>NC_141670.1:107867546-113327546 GCF_028749965.1 Puma concolor | reverse complement strand
TGAGTCGCATGTGTGGATTTTCTAGACTTTCTTTCTTTTCTTTTTTTTTTTTTTTTCAAACCTGCAGTGTCTGTGGGAAAGTTTAACAACTTCACTGCCTGTTGTTTAATATTTTCCACTTTTATGGGTTGCAGTTGTGCTGTCTATTTGCTTTTACTGATTTGTGAAAGATTTATTATAAACCAAATACAGCTGTTCTCCTCTTTCATAAAGTCAAACTATTTTGGCAAACTTGTTTTCCACTATGAAAATACATTGAAAATTATTTCCCTTACCATCTTTCCTACCATAAGCATTCAGTTATGTTTAGTAGCTGAGGGTAGGTGCCAAGCGGTTGTGGACTCACTTAAGGAATACAGAATGCATCTGCTTCAAAAATAAACAGGCAGAAGAGAAGAAATGACTTTTTTTTTTTTGGCCTTCTGGTGGGATTCAAGGTTATTGTGTACAGATCCCAAGAGGACAGAATTTTAATATCCCCAAAAAAGGGCATCTGTAAATTCAAGCCACTTGAATGTTCTGCCTTTGCGCTTACATTTATACATCGTACACATTTTATTTAACTATGTAAACTTTACCTGAAACCAATATTTTGATTTACCTTTTAATATTCTTAAGATATTGCTGCCGTGTACCATTACTCTATTCCGCATATATACACGTAGAGAAATATTCTTATGTGTATATTTAAAGAGAACATATTCACTTCAATTAATCAGCTTCCACTGTGCAGATTTAGATCTCTGACTTATGACATTTATTTAAGGAAATGACGAATTACCGGTTTTGAGGAAAGCAAATTTTAGCACCATTTTAGTTATTTCTATTGCCACCTCTTAAAAAGCTATCTTTTTAAATAGAAAAAGAAAAACCCAAACAATTAGAAAACAAAAATGATTTCTAAACCAAGTCTAGGTCGCTTTGCTCTCCATTTCTCTTTCTCTGAGCAGAAACTATTGCTTTATTCATTGAAAGGAACCTTTATCTTCTCTCTCCTGAGATCAGTGCACAGCCAGTAATGAAGAGGCTCGTACAAGAGCAGAATAAGCACTTTCCATGACTGATTGACGATTGATTATTGCCGGGATGTTTCCCCACGGTCACTCATCACTATGCTTTTTTGACAACCAAGCTCTATTCCGACATGAAAAAGGTGTTTTGATCTGCATCAATTTGGCTTGTTAACTGTGACAAAACTCAAACTGATACTGATCATGTTCAGTTGTCGATGTTGATTTGGATCCTGGATGTGGAAAAGGTTCATAAGAATATGTACTCTATTTAGCATACTATAATACTGGGATATTTAATGGCTACTCTTCTTGAAATCCTCTCTATTATTCTCAAGCATTTAGTATTTTGTTCACTATAATGAGCTCGGCACTATTTTATCTTATCATTGTTCCCTTCAATGTATTTTTAAGCCTGCTTCTGAATTTTTGGCCATCTTTCATAGTGCCATAATCAACTTTGCACCATTGACATTGGACTGTAGGGATGCTTTTCATGCACACTACTGAAAAAGAGAATATGTTTAGAATTATCATTTTGCATTGAGCAAAGTATGTATGTTATAGAAATAACACATAGCAAAGATAGTAAATTTGAAAGGTTATATCAAGGAAGACAATAGGGCAGTCCTGGCTCTTTTTTTTTTTTTTCCTCCCAAGTATTTTGGGTTTAAAAGAATAAAATGCATTCTTGGCAATTAGTTACCGTGAACAAATTTTGAAACTGAGATTTATTTAAAATTAACATATTGTAAGCAATTGTCAAAATACTTACTATGAAATAATGTTTGCTATTAGAAAGCTTTAAAAGACTTGTATTTTAATATGGTTAATTTTTGTTACTTTTGTTTTATACTGAGAAATTATAGCTAAGACTTACTGAAAATTTTGTATTTCAAATAGAATTCTGTTTCAAACTGAAAATTGGTAAAATAACGTTTCTTCGTTTTGCATTCCCTTCTTCCCTTTCCTCCTAGAACTTTTAAGACCTGTACTTACAAATCACAGAGCAGGTACAAAATTTCCAGTGAGCAATTTTAATTGTGTTTATTGATGCAATCCTTGAAAACGGCCATGATATTTTAGATACTCTTGTGTTAAAGTCAGAATGAATTTGTCTAGTGAGAACTACAGCATATCATTTTGGAGTACGCATCATTAAGTCTCTTCGCTCCTTCCCCATAGCTAGTACTTTTCATTCCTCGACTCAAATTATCAATCATTGTGTTGTATTTGTGAAACTACATTTAATTTCTTTTTCTTCAGTTTGTCATACTGAGCTACTGCAGGAATCACTCTTTGAATCCAAATGATTATACAAAACTCTTTTCTGATGTCTTGGCTGCTTTATCCCTGAGTTTCTGAGATCGTAGCATTTATAAATTAAAAGTAGCATTCAAATATCTCTCTACCATTCAAGAAAAAAAAACTGGATGAAAGTAGATTTTTCTCTAGTGTCTGAGAAGTTGCCTAATTAAGAAGTCTCCTCACTCCTATCTTTTTACAGGTGCTGTGCTCCTGGGTCAGTGAAACCTGTGAGCCGAACACTGTTCTGAATTCATCACTGGGGTGGGTCTCAGGAAATGCCTATGCACTACTATTCCAGGTTTTGAGATGACTTGTCCTCTCATGAGTTTCTGCCTGATTTGTTTTTTCTTGGTGTGCTTTCACACAGTGCCTGCAGTGACGTGGGATGTATGTACGTCCAACGTTTGCTGGGATTCTGGCTGCCCGCTGGCCAAGGCCCTGGTAGAAGCTGCCTGCCGGGCTCCAGCCCCACCATTCACCTTTGGTTCTGTCTCTGTGAACTTCAAGGAGGAAAAAGCCAGGAAGACTTGACATGGGGAGAAAGGAGACAGAATATGGAAGTGTAAAAAAAAAAAAAAAAAACAACAACTTACACTTCAGGGAGCCTGGGTGGCTCAGTCGGTTGAGCGACCGACTTCGGCTCAGGTCATGATCTCGTGGTCCATGAGTTCGAGCCCCACGTCGGACTCTGTGCTGACAGCTCAGAGCCTGGAGCCCCTTCCTCGCTCTCTGACCCTCCCCCATTCATGCTCTGTCTCTGTCTCAAAAACACAAATACACGTTAAAAAAAAATTAAAAGTAACTTACATTTTTTTTTTAATTTTTTTTTCAACGTTTATTTATTTTTGGGACAGAGAGAGACAGAGCATGAACGGGGGAGGGGCAGAGAGAGAGGGAGACACAGAATCAGAAACAGGCTCCAGGCTCTGAGCCATCAGCCCAGAGCCTGACGCGGGGCTCGAACTCACGGACCGCGAGATCGTGACCTGGCTGAAGTCGGACGCTTAACCGACTGCGCCACCCAGGCGCCCCAAAAGTAACTTACATTTTGATTTCCTCAATCTGCTTCGTCCTTCCTCAAAATCCTTTTCAGTAATTGCATGCCAACTAGACAGTGAGGTTGATCATGGTCATGCCATGACGCTTCTGAGTCTTTCTCCTGAACTTCTGTTTGTTGTTTTGGGGTTTTTGCTTGTTTGTTTGTTTTATATCCTTTCATTTCACTCTTCAAGCTTATTTTATATAAAGGCTCAAAAAGTATGGCAGAGCTGTTCATGAGAAACACACATGAGGCAAAGAAGTTCTGGAAATCTCAAAGGCCTTTTAGGATATTTTAGCAGAGATGGAGGCCATCACTGTACAGTGGAAAAAAAAGAGAGAGGGGTCGAGAATTCAGAATCTCCAGCCAGATGCCCTGGGATCATATCCTGACTCTGTCACTTATTTGCTGTGTTTTCATGGGTGCTTCACATAACATCTTTATGCCTCAATGTATTCACCTGTAAAATGGGGATACGTAGATATCTCCATTGGATGTAGACATGTCACCCTATACAGCTGTTGTATTAAAAAAGTTGAAACAGTTGACACCGTTAGAATCGTGGCAGCTGCCTAAATCATAAGGTCTTACCTGCATTATTATTTGCGTAGAGGTTGACACCTTACAAAATGTTTTCTCAAATATTAATATTTGAATCTTATACGAAGTCAATAAATCCATTTAAGATGAAGAAACTAAGAAAGTAAGTGATGACCAAAGGTACATGATAAGCAAAAAAGGACTTGATCTAGGTTTTTCATTTATAAGTCTAAGTTTTTTCCCTTGAACGATCTTTGTCTATCTTTGAAGACCGATTATCATTTGCTATCATTCTTTCATGAAATGAAAGAAATGAAAAGCTAGAGTGCAGTGGAGTGGACAATGCTAAAGAAGGACAAAGAGCATGTAAATGTAACCCTCAGAAGGTTGATAAAAGTTGATAGAAGAAAAAAACATGAGCTCTACAGTTTCAGAATAGACTCACTTACTTTTTCATTTATTGAGGAAAAATTTATTAAGCATGCGTTATTGTTAGGCATGGTAGATACAAAAACAGGTATTTTACTGTAAATTGAATTCAAAGATTGCAGTGCAGGAGAGACACAAGTAAAATAATTATTGCAGCATAGCATAGTGAAGTATACATGAACATTCTAAAAGTACAAAGTAGGGGCACCTGACTCAGACTGGAGGATGTGAGAAAATCAGGGAAAATCATCTAGGGATTTGGAGCAAAGATGCTAATAACCTAATTCATAGTTTAAAAAGATCACTGTGATTGTTGTAATAAAACTGTGTCACGGGGAACAAGACTGGAAGCAGAGAGACCATGCTGGAAGCTATTGTAATAGTTCAGGCAAGATATGTAATGATCCTGGTAGAAAATAGAATTTTCTTTTCCAAGACATGGAAGCTTGATTTTATTTATAGATGGAAGAGGAGATATAGCAAAGAAAGAAGGATCGATTTAAGACACAATTGACCATAAGAGACTCTTAAAAACTGAGAATAAACTGAAGGTTGATGGGGGGTGGGGGGTGGGCATTGAGGAGGGCACCTGCTGGGATGAGCACTGGGTGTTGTATGGAAACCAATTTGACAATAAATTTCAAATTAAAAAATTAAATTAAATTAAATTAAATTAAATTAAATTAAAAAAAAGACACAATTAGAATGAGATGGAGGAAAATCCTATACTAAGTGAACAAATGTCTTCTCAAGTGGACAAATTAAAACTTCAGTCATGGAAACAAGTTCTCTGATGAGAAAGAAGGAAAAGGTAAATAAAAATGCTGAGGACACTGAGAGAAGAACGATCTCATAAAGCCCATGTTTTGCTAACTCATAAAACCTAAACATGGAGGTCATGTCTTGAACTCATGATGGCTAACCAGTATATTGCATTTGCAAACATTAAGGTTCATACATGAGAACACAGCTCTTTAATAATGTTTGGGTAGTGGTAACAGGCAACTTTGGCAAACGGTGACTCATAGCAGCTAAAACCATTGGGATGACTAACACTGTTACGCAGAGCCTAAAATGGAAATGTCATAGAGCAGCGTGCTGCCAGATACTCAAAACGACAAAAACAAGCAGAAACAGCTATTGAAATCTCAATTATACAACTACATAGACTATTTCTTTCCTCCTTTTTTTTTTAAATGTTTATTATTTTTGAGAAAGAGACAGAGAGCAAGCAGGGGAGGGCGGAGAGAGAGGGAGACAGAATCGGAAGCAGGCTTCAGGCTCCGAGCTGTCAGCACAGAGCCTGATGGGGGGCTCAAACCCACAGACCGCGAGACCATGACCTGAGCCAAAGTCGGCTGCCTAACCAACTGAGCCACCAGGCACGCCTATTTCTTTCTTTATATATATATATATGTATACACACACACACACACACACACACACACACACACACATATACATATATACGTATATGTGTATATATGTGTATATATATAATGCCCATTATATAATGTATATATATATAATACCTTATATATATGTGTGTGTATATATATATATTATATACACATATGCAGGTATACATATACATATGTATGTATGTATAATATATGCAAAAGATACACAAGCAGTTAGTCAAAATATGGTCCTATTGGACAGAAGACCAGAAAATATATGAATTTACTATGGCTACTCTATCATTAAGGCAGTATACTTGGGAGAAAAAAAATAATTATATGTTAATATAATTTTCTTATTGGTTGAGATGTTTCTCTTATTTTCAGAAAAAAAATAAATGTTTCTGCTTTAAATTTTTTGATGATCACTCCCATTAAAATCTGGATTTTTATTGGTCTGTTTTTTATTAATGCTCTATCTATCTATCTATCTATCACCTGTTTCCTTAAATAGAAAAAAAATCCATATTTTTTGAGGAATATAAAATTGGAGACATTTAGTTTGGAAAAAGAAGTCAGAACTTTAGGAGCTATAAAGCAAGTCATTTATGGGCACAAATTGACAGAGTGTTGGGTGGGATTATCAGCACTTAGAGATAAAACACATTAGGAAACTGTTTTATCAGATTATCAGTGTATGACTGCCTACAATTCCTCACCATAAAATTCACTCAGGGAATGGTAGTTTTTCTCCTGTTTTGTTCTCACTAGGCTTTGGAACCTAGGCCCATCAGTGCTTCCATTTTTTGGCTAACAGACATTGATTGACTTGTGTTAATGTTGCCTTGAAAGCAAAACACTTAGCATTTCTCCTTTAATGTGCAGAGTTAGCTTTACATAGAAGGTCATGGCATCTGGCTATACATATATAGAGAGAGACAGATATCTATACCTTCATCCTTTCTCTGTGTAGCAAACCTTGTTTGCTGGGCGGATGCAAGAGTACAGGACCAGAAAGAGCCAGAGATTAAGCAAGGCTGTTATTTTCTATCACATCATCTCTGGCTTTCTGTGTGCAGGAAGGGAGTTTCTTTTACTCTCTAAATTGACATGTATGGCTAATTTTTTGAATGCCAGAGAACAGTATAAGGTGGCCATATAATTTTCTTACTTGTTTGGTATGTTTCAATAATGGATTCCTGGATAGATAACTAGACCGAAGGGGCATTTTTCCCATTCCATGCTCAGAAAGTACAGTCTAACTCTGGAAATAGCAGTCAAGATGAAGAACACTTTGCTATGAAAACATATGCATCGAGATTGTTGAAAACGTGCATTTATTTTTTCACGTCTGGGAAAGGTCATGAGTCACATATACATATGGCTAATTAAGATTCTTCATTCCATGACAGAGTGAATACCTCTGAGCATACTAGATTTAAGACAGACGAAACAAAGCTATTTTAATGATATTATCTTTCTATGTGAAGACAACATATTGTTTTATTTCAAGCAAAGTGCCAGATCTATAGTGCCTCTCCTCTAAGACTTCTCATTTGTATTTTCTACAGAGAGAGGTAAGAAGCTAGCTTCTCTGAATGAACTGTACAAGAAAAGGAGGAAGCAAGAATTGTAGAGGCAACAATACATTCCAATGTCTAGGGCTGTATTCCCCCTTGTACATACATTGTAATTATATACTGACCTTTGAGATCAGTGGCTGGTTACTTATGGGATAATATGATTAAAGTATACGTAACAAGTATGTTAAATTATTTTTAATGCAATTCTAGTGGAGGAGATCTGTGTAATTGTTAATTCCATTTCATTCTAGAGGCATCTGAGATAACGTCCCTTGGGTCCAAGCTTATAAACTAGACTGAGGCTCTATCCACACAGAGGCCACTTTGAATTTTGTTGGTTTTGCTTTCCTGATGACTGGTTTGCATGAAGAAAGAAACCTGTGGCTAGTTAGACAATGCAAAGGAAACACATTCGCCTTCCGAGGGATAATTTGTGGCATACACATAATTCTTACATAAAATGTTATTTATTGTCATGTTTGGAGTAAACCTTATTCTTACTCGTTCCTCCCTGAAACATAAATATTAGAGCATATTATTGTTTTTAATTTAGTGTGACTTACCTTGTTATTTTTATTTTGAAGGTAAATGGGGGAAATTCTAAATGCCTTAGAAGTGTTTCCAGGGGACCAAAATTTTTTGGCTGCGGATCCTTTGTAGATCATAGAACTTTATCTGCTGATAGACCTAAAGAAAACTGGCTAGAAGGAGGCTGTTGATGATGGTAGCTTGAATCTCAGAGGCACATCTCAGAAGGGATTGGAAAACTTATGGGGCCCAGAGAGAAATTGTTCATTTTAGAGGTGATTGTATAAATGTGAGAAAAACAATGCTGGAGATAAAGATGATGGGGATTAAAGCAGTAGCTGTTCTGTTGTCGAGGGTGGGGTGCCATGGCAGAGATAATAAACAGAAGAGATGCTTATGGTCATACAAAGCTTAATGATTCACTCAAACAAAGTTACATTCTTATTTCTAAATGTTATAATAATTTATAAGCCTTGATATATTAAAATGAAGTTGACTTTTGTATACCCGAGGCATACTATAAATAATAGCTGATGATGATGATTATATTTACTATTGATGATTTATGTTTCATCCACCACTCGGTCATTACAACAGGTTGCCAATATAAGTTGAAAATGAAATATATTTTCATTTCCTTCCATGTCTAGCACTGACTTAAAATAGCTGTCAGGTAAATATAATTTTTGTTTTTTTTTTTTTTTTTTTTTTTTTTTTGGTTTTTAGGTTTTTCCAATCATTTAGTCACCATGATGTTCTGGAAGCATATTCCCCTTGTTTTTAATTCTGTCTTCTGTAATCACTGGGGCAAGTGTCAGTGATCTACTAAAGAGGTGCCTTGGTAAGGAAACTGGCCTTTTATCCCAAATTTCAGACATTTTCTTAAAGAAAGAAGCCATAGAGCTCTAAGTGGAAAGTCAAGTGTTTTTAGATCACAAAATAAAGGATTTTTTTTTTTTGCACTCATTCTCATTGCACTCCTTCTCAAATCCATTAGGAGCGGTGTAGAGTGCCATTTCAAGTGAGTACTCTGTAGGCTGACTGGTTTGGTTCCTGACTCTGACATATACCAGCTATGTCATCTTTGCAATTGCTTTCCTTACCAAAACTCAGTTTCCTCATCTGTAACATGTGAGTAATATCAGTGCCTACCTCAAAGAGTTTGAAGGATTCCATCAAATAATTGAGATAAAGCACTCTGTTTAGCATCTAGCTCTAAGATAACTTATATTAAGTTCTATGAAGGCCGACTTTTATGTTTAGTTCATTACCAGATTCGCAGCCCTTGGAACAGTGATTGGCACATAGTAGGCAGCTGATAGTCCTTGGCCAAGTGAATAAATAAATTTCAAGAGGCAATGATCCGCATTTGCTGATTTTGGAATATTGGAGCTGGCATATTATTAGGCTCCAATCTTTAGTAAGAGTTTAAGATTAATCCTTTGATCCCCCACTAAGGAGAAAGATTGGGACAAATTCAAGGAAATGTTTCAGACAAGAACTAGGAATGGGAATATTTAGTGGGACAATAAAATAGACAAAAGATTTTCTTTCTGTGTTGAGTGTTCTTCTAGCATCATTTTCTCTTCTGATTATCTTCCTTTTTGGAATTTCTTTTTCTAGGGGATATCTGGAAGCCTTGCTGAGTATTACTTTTCTCTTTTGAAATTTATGTTCTATGTAGCAAGGGCAGGGGAAGGGACCATGGATTTGTACTAAGTATCTAGCTATCCCCCTTGCTTGCTTCACAACATCTACTGGAATACATTCCTCCCCCCCTTTCATTATGAAAGGATATTTGCTTCAAGAAAAATGCACACCGTTTAAGTGTCCAGGGCTGTCAATGCAATAATAGACTTTGATATGTAATACAGCTTTCTCCATTTACTGGAAACTGTCTTCACTCTAACATTTATTTTACTTAATCTCCTATATATATACCAAGGAGCTAATGCTACAGTGGAAACTTCAAGAAACTTGAAATGGCCACAAGAAGCTTACAATTTGTGGCTATTCATCTTTAAGATCTGATGAGAAATTGACTTGCTTTACCTGGAAACTCTCAAAGCTAAAGTAACCATCCCCCTCAGATTTATTGCTTAACAGAACTCTCTGTTGCAGATGATGTACATGATGGTCATACAGGTTGGTTGATATGATATTTCATAAGCTGAGAGGAATCCCTAAGTTTTCTTAATGGAAGGTGCATAGTGGTCATGACTTTTCAAATGAACCACCACAAAAGTTATGCTATTTTTTGAATAAGTTGTTGTGCTCATATAAACTTTTACAGCATTTTAATGTGAGCCACTTATGTTGTTTGGTATGTTTCTATCCTCAGTAAACACATTGAAAATATAGTACGCACTCAATAGCCATTCATTTCTTTAACCAATACCTAATTATTGAGTACCTATCTATTTGTTGTCAGATACTATATCAAAGCAGGGTATATTGCTGAGAAAGACATCAGAGTATCTGCCCTCATTGGATTATAAAGCAGAAGAAGTAGACATAAACTTAAAATGACATAATTAATATACTAAAATGTTGATAAGTACTATTAAGGAGCTATAGGATTCTATAAGTTTAATTTGATTAAATCATGCTTTGAACTTTTTCTTTTAATCCAATTTGTGGATGTACACTTACGTTATGATTAACATGAAAACAAAATAATTTCTACATTGGCCAAATAAAAGAATTTTAATATTCTTCTAAATACAGCGATTTCCTTATTTTTACTATGATATTGCTAACATAATTGTCAATGGAACTCAGCTGAGTGGATAAGTGATCCCAAACTGCTAGTTGAAACAGACCTTTAAAAAATAAGGTTTGGGAAAAGAGCCCAGTGGATTTGGCTATGTAAACACACAGAAGGGTTGAAAGAGCCACATCAAATAGACTCTGAGGCCGCCAAGCCGCTGAAGACTTCACCAAGTCAGTGGTGGGTCAAATGGAAGGATTTGCATTCTCATTACTCCTGTGTTGGGTCCGTTGCCATCTTTATATCTGCAGTCCCTCTCTCGCGGTCCTTCTTTGTCTCTGTCTCTCTGTCTCTTCTCCCTCCCTCCCTCCTACTGTAAACATTTTAAAAAAAAGGAAAAAAAGAATAGTTATCGACAGCTCTAAGAAACACACCTCTAATGGCTAACATAAAACACATGCGAAGTTTTTATCTGAACCCTGAATTGTGGAAGTACCCTGAAGGAAAGGAGGGACAAGTGTCTTCTCTGCATTGCCTTCAGTCCATGAGGCTAAACTTTTCACAAATATCACCGACTCATGGCCTGGCCAGAAGCTGCAGAAACGAGGGGGAAGAAACCTGATTGCTCTTGACAGACGCAAAACAGGCAAACTCTCCCTTGTGCTTTTTCCTGAGTCATGCCTCTTTTGGATAATACACTTTGGGAGAGATGTGATGTGATTTGATATGATAGATAGATACATAGATGCATAGATAGGTGGATAGATAGATAGATAGATACATACATACATACATACATACATAGACAAATAGGACAGGATAGGATAGGATAGGATTAAAAGAGAAATCCTTTTTTCCCTCTTCTGTTAAGACATATAGGTTATGCTGAGACACATCTTTGCGTCCTGAGCTATGGCAGAGCTAGATTGCTGAAGGAGATAGAAGTTGCAAATTTGTAATGAGAATTCTGACTCTGTCATTTATTCACTCTTCCAAATAAAGAGGGTAAAGTTTGGAGTCAAGTGGGCATGCGTTTAAACCCTGTAAAAGTTTCAGCTTTTGTGTCTGTAAAATAGTGATCATGCTATTCGCTCTAATATCAGCTCTTCATTCTACATAGATTTATTGTTTTTAAGTACCTCCATATATCGAGAAAACTTCAGAACAATGGGAAAATAGCAGTGAACAAAACAGACTAAGTTCTAACTTCATGAAGCTTACCTTCTACCTATTGTTATTGGAACTAAGGAATACATTCTTTTCTATAAAAAGTTTGCAATACTTTTTTGCCCCCTATGTACAACATATAACTAGGAACTTATCAGTCTAGAGATATTTTTTATTTGAAATTTTATTCTTATCAGATGGCTTTGATACTCTTTCTCTTGGTTCCATTATTATAGGCATTTGATCTGCTTAATGAGCTTCAACAGTCATCTGCACAATTAAAAAGCCTTTATTACATTGTCTATATCCTACTTTATATAGGATATACAGTTGGTCTAGATGTTCCAAAATTCATCTACATATTTAGGATTATCTCTTATAATTCCAGAATGTGAGTCTTTGACCCCATACACATGTCCATTCTCAGCTTATTCCAAGCTGTGCACATATCCACATTGTTTCACCAATAGGAATATCTGTCTCATACCCATAGACTATTCAAATGCTACCCATGCATCAATATCTCATGCAAGTCCCGTATCCATCATGAAATTTTACCCAACTGATCCAGCGTGCTTTGAATTTCTTCTTTTATTGCTTACAGCTATAATCACCATATTTCCTGAATCATACCCATGTTATATATGGCTGTTTGTTCTCTAATTAAAGACTGCTGTAAATTGCAATATGTTTTTTTCCAGCGCTGCTTCTGTCTACTGGGTTAGACCGTATAAGCTCCAGATAAGCACTTAATACTGAATGAGTAGATGATTCAATCAAACAATCAGACTGCATTTTGACTATTCTCTTGTAGAGATGGTTCATATGTCTTTAGCTTATTTTTGGCAATTAATGTGATGGAAGAGCTATGGGTGTGGGAGAGTAATTTCAGGCTCTCTTCCAATCCCAGCACATACCAAGTGTATATTACTTGATCTAGGAATTGGGTCTCACAGTGATGTGTACTAGAAAAGCAGCCATCTGGGTGTATCAGGGGGAATGAAAAAAATATTCATGTAAGGATTGCTTCCACATTCTCCTTTTGGTGAATAATGGAGAGATGAAAACTCGTGGTATAGAGAAAAAAATAAAACTATTAAGCATCGTCCTCAGATGGGATCCTGGCAACCAGTCGGAGTTATTATGTTTTCTTGAAAGCTAAAATCGCTTATTATATCACATTCTAAAAAAATAAATGCCCTCTGATGAGTAATGTAATGATATAGTATATAGTAATTTATAGTAGAGTAATATATATGTATATATAGTAATGTATATATAGTAATATATAGTAATGTAATGCAATAGTATAGATTAAATCCTCTCAATTTATTTTGATAAATAATAATAAAAGAAGAATGACAATTACTCAGTGAAAGATGTAATAACAAACTGCCTCCCCCCTTTCCTGCTGTCTCTTTTCAGCTATGTCCTTATGTTTCTTCAAGATCCAGCACTGACCTGCATTCCGAGTGAAATCAATGTAACTAGTAAAGTGTAAAATGCTGGGCCATTATAGTGATGATCTTTGTTCTGCCATTGCTGACATCCAAATTTACTGATATTGATATAATAAGCCATTTTGTGTTTTCATTTGTATAAACCAAATGTGTGGCTTAGCTTATTGATTTTGTAATCAAGATATAGTTTACTGAAGTGTTTATAAAATGAACTTGTAAACACACATTCTTTACTCATTCATTAATCCAACAGGCATCTCTTATGTAGCCTGCCCTTTGCTGATTTCTATAGAAAATTTAATCTGGAGGGACTAGTAGATGTGAAAATGGCATATGAGTGAAGTTGGCTATTGAGGCAATTCATTAAAGAAGTTAGAAGAAGACTATATGGGAAAGAAAGAAAAAGAGAAACTAAAAATATGATGATAGTTTTTCTTAAATAAGGAGGGAATAAATAGTGGAAAATTAAAATAAAGAAGATATTGGAGAAAAAATATACAAATTTATGGGTTAGGAAACGGAATAAGAACAGATTCTTCACATCCTTTGACATAAGTACCCAACTTAACGCTCAAATAATTTTGTTATAAATTAGTATTATTCTCATTTTATAAATTAGGATATTCAAATTCAGTTAAGGTTAAGGTATTTTCCCAAGTTGTATGCTTAAATATTCACTAGAAGCAGGACTACATCTCAGTTTTGTTTATCTATAGGTTATTCCATGTCCTCAGGGATGAAGTTGAGGACACAGGTGAACGAGTCGTTTGTTTGTTTATTGTTTTTATGTTTATTTAGTTTTGATAGAGAGACAGAGACAGAGCATGAGCAGGGAAGGGGCAGAGAGAGAGGGAGACACAGAATTCAAAGCAAGTTCCAGGCTCTGAGCTGTCAGCACAGAGCATAACAAGGGGCTCAAACTTGCCAACTGCAAGATCATGACCTGAGCCTAAGTCGGACACTTAATGGAGTGAGCCACCTAGGTGCCCCAAAAGAGTTGCTTTTAAAGAGAGAGGCCACCTCTTTTTCTAAGGGAGGATAGGAAGACATTTTCTGTGTGACAAAATGCAGGGAGTTAAGGATGTGTACATACTGGAGCAGTGTGGGACTGCTCTAGGGTATTATGGGGAGCTAGAAGATCTAGAATGTCTGGTGCAGACAAGGAGTTCCAAAAAGAAGAGTAAAAAACTTTTTGAGCAATTAGAGACACGTTGTACTTAAAAACTGTAACTACATCATGGATAGGTCAAGTTTGCTAATGATATGCCTTTATTTGGGAATGCTTTATAGTATTCTAACATGCACATATACATATCAATGGACTGTGGCTAAACCCACTCTTCGAACTGCACAGTCGAGTTTAAATTCTTTAGCTTCCCTGATTTTATTTTCCATTATAAAAGCAAAATGAAATTTGTAGACCAGTTATTATCATCCCCATTTTATAGTAGAGAAAACTGAAGTCTTAATATATTAAGTAATTATAATCACATCTCTCTCTCAGTCTCGTTGTCCTAGAAGATGCATTTTTATCTCTTATACAAGAATAGTTCCTCCAACCACATAATGGACCCTATGACATCTGGCATTCTCCAAGACTTTTTCCTTCAGTCCCCTGCACCCCAGCTTTTCCTTTGACCCTGGTCCTTTTCATCAGTTTAGAAACATGATCAGTCTTACCTCTTATATATTAAAGAAAAATGCCTTTCTTCCATCTGTTGTTTCCATTTCAAGTTCTAAGTCTCTCCGTCTGTTAATGGGTATCCGAAGAATGGTTAAGAATGTCTGACTTATTAACTGTGGATCTCAGGCACATTACTTAATCTTTAAAGGCTTCAGTTTTATCACTTTAAAGCGAGGATAACAATACTTTTTAAAATAGATTTTAATGATTAATGGCTTATTTACTACAGAGCACTTGGCACAGAGCCTGACACATGGCAAGCACTCAAAAGACTAAATAATTATAATAATAATTACTATTACACTAATGGCAGATAAGCTTCTTGGAAATGCAATCTATACCTGTCCTCTCCAATTCTTTATCTCCTGTTTACCCTTTAATTTAATGAACTTAACCTAAAGACCACACTAAAATTCTTCTTGCTAAGGTTGCCAGTGTCTTTCAAATTAAAATAGTTCACTGGACCTTTTTATATTCTCCTTCTTGATCTTTCTACAGCATGGAGACCAATGAATGATTCTTCTTTTGAAAAACTCTTTTACAATGGTTTCTGTAATGCTGTGTTTTTTGTGTGTATGTGTGTGTGTGTTTTAATCTTCCTATTTCTCCAGTCATGCAACAGCCCTGTTGTTGAGTCCTCTTTCCTCTGCTTTCTCCCTAAGAGTTTAAATGCCCTGGAACTATCTTCTTGAACCTTTGCTTTCCTAGCCTTGTATGTATGTTCTCTTCATGTAAAAGTGGAACTGTAAACTTCCTGTGCACGGGTGACTTCCGAGTTTTTGCTACATGCATTCTATGCCCCATTACCCATGAAACTTCTCCACTTGAATGTCCTATCATTGTCTGAAATAGACTATGTCCATAATTAATAAAAATACTCCCTTTTCTCACTTTGAAACATTCTCTTTTATTTGCATTTCTTTACCTTTTGAGAAACCAAGACCGAAACCTGGATATAACCGCAGACACTGCTCTGATACCCCAGTCTATACCTTCCATATAACCCCCTCTTAATCCACTCCTTCCTTTCCATCCTACCCAAGTACAGAGCCTCTGGGCTCTTCCATTAGCCTTGCACAGTGTCTTTCTGCTTCCAGGATCACCATCTTTCAGTTTACCCTCTACACTGCTTGCAGAGTGATCTTTTTACTAACGCCTTTCATATCACAGAGAAAATAAAAAACAAATCAAAGCAAAACAAAACTGAAAGTACTAAGCCTCACCTAGAGGCCTTTGATTCTCTATACTCCACCTGCAACCCTCCCCTGATCCACTTTCCAGTTCTGTCTTTTCATTTTTGCCACAGTTTTCTCCTGTCAGAGCACTGCTAGCCTCTTTCCTTTCTATCTAGCTCTCTCCTGCTATTTCTCATACTTAACTCACAATTTTCCTTCTCTATAATTCTCTCTATAACAAATGGAAATTATATATATATATGTATTACAACCAATATATTTTTGTTAAAAACAGAAGAAAAGTCTAAGTGTCAAAAAGGAAAGACACTAAAACTAATTCTGTTTTCCTCTGGGTGCCTGGAAGTGAAAGGGTGTGGGGGTGGAGTGGCCTTAAAATAGTCACTTTGAATAATTTGTATAATTTTACCTTTTGGTGGGTTTTTTTTTGTTTTTTCTTGAATAGAAACATAAAAACATTTTTTTAAAAAAAATTTCCTTCCCTAGAAAGCCTCTAGTATCCTACCAATATTACAATACAATGTAGACGTCTCTCTTCTTTACTCAAATAACACCTTGGGCAGGTAGCCATTGCAAAATTAAATTATTTTCTAATTGAAATACCCATCTTCATTCTCACATTAGAGTACATAAATCTTGAGAAAAATATCTTTAGAACCCCAGCAATTAGCTTAGGACCTGGCACCCTGCAGCCATGCAATATGTGTTTGGAAAGAGGATGATTCACAAGCTTTCCTATTGTATCATATTGCCCCTCCACTCTCTCTCTCTTATACATACATACATACATAATATGTATATTACATATATATATTCATATATATATACATATTAGAAATGTTTTAGTGTTATGTGCATACTAAATAGTTCTAAAGGGTGCTCACACATTGACTCGAGAGTCCTGTGCTATGTTACTATTAAACTACTTATGTTACCTTATTTATATTAATTGAGCCTCACTTTCCTTATCTGTCAAATAAGAAGATTGATCAGCCACTTTTTAGTTACTTGGTAAACTGTAAAGTTTTACATTTCTAACAGCACTTTATTGTTTAATTAACACCTTTTTAAGTAATTCTAAATACATACAGATATATGAAATAATAGGAGAATGTGTGTTCTTTGAGGTAGATTGCTGTATTTTCCCATTTATTTTGTTTACCTTTCCTTTTCCATTTACTGACACATTAATGCCATTTTCCAATAAGAGTATAGCACCTTATTTATATATGATAGCAACATCATAAATTGCTTGATCTATTGAAAACAATAAACTAAACACGTTACAGAAGAAACTGGTGCCTTTCATTGGTATTACCTCCTTCAAGATGACAGGCGATCTCGGGAGGCCAGAGAATTCTTAGTTGTATGAGTTTGTGACTAATAGGTGGTTTGATGTGACAAGAGCTGGCTGTCTTGGGAAATTGAACTATCTTTATGCTCAATACCCTTTGTGTCTCATTCTTTGTAGGTTATTGTGGGAGGCCTGTGGGGACCTCTTTTACAGTTTGCATTCACAGACAACATGAGATCAGCAAGAACTCTACTTTTACTGTCATTATTGATCTGCTGCCATTCTATTCAGTAGCTAATTTGCTTGTTAGCAGTTATTTTAAAAGCTATATGTTTTTTAGCATGATCTATGTTACGTGCCAAATTTCATTTTATTTTTTGCTGAATTAAAGAAAAATAGAATAAAAAAAAAAAGACTGTACATTATGCTAAATACTTATGACTGGTGGTTTGTGGATAATTGTTTTGAAATCACAAGTGTATTATTGTGAATTTGAAATCTTCAATATGCAACATATAAGTTCAAACAAAATAAAGGAAAATAGTATATTCATAGGAAAATATCATTTGTAAAGCATCCTTTGGTCTGTAAAATTTATATACAAATAGTAAGAAAGGTGATGTAGTAGGAATTCATGAACACTGCTCCTAAAGTTGGGATTTATTTGAAGTCGAACACTCAATAAATGTGTGGGTTGATTGATTCTCTGTTCTGAAGGTGACCATAATACACCCTTATTTTTCATACCAATTGTTGAAGGGGGAAAAAAAGCCTCTTTCTGCTTCTCTGGAAAAAGAGATATGCTTCCACTTTCTGAAGCCAATTTCTGACACATATATTCATCTGGAATGACTTCCTAGTAAGGTGAGTGTTCATATGTGTGTGTTCCCCCCTGAAAACAATACCTAAGTAGGGAAAATCCATAGCTCCTGGAAAAGCTAATAAAACACAAGGGGGAAAAAAAGCCAACAGGCTAGCATAATATGTTATTTCCTGTCATTTAAATATACCAAACTATTAAAATATATTGGGGATTACTTTAATCGTGTAGCTAACATATAAATGTGTATGTGCATGTATACGTACACGTATGATTTATATATCTCTCTCTTGTCTTTACCTCTATCTCTAATCTATATGTCTATCTATCTTGTTGCTAAAAATGAAGGAACTGAAACGCCAAATACAATTACCTGAGCTGGTGTTAATGCTGCCCTCTGCTGGTGGGGCAGGGATAGGTAGCGTTATCTTGCTTAGAACTATAAAGGCTTGGATTTTTACCCCAAGGCAATGAAAGGAACAATGTGTAGAGCCGTCACAGCGTTACAAAAGGTAACTGAAACAACAGCCTAAAATTTGGACCATCGCGTACTCACAAAGACACTGAAATGGAAGGCTAGTAAAAAAGATCTGACTACCAAGAGGAAAATCATAACAGATTTACAGTGGCAAGAAAAAATTCTGCCATGAGAATTCAGCCGCTCACTCACATATTCTGAACTAAGAAACAAATAGCAACAATAATAACAACAAAAATGGTCTTCAGATAGAGATGCCTGGCAGAAGCTAATGTAAAATTGTCTTGGAGTTAACCTGCACAGGTTAGGATACAAGAAATTATCTGAAGAAAATGGAGACAATATGAAAACAAGATTTGGTTGGAGAGAGGAAAAGAACTTCTAAAGTAAAAAAGTTACTCAATGAAATAGAAATACCAATAGAGGTGTATAAAAAGAGATTAGAATCATCTGCAGAATGAATTATGAAAGTGAATGAGTGATTTGAGGAAATCTCTGACATTGTAGCATAGACAGATAAAGGAATGGAAAATATGAAAGAGGGTAAGAGGAGAAAACCATAAAAAAGGGTAAAAAGAGGAGAAAACCATAAAAAAGGGTAAAAATAGATACTACTTGAATAGCTATCAGAGAAGAAAGACAAGTCGTAGTGAAAGGGAGAGACAATATTTGAAAATGACTGATAAGTTTTCCAAATTTATTAACAAAATACTATAATATATTACTATGTAAAATGGGTGAGTTATTGTGGATATAACACACTGAGATCCTTGTGTTAATTCAAAGATTAACAGCACTGATAAAAGGCTTTGCTAAGTGAAGCATTGATATCAAAAATATAGGAAAAATTTCTAAAAATAAAAATACAAGTAGAGTGAATAAAAGAGTATCAGGATAATTAATTAATATAGAAGATAAGCATGAAACATAAAAAATATTTGTGAATGAAATGCTTAATAACTAGAAAGCACACAATCATATGTTGGGATTCATTACAAATTTATGAATAATCATAATAATTATGAACCAAATAAATATTTTAAGGTGATTCTTAAGAGATGAAAGGACAAATATTAGATGCAGTTTTATGAGTTATATGATATAAAGTGGTGATGGTAAGGGGAATGAAAAATACAGTAGACAAATGATAACCAACAGAAAGCTGATACAGTGAGAATATCCTTCTACTGTGAAGAGGAATTTTCCCTTTTCTGCACTTATTTGTTTATGAGCAGCAAAACCTTTAAAGTTCCTAGAAATGAGCCTTACACACACACACACACACACACACACACACATATATATATATATATATATATATATATATATATATATATATACATTATACATGCACATACATGTGTGTGTTTATAAAATATTTTCTGTAAAATATTTACTATAAGATTATAAAACTTTGTCTTAAGATATTAAATGATACCTTTTTATTCCATAAACAAAACTCAATTGTCAACTCTAAGAAACTTAAGATTTAAATATAAAAAGCAAAATTTGGAAGCTATTGGCAAAAACTATAGGTAACATCTTTATCAACTTACTATAAACCTATAGTAAGATAATATGATATTGGCATAGAATGGACAAAAACTTAAGGGAAGAGAGTCTTGAAACTAACTCATGTATATGTCAACATAGTGTGGTAGAAGGCACATTAAGAATAAGTGGAGAATAGGGGCACCTGGGTGGCTCAGTTGGTTGAATGTCCGATCCTTGGTTTCATGATCTCAGGTCACGGTCTCATGGTTTCATGGGTTCCAGCCCCACATTGGGCTCAGGGCTGGCAGCACGGAGCCTGCTTGGGATTCTCTTTCTTTCCCTCTCACTGCCCCTCCCCCACTCACACTGTCTCTGTTTCTCATAAAATAAATAAACTTTAAAAAACGAGTGGAGGGGCGCCTGGGTGGCGCAGTCGGTTAAGCGTCCGACTTCAGTCAGGTCACGATCTCGCGGTCCGTGAGTTCGAGCCCCGCGTCCAGCTCTGGGCTGATGGCTCAGAGCCTGGACCCTGTTTCTGATTCTGTGTCTCCCTCTCTCTCTGCCCCTCCCCCGTTCATGCTCTGTCTCTCTCTGTCCCAAAAAAATAAATAAACGTTAAAAAAATAAAAAACGAGTGGAGAATGGACTAAAAAATTGTATTTCAATTATTTAATTACATGATAATAGATAAAATTAGTTACCTACATCATATGCCATTCAAAACATTAATTTCAAATGCATAAAATATCTAAAGCAAAAGCAAAATTTAGAAGTGTTAGAAGAATCAGACAAACATGATAAAGGCTTCAGAGTAGGGAACAATTTCTTTCAAAAAGACATAAAATTACAAACAATGAAAGAAAAGATTAATGTAATTTGCCACTTTAAGACATTTAAAGAGGGGCGCCTGGGTGGCTCAGTCGGTTAAGCGTCTGACTTCACCTCAGGTCATGATCTCGCAGTTCGTGAGTTCAAGCCCCGCCTCGGGCTCTGTGCTGACAGCTCAGAGCCTGGAGCCTGTTTCAGATTCTGTGTCTCCCTCTCTCTCTCTGACTCTCCCCCATTCATGCTCTGTCTCTCTCTGTCTCAAAAATAAATAAACGTTAAAAAATTAAAAAAAAAATTAAAGAACAGGTGACATAAAGTGAAAGTTTGTAGATGGAAAGTGATAATTGCAACCCATAAAAATTATAAAGAATTTGTGTTCTGAATAGCCAGAGAACTACAAATTGTTAAGGAAGAGTTGAACAACTCATAGAAAATATGAGAGTATGAACATGAAATTCAGACATGAAGAAACCAAATGGACAATAGGATACAAAAGTATATTCAATCTTAATTGTAACCAAATCAATTAATATGAAAACAATAACAACATAAAGTTTCATACCTCTCAGATCAAAAATACTAAGTCTGCTAATGCTGAGGGTTGGTACAGGGAGGAAATGTGGACTCATACAACTTAAATTATTGCAATTTAGATAGTAATAAAGCAAGCTCTTCCCAGTCAAGAAAATAAATCTTGCTCAAACTGTGTGTGTGTGTGTGTGTGTAGAATAAAAGTATTTTCAGGTGCATATTTTGTGATATGTTAAATAATGTATACAAATTAAAATGCATGCTTAGTAAAAAGCTGCCACTCTGATCATTTTAGGTTTTTTTTAATGTTTATTTTTGAGAGAGAGAGAGAAAGCGTGTGCACACACACACACACTCACACACGTGGGGGAGGGGCACAGAGAGGGGGACAGAGGATCTGAAATAGGCTCTGTGCTGACAGCAGTGAGCTCCATGTGGGGCTCGAGCTCACAAACAGAAATATCATGACCTGAGCCAAAGTCGGAGGCTCAACTGACTGAGCCACCAGGTTCTTCCACTTGGATCATTTTAAAAGGTGGCATGCTCCTCTTAAAGAAATGCTTTAGATAAATACCCACAATTGCTGGAAAGAAACATTTGCACAATGGGGTTCTGGTTTTAGAATAGAATCTATCTAAAACAACCTTATTGAATCAGTCCTAATTATAAATATTAGTGAATTTCTATGAGTATCTGAATAGTTTCTGAGAAGTTCTTTTATGAAGCCTTTTGTGGGGGCACCTGGTGACTCAGTCGGTTCAACATCTGACTCTTGATTTTGGCTCAGGTCATGATCCCAGGGTTGTAGGATCAAGCCTGGGGTTGGTCTCTGTGCTGAGCATGGAGCTGGCTTGAGATTCTCTGTCTCTCCCTCTGTTCTTCTGAACTGCTTGTGCTCTCTCTCTGTCTCTCTGAAATGGAAAGGAAAGGAAAGGAAAGGAAAGGAAAGGAAAGGAAAGGAAAGGAAAGGAAAGGAGAAAGAAAGGAAGGAAGAAAGAAAGAAATGGAAAGAAAGAAAGAAAGAAAGAAAGAAAGAAAGAAAGAAAGAAAGAAAGAAAGAAAGAAATGGAAAGAAAGAAATGGAAAGAAAGAAAGAAAGAAAGAAAGAAAGAAAGAAAGAAAGAAAGAAAGAAATTTTTTCTCCCTGTCTGGGTTTTCAAATATGTCTAACTCAATGTTTAGAAGAATAAAAAGGAACATAAATTTCACTTATGTTTCACTATTAATTCTTTAAACTCTCCTATTAATTTTCATTAATTTCTCTTTTAAACTAGGGAGGAACTAATTAAAAAAAAAAACTAGGAGTTTTGGTGAAACCTAAGGTAAAATTGAGTGAACAACGTAAAAAAATGCTAAGTTATATTAAATATTTAGAGTCTAGATTAATTTTCAAATTTCCCCAGGTAGGACTTAAAATACCTCAATATGTTGACAGTGGGTCCATTTCTGGGTCAGGTTAAAAGAGCAGTGACCTTACTGGAAATTGTATTTGAGAGTCTGCTACCCTCAGATACTATGAAGCATTTACACTAGGTTTCTCATATTCCTGGAAGTTCAGAAAGACTTTGAGATACTATAAGGACATAGATAGTATTTACGGAGTCGATATTTAAAAATCATTCCCTTCCATATTCATTTTTGTTTCTAAAACTATTCTGTTGCAAAACAAACATGAAATTGAAGCAACTTTCAGTTTCTCCTTTCTTATATTTTTAGTTACCCCAATCACACTATAAAGAAAGACATACTTCCCACCCATCCTGAATCTCAAGAAGGTACATTGGCAAGAATTTGTTTCTTTGGTAAGAAGAAACAAATCAGTCTTTAGGTACCTGGCAGAGCCTTCTTTATTCAAGGCGTGAACAAAGCACAGTAAAACTTAAATTATCTTTCTGTATCTTATTGCACATGCCTGTTAAATTGTGGCATTAGAAACAAGAATATCTGGGTTCACCTTGGGAAATGCTGAACTAAATATTTTGTACAGTAGTAATAGTCTCACCTCTTCCATCCCTCAATGTGATAAAAGAATGCAGGTTTCCTGAGGCTGAAGACAAAAGAGAGCTTCAGTAAAAAATATTGCCTGTCATATCTGTCTACCTACATCTGTCTGTTTATATCTGTTTATCTATCATCAATCTATCATATTTCTATTTATCATCTATATATCATCTATCTTTATCTATCATCATATATCTTGTTTCACTTTTATAGATGCAGATACTGAGAAATACGTACTCAGATGTATGTACTGAGAAATCTAGTGCACATAAATAAGTAAATAGCTTAATTGCAATGAATAGGGTCTTTAATAACATGATGAATAGCTGTGATGTTAGCTTGAATCTCTGTCTTATTTCAATCTCAGGAGAAATTGTGATACTTTACCAAATTGATAAAGAATAAATAAAAAAAAAAAAGAACCAAGGCTAAGAACAATAAGGACACAATTCCTACACAATAATATACTTTAAAAAGCCACATAGACATATTTAATAATTTATTTTTTTAATGTTTTTATTTATTTTTGAGACAGAAAGAGTTAGAGCATGACCAGGGGAGGGGCAGAGAGAGGGGGAGACACAGAATCCGAAGCAGGCTCCAGTCTCTGAGCTGTCAGCACCGAGCCCGACGTGGGGCTCAAACTCACTAGCCATGAGATCATGACCTGAGCTGAAGTCGGATGCTTAACCGACTGAGCCACCCAGGTGCCCCGACATATTTGATAATTTAAATGAAATGGCCAAAGTCTTCAAAAAATACAAATTACTCAATAACTTTAGAAAAGCAGACAGTATAAACATTTATGACTCTATTAGTAAAAGTAATTAAAAGACTTCCATTCGCAGTTCATCAAGAATATTCAAATCATGAATTAATGTTGAACTTTATTAATGCTTTCTCTGCCTTTTCCTATCGTGTAATTATGTTTATTTTTTCTCCCTCTTAATGTGGTTGTCGGAACTGTGATGGGTCTGACATTTTATCCTACCTGCAAGAAAACAAGTTAGGCTGCCACAGCTTTATGGATGCTGGTGGCAAATGGGTATGTATGTGTATGTACACATATATTATATGTGTACACGTGTACACATATGTGTATATGTGTATATGTCTCTCTGTCTTTAATTTTTAGCCCAAAGTAAAAGTCTAAAATGTAATACTGTTGCTACTTGCTTCCTGAAAAACATAAGAACTTCAGAATGCTTAAATTCTAATTATCTTCTCTCTTTTATGCTACTGTTGACCAGTATTTGACTTTCATCTGGTTTTGGTGCTACCCAAACTTATAATTTTTGTTATACATTTATGTTGTATTTAACCTCTTCGTTACTAATTTCACTTTGGGTCTTGTTTCTTGCATCATAGCCCTCACTTTTGGATCCAATCGTGGCTTCCTAAAATACTTCGTTTTGTTAAAGGTAACTCAATTTTCTTTCTCAGAAAATCTCTCTCTCTCTCTCTCTCTCTCCTCTCTCTCTCTTTTTCTCAAAAGTGATGATTTTACTAGTTATAAAATGTCTAAGTTAACAAGTATTTTTCCTCAGCATTTTGAAAGTAGGTATTTTCTGCCAGTCTCATTGTAGTGTTTGGTACTCTTTTTCTCTCAGGATGCTTTTAAGATCTTCTCTTTGCAAAGACACAGAGAGGTGCTCTGCCATTTTGCTCTAATGTGACATGTATTAATATCTATCTTTTGCAGCATGAGTATCTAAATATTAATCAAGTCACCTATTATAACTTTCGATCTTTTCTCTCTCACTTTTTCTATTTTTCTTTCTGGTATTCTTATTAGACAAGTTGTGGACTTACCATTCTTTCTCTTATAGCATTCAATTACTCCTTCAGATTTTCCAACTAATCATCTCTTCACGCTACATTCTGGGTATATTCTTCAGATACATCTTCTACTTCACCAATCCTAGCTTCAACTATGTCTAATGTGCTATTTAACCAAGGCATTTATGTGTTAATTTTAAAAACAAACTAATTTAATTTTTTGAAAATTTATTGGTTTATTTCCCCCTTTGCCTATACTTTTCAAAAACTATGCCTTATAATTTTGATCATTTTAAATATATTTACTGGAGGGGCGCCTGGGTGGCGCAGTCGGTTGAGCGTCCGACTTCAGCCAGGTCACAATCTCGCGGTCTGTGAGTTCGAGCCCCGCGTCAGGCTCTGGGCTGATGGCTCAGAGCCTGGAGCCTGTTTCCGATTCTGTGTCTCCCTCTCTCTCTGCCCCTCCCCCGTTCATGCTCTGTCTCTCTCTATCCCAAAAATAAATAAACGTTGAAAAAATATATATATATTTACTGGAAAGCAGTTATTAGATCATTATATAATCAGAATTTCTTGGTCTTCTAAATACCTACATATTGTGTTTTTTAGCCCTTGCTCATAGTGGAAGCAAAAAAGAAAAATTTCCTTTGTGTACCATAAAGAATAAGTTTTGTTTATTTATTAGAAGATTTAATCCTACTTAATCTATACCTTTGTTGTGACATAGCTGTAAAATTTTATTTTATTTTTTTTTTAAATTTTTTTTTCAACGTTTTTTATTTATTTTTGGGACAGAGAGAGACAGAGCATGAACGGGGGAGGGGCAGAGAGAGAGGGAGACACAGAATCGGAAACAGGCTCCAGGCTCTGAGCCATCAGCCCAGAGCCCGACGCGGGGCTCGAACTCACGGACCGCGAGATCGTGACCTGGCTGAAGTCGGACGCTTAACCGACTGCGCCACCCAGGCGCCCCGATAGCTGTAAAATTTTAAATAATTTATCTGTACAGATAATTTCTTGTTATTTTCTATTTAAATGATTATGGTCACATATAGATTTACTTTGTTTACTACTCTCCACTTTAGAAAGAGATCTTGAGTATATATTCATTTTTAATACATTTATGGAAATAGAGAGGGAAAGAGACAGAGAGCTACATTATCGAATTATTTTTTTTTAATGTAACAATGTATCTTGGGTAGCTATTCTGATCTGCACTTGGAAGTCTATTCCATACTTTTAAACAATTGTGTTTTATTTACTGGACTATGCTATTATTATGTATTTAATTGTTAATACAAAATTTGTTCCTATATGACTTGTACATAATATTTTTATGTGTTCACATATGAGTGTTTGTATGAGGTACATTTCTGAAAGAGTAATTACTGAGTTTTAAGGGTATGTGCATTTTACATTTGATAATATGAAATTATTCCAAATTTTGAATATAAAAAAGAATGAGGGACTGTAGATAGCTGCCCTGAAGAAGTAGAGCTAATACAACAATTGAAAATAAGAGAGGGGCGCCTGGGTGGCCCAGTCGGTTGAGCATCTGACTTCGGCTCAGGTCATGATCTCACCACCTGTGAGTTTGAGCCCTGCGTTGGGCTCTGTGCTGACAGCTCAGAGCCTGGAGCCTGCTTCAGGTTCTGTGTCTCTGTCTCTCTGCCCCTCCTTCTGCTCACGCTCTGTCTCTCTGTCTCTCTGTCTCTCTCTCTCTCTGCCCCTCCCCTGCTCTCTTTCTCTCTAATAAGTAAACATTAAAAAATAATTTAAAAAAAAAGAAAAGAGGAGAGCTTTCACTTAGACATAGCATGCTTGATCCTGCTCTTATGCAGGGAGCTTTACCTGTGCACCAAGCAGGGGAGCAAATTTTCAAATTATTGCGAAGAGTTTTGGTGTTTTATGACAAAATAAAGTGGTGTCCAGTTGCTTATTGCAGAATGTCCTCTCCAGGATTTTAGCTGAAGTAGTCACAGTTCAGATAACTTCTTCAGCTTGTCCTGAGGACTTTCCTTCCAGCTGGGTGCTGCATTTTTATGGTTGCTACTGGCAATTAAAAATCATCTTTGGTTTTAGAACTTCCCTACTAAATATCACATTCCCAAGTTTTTTTTTTCTGTTTTTCCCTCTCCTGTCTTTGATTAAATAGAGTTAGATATGTTTTAAATATATTTCTTCTTTTATAGAATACATCTTTGATTACATAACATTATGATATTCTTGTTTAAAATGTATACATTGTAATATTTAACTCAATTTTTCTTGCTTTTATATCTCTTAATTTTATATATTTTTCTGTATTTTTTCCTTTCTCCCTTAAATGTCCATCTAATTGATCAAAGGCATCTTCAGCCAATGATGGAGGAGAAAAGGGCAGAGTAGAGTTTTTAATCTGCTACTTGGTGACTTAAAGATTCAGTTTCATGGAGCTGACATTTTCTCCCTCTCTTAGATAGTCTTAGATAATCATGCAAGTCTGATTAAACTAAGTGACAGAGATACCTTTCTCTTCTCATCAGATGAGAAAAGCAACTGTTAAATATAATGGTGTCCTTAATGTTAAATTTTTTGAAGGTATTTCTTGTCTTCCACATTATCTGTCTGGGAAAAGGCTACCAGTGCCCATGAGGGACAAAAACGACTGGTCTAGACTCACTGGATGAGGGATGCTATTATAGCCATATTAAGTGATATCCTTGGAAAGATGACAGTTGGGATACTTACAATATTCCACGTTGGATCATGCCAGGCAAGAAGGTGTCAGAAGGAAACATTAATATTATCTGACCCCTTTGCCTAGCATAATGGTGTACTACCTCTCTATCATGAAAGTTTCAGCATTCCCCTGCTCACTTCTAAGAATGTCTTTTGGCATTTATTTATTTATTAGATTAAGTTAAAAATAATTTAATTTTTAGAGGTGGTAGTTTTGTATCTCCTTGAATAACAATAGATAAATTTGAGATGGTTCGGGGAAAAGGGTTAGAAAACACTTAGTCCTAAACTTTTAATATATTTATTGTACTTTTGATTGGTTTACAAAAAACATTCATATTTAAAACCCAGCATTGATAGGCACTTTTGGTTTCAATTTGTATTTCTCTAATAACTAATGATATTAACTATTTTATGTAGTTTCTTTCTTTTTCCTTAATAAACCCATGTTTATTATGTTTTCTTATTGTTTTCCTTCCTGCCCCATTTTACTGACTGTATTACCAGTTATTATAAAAGGATATAATTACCAGTTATTATGAAAGGATATAACTCAGAAACAGCCATATGGAAAGAGATGCATAGAGCAAAGTTTATGGGAAGGGTACAGAGCTTCCATGATGTCTGGGTGCTCCACTTCCCCCCATTTTCACATGTTGGCTAACCCAGAAGTTCATCAACTCTTGCTGTTCAAGAGTTTTTATAGCACTTAATCTGTAGCTGCCCTTCATTTCCCCTTCCTGGAGGTCAGGGGGGTGGGTCTGAAAGTTCCAATACTCCAATCACTTGGTCTTGCTGGTGACCAGCTCCATCTCAAGGTTATCTGGAGACCCCATGTTAAGTTGTCTCATTAGTATAAACTCAAGTGTGCTCAAAAGGATTTCTAATGCATGACAAAAGACTATCCTATCACTCAGGAATTTCCAAGGGTCTTTCGAGCTCTGTGCCAGAAACTTGAGACAAAGCCCATATACATTTGTTATACCATACTAGAAATGCAACTACCTCTTACCTATCACATGAAGCTATTACTTTTTTATTTTATTTTTTATTTTTTAAAACTTACATCCAAATTAGTTAGCATATGGTGCAACAATGATTTCAGGAGTAGATTCCTTAGTGTTCCTTACCCATGTAGCCCATCCCCCTCCCACAACCCCTCCAGTTACCCTCAATTTGTTCTCCGTATTTTTGAGTCTCTTCTGTTTTGTCCCCCTCCTTGTTTTTATATTATTTTTGTTTCCCTTCCCTTATGTTCATCTGTTTTGTCTCTTAAAGTCCTCATATGAGTGAAGTCATATGATTTTTGTCTTTCTGTGACTGACTAATTTCACTTAGCATAATACTCTCCAGTTCCATCCACATAGTTGCAAATGGCAAGATTTCATCCTTTTTTGATTGCTGAGTAATACTTCATTATATATATGCCACATCTTTATGCATTCATCCATCAATGGACATTTGGGCTCTTTCCATACGTTGGCTATTGTTGATAGTGCTGCTATAAACATGGGGGTGAATATGTCCCTTCAAAACAGCATACCTGAATCCCGTGGGTAAATGCCTAGTAGTGCAATTGCTGGGTCATAGGGTAGTTCTATTTTTAGTTTTTTGAGGAATCTCCATACTGTTTTCCAAGTGGCTACACCAGCTTGCAATCCCATATTTTATGTAGTGTCTTGTCATTTATACATTATCTTTGGTGATGAGTCTATTCAAATCTTTTGCTCCCACTCCCCCCCTTTTTTTATTATGTTGTTTGTTTTCTTAGTATTGAGTTTATAGGATATTTATATTCTGGAGATAAGTCTTTATTCAATTTTGTAAATATTTTCTCCCAGCCTGTACCTTGTCTTTTCATTTGTTTCATGGTGTTTTTTTCAAAAAATAGACATTCTATGTTTTGATGCCAAATTTGTCAATTTGTTCTCTTAGTGTAGTACCTAAGAAATTTTGTCTAAGTCAATGTAATAAAGACTTAATTATGTATATATTTTAGACATTTTAAAGAATTAAGTTTCAGTCTTACAGTTAGATCTATGATACCTTTGGAGATAATAAGAACAACGTTCTTTATAGTTATCTTAGTTGTCATCATTTCCCATGATGTGATTTTGTGTGTGTAGATACAGGTGTCCATCTAGTATACTGTCTTTCTGCTTGAATAACTCCTTTAATTTTCCTTATAAAGCATTAAGTCTGAAGGTGATAAGCTTATCCATCATTTGTATGTTTGAATAAGTCTTTATTTTGCTTTTGTTTTTAAAGGGCATTTTTGCTGTGTAAAGAATTCTAAGTTGATAGTTTTGCTTTTTTCTTCCATTACTTTAAAGATTTTGCTCCATGACTTTTAGTGTGCACTCTTACAAATGAGAAATGTCCAGTCATCCTTATTTTCTTTCCCTTGTACACAATGTCACTTTTTTCTTTGGTTGTACAAGGTGCTTTTATCTTCTTTTATGTTTTTGCATATATTTAAATAGAATAATGTAGCACAGATATTTGGTTTTGTTCTTCCAATAAAGTCTTTGTATTGTTCAAGGTTGGGAAGTTTTGAAAAATTTATCTATCTATCTATCTATATATACACATATATATATACGTATATATACACATATATATACGTATATATACGTATATATATACGTATATACATGTATATACATATGTATATATACATATGTGTATATATGTACATATATATGTATATACGTACATATATAGGTATATACATATGTATATACCTATATATATACGTATATATATACATATATATACATATACATATGTATATATATGTATATATGTACATATATATATGTACATATATATACGTATATATATATACACGTATATATATATATATATATGTACATATATATACGTATATATATATACACGTATATATATATATATATATATATATATATTCCTCATGGAATGGGAATCATGTCAAATTCATAGAATGTTATTTGATCCATTGTATTTTTTTTTTAATTTTTTTTTCAACGTTTATTTATTTTTGGGACAGAGAAAGACAGAGCATGAACGGGGGAGGGGCAGAGAAAGAGGGAGACACAGAATCGGAAACAGGCTCCAGGCTCTGAGCCATCAGCCCAGAGCCCGACGCGGGGCTCGAACCCACGGACCGCGAGATCGTGACCTGGCTGAAGTCGGACGCTTAACCGACTGCGCCACCCAGGCGCCCCATTGATCTTCTTGTTAACGTGAGCGTTAACAGTGAGTTGAAGAATCCCATCTTCAGGCAGATCTATCAGTTAGGACTAGGTCCGTCTGCATGTCATAGTAACAATGGCTTAAACAAGAGGAAAATTTATTTCTTGCTCACGTAAGATTCCAGAGCTGGACAGTACAAGGGTGTTATTGCAGCCCCGTTCCACAAAGTGTATTAAAATCGGGTTCCTTTCAATTCACTGTTCTGTCATCCTAGAATGTGAATGTTGTCATCCTGGTACAAGAAGGTGGCTAGAGTTTTAGCCACCCTTATCAGGAGGTCAAGTATAGAAATGAAGAAAAAGAGTAAAGGGCATGTGTTGGAAGATACCTGAAAGGGGATTTCAGAGCTGACATCATTACTTAACCTACTATTTCACTGACCAAAGTTCCATCACAAGGTGGCACTTAACTGAAAGGGAGATTGCAAATGGGAGACATTTTGTGGATAGTCATATATCCAGCTATGGTAAAAGAAGGGAATGGGGACTAGGAAAACTTAACAGTCTCTGCTTTAATGAGATAGGCGTTGTTATATCATCCTCTCTAATATTAGATCTGCCTTAATTTTCACAACACTTACCTCCTCTGATATAATCCTTATTTTACTAATAATTTATTTTATCATTATTTATTCTGGTCAGAATGTGCACATTATGAGGGCAGGGATTTTTGCTTGCCCTAATGAAGGGGATGAGAACAGAACCTGGCGTGTGATTGATGCTTAATCAATATATGACTGAAGAAGACAATAAAGTAAACATGGAGCCCTTTAACCGGTCTTTCTCATTGTAATTAGGTAAAAAACATTAATCGCCTCAGAAAAGGCAGACCCATTTAACTTGACAGGACATAGCCGTAAGGAGGTGTATCATAAAATAGATCAATGCAGACAGGGAAAAGTTAGGAGAGATCTGAATGCAGTGGGAGTTAAAATGAGTCTTGAAGGAATTTAAATTGTGAGGAAGAGAAAAGTCCTCCCTGACAGAATAGTATCAAGGAAAGCCTAAGTATGGTAGATTTCTTTTCTCCAGGAAGATGCAGTTGAAAGCAAAGTTGGTTAGATGGGTCTATCTTAGAAGTCAGGAAGGAGAAAAACTTGAATTAACACCGCCTCACATCTGAAAACTTTTCCCTTGGCAAAGCCCTTTAGATTTGCTTGATCATTTTCTTTTCATAATAAGTTGATTTAGAAGGTGGTGTTACCACCAATAATACACAACTGTTAAAAACGTAAATAAGATAAATTACTTACTTTTGGTCACCTAGTTTATTCATTAATCACTTCATATTAATTCACTGGGGTCCAGAAAAGACCCCAAACACTAATCTGTTGTCTTTAACTTGTTCTCTCTTGTTCAGATACCAGTGCTAAGATAAAAGGCAAACTATACACAAAGAACCTCCAGTTGAAGTGATATGTATCATAATCATTTAATACTATGTATTTGATATCAATTTTTATATCTGAACAGTGAGAGTAACATGTTTTATACTGACACGGAGGTATATGTAGGAATAAGTAAGACTCAACCTCACATTTTATATTTTCTGAATTTTACAGTGAAGAAAATAAATCAATTGCTTACATTTAACTCATAGACCTGAAGTTGCAATGCAAATTAGAATAACATTTGTAATCGTATACTTTATAGGGTTTCAAACGTCCTCTTATAAAGAAAACTATATTAAATAAAGATAATGTTTGCTCTTCACCTATCCTTAATTAATACTTTTCCTTTGGGATAGTGTTTCTGCTAACTTTTTTTTTTCCTTTCATTGAGTGGCCAATATAGGGGAAGAAAAAAGAAACTAAGACTCTTAGTCTTAAGTGTCAAGAAATCAATATGAAGATATCTTTGGGCAGATTAATGTGAAATGAAATAAAACTGAAGCCTTCATGATATGAATGTGCACGTGTATGTATCCCACACAATTCAGAGTAGACATAACTGAAATATGAATAACATTTCTTGTTGTTTCTATTGAGTCATTGATTGATTGAAGTGGTAAAGAATATTAAAATCACTAGCAAAACTTAGCTGAACAAGTGTTTTACACGTTTAGTAAAAGACATATTATTAATCTCATCACACAGAAGCTATCACTATTACAACGAACCCTGGAGCTGTAAAATGAGCTGTAAAATAGATTTGATTTTAGAATATTACAACTTCTGTCATTATAGCTAAGCTTAACTATATAGCCTCATAAAGGTCTATTGCTTTTAGTGATATAGCAATGTCGCAGACAGGAAACTGCTTGGTAATTACAACTGACTTACTGGAAATAAAAGGGCACAAAAAGGGCACCTTTGAGTAATTATCAGTAATAGAAAGACAAGTGATTTGAGCAAGGTAATAGAGAATAACGATTTCATAGTGATAGATGATAGAAAGGGTTAAGTCCTATGTAAGTTAGAGGCTTTAATGGTGGAATTGTTAGAATTTATTTTGGTCCAATTGAGTGCTCATCTGGAGCCTTACCTGAGCTGAGAGACTTTTCTCTGGTGCTCTCTATAGATAAAATATTCTGCCTTGATAGTATAATGTGCAAACTTGAAGTCTGCATTGCATTGTAGCTCTTTGAAATTTAGGTCTCCCTTGTTGGCTTTTATTTCATTTGCTGAAGGGTGGATATATATATGGATTCAGCTCTGATGATAATCAAACCTTTCTTTTCTGGTAGCATTTTCCTCTGTTAAAGCTTTGCTTATAGTATTTAAGTGTTGGGTGATGTACTAACCCCTTTTGGCTATTATATACCATATAAAGCATCATGGAGTGACTTTACTAGGTGCATTTTCATAACTGAATCAGGAATAACATCTCTATACTTGGCCTTCAGCATGCTTCTTAGATTCTCTATCTATAAAACAGTGTCTTAAAAGTCCATTTTTTTTTTTTTGGCAAAAGTCCAGGTGTGGCATCCTTTATTGGTCCCTTTGGCATGGGCAATCTGGAAAATGATTTTTATTGTTTTGGGAAGTGATTTATGCTTCAACATGACAATTCTCATAGCAACTCAACTCACATATTGGCATCCCATATTCTTCCCTCAAATACAGAAAATATTTTCCTTGGGGACACACAGAATTGGGGAGGTGGTGTGGTATAATCTAAAGCTTGCTGAGAGATCTGCTTATGCAAATAATAAAAATATGTCACATGTATTCTCATTAAGGTGCTCATATGCTATTTATATTCTTTGCACATGGAAATGAGAAATTACACTGTAGTATATATTATTGGAAATATTTCTTTTCAAAACAAGAGATGAGTTAAAATGATGCTTGGGGGGAAATTACAGCTTTCAATGAATATATAGGACAAGAAGAAGGGTTGAAAGTCATCGATCTAAGCTATAATCTGAAGAAGTAAGAAAAATTTAACAAATTCATTTCAAACAAAGTAGTAAGAGAAGATAAAGTATGGGCAGAATCAATGAAATAGAAAGCAAATGTATAACAGAAAGATATTTTAAAAGCCAAGAATTAATAGTAAATCTGATCGACTATCAACAACACTAATCAAGAGAACAAAGAAAATAAAAATTATTCATATCAGAAATGAAATTCTACAAATAAGAAAGACAAAATGAGAGATCAAAATGAAAACTTTCTGCTAATATACTTGACACATTAAGAAAAAAATAAGTTATTTAAAAATCTTCCTTAAAAATGAATGGCAAACTTATTTAATCCCTTTCAGAGACTATGTATTCAAAAAAGGACACTTCTCAACCCGTGAAACTAACAATGGTCTTCATACTGAGAAAACTGTTACAAAAAAGAAAACTATAAGCTAAAATCTCATTATTCCTCATGATCATAGATGCAAAAATTTTATCTCAATAATAGCATATGGAATACAGCTATATAGAACTGACAACTGGAGAGTATTCCCAGCATGTAACTTGATCTAATATTAAAAAATATAAATCACATCTATTTATACTTATAAAATATATAAGCTAAAATATAAATCACTAACAAAATACTGGAAAATAAATTTATAATCTCAATAGATACAGAAAAGACATAAAGTCAATGCTTAAGGAGACAAAAACTCGCCATAATCTAACAATAGAAGGGGATTTTTTAAACTGATAAAAAATATTAATAAAATATCATCACACTTAAAGTTAAATTATAGTATTCACTTAATGATGAAATATTGAATATTTTCTCCCTGAATTGATGATGCACATATGAAGGTCCCCTATTACCATTCTATTCAACATTGTACTAGAAGATCTAGTCAGTTCCATAAAGCACATAAAAGAAATAAAACTCTCAGAAGACTTGATGTTTAAAACAAAGGAAATTATTATTATTTTTATATGGCTTGATTATATAGGTAGACAATGTTAAAATAATTTGCTGGTAATCTATTAGATTTAATAAGTGGTTTAAGCAAAGTCACTGTAAACAAAGCCAATTTAAATTATCAGTGATATTTCTGTACAATAGTGTAAAACAATTGAGAAATAAAATGTAAAATTGTCACAATAACTTAAAAACTCTTACAAATCGCTGGTGAGAGTTTCGATAGTTACAACTATTTCAGAGCACTAATAATATCTACTAAAGTTAAACATAATCTTGTTTCATGATCTGGTAGTTCCACACCTACATATAAGCCCAAAAGAAATTAGTGCATATGTCCACCAAAACAAGAACCTTATATTCATACTAGCTTTATTCATAATAGCTCAAAAATGGAAATAGCCCCAAAATTCCATCAACTATAGAATAGTCATTGGAATACTACTTAGGAAATTGTTAGCAAACCAAAGTATTTCCAACATTCAGCAACATAATCTCAAAGATACGGAGATGATCAAAATAAGGCAAGAACCCAAGAGTACATACTCTGGTTTAATTCATTGAAGTTTAGGAAGCAGCAAAACTAATCTATGGTGAATACAAATAGTGATTATCTCTGGGGATACATGCTATTGGTCTTGAGGAGGCACGAAGGAAACTCCTTACAACTGTTCTGCATGTATCTTGGTATGGAAGCTGGTTGTATAATATACTTATAAAATTTTATTTACTTATGCACACTTATAATTTATACAGTTTATTGTATATATGGAACACTGAAATAAATCAATTTTTAAAAGTGACTCACAATAAATATAACAACAATAAACACAATGTATGTGTTGAATGATCCACGAGGCTCAATATCAAATTATATGTGCACAAATTTATAGAAATACCAAAGTAAGTTTGTAGAAACTCACATTTTTATTACAGAAACTAAAATTCCCCTTTTTAGCACTGTAAATTATGGGGTAATGCCAGAAGCATTGTATTGAAATTATGTCAAGAGAACAAATAAAGGTATATGTTTATCAGCTAATAAATATAGGATAACATCAAATTCTCACCAATGCAATACAGCTAGAACCAGAAACAGGAAGAGACTTAAGTCTCTTAAGTCTTAAGAAAAAAATTGGTAAGGTAATAAAATATAAGAAACTATTTTTCTTATAAGAAAGTAATTATATAAATACATAAACACTTTAAAATATTTATTAGATCAAACATAATATGAAGAAAACATAAGATTAATTTGAAATCACCTCCCAATTATGAGAATAATCTGAAAAAAAGGAATATATAAGACTGTGAGAGCACTATGATCTTTTTCCTGAAAGATATAAAAATATGAGTTGATTTGATGGAAAGATTTGTTATATTCCTGAATAGAAAGAATTAGTTAAGATGTTCTTTAAATTTTTTGAGATTTTACTTTTTTTTCTGATTATGACTACATGGAAATATTTCATAGAAATATTTAAAAGCTAATAAAAATAATAACTTATGTCATTTTAAAGTATGCATTTGTTATGTTTTTTCATTATGTTCATACCTTAGTCCATACATTTTATTTCATAAGATTTAGATCATAAGGTCTTATGAAATATAATTATATTCTACTTCTTTCACATAATATAAACTATCTTTCATATCAGTAAATGTTCAGAGAACATTTTTATTGACAAAAATTACATTTAGTGGATCATTCATAACGCAATGATTTTATTAATTTGTAAATTATATTAGGAAAGGTCTTTATAAATAGAAGTATGGGAAGAAAGGAAATATATCCATTCTTCTCATAATTGATTCTTAGATTTAACATAATCCCAACCAAAATCCCGGAAAAATCAGGAGAAGTTAATAATATTTACAGACTCAGGTAAAAAATGAAAAAAAAAAAGGGGGGGTGCACTGGGCGGTTCAGTTGGTTAAGTGTCCAACTTGGCTCAGCTCATGATCTCTTGGTTCTTGAGTTCGAGACCCACGTCGGGCTTTGTGCTGACAGCTCAGAACCTACAGCCTGCTTCGGATTCTCTGTCTCCCTGTCTCTCTGCCCCTCCCCCACTCAGGCTCTGTCTCTTTCTGTGTCTCAAAAACAAATAAACGTTAAAAAAATGTAATGAAAAAAAAAGAAAATGATGGAAATAAAAGAAGAATAATGGAAAAGGATTTGCCCTATTGGGTCAAGAATTACTGAAAAGACATGTTTTTAACTGAAAGAAGAAATGCATAAGTTCCATATACAGATAAATAGCTAGAAATATAGAATGATATTTCTGTCCAAAAATTTTTTAAAAAAATTTAACAAAACTAACTATAAGTTTCTGTAGGGAAAATATTTACAATGTAAGAACACATAAATGTGTAGATATGTGTAGATATAAATATTTATAAAAAGACCCCTAACAAGCACGTTAACAACAACCAAAAACACCTCTACTGAAAAATGACAAGATGTGAAGTCACTCTTAAAAGAGAAGATCAAGATGGTGATAAAGACATTAAAAAATCATGAAAGAACAAGTCCAAATGACCAGAAATATTTGGAAAATATTCAAAATTTGTAGAAATGCGGGAAAGACAATTTAAGGACAAGGTTGTACTCTACACTCATCAGTGTGGAAAAATATATATAACTACTGCTGGTGGAATGCTCACTTGTCCTGCCTTGAAATTGTTAATAAGTTTAAATTCTTAAAAGTGCTCCAAGCCCTTGGTGAATTCTTCACTTCTTTGCTATACACGGGGAATTTCCTTCTTATCAATTAGCAATGGAGAATAATACTTACCAACAGATAAGAAGACAATATCCTTTAAAATTTCCAAAGAAAATACACTTGAAATGTGTTTCAGTGTGCTTTTATGGAGTCAATGAACTTAACGTTCTTGTTCTTTCTTGTCTTATTTCTATCTATCATCTATCTATCTATCTATCTATCTATCTATCTATCTACCTATCTATCTATCTATCTATCTATCTATCTATCATCTATCTATATCTATCTATCTATCTATCTATCTATCTATCTATCTATCTATCATCTATCTATCAGCAAAAGATGAAGCAAAGATAATAGCTCAAAGATTGGGGCACCTGGGTGGCTCAGTCAATTAAGCATCTGGTCTTGATTTTGGCTCAGTTATTGGTCTTGTAGTCCTGTGGCTGGTGGGATTGAGTCCCTGTCTGGCTCTGCACTGGTGGCAGGGATCCCACTTGGAACTTTGTCTCTCAATTTGTCTCTTTGCCCCTTCCTTGCGGTGCTCTCTCTCTCTCTCTTTCTCTCAATAAATAAATAAATAAACATTAAAAAAAATAACTCCAAGTTTATCCTCACTTTGTTTATTAGGCCATGTATATGACACCATCAGCTTCTAGTCATTCTATGGCCTAATAAAAAAGTAGAGATAATCTTTGAGTTCTCATCCTTGCTTTACCTTTTTCTATTCATACCACTTTTAGCAAAAGCCTCCACTTAGCAGAATAAAGGCTTGGGACATTGGGCATGTTGGATTAAGAGGGCAGGTTTGGGGTGGGGAGTAAAGAATTGGGGTGAATTCACACCAAAGTTCACTAACAGTTTTCTTTGAGTAGTAACGTCACTAATGATTTTAACTTCATCCTTTTTGGGGAAAGGTTGTTCATTAATGATCTTATCACACAGCAAAAATAAGAGATATTTTCAATAATAATACCAGCAATGAGAAAGACATGTCCTAAAGACCTAATTTAGGGATGGGGAATCGGTTGAAAAAAAAATGGCTCTAAATGTTCTAGTTGTTAATAAGGAAAAAGAAGTCTGGTCAACAGGCCTAAATTTACTCTTTTCTCCTCTTCTTTTATCACTAAGACATGCTGACAAGAGAAATCGCATTGTCCCCTTAAGTAATTTTCGCTGATGTACATTTGTTCTTTGGTGCCCTGGATAGAACAGGGCAGTTTAGCAGTACACAGCTTGAAGTTGAATAAAGCATGGGGGATCCCAAATGAAAATTATTCTCTTAGTTGTTTAATTCCCGACATAGTTATCGGTTTAATCATACATTCCTCTTTGTTTTGAATAGAGGGAGTGATGTTAATGATATAAGTGTGTGTTCGGTTGTGTTCATGGTTCGGAACCTGTCACGTTGCTAACAATACAATTTCGGACATTAGTACTGAGTCTCATTTTTGAGTTGGTGTTATAGAGATCATTTTAATTTCTGTGAAATGTGGGCAATTTTGCAATGAGTAGGCATGAGATTTTTCATTATTGCACTCTTTTTTCACAGTTTTGTGTCACTTTAATGTCTTTGTCTTAGTACCATATGAGGAGCCTCACTGCAGAGATGAAGAGAAAACTCCGAGGTACATGGCTTTGGCAGTAATTAAATGGCAGCACATTTCAAAGCTATGGATATTTAATGTCACCCAAGTATCAGTTTCACATTTGGTTCAATACCGTGTGTGGGAATTAAATGCAGAACAGTGTGTTATCACTGCTTAATCATGTAAATGGTATTCACATGTTAGGCCTCTGTTCTTAATTGAATTTTTGCTTCTTTATTTAGAAACAAAGATTTCTTGATAAGGTTAAATCGGTTTTAAGCAGAAGCATACTCTTAAGAAATTAATTTTCATATTTTCTTACCGGTACTCGGTCGTAAGTGAATGTCACAGCGTGTAGTGACACTGCTGCACATTTTATCTTTGTTCTGGAGGGTACAGTGCGAAGCCGATGAGCAATGCGGGTGCTAGAAAAATATCTATGGCAACAGTGTACTTTCATCTTGATTTTTTGATCACAAAATGCTCTATGAACCCTTAAAATTAATACAAACAAACACTTAAGAGACTCCTCAGGCATTAACTTCAGATGTATCTCCCCTACCTAAGTTACAGAGGGACATTTAGAGATTCAAACCTTTTAGGCAGCAATAGATTTAGTTCGTCTGCATCTAAGAGAAATTCCTTCTCACTTACTAAAATTATTTACTACAGAACTTACTTTAAGGCCAATGGTGACAAACATTCTGTTCTTGAAATAGCTGGTTTTGTTTCTGAACCGACCACATCAGTGAATTATGAAGACTCTCTCAGTTAGGCTTCTGAAACTCTTTTAAGGCATATGAAATTTTTAGGGATATGCTAGTCCATTGATGGTTGTTTACATATGCATAGCTTGTATATAAAAGTGGTTTTGGATTTCAATTTAGTTTATTTGTAACAAAATAAAACACTTAAAACCATTGGAATAGTTTTAGTTCCTAAATTAAAGGTGCTCTTTTCATTGGGATCACTACTGTTCGTTGATTTATCATAGCAGTAAACCTTTGTTGATAATAAAGTATTCATTTAAACCTAAGAAAGTCGCAATGAAATTTAGAAAGTTCTTTGTCACATTTTCATCTCATTGAACGAGTAAACAGAAAGAATTTATCATCCACCAAAGCCAATTTGCATTGTAATAATATAGTCCTTAACCCACACCAAGAGATGTGGTAGTGAAATATTGAGAATGACTGGCTGAATATTTTACAGGAGTCCAGGATTTTAAGGATTTCTGAATTCAAATCCCAAGTCTTATAACTGATCATGTAGTTATTAGCTAAACATTACTTCCGCTCAGTGTAAAAGAGAAAGCTGAAAAATACTAAGTATAGAATTAAGTGGATAGTATCAAACCCATTTTGAGATAAATCTACTTGATAGGTATCTAAAAAAAACATAACCCATTTAGGAGCTACTTCTTTTAATAGATTCATTTGGATAAATACATGTATCATCCAAGACTTCTTATCCAGAAGTCATTCTCATCCACTGCACCTTTGATCTATATTAATTTCTTGCTTATAGATCTGCTTCCTGTGCTGGACTGAGAGCTTTTTGTAGGCAGCGACTTTCTCAAACAGTTTTGGACGGTAAGCCTTATTTTATAGTACTTCATAATAATAAGTGCTCAATAACTGCTCCTTGGCTCCAAAACAAAATGGCTTGACCATTCTTCAATGACTTTAAACCCCTAGGCACAGGAATTTTAAAGTCCCTTTACAGCTTCAGGACCTTTCCAAGAAACAATCACAGGAGCAATAACAACCAAACCAAATGAAACCAGACCATCTGTATTCTATTACCCTTTATTCTCAGAAAAGTGGCTGCCTCATATGTCCATAATAAAAAGGGAGGGGGCTTGGCTGGTTCTTTAGAGGAATTATAAATTTCTACTTCTAGGTAACCTGAAGGAGATGTTGGAAGAAAGATTAGATGTGGGTATTTTTTTTTAAGCCACGTTAAATTTAAAGGAATTTGGAGATATTCAGGAGGAGGCATCAAGTTCGACAACAAATCTGGTACACAGACAGAAGAACTGGACTGGACATTTAGATTTGATTATTCTGTGAGCTTTAAACATGCTTTATTTGTACTCTTATAAATGTGATGTGTTTTAGTAGGTGGATCTTGCCTAGAATATGCAATTATTATCACTACTATATTTCTATGCTTCATTCCAGGATAGAAATATTGATAATACAGCCATTTCTCCAGGGATGAACATAGTATTTAAGGAATACATACCTAAATCTAGTCATTTGAGCTAGTCATTTCTTATGAATTCCTATTACTTATTATACTGAACATCATAATTGTTTCTTAGATGAAACCTCATATAAATTTGAAGTCCTTAAAAGTACAAGTGCATAACTCTTCACCAAAGAAAGAAAGCACTGTTAGACCAAATCCATGTGCCCTCTAGTTTTAGAGATAGAGCAGTTATTATCTATGCACAGAAAGGGCAACAAAGTAGGAAAAGCACCTCCTGAAAAGCCCAGCAGAATCCCTACAAATACAGGCAAAAAAAGCAGATCTTTACCAAACCTTGGTGCGCCTATTACTTGAATTTAAAACCTGCCACCCACATGTTCCTCCTTTTTTTTTTTATTAAGTTTTTAATTTTAATTCCAGAATGGTTAAAATACGGTGTTATATTAGTTTCAGGTATACAATATAGTAATTCAACAACCCTATACATTACTCACTGATCATCATGGTAAGTGCACTCCTCAATCCCTGTCACCTATTTCACCTATTCCTCCATCCACCTCCCCTCTGGTAACCATCTGTTTGTTCTTTGTAGTTAAGAGTCTATTTGGGGCACCTAGTGGGTTTGGTCAGTTGAGCATCTGACTTCGGCGCAAGTCACCATCTTGCGGCTTGTGAGTTCGAGCCCCGTCTCAGGCTCTCTGCTGTCAACACGGAGCCTACTTGGGATCATCTGTCCCCCTCTCTCTCTGGACCCTTCCTCTCTCTCTCAGAAATAAATAAACATTTAATAAGAGTCTATTTCTTAGTCTCTTTCTCTCTCTCTATCTTTTGCTCATTGTCTTGTTTCTTAATTCCGCATGTGAGTGAAATCATACGGTATTTGTCTTTCTCTGATTGACTTATTTTGCTTAGCATTATACTCTCTAGCTCCATCCGTGTTGCTGCAAATGGCAAGATTTCATTCCTTTTGGTGGCTGAATAATATTCTTTTGTATGTATGTACCATATCTTCTTTATCCATTCATCTATTGATGGGCACTTGGGCTGCTTCCATAATTTGATGATTGTAAATAATGCTGCTATAAACAGGGGTGCATACAGCCCTTTGAATTAGTGTTTTGTATTTTTGGGGTAAATGCTCAGAAGTGCAAATACCCTGGATTGTAGGGCAGTTCTATTTTTAACTTTTTGAGAAATCTCCATACTGTTTTCCAGAGTGGCTGTACCAGTTTTGCATTCCCAAAAACAGTAGTACCCAAGGGTTCCTTTATCTCCATCCACATCTTTGCCAACACTTGTTTCTTTCATTTTTTTTTTTTTATTTTAGCCATTCTGACAGGTGTGAGGTGATATCTTATTGTGGTTTTGATTTGCATTTTCCTGATGATGAGTGATGATCATTTTTTCATGTGTCTGTTGTCCATCTGAATGCCTTCTTTGGAGAAATGTCTGTTCATGTCTTCTGCCCATTTTTAATTGGATTATTTGTTTTTTGGGTGTCAAATTTTATAAGTCCTTCATATATTTTGGATACTAACCCTTTATCAGATATGTCATTTGCATATATCTTCTCCCATTCCGTAGGTTGTGTTTTTGTTTTGTTGGTAGTTTCCTTTGCTGCCACACATTGCTCTTAAAGTCCTGACTTTATCATTTTAGGCACCTCCACATCCGAACATGTGAGAGTGTGGTTAAAATGCTATGACCTTCCCTTCCAATAGTCAGTATGGTAGAGTTGTTACTTTAAAATGTATTGAGGCAAGAACACCTGGGTGGCTCAGTCAGGTAAGCGTCTGACTTCGGCTCAGGTCATGATCTCACGGTTCGTGGGTTCGAGCCTCATGTTGGGCTCTGTTCTGACAGCTCAGAGCCTGGAGCCTGCTTCGGATTCTGTGTCTCCCTCTCTCTCTGCCCCTCCCCTGCTTGCATTCTGTCTGTCTCTCTCTCTCTGTCTCAAAAATAAACACTAAAATTTTTTTAGTGTATTGATGCAGAAGAGAATATGTGCATACACATGCACAATGTATGTTTGTTCAAAAAGTTGTTTTACACAGCAATAGGAGAGGATTAGTAGTTCAATAGTTCAGGAAAAAGGCTATCAGATCCTTTGTATTCATTTCAATGGTTTAAAGTGTAAAAAGTCACCTGACTTTAAGAAGTTTTCTGTAAAGGAAATGATGAGCTTTAAAATTGGAAACGCCATTACCTTTGTTACAGGCATTAGGTCAAAAGAAATGGAGTTATGAGTCCCCTCAGAAGTATGTAATGATTCATACTTAAGTTATTTTTTTAATGTTTATTTATTTTTGAGAGAGAGAGAGAGGGAGAAAGACAGGGTGTGAGCTGGGGAGGTACAGAGAGAGAGGGAGACACAGAAATCTGAAGCAGGCTCCAGGCTCTGAGCTGTCAGCACAGAACCTGATGCGGGGTTTGAACTCATGAACCATGAGATCATGACCTGAGCCAAAGTTGGATGCTTAACCAACGGAACCACCCAGATGTCCCTCATTTATTAAGTTATGAACAATACTGTAAAACATGGGTCAACAGTATAACTTGGCTTGTCACTTAATAATTGCAAATATTTTTATTCAGTTAGTTAGTTAGTTATGATTCTTTAATTCTAGAAATAAGCTGAGACACTAGGCTTGTCATATATAAGCCTCACATGAGAACAAGTTGATCTATCTCTTTAAAATTTTAGGATATTTTTATTTTGGGGGGATAATAATACCTTGCAGGTTTATTATGAAAATTAAATAAGCAAATACAACATAGAGTCTGAGATATAATCTGCTAAAACTGGTAGTTCTTATGCTGATGATAAAGACAACAATTACATTCAGTAACAAATTATTATACCCTGCTTTCATAAAAATCAATTTTTGCTCCATGCTTCCAAATATATATATATATATATATATATATATATATATATATATAACTATTAAGATAATCCTTATACAAACTAAAGAAAGTTAGTGTCTCATTCGATGACACTTGTGTAATTGTGCAATTGTATTTGATGAGTCAAGAACTTTTATAAGAAACTATGGTGCTGGAAAGGATTTTGTAATCCTTGGGTTAGGAATTAATGATTAATAAAATCATTGTGAACAGTTGATCATAGGGGAAATTTCTTACTTTAGTCTATTATAAAAGGGAAAAGAAAAACAAATAAAACTTTAGGTACACAGATTCATATGACATTTACAGAAGAAATGGGGACAAGCCCTGGCCACAAAGCCAGAAATAGACAGTAGGTTAGGTCTGCTGGAACTGAACAAATATTCCTTTTCCACTGCTCTCAAAACAAGGAAAAGGTTCCTGTCAGGACACTAGCACTCTATTACTGACCAGGTGGACCTTGTCCTTATAAACAAAAGTTATTATAGAATCTTGCAGTCATTGGGAGCTTATATCTAAATAGATCTCTGACCTACCGAGGAGACTAACTGGCATACCAAACAGCACTGAGAGGAAAGAATTTCAAAATGTTCATATCACAAAGAATCCTGAACCTTCTACATGTTTCCATGTAATTATTTATGTCAAAACGATATAATGACTACTTTATAATCAAGGACTTATTTCAACCTTTACCAAAAGCCTTCTGTATTCAGTGGGAATAGATAGAGCCCCTGTAATCTAGAATCTCATAGATTTATACCAGGGAGCTGATGGAGAATTAGGCAGAAAATTGATGGCGAATTCTGACCTCTCATTCCCCAACACGAATACCAGGGAAGGCATCACACAGTTAATTACTGGGAGATCCAGACCTAGTTCTCCAATATATGAATTCCATGAACACCAAGAATGTCCCCAAAATATTTTCAGCCCTATATATGAATGTTACTACATTTGGGTCAAAAGTACTCTTGGGCCATTGCTTGCTCTGTTTTAGGTTTAAAATAATGTCAATTATAATTTTTTAAAAGTTAAACTGAAAATAAAAGTAAACAAATCCCCAAGAAAAGTAAGGAAAGAAGTCTTGAGCAGCAATTTTCTCCCAGCTCCCCACAGAGTTTGGTGGTATTCACAGGCAAACAATTCCACCCCCGAGTGGAGATTCCTGAGCTTGTTCTCACCTGCTGGTCATCTGGAACTCTCCCTTTCCCCACAACAGATGTGGAGAAATGCACATACTGTGCTATTATAATTACCACTGCTTTGTAATTCACAAGTGTCTAGTATATGCTAATTAAGACAGCTAATTAAGACTCAATTTTTGAAGAAAAAATATCGAATTGCTATATTACATAGGTAAGAAAACTCAACAAATTCTGACAGACATGTCACCCACCTTTCTTCTGCTGTTTTAATGGCAAACCAAGACTTTACGCAAATCATTTTCAGAAATGAATCACCCATTTCTCTAGAGACCCACTTCTCTAGAGCTAGTGACTTTAGTCAAATATGAACATACTAATTTCCTATTTTTTATCGTTTCATTTATTATGAGCTTATAGTGGAAGTGAAGGTAAGGCTCTTAAAATGTTTGTAAAAGCTGATAGAATGTTATGTTATTTTATGTTTCCTCCTAAATGTTATTGTTAACCATTTAGCTGCAATTTCATACTAATGAATCCTATGTATCCACAATGACTCAATTTACTTATCAAGTCAATATAATCTTCTAAAAATGTTTACTTTCATTTTTTGCTGTCTACCTATTTCAATTTTTTATGTATTACCCTAATGTAGATAGATGAATAGATAGTTTTTATGTATTACCCTAATGTAGATAGATGAATAGATAGTTTTTCTAAGTATGTAAAGGAATTTATGCCAGTGCTAGCAATGATATCTGTGGAACAAAATAGTGGTATGGATTTAGCAGTGAGGGGCAAGTATGGAAAAATTATGAGCAGATTTTTGTAGCTGTGAAGTCCAACAAGGAGTATACACATATTCTAGCATCCATATTTTAATGGCTATGGACTTTTGAAATCCACTACATTTACCACATGTGAAAATCAGGTTAGTTTTAACCATGGATATGCATGAATGGAAGAGAGAGGAAGAGAGGGAAAGATGATTAGGAAAATAGTAAAATCAGGTTATCAGTGGAAAGATTTTATATCTTCCTTTCAAAAATGAGAAAGGTAAGGCAATTTGTGACATTAAACTGAATATGGGAAATAATCCAAGGGTCTGTCAATGGATGAATAGATAACATGGAGTCTACATGTATGTATACACACACACACACACACACACACACACACACTGGAATATTATTCAGCCATGAGAAAAAAGGAAACCCTGCATCTGTAACATGGATGTACCTTGAGAGCATTAAGTGCTAAGTGAAATAAGTTAGAAAAAGACGAATGTTTTATAATATTACTTGTATGTGGAATCTAAAAAAGAAGAACTCACAGAAACAGCCTAGAATGGTGGTTACCAGTGGTTAGGAGGTGGGGAGATAGGGAGATGTTGGTCAAAGAATGTAAAATTCCAGTTTCTTCACACTATGGTGATGTGCTTGGCCTGTGTTCTGGTTGGTCATTTGTTAAATATTTATAGTAGCATGCCTGACTACAGAGATCTTTTTTCATGTGTGCTTTGGTTAAATCACATTTATTTCTCATCATTATACTTGAATCTTGTGTAAACTTATTAATTATTATGTACACTTATTAATGAAACAATATGAGTATCATTGACTAAGTACAACACAATTATTGCTGAGCCAAATACCTCTTAATCATACAACTTATGATTATTATTGCAAATACTAAAATGATAAATTTCATTCTCTAGCTTTTTTGAATGCTTTTGATGTGTTATTTTAAGCACTATCTATCTATCTATATATTATTTTATCTTCAAGCAACCCTATGAATAAGGTGTGATTATATTCTCATTTCACAGATGAGAATAAAAGAAACACAGACATGGTAGGCAACATCTTGGAGTTCACACAACTATAATTAGTCATTGAGCCAGGTTTTGAACCCAGCTACTTTCACTCTTATTCCAATACTATATAGCCATTGTGTAAAATTATCCCTCATTTGGCTATAATTTCATTTTATGGTTTTATAGCTAGAATTTGGCAAATCAAATTAATTCCCTTGGGAATAATTCTTCTCCATTTCCTGCTCATTAAAACCATCAAAGAGGCCAAATGATTGGTTCTGCTTCTCCCATCCTCATTTATGCAGGACCTGTAAATTATTTCCACTTCCATGTTTCCTTTTATCTCTATGTGATATATAAAATATTTGGGCAAATAGAGTAATGTGTCCCTGTGTAGGCCTATTTGAATTTATCTCAAACTTAACAAATTGCAAGATGCATGCAAAAATGTGTCCAGAAATAAGAATTAAGATTTAACATTGTGTCACCCAAGTAAACAAGAACAGAACTCAGGTAGACAAGTCCATGATTTTTTCAAGAGTATGAAAGACTTGACTTTACATATAATCATACATTCAGCCATGACTTAACAAATGAAAGTGGCCTACCAAATGTTTCAAATAACTCACTAGCCCTATATTTGTACACATCATCTTCTCTCCTATAAGTTTTCTTTTTTCAGTATTCCTTAACCAAGAGAATGGCCTTATGCCAAAAGTATAGCAGCATTTTTGACATCCTTCCCCTTTACTACATACCACAGAAAATTAAGAATAAATTATTGGCCTTGGCCTCATCTTAACAGAAGGCTCACACCTGGTCAGCTTGTTTAAATTTCAGCACAGAAAAAATATTTATCGTACACGGAAATCTTCTTGGGTTCTACCCAATAAGAAGAAAGTGATTGTGATTATCTGTGATGATAGAAGTCAAATTGAGAATGAAATGTTTTAGTTTATAAAATAAATGGTTACTTGCCTTGAAGATTTCCATAGTTATACATTACCATTTTTTCATTTATGTGTATGTGTTTATGTTTGTAAATATTTCCCTAATCAAAGTTGGAAAACATGGCCGCAAATTATTTAAAAGTTGCTGGAGAGTCATTGAGGGAAATAATGGAATATGAGAAGAAACTTGCAAAATCCAAACAAATTACAATGGTACAAAATATAGTCCTGCAAAATATGTTCACATAAACTTTTTTGAATACAGTTTAAAAAGTCACATTGATTCTAGTACAAATTTATTTGAATTTTCTGGTGCTGTCAGTCAGCCTTGAAAGAAAAATATATTACCAATGTAATAGATATCTCCATTTGTCCACAGACCATAAGGACCATTTGAGTTTACCTCAAAGTGGCCTGTAACAAAAGTTAATAATGCCAGTGTTCATAAAAAGAAGCAAATAAATAAAGCTTAAACAGAAATTTTAAATAAATGCTTAAAAGTACCTGCATATATTGTCTGTTTCATGGCTTATATCTAGAAATTGTATAAGATTCTATTTAAGTCATTCCATTTTTTAAATATACTTTCCACAGCTTCCTTTTTCTCCTCTCTCTCTTTTTCCTTTTATTTTCTTCTCTCCCTTTCTTTTCTTTTCCAGAAAATTAGTGCTGGAATGATTATGATACAGGAGACTTCCTGGGCCTGTCATCGTTAGCATGTCAAGGGGCAGAAAGAAAAAGAAAAAGGGAAAATTTCAATTTCAAACACCAATGTACATTGAACACATTTTGGTTATGAAACCTCAGGCTGGAAAACAGAAATCTTTGTTACACAATATGGGATGAGTTTATTATACCATTTCTTGTGAGCCTGTTCCCAGGAGAATGACAACAATATACCCTCAACTGTAAAGTACGCAGGAAAAAACTACTGCACCGGGAACACTGGCTGCTAATGCTTTGTTAACACAAGGCAAGTGACCATCTCCACTGTCGTTTATCCTGCCTCATCTCAGCCAGTTCCATAATTTGGAGTCTTCCATTTGCAACACTCCATATTAGGCAGAGCTCTTTGGATGAAAGAGACAACTCTAACTCTCTTAGAGATATAAGGGAATTTATTGGCAGGACATTATGTAGTCTCATATAATTATTGATGATACAGGGGGATAGCTGAGAGATTTAGCGGACATTGGGACTTTCTCTCTTTTTATTCCTCCTTTTCTTCCTGGGTTACCTATTTTTTTTCATACCATAGACTAGATTCCTCCAAAGAGGATAGAACAATGCCATCAACCAATCTGGACCTATTTGGGAATTTTGTCTACTTGAGAAGGCCTGAATCTTTCCTTTGATAGTTCCAGTTCAAACATTGTATTTTGTCTAACTTGAGTCAGCGGACTATCGCATGGCCAATCAATTGCAGCAAGTAGGTTAGAATTACAAAACACATAAAGAGTCTCAGGATGCCCTGTCTATGCCTCCGCACCACTGCAGAGAAAGATAAATTGTTGGGGGTTGGCTGAGATACCACTCTATTGGGACTCTGTTGTGTTCCTTGTCCTTGGTTTCTTAATTATGATTCAATTCTTAGTTTATTGGACTATGTGACAGTTAACGTGAGTGTTGGTGCATTTTGTGAATTTTTGAATATTTTTAAATATCCTCCAATTACCCTGTGCAAAATGTTTTGCTTGCTAGTCTGAAAGTCCTATTAAGTTTACACCACAGGAATTCTATTTCTCAGACAAGATTTAAACCGAGCCTTTTCTCATTCCCACCTTTTCTTGCAGAAATTGAGATTTCTTACATGTTGTATCTTTTCTACTTTTTAGAGCCAATATAAGAATTTTCTCTGAAAATAAATCTTCTGGTCCATTCAATAGAAATACACATCAATGGGGTGATAAAACAAGTATTTAAAACATCTAATATGTTAGATTACTTTGATATGAATACAATATGGTAATGGGATTTTGGTATTCTTTCCTAAATTAAAAACTTTAATTGGGCTTTTTACTGATTTACATTTATATTAAAATACTTATGTGGGGCGCCTGGGTGGCGCAGTCGGTTAAGCATCCGACTTCAGCCAGGTCACGATCTCGCGGTCCGTGAGTTCGAGCCCCGCGTCGGGCTCTGGGCTGATGGCTCAGAGCCTGGAGCCTGTTTCCGATTCTGTGTCTCCCTCTCTCTCTGCCCCTCGCCCGCTCATGCTCTGTCTCTCTCTGTCCCAAAAATGAATAAACGTTGAAAAAAAAAATTAAAAAAAAAATACTTATGTATGGTCTTACCAATACTATTTTGATATATAATTTCTGACGTTTATTTTTGCTCTGTATTTCCTCTTTATCTTCTTTGTTTTGATCCATGAATTCCATTTATTCTATGGAATTTGATTCTATTTCACAACAGTTATCTGGGAGCTATTTATTCTTTTTTTTCTCTGTGTATTTTTTTAAGTTACAAAATGTGTGTGTGTGTGTATGTGTGTGTTATTCAAAAAGAATAATGCTATGAAATTCTATAAATGCTATAAAATCAGAACTTGGCATAATCAGGAGTAATAAGTCACTTGCAGTCAAAGTTATCATCAAAGTTATTTGGGTAAAAGTGACAGAAACATAACTCAAACAAGCCTGACTAAGCAAACAAAACACACACACAAACAAACAAAACAATCTCATCAACCTAATTTGTTCGCATTACTAAACTTTGTGAAAAGTTGAAAAAACTAGGTTAGAAATAATTGTAACCAAGACCCAGACCCTGTGAGAATCCTTTTTTGTTTGTTTGTTTCTTCTCCTTTCTAAACCCTGGCTTATTTTGTTCATGATAGCTCTTCCTGTATGTTTGCAACTGAGATTTTTAAGTAGCTATGACTCTAATCCATATGGTGTCTTGCCTATTAAAAAAGAATCCTATCCATCAGATTTAGAAAAAAAAAAAAAATACTAGGGGATTATTTTGATTGGCCCAGACTAGGTCATGCACCATCCCAGTGACTAGGGGCATTAGTTCACTAGGATTGCAAAACTGCACCATAAATCACAGAAAGAACATTTACACAAAACAAGAAGAGGGCTATTCCACATAGAAAAGATGATAAATGCCCACCAGCTTTCCCACAATTACATAGCTGATAGCCATAGAATATGATTTGGACATGGTAATTATGACTATAAATTCTATAATCTTTCAAAAACAAGTTGGCCACCCTCAAAATTCTGAACCTTGCATAAGCATTTTGCTGCATAGTTTATGTGCTTATTTTTTACAACATCTGGACTTTAAACTGCTTGAGGGCCAGATATATGCTTAATTTTTCTTAAAACTCTCCTACCACATAGCAAAATAATTTGTGCTGAAATTCTGTGCACATACTTGGAATTGACTAATAGCCCAATTGTAAAACGTTTTCTTCAGTGTATCTAACAATTTTCATATTTTTCATATGCAAATGCAAAAACCTTTTTTAAGTACAGTAAGAGTAAAAATAATAGAAGAGAGAGAAAGATACAAAATAAAAGACTGGGCAATGAGTTGTAGGAAGCAGTAAATGGAGCCACTGATACTCATCACTATATAAAAAGCATGGAGAACCCTGGAAAATAATTGAACTGAGAGTCCTGGTAATTAATAAGTATAGCTATTAAACTTAAGGGAAAAAGACCATCATCACAAGTATATCGCACTCCTTACCAGCAGTGACTTAACTTTCTAGCCATTACTATAGGTTTTAATTTGTAAGTTTATTTTAGAATGAGGTGTGCAATTAGTGTAAATGACTGATTATTTTGACCAAGTGGTTTTGTGTGCTGGCCAAATTATTATGAGACTAGGTGCTATTGTATTTGTTTGCTTATTTTATAGACTCTGATTCATGTTCAATAATTATTTGGATGCGAAATACATAGAGAATAAAAATTTGCTAACTTCTTAAAATATTTTCTCATAAAGACACCTAAAAATCACTAAGATGATTGTTCGAACATCTACTTTTCAAAAACAATTTAACGTATCTTTGATTACATGCTTATTAAACACAGTAGGACAATTTTTTTCTATGAATACAGACTCAAATTACATTTGTGAAATCTTAGAAATAAAGGAAACCCCCCCAAGCAATCCTGCTGTACAGTAGGGGGAATTTTCCTATTCATATATTTTGATATGGAATGATTGTACTTGACAAATCTCTGTTCAGTTCCCATAGAATAAATCCCACCAAATAATATTTCTAGGCATATTATCTCAGTTTGCGTAACTCCCCAAAACAATGATATCATTTATTTGTGATGGTTTTTATTTCAGTTGTACCTCCATGTAGGATTGACCAGATTGGCGGTTGTTGTTAAACCCTTTCTGAAGATATCATGGCACTGCCTGTGAAGATTTACTTTGTGAAAGGCTTTGAACTCTTAGCACCAGTACTGGAAGCTTTACACAGCACACATGAGGGGGGATTTCTTGTTATGCCAATTGCAAGCTTTACCACAGCTGTGACACAAAATCTGGAAGTTTGTGTTGGAAAGGCAGCAACAGGCACAGATGTTGGGAAATGATACCAAGCATTTTTCAGTCACCTTATGGAGACGACAACACACACCCATAGACACACACACACACACACACACACACACACACACACACGCTCACACTCAAATGAGCTTACAGAAGAGTCTGAGTTTCTTCCAATGATCCTGGTCCCATGGGGGTTGGTTACTTAAGAATTAAAGGAATCTTTACCATTACTGGACTCCTTCCTGCCTTCACAAAGACTGATGATTTGGAAAATCCAAATTGCTTGCTTTGTATCTTCCAAGTCTACAGCTGAGGTTGGGCAGGTTTTCAAGATGAGCTACTTGAACAAATAGAACTGCAGGCACAGATCCAACATTTCCCAGGGTGCACTGCAGTCTATTTAACAGAGCAAGCTCCTTAGCATACAGAGAATGGCAGGGCATCTTATTTACCTTCACTTTGGATTGTATGTTTAATGCACCCAGAATAGACAAAAGACAAGATGACTGCTAGGATCTGATTCACATTAATTTGTAGCAGATGGGAAAACCCGTGTTTTTCCAAGATGTTTGTGGTAAAGTAACCCGTACTGGAGAAGAAAAAAGAAATATGGCATTCAGCTGTTTGCTATGTTGAACATTTATATTAATGTATTTTAGAAGCAATTATTCTATTAAGTGATTTTAATATAGAGGGTGTATGGGATTAGCATGGTGTTACATTAGGCTGGCATAAATTACAGCTGTGCAAAACTAGCAAAAATGTGATGTAATTGGCAAAATGTCTTTTCTCCCCTTTGAATGAGGTTTTGAAACCTACCACATTTTCAGGGAATTCGTGTTGGCTCCAAATGGCCTAGGAAATATACATTTTAGAAATGTTCATGTTGAAATGTTAGTGCTTATGAAATTGGAGCATCTTCCTCCAGGGCTTCTCTGATGTCTTTACTATTTTTTTCTAACTCAGCTTTCGGTCATGTTACTTGCTTGGCTCAGGAATCTGTGGGGCATCTGGTTGGCATTGTCCTAATTACGCATACACTGTAGATGTATGAGTTAGTAGCATTTTCTACCAAACCTGACTACATAGGCATAACATCAAGTCAGTATGCAAAAAGATATCCTAATTCTCCACTTTATTCACCAAACACATATGAAGCTGTTAGTTGAAAAAAAGGCTATGCCCATTAAGTGATTTTTAGCAACATAGACACTGAATTTATTTAGGTATCCATACTACATATGGAAGGCATTTTAATATAAATTATTTACTTATAAAGAGTCATCTCTTAGCTAGGTATTTATTCATAAACATTCGTATCATGACCTTGTTATTAAAACTTTCTTGTTTGATAATTTTCACTCCATTTTTTGAATAAGAGTAAAACAAATTCTCAGGTTCTTTATATCAAACCAAAAGCCATCATTGAAACATTATGTAAGTTTCAAAGTGGACCATTTGTTTTCAGAATTCACAGACTCTCCTTAGTTGAAAAAACAAAACAAAACACCTCATCTACCTTAAGGGTAATTTAGTTCATTTCAAAATTTAAAAAAGGCTTTTAATACATACTACTTAAAACATTATTTCTTAGGAACTTAAGCAGTTTCCTCTTGGATTAACTAATACCAATTTGCAAGTAATAGAAAGTGCGCAAAAGACCTGTGGCAACCATAATGAGTAATTTATATATCGAACATCCCATTTATCTTTAGAAAACTCTGATGATGTGGAATATTCTGTTTTCCATTCCTTCATAAACGTCTACAGGTATGATTCACAGTGTTCAATAACTTGGTATCCTGAAAGGTGCTGGTCTCATTTCCTTGAACTTTAAATGCTGCAGAACTTAGTCTTTTGACCACTTCTCTATTTAAAACCACTGCGTTTAGAATCCTATAACTTCTTTTGAAACTGTGTGACCATATTGATTAATCTCTTATTCTTGAAACATGTCTAAGCTTCAGTAACATCTACTCAATTGATAGGATACTCTCCAATTTTTATTTGCCCCTTCTCAGTTTACTTTCCAGATTTCTCTTTTCTCTTCTTTGATTCCCTCATAAGAAATTCTCCTCAATGTCTTGCCATTTTTTTGTCTTCTCCTTAGAGTATCTTCTTTATTACCAAGGCTTCAGTTGTCTTCTATATGCTGAAGATTCTTAATTCCATTACTGATTAGTCATTATCTTTAGCCTATGCTATTGCAACAAACGGTATCTGATTGATCCAAAGTCACCCTTGTTCTGATGTAAGTAATTCAGCCTCTATGATAAAAGTAATTTTTCAAAAATAAATTCTGAGCATGTTAGTTCTGCTTAAAATCCTTAAGTGGGTTCCCATTGATCTTAGAGAAAAATCTAAATTCTCTAGCCCCTGGGAACCTCACTGCCTTAATCCCTTAATTCAATCCCTCCTGAAACATATACTATAGATATGGTCTCTGGACATATGTATATGCTGTTTCTTCTCATGGAAGCACACAATTTCACTTCTTCTCCCGGTTAACTCCAGAGTCTTTCTCAGATCTCAGCTTAAATTTCAATTTAAGAACAAGATTTCCCTGATCCGACCCTTTATTAAGACCATATCACACTTTATTTTTCATTTAAATATCTATATTTCTTCCCTCAATAGTCCTTAAAATCAAGAATTATATTATTAGAACCTACCATAATGACTCATTCAGTACATATTCAATTAATATTTGCTAGCAAACAAAGGTGCAAGAAATTGCCTCTGCACACTAGGGTTTCAGATTGATGGGAGAGATGGACAAGAAAACAATTAGAAAGAGTATAAAGAAGGAATAAAGTCTCAAGAACAACACCAGAGAGCATATTTCTTTTTTTTTTTTTTTTAATTTTTTTTTTCAACATTTTTTTATTTATTTTTGGGATAGAGAGAGACAGAGCATGAACGGGGGAGGGGCAGAGAGAGAGGGAGACACAGAATCGGAAACAGGCTCCAGGCTCCGAGCCATCAGCCCAGAGCCTGACGCGGGGCTCGAACTCACGGACCGCGAGATCGTGACCTGGCTGAAGCCGGACGCTTAACCGACTGCGCCACCCAGGCGCCCCCAGAGAGCATATTTCAAGTCAATGTACAGAACTAGATTTTGACATAGGATTCCCTCTCAGGGCCTCTATGGTCTCAATGAAGTACAAGGCAAGTAAGAGGAGTACAAGAGGCTTAATAAGTTGGGAGAGAAGAAAACTGTAATTAATAGTATTCACTATATGGGGAAAAGTGACTTTTCTGGAGAAACATAACTAGGTTTGTGGACTTCTGGGCAATGTTGAGAGCTGATGTGAGGCTACTGATAATAAACTTAAAACCTTTAGACTTGAGTGTGTTTTGTCTCCAGCCATAATTAGCTATTTGGGTGTAGGTGATTAAAAGGTAGATAGTTGAATGAGTACAGAATACATTTTGAAAATACATTGCAATAAATCCTCTGCCTAGAGGCAAGAAAAGGCCAAAAACAATTCAAATTGCTGGTATCGAAGATTTCCAAAACTCCTTTGGGCCTTTGGGGAGTTTTCGTTTGTTTGTTTGTTTTTTAGTAAAGAATAGTTTGAAGAAAACCTACAAAGGGACAGTTGGAGAAATGCACATGTATCCACATATACCCACATCCAGGCATGTGAAAGAGCATGGCATGTTCAAGGATCTGTATGGAAGAAATTTGGGATGCCTGGAGACAGGCATTTTTCATAAAGTGATGGAAAGATTAGAGTGCAGTGGCCAGATCCTGAAAGTCCTTTAAGAATGTGTTAAGGAGATTGGATTGATCCTGAAGATATGAGGTGCTATTAAAGGATTTTAAATACAAGAATGACACTTAGAATTCCTCTGGCAATAGGGTATAAAATGAATGTGAATATAGGAGACGGTAAAATTGCACAATTGCAGTTATGCAATTAGGAGATAATGAGGGAGGGACTGAATTAAGGTAGTGATGACCAGATGACGATAATGATCATGATGAAGAAGAAGAATGATGATCAAAATGAATTAGATTATTTTGAAAGATTTCCAGAGAGTAAATAATTTTATACAACCCCACACGTCTTGGGTGATAAAAGCAAAACTAACACTCAGAGCTGGATCCAAGACCAGTTCTCTTCACACTATGTTAACAGGAAGTTCCCCAAAGTTGGAGAGTATAACTTATTCATTCTTTTTTGGTAATTTTTATTAATAGATTTTATTTTTAATTTTTTCTGTTTATTTACTTTTGAGAGAGAGAGAGAGAGAGAGAGAGAGAGAGAGAATGAGCAGGGGAGGGGCAGAGAGAGGGAGATACAGAATCCATAGCAGGCTCCAGGCTCTGAGCTGTTAGCAGAGTCTGATGAGGGGCTCTAACTCGAGGACGGCGAGATCATGACATGAGCCAAAGTCACATGCTTAACCAACTGCCACCCAGGCACTCCTAGATCTTATTTTTTATAGCATTTTCAGGTTCATGGTGAAACTGTGCAAAAAGTAAGAGATTTTCCATACGCCCCCTACTCCTACTCATGCATAGTCTCCCTCATTATCAATATCCCTCACCAAAGGAGAACATTTGTTTGATGAACCTACGGTGACATCTCATTATCACCCAAAGTCCTTAGTTTACTTTAGTGCACATTCTATGGGTTTGGACAAATGTATCGAACATTTATACTCTTTATACTATACTCTGCATACTTACGCAGAGTAGTTTCACCACCCTAAAAATCCTCTGTGTTCAACCAGTTCACCACTCCTTCCACCCACCCCCCCCAAACCCTGGCAACCACTGATATTTTTACTCTGGCCATTCTAGTTTTGTCTTTTCTAGAATGTCATGTTGTTCGAATCATGTAGTAGTTAGTCTTTTTAGATTGTCTTTTTCACCTAGTAATGTGCATTTCAAGTTTCTTCAGGTCTTGCCATTGCTTGATAGCTCCTTTCTGTTTAGTGCTGAATAGCATTCCATGGTCTGGATGTACCAAAGGTTATTTATCCATTCATCTGCTGAAGAATATCTTGGTTGCTTCCTAATTTTGACAATTCTGAATAAAGCTTCTATTTACACTTGCATACAGGTTTTTGTGTAGACACGTTTTCAACACCTTGAAGTAAATACCAAGGAATATGATTGCTGGATCACCTGGTAAGAGTATGTTTAGTTTTGGGGTACCCGGGTGACTCAGTTTGTTCAGTGACTGACTGACTTTTGTTTTCTGCTCAAGTCATGATCTCACAGTGGTAAGATTGAGCCCTGAGTCAGGCTCTGCCCTGGGCATGAAACCTGATTAAGATTCTTTCTCTCCCTCTCTTTCTGCCCTTCCCCCACTTGCACTGTCTCTCAAATATATATATATATATATATATATATATATATATATATATATATGTTTAGTTTTGTTAGAAATTTCTAAACAATTTTCCAAAATGGCTGTGCCATTTTGCATTTCCCAACAGCAATGAATGAGAGTTCCTGTTTCTCCACATCTTCACCAGAATTTGCTGTTGCCAGTGTTTTGGATTTTGGTTGTTTTAATAGGAATGTACTGGTGTCATGCTGGTATAATTTCCATTTCCCTAATGACATATGATATGGATTATCTTTTCATGTGGCTATTTGCCATCTTTTATCTTCTTTCATGAGGTGTCTAAGCTCTTTGGTCCGTTTTTAAATTGGGTTGTTTTTCTTTTTTACATGCTATTGAATTTTAAGACTACTTTGTGTATTTTGGATAATGATCTTTTATCAGATGTCTCTTTTGCAAATATGTCCTCCTGGTCTAAGGCTTGTCTTCTCATTCTGTTGACATTTTCTTCTGCAGCCTTACTCACCTGTTATGCTCAGTTTCTAGCCCAGGTCTCAATGTGGGAGGAATGAATGCCAAGGAGTTGAATCACCCAATGTTGTTCTGGACAGAAGTCATAGAAATGGTTCATGTATCTTTTAGCGGATACTATTTATGGTGAAGGAAGGAAGAGAAAGACAAATCTGAAATTTGGGTCCATCACATAGAGATTGTGGAAAAGAATTTCAGGAATATTGGATGTGACTTTAAAATAACACCCAATGTACTTCATTATTCCACTACATTTTGTCTATTTTCCCTACCAAAGCCATCTTATCATCCCCACCCTTTCCAGACTAATTAAATCATTTTGAACAACACAGATGTTTGTTGACAGGCTAATCTGCAAAATTTCTCAGCTCCCTTTTTTATTTTCTCAGGAATGCAGTATGCATCATCTGTCTGCAAACTGAATACTCTTAGTGGCATGACCTGTAATCTCTGTACCTTAAGTGATAATAAATGTGACACACAGTACACGTGCAATGCTATGTGAAATAGCAAGCAGAATAGGGCTATTTATTGTCATGTACCCACACTTTCACTTTGTAACCTAGGGAAATTCCAAAAGCTTAGACGTGTGAGAAAATTAGATGTTCTATTCCTATTTTCTCAGCACTTAAAAGTGTGCAAAAATAAAACAAAATAAAATTTTGAACTAAGAAGAGGAGGGATATGATTGAGAAAAAGATATGAAACCATCCGAATGGCGGTGCCATTATGGATGTTACAACTGGGTTTCAAGGGACTTAATGACTACACAACTTGAGTCACAAGCCCACTTGCACAAACATCATATACATCATAGAAGTTATGGTTTTAAAGCCCACAGTCCAATTGTGTTATGTCTGAATGTTTATGTCTCCTCCCAAAATGTATGGGTTGAAATTCTAACCTCCAAAAGTGATGGTATTAGTGGTTGTGGTCTTTGGGAGGTGATTAGGTTATGGGGTTGTTACTCTCATGAATGTGATTGGTGTTCTTATAAAAGAGATTCCACAGAGACCCCTAGCTTTTTCTACCACAGGAAAATGCAACCAGAAGTCTACCACCTGGAAGAGGGCCCTCACCCAACCATGCTGGCACCTGGCTCTCGAACTTCCAGACTCCACATCTGTGAGAAAGAAATTTATTGTTTGTACGCTAGTCGATCTGTGGCATTTTGTTATGACAGCCTGAACTGACAAAGACAAATGGGTATTGTTACATATTACAATAATTTCATTTTTGTGTCAGAATTTAAAATGCTGTTTTACTCTGTCATATTTTTGTTGAGAAAAACCATTGGTAGGCTAAATGACTTCATAAAGCCAACCGGGTAGGTTTATAATGCATAATACATAGTGACAATATTAATAATGACTGCTAGTAAAAGAGTGATTAATATGTACTAAGCACTGATTTATCTGGCTTTTCATAAATTAACTCACTTAATATTTAAATTCTATAAAAAAGGAAATATTAACTTTATTTAGCAAGGGCAAGCAAGGCTGGATATTAATTAAATTAATTAATGAAAGTTCTTGAGACAGCTGGGTGCCTCAGTCAGTTAAGCGTCAGACTTCAGCTCAGGTCATGATCTCAGGGGTCATGAGTTTGAGCCCTGAATGGGGCTCTCTGCTGTCAGGGCCTAGCCTGCTTCGGATCTTCTCTCTCTCTCTCTCTCTCTCTCTCTGCTCCTCCCCACACCTCCCTCAAAATAAATAAGTAAACATTTAAAAAAAAAATAAAACCCAAGTTCTTAAAATGTATGCTCTACTTCCCCTTTGTATAAAACTCAGATCCTTGGCCATCAGTCAGCTATTAGATAGGGCTAGATGTCCTCATCTCTCATTATAATACATCTGCTAAGTTGTCTTACCATCCTGCATTGCATCTCAGACAAGTATGTGAGTATCAGGAGAATGTACTTCTTAAAAGCATTCAGCTATTTATTTATTCATTCAATGAATATATATTGAATATATATTTTCCAGGTACTGTCCTGTCCCAAGGGCTGGGCATAAGACCATATAAAATGTGTATATCTCTTTTGAATGAACTAGGAATAATTTTCTAGCAAAAGTATGATTATTATCCTCATGAAATATAAAATTAATTTTGTTAATGTTTGTTTATTTTTGAGAGACAGAGAGAGACAGAGTGTGAGTGGGGAGAGGGACAGAGAGAGAGGGAAAGACACAGAATCTGAAGAAGATCCAGGCTCTGAGCTGTCAGCACAGAGTCAGACACGGGGCTGGAACTCACAAGCTGTGAGATCGTGACCTGAGCCAAAGTTGGACACTCAACCGACTGAACCACCCAGGCGCCCCTGAAATATAAAATTAAAACAATTACATGTGAACAGAGGGAAAACTTTAACTAAGAATGTTTAGATGTTCTGTAATTTTCTTATTAGCATTTGCCACTCATTCGTTTATTTACTCATCTGCTATAGATTACTACCAATCAAGACTAATATATGCATAAAAATAATTGAGAAATTCTAATACATATTTATTTAAGTTGAAATAAGACTTCCATTATTCAATTTATATTCAGTTCAAATCAAGAACTATCAGTGTTCTGTTACAGCCTAATTTCGTAATTACTAACCTTGCATAATTCAAGTCTAAAAGAGGAATTTATATTTATATTTTGGATACATTTTGAAGATATCTGGTAATAAAGATATGATGTTTACAGCTACCATATTAAGAGTGTTTGCTATGTAGCAAAGATTCTAATTTCTATTTCATGATTAGATCATTTATTATTCATAAAACTATGAAATAGATATTCAATTGCCATTTATGTACTGAAAATTCCCAATCCCATATTTTAACTTTATTTGAGATGAGAAAACATAAACTATAATAATAATTGGTAAGTATCAGAGCCAGGATTTGAATACAAGCCTTTTTGCTTCCAATTCTAAACACCTCCCATAACATGAAACTATTTTTCTCTATGATCTGTTATTCAGGCAGATAAAGTATCTAAAGCATGCTTTATACAATATCCTTCTGAACACATAATCTCGGAAATTAGTTCTATTCAATTTGACTGACTGCCATCATTGGCCAGAGGAAGAAAACTAATGTTACATATGGAGCTTTACTGAGAGGGGTATGAGGGAAGAAAGCATTTGATATAGGTCCATTCAAATATCTCACTTTTGAGTAACAAAACATCATAAATGATATTTTAAATATCACACATTTTATTATTTTTTTCATAGTATTCACACTAAAAACAAGATTCTTGGAAATACAGAAAGTTAAACAAGCATAATATTTGTGAGGGAAGGGGGAGAATTCCAATGATGTGACCACTAAAAATCCAGGAAGAATTCTGTGAGAGCAGATTTTTTTTCATCTTTCTGAAATATTACTATAATCTATATGTGCAAGCCTTCAGATTGCTAATAAAACTCTACCTCCTTATTCTATTTTAGAAACATGAGACTGAAATGGAATTCTGCATGAGATTAATAGAAAAAAAAGATAATGAAAATGTGACTTCCATACAAAAGTCTTCTCATCTAGAAAGAAATGGAGGTTGGCTTTGTAGAGCGGCAGCTTGGTACCTTTGAAAAGTTCTATTCTTTCAACTCAGAGGTAGTTACATATTAATGAGGGAGGGAAACGTTTCTACAAAAAGAATGTACAATAGGTGAGTCATTTTGAAGGAGAGTTTTCTTATAGAATAATCCACAACATTACAAAGAATGTAGAGGGACAATAATATTTATTAATTTGAATATGAATAAAACTTGAGTTACACAAAATAATTTTTTAAAAGTAAATTTTTAAAGTAATTAGGCCATCAATAGCAGGGAACCCTGACAGGTTTTAGGCAACATAAGCTAAACAGTACAATATAGAGTTTATAAATTTAAACAAGCCAAACTAAGGAGAGCAAGACCAAAACTGTCAAAACAGGAAGTGTAATCTGTTAAATGACTCATTTGAAAATCTAACTAACATTGAAAAATTAGACATTTATCAGATGTTACTAGATCCTCAAAAGCATGAAAAACTATACTGGTCTCTATGGTATTTAAGAAGTCAAGGGGCGCCGGGGTGGCTCAGTCGGTTGAGCATCCGGCTTCAGCTCAGGTCATGATATCACGGTTTGTGGGTTTGAGCCCCGTGTCGGGCTCTGTGCTGACAGCTCAGAGTCTGGAGCCTGTTTCAGATTCTGTGTCTCCCTCTCTCTCTGCTCCTCCCCCGCTCGTACTCTGTCTCTCTGTCTCTCTATCAAAAATAAAATAAACATTAAAAAAAATTTTTAAAAATCAAAATACTTTCTCAACTTTATACCTTTATTAGTTATATTCTGAAAAACAAAAAATACAAAAAAGGACCCAGATATCTATCATAGTCTCCATCACTCTGAAACTATAAAAGCAAACCAGTTCACCCATACAACCAACTAAAAGTACTTACAATAATTTATGATCATGGAAATACCTACGTGATTCTAAATGTGCATCACCCAATATCTTGAATGCACTCAAATGTAATTTTACAACTGTTAAATCTTTTTTTAATTGCCTTAATTATTCAACATTTCTTCTATTTTTCAGAGAAGATGCATTTAAAAAAATCTCAGATTTCAAAGCAAATTCACATTTGAGCTATTTGTGATTTCTTAAACACCTTAATTGGTTTTGAAATATACAAAATACATATATTTCTACACCAAGATATAACTCTAAATTTTTCCTTGTGCGTATATTCTAGGCCAACTTAGTGTCTGGGCAAACATAGAATTTTAATCTTCATTAATTTACTCAGAATATGCATAAAGTATAAAAGTTGGTTCTTTTTTCCACTGACAAATCAGTTAAAGTAGCAAAATAACCAGTAAGAAAAGCTCTCTCTCTCTCAATATATATTCCTTAAGGACACTATGATCCTTTAAAGCAATCCCTTCCATTCAGCAACTAATAATAGGGAAAATTACAGAAAATTACAGCTACAAGTAAACTTGAAAGCCAGTTTATCCACTATTACATATCTAGATTTAATATATTCTTAGAAAATTGTTCCTAAATACTATAACATCAATAGTTACATATCCTTACCATTTTAAGTACCATAAAATGTGAGCATTGCTTCAGTAAAGATAATAGAAAACTGCCTAAATGTTTAACTACGAGGAGTTTTAAAAATTAGTGTTACCCAGGATGTGTTTCAACCAAATACTAACTCTATGGGACATTTAAAGAATTTACACAACACAAAGAGTCTTTGAGAAAATAAGTTCGAAAAAACCTGTGTTAGCCAAATTTTAAAAATTTCTTCATGCGTTACTACATGCATGAGCTAATTTGTACATTGTGAACTTTAATAAAGGGATATTCTATGGTTTTTTTTTTTTTTTCCAAATGCATTTAACCACAGAATATATCTAGAACACCTTGTGGGCTAATGGTTTTGCAGGATATAGTTTGAGATAATTGAATTTAATAAAGATGCTACATAGAAACAATAAAACATTAAGCAGTCATTACAAGGACACAAACTATTTACAGGAAAACTTCATGAGGTAAGGAGATTATAATTTAGAGTAATATTTATTTATATTTATTTACTATATAATATATATTCATTTTATCTTAAACATATAGTTATGAAGAGCAATTTGAACTTCCTAAAGTAGCACTAATTCCCTTTTTAATAAAAATATTTATTATACTGATCTTAAAAACCTTCATAAAGTTTGCACTGGATTCAATGTTCAAACAGTAAGCAAAGGAAAAATTGAAATCCACATTCTCTCCATAAAACTGTTCCTTGTACACGGACTTCTCCAGTTAAATTTTCACTCATTTGCCACAATATATTAGGGATCATGTTTTTCTTTATCCATTTTGATTTTGAAAGAAAAACCAAATTCCCTAAAGCAAATTCTCTCCAATTTTTGGAATGATACTGTCTTACATTACTGGGGACAGATTTTAATACTGCATGTTTATCATGTTACATTTTATTTGCTCCCACAAAGAAAATTAAATCCGGAAATAATTTGAAATCACATGTCAGAAGGAAGCTATTAACTAGGTTTGATTTCCAAGTTGAAAAAGCATCCAGAAGTCTTGTAAAACAAGTGGTCTTATCACTAAATGTGAGCACTACACATCCCAAATGTACCTTTCTTTTTCTCTTTTTTGTTAAAAGTGGACATGAACAGACATCTCAGTTTGTTGGCAAAGCCCTATTACACAGATTTTTCTGGTGTTATTGTTACTAGTATCCTTTTTCACTCTCACAAGTGTCTCAGCTTGGTTGATAAAGTATATGGTCATCTGAGTTCAGTAGCAAGAGCCGGTGTTCCCATGATTTACCTAATCTCATGTGCAAAAAATGTTCCATGGGCTTTAGAGTCTGATCAAATGTGCTTAGGAGCGGACTTTCAGAATTTGTTATTATTTGTTACGTGACTTACGATCTCAACTTATGGATCCAATGGTTCAGTCAGGTAACCTAATCCTAAAATTACAGAAACAGAAACTATTTAAAAATTCCTGGTTGTGCTTACTCTACTACCCCCGTTTTATATAGAGAGAGAGGGAAATTTATTCCTCCACTAACCTTCCACTTTTCCCTTTGAGGTGCTCCTCCACTTAGTGTATTTGGGTTGCTTTGTTTCTTCACTTGTTTTGATTTGTTTTATTTTGCCTCAGGGACAACTAACATAATGACTTTAATGCTTTTAAGATTTGGAAATTTAAGAGTGACTTTGAGGTTATTTCTGCTTTCTACTCTGCCATTTCTCCCGGAGAGAATAAATCCCAAATGGCCAATGAAATTAAATGAGGTCAGAGAAGGGGAGGATAAAGAGAATACATTGGATGAAAAAACAACATTTAAAAATTATTTTTCTATCCCACATTTTTTTATTAAATATATTTTTACTAGGCATAACAAATGAGTAGGGATGGACATTGAAAACAAGAAAGCACAAAATAAATTTTGTTTAAAGAAAAAAAAATTCCTTGTCATAAAAATAGCTTAAAAATAGTTTGTTGGAGGGGCGCCTGGGTGGCCCAGACAGTTGAGCGGCTGACTTCGGCTCTGGTCATGAGCTCGCGGTTGACAAGTTCGAACCCCACATGGGGCTCTGTGTTGACAGCTCAGAGCCTGGAGTCTGCTTCAGATTCTGTGTTTCTCTCTCTCTGCCCCTCCCTTGCTCATGCTCTGTCTCTGTCTCAAAAATAAAATAAACATTAAAAAAATAAAAATAAATAATTTGTTGGTAATGAAACTTTGTTTTAATTGAAAAAGGCATTGGGGCGCCTGCGTTGCTCAGTTGGTTAAGCATCTGACTTCTGCTCAGGTCATGATCTCACAGTTCACTGGTTCAAGCCCCGTGTTGGACTCTGTGCTGACAGCTCAGAGCCTGGAGCCTGCTTCAGATTCTATGTCTTCCTCTTTCTCTGCCCCTCCCCTGCTAGCGCTCTGTCTCTCTCACTCAAAAATAAATAAGCATTTTAAAAAAAAGGCATTGTTATACTTTGTCATTAAGTGCAGTTATAATAAATATTGAAGATCATTATGAAATATAATTTTTCTCTTCATGATTGTGCTAGTTAAGATCCTTTGGCTACAAGAAACAAAGAATCCTTGCAAAGCTTTATTAAAAAAATAATCTTACTATTAATTCACTCCCCAAAGATAGAAAATCAACTCCCTCTCCCAACCCCCATATTCTGTTCTAGATATTTCAAATTTTGACTAAGATGGACCATCATGTAGCTGTCTAACTATTCTTATTTGGATCTCTTTTGGAATTAATTTTAATTCATTATGCTTTGGTAGATTGAAGACCATTATTAGAAAAAGATCTATAAAATCTTACAACGTGCAGTTACTTTTATAGAAATGGTATTCACCTTGAAACCTCTACTTCGCTCAGTGATATATTTATGGCTTCAGCCCAATAAGGTACTTTTTACATCAGTTTTCCTATTTTAATCCTATTAACATTGACTTTGAGACAATTTTTAGTTTTTTGTTTTGTTCTATAGAATGCTTACAGGCAGATATACAGAAACGCGTAAGTATGTTTTCTATAATAACCTTATTTTGCTTAATTTTTCGACCTTTATTTTTCTTTTTTCCTAGTGTTTGCTTTTTTTAATATTATTATGCTATATATTCTTTAAAATGCCGCAAATAGTTTTTAAAACAAAGTAGGTTATAAATAATGCAATACCTTATGCTTTAAAATACATGTATTTAAAATTATAGAATACAATGCTTATTATTTTTTCTAAATAACTGCATTTTTATATGATAAAATTATATGCATATATTTCAGAAAAGGAGAAAATAGTGTGTTGATTGTGATATTTGTTCAACTTTCATATCAATTTATTTCATATTTAATTTCTCAAACCCTTAGCCATTATTTATATTAGATATATTATTTACATTATATAACATATAGTATATTATTTATATCACATATTAATTATATTATATATATTATGTAGTCATTATATACATTGCATATAATTTATCTTTAAATTTTTTAAATAATTTATCTTTAAAATATTTTAATAATAAAATATTAAAATATTTTAATTATTTTTTAAGTAAAGGAATAATATTACAGTTTTATAGAATTGATTTAGTCACTGTCTTAGTTATATATCCTCGGGAGAAAACATTTATAGCAAAAAGATTGGTTTTAATCTTATAGATTGTAAAATAGCACTCCACATTGAGGCATATCCAACAGCTGTCTTATGCCAGGAAAGCCCAGCCATTACAACCTCTGCCAGCTGTAGGCTAACAAGGGAGAAAAATATGTGTAAAAGTAAACATATATATTTCATGTCTACATATCTTACGCATCTGGGTTTTTAAAGTGAAGTCGTTGCTACTATTTCCAGCACTAGAATAACTAGCAGCACGACTTACATTGAGCTCATTTTAATAATCCTGACTTCTGCTCTACCATTTAAAATACTTTCCTTGTTACCCCCTTATCTCAGATGGGCTCTTGAAAGAAGACTCTCTAGAGAGGCCAAGAATTTAATAAACAAAAAATTGAATGCTCAGTAATTCTAAACAAGTGGGCAACTCATGATGATGAACACAATGGCAAGTGCCTACACCATTCACTCTGACAGATAGTTTGTAAGCATAAATGAGCAAGGGAATGATGCTTGGATACTCCTGATCTTTCTATAGAAGTTATTATAACTTGCTTGGGTCACTGCTTAGTGGAACAATAACAAGAAAAAGTAGATCTTAACTGTTCCTCTGGTAGATAACATTGGTCACACTTTGATGCTTACCTTACAAATCTGCCCTAGACAATACTAACTTGAAAAACAAGGTTTTTTTGGTTTGTTTGTATTTGATATTTAAATTTATTTTATTTTAATATAATTTATTGTCAAGTTGGCTAACATACAGTCTATACAGTGTGCTCTTGGTTTTGAGGGTAGATTCCCATGATTCATCACTTCCATATAACACCCGGTGCTCATCCCAACAAGTGCCTTCCTCAATGCCCATCACCCATTTTCCCCTCTCCCTTGTCCCCCCATCAACCCTCAGTTTTTTTTTTCTGTATTTAAGAGAAAGACAAATTTTATTTAAAAATGAATTCTCAGTAAGTGATGTTTCTTGTAGAAAGATCTGAAAGTTTAGACTTCTTTATGTATGGCAAGAGACTATGTAAATTTGGTAATAGCCACAAAAAGATTTTTGACAATCAACTCTAGTCCAATACATCTTACTGAATTATGATCACTGTCAATGATATCATCTTAAAAAATCAAGACATGGTAATACATGCACAAATACACATTTAAATCTCCATCAGTAATCTATACTAACTACCTCCTGGCACTGCTAAATGTTAAAAAACAGTTCAGTGAGGATTATGTTATCATTTCCATTTTATATATAAAGAAAATGGACTTCAGTAAGGGTAAGTAGCTCCAAATTCCAAATCTGAAAAATAGCGAAGTTGCTCAGAAAACAAATGTTAGACATGGAGAAAGTCTAGAAAATAATGTATGCTAAAAAAAAAAACAGAAACAGAACAACTAAAAGAAAATGATGTATGAACAAAATGGATATATCAATAAAGGGTTCAAAACCCTGAAAAGAAGCCAAAAAAATTCTGGACAGCTATATGCAAAACAAAGAAACTGTATCACTTTTCACACCATGTACAAAAATAAACTAAAAATTGACTGAAGACCTAAACCTGAGACCTGAAATCATATACTCCTATGCTCATATTTCCTAGAATAGAGCATCGGCAGTAATTTCTTTACATCAGCCATAATAACATTTTTCTAGATATGTTGCCTAAGGCAAAAGAAACAAAAACAAAAACAAACTACTGAGATTGCATTAAGATAAAAACCTTTTGTACAGCAAAAGAAACCATTAACAATACAAAAAGACAATCTACTGAATGGGAGAAGAAATTTGCAAATGGCATATCCAATAAACAGTTCATATCCAAACTATATAAAGAACTACAACTCAACACCAAAAAGATTCCCAAATAATCCAATTTAAAAATGGGAAGAGATTCTGAATAGACATTTTTCCAAAGAAGATGTACAAATAGCCAACAGACACAAGAAAAGATGCTCAACATCACTAATCATAAAGGAAATGCGAATTAAAACCACAAAGAGATATCATGTTACACCTGTCAAAATGGCTAGAATCAAAAGACAAGAAGAAAAAGCATTGACTGGAATGTGGAGAAAGAAGAACCTTTATACACTGTTGGTGGAAATGTAAATTGCTATAGTCATTGTAGATAACAGTATGGAGTTTCCTCAAAATTTTAAAATAGGAATTGTCATATGATATAATAATTCCACTACTGAGTGTTTACTCAAAGAAAACAAAACATAATATGAAAAGATAAATGTGCCTCTATGTTTACTGTAGCATTATTTACAATAGCCAAGATATGGAAGCCATTCAAATGTACATCAATAGAAGAATGGATAAAGAGGATATGGCATACACACACACACACACACACACACACACACACACACACTGGAATATTACTCAGCCATAAAAAAGAATGAGATATTGCTATTTCAACAACATGGGTGGATCTAGAGGGTATTATGCTAAGTGAAATAATTTAGACTAAGAAAGACAAATAACATATTATTTCACTCATATGCAGAATCCAAAGCAAAACAAATGAATAAACAAACAAACAAGGAGCAGAATCAGACCCATCAATACAAAGAACAAACTGATGGTTGTCAGAGGGGAGGGGATGTGGGAATAGGAAAAATGGGTGAAGGGGAGTGGAAGATACAGAATTCTAGTTATGGAATGAATAGGCCACAGGGATAAAAGGTACAGCATAGGAAATATAGTCACATTATAATAGTGTTGCATGGTGAGAGATGCATGGCATAATGTACAGGTTGTTGAATAACTATACTGTACATCTGAGACTAATGTAACATTGTGTACCAGCTATACTCAAATAATTCTTGGTTTGTAATATATTTTTTCCTACATAGTTTTGTATGTTATTTTAGTTAGGTTAATTGATAAATTCAATCAGAGTGTAATAAGATGTAAAATGGTAACCACAAAGAAAACAGCTATAGAATATATACAAAAGGAAATGAAAAGGAAATTAAAACATTACACTACAGAAATCAACTAAACACAAAAGTAAACAGTAATGCAGAAAATGAGGCAAAAAATATAAACCATATAGAAAACACATAGCAAAAGATAATGTAAGACATTACATATTAATACAGACTCAATAAGGCAAGAAGATATAATAATAATAAACATTTACACTCAAACCCTCAAAATATATGAAGCAAAAATTGACATATATAAAGATAGAAATAGACAATTCTTTAATAGTTGGAGACTTCTATACCCCACTTTTAATAATGGGTAGAAGGTAAGTAATAAAATAGAGTTCTCGAATGACACAATAAGCCAACTAGATCTAACAGACAAATACAGAACACTCTACCTAAGCAACAGAATACACACTCTTTTCAAGTGAACATGGAACGTTCTCCAGGATAAACCATATATTGGGCCACAAATGAAGTCTCAAAAATTAAGAAAAAAAATAAACATCATACAAAGCATTTCTCTTGTCACAACAGGATAATTTTAGAAATCCATAACAAGCAAATCTGGATAATCCACAAATTTGAAATATCAAAAAACACACTCTTTAAGAAGTAGATCAAAGAAGAAACAATAAGGGAAGTTAGAAAATACTTAAAGACTAAAGAAAACTAACGCACAACATAACACAACTTATGGGTCACTGTCAAAGCAGGAGTAGGGAGAAATTTATGGATATAAATGCCTATATTTTTTTAATTTTTTTTACATTTATTTACTTTTTGAGAGGCAGAGAGAGACAGAGCATGAGCAGGGGAGGGGCAGAGTGAGAAGGAGACACAGAATCCGAAGCAGACTCCAGGCTCCAAGCTGTCAGCACAGAGCACGACGCGGGGCTCGAACTCACAAACCGTGAGATCTTGACCTGAGCCAAAGTCGGATGCTTAACCGACTGAGCCACCCAGGTGCCCCAATAAATGCCTATATTAAAAAAGAAGAACGGGGGCGCCTGGGTGGCGCAGTCGGTTAAGCGTCCGACTTCAGCCAGGTCACGATCTCGCGGTCTGTGTGTTCGAGCCCCGCGTCAGGCTCTGGGCTGATGGCTCGGAGCCTGGAGCCTGTTTCCGATTCTGTGTCTCCCTCTCTCTCTGTCCCTCCCCCGTTCATGCTCTGTCTCTCTCTGTCCCAAAAATAAATAAAAACGTTGAAAAAAAAATTAAAAAAAAAAAAAAAAAAAAAGAAGAACGATCACAAATCAATACCCTAAATTTGCAACTTTAAGAACTAGAAAAAGAACAAACTAAATGCAAAGGTAGCAAAAGGAAGGAAATAATAAACATTAGAGCAGAAATAAATAAAATAGAAAAGAAAAATAGAGAAAATCAGTAAAACCAAGTTAGTTCTTCAAGAAGATCAACAAATTGACAAAATTTTAGCTAGATTGACTAAGAAAAAAAGAAAAAGACTCAAATTACTAAAACCTGAAATAAAAGTGGAGACATTACCACGAATTCTACAGAAATAAAAAGACTATAAGAGAATATGATAAATAATTACACACCAAAAAATTGGATAATCTAGATGAAATGGACAAATTCCTAACAACCCAAAACCTACCAAGACTAATTCATGAGAAAATAGAAAACCTAAATAGACTTATAACTAGTAAGGAGATTAAATTGGTAATCCAAAATCTTCTGGCAAAGAAAAGCTCTGGACCTGATCCTTTACCAATAAATTTTACCAAACATTTAAAGAAAAACTAATACCAATCCTTCTCAAACTTTTCCAAAACATTGAAGAGTAGGAAGCTCTTCCTAACACTTTCTCTGAGGCCAACTTTACTCTGATACAAAAGCCAGGCAAAGACACTACAAGAAAAGAAAACTAAAGTTTAATATCCCTGATGAATATTGTTGCAAAAATTCTCAACAAAATACTAGCAAACCAAATTCAGCAGCATATTAAGAGGATTTTGCACCATGACCAAGTGGGATTTATTCCTTCAATGCAAGGATAGTTCAACACACAAAAAGTGATCAATGTAATACACCACATTAACAGAATGAAAAAAAAATGATCATCTCAGTCAATGCAGAATAAGTGTTTGGCAAAATTGAACACCTTTCATGATAAATACTTAACAAACTAAGAGTAGAAGGAAACTATCTCAACATAATAAAAGCTATATGTATATAAAAACCCATAGCAAACATACTCAATGATGAAAACTTGAAAGTCTTCCCGGTAAGGTCAGGAAACAAGTCAAGGATGTTTACTTTCACTACTTTTATTCAACATGGAACTAGAAGATCTAGCCAGAGGGCTTAGGAAGGAGAAAAAAGGCATCTAAATTGGAAAGGAAGAAGTAAAATTATCTGTTCACAGTTAATATGATCTTATATGTAGAAAATCCTAAAGATTTTACATAGAATTGGTAGAACTAATAAGCGAATACAACAACGTAGCTGGATACAAGTTCAACACATAAAAATAGGTTGTAATAACAATATACAATCTCAAAAAGAAATTTTAAAAAATTCATATTCAATAGCAACAAAAAATACTTAGAGAGTTAACCAAGAAGGTGAAATACTTATAAAATAAAAGCTGTAAAACATTACTTAAAGAAATTTAAAAAGATAAATAAATGGAAAGACATCCCATATTAATGAACTGGAAGACTTAATATTGTATAATGTCAATAATCAATATCCAAGGTGAATCCACGGGTTTGATGCAATCCCAATCAAAATCCCAATGATGTTTTTGGCAGAAAATCCATTCTAAAAGTGATATGGAATCTCAAAGGACCCCAAATAGACAAAATAATTTTGAAAAGAAAAATAAAACTATTGGGATCATACTCTTCTTTGCAAAACTTACTAAACAGTTAAAGTAATCAAAACAGTGTCTTTCTGGCATAAAAGCTGAAATGTAAATCAATGGAATAGAACAAAAAGCCCAGAAATAAACCTTCACAAACATGGCCAAATGATTTTCAACAAAGGGCCAAAATAATTCAATGGGGCAGGAACTTTTTTTTTTCTTCAATAAACAGCACTGGGGAAATTGGATATCTATTGTGAAAGAATGAAACTGGACCTTACTTAACACCTATACAAAAATTAACTCAAACTGGATCAAAGATCTAACTGTAGGATCTAAATGTGTAAAACTCTAAGAAGAATACTTAGGTAAAAACTTCATGGCATTGGGTTTGGCAAATATTACTTGCATATGATACAAAATATGCAGGCAACAAAAGAAAAATAGACAAATTGGATTTCATGAAAATTTTTAAATATTACATCAGAAGATATTATCCGTAGAGTAAAAAGGCAACGTATGGAAGGGAGCAATATTTGCAAATCACATATTGATAAGGAATTAGTAGCCCAAATATATAGAGAACTCCTAAAACTCAACAACAACAATAACAAATTTGATTTAAAAATGGCCAAAGGACTTGTATAGACATTACTCCAAAGAAGACAATGCCCAATAACTACATAAAAATATGCTCAACACTACTTATGAGAAAAATGTAAATCAAAAACTACAATAAGATATCCCTTCATACCCATTAAGATAATTACTATCAGAGACCAAAACAAAACAAAACAAACAAACAAAAAATACCCAGAAAGTAATGTGTCTCTGAGAACATGGAAAAATTGGAATTTTTTGTTTATTGTCAATGGGAATGTAAAATGGTGCAGCTTCTACAGGGAATGGTATAGTGCTTTCTCAAAAATTTAAAATAAAAATAACCCACAATCCAGCAATTCCACTTCTGGGTATATGCCAAAAGAAGTGAAAATGGGGTCTCAAAGAGATTATTTATACACTCATGTACTTAGCAGCATTACTAACAAGAGCAAAAAAGTCACAGCAATCCACTTCTATTGGTAGAAAACTGGATGAGAAAAACATGGTGTATATACACATATATTAGAATATCGTTCAGCTTTAAAAAGGGGAAAAAATGGGGCGCCTGGGTGGTTCGGTCGGTTAAGCGTCCAACTTCGGCTCAGGTCATGATCTCACGGTCGGTGAGTTCGAGCCCTGCGTCGGGCTCTGTGCTGACAGCTCAGAGCCTGGAGCCTGTTTCAGAGTCTGTGCCTCCCTCTCTCTCTGCCCCTCCCCTGTTCATGCTCTGTCTCTCTCTGTCTCAAAAATAAATAAAACGTTAAAAAAAAAAAAGGGAAAAAAATTCTGACACACGCTAAAACATGGATGAACCTTGAGGACATTATGCTAAGTGAAATAAGTTAATCACAACAAAACAAATATTGTGTGATTCCACTTACATGAGGTACATGAGTACTCAAAATCGTAGAGACAGAAAGTAAAATGGTGGTTGCCACAGGCTGGGGAGTGGAAAAAACGAGTTTGTGTTTAACAGACAAACAGTTTCAGTTTTGCAAAATCGAAAGAGTTCTGGTGGCGGATGGTGGTGATGATTGTACAACAATATGAATGTACTTAATACCACTGAACTGTACATGTAAACATGTTTGAAATGGTAAATTTGATGTGCATTTTACCACAATAAAACACACACACACACACACACACACACACACACACACACACACATTGAAAAAATGGCAAAGACGCACTGGAACCTAAGTTCCTGGCTCCTAGTAGGTAATGGTTCTCTTTTGCCCACTTATGCTACTGTATTGTAATGCCATATGTTGCAGGTTTCAGCCTCTCTTTCTCTGTCAGATTCTTCCTGTCACTCATAAGCATGTTTACATCTCTCTCATCCTCCAAAAGAAAATAACAAAAAGCCCTTTCTTACCCTGGTTATGCTATTCCTCCCTAATTTGCCTTCTTGATTCCTAGACAGGTAGCTTAAGCATCACTACATGCTGAACTGCCCACCTTACTCTGTGCTACTCTACTCTATGACCAGGTTCACACCTCTCTTGTGGTTCTGATATGTTGCTAAATTGGTTTGTTTTCATATCTGGTTCTGACACAACGTGACCACCAACAGAGCAAGTGTTTCATGACATTTCTCTCTGTGCCTTCGGTCCACGTTCTGGTCCCCAAATCAACACTTTAAAAAATGAATAAAATATATATTAATACAAATATGATTTACATACAAAAATGTGATAATTTGGATTTAGTAATTTAGAATTTCTGTCAATCCATCGTAAGGGTTCTATAAGACCTATTTGCATTCTATACAAAACTTCCAGCTGTGGAAGGCAGCTTCTCTTCCGCATTTGACCTCCTTTCCCATCTAGAATATTTCTCTCCTCCAAGTATTCACAGACTGGGAGAGAGCATGGTGATCAAAAGTGTATCGAAATCAATGGATTTATAATATGTAAAGACTCTATGGCAAAATAGAACATTCACCATATTCCAGATGGGTTGTGGTTTTCTCTTCTGAGTTGATATGTAAGCAATTCCCACAAGTTTAAGGAGAAATTATACATCAAAAGCTATGTCTCTAGTGCTAATTTCTCCCTACCCCAAGCATTTTTAATAGGGGAAATATCACTGTTAATTTGTGAAAAAAATTTTTGAGAGGCAAAAATATCTTACAAACCTAAACAGATACACAGTATAGTTGTGTTATTAAAATGTCAGGCAGAGGGATATTTGGGGGGAAAAATGTCTAGAAAGACCCATTAAAAGGCATTAATAAAAACAGGTTTGCGAAACACTGTTATACTTTAAATTTCTGGTGACACCATTTTTTCTATGCTGTGCAGATTTATTACCATCATCAGACAAGACTCTTTGTAATATAAAATCAGAAAATCAGAAAGTCATCAGATACAAACTCTATAATTGAGGGACTCACAGGTATGATCACTCCAAGTTGCACCCATATATTTAAAGTGTAAAACAACCCCTTCCAGATATCTTTGTTACAGTTTGTCTTTATTGCAAAGGAAAAAAAAATTAAAAGATAAATACATTTAAAAAATAAAAAAAAGATCCTGTCTTGCTTTTACAGTCATATGCACCCCTCTTCCCCATCAATCTCGGGTCCTCCCAAGGACGGTCATCTTTATACCTTTGGAAGAATAGCTATTTTCCCCTGTTGAATGTCAAGGTGCAAGTTCCTTGGCTTCCAGCCAGTGTTTATAGTGTCTTGGGCCACATCACACAATTATCTGGCCTGCCTTCCCTTGAACAGGAAAGCTGTTTGTGATTATCTCACATTGGAAGATAAGGAAAAGATAGCAAGTGTCTGTTTTATATGAACCCAAACTGCTTCACTTAATAACAACAACAACAAAAAGTTTAACATGTTGTATTAATCAGCAAGATGTTTTAATTTTTGCTATTACTAAAACTTTGCTTCCCTAGGCAAGATAAAACAGTGGAGCCAATCACAATAAGATTCCAACTTCTAATTCATGTGTCTGATGTGTAAATAAGTCACCAGCATGGAGTTTCTGCATTTGAGATACAACCCTGGGGGAAGAAGTTTTGAGGACCAGGACCTGCCTCTAAACCACTGGAGCAAAGAGCAAGCAGAGGGTACAAAGGGCACCATAGGGGACCAACACATTCCTAGTCCAGTTGGAACCGGTTTAAAGGCTTCTCTTAGACCCAGCCGGATTCTTTTGACTTTCTCCTGGCAAGAACCTTGGCAAAGCAATAAAGCGATTGGCCAATCGGTCTCATATGACTTTGCATCTCCTGTCTTCACTATGTTGTTCCTAAAGGAATATACCTGGACTATGATCTTATTCTGCCTTAGCAAAAGGGATAGGAGCTTGAGCTGAATGGATTTCTGCACATTATTCTTTTTTGTTCACTGCATCTGATAAATATATTACTTTTTCTTTATTTCCATTGCTCACTGAAAGGCACATATAATCTTTTTTTTTTTTTGATGTGGGTCAAATAGAAATGTACTTAATTCCTCTGGCTTACCCAGAGTCTCTCTATATAACATCTCTCCTTTTCTCTTTCCCTACCTGGGGAGTCTAAGAATTATAGAAATTTAGGGCTAACAGTGCATATAAGATCATCTGGATTCCCCAGGGCAAGAACTTTCCTTCCAATCCAAACTCTTCATTTTACAAATCAGCTTAGAAAGATTATTTTCTTAAAGATTCTACAGTTCATTTCTGACAGGTGCTAAATCAGAACCTAAGTCTACTGATTCTCTGCCCAGCACTTTGTCCACTATGAAGATCCTGCCTGCCACCCCCATTTATTAACTCTCGTCCACCTTCACTCCAATGTTCCATACCTGTTTCTTCCTTGACGTTGCTCCAATCTGGCCTTTTCTCCATTTTGTATATCAACATCATTATTCTCAAAAAGCACTGTAACACTGTTAAATTATCCATCAGGCATCTCTGGCCCTGTCACTTAACCGAAGCTCCCCTCTTTTTTCCCTCTCTCTCTATATGACGCTCTTAACAATATCACCCTTGCCCATACTTCCAAATTGTTCCTACAAAAATATTAATGCACATGAATTGCAAATTCAGTGTTTCCTGAGTAATCAGTTTCTTTATTGAACTTTGATTTGGATTTCTGACTGTCTTTAGATACCACTACCTGAAGGTCCTACGAGCATTCACAATCCAGTGTCTAAAAACGAACTCATTATCGTAACTATTCTCTCTGGCCAATTGCCTTTTCCACTAGTGTTCTTTGTGTATTGTTAAGACAATAACATTTTCCAAGTCTCTTAGACAAGAAACTGAATATCTATTCAGTTATTAAATATTTTGATTTTTCCCCTCTTCCTTTTCTTGTATATCCTATATACAAATGATCAGCAAGCCCTAGAAACTATACTTCTTAAATATCTCTCAAATGTGTCCCCTCTGGTCTAATTTCATTGTCCTTGACCAAGTTTAGGTCCTCATTGTCTTTCATCTGGACCCTGAAGATGGCATTCCAAAGTCTCCCATCAACCCTTTTTAATCCAGTGCTGCCAGAATTATTTTCCTAAATCATATGTTTAATTATATAAGCCCTAAATATTAAAAATTCCCTACATATGTATATGGAATACTACATGATTTTGTCCAATACTCCAATACTACATATTTTGTCCATTCAGTGGCCCTAATATGTATTCCTACATATTTTGTCTTCCTTTTATATCTTGATTTAAAGAGGGTTTAAGTTACCTCACAGAAACATGTAAAAATGAAACATTAAAAGATAATTTGAAGGGAAAGAAAACTAAGACGAAGCCAGGAATGAAGATCAATCCTTTGAACCCTGTGTTTGCTACCGACAAATTTGGCTCTAAGTTTTGAACAGGTGAAACAAAGAGGGAACTATGACTTTCAATAACTGTTTCTATAAATGTTTGCTTCTTCTGCGTAATTGTAAGTTCCTTGTGGGAAGTTATATATGCTTTTGTTTGTGTAATTTTTGTATTCACCAGCATTTTGTGTAGTGCTTTGTTGACATGGGCAGAAACACAACCTCTCATTGAAATAATTAGTTCTGCCTTTTAATATCTTGAAACTCATATTACCATTTCTTTTTGGTGTTTCTAAAAACAATACAAATTAGTAAGTGCTAAATATGCTATGTAAAAAACATACAAAGAGTTGATGTCCTTAATTTACTACCTACCCCTAAACACACACATACCACACACAACCACAGTTCAAAACATTGATAAGAAATCGCTTTTTCCTTTGACTTGCCTCACCCTGCTTTATGCATTAACTGTTCTTTCTATAAATGATTTTACCAGGTAACACAGTCTTTCCTTAGAGCTACATGATTTATTGAGAAACATGGTCAAGGTTTCTAATCAGGTAAGTACATCGTGGACATGAGGTAACTATATACGTTCTACACAGAGCTTATGCACATATTCTTGTCACTATTGCTGTCCAATTAGCGTATATATGTTTCAGAGTGAAATGGGAAGGATACATCTGATATTCATTTGGAAAATAAAGAGAAGCTGTTATTAGAGATTATAGTTTGTCTTCCTAAAATTTATAATCTTTCCGAACTGATTCTAGTGGTAGGAGTAAAGTGGCATTTTTCCTGCTATTTTGAATAAAGGAGCTGTAAGCATCTTTGTTATGTTCTTCAATTTGTATAACTCTTTGTATCTGTTGTGAAAATTGATGTCGATAGCTAGGCAAGACGGCATTTCATGTGTTTTTGTTGATGGGTCTGGAAAGGGAAGAAACAAACTTTCTTGTGCTGACGAATTGATTGTAGCCATATGATTTTTTTCAACATTAATGTGATCAACAGAGAAGAAACATCATTAGTTTTATAAAGAAGATATTCCGTTAAAAAACCACGAGAGCGGGTATCCGCTGCGTGTAGCATCAGGTACTAATCACAGACACATACTTCACAGGTTCTGGTGTTTTTGTTTGAAAAGTCTGCTGCCACAGCATCGTACAATCACCGCCTCGACGTATTGTTGACAAGAACTGCCAAGCACCTCGACTTCATTTCTCACACAAGACAGCAGCAGAGAGTTGGAAATGATCTCCAGCATGACACCGCTTGTACTTTTTCAGCTGGAGCACAGATACTCTTCCATTTGTACCCTCTTAGCTAACTCACAGATTTTTTGCAACATTCCTCTAGTTCTAGGAAATGCAAATAAAATAAGAAATGTGTGACTGTGACACCATTTTAAACACATGTCATCCATTCCATACTAAAACATAACTTTGGTTAGCGTTTGGGTATCTTTCTCTTTTAATATTTTAGTACATAAAATACGAGAGGATTTGCACAAACAAGACAAAAGATCATTTTGTGTGTTTTTCAGGTAGGCTTGATTTTGATGGTGAAAAAAGAAATGGGTTTTGCTAAATATGTACTATGTGATTTATTTATGAATCTATAACTCCAAATGATTTTCTAGTAGTGTTGGGCTTATTCAACTTATCCTGATCCTAAAGGGAAAGGGAGTCTTCTCCAGTCTCAAACCTTCTTTTTTATCTCCCAGAGCCAAGATTATTCTTTCTAGTAGAATTGTTCTTTCCTATGTAGTAAATAGCCTACGCACATTCTTGGAAGTGAGACAGCCAAGTATCCTCATTGGCAAGGAGACTCCAGGGCTATGTAACTCAGAGGTTTTTATCCCTAAAACCCAAGGCACTATAAGATATGCAATCTGTGCCATTTGTTCCCAAATATCAATTGTTGATTTCATTTGTTGACTACCTTTACATTTTAAACAGCCAATAATGAAATATTCCAATACAAACAGCTGTTGTGGTATATTTATAATGGCTTTCCTGTTTTTGTCTTTAAATTGTATTTTTAATATTTATTTATTTTTGAGAAAGAGAGAGAGCGAGCGAGAGAGAGAGAGACAAAGCAAGAGCCAGGGAGGGACAGAGAGGGGAGATACAGAATCCATAGCAGGCTCCAGGCTCTGAGCTGTCAGCACAGAGCCGGATGTGGGGCTCGAACTCACAGGCCACAGGTCATGACCTAAACCGAAGTCAGACGTTCTAACTGCTATAACTGACTGAGTCACCCAGGGACCCCTGTTTTTGACTTTTAAATGAGGCATAACATATAACATAGCCTTCTAGTCACAACTTATTTCTGATATCAAGTAGTATGCAACTATTACGAACTATTTCAGATTAGATACATGCACTAAATAATTACCACCCAAATCTAAAAACTTAGTCCTAGTGAGTAGAAAGAAATATGCAAGCTCCAGGTCTCTAGATATGATCCATAATGTGGACCAAATTAAAAAGTTTCAGCCCAGGGGGTTGTTTCTCATACTTCTTAAAAGTAAGAGGAAGGAAGTATAAGACTGGCCAAGTGGATGGGTATAAATAACATCAATTTCTGAAATTACCAGTGAACACTCATAATAATCTAAGCAGAGTTCAACAACACGATGCTATATAACAGGACTGGAAAACACAACTGATATCATTCTATTTTGTGTTCTTTTAATTTGTAGGAATGAGTGGGTTTTAAAAATGAATTTAGGAAGAAAATTCAGATAATTATGTATTTGAAACCAAGCTTGTCACACAAAGATTTTTTCCTCCTCCTCTATTAAAGGCCAATCACGGACCATGTCCCACATAGACAATGTTTTTCCAAATTAATGGCTTACATTTCCACATGATATAAAATGTGTACGTATGTATGTTTGTGAAAGAATGTTTCAGAAGTTGATGTTTTCGTTTGATGAATAGCTTTCTATATTGTACTTTCTTCCTGATATATCCTCTTTATTTTTAGCTTAGACTATAAAAATATTCTTCAAAAATTGATGTTCACAATATGCATTAGAGTCTTAGAATATTACTTCAATTTCCATCCTATGTTGGTTATACAAATATACGGATGAGCTGGCCTTGAAGCCGCCCACATCCTGGTACATACTAAACACAAATCAAGCCTATATTATGAAACAGGAATCAAATCCACATCCTCTGTGCCACACATTGAAATTCTTGCCTTTTTTAGCCAGTATATATGTCAGCTCTTTCTTTTTTTTTCCTTTTTGTGAACTTGCAGCCTCAGATGTTAGTTAAGTTTTAGTATTCTTCAAAAGCATTTATTTGAAAAACATGTGAATGGAAAATGAACATGCTAAACTAATTAGGATATGCAAATGTGGTTCAGTGGGACTGCTTTTTAAGTGAATCATACTCATTTGAATACACAAATAAAAGAAAATTTGTTTCAGTAACAATCTGGAAGTTAGTTCATGTGGAACAAATAAGGGCTTAAATTATAAGGATTAACTTTTCAGAATCTACTTTGCAGTTCACCTTTTTAATAGAAGGAAATGTAGACTCGAGCCAGAGGCCCCCACTGGCATTCAGGGAAGTTTGGTGAGCCACAGAATACTTACCAAGTTCTTGTCCTCATTTAAAGTGAATGAAGAAGCTGAGGAAAGGGACTTCTGGTGGTTTACTTATTTCTTTCAAGGCAATTTAAGGGCAAGCAGGTGCAAATCTAAAAAACTTTTCTTGTAAAAAAAATTTTCAATCATGGAATGGAAAATATTTGGCATGTTCTTTCTAATACTCTGTTCTTGATGCAGAAAGAACTACAAATGATATTAAAAGAGAGAAATAACATTAAAAGAATGGGGCGAATGACATTTAAAAAGATAAAAAAAGAACCTCAAGGTAAAATAACGTATGAAAGAAATGTATTTTGAGGATATTTGGACTAGGAACATGTCCTCAAAAGGTCATATTTATATTTAATGTTTATATTTAATATTTTGGATTCACTTTACATGGATAGGAAGGATAGGGATTTATTAAGTCATGGTTAAATCAAAGAATAAACCATAATGACTAAAAATGTTATTCTATCTCACTTTACTACTTAGGTGCCTTTTTTGTAAGGGTACTCTAGCTTTATGTGTGGTAACTTATAAACTTCTTTAATTAAAACATTGCATTCTTCCTATGACATAATTCAATGCTTTATATTAGATCACCTACCCTTAGAATCCTTAATAATGTTTCATTTGTTCCTTAAACTACAAATATTTGTTCAGCTCAAACTACATGCCATTCACTATCAAGGTGCCTTGCACTATACAAAGGTGACTATGACGTAGGCATGACCTACACTTAGCTGGCAATCTTGTAGAGGAGACCATGTATAAAATACTCATTCTCCAAGATAAACATGCCTAGCTATAACGTTCTAGGTGTCTATCTACAGGAGGTGATTTGCCTGAGGACTATTTTTTAACTGGAGGGGGAGCAAAAAAAAACCAAAAACAAAAACAAAAGCAAAAACAAAACAAAACAAACAACAACAAAAATATCCATATCCAAATGCCTGGGGGACAGAGGAAAATAAAGCAAAAGAAGATAGCTTACATGTTGATTGATCACCTGTTAATACCCAGGGCTGATTTTGAGTCCCTGTGTAGATGAAGAATACAGGAAGTAACTAAAGGAAATATTTCCAGGAGAGACTTAGGAAGTTTGGGACAAAGTAATATTGCTTTAGAGCATAGACATAAATATGTGATGCAAAGTTAGGGGAAGTCAGTTTATTGTGATAATTTCCCTTTACCTTGGAATACTACATGATTTTGTCCATTCAGTGGCCCCAAAGGGGATAGGCTACATATAGGGGGGATATCCTAGGCACGCCTTTTTCTGAGATTAGTTACAATAGACTGTTACCAAGCTGACACAGCAAATCTGCTGCAGAAACTTAGTGGCAAAACAGGATAACTTAAAGGTGTAAGTGTGCTACAGAGCACACAGAGGCCTTGCCATTAATTCTCAGAGATAACTGGAGACTGTGTGGGATGGGAGTGACTTGAAGCCCTAAAGTCATGCACTGGGGCTTTATGAGTGAATGAAATATAGGTATGGGTGTTGAAGTTAATTTCAAATTTAGTTCTCTAACTTGATCATAAACTATAATGCGATAAGGGCAGATTAGTGGTGTAAACTGTGAGTTGTCTAATCTCAACAAACTAGTGTTTCTAGAATGTAGGTTCATTTGCAGAATGAGGGCTTAAACTAGGTAGCTTTCAGTACCTAGTGGCTCTAAACTTAGTACATGAGAGAATAATTAATTACAAAATCATATCCACTGAGTGATATTTAGGTTTAATGAACTTTGATTCTAGACAAAAGAGAAAGGTAATAGATGAAGAGAGACAGTTATGTTCAGGTAACAGCCAATAGTCTCATTTGTTGAATTTCAGAACATAGGCCACAATAAAGATAAGTTGGTGATGAAAAAGTAGGCTAAAATTAGATCAAATAGTTGGTTGACTACCTTCCCAAGTACATAAAAATTGATATTGTAGTGGGGGATTTAAAAGGTCCTCTACTTGGCAAATGAAAAAAATACGTATTTTAGGGAGAATATCCTATTCTTAATGGAAGTTTGAAGTTTTCAGAAGACATATGAGAGGCCAGAAAAAAATTAGGAATCTATTGCAATAATCCAGATATTGAACATTTAGGAAATGATCAAATTTCAGAAATGGAATTTGGAGTACTTGCAAAAGTGTGGGAGGTGGAGGAAGATTAGTAGGTGGGGATGACTATGAAGTCATCTGGGGGACTGGAATTCACTCTTATGAGTTTGTTAATTTGGTTAGTATGGAGAAAAGGAAGTAGCATTTTGGAGGAGGCCTAGCTAAAACAGCATCTTGATTTTGTGATGTCAAGCGATCATCTAATTGCTGAATATTGCTAGTATGAGAGTTGTCAAATCTTTGAGTCTCTATAGACCAATTGGCATGATTCCATCATACTCTCAAGTTTTTGGATGGAGGTAGACACAGACAAAAAAGCAAAGCCAGCTAAAGTTGCTGCTTATTACTGGATCAGGTTAGGCTCAAGCCCTCATGTGAAAAATTGCTATAGGAAATGCATGAACCAATGGGATTCTCTAGGTTTGTCTAGATTAAGCAGAAGCCTAAACTGCTTGCATGATTATGCTTTTATTTGGAGTCATATTCAAGGGTCTCATACTGGGAGCCTGTCCTGAGTAGGAATTATCCCTGATCTTGTCTCATCATAGTTTCACATAGTTTCACACACATAGTTTCAAAGAGAGAATTAGAATAGAATATTAAAAAAAAAAAAAAAAACAGAACCAAAGGAGTGAATAAAGACACATTGATAAATGCCTGCAAGAGCTTTTTAACATTTATTTGTCTTATTAGAAACAAGTTCCAATACCAACACTGTGGCTTAATAGTTGCTTGATTTTCATCCTTCTTCAGATCAGTATTCCTTCTCTTTAGGGATCATGAGGGGTTTGCCTTGGTTTGAGAACCAAGGATCTCAGTCAGATCCTGTACTGAGTTAGAAATCCTGGGATCTGAGCTAAAACTATAATGTGCTGCCCTGCCCTCAGGCACCCATGAAGGGGAAAGCCAAAGGGACAAGTACATCCTATAGTCTTTGGAAAGTTTTGGATTTCAAGCTTCCAAGTTCAAGGTGATGAGCCCAAGGAGTAGAGTGGGTCTCAAAAGAGGACACAAGCCAGAAAGATGTAATTAAGTCAGAAGTGCAAAAAACATAACAAAACAAACGCACAAAAAACCCCAAAATCAAACCAAGCCACAAGAAACAAAAAACAAAAACAAAAAACAAAACAAACAAAACAACAACAAAAAGAAGAAGGAGAAGAAGGAGAAGAAGGAGAAGAAGAAGAAGGAGGAGGAGGAGGAGGAGGAGGAGGAGGAGGAGGAGGAGGAGAGAGAAAAAGAAAGTGAGTGTCCAGGCAATGACTCTAAGAGCAGATACAGTGTTTGCAGCTCATTTTCATCAACACTCAGAGAAAGGACCTTGGTGCTAAATGAGCTTAAATGTAGAAAATTAAGGCAAAAACTTAGAAAATAGAGAGATCATCGATCTCATGGTGGTGTTTTGGGAGATCACTCTACATTTGCTATCTTTCCATGGTATTCATGGAGAAATTCTAACACTGAAATACAAATATGCATAAGGAATAAAACAGTAGAATTTAAACCAGAGATATAAATTTAGCAATTATTCAAATATAAATGATAAAGACACAGGAAAGAATGATGTTAAGTAGAAAGAGAAAAAACTATATGATATTTTATTTGTCTCTAATAGGATATGGATTCCATATTATATTTTAATCATTTGAGTACGTCTTAAAAAATCCTTAATCTGTGGTTTAAGGATTAGCATAGAGATATAGCCTTTTGCACACTGACAATCCTATGGTGATGAATATATAATCCTAACCATAAAATCACACATGCTTAAGTAATAGGAATGGGGAAAGGATGAATGCCAAATCTTAAACCTTACTTATATATTTTGGTGCTAAGCAAGTCTTTAGAGTTTCTTTTAATATATCAATGCACATTCTATGATCAGAATAAAACAACACTCTGCTTCTACTGTGTACCAGACCAATAGATGAACTCAAGATGTATTCCCGCGTGGTAAACTCATGGGATTTTCAAAGCACCGTAAAAGCTTTTTATTGTACACTCCAATGCTGTCATCCGCAGTTAGCTAACAAATATGATAGGTTTTTAATATAATCCACCCCGTCCTTGCCAGTGCTCCTTGTATGTTACGTCATCTTTCTGTGGGCCAAGAGTTTGTTTTCCCCAGATGGCCTTCATGAAGCTGCTGACAGCCCTTCTGACTGAGAAACTGTAGAACAGCAATCTTCCAATTCATTTAGTAGTACTGACAAAGAGAGAGCTGTTGATATCCCGATGCAAAAGCACTCTATCAGGCATTACATAGTGTCTGTGTTCTCAGCATGTTTGGGGCGTGATAAGTCATAGCACATGCTTTTTGACATCTTTCTGCATTTCACTGCCGTGTAGAGTTTCCTGCAGTTGAAATTAGGGTGACAGAATGTAAAAAGCCAAGTGTGACATCATCAGCAACTGGTAGCAGTCACTGTATCATAAATAATACTTTGCAGACGTGTCAAAAAAATTAAGTTGTGAAAAGTTCACTACAGTTCCTTTGAAGAAAATTTGAAATCGATGGTTTCACTAATTTCCACACACGGTTTTCTCCAAGTAATGACAACATACAGGAATATCTGCAATGTTTTGTATTGATAAGCCAGAGGTCTAGTCAGTGGAAGAACTGGAGTTTTTGTTTGTTTGTTTGTTGTTGTGTTGTTGTTGTTGTTGTTTTTAGCAAATTGAGAAAAGTTTGTTGTTGTTGTTGTTCTTTAAGAAATAGCTTTTCTCTTTAAAGGGAGATCATGTATCAGTGACCGTAGGTCCCACAAAGCAATGGGTGGCACTGCACAGGAGGTGGCTCTACTGTGGATGGAATGTCTCCTGATTATGATTACGCCTCGGTAATAATAAGGACGGCAGCTGCAGCAATCTGTTCGATTTTATGCAAATTAGCCCTAGCCCTCTGGCTTCTGGCCAGTGGCCAAGGCAGCCTTTGGCTGGGCCAAGTTTGGATGTATGCTGTATTCTACTGCAGCGAAGGTTTATTTAATTATCTGTATTTATTTAAAGCAGGCCAGCACAAAGCAATTCTGCATCTTGGTCAACTTTGTGATGGCTGAATTGTATGGGTTTTCCCACCCACCCACAAGCTACTTTGAATCATCTACTCTGTGAATCCTCGAATACGTACGTCCCTGAAGAATAAGGAGTGACTTTTCGTTGCTTTCTTTGGTAATAAAGAGCTCAAAGTGGTGTTTCTCCACACTATACCACTGAAGACCTGTGGAATCAAATAACACAGGTATCTTTCAACTGATAGTGTAAATCTTCACTAACTGGAACTTAATGGGGGGAAATGATCTGAATTAGAGACTTTAATTTATATCTATAAAATTTTAAAAGAAATGGAAATTTTTAAAAGAAATGGGCGAAGCGGTCAAAGGTACAAATTCCCAGGTATAAGATAAACATGTTTTAAGGATGCCATTTACAGAATGTATACTATAATTAATAATACTATAAAGCTGCTATGAGTGTAGTGCTTAAAAATTCTCATCACAAGAGGGGTACCTGGGTGGCTCAGTCAGTTGTGTGTGTCATGCAATCAAGTGGGTTATGATCCCAGGGTCATGTGATTGAGCCCCATGTCAGGCTCCACGCTCAACATGGAGACTGAGATTCTCTCTCCCTCTGTCCCTCCCCCACTGCTCTAAAAAATAATAATTCTCATCATAAGAAAAAAGTTTGGTAACTATGTACGGTGATGAATGTTAACTAGACTTGTGGTGATCATTTCACAATATATACATATCATTCTGTTTACATTGAAACTAATATAGTGTTATGTCTCAACTACATCTCAATAAAAATATTTTAAAAGAAATGAATACCTATTATTTCCAAGTATATATACTTACCAACCGAAAATGATCTAGCCTACTATGGTCAAACATACATTATATTATGCCTGTTTTCATGCATCCATATAATGATTTGTATTTATTATCTTTCTGTTATATCCCTTCTATATAAAATGTTAAAAATAATTTATTGCCATCTTGTGTGGATTAATTATTCCCTTTACAGACTCACTTACAGTAAAATTAATTGGCATAGCAAACTGATTTCTTAGCGAAGAGTATATGAGAGAACCTGAGCCCAGCTCATGTCTTACATCAGACATCAATGTCTTACTCAAACATCAGAATTAACGAGGTTATAGCAAAATTGAAAAATGCAGTTACTGACCACCTACAATTCACCAATTTCATATGCGGTGAAGTAATATGAGACAAGGCTCAGCACCCATTTCTGAATTTGCTTTACACATTTTATTGTTATTATACTTGTGACCCTATTCAGTTTTCATAAATACTATCAATTAAATATTTCATAGGGCACTTGGGTTACAAGAATCCTATATCCTATTTTATCAGCTAAGACATCTGCAATCGTATTAAAAGCCACAAGAACTGTAGGGACAGCACCCACCATTTTCAGCTACTTGTACTAAGATTTCAACATTAGATTGTCCCTTCTTCCTGTTAATCTGGGCTCTTATGGGCCTTCTTTTATTTTAAGCACAGATTCAGCTGACAGCCAGCACTTGTTCTGGTTTTGAATCAAACGCTGGCAGTGATCCCAGAATAGGAACCAGTTGTTTCTTTTACACACTCTCTCATTGTCCCCCACCGTCGTGACTGCTTTCAAAGCAATGTGCCATAACCAAACTTACACTTGCTTTAATGAGAATTAAAGTGCATGAATCAAAGCAATGCCTCCCATGAGGCCACTATCTCTGGGGTAAATTAAGACAGTTGATATGCAATGTGGTAAAAGAAAAGGCGAAAAAACAAGTGTACAAAGAAATCTCCTTTTTCGAACTGAAGCATAGAAATTATGTCTTTATAAACCAGTTTCCCTTGAACTATCCACCGCCCCCTTACTTTAGCTATTAGAAGCCTCAGCTAAGAATTGTCCTAATTTTTCTCACTGGAACTGGTAGCAGCTCATCTACTTTTGCCTTTAAACATCCTACTACTCCCATTTTTCTGATAATGACCAATCCCTTACTTTCAATTCCCCATCCTCTTTATTGCTAAAACGTATTTTCAGTGCAACATTATCTCTGTTATGGTAAAGTGCACTATAATCTGGGTTTGTTTTGGGCCCCGTTTAATGAAACTGCTCTCTAAAGGTTTGAGAGAATATTGTCATGTATGTTCTTCCTCGGCAAGCATTCAGAGGACAATGTAACAGCGGGACCCTATGAACATCTGAATTTATACCACGATACTAAGATAGTAATCATTATTTTAAGCAAGAAGATTTTAAGTATCTAATCCGTTTATAGTGAAAAATATCATCACCTAATTTAGCTTTTGAAAAAGTCTTATTTTAGAATATGTTTTTTCAGGGGCGCCTGGGTGGCGCAGTCGGTTAAGCGTCCGACTTCAGCCAGGTCACGATCTCGCGGTCCGTGAGTTCGAGCCCCGCGTCAGGCTCTGGGCTGATGGCTCAGAGCCTGGAGCCTGTTTCCGATTCTGTGTCTCCCTCTCTCTCTGCCCCTCCCCCGTTCATGCTCTGTCTCTCTCTGTTCCAAAAATAAATAAACGTTGAAAAAAAAAATTTAGAATATGTTTTTTCATAAGACAAAAAAGTAAATAACATAAATGTGTGATAAAAGAAGATGGGCTAAATAACTTATGGCACATTTAATATATGGTCATATAGGAATAAAACTAGAGACATGGAAAAGCTAGTATTTTATAAATTGAAAATAGGTTATATTAGTTTCTATTTTACACACACACACACACACACACACACACACACACACACACCGACTGAAAGATACACATATATGTAGCAGGGTTGCCTATTTTTTTTTTAATTTTTTTTTTCAACGTTTATTTATTTTTGGGACAGAGAGAGACAGAGCATGAACGGAGGAGGAGCAGAGAGAGAGGGAGACACAGAATCGGAAACAGGCTCCAGGCTCTGAGCCATCAGCCCAGAGCCTGATGCGGGGCTCGAACTCACGGACCGCGAGATCGTGACCTGGCTGAAGTCGGACGCTTAACCGACTGCGCCACCCAGGCGCCCCAGGGTTGCCTATTTAAACTCTCCTGCACAGATGGAAAATAAATATAGCTTCTTTATTCTATTACTGATCTGATTTCTTCACTATTTCCCATGTGTCTGGTTTGGAAGGGATAGATAATAGATGGGGATAAACTAACTGGCAAGCAGCAGTCAGGTTCTTCCAGTTTAATAGTCCACTCAAAAGATCCAGTATCTTTTGGGGAAATGCACAGTTTTGGGAATTTCCCTCTGTGCCTTCCCATGCCCATGTCCCCTGATTCTCTCTAGATGAAGCCAAGTGGATGGAAGATTTATATGACTTTCTGGCTACTGAGGAGAAATGTTCCCTTTCCCCACAATGGCCTTTTATCTGTGCAAATTTCTGCAGCTCATTCCTCCCTGCCCTTGTTCTGATGTTCATTAAGGACAGACTAATCCCATATACTCTCTTGAGATTTCATGCCAGTACCAACTATTTATGTTCCTGGCCTTGGCTCTTCACATCTAGTTTCAAAGTCCCTGATCACTATGGCTTCCTCTTTGTGCACTTTGCTTCTGCTGGTCCCTGGGCCAACCTTAGCATTATGTGTTCCTTCAAGAAAGCTCAAAGGGATTTCTGGACCCCAGCTAGCCTTCCAAAGGCCATGGGGAAGCCATAAGTCCTGTGTCAAGCTCATCTCCCACTGTCAATGTCATGTTACTGGTCACGTACCTTGTTTGTCATGGTACCAAACTGGAGTTGGGCTTCTTCTAGCAGCGTGCATCACCCTAGGGAGGTGGACACTGGCTCAGATGTTCCCAAGATCACCCCATACCAATTTGGATGGTTCAGTGGCATCCACTTGTAAGGTCAGTCCAAATTGAGATGGGAATAAGATGCTAGCACCTGACTAAAAGCTCTTGACTCTTTATTTCTTCTTTCTGTATTACTTTAAGCCAGAAAAGGTGTGATTAACAGTTATCTGTCCTTTCTAAAAGGGGCATTTCCTCTTCCCTGGGGACCTCAAACTCAGTTTTCCCTTAATGGTGGAAAGACCATATTTCCTATATAGATAGATGTTACTCTTATTATCAATGTAGTAAGACAATGAGGAACTACAGATTCCTAAAAACAAAAACATATAGCTTACATGATAGAAATAATTAGCCATGTTACATAGAGGTATATTTACATGTGCATTTATATACATATGTATAGACATACATATATACATATAACATGGTATATTATGAAGCATACAGTGTAAATATTTATATTTTATATTTATATACATTTTGTATTTTAGAACATACTGAACTGTTGTCATTATTCAATCTGAATGATAATTATAAGTGATTTTCATCTTCTTCCTCCTGCATTTTAAAATGTATTTTTAATTTTCTAAAGTTAGTACATATTACTTTGTAATAGAAATAACTTACCAAACAAGAAAATGCATATTCGCAAAAACATCAGTACATCAGTCTGAGAATTGGGTCTCACTTGAGTAGCATTTTCCATAATATTTGAAATTGTTCCGGGGCGCCTGGGTGGCACAGTCGATTAAGCGTCCGACTTCAGCCAGGTCACGATCTCACGGTCCGTGAGTTCGAGCCCCGCGTCAGGCTCTGGGCTGATGGCTCAGAGCCTGGAGCCTGTTTCCGATTCTGTGTCTCCCTCTCTCTCTGCCCCTCCCCCATTCATGCTCTGTCTCTCTCTGTCCCAAAAAAAATAAATAAAAGTTGAAAAAAAAATTTTTTAAAAAGAAATTGTTCTAGTAAAGCATCAGTTGAAGAATCACCTTAAAAGTCTAATTTAAAAATTACCAAGGGTTTAAATATTTAAGCAATTCCTCAGAACTTACAGCAGCCCCCTCTTGTCTGCAGTTTAGCTTTCCACGGTTTCATGGTTTCACTTACCCAAGGTCAACTGCAGTGGGGAAGCAGGCGATCCTCCTCCTGACATATCATCAGAAGGTCAATAGTAGCCTAACGCTATGTTACAACGCCTGTCATTCACCTCACTTCATCATCGTGTAGGCATTTTACCGACTTACAGCATCACAGGAAGAAGGGTGAGTGTAGTGCAATAAGATATTTTGAGAAAGACCATAGTCACATAAATTTTATTACAGTATATTAAGTATTCTATTGTATTATTAGTTATCACTGTTAATCTCTAATTTATAAATTAAAATGTATCATAGGTACATGTGTTTGCATGGGGAAAACATATTATATGTAGGATTTGGTTCTATTCGTGACTTCAGGCATCTACTAGTGGTCTTGGAATGTATCCCCATGGTAAATGGGGGACTACTGTATATGCTGAGACGGTTATAATATTTTACATTTTGCATTTTACATTCAGCAGAGATAGCCCTGGTTGTCCATGAGAGAACTGAAGTTCTGGAATAGTTACCTATAGATGATTCTAAGAGGTCCCTGTCTCAATTCCTTCTGGAAGTGGTTGTCTACAGGGATTATTAGAATCACATGGGCGTGGCCTTAATGGGCAATTGTCAGGAATGTTAAGTGGCGTCTAGCAAAGCTACCAACAGCTGATCTGCATATGGAGTCCTGGATGTGTTCATCTTCTCCAGTCTGAAAATCACAACACATCTTGTCATCTTCCTCCCCTGCACGTGCGCGTACGTACACACGCACACGCGCACACACACGCCCTTAATTAGATCAAGACCTCTAAGCACTCCAGTCATGAAACCAAATAGCCCCAATGTAAAAGATTTCCCACCTCTTCCTTTCAGATTGATAGGTACTTACGTTAAGTGATCTTGTAAACCACCAAAACCAAACTTAAGCTACGTATAAATTGTACATAGAAAATAATTATTTAACATCTCTCAGAATTTGAAACTATGCAGGTTAATATGCATATTAAAACTTAAGTTTGAGGGCGCCTGAGCAGCTCAGTCAATTAAGCGTTAGACTCTTGTTTTTGGCTCATGTCGTGATCTCATGGTTGTGAGACTGAGTATTGTGTCAGGCTTTGCACAGACAGCGTGGTGCCTGCTTGGGATCCTCTCTCTACCTCTTTCTCTGCCCCTCCCTGGCTCACTTTCTTTCTCAAAATAAATAAATGAACATTAAAAAATATAAAACTTAAGTTTGGCTTGTTACATTTAATCATTATTTATTTTTAATAGAACTGAAGCTAATTCCAAACTAACTTAAGAGCTTAGTCTTATGAAAGGTCTCTGAAGTCAGGCTGAAAGCTACTTTTATAAATATTAAATAACAGTATCAAGCTATGTTGAAAATAAAGAATATTTTTATTCTCTGATCTCAGTGAACATTAAAATATAGGGTACTTTGCCCTGTAGACATCAAGAAGAATATTACACTATTCGTTTTTGATTAAAAATTCTAGTTTTTGAAAACACATTGTTTTTAGCAACTATTTGAAAATTCACTTTACAGAATATTTTCAGAACCAGTGGGGAACCACCTTTATGAGATAGTATCAAGAGGGGTAAGCAAAAATTAATGTAGCTTGTGGAAAAGGAAAGCTTGATCTTAAAAAGTTGTCTCGTTTAGGTTAGTGTACATCAATGATTATCTGTCATTTGATGTGTGGTGTTAAGTAGACAGATATTAATCTGAATCCAGTACCTAAACTATTATTTGGACGAGATTTTTGTTCTTTAGTAAGCAATCTCGAAAATAAGTCTATTATTCCTGGGTGGTCACTGTAGAGAAAGCTCAAGCATACAAAATATAAAAAGCATGCATGAAATATGCCAGTATATTAAATTAACATCTTGCAAAAGCCCCTCTCCAAAATCCAGATGCTTATATTGCTTTTGACAGACTGTAGGCGGTAACGTTTTAACTTTAAAGAAGGGGCTTTCTGTTTCTGTTTTCAAGTTAAAAATAATGAAAGGAAAACACACTGAAATTCCCACATTATTAAATAAAACATTTAAGTGGCCAAGGGCCAATCATTGTCACGCCATGAACAAATGCCTTACGGTAATATGTTCCATAACTGTTTGCTAAAAACTACCAATTTTAACACATTTGCACATGATTAGACACCATAAAAAGTTGCTTATTGAAGCCAGTGTCATAACACTGTTACTCATGCCTAAGGGGAGGGAAGCTTCAATGCAAACCTGAACAAGAAAGGTGGTGTGAAATAAGTTCCACGTTGTGAAAACAGATCCTAAGTAGATTTGCCAAATAGCTGACTCCATTCAATGGTCAGAAGTTCATAACATTGGTATCACGAGACTGTGCAGGGCTAAGAAAATGTTAACTGAAGAGTTTCCTAAACAATTAAAGTATGCAAAGGTGGATGATTAAAATTAATTTTTTTTGAAAAATCTCTTTGACCCTAGAAATCTTCTCATGCAGAAAATAAATGCTTTATGGAAAGGGAGAATTTGGGTTACCTTTATTTGGGTAAGCTCTTCTAAAAATAAAAAATATTTAAAAAGCTAAAGAAATCCTCTATCATATCTAACAATTAGTTTGAGACAAAACAAAGCAGGTAGAATTTTTCAAGCTTTAATATAATGAGAAGCTATGACTTCATAAAAGCCAATATAAACATGGAAAACTGAAAAACTAATCTAGACGTCCTCAGTGTTCCTTGGCTCTCAAATTGCATAACTTATGATCTCTGTCTTCATCATCATGTGGTGTTGTCCTACGTGCCTTTGTTTTCATGTGGCTTTTACAAGGACACTAGTCACATTGGAGTAGGGGTTTACCCTCTAGTATGACATCGTCCTAACTAACTACATCTGCAACATCCCTTTTTCCAAATATGGTCTGATTCCAAGGTATCTGGGTTGAGGACTTCGACCTATTTTTTCTAGGGAGACACAATTCAACCCATAACAGTATTAGTGGAGTCAGACATTTACAACAATTAATGATAAATACTAAACTGACAGAATGGTTCCTTTATAAAGGAGAAATACTCATTAAATTAATTCAGAACTTGTGTTAATTCATAGGGTATTAACATTATAAAGTAATTGAGCATAAATTTGCAAAATTACATCCCTGACTGAGGAAAACACAACTTAGCTTTGGGTGGCAGATCTTTTAAAATCTTTATTATTTAATTTAGATTCCTGAGAAGAATTTCCTTAAAGAAATGCTTATTTATTTATTTTGAGAGAGAGAGCAGGAGAGGCACAGACAGAAGAAGACAGAGCATCTCAAGCAGGCTCCACACTGGCAGCACCAAAGTGGGGCTCGAACCCATGAACCGTGAAATCATGACCTGACCAGAAACCAAGAGTCAGACGCTTAACAGACTGAGCCACCCAGGCACCCACCCCTACTGAGAAGAATTTCTAAATGTAACTGATCTCTTGAATTTCTCTAGCAGGTGATTTCCAGATATTTAAAGCAATAGATTTCTAAAAGATGGGTGTCTCACAAAATTGTAGCCATACAAGCTGTACATTTAAAAATAGCATTAACCTTAAAGTATAGCCCCATTCTGGACTGATTAAGTAAATTATACAACTGCTACCTTGGTCTTTCTGCTTGTAAAATAGACTCTAAAACTGACTTCATTTAGTTAAGGTAAATCTGAAGTAAGATAATCTATACAAAAATACCATAAGTAGCATGACTGAATTTCATAAATTATTATTAGTACAATTCGGTTCATTTATCACAATAGCTTCAAGATGTATCCTATTAGCTGTGCAAAGAGGAAGACCCACAGGACTGCAATATGGTATTCACAGCTCCCATCTCATGGTCTTCTCACTCCTTTTAAATACTATGACAATGGTTTCAGCAATTGGAATCCTATTTAGAAAGAGTGAATGTTCTCTCTATCCTTCATTTTCTTTTCAGGTACAATCACCATAGGTTTAAAAGTAGACCTTTTAGGAAAAAAAAAGAAATTAAGAGTTATTATAAAACACATTAGATCAGAAAGCCCCCTTTGAGTGTTGGAGTAACTTCTTATGGGCTTTTGCCTCGTTCAGAACTTTGGGTTTCGAGGCACTTTAGACTTGCTGTTTTTGATTGCTGGGCACTGGGAAAGGAGACACAAAGGTAAGTCCACAAATAGGTGAAGCAGGATGCTGAGGCCAGAGCTATTTTTTTTTTCTTTTAGTGCATACGGGGTTATGGGTTGGCCAGGGAGACTCTGTTTTAGGCTGTGGATGGCAGGGTGGTGTATATATAACTATATATAACTATATAACTATATATATATATATATATATATATATATATATATATATATATATAACTATATATATATATATTAATCAAGTATGATTTAATCCCAGCAAAATGCACATATATTAAGTATTTACTTCTTGGACTTTTCATAAATATATACATTCATAAGATTTTCATAACTCCACTTAGTACCATCCAGAGCTTTCTAGCTAATTCTCACACACTGATTAGATATCACTCAGATTTCTATCATCATCACTTAGTTATGCCTCTTCTAGAACTGCGTATGATGAAACTATGTGACACGATTTTTGTGTCTGGCTTCTTTTGCTTAACATGTGAGATTCGCTATATTTTTGCAGTAACCAATGGTATGTTCCTCCTTATTGTTGAGTGTATTGTATCATATGGACATAGCACAATTGGTTAATCCATTCCTTTATTTTTTTATTTTTTTTTTTTTATTTTTTTAATTTTTTTTTTTCAACGTTTGTTTATTTTTGGGACAGAGAGAGACAGAGCATGAACGGGGGAGGGGCAGAGAGAGAGGGAGACACAGAATCGGAAACAGGCTCCAGGCTCCGAGCCATCAGCCCAGAGCCTGACGCGGGGCTCGAACTCACGGACCGCGAGATCGTGACCTGGCTGAAGTCGGACGCTTAACCGACTGCGCCACCCAGGCGCCCCAATCCATTCCTTTATTTATAGGCATTTGTGTTTACAGTTTTTAATTTTCAGTTTTTAAAACTGATAACACTGTTGTTAACATTCATAAGAAGTGGTTTTTCTTTGTTGTTTTTTTGTTTTGTTTTTTTTTACGAACCATAGTTCTTGTTTCTTTATAGTAGCCACATAATAGGGAAATAGTCATTGGGTATGTGGTTAGTTTTGTAAAGAACTGTCATATCTGTTTCTAAAGTGCTAGTACTATTTTACATTCCTTTCACAAAATTTTAGTATTCCAGTTTCTCCCCAACCTGATAAAGATCTGACGTTGTCATCTTTGTAGTATACTCCTTCTCATTGTGATTTTAATTTGCATTTTCTTATGTTTATTCATTTTGACAGAGAAAGAGAGAGAGAGAGAGAGAGAGAGAGAGAGAGCAAGCCAGGGATGGGCAGAAAGAGAGGGAGAGAAATCCCAAGCAGGATCCATACTGTCAGCAGATAGCCCAGTGCAGGGCTTGAACTCACCAACTGTGAGATCATGACCTGAGCTGAAACGAAATGGGACACTTAATCAATTGAGCCACCCAGGCACCCTAATTTGCATTTTCTTGATGGTCACTGATGTGGAGGATGGTTTCATGTGCTTATTGGCCATTTCTTTACCTCTTGAGAATGTCTTTTACTAATATTAATTGGATTTTTAAACTTTTTTGAATTGTAGGAGCTCTCTATAAATTCTGGGTGGAAATATTTTGTTAAATATAAGTGTTGAGATTCTTTTCCCCAAATCTTTTTTTTTTTAATATGAAATTTGTTGTCAGATTGGTTTCCATACAACACCCAGTGCTCATCCCAACAGGTGCCCTCCTCAATGCCCATCACCCACTTTCCCCTCCCTCCCACCCACCCGCCATTAACTCTCAGTTTATTCTCAGTTTTTGAGAGTGTCTTATGGTTTGCCTACCTCCCTCTCTAACTTTTATTTTTCCTTCCCCTCCCCCATGGTCTTCTGTTAAGGTTCTCAGGATCTACGTAAGAGTGAAAACATATGGTATCTGTCTTTCTCTGTAGGACTTATTTCACTTAGCATAACACTCTCCAGTTCCATCCATGTTGCTACAAAAAGCCAGATTTCATTCTTTCTCATTGCCAAGTAGTATTCCATTGTATATATAAACCACAACTTCTTTATCCATTCATCAATTGATAGACATTTAGGCTCTTTCCACAATTGACTATTGTTGAAAATGCTGCTATAAACATTGGGGTACAAGTGCCCCTATGCATCAGCACTCCTGTATCCCTTGGGTAAATTCTTAGCAGTGCTATTGCTGGGTCACAGGGTAGATCTATTTTTAGTTTTTTTAGGAACCTCCACACTGTTTTCCAGAGTGGCTGCACCAGTTTGCACTCCCACCAACAGTGCAAGAGGGTTCCCGTTTCTCCACATCCTCTCCAGCATCAATAGCCTCCTGATTTGTTCATTTTAGGCACTCTGACTGGTGTGAGGTGATATCTCAGTGTGGTTTTGATTTGTATTTCCCTGATGAGGAGTGACGTTGAGCATCTTTTCATGTGCCTGTTGGCCATCTGGGTGTCTTCTTTAGAGAAGTGTCTATTCATGCCTTCTGCCCATTGCTTCACTGGATTATTTGTTTTTCAGGTGTCGAGTCTGGTAAGTTCTTTATAGATTTTGGTACTAGCCCTTTATCCGATATGCCATTTGCAAATATCTTTTCCCATTCTTTCAGTTGTCTTTTAATTTTCTTGATTGTTTCCTTTGCAGTGCAGAAGCTTTTTATCTTGATGAGGTCCCAATAGTTCATTTTTGCTTTTAATTCCTTTGCCTTTGGAGTTATGTCAAATAAGAAATTTCTGTGGCTGAGGTCAGAGAGGTTTTTTCCTGCTTTCTCCTCTAGGGTTTTAATGGTTTCCTGTCTCACATTCAGGTCCTTTATCCATTTTGAGTTTATTTTTGTGAGTGGTGTAAGAAAGTGGTCTAGTTTCATTCTTCTGCATGTTCCTCTCCAGTTCTCCCAGCACCATTTGTTAAAGAGACTATCTTTTTTCCATTGGATATCCATTCCTGCTTTGTCAAAGATTAATTAGTTGGCCATACTTTTGTGGGTCCAATTCTGGGGTCTCTATTCTATTCCATTGGTCTATGTGTCTGTTTTTGTGCCAATACCATGCCCATGCTGTCTTGATGATTACAGCTTTGTAGTAGAGGCTAAAGTCTGGGATTGTGATGCCTCCCGCTTTGGTCTTCGTCTTCAATACTACTTTGGCTATTGGTCTTTTCCCCAAATCTTTAGCTTACCATTTTATTTCTTTAGGTGAGTGTATGTTTAGAAAAGCATAGGTTTTTAATTTCAATAATTGTAATTTACGCATTTGTTTTAATGATTAGTGCTTTTATGTATTAAGAAAATTTACTGTCCGAAATTTCATAAAATATTCTTCCCTGTTTGTTTTTCTGTAAGATTTAATAGTTTAGCTTTTATGTTTATGCTTGTGATCTATCTCAAAGTTTCTTTAATGAGGTGTGAGGCAATAATTGTGGTTCCTTTTTTTCTATAGGAATATTCAATGCTTTTAACACCATTTGTTGAAAAGAATATCTTTTCCCACTGGGATTATTTTGGGTAAAATTCAATTGACCATATGTATGTGGATCTATGTCTAGACTCTTTATTATGTTCCATGGATTTGTTTGTCTCTCCTTAGACCAATACCACACACTCTGGTTTATTGTGGCTTTAAAACCTTCTAAATAGTATAATTCTACAAATTTTGTTCTTTTTCAAAATTATTTGAAATATTTATGTTCTTTTGCATTTCCATATAAACCTTAACAAAATTATCATTTTTGGCCAGGAGGAAAAAAAACTGCTGCTATATTGATGGAAATAATGTTAAATTCATAGCATTTTAGCAATATTGAGCATTGTGATTAATCAGCATGTTATTTTAATGTTTTTGCTTTCTCTCTAGGATTTTGTATTTACAGTACAGAGGTCTTACACATTTGTCTTTGTTATATCCCTAAATATTTTATATTTTAATGTTGTTTTACATTTTTAAAAATTCCATTTTCCGTTTTTTTGTTGTTAGTATATGGAGATATTTCTACATTACTAGTTGGTAATATTTGAAATTCACATACATTTTGGACCCGTTTGCTTTAGGCCTCTTAAAGCATCAATCAGCTCTAGTAGGTTTCTCAGATACCTCTAGATACAGTGTTTTCTATATAATCAATCATGCTGTGTAAAAATAAAAACAGGTTTCTTCTTCCTTTTCTAATTTGTATATATTTTTTACATATATAGCACTGGTTAGTATCTCTAATGTAATGTGCAATAGAAGTGGTAAGAGTAGATATCCTTTCTTTCTTCCTGATCAATATTTTATCATAAGTGTAATATTAGCTGTAGGTTTTTTGTAGATGAACTTTATTACATTGAAGAAGTTCCTTTCCATAGCTATCTCATTGAGCATTTTTAATATAAGTGGGCATTTACATTTTTTCTAGATGCTTTTCTGCATCTATTGGAATTATTCTATGATTTTCCTTCTTTATTAAGGTAATGGTCTACCCTGGTTAATATCTGAATGTTGAACATTGCATTCCTGGAATAAGTCTAACTTGGTCGTGATGCATTCTTATTTCCATATGTTACTTTATTTTACTTGTTAGTATGTTTTTAGTATTTTTACATCTTCGTGTGTGAGTGGTACTGACATGTAATTTTCTTTTCTTTTATTGTCCTTGTAAATTTTGGGACCCATTTTTATGCTGTTTTCATAAAACGAATTAGGGATTGTTCCCTCCAATATTTTCTGAAAACCTTTGGAAATAGTGGAATTATTTCTTGCTTACGTGTCTGATGTAATTTGCTAATAAAGTTATCCAGGAATGGGGCTTTCCTAGTGGGAGTATTAGTTTTGTAGGGCTGTGGAAACAATGTACCACAACCTGGGAAGCTTAAAGCAACAGAAATGTGTTGTCCCACACTTCTGGAAGTTAGAAGTCTAAGATTTAGATGTTGGAAGAGTCTGTTCCCTCCACAGCCCATAGGAGGGGATCCTTCCTTGTCTCTTTCAATTTCTTGTAGCCCCAGACATTCTTTGGCAGACATAACTCCAGTCTCTGCCTCCCTCTTTCCATGGCAGGCTTCTTAGATGTCCTTTTCTTCATGTCCAAATCTTCCTTTTCTTATAAGAACACAAGTCATATTGGACTAAGGGCCCATCCTATTACAGTATGTCCTCATCTTAACTTAACTAGTTACATCTGTAATGACCCTATTTCTAAATGAGGTCACATTCTAGGGGTTAGGATCTCAATATATCTTTTTTGGGGGAAAGCAACTCAAGTCATAAGAGTGGATATTTTAAAAATTGTCTCAACGGAATTTTTCTTTTGTATTTAGGTATAATTAATATACAATTAAACACACAGGTGATAATTATTCAGTAAAATAAGTCTCAACAATTGTATACATTTGTACATTTATCATACAAAACAAGACAGTCCATTTCTATCACCCTAGAAAGTTACTTTGTGTTGCTATCTGTCCATCCTCTTCATCTCTATATGTTAGCATTTACCATTATTATATTTAATATAATGGAAAGGCATAACATGTATTATTATGGTATGGCTTCTTTCAGTAAGCATATTATTAATATATGTTAATGATTACATCAGTAGTTCTTGTGTTGTTTTTAGTAGTTAAGTAATATTCCATTGCATAAACATACTACATTCTCCCCTCCCCCTATTATTCTGTTAATAGAGGTTTGACTATTTGCAAGTTTGGATAATTATGACTAATGCTACCATAATGTTGTTAAATAGTTTTTCTTTATTTTTGATATTAATTAATACTAGTTAATATTTTTATTCATTTTTTTTTTCTGCTTGTTCTAACAATCATTAAGACACAGAAATGAAAATCTCTTTTTTGTGTATTTCTTTAGTTCTTTTTTTTAAGTTTATTTATTTAAACAGTGTCTACACCCAACTTGGGGCTCGAACCCATGACTCTGAGAAAAAGACCCACATGCTCTACCAACTGAACCACCCTCGTGCCCCTATGTTGTCTTTAGTTCTTTTAACTTTTGTTTTATGTACTCTGAAGCATTGTGATTTGGTGTATGCACATTTAGGAGCCTTAGTGAAGAACAGATTATTTAATAATTATAAAATCATCTTTTCTGGTAACATATCTTTTTTTGAAGATTACTTTGTCTAATATAAATATAGGTAATTCATCTTTCATAAGTTTATTTATTTCCAGGGCATATCTTTTACATCATCTTAATTTATGTCTCAGTATCCATGAATTTAAAATCTCTCCTGAAGCCTATCTTTGCATTGGCTTTCTATTTGCCCTTTTCACTTTTTTTTTTTTTTTTTTTTTTGCTTTGTTCTTCCTTCCTATGCTCTTTTGGATTGAGCAAGCATTATTTTATTATTCCATTTAAATTACTCTATTACCTTTATAACTATATCTCTGTAATATTTTTAGTGATTTTTTTCTTTTAATTACACTTTGAATCCTAACTTATTATTGTGTTGTGATATAAAAATATTACAGCAACCAAATGTTTCATATAAGAAACTTACAACAGTGTGGTATTTTCCTATCACAGCCTTTCATTCTTTATGTTGTTGTTGTAATTTATTTTGTTTCTCTACATGTTGTGTACTTCATATGCTTTGTTATTCATTTACTTTATATAAGGCAATTGAGTTCTCAAAAGAAAACTAAGAAAGAAATATTAATTACTATTTGGTGATCTTCCTTTTTTATAAATTCAGTTTTCCATCTGGTGTCATTTTCTTCCATCTGAAGGACATCCTTTGGTATTTTGTTTTCTTTTTGTAATGTGCATATGCTGCTGGCAATTACCCTCAGCTTTCATTGATCGGAAATTATGTTTTATTTCACATTCATTTTTTGAAGGCTATTTTTTGTCATAGTAAATAATCCTATGCTGATAGGTTCTATTTTCTTCTGCATTTTAAATGTGTTGTGCCACTTTCTTATGCTCTGCATTATTTCTGATGAGAGGCCCGCAATAGTTCTATTCTTGGTTTCCCTTGATTTTATTCGTCCCTTTCTTCTGTTGCTCTTATGATTTATTTCTTCATCTTTTACTTTTAGCAATTTGATCATAGTGCATGGAGCTGTGGTTTTCTTTATATTTGTTTTACTATGAATTGTTTAGCTCCTTAGTTCTTTGGGATGGTGTTTTTATTAAATGTGAAACATTTTGGCCAATACTTATTAAAATGTATTTTAGGTCATTATTTCTCTTCCCCCATTCTGGGACACTAATCATACAAATGTATAATTATACAATTATGTAAATATATAATATTACCTCACAAGTCATTGATTGAGACTCAGTTTCAATAATCTTTATTTCTCTGTGTTTCCATTTGTATGATTTTTAAAAATCTGTTCTCAAGTTTATTGATTCTTCTATTCTTTCCAATCTACTGTTAATCTCATACAATAACTTTTATTTCATATGTTGTGTTTTTCAGATTGGTAAGTCCCATTTGGTTCTTTTTTGTATTTTCCAACTGTAGCCTGACAACCCTCATATTTTTACCAATTTTACTCATTCTTTTCTCTAGGTTTTATGAAATATGTATCAGAAATATTTAAAAATTTTTATCTGTCAATTCCAACATTCAGAATGTTTGTGGGTCTGTTTCTAGTAACTGATTTTTTTTTCTCGACTATGCTTCACATATTTCTGTTTCATTGCAAATCTAGCAATTTTTTAATAATATACAAGACCTCATGGGTGATACCTTGTAGAAATTCTTGATTATGTTCTTGTTCTCTGAAGAATTTTGTTCTAAAAGGCATTAAATTACTGGCACATAGCCTTGAACTTGTACATACTTGGTTTTATGCTTTATTAAATTGGGTCCTTGGTTTTGATCATCATCCAAGAGAAAATCCCCTACCCCTGGGATGTAGCTTTTACTTTTAGAGTATGGCCCTTCCAAGTTTTCAACAGAAAACACAGTGTGCTTACCAAACTTCTATAATTTGGCAGGATTCAGACTTCAAATTCTGTCGCATCTATAGTGGGCAGTTGTTAAAAAATTTGGTGAGTTCCTTTGGACTACTTGGATTATTGCCCAGGCATGCATAATTTAGGGGCAAATCATAGATTCCAGGGCACTTATACACACATTTTGGGGCTTTCTCCTCTGTAACTGCCTCATATCCAAAATTTCCTTCCTTAATTTCTAACTGCTTTTGCAGTTGCGAATATCTCCTCTCACTTCTATGGCCAATAAAACCGTGGTTTTCTGTTTCAGTTCTAGCTGTTTCAGCTATGTGTGTTGTGAAGTACACTCACAGGAAAATCCGTGTCTATCCTGTCTCATCTATTGTGGTTTTCTTCTTCCAAAAGTTAAACAGAATACAGTTTCTGTCAGGTTTTGATACCTTGAAAGAGTTGTTTACATGTTTTGGCCAGTTTATAATTATGATTTGTGGGAGGATTAGTCAAATTAAAGTATTTTCACCATTATCAGAAACAACCTCTGGGCCAGTGATTTGGAGATGTGCTCCTCTGAATCATAAAGATTCAAAGAGGATATGTCACTGGTAAGACAGTGTTCTATCATCTCCATTTATATTCGTGTATATTTAATCCATATTGCATATTGAGCTTTCACTTAATATTTTATTTGAAAAAAATATTCTATTTGGAAGTCATATTTTTTTTATTTTTTATTTTTTATTTTATATTTTTTATTTTTGGGACAGAGAGAGACAGAGCATGAACAGGGGAGGGGCAGAGAGAGAGGGAGACACAGAATCGGAAGCAGGCTCCAGTCTCTGAGCCATCAGCCCAGAGCCCGACACGGGGCTCGAACTCAGGAACCGTGAGATCCTGACCTGAGCGAAGTCGGACGCTCAACCGACTGAGCCACCCAGGCGCCCCTGGAAGTCATATATTTAGTCTTAGGATCAGTTCCCAGTTTGGGAAACAAAACTATTTTTAAAAATCTGATTTTTCTAATTGAGTATATTTACAAAGATCTTATGATGACAGAGCCTGTGGGAATATTGCTGTACTCTTGGGTTATTCAGAAGTATTGCTGATCCATGGTTGGTTCTAAATGCTTGAGCCTTTTTAGAACATCCTAGAGTTATCAAGGCCAATGTCAATGATGCATGATGGGTCACAATGTACTTCAGACCGTGGAAGGACTCCATGGGCCACTTTAAGTTCGCAATATATGAACTCTAAAACATCAGATGTTTATATAAGAACTTTTTTAATTTTTATTTTCTGTAATGATGTTATTTGTAATTTTTCTTAATAATAATGGTCAATCTTTTTCTTTTGATTTAAAAATTCGGGGGTGCCTGGGTGGCTCAGTCGGTTTACTGTCCAACTTCGATTCAAGTCATGATCTCACAGTTCATGAGTTCAAGCCCCATGTTGGGCTCTGTGCTGACAGCTCAGAGCCTGGAGCCTGCTTCACATTCTGTGTCTCCCTCTCTCTGTCCCTCCCCCACTTGCGCTCTTTCTCTCTCTCTCTCTCTCTCTCTCTCTCTCTCTCAAAAATAAATAAACATAAAAAAATTGAATTCAATACTGGCTGTTGATTAACCATAACAAAATGCTTATCTGATCATACGAAAATTGACCTCTAACTAGAGCTACTTGTCACAAGTTTTTTACAAATTTTAGAAATGATACATAAAATGTAGAATATAAAAGAGTTAACTGATATGCATAGTGTATCAGGGCCACAACTCAGTTTTACATATAGGCATACAGAAAAAAAATATTGAAGGACTCCTTCATTTCCTATGAGTCCTAAAATAATATTGGACTTGGTCGGGAAAAATATAAATATAGAATGCAATGAAAGTATTTGCTTATTCATTTACAACCATGACTATGAGCTGCATTGCATAACTTGTTTATATGTGCACAAGTACATGATATTTTGTACAGTCATCTCATACCATCAGCAAAACTCAGTGCAATGAAATAACATCCTATAATTGAGGTGGAGGCTGAGGGAAGAAGAAAACCATCATGTGGAAATGCAGCGTCTTTTTTGTAATGTCTCTACTATAAAACTAACCAATTTGCTATTAATTATGCATGCATTTCTAACATTTCTAATGTTTATGGTCATTCAACAAATATTGAGGCAATAAGTTCACAGACACTGTGGGGAAAAAAACAAACAAACAAAAAAGAATAAGAAACAATCCTAAGCTTGTGGAGTTGACATTGTCTTAATGAGAGGTACTATAATAGAACCTGATGAATGCTATAATATGCTTATGCTTCATGTTATGGCAGCATTAGGTCTGCATAGATAATATACTTTAAAATACTTTTGTTGTGTATTATTTTCAACATGAAGAAAATTATGAAGAACTACATATTTACAACACACTTTACCTATGATTTTTCTATTAAAAATTCCTAATATTTTGAGTTAAATATTTTAACAAATCAAATGTTACAATAAACTTGAACTCCCTTTTGTACTCCCTTTTCTCCCTTTTCCTGAAGATAATTGGTATTAGAGAATTGTAGTAATTTTTTCCATGATTTTGAAAGTTTGACTACACATGTTTATATCTAGAAACAACATGTACCATTGCCCAGCATTTCAAAAAACTTCCACAACTTCTTTTATCACTCAACATTATCCTTGGGAGATTAATCTATTTGATACACAGACTCTATGTCATTGATTTTCATTGCTGAAGAAGCATTCAGTTGTGTGAATATACCACTATTTATTAGTCAGGTTTCCAGTTGACAAATGTTTAGCTGCTTTCAGTTTTGTTTTGTTTTGTTTTTCAGTTTATTTATTTCTTTTGACAGAGGGAGAGAGAGAGCTCACAAGAGGGGGAGGGGCAGAGAGAAGGAGAGACAGAATTCCAAGCAGGCGCCTCTGGGCCATCACCATCAGTGCACAGCCAGATGTGGGGCTCAAACTCATGAACTCATTTAAGGGATGCAAGTTCTCAGCTTTCCCAGATATTGCAAAACTAGTCTCTACATTTGTTGTAACAGTTTTAACTCCCACTGAGTATGAAACTATGTTTTTTCCTACATTTTTAAAAAGTGTATTTATTTATTTTGAGAGAGTGAGTGAGGGGTAGAGAGAGAATCCCAAGCAGGCGCCACACTGTCAGTGCAGAGCCCAGTGTGGGATTTGAACCTACACACTGAGATCATGACCTGCGCTGATATCCAGAGTCAGATGTTTGACTGAGCCACCCAGGCACTCCTATTTTTTTTTTCTACTTTTTAACAGTATTTGGTATTGTTAGACTTTTAAATCTATTGGGATCCCACTGCTTAATCTGAATTTCCTATTTAGTAATGAGGTTGGTTGATATATTTATTAATCATTTAGGATTCTTCTGCTGTCAATTGCTGGTTTATATTCCTTGTCCATTTTCAAATAAATTATGTGTGCCTTTCTTTTTGATTTGTCTGACTAGGTTGTTTTCATACTTCTCTGAAGTCTCTCTCAATATCGGGAGTTAACAATTGGTAGCACATGTAGAGAAAATTGTGCTCAAAACATTTTACTGTGAAACAAGAGTAGGTTGTCAAAATTCCACCTATACTTCACCAATTTAAGGTGAAATTGCACACACACACACACACACCTGACCTCACATCTTAGAAAGTAGGCATCACTACAGAAAGATGAAATTAGTGCATTTATACAAGCTATAATCCACAGCAGATCTGGAGAGGAAACGAATACATCTGGATTTTCCATGTGAAAGAAGCAGATTCATCTTGGACAGTACCAGAGACAAGAGACTTCAGGTGATGGCTCTGTAGCCCAAGGGTACACAAACCCAGACAGGAATTTGAAATAATCACTTTTGTCTTCGTTGTCCCTCCATCTCTTTCTTGCTCTTCTGCAGTTTGAAGTCTTCTGGCACCTCATCTTTTCTGCTTTTCACAGGCTCAGCTTTTTGGGTTTTGTCCTAGTGCCCCATGCCAGTGATCACTAAGTTATAGTGTTATTAGATAGATATCCAGGGGGGAAAAAATGTGATTCATACTAATGTGAGAATTACTGGTTACACTCCAAAACTGGTGATATTTTATAAAAGGATGCCAATGACTTATTGGTAAAATTTAAAAGAGAAAGACGGGATGTGTATTAAATAAAATAGTGGCAGGCACTAAGCTAGTGTGGTGTGTTTTAATTTTCAGTCCCCAGAGTACTTGTGAAAGAGATATAAATATACATAACCTTTCCACAACGTAGAAGTAAATGCAGGGCATACATGGTAGGAGATTGGCAGTAGGACTGCGTCTTCTGACCATCCATTATATAACTAGGATGGACTATGCAAAGACCTCTCTCTTACCCTAATGCATATTTGTGCCACAGCAAAGTAAACTGGCCTAGTTTAGGGGTTTTAGAAAAGCCTTACTGAAACTAAGGTCTGAGTCAAGATACAAATGAGGAGTAGAGATTAATAAATGGAGAGCACTTTAGGGAGATAGGAAGAAGGACATCTTTCCAGGGATGAAAATAGCATGTGCAAAGGCCCTGAACCCATGGAATTTGGTATATTCAAGAAGCTGAATGAAGACCCATGTGTTACAGCCACCAGGAACAAAAGGAGATTTGGTAAAAAGTGCTATTGGAGGAATAGGGAGGGGCAAATCACCCAGGGTCCTGCAGGTTATATTAAGAATCTTGGCCTTTAGGGGCGCCTGGGTGGCGCAGTCGGTTAAGCGTCCGACTTCAGCCAGGTCACGATCTCGCGGTCCGTGAGTTCGAGCCCTGCCTCAGGCTCTGGGCTGATGGCTCAGAGCCTGGAGCCTGTTTCCGATTCTGTGTCTCCCTCTCTCTCTGCCCCTTCCCCGTTCATACTCTGTCTCTCTCTGTCCCAAAAATAAATAAACGTTGAAAAAAAAAAAAAAAAGAATCTTGGCCTTTATCATAAGATCAAAAAGAAGACATTTAAAGGTTTTAATGAAAGAAGTAGCATAAAGTTAAACTTGGAAAAGATCGTGTCAGCCACATTGTAGAGAATAAGTTTAAGAGATTTTGATGAACCAGGATTGTTCTATGATTTGGATGAACAAAGATGAGCCAAGGTGAACCAGGACCACTTGTATCAACGTGGAAAGAGCAGCAATAGAGAGAAGGTCAAAAACTCAGGAGATATTCTAAGGGTAATATCAATAGCATTGGATGATAAACTTAGCATAGAAAATTATTTAAGAAAATATGAAGCTAACAAAAATAACCTTCAAATTTCCAACTTATAAAACTGAATTGATGGAGGTGCCTCTAACTGTGAGGGAAATACTAGAAAATGACCAGGTTTAGAGGAGACACCTACAAATCGTATGAACGTGTTGAATTTGACTTTACTTGGAAAACACTAACTTTTGTTCTGGAATTCAAAAGAGTCCTATTTAAAGATTCTAAATGTCTTATAGTTTTCCCTCCTCTACTCATCAAAATTTTATAGAGAAAAGGAAGGCATAAATAAAAATATCTATGGGGTATGCCCATTAAGTAATTCATGTTAAATCTTGTACTAATTAAATCTGGAAGAGCATAAAAGTTGAGTAACATAGATTTTTTAAATGCTGTGCTTTGCCTGTATTAAAAAAAAAATCCTAGTAAGTAAATGTGGTCTCCAAAAAGACTCCAAAGTGAATCTTCTAGCCAGTACCAGTCTGAACCAGCTGTCAAGTCAGAAACAAATGTGACCTGTTGTCATTATGTTATATGTTTCACCTAGAAATAATTTAACAAGAGTAAATTTGCTGCCAGACCACACTTAATGCATTCCTAATGTGCAGCAAAACTATGCATCTTCAGCAGTGCTAAAATTCCTATTTAGCACAATCTGAAAGAACTTCTCAAATGTAGACAAGTATAAAAAATGAGCATATGGAGAAAAATAAGACAGTGCATTGAGAATTCATCATTATAGGAGCTATTCAGATTATTCTTTTAATAATATACAAGAGGCTAAATGCACTCTGTAACCAGAGTACTAAAACACTGTGTCTGAGCCAAAGGCCCCAACAGTGATATAAATTTTGATAAGGTAATCTGATTTGGAGAATTTAACCCATATCAATTAACAACAACAAAAATACACTCTTGCTATAAATATTCTTGTGCATATATTCCTAGAATACATGTATAAATACACATAGATCTACATGCACACACACATACATATATAGGAATATATGCACAAGAATGTTTATAGCAACATTGTAAGCACAAAAACTTGGCAGCAACATAAATTATCATCAATAAGAAAGTGGTTGCATGAATTATGATCAAGCTAGGCAGGTAAGTATTTGCCACAATGAAGCATGTCTCTGTGTACTTACCTGGAGAGATGACCATAAAATAATGTAAATTAAGTGAAAGGAAAGTGGTTTCTATAATACAAACGCATTTTGGTAAATAAACAACATATGTATATACTCCTAAATGTTTAATATAAATGTAAAAGTGTTCAAAGATAGCTATTTTACTAAATGAGTTGGGCTTGGTAAGATTCAAGCATGAAAAAAATTGATTCTTTCTTGCCATTCCCTGTTGAAGTCATTATGCTGACATTTTCTTTCCCAGAACTCTGAGGAATTTCAAGCAAGTCTCATAGCTTTTACAATCCCTCTAATATAATCTGTAGAAGTCCTCTGTCAATGGACTACTCATAAGTCAAAGGGGAAAAAACAAAACCAACAGAAAAGCAATAGAAATGGCAAAGTTCTTTCTAAACATACACTCTACCAAAGAGTATATCAAAATAGTCAATAAATATATCTAGTGATATTGAACATATCTGTACCCCATGATCCAACTATTCTTAGGTTTATACCCATCTGAAATGTGTACATATGTTCACCTAAGGACATATACTCAAATGTTCATAGCAGCGCTCTCTGCTCTAGCCAAAAGTTGGAAACTACCCAAATACCCATCAACAGCAAAATCGGCTTTTTTTTAAAGTTAACTGGAACATGGTTTATGAAGAGACAACTTTTGCAGACAAGCCAGAGAGACTTTTTCAAATAAAGGTTGCATTCATTTCCTTCTTTACCTCTATGACATTTGGTCATGTTGTTACTATCTCGTGCATCCCTCACTGTCGCTCCAGCCAGACAGATACCTATATAAACTTTAAAACTAACTAGGGGCGCCTGGGTGGCTCAGTTAATTAAGCATCCTACTTTGGCTCAGGTCATAAGTTCAAGCCCCACATCAAGCTCTATGCTGACAGGTTAGAGCCTACAGCCTGCTTCAGATTCTGTGTCTCTTGTCTCTCTGCTCCTCCTTCACTTGTGCTCTGTCTCTCTCTGTCTCAAAAATAAATAAGCACTAAGGAAAAAAAATTAAACTAACTAAAATATTATCGACCCACTAAATATTTTCTGATGCAGCAAAAATCTTCTCATTACCTGAATTCCCATTATGTTTCAATGGTTCCAGTCTTTAGGAAATTGAGATTCAAAGGGGCCAAAAAATAGCACTCTTTGTTCCCTGTCTGAGTTACAAATCAATCCAAGGATAGAACAATAGCACAGTCATTGCTGATAATAGCTAGAATGGAAAGTGAGTCCTCAGCAGTAATGGGCTTTCTAATAGTGAACTCCAGAATTATATTTATTTACCAACTCAGTTACAGATAGTATTGAAAAAAGCAAGTCTCTGAAGAACATGTATTTTCTTCATGTTCCTTGGAAGCAACTGGTTTGAAGAAAAGGGAGAGACTGAGATTTCATGCCCAATTCCTTTCTTAAACTGACAAACTTAATCACTTATTCTTTCTCCCTGGAGAGGAGAACAGAGTGAAATAATAATTAGCAGGGTTGAGGGAAAATCCTATGTCCTAGAAATCAGAGTTGTGGGAAATAAACATTTTCCTAGCAGTAATTTATCATATTTTAAGTGTAGAACTATCAGCTATCTGCCTTAACTCTAGATTATAACTGTAGAGTAAGGAATGAGTCTACTTATGTTTTTGGTACTCTCAGTATCATAGTAGGGCTTTGCTGTTAGTATACAATAGATAATATATTTAATTATATATAATTGTCTGTATTCTACATTGGGAATATGGAAATCACAATTGGGAAACAATCAAAATTTAAAGAAATCATTAATAAAAATTTGGAGCTGGTCACAAAGATTTTTACATTAAAAATGTTTACTGAAAGATTACCAAACTTAAAAACAAATTTGGGAGCAACCATGAATGATACATCTACCTCATCTAACATTTTTTAAAAATTATGAAAACATTGAAAACAAGGTGGGAAAGGTAAACTGGAAGCCGGGGGTGTTAGAGGCGGTCAGCTGAAGTAATTCAGAGCAGTCTCCAGTTTACAGCTTTTGAGGGGGAGGAGCTAAGATGGCGGAACAGCATGGAAGTATTTTTGTGTGTCTCATGTCCATAAAATACAGCTAGACCAACATTAAACCATCCTGCACACCTAGAAAACTGACCTGAGGATTAATACAACAGTCTGCACAACCTGAACTACAGAATTCAGCAGGTATGTGGTGTGGAGGGTGGCGGGGAGGAGAGTACAGAAAAAGCAACCCCCCCCAAAAGCAGCTGGAGAGAAAGTGGAAAATTGGAAACAGCCGCAGGGACTGAACTAAAAAGGGAGAAAGGAGAAAGGAGAGGGTTTAAATTCCATTAAGACTATAAATAGGAGGAGTGCAGAGTCTGAAACTCCACAGCTCCGATACCTGGCAGTACTCTGGTGGGAAAGGCAAATCCCCAGTAGCAGAGTGGGTTCCGGGAGGTTCGCAGGCCACACAAGGAGAAGCGGTTCCACTGTTGGAAGTATATTTGGTAGAGGCTGTGAGGCCACCTTATCCCAGCAGCCCCCAGAGAACAGCCACATTCACTAGTGCAACAACGTTGTTAAGGGTGAAAGTTGGTGCCAGATGTGTGTTGTGGTTTTCCATAATCCCTGAGGCGCTGCTGCTACACTATCTCACCAACTTTTTCTGGGGCAGGCTGGCACCTGGCCACAGGCTCTGGGCATCAGCAACAGCATGGTGCCACAAATGTTCCTGGGTGCAACTGGCACCTGGCCATTGCTTGGTGAGACCCTCTGCAGAGGGGCAGAACTGATCAAAGCTGCAGTCCCTCAGAAGTAAGGGGTGGGGAAAAAGAGCCACATCTGAAACAAAACTCTGGAAGGAGGTGCTGCCTGGGGCTTGGTCATGGACTGTGTAAAAGCGGGGAGTGGACAGAAGCTGAAGACAAAGGACAGGTGTGCAATTGCTGATCTGGTTGAACAGAGTTCTGATACTAGAGACTGGATAGCTGGGTGATGCCATTTTCACCACTCCTGTGCATGCGCATAAGCACCTACAAGCGCCCCATAATCCACCCCAGTAAGCTAAGCAGCACCATCTAGTGGAGAACGGAGCCGTTACACTAAGCCCCACCCAAATGGGCCAATCTGGCTCTTCAAGAACACAGTCTCACCACCTGCTTAGTTTATGGACTATAAAGCACTTCATAGTTTGACTTCAGTTGTATTTCAGCCTGTTAGCTGGTCCATCTATTCAATTTCTTTCTTTTTTTTTTATTTTTCCCTTTTTTGTTTCTTTTCTTTTTTTTGAATACAGAAAGAGGATTAATTTTTATTTTCATTTTTATTAAAAACATTTATCTTTAATTTATTCTACTATATTTTTTACTTTTGTGTAATTTTTTTCAAATTCTATTTTACTTCCATCATTTCATTTTAGTCTACTTCAGTGTATTCATTTTTTCAAATTTTCAAACAATTTCCTTTTCCCCCCCTTTTTCCCTTTTTTTCTCTAATCTATCAAGCTACTTTCAACACCCATACCAAAACACACCTAGGATCTAGCATCATTTATTCCATTTTCTGTGTGTGTGTTTGTTTTTAATTTTTAATTTTAATGTTTTTTCATTTTAATATTTTTAATTTAATTTTTTCTGCCTCATTAATTTCCTTTCTTCCTTCAAAATGAAAAAACGAAAGAATTCAAGGAAAGAGCAAGAATAAATGACAGACAGGGACATAACCAACACAAATACAAGCAAGATGTCTGAACCAGAATTTAGGATCACAATAATAAGAATACTAGCTGGAGTCAAAAACAGATTAGAATCTCTTTATGCAGAGATAAAATAAGTAAAAGCTAGTCAGGATGAAATAAAAAATACTATCACTAAGCTACAATCTCAAATGGATGCTGCAGTGGCAAGGATGGATGAGGCAGAACAGAGAATCAGTGATATAAATGACAAACTTATGGAGAATAATGAAGCAGAAAAAAAGAGGGAGATTAAGACAAAAGAGCATTATTTAGGAATTAGAGAAATCAGTGGCTCATTAAAAAGGAACAACATCAGAATCATAGGGGTCCCAGAAGAGGAAGAGAGAGAAATAGGGGTAGAAGGGTTTTGAGAGCAAATCATAGCGGAAAACTTTCCTAGCCTGGGGAAAAACACAGACATCAAAATCCAGGAAGCACAGAGGACCCTCATTAGATTCAACAAAAACTGACCATCAATAAGGCAGATCATAGTCAAATTCACAAAATAGTCAGTCAAGGAGAGAATCATGAAAGCAGCAAGGGAAAAAAAAGTCCTTAACTTACAAGGAAAGACAGATCAGGTTTGCAGCAGACCTATCCACAGAAACTTGGCAGGCCAGAAAGGAGTGGCAGGATATATTCAATGTGCTGAATCAGACAAATATGCAGCCAAGAATTCTTTATCCAGCAAGGCTGTCATTCAAAATAGAAGGAGAGATAAAAAGTTTCCCAGACAAACAAAAATTAAAGGAGTTTGTGACCACTAAACCAGCCCTGCAAGAAATTTTAAGGGGGGGCTCTCTGAGGGGAGAAAAGATGAATAAATAAATAAATAAATAAATAGGTAAATAAATAAATACCAAAGCAACAAAGACTAGAAAGGACCATAGAATACCACCAGAAACTCCAACTCTACAAGCAACAAAATGGCAATAAATTCATATCTTTCAGTATTCACTCTAATTGTCAATGGACTAAAACCTCCAATCAAAAGACATAGGGTAACAGAATGGATGAGAAAACAAGATCCATCTATATGTTATTTACAAGAGACCCACTTTAGACTTAAACACCTTCAGATTGTAAATAAGGGGATGGAAAACCATCTATCATGTTAATGGTCGCCAAAAAATAGAGTAGCCATACTTATAACAGACCATCTAAATTTTAAAATAAAGACAATAACAAGAGATGAAGAAGGGCATTATATCATAACTAAGAGGTTTATCCACCATGAAGACCTACCAATTGTAAACGTTTATGTTCCAAATGTGGTACACCCAAATCTATAAATAAATTAATCACAAACATAAAGAAATTCATTGATAATAATGCATTAATAGTAGAGGATTTCAACACCCCACTTATAGCAATGGACAAATCATCTAAACAGAAAATCAACAAGGAAACAATGGCTTTGAATGACACACTGGACCTGATAAAATTAACAGATATATACAGAACATTTCATCCTAAAGCAGTGAATATACATTCTTCTCCAGTACACATGGAACATTCTCCAGAATAGACCACATATTGGGACACAAATCAGCCCTCAGCAAATACAAAAAGATTAAGATCATACTGTGCATATTTTCAGACCACAATGCTATGAAACTCAAAATCAACTACAAAAAAAAAATTTGGAAAGGTAACAAATACTTGGAGACTAAGGAACATCCTACTAAAGAATGAATGGGCTAATCAAGAAGCTAAAGAGGAAATTAAAAAGTATTTGGAAACCAATGAACATGATAACACCACAACCCAAAACATCTGGGGCACAGCAAAGGCGGTCATAAGAGGAAAATATATAGCAATCCAGGCCTTCCTAAAGAAGGAAGAAAGATCTCAGATACATAACTTAACCTTATGCCTTAAAGAGCTGAAAAAAGAACAGCAAATAAAACCCAAAAACAGCAGAAGACAGGAAATAATAAAGATGAGAGCAGAAATTAATGCTATCAAAACAAAAAACAAAAGCAAAAACAAAACAAAACAAAAAACATAGAACACATCAATGAATCCAGAAGCTGGTTCTTTGAAAGAATTAATAAAATTGATAAACCACTAGCCAGTTTTATCAAAAAGAAAAAGGAAAGGACCCAAATAAGTAAAATCAAGAATGAAAGAAAAGAGATCACAGCCAACACAGAAGAAATAAAAACAATAATAAGAGAACATTATGAGCAATTATATGCCAATAAAATGGGCAATCTGGAAGAAATGGACAAATTCTTAGAAACATATACATTACCAAAACTGAAACAGGAAGAAATAGAAAATTTGAACAGACCCATAACCAGTAAAGAAATTGAATTAGTAATCAAAAACCTTCCCTAAAACAAGAGTCCAGAGCCAGATGGCTTTCCAAGGGAATTCTACCAAACATTTAAGGAAGAATTAAAACCTATTCTCTTGAAACTGTTCCAAAAAATAGAAATGGAAGGAAAACTTCCAAACTCTTTCTATGAGGCCAGAATTACCTAGATTCCAAAACCAGACAGAGACCCCACTAAAAAGGAGAACTATAAAACAATTTCCCTGATGAACATGGATGCAAAAATCCTCAAGATATTAGCCAACTGGCTCCAACAATACGTTAAAAAAAATTATTCACCATGACCAGGTGAAATTTATACCTGGGATGCAGGGCTGGTTCAATATCCATAAAACAATCAACGTTATTCATCACATCAATCAAAGGACAAGAACCATATGATCCTCTCAATAGATGCAGAGAAAGCATTTGACAAAATACAGCATCCTTTCATGATAAAAACCATTAAGAAAGTAGGGATAGAAGGAGCATACCTCGAGATCATAAAAGCCATATATGAATGACCCAGCGCTAATATCATCCTCAATGGGGAAAAACTGAGAGCTTTCCCCCTAAGGTCAGGAACAAGACAGGAATGTCCACTCTTGCCACTGTTATTCAACATGGTATTGGAAGTCTTAGCCTATGGAATCAGACAACACAAAGAAATAAAAGCATCCAAATCAGCCAGAAGGAGGTCAAACTTTCACTCTTTGTAGATGACATGATACTCTAAATGGAAAACCCAAAAGATTCCACCACAAAACTATTAGAACTGATTCATGAATTCAGCAAAGTTTCAGGATATAAAATCAATGCACAGAAATCGGTTGCATTCCTATACACCAACAATGAAGCGACAGAAAGAGAAATCAAGGAATCGATCCCATTTACAATTGCACCAAAACCCACAAAATACTTAGGAATAAATCCAACCAAAGAGGTGAAAAATCTATACCCTGAAAACTATAGAAAGCTTATGAAAGAAATTGAAGAAAACCCAAAAATATGGAAAAAGATTCCATGTTCCTGGATAGGAAGAACAAATAATGTTAAAATGTCAATACTACCCAAAGCAATCTACATATTCAATGCGATCCCTATCAAAATAACACCAACATTCTTCACAGAGTTAGAACAAATAATCCTAAAATTTGTATGGAACCAGAAAAGACCCCAAATAGCCAAAGCAATCTTGAAAAAGAAAACCAAAGCAAGAGGCATCACAACCCTGGACTTCAAGCTATACTACAAAGCTGTAATCATCAAGACAGTATGGCACTTGCACAAGAACAGACACTCAGATCAATGGAACAGAATAGAGAACCCAGAAATGGACCCACAAATGTACTGCCAACTAATCTTTGACAAAGCAGGAAAGAATATACAATGGAATAAAGACCTCTTCAGCAAGTGGTGCTGGGAAAACTGGACAGCAACATGCAGAAGAATGAACCTGGACCACTTTCTTACACCATACACAAAAATAAACTAAAAATGGATAAAAGGTCTAAATGTAAGACAGGAAGCAATCAAAATCCTTGAGGAGAAAGGAAGCAAAAACCTCTTTTATCTTGGCCACAGCAACTTCTTACTCAACACGTCTCCAGAGGCAAGGGAAACAAAAGCAAAAATGAACAGTTGGGACATCATGAAAATAAAAAGCTTCTGCACAGTGAAGAAAACAGTCAGCAAAACTAAAAGGCAACCGACAGAATGGGAGAAGATATTTGCAAATGACATATCAGATAAAGGGTTAGTGTCCAAAATCTATAAAGAACTTATTAAACTCAGCACCCAAAAAACAAATAATCCAGTGAAGAAATAGGCAAAAGACATGAATAGACACTTCTCCAAAGAAGACCTCCAGATGGCCAACCGACACATGAAAAAATGCTCAACATCACTCATCATCAGGGAAATACAAATCAAAACCACAATGAGATACGACCTTACACCTGTCAGAATGGCTAACATTAACAACTCAGGCAACAACAGATGTTGGTGAGGATGCAGAGAAAGAGGACCTCTTTTTTATTGTTGGTGGGAATGCAAGCTGGAGCAGCCACTCTGGAAAACAGTATGGAGGTTCCTCAAAAAATTAAAAATAGAACTACCCTATGACCCAGCAATTGCACTACTAGGTATTTATCCAAGGGATACAGGTATGCTGTTTTGAAGGGATACATGCACCCCAATGTTTATAGCAGCATTATCAACAATAGCCAAAGTATGGAAAGAGCCCAAATGTCCATCGATGGATGAATGGATAAAGAAGATGTGATATATATATATATATATATATATATATATATAAAATAGATTATAGATATATAATCTATATAATATAATATATAATATAATAATATTATACATTAATATATTAATATTAAATATATATTATAAATATTAATATATTAATATTAAATATATATTATATTTTAATAATCTATATAATAATATAATCTATATAATAATATAATCTGTATATATAGATTATATTATATATATGATAATATATATATAATGGAGTATTACCCGGCAATGAAAAAGAATGAAATCTTGCCATTTGCAACTATGTGAATGGAACTAGAGGATATTATGCTAAGTGAAAAGAGTCAGTCAGAGAAAGACAAATATCATATGACTTCACTTCATGAGGACTTTAAGAGACAAAACAGGAACGTAAAGGAAGGAAAGCAAAAATAATATAAAAACAGGGAGGGGGACAAAACATAAGAGACTCTTAAATATGAAGAACAAACAGAGGGTTACTGGAGGGGTTGTGGGAGGGGGATGGGCTAAATTGGTGAGGGGCATTAAGGAATCTGCTCCTGAAATCATTGCTGTACTATATGCTAACTAATTTGGATATAAATTAAAAAAATAAAATTTAAAAAAATAAAATTTAAAAAAAAGGAGAGAGAAGGAAAAAATATGAAAACATCAAATACTTTAAAAAAATTAAGAAAGTAGAATTTTTCAACAATGGATTATTATTTTTAACAACATGGATTCTATTTAAAATGGATTTATCCTGGAACTTGTTAACATTTTATAAAAATGAATCATCATGGTCTGCCTTTTAAAATTTTTATTATAGGGGCACCTGAGTGGCTCAGTTGGTTAAACATCGAACTTTGGCTCAGGTCATGATCTCACACTTCGTGAGTTTGAGCCCTATATTGGGTTCTGTGCTGACAGCTTACAGCCTGGAGCCTGCTTCTTATTCTGTGTCTCCCTCTCACCCTCCCTCCCTCACTTACTCTTTCTCTCTCTCTCAAAATACATAAATAAACATTGGAAAAATGATTTTAATGTGAAATGTTTATTATATTTTTTAAATTTGTAATAATAGTTTCAAAATAATTATAATAGCTACCAAAGGGGTTGCATCATAAGTTATTAAAACAATTTCCTATTGCTGAACATTTAAATTATATTCAAACCTTATTTTAGGGAATACTTCAATCACAACATCTTTTAATTTTGGAGAATTTTATCCTAAATATAATTTTTTATTAGTGGGTTTAGTTGGTCAAAAAGAGTGAAAAAGCATTCCTTTATCTTGTTTGAGCCACTGGTAAATGTGGTCTCTGATGGAGTAGTCGATCAAATAACCTAGCAGCGACAATATTCTAATATCAACCGATCCACCAGGATTGTGAGTTAAGAGGGTTTAATCTTTCTTTATTCTGGCTCAGAATATCTGGATTTTAAGAGCAGACAGCATTGCCCTCGCATTAAGTCATGAATACTGTCTCACTTCAGTAATTAGTTTATCTAGCCCAATATATCAATCAAAATTCTAAAACCAATTCAATATTAAATCTCCCCCCTTCCCCAACTCTAGGGCTGCTCCAATCTAGAAATCTGAAGTGGACCAGGGTGGTGGTTGCAAATTCTTCTCTGTTCCCTGTTTTATTTTTCCTCCTTCCCCATTGCTCTGTTAGTTGTTTCTGACCCCTCCAAGGTGAAAGTTTGGGAAGGAATTGTGCTAGGTAAAGAGGTAAGCTGTTGATCAACCAGGTACTATTTCCATGGGCTTTGTTCTCTTTATACATAGCCAATATTTACAGCTAACTCATTGTCTTGAGGTGTAATTTCCTGGGCCCGTGATAGGAAGTGTCACTGGGTATTTCTCTCATGCAGATCTCTTGATTCTGAAAGATTAATTTGCATTCCTTTTTATTTTCATTTTTTAAATAAATTAGTATTCCTAATGGTCACTTGTGACTCCTCCCTCAGATCTCAGTAAACTGGTCATTACATGGATCTTCCTGCTTCTGGGATTCTATTGTCCTTCTAGGGTCCACATCAGTTCCAAGAAAGACATTCACACAGCCTTTCCCTTGACAAAGCCTTAGAGAAGAGGACACTCTTAATATAGCTCCCTATATCCTATAAACACACTGGCTGTTTTATCTTTCTCTGGAGTAAGTCTGGTCCCAGACCCCCAGGCTTTCCAGTAGCAGAGAATACATCTCAACCTCTTTGAGTCTTCCCAAGGACGAGGCCCTCATTAGGCTTGAGGTGTTTCAGATGGGATACCCCACCTCTCCCCATTCTGAAACATTTATTTTAAAAACTTTATACTAGAAATTTGTCTTACTTTGATATCTGATATCTTATTGCACATCAGTCCAAACTGGGGGAGGAATAGTTCTGTACTATGTTATATTCTCTGTTAGAGTTTCCAAATTCATGAGGATTTTGGTGGGAGTGTGTATTTCATTGGCCGTTATATACAATCACAGACATTCACACAGTAACTTCTGTGTGCCAAGAGCTATGTATGGGCAGTAACAAGGATACCAACGTGATTAAAATTGGACCCCTATCTCATTGTTACATTTCATAATTAAGGCAAAACAAATATCAGAATAATAATTTAGCTTTGAAATAATGTTCCAGCACTATTTATCAGGAACTTTTTCAAATTTTAACATATTTAACAATAACTTCTGTCAGGAAAACATAGCAAAGGAGCACCAGCATAATTTTGTTCTTTTTCTGCTTCGTTGAATACCTACTATCATGTCCTGATCCTCATTTTCTAGGGTTAATGACCAAAGAAAATAAGCTTCCTTTATAAACTCTCTATTTATGAAATTCTCTTTTTACTTTCTATGAACTTGGACTCAGTATTGTTTTAAATACGGAAAAATTGGTTGGCATTTTTAAACATGTTTCAGAGGTTTCAAATAACCCAGCTTATACCACATAAGATAGCTTATCAGAATCCCCTGAGGATTTTCTGGAACATGGAACAACATGCTTCCAGAATATTCTATGGAGTCGCATAAAAAAAAATCAGGGATATTTGCATTATAGTAAAACTGACTAATTCTTTCAGTTCTGTGACTTTGGCTAGTTTACTAAATTTCCTCAATTTCCGCATTCTCATCCTTAAAAAGATGATGTTGCAGCCTGGTTTAGGAAACTGTTTAATGGATGCAGAGATAACACAGGCACGATGCTCAGCATCAAATAGACTTCTGATAGTGTTACTCTGTTAAAATATTCTTTTCCAAATAACTAAAGTTTGTTTCTAGTTGAAAAACCCTTGAAGTCTTAAAAATTGCTTTGGTTTTCTGATTGTATTTTAAAATACTAAGCAAAGTAGTCAGTAGATACCAAAATGTTTCACAAGCTCTGGAATATTAAGGCCTGGTCCACCTGGCAGGAAGCAGATGGCACAGAGAGAACCGTTCTCTTCTTCAACACTTTAATGAATTTAGTGTAAATAATAAGAGCATCACTTGGAGTTGACCATTTTATCAGGATCTGCACTGTATCAGAAGAAACAAATGTATAACTTAAATTGGAAAAAGATTCACTCTCAAATGATTCAGAAAAGCACACCTCTTTTTTTTTTTTTTTTCTTTTTGACAAGTTGATGGTCGGGGGTGGGAGGTAGGTGGAAAATGGCCCTACTTAAGAAAAGTAAGCAAAGTATTGGCAGGCAGTGACTTTAAATTGCACATTAAACTAATCCAGGGCTATGCCTTAATAAAGGCTAGGGCTGGGAATTCTTATGGATTTTCTAGCTCATTGCTGGGACAACATCGAAAGGCAATAAATGTTCTATTACTTACACAAGCTTCTAGTTTTCAGAAAATTAGTCACCAGTGACCTTTTACCCTTTGTCTTGCTCTCCTTCTCAGTAACTGTACCTGATCTGAATCAAATGCAGACCAATCTACAGAGAAGTTCCTTTGCTAACCTGCCACAAATCTGAATAATTGGGCTTTGGCATAAGCAATAAAATTGATCTGTTAAGAAAAATTATAATTCTATGCATTTATTTTTCTTGAAACAAAAAGCTACAATCCCGAATTATTTGTTTCAGTGAAATAAGTTAAGTCACATTTCAAACTAGTAAAATTCAGTCCAAATGAGTTGAATACGAAATTAAGCTAAAAGTTCTTGATTTTTATACACTTAGCCAGTAATATAAAATTTTTGCAATTTTTTGTTAGCGTGTGCCTAGCAGGACTATGGGTATATGAGCAGTGGTGTGGGGGAATCGTGAGGTGTAGGAGGCTAGAGTCTCAGCATTGATAATGGAGGGGACAGAAAAAGAGAGAAGTTATATGATTTGGGGACACCAGTCCTTATATTAAATTATATTGATTAGTTTTCCAGTTAGCAGGGAGACCTCCTTCTGACCCTATTTTCAGGGTCACTAGATCATAATGCAATCTCACGAAGAGACTACTATCCCTCCCCATATTGCTTTCTGAGGAAAGTATGGACCTGAAAATGGCCCTTTTAAAGCTTTCTCTTTTTTCCTCCTTCTGCTGGACTCCACCTAATAAATGCATATATAAATTGCATATACAGTGTAATAACATATGGTGCAATGGACACAAGATAAGATATAAAAAATGGTTCCAACCTTTGGCAAAAAAGCTATTTTAGAAATTGAATTTTGTGAACAGCATTCCATCTGAATCAGGAAAATAAAATGATAATATCTGACAAACAGGTGGGTCTGCTATAAGATCTGGTCCCCTTATCAGAGAAACCATAAATTTATGTTAAAGTATGGTTGAAACAAACAGCAAACACTAACTGTTAAAGACATACAGGAGATATTTTTATTTATTCATGCACATTTACCAAAACATGAATGATTAAATCAAATGTGAATGGTTAAATGGCAGACCGAATAATTTTATGTTTCTATGAATATTTATGAGCTTAAAAAGTGCCTGAGGTTTCTTTAAGATGATGGTGTAATTTCCAGACTTTCTATGTCTTATAACATTTTATTCACATGAAACAGCCTTGAAAGTTTGTAGTTTAACAAGCCACTTACTGTAATTCACAAGAAACTAACAAATAGACATTTTGACCTCATGTGGACCACGTAAATTCACATCTTTCACATTATAACTAAATGCACTGACATTGGACTATCATACTAACAATCAGTAGTATGTCATTTGGCATACAATTATACTTATGAGGTAGGGCCTGTTAATGCTTGTGATATCTTCACATCTTATTTGACTAAAGGAAACTGTCCCATCTGTAACACTGGCTTGTCCATAATGTGGTAACCCAACCTTCTGGCTCTGTGCTGAATTAGTGGCTAACTCTCAACGCCACTTTTTCTCCCTCAGTCTCTATATGCACACTTACTATTTTGTTGTTAATTTAATTTTCTCTTCCTTTGAGAAATCCTGGGCTACTAACATGATTCCATGAATTAATTCATCACTCCATGAATCAAACCTTCAGGTGACTGCCTAGACTTGACAGATCATATCATCTTGAAGATGCGATGGAACAAACTTCTTTTTATTAATATGGGTTAGCCTATAATGTAGGAATATTAATAAAGTATACGAGGTGGAGATGTTATTGGAGGGATAAATAATGGTGTTGCTAGAACATTAAAAGCACAATATTACTAAATAATTCCCAGCAATGAATAAGCAAGATTTAACCAATTATAACCAAGTCCTTAAAAAATATATCAGAGCATACCTATTTTCCATGCAAATGTTTGTTCCCATTGTCTCAATCTGCCAAAAACATCAAGGAACTGAGAGAATGATTTGTTTATTTTTTTAAATGTCTTTCATGTCACTTCTCCTGGTACTTTTACAACCAGAGTGTCCACATATTTCCATCAACACATTTTTTTGCCCATCAAACATGCTAATGGGCCTAGATTCCCTAGGTATGCAGATGAAAGTAGCCCATGGACTGTGACTTTTATCATTCATTTCTTGAGCATATCATGCTCAGTAGCGCAAATGTGAACCCCACCCAGGGAACTGGTCTTACTGCTGTTGATAGCTATGTGCCCACAAAAAATATGTTGAAACTAACCCAAGAGTTGGTTGGGATTTTTGTGGAGAATAAAGGGAGAGTTATGGAGACAGAAATAGATCTTGGCAGAAGCCCCATTGAAACTCTAGAGTGTCTTATTTTATTTATATTACTTTGGTTATAGGTAAGTTATTAAAGAGATTGTAGCCCAGGTAGTGAATTTGCAGATATAATTTAAATCTGAGTTTGCTATTTATATTTTGGGCCATGTATAGACATTCGTTTGGGGGCAGAAAATTACGTGCCTGCCATCCATCCATGATATTCTATTAATTATAACACGGTCCATGCAATCTGATAGGATTCATTTTCTGTTTTTACATATTTTATTTGTAATTTAATCATAATAGGAATAAACAGAAATAATCCTGTCTAACTGTCCCAAACTGGCTATTGTTTACTCTGCCTAATGGTGATTTATACTCTCCTTAATCAATAAATCAATAAATCAATGAACAATATCTCCTTACTTTGGATGAGTAAATTAAAAAATTGTCACCTGTTAGATAATTTATTTTATTAATGAAGAAAAGTAAGAAGAAAAATTGCCCACATTTTTGATGTTTTGACCAATATTCTGATGAAATTAACATAATTATCATCAGATGCTTTTAGAGTTAACAGGCAAGCATCTCAATATTGTCAGTCCTCTACTGAACTTTAATCCCCTGTATAGGTTGACTGGAATGGCTGCTGTGGGTATGGCAGAAATCATTTTTGTTTAGTATATACATCACACCTTGAAACGAAAGAATTAACTAGTCAATTTTTTACACAGAGCACTAAGAAATTTTATAGATAATATCTATTAGCTTGAACATGAAAAATCCTGTACACTCTCACCTATAATTAACTTTTACCAAACTAGAATATTAAAAAATAATAATAGAGGTGCCTGGGTGGCTCAGTCGGTTAAGCGTACAACTTCAGCTCAGGTCATGATCTCACATTTGGTGAGTTCAAGCCCCGTATTGGGCTCTGTGCTGACAGCACAGCTGTCTCCCTCTGTCTCCCTCTCTCTCTGCCCCTCCCCACTCATGTGAGCACTCTCCCTTTCTGTCTCAGAAATAAACTTTTAAAATAATAGTACAGTAAAACCTTGGTTTGCAAGCATAATTCATTCTGGCAACATGCTTGTAATCCAAAGCACTTGTACATCAAAACCAATTTCCCCCTAAGAAATAATGGAAACTCAGATGATTTATCCCATAACCCAAAAATATTCATATATAAATGATTATAATAACAAAATATGATACAAAATAATAAAGAAAATACAAAATGTAAAGAAAAATAAGGAAATTAATCTGCACTTACATTTGAAAACCTTCATGGCTGGTGTGAGGGAGACAAGAGAGAGGAGGGTCATTGTATAGGACGACTTTCACTATCACTAATGGATGTTGACTACAGTAGAGTAGTAATAAACTCTTGTTATATACTGTATTTAATGTAACGGGCAATAAGGCAGCAGAGGAAATGGTCTATATCTGCAGACAGACTGACCTAGAATGAAGCAAAGCATTCCTAAGCTTCCTCTTGTATGGAAAAGCAAAGGACTGTCCAGAAGTGTTTTAAAGTGACAAAAAATACACTAGTGCCAGTTGTGGGCACTTTCCAATGTTCTGAAAACACGGATTTCTGCCAAACGCCGTGGCCTGAGACCAAGCATCTGAACATGAGAGTCGATCACCCACAATCCTGCAGAGACAGATTGAGAGAGAGAGACAGAGAAGACCCATTGGCTTAGTTGTGATGATGCGACATTCAGCATCCCATACCACTCATATTGTAAGACATTGCTCATTTATCAAGTTAAAATTTATTAGAAATGTTTCCTCACCTTGCTCGTCTTGCAACACTCATAGAACAAGTTACTCACAATCTAAGGTTTTGTTGGGATTATGATAAAATCTAGAAAAAACGAATAGATTGAAAAAAATTGGTATTTGATTGATTTTATCTAATCGGCAGTTACTTCTTAAGCAGCTGGGTGTTTGATGCCATATAAAGTGAGAACAGCAGAGGTGAAGGAGCAGAAAATGATACGCCTGCTTGACATATAAATGGACAAGAATGCATTATGTTTAAGAACAATTAAAATTTTCTGTGGAAGGGTGAAAAATTCCTTCATTCTTATTTTCATAGAGCCAGGTTTCCCCAAGCATCTGTCCAGTTCTGCTGCCAGAAACAGACAATTCTAACTACTGGATGTGAAAAACCATGTAGCACAGGAAATGGGTGCTCCTACAATGCTAGAGGAGTAGAATTTTGACAGGGCCTCCACGAAAGACTCCTGGAACACCATCACCATGCTTGCCTGCCAGGGATCCACACCCTACACTCTTCAGGAGCGTGGGGGTGTGGGGAGGCTTCAGGGAACTACTGAGTCTTAGAGGGCTGTGTCCACAGCTGCTCTCCAAGGCTTAGGAGGTCCCTGATGGACCTGCTACCAATGCCTCTTTACACCCACAGAGCTAATGACTAGACACTCAAATGCTTGGGCACCTAATGTCTCCAAAACCACGCCTGTTCTCAGTACCAGGTGACGTAATAAAAATAGAGTCTTTCGGGGCACCTGGGTGGCTCAGTCAGTTAAGTGTCAGACTTCTGCCCAGGTCATGGACTCACAGTCCGTGAGTTCGAGCCCCTCATTGGGTTCTGTGCTGACAGTTGAGAGCCTGGAGCCTGCTTTGGAGTCTGTGTCTCCCTCTCTCCCTGCTTCCCCCCTGCTCATTCTCTGTCTCACTCTCTCTCTCTCAAAAAAAAAAAAAAAAAAATATATATATATATATATATACACACACATGTATATACGTGTGTGTGTGTGTGTGTGTGTGTGTGTGTGTGTGTGTATAGCCTTTCAATTCTGTCTTCAAAATCTCATGCAAGTTCCAGGTTCATCTTGGTAGGATCTAATTTGCATCCTGAGCTTTACCTTTAATTAAATCTCGTGAGTAAAATTTTCAGCCTTCCAGGCCTTGAAATCTAGAAAAATAAAAGGCAAAGGATGGCTGCTGCATGCCAGCACACCACACCTGACACAAACTGTGCCAATACTAAAATTTTCTAAATTTTCTTCAAAATCTTTTAATTGAGATAGAAAAATACTCAATGTATGAGTATCCATGAGAAATAAATTTCTCTCAAACTTTGTGTTTCCTTCACAGGGAATTACCGCCCTTGGACTTTCTTCTAGGCCGTATACACATTTACCTCTTCCTGAAGTACCTAACAACCACCAGGCTTTGTTTCTTGCAGGATACTATGGACACCCACTAGGGGACTTGTGCCCACCTACATCACAACACTTTACATTATGAATAAATTGGCTTTTGACTTGCATATTTCCTTGACATGACTATAAGCTCATTGAGAGCACAAAATGAGCTTTGTATTCAGAGTGACTAATTTATTGCCTGCTATGTATTGTGCATAAATGAATGAGTGAGTTCTTTTAAACATGACAATTTATTTTATTTTGTGTAAATATTTTTTTATTACTACACCATTCATGTATGTATTTATCCTGTAAGAACTGATTAACAATCTGCTATGTGTAATGCGTGGCATATTGTGTGTGGTCCTTGACATGCTCTAACTGTAAATTTAAGCCTATCTCTACCCCTGATTTTTAAATGGTATAAAAGAGCATTTATTTCCCTGAACTTTATATATTTTAACTTTCCCAGGATGCTTGCTATATAACAAATTCTTTAAAAACAATCTCTTCATTTGTTTGCAATATTGCAGCCTTTGTGAGAGAAAAGAACCAGCAAAAGGTATTTCAATGAAAAAGTATAACACGGAGAAAATATAAAACATGTTTGAGTTCTAGTTCTGTTATTGATTTGTTGTGACCTTCAACAAATCACTTTACATAACCATATCGCTACTTCTCCCTTTTCCAAGTAAGCCTATTTTAGTTCCCACCACTTACCGAATATAAAACTCACACTCCTTGAAATCTTAATAGAAAGGATAAAGAGAATAATAGAAATTTTCTCTGAACTCATTAGAGAAATTGGCTGTATAAATCTAAGAGAGCATTATAATTACACAGGACACAATATGGCGTCGTGTTTAAGGAAGCCTCTTCAGACAGACAGACATGGACTCAGGATTCTGCTTTGCCACAGATTAACTAGAGACTTGAGTCCATGTGCTTGACCTCTCAGTACCTTAACTGTCTCATATTTAGAAGTACTAAATACGAAAAAATAATTTCTATCCCTACATTATTCTAAGTTCTAAATATATAATTTTATGCTTCATTTTGGTTGACTGCAAAAGCTACATAAGTGTATGCACAAATAATGCACAAAACAGACTCACAGTTGCCTCAGGTTGAAATATTAACTCATCATAGTGTGTAGCATTTGGATTCATAGAATCATGTGGTATTTTATGAAATATTTATTTTAGGCAAAATTAATTGAAGGCTTGGATTCCCTCATCAGGATATTATCACATCTTTTGTTTTTCCTAAGAAAGCAGTATTGTTCTTTTGTCTAGATTCCCTTTAGTACTATGAAAGTTTTTCACACTTCATTCCTATAGCAACTTATAATGTCGCAATAAGGTATGCGTATGCCCTCCAAAAAACACGTGGCATGTAAGCACTATCTAAATGATAGACTCGGACTTAGATGCAGAGGCTTTAAATAAAACTAGTGAATTAAATTTTATCATGTATCACCAATGTAGTTGAAAATAGCCAGGTGTAGTGGAACCTTACACAGAAAACCAGAAGTAGAAATACAAGGTAGTTTAAAGTTGACATTTTTGAAAGGAAAAATGAAAATAATTTATCCTAAGATTGTTTCTCTATTATATTAGACATATTTATGAGTCTTGTTTTATGGATAATATTTGTCTCTGCTCATTTCTTTTAGAATATTTTACATGTGTAGGATTTGCATGATAAATTTAAGAACTCAAACTGGCATGATAGAGAAAGGTACTTGTCTATGATATAGTAGCCTTTAAAGTTGAGCCTGTTTTATGTCATATGAATGTGTGTATATATATATATATATATATATATGTTTGTGGAGTCAGAGCTGTATATTAATAAAAGGCAAACACAGACTTGCTTAAGAAAATAACTGTATGGATACATGTTCAATGGTTAAAACAGAGAAGAATGATCATAACTGCTTGTTTTTAGCCCCCAAAGAAATAAGTACAGAAATAAGTACAAAAACTGAGTAAATGCTTACAAACTTTCATGGCAATTAAACAGAGTAATTTTATGCCAATTAAATCTAATGATTAAAGATGTGACTTGTATTGTGTTCATTTTGAGTTTTCTTTTCTTTTTCTGTCAATTTTCTAGTAATGAACTTTGATAGATTGCATTTTACAACAGTATGGTCTGCTATGTAACGGAATAAAAACATACAAACAAACATACATACATACATACATACATGCATGCGTGCATAAATGCCTGGCCCTTCCTTTCTAGACAGTGTGAAAACTGCTGCTCTAATTTATTCTTTTAAATGGTCCTATTACACACATAGAACAGATGCTACTATCTTCACTTCCATATAGAAGATATATATCTCAGAGGGATTATGTAACGTCGTTAAGGTCACAGAGCAAGTAAGGGTTGAAGTCAAACTCCAGGTTTTATTACTTTACATCTTAAGCTTTTTCCCTTCTATCCCACACTTTCAGAGAAAGTGGTACTTCATGCCAAAAATCTATTTACCTAGGTAGACTCATCTTGATAAATTAATTGCCAGAGTGAGGAGAAATATCAAGTAGTTAGAAGATAACACCATATATCATCCATCTGTCTATCTATCATTATCATCTATCTGGTGACAGACCTCAATGTTAAAAGAACATTTAAAAATTGTCTAAGTAGGGGCACCTGGGTGGCTCAGTCAGTTAATTGTCCGACTCTTGATCTCATAGTTGCTGAGTTCAAGTCCCCATGCCCAGCTCTATGCTGATAATTCAGAGTCTGCTTGGGATTCTCTCTCTTTATCTCTCTCTGGCCCTCCCTTGCTCATGTACATGCATGCACTCCCTCTCTTTCTCAAAAACAGCTCAAAAAAAAAAAAACTTAAAAATCGTCTAAGTATAAGAGAGAAGGGAACAAAAGTCAAAGTCAAAACACTTTATGGGCACATAAGGAAAAAAAGAGGTGAAATATATATATGTATATATAAGTGAAATATATAATACATAAAAACATATTATAGAATATATTATATATTATAAATCTATATTATATATTGATCATTATTATTAATATTAATTAATATATTATTATCGATATAATTAATATATAACAAGAGAGTACAAGAAGAAACATAAAACTGATATGTTCAAATGTTGCTCCTTTTTTTTTTTTTAATTTTTTTTTTTCAACGTTTTTTATTTATTTTTGGGACAGAGAGAGACAGAGCATGAACGGGGGAGGGGCAGAGAGAGAGGGAGACACAGAATCGGAAACAGGCTCCAGGCTCTGAGCCATCGGCCCAGAGCCCGACGCGGGGCTCGAACTCACGGACCGCGAGATGGTGACCTGGCTGAAGTCGGACGCTTAACCGACTGCGCCACCCAGGCGCCCCTGTTGCTCCTTTTTTAAATGGCCACCAACTGAAAGCTGGTATGACAATGAAGTAAAAGCCAAGTTTTAAGCCTCCTGAATTGGGCTGCCCAATCAAGGTCAATGTTTCAATCCTACCCCAGTAATATAACAGAATACTTAGTTGATAACCCGTTGTTGTGTGGAGTAGCCTTACATTTTTTTATTTGAGAAGAATTGTAAAGTTTAGGGACATTTTGGGGTAAAGCATTTCTTCTTAGGTGGTGTATCTCCTTTGGTCTGTCAGCTAACTTAGATGACCCTCCACTGAAGACTTTATTGCCGCCTATGTCACCTTGGGAACTTTGTCCACAGTCTAAGACAGACTTTTTCCACTATCTGAGAAAACTGGACCAAACTATGAGGATCCAGAACATGGACATCATTGATTAATGTTTGCAAAATGCTTTCAATGCTGATACTGGGTAGGACTGTTGTGAAAAAAAAAACAGATAAAATTATTTAAAAAAAAAAACAAAAGAATAAAGTAGAAAGAAAACAGAAACAATCTAATACTGGAAAAGGGTTTAGAGCTTTAACCAGCCACTTCCTCATTCTCATTACAGCGATATTATAGGTAACTGAACATTGGACATTGCCATTCTGAAGGCACTTTGGACTAATTTTCAATAATTTGGGGAGAAGTCTGCATGATATTTGTTGTAGACAGTAATGGTGTTCTACTGAGTAAGTGATAAGTCCTGTTTTGACAGACTTGGAAAATAAATTTAAATTTAGTTTTCATTCCTTGCATGTCAAATTTCCTGTCCGGAGGAGGACTTCGGACCAAACCAGGACTACTCTGGGACTAAACAAGGCACTACAATTACCTAGTGAAAACTACCTTAAATTTCTGACATGTGGTCCCTAGAATTTGAAATGATTTTCTAGCTGGTGTCTTTTCATTAGCCTAATTTTAACAACACTAGTGTAGAGCATATACCAACTCAAACAGCTATTACATGTTTTTCATTTGACATCATCTGAAAACATACTAGTTTGACCTAATGAAATGACCAAATTAAAACGTTAATTGACTATGCAAAAAATTATTAATGCAGAATATGAAGTTTTTTTTTATCATTTTCATTGAATTGCTTATTTTTTAAGAAAATGGAATTGTTCCTTAAAACAAGCACATATTAACTGTTAGGTATACAATTGCATCGTTACTTTGCCTACAAGTGCTTAAAACTAAGAATCGTTCAAATAATTATATTTCTTTCATTTGTAGGACATTTATGACTTAAACACAGTACTTAAAGATCGTGTTAATGCTGCCTTCACCCCAATGACCCTAGCCTATAGTAAATTCTGTCTTGATATTAGTTTCCATAAGTCAAGAAACATTTTCCACATGTCATGAAGCATATCCAATGGAAGTTCAGAGCCATGGTATTCATGCTTTATCATCATTCTGGCCGAAAGAAAAGCCTGTCTCAATGATAACACCCATCTGAGAAAGTATACAAAATTATACAAAATACAAAAGCATTTTTGGTACACTATTTTTCTCTTCTTGGGTCATCTGCTTCCTTAGACTGAAATCTTTTCCCACGTTTTACTGAAATTATAATGAAAGAACAGCCCCCAAAATAAAACTGTCTGAATGACTCTTATTTAGTGTTATCAAAGAAAAATTATCTGTCCTAGAGCCGTATAGTGAAATGTAGCATCCAAAATCAGTATCAGGAAGTAAGCAGAGGTATTAGAATTTGCTAAGGACCCCAGAAGTGCATTATTGCCAATAAACATAAAAAGCAGCAGAGAAAGAAAAAAGGATGAAGAAATGTCAAAATTAGAAAATTGCTTCCAAATGCAAGGAAAACACATTGTAAAGAGACTATATAAAAGCATAGCAATGAAGGGGCGCTTGGGTGGCTCAGTCGGTTAAGCGTCCGACTTCAGCTCAGGTCACGATCACGCGGTCTGTGAGTTCGAGCCCCGCGTCGGGCTCTGGGTTGACGGCTCGGAGCCTGGAGCCTGCTTCTGATTCTGTGTCTCCCTCTCTCTCTGCCCCTCCCCCGTTCATGCTCTGTCTCTCTCTGTTTCAAAAATAAATAAAACATTAAAAAAATTAAAAAAAAAAAAGCATAGCAATGAAGGCAAAAGTGAAATTAATTTATCTAAGGCTACAGTAATTGGAATAGAATTCAAATGTGTAATTATATACTTTAAACTGGCATTCATATATTCATAATTTGGAGGGGCAGATCCTTTTAATCATTCATTTTAAAGACTTATATCTTAATTATTGACAAAGGGGACAGATTTACATTGTTAAAGAATTCAATAGACATGAATTTAGTGTCTGCCAAAAAAATACTCAACGATGGTATTCGTGTTATTTTTTACAAACTTGAGCTCATTAGATCAGTTGAACGCTGGAACTCAAAATAAGGTTAAAATAGTTAAAATAATTTAAGGTTAGGACTCAAAATGGGAAGAGTTAAAATAATTAATCAGATCATACAGTTTAATAAATGTTTTCCAAGGAAATAAAACCATATGACTAATCAGTGAATGCACAACTTATGGAAGAACTGCCTTCTGTTTGACAATGGCTAAAAACAATTACATTCAGGATATTTAAACTAAAATTGTAGGGTATTTTTTTTTTTTACAATGTGTGAATGCCAGGAGTAATATGCAGCATAATATGATGATTTCTTAAAGGGGGCCTCTTAAACATAACTCTTTATATCATAACACATTAGCAAAAGAGCTTTTCCTTTTCTGCTCTTTACTGTTCCTGCTGTAGCTTAATCACGAACAAAATTCACATAATGGAAATTGTTCTTGCCCATGGGGTTGTAAGCTAAGTAAAATAGATGGTAAGAAATTTATCCCTTGAGTCCTCTAGATTAGAAGTGCAAATTTGATTAGCAAAACATATACCTGACAATAAGTATGTTAGGCTACTCTGACTCAAACTAAATATTATCCTCAGGGACTAGCTGAGAGTTGGGCATTGGTTGAGGCTCAAAGATTATAAATTATAAATGGAAAGACTTGAATGAAACAGCTATTTTATATATATATATATATATATATAGTTGTAACTAGTGAAGGTTTTTAAACAGCCTCTCAGCAACTGTTCTTAGGACATAGGGCTCTGAATGTTGCCAATTTTTTTTAAAAAAACTATCTTATCTTTTTCAACAAAGGTCAAGACTTGGAATAAAAGAATAACAAAAAAATTTGAAAGTTCTCAAAAACATTTTTTAAAATTCAACAGACTAGTAAAAATGCTATTATGTAATTCATGAATTTTTACCTCTGATGCATCTAAAGCATTAAAAACATTATTGTACTTCCCCAAATATATGACTTGTGATTTTTGCTGAGTAGCAAAACCAAGATATAAGGTATTTTCTAGGTTTTGGCTTAAAGGTGCAAAACATTTAACAAATTCAGCCAGCATTCAGAACAACATAAATTCTATCTCAGATATTCATGAACTAATGCAAAATAAGTGTTTTGCCTACCACAACCAATACCTTAATTGGTCACTTGTCTTTCATCAGCACTAAAGTTTTAGTGTTTCATTGATGCCAATTATCAAGATTATCGGGCAGCTTTTAAGACACATAGTGACAGCCAGGGATTATTAAAGGTATTTTAAAAATGCATTCAAAATGAACATCTATGATGATTAATATCTTTTTGTCCTAAGTTTCTAAATCCACAGGGCAGTGTCTCCCTAAGAAACCCACCTAAATACTTCAAAAATCAATTAAAAAAAAACCCTCTGCAAAAATCAGCTTTCTACTAGTGAGAAAGTCCTTTAACACCACGTGTTTCATTTTTAGAATTTGTGCAAATGTGTACATGAAAACATATCTAAAACCACCTATGCTGAAGCATTTAACCCTAGATATGTAATGTTTCATTTCTAAATAAGTGATTTAGAAGAAGAGACAAATGTTCTTACATTTCATATTGGGAATGTTTTTCTACCTTGAATAGAGAAAATCTTATTCAAAAGGAATCACAAAATGAGGGGGAATTAAAACAAATCAAAGTTGATATTGATGGGAGGAACAAGATATGAAGAAGAGAGACAAAGAAAAACTCTGCATCCCTGAACCAACTTATGATTAACTATATGTGGATTGTCTCACACAGAAAGTAAAGCCAAACCTCTGGGAGAAGTAGGGAAGAGAATGGAAGGCATCTTAACAAGGGCAGGTAAGTGAATACTTATCACTGCCCCTGAGTTAAAAACATGCATTAAGGTGGCAGACAACCTAAGTGGCATAGCAACAGATATATGTTGACTGATATGGAACTGTGCTGTCTTTCTAAAATACTCTGTGTACATTACGATGTAAATCCTGGTGAGGGTTATTAATCTCAGTGACCACTAATTACTTGGATTCCCTGCCAGAAGGGACATAGGAATAATCTCCAAGGACTATGAAGCAACGGAAAGAAATGTGAAGAGATTGGGAGTTCTGTGAAGAGCTTGAATGTTATAAGTTATTTTTCTAATGAAAATGTTGTAGGGGCGCCTGGGTGGCGCAGTCGGTTAAGCGTCTGACTTCAGCCAGGTAACGATCTCGCGGTCCGTGAGTTCGAGCCCCGCGTCAGGCTCTGGGCTGATGGCTCAGAGCCTGGAGCCTGTTTCCGATTCTGTGTCTCCCTCTCTCTCTGCCCCTCCCCCGTTCATGCTCTGTCTCTCTCTGTCCCAAAAATAAATAAACGTTGAAAAAAAATTTAAAAGAAAATGTTATAACTTTGTGCAGAGAATCAGGAATAAGTAATAAAAACGACCAGTTACTTAATGGTATAAAGAACCGATTTGTTATTTAGTTATGCTTCATAATACCAGTATGTTGACCTTTTGATTGGAGGTGGAGTGCATCTCACAATGATTGTGATATGTGTGCCTGCTGTATGGTTTATCCATTTATTGCCTCTCTGCCCCAAATTCATTTATTCATTTTGACTTCTTTGTGAGAATGGATCTGAGTCCTGGAAGTACTTTTTCTTTTGTCATCTGACACTGAACATTTGTCAATACAGCATGCTGGAGAGTCATTGCAGGAGGTGAATTGTTGCTTTCTAGTCAATTTGCTCTCTCTGCAGGGTCCATGCTTAGTTTCTTCAGTACCAATCTCACGCAGCAGTCCCAGTTTCTCAGTGTCTGGATTCTGCTGTGCATGCTAACCAGCAGTGCCCAACAGCTAGTAGCTACCCCTGGAACTCCCTCTTCACCCTGGATGGCTTTGTAGCTGAGGTATCATCTCTCCTGGAGAAAGTTAAAGTTATTTCTGCCTGCTATCAAAGTGGTGAATCCTCTCACATCAATGTTGGCTTCCAGTGGTGTTATACGGTTGTATGGAGGCATTCACATACAACCGCTTGCACTATTCTGGAGAAACCAACCCCAAAGTAAAGTTCATGCTGCCTGCTATGCTGTGAGTAATAAAGTTCTTCGTCTCTGACCCACGGATCTTGTGTCTTCTGCCAGCGTCTATGAAATAGCAATAGTCTAGCTTGTAAGCTTCTAAGTAAGGGAAAATCATACTCCCGGCATAGTTCTTCACATTATAATTTACTAGTCTGCTCTGTCTGACCTGCTTTTAAACCCTGGATTTTAATCAAGGTAAACTCTTAGTTTTAATTCTAGATCTTATAGTTTTCAATTCAAGGATGTCTGGTCTATTATTGTGTTCACATACTTTGATTTCCTAATGAAAGTTTTCCTGCTTTCATATATTTTTTTCTATATTTTCCCATATTTCATCTAACCTGAAGACCTAGGTCATGTGGGCCAACTTCTAGTATTCACTTGCTCTCTTTGATTATTGATCATATTGTCTTTCCATTTTGCATGTCTTCTTATTTTTGATCATGTTAGACATTTTGTATAAAAAATCTGGGCTTCAGATGATATTATTTTCCACCAAAAATAGGTGATCTTTTCAGTGAGAGAGGGTGTAAGTCTGATCACTGTAACATATTCAGGGGTTAAACTGGGTTGTGGCTAGGTTTAATTTCAGTAGAATTCAGTTTACTTCTGGTTATCCCCTATTCTTTAGTTCTGAACCACATGTGGTTTTAATTGAGAGCCTGGCATTGGTCTTTATTCTTAGCTCTGAAAAAGTCAAGAGAATTCTTTTTACATAGAATTTGACTTTATCTCAGTGCTTCCACAGCCAGTGAATGCTTTCAAAAAAGACAGTTTTTATAAATTATCTGTATTTCACTATTTTAGGTAGTGGGGCCACTAACCCACCACAACTATTCTGCATTCTTCTCAGAAGTGGAAGCTTTCATGTATATTCTCAAAAACTTTAAGTAACTTAGCCCCATTCCAAACTATTCAATCAGAATCTCTGGGGGGAGGGTTCAAGTTTTAGAATTTGTCTAAACTCTATAGGTTTTTCTAATACACACGGAGAAATAAAAATTTATGTCTTAGGAAACAGAGATATGGATCCTACGAATTAAATTATCTTTGTCTCAATGAAATTAGAACTCCTTAGAATACAACAATGTCAGTTTCTTGCTAAAATAAACTCTAAAATTAAACTTTGAATAAATGATTTGTACATGCCTTAAAAATAATGATTACTGAGATTTTATGTGAATTTGCTAATGGAGAGAAAAATGTCAAACCAACAACAGCCCTATGTTTAATAGTTTTACGAGATAGGTTAAGGAAAATACAAAAAATGTATAATAATTGCAAAGAAGTTTTTGATAGAACCTCACAACATCCTCGTAGGTAACATGTAAAAACACCCCTTTCCGGACCAGTATAGTACATAATTATGATTGGTAATGTTGACTGTCTCGGTTCCCTGGTGTAAGAAATGTTGTATCAAAGCAGAAGGATATTTCCATGGTGTTATCCTGTTTTAGTTTTCACTTTTATGAGGTATAAATGAAGGCAAGAAAAACATTTTGGTCATTTGTATAGACTTGTCAAGGTCAGTAGATAGTTTCATGTATTGTTGGATAACTCAATGAAGACTTGTTAAAAATGTGACATTCTATAATGATTAGCCAAAAAATTAAAAAAAAAAAACCCTAGATGGTAATTTTTGAATTGTATAGAATATTTTTTTTATTTAACTGCAAAGTATCTTAGTAGAATAGAAGAAAAGTGGCTTTGATATTTTTGTCAAATGATGTGAAGATAATAATGACCCTAAGTTTAGGATGACTTGACAGTTTGGACAAGATATTCACACACACACGCACACACACACCAAAACAAAAACAAAAACAAAAACCTAAGACAATTACAGAATAAATTGATAGAAGCGGAATATCCAGAACAAATCGCAGTAGAAATATTTTGCTTAGTTTAGGTATCTTGTTATACAATTCTTTTTTTTTTTTACAAGCACTTGTGTCTTTTTTTTCCCCCTTGTTTTTATTTAAATTCCAGTTAGTTAACATACAGGGTAATATTAGTTTCAGGTATAGAATTTAGTGATCCATCACTTACATGCAACACTTAGTGCTCATCACAAGTGCCCTCCTTAATACTCATCACCTTTTTAGCTTAAGGCATGAAACCCCTATCATATTCAGTAGATCTTTCTCCCATCCTATACTATACAACAGAAAAATACAAGTTGAAGAGTTGTTTTTTGGTGAAGACACTCACAATTATAGATAGAGCATCTTTAACTCTTAGTTCTGCTGTGTCACAGGTTCTAAACTGCCCCTGTGGGGTGCCTGGGTGACTCAGTCATTTAAGTCATTTAATCAACTCATCATTTCAGCTCGGGTCATGATCTCACAGTCATGGGATCAAGCCTAGCATCAGGCTCTGCACTGATGGCGGGAAGCCTGCTTGAGGTTTTCTCTCTCTCACTCTCTCTCTCTCTCTGCCCCTCCTTCACCCTCTCTTTCTCTCTCTCAAAATAAATTAATTTAAAAAAAAAAAAAACTGCCCCTGCATTTTTAGTTAGAACAGTAGAAGTCTCCAAGATATTTTTAGTCTACAGTTAATAAAGTCCTCCTGGCCAGAAATAATGCCCAAAACTTGGAACACTTCAATGTATTAATTATTTGATATAAATCTCAGTGAAATCTAAAATTCCCCCAAGGCTCTAGGTTCTACAAAATCGACCAGAACATTCTATTTTCACTCCAAGAGGGCAATTAATAGCTGTAAAAAAACATTGTTAACAATATGAAAAGAGACAACCAGGTGAACAGGTCCTTTTTTTTTTTTTTTTTTTTTTTTTTTTGGAACGAGTGAAAAAAGGCTATTTATTTACTTATTTATCTCTAGTTGCTACACAATGTTTCATTAGTTTCAGGTGTACAACTAGTGATCCAACTATATGTTATGCTTACCACAAGTGTAGCTATCATCTATCACCATACAATGCTAATATAATAACATTGACTATATCTCTATTCTGTACCTTTTATTCCCATGATTAATTCATTCCATAACTGGAAGCCTGTATCTCCCACTTCTCATCACCCGTTTTGCTCATACCCCAAACTCTTCCCCTCAGGCAACCATCTGTTTGTTGAACAGGTACTCATTTAGAAAATTACTATTGGAGTATGATCTCCTCATGTATATACAGTTAAAATCAAGCTCCTCTAATAAAGAAAATAGTTTACACAATACTTTTTGAAAAGCTATTTGTATTCCTGTTGTGGTCTTCCCTGTTACTTCTCCACTCAGATAAATCTAGCTTAAGTGAATGCATGTTTCTTCACCCTGACAAGAATAGATGCATATGACATAAGTACAGGAGGACCTCTTGTTATCTGTGTCTTTAAATGTATCCTTCAGAAGCCAATAGCCTATCATCATAGAAATGTTAATACATTTCCATTTGCTTTTTTTAAACTTTCTTTTCAGTCCAGAGTTGGAGTTACTGATCATGATATAAGGGGTTATGGAAATGAATAAATATTTCCTGACTACTAGGAATTGTGCTAGGCACCATATATGCATTATGTACAAAAACTTAGCTCAACGTGCAGAATAGGTATCACTTGTATCACATTCTTATAGATGAATAAACCATTATCCTACTTTCTGACTATTTTGATTCATGATTATGCTTGCTGAAAAAAAAAAAAAGAAAAGACAAGAAAAAAAAAAAGATGGTTAAAAGCTTATGGTATATGTCTTGTTATCATATTAAAGCTTTTGTGCTGAACTTGTCATTCTTTAGGGGTTCAGACACAGCAAATAGAATAGATGTCATCAAGCATAGCGTGTGTGATGTAAGTATAATTTTCCCCAGCCGTGGTATCATGTAAAGTCACTGAGTGGCCCTCCTCTGAGGCGGGAGCACATTCCAAGATGTGTATCTTTTTGTTTTTTTGTAACCCTTTGGCAAGAACTTGGCTACACTTTCTCCATCTGAGCATATAATATGTGGGATTTTTTTTAGGGAGCAGAGGTGGGTATTTTGCTTCTTCTGATGGGTTATGCCCCCAAGCAATTGTCATTCTTTCCCCAATTCTCCTAATAGTGATTTTCAAAAACATAAAAAAATATTAATTTTTAAGGCTGCCATTTGCTCCACATTGCCTTTGGCATAGATGGCAATAGGGAATATACATAAAAAAGCACCTAAGTGCATGTCCAAGTTGGAAACACTTAATCCGGACCCATTAAGGAAAATTGAAGTGATTTAATGGAGCACAGATCAACACCTAAAGAACACACAACATGAGTGAAAGATTGAGGATTATATCATAAAAAATGGGAGAGGTAAACTAACAGTTTTCAGAAAAGGATCCTAGGGCAACCTTAAGAAGTGATCAAAGGCAAGCACTGCTAATGGCTTTAAAGCTTTGAGTAAATTAATGAGAATGACCTAGGTTAGCCCATAAATTAGTTAAGTCAACTATCAATGTTATTTATGGGAGCAACACATTGCCAGAAAAGAAAATTTAGGTATTGATGTATAGCCTCATTTCTGGGTGTTCACAATGGATATGAGTTTTAAATATCTTCTTGATACAGTTCACCTTTATAAACTGTTATACATTTTGTAATCACCCATTCTCTTTGAAAGGTTTTTTTTTTTTTAGCACAATATTCTATTTCAGGCATCCTCCTATATAATGCACATTTAGTTTTCTTTTAAGCTATATATATATACACGTTATGGCATGATCCAGATAGATGAATTATAGTAAACATTTCCAAAGTGTTATTAGTACTCTTTCTGATTAATTTCTGGACCTTTCTTATAAGGTAATTCCTAACTAGTTCCAATCCATTATAGAGCAAAGCACAACAAAATAAATACATATCTCAGTAAATTTATAAATAAAAATAAATTTATATGTGTCTTTCATTTTAGAGTGATATTTTAGACATCACTTATTATGTAGTCTTCTTTAATATCAGTTGTCATTTGTGACTACAAATTAGGTTTTGGATAATTTGAGAAAACTAAGCAGTACTATCCTTTTTCAATAGTTCCAAGCATTCATTTCTCCAGAAATTCAAAGCATAAGTAAAGGCAATAAATTCATTCATTCACAGAGTGTAAACCAATATTCCCAATGGAAGAATTAATTTAGGATATCTCTGCTGGACCTGCCGATAGTGATACGGCTCCAAAATGTAATGTGCTGTCTCTGTTGATTTTCTTATATTATTAAAATCCACTTACTTTTTTATTATTTGTCTTATGGAAATACATTCTTTGTTTATATTACCACTACAATTAATAAGCAGTAGCTTAATGATACTTCCTTATACTTGAAACACCAAATTCCTTTAATTTCTATTTCTTCTTTATCTTTGGGTTCATACAGTAGTTCATGGATTTATTTAAAAAGACAACATTGAGTGGTGGGTGTAAAACAGGCATACTGTGAACACTTCCCATTACCAACCTTCTCAAGGTAATAAATGTGTATATACCCATATTATTTTATTTAGACTAACCAAATTAATTCAAGTCGATCAATGGAAGTCCATGAAGTATTGAAATGAGGCCAAATGTAAATTCCTGATTAAACTTGCAAAAGGCAGGTTGCCTGAAAATACTGTAGAATTCAGGCATGCAGAAATTTAATTGAAACTTGGCAGAATTATAGCTATCCTCCAGTTATGACACAAGTATTATCAGATTGAACACTAACACGAAATTAAGTGTGGAGAATCTTGGTGAAAATATTCAGTGCAAATAAATATTTGGTGAACTAAAAAATACTCTATTTTTTTATCTACAAATAATCTAAACCAGCACTTCTTTGGTTATACATTACACACCAGAAAGTCACCCAAAGCAAAAGAAATGAGAAGATAATGGAATAAAGGAACACGAATCCTTTAAAAAATACACTGATGTAAAGCAGCTATGTATGAAACTAACCTTTGAGTATCAATCATCTTCAGTGTGTGGCTTCAGGTTTCGGATTCCATTAATTTGAATGAGCATCAGTCGGCTGAACAGAGAAAGCATTTACAATGGAGGAAGGTGCTTTTTCAAAATCAGGATATAAACCCTCTTTTGACAATCTGAAGTGTAATTTTCTCAGAGATAATCCATTTCAAACCAACAGTGACTACTCATTTTAATTAGTTGCAGGCAGTTTTGTAAATTAAATTCCCGTTTCTAAAGTCAAATTCCAAAAAGAGAATGCTTTCATTTTGTTAATTGCTAAGTGAGTTTTCAGGATAGGGTAAAATGAAGGAAGGGGTTCCTAATCAGCAGGCAGTTCTTAAATGGCATTACCCCTGTGTCTACTGAGCGGTCTCTTAGTAGGGCTAGAATGTTAGCATGTTGAATGTACATATTTGGGGTTGTCTTCCAAATAAACCATACCAGTAGATCCACTTCAAATTAAAGCCAATCTCCCCCCCCCCTTTCAGTCATATGCCTTCATGATTCTGACTTGAATTAGACATATGTGAAATTATTTGAATTAAACGTATGATCTAATACCCTAATACACTATTTGATGCTATGAAGTACAGCATGCTAATCCCTTTTGTGATATTCACTCCCTTAGTGGCCTAAGGCAAAGATCTTTGTCTAGGTTTCAAAGACGTATGAAAGTGCATGTAAACGTACAAATCACACGCACCCTCACAAGCCGCTCTATCTCAATCAAAGGAAAAAACTTTCTTGAGATTCATTTCACGTTTGAATGAAAACTTAGAACTGGTTTCTCTGTGCAAGTAAAATTCTTAAAGGCTTCTTCCTACCTGAGAGTCTGTGATCCTTCGAAGTGGCTTCAGGCGGTTCAAGGAAGGATTTTCAAGGAGAGGCTGACCCCTGGAGGCAGAAGAAGCTCCCTTTTGGCCAGATCTTGCTTTTGTAATTCTCAGAAATATTAAGTACAAGAGTGACAAGAAGATATGGCATCTGTGGCAAATTCCATATAGGTATCTTGCCTACCTCCCTAACTTCTCTCTCCACACTCTCTAACTGATTTGTAGAGGAGCTAATAGAATCACAAACTGTAGAATATAAAGAGTTTGCACCATGCACTACTGGAACATAAACACCATGAGGGTAGAGCTTTGTTTTACTGTATTTACAGCCTCCTCTCTTAACAAACGCCTGATACATACTTAGCACTAAATAAAAGGTTGTAGAAAGATTAAATGAACAAACGAGTAAATCTAGAACAATTCCTTTATTTTACAAAGATTGAATTGCACAAGCTCCATACTCAGCAGAAGACACGAATGTCGGTTGAACATCCATCAGAAACCATGTGGGAGACCGTTCAGCCTGAGATGAGCGTCAGAAGGAGCCCTGTGAGACAGATAGTTGTTACAGTTATTTTTATGCCAGCCCTGAACACTGACCCCTATGTGTCCATCTTGGGAATAACTTCGATAGTTCATTTCAGAAAGAATCCATAAACTTCACTAGCTTCATATGAACAAAGAAATGAAAAGGGTACAGGGAGAGCTGCTTGCTCCGTGTGACTCATAAGCTTTAGGCCAAAATACAAAGTCATGAGGAAAACACTTCAGTTTCTCCAAGATTCTTGCCCCCACTCCTTCCAGATGATGCAAATTAATCTAAGACATTGAGCATTGCTAACAGACATTAGCCCTGGTGAGGTAGCCTTGAAACATTTGATCAGGTACTTAAATCTTAATGTTGGTAAATGAATCATGTAAGCGAGACTTTGGTTGGGGGAAGAATATGAAGCTGTTGTAGTTTGAGGATTAAACACTCATCAAGACACTAGCCAAGAGAAGGCCGGAATTTTTTTTCCTAATGATTCAACATATGATATTTCCAAAAGAATGTAGAATTGGAAAAATCGAATACTTGTTGAAAATGCTTACCTTACTTTATATTTTAATATCATTTTCAATTACGCTGAGGTTAAGGATCTATATTTTTCTTTGCTGCTTAAGGTCTCTCATGGGCTTTTGGCCACTGAGTGCTCAAGTGTGCAGTGTATAACATAAGAATAAAAACCAAAAGGAACTGGTGCAATAAGAAGACAGCCTTCATAAACCCCATTATTTTATTAGGGTCAATTATGCTTTCTCTCCATTTAAACTGTGCTCCTGGGAGCAGCCTTTAAATTGAGAAAAACACAGCTGCAAATATAAGCTAACGTTCTCATCTTTCTTGCCCCACAAATATGGATATCTTTTTATATACTTCTAAATTCTTGCTTCAAACCCTTAAGTTCTTCTCAAATTTCCTCGACTCTTAGTTTCTCTGTCACATAATCTAGAATTAGTCTACACTGGCGGTCACATTTATTTCTTCTCTCTTTTGAAGAGCAGTTTATTTTCTGATTACAGAAGTAATTCTGTGCCTCTATGTATATAAAACAAAGACAATCATAAAGAAGAAAACAATTTATAATCCCACTACCAAACATAAGCCACTCCTAACATTTTATTTCTTTTTGAGTTTAACAATTGAACCTATACCGTGTTCATTTTCATGTCTTGATTTTCTCATGTAATATAGTATTCTGATTAAAATTTTGTTTGAATATTTTCTTGTTATGATTATTTTACTTGTTTTGTTTTCCCAACTTTTTAAATCTTTAAAAAGTCTTTTAGTAGTTCTACTAGTGAGAGTTTAATTTAAAAATATGTATTTAAAACTTAATATTTACCAAAATCAGGAATGAATATTATTATCTGAGAAAACATTAGCCTAATTTTAATCCTCCCCCTTTTGTCACCATCTCTACTCACCTTCCAGGCTGACTTACTATGAAGGTGATTAGGAATAAGTTCATTGTTATTAACATTTTCTTTTCCCTTACTCATTTTCTATTTTTAAGTATATATTTTTTAAAATTTCAAAAGCATTTAAGACTAAATTTCAAGTGAACATTTTGACTTAATTCCATATGACTAATTTAATTTCCACACTAAAACTTTTATTAAACATTTACTCCCCTTCAGCCATTAATTTTTAGTTCCTTAATGACTGAAAGTGCCTTTAAGTTTTTCTCCTGCCTCATCGCTGATAAGTTCGTGATTAAGATGCATTAATTTTGAGTTTAACCCATTCAACCTACAGAATTCAGTTGTAACTAAAGAAAGTTATCTTCAGTGATGTAGGAGATACTTCTTGTTCCTGGTATTTTGTTGTATCTGTTTCCTCAACATCTTTCCTTAAAAAAAAAAAAAAAAAAATACCTTATTGTGGTAAGAACACTTAACATTAGATGTACCCTCTTAATAAATTCTAAGTGTACAATACATTATTGTTGACTCTAGGTACAATGTATACAGCAGATCTCTAGGGCTTGTTTATCTTGATTAACTGACACTTCCTGCCATTTGTGTAGTAACTCCCCATCCTCCCAAGCCCACCCCCAGCCTCCTGCAGCCACTCTTCAATTTTATGACTTTGTTGTTGATTTTTTTTTCTTCCCCAGGTATAAGTCAAATGCAATAGAGCAAAAATCAGTTTCCACTTATTTTTCTTTGAGGTCTTTACACCTCAGGAGAATACATACCCCACTAAGATTGGGCTAAGACTCTCAATCAGTAGAAATTTTGATTTATATAGAACATAGAGATGTCCTCTTCCTCTTCTCATACTTGTCAAACTACTTCTTCCTCCATGATCCATTGTTTCAGTAGCTCAGCATTAAAAAAAAAGACAAAATATTAGAAAAATATGATTTCAAGGATCAAAAGAAAATCAGCCAAACCTTGAAAAAGCAGAAAACTTGTTTTTTTATTGCTTCCAATAATAATTTTATATTGCTATTAAAATTTTAGTTTCCATGTATTTCTACTTAATTTCAGTAAATTTTTTGTATATCATCAATTTTTGTTTAAATCTTGCCAACTTTGTCTTTAGTTTTTTCTTTCCATTTCAAAGAACCATAGATTCTTGTTTTACATCAAGGATGACAAATTATTTTATAAAATATTCTACAATTCCTGTCTCATTTTATTTTGTGAGGTCTATTCCTCTTCTGAGTCTTATAACTTGGTAATGTCTTATTCTTTTTTTTTTTTTTAGTGTTTTATTTATTTTGGGAGAGAGAGTGTGTGTGTGTGTGAGACGGGGAGGGGCAGAGAGAGAGGGGACAGAGGATCTGAAGTGGGCTCTGTGCTGGCAGCAGAAAGCTCAATGCAGGGCTCCAATTCAGGAACCAAATTCGGATGCTTAACTGACTTAGCCACCCAGGCACCCCAGTAATGTCTTATTCTAGTGATGGTACGTGTTTAAAATTTCTCTTTTTAAAATCAATTAATTAATTATTTTTTTATTTGAGAGAGAGAGAGAGAGCTCAAGTGGGGGAAAGGGGCAGAAGGAGAGAGAGAGAGAGAGAGAGATAGAGAATCCCAAGCAGGCTCCATGCCCAGCACAGAGCCTAATGGGGGGGGGGGGGGTTCGATCCCATGACCCTGGATCATGAGCTGAGCCAAAATCAAGAGTTGGCCACTGAACCAACTGAGCCACCCACGTGCCCCTAAAGTTTTTCTTTATAATGTGGATCCCACATTATTTCTTTTTTCTTATTCTAACACCAGGAGAACTCTCATTAAAGAATAAGCTCAATCCTCAAAAAATGCCAAATCCAAATACACATAAATGTGTCAGTCAATAGAGTGTGAGGATTTAATTGCATCCATTCTGTCTACACATGCTTAATCTTTTTAGATCTACAGCTGGAAGTGAAGTGGGACATACAACTCTTATTCTAAATCTGGCCTTGGTAGGCATGCACCTTATGAAATTATGATGTCATGGAGGTGAGACATTCTCCCACCCTACTTCCTAGAAATTAGGTTAACAATAAATCCCCAGTATTCCAGCTTACTTTCTGCCTATAGAACATTTACTCACAGAGAATACACTAACAAAGAGATGTGGGGTTGAAAGTAAAGGAAGGGAAGAATGGAGGCACCATGCAGTAGAAGATGCCTCTGAACTTCTCAAATTAATTCAGAACTTGTTTTCTGCAAATAGGAAATGAGTAGCAGGAAATAAACATTTCCATTCACTTTCAGGTAAGGAGGCTTGTTTTTATCTTGTAGTGCATGATGATTGGTATTTTTCAATCCAGCTCCATTAATCTTGCTGCTAATGGAAATTCTTCCCAAATTCTGGTACTAGACTAATATTCGGTGCTAATTTTTACTGTCATTCTGAGATCACTACTCTTGGTGCTTCTTAAACACTATACTAGGAAATTGAAATGATTAAATAAGGGGCTACTGACCATCCCATATTAGAATCTACTCTGTAATTAGTTTTTGTTAGGTATATCTTAAATCAATTGGATGTTTCTTTTTAATCTGCTGAATTGTGGCCATGAAAATGATCTCAATTCAATTTAATTCAATATTGTTTATTTGGTAATTACTGTATTTCTATTACTGGAGACAGAATCACAAACTGGCATAAGTGAAAAAGGAAACATATTCCTCGTATAACAGAAAAGTTTGTAAATAAAATTGTTTTCATGTTTGAATAGTTCATGTATATGTTTACTTCTTGAGCTTTTTTTTTAATTTCCCAATGTCTCATATCTACTTTTTAAAATTGATTCATTTAAAAAGCAAAGTTTGACTATAAGTGGTATCCACATTCCCTAAACTTAAGTTCTTTTAGTACCTCAACCACAGCAGAAAAAGTTTTTACATCTCGTATTATTGGCTATTTTGGATCATGTGTCCATCTTTGAAACAATCCCTGTGGTCAAGATGTTGTGGAAACTTAATTGACCAAGTCTGGTTCAATAAGGCATCTGGACTGGAGACTAAGCACTGAGCCAGCCCCTCCCAAAACACAGGGACTTTTGGACATGGAGATAATTTTGGAAAGGAAAATGGAAGTAATATTTCTCAGCCAACACAATTTTCCAAATGCTTGTGGGCTTTTTCTAGCTTTGCATTAATCTAATCCCATAAATGAGTAACTAAAGACAGCGATCTTGCAGTATCATAATCCTTGAATGTAGATTTCAGAAGCGTCAATTTCTGAGTGTCCAAGGCCCAAGTGCTTTCTACTTGCCGTAGACTGGAACGATGTACACCATAGCATGAGATGTGCTGGTACAAATTGCCCCTTTAAACTAGGCTGCATTTCAATTTATAACTCTTTACAATGCTCGTGATTGTTTCCTTTGGCTGGAGGGAGAAATAAATAGCAGAGAGGGCTTGGGAGACTTTCTCCAGGTTCCAGTATAATCCTACATTTGCACTCCCATATTTTTGCATTTGTTGAAACTAACATTAGCCTCAGACATATATTTCAATTTTTTCAATCATCTAAGGATTAATATTACCAGACTGTAAGCCATATAGATTTACTTGTTCACAGATAGAAGGGGTCACTGAAATTTCTCAACCAGGTCCCGAAACTCTAACCTTGGTTGTCTTATTATCTGTGTTCTAAGATAAAGGGATTGACATTTAACACATGTTTTGCTACCATATAACCAGAACTGTAGACTTCCCAGCCTAGAACAGAGAGATCATCATTGCCCTACATATAACAACCTAGTCTCTTCCACATTACATACCTTGTCATTTTATTATCCCATGAACTGAGAGTAAGGGAGAATTGGTTTCACCCAAAAAACTTGTAATACTGTTACTTGAAAATGATGACTATGTTCTGGACAGACAAAAATGATTAATTGGATTCCTAGTTGTTTCAAAAGTAGGTTTAGCAGACATAAAAGACTATTAACAATAGAGAACAAGCAGAGGGTTGTTGTGGGTGGGGGACGGGCTAGATGGGGGATGGGTCATAAGGAGGGAACTTGTGATGAGCACTGGATATTGTATCTAAATGACGAATCACTGAATTCTACTCCTGAAACCAATATTGCACTGTATGTTAACTAACTAGAATTTAAATAAAACTTTGAAAAAAAAAAAAAGAGTCAGTTTAGAAGAGAAAACAGGGTCAGGATTTCCAGGAAAAGAGATAGTTGCCTATTCTAAATCTAAATAATAAAACATCTTTCTAGCACTTCTGTGGACTGAGAATGAAAACAGATTACAAAGCCTAAGGAACAAAATGCAAAAGCCAGGGCAGAAGACAGAGAAAACATGTTATCTCAGACACTTAAAATTGCACATGCCAGCTTTGGAGGTGTGCAAGCAAACATGCATGACTTGAGAGAGGCAGGCTCAGAAAAGAAAATGAATATGTAAGTTTGGTTACAAATGTAATATTGAGAGGTAGAAGAATCAGACATGCAGCTGGAAAAGTAGGTAGTCATCATACTGTGAGGGACTTTTGATTCTCCAGTGAGAATATTTTATTTGGTGAAAAAGTGAAAATCTTTGAAAATTTGTGAGCGGGAAACTTAATATGATCAGAATTGCACTTAGAAGATTCTAGCAATGGCGTGTGAAACAGATTGAAGCTGGAGGAAATGGAGGTTAAAAACTCATAAGCACACAGTTATGTTTAAGTGACAAATAATGGGAAACATACTTATAGTGATGAGAAAAAAAGATAAAAGGAAAAATGCAGGATAGATTTGAATTTCTGGGTTTAGTGTACTTTCCCTGTTATCTAGTCTCCCTTCCTTCCTTCCTTCCTTCCTTCCTTCCTTCCTTCCTTCCTTCCTTCCTTCCTTCCTTCCTTCTCGTGTCCTTTTTTCTACTCTGTATTTTAATTCTTTTAACTGAATTTAATTGATTAAAATTTCATTTTTTTTAATGGTTATTTATTTTGAGGGAGAGAGCACAAACGGGGGTGAGGCAGAAAGAGAGAGGAGAGAGAGAATCCCAAGCAGACTCTGTGTTGTCAGCATGGAGTCTGACATGGGGCTCAATCTCATGAACTGTGAGACGGTGAACTGAGCTGAAATCAAGAGTTTAATGTTTAACCAACTGCGCCACCCAGGCACCCCCAAATGTCACGTTAATCAAAGTAAATGAGGTTGGTGGGATTTGTTCAAAAGGTCTCCCAATTCTCAGAAACATTATTAAAGAATTCTCTAGGGCCACACCGAGTATTCAATATTGAGCAGGTGAGTTTAGTTCTTTCTTTGCCATAAAAAAAGGAAGCTGATATATGGGATCATCCTTCAACATTTTAGAACTTGAAAATGCTTTATGTACCTGAATAGCTTTTAGTATACAATAAGACTCTGGTTCACTGGACAAAATACATCAAATTTATGTCTGCTGTCAGATATGTGTTCTTTAGGTTTACCTTTTATTTTGAATATTAATCATTTTATATGTTCCAGGAACTGTGGTAACTACTTAATTTCAATAATTTTTATGTAGAATTTAAAATATATGCAGTAGTAGACACAATGACAAAAAAGGAACCCCTATATACCCATCACCTGGCTTTAACAATATTATAGCAAATATATCTTTCTTTTTCAACAGAGCTAAATTCCTACCTTTTTTCACTTCCCTGATTTTTAAAAGATCAGATTTTTTTTTGTTTTTCCTTAAAGAAGATAAATAAAAATACATGTAACTTTCTCCTTTAGGTTATATTTGAAAACTTCCTCCAAGAGGGAACATTAAGATAGTAGTCTATCTTATTTAGCAGTGAAAACAAACTATTAGTTTCTTCTAAATATTTATATATATTTTTTATAGTTTTACTAGTGTAAAAGCAGACTGGAATTTCTCCTGGTATTCACCGCTGTGATGTTAACTATTATAGTACTTATGTGAATCAGGCAGTTTTGTCTTTTTAGAGAGTGGATAATTGTGCCATGAGCAAATTATTTGGACAAATGCCAAATGGAATTATCCAGTAAATTATAATCAATAGGTGCTTATTTAATAAATTATTTGTCCAGAGAGTAGAGCCCCATGTGAACCAATAGTCAAGGATTCTGTGTGACCTCCCTTTATGCCGTGACTTGCTTTGTGAATTGGAAAAATCAGTTAACCTCTCAGTGCTTCAGTTCACTCATCTATGAACTGAGAAGAGTAACACTTGCCATCTAACTCACCAGTATTTTGTGAAGGTTAATGAGCTTCAGAGTTTATAAAGTGCCTTTTCTTCTTGGCTTGAAAGCCTCTTGAAGAGTACTAAATATCACTGCTATTTTTTTTCTTATAGATCCAGTAAATTATCCTTTGAAAGACCCATTATATTACAAAATATGTGATAAGATACTTCTAGTAGCATTATCCCACATCTATCATGAGAGGTAAGAATAGTTTCAGCATCACTGCTGTTGAACTGGATTCACATAATTCATATTATTAGGGTCTGAAACATTCGTGGACCAATAACACATACCTGTTAGGCAGAGTTTTTCTAACTTCAACTTAAAATATTTTAGTTCTTAACAATTTTGTCAAAGGGTTATTATATCTTGATATAATTTTATGAATTGAATATCAAAAAGAAAAAAATTTATCCAGTGAACACATGTACCCGTTGTTCATTGCCACAATGAACAAATAATATTAAGGTCACGACTGAAATCCACAAAAGTGAGATAATTTGCTATAAGTGGAAAATCTGTACTGTCACTGTGCATTTTATGAAACAGTTTTGCCAAAGCTCTGTTTGAGATAAATAAGAATAACACAAATTTGTAGGATCCTGGACTCCAGATGCAATGCTGCAAATCCTATGTTTAGTGGATTTTAGTTAATTTTGTACTATTTTATGTATTAAACATTTTAGTGAGAAAAAAACAGAAATTTCATACTGTTAAAGAATTTGTCTTGCAATTTTAGAAAAGATGGCAATGCTAAACTATCTTTTAACATTTCTTAAATTATAGGTCATCATTTGACTTGAAATGTTAACTCCTATTGTACTTTATATTAGGGTAATATGTGTGTGTAAAAAAATCTCATACATTTTTCTTACTTTATTTAAGAAGGATAATAAAGGAAAACTAAAAGGGAAAATACAAAATACATACATTTTGCTCTTTTTATTTCTCTTTCAGTAAGGGAAAGAAACCATACAAAAAGCCTAGAGGAATTCTTCAATTATAACTGTATTTTTTCTTGAATATGGAAATCAGAGGAACTACATATTACATTTTAAGTTCTAGATAAATATAAGTATAAATCAACATCATTTGAGAGTTTACAGAAAAAAAAAATCCAAAATAATGTTAGAAGTTTTGGGACCTCACCCATCTCAAGTCTGTTGCTAGTGGGGAATTCATTTTTTTGGCCTCCGAAAATGATGTGATATATGAAGATAAAATTGAGAATTTAAAAATTTTTTTTTCAACATTTATTTATTTTTGGGATAGAGAGAGACAGAGCATGAACGGGGGAGGGGCAGAGAGAGAGGGAGACACAGAATGGGAAACAGGCTCCAGGCTCTGAGCCGTCAGCCCAGAGCCCGACGCGGGGCTCGAACTCATGGACCGCGAGATCGTGACCTGGCTGAAGTCGGACGCTCAACCGACTGCGCCACCCAGGCGCCCCAAAATTGAGAATTTTGAAGATTATCATCAATATATTCAAAATGTCATTCTTTCCTCTTTCCCAGAAATACAAGCCATTTTCCTAGCTGGCAGTCAGCCTACAGACCCAAGTCTGCATGGACATATATACACTTAACCTGAGCAGCCATATACATTGTCTCGCTCCTGCAAGAAAGGGTGTGAGCGGTTGGTCCCCTAAAACATATTCAGGGGATGCCTGTGTGGCTCCGTTAAGCATCTAACTTTGGCTCAAGTCATGATCTCACAGTTCATGATCTCAAGCTCCACATAGGGCTCTGCACTGACAGCTCAGAGCCTGGAGCCTGCTTCGGATTCTGTCTCTCTCTCTCTCTCTCTCTCTCTCTCTCTCTCTCTGTCTCTACCCCTCCCCTGTTTGTACTCCCTCTCTTAAAAACAAATACATAAACTTAAAAAAAACATATTCAGGTATTATAACTGTGACCAGATTGCCTGACAGCCAAATAGTTTATATAGTCATCCTTAATTTAGAGTAGTTCTTTTCAGAAATGCAGAATTAATGTTTAATATTCTTTCTCTTTTTAGAGAAATGTAATACAGTGCTTCCCATGTGCCAGTTCTCAGACAACCAGGTCTGATTTTGAGCAAGTCTGTATAGTTCAGGACAAAATGAGAAACTGAAGACAAGGTTTTTATGTATGTGAAGACAAAGTTATCAACAGTCCTATATTGTAAACATAAAACTTTTAGTCTAAGAATCCGCCCTTCTTAATTTTTTGTCATAAAGTGGCTCTCTTCTATCAAATAGTGGTAATGTAGGATAGGCTTTTTAAAAATAAGGTCCTTAACAGGGTGCCTGGTTGGCTCAGGTAAACATCCGGCTTCAGCTCAGGTCATGATCTTGCAGTTTGTGAGTTCAAACCCCATGTCAGACTGTGTTGACAGCTCAGAGCCTGGAGCCTGCTTCGGATTCTGTGTCTCCCTCTCTTTCTCTGCCCCATCCCCTTTCTCTCTCTCTCTCTCTCTCTCAAAAATAAACATTAAAATAAAAAAATGTCCTTGGTAAAATAACAAGTTAGAAACATTGTTCCTGGTCCCCCCTTAGTCTCACTTTTTAGAAAACGTACTGACTTCTGGAATCAAAAGTCTAAGACTTTTTAGTCTTATTTTTATTGTTTATTTATTATTTTGAGAGAGCAAGAGAGAGTGAGCAGGAGAGGCAGAGAGAGAGAGAGAATTCCAAGCAGGCTCCACACTGAACCCAATGCAGGGCTCAAACTCACGAACCATGAGATCATGACCTGAGCCAAAATCAAGAGACAGATGCTTAACCAACTGAGCTACCCAGGCACCCTTAAGACTTTTGTTTTCTTTTGTGTTTTTTGTTTTTAAGTTTATTTATTTATTTTAAGAGAGATAGAGATCATGCAAGTGGGGGAGGGGCAGAGAGAGAGAGAGAGAGAGAGAGAGAGGAGAGAGAATCCCACGCAGGCTCCACATTGTCAGCACAGAGCCAGAAGCACGGCTCAAACTCCTGAAAAGGTGAGATCATGACCTGAGGGGAAACCAAGAGTGGGACCCTTAACTGACTCAGCCACCCTGGCACCCCAAGACATTTTTGGTTTTAAATGTCACTATAATTCTTTCAGACAACCAAAGAAAGCAATAACTTAGAAAAAATGTTATCATTATCTAGAACATATTAATATCAAAAATATTAAAATTATATATATGTACATATACATATGTAAATAATCTGTAATATTCCTAAGAAGATTTTAAAATGTGCAGATTTGTTAGGTGATATGTAAACTCGGTGCCTCTTTTGTTTTTAAATAAATTACAATTGTTTTTAATCATATGTAATCTATGATTGCTAAGATTTCTTTGAAAATATGTAATATAAAAAAGATTCTTTGAAGAAAAATATGAATGCTATATTGTAAATTGATCAGAAATTACTTCCAAGAAGGCAGACCAACTCAGACAGTCCATTCATGTCATCTGACCACTGTCACTGAGGAGCCCAAATCAAAGACCCTGGAATAGTTGACAAGAGTATTTGACAAATATCTAGATGCTCAATTTGGAATGAGTCATTTCAGAATGAAGCTTACCAGTTTTTATGACAACTCCATTTTGGTAAAGGAAGAGAAATTCTGGATTCTGGATACTTTCTACATGGTTAACAAAGACGTGCTGGAATTTGGATAACTCTAATTTTGTTGTGCATCCTGAATACAAGGTTGTTTTTTCTTTTTTTTTTCCAGATTTCTTTTAGTTAGGAAGTGCCCATGTATCACATGAAATGTGGTATAGCATTCTGGCTATTTTCCTATGAAAAATAACCCACTGCAAAGTCATCACAACTTTCTGGCTAGTTACTGTGTTGACCAACATCTGCCCAGAGGAATTGCTAATGTCCACCACAAAGTAAACAAAGCAGAATCCTTGCTGATCACTGATTGACAGTTCTATGAGGCCATATGTTTTGAAATTTGCATTAAGTTTATGGGTTTGTTTTCTCCCTATACATGAAAAAACTTTGTTACATTGTGGAATCTTTGCTGGGACTAACTTTATCTGCATATTTTTGGTCTTTAGAGACCAAAAGTTAGCGCTGGAAAATTCCTGGACAGTGGTTTTAGAGGTACATGGCTATAAAAGAGAAGTATTTCCTTCTTTTTACTGCTTGACTTAGCAAAATAAACTGCTTTTAGTTTTAGAAAATGCAGGCAAGAATTCAATTCAATTATTTTTACTTTAAACAATTTAATCTTTTGCCTTTTCATAACCTTTTACTATTATCTTTTAATAAAGAGAATAGGCTACATAATGGTACTTTTGGCATTGCAAAGAGGTTTTGAAAATATCATTTTCAACCCAATATATATTGCACGCTAAGTACATGGACAGGAAGTTTGGTTTGGAGAATAATTATATCAGGCTACCAATCAGAATATTTGGTCTTCATTCTTTTGCTGACTTCATTGTTTTTCCAAGTTTATTGTGCTACCCATGGTTTCTCACCTATGAAAAAGGGGATCTTAGAAATAAAACAGGGAGAGAGAGAAATGGAGACACTTTAGAATTTTATTTACGTAACAGTAGACTTCCCATTTTCCCTAGAATTTAATGATGTACAAATTCATTGGGAGGTCTGATCTCAAAATAATAATCAAATATGAGAGAAATCACCATATTAAATAAATCTGTGCTTATGTAATATTTTTATGATAAAATTGAAAAAAATATTAACCTATGAGAAAATATTTCTTTCATCTAGAGAGTTCACTGTATATTTTTCTTTTTGTCAGTTTAATTTTAACTTGCATATTTAGTGTTGGAGGAAAAATATTTTTTGGTGAGAAATAAATCAATTCCATCAAGGCGTTGGCATTACATACTTAACAGTCAAATGGTCTGATTTTCATAGGCAAAAGTACCGTCATTTAGCTATCTTGTCTTCTAAAGTAATTCTGACTCAGATGACTCAGTTTCCTTGAAGGAGGGACTAATGCGGCCATATCTACCTCCTGTAGCCTATTTGACTCATTTAGCCTTACCACTGCATTTTTGTGGGTATCTTTTTCTAGTTTGACTCTATTGACAAGGCAGCAAAGAAACATATTTCCAATGTTAAGTCTCAAGGAAGAGACTTTCTCTCTCTCTCTTCCCCCAAAAATACCAGTACGAAAAAAAAAAAATCCCAACAGTATGATATTGCCCAAGGATATGTAAAATTCTACTCAGTGCAAGACCTAGAATGTTCTGGAAATTCCAGGAGTTATACTTTGTATGTCAGAGTCTCAAGTACACCTGAGGATACTCCATCACCCAGACACATGTTCAAGGAAAAGAAGCAATTTACAGGAGACTGGAAGGTTCTCAGAACATTTCATTCTTTGTTTTCTTTTGGAAATCTAAGGCTACAAAGTTGAAGTTTGATGATATGTATTGGTCTGTTCTTCCTAGTATATTACTTTGCTAGGGTTGCCACAACAAAGTACCCCAAACTGGGGGGCTTAAACAACAGAAATGTATCATCCCACACTTCTGGGGGAAGAAGTCTGAGCTCAAGGTGTCAGCAAGGTTGTTCGTTCTGGGGCTGTGAGGAAGGACCTGTTCCAGGCCTCTCTTCTAGCTTCTGGTGGTTGGCTGGCAATCTCTGGTGCTCCTTGGGTTGTAGAGGCATCACCCTGACCTCTGCTTTTGTGCCTACATGGTATTCTCCTTGTGTGCATATCTGTGTCCAAATTTCTCCTTTCTATAAGGACACAGTCATATTGGATTAGAACGCACCCTAATGACTCATTTTAACTCGGTCAGTTGCAAAAACCCTATTTTGAAGATGATATTCACAAGAACTAGGGGTTATGACTTTAACATCCTTTGAGGGGATCACAATTCAACTCATAATATCGTGTCTCTCCAATTTGGCCTTTGCATTTCAATCCTATTAACTCTAAGAAGATGACACAGAATACAGTATTGGAAGTTTTCTATAAGGATTACATCATATGACAAAATAACAGAAGCGATAAAGGCTAGAGAAAGCATTGAAATAGAATCAACTTACCTGATTTTAAATATTTGGATATTTACCTTCTTTTATTTATTTACTTATTTTTTTTTTTTAATTTTTTTTTTCAACGTTTATTTATTTTGGGGACAGAGAGAGACAGAGCATGAACGGGGGAGGGGCAGAGAGAGAGGGAGACACAGAATCAGAAACAGGCTCCAGGCTCCGAGCCATCAGCCCAGAGCCCGACGCGGGGCTCAAACTCACGGACCGCGAGATCGTGACCTGGCTGAAGTCGGACGCTTAACCGACTGCACCACCCAGGCGCCCCGATTTACTTATTTTTTTAATGTTTGTTTATTTTTGAGAGAAAGAGAGAGAGAGAGGGACAGAGTGTGAGCAGGGGAGGGGCAGGGAGAGAGGGAGACAAAGAACAGCCTCCAGGCTCTGAGCTGTCACCACAGAGCCTGATGTAGGACTTGAGCCCACGAACCAGGAGATCATGACCTGAGCTGAAGTCGGATGCTTAACCGACTGAGCCACCCAGACACCCCATACATTCTTTTAGATTAAATAAATACCTTCGGAATATGTCTCTACTATTATTATTCATTTATTACCCTTCTCACCTAATGAATCTTTCTATTAATGCACAATTCAAATTTTAAAAAGCTAAATTTTTGCAAAATTTTGGTGTTTTCTCAATCTGATCCGTATTAATAATCAAAGACAGTTTATTCAACGGGTATTTTTTTCCTCTACTAATCTTATGTGTACATTCACAACGACAAATGCAGAGTAGAGAAATATCTCAATTAAATAACACATCGGATATTTATTTCATAGATAAACAGGCCATGACTATACTGAATCCACTGGTTTTCTTTCCAATCACTCTTTGCCATATTAACCGATTTCTCCACTATTGATTGAATCAGCTGTGCAGACAATCCGATTTTGTTGTTAAGACAGCTGAAAACAGCAGATTGACTCCTTTTGATCTGTTTCATATAAACACAATTATTGTCAAAGTGTTCTCAAATCCTCCATCTGACTGCAGAACAGATGGATTTTTTTTTTCAAATTTTACTAACAGCAAAAAATAAACTGGACTCTAGAATTGATTTGCCTAATAATAATAAAATTTTGACTTGGCAGTTTTAGGAATTAAATCTAAGAGCCAGAAAAACCTCAAGATAGTCTAACTTGACTGTGTCTGGAACTAAATTGATCTAGGATTGATGAGATAAAGTTTAGGAGATAGTTTTTGTTTTTGTTTTAAGAAGCAGCAACATTGGCCTTGGCATAAAGCAATATTAGGGAAATTTAAATCTCTGACATTCCAATGAGCCATGTGTTCCTTCCAATTTTTAGTATACCAAAGTGGTGAACAGGGTGTTCTTGTTCTATTGTGTTTACATTTATTCAGTTAAAGTATATCTCTGAGTGAAGACCAATGATAGTACTGGGTACTTAGCACCTTTCTTTGCTCTCCAAGTGCCCTGCAAATATCATCTCATTACTCTTCAAAACTATCCAGGCAAGAAATCATACACCTTGTCTCAAAGACAACTCTTGAAAACAAGACTTTATATCCTCCAATAAGAGTGTTCACTATATATGTACTTTAAATTCTTCCTCCAGTTTTTATTTTGGAAATTTAGTCAGTGAGTGGGCAATTAAAAAACAAAACAAAAAAAAAAAAAAAACATCTAAACAAGCCAGAAAGCAACGGAATGCCAAGAAGGTATTTGTGGACTACTCTCCAACATGTTTGTTTTAGAAATTAACACTAAACCTTCAAATAACAATGGCTCGGTGTGATTTTCCATGAAGCGACATAAAGCTTTAAGTGTTTAACCATACTAAGGATTCCTTTTCTATTTACATAATGATATATCATGTTTATCTTACTAGCCCTGTAAAAATTTTAGTAGCCATCCATAGAGCTCAGATAAAAGGATACTTCATCTCAGAATCACTAATCTATGTTAATACCTTTTTGGTCAAGTTCCTATAACAGCTCTTAGGATTTCAACCCCAATAGGTCAGAGAAAGAAGATGGGAAAATCCTTAATAAAATGTTGTTAGAAGCTACAGGTGGGAAATAAAGAAGCTCTTGTGACCTATAATCTTATTCTCTCATAAAGTCACCAAAAGAGCACAGCAGTTTCTGCAGTTGAAATTAGACAACACACTAGTGGCTTTTCAATCTCAACTTTTACAGTTCGATGTTATCATTTTCGGTGAAGAACAAATGAAGGATACGGCAGCTCTGCCCAAGATGTTCTCTCTGGGTTTAATCAGCCCACTCAACCACATGAGTGACTCTGCCTTAACAGTATTTTATTCCCATTTATAAACAGTGAGGGCGTTTTGCTGGTTTCTTCATAAACAAATATCAGATTCTCAACATGATCTATTTGAGTTTTATCACTTTTATGCCAAATTTACCTGAAGAAAATTATTTCCTGTTAAATATTTAGTACGAAACCAGATCAATCTTATAATAGGAGTTGTCATGAGATCATAAAAACCTACCCTAGGCATCAGCCTAGGTAGAGTGCTGAGTTCTTCCAATAAGTCGTCCCACCATATTGGCACTCTGTAAAACAAAAGCAAAAGCAGAACAAACAAAACAACACAAACCCTCCCTGCCCCCACACACAAAACACACACACACACACACACACACACACACACACACACACACACACACCTAGCAAAGGGCTATAGGCAAGTGCGTGACCAAATGAGAGTAGTTTGATGATTATGCTCCTTCAGTGGGTGCCCCTTGCCAAAAGGGTAGCAGGCTTTGACTTTGCCCTGTCATTATCACCACTGGCAATGGTAGAAAACTCTTACATTTCTACCACATATAACTGGACCTTGAGAGATAACTGGCTTGTTACTTTATTTTGCTTAGAAGTGTATGTGACTTGCATTTTCTTTGGCCCCAAAGAGAAAAAGAATACTTCCTGAAAGATCACTATTGATATTTTTTCTTCCTTTCATAAAACTCATGTATTATGTGTTTTTCCTCTTTGATTTAGGAAGAATATTTAGCAAAATATAAAATACTAGGGTTGAAAAGAAAAGAAAAGAAAAAAAGTTCCTGAGGGAATATCTAAGAAAGAGTAGATAGCAATCGTCTATGTTTTGTTTTTCTCCCCATTTCTAAAAAGCATGTTATTACATCACATCAAAACTATTTTTTAAATGATTTGTTAATACTAAAATGCCTTTTTAAAAAATTTATTCAAACTATCACCTCTAAAATTACTGTCATGAATGAGATACAATGAGTTACTTGTGTTCTGGATAACACAGGCTTTTTTTATACAGATTTACTATTTTTACCTAAAAGTTCATTATGCCGTGGAAAGAGAATATTGTTATTGGAAGAAGACAAAATTTTGTAGATTTAATTTGCTATCAATCATTTGCATAATACTAAGGTTTGGATTTAACATAGGCTCGAGATTTGTCATCTGCAATTTCCATGCATTTACCATGTATAGAACAACTTGTTTAACAATAGTTGACTCTGTGAGCAGTTTACTTGACAAATTATGGCAAATATTTGCTTTCTGAAATCTTGAGAATGAGTTGAGTATCATCGTACTTCCTGTTGGCGAAAAAATAAAATAAAATAAATAAATAGGGGTCTAAGGAAGTGCTATCATTAATTTGTCAGAAAAGCAAGTTGTCATTTCTGAAAATTTAATGTCATTGAAGCTCTATTTCCAATAGCAAAGGAGCACTATTGCTAATAGACTTCAGAGCTTGAAATAAATAAATCTTTGGAATCCTGTTGCATCTCTTGGGGTGTGACATTTGACAGTCTTTTATAGCACAGAACGAAACAAGTTTGTGAGCTGGAATTCAATTGTGGCGTATTGATTCCTTGCATCAGTCATTATTCCCTGCTGATTGACAGCTGAAAATTGGTTACGTTAAGTATTTCATATGTTATATTGGCTGACATTTGCTTGCCTGCTCCTGTGTCAATATTGTTGTAAAGATCTCCAGCTTTATGAGATAGCAATAGACACTGACTGTGGCTTTTGTGTGATGTTCCAGTGTTTTTCCTGACATAATTTAAGACATATTAAAAACCAGCAGCATCTTCCCTCTTGAGAAGCTTAATGCCAATATTATTGTCTTCCAGGGGAAGATCATGTATGCTCATAATCGGGTGCTAATTTCCACCCGTACGCTCATGTTTAGGCATTAGGCACTATAACTGTAAAATTGAGCCTTCTTGATTGATTCATGTCAAGCCTCATCTCGGCTCCTGCAGGGGAAGTCATCCAGCTGACCCTTTTTACACTAAAAGAAGAGATTTGTGTTCCTTTCTTTCACCTGGAACCATCAAATTGACTGAATAATCTGTAATACATTAGTGCTGACATTTGTTAGGGGAGAATTAAACAAGACACAGTAATCATCCCCTAGAATAAAAATTGTGTTTGATTTCCAGCAGAGTTCTATTAAAGCGATGACAGACTCAGTCTCTTCCAAGGTGGAAAATCGTGAATATTCTCTGCATTAATGAATCAAGTTAACACATTAATCGCTTATAAGCCCTTCTTCTCCGGTATGAGTGTTACAGGATAGGAAGGCCCTGGTGTATGGTAAGTAGGTGTTTGTAATCAAAGTGAGATTCTGGTGGAAAAAAAAAATTTTTAATTCTTATTGTCTTTTTCTTTTTGGTAGTCTGAGATGTAAAAAGTTGTATTGTTCTCCGAAACATACAAGATTCATCCCCAAATGGCCTATTATCTCCTCTTCAACTCACTTGAGAAATATCACAAAAAGATGGAGTGAGTTAAGTACCCAAGGACTAAATGTGATTCCTGGTTTTCCTTATGTTGCTTAAGTTCACAGTATCTTCGAATTTAGATCAAGAAATGTCCTTCCATCTCACTCTTCCTGTTCTAAAGCGCATAGGAATCATTGTCACTGAGCTTCATTTGAAGCTGTTCCTGAACAACTGGATTTTATATTCATTGGTCTTCATTCACAGCACCTGCTCATCAACCACGACTGTGAGCATGAAGCAGAATCATATTACACTCCTGAGAGCTCACATGTGTGTGCTCTGTAAAAACCAGTGTTTTATATCTAACTTGTGTAGGACTAATTTTCAAGATGATTCGTTCATAAGTGATTATGTGAGTGTGTTTTCCATTATGAGTTCACACTTCTCAGAAGTACCACTTAAAAACAGACCTTTTCCACTTTTGACTATATTTGTTGAAGCGGTTGTCAAGTTTGTTAATTGGGGTCATTTCAAAGTGCTAACACGCCTGTACTCCAGATACTCCATGCCACGTGTAGCAATTTTGGGAAGAGAACTGAGCAGCTTTCGCAAAGAAACAGCACCTAGAAAACAGAATTCTCCTCTTCCTTCAATGATGGTAAAGGACTCTAGAAACTTGTTAAACTTAAATGGACAATCCATAAACTGGTAGGAATTTCTACAAAAAATAAACTTAGTTTACAGGGATAAAAGAAATTGGTTTCACTTCATTTAATTTGGGAGATTTAGAAGTTTGTTATCTGGCAGATGGAATATATCTAAGAACCTTCAGGAACAAATATAAAATGTACAGCCTATGCCAAGCACCTTGCTAGGCAACAAATCTACTAAGATAAAGATGTGAGGCTTGCTTTCATGGAGTCCACAGTCTTCTGGGGGAGAGAGAGAGAGAGAGAGAGAGAGAGAGAGAGAGAGAGGTGCTCACAAAAATTGGTTAAGTGCTAAAAGAAAACTCTGTACAAAATGTTATTTTAATACATGGTTGATGACCTCACTAGTCTGAACTCCAATTTTGTAAATAAAAGCACATGCATTCGTATTTTAGTATCATTTTTGCACCTTACAGAGGAAAACTATGATGTAAAAGAGAACGATATATAATTTATGGAATCATAATCAAACATTTGACAGTTTATCCGGTGTGCATGAACCAATTTGTTGACAAAGGCTCCTGCTGGAAATGGAGAACACCCCCTCCACATTACAAGTTCCCATAAAGGCACTTTTGAGGGAAATATGGGCAGTTCCCCAGTCACCAATTATCCTTTCACCTTGCAAAACACAGTGAAGAGCTTCAAAGGCCATACATGTTCATGTTTTCACAGAAACTACAAACTATATCATGATCAAGATAATCTATCCTCAGTCACTGAAGAACAACACAAAAGAACACTACACATGGGACAAGAAGCCAGATCCTTCTAACCTAAAATTCCTGACCCAGAAAAGAAGTTTGGACTACATAATTTCTGATAGGATTCCTAAGCTAAAATCCAATAATTTCATGTATCATGTTTAAAATGATAAAAATAAATCTAAATGGAAAAGAAAAGTATAATGTAGTTAAAAACATTTTGCAATAAGGAAATTTGTGATTTAATACTATATGAGTAATTAGAACATAGGTAACTGTAATCTGTCAAACACTGTCAAAAGTCTGAAACACAAAAGTAAGACCAAATCTCTGTCATGTGTGTTTGTATGAGCAACAGGCAGAGAGCAGGAAAAGAAACCAAATTACACAACCTGATAAAACCCTATTAAAAAAGCACATAGAGGGGGACCTGGGTGGCTCAGTTGGTAAGCGTCCGACTCTTGATATCGTCGGCTCAGGTCGTGATCTCACAGTTCGCGGGTTTGAGCCCCACATCGAGCTCTGTGCTGACAGCTTGGAGCCTGTTTGGGATTCTCTCTCTCCTTCTCTCTCTGCCCCTCCACTGCTTGCACTCCCTCTCTTTCTCAAAATAAATAAACATAAAAAGAACAAAAGCATGTACAGATTGCTATGGCAGCTCAGCAGGGGTAATAATCAACCACATGGGTGACAAGAAAGGGGAGAGCCAGAGGTGACATTTTAGTTGGGTGGAAAACAACGTGTGGGACTCCCAACATGGCCAAAGTAGGAATGAATGGGTATTCTAAGAAGATAGTGGTAATTGGCCAATATCCCTTTGCTGAGAAAATAATCTTTCTAAATAATTTAAGTAAAAAGGAAGTTAAAATAGGGACTTATTTAACTTCTAAATTTATAGGACTGAAGAAAGACTGAACTGAGCTTTCAGCAATGACTTCTAGAATCGTACCAGAGCCAGGTCACAAAGGAACTGCTATTTATTTTTTTTATTTCTATAGTCAGGAACTACTTGGTCAAGAATGCATTGTCACTGCCCCTATTAAGGAAAAAAATGCACAAGCTACCAGACCAGGAAACCACTGTTGGCATGTAAACTCCAAAAGGGCAGGGATATGGTGAGCCCTGCCCACTGTTATATCCCATGGACCTGGAAGAGTGTCTGGCATGTGATAGGTGTTCAAGAAGTAAATATTAAATGAATTGAATAAGTAGACTTGCCATGCCTAATATGTTTCACTCCAGCCAGTGAACTTCCAGAAGCCTGCTTCTCAATACCCACCACTTGAAGAGACACTAGGAGATCACCAATACTGAGAGGACAAAATGTCTTCCCAATACTGCTTGTTAGTCAAGACAGTTGATATTTCAGAAGCATGGCCCCTGCCTTACCTTGGCTTTCAGTCTCAAGTGACTACATCGGATTGCCAGAACCTAGTCGCATCTAGGACCTCCCGTAAAAGCAGCCTGGCGGCTTTTAGCTCTTTAGCTCTTCAACATAGAACAGAATGACAAGAGAGGTGAACAGTCCATCACCTGGGCTCCTCACATCCATGCTTATCATACATTAACTTAATAGCAATAAGGAGAATAATAGCATTCCCCCATCTATCATACACCCCAAATGAATAGAAACGTAAATGTTCCACTCCCTATTAGAAAGTGGACGAGAGACAGTAAAGTATCCCCTGGAATGATAAGTCACTCTGAGACCAAAAAATGAAGCAAACCACTCTATACCGTTTACACGAAGTTTCATTCAGGGTAATTTACTGATGGGTGGGAGAGGATCTGGCAGACAAATGATCCTGACTCTATGCAGCTATTCTCAGCAGCTACTCTTCCCCCAGTCTGGACCTCAACTCACAGCTTTTATAGAGAAAGGGGCATTGTGGTAAGGTGGTTATCTAAAGTAGCACCAACTGTGTGCCAGTCATGTCTCCTAGTTACCTAAACAGGAGGCTTCTGTGTGTCACCTGAGGGAAGATGGAAGCAAACTCCCGAGGGAGGTCATTGCATGACCATGAACAAAATAGAGGGTCAAGGATGGAGTCCATGCTGTAGCACTTCTACACCCCCTCTCCAAAGGGGGATACAGTTTTATCCAGCACCGTATTTATCTCTGTTAATTTCATTTCTTTTTCTAGTTGAATTTGAATCCTGTCTTATATCGCAAACCAGATACTAAATAAAGAATTTAACAACTGCAATCATTCACTATATAAAAGAGGGTGGGAAAAGAAGAGTAAGTGGGATTCAAAAACTCAGTCACTGTAAAAAATGGGCTCAGGTTAAAGTAATGAACTGACCCTAGTGAGCCTATACCACAAGTTGGCCAGGGGTCAAGCTGTGTAAACCGACTATACTCTGGCCCCACTCTGGTTAGGAACCACCTGGCAGTGGATGTCTACTCTGCCTTCACTATCAGCGGAGAGAATTTGTGTCCTGCCCCAACTGTTACTTTTGGGACTTCAGCAGTGGTTTCTGTCATCCTGATGTAGGGAAACAGGACCAGGGAAACACCAGGGATAGAGGGCCTCATCCCAACCCCAAGCTTCCTGAGATACGGCTGTTTGATGCTTCTTCACGAGGCCTCCCCTTTCCACCCCTTGTATCTCACCCTGCCACACACACACGGAAGAACTTCCACGCCATTTGAAGACAGGGATGGGTGGAAAATGAAAGCCAAAAGTTCACGTCACTATATCTGAAATCCTTTTATCGCAGGTACATTTTTCACGCGTACATTTCTTTTTCCATATAAATGCAGACACCATGCATAGTAACGATCGTCCTTCTTTCTACAAGTGACAATGAACTCAGAGTTGGAACATGGTAAGTTTCATCCTTCAATAGACACTGCATGTTCCCTTTGCTCCCGGCCATGACACACAAATGATTACTGTCATTTTATAAGGAAGAGTAACACAAACTTTAATGCCTGATGAATCCGCCTCCCTGGGTTGATATGTAGTATTCCCTGGGAAATGTTAACACAAGATGGTCTCCCAGAGGCCTTTGCAATGCAGACATTTTCTTCCTTGCCTGTGGTGTGTAGCAATAATCTGATTAAGAATGTCCTCAGACTGTTCTTGTTACTAGTCTCCCACCTGACCATCCAGCCAAACTATTATCCAGTGAAGAGTCCCTTCTCTGGCCATTTCTCCTTTTAGAAATCTGTTTCTAAAGGTTCTGCTGATGGGAAGATTTGCCCCCTTAAGATCCATTTCTGAATATGGCTATAATGCTAGACTCATCCACCTCTGGCTGGGGAAGCATATATTTCACAATGATCTATAAACCAGTAGACTGAGTTTATCGGAATCCTCTATGAGGCCATAGGTAAAAGTGGAGGAAAGGAAAAGTCAGCAAGAGTAGGTACAATGTGACTAAAAGACACCTTTTCAAGCAATGAATTTGTGATTTTAGAAAGTGCTCAAGTTTGATCGCATTTGAACAATGTCAACCGCAGCATACTTCCAACTCCATGGCTCTCCAGTGAATGAGAAGCAGCCAGGATCCATGGTGTCACTTGGTGTCTCCTAGCCAGGTGTTCAATACCTTCCCGAGGCAGGCCAGCAAATAGTCATTATCACAGAAAGCTTTATTCCAAACTCTAAGAGGCCTGGTCTGTGATCTTGCTATTTGGCAACTCTTCACACATTTTTCTAATCTTCAAGCACCATTGTATCAGGTGGAAAAGTGCTTTCACCGCAGCCCAGACAAGCTCAAGAGTCTTCTCTTTCTCTGAGACCCACAAAAGTTGCCAGCATTAAGAGGTATTAAGTAAATGGGTTTTAAAAATACAAGTATGATTTAAATTGCCTCTAAATCTAAAGAAGCCCAATAGGTATTATGCTTTGTTCCTCTTTTTTATTTTTATTCATTTATTTTGAGAAAGCATGCAAGTGGGGGAGGGGCAGAGAGAGAGAGGGAGAAAGAAAATCTCAAGCAGGCTCCACACCCAGAATGGAGCCTGATGCAAGGCTTAATCCCACAATCGTGAGATCATGAGTCAGATGCTCAACCAACTGAGCCACCCAGGCATCCCCATTATGCCTCGTTTCTTTTTTTTTTTTTTCACGTTTATTTATTTTTGAGACAGAGAGAGACACAGCATGAACAGGGGAGGGGCAGAGAGAGAGGGAGACACAGAATCGGAAACAGGCTCCAGGCTCTGAGCTATCAGCCCAGAGCCGGACGCGGGGCTCGAACTCATGGACCGCGAGATCGTGACCTGAGCTGAAGTCGGACGCTTAACCAACTGCGCCACCCAGGCGCCCCTATGCCTCGTTTCTTAATGTTAGTTGATGTAAAGTCTTACTAGTGTTCTTTACTGCTTGAGAAGACTACCTTACATGGTGCACACTCTTGGATCTTCACAAGCTTCACCAATTTTTATGGCATGCCATTCTCACCTCTTTGCACGCAAGTGTCTTACCTACACATTGATCATAATTATGTCCTGCCCACCAGCTTCTAGCAGCACACAGACCTCCATGAATTGGGCAAACATGATACCCTATATGATGGGCAGATGATCAGGGTCCCTGTAGAATAAATTATGATGAAGAACCAGAATGTGACATACTCGAGTAATGCGGTTATACTATGGTCACTGAGAGATGAAAACAAATTGCTTCTGGAATTCTCTACCTCTTGGGATAGAGGAACTGCATTTTCCAGCTAAGCTGTTGCTGGCCTGGTGTTAGAAGCTGGGTTAATGTTCTTCAATAAAGAGACAACTTCCAGAGCAACTACTGATATTGGAGTTAACAAATGACTAAATTTGTAATAATCCACCAATTAGCAGAGGGAAGAAAATTATCTAATGACCTGATAGAATATGTAGGCCTGGGTAAGAACTAAAGAAACGGTGATATGTAGGAGTGGGAGAGGGACTTTGAGAGCTGACCCTCTGCTTCTGCCTTGCCCTTAAAATGTTCTATCACAGATGCAATCTCATCTAAATTAGAAACTGATATTGAAGGTCTGGAAAGAGATTTCTGAATAATTGGCATTTGTTATTGTGTGAGGTATTTATAAGGTATTCACACAAAGCATGTCCAGCACTGTAGTATGGGTTGCCGTATAAGATATTCAGGGTTATTTGAATCCCTGTAAAGTCCCTCTTCCAATTTGGGGGTCAAAGTATTTCCCAATAAATGCTCTAAAATTTACAAGGGTCTGGACAGGTTCAGGACATAACCTATGTTGTAATTCAGCAATTCAGAGTCAGACTGGACAATCTATTTAGGCTATTTTAACTAGAGGTGATAAGTAATTATTCTTTTAGGGCATCCAAGGGTGATCATGGTCTTCAGATGTCATCTCAGTCTGAGAATCTACAAGCCTGAATTTGAATTTCTTGTTTAAACCTACCTGAATGTTTAGAAGCAGCTAAATTTCTTGTTTATGCTTCCAAGATCACTGGTACCCTAAACCATTTTTGCATTCCCCATTTTTTTCCATAATGGTCCAATGAAGCAGTCATGTGGTGTGTCAACGCCTTACCTTCGTGTGCACGTTTTCCAATCTGTCTCAGAGGATAATCTTAGTAATCACTTTATCTCTGTATGACATAGATAACCAGACTCTCGTCTTTTAATTAGTGAGATTCAAACTCAACCTGTCATTGTTTTCAGTGTTTTATTTTAAAATTTTTCTTTCATTGAAAACATGTGTCTATTTTCAGCAAAAGAACAAATACATTAAATAACTTTAGACATTGGTGGGGTTTTTTAGTTATTATTATCTTTTAGTTGATAACATATTTGTTTGCCAAAGGGAGTTTATATTTGTGGTCACGAGGTCTGATCAATTAAATTGCACTCCTTACTGAGGGCCTTATAAAAAGATTTCCTCAACATTCAGTGAGATGAAGAAAAGGAGCACAATTGGCAAAGAGATAAATTACATCGTTAAGGCCTTACCTTCATGGATAGCTTCTCATTCTACTTTTGTAGAGATGCTACTCCTCAAAGTAATCTTAGATCCCATATTGTCTAAACCTTTCGTTTACAGCAAAAGAAGCTACGGCTGCACCCCATCCCAATTAAACACTTCATTACATACTGTCTTATTTTCTAATAGCCTCTTGCACGTATTCCATTTCTAACAAGACTGTAAGCTCTTTGATAGCAGAGATAATTATCTTCTGTGTTTTTTTTATCTCCCTCACAGCTCTTAATACTTGTTGATTAAATGATTGATTTAATCAAGGATACTCTCTGTTTTATCCCTTATGCTTCCAAGATCACTGGTCGGGTCACAGATTGAAGCACTCATGGCAGAGGATATTGTTAGTATATAAAGAATCCTAGGTCCTCTGGATATAGCGTACTTGGTTAATAAGGTAACTAAATAATGGGAAATGACTTCAGTAATTAATGGAATAAAAATCAAGAGGAAGGATTACAAAAAGAATTTGTAAATTCGAACATGTATTAGTTTTCCAAGACAGTGATCATGATACAAATGGCCTTTAATTCACTATAAAATTGCTAGAAAGTTATAAAATCCACTGTCCGCTTATTATCTAAAGAGACGATGTATGTGTCTATGTACGTGTATATACAGCAACATATATAAGAAGTCCAGACTGCTTTGCATACTTTCTGCCAAGTACTGCACATAGGAAATCAATAGTTTAAGATTGGTCAGGGTACACATATATGCCTTAAGTATTTGACAAAAAGTTCATAGAAGTATAAAACGATAACCTCTTCCAAATTGTGAGATTTTGTATTTTACAAATGAAAACAGTGAAGCATAGTGTATCCAAATACTTTGATGCTTTGTCCAAGTACACACATTTATTAAATAAATTTAGAATCAGACTAATGGGTCTGCTTTTCCTATTCATTATGAAGGCCATGCAGCTGTCATGTGTTTGAAGATGTTTTTAATAAACACTGAACCAAATTTAAAATAGTCACCCTCTATTCAATTATTGTTAATTACATAAATGTTAATTTCATTTGTCACTTTGTGAGTTGCTTGAAGACAGAGATTCTGCCTTATTCTTTTTAACTTATTGTGATGGTTATAAAGAATTACACATAGCAATTGGCCATTAAAAATTTGTTAGAGAAAAAAATATCTGATGTGTTTATGTTAGCAGAATTTCATCCTCCTCACTATAAACTTGTGCCATATAGCCACTGTAGTACTTAATCAAGGCTCTAAGTAAATGGGACAGTTTTACACGTGTATCCTTTTCCCGGGGTAAAAGAAAAGGCAGAAATAGCGCACAATTTCTATACAATGTATTTTATAGACTCATTCTAATTTTTCTCAAAAAACTTTTCTAAATTTTTAGACATTACAGCTAATTAGACACTTACCTGCTATTTATTATTTTTGTATATTACCTTTGGGTCAATTTTTTTTTCGGGGGGGGTCAAATTTAAATGCTAGAGAATTAGATGTCTATGTGTTGGTAATAAACTTTTAGAACAATGGGATCTTTTGTACAAGCAATATATATTATTTTTAAGTACTTGTTTTTGAAAAACACATAATTTTCCAATTTAATGTTTGATGTGTAGATTATGGGAAGATGGTGGAGGTGACAGCAGTATAGTTTTTGGATCTTTCTGACTCTCACATAAAAACAAATATTGAATATAGAGCAAAGACAATAATACTTGGACAACATTTACAAAAAAACTGGGTGATGAGGTCGATCCCTCAAAACAAAATAGAAGGGAGAAGGAAAGAATCATCAATAGTTGCGAAGTCTGTTTGTTAGCAGCATCTGTGAAGGAGAAAGAAGGAAGCAAGAAGGTGTCTGGAAGACCTGGAACAAGAGAACCCCGAAATATCCAACAATTAATAAATGGAAATAAATGGAAAGCGTGGTGGACCAATAAAACTGAAACTGGGTGGGTTTTGCCTATTCTAGTCCACGTAATTGTAAGTGGTCCAGTCTTGGGGCGCCTGGGTGGCTCAGTCGGTTAAGCATCCGACTTCGGCTCAGGTCATGAGCTCACCCTCCCTGAGTTCAAGCCCCACGTCGGGCTCTGTGCTGACAGCTCAGAGCCTGGAGCCTGTTTCGGATTCTGTGTCTCCCTTTCTCTCTGACCCTCCCCCATTCACACTCTGTCTCTGTCTCAAAAATAAATAAACATTTAAAAAAATTAAAAAAAAAAAAAAAAAGAAAGTGGTCCAGTCTGAAAGGAGCTGTAGGGGTTTGCCCTATAAACTTTTGAAACTAACTAACCAAACCTCCCTTACAAGAGAAGACATCAGCATTTCAGAGAAAGTGCTGTGAGTGGAACCAAAATCGAGCAAAAAGGACAGTAAAAGAAAAGGGAAAGAGAAGATAAGAAAAAAAAAAAAAAAAGTAAAGTAAGGAAGCAGACCTAGGATATCTCAAAAATAAACTGCCAAATATTTAAAACTGGCTGAGAATATCAGAAGAGGGGGCTCAGCAGAGTTAGAAAAGCCTTGTGACCCTGTCAGGAAAACTAAATTAATGCGAAAAGGAAAAACAGGAGAGTATTGAAGTCAAATCCTATACAAAGACATTATTTTTAAAATGATGAGAATAAGGAGCAGAGTAACAGTCCAACAGTAAATGTAAGTGAACCATAGAGATGTTCATTTTTAAGAAGGTCAGAATTGCAATGTACTATTTCAAAGGAAGCTGAAAGACATTGTTTTGGCTATCTATTGTTGGGTAACAAACGATCTCAAAACAGGGGCTTAAAACAATCATTTTACCTTGCCCATAATTTCATGGATCAGGAACTTGACCAAAGCTAGTGAGGACAGTTTGTATCTTATCCACGTAGCATCGGCTATAGCAACTGGTGTTGGAGGATGAAATTTCAAAGTAGCTTCTTCATGCATATGCACGTGTGGTGTCACTGTAGACATACTGTATTGGTCAAAGCAGTCACCTGCCAGCCCAGAGTAAAGGGGAGGAAAAATCGACCCTACAATCATTTTTAGCATCAATGGGAAAGTGTCAAAAGTTACAGTGTAGTCATCTTTAATGCATCACAGACATTAAGAATATAATACAAACTAATAAAAGTAAAAGAAAATCCAACATAAAAATCAGTAGAGTCCCTGCAAAAGAACAACACAAAAAGCAAGAAAACAGAAAATATATTAAAAGAAATTATAATTCAAGAAAAATGTGCTAAAATTATATTTTAAATGGGACTGCTATTGAAAAAGCATACCTTTTGCCTAAGAATATAGACACAGACAGAATGGTCAACAAGTCATATTCTAGGAAACTTACTGGACATTAAAGGGAAAAAATATTAGGTATGAGGACAAAAAGAACATATGGTTAAAAAGGAAAGAATTAAAATATCATCAGACTTTTTTTTAACAAAGATTATTTTCTTAGAGCAGTTTTAACTTCACAGCAAAATTGAGAGAAAGATGCAGAGATTTCCCATATACTTCCTGCACCCCCACATGCATAGCCTCCCACATTGTCAATGCCCTTCACCAAAGTGATACATTGATTACACTTGATGAACCTACATTAAAACATCATAATCTTTCAAGTCCATAGTTTATCTTAGGGTTCATTCTTGGTGCTGTATGTTCTATGGGTTTGAACAAACATATGATGACACGTATCCATCATTATAGTATCATATAGAATAGTTTCACTGCCCTAAAAACCCAAGGTACTCCACGTATTCATCACAATCCCCTCAAAAATCCTTGGCAGCCATTGGCTTTTTTACTGTCTTCATAGTTTTATCTTTTTCAGAATGTTATTTAGTTGGAATCTTATATAACCCTTCCAGATTGACTTCTTATACTTAATAATATGATTTTCCTCTGTCTTTTCATAACTTTATAGTTCATTTGGTTTTAGTGCTAAATTATATTTTATTGTCTGGATGTACCATAGTTTATCCATTCACCTAATGAAGGGCATCTTGGTTTCTTCCAAGTTTGGGCAATTGTTAATAAAGCTGTTATAATCATCTGTGTGCATGTTTTTGTGTGAACATAAGTTTTAAATTCCTCTGGATGTAAACCAAGTAATGTGATTTCTGGATTTTATATATATATATATATATATATATATATATATATATATATATATGGTAAGGGTATGTTAATTTTGTAAAAAATTTCTAAATAGTATTCCAAAATGGCAGTACTATTTTGCATTCCCACCAGCAATGAATAGAATTCCTTTTGTGCCATATCCTATCAGTATTTGATATTGTCAGTGTTCTATATATTGGTCATTCTAATAAATATGCAGTGGTATGTCATTGTCGTCTTCACTTGCATTTCCCTAATGGCATACAATGTAGAGCGTTATCACACATTTTTAATAACAATGCTTTATGCCTGAAGAAAATAGAGTGATATATTAAAGATGCTCAAGGAAAGATAATGTGAGTCAAATATTTTATAGCCACCAAAAATGTCCTTCGGTTCAGAAGGTGTAGATAAACTGCTATTAATATGTAAGAATTCATAGAATGATGTTCCCATGAGGTCTCATTCAGGAATCTACTAAACACAGTGGTGCAGACAACCAAAATGTCCAGATAGACATAGAGCTAAGTACTGATAGTGAGCCTTGATTTGTGTTAACGAACACTACACAAGAAGTAAAAGGCAGGAAATAATACAATATAATGGGTATAATCTAATAATGCAATTGCAAACAAACATAAAAAATAATGAGGTAGAATATTTCATACCACTCCCTTTTGCCTGCCAAGTGGCTGTGGAGAGATCTGCAGCTAACCTTAACTACAGAGAACAAACTGAGGGTTGCTGGAGGGGCAGTGGGAGGAGGGTAGTCTAAATGGAGAGCACTTGTGATGAGCACTGGCTGTGGTATGTACGAGATAAATCACTAAATCCTATAGGTGAAACTAATATTACACTGTATGTTAACTAACTGGAAATTAAATAAAAACTTGAGACAAACAAATAAATAAATAGGTAGAAAAGGAATAGCATATGTCAAATTTTAACTGTTAATGGTAGTCATAACTTGTGTTGGTATTGATATCATTATTCTGAAATTATTGTATGTGAAAAATTATAGGAAATTCTAATAATAGAAATCAGGACAGTAGCTGCTTTTGGAGGAAGAGAAGAGGCTACAATTGGAATGGGGCTCAGCTAGGGCAATCTTTAATAATTCATATTCTTTTCTAGAACTTTATCCTAAGAAACACTTTAAGAAGATCATCAGATAACTGTACAAAGATATTCACTATATCACTAGTCACCATATCAATAATTATAAACAAAGAAAATTGTTAATTGTTAGTTGGTTTAATAAGTGATAATTCATCAATACAATAAAATGTTATAACATTAATTATAAGCAAAAGGTCCATAGTATATTATTATTTTTTTAAGTTACAGATTTTTGTTTGATATCTTTAGACATGAATAAATACAACATCATGTATTTTCTTTGAGTGATAAAACATAAAAATTCTATATTTTTCGGTGCCTAGGTGGTTCAGTAGACTGAGATCCATCTCTTGAGTTCAGCTCAGGTCATGATCCCAGGGTTTGTGAGATCAAGCCCATGTTGGGCTTTGTGATGACAGCCTGAGCCCACTTGGAATTCTCTCTCTCTCTCCCCCTTTCTCCACCCCTCCTGCACTCTGCTCTCTGTCTCTTTCTCTCAAAATAAGTACATAAACATTTTTTTTAAATCTACATTTTCAAAGGAAATTCTAAACTTGTGTATTATTCTAAATTATATTTTCTTACCACTTTATTCCATGTCATTTCATTCCATAAGAATTTTGAGTGGTTATTACACTAAAAGCTAGACTAATACCATGCTAAAAAATATAACAAGAGATATGACCTGTTTTAATAGATTGAATTTAAACAATTCTAGCCAAATTATCAAATACTATGACCAAATATAAACAAGCTGCTAAAGGAGAACAAAAGGGAGATATTTGGGATATGTGAGCCTTGATAAAATTTTATTGCATGAAGATTACTTCACATGGGACTTGAAAGATGAAAGAAATTTGAAAATATGGATGAAGGGTATAAGGGAAATCTAATAAACAAAAAGCTGCCTGGGCAGAGGCATAGAAACATTGGACCATCTGGGAGGTTTAGCAGAGTAGATGGATCTCCAGTATGACTGGAGATTTAGAAGGAAGATGGAAAAATGCAGGGTTGGACCAGAATGTTGTGATCAAGAACACTATGTTGCAAGTTTTGTCTTCTAAAAATATGTGATGAAATAAACATAACATAAAATTTACTACTTAACCATTTTTAAGTGTCCAGTTCAGTGACATTAAGTACATCCACATTGTTCTGCAACCATTACTGCCATCCATCTCCAGAACTTCTTCTTTCTTCTAAACTGAAACTCTGCACCCATGAAACAGTAACTCTCCAATCTTCCTCTAATCCCTGACAGCCAGAACTCTACTTTCTGTCTAATTTGGCTACTCTACGTACTTCATATAAGAATAATCATATAATATTTGTCTTTTGTGACTGGCTTGTTTTAATTAACATAAGGTCTTCAAGGCTTTTCCATGTCATAGTGTTTGTCAGAACTTCCTCCCTTTTTTTAGGGTGGAGTGATAGTCCATGGTGTGTGTATACCACATTTTGCTAATCGATTTCATCGGTGCACGGACACTTGAGTTGCTTTTACCTTTTGTCTCTAGTGAGTAATGCTGCTAGGGGCATGGTTGTACAAATAGTGTTTGAGTCCCTAATTTCAATTTTTTGAGGATACACCCAGAACTAGAATTGCTGGGTCTTCTGGTCATTCTGTGTTGAAGATGTTGAAGGTTTGGTCTTTCTTTTGGAAGAATATCTAGATGGCAAATACTTCTGAATAAAAAATTGGAATGGTTGTGTCTGTTCTAGAAAGATTACTGCAACTGCATGAAGGAGTGAGATAGAGGATGGTTGGAGGCAGACAACCTTCTAGAAGATCTCTGAATAAGAGAAGCTGAAAGCAAGAGAAGCAAAGACCCAGAAGTCCCGGAAGAGATTAAAAACAAAAAAAATCAACATATCTTGATGATCAACTGGATGTGGGGTTAAAGATGAGAGAGGAGTTGACAGGCTGCTAAGATTTCTCCTTCCTAAAGTCAGGAGGATGAAGTCAAATTCTAACAGACAGTATTGTTACTTAAGTCATTGTGTAATTATTCAAAAATTTAATTCGACAAATTAGACAGGTTCTGAAAATGTTTTCAATTCATTGGTAATGCTGTTTTCCCCATATTTAAAATGAGGTTGTTTTGCCAATGTTCTACTTAGCGAATACTGATCAGAATTGGTTTTACTATTACTGTTGGCAATTCCATTGAAAGTAGAATGCTTCAGGATAATGAAACATCTGCTTTTAAAATATCTAAATTTTAATCTCAGTATCTGTACACCATAGGATGAAGAGAAAACTCAATTTCTTATTGTTTCTATGGGCACAAATTTCTTGGTATTGAATATTTCTCATTAATAAATATAGAATCTGTAATTTTGGACACAAGAACCTAGGACAATGACTGAAAATGCCTATCTAGTGATGCCTGGGTGTCTCAGTCAGTTAAGCATCCTACTTCGGCTCAGGTCATGATCTCACAGTTCATGAGTTCAAGCCCCGCATCAGGCTCTGTGCTAACAGCTCAGAGCCTGGAGCCTGCTTTGGATGCTGTGTCTCCCTCTTTCTTTGCTCCTCCCTTCCTTGCACTCTGTCTCTCTCTTGGCCTCAAAAATAAATAAACATTAAAAAAAAAAAAGAAAATGCATATCTAGTAATAAACGTTGTCTGACATATGGAACTCTTACATAAGCCAAAGTGTGGGTAATCTAAAATAAAAGTTAATAAAAATTTGACTATATATTGACATTTAAGTGTAAATCTCACAGATATTTGTGGAATTGTTAACATACTGAAAAGAGAACAGGTAAGTCCAATATGAAACTAAATTAGAGTTCAACTAGAAACATGTTCAAATTTCCATCCCAACCCCTTGCTAAGTATCATACACCACTCTCCAAAAAGTTTATGCACTATGGTGTTACAGTCTATTAACAGGCCATTGTTGCTGCCATGATTCTCTTATCTCTTTTTTCCTTTTTATTTTTCTTCTACTATAAAATAGGTTGCTATCTATAATAATGAAATTGCAAAAAGTTTGAAAGCATATAGTTCCAAATTCTCAATAAAATCAAATATCAAAAATAGTAAAATTGTTAATTTAACTATTTAATTAAAATGTTAGTTTATAATTAATATTTTTTAAATTTTATTTGTTTTTGAGAGAGAGAGACAGAGACAGAGTGTGAGCAGGGGAGGGGCAGAGACAGAGGAAGACACAGAATCTGAAGCAGGCTCCAGACTCTGAGCTGTCAGCACAGAGCCCAATGCGGGGCTCAAACTCACGAGCCATGAGATCACGACCTAAGCTGAAGTCAAACACTTAACTGAGTGAGCCACCCAGGCACTCCTATAATTGTTTTTGAACAATGCCATTCGTGTCTCCTATCCTTACTATAATTGGTTTAGAAGCATATCACAAGATTAGCATTTACTACTCCAATTTCCAAAGAGAGGGGATAATTTAACATTAATAATCAGCAAAGATCTACAATAGATGAGAAAACAATGGGTTTATAAGATCTTAGAGAAATAAGCAATGATCCCTGAGAACCAGTATTGGTTCACTAAAGCCGGGTATACCAAACTAATATTATGTTGTTTCCTGGAAGAGATATAAGACAAGAAGATCAGAGGATGACATAGATAAGTATATCTTAATTTCAACAAAAAATTGAATAGGGCCATTCACAATACACATGTAAACAGGGTACCAAATGTATGCAAGGATAGTGATGCTTATAGATGAGTTCATCTGTGGCAAATATTCAAATTTATGCAGTGTTTATTCAGGTCAATCTGAGATGGTGTCTGAGAACAGAATTGTTTTTTCCCTTCTGTGCTATTCAGTTTTTCTATTTCCATTAATATTCTCTATCAACACATAGAAGTTGTTTTCAAATTTTCAGAAGGCACAATTGAGAGGTTAATATTTATGACTCAAAATATGCAACAAGCAAAAATCATGAGGCAAAATAATAGAGATGAAATTTAATCCAGGTAAACTCAATTGTCTCCTTTTTGCCATATTACCTTAGACACACTCAAGTTTCACAGTTGATGAAATAAAAAAGAAGAAGGCACCTTTGACCTTACAGTTCTTTGTATTCAGCAGTGACTTATTTGGAAAAGACCTGGAAGGTTTTATAATGGCAAGTTGAATAGTTCAATGTAAGTCAATAGTGTAATGTGGCTGCCAAAAATACTAATTTAATCTTAAATTGAATTAACAGAAGTAGAGAGAGCTGAGCAATAAATTGAAACTAATTCCCCTGTATCTTGTGCTGGTCAGACCACATGTGGAGTCCAAGGCTATGGGGAAGAACATTATGAAACGTTGAAAAAAAAAGAAACTTACCAAATTATCAATATCTGAAAGGATTTTATACCAAAAATTATGGAAGAAAACTAAACTGTTTATTTTGTAGAACAATTAAGGAAAACATGATAATTGTTTTCAAATATGTGAGAGTCTAACATGAATGAGAAATTAGAGTTGCTTTAAGTAATTCCAAGGTCAGAGCCAAAATCAATGGATTGAATTGCAGAAAGACTGGCTATCTGATCCTCGGCAAATTGGTCTCTGACGCCCTCATGGCCTTTATTTTCACAGTTATAAAACATGTAGTTGATCTCAATGTGTATGAATAGCACAGTAGAAAAATGTGCAGCCTACAGACTGTTTGAATTTCTATGACTCTATGATTGTAAGTATTTTCTACCCATTAAAACTGCATGTTATCTTGTGAGGTGGTAAGTTCCTTGACATTGGAAATATTAACCCAGTAATCATTATAGGGAGCTTATATTTGGTGGATGTTCAGACCAGACTGCCTCTGAGATATTCTCTGGGTCTAAACTATGACAATGAAAAAGGTTTCTGCTTCTATGAAATGATGAGGTGCCTGGGAAGGTGCTCATGAATATGTGCCACACTGACATGATGTGTGCTGAGCATGCTCTGAACCAAAGGACGATAGCATTGGTATCCCTGAGTCTCCGTTGTGCTTACAACAGGTGTCCAATTTGTGTTAGGAAAGTCATAAAAAATCGTTACCTGCTTTTGAAAGAAATTAATGGCGGAAGTTGGAAGAAGAGAAGGTGCCAATCAGCGTTTTGGTTTTGTTTTGTTTTTGGACCTATGTTTTTAGAGAACTAAGAAGTTAATGAGTAGCTTGCAGGATGGATAATATGTTTTCAGCCCATTTGTACATGTGCTGAAGACCAATCCAGAACAGAGATTTCCCATTATGTTACTGAATAGAAAGGCAGTTTAAGGTAATGGTAAAAGGGTGGTTGCTGGAGCCAGGATTTCAAATTATGGCTTTATAAGTTATGAACTGGGTGAATATGGTTTTACCTCAATTTCTTCCTGGAAAAAGTGGATAACATTAGTACCTACATCATATAGGCTGTTGAGAAGATAACACTAGCTAGTACATTAAAATCACCTAGAATAGTGACAAATAGATAATAAGAGGTCAAAATCAATTAATATTAATATTATTGGGAATAACTGTATCCATTATAATTTTATAACATATACTATAATTTTAAGAACTTGATTTTTGTTAAAATTTTTAAGTTAGAATTTTAAGTTGTGTTCATATTTACTGATGCAAATAATTAGTTTCTCTGAGCCTTGGTTTTTCTCTTCTGCAAAAGAAGAAATAATGATATCAGGTTCAAATTGCAAGAGTATAAAACTTATAATGAATATAAAGTTCCCAGCGCCATATCTTACGTGCCCAAGACACATAGCTGTCTACTCAATTATCTGTAGTGTGAAATTGTCTCCGGGAGGCAGCTATCAGCCAGGGACTTTAATTTAGAGATGCCTTGCATCCAGTGAGATCTTGGCACTAGATCTTGCAACAGAATCAAAACGGAATAATGTGAGCTTTTAAGACTAGTGTCCTTCCTCACACTCTCTCTCCCCTTTCCCTGACTAGGTGCCAAGCACGAAGAGATCCTTGCCTAGAATATTATTGAAGCTATAAGTTATTAGGAATTTGAAAGCCTGGATAACTGCAAGTAAAAAAGCCACTCACTAAGCAGGTACATCTGCATTGAACTGTAATGTAAGAAAAAAATAACTTCCTATCGTGTTATGCCCCTGAAATCTTGAACTTCATTTGTTATAGCAGCAGAAAGTACTCTTGTTAATACTCCTCAATGATAGTAAGTGTTCAACACATTATAACATTTATTTTAATCAGTATGTCTGATAGAATGAAGATATTAGGTTTCTAGTGAGTAGTAGACTTTATTTTTTTAGCTCATGTCAGTGAAAGGATGACAGAGAGAAATAATAATGAGAAGATGTGATTTATGATCTACATTCTGTTCTAATATTAAAGCTAATAATATTAAAATGTATTTGTTTTTGCTATTTATATTTTAACTTTTTTGAAAAAACTAATAATAAATTGATTCACATCTCTACTTTCTGTTTAATGTCTTCTAGATGTACTTTCCAAAGTCAAGGTGTAGTAACTTCTCAAATGATCAATTTCCTTTCTTTATTTCATACAATATCCTGTATAATACATATCCTATATAATACAAATGTAGGGCAAATAAATGACTGTTTTAGTTTAAGTACCTAATTTCTCTTTATGATTAAAACCATTAAAATAATGCATAAAATATATTTATAAACTACAATTGGAAGCGGAGGAATTCTTTGTAAGCTGAGTGACATAAACTTAAAGCTCATAAAAAGAAAACTACGTATATGTAAACTGTATAAACCTAACAGTTCTAGAAAGCAACACAGGAAGAAAATACAAATGAATTCAGATGGTTTGTAGAAAGGCTTGAATGAAGGAATCACATCAAAGTCTAGAATATGCATCAAACTGAAATTTTAAGCTAGGCAATAGGCCATACCTTGTGCCCCCCAAATGCATTTTTGAGAGACATGTTTCTTAATCAGAAAACCAGTATATTCACCATAGATGTGACCACATATGTCAAAGCCTATCTTCTGTGACTGAAGTTATTCACAGTAATGATGAGGCTAATTCATCTTAATTAAGCAAAGTAACATATCTTAGAATGTAAGATTTTAATGGAGTAAAATATTAGTAAATTCAGTTAATCAGATATTTATTACATTTATTTAACAAGTTAATAATCCGTTAAAGAAGTCATGAACTAGGGGATATACACTGAATTCCTAATTGTGTAAACATGTCTCATTAAATACTGAATTATATGACCCAAATCTAAATCATTTAATTGCCATTGGATGACTAACATATTACAGGTTTCTACACATTTTCACAACTAATTAAGGGTCATATAAGATACATTAACATGTTAGCCATGATAACAACCCATGATTGGGTTGTTTTGATGTCTCTCTTCCTTTTTGGAATTTTTAAAATTTGTTTTCATGAAATTTGCAGATAAAACACTGAGCAAGATCAAGCAACAACTTGATCTATTGGAAGGCAATTGGCCCTCCCTTTTGTTAGTCACAATATGTAGACTAAGAATGAATTATTAATATGATTCTGGTAACTAGAAAAAAACATAGTGTGAAGATACTAACCTTGCATAGAAATATATCATAAAATAAATGCTTTGAATCCATGTTAAAAATAATAATAGTAGTATTTCTGTTAATCCTTTTTAAAAACCACTTACCCTTTCACTTACTACTTATATTTGTCACCATATATTATACACTGCAGCAAATTTTTGAAATTAGCATTATTGTATGTGTTTGTTGATGAACATCCAGTCTTTTATCACCAAAGACTGGACTCAAAATTATAACTTAACCTCTTCACTGAGAATTGGTATTTGACAAAGCATTTTCCTTTTGTACCTTACAAGAAAACTTTTCCTGGAAACCTGAAATAAAAATAAACATGCACTCTTGCATAAAGTTGCATGTATCCTAGAGACAATTTGTTATCTTATTAAAGAGCACAAATATACATTTTTTGGCCTTAAATTCAAAACACTTTTGCTATAAGATCTAGCTTTTTAAATAATTCATTTTAGCCAAGCAACTTAGAAATCCCTTCCTGATGTGTTGATACTATTTGATAATGACAAAAGACATTCTATTTATATGCAATGTAATTCATAAGCATGGAATGCTGAGAATTGATATTGATCAGAGATGATGAAGAAATAGAGCAGACTCAGGTCTTACCCTTTCAGATTTAAATTTTTACCAAGTTAACCTGTGTAGTAAGTAGATGTAAAAGAGAAAGCTCTCCTAATATCAGAGTGGAAGAAAGGCTCTTCCGTGTAATAGGTGTACATTTGTTGAGTGAATAAATCCATCAGCTAGGAAGCACAATTGTTCAGAAAGTAACCCAGTAAGCAACGCTCCAAGGAAAATAAGAAAGAATGATGATAAAATAGACAAAGTGGACTTTTCTAGGTAACTTTTATTAATCTTTATGGAAATCTTAACATGTAAATGGTGGATGCATTTATTCCTTAATTTCTCTTTTGTTTTTGTGGTTTGACACAGAGGGCTTGGAACCATTCATATAATTTCAACAAATGAATCTACAGCGTGGTATTTTCTTCATCAGCTCACAAAGCAAAGCATGTCATTTGACGTTTCATTCTTACTCCTGAGAAAAGCCCAGAAAATTGACACAACTGCGGGGTGCTGATCACACTTTGTTCTTACAAGAAGAGAAATATGCTATTTGTTTTTACGTTTTCTCAGTTGTCTTGGGAGCAAAACTGCCTCCAGCTACATATGGGCTTAGTCTCCAACGTCCATCTTATGGGTGTCACCTGCTAAGGTGAGGAGTCTGGAATAGCCCAGACACATTATGTATGGGTGGCCTTTTGTTTACGGCAGACAAAGCCAAAATCCTCGGGATTACTTGAAGATATCATATAACACACAAGATGGAGTTACTATTATTCTCCTCTAAGACATATAGTGTTTCCCCTGGGCAGAGAAAAGAACGCACAGCCAATCATATGAAGACAGAACCCATTAAAGATTTATGCAAGCCTGAATTACTTGGCTTTAAACTATTTTCTTCTCCCCTACTTTTTTTTTCCTCTTTTTCTCTTTAATAAGAGGGACATTTCTTCCCGAACAGCAAAGCTGATGTAGATAGTATCACTGGTAATCCTTGGCTTAAGCACAGAGCTTCTAAATGGCTTGAATTAGGCTGGAAGATAGGGCTGTTTGATTTCCCTTCCTTTTTGTTTCTGTTTTCAAGGCTCTGTCACCAAATGTCCCACTAAACTAGCATTTATGTGGGCTTGGGGCCTCTGTGTGGAAGTTTCCTTTTAAGCATAGTCAATGAAACAGCTTTGAAGCTGTTGAACTGTGTAAATGTTATATTAACATTTTCTCTCACAATTATAGACATTTACATGGTCTTGTTGAAATAGCGCTTTCAGAGGGAGGAAAAAAATACCAGAAGTGAAGGTACACAATGAAATGAAAAAGCAGCAGTGTGCTCTATTTATTTAGTTTCTGAAATAAATCATTTCGACTTTTAATTTACACTTCTCTAAGATGGTGGTTAAGAATAGACAAACAAAGGATACTGTGAGAAATAATTTCATTTTGTTCCTTTGTTACATTAGATCATTTAATTTCCACTTGGTTTGCATATGGAGATTTGGCCAATGCACCCTGTTCTTTAAATTTGCTAACTAATAACAAGGACTCAGGAAGCTCATTCTAAAGACCTAAGACTCATGGGTGATGATTCGAAAATTATGAGACTACAAGTAGTTGTCCAGTTATAAGAAGAAAGGCAAATAGAGTAAATTAGACATTAATCCGAAGCATTCCCAACTATCCATGTCCCTATTTAACAGAAACCATAATGTGCTTTCAAATTGAAAAGATTTGAAACATTCCAATAACTACCACATCTGTGATCTTTTCACTGCACGCAGTCTGATGCACAGGTTAGAAAAAGGAAGACATAATCACTTAGACTCTAAGGAAATATTTTAATAGTCTAATTTTGGTACCTTTGTGCATACAGAGCAATCATTTTACGGATGCACAGGATCAGGAAAATTCAAAGTAAAATTATCTCTTTTCACATTGATTCTACCAAATTCATTTTCTATGAAGATCAATAATTTTAATATCAACATGATATCACAGGTTTCTTTGCTATTGATAGACTTGTTTTAGTGTGTGTGTGTGTGTGTGTGTGTGTGTGTGTGTATTTATTTATTTATTTATTTATTTATTTCTTGTCTTTGTGACAAATCAAAGCAAAGAGCATGTCCGAGATGGAACCGTTGCTCAGCAACTGAGCTCTCCACTGGTCTGACCGTTGCTTTCTCTCCAGCAGGGCAGATATGCAAGATGGACAGATGCACCGATCCTCAACACAGTATCAGATTGTGTTATATGTATTTCAGATTGTGATAGCAATAATCTTGTAGCAGTCTCTGTCTACACATCATTGAACTTTTATAGTCAAACTTTAAAAAGTACACCGTTTCATAAGGGTTTTCCATAGTTTAGTTATCTAATTGATTTTCAGTTTTTAAAATTATGTTCTAGAGAATCTAAATTGATTGGTCTTTATGTGATCTCTAAATACAGCTATGATTATGTTAAAATCTACATGAAAATATTGCTTTCATCGTACATTTTTCACATTGGCCTACTTGAGAATCCATGTGCTAGTTTCTATCAGGGTAACATGCCTCCTCTCCACCAAGAAATGATTTTAATTGGATTAAAAACTCAGTGTTCAGAGATTATATGAAAAAAATTGAATCACAATTTTAGGGCAAAAGATATTCTTAAAATCTAATTCATTTAATATCAGATAAAAAAATGAGGGAGTGTAAATGAATGCTTGTAAAAAGAAGAGTCAAGCTGGAATCATATATGTTAAAGATATTGAACATATAAAATATTCTTTTTGATGTGCATCTTAAAAGAAAATTTCAGGCTAAGCACATTTTTTATTTAAACTTATTTCATAAAAGAGAAATATAAATTCCACTAATTGATGAATTATAATTTAATGTCTTACATCAACATATTTTTTAAATGTTCATATTCTTTTAAAAAAGAAGAATTGAGTGACTCAACTTCTTTTAATCTAATAAATTCATTTAATTCAGTTCTGATTTTCTCAGAATTTCCCTCTCGTTGACAGCTGACAACTTCCCAGGAAAAGCATTGCTTTGACCCCCAAAATAATTAATCTGTCTGAAGGTACATTAGATCCTTTCTTTTTTTCTTTTCCTTTTTTTTTCATCGATACCTTCTTTTAAAATAAAAAGTCAAGAGACATTAGCAGGACCCAAATTCTTATTTATTTGCAAGAGTGGTTCCAAAGTTTCAGATTACTTTTTCTTTTAAAGGTATTGTGCCACTTAATATAAACTTAGATACCTTTCAAATACCTGAAATCGCCTAAAAAAGCAAACTCAAGAAACTAAAGGAAAAGTTGAGAGTATAAAACATGCTTAGGACATGGAATGGTGTTTTATTGAGGGACAATTCATAAAGTGAAAAAGATGAGAACTGCAGTGAAAATGTTTTCCAAGTTGCTGAACCATGAATAATTTGAGAAAAGACCAAAATTTAAGGATCAGTTTCCTTTGATCAATACAACTAATCTGAGAACACTGATCAGCTGAACATAAACAAACAACAGAAAGCAAAAATTTCTGCCAAGAATCCAAAAGAAATTCACAAATGCATCTGAATATAAAATCATTTTTATACATGTGAGACCCTCCTATGTTTCCCTTCAGAGTTCATTGATTGACATTTTATATTCAATCATAATAAGCTTTGTGATATCAGTTGCAAGAAACAAAAAGAGTAAAGAAGCTGCCCCTCATTATTATCCATACTAAACATCAACCAATAGCTTAATACCAGAAGATAAAAAAATTAAATAATAATTGTTAGATAAATAACTAAATTAATTAATTAATCAAAGTCAGTATACTAATTGATGAAACCGGACTGGTAACTATAAAGACAGTGAAGAGTGTTTGGATTCTGGATATTTAGAAAGTTGAGCCTTTGGGACTTCTTGACAAATTGGATCTGTGGCATGAGGGAAAAATAGAATCAGGCATGACTTCCCCACTTCTTTTTCATGACCCTGGAAGGATAAAGTTAGAACCAATTAACATCAGGAGGGAAAAATTGTATGAGGTCACCAAAGAGAGATTTTGACAGAAGAGAGAGAGGGTCAAATTACAGGAGTCCCAAATTACAAAATATTCGTTTGTTCTTAAAACCATGATTTTGTCTGGATCATCAAGTATTAAATAATATTTTGTTATATTTGGTTTTTCGTGATGTATGCCCTTACATGAATGTCACTAGTTTTGGGAGAGGGATAAAGATATATAGTATTAAATAAGCCTATATCCAAGAATAAAGGCTATGCGAAACAGACACACTTGCCCTTCCCTCAGTCAGTTATATCTGTCCTGTGTCTCTTCCAGTATGAGTGTATCATGATATGCTTTTGAGGTTTTGTTTTGTTTTTGTTTTTGTTTTGTTTTGTATAACATGAACCTTAAATATTGCCCAAGTACCCAAAAGCCACTTCAAATTGACTGACATTATAAAGGGATAATAAATTACTCTCCTGTAGGAATTCGTATTTGGCCGTGTATACTGTACTTTATCTTCAATTTAATGGGCTTTCAAGAATAATTTCGATTGTATTCATTTTTGCCTTATAAAAATTTACCCTAAAAACGGGTCCAATGTAAAATAAGACCCCGTGGTACACATTTATAAAAGCAAGGAAATATGTTCACATTTAAAATTTTTTAAGATATTTATTTATTTTTGAAGGAGAGTGAGACAGAGTGTGAGCGGAGGAGGGGCAGAGAGAGGGAGACACAGAATCTGAAGCAACTCCAGGCTCTGAGCTGTCAGCACAGAGCCCGACGCGGAGCTTGAACCCACGAACCATGAGATCATGACCCGAGCCGAGGTCAGAGGCTTAACTGACTGAGCTACCCAGGTGCCCCTAAATAAAATTATATAAATAAAATAAAATCAACATTTTGTTATTACAATGAGAAAAACCTCAGCTGTTCTGAATTTAAATGAGTTAATTCCTGAATTTCAAATTACGTACTTTTACCTACATGTTTGTCATTATGATAAAAATGTATACGTTTTGTAACCTTTAGAATATGAGTCATAAGTAGGTAGGATGATGCTATCAGAATTCTATTTTTCATTCATCAACATTTATTTAATATTGCGGTTTCTTTTTCCTAAAGTTTTATTTTTTTTAATGTTTATATATTTTTTTGAGAAGGGGGAGGGGCAGAGAGAGAAAGAGAGCGGCAGAGAGAGAATCTCAAGAAGGCTCGACACTCTGCATAGAGCCCAATGCGGGGCTCAAACTCATGAACCGTGAGGTTGAGACCTGAGTTGAAATCAAGAGTCAGATGCTTAACTGACTGAGCCACCCAGGCACTCCCCTAAAGTTTTATTTTCTAATTTCTCCTGTGGCTACAAATTTGTGGAAGTGTTTTCTGCCATTTCTTTTTCTCTCTTTCTTACTCTATTGACCTGTTTTTTAAATTTAATTCCAGAGTAATTAACATACACTGTTATATTCATTTCAGGTGTACCATATAGTGATTCAACAGTTCTATACATTACTCAGTGCTCATCAAGAGAAGTGCACTCCTTAATCCCCATCACCTATTTTACTTCATGGCCCTACCCACCTCCCCTCTGGCAACCACCAGTTTGTCCTCTATAGTTAAGAGTCTGTTTTTTGGTTTGTCCCCCTCTCTCTGTTTCTTTTGTTTGTTTTTTTCTTAAATTGCGCATATGAACAAAATCATGGTATTTGTCTTTCTCTGATAGGCTTATTTTACTTAGCATTGTACTCTTTAGATCCATTCATATTGTTGCAAATGGCAAGATTTCATTCTTTTTTATGTCTGAATAATATTCCATTATTTTTTAATGTTTTCTAAATTTTATTTTTGAGAAAGAGAGACACAGAGTGTTAGTGGGGGAAGGGCAGAGAGAGAGGGAGACACAGAATGTGAAGTGGGCTCCAGGCTCTGAACTGTCAGCACAGAGCCTGATGCGAGGCTCAAACCAACGAACCATGAGATTATGATTTGAGCTGAAGTCAGACACTTAACCATCTGAGCCACTCAGAGGCCCCTAATATTCCATTATATGTCTATATAATATTATATATAACATATACACACAAATATATACACATACATGTTTATATATATATATTTGATATGTATATATCATATCTTCTTTATTCATTTATCATGGACACTTAAGTTGCTTCCATAATTTGGCTATTATACATAATGCTGTAATAAACATAGAGGTAAATGTATCCCTTTGAATTAGTATTTTTGTCTTCTTTGAGTAAATATCCAGTAGAAAATTACCAGATTGTAAGGTAATTCTATTTTTAATTTTTTGAAGAATCTCCATACTATCTTCCACAGTAGGTGCACCAGTTTGCATTCCCACCAACAGTGCATGAGGGTTCCTATTTCTTCACATCCTTGCCAATACTTGTTGTTTCTTGTGATTTTTAATTTAGCCACTCTGACAGGTGTGAGGTGATATTTTATTGTAGCTTTTATTTGTATTTCCCTGATGATGAGTTGAGCACCCTTTCATGTTTCTATTGGCTATCTGGATGTCTTTGAGAAATGTCCATTCATGTCTTCTGCCCATTTTTTAATTAGATTATTATTTTTTTCGTTTTGAGTTTTATCAGTTATTTATATATTTTGGATATTTTATATACAGATATATTTTGAATATATATATATATATATATATATATATATATATATGTATATATAGATATGTCATCTGCAAATATCTCTCCCATTCAGTAAGTTGTCTTTTAGCTTTGTTTGTTGTTTCCTTTGCTATGCAGAAGCTTTTTTATATAGTTTCAATAGTTTATGTTTGCTTTTGTTTCCCTATGTCTGTCCCACAAGAGACATATCTAAAAAGATGCTGTGTGGCAGATATCAAAGAAATTACTGCCTGTGCTCTCTTCTAGGAATTTTTGGTCTCAGTTCTCACATTTAGGTCCTTAATCCATTTTGATTTTATTTTTGTGTATGGTGTAAGAAAGTGGTCCAGTGGTCCAGTTGCCCAACACCATTTATTGAAGAGACTGTCTTTTTCCCATTGCATATCTTGCTTCCTTTGCCAAAGATTAATTGACCATGTAATTGTGAGTTTATTTCTGAGCTTTTTATTCTGTTCCATTGATCTATGTGTCTATTTTTGTGACAGTACCATACTGTTTTGATTATTTATTTACAGCTTTGTAATATAACTTGTAGTCTGGAATTGTAATACTTCCAGGTTCGTTTGTTCTTTTTCAAGATTGCTTTGACTATTCGGGGTCTTTTGTGATTCCATACAAAATTTAGGATTGCTTGTTTTAGTTCTGTGCAAAATGCTGTTAGTATTTTGATAGAAAGTGCATTAAATCTGTAGATTGCTTTGGGTAGTATAGACATTTTAACAATATTTGTTCTTCCAATCCATGAGCATGGACTGTCTTTCCGTTTCTTTGTGTTTTCTAATCTATCATTATTTTCGTCAGTCATCCTTCTCTTTAGTCCAATATTGTGTGATCTCAAGTTTTCTTAAAGTATTTTAAAAATTAAGTAGACAGTTATATACAGATAAGAAAAAGAAGGAAAAACAGAGATATATTATTACTATAATGTGGAAGTTGGGCTAATATAACATCAGCCTCATAATGACAATTTATTTCATAAAATTTTTGAAGGATATAATTCCATGTAAACCAATTCAAACAAAATTTATTGAGAACAGATTATGGCCAAGGAAATTACTAGCTTCTGCAAAAAGACACACAAAAAATTTGAAAAAGACATTTATCTTGTCCTCTTAAGGTTCAAGATCCAAGACAGAAAGTATGAGACATGACTGAATTACAAGGCAAAGAAAAACTAAACAAGAAAAATACTAAGAAAGGGATTGAAGATAATGAAGGCATTAGTCTGTGAATACGTATGTGGTATGCTATGTTTACAAATAACAGATGCAGGCAGTAACATACAATGTTTTTCCAAAAGCCAAACAGAGAAGGAAAACATTTGCAGACTATCTTTAAGTAACTAAAATACTTTCCTTTATGCTTTTTTTCTACAATGAAATCTATAGTGAGGAAGTTAAGATAAGTACTCCAATGTGTACTGAGAAAGGAGGTGCTTCTACTAAACAGTCCTCCTACCCTCTGCCACCAATTCATAATCTTTTCTGGAAACACTTTCAACTACTATTGTTCCCCCAAATTACACAATTTCATATTTCCACGATTTTTGTATGCTGATTTATTTGCCTAGAATATTCCTCCCATCTTCCTCCACAGTAATCTGCTTTCCTTTTTTGTTTTTACCCTGTCCAGCATCCATTCCTGTTTAAAAAGAAACTTTCATTTTCCTTTGGGAAAAATGCCTCCCTCTTTTCATCCATGTGGCTTGCTGTGGTTAATCTAGTCCTCCAAATATGCCCCACTCAAATGCTAAGTGTGAGTGTGTGCTCCAAGCTTTATATCCCTTTCCCCTGGTGAGTGGGTGAGAAATGGATATTCATTGAATTCATATCAACAAGCATCAAGCCCAGGGATTTTGTTCAATGGATCAGAAGAAAACAGTCTTCTCTCTGAGGTTGGTGATCAGCTAGAATGGGAGGCTGAGCTGCTGGTGTCCCTCTTGTTCCACAGGAGAGAGCTGGCCTAAAAATTAAGCCAATGAAAGAAGAAAGAAAGAAAGAAAGAAAGAAAGAAAGAAAGAAAGAAAGAAAGAAAGAAAGAAAGAAAGAAAGAAAGGAAGGAAGGAAGGAAGAAGAAAGAAAGAGAAAGAAAGAAAGAAAGAAAGAAAGAAAGAAAGAAAGAAAGAAAGAAAGAAAGAAAGAAAGAAAGAAGAAAAGAAAAAAAGGGAAAACTAAGGGAAAGAAGACAAATGTACGGGAAAGGACAGGTTCTTGATATATTATTTAGATGAGAGTGAGTTTTACCCTTGGATTTATCATTCGTGCAAGCCAACATGGTCCACTTCTTAACCAGGTTTGCTTTGAGTTTCTGCCACTTGTAACCAATTCATCGGTCTGTTCAGACTTTAAATCTCATCATGAGCACAGGGTTTACTCCTCAATTTAGTTTAGGAGCCTGTACCCATACAGAACCCTCAGGTAGCTTTATTCTTTTGCTTATCAAATAATTCTGCCATTATCACTGATGTAACTCTTTGTCTTGCCAGCTATGTTGTAAGCTCCATGAGGGTGGGGAAGTAGTCTTATTGGACTGTGTTTTCTTTATCCTAGAATACATCTTAGGAAATCTATAAATATTGATTGTGGGGTGCCTGGGTGTCTCAGTTAGTTGGGAGTCCCTTCGGCTCAGGTCATGATCTCACAGTCTATGAGCTCAAGGCCCATGTGAGGCTCTGCGCTGACAGCTCAGAGCCTGGAGCCTACTTCAGATTCTGTCTCCCTCTCTCTCTACCCCTCCCCCACACACTCTGTCTCTCTCTCTCAAAATAAAATAAAATAAAATAAAATAAACATTAAAATTTTTTTTTAAAAAATTTTAAAAATATTGGTTGAGTAAATGAATAAAATGGAGTAATGGAAAGAGATATCAAAAATATTTTGGGTATGAGGTATTTAAGCAGAAATCCAACATGTGATCTTGAGAAGTATGTGGAGTTTTAGTAAGTTGGCGGGATGTGTAGTATAATAGCTAAGAAAGATAGTTAAGCCTGTAGAGTTCATTAGGGATAGTTTCATGGAGGCTATTGAGTAAGAAGTTAAAACTGGTCAGCTAGGGGACTCAGTTGGTTTAGTGTCCCAATGTGACTCAGCTCATGCTCTCATGGTTTATGGGTTCAAACCCCATGTGGGGCTCTGCTCTGACAGCTCGGAGCTTGGAGCCTGCTTCAGATTCTATGTATCTCTCTCTCTGCCCCTTCCCCACTTGTTCTCTCTCTCTCTCTCTGCAAAATAAATAATTGTTAAAAAAAAAAAAACTGGTCAGCTAAAAGAATATCAGCATTTAGAGAATACAAAGAAATAGTGTAATTTTTAAAAGACTACAAGTATTAATGAAAAAATCATGCATATAACAGTTTTGTAACTCCTCAACTTACAAAATTAAACTTTTATTTATAGTCACTTTGTAATTGATACACAGATTGGGGGGGGTGGGGTCTTGTGGCCACATGAACTCTTCTTTTCCCTTTTTGCTATTTCAATGACTCGGGATTGCTTTCCTTCATTCTTCCTTAATTTCTCATTTCTCCTGAAATGAGGGCCTCCAGTCCCAAGTTCATACCTGTCTGGGTTGATTTCTTCTGTGGCAGAATTTGTGATCAAACAAACAAGCAAAACAAAAAATCAACTCTCAGGCAATTTCTCTCTCCATTTTCATCCTCAGTGTCCTGACATTAATGAATGAGCATGTGCTCAACTGTTCATGAGCTACTCATATTTTCTTTCCTGTAAAACCCTCAATCATTTATTTTGCTTCTTTTTCTAATTGTTTATATTTGATATTCTAATCGATTTACAACATTCTTTAAGTTTGCAAGATACTAATCCTGATTGGATTTGAGTGTTGCAAATATCTTCTCTCAATTTGTGATTTGTAGATCAGCCCCCTCCTCTGACCACCACCACTGCTCTCTTTAGGTATATTTTACTGAAGAGAAGTTCTTAAATTTCATAAAGTTGAATTTATCATTCTTTTATGGTTTATTATTTTTTGTGTCTTGTTTAAAAAGTCCTCTATTCTCATGGCGCCTGGGTGGCTCAGTCGGTTGGGCGACCGACTTCAGCTCAGGTCATGATCTCGTAGTCTGTGAGTTCGAGCCCCGCATCGGGCTCTGTGCTGACAGCTCAGAGCCTGGAGCCTGTTTCAGATTCTGTGTCTCCCTCTCTCTCTGACCCTCCCCTGTTCATGCTCTGTCTCTCTCTGTCTCAAAAATAAATAAACGTAAAAAAAAATTTTTAAAAGTCCTCTATTCTCAAGATCACAAAAATATTTTCCTCTGTTGTTTTTGTTTTTGTTTTTTTAAGTTATATGGCTTAGTTTTTCATCTGGCATTGATCTATGTATAAGGTGTTGAGTACAGTCCATTTTTTCATAAAAAATAAAGGCTATGTATGGCTAATCAACTCTTCCATCATTATTTAAATGTCTTCCTTTCTCCAGTATTTTACAATGCCAGTCCTAGTATTTATCATGTAGTAAGTTTCCTATCTAATTCTCTTTATATATTTGTTTTTCCAGGCACCAATATTCTATTCCTTTGTTACTGGAGCTTTATAAAAATTTTTGATATTCACTAAGGCAGTTTCCATCCCACCCAAACTTATTCTCCAGCAGCACCTTGTCTATTATTCTTCCTCTATTTTTCCATGAAGGACTTGACTTGCCAATTCTATAAACAAATATAGAAATAATTAAATAAACCTACTGAGGTTGTTATACTTCTTGAACTTATGCTGTAACTTAGGAAAGACCTGATAATTGCAACACTGTGACTGACAGTTTAAGAACATGGAATCTCTACTCATTCACTTAGATGTCATGACTTTCAATAAGCTTTTATGACTTTTTCCAAAAGGTTTCCAGGAGCACCTGGGTGGCTCAGTTGGTTAAGTGTCCAATTCTTGATTTCAGCTCAGGTCATGATCTCAAGGTCAATCATGAGATTTGAGCCCTCTTCAGGCTCTGTGCTCACAGCATGGGGGATCCTTAAGATTCTCTCTCTCTCTCTCTCTCTCTCTCTCTCTGCCCCCTCCCTGATCATGTGCGTGAATGCTATCTCTCTCAAAATAAATAAATAGACCTTTTTTGTAAAGGCTTCCGTATTTTATTAGATTTTTTCTTAAGTATTCTATTCTTTTTGGTGTCATTATCAATAGTATTTTAATATTTTATAATCCCTTGTGGTTTCTTCATTAAGATGGCTTTTTGTATATTGCTTTGTATATAGCTTTTTAATTGATATTCTTTGAGTTTTTAATATAGACAGTTTTGTTTTTGCCTGTACAGTTTTTAAATCTTTTTTTTTGCCTTCTTAAACTTAGACATTTATTAAAATACTGAATTGAAGGGCCAATGGCAGTCATACTTGTCTTGTTGCCCTATTAAGAGGAAAATATTCCATCTTTGTAACTGATCTTTCTGCTTGTTACAGATTTTCTTTTGTAGATCCTGAGGGTCAGGACATTTCCTTGTGTTGCTTGTTGCTAAGTTTCTTTTTTTAATAATAGATGTTTGGGGTGCCTAGGTGGCTCACTCAAGCATTTGACTTGATTTTGGCTCAGGTCATGATCTCATGATCGTGAGATTGAGCCCTGGATAAAGCCCCATGTTGGGCTCATACTGGGTGTGAAGCCTGCTTAAGATTCTCTCCCTCTCTCCTGCTCTGTCCCTTCCCCACTCTCTTTCTCTCTCTCAAAAAAAAAAAAAAAAAAAAAAAAGTCCAAAAACAAAAAACAAAAAAAACTGTTTAATCATAGATGTTCAGTTTTATCAAACCACTGATGTTCATTGAGAAAATGAGATTTTTCTTATTTTAAACTGTTGTCATGGTGCATTATGTTAGGAAACTTTTCTGTTGTTAAACTACATTTGTATTCCTAGGGTAACTCCACCTTGTTATGGTGTATTGTATTTTTTATACAATGCTTGACTCTGGATTTTTATTTGGAATTTGTTTCATTTCCAAGTGACTATAGTCTCTAATTTTTCTTGTTTGTAACCCTTGTAGTATCAGGGTTAGGCTAAATTTATAAAAAGATTAAGGGGTGTTTCCATGATTTCTTTAATCTGTAATATTTTGTGTGAAAATAATTGTATTTGATTATTGATTATTTGGTAGATTTTATTGGTGAATTCATCTGGATTGGTGTGTTTTTTTATGGGAATGTTTTTACTATTGATGATTGTAATCAGCGGTTATTGGATTACACAGGTTTTCTATTTCTTCTTAAGTGAGTTTTGATAAATTATATTTTTTCTAGAAATTTAATGATTTTATTTTACATTTTATTTTCACAAAGCTATTCTAATCATCATCATCATCTCAGATTATACGTAATAAAATAATACAATGCTTATACAACATTTACTAAATACTGTGTTGTTGTTTACCATATATTTCCTGTTTAATCCAGATGACATTCATTGAGATAAATCTTATTATTGTCCCTTCTTGCTACTGGCAATGAAACTGAAAAAATTAGTTAACTTGACTATGATCACACATGAATAAGTTGTGGAGCTTGTAAATAAACATACTCAATCTGGTTATGAAATTTGGATTTGTAACCATATAAACTACATTGGCTTTTACTCTCTACATCCACAGATACGGTCATGTCCTCTTTTCCTTTCCTAACATAATTTATTTGTACATTTATCCTTTATGTCTTGATCAATCTTACCGGAAATTTGTCCATATTATTAGTTTTTTTTAGCGTCTATATTTGCTTTTCTGCATCCTTTTCATTGCATATTAGCTTCAATTAATCTGCTTCACTTGTTTTATCTTTATAATTTCTTTCTTCCTCTCCCAATTGATATAGATTTTACATTTTTAATTCAGGAGTTCTACAGTGGAAGGGGATGAAGAGTCTTTCCATCTAATTTCAAAAATACAAGCTCACTATAGATATGGAAAGTCCAATTGGTCTTAATTTTGCTCTACTCCACGGTTTCTTAATCCTGGCACTGTTGACATTTTGCCTCAGATAATTGTTGAAGAATGTCTCTGCAGTGCAGGATGTTCAGCAACATTTCTAGTCTCTGCTCACTAGATGCCACCCCCCCAAGTTGTGACAGTGTCTCCAAACATTGCCAAATGTGAAGATGGAGGGGTGCAGCAAAATTGCCCTTAGTTGAGAACTGCTGCACAGAAAAAAATATAAAAATTACCAATTTTGTAAATTAGAGTGGAATATCTACTCAATGTGAACATGTAGAATCGTCCCTAAATACAAGATCTTTTGGTTTAAAGTAACAATTCTCAACTAGGCATTTCAGAGAAAAACAAGGAATGGTTGTATCAAATAAAGAATGAGTCTTATTTTAAACAAAAAGTACCAAAAATATTTTAAATGACTTCTAAATTTAAAAAGTTGCTGATGTTGTCATTAAACTTTATACCTAAATGTTTTAAGGCTGGTCTAGAAAACAGGAAATAAGATATAGCAAGGTAGTTACACCTTTTTTTTTTCCTGGTATACTTCTGTCACTACAAAAACTATAGTAGTTCATGGGATTTTTGTATACAAATAGTTAAATATTCTTCTTTCCATTTTAGAGTACTCTAATACTGGCACAGAAAGGTGATTTTGAGAATATGCATCATGCATTTGTCAACCACACAGAACAATAAAGTGGAAAAGATAGTCAGCAACTTGGTTCTGAAAACTGTTCCATTAATTTCACAGGTTGAGCAGGAAAGAAACTAGTGCACTCCAGCAAAGGGAGCTGCTAAAGAAAATATAGTTTATTGGATTGCATACTCTCCTCTGAATCACAATTTTAGTTCCCATATACAATGCTAGGACATACGTCCTAGTGTTTCATGGCCCATTCTTTTTTTCTAATAAATACAAGACTAAAGTCTTGCCTCCCTAAAAAACATTGGATGATTTTATGGCATTTTTCTCAACTCTGAGTGTTTTACACCTTAGTAAATGTTACCTTCACTTTAAGAAGGCCATGAAATAACAGTAACATGCACTAGCAAGAAGAGGTTCAGTATAAATAATGGCTACTGTGAATCATGGTAAATTCCTTAGACAAATGCAGTGATTTACCCTGAAAAACTGTTAACTGGATATGAGCTAATAAATTGGCTACTTCCCATTGGCTTTGAGAGATGAAGGGCTAAAAATGGTGTCTAAATGACATATTCTTCATAAATGAATTGTTGGTATTTCCGAAACCCTTAAAATGCTTAAAGAAAATACTTCTCTTACAAAACTTACACTTTTCTCTAAAATCTTAGACTCAAACCAGTTTGGAAGAATTTATACACACAAACACACACACACACAAGATGCCCTTACAAAGGAACTAAAGTCCTTTATTGAGCAGTAGAAATTATATTAGAACATATGTTCTTATGGTCTCACTACTTGTCTACCTCACCATGTCTTTCTTTGCAGTATTCATTCGCTTAGCAAAAGTTTTGCAGAAATACAAGAAAAGTATACATTTCATTATCATTTCTCTCCATGTTATCTCACATTCCTTTTTAGCATTGACTGAAATTAGAATATAGTTTATCATATTATATGCCCAGATTTGTAAAGGCAAACCGAAAATATATTCAGTATAAGCCACACGTTTACTACGATTAAGAAGTAATTAATGAATAGCCCACAGTTTTCTAAAAGATTGAGCCCCCTAAATCTGTTTAAAAATTTGACAACTTCTCACATGTAAGGGTTTTTTTTTTCAACCAGCTTTTAAGTTCACTAATATATATCTCCAATGTACCTTCTGAATCTTCCCTCTTAATGTTCACTTGAGACATCCTCGTAAAAGCAAAGAGCTCTCTACTTCTGGTAGAGTCCCCTTGCCTTTGTTTTAGCCATTTCTGCCAACTGAGATGTATTTTCCCTATGTCTGCATTTCTAACTTCTACTCATCATTCAAGGCTAAACTCAAATACTATCTCAGTCTTAATGCTTTTCCTAATCCTTCAACATAGAAAAAAATCCCTTTGCTCATCTGAACTCTGATAATACTTTATATGCCATCTCATTTTGCATAGTTATTTACAGATGTTTTTCCTCATGCAAGATTGTGAAGTGTTGAAGGATAGGGGCTATGTTTAATTAAATTTTCTATCATCTGAAGGGCTACTGGTAAGTCTATAATAAATACTCAGTTTTGATGGACTAAGAACAGAGAGATAGATACATAAACAGTTTACCTTAATGATAACGTGACACAAAACAAAACTCCAAGAGAGATGCAAAAGAGCTACTAACCCCACAGTTTATTGCAACAGGAATTTTTTAGATTCTGAGCAGCAATTCCACATTCAGTAATTTGCAAGACATGTGAATTTGCAATCATAGCCGTTGACTGAAGCTCACAAACAAAATTATGAGTTTTGCGGTTAGGAGATACTCTTTTTTTATTTTTTCCCAACAGTGAGTGCACTCTCACCAGCTGTTCCGCCTGATCCTGCCACCATTTCTGCCAAAAACAACATCTTCCACTAGTCCTCTGCCTCTCAGCTGCGCCACTCCAAAACAATGTTTGCTCCTCATTAAAAATCTGCAAAACCAACTGAGAGTCAACCCACCACACAGGCAGCCCAAACCAAACTGGGGAGGAGAGACGGGAAATCTGATCTGGGTTCCTCACACCACTGAGAGGGTATGCTACTATATTCCACACAAGCTGCTAGCAATGGAGAAGCCCTGCGGGGAGCCCTTTGGGGAGGCCCTGATGGCAATCGAACCCTGTGGTCGTGAGGGCACGTGCTGCTGTTACAAGGTCGCTGCAAAGCAAATAAACCACAAAATTAATCAGTTGCAGCTTGTGGAGACCATGCTACTGGAGAGGCACTTGTGCCACCTCGCCCATGTAAATTGGACCCATGGTTCTGGTCCATCTCCAAGAAATAAGAAAGATTTTTATAACCAGATGGGGCTCTAAACAAAGAAACTGGCCATGGATGCTGGGTTATTGGCCTTCATGGTGGTCTGCTGTGACATGGAAAGACCCAGGACATGAAGTTAAAGCAATTCAGATTGTCTGAGAAGCGAAGATGTTTTCATATTATTAGAACCCTGGGCAAACTCACCAAATTTTGTGATTCTGTATCTCTTCCACCTATACCCTGGGGATCTGGTTATTACTGAGGCCCTTGCACACTCTGAGCTAGCTGCTATTGAAAAAGAGAGGTATCAGCAATTTCAAGGTGCCTTGTGATTCTAAAACTTCTCTGCCTAAAGGATACATTTCCCTAACAATATATATTTCTTTAACCATATCATTCACCATATGATTCACCATATGATATGTCTCGTCACCATATCATTCGGGCAACGCTCAGAAATTACCAGGCCCTTCAAGGTTCAAACACTGCAGGTGTAATTACTTCTTGGCATGAACACGATGGATCTGACCTTCTTCATTAAAAATACAAGAGAATAAATCAGACATTTTTTTTTCTACAAAATCTTTTGACTATGGGAAATTTACACACATTTGCGAAAACCTTCCCTGCGGTAAAATGGCAAAGATGAGAAATTCAACTGCAGACGTTTATTTTTTGAGATTAGGAGTTACACTAAAGGAAACAAAAGCCTGACTAAGGCCGAGAAAAAATGAAATCTTTTGTTATAACAGCCATCTAAACGTTTGTATTATATGTCAGATTGGAAATGTATCTTGGCCTCATACACCTGAGTCTGGTTCATGCACAAGGTTCTCAGGGACAATTAAGAGCCATCCAAAGGATGCTCAGACCGTTAAGCGTCAGGATCATTTTATCTGGCTGATCAACAGGCTCTACATGTGCCATTAACCAGCAGGGTAAGAATAAAATGGGAAATAAGGACACACTATACATGTCTGGTCATTCTGGACCGTTAGCTCCCAGGACACACTCAGGACTGCTAAACTGTCATTTTAGGACAACACCTTCCTTCTGCACTATAATGAGTCTGGAAAGAACACTACTTACCAGAGTAAAAAGTAAGAAAAATAGAAGTTTTAGGTTTCAAATGAATATATCTCCAGAAATACAGAAGAGAAACAGGGCAAATATAAGTGGAAGGAAATATAACTCATATATGACATATTCTCGCAGGAGCTGAAAGTAATGTCATCTGATGGTAACTTTATTTTAAGAACATGCAGAGCATGGAAAGCTTTAATATACATAAAAATAAGTTGAAACCAGCAGGTATCTAACCATTTGATTAAAAATACTGAAAATGGAGACTTAAGGAAGCTAAAAGGGTTTTATTCATTTGCATACCTTACCTATTTATAATTTTAAAAACATATCTTCAGATGGTAATTTCTGAGATGAGTAACTTGCAAATACTATTAGCTTATTTCTGTGGCTATATGTCTATAGTATTATTAAATGATATTTACTATATAAGTAATATTTTTAAAATATAAGTAAAATGTGTATTTTTCCTTCATAATATAGCTACAACTGTAGACGATTATGATTGCCCTTCATGAGACCTGTCTTTTACCTTTGAATACTACACACATACATGCACAATATAAAATACATATGAACAGAATTATTTAAATTACACAATATTAATTGTCGTATTAGAGAAAATAATTTGAATTTGAATTACTTATACTTGTGTTAAAGTATGAATTTTATATACAGCATATATTAACATTTTTAAGTAAAATATTGTCACATATGTTATATAATAACTTATATAACAATCATAACCATCAATGTACTTATGCTATCCTGACAAAATAGAACAATGCAAATATTCCCTAGTAATCATGCTAACTTGGTTAAAAAGAACTGTTCTCAGATGATGTTTTTAGAGAAATCGCAAGGTTTTTCCACCAATGACCAACTGTTTTAACAAGATTTAGAAAAACTTTCAAGTGTTTTCTTTCACAAAGAGATTCTGTATTCTAGAAGATAAACTAAATAATAACATAGTCATTAATATGAAGAATTAATATTTTGGTTCAGTATTTTGCAACAACACAAAATGAAACACTATTTTGTAATGAAGGGAAAATAAAAAAAAAACAACATTAGGAGTACAATCTGTATTTACAACGATATTATAGTCATGTCACTGTTAAACATGATAACATAATTTTAAATTCAATGGAGTTAAATTTTCTTATTAATTAAAAAGGCCTTAAGAATCTTCTAAAACCAATGAGAAAAAAGGGAGTCACTGCCTCTCTCAAATGAAAATGAATTATGTAAACATAGATTACATACTGTGGGGGGAAATATAGGAAGGCCATCTCTGCCTTTTCTCAGCTTGCCGGGTCTGCATCTTCTCTATCATCAGCTATATACACAAAGCACCTTACAAATCATAATAAGATAACAGAAAAAATGTCATTTATAATTCATAGTTAGGTGTTTCACTTTTTATCTGATATCAACCTTTCTCAGACATATATATGTATACACATGCATATATACAGGCATATACACTGCAAATATATATTATGTGTATACATAACATGTGACAGAAAGCTAGTTGTATTTCACCAAGCTAATATTAATGCACATTGCTATATGTGTACATATGCACATTGTACATTGTGCATATTCCCAATATGCGTGTGTGTGTATGTGTCAGTGCGCGTGTGTGTGTGTGCATGCCTGTGGGGAGAGTAGCAGGTGAGAGCATAGCTTTTGATTTGATCTGCATAGTGAAAGGCTTTTGTTGGAAAATTTTTGCATGTGAAATCACACCTAGCATCTTAGTCTGATGCTAGGTGTCATGAATAACAAAAATAAGATTTTTGGCTAGCTGTTTAAATCCTATATTCATATACACATGCACACACACACATACATACATACACACACACACACACACACGCATTTGCTAATTTAAGGAAGAAAGAAGTTAAAATGAGTCTGAACTAGTTCCACCATCTGCAAGTCACTAGTGAGGAACAGAATGTTTTCATCAGTCATTATGGGTCAGATCTCAATGATTAAAAACCCCAGAGCTTCTCAAGGGTATAATTTCCTGGTTCTCCACCTGCACACTTCCCAGTAGACCTCATCACCCTTGACTCTAACCAAATTCTGGAAAGGCAAGTTAATTCCAATTGAGAAGTAGAGTTCAACAACACAAACAATACAATACAAAAAGGAAATTAGTTATGTTGATAACCATATAAAATTAGTACAAGGTTTTGATAAAAATATTAGCAGGGAATGTTTTCTTGACTTTGTCTTATATCATCTATTATTACCTGATGGCAAAAAAAATAATGTTACAGTAAAAGAAATAGAAATGTGTTCTTGAGGTTTTACATCAAATATCATCAGTAGACCAACTCCACATTCCAGTGGCCTGAAATCTCAGTTTGACTTTTGAATACTTTGGAGTCCATAAACCCCCAAATGATTTGGACAAATCACACATCCCTAGTTATTTAAACCCTTGTGCATTTCAAAGGAGGTTTAATCTATATGATCTGATTCACTTACACTTTACTTATCAAAATGGTGTCCGTAGAAGCCATTTGATATTACAAAAGACTTCTTTATAAAAATACTTGAATCTGTACTTTTCAGAAAGAATGCCATTTCAAGATTAAGCAGCTCCCCTACGTCTCTAAATTTTTACAGTTAGTTAAAAATTAGAATCTTTCTAGTTTCTAAAGGTACCGAGTTTTCATTGAAGCATTCTATCTTTCTCAATCACAGCCGATCCCAGAGCTTTCTTCCTCAGTGCTTGCAATTCCAAGATGCCTCCATAATTACAAACAGTTCACTGCAGTTGTTCTGAGATAAAACAGCCCTCTCTGATTAAGGAACTTACAAAACAATGGGTTGAAACAATCTTCTTGGGCTTGATTTCCTCTTCAGTAAATGGTGCTAACATTAGAAATAAATGGAATAAAATGTAGTCATGCTGGAAATTTTCAAGACAAATATGGAAAAAGAACTACAACTTTTGCTGAAAACCAGTCCAGAAACAGACACCAGCAATGGATTTCTATTCAAGATTCTATTGTAGGGCTTTATTTTGTTGGCATTGTTTAATTAGAATTTGGTATTATTGTCTATTGTATGTACATTCATAACATGAAATGACAAACATAAATCTGTAGTTTTTTTATATATTTAAATTTTTTTCAATGTTTATTTATTTTTGAGAAAGATGGAGACAGAGCATGAACGGGGGAAGGGCAGAGAAAGAGGGAGACACAGAATCTGAAGCAGTGTCCAGGCTCTGAGATTGTCAGCACAGAGCCCCACTCGGGGCTTGAGTTCACAGACCATGAGATCATGACCTGGGCCGAAGTTGGACGACCAACCGACTGAGCCACCCAGGCGCCCCTGTAGTTTTTTTTGAAAAACTTAATTTAGAACAGGATCTGGGCTCCTGGGTGGCTCAATCCTTTGAGCATCTGACTTCGGCTCAGGTCATGATCTCACCTTGGTGAATTCAAGCCCCATATCAGGTGATGCAGAGCCCGCTTGAGATTCTCTCTCTCTCTCTCTCTCTGCACCTTCCCCACTAGCACTCACTCTCTCAAAGTAAATAAATAACCTTAAAAAATAAGAAAAAAATGAAGTTTTTTAAAAAAGGAACAGGATCTGATTGCAAAATAATATTTATTTTATTTAAAAAATTTTTTAATTGTTTATTTTTGAGAGAGAGAGAGACAGAGCACAAGTGGGGCAAAGGGCAGGGAGAGAGGGAGACACAGAATCTGAAGCAGGATCCAGGCTCTGAGCTGTCAGCACAGAGCCTGATGCGGTGCTTGAACTCTGGTACAACGAGATCATGACCTGAGCTAAAGTCGATCGCCTAACTGACTGAGCCACCCAGGCGCCCCCAAAATAATATTTATTTGATGATCATTTGGGAGTGCTGCTTTTTACACAAATGAAGTTATATAATATTCTGGAATAAATAAGTCATTGTAGGGAGCATTTGTGGCATAAAACGAATGGAATTGAGAAGAGAAATATTCTGGAGTTTTTGTTACAATTAGACAAGATTCTAAATCTTGGCTAGTTTTTTTCTTTTGAGGTGTTCAGCAGGTACCTCCAGGATTGCATAATCCCAGAACACCTCATTTTCATCTTTTCCGGTTTTGATCCACCATACAGTCATCAGAGTTCTCTTCATGTTGACGTGACTCTTTTCGTCTTTCAGGCTTCTTGATTTTTTCCCTTTGTTTCTTCCAAAATATCTTTGTATTTCTATTATTCCTCTGTGGTCTAGACATTCTCTTTTCCTGGATTAAATAAATATCCTCTTAATTCTCTCCCTGCCATCCAATTCTCTCTTTCAAATTACTCTGCCTACCAACACCAGGTTCACCTCCTTCTAACACCGTCTTCCTTATGCTACCACAACTCTCTCTTGGCTGCAATATCAGGCCCAAAATCTTTTGACTGATTTTTCAGTCTGCATCTTCCGACTCCAATGGACTCAGTCTCTTTCTGCCTTTTGCATTTAAGGAGGATTCTTCTGACAGTGGAACCCATCCTGACCATTCCTTGTACCTATTTCTGTTTGTTTGAGAATCCTTCTCCTCTTCTTCCACACATTTGTATCTTAAATATTTGTTAAGGTCATAATATCAAGTTATACTCTCTCCAGAAATTGTTTTTGTCTATTCTTTTTTTAAAAAAAATTTTTAAATGTTTATTTATTTCTGAGACAGAGAGAGACAGAGCATGAGTGGGGGAGGAGCAGAGAGAGAGGGAGACACAGAATCTGAAGCAGGCTCCAGGCTCTGAGCTGTCAGTACAGAGCCCCACGCAGGGCTCGAACTCACAAACTGTGAGATCATGACCTGAGCCGAAGTCGGTCGCTCAACCGACTGAGCCACCCAGGAGCCCCTGTTTTTGTCTATTCTGACAGCACTGATCATTCCCTTATAGGAGTTATGATGGTACATAGCATAAGTACCTAAGAATTCAACATTTCACTTTGTGTTATTATTTCATCCACAAATACCAAGCTGATTACATACCTGTTGACATCTGAGACAATCTATATATATGTTGTCCATTAAAGCTCTAAGCAGGTTAATACACAAGCAAAAAGGCTTTATTATAGAATTAATTGATTAGTAATTAAAATGTTGCAGAATTTTAGAAATAAGTTTATAAATGGTAGCTCTTAAATTTCACACGTGTGAACTAAAATCAGTAAACTACCCTCTACAGGTCCTTTACTCAGTCTTATTAAGTCCCTCTCATCTACCCACGACTGTTTTCTATTTCTTTTTAAGTTTTTCTTTATTTTATTTCTTTATTTATTTTGAGACAGAGACACAGAGACAGAGAGACAGAGAGACAGAGAGTGAGTGTAAGTGGGGAAGGGGCAGAGAGAGAGAAAAATCCCAAGCAGGCTCTGCACTGTCAAAGCAGAGCCCGATGCAGGGTTCAACCCCACGAACCGTGAGATCATCATCTGAGCTGAAGTCGGACACACAGGCACCCCTGAAACATTTTTAATCTTGTTATCTGAAAAGAGCGATAGAGTGGGTATAGTGGAAAATTTTTGCAGAACATTTTTATAATTAGCCTATGTTTTATTATTTGTGTACTTACATCAACTGCCTCAATTCTCCACTCTAACCTACATCCGTACTCTTTGCTCCGTGGCTTTTCAGATTCTCCCCCTGATGGACAGAATATATTTTCCTGCCTCTTGGCTTCAGGTTGGGCTTCGAGACTTGCTTGCTTTGGCCAATGGAATAAGACAGAGTTGAACACATGCCAGCTGTGCAAGCAGGCCTCGAGAGTCCTCACATGCTTCATGCCTCTTTCTGAGACCCCTGCCATCAACTTACAAAGAATATGCTGGGGCCAGTTTGATGGTTCCAGAAGTAGCATGAGAAACACATGGAGCCTATCCAAACTGTTCACAGCAAGACCAGTCTAGACCATCTGAGCTCCAGCTGACCCCCAGAGCACTTGAGAAAGGCCAGCTGAGATGATCAGAAACACCTAGCTGGGCCAGGTTTCGGTCAGCTGACTGCCAACTGTCTGGATAAGCACCTCAATAAATGTTGGATATTGTAGATAGCTGAGATTTTGTGATATTTGCTGCACAGCATTATATGGTCAATGATACTGTTTTGTTGGAAATTACAAGCGGAGTATGGATGTAGACCAAACTTTTTCATTGGTTAGAGCTAAGTGAAATCACAATCTGACGCTTTAGGATGGTGGATCAGATTGGTCACCAGTGTAAAACTGGAAACTTTTTCTGAATCTGTTTGTGTGTATGTTTTATTTTGTTTATGTTTGTTTTATTTGGAGGAGAAAAAGATAAATTAGATAAGACTGCATTGAGATAAGGATGGATGGATGTGACAGGCATTGAGTGTCATCTGTCTTCCTATGTAGCCTTTAGCTTCTTGTCTTTACTTGTCTAAACTACTATGTCTGTGAGGAAAGGGAACACATTTTCATCGTTTACTATTGCATCTCCAACACTATGTATAGTTCTGGTCACATACACAGCTACCAATAAGCATTTTTTAATATGAAGTAACACTTCATTTTTATTTTAAAAATGCTTACTCTCATTTGCCCTTTGCTAATAAATATTCCCTGATTTTAAATATTTTAATTTCAGCGATTTACAAAAATCGCTTTTTTTTTTTGTTTCTAAAGTGGTTGTCTTGTATGATTATTATAAGTGTAAATAGACTGAGGGTAAGAAAGTTCCAAAATCTAGACAATTAGACAACAAAAAAGTAAAAGCTTCTCTTATACTTTTAGACTTTTCCCTAGACAAAACCATGTTCAATCATTTCTATTTTTTTCTTCTTTGATGGTTATTTAAGTAACTCAAAAAGTATGCTATACTTTAATTTCAAAAAATATCAATTTAAATATTTACAAGTTTCACCTTCATAGAAAAATGAATTTTAATTACTTAACCACTACATCCCTTCTCCTAAAAACTGTAGAAAGATAATTTCTATTTTTAATTTTTTTAGTATTTATTACCTTAAATAATGTATTCAAACCTCTATTTTGTAATTTATCTTCTCAGATAATATTTATCGACTCTCTAGTATGTAAGATGTAAATGTTAGGTTGCAGCAGGTCTAGAAAGTAAAAGTTTCATTGATATTAAAGCAGAAAATCAGAGATTCTGAAATAAAGGCCCTCAGAAGAAAGTGGATTTCAATTAGCAACTGGTGTAATTAAGGAGTTGTGTGTTCACAATGATAAGGTATAACTAAGTGCTGCCAGTTACAAACAAGATAAGAGAATAACAATTAAAATTACCAGGGGCAAAAAACTGTATAATAACATCAAGGGCCAAATGTAAGCTGAACTAAGATGTCATATGACTTAGCAACCAATTATTACAGTTTCTATTTAATAAGCCTACTCAAATAAACTTAGTTTGACATAAATAACATTTTTGTACTATTATATTTTAAACCCTTTATTTTTAATTATCAGAACCATAGATATTGTTTTGTTTTTAGTGAAATTCCAGTTAACTTACTGTGTAATATTAGTTTCAGGTGTACAATGTAGCGATTTGAAACTTCCCTACAACACCAGGTGCTCATCACAAGTGTACCCCTTAATCCCTATCATCTATTTCACCCATCCTCACACCTGTACTTCTCCTCTGGTAACTGTCAGTTCTCTATATTTAAGAGTCTAGGGGCACCTGGGTGGCTCAGTAGGTTAAGTGTCCGACTTCCGCTAGGGTCATGATCTCGCAGTTTGTTGGTTCGAGCCCCGCGCTATACTCTGTGTTGTCTGTTCAGAGCCTGGAGCCTGCTTCGGATTCTGTGTCTCTCTCTCCCTGTCCCTCCCCCACTCATGCTCTGTCTCTCAAAAAATGAATAAACTTTAAAAAAAATTATAGTTAAGAGTCTCTTACAGAATCAAAGATTTTTGAGGTAACAAAAGTGACTCTAGTTTCAACAAAAGATATAATTACAATAAAAGATAATGCTATGACAGAAAGAAAAGGAAGTAAAAAGGAAAGGTACAGGAGGGCCTATGATAAAAATAATTATTTTAGTAAAGAGAAGTTCTAGAAGAGGGTATTAAAATAAAATTAATGTAATAACTATGCTGTAACACTTCTGAATAAAATTTCATCAAACATTATTTAATTTGATTAGCAACAGTTGACTTCCAAATTTTGAAATTATTTCCAATTATGAAAATTGCATATCCAGAAGAATTTTCATAGTTTTATGCTATTGTGAAGCAAATGAATTTTTCCAGGGAAATTGGATTCCTTATGTTACTTTAGGAATTCCAACTTAAGGAGACCCTACATGTCACAAAACCAATACTACTGGTATTATTCATATATCCATTCTATATTTATTCAAAAAAATGTGTGCACTTATTCAAGTATATGTGTAAATATTACCACATAGTCTCAATTCAACAAAATATGGCAGAGAATAAACAACTACAATTTGAAACAAATTGAGGTATTTCCACTCAACCATTATTTAAAAAAATTTTTTTTTTCAACGTTTATTTATTTTTGGGACAGAGACAGAGCATGAACGGGGGAGGGGCAGAGAGAGAGGGAGACACAGAATCGGAAACAGGCTCCAGGCTCTGAGCCATCAGCCCAGAGCCTGACGCGGGGCTCGAACTCCCGGACCGCGAGATCGTGACCTGGCTGAAGTCGGACGCCTAACCGACTGCGCCACCCAGGCGCCCCTCATTATTTTAAAAATAAATTAGCTAAGATCTCATTTTCAACTGTAAAATTAGAAAATTTTAATAATTTCCAATAACATATTTGGTACCTGGTATTACAAATGAGATGAGTGTAAATAATCAAAGATTTCATAAAACTATCATTGTGCACTGATGTTCACATTTGTCCTGAGTATCATGAGATTGGACGGCTGGGACCACCCAACTACATATTACATGCATGCTATTTGTGAGACAGGAACAGGTGCCTGCAGACCAGATACGGTTTCAGTGTATTCCAAACTTTGTAAACTTTTTTTTGTAAAAACTGAATTTTTTAGTAGTACCATTTTCAAGAGCATACATTCCTTTCGTGAAGATTGAAGTTTGGAGATTAGTACATGTCATGAGTCAATCCATAAAAATTAGTTCTAAATTTGTATCTTAAACAGCACAGTATACTGGAGAGTATAATAGCTGATGTGAGAGCCCTAGATTTCTGCACTTTATGATTTGTAGACTTCAGTAATCTTATCTCCAAAACAAACCATCGATTAGATAGTCTCTAAGATCCCTTGAAAAATCAAACACCGCATTGTTTTTAAAGAATGGGAAGGCAGATCAAGGGTGTCATCTGGTCTTACTTCTCTTTGAAGGTCCAAGGAAGATAATTCCTTCCTTAATATTTTCTTTATTCCCTTTGACCTTAAAGGAATTAAAAAGTAACTTCTCTCAAAAAAAAATCTGAACACTTTAATATTAAATGAATTTCAAACATTATTTCAAAAAATAAATCATATGGAGTAATAACAGTTAAGAAACTATAATTTTAGGAAATTATTCCCGAAGATACAGATTTTATATATTCTACTTTGCTTTGTAGCAATCATTCACAAATTTATAGTTTCTTTTTGTTTTTAAGGGTCCTGTTGACTTTAATATTGGCTTGATCATATTTATGAGTATTTATCGTCATTCTTTTAGGCAAGTATCTCTCAAGCAATATAAATTCAAATAGAGAGCTGATAAGAATCAAATAATGCTTTATGAAAAAAACTTCCCTTGTTGCAATTTAAAGAACCAAATCTCAAAAGATGAAATGATTTTCAGGCACACAGCATGTATCTAGAATTGTTTTCTTCAGATCCTAACATTAGTACATGTAATGTTAGAAGACCCATTGAAATTCCATGGTCCGAGAAACTGTTTTCAGGAATCCTTCAATAATCTTTTCCTTTTCATGCTGGAAAACAAATGACATATGTCTTTAAAAAGCCCAAACTTTTAGAGCTCCAATGCAATAGAAATTTTTGTAGAATTTTTTTCAGTTGTAAATATTCTATCTTATATGTATTGACTACTGCAATAAGAATAGATTTGAAATACGGAGAAAGTCCATTGGATTTTTTTTAATGAAAGCTTCATTGGGAGATATAATTCATACACCATAAAATTCACTGTTTTAAAGTATACAATTTGGTGGTCTGACTGGATTTTAACAGTTTCTGATAAACTACAATATTGCACCCAGACTTTAAAATGCTGCAAGTATAAACAAAAACAAAAGGGAAAATAGAAGTCTGGATGATAAATATGTGCAGTAAGGAGATTCTTAGATATTGATAAATTATATATTCTTCAGAAAGTGGGCTGCTTGAGATAAAGGAGTTAAATATCTCAACGCAATAAAGAAAATGAAGAAGATACTCATGACATAATAGTAGAGACAAAGAGAAATCCCAATTTTATAAATTGTTTTTAAAAATCTGAAACACGTTTTTAATAACAAGATCTATTTCTAAGCTCTAAAAATATAAATTGTTTTATATTTTTCTTTCTTCTTCCTAAATTTTCTATATTAATCTAGTTTGTTTTAGTAATGAAGAAAAACCATTTAAAATGCGTACAGATATTTTCACTTTCATAAGAGAACAAAACAAAGCAAACAAAATAGTTGCTTGGCTTTCTTTTTTCCTTCTCCTCTTGAGAGCTAAATTTTTCCAAAAAGGAGTTACATCTCACAATAAGATTTTGTTTTGCTCTGAAAGGCACCGTGGCTACTGTTGCTTTTGTTAAGAAATCCAGGGGCGCCTGGTGGCTCAGTTGGTCAAGCGTCTGACTTCAGCTCAGGTCACAATCTCACAGTTCATGAGTTCCAGCCCCGCATTGAGCTTTGTGCTGACATATCAGAGCCTGGAGCCTGCTTTGGATTCTGTGTCCCCCTCTCTCTCTGCCCCTCTCGCACTCATGCTCTGTCTCTCAAAAATAAATAAATGTTAAAAAAAAATGTTTTTAGAAAGAAATCCAAAGGACACAGACTTCACAATCCGAGGACACTTTCTGTTAGCACATTTATCTCCCAATTGTTCTTCCAGTGACTCAGCTCTTGGTTCTAATCATTTTATGATCATCCTCTGAACAAGCCAAATAAATTCCTTAATGTAAATGCTTGTTCAGGAAGCCCTCCCAACTACCCTCTCCAAACAATTTATTCAGGTTCTATCCTCACTTTAGTCTCAATATCAAATCTCATCTCTTCCCTCCCTCTCCGAGTACACCCGTATAACATCCTTTCTTTTCTGAACCTCCGTAGCATTTATTTCTGTAACGCTTATGTTGACACTAAATTGTGTATAACTTTGCACTTTTGTAGTCTCTGTGTTTAGTGTGTATGTTATTTCTTCCACTAGACAATTACAAGGCTTGAACTCATCTTTTTAATTACTAAAAGGTGTATGTCAATATAGAAATATGTAATAAGGACTTGTTGATTTAACTAGTGAATACATAAAAGAAAGCATGAATTGATAACTTTTAGAAGTATCATAATTGGTATTCAGGGAGACAAGAGAAAGTCATACTAGGAAAGGAAAGAACCAAGGGGCCAGAAGGCTTGTTTCAAGAGACTAGTCAAGCCTTGGACAATCAAATGGTTCCATTGGACAAACAAACAACCAAACAACAAACTAACAATAACACATTTCTGACCGTGAGAAGTAGATGTAAGAAAAACATTGTCAGTGAGAGTCCAAGGTCTGAATTTCAAATCAATTATTTTTTCCTTGAAATGGGTAGGAGTTGGGGGGACCAGGAGAGGGGACAGGGATAGTTAGTACTATTAACCAGAGTTGAAGCAGAGCTTAGCTCCAGGCTGTCCTTCAAGCAAAAGTAAGATAATCAATTAGCAAACATCATTTAAACCATTAATAGAGGTGCTACAAGAAGGCTGTGACAGTGAAGGAGGTTTGATAGCAACGGTCAGGTCCCTAGTCACTGGGAGATATGGGGCCAGAGTGGAAGACTCTACCATGGAGAATGCAGATATGCTACAGAAATACAATTATGGGGACTGTCGCAGCAAGTCGAAACTACCGAGCAAGAAAGCCAATAGTCTCCCAAACTAGAGACCAGATTTAGTCTAAAGGTCAGGTTGAAGATCCACCTGCAGTTGGGGAACAAGTAGAGCTGGTTGCCAGAACAGGAATACACAAGTATGAAACCTATTCCAGGAACCCTCCATCTGCCAAATTTTAAATGGACAAATCTATCTTGTTTCTGAATTCTGCAGTGAATATTTCTCTCTCTTTTGCTCTCTCTTGTCTTGCTCCCTGATACCTGAATCTTGATTAGAATGATGCAGTGACAGAAACAGTTGGAATGGAGAGACGTATAATGAAAGATTTTACTATCTAGTCTTTCCCTAGATCCTCGTTTTTTTCCACATACCTGTTCTTCCTAAAATAGACTATTTGTTATCGCTGATTCCGTAAGCTATTCACATCCTTTTTGTATGTGTGACCTGAGAGTATCTCATTTTATTTTACTATTATTTTTGAATTTCTATTTTTATTTTGGCTATGATTGACATAAAATGTTACCTTAGTTTCATGTGTACAGCTCATGAGAATAGTGGCTCAACAATTCTACATGTTACGGGACGGTCACCCCAAGCGTACCTACCCTCTGTAACCATGCAACACTATTACAATATCATTGACTATATTCCTTATGTTGTGGCTTTTATTCTCATGTGACTTATTTATTCCACAATTGGAAGTCCATATCTCCCACTGCCCTTCACCCATTTTGCCCATCCTCCCACCTTCCCTTCCCTCTGGCAACCATCATTTTGTTCCCTGTTGTTTATATGTCTGATTCAGCTTTTTGTTGTTTATTCATTTGTTTTTAGATTCCACGTCTAAAATGTGAAATCATATGGCATTTGTCTTTCTCAGTCCAACTTATTTCACTTAGCATAGTACCCTCTAGATCCATCCATATTGTCACAAAATTTGGCAAAATTTCACTTTTTTCTATGGCTGCATAATATTCTGGTGTGTGTGTATGTGTGCGTGTGACATCTTATTTGTCCATTCATCTATTCATATCCTTTTAATGTATTCCTTTTTGTAAAAGTAACTAGAATTGGATAGATTTGAACCACTATCACTAACTCTTGTGTGGTCTTTTAAATTTTTTTTTAAATTTTATTTTTTGAGAGAGAGAGGAAGAAAGAGAGAGCATGAGTGGTGGGGGGGGGGTGGGCAGAGAGAGAGGAAGACACAGGATCTGAAGCAGACTCCAGGCTCTGAGCTGTCAACACAGAGCCCAATGAGGGGCTTGAACCCATGAGCTGTGAGACCATGACCTGAGCCAAAGTTGGACACTTAACCAACTGACCCACCCAGATGCCCCAACTCTTGTGCAGCCTTAATACACAGTGTCAAATAATGCCCATTAATATCAGTGTTTAGACTTGTGTGCAAGTATGTATGTCTAAAAAACATCAATTTTGTCAAATACAATTTATGATTATGTATACAAGGAAAGCAGCAAACACTATGTACCAATTACTCTTTTTTTTTAAATGTTTATTTATGTTGAGAGAGACAGAGAGACAGAGAGAGTGCAAGCAGGGAGAGGGACAAAAGGAGAGAAAAAGAAAATCCCAAGCATGCTCCATAAAGTCAGCACAGACCCTGACATGGGGCTTGAATACACAAACTATAAGATCATGACCTGACCCAAAACCAAGAGCCAGTCACTAAACCTGGTGAGCCACCCAGGCGCCCTTGTGTAGCAGTTATTCTTTAAACAACACTATATTTTTTCATCCTTTTTTTATGTCTGAAAAAAAGTACTTGCTACATAGTGAGACTTTGATAAATGTTTATTGAACGAGTATGTTTCTTCAGGAATACTTCAGTTTTCCACTGAATCCAATAATGATTTATATCTCTGAGAATGTGAGTAACACAGATGGCTTTTACTTTAAAAAGCACCACCCATCCACTGAAGTGTTAAGGATATTATAATCAAAGCAAATGTTAACAATTTGTTTAAAAATTCTTTTTAATAATGCATATTTTTGTATAGAGATATACAGCCTTCCAGTTATGGAATGACTAAGTCATAAGAATGAAATGTAATGCATAGGGAACATAGTAAAGGTTAACCATTTTTTTCCAAAGGAAATTTCTAAGTGCTGAAAATAATTTAAACATTAATTATTAAAAAGATTAGATCGCCAATTAGAAAGGTTAACCCCAATGTATGTGTGTGTGTGTGTGTGTGTATCCACAGAAGTTGTATATATATGCCAGAAGTGTGCACCCCAGTGTGTAAGATCCATGTCACTTGTGTACATATATGTATGCTCACCTGAAAAGTGCTAGAAAGTATCAGCGATATGGGTCTTACACCCTGGGGAGCACACTTCCTGCAAACACACTCCTGCCTTCAGTTCCTCAGTTTCAGAACGGGGAACCGCTATTGGCGCCACTCTGATGATATTAATTGCCATGCCCAGGGAAAAAGGCAATTTAGCAGATAACTGGGTCCCAAGCCATACAGGGCCTTAGAGATTAAAATGATCACCTTGAATTGCACTCAGAAGCTAAAAGGCAATCAGCACAGATGGCAGAGCACAGGTGTAACATGCTTCATGTAACCAATCTAGTTAAGCAAGCAGACCACAGCATTTTCAGGGTCTGAAGCTTCCGAGTGGTCTCTTAAGTGGTGTTCCACACAAAGCTTGGAGCTTGAATTGAATACAAATTTTTCACGTGTTTGAGGATTTCTCCTGGAAGAAATGATTTTTAAAGAGAAAACAAATGAAAAGCCCTATGAAATAGGCTCCAGAGAATTTGCTAAAATCAAAGGGTACCAATAAAATAAAATGTGCTACTAAAATGGTGAGTAAGAGAGAGTTTTAAAATGTTATGTCCAACACATCTGTAAGTTCTTATAATGTTCACACTCCCTTCCCAAACTGGAAAACCACTGGAGACATTAAGTGTGCTGGCTATGTCCACCTGGAGTTCATCCCCATGTTTTAATGTAGGAAATACTATTTACTATCACAATTGAAGTCAGAGCTAAACAAACTCATTTAATAATGGAAGCATGTGGAAAGGCTTCCACAGGGCATAGGGTCCTTCTAATATCCAGGGGTCAGTGTAAGAAGCACATTGGATAAACACAAGAGAGTGGCTCGTGGTTTAAGTATCAGGTTCGACATTTTGAGACTCCTTTGGACATTTGGTTTAAATCCCCTTGTGGTTAACACAGTCTTTCAGTAGTAGATAAACTCAATTTGTGCAAGGAACTGTGCTTTTCCTTTTATGATCTGCTGTTATCTGCCTCTCTGTTCTGCTTTGGTGGTACAAGATGGTCCCATACGTATCTGTATCTGCAAGTTAATAACAGCAGTAGGAGGAGATGCCAGGGTCCTTACCCATCTACCTTCAATTTGAAACTCTTAAAAAAGAGAAAGTGTGCCACGGGGCAGTTCTATCTCTAGAAGATAGAAGTAAAACGTTTTATCTTAAATGCTCAAAACCATCAACACAAGTGATCTTAATGAACAATGACAAATTTCACAAGTGCTGCTTAATTTTAAAGGCATATAGATGTTAAAGAGAAACTCCTGAACATTTCTATAAAATTGAAACCACAATTTAATATAGAATTAATGAAAGCAAGGGCAGGCAATAGCAAAGTATCTAGTATTAAAAGGAACTTCATACAGTCATTAGTTGATGAAAACGCTCATCAAAAGTTGCAAAATACAGGAGAAAGATACAAAACAAACAGGCTAACAAAGTGCTAGAAGCAAGTATGTTAATCTTTGCCAAGAAAAGTGTTTAAAGGGGCACCGGGGTGGCTCAGTGAGTTAAGCGTTCGACTTCGGCTCAGGTCATGATCTCACGGTTTGTGAGTTCAAGTCCAGCGTCGGGCTCTGTGCTGACAGCTCAGAGCCTGGAGCCTGCTTCAGATTCTGTGTCTCCCTCTCTCTCTGCCCCTCCCCTGCTCACATTCTGTCTGTCTCTCTCTCGAAAATAAAAAAAAAAAAAAACATTAAAAAATTTTAAAGAAAAGTGTTTAAAGTAGTTATTAACACTCCTGAAAGAAGTTGTCATGAAACATTAGGTATACAGTCACAAAGGTGAGCCAAATTATCATCACACTAGATAATTTCCAAGTTATTTAGAAATAACTAAGGAAGGGTAATTTTTTTGCATCACCTTTCTCAGCATTGTTCTTCATTGTTTTCAACTTTTACAACTTGATTAATTGAACCTAATTATTAGAATCTTGAAGTATAGTTTAAATCAAAACAATGTCATCTAATGCTTGTTCACTTTCTTTCATTGCACTATTAAATTGGTCTTTGATTTCTTACCAGCTTTAGAGCCAAGTGTACTCTTTCCTTAACTTATATTTATCTAGAAGATTTATGTATTTGTCCAGAAGACTTGAACTATTTTTTAATGCTTTCTCAACAAATGCTTGAAGTTAGAAAATAAATTCACATAGGCTTTGTTTCATTAATAAAAGCCAGTGGAAATAAATGAAAACATTACAGTCTCTCACTGTTTCAATAATCTTTAGTGAGGAAAAAATCTTATATACACTAAGAAACTACATTTTTAGTGGGATACATAGTTTTATAGTATTTGTAGCTACTCAGTCACTTGATGTCAATTTTTATTAATGTAATCCTATATGGGTTTAATACACTAAAGTTGATAAGAGTGTAAGTATTCTAACACACTGATTCTCAGTATATTAACTTCTTAAAACTTCCTAGTCACACTTTTGCTCTATTTTTCTTGAGAGTTTCAGGAAGATCAAGCCCATTCACCTCTTCCTTATCTTCCCGTATCTAGTATAAATAGGTGCTATAAGAAAGTCTAGAGCAGTACTGTCCAATAGTACTTGATGAAATGCCGAAAACATTCTATAATTTGTGCCATTCAAAATGGCAGCCATAAGTCACGTGTGGCTATCAAGCACTTGAAATACGGCTAGTGGGACTGAGGAACTGAGTTTTATCTAATTTCAGTTTGTTTCAATTTTTAAAGTCTCATCTGACTCACAGCTTGTTTACGTAAATAACTTTTTGTTAAAACACATGCATTCTTCCTTGTTTACATACCCTTTATGGCTGCATTTTTGCAGTGCATTTAGCTGTGCCAAACCACAGAGTTAAAAAAAATTTCTACAGAAATTGTATGACCCATAAAGTAATATATATATATGTGTGTGTGTGTGTGTGTATATATATATATATATATATATATATATATATATATATATATATATATTACTTTATGGGTCATACAATTTCTGTAGAAATTTTACATATATATATATATATATATATATATTACTTTATGGGTCATACATAGCTATACATATATTAGCTATATATATATTAGCTAGACCTTTACAGAAAAAGTTTTCAGATATTGCTCTAGAGGATTCCTCTTGGTTTTGGACTTGACAGAGGTTTCTTGATACCTGATTGAGTTTTACGAGCTTTCTGAAATGGTGGAGAGCCTCTAGCACAATCTTACCTGACTTCATAGTTTAATTACCATTGCCGAGATTTCTTGATGTCCCATAGATTCTGTAGAAATATGTTCCAGGCCTATTTTCTTCTTATAACCTTGATTCACAACAACCTTGAGGTTTTCCGGAGGGAAAGGTAAAGACTTGGGTAATTAGAGAGCACTGACTTAGAAAATAATAGACATCTATTCATTTATGCATCTCTATTGAGCACATACAAGGTGATATGTAACTATTTGCTGAATGAATAAATGAATGAATGAATGAATAAATAAATGATGTACATGGATGAATCAAAGAAATGAATCTCCGTACACTCAAAAATATTAGCAGGTCTATACTTATGGTTTATTCTACTACTAAAATATTTAGTAGTTATATTTACTACTGAATCTCTGTACACTCAAAAATATTAGCAGGTCTATACTTATGGTTTATTCTAGTACTAAAATATTTTAGTAGTTATATTTACTACTGAGAGGAAAGAAATCATGACAAGGCTTATGTGTAACCACTGCGTTGTCAAAACTAGATTCAAATTATTTTCTTCTTTAAAATAATTTGTAATCAGGTGCCTGGATGGCTCAGTCAATTAAGAGTCTAAGTCTTGGTTTGAGCTCAGGTCATGAGTTCACTATTTCATGGGTTTGAGCCCCCCATTGGATTCTGTGCTGGCAGCATTGGAGCCTGCTTGAGATTTTCTCCCTCTCACTGCCCCTCCCCCACTCATGCTGTCTCTATCTCTCTCAAAATGGATAAATAAACTTTAAAATAATAATAATTTGTAATCAGAAAATTTAAAACTCTAGGGGTGCCTAGCTGGCTCAGTCAGCTGAAAATCTGACTCGATTTACGACCGGGTCATGATCTCATGGTCCTTGAGTTTGAGCCACACATCAGGCTCTGCAATGATAGCACAGAGCCTGCTTGGGATTCTCTCTCTCTCTCTCTCTCTCTCTCTCAAAATAAATAAATAAACTTTAAAAAAAAGTATTAAAAAAAGAGAATGTAAAACTCTCGAGAAAGTTTATAGAGCTAACATCTATAATCAATGTTCTACATGAAGTAATTATTTTCCTGGTTAAACACATTTGGGCAACAGATGCCCAAAAGTTTTATTTTTCTCTGTTGAATTTTGATTGGTTTATCCTCCCCTGATTCATACACAACCATTTCATACAATTTACCATCTTTGTTCCTTCCAGAAGTTAGTAAATAATATACTTGAAATATGATTTTAAATCATATACAGGATTTTCTTTTTTAAATGACACCTAATTAAAAAAAAAAAGAGGCACTGACAGCTTTGGTAATAATCAATTTTCTTCCTATATATGCATTTTCAAATCCCAACTGTAGGATTCATTGGTTAAAAATGCAAACCAAATGTTCTACTTGGCAAAAAGTTTCTGTCAGTCAAGCTTTTGGTCATCATCACCTGATAACCAGAAAATATATTTTAGATGGGCCTTTACTCTTGTTTCCCTGCACAATGTAACTGTTCTGTGCTTTTGAGACTTGACTTATTCTCTCAACGTATTGACAAGACTCCCCCTTTCTTCACCCGGGAAATTTTTAAGCATCCCTTAAAATTGAAGTAGGCATCGTTTTCTTTAAGAAATCTGAGACCAGACTGCACCTTCTAGGTCCATCCACAGCACCCAGCACATCTGTCAATCACTAAACTTCTTTACTGCATTGAAATCTCTTCCTGTGTCTCTCTCCAACTAGATTTCAAGCTTCTCAGAAGCTCCTCAAAAGCAAAGATTTAATTCTAGTGGGTACATATTCAATATTAAACAGCATCTGTTCAACAGAGAGGCAAAAATTTGTTAAAAATCACTGATGATGTAAATCGGTTTTCAGTAGGCAGATCTCCAAACTTGTCTTCATGATAACTGGAACTGGAACTCATGTAAATGATAATAGACAGGCAGGTGTGATATATTTCTGAAACTGAAATTTTTGGTTAATTTTTGAAAAGAGGCCCTAAAGTCATGATCTAATGTTTTAAACCACATGTTTTCTGCCTCCTTGTACTTCTTAAGATGTATTACTTAGAAAACTTTGGAAACTGAGTTTGCTAACTTGATAAATTAGACTGCAATCTTACTTGACATAGTTTGGGTATATTTAAATTTTATTCCCAATGTTCAAACTTTATGCAACATTTGTCTAATGACTATTTCTTCTTTTAATATTTCCTTTCTCTTTATTTTTGCCACTATCTTTTTACACTTATCTTCTCTAAAACATTTTTTCATCCTTTTCAATTAATTCTGTCCTTAGACATGTTTTCTGATACCTCTGTAAATTTCCTAAAAATATAATGTTCTATGTAGTTTCTCAAGTTCAGTCCCAATCACATTTATAATTGTTTCCAAGGAATCTCCACTGGCCTCTCCTGCCAATATCTAAAAAGCAGCGTCTACCTCCCCCCCAGCCATACTCTAAAGTGCCTCTGTTCCCAAATTCCATTTTTATGTTAATTGTACAACTTAAGTTTGAGATTTTAAATATTCACTGGCGTGTGCTTTCTCTCTCTCTCTCTGTCTCTCTCTCTCACTCATAGAACACACACATGACTAAACTTACTGAGCATTTAATATGCATTAGGCAATGTGTTAATAGGTTTACATGTATGGTTTTAAGTATTACAACCGTCCCATATAATAAGTAATCATACTGTCTTCATCTTACACATAAGATAATCAAGGTTTGCCAAGGTCACACCGCAGAGAAACTACCCAGTATTTTGTACTTCCAACATTTATAGGTCATATCCCTGACTATTCAGAGGTGGTGAGAGAGGACCCCACTTCTCTTACACTCATCAACTCATGACAGAATGGTGAGGGGGTGAATGGTAACACAGGAAGGAGCAATGCAATTATAAGCTATAGGGTGTTAACTTTTTAGTGGGGGGCAAGGCGGGACCTAGAAAAGGCTAAGCATTCAGGAGGATGGCTGGTTACTTTTCTTTGGTGCAAGCCTTGGAGAGAAGCTGAGAAAGCCAGAATGCTAGGGCAGCTTGTGTCTTGACTGCTTCCTTTAGGTGGTGAGGCCTTTTGGCTCATCCTCGGGTAGAGAAAACCGGAGACATCCCTCAGCCCTCTCAGGCCACCAGGGCTCCATATCAGGGCCCAGGTGCCTTCTGGTTCCTTTACGTCATGGAAATACTGATAAGCTGCCTTGTCTTCATCAATGCGGGGGGCCATAGAATGACCACCATTCCAATCATCCCCTCAAGTGACTGTTTTTTATTCAGCTGACTGGCATTCCATCCTTCTTTTTTAATTTTTTTTAATTTCATTGTATTTTGTTTTTAATTTTTTGTGTGTGTGTTTTTATTTTTGAAAGACAGACAGTCAGATCGTGAGCGGGGGAGGGGCAGAGAGAGAAGGGGACACAGAATCCTAAGTGGACTCCAGCCTCAGCACAGAGCCCAATGTGGAGCTCCAACCCACGAACCGTGAGATCACGACCTGAGCAGAAGTTGGACGCTTAACCGACTGAGTTCTGCAGGTGCCCTTCCATCCTTCCTTTTATGGTGGAAGGCAGTTGCTGCATTTTACTTTCTTTTTCCTTACACATACTTACACACATTGTAAGGCGAAAGGCACACAAGCGGCATGTCCGGCTGACAATTTTTCTGCTGGGATATAAGCAAAAGAAAGAAAGACCTATGACAGAGGCTCTTGAGAGATAGCTCTACCAGGCATGCACATCACTTTGATTTAACTCCATACTTCCAGTTGCTCATCATCAAATATGCTCAAGTGAGAATCTATCTCCAGACATCATCTCATAATTTCCATGTGTAAAAAAACCTTTCCTACCCACATATATCTAGACAAATTATATTATTTAAGATTCATCTCAAAAATCATGTCTTCTTATGAACCTTACTCTACTTTTCTTTGACAGCATTTGAGTAGCTGTTGCATAACTCAGTTTTTTCTGTCTTTATTTACAGCTTTTTTGTATTCATGTCTAGTCTCCCCTAATGAGTCACATGTCCCCTGAGTTCTAAGGAAAACCCCCCAATTAAATTCCATGAAATCACAGCGTTGAAGTAATACACAACTGTTACCTTTCTGAAGTAGAATACTACAGTGCCATAGTTTGCATTTGATTAAAGTAGCACTTTGGATGTTCTGTGGAAGGAATTTTCCCATTCTGGAAATATTTTTTTTTTTCTTTTTACTATTTCAACCTTGCTTTCTTTCCCATACACTGTTCTTACCTGTTTCCCATTGCCCATCCCCTTTTTCTCAAACCCAGGACCTATGGTGTAGAATTTAAAGATTAGAGATAAATTGCAATATGGTTTTTGGAGGCACACACTATAGAACCAGAAAGATAAACTTATTAGCCATTCCATCATCCAAACAAGAAAATGAAATGCTTTTGCTTCAATCTAAACATTCAGTCATCACGAATAGAAAGTGTTACCTTATAAAAATAGTGTAAGACAAAAGTCATCCCCTACTTTCAGAGTTCTTATGGATTCCCTTTGGAAATATGTATTGAGTGCCTCAAACGTATCTTAGATGAATTTAAAGCTAGAGCAGTCTTGCACAGGTCTGATGGCAAGGATAACAGATTCTACTGAATGTGTTGTCAAGCAGTTTTCTATATAATATAGGAGGACGCATCACAATTGTCAAGTAACTTTGAAATTTGCCTCTTATGGCCTGTCATCTATAAGGAATAGCCTTGGGAATTGATTTTAAAAAATAATTCTAATAAAAAATCATTGAAATTTTCTAACAGAAGAATTCCAGGCTGGTTGGGAACTCTAGGCACATTGACAGTATAAATAAACCACAGTGGTAACATAAGAAAAATGGAAATTCATATTCAACTACGAACAGACATTTGTAATTTGAATTTTAAATTTGTATTTTCTTTATGCATATTAGATACAAGAGTTGGATTCAGACAGTCATGGGTTTAAGTTCTGACTCAGCCAATTCTTTGTCATACAATGTTAGACAATTTGTTTGAATTCCTAAGCTTCAATTTCCTTCTCTGTAAAATAAAGATAATAGCCAATATTATAAAGGAATATGATAATGTACATAAAATGCTTAGTGCAGTATTTGGTACTAACCATTCCCTCATAAATAGAGATATTAATCACCTTTTCCCTCTTGTCCAATTTTTTTTAATACTGCAAATCATTTAGTTGCAAAGTCTCTTGGAATATTTGTGGTATATATTACTTTTGTGAAGTAATTTGTAATCTTTTAAAATAGAATTTACCATATAATTTCAAAGGGTTATTATTCCACTGCTTTGCAAAATATTAAACCCAATTCAGATACGGTCAGCTTTCTGATTGCTTAGTGAATACAGTTATTGCTAGGATAATATGATAACAATTTTATCGGAAGGTAAATAAAATAATATTAGCTTAAATAACGTATCTTGTTAGAAAAGACAAGAGCTTAGTCTTTCTAGTTAGAAAGTTAAAACAGAATATACACAAAAAGCAAAACAATTAAACTTAAAATCGACCTGGCTAAAGGGATACATGGACAGGCACACTGAGACAAATTTAAGGAAAGTTTTCTGTTAGGAATAAGTTTCATGTGAAATTTTGATAATTAATTGGAAAGAACAGGCGAGAAAATGAAAATGAGTAAAAAAACCATGTGGGATATCTTGTCAAGATTTTTTCCAGAGAAGAATGTCAACATTTGTTGACAGCCTGAGCTAAGAGCAAACCTATCCCTCCTGGTATGTACTTTTATTTTTGGAAGTTGTGTTAAACAATGTGGATCAAATCAGAATTTAAGAATTTCAAAGAGAAGATGTTCCTGATATTCCTGTTTTTCCAGCTTTTCATGATGGTACACTTCTACAAAGGTGTGATGAAAACAAACCAAAGGGGTAAATGCATGAATCAGATATTCATAAATTTTAGAAAGTAGCCTAGTATGACAAAAATACCATACAGGACTTCATGCTTTTATCAAAAAATTGTAGATTAGTTCAAGAGAGAGGAGGAAGGAAAGAAAGGGAGAGGAGGAGGAAAAGAGAGAGAATAGCTGATAAATGACTAGATGGAGAGTGTTTGCTATCATCCATAAATTAAATACCTAAACTTTATACAAGCGTTTTAGTTGTATTTCTGAAAGAAATAAGTTTACATAAGACTTATTTGAAAAACTTTTGATTGCTTTTCTAATAGAAGAGCATATCTTGGGACATTATTTACATAAAAATGTATTGCTAAGTTGAATAAAAAATGTCAGAGATTTTTATATAAAATGTTAACAAAGAGAGTGTGTATTTCAAGCAGAAACAACTTTTGTTAAATTCTGTGTTGGTCCAAGAAATAAGCAAACAAAAATTATTGGAACTAAGGACATTAAAGGAAACATTTTCCTTTCCTTTTACATTATGAGAAAAAAAGCGAAAATAATTTGTGTGAAAGTGAACAGATAATTCATTCAGTGAAAATATGGGAATAAAGGCAACATGTATGTAAACTAACCAGATGTTTATGATTAGTTCCTAGTTAACATCACCCAGCTGGCTAAGGATGATTTTTATGGAGGAGGAGCATTGTAGAATGCCACATGTTTATATAAATCATGAGTACAGCAGTCATGATCCTGGGGCAAAAGAGCTACACATCCCATTTTGGGTAACCTCTTCAAATCACACCATATAACATAAGAACAGCCATTACTCCCCGACACAGTATCTGTTTCTAGTTTCCTCCAACATTTTGATGGGTGTCATTAGGTGTCAGCCTGCACTCTGTTTTCTTATATTGTAACACATTGTATGGGTTTTGTACCAGGTGAAGTCCATTATAGCATTTATAACACTAGGTTGGGAAAACATATATGACATTATATTAAATATTTTCTTTGGAAATAGGTTGTTGACTTATTATTTATATATCTGTATCAATGTTTATATTTCAGTTTTAATTAAAAAGTCAATCTTAACTAAATGTGATTTAATTAGAGCTTTGTTTTTTATTCCATTCAAAAGTTAAATATGTATATTAGCACACCAAATATATAAATTTAAATATATATGAAAGAAAGAAAGAAAGAAAGAAAGAAAGAAAGAAAGAAAGAAAAGAAAAGAAAGAAAAGAAAGAGAAATAAAGAGAAAAAGAAAGAAAGAAAGAAAGAAAGAAAGAAAGAAAGAAAGAAAGAAAAGGAAAGAAAGAAAGAAAATAAAGAGAAAGAAAGAGAAAGAAAGAAAGAAAGAAAGAAAGAAAGAAGGAAAGAAAGAAAGAAAAAGGAAAAAGAGAAAAAGAAAAAGAGGGAAAGAAAGAAAAGGAAGGAGGAAGGAAGGAAGGAAGGGAGGGACGTAAAGGGAGAGGAAGGAGGAAGAGAGGAGCAAAACAAGAAACAAAGGAAAAACATGACCATTTTTTATAGAAAAACAATAAAGGTCCATTCAAATTACGGTTTAACTAATGGCAATCATCGTAAGTTTTCTCTCAATATTTTATCCCAAATCTTTCAGTATGTTGCTGAAAATTCTTTAAAATCACTTCAATGACTGTAAAATACTTCATTTCATAAACTAGAAAAAACTAAAAAAATCTGAATAAAATATACATTTTAGTTACTGGTGTACTAATTGTGACAAAGGTACCACGGTAATGTAAGATATTAGCATGAAGGAAAACAGTGCAGATTATACTGGGTTGCTGTACTATTTTTGTAACTTTTCAAAGATAAATTTCCAACTAAAACAATTCTAAAGTAAAAAAGTTCATCAAAAAATTACTTAGCAATTCTCAAAAGTAAATCAATCAATCAATAAAATGAAACTTCACAGTTTTTTTTTTTTTAATTTTAATTCCAGTGTAATTAACATATAGTGTTATATAAGTTTCAGGTATACAATATAGTGATTCATCAATTCTGTATATTACTCAATTCTTAAAATTAGACATTTAATATTTTTTCTAAATCATCATTATGAACATAAAACATATTTTAGTATTTAGTATTTAGTATTTCCTATTGAACTGTTTCTTGATGTGTAGTTACTATCTCAAGGTATGAATATTATGAGTGTATGCACAGATTTTTGAAGAAAAGTTGCATGTATTTACAACATTGTATAAGAATTCCTTTCATACTGTATTTTCCCCCAGCCATTTATTAAGAAAATTTATGAACATATAACAAAGTTAAAAGAATTTTACAGTGAACACCAGGTAGCCACCACCTAGATTCTGCCATTTTACTTTATGTGTTATAGCTATCCCTCCACCAATCTATTAATCCATTTTATTTGAATGCATTTCAAATAAATTACAGACTTCTGTTCATTCACCAAAAAATATTTTGGCATGCACATCTTTATTCAGAGTTTAATGTTGCTTAAAGTATTTTCATGTGAAGTTTACAATGAAATCCACAAAACTTACTTATATACGCTTGACAAATGTATACACTTGGGCAACTAAATCCCCTCTCAAGATGCATATTGTTATCACTCTCAAAATTCCCTTGTGTCTCTTCCTGGTCAATCCTCACTCTTAGTTCAAGCTTCACTGTAAGGCAACTACTATTCTAATTTTTATACCATAGATGAGCTTTACTTGTTCTAGATCTTAATATAAATGAATTAACACAATATGTTCTCTTTTGTATAAAACTTCTTACACTCTGCACAATATTTTGGAGCTGCATAATATTTAGAGCTTGATCTGTGACATCAGTTTGTTTCTTTTTAATGGTAAGTAATATTTCATCACATGAATATACCACTGTGTGTTTTTCCATTTTCTCATTGAACAATTAGGCTATTTCCATTTTGGACCATTACAAATAATTTTTCCAGTTTAGACTATTTACATTATTTAAAACTATTTTGTGAATATAGATTTATAATTATTTTGTGCATATAGGCTTTATCTCTTGGGGTAAAATTTCTGGGTCATAAGATAGATATGTAGTTACAACTGATAACTACAGCTTTATCTAATATGGTTGTATCATTTTACATTCACACCAACAGTATATACAACTTTTAGTTGTTCTTCATTTTCACAAATAATACTATCAGATTTTGAAATATATAGCCATTCTGGTTGGACATGCAATCATATCTCATTGTGGTACTGTTTTGTATTTTCCTGATGACTAAAAACATCAAACATATTTTTATATCCTTTGTGACTATTGATAAATCTATTTTGTAAATGCCTCTTCAAATATTTTGTCCATGCCCATTCACATGTTTTGTCTATGTGTAATTGGGTTATTTGACATTTTTATTTTTGAATATGAGGAGCTCCTTATGTCTTGGATACCAGTCCTTTGTCATATATATATATATATATATATAGAGAGAGAGAGAGAGAGAGAGAGACAGACAGAGAGAGAGAGAGAGATTATTTTCTCTCCTTCTGAAGCTAGTCTATTCACTTTCTTAATGGTAACTATTGATGAGCAAAGTGTTCAATTTTAGTGAAGACTAAATGATCATTTTTTTTTATATTTATCACTTTCTTGACCTCAGAAAACTTTGCCTAACAACAGGTAACCATAATATTCTCCTGTATTTTCCTCCAAAATTTCAAACTTTGAGCCTTTACATTTAGAACTATAATCATTCACAAATTTATCTTTGAGTATGTTATAAAGTAAGGATTGAGAGAGTTTTTCTATATAGATATACTTCAACCCTCTTTATTTTCTTTTACTATTCTTTTTCTATCTACTACAGGCCATTTATACTTTTTTAATTTACTAATAAACAAATGTAGAGCATTGTTTTCCTTTTAGTACTATTTAGCTGTACAAATTTTGAAATGTTGAATTTTTATTATTATTCACTTTATAGTATTTTTGAACTTTACTTGTGATTTTTTTTTGATCCTTGGATGATTTGGAAGTTTTTTGTTTGATTTCCAAATATTTAGTGTTTTCTAGATATATTATTATTGATTTGTAATCTTATTCCACTCTGGTTAGATATTATACCTTTTATGATTTTATTATAAAATTTTTTTTGAGATTAGCTTTATGGCCCAATGTATGCTCTACCTTGCTAAATATTTCAAATACAATTTAAAAGAGTATGTATTCTAAATACAGTGATCTATAAATATAAATAGATCTAGGTGATTGAGATTTTTCTGATCTTCCATGTCTTTGCTGAATTACTTCTTACTGGTCTCAATTTCTCAGAGAAAAGTGTCAAAAAAAATCTACAACTCTGATTGTAGAATTGTCTATTTCTCCTTTGTTTCTGTTGATTTTTCATTCACATATTTTAAGGCTCTATTATTTGGTGCATATATATTTGTAATTATTGTGTCTAACTAATGAATTAAAATTATTATTATGAAATATCCCTATTTAGCTCTGGCAATTCTTTTATTTTGAAGTCTATTTTATCTTATATTGATATAGCCTCTCCAGCCTTCTTAGTTTACTATTTGTATATCTTTTTCTATCAATTTTATTCAGGTATATTTGTGTTTTTATATTTGAAGTTCATCTCTATAGACAGTCTAGAGTTAGGGCTTGTTTTTTTGAAATTGTGGCTATTTTTGTTGTTTTAATCCACTCTAACAAACAATCTTTGTATTTTATTGGATTACTTATTCCATTAATATTTAGTATAATTATTGACATAATGGAATTTAGGGTTACCATTGTTTTGGATTTTTTTCTTTTTTTTTCTGTTTATTATCTCTGGGTGGGTTTTTGTTCTTTTGTTTCTCCTTTCAACCTTTTATTATTTTTTTGAGTACTTAAATGTATTTCAGATTTTTATTCTAATTTATCTTTAGGCTTTTAAACTACCTGTATGCATTAATTTTGTTGTAGTCTTATTATTGTTGATCCAGGGGTTTTAATGTGCATTCTTAATTTTTCATACTCTACTTAAAATGGATATTATACTGTTTATGTAAAATGTAGAAAACTGCAATCATTTAAACCCATTTACCTACCATTATTTTTGTTATATTTCTCATATACGTATATATGTGGAGATTATAAATCCCACAAATTAGTTATATTTTTTGTTTCAAATGGTCCCTTGGATTTTAATAAAATTAAGAGGAAAATAGTATTTTATATATTCTTAGATATTTACCATATTTGATATATTTTGTTTCCTCTTGAAGATCTATAATTTTATAGGAATTTTAAAGTTTTAGATTTTATTATATTGTATTCATCTTGGCATAAAAAAATAAAAAAATCATCTCTAAATACTAATAATTTTTTTCTTCCTTTGAAAATTTTTATTTCTCATATCTGTTTTATCTTTATTGAGATGACTGGAATTTCAAGTAAAAATAGTATTATCAGTCATGTTTGTTTACTTTTTTATCCTGTTTCAGTTAACCTATTGTTATATAACAAATTATCTCCAAGATGTGTTAGCTTGAAATAACGATATATAAATGTTCACAATTCTTGGATTCAACTGGGCAACTTTCCCTTGGAGTCTGCTGGGGTTCGGGATGGCCACCATCTCAAAAATTACCTCAGTCAGATGGCTGACAGATGCTTAAGAAATCAGCTAGAGCTATTGGCTGAAGGTCTTAGTTCGTGATTTTACTTCCTTCACATGACTCCTTGGTCTTTCTCAAAACACGGTAGCTTGGAATCAAGCTGAAACTGATTCTGAGACAGAAAACTGCCAGTCTTCTTAAATTCTGGGCTCAGAAATCCCATATTATCACTGATTGCAGCCAATGCCAACCACAAAATTAGCTGAACCTCAAGGGAAAGAGAATTGAGCTTTGACTTTTGTGAAGACTTGTATGTCAGTAATGGGGAAGGAATTTGGAGACCACCTGCCACACCCTCTTAATCTTATGCCACTAATCAAGATGCTGATATAGAAGAGCCTTTTATTCCCAGTGCTTTAAAGAAGTACTCTATGAATTTTATCACGTATTGTTATAAAGTCAATTTCCAATTATACATCCTGGTAGATTTCATAGTATTAAAACAGCTTTGGATTGCTTAAGGGTGAGTCATAACAAATATTCAAGGGGCTTATAAATTGTTACAAAAAAAACATATAACGGGACAAATTTTACCCAATACTTGTAAAATCGTAATGTTAATTTAGGATATCTTGTTTTATATGGTTGAAATGCCCTATTATTAAAACAAAAACCAAATAATCAAACACAAAAATTAAGGCAAAAGATCTGATCAATTTGATTAGAACCAATTAAGATTTCTCCTCAAAAAGAAACGACAAAAAACTGACATACAAATAACAGGTTGGGGGAGAAACAATGTGCAATATTTAATACCAACAAAAAACTCTTACCTAAAATTCACAAGTTAACAGGAATAACATAGTAGTCCTATTGGTAAAATGGAAAGGAAGTAAATGGTTAATCTCCAGAAAAAATGGAAAGTCTGAAAGCCCTGACAAAAATACAAGTAGTAACATAGGTTGGTGCCATAATTCTGAAGTGCAATGTAGATGGTAGAGCTTAGCCAAGTTTAATAATTCAAAGATACATAATCCAAATCCTGCTCCTGGGATAATTTCCTAAAGAAATTATCACACAAGTTGGTAACGGAGATAGTTGTGAAGGTGTTTCTGATAGCAAGATTACTGTAGCAGGGAGATCGACGCAAGGTACATGCCCACGTGGAGGTATGTATAAACATAATTTGGTGAATCACTGTGTTTTGCAGCAATTAGATACAGTGGATGAATTATATATTAAGCAACATCAAAAGATCTATAGTGCATATCATTTATGCACCTTAAGGTATATGCAAGAAAATAATAGTGTATTAATAAAAACACTCTTCAAATGTAATAGAATGTTGCTGAGAGAAGAGTAAAGAATACGAATAATGGGGAATAAAAATATATAAGTAAAAGGAGAAAGAAACTTTCACAAAAATGAAATTATTATGTGCCATATATTGCAGAGTGTAACTTGTTCCTTACTTTCCCTTTTCATTCTATGGATTAAAACAAACAAAAAACAAACAAACAACAAACACGAGGATACAGTTAGAAATTTACATGCATTAATTCCCAAAAGAGAAAAAAGTAAAATTTAGCACATGTTTGACAGATTAGCATTTGTTTGCTGCATAAATACTGTCAATTATTTAAATCTTGCTCTTTTGTAATGATTTCGCTTAAGCAAAAAGTAGTCAAATTATTCTGTTCCTTAAAAAGCACACTTAGTAGGGATACTAAAACAATACAAAATGTCAAATCATGTTATTATACTGTCATATCATAAAGCATATGCAGATTGCTAGCAAACTAAAGTGAATTCAGCCATACTTAGACGTAATCATTATCATTATTCTCTTTATTGAAAAGGACACTGAGGAAAATTTTAGAAATATTATTTTCCAAATATGCTCTTCTTTTCTACTCAGGGATTTTGTAACTCTAAAAGGAAGGGTTATATAAAATGTTCTTAAATTATCTGGAAAGAATATTCTATGAAAGAGCAAAATAGAATAAGTGTTAGTATATAATTTCTTCTCTATCTGAATCTCAATCATTTTGGATTGTTCTTGTTTTGACATAACTTACTGGGAGTTTACACTTACAATATTACTGAGTAGGGCATTTCCAATCAACATATGTAAATTTCAAAGATATTCGCACAGCTTAGCTTTTCTTGTCTTTCACTAGTATAAGAACATAGTTCTGAAATTAGTAGTCTCTTATAATTATGACTCCGAAATACATAGTCTAGTTGAATCATTAACAATGTCTATTTCCTTTGTGTAAGAATACTAATTTTGCCAAAAGTTACAACAAAGGAGGAATTTCCAAGCATATTCATATTCTGAGAACTAACATCTTTTGTGTTTCTCAGGTCTTAATGAGAGGAAATACTACTATGAGCACTAATCTTAAAGAAATAAAATTTTGAATCACAAAATACTCAAATTTTATTCTTTAAAAAAATCATCTTTTATTAGATTTCTAATCTTTCACAGTTGGCATAGGATTTTTATGGTGCATGTTAATTATTTATCCTGACAAAACAGAACATATATGTAAAAATATGTCAGCAAACATTTCCTTCTAGTTTATCAATTTGAATTATATAAGCATTTTCCCAGAATATAAGCAATGTTTGTATTTGGTGGGGGACAGAGGGTGATCTTCTAGAGGGGATTTAAAAACATGTGGTTTTTTTTTCAGTGTCAGGGTTACATATCTGTTCTGGGAGAGTATTACTTAGAGGTTTTGAGTATTAAATGGTGAAATGTCATCCTAGTCTCTGCCTTATATAAGGAATGGACTTGGTAATGGTGACAGCAGTAGACAGAAAAACCAGATAGAAGAATAATCGGTTTGGATTTCTTTTTTGAGAAATAACCCTAAACTTCTGATGCAAAGAAAGTAGCTGAATTCTCAGTAATGGCCTAAAAGTATTGATTGATTTATACATGGAGCTTCCCAAAAGTAGGTCTAAATAGTAATCTCATGACTATACCAGTATGTATGTAATGGTTACAAATACTCTCTTTGGAGAAATGTGTTGAGGGGATGGGGCCAAGAACTTTTAAATACCTATGATAATTTGGGGACTTTGAGACAGAGAAAGCACAAAATGGCTTTTTAAGAGTCATTATAAAGGGAATATAGTAAGAATATGCAGAAAAATATAATGTGAGAATAGCATGAGGAAGAAAATGAGACAGAACGTCTCGTCACTGGCATCCAGATCAGTGTTGTGAAATGCAAGGGAAGCCTAATTCCTAATTGGAGCAGTTTCACATATTTTTCCCAGGAAGGAAACCTAACATCCCTATATGGAGTAACTAAGATTTGAAATGTCTCATTATGTTTCTTTTTAGCGGTCTCCAGCATTTGAAAGAAGGAAAGAAGGAAAGAAGGAAACAGTTAAGCAAAATCAGAGATGTGGTTCTCCCACTAAAAATGAGCTCTTGGAAAATATCAGTAACTCATGAGATTAGTGCCAATGCACTAGTTTAAATTAATGTTTGCCAACGCGCTTTGCCATTACTGTTGTCTCGCTTCCTTTTCTACTGTATCAGCCCCATTCTCATTCCATTGCATAACCTCAGACGCATCCTTAAAACCTAATTATATAGTGTAATCCAAACCGGACCCCAGGAATCAATAATGACCACTTGTCACTTTTCTAAAGAAAGAACCAAAGGGCTAATTTTACATTAAGTACTGCCCTGTTTTTCCCCCTTGAATTTCAGAAAAGAGAATTCTCTCTACTGGGAGAGTAGCAAAATTATACGTACAGCCTTGACTTAAAATTGAAGCTTTTTCTATCAAACTCTAATTTTCTAAGTGTGCGTACATTTTCTATATTGTGATAAATTAAAGGGATTGAGTTGGTTAAAAAATATGCTTTGACACTTTCAGAATTAGAATATAAATTGTCAAAATCTATTACCTTGCAATCATTCCTCATATTAACAAAAATATTAATCTCTTGAGGTATAAACCTATTCCTGATTATCATACAAATAGCAGATAAATATAATTTACTTCTATCAAAAAGTGGCAAGGTAGCTAGGTAGTGATTATAAGCACAATAAAAATACAACCCTCACTTTGTATGGTTCCGAAATGCATGGATTTCAGTTACCATGGTTTAGTTAACTAACACCAGTTCTGCTACAACACAGTTCAAATTTCAATTACCACAGTGTATTAACTGTAACTGTAAAAAGCATAAATTTCACTGCTAGCTCTTTAGTTCACAAGTTACTATGGAATAACAGATGCCCATCATGATCAATGACCAAGCATGTCACTCCTTTTAATGTCTGCAAGGGTTTGGCCACTGCGTGTCTGTTAATCAGTTCATACTCAGCAAATTGTGTGGCTATGTTGCCTCCTTGTCTTAAGGAGAAACTAAGGTGCCATTTTACAAAAAAAAAAAAAAAAAAAAAAATTAAAAGAGGGAATTGGTTAATTAAGATGGAAATAGCAAAGAAACAAAAAATTACAAAGCTGGAAGTGAAATTTGAATTAAATATAAACTGAGTTATAGAAGAAATAGCGGGAGTGTGGATGTTAGCATTGCTGCCATTTAGGAGCCCCTAGATGTGCAGCCAGCAGAATGTAGTGAAGGCAAATGTACTAGCATAAACCAGAAAAGTGGTTGTGGGAATGTAAACTGGTGCAGCCATTGTGTGAAACAGTATGGAACTTCCTTTAAAAATTAAAAATAGAGGGAAGCCTGGGTGGTACGGTCAGTTAAGCATCTGACTTCGGCTCAGGTCATGATCTCGCAGTTCATGGGTTTGAGGCCTGCATTGGGCTCTGTGCTGATAACTCATAGCCTGGAGCCTGCTTCACACTCTCTCTCTCTTTCTCTCTCTCTCTCTCTCTGCCTCTCCCTTGCCCAAGCTCTGTCTCTCTTTCTCAAAAATAAATAAACAGGGGCGCCTGGGTGGCGCAGTCGGTTAAGCGTCCGACTTCAGCCAGGTCACGATCTCGCGGTCCGTGGGTTCGAGCCCCGCGTCAGGCTCTGGGCTGATGGCTCAGAGCCTGGAGCCTGTTTCCGATTCTGTGTCTCCCTGTCTCTCTGCCCCTCCCCCGTTCATGCTCTGTCTCTCTCTGTCCCAAAAATGAATAAACGTTGAAAAAAAAAATAAAAAAAAAATGTTTAAAAAAAAAAATAAATAAATAAACATAAAAAATTATAACTAGAATTACCATATGATCCAGGAATGCCACTACTAGGTATTTATTCAAAGAGTACAAAAACACTAATTTGAAAATATATAGGCACACCTATGTTTATTGCAACATTACTTACAATAGTCAAGATATGGAAGTATCCATCGATAAATGAATAGGTAAAGATGATAGAATGAATATTACTCAGCCATAAAAAAGAAGGAAATCTTGCCATCTGCAACAACACAGATGGATCTAGAGGGTATAATGTTAAGTTTAATAACTCAGTCAGAGTCAAATACTATTTGATTTCACTCATATATGGAATTTAAGAAACAAAATAAAAAAAATGGAAACGAACAAAAAACAGACTCTTATTTATAGAGAACAAACTGGTGGTTACCAGTCAGGAAGTGGGTGGGGGGATGGTAAAAATAGATGAAGGGGATTAATAGTACACTTACCAGGATGGGCACTGGGTAATGCATAGAATTGTTCAATCACTATAGGGGTACCTGGGTGTCTCAGTCAGTTAAGCATCCGACTTCAGCTCAGGTCATGATCTCATGGTTTGTGAGTTCGAGTCCAGCGTCAGGCTCTGTGCTGACAGCTCAGAGCCTGGAGCCTGTTTCAGATTCTGTGTCTCCCTCTCTCTGACCCTCCCCCATTCATGCTCTGTCTCTCTCTCTGTCTCAAGAAAATAAATGTTAAAAAAATTTTTTTAAATAAACAACAACAACAAAAAAAGAATTGTTGAATCACTATATTGTATACCTGAAACTAATATAATACTTTATGTGAATTATACTAGAATTTAAAAGAAAAAAATAAAAAAGGAAGGGGGAGAGAGGGGAAGAGAAAAAAAGATTAAGAAAAGAAAAGAAAGCAAAGGTGAGAAAAGAGAAGAAAAGATGAGAAAAGAGAAGGGAAGGGTAGCAAAAGAAAGGGGTTGTGATGAAAAGAATAACAACCTCCCTGAGGAAGTGTTGCTGGCAAACAATATTCATATTAATGGAGCTCTCAGAGATATTCTATGGCACTAAAAGTATGAAGGATAAAATGTTGGAGGCTGATCCAAACTTACAAAGAAATATAACAGTTTACCAAGGTATAGAACATGATTGTAATGTGAGAGCCAAATATTGCTTTTCTAGGTAACATCTCAGTTTTAGAGAGCAGCCACATGCTTTGATCCTCATTATCAGAAGTATTATGTATGCTGAACATTATACCTGGGTAAGAGAACGGTTTAAAACAAAGAAAACATTTTAACTGATTATGCAGTAAAAAACATTATCAGGATCAGAATCTCTTATTTTTTGTATGTGATCATGTACTTTTTATTTCATTATGTCAGATTTATAATTATCATATTTTTGATATAAAGGAACTCTTTTATATCAAACATTTGTCTAAAAGTAGTTCATTTTGTCATACACTTATTTACAAATTCCTATTATGTTTCAATCACTCTAACAGATTCTGAAAACAAAATTTGAATAAAGTTCCTGTCATATGAATATAATCAACAAGATAAATCTCATAATAGAAATTTATACAAATTCCCATGAAAGTAGACAGGAGGAAAGTTCTCACTGAGTTGAGGAGAGTTCTGAAAGTTCTTTTTGTGATTATGTAAATTTTGTTTAGATAAGCAAAGTAAATTTACCCATGTATTGGAGATTATTCTGTGAAGAGCATTGTAGCAATTTTCCTTCTAAAAAAGTAGAACATAGGAGCACCTGGGTGGCTCAGTGGGCTAAGCCAAGCCTCTGACTCGGTTTTGGCTTGAGTCAAGATCTCCTGGGTCATGAGTTCCAGCCCCACATCAGTCTCTGCGCTAACAGTGCAGAGCCTGATCAGGATTCTCTCTCTCTCTCTCTCTCTCTCTCTGTCCCTCCCCTGCTCACTCTTTCTCTCTCTCTCTCAAAAGAAATGAATAAACTTTATGAATGAATCACTAAATAAAAATAAAACAAAAAAGTAGAAGGATGGAAAGCTTAGTGAGAAAGTTTGATGGAACATGAGAAGTGAATGAAGATACTACAGATCACATCTTGCTTTGAGAACAATTTCCTCCTACGAATAAACCCCCAAAACAAAAATAGAGAATCAGACCCCCCCATTGGTCACCAGTCTGTACATTATAGAATTTTCATCATTGCAGAAGATTGCACCAAGTCTGTGCTGGGGTCATTGGAGGATGGCAATTGGGTTAGGCATTTATATTTGCAACTTTTGTAGCAGTGTTTGTGTGTGTGTGTTTATCTCTAATTTTAGACAGGATTAATTGACTCCTTATAATGGTAGTTAACGTTTCAAAAGTTTTACTCTATCATACTTCTTTTCCTTTTTTTTTCTATTTTGCCAGTATGCTTATTTCATAATTTTGGTTTCAATTTTGAAATATTACTATTGTCTACTTCTAAGCCAAGTAACATGCCATGAATTATATTTTCTTTCTCCCACAATTATTTTTCTGTTTATTTTTTCTTCATTCACTTGGTTTTCCAGTACAGATACCCACTTTCCCCATATATTTCAAAAACCCATCATATTCCTTGCAATAATTTCTCCAATGCTCAGTTGCTTCAGGCAAGGCACCAATTTGTTTGTTTTTAACCTCGAGATCCCCACCCCAACCACTCTTCCTGCTCCTGTCTAGATGGTTTTCTCTCCAGGTCCACTGTGGCTTCTGTGAGTGATCCCTCAACCATCCTCCTGATTCCAGGATTTTTTGGCCTCCTTTTTCTTCACTCTGTCCTTCTTTACCAGAGCTCCTGTTACTTAGATGTGGTGCCCATATGGATTGACCCTCAGAATTGGCTTTAACAGCTTGTTCCCTAATTTTTAATCTCTGTATCATTGTGTTCTACTTTCTGGGACATTTCCTCACCTTATCTTCAGGACATGCTATTGACTTCTTAATTTCAATTTTCATATTTTTAATTTCTATGACTTCTTTTTTGGAGGGAGGTAAGCTTAATTTTCTTTTCTTATAGCTTCGTGGGTTTTTTTTTTCTTACCATTAGTACAATTTCCTCTCTCATCTGATTGATTATTTAACAATTTACTTTCCTTTATATTATCCTTGATCTAATGTCTCTGTTTCAGTTTCTCTCCATTTGGTTTGGTCTCTTTGTTTTGAAGATTTCCCTTAAGTATCTCAAGATTTTGGCTCTCCATTTACAACTGAGTGAAGACCACTGAACTTCTTTACAGGGGAACTAAGGAGGTTGTTGTCCCATACCCTTTTCTGTGTAATGTTAGTGGTTACATTGGACTTTGCCTAATGTCTCTGAGGCACCCCTTTGCTTTAGAGAAGGATATTCTAATTTCCTACCTCATGAAATACACATTCCTGAATGCTGTTCTGGGAACAAGGCAGGGAGAGATCAGAATGGAGATTCTGATCAGTCAGCATTCAGGTTTTCATCTAATCCCCTGGTGTCAGCTCTGTGCCTCACCCTTGCTTTCAGTTATACCTGTGTCCCCAACGTTTCAGAGAATGGCTTGTGTGTGCGTGTGTGTGAGTAGGTCAATATGGATGGGTAGCAGCTTGCCTCAGCAGGGTGGAGAAGGGGAACTTGAAGGCCAAGTATGCTGTCTATGGACTTTAACATGATTGCCTATTCGTAGTGACAGACTTTAGCTTTCTACAGACAGAAGGGAGCTGCCTTTGTTCTTGTGAGTCAATTGCAACTCTTGAATCATCTTTGCATGTTCCTAATATTTCTTCAAATTTAGGCTATATTCTATTGTTCTGTTGTTCTTAATGGATAATACATTTTTTTTTCTAATTTGCTGGGTTTTGGTGGTGTTTTAGAAGGGAGAAAAGATATGTTTCTCCACTATGTTTCTCTCATATGTTCAATCCACTATGATTATGGAGAAATATCCTTCAATATATTTGGTAGGGGAGAAATCAAGAAGACATACTCCAACAGAGTAAAAATATCTCCATCCTCAGGCCTGAGATGAGCTGAGAAATTAGGTCTAAGAATTAAATATGGGAACATTATGTTACAAATTGGTCAGTACAAAATCTGGGGCTCCGTATTCACCCTTGACTTCGTTTCTCCTGTAATTTTAACTATGGACTGAATTGGCCTCACATTAAATTCAGCAAAAGTGAGAATGTCTTGAACACTAGCTTATTTCAGAGAAGAAAACAGGGCGCCTGGGTGTTTCACTGGTTAAGTGTCTGACTTTGGCTCAGGTCATGATCTTGAGGTTGACAGATTCAAACCCTGCATCAGACTCTCTGCCCCTCTCTCTGCCCCTCCCCCACTTGTTTGTGCGCTCTCTCTTTCTGTCAAAAATTAATAAACATTTAAAAATATATGTTTAGGGGCGCCTGGGTGGCGCAGTCGGTTAAGCTTCCGACTTCAGCCAGGTCACGATCTCGCGGTCCGTGAGTTCGAGCCCCGCGTCAGGCTCTGGGCTGATGGCTCAGAGCCTGGAGCCTGTTTCCGATTCTGTGTCTCCCTCTCTCTCTGCCCCTCCCCCGTTCATGCTCTGTCTCTCTCTGTCCCAAAAATAAATAAACGTTGAAAAAAAAATTAAAAAAAAAAAATAAAAATATATGTTTATATAATTATATATGTTATTGTGTTATAATATATAATATATAATTTATATATAACATATATATAGTTTTATAAAATTATATATTTATATAATTATAATCATATATAATTGATATATAATTATATATTTTAACATTTTATGTATATGCATGTAAAAAATAGACTTTTATTTAATACAATGTTATATCTGTACATTGATAGTTATTTTCAAAATTATAATTGAAGTATTTTGCTATTCAGATTTTAGAACCCAGATGAATCTCTGTAAGTTTCAAGAGTTTATAAATCTTAATTTTTAGAATTAATAAAAGTCAGTTTAATATGCTTTGATGCTTCTGAATGACATAAGCAATTTGCCATTTATACCAAATAATAAATCTGAATATATTGGTCATAATTATAGGAATCGTGTGTATCTGTCAGAGACATAAGGATGACACCAGGCATAAGTAGAAGATTTATTTTTATTGAAGTAAAATAGTACTTTATGCCGATTTTACAGCTGAGGTAACTGATCTCATGATATAGTTTCTGTCATTACCAATGCAGGAACCTATCTCCTGCTCCCCTAAACCAGCGCTCTTAAGTTTCCAAGGGAAACCCTATTATCGGTAGAACTAGAAGTACTCGCAACTAAAATGAGTGCACGTTAGACAGGATTGTCAGAATCCCTTAGGACAAAAAAGCCTGGACCACTGATTGCTCAGTGACTGAATCAGCCTTTGGACATTCCCTGCCCAGGTTCAAACTTCTCCCAGTTAATTACTCCTCCCGTACATCTCTGCACACTGCTTCCCAAGAGCCCAGCCGGCAAGAGAACTGTCTTCCCTTTCCTTTCTAACGTGTAACTCATACAGTCATAGTCAATGTGTGATATTTCAATTGCTAGTTTTCAAAGATGTGGGCAAATATCAACTGGTTTGGAATTGAGATACCATGATCATTTCATCTTTGATTTAAAGCACACTTTAACCTCAGGTGCCGTGAGGCAAAAGGTTAATGCATCGACCTGCTGCTGCGTGTAGCCCCCTTGCCATAACGGTCTTGTTTTTTGCCCCAGCTTGGTACCTATTTCAATATACTTTGCAGCTAGTAGGTAAATATGACATTCAGGTTTTATTCTCAAGAGCACTGAAAGCTACTGAGATAGTACTATCTCAAATAATAGATGTTAGGAATATTCTCCTGTTAGAGACTTATCTTTTAAAAATTCTTATGTTTTTTCCTTCTGTGATAAAATCAGAGAATGTTGCTTTTGGTATAGCTAGGTAGGCACAAACAAATTATGTACCAATTATGTTTAAACTTCCCTTTTATAAAATTACTTAAATATTTACATCCCTTGGACAACTTCATGTTATAATAGGAATAAGTAAGTGTGCATCTGGGGATGGTAGGAAAATAACAGAAATAAAATAACTGCAGGATGGAAATTATACAGGTAGCCTTTCCGTAATTTTAGCATACGATTGTGTAACGTGCTTTCACACGTCCATTTAACATAATTACATATTGTTCATCTTAATTGCCTTGTGCTTTTGTTCTCATACATTTTTTTGTTGTATTTTTCTCATTCATAGGCCTGTCCTTAATATATTAACTCGGAAATATAAGCATTGTTATAATCAGGAATATTCCCATACCTGGAAACCAAAATAGGAAGAAAATACTAATTAACACAAGACCAATGGAATTTCTGGTGAAATGACATGAAACAAAAGCAAATAGTGTGACTTCATTTGCTAATTGACTACTTAAATCCATACTCATGGGAGGGGCTCACCAAAGTGTGTAGTTAAAATGGCAGGTGATATTGCTGACACAATAACACCAGTGCCATCATTCTTTCAGGTTGATGGGAACACTAGGGGCTATGTTTCCTTCCCAGGGTGTGGCAAACTGTGAAGCTTTAAGCTGATTAAAAAAGAAAAAAGAATCTCTCTTAAATCCTGGGATCTTGTCTTCAACAATTATGAGGCTAATATTTCTCCCCAGTGAGACAAACTCAGAGTGAGAAATAAGTGATTTTTAATACTGTTCTTGCCTTCTGACTTTACATTGTGTCTGCTATTGATTGTTGCTCTTTATTGTTAGACTTGAAAATTCCACACGTCTTTGTTTTCCTTTTTTATTCTTTTTAAAATCGGTACATAGGTAGTGAATGATCCAAACCTTATAGCTGTTCACTCATTCTTTTTCCTTTTAGTTTCAGCGTTGAGAGGAAATTGAGAGCCCAGAACATCTTACACTCCATATGTTCCTTGAGCATGATGCAGATTCATCCTTTAGTATTCTCAGAATGAGGCTAGCTACCTGCAACAATATTCACTGTGGTACATGATGCTTAAGTTGTAAATTGCCCACTTAAGTGTCTGTAAACTTTTAAAAATATTGAAATGTCATCTAGCTATGTGCCAAAAACAAAGGAAAAATAAAAAAGAACGATTCAGAAGGAAAAAGAAAATTACTTTCATGTGGTATGAATTTTGATGACACAAATAGATGAAAGTAAGGGGTACAAATGGAGAGAGAGAGAGGTGGGAGGAATCTACGGTTATACAAGGTGAAAATATTTATTCATATCACCATTTATGCATGTCCCACCTTGTTTCCCAAATCATTGCAGATAGATATATTCAAATATGGATATGAAAAAATTTATCCCCAAGCAGGTTTTGTTTTATTTTTCCTTATCACTGCATGGGATCAGCCATGAGTCACCAGCCAATATGTTCAATATCAATGGCAGGATATGTTTCACAAATGTCCTAAATCTCGCACCAAACACCATTACTGAACAGGAAATGAATGCTTTGGTTGAGCAGGTCCAGAGGAAAATAGTATAAATTATACACTTGCACATCAATTAAGAGCAGTTAGAGGTTATTTGTGTAAATGACTTCCATACCAAGAGGTTCTGAATGATGGGGGTTGTTTGGATTTATCAATGATTCTCAATCACCTGCCCCTTAATTACAGACTGCTCTCCAAACCTATAGTTAGGAGTATTAAAGTGAACATTCCTGTCATTTGAATCATTGCATGGAATTGTATGGGTCACCAGGTTAAAAGAGAATTCATTATGCAGACTTCAGGGACTAATGTCAGTGATCACTTTCTCTATTTACTACTATTGTATTGAGGAAGTTAAAATATACCTGCATAACACTCTATTGAATGGCTGAAGTTCATTTAAAATAAGTACTCCTAAAATGGGTGATGGGCATTGAGGAAGGCACTTGTTGAAATAAGCACTGGGTATTGTATGTAAATGATGAATCGTGGGAATCTACCCCCAAAACCAGGAGCATACTGTACACGCTGTAGGTTAGCTAACTTGACAATTATATTTGAAAAATAAAAAAATTAAAAATTAAAAAATTAATAAAATAAAATAAAATAAAATAAAATAAAATAAAATAAAATAGTACTCCTCTATAATGGTAAAAAGTGAAACTGACCTGATTACTCCTTGCCTTTCCTGGATCACCTTACTGCAATAATACTGTAGTGTATAATCACATGGGCATCACATCTGGAATAAAACTACGGTATTTATTGTGTTAACTTTTGAAAAATTTTATTAATCCAAGGACATAGACATAAAACAGTTCTTACTTTTCGAGTTCGAAACATAAAATGTATCACACTGCTTAGAAAAACTTTTGCCCAGGATTTCCAGGACGTATCATGAGAGCTATAGCAAGAGAAAATATGTAATAGTGAGTTCATATAGGAATGTGAAAAGATTTGAAAAACTTGTCTCGATTTGTAGGAAAATCCAGATAGTGTATAGAATGCAAACCAAAACATCCCCACCTTCTTCTCCATCCTGTACCTATCTCCACCCAAAAGACATTGAAAACTGTGGGTCTTGCTTTTGAAAAAAAATAAAAATTAGCCAAATCACACTTTTATATATATATAAAATTATATATATATATATATATATATATATATATATATATATATATAATACTTGCAACTTGGTTATGTGGCATCTTTAACTTAATAATCATATTTTTTTCATTCTTATGATTCTGTCTCTTATGCTAATGAAATCAGAGTGTGCTATAAATAAACCACTCATCAACAAAATTTAAAGACAGTGAATAAATGTATCCAGGCTCATGTCTTTCTCTGCCTTACCACTACCACAAATGCTTTAGATTTCTATTCACAAACACAAGGAGATTAAAATCACAGTATGTCATACATATACTTCATGAAAATACCAAAATTGATTCTATTTAACAGTTATGTAATTCTATGGATATACTGTGGATAATCATTGTTTTAAAATTTGTTTCCAATTACCAAGAAATCTCATAGAACTTGTGCTCCAGAGGACATACCAGGAGCATGATACAGGACCGTACTGAGAGAGAAGATTTCATGATAAGAAGTAAAGAAAACTCTATGTGGAAAAAGCAGACGTTTTCCCTGGTAGGAGGGGAAAAACAAGATAACACTGCCACTGCATTCAGCAGTAAGCTCATCTCAAGGAAATCTTTTAGGAGTTTATTATACCTTAATTTCAAATTCTATTTCTGAAAATTTAGAACCACTAACTGCAATGGGATGGCTAATTGACTCCTAAAGTTTTGTTTACTTCCTTTCTTCATGGCTTATTTGGAAAGAAGAGAAACTTAGATAAGATCTAGGCTTTCTAAAAACCATGCCAAGGAAAACAACTATTCGAGTAAAATATACATTAGGAAGGACAAAGAAAAATGGTAGTTCCTGGATATTTTGTAAAGTTTTTTCTTACGTTTTAACAGAGAGGGAGAAAATACGTCATGAGACCTTAATAAATATTGTACATCATATATTTTTTTCCCTTCAAGATTGAAAATCTACTAGATTTCCTCCATTAAATATGTTCACCCACATGACATATTTATACATCCAATTCAACAGTATATTTTTGAGCACAGGAGAAATTTCCTATTGGACACTTTGGTGATAGAAAAGTGAACAGTTTTCAAAAAGATTATTTCTTGGGTGTTCCCAATTCTTAGTGAACTAGCTTCTTGAACTTCTTTTATAGTTACATGGCTTTTAAGTTATAAACATTATAAAGCATACTTCCAAATATGTAATAACTTCAGCATCAGAATGCAATAATATATATGATAAGTAAAATACACTTTTTATAATTTATTTTTTACCTTTTTTAGAGATGTATCTAGTAAGTATAGTTAGTGTCTATTAATATCTTATTCCTAGATTCCTAGATTCACAGATTCTTAGGTCCAGCTTCAAACTTTTTGAAATTTTCTTCAGATATAAAATATCCTTAGATATGGTTCAAACTTATGCCCAAGTTGGTTTACGATTTGTAATTAAATATTGGTTTTATCAGACATGCATATTTTATGTATGAAAACCATAAACCTTTTTTATGAATTCTGAATATGGTCCCAATGTAGAATTACAAATGTAGTACTCAGAACAGGTATATACAGGGGTGCCTGGTGGCTCAGTTGGGTGGGGGTCCAACTTCAGCTCAGGTCATTATCTCACATTGAGAGTTCGAACTCTGCGTTGGGTTCTGTGCTGACCGCTCAGAACCTGGAGCCTGCTTCAGATTCTGTGTTTCTCTCTCTCTCTCTGCCCCTCCCTGACTCATCATGGTCTGTCTCTCTCTGTATCTCAAAAATGAATGAACATTAAAAAAAAAAAAAAGGTATACACAGTATTTTGATGTCAATTTGGATCTATAATCAAAGAAAGATAAATTTTAAGTTTTCTATTCTATATTATAAAAATTTCAATTTAAAACTATACGTGTTTTTCTATGTAAATAAACTCTTACAGAAAATATTCAATATTGCTAGATTTCAAACTAAAATATAAACTTTTATGAGTAAAAAACTATCCATTTCAAATTAGCTACTGAACTATAAGGTTATATTCAGGAAAATATGAGCAAGAATATTTCTAGCTCTTTTGGTTATAGCTAAATGTTTTCAAAATGCCTCTCAGTCTGGAGTTAAAACATTATGCCAAGTGAGAGCATAATTTTTTTAATTTAAATTTAACTCTTAAAATTAAACAAACTGGGAATCTTTGGGAAGACGTATTTAATATCTTGAAGGCACATTGTTTTTAAATAAACAGGATAAAAGGTATATTCTCTAAAAGTTTTTTACTATTGTAATAATTCTGTTCACTCGGGGGTTGGAATTCTCCTCTGACTCTACATTGACTCCACCCATCTGTAAAACTGGATCCAATTTCTAAACCATAACTCTAAACTGTTTTTTACTGTTGATCTTGGCACCCCAGCAATTCCACCACACCACTCTTAACATCCATTCCTTCTGCCATCATAAATACTCGTAGATTTTTTTCCCCCTATGATGGAGATCAAAATAATAGGATTCAATTTAATGTCCTATGGCATTAAGATATTTTAAATATTTATCGTGGAAAGTAGCACTGTATATCCTCTTTTGAATTACAAACATTGGATCCAGCATAGAGTGTGGTATTAAGAGAGAGAGACAGAGAGAGATTGAGACATATTGATATGATAATAAGTATTAACTATAGTTTGTGACATCCTGATTTATCTGGAGTCTTGCAAGTATATCTCTGTGGTTGCCAAGGAGAGTTCAGGTGAAAACACAGCTTGAGTCCACAATCCATTTTAAGGATTATAGGACTTATTAGTACATTTAATAAAGGAAAGAAGTATTAGGCATGTATGAACCCATAAAAATTGATTAAAGTATCTCCAATCACCAGTTTAAGCCAAAAAAAAAAAAAAAAAAAAAAAAGAAGATGAAGAAAATGAAGAACTTGACAAAGAAACTCTGACTTCAATGTTGAACTATAAATATTTTGGTTTAGTCTCTGTTGTAAGTGAAGAGAACTAACCAAAAAGCAAACTCTCTTTTATAATCATGTATGCAAAACCTGCCAGTAGAGAAATAGGTTTTCCAGAGCCTTAATATTAAAGAGAAATGACCTCAAAGTTTTTTAATTACAGAAGTTCAAAATTTCTCCAAATGATCAACATAAAAATAGGGCAAAATTAAGAAAGGCTATTTCTTTACAGTATAGTTCATTAATGTTATTAGTATCTGTTCTATCTCAATTAATGATGTGCTTTGTTGAAAAAAATAAGAGGGAAAACATGCTTCTTATTCTCAGGAATTTAATATTCATTTGGGTAATTCATGTGCCTATAAAGAAACTTAAGATTCAACTAAAAGAAATATAAATATGTAGAATATTTATGCAGAATATTTACATAGAATAAATATGTTCTTCCTATCTAGTGAAGAACAAATTTGTAAATTATCTTAAGATTTCCATACTAGTTTGAGACTGACTTTTCTCAGTAGGTATGTTTTTAAAATACCTGTATAAATTCAATTTATCTAAACTGAATAACATTTTAAAAGCAGGAGATGAGATTAGCATTTAAAAATATTCAGTTCAGGGGCACCTGGGTGGCTCAGTAGGTTGAGAATTCGACTTAAGCTTAGGTCACGGTCTTGTGGTTTGTGGGTGTGATCTCACGGTTTGTGGTTTTGAGCCCCACATCAGGCTTTGTTCTGACAGCTCAGAGCCTGGAGCCTGCTTCAGAATCTGTGTCTCCTTCTCTCTCTGCCCCTCCCCCACTCATGGTCTGTCTCTCTCTGTCTCTCAAAAAACATAAATAAAAAATCTTAAAAAATTTAAAGAAAAATGTGTTCACAGTTCATTCTTTCTAAAATGTGAAAATTCCTTTACAAAGGAAATTATCTGATTCTTAAATGTGGATGTTTTATCTGAATATCTGATTCTTAAATGTGGATGTTTAATCAGTGTATTAATACATATTTAATTAAAAGTAAAGAGCTTAGGGGCACCTGGGTGGCTCAGTCGGTTAAGCGTCCGACTTCGGCTCAGGTCAGGTCATGATCTCGAGGTCCGAGAGTTCGAGCCCCGCATCGGGCTCTGTGCTGACACCTCAGAGCCTGGAGCTTGTTTCAGATTCTGTGTCTCCCTCTTTCTCTGACCCTCCCCCGTTCATGCTCTTTGTCTCAAAAATAAATAAACGTTTTTAAAAAAAGTAAAGAGCTTATATATTTAATCAAGATGTGCTTGAAAAATAAAACAATTTTATCACAATTTTAAAGTATGATTATATTTTTTTCATTTGATCTATAAAGAATATGTAATAAATTGTTGAAAAGGAAATCATCAATTCAATAACATGACTTTGACTTTGAACACTTCAAAGGCCTGGGGTGCCTGGGTAGGTCAGTCGGTTAAGCTTCTGATTTGGCTCAGGTCATGATCTCTTGGTTTGTGGGTTTGAGTCCCGCATCAGGCTCTGGCTGACAGTCCAGAGCCCGGAGCCTCCTTTGAATTCTGTGTCTCACCCTCCTTCTGTCCCTCCCCAGCTCACACTTGGTTTCTCTCTCTCTCTCTCTCTCTCTCTCTCTCTCAAAAATAAGCATTAAAAAACTGTTTTTAAAGGCCTTATAATGTTTTCTTTAATCTATATCTTTAGTTTTGTCACAAAACATAGGCCAAGCAGTTTTCATTTGTAAATATAATTATCACCATTACATGCTCCTAAATAATAATAAATAATTATAATAATTTATAATAATTATAATATTTATTGTGATATCTAATTGTTGTGGATTGTGAACTATTTATTAAATAATATAGTACTTACAATTGTTCTAATGCCTACTCTGTGTTATTGGCCATAAAATTATTACATTTCAAATTCACCAAGGATTCAAGTTTTTTGTCACAAAGATAAATGCAAACATGAAGCCTAATCAAGGCCCAATAGATTAACTCTAGAATATCTGTTTTTACTGTTGGCAAGTTTGAACCAAATGAGAGGGAACATATAATACTTCATTTTCCTATCTAGATAATTCCAGCTTCCCTACATACATTCCAACTGGTTTCCAGAATTGATTTGGTAATTATATCCATAGTTCTCCATCCTCTACTACTAACATATATTGGTACAGATGGGTGAAAATCCAAACCTAAACTTCTCTGGGGGAAGGATATGACTTAGCTCTATAAGTCCAGTTTGGGGGTGGGAGATCATCTAAAACAGCAATTCTCAAAATTTAATATGCATGTTAATTATCTGGATAACTTGCAGAAGTGCAAATTCTGATTTATTAGCTCTAACATGGGACTTGAGATTTTGCACTCTTAATAAGCTCACAGGAACACAGATGCTAAATATTCTATTGATGGGTTGTATGCATAATCATTTTATTTTATAAATGAGAAAAACTGAGAAAATTAAGTCCTGAATCAGCTGTTTCAGAGATGGACTTGGTACTTAGCTGAATAGAAGTCCAACGTAACCAAAAAATTATGCCCTGTAGTTATTCTTACTGGAAGATCTTAAAGAACAGTAATCATGTGTTGAACATAATTTCATCAGCCATAGTACCTACTTCAGGGTTTTATCTATAGTGAGGTTTATCAAACAAATATTCCCTGAAGGAATTAAACATCAGAAACTTTGTGTTTGTTTTCATCTCACTAAGTAGCTACAATCCAGCTTTAATCCTTGCCCAAGCAGCTTCTCTTCCAGTGTTCTTCATATCAGTAACAACACCTTATCCACACAGCTGCACATGACAGAAACTTGGAAGTCATCCATGACATGGCCCTGTCCCCAGACATCGAATATGTGGAAAATACTTATTGATTCCAGAAGAAAGAGATATCTTAAATTTGTTCACATCTGTCCATTGTCATTGCCACCCTGACAATCCAAGACTTTACCCTCTGTCTACTAAACAATCAAAGCCTTCTTCATTGTTCTTCAAACTATCAAACTTTCCTTCATTTTTTCCTTAAAACTGAAAAAAACCCAACTGTTTGCTCAATTCGGTTTTTGATTTCTCCCCATCAATCCTCCTCATATCACCTAAATAGATGTTCTTAAGATACCAACTAGATCTTGTTAAAACCCTTGCTTAAAGCTTTTCAAAACCGTTCCATTGGACCTAAGCTAAAGTCCAAAACACTAATGGGGCCCAGAATCCTATCAATTATCTAGCATCTGCACACCTCTTTAGCCTCATGTTGTGCTACTCTCCCCTAACTCAACACGCTGTCTCAGGTCTTTTTTGGAACCTCAGTGTTACATGCCCTTCCCTCTGTCTGGAAAACACGTTCACCTATTTTTCACAATGCAATGGGTACTTGTCCTTCAGTTTAAATGTGACATGCTCCAAAAGGCCTTCTCTGTTACCCCATCCTGCACAGGTCATCTGTTCTAATAATCCCACATGCTTTTTATCACTCATTATAGGCAATGTATTATATATGTATTTGTGTGATTATTGGCTTAATTTCTGTACCTCCTACTAAGCTTCAGTATCCATAAGGACAAGAAATGCGTTTTGGCAACCCTTTATTCTCAGTCTTCTATTCTAGTTCATGAAAAATGCTCAATATATATACTAAGTAAGTGAAATGACCTGTCCAAGTCAGGCAGCTTAGAACTGTCCAGAACCATTGAAGATGAAGATCTCCCACCCTTTAATCTTTTAATGATTATGTTAATGGCCAATCAGAAGATGAGGAAAGTCAAAGGTGAAGAAGAAGAGGAAGGAAAGAGGTTTCTTTATTACCTCATTCTACATAGCCAGGCACACATGGACACATACCACCATCACGACCAGCAACAATCTTCACTGTAGTCATAACTCTGGGTGCTCTATCTAAAGAAAAGCATCTAACTCTCTGGGATTCATTTTCCTCATCCATCAAATAAGGATTGTATGAATTTATACTCTAACATTTGAAGATTTCTAAGACTATAGGTTGACCAAGTACACAACTCTTTTCCAAATTCAACATTGATTTTACTTCTAGGACAGCATTTTGTCTTAAGTCTTAAAATGGTTCCACTCATCAGAACCACACGTTTAAGTGGAAATAACTATGAAGTACCATGGCCATCAGCAGCAAACTATTCGTGAATTTTTTAAGTGACATCAGAGATAAGAAAGTGCTGTACACAAGCATAGGCCTAGAGATAAATGTCCTCTTCTGACTTGTCTGCTACTTGGCAGTTTGAGCTATGTCCTTCTTGGAACTCTCTCCTTCCTTGGCCACCATGTCTCTGCTTGTTCTTCTACCTATGCAACCATTACTTCCTGAAGTTATTTTATGCCAATTAATAAAGGTACAATGTTGCTTTTAGAAATCATGAGTAGTATATGGAATGCATTATATTCATAAATAGTTATCAATAAATTAGCTTATTAACTACTAAATTAAGTTCTGCTTAGCAGGAAAAGAATTTGGCTCATCTTAAATGTGGAATGGTTATCTGAAATTTTTGCGTAAATGCTGCATCACCTAATTTGAGTCCTTAAATGACGTGTTACTTTTTACGTACATGTGAAAAGTGAATAATCACATATACTATGTCCTTGCCTAGAGATCTGGTATCTACACACACCTGATTATGCTATCATTAGGACTTTGAGTCAGATTTAGAGAGAGGGGAATGTCACTGAATTCAAACCTGAGAGAGGCAAAAGGTGGAGTTTTAAATACAATCAAGAATGGTCTAGTGAGGGAACAAATACTGCATACAGCATCAACTTCTCAGTTTCATTCTTGTCAATCTCTCAGAAGACCTGCACTATCTTAAAAGAAATGTGTCCTTGTCCGAATATGTGTCTGAAAGTATTCCATGGTATTGAGATTATGGCACCTTAATAGCTTCTTTTCAAGGTCAGTTAAAATTATCCAGTTAATCTCCTTGCAATATGTCTCATGAAACCAGCTAGTGGGTGGCATTTTCACTGTCCTGTGTTCACATTTAGTGGCTGTGTGACTCTATTTTCTGAATGTACGTTAATAGAACATAACATCTTCCTTGCGTATGGAAATTATTGTGACTCAGTGTCACTATATGACTGGAATTTTGGAGCTTAGCTGGCTGGCTACATACTCTAAAATTAGACTACCAAAGTTCATATTTTAGATTTATTTCTTATTGATCAAATAAACTTGGGTAAGTTTCTTAACCTTTCTGAATATCTACATAGGGTTATTATAATAATTTTTTATTACTTATTCTCAAGTTAGCTAACATATAGTGTAGTCTTGGCTTCAGGAGTAGATTCCCATGATTCATCACTTACATACGACACCCAGTGCTCATCCCAACAAGTGCCCTCCTCAATGTCTCAATGGCATTTTCCCTGCCTCCCAATCCCCCACCCCCATCAACCCTCAGTTTTCTGTATTTAAGTCTCTTATGGTTTGCCTCTCTCTCTATTTTTAACTTATTTTTCCTTCCCTTTCCTTACAGTCATATGTTAAGTTTCTCAAATTCTGCATATGAATGAAATCATATGATATCTATCTTTCTCTGACTGACTTATTTTGCTTAACATTATACCCTCCAGTTCTACCACATTGCTGCAAATGACAAGATTTCATTCTTTTTTTATCACTGAGTAGTATCCTATTATATATATATATATACCACTTCTTCTTTATCCATTCATCAGGGGATGCATATTTGGGCTCTTTCTATAATTTGACTATTGTTGATAGTACTGCTGTAAACACTGGGGTGCATATGCCCCTTCAAATCAGCACTCCTGTATCCTTTGGATAAATTCCTAGTAGTGCAACTGCTGGGTTATAGGAAAATTTTATTTTTAATTTGTTTGAGGAACCTGAACACTATTTTCCAGAGTGGCTATACCAGTTTGCATTCCCACGAACAGTGCAAGAGGGTTCCCCTTTCTCCATATCGTCGCCAACATCTGTTGTTAATTTTAGCCACTCTGACTGGTGTGAGGCCGTATCCCAATGTGGTTTTGATTTGTATTTCCCTGATGATGAGTGATGTTGAGCATCTTTTCATGTGCCATTGAAGAAGACACAAAACATGGAAAAACATTCCATGCTCACGGATTGGAAGAACAATACCGTTAAAGTTCCGATAATACGCAAAGCAGTCTACATATTCCATGCAATTCCAATCAAAATAGCACCAGTATTCTTCAAGAAGCTAGAACAAACAGTCTTAAAATTTTTATGGAACCACAAAAGACCCCGGATAGCCAAAATAATGTTGAAAAAGAAAACCAAAGCTGGAGGCATCATAACCCTGGACTTCAGCCTGTATCACAAAGCTGTAATCATCAAGATAGTATGGGACTGGCACAAAAACAGACACATAGACCAATGGAATAGAATAGAGAACCCAGAATTGGATCCACAAATATATGGCCAACTAATATTTGACAAAGCAGGAAAGAGTATCCAATGGGAAAAAGACAGTTTCTTTAGCAAATGGTGCTGGGAGAACTGGACAGCAACATGCAGAAGAATGAAACTGAAACACTTTCTTACACCATCCAGAAAAATAAATTCAAAATGGATGAAAGACTTAAATGTGAGACAGGAAACCATCAAAATCCTACAGGAGAAAACAGGCAATAACCTCTTTGACCTCGGCTGCAGCAACTTCTTACTTAACTTATCTCCAAAAGCAAGGGAAATAAAAGCAAAAATGAACTATTGGGACCTTATCAAGATGAAAAGCTTCTGCACAGCAAAGGAAACAATCAACAAAGCTAAAAGGCACCTGATGGAATGGGAGAAGATATTTGCAAATCACATATCAGATAAAGAGTTAGTATCAAAAAGCTATAAAGAACTTACTAAACCCAACACCCGAAAAACAAAATAATCCAGTGAAGAAATGGGCAGAAAACATGAATAGACACTTTTCCAAAGAAGACATCCAGATACTGTAATAACTTAAAAACTGAATACAAACAAAGCACATCAGTTGAAAATATGGTGTGTGTTCAATAAAAAGTATTATTCCCCTTTTAAAAATACCTATATACTGTATATTTATATACTGTATCTCTTACAATTTTCAGAAACTGCAATAAAATGTTCTATGTCATGACCTCACACTCTATAATTTTAGAAGTTCACATGTGTAAAGATTGAAATTAGGTGTCTAACGTTTATAAGATTGATCAAATCACCTTAAAATTTCACAAGAAATATTTCACAGATGGTTGCAAACAACACTTCCCTTTGAAAAAATGAAATATTTTCTGTCTTTTTTTTTCTAGATATCCAGAATGATGGATGTAGGTCCAAAGTGATGTGACATTATTTTTCAAGTCACAACCTGGGTTCAAAATCTGCTCTCCCTCTTCGGAGTAGCAGAGAAGAGAAGCACACAAAATAAAAATGATATTTGAATACAGAAATAAGGAAAACTTATGGCAGGACAGACATCAATAATTTAATATTACTTTAAATTTTAACTATTTTAACATATCCATAAACCTTAAATCAGATTTGATCTCTTACAGATTTGAGTTCGAAATTACTTGAGAAATTTTAAAAAAGTGCTAGCACTGAGATACCAAGAATAAGAAGTAAGTAAATCCTTATAGAAAAGTATCAGGACTATTAATAATTTTATTATTCTTAAAATGGAAAACCTAATTAATTGCTGTCCTGTGTTCCTCGTTGTACTTTTTCTGCAGAACGAGCCCTTTTTAGCTGACCTTTCAACGTTTATTTATTTTTGGGACAGAGAGAGACAGAGCATGAACGGGCGAGGGGCAGAGAGAGAGGGAGACACAGAATCGGAAACAGGCTCCAGGCTCTGAGCCATCAGCCCAGAGCCCGACGCGGGGCTCGAACTCACGGAACGCGAGATCGTGACCTGGCTGAAGTCGGACGATTAACCGACTGCGCCACCCAGGTGCCCCTTTAGCTGACCTTTCAAATGGGCACACTGAGATTTCTTGAACTAAATTACTAGAACACCAGCATCGGCACTTAACATTTCAGGAACTTCTCCTTCGAAAGATTTCTTTTACTTATTAGGTCCTTTCACTATTTATTTTTGGTAATAAAAGTTAGATAATACCATCATATAGAGTAAATATTGGCTATTTTTTCCTGTCACATTATAAGGCTAGATATATCATACCTTTTTGATTCATGCTGCAGGGATCCAAGAGGTCTTTGCCATTTAAGAAAACATGCAAGCAACTTCTAAGTAAAAGCAATTATCTTTACAAGTACAGGGCACTTGAATCACAAGCGAAAGCTATTGTTCTTAGTACTTGAGAGGTAAATATTAAATTCTATAATTCCATAATATATATTTTGTATCCAAAGGAGCAAGGTATAATGATAAGAATAACAACAAATAATTTGTTGAACATTCACTACATATTAGGCACGGTATTCATATAACGCTCATGTCCACACCATGAGGGAATACAATTATCTCCGTTATACATTGACAAGTAATTAGCCCAACATGCCAGCTAGTGAATGAAGGAGCAAGATAAACCCAGACTGTAACATCCTTAAGCATTAGGAGTTAATTTACACTATGTCAGAAGCAATTATTGCATCTGTGATAGTACTCTGTAATCTACAGCCCCATGATTGGTTGGTTACACACTCTACTGGGGTTGGAGGTGAAAAAGAAGCTCCAGAGTAGAATAGGTCTGAGGTGGGCTATATATAAGTGAATAGTATCTCCTGTGTCGTTATGGTTTTCTCTTTCCCTCCCTTTATTCTTTTTTGAATAATTTCCTCTTTTAATACTACCCTGAGACTCATGCAATAAAAGGAACTCATACTGCCTTCCTCTTGAAAACAGACCAGGACACATTTCTTTCTCCCTCATTCTCCACCACTGCTGTTTGTATTGAATTTGGAAGTTTAGGTAAACTCTGCTCCAGAATTTAGATTAGTTTTCCTTCTTTCAATTGTTGCTTTCTCTTCCTTGTCCTTCTTGAACCCAATCAAAACTAACGGCATTAATCCCTTTAATGCCAAAATTAGACACGTTGGGGAAATGTGACAAGCTGGCATTTTTGTCTAGAACTTGAGCTAAAGTGACAAGAGTGAGCTTATAACTCACAGGTGGTCTAGTAAACTTTACCTGGAAATTGCACAGAAGTTGGTATCAACACCCATTCAGAAGTTAAGAGTTTTTTGTCTGATTTGCTCTACACACACATCCCCTAAAGATCATTTTGGAAGTGGTAAAACAGGGCAGAATGTGGGTCAAGATCTCACGGGTAGGCTTGGGCTATTCAGTGTCTGCCTCTCCTTTTCACCATATAGTCACCATAAATGGCAATAATGCCTATATATAATATTTTCTTGGAATAGCTTAATGTATGATTCCACTTGGATATTTTCTGACCACAGCTATAGATTGAAGTAGCAGAATACCACAATTTGTTTTATTGCTTAAATGTCTCAAGACTCGGGGTGCCTGGGTGGCACAGTCGGTTGAGCATCCGACTTCAGCTCAGGTCATGATCTCACAGTCTGTGAGTTCGAGCCCCGCGTCGGGCTCTGTGCTGACCGCTCAGAGCCTGGAGCCTGCTTCTGATTATGTGTCCCTCTCTCGCTCTGCTCCTCCCCCGCTCAGGCTTTGTCTCTCTCTCTCTCAAGAATGAATAAAACATTAAAAAAAATTTTTTTTAAATAAAAATTAATGTCTCAAGACTCATATGGATTCTATTCTCACTTACTCTATGTCCATGTATGCCACAATTATTTTCAGGGTTTTTTTTCTGCTCTAGAATGCAAGGTCTACAAAGACAACTTCTATGTTCAATCACACTCTGAAAGGCAGCTACTGGGTGTTTGAAAACGTATATTATTTTCATTAAGTTTATAATTTTAACAGTAAAGCAAAATATATATACATTATTTAAAATGTTAAATAGCACAATACTAGCTATCAATACAAAAAAAATATTTATATTAGTAGACAATGAGCAATCAAATGCATGCTGAGAACCTAGAGTCTGCCAGAGAACACACTGCCACGGAAACTTACAGATGAGACTTGGTCTTGGCTTGGGACGAATAGGAAGATTTAATGACAGTCACTGAGAAATAAAAGACATGCTAATTAAGAACATAGGCATAATCATCCATTGTTAATTCTAGAATACTAAAAGTCAATTGTTCCTAATTGGGTTTACTTTGTAAACATTCAAGTTCTAACATGCCTCAGGACCTTTGCAATTATTCTGACAGCAATCCTCTTACTTCAGATTTTCCCAGGTTGATTCCTTCTCAGTCTTTCTGCCTTAGCTTATTATTTATTCCTCCCAGCTGTCACTCTCTATCAAATGAATATATTTTTTTCATGGCGTATATGAATGTCTAAAATGCTTATTTTTTTTTTCTTTTTTGTCTTTCACTCCTACTGGGAGCTTTGATTTCTTGTTGTATCCCCAGGGACTTGACCAAGTAGTAAATACAGATGATCTGTGACTTACGATTGTTTGACTTATGATTTTCTGACTTCACAATGGTGTAAAAACAGTATGCATTCAGTAGAAATTGTACTTCAAATTTTGAAATTCCATTCTTTCCCAGGCTAATGATACATGTTCTAACACTCTTCTGTGATGCTGGGCAGTGGCAGTGAGCCACAGCTCCCAGTCAACCACACAAAACAGGGTAAAAAACTGATACACTTGCAACCATTCTGCACCCATACAATCATCCTGTTTTTCCCTTTTAGTAGAATGTTCAATAAATTACATGAGATAGTCAACATTTTATTACAAAACAGGATTTGTCTTAGATGATCTTGCCCAACTGCAGGCTAATGAAAGTGTTCTAAGCACATTTAAGGTAGGCTAGGCTAAGCTATGGCATTCTACAAATAAGGTATATTAAATGTTGTTTTATTGGGGCGCCTGGGTGGCGCAGTCGGTTAAGCGTCCGACTTCAGCCAGGTCACGATCTCGCGGTCCGTGAGTTCGAGCCCCGCGTCAGGCTCTGGGCTGATGGCTCAGAGCCTGGAGCCTGTTTCCGATTCTGTGTCTCCCTCTCTCTCTGCCCCTCCCCTGTTCATGCTCTGTCTCTCTCTGTCCCAAAAATAAATAAACGTTGAAAAAAAAATTAAAAAAAAATAAATGTAGTTTTACTTACAATATTTTCAATTTATGATGGGTGTATCAGCCCCCAGTCCCTGTGTCGATCGATTGAGGAAAATATGTGCTCAGGATTTATGAGATGAACGAATGAGTCACAATGGCTGTTACATTACATCCCATGTTGGGAAGGAAGAAGTGTTCAAAGGGGAGGGGAGGTAGGAAGTGAGCAACCCTTGCAGAACTAGCAAAGTATTTGACTCACTAGATATTCACAGACTGTCAATCTAACTGGTACTCAGTAAATGTTTGCTGAACCCAGCTGAATTAAAGAAATTTCAGATGATTCTGGATAGTACAGAGAACTCTACTAGAGGAACAATGCAGAAAAACAGAAGCTGGAATCAAATTCAAAGCAATCTTAAATATGAAGCAAAGAAGTTTGTAATAAACCAATGATAATCGGGAATAATAAAAGGTTTTGTATCAGCAGGTAATTAAGGAAAAAGTAATTTTAAGAATTAAAGAATGTTGGAAATTTGAGTCATGTGGTATGGCCCAGCATGAAGAGAAAAAAAGCCAAGGTCAGTAAGGGACATATTGCAATAAACCAAACATATCATGACAGATTCCTGCTCTAGAATGATGAGGGAATCAGTGCCTACAGAAGAATTGTCAGGACTTTTTACCTTGTTCACTGTGGGAAACAGAGAAGATTATGAAATGGCACAGGGTTTGAGCTTGGATAATAGAGAAACTGGATTTACACAATACAGAAAATCAAATAAGGTTTCGAGAGAAAACAATTATATGAAGGTAGAAATTAACTATTAGGCAAGTAGAGATTCAGAACTGAAAATATGAGCTCTGAGGTTACAGTCAGAGACACAGAATAGCATTTTCCAAAATATGTTCCATGGGATGTTATAAGGTATTAAATAAGATATAAAAATAAAAGAAAAAGTAGTCATGGCTAAATAAGTATAAATTTGAGAAGCATTGAATCAAAATAATCCTTTACTGCAGAACATCTGAGTCTTTAATATCCTATGTGCCTTACAAATCTCAATACAGTGGTTTTATATCCATAAAGTTCTCCAAATTTGTTCAAGCACCATTTGTTTATTATGAAACATCTACCAGGATTTCTAATCCATAGGAAAATAAAAGTGAAGAAGACATAGATCATTGTTTAGTTTGCTAGGTAGGGCTGTCATAACAAAATACCACAGACTGGGTGACTGGCTTAAACAGAAATTTATTTTTTCACAGTTCTTAAGACCGGAAGTTCATGATCAATGTGTCAGCATATTTGGTGTCTTCTGGTGCCTCTTTCTTTGGCTTGCTAATAAGGATGCAGATGAGCCTTGTAGAGAGCTGCCTTCACTATACGCCCTCATGTGGTCTCTTCTCTATATGTGTACATCCCCTGGGTCATTTTGTGAGTCCACATTTCTTATTTTTTATGGATACCAGATTGGATTAGGGCTATCCTAAGGACCTCATCTTAACTTCATCACCTCTTTGAAAGCCCTATCTCCAATCAGTCACATTCTGAGGTACTGGTGCTTAGAGCTTCAACATATGAATTTTAGAGGACAAAAAGTAGCACATAACAATCATCAATACAATGAGCATGGTGGAAGACTCAAAAAAAAAAAAAAAAAAAAAAAGATTAAAGCCATAAGAAAGCGGGTCCACAGACTGACATGGGGAAGACTCACAATAAAAATAGAGCAAAAGGAGCCATGGAGATGCTAAAGAAGAAAGGACAGAAAGGTAGATGGACTGTCAGGATATTAAAGCATCAGAGTGATTAGGGGCTCTTTGGTGGCTCAGTTGGGTGAGCATCTGACTTCAGCTCAGGTCATGATCTCACAGTTCATGGGTTTGAGCCCCACCTTGAGTTTTGTGTTGACAATGAAGAACCTGCTTCAGAATATCTGTCTCCCCACCCCTACCCCTACTCTGCTCTTGCTGTCTCTCTCTCTCAAAAGTAAATAAACATGGGGGGGGGGGCAGTTTAAAGCATTCAGAGTGCTTAAGTTTCTCTAGAAATGTTAATGTATCCAAAAGTTGCAGAGAGCAAAGAGAAAGAGTATTTAGAAGAGGTAACTTAATTAGGCAATGCAGGAGTGTTGGTGGCCTTTGGGATCCAGATGAAGTAGTTTGAGATACAAGAGATTATAATGACAATGATAACAAATGATAATATATTTAATTGCGAGAAACTAAATGCCATGCTTGAGAAATCTAACATTGAAGAAATAGGCTATAGGATGGAATTACTACTTTTAGATTGAATCATAAAATTGTCATTTTTGTAGGTCAGAAGACAGTTAATTATCAGTAATTTCATATGATCCAACCTAAAAAAATTATGTTTATATTTAAGGAAAATCTGACATAAGTAAAACAAGAGTAAGAAATATTGGAAAAAGTGATACTGGAAAAGCTAGGAGTAAACAATTGAAAAGCTTGAGGAGAAACCGGGAAAATATTGGCTGAAAAATACTGAAGAAGAATCTTTTATAAAGAAAAGTTTTTTTAAGAAGAAAGTTTGAAAAATGGTGATGGACAAAGCATGAGCAGACAGGTTCAATTTTTGAACTGCCAATAGGAAATTTAAAATGAAGTCCCAATGTCTACACATTTCATAAGTATTTGATAAATCTCTGCAAATGTTTTAGATTCTAATTATTATATAATATTTTATCATTTTGAAAGGTGCTATTTAATTTAATGGCATCATCTAGTAGAATATGACCTATAGTTTAAGATTAAAGGTATGAGATTTCAACTCTATCACTTTTTCTTATAAAGGCAGTGATGATATTATAATAATACAAATACAAGGCATTGTTCAACATCCCACATAATGCAAAGCTCATGCAATTAGCCAATGAACATTTTCCTATCTGCTTGTACATCTCAGCAGGATCCCACAGTTCTTACAGTAATTGTGAGCTCAACTAGTATACAGAAAAAAAATCTGAAAAAAAGGCTGCTCCAATCGATATAATAGAAAGATAAAACAAATAACTGGGTTATTATCTAAATTATCTGCTATCAGTCACTGCATAGACATAAAACTACTGACACAGCAAATAAAGAGTAGCTGCACACAGTTTGAAGTGAAAAGTCATAGATTTTTACCATCTTCTCCACAATAGGGAGAGGAAACACTGGTATTTATAATGCATTTTCACTACTTTTTTTTAATCAGTCAAACTGGGTGAGTAATACAAAGCATGGTCACAGGAATAAAAATAGTTTGTCCTGGGGCGCCTGGGTGGCTCAGTTGGTTAAGTGGCCGACTTTGGCTCAGGTCATGATCTCGCGGTCCGTGGGTTCGAGCCCCGCGTCGGGCTCTGTGCTGACAGCTTAGAGCCTGGACCCTGCTTCTGATTCTGTGTCTCCCTCTCTCTGACCCTCCCCTGTTCATGCTCTGTCTCTCCCTGTCTCAAAAATAAATAAAACGTTAAAAAATTAAAAAAAAATAGTTTGTCCTTGGGGAGCCTGGGTGGCTCAGTCAGTTGAGCGTCCGACTTAGGCTCTGGTCATAATCTCACAATCATGAGTTTGAGCCCCATGTTGGACTCTGTGCTGATAGCTCAGAGCGTGGAGCCTGCTTCAGATTCTGTGTCTCCCTCTCTGCCCCTCCCCCACTCTCTCTCTCTCTCTCTCTCCAAATAAATAAACATAATAATAATTTAAAAAAAAATTAATTACATATCCTTGAGCATAATGTAATTGGACAGTTTTGGAAGGAGAATAATATTTTAAGTTAAAGGTAAAAAATATATCATTGACTCTAATAGAAAATGTATATAAACTAATGATAAAAACTTTAAAATATTTATATGCACCCAATTGCATCTGGCTGTGCCTCCAGAACCCACCTTTATAGAGAATAGGACAGATTTTTCACATATTTGTTCTCTGTCACTGAGCTTGCTTTCTTGGAACAATTTGAGAACTGACAAGTGAAAAAAATAGAAGAGTTATTGCCTATCTAAACATTCAACTTACTGTCAAGGAGTGATACTGGCATTAAATGAAAGGCTGCTCTTCATGTACAAGAGAAGTATGTCATTTAAAAAGGTTGTTCATATGAACGGATTACTTTGGTTGCTTTACCTAACACAAAACTTGGGTAGCCAGACATGCATGGACATGGGTTTCATAGAATGAGCATTAGTATTTGCAAAAGGAGCTTCTCAACAAGATACATAGTTGATCAAATCCAGTTTTCCAGGAAAAAAATTAATTATAGTACTTGACATTAAAGTTTACAATTAGTTAAAGCTGGAGAACCAAATTTATAAGTAGGTAAAATGGCAGGCAGGATAGCCATCTAGATAACCCAGTCTAGAGTTTATGTAGCAGAACCAATAATTTAAACTTGTCAGTGAAAAATAACAAATTTTGGGGCGCCTGGGTCGCTCAGTCGGTTGGGCGGCCGACTTCGGCTCAGGTCATGATCTCGCGGTCCGTGAGTTCGAGCCCCGCATCGGGCTCTGTGCTGACAGCTCGGAGCCTGGAGCCTGTTTCGGATTCTGTGTCTCCCTCTCTCTGACCCTCCCCCATTCGTGCTCTGTCTCTCTCTCTTTCTCAAAGATAAATAAACATTAAAAAATTTAAAAAAAAAAAAAAAGAAAAATAACAAATTTTGTTTTCTTAATCTCCCCCCTTAACAAATGTTTTGTCCTTTTACATTTCCATGGTGACTTTCCTCCAAGATATTAACAGAATATCCTAAATGTAAATTATTTTAATATTTTTCAAAAAGGTCATGCAAGTAGAAGGGTACCAGGAACCACCTCAGTTTAAAGATGGAGAAATTACACTCAGATGATTAAAAATTAAAATTAGATTCCTCTTTCCCAAGTAAATTAAATTCCCAGAAATAAGAAACTGAACTATGTTCTCCTATGTATTTACCTGATGAGTACATTTTGGAAAGAAAATATGTTAGAAACTTCTGATTAAGTAGAAGATAGAATAGATGTGTCCAGCAGCATAAGTTGGATGCTCAACAAACTTATTTCCCTTTCTTCACAGGGGCACAGCCAGACTACATTTTTGAACCTCTCTTAAGCTTAGTCATAGCCATGTGTACAAATGCGACATGTAACTCCTTAGTCCGCAGTTATCTCCACCCTAGATGTAGGAAAGAACATAGACTCTTTTCTCCTAACGTGCAGGGGATCCAGTAGGCTGTCAAGGCCCTGGTTGGTGGTAGAGCATCAAACTGAAAGGGAGCTGGATTCCCAAATGACCCCATGGTGAAAAGTACCCCATTGCACTGGACCACCACCCCCATTAGACTGTGATGAATTTCCTTGTGTGAAAGGTAGGAATGAATTGCATTTTAAGCCTGTGAGAATTGAAGTTCATTTATTATTATATTCAGACCGCTCCACAGAACAAAATGTGTTTGCCTGCCACTGCCTCCATAAAACACATTGAGGTAATAGTAAATGAAAAAGAAAAGATGCAAACCAAAAGAACAGAGAAAACAAGAGAGGTGATTGATCATAAGCAGATAATTGCTCAACTCATTTTGAAGCTGGAAAATGGAGGAAGGAGAGGTAACTTACATGACAGAAGAGATGGAACTGAAAGTTAACTGGATGGGAATAATAAAGAGAAGTTGAGCCCATCTGCCTTGAACTCATAAAATCTTATTTCTTGCCAGAACTAAATAACATAAAAGGAAAGGGTTAGGCTTGGATTCAAAAGACAGGTTGGTGATCTAACCCCTCCCAATTAAAACTTTCATTTTTGGGGCGCCTGGGTGGCGCAGTCGGTTAAGCGCCCGACTTCAGCCAGGTCACGATCTCGCAGTCCGTGAGTTCGAGCCCCGCGTCGGGCTCTGGGCTGATGGCTCAGAGCCTGGAGCCTGTTTCCGATTCTGTGTCTCCCTCTCTCTCTGCCCCTCCCCCGTTCATGCTCTGTCTCTCTCTGTCCCAAAAATAAAATATAAACGAAAAAAAAAAAAAAAACTTTCATTTTAATTGGGAGGGGTTAGATCACAGATCTCTTTCTCCCACCATTATTAATACTTCCAAATCTTGTGAAATTCCATAACTTCACTTGATAAAAAACAAAAACAGAAACAAAAACGGAACTAGGGACATACCAGGGACAGTGGAAGAGGGAAGTCAGGTGCCAGAATAAAAACAAGGATTAAATAAAATCTGCACATGAGTAGTGAGGCTTCTCAGTCACCTTACTGCATGCTGCTCCCAGAGCACTGATATCTAGGTATATACTTCTACTACAAGAGAGTGGTGGGGGTTCTTCATTAGAGAAACTAAATGAGAAAAGACCTACATAGGGATTAATATTTGTCATCTTTCTGTGAAAATGCTAGAAATTTCCTCTAGAATGCCTCCACCGCACAAGTGCGCAAATTATTTTCATGATTTTTTTTTAGGTCACATTCTTGAAGGTAAAGGATTACCAAGGCTTTGAGAAAAATCTTCAAACAGAGAGACTAAAACAAATAAAAAAGGAAATAATTCAGATGAAATAAAGATAACTCAGGTAACATACAAAATTTATCATCATCATTATTAATACCATCAAATAAAAAAGAAAAGATACTTAATCTATGATCCAGAAGTAGAATGCTATGAACAAAATTAGTCAGAGAACAAAATGAGCTCCTACATATTAAAAATATAATTTTTAAATGATAAGGTGAATCTGAAAAAATCTAGGAAGTTTAAATAACAAAAAGATGGATAACTAAAGTGGAAACATACAAGAATTAGATCAAGTTAAAAAAAGCAGTATACAACCAATATAAATTTCAGAAACTAAAAAAAGAGAAAATCTGGGGCACCTGGGTGACTTAGCTGGTTAAGCATCTGACTTCAGTCCAGGTCATGATCTCATGGTTCATGATTTCAAACCCGGCATTGGGTTCTCTGCTGTCAGCACAGAGCCCACTTAGAATCCTCTGTTCCCCTCTCTCTCTCTGCCTCTACCCAGCCTGCACATGTACACACATTCTCTCAAAAATAAGCTTAAAAAAAAAGAACAATGAAATGCAAAATTTTCTAAACAAATCCAAAAGAAAAGAGATAAAACTGAAAATCACTGGTTTCCAGATTAGATATTCCTATTGAGTGTTTCAAATTCCAAAGGGAAAAATATGATTTTTTAAACCTAGAATTTCATACTGATTATGTTGGTTAGGCACATCAGTCCATCAGCTGAACCCAATCTACTACCAGCTCTGTGAATGAGGAAACTCCTAATGATTGTAGCTCAGCCATTTGACTGTTTCATGGCCCCTTAAGCCTTTGCAGCTCAGATATGAGACATTGTGGAGCTAAGATATGCCATCCTCACTGTGCCTGCCTAAATTCCTGATCCACAAAATTAGTGAACATAAGAAAATAGTTGTTACATTATGCCACTAAAGTTCAGTGTAATGTCTTATACAGCAAATACATAACTAGAATATCAGCTAGACCCTCAACTGAATCCCAAAATTTTCAGACATGCAACAATTCAGAATACGTATCTCCCAAAAATAATTTCTCAGGGAACTAGTATATGGCATACTTTAGCAATATGATGGGTCAACCAGAAGAAAAGAAACATCCAATCCAGAAAACAGGGAATCAAGCCCTGGAAAGAGGGAAGGGAGTCTGGGGATTATAAACTCTGCAGCAGAACTCCAGAGAAAAAACTATCAAGTTTAGCAAGAGATGGAGGGCATTAGAAGGAGAGTCCCTTTGTGTGTGTGTGTGTGGGGGGGGGGGGGGGGTGCAGAATACTGATTTTAAAAAGAATTTGAGCACTTTGAATAATTATTATTAAGTAGTATTTGCAAGATCCATTGGAGCTTTTGGAAACAAATGGTTGGTTAGCACATATGAAACTGAACAAATTAAGTGCTCCTGGGTGGCTCAGCCAGTTAAACATCTGACTCTTGATTTTGGCCTACATTATTATCTCAGTCATGAGGTCTAGCCCTGCTTCAAGCTCTGTGCTGAGCATGGAGCCTGCTTGGGATTCTCTCTCTCCCTCTCCTTCAGCCCCTCCCCTACCTGTGCACATGCACTCTCTCTCTCTCTCTCAAATAAAAAAAAAAAAAAATTAAGTAAACAAGATACTGCTTAGCCTCGAGAGCAATAAAAATGTTAGAGAAAGATGGAAAATATAAAAAGGGCTAAGTCTTTGGGCTCCCGGGTGGCTCAGTTGGTTAAGCGTCCGACTTTGGCTGAGGTCACGATCTCACGGTTTGTGAGTTCAAGCCCCACACCAGGCTCTGTGCTGACAGCTCAGAGTCTGCTTCAGATTCTGTGTCTCCCTCTCTCTCTGCCCCTCCCCTGCTTGCACTCTGTTTCTCTCTCTCCCCCTCAAAAATAAAATAAAACATTAAAAAAAATTAAAAAGAGCTAAGTTTTCAACTGTTAAAACATAAAATAAATCCTTAACATCTAAAATTGATTTAATAATTAACAGATAATAATATTATACAGACAACTGGATACAAGAGCAAGAAGAAGTAAATTTGAGAATTTAGAATATTTGGCTATGGGAGAAGAAAAAGACAGAAGGTATGGAGTAAGAGTTTGTTCTATTTGTAATAAAATCTTGTACTCTTTTTAGCTCTTCTTGGATAAGGATAATGATTACTTTCCAAAGGTGTAGAATATGGACAGAAATCCTCATCAAGCCAAATGAGTATGGTAAATAGAGAGTTTTCCTATCAAGCAGACATGATTTGCATTCACTTCTACTTATCATATTAGGTAAATTATTTATTTAGCCTTCTTTAGCCTCAGTTTCCATGTGGGAAAAATGAGGATAAGTTCTTTATCATCAAGTGCTGTTGTCAGAAATGTTTAAAAAAACTATAACAACACAAAATTTAGCAGAGCAAATTTTAAAGATCCTACTGTCTTTATTGAATGATTCATGAATCAAGCATCATCTCATCTAGCAGATAAAAAGAAGCTCCAAGGACCTATATGAAATGAAAGACTTTTATGGGTAGAAGGGAACAGAAATGAGGAAGCTATATTAGGCAAACAGTAGGTTGTTTGCAGCAAGGTCACTTCCTTGTGGGGAATGGCAGGAGTCTATCAGTCAGATTACATCACTAGTACTGACCAGGAGATTCCTGATTGACTGGTTTAAGATTCCATTTCTGGGAGAGGCCAAAACTGTAATTAAGTTCAGTCTGTTTAGTGACATGAGGCTTAGCGTAAGCGACTCCATTTTGGGCCTGTTGTCTGTCTTATTTTTAATGGAAATAAATGATACAATTGTAAAGTAACTAAAGCATAGTAGAATTTTAATATATGTGAGCTCAAATCCTTCCTTTTGTATTTGCAGTTATCTGAATAAATACATAAATATCTTGTCCTCTTTAAGAATCCTCATCAAAATTAACTTAAATGTACAATATAAATACCTGAGATCCACAGGCCAAAGTTAAAATGTATGCAATTCAACAATCTGGTATTATATTCACCCAGTGAAGGTGAAGATCTAATACTTTAGGTGAGACCTTGACATTCACTAAATCTAGTGCATTGTATGGAGTGGTGGGAAATGAAAGATTTTACTTTTTGGTCTCAAAACTTCCACTGAACAAGTGGTCCAAATCACTTAATTTTCTCAGGATTCAGATGTTCTCCCCATATTGAATGAAAAAGGAAAGATGGCTCTGGTTATCTAGTTGGAGACGTAAAAATGAATTATTATCTGTGTAACATACATTGGCTTCTTGGCAGAGATTGTTGCAATACAAACAAAAAAATTCTAATTTAATGGAAGACATTGTGTTCTATGCACTGTATACATAGACCAACCCAGCTCTTCCTTCCCAGAGGAGACCTTTTACCTCTCCTTTTGTGAGCATTAATGTGGTCTGAGATTAAGTAAGCACTAGAAAAATGACTTTTTCTTCTCAAATACACTAGTTTTATCATAAACTGGAGTGCAAGTTATTATAGTTTGTTCCTCTCTAAGAAACTATCCCTGGATAACTAATGTGTGGCAACACAATAATTAGATTCCAGGATCCCTCAATTTAGAGTATCCGTATTTCTTAAACTTTAAAGTGCACAGGAATCACCTGGGGGAATCTTGTCACCAGCAGATTCTGGCTATGTTGGCCTGGGATATGGCCTGAAAGTTTGAATACCTAACCAGCTTCCAGGAGATGTCAATTTGGTTGGTCCTCAAACCACATTTTCAGTAGCAAGGATTAAAAGACAGTGCCACCATGCGAATGTGGTGTGGGCCATATAAATAAATATTACTCATTATGCTAAACATTAACCACGTTTCAATTTCTATGTTGAGATTTACAACCATGGACCCCTGATTTGAGAAAAGCTAGTGCTTTCTGGACTAAAGTAACAGATTGAAAATGCATCATCTGCTCTGGTTATTCAATGCCTTGCTGAGTTCAATCAGGATTTCTTCATCCTCCATTACCCCCATTAGTCCTGTTGGGTTAGTGCTCAATCTTGATCTGTATCTTAGTCAAGACAATTGTTGCTGATTAACTATAATTACTAGTAATGGGTCCAGCTTTCTTTCGGAGACTAATGCCCTCAGTTCATCCCTGCATTGTTCTGCCATAAAAGGTCCCAATCTGCTAGTCATTTACTTACTTATTCTTTAAACCAACAACAAGTTGCTTCATGTGTGGGCTTTTAAATACTGTCCACTAGGTCTAAATACCATGAGTATACCTTTTACTTTACCTTTTCTTTTCTCCTTCCCCCACCATTTTCTTTTTTACATTTTAGAACAGGAGAATGACAAGTGAAAAAAAAAAAAAAAAAAAAAGAGTAGACATGCTTACAAAAAAATTCTAGAAGCAACAAAAACAAAAATTTAAAGGTACATTAAAACATTACTTAATATCCAGAAAGATTGCAAAGTTTTGCACATCGTTAAAAATGGTAAACATAAGTAAATTAGAACAATTTGCTAATTTTACTAATTTGATGACCTGCAGATTTGATTCTTTATTTTTTAATTTTTTTGATATTTGCTTATGTAATAAATTTAATGCACAAACCCCTACATGTACATTGTATTTTGTTACTTTTTGTAAGAAATTTTAAATAATAAGCAGACAACGTGTGTCTAAAATCCTCTAGTTTTAATCATTTTCTGACTGTACCTTTTATTGAAACACTAGGCATGGATAAGTCATTAAGTCAGTTAAGTCTCCAACTCTTGATTTCAGCTCAGGTCATGATCTCATGGTTTGGTTTGTGAGATCAAACCCCGCACTGAGCTCTGTGCTGACTGTGTGAAGACTGCTCAGGATTCTCTCTCCCCCTCTCTCTCTGCCTCTCCCCTTCCCTCACGTGCATGTGCATGTTGGCTCTCTCTCTGAAAAATAAATAAACTTAAAAAAAGAGCTTATAGAAGAATATGTGCCATACAGTACTCAATAAATGTCTGCTGAATAATCAATTCATATAAGCATACATTATTTTTTTCTTAAAATTACCAGAGACTGTTATGTATAAAGAACTAAATACTCACCACCTCCTTCCTAAGTACTAATGGCATATTTATTACATTTCTACACTACCAAGATATCACCTTACCTTACTGGCATGCCTTTCTCTTCCACCATCCATGTAATGCATTATATGAGTAAATATTATTTCTGATATTATGTGCATCAGCAAACGTTATGAGTAACTAATATAAAGGTTTGTGCAAAGTGTTTACCGATATGTGGTATCAGGAACCAGTCAAATTATAGAATTTTGTCATTTCTATTTGTTATGCTCTGGAGTCTCCTTGGCAGAGTAGTAATAATTCTGGCTTAGGAGTTAGAAGACCTGATTTGCAGTCTCTACAGCTTAGTAAGTGTGAGACCTTGTGAGGAACTTATCCTCTCTCTGCATCAGTTTATCTATAAAACTGTCCTTCATAACATTACAAAGAATTTGCATGCACTAGTGTCATGTCTTCTTAATCTCTTTACATCATGCCAAGAATACAGCAGAACCCCAAGGAATATGTTTACTGAAAGGATAAATGAAAAACTTGAAGATTAGTAAAGTATGACAATTTGCAGCAGTGTTGGGGAGACATGACAAGGGGTTGAGATGATAGAGGAGAGAGACATGTACATCATTAATAAGAAGAGCAGATAATTAATTCAAATAATATAAAAACATACAAAGCCACATGAAATAGAGCATGGAATGCCTTAAGGACTATAGATACATGTGGTTAGTTGAAATGTCTGATCTGAAAGAGGCAGGTTGGTTTCAGATTTTTAAAGACCTTGAATAATACACTACAGTGCTTGGGATTCACCCTGTATGTTGATGGAAAGTCAGTAATAGAATTCAAACGGAACAGCATGTACAAATATGAGCTTTAAGGGGATTTGTACATTGGGGAGAATATAGGAGAAAACAGAAGCTAGAAAAAAAAGGGGAAGAATGAAAATTTCTTAGTGGTTTATTATGAGTGTACTATCTCATTTGATAATTACTAAATTATTTTAATATAATTAGAATTATATGAGGAAATATATATATATATATATATATATATATATATATATATATATATATACATGAAGCCTATACTCAGTAAATGTCTGCTGAATAATTAATTCATATATATATATATATACACACACACACACATACACATATATATTTTATTTGACAAGGCATCACAGCCATTGAGAGGCAGAACTGGGCATTGAACACAGTCAGCTGACTCCAGGGTCAGCACTTGCCCACACAGCTTATCACCTACCTCCAGCTATCAGGTATTTGCATTAATCTCTAGATTAAATAAAAATGAAATGGTTGAACTGAGGCAGTGGCCACAGAAATAAACAGGAAAAAGAGATTCAGGGAGCATATAGGAAGTAAACTAATTGGACTTGGTGACTAGTTAGTTAGACATGGCGGTTAGAGAAAGGAGAAATTGAGGGTGTTTTTCTCTCAAATTTGGGATGATTTGAAAATGCCCCAAAAAGGATATAGCTGGAAATTTTGAAAAACAATACTAGAAAAAGAAAATAAAACCTTTTTCCAGGCATTCATATATAGAACACTATTGTAGGTTTTTTTTTTTTTTTTAATTTCTATCCACTGAATAACAAAATAAGGGAGAGTATGGGTGGCTCAATCGGTTAAGTGTCCAACTCTAGATTTCAGGTCGGGTCATGATCTCATGGTTCATGAGTTTGAGCTCCACTCTGGGCTCTGTATTGGCAGTGTGAAGCCTGGTTAAGATTCTCTCTCTCTTCCTTTCTCTGCCTCTCCCCCACTTGCTCTTTCAAAAAGTAAATAAAAATAAACTTAAAAAAAAAAAAGAAAGAAGGTTGGTACTTCCACAATTGATTTGTGGTATACATGAGAGCAAGTTCAAATGTCCACTATATGTATTTAATGATTACATTAATAATTGCTATGGACTGAATGTTTGTGTCTCCCCAAAATTCATATGTTGAAGTCCTAATCCCCAATGTGACTGTATTTGGAGATGGGGGTCTGTGAGGAAGTAATTAAGGTTAAAAAGGTTCACAGAGTGGAGCCCTGGTCCAAGAGAGCTAGTGCTCTTATACAAGGAGGATGAAACACCAGAACTCTTCCTCGCCTTCTCTCTGCCACCTGAGGACACAGTGAGAAGGCAGCTGTTTGCACACCAGGAAGAGAGACCTCATGAGAAACCAACTATGTTGGCACCTTGGTCTCAGACTTCCAGCCTCCGGAAGTGTGAGAAAATAAATTTCTGTTATTTAAGCACCCCCCCCCCCCAGTCCATGGCATCTTGTTTTATCAGCCTCAGTTGATGTTTTATTAATTAATGTGACTGATATTTATTGAGTTCCTTCTATGTGAAGAGCAGTATGATAGATGTTGTGAAGTTGAATGAGATATTATCTCTGCCTTTAAGAAATTTACAAAGTAGCAGAGGAAATTAGAAACGTTAGGAAGACCCTCAGCTCCCAAATCTAGAAAATAGGAATCGTAAACAAATGTCAGTGATGTCATTAACTGGTCAAATGTTCTGGGAGGCATTCTGGACCTTGTGCAAATTTTTTGTCATCAAGCAATCACTGTATTGCAATCCTACGTTTGAGCACTTGTTCCATATTTAAGGAATTTCAAACGCTAGGCAATAAATTCCATTTTTGCCTTTGAAGTTTAAAAGAAACAGTTATGACAAATGTATACATAGGTCATGGTATATCAATGGATCTATACAAATGATATTTACACAAAGGTGAACTTGCAGGATTAAGAAGTTACTTTGGATAGCAAACAAGGAGTTCTGAAGGAGACATCTTTTGAATTGGGTCTTGAATGAATAATTTAGCAGTAAGTTACCCAGTATGGTAACTTCATGTAAAAGGTTATTTTAAAAAAAGATATACTAAGCCACCAAATATAAAGGAAAAGATGATTCTGAAACATTTCACCATTAGCGGAAATGGATATGATGCAGAGAAAAGAAAATAATTTAGGAGATCGCATTTCTGAGGTTGTTTAAAGTTACCTACCAGTTGACAACTAAGTTAAAACTCAAAATATTTTCCCACTGGAATTTGGCCAACTAACAATTCAGAGAAGCCAACAATTTGTTTTAGTATTGGTTTGAAACTACAAGAAAATATGAATAATAGTCATCATATCAGCCTATCAAACACACAGCAGATTTTATTCTAATCACTTGCTTCATTGTCTATAAGCCTTCTAGACCTCGCTGATAAGCTCTAAGCAAAAGGGCTTTGTTTTCCTTGTTTACCAATGCATAGTATATAATCAGGAATGAATACAATTAGGAATGAACGTATTTTAGTTGAACAAATAAATTAATAAATCTAAACTTATTTCACTCTAAAATGCAAGGTCAGAATTTAATAATAGAAATTAATTGGCCTTGCCACTTTCCCTAAGGATATAATCGCATTTCAACATGAATTAATATAAAAATTACCTAACATTATTAACCATTAAAACTGTTCACATGTACTTGATTTGGTATGATGTAAGTGTACCTGCAATTACCTAAATTCCTTTTATAGAGTTGCAAATAACACAGAGAATCATTAAGGACAAGAAACCACATTTCATGACATGGTGATGAAGGGCTAGTCAAATGCTGCGATGATGGAAAGGGCATTCAGTAGTAGTTCAAAGGTATATAAAATATAGAGTAGATGGGTGCCTGGGTGGCTTAACAAAGTTAAGTGACCAACTTTTGATTTTGGCTCAGGTTATGATCAGGAGATCAAGCCCCGCTTCGGGCTCTGTACTGACAGCAAAGAACTTGCTTGGGATTCTCTCTGTCCTCTCTCTCTGCCTCTCCTCCTGCTCTCTCTCTCTCTCTCTCTCTCTCTCTCAAAATAAATAAATACACACACACACATATATGTGTGCGTGTGTGTGTGTGTGTGTGTATACGAGAGAGAGAAAGGCAGTGAACATAGTTTTATTTAATAAATTCTACAGGAATATTTAGGATAGTATAATATGTAGGGATTGTAGTAATGATAGTTTGCTTAATTTTCAAGGATGTACAAATTATTAAAGTAATATTTAAATATTGCTGACATTTGCCTAGGGAGGTAGAAGTCACTCTACTAGACACAAAGCATTTTTATATCATTTTTATTTTTTAATGAGTAGGACAACAAAAGATATTATCAGTCAAGTCAATCAGCTTGATGTTGAGATCTGAAAAGATACTGGAACAAACTAACCAAATTAAAAGCTATGTTTAAAGGATGATAAATATATATGATAAAGTGACAATACACACAACCAGTTATGTTAGCTCAATTTAATTTATATCTGTGTAGGAGTACAGGGTATAAAGTTATAGAGCAACAGTATTTGTAATACCATTCAAGTCAGCATTAGAAATATTTCTGACTTTACCCTGAATGTCTCTTGCTATTTGTTTTAAAACAAACTAACAAAAATTGCTGTAATGTCATTTTCAAACAGGAGTCATCAGTTGCTAGTTGCCAATATAAGAGAAAAAAGGGACAATGCAGGAAAATATTACATAGATCTGAGATTATGTCTAGAAGTAGTCTCTTGGTATTTTAGTAAGATGACTGGGAAATGGAGTCTAAGCCTTGCTCATGATACAACAGTGAAGTGTGGCTGGTTTTATAGAAAATATGTAAGAAATTTAAGCAATCCTTATCTGTCTTTTACATAGTCAGAGTGGGGAGGAAAATAGTCCAGTCATCAGAAATATATACAAAGAAAGTTGCTGAGCAAATTATCTGCATGTGTATCTATGATAGCAAAGTGAAGACATAAAAGTACCTGAGGTATATTGAAACACTGTCAGAGGAGGGGGCACTCTTCATGCTTGTTAAATTTCCTAAAGAAAAAAAAAAAATCACATGGTCTATTAGAGAATTGGAATCTGTAAGGATCTGGTCCAGACAACTGAAGACAGCTCTGCTATTCACCTAGAGGATGCAGGTAGGACTGATTCAAAAGGAAAGTAATATGTTTTAATATGTCAATTATGTAAGTTGCCTGCTGGCAAATACACCCAGCTGGCATTTGGGAATATGATTCTAGCTTCAATGGGTGAAGTCAGAATGAGATATATGCGTTTGGGAGTCATACAAATATACATGGATGGAAGTTGAAACCACAGTCAGGGATAAGCATATCTAAGTAGGACAGGTAGATGATAAATGAAACAGTGGACCAAACCCTAGATAATTCTAACATTTAATGGGCAGTCAGAAGATGAGGGTAATATTGCTCCCCACCTATGTCTTAGTCCTATACTTACTAAGCCATGATATAGTGAGAAATCCTTCTCATTTCCTCCATTTAAGTCATTGATGTGCCATCTCTAATTTTTGTGTTCTTCCCTCTATATAACCCCCTGGTCAAATCCTATCAACCTCTCTTTAGAAATACTTAGGCTCAACCTTTCTTTTATATTTCAACACAATATCCAAGGCCAAGGACTTCATTACTGCACAAACTCCTATCTAATAATGTCGATAAAGATCCAGTAGCTTTGTCCAGTTCAGCCTGGACAACAGACTTACTATTTCAAATCCCTTTCTACCAGACTTCAGTGTGCAGCAATGAAAGTTCCCTTTAACATTGATTTCTGATGTTCATATCCTCAGGCAGAGGTACCTGAAGCCTGAAAATGAACTCAGACATTTCAAAGGCCAGGAACTTGGTCTTCTACAATCATTTTCACTGTTGCTATTTCCTACCATCAGAATGGGGGCCAAAATATGCTTCACTTCCACCAGGCTTCTTTTCTTGGTAGTTTCATCTCCACAAATTATAATCTAACTCATCTTTGAAGGCCTGCTTTTTCAGGTAAAGACATTCAAATCTAAATCATCCTTCAGGGTTCTAATTCCTCTATAAAGTCTCCCTAATACAGATATATCATTCTCTCTAATATCTGAACACCTGCAAAAAATTATTATTATAATTAAATTTTTTTCTGGTGTAGGTTTCAAAGTTCCATAATTCTTATACGTAACACTGTGACTTCTTCCACTAAGTTTCTCAAGATTAGGGACTATGCCTAATGCTTTCTTGTTTTCAACAGTACAGAGTACAGTTAGATAAACTGCAAACTAAATATGTACTTCTTTAAGTTGCAAAAGCAAGCACAAACCTAGTCCTCATTGTCTACTTCTTTGCTTTCAATAAAATGACACCAAAATAAGTGATATATATTTATGTAAAGAATTGAAGATTGTTAAAGAGAGCCTATAAGAATTTTAGTACCAGTACAGAAAAAATGAGCCCCTGATTAGTCTGCCCCAATTGATGACCTAAGAGAAGACAACTCATTAAATGAATGAGGATAGGAAAGAAGGCACAGAGGCATGATCAAGAATGAATAATTAGAACCTAAGAAGTCCTAGGGCACCTGTCTGGCTTCAGTCAGTGACGTGTGAGACTCTTGATCTTGGGGTTATTGGTTTGAACCCCATGTTGGGTGTAGAGATTACTTAAAAATAAAAAATCTTTAAAAAAAGAACTTAAGGAATATTGCCCTCACAAACACAATTTACAAATTGTGCACTAGTCCTTATTCAATACGCTATTAATCTTATATAAAATAAGATACCAGGCATAACACTTCATTGAAATATTTCCTCCAATAAAAGAAGTCAAAAGTTTCATGAACAGAAATAAAGGAGGTAATTTAACAAGCAAAATGAAAATATTAAATATGCACACCAAGTAAATGTATTAAATGTATAACAATAAGATTAATCATAACAGTTGTTTCTATGGGTTTGTAAAGGACATAATTCCCTACTTCTTCTCCATCTGGTATTGGAGGTTTCATGGTAGGAATGGGATTTTAAGAACTTATTGCCCTACTCATTCTGCTTGTATATCATCTTCTCTGTTGCTTCAATTTCATCCATAATCACAGTTTGTGTATCGTTCCTCTCCTGCTCAACATTCATTTTGGTTTCTTCCACACTTAGAATTAAATTAAAAGTATTGGGGGGGTCCCAAGTGATCTGGCTTCTAGTTACTTCTCCATTTATCTCCACCATTTTCCCTTCACCCAATGCACTTCAGCCAAGTTGGCCTCCTTGTTCTTCCTTAAACAGTCAAGTGTGCTACTGCCTTAGATACTTTATACTTATTTTACCTCTGTGTGAAATGCTCTTCATGGCTTCTATACGTCTCCATTTAATATTATAACTCAACATTCTGTACTAGCAGCCTTACCTTTTCCTAATGATCCTGTTCAATTACTCTGCCAGAATAGTGACTTCTTTCCTTGTCTGCTCATTTCTTGGTACCAGATGTCTAAAGTTACTGGTGATAGCTATCAAACTATGGTCTAAGTTAAATGAGACCCTTACTGCATCCCCAGGTGGAAAACTCCCCTCTCTGAGAATCAAGAGCTCTAAGCCTGCAAACTCTAAACTTTCAGAACAGAGACTATAAATTCATCAAGTACATGCCTATTGTCTTAGTCCCTGGACCCACACATTTATCCAGTGGGGACACAGTACTATATAAATGCTACGGATCTAGAGTGTATACCATATTCTATACGATGGTGTCCCAATCTGGCAATTCAGCTGTGCTTTAGGAAGCCATCCCACCTCTCTATAAAGCCAACAGCATTTGAATATGACTCAAACTCACATGTCCCAAACTCACATTTCCATCATCTTTATTGAAATTTGTCCTTTATCATCTGAGGTGGTAATACATCAAGTCTTAAGTTAGAAGGTCAAACAATATATACATCTCTCACTAATGCTGCTGGCCAAAACTTTATCATCATGAGAAACCGTCATATAACAAGAACTGTGTCAGTTTCGGTCAAGTTGAGTTATTACCCCTTCCAAAGCAAAAGAGGCCCAATGTCCATCCACTTGCCACAAGTGGTGGGTTGGCTTTTTTTGTGTTGGGGGGTGGGGTAGGGGAGATAATACCATATCATAGCCACAGTATTAATATCTACTGTTGACAGGTTAGATATTGGCATTAGAAATAGCTGGATCTGTCTTAGTGCCAGCCCATAATGTAGTGTGCATATATCGTCTCCCTCCTTGCCACCATTAGTACCTCATTCATGTACCCATATTTCAACACTTGGGAGAAATTCACTAATAAAAACTTGCTGGATCATTCTTTCTACTTGGTTGTTTAGTGTCTTTTATATGGTGGTAACCTCTGGTGGGTAATACAGAAACCTTCAGATTGATAGATAGATAGATAGATGATAGATAGATAGATAGATAGATAGATAGATAAATAGATAGATAGATGATTCCATATACCCTTGAACAGAATATTTTAGTCTTTTCCCTTCCAGACTTACCAGTCAGCCAGGCTACTTACTACTGCCTATAAGTCCATGTATATTTTTACCTCAGGGTCATTTCCCTACCAAATAGATCCCCAAAATTCCAATGACTGGAAAAAGCTCCTCTCACTGCACTCCCTTTGACAAATGCCTCTGAGTGGGCTTGCATTGCACCATTAACTCATGGACATATGAAGCCTAGTCAATTGTGAAGTATGCTTAGCTATTTTCCACTGTCATTTGCCATGATCCCCGTTGATAAAGTGGTACCAAATTGATAAATTAGAGATATCACAGAGATCGCCATCCTGTTTAAGTTTGATATTCTTTAATTTCTGAGGTAATTAACTTCCCGTACCCACAGTATGTAGTATTGTTTTGATTTATGGCCTTGGATGAGTAGTTTTGTTTTCCACTTGGCTTTCACCTCTACTACACCTCTTGCTGGGCCCATATTTATAAGAAGCTTTCCTTCAGTCAGTGGGTTCTGGGTCAAGTAGAGAAACCTATCAAGGGACTTTTTGTTGAGGTGACTGCCATCAGGCTTTTGATCAGCCTCCATTCTCTATTTCTTTTGAGTGAATAAATTAAGCCAATCCATATTTTGGCTGTCCATGTATCTTGCCTCTAGTAACACTGTGTTCTATTAACCATTTCTCTGGCTACCACACCAGTCTTACTATTCATTGACATAGTAGCACTCATCCTTTTTCTGACGATTAAGTACCACCACCTCATCCACTGTCATGGATTCCAAGATTTCAGGATATCATTATTCCCATTACCATCAAGGTACTCAATTCCATAATAGTATCTCCTATCATCCCTGGCTACAGAGTACAGAAATTACTGAGTTTATCATTGTGGTTGGTGCTGCTCTTATCAGTATATTCCTTATCACTTATGGAAGAAACTGTTTTCTGGGCTATTTTGTGCAACATATCCAACCAGCTAGTGGAGAGTTCCAGCCTTACATGGTAGACCCACTCTACCATACTCACTCTACGAGTCCATTGATCCTTCATCACCTGCTAAAGTTGTACCAACATTTATGCTTCAATTTGTTTGTCCCCAACTCCCAAGTTTCCAAGAGCCATCTTAGCTACTTGTTGACACCATACTCAAGGCTCATGCCTAGGTGCTAAATTCTGTTCCATAGGAAAGTATTTGCATATTGATCAGTTCTCCCCTATTGAACTTTATACCTCTGCCCCCTTGATTCAGCACCCTCAGGATCAAGTCTCATGCATACCCCCTAGATTCCTACTAATACATGTTAGGCATACATTGAACTCCCTTGGCAACTGTCTCACTCCTCCCTTAATAGGTTCAACAGCACAGCCCCTGCTGAGGTAAGCTGGGGTTGGATTCCTGTTGTTTCCTTGGTTGCCAGGAAGGGAAGGCCAAGTATTGTCTTATAAGGACCTGTCTCATTTGAGACCTCTTCACTGGTCTTCAAACAAGGGTTCCTTACAGAAGGGCCACTTTTGCAAGGCCCAGCAGAGTTAGGGGGGATTTCCCCACATCTGCCCAGAATCCCTTGTTCAGTCTCAGGATTCCATTTTCTCCTTCTTAGGGCCCTGCCCTTGGTATAGTAGACATGCTGGGACTAAGCATCTGAAGGTCTATTACCCATACAAACTAAATCCTGAGCCTGGTCCTTCATTCTCTGTGCTTTTAGCTATAAGAGATAAAAATTTCCTTCAATACTGTCAAGGAGGTCCTCTGGCTTTTACACATTGGTGATTAATCAGCCCAAGCCTGTCATTATCCCCTCAGTGCTCTGCAACGATGTTGTAGTTCCATATTCTTAACAGTAATTATCATTTGTCTCATACCTCACCAGCTAGTGCAACATCCTCCTCAGTATTTCATCTTGGTTCACTACCAATGGGGAAATAAAGTACAAAATGCTGTAAACAATGGAAATTTCAACCAATCCTGCAACCCTTGGAACTGGGGTGAACCTTCAGAGTTATCCCAACTTGAAGCAAGCAGACTTTTTCAACCTTATATCAGACTATGAGGGCACAGTTTGAACCATGGGAGGGGTATAACTTTGTGAGAGGTGCTACCCTGTGACCTTTGGCAATCCCTGGCAAGGGGGTAAACTCAGTGACGGTCAGCAGTAGGTATTCCCACTAGCAGAGGGGATTTGGGGAGAGCACAAATATACTATTAGTATAGCTGAAAACAAATTAATTTAATAGAAAATAAAAAACCAGAAATGACCATATTTTGTAAGAGCTGGAGATGAAAAAGTGATTTGAAAATGGCAATTATTCAATTTCTTGTTTATTACAATGTAGAAGTAAAACAATTCATATCCAATACTATATAGTGTTACTGAGTATTATACAAAAACATATTATTTAAATTAAGTATTTATTAAGTGATAAATAATTTTGGTAACTGGTCTATTAAATATTTTATATTATGTAGAATACTGATATATAAGGAGTTGAGTATTCCAGGCTTTTAGTGCCTTGATATTTCCCACTTGAAACATGACATATAGGTTCCCACTTTTCTCAATGCACTTCAGGGTTTGTGTATCTGTATTCTCCAAAAAGAGAAATTCTATTAGTTATTAATACATGATAACAGTTCGTAAAATTAGAACTCATTATCAATAAATGAAAATTGTGGGGCACCTGGGTGGTTCAGTCAGTTGAGCATCCAACTTGGGCTCAGGTCATGATCTCATGGTTTGTGGGTTTGAGCCTCCATTGGCCTTGCTGCTGTCAAAGCAGAGCCCACTTCTGATCCTCTGTCCCTACCCCACTCATGAGCTCTCTCTCTCTCTCAAAAAAAAAATTATGAAAAAAAATGAGAGTTCTGACTGTAGAATAAATAAATAAGTAAGAATAGATAACTTCTAAAGCATGAAACCTTTCAAGGGAGAGAAATTTCAACTTTTAGTTAATTTTGAAGCATCAGTGAAAGACTAATATATAACCAATTTTGTGCTATATTCTAAGTATACAAGAATAAATAAGCCAGAAGCTCCATCCTCAAGGACCTTTCCATCCAATATGTGCAGGAGAACACAGTAAGGTAAACAAATAATTGTAATTTAATTTGTGAGATAAAATAATAGCAGACCTATTAATAACTGTGGGGCAAATTAGAAAATAATCAACTATGGTTGATGAGAGAGAAGGAAATCCCTATTTGGGGACTGGAGGTTTGAGATGAGTTTGCAATGTATGTGTGTGGGAAGCAAGGGGGTCTGTGCATATGAAAAAGAGAATTCTAATAAAAATGAGACCCATTTAAAGTTACCAGATGAGTAATAACAAAAAATAAATATCTTGGAGAATAGTGCAAGAAGAGATTGAATAGGTGAATAATATGGGCATGGAATGAATTAGACCTAAATAGGAGTTTTTACTCTATACTCTCAAGTATCCAGTGACTACATTTATTAAAGGAATTACAAACTTCTACAGCAACTTTCTTGCATTAGACTATATTTTTTTAGGTCAGGGGTTGTGTCTTGGTCGCCTCTGTATCTTCCAATACTGTGCCTGATTCTTAGTTGAGTGGATATTTTGAATTTCACATAGACAAAATCCAATGAATGAATGAATGAATGAGTGATAAAATGAATGAATAATGATAATAGTAATAATAATAGCAGTTAACATTTGGAAGCATTTAGTACCATGCATGGGTAAATCTTATTTAATTTTCACAACAATTCTATTACTTAGATACTAGTATTACCCATGGTTTATTTACAAAGGAGGAAATAGAGATCCAGAGAAAGGTAATAATATATCCAAAGTCACAGTTGCCCCTTCACAGAAGCCAGAAAATATGTGGGCATGTGAAAAGGTAGGAGAGATGGCATAGGGTGTAGAAGGATTCAGAAAATAATGTATTTGAGGCTGAAGAGGAACTTTGGCAATATTCCCTAGGTGGCTAGAACTGTGGCTGGGTGGCTAGCCTGCTCTCTCTCCTGTGGCTTCTACAGGTTATCAGGCTTCTGGCTGGAATGCCAAGTTGTTAGAGTTTGACAATGTCACCCTGTCCTGATCTCCCCATTCTCTTCTGTTTCACCCACCCAAATCAGTCAAAATCTTTCCCACCTTTCCTTTTTCACTCCTACTAGGAAAAAAAAAAAAAAAAGATGGAGAGAAAAGAAAGGGAGGCAGGAGAAAAGGATAATAGAAAGAATAGAAGAAAGAAGCATTTGACCTCAGACTGCTGCTGTTGGGGGACTAAGACATCTCATTCTTCCACATGGACCCTCTGCTGATGTGCTCCCACCTCTCTCACCATCTTTACTTTGGTGACCTTACTCATAAGAACTTCTATATTAGATTTCTGTAAATTCTAAGCATTTTCTTGAATTTTTTACTGCACTACTTCTGCATGGTTTCCTCACTTGTTTAGTCTAGAAAACTGTATCTATGTCTATTGATACATTGCCCCATTTCAGAAGATTTTATTTATACATAGAACCCACCAGCTTGTGAATCCATCACTCCTATTCCTAGTCCTACTAGGAATGAACGTGTACTGTCTCAGAGTCTAGAATGTCATTTCAATTTCTGTGTTTCCATCCTTAGCCAAAGGAGGGAAAGTTTGAGAGTGAGAATGGGTTACAGCAAAATTGGAATGATGATCTGCTTGATCATGAGTCTCTCTCTGATAAAAGCCAGAATTTGAGGGAAAAGGGATGATTCATGTTAATGATGATTCCTTTAGTTTACCAGTTTCCTTTCTTCTTGACCTTCCCTCAGGAACCTATGTAGTGCCTACAAATTCCTCCCTTGATGTCAGCCCAATAAGAACAGGGATAAAACAGCCTTTATCTGGCAAGCAGAAAACGTCTCCCACATTTTCCTGGCAATAATCCAACACAAATCCAAGCCTCAAAGTTGTCCAGACTATACTAAACGGTCTTTGGGGAACAGCATCAGAAGGTTTGGGATTTCTTTCCATTTTCTCTTTTGTGTTGCAGAACGAAAGCTATTAAGTGGCAAACAGGTGATATTTTCAATAACCATTACTTAATGCCTTAGAATACTCCAGCACAGGAGTGAAAGACCAGAATGCTTAACAATAAAACTCAAGGTCACCTCAGGTCTCATTCTTCAAGTCACAGCTTAAATGTCAATTATTTAGGGAAACATTTCCTGACTCTTCAGTCTTTGTACACTCTCACAGTGCCCTGTGCTTTGCCCCATAATAGTTACCATAACTGTAATTATTATTTCTACAATTATGTTAATGCTTTCCCCACTAATTCCTGAACTAATAAAGCTGACCTGACAATATTTGATACCATAGGCTGCATTCTTATGTCCATATTCCCAATGCCCCTTACTATGCTCTATCTTCCTTTTTTTCTCTTAGCTCTTATCACCTAATATCATTTTATATAATTTACTTATTAATCCTGTTTATTACTTATTGTTTGTCTTCCACAATTAGAATGAATACTCTACAAAGTCAGTAACCTTTTGTGTTTTGTTCATTGTTATATCCTAAGTTCCTAGAAGACTGTATATATAGAATGAGTGATAAATATTTATTGAGTGGAAAAATGGGGAGGGGAAAAATTTCTCTGGTAGACTTCACGTCCTTAATACCTGGTTGATTGTCTTCCCAGGATTTCACACTCAATGCCTACTAATTTGAACATTAATGAAGACAGGGGATGAGCATGAATGAATAAATAAAGGATGCAAGTAGCTTTGAAATGTTATTTTAACTACCTATAACTGAATCCTTCAAACTAGTTATCTTCCCATAAAACAGTTAGTTTTACTGTTTATTCCATAAAAACAGTTAGTTTTTACTGTTTATTCCATACTGGTGAAAATAGCTCACCATACAAGATATCAAAATTATGCAGGCTCTACCTAATCCACGGAATTCTCTTCTAGTTTGTGTGAATATGTATGTTTCTGTATGCATGTGTGTACTTCAAGTAGTGACATTTTTCCTGTGCCGCAGACAAGTTGGACAACTAGGGAACACAAAAAACATAGATAATATAAGATATATATGAATATAAATATATAATATCTATAGATAATATAGATATATAAGAATAATTTTTTTTGCCTTATTTCCATCCTTGTTTTTATTTCACCCTATCATTTAGATGAAAATTTCTGAAGATCCATGTCATGTAAAAAAGGACATCACATAAAATTTATTCCAATATCATATATGTATAGACATGAGTATATATTTTGGGGACAGCATATATTTATATGGACATATAATTCCACACAGAAATATTAAATACTTTCAATATTGAAATATTTAATGATTTGAATTTTTCTCAGTTGAGAAGTAATAATTTCCCATGAGAAAATTCCTAAAATACGTTTTCTTTAATAATATATTTTGGAAGATCTTATCCAATATGTAATAATATTCACTTTAGTTGAATACTTCTATTTCTCTTGCTTTTATTTAATTTCATAGCCAAAATGTGTACTTTTAAAAAAGCTTATTGAGAAATAATTGACAAATATATATATTTAAAGTGTACAATGTGGTGAATATATATAAATATATATATGTATATGTTTAATGTAATGATTACCACAATGAAAATAACACATCCATCCCCTTAGTTAACATAATTAACTCTTTTGTGTGTGTGTTTGTGTGTGTGTGTGTGTGTGTGTGTGGTAAGAATGCTTAAGTTCTGTTCTTACAACTTTCAAACCATATTATTAGCTATTATTATCGTGCTATACATGAGATACTCAGAATTTATTCTTCCTATAAATGAAAATCTGTACCCTTTGACCTACATTATCCAATTCTCCCCCCCCCCCAACACCTGACAAATACCATTCTATTCTGTTTTTATGAAACTGGCATATTTTTTTAGATTTCACACATAAATTATAGCATGCAGCATTTGTCCTTCTCTTCCGCCCTATTTCACTAGCACAGTGCCCTGCAAATGTCAAGGTTTCCTTCAGTTTTATGAATAAATAATATTCCGGTGTGTGTGTGTGTGTGTGTGTGTGTGTGTATGTGTGTTTATGTGTGTGTACATGGTGTGTGTGTGTGTAGTTGGTGAAAATGATACAGCCACTATGGAAAACAGTATGGTGGTTCTTCAAAAAAAAAAAAAAAAGAAAGAAAAATTTAAATTGAACTACCATATGATATAGCAATCCCACTCCAGGTATATATCTGAAGGAATTGAAATTAGTAGATTTCAATGGATACTTTTTTTAAGAATTAAGAATTAATAGTTTGGCAGATAGTTTTAGAATAAAGTTGTAGTCCTAGATATCACATGGACTTCTAACATCTTCTGAGGCCACCAGGACATTTCATGTTGCATAATATTACCAAATGGCTGTGAAATCCAATAGGCAGTTTCTGAGATATGTCTAAGGTCAACAACGGATTGCAAACATAAAATCATCTCTTAAAATCATCTATTACTAATAAAGAGAATTAAGAACACAGATTATGTCTTCATTGGTCATGTGCATTTCCAGAGCAAGTCTTTGTGTTTGTGTTTCTAGGTTTCATGAGACAGGATCTATAAGCAGTTGAACAAATGGGTGGTTGACTGGACCCCTTGTTAAATGATCTTATAACTAGCAATTTATAACTTGTAACTTCAGTTACAAGTAACTGAAGAAGCAATACCATCAGGCTGATTTTGTCTTTGTCAAATAACAGTTTAAAGCCCAGATTATGATAGTTACATCCATTTTTAGTCAGATCTTTCCACCTTTAATTTTTTTAATTTGGTATATAAATGTTTTTACTTAGTTATTTCACTAGCATAATATCCTTTGGCCCAACCATGTTGTCACAAATGTTAAAATTTTCTTCTTTCTCATGGCTGAATAATATTCCATTGTATATATACCACATCTTTATCCATTCATTTAGAGACTGATTATTTAACTACTATGAATAATGGTGCAGTGAACAGGGAGTATATATATCCCCTTAAGATAACGGCTTCATTTCTTTTGTACATATACCCAGAAGTGAGATTGCCTGATAACATGGTAGTTCTATTTTTAATTTTTTGAGGAACCTCCATACTGTTTTCTATGGTGACTGAATCAATTTACTATCCCACCTACAGTGCACAAGAGTTCCATTTTCTTCACATCCTTGCCAACAATTGCTGTCTATTGTCTCTGACAGGTGTAAAGTGGTGCCTTGTGGTTTTAATTTTCATTTCCCTCATGATTACTAATGTTGAACATTTCTTCATGTTCCTGTTAGCCATGTGTACGTCTATGTCCTCTGCTCATTGTTACGTATTTTTTAAAAAATTTTTAGCCGTACTTACAGCTAATATTTTTTTCAAATTTTTATTTAAATTCTAGTTAGTTAACATATAGTATAATATTGCTTTCAGGAGTAGAATTTAGTGATTCACCACTCACATACAGCACCTGGTGCTCAACACAAGTGCCCTCCTTAATACCTATCACAAATTTAGTCCATTCCCCCCCACTGACCTCCCCTCCAGCAATCCTCAGTTTGTTCTCTATCATAGAGTCTCTTATGGTTTCTTTCCCTCTCAGTCTCTCTTTTTCCCCCTTCTCATATGTTCATCTGTTTTGTTTCTTAAATTCCACGTCTGAGTAAAACTATATGGTACTTGTCTTTCTCCACCTGATGTATTTCACTTACAATAATACATAATACATTCAAGCTCCATCCATGTAGTTGCAAATGGCAAGATATCATTCCTTTTGATGGCTGACTAATATTCCATTTTTTAATATATACCACATCTTCTTTATCCATTCATCAGTCGATGGACATATGGGCTCTTTCCATACATGTACCCTTTTGAATCTGTATTTTTATATCCTTTGGGTAAATACCTAGTAATGCAATTGCTGAATCATAGGGTAGTTCTATTTTTAACTCTTTGAGGAAACTCCATACTGTTTTCTAGAGTGGCTAAACTAGTTTGGAGTCCCACCAACAGTGCAAGATAGTTCCCCTTTGTCTGCATCCTTGCCAATAGTTGTTTCTTGCTTATTTTAGCCATTCTGACTAAATGTCAGGTGTGAGGTGTGAGGTGTGAGGTTACATCTCATAGTAGTTTTGATTTTTATTCCCTGATGATGAGTGATGTTGAGCATCTTTTCATGTGTCTGTTAGACACATAAGTATCTTCTTTGGAAAAATGACTGTTCATGTCTTCTGCTCATTTCTTAACTGGATTATTTGGGGGTTTTTTTGTTGAATTTGTTTACAGTTTATAGATTTTGGATAGGAACTCTTTATCAGATATGTCATTTGCAATTATCTTCTCCCATTCAGTAGGCTGCCTTTTGGGTTTCATTGGTTGTTTCCTTCACTGTGCAGAAGTTTTTATATTGAGAAGTCCCAATAGTATATTTTTGTTTTTGTTTCTCTTGCTTCCAGTGAAGTGTCCAGACAGAAGTTGCTATGGCCTAGGTCAAAGAGGTTGCTACCTATGTTCTCCTGTAGGATTTTGATGGTTTTCTGTCTCACATTTAGGTCTTTCATCTATTTTGAATTTATTTTTGTGTGTGGTATAAGAAAATGGTCCAGTTTCATTCTCCTGCATGTTGCTTTGCAGTTTTCCCAGCAACATTTGTTAAAAAAGACTGTCTTGTTTCCATTGGATATTTTTTCCTGCTTTCTTGAAGATTAGTTGACCATATATTTGTGGGTCAATTTCCGGGTTTTCTATTTTGTTGCATTGATCTATGTGTCTGTTTCTGTGTCAGTACCATACTGTCTTGATGACTACAACTGCTCATTTTTAAATCAGATTATTTTTCTTTCATGTTTTGTTTTGTATTTTGTATAAGTTTCTTATATATTTTTGATATTAATGCTTGATCAGATATGTGATTTACAAATATTTGGTTTCATTCCATAGGTTGTCTTTTCATTTTGTTGATTATTTCTTTTGCTATGCAGAAGCTTTGTTATAATCCATTTGTTTATGTTTGCTTTTGATGTAATCCCACATGTCTATTTTTCCCTTAAATTTGTTAATATGTTTCATATATTTAGGTGTTGGGTGTGTGTGTGTGTGTGTGTGTGTGTGTGTGTATGTGTGTGTATAATATTATAATTGTATAAAAATATAAATGTGTATTATATATATTATTTACAATTGTATCTTCTTGATGAATTGACTGCTTTATCATTTTACAATGATCTTCTCTGTCTCTTGTTACAGTGTTTAGCTTAAAGTCTATTTTGTCTGATATAATTATAGCTACAACTGCTCTCTTTTAGTCTTCACTTGCATAGAATGCCTTTTTCCATTCTTTTTCTTTGAGCTTATGAGTGTTTTAAAGGCAGACTTAAGCTTCTTTAAGGCAGCATAAAGTTGGAGCCTGTTTTTACATCCATCCAGCCAATCTGTCTTTTGATTGGAGAATTTAATCCATTTACATTTAAAGTAATTATTGATAGGTATGACTTTACTAATGCCATCTTACTGTTTTTTAGCTGTTTTGTGACTCCTTTTCTTCCTCTCTTACCACTTTACTTTAAACATTGATGATTTTCCATAGTGTTATGCTTTGATTCCCTTCTCTTTTTTCTTTCATGAATATAGTGTAGGCTTTTGCATTGTGGTTACCATGAGACTTACATGAAACATAGATATTACAGTCTATTTTACGTTGATAAAATCTTAGCTTCAGTTGCATACAAAACGTCACTTTTTTATTCTCCCTTTTTCACGTTTTTGATGTCAAAATTTATCCTTTTGATATTCTGTATTTATCTACAAATTATTGTAGCTATGGTTATTTAAAAATTTTGGGGCGCCTGGGTGGCGCAGTCGGTTAAGCGTCCGACTTCAGCCAGGTCACGATCTCGCGGTCCGTGAGTTCGAGCCCCGCGTCGGGCTCTGGGCTGATGGCTCAGAGCCTGGATCCTGTTTCCGATTCTGTGTCTCCCTCTCTCTCTGCCCCTCCCCCGTTCATGCTCTGTCTCTCTCTGTCCCAAAAATAAATAAACGGTGAAAAAAAAAATTAAAAAAAAAAATTTTGTTACATTTATTTATTTTTGAGAGACAGAGAAACAGAGCACATGTGGGGAGGGGCAGAGAGAGAAGGAGATAGAATCCAAAGCAGCCTCCAGGCTCTGAGCTGTCAGCACAGAGTCCCACGTGGGGCTTGAATCCACAAACTGTGAGATCACAACCTGAGCCGAAGTCTGACGCTTAACCAACTGAGCCACCCAGGTGCCCAAGCTATGGTTATTTTTAATACTCTCATCCTTTAACCTTCCTTCTAGAGTTCTGTGATTGACACACCACCATATTATAGTATTAGAACATTCTGAATTTGACTATATTTACCTTTATCAGGGTGCTATATATTGTCATATGTTTTTATGATAGATAGCACCTTTTCATTTCAGCTTGAAGAACTATTGGCAATTTCTTATAAGGCAGATCTTTTGTTTCTCTGGGCATCTTTATTTCTCCTTCATTTTGATGGATAACTTCGCTGGATAGAATATGTGTGGTGGTAGTTTTTGTTAGTTTGTTTGTTTTTTGTTTTCTTTTGGCACTTTGAACATATCATCTCACTTTCTTCCAGCCTATGAAGTTTCTGCTGACAAATCTGCTGATAACCTCTGCTTGTAAATTACAAACTTTTTTTTCTTTTTCTGTTTTTCACATTCTCTCTTTGTCTTTAATATATGACAGTTTTATTGTAATGTGTTTTGGAGAGGATCTCTTTAAGAACAGTTTGTATGGTTATCTATGAACTTCATGAAGTTGGCTATTCAAAACACTCTCGAGACCTAGGTATTTCTAAGCTATTATTTTTTAAAATAATTTTTCTGCCCTCGTCTCTCTCTCTTCTCCTTCTGAACTCCAATAATTTGCAAACGGTTTCTTTTGTGGTTATCATATAGATCACATAGGCATTCTTCACTCTTTTTCACTCTTTTTCTTTGTTCTCTTCTGACTGGATAATTTCAAAATTCCTGTCTTCTAACTAAGACATTTTTTTCTTCTGCTTGATCCATTCTACTAGTGATGCTTTCTATTGCATTTTCCATTTCACTCATTGTATTCTTCATATCCCGCATTTCTGCTTGATTATTTTTTTTAATTTGCATTTCTTTGTTAAACCTCTTATTTTGTTTGTGTATTATTTCCCTGATTTTTATTGAATTGGCTTTTTGTATTCTCTGTTTTTAATCTTTTTTTTTTAATTTTAGCTTTACTGAGGTACAATTGACATATAAAATTATAAGTTTTTTTTTAAGTTTAATTGTAATTGTGGTGATTTAATATACATTGTGACTGGGTGGCTCAGTCAGTTAAGCATCTGATTCTTGATTTCATCTCAGGTCATGATGTCAGGTGTGTGGGACTGAGCCCCATGATGGGCTCTGCACTGAGCATGGAGCCTGATTAAGATTCTCTCTCTCTCTCTCTCTCTCACTCCTCTCACTCTCACTTTCTCTCTCTAAACATATATACACACACTTTGTGAATGGATTCCCCCATCTATTTAATTATCACATCCATCACCTTACATATTTATCTCTTTTTTTCATGATATTTTGGTATTTTCTTGTAGCTCATTGAGTGTCTATGTAATGCTATTTTGAATTTCTTTAACAGGTAAATCACAGGTCTCCATGTCTTTGGGATTGGTTACTGAAAAATTATTGTGATCTTTTGGTAGTGTTATGTTTCCTTGATTTTTTCATGTTCTTTGAAGTTTTGTGTTGCTGTCTTTGTATTTGAAATAGTATTCACTTCCTCTAGTCATCACTAACTGTTCTCTCCAACGCATCCAAACTCATTTTTTTTTAATTTGCTTTAACAGTGCACTGGAATTTCTCTGGTGGAAATATGGATTTCCACAAAGGCTCTCTCAACCATGGGTAATTACCTAAGACAGTCTTTTCTAGTGGCTTCTGGACCACAGCCCAGAGAAGCTGAATCCAGTTCAGGGGCTACTGTAGGGCCCACAAATGGGACCAAGGTCTACATGCTCTTTATCCAATAAACAGGTAACAATATGCCACCAGGTTGTTTGGTATATGTTGCTGGACCCCACAGCTCCAAAAAGGCACTTTTGTCTATAAACAAATGCCAAATTATTATTGTTGAGAAAGGGAACAGACAGAAGGAACATCTTATTCAGCCATGATCCTGCCTATTTTATTTATATAATGGTTGCTTAACAATATTGCATTTTGTTATGAATAGCCAAGGGCAAGTTGGCCTTGAAGAACTATATGCTATGCAGTTTCTTTATGCCATGGTAAATAATTTTGAACATTTCATAATTTTCTAGTTGATTAGGAAATATCTATAGTCTTCTATGCTAAAATCTTACCATATTTTTAAAGGTTTTGATGATTATAATTTAGATGTTTTTTTGAGGAAAAAAAATCTTACGAGTCTTCGTTTTCTCCTGTTTGAAAGTTTCATGCCTTTGAAGTTTCTGCTTCTCAGGAGAAATTTATTTTTCCAGTACAGAATTTTCAAAGTTATGTTTTTCAATATTGTTATATCATGAATAAATCAAAGCTTATAAACAGACAGATAAAAGAAACATAGGTTTTCTCAACCACCCTCTTCTTCTCTTTCTCTAAACATAGCCTTTCTCTTTTCAAGCAAGGTTTATCTACATGAAGAAAATGTGACTAAAACCCCCAGCCCTCCTGCTATGATCACTATACATCTGCTTTAACCCCGGCTTAAATGAAGCAAATACTCTAATGACTTTAATATGCTTGGCGACAGTGGTAAGAATATATTAAATACCATATACTTACAAGAACTAAATTTAGCTTCTGCCTATATATTTAAAAGGAGAAATTCAACTAAATTTACTAACCTCCTCTTACAAATAGCCATTTTAGATAATCCAGAAAAGGAAGAACAGAAATAAATATTTTTCTGTCACTGGATCTATGCTAGCAAAAAATATAATACAGACAAATTGAGTCAAAACAGTAAGCATTATTTTTCAAAATATGTTTCTGTTCTAATTATTTAGATATTTCTAGTAATAACACGTTAAGGTTGAAGTATCCATATAACCCCTTTGACTCTTCCTGTGTGGACACAAAGAAAACCAATCAAAATCCTGAAACACTACAATCAAAATTATAATATTGAACAGGAAATCAGAGATTAATTGTTCAAAATAGTTGAAATAGACTTTCTACATATCGATGAAAATGAATACAATTCCTTTCCACTAATTGTGTAAAACTTAATCCAATTCATCTGTTATTAAACACACTAATTTTATGTGGATTTTTTAGACGTTAGCCATACTTAGCCTTTCAGACCTCTGTGACAAATAACTTTCTGATCCCTTGCTTCCTCTAGCTTTGTTGCTAAATTTTATGCAGTTATATCTGATTACCTGATTTTCAAAATATTTTTATTGACAATGTTTATTTCTAAATCTCCAATTTACATATATCTTATCCATGTTGGCTAACATTTGCAAAAATAAAGCTTACTTTCTTTATCAATTGGAGCTGTTTGTAAAGAATAAATTTTTAAAAAGTAGTATTTTCAGATTTGCCTTGCTTTCTACAATCTTGCTTATATGGCTACTACCTTGAAATATGGGCTGTTCTGCATGCTCTAAGTACAGAACATTTGGGGGGAAACAAACAGTTTGGACACCTAATTATGTATTTTTGTCTTTAGTTATTTTACTTTGAATTAATGCTTCATTTCAGGGAGATATACAGGTTTTTACAGTGAAACATCTCTATCTAACTACTGCCTACAATTACTGTGCATTACTTCAGCACTGTCAAATGAGAGCCAATAATTAGATCTGCCAAAACAAACCAAGGTTTTAGAGCCACTGGGAAATTAATTACTACATAAAGAAATGAAACTAATCACATTCCCAGATTATTCCAAAATGGTCATTTTATAATACTGCCTTCTAGGTGATATTTTGATTAAGAACACCACTTCACCTAAAATTTCTGCCTCCTGAAAACCAAAAGACATTAGTATAAAACTAATTTCGTTCTACTTTAGACCATTCCTATTATCTCTACCCCTTGCACCATTTTTTCAGCTGTAATACTAGGAAGTCCTTTTCTTAATTTTCCTACCTCTTTTTAGCCAGGAATCAGTCCCTATCCAGTTATCCAGAGCAAAGATGACTGGCCATTTAATAAGGAATTACTGCCATCTTGTGGCTATTATAATTGAAGGCAAATAATCCTAAGGAACCACTGAGCAAGAAAAAAAGACTCGGGTGATATAATGCTCTCTGTCTTTTATCCATTTACTTCCAATATACATCATTAAAGAGGCACCATAATGCACGTTGTTTTTCAGTGAAAATATGTACACTAGTATTATAACATTCAAAAAGATCTCTTTTCCACACTTGGTCAAAATGTAAATGTGAAGTGATCTAAAATAAAATCTTGAGTCTGCACAGAATAGAAAATTATGTAGGCAACTAAACAGAGGCATTCATAATTTCTATTATCTCTGCCTACGTCAGTAATTTATCTTCATTGTTTTTAATGTTAAGAATTTGTAAAAGGTCATAATTCAGTAGGTTCAAATATTCCTAACTCTGAAGTGACGTGTTTGCCACACATCTCAATAGCCCATGTCAGCACCGGAAATTGGCCAAAACCTACTAATAACCAGAAACAGATTTGAAATGAATGCTTCTCTCAGATCTGTATGGCACATGTTGTCTTCAGTATTCTGTCTCTTGACATGTGACAAATTTGCAAATTCTGCATTTTTAAGATTCACATGATACAGCCAGTAAAACACTGGCCGTGAGATAGAATGAGCACATCTAAGAACACTTTGTTCTGAAACTATAAAGCAAAAATTCGACCCTGTCTCTCTATCAAGATATGTGACATGCCATATAAAGTTAGATTTGGGGGCAGAAATCCCAAGGAGTATTTATCTGCATGTATTTGATTGCGCGAAACACCTTACTAAAAACCTGTTTTTCAACTAAGTAGAGGTTCAAAAGGATCATTTTCTCCCCCATTAGATTTGTATTGATTCTAAAGTGTAAAACCTTAAATACTCCGTAGAAAACACTCCACCTGGTGGTAGAAGAAAAAGGGCAGCCACTTTTTGCAAAAGACCCTCAGAAAAAGAGATGGAATCAATCAACAGAATACACATCTAGTTAGAAACCGTGTAAGATACTCCACTGCAGTTGGTGAGCATCTTAAAAGCAAAATCCAGACAGACTCTGTCTCTCTATAAATCTTTCCACCCCTTTCCATTACTAGTTAGGTATTGTTGGCTCTAAGCCATCTGATTTTACTATGATTTATTAACTGCTATGCATTATATATGAGATTCAGGTTTGCTGAAGAGTTACCCTTATGGTCATTGTTGCATACAAATCAGCTACTGTTAGAGAGGTTTATTGCATGATTTTATGCCGCCAGCACTTTTGTTAGTCAGTAGTATAATATGTAACTGGAAAAGAGAACCCTTCCTTTTATATTTTTCCATATATGTTTCTAGCGCATGCAGTGCATGTTAAGAACAATAGTCCTTTGTTCTAGTCTGTTTATAAACAGAAGAAAAAGCATCCGGAACAATAGATGAGAAGAAATAAAAACCTGTTGTCTAAATCAGAGGGATTGGTATTCTCCAAATCATTGTTACAGCATGGAGTCATTTTCTCTGGTAAGACCAACTGAAACGTGAGAAAGAGCAATAATGTGAGCAAAACCAATTTACTCTTGGCAGGAAATTGGAAAAACGGTAGCAGATCTGTCTCTTAAATGAGCCACCACAAAACAGTGCTTCCACACTCTTTTTACATCTAGACATTTGATTAACTAAGTAATTCAACTCAAATTTCTAGTCCAGCTCTCAGCACGGTGACTTGAAAGCTTGCCTTTAGCACCTTTCTTACACGTTTGCTCCCAGCTGGCATAAACAATCGAGACAAAAGCAGCACATGACCCAAATGGCCTCGGTTTACCTACAACAATCACACAAAAAAAAAAAAGAGAGAGAGAGAGAGAGAGAATGGATATTGTCTTAATATCCAACAGAAAGGGAAGAGGTGTGACTGATCATATATTTTTTTTTTAAAGTGGACGAGAGAGAGAGATGCTTTCCTTCCTATCTGAAATCCTGCCGTGTTTCTTTAACCGCAAGCATTGCGGTCCACTTCAGTGTGGCATATGTTATGAAGTGTTTCTGAAGAAAGGTGTCATTGTTCAGTAACAGCACTATGTCCAAGAAGAATAAGGCAAATATTCTGCAGCTTTAGCTTTGGCATGACTGACTGCTCCAGGTATACTAGAATCATATCCACTGAGACATATGTAAAAAGGTTTTAGAATCTCATGTATGTGGATTATTAAAGGTATATATGCCTTTTAATTCTTGTTTAAGCCATCTGTGAGTGCATTTTCTAGTTTTTTAAATAGGTTGATTTCCTCTTAATTAATTGAGTAATAATAATTATAAGATAGGTTCAACTGGAGTCACGTTTAAGAAAATCTGGATGAAAAAGTTTAGTTCAATAAAAAAAGCTTAGTTTTATTGGATGCCCGCTATGTGTCTACTGATAACTTTTAAGCATAGCAGTGATAAATGGATAGTTAGGTGACAATAGAGATTCTTGATATTTACAAGTCTTTGATTTTTATAGACATTTTTAAAATATTTATTTATTTTGGGGAGAACGCAAGTTGGGGAGGGGCACAGAAACACAGGCAGACAGAGGATCCAAAGCAGGCTCTGCACTGACAGTCTGACACAGTGAGCCTGGTGTGGGGCTCGAACTCACAAGCCAGGAGATCATGACCTGAGCTGAAGTCGGATGCTCAACCGACTGAGCCACCCAGATGCCCCAATGTTATAGACATTTTTAATGTATATTGAGTATTTTCTCACAAAAACTGCCAAAGAGATGTCTAAAAGGAAGATGAGGCATTTGAGGAAGACAGGTAAAACGATCCAAGAGAATGAGCTGCGCTCATAAATGGAGAAATTTGGTAAGTGTCAATTATGAGTTCTACTAACCGTACAGATCCCTAGTCTATGAATTCATAAATGGCCTTTAAACTCTCAAGACTATTCCAGTTTCTAGGAGCAGTGGTTTGAGAAATGCCCTAAATACATGATCAGAATTTTATGTCATAATCCCACCCTCAATTTTCTTTTAATTTTCCTCCTCAAAGGGTATATGATTCAGAAACATGGAAAATTCAACTCGTGAGAGGAAACTATTAACTTGTAAATAATACAGTTATTAAATGCTTTGTTTTCCTTTGGGGATGGGGGTGGGGGTGGGAATCCTGAAACCACAAAATTTTCTGTCCCTTAAAGATCTTCAAAGTGGATAACCGAACCATCTCAAAACCTAGCCCCAAACTACTCTCACATGCACTTGGAATATATTTTTTACTCTTTTCTAAGATCAGCGTACACTCTGCCTATTTTCCAGGTGACTAACATGAATTTTAATGAACTACACAACCAGAGAGTGAAGATAATGGGTCTGCAATGTTTATTTCAGCTTCTTTCTTCCAATAACACTGTTTAAACTGATAAACATCATTTGGCCTTGGCAATCTAGACCCTCAGGTCTGCAGACAAACCCTAATTAAGCTAAGTGGTACCTTTTCCGAGGACATCTGCTCCCAAAAGTTTCAAATATCCATAACAAAGCATGATTTTTCAGCCTCCAGAAACATTATGATTAATATAGAAGTATTCTTTTTCCAAAAGGGTAGAATTACGAATTGAGATAGTGCTTTCATTTTCTTAGAACTGCAAAACCTTGACTTACTCCACTTTTTGTTTGTTTGTTTGTTTGTTTCTTTGGGTATTGGGACTCTCTCACCAGTTTCACGAATTTAATAATTAAGACAATGTAAACAAACAGCAAAGCATTACAATGCAGTAGAGGCGGGAAGAAAATCTAAGATGATTTTTTGTTGTTCTTCCTCTCAGTCTTTGCAGATTTATAAAGTAGTTTCTTTAAGAGGGTGTCTCCATGAGGCAAAGTAAAATTAACACTATTCCAGTTCGTGTGAATGAGTAAGTGGTATAAAATGACACACAGGTAAAAGACAAAAACAAAAACAAAAAAAACACTGACACACAAGTAACAATTTTTACATTGCTTAAAATTATAAATTTTTATAAGTTTTTGTAAGTTTTACAAGTTTGCTGAGTTTGTGTGATGAGTTGGACCAAGATAATAATTAATATAAGTATTTCTTATGTTTCTAGACATACAAAAAGTTTTTGATTTATTTTACGTTTTATATTTTTGGTAATGAGAAATAAATAAATGAACGGTTGTTTAATTCTATTAAATATATACAAATACAAACCTCTTTACTTTCTGGTAATCAGGGACTTAGGGGGGACAAACTTTTTTGAAATACTCATTTGGGTAGGAGTGAATTTTTGGTTGTGTGAAAGCTAAAGGGTGTCTCGCTCGGCAACGCTGAACTGGCACAAAAGCCGAATATTTATTTGGTTCAACCAATGTTCAATTGTGAGCTTTAGTGATTACAGTACTTGAATGGTATACAACAGGAGAACAGGTACTCCCAATTGGGGCGGTGGGAGAGTGCTGCACAAGTCTTAGAAGATTCATGACAGAATTTGATCTTTGTTTTCAAAAACTGATTGGATTTAGGTTACACAGATCTGCCCCCTCATCCCTTGAGCTACCAGTAAGAATAAGGAACTGCATCCGCACGCTATATAGCATAATTCGATTTAATGCATTTCATATATGTCATGCCACATTATAATGCAGCTTACACATATTCAAAACAATTGCTATGCATACTCTTTAAGCTCCAGCTTTTGTCACATTGTGCATTATTTACAATCACTTGTAAATCCGGCAAAACACACAGGCAGAAAAATCAGAGCAGGAGGTAGAGCTTGTTTTAATGTGATTATATTGGCATCTGATATGATGGTGCTTTGGACCATATTGACATGAGTGAGGATTCTATGTAGCAACTGTTCAATACCATCCGTTGGACTTCTCTGATAGACCACTTAACTATCTCAGCTTTTCCAGTGATCATCTCATTTATCTAGGATTATTGCACTGAATTTACTGTTTGGTTTTCTTCCAGAACTGAAATGTCAAGTCCAGTGTCATGTATGCAGTAGCTTTGTGCTGTGAGAGCTTCACAGATCCCCCAAAAGCTGCTAGCAGTTGATCTTTGGATAGAGCTAGAAATAAATAAATCCTCTTTAGCAGATCAATATTCATCCCATTTAATGCTTGATGTGAAACTTGTGGATTTGTGGTGGTAATGCTGATGTACAGCTAATCGTTGAAAATGGGCATTAGGGCTTTTATAGCATGGCAACATATTGTCAGGCAGGAAGGGAAAGAAGTGGTGAGCGCAGCCTGGAAAAAACATGGTGAGTGTGTATAAATTTGCTGTACACTTGGAATTCACTTGCAGCGCTTTACTATGTAATACTAGAAACCAATAATATGGACAACAAATGTATCTGCTCTGTAAAAACACCACCACCAACAACAACAAATTCCTAGGACCTTCCCTTGGTTTGTCACTCTTTATGGTACCATCTATAAAAATGAAGTAGCTAAACTTGTTTAGAGACTCTGGGGCTAAAGAAATTGATATTGAAATATTTTCCCGGTGGTGATTGATATAATTATCATTAATTATAATGTGCAAAACAGTTTAGCATAAAAGCCAGACACATTGAAGAGCTGTGGCATTTTGGTGCTAGAAATTCATACTAAAAGTGGAGACCCTCAAAGAAAGGAGGATAGTGTCCTGAACAATTAAATCCGACTGAGAAAAAAGAGAGCAAGATGTGAAACATGGTTAATGTCAATAGTTAAGGTATTTTTTCTAGTCAGTGGTGTGAAAGTCATGTATCAGAACTTTCTTAGACTGCAAGGGTTAAATTGATCCCTTTTGATTTAACAGTCTTAGTTTTTGCTGTAAATAGATGATAATTCATACTGTCATGGTGTTCGGAAAAGCAAGGTGGTGCCGGGCATTCTTCGCATGCAATAGCTTGCAGCCCAACCGCATAATCTGTAATATAGACATTTGTGGTTGCCGATGGTATATATATTTTCAACCATATTTCTCCATTATTAATTTAATATAACGCAAGCAAAATGTGCACATGATCTCTGTGTGAAAACCTTGACTTGTCAATGTTCTTACAGACTCAGCCTGCCCCGTTGAATTTTAGCAAGCATCTAAACTTATTTGTACAAAGGGATGCCTTTGTGAATACAGCATGAGAAATATGTGCTTACTGTAAGTATTGAAACTAGAGAACTGGTATTGATTTGTTTTCCCAGGAGAAATGATATTCTTTCTCAAATAGTAAGTTTTCATTTAGGTTTACTGAGAAATGAAACATTATAATCTTTACATGGTGGGAGAGGTCATTAAGCTTAAAACATGCAGAGTAACATCTGCTGGCTCCAGATAGTCACTGGAGTATTCAAAAGTGTCAGTTTCTCTTGTGCAAGTCCCAAACTTTACCACCGATAAATGATTTTCCCCCTGCCCACCGATAAGGATCTCGGGCACTCATACTTCCTTTGGTTGGCAAAGGAAGACAGGATAAGGGCAGGTCATGGTCACAGGATTGTGTTTATCTGGTGAAGAGTAAATCAGTAAACAGGGGAGGAAAGGTATGCTTATGCTTGAGGCCACGAAGATTGGGAAATAGTAATGTGCAAGGCCAAAGATGACAATTGAGAAAGTGTGTAGGTGTACCTTCGATAGCATATGCTTGTGAATTCATGCACACACATGCAGAAATATGTTCAGGTAACCTGGACATACAAAGAGGTACACTAATATATGAATAAATCAACACCTGCAGACACATTCCATCTACATTGTGTTATGTGTGTATGCGAGTATCGTATGTGTGCATGTACTACCTATGCATGCATTGGAATATCATAATCATATCCTAGAGCTTGAAATGGCTAATGTATTTGAAAATAACTTTCCTGAAAATGAAAATTTTAAAGCTGATATGAATTCACAGATAACGGAGTAACAAAAGGTTAGTCACAGAAACTAAGCTGTCTTTTCTCTCTCTCTAAATGTTGAGGTTGATATCAAGGAAGATAAATAGCCCTTTGCTCTGCAGAGCAAACCTTTCACTGCAAGAATGCTGGACTAGTAGATTACTATGACAATTCTTTCATTGATTTAAAGTGACATGAAGTCAGGGATTTTCTGTGTCTGTTTTTTTTTTTTTCTATCCAGAAAAATATTTTTCCAGGTTCTCAATGCTTAATTTTAAGAAGTTATTATTAAGGACTTTACAGCTGGCATATTATTTGACAAACAGGGCCATTAGAAAGTTGATAAGAAATGATAGGGTTTTTCTTTTTTCCATTTCCCGTAATAGTTACATTCTTTCATTTGAATTCAGGACAGTACAATCTATGCAGCTTTTTAAGAATGAAAAGAGAATGTACCCCCATGTACAAAGTGGAACAACTCACTTCATATTCTCTCCCTCAGTTACCATCCTTCTTATTTAGAGAGAAAAAAAAACTTTGAAAAATAAAGGTCTGATTTTATGAGATTTACCATTGTGTGTGTCAGGGGTGGGGGGTGGGTGAGTGGGTGCTGACTACTCCGAAACACAGAACCTGAGAGACAAACTATGCATTTTTGCCTCTTAATTTTGTCTTTACATCTATCATTTCTCTATCCATTCATTTCTTCAACAAATAATGATTGATCACATTTTGTGTGTTAAGCCAAGATGCAGCCATTCGTCTCCAAGATGTTACACTCTTCTTTTCTTTTTTTTTCTCCTTAGTCCCTGAAACATCAGTATCTATTCATACATACTTTTTCGATGTCCATACTTGTCATCAACTATACCAAATTATTTATAAAGCAAGGTCAAATATAAATAATACAAAGATGATTGGGTTGGTGTCTGGATGGACCATAACTGAAAGGCATTCTAAAAACATGTTTGTAGATAGATAGCTAGCCAGTGGATAGTATGAGGAATCCTATGTGATTATGTGTTCCTGGCTGTACTCATAAAACACAGAGCTATGCTATTCTCATAGAACAGAGTCTATCAGTTGAGCAACAGATTACATTCTTCTATGGGAAACAAAACCACCCAGGCCAAACTGTTCACCAAAAGAATTCCTACACAACAGGCTCAGCTTTCTAAGATAGGAAAAGTAAGACTTAAATTTCCACTAGAAAAGATTTAGGTACCACCTAAATTTAGCTAAAGTGGAAAATTCAAGGAAAAACTCAATGACTCACAAACTTGTGTTAGAGACGGGTCATCTTACAAGGAGACAAACATGTGTAGAACAAATTTCTTTTATGCAAAATACTTGTGTTTAATACAGAACTGAAAACCATGCTATAGTAAGGAGGTAAGTTCTACATTCTATCTCTCTGGGATGATAGTCTTCAAGGGCAACATATGGTCCTAAAGAATGTATGGGCTGATGATATCTTCCAGAGGATTTAAAATTATAAATGGTGGAGTTACATAATCCTTAAATGTTTTTTAGCCTAACTTTAAAAAAATTCTTATGCCAGTAGTGAGATCATGGTGGTTTACGTGAAAATTAGGAATATTAACAGTTAGACTAGATGGGCCCATTGTCTAGAAGGTTTTCCTATTGTGAAATGACTTCCATGGACTAATGTTCACAAGAGAAACCTGGACTTGTGAGTCACTGCCAGACTGATGCTCTATCAGTGCATTCCATCTGTGCAAATATAGTCTGTGATATTTTAACTAAAATTTGCTGGAAAAACTATTTAAATGTGGAAGCTTATCACTTTACCTCCCTTCCACTAATCCCTGTTAAAATATTATAAATAACACAGAGCTTAGAGTTGCAAAACAGAGACCCAACAAGACTTAATCCAAAATCTTTTTGTAAAAGATTCAAATAAAACCTTACATGAGATAAACTAAACCAACCCACTTTGATCCATATGAATTATCTGTAGTCCTAATTCCTCCAATCTTAGAAGAGAGAGAGAGAAAGAGAGAAGAACCCTCATAGTTGAAGCAGATTATTTTGTAGACTTTCCTAAAATAAAATCCTTTAAGATTTCTTAATATTTTTGTAGGTAATTCTTCTTAGAAGAAGAAAGTGTCTGATTTGCTCTACTGTTACTGTTACAAACCTTCAGTGCCTTCTTATTTCTGGAATACACAGGGGTTCCTTGAAACACTCCCTGAAAAGACCTGGAACTTCCTTTTTCTTCCCCCCCCCCCCCCCAAGACAATGAATGAATAGGATTTCACGCAGAGACAATGTTAGAGAGACAGGGACACACTTTGAAGTTAACTAATTTGACAAGAAGTTTGGGGATTCTTAAAAAATAATGAAAAGGATCTTTGCTGAATTTTTATTTTGTTTCTGTTCTGCCTTTAGTTCACACAGGCGGGTTCAGGCAGGAAGCACAGCCTGAACAGCTCAGCCAGATCTGGAGGGATTAGTTACAGCAAAGAAGGCTGTTGTGTGAATCTGAGTCATTTTTTTTTATGGTAGCAATTCTAAAGAAAAAAACAATTCATGCATACGTAAGCGTGCCAAATCCCACCTTTATAAAAAGTATATCTGGTCAAACATTTTAATATAAAAATCTCCTAAAAATCACCTAATTGGAATGATTTTTTTCTATGATACTGTTTTATTGGACTCTACTAAAGACATGTTTTCTTATTTCTGAATATAATGTGATTTTAGTCATAATTTTCAATATTTGGTGTGGCCTGGGCTTTGTGCTTCCTCAAAGCGGCATCGTTGATTGCTTTTAAAGACAAGTAATTGGTAAGGCCAGAAGATAGAGTCAAACAAGCAGAATAAGAAAGACTTCCAGTCAACTTTAAGAACAATAAGGGGGATGTTAAAGGTAAGATGGTGATCCAAATTTTCCACAATGCTTTAGGACTAAACTACAGGTGAATAAAAAAATAATTTTCTATTTCCAGAAATATAATTTCCTAGATAAATGTATGCCAAATCGGAAGAATAAAATCCACTCCTTGAAATATATCACAAGCAAAGATCTACTGTAAAATATTATTAAGGATTTGTTTCTGCTACACCTAAAATTGCATCACTCATTAAAGTTTAGATTTCACCTTCTGCTCTCCAACCAATGCCCCAGACCTGGAACAATCATGAGACAAATGGACTAACTTAACTAAAATATTAACTCCTCAAACTGTAAGCTGTACCTCCTGTTGCATTGTGTTCTCATACGGTTTGTTTGGAAACCTTCTCTGACTATGGGGTAATAGATTTACAGGCTTGTAAAATTAAAACAAAAAATATTTTAATGATAATGGTTTTGCAATTTTCCCCAAATTTTGGTTCCAGAACCACTGGATGAATAGAGTAGCGCCAGTGGTGCAAGGAATGCCTCTACTCAAGATGACAACTTTATGTAGCCAGACAGCATTACACATGTTATTCCAAATCCCACAAGAGAAATTTTGAAAAAACTCCATTGGCTTTCTCCCACAAGAACCCTACTGTTGGTAACGTTTGGAATAGCCCACCAGACCTGACAGATCTGTTTCTTATTATATTGTGTAAGATCATTTCTCTTTTCTGCCTCATCATTTATCCATTTAACTAATGTATCGTAGATAACGATTATTTATTGTTAACAATCAGAAGACACACTTGGCCAATTAGTAGAAAGAGGTTCATTATTATTGTGACATTAAAGCATGAATATTCCATTTATTGAGATTCATTATTAAAAAGGAGCTAATGGATTTTGACATTCCAAGAGTTTCCATAATTTTGTTGGCTTATGTTTAGCTTGAGGTATAAAAGGCAAACACAATTTCATTTATCAATACGTAAAACTGAGACAAATCCTGGTAGAAAAGTAAAGAATTAGAATACTTATTTGAAATTAAAATCTATGTTATTCCACTAATTTGTTAATGGCTTTTATACAAAAATTAAACAGCATTCAGTATGTAGCAAGATATATTACCAGCTAAGAAAGACTTCTTTGGCAATTACCCCACTGTTTAGTTTTTAAATTTATTTTGAAATAAACAATTATCAACACAATTACCTCAATATGTATCCTTTCTGCATTTGCAGAAACACATAATCTCATTTGTTTTAATTGTATTAGATAAGTGGACAAACTAAAAGTTTGCCAAAACCTATTTTCTGGCTTTATTTAAAATTAAAAAAGGAAAATATAAATCAAAAAAACAATAATGAAAAATAACTTGGGTCAAAAGTAGTTGTAAAGTCAAGTAGGTAGTGTCTCTTTCCTCTCTACCTCTATTCCCCACCCAGCGCACACACACACACACACACACACACACACACACACATTTATTCACTCACAGAGACATTAATCCAGGTATTTTGATTCTCTGATTCATCACAAGTAAAATTCAATATCTATGTGCCATTCTCTCCTCCTACTGTATAATATGCAGGTACCATTAGAATTTATTTGCCTGCCTAGCCACCTTAGAAGAAATAACATTTTCAGCATTTATTTACAGAGGTATTTAACTAAGCCTTACTCAACTTGCTTGCTATTTTTTCTTGTAATCCTCAATAGCTCTGCAACTACAACATTTTGCAATAATGTTTAAAATATAATTGCACAAAATTTGTGAGGTTGTGGGTCAATGAATTGACATCTTTCTGTTCTCTGGTCTGAAAGGACAGCAGAGGGAGCCCCTGCATGATTTAAGGAGACTAAAGGCAGGCAGGAAAAGAAAGAAGTTGGAAGTTACCTGCGGGTGCCCTCTGCTGGAGTCACTGATAAAAGTTCAGATTTCAAAAAGAATTTGCAAGCACTGAATTCCAAACTTGATCTTAGCATGCATTACCAGTCATCACACAGGGTGTAGCAGGATTTCCAAAATATAATCTAATTTTTATTCATTTCAATTAAAAAATTAAATACACGCTTTACATTTTTTCCGTGAGTTTTGAAGTCAATAAGTCAAATTTTGGTGGAAAATCTCACTACTCTGAAATTTGTATCATCACTGAAGTGTTACGATAGTTTCTCCATAACTATACGACTCCTACATATTCCAGAATCTTAATATGAAATATGTAAAACTATTATATTCATATTCCTATAACACAGGAATATCATTTTAATGTAAAATAGTTTTCTAGTAGGTGAAAGAGTCTGTTTAAAGGGGTCTGGGATCAGAGCTTGTACCAACTGAATGATGTGGCTTTCCTTGTGATAGTTTATCAATAATTCCAGTTACTGAAAACCATTTCAATGTCTGCTTGCTTTTCAATTCCTTTGAAGAACCCTTCAGAAAAAGATATCTTTTAATTCAGATTAATTGGTAATACAATTACTTTCAATTTTATGGGAAATAAGTGTTAATTGTAAATAAAATATTATTCATTATAATTTCTCCTGAGAAACAATAAATCTCTAGAAATTCCTGGAGGTATTTTTGTTAGAGGTAAATAAGGTTGGAAAATATTTCCTCCATTAATATTTTGCCACTGTTTTATGCCTGTTGAAAAGGTCCATCTATAGTAAATAAAGCAGATATTTGACAGCAAAGAGTTTGATTGTTTTTGCTTCCAGTTTAGACTGAATACACTAGTCATTTTTTTAGTCTATATTTAAGACATTACTTTTAAATTATCCCTAAAAGATACTTTGAATAGTGAGGTGTAATGGTGAAATATAAATGTTCTATGTGTGCACTTAGTACTAACTTGCAAAAATTTTACTTTTTATTCAGGGAAAAGGAGGATATTAATGTTTTCCACAGCAAAAAGAAAAAAAATGATTATTAAACATAAGTGAAAATAAGCAACTTTTTGCCTGTTCTGTAACATGAACTTCCACTTGACCAAGCCCAGCATGAATGATACAACATAAATGGAAAGTATCTTGAGTTGTTTCCTTGCATTTGGGCTTATAGAGACCATTAAAAATACTGAGCATTAACCTAACTTTGAAAATTAGGCCTATATGTCAGTGTTGGTAGATGAGAGTTGGGGAGAGAAGAGATAAGCATGGGCTGAAGATGAACAAGTGTTATTAGTTATTATATGTTCACATTGTCCTTCTTTTGGTGTCCAGGTTCATATATATATTTACTTATTTTGAAGCCAGTGAAATTTTAAAGAATAAAGGCAACTAAAGGATGGCAGCTAGGAACTGCCCAATTTTACCTTGAAACCTAGATGTACATTGTTTTTAAAAGCTTTCAATAGGGGCGCCTGGGTGGCGCAGTGGGTTGAGCGTCCGACTTCAGCCAGGTCACGATCTCGCGGTCCGTGGGTTCGAGCCCCGCGTCGGGCTCTGGGCTGATGGCTCAGAGCCTGGAGCCTGTTTCCGATTCTGTGTCTCCCTCTCTCTCTGCCCCTCCCCCGTTCATGCTGTGTCTCTCTCTGTCCCAAAAATAAATAAACGTTGAAAAAAAAAAAAATTAAAAGCTTTCAATAATCCAAGCAGAGTAAGACTAAAACTCTAAATGTTCAGAAAAGTTTAATTTTATAAATATTTATACACACTTCTAGAGTGCAGAATAGAAATTAAACTATATGTACTTTTGATTCAGATTAAACATTCATCTGTTCATCAGACAAATATTCAATGGCTCTCATGAGTTAGACCCAGTCCCAGGTCCTGGTGAGGAAGCGATACACTGCCCTCATTAAACTGACATTTTCATTTCACAATAGACAACACTGTTATGTCATTTACTCTACAAATATTCATAGAGCTAAAGCACAGTTAATCTATCCAAGGCAGAAAAAGAGTTTATGGAAAGTGTTGAAATGGTTTGTTGTGAATAATACACTGTTAAAAGTTGATAGGTTTTTAATCTAACCCTTTTATTTTTCTTACTGTCAAAGATTTCTGAAGATTTCCTGCATTTTTCTTTTTAGCTTTTCAGTTTGGGACTGATGCATTGATCATGTTTTCAAAAAACAACGTTCTTGCTCATTTTTAGAGTCATGTAAGGGAGGGCTTACTAACTTCAAATACTAAAGGGACCATGATTGTAACAAATATTAGATAATATAAGTGAACGCTAGGAAGTTCAAACTCAGTCTGAAGGAGTTCAGTATTCTTTCAATTCCCATGACAATCTCTATCTCTATCCAAAAACGGTGCCTGGCAAAAATATAACACCTTTTTTCATTGAATTAAGCCAATAGGGATTTTGCCAATGATTTCAGGCTTTTCCATCACCCTCTACTTTCCCAGCCCTGTTTCCCCATAATCTCCTCCATGCTGTCTACATAGGGGACATTTTAACAACATTGTTTCTTGTGCATTACTGATTCTCAACTTTTCTCCTAATTTTGTCTGTAAATTGTTTTCTGGCAAAAATTATCTTTCCTCAATTTTGTTGTGAACTTGAATCTTCAAGAACTAATTGAAATGGCATTTCTTTTTTGAAGCAACCTCTGATTTCCTTCACAACCAGAAGCTTCCGTGTGCTTTCTCTAAACTCGTATAATACTTTTTCTAAACTTCTTTCTGAGCTTAGTATACTTACCATATTTAATTTTTTTCCAGTACAAATCTTAGGTATTCTAATACTAAACTCTGAGAATCAGTGAATCTCTGGGTGTGATAAATATGAGTGCTGAACATAATGAAGTTTTTTGAAAACACACATATATATACAAATAATTATAATTCATAACCTGATTATTTTTAATTTTTTTTTCAACGTTTATTTATTTTTGGGACAGAGAGAGACAGAGCATGAACGGGCGAGGGGCAGAGAGAGAGGGAGACACAGAATCGGAAACAGGCTCCAGGCTCTGAGCCATCAGCCCAGAGCCCGACGCGGGGCTCGAACTCACGGACCATGAGATCGTGACCTGGTTGAAGTCGGACGCTTAACCGACTGCGCCACCCAGGCGCCCCTGATTATTTTTATTCAAAGCACTTCTTAGTGAGATTATCCCCTGAGGTCTAATGTGCCTTTAAGAAACAAATGGTATCCCATGTTTCAGGTTATTTTGGCCTCCAAGATGCTGTACAAAGTTAGTTTATCAAATGATGAATTATGATATTTAGACTTAACATTGGAATTAAAATTGGAAAGCATTTTTATTGCAAATCATTTTTTTAAGGAGTGACAATTTTCAAGATTATGTTTTGCATTGAAAAGATGTGTCTTAGGAAATTTGAAGAAAAGTGTTATACTATTGTTTAAATTATGTAAAAAAGATATATTTTCACATCCAATAAAGCTTTCTCAACTGAAAAATAATAGATAAAAATGAAGATAGATAGATAGATAGATAGATCTTAGAAGAGTAAAATATAAGGAAATTTTGCTAATAAAAGTTTTTCTGTAAGTAATTTTTATGTACCAAAGCCCTGTTGGCCAGGTGTTTATGTCCTACATACACTTAAAAAGAAGACTCAGAGAGTGTGTGATTATTTGTCACACTTTTTGAATTAACATTACACAGAGATGCAATTATGATATTCATTAAAATATAATATTCATTATCCATTTCTTTTTTTAAATTTTTTAACATTTATTAATTTTTGAGACAGAGAGAGATACAGCATGAATGGGGGAGGGTCAGAGAGAGAGAGAGGGACACACAGAATCTGAAACAGGCTCCAGGCTCTGAGCTGTCAGCACAGAGCCCAATGCGGGGCTCGAACTCACAGACCGCGAGATCATGACCTGAGCTGAAGTCGGACGCTTAACCAACTGAGCCACCCAGGCGCCCCTCATTATCCATTTCTAAATGTCATTATGGACATTTAGAAATATCTCTTTGGCAGAGACAAATACAGCCCTTTTGCTTTTTTCTAGCTAGACCACATTTCCAAGGCTCCTTTTCATGTTTGGTAGGACATGACCAAGCTTTGACTAATGGCCAGTGAAGCCTCACACAAGCAATTTTTCATGTTCTATTTTCTTGGAGATGACTCCAGGCCCTTCGGGGTTAGTAGAGCCACAGTATGGTAAGAGCCTTGATCCCTGAATCATCACCTGGAGGAGAGCCACAAAACAACAACAACAACAAAACAAACAAAAACAACTTCCTGACTGAGAACATTCATGATGGACTGTTATGGGAGAGAAAAATATGTTTTATTATGTGAAGCCACTAAAATGTTGGCATTGTATGTTAGAGCAAATGGCCAACTCTAACACAGACACATCAGCAAGTCAGACTAACTTTCTTGTGACCTGCAGACATAGTCCACATAGAAGTGTGCATAAAAGGGTTACATTTCTAAATTTAGATTAGGCCAACCAAAAGGCAGTAAACCTTAGAGCATGATGAACTCATTATTTTGCATGAGATCCAGTTCAGTAAGAATGGAAATGTTTACAAGCTAGATTTTTTTCACACAAACAAAATTGTATTCGCTGAATTGTGTGTGGAAGGAAGGTCTTATCTTTAAAAGCTACCTTACATTTATTGGAAAAGTATCACTGACAAAACAGAAACTTAACCCTAAAATCTTAGTGTCTGGAATTATTGGAGTAATAACAGTGTGGAAATAGCTCTTGTCTTTCATTTTAATATCTGTTAGCAAGTTAGAGTTTGCAAAGAGAATTCACATGTATTATCTCATTTTATCAACGGAGAAAAATTTCAAGGTAGAAACTATTGTTAGCTCCATTTTGCATGGGGAAACCAAAAGGTGAAATGATACTGGCAGATTGATACAGCCGGCAGTGCCGGTAGCCACAGAGCTGGGCAAAAATTAACCCGTTGCAAACAATGCTACAATTTCTGACTACTTTGTGCCAGAAACTCTCCTAGTGCCAGGCATTACTGTGCAAATACAAAGATGAATAAGAGGTAGTCCCACCTGAACTACGCTGTCCCAAGAATATGCCATCTCTTCTTTATTTGAGCTAGGCAAGGTAAAGCACGTGGCATAGCTAAGTAGAATCCTTTATACCATTTTCCAGGAAGGGCCCTTTCTCTTTTCAGAAACTTTGGGAGAGTCCCAGTAACCAGAGTCTCTAGATTGGGGAAATTCTCAATACCCTTTTCCTCACGTGCCCTCATCTGCTGGTCTCCCCGGGGAGTAAGTTCTATTCCATCCGTCTCCTGGTCACCAGCTTTCTGGCAGAAACCCTTGCTCTAGCTTACCTCCTTGGAGAGCATTAAATCTGAAAAGGTTTTTTGCTGCGCCTGAAGTGATTATCCGAAAGCCTGCTCCACTTGTTCTTTCTACAGTGTTTGAGCTGAAAAAGACCTTGGGGAAATTGAGTACTACACTGGCTATCGATGGATGGTCCTAGTTCTTTGAGCTGTTTTTAGTGCCTTATGGAAGCATACCTCAGACCAGCCTGATCCAACTGGGTGAACCACATATTACACAGAATATCCTGTTTGTGTTTTACACACAAGGATTATTTAGTAGGCAGAGATTCAAATCATTATAATCCTAAGGAATTTGGTAGGCTTAATAACTAGTATGTTAGTCATGTGTTACGTGCTCTTAAGTGTGTTATCTCATGTAGTCCTCACAACAAGCCAATGAGATGAATACTACGAGTAATCCTGAAAATTTAGGCTTAGAGAAGTAGAAAAACTGACCAAGGTCACATAGCTGGTCAGTAAAAGGAGGGACACTGGAAGCCTCTTCTTTTCTGATGCCAAAGCCCTTTCTTTTAACTGGTCTTGACTTGTTATATGTCTCTTCTTTGAAACAAAGGCACTCCATCAAAAGAAATCTTAAGGTTGAATTTAGGGGAAAAAATGAGTGGAAGGCTATAAAAGAGTTCCTTACATTTAATACAATCCTTGCATTATGCACGGCCATCTGTCTGCATGTCTTCCTGAGAGCAAATGGTATGATCTCGTATTTGTAATCCACCATTATTTTATACTATTTGATGCAAACTACTTACATTTTTCTTATTCAGGAAGGTAAGAATACAGAGAGACACATCTGTGCCTGTTTGGGCACTTAGGCCTGTGCTTTTTGAAATTTATTTGAAAAATGCAGATTATGTTACAATATTTTTCAAACTTCATGGTCCATACTCTTTTATAAATTGTAGGGCAGGAGTTTAGTCTTACTGTTACACCCTTCTTATTACTTTTAGCTCTTTCTAGTATTTAAGATACTAATTGATTAAGGATTAATACAAAAATCTAAGAAATTATATAATAATTATCCTTATAACCAACTTTAAGTGAGGATTTATATTTCTTGCAGATATATAAAGTAGGTGCAGATTAGACTCAGTCATTCTGACACTAGGCCTTGCCTTGTAAGCCTCCCACATCTAAACATCACTATTGAAAGGAACAAGAAAAAAAATTTGTTTGATAGAAATGCCCATTAAAGTTCCCCTGTTAGAAAATACTCAATTTGGTGTCTAGAATTTATTATTATAGAAAAAGTTCTATCCTTTGAAAGGAGTATTGCTTTGTGCAACAAAAAGAACCATCTCATGAATGAATCTGCTATTAAGCATAGCGAAGTGGCATCGAGGTCACATGTGTATAACAAAATATAACAGGTATTAGACAAGTTAATGGGAAAAACTTAAACAGAGTCACCATAGGGGCGCCTGGGTGGCTCAGTCAGTTAAGCATCTGACTTCGGCTCTGGTCATGATCTCACAGGTCGTGAGTTCGAGCCCTGCATCGGGCTCTGTGCTGACAGCTTAGAGCCTGAATCCCACTTCAGATTCTGTGTTTCCCTCTCTCTCTGCTCCTCCCCTGCTCATGCTCTGTGTCTCTCTCTCCTTCAAAAATAAATAAAAACATTAAAAAAATTAATTAAAAAAAGTCACCATAAATTAAGCAAAAAAAAAAAAAAAAAAAAAAAGAGAGAGAGAGAGAGAGAGGGAGAGAGGGAGGGAGGTAGTTGCTGAGTTGAAGTATTTATCTTCATCCAATCTAACATCATCCAAAGGAAATTGAAGTGGACTTTTAAGAGCTGACTTGATTGAATTACTTCCTTAGTGCTGAGCACTGTTTTGAATGCTTTACTTGTATTAATTTGTAATTCCAAACCATGCTAAAGGTTATTATCCCCCTTTTCCAAATAATACAACTGAGATACAAAAGTTTTTAATAAAATGTCCAAGTTCCATAGCCTAAACCAGGATTAAAGCCCAGGTTTGATGCCAGAGTACCCATTCTTATCATTATGATTTTGTTACCATAATTACTACTCAGAAGTGTTTATTATTGAAGTTTTCTATCTTAAAAGTTCTGCTAAATTTTAAAACGCAGTAATATATTTGAAAAGTTAAATTATGATGTAGCATTCCACATATATTATGTCTCCGAAAAGCATCCGTACTGACTCTACTGTGGTTGTAAGTCAAATGACTTTCTATCTGACAACATCATAAACTCCATCTGGAATCTGAAAATAAAGCTGCTCTTTGCCTCTTGCATCGTCATTAGTCATATAGATTTTTTGGTTGGAACTTGGCAGTAGGACAAGGTGGAAAACTCCACAGTCTACTTGGGAGAGACATCCCTTTAGGGGAAAGACCTGGATGACCGTACTCATGTTAACTCTTCCCAAAAATATTTTTAATTTTAGGTAAAATTTCTGCTTTGAGATCTTTCCCCCAGGCTAGTGCCAAGTGGAAGGACCACTAATATCTATGCAAATGACCTCTCCCATACCATGCACTTCTACTTCCAGCTCACTTCTTCAGGTTCCATCTAGTTTCTGACTATTCAGATTTGAATCCTGACTACCCCCCTTACTGGCTCTGTGAACATAAAGCAAAGTAGTTAATCTTTCTCAATAGCAAACTCCTCATCTATAAAATAAAGGTATCAATAGTACATATATGATAGGGTTATTATAATGGTCAAGTGAGGTAAGGCATGTAAGATGCTTAGAACAGTTTCCAGAATTTAGCAAGTACTCAATAAATATTAAATACATGCTTTTTGAAATTAAAAGAGCCAAGATTTGAAGTTGAATAATAAACTCCTGTAGATTAATACTAAGTTGTTCAAAGCACTTTTCAAATATCTGGAATATGTTCTTGTTCTATGCATTAGTGAAGAAAGTAAGATTCAGAGCAATAAATTGTCAGGACATTGTCCTTTAGGCACTATGAATATAGATTCCCATAAACTACTAAGGACTGGTACAGACCAACTGTGGGTTGTTTCCAAAGTATGATTTTTTTCTTCCTTTTATAAAAGATAAATGTCATATCACAAGTTGTCCATGCCTGGAAGACAATTTGATTGTTCTCCTCACTCAGGTAATATTATTTTCTGTAGAGATGGTTCCTCCTCTTTATTGGAAGGGAGGAAAAATGGATTTGGATCACAAAAATAAATCCTAGTCAGGAGTATCATTTATCTGTAGAAAAAAAAATATTTATAGAAGCTTGGGCTTCACTCTTAAGAGAGAAACTGCTCCTAGTTACAGTCAGGGAACAGATGAATGCAGTATCTGTCTTTGGCTAACCAAAAGCATAGTCTTCTCAGATTCTTCAATGTAAATTGTGTTATAGGTTCAAATAATCTGGTGGCAATGCAAAGAACATTGCCTATGGAGCCCTATAGCTAGAAGTTCACATCTTGAATCCACCACTTACTAGGTAGCTATGTATCTTTGGGCAAATTATTTAACTTCCTTGAACTGTTAATTTCTTTTTCAATAACCCATACCTGATAGGAAGATTAAATGTGAGCATGTTTCTAAAGCACTTATTACACAGCTCAGCAGATAGTAGCTATTGGAATCTGAGTTGATTTGAGCATTAAATAGCAGGTTGAAGCAGGGGCCTTTAAACATCCCAAATATGAGATTCTTTAAGTCTATGAATCTTCAAATCCTGACATACAGCTTTTTCTCTAAACACAAAATGTATGCCTACCTTGTGTAATTCAAGGGATCAAAATCCCTCCCCTTCACATGATAAATAGAATCATCCAGCTGTGGTCAGTAAATTATGAAAAATCACTTAGTATTTTCTGCTGAAAGAGGTAAAGAGGTTATCCCAGATTTCATATCTGCCAAATATTATGTTCATCACCTTATTAAATGTATTCCTTCTAATACATTCATGCAAGTGAAACACTGAAGCCTATTTCATTACCAGAGTAAAATTCAGCAGCATAGCAACAAAACAACACTCTTTATGGAAATACATTTTCTAACATAATGAAATTAATCCAAGGACTTTTGTATATCATGGAAAATATACATACATGGGTTAATACAGCCTCCCTGGTTAATAAATCTAATGAACTAGAATAGGAAGGAGGCGAAGAGGAAGGAAAGATACTCTGTCAGGATGAAGAGAAAATTTCCTGAGATTCTTCTTATAATTCTTAAATACCTAATAGCTAGTGGTGTTATATCTTTGATTCAAAACCCTTTATGAAGTGTAATTAGACATAAAAAGCCATAGAGCATTCTATAGTTTATGAGAATGAAATGTAGACATTTTCTCTTTACTTTGTTTACTCTGGAGCTTGAAAAATCATTTCAAACCCATAGAGCAAAACAGGAAGATGGGATTTGCTATCCAGGACAACTATTCACCACTTATCCACTTCTTCTTCAATTGTTTCCTAATAATAGTTAATGCTTAATGTACTACTGCTGACATTGTGGAACATTATATATAATTTTCCCGATGCCTTTGTTGACAAGATTAGCAATAAGTTAATAGCAATTTGATGCTCCTCACATGAGCTTTAAAATATTATTAATTCTCAATAGACATAATAATTTTAAACTTTCCATTTTGATCAGTGTCGCATCATAAGCATTAGGAAAAAGTAGGAGGAAATGAAGAGGGGAAGGGGTGAGAAGGGATATAAACAGAAGAGAAAGGAAAGAGAAAGAAAACATCAATATAGATCTGAAGAAACTTATTTATTAAAAGTATATTAGAAAATATTTCATTATAAATTTTCTTATTTTGTTTCTCTTATCTTAAAATATTTATTTTGACTCATTATTAAGACCAATTCATTTCCACTTTCAAAAACCATTTTATTCATTGTAAGGCTAATATATAAAGATGCATTGCCCCTCTTCTTCTGTTCCTTACTTTTATTAATCCTTCCTTTTCTTTCACTTTGTTCTCCCTTAAAGTAGTCATAAGAGTAACTATGTATCTACAGACAAAAAAAAACAAAAACAAAAAAAACAAAAACAAAAACTAATATTCAAGACATGGATTCTGGTTGTGTGAATGGACGGAGCCCTTGTAAACAACATTTTCCTTCTTTGCAAATAATGGCTTCCAGAAACAGTTACATCTTGGCCACAAGAAAAGATTCTCAGAAGTTGATTGATCTAAAATTCCTTTTAAGAATATAAAGGACTTTATAAATTCAAGAAGTGTATTACAAAAATATCCCAGCAAAAACAATTCACCAATGACATAAGCGAAGATCTTGACTTCCCTGATTTTCATTTAGGTTCCTAATGTTTGAGTCCATTGAGGCTATATACAAAGCCTACTCTTCTGGAAGATATCACAGGGTTTTAAAAATATGGCTACAAAGAGCAAAAGAAGATTTGAGTCTCTAGAGAGAAGATCTCCAGATTGAATGCTGTATAGAAAACAATTTATTCACCTTATGAAGATGAAAGGAGGAAAAGACTGAAGGGTCATAAAACTTGTCCATTTTGGAGGGCCTCAAGAGGCTGTCTTATTGGGCTTGGTAGTTGGAAAAGTATCTGTAATCTCAAAGTAAACCCTAAATAGTGTCCACGGAAAATGTTTAAATGGATTTTTAAAACTCTACTGGTTTTTATTATATCTCTATTTCTTTACTTGCAAATAATCAATTCAGAATTATGCTGTTACTATTTTTATCAATTTATTCTGTGTTAAAATAGCCCAAAAATCCTAATAATTAATTAAAATATAATCACAATGTACTCTAAATTCCTATACCATTTTGTAAAACAAGATGTCTTTTGTATTTGAGATATTTGAGCTTAATTAATTTAAAACCCCTACAGTTCTTTTTTAGAAAACCTCTCTCAGTGAGTAGGGCTGATAAACTAATAGGCAACTCTTTGGCCATCAGGTATATATAACTTGTGAGATCATGAAATGGAACTATATCATAAAGATTTAAATGCAAAAGAGAATGACATGGCAACTATAAGGGCGAAAAAAACAAGAAGAATAAAAGACAGTGATCAAAGACGAGAAATGGGGAAATAGTTGATAAAGACCTGAGGAAAGAAAAAAAGCAGAGACTGACCAAGAAATAACCCAGGTGAGTGATTGCCTCTGCCCACAGGTATATGTCCTCACAGAATTGAAGCTTTTCTGCAACGAGCAATTTTGACCTCCCTGCATGTAACTGAACACTCTCCTTGCTGAAATCTACTTCATCTGAGAAAAGGGTGACTGGGACATGATCTGAGAACCCCTGTATACTTTTGACCATTCCCAGGTCTCAAGGTCAACATATGTGGGATGGATGAATGCACTACACTTTCTCAATAGAAACCAGGGTATAGCAGTATACTGAGGGGAAACTTTTGACACCCAGAAAACTTTGTCGTAAATGGGAATATTGACTCCTACTAAAGAGCTAGCACTGGTCAAATTTTGTGACTTTTGGGAACTTAACACTTAAAAAAACAAGTTGTACACTGTATGGCTTTGGAGGGTTATCCATAGCCCACTGGGCAAAGACCATGCACATTTAGCAACTGTGAAAGATATATATTTACATAAATCTGTATATGGTAATGTTTCATTGATATTCAGAATTATAATCAGAACCAGTGTAACTCTTGCCAGTCAACTTCAGAAGCTATGGGATAGGAATGCAGTAGGGAGGGTGTTAGGGGTGGGGTGGTAGACACTAAACATTATTTTCCAAAGTATATCTTGTGGAACACAAAACTAAATAGATAGACACTCTCTCCTTGCAAAATATTTCTTTGATCGAATAAGTTTAGGAAACACTTTATATACATATATATATGTATATACATATACATACAAATATATACATATATATAAAACACTTCTGTTTCATATATATGCGTATATATGTATATATATGTGTGTATATATGTATATATATATGTGTGTATATATGTATATATATGTGTGTATATATATACATATATATATATGTAACTTAATTGGAGATAAGTTGGAGATTAAAAATATCATTGGAGATTAAAAATTTATGTTAGTATAAGTTAGTAAGTATATACACACCAGTATACATAGTAAAGTCTCTGAAAACTCCCCAAAGTATAACATTTCCCAAGTATTTCTATCCACTGATTTCATTGGCATATTTGGAAACACTGCTGTTAAACAATGCAGTTTGATGCATGGGAGCCATCTAGACTTTATGTAAACAAAATGCAAGAAAGGGTACAAACTTTCAGCTATAAGATGAATAACGTCTGAGATCTAATGTAAAACATGTTGACTGTAGTTGATAAGACTGTAATGTATGATTGAAATTTTCTAAGAAAATAGAATTGATGTTTTCTCTCTCTCTCTCTCTCTCTCACACACACACACACACAAACACACACACAAGATAAATATGTGAGGTGATGGATGTGTTAACTAGTTAAGTGGAAGATTCTTTCACAACATATGTCAAATCACCACCATGTACATTTTAAATGTCTTATGATTTTATTGTCCAATTATACCTCAATAAAGCTGGGGGTAAATGCAGGACAAAATGGAGTACATAGGTAAGAAAACACCTTACTAGAGGATAGTTTTTCATATATTTCAGCCCTAATAACACAGATATAAAAAACACCTGAAAAATTGTGCACACACACTACAAATTTTTGCCTTGCCTTCTGTGTCTCCTGAGTAGTACTAGATCCTATCTGTGCATTAGAATTGCCTGATGATCTTTAGGTACACAGAGTGTGACTTAATTGATTTGGGCTGAAACCTGAGCATAAGCATTTATGGAAATTTCTCATGTGACTCCAGTGCTGTCAGGGTGAGAGTCACAAATGTTAAAAAAAAAAAAAAAATGTGGAATCCATTTTGAGACCAATGAAAATGTTTAGCTTGTAACTAGAGACTTTTGATCAGCCCAGCAGGTTGTGGCATGGCCTTGTGTAAGAGACATTTGTAATTGATGCTGGCCTGGAAATCCTCTCATTCAATGCTAGCTCACCATCAGCTTTATTCTCTTCCCTCCAATTCTCTTTTGTTTTGGCTTAATAAGTTAGCCCTCTCAGTATGCTCTCTCCTTCAGTTTCTTCCCCCACTACTGCCCTCTCCTGTCCTATATATAGAAGGGAGTTTTAATGTTGCCCTCCTCTCCGGGCTCTGAGGAATAACTCATAGATGAAAACAGCTTAGGTGGCCATGCAGCTGTCAATAATTGGATTTGGTATCCGTAACCATCTAAATGCATACAGGCCAATGTAAGCCACTTCTTTCTTAGCTAAGGTAGGAGGCCAAGAATAGGAGCAATTATCATATAGAAAATCTGTATGCACCAGGAACAAGTGGCCCCTCCCTCTATCAGAGCATGTACTACCTTTTATAGGCAATTTCCTTTCCTCCTAATTGAACATCCATGCGATGCACAATAGCACAGTCTTCTGTCTTTATGTACACACGTTATTTGTCTTAAATATACATATAAAGTTTGCATCAGCATCCAGCTTTTTTTTTTTTTTCCATTATCGTTGTCAAAGGGTAGCTTACGTTTTCTCCATGCAACAATTGTACTTAATGAAATTGTGGATTGGAGGGTCAACTCCCAACAACAGGAAATGTGAAACTGGTGCTTATCTCTTTTTGTTTCTTGGAGGACGGGGCAGGGTGGGCATACTAGGATACTAGCTGGGCAGGGCGTGTGCACTACTCGTATGGGAAGGAATCTTTAGAAGATAGTTTTTTACTTCGCCCAAATAGTTCTGTAAACATGAAACCCCCAGAATTAAAAACAAACAAAGCTAATATCTTTTAAATGTATATGTGAGAAAGAGGAACCAAAGGGAAATGAAGAAGGGGAGACAGAAGGGGGTGGAGTCTGAAAGAGGAAAAGGGAGCTCCAGAGAAGGACAGCACTTAAAATGATGATGGCCCATTGCCTTTACCCAAAATTCTGTTAGTAACTTCACAAGTGCTCCTTTCTTATTCTTCAAGCCTAGACACTAACAATTTTGCTCAAATTCCCATGAAGTGATTTATTTAAAAGTGCATCTTTCCAGAAAATCCACAAAATGGAGTCAAATGGTCTCATCCCTACTCCCACCATCAATTTTGTTATCTATACCAGCAAGGGAGTGATGTTTATGCTTTTCTTTTTTTTCTTTCTGTCTCAGCTATGTAAAGAAGAAATCTGTTTTCTATCAAACGCTCATTGAATTTTTTGAAAATATCATAGTATAAAACATCAAAATATATAAACTGAGATAGCTTTTTTAAATGAGAAAATCATCTCCATCTAGGAAAATTAATCATTTGCCCAGACTGAACTGTACCCCTAAATCTAAAAAGTTGAAAGTATGTACAGGCATACCTTGGAGATATTGGGAGTACAGTTCCAAACCACAGCAATAAAGTGACTATCTCAATAAAGGAGGTCAAATGAATTTTTTGGTTTCCCAGTGCATGCATATAAAAATTATGTGTACAGTATACTGCATTCGATAAAGTGTGCAATAGCATTATGTCTAAAAAAATGTGTACACCTTAATTTAAAAATGCTTTATTGCTAAAAAATGCTGACCATTACTAAGCATTCAGTGAGTTTTAATCACTGATCACAGACAACCAGGACAAATATGATAGTGATGAAAATTTTGAAATACAGTGAGAATTACCAAAATTTGACACAAAGACACAAAGTGAGAAAATCTGTTATAAAAATGGCACCAAGTTGCTACAAACCTTTAATCTGTAAACAACAACAAACAAACAGACACAGTATCTGCCAAGTGCAACAAAGCAAAGCACAACAAAATGAGGTATGCCCATAATCTGTTTTTACATCTCAGAAGAACTAACAGAACTAACATATTTCAGAGAAGGATCTCTGAGTCTCTCAAATTTCTGTATAAACAAAAAGACTTCATAATGGTCATCTACACCACTTTCATGTGTTGAAAGAACATTTTCCCGTTCCATAAATTTACTCCATGTTGCTGCATACCATGTATTTGATCATTCTTCTATCATTTGGTACTGTGTTAAATTAGCATACAAAAACACTTTCTACATCTAAGGAAATTCTACGGAACATCCTACCATGACAAATCAAATGAGAAGGGGTTCCATAACCAAGCCTCTCTTGTTCCTGGGAGACTTGGAGAGGAATCAATCCTCCGTGAGAGAGATCCTGGGAAAAGCTGAGGAAGGTAACCAACTCCTTAGGAAGCACTCCCAACCTCAGCAAAGGACATGAATTAGTTGTTTTTGCTCCTTCTAAGACTTGGACAATTTAAGTACTTATTTTGCTGAACTGATGAAATGTAGTAAGCTAACACAAGGGAATGATTTTAATGCCTTTTGGAGCAGAAATGGCCTTTGAAAGAACACCACAGGGGACCACGCCCAAATGGAGACCTGGCCATTATTTTCTTTCTCACCATATCCTCACTTAGAACTCCTCTGTGTGTCAAACAGACCCTATCTTCTTATACTTTCTCAAAAGAAATAATAAGCATAATATATCCTCCTTTTGTTTTCTCCCCTTCCTTCTAACTGGCCTTAACCAGGCTGTAAGGAATTCTGTAACTCAGTAGCCTCTCATCCATCACTTCTGCTCCATTTGAAAAGCATGGCTATGAGGGAAATGGAATAAACCACATTCCATTTCCCTATTTTTCATTGTTCAGAAACAATGATGACAGCATATCAAATGAAACTCGTAGGACACAATCTCTTACTTGAATCAAGTCCAGGTGTCCAGGTATCACCACATCAGCCCGTCACCAGCCTGGTTCTTGTTGATAGTTCATTCTCCATCACCAGAGAGGGCAATGGACTTGCTGACAACATAGCATCCCCCGAAATATGGAGGCTGAAGTCATGCTTACTGGCCAGACCACATGAGGCTAACTTATGGAGGCTCAAAACTAGAAACATCAGGAAATATTAACCCATTAAAGACTCTTCGACAGGGAAGTCGCGGGATGGAACTTGATTTTGACTGAATAACCTGGGAGTCATACGTAAATTATGACAATATAGAGATTGGTATAAGAGACAAGGAAAAAGGAATTTGTAGTATTGTAGGCATAAATGAAAATATACAATGGAGAAAGGAGAAGAAAGGGTGAATTAGGATGACCTTTATGAGACATGTACTTTGAAAAATTAGGATCTGACTGGATCTAAATAATAAAAGACATAAATACTCCTAAATTGACAGTAAGAAAGAAAACCTTCAGTATTGGGATAATTTTGTTGCTAGAAAGAGAGACGTTTGAAAGGATAGTCAGGTTACCTAGAAGCTAGCTAGAAAGGATAGCAAGAAGCTAACTTTGGTTTTAGACATGTTGTTAAAAGTAAGGGCAAGATATACAAGAAAATAAATACAACAGGTGCCTGGTGATTCTGAAATGACAATTTGGTGGGAAGACAGAACTAGAGCTGGGCATGGAGAAGATAAAATGTAGAGGTGATACATGAAGCTGTGAGTGGGTGAGATGTCCCAAGAGTAAGTGTGGAGGGAGTCTCAAAAGGTAGGGATGAGGAAGAGGCAGGTGGGACTTTGGATGCAATGAAAGATGACAGTGGAAAATTTGGCATATCAGAAGAGAGACTAACAGGAAAAGTAGCATGGGGTGTGGGAAGAGCAGCAGCGTCATAGTTACAGAAGGAAGATTTTGGTTCTGGGTCTGCTATTACTAATTTTTACAAACCTTTCCTGAATAGAATTCTTTGTATGCAAAATAAGGGATTAAGATAAGATCAGCATTTCTTACAAGTTGTTCCACATAAGATTTTTAAGTCCTAAACAAAGCAAACAGTGTCCAGTGTTCAAATACACTTGGGAAATGTTTATTTAAAACACTGTTAAACAGATTTTATTTTTTGCAGGATTTATCATAATTTTTATAATATTGATGTGTATCATGAATCTCCAAGAGAGGAGATACAGTTCGCAATGTGTCCTAAGTTATATAACAAAAGAATTTGGGGTGTGTGTGTGTGTGTGTGTGGCATCTCAAAAGACAGCGTCCCACAGAACTGTGGAAAATAGTACTCTGGAAGTTTTCTAATGACCCTCCCAGCTCCAGAATTTTATGAATCTATTAGACACATAATCTGATTCTTGAAAAACGTACCCATTTTAATAAAGACACAGAAATGTCATCATTAAATGTGCTTAACTTGGGGCGCCTGGGTGGCTCAGTCGGTTGAGCGTCCGACTTCGGCTCAGGTCACGATCTCGGGGTCCGTGAGTTCCAGCCCCGTGTCGGGCTCTGGGCTGATGGCTCGGAGCCTGGAGCCTGTTTCCGATTCTGTGTCTCCCTCTCTCTCTGTCCCTCCCCCGTTCATGCTCTGTCTCTCTCTGTCTCAAAAATAAAATAAAAATAAAATAAAAAAAAAAAAATAAATGTACTTAACTTAAAGTTAAGAAATGTGTGTTTATTATTTCAAACTCTGTTTCTGATCCATATTTATCACTAGTATTCTGCACTGTCAAACATGACACATTAATACAGTTCTCCAAGAAAATTATGTTCTTATAAATGGATAGCTTATTTCTGTCAAATACAAGGTTTTTATTATGTGAAATAAAAGATGTGTTAACCAAACTTATAGTGGCAGTTATTTTATGATGTATATGTATACCCATTCATCATGTTATATACCTGGTGCTATGTGTCAATTATATCTCAGTAGACCCGAGGAGGAAAAAAATTTTGTGCATGGATAAAGAATCTACTGGATTCAAATGGAATCTACTGGAATCTACTGGAAATCAAAAGATTTCCCTTCAAAACTAAAGGGTCCTAAGAACTATTAGTTATAGAGTAATTAAAATTAAAAGAAAAAACCCCATATATACAGAGTTCATGATTTATCTCTGATAATATTGAAGAAACAAACCCACTCACCAGAACTCACCAACGTATAGTTCTTTCACCTCGCCTGCTGCTGTTTTTACTGATTCCTGACCAATGTTCAATGATGCTGTCACTCATGGATGGAACTGAAGATCTTCTTGATTTTACCCTGGCCTCTCTGCAGATAACCCCAACTCTCTGACAACTTGGCCTATGTGATAGTCTCATTGAACTGTTCTCTTCCAACCTTCATTCAGAGATTTATTCACTTGGTGATTTATTTTTATTTTATTTTATTTTATTTTATTTTATTTTATTTGAGAGAGAGAAAGAGTCTTAAGCAGGCTCCACACCCAGTGTGGAGCCCAACACAAGGCTCAATCCCACAATTTTGGGATCATGACCCAAGCTGAAGTCAAGAGTCAAACACTCAACTGACTGAGCCACCCAGATGCCCCTCCCTTGATGATTTTTAAAACAAATTTTATGTGCCTTGCAAAATGATAAAAAAAAAAATCAGATCAAATGTTAACCATAAAACTATTGATATTTCCTATCTGTACCACTTATTCTATTATGAACATGCATTTATTTTATAATCAGAAATCTTTTAAAGTTTTGTTACATGGCTTTCTAGTACTCACAAGATTACTACAAACAGTTGAAGGTTTGAAGGTAGGAAGCGAAATTTAGAGGCAGTCACTGGGCTGTTACAATGAAGTGACAATTGACAGGCTAACACCAAGAAAGGTGACAGAAAAAGGCACACATGGGGATCTGTTACCAATGGGAATGGATGTTCTTTCAAAATGATTAACACTGGTAGTCAAGAAATGGTTAAATATAGTCTTATAACTTTTATGCTAGTCAGTATGGAAATGCATAATATATTTTATAAAAATTTAATCCAGAATGATAGAAATGGTATGGCACACAAAAGGGTAAGCTTGGGTGACTAACACAATGTCAGTTCATAAAACTTCTCTTCCTTTGCTGTTGGGTAAAGAGATGTAAATATAGTTTCACATATATATGCACTAAACCGCATTACATATGGTAAGATATTTTCTACTGTTTAGTTTTTATCAAAGTGTCATTGTTAAAGTTTGTTAACTTTAATTTGCTTAAGTGAAAATCAGCAAAGACACTTTTAATTATTTGACTGCACAAATTCCAAACTGTGAAAATGGCGCCCTTGGCCATCATGGTACAGAGGTCATGACAGCAAGGTAGACTATCTGGCTAAGGATGCCTCCCTGTCTGAGGCATCCCCTTCTTGTAATATTTCCCAAGCTTTTCTAACAAAGACATAGAAAATAGTAGATGTATTTTATGGAAAATCTTATTTTTCTTAATTTTAAACTTACAATATTTTTATCACTTTGAACTTCAAATGAAACCCTGACTTTTCAAAAGATTATAATGATTTGCAGCTTTTCTCATTTGTATTAGAAAACCTGAATCAATTGTCAGTTTAAAATTAGCTCTATAAATTTTATTTCAGTAAATAACCCATATACCAGTTTTTCCTGACCAATACAACACATATTTTCCCTTCCACAATGAGCACATGACAGAAAACATTGTCAATTTCTGCGTTGGCCCTTTTAAAAGACACTTTATTTAAGGGCAGTGTATTTTTGAAATTAGGTAGACCAGTACCATCAACTAATGTGACTCTATGCTCAATTACTCCATCTCTGGAAATATGAACCAGAAACATTAAATCCCATGCACATTTTCATTCCCTGTGTGGTCACAGTATCTGTGGATATCTTTAGTCTCAGTATAGTAGCTGTATCATCCATACAAATGTTGGTGTAGAAGTACCCTCATTTCAACACTTCAGAAACTAAAGCAAAATTGGAGACACAGTTTTAAACAAAACTCGAACTATCCTTCTCTCCAGTTTAATTCATCCTCAGAGCACAAAATGCTCCTATCAGCTTTTTCCCTAATAGGAAAAAGTTTACGATAGATAAAGTGATAAATGACAATTGTTACTTATAGATTTCTTGGTAGGTGGTCATGCCTCTCCCTAATTTCTCTAAGATAACATGATTCTCATTCTAAGTGTGTTTTCTTATGGCAAAATGCCAACTTGAACCACATTTGTCTCTTTGTCTTTTTTGGATAGGAGGTATATGCTAAACAATGAAAACTTTCATATATAAACTATTTACCTCTGCAAGAAAGCCAAGCAAACACGCCTTACAACAAGACCACATAATCATTAGCAGTGTTTTTGTTAGAAGAGAAAAAAAGAAAAACTTGAAAGTTGGTCAAGAGGGTTTATAATTTGAAGTTACACCTGGCATCATTGGAATTACAAAGGAGAGATAGCAAAATGTTATTTAAGAAAAGTACACTAAAAGATCTTAAGGTTCATGTAATGCTTAAAATCCAAAAGTAATTACCTCATATCTAAACCAAGAAACAAAAACACTATACGTGTAGCAGCTTTTAATGCAGCATCATCTTCCCAGTTTTCTGAAATTTGTGACAAGCTTTGTCTTCCATTTTCTTCCTACAAACATTTTAAAGCCATCACAATCTTTCTTTTGCCCCGTCATCCTCCATGAGCTGTGCTCTTAGTGCTTAAACAAGTATTCCACTTTGCTGTCTAGAAATGGGCTTTTGAGCATGAATGACCTACTCTACTGGTAGATTAAGTTCAACATCTCATTTAAAGGAAAATTACACAGCAATCAAGAATTTAACTCAGTGGAAATTGTTTTTAATGTGCACTCTCTTTTTCAAAATGGCACATATAATCCTCATAGTTAATAGATTACATAAAAAGAAAAATATTGTTTCTGAAATCTTTTTCTTTGGACACAGTAAGGAAATGTTTGTACATTCCCATAGTATGCTCAACTTTCTTCTAACTTTTGATATTCTGAAATTTAATTTTTGTTAGAGAAAGAACAATATCCTATCACTAAAATCAAATTTTATATTTATTTAACTACACTTTACTTAAAGTAAAGAAAGGGACCAAATATCTGTCTTCCCAAAGCAAAGCACAAAAAGCACATATTTCCTATAGATTAAAGTCATTATGCATGGTTGTCTACCCAGTGGACCACGATTAAGTCATACAGGTCTATGACAGTAAATGACTTCATTGATTCATATCATCTTCACAAGGCACATGAGGAAACTTCCCATTGAGGTGGTTGAGTAGGGCTTATATAGGTCATCTGAATAGTTTTCTTGCTCTTTGACCTACCCGTTCTATTGCCCCAAATCATTCTTGATTATTATACCCTTATCCCATTATCCCTTCAAATCCCACCATCAGTCACATATTCCAATATTTAAATTTAATCTCTCTTTGAGCTGCATTTTCAGTCCTACAATATACCCAGTCTCAGCTCTCCAGTATTTTCCTGTATAATGCAATCAACTGATACATAGAAAGTGGTAGAACTAAGCCAGAAACAGAGATGATGCTAATGTAATATGGTGGTGCAGAGTTTTAATTCAAGTCAGACTACCCAGTTTTGCACCTCAGTTTCATTAGTTGCTATCTCTGAGTCCCTGGAAATAGCACCTATTTCATGACATTAATCTGTGGATAAAATGAACAATCCATGAAAAAATGCTTGACATTGTGCCTGACAGAGCCCAATAATGCTGTAATTACAAATAAAAGGAAAGTTGTCATGTGATAGTAAGGACAGAGCTAATAATAATTCCAAATTTCTACTGGGTGAATATTTTTATTTCCTATATCCTGAAGAAGATATCTGAGCTGGTTCTTCTATGGGTTTCTTTTAATTCAATTCAACAATAATATAATAATTGAGCACTTACTGTTTGCATAGTGATAGGTGCTAGTTAATGAAAGGAGAGGGAGAAAGGGGAAAAAGACAAGAACTAATATATATTAAATGTTAAATAGGTGTCAGGCATTATACTCAGTATTTTCTTTTATCTTTTTTTCAAGTTTTTATTCAAATTTTAGCTAACATATAGTGTAATATTAGTTTCAGGTGTAGAATTTAGTGATTCATCACTTACATATAACACCCAGTGCTCACCCCTAGTGCTCTCCTTAATACCCATCTTCCCATCCCCCTCCCCTCCGGCAACACTCAGTATTTTAAACATTACGTCTTCGCCAGGTAGATTGAAAAGTCACCAGACTTGCCAAGGGGTAAAGCTCAGATTTGAATTCAAGTTCTCCAGACTTCGGACTGTGTTTTTTAGTGAGAAAAGCAAACAAAGAAGCAACTAGCCATAAGGCAATATAGAGTTTATGAAGTAGTATGGGAGATTAAGGAGAGAGTGATGAATTTCAACTTGGCAGAACCCAATTAGGCCAAATAGAAGAGGTGGCACTGAATTTATTAAAATATAAATAAAAATAGCAGTAATTAATAACAAAATATTCAGGATGTATTAAATAATTATTCTGTGCACCATTCTAATGTTTTATCTGTGCAACCGATCGATAAAAATGTGCGAATATATTTTGGCAGAAAGATCAAACTCTACCCAGAGTTGAGATAGGAGATAGAAGGAGCTTCATGGTCCTGCATATCCAGTGATTTTGTACACAGGGAAATGAAGGTGATAAAACTAGAAATGCAGGTTCTGAAGAACTCTCTGGCTGTCATACTAAGACATTTAGATTTTATCCTATAGTACAAAAAGAGAATCAGGATAAAGTCAGCAAAAGAGTTATATCATCAGATCTGAATTATTAGAAAAATAATTGTTAGAAAGGTAACAAATGGATTGGAGTTGGTGGATCCTGAATAAATAGAAATAAAAATAAATTAAACACAATACAGTGATAGTACTCAAACAGTTCAAATAAGAAAGGGAAGAAGTTTGAACTGCCAAACTGAGGAGTATGAATGGATACAAGTGTGGTAGGTAGAAGAGGCAAAGTAGGTAGAAGAGGTAGAAATGGAATTGACAGAATTTGGTGGATAAATGGATATCAGTAGTAATGATAAGAGAGAGGTCATCAAAATATTCAGGTCATACTGCCAGTAAATATTTAGAAATGTATTTGTAGTTCCAGAGGAGAAACAGAGCCAGAAACAATGATAGATGATAGAGAGATGATAGATCATTGACAGATGGCTAGAGTTCATAATACTTCCATCATATATTTACGATGTCTGTTGTAAGAGGAAAGTACTCTACATTTCTCCTATATGAAAATAGGTGAAAGTTCAAGCCACAAGAATAAATGATGGAAAAAATATCCCTCATGGGGATGGAATATGAAGTAACAAGAGACAGTTCAAAATGAACTCTTCCTCTGGGAAGTTGGTCCCACATAAGGGAAAAACACAAGAAAAAGAAGTACTACAGGAGATAAGGATATTAAAACAGAGGAGTCAAGAACAGGGGAGGAGACACAGCAAGAAAGAAAGTCACAGGGTTCCCCGAGGAGAGTGACTTCAAGAAAGCAAACATCCATCAATGCCAAATGCTTGCAGAGATTAATCGGGATAATGATCAAGAAGAGCCCATTGATCAGACAGTTAGAAAATCTCTGCTGCTTTACTAGTCTTTTGGACACAATGGGGTGAGGATAAATGGTAGGTGAAATAGTGCAAGCAAAAATTTTAAACTTTTATGAGAAAGTTGGCAGTGAAGAAGAATATTGGATTACTTTGAGCAAAAGAGGATTTTTATTTTTTCAAAGATGATGATAGATTTTTTTTAATTTATAAGAGAAAAGAAGCAAATGGAAGAGAAACATATTTTAAGGTATCCTAGATAGGGAGTGACAGATAGAGAAAGATTGGGGAGGAAATGAAAAGGGTCTTGATCAGGAGCTCTGGAAGAGAAATAAATGCTTCTTGAGGCAGAAGAGAAAGAAGGGCAAGCACAGAGTTTTGTTTTGTTTTTTTCTCTGTTGCCATTGTTGCTTTTTTTTTTTTAAGTTTATTACTTATTTCTTAGAATTTTTTTAACGTTTTATTTATTTTTGAGACAGGGAGAGACAGAGCATGAACAGGGGAGGGTCAGAGAGAGGGAGACACAGAATCTGAAGCAGGCTCCAGGCTCTGAGCTGTCAGCACAGAGCCCGACACAGGGCTTGAACTCACGGACCTCGAGATCATGACCTGAGCCAAAGTCGGAGGCTTAACCGACTGAGCCACCCAGGCGCCCCATAAGTTTATTACTTATTTTGAGAGAGACAGAGACAGCATGAGTGGGGTAGGGGCAGAGAGAGAGAGGGAGACAGAGAAGCCAAAGCAGGCTTCACACCGTCAGCACAGAGCCCGGCATGGGGCTGGAATTCACGAAACCCTGAGATCTTGATCTGAGTTGAAACCAAGAGTCAGAAGCTTAACAGACTGAGCCACTCCTTTTTGTTTGTTTTTTTTTTTTTTTTTTTTTTTTGTGGGTTCTTTCCTTTTCTTTTCTTTTTTCTTTCTTTCTTTTTTTTTTAAGCAATAGGAGATCGAAGTTGAGGGGTTTTAACAAGGTGTGTGTGTGTGTGTGTGTGTGTGTGTGTGTGTGTGTGTGTTTAGTAGAAGTTTAATCATTTTGCTTTTATGGCAAAGACTGAGATGAGGTCATTTGCTAAAGGGAGAAGGAAAATCAAGTTGTGGCAGAGGTTTAAAGAAGGGAATAAGGTTTGAAATTTCTCCTTTGAGAGACAGAGAAATGAGTTGACTAGAGATAAGTGAGAGGATTGCTGAACAGTCCTAAGGCTCAATTTTAAATTCTGGCATTCCAACCAGCAGAGGTGAATATTTTTCTCCGACAATACCCTCTAATACTGGAGGAAGAGGAGGATTCAACTGACTCGGCGCTGGCCATTGCTTCACCCCTAGGGTGGAACGGCAAAAGGACAAAAGAATTAAGAATGGTTTTTAAGACAGTTCTTAAAATAGTTGAGCCTGGAATCTAAGTTGAGGATACAAGTCAGAGACCAGAAAGAGAGAAGGTGGACAACAGTGATGATGGTGGTGGTGATGGCAAATACTGTGCTGCTCTGTGCGCGTGGCACTAGTCTACATACGTTACATATATTAACCTTTTTAATCCATGCGAGGTCATGTCATGCATGCAAAAAATAGGTTTATTTCCTAACCAGCTGTACACCCAACCTCACACTCCCACTTTTAATGTGTTTTATTTGTAAATGCATTTGTATATAACACATCATTTCCAGGACACATAGGCAATTTGTTTCCACTTTTCTAATTCACATTCTAGATGGCTTTGGCTCAACACTGGAATATTTAGCTCATTTTCCAAACATCACATTAATGCATGATTTAGGAAGTAAACAAGAGTTGAAAACAAAATCCTCTTGGATATTCTGTTGTTTTAAAATCTGAAGGGTTCAGTAATCCTTTAAATCTGTAATCACTAAAAAGACAGCCATTGTCACTAAATCACATGTAACTCTACAGAAACCACATAATGCAAAGTTCTCCAAAGAATAATTATCATTAAATGCGACTATGAAACAATAATAGTATGTTACAAGGCCACTTACACACGCATGCTATTTTATTTGACATTATTGAAGTCTTTATTCTCTTGCATAGAGTTGAGGTTATAGCAAATCCAATCATGGTAATAAAATTACCAGAGGTGAAAAATCAGTTCTCTAGCATTTGGAAAAAAAATGCGAATATTCAGCAAGAGGCATAAACAAGGAGAATATTTGAATTAAAGTTGGCCTACTAGGCCACATCTATCATGAAAAATTTTAAACCCTGAAATAATCTCTAATAAATATCTCTTAACATATGACCTATTAGAATCACAAAACTATATGTAATGTCTATATGTTAGATTATATCATTAACATTAATAAATGTAGTACATTTTTTCAAACTTTTATACCTCATTATAATCATCACAAAGAAATTTTACTTAGAACAGTATATTGAGGAAAATTTATAAAATTTGATTATCTACAATAATTCTTTTATAGTGATCTTTTCTTCTTTCTTTAAGCATTACATTTTTTAAAATTTAAATTCTAGGAAATGTTCCTGCTTTTATTATTATTTTAAGATATCCCCCTCCCCCATTAGTAGCATTTCCTATTCCATCTCTCCTTTTTTGAGACTTTTTAAATCTTGATTCTATCTGTAGCATCTTAAGTTTCTTCTATTTTTGTATGTGAAGATATTTAGAAGACCAATCTTTTAATTTTCAATAACTGAGTTTTTTGGGTAAGGTTAAATGCATACTCTTCCTTGTGATGACATCTGATCTTTAAGGAATAATGTCACAGATAGTTTCCAATGTATTAGGTTACTAACTATTAATTGCACTCTAATTTTTGCAGAATTATTCTCTCCTCTTTAAAAACTGGGAAACTAGATGGGGCGCCTGGGTGGCGCAGTCGGTTAAGCGTCCGACTTCAGCCAGGTCACGATCTCGCGGTCCGTGAGTTCGAGCCCCGCGTCAGGCTCTGGGCTGATGGCTCGGAGCCTGGAGCCTGTTTCCGATTCTGTGTCTCCCTCTCTCTGCCCCTCCCCCATTCATGCTCTGTCTCTCTCTGTCCCAAAAAATAAATAAATGTTGAAAAAAAAAAAAAAACTGGGAAACTAGAATGAGCACAGGAGATTAAATGACATTCAGGGTCACAAAGTAGAAGGTTGAGTACTGGGACCAAGATCTCCCAATATCAGAATCTTACCCCAGAGTAAAGCACAGAGAGAAGTCTGTACCCCAAGCCTCCTATCTTCATCCCCCCAAGCCTTCAGTCTCCTGAAGGTTAATTTTTTAATCGATATAGGAAGGCATTTGTAAATTGTCAGGAGCTTGAATGGTTGAATAGTCGCTGTACAAAAAAAAAATCTGTGTGTAAACATCTCTGAAACAGGCAAATGATAAATAACCCAATGGGCGTTGTTTTTTTTTTATCTTCCCAGCTTCAGCTTTCTGCTAGCTTATAAATTTTTAGAGGAGAGCTATAATGGTATTGAATTGATGACAGCAACAGACAAGAATTTAGAGACAGGAAGATTCCTTCAGACAGACATTCCCCAGACAAACTGATAGCACTTAAGAGTTTAAGTGACACCTCTTTTCTAAAATCCCTAGAACAAAAACGAAAAAGAGCCATCGGATCTCATGGAATCAGGTGTGAATTGAAACACAATTCATCCATTGGATTACATCATATCACCCTATAAGCCTCTATGTTAACAAATCATATAGAATATGGTTCCACTTCTTTTCCTCGAAAAAGTAATTAGGCAAAATCTTCTCTTTTCATTTACCTTTGGTTGAAAAACAGCTGGCAGCCAAAAGGAATTTCCTGTTGCATGTTCAACATAAGAGTCTGTATTTTCATGTCAGTTAAAATATGTTTTTTCTTTTGAAGATAACTTGGACAGATATATACATATTTAATTAAAATGTTAATAAATCAGTATCATTACAGGAAAAGTCATATAAAATTCTAGGTGTCTTTGTATGTTCTTTTTTAATGTTTATTTATTTATTATTTGAGAGAGAGAGAGAGAGAGAGAGAATGATGGGGGGAGGGGCAGAGAGAAGGAGAGACAGAATCCCAAGCAGATTCCATGCTGTCAGTGCAGAGCCTGATTTGGGGCTCAAGTTCATGAACTGTGAGATCATGACCTTATCCGATATCAGGAGTCAGACACTTAACCAACAGAGCCACCCAAGCACCCATGTTTGTATGTAGTAGTAGTTTTCTAATCTATACTATATTGGTTTTTAAGGAAAGAAGATGCAACTGTATGCTATGTCGAAAAGCACCCATGACCAGAAAACATGTGGCCTGAGTTTGAATTCCAGATCTGTCATAAACCATGTTTAAGAACTTGCTCAAGTTGTTTTTGCGCTTACAGCCATGGTTTCCTCATTTTTAACATTGACAAAAAAATGTAGGTGATGGTTTTTTAGGTTCTTTTGAATCCTGTATCATATGCACAGAGATAACATATTTCTAAATACTAATATATTAGTACTTTAGCTATGGAAGGGGGAATTGCCTCAGCAGTCAGCTGGCCTCATAGATTGCCGGACTTTCTAGTAAGGCACCTTTGGCCAAATGGGAGTTTTATCTAAAACCGATACGGTCTTCCTCTTCATTCAAAAGATTCACAGGACTTCTGGAACCTCTTCAAAACAAGTCTTACCAAACCCATTTTGATAGTTATGTCTACACCAATCAGAAACATATGGAGTGAATCTTCCTAAGTTTTAAAAATTGAATGAAAATAACCCAATCAAATGAATTTTGAGTTTCTCCAAAGCTAAAAAATTAAATTATGTATGACACTGTGGACAAGAGGACACTGAGCTCTTCCCACTTTAATGCTGTATTCCTGTTCGTTCAGATGACTTCTTTACTACCAATTACATGATTATATGTTATTTCTTCTTCTCAAAGTATGATTAGGAGATTAAGGATTCATCAATTAGGGTCTTTCTTTCTTTCTTTCTTTCTTTCTTTCTTTTCTTTCTTTCTATTGGTTGGTGTTCAAGGAAAATCAGACTCAAACTATGAGCTCCACATGCCTAGAGAGAGCAGTTATAATCTGCATTCCTTAAGTCCAATGACCTCCCTAACATTTGTCAGTAGCCTTGTAAATATGCACCCATATCCAAAGAAGGGCAGGCTCAAGGAGTGTGGATGAATGAGATCTATCACTATCAAAAAATGAATGACTCCAAGTATCCCTTCCCAAAAGAGATTAGGATCTGAAGGATGGTGGGATACAGTGATGCAGTGTTAAATACCGAATCATTCAATATGGTAGCTGCCAGCCACATACAGTTATGTAATTTTAATTTAAATTAAATTTAATTTAAAGGTCAATTAAACAGTTGCAAGAACCACATCTCAAGTGCTCAATAGCCACATCTGTCAAATGACTACTGTACTGAACAGTGCAGACATGAAACTTTTCCATCATCACAGAAAGCTTCATTGGCTAGTGCTGGCCCAGTATAATTCCTAGCATATAATAGGCACCCAATGAAATTAAAGAAAAAACTTATAGGGGCACCTGGGTGGCTAATTTGGCTCACAGTACGTGAGATTGAGCCCCACATCAAGCTCTTTGCTGACAACATGGAGCCTGCTTTGGATTCTCTCTCTCCCTCTCTCTCTGTCCCTCTCTCACTCGTCCTCTCTCTTTTAAAATAAATAAATAAACTTAAACAATAATTAAGAAAAAGAAAAAAGATTAATAAAGACATTTGAGTAGCTAAGATTAATTGTGTAAAGTCTGCTTTCAAAGGACATACATTTCTTTTTTTTTGCTTTTTTACATGTTCAAGGCTTTTCCTCCATCATTCCTCAACCTTTTGGGATATCTTAATGTATACAATATGCCGGAAAGATCACTACACTGATCAGGTAATATAATTGAGGTGGTTTCTAGCGTTAATAATAAAACATCAATTCAGCTACAGTTTCTCTCAATTACCATTAATATTACCATGTATTTGCATAAATTTAATTACATGGAACCATTTAGCACACAAACATTTGCATTTTTATTTCAGATTCACAGAATTCTGAGAACTAAAGATTTTCATCTCTTTTTACAGATAGGGAAACATGTTGATAGCATCAAATGGTTTTTTAAGATTATACAGCTATATTAAAATTTAGAGGAAGTGATTGCTTGCAGTTACACAACGAATAGCAGAATATGTCAGAGCTAAAGCCTCTTTCTTCTGATTTAAAGTTCAGAGCCCTTGACACTAAACTATGCAACTTCTCAGCAGATCAATCCAAATATAGTGTATGTCGTTAGATGAAGAAATATCTTTACAGTTTCTATATCATATATTAGTATAAACAAAGACATGAATAATGAACTCATTAGAAAAAATATAGATGCCTACATGCTGATCTTGTAGTTTCATCTAAAATTCAGGTTTGAACAATGGAGTACTACATGGCAATGAGAAAGAATGAAATATGGCCCTTTGTAGCAACATGGATGGAACTGGAGAGTGTGATGCTAAGTGAAATAAGCCATACAGAGAAAGACAGATACCATATGGTTTCACTCTTATGTGGATCCTGAGAAACTTAACAGAAACCCATGGGGGAGGGGAAGGAAAAAAAAAAAGAGGTTAGAGTGTAAGAGAGCCAAAGCATAAGAGACTCTTAAAAACTGAGAACAAACTGAGGGTTGATGGGGGTGGGAGGGAGGGGGGGTGGGTGATGGGTATTGAGGAGGACACCTTTTGGGATGAGCACTGGGTGTTGTATGGAAACCAATTTGACAATAAACTTCATATATTGAAAACAAAAATAAAAATAAAATAAAATTCAGGTTTGAAGTAATGGTCTGTAAATCTGACACTACCCGTTAGTCACATGGCCCGATGCTGGGGAGAATATTCAAATTGTGTTCCATCTGGACAGCTGCACACTTCACAGATTTCACTCGCATCAACTAGAGTGCATTGATTTCTGAAGTAGGGCAACATCATATATAGCCCTTCACCTTGAGCAAGCCCAACCTTGACATTTGGTATCACATCCTTTGCATACCAAATGGAACTAAATCTATTGAGCTATGTTGAAGCATTTTAGGAATAGTGGTACAAATACACAGGGATACCACATCATTTTCAATGATTTTTGACACTTTATTATTTAGCAGACACTTTTTGGGTGCATACAGGTAGAGAGAGAGAGCTAGGTTTGAAATTTTGTACTTTTACAAGAGGAGCAATACAGTACTGTACTCACTAGCACAGGTTCTGAGGTAAAACTGTGTGGGTTTAAATTACAAGCTATGTAATCTTGAACAAGTTACTTCATTTCTCTGGGCCTCAGTTTTCTCATCTGTAAAATTGGGATAATAATATCACTTTTCTCTAGATTTAAAGACATTAACACAAGTTAATTAAGAATAATGCCTAGCACTTAAAAGGGCCTGATAAATGTGTTTTGTTGTTGCTGCTGTAGTTGTGATGTTGATAAGAATAATGATTTGATATCACCTACTGTGATAGTTTCCAAAAACAGCCCCCAACGATCAACAAGCCTCCAATATTTATGCCTTTGTGTAATCTGCTTCCACATTGAATACCGGGCTGACCTTGTGGCTGGCTTCAACCAACAGAATGTGGTAGAAGTGACACTATTCTAGTTTTGGAACTAAGCCTTAAAAATACTGAATAGCTTCTTCTAACACACTTTTGTGACCCATTGAGCCACTGTGTAAGAAGTTCAGCTAACCTGATAGAGACCATGTAGAAAAACCCTGAGGAAAGGCCACAAAGAGGAGCAAGGCCTCAGAGAATACATAAAGAAGTAAAGCAGTCTTAGAGGCACCTGGGCGGCTCAGTTGGTTGAGTGACTCCTGAAATCCAACTCTCGACTTTGGCTCAGGTCATGATCTCAGAGTCATGGGATTGGGCTCCACATGGGATTCTCTCTCTCTCTCTCTCTCTCTCTCTCTCTCTCTGTCTCTCTCCCTCTGCTCCTTACCCCCACTGGTGCTCTCTCTCTCTCAAAAGAAAAAGAAAAAAGAAACAGAAAGGCATCTAGTCATCATACCATCCCAGCTGAACCCAACTTTCCAGTCATCCCACCCAAAGCACTAATCCTGGCCACCATTTGACCACAGCCACGAGAGTTACCTCAAGTGAGACCAGTGGAAGAATCATGCAGCTGAGCCTTATTTAATCAACAGAAACATAATAAATAATTAAATGTTGCTATTTTGAGCCACATGGTGGCGAGGTAGTTTGTTATATATCAACAAATAGGGGCGCGTGGGTGGCTCAGTTGGTTGAGCGGTCCACTCTTGATTTCAGCTCAGGTCATGATCTCAGAGTTGTAAAACTGAGCCCCTGTGTCAGGCTCCCCTCTGGACATGGAGCCTGCAGATCCTCTCTCTCCCTCTCCCCCTCTCGCTCTGAAAAAATAAATTAATTAATAAAATCTTTATTAAAAAAACAAATAAGTAATAACCAAACACCTAGTATTAGTTATAAAGCTACATACTAATTTTCAAAATTATTGTAATCATGGATGCTATGTAAGGCTCTCTATCCATTGCCTTCTACTTGTGATAGCAAGTTTTTGTTTTTGTTTTATCTATCACATTTACCTCATATCTAATTTCTCCTAACACAGCCTCTTTACTATGCCTAAGCCAATCTACTTGACCTATCCTTCATATAACCTCTTTCTTCCATTTTTGCATCTTGTATCTGGAGCATTTTTCACCACCTATGATATCCCTCTCTTTCTTAGAGGCCAATCTATTTTCATTTTCTGTTTCCTGGAAGCCTTCCTTAACTCTACTTCTATTCTTCATTGGCTCACAAATTCACATTATATACCACATAAATGCACTGATATGCATTTATAGCATATGGTTTATTTAGGACAAAGTCTCATGTGTGCTTCAATCTGATTTCCTCCTTGAAGAACAGCAGTCTATTTGTTTTCTACCCTTGTGCAGTGTTTAGTTTATTACCCTGCTCCACATATAGTTGTCTCCCCAAGACAGACTAATATTACCAAGTTCTAGAAAGAGCTAACTATAATACTGATGTTAGTTCATTAATTTATGATAAGAATAGTAATTTCCAAGGTAACCACACACTAGAAAATGGTTTCCTCACATTATAATATTTTTAACCTATGGGTAATTGACATGAGAATCAAAAGCTTTCTTGATGAGGATGGAATGTTACTTCTATTTGAACATGTAATGGGGTCTATCTAAGAGAGTCTTATGTATCCGGATATACAATAAGGTTATACCTATGTTTAACTGAGCAAATCCTCAGATCAGAAATACTTTCATCTAGACTGTATTGAATAAACACTCCTGAACTGAATTTTCATTCATTCAAAAATATTTACTAAGCATCAACCATATGTCAGCCATTAGGGATAAAGCAATGCCTTAAAGAAACAAAAATCGTCATCCTACTGGAAGTGACATTCTAGGACAAGTTTCTGGCTTACTTCTAAACCCCTTAAACTAAATTCTTAAAAAAAAACAATGTTTTTATATATATATATATATATATATATATATATATACACATATGTATATGTATACACACACACACACATATATATATATATAGTTTTCTCTATATTAGAAAATATACATTTTACCTGGAATTTTGAACCTGTAATATCATCAAAATAAACAAATACCCTGTTGAGTTTGAGACCAAGAACTGCAGTTTGTCAAATGTGTGAACAGTTAAACCACACCCCCAGTGTATGACTTGTAAAGCATTAAATCCTGTATGAACATAAAAATCATTGTAGCCCTCAAAAATGTTTAGATTTTTTAAACAAATCCAAAGCAAGTGTCTCCTGCGGTCTGTGTTCTCTGATATACGTTTTAAACTAATGATTATTTCTTTAAAAATTGCCAAAAGATCTAGAAAGTGAAGGGAAATTTTTATCTGGTACAATCTAATGCTATCCCACATCTTGTCAGTATCTGCTGCATCATCCCTAACAGGAAACAAACATGCTTTGCATTTTACTAACCTCATGAGGTATCCAAGGAATCATTTATATGGTAGGATTTCAAAACTATTTAAGTGGGTTTGATAGAACTCCTTCCCTCTCCACTTCCTACTCTTCAAAAGCATAAGTAATTCAGCCTTCAGTAATACAGCCTGAATGGCCTAAAAATGTCTATAAACACATTTTCTTTGCTTATCTAGAGTTCCCCTCTGTTGGTTGGGATCAATGTTTAGATTATTTCCAGAGAGGGGACAGCACCTTGTCAATGCCTGTAAAATGTCAAGGGGTCATCTGAGCTCCGAATCCACCATTGGAGCCTGGCAGGAATGCATTTACGTTTAACAGGCTGCAGTTTTAGCCGGTGAAAAATTAGCATGTCAACGGATAGCCATTTAAGGAAGGTTAGTGTAAAGTTACTGCACCATTAGGCCTATTGGAGTGGAACTATCAGCACTTCAAGGAAGCTCCTGAGCATTAATGGAAAAAAGAAATGATGACAAGAAGGCACACAGTAAAAACACAACCCGTGGTAATAGCTATGCTAATAATAAAATAGTGCTTATAGAAGTCAAAGGTCTACAAACTTGAATTACTAGATGCGATTCCTAAAAAGATTCCTTGTTATAACTTTATACTGTTTTTCCCTCATAAAAGTACCTCTGTAATAGAGGCACTTTATCGGCACGTTTTTATTAGCATCTCACGTTTTCTATTTTGTAAAAGTATGAGACACACTGCAGCCATTTTTATTGTTGTCTCATTTAGATTCTTTCTGCTTATCAATGCAAACAGGCGACACAAATTTCTTTCACGAAAGTTTTTACTACAAGTGTTAACTATGGAAGAATCCGAGCATTTTTGATCAAATTCACCAGCCCAATCAAAGGGAAGGTTTTGTGTGACTCAGTAATATAGTAGAAAGAGCATAAAGTCAGGCATTTACTAGCTGTTTCTCATTGGATAGACACTTAAGTTCTGTTTCCTCATTTACTAAAGTAAGTGTAATAATACCAGTTCAAAAGGTTGTTATCAGATGGTATGAGTGTGAAATGCCTCTAATGCTGCCAAATCCATAAAGATTGGTTACCTATTCATTAGAACTAAGGAAAGAACAAGTCATACGAGAAAGAGTGAAGCTGAAGAAACTCCTAAGCATCCAAAATACTTATTAGCAAGCATTCCCATCACACAACTCAACCAAGTTTCCTCAGAGAACTAAAAGGGTCATCATTCCACACTGTATCTTTTTAGGTAAGTGCATTAGTTTCAGGGCGCTAAAAATAGCTTAATTTAGCAACTCAAAAGCAAAGGAACAAGGATTTTCACAAGGTAATATGTAAATATGGACTTAAGCCAGGAGCTCCCTAGGCCCTCAGGGCTGGCTGGCTCTTGCTCTCTCAAATGAGCCATCCTTGGACAGCCAGTAGCTGTGGAACATGACAGTACAGTTTGGGATTGAGCCTTGTGTGGAAGTTCCTGATCATCAAGTTTGCACAGCCGAAGCAGTGTTGACAGAGTTTGTGAACTGTAAAGAAACTGTAAGACAAGGCTAACACGCCCTCTGGTTTGGCTTGAGAGCAGTTCTTTGCACAATCAAGGCTGTGGGTTAAATGGTTTTCAAAGGGCAGAAAGCTGAATGAATTTTATGTTCCTTTCTTTTCTATTATCTTCCTAATATATCATCTAAATCCCTACTGTTATAGTTCCTTCCTCATCACTTCGATGGAAAAAGAACAATTCAGAATCAGGTGAATTATTCCTCAGAAAGCCTGACCTATGCAAAATCTAGTAGGAGGATTAGCACGGGCTTCTTGCCTGCTAAACTTTTATTTATGCACGGTTCATAAAGGCAAGCGGCTGATTCCCATTTAGCTTGTTATCCACTCTAATGCCATTATTTTTCTGCTACTGTTGCTTCACTCTGAAAGGTTCAGTCTGTGTCCTTAGGATAGTTTTCTCTTCACAGGTGAATTGTTCTTTATTGTCTCTATCAGACATCATTCAACTTTCAAAGGCATTTTGAAATTCAATGCTCTTTTCCAGGATCTTACTTTCTAGATGCGGTCAAGATGCCTGTGAATATCTAAATAATTGACAAAATTGTCATCAATATATACTGAATAAATATTATAAAATGATTACAATATTGTACAGATCACAGTGGATAATATAAAAAAGCATAATGCATTGTCCCCGTTCAAAGAGATCTGAACTGCCTGGGAAGGCCTGACATCCAGAAAAAACAACCAGAAGTGCAAAGCAGTGCATGGACTTCAGGAGAAGACAGCACAGTGAGAAGCAGAGGCCAGGTGGTTAACAAACAGCCCTGATGAAAGGTTAGGATGTTGGTGAACAAAAAGGGGGATTCCAATGACACGACACGGACACATTTTAGCAAAGGAATAGAGGTTTTCTGGAGCCCATTTGGATCATGAGAGCACCAGCATGTCTCAAGTCAAGAATTCACCCAGAAGCTTAGAAAGAGAAAACCTAGGGAGATGGACTTACACCAAATTATAGAGAACACCCCACATTAGGTCAGACTGTCAAAATTATTCAACAGGGTAGCATATGGTATGGTGGTTAAAGTACAATCTGAAAAGCGGAGTCCAAATACAGGCTTTGCTACTAACTGGCTGTGCGTCCTTAGGGAGGTTACTTCTATTTATTTCTCCAGGTGCACAGCGAGGATCCTAGTAGTTCCCACTTCCAAAGTATGTGTGGGTACATAAGTTGATACATGTAAAGTGATTGCTAATACAGACATGGTCCAGGCACCGTGGTGGCACTGGGGATATAGGTGCGCAAAACATACTTGATCCTTGTCATCAGGAGTTTACGGTAAGAAAAGTAGATTGATTGGGTTGGATGAAAGGCAATAATTTTTTTGTTCTTCCTTTTAAAGAGACATATCATGATGAAAACTAACTTAGAGGTAAACTTGTAGTGGAAGATTTACACAGGGTAACAACAGCTACAGATAGAATCCAGTTATTATCTCTATAGGAAAAACAGAATACCTTTCTAGTTAAAAGTTATGAAAGATCAAAACCGTGGGTTAAAAGGTATGCCATTCATTTGCATGTTTGGCTGAGCTCTGAAGTGGCAAAATAGAAACATCATAGTTATAAGGGCACATATTCCTTTTGCAGGATTTACTGTAGATTGCACAGTTATTAGTTATAGTCACTAAAGAAATGAGAAAGCAATTATTGACTCATGCCTCAGTCCTGAGATTTAACAAGAGATTATAACTACTGGGCAACAAACTAGCTTTCTTAAGACCAAGGAAGGGGCACCTGGGTGGCTCAGTCAGTTGAGCTTCCAACTTCAGCTCAGGTCACAAACTTGCAGTCTGGTCCGTGAGTTAGAGCCTTGTGTTGGGCTCTGTGCGGCAGCTCAGAGCCTGGAGCCTGCTTCGGATTCTGTGTCTCCCTCTCTCTCTGCCCTTCCGCTGCCCGTGCTCTGTGTCTCTCTGTCTCTCTCTGTCACTCAAAAATAATAAACATAAAAAAAAAAAAAAAAAAACAAGGAAAACCCAGGTAACTCAAAATCATCTCTATGAGCTAATAATTAAGAAACAAGACCAAACTAATGGGAAGAACACTGAGCTGAAGCCCAGTAGATGCAGTCTGAGTCTTATCATTGCCATTGTAACCTTGAAAAAAATGATCTTTTCTGAGTTTCAGACTGTTCAACACAAAGATATGAAACCAGAATCCTCCTAGCTCCCAAATTCTAGGATTTTATGACATAGTTCAGAGTTGGTAATTCCAAACAATCCATTCTTGTAGATTACACTGTTGTGTAATTAGTGTAATTTTCAGTCTTTTAATTAGGGAAGGCTTGAACTTAATAACATAGAAGATATATATGTTACACACAGTATTTTTTTCCAGTGAAGTGTGGAAGCCAGCTATTGCTGGCCAATTGTTAAATTTTTAGGAATATTAAAAGCCACTTGACAACAGGTTGTTAGGTTGGGATTAATCATGACTGGGGACATTTATACCTTGGAAATTTGTGAATAATGCAAATATGTTTTTTTTCTAGAAAGGCAGTTATTAAACACTTATGGGCACATTAAGTGAGATAACTAAATCAATATTGTTAAACAACAAATGTCTTCTGTTTTTGTAGTTTTTGAATTAGGATTGGCTCCATACTAAAAATGGTAGGAATTGTTTCAAAAAGTAATTCAGAACAAATTAAGTACATTAAAAACAAAGTGCAGCGAGATGTTACAAATAATAAGAGAAAACTACTCTTTCATTTCATCTTTTTTCTATTATCTCAAGATAATTTTGATTTGTATAAATGAAAGCTACTGAGAAGATATGGACCTTAATTCTATATCCCACTTGGAAATTAGAATCAAGACTGCTAACTATTAATAGAATGACTTGTTCTCAGCAGGATGTCCTGGGAAGTGGATTAGCTTTGCATTAAACATCACCAGGGATAAACAAGAAAAACTCACCCTAGAAGCACTGCCAGTGGCTTAACATCAACCCACAGAAAGAGCTCAAGGCAAGCATTACTCCTAATAAATATCCTGATATTGAATCTAAGGGACTCTAAATTTGGTTTGCAAGATTGCCAACACATGTTACAATGCTTCCTGGGGCCCAGCACCACCACAGAATCATTGTAAAGAGAGCCAACAGTAGTGGGTGAGAGAAAAGCTTTAAATCTGGATTTAATTTCTCAGAAATGAAATAAATGTGTCTTTTTAAGTCTTTCCGCGTGCCTATTGACAAAAAAAGAAACACTGCAGATTTACAGGGCTAGAAGACTAAAGTTCCAGGAGTCTTTGTTTAAGAAGAGGGAAATGTTCGAAGTCAATTCATAATAAAATCTTGCCAGAACACTCCAGATGATAATTAGAATTTGCATTAAAAAGAGCGACCAAGGATAATAATCTTAAGAAGATCTTACCTCTGGATTCTTTTATTTTTCTCACCACTTTTTATCAAAATGTATTGTGCACAACAGTGAGAATAACAACAAAAATAACTGACATGATTACTGTTCGGCATCTTGTCCGATGTTAGGAAGTGCAAGCGATCTTAGATTGTGAGCGTATATCCAGATGTGAGTGCAAGTTTTAGAGGAAATTTTTAAAGGAAAAATCGCTTAAGGACCTAGAATAGAAATCAAGGCATATATCCTAAAACTTCATTCTACTAGGATGTGAACTTTATATTCTCCAATCATATTCAACACAGGACTCAGTTTTAATTTCCTTTCTAGGGGTAAGACCCATAAAATGAGCTGATCATTTCTTTATGGGCTCTATCAAATGAACAACTATTAGTACTATCCATAATAACAAAACATTTTGAAGTGTATGGTTTGGAAGTCATGAGAATTTACCAACTAGTCTTGTAAGTGTTCTTAGGAAACAAAAGTATAAAAAGATTTTTCCTCAATGGACAAGAATAAAAAAGAATTAGTGAAATCTTTAGCTTGAAAAGTAATGTCAATGTCATATGCCTCAGCCATAAATCTGCTTTCTGCTTCTAATACCTATGTGTGTTGAACCCAGAAGTAAACATTTACTGAGATAAGTTGATGAAAAGGACAGAAAATAGTCTTAAAAACAAAGAAGTCACCATACTAAGTTTTCTAAGTGTAACCTTATCCACTTGTTCGCATTGACTTTATTATGAATAATATTAAAACAATGCAGTGATGTACCTTTAATAGAAAAATGAGCGAAGTTTCTCTCATACTGATGCAAAATTACCAAAAAAACGTGAAATCCCCTCTAACTCTCATGAAATAAGAATTACTCGTTGTGTGTAGTGATTTTCATTTGTGTTAGAGTAGTTGTATCTGTTAGTTGGGGTCAAAAAAAAAAAAAAAGAAAGAACCATTTTGTAAAGTAAAAATGTTCACTTTGAAATTTCCATGCAAATTCGGCAATGAAAAAAAAACCTGTAAACAATTTATGTCTAATGTAGAGGATTCCTGCTGTGCTACAAAACAAAAAGTAACCACACCAAATACATTATAGACATCACCCTAACCAAGCCTGACAGTGCTCGGATCAGGAATCAGACATAATCTTATTATTTGGCTGTAGTTTGGACAGCTTCTAGGCACGACTTTAAAAACAGAATTCAAAAGATTACTTTCTAAAATGGCATTTTCCCATTCAAGCTTCTGTTTCCAATTTGTATTCTCACACTCCATTCCTCTCCTCGCTCCCCTTCTTTGCTCATCCTCTTCTTCCTACCTTGGTCACCTCTTTCTTTGCCTTCCTTCCTGGCTTCTTGGCCAGCTATTTGTGAAGGGGCAACACACTTCCTTGGGATTTCCTGTTTGCAGATTATGACCTAAATACAAACTGTCTCAACATTAGGTTAACTATGAAAGGCTAGGTTAGCAAATGATTCTCACGTGTAAAGGCATTGTGTAGGGAAATGTTGGTGTGGGGCCAGGTTTTTCTTAAATGAATTTACCAAAGGCCATTATCAAGGAACTACATCTTTGGAAACACTTATACAAAACATGGTGATAGTGGGAACCAGATGCTTTAGTTTCTATTACAACACTTTTGAGAGGTGGGTCTTTATTTTTTTTTTTTCCTGGTATAAAGAGCAAGTTTCCACACTTTATCATAGATATATTGCAGTAAACTGTATCAAAGTTTGCCTGCACTAATCTGTGGCTGTTATTAATATCAATGAGAAGAGTTATAAATTCCACCCTGACATGGTTTCATTGGTGTGAACCCCCAGATCTTCTCTAATCCCAAGATTAGATACTGAAGTGCTGCTTCAGTTGTACAATATTATCACATCCTATCACTTGGCCCCATTTCAAACTGGAGCATTTATTGACAATACTTTCCAAGCTGTTGCTAAGTTGTAAGCACTCCACCTTATCTGTGGCTCCTTTTACAGCTTTAACAAGCAAGCCTCTCTCAGAGGAAGTGTCCTGCTAATTATATCACCAGATACAAACAGCTTATTTTCATTCCCTTTAATACAATAGGTCCTTGATAGTCATAAACATTTCTTTATTCCCTGTTACATTTTAGAGTGGAAGGATCAGTCTCTTTTGATTTATTTGCGGGGGCGGGGGGAGGGATTGGGGGAACGGATGCTAATTTCATATTCTTGTCTTTCTCATCAGATTTCTTATTGACCTGAAAACCATGTGAGGATATGAGGAAATACTGGCTAATACTCACATGTTTCTTTTTTCTGTAAAAGATTACTTATGTGCATCTTTTAATATGAATGGGGAATTAAGTACCTTTGGTAATTAAATAGAAGCCAGTGTCCTTACTATAGCAGACATTGAAGGCAACAGAAATACCTAGATATATCTGATGGGAAAACATATCCTGTCAGCTGAAACAGGACTTTCCAAGCTTTCTGGATCATCTGGAGTTTTATAAATATGCAATTACATACATACACATCACTGGGTAATGTTTAATCTGCTTGGCATATCCCTATCTCTCCACTTGGATTTCTAAGTGGAGAGAAAGCATGAAGCATCTCAAACTCAAAAGGAGCAAAAGCGAACTGCTGATCATCCCAGCAAATCCACTCTTGTGGCAATATTCCCCAGAATAGTTTCCAACAACTCCATCGTTCTGGTTGTTCAGGGCACAATTCCAGCATCTTCACTGATTGTTTTAAATTTTACATATTATTTTTTGAGAGAGTGCAAGTGAGCACAGGGGAGGCAGAGAGAGAGAGGGAGAGAGAAGATCCCAAGCAGGCTCCACACTGTTGGTGCAGAGCCCAATGTGGGGCTCAGACTCACAAACCATGAGATCATAACCTGAGCCAGAATCAAGAGCCAGGCACTTAACTGACTGAACCATGCAGGCACCCCATCATTGATTTTTTTTAACACTATATCCAATCTTGAACAGATCCAGTGGGCTTTACAATCAAACTCAACCACTCCTCACCTCTATGTCTGTGGTATAAGACTACACAGTCTTCCTGTATATGTTCTGATGTGAATTTTTGCAGTAGTGTCTTAATTTGTCTTTTGCCTTTCATTCTCTTCACAACTCTTTTAAATATTTTCTTAACAGAGCAGGTAGAAAAATTCTTTTTAAAAACACTTCAGGTTACAGGAATCTTATACTCAAAAAACTTTCCAATGGTGTTTTTTCCCAGCAAAGAAAAAAATGGAATTTTAATGGTCAACAAGGGTCAACAAAATCTGGCCATCATCTCCTACTACTCTCCATATTTTCCACTTCACTTCAGTGACAGATCACTTTGTTCTTTCTCCAACACAATGGCCAGGATCCCCTTCAAGTCATGTACACTCTTGTTTCCTGGTATCTGAATGTCTACATGGGGCACCCCTTTGCCTCTTTTAGGTCTCTATGCAAATTTTACCTCCTGGGTGATGGCTTCTCTGTCTGCCCACTTAATTTGCTAAGCCCTACATCCCTTTTTCCCCACTTTAATTTCCGTTCTTAGAACATTTCACAATTTATTATACATTGTATTGTATACCATTGCCCATCTACCCTCACTAGAAGGTGAGTTCCACGACAGTAGGCATCTAAGTCTGTTTTATTTGTTGATTTATTCTTAGTTCTTAGAAAGTTCCTGGGAACATAAAGGCACCCAATACATATTTGTGGAAAATTTACATGTCCTTGTATCTATCACATGACATTGAGGGTGTCATCTGTTCATTTTTGTTGGCGTGCATAATAAATAAATTGGAAAAATAATATAATGAGCTAAAAAGCTAACTCTGAATCAATTCATCTTTATAAGGGTAAGTAGTAAGAGAAGTTACTACTTTAGTAGTCATTAATAAAAATAGTAGTTAGTTTCTACTTTGTCCAGAAAGGATTTTATGCAACTTGAAAATACTAAAACCTATTTATATTTATATTTAAATACTATACTACAAATAAAAGTAAATGAGAAAGTGTGCACAAAGAAGAAATATTGTACAGATAACTAAGATTTTAAAAAAATAACTAAGATGAAACCAGGAGTAAGATTAGTATATGCAGGAATACCTCACTTTATTAAGTTTCCTTCACCTTACAGAATTCAGCAGATACTGCATTTTCTACAAACTGAAGATTTGTGACAACCCTTTGTTGAGCAAGGCTAGAGTCACCATTCCTCCAACAGCATTTTTGCTCACATTGTGTCTCTGTTCACATTTTGGCAATTCTTGCAATACTTTAAGCTTTTTCATTATTATTATATTTGTTCTGGTGAACTTTGATCAGTGATTAAAACTCACTTGAAAGCTCAAATGATGGTCAACATTTTTAGCAATAAAATATTGTGTTGATGTTTATTTTATTTTTGAGAGAGAGAGAATGCAAGCAGGGGAGGGGCAGAAGGGGTGGGGGACAGAGGATCCAGAATAGGCTCTGTACTGACAGCAGAGAACCCAATGCAGGGCTTGAACCCAAGAACTAGGAGATCATGACCTGAGCCAAAGTCAGATGCTTAACCAACTGAGCCACCCAGGTGCTCCTGAAAATAAAACATTTTTAACTAAGGTATGTACACTGTTCTTTTAGGCATAAAGCTGTTGCATACTTAATAGACTATGGTGTAGTGTAAACCTAACTTTTATGTGCATTGAAAAGCAAAAGAATTCATTTGACTCGCTTTATTGTGAAATTCGCTTCATTGCAGTGGTCTGGATCTGAACCTGCAATAACTCCCAAGTTATGCCTATAAAATGCCTAGTGGGGAATAACCAACAAACTTAGCACTGGGTTTGTCAATAGTCATTTCAAAGTGGGATCTTAAGCAATTCCATGATTCAGTTGCCATAAAGTTAAAAAAAGAGATGTTTGTCAGAAACCCAACTCTCAAAAGTATAGAGATTTGAATATATAGATTTGAATATATATATATTTATATATATATATTTATGTGTGTGTGTATATATATATATATATATATGTATGTATATGTCCTACATCTTCATTAAAAAGACACTGTGTAATGAAGTAAGCCAAGTTCCCAAAAACATTCTTAGAAGAAATAAAACCATGAGTGTAAAATAACAGGCCAAAGGCATAAAAGATAAGGGCATTTTAATGAAACTAATTTTTACCACCTAACTAGCATATGGAGTGCCAAGGAATGTTCAACATTAGTTGAATACAGTTTTCAAAAGTCAAATGAGTTCTTACCTCTCCATTAGTTCTATGGTAGTATAATCACTGTGTGGTCTTCTATGGTCAAGTCAACACAGCATCAATTTATTCTAAAATAGAATGCATTAAAACTATATTCCTCAATTAATTGCATAATTTGGGTCTGAATTATCTGATATTTGAAGAATATAACCTTATACGAGCTAAATATAAATGGAAAGAAGAAAAACCATTATAATATAAATGAAAAAACTGATTCTACTTTGATAAAATACAGTATAGCAATGAAAGGCATTATTTTCATTTGGTTTTGTATCTTCATCCAAATGTGTATGTTTGGATTCTTTCCTGAAGGTGTATGAAGACATTTGCTACATTTTATGAAGGACCAAATGAAAGAGGACAAATAAATATAAGTGTGCAGCATCTAAGGGTTTCTGAATGAGGCTAATTTAATGATTTAAATGTAAATATGTACTTATATCCTCCTTGAAAAGCATATTTACTGAAAAGAAACAATGAGCTTCACTACTTATAGTTTATGATATGATGTCCTCTCTGTTTTAGCCATGTCTAAATCTATAATTTCATTAAAGCCATGTTAGTCAAATATTATGTTCTTCCATAAGATACATAGAATTAAGAACTTCAGAATGGACTAATATGAAAATAGGATCAATGGTCAGAAGCTTAGTTTTATAATACTGTCTATAACTTTGTGTTGGGTTTTCTGCCTCACACAATGCAAATATGAAGCAGGTGACTAAGAAAGAATGTACAACTAAGTTGGCATGCCTTTACCACACTTGCTTCCAAGACTCCTTAACAATAGTAGCAAGATAGAACCCAAAGGAATAACCAACACTGTCATTCAGTCTGTTGTCACAGTTGTTTGCTACTAATAACCTGGCCTAACTCCTTGTCTCATTTTTTCACTGTTGTATGTGTTTTAAATATTTTGAATATGAACCCTAAATCAAATCTATGGTCAGCAGATATGAGATAAGATATTAACACATGTCTGTGAAATGAAAAGTATTTGAAACTGTGTTGAAGGACAAAACAGACTAGAGGAAACTTTAGCCCATACCACTTGAACCAGAGGCTTGCACTGGAAGTATGTTATTCTTTCAAAAAGGATCTTGGAAAGGCTCAGAACTCCATCTTGGCAATAAAGAAAAAAAAATTAAAGAAAAAAAAGAAACATGTGTATGGACTAGGGTAGGTCCCGGGGCCTAAATGAAGGTGCATTTATGAAATGATTGTATCAGTTGCTTTCTTTGTACCCATTCCTGCCCATGTAATTTTTATGGTCAGACAAAAACTAGGGGTCTTCTCAGATGAAAAACTGAACCCTCAGCCTGAGGGTATCAAAGTGTGGATGTTGGTGCCTCAAGAAAATCTGGATAATTCTGCTTTTTTATAGGATCTTCAGTCAACTATTCTGCTCTCCTTCCCTATACCACAAAGTAGTTTGTCAGCAAGCCAATTCCACCCATGTACCCAGAATTCCCAGTTAAACCTCTCATTTTTGAGACAGTCCACTGGGAACATACCTACCTGGACAGAAGAGAGAAAGCACACAATCTGTCTAAAATAAACACCTCTTCTTTCATTTTCAAACATGAGTGGGCAACCAAGAACCTCAAGATAGCTGGGCAAAATCTATTTGAAAATCTACAGTTGATAGAAGACTGTACAGATTCCTGCCTTAAACTAAGCCATTGAGCTCCTTTCCTGGGTATGGGGCCAAGAAAGTTGATTTGGTCTATCTACAGTAATTTAAGACTGAGAGTTGCAAAATCCATAGCTTTTGTATCTGTATTATTTTGCTACATGATGAAAACAAATCTATGGTAAGAAGGAAGAATATGGGCACCCAAAGAAAAGAAGAAAGACAAAAAATTTTATTAGCAACCAGATCATATTGTTATAGTTATTTCAAAAGCTCAAATAATATCCATGCTTGACCAGAAGTTTGGCACTCTCATGTAATTCTACTAAGTTCCTTTTTACTTTAAAGTTAATTTGAAGTGATTCCTAACAAATATGTTGTCTTTATACATTATCAAAGAAGACATTATAATATTTTTGTAATAATGCACTAATTCTTCTGGGCATCAGGCATAAACATTAGATGGGACAAGTCATAAAACCAACCTGAATTTATTCTTTAACTTGTATTTTCCCCTTCACACTATTAAGATAGTATATCCACATCCCAAAAGCACTGCTGATTTCAAAGATGCCTTTGGGATTGAGATTTGAGACTGTCTTTTCAACATTTTTTTCTATGTCCTTTACAAGTTGCAGATTCAGTTTGGGTTTTTGTTTTTCCTGTATTTCAGATTCATGTACATAATATCAAACTTCTTCTGATACATTTATGGGTTTTCGACTTCATCTTGCTCACCTTTATCTATATTTCATGTATATTACTTTCTCTTTAGTTTCCTTAAGATTTTGGTTTTACTCATCCTGCATATGTTGGTACCTCAAACTTTTAATTCATGCAATTAACTTTTGAATCACACATAGTTTGGTCATTCTGTGTCTAATATATTATTAATTCTGCAGTAAAGTTGCTTTGTCCTCAGTTTGTTTTCTCAATATTAAGTAGCCCTTTCTACCCTCTCTCTTTGCCTTTGCCCCATTCATGCTCACTCTCTCAAAATAAATGTAAACTTAAAAAAAAATACCCATTTCTACACTATCTGGATATTAACATCTCAACTCTGATCTCTTTCTTAAGTCATGTTCATAATGTGTGTTTTATGCTGTAAAAGTCTTAGTTTATTTGGGATCGTTGTCACAGCATAATCTATCTAATTTAAACAAATACGAACTCTTTGTTACTTTATAGTTACATTTAAATAAAGGTGTAATATGGATTCAAAAGAAATAATTATGTTATGACTAAAGACAAAAATAATTTATAAGATAATTGTCAAAATAATCATTGTTATTGTGCTACTCCTAGCCAATGACAAAGGATTTTAGGGGAATTAAAGCAGGCATGTTCCTGTGAAATTCAGGATGCTTGAACATCTTTGGCTCAAGGACTCATTGGCCTGGTCAATTTAAGACTCTTCCTACCCAATCAGTCTCCCTTTCCTCTCTCCAATCACAGGTATCAGACTTGCATCTCTCCCTTTGGATGGGCAGTGGGGGAAGGATGAGACAGGAACCCTAAAAACTTGAGTATTTATGAAAATAACAACAACACTTATCCAAAAACTATTTCCTACTGAGTCTTTATGCTGGAAGATAACGTACCTGGCATAATTAATTTTTTCTCTACCATGCCATTTTATAGGTTTGAATATTTTATGAGAATATGGGCAAATTGCATGAACTTTCACCTGTGGCTAAAAGTAAAATAAGAATAGATAATATTAAATATAAATGATATATAATTTTAAGTACTTTATCTATATTGATTTATTTAAAATTGAGAAAGCTTTGACATATTAAAACTACTTTCCCTACTTTATATATGAAAAGAATGAAGCACAGGAAAGTGAAGGAATTTTTTTTCAAGGCCACACAGCTAGGAAGCAACAGAGCTGGGATTTAAACTCAGATATCCTAGCTCCCCAGATAAGTTGTCATTATGGCCTACTGTGTCTTCATATACTTAATGACCTAGAGAGATCTGCAATCTCCTTGTTGATGTACAACTAAGTACAGGCTATTTTCCCTTGTATTTAAGCCTCAACAAATTGTTCCAGAACTACTATTCCTGCTTTATTTCTTATTACTCTACTTCATGAGCTTTAATTGAAATCAAGGGAAATTGGATTTTTTCTGTTTCTGATACCTAAATCTCTTTTCCCATATATTCATGATATCATCTGTGTTCTGGCTTTCCCCAAGAAGTACCCAAAGCACATGTATAAGCATTTTATCACACAATAGTTGTTTATTGAACACCTATTTTATTCCAAGTACTTGGTAGAGGCAAGTTCTTCATCCTCAGTGGAGCTTATATTCTAGTGTCAAAGACTACATGGTTATATAAGATAAATACAGATCTCAGACAATGGCAAAAATATAAATATAGAAGAGTAAGAGAGAGTAACTGGAAAAGAGACTTGTCTGGCGAGATGGTATCTTTGCTGAAATCTCAAGGATGGGAAGAGACCATCCATGCAAACGGCCCAGGTGAGGGCATTCTAAGAGAAAGGCCATTAAAAGGTCTTAAGCGGGACAATGATTGGTTGAGCTCTGGAAATGGGATGATGTTAGCATGGATGGGTGGTGGCCATGATGACGAGAACTATAGAAACTCAGTCAGTGATTAGATGGGTGATGCTGGCACAGAGAGTGGAGGAAAACAAAGGATAAAAAGGGTATCTCCTAAATTTGGGACTTGAGCAATTAGAAAAATGCTGGTCCTACTTATCATGATGTGAAAAGCTGAATACATGGAAGAAAACTCCTAGACTTCCATCTTAGACATAAATAAAAAATTCCTGACCAACATCTAGTTGAAAATATAGGTGAGATATAGAAGTAGGTAAGATACAGACATATGGAGACATAATCGAGCCCACAAAGTGTTTCTGAGTCCTTCCACCATCAACAAGATGTGGTATTTGGATTCTCTGAGCTCCCACCAACTTTGGCTTCTCTTTTGCCATTTATCACATGAAAGCTTCTGAAAAATATTCTGGCATGCATGGGAATTTCTGTTTGATTATGTTTAAAATATGCAGACAAAAATACTGGAGCTTTTCCTGCCTAAATCTCACAAGTTAACTTCCATCTATAAGCACTCAGGAGATGTGAGTTGTCCTTAGTCATTTATTTGTTATATCCTCCTACTAGATAAATCTCATTGTTTTCCATATTTATATTTCTTGAAGCTCCAAAGACAATGATTTATTTGTACAGAAATTTTGCTTAATAATATCATTATTGATGTAAACGAATATCTGCCAAATTTTTTAAAAATAGTTTTGCTTATTTTTTCTTATAGGGTACTTATCTTTAGATAAACATCAATCACTAATGTTACTCCAGGGAAAAATGACTGACTAATAAGTTCTGAAGAGATAATGTACTGTGGGAAGAAAAACTTAATGCCATCCCTGCTGAAGAATAAACAGAACCAAAACTTCTTTGTGAAATCATTTGATAATTTATAAGCATTTGTAAGGACATCAAAACAAGGAGCAAATATTATCAGAAAATTTTGCAAATGCATAAGTAGGCTTAAATTACTGTATGATAGAATTCACTTGATAGTTTAAAAACATTTTGTATTTTTGCAGACATATCTTGGGAAATTTCCCATATTAAATCCATATATTTCATCTCAGCTAAATAGTAACATTCACTGAAATATTTTATCATCCTATTTATAATTATGTAAATAAATAAAACCATTGTTTTCCTTTCTCTGTTGTTGCTTTTCATTTCTTTGCTATGTTTTCTTCCTTTCTCTCTTTCTATTCCTTTTATTTTTATTTCTTTTAACGTTTATTTATTTTTGAGAGAGAGAGAGAGGGAGAGACAGATTGCGAGCAGGAGAGGGGCAGAGAGAGAGGGAGACACAGAATATGAAGCAGGCTCCAGGTTCTGAGATGTCAGCACAGAGCCCTACATGGGGCTCAAACTCCCAAACTGAGATCATGACCTGAGCCGAAGTTGGATGCCTAACCAGTTGAGCCACCCAGGCACCCCTCTATTGCTTTTTGAAGTGAAATTTTGTTCGAAGTCATTTTAGAAATTGTGCTGTTTTTAGGATTAGTTATATAATACAGTGCTGATATTAAACTTCATTTTAAAAAACTCTGCCAAAGTGTCTCTCTGTATTTTAAATTATCACCCAAGCTCAAGGTTGAGAGAATGGAAGGGTGATAGAAGTAATCTACTTACCCTTTAAGTTTATTACTTTAAAAATGACTAGGGTTGGGGCGCCTGGGTGGCGCAGTCGGTTAAGCGTCCGACTTCAGCCAGGTCACGATCTCGCGGTCCGGGAGTTCGAGCCCCGCGTCAGGCTCTGGGCTGATGGCTCAGAGCCTGGAGCCTGTTTCCGATTCTGTGTCTCCCTCTCTCTCTGCCCCTCCCCCGTTCATGCTCTGTCTCTCTCTGTCCCAAAAATAAATAAACGTTGAAAAAAAAAAAAAATTAAAAAAAAAAAATGACTAGGGTTTGACTTCACGTGATGTTATGTTATTATAACATATGACTCCTAAGAAAGATTATAGTTTTGACATACTACGGAGGGCTGCTTGAGCCAATGCAGTACTACTGCTTTCTATCAGTACTATCGAGCATATATACGATCAGCACCTATGGTGTGCCAAACAGCTGTACTTGGTCTCATTGGAATATTTTGTTGAACCGTTGTTATGGAACTATTAGGGCTAAAGATACTTTTCAATGTGAATTGATAAAATAGAAACATATTTGTGGTCATTATGACCTCTCCAGAAAGAATACCTTTACTTATATGAACGCATATCCCTCTTTCCAATTTAATCCCTTAAATCAAGAGTCTAAATTTCAGCATCTATCAGTACTCTTTCTTCACCCAGCTAGGTGCACTAATATATGTGAGGTGCTCCTTTGAATATAATAATGTTATATGCCCATTGTGTTCTCAGTCCGTTACACAGGGTCCAGCCGGATATTTCCTCTCACAATTACTTAAATTCACTCCTCTTGGGAGACGTGAGAAGTCTAAATCGAGTTATTAATCAGTTCTTGAGAATAACATTGATGATGCCTTTCATCTATTACTGAGTAAAAACCACAATACTACATATATAAGATAATACACATGTATTCTCAACCATTCTGTAAATTAGACACTATTATATCTGTTTTGGAAGTAAGAGTACTGAAGTTCAGTACTCTGGGCCAAACCTGCCTCCCTCAAGTCAAGCAACTGAGAAGTGGTAAAGCCAAGAATCCTACCCAGGGTTTTAACAGCACATATTGTCAACATGAAATACCCTAACGTTCAGTCCAAGTTCAGTTTATAATGTTGACCAAGAGAGTCAGAAGATGCATATCAAAAATTTAAAACTTAGCGGTTTCAGGGATTTGCATGATTAATGACATTTCAAGTGCCTTAACAGAAGTACCAAAAGTTTGTGTGTTTTTTGTAAGTTTGCAAAAAGATAAAGTGAATTTTGGAATACGAGAAGTATTTTAAAGGAATCAAAGAGTGCTCTGAAATAATATTTCCAGTGTTTCAAACTCAAAACATTTTTTTCACTGCACCTAACAACAAGAACAAAGTATTTCAGGAATTTGCATTTTGAGAAAGGACTCATATACTTATGGATATTTTCATGGAAGTACAAATATAGCACAGATCACGTGATAAAAACTAACCTCACAGGCTAGGGCCAAAGCTTCCCGAAGTAATAAAGTTTTCATTTATGGAGGAAGACTGATTTTCTTCCCAACTGTATCACACTACTTTCTCAGTACAAATAGTGCCCAAGTTATGTTGTACTCACTCCTACTTACTTTTCATAACATCCCTTGAAAGTCTCAAAATGTGCAAGAACAGATAACTTATTTAGAAAAGGCAAAACCATAAGCAGAACTAGTGATTTTCTCTCAGTATGTGTGGAGTTTTCTTAGTTACTCAGTTTTTATTATCAGCATAGGCTTCTTCCCTTTATGTATTTTATATACATTTTTAGTGTATCTCAGAAAGCAAATAAAAATATGAGATTGGAGCGGCAAAAGTCGTAGAAACTATTTGCAGAGTTAAAGACACATAATATTAAAGATAAGAGGAAGAGGAAGGATTGAAAAACCCTTCTCATTTCAATTAGTACTTTCTACTGTGAACAGTGCTGTGAGCAATAAAGGAAAAGAGAAGAATGTGTGGCTGAGTCTGCTTCGGTAACATCTTTGATGATAACTAAACATCAATCCAGTGTGACTAAGCAGACTGACAGTCTTGAGTTTGTAAATAGAAGATAAAACTTAAAAATATGTCTCTTAGTTGGAATCTGATTCAGGAAGAATCAATGCAGCATGAGGATTTAAAAGATAAGATGTAAGAACAAACTCTTTTTCTTGTAAAAGATGAATTCAGCAATTTTAGGAATGTGCTGGCCTCCAAAAGTGTTAAAGTGCTGAGGTTGCCTGAGCTGGGACTTGGTCAGCCAAATATGTTATAAACGTTAGGCATTTCCTGAATATTTATACATAATATGGTCATACATGCATGCATACTTTATATATCCATGCATATATGAGTATTGAAATAATAACAATGCTTGTTTCAAGTTAAGGTACCAATACTTGCTGCATATTCATATAAAAATATGTAAAAAAATATATTATATCCTAATATATATTATATATATGTATTCTGTATTAAATATATTCTATATTCTATATATTCTACCCTGATACTTACATAAGTGTATGTGTACATAAACGCATGTATGTATATATGTATGTGCACATATATATGTATATATGAATATGTATATATATGTATATGCACAACACACAGTGAGGATGCTTTATTTACCATAACCCTTTATGTAACTCAAGTTCTTATGTATATGACAACTCCTTGTGACACACACATTGTGTCACCAGTCAGCATTCTCAGAATGAATGTCATTTGGAGATTCTTCCATAACTCTCCTTTTTCCTATGCTTATATGGTTTTTCATATAACTATGAGTTTGGCTTTAAACTTTATCATAGTCATATAATCCATCTCTCTGGGAAAATAATTCTTTCACAAAGGTGGCTAACCCATTAATTTGAAGAATATATTTTAAGAATATTCACACGGTGGGGCTCCTGAGTGGGTCAGTTAGACGTCCAACTTCAGCTCAGGTCATGATCTCGTGGTTTGTGGGTTTGAGCCCCATGTTGGGCTATGTGCTGACAGCTCAGAGCCTGGAGCCTGCTTCAGATTCTGTGTCTCCCTCTCTCTCTGCCCCCTCCTGCTTTTACTCTCTCTCTCTCTGTCTCTCTCAAAAATAAATAAACATTTTTTAAAAAATTTTTAAAAGAATATTCATGGGGCACCTGGGTGGCTCAGTCAGTTAGGCATCGACTTCAGCTCAGGTCACGATCTCACAGTTTGTGAGTTCAAGCCTTGTCTCAGGCTCCGTGCTGACAACTCAGAGCCTGGAGCCTGTTTCAGATTCTGTGTCTCCCTCTCTCTCTGCCCCTCCCCTGCTCGTGCTCTGTCTCTCTCTCTCTGTCTCTCTCTCTCTCAAAAATAAATAGACATTAAAAACAAAAAAGAATATTCATGTAGCAATGACTGAATTGGAAAAAAAAGTGGTTTATAGAAATAAGATGCCTATTGAGCTATATCTTCTGAATTTTCTTGTGTCTCAAACCCTTCTGGTTTTACATGGGCATCAGACTAGCCATTGTGAAGTGTGATTTCATTTATAGTCATATCACAGAATAAGATTACTTTCGTTGACTGTGAGATTAGAGCCTTCCCCATAAATGTGTATTTTATAGCTACTGTTAGGTGTAAGCAATCATAGCTTAAAACTGGAAGCAAACACACAGAAATCATCCAGTTGATCTAGCCTCAGGCTAGAGGCTCTTAGGTAAGTCACTCTTCATTTGCCCAAGTCAAGATAAGCAGTGTTAACATTCTCATTATTCATCAATAAAACAAGAAGGATGAAAAGAATGGGAGAGCACTAAATGTGATAAATGCCAAATAAAATGTTTGGAAAAAGTGAATGTAGAAGTCAGGTGGAGATTAAAATACAACATATCTTTGGGTCACTCAGTTAAAAGGGTGAGTACATTCATCAGAGAATTGTATAGTGTTTGGCCAACATGTTAATTATAGACCTAAGGGAATCCTGACACAGGTAATATAAACATGCAGTTCTTATCATATATCATCACTAAGTATTATAAACTATCCCCAGGAAAACCATGGGTTTTTATTTCCAGCATAAAAAAATGGGTGAAATTTGGGGTCATGGTACCAGCCTGATGCAGAGAATTTTTAACCTAGTGATACTCATGTCAAGCTCAACTTACAGTAAATATTGAGATGAAAAGCTAAATCAAGAAAATATATCTTTATCCTTATGTTGCACTACCTAGGGAAAAAATACTGTTGGTATCTCTTCTACACAACAAAGCAGGACATTATATCAAGAATATGATGTTAGTTATTTTGGAATATAGCTAACAAAATATATTGCATTGTTTTAGATGAAGGAAAACATGAATATAGTGGGGACATGTATGGATGTGCAATATGTGACACATTTAACTTGGTGAATATCAATAAAAAACATAATGGTTTCAATACTACAGACTCATCAACAAAAATCTGTACTATAGGTGGGCAATCCACCATTTTTGCTTGCACACTGCAAAATAATCCAACCTCAGAAGAACTGAGAAGAAGAAGGAAAACAACCAGAAGGTTCTTTCTTGGCATACTTGACAAGGCAAGAAGAAAGAAGTTACTAAAACTTTAATTAAGTTAAAGTAGCACAGCATGGACATTAACTATCAGAAAGTATTAGTAACCAACAATTCATTCCATGCATAGCAAACTGTGAGTATCATGTAGACCATGATAAAACAAAACAGAACTCTACACATATATAAAAAAACAGAAAGAATGGTCACCCAGTTGAATATTACAAATGAAATTTGGATTTAAAAATAATCTCAGTCATAAGTCTAATTTTACATTTTTATCTAACAATGAAGAGTCAAGCATTTCAATTTTAGATCTAAAATCTGTATCTTTAAAATGATAGCACTGCATAGAGGCAGGTTTGCTGCAAAGTACTTGAAACTTTAGCATTCCTCACTTTTATAAGTTCCTTCCAGGACCACGAAGATTATGTGGTTTTGCAAAATATTCTAAAGTTGAATATTTTAGCCAAAATTTGCTCAGAAATCTGTCTCCTTCTACTCCAACTTTCTCCCCATTTCCATCCGATCACCTTGGGTGACAATAGAGTAGCCAAGGATATTTTTGAGATCCAGCTAAGGGGAAATTTATCTGGAAAAAACATTTAATTTAGATTTACTGGAGTATAGTTTGGGGATTTTCAGTGATTTCTATGTATAGTTAACTTATTGCTAGCCATAAATGGCTCCCACAAGTCTTACTACCAACCATTGAAAGAGCCAGAGGTGGTAGTATGATATGAACACATCTTTTCACACCTAGGACTGGAAGTATGTGGGTAGCAGAACAGGGAGAGAAGAAGGAACGGAAGAAAGAAAGAAAGAAAGAAAGAAAGAAAGAAAGAAAGAAAGAAAGAAAGAAAGAAAGAAAGAAAGAAGAAAGAAACAGAGGAAGGAAGGAAGGAAGGAAGGAAGGAAGGAAGGAAGGAAGGAAGAGGGGAGGGAGGGAGGGAGGGAGGGAGGGAGGAAGGAAGGAAGGAAGGAAGGAAGGAAGGAAGGAAGGGAATGAAGGAAACAGAAAGAAATGAATGAATGAATGACTGGAGCCAGAAACTAACCTTTGGATATTTTCCCAGTCACCAAACATGTAAAGTTATAAGTGAAGAATTTGGTTCTCATCAATGCCTAGATAAAATATAAGTTCTCCCTTATCAGGAAAGAAATACATTGAATAATACAGTATATAAACCATAAATGCAACAGATATTTTATTTATTTATGGGAATTGCATTAGGATTTTATAAAAAGAAATCCTGTGTTTGTAGAACACAAGCCCAGAAGTGTTGCTCCAACTAATATGTTTGTGAGTGAAATCACTCACTTTCTGCATGCCAACATATTGGGTCATGTCTAAGTGTATCTGACTCATCATGGCCAATGAAGTCTGAAGGTTACAGATGAAAAAGCATCCAAAATTGATACATATGCAACAAGCCAATATGAAGAAACAAGTGTTCAGTGGCAAAATTCCTCATATATTCATCAATCAAGCAATGCACATATCAGTGTTGGGTTATATTATATGTAGCTCGAGACTCATGATTTTGACACAATCGAAGGGTAATTTTTTTAGTCATCCTTAAATTTATTTATGAAAACAATCATGAAAATTCTGATTAAAATTAGTAGAATATGAACCAAAATGATAAAATTAGCAAAGGAAGCAATAGAATTTATTCTGACATTGAGAAGTAAATTATGACAAAATTTATGCCACACTAAAAGCAGTTATTCATTGAAAGGAAGACACAGATTTTGAAAAGAAGTGATGACTATAGTCTTAGATTATTTGAAAATCCAATTAATAAAGTAGACTAATTCTTATAAATACATTGGTAAAGACAATTTTTGCTAATTTGACACAAAATATTGACATATACAAAATACAAAACTCACAATAATTCCTTACTACAAGGACATAGTAGAGAAAAAAATTGGTTAATGCAGAGTATTTAAGATTACTTATTGCATAAGTAATCTTTAAATACCATGAAATATTATAGTCCATACATGAAAGACAGTGGATACTTTTCCCAAATTTGAGAATAAGCCTAAAAATCTACTTGACGTTGCTAAATTGATCTGTGAAGCTAAGTTTTCAGATCCAGCAATAAAAAACGATCCCAGAAATTTCCATCAGCTTTCCAGAAGATGGATTGAATTATTGTTCTATGTAAAGAAATTAAAGAATTGTTGTCATGTGAAGAGGCAAGGAGTACGTGGTGTACTTCCCGCAACAAAATTAAGGATAAAAATATCATAGAAATATATCAGATAGCTAACTATAAGGATTTTCAAATATTACATTTGCTTGCTTTTTAAATTGTTTACTTCTATTTCTTTCCTTAATTATTCACACCTGAATCTGTTTGTATTTTTAGTGTTGCATTATTTTTCAACAGGAGGGCCCCTGAAATTGCATAATTTAGATTTCATATGTCATAAAACCTAGATTCACACCCAGAGTTCCTGGATTTGATATTATAAGAGATGGATTCAGTTCTCAATTCACTAATTTCCAGGAGAGGTGATATTAAGCTACTACTTAGGATAAGAATATTGTTATTACAGGCTGCTATAAAAACTAAATATATATTATCATGCATTATTTTATATATATATATTATCATGTACTGTAATATATAAACATATATATTTATATATATTTATATATATATAATATATATAATATATTACAGGCTGCTATAAAAACTAAATATATATTATCATGTACTGTAATATATAAAACTCCATAAGGTAAAGATGTTACTTTTACTATCATGCAACTGAATTCCCTTTTACAATGATGATTGTTCTTGTTTGCATAGGACATGAAACTTCACCTATATGAAGGGACAATCCAGAAAAATTCACCAAAACCACATGATTTAACTTAAGTGCATGGAAGACTTTCTCAATAGTGAAAATTTTTAAATGTGGTCATGAGCTACTATGGGAAATTACACAATCTCTTGAAATTAAATCTCTTTGAAGACCCAAAGTAAATGGTTCAAATCTTCATGATCTAAAAGAGCCTGAAATTTCCCTTAAAAAGAAGAGAATTTATTTTAAGAACCTTTGTGTATTTTTTTCTTACTATTTTATTTACTACAAAATACAAGTCTATTTGGAGAAATTATAGAATAATAGAAGACAAAATCACTATCATTTATAATCTGGTGATTTAAACTTATAAGAAGTTATATAATGCACATATATAGTAATAACATATTAAGACACATACACATTAATAACTTTCAAATGTAAGTCAAAAATCAAGTCATGATCTGACCATGAAAAATCCCACTCTTACATACTTTCTCATTACACCCAGTGCCCTGTGTCATATCTGTATCTCAATTTCTCATTTTTTGCCTAATTCATGCTTCATTGTTGTCTAATTCTATTCCTTTGTCCTACTATCTTAATTTAATCTCCATTGTCAACATATTTTAGTTTTTGCCTTTAGGTCATATGTTATGAAACCCTCTCCTTATGTGTATTTCCTAAGTTGTGGAAGATCCGATAGCCTCCACCAATATGTGATAATTTATTTTATATTTATACCTGTCATATAAGCTGTCAATTATTTTATATCATCTTAAATATGCATATTCATTTTCCAGCTAGACCATAAACTTACTTCAGATAAAGGGTATATAAAACAATATTGGATTCAACTTCAATAAATACTGAAATCTAAATTCACAATGGCCATAACAAGAAGTTTGTTCCTCACACATATGCATTCTGGGGGATTTGGGGACTGGTATAATGACTCTACCCCACAAAGTCCTCAGGGACCCAGCTTCTGAAGCTGCTACATTACCCAGTTACAAGGGGTACAATTCATAGGGGCTACAATGTGCATTGGAGCCAATTGGAGTTGTGCAACAATGTAACCCTCTGGGGTTTCTCCAGTCACTGCTCTAACACTCTTCAAGTGGCTTTGTGCTTATGATCCAAGATGACCTATACCCATGCTTCAGGGCAGCAAAATGAGAGAAGAGAGGAAGACAACTATGTTCATATATCAAAAAGATGCCCCCAAATCCACCATAGAAGATTTTAGCTTGCAGGTCATTGGCTAGAGTGTATGACCTCCACATGCCTACACTGATCTGGAAGGGGAGCTAGGAACTACATCCTACATTCTGGAAAGCACTGGCCACTACAGGGAGAGAGAAATGGGAGCAAATAGAAAATAAAAATAAGGTGAAGCTGTCATTGTGAGGAAGAAAACAAAGGAAAAGAGATTTCAAAACTGGGAAAGTTTTGTCTTATTTTGCTTAGATTATACATCAGTATAAAGGCTTATTGGAAACTAAAGTCTTAGGTGAGATATATAAGTACACATGTACTCGTATATCTCTTCATAAGGATAAAAAACATTTAAAGTCATTCCTAATTGTTTGATAATGTAAAATTGCATTTGCAAAGTAGACTATGAAGATTCTGAGGGAAAATGCACTTTTTTTTTTAAGTTTCCACTATGTCAATAATAGTCTGTTGTGGCCTAAGTACTCAGTACATGCCAGGTAATATTTGTAAACCAAAGAATTCTGAATACATCATGATAAATGTGTTTCTACATTATGTAAACTGTGCAAATTTCTCTTAGAAGGTGCTGGTAAGAAGGATAAGAAACAGTAAAGATTGAAAAGATGAGACTATAAATCGTTTTCAATGAAAGAGATGATTCCAAAAAGTGCTAGAGTATCTCAGACTTTATATCTTCCAGCTGGTGTGCAAAGCCCTTTCTTCAAGGTCTTCACTAGAACTGGCATAAACATTACCTTACTGGAATGACATACACAACAAGACATTAAACAAGGTGTGTCCAAAGACGTTTTGAAGTTAACCTTGAACCAGAGTATAAAATAGTCTATGCAAGTTTAAATAATTCAGGGGAAAGAAGAAAGAAAAAATATGAATAAAACTTTCATTGACATAAAGCATTCTATCCTTTCTACTCTGTTGGTCTCTTCACTTCTCTAAGAAGGAGGCTAAATCTGAAATTAGAGTTGGAAAGGAATTTCAGTGACCCTTTGCCAGCAAGTGGCCCAATGTGCACCTGTGAGACACCTTTACAGGGGTTGCAGACCCAAGCGGGACATGTTCACTGCAGTTTAGAACAGATGGAGCCAGCACAGCAAAGAGTAACTTCTTTTATAAGCTCAATGAATCTAAACCTGTCTGATGTTTTCCAAGGGTAATTTGGAATAGATTCAGATAGTTCCAAACCACAGTATTTGGGCTTTAGCATGATCTTGTCTGGTAATGATTTAAATTTGATAACAAGCCAGAGTTCCAACTTTTTATCCCCTCTTCCCCCAAATTGATGTAGCAAACTATGAATTTATCATGCACCAAAATCATTTTTATATTGGTGTCCTACCATTCTACAGATAGATCATATTTTCAATGAAAAGAAAAACTAATTTCATGTTCATATTTTCCATTTGTAGAACCCATAACAAATATTTAACTTTCTGATGGTTAACTTTCTACAAGCTTGTTTCAGTTAGTAGAAAGAAATGTGACTCTATCTGTGGCTCACAAAAGCCCCATGCATGGCACAACACAATTTTGAAAAGATACAGATGGAAAGAGTTTATTCTCAGTGTGAAAAGCTGTAATTTATTCTTGGGTAAATAAATAAATTAAAGACGATTCACATTTGGATTTGACCAGAAACAAATGTGAAGGGACTCCTCCAGTATACAATAGTAGCATTAGCATCCTTTTATATAAACAAGACATGAGCCAGCCATAGGCATTGGTATTTGGTGAATAATAAACAGTGGATGGGCCTGATCACTACTATTAGCCATTGGGAGTCTGTGACAATCTAGTAAATGTACCAGAGCCATGTGCGTGGCTCTGGTAAAATAGTTAATATGACATTCACATTGATAGAAATAGAGAGTGACAGACTTTTTACTTTAAATGTCATCATGTTATGTGAAAAAGGGAAGAAAGGATTGGTGAATATAAGTCTTTCCAACTTTATTATGAACAATCCTATTTCTCCAATCCTTTCACCAAATTTTCACATAACATGGCTTCAAATCCCCTCAAAGTCTTGGTCATTTCTGCAAAAATGCCAGTCTATGTCTCCCTTAAAGTATAATGCCCCAAACTGAGTATTACAAGTTAAGCATAATCTGACCATTGCAGAATAGTTGACCTAATACCAGCCTTTTTGGAGATTTTACTTTTTTATCAATGCAGCTACTTCAGTAGCTATTTGCAAAACACTAACAATAGTTATAACAATAACAATAACAATAGTAACGGTGATAACAATAAATAAAAGAAAGAAAAACACACAACCACACAAACTTACCAGACCATGAGCTCCACCTGAGATAGTAACGACCAATTCCACTACTTCCCCAGCATCCACATTCTGCCTGGCAGATAGTCAGTGCTTAATAAACATTGGCTATTGAACCCTACTAAAGGATAATGAATTTGGACCAAACTCATCAGAACTATCCAGATAAAAAGCATAAGAAAATCAGAATTAGAAGTGATCTGTAGAGAAATAGGCTTTCCAAGATAGTGGAAAGCTGAAGGCTGAGAAATTATTCAAAATACCTATGCATAGAATCTTACATCTTCTCAAAGGGTCTTGTGGACTTGCTAACACTGAGCCTGATGCAAGATCCAGGAAAGTCCAATGTTTGTAAACATTCTCTGAAATAGACACACTTGGTTTGTTAGTGTAAGGCACTCCAAAAGGTGAGTATAAAGAGATGAGAACTGAGTACCTCAGATCTGGCATTTGTAAGTCCCTGTCATTATGCTATGAATCAAGGGAAGCTCAGGTAAGATTTATCCCATGAATTCCCATTCTGTGTAAACTTATTATTCCCAATAAGAATTTGTATCTTTATCTGATTAAGTCAAAAGCTTCATCTACCCTTATACCCTGTGTGCATGTGTGTGCACACGTGTGCATGTCAATAGTCTCTTCATAAACACCTGACACCACCAAAACTCTTGTGGCTATAGATTTAAAACCAATTATATTAATAGGCATAAACATCTCCTGTGAATACACTGAAGAGTCAATATAATTCAAAAATAAAAGTTATAATATTTTGTCTTCAAAGACCATTTAATGAGATATGGATAGAAAAAATGCTTAAATGTAAATAATGAAGAATTAACTGTTCATCTGAGGCAAGAATAAGAATAAGGCATGAAGGTTTGTAGTTGTGCTAACAAAATGCCATCAAAGACTAAAATGTCTTTTGATGTCTATAAAAACCAAATTCTAACAATTGTCAAGATAGATAGATGGATAGATATATAATAGATAGATAGATGGCAGATAGATGATAGATAGATAGATAGATAGATAGATAGAGGCACATAAGCATTCCAAACTACATAAAGTTAAGTACACAGGGTTTAGGACCCCGTATACAAGTAGAGACAGGTTTTCATGAGTAAGAATGAAATCCAACACTGCAGATCTTGTGCAAGAAGCCAGATCTTAGAAGCCAGAGTATATACACATATACCAGAACTAAAAGGAGCTGTCTCATCCAAGAAAAGAGAACTAGAGTTAGTGAACTTGAAAAAACAAATCTGCACATTGGACTGGAAATGCAACACAGGTGTAGGCCACAGACTCTGAGCCATGTGTTGACAAAGAATATCCACCCCTTCCCAAATTGTGGAACTCGGATTCACAGATATTTTTAAGGTACAGAAGCCTGTATTAAGAAGCAAATAAGAGAACTGGTCAAGAACCAATTAATCCTGTTGAGCTATGACAGAAATAATCTTGGAAGGGGGTGGAAAGAGGTTGCTGCCTCCACAATCTAGGTGATACACAGGACTTTCACAGGTTGACAATTTTCACTACAGAATATACAATTTTATTTTTCAAGTTTGTTCTTAAAAGTAATTCATTATTTATTTTTATTATATTTTTATTTCAGTATAGTCAGCAGAAAAAAAAGAGTTTACAACTAAAATGTTTAACAAGAAGGGAAAACATATCATGAAAGAGTCAATAGATTAAAAGAGAAGAAATCTCATATTCAAAATAGTAGGGCAATCTGAAAACGACTTTTATATAAATATTATTAAAATGCTTAAGTGAATAAACAAAGTAATAAAATCTGTGGGAAAATTGAGATGTTGATTAAATTTAGACATTGTTCAGTTAAATGTATAAGTAGATAAAGAATAAATAGATAGAGGCTGTTTAAGGTTCAAAATCATTAATAGGGTGGAGGAGATCAATTTACAAAAAGAAAGAGAGGTAAAAACAAACAAATAAAAAAAAAAAAAAACAGCAATCAATAAAAATCCAGGAAAAACATAGTCCAAGATGACAAAATTATAATCAGCCTCATTAGCCATTACAATCAATGAAACTAAATTAAGCTTACTTGTTGAAGTAGAGATTCTGAGATTGGATTACCTGCAATATCACTATATTTACCAAAGACAAGATTAAAACATAATAACACACTCAGGAAACAATAGATGTTGGTAAGGATGAGGATAAAGGGGAACATTTTTGCACTTTGGTGGGAAGGCAAACTGGTGCAGCCACTCTGGAAAACAGTACAGAGGTTCCTCAAAAAATTAATAGAGCTACCTGCAACCTAACAATCACATGACCAGGTATCTTTCCAAAGGATACAAATATGCTGATTGGAAGGGGCACATGCACCCCAATGTTTATAGCAGTGCTATCAACAAGAGCCAAATCACAGAAGGAGCCCAAATGTCAATTGACTCATGAATGGATAAAGAAGATGTGAGATATCTCACATCTTCTTTTTTTTTTTTTTTTTTTTTTTTTTTTTTTTTAATTTTTTTTTTTTTTTCAACGTTTATTTATTTTTGGGACAGAGAGAGACAGAGCATGAACGGGGGAGGGGCAGAGAGAGAGGGAGACACAGAATCGGAAACAGGCTCCAGGCTCTGAGCCATCAGCCCAGAGCCCGACGCGGGGCTCGAACTCACGGACCGCAAGATCGTGACCTGGCTGAAGTCGGACGCTTAACCGACTGCGCCACCCAGGCGCCCCTCACATCTTCTTTATCCATTCATGAGTCAATTGACATTTGGGCTCCTTCTGTGATATATATATATATATATATATATATATACACACACACACACACACACACACACACACACACACATACATACACATATATATATGTATATATATATATGTGTATATATATAATAGAATATTATTTGGCAATCAAAAAGAATGAAATCTTCCCATTTGCAACAACGTGGATGGAACTAGAATGTATTATGCTAAGCAAAATAAGTCTATCAGAGAAAGATAAATGTCATATGATTTCACTCGTGTGGAATTTAAGAAACAAAACAGATGAACACAGGGGAAGGGAAGAGAAAAGATAAAAACAGAGAGGGAGGCAAACCATATGAGGCTCTTAAATACAGAGAACAAACTGAGGGATGCTGGAGGGCAGATTGGTTGGGGGATGGGCTAAATGGGTGATGGGCATTAAGGAGGGCACTTGTTGGGATGAGCACTAGGTGTTATATGCAAGTGATGAATCACTAAATTGACTCCTGAAACCATTATTACACTATATGCTAACTAACTTGTATTTAAAAAATAATAATAATAAAGTTCATATCATGGTTAAAAAAATAATAATAAAAATAAATAAATGCTAAAAAACCACAGTAACATAGAAATGTTAACATAAAATGATGGGAGGAAACACAGGAAAATATTAATCAAAATAATGCTTTGATGAGGTATTAATAAAAGATTAATAGAGAGAAAATGTGACCTTATTAATTAATAAAAGAAAAAATGGTCTAAGAGGATGTAACAACCATCAATATAAATGTATCTAAAAATATAGCTGTGAAATTAATAGACAAAACACATAGAATATTAGTACGGATGCAGATGTAAACAATACAATCAACAATCTTGATCTAATACATGAAGAACCATGCACCCAGCAGTTAGAGAATACACATTCTTTTAAGCATATGAGTTATTTCAGAAACTGATCATGTAGCAGCCAAAAAAAAGGAAGCCTCAATTAATTCTAAATATTAATAGAAAAATTCTATCGATTAAAATGCTTGCAGTCCTTTTAAGGGAGGCTATTGAGGGTTTTTAGCAGAGGAGTGATTTGATCTTTCTTAAGTTTTAAGGATCCTTGTGGTTGCTGTATTGAAAATAAATTATAGGATGAAAGAAGGTTTAAGACAAAAATAAAGAAACCAGATTTCTTGATGAATGGAAGGTTAACGAAACCAGAAGCAAAATTAGTGCAAAAAAAGAAGTGCAAAATCATAAATGAAATATTTACTTCATGGAAATTACATAGAAATATCCATCACATAGAAATACAAGATCTATGTAGAAGAAAATGATAGTCCTGCTAGAGAGTTAATGTGTGAGTCACAATGCAATATAGACTGGTTTTCTAAAAATTTTTTTAGCCTTAAAAATAACACATTTAGGGGCACCTGGGTGGCTCAGTTGGTTAAGTGTACGACTTCAGCTCAGGTCATGATCTCACAGTCTGTGAGTTCGAGCCCTGCATCAGGCTCTGTGTTGACAGCTCAGAGCCTGGAGCCTGCTTCAGATTCTGCGTATCCCTCTCTCTGTGCCCCTTCCCCACTCATGCCCTGTCTCTCTCTGTCTCAAAAATAAATAAAAACATTTAAAAAAATTTTTTAAAAATAACACATTTAAGAGAGTTGGAATAAAGTCAAAGAACCACACCACTGTGGCAGTCCTGATGGGTCAAACTGTCTGGTAGTTTCTCTCACCGTCTTTGAAATTGATTACTATATGATACAGGCTCCTTGGGGTCTTGGATATCACAATGGCTTCAAAAGAAAAAAAAAATGACTCACTGTTTACTTACCAACATGAGTTAATTTATCAAAAAGAACATCACTTAACAGGGTAATTTATCATCTTTTACCACACATAATGCTCATATTCCAAGTTCTGGAAAGAAAACACTAAAATCTACCATCTTTGAGATAAACAATTAAATAAATAAGGAAGTGGCCAAAGGAGATTCAGCAAAAGAAAAAAAAAAAATCTTTGTTTGACTACCGGCTTCATATGAAAGACTGGAACAAGATTTTCTTAAATTTGGCTACTTTAAGAGCCTGCACCTATTTTACTGCATTTTTCGAATTCTGAAATCTCTCATCTTACTTTTTTTCCTTGTGAGAAGCTTAGTGTTGGCTGAGCTCAATGTCACTTAGACTAAATTTATGGCACATTTTTTTATTGTAAATCAGTTAAGACCCTTTCTTAATCACCTTTATTATTTGCTTCTCCTTTTTCCATAAGAGCATGTACACACCCATTCACACAATACAATTTTTTTTAATATTCTGATTTTAAAAGTACTTTTTCCCCTACTATCTACATAAAGTTTCCCTGTTACTCAATAAGGCTTCTATGCTTACTCTTTTAATATTTCACAGTTTCCTTATGGAACCTTATGAAGGAAAACACAGCTACTTCATTATATAGTCATTTCATATACTTTGGGATTGTGTTCATCTTTCTCTCAACTATCCTATGCCATAGCATCATGATGATTAAAACACCACCATCAAACTAAGAATTATATATGCTCTTTAAACTATCTCATGTTATCAACTGGAAAATACACTGTAGGAAAAAATGTGACCATTAAAACTGTTTGTTGAATAACATGACTATAAAAAGAAAAGGATTAAGTTTGAAGCTGATAGTTACAGAGAGTGAAAGAAATGTTTGGATGTTGTTTGGGATTATTCATTTCAACAAAGTCTGTCATGCTCAATAAGTTCCAAATGATAGTGTGGGAACATGTGAAATTGAAATTAGACTGTTGGAGAAATCTGAGAGCAGATACAGAAAATCAAAACATGCCATGCACAGCACCCAGCTATGCCTTAGACTATCATTTTCACTATCAGCCACTTAATAGCTTCTTCTCAGATTATGTACTCCTAACATGTGTTTTTTCCTAGAAATTACCAAGCTATCTAATAAACTTAATCAATTATTTTAAGTCAATGTGTTTAGAACTTAAGTATTTATATAAAGCATTACATTTATGGGGCCCCTAGGTGGCTCAGTCAATTAAGTGTCTGACTCTTAATTTCAGCTCAAGTCATAATCTCATGATTCCTGACAACCAGCCCTGAGTCAGGCTACACGCTGTTCTCCCTCCCTCTATGCCCCTCTCCCCTCTCCCACTTGTTTTCTCTCTCTCTCTCTCTCTCTCTCTCTCTCTCAAAATAAATAAATAAACATTTTTTTAAAAGCATTAGATTTATGAAAAAGATATCTAAAGCTTCAAAATAACTTAAATAACAATATGTCATTGTCAGTTGAATTTCACATAGAGAAGAGAGTTTTTATTTATCTATCTATATATTTATTTATTTATTTATTTCTTTTATATGAAATTTCTTGTCAAATTGGTTTCCATACAACACCCAGTGCTCATCCCAACAGGTGCCCTCCTCAATGCCCATCACCCATTTTCCCCTCCCCACCACCCCCATCAACCTTCAGTTTATTCTCAGTATTTAAGAGTGAGAAGAGAATTTTTAAAAGGAATAATGATTAAATGTGATTAACATTTTATCATTCATTTATATGTTTATATACCAAGAGGAATACCTAAATTATATTTCAATAGATGTATATGTATTCATATATTCAACAATCATTTAAGGCTTTATCAAGTACAAAGTACTAGGGATTGTGTAGCAAAAGCAAGATAAATAAATTGCCCTCTCTTCCCTCAAAAACTGTACAACCAATAGGAGTGCTGTACATACAAGTAAAACTTGTAACATGAAGGCTGTTAACCCTGCCACAGGTGAGACTGACACTGTGTTATTAGGGGTTTTTTTCATTCAGTTTTTCAAGAAGCAATAAAGGGATTCCTCATAAGTACCTGAAACTCTTCTGGGGATAGTGGATAGAGAGAACAAGACCAACAATAAGAAAATTAGTAACTTCACATGATTATCATAAATGCATGCAATCAATAATTGAAAAGAGGATTCTAGTAAGAGATAGGACTAGAAGGTAGCTTGGTGTCCTATGATGGAGAGCCATGGAACTATTGAGGATCCATCACCTGCTTTGAGAAGAAAAATTGTTTTGGTTTACATTTCATAGGGACTAGCCATTTAAAGCCTTTTCCCTCTGTGAAATCCCATCTGCTGCATTGTTATCATACAGACTGTAATGCTTCTCTTACCATACATCATGCAATTATTTTACACCAAGGACTATAGCTATAGCTATATATGATCCTTTCTAGTTTCATCTTTTTCTGATCCCTCATAAAATACTGCTGTTTAAATATGCCCAAATATCAAGATTCCACAACTTCTGATATTATGGAAAAAGTCCATTTTTCTCTGACCAGAGCATGTGCGTGTGCCATGTTCACATTTATTTCACTTAAAACAAATAACCTTAAAAAATAGAGTATTGTTCAGCTGGAACATTCTCAGGTAGATGGCTAACTACTAGCTTCTCTGGCAGTAGTTCTGTCCTGAGGCAGACATATCTATAAGGTTCTCACAAAGAATCTTGCCTCCCAGGACTCATGAAAAGGCAATGAAAATCATGGCTGTTATTTCTGCACAAATAACTCACATAAAGGAAATGCCAGGGCACCCTCTATTATTAGAATAACTCCACATTCCAAAAAAGTTGCATTTACTGCAGTTTTTTAACTCTCTCAGTGCAATATATGCCTTGCTACTGCAATTCCAGACACAACCCCCATATCTATATGGCATTTAAAGCTTTGCTCAATTATTCTTCCCCACTAGTTAATAAAGGAAATAATGGTAATTATTATCTCCATTTTCTCCAAAAGAGTAAACCAAAACTTAGGCAGGATAACATAAAGAATTGCAGATGAAGAACTCTAAGCTACGTCTTTGATTCTTAGTCCAATGTTCCTTCCATAATATCATAAAGCCTTTATAGTGATAAACTTGAAATCCTGGAAGGATAATTCCTTGCACTTGAATGCAAACTATAGATGTGCTGAGAAATGAGGCAATTTTTCCATATAGATTAAAATGGTAAAACATAGAGCCAAAGATTTATGAACTGTGATGTTAATGCCAAATCCTCTAATGCACACTCCTAAACACTCGGTGTTTATTTTACATGTAAAAGGAAACTCAGGATGACACTCAACACTATTTCCTTCATTGATAAAATTTCACAAACCCAATTCTTTATTTTTTAAGATTTTACAATATTGATTAATAGTCTTAAATTAAAACCTGTTGTTATATATCACATAGCATTTGTATTGTTTATCTCATTTGATCTATACAAAAACTCCGAGTATTAGAAAATATGGCATAGGAAGATGAAGTGAAAGGTCACTAGACCAGCATTATTTTCACTACACTTTGCACTGTATGGGGTTTTCTGGTAGTGTTGAGACCAGGACTTTATCACAACTAATGCAGACAATTTGATCTACTTTGAAAAAGGTAAGGCCAAAGAGTAACTATTGGTAGAGTGAAGTAATACCAAGAGATTCTGAAAGTAAAATAAATGTCCTTGATTTTTGAAACTCCTTGATTTGGTTATGTTCCCGTATCAAATGATTCAATAATATCTAAATCCATTTCTATCACTAAAGTACTGGTCTTGAGGAAGGCACTAGTTTTGATTCACCTGTGTATTTCTAGGACCAGGTTAAAGTCTGGAAATTATAGGTACTCCATAAATTCTTGGTAGATGAATGAATAAATTAACTGTATAATGTTTTTATTTTTAAAATTTTTAAATAATGAGGGACACCTGGGTGGGTCAGTCAGTTAAGCATCTGACCCTTTCAGGTCATGATCTCATGGTTTGTGAGCTTGGGTCCCACACCTGACTCTCGGCTGTCAGTGCAGGGCCCACTTCTGATCCTCTGTCCCCCTCTTTCTCTGTCCCTCTCCCACTCGTGTGCTTGCTCTTTCTCTCTCTCTCTTTCAAAAGTAAATAAATTTTTTTTAAATTAATAATGAAAAATTTTCATTTGGAGACATTAATCAACCTGACCAAAATAATCATGAGACTAAATTTAGTTGCCTAAGATAGACATACTACATCTTACCCATTCTTAACCTTCATGTTTTCAAAATAATCTAAATAAAGATTATTTTTACAGTGTTTATAGTGTTTTTTAGATATGCTTTTTATTGTAAGTCATTAAAAGATCCCTGAATTCCTGCATGCCATTGAGACCATACTGATTCCTTAAGGAAAATAAATTAGGATTTACTTGATTGTATAAGAGAAAAATAAATGAAAAATGACAGATTTTTAGTTGGAGTGGAAGAAGAAAGAGCATATGACCATAGCTTTTTAATTTACTCTTTACTCTTACACTGTTAGTGAAAATGCAAACTGATGTAGCCACTCTGGAAAACAGTAGTGAGGTTGCTTAAAAAGTTAAAAATAGAACTACTCTATGATCCCAAAATTACTCTACTAGGTATTTACCCAAAGTCTACAAAAATACTGATTTGAAGGGATACATGCATCTCGATGTTTATAGCAGCATTATCAACAATAGCCAAATTATAGAAAGAGCCCAAATGTCCACTAACTAATGAATGAATAAAGAAGATGTGGTGTATATATACAATGGAATATTACTCAGCAAACTAAAAGAATGAAATGTTGTCATTTGCAATGACATGGATGGAGCTAGAGAGTTTAATGCTTAGTGAAATAAGTCAGAGAAAGACAAATACCATATGATTTCACTCATCTGTGGAATTTAAGAAATGAAACAGGGGTGCCTGGTTGGCTCAGTCAGTTGAGTGTCTGACCCTTGATTTTGGCTCAGGTCATGATTCCAGGGTCGTGGGATCAAGGCCCACATTAGGCTCTACGCTGACTGTGGAGCCTGGTTAAGATTCTCTCTCTCTCTCTCTCTCTCTCTCTCTTTCTCTCCCTCTGCCACTTTTCCCTGCTTGTGTGCTCTCTCTCACTTGCTCTCTTAAAAAGGATAATAATTAAGAAAAGTAAAAAAAAAAAAAAAAAAAAAACAGATGAACATAAATATAAGGGGGAAAAAAGAGAGAGGCAAACCCTGGAATAGACTCTTAAATATAGAGAACAAACTGAGAGTTACTGAAGGGGAAGTGGGCCAGGGAAATGGGCTGAATGGGTGATAGGTATTAAGGAGGGCACTTGTTGGGATGAGCACTAGATGTTACATATAAGTGACGAATCACTAAATTCTACTCCTGAAACTAAAATTACACTATAAGTTAACTAACTAGAATTTAAATAAAAACTTGAAACTAAAAAAAAAAAAAAAAAAAATTACTCTTCCCTTGCATAAACTGCCAGACCTCCTTTCCCTCACAATTACTAAGTGACTTTTCAACTTCAAACACCATTAAGATAGCCAGTGAGGAGATCTACATCTACTCATTTTGCTCTAAAAATAGCTTCACGGGATGAATGTGAAAGAAAAAGAAATTCGATATGTAACTGATACTATTTGGCTTTAAGTTAAGTTACATTATGTGTTAAAACTCACTTTTAAAGCTCAAAGAATGAATGAACCTGTGCTTTGTCTCCCAGGGCTTTCTTCCTAATTCATCACTGACAGTGGAGCCAGTGTAAGAACAATGTGACCGTAACAGTTACCAATGACTGAACTAGGTTTTGAACAATTGCTGGAAGTCTAGGGCAAGATTCTCTCAGAATCACAATCGCATTAAAATATCTGCACCAACTTTCCCAATCTTCTGCCCAAACTCCTTCAGTTACCGAGAGAAGATCTGTACAGTTCTTTGAAGGACCTAGGAAGAGTTGCTCATCAGCTTGTGGATAGTCTAGTCACGCAGGGAGTGCTACAACCAGGACATTTTTAGCACACTAGCAAAACCCAATGCACATCCATCACCACATCTGAGCGGGATTGGCAAGGACAGCACCATTCTACTTGGGCAGCTGAATAGTTTTATGGAATCCGTATGGTAGGGAGTGTGATCTTTAGAGAGAATACACATGTGATTTTGCTAAAAACCAGGATAATATTAGTCATATAAGCTCCGTCACTGGTTTTCTACAGAATCCAAAGACTTAAAGAAAAGATTTAAAGAATGATGATGCTACCACTGACCTGTAGTTGCTGAATGTTTTATGTACTGTTTCTAATGATAATAATTGAATGTGAAGTGTATTTTTTATACATTTTTCATAGAAAAATATCTTCCAAGTTAAAAGTTGAAAGAAAAAGATGCGAATCTCTGTGAGAGGTATTAATTCCACTGATAATTAGATGAAGAAAGAAGGCAGACCAGAGCAAATGTTTTGAATGATTTAACACATCAAAGAAAATAATAATCTAAATTACCTAATTCTGGAATTGTTTCTTTTAGTATATGTGAGAGTAGTAATCAAGAAGATTATAAAAATGATTTAGGAAAAGAAACAGTTTTCAAAGTTTAAGACAAAATTCTAATTATGTCAGTTATCTTGACATACAAATTTATAGGTGAGTTAGTAGGACACAGTGTATATCATGAGTGAGATATGACATCACAATCACCTACTGTGATTTACATCATATTAAGAGTTTAACATTTCAATGAAACCATGGTCAAAAAAACATAGATGCTAAGAGATGTAGGCACTCAAATGTAGCTAATAACCATCAAATATAACCAATAGAAAATCAACCAGCAAGCCATCAATATATTTGACTAACTGCCTGCTTCTCTCTTCAAATGCTAATCTACTTGAGAACCACCCTTTCCCTCAGATGCTGGAAAGCCAGTTAATGTATAGCTATAATTTAGCATTTCCACATGTTCCCAAGGTCTCGTGTTTCCTCTTTTGAATAGAAACACAGATAGACAGACTGGCAGACTGGCAGTCACACCCTTTCCACAGTTTTGGAAAGAAATTTAGAACAGTGGTTACCAAATGAAACTCAGTAAGTTGCTTCAGTGTTTAATGAAATGAGAAAAAAGAAAAGAAAAAAAGGACAACATAGTGAATTTTAAATAAAATGTAATCTCTGTTTTGGTAATTTGTGCTTTTTCTTTGTTAAAATACCCTTTGAATAATCAAGAGATGTTATAAAGGATGATAGCTGCTTAATTTTTTTCCTTTATCTTGATAAAATAAAAATCTTAAAACTATTCTGCCTGACCCCCCAGCTTTACCTTATTCTTACTAGTTTCTCTAAGCAAAAGTATTAAAACAACTGGTTCAGCATTTCACATGGAAATAAATGTGTTACTCATTGAAAAATGTAGTTAATTCATATCATTATTCTAGTACACATAGCCTTTTCTGTACATAATCCATATACTCTTCTAGTACTGTAAAAGCCCTAAATTGTGTTTTTGTGAAATGGTTTCTGACTGTGTATCCACATGTGTTTTTGCCTGTCTCTTTCTATTTCCCTTTTTCTTCTATTTCCTCTATCCTGCATCTGACTTCTCCAAGCATCTGCCATGTTTTCATAGACTATTATTAAACAATTGTCCAAACTTCTGAATCTGGGCTTTTCTTGCTTAGAACAGCTAAACGTCCTGATGAGAAAAGAAGGCACACATATTTTAAATCAAATTCACTCTAAATAAATTTCTGGATCCCTTATTAGTAATTAGAGCTGGGGTCTGACTTTGAATTGAGACAATGAAGTACATGCAGCAAAAGTGAAAGTGAGTTACCACCTCCATAAATCAGTGTTTCCAAAGATTTGAGACCACCATTCATAGTGAGAAATTCATTTCATATGAGGACCCAGAAAGCACATTAACATAGATATAACTAAACATCCACAACTGAAGTTAAAGTCTCATGAAACAAACCTTATCCTCCTTTAGTGCAATTCACTCTCATGTTTTTTATTCGATCATTTTTTTAAGCTGACCACATTGATTTCATGACCCACTAACATGTCATGGCTCATAGTTTGAAAATTATTGCCACAAAGCACACATCATAAGGTTGCTATTAAATTTCATAGGAATATAAAGTTTAAAACAATTAATTTCCTTTAAATCAATATAAAACTAGCAACCTAGCTGTACCAAATAATTTTCAAGTGTGCAGCCTTTGAATCTGAAGGAAAGAAACATATTTTTATCTCACCTGTCTCAATTTCCATTTCATCCACTCTGATTGGCTCTATCTCAACAATCCTTGGTTCTTCTCCAAATAATTTTTTTTAATTAGCAGAAGCAGAGGGGAGGAAAGATAAATAAAAATGTTTTATTTTTAAAAGTAAACTTTGAGGATCCCATTTTTATCATTGTTAAGCAATATATTGGCTTAAGATTCTGAATTATATGTATAAAGCTCTGAACACATGTCCTTTAAGAAATTACTAAAGAAATGGAAGTTATTTTAGGTTTCCTATTTCAACTTTATACAATAAATTCTCTGCAGGTTTTCTGATTCCTTTTCAAATAAATAAAGGTAGGTAATATTCTAAGTCGTTATGCATACATGGATATATAGGTGTGCATGTATTCATGGACACTCAGACCCTTACTAAGGCAAAGAGACCAGTCTTTGGAATCTAAAGATAAGTAGTACTTCAAGTTCTGCTTCCAACTTTTCCACCACTGTGTAATTTTTAGAATTTCTTCTAAAATTTCTTCCTCTGCAAATGGAGTAATAATCACATCTGCCTCACAAGCTATTGTCAGGAACAAATTACACAAAGTAAGCAAAAAGCAAAGTGCTATTAAATTTTTCATTTTATAATAAATTTAGGTAATAATCTGTTTAGGTTGATTCCATGCTTGGAGGGGAAAACAAACTAGAATTAGCTTCATAGACTATTTGAATTGATTTCCATGCATGATTCTAATCTGATAATTCATTTAATGCATGTAAGTAGAGAAAAAGAACCCCTTTAAGACAAGGAAATTAGAGAAAAGATTAATAATATAGTTGAGTTTAGAAGAATATCAAGTTCTGTACTTACTTCCTAAAATATTTAGACATTTGAACCTGACCATCAAGTGACTGCTACCAAGAGAGGCACCCACATTCTGAAAAACTTCAAATTAGTTTCTCTTGAAAAAAGAGACAAACCAGAAAACACAGTCAACTATAGAGAACAAATTGATGGTTACCATAGGGGAAATAGGTGAAGGGGATTAACAGGATACTTATCATGATGAGCACTGAGTAATGTATAGAATTGTTGAATCATTATATTGTACACCTGAAACTAATATAACACTGTACGTTAACTGCACTGGAGTTAATTTTTTTAAGTTTATTTATTTATTTTGAGAGATAAAATGTGTATTAAAGCGAGGGGGGGGCAGAAAGAGAGGAAGAGAGAAAATCCCAAGCAGGCTACACACTGTCAGCATGGAACCCTGATGCAGAGCACGATCTCATGAACAATGAGATTATGACCTGAGCCAAAATCAAGGGTCTCAGGTTTAACTGACTGAGCCACAGAGCCCTTAAAATTTATTTTTTTTCTATTAGTCTCTCTTGGCTCCTTTAAATTAATAATGAAATTAATAATCAGGTAGAAAACTCCAACCTGTGGACTATGTTCTCTAGGCCACACCAGACATCAGCAAGCTATGGCCCAAAGGTCAAATCCAACCCACCGCCTGTTCATTTATGGCTATGAGCTAAGAATGGTTTTACATTTATAAATGATTGGAGAAGAGGATTAAAAGAAAAAAAATACTTTTTGTGACAATGAAAATTATATGAAATTCAAATTTCAGTGCCCATAAATAAAATTTAATTTGAACACAGTATAGGCCATTTGTTAATGTATTGTCTCTGGCTAATATCATTCTACAACAACAGAGCTTAATAGTTGCAATACAGACCATATGGCCTCCAAAGCCTCAAATAAATATTTATTATTTTGTTTCTTACACTTTGCCAATCCTGAACTACACAGTAACAAAATAAATGCAGACACAAAATGTGAATGATACTTATTAGCTCCATAATTAATCCAACATAGTTATTTTAAAATATAGCAAAGATCATTCTTAACCATAATAAATATTTTGTTTTATATAAAGAGTTAGCATATTTCAAAATGAACTACATAACCTGTTTCTGAATAGTGATGTGGTGTTTTGTTTCAAAACCTAGTAAAAAAATATATATATATATATGTACATATATGTATACATATGTATATATATGTATATATATATGTACATATATATATGCATATATATATGTATGGTTTTTATTCACCAACAGTTTATAGTATACACCCAGGCAATGAGATTAAATTGTATTACTATATTGAAATACATGGCAGTTTATGATAAAGTCCCAAACACTGTCTTCAATAGGACTTAAATCTATCATCATAAATGAAAATTCAGCATTCGCCAAAATCAAACTAACTCTTCTTAAGTAGCATTTCATTAAATTTCCAGGAATATAAAAACCACTGATTTCAACAGAAGGTAAGCACTAGCATTTGAAAAGGTGAGAGGATTCTATATACATTCAACAGTGCCAATTAAATTGAGACTAACAGATGATGACTTCTTATTTATTATTGGCTGGCAAGTATTTAGGCAAAACAGTTAAAACACCAGCCAGACCAAGGAATTCCAGATGGCCTATGATTCAAAAAACAATGTTGAACAGGAACATTCAGAATTTGCTTCTTCTAAATCTCAAGTATTTTACAATATTTATCAAAGAATGAATCCTCACTAAATACTGATTTAATTTTCAAAACTGACAAGAAGAAATTTTCAGGTAAAAGTGTAAAGTATTACATAAATTATAATATGCAAGATTTGACCTTCATAGTATAGATCAGTATTTTCTGCAATAGAGGGTAACCCATCCCTCTCCCCCACCCACAATAGAACATATTGGAGTGTGAAAAGAAAATATTATAAAAGTCCTACTTCCAGGGCACCTGAGTGGCTCAGTCACTTAAGCATCTGACTTCAGCTGACGTCATGATATCATAGTTCACAGGTTTGAGCCCTGCATCAGGCTTTATGCTGATAGTTCGGAGCCTGGAGCTTTGGATTCTATGTCTCACTCTATCTCTGTCCCTCCCCTTCTTGTGCTCTGTCTCTCTCTCTCAAAAATAAATAAACACTTAAAAAATTTAAATGAAGAAAGTCTATTTCCACTTTTGGCTAACTTTTTATGACATACATTAATATAATAATACTTGTATATAGTTCAAAAATGAGTAAATGTACCTGTAATGATGGTGTATCATAAGAATGTTTTACTTAAAGGTACACATCACCAAAATTAACTGGAAACTATTGAACTAACTTACTCTGCCAATATCTCTGATGAACACAGATGCAAAAATCTTCAACAAAATATTACCAAACCAAATTCAACAATACATTTAAAAAAATCACACAACATGATCAGGTGGGATTTATTGCAGGGTTGCAAGGCTGGCTCAACACCTACAAACCAGTCAGTATGGTATGTCACATTAACCAAATGAAGGGTAGAGAGAGGGGCCAAGATGGTGCAACAGCATGGAAGTTGTTTTTTTTTTTTTTTTTTTTGCATCTCTCATCCCTGTGATACAGTCAGATCAACACTAAACCATCCTGCACACCTAGAAAACTGATTTCAGTATTAACACAACAATCTGCACAACCTGAACCAGCAGGTATGTGGTGCAGAGAGGTGAACTGGGGGAGAGAGAAGCCACAGAGGGCAGGGAGCTGTTTTTGCTTGTGGAGAGAGGATGGAGATGGGGGGCGAGGGGGGGGGTGGAGAGTACAAAAGCAGCTGCAGAGAAAAGAGAGTATGCAAGGGACGGAACAAAAAAGGGATAAAGAAGAAAGGAGAGGGTTTAAATTCCATTAAGACTCTATAAACAGGAGGAGTGCACAATTGGAAACTCTGCAGCTTGATACCTGGAGGTGCTCTGGTGGGAAGGGTGAATTCCCAGTAGCAGAGAGTGAGGTCAGAGGGGTCCTTGGGCCACAGGGAGCCAGGCAGTTCCCCTGCTGGGAGGACATTTGGTAGAGGCTGTGCAGCCATCCCATGGCCAAAGGTCCCAGCAGACCCTGGAAAAAAACCACATTCACTGGTGTTGGAACAAGGACATTAAGGGGAAAGCCTGGTACTAAATGTTTGCTGTGATTTTCCATAATCCCTGAAATACTGCTGCTACATGATTGCATGAACTTTTTCTGAGGCAGGCTGGTACCCAGCCACAGGCTCTGGGCATTGGCAGCAGCACGGTCCCATGAATGTTCCTGGGTGCTGCTGGCACCTGGCCATTGCTACATAGGACCCTCCCCTAGAAGATCTGAGCAGGTCAAAGCTGCAGTCCCTCAGAAGTGAGGGGATGGGAAACAGCCCCATCTGAGATATAAGTAAGGAGGGAGGTGCCGCCTGGCAACTTGATGGCTTGATCATGGACAGTGTAAAAGTCGGGAGTGGATAGAAGCCAGAGATAAAGGAGGGGTGTCCAATAGCTGGTCAGGGAAAGCAGAGTTCTGATACTAGATATTGTGTAGCTGGGTGAAGCCATTTTCACTCCTCCCATGCATACACATACACACCTACGTGTGCCACTACAATCCACCCCAGTAAGCTAAGCAGTGCCATCTAGAGGAGAATGGAGTCATTACACTAAGCCCCACCCAACCGGGCCAACCTTGCTCCTCAGGAATACCACCAGTCTCTCTGCCTGCTTAGGTTACAGACTATAAAGTGCTTCATAGTTTGACTTCCAGGGGAAACTGATGTAATTTCCATTGTATTTCAGTCTGTTTGCTGGCCCATCTATTCAATGTTTTTTTAATTTTCTTTTCTTATTCTTGAATACAGAAAGAAAAAAATGTTTATTTTCCATTTTTATTAAAAATATTTTTCTCTAATTTTGATCTATAATATTTTTTACATTTTTTGTAAATTTTTCAACTTCTATTTTACTTCCACCATTTCATTTTATTCTATTTCATTGAATTCAGTTTTTAAAATTTTCAAACATTTTCCTTTTTTTTTATTCTTTTCCTATCTTTCCCTTTTTACTCTAATATATCAAGCTCCTTTCAACAACCAGACCAAAACACACCTAAGATCTAACATCCTTTATTTGAGTTTTTGTGTGTTGTTTTTAATTTTTTAATTTTAATTTTTTTGACCTTATTAATTCCTTTTCTTCTTTCAAAATGATGAAATTAAGGAATTCACCCCAAAAGAAAGAACAGGAAGAAATGACAGCCAGAGACTTAATCAACACAGATATAAGCAAGATGTCTGAGCCAGAATTTAGATTCATGATATTACGAATACTAGCTGGGGCTGAAAACAGATTAGAATCACTTTCTGTGGAGACAAAAGCTAGTCAGGATGAAATAAAAAATGTTGTAACTGAGCTGCAATCTCAAGTGGATGCCACAGCATCAAGAATGGATGACACAGAGCAGTGAATCAGCCATATAGAGGACAAACTTATGGAGAACAACGAAGCAGAAAAAAAAGGAGAGTAAGGCAAAAGAGCATGATTGAAGAATTAGAGAAATCAGTGACTCATTAAAAAGGAACAACATCAGAATCATAAGGGTCCCAGAAGATGAAGAGCAAGAGAAAGGGATAAAAGGGTTATGTGAGCAAATCATAATGGAAAACTTTCCTAACCTGGGGAAAGACAAAGACATCAAATCCAGGAAGCACAAAGAATTCCCATTAGAGTCAACAAAAACCGACTATCAACAAGGCATATCATAGTCAAATTCACAAAATATTTAGGTAAGGAAAGAATCATGAAAGCAGCGAGGGAAAAAAAGCCCTTCACCTACAAGGGAAGACAGATCAGGTTTGCAGCAGACCTATCCACAGAAACTTGGCAGGCCAGAAAGGAATGGCAGGATATATTCAATGTGCTGAATCTGAAAAACATGCAGCCAAGAATTCTTTATCCAGCAAGGCTATCATTCAAAATAGAAAGATATATTAAAAGTTTCCCAGACAAACAAAAGCTAAGGAGTTCGTGACCACTAAACCATCCCTGCAAGAAATTTTAAGGGGGACTTTCTGAAGCGAGAAAATATGAAAAAAAAAAAAGACCAAAAGCAACAAAGACTAGAAAGGACCAGAGAACACCACCAGAAACTCCAACTCTACAAGAAACATAATGGCAATAATTTCATATCTTTCAGTACTCACTCTAAATGTCAATGGACTAAAACCTCCAATCAAAAGACATAGGGTAACAGAATGGATAAGAAACAAGATCCATCTATATGCTGTTCGCAAGAGACCCACTTTAGACCTAAAGACACCTTCAGATTGAAAGTAAGGGGGTGGAAAACCATCTATCATGCTAATGTCAACAAAAGAAAGCCAGAGTAGCCATACAATATAGACTTTAAAATAAAGACTGTAACAAGAGATGACGAAGGGAATTATGTCATAATTAAGGGGTCTATCCACCAAGATCTAGCAATTGTAAACATTTATGCTCCAAATGTGAGAGCACCCAAATATATAAATGAATTAATCACGAACAAAGAAATTCATTGATAATAATACCATTATAGTAGGGGACTTCAACACTCCACTTACAACAACGGACAGATCATCTAAACAGAAAATCAACAAGGAAACAATGGCTTTGAATGACACATTGAACTGGATGGTCTTAACAGATATATTCAGAACATTTCATCCTAAAGTAGCAGAATACATATTATTCTCCAGTGCACATGGAATGTTCTCCAGGATAGATAACATACTGGGACATAAATCAGCCCTCAACAAGTACAAAAAGATCGAGATCATACCATGCATATTTTCAGACCACAACGCTATGAAACTCAAAATCAACCACAAGAAAAAATTTGGAAATAGAACAGATACTTGGAGACCAGAGACCATCCTACTAAAGAATGAATGGGCTAGCCAAGAGGTTAAAGAGGAAACTAAAAAGTACATAAAAGCCAATGAAAGTGATAACACCACAGCCCAAAACCTGTGGGACACAACAAAGGTAGTCATAAGAGGGAAGTATATAGCAATCCAGGCCTTCCTACAGAAGGAAGAAAAGTCTCAGATACACAATCTAATCTTACACCTTAAGGAGCTGGAAAAAGAACAGCAAATAAAACCCAAAACCAGCAGAACACAGGAAATAAAGATTAGAAAAGAAATCAATGCTATTGAAACCAAAAACACAATAGAACAGATCAATGAAACCAGAAGCTGGTTCTTTGAAAGAATTGACAAAATTGATAAACCCCTAGCCAATTCGATCAAAAAGAAAAGACATAAATAAATACAATCAAGGATGAAAGAGGAAAGATCACAAAAAATACAGCAGAAATACAAACAATAAGAAGAGACTATTACAAGCAATTATACGCCAATAAAATGGGCAAACTGGAAGAAATACACAAATTCCTAGAAACATATAAACTACAAAAATTGAAACAGGAAGAAATAGAAAATATGAACAGACCCATAACCCATAAAGAAATTTAATTAGTAATCAACACTCTCCCAAAAAACAAGAGTCCAGGGCCAGATGGCTTTCCAGGGGAATTCTACCAAACATTCAAAGAACAGTTAACACCCATTCTCTTGAAGTTGTCCCAAAAAAATAGAAATGGAATGTCCCCCAAAAAATAGAAACTTCAAACTCTTTCTATAAAGCCAGCATTACCTTGATTCCAAAACCAAAGACCCCACTAAAAAGGAGAACTATAAACCAATTTCCCTGATGAACATGGATGCAAAAATCCTCAACAAGATACTAGCCAACCAGATCCAACAATACATTAAAAAAATTATTCACCATGACCAAGTGGGATTTATACCTGGGATGCAGGGCTGGTTCAATATCTGCAAAACAATCAATGTGATCCATCACATCAGTAAAAGAAAGGACAATAACCACATGATCCTCTCAATAGATGCAGAGAAAGCATTTGACAAAATATAGCATCCTTTCTTGATAAAAACCCTTAAGAAAGTAGGGATAGAAAGATTATATCTCGAGATCAAAAAGCCATATATGAAAGACCCATTGCTAATATCATCCTCAGTGGAGAAAAACAGAGCTTTTCCCCTAAAGTCAGGAACAAGACAGGGATGTCCACTCTGTCACTGTTATTCAACACACTATTGGAAGCCTTAGCCTCAGCAATCAGAGTACACAAAGAAATAAAAGGCATCCAAATTGGCCAGGAGAAGGTTAAAATTTCACTCTTTGCAGATGACATGATAGTCTATATGGAAAACCCAAAAGATTCCACCAATAAACTGCTAGAACTGATCCACGCATTCAGAAAAGCCGTAGGATATAAAATCAGTGCACAGAAATCAGTTGCATTCCTATACACCAACAATGAAGCAACAGAAAGAGAAATCAAGGAATCTGTTGATTCCAATTATAATTGCACCAAAACCCATAAAACACCTAGGAATAAATCTAACCAAAGAGGTGAAAATTTTATACACTGAAAACTATAGAAAGCTTATGAAAGAAATTGAAGAAGACACAAAAAAATGGAAAAATATTCCATGCTCCTGGATAGGAAGAACAAATATTGTTAAAATGTCAACACTACCCAAAGCAATCTGCATATTCAATGCAATACCCATCCCATCATTCTTCACAGAGCTAGAACAAATAATCCTAAAATTTGTATGGAACCAGAAAGGACCCCGAATAGCCATAGCAATCTTGGAAAAGAAAACTAACGGGGGAGGCATCACAATCCCAGACTTCAAACTGTATTACAAAGCTGTAATCATCAAGACAGTATGGTACTGGCACAAGAACAGACACTCAGATCAATGGAACAGAATAAAGAATCCACAAATGGACCCACAAACGTATGGGCAACTAATCTTTGACAAAGCAGGAAAGAATATCCAGTGGAATAAAGACAGTCTCTTCAGCAAGTCGTGCTGGGAAAACTGGACAGCAACATGCAGAAGAATGAACCTGGACCACTTTCTTACACCATACACAAAAATAAACCCAAAATGCATGACAGACCTAAATGTAAAACAGGAAGCCATCAAAATCCTTGAGTAGAAAGCAGGCGAAAAACTCTTTGACCTCAGCCACAGCAACTTCTTACTCAACACGTCTCCAGAGGCAAGGGAAACCCAAGCAAAAATGAACTATTGGGACCTCATCAAAATAAAAACCTTCTGCAGAGTGAAAGAAACAATTAGCAAAACTAAAAGGCTACTGATAGAATGGGAGAAGATATTTGCAAATGACATATCAGATAAAGGGTTAGTATCCAAAATCTATAGAGAAATTATCAAACTCAACACCCAAAAATACAATCTAGTGAAGACATGGGCAAAAGAGAGGAATAGACACTTCTCTAAAGAAGACATCCAGATGGCCAACTGACACAGGAAAAAATGCTCAACATCACTCATCATGAGGGAAATACAAATCAAAACCAAAATGAGATACAACCTCACACCTGTCAGAATGGCTAACATTAACACCTCAGGCAACAACAGATGTTGGTGAGGATGCAGAGAAAGAGGATCTCTTTTGCATTTTTGGTGTGAATGCAAACTGGTGCAGCTACTCTGGAAAACAGTATGGAGGTTCCTCAAGAAATCAAAAATAGAACTACACTATGACACAGCAATTGCTATATCCAAGGGATATAGGTATGCTGTTTGAAGGGGCACCTGCACCCCAATGTTTATAGCAGCACTATCGACAATAGCCAAAATATGGAAAGAGCCTAAATGTCCATTGACAGATGAATGGATAAAGAAGATGTGATACACACACACACACACACACACACACACACACACACACATATACAATGTAGTATTACTCAGCAATCAAAAAGAATGAAATCTTGCTATTTGCAACTACATGGATGGAACTAGAGGGTATTATGTTAAGTGGAATTAGTCTGAAAAAGACAAATATATGACTTGACTCATATGAGGACTTTAAGATACAACACAGGTGGGACATAAGGGAAAGGAAGCAAAAGTAATATAAAAACAGGGATGGGGACGAAACATAAGAGACTTATAAATGACAAACAGAGGGTTGCTGGAGGGGTTGTGGGAGGGGGGATGTGTTAAATGGGTAAGGGGCACTAAGGAATCTACTCCTGAAATCATTGTTGCACCATATGCTAACTAACTTGGATGTAAATTTAAAATATAAATAAATTATTAGTAATAAAAAATGGATAAAAATCATTTGACCATCTTAAAAATGCATAAAAAGCATTTGCCAAGGGGTGCTTGGGTAGCTCAGTCAGTTGAAAGTCCAAATCTTGATTTTGGCTCAGTCATAATCTCATTGTTATGGAATCAAGCCCCATGTCAGGCTCTGCAATAAACATGGAGCCTGCTTGGGGCTCTCTCTCCCTCTCTTTCTGCCCCTCCCCTGCTCATGCTCTCTCTGTCTCTCAAAAACAAATATATATATTTTTAAAAGCATTTGACAAAGTTTAACATCCAATTATGATTTTAAAAAAACTCTCCACAAAGTGGGTAGGAAGAGAATGTACCTTAACATAATAAATGCCATATATGAAAAGGCCACAACTAATATCACACTCAATAGTGAAAAAGTGTTTCTTCCAAGACCAAGATAAAAACTAAGATGCTCACTCTCACCACTTTTAGTCAACATAATTAAAAGTTGAAGGATACAAAATCAATACACACAAAAATAACAAACTATCAGAGAAGTTAAGAAGAAAAATCTCATTAACAATTGAATCAAAAAGAATAAATCACCTAAGAATGAATTTAACCAAGGAGGTAAAAGACCTGCATACTGAAAGCTATAAAGCATTAAGGAAAAAAAAAATTGAATGGAATAGAATAGAAAGCCCAGAAATAGGCCCACAAATATTTAGTCAATAAATATACAACAAAGAAGTCAAGAATATGCAATAGGGAAAGGACAGTCTCTTCAATAAATCATGATGAAAAAACTGGCAAGCCTTATGCAAAAGAGTGTAACTGGACCACTATCTAATAGTATTTACAAAAATTAACGGATTAAAAAATGAATTAAAGACTTGAACACAAAACCTGAAACCATAAAACTCCTAGAAGAAAACATAGGTGGTAAGCAACTTGACATAGGTCTTGGTGATGAATTTTTTAAATCTGATGCCAAAAGTAAAGGCAACCAAAGTTCAAATAAATATGAGAGGCTACATCAAACTAAAATCTGCACAGAAAATGAAGCCATTAATAAAATTAAAACCATTAATAAAAAGCCATGTTGCACATGAAAAGATGTTCAACATCTTTAACCATCAGAAAATGCAAATCATGTGTGAGATATCTCCTCACACATGTTATAATGGCTATAATCAAAGTCAGGAAATAATAAGTGTTAGCAAGGATGTAAAGAAAATGGAACTCTTGTGCATGGCTGATGGGAATGAAAATTGGGCAGCCACTATGGAAAACAGTGAAGACTTTCTTCAAAAAATTAAAAGTAGGTCTTACCACATGATCCAGCAATTCCAATTCTGGGTATTTATCAGAAGGAAATTAAAACACTAACTCAAAAAATGTATGTAACTGCATGTTTATAGCAGCATTATTTCCAATAGTCAAAATATGGAAACTACCTGCATGCCTATCAATGAATGGATAAAGAAATTGTAGTACACGCACACGCACACACACACACACACACACAGAGAGAGAGAGAGAGAGAGAGAGAGAGAGGGATATTATTCAGCAGTAAAAAATAATGAAATATTACCATTTGCAATAACATGGATAGACCTCGAGGGCATTGTGCTAAGTGAAATAAGTCAGACAGAGAAAGACAAATACTGTATGATCTCTCTCACATATGTAATTTGAGGTGGGAGGGAAACAAGATCATAGATATAGAGAACAGACTGGTGGTTGCCATAGGTGAGGATTGGGAGGTGGGAGAAATGGGTGAAGGAGGTCAAAGGTAAAAAAAAAAAAAAAAAAAAAAAAAAAAAAACAATAAAAATTAAAGATAAAAATACAAATAAAAATAAATTACTCTGGTTTGGTACTTAAGTATAATTATAATAATTTAAAGATTTCAGATAATAAGCTATGCTAAATATCTTACAGAAAATGTTTGGTTTCTCCAACATTCAACTGTGGCATCTAAAAATTGTTGCCCCCTATAAGTAAGCCAGGTTCCTTAAGAAGTGGCTGGGTAGCAAGTATACAGGATGAGTCTTGTACACAAGTAAGAAAGCTGTCAGAACCCATTGAGGGTATGTCCAAAAGACTCAGAATCCAAGAGAGATTTCTTGGGATAGTAAAACAGGCTTGGGACAATACAGGTATCCATGTGGATAATAACTGTAACAGACTGCATGTTTAAAGTCACATGTATTGGTCACTTTTTGAGGATGCTAGGAAACTGACTCATTTTGAAACCTGCTAAATTAAAAAAAATGATGTATTTATCCTATCTTTCATTTAAAAAAGTACATAAAGCATTTGTAGGTGAAATAAAAGATAGGTGACACTGTGGACTTGAAGTAAAAAACAACAGCTTTTCCTAACCAATGTCATAACTTCTAATCTTGTCCTCAGTATAGAAATACTCAACTGAAAGAAATATAGCATTATTTTTCCTAAGGAGTTTAGATTTTGATGCCCTGACTCGTTGATTTTGTAAAGACAAATGATTCTGCTACCTAATTTAAAACCTCTTGGAATCTATAGCTCAAATCAATCCTTTATAGATGGTTAAAGTGAAGAAGTTTTAATAAAATTGTCTTTCTTTTCAATGGTTAATCCTTAAGACCTAAAAAATCCTGTTGAGCTGATACTGTGTCTTTCTTTCTTCTTCTTTTTTTTTTCTGCCAGTAGAAATGAAGCCAAATAAAATACCCTATTCCACAGTTCCCTTCAAGGATATGAATGAGGCTGAAAGTGTCCTGGCTTTGCCTTCTAAGCTGGATAAAATCCCTATAGCCATTTGCTTATCTCAGAGGGATGGAAGAGCTCCTTTAAATTATATTTTATGTGGTATGCCCCATATTTTAAGAACTCTCTGGGCAACAGTAAAAAATCTCATTCCTTAAAGTGGTGCATTGAAAATACTTGCCCATTTCCCCTTTTGTGTGCTTTTCCATACACGCAACATGTATTTCTCCTGCCACTGTCTATGAGCCCTTAGAGATGAAGACACGATGTTTTAGTCACAGGACAACAGAATCAGGGAAATGAGTTATAAATGATAACACTATATTGATTTTTTTTTAAAAAATCACTCTTTCCTTTTTCATTTTCCATACTGGTCACTCTATATACCACTTAAGAGAAAAATAATCTCAGTCACTTAAAATTGGGTGCAAATTTCATATTTTAATTCTTCTATTTAGCAGTTACTTCTGTTTATGACTTAAAACCTCTGAGGCTCAATTGTCTTATCTGTTCACAGGGAATCATCATCACCATCATCACCTGTATCAAACTGCAAAACTGAAACTGGGAAACGTAAATATAAATTTGCTTGTACAACAAATATGGAGTATGAACTGTCAGCAGAATCATCATGAAAGCTCATGTGAGGAATAAAAAAGTACGAGCTCTTATATATTCCACAATATTTATGTGCCACAATATTTATCCACTTAAGCACCTTACATATATTACCATATTGGATTGTCACCAAAACAGTGAGATATGTGTTGGTATCCTCACTTTACTAATCAGGAAACTGAGGCAGAGAAACTAAGTAACTTGAAAGGCATATATGGGGCGCCTGGGTGGCGCAGTCGGTTAAGCGTCCGACTTCAGCCAGGTCACGATCTCGCGGTCCGTGAGTTCGAGCCCCGCGTCAGGCTCTGGGCTGATGGCTCGGAGCCTGGAGCCTGTTTCTGATTCTGTGTCTCCCTCTCTCTCTGCCCCTCCCCCGTTCATGCTCTGTCTCTCTCTGTCCCAAAAATAAATAAATGTTGAAAAAAAAAAAGAAAGGCATATATGGAATGAATAGCCCAGGATTCAATGTGAATCTAGATCTACCTCACTCCACAATCAGACTCTCAACTCTTACATTATACTGCACTTCTATACAACCAGGAGGTGGGGGGATGAGAGAAAGAGAGAGAGAGAGAGAGGGAGCAAAAAATAAATTAAAAATAGCAAAAGACATTTTTTTAAAATTGTAAGCAACAGATATGCTGAGACAAATGGTACATCAATACATGAAAAAATTATATACATAAAGCTTCTTTCATAAAGTATTGCTTAATTTTGCTAAGCAGATAATTTTGTAATAAATTGAACTGTATCCATCATGTGTGATTCCTTAATAATATCTTTTACTCGATTAAAGTAAAGATACTATTTTCTTGCCTGCTCTGCAGGGATTATTTCAAGTGCCTTAAAATCCCTATATCCCTGAAAGCCTTTTTGATACAGACACAGTTAATCCTCTTATAGTCAACCTAACCTGAATTTAGAAAAAACGATTTTCAGAGTTTCTCCAAAAATACCATAGGAAGCTTATAATCCTCCATCAGCATCATCAAAGCGCAGAGATATTGGCTGCACACGCACACAATGGAAGGGCCAGGCTTTGCCCTTCCAGCTCTCTGCTTCCCTGTCCACTTTGATCTTCCACTGCCCTTTCTCCTATGTTTTTTTTTTAATTTGGACACTTCCCCCAACAACAATCATCGAATTATTTGTGAAGCTCATCTCATATTTGGACTTTTAGCTCAACTCCTCTATTTCTGCTCCTGGCAAAACAAATTTTTAACAGGGCACAGTTATCTAAATATCACTTCACTGTTAAACACATGATCCATTTCAAGTATACTCTTGACAAAGCGGAGAATTGAGATATCATCCTGTGAGTTTAATAATCCTAAGGCTTGCTTGACATACCTGAAACATAAGTTAATGTTTCTTATGTTAGTTCCTTTCTTCTTCTGCAGTACATCAGAGCACTGTCCTCCAAGAGGGAAGAAGAGGAAAACATTGCTTTCTTTGGAGCGGTAGCTTGATGCCAGGGATATGCACCTACAATACTCTATCCAAATTCCAGAGGCAGGCCAGTTCGTGCTCCGTGTTGTTAGGAAACTCTCCTAGCCTACATTTCTCTGGCATGATAGGCTTATCCCCAGGTTACTGGTGGAGAGCATTCACCTGAAACTGACTGAGCCCACAGTGTAAATGGATTCACTTCATCTGAGGATTAGTAAAAATAAGTCCATTTTTCCAGATCCAGCTGAAATCCCATCTATAAAGCCTTCTTTAATCACTAAAATCCACAGCAATCCTATGGAACTTATTGTCTGTATAATTCATAAAGAACCCAAAAATGTTTTTAGAATTGGTATTTAACACTTTCTTGGTTATAGAGCAGTTTCCTTTTGTTGGCATTTAGTAAAGAATTGAGGAAAGCAAAACACCTTAATATCTACAAATGTATAATGAGTCAATAAAAATTAATGTCTGTTAAAATGAGCCTGGTCACCAAGACAAGGTGGTCTTTATCTTAAAAATGAAGAAAAGAATAAGGTGTATTTTCAAAGGATTTCCAGAGAAATAAATAAAGCATTTTAAAATTAGAGATCTTAACAAATTGCAGGTAACTGACACTCTCTGATGATGATAGAGATGTTGTAGCAAATAACAATAGCAGGGAACATACATAATGTGTTTTCCCCTTGCCAGGCAGGGGGTTAAGTGCTTTATACTCAGCCTTTCCTAAAACACAAGAATAAATACACTAGTGTAATTTACATATTATGGATGTGAAAACAAGTAAATTTCTAAAAATTTCAAGTAAGTGTTGGAGTCAGGATTTGGAACCCAGGTAGTTTGACAACAGAACCTATGATCTTGCATCTGTAGCTAAAAGTAACAACGTTGGCTTCATAGCAATTATATTATTGAGTGGACAATAGAACTACAGAATTTCATAAGAAATAATGCAATCTGTCCTACTGACAGATTAGTGTATTCCAAAGTAACCCTACATTTATTTTTTAATGTTTATTTATTTGTTTTGATTGAGAAAGAGAGTGCTAGTGTGGGAGAGGGGCAGAGAGAGAGGGGGAAAGAATCCCAAGCAGGCTCCATGCTCAGTACCGAGCCCAATGTGGCGCTTGATCCTCCAAATGTGACATCATGACCTGAGCTGAAATCAAGAGTCAGATGCTTTACCGACTGAGCCACCAGGCATCCCCAAAAGTAACCTTACCTTTAAAACATTGCCTTATAAAGACATGCAAAAACATGTAGGTAAAATGTGTATTTGAGGGTTTCAGATTAGTAGTAACTATGTTATTTTTCCTGAAGAAGTATAAATAATGGATAAATGTAAAGAGATCCCAATGAATTATCTTATTACAATTAAAAAATAATAAGTGTGTTCATGAAAGCTGAGAAAACAAGCCTGAACACCATTGAGTACATTCTCTGTGGCACGTAAATTCCCAAGAACTGACAGAATGAGTGGAAGGAGCAGTTATGGGAACCTGGAGACAGAGATGGGTCTGGCAAAGTCCACCTGAAAAGGTCATGCAGTCAGCGCACCGTGATCCCGTGGGGGGGAAGTAAAGAGGATAAATAATCTGACTCACTCTCCTCTTGCCATCTGGTCTCTTGCCGTGACTGCTTTGGTCTAATCCAACCAAAACCCAGAGGCAAGGGAAACCATTAATGCAGCCCATTCCAGGCCCACCACATAGGCTGAGAGCAGAGTGAAGGCCCAAAGTGCACCTGAGAAGTCAGCAGAAGGAAGGTAGCCAGCAGAAGCATCATCTATGAGTGTCTTCTCTTCTTCTAAAGCCTTCTTCTTCATAGAGTTGAAAATATGTAATTATATCTGTGCCATTCTAGAATATCCTCCTTCATATTAAAAGCATACTAAATCTAAAGCAAAGTCATTAAAACATGCATAATAAAAAGCTTTTGCCTTAAGAAACAATTTCATCTTTGCTTCTTTTATCCATTATTTCTTCATACCTTTATTGAGCAATTCCTGTCTGCCAGGTATGGTGCTGGGCATCAGAGATGACAAGAGAAGTAAGTAATGCATGGTCTTTGGAGAAAATAGCTACTAAATTACTATGGGGACTTGTTAAGTGGGTTCAGTAGTAGTAATGGAGGCCCATTGCCTGATTCACTGAACTCCTGAAGAATACTTCTCTTGTTAGTTTTGAATCTTATAAACAATGAACACAATGCTTAGATAGTGGCATTTGTGGTAAATAACAATGTATACTTGTTCTATGTAGTCATATTATTAAAACTTGGTGCCCAGGATTCTAAAGGCCTGGCCTGTGATTTTCTCACTATTTTGACACTTTTCTTTATCAAGATGATTTTGCAGGAGGGTTTCATTGTCCCTGCCTTCAGTTTGTATTTCTAGAGCTCCCAACAGGGTTTCCTGATCTTTGTAAATTCTTTGATTGAATGCAGCATAGGAAATGTACAATGGTTATATAAGAGGAACTCTTTTATAATACAGAATGATTAGTCTCGGGAATTGAGCTCCTGAGACTTACTGGCTTAATGCATCTCTGTTTTTCTGGACCAGAAGTAAATGTACAAACTTACAAAAGAATGGGCTTAATGAAAAGCAACAAACAAATCCTCATCTACCTGCCTTAGGGGAGAAGGAATACAGAGAGACAGAGTCTCCTTAGGTTGCCTGAAATCATTTTAGGCATTATCAAGGATTTCTAGAAAAGAATCTCCTATTCATGCGGCTAGTGATATTTTACAATTCAGCAGTGCCCTATGTATAATAAAGCTAAATCAAGCCAAGGTCAGAAAGTTGCTGCGTAAAATGACTCGGCAGGGCATTCAGAAGAAATATGGAAACAATTTTTCTTTCCAGTGAAAATGAGATGGAAAGAACAGTTATCTTGAGATCAGACCAACCTGTATTCTAATTCAAGCTCTTCTACTTTGTTCTTTAGGCAAGTTCGTTAAGTTATGTCCGCTTCAGATCCCTTCTTTATAAAGGAGAGATGGGTTCTAATGAGACTTGAGTAAAAATTATGTTTGCAAAGAATGCATTATGTGCCTTACATGAGGGAGCTTCTCTGTATTGTTATGATTGTTTTTATTCCATGGTGCCCTAAAGAAAAAAGATGCTGCATTAGCAATAAAGGCATCTACAGTAAGATAACTGCAATGCAGCCCAGTGTGCTGAGAGGGAGAGAAGCAAATAGTACATGTAATTTTTGTACAATTCATAAGAAGTCAGATTGTTATTTATTTCATTCCTCTCATGTATAAAATGTAAATGCTCATCAGAATAGAGCCTGAGGAATAATAAGTGACTAGTGGCCTACAGAGCTCTTAGGGATACTCTACAATCTCATTGTAGAAACTTGTCATTTACAGATGAAAAAGCTGAGGCCAAAGAGAGTCAGACCCTGCTTCCCACAACTACAGTGTCCCAGCCCTATTCCATCCTACAAACATACATGATCATACACTCACCTCACATGGGGCCAAAGGGCTTTCTCTGGAGTAGGCTCCAGACTTTTCATATTTTTATTTCCAGTCAGTGAAAAACATTTGGGCAGGCACCACTAACACGAGTGCATTTGTTTATTTTTAAAGTATACTCCTTGAAAATGGAGCCCTCATGTACTGCTGGTGGGAATGCAAAATGGTTTAGTCACTATGGAAAATAATTTGGCCTTTCCTCAAAAAGTTCAACACAGTTACCATATGATCCCCCGATTCTACTCCTAGATATATGCCCCCAAAGAATTAAAAACAGAGCAGTGCTGGGGAGCCTGGGTGGCTCAGTCAGTTAAGTGTCCGACCCTATTTTGGGCTTGGATCATGATCTCACAGTCTGTGAGTTTGAGTCCTGTGTTGGGCTCTGTGCTGATGGTTTGGAACCTGCTTGGGATTCTTTCTCTCCCCCTCCTCCCCTGTCCCTCCCCCACTTGTGTGCACACATGTTCTCTCTCTCTCTGTCTCTCTGTCTCTCTCTCTCAAAATAAATAAACTTGAAAAACAAACAAACAAAATACTTTCTCCAAAACCACAAGCTTATTTTAAGTGGACTTAATCTTTTAAACACTGTTTAAACCATTTAAACTTCATCTTGTATATTATTTATGTAATACCTATTAGGTAGCATGGTATCATCATCCACTTGGTATCACACACCAAAAAAACAAAAAAAAATCAGGAAAACTGGAGTGCTTTTCAATTTAAAAAAAAAAAGTGTATAACTCATCTTTGGCAATTCATGAGATAGCCAAAGAATTTCTGTGTGGTAAAAAGATTTTCTTGGTCATTCCACACAATACTAAAGATGCTGGCATTTAAAAGCCTTGGTTTTATCGTTACAAAATCAATGACACCTTGTAACACCACAATGCTTCACCATAAGCTGAACATGAACAAATATGCGAGCATGCTATCGTCAAAACACCTACACTTCCTTAACTTCGAGAAGCATTATCTGAAGATCAGACACAGGGAGAGTGGAAGGGTCAGAAGACATACTAAATACTCTCAACTTTCATTCTTTTCCCATTTAGATGAACATCAACATAAGTGGAATTTATAATCTTGCCCTCTCCCACCTGGTGGATCATGGTTCACAATCACAGAGGATGCAAACCCACTTGAGAGAATAGTCTTCTACTGGACTAGTCGGGTGAAGAGAAATCTGTGCTTTTACCTACCACACAGTTGTAAGAGTGAACTGGCTCTACCAAACAACTGATTTTGATAAAAATAATTATATTCTAAATAAAATGTATACCCTATAGCTATGGCCCAGAAGACAAAAATACTTGACAAAAATGTTGTTTCAATTAAGTGGTTTTAGGAATCATTTTTATGTTAAACAATTTTGTTCCATTCATAATAGAAATGTTTCTTATTTTAAAGAGTACAGTGATGACAGGTATCTTGAAATAAGATTTACTTTCGTAGGCAAATAGCTTACAAAATCACACAATAAAAGACAAAACAGTCCAGCTTTCTAAGCATCTAACAGAACATTTTTTTCTAAAAGTGCATTATTCTAATGTGACATTTTGTGATTTCTGAAATTTTATTCAAATATACTAAGATGTTAATAATAAAACAAAATCATGTGTAGTTATAGATATCATGTTCTATGAAAAAAATTAAGTTATTTTTTAAAAACTCAACATGAAATAGTCCTTGTCCTGTACCAGCTCATGTGTGTTTATGTTGCCCCTCAACCATCTAAGAGCTCTTGGGCAGAACAACAACTGAGGGGAGAATTTAGACCTTCATGAAACTTCATGTCACTGAGAATGTCACAAATCATGCCCATGTTGATGTCCAACATCTGGTCAAACACTTATTATGAGGCCCTGCTCCTTATTAATTCTCCTATTGTTCTCTCCTTTAATTACTTACATATTTTGTTATGAGGAACAAGACGGAGAACAGAAATTGTGTATTCCATTCCTCAAATAAATACCAACTTCTAAAATATTCTTGCCATAGAAATTTTTCAAATATTCTATCCTTCCATTAAATTGGCTCTATGTCTACCCCCAAATAAGATCTCATCTTATCTTTAAAATCTAGTCTTTCTCTCTGTTCTTTTTTACCTGAAATATCTCCATTAGATAAAGTATTTCACCATGTATGCCTGTATATGATGATATATTCGTATTCCATAGATTTCTATTATTCTGGTAGTGATACCTTCCAAAAGGAAACAATAAATCAATCTCTTCAAATTGACAGTGATCACAGGAAATCTTTTGTCACCAGAAAGATGGAGTCAGTCCTAAGTAGATACAAACATTAACTAAATTATTTCTAACTTTTACTAACTTTGCTTTCTTTTTCCCCAAGTTTCTCCTGACTGATGACTCTACAAATTAATCTCACTCCCTCTTGGTGTCACTTAAAGTGCTTTCTCCGGATAGTAACATTTTAGTCCTTCACCTAAGAACTAATGGAGTAATAAATTTATAAATATCTCCTCTACAAGAAAATGAATGGTTTTAATGCACTGTAGCTCAGTTGATCTAGACACAACCATATCTGACAGTGTTAGTGACATAATAACTGTGAAATCACACAATCCCATGCCCCAAAGGCAAATGGCTCTTCATGTCCTCTGATCCTGATGTTTCCTTAGTCACATATCTTATCATGGAATGTGTGAAGGCATAGAAGCAAAAAATAGCATGACCACGTGTGAGCTTAGAATTTCAAGATTTCTGCCCCCCACCTCCATACATCTGAAAAAGTCATTCTTCATTTCACTTATCTGTACTTTAGTATTCTCTATAGCACTTATCACCACCTGGCATGACTGTTATTTATTATTTATATTCATTAATATTTATTTATTCATATAAACTTCAAGAGAGTGGAGACTTTGTCTATATTGTTTGCAATTCTATCTCCAATTCCAAAAATAGTTCCTGGCATATAGACAACATTCAATTAATAATCATTGCCTGAATTTATTAATAGTTTAACACTGGAAATTAAATTATTTTCTTCTCTCTATTTAATATAACATAGAAAAGTTTTTTTTTATATTAGTGAACTTTTTCTTATTCTTCCAGCAGTATTTTTCTAATTAAATTATTTCCCTTTCATTTTTTTATTGAAAGTCAACTCACACAAAAGATTTTATAAATTGCTACATTTGTATTTCTTTCACATAAGTTGGTTCTCTATTATTTTTTAACCATAATATAATTTATAATGCTTTTAGAGAGGAGACTAAAATTCAAACTAACTCAGGTTTCATCCTTACTATGCCATACATATGGCGCTTATCAATAACACCTTTACAGAGACATATTAAGTACTGCACTTTACAGTCCAGCCCAATCTCATAAAAAATGATTTTCAGACTCATTCTGTCTTTTAGATTTCTGGAGATTTAGCTTAATAGAGATAAGTGCTAGGAAATTTTATTTTTATTCTAGATCTATCAGTCAATTGTCAATATCTCCAAAGCTTATTTCTGATACAAAAATAAATAAACAAATTAAGATTTCATTTTTCTAATACATTCTATCTTTTTCAGATGAGCTGCATAAGGTACGGGCCCATGACCCTGACTTTTCTAAACTATAGCTTCTCCTTAAACTTTAATCAAGGTAAGAGAATAAACTGGTAAACAGTTGGGCTTTGAAATTATATTATGATATTTTGAATCTTGACTCCTTTGCTTACTACAATGGCAACCTTGGGGAAGTTATTTAATTTTCCAACAGTTTCCTCCCTTATAAAATGGCAATATGGTTGTACCTATCTCATGAAAACATTGTCAAAAGTAAATGAGATAGCCCCTGTGAAGTAATTAACATAATGCTTGGCCAAAAGAATTGTTTAAAACATGTTAGATGTTGTTCATATCAACATCATCCCAAATGTATGGAAGTTTCTTCTTGAATGCCTAATGTAATTTTTGAATGTGTATCTCAATATATTTCCACATCTATCAACTATTGAAATTCTCTGTGTATTTCTGTTTTTCCTATACTACCATCACATGTCCATCTTGGGGCACCTGGTGGCTCCATCAGTTAAGCATCTGACTCTTGGTTTTGGCTCATGATCTCACAGTTCATGGGGTTGAGCTCCATATTGGGTTCCACGCTGGTATTGTGGAGCCTGCTTGTAATTCTCTCTCCTTCTCTCTCTGTCCCTCCCCAACTCATTCTCTCTCTCTCTCTCTCTCTCTCTCTCTCAAAATAACTAAATAAACTTAAAAAAAAAAAAAGAAATGCCCATCTTTATCTTCTCCGAAGTACCTAGAATCGTGTCTTGAACATGGCAGGAATTTAATATTTTTAAATTGAATTAAACTAAAGCACTACACGTCTAATCATATGTCTACATTAGATTCCTTTAAAATGAAAAGTAATTTTATTTGTCTTTTGCAAATAAATCAAATTACATTAAAACTTTTTACATATAGTTTTCATAAAACATGAATGGCAAATGAATTCAACAATTATTGATTGCTCTTATATTCATCATTTCAAAAGTAGGTGTTATCATGTGTTTATTTTGTTTTCAAATGTGTTGCATCTGAGCTCCATGGAAGAGTGATCTAGAATCAGAGATTCTGTGCTTACCCAAGGAATTGCAAATCTAGTACTCAATATTTCAGAACACAAAAATTTTCCAATAGATTGAAACAGTAGAACCAAGACCTTTTTGACTCATTACAACTTCCCATTATTCTCTCTTTTTCAAGTTCTACTTTCTGCATTGATCTAATAGGTAATAACAATTTTTATTTCACAGGAACAACTGGGACCCAAAGAAAATAACAAATATGTTTAGGATTCTTCAAAACGCAGGAAAAAAAACTGGTTTTCAATCTATCTACTTTGGAGTACCTCCTAATAATTATAACTGAACTAGCAACAAAAAATGTAGCTAAATGGATTTTTAAATATGTATTTATTATAACATTTAATTATTATAATAATTTTGATACAGATTTTTTTCCCCAAATTTCCTATTCAATAGACAAAAGGACATCCTAGCCAGTACAGAATTTTTAAAAATTTTTTTAATGTTTATTCACTTTTGAAAGAGAGAGACAGCACAAGCAGGGGTAGAGCAGAGAGAGAGAGATGGAGCATAGAATCTGAGGCAAGCTCTAGGCTCTGAGCTGTCAGCACAGAGCCTGACACGGGGCTCAAACCCAGGGGCAAGAACATGACCTGAGCCGAAGTCAGAGGCTTAACCGACTGAGCCACCCAGGCGCCCTATAGCCAGTACAGAAATTTTAAGTATTATCATGGCTAATAGTAATAATGATGCTACAGTTATAGGCAAGGCTGACTGGACAGAAAATATTGATATTTTCCTAATTACAATTACAAAGTTGACACATAAGCATGATGTACGTATGATTGATTGAAAATATAAACCTCTGGCTGTCACCTGGAAGTCTTGTCCTGCTGATAGCAGAGCATCTGATAAAACCCTGCCTTGTCTTTCCTTGCTTTGACTTGCTGATAATTTCATTTTTAAGAAGCTAAGGAAGCAAGAGTGGAGAAATGGTATTTTGAACTTAATTTAATAAATCCTACCACCTAGGGTGATATTTACACTATTTCATAAGCAGCACTGAATAGGTACCAACCAGTCAGGTCCCATTGGCCCCCCATGCTTCAGCAGTTACTCCGTGAGCTGGACAGTGGATGCCCTGGATCCGAAGAGAGATCTGAGCATCCAGTGAACTGGAGGGACACTTGGGTGTCTCAGGGAAGTGGTATTTATCACTAAGGATTGCAACATTCTAACATTATACCCATGTTGTTATATATCCGCTGCATATCAGCTTTGTTGATAACTCTCTCTCTTATCCCTTGAAACTCTTGAATTCATCCCTACTCTGTAACCCATAAACATATCTCTGTTTCTGAGCCTCATTGCCAGCTAACTTAAACCACAAGTCTCACCCTTTCTATCCCCTCAAAAAGCATTCCAACTATTTTCCAGGCTCCAGAGTCCCTATTTTCTAACTTATCTTGGCTTCTGCTGGCAGATTAAACTTCCAATTGTGATACTCTCCAGGTCAAAATCTTCAATGTTTCTCCATTAGCAACACAAACCCCCCAAAATTCTTAAACTCTAGGACATCACATTCATCTGATTCTAACACATATCTTTGCAAACTGTTTTCTTCTTTCCAATTACCCCACAATCCAGCCCAAATGACAACTTGTTTTTCTCTAAATAGAGGACACATTTTCATACTCCTATTATTTTCTTTTGCTATTACTTTGAACTAGAATGCAGTTTCTTTCTTCTTTGTCCAACCTCTTCAAAGCTCACCTCAAACATGATGTTCATCATAGTCTTCAGTGATCTCTCTGCCGATCACAAGTTTTATAATGCTGTATATGTGCTGCTGATGAAAGCAACCATCATGTTGTGCAATTTATCAGATTTATTTTTGCATATACCTAATCTCTTTTTGTAGGCTATGAGGGTTTTTTTTAGTATGATATACATAGTTGATTCATTTTTGTATCCTCATAGCTGTTAGCACATACCAAACCCACAGTAGCCACCCAATAAATATGTGATATTTGAAGAAATAAGTATAATAAAGAACAAGAGAATAAAGTGAAACTGGCAATAGTGTTTGCAAAGAGGGATTCTCATCTCAGAACTTGCCTAACTCAAAAAAATAAATACTAGCTATAGTAAATAATGTGCCCTGGTCTGTAACATGACATATTCTTACATAAACTGAAAGGCAGATAAAACTAGAAATTCTAAAACAGTAATTGATCAAGGGGGATGGAAATCCATAAAAATTATATATGGGATAAAAGTAAACTTTACACCAGAGACAGCTGAAGAAACTGGTCTGCATTCACAGGAGTTATTGTGAACAGAAGATGGAAGGGGACTATTCTGAATAAAAAGTCTTGAATATCAAAGAAGAATACAGCTAGAACACACACAGAACTGAGTCTTCTGGAAAATATCCAGGACAACAAAATAACTGTGGAACGGGGAGTAGGGAGTTCTATGTTTGTTTGTTGTTAGGCTGCTTTTGTGTGGTTTGGTTAATCGATTGGGTATAATTTGCTGCATTTCAACTAAGAAAAGAAAAAGCATATAGGTAGGAAGAAAGGGGCCTACTGCATAGGGAAGGTAGTGAGATAGATAGATAGATAGATAGATAGATGATAGATAGATGATAGATATCAAGTTGCTAAGAAAATACAAAATGTTTAGATTAAAATAGAATACAATCCCAGTGAAATCATGAAGAAAACATCAGACAAACTCACACTGAAAGACATTCTACAAAATATCTGACCAGTCAGTACTCTTCAGGTATATGAGGATCATGAAAAATAAGAATGAGAAGCTGCCCCAGATGAGAGGAGACTAAGGAGACATAAGGACTAAATGCAGTGTGGTATTCTGGAGTGGATCCTAGAACAGAAAGAGGAAAATGGAAAACTAGTTGAAACTCAAATAAAGTGGTCTAGTGTCTGTCAGCTCTCCATGAAATTTCTATGCCTCACTGGCTATGTGGGAATTTTCCGACTACTCTTGAGCCAGGGGAAATGGAAGAAAGTTAAGACATTTGGCCTCCTCCATGACACGATTAAGTGAAATGGAATGAACACAGAAACACAACAAACTCCTTTGGACTTTTCTGGCTAACGTCTGTCTGGGCTTGCTATCTTTCAAGTGAATTTAATATCACTGGAAACGGGAGCAAACACACCTTCAGGGTTTCATAGGCACATCTATTTTCTAGGTCTGGCTCCTCCTGCCTTTAACATTATTTTGAGTTTCCATTCCCATATTCCCATATTCAAATACTAATGACATTACAGTTTTCATGTATCTGACCATTTATTCACTTATTTAACAAGTTTTTATTTTTTCAATTCATTTATTTACTTTGAAAGAGCGAGAGAGCATGCAGGGGAGGGGCAGAAAGAGAGAGTGAGAGAGAGAATCCCAAGCAAGCTTTGCACACAGGGCTCAAACTAATGACCTGTGAGATCATGACCTGAGCCAAAATCGAGTTGGACCCTTAACAGACTGAACCATCCAAGCGCCCCTTATTTAATAAGTTTTTATTGAGTGTTTACTATGTGCCAATGTACCAGCACTTTTCTGAAAGCTGGGGATTCAAAAAGACCAATAACTCTTCCTTATTTTCATGCAGTTTATATGCAATGTTTACTGAATGCCTGCTTTGTGCCAAGGTGTATAATATATACTTTATTAGATTGTGTAACTATACAATTAAAGCTAAGACTACTAATTTATGTATTGATATGAACTTGGAGGGAAGATTTTATATAAGATTCCAATAGGTTGAAACATTTGGACCATACTACTGAGATTAATTTTAAAGTCCTAAGGGCACCTGGGAGGCTCAGTCGGTTAAGCATCCTACTTCAGCTGAGGTCATGATCTCACGGTTGAGCCCCATGTTGGGCTCTGTACTGACAGCTCAGAGCCTGGTGCCTGCTTCAGATTCTGTCTCCCTCTCATTCTCCCCCTACCCCACTCATGCTCTGTCTCTCTCTCTCTCAAAAATAAGTAATTAAAAAATAAATAAATAAGTAAACAGCACCAGATCTTAATATATGTTTAAAAGAAAAAAATCTTAAGCCTTCTTTGACAATTCTATACTTGACTATATATGAGTCAACTAAGAAATGTACAATTTAGAGTTCATTAGATAAAGTATTTATTGCAAGAGTAATAAACTATATTATTCTATAAATGCTAAGAAACATGCAAAAATGTTTAGATTACAATAGATTGACTCTGAATGCCACAGAGGAATGACTGAATAAAATAGAAATTTTCTGAAATTTGAAGACATCCTTAGAGAAACAGTGATAGGTCTTAAAGAATTGCCTTGTCAAAGAAGAACAATACATTGTTTGGACAATACCATGACACCAACCTAGAACAATCAGGCCACAGTTATATAGCCACAGATGTCAAATCAATACTAGTTAAAAGTGGATAAGAATAAAGCTTTTTAGAAAATCAAAGACCTTCCCCAAGTGATAATGAGACTGTCATGATGAAAATGTCAGAGATTTGTAATAGAATTGTTGTGGGTCAGATCATAAGACCTTTATAGTTTCTCTAAATTTCAGAATTCTATAGTACTAAGAAAATACAGATGTATCTGTATTAATGTGCCGTGAGTTTTCATCTTTTGCTGCTTCTTATATTTGCCCCAGATAAGCTCCCCATTATTGATTTGATTAGTCTACCTGATTTGTTTCCCTTGGCAATAATTCGAGTGAAATCGCTTAACTATATTCCTACACCTGCTCCAAGAACCAACAGCAGATGACCTCCAACTACATTTAAGAAAACAAATGATATTAAATCTGGGTTTCAGTGAATTTTGGACCCCTGGCCTATCTCCTTTAAGTCTTGACGTGGATATTTGACAATCACGATTTGTAAATCTTCTAAAGAAAGGTGAAAATCAGAGAAGCAAAAATTCCTAACGTTCTGATGTTTCACAGATTAGTAGCCTGCCATTAGGAAAGTGTGGGGCATTGGGTGAGTGAGCTGGAGCCATAAACATTATCAGGTAAAAGTGAGGTTTCCTGGGGCTGCAGAAAGAAATGAGCTCGTTACTACTTCTGGTATTAATCATAATAAGTGTTTTATCTAAGCCTGTCATGTTTGGTTTCTCCATGTAATTTACCTCTCAGGCACACTGTTCACAATATCAGTTGCTCTTATCTTTTAACTTATAGTCTTCAAGTACCTAAATGTATTTCCCCCAAAGTTCCCACAGTTAACATGACAAAAGTCAACATCAGTGCTATTTTAGGACAACGCTACTCCTGTGTTGTAAAAGACAGTTGCTCACGCCGGGTTCCTCCTATCATCTGTTGAAAAGTACAACAGGAGCACTGATTCTTTGCCTAATTGCAGTTTTACTGTGGGATTTGCAAGAGTTTAAACAGGGATCCCAAGCGCTTTACAATTTTTATTTATTTTTATTTTTGCCAGAGAAATAAAATAGAGATGTGCTTATCCAATATCATCCTCATTTTTTTTATGAACTAACACTTGTTAACTGATACATTAAGTCCACAAGAGGCTTTGGAGGGATCACATTATGAAGCTCACCTCCTAAGGATCATAGAACTCTCCGGGGAGCAATCCAACCAACCAAATCATCAGACAACAAAAAATCCAAACCAACAACCGGGAGAAGTCAGACTTTTTGCTAAAAATGTTGGGGCAAAAACCTGGTAGATAGAACTTATAAACCCAGTCCACAGTTCACACTGAGGAAAGATGTCAACCTCAGAGAAAGATATGACTTGAAGATTAGACAGCTAATAATATTCCACTCTGTGCGACCCTATTTCATTGTAGTCCTCTTATGATCTGCTAATAATCCTTTATAATTAAGCTTCCAGCATAATATTAAAATGTAATCCACATGAACACCAATCGCAGTGTATTTCAAAGGCTGAAGTGGTTACGGCTTCCAGCCATGCATGACAATTACTGTGCAGCTTTAATTTCATAATTTTTAAATGCTTTGCCCCAAGATTTAAAGAAAAAAATTATGATTCATTTCTATCCATAAGTGCAGTGAAATAGCTCTCATTTAGACTCAAATCGTTAAAAGTATGTCCAAGATATAGGCCTTAAGAATTTGCATTCTTCTCATTAGAACTAAAACCCCTGTTACATCCCCACAGAAGCAAGGTCATCTTGTGAGGAGTATCTGATGAGATGTTTACAGTAACTGAAGCTGGCAGTAACAGAAACTGCAAAAGGGTGTAATGGAACAACACACACGTTCTACATTATATGCATGGAGATTGGAGTAAATGGTACCACCCATAGTCAACTCTAGCACATGTAACATTTTCTATTTCTTCTAGTTCAGTGCATTGTCTTCATTCATCTTGAAAAACTCCCCTTTTGTCCAATAGCTACTTAATAATTTGAGCCAAATAATAACTATTTGAAGTAACATATCCGAAACACATTTAGTTTAACTGAGGTAGTTTTATATTCCAGTACAGCTGGATCATAAACATAATCTACATGGTAAATCCACTTCAGAACAGAATTATTCTTAAGATGTTGTAAATATTGATCCTAGGGATAAAATTTTCTTCTAAAAAATGATTAAAAAATTCTTTTGAATCTGACAGATTCAACAAATCTTTTCTGATTCCGACCCTCATAAAAACAAGGAGGTTGAAATGATGTTAACAACTTTCAAATTTAAAATGTTGGTTTTGACTGTAATAAAGAACAAAATGTGAAAATTATTGCCTGATCTTTTAAAAGATTTGACTAGATTTGTAATTTACAGATAACAAAATGGTATCAGCGTAGGTTTGTTCTGAGTTGAATGTTACTGCAGATTAGGAAAATAACATGCTGTCCGATAGGAAATAATGACTTGCAATCATTATAAATATATCTAGACTCATAAAGTGCTCTGAAAAAAAAATACTGCTCCTCAAATAGCTGTTTGGTGAGATTACTATTAGACATCTGACTAAATTTATTTTTTATTCATTTTTTTCACTTTGATTCTTTTATGGAACATTATATCATAAACTTTATACATAATGTTCACAATTATGATTTTAATAACTTGTTAAGAATTCCATCAATTTCAAAATGATTATCTGAGCACTATCTACATTTCAAAAAAAATTCATTGAAATGACAATACCAATCCTGAAAAGGATAAGATATGGAATCGAAGCCCCATAGTACTAACACAGGACCATGCAAAGAGAAGATAATTGTGCAGCCTGCCTTATTAGAAATGGGTAAAATTAGTGAGAATGCTATGTAAAGAGACATTTGACCAAATTTAAACATTTCTCCTGAGGGGGGAATGTTTTCCTTAATTTGTTTATGTATTTTTAAACAAAAGCAAGGCCTAAGGGAATGATTTACAAGGGTCATCTAAGCCATTTTAAAATACTTTATCCTCAAGGTCAATGATACTAAAGCCCTTTCAAAAATTTCCTGGAGACATTTCATTGGAGCACTCCAATTGTTATAGAAGTTTTATATAATCCTAAGAATTGAGAAAAGTAGGCCAAGAGATTTTAAAAGTCATCTTTTATTTAATGCCAGCTGTATAGCAGACACTGCAGCATATGGTGGTGGAAGTAAAAAGACAATAAAACATCGGGTCTGACTTCAGAGAGCTTTTAATCTAGGAGTGAGGTTTGGGGAGGGGAGTAGGAGAGGAATGGGAAGCACACGAGGCAGAGGTGAACTAAAATACACAAGCCACAGAACTCAGCTACAAAAGCCTTTGAGAAGACAGGCAGGAAATACAAATTCAGAAGCTACCTAAGAGACATGAGGGAGTGGTAAGAACTCTAAATAACTGTAGAGTGCATCCCCATACAGAGGCATGCAAAGTAAATTATTTTTATTTATTTTTTTTAAATATTTATTTGAGGGGCGCCTGGGTGGCGCAGTCGGTTAAGCGTCCGACTTCAGCTAGGTCACGATCTCGCGGTCCGTGAGTTCGAGCCCCGCGTCAGGCTCTAGGCTGATGGCTCAGAGCCTGGAGCCTGTTTCCGATTCTGTGTCTCTCTCTCTCTCTCTGCCCCTCCCCCATTCATGCTCTGTCTCTCTCTGTCCCCCCCCCAAAAAAATAAATAAATGTTGAAAAAAAAAATTTAAAATATTTATTTGAGAGAGAGAGACAGAGTGTGAGCAGGAGAGGGGCAGAGAGAGAGGGAGACAGAGAATCCCAAGCAGGTTTCACACCATCAGGGCTGAGCCTGATGTGGGGCTCAAACCCACAAACCACGAGATCATGACCTGAGCCAAAATCAAGAGTCGGGTGCTTCACCAACTGAGACACCCAGGTGCCCCTAAACTATTTTTAAAACCTTGTGCTAACAAATCAAAATAGTCTATCAGCCCAATTCCATCTGCAATTTACAATCCTTGTTTTAACTATAAAACAGGCTAAACTGTGGTGTGACACACGGTACAAGTAAAATTTACTGAGAGCCTAAAGAGCATAGTGAGTAAATTCAGGTAAGGAATTGGAAAAGTCTTCAGACAGACGGTAAGATTTAACCAAGTCTTGACAAGTAAGGGAAATTCAACACATGGTACATGTGGCAATATGTACATGAGGTACATGAGGCAATATGATGCAGTCACTAAGAACCTGGGATTTGGTGCTATGCTGCCTGGCCTCAAAGGTTAGCTCTGCCACTCACCAGTTCTGTGATCCTGGCTGGTGACTTAACCACTATCAGACTCAAGTTTCTTCTTATGTAACATGGGCACTCACCTCAGCAGATGGTTTTAAAGATGAAATAAGATGCAAGTAAATTATTAGTTTAGCTATTACATTTACATACTTAGCTATGCATATTAGCCCTTTTCATTGATCATTTCTAAAATTTAGCAAATCTTCCTGTGAAAATCGATCCCAGATTTCACCATTTCTCACCATTTTGTGGTGCAGCTGTCATGAGCACATTGAACTCTTAGAATTGGAGGCAGAATAATCAATGAAATGGAGCACTGTAATCAACAAAATAGTAAACGCAAAGAAGTGTTACTCCATATTTCACACCTCTTGAGAATGGCTATTTTAGAAATTGCAAGACAAATCTTATCTGGTTCGATGCTGGAATCATTAGCTGAAAATCCAGTGAATCAAAAATAAATGGTGCGGTGCTGACCGGCACAAAACAATTACGCCAAGCGCTTGCTCATTTCCTCTCAGTTGGCTTTAATGATGATTTAACTTTGTGAGTCTATTCCATCTTTCACACTCAGAACAAGGGGTCACAAAGACATTTTTATGGAAAGGAAGTTTTGGTTTTTCCTCTCTGGAGATTTATATTGAAAGGACAAAATACTGAATAAGCAAATAGAAAAACATTAAAAAACAAAAATAAAGCACTTCTCTGTGTTTATTTCATGCCTAATTTCCCACAACACCCTCTAAATGGTTTCGATGGTTTCGCACACTCCTCAGTGCACACTTCTGAGAATGATTCTCAAGGCCTTTCTTAATCTGACCTCTCAGCAATTCTCACCAGCACACTTTGCTCCCAGCAGGCCAATAGGATCCCTCTGCCTTGCAAATGTCTTCAATAGCTCCAGGCCAGTTCACAGTCAACCTCCTGCCACTTACCCTATTCTAAACAAATTCTTTCCTTTTCTGATGCACCAATTCTGTTCTTGATTTGCTTTCCTCAACTGTTACACTTCAAAATAGACTATCCTTCTGTCAAATTCTTATTTAATTATAGTCTATTTGGTTAAAAAAATTTTCTTTGTAATGTTTATTTTTGAGGGGGGCGGGGCAAAGAGAGAAGGAGACACAGCATCTGAAGCAGGCTCCAGGCTCTGAGCTGTCAGCACAGAGCCCCACATGGGGCTCAAACCCACCAGCCATGAGATCATGACCTGAGCCCAAGTCAGATGCTTAACCAACTGAGCCACCCAGGCACCCCTATTTATAGTCTATTTGTTTATATGAGTCCTATTTGTTTCACCTATAGTCATTCAAATCTATGATGATTGCAGTTACTTCTAAAATTTGCCAGTCCTATGCTTACTCTTTTTCCTCAAAATAAAAGTTTGAGAGTTATTACATTCCATTTATTTCTAGGTGTTTCTATATTTTTAAAGTATTCGATTTGGCATGATTTTTTATGTTAACTGGCTTAGACCACTTTTTTTTTTCTAAACGGCCAGTTAACACTATTTATCAAATAAACCTTCCCTTCACAATTCCGTTCTGTTTTCTTGAACCCAGTCAGCCAATTTCAAGGAATTCTAGTGCATTGCCCTGCCTATTCTCAACACCACTACTGAAATGTTTAAATTATTCATCTGTGTTTTATCATCACAATTTTTTTCTGAATATACATTCATATGATTATTATTCTAGGTAAGTTTTCAAACTATTTTGTTTCACAAAACAAACCATAGGTTTTCATAAGAATTACCCTTAATATACCTATTAATTTGGCCACAAGCATATTACAATTATATTTGGTATGGAACATCACATTTAGAAGCGTGTTAATCTTTTCATTCATACACATTTACCATTATTTTCTAAACTCCCCTACATTATCTTTAAGGTATGAACAAACTGAAATACTCCCCATTCTCTGAACAGACCTGATACAAGTCTACTTTTCCAAATCTACTCACTTTCTTCTTCCCATTATACATGTCCTCAATATATCTCTTATGATTGCAGGGCACTTTCCAAAGAAACCCATCTCAAATGCCACTGTCTCCACAGATCGTACAGAGTGGGAAAAAATCTTTTGGTTTTCTAAACTCCTTTGAAAGGGGGGGGTAGGGGTGGTGGTAATTTTGTGGATACGTTTTCCACATCAAAAATGTTGATCTGCTATTACCCTAAAGACAGTTTTCCCCCTTTTTCTTTGGTCTCCAATATGTATGTAGCCATTTCTGGTTTCACTTGGCACCAGCTTGTATGCATGACTCTACACTTCTTAACGTTTCCCAAAAAGTCCATTTGACTAATTGATGAGAAACAAAGATTTTTTTTTTACATAAAATTTTATAATTTGTAGGACAGGTGTTTTACATTACAGATTCTCAGAAAACAATGTAAGAATCACTTTAAATCCCTGTTAACTATATCCTGTCTTCCCCAAGTCTCTGTCTCCACTGGTCTGACCTAGGAATTCTTATCTTCTAACACTCAGCCATCCACAGTGGTCACTGTATTGGCCAAATGTCCCCCCACCAAGCAGAGAGCTGCTTCCTCTTTATGAAGTCTGGACCCCAGCTGATAGTAGTACTTTGGAATCTCAGCCTCTGTCCAGATGTGAGTTCATCAAATTATCATCAAAAACATCATTGGGAGGCATGGGTGGCAGGAGTCCCCTCATAATTTGAAGTTTTATACCAGCTGCTAAGAAAACAAAAATTTCTCCCTATTTGTAAAACCTTGGATTGCAAGTAACTTGTTCTGTGAGTGTTCCACAAGACAAGCAAACATTTCTAATAACTTTTAACTTAATAAACAAACGATGTCTTGCAATATGAGTAGTACATTATGCCAAATATCACATGATCACCACTGAGCCAGTGGTTCTTCTCTTGCTGTGGGATTGTGTGTGACTGTCTCCCAGTCTCGGATGCTCAGTCTCAGACCTCAGTGTTTGGCAGAAATCAGTGATTTTTCTGAATGTTGGAAGGTGCCCACAACTGGCACTAGTGTATTTTTTTGTCACTTCAAAGCACCTATGGACAGTCCTTTGCTTTTCCATACAAGAGGAAGCTTAGGAATGCTTTGCTTCATTCTAGGTCAGGCTGCCTGCAGATATAGACCCTTTTCTCTGCTGCCTTATTGCCAGTTACATTAAATACAGTAGATGACAAGATTTTATCAATACTGTACTATAGTCAACATCCATGCAAGTAACAGCAAGAGGTTATGGAAGACATTTCATCCACAGTGGAAGAGAAGAAAATGGCGGAAGAATCCTTCACTTCAAGTGAGATTGGGGAGATGTGTAAAATGTGGGAAACTGCAAAATTTTGTAGAAAAACACCACCCGAATAAGGCTGTAGCAGTGCAAGCAATTAATCTGTTTAACGCCACTATGTCACGTTTTGGTGAAATCCTCAAAAGGAGGCAAAAGCAAGTGTCACTGAGTAGGTTCCTGTTAAAATGGCAGGAAAAGAAAAAGATGCACCACGCCAATAAATAGCAGTGATTTTCTGAGTGATGGTGAAAGCCGTCCTACACAATCACCCTCCTCTCTCTCATCTCCTTCACACCAGCCATGGGTTTTCAAAGGTAAGCACAGGTTAATTTGTTTCTTTTTCTTCATATTTTGTAGTTTCTTTATTATTTTATATTATATTACAGTATTGTAATCATTTTTATATGAATATTTTTAGGTTGTAGAACGAATCATCTAAGTTTCCATTATTTCTTATGGGGAAATTCACTTTGATATACAAGTGCTTTGGATTGCAAGCATGTTTCTGGAATAAATTATGCTCGGAAACCAAGGTTTTACTGTATGTACCTAATTATGACCATGTATTGTCTCTCTACTATAGACAAATTCTGTAAGTGCAAAATCATTGTCCTAGCAATCTTTAAATACTCCCAAAGTACTAGGTGTGTGACCCACAATACATTGCTTTTTGCAGATGAATGCTTTTGAAAGAACGAATAAGTTGTTTGGTAAGCTATATTCATTAAAATGAGGAGACTAATTTTCACCATGACATAAACTTGTTTCCTTCCCACTTTCCTGCCTAGGTTCACAATATTTCATTCTGTTAGTGGAAAGTTATTTTGTTTCTTAAAAACAAACAAGTTTCAAGTTGCTTTTTTTTTGTTTCTTTGTTTTACTTTTTCTCTCATTTACTCTGAAGCATCCTCTCTCAAATTCCCATAGGATATTAAAAAAAGACAAACAGAAAATATAAAATTTGTACTACCACCTAAATCTAATACAATAGGACATCGAGTGAGATTTTTTGATTGTCTTAGAATTTGCAGTTGAGACATAAAGATGAATTTTACCTTAATAACATGAAGCAAACTTACTGTTCTGAGATAAGGTAAGAAAAGTATTACAAATATAGCCATAAGTGTCATAAATCATTATTTTGGGAAACTTTATTATATCTTTTTAAATATGTGACAAAGCAAATACACAAATAATATATAAGGGCAGGGAAAATTAAGATACTATTATAAGGTTATAGTATAACTGTGTGACCTATAGAGGCCCAAAATTAATTTATCTTCAAGTATTCATTGGACATTTTCAAAATATTATAATACACACACACACACACACACACATATATACATACATGCATATCTATAGATATATATATATATACATACATATAAATTAAGCCATAAGAAAATCTCAATAAATCCCTAACTTCAGAAATTGCATAAGTCCCGTCCATATCTGTATCTGACAATACTACAAAAATGGAATATACAAATTTTAAGTGAAAAAGTACCCTATTGGAATTTCATAAAGCTTATTTAAATCATTATTGAGTTAAATAATGAATTTTAAAAGCCATACTAAACAATTTAGGAAATGATAAAATTGAGAACACTACATTTCAATACTTGGAAGACACAGCCAAATCTTAATGAAGACAAATATATAGTCTTACAGGTAATCATTAAAAATAAAAATAAATGAAGCAAGCACTTAAATTAAAACATTATAATTATTGGGGTGCCTAGGTAGTTCAGTCAGTTAAGCATCTGACCCTTGATTTTGGCTCAGGTTATGATCTCATGGTTCGTAAGATGAAGTCACATGTCAGGTTCTGTCCTGACAGTGCAGAACCTTCTTGGGATTCTCTCTTTCCCTATTTCTTTGCCCCCCCCCCCTTCTCTCTCTCTCTTTCTCAAAATAAATAAACATTTTTAAAAATTGTAATTATTACATAAGCATTAATAATATCAATAGAAGCTTCTGTTTTAAGCAACCACCTGCTAGTATAGTCTATTAAACACTTTGGAATAGTTTTTTACTTTTAACTTTCACTTTATGAGGTAGATACCATTGTTTGAATTTTGCACATGGGAAACTGAGGCTCAGAGAGTTTAAGACACTTGTGCAAAATCATACAGCTAACAAGTGCCAAATTTAGACTCATAGTAGAATGCATGAGATCCTAATCAGGAGGAATAAAATATTAAAAATAACAGATTAGTGAATTTCAAGCCAAAGTGGGATTAGCGATACACTAATTAACACTTATATATTAACAATAAAACAGACAGACTTATGGTAAATAAAATGAAGAAAAAGACTGTATCAAAACAACCACATATGAGAATGAGAAAGATGCCTAACGAAGAAATGAGATTTAAAAGATTTTTAGGCAATATTCTGTATACTCTAGTACTAATCAATTTGAAATTTTATATCACTTTAAAATATATATACACTTGAAAAGTACATTTTTAAAATACAGAACCCAAAGAGAGAAATAAAATGGAAAAAATTGAAAGTAGATTAGAGTCTATGTCCTCGAACAGTTTCAGACCAAAATAACTACTAAGGAATTACTTTGATCTCATAAGAATGAGATAATGCCAATGTTATGTAGTATTATCTAACATAGAAAAAAAATAGTTTCAAATGCTCTTTTTGATGTTACTCTAATCCTCACACCAAAACCTGACCAAGGGAGCTATCTACAAACCGCTAAAACTCTGACTTACTTAAAGAGATATATGCAGAAATACTAAGCAAATAAAAGAGTATCCCTAGATAAATGGCATGGGAGAGTGAAAATAAAAAGGATTTTCAAAGATCTAGCAAATAATACTAACACCAATAATTTAAGGAAGAATATTATGTTTGTCTAAGAGGGTCATTTTAAGATGAAAGTAATGCAATCCTTCCTAAATAAAAACATAAACTTCCAATAATTAATAACAATTTCAAGATATATAATTCAAACATTCCAAGTCTTTTGGAAATTTTTAGATATATAATTGTACTGGAAGAATTTAATTTACTACTCAATCTCTGTCACATTAAATAAATGAAGAGGGAAGAAGATATAGAATATCTGAATAATGTAAGATTAATATATTGGATTCAATCTATAATAGAGAACATAGCTTATTTTCTAAGTATTCATGAAATATTTATTAAAAACAATTGTATATTATGTCACAAAGAAAACTGCAAGAGAATCCAAAAAAGCAAAATTTTGACAGGTCATATTCTCTGATCATAATACAATAAAATTAGGAATCAAAAACATGCAACAACTAAAACATAAATTGGGGAAATACTTGAACTGTATAGTGAAACTATATTAACTATCTAAATATATATTATATATTTATTTTATGTATAAGTGAAGTGGAAAATATTTATTATAAAAAGTTCTCACAAATAAATAAACAAAATTCACAACTCAATGGAAACATATGCAATAGCAAATAAATAGAGAAGTCAAAAAGTTGTTCACTGTGTTAGCCAAACAAGTGCAAATTAAAATAATAAGATATAGGGGCACCTGGGTGGCTCAGTCGGTTAAGCATCTGACTCTTGATTTCAGCTCAGGTCATGATCTCACGGTTCATGGGATCTAGCCCCATGCTGACAGTGCAGACCCTGCCTGGGATTCTCTCTCTCCCTCTCTCTCTGTTCTTCCTCTACTCTAAATAAATAAATAAATAAATGAATACATAAACAAACACACAAACATTAAAAAATAATAACATATATCTCTTTTTTGTCTGCCAGATTAAAAAGCAATAAAAAATGAAAATAACTAGTGCAATGGAATATGAATGCTAATAATCATATGCAAAGGATGTTCAAGTATAAATCAATACATTCTTCTTAGAAGGTCATATGCACTACTTATAATGACATTTAAAAAAAAAAAAAACAGGTACAATGTAACCTATTCATTTCAACCCTAAGAATTTATCCTAAGGAAATGTGTGAAACAGTGTAAATATATTACACATATGAATGATCCATATAGTGAAAACTTGGAAACAATCTCATCTTTCAAAGGGGATATGCCTAAATATCTATTGGAACATTTATATTAAAGAATAACTCCTAGGTAACAAAAGTAATAATATAAGGATAAATTTTGAAAGTGTGATATGTGTAAGCACTGTATCATCTCATTAAAAAAAAAAAAAAAAAAAGCCAAACTAAATATATATCAAACTGCTGGGGGCTGGTGAAGGATGTATAAATCTGTTCACTAAAAGTTCCCATTAGTTTCATTGGTTCTGCTTAATTTAGATTTTTTCTTTCTTCTGTTTCTAATTTATGATTCTTTTTATAATTTTTAATATAAACTTAGAATTCATTTGGTAAACAGATTTATGTGTGGTCACTGAATACTGTGTGCTCCAAGTATTAGACAAATTTTTGTTCTAAAAGCCCCAAACCACAAAAACTTCAATTAAGTTTTTGAGGTATTTTCTCCCAAATTAAAATCAGTCATGTGTTATTCAGACCATTCTAGGGTCATCCTGTTATCCTTTAGCTGAAATAGGAGTCAAAATTCTGGCAGAGACTGGTCTCCTTATATTGGTTCTTATAAGTGAGTATAGTTCCTGTTTTCTAAAAAAAAATAAAATAAAATAACTGACTTAAAAATACAAAGCTCAAATTTTATTTTCATCCATCGATTGGAACATTCTTTTTATTCAGGTGAATTGTACAGTCTAGTTTACTTTTGGGGCTATGATCATTTCCAATTTCAGCAGATAGTAAGACTGAGTTAAAGACTTGTTTAAGTGTGATCAGTCTTCTTGTTTTACTGCCATTTAGACCCAGATTTCAAAGGTCAGTGAATTAGGCCAGTATTGTTTAGTTTATGTTCCAACTACAAACATACCATAATGTGCAGAGCTGATAAGAAGCATGATCAATAACCAGATAGCGTCTTACAACTGGTACTTTAGAAAATAAAGATGGTTAAAAATGACATAACATTTTTAGCATTTGTTTACAATATATTGATCAATTGTATAGCAGTCAATGTACTCTAAACAGCATGACTGCTCAAGCTGAAGTTGCCTTTTTTCATACAAATCAGATAGAAACCCATGAAGCTGCTATGAAACTGTTTTTCAGTGTGCCTATTGATCTTTTTATATTTCTATTTAATATATATATACTATTTATCTATAATAATTTAATATATATGGCTTTAATGATGCATCCTGGCACTTCTCTTTACTATCCTGAAAATAGTGTGTTCTTCACCGAGTAAATAAGTCAAATACAAACAAAAAGTAGGTCAACTTAAGCTCTGAAAAATCTCGGGTCAAAGTAGTATACGAGGGTTTTTAAATCAATTTCCTCAGTATCCCAAAGGATCAGAGCTCTTGTCTAAAGCTCTAAGCTCTGGGAAAAAAGTCTGATATAGAGATTCTAAATATTCCATCTAATATGAACCTTAAACAACTCAATATTTTCATTAACAAAATATGGACCTGTGATTACTGACTACAGAATTCTAACACCGAAAGTTTAAATGAGGTTTGAGTGCATTTGTACTCAGGAATAATTGCTAAACCGCCTCAAGCTCATTTTGTATGTCCGTCTCCATCTTAAGCACTGCAGATATTTTATTTTAAGTAATCTGAACAGCGGCATTACAGAATGGCTATTCCCCATTTCAGAGAAGAGAATGAAGCCTGGAGAATAAATACATCCCTGCCTACTGGGTTAGAGGCTGGTGCAACTGAGTCTCAACCCTTAGCCAGTCCAGCTCTATCATTCATGATCTTAGCCTCTGAATCTGGGTATAACTATTCAGAGATTATTGTATCTCGCATGTATATGTTAAAGTATGTGTCTTTAAAATTTCTATGGACACATATTGTTAAATGTCTCAAATGTGGCAGACGGATCCTGTTACTGAGTAACGCCCTTTTCCAAAAGTTCTGTGATTGTTTCAGTCCATAAAGGGGAATATCCATGGAAAGGATTGCCACAGACTTCTTTCTTTTTTCTCTCTCTCTCTTTTATTCTCTACTTCCCCTTCTCTTTTCAACTCATTTATGTATGTTCCTGAAGCTCTTCTCTCAAAAAGTTCACTCCTCTTCTCTCGTATGCCACTTTTTCCTCGCTTCAGAGCTGCATCCCAGATCTACTGGCTTTCCTAATCCCACCCTGTCACTCGAGTCCTTATTTCTGGCCTTTGGCTCCTACCAAGTGACTCAGTTATCATCCTTTGATAATCCTAACATTATCACCCTAGTGTGTCTTATCACAGAACTTAGAGTCAGTGCTGTAATAAACTTGTCTTTTAAGAACATTTTGAATGGTGACCAATATAATCTTCTGGAAGACGTTGAAGATTTTTCACTCCAGTAGCCAATGTTTTTTAATTTCGTCTTGTATTTCTGATTTCAGGTTTTATATTTCTAAATGTCAGTTGAATAACTGCCTAGTCTCAATAAGAACAAAAAAAGAATAGGTCTGCTTTAAAAAAAGCTTTATCTTACAGGATGTGTTTAACAATTAATCCCTGTTCTCACCTTGACTATGAAAGTCAGCTGCTTTGTGATAAATTACTGTCTGACACCCTAGCAAACTTTATCACCAATAAAACAAATAGGAATTTAAAGGTGTAAAAGAAAAGTAAGAATATGGACCATGGAAAAAGAGAGGTGAAAAAAATGCTAACCAAAACAAATCAAAAAAGTTTGAAGAAAATTAAAATTCCATTTTCAAATAAATACAAGGATTTGTATTTGTATTTGTCTTTCTGTTGAACAGAAAAAGAAAAGATAGGTTTTTAAAAAGCAATGGCGTATTCAAAAAACAAAATGCGTGTTTTCTTTCTTACTGCATAGTTTTAACATGTAATTGTTATCACGAAAATACATCCATCATCGTGAGGATTAAATAGGAATAAAATATTAATTTCAAAACTGGTTAGGTCAGAAATCAACAAGTGAGTGGTGTATGTGTGTGTATATGTGTACAAGTGCACTCAATTCATTGAACCATATCTGGGTGTTTTGCATAACGAAACTTCCTCATCTGTCATCTTCTGCTCTGTGGGAGGGAGTGGATGGGAATGGGGCAAACCTTGTCCTTCTTGCTCTTAAAGAAAAGCCTGTGATTAAATAGAGGAAAACTAAAGATTCTCATTAGAATCACAGTGATTCCCACCTCTTTGTGGTAGAGTTCTGCTGCTCTTCCCAGGGACTGGGCTATGCTTTCCTCTTCCCTGTTCACCTGGATATCTTGCCTTCCCAATACTGAAAGAGCTGAGTGAAGTTTCATTATATTTCTCAGAAGGCTAAACTTGGTGGAACTTGAAAGCATGCCTTGGAGCGCCATGTTCACGGAAGTTGGGTTTTTGTTTGTTCGTTTGTTTGTTTTTTCTGCTGTGGATTGTTGTTGATGCTGCAGGAGCAGATGAACTGATGTGCCTTGAATTCAAACAAGGAGAAGGTGGTGTGTTCTTTTTGAATAAAGAGTGAGTATTTTCAAAAGGCTTTTTACTTCAATGTGTTCCATTTTTATTCTCGATCAATTCGATGTGGGTCATTTAAATGTCATGCAACATTAATTTGTATTTACTCATTTGAAAACTTTGTCTGGTTATTTGCTCATATTGGAATCATTTGAGACCGATCTGTAAACAACATTCAAATTCACTGTCATGCAACAAGAATTAACGTGTGTGCATATACATGTATTGGGGGAGTCGGGGGATAAAGAGAAGGTAAATTATGGCAAACATTTTAGAAATTAGCAAAGCGTGAGTCTTTATGATTACCAAATTGGGAGGGTTGGTTTTTTTTTTCCTTCCTCTTCTTTTTGACCCCTCAATCAATTTTGACCTTATCCTGACAATTAGGAAGTATTTATAAGCAATGATGTGGTTTAGGGAAGTGATGTATATATTTCACAGACTACTTCAGAAGATTAAGACCTTCCAGGGTATCTGATACATCTGCTTCCTCAGGGCCCACACTTTGGAGGAACTGCCATATGATTTTACGTAAGGGATGCTCATAACCCGAGTTCTTAAAGCTGTGTATGAAACAGATTTTAAAGGATCCAGGACTGATTAAAACAGTTAGCCTGTCCGCATCCTCCCTATTTACTGTGGATTACAGGAAGGGAAGTTGGGGTTAAATCAGCAGGTCTTCCTGCTTCCCCAGAGGTTAACCTGGCAGCCGGTTTGGCACCCACAGGAGGGCTGACAGGTAGCAGGATTTGTCTAAGCAGGCTGCCTGAGAGCCAACAAGGAAAACTGAATGCTCTGGATTAGTTCTGGATTATGTTGTCAGAGTGAAGGCTGATGGACAAACTGCAGAGGAATAAAATGCAATCTGTTTGGGGAAAGAGGCAGCGTGCATAGCTTTCATTTTTCAAGAAATGACAAGAAAAATCATTAATAATTTGTAAATCCATGTCCATTAACTTTTCTCTTTGTTATCCCAAGACAGCCTTTTTAACATGAGTTTGCCACTGTCCTATATCTCTTCTGTCTAGTGACAGATGGCAAGATAGATATGAAATTGGATTCATAAAATAATACCCCCACCTCCAAGAAAGACAGAGGATTCATTCTCCTAACACTGCTTTGTCTCTCCACCCTACAGTCCTCCACCAGGCTCCCAGGATGAAAGGAAACTTGGACATTGATAGCCAAATGACATGGGTTTGCTTTCTTCCCTCTGTAACAAATTTTTAAGACAATGGTATTACTTAATGAAATTTAAAGCCAAAAGGAAGTAAATAATCATGATCGTATTAACACATTTGTTATGATGATAAAATGCAGTATAAGAGGTTTTTTTTTTTTTTCACAAATGGACTTGAGCATCAGTTCCAGAACCATCTGAGAGAGTTAAAAGATATAAATATTTGTACTTATATCAAACCAAACTTTGGTCTCTATAAAAGGGGTTTACATTTTTCCCATATAGGAGTTACGAGAATTCTTAAAGAATACTTGTGAAATAGTTGTAATGATACAATTTCCACTTACAAACAAATCTAGCATTCTAAAATAACTTAGGCTTTGTTTTTTTCTTACAAGTTTCATTATCCACTTTGGAATTCTTAAAGTGAATTTCTTAAAGTGAAAATTATCATATCCGAAAACAATCTTTCTGCTTAGACTCAGTTAAAACTAAGAAATATTTTTAGCTGTTCCCAAAATACCAAAAATTAGGATGTTCAGATATTTGGGCTTATAGATGAATTATCATTGTGGCCTCATTATCATTTCAAAAATAGTTATGTCATCTACAGGAGCTAACACTCCTAGACCTGAGAGTAACACGGCAGGACTCATTGATGCTTTCCTCTTTGATTTCAAGAACACACTCTCTCTTTTCCTAAGGAGAAGAGCTTGTTTTCTTCTCTACGGGAAACAGTATAAATAAAATCCCAGATCCTCAGGATAAACTCAGGCTGTGTACTTTTGCATATATTATTACCAAAAGAAGGAATACACAGCCCCAAATTAACACTATTATCTGAGGAGAATTCCATCTGGAGTTTCCATTGCTCTGACATCTTGCTGCATCTGGCCAACAGCAGGCAGTCAATAAATATTTGATGAATACATAAATAAGCCAATAAAAATGTATTTAATGCAAAAATTATTATTATTTTTTTTTTAATTTTTTTTTCAACGTTTATTTATTTTTGGGACAGAGAGAGAGCATGAACGGGGGAGGGGCAGAGAGAGAGGGAAACACAGAATCGGAAACAGGCTCCAGGCTCTGAGCCATCAGCCCAGAGCCTGACACGGGGCTCGAACTCCCGGACCGCGAGATCGTGACCTAGCTGAAGTCGGACGCTTAACCGACTGCGCCACCCAGGCGCCCCTAATGCAAAAATTATTGAATTCACTTTGGCCCACAAGAAGTGAAAAATACCTGTTAGAAATTTTATTTTGCATAATATTGTTCTAGCAAATAATATTAATACATGAAGCATAAAATAAAAATGAATAAAAAACATAGACTTGAACTAGGTATTTCACATGATAATAACTAAAAGCTCTTTGTTGGCCTGCAACCATGATTTTTTAAAATTAGAATCAATTAAACCAGTCTTTATGTATAAACACACTTTCAGACTTGTTTACTTATCAGTCAGTTCAACTGCAGGCCATCATTATGCAATGTATTACTCCAAAAAAAAAAAAAATCACTGATAAAATTATTCTCACTTTAAAAATGAACATCAAACTACTAACACATCTAGTATTTTATTATCAGTTATTAACCATCAGAAACAATTTTGATTTCTTGATTTTTAATGAAAAATCCTCTTTATTCACTATTCTGTAGTAATATAAACATCTGCATAAATAAATATCAGGATTTTCTTTTTCCCCACAACTGTCCTCAAGATAAGTTTGGTTTTACTGTAAAATAGTGCTGCCTGATTATTTTCATAATGTAGCATACAAAAGAAATGATAATATTTCTTTGGGCCCTGGTTTAACAGAGAAAGTTCCCTTTGGTTAATAGTCCACCCTGCTTCCTCAATGTCTCCCTGAAGACATCAATCTGTCTTCACACCTTTAAACCATGGGCCAATAGGTCTCTGTGCCACAGCACCTTGGGTAGAAAGTCCCAAAGTACTGGATTTTTTACAATCTCAAGACAAGTATGTCATGAATTTAGTTATGAAAGTAGAGAGACCTTGGTCTTCCTGTTTCTGAAAAAATATAAAAAATAAGCAATAATAGAAGCTAAAACATATTTCTTCATTTTAAATAGCAAAATAGTAATAAAAATAACTCCATGAATAATATAACTGCTTGGAAAACATTTTGAAATATAAAAGAAGCTTATAAAAAACATCATCCTCAAAGGATGTTTATAGAATAAAAGAACTTTATTTAACTGCCATTCATATTATGTACATAGACGAGTCAGTGTAAAAACAAACAAACGGGCTATGATTTGGAGGTATATAAAAACTCCAAATATTTACAATTTTAAATATGTTAAAAGATTGGCAGAGGAAGAAGTTTTACAGCTTTATGTGGGTGGCAGTTATTAAGTCATTCCTATGAAGCCACCTACAACATAGAATGAACCCCAGCTCTCTAGGCTTCCCCATTTTGTCAAAGGTGAGAAGGCCTCCAAATATTTCAGGCCAATGAATAGTTGTCTTATCCATGACTATGGTAACCTATATGATATCAGGTTGGGTGAATGATAAGAATTCAATGGAAAAAGATGAAACAGTGGGAAGAGAAACCCAAATCAAGACACATTTAAAGAGTCTCTGGGGGCGCCTGGGTGGCTCAGTAGGGTAAGCATCTGACTTCGGCTCAGGACATGATCTCATGATCTTGCGGTTTGTGAGTTCCAGCCCTGCGTCAGGCTCTGTGCTGACAGCTCAGAACCTGGAGCCTGCTTTGGACTCTGTCTCTCTCTCTCTCTCTTCCTCTCCCCCTCTCACAATCTGTCTCTCTCTTTCTCTCAAAAATAAATGAACATTAAAAAAATTTTACATAAAATAAAATAAAAATGAAGAGTCTTTGAACTCCTTAAGCCAGACCACCATTTCCTAGTGGAGCAAAGACTTTGTATTATGTCATTACTCTTTTTTTTTTTTTTTTTTTTTTTAATGACAGTCACTTCCCTAAAATCCTATAAAACTCATGTTATGGTATTTTTCCTCAACTGATTAGTTTTATACTTTGTTGTAGATGATCCTACTGCTTTGTATCTTTGCAAACCTTGTTGTTTTATATCCTTTTAAACCTAAAGAAGAATATCAAATTGTAGACATGTTTAAGTGGTTGTGAATTTTCTAGCATAAAATAAAATCTCACTACAAATCAAAACAATTTAACAATCACATCATATATGTCTTTTTTATGTCCAGTGTCCACCCCAGTAATATAAAGATGAAAAATAATTATTTGGTTCAGAAATTTTAAGTGTATAGATGTTACCTTAATAAAAGAAGTTTCAGGGCACCTGGGTGGCTCAGTGGGTTAAGCATCAGACTTGACTTTAGTTGAGGTCATGATCTCACGGTTCATGAGCTAGAGCCTCAAGTCAGGCTGTGCGCTGACAGTACGGAGTCTGCTTGGGATTCTCTCTCTCTCCCTCTCTCTCTCTCTCTCTCTCTCAATCTGCCCTTCCCCCACTTGTGGGCACACATGCGCTCCCTCTGTCTCTCTCTCTCTCAAAATAAATAAATAAACTTTAAAAAAAAAAAGAAGTGTCAGTATGTGGTTAAAAATAAAATCACAGGGGCACCTGGGTGGCTCAGTTGGTTAAGCATCCAACTCTTGATTTCATCTCAGGTCATGATCTGAAGTTTCCTGAGGTCAAGTCCCATGTTGGTCTCTGTGCAGACAGTGGAGCCTACTTGGGATTCTCTCTCCCCCTCTCTCTGCCCCTCTCCTGCTCACATGCTTCTATGCACGCAGGCTCTCTCTCTCACTCTCCCAAAATAAACATTTAAAAACTAAAATTAAAAATAAAAAGAAAATCACATTTCAGAGAACTGAAAAATAAAGTGAAAACTACTCTTTTGTAAAGTTTAGATGAGAAAGGGAGATGAAAAAATGGATAATAACTGTAGAGACTCAGTATTAAAAGATATTTATTAGAACGAGAGAGATTTGAGCATTCCTATAGGCTTATGAGAAGGATCCTTTAGACAGAGTGAGTTTGAAGTTGGGTGTAGCCCTATAAAAATGGAATAAAATCCAGCAAAATGGGGGCATAACGGAATCAAAGGATAGAATGGATAGATACATCTCTGAGTTTAGGAAAAAGACTTTTTAAGTTTGTCTAGACATAAGCAGCTTATAGGTAGAAGGACAAGTTACCATGAGAGTTTGCAACATAGTTGTGATAAGCACAATTTTCTAGTAAATGAAGAGGTCATTGCTGACAGGAGGAAATGGTTAAACATGTCACATGAGAAACATGACGAAAGATTTTATCATCAAAGAGACTGGGTGAAGTGCTAAAACAGGGGGCATGTTACAACTGGTCAAATTAGGGACTATAGTTTTATAATGGTTCATGTTCAAGAGAGACTCAGGGATTGGACATGAGCCAGATGGATCAAGAAAATGGGCACCATTGGGGTGCCTGGGTGGCGCAGTCGGTTAAGCGTCTGACTTCAGCCAGGTCACGATCTCGCGGTCTGTGAGTTTGAGCCCCGCGTCGGGCTCTGGGCTGATGGCTCAGAGCCTGGAGCCTGTTTCCCATTCTGTGTCTCCCTCTCTCTCTGTCCCTCCCCCGTTCATGCTCTGTCTCTCTCTGTCCCAAAAATAAATAAACGTTGAAAAAAAAAAAAATTAAAAAAAAAAAAAAAGAACCAACTCAAGGGGCGCCTGGGTGGCGCAGTCGGTTGAGCGTCCGACTTCAGCCAGGTCACGATCTCGCGGTCCGTGAGTTCGAGCCCCGCGTCGGGCTCTGGGCTGATGGCTCAGAGCCTGGAGCCTGTTTCCGATTCTGTGTCTCCCTCTCTCTCTGCCCCTCCCCCGTTCATGCTCTGTCTCTCTCTGTCCCAAAAATAAATAAACGTTGAAAAAAAAATTTAAAAAAAAAAAAAAGAAAATGGGTACCATTAACACAAATAATAGGAACTTTTAAAATTTAGGTAGCATGTGAGATGGCCCAAAGGGTTGGAAGGCTGAGGACAAAATATTGGGGAATGTTGGCAATGAAGGAATAGACAAGCACAGTTTTTGTTCTAATTGGTGGCATCCAAGAAAATATTTTAAACTTTCAAAGTAGTTATAGAATGAAGTCTACATGAATGTATCCAGAAATACCTTTCAAATGTTCGCAATAGAGATTTTAAAACAATTACATAGAAGAATCTGAGTGACCTCAAAATCATTTTCTGTCCAATTCTACAATTAAACCTAGGCAGTCCCTGAGTAAACTTTTAAGGGAATATGACTGCACGAAAAAGTTGCCATCAGGACATAGGTGAAATTTTCTTTGACCAGAAGGTGTTTTCAGAGCTTTCATGGGAACTTCACCAAAAATAGAATGTAAACACCCAACATCTAAATTCACCCTTACACCCACCTTTGAAAAAACCTCATGATTCTATCAAGGAAGAATAAGATGACTCTGAAAATCTCCAGAAAGTATGGGCACCTGAGGCACACTCAAGTGTAGGCGACAGCTCTGTTCATTGACAATAGTAAATGAGCAGGAAGTCAGCAGGCTTACCATACAACATTTCTTTTAGCTTCTCAAACTCTATAAGCTGGAACACCCCAAAAGTATTGCCTCATATAATCATAACAATTCCAAAGGAAGAAAAATATTAGTAAGTTCTCCTTTTTTAAGTTTAATCATTTATTTTGATAGAAAGAGAGAAAATTAGCGAGAGAGAGAGAGAGAGAGAGAGAGAGAGAGAAAGAGAATCCCAAGCAGGCTCCACACTATAAGCCAGAGCCGGATGTGGGGCTCAAACTAACAAACCATGAGATCGTGACCTGAGCTGAAGATGGATACACTCAACTAAGCCAACCAGGTGCCCCAGATCTTTCAACAATAATAACACAACCATGAAATTCTGACCATCTCTAATATGCAAATCATGGATCTCTAAACCTGCAAATCATGGATGCAGTTCAATTTGAGAAATATTTACTGAGAAAACACACTCTGCTTTAGACACTGACGAAAGTGGTGGGAGGTATACAAAGTTAAAAAAAAAAAAGAATGTATACTCTAACCACAATAAACCCAGGTGCTAATGTACAACAAAAGGCAATAGCAATAAATATCTCAGCGAGAGAATCATACAAGAAGAGGACCTACTGAGAAAAAGACACGCATACACTGTGAGGAAATGCTATTTTCCTTCTTGTGAATATTGCCAAAAGAGACTTGGCAGAGCAATACAGTAACAGGTGTAGGAAGTTGGAGTAATGCAATGCCTACATATGAACTGGTGGGTGAATTTTACCACCCTTGCAAAGTCATGTTATCAAAGCTATATTTTCAAAGACCCAGGTAAAGAACTGTGTGTATGTGTGCTTGTGTGTGTGTGTGCACGTGTGTGAGTGTGTGTGTGTGAAAGAGAGAGAGAGAGAGAGAGGGACCCCTTAGTAATGTAGCTCTCAATGGACTTTAGGGATGAGCACCATCATCATCGGAAACCATTGCAGCAATAGGTAGTACAGAGACCAGTTAAACAATCATTATTGGTCCCACCTCTCTTTCTCTATCAACATCCTGTCTTAACACAAATATGTGTGCAAATATGTGCACTCTATCAACTTATTCTGCTTTACCTTTCTTCATAGCACTTGTTAGTACCTGAAATTACCCATTAGGTAAGAGATCTTATCTGTCTCACTTACTACTGGACCCTCAGAACCGAAAACAGGAGTGGCACATTGAATTGGGTGGATGAATGAATGAAAACATCTAGGTCAGTTCTCCACAGACACGATATACAAATATTGTGAACTTCAATTACTAAACTGCTGCCCTTGATTTTCTTTTGTTCATAACTTTGTTTTCTTTTTGTTCCCACTTCTTCTTACAAACAGGTTTTAGAACTTACATAAGCAGAAGGAAACAAATGACAAATCATAATTCAGCCCTGGAGACATAACTTGGCAGTCACATGCAGACATGTGACAAGTAGCTGTTTATGTGGGCTTTTAAAATTTTTAAATGTTTATTTATTTTTGAGAGGGGGGAGGGGGGAGGGGCAGAGAGAGAGGGAGATACAGAATCCAAATTGCATACACTCACATTGTTGTGCAACCATCACCATTACCTATCTCCAGAATTATATATCATCCTAAACTGAATCTCTGGACTCATTACATAATAACTCCCCAACTTCCCCTTCCCCTAGACCTTAGTAACCACTCTTTCAAATTCACTATGAATTTGACAGTTCTGGGTATCATATAAATGGAATCACACAATATGTGTTCTTTGTGTCTGGTTTATTACACTTAGCATAACGTGTTTGAGGTGTATTCATGTTGTAGCATATATCAGAATTTCATTCCTTTTTAAGGCTAAATAATAGTCTATTGTTTATATGTACTACATTTTGTTTGTGTGATGATGGGCATTTGGCTTGATCCCACCCTTTGACTATTGTGAATAATGCCACTAAGAACATTTGTATACAAGTATCTGCTTGAGTTCTTGCTTCCAATTCTTTTGGGTATACACTTAGAAGTGAATTAAAGAGTGTATACCTGTAAATGGTCTTGTTTTTTATGCAAATGAACTGGTAAAACACTGAAGGTCTTTGAGGGGAGAGAAATAACCTGGCTTATGTTTTACCATTATTATCCTCATTATAATTTTCAGCCCTTAGAGAATTTATAAATCGAATGAAAAAAATAATTTAAATAATGGTGAATAACTTGTAAGTGTATAAAGCAACATATCCCCTAGTGAGAAATCATAAGGCAGCAGGGAGTCTGTAAATGCAGAAATAACGCAATGAATGATGAAATCTTTGTAGATGATGGTAAATTGATGAGAACACTCTGGAACCCACTTTTAAGGCCTCTGGAGCTGTGGTAGTGAGCAGATGTTTGAACCATACTTTGACTCAAAGGGAGGACAAAAAAAAGTGGAACTGACAAAATCTGCTGAAAAAGATCTAAGACCTGAAGTACCAGTGTAAGCCATTCAAAATTGGCATACAAATGTCATCATTACTTTCAATATTAAAAGTAATAACTATCACTTGAAAATAATTCAAATTAGAGATTAAATTCAATTAGAGATTAGAAAAAGGCCCCCATAACCCCACTCCTCAAAAATAACGAAGGTTAATTATGATTCTGTTGATAAATCATAGAATTGATAGTTGAAGCCAAGAGAATAAAAAGGCTAACCAAAAGAGAGATGAAAATAAATCTGAAACAGAATAAGCAGGGAAATTTTTTTTAATAAAAAAGGATACAGGGAAGGAAAGGAAAGGAAGTAGAAAGAATCATCCAAATATGAAAAGAATTGGGATAATGACACACCAAGAAACTGAAGAAAAAGATTTTTGAGGAAATACAAGTTTAGAATCTCAAATTCACAAGCAGGTCAAGGAGAATGCGGACAGAAAAAGTCAATTTGCTTTAGCACATATATGATATATATATACATATATGTGCATACATACATGTGCATATATACACATACATACATACATATATGTAGCACATGTGTGTGTATATGTATACATATATACATATATATGTATATATATAACCAGTACAAGTGTCCTGAAACATTTATCCAATCACTTCTGCTACACTGAATAGTATTAATAGTACATAGAAACAAGTTCTATCAGAAAAAACAGAAATGTTCTGTTCTTTTCCTTGGCACACTCTAGCAATATCATGCTTTGTACAAAAGTAGAACTTTTTGTACAAGCACAAATTACAACTTGGTGCTTGCCTACCCTTTATTTACTATAAGCACTAATCATTTTGTGGAAATGATTACACACAACTGGCTGAAAGATTACAATCTCTTATACCCATTAATTTTTGTTTTTTGGCCTGCTGAAAGGCCAGAATAGCTAAAAGTCTTTTTATCTATAAAAACATCTGAAGTATAAGCTGCCATATATGCCACATTCAATGGGTTGAAACAAAATAGCAATTTCTTCTGTTATTTTTTCTTTTCATTTTGAGTTTCTATATTTGAAATACAATGAGGACTGGTTCAATGTGCTGAATAGTTACAGAGATAAAATGGCAGAGACTCCAAAAAGGTTTTGAGTTACTCATGAATAAAAACACTACACAACAAGGAAAGGAAATGAGTAATGATGCAGAAAGAATAGCAGGCAAGAAATTGCTGAAAGAGTAGTCTCTGCAGCCCTCCATTCACAGGAAATCAGAACCCCTGGTGAAAATATTTTTGAAGTATTTTTATGTACATATAGACACATATGTTGAACCAATATAAGCCATTAAATACTGCCTAATATAGATCGGCCTAACTGATGATAGGAATTTTCCACTTTTAAAAAACAGTAAAGAATGAGTGCATGAGTTGGCTCATATATCTTATTGCTTTTCATGGCTCAAATTCACATATTGCTTTCCACAGAAAACTCATCAAATGCATCAAGATATGTATTTTTTAAAGTTTATTTCTTTATTTTGAGAGGGTGGGGGGCAGAGAGAGAGGGTGGGGGGCAGAGAGAGAGGGTGGGGGGCAGAGAGAGGGAGGCAGTGCAGAGCCCAATGTGGGGCTTGAACTCACAAACTATGGATCATGACCTGACCCAAATTTGGACGCTTAACCGACTGAGCCACCCCGGTGCCCCAGGATATGTTTTTCCTTTTAAATTTTACTTCTTCTAAGAAATATTGACAATGGATTTCTTAGCTTGGTCAAAATTCTCCTCTGGAAGTCACTTCTGCGTGCAGAATCCACAGTGTGTTACAGAACTTGGAAAAAATAATAATGCATGTGTGCTCCACATGAAGATTTTTGATTACTGAAGGAAGCTCCAATGGTAGAAAGATTAGAGACTGGTTCACGATGTATATCATAAAGCCTTGACTTAAAACCCTTCAAAGCCCTTGGGGTGCCTGGGTGACTCAGTCGTTTAAGCATCGACTTTGGCCCAGGTCATGATCTCACAGTTCATGGGTTTGAGCCCTGTGCTGGGTTCTGTGCTGACAGCTCAGAGCCTGGAGCCTGCTTCGGATTCTGTGTCTCCCTCTCTCTCTGCTCCTCCCCCACTTGTGCTCTGTCTCTCTCTCTCAAAAATTAATAAACATAAAAAAAAAGACCTTCAAAGCCCCTTGTGAGCATCATCATCATCATATCTCCACATAAGGCTGGCCCCGCCTGAGATAGTCTTCTTTCACATACTTACACATATGGAGTTTTTATCAATTTATAAGTGCAAAGAATGGTGTTTTTTCTACCCCTCTTCCATGCAAATACTTGCTGTACTTTACAGATAAGGAAAATCAGGATCTACATAACTAGAAACTCTATTAAAGGAAGATATGATCCGTTCAAGAATGTAAGGTTCAGTAGCCAGTTTTTATTTTATTCCACTTGATAATTACAGGTTACACTAACACTGCTTCTCTTTCTCTCACAATTGATTTTTTATTAAAAAAATCATTTTAATCATCTACATATTTCATTTGTTATGCAACCTCATCTGTTACTGCCAAGAGTAACTGAGGGTTAACTATAGATTGGAATTTTACGTATCATACAGTAAGCCCAATCAGAAAAAGGAGTCAGGCACAATTATCTCTAGCCACTCTAACATATCAATAAGAATTCTTTATTAATTATCAGAAAACTATAACCAAAATCACAAAGAAAGAGAATTAAACAATAGGGAAATTTTTTCTACCTTCAAGTCTTTACATTTAAAAGCAAAATGTCTGACACTTGTAAGCAATTATACAATGTTTATACATGGCATTTTTTGTGCTTAAAATAAAAATCTTGTAAGTAACTCCAGACAACCCGTTTTACTAGTAAATTAAAACATTTATTTGACAAGCAGAAGCTGACACTTCTAGAATATCTCTTGAATATGTTTTCCCATTGCACTGTTCTGAAACAGGGAGGCAGCTCAGCTAGCTGAGGAAACAGCATCATGGGGCCTTTTGTGCACCAACCATTACAGGTCATCTAAACACTGCTCAAGTAGCAGCTCAGAAATGCCCCAACTGAAGAGGCCTTGGGAGGTTAATTCTGTCATTACTGCGTTGACATGAGGCATGTTGCAGCCTTCAGCGCAAAATGTTACTCGTAATCTTTTAATCCCAAATTAAGTCAATATTTTATCAAGTTAATCTAGCATGAAGATTAATTGCATTAGTTACACACACATATACGCATGCAGGTTATTTGTTTTAGAGATACTTTTAATCAAAGAGCAAACCCTTGGTTACAATAGGCGATTTTCAAAAATCATCCTTTCTCCAACAGTATTTATCTTTATAAAAGAGACATTTATTCCTTTTATTGATCTTTAGTCAAGACTGATTTAAGAGAAAAGATAATGGTCTTATAATTACTAAAACAATGACCACTTAGAAAAGCTGTTTATGAAGAAATAATGACTTCTGATTGAAATGTTTTTAATAAAGTATCTCATTATTAGCCTCTTATTTCAATGTAATTCTAGTTGCTTTCTTAAAATGTGTGACTAGTCCTACAAGGAAAGTCAATAGTTTTCTTTGTGTTTGCACCTTTGTATCTCTAGGCATGTCAAAAAATATAACAAAGAATATGAACTAGAGTGGTTTACTAGAAAATTATTATCATACATTGTTTTGTTGTTGTTGTTTTAGTTATGAAAATTGGGATCAAGCATATCTTTTCTTTTCTCTTCTTTTGTTTCCTTTCTTTTTTCTTTTCATCCAAGGAGTGGAGTTTTAGGGGGTAGGTAGGAAGATAGAAACATATTGATCTAAGTGACATAAATCTGCTAACAGAAGTCAGTAGAGTAGACAAATGCCTTTCTCCCTGAGTTTCTCAGATAAGAACTATCTCGTAGTTTAAAATTCCCAGGCGTCATTCTGGGTAGTATTACAGGCCCCTTGGATGGCAGGAGAAGAGTTCATGCCCTGTTTCATCAAATATCCAATGACATTTTCCAAGGGTCATGCTAATTATAGAAATTTCACAGCCAATATTTGAGAATATTGCATCTCAAAAATGTAAGCTTTTGTCCTCAAATATTGCTTTTCTGGTATTCTTTGTTAGTGAAGCATGATAGGTAAAAGGATCCAGAAATATTTTCATATGACTAGACTTTTTAATTAATTAACAGATTAATATCAAATCTTTCATGTGAAAAATAAGTCAACAGCAACCTCAGTGTCAGACACTTTCTAAGAAGAGATTGTTTGACTGAATTTGGAAGTAAAGCTCACAATCCTAAATGTCAACCCTACAGTTATGAAGTTCAAACAAGCCGCGCTGAAGTAACCTGTCAAATAGTTCTCTATTTTTTTCTACTTGCTATAATATAATATTCTTCTCATAATAAATATTAAGAAAAATCTACATTGAACTTGCCAAAATCAGCCAAGTGTATGGTAAAATAAAAAGGAATGTTTTCAGGAAAACTATTAAAAAAAATCCCAAATTAAACCATAAAAAAAAAAATTTTAAGTCCAAGATTCAATCTTTGTTTCTTTTGTATTTTGTTCTCAAATTCTAAAAAAACTCACATGTCCCTTGTGTCAGTTCAAACAATGAAGAAGTTTAAAGAAAAGTTAAGCCTCTTCTTCCTTCCCTTGAATCTCACCCACCAGAATACTCAATATTAAAAATTTAGTATATTTTCTCACTTCTTTTTAAGTTAAATTATACCTTATAAGTATATACACACTCATTTACAGTCCTCTTTTAATTTCTAATTTTAAAATGTACAAATATAAAAACAGATGATCTTTTTAAAGTTTTTAAATATATACATTGTTTTATCACACTATTCTATATTTTTAAAATTAACAACTTCTTATAAACTACTTTCCTCATCAATACATACAGATCTAACACATTCAGAATATTCCCAGCCCTGAGAAAATGCTAATTTCTATTAAATTAATCACTATTTCCAACTGGGAATTTATATGTACTTGTCACATATCAGGTTTGTGTGGTATTTAATAAAAGGTATAAGATAGAGTTCCTGACAATAGACTTTATTTACAAGAGGGAAAAAGACAAAATAGAAACAACATCATCATCAATGGTGCAGTTTGGTGGTTCAGGAGTTGGTCAGATCTTGTCAGGAGCTACAACTGCACCATCTAACAACGGGATAACCTCTGGAAAATTTTTTATCCTGTCTATGCCTCAGTTTCCTTATCTGAAAAGCAGGAATAATGGGGCACCTGGGTGGCTCAGTCAGTTATGCGTACGACTTTGACTCAGGTCATGATCTTGCGGTTCGTGAGTTTGAGTGTCACATTGGGCTCTGTGCTGACAGCTCAGAGCCTGGAGCTTGCGTTGGATTCTGTGTCTCCCTTTCCCTCTCTCTGCCCCTCCCCTGCTCATGCTCTGTCTCTCTCTCTCTTTCAAAAATGAAAAGGAAATTTAAAGCAGAAATAATAACAGGACCTTGTTGAATGAATAAATAAGATATGGAAAAAGAAAACAATGTAGTACCTAATACTTGATAAGTGTTTGATAAATTTCAGCTAATATTATTGTCATCATTATTTAGATGATCCACAAGAAAGAGATAAGGTGAGAGTTCCACAAGTGTGAATTAGAGTATAAACTGAAGACATCAGCGGGAGTTTCACATAGAAGAACCATGAGGTCGATCCATCTGGGCACATGTGAGTAGTATTTCAGAAGATTAACTTCTCATTGTCCACAAGTTTTGTAATCATTGTAAGTAGACAGGGCTGAAAATGTGTGGGTCACTTGGGTAAGAAAAGGAGGCAAAGGATGGAGGCAGAGACATACAGGTCAGGTTTTGTATAGACTCACCCATATGACTAGATTTTTGATCACAGATATATGGGATTTTAGAGTTGGAGGGAACTTTATGACTACACTAACTTTATTTTGCCTAGAAGGGAGTAAAGACCAGGAGAAGGACATATCCAAAGGCACCCAGCCAGCAGTGGTCAAGCCAGGACCCTAGAGGAGGCCTCCTGTCTCCTGGCTTATCTCTGTCTGCTCTGTTCTGTCTGCCATATCAAGGGACTAATGTGACAACAGCAACGTTTTAGGAAGATTGATTTAGCAGTTGAATGTAGGCTGAGTCAAAGGAGGAGAGCCCAAGGAGAGGGGTGAGGAAAAAGACTATAGTGGTAAACCAATCATGAGCTGATCAGGCCTCAGTGAGGAACGTGGGAATAAGATGGAAAAGGAAAGCACAAATTCAAAATGATGCCAAAATCATGAGATAGAAAAGTTGGCCACTCTTCAGTATGGTTCAATCTTCTATAACTGAACATCTCTTTCTATAACTTCTTAACACAGAGTAAGCAATGGCATCAGGAAGTTAAGCAAAGCTTTCTATGACACATCTGCTTTTCCACACTTATCCACACCCCCACAACTCATCACCACCTCTCACACCACAGGTGTAGACTGGTTCATCCCACTCCATCTAACATCTCCATCTCTACATGGCATCTAAATAAGTGTGATGCTGAAAAATGTGGGATAATTGGAAAACTTTCATTTTTACAGAATTTCATTCCAATTCTCCCCTCACTGAATAGGCATGTCAGTTACATGTATATTCATAACTAGGAAGACGTCCTAAAAAAATTATTATTTTTCCCCCACAGAAATAGAAGTGAAATTTTAATAGCTGACTCAAAATCATGGAATGAGGTTGCAAAGCACAACTATTGATTCCAGATTAGTAAATGTATTAAAAGGAATTTACAGGAAGTTGACATGGTTCTTAATCAAGACAGTTCAAGAATCAAGCTCTGTGGTAAGCAAAATTCTAAAACCCGCCCTCAAGAGTCTGCTTTCTCTGGTATAGACAAACCTTCTCCCAATTATTGAACACTAATCTAGGCACTGCTATGATGAGATTTTGAAAATGTAATTAAGGTCCCACTTCAACTGATCTTAAACAGGGAAATTATGTGGGTGAACCTATCTTAATCACATGAGGCTTTTTTTTTTAATCTTCATTTATTTTTGAGAAAGAGAGAAAGAGAGAGTGTGAGCAGGGGAGGAACAGAGAGGGAGACACAGAATCTGAAGCAGGCTCCAGGCTCCAAGCTGTCAGCACAGAGCCCAACAAGAGGCTCGAGTTCATGACCTGAGCCGAAGTCAGACAGTTAACTGACTAAGCCACCCAGGAGCCCCACATGAGCCTTTTAAAAGCAGAAAGCTTTCTCCAGCTGGTTGCAGAAGAGGAGGTCAGAGATTCAAAACACAAGAAGGATCCAATGTACCATTGCTGGCTGGAAGATGAAGAGACCACCTGGTGGGGAATGAGGATAGCCTCTTGGAGCTGACAGCAGGACTCAGTTGACAGACAAGAAGGAAATAGGGACTTCAGTCCTACAAATGTGAGAAACCGAATTATTCTCACAGCCCCTGAGCTTCAAAGATGCCCTGAGGCCCAGATGAGAACCACAGCCCCAGCCAACACTGGATTTTGTCCTGGGGAGATGCTGAGCAAAGAATACAACCATCCCATGCCCAGATATCCAGCCTACATAACTGTGCGCTAATAAGTGGGTGTGGTTTTAAGTTTCCTAAGTTGTTGATATTGTGCAACACAGCAATAGAATTCTAATACAGGTTCCAATCATTTACTTTTAAGCTTTTCCAGGGACCTGAGATCACATTAAATAGGTAACCAGCCCCAAGAATACCTACTTCCTATTTTGAACAACAAATAATTTGAAACACTGCACTTGAGAAATTCATTTTATTCAGAAGCATACATCATTATTCTTAGTGTTTTACAGAGCTAAATTCATCAAGAGACTAGGGGAAATTAGAGATTCTAAATTTTAGAAGCTCAATAATTAATGAAGCAAAGACCTTTGTTAATCTGTTGTTAAAGAGACTATTTAGAGACAATCTATTGTTAAAGAGAATATTAGAGACAGAATACAGGAAAATAATATGGAGAATATACTGAAATAGATTTGTAGTTCTTATGTATGAGGAATATCATCTGTCAGGAATATACATATAAATACATAAAGGCATGTATCTCAATTATTTGGCCAACTTGAGCTTAAAGAGACCCCCCAATATGGCTACTCTGCTGTTGAGAGGCTACTTACTCTACCTGACATGTGGAGATACTTACTACTTTGTTTGAAAACTGCATATGCTGTTCACACGAGGCCAATGATTTTGCTGCTAAAATTAACCCTGACAATTTCCCCATCCCATACTATCCAACATTTTGTGGGCTGCCTCAGGAGACGCTGAGCACCTGATGATTACTAGTACTCAGGTAGGAAAATACCCTTCAGTGATATTGCTGAGTGGGACCAAACCTGCTGGTGAGCTATCACAAGATGCTCATTTGCAAATTAGCATAAGGAAAAAGGCCTTTCATAAAGATAAACTACTTAAAATTAAAGATATATTCTAGGTATTAGTCTACTCATAGGAGAACTTAGTAACATGTCTGTTAAATCTGAAATAAAAAGAACATGTTTTCCCCCTCTCCAAGATCACTTGATGCAATCATTAGCAAAAAAAAGTATATATATAAAAATATATAAATATATTTTATAATATATTTCATATAATATATAATTATATATAATATAAAATATATATAATATAACAATATATATTATATATTTATATAATATATATTAATATAATATATTTTATAATATATAAGAAATATAAATATATATTTATATATAAATATATATATAATAATATATATATAAAACCTTAACTTCCTCTCTTAAAAGACTTTAATAGCCATTTTTATTATTTACCAACTAACATTAAAACTGCAACATTAAAACTTGACTGTACTATATATCAGCCCTCACAAGTAATTATTATTAAAGTAAAATTATTTCACCTGTATTGGCCACAAAAATTCTACAGCTGGACTGTGTGTTTTTCTGAGAAATTAAAAAACAATTTTCCATTTGTTCTCCACAATTATTATTAGTAAAATCTGTGCCAAGAACATAAACCATCTCCATGTATCAGTCCTATGAAAGACCAGATATAGAAAGAAATATACCATAATTTAATTTTCACAACTTTGTAAGGGTACAATAAGTTGAATTAAAATAGAACTGGCTTTCTCCTAAATTCTATAAAACTTTAGAAACTGTACATATATTTACAAATACTTGAATTTTATTTTTGTTTTATTTACTTAAGACACTTCATTTGTTTTAGATAGCTATCAGACTTTGCTATTGCCAAAAAGATCTTGGGGATTAAATCTTAAAATTATTTTCACGACTAATAAAGTCTGTAGAAATTTGACATACTTTTTTGGTGATCCTGTTAGAGAAACCAAATATTATAATGAAGGAGTATTCTTACTACAACTTTTGGCTTATCATAGCAAAAAATATGTTGCTTACATTTATTTTGTGATGAAAATTTGGGGCAGGGGGAGTCTGTGACCTAAAATAACTTCTGTTCTGTCCCTATTTTCTTTATTCCATTTGCTTTAACTTTTTTTTCCCAATAAAACTGAAATAACAATTTTTAAAATGCTTCAACACTGTACTTGATAGACAAAGATAAGAATAGAATTAGGATAGAACCAGTGGTAGCATGCCAACAACAATTTTCATGGATCAAACTTCTAAAGTATTATTGTCCACAGTGATTGCTTAGTTGACTGTGTGTTTCTGGGACAATGCATCTTGTCTGAGACATGTGTACAGAATCTCTTCTCTGAGCAGGGCATATATCATACAAGTTAATCATTCCTCTACAATGCCATGTTCTATCTGTTAATTTAAACGTACCCACTTCCCCTTAGCAAGTTTTCTGAAGTGCTTAATTATTTTAGCAAGTAAATGAGGTTTCTTGAAAGTGTTTAGGAGCATTAAATTACAAAGTAATCAGCTAGAAGAGGCCAGAGCCCTCAGCATCCATAATTCGATTTAACTGTATAGGGTTTAGCTTAGTCTAATTAGTGTATAAATACCCAAGTGAGAAACTCAAGGCCATAATCCTATTTCTTTTTTATTTTTACCATGGTATATTTACATATCTAGTAAAAAAAAATCAATTTTGAATAAATACACAATTCTGATGCATTTTTCCTCTAACATTTTATTTTGAAAAATTCAGACCTATAGAAAAGTTTCAAGGGTCGTAAATAAGCACACATGTACCTTTACCTAGATTTATCAGTGACTAACATTTTGTCACATTTGCATGCTCCCTTCCATGTGCACATAGCTATATAATATACACACGCATACACGTGCATATATGCATACACATATGTGTATATATATGTAGGTGACTCATTTAAGAGTTAGATGTACATTCATAATCATTCCTAAGGTTAGGTTTTATCAAGTGGAATGAATAAAATAACATTTTTTACAGAAGTAAAAATACTTAATACACATTGTCTTAATACTTATACACATTTTCTCATGAGAATTTAACAAAGTTAATTCAGTACATTTATAAATGAAAGGAAATTTTAGGTCATCTTTTCCCCAATTACCACAGAGTTAAATCACATTTTATTATTTCACTTAAACTAATGTCAATAATTGGCCTCCTGGCTGCCACTCTTGTCTCCCCTCCAGCTACACCCCCATCCCAATTCTGTTCTCCACTCAACAGCCAAGGATCCTATAAAATCAGAATCAGATCATGCTATGATCCCCTCAGAGCCCTCTGTGATTTCCTGTCTTACTCAGAGTTAAGCCTGATCTGAAATAACCTACAGGAACCTTCACCAACTCCGTACACCCACTTGACCTCACCTCCTGATGTTCCTAAAGGACCAGGAAAGCCCCTCGTTTCAGGCTCTCAGCTCTTGGTATTACCTCTGCTTGAAACATTCTTTCCACCCTCAAGACCCTCAAGGCTTATTACTTCTGCCTTTTTATGTATTGTATTTTTTTATGAGAGAGAGAGAGAGAGAGAATGATAGAGAGAGAGAGAGAGAGAGAGAGAGAGAGAGAACACACGAATGGGGAAGGGGCAGAGAGAGAAGGGGAGAGAGAATCTTAAGAAGACTCCATGCCCAGCACAGAGTTTGGGGGAACTCAATCTTGCAACTGTGAGAACATGACCTGGGCCAAAATCAAGAGTTGGATGCTTAACCAACTGAGACAACCAGGCACCCCAACTTCTGCCTTTTTAGATCTTGACTTATATATTACCTTCACATGGAGTCTCTTCCCAGACAACCTTTTTAAAACTGTAAAACAAAAACAAAAACACATACCCTGGGGGTGCCCAGATGGCTCAGTTGGTTGAGCACCTGACTCTTGATCTCACAGTTTGTGGGATCGAGTCCCACATCAGGCTCTGTGCTAACAGCACAGACTCTGGTTGGGATTCTCTCTCCCTCTCTCTCTGCCCCTCCCTGGCTGTCTCTCTGTCTCTTTCTCTCCCTCTCTCTCAAAATAAATAAATAAACATTGGAAAAAAAACCCAACAACCTATATGCAAGTACTCCCTATCCCCTTCTGTGTTTAAGCTTTACAATAAGTACTTACTGAAATATAATATGTCCTATTTTTTCTTTATTTCCCACATGTAAGCTTCAAAAGGACAGGGATATTTGTTGTCTTTGCTGCTGTATTACCAGTCCCATATGGTCCATGGCACACAAGGAGGTACAGATATCTCTCCAGGTATTTTTTGTTGTTAATGAAGGATACAAATACATATGGAACAAATAATAAAATAATATATACTTCAATATCTTTTGCATATATGATTTAGTTTCTTTAAGACAGCTATTAACAATATTAATACTTCAATTTTATAAGTATGTTGTGCATTTTAAGTGCCTTCCACATATGTTAGTTTATTGACTGTATTAGTTATCTACACAACAAACAAATTATCTCAAACCTTAGCTACAAATAAGAAATATTTACCATCTCTGTCTCTGTAATGAGGACTGTTTGCAGCTTAGCTGGTGCTCTGGTTCCACATCTCTCCCGAGGTCACAGTCAAGCAAGCTATCAGCTAGGTCCCCAGTTATCTCAGGTTTGTCAGGGATGAACACCCATTTTCAGATCCGTTCATGTTGTTCACCACACGTGCCACTCCATAAGCTGCCTGAGCGCATTCTTACGACATGGCAGCTGGTACTCTGAGAAAGAGAGCTAGAAAGGACTTCCAAGACAGAAGCCACCACCTTTCATGACCTAATCTGAGAAGTAATGTCTCGGTCCAAGGTGAGGGGATTATATGGGGTGTAAATACCGGAGACAGGGATCACTGTGGCCATCTTAGAAGCTGCCTAAATTTTTGACCATATTATAGATATAGAAGTTTAAATCTAGAGTTGTCAACTTTTCCCAATTTACACAGTTAAAGTGATGCAGAGTAATTCTGATTCCTTGCTCAACATCTCTGAGGATCACTGATAAATTTAAATATAATAATTATTTTCAAAAAGTCAAGAGATGCATTTTTTTATTTGCTATGTGCCAGCAATTTAAATTGCTTGGCATAACATCATCATGTTTAATCTATAAAACAAGCCTATAAGGTACGTATGCTTGTTACACACATTTTACAGACGAGATAAATGATAGAGAATTGAAAGAATTTCCACAGGGTCATACAGCTAAAAAAGTGTCAAGGTTGGTGCTCCGACTCAGCATTCTGAATTGAGAGCATGGCTTCATAACCAGTACTCTATACCACACGCCTATTAGATATGCAAAAACTAAAGCACTTGGCTGTCTTTAACTCATCCAAACTCATTTTGCATCTCTTGTCTTTTTGAACTTAAAACAAGAGAGATGTAGTGTTATTTTAAAATTTGTCTGGTGAGGAGACTTTTACACAACGGGCATAAATACCTCAGATTAAATGCCTATCCATTGTGTGTACTGACCTGCAATGAGAAGATAATCAGACAAGCATGTGTTCGTGGTCAGATCTGGTCTGGATAGAATGTCTAATTGCTGACTCTGATGTTCTCAGGTGAATATTGCTTCCCTCTTTCAAAGGAATAAGAAAATCACACGCACAGAATGCTGCGTGGTGCATGGGAAATACCTCTCCTCCTCTCTTTTTTCTTTCCAGGTTATAAAAGTTCCCCTTCTAAACAGCAATAAGTCACTTCAGAGAATGCATTTTCTAAAGGATGATTGCCCTTCTTGAGTAGTGACACACTTAAAGCAGGCATGCAGTAATCCTCAGAAATGTACCGCCTGGAGTGTCTTATTGCTTAATTAGAGCTGGCACTGGGCCATTGCTTCTCAGTCTTGAACTAGTGCAAGAGCCCTGGAAGGAGGCACGGGTATTAGAAGTGCTATTTCAGGGGGATATAAAGTAATGGCACAGTGCCAGTCTGTAAAAAACAAAGCCAAACACTCCTGCTACTGCAGTAAAATGTCAAAATGCCCGGCTTTACTGTAGTCAGAGATTAAATCCACCATTGTGCCCATGGTCAGGGTTTAAATATGATCTCTGTTGTTCTAAAAGACTTTACAATCCTTACTTACAATGAACATATGACAATAAACATAACTTCCCCCAAAAGCATGCATTGAACAGAGGGAAGAAGCCATCATTATAATTATATAAATATATGCTCTTACTTCCTTCAATAGCCAAGAATCTTTTTTGTTTTGTTTTTTGGTAGTACTACATTTTATCAAAGAGTAAATGGATAGATAGTTCATATAAACTGAATGATAAAATTATGTAACTTTAGCTTATGCCCCCACCAGCTTCCACATCTACTCAAAAGGCTTCTGAAGAAGTTTTATAAGCATCAGCAGTACTTGACAATGTATAGCAAATTTTACCTTTTTATACTCCCTACACTAGTAACTTCCTATTTCAGTATTGAGACAGTTTAGCTAGGGGTCACAGCACCTTATTAACCAGTTCCTTTGTTCTTACCTCAATAATTGGTTCTTTCTTTGCCTTCTCTATGTTTTAAAGAAGTGGAATTTCTTCCTGATAATCTCAACGCCTTTGGAACTGAATTACTTGCTCCTGACCCTGTCTTTCCATGAATTGGTCCTAAACAATTACTTTTTATCCTAATTGATGCTGGCTGACTACCTATCTGAGAACTCATTATTACCTATCTTGAATTTTCTTGAATAAACGTCCTCATACCAAATTTAATTATTTTCCTAATGGTACCTGTATCTCTCCTCTTCCTTTCTCTTGTTGATGGTCTTTAATTTTTACATGACCAGTTAAAGATTCTTAGACTAACAGGGGCAGCCTGAAAATGATTAACATTTTTCCAATCTCATATTCATATTCCTGCAGTTTCACCCGATGTGTCTGGGTTCTTAACCCCAGCCTTCTCTTGGCTAGTCCTTGCTATCACCATCCAAGGCAAAGTCATGACCAGTAGATAGGCAACGACAAGATACTCTGATGATCTGAAGAGATGATAGTTTCAGGTAGAAAGTACAGGAGAAAAAAAAAAAACTCTAAAGTTACCCAATACTTAAAAAAAGTCCACTGTAAAAACACAGAAACACAGAAAACACAGAAACAGAGTCAAAGACACTCCGTGTAAATTGTACCCTAATCCCTGACACAGAAGACTGTAACTGCCTTTAGGTTTTAGACCAGAGGAGGACTACAGGCAGGAGAAGACCAAAATGGGAAACTGTGTTTTATAGACTGCTACAAAGTTAGGTTAAACAAAACCTCATTGCTCATGTTATTAAAAAAAAAAGAAGAAGAACAGAAGAAGAAGAAGAAGAAGAAGAAGAAGAAGAAGAAGAAGGAGAAGGAGAGGAGGAGGTGAGGAGGAGGGGGAGGAAGAAGAGGGGGAAGAGGAAGAGGAGAAGAAAAAGAAGAAAAAGAAGAAAAAGAAGAAGAAGAAGAAGAAGAAAGAAGAAAGAAGTTAACCCAATCCTAAATTGCCAGAAGGCAAAGCAGTTGGGGCTTCAAATATATGTTAACTGTTTACTTTTTATGAGGGCAAAATAAATTGCTTTACTTAACAATCTCAAGCTGAAGTACATGAGGAAAAGTACAGGCCAATCCCAGAGCATTGACAAAGAGGAAAGGAAGCTCCTCAATTTTAACTCCTCTTCACCAAATGATTCCAAGTTGTCCACTGACAGAATAGTCCATAAGAACAAATCTTTGTTTTTATGATGAAAGTCAATGGAAAAATGTATACAGTTACTCTTTATAAACAATCTTGCATAATCATTGGACACTTATATTCTTTTTTTTTTTTCAACGTTTATTTATTTTTGGGACAGAGAGAGACAGAGCATGAACAGGGGAGGGGCAGAGAGAGAGGGAGACACAGAATCGGAAACAGGTTCCAGGCTCTGAGCCACCAGCCCAGAGCCTGACGCGGGGCTCGAACTCATGGACCGCGAGATCGTGACCTGGCTGAAGTCGGACGCTTAACCGACTGCGCCACCCAGGCGCCCCTGGACACCTATATTCTTCTTTTAAGGTCAGAGCTCTGTGTAAACCAACAATTTATTGAGTCCCCGGCATGTTCTCATGGACAATAAACCAGCTTTTCCTACTAGTAGCAATGTACCTAGAGGCCAAAAATCTGAAAGAAATTATTACTGAAAGTCAGGACCAGATATATAACTTGTGGGGCCCAGGGAAGAATGACAATCCTAGGTACTGCCTCCAAAAATCATTAAGAATTGCAAGGCAACAACAGCAGGGCATAAATCAGATGGAAGGTCCCACTAAGAGTGATGTCCTATGGAATTGTATAAGTGTCATGCCCATGAAGCTGGCCTTGCTGAAAGTCTAAAACACGGTATGTGAAATACAATTAAACATATATACTCAAAGGCAGTTACATAGGTAGTTGTTCACGTATCGGGGTAGCCTATCAATTCAGTCCCTCCCAGTCAGTTTAGCACAGCAAACAAAAATATCTTCACTTCCACTGCATCAACCAAAAAACTAATATAATAACAGGAAAATTCACTCTTAGGTAACTGGTGTTCATGCTCCACTGGCAAGGCTTATGAATGTTCTAAAACTAAAATAGAAAAAATGCAATGTAATTATGTATATGTTTTAGTTTGTTAAATAGGAAGAGTTTTTAGTGTGTAAAAGCTTTTAAAAGGGGAAACATGGTAAGTAAAGTAAAAAATGGGTGTATGGGGGGAGAAGTCCATCTAGGTATTAAAAGAAGAAATCTGACAGAGGTTGGCGTCCAAGTTCCAGCAGAGTCTTTTATGGCATCATGTTTTGAAATTTAACTTGGAGTTTAGAAATCAGCATTCAGTAATACTACAAACCTCCACAGCCATTTCTGTTTTTCTTTAAACAGTGTATATTTCCCCACCGTACTGATCTGGGAAAACAATTGACATCAGTCTTGACAGTGTTAAAGTGGCAGGTTACAAAGAGTCTCCTGGTGGAGGAAGTAAAGAGCAGATGATGCCATAGGCTGAGTTACCTCATTACTAATATATGCCCAACAAGGATTGGAGTCAGATTTATGTGCTGAGAAATCAAGTAATCATTGATGTTCCAGGCAAGCATCTCCAAAGCTTGGATTTTGCTGGATCATATCAAATGAGGGAGAAGAAACAGATGTATCTTCCCAACTGGAGGAAAAAAAGACAGGGTTATGGCTCAGAACGAAACTATGTGTGATGCACATGTGCTTGATTATACCACGATGCCTTTCCTTTTTACATATATCTAGAATATGCAATTTATTTCAATGTTTATGTATTTCTTGATACTCTATCAGCTTGGGAAAAATGACTGTTCCTATAAATGTCATCATGGAATAGAATTATAACTTGTTTGTTTAGATAACTTTTGTTTATCTCTTTGAGTTATTCCAATACTGACAGAGACTCATACCACTCTCCTACCTCTATCCAAACATGTAGGCAGGAAAGACACTTAGGAAAGTATATTTTTTCTTGTTTAAGTAGCACAAGATTCTATTTTTTCCTTTTGGCATCTTTTTCACAATCTCCTAATTCTGTAATCGTTTCGTATTTTGAAAGTATTTAAAAGCCTCAAAAAGCCAATGTTTTCTCACTGTAGAGGGTATGTAGGTGTATCATACTGTAAGTGAGAAGCACTATTTTTGCTCCTTATTTTTAGGTATAAGTTCAGGGTTTATCACTGCCTCGCTGAATGAAATTTTTTACCTTTAAAAACAGAGCCAAAGACACTCAGTGTAAATTGTATCCTAATCCCTGACATGGAAGACTGTGTCTGTCTTTAGGTTTCAGACCAAAGGAGAACTACATGAACGTTCCTTCCCCCCAACTCAGCAATCTTTGGTTGAAACTTCCCTCTATACATGTTTTTTAACCACACAGTCTACAAGTTTGGAGGAAACCTTATGCATACCTAGGAATTCAGAGTAAAATTTTAAAATCCTTTTCTATAATTCTATAAATCTCATCTGCTCTTACTCCTACTAATCCCATAGCCTAAGTATACACAGAAAAAGTCCTTTCATCTTTCTTTCCTGCCTTCCCTTCCTTTTCTTCTAATTATTATTAAGTTCTTATGCATACAAGCATCTCTAGATACCACATGACTTTCTAGGACCATTCTGGCTTATGCCCTGGTATCTAGGAACACACTGATGAGATAAACAGGAGACTGGACATTATTTGCACTTTCCCTTGATTGATGGGGGTTATTGGGTTGCTTACATGCTCTATTTATTCAGCATCCAAAAAGTCAGCCACTATTAAATGACATATTTAAGTAGATATCAATGAAATAAGCTGAATTCACACAGCCATAAATTTCAGTTGTCAACTCCAACTCCCTTCCACCTCAGATCTCTTGAGTGGTTTATAAACAACTATTTTGTTCAGGCAGTAATATGTCAGTGCATGTTCTGTGTTACGTTACTACTTCAAGATGAAAATGAGCATAGGATTTTTGTTTACAGTAAGCTATAAATTAATGTTTTTTTCTTAAGTTTGTGGGAAAAAAAGTCTCAATGCCCTGATGTATTTTTCTTTTACCCCCTCAGTTAAAAAAATGATTGTCTGTTGACTTTGTTTTGGTAGTGACACTATATCCTCACTCCATTTCTCCAGCCATATTAACAGTTTATGAGATACTGTATACAAAAGAACATAAAGGAAGTACATTTAATTCTTTCTGTTTTCCTTCTTTTATATGTGTTACTGATTTCTGGATTCCACTTGAAGCCACAGAAACAAATGTGTTGAAATACATTCAGGTTTTTCTTTAATTTTAATTTTTTTAACGTTTATTTTTGTGTGAGAGAAAGAAAGAGTGTGAGTGGGGGAGGGGCATAGAGAGAGGGAGACACAGAATCCAAGCAGGCTGTGCTGACAGCACAGAGCCCAAAGCGGTGCTCAAACCCACAAACCCCAAGATCATGACCTAGGCCAAAGTCGGACACTTAACCGACTGACTGAGCCACCCAGGTGCCACTCAGTTCTTTTTTTTTTCCTTGAAAAAAAGAATGTTTTCGTCAATCTTTACTTTTCCTTTATTGACATGAATTTAGAAAATCTTGCTATTTGCAAAATTGTGACTTTAAACATTGAAGAAATTTAAGTGAGTGTTTTCTAATTATCCCTAGAGGTCTCAGTTATCATATAACATTTTATCTACTTCACACTTCATGACATAATAGGAATTATCATTAGCATTCATTATGTACGTATTGTCAATTTGAGATACTTGCCCTTAGTAAAAATACGAATGGGCTACCCAATTTAAAGGGCCTAGTGGAAAATAAAAATTCAGGCCTCTTATGCAAAAAGCATTAAGAATTTCTAGATGGTTATAGTAGAGCATTAAAAGGCCTAGATTCAGAGCCCTTCTAAGTATGGAACCCCATGCAGCTGTACAAATCAGATGCCCATGGAGGCAGCCAGGAATGGTGGCATATTTCAACTACTTCTAAATTCCATGCCCCATCATCACACTTCCTACAAATAACTTGTATAGGAGATGTGCAAACCTCAAAAAGTTTGAAGATTTTATTTCTATTTCCACGTATCAAGTGGATACATGTTTTCACAGATTACTTTGTCTAGGAAATGGATTTTCTACATTCATGAGCTTTTGAGTTTCATCCAAATTGATAAAAATCTTAATCTTCTAAGATGGAAGAATTACAGTATCCCATGTGACCATACTGGGAATGGGGGAAAGTATGGTCTTCAGATTTAGTATTTACTCATTTCATTTGAAATACCTCCTCCTAAATTTCCATGAATTGATTTCGTGAAATACAAATATTTTGTTGAGAAGACACAAATAGGATTTGTAAAATAAATAACCTCAATGTTCACTAACAAGCCAGGCAGTCATGCATTTAGTCATCTAGTCTGGTAGACATCATTTTTATTCCCCAGGTGTCACACCCTCATAAAAATGTGGCCCAAAAACGAAAGGGGAGATAGTCTGTAAGGCAAATGCTGCCATCTAGAGAGAGAGAGAAAAGAACATACTGACAGTGGTAATTTTCCAAATATAATTCAAACAAAATTGAAAAGCCTCAGATAGAGAATATGGAAATTTTCCAGAAGATAATCCCTTAGAAGAAATCAGCATTTTGTAAAAAGGAGCCACTAAGAATCCATAAAACTTGAGATGACAGGTTATTCTGTTAATAATTTTGTATAACAGACCCTATCAAGTGTTGTGGGTTTTTTTTTTTTTTTTTCATTTTAAGCATGAAACTTAGAAACATTATTTCCCAAGGCTGTTTAAAATAACTACCTGAGAGCTAATTGTTTAGAGCTAATCGTTTTTTAGAGCTAATTGTCTAAAAAGTAAATGAGTATATAGCTTTGTTTCTAATTTATCTTGTTAAAACAAATTTAAAAAATCACAAGAGGGTTGGATTTTCTGTAGTATGTTAGTCAGTTTACCGTGTTTCATGATGAATACAAAGACACTCTGTCTATTCTGTGAGTGGCTTTAAAGAAACACAAATTGTAAAACTGAAGTAGATAAATAAAGCAATAGCTAAAAATGCCTGGAAATCCAAGGAGAGATCTAGCTTGTCTCTATGTATCACATGTACAGACATTTTAACAATTCATCTTCTTTATTTTTTAAGTTTTTTTAATGTTTATTTATTTTTGAGAAAGAGAGGCAGAGAGGGAGCTGGGGAGGGGTAGAGAGAGAGGGAGACAGGCAGGCTCTGTGCTGTCAGTGAAGAGCCCCATAAGGGGCTCAAACCCACCAACTGCAAGATCATGACTTGAGCCAAAGTCAGCTGCTCAATCAACTGAGCCAACCCAAAGGATTCACCTTCTAAGAATGAGTAGTGAATACTGAGACAGTAATATTCAAATCAATTCACTTAGACACACCCCAAAACATTTCTAACAACTCTTACTTGAATATACATTGTCTAGATTACCAGAAAACAATCAAATTCTCATTTAAGAAACATCCTAAATCATTTTAAAACCTAAGCAGTATGAACTGAAGTAGGCTCTACAGTTCTCAACTGCTCAGTATTTGGCTCTGTGAGAAGTTTTAAAATTTAGTATTGGATTGTATTTTTCAAACTTTTCTAAGCTATATATTTACCTAATATATATTTGGATAAATGATTTGTCAAACGATACCAATGATACTTATAGATATATAAGTATATTTAAGTATATAACATATATATATGTTATTATACATATACTAGATAATATTTAAAATTATAAAAATAAACAAATTGAGATCTGTCATTTAAGTTTGTTTAAATAGAAGGTTCATGCTTCTGCTTATTGAATAATAACAATAGTTAAAATTAATTGAGCCATGTTATAATCATTATTCATTCATTCAGCAAATACATATTAAGTACCTGTGATATCCCAGGCACTGTTACAAGTGCTAGGGATACTACAAAGAACAAATATATGTACACAACTCCATGAAAGCCTCATAATATTCCATAAGCAATAACTGTTTCCTATTTTATGGAATCTTGCCCAAGATCTTACTGCTTGCAAGTGAAGGAGTGGATTTGAATTCAGATTCTGCTTACTTATAAATCATATTGTTTTATGACACATTGTGTAGCCTCCCATATAGTTACCCTTCCTGCTCTATGAAAGTTTTAAGAAGAAGAGTTTTGATTTTTAATAACTTAAGAAGCTGTGATAGGTGAATCTCAATGTGGTTCCTGCAAGGTTTATTATAATTTGGTCAAAACAGTTAAATCCTTCACAAGCAACATCTCCAGTCATTAGGGAAACGCAAATCAGAACCACGATGAACTATTACTTCACACCCATTAGGATGGCTAGTATGAAACAAAACAAAACAAACAAAACAAAACAAAACAAAAAACAGGAAACAAGTATTTTTTTTTTAATTTTTTTTTTCAACGTTTATTTATTTTTGGGACAGAGAGACAGAGCATGAACAGGGGAGGGGCAGAGAGAGGGAGACACAGAATCGGAAACAGGCTCCAGGCTCCGAGCCATCAGCCCAGAGCCCGACGTGGGGCTCGAACTCACGGACCGCGAGATCGTGACCTGGCTGAAGTCGGACGCTTAACCGACTGCGCCACCCAGGCGCCCCAGGAAACAAGTATTGATGAGAGAGTAGAGAAATTGGAACCCTGGTGCATTGCCGGTAGGAATGTAAAATGGTTCAGCTTCTGTGGAAAACAGTTTAGTGATTTCTCAGAAAGTTAAACATAGAAATACTATATGATCCAGCAATTCAACTCCTAGGAATATACCCAAAAGAAATGAAAGCAGGAACTCAAATAGATACTTTTACTCCAATGTTCATAGCATTATTCACAATAGTCACAAGTGGAAACAACTCAAGTATCCTTCAAAAGATGAATGGAGGGGCGCCTGGGTGGCGCAGTCGGTTAAGCGTCCGACTTCAGCCAGGTCAAGATCTCGCGGTCCGTGAGTTCGAGCCCCGCGTCGGGCTCTGGGCTGATGGCTCAGAGCCTGGAGCCTGTTTCCGATTCTGTGTCTCCCTCTCTCTCTGCCCCTCCCCCGTTCATGCTCTGTCTCTCTCTGTCCCAAAAATAAATAAACATTGAAAAAAAAAAATTTTTTTTAAAAATAAAAAAAAAAAGATGAATGGAGAAAATATGGTATATACATACAATAGAATATTATTCACCTGGCATACACCTACAACAGAATAGTATTCACCCTTAAAAAGGAATGAAATTCTGATATATGCTACAACATGGATGAACCTTGAAAACATTATGCTAAGTGAAACAAGCCAGACACAAAAGGAAAAATACTGTGATGATTCCACTTATATGAGATTTTTAAAATAGGCAAATTCATACAGACAAAACATAAAATAAAGGTTACTGGGATCTAAAAAGGGAAGAGCTGTAGAAGTTTACTCTTTAAACAGTTTCTGTTTGGAGAGAGAGGGAAGATGGCGGCGTAGGAGGACGCTGGGCTCACCGCGCATCCTGCTGATCACTTAGAATCCACCTACACCTGCCTAAATAACCCAGAAAACCGCCAGAGGATTAGCAGAACGGAGTCGCCGGAGCCAAGCGCAGACGAGAGGCCCACGGAAGAGGGTAGGAAGGGCGGCGAGGCGGTGCGCGCTCCACGGACTGGCGGGAGGGAGCCGGAGCGGAGGGGCGGCTCGCCGGCCAAGCAGAGCCCCCGAGTCTGGCTTGCAAAAAGCGGAGGGGCCTGACGGACTGTGTTCCGACAGCAAGCGCGACTTAGCGTCTGGGAGGTCATAAGTTAACAGCTCTGCTCAGAAAGCGGGAAGGCTGGAGGACAAAGGGAAGGAGAGCTGCTGAGCCCCCGGACGACAGAGCTCAGTTTGGTGAGGAACAAAGGCGCTCGCCAGCGCCATCTCCCCCGCGCATCCCCCAGCCAAATCCCAAAGAGAACCAGTTCCTGCCAGGGAACTTGCTCGCTCCGCGCAAACACCCAACTCTGCGCTTCTGCGGAGCCAAACCTCCGGCAGCGGATCTGACTCCCTCCTGCTGCCACAGGGCCCCTCCTGAAGTGGATCACCTAAGGAGAAGCAAGCTAAGCCTGCCCCTCCTGCCCCTGTGCACCTTGCCTACCCACCCCAGCTAAGACGCCAGATCCCCAGCATCACAAGCCTGGCAGTGTGCAAGTAGCCCAGACAGGCCACCCCACCCCACAGTGAATCCCGCCCCTAGGAGAGGGGAAGAGAAGGCATGCACCAGTCTGACTGTGGCCCCAGCGGTGGGCTGGGGGCAGACATCAGGTCTGACTGCGGCTCCGCCCACCAATTCCAGTTATACACCACAGCACAGGGGAAGTGCCCTGCAGGTCCTCACCATGCCAGGGACTATCCAAAATGACCAAGCGGAAGAATTCCCCTCAGAAGAATCTCCAGGAAATAACAACAGCTAATGAGCTGATCAAAAAGGATTTAAATAATATAACAGAAAGTGAATTTAGAATAATAGTCATAAAATTAATCGCTGGGCTTGAAAACAGTATAGCTGACAGCAGAGAATCTCTTGCTACAGAGATCAAGGGACTAAGGAACAGTCACGAGGAGCTGAAAAACGCTTTAAATGAAATGCATAACAAAATGGAAACCACCATGGCTCGGATTGAAGAGGCAGAGGAGAGAATAGGTGAACTAGAAGATAAAGTTATGGAAAAAGAGGAAGCTGAGAAAAAGAGAGAGAAAAAAATCCAGGAGTATGAGGGGAAAATTAGAGAACTAAGTGATACACTAAAAAGAAATAATATACGCATAATTGGTATCCCAGAGGAGGAAGAGAGAGGGAAAGGTGCTGAAGGGGTACTTGAAGAAATCATAGCTGAGCACTTCCCTGAACTGGGGAAGGAAAAAGGCATTGAAATCCAAGAGGCACAGAGAACTCCCTTCAGACGTAACTTGAATCGATCTTCTGCACGACATATCATAGTGAAACTGGCAAAATACAAGGATAAAGAGAAAATTCTGAAAGCAGCAAGGGGTAAACGTGCCCTCACATATAAAGGGAGACCTATAAGACTCCTGACTGATCTCTCTTTTGAAACTTGGCAGGCCAGAAAGAATTGGCACGAGATTTTCAGTGTGCTAGACAGAAAAAATATGCAGCCGAGAATCCTTTATCCAGCAAGTCTGTCATTTAGAATAGAAGGAGAGATAAAGGTCTTCCCAAACAAACAAAAACTGAAGGAATTTGTCACCACTAAACCAGCCCTCCAAGACATCCTAAGGGGGACCCTGTGAGACAAAGTACCAGAGACATCACTACAAACATAAAACATACAGACATCACAATGACTCTAAACCCATATCTTTCTATAATAACACTGAATGTAAATGGATTAAATGTGCCAACCAAAAGACATAGGGTATCAGAATGGATAAAAAAACAAGACCCATCTATTTGCTGTCTACAAGAGACTCATTTTAGACCTGAGGACACCTCTAGATTGAGAGTGAGGGGATGGAGAACTATTTATCATGCTACTGGAAGCCAAAAGAAAGCTGGAGTAGCCATACTTATATCAGACAAACTAGACTTTAAATTAAAGGCTGTAACAAGAGATGAAGAAGGACATTATATAATAGTGACAGGGTCTATCCATCAGGAAGAGCTAACAATTATAAATGTCTATGCGCCGAATACCGGAGCGCCCAAATATATAAAACAATTACTCACAAACATAAGCAACCTTATTGATAAGAATGTGGTAATTGCAGGGGACTTTAACACCCCACTTACAGAAATGGATAGATCATCTAGACACACGGTCAATAAAGAAACAAGGGCCCTGAATGAGACATTGGATCAGATGGACTTGACAGATATATTAGAACTCTGCATCCCAAAGCAACAGAATATACTTTCTTCTCGAGTGCACATGGAACATTCTCCAAGATAGATCATATACTGGGTCACAAAACAGCCCTTCATAAGTTTACAAGAATTGAAATCATACCATGCATACTTTCAGACCACAATGCTATGAAGCTTGAAATCAACCACAGAAAAAAGTCTGGAAAACCTCCAAAAGCATGGAGGTTAAAGAACACCCTACTAAAGAATGAGTGGGTCAACCAGGCAATTAGAGAAGAAATTAAAAAATATATGGAAACAAACGAAAATGAAAATACAACAATCCAAACGCTTTGGGACGCAGCGAAAGCAGTCCTGAGAGGAAAATACATTGCAATCCAGGCCTATCTCAAGAAACAAGAAAAATCCCAAATACAAAATCTAACAGCACACCTAAAGGAAATAGAAGCAGAACAGCAAAGGCAGCCTAAACCCAGCAGAAGAAGAGAAATAATAAAGATCAGAGCAGAAATAAACAATATAGAATCTAAAAAAACTGTAGAGCAGATCAACAAAACCAAGAGTTGGTTTTTTGAAAAAATAAACAAAATTGACAAACCTCTAGCCAGGCTTCTCAAAAAGAAAAGGGAGATGACCCAAATAGATAAAATCATGAATGAAAATGGAATTATTACAACCAATCCCTCAGAGATACAAACAATTATCAGGGCATACTATGAAAAATTATATGCCAACAAATTGGACAACCTGGAAGAAATGGACAAATTCCTGAACACCCACACTCTTCCAAAACTCAATCAGGAGGAAATAGAAAGCTTGAACAGACCCATAACCAGTGAAGAAATTGAATCGGTTATCAAAAATCTCCCAACAAATAAGAGTCCAGGACCAGATGGCTTCCCAGGGGAGTTCTACCAGACGTTTAAAGCAGAGATAATACCTATCCTTCTTAAGCTATTCCAAGAAATAGAAAGGGAAGGAAAACTTCCAGACTCATTCTATGAAGCCAGTATTACTTTGATTCCTAAACCAGACAGAGACCCAGTAAAAAAAGAGAACTACAGGCCAATATCCCTGATGAATATGGATGCAAAAATTCTCAATAAGATACTAGCAAATCCAATTCAACGGCATATAAAAAGAATTATTCACCATGATCAAGTGGGATTCATTCCTGGGATGCAGGGCTGGTTCAACATTCGCAAATCAATCAACGTGATACATCACATTAAGAACCATATGATCCTGTCAATCGATGCAGAAAAGGCCTTTGACAAAATCCAGCACCCTTTCTTAATAAAAACCCTTGAGAAAGTCGGGATAGAAGGAACATACTTAAAGATCATAAAAGCCATTTATGAAAAGCCCACAGCTAACATCATCCTCAACGGGGAAAAACTGAGAGCTTTTTCCCTGAGATCAGGAACACGACAGGGATGCCCACTCTCACCGCTGTTGTTTAACATAGTGCTGGAAGTTCTAGCATCAGCAATCAGACAACAAAAGGAAATCAAAGGCATCAAAATTGGCAAAGATGAAGTCAAGCTTTCGCTTTTTGCAGATGACATGATATTATACATGGAAAATCCGATAGACTCCACCAAAAGTCTGCTATAACTGATACATGAATTCAGCAAAGTTGCAGGATACAAAATCAATGTACAGAAATCAGTTGCATTCTTATACACTAACAATGAAGCAACAGAAAGACAAATAAAGAAACTGATCCCATTCACAATTGCACCGAGAAGCATAAAATACCTAGGAATAAATCTAACCAAAGATGTAAAGGATCTGTATGCTGAAAACTATAGAAAGCTTATGAAGGTAATTGAAGAAGATTTAAAGAAATGGAAAGACATTCCCTGCTCATGGATTGGAAGAATAAATATTGTCAAAATGTCAATACTACCCAAAGCTATCTACACATTCAATGCAATCCCAATCAAAATTGCACCAGCATTCTTCTCGAAACTAGAACAAGCAATCCTAAAATTCATATGGAACCACAAAAGGCCCCGAATAGCCAAAGGAATTTTGAAGAAGAAGACCAAAGCAGGAGGCATCACAATCCCAGACTTTAGCCTCTACTACAAAGCTGTCATCATCAAGACAGCATGGTATTGGCACAAAAACAGACACATAGACCAATGGAATAGAATAGAAACCCCACAACTAGACCCACAAACGTATGGCCAACTAATCTTTGACAAAGCGGGAAAGAACATCCAATAGAAAAAAGACAGTCTCTTTAACAAATGGTGCTGGGAGAACTGGACAGCAACATGCAGAAGGTTGAAACTAGACCACTTTCTCACACCATTCACAAAAATAAACTCAAAATGGATAAAGGACCTGAACGTGAGACAGGAAACCATCAAAACCTTAGAGGAGAAAGCAGGAAAAGACCTCTCTGACCTCAGCCGTAGCAATCTCTTACTCGACACATCCCCAAAGGCAAGGGAATTAAAAGCAAAAGTGAATTACTGGGACCTTATGAAGATTAAAAGCTTCTGCACAGCAAAGGAAACAACCAACAAAACTAAAAGGCAACCAACGGAATGGGAAAAGATATTTGCAAATGACATATCGGACAAAGGGCTAGTATCCAAAATCTATAAAGAGCTCACCAAACTCCACACCCGAAAAGCAAATAACCCAGTGAAGAATGGGCAGAAAACATGAATAGACACTTCTCTAAAGAAGACATCCGGATGGCCAACAGGCACATGAAAAGATGTTCAGCGTCGCTCCTTATCAGGGAAATACAAATCAAAACCACACTCAGGTATCACCTCACGCCAGTCAGAGTGGCCAAAATGAACAAATCAGGAGACTATAGATGCTGGAGAGGATGTGGAGAAACGGGAACCCTCTTGCACTGTTGGTGGGAATGCAAATTGGCGCAGCCGCTCTGGAAAGCAGTGTATAGGTTCCTCAGAAAATTAAAAATAGACCTACCCTATGACCCAGCAATAGCACTGCTAGGAATTTATCCAAGGGACACAGGACTACTGATGCATAGGGGCACTTGTACCCCAATGTTCATAGCAGCACTCTCAACAATAGCCAAATTATGGAAAGAGCCTAAATGTCCATCAACTGATGAATGGATAAAGAAATTGTGGTTTATATACACTATGGAATACTACGTGGCAATGAGAAAAAATGAAATATGGCCTTTTGTAGCAACGTGGATGGAACTGGAGAGTGTGATGCTAAGTGAAATAAGCCATACAGAGAAAGACAGATACCATATGGTTTCACTCTTATGTGGATCCTGAGAAACTTAACAGGAACCCATGGGGGAGGGGAAGGAAAAAAAAAAAAAAAAAAGAGGTTAGAGTGGGAGAGAGCCAAAGCATAAGAGACTGTTGAGAACTGAGAGCAAACTGAGGGTTGATGGGGGGGTGGGAGGGAGGAGAGGGTGGGTGATGGGTATTGAGGAGGGCACCTTTTGGGATGAGCACTGGGTGTTGTATGGAAACCAATTTGACAATAAATTTCATATATAAATTAAAAAAAAATAAAAAAAATAAACAGTTTCTGTTTGAGGTAATGAAAAAGTTCTGGAAGTAATGGTGATGGTTATGCAACAATGTAAAAGCACTCAACCCTACCTACGTGTACACCTAAAAATAGTAAAATGGTAACTTTTATGTTATGTATATTTATCACAATTTAAAAAAGAAATCCTGGGGCGCCTGGGTGGCTCAGTCGGTTAAGCGTCCGACTTCAGCTCGGGTCATTATCTCACAGTCGGTGAGTTCAAGCCCCGAGTCAGGCTGTGTGCTGACAGCTTGGGGCCTGGAGCCTGCTTCAGATTCTTTGTCTCCCTCTCTCTCTGCTCCTCCCCACTCGTGTGCACTTGCTCGCTCTCTCTCTCTCTCTCTCTCAAAAGCAAATAAACTTTAAAAAAAATTTTAAAAAAATCCTTCACAGGTAGTAATGGAGTTCAGGCATTGGGCACCAGAAAGGGCAGGCAAATGATGAAAAAGGAGAGATGAGAATGTGACAGTTCCACTATTTTTAAATAAAGAAGAAAATGAATCTTTGCCTATTTCAAAATTTAACTAAGATATTTCCCTAAATACATAGTGTAGAATTAAGTTTGTTATCTCTACTATAATTTATCATCCATAGATGTTAAAAAAAATATACCCACATTTGGCAGCGAAAGACAAGATCAAACAATGCATTTGGTGTGATGGTTTTTATTAGGATATTATTCTTTGAGTTATTTATTTGAAGGTAACAACAGTTAACTTTCTTAAAAGATCACCATGTGGGAAATAAGATTTCCCTAAAAACAAGCACTGAGGGCTTTTTTTTATCTTGTTTTCTCAATCTCACATTGAGAATCTCAGATTCTCTCTCACTCATGTGTGTGTGTGTGTGTGTGTATTCTAAAAATCACAGAACTGAGAAGAATTCATGTATTCTCATTTTCATCTGAGGAATTTAACACTGAGATCCATGTGTACCAAGCAATTTCTTCCAAAAATAATTTTATGCTGAGGATGTTTAATAATTTGAGGTGGAATGCATTGGTATTCCCAATGAAAATAACTATGAAAAGGCAAAAGATTATCAAGTATTCACATTTGAGTCTTCCAATATTGGATATCCTGCCCCCCCAAAAAATTGTATAACCATGTGGTGCTCAATAAAAAACTATTAAATCAACATCTTTACATCTGGCACTTAACTGACTGCCATACATGCCTACTGTTAACATCTAGAGTAGGTACGATGGTTTTATACAAATCCAAGGAAGATTGACATTGATTAAATGTTAATATCCTCATATACAATTCACCACTAATTTTATATTTTCTTTTTCAACATTTTTTCTGTTAGCTGTTTTTGTTAACTATTAATATGTTAACACATATTAATGTAGGTTCAGAGTCTTAAAGCCTAAAATAAATTATGCCAAATTAACATAAACTTAAATTTCAGTGTAATTGGGAGGGATCTCAATTGTTACACATCTTTAAATTTCACCAGAATTAATATTGTATGTCATTATTTTTAATGTAAGTCTGAAGGGCTAAAGAAAATTATGAAGGCAGACAGATTTTTATGAACTTATATATAAATATAAAGCATCTACTAACCCTTAATTTATGCTCAGAATACCTCTAATGCAGAAGGGTTAAATGATTAAGAACATATACTAAAGTAGTGTTAAGAATAACACTATTCTTAAAGTATTAAGAATAATACTAAAATAGTATTTCCTGGATTCAAATCTTGACTCTGCTACTCATTAATTTATTTATTAACTGGACAAGCTACTTTTTCTTGCCTCAGTTTTCTCATCTATAACATGGGAATAATATACGGTTTTCATAACATCACTGTAAAGTAAATAAAAAACTTAAAGCAGCATTTGTCACATAATTATTACATATTATTAGTCTTCTGTTCAAAATTAAGGCAATTGAAGCTAAAAACCAGGTACTTTAGTCACCAAAATCATAGTAAGACATGAGGCCAGATCCTGATTTCTCACTAAATCATGATATTTTGGGGTGCCTGGGTGGGGGAGTCAGTTCAGCGTATGATTTTGGCTCAGGTCATGATCTCATGGTGGGTTCGAGCCCCACATCAGTGTCTGTACTAACAGCTCAGAGCTGGGAGCCTACTTCAGATTCTGCATCTCCCTCTCTCTCTGCCCCTCCCCCACTTGCTCTCTCTCTCTCTGTCTCTCTCTCTCTCTCTCTCTCTCTGTCTCTCTCTCAGAAATAAACAAACATTTTCTAAAAAATTAGATCATGATATTTTGGAAGAATAAAAGGAAAATATCTATAGGACATTCTATCACTAGAAGATTATGATTATTAAAATCACATCAATGGCATTTGGGCAGGAAACTTAAAAATTATGATACTTGTTGCTTCTATTTAGCATTATAATAACAAAATTTTGTTGAGGAAAAAGATTAATAAAACCTCAAAGTCAAGCATCTTTCTTCATGCAGATAGCCAAAGCACATAAGAATATTTTTTGGCAATTCACACATTATAAAGTTTTTTCCTTTGCAACATTCTTTGTAATAACTCAGACGCTTTAACCAAAAGCCAATTTTAAATGGTAAATAACAACCATTTGGTAAGTATTGTTGGTAAGTATTAGAATAAAATCTTAGGAACAATCTCCTCAGTTCTAAAGTATTCAGGTTTTGATGTTAGCAAATATCCCATGCCCTTTCATGGATTTTACAGAGGTTAGCATAAATCAAATACATTTTAAACCTTCACTAGTTATTCTGTATAAAAAAAAGTTTCACCTAAATATTACTGATTAGAATGAAAAGTACTGGGAAAACTTAGGGTGAAAGTTTAAAGAAAGTTAACAAGAACCTACTACCATATACAGGATGACCAGTCTTTCCCAAAGCAAAGCAAAAATATCCTTGCTCAGGGTTATTTCATGAAGTTCTTTTCTTAGGTAATTGACCAATGTTTTGTTTTGCTTGCTTTTGCACTATGTGAGTTTAATGTTTATTTTCTATCTATCATGATTTTCCCCTCCTCCCAAACGATAAACTCTGCATTCTACAAATAGTATCAGCTACAAAAAATTAACCAAGCTAACTTTTATTAGCTTGTTTTCTTTGACTACAAACATGATGAGATGAGATGCACCCCTGACCCCCATGACCATCAAGTCAAATCACATGACTGGAGTTACTGGCATCTGTGGAAAGATCTGTTGTCAAAGAATTGTTTAAAAACTAAATGAGGAAATGTCTCTCACCTATTGTGATAGAATTCTGAGTTATTCTATTGTTTAGATTCTAGGCTAACATTTAGTATCTAATTTTTTTTTAGCGCTTTGTTAAGGTGAATTTTATAGTCATCTAGAATTTAGAACTATTTTATAAGTTTTAATAAGGTTTTATTTTCCTTTTTTCCTTGTAGTTTACATGTTTACCAAAGCTCCTTTGAAAGAAAAATTAATGAGCTTCTCTATATTCAAATAAAAAAAAAATTGACATCTGGGTTGGAGGTTTGAAAGGAGGGACGGAAGAAAGCAGATACAATATCCGAACTCCAAAAAAACATCTAAACTGAGATAGAAAGTAGCAGCAGGAAATCAATACCAGGTTTTGGAAAAAAAATGCTAATATAATGAAGCAAACATTGAGCCAGATGCTACATATGAAGGAGCCTCTCTGCTAAGAAGTGCTAGACACATTTATAATATTCAAGTGGCCCAATCAGAATTGTTGCCCTTCCCAAAGTTCCATACTGAAACTCACAGTAACTGACTTATTCTCAGGATTTGACTGAGGAAAATTTTAGATCTGAAAAAAAACACCGTATTACTGTTTTGTATCTGTCAAAAGGTATGAAATTTCTTCTAATCAATAGCAAGCTAAGTTTGTCATTTTCCTATTGCTATCTTTTGCTCACGTACAAAAACTTGTGTTTTTCTAAAGTTTGCAATAAGACTTTATTTCCATATGCTTTCAAGTCAAAAACTTAGTCATAACAGTTGGAAATGTGAATGACATTAGCATTTATCTACCCGAGCTATGCAGAGACAAGACTAAATCAATTCTTGGATACAGTCATTCAGACTAAAGGAAAATGTCAAAATTCACCTTACATACCTATGAATCAACTTATTTTCTATAGTCATAATTGGCTCCTGAGAATATCTGACAAAAGTACTATAACTTTGGAGGAGAGAAACTGACCAACCTTTTGGGAACCCCATTGTTGGAACTGAATGTGATAATGTGGATTACAATGCTTCATAGAAAGTTTGCCAGTCTAACTAGAGAGTAACCCAGTAATTTCAACAGCATTGTTAAATCATTAGCAAATTCCTTTAGTGAACTTTGTGACATGAACTATAAGAGCAGCCTCCTAAGAATTCACGCGCATGCAAAGCACATGTATCCTTATATTCCTTCAACCAAGCTTATTAAGCTCTACAATCATATGTTTTCAAATATACTATATAAACCCATGGAGCGCCAACGCCAAGGCCATATGTGGTATTTTATCTATATTCTATCCTTGTCTGCCCCTTTGCTAACATTTCATTGAGTGCAATACACAGTTCAGCACTCAGAGTCAAATAATTGTTGACTAACAAGGCATACACATCCCCCTGTATAGACTCTATGGTATCACAAAATGCACACATTTCAAATATTAAAAAAATGTAGATCAACTTATGACAACAGAGAACCAGGCGGGGGAAAGTAAAACAAATTTCATGACCTTTCACTTAGTTTTTCTGGTATTGAATGTGCAAAACGAACTATTTCAAGAAGAATCTACATTGAGCACAAACTTTTCTAACCACGGAAATGAGGGAAACTTTCAGTTCATGGAAGGAACTAAAGATAGATTACCAAAGACAACCAATGTCCTTTTTTCACCACTTCATCAAACATAACACTTAAAATTACTTAGAAGGCATTGTGGTAATATGTTGCTCCAAAATGTTGCCGGTTAGAAACCCCACATTTTATCATCTGACAGTCCTGTATCTTCCCCAGCCCTCCTTCATCACTAAAAAATACTTCTATAGTTTGATGCATTTTTCCAGAGAGCAATGAATAGGTTAGATCAGCAACTGACTTTATCCACTGACATACAGACTGACTGATGGAAACTTCTAACAGCCTTAAGACTTTAAGCCTTGGTACAAGAGTTTACATCAGACCCTTCACAGAGGAGGAAAGCCATTTAATCCTAGAAACTTGCTAAACTTCCTACAAGACAAACCAGAGATTTTTGTGTATTTTATTAATTCCAAAAAAGCAGCAAAATAATACTTTTATACCTTTGTGTGTTCATATTTCTTTTTTTCCTGTGTATTTGTGTATCAGAAAAGACAAGTGCTTAAGGTTGAGCTTCAGATGGCAACCCCAATTTCATTCTGTACCATGCGTCATTCATCCTATTAAGTGCTGCTGCTTGCTTGGGTCCCTAAGAATAATTGCTACCACTTCATTCTGCAATGGCATGCAGATTTAAAAAAAAAAAGAAGAAGAAGAAAAACGAGAGAGAGAGAGAGAGAGAGAGAGAGAGAGAGAGAGAGAGAGAGAATGCCAAGGGACCCTGTGCTTATCCCCCTAAAAGCAAATTCAAAGGTTTCATAATTTAAATGGAAAATGACTAGAGGGCGTATTTGCCCACATGCTTTTTATTAAATTATTGAAAGCTTTTTCATCTCTCTGCATTTTTTAATTCTCAACTCTAATGTATATTTTCTATGTATTTGTACTGAATGAGAAAAAACTCCCAAAAGATTGCATACCAAAGAGCAGAGCCTCCTGCTCCCTGAAATTGATGTATGTTTATGAGGAAATCCAGCATGCGATTTTCAAAACCTGCAGGTTCATTGTAAGTTAAACCATGTGGCCTCTGCTCAAATCACCCCTTCCTTTCAAAATCACTCATAAGAATTCCCAGTTGCCTTCTTCCCTTGAATCTTTCTGCACTAATCTACTCCCACCAAGCTCCAGCTCTGTGCCAGCGGAGCCACTGGGGGTGATGGTCCACCAGCCGTTTGGGTGACTCCTTTCATAGCTGAGGAAGCATGCCCTCACAAACAACGAGCTTTGTTTGTCTTTTACTCTTTTATTTTGGATAAGAATTTGTTAAATAAAGAAGGAAAGTTTCTTCAAGAAGATGTACAGAGCATATTTTCAGTGTGCATCAAAATGACCTGGAGGGTTTGATAAAAATATAGTTTCCTGGCTTCCTTCTAGAAATAACTGAATCAGAACACTGATGGGTATGTAGGAATTTGTATTTTAAATCTGAGAACTTCTTTTGAGGCACCAATAATATGTTTATGTCATTAGAAAAGTGAAATACACTTGAAAGAACACGAATCTTTTCATAACAAAACACAAATATTTTGAAAGGGTGTATTACTGAATAAATTAGAAGCAAGAATGTTCAGCCTCAAGCAGAAGTTGAAATCTTAAGAGCTATATACTATGTGTCATCAGTAAATTAAAAAGGGAAAAAATAAAATTTAATAAAAAAAAGGAGCTTTTGTTTCATCACCTGATTTTGTCACGGAAATTTGTGTAAAGTCTGAGAGTCATACATCATCTTTGGAAATGACCTATGACCTTAATTCTCAGACAAAAGAACTAAAAGTACAATTTAGGTGAAGAATTTGCTGTCCATTTTTAAATCTTTTGTTGGCTCATTTTCACTCAGCCTAGGCCTCATTCACCTCGGGATTTGCACGGAATCCTGCTGGAGGGCCTCCTCAGAGTTGTTAAGTGACAATCTAAAAGCCGATTTAGGATTAGCCAGTTAAACCAGGTGAGCGGAGAGTTTCACTTTGATGAGGCAAGAAAGCAGTGCGGCCAGGAAGTCCGGACTGCGAGGCCAGAAGGGCTTTATCAACCCTGAGAGGAGCGTGTTCAGGGAGTCTGAGTTCACACTCAGCGCGGGGATTAACTTCGGCTCAGGCAACACCTGGCCAGCACCCGCTGCCCGCTGTCCTGAGGGCCTAGAAGCCAGTACACCACAAGTATAAACATGGCACGACTCTTTCGTGTGTTAATTAGCACTCTCTAGGGAGCTTGCTATTAAGTAGTGAGACAGTCACTTTAAAACAACGTTAAGGAAATGCCTGCGTCCACAAGAGTCACAGCAGGTTGCTCAGGATGGCTTCCAATGTGCAGAACCAGCCAGGGCGTGATATTTCTTAAAAGCCAGAATTATTTGATGTGTTCATCCGGAGACTACAGTGTTTTCCATTGTAGAAAAAGAGAAGGAACACTTATGATACATTTCTTAATATTTTTATAGTAAGTGTTATTTCCCTGAGCCAAAGACAGCCTTTTCAATCTGCATCTATCCCTTCAGTGACTTAAACTGTAACTATGTCACATGACTACAACCAAAGAGTCTTTCCATGTCCTTGGAATTCTTGACAGTGCAAGGGCGTGGTTCAAAGAAATCTGTTTATTCAGGAAACTGGAAAGCAAGGGATTTTCCTTCAAGGGCACATCAAGGAGATGTGGTTTTTTGAGAGGAAATGCTGTGAGAAATTATCACATTCATTTACATTTCTGTAGATAATACAAACCTCAGAAGAAAAAAAAAGAGGTACACATGAAAGAGCATAGATAAAGTCAAGTTGGCAGGAAAAGCCAAGACTTAAAAAGTGTAATGGCAGAACAGATGACTGTTGGCTGAAGTAATAAGGCTCTAGAATGTAGATTCTCCCCACTCCACAGTGTGGTTCAGGGGTCAGCAGCATCATCATCACTTGTGAGCTTGTGAGAGGTGTGGCGCCTGAGGACTTTCTTGAGACCTACTGCATCAGACTCTACTTTAACTAGATCTCCACATGGTTCAAACCTTAAGGTTTGAGGTGCACTGTTCTAGAAAACTATAGCAAGAGAGCATGACAAATAGAGATATGATCCTTGAGCATCAGAAAACATTCCAGATTTTATTTGTAGATGAAAGAAGGTAAAAGAAGAGCTTGAGCAGGGTAGTTACTTTAGAAAGAGTAACATAGTATTGTGCATTAGAATTTGGAAATATACACAAACATATCTATATCTATCTATACTTATAGAGATATAGATATATAACATAGAAACAATTAGAATCCTAATGAGGTATTTCACTTGACAGCCATGTAGGATAAATGATTTAAGAGATATTTAAATGTATTATATGTTAGCCTATATTTACTTTTATACTAATTCCTATCAAGACTCTTTGGTCCTAGTTTCCAGGAGTGTCATTACCAGGTGACATATTATCAAATAGCAATTCAACAGAGGCTAACTCCACAGATAAGGTCACAAAACACATGTCAACCCACACCACCTTTGCAAAGGAACTAATGCAAAATTGTGATCGCACCATGAAAAACAAGAGGGAAAGTAGAAAGATGGAAGAGTTGGAGAGAAATTTGTGTGAGAGACAGGGAGAGAAGACTGAGATACATACAGGTGTCCCCTGCTATCCAAATTCAAGAATTTAATGAATTCAGATAGCAGGAAATGTGTGTATTGTTAGAGAACACTGGGCAAGAGAGAGTGATGGATGAAATATAACCAGTACCATTCAGTTAGAAGTTCATTGGTAGAGAAATGATAGAACATCAAGAAAAAATGTATCCCAGCCATACATCTATTAATGAATCATGATGATTTACAGTTATGGCAGTGACATGATCCACGACTCAAGTATGAAGTTGTGAGCTTCTTATCTGTAGCTTCTTTCCTCTGTGCCTTTAATGTTTTTCCCATGGGTAAGTCATCCCTTATTTAGAGGTAAGTATAGCAGAACTTACTGCAATTGTTGATAGAGTTGGTATAGAAAACCATCTACTGAGGACTGTTATCTAGGGTAATTATACCTCACTCAGACCCTGACTGGAACAATTTTCCTTCAATTTATATGCCACACTAATTCCTTCAACCTGATTTACTCACATGCAATGTTGGTAGTGCTGTAGACAATGACAACAGCTAATATAACTTGAAGCAAATATCCAGTGGACAACCATCTCCCTAAATCTGCTTTCACAGTTCCACAAGCTTCCCTTTAACAGTCAATGTTGTAGAGCCTCCTGCAGACCCATTTCTTTGGTGATGGTATAGTACAAGAGGCAGTTTAGGAGGCCAAAATAAGAATCTGTATTGTGTAGGCAAGCTACTTAACACCTCTTTGGGCCCCAGTTCCCTCTTTTGTAATATGGGGAACATATTAATTCCTACTTCATAGTGTTGATTTGAGGATTAAATGATATATGTGGAAGCGTGTGTGTGTGTGTGTGTGTGCATGCATGTGTGTGTGTGCATGCATACACAGCTCTTGACACATAGTGCCTTGGAAATAGTAGCTGTTATTATTCTCAAGTGCCAGCTCCCCAAATGTTACTGACACAACCTGTTGTTGACTTTATTGCTTACCTCAGTAAGGAAAAAGAAAACCTTCATAGAGCTTGGACAGTGCCATAAAGGGGGAAGGAGGCAAAGTCAAAATTTGTTGGGAATTGGAAGCTTGGTTTATGTGAATCTTCTAGTTAAAGGGTTTGCTTATCATTAGGTGAAGATTAGGATACAATTGCCCATCCCTAAGTGTGTTTTGATGCTTTCCATTGATGATTTGGTGAGTCTTTCAGGAAGTTCCTGTAGTGAACAATAAAGCCATCTGCCTGGGCAAGAGTCTCATGAAATAGTCAAGTTAATGTAGACAGTAAATTGGTTGGTTTTTGCTGTTGTTATTGTTTCGGGTTTGTTTTTGCGTGTGTGTGAGGGGGGAGGGCGGGAGGATATAGAAGGGGTGCTAAGTAGTTTCACTCCTCAGTGTATGTAGTAAGTAGTTTATATGCTTATTATTATTGTTTATTTTTCTTGTTGGTTTTATTATTGTTAAGTTTCTCAGAATGGGTGCAACTTTGCTAACTACCATATTATCTAGAGTAGTAAGATATTCTATTTTTCCCATAATCACCCAGGAAACATCAGGACTTTGAGAAATCAGGCAAAAGGGAGGGAAGTTCCTGGGAAGTCAGATCTGAGTAAAGAAGAAATATATAGAGGACTCTAAGGTGAGTTGGGGAAAGAGTGGAGTAAACAGAATGAACAAGTGAGATGATATCAGAAACACGTTGCCTATAGCACATTTTTTTCCCCTGATGTCGGCCTGCTACTTTCTAACATTAATCATTTACATTGGGTTTGATTCTTAGAAAGCAACAAGAATCAACCACTGTGTTTGCTTTGCTTTGTTTTTCTCTTTGAAGCCATCAAGGTATCTGAAAGATCCTTTGAGGAAAGCATTGCACACAGCATTATTAGAAGTAAGAATAATATTTGTAGGGGCACCTGGGTGGCTCAGTCGGTTAAACATCCAACTTTACCTCAGGCCATGAATTCACAGTTCATGGGTTCCAGCCCCACATTGGGTTCTGTGCTGACAGCTCGGAGCCTGGAGCCTGCTTTGGATTCTATATCTCCCTGTCTCTCTGCCCCTCCCCTGCTCATGCGTTCTCTCTCTCTCAAAAATAAATAAACATTAAAAAAAATTTTTTAAAGAAGAATGACATTTGTAATATATACACGTAGATACAGTAAAAGGAGGTGATGTGAGCATGAGTAAATGGCAATGGCTTTAAACTGGGTATACATGTCTTCACATTCTGTTTCTGCCACATACTAGCTATGTGACCTTGGACATGTTATGTAACCTCCCTAAAACTTACTTATCTATAAACTAAGACCACAACATCTGCTTGTAAGAATGTTATAAAGAAATCATTATTACCACATAATTCCCAATAAATTATATTTACATTAGAAAGTGAAGATATGCTTTGTATTTTGTAGGTTATATCTATATATGTACTGTTGATATATGAATAGAGTACTATATAGTAGTGAGTTTTATACTATATAAGTACAAATTAGTAATGGAAATATAGGTCATTTCTGCTTTAAATAAAACTAAAATCTTATTAATTACAGACACACACACTCCAAATCACAGAATTTAGTTTTAATTGCCAATCATAACTAATTAAGTATAGTACCTAAAATTTCATCCACCTAACAAGTAATTTTATTCTTATTTACACTCAAGGCACTCAATTTTTATGCCAGTTATTGTCATTAATTTCTACAGATATGGATATTTGTTCTTGAACTTTTCCCATTTTCATATCATTTTAAATTCTAAACTATCAAATAAACATCTGGGGTTATCCCAAAACTCTTTTAAATCATTTTTTAAACTAAGTTTTTAAGAAAACTTGTTTGGGCTTATAATCCCTTTTTTTTATATATATATAGAAAACAAACACCAAATCCACATGCTTGACTAAAAGAATTGATTGATAAAATAGGTTTCAAATGATCTAATAATAAAATAATTAAAAGGCAAACTGCCACTCTTCCCCAAAGAGGTTTGTAAGAAAAAGAGATGAGATTCGCATCATAACAAACGACATTTTAACATGTATAATACATTTCATTTTAATACTATGTTGAAACTAAATAGCAATAGTGCCCTTTCTCTTCCTCTTCCTACTCACGGTGCCAAAAGAGCCCATACATCCAGGTAGCCTTCAGATATAGTGTCAGAGAGCCCCCATATCTATCACTCCCTGATGATGAATGAGGTTCTTCTTCTAAACAAATAAGCACTCCAGAGGGTTACCCTTGACAGGGCTGTTAATCCAGAGAGCTTGCCTTATCACTGCAGAACTCAAGGGCTGAAGTTTTACAGGATCCCTGCACTGCCTGGCTCTCCAGCAGTTGTCTGGAAGCTGCATGGCGCATGGCCACCCTTTTCGGAGAACAGCCAGGCTCTGCCCTTCTCTTCAACGTTCTATTTCCAGATCTGGTCTTCAGCTAACTTGGGGTGTTTTCTCTTAGCAAATTGAAATCATTTATATTATACATGCAGCAATCAGTATGCTACATTAATACAGCATTCATTTTGTCTTCAGAAAAACAATAAGCTGACATAAATTCTCATGCATGCAAAGCAAATTAAAAGACACGGAGGTTAAATGACTGGTCTTGGTCTTACAAAAGCAGAACTAGAAACACCACCTTGGATTCCAATATATGAAACACAGAGACAATCTTCATCTCTTATCAGCAATGTATAAATTTCTTACCAAAACTCTCTGGCTCTTGACTTTGCTTCCAATGACATCTAGACTAAAGGTCAGCATTTCTTTTACATTCCAGAAGTTATTAGGAATCAACTTATATTCCTGTTAAGAATTGATGAGTTGGCTTTATTTCAATAAGGTTCAACAAATCTCTTAGCAGCATCTCTAAAAATATGTGTCCAAATGATGATTAAGCAGACAGGAAAAGGACTTCTCAAGCTAACATACACTCTCTTGATATTTTAAAAGTATTAACATATATTTTTCCAATGAAAGTAAAAAGTTAAAAATCAGTTTTTTGCCTCTGTAAATGATTAGCAGGCACTTCAGACCTCCTTCTAACCTCGTCTATTCTTCCAATCCCACAACGTAGCACCGCAGGAGATATGGAGAAATAAAGAATGCATATTTTTTATCCCAGTCACAAGCCTTATGTCTTAAAAGGTTTAGGAAAGGCATGTGACATGGCCTGTTTGAAAAGCAGAGCATAATGTGTTTTCAGTTTATAAATTATAAAATATTCAAAAGCACAGACTAACACCAAGGAATTGGTTACTGCTAGATATCTGGAACTGTTTTTTTCTTTCTTTCTCTTATCTCCTTGCTTTTTCTTTTTTCCTATTAAGAACAAAAGGCAAATAAAATGCAAATGAAATGCCTTAGGCCTGAGAAGATAAGAAGGAAAACATCTGTGCCAAAAAGAGAAAGAATATGGGGGGTCTCTTTGAATGTTTATCAAACAAATTGTTTAATCTTGGGATTTTTTTTTTTTGATTGACCAGTTCCTAGGATGTTATTTTCTAATTTGCATGTTGGTTGAATATTAAATTTTACAATCCTATGGTTAAGCAAAATAGGCATACTATTTTGTATTTTGTTTTCAACTTCCTGCACAAAAAGCCTAAAAAAATATATCACTCTTTAGTGCAGAAAGTTTGCTACATTATTTCAACTCAGAATTGCTGCCTAGCAGATATTACACAAAATAGGATTCAACTCTCAACATCCTATTAGATTATGTCATTGCCTTTATTAAGAAGGAAAAGCTGGAATATGCTCTATCCTAGTGATAAGACTGAGCTTTCTAAATAACTCAGAATCTGTGTGGGTAGCAATTTAAGCCTTAAATTGGGATCTTACAGGCCTTTCTGAAGACTCATTATAAAGGAAAGATTAAGTGGGTCCTATTAAAATGGCTCAAGAAGATTCCACACTTAGGAGAGCCCAGTGTTTTCACGTTTCACATAAATCTATATACATACATATCAGACCTAACTGAAAAGTCTAAAATCTCAGAAGGATCAATTCTTGTATAATGTTCACAGATAGGGTTTTTAGATTCACATAAATCCCTTTCATTCAAATTCCATCACTAGTTTCTAAAATTATTTGTATTTATTATGAACTAATAAAAGCAAAAACATTATTTAGGGTCTCAACCTAACTAAATCTTACTAAAATATTACAAGCAGCAAGTTAAGTGTAAGCCCAACCTTTCCCAACTCCTTACTCCTTTAACACTTTATTTTGGGGCTATGTCATACTTTCCTTAGGCCATCTTCAATCTTTATGGCAAGGAAAAATGTTTCCCCTAAGTTGTAAAACTATACAAGTATGTAGTTATGATAGTTGCATTTATCAAAAAAATCTGTTAAATATCTTTTTGACCTAACTTGAGACTCAATTCAAAACATCGCCATGATGTATCTATCATTTTAGTACTTCATATATTTCATGGAGATTTCAACAAATAGATGAAAATGTATTATTTCTAATGTCAAGTATATAGAAACCATATTATAACACAATAACTATTAAAAGGAGAAAGTACTTGGGGCGCCTGGGTGGCGCAGTCGGTTGGGCGTCCGACTTCAGCCAGGTCACGATCTTGCGGTCCGTGAGTTCGAGCCCCGCGTCAGGCTCTGGGCTGATGGCTCAGAGCCTGGAGCCTGTTTCCGATTCTGTGTCTCCCTCTCTCTCTGCCCCTCCCCCGTTCATGCTCTGTCTCTCTCTATCCCAAAAATAAATAAAAACATTGAAAAAAAAAATTAAAAAAAAAAAAAATAAATAAAAGGAGAAAGTACTTAATTTCTAGGTAGACTTTAATCAATGCCCCCTGTATCAAGATGGACAGTATTGCTATAAGATAAATGGATAAGTGTACCCAAACTAAATACACAATGGAGACTCTTAAAAGAGATTAGATAAATGAGAAACAATTCAAAAGAAAAGTTAAAAATGAATTAGAGTGTATTTATCCAGTTTCAAATGCTGTGGCTCCAGAAGATTATGATAAGAAGTTGACTATCATTTTAAAAAAGAAAAGAAGAAGAAAAATTTATTTTCAGAAACAGATGATTTTAAAATTGAAATAGGAAAGATGAAAAATAGCTAAACATATTTTTTTTTATAAGTAATGGAAAAGATTTTTCCTGAAACAAACCAGAGTCATTTAGAGCTATAAGTTTAGAGCCTTCAAGTTTTATAATGGAAATAAAATGGTATTTTATAAGAAACTTATCTTTGCTCTTAAATATCTTTCTATAGTCTTAGCTCAAGTCTGTTGGACAAATTAAATTTTATGAGAAAATCTTACTTGTTCCTTAGAAGAACTGCTATGTCTGTGTTAAGTGAGTTTATAGTCCCTTATCTTAGAAGAAATAAGTGATTGAATAGTTGTATTCCAACCAATGATATTAAGCAGAGACATTAACAAAAGAGAAAGGGCTGTGTTTGACATGATTGGGTAGAGGAGAATCTTTTAGGCCTTTCATAGGATGTATTCCTCTCCAATAATCAGGCAGATGTACATCTCAATTGCTCTTTATTTTTACATATCTATTGACTAGGACATTCTATGAAGGAACAAACACAATAGCATCCATGAGAGAGCTATCAAGTGTGATGTAACTGCCCGATAGAGAGATTGTGTCCTTGTTTTCTTCCCTCTGTTATCTCACTAGACAAATCTCTCCAGCCTTTAATTGCAGCCTTGACTGTGCAATAATTAACAGTTTGGGTTGGGGGAAGGGAAGGTCTTTTTAAAAAACTATGTAATAGATTAGCTGTTTTGGCCATATACCTCCACTTAGTATGGAATTGATTTGTAAAATAGAAATTGCTTGGCAACTGTCATTTAATGTTCTGCTTGGACACTGCCGGAAAGCATTTGGATTGATTGAATGCTCTTTAAGATGAATGTATAAAGTTGATTTAATTGATAGCAGAGTTTTTCTTCCCATTTATCAATAGATACGATCTGTGTAGCTGCATTGTGTGTTATCTTCTTTTTGAAAAAGATCAACAAAAGGGAAAGAGATTCTCCCTTTGTAGTCACCCCAAAATAAACATTAACTCCTGCATCGGGGACAGGAGGAGGATGAAGCTAGGCTCCCAGTGCAGTTTGTAATGTACGTGAAAGGGATGGAGGCTGCTCCTGAGAAGCTCAGATTAGAGAATTCCCTTTAATAATGAAGTCAAATAAACCCCAGGCGAGATAATTCACTGGGCTTTCATCAGTTACACTCATATCTCATTTTATCACAGGACCAAGTAAATGAATTGAACAAAAAAGTTCTCCAGAATAAAATGAGAAACTGACTTCACATTATAGCAACAGGACTCACTGTTAGGCCTAACTTAAATGCTCACAAACAGAAACTGGCTCAATATTACAAAATATTTTAGCAAGAGTAAAGTAAAAACTAATACTCTTCTCAATGAACACTTTGTAATGGTATGATGATAATATTATAGAACGTTTATTTCAAATGAAGACTTGAAATAGTGGAGACATTTCCATAAAGAGATATTATGAAGTTATGGCCCTTCGTATGTCTGAAATCTTTAGGCTTGATCCAGTTTGTTTTTATATTGTGAAATAAAATTGTGGTTTTTTTTTAAATCATATGTAGATTTTATCACTAAACATTCCTAACTATGTATGGATGGATGTATGAGAGAGAGAGAGAGAGAGAGAGAGAGAGAGAGAGTGTGTGTGTGAGTTCAAGTCTAGAGAATATAATATAGAGTTTTTACTCAGGAACACAATCTAAGAATTTTTTTTTCATTTTTTTTCATTCTATCATAAACATGAGTTGTGATGTGAAAGTCTTTCAGATATGTCAGCTTTTTATCAAATGTAGCCTTGCTTAAATGAACTGCCTAAGCCTAGAGGAAGTAAAGGTGGGTCAGATGTTAGGTATGAAAATAGGTAAGAGATCTCCTTGCTGACCATCGTGATGAACATTTAAACCACCTTAGTTTCAAGGACCAGGTGAATCTATGGTTTCAGAATTGAAAAGTAAAATGGCATGTACTAAAACATAAGAAATACAGGTCCAAAACCTATTAGGCAGGCTCAGGAATGACTACAAAACTTGTGGGACCCAGTGGAAAATGAAAATGTAGGAAAATAGCAGAGCATTAAATGAGTGGAGAGACCTGTGTGGCTGCCTGGATGACACTCTACGTCCATGAAGCCAGCTCTGGGTGTGTGCTGCAACGTGTAAGGAAAGAATAGCTTCATGCGTTTTCAGTAACTTCTCCATGCTTCAAATTATTCTCCATCAAATAGTCTCAAAGCACAGATCTCTATATGTGCATTGATCGGATATGCATTCAGAGACCTTTTACCTGGCCTCTGTTTGTGTGGCTTCATATCTTTATGACATGGAATGAACAGCTTGGCGCCACGTTGCTGTTATCCATTAACCATTCCTGTTTTCCTAATCATCTTTGACTCCATCTTTCTCTGTCCTATCTGTTATTGTCTTCGGAAAAGAGATGTGAGGTTTCCTTTGCCTGTTCTGGTTTACATGACATGATTTGTGTATCTGCCTCCAAGACTTTCTCAAATGAACCCTGTGCATTATCTTCTTCCCCCAGCCCCTCCTTCTCCGAAGAAAGAAGAAAAAGGTCATACATCTGTAAAATGACAGCACTTATGAAAAATGAGAGTTTGGCCCACATGGCTCTCATCAGACACAGACTCATCTGCTGTGCCACAGACACTGTTCATTTCCTTCAGAATCAGACTACAGTTAAAAACAGGAAACACCTAATAAATTGCTGGGTCTATCAAATTAACAAAGCATAAAGAAACCTTCTAGGTAATCAATGAGTATTGCTTGCTTGAAGAAATCCAAGTGTCAAACATAAGGAACCTAGAAATGTGACCATACTTTTCTCTATAAAAGTACTTTAAGATGTCAACCTTAATTTAAATTTGGAAATAAAGAAACCTACTCAGTGAAAGTGTAGAAAAATTGGACTTTTCATCTAATTTTTAGCCACAGATGGACTTAAAGTATTTCAAAAGCAATTAGAACTTTTATCATATATTCATTGTGCTAGGATTTTTAAGCAAACACGTTTTATTTGAAAAAAAAAAAGTAAGTTAAGTATACAACAATCATATAAGTGATAGAATTCTCCAAGCAATCTCTCTTTGTGTGAAATTAATCAATTCCATTTTCTTAATGGGAAAAAATATCACTATTATGAAAAGATTTCACCATAGCAATATCTAATTGCTAAAAGCTGCTTGTTTTCATATATTTTTGCCTAGGGTGAAATCAGTAATAAACCATGAAACAAGGGTATACTTTCTTGAGCTATATTTTGGATAATAAAAATACAAGTAAATTTAGATCTGGAAAAAAAAAAGATATGCTGTGCAATTGTAACCCTTCTCAATCCTGCTCCTAAAAAATACTTTCTTCATGAGAAAATAGAGGATAAAAGCCTGAAAAAATTTCACCCTCATTCCCTTCAAACCTTTTGAAAGTCTAATCTCTCTAATGCTTATGTGCTCTGGGTTTCATTGCTATCCTTAAAACAAGTTTCTAGGAAAATATCAAGGAAATAAAAACTTTTGAAAGTTGATAAGAATATCCCTTAAGTTCCTAAGGAAAACAACATTTATTTCCAGAAGGAATTCAACTCCTCTGTCCTCAGAAGTCACACAAATGTTTCTAGCACCACTCAAAGACATTTTACTATTCAAATCAAGAGTCTTTGCCACTGAGAGTATTATTTGTCCTGTGTATGAGTGACCCCTTCAGGTGCCGTATTGAAAAGACTATTTTATACACAGAATATTTAAGGTCCTCCTGACATAATGCATTCATGCTAAGAATTTTCAACAGAGCAATTTGTTCAAAAGTTCTCTAAGAATGATAATTGCAATTTTAAACAATCTAAGAAAAAAAAAGATGTTTCTTTTAACAATGCATTTTATGCAGTATTCATACATATTAACCAAGAAACAAATTTTGAAAACTGCATACAAGAAACTATGCTAGAAATAAGATAACCATACTAGTCAGAATACAGTGTCAGGTTCTATTTCTAATAATCCATGTTCTAATTTTCAAGGATACCAGATTTTTTATAAAATCATGTATCTGGATCTGTTCAGAAAATAATATATGATTGCTACAACAATAAAAGATACAATAACACAAAATTCCTGTCCTTTGAAAGTTTGTAATTGAACTGAAAACTGAATGAAAGACAATAATTTAATAATTAAGCTAGAATTGTTCAGGAAAACATCGTCATTTCATCATCTTCACTGTCTCAGATAAAATGTCTTAAAGCTACCTGAGCAGTAGGCTGGCATGAAAAAACAAATATCCAGAACTGCAATAATTCTGAGTCTGTGAAAAGTGAAATGACTCTGGAGTGGAACCCAAGCAGAATTACCAACACTGTAAACCAAATGCCTAAGAGGGGGATTCATGACCTGGAATTCATTCAAATTGACAATATACAAAGTACATTCTAGAAGGTAAGGTAATAATGACATGAATCTGGGAAGCTATAATCCCTATCTGTAGGCAAGTAGTATCTTGACATGAGGTAGAAAGAGAAAATAGAATGAGGCAATGCCTCAGCCAGCATGGGTGGATGTTAAATATAGAATTCAAGTTCTTAGAAATAAAGGCTTAGTGAGGATAGGGCCCAAATCAGCCTGATATTCAGGACGAGATTTCATTTTCAATTGTACTTGGATTATAAACTAGTAATCACGGGATTCACATGATGTTAGTTAGAAAAAAGGCAAGCTAGTGCAATCAGGGCTCATCTACTGAACATCAGATTCGAAGTTGAGAGCAACAGATCGATTCCTAATCCCTTCCTCATCACAAGACTTATGGGTCCTTAATAAGCAGTCAAAATTGACTTTCATTGCCTCACCAACTGTGCCAAATATTGGACAAACTGGCCAAGCAGGAACAGACTCAATAGAAGAGATTTGATGAGAGCCATTGAGCAAGGGTGAGATTTTGAAAAGGGAGAAGAGGAATGTCAAGTTTATTTGTAGGGGTGGAGTTAATACTTACTACTGTATTTAGGAAGTGAAACCTGTTTATTGGGCATTCTGCCAAATATTAATATCAATAATCAATACTTTTATATATGAATGGCATAAAAATTATTACCACATAAAATGACATGGAAACGATAAAGATTCCTGAATGATATCTGAATGAGTTTCTAAAATTAAATTCTACATTAAAAATATAGTTTTTATGTTAAACAGAGTTAAGAACTAAACATATAGTTTTATGTTAAACAGAGATTACTTAAAACTCTTAAGTGGATCACAAATCTATTCAATTAAATTTAGGGCATCTTATAGCTTTGTGTACAAGGCTTTGTGCTGTTAACACTTTAAACTTAAATTTGCTAAACATACAAATTTTGAAGCTAAGCAGATTGTTATACACTTAATGTATAAGATTAAAAATCATCTTGATAGGGTGTTTGGGTAGCTCAGTCGTTAAGCATCTGACTTCGGCTCAGGTCATGATCTCATGGTTCTTGAGTTCAAGTCCCACATCGGGTGAGCTCAAGCCCCGCTTTGGGTGAACATGAGCCCCGCTCCAGATGAACCCCACGTCTCTCTCTCTCTTTCTGCTCTCCCCACCCCGGGATTCTTTCTCTCTCTCTGTCCCTCACTCACTTGTACCCTCTCTCTCTCTCAGAAAAAACATGATTTTGATAAGCATAAAAATGAGCCTAACCACAAATATAAAATTGGACAGCATTAGATATAATGTATTGCCTCAATGTTAAAAAATATTTCAGTGTTCTTAGATGAAAATCTCAAAACTGTACAGATTTAATTCTACTATATTTATTTGTATATTTAATATAATTTAAATAAAAATATAATTTATGACAAAGGTGATGGAATATGACAGAGTTACAGATTTTGTGAATGAATAAATACATAATTTACATTTTCAAAAAAAGAATGGTACTGGGAAATTTGTTCTATCAGCTAGAGAAATATACTATAAAGCTACAGTAAGCAAGTTGATATAGTCATGTGTGTGCATACACTCTTGTTTTGGGATAAATTCTTAGAAATTGGAAGAATCTATTATTTGACTCTGCTCAGTAGCTAAACTCTCTTTATGAAGCAGGGTTTATCTATTAACTATTCTTTGCAATCATATATTCCCAATAATATGATAATGCGTTACCTAGATTAGTAAAACTCCATAAGAAATCTACTGGATATTGACCTTTTTGAGTCATTCATTCCGCTACCACAAACTAATTCTCCATGAGCCTTAAGAAACTATTCAAGGCAATATTTTCAACTCAAACAATTGACTTTGCAACCTCACATTCCCTTCCTTTCTTCCTTTTTTTCTCCATGAATTTTTCAAGAAAAATAAAAATCTTTTTCAGTAAAAATCTTTTTCATCCCTGACCTAGAACATGCTGAGTTCCTCCCACCACTGCCATGAACTCCAGGAGACAGAAAATAAACTGTAGCTCAAAGAGAGTCATTATTTCCAGGGTAAAAAGAATGTGTTCCTCAGACAGCATGTGTCATCACAGCAAACTTTCCCATGGTCCAGCCTCTGCCTAGATCTGGAAGATAACAGGAAGCACAGAGAAAACCTCAAAGACAGAGCTCTGAACACTTGCAAGAGGGGAAACAGCTCCAGATCTGTCTCCAAGCCTTATGTAAGAAAACAAACCTTCCAATGCAGTCAGTGGAGAAGCCACACTGCCAACTCCATCTGACCAAGTGGTCCACCCATTTTTAGTGAGGAAGGACCATCTCATCAAAAACTTGTGAGTTGTTTGTATTTTTGAGCTATATAATCATAATAAATTGTTACTTAACAGTGTAAAGTTCTCACTCCATTGTACCTGTTCAGTTATTCTAACTAATTATTTTTATGAGCAATAATAAATTCCCAGGTAAAAATAACTCCAATGAATATATTGAATCTGATGGACATTATATTATTAAAATTAAGACTATATATTTTTTTAAAAACAGCAGAGCAGAGGTGCCTGGGTGGCCCAGTCTACTGAGCATCAGACTCTTGATTTTGGCTCAGGTCATGATCTCACAGTTCCTTGGATTGAGCCCTGCTTCGTGTCAAGCTCTGTACTGACAGTGTGGAACCTGCTTGGGATTCTCTCTCTCCCTCTCTCTCTGCTGATCCCCCACTCATGCACATGTTCTCTCTCTCTCTCTCTCTCTCTCTCAAAATAAATAAGTAAACATTTTTTTTTTTAATTTTTTTTTTTCAACGTTTATTTATTTTTGAGACAGAGAGAGACAGAGCATGAATGGGGTAGGGGCAGAGAGAGAGGGAGACACAGAATCGGAAACAGGCTCCAGGCTCTGAGCCATCAGCCCAGAGCCCGACGCGGGGCTCGAACTCACGGACCACGAGATCGTGACCTGGCTGAAGTCGGACGCTTAACCGACTGCGCCACCCAGGCGCCCCTAAGTAAACATTTTTTAAAAACTGCAGAACAGGAGGCACGTGCATGGCACAGGCTATTAAGCATTCAACTCCTGATTTAGATTCAGGTCATGAGCTCTCGTTTTTGTGAGTTCAAGCCCTGTGTCGGGCTCTGCATACTCACCTCAAAGAGCCTGCCTGGGATTCTCTCTCTCCCTCTCCCACTGCCCTTGTCCTGCTCGTGCTCTCTGTCTCTCTTAAAATAAATAGATAAATAAACTAAAAAAAACAAAACAAGAAAAAAACAAAAAAACAAAAAAACTGCAGAACAAACATGACAACTTACAGGATGCGTCTTAAGGAAAATTATTTCCATCAGTTTATGTCATATATTGCATAAAAATGCTCTATAATGCACTATCTAATCTTGTCATAGGTTCTGTGTAGTCTGAATTAGTTTTTAAATTGGTGCTCAGTGTTTACCAGGCCAATGTGATAACACCAATATCCATTAAGGTACGGAACTTAGGTAACTTTAGATTCTTTAGGTGCATGAATGGGGGCATATGTGCACATGCACACAGGCAAATAGACACATGCACTCAAGACAGATAAGTAGAAGTACCGGGTAAAACTTGAAAAACTATGTTAATAATTTAGTGCAATCCATTACTACTTTTGGACAAAGCAAGCCAACACATATACTGATGTATTGTTATAGAATAAAAACATCTCATTTTTCATTGTAAGTCTAGAGAAGTATCAGTTTGAAGGAGTAAATCACTTGATTTCTAAAGCATCCCAAAGAAATACAGATTTACTTCTCTGGGTACACAGAAGAGCGATACTAAAATGTGTTCAGTTAGGAATTCCTAGGGGTCTAGCTTAAATAAACCAAAGATTATGACTTACTGTGAACATATGAATTGCTTGCCTCATATGGTTATATCCTAAGTTGTTGAAAGTGGGACTCTTGAGTAGCAAGAAAACTAGTAGCATTATTAAGCATTAAACGTAAGTCTGTGCAGGCACTGTTCAAGTGCTTTACCCCACATTTACAATCAGTCCTTACAATGATCCTCCACAACTGAGAAAAACATAAAGTAACTTGCCCAATATTACATAGATAGCATTAAGAAAAGCTGGCATTGAATCTCAACTCAGTGAGAACTGAATTGTTATGCCTGGTCTCAGAGTTTAAGTTCATTAACCATTACATTATGTGGGCTCATAAAAATATCAAATATCTAACCCAAAGAATTTTATAAATTCTTAATTTTTAAATAGACCTTATATCTTAAATAATGAATAAATTTAGATTTAGCTCTTGTCTCAAATAAATAGGTCCACAATACTTTTAGCTATATTTTATTCTTCATTGTGGAAAGGAGATTATCATTGAATTGACAATTTTCCCAAACAAATCATCTACAATTGTGGGCAATGGTAGATTAAAAATAACAAAATGTCTCTGTGTGCGTATATACACATATATACCTGTACCTACATCTATCTATAAAGATAGAGTTAAAAATATCTGTAAATATTTTTCTCTGCTACAAATAAAACAAGAAAGGGGTAAGGTATACTTGGAAGCTATTGAAAAGGAAATCCCAAGCCCACAAACCAAATGTAGCACAGAGAAATATGAAACTACACACCCTAATCGGAACCCTCATCCCTTTGGAATGCAGGGCATTTTTCGTCAGTTATTATTGGGAGGATTCCCTTACTCCATTCAAGTATTACAATGGTCCAGAGGTCCCATGCCATGTCAGTAAATCATGAAGGTTCCTCTGCTTTTTTCTCTGAACAGGTTGGTGCAAAAATGTCCCTTGTCCAAGCTTAGATGGGGCCACGTCAGCCTGCTGCTCTTGTGCCACAGGTAACACAACAGAGTCTTGGCTGAGGCTGGAAACCAGAGGCTGAGGACATGCTTTTAGGGCCCATCTTGCCAGCACTGCCCTCTAAGGACTTTCCATCTCCCAGTTAGGGACCAAAAGTCTGCCAGACCCACCCCAGCCTCAAAGAATGTCCTCATTTTCATTTCTCCCTCTTCAAAGAGTTCAAGCTTCTATAAAACAAAATCCAAAAACAGGTTATTTGTGAATAACTTCCACTTTTGTCCTCTAAACAAACGTTTCAAGGACACTAGAGTCTGGCTACAAGGAATAACAGGGAAAAAAATAAATTGACTAATATCTTAATATCTTACCTTGAACATAAATATGCAAAAGTATCATTTATACTTTATATATATACATAAAGTATATATATATTTATATACATGTATATATATGTGTATATAAAATGTATATTATATGTATATAATATTTATATAGCTCTTTCTCTAACTTTTTCCATTTCTCTCATGTTTTCATCTTTCTTCTCTTTCCAGAACCCATATCCCTCATTGGAAATAGCACTGTGTTGAATATGGCACTAGCTTAGATTAAACTGTCAGGAGAATCTGTAAAAGTATTTGGCAGTAACTAATTCTAAGTCTCTTAAGTTTTAGAGTCTCTCTGTGTGTGTAGTACTTTTTATTTTTTTTATTCTCAAGAAGATTTGGCAATAATATCTCAATGGTCTGGAGGATATTCTGGTCAAATCACCCTATCCACCACCCCCCACCCCCACCCAAGTGGTGTTTATAATTTAGATGATAAAATAACCACTTAAATTTGTGAAAACTAGTACCCTGGGTTTTTCAAACTTTCTTCAGACACAGCCACTTTACCTTTTTCAAGTCTCCAAGCCCCTCAACTGTGTAACTCATTGAAGTTTTAGAATGTTACAAAGTGAAGTTGCATTTAACAGATGTTACTTTCGAGGAGCTTCAGAATGTTAGAAATTATTGTAAATTAATTTGCTCATTTCAGAGTTTGGCAAAGCAACTCTCAGGCCTTTTCCTGGTCTGTGCCAGAGAAAAGGAAGAGTGAAAAAAGCAGTAGGTTGGGGTCCCAGGAAAAACAGTGTCTCCTGTGCTTTAGTAAGTGACTATGTCACATAAAACTTATGTTGGCTGTTAAGTGGCCAAGCCAGCTGCATCCCATGTGCCACAAATGCTCTGGCCTCTTATTTCTCCCATTTAGTTATTGTGTCCATAAATTCAATGGGCCACCTGTGCAATGTGCTCGTCCAGAAGAGCCCCAGAGGAAGCATTAACGTATCAAGGCTCATAAAGCACAAATCCTTAAATGTAAAAACCGACACTTTCATCCTCTCTAGGCTACATCTATATAGATTTCTTTTTAATGAAAAAGAAAAAAAGATTTATTTTTCTGCTTACAGTAAAATGCCTATGAATGACGTTATATAAATAATGATTATATATATATATATATATATATATATATTTTAATTTCTACTATACTAAAGCTACTGAAGTTTATTCTCCTCTGAAACTACATGTCAGTCCATGGTTAGAACAGCCACCACTATCAGTAACTCCTCATTCAATCTAATCCTGAAAATACTCCATGCCAAGTATCTCACAAGCATGAATTCATAGGGCCAAAACAAAGTGCAAACTTTAAAAGTACCTGAAAACATTTTTTGTCCTCTCCACTCTGACAATGTTAACCAAACACTTGAACGTATTTAGCAATGTGTTGAACATCCCCCATCAGTGTTTCACCTGGGGGGTTGTAATTATTTCTTTATCTCATCTCCTTCCTTCATACAGGAAACTTCTAGCAACAGTCCTTCACAGTGGTTGGACAGGAGGTGCATGGATCATTTCTAGAGACCTCTTTGTATATATACATTAACCTTTCCAGCACTTCCTACTCCATCCTAAAGACTGACAAAACACAGGAAGGTAGGGAGGAGAGAATGAAGAGAGAGGTCATGTGTATTTTTACAAAGTTCCCCACTATAGGGAGGAGATACACTGCATTTATAATTATGTGCCTATCAGTACCTGGAACATCACAAAAGATTAATAGACTCTGAATGAATGAGTGAGTGAAACAAGGTAACCTGCAGTTCAAATAATTCAGTACTAATAATTTTGACTCAAATCATTCACCAAAACCATTTTGGAAAAAAAATGATTTTGATGTACTGTTTTCTAATTAACATTTATTTGTACAGTGATGGGAAGAGGAGACAAGAGGGTGCTGGTGTTTAGGAGAAGAGGCAGTATTGATTCATTAGGGTAAGGCTGGTGTAACATATAAAAGACAAAGAGAAGCTATATGGCTTAATGACTGTTAGGCCTCAGGTTCCTGCATTAGAATCAGAACATTTACCTTTGAATATGTGCTGAAAAGCTGAACCCAACCTGCCACACATTTCGATTGTCTCTCTACTGATAAAGCGTTGGAAGTTATCACCAAAACATAATAACTATTTAAGAGGAGGCAATAATACATATTTTACGACACCTCTTGAGTGATCAGGACCAAGTTAGCAAGAAGTGCGGGGAAGAACTAGACCAGGTATTTAGTCACTTAGGTTAGTTCAACCTCAGAACAGGTAGAAAAGAATTGGTCTTACCCAAAGAGAGGTCTGGATATATTACGCTTGTCTCTTCGGAGATGACCTCTAGGAGGAGTGTCTTTTTTAACCTGGGGGCTTCAGGCCACACAGAACGTTCTAACCATGTCACTTATGAAGGAGGTTTTGGGCCACACAGTATCCACTCTACCTCAGCTGAGTCTGGAGACTAAAGGTATCAGCTCTACCTCCAGAGAAGCTAGAGACTAAAGAAAGATCAGACACTTAGGGGGCACTCAGGTGGCTCAGTCAGTTAGGCATCTGACTTCGGCTTAGGTCATGATCTCATGGTTACTGAGATTTTAGCCCCTGTTGAGCTCTGCCTTGACAGCTCAGAGCCTGGAGCCTGCTTCAGATTCTTTGTCTACCTCTCTCTCTGCCCCTTCCCAGCTTGCACTCTCTCTGTGTCTCAAAAATAATAAATAAATAAATAAATAAATAAATAAATAAATAAATAAACAAACATTAAAAAAAAAAAAAAAAGATCAGACACTTGGGCAATCAACTCATAATCAAACCCTAGCTGAATTTCCCCAGTTGGTAGTACTCCATGTGTATCATCACTCATCGTCACCCGAAAAGTAACACTGTCCATGACTCCATGGGGTAAGGATAATTAGAAGCTCCTTGTTGGGAATTTTCTTGGATTCCCCGTGAATCTCTCCCCCTTGGCTGATTTAAACAAAAAAAAAAAATTGTTTTTTGAAGTTTATTTATTTTGAAAGAGAGAGCAAGCAGGGGGAGGGACAGAGAGAGAGGGGGAGAGAGAATCACAAGCAGGCTCTGTACTGTCAGCACAGAGCCTGATGCCAGGCTTGAACTCACAAACCTTGAGATCATGATCCAAGCGGAAACCAAGAGTCGGACACTGAGCCAACCAAGCACCCCTCCCCTTGGCTGACATTTTAAAATCTGTATCCTTACCCTGTAAGAAACTGTGACTGTAAGTATAACAGCTTTCAGTGAGTTTGATGAATCCTTCTAGTGAACTAGCAAAACTGAGGATGATCTTTGGAACCCCAATTTCTGCAGTTGTAAGAAGCGAGTGGTGTTGTAAACTGTTCTTTAACTTTGTACAGAGCTCTCTGATTTTTTTTTTCTTTAAGAGTTACAGATTCTCAGGCCACTACAACATAGGAATTAAATAAGCAACAGAATTGTCCAAAATTAGAAGGTTCCTGTGTATCCTATCCTGGGCTACAAAGACTGCATGGTGTTCCGGAAATCCTAATGTACTATCAGCAGAATCTCCAGTGGGAAAGCAAAACATGGCTTCACAACTTTAGAAAAACCATCCCTCTAAACTGGTTTTAATTTATTTGAAAGCTCATGGAGTAATTTTCTGATTTCTTGATAAAGAGTAGATGCACTACTTTGTTTTTTTAATTCTTTCTTAATCCACTGTAGGGAATCATAGTTGTGCATTACTTTAATATTTAAATAAATAGTAACAGATTTGACTATCATAATCATAATCAAAATATATGTATACACAAATAGTATTCACTCTGTGTAGGGAATATTGAGTGCTTTAGATAAATTAACTCTTAACCCCCACAATCATCAACTCATATCATTATTGATGTTCAGCCACTGATAAATTTTTTTCTATTAAAAAGAAAAATAAAGTCCTCGAATCAACCAAATAGCCATAATTCAACTAAACTTAGTTGGCTGCTTGAAATAATTCAGGGGCATCTGAAAAGGCCACTTTGTTTTAGTTAGGTGGACTGTAGCCCATTTTAGTTCAGATCTACCTGATGGATTTTTAGTGCTAATTTTCTAGAAAGAGTATCATAGGATCTGTTTTTTTCTTGAAAATACTATTGCTTATCCAGGCTACAAACAAGGACTAACAGAAAATCCAAGAGGTAGAGCTGGGACGTTGGGAAGTAGAAGTGGCAATGATCTTGAAAATGCTGTTGAGGACACCTGGGTGGCTCAGTCAGTTGAACGTCTGACTTCAGCTCAGTTCATGATCGCATGGTTTGTGAACGCAAGCTCCGCATGGGGATCCCTGGTGTCAGCACAGAGCCCACTATGGATCCTCTGTCCCCGTGTCTCTCTGCCCCTCCCCCACACATGAGCATGCACACGCGCTGTCTCTCTCTCAAAAATGAATAAACATTTATAATAAATAAATAAATAAATAAATAAATAAATAAATAAATAAAATGCTGTTGAGAATTGTTTTGTAGAACAGGAAAAGGATGTTCAGAGATGGAAATTTTTCCTTATCTTGTCTAATATATAATTTTCTGTTGCATTCTAGACCCTTATGACGTCTGGTTTTCACAAATATTACATATGCGTGCAAAAAATTTTCTCTCATTGTGATTATATGAAATGCTGCTACATTTTTTTTTCTGGAGCATGCATTCTTTTATTTATTGCCATATAACAAACCACCTCAAATACTCATACTCTCATGAATCTGCAATGGAGTCAGAGCCCAGTGGGAACAGCTCATTTTTAATCCACTTATCATCACATGGGGTGAAGGCTGAGGGCCAGAAATCATCTAAAGATTCATTCACATGTTTGGGGGTTGATGTCGGCTGCTGGTTGAGAGCTCATCTGGAGCTGTGGCTTGCACACCTAGATGTGGCTTTTAATGAGGATGCTTGGCTTCTTCCTAACATGAGGTTTAGGTTCCAAGGGTAAAAGTTCCAAAGAAGAGAGAGTCAGGAGGAAGCTTTACTGTTCTTATGACCTCACTTCCAAAGTCATGCACCATGAACTCTATCACTCAGCTGTGGAGGGTCTGGGCACAAAATGCTACCTAGTTTCAAAATAAGGGGGAACAGACCTTACTTCTTGATGCAGGCTTGCAAAGTTCTAAAAGAGCACGTGGGACCAGCAATAATGCTTGTATCATTTTTGGATAACACCATCTACCACAGCAACTCCCTATGAGAAAAGAAAACTAATGACATTTTTTCATCTTTCCATAAGGACAAAAAGAAACACTGGCACTATACTTTCATTCTATCTCATATAGAATCTGGCATGGATGCATATCAAGAACTTCAAGTTAAAGTTGACAAGATTTTATGTTCTTCGTATTAAGTGCTATACTTTTCTCTGTTCTCCTATTGGCCCATTGGTAGTCAACTGATCTGGGTAATTCTCAGAGCCTGAATAAGAACAGAACTCTTGTAAATGTTTCAGTCTTGAAAGAATCAGGCCAGTAAACAAAGAATGGTTTTTTTTTTCCCCATTCTAGCTCATGCTAACCTTTTGTGAAATAACATTTCATGGAATAATTACACATGTATAAATGCCATAGGAAAAAAGTAAGATATTCCACATGATATATTACTAAAAATGGTTCTTTTTTGGGTTAGGAGAGAAGCCTTTTAGAAGTAATCAAAAGAGATTTCTGATAGACACAAGACATCAGACTAAGTGGATTACTGGCAATATCTAACTTGCCAGTTCCAATATTCCTAACCCATTTTCCTTAGTCAAGTGTGCCAGAAGCACAGCTTCCAAAGCCACAGCTTGCTTAAAAAACAGCTTAATTCAACTGATAACACAGTTTTTCCCTAAAGATAATTTTTTAAAACTGTTTTAGTAACTGACTCTGGCTTCAGATCAAGTATTCACTGTTGTCAATAAAATGCAAGATTATCTCATATGGTTTTTACAGTTTTTATCCATAAGCCAGGCATCCCTTTGACTAATTTCTAGACTTCTCTAATTTTTTTTTTTTAAAAACTCAATAACTGAACATTCTACCAATATGGAGTGGGGCTTACAGTCTTGGACACCAGTAAATCTCTCTGCTCAAACTATTTATTTATTTACTTACTTATTTATTTATTTATTTATTTATTTATTTGACAGTTATATGAGAAACACAAAGCAGAATCAAAACTATTAAAGATGAAATAAACCTTAGAGTTTTCAACTTTTTTACAATTGTCTCCACAACTCAGGATCCTAAATTATAGGATATGGAAGGAAGGTAGGAACAGGTAGAAAAAGATAGAAGGAAACATACTAAGGAGGAGATAAGTTTTGAGTGTGATTTACTCCATTGAAATGCTTTGTAAATATAAAGTCACAGTAGAAGCAATTTACTTGGAGTAAGTTACCATAATTTTTAAAATACAAGGATTTTGAATATTAGCAAAGTAATCTATGAAATAACCACTGCACTTCAAGGACAAAATGGAAGAAGATATAGTATAGATTTTTTTTAACTGAGACATGTTATAGTTTTTTTAAATAAAATTTTATTAGAGATATAAATAAATACCTTATACATTTACTAGTAAACTTTCCCATCATTTACAGCCAAGAAGCATGGCTCATGGTGTCCTTTGTGTCCTATGGTGGAAAGTGAATGAGATTTTAAGTCAGAGGGTCCAAGTTGCTACTCAGTTTTGAAAATTCATGTCACTCCCTTAAGCCCTAGTATCTTCACCTATCAAGTAAGACATAACAAAAATTAAATCATACTTTTATTTTATGAATTAAACAAAAATATGTGGGTGGAAATTATTTAAAAATTAAAAAGTACTATATAAATTATATCATAATCACTATCATTCGCATTTTGAATACCACAATGTCAAAACTGAATAATAAGAAATTGTTCTTCTTTTCCAGATTGAAGTTACAAATTGGGAAATAGGAGAGAATCACCTGTTAAAAATGCTAACCAAAACCCAGTTTTGAAGCATTTTATGACTTATCCTTAACATTTAGTATAATTAGTCCTCTGCTTCCACTACAAAACAACATTTTTGAGAAACTTGAGAAACTTGGGTATTTCACATTTTAATATATATTGAATATATATATATAATATATTTTATACTAAATAATTTTTTACAAGGAGAGAAACTTGATTATCTTTCTCTTTAGTGTTTAAGGTTTTCTTTCCTGAAGAGAAATCAAAAGGAAAGAAGAGTTGGGGAAACTTAGTGATAAATAGAATTTGTTAGGATTGTTTTTGAAGTGACATCAGCACAAAGAGTAAAGCACAATCAGTTTTTCCAAACAAATGTTGTATGTCATAAATTAAATCACCTCATTTAACTATTCTGTACTGTGTCTTATTGCCCAGGTGAGTTCACACTTTCAGCATAGAGACATAAATGCCCCTCGCGTCCTATCATCACTGCAACGAGAAAATCTTGGACGTGGTAATAAACATGGCCAATGTGGCAGGCATCTCACTAGAGAACTAGCATCCCCTCTCTAGTGTCTCCAGGATTGTGACTTGATTCCCTGGATCTGACAGGAATTACAGTTATACTAAGATTCATATTTCCTCCCTGCCCACTGAAGGGAAGTAAAATAATCTTGCCCCTTTAAGCCAGTTACTCCTAGAGTCCAGACAGCATTCACCGTCATGAAGTTGTTTGCCAAGAGCCTGGGTCTGTTCCCTAACCCCCAGTTACCACAACTTGACAAGTGTGGGTAGAAAGCATGGCATGGAAAGAATGATAAGATTTGGGGCACAGAGAATATGATTCAAATCCAAATTCTGCCACTTAGATTTGAGTGAGCTTGAGCATATCAATCGACTTCCCTAAATTTTAAAAACAAAATCAGTGCCTTATCACCTAATACCCAAGTGAAAACCCCAAGTTCATTTTTGTCAAGCTCTAGGGTACCTCAGCATCATCTGGAGGGCTTGTTGACACACAGATAGGTGGGCCCCACTCTGAGAGTTCCTGATTCAGTGGGTCATGGGTGGGGCCTGGGAATTTGCATTTTGATAAGTCCTGGACCAAGTGCCACACGTGGAGGACTACTGCTCTAAAATCCTGGACAAATATAAGTGAATAACACTCATATAGTAGTAGGTGCCAAAGTAGCTGTTCAATAGTCTGTAGGCGAAACAAGTCTTCTGAAATAAAAGGCAACCCATTGCATAAGGCTGCAGCAAGGCAGAACATAGCATACCAGCACAGTAAGCAGAAACTTCTCAGATCACACTGAGATGACCACACAAGCCACGTACATGTCATGGTGAGATTCTTTCCAACCAGACACTGCTATGCTCAACAATCTGAGAGGAGAGTGCCTCGGACACCCAATTCTTTTGAAAAGTCTCAAAAGGCTGTCTTTCTCATAGAGATCAATTCCTCCGTTTGGAAATTTGACTTTATTCTTGTTTCTGCTTTTTAAATCCTAGTAACCAACTTATTTCTTCAGCGAAGTTTTGACCGACGACAATCAGGACTCAGTACTTAATAGAAATATTTGGTAAATAGAGGTACGCTTTACACAAAACAAATGGAAGCACGTCAAGCTTCACGTCAAGCTTGGGTAGTGATGGCAAATGGTAATCCCATTCCCTCCCATCTAGTTTACTGCTATTACGTATAAAAATACAAAAATTATAGTCTTGAGACTGCTCTTTGGACAAAAACCAAACATTTAATTTAAAACTTTCAAGGACTCTGTGGAAATGTATTTTTCTGTGAAACTAACTTCTTTTAAAGAAAGCCAGAAAATACGGTGCTTTAGAAAATAGAATTATTAGTTACATAATTTACACACACAGTGTTCCAAGGTAACATTGAAGTTACAAATTTCTTCAAGTGCCCCTTCAAAATAACACATGTTGTATTTAAAAATGGATCTTGGACAAAGAAGTTTGGTGAAAATGACCTACTTGTGACTGTGTCTCCTGTCTTTTTAAAATACCTCAGGGCTCAAGTCTGCATCAAGAAGAATTATTTTACTCTGCTCAATTTTACCCCAAATTATTACCTGCAACATGAAAATTGTAAGGCATTTTATTAACAGAGTGGAATTACTTTTTCTCCATTGAGACTCAGTACTACTATATTGGGGCACATGGGTGGCTCAGTCAGTTGAGCTTCCAACTCTTGATTTCAGCTCAGGTCATGATCTCACAGTTCGTGAATTCGAGCCCCTTATCAGGCTCCATATTGAGTGTGGAGCCTACTTGGGATTCTCTCTCCCTCTCTCTGCCCCTCCCCTGTTCTCTTTCTCTCTCTAAAATTAATAAAATGAAAATAAATTTAAAAAAGACTCTGTACTATATTAATATATTTCTACTGCAGATCTACTTGTAAAATCCAAGCAGTTAAAACTTGCCCTAGCCAGAACCCAGTAACAGCTCCTGAGTCAGCTTTCTTATTAATCTTCTGGCTTATTAGAAAAAAATGATATAGGAGATTTGTGGATAGTAAAGTATAAATCGATAGTATTGAGAACTAAATAGCATTTCTTCTGACATCACCAATGAACATGATGGAAAATGAGTGATATTATATCACTGTGCTGACAATATGGATGCACATAAGCTTGCTCAAATAAATTGGTCTTAAATTGCAGGCTAAATTCATTAAGGCTTTTCCCAACAAACTCTTCAATAGCTCTGTCAAAAGCTTCCTAGTAAACAAACCTAGAGAAGAGTCCTTATTTACCTTTGTTTAATATCTTACTGGAAAATTGATATTGGCCATTGACATAATTAAGGACAACAAATGGACTTGAGAACTAGCCCTTCCATGGGGAAGGGGGACAGAGGCGCTGTGAATAGTTCTGACTTACAGAATTGAATTCGCCTTTCCAAAATCCACACAATACTCCCTTCTATATAATATGATTACGGTTTGTGCTATATGTAGCATTTAATAAGTTTAAACTTTATATGACAAGCAGCTATCCTACTGAATTCCAAACCTTAACATGCGCCCAGGCTTATTTCCTCAAACACAGAAATGATGTACAATTCCAAAGAAAAGTACATGCTGTGGTTCCAACTGTATGCATTCTGGACATTCCATTCAACTTATCCCACACCCAGGTAAAATAAGCAACTTGTCACTCTGATGAAGTCTCAAATAAACTATTTGATAATTAAAAATGACCTAACATGATGTGATAAGAAAAATACATCTCAGGAAGTATGTAACAAGTTTGCTCAGGACAAAGGGATCAAAGCAGCTGAAATAGACTCAGTTCAATAAAAAACAGAGAGCTCTGTGCCCTAAAGGTCCATGGCAAGTGAGAAAAGGCAAGTTCCCTGGCCTTCTTCCATTCCATTTTCTCAGGTTCTGAAAGAAACATGCTTAAAACCACTTAACTCTATTTTTTACTAGGAACAGGTAGCCTAGTAAGGAGCAGGTGTATCCTAGTCAGATTATATACACTCTCTAATTGAGGCCTAAATTTTGAGTTATTTTTGCATGGGGGGAGGTCATACAGTGATGCCATGTACTATTAGCTTCCATAAACAACAAAATGTCAGATGGTTTGAGCCTTCTTCTCACACTAAGGTAGAAAAATGGCTTTAAGCCCGATTCTTCCTTCATGAACAGTGAAGTCATTCTAAATGATAATGTATGTATTTTTTTTCTATTTTATTTCCAAAATATAGGAGCAACAAATGTCCACAGAGAATAAACATTCCAAGAATCACTAAACTCAAATCAGTGAGATACAAACCTTTTGACACATTACTATACATCAGTCTTGCAAACTCTCAAGCTCTTGGATAGTTAATCTTGAATTTATCTTCATTTAATTTTTCAACTAGCCCATTGCACTGAATGTTATTATTCTATGAACAAGAGCCACAAGCAAAACAAAACACAGCAACATCATATATGTATACCATATTAAAAACATATGTAATTATATGAAATTATATGTAAGTAAATCCATACACACACACACACGTGGTTTTTCAAATACTGACTATGAAATCGCACTCATTTGTTTTATTGATGTAATCAATAATTGTTGAGGATCTGTTAAAGTCAGGCACTAATACTGGATAAAGATAAATTAGACATGTAAACCTCACACGTTATTCAGAGAGAGAGATTTGGAAAAAAAGTTAGAAAGTAAACTTCATTCATAAACAAATAAGTACAATGCCATGTGAAAAGTGCCATGTTAGGGATTTTTATTTTCATTTTAGTACAGACCCTAAACAAGAGACGGGTCAGTTGAATTTCCCTAAAATCTCTTTGTCTAGGTCTTTTTCCTCTGTGTCCAGGAGTTTCTTCATAACTCATTAACTTGTAACACCATCCCCATCTACCACACCAACCCATACACTCCAAGTGTTAAATACAAAAATTCATCAAAACTTAGCTGCTCTGCAAACCCCCATTCTTGGTAGCAGTTCATTATTATTGTCAAATGATTTCAAAACTGCAACCTGCCATAAACACATCCACTATCAGCAAGGAAAATCAGTTCTGCTGCTTCTCTGGGCACATCAAGGCACATATAAACATTTTAAGTGGGCCACAAAGTGAGGTTGGCTTTGGAAGTCTAGGACTCAAAAGGACAAAAGCAGTGGCACAAATGCTTGAGAAGTTTCCTTTTAGACACAGATTTAATACGCACTCACTAAGCACCTGTGGGACAGACTCCAGGCTCCAGGGTGGGTACTGAGGATTCAGAAAGAAAGGAGACCTGGTGGATGGAGGACAGGATCAAGTAATCTAACAATTGATATTAAAACAAAGAAACTGAATTAAGACATCTTGTATTTGTAGCAGAATAGTTACCAGCCAATCTGACTACACAATATATTTCTATAAAACTTTGCTCCCTTATTAGCTACCGATTTAAAATATCAAAGGTATTTTTAACTTCTAAAAATTAACTATCAATTTAGTTACCAAATTACCAATTTTAAATATTGAAGATGTATTTAAATTGTGGGTGGGAGTAAAGATGCTCCCTGACTAATTAGGTCAAAATTTTCTCTTTTTAGGAAAGTCAGTAATGTATAGAAAATCTTAGAATGTTAACACATCAGGGTGCCTGGGTGGCTCAGTCAGTTGAGTGCCCGACTCTTGGTTTCGGCTCAGGTCATGATCCCTCTCAATTTGTATGTGGATTTGAGCCCCGCATCAGGGCAGATGGGTGGGAGGCACAGAGAGCACGGAGCCTGCTTGGTATTCTCTCTCCCCCCTCTCTGCCCCTCCCTTGCACTCTCTCTCTCTCTCTCTCTGTCTCTCAAATAAATTAATAAAACTTAAAAAGAAAAAAAGGAATTTTAACACACACCAAAGGAAATGCTTTCCAGCACTGTTTGTGCAGAATTCTCTTTGCACTGACACATTAGCTCCAATTTTGGTCTATATACACTTACACACAATCTCTCTGTCCATGAGATACTTTGATTCCACAGTTGCACTTACTGAAATAGTCCCTTTTTCATCTGAACTTGAATGCATTTACCATTTATAATAAATTTACACATTACTGTGCTTCAGAAGTAAGTCTCTAACAATTACTCAGTATAGTTCTTAGGTTGAAATTTAATTCATTATGAACTGAGTAATTTTGAAATTCTGCATAGCCTGTTACTTACAGAAAGAAAACATCATGTCCATGCCCGAACTGCCATTAGTTTACATCAAGTGTCTTTTATTTAACACAGGGGAGGGGAGAGATTAGTTTAATTTTTTGGCATTTGTGACTTTTGTTCATGCTACAGAACTTGTGGAAGGCGTGATCATTTCCCTATTTCTAAAGCCTATGCTCGTCTTTTGGTCTGGTCATTTGGAAACATCTCCTGGCCAAGAAATGAGGGGAGCTCTTTGCTGTAAGGGATAAGAGAAAAATAACGTTTTTCCCCCCACAAATCCTGACTGTAAACACAGCCTGCCCCTCCATGACCCTGGATGCTGCCAGTTACACACACACACACACACACACAGAGCATGGGAATCCTCTTTCCTGCGGCCCTCACCTGCCACTTCCATCATGCTGCAGCCACAGCTCGGAGCAGGCAGTAAATCTGTCAGCAGGGCCTAGCACCAAATGGCACTGGGTTCCTATCTAGCCTTTTAAGACAAGCCTCCGAACACTTTCCTCCCTGTAGATTGACATAAATGCTTCACTCAGAGAAAGACTGATACCAAAATCGTTACTCAAGTTGCTTTTTCTCTTAAAAAATTTTATCAATACAAACTGATAAGAACACATTTCAAAGAATCATCTAAATGCATCCATACTTGAAAAATCAAGGACACTCATTCTGTTTTGGTTTGCCCGTAAATACTGCCTAGTGCCTGAAGAGCTGAAGATAAACTGAGGGATATGTTCAGAGTAGATCACTTGGCAGTCAGGTTTGAAGACTGTGCTTCTGAAGCGCCATCAACTACTCCAAGTGAAAGGCCTGTGTTTATTCCCCTTTAACTTGGAACACCACATTTGCAGCTTCTCTTTCTCCCATTAGTTCCAATTCAGTGCTATTATCAATGATGTATTGAAACAGAAAGAGGGTCACAAAGTAATCTGAGAAGGGGAAAAAAACCAAGACTGGGCATTCTAAATATTACAGCCATTTGGAAAGGATGATTAACACAGAAACCCTCAAGCCTTGCAACCAATTATAAACTGCTCTCCCCCAAATTTATTCATTTCTGATATTTTAGGTATATACTTCATATTTAAAATAAGTTTGATGGTTTGTTTTCTCCATATGTATGCATGTAGGTACATATACATATATGTATGTATATATGTACATATGCACAAACACACAGTCACATTTATATTAAAAATTGCTCCCATGCTATATGAGACAAACAAAAGTCTGGAGTTGGACCTGGGTTAAATTCTATTTTGGGCACTTATACATAGGTTTATGAGGATTAAAGGACATATATAAGTACCTAGAATGTGACATGTAATAAAAAAAAATATGTGTTAGTACTTACTTCTTCCTCAGTAGCCATAAAATAAATATTAGGGTTAAAAAAACATTTAAATTATTTTTACAGGATCAATGTAAATTTGTCATTTTTAAACCCCCTAAGAACTGTGACTTGATTTTTTATTATTTTAGTACTGTTTCTTTTTATTTTTTTCCCTCTATGGACTGACATCATTTTATTTCATGAAAGGATAGACTTTTCAATGAATGGTTTTGGGAAAATAAGACAATCACATGCAAAAGAATGAAGTTGAACCTTTATCTTACATCATATACAAAAATAGACTCAAAATGGGTCAAAGATCTAAATGCAAAACCTAAACCCATAAAACCCTTGGAACAAAATGGGGAAAGCTTCATGACACTGGATTTGGAAAATATTTCTTGGGTATGATACCAAGCATAAACAACAAAAATAAATAAATAAATAAATAAATAAACTGGACTTTACCAAAATCAAAAACTATCTTCATCAAATGACATTTTCAACAAAACAAAAAGACAACACACTGAATGGAAAAGAAATATTTGCAAATCATATCTGGCAAAGGGTTAAAACCCAGACTTTATAATGAACTCCTTTAACTCACCACCAACAAAAAACAGACAATTCAATTAAAAAACAAGGGTTTGAACAGACATTTCTCCAAAGAAGGTATACAAATGATAAAAAAACACATGAAAAGATGCTCAACATCACTACACATTAGGAAAATGCAAAATCAAAACCACAATGATACCATTTCACTCATTAAGATGGTAATTATCAAAAAAGCAAGCAAACAAACAAAAACCAATTGTTGGCAAGGAAGTGGAGAAATGTGCGCTGCTGGTGGGAATGGAAAATGGCGCAGCTGCTATGGAAAACAGTGTGGTGGTTCTTCAAAAAATTAAAAACAGAATAACCACATGATCCAGCAATTCTATTTCTGGGCATTTTCCCAAAAGAACTGAGAGCAGCTACTTGACACGTCTCCTGAGGCAAGGGAAACAAAAGCAAAAATAAGCTGTTGGGACAACATGAAAACAAAAAGCTTCTGCACAACAACGGAAACAATCAACAAAACTAAAATGCAGCTTACAGAATGGGAGAAGATATTTGCAAATGACATCTCTGATAAAGGATTAGTATCCAAAATATATAAAGAACTTATACAACTCAGCACCCAAAACCCAAACCCAAATAATCCAATTAAAATGGAAAGAAGACATGAACAGACATTTCTCCAAAGAAGACATCCAGATGGCCAATAGACACATGAAAAGATGTACATCATCACTTATCATCAAGGAAATGCAAATCAAAACTACAATGAGATATCACTTCACACATGTCAGAATGGTTACAATTGGCAACAGAAGAAACAACAGGTGTTCACGAGGATGTGGAGGAAAAGGAACCCTCATGCACCATTGGTGGGAATGCAAACAGATGCAGCCACAATGGAAAGCAGTATGAAATTTCCTCAAAAAGTTAAAAATAGAACAACCTTACCATCCAGGAATCACACTACTGGGAATTTACTCAAAAAATACAAAAGCACCAATTCAAAGGTATATGTGCATTCCTATATTTATAGCAGAATTATTTACAAAGCCAAGATATGGAAGCAGCCCAAGTGCCTAGCAATAGATGAATGGAGAAAGATGTGGTCATATATATAATGGAATATTATTCAGCCATGAAAAATAATAAACTCTTGCCATTTGCAACAACCCATGGATGGACCTAGGAAGTATAATGCTAAGTGAAGTAAGTCAGTCAGAGAAATACAAATACCATATGATTTCACTCATATTTGAAACTTAAGAAAACAAACAAATAAGCAAAGGGAAAGAGAGAGAGAGAGATCAAGAAACAGACTCTTAATTATAGAGAACAAACTGATGGTTACCAGAGGGAAGAGGGATGGGGCATGGGTGAAATAGGTGATGGGGATTAAGGAATACACTTATAATGATGAACACAGGGTGATGTACCATGATATTGTACACCTGAAACTAACATAACACTGTATATTAGCTAAATGGAATTAAAATTTAGAAAGAAAGAAAGAAAGAAAGAAAGAAAGAAAGAAAGAAAGAAAGAAAGAAAAAGAAAGAAAGAAAGAAGAAAGAAAGCATCTACTTGAACAGGTATTTGTACACCCATGTTGTAACATCATTATTTACAATAGCTGAAAGGTGGAAGGAACCTAAATGTCAATTGATAGGTGAATGGATAAACAAAATGTGGTACATATAATGCAATGAAATATTATGCAGATTTAAAAAGGAAGGAAATTCTGACACATGTTACAAAATGGATAGACCTTGAAGACACTACACTTGAAGCCAGTCACAAAAGGACACATTTCCTATGACATCACACAGATGAAGTACCTAGAGCTATCAAAATGTATAGAGACAGAAAGAATGGTGACCACCAGAGGTTGGGAGAAGAGAAGCGAGGAGTTACTGTTTAATGGGTAAGGAGTTTCATTTAGGGAAAATGAAGAAAGCTCTGGAGATGGATGGGGTGATGGGGCGCAACAATATGAATGTACTTAATGCCACTGAACTCTACACTTAAATATGGCTAAAATGGTAACTTTCATGCTATGTATATTTTACCACAATAAACAAAATCAGTTCTAAAAATCTAGCTTATTCTTCCCAGAAGATAGTTTTAATCAATATACAGGAGCTTGATCAGAAAATCCATTCACACCTGTAGGGTGGCACTCCACTTTTAAAAGCTGGTCCCAGTACACTAAGAAATTTCCCAATATGTGTTACTAATAGCAACTTTAAATATAAAAAGAGTCCTTTCTGGCTTGAAATTCCTTGAGTAGCCAATTTTAATGTGGCAATTACTTAAGCGTTAGAAAGAACAGGGGTGCCTAGATGGCTCAGTTGGTTAAGTGTCTGACTTTGGCTAAGGTCATGATCTCGTGGTTCGTGAGTTCAAGCTTCACATCGGGCTCTGTGCTGACAGCTCAGAGCCTGGAGGCTGCTTCGGAGTCTGTGTGTCCCTCTCTCTGCCCCTCCCCTACTCATGCTCTGTCTCTCTCTGACTCTCAAAAATAAAAACATTAAAAAAATTTTTTTTTAAAGAGTCAGAAACAACTAATTCATATTCTAGTTCTACTACTTAGGTATAAAAAACTAAGCAAGTACTTAATCTCTTAGTTTCTTCATCTATACAACTTTAACCTTTTAAGACTGCTAAAAAGATTACTGTCAGATAAAAAATTAAATTAAATTAAAAAAATAAAAAAGAAAGATAATATATATACATATTTACATCAACACCCCAAATCAAATAATCCAATTAAAAAATGGGCAGAAGATAAACAGACATCTGTCCAAAGAAGATATACAGATGGCCAACAGACACATGAAAAGATGTTCATCATCCCTTATCTTCAGGGAAATGAAAATCAAAACTACAATGAGATATCACCTCGGTACCCGTCAGATGGCTACGATCAATAACATAAGAAACAACAGATGTTTATGTATGTATGCATACATGTGTATAATATATATATATATATTTACAAATGCATATATATTATTATTAAATATTAGCACAATCTAAATATTACACAACAGATATACAGCAACTTACACTATCATTATACTCAAACTGCCTTCCCACACCTTCAGCATAAATATGTCAACACATTATTTCGGTTAAAGACTGTTATTCACTAAATACTACTATGTCTGAAATGTCATCTAACTCTTATGAGCAGTTCTCTCTTGCAAGTGTTCAAAGACAAAGGTATAGGTGAGTCAAGTAACCAGTTCAAATTTGTGTCTGTCAGCATTTTGGAAGAGGCAGCTTTTTGCATGGGTTTCCAGACCTAAGACATTTGTTTATTTGTACCATAGATAAAAGTTTATTTTTTTACTTCACATTTTACTGTTTTGTCTTAGAAAAGAAATTTGTGCTAAGCATGTAATGAAACAAGCTAAAATGCATGAAGAAGGACTTAATGATATCCCTCCCTCTTTTTCCATCCCCCAGCTCGGGTAAACAATGTGAGCATTTTTCTCCTTGATCATACACAAATATACAAGCATACATGTACATAGAATTCTAATTATTTTTTTTTTACAAAATGGACTTGTACCAAATACATTGCATCACTCACTTAACATATTATAAACATTCTTCCAGTTCATAAATATGAATCTAGCTCATTTTATTTTTTTTTAATGCTTATTTATGTTTGAGAGAGAGAGAGACAGAGACAGAGCACAATCAGGGAAGGGGCAGAGAGAGAGGGAGAAACAGAATCTGAAGCGGGCTCCAGGCTCTGAGCTGTCAGCACAGAGCCCGATGCAGCACTTGAACTTACGAACTGCAAGATCATGACCTGAGCTGAAGTTGGACACTTGACCGACTGAGCCACCCAAGCACACCAGAATCTAACTCATTTTAAATTATAGAATTATATTCTCTAGTATGATATACCACAACTGATTCAACTTGGGCATTCATGAGTTTGTTTGTATTTTATTTGCTTGTCTATGTGTTTGTAAACCATTACAAAAAAATTCTGTGATAAATCATCTTATACAAATATCTATCCATAATAGAGCTTCTATTTCTTATTAAAAGATAGATATTCAAAGAGCCAATGAATGTATTTACTTTTAATTTTGAAATTGATTATTTAATATGCATTGATCTACTCTCTATTCTATTTGCCTGATCTAGTTGTCTTTTTCTAGGGTGGTAACTAACATAACACTTTATCGCTTATGGTAGAGATGACAATTGCTAATGAATATTTGTGTTTTCTTCCTCTTCCTATGTACACCACTAACATCTATTTCTCAGGGTGCTGGGGTGGCTCAGTCAGTTAAGCATCCCACTCTGGATTTCAGTTCAGGGTATGATCTCACAGTTCGTGGATTTGAGCCCCTGCATCAGGCTCTGCGCTGACAGACGAAGCCTGCTTAGGATTCTCTGTCTCCCTCTCTCTCTGCCTCTCCCCTGCTCATGCTCTCTCTCTGTCTCTGTCTCTGTCTCTCTCTCTCTCTGTCTCATAAATAAACAAACAAACAAATAAATAAATAAATAAATAATAAAATACATTTCTCATTCCTCTTCCATTTAGGTAAGGCCACGTGATTAGTGACTACTCCTCAAGGAAGTTTAGGGTGAGACTTCATCTTCTTGCCAATCACTGGGTGAACAAAGATTTTCAGAAGGGAGGAAAAGCCACAAGACAGAAGGACTACAGGTGTGCTGGTTTATCACTGTCTTGCCTCTCAGCACCAAATCTACCCCTCTTTGCCCTGCTTTGTCACACTGAAGTCAGATCCTGTAAACAAACACTCCTCCTTTGCCAGGTGGCACAAGGCTAAGCTTGTCAGCAGAAGGTGTTAGAGGGACGCTCTAAGAGGAATGGGCTTCTTATCCTGATTCTGAGGTGTTTTTTCCTATTGATTCTTGAAGCCCATGGCAACAGTGTGCCGGATACTTGGTGGCACTCAGCCACCCAGCAAGTTTCCCCGGAGCACAGGCAGGCAGCTTCTTACAGAGCCTCACCAGCATAGTGAGCCTGCTTGCCAGCCTCAGCCTGTGGCACTTCAGCAAACCTTCTCGCTTTCCAACTGACCACAGCCACATCCTTTCCAAGGAGCTCTGACTCTCAGCTTTTGGGGGCTGCAGGAGAGGCGCTTCCAAGTCTGTCCCTCTTTTGAGTACTCTGCTTCAGCCCTAGAGGTAGAAACTGCTTCTCATATCTGCTATTTCTCTGTTCTTTACAGTGTTCTCTCTGTACCTTAGTAGTTAATCCCCCTAGTTCATAAATCTCTAACTTAAAATTTCCCTGCTCAAATTACTGCTGTAGTTTCTGTCTCCTGACTGATACAGCATATCCCTGACTGACTGGTAAAAAAGAGCCTCTCACCTCCACCACCTGTTACAGGAATATGAAATAATTGTGTTGGCCACTAAAACTTGAGGGTTGTTGGTCATAGCACTCGCACTACCTTGTACAAGCAACTGAATTACAGAATTATTGTAGCAGTTAATATCTGGTAAATCAAGCACTCTAGGCCCTTTTTCAAACTGGCATAGCTATTCTCAGACAACAATACTTCGATATGAAATTTGACTTCACTTATCTCATTCTAGTCAATGAAACTTTCACTCTACTGGAATTATGACTTGAATAATATTTTTATGGAACTTATATTTTTATAGTATTAACTCTTTCCCCTAGGAAACATATTATGATTCTGTAGTTGTTTAGACTTTATATAATATCCTCCAATAATATAAAACCTTTTTCCATATAGGAATACCTTGCTTATTATATTTCTTTTATCATTACTTCAAATAAGATATATCTGTTCCAATTTTTAAATTATTCTTTCTAATTCAAAGAATTTATATAGATTTTCATATATTGATTTTTTCTAGCCAAATTACACTCTACAAATTCTATCTATAGCTACCCTGCCTGTGGACTATTACAAATAATGCTTCTTTGAATATTCTTGTACATCTCTTTTGACTTGGCATATGCATTCAACTTTAACGAACACCTACCTAAGGAGTGGAATTGTTGGCCATTGAGACCTACTGAGCCAGGATCTAGTTAGTGCAGTTTCATGAACAAGACTTTGGTATACTTTGAAAATTTTGAATTAATTTTTTTTTACATTTACAAGTGCATGTCTCAGAGAAATATAACTGATCTAGTAAAATCATATGCTATAGAAGCAGTGTATACAATTGTTGCTGAATAGTTCCCAATATTTAGGCAGAAATGTCACTAGACTTGAAAAGGCAATTAACCAGATATCACAGTTTGATAGGCCCAAATTATAGAAGACACTGACAATCAGGTATGATGTTTGCATTAGACACTGGGTAATGGACACTGAACAGTGCAGTGACCTGGTCTAAGTAATACTTTAGGGAGACACTCTGGCAGAATGGATGGCATTGAATGAAGTGTGATTCAAGGTAGTGAGCTATTTAGAAACTGCTTGAAAGTAATCTCTTTTTGGAGACTTCAGAAAATGGGGGAGATACTGGGAAAGCTTCAGACAGTTGCACCAAAATGAATCCAAAAACTTGTCTTCCTTTGTAGTAATTTCATCATATTTAAATGCAAGAAGAATGTAAACATCAAATTTTCCACAGGTTAAATATACCTCACAATTTCCAGCCCAAATTTTAAGTTTGGTTCCAACTCTGTATGAATATGTAAGAACAAATTGATTGAGTTAAAAAAGAAAAAAAAAATGCTTTACAGTGATGAAAATTACCAGAAGCCTTAGGAGAAAAGAGGTCTACCCTTCAACAGCACAGCAGACATGAACAGAATTGTTGTAATGATTTTAGTCATGCTAATAAAGTCACTGAATTTCTACTTTATGAAGGAGTTTCTCAAATTACTGAAAACCTTGCTTTGCATATTTTTGCCTTTAGAAGCCCAGGAGGTACAAGTGGAGAATAATTAATACGTTCCTGCAGAGACAAGAACAGACTCCTCAAGAGAATCAAATGAAAAGCAGGAACAGGGAGCATTCAGCACAATGTGCCCTGGAGAATCTGCCTGCCAGTGTGATGCCTGCTCATCCACCACTTATATCCACATCCTCTTTGAAACAGAAACTTTAAAAAAAATCACTTTTTGCACAGCCAGGAAAAGGAAGATTTGAAAACAGTACTGTCATCAGAGAAGGTAATATCCCATTAGCACAATTTCTCCTACTGGTTTTGTCAGTTTCCACACGCAGAGACATCACGCAGAAATACACACCCCTGCACGTGGTACTGTAGTAAGGGCCTGTGTTTCGATGTGTCATTCCTCACCAACACCCAGATAGCCTTAGGGATCCCAGAAACTGTTCCAGAATTTCAAGGCATCAAGTTAGCACCCCCACAAGGTTATCTCACAGTTAGGTTTTGGGTATGCTAAACTCAGGGTCAAATGGCCCCAGTCAGAGCTGTGTCAGTCCTGTTAGGTAGTTGAAGAGACAAACATAACAGCCACGAGACTCCTTGGAGTTCTTTCAGTCAAAAATCACTCAGACATGATGTTTATTTATAGGAACATTTTTGGCTGGACTAAGGGAAGATGGATGAACCAAAACCTAGTTGGACTTGTCATTAATGGTCCAAATCAATCATTACAAAAGGCCCCTGCACTACCTCAAAAAGAGGACCACAAACAAAAGAATTATGGAAAGATGAGAGATGATTACTTTGCTGATGTTTCTTTAATTATAAATAATTTTTAATATATTCCAATAGTGATAGGCAGATTATTGACTTATTTGTATTAATGATGCATTAATAATAGCATAGCAACATTGAATCAATTAACTTTATAGGAAAATTAGACAACTTTAAGCCTATCAAAAGGTAGTATACAAACAAATGTATTCTGTTCCATGTGGTAATGTAAGGGATCAATAAACAGGAAGTTTATTTTCCATATTTTCCATAACACTACTTTCAAAGCAGAGGACTTGTACCTTTGTGAATTGTATTTAACACATAGAAACTAGACCATGAATTTAAGGTAAGGTGGAGTTATGAGACATTCTTCAAGAGACACATCTACAGTTCAGAACAGCCTCAACTCAGAACTGCCCTTCATTTATACTCCTTAGTAAGTAAGTAAAAGAAGCTTCACGGATGTAGAATTAGTAGTTATCAGTTCTGTATTACTTGGTTTCCTGGACTTTGAGGCCCACTGGCAACTGGCATTAGGAAAGACCACAGCCTAAGCAATGACTAAAATGCCACTGTGTACACACTCCCCTCTCACACTAAGTAGAAGAGCTATTCACAATTATATTGAGCACATGTAAGGAATGGAATGTAGGCCAAAGAGAGTGATGGATTACTTACCTTTGGGAAAACTCCAACACTCAGAGTATAAACATAACCCTCTTCTGGAGAACATGGCAACTTTCAACAATGCAGGTGAGCAGTCAACAGGGCCTAATTGTTTTCTAGACTTTTAACTCCAGTATATTACAACCCAAGATACTGAAATAACTTGCAAATAAGATTGTAATATGCTTATCACTGAACACTAGAGATTGAGAGATGTCTCAATTTACAAAAAACAAACAAACAAAAATAAGAAGAAAATACGAAACATGAATTGAAACTTGCAAGCTTTGTATTGATCTTAGTTAATTGTGTAGAACAGGCCACCAGTGGGTGGTTTGTGAGCACTATAAAGGAGGTGGTCACAAGAAGCCAAGTGGATTCAACAAAACTAATGCATTTTGTCCCCTGTTTCTTTTGTGTTTAGGGTTATAAGCAGTTTCTTTTCTTTGGGAAAAGCATCCCCATAAAAATCAGAGGCTAATGCTAATTTAAGTAAAGAAAACTAAAGGTGATGGTTCTTTGACAGATAATCGATGTTTGGAATTAGTAAGAGTATATTGGATGCTAGTTCATTCAGATACAGGACATAAGTCCACCTTGTGCTATAGGCAAAACAAACAAAAAGAATGAAATCTGATTAAAGATAGTATTTGTTACACTGGTATTTACAAATTTGATTTTTCCAAGTCTCAAAACATATCATTATTATTTAGAACATTAATTATAAATTTGATTTTTCATAGCATCAAAATTATTAGATCTGAAATTTTCTTGAGTTAATTTTATTATTCAAGCATCAGTCTTCAAATTTAGAAAATGTTCTGTCTTCATTTGCAGATGAGGCAAACAAGACGCATGCATTTTAAATGTAAATCAATAAATAAAAGCTGTAACTTAAAATCCAGTTCTAAAGATCTATGTATTACACTCTTTATTCAATATCTGAACATGAGACTTTAATTCTATTTTCATTCATTTCTATTTTCATTAAGCTTTCTCATGCTCTAACTGCAACTGTTTTCCCCCCTTACTGAGCTACCTAAGATGGTTACAAAAGGAAAAAAAAAAAATAATGCATAACTTGCAAATTTAAAATTCTAGGTAAGGATTGCAAATGATAATGATCAGAGGGGAAAAAAAGGAAGTGTTAGTACTTTTATATCAATTGCAGACATAAATATTTAAGATCTTTAAAATGTCTATAAATTCTTATGCAGTGAATATCACAGATTTGATCTAAGTGTTTTGAAATGAAGAAATAATATATCTAACATGCCCCTATCTCCATCCATTAGTCATTCTCTATTCCTTTGCTATGATGTTTCCTCTCCTCAGCATTTGTGATTTTCTAAAATTATACTATGTGTACTTTTATTTATTATCCATCTTCCCATTTGAATACAACTTTGTCTGGTTTGTTCACATCCAACATCTAGGTGGTGTCTGAAACACAGTAAGATTTCAATAAATATTTGCTAAAAGAATCGATTAATTTAAAATATCAAAAAACTATATATATCAAAACATGGCACATATCATATGTGATGCATAGAGTTGTTAGATGAACTACATTAATTTAACACAGGTACCTATTTGCTAGAATCCTAACTAAATATCTCTTCAGCATTTCCATTTTTTTCTGAGAAGAATGAGCAAGTCACCTTTCTCTGATTTGCAAGCTCTCTGTTTTCTAGAATACCAATAGAGAACGTTAAACCTCAAAGTGATAAAATGATGGCCTAGAAAATATCTGAATATATCCACTGTTCTCATGAGAATCCTAGAAAAACATGCATTTTGTTAATAAGTAAACTTGGAAGCAGATATTTATTTAAATATACTTCCTAATTATCTCAATGAGGTCCATACATTAAATAATAGGACGGTGGGGCTAATTTCAAAATAATAGGGGTCTTTGCCTTCTAGCATGTCTAGACCTATAAAACAAAGTATGATTTGGTGTGAAAACGGGAGCGAATGTAGAGATTTGATGGAAAGAAAACAAATGCAAAGTACAAAGACTAAATTGAAGTTCAGTAGATTATTGATACAAGAGTAGAATTTAACTAAAAAATAAAATAAAACCTTAGTAACTTCATCAAATGCTTCCACAGAAGCAAAATGCTCACCTTAGTGTCTGTCTAGTCACTGTATATACCATTATCATTTACAATTGGATCCACATTAAACACTAAGTCAAAATCATTTTCTGAAGATTAGTTCCAGATTATGGCAGATGTTTTGGGTTGCATATTTTAAAAATAAACTACAAAATACAATAGTAGCCATCTGTTTCAGAATTTTCTGTTTATTGTTTTCTATGGTGTAACAGGCAAAAATAGAAACAAATAAAAGAAAACAGCTGTCATGGAAAACTTTGAAAGGCCAAAAAACTGTGCTGTTAAATCAGTAATGAAATGAACGAATTGGTCATTTTGAATAACGAGATTTGTGTTAAAATAACGGCTTTGAATTTTTTATTAAGGTGTCCAGTTACGTTGGCAATACTTTGTCTTAAGCCATTAATAGCTGAAGAATATTATAAAATCATAAAATTTATATAAACTCAATACAGCTTCCCATTGACATATATATATATAAATATATATATTTATATATATAAATATATATATATTTATATATATAAATATATATATTTATATATATAAATATATATATAAATATATATATTTATATATATATATATAAATATATATGTATATAATGTACTGACATATATAATAAAGATTTTATTTAAAATGGCAGTGAGTTGGTGGCTCTATGAATTGGCCTCTCACAACTTTACATTTGAAATGTGTTCATATTGCCAGAACTGATATTGCTGGCATTTCGGAGTAATTTCTATAAACAATAAGACTGATCTGACTGGATGGAGAAAAAACTATTTTCCTACCCCAAAGAACACTGGAAGAAAATCTTTTTTCTTCCACTGTCTTTCTACAGAATTCAGAACTCTAAGGATGTACCTTTGTCTTCAGACCATTCCTACCTCCACTCCTGTCACATAAAACCTGCTCTTTAAGACTCATGCAATTTTATTATACTCTCCACTCCATTCTTGTTAGTGTCATCAAAATGAAGTGAAGGTCCTTATCATCCGACCGAGTTTTCTCTCCATGTTAAATCCTATCATCTGCCTGAAGAACTTTGCTGTTCCAACAAACCCAGTCCTTCAGTTTCCTGGCTTACAGGTTCCATGTAACCTTCTCTTCCACTTCCAACTTGGATACCCACACCAGATTGGCACCCAGCCCTGTCACAATCCATGATTGCTCCATCTCCAAAAACAATGAGTCACAGCCACTTTCTCACCACAACTGCTTCTCCTTCCACCTCACTTATTCAACCTCTCCCCCCAAGCAGCACTTTGCCTTCATTAGACCACCAACTCAGTAATGCCTCTATCACAGCTCTTCCAATACAGAAGTAATCTCCTTTCTTCATTTTCCCATCATCCAGGTATAGTACGCCTAGCAAAATCCAATCATCATGAACACCTGAAACCTAAGATCTAGATTCCAAAAGTAAAACCAAATGACACATATAACAAAAAAGTTACATTGATGGAAAGAGGAGAAAAAAAAAAAAAAAAGGCAAACCTTGATCCTACTCAGCTTTATATTCTGCCCCTCCTAACTGAGCATCTTCAAGATCCATCCCAATACATTTTTTTGTTTGCTTGTTTTCGTTCTGATTCCTGCTAGTAAATATGAGCCATAGCCTACATATATGTCTCCTGAAGAGGTAGTAGTTCCATAGAAAGACCATGTTGAGGCCTGGCTCCATCAGCTTATAAATGAATGAATGAATGAATGAATGAATAAATAAATAAATAAATAAATAAATAAATAAATAAATTGTATGTATATATGTATGTAGTGAAAGATCCTGAGGAGAATAAACATCTTTTTCAAGAAATATATTTCAGATAAGGTTTTTGCCTCCATGCAGCAGGACACTACTGTCCTCTAACAAGGGGGAGGTGAGTTAGCCAGACTGGGGGATTCATGGGAATCTGTGGGTTTGTGGTTCTCAAGAGCATCTACCCAAATGTCCCCATTCCACGATTTTGTCTTTACCAGGGGATACTAGCTGGGATTATGAATCCAGTCTCTTGTAACTCTGCCAGTCTCACAATCAAACTTCAGGCCTAATTTTCAGCACAGGTGGCTCTCTGGTTGCAGGAGATGAGGCTCTCTTTAAATGCTACTCTGTAAGCTCTTTAGTCTTCATGATGTACCTTGGTAGTTGGCTGCCCAGAACCTGTCATTCTTGTCTAGTGAAACTTCTGTAGCAGTTAACAACTGCAAATCATCTCCACTATTGTTATAAGAAACACTGACCCCCTCATATCTTTAACTGCTAAAGCAATCACATAAACCAGTGCCTCCTTTTTCTTCTGTGTTCCATCCTTGTTTCCTAACTACTACAATGTGAAAATTCAGTCACATAGTAAGATACAAAGGGAATATATCAATACATTGTGTATGTATTGATACAGAAAAATATTGCATTTACAATATTTTTTTAAAGCTTAGCAAATAAATTACGATTAGGTTCAGCTATATGCAACATAAAACTCAGTGTCTTAGACACACAAGTGGTTATTGTTTCATGTGCAAAGTCCAGTGGTCAGGGGTCCAAGACTAGAACAGCTGTTCCACAGATCACTAAGAGTCCTGGGGTCCTTCCTGGTTTCTGCTCTAATCATAGTGCCCCATTCTCACCACAAGAAAGAGAAAGGAGAACATACCTTCCCACTTAAAAAACACTCCTCAAAATTGCATATACCACTTCCACTTACATCTCTTTGTCCAAAACTTGGTCAGTGGCCAGGCTTACCTGCAATGGAGGCTGTGAAATGAGGCAGACATGTGCCAGCTAAAATTCAGGGCTTCCACTGCAGGGAAACAAGAGGAGAAATAATATTAGGGGACAATTAGCAGTCTCTATTACACATAGGAATGTTTAAGAAGAAAAATGTAAGATCTAGAAAGAAATACTTTTAAATTGCCTGAGAGATACATAGGATCTGAACAAATGAAAAAGCACGTCATGTTCTTGGGTAAAAAACAGGAAAATTTGCCTTGATAATCCACAAATAAGTTGTAATAGCCATGAATTTTAATGCCTCAAACACTATAACGAAAATGTGTATGAAATAAGACTGTTAAATATATGAATAAATGACAGAAACACAGTTATAGTAAAAAAACAACCTTTGGCAGATCAAATAAATTAAAATAAGGTCACAATTATTTTTAACACTAGACTAAATGATATCCAGATGTCAGCTAAGGTCATCTTTCTGTCAAAAATAAAATTGGTAAACACCCCCATTACACATCAGGCAAAAGTTCCTCCCCACCACTTCTGGGAATTCCCATGTCTTCCCTTCTCAAAATTCCCTCCAGCCTTGTTCTTGCCCTCTCAACCTCATTAGATTCTTGCCTTCTGTTTCATTCTACTTTATTCACTGTGCATTGGCCCAGACATGGTATATAGACCCTTTTCTTCATTTATCTAACAACAGCTCACACAGGCCTTTTTGTATGTAAGGTCAATGTAAGTGAAAGTTTGGGGCAGTAAAGTAGAATTACAACCCTGATGAGCAGACTATTTATACTAGACAGCCTGTTCTTAAAAGTCATTAGAGATGCAGAGAAGGAAGATGGCGGCGTAGGAGGACGCTGGGCTCACCGCGCGTCCTGCTGATCACTTAGATTCCACCTACACCTGCCTAAATAACCCAGAAAACCGCCAGAGGATTAGCAGAACGGAGTCGCCGGAGCCAAGCGCAGACGAGAGGCCCACGGAAGAGGGTAGGAAGGGCGGCGAGGCGGTGCGCGCTCCATGGACTGGCGGGAGGGAGCCGGGGCGGAGGGGCAGCTCGCCGGCCAAGCAGAGCCCCCGAGTCTGGCTTGCAAAAAGCGGAGGGGCCTGACGGACTGTGTTCCGACAGCAAGCGCGACTTAGCGTCTGGGAGGTCATAAGTTAACAGCTCTGCTCAGAAAGCGGGAAGGCTGGAGGACAAAGGGAAGGAGAGCTGCTGAGCCCCCGGACGACAGAGCTCAGTTTGGTGGGGAACAAAGGCGCTCGCCAGCACCATCTCCCCCGCCCATCCCCCAGCCAAAATCCCAAAGAGCACCAGTTCCTGCCAGGTAACTTACTCGCTCCGCGCAAACACCCAACTCTGTGCTTCTGCGGAGCCAAACCTCCGGCAGCGGATCTGGCTCCCTCCCGCTGCCACAGGGCCCCTCCTGAAGTGGATCACCTAAGGAGAAGCGAGCTAAGCTGCCCCTCCTGCCCCTGTGCACCTTGCCTACCCACCCCAGCTAATACGCCAGATCCCCAGCATCACAAGCCTGGCAGTATAGCCAGTAGCCCAGATGGGCCACGCCACCCCACAGTGAATCCCGCCCCTAGGAGAGGGGAAGAGAAGGCACACAGCAGTCTGACTGTGGCCCCAGCGGTGGGCTGGGGGCAGACATCAGGTCTGACTGCGGCTCCGCCCACCAACTCCAGTTATACACCACAGCACAGGGGAAGTGCCCTGCAGGTCCTCACCACGCCAGGGACTATCCAAAATGACCAAGCGGAAGAATTCCCCTCAGAAGAATCTCCAGGAAATAACAACAGCTAATGAGCTGATCAAAAAGGATTTAAATAATATAACAGAAAGTGAATTTAGAATAATAGTCATAAAATTAATCGCTGGGCTTGAAAACAGTATAGCGGACAGCAGAGAATCTCTTGCTACAGAGATCAAGGGACTAAGGAACAGTCACGAGGAGCTGAAAAACGCTTTAAACGAAATGCATAACAAAATGGAAACCACCACGGCTCGGATTGAAGAGGCAGAGGAGAGAATAGGTGAACTAGAAGATAAAGTTATGGAAAAAGAGGAAGCTGAGAAAAAGAGAGATAAAAAAATCCAGGAGTATGAGCGGAAAATTAGAGAACTAAGTGATACACTAAAAAGAAATAATATACGCATAATAGGTATCCCAGAGGAGGAAGAGAGAGGGAAAGGTGCTGAAGGGGTACTTGAAGAAATAATAGCTGAGAACTTCCCTGAAGTGGGGAAGGAAAAAGGCATTGAAATCCAAGAGGCACAGAGAACTCCCTTCAGACGTAACTTGAATCGATTTTCTGCACGACATATCATAGTGAAACTGGCAAAATACAAGGATAAAGAGAAAATTCTGAAAGCAGCAAGGGGTAAACATGCCCTCACATATAAAGGGAGACCTATAAGACTCGTGACTGATCTCTCTTTTGAAACTTGGCAGGCCAGAAAGAATTGGCACGAGATTTTCAGTGTGCTAGACAGAAAAAATATGCAGCCGAGAATCCTTTATCCAGCAAGTCTGTCATTTAGAATAGAAGGAGAGATAAAGGTCTTCCCAAACAAACAAAAACTGAAGGAATTTGTCACCACTAAACCAGCCCTACAAGAGATCCTAAGGGGGACCCTGTGAGACAAAGTACCAGAGACATCACTACAAGCATAAAACATACAGACATCACAATGACTCTAAACCCATATCTTTCTATAATAACACTGAATGTAAATGGACTAAATGCGCCAACCAAAAGACATAGGGTATCAGAATGGATAAAAAAACAAGACCCATCTATTTGCTGTCTACAAGAGACTCATTTTAGACCTGAGGACACCTTTAGATTGAGAGTGAGGGGATGGAGAACTATTTATCATGCTACTGGAAGCCAAAAGAAAGCTGGAGTAGCCATACTTATATCAGACAAACTAGACTTTAAATTAAAGGCTGTAACAAGAGATGAAGAAGGACATTATATAATAGTGACAGGGTCTATCCATCAGGAAGAGCTAACAATTATAAATGTCTATGCGCCGAATACCGGAGCGCCCAAATATATAAAACAATTACTCATAAACATAAGCAACCTTATTGAGAAGAATGTGGTAATTGCAGGGGATTTTAACACCCCACTTACAGAAATGGATAGATCATCTAGACACACGGTCAATAAAGAAACAAGGGCCCTGAATGAGACATTGGATCAGATGGACTTGACAGATATATTTAGAACTCTGCATCCCAAAGCAACAGAATATACTTTCTTCTCGAGTGCACATGGAACATTCTCCAAGATAGATCATATACTGGGTCACAAAACAGCCCTTCATAAGTTTACAAGAATTGAAATCATACCATGCATACTTTCAGACCACAATGCTATGAAGCTTGAAATCAACCACAGAAAAACGTCTGGAAAACCTCCAAAAGCATGGAGGTTAAAGAACACCCTACTAACGAATGAGTGGGTCAACCAGGCAATTAGAGAAGAAATTAAAAAATATATGGAAACAAACGAAAATGAAAATACAACAATCCAAACGCTGTGGGACGCAGCAAAGGCAGTCCTGAGAGGAAAATACATTGCAATCCAGGCCTATCTCAAGAAACAAGAAAAATCCCAAATACAAAATCTAACAGCACACCTAAAGGAAATAGAAGCAGAACAGCAAAGGCAGCCTAAACCCAGCAGAAGAAGAGAAATAATAAAGATCAGAGCAGAAATAAACAATATAGAATCTAAAAAAACTGTAGAGCAGATCAACGAAACCAAGAGTTGGTTTTTTGAAAAAATAAACAAAATTGACAAACCTCTAGCCAGGCTTCTCAAAAAGAAAAGGGAGATGACCCAAATAGATAAAATCATGAATGAAAATGGAATTATTACAACCAATCCCTCAGAGATACAAACAATTATCAGGGAATACTATGAAAAATTATATGCCAACAAATTGGACAACCTGGAAGAAATGGACAAATTCCTGAACACCCACACTCTTCCAAAACTCAATCAGGAGGAAATAGAAAGCTTGAACAGACCCATCACCAGCGAAGAAATTGAATCGGTTATCAAAAATCTCCCAACAAATAAGAGTCCAGGACCAGATGGCTTCCCAGGGGAGTTCTACCAGACGTTTAAAGCAGAGATAATACCTATCCTTCTCAAGCTATTCCAAGAAATAGAAAGGGAAGGAAAACTTCCAGACTCATTCTATGAAGCCAGTATTACTTTGATTCCTAAACCAGACAGAGACCCAGTAAAAAAAGAGAACTACAGGCCAATATCCCTGATGAATATGGATGCAAAAATTCTCAAGAAGATACTAGCAAATCGAATTCAACGGCATATAAAAGGAATTATTCACCATGATCAAGTGGGATTCATTCCTGGGATGCAGGGCTGGTTCAACATTTGCAAATCAATCAACGTGATACATCACATTAACAAAAAAAAAGAGAAAAACCATATGATCCTGTCAATCGATGCAGAAAAGGCCTTTGACAAAATCCAGCACCCTTTCTTAATAAAAACCCTTGAGAAAGTCGGGATAGAAGGAACATACTTAAAGATCATAAAAGCCATTTATGAAAAGCCCACAGCTAACATCATCCTCAACGGGGAAAAACTGAGAGCTTTTTCCCTGAGATCAGGAACACGACAGGGATGCCCACTCTCACCGCTGTTGTTTAACATAGTGCTGGAAGTTCTAGCATCAGCAGTCAGACAACAAAAGGAAATCAAATGCATCAAAATTGGCAAAGATGAAGTCAAGCTTTCGCTTTTTGCAGATGACATGATATTATACATGGAAAATCCGATAGACTCCACCAAAAGTCTACTAGAACTGATACATGAATTCAGCAAAGTTGCAGGATACAAAATCAATGTACAGAAATCAGTTGCATTCTTATACACTAACAATGAAACAACAGAAAGACAAGTAAAGAAACTGATCCCATTCACAATTGCACCAAGAAGCATAAAATACCTAGGAATAAATCTAACCAAAGATGTAAAGGATCTGTATGCTGAAAACTATAGAAAGCTTATGAAGGTAATTGAAGAAGATTTAAAGAAATGGAAAGACATTCCCTGCTCATGGATTGGAAGAATAAATATTGTCAAAATGTCAATACTACCCAAAGCTATCTACACATTCAATGCAATCCCAATCAAAATTCCACCAGCATTCTTCTCGAAACTAGAACAAGCAATCCTAAAATTCATATGGAACCACAAAAGGCCCCGAATAGCCAAAGGAATTTTGAAGAAGAAGACCAAAGCAGGAGGCATCACAATCCCAGACTTTAGCCTCTACTACATAGCTGTCATCATCAAGACAGCATGGTATTGGCACAAAAACAGACACATAGACCAATGGAATAGAATAGAAACCCCACAACTAGACCCACAAACGTATGGCCAACTCATCTTTGACAAAGCAGGAAAGAACATCCAATGGAAAAAAGACAGTCTCTTTAACAAATGGTGCTGGGAGAACTGGACAGCAACATGCAGAAGGTTGAAACTAGACCACTTTCTCACACCATTCACAAAAATAAACTCAAAATGGATAAAGGACCTGAATGTGAGACAGGAAACCATCCAAACCTTAGAGGAGAAAGCAGGAAAAGACCTCTCTGACCTCAGCCGTAGCAATGTCTTACTCGACACATCCCCAAAGGCAAGGGAATTAAAAGCAAAAGTGAATTACTGGGACCTTATGAAGATAAAAAGCTTCTGCACAGCAAAGGAAACAACCAACAAAACGAAAAGGCAACCAACGGAATGGGAAAAGATATTTGCAAATGACATATCGGACAAAGGGCTAGTATCCAAAATCTATAAAGAGCTCACCAAACTCCACACCCGAAAAGCAAATAACCCAGTGAAGAAATGGGCAGAAAACATGAATAGACACTTCTCTAAAGAAGACATCCGGATGGCCAACAGGCACATGAAAAGATGTTCAGCGTCGCTCCTTATCAGGGAAATACAAATCAAAACCACACTCAGGTATCACCTCACGCCAGTCAGAGTGGCCAAAATGAACAAATCAGGAGACTATAGATGCTGGAGAGGATGTGGAGAAACGGGAACCCTCTTGCACTGTTGGTGGGAATGCAAATTGGTGCAGCCGCTCTGGAAAGCAGTGTGGAGGTTCCTCAGAAAATTAAAAATAGACCTACCCTATGACCCAGCAATAGCACTGTTAGGAATTTATCCAAGGGACACAGGAGTACTGATGCATAGGGGCACTTGTACCCCAATGTTCATAGCAGCACTCTCAACAATAGCCAAATTATGGAAAGAGCCTAAATGTCCATCAACTGATGAATGGATAAAGAAATTGTGGTTTATATACACTATGGAATACTTCGGGGCAATGAGAAAAAATGAAATATGGCCTTTTGTAGCAACGTGGATGGAACTGGAGAGTGTGATGCTAAGTGAAATAAGCCATACAGAGAAAGACAGATACCATATGGTTTCACTCTTATGTGGATCCTGAGAAACTTGACAGGAACCCATGGGGGAGGGGAAGGAAAAAAAAAAGAGGTTAGAGTGGGAGAGAGCCAAAGCATAAGAGACTGTTGAGAACTGAGAGCAAACTGAGGGTTGATGGGGGTGGGAGGGAGGAGAGGGTGGGTGATGGGTATTGAGGAGGGCACCTTTTGGGATGAGCACTGGGTGTTGTATGGAAACCAATTTGACAATAAATTTCATATATAAATAAAAAAAAAAAAGTCATTAGAATTTGGCTATCCCACCACTGTGAATTTCACCCACTTTTCTAGTAAATCTAGCTTCTTCCCTTGTCACATAGCTCTGCTTCCCCCAGGAAAAGTGCCCAAACATTTCCCTGTTGCTCTGTTTTCAGGTCTACTTCATTTTGCCTTATCTCAGAAAATAACACACACACACTCTCTCTCTTTCTCTCTCTCTCTTAAAGATAGCTCCAACAATTAGCTCAGGTAGAACGTATCAGAAGGGTTACAATATCAACGTAATGTCCAGCATGCTCTATAAAGTAATACCTAATAAATAATGATGCACTGTAGCCAGCTTGTACTGGCTCACAAGGGACATTTATGTGAGGGGTGCCTGGGTGGCTCAGTTGGTTAAGTGTCCAACTTCGGCTCAGGTCATGATCTCAATTCCTGAGTTTGAGCCCCCCTTCGGTCTCTGTGCTGTCAGCTCAGAGCCTGTAGCCTACTTCGGATTCTGTGCTTCCCTCTCTCTCTCTCTCTGTCCCTTCCCCACTCATGTTCTGTCTCTTTCTCTCTCTCAAAAATAAATATTCAAAAAAAATTTTTTAAAGACAATTATGTGGATTTCTTTCCTACTCCCCATTTACTGACTTCATATCCAGAGGTCGAAATCCACATAGTGTAAGTATTTACACCTTGGAAGTTGGAAAACACTACAAATATCATTGTCTTTGTTTCAGTTTGGGTTTTTTTCCTGTGATTTTCTGTTTTGTTTTGTTCTGTTCTTGATTTTTTGTTTGCTTATTTCGAGGTCACATTTATCAGCACAACATAGCATATACTCTAGAAAGCTCTGTATTTAATGCGTAAACAAAGATTTTTTTTACTCCCTCCTAAAAGAACCAGCTTAACCCTCCAGGGCAGAAATAAGAGCAGGGCAAGAACACTAAACAACAAGATGATTCCACTGCTTGGATTCGACACAGACCACAGGAATACAATATTCTGCCTTATTCTAGTGCATGATTTTCTCCATGCAACAATATTGAGTGGAACTGTTCAGGCAACATGGATATGCAACTGTATAATCTATTAATTTGTCACGTATACTAACCTTACTAGAGTTCAAATTTGAGGACAAAGAGAAGCTATTATATCACATCATAAAGAGAGGCTCTGGGCATCAGTATCTCCCACAAGATCTAATGAAAACCAGAAAAATCAGCCTACTATCCTCATCCAGGTCCCATCCCCACCACACCATACCCCAACCACCTATATAAGGAGTTGACTTGAGAGAAAGAAGGAAAGACTGTTGAATTCATTGGGCTTTTGGTATATGTAGTATTCATGGGAAAATGCACTTCCACAGCACTCAAGTCAAGATGCCAGGAGGGGATTCTCTCAGAAACTGTTGAATAGAAATATTTAGTCCCTCCAGAATGAGCAAGTTGGCCTTGCATTGGGGGAATGACTATCTGCCAAGACTTGATGACTTGCCCCTACAAATTAAAGAGAGATGATAACAATAGAATAGCAAAGACATCATTTGCTCTTCTAAGGGTGTATGAATTCTTATAGATCCAAGGGACACCAGAAAAGGAACTAATCTTGAGATCTTTTAGCCAGTACCTCATCTAAGAAGGCTGCCCTCCAGGTTAAGGGACTACAGCATGGAGAGTCTATAATGTATACCACTGTGGATGGGAACTGGGTAGAAGAAATTAGAAGTGTGTATGCAAGAGAAGATGCCCCATGCCAGAGAAATGAACTACAGGAAGATCTCATAGGATGGTGTAAAGAACTCACACACTCTCTCTCCACTGAGAGAGTGCCTTTCACACGGAAAGGCCACCATCACCAGCCTGTCAGGATTAACCTGAGGAGCAGCATAAACCAGCACGAGCCAACAAAGAGGGAAGCACAACTCTACCTGGTTAAAACAGATAACTTTTCAGTCCATTTTTCCACTTGTCTAGATGAGAGGGTGAAATAAGGGGGTACAAGAACCGCTCGTGTTAATCTCCCACTTAAAGACCCATGAATCATGACTTTAAGAAGTGATGTGGTGAAGCAAAATTTTAGATCAAGTATGAAGGGATTTTTAAATTTGATTGGGTTGAGTTTTTAAATCGGAGAGTGTCCAAAGGTTTTGGAATGTGTCTATGATACTCTTAAAGAATGAAGTGAAGAATTTGATAAATGTTGAAAGCCCTGATTAGAGAAAAATAAAATTTCATGTTTGTACTCCATCCAGTTGAGATCTACCTCTTAATAAACAGTGATTATTTGGATTTACACAAAACAAAAACAAACCCAAACCTTCCTCCTTTATTGCCTTTTTCCTCTCTCCTCACAAATCCCTTTCAATGTTCCCTCACTGTGACAGAATCTCTGTTAGTTTATTCCAGTTCATGCCACTCTTCTGGATGCTGATAGTGGCCTCTCTGAATGAAAGGCGTTGAAAAGAGTTGATCTCTCATGGACCTTCTTCATGTGTGAGTTCTCCACCCTATCCTGTGACTGTTCTCTGGCCCAGGTGATCAAGTCTGTACTTCCTGGTCCCTTCCCTGCCATGTATTCATATTATGGTAAATGGCTTGGTGTCCTAGGTCATCTCATCTGGAACCAATGGAATTTTTTCCCTTTATTTAGCAATTTATTTACTTGTAAAGTAGTATTTAAACCTAAATACATATTGGCACAAACTTCTCATCATTTTACGTCTCAACAAAGACAAGATGTCTCATTTCTCCCTCCAATCCCCTAAGTGCCAGCCCCAAGCCTCACCACTATTTGTCTGCGCAGTAATTTAGCTTTTCAAAAATCCAAAGATTAGATCATATGCTCTGATAAGCAAATGACCCAATAGTTTGAGTTTAACATAGAAGAATTCATAGAAGCCTTGAAAGTTCAAGCTTTCCTTTCTCCTCCCATCACAATCTGTTTTCCCAATAAAATATATACCTCATTCTTGCCTCCTCTCACTCAGAAGGTAAAGGCTGTTACAATTGTTTTATTTTGTTTTGGTTTGTTTTGAAAAAAGTTCCCCCTCCCAACATAATTAGGCATACTGGAGTATGTGAATGTAAAGACAAGAAGCCAAATTCATTCTATAAACATACTTGAACTGAGGAATTGCATCAGTAAAATATATTTTTTTAATATTTGACTTTGTGTCTCTAGGCCAGGCATGTGCTCTCCCCACCAACCTCATTGAAACCACTTCCTAATGAATTACACTTGGCCTTTGGGCACATTCACATCACTCACTTTATTTCTAAAGGTGTTTGGATTGATCTGAAACAAACGTGGAATATCTGGGTGGATGGATGGATGTTTCCCACTAACTGTGAATGTGCCTTCTTTTCAAGCATCCATAAAACATTTGTAAATATTGTTTCAAGAATGGGCAAATAAATCAGCAGAATATTAGAGATTATCTTAAAACCAATAAAATAAAAAAGATCATAATAGATAGAAAAGAAGCATTGTAAACCAATGTATATAGATGAATCACTGAAAGGTTTTGGGGAAATTATACTTTTGAGGAACATATTAAGTTGGATCATAATTTTAAACTACCATCCATTAAAATAAATTTTATTTTAAAATAAAAGCAGAAAACAGATGGGAATAATGATGAACTGATCTTGTAGTGAATAAGCACTTTCTAAATACAGAAATAAATAGATTAGGAAGTGCTGGTTAAATTTATCTAGATAAAATTTGAGGCTCTCTGAAGAGCAGAATCTTATAAAATTGTAAGACAATTCAAACTGAGAATATTATTTATATCAATAATGACAAACACATTTAATAGTACTTAAAAAACTCACTCAATACATTAAAAACTCACTCAAACTCATAATAATGAACAAATACTATGAATATAAAAATTAGAGAAGGTAGCATATAAGTGACTAATAAAATATGAAATAAAATATGAAATATAAAATAAAATATAAAAACTTTTATATTTAGATTTAGCTAGCTGGACTCAGAGAAATCCCCATTAAAACAGAAAGAACCATTGTTTATGTTGTCTAAGTTGTCCTGTTTTAAAGATAATAGTGCTGCCATGAGTGTGGTGAGAAGGACTTCACACACATACTTATAGGGAAGGATAAACTGGTATAAACTCTCTGGAAAATAGTTCAACAACATGTACAAATATTAACAAATATATTACTGTTTAACCTGAAGGAAATAGTCACAGGTTAGAATCAAGATTTATTTTGAAAGAAGTTCATGACAGGTTATCCATAAAAGCAAATATTGGAAACTACCTAATTTCCGATAACAGAAAAATAATTAAATAACTTTTAATAATATTAAATGACATGGCAAATGCTTTAAATATAATATTAGGTGCAAAAGTACATATATCAACTTATAAAATTCTAAATCACAAAAAAACACAAAGGAAACAAAACATCAATATTAATTATATTGAGATTGTATAATTATAAAGTTTTATTTTCTTCTAAAAGCTAATCGGTATTTTTCTGAATTTGGTTAAGTGTATATTATAAACATTTTACAAAGTGTTTGATAAAGCATTGAGTATATTTTTCAACCATCTGGAAATCTAATGAAAATACAGCTTTATATCACAGTGGGTTTGGGGCTGCTGTCGCACCACAAGAGTTCAAATCCAAAGCATCTATTACAAGCCTAAGAGTTAGAGACAGTAGAGGGACAAGGAATTTTCTTGCCCTTAAAAAGTGTCCAGTCATGGGGCGCCTGGGTGGCTCAGTCGGTTAAGCGGCCGACTTCACCTCAGGTCATGATCTCGCAGTCTGTGAGTTTGAGCCCCGCGTCGGGCTCAGTGCTGACAACTCAGAGCCTGGAGCCTGTTTCAGATTCTGTGTCTCCATCTCTCTGACCCTCCCCCGTTCATGCTCTGTCTCTCTCTGTCTCAAAAATAAATGTTAAAAAAAATTTTAAATAAAAAGTGTCCAGTCTAATGAAGGAACAGACAAGACAGTCAACTACTAGAACACAATATGCTAAGTGCTATAACTGAGGCATTCACAGCAGCCAGTGCAAGTACAGCTGAAAAACAGCGAATTCAGCCTAGAGGAGGGTGTTGGAAAAACCTCCACAAAGAACGTGCCCTTTGAGCTGAATCGTTCTTCTTCCTCATTCTTTTCTTCTTACAGTAGTTTAGAGATCAAGGAGACATAGTAAAAACATAGAGCCTTCAGACTGCCAACAAGGTCTCATTATGAGGGGTTCTTAAAATCAACTGGAGAAAGGGTTATTTATTCTTACTATCTTGAATCTGAAAAACCTAAGGCCTCTTTCTAATAAATTGAGGAGGAAAATATCCCCCAATGGAATCAGAAATTGGTGACCTTGAGTACTTTGCTGCATGTCAGACGTGGGACTGAGATCCTAGGAGCAGGATGTGGCAAAGAGAGATACTCCTCTTCAAGAAGGGACAGGCTTCCTGGCTGCAAGCTATGGAATGTAAGACTGACAGCCTCCAGCCATTAACTATACCAGGGGCTATCCCAGCTTTCCAGCTGAGGTCACTCTTACTTGAGGACAGAGGAAGACAATCTAACCAATGCCTGACCCAAATAGGGATATAGGAAGCTGGCCATTTTCATCCAATATGGGATCCTCTAAGGGCACTTGCTGCTCCAGACCTGTCTGTTGAGCTTCATCGGGTCAGCATCACAGTTGGATAGCTTCCCCTTGTCCATTTCTGCCTCTTTCCTTCTTTCCTTCCCCTTTGGCACTCCTACTTGGTCTCCATATCTGCTTCCCCGAGAATCCAATATCACAAGGTAGGTGAGTCAAGAAGGCCCAGGGAAGTGTGGGCAAAGAAGAAAAAAGGAACAGAACCAGAAGGAAAAATGAATTTGGTCTCCATGACACTAACTGGGCCAATAGCAATGTAGTTTTCTTTCTGGTAATGTCTTCTAGGCTGTTGTGGATATTAAAAAGCACACAAGGAGCACAGTGAGATGCAGCATGTACACCAATTAGGAGGAATTAGAACATTAGGAAACCGTTGTCAATTGGTTGGCTTGGGTGAATAAAAAAGAAAACAATTGAGACATTGAGACATGGCAAGAATTAACTCTGGAAAGTTGGAAGGTAGGCCATGGAGAATACTAATGTACTTTATGTAAAATAAATGAACATCTTTCCTTTCAGCTTTCTTAAATATATTGTTTTTGACTTCCATTATTTTTGTGGTCTTATGAGAAGACAATGGAATTATAACATGAAAACTCAAAGTGAAATTTATTGATATTGATATCATAGTTACAGTGAATATTGGAAATAAGATAAAATGTTAGAGAAGTATGAACCTTCTCAGGACTTCTAGATATCTACTTACCCTTATGTCTGCCATGTTTCATAGGCACACAATTAGAATATTAGCTCCGGTAATCACAAAAAAAAGGTGGCAATATGAGCACATATAAAATTTAGTTTATATAGGTACTGAAAGGTTTTTATCACCAGTGTGCTTTCAGACAATAACAGTTTCTCTGTGATGTGGTCTCTTCCAGATCAAAGTTTCCAAATGTCTTTACAAAAGCTATATGTAACCACCTATCCAGAGAGCTCTTCTTTTCTGTGACATAAGTTTGCCTTTCAGACATGTCACAATCACTTAACCATGACTCACAACCACTTTGTATGGACAGCTACATCAAATTGACTATGGTTTACAAGGCCTTGGAACTAGGCTAGTTCCTCATGGCCTTTCCTTCACTGTTATGTATCACAAAACGACAAGATAGTAAGTACATAAATTCATTTTGTTTCAGGTGTTACAAAGAACAGAAGAGCTAAAAGAGTCCGCAAGGTATTCTCCTAAATGGGTATTTTCCAGTGATATCCCACAGTCCTCACTGGTTGACACTGCTCAATAAAACATTCCTAATACAAATGTCTGTGTCCATGGTAATGACTCAAATGAGCTTAAGCTGAGAATTGCTTGAAAGCAGGGGGTTTGTCTTATTCTCTGTATCTGTAGTGCCTAGTGCAAGCAGTAGAAAGCAATTTCTGATTTTTGTTTTAGCTCTGAAAAATCAGAAATCTCCTCTCTGAAACTATATCAACATGCATTGTCCCAATGACTATGCTCATGAGCTAGCAATGGAACTGAAAAGGAAAAAAAAAAAAAAAAAAAAAAAGAGCTGCATAAAGTTCATTATAATTAAATGTCCCAAAAGAATCCATCCTCAGTGGCTTTCTCTCATCCAGTCATTCATGGTTAGCCCCTGCAAAGCCTGATAGGCGATTGGCCCAGCAAGAACTTCTTATGTGTTGATGGTTATCATTTGTAAATACACTGCACTTCCTTAGAATTTCTAAGGAATAACTAATGAAATGAAAGTTTTGCAGTTGTGTGTTTATTACCAAATAGGTTGAAACTGTCAGCCTTGATTTGTTTTCTACTAAAGTCATTTTAGGGGCACCTGGGTGGCTCAGTCGGTTAAGCGGCTGACTTCAGCTCAGGTCATGATCTCTCAGTCTGTGAGTTCGGGCCCCGCGTCAGGCTCTGTGCTGACAGCTCAGAGCCTGGAGCCTGTTTCAGATTCTGTGTCTGCCTCTCTCTCTGACCCTCCCCCGTTCATGCTCTGTCTCTCTCTGTCTCAAAAATAAATAAATGTTTAAAAAAAAATTTTAAGTCATTTTATAGCATTTTTCTGCCTTGATCGTGATTATCTTCAGTTCAATCAATATAAATGACAAAATAAATCAAAGAAAAACAACATAGATAAGCTTAAGTTACCAAAGAAAATAAAAATTAAAAACGTGAGTGCCAGTTGAGTTGCTTTCCTTTTCTGTTTCTCCACCTACTCTTCTCCTTTCTGCAAGGACTTCTATGAATGATACCGAACAGATTCTTGCACTAGTGCCTTGACTCTTGCTCCTTAAGAGCATGAGCAAGAATTACAGTTGTACAGATTTTGTAAAGGTTTTATCTGAGAGCTTAGCTAGAGATTCAAAATAAAAAACAACAATATTTTTTAGAAATATAAATATAGAATCACCTTAGTAGGTTTTTGATATTTATGTTCATACTCCTTCATTAACCACATGACAGCTGGCCATAAATATGCATGCTACTATGGACCAAAATTCAGAATAAAAATTTATAGACCGTCTCCAACTTCCAATGGTTTGACTTATTATTTTCTGAATGTGGCATGGTATGAAAGCTCTATGTATATAGTAGAAACCATAATTCGATTTCTGAATTTTAACCTTTTCCTGAGATAGTGACATACAATACAATACTTTCAAGTGATGCTGAGCAGAAGCAGCAAGCCAAAGCTCCAATCAGCCGCGTAATCACAAGGGTAAACAACTGATACACTTAAAACCACTCTGCACCCATACAACCATTCTGCTTTTCATTTTCAGCACAGTATTCAATAAATTATGAGATATTCAACACTTTATTATAAAATAGGCTTTGTGTTAGATGGTTTTGCCCAACTGTAAGCTAATGTGTTATGAGCATGTTTAAGGTAGTTTAGGCGAAGCTGTAATGCCGCAACGTTTAGCAGATTAAGTGTATTAAATGCGTTTTCAGGTTATGATTTTTTTAAATGTATATTTATTTTTGAGAAAGAGAAAGTGCAGGGCAGTGGCAGATGGAGAGTGAAACAGAGGATTCCAAGAGGGCTCTGCGCTGACAGCAGAGAGCCCCATGTGCAGTTCAAACTCTTGAGCAGTGAGATCATGACCTGAGCCAAAGTCGGATGCCTAACCTACTGAGCCACTCAGGTGCCCCCAGATTAAGATATTTTCTTTTTTTTTTTTATTATTTTTTTTAATATATGAAATTTATTGTCAAATTGGTTTCCATACAACACCCAGTGCTCATCCCAAAAGGTGCCCTCCTCAATACCCATCACCCACCCACCCCTCCCTCCCACCCCCCATCAACCCTCAGTTTGTTCTCAGTTTTTAACAGTCTCTTATGCTTTGGCTCTCTCCCACTCTAACCTCTTTTTTTTTTTTTTCCTTCCCCTCCCCCATGGGTTCCTGTTAAGTTTCTCAGGATCCACATAAGAGTGAAACCATATGGTATCTGTCTTTCTCTGTATGGCTTATTTCACTTAGCATCACACTCTCCAGTTCCATCCACGTTGCTACAAAAGGCCATATTTCATTTTTTCTCATTGCCCCGTAGTATTCCATTGTGTATATAAACCACAATTTCTTTATCCATTCATCAGTTGATGGACATTTAGGCTCTTTCCATAATTTGGCTATTGTTGAGAGTGCTGCTATGAACATTGGGGTACAAGTGCCCCTATGCATCAGTACTCCTGTGTCCCTTGGATAAATTCCTAGCAGTGCTATTGCTGGGTCATAGGGTAGGTCTATTTTTAATTTTCTGAGGAACCTCCACACTGCTTTCCAGAGCGGCTGCACCAATTTGCATTCCCACCAACAGTGCAAGAGGGTTCCCGTTTCTCCACATCCTCTCCAGCATCTATAGTCTCCTGATTTGTTCATTTTGGCCACTCTGACTGGCGTGAGGTGATACCTGAGTGTGGTTTTGATTTGTATTTCCCTGATAAGGAGCGACGCTGAACATCTTTTCATGTGCCTGTTGGCCATCCGGATGTCTTCTTTAGAGAAGTGTCTATTCATGTTTTCTGCCCATTTCTTCACTGGGTTATTTGCTTTTCGGGTGTGGAGTTTGGTGAGCTCTTTATAGATTTTGGATACTAGCCCTTTGTCCGATATGCCATTTGCAAATATCTTTTCCCATTCCGTTGGTTGCCTTTTAGTTTTGTTGGTTGTTTCCTTTGCTGTGCAGAAGCTTTTGATCTTCATAAGGTCCCAGTAGTTCATTTTTGCTTTAATTCCCTTGCCTTTGGGGATGTGTCAAGTAAGAAATTGCTACGGCTGAGGTCAGAGAGGTCTTTTCCTGCTTTCTCCTCTAGGGTTTTGATGGTTTCCTGTCTCACATTCAGGTCCTTTATCCATTTTGAGTTTATTTTTGTGAATGGTGTGAGAAAGTGGTCCAGTTTCAACCTTCTGCATGTTGCTGTCCAGTTCTCCCAGCACCATTTGTTAAAGAGACTGTCTTTTTTCCATTGGATGTTCTTTCCTGCTTTGTCAAAGATGAGTTGGCCATACGTTTGTGGGTCTAGTTCTGGGGTTTCTATTCTATTCCATTGGTCTATGTGTCTGTTTTTGTGCCACAGATTATGATATTTTCAACTTCAATGGGTTTATGGAGACATAACCTCATCGAATGTCAGGAAGATCTGTAGTTATATCTGAAGCAAGGAGGCTAACAAGCGAAGCTTTATTTGAGAAAGCCTCTTGTTAACTCATCAAAGTTTAATGAAAATTGTGAAATTAGCTACTGTTCCCTTTGACATTTTTCCCAATTCAGGAAGAATCATTTCCCTTTGATCTATCCATTGCTCCCTTTAAAACAAATTATGGCATTTTCTATTACTAAAATAGTGTATCCCCTTTAGACAACATTTAACATGGGAAAATGCTATTTACCTCTGTTATCAGTTAATTATATTATATTGATACATTTATATGACTCCCTCCCCAGAATATAAATTCTTCTAGCCAGAAACAGAAACTTTGAGACTACAGTGACATAAAGAGTGAAGAGCATTATATTAGAGGCACAACATTCTCTCAATGTAATAAATGATTTAGGTAAGGATTATTAAAAAGAGCTAAAAGCATTGGGTGACATGTAGTTGTATTATTTGTGAACAAATAATAATTTAAAAAACAAAACCACAAATTCACAACCAGAGCTATTTACTTATATTTTTGTTATTTTCTCCTATTTTTTTAAAACATTATTCTTTCTGTATCATTTTTCTAAGTTGGAAAATAATTCTAAAAAATTTTGATAAAAAAATTCTAACATTCAAAAAGCCCAGAAGAATCAAACTAATAAATCTTAACTGGTAGAAATGAAGACATTATAAGAAGATATTACATAAAGCCGGACAACTTATTGTCATCGCTAAAATTGTGATGCTCACTAATCCTCTTCCTTGTAATTTTAACCTTCCACTATTTAGAAAGCAAGATCTTGGGGCACCTGGGTGGCTCGGTTCGTTAAGCGTCCGACTTCCGCTCAGGTCACAATGTCTCAGTTTAGAGTTCGAGCCCAGCATCAGGTTCTGTGCTGACAGCTCAGAGCCTGAAGCCTGCTTCAGATTTTGTGTCTCCCTCTCTCTCTGCCCCTCCCCCGCTCTCTCTCTTTCTCTCTCTCTCTCTCTCTCTCAAATAAACATTAAAAAATTTTTAAAGAAAGCAATATCTTCACTATAAGAGGAAAGAGATAAAATATGCAAATAAAGTAGGCAAAGAAGAGCCATGTAATATTAAATGAAAATTGGTAATATCAGTATGAGCTCAAGATTTTTTATATTTGTTCTCTAGCTCTGTTCACTGGATGGATATAGAAACAATGACATCTCTTAAATAATGAGCACATTTTGTGACCAGATCTTGTATTCTAAACACCATTCTCCACTGAAAGAAAATAGAGAAATTTGGAGAAATGCTTATTCAGGCAATAAACTGGGAAAAATATAAAGTTAATCTAAGAAATCATGTTGAACTAGAAATAAATAAAAGTGCTCAAAGACTAGTGAGGTTGTGTTAGTTATCCACTGCTATAAGTTACTCCCACATTTAGGATGTAAAAACAATAAATATTTATTATCTCACAGTTCTGTGATTCCAAAACATGAGGACAGCTTAGCTGGGTCCTCTGGCTTAAGGTCTCTCAAAAGGCTGCAATGAAGTTTCCAGCCAGGCTGCAGTCCCCCTAGGCTCATATGAAAGAAGAGCTACTTTTAAACTCATTCATGTGGCTGTTGACAATATGCTTCTTCATTGCCTGTTATACTGAAAGCTTAAGTTTCTTGCTGGCTGTTGATCAGAAGGCATTCTCAACTTCTAGCCATGTGGGCTTCCTCATAAGGAAGCTGACAACATTGTGTCTGGCTTCCATTAGCATAAGCAAACAAGAAAGAGAGGATAAGCAAGACAGAAGCCACAGGCTTTTCATAACCTAATCTTAGACATGACATACCATCACTTTTGCCCTTCCTGTCTGTTAGAAGTCAATCACTAGGTCCAGCCCATATTGAAGGGGAAGGATTATATAAGGGCATGAATATTTAGGCAGGGACCATTGGGAGACATTCTAGTGGCTACTTATCACATAGATGATATCTGCAAAGGAACAGACTTGAATGAGCTCAAATTGAATAGGCTATTTAGGAAAATTTGATCATCAATAAAAATAACAATGATAATTGATTATGATACAATGAATTTTTAAAAAGTCTATAGTTACTGGAAAAGGTAAAGGACAAAAAGAATTTTAAAGTGAGGGAAGTGTATTATTTGAACTCAGATTGTCATTTTAAACAGGAAATCTAGACTTTTTTTTTTGAAAAGTCACATTATCTTCAACAATTCTATATTGCACCCAGTTTCCATGGAAAGGTTACATGTATTTGATCCAATAAAAATTTTGGTCTATGTCTTTAAAAAAAAAAAAAAAGAAGAAGAAAGGAAAAGAAAAGGCGATGAGTGGAGAGGAAGAACAGTCTTACTTATAAAAGAATGCCAAGTAACAAATATGGAAGAAATCAGACATTTAGAAAATCATCATTTTATGTTCCCTCAATGTAATAAATGATTTAGGCAAGGATTAATAAAAAAAGCTAAAAGCATTGGGTAACATGTAGTTATATAACAAGTGAGTTACATAGTGCCAAAATATCATCTAATATATTAAATGTTAATTTAAAAGATCAAAAGTACACTTTTCTCAATACTAATTCTGGTGGTCTGCACCTCACCCAATCACTAATAGTGAGACAACTTTGTTATATGCCTCCTGATACAATGTTATACAAACAATGGATCACCTATGAAATATTCCTGCCATGAAGTTTTGAACTTAATATAGTCAACCTTTTTGACCACAAATCCAAATTACAGGAAAAACAAGGGGTAGAGGTGCCAATTAAATGACACCATGAGGAAGCAATCGGAAAAATCTAGAATGTGTGACATCTAAGAGAAAATTACCCTGAACTCAAAAGTCACTCTCATGGGGTAAAAATAACAGAGGAGCCCTGTCCTAGTAAGACTAAATAGACATAAAAACTAAATGCAATGTGTGAACCCTGACTGGATTGTACATAGGAAAAAAATATATTGCTTAAGTCTCTGGGGGATGCCATCCATACAGGTCACAGACACATAGTAGTAGTATATACAATGGGGTTTATTGAGTGAAAGGTTTAAAGCAGAAACAGAAGAGAGTTTGTAGTCCCCATAATTTTTATAATCTCACAGTTTTGGTTGGGCATAGATAAGTGTCTGGCCAATGTGAAGTAGAGAGGAGACTTTCTTTATCGATTAAGATCTACATATTTATATAGCATAGGTGAGGTATAAGTGATCTGTGCAACAGAACTGGAAGCCTCTAGGATCAGGAAGTAGACTCATTAGAAAAATGGAGGCTCCAAAGGCCAGTGTCTGGTATCAGCCTCATCTTCCATGGAACTAACTTAAACTGAGACTTGCAGAGGAATTCTCATTAGGAGATCATTGGAAAAATTTTTAAATAAGCTTGATATAAATAAAATTGCTGAATTGATGTAAAATTTCTTAAGTGCAATAACAGTTTTATAGTTATATATGAGAAAGTTCTTTGTTCTTAGAAAGTGCATGCTGAACTATCCAGAGGTAAAATATCATGATGTCTACAACCAGTTTATAAATAGTAGGTGTATGGAGAGAGAGAGGGGGAGAGAGAGAGAGAGAGAGAGAGAGAGAGAGAGAGAGAGAGAGAGAAACAGAGACAGAGAAAAAGAAAGAAAACTAAAATGTGGCAAAATGTTAGCAATTGCATAATCCAGGCAAAGGATATGTGCTGGTGTTTATACTGCTCTGAAGTTTTGAAAATTTCAAAATGAAAAGTTGAGGGGAAAGGAGGATTATCTTATTTTATTTTTTAAGTTTTTTATTTAATTATAGTTGACACACGGTGTTAAATTAATTTCAGGTGTACAACATAGTGACTCAACTTCTCTATACATCATGCTATACTCACAAGTGTAGTTACTCTCTGTCACCATACATTGCTATTATAATATCATTAACTATATTCCAGATTCTGTGCCTTTATACCCATGGCTTACTTATTTCATATCTGGAAGGCTGTATCTCACACTCCCCTTCACCCATTATTCCCATCTCCCCACTTCCCATCCCTCTGGCAATAATCAGTTTTTTCTCTGTATTCATAGATCTGATTCTGATTTTGATTTTTTTTTTTAGATTCCATATATGAGTAAAATCGTATGGTATTTGTCTTTCTCAGTCTGACTTATTTCACTTAGTATAATACCCTCTAGGTATCTTGTTACAAATGGCAAGATCTCATCCTTTTTTATGGTTGTGTAAAGATCCATTGTGTGTGTGTGTGTGTGTGTGTGTGTGTGTGTGTGTGTGTGTTACCCCACATCTTCCTTATCCATTTGTCTATTGAGAGACATTTAGGTTACTTTCACATCTTGGCTATTGAAAATAATGATGCAATAAACACAGGGTGCATATATCTTTTTGATTTAGTGTTTTTGTTTTCTTTGGGTAAAAACACAGTAGTAGAATTATTGGATCATATGGTAATTCTATTTTTAATTTTTTGAGAAACCTAAGTGAGAATTGTCTTAACTCTTAAGTAAATTAGAAGTAAATTTACAAACAATATAAAAACATGCTCTTCTAATTTAAAAAGTCAGTAATCTAGACTCAGGCTAGACTGTTGGCTCCAAATAACTTCTGGAAGCCAGACTAAATTATTCAAGACAAGTTTATACCTAGAACAATGAAATGAGGACAAGTAATATGCCCATGGGAAAATTTTATCTAGGTCATTTTGAATCTCTTCTTGTTATTTATAATTTAAAATTTATTTATTATACATAGTTTGTATATTAGCTACTTGATTGCATAGGCTATGACATTAAGACAGCAAATTTTGGAGCAAAATCCACTATCATTAAAAATATTCCTCTTAACTATAATAATGTTTATTCCTCTAATACAGTATCCCTTTCCTTCTACTTATTGCTAATATGTCACTTGTTAAACTAAGGCTTTTTGTTGAATAACATAAAATACTGGTCAAATAAACAAATTAAGGGAATAAAAGAATAGTCTTTTACTTGCTGCTATTCTCTGGCTTTCTATAAATATTTCTTCAGTACCTGCAATTAAAGCAGATATTATTGTCCTACTTAACTTCTCTACAATCACCTCCTTCTCCCGATTATCCAATAAACACCTGCTCAATTAAATATTTGAGCTACTTATGAAATAGAAACCACATTTCCCCCTCATTCTTTTTCTGATATTTATATGTGTTTTCCATTTACCTGTAAATCATAAGATAGTACTCAACACCGAAACTGGAAGAAGAGACCCATTAGAATCAAATCTAGTTATACATTTGAAGTTTGCTAAGATAGTATTAATTAGACACTGGAATAAGACACTTACATTTATTTCTTCACTGTGAGAAATTTAATAAATCTAAAAGTCTAAGTTTTAGAAAAGGAGAACTAGTTAAACTGTTAATCACCATAGCCTTCAGAGAATAGCAGTGCAAATTTCTCTACATAAGTTGATACAAGATTAAAATATGGATTTGTTTTAGACTATTTTGACATATCATTCTAAAATTAAGAAAACATAAATTATGTAAATTAACATATATAACAGTTTAAATTAAATGGTACAAAAATAAACAGAAAACTTAGAGTGACATCATCAAGATGGTAACATAAGTCATTCCTGACTTGATTCCCCCTCACAAAAACAACTAACATCTACTGAAGAGCAAGACACTGAGAGAATCCTAGAAGATGGGGATGGGTCTGAGGTACCACCCCCACACCAGAGACCAAGACAGACTGCATTAGAAGGGTAAGAGAAGCAGCTACATATTGACCACATTGCCCCATCCCCAGGACAGCACAGCACCACATGGAGAGGTCTCCCCTGATCCTTCAGTTCCTCCAGCTACTGAGGGTAGCTCCTGTCCTCCAGACAAGATAATCAGCATCATGGGTCACTTTGTGGGAGGCTCCACATTGATCTTGCACTATGGGGACTGTAGGGAAATCTGTAGGACCCCGCCACTGGGAATCTGACTGTGACAGAGAAGGGAGGAGGGGCTTGCAAAAACAAGCAATGGATCTTGGCAGACCAAGTTCGTATCTGCAATTCCCTTGTGGTAATCCCAATCAGCAGCTTTGTTCATCTGCAAAATCAAGCTGGGGATACTCTAACCAGGGAACTCATTGAGGTATGGATCTACGTAACAGATCCTCAAGTGGGTTTTGACAGCCCTAGAGTCCATTTGGCCCACACCCAGACAAGGTGCTGAGTCACAGCCTCACATGCTGTGGAAAGTGCCCCCATCAGACCAAGAGGGCTAGTGACAACTCCTAATAGCTATGCAGCCCAGTGATACTCAAGCTGAGAGGCAAATAAGCAGAGCTGATTACCCTCAGAGCAAAGCCAATACTGGGTATGGAAGCTTCCCATACTATGCACAAGTAGAGGGATTAATTCATAGCCAAGGCTGAGGGTAGCTCCTGGTTCCTCCCAAATAGAGAGATTGTAGCCTGGACTAGTCCTGCAGCTCCCATACAGAACTGAGATATTGTCACACCAGTAGCCTGGAGTGGCCCTCATGGGAGCTGAGACATTGTTCCACCTCCTTGGAGGGTGCCTTCTAGCCTCATCTAAACAGAAGGGCTAGTGACAATACCTCAAAGCTATTCAGCCCAGCAGCACTGAAGCCAAAAGGATAGACAGAGCCAACAGTTTGCAGAGCAAAGCCAGTGACCTTCTTCAAGGGAACTTGGGAACTTCAAGGGAGCCCAGGGAACTTGGGATGTGGGTTGGCTTTAGTTCAGACAACAAACAAAGAGCTTTTCCAAATTTTTAGAGATGCTTCTGCTGTACCCGGGGGCAGGGGGTGGGGGGAATCTAATTTGTAGCACCACTCATTGCTAAGTACAGCCTTCAGCCTGTCCCAACCAGAGCACATGGGAAGAGATGTAGCCAATTAAGCAGCCCTAGGTACAGTGGCACTTGAACAAAGAACACAGCACATGGCTTCCCCAGTCTGTAGAGCAAAACTAGTGGCTTCATGTGACCAGAGAATTCAGTGCACACTCAGGCCTGATTTGGGCCCCCAATGAACTGTACAGGCCCTAGACCCTGTACTAGTGCTCTACCCAGGCAGAGAAGATAATTCATATCCCCATCTATTACTGAGTATGGTGCCTGGACCTAACCATCTAGTACGCTTGACCAAAGAATTCAGACAACTATGGAGTTGATCCTATAGCCTCACTTGGTAGGGAGCAAAGTTAGCAATCCTATCCAGCAGCCAGTAACACACATTCCATCCCTGTCCTCAGAGCATGAACAGTTGCCTCACTGTTCATAGAGGCTATAATAAGAGGCCCTATTACCAGCAGACACACTGAAAAACCTAAACTGAGAAAACTGATGAAGAACTGTCTCTGCCAAAGTAACCTATAAAGTCTAGGGGAAAAAAGCCCTATTACTCAAATGTGCAGAGAGCAATGTAAGGAATCAAGGAAAAATTAGGTAAATATGAAACCACCAAAGGAAATTAACCAAGCTCCAATAACTGACCATAAAAAAAATAGACATCTAATAAACAGTCAGACAAAGAATTCAGAATAATTATCTTAGGAAAGCTTAGCAAACTACAACAAAGCACAGAAAACTAAACAGTATTAAAAAAAAAAAAAAACAATGCATAAAAAATAAGAAGTTTGACCAGAAAGTAGCAATCATCAAAAACAAAACAAAACAAAACAAAACCCAGAAATCTTAGAGTTGAAAAATACAATAACTGAACTGAAGAATTCAATAATTTCAAAAGCAGGCCAGCCACGCAGAAGGAAGAATCAGCGACCCGGAAGATAAGATATAGGGAATTAGTTAGATGAGGGGGAAAAAAAAGCATGAAAATATGTGAAGAATGTGTATGGGAATTATAATACACAATGAAAAGAAACAACATTTGCATTATGGGAATTCTAGAGAAAAAGAAAAAGGGAAAGATATAGAAAGTATATTGAAATCAAATAATAGGTGCAACTTCTCAGACTTGAAGAGAGATGAGCATCCAGCTCCATGAAGCCCAAAGGATACCAAATAGCTTGAACCTAAAAAGGGCCACACCAAGACACATTATAATTAAATCATGCAAAGTCAAAGACAAAACATTTTAAGAGCAGTAAGATAAAAGAGAATTTACATACAAGGGAACCCCACAAGACTATTGGTTGATTTCTCAACAGAAACTTTTCAGGCCAAAAGAGAAAGAAATATATTTAAAATTTGAAAGAAAATAGCTGTCAACCAAGAATTCTATACCCAGCAAAGTGGTCCTTCAGAAACAAAGGAGGGATAAAGACCTCCCCAAACAAACAAATGCTAAGGACATTCATTACCACTAGATCTACCTTACAAGATATGCTAAAAGGAGTTCTATAAGTGGAAGTAAAATAACATTAACTAACATCATGAAAGCACAAAAAGGTAGTAAAAATCTCACTGGTAATTGTAAACATATATCATAGTTAGATTCTGCAATATGGTAATAGAGGTGCAAAACTCACATACAACTCTAGTTTAAAAGTTAAAAAAAAATGAACACAGAGGAGTGCCTAGATGGCTCAATCAATTGAGTGTCTGACTTCTGCTCAGGTCATATCTCATGGTTCATGAGTTCAAGCCCAACACTGGGCTTTGCACTGACAGACTGGAGACTTCTCTGGATTTGTCTCCCTCTCTCTCTGCCCCTCCCATGTTCATGCTCTCTCTCTGTCTCAAAAATAAAATAAATATTAAAAAAAAATTTAAATGAGCACCACAAAAATAACCATAAACACAATAATTGGTTACTAGGGTCACAATAAATTTTTTAAAATGTGAATCATAACAGCAATAACCTAAATTGTGAGAGGGAGAAGTAAAAGTGTAAAGTATAATAACTTTATTGCAAGTTGAGTTGTTATTGGTTTAGAATAGAGTGTCATTTTCTTAACACCTAAGACTTAACACTTTCTTAACATTTTTTCTTTCTCTTTTTTTTTTTATAATTAATTGTCAAATTAGCTAACATACAGTGTAGTCTTGGCTTCAGGAGTAGATTCCCATGATTCATCACTTACATACAATACCCAGTGTTCATCCCAACAAGGGCCCTCCTCCTCAACCTCCCACCCCATCAACCCTCAGTTTGTTCTCTGTATTTAAGAGACTCATAATTTGCCTCCTTCTCTGTAACTTATTTTTCCTTCCCTTCCCCTATGGTTTTCTATTAAGTTTCTCAAGTTCCAAATATGAGTGAAAACATATGATACCAGTCTTTCTCTGACTGACTTATTTCATTTAGGATAATACACTCCAGTACCATCCACGTTATTGCAAATGGCAAGATCTCATTCTTTCTCATCGCTGAGTATATATACACCGCATCTTCTTTATCCATTCATCAGTTGGTGGACATTTGGGCTCTTTCCATAATTTGGCTATTATTGATAGCACTGCTATAAACATTGGGGTATATGTGCTCCTATGAATCAGCACTCCTGTATCCTTTGAATAAATTCCTAGTAGTGCTATTAGTGTGTCATAGTGTAATTCTATTTTTAATTTTTTGAGGAACCTGCACACTGTTTTCCAGAGCAGCTGCACCAGTTTGCATTCCTACCAACAGTGCCAGAAGGTTCCCCTTTCTCCACATCCTCACCATCAACTGTTGTTAAGGTGGTATCTCAATATGGTTTTGATTTGTATTTCCCTAATGATGAGTGATGTTGAGCATCTTTTCATGTCTGTTGGCCATCTGGATGTCTTCTTTGGAATTTCTTTACTGGATTATTTGTTTTTCGGGTGTTGAGTTTGTAAGTTTTTTATAGATTTTTGATAGTAACCCTTTATCCAATATGTCATTTGCAAATATCTTCTCCCATTCCATCAGTTGCCTTTTAGTTTTGTTGATTGTTTCCTTTGCTATGTGGAAGCTGTTTATCTTGATGAGGTCCCAATAGTTCATTTTTGCTTTTATTTCCCTTGCTTTCAGAAACATGTCAAGTAAGAGTTGTTGTGGGCAAGGTTAAAGAGATTGCTGCCTGTTTTTTCCTGTAGGATTTCAATTGTTGCCTGACTCACATTTAGGTCTTTCATCCATCTTGAATTTATTTTTGTGGATGGTGTAAGAAAGTGGTCCAGTTTCATTCTTCTGCATGTTGCTGTTCAGTTCTCCCAGCAACATTTGCTAAAGAAACTGTCTTTTTTCCATTGGATACTCTCTCCTGCTTTGTCAAAGATTAGCTTGCTATATATTTGTGAGTCCATTTCTGGGTTCTCTATTCTATTCCATTGTCTTTGTGTCTGTTTTTGTGCCAATACCATATTGCCTTGATGATTACAGCTTTGTAATACAGGCTAAAGTCCAGGATTGTGATGTTTCCAGCACTGGTTTTCTTCTTCAACATTACATTGGCTATCCAGGTCTTTTGCAGTTCCATACAAATTTTAGGATCATTTGTTCTAGCTCTGTGAAGAATGCTGATATTATTTTTATTGGGATTGCATTGAATGTGTATATTGCTTTGGGTAGTATTGACACTTTAACAATATTTGTTCTTCTAGTCCTTGAGCATGGAATGTTTTTCCATTTCTCTGTGTCTCCTTCAATTTCTTTCATAAGCTTTCTATAGTTTTCAGCATACAGATCTTTTACTTCTTTGGTTAGGTTTATTCCTTTGGTTAGGTATTTAATGGTTCTTGGTGCAAATGTAAATGGGATTGATTCCTAGATATCTCTTTCTGTTGCTTCATTATTGTTGTATAGAAATGCAACCGATTTCCATGCATTGATTTTTATATCCTGAGACTTTGTTGAATTCATGTATCAGTTCTAGCAGCATTTTGGTGAAGTCTTTTGGGTTTTTCATGTAGAGTATCATGTCATCTGTGAAAAGTGAAAGTTTGACTTCTTTGTCAATGTGGATGCCTTTTACTTCATTTTGTTGTCTGATTGTGAAGCTAGGACTCTCAACACTATGTTAAACAACAAAGGTGAGAGTAGACATCCCTATTGTGTTCCTGATCTCAGGGGGAAAGCTCTCAGTTTTTCCCCATTGAGGAAGATATTAGCTGTGGGCCTTTCATAAATGGCTTTTATGATGTTATGTTCCTTATATTGTAACTTTCTTGAGGGTTTTTATTAAGAAAAGATGCTGTAATTTGTCAAGTGCCTTTTCTGAATCTATTGAGAGGATCATATGGTTCTTATCCTTTCTTCTATTAATGTGATGTATCATGTTGATTGATTTGCAAATATTGAACCTGTCCTGTATCCCAGGAATGAATCCCACTTGGTCATGGTGAATAATTCTTTTAATGTACTGTTGAATTCAATTTGATAAGTATCTTGTTGAGAATTTTTGCATCCATGTTCATCAGGGATATTTGCCTATATTTCTCCTTTTTAGTGGGATCTTTGGTTTGGGAAGGTGATACTGGCTTCATAGAATGAGTCTGGACACACTCCTTCCATTTCTATTTTTTGGAGCAGCTTGAGAAGAATAGGTATCAACTCTGCTTTAAATGTCTGGTAGAATTCCCCTAGGAAGACTTCTAGCTTAGGACTCTTATTTCTTGGGAGATTTTTGATAACTGATTCAATTTGTTCACTTGTCATGGGTCTGTTCAAATTTTCTATTTCTTCCCTTTCGAGTTTTGGTAGTGTGTGGGTATCTAGGAATTTGTCCACCTACAAGTACTACTATATTTAAAAGGGGTCATACAATGTCCAGGGCCTGGCACTTCAGGAAGTGTTTTTGGAATGTTTTGCGTGCACTCTGGTGTTGCGTCTTTGGCTGCTCTATCCCATTGTTTGGTATTTCCACTGTGTGCGCTTTGATTTTTCCTTGAAGTAACCCTGGAAAAAGGGGGAAAGGGTGGGAGGCACCTTATACAGGTACAGAAAGAGAAATGAAAGGGAGGGGGGAAAAAAGACCAGGCAGAAAATCAAAGAAAATATAAGGCTTAATCCAGGAAGAGAGAGAGGAAAATAAAGAAGAGAGAGATACAGGAAAAGGTGTAAAAAGAATAGAATAAAAATGCCTGATTAAACAACCAGAATAGAGAAAGAAAGGGAAAAAAATGTATGTGTGTGTGTGTGTGTGTGTGTGTGTGTGTGTGTGTGTATCAAAAAGGTATTTGACCCCAAATCAAATCAGAAACTATGAGCTTGATTCCAAAGGAAATTAAAAAGCAAACAAACAAAAAAAGAGGAGAGTAGAAAGAAAAAGAAAGGAAAAGAGAAGGAAAGAAAAGAAAAAAGAAAAAACAATAATAGTTTTTAGAAGTTTTTTTTTAAAAACAGACTATCATACAAAACTGCAGGACAGTTGCCTGTTGGTACCTGGGATTGGTGGCTATGCTGGTGTGGAGGAGAGGCCATCTGGTTCCTGATTTTGTCAGTGTCAGTTTTACTTCAGTAGAGAAGCAGTTACCACGCACAGAGGGACAGGGTTTGGTGTAAATGTGTCATGCCTCCCCTTGGGGTTACCGTCCTGTTCCCTGAAGCCCCACCCTGTTGTTGATGGGGAGAAAAATGGCGACACCCCAATCTTTCCTCCCCAGCCTGAGTGTCTCAAACCACACTGTTCAGGAAGACCTCACAGAGTAGTGCAGGCAATCAGCCTGTTGTGCTCGTCTCCAGTACCTCCTAAGCTCTCAGCTGGGATTCAAAACCTGATGTCTTAAAGGATCCCACACAACATGAACCTGGATCTGGGGTAGCACCACCCCACCCTGCTGATAAAGGGCCTCTGGCTGGAGACTGCAGGGTCTTTTGTCCTTGGGTGGGCAATAAACCCTCTTCCCACAGACTCGAGAGAAGGGACTACTGTTTCCCAGTGCGCCCCTGAAATGGCTACTGTGCCCCAGGGCTGGCTTCCTTCCCAACTGGACATGATCACACAGCAGTGGCTTTGGTCTGGAGAAAGTCACGCACCCTTAAAACTCTGATGTTTAGCTCCCAAGGCTGTTTGCAAAGTAGAAACTGTCACTCTTCATATTTTTTCTTCCTCAGTCCATGGTCCAGAGAGGTCTTTTTCTTGTCCACATAAAATATCACACTTCCACAGCCTCTCTTTGTCTTTCTGTTGTCTCTCCACAGAAGGAGTTCCCCCCCCTTCCATGCCGACACCACCCATTTTATCTCTCCCAATTTGCAGATATGCACCTCTGTCCCACCAACCTCTTTCCACCTGTGGAGATTTTTCTGTCACTCCATACACTGTATTCCTGGGTATTTCGGGTGTTCTGACCTCAATACAGCTGTGTTTGAAGGACAAGGGACATCCCAGTTCCCCTACTTTTCCGCCATCTTATCTCCTCCCCTCTTAACACTTTTTTCCTTAAGAAATTTAAGATTTTCTTTTCAGTTTGAAAGTCACAGTTTATCTTTCTATAATTAGCTTAGGAGAAAAGAGATGAATAACCCACTGGTAGTGGAAAGAAGCAAGAGTCTTCCTGGGCGCAGCATTTAATGAGATAGACATTCTGTTACTGTGCACTTCCATTATTTTTCCATGGCAGAACATATAGCAGAGACTTGGGAATGCACATACCTGAAGCCAGTTTACTTTTTTGTTCCATAACTATGTTGCTTGCAGGGCTGTTGTTGCCATAGTAGTTGGCTGTGCCCCAGACAAATGGGTGCTGGTCTGTTCCCACAGATCTTTATCCCACTCTTCATTGCAAGTATGGAACTGCCATATGCTCTCAGCCAGAGTCTCCTGTCCAAGATTTCTGGTTTGGTTGACAAGAACCTGCACAATACAACTTTTATCATTAGAGCTTGAGATATAATGACTGATTTGGGGCCAAAGAACCTGGTGGTGAGCATTAAAGAGACAAGTAGCCAATTGTTTGTGACATCAGAAAGATTCTTTTTACACTTGATAAGATGATAAGGAAACCTGCAGACCCTCATCTGTGGTTTTTATCACAGGGGCATTGTAATGGCTTTTCAGGGTCCAGGGAATTGATCTAAGTGTCTTCCATGTTGGAAATGAGGGAGATAAATCCAAGTGCTCAATGGAGAAATGCTCTCCTCACAGTCACCTTCTCTCCACAACCACACCCCAGCAATGCTCACTTCTGGACTAAGATATTTTATGTAAGCCTCATGATAACTACAAGAAAAATCTTGTGGTATTTGAAAAAAGACCATGATAAAGAAGTCAAAGCACACTGACACCAAAAACATCAAAACCCACAAAAAAGACAGAAGTGTAAGAAGCAAGGAACAAATGGATCTACAAAACAAGCATAAAACAATGAAAAAAGGGCAATAGTAAATCTTACCTATCAATAATTACTCTAAATGGAAACAGATTGAACTATCCAATGCAAAAGACACAGAATGGCTGAATTAAAAAAAAAAAATATCTAATAATATGCAACCTATAAGAGACTTACTTTAGCCTTAAAGACACATACACTGAGAGTGAAGGAATAGGAAAAACAAAACAAAACAAAACAAAAAAACATTTCAAGCAAATGGTAACCAACAAAAAGCAGGAGTAACTGTATGTATATCAGACAAAATAGACTTTAAAAATGTTATAAAAAAGACAAAGAGGGTTATTATAAAATGATAAAAGGGTCAGTACATTAAGAAGATATAATAATTGTAAATATTTATGTGCCCAACATCAAAGCACCTAAAAATATGAAGTGAAAACTGACAGAGCTAAAAGGAGAAATAAACAATGATATAAAAATATTTGGGGACTGTAATACCCTGCTCTCAACAATGGATAGATTATCAAGAGATAATAAATAAGGAAACAACTGATTTGAACATCTTATATCAAATGGACCTAACAGACAAATATAGAACATAGAACATTGTATGCAACAACAGCACAATACACATTTTTGTCAAGCATACATGGAACATTTCCTAGGACAGATCATATGTTAGGTCACAAAACTAATCTTAGAAAATTGAAGAAGACGGAAATCATACCAAGTATCTTCTCTGACCACAATGGCATGAAACTAAGAGTCAGTAAGAGGAGGAAAACTGGAAAATTCATAAACTCATGGAAATTAAACAACATTCTCCTAAACAACCAATGAATCAAAGAAGAAATTAAAATGGAATTTAAAGTTTCTTTAAACAAAAAAATATGGAAACACAATTTGCCAGAATTTATCGGATACAGCAAAAGCAGTTCTAAGGAGGAAGTTTATGAAAATAAACTTCTACACTAAGAAGCAAGAAAGATCCCAAGTAAACAACCTAATGATGCCTTAAGAAACTAGGAAAAGAACAAAGTAAGCCAAAAGTTAACAGAAGGAAGAAATAATAAAGATTAAAGCATAAATAAATGAAACAGAGAAGAGAAAAACAGTAGAAATGATTGACCAAATTAAGAATTTGTTCTTTCAGAAGATAAAATTGATAAACTCTTAGCTAGACTAACCAAGCAAAACAAAAGAAAAACAAACAAATGAACAAAAGGACCCAAATCAACAAAATTATAAATAAAAAAAAGATACATTCAAATGATACCACAGAAATTCAAAAGATCAAAATATGCCAACAATCTGAACAACCTAGAAGCAATGGAAAAATTTTTTAGAAACATACAATTTACTATGACTAATTCAAGAAGAAATAGAAAATCTGAAAAGGCCAATTACTAATAAAGAGATAGAATCAATAATCTAACATCTTCCAATGAAGAAAAACCAAGACCAGATGGCTTCCCTGGTGAATTTTACCATTTAAAGAATAATTAATATCAATCCTTCTCAAACTCTTACTCAACATTACTCTCAACATTACTCTGACACCAAAACCAGAAAACACTACTAAAAGAAAATTGCAGGCCATTATTCCTAATGAACAAAGTTGAAAATTTTCTTAATTAAATATTAGTAAATCAAATTTAGCAACAGATTAAAAGGTTCATTCACTATGACCAAGAGGGATTTATCCCTGGTTTGCAAGGATAGTTCAACATACACAGATCTATCTATCATATTAACAAAATGAAAGAAAATAATCATATGATTATCTCAATAGACTCAGAAAAAGCATTCAGTGAAATTCAACATCTATTCATGATAAAAACTCCTAAAAAATTAGGCATAGAAGGAACATATCTCAACATAATAAAGGTCGTATATGACAAGCTGACAGTTAACATCATATTCAGTGGTGAAAGAATGAAAGTTTTTCTTTCATGATCGAGACAGGACAAGGGTTCTCACACTCACCACTCTTGTTCCACCTATTACTAGAAGTCCTGGCTAGAGTAGTCAGGCAATAAAAAGAAATAAGAGTTATCAGAATTGGAAAGGAAGAAGTAAAACTGCCTGCATTTGAAGATGATATGATTATATATGTATATATATATATATATATATATATAGTCCTAAAGACTATACTCAAAAACTTTTAGATCTAATCAATGAATTCAGTAAATTTGCAAGATACAAAACATACAAAAATCAGTGGCATTTCTATACACTAACACTGAAATTTCTGAAAAAAAATTAATTAATTAATCCCATTTACAATAGCATCAAAAAGGACAAATATTTAGAAATAAATTTAAGTAAGGAGTTAAAAGATTTCTATGCTGAAAAAGAAACTGAAGAAGATACAAATAAAGGGAAAGGTGTCCCCTGTTCATGAATTGAAAGAATTAATGTTGTTAAGATGTGAATACTACCAAATGCCGTCTGTAGATCAATGCAATCTCTATCAAGATTCCAATGGCATTTAATTGGATATTCACATGTAAAAGAATGAAGCTGGACCCATACATCATTCCACTCACAAAAATTAACTTGAAATGGATAAAAGACTTAAATATAAGACCTGAAACCATTAAACTCCTAGAAGAAACCCCTAGAAGAAAACATAGGAACAAAGCTCTCTGGCTTTGGTCTTGGTAATAATTTTTTGTATACAATACCAAAGGCACAAGCAACAAAATAACAAATAAACAAGTGGGACTGCATCCAACTAAAAATACTCTACACAGCAAAAGATAGTATCAACAAAGTGAAAAGACAATCTACAAATTGGGAAAAATTATTTGCAAACCATATATCTCATAAGGGTTAATATCCAAAAAATGTAATGAACTCATACCAACTCAATGTCAAAAAAAACAACAAACCAACACAAAAGAAAAAAAAATATTGAAAATATGGGCAAAGGACCTGAATAAACATGTCTTCAAATAGAATACATGAAAGGCCAACAGGTATGAAAAGATGCTCAATCTCACTAGTCATTAGAGAAATACAAATTAAAAGCACAATAAGATATCACCTCATGCCTATTAGAATGGTCATCATCAAATAGCCAAGAGATAACAAGTGCTGGTGAGGCTGTGGAGAAAAGGAAACCCTTGTGCACTGTTGGTGGGATTGTAAACTGGTATAGCCTATGGAAATTGGTATTACTATGGAAGACCGTATGGAGGATCCTCAAATTGATTTAAAAAATAGAACTGCTATATGACCCAGCAATTTCATTTCTGAGAAAATATCCAAAGGTATCAAAGACACTAACTTGAAAAGGTATCTGTATCTCCATGTTCATAGCAGTGTTATTTACAATAACCAAGACATGGAAACAACCAACCTAAATGTTTATCAATGGGTTAATGGATAATGGAATATTATTCAGCCATAAGAAATGAGAAATCCTACCATTTGTGACAACACGAATGGATCTTGAAGACATTATGGTAAGTGAAATAAGTTAGATAAAGACAAATAACTGTATGATCTCACTTTTATGTGGAATCTAAAAAAACAAAAACAAAAAACTAAGAAAAAAATCCCAAATTCATAGAAAAAGAGATCAGGCTTGTGTTTACCAAAGGCAGGGTATAGAGAGAGAGAGAATCAGAGGAAGTTGATCAAATGGTACAAGCTTCCAGTTAAAGATAAATAAGTACTAGGATGTAATGTACAACATAATGACTATAATAAATACACAGGAAAATTGTTAACAGAGTAAATCATCACAAAAAGATAAGTTATCATCTATGAATTATCATCATAAGGAAAATTTTTTCCTTATTCTTATTTTCTTTTTATGTATCTATGTAAGAAATGGATGTTGGCTGAACCTACTGTGATAATCATTTCATTATATATATATATATATATATATATATATACATATATACATATAAATCATCATTCTGTATACCTCAAGCTTATACAGCGACGTGTATCAATTATTTCTCAAGAAAACTGGAAAAAGGGAAGAATTTTTCTTAAGTAGGAGAATAGATGTTGGTATCACAGAGACCTGTTTTGACTACGTCTTTGACATTAACTGTTCAAAGTTGTGATATTATTTAACATCTGCACTTGAGTTTCCTAATCTGTAAAAGGTATAGTATTTTTATTGTGTTATTGGGAAGAGTAAATGAACAAATGTATATAAAATGCTTGATACAGGGCAAACCCTCAACAAATGCTCATCTTCTACAAAACAACTTGCCCCAAATGATCTGCCAATACTGTGTCTTCCTTTATAAAAACAGTTTCTTAATAATGGTGGCGAACAATCAATTTTCCAATCATATCTATAACTAAATTTTACTTCCAGAATTAAGTCTTGCCACAAACACGGGTGTGACTCTTCTTTGTAATCATAAAAAAACAAAGGGTTGGATTGAGATGATCTTTTAGGTCATAGAATTCTAACACTGTTTAATTTTCATTTTTTTCTAAAGAAGAATTTGTCTTTTCAAATGTAACAAGCAGGCATATATAGTTTACATAAATCTGGCACAAATTTAACATGATTAAAATTATTTTGATTATTGTTCTTCAAAGAGATAGCTGATTATATGGCAGCTAAATGAAAACAGGAACAACATTATGAAACTCAGTAAAATGCATTGTGAGAAAATGAACAGACTACGAGCCCAGTCTCATCAAATGAGGGGTCCTTCTCACAGCTGAGCCAAGCAAAGGGGTCTCAGAAGCACTAGTCCTTCTATTTGCATCACATTAATTAAGGTTTTGAGTCACTGGGTTTACAACCTTCTTAAATCCCACATCCAATATTTCTCAATATACATTTGGCCTTATTCCTCAAAAAACGGCTTAAAATAAATCCCAGGTTCCTGAAATGAAATGCCATTTTTTAAATTTAATTTCATCACTCTTTCTCGTTTTGTTGTTGTTGTTGTTTTGGGTTTGTTTTTTTGTTTGTTTGTTTGTTTTTTGGGTTTTTTTTGGTTTTGGGGATTTTTGTTGTTTCTGTTTTGTTTTTTGTTGTTTTTATTGTTGTTGTTGTTGTTGTTTATTACTGTGTGTGAACAGTACACAAAACCGCCACTGGTATAAGCTGATACAGGAGTAGTAGCCCTGATATCTCTACTACTTACCTTTCTGCTTCCCATAGTATGGAAATCTCTTGACATTATGATTTAATATTGTTTTTAGATAATGTTAAAAAGTAGACTCAATTTACAGATATTTGAGAGATGCAAAATAAAAAGAATGAAATAAAAAGATACTCCCTTTAATGCAGTTTGTCTGATATTTCCAGACAAACTGGGAGCCATATTAACTCAACATGTGCTTATAACCTTAGCAAGACAAGCATATTTGGGGTTTTAACAACCTCCCAGCTATTAACCTGAGAAGTACATTCGACAGGAAGATAAGAAAGCAGTGTTTTGCAAGTATGCATTTTTCCTTCAAGATACATACATTCCCTTTCTCATTAGTTTCCACATCCTCTAGAAAAAAAAATGGAGAAAGTCAAATACATTATTTGATTCAAATTTAAACCCATAAATTTGTCAGTCTGAATTGCTGCTTTCTTTCCAAAGACATTTAAAACAATTTACTTTTCATATTGGCCACAAGCTAAATATGATCTCAGCTTCCTTAAAAAGGGACTCTGTTAAGGCTGAGAGAATACGGGTATGTGGCTCCCCCCAGCGGCCACTGGGAACGTCAGCACAGTTCAGAGAGAGACGTGGAGAAAGTGATGCTTTGAATTCTCGCCAGCAAAGGCCCACTGTCCAATCTTCTTCACCACCTGGTAACAGCTGGTGTGTATGTAAAGATGAGATGAAAAACGGATAGAGGTCAAATCCAGGAGGACTTCCCTTGTATAGAAAATCAATTTAAAGTAACAAAAGTACCGAGATAAAATTTCCAAGAACTTCTGAAATTTAAATAACACAGCTTAAACTTTAGGGAAAAGAGATGGCCAGGGAAAAGACAGGAGCAGAGCTTTATTCCACATAGCATTTCATTAATAGTTTCGCATTTAGAAAAGTACAAGAAAAACCGTAACACCAGGGGACAAGCTAATACCAGAATATTCCCAAGCTGACAAGCAATTTGGAGTGAAAACTGACATAATAAAAAAATTTTAATGTACTGAATATATTCCAGCTGAGAGCCCACAATATCAGCAACTCCCAGAGGTTCCGAGCAGACACTCAAAGATTCACAGGATCAGAATTTCTGGGCCTTGGCCCAGGTTCCAGCCATATCCCACATACAACATTGCCTTGACTCTCTTGAGGGTTCAACCTTCATAGCAGCCTCTAAATTCAAAGCACAGCTTCAGAGAAGGGAAAATGCTTTGGAATAAAGATGGGAAGATATATATGCCTCTCAAATTTATAAGCCTCTATTATTCACCAGCACCAGTGAGCCCACAAGCACTGTGCACAGACAATTCACAACCATGGGTGATGGGTGACTGTTCAGATAAGAACCAGGAGGGAGGTTAGGCTAACCCCTCTGACCAACAAGCCTGACGCATCAATTCTGATACCTCATCCCACCTCTTAAATGTGTCTCCTTAACTAATTCATGCATGCAACCCCTCCTTACCTTTGTCCCCTTTCTGGTTTCCTTTCTTCTATTTTTTACTGCTACCTGGCCTCTCCTCCCTAACACAGCCACCTCTACCAGGTCACTTTCCTCTACCTCAAAATACTGTTCTTTTCTGGGTTCAGGGTTTGGCTTTTCTCTCTCTTGGCTTTTATTTCCCTTAATCTTCATCTAATGAACTTTCCTCAGCCTCCTGTTATTACTAACACGTGAAGCAGTCTGTTAAGGGATATATTACTGGAGATGTTCTACTACAAAGCATTATAGACTCATAGAGCTTAGAGCCCCGAAGGGTCTCAAAATATAATGTGGAAGACCCTTCAGCTAACAGGCTGTTAAGGTGCCTCTTTGAATTTTCCATATATTGAAATTGAGACTTAGAGCCAGTAGGTGTCTTGCCCACTGATAATTACCTGGAATTTGCAGCTTCTTAAGACAGAATATTTCCCATTATAAACACCACCTCTTACACATAACAACACGGAAAAAGTTTCGAGAAAGGGGTTAGGTTGTTTGTACTTTTTGAGCATTGCCACTGAAATAAAAAGCCACCTGACAACACTTATTCTCGAATCTCAGTATTAGAAACAATCTACTATTTAATTAAAATGATTTTGTCTTTTACATTCTTCCTTTTTTTCCCCCTTCACTTCAATATGAATAATTGTCCCTCTTTAAGATAAATGTCTCTTCTCTGGTTATTGTGTATGAACACAAATATGTTCTCATTTTAAGGTATATTGTTTTCACCTGCCAGCTGTCATTAAAAATTGCATCTGCAAAAAGCAAGCCTTCCTCATGGTTTTTTATGTTTTGTTTTGCCCATGAAGGTTAATTGCAGTTCTGCTCCCATAGCTTCCTCACTGCTGTGGAGTTAACCATGGGTTCCCTGTGCTGGGAAAGGTTTATCAAAGGTCTGGAATGCAAAACAATGGCAACAATAAATATCAATTAGACCCAGGCCCTCTGCTCCCACTGCCTTCACAGGTTGAAGCAGCAAATCCAGCTTTTGACTTCAATGAGACTGGACTCTCCTAGAGCCACTGATGAGGCTGGAGACCTATTTCCAAGATAGCTCTTAGATCACAAATTTTCCATCCTGATTAAGCTGATAATGTGGAGGCACTAGAGAGCAGTATCTCTGCCCTCTACCTTCTCAAAACAGCTTCTCTTGCCTGCTTGCAATTCTATCAGGCCTTAATTAATCAGTTAGGAGTATAAGTGGCATGCGCCTCTGTCACCTGAAGTTTATTTTGTCATGGGCTAATAATTTGAGAAATTGAAATTGGGACTTGACTGTAGGACATCCAATTTTGACAGACATGCATTTCTCAACTGTCTTGTATATATCCCTTTTTATTTTTTTTTTTCAACGTTTATTTATTTTTGGGACAGAGAGAGACAGAGCATGAACGGGGGAAGGGCAGAGAGAGAGGGAGACACAGAATCGGAAACAGGCTCCAGGCTCTGAGCCATCAGCCCAGAGCCGTATATATCCCTTTTTAAAATTACAGTAAAACCTTGGCTTGCCAGCATAATTCGTTCCGGAAACATGCTTGTAATCCAGAGCACTAATCTATCAAAGAGAATTTCAAGAACCATTGGCTCAGTTGTGATCATGTGACATTTGGCATCACGTACTGCTCGTATCGCAAGACATTGCTCGTTTATCAAGTTAAAATTTATTAGAAATGTTTGCTCGTCTTGTGGAACACTTGCAGAACAAGCTATTCGCAATCCAAGGTTTTACCCTATTTGCTTTTTAAAATAGAATAAAAAATATAGGTAGAGTTATCTAAGAACATCAATATATAAAGATATATAAACTAATCTATCACATCAGGAAGATGGGATTCCCTTTAAAACATTCAGTTATTTAAATAAACAGAAAATTGCTAGTAATTTAACAAAATCATTGAAATAGTGACACAAAGACTAGCTACAGTGACCTCTAGTGTTCTTATGGATAAACAATCAATAGTTCTAAAAACAGCTGCTTGCTCTGTTCACTCATTCCATTAACAAATATCAAATCAAATTATAATTTCTGAAAATGAAAGAGATCTCACTAGTAAGTCGTACTTTACTGGTTATCATCTCCATGAAAAGAATATAACAAGAAAATTAAATAGTTTTTCATTATTAATATCTCACCATCTCGATCTCTTTGTCATTGTTGTCTTTAACTTTCTAGTCACTGTTCACATGTATAAGTATCAATGTAGTTAACATTATATATTTTGTCCAATTGTGATCTTTTTTTTTTAATTTTAGGAAACTATTATATTTTCTCGATTCTCAACTTGGAAATAAGAAGTTATAAACAGAAACATTGAAGGATTTATCACTGGAAAAGTGTGAGGTGCTGACATTATATTTAAGTGCTTTTAGTGGCATGAGTTTAGCTCCATCTTCTAAAACACAGGTCCAATTGGCCAACAAAGGAGGTCATTAAACATCAAAATTAGGTAATAAGAATGCAGAGAGCAAATACCTAAATTACAGGATGCCTAGAATTCTGTTGTTCAGATTCTAGTCACCTGCAGGAGTGACAAATCAATCAATATACTACAGTTGGCCCTAAGATGAACCTGGTATGTGAAACAGAAATTGCTTAACTATGAGATATATGATTATGTTACCTTTGGTAAGTTGGCAAAAATCTTACAATCTATGGTTTGTCAGAAAGAAAAAAAAAACAAACAAGTTCTATCCATTCAGATCCTCCAAATTGATAATCAATTATTCCAAATATGGAAATAAGAAATTTACATTTATCTTCTAATGAATCCTATCTTCTGTAAAGAAACAGTGACTGCAAACAAACATTTCTTTCATTTGTGTCTTTCATTTGCTCTGATGGTAGGTAGGATGGTCTTCTCATCTCATCTATCCAGTAAAGTAGCAGGCATAGTGATCTCAGAATACAATGGTTAAGTGATAATAATGTATGGGCTGAGTTCTTGGAAACTATCAAAAAGCCATACCTCATTAAGAGTACACTGAAATCATTAGCTCATATTTTATGAATCATTGTATTTTTCACCTTACCCTCTTCATTTCTGCTACTCCATTTCTGCTATGAATGGAGAGCTATACGCAAGCAAGCGAAATGAAAGATTAGAAGCATTGGAACTGAATCTAGGACTGCTTTTAATACATAATATTTACGACTATGTCTCTCATATAGCTGTCAAGTCACTGAACCAAGTTGGATTTTTATTATTTAGGTATACTGGCATTTAAAAAGAGAGGGAGAGGGGCGCCTGGGTGGCTCAGTTGGTTAAGCATCTGACTTCAACTCAGGTCATGATCTCACGGTTCCTGGGTTAGAGCCTCGCATCAAGCTCTGTGCTGACAGCTCAGAGCCTGGAGTCTGCTTCGGATTCTGTGTCTCCCTCTCTCTCTGTCACTCCTTGTGCTGTCTCTCTCTGTCTCTCAAAAATTGAATAAATGTTAAAAAAAAATTTTTAAAGAGAGGGGAGAAATACCTGTGTGGATAGTTGGGGGAACTTTTAAAAGCTACATAAACTGAAGATGAGTTCCAAGCTCTCTAAAAAGGAAACATAAAAATTGAGACATTGAATCACAAAGAAAATTAAAGTCAAAAGTTGAATAAAGATTAGCTTTCTTCTTTTCCTCTTTTAAGTTGACAAGTAAAGATCAGAATGGTGTAAGAGCTAAGCAAAAAAAACAAAATGAGGGTTACATGGGAACCAGTGATTCCTCAAAGAGCTAACCTTGACCTATAAAGTCCAGAAAAGTGGATTACCGGACTCATGATGCTATCAGAGATGCCAGAAACTGGACCAAAGACAGTTCCTATATCTTTAGCAATTCAAATATATGAAAAGCATTCAAAGTACTATGATATTGGGGTCTTTGGGAATTGTCTGCTTCTATATTATCTATTAACTTGATGCTTGTTATATTAAACCTCTTTTTAAATAAACTTGTAACAAGAATTCAAAACCTAGGTAAAAAAAAAAAAAAATCTTTGCTTATGTTCAAGACAAATCTGTGCCAAGAAGATGGTATTTCTTTTTTTTAATGTTTACTTATTTATTTTGAGGAGGAGAGGGACAGAGAGAAAGGGAGAGAGAGAATCCCAGGCAGTCTCCATGCTGTCAGCGCAGAATCCAAGGGATATTAAGCTTGATCTCATGAACTATGAGATCATGACCTAAGCAAAAATCAAGATGCAGACACGTAACCAACTGAGCCACACAGGCACCTCAAAGATGGTATTTCTTGACTAAGAGACCTTAAAGTCTTCATGGGTCTGATAAAAGAATAACAAGTGTATAAAACTTTACCTTTTTTTCCAAAAAGTAAGAAATCCTTAAGTTGTTTTAAATTAATTTTAAATTACTTCTATAAGCTTGAGACTCCATTTATTGTATATTTAGCCATTTTACTTATTATATATTGTATATTTAGCCATTTTAGTTAACATTACCAAGTATACCCTGAAAATAACAAAACATTGATGAAAGAAATTAATCACACAGATTGAAGCACATCCATGTTCATGAATTGAAAGACTTAATATTGTTAAAGTGTCCAAAATACTCAAAACAATCTATAGACACAATGCAGTCTCTATCAACATTCCAGTAGCATTTTTTTACAGACATAGAAAAAAAAATATTTCTACAGTTTATATGGAACCACAAAAGACCTCAGATAGCTAAACCAATCTTGAGCAAGAAGAACAAAGCTGGAGACATCACACTTCCTGATTTCAAAATACATTATATAGCCACAGTAACCAAAACAATATAGTATTGACTAGATAAAGAGCCCAGAAATAAATGCATACATATGCCATTGACTGATCTGGGACAAGAGTTCCAAGAATCCACAATGGGGAAAGAATAGTCTTTTCAACAAATAGTGTTGGGAAGCTGAATATCCATATGTAAAAGAATGAAATTTGGACCTTCCCTAACATCAAACACAGATATGCACAAAAGTCAAAATGGATTAAAGACTTCAATATAAGACTTGAAACTGTAAAACTCCTAGGAGAAAACATAAAAGAAAAGCTTCATGATATTGGTCTTGGTAATGATTTCATGGACAAACACCAAAAGCACAGGCAACAAAAGGAATATTATATACTTGGGATTACATCAAACTAAAAAGCTTTTACACAGCAAAGGAAATTATCTACAGAAAGAAAAGGCAACCTATGGAATGGGAAAAACATTGTCAAATCACCTATCTGATAAGGGATTCGTCTTCAAAATATATATGGCCCTCCTACAACTCAATAGCAAAAATCTTTTTAAAATGGGCAAAGGACTTTAACAGACATTTCTCCAGGGAAGATGCACAAATGGCCATTAAGCATATTAAAAATAAATAAATAAATAAATAAATAAATAGTTCAACATCATTAGTCATCAAGGAAACACAAAAACAATATTGAGATATGACCATTATCAAAACAAAGATGAGGATGGCAAGGATGTAGAGATATTGGAATCCTTGTACATTGTTGGTGGGAATGCAAAATGGTGCAGTTGTTGTGGAAACCAGCATGAAGTTTCCTCAAAATTCAAAACTAGAACTACCAGGGGCACCTGGGTGGCTCAGTCAGTTAAGTGTCTGACTCTTGGTTTTGGCTACGGTCATGATCTTGCAGCTTCATGGGTTTGAGCTCCGCATCAGGCTCTGTGCTGGCAGTATGGAACCTGCTTGGGATTCTCTCTCTCCCTCTTTTTCTGTCCCTCTCCGACTTTTGCTCTGTCTCTCTCAAATAAATAAACTTAAAAAAAAAAAAAAAAACAGCAATTCTACTTCTGGGTATTTAGCTAAAAGAATTGAAATCAGGATGTTAAAGAGATATTGGCCCACCCATGTTCATTGCAGCACTGTTCACAATAGCCAATGTGAAAACAACCTAAATGTCTACCAGCAGATAAATGGATAAAGGAAATATTGTACATACACACAATGGGATAGTATTCTGTCTTTTAAAAAAAAAAAGAAAATTCTGTAATATGCAACAATTTGAATGAACCTTGAAGACATTGTGGTAGGTAAAATAAACTAGCTACAGAAAGACAAATACCGCATGGTTCCATTTACATAACGTATCAAAGTAGTCAAATCCATTGAATCAAAGAGTGCAAAGGTGGTTGCCAGGACTGAAAGAGGGGAAAATGGGGAGATGCTAATCAGTAGGCATAAAGTTTTAGTTAAGTAAGGTAAATAAGCTCTAGAGATCTACTATACAACATTGTATCAATAGTCAACAATAATGTATTATACACTTAAAAACTTGTTCAGAGGATAAATCTCATAATTAAGTTTTTACCATAATAAAATAATTTTTTTAAAAATGATTCTCAAAAACATTACAAGATATAATGAATGTGCTAGGTCCTAATCTGTAAAAAATTAGTCAAACTGTAATAATAAAAATACTTTAAATATTTTGAAATAGCTTTACTCTTATAGTTAGATGTGAATAATGTTACTGAAGAATATAAATGATTTTTCCAAGAGGCTTCATCAATCATTTTTCTATTTTTTTGGAAAATAGGACAATGGATTAGTTATTGTAGGGACATACACTATCAGGCCTTCTATGCTACAGTTATATCCTGTGTCTAAACAAATCCTTCCCAAAATATCTGTTCCACTTAAAATACACTCTCTTTTAAATGAGGCTAAAATTATCCACTTCACAGGGATCTTTTGATCATTTAACATGACAACGGTCACACAGTGCCTTGAATAATTCCTAATACAAAATCAGCATATAAGGAATGATGTTGATTCCACTTTTCAAAGACAACATGCTTTGACTACAATACAGCCTAGTTTATTGTACATGTGGCATCTTTTGTAAACTGCCCCAAATTCCTGCAACTTCTTAATTAAGGTTTTTCTTTGAGGAATTTCTCTTTTGCCACTAAATTTTATTTAATTTTTATGCAACTTTATTGAGGTGTAATTTACATACAACAAAATTTGCCCATTTTAAGTGTACATTTTGATGAGTTTTGGCAAACATGTACACCACGTAGCCACCACCACAGTCAAAATCTGAACATTAACTCAGAGCAGAGTTGTGGATGCTACAGTAATTATTATTTAAACTTTATATGAAATTGTCAAACTCTTTTCCAAATGGTTATATCATATTATTCACCAGCAGTGTATGAGAGTTCTGTTTGCTTTCCATCCTTGCTAACACTTGGTATTGTCAGTCTTTTAATTAAGCCATGGGTAATGGCTAATGGGTATAGACTGGTATTACATTGTGGTTTTACTTTTGTCTTTTCCTATTGACTACTCTTGTTGAGCACCTTTTCATGTGTCTATTGGTCACTCATATATCTTCTTTATTGAAGTGTCTGTTAAAATCTTTTGCCAACCTTTTAAGCCCTTAATAAATGTGGGGCACCTGAGTAGCATAGTCGGTTAGGTGCCGGACTCTTGATTTTGGCTCTGGTCATGATCTCAGTCATGAGATCAAGCCCCATGTTGGACTCTGGGATGAGTGTGGGGCCTACCTGGAATTCTCTCTCCCTTTCTCACATCTCTTCTCCTACTTGTGCTCTCAATCTCTCTCTTAAAAATAAATGAAATAAATTAAAAAAAAAAACCTTAATTAACTTTTTAAAAGTATCTGATTCCTTCTGAATATCTAGGACAAGACCCATAGAAACATCTTTCTTTACGGTGGTTCCAATGTAAAAAGCTCCTGAGCCAAATTTAACTAAGATGACTGATGGAACAGTGGGGTAAAGAACAAAAGGACAAAGATATTGAGAACTAAATGCAAAGAAAAGCTGTAGGCAGAAAACACATCATAGTTGGTGGCCAGGAACATCAGGAAAGAATTAGGCTTTAAAAATTGGCTAAGGAGAAATTTCAGAACAAAGACTGAACGGTGAGTGTAGGGTGAATTTGTTTATGTGATATTCAGTGTTTTTGTGGAGTCAGGCATGGAAACTGAAAGAAGTCAAAGAAGATTGAACAAGTATGATATTGTCACTTTCATAACCTTCCATCTTGTTGTTGTTTTAGGTTTAGTGCTTTAATATACCAAGTTGACACTGACTCCTTGTCCTAACTGTGAAAGCAGCCTTTAGTTATTAGAGCAAGTGATGGAGGTCAGGCGATGTGGCTGTTTCCCTTTGATATGTTTGTAATTAGCACCTGTAATCTTGCCAAAATGCTCCATCTTTCTGCCTCTCAATTTCCCCCCAATTATTGAAAAACGCCTTGAATGGGAAGCCTGGGCGGCTCAGTCGGTTGAGCGTCTGACTTCGGCTCAGGTCATGATCTCACGGTCTGTGAGTTCGAGCCCCGCGTCGGGCTCTGTGCTGACAGCTCAGAGCCTGGAGCCTGCTTCGGATTCTGCGTCTCCCTCTCTCTCTATCCCTCCCCTGCTCATGCTCTGTCTCTCTCTGTCTCAAAAATAAATAAAAACATTTAAAAAAATTTAAAAAAAGAAAAAAAAGAAAAACGCCTTGAATTATAAAAGCTATATCCTTAATCTTTTGTAGAACTAAGAGCAAACAAACAATAAACAATTTGTGCTAAAACCAATGAGCCCAAGAAATCTTCACAGAAACTTGATTGCTAAAGATTATTCATAGTCGTGCTGGATGTGCGGTCTAACCACAGAAACTGTGCAAAACAGTTTCTTTACAAAAAGTTGAATAATACATATCAAGTGAAAGCTGCAATGTTTAAGAATCCCATATGAACATGCCTGCCTTCAGCACAGCCACATCAGGAAAACAGAGGTGTGATCACAATGGGCTGGCTTCCTGATTCCTTTTCTTTCTTTTACATCGTTGGATCCCATTCGTCTCAGTTTCCTTTAATCAAAAAACTCACAATGATGTAGGGAGGGTGGAGGAGATATCCTTATACCCTATTCGCACATGTCTCTCAGCTGACTTGAAGGAGTACATGAGAATTCATCTCTGAAGAAAGGGTTTTCATAGGATCTCTTTTCCACCAAGTGCATATGGAATCCCCGCTCTAGACACTGCAGCAGCAAGCAAGGCTTATCTTGGTTTTCTATTACGTGATTTTCCTTTTAGGGCAAACATGCTAGTACCATTGGCTGGCAGAGGAGTAAAGAGACAGCAAGATCTCTACAATGCATCTCTCTTGATATTTTCACTTGGATGGTGTCTGCAGAGAATTTTTGTGCCATAGATATTTTCATTACAGATTAGGGAAAAAGGAAAGAGCCAAATTACTATCATTTCTATATGAAGTAGTCAACAAAAATACGTATCTTAAAACTTAAGGTAAAAAACTCATGGGCTTATGCAACAAAAAATAAACTGAAATAAAAGTGAACAAGATGCAATAACATTGAAAATTTTAAAAACATAAAGGAATTAATTTTTGCTACAGATAAGTCTTTAATCAACTTCATCACATAGATAAAGGATAAAAAGCTATCATAGCCAATTTACAAGAGGAAACCCAAAAAATAACAAACAAATAAGAGATTCTCAAGCTCTTTATTAATGAGAGATATGCAAACTAAAACCACAGTGAAATTTCAGTCTATACTGTATAGACTAGCAAAAATGACACAGCAACAGAAAACCACACATTGATGAGAATGTGGTGATATCCAAATCGTGGGCACCGTTGATGGAAGCCATCGGCCACCCTAAAGAAGAGCGCACTGGCAGGATTCAGTTGAGTTATTTACCTGGGTATGTAGCTCACTGAAATTCCAACAGATATGTAAATGGGAAAATATGATGATCTTCATTATAGTGTTGGTGATGACAGGAAGTGAAGGCTATTTGGATATTCTTCCTTAGGTAAGTATCAGATAGATACAATGTGGTGAACATTACAAAGTACCATGAAATAGTTAAAAGGAACACACCAATAGAGTGCTGGTGGAGGGGGTTGGGTGGGAGGAGAAGGGAGGCAGGGAGGCAGGGACAGTGCAAAGAAGGATGATATCAATAGCACAATACTATGTATGTGAATTTTTTAATGTATATATTAACAAAAATACACATTTAAAAGAACCCATATATTCAAAAAGATAGATGTTAAATATATTACATTGATTGCTTATAAAGAACAGGTGTGTAAATGGGAAATGAAAATAGGAAGGAACAAACAAATAAATAAAACAAGAGGGGGCCTTAGAGAAACAACACTGGTAGATAACTTAACACCAGAAAAGATAATCAAAACAAGATAGAGAGAGAAAAAGTACTATCAGGAAAGTACCAAAATAATTAAGTACTGCCTCTGTACTCTTTTCTGTGAAAGTAATAGTCTCCTAGAACACAGATAAACTAGAAATACATTTGGTTGGGAGAGAAACAATCTTTCTCTGAAGTATGAACAAAGAGAATGGAAGGGTTTGGAACATATTACTCCCAGGATTCTTCTAGCCAACACTTGTGACAGCAACTAACAGACAGGAATAGAAGCCATGGTAATAGCTGAATTAAGCCACTTTTAAAATAGGCCCCACATGCCACTGTTTCCAAACAAACTTACAAGGAGTGAGGCTAGCCTAGAGCACATAGTAAACACAATAGTTTTATGTTAATCCCAGTAAAGGATAGCATCACCCAATATCTTAACAACATGCCAATTCTCTGGATCTATCGTTAGAAATATATTTTGGAAACTATGAAGACTTACTCTTACCTGTTTCTTTTAAAAAGTAGAAAAAATCTCTGGAAATATTTAAGAAAAATAATAGTAACTGAACTTTACCTTATAGAGTATACAGATGAACTTGAGTTTGGGGGAGGAATTAAAATGTTTCAAAACTTCTGTCCTCTATAAAGAATAGCCTAGCCTTTTATTTAAGAACAGCCTGATGAAATTTCAGTTGTCTAACAAAGACAGAAAATTTGAAAGCAGCATGCCAGCTCCCACATTTTAAGGGTTGTTAACAGCTGCTGTGGGGAAAAAATAGGATTTCACGATCAAGTAGTTTGACAAACTGTGGGTTAAACAAAGTTTCATATTTCATAACGACAGGACTTGTTGAAGCCTATACTATGACAATGTGTACTGTGTATATTCCAGATGTACAGGGCCTAGCGTTTTCTAATCTCATCCAAATGTGGACACTATTCATTACTGAGAACTTTGGGAGGAGACTAGTAAATATAAACTGTAGGTACTGTAAATATAGACTGCAGGTACCATCCAGACTGATAGACTTAGAAGTCTGATGGAAATGGGGAGAATAGCACAGGGATCCCATAAATGTGTGTTTTTTAATAAATTCCAAGTAATTTTGACAATTTACTTAAGTATCATGCACAGATAAAGACTCACATATACACAGGATTCCAAAAGTCTTTGTATAGCTTTAAGCCTTAATAAGCTCAGAAGTATAACACTATACACTTAGAAAAAAGTGTTAAATGGGGCGCCTGGGTGGCTCAGTCGGTTGAGCATCTGACTTCAGGTCATGATCTCACGGTTCATGGGTTTGAGCCCTGCGTCAGGCTCTGTGCTGACAGCTCAGAGCCTGGAGCCTGTTTCAGATTCTGTGTCTCCCTCTCTCTCTGACCCTCCTCCATTCATGCTCTGTCTCTCTCTGTCTCAAAAATAAATAAACATTAAAAAAATTTTAAAAGAAAAAAGAAAAAAGTGTTAAAATGTTAATTAAATTTGTTACATGTTGACATGTTTCTTATTAACATTTAACATAACCATTGCCTTGTAGTATATATTGTTGTAGTCAATTTTTAAACTTTGCAAAAAAAAAAAAAAAAAAACACTACATGTGCATCCATATTACAGGGATTGTGTTTGTAATCCTAGTCTAAACATCATTCAAAGAATGAAGTATTAAAGCATACATGAGAAAACCGCCAGAAGACTAGCAGAATGGACTCTCCAGAGGCAAGCATAGACAAGAGGCCCATGGAAGAGGGTAGGAAGGGCAGAGAGGCGGTGAGTGCTACACGGACCGGTGGGAGGGAGCCAGGGCAGTGGAGGGGCAGCCCACTTGGCAAGGCAGAGCACTGGAGTCTGGCTTGCAAAAGCGGAGGGGCCAGACAGAGTGAATTCTGACAGCCAGAGGGACTTAACATCTAGAATGTTATAAGTCAACAGCTCTGCTTGGAGAGTGGGAGGGTGAGAGGACACCTGGAGGGAGAGTTGTTGAGCCCTGGAAGACAGAGCTCAGCTTGGCGGGGAACAAAGGCACTGGCCAGCGCCATCTCCCTCGCACATCCCCCAGCCAAAACCCCAAAGGGAACCAGTTCTTGCCAAGGAACTTGCTTGCACTGCGCAAACACCCAATGCTGTGCTTCTCTGAATCCATCCCTCCAACGAGTCTGCCTCCCTCCCATTGCCACAGGGCCCCTCCTGCAGCAGACCACCAAAGGAAAAGCGAGCTGAGCCTGCCCCTCCCACCCCTGTGCACCTTGCAGATCCACCCTGGCTAATACGCCAGATTCCATAGAAGCAGCACCACAAGCCTGGCAGTGTGCAAGTAGCCCAGACAGGGGCCACAACACTCCACAGTGAGTCCTGCCCCTGGGAGTGGGGAAGATAAGGTACACACCAGTCTGACTTTGGCCCCGCCCGCCAACACAAGTTACTCCAGACAGCACAGGGGAAGAGCCCTGCAGTTCTGCACCACTCCAAGGACTATCCAAATGATGAAATGGAAGAATTCTCCTCAAAAGAAACTCCAGGAAGTAGCTACAGCTAACGAATTGATCAAAAACAATTTAAGCAATATAACGGAACACGAATTTAAAATAATAGTCATAAAACTAATTGCTGGGCTTGAAAAAAGTATAGAGGGCAGCAGAGAATCCATTGCTACAGAGATCAAGGGACTAAGAAACAGTCAGGAGGAGCTAAGAAATGCTATAAATGAGGTGCAAAATAAAATGGAGGCGACCACAGTTCGGATTGAAGAAGCAGAGGAGAGAATAAGTGAATTAGAAGATAAAATTATGGAAAAAGAGGAAGCTGAGAAAAAGAGAGATAAAAAAATCCAGGAGTATGAGGGGAAAATTAGAGAACTAAGTGATGCGATGAAATGCAACAATATCCGTATACTAGGGATTCCAGAGGAAGAGAGAGAGAAAGGGGCTGAAGGTGTATGTGAAAAAATCATAGCTGAGAACTTTCTTGATCTGGGGAAGGAAAAGGGATTGAAATCCAAGAGGCACAGAGAACTCACCTCAGACATAAATTGAATCAATCTGCATGACATATCATAGTGAAACTGGCAAAATACAAGGATAAAGAGAAAATTCTGAAAGCAGCTAGGGATAAACACGCTCTAACATATAAAGAGAGACCAATAAGACTACTGACAGAGCTATCTACTGAAACGTGGCAGGCCAGAAAGGAATGGCAGGAAATCTTCAATGAGATGAACAGAAAAAATATGCAGCCGAGAATCCTTTATCCAGCAAGTCTGTCATTTAGAATCGAAGGAGAGATAAAGGTATTCCCAAACAAACAAAAACTGAAGGAATTCATCACCACTAAATCAGCCCCACAAGAGATCCAAAGGGGGATTCTGTGAGAAAAAGTACCTGAGACATCACTACAAGCATGAAACCTACAGAAATCACAATGACTCTAAACCCATATCTTTCTATAATAACACTGAATTTAAATGGACTAAATGTTCCAACCAAAAGAAATTGGGTATCAGAATGGATAAAAAAACAAGACCCATCTATTTATTGTCTACAAGAGACTCATTTTAGACCTGAGGACACCTTCAGATTGAAAGTGAGGGGATGGATTTGGAGAGAGGGAAGATGGCGGCGTAGGAGGACGCTGGGCTCACCGCGCGTCCTGCTGATCACTTAGATTCCACCTACACCTGCCTAAATAACCCAGAAAACCACCAGAGGATTAGCAGAACGGAGTCGCCGGAGCCAAGCGCAGACGAGAGGCCCACGGAAGAGGGTAGGAAGGGCGGCGAGGCGGTGCGCGCTCCACGGACTGGTGGGAGGGAGCCGGGGCGGAGGGGCGACTCGCCGGCCAAGCAGAGCCCCCGAGTCTGGCTTGCAAAAAGCGGAGGGGCCTGACGGACTGTGTTCCGACAGCAAGCGCGACTTAGCGTCTGGGAGGTCATAAGTTAACAGCTCTGCTCAGAAAGCGGGAAGGCTGGAGGACAAAGGGAAGGAGAGCTGCTGAGCCCCCGGACGACAGAGCTCAGTTTGGTGGGGAACAAAGGCGCTCGCCAGCGCCATCTCCCCCACCCATCCCCCAGCCAAAATCCCAAAGAGAACCAGTTCCTGCCAGGGAACTTGCTCGCTCCGCGCGCAGAAGCGCAACTCGGCACTTCTGCAGAGCCAAACCTCCGGCAGCGGATCTGACTCCCTCCTGCTGCCACAGGGCCCCTCCTGAAGAGGATCACCTAAGGGGAAGCAAGCTAAGCCTGCCCCTCCTGCCCCTGTGCACCTTGCCTACCCACCCCAGCTAAGACGCCAGATCCCCAGCATCACAAGCCTGGCAGTGTGCAAGTAGCCCAGACAGGCCACCCCACCCCACAGTGAATCCCACCCATAGGAGAGGGGAAGAGAAGGCACGCACCAGTCTGACTGTGGACACAGCGGTGGGCTGGGGGCAGACATCAGGTCTGACTGCGGCTCCGCCCACCAACTCCAGTTATACACCACAGCACAGGGGAAGTGCCCTGCAGGTCCTCACCACGCCAGGGACTATCCAAAATGACCAAGCGGAAGAATTCCCCTCAGAAGAATCTCCAGGAAATAACAACAGCTAATGAGCTGATCAAAAAGGATTTAAATAATAAAACAGAAAGTGAATTTAGAATAATAGTCATAAAATTAATCGCTGGGCTTGAAAACAGTATAGCGGACAGCAGAGAATCTCTTGCTACAGAGATCAAGGGACTAAGGAACAGTCACGAGGAGCTGAAAAACGCTTTAAACGAAATGCATAACAAAATGGAAACCACCACAGCTCGGATTGAAGAGGCAGAGGAGAGAATAGGTGAACTAGAAGATAAAGTTATGGAAAAAGAGGAAGCTGAGAAAAAGAGAGATAAAAAAATCCAGGAGTACGAGGGGAAAATTAGAGAACTAAGTGATACACTAAAAAGAAATAATATACGCATTATTGGTATCCCAGAGGAGGAAGAGAGAGGGAAAGGTGCTGAAGGGGTACTTGAAGAAATAATAGCTGAGAACTTCCCTGAAGTGGGGAAGGAAAAAGGCATTGAAATCCAAGAGGCACAGAGAACTCCCTTCAGACGTAACTTGAATCGATCTTCTGCACGACATATCATAGTGAAACTGGCAAAATACAAGGATAAAGAGAAAATTCTGAAAGCAGCAAGGGGTAAACGTGCCCTCACATATAAGGGAGACCTATAAGACTCGTGACTGATCTCTCTTTTGAAACTTGGCAGGCCAGAAAGAATTGGCACGAGATTTTCAGTGTGCTAGACAGAAAAAATATGCAGCCGAGAATCCTTTATCCAGCAAGTCTGTCATTTAGAATCGAAGGAGAGATAAAGGTCTTCCCAAACAAACAAAAACTGAAGGAATTTGTCACCACTAAACCAGCCCTACAAGAGATCCTAAGGGGGACCCTGTGAGACAAAGTACCAGAGACATCACTACAAGCATAAAACATACAGACATCACAATGACTCTAAACCCATACCTTTCTATAATAACACTGAATGTAAATGGATTAAATGCGCCAACCAAAAGACTTAGGGTATCAGAATGGATAAAAAAACAAGACCCATCTATTTGCTGTCTACAAGAGACTCATTTTAGACCTGAGGACACCTTTAGATTGAGAGTGAGGGGATGGAGATCTATTTATCATGCTACTGGAAGCCAAAAGAAAGCTGGAGTAGCCATCCTTATATCAGACAAACTAGACTTTAAATTAAAGGCTGTAACAAGAGATGAAGAAGGACATTATATAATAGTGACAGGGTCTATCCATCAGGAAGAGCTAACAATTATAAATGTCTATGCGCCGAATACCGGAGCGCCCAAATATATAAAACAATTACTCATAAACATAAGCAACCTTATTGATAAGAATGTGGTAATTGCAGGGGACTTTAACACCCCACTTACAGAAATGGATAGATCAACTAGACACACGGTCAATAAAGAAACAAGGGCCCTGAATGAGACATTGGATCAGATGGACTTGACAGATATATTTAGAACTCTGCATCCCAAAGCAACAGAATATACTTTCTTCTCGAGTGCACATGGAACATTCTCCAAGATAGATCATATACTGGGTCACAAAACAGCCCTTCATAAGTTTACAAGAATTGAAATCATACCATGCATACTTTCAGACCACAATGCTATGAAGCTTGAAATCAACCACAGAAAAACGTCTGGAAAACCTCCAAAAGCATGGAGGTTAAAGAACACCCTACTAACGAATGAGTGGGTCAACCAGGCAACTAGAGAAGAAATTAAAAAATATATGGAAACAAACGAAAATGAAAATACAACAATCCAAACGCTTTGGGACGCAGCGAAGGCAGTCCTGAGAGGAAAATACATTGCAATCCAGGCCTATCTCAAGAAACAAGAAAAATCCCAAATACAAAATCTAACAGCACACCTAAAGGAACTAGAAGCAGAACAGCAAAGGCAGCCTAAACCCAGCAGAAGAAGAGAAATAATATAGATCAGAGCAGAAATAAACAATATAGAATCTAAAAAAACTGTAGAGCAGATCAACGAAACCAAGAGTTGGTTTTTTGAAAAAATAAACAAAATTGACAAACCTCTAGCCAGGCTTCTCAAAAAGAAAAGGGAGATGACCCAAATAGATAAAATCATGAATGAAAATGGAATTATTACAACCAATCCCTCAGAGATACAAACAATTATCAGGGAATACTATGAAAAATTATATGCCAACAAATTGGACAACCTGGAAGAAATGGACAAATTCCTGAACACCCACACTCTTCCAAAACTCAATCAGGAGGAAATAGAAAGCTTGAACAGACCCATCACCAGCGAAGAAATTGAATCGGCTATCAAAAATCTCCCAACAAATAAGAGTCCAGGACCAGATGGCTTCCCAGGGGAGTTCTACCAGACGTTTAAAGCAGAGATAATACCTATCCTTCTCAAGCTATTCCAAGAAATAGAAAGGGAAGGAAAACTTCCAGACTCATTCTATGAAGCCAGTATTACTTTGATTCCTAAACCAGACAGAGACCCAGTAAAAAAAGAGAACTACAGGCCAATATCCCTGATGAATATGGATGCAAAAATTCTCAATAAGATACTAGCAAATCGAATTCAACGGCATATAAAAAGAATTATTCACCATGATCAAGTGGGATTCATTCCTGGGATGCAGGGCTGGTTCAACATTCGCAAATCAATCAACGTGATACATCACATTAACAAAAAAAAGGAGAAGAACCATATGATCCTGTCAATCGATGCAGAAAAGGCCTTCGACAAAATCCAGCACCCTTTCTTAATAAAAACTCTTGAGAAAGTCGGGATAGAAGGAACATACTTAAAGATCATAAAAGCCATTTATGAAAAGCCCACAGCTAACATCATCCTCAACGGGGAAAAACTGAGAGCTTTTTCCCTGAGATCAGGAACACGACAGGGATGCCCACTCTCACCGCTGTTATTTAACATAGTGCTGGAAGTTCTAGCAACAGCAATCAGACAACAAAAGGAAATCAAAGGCGTCAAAATTGGCAAAGATGAAGTCAAGCTTTCGCTCTTTGCAGATGACATGATATTATACATGGAAAATCCGATAGACTCCACCAAAAGTCTGCTAGAACTGATACATGAATACAGCAAAGTTGCAGGATACAAAATCAATGTACAGAAATCAGTTGCATTCTTATACACTAACAATGAAGCAACAGAAAGACAAATAAAGAAACTGATCCCATTCACAATTGCACCAAGAAGCATAAAATACCTAGGAATAAATCTAACCAAAGATGTAAAGGATCTGTATGCTGAAAACTATAGAAAGCTTATGAAGGTAATTGAAGAAAATTTAAAGAAATGGAAAGACATTCCCTGCTCATGGATTGGAAGAATAAATATTATCAAAATGTCAATACTACCCAAAGCTATCTACACATTCAATGCAATCCCAATCAAAATTGCACCAGCATTCTTCTCGAAACTAGAACAAGCAATCCTAAAATTCATATGGAACCACAAAAGGCCCCGAATAGCCAAAGTAATTTTGAAGAAGAAGACCAAAGCAGGAGGCATCACAATCCCAGACTTTAGCCTCTACTACAAAGCTGTCATCATCAAGACAGCATGGTATTGGCAGAAAAACAGACACATAGACCAATGGAATAGAATAGAAACCCCAGAACTAGACCCACAAACGTATGGCCAACTCATCTTTGACAAAGCAGGAAAGAACATCCAATGGAAAAAAGACAGTCTCTTTAACAAATGGTGCTGGGAGAACTGGACAGCAACATGCAGAAGGTTGAAACTAGACCACTTTCTCACACCATTCACAAAAATAAACTCCAAATGGATAAAGGACCTGAATGTGAGACAGGAAACCATCAAAACCTTAGAGGAGAAAGCAGGAAAAGACCTCTCTGACCTCAGCCGTAGCAATGTCTTACTCGACACATCCCCAAAGGCAAGGGAATTAAAAGCAAAAGTGAATTACTGGGACCTTATGAAGATCAAAAGCTTCTGCACAGCAAAGGAAACAACCAACAAAACTAAAAGGCAACCAACGGAATGGGAAAAGATATTTGCAAATGACATATCGGACAAAGGGCTAGTATCCAAAATCTATAAAGAGCTCACCAAACTCCACACCCGAAAAGCAAATAACCCAGTGAAGAAATGGGCAGAAAACATGAATAGACACTTCTCTAAAGAAGACATCCGGATGGCCAACAGGCACATGAAAAGATGTTCAGCGTCGCTCCTTATCAGGGAAATACAAATCAAAACCACACTCAGATATCACCTCACGCCAGTCAGAGTGGCCAAAATGAACAAATCAGGAGACTATAGATGCTGGAGAGGATGTGGAGAAACGGGAACCCTCTTGCACTGTTGGTGGGAATGCAAATTGGCGCAGCCGCTCTGGAAAACAGTGTGGAGGTTCCTCAGAAAATTAAAAATAGACCTACCCTATGACCCAGCAATAGCACTGCTAGGAATTTATCCAAGGGACACAGGAGTACTGATGCATAGGGGCACTTGTACCCCAATGTTCATAGCAGCACTCTCAACAATAGCCAAATTATGGAAAGAGCCTAAATGTCCATCAACTGATGAATGGATAAAGAAATTGTGGTTTATATACACAATGGAGTACTACGTGGCAATGAGAAAAAATGAAATATGGCCTTTTGTAGCAACGTGGATGGAACTGGAGAGTGTGATGCTAAGTGAAATAAGCCATACAGAGAAAGACAGATACCATATGGTTTCACTCTTATGTGGATCCTGAGAAACTTAAGAGAAACCCATGGGGGAGGGGAACAAAAAAAAAAAAAAAAAGAGGTTAGAGTGGGAGAGAGCCAAAGCATAAGAGACTGTTGAGAACTGAGAACAAACTAAGGGTTGATGGGGGGTGGGAGGGAGGAGAGCGTGGGTGATGGGTACTGAGGAGGGCACCTTTTGGGATGAGCACTGGGTGTTGTATGGAAACCAATTTGACAATAAATTTCATATATAAAAAAAAATAATAATAAAATAAAATAAAATTGCGAACTGAAAAAAAAAAATAAAAAAATAAAGTGAGGGGATGGAGAACTATCTATCATGCTACTAGAACTCAAAAGAACGCTGGAGTAGCCATACTTATATCAGACAAACTAGACTTTAAATTAAAGGCTGTAACAAGAGATGAAGAAGGGCATTGTATAATAATTACAGGGTCTTTCCTTCAGGAAGAGCTAACAATTATAAATGTCTATGCGCCGAATACCGGAGCCCCCAAATACATAAAACAATTAACCCCAAACATAAGCAACCTTATTGATAAGAATGTGGTAATTGCAGGGGACTTTAATACTCCACTTACAACAATGGATACATCATCTAGACACAGGATCAATAAAGAAACAAGGGCCCTGAATGATACATTGGATTAGATGGACTTGACAGATATATTTAGAACTCTGCATCCCAAAGCAAGAGAATATACTTTCTTCTCGAGTGCACATGGAACATTCTCCAAGATAGATCATATCCTGGGTCACAAAACAGCCCTTTATAAGTATAAAAGAATTGAGATCATACCATGCACACTTTCAGACCACAATGCTATGAAGCTTGAAATCAACCACAGGAAAAAGTCTGGAAAACCTCCAAGAATGGAGGTTAAAGAACACCCTACTAAAGAATGAATGGGTCAACCAGGCAATTAGAGAAGAAATTAAAAAAATATATGGAAACAAATGAAGATGAAAATACAACAATCCAAACACTTTGGGATGCAGCAAAGGCAGTCCTGAGAGGAAAATACATTGCAATCCAGGCCTATCTCAAGAAACAAGAAAAATCCCAAATACAAAATCTAACAGCACACCTAAAGGAAATAGAAGCAGAATAGCAAAGACACCCCACATCCAGCAGAAGAAGAGAAATAATAAAGATCAGAGCAGAAATAAACAATATAGAATCTAAAAAAACTATAGAGCAGATCAGTGAAACCAAGAGTTGGTTTTTTGAAAAAATAAACAAAATTGATAAACCTCTAGCTAGGCTTCTCAAAAAGAAAAGGGAGATGACCCAAATAGATAAAATCATGAATGAAAATGGAATTATTGCAACCAATCTCTCAGAAATACAAGCAATTATCAGGGAATACTATGAAAAATTATATGCCAACAAACTTGACAACCTGGAAGAAATGGACAAATTCCTAAGCACCCACATACTTCCAAAACTCAAACAGGAAGAAATACAAAACTTGAACAGACCCATAACCAGTGAAGAAATTGAATCAGTTATCAAAAATCTCCCAACAAGTAAGAGTCCAGGACCAGATGGCTTCCCAGGGGAATTCTACCAGACATTTAAAGCAGAGATAATACCTATCTTTCTCAAGCTATTTCAAAAAAATAGAAAGGGAAGAAAAACTTGGAGACTCATTCTATGAAGCCAGCATTACTTTGATTCCCAAACCAGACACCCAGCAAAAAAAGAGAACTACAGGCCAATATCCCTGATGAATATGGATGCAAAAATTCTCAATAAGATACTAGCAAATCGAACTCAACAGCATATAAAAAGAATTATTCACCATGATCAAGTGGGATTCATTCCTGGGCTGCAGGGCTGTTTCAACATTCGCAAATCAATCAACATGATACATCACATTAATAAAAGAAAAGATAAGAACCATATGATCCTGTCAATCGATGCAGGAAAAGCATTTGACAAAATTCAGCATCCTTTCTTTGTAAAAACCCTCAAAAAAGTCAGGATAGAGGGAACATACTTAAACATCATAAAAGCCATTTATGAAAAGCCCACAGCTAACATCATCCTCAATGGGGAAAAACTGAGAGCTTTCTCCCTGAGATCAAGAATACGACAGGGATGTCCACTCTCACTGCTGTTGTTTAACATAGTGCTGGAAGTTCTAGCATCAGCAATCAGACAACAAAAGGAAATCAAAGGCATCAAAATTGGCAACGATGAAGTTAAGCTTTCACTTTTTGCAGATGACATCATATTATACATGGAAAACCCGACAGACTCCACCAAAAGTCTGCTAGAACTGATACATGAATTCAGCAAAGTCGCAGGATACAAAATCAATGTACATAAACCAGTTGCATTCTTATACACTAACAATGAAGCAACAGAAAGACAAATAAAGAAACTGATCCCATTCACAATTGCACCAAGAAGCATAAAATACCTAGGAATAAACCTGACAGATGTAAAAGATCTGTATGCTGAAAACTATAGAAAGCTTATGAAGGAAATTGAAGAAGATATAAAGATATGGAAAAACATTCCATGCTCATGAATTGGAAGAATAAATATTGTTAAAATGTCAATACTACCCAAAGCTACCTACACATTCAATGCAATCCCAATCAAAATTGCACCAGCATTCTTCTCAAAGCTATAACAAGCAATCCTAATATTTGAATGGAACCACAAAAATAATTTTGAAGAAGTAATTTTGAAGAAGAAGACCAAAGCAGGAGGAATCACAATCCAAGACTTTAGCCTCTACTACAAAGCTGTAATCATGAAGACAGCATGGTATTGGCACAAAAACAGACACATAGATCAATGGAATAGAATAGAAACCCCAGAATTAGACCCACAAAAGTATGGCCAACTAATCTTTGACAATGCAGGAAAGAACATCCAATGGAAAAAAGACAGTCTCTTTAACAAATGGTGCTGGGAGAACTGGACAGCAACATGCAGAAGAATGAAACTAGACCACTTTCTCACACCATTCACAAAAACAAACTCAAAATGGATAAAGGACCTGAATGTGAGACAGGAAACCATCAAAACCCTAGAGGAGAAAGCAGGGAAAAACCTCTCTGACCTCAGCTGCAGCAATTTCTTACTTGACACATTCCCCAAAGGCATGGGAATTAAAAGCAAAAATGAACTATTCGGACCTCATGAAGATAAAAAGCTTCTGCACAGCAAAGGAAACAACCAACAAAACTAAAAGGCAACCAACGGAATGGGAAAAGATATTTGCAATTGACATATCGGACAAAGGGCTGGTATCCAAAATCTATAAAGAGCTCACCAAACTCCACCCCCAAAAAAACAAATAATCCGGTGAAGAAATGGGCAGAAAACATGAATGGACACTTCTCTAAAGAAGACATCAGGATGGCCAACAGACACATGAAAAGATGCTCAACATCGCTCCTCATCAGGGAAATACAAATCAAAACCACACTCAGATATCACCTCACGCCAGAGTGGCTAAAATGAACAAATCAGGAGACTATAGATGCTGGCGAGGATGTGGAGAAACGGGAACCCTCTTGCACTGTTGGTGGGAATGCAAACTGGTATAGCCGCTCTGGAAAACAGTATGGAGGTACCTCAAAAAATTAAAAATAGATCTACCCTATGACCCAGCAATAGCACTGCTAGGAATTTACCCAAGGGATACAGGAGTGCTGATGCATAGGGGCACTTGTACCCCAATATTTATAGCCGCACTTTCAACAATAGCCAAATTTGGAAAGAGCCTAAATTGTCCATCAACTGATGAATGGATAAAGAAATTGTGGTTTATATACACAATGGAATACTACCTGGCAATGAGAAAGAATGAAATATGTCCTTTTGTAGCAACGTGGATGGAACTGGAGAGTGTTATGCTAAGTGAAATACGTCACACAGAGAAAGACAGATACCATATGTTTTCACTCTTATGTGGATCCTGTGAAACTTAACAGAAGTCAATGGGGGGACGGGAAGAAAAAAAAGAAAGAGGTTAGAGAAGGAGGGAGCCAAAGCATAAGACACTCTTAAAAACTGAGAACAAACTAAGGGTTGATGAGGGGTGGGAGGGAGGGGAGGGTGGGTGATGGGTATTGAGGAGGGCACCTTTTGGGATGAGCATTGAGTGTTGTATGGAAACCAATTTGGCAATAAATTTCATATTAAAAAAAAAAAAGCATGCACAACAGTTTTTATGTGACCCCACAAGAGTCTAAGGAAGAAAGATCAGATTAATGAAGTGGACAGAGAAAAAGTCTTTCTCTACCAGAAACTATGGCATGAATAAAGTTAATATTAAAAATTTACTTTTTATTATTATTTACTTGCACTATTACATCAACAATCTATTATGTATATGAGTTGTTTTCTAAATTATCAAAGTAAATTTACATTCAATGTAACTGTGATGTGCCTTACACTTTTAAGAAAAGTAGTAATCTGTGAACTAATTGATCGTAATTTCTACATTAAGAAGATATTCAATTAACAAAAATATCTAAACCCTATTCACTGTAGGTAAGTAGGAAATTACAATTTTAATGTTTTTATTTATTATTTATTTATTTATTTATTTATTTATTTATTTATTTATTTTGAGAGAGAGAGAGAGAGACAGAGTGCAGACAGGAGAGGGGCAGAGAGAGAGGGAGACACAGAATCTGAATCAGGCTCCAGGTTCCCAGCTGTCAGCACAGAGCCCCACGCGGGGCTCAAACTCATGAACCATGAGATCATGACCTGAGCTGAAGTCAGACGCGTAACCGACTGAGCCACCCAGGAACCCCGGAAATTATAATTTTAATTTAAGTAACCTTGCAAGAAGAAATATGTACAAAGTTATTTAAAGAAAATTCTTTAAGTATGGTAATAAAATAATTTTAAATAATTAAACTTTCAAATTATGTTTTTTATAAGTTTGTAACATTTATATTTCTCATATTTAAAATTGAATATTATTTTTTTTAATTTTAAGTTTGGGACCCTGTATGAGTAATGTATCTATAGAGAGAGAGAGAGATCACTCATACAAACGACAGTGTGAGTACACAGTTTAAAGCCACTTACTATTCATTCATTCAGTGAGACGTCATTATTCAAACAAATGTTTATTGAGTGCCAACTCTATGGCTGGTACTGTTTGAAACAGAGTTTATTAACTAAAGAAACAGATAAAGCCCATGCTCTTATGCTATTTATATCCTACTTAGGGAAGCCACAAAACAAACAAATAGTTAAAACGTATTGTATGCTAGATGCTGATGGTTGACATGGAGGACACTAAAGCAGGGAAGAGGAATAGAAAATTTTGAAGGGAGGAGGAAGAAAAAGTTCCTTTCTTCTTTAAGGTAATTAAGGAAGGCGTCCTTGTTAAGTGACATTTGAACAGAGATATGAGGGAGGGAGGAGAGGAAGCATATTACATTATTATCAGGGAAGGACAGTTCAAAACAGAGGAAATAGTAAGCACAAAGGTCCATAGGGAGTGTGCTTAGGAGAAGGAAGGAACTCCAAGGAGCCAGCATTGCTGGAACAGAGTAAGAGATGGAGAGAACTTCTGGAGAACCACAAGAGCGTTTTGACCATGGTGGTATGACCTGATTTCCTTTTTTTTTTTTTTAATTTTTTCAAATGTTTATTTATTTTTGACAGAGAGAGAATGACAGAGTATGAGTGGGGGAGGGGCAGAGAGAGAGGGAGACACGAAACCTGAAGCAAGTTCCAGGCTCTGAGCTGTTAGCACAGAGCCTGATGACGTGGGGCTCGAACTCACCGACCCGCAAGACCACGACCTAAGCTGAAGTCAGACGCTCAACCAACTGAGCCACCCAGGCGTCCCCACCTGATTTACTTTTAAAAGGAAAGACTATTGCAATAATCTCAGCACAAGATGGTGGCTACAAGCTTGTATGGTAATGGGGGCAGTGGTCAGAAGTGGTGGAACAAGATATGTAGTAGACTGGATTTGGGCTAGGAAAGAAAGAAAAAAAAAAGATGACTTGGGGTCCGAGCAACTGAAAAGACAGAGCTGTCATTTACAGAAACAGGAAAAATCACTAGGGGATTAGGTGTGGGGGAGTGGAGGTGAGAAATCAGGAGTTCAGTTTAAATTTGAAATACTTAAGAAACATTGACATTGATTTGTAGTGTATACAGCTGAATATGGAGTTTTCAGTTTAGAGTAGAGGGCATAGATAAACATAAGGTTGGGCACACTGTCAGCGAAACTGGAATTATAAGATATTAGGGAGTTAGTGTAGAAATGATGTGATTCAAGTTTTTCCAAAATCCAAAGGGATATATAAAAATACAATTGTATCATTCTCTCTTTCTGATGGACAAGAAGGTAAATGAAAAATAAACAAGTGGGGTGCCTGGGTGACTCAGTCAGTTAAGCATTTGACTTCGACTCAGGTCATAATCTCGCGGTTCGTGGGTTCCTCGTGGGTTCCTTGTGGGTTCAAGCCCCACATCGGGCTCTGTGCTGACAGCTCAGAGCCTGGAGCCTGCCTCAGATTCTGTGTCTCCCTCTCTCTCTGCCCCTCCCCTGCTCGTGCTCTATGTCTCTCTGTCTCTCAAAAATAAATAAATGTTAAAAAAAAAAAAAACTAGAAATAAAAATAAATAAACAAGCTAACATGAATGACTTTTTTTACTCCAGATTAGTTCATAAACTCAATCTTAGTTTCTGACAGCTTTATCTCCTATACCTTCTATGTCTGAGGAACAATAACATTTGATGTTCATCATGACTATTCTTTGGTACAAGAGAACCGAAGAGATGTTGTAAATTATCAAAGCAAATTTACATTCACTATAATTGCAATGTGCATTATACTTTTATAAAAAGTAGCAATCCATGAATTGTATAATTGTAACTCTTACATTAATAGCTATTCATATAACAAAAATACCCATTCTTTAATCATTAACAGAGAGTCACAAATTAATAAACTTACAGACAATATGTGCAAAGAGGTGTTTGAGTAAAAGGTTTAGTGATAAAAATTATTGAGATAATTTTTTAAAAAAAGACCTTACTACATCTTTAAAATATAATTGATTAGTAATGAATGAAATGTATCAAACAGAGAAGCTTAAAGATTAAAAAGTATTTCAGGAGGACCAATCCAAAGTGTATGGATTAAGAATCTATCTGCAAGGAATGACTTGAAGAGCCTCAAAATCTGTAAAGAATGCAAGTATAATAAAATGTAGGGGGAATTTAGAAAGACTTTGGTTTGATGGGGCCTTATGAGCTGTGTTACTAGAGACAAGTGGATTTACCTATCAGAGGCCTTACTTCTAAAAGTAAGGTCAGCCTCTCTCTCTGAGCTGTTGTAGGATTATATGAGACTGTTCATTCATTTATTCATTAATAAATAGGTTTATTTTTGGGAATGCAAGCTGGTGCAGCCACTCTGGTAAACAGTATGGAGGTTCCTCAAAAAACTAAAAATATAACTACCCTAAGACCCAGCAATTGCACTACTAGGCATTTATCCATGGGATATAGGTGTGCTGTTTCGAAGGGACACATGCACCCCCATGTTTATAGCAGCACTAACAACAATAGCTAAAGGAGAGAAAAAGCCCAAATGTCCATTGATGAATGAATGGATAAAGAAGATGTGGTATATATATACAATGGAGTATTACTCGGCAATCAAAAAGAATGAAATCTTGCCATTTGCAACTACACGGATGGAACTGGAGGGTATTAGGCAAGTGAAATTAGTCAGTCAGAGAAAGACAAAAATCATATGACTTCACTCATATGAGGACTTTAAGAGACAAAACAGATGAACATAAGGGAAGGGAAACAAAAATAATATAAAAACAGGGAGGAGGACAAAACAGAAGAGACTCATAAATATGGAGAACAAACTGAGGGTTATGGGAGGGGGTGTGGGAGGGGGATGGGCTAAATGGGTAACGGGCACTAAGAAATCTACTCCTGAAATCATTGTTGCACTATATGCTAACTAATTTGGATGTAAATTTTAAAAAAAATAAAAATTAAATTAAAAAAATAATTAGGTTTAATTTTTTTCATGTTTATTTACTTTTGACAGACAGAGAGAGAGACAGAGCATGAGCGGGGGAGGGGCAGAGAGAGAGAGAGGGAGACACAGAGTCTGAAGCAGGTTCCAGGCTCAGAGCTGTCAGCACAGAGCCCGATGCAGGGCTTGAACTCAGGAACCACGAGATCATGACCTGAGCCGAAGTCGGACACTTAACCAACCGACTGAGCCACCCAGGCGCCCCTATAATTAGGTTTAGATACTGTTAAACTCTGGTGGTAATAAGAAAATGAGATAGGGTCATGTGAGAGAGTGACTCTCTCTGTGTGCAGATATGTGGCTGAGTTGATAAGAAAGCCCAAGACATGTAAGCCAAAACAATACATGAAAAAGTAGTTGGCACATATTAGGTTCTCAAAGCATTTGTATTTTATCTTCACAAATGTCCCAATTTTGTTGCCAAATATCTTTCACAAATAGCTAGACATAATGATAAAAAAATGTCCAATTTTGGCATGAAGACCTGGTTGCAAATGGCCTCGTTAAAATTCTGATTAGGAAATACTGTGAAAGGGAAAGTGAAGGACAGAACCAACAGTTTCAAGAAGCATACTATTATTTTAATGCTCAAAACAATCTACTGAGGTTGATACGTTAATATTCCCAACTTAGAACTGAGGAAGATGAAGCCCAGAGAAGTTAAATGAATCCCTTAACATTATACAGCTAAAATGTAATGAAAGTGAAGTTTGAGCATGGATCTAACGCCAAAGTCTTTTCTTTGCCAACACTATCACCAGATGTGGAGTTACCATGCAGAAATGATGTTTAAACTTAGGGCCCCTTAACTGCATGATATCCTCCCAATGCCCTCTGAAGGGCCCTTAGCAATATGGGTAAAGAATGTCATCAAATTAAAGAGATTTAAGATTGGTCACTGGACAAGACAATTTCACACGTCGAACTCATGAAAGAAATTTGATAGAGGATTTCTCAAGTCTAACAACAACCTTAAACATTTACTTAAGATTACCAATAAGAAGACGTGAGTAGAAAGAAACTTTTCTAAACTGTCAATAATAAAAAAATTTGATGCACTGTGCCAAAGAAAAGACATAATTATCTTTTCATTTTCTTTATAGAAACTTATATTACAATATTGCTTTATCATATGAAGAAGCAATAAAAAAAATGCTGCCAAGTGTGTTGAGAAAAGCTATCGTTGTGTGGCAGTCGAGTAAAATAATCATGCTATTTTTCTAGATTTTGTGGTGTTTGCCATTTTTTCCAGCTTTTGAAATTTTAAAATTTGTTAGGCTTTTGCTCATTATAGAAGTTTCTTTTTGTACCTAATTTTGTGTTATTTTTGCAAAAGAAGTCCCTGTAGACTTTTATTATTATAAACTTCCAGCTCTACAAAACCTGGACATATCACATCCACAGATTCTCTACAAAGAATGGATCCACAGTGAAGCAGCGCAGGGAATGGCCAGGTATGTGGCAGAGAAAGATGTTCTCACTCTCAGAGATTGCAAACCCGAGAGGAGCTAGGAAATGAGTAATTTCCACAAGCCAGAGAAGAGCAGGAGAAAAAAGAGCCACCTTGGAAGGGAATACCCACCAGGGGACAATGGGTCAGTGACCAAGTGCAAAAAACTACACTGCACAGTCCTTTTCTATAGTACAGTGTCTTTTCCATGGTCTTCACTGGTCATATTCCAGCGGCCTTCCACTGGTCTTCTGGTCATATTCCAGAAACCTTAAACACCTCATTTTTATCTACTTAAATATTCCATTTATATACTTTCAAGAAACTGGTTTAGACTAACTTGAATATTTACTTTGGGGCTAATCACAGAGAATCTAAGAATAATAAAGAATCTTAGGAATGCTGTAGACCTGGCTTCATTTGACGAAGAGGAAACTTGACTTTCTCTAGACCACAGATATCACTGGAAATTAAAGTTCAATTTATCAATCAAGTTATCAAACATAACTGAGTATCTCTTCTGTCTTTGAAATGAGAAAATGAGAAATAGAAATAGAAATAGAAATCTTTGAAATAGAAATGAGAAAAAAAAATAGGAAGAACCAGTCTCATATGCTTAACATTTTAAAAGGTTAAAATATAATGTTTACAACCATTAGTAATATACATGGGAAAGACCCCAAAAGGCCACTGACTGATGAATGGATAAAGAAGCTGTGGTATGTATGTGCAATTAAATATTACTCGGCAATCAAAAAGATTGCCATTTGCAACAACATAGATAAAACCTGAGCGTATTATGCTAACCGAAATAAGTCAGTCAGAGAAAGATAAATATATGATTTCACTCACATGTGGAATTTAACAAACAAAACAGATGAATATAGGGGAAGGGAAGGAAAAATAAGATAAAAACAGAGAGGTAGGCAAACCATTAGGAGACTCTTAAATATAGAGAACAAACTGAGGATTGCTGGAGGGGTGTTGCGTGGGGGAATGGGCTAAATGGGTGATGGGCATTAAGGAGAGCACTTGTTGGGATGAGCACTGAGTTTTATATCTAAGTGATGAATCACTAAATTCTACTCCTGAAATCATTATTACATTATATGTTAACTAACTTGGATTTAAGTAAAATAAAAAAAAGAAAAAACATAAAAATAAAATATAGTTAAGAAATAATGTATATTAACACTAGATATATATGTGTGCACACATATATAGTATATATCATACACACACACACACACATATATATATATATATATATATATATATATATATATATATATGATTGTATATACAGGATATGTAGTGTATAGTCAGTTATTTCAGAGCAATAAAATTAAAATGCCACAAAATCATGAGAAAACTTTATTAAATATCAATATATTTTACCATTCATGAACGAATTCTAGGGCATTGATTTATTCAGTAATTGTTAATATTAGTATTAACAGGAAAAGTGAAAAATATTTTTTTACTGCCTATGAAAGTGTACAAAATTCAAATATGACAGAATTGAACAACCTATTACTTGTTCGTATTTTCTGGCTTTATAATTTAAATGAATGCTCCACTTCTTTTTAAAAGCAAATTATTTTTAAGTAAATGTCAACTATATTATATATATGAGTCCCCAGAAATATGAGATAAATAAAATATGGACCTTAGCGGTGAGTCAAAGGCAACAAGATTACTTTGTAAATTGCCTCTGTCCTCAAAACACCCCAAATTAGTTTTGTCTTTAGCTGGACTCATGAGAGCAATGTTCCATCAAGTGAATCCCTCAAAAACAAAACTTCAAAACTCTAAAGAGATTTGTCTTTCCTAATCTAAATTAAAATAGTGAAAGGGAGAGATTAAAACACAAAAGAGATCATGGAAATTTCAAAATTATTCCATTCCACATCACCTTCTGTCTTCTACCCCCATCGCACTCTACTCCCTGAAAAAGCTTAAAAATGAGTCCAGAGTACATTAGCCTTCTAGTAATATCACGGCTGTCTGAAAGCTGGGGAGAAACTCAGAGCAGGATTATGGTTTCTTCCTTTTGTGTTGCTGTTGTGTTTCATGCTGTTCATTTTGGGGTTTTTGAAAACTGAAGAAAGAATAGGCAGCTGGATGGACAGACAGACAATTGCTTGAAGCCAGGTTATTAGTAGCTTAAGTAGTAATCTTTTAAGTGTATTGCCAAACATACCGCAAAGAGATCTGAAATAGCTCTTGACTGAAAAAAGCTGAGGTGATGTGGTAACGACACACCTCCAACTGTTTTTCTGACTGCCTGAGACTTTAAAATGTTACTTTCATCTTGTTAAAAGGTGCATAAAGTATAGTAAGCTTCAGGGCTCTCCTTTATTGAATGTATCCCCATTGTTTTGTTCAACTGTCACTGGAATTACTTGAATTTTTTGACAATAATGAAAAAAATATTACCACCACAATTCAAGTTGTATCAACATAAAAAACATAGTAATCCAGTGGAGTTAGAAAAAAAATATCTCAGCTCTATTTTTCCTTGCTTTACAAACCACATGACAAACAAACTCTTGACTATGTAAACTATTCCAATTAGGAAGATTAGCCTATGTCATTAAGATTTCAGGGCAAGAAACCTTCTACAAAATAAGTTCCAGTTCAAAACTGGACTAATAAAAATTTCCATATAAACATCAAAACATTAGCAGAGCAAAACAAAACCTTTGCCGAAATCTCATTTGGGAAATAGATATAATGATTATTTGTATTGTATAAAAATAGAAACAGTAACAGAAAAAAGATGAGTCAGATTTTTGAAAGCATAAAAAATGCTCATGTATGTTTCTTTTGACAAATAAAGGCAAAACACACAAAATTATTTATATACTACATTCTCTTATCTTTATTCCTTTCATTGCATTTTTCCCCCTGCATTTAGGGGGCTGAGTGAGGAGAACATTGCAAAAACGAAACTTGAAAGTACTCAATTAATATACATTTATTGTAAAAATTCAAACACAAATGTATACATTAAAAAATAACTGTCCCACTCTCTCCCTACCCATTCCCCAAATGTTAATATATATCCTTTTTGTTTTCTATGTTTATGCAATATATATGCAATTAGATAATGTATATGTAATTAAACACATGTATATCCTAACTTTCAGTTCAAGTATTTTTAAACTAACTCAAGAAACTATAAGAAAGCCACAACACCAGAAAGACTAAATATTTTTTGATCCAAAATAAATACATTTTTGTTAGCTCCAATACAAGGTATACAACTGTATACAAGTATAGCAAATCTACATTCTTCTAGGCAATTTTTGTCGAAATGAGATTAGAATACCTTGCCAAGTAAAAACAATCACATAGTAAGAATGATGGGAACCACTAAACCAGAAAATCTTAAAATAAAAGAATCAAGGAAAATAAAGTATAAATATCCCTATCCATTAGAAACTCAAATAAACTAATGTAAATTTTCAGAAACAATGCAGAAATACTCCTATTTGCAGTGTCACAAAAGCACATTATCAACTCCAGCATACGTTTTCCTGATCTTTTTCTTTTATTTCTTGTTTTAAAAACTCCTCTCCTTTAGCAAGTCTTTAATGTGAAACAAGTTCCTTGGATATCGATGCCTTGTGAACAAGAAAGTGTTTTGTCTCATGTTACAAGTCCTAAACTATTTGTGGTTTTGTCTTTATTTATACCTAAAACCTGAGGGTGACACGAATGAACAATTGTCATATTATTTGCTATGTATCGTCGATGAAGCAACTGCAGTAGCTGGGTTTCCCAGTGTCTTTGAGTGATTCAGATTGGATTTATACTGTATCAGTAGCTAAGTGCTAATTGCTGGAACTCACAGTCATCGTGTGGTTGTGTGTGGTTGAATGAGTCACTGAGATCCTAAATCTCTTACAGCCAGTGGTGTGCCAGTAAATGGTTACCAACCAGCTTTCTGGGGTGGGGAGAAACCCAGCCCTGATTTATAGCATTTGCCAGTTTCCATGGAGTAAACATTTCTACCACAGCCAATTTTGAGAGACTGAAGAGGTCCCTGACTTCAGAGTTCGGAAGAGTTGCACACAACCAGCTCCTGAAGGCCTCTACGAGCCACCTCCAGCACACCACACCACTTCACGGCAATCTTGGAAATAACTTCAAAAACTCAGTGACGTCCCAACTTGTCATTCCAAATAGCTATGCACATGGTTACCAGGACAATTAAAGGCACCCCAGTCATCACTCTTCCTTCCCCTTTTCCCATCACATCTCTCTCTTCCCTGAAAAACAAAGTCTAATTCTCTGCTAAGCTTTTGATATTAAACCTCTTTCCCTGAACCCATGAGCTTAAAGACTCAAATCCTCCCTCTCCACTTTGCACATCTTGACAATACCATGGTCTGAAAAAAAATGAAGAGGAAAGGAAAAGACAACTTCCATGGTGATTCTTAGGCCCAGAGAAGTAACTGCTTTTATTTCCTGGCACCCCAAATAAAGTCAAGAGGAAGGTAAATAACTAGAACTCTTCCCTAAGTTACATCTCAACATGCAAGGTTGTGCTGATTTCAGAGCCTCCTGCCACCTCCTAACCTGTAGGGTCACCATGAATGGTTCCACATAGGAAGTGCATACTCAAGTGCCTGGCATAGAGAGGGGATGGACATGTGTGTATTGAATAAATAAATGACTATTTATCCCCTTCCTCAATCTTGTGATACCATCTTTTGGACAGTGCCTTAGAAGGCATATCTATAATATAGCTGCACCTGCATAATGTACCCTCAGTTATTTTACAGTATATGTAATATGAAGGCTATCAAGGGAAGAAATACTGTAGAAGCATTTCTGAATTTAGCAGTGGAAGAATTCAGTTGTCAAACTGTAGGTAAGGGAAAATACTATATTCCTAAAATTGTCCAAAATCATTGCCATCTGTACTGTCACTATTTCTCCAAACTTCTTGGCCCAGATTTTCTAAGGATAACCTGTCTATACCACAGGAGGCCAGGTGAGCATCTGAAAAATGGTAGTAAATGAAAGCACCTGGCTCCGATTGCACCCTACAAATATTTTTTTCTAAAATGAGTTTCTACCCTCCCAATACTTCGCCTTCCTTTTTTCTCCTCACTGACACTATAATCATGTTACCGCTGAGATCATCTCTACCAGGAGACTTGCTCCAAGTGGGAGGTTAGGCAACAGCCAGCTTTATATTTTCATGTGTTTTGATAAATATCTTTGTTCTTCCTTGGGCTGCTGTGGAAAATAAGGATATTTTTGAGAAGGGAGAAATTTCATTATTTCATGTGTTTTATTAAAAAGGCACAAAAAGGATTCAAAATTGCATTCTTTTATTTGGTAAGCAGCATAATTATTATTTTCTACCACTGTCTTTGGAAATATTCTGATTTCATTTACAAGTTAATGGTGTCCATTAGCTAATCTGACCTTTAGCCCAGAGATTTTATATGATACCTGAATACATGCTAAAGAAATTTTACTGAATTAATGAATAAATCAGTGAATGAATGAATGGATATTGTAAGATCAAATCACTCTTCTGGAATCTAAATCCACTTTGTTGCCCAACCTATTTGAAAAATGCTCACTTAGAACACATCTCATTGCCAACTTGGAAACTGACTACATTTGATATAATTTCATTCAACTCTGCATCTTACTAGGGACCAAAAAAATGTAATGTTGTTTCTCAACTGCTAGATCAAATCTTTATGAAGATTTGTGGTTATAGCTGTTGTTACAGTAGGATCAAATTTTGTCTTCCCCGATGAGCTTTCCCAAATAAAATTTAAAAGCCTTGGTTAAATCTGTTTTTATCACTGTGCCTTATTTTAATTCAATTACTTCCTTCAGAATGAAAAGTTTCAAACGTTAGAGAAGGCAGCAGTTCCTCTGTTGTTCTTACTATTGTCAGTTCGCCCAAACCCCAAACAGCCTGTAGAGGTCCTTCCAGTACTACAACTGCAAACAGAACAATATTTCATCTTTATTAAGAAATAATGGAATCCTTAACAATTTACAAGAGAAGAGAAAACTACAGCCCTCCCAGATAATAGTTGTATTTCAAAAATTTTCCTTTATATTGGTACCAGAAATTAGTTTCTCAATTTAAAAAGACCAGGTAACTAAAGTCAATTTACTTTTCAAGTGTTCGCTGATACATGAATCTATAACTTGTAGTAACCTCAAGATGCCTTCCTTCCTTTGTTCAGTAGACACTGATCAACGGTCACATCCAACAATTGGAAATTAATATGTAGAATACATAAAAGTCCCTTCATTAATTTGAAATAATGTTTGCTGTATTTAAAAATAATACTGGGGCGCCTGGGTGGCGCAGTCGGTTAAGCATCCGACTTCAGCCAGGTCACGATCTCGCGGTCCGTGAGTTCGAGCCCCGTGTCAGGCTCTGGGCTGATGGCTCAGAGCCTGGAGCCTGTTTCCGATTCTGTGTCTCCCTCTCTCTCTGCTCCTCCCCCGTTCGTGCTCTGTCTCTCTCTGTCCCAAAAATAAATAAACGTTGAAAAAAAAAATTCAAAAAAAATAAATAAATAAAAATAATACTGGGGTGCCTGGGTGGCTCAGTTGGTTGAGCACCTACTTCGGCTCGGGTCATGATCTCGAGGTTTGTGAGTTTGAGCGCCGCCTGTGCTGACAGCTCAGAGCCTGGAGCCTGCTTCAGATTCTGTGTCTCCCCCTCTCTCTCTCTGCGCCTCCCCCACTGACATTCTGTCTCTCTCTCCTTCAAAAATAAATAAACATTAATAATAATAATAACCACAAAAACTTGTATTCTTCAGTGGCAAACACTTATTCAGCATCCCCTATTGAGTTTTTTGGTTGGTTAAGTCTTCAATGTTAAATATACTTTAATAGTATTGGTGCTCAACAGAATAACAGTATTGGTGCTCCGACGGAAAGCTGGTTGGTTTGCAATTCAACCTCTCTGCAAAATCCTCAGTGGAGCAATAGTAGAGCTTAAGCCACTTTACCCAACTAGTGTCAGCTATTTCTGATGACAAGAGTACCAGCAGGGTGGGGCAAGCTTACAGTCAGATTAATAAGAAGTTTAATCCTCTACTTCCCCCATATTAATATAATGCAGCAGTTTCTCTTTCCACAGGGTACAATTAATAATCATTTCTCATTCAAGCAGCTGAGACACAACACTACCATTAGGCGGTGTTTCTCCAACAGCTGAGTCATCCCTTTCAATTTGGTGTCAATTAGGCTAATTAGCAGTTAGCAGCTCAGACTGCCCTTCAATCATTGGGAAATAGCTATCCACACAAGTGTCAGGCCCTCACTCTAAGATTTTTCTCACATACTGATGATATATGGCTTGGCTGCTAAGACAGAAGCTACAGGCTAAAAAGACAATATTTGATTGGCCACAATGCTTGTCTGCCCACTGTCACAAAATAGAGCTTTTGTGACCACCCACCACTTCTACGTTTTTCTGTCAGCCACAGCAGTTGGGGCACAATTTATTGGCCAGTGATACAACCGAATCCTGGTATCTTTTCATCTCACCATCTAGGTGGTCGGGGTGTGCTTCCCCCGGAGGGCATATGTACCTGTTAAAACACTATTTCTTTTGGCTCTGGTTCTAAACCCAGGCAAAGGGGATTAGAAACCTGGCTTTTAATTGTGCTTGCCTTTTTCTTTTGCGAATGGCAATCATTCTGTAGCACCTTTTGTGATACGAAAATGAACACTGGATTAAAGCATATTTTTGATTCCTCACCAACCATTCTAGTCAGTCAGGCACCTTGCTTAAGCCAGTGGGTGTGCTTATCCCGCAGCTCAGCTTTGGCAGAAGGCAAACTTTGAGCGATTTCAAAGCAAATCTGGTTTCTACTCCTAAAGAAGACACTGGGAACAAGTTTACAGAGATAATTCAAAGAATTATTTAGCACTGTTCATTTAGTTATCAAATAAAATCTTGAAAGTTTTGGCAGATTGATTTCCTACATGAGATTTTAATAGCCATTCATACATAAACAAAGAGCCTACATAAATTGTGGGAAAACGTAAAGTCGGTTGTTCTACAAATTAAATCTTAATTTGAAAAATATCTTTTCAAAACTAAAGTTGTGTTACAACTTTTAAAAACTGTTATATATACTGACATATCTTTTAGTGTGCCTCATATTAAAAATTTTAATTTAAGCAATCCCATATATATGTCCTATCTTAATAGTTCAGATGTTTAAGAAAAGTTGCCTTATTCTATTAGTTATATTATCTACCTTTTGATTTTAGGAAATTGAATTCTACTATTAAGATTATATATGAATATACTTTTGGATATGTTAATTCAAAAAAGATTTCCAAGAGTCAATACAAAATTAGAGAATGTGTCAACTAAATATTTATAATGATATAATAAAATATCTAATGAATCTCATGTCAGATTTTATATAAAAACAATCTTCAAAATAAATAACGGAAATGAAAAATACACATAGTGTAAACTTACCTGTGATGCAAGTTAAATATAATCTATACTTTTACTTTATAAGTGATATATTTTTATTTTATTTACATGCTTAGAGTCTATATAATATGTAAAATATACATATTATATGATGTCCAGTTATACATGAAGTCCTTAAATATGCATTTAAATTTACACTATATGAACAAATTTAAAAAAAAGAACTTAAAACACTCAGATATTTAAAAATGTGGCATCAATGATAGTCATAGGGAAATGTGAACAGCAAACTTGATAAATGAAAAGATCCATTTGACTAAACATTGGTTCAGCAAATTAAATAATATAACTTGAACCATGATATAATTTTAAAACATTTTTTAAAAGGTATTATGGGTAATTTTCATTTTTAAATTAATCATCTGAAGACATAAATATTGCATGATTTTTTTTATCTTAGCACTCTTAATACTTTAAAATATTAAAATATTAGTGCTGTGTAATTTGAACTCATATAAAATAGGTATAAGCAGCATAGCCTTACAATTGAATAGGCAGCGCCAGATGGAAATATCTTTGTACATATAGCAAGTTATGGATCAGAAACTTGTAAGTTTTCTCTCCATTTTGGAATTTTTTTCCCTTAAATACAAAATGATGCTTTGAAGAAATTTTCTTAAGCAGCAAGAATTATATAAAAACTATGGAGCACAGTATGTGAAACAAATTTTTAAAATATGTTCTATATAGAAAGTAAGTTTACTTCTAAAACATGGAAATTAGTGGGGGGGGGGAATAGTTTCTAGTACTCTGCTATTTACTCCGCTAAAAAATTTCAAAGCTCCAATATTTTCTCTTTCATAGTGTTTCAATAGCAGGCAATGAATACTTCCAAACTGAGGACTTTGCCAACAAAAACAATCCAAAACAGTATAATACTGAAAAACACAATCTCTTTTTGATACTTGAAAGATAATCTTTTCCACATAGCTCTTTCAATCACTTGTTAAGTAAATAAATTTTAGACCAGTAATAACACAATTTACTATGATAGACATCAATGTGAAAAATTACATTCCTTAGAATGCATACTATTTTCCAAATAGTTTTCAAAATATTGACCAGTGAGAGAAAACAATGAAATAGAATCAGAATCTGAGAAAAGAGGTTAGAATAAAGTAGGAAAATTGCAATTTAAAAATAAGATCAGGAATCAGTCACAGAAAGAGTAATGTTTAAGTCAATATATATATAATAAGGAATATGAATTTTTGTGGCTTAAAAAAATCAACCTAGTTCTTTTTTTCAACCATCTATTTACTTCTTCTGTATGAAAACGTACAACCTGTACTGTCCAATATGGTAGCCCCTGGACACATGTGGCTGCTAAGCATTTCAAAACGTAACTAGCACAAAATGAGATGTCCTTTCAGTGTAAAATGTACACTGGATTTCAGAGACATTTTATATTGTTTACTGTTGAAATGATAATGTGTTGGATATATTGTGCTAAATAATATATAAGTAAAATTTTTGTCACCTGTTTATTTTTGCTTTTGTTAATATGGCCACCAGAAAATGCAAAATTATATTTCTTGCATTATATTTTTAATGGACAGCACATGTACAGGCTGAATATACATGGTACTCAATAATCAGTGACTTCAATCAAAATTTTGATATGATTTCTTTTTTCCTGAAGTGCGTAGCAGATACCCTAAGCAAGTTAGTTGCCTATTTTGACCAACATGACCAAACTTAGCCAAAAGAAAAACATAAGTGAAGAAAATCCAAGTGCAAAAACATAAAGCATGGAAAAGTTATATAAAAATAGATATAATACTAAGTGAAATAAGTCAGTCAGAGAAAGGCAAATGTTATATTTCACTCGTGTTATTCTATTTTCTACTGGTCAAATCACGCAAAGAGCCAGGTCAATCAGATTCATCCAACTAGGGAATACTTCTCATTCCCGTTACCCTCTCGTATATATTGGTCATGTATTATTCTAAGTAATTGCTAGAATATTAAATTCAAAAGCCTAAGAGTGATAATGTACACTAGGCTTATCCATACAAAATATCTCTATAAAACTTAGAAATTTAACTACAAATTAATTATTTTAAAATATAATATATGCATTCGATCAACATTTAGTAGAATAGTTATTTTATTGGCAAGTATATTTGAGTATAATTACATCAAAATAGATAACTTGAAAGCTGAGGATTTTAATCCATCAACCAGCTGTCTTATTATACAATCATAGTCCATAGAGTGGCTGTATTCAAAGAAGAGACTGAAACTGACTGATATTAAATAACATGGGGAAAGAAATGGCAACTAGAACTGAAAAATCCCACAGCTACATCAGAAACAAAACAAAGTTATACTGCCTATACTAAGCTTCCATTTTACAGCAGCCTCCTTCTCTCACACTCTGTTTCCAGTAGATGTGTCACTTAAAGTTCTGTTCACATGGAATTTGATGAAATCCCCAGCAGACCACAAGATTGGTAAACCTGTTCTAACTGCTCTTACAATATCATGGAACAGAGCTTGAATTACCAATCCACCAGAGAATGCTAATGCAATTATGAGTGTTTACTTACACCATGTGTTTCTCACTGAGCCTCCCCCGCTGTGTCAGGATAAACCAAAGGGAGCTAATGTTTTATAGATGGTAAGACTCTGTTTGTTTTCAGTAGGGCTAAGTCTCCCAAAGCACTCAGACACACTAATTAAAGTAAACTGCAGAGGCCCATAATAAAATATATGTGTTTGGAGACTGTGAGATGAACCCTACTGGCTTATTAAAAGTCAAAAGAAAAATATACATTATTTATGACTTCAAAGGGACACATTGTGAGCTCCAGTTTATTTAAAGGATTAACAAAGCAGTGGTTATTGGTGACCATCTGAACAGTTCTTCTTTCACAGTTCATTAGTTCTGTCATATATGTGAGAAGTCATCATTTGGGTTCAAATCAAATATTATTAATCAAATAAATTACAGAGGGTACACCAACATTATTAAATGGAATCTTTGTGAAAATAGCTGCTAATAAATCTGGTACTTACTTTTTCAACAGTTGCCTAGTTGCAACAATGTGATTTAGGTTTTCAAAATATGTTATAAGTGTTAAATAATCCATTCTTCATACATTTGGCCATCCCAGAAATAGGAAGCTGTGGAATACAATTACAAAACAAGTTGCTTTGCAACTATTTTCACAAAAGTTATTCTATAGTCCCTTATCTGGAAACCTGGAAAATTCACAAGGAAGTTCATTTTCACATTTTCAACACAGACTACAACAGAAGAAAAAGCAATGGCACATGAAAGTCAAAGCCTTTGTACTTTCTTCATTGATTTGAAGTATTATTAATTATTCTAAATCAAGCCACATTATTGAATCAAAGGATATCTTTCAGACTCGGGTAAGTAAGTGTGAACTAAGGATGATCAAGACAAATCAGTATTGCTGCAGTTGTTTCCAAGCACATGAATAATTGCAAACTTAGCCATTATTGTAATTTCTATCAATGAAAATCTTATATTATTTAACTGAAAATTAACATGCATTAGAAGAAATCTAAAGAAAATCTAACAAGCATTTCAGAATGTAATACTAAAAGAACTTATTTCTCATATTGTTCTAGGTCACCTTGAGATTTACTTAAGTTTATACTTTAAAAATAAATAATGTCTCCCTAGAAATACAAATTAAAACCACAAAGAGATATCACTTTCTACCTGTCAGGATGCTAAAATCAAAAACATAAGAAATAACAAGTGTGGGTAAGGATGTGGAGGAAAAGGAACACTTTGCACTGTTGATGGGAATGTAAATTGGTGCAGCCACTGTGGGAAACAGTACAGAATTTCTTCAAAAACGAAAAAATAGAAGTATCATATGATTCAGTAATTCCACTACTGGATATTTACCCAAAGAAAGCAAAACACCAATATGAAAAGATATACGCATTCCTATTTTTATCATAGTATTATTTACAATAGCCAAGATATGGAAGCAACCCAAGTGCCCATTAATAGATGAATGGATAAAGAAGATGGGTATGTGTGTGTGTATGTATGTGTATGTATATATGTTGTTTTATTTTACACACACACACACACATATTCACACATACTGAAATATTACTCAGCCATAAAAAATAATGAAATCTTACCATTGCAACAACGTGGATCAACTTAGAAGATATAATGCTAAGTGAAATTAGAGAAAAGCAAATATCATACTTTACTCAATGTGAAATTTAAGAAACAAAAAAAATAAACAAAGAAAAAAAAGAGGAAAACAAAGCAGAACAAAAGCCAGACTCAAATACAGAGAACAAATTGATGGTTTTCAGAGGGGAGGTGGGTGGGAGGATGGGTGAAATAGATAAAGGGGATTAAGAGTACACTTATGTTGATAGGTACTGAGAAGTGTATACAATTGTTGCATCATTATATTGTACACCTGAAACCATAAAAACACTGTATGTTAACTATACTTGAATAAAAAATAAAAAAGAAATAATGTCCCACTAAAATAAGAAACTGATCCTAAGAAATCTCTTCTTAGGAAGGAAACAGAGCTCCCCCCAGTTTTCTCAAGATGGCAGATATGCTCCTGCAGATCTGATATTGCCTCCTGATTGATTTATTAGGGCCTTTAATCTCATTTTTTCTTTATTCTCCCTTTCTCTCTTCCCTCCCTCCCTTTTCTTTCTCTCTCTCGCCACCTGACATTTGTTTCCATCTCAAATTTGATCACAGTCATGTATTATCATGAGCTCTGGTGAAGAACACAATAAGACCTAGCAGTATAAGATGGCATTTTGAACTTTACAGGTTACATTTCCAGGTAATGAGTAAAAGATTGCTGAGAGTTAGAACTAGTGATAGAATATATATTTTTATAATTCTTTATAAATTCACTTTAATAACCTCCACATGATGCCATTCCTTAAGCAGAAAAAACAACCTAAATGGAATAAACTCAGCTTTACCAAAATAGTACTTATTCAAAATTAATTTTATTTCTATAATTTATGTAGCTTCACTTCAACAAGGAGATTCATATAAGCTTAATTTTGTGGATTTCTGAACTGTTGGCAGCAAAATTTATAATGTTAATATTCTAGAAAGTATTAATGTTGAAAAGAGCATGTTATTCTCACTCAGTTGTCAGATGCTTTTCTAAATGCATATTACAAAGACAAAAAAGGAACAAAATTTATTGGACTCAGGGCTACTTGTCTTATTTTTCTTTTATCTACCTCTCTATTTTTTTTTTCTCCCCCAATGAGTTTCCTAAGTCTATTTTTTTGTAATGCTAAATTTAAAAGCTTCTTTGTGCCTTCACAATTCTGGAACTATGGGGCTTTTATGCTTTTTTTTTTTCCTTAAAAAGATATTCTATAGACTTATCCTATATGATTTCATAAACTACTACATGATGATTCTGTAAACAAAACTGAGCAAAAAAGAACCTATACCTTCAGGGTGACTGGGTGGCTCAGTCAGTTAAGCATCAGAGTCTTGATTTTGGCTCATGTCATGATCTCACGGTTTAGGAGTTCGAGCCCAGCATAGGGTTCTGTGCTGACAGTACAGAGCCAGCTTGGGATTCTCTCTCTCTCCCTCCCCTGCTCACTCTCTCTCTCTCACTCCCTCTCTCTCTCTCTCAAAATAAACCTAAAAAAAAAAAAAAAAAGAACCTATATCTTCTTTAAAATTCATGCTCTTTTGAGCAGTAGTGGACAATTTGGTTGTAACTTGACCATGCATATGTAAACTCATACAGGTGCCTTTAGTTTTATTTCTTTGGCTAAATATTATCCTCTGCTTTTAGACCCATCTTAATTATCACTGCTTCACTGAATGAAAGTGTGCTTATTTCAGCATCAGATTGAAAATATTTTACAAGTACAATAAAGGTCCTCCATTTTCAAATTAGATTCTGCTTGAAAAGATAAAGAATAGCTACATTTCTTTAGTATTTACTGTGAGATAGTTTTGTAATTAACTCCATTTTATTCATAAGAACATTGAGATTTAGTGAGACATGGTTTTTTTGGCATCATACTACTAGTAAGCAGTAAAGCCTTGATTTTGATACTAACACAGACCTATCTGAATCTAGAGTTAAGAGTTTAACCAATCTGATAAATTTCCTCTCTGGTAATTGGAAACCAGTCATCAGTGTAGAAGGTGAGATTCCTAGGCCTGTGATTAGTGTGAACAATGGATGACTATACCCAAAAATATTAAGTTGAAAATATTCATAGGAGCTCAAAGTATATCTTTGAAGTATTTCCATTCCCTCTATAAAATAACAACAGCAACAATATTTACAACAATAATAAATTATCTTGGAAACCAGAGACCTGACACAATGGGATGAATATGGTCACAGCATTCCTTAGAGTTTTCATTATTTTCACATTGTATGCTCTTAATTCTATCTTCTTAAGAACATTATTGTTGGGATTTATATGAACTTATATTCATTAAACAAAATAGCCATATTTGGATCCAAAATTTTGCTACTATTAATATTTGTTGCTGCCATCCCCCCAAACTACCCCTTTCAGATGGCATAAATTGTGCCTGATTCGTGCTCACACCATAAGATTCTGGTATGCATTCAACAAATGCTTATTGAACTCATACTATTCTGTAGCATCCATAACTAGTTTCACAGTCCTATATATATATAGACAGTATTTAGTAACCATATTTTAGAAAAGTTATGACCTTTTTATGAAATGAAGATGTCAAAATATAACAATACAATTACTTTAATATTAAAACCCTTAAAACACAGGGTGGCAAGAATGAATCTTTTAGATTCCAAATTAAATGCATGGTTTTTATTAATGCACTTAATCCAATATAACTTCTACTTAACTTTGAGAAAGTAGGGGAAAATGTCCAAATTGTTCTCTCATCTAGGACAATCTTAGTGACCATTTTTAATTTACAACCCCAAATCTGAAAGTTCAAGCATTTCTTTTATTCTATAAATATTTATTTAGAAATGAATTAATATTGTCAGAGATTAGAAAAACCACTCCTTTTTCAAGTTTACAATTTACTATAGGAGCTAAAATTTAAACAGTAAAAAGGTAAATGAAATGAAGTTCCATATAACTTATTTCAATTTATATAATTATGACTAATATCTGTCTTGCCCGTGAGACAGTAAGTTCATTAGGACAGTGACCATGTCCATTTCTCCTCTTATATTATCCCCAGTACCAATGACAGTGACCAGAACACATACACATTTAAAAAATGTGCTAAATGTTTATTATTGAGTTGTAAATATATTGTCTTATAGGATGTCAGAGGGGAAAAGATTGCTTCCAGTTGGTATAATTATAGAAGACTATCTAAAGGAAATAGTTCTTGAGTTGACCTTAGAGAATGAATAGAATTTCAGTAGGTGGGGTTAAAAATGTGTGTTTGAGTGCTGGGTAGAAGGGGATAGGGTTGGAAAAGAAAGGATATCAGGTATATAAAATAGCATAAGTAAGGATGTGGAGAACAAAATGTAAACATATTCAATTATAGCAAGGGAAGTGGCTAAAACATGGGGTTGAGAAGAAGACTTTTGCAGAGAATAAGATCAGATCAAAATTCAGACAGTCTTGAAATTCAGACTTAATATGGAATGTTTTTGAACAGGGAATGAACTAGCATTTTATGAACCTAAATCTGGCAATGGAATACAGAACAGTTATTGCATTAAAATATTGGTAGCAGGAAATTCAGTTAAAAGACAATTGCAAAAATCTAAGTGAGATTCAAAAAACACTGTGGAAATGTATCTCCTCATCAGTTTCTGCAAGATGTTTCCTTTAAATCAGCAAAATGTTTAATTTAGGGGCTAATTTGACTTTACAGATCCTCTTGTCCAAACCCTATGTTTTATAATTTGGGAAACTGGAGGCCAAAGAGATCCAATGACCCACCCAAAATTGCAAAGGCAAGATTGGCTGTCGATCTCCTCACTTCCAGTCCAATTGTTCTTCCCATTAAAAGTGTGTGCCTCCCTCAAGATGACTCTTTAAATTAAAAGGAATTAACAAAGCAACAAATGCAGAATTAGGACCTTTATTGCTATTTCACTAACCGAATAGTAACCTTATTTAATAGATCTTCCTTGCCACACAGACATCCCGCTGAAGCATTGTAATAAATGTAATAAAAGGGGAGATTAGGGCAAACAGCAGTGGGAAGACATTAATTAGAGGAGGACCTCACCAATTCTCAGTTGACTAATCCTCAAACCCTGTAATTCTCATAAGAAAACTGGCAATCTTGCTTTACTTCTTATCAAAGAGAGTTTCCATCCAAAGAGCGTGGTAGGCTCAAGTAATCAGAATCTCATTAATTTTATTAAATATACTATTAAGTCCCATAATAAATAATTAAGCCTTATTAAACAGATATTTGATAGCACATTTTATCCCTTCTTATTTATAGACATAAATAAAATGACAGTGCTTACAATGAAAATCATAAAACATAATTGTTGTTATTGATGATAATAATACCTTATGTTTGTTTTAGAGATTTCAAAGCTTTTCAAGCATGACTGTTACATCATAATTGGCATACAAAGCATTTATGACTTAATCTATATAAATAAAGTTTTCATCTGCTAGCTATTACAACATCACTTGAAAATGGTTAGACAGATTTTCACCAAATTTGGCATGTATCTTTGCTATGACCTGACTTAGGAAAGTAATAATTGTCTAATATGGCCAATGGGGAGGTCCCTGGCAGGGTGCTCTCAAAGGGAGAAGCCATCATTATCCAGAAACTGCCAACAGCATTTGAAGATACACTAGGCAATGTCAACTGTAATACATAGATGCAGTCTCAAGTTTATCCTGCTAGAGTACAAGCTAAGGCATTTTTCTCCCTACTATTAAAAATGCTAAAGGGTTTTGAAATTGTTTTTTCTTCTCCCCATATCACTCAGTTCTACTCATATGGAACAATGTTTTTCACTACTAGTAAAATTCATAGTACTGTAATTTTGTTTGTTTTGACAATTAGTAGGTTACAAATGCAACACAGAATTCATAATTTTCAGTTGAATCACAGTACTTTGCATACAGCCATTAAATCATTGATATGGTGGGCAGAATAGCCCCCCAAATATGCCCATGCCCTAGTTCCTGGAATCTGTGAATATGTTAACTTGCATGGCAAGAGGAACTTTGCAAATGTAATTAAAATTATGGACCTTAAAATAGATTTTAAGGGATTTTCCAAGTAAGCCCAATCTAATGACACAAGCCCTTAAAAACAGTTAACTTTTCTGACTATAGTCAACAAGGATGCTGCAGAAGAAATCAGAGAGATTAAAAAGAAAAAGTTAGAGGGATTTGAAACATGATAAGGAATCAGCTCACCATTGTGAAAGGGGGTTTCATGGAAAACTTGCGAAAGAATGCAGACAGTCCCTAAGAGCAAAGACTGGCCCTAGCTGACAGCTAACAAAGAAAATGGCGACCTCAGTCCTACAATCACAAGGAACTAAATTCAGCCAATAACCTGAATGAATATGGAGGTAGATTCTTCCCCAGAGCCTCCAGTAAGAAATGCAACCCAGTCAAACCTTTATTTCACCTTGTGAGACCCTAAGCAGAAAACCCTGTCAAGTCCATGAGGATTTCTGACCTACAGAAATTAGAAAATAATACATATGTGTTGTTTAAAGCTGCTAAGTATGTGGTGATTTGTTACATCATGAATGAAAAACATATACCTATGTATTCTAGTTGATTTAATTAATTAAGAACATGCCATAAAGTGCTGTTAGAGTAAGTGCTTCCTTATCTTGCATGACATACAATCTGGCTAAAAAGGTATGATACATATATAAAAGGATGATTAGTAAGTCAAAGCTGTAGCAAATGATGTGATAATAATGATGTTGTAAATAATAAATGCATACAGGTATCCAAAAATAAAAAAAAGATTCATGCCTATCTAGGTCATTTAATGAAGTCTTGCAAGGTAGGGTTCTCTATGTAGGGGAATGTTTCCGAAATTATTGCATAGATCAGGATCACATGGAATCTCCTGGAAATCTTATTAAATAGATATAACTCAGAAACTCTCACAGAATTTTTTAGGTTATTTATTTATTTATTTATTTATCTATTTATTTATTTATTTATTTAGAGACAGAGACAGAGACAGAGAGAGAGAGAGAGAGAGACAGCAAGCAAGCAGGGGAAGGACAAAGAGAGAGAGAGGGAGACAGAGAATCCCAAGCAGGCTCTGCACTGTCAGCACAGAGCCTGAGACGGGGCTCAGACTCTTGAACAGTGAGATCATGACCTGAACCATTATCAAGAATCAGACATTCAACTGACTGGCCACCCAGATGCCCCAGAATTTCTGATTTAGTAAGTCTAGGCCGGGACTTGAGAAGTTACCACTTAATGGCAAGTTTCCAGATAATGCTGAGGCAGCTAATCTAACAACCAAAAATCGAGAACCACTATGTAGAAGAAAATAAAAATTGTTTAAGCAAATATTCAAGACTTAAAAAGTTCAAGAATTGTTTAGAGATCATAAGTAATCCAATATAAAAATAGTGCTTTGGGAAGATCAATGAGGCCATAAATATTCAGGAAATATTTGGAGTCAGGAGCAGATCTAAAGCAAAAAAAAATTAAAAATTAAGAAAGTCATTTCAATAATCTGAGCTTGTGAAGCCTAAACCAATGAAGAATGGGCAGAAATATAAAAAGGGAAAAGATGCTTGAGGATCAGCAAAAGACTATGAGGTAAGAAAATAATAGTAAACAGAGGAGCCTGGGATGTTATACTAAAGGTAATTGACTCTTCAAGCGTTTAAGCATTTGTATTTTAGTTTTTGTTCTGTCCAATTTATTTGTATTTTTAAAGAATTATCCATCTCATCTAATCACCAAAGTTATTAGTATAAAAGTGTTCATAATGTCTTATTACCTTTAAATGTCTGTAATAATATTGTCTTTTTTATTTTTGATATTGATAATGGTGTTCTCTCTTTTTCTTCATCAGTCTTACAAGGGGCTTTTCACTTGCATTTATCTTTTAATAAAAACAAATTTTGACTCTTGATTTTCTTTAAGTTTACTTTCTCCTTCATTTATTTTTGTTTTCATCTTTATTTCCTTCTTACATTTCTGATCAATTGAATTTGGTGTCGTTTTCTCTATCTTATTGAGATGGAAGCATTAGAACATTGATTTTCAGCTTAATATCGTTTTATCACATACATTTCATGCTATAAATTTCTATCTCAGCTCTGTTTTAGTTACATTCCATAAATTTTGATGTGTCATATTTTCATCATTTCATTTGGAATTCTTTTAAAAAGATTTTCATCTTCTTGTACCCTTAGCTATTGGGACAGGTCTATTTAAGTCACCTACTCTGATTATGTATTTCTCTTTTTCTTTCAGTTAATTTATGCTTTATATTTCCTAGCATCATAAAACTATATTACATACATAGATGTAAGATCATGATATTGACCTGGTGAGTTTACCATTGTCATTTAAAATGGCCCTGTTTATCTCCAATGATAGCTCTTGACTTAATGTGTAATTTCTCTAGAATTATTTATTTTCAGTAAGTGTATACATTATACATCTTTTTTCATCTTTTTACTTGCAATCTTTGTCTTATGTTTGAGACATGTCTCTTTTAAGCATCACATAGTTTGTTTTTCCCCAAGTCTGACAACCTTAGTATTTTTCTTGGTAAATTAGGCCAGTTACATTAATTTAAATACTGATAACATGAAGTTTATATCTTTCACCTTTTTTTTTGTATTTGATCTTTTTTACATTTGTCTGTTCTCATTGCTTGCCTTCCTGAGGACTAGACAAATTTCATTTGTATTATTCCATTTTCTGACTTGTAACTTGTCAGATATGCATTCTTTTAGACATTACTATAGAAATTACAACATGCATCCTCTATGATACTCTCATGTAAATTATTATCACTGATTTTACCATTTTCTCTGAAAAACCGTAAAATCTCTAAGCATTGTTTTTTTTTAAATGTTTATTCATTTTTGAGAGACAAAGCACAAGTGGGGGAGGGGCAGAGAGAGAGGGAGACACAGAATCCCAAGCAAGGTTCAGGCTCTGAGCTGTCAGCACAGAGCCCTATGTGGGGCCCAAATCCGCCAACTGTGAGATCATGACCTGAGCTGAAGTCAGACAATTAACCAACTGAGCCACCCAGCTTCCCCTAAAATCTCTAAGCAACTTAAATCCAATATTACCTCTTCCTGCTTTTTAAGTTATTTTTTTTAATTTTTATTTTACAAATATTCTACAAATACTTTAAACTCCATAAGTCATTATTTTGTGTAGTCAATATTTATCCACACAGTTATCTTTTCCAATACTCTACCTTTCTTCCTTCAGTTCTGTTGTCTTGTCTCAGGTTATTTCCTTGTTCTTTTTTTTTTTTTTTTTTTTTAATTTTTTTTTCAACGTTTTTTATTTATTTTTGGGACAGAGAGAGACAGAGCATGAACGGGGGAGGGGCAGAGAGAGAGGGAGACACAGAATCGGAAACAGGCTCCAGGCTCCGAGCCATCAGCCCAGAGCCTGATGCGGGGCTCGAACTCACGGACCGCGAGATCGTGACCTGGCTGAAGTCGGACGCTTAACCGACTACGCCACCCAGGCGCCCCTATTTCCTTGTTCTTTAAGAACTCTCTTTAGTATTTTTTTTCAATTCAGGTCTTTTTATGACAAACTCTGTTTTTATTTGCTTAAAATATTTTAAAATTACACTTCATTTTTATTTTTTTTATATTTTTTTAATTTTTTTTTCAACGTTTATTTATTTTTGGGACAGAGAGAGACAGAGCATGAACGGGCGAGGGGCAGAGAGAGAGGGAGACACAGAATTGGAAACAGGCTCCAGGCTCTGAGCCATCAGCCCAGAGCCCGACGCGGGGCTCGAACTCACGGACCGCGAGATCGTGACCTGGCTGAAGTCGACGCTTAACCGACTGCGCCACCCAGGCGCCCTTACACTTCATTTTTAAAGGTTATTACCTCTGGATATAAATTCTAGACTCATAGCTATTTTCTCTCACTCTTTTAATATTGCCTTCTAGCTTTCATCATTTCTGCTGAGAAGTAAGCTGTCAGTCTTAAGGTTATTTATTAAAAAATTTTCTCTTTGTCCTTGGTTTGCAGCAGTTTGACTATGGTATGTGTGTGCTTGTTTTGTTTGTTTGGTATGTATCCTTTTGGGGTTTGCTGAGATTTTCAATCAGTGGGTTTGTGTCTTTTATCATTTTTGGAATATACTTAGCCATTATCCTTTCACATATACTTCTTCCCAATTTTCTGTCTTCTCTATTTCTCCAATTACATATATATCTGCTTTTTCACAACATGCCACATTTCTTAAACTTTGTTCTATACTTCTTATATTGTCTTTTTTGTTTTAATTTGGATATTTCCTGTTGACTTATATTATATACAGCTCACTAACCCTGTCTTCTGGTATGACCAATCTGCTGCTAAACCCATACATTCAGATGTGTTTTTCAGGTTTATTGTTTCCAATTTGTTGCCTTTTCACAAACTAATTTTATTCTGAAATTCTCTTTATCTGAACATATGTATAGTAAATTCTTGTCTACTAATTTCAATGTCTGGATCTACCTATGATGTCCTTTTCACATGCCTAGTAATAAGTTTTACAATTATGCATAAAAAATGAAGATGTATGTCATGATGTTATCTTCCAACTTTTGAGGTTCAGCCTTTCTTTGGCCAAGCAAATACAGTAGGACACAGAGTTAAAAAACAAAAACAAAAACAAAAACAAATCACCTAATCCAATCATGGGCTGAGGGGGGTTGACTCTGCTCTTCAGTACACCTTTAATCCACTTCTATTCACAGAGCACGACCTTCCAGGAATTTCAGTTGAGAACATGTTTTCATCCCTCAACACTAAGATTTTGCTATAATTTCTGTTCTGCTTTTTCAAAGTCTCAGTTTCAGGGGTCTTGGTTCTTTACCCTTCCATCTTTTATAGCATTAAATTTTGTAAAATGTTTTGAAGGGAAGACCAGCTATGTATTTGAAGCTCCTTAAGTCTCCATTCTTGTTATTCCAGTCCTGTGCAACTGGCATTGGGTTGTGAGCATTTGAGACTAAAACTTCTGGAAGTCATCTTGCTGTAATGAAAAAGTTCTGCCTGAAAATGAAACCAATCAAAATGAAAAGTATAAATGTAAAAATGTAGGGGTTCCTGGGTGGCTCAGTAGGTTGAGCATCCAACTTCAGCTCAGGTCATGAACTCACAGTTCATGAGTTTGAGCCCCGCCTCAGGCTCTGTGATGACAGCTCAGGCCTGGAGCCTGCTTAGATTCTGTCTCCCTCTCTGTCTGCCCCTCCCCCACTCATGCTCTCTCTCTCTCTCTCTCTCTCTCTCTCTCTCTCTCTCAATCACTCTCTCTCTCTCTCTCTCTCTCAACCACACACACTCTCTCTCCAAAATAAATAAAAATAAAAGTTTCAGTGAAGCTTGAAACTAGTATTGTCCATCATCTTTTCAATTATGTGAGCCAATAAATCTTATTTTTACTAGTTGGAATTCAACTTCCAATCACTTGAAACTGAAATAATTCTGGCAGGTATAATCACTAAATTGGCATTGATGATATGCCAGTTTTTAGTCCATTTTGTCTTTTGTTGTTGTTGTTCCCCCTCCCTGCCCCCAGTGACAGTCATCATTATCTTTTTTCTCTTCCACCAGTTTGGATTAAAACATATTTGTATATTGGGGCACCTGTGTGGCTCAGTTGGTTAAGTGTCTGAATCTTGGTTTGGGCTCAGGTCATGATCTCACAGTTCATGAGTTCAAGCCCCATATCAGGCTCTGTGCTGGCAGCCATCACAGAGCCTGCTTGGGATTCTCAATCTCTCTCTCTCTCTCTCTCTCTCTCTCTCTCTCTCTCACTCTCTCTCTCTTTGCCCCTTCCTCCCTTTCTCTCTCTCTCCCTCAAAATAAACATTAAAAAATAAAATAAATAAAATAAAACATATTTGTATATAAATGGGAAGTCCCAACAAAAGTTCATTTATATAAGGCTTACAGACCTCTGAAGGAAAAGCAAATCTATCCAAGGAAAGAAAATAAGCAAGCATGGTGGAGAAATAGAACTTCAGAGTTGAAAGGAGTAATCCTCGGTAGTTGACTAGACTGTTTAGGGAGCTCATGTAAGACACCACTTGGTGATTTTCAGCATATTCCCAGGTTCACCCAATACATCTTTAGGACTCTGGCCAAGAGACATAACTTCTGTTTAGTCTCCATTTTTGATAATAACAACTGTGACTAGTTTGGTTGTAAGAAAGATCGAATGAAGATGAGCATGACAAAACCCTCTCTCTGTAAACTATAAAATGCTTTACAAATGTAAAGGGTTAATAATATTATTAGTGCTGATAACATTCAAACCTGCACATTTTGTTATGTCCTTTGTAATTTAAAACTAAAAAAGTTGATTAAAGCTGTAGGTGTACTCAAAGGTTAAAAACATTATTTAGATTGTTTTTAAGGACCCATAAAATATGGATGAATAGGAATTATTTGGTCATATGTTCCTTTATGGAGTTTACTATGAACTTACCAACTTTCCCTATGAACCTACCAACTCTTCCTATTTTCATCTATTCTGCCCATCTTTTTCTTCTCACTACCTTCCTAGCACATGGATGTATCCACTAACTCCGAAGCTTCCCAAACCCTATTGTTTAGATACTTTTGTGGAAGTTACATTATGTAGGCGTGATTGATCAAATCATTGGCCATTGGTGACTGAACTTAATTTCCAGCCCCTTTCCCCTCCCCAAAGGTTGGAAAGTAGGACTGAAAGTTCTAACCCTCTCATCACCTGATTGGTTTTTCTGGTGACCAGACTCCATCCTAAAGACATTGGGCCCCCACGCTATGAGTCATCTCATTAGCAAATGACAGTAAATTCCAAGGGTTTTAGGAGCTCTGTGCCAGGAACCTGGGACAAAGACCATATATTTATTTTTTATTATATCACAATAAGAAATGTACATCACTTCTGATATGTACACGCTGCAGTTATCCCTTATTTAATCATAATTCATTTAGAAGATGAAATATAATACATTCTAAAAAAAATCTCAAAATACTATATCATCTTGTCCCTGCTAATAGTCTAGCTAAAATTTTAGCACCTGTACCCATGGCTAAACTGCATTCATTAGCTATTATCTGAAGCAGATTAGTACTGACCAACTTAGTGAAATGAACTATGAGCTGATTTTTCTAATGTATTAATTAGAAAACCAGCTGATTTTTCTAATGTATTGATTAGAAGGACAATATAATCAACATAGGTGCAGATATGTTTATTTTCTGATCATTTCTCAATGCTACCAAATATTCAACAACTAATATACATATGGATGGATATATAATTTTTATCCATCACATTGATAAAAGTTAAATTCAGTATGAGTAAAGGTATTGGAAAAATAAACATTCTCATACACTTTAATGTGGTAGGGTAAAATAGTAAAGAATTTTGAGATTCAATTCACCAGTATCCATCAAAATTTTAAATGCAAATACATTTTAACCCACTAATTCCTTCTAGTTATATATTCTAGAGAAATATTTACACATGTGGAAGAAAGGTTTCTTTGACAATATTCTTTTCATTAATTGCAGTGGTGGAAATGTGAAAACACTCTAAGAATCCACCAATAAGGGAATGGTTTGAATAAATGCTGATACCCATTTGGTGTGTGCTTATCAGTTAAAAAGAACATGATAGATATTTCCTTGTCAATATCTAAGAGACACACAAATGAAAACTCAAGCTGCAAATGTTTAGAATATGATCCTCATAAACGTTAACCAAAAAAAATGATAAATCCACGTGATATATGTGCAGAAATGGATTTTATAAATGTGTATGTGTATGTGTTATACACACATATAATTGTTAAAAATGATTATCTCTTGCAAGAGTATTACTATGAGGGGCAAATAAAAAAGATCCACTTTTTATTCTGTGAAGTCTTTTTGTTAAATTTGTGTAATGAAACTATATTCATATGTGTCTTATGTGAGTCATAAATATCTCTGACAAAGTAGTACTCAGAGCCATTCAACCTATTCACATTTAGGAAGTACCCCCTGAAGTCCTATGACCATGGCTTTCCAGGGTGAACAGTATGGCCTGTCAATACTCTGCCCCTGCAAATACATCAACAAATCCTGGGGCACCAACAAATTTGAGACACCTGATATCCTTTCTGTTGCCTCAGAGACCACCCCACTATCTTAACCCACACAATTAAATTGTTCACAGTTTAGATTTGTCACTCACATCCACAGTCTTTCTTCTCCTACATACTTCTCTGTCCGTTTTCATTCTACCTATACATTCATCCATCTCTGCTTGTTCTATGGAATTAAATTTGTATTTGAATCTTAGCTCTGCCACTGTTTGTGTGGCATTCAACAAGTTACTTAAATTCTATAAAGCCTAGCTCCTTCAACTGTGAAATTATGAAGACAATATCTGCCTTCCAAGATTATTGTTAGGGTACTGCATGTGAAGCATTGTGCTGGGCTTCTATTTACAGCATAATAAATAATAACAACTATTATTATCTTTATTTCTCTGTTAAGGTAATTTCTTCCCTGGTGCAGGAACCCTGCAATCTGTCATTCCAAAATTCTTAAGCATTTCAGTAGGCCTACTTCATGCCTACTCTTTAGGAATGCTGCTGACCCCAACTTCCATCAATAGGAAATAATGACAGATACTTTCTACAGGGATTTACATTACTCAGTCATAACTGTTCAAATTCTGTAGCAGCAGTATCATTGCATACAGTGTGTTCCAGAATCTGAAAGTTAGAAAAATATTTCCTCATAATCAAAATAACATTGGATCATGAGCACGTCTTGTGTTCATCCTGAGTACCAGGAGAGACATACAAAACAGTGAGCAGAAAGGTAAACAAAATCTCTTTTTTATAAGTATAAAAGAAAAAACAATAATAGGATAAAGAGTGAATAAGTATTAAGGACTACTAAGATGAGTCAAGCTTTCACTCTGGATCACTTCATATGAACGCATATAAGATTCTTTTTGAAAGACTATTTACCTAAAAACACATTATATTTATGGTTACCATATTCCATGACATTTTTGGTGACATACACAAACACATTTGAATTTGATTCTATAAAGCATGTTATTTAAACATTAGCACAATGCTCTAAGTAGGTCCATAAATTCCATGCTGCAGGGTCTAATGCATAGGTAAAATCACATCATAATGGAATTCAATTAATCAGGTACCTTTACCTCAAACCATGCTATGCCTCCTATAATATTAAAGTGCTACTCTGCAGTGAAGTGCTGTTTCTCACAGCATTTTGTTATTGTCATTGTAAATAAATTCAAGAGCACAACTATATATAAATGAGCACATTTTAGTGCTTTATTTAAAAATCCATGCTTAGAGTAATGTTGACTTTGTCACTGCCACTCCAAAAAATTTTTTGCAACTATGTAAGTGGCCACATATTTAACAAGAAAGGCATTGTTCATAAATACTTTAAAGCCTTACAAACGACACTGAACCAAACATGAATTCTATGGGCTAAGTGTATGGATCCCTAGTCAAAATAGATGCCATCCTTCATAATGCCTGCTCTCTATGCTAGTCATTTATAATGCCATTATGAGAGGTCTTATTAGTCAGAAAGATCTTCATCTAAAGCTTCCTTCTAGAAAACATAATGTATATAATAAATTAAATGTAAAGCTCTTTTACACTGCTTTGGATTTTATTATCTTAAACAAATTTTGCATAAAAATCTAAATCAGAAGTATTTTTACCCAGGTAAAGATATATGGAAGTAAAATGGTCTTTCTCTCATTTTATGCCTTCATATTTCCCCTTACCCCTCCTAGGTATAATAACCTATTTCTGAGGTAATACGTATAATTCTGTGACAAATCCACTTCAGCCTTGGTAATGCCCTTCGTTTTGACTTCAAAACATTCACTGGCTCTCATGGATTTGTACTATTTAACACCCAGATAAAGGTAAGCTGCCTTTTTTAATAACGATGGATTACATTTCTCGTTACATGCTCTTATTCAATTGGATTTTTTCAATTTAAGCACATCTATTCTAGGGGAAAATGTAATGTCAGTCTGAGAATAATTGTAGTTATTAGAAAAGTAAACATGATGAAACACAAAGTAACATAAACTGAAATTATCTGATTAAATTGCTATGAAAAAGTAGTATTCCCACAGAAAAATATTTATGTGCTCTGTGTTACCTATCCTTTTTTTTGTTATAACTTACACCTTCTCATAATCAAATACATACGGAGGATGTGAGGATATTTTTTTTTTTTTTAATTTTTTTTTTCAACGTTTATTTATTTTTGGGACAGAGAGAGACAGAGCATGAACAGGGGAGGGGCAGAGAGAGAGGGAGACACAGAACCGGAAACAGGCTCCAGGCTCTGAGCCATCAGCCCAGAGCCCGACGCGGGGCTCGAACTCACGGACCGCGAGATCGTGACCTGGCTGAAGTCGGACGCTTAACCGACTGCGCCACCCAGGCGCCCCGATGTGAGGATATTTTAAATACAAATAGAAGTTTGGGGCATGTGCAATTAAAGATACTATGGCATTATATGTTTAGATTCTGATCTGACAGTTCCTAGGCTAACAAACATCTTACTTCTTTTATAGATGTTCTTCCTGAATACCAATTCCAGATTAAGCCTCAAGGTTTTCAAATGAATTAGTCCTTATATTCTGAAAATATGGCTGAGTCCGTTAAACTTATTTTAATTGTATCGAACTCATACAAATGCAAATAAAAACTGCTTTATTGAGACCTTTGAATTTGAAACCATTAAAAAATGTGTTCCTGTATCACTGATAAATGAATATTGTAAATTGCTTAAAATAACTAATTTTCTTTTTATAATGTTTATTCATTTTTGGGAGAGAGAGTGTGAGCAAAGGAGGGACAGAGAAAGGAGACAGAGGTTCCGAAGTGGCTCTGCACTGACAGAAAATAATTAATTTTCTTAAAAATGGAAAAAATCCGTACTAACCACAATAATAAATTAGCTATGATGTTTTCAGCATCCATATAACATACCTAATACTAATCATTTCACCTAAGTTTTCTATAAATCCCACAAGTATTCTGTAGTGGCTGCTTAGTAAATATCCAGTGAATGAATGAATACATACATACATACATACATACATACACAATATATTTGGTAGAGTATACAACATGACCTATAAGTTTGAAATGTACTGACTAATCTATTTCTTAAAGCCAATATGCAAAATTATGACAATATGTATTATTAGAATAAATTTCATTAAAATCTCATTTATAGTAGCACTTTCTGTTGGAAGAACTGATGCATTTTAAAGTACCATAATATATGGTCTTTCATATTTAATTTCAGATTATAATCTGAGGAATTGGGAATATCAATGCCTTCCACTGTTTTCACTCAAGTTCAAACTTAATTAGGAGTTATTAATGGAACATTCTGTTTTTGTTGTGTCGGAATTAAAACAATGTGTTTTACCTTCATTCCTTTTTCAGAAATGCCAACGTTTAAATCTGATATTTGGGTTTTAAATCATATTTTTCTGGCCAAAACTCCTTTAAAGAGCAGACTGCAGTGTCCATCATTTCCTGTTTTGGGGCAGATGCTACAACAATGAACCTGAAAGTCCAAAGGATGGTAGAGTAAGAGTTCAGAAGAGACAAAACCAAAATAGAAAAAGAGGAGAAAAGGAGAAGGAGAAAGTCAGGGACAGGGACAGGGAGAGAGAAGAGGAGGATGGAGGGAGTGAGAGAAGAGAAAAATAAGAGAGAGAGAGACTTGTATTTGCCTTACTGCCTCATGACAGCCATATAGAATGACATAATCCTGTTTTTGTAGAACCATTTTGTTAAAATAATAAGAATATTGTGTTTGTCTTTTTTAAAACATTTCATAACAGTACACCAAAAGAAAGATATGGAGACCCTCCTGTTTCATTTCCTGTCTTCATAGAATGTTGTGTTACTAAAATATTTTTATTAGAGCAGAACCTGAAGCAATATAAAATGTTTGCTTGAGGATTTATTTTAGTCCCTTTAAGCTGAACTCCTGTAATGAAATCTATTTACAGACATTCCACGGTGCCCTATGGTTACTAGCTTATGCAAATGAAGTGTGACCCTGGGAATAAACCTCTTGCCCCCACATCATCTTCCCTGGTTTCAAAGGTCTCTAGGCAATCACTTTTTTAAGTGAAGAGATTTTTAAACTGGATTGAAATAGAAAGAGAAGGAGCATAACTTGATGTCCAATACTCATAAAACACAACCATTTACTATCTACTATTTTCACATAAATATTTAGACACTAATTTATAAATCCATTTTGGATAAATGTGTTAGTGTGTAATGATTTTTGCAGCGCCTTCTTTTACTTTGAATCCTAGAAACTAGAGACCAATATCAATCAATAGTCATTTAGTCTAACTTCATTTCTAACTTGTTACTTAAACTAAGGGTCAATAGATTGGGACAGAACTGGTTTGGTGATAATAAAATCTTCTCTGCTGATTATATTTTCACTGAAAATGCATTTGTACTGAGCACCAGAATAATCAAAGTAATCAGGAAGATTTATATGATTCCATGAGGACAATAACTACATGTATGTTTAATGTATTACTTGAATATTAGTATTAGGATTAGAATATACTGGTACTTAGAAGCGGTTAAGAAGGAAAATAATGTATCCAATTTTTAAGGAAGGGTAATGAAACTAGATAATTGATTGCATCCTCAGATGTATTAGTGGGAAAATCTGTCCAGAATTTTTGAATGACAGTCATAATAGCAAACTATATAAACCTTAGGGAGTTTTTTCCTACTGGACAATATCATGAACAAAAAGTTATTTTTATGTGAGATAGATTCTTTAAAGGCACAATGGCCGGTGGATTCAAATCAACTCTTGGGAGGCTCCAGGGATCACAAGGTCAAAGTGTCACTTCAGGATATTGCCAAAATTTTAAAATAATCCAAGATGACTCTGGGATTACTAGGCCAAAGGGCCTTCTCTGCAATATTTCAAGAAATGGCAAACCACAGATGGACTATTTAACCTGGACAAATTACATGATGAAGTTTGAGTGCAGGAAGACATTGGAAATTCCTTATAAATAAATATATATACTTTAATTCCCTATTTAAGTCTGCTGAATCTTTACCATTTTTAATGAAATATAGAGCTTTATTAAAGTTAAATATAGAACTTTATTAAAATTAAATGCTACATTTAAACTGCTTTTTGTGAAAAGTTTCTGCTCCTTGTGAAAGATTATCAAATTTATGTCACAGCATGTTATTTTAGGCCTTTTATGTTGAATAGTCAGTATTTTGCATAGGTGACTACTGAGGTTCTGCAATGTATGTTTTTGTAAAACCCTTACTTTCAAAGGGGTAGGATGTCAAGACCATGGCCATCTGCCTTGAAAATATCTGAATGGGCTCCAGAACAGAACTAACAGTCCTGAATGCCTTGCCAGCAACAAATGACTGAAAGGCAGGTGACTAATAAATGACATCTCCCAAATAGGTACAGAAGTGGAGGCTAAAATTCAGGAGGTCACAGTGAGTGATGAATCAAAATAAATTTGTTGTATTTGTGAACACTGTTGATGTTGAAGAGGAAACATGCATGGAGACTAGAAAAAAAGAATGCTATAACAGAATTAAGAATCAATAATTTAGAATAAAACATAACGTAGCAAACCAAAATCATAGCTAAAATGTACTAACAAATTATAATGCTAAGGAAATTAAAAGCCCAAATAGAAAAAAAAAAAAGGCAAAAAAAACCCAGGAGCTCCAACTTGCAAAAAGTAGACCAGTGGAAACATGCAATAATTAAAGAAAACACTCATGAATAAAAGTATTCAAAAATAAATAATTCCAACTTAATATTCACACAGACCAGATTCCTTTCAAAAGCATTTCCCCAAACAGATACTTAACTGTTAAGCTTTTAAACCTCAAGGACTAAGAAGGATTTGAGAATAATTTCAAATGTGAACATTGGTCTTCAGACTAAAAAGGGGTGGGAGGATGTTCAAAGATAAAGACTTACTCCTATAAGTGCAGAAAAAAAAAAGTAGAGAACAGAATGAGAAATGGCAATATCCTTTGGAAAGATGATAAAAAGTCCAAGTTTAAGTTCCATGAAATGGTGATGGTATCTAACTTTTCAAGGTCCTGGTCACCATCACAAAAGACACACCTTGTTCTCACATAGTCTCAGAAGTGCCTGCTCTGAACTACACTTAGAAGTCAAGTAGCAAGACAGGATCCCTAGCAGCACAGCCCTCAAATGTGTCAGCCTTACCAATTATATATACTGATCATCACCACATTATTCAGCAAAAAATAATAACCTGGGCTAGTTTTCCTCAGTGGGTTAAAAATCGCAAAGAACAAAGGTAGAGGAAATGCTCTAAAAATTCACAGAAATGTGTCATCAATGCAGATGGCCAAAATATGACAGTAAACGAAGGGTATTTGAGGAAAGGGTTTACCTCTTTTGACCAATCCATGTATGGAAAGGCCAGTATGCCTGGGCATTTCAGCCCAACCCCTTTAGCAAGCCAGGTGCATTATGATAATTTAGGTCAATAGGCATCACTTCAAAGACCACAAGAAACCTAACATTTTCTTCTCTACTAGTACATAGATCCAAAATATAGTTGCCCTCTGGGTAGTTGAATACTAGCTAGTTTGGGTATAAGTTGCGAATATAAAATAAGGAGGCACCTGGGGTCCAAGGAGATTGATATAAAAAATAGCCTGTGCTTTTTGACTACGTTAGTGAAATACTCCCCATTCTTTTATAAGTAGAGCTATTACTAAGGAGATGGTAAATCATTTTCATAGGAAGTCCAGGACCATGGTAGCTCCAACTAGGGCCTGATAAGAGTAAAGAACAAGGAGTCCCTAAGTGAAGGGGGAGTCTAGGCTGTTAGCTGAAGTTTGAACAAAAACTGAGAGTAATATGTTAGACAGTAAGTGAGACTGACATAGGAAGACTTTCAGACTCAGTCACCCTGGCCCAGTGGTTGTGCTATAGTGATAGTGAATCTTATATAAGCATATATACATAGTGACTCAATCTTACAGAGTGGACAGGCATCCAGCAGAAAGAATCAAGCCTGGCACTGCAACTATTTGGCCAACGGAGTCAAAGTCATCAGTGAACTGCAAAAACTTTCCTGTTCTCTCTATGTCTAGTACTGGAAGTAAAACTAGCTTCCCATTAACGGTTGACAGAGTTTCTTGGGCAATTAAGAAGGCGTACTAAAAAAGTGGGTAGGTACTTGAGTGATTAATACATATGTTGCCTTTGTGGAACAGGGCATACTACTTACAAAAAGATTATCAGTCTCTTCCAGGCTTTTATTACATTCATCAGAGAGTTGCACCTTCATTGTCACATCTGTTTTCAAGGTTGTGTTATATTCTATTACATGAGTTATCTTTATTTAATTATACTCATTTTTTATTCTCTGCACACAAACTCAGATATCTTTCTAATAAGAAACTTCTGGTACAAACTTTCATTAACACTCATCTTACCTGTTTGTTATATCTAATTCCATTGCTTCTCAGCCATTTGGCTAAGATCAAGTATATTATATCTAATTCCAACCAATAAATTATGCTTTCTTTACAGTAAATTCCAAATATAAAATACAATTCCAATTTCCAGCTAATAACATCTTTTAAAATCTTCTTTAACCTTCCCACAAAATTAAATTACTTTTCCTTTAGCTTGAAACCAATTGCGTTTCCAGGGGATATTGAAACACAACAGAAATCCTATTGGGTTAAGCTATCTCCTTTTTTGGAACAACCCTGTCTTAAAAATCAACTTTAGAAGATATATTTATTTTTTATATTAAGTCACTGAATTATACTTTGAAGTCATTGAAAAAAGAATTTGCATGTGCTTTTATTTACATCTATTGTCATTTTATTATTAAAATTTTCATCTGTGTTAGCCAGCTTAGGTTAAGTCATGCTGCAGTAACATGCTGCAGTAAAAGTTTATTTCTTGCTCACATTTATGTCTATTCAAGGTGAGCTACATCTATGCTCAATGTCCTCTTCATTTAGGAAGGAAAATCTAAATAAGCAGCCCTTTTGTGGAACGTGAAGACCTTGTCGCAGAGGGAAAAAAGAGATGAGAAAGAAACATTGGCTTCAGCGTGGAATAAATAAAACTTCAGCGTGGAAGTGGCCTGTATCACCTGTGCCCTTACTTATTTCATTGTAACTTATTTAATTGCTCAAAATATGTAACTTGGCTAAATTTGACATTGTCAAGCCCCTGAGTAGATATGGACCAAGTAAAGAAGGGTCCAGTACAGAAAACTACAAAATATTTTGACAATCATATCATTTACCACAAATTTCCTCTTTGTCTACTATTCAGTGGTCTGTAATTAAATAAGAACAAAATAGAAGAAAAATTTTTGAATTTTGTAGACTCCATAAAAACAAATGTGAAGACTAGAAGTCTGTATCAAGATGATTTTCAATTCTATGCTTCTTTAATTTTACAGTAACACCATGGCATCTGTTTTTTTACAATAATAATTTGAAGCTGTGTGCATTCAATGCATTGATGTCTACACTATGGTTATTATCCACATGGTTACTAATACATTTAAATGTAATTCTAAATGAAAATCATGGTTTAGTAAATAATTTTTACCTTTGAAAAACAAAAAATAATATGATCTGCACTATTTTTCATCTTTTAGATTTTGCTATTTTTATGTCCTTATATTTATTTCTTCCCACCCATTTGACTTTGCTATATTAAAATTTATAACAAGCGTGAAGTTTATATATGGGGTAGGAGAGAAAGAGAGAAATTATTTAATTTAATTTAATTTAATTTAATTATTTAATTTATAAGTGGTATCCAAGAAAGACTATCTAAAATGTTCCTATAGATGCTGGAGAAAGAAATTCTAATACTTTATTTGACATAGCACAGTGTTTCTCTATACCATGATTAGAAAATCACCATATTATAACCCATCCACCAAAAAGATAATTTTTAAAAACAATGGCTCATCTACAACAAAAATTTATCACAGCTATCCAGGTCTAAATATACCATTGTTCTAAAATTGAACACATAATTATTATTGAACAAATACAATTATATATGACATATATATGTATTGACATATATATATGTATTGACATATGTATATGACATATATGTAATTATATACAATTATATATGACAAATACAATTATATACAATTTTTTAACATAATTTAAGTAAGTAAAAAAGTAATATAGAAAAGGAATCCAATCACAATTCAGGAAACATAATTTACTTAAAACAGGTCTCCTCAAAAATAAAGAACAGTAACCATACTACATTCAAAAAGTCTGTAATATTTTAAATATATTTTATTTATCTTTCCAGTTCTTTGTTAATTATACTGGTCATCCTCTAAGCATTTTTTAGTATGCAGGTTGGTAAATTCACACATTACAGTTAACCTACAAAAATTTACTATTTCTAAGTAATAGGGCATGTTTTAGGAACTTAATTAAGTAATATTTTAAGATAATATCCCCAGTCCTCTTGTATCTCTCTTAAATTCCAACATACCAATCAATCAATAAAGGACCTTCAAGATCAAAGTTTCCCAATGTCCAAGCCCTAGGATTACCTCAGGATTTAACACCAGGTTCAGTTAAATGCAGGTTACATAGATCTCTTCTGTCTTTGGGCATAACCAGAAAGGAATCTTTTAATTCTGATAAAAGAGCAACGAGCAAGAATAAAATACCCCTACATTCTTCTCAATCAACAGACAAATCAACTAACCAAACTGAAGTGAAAGAATTACGTCTGACCTAATGGTGTGTATTGACATCACCATCACTATCACCTAACACTTAGTGAATATTATCATGTGCTAGGTGCTGATGATACAATGACAAGCGGAGGACAAGTTCAGGGAAAACTTCCCAAAGAAGTTTAAACTTCAGAGAATGAATTTTATTTAAAAAAAATTTTTTTTAACGTTTATTTATTTTTGAGACAGAGAGAGACAGAGCATGAATGGGGGAGGGTCAGAGAGAGGGAGACACAGAATCCGAAACAGGCTCCAGGCTCTGAGCTGTCAACACAGAGCCCCCGACGCGGGGCTCGAACTCACGGACCGCAAGATCATGACCTGAGCCGAAGTCGGCCACTTAACCGACTGAGCCACCCAGGCGCCCCCAGAGAATCAATTTTAAAGAATGAAAGTGACTCTGCCAGATGAGCAATGGGGGCTACCTAGAACAGGAAAAGATGGAAAAGAGAGAGAAGACATTCCAGGCAGAAGGAATATTATAGGCAAAAGCATGGAGGCACAAAATAACATAGTACATTACTGAAACTGCAATTAGTATCATGCAGATAGGTATATATTGCTAGGGGGCTGTAGATGAGGTCATCAAAGGTCATGGGCAGGAGCCACTTCAAGGAGGGCTTCATGTGCCTCGCTAAGGTGTTTAGATTATCCTGTTGTCAATGGAGCATCAGTGAAGGGTCTTAATGAAAAGAAAAACAAACAAACAAACACATAATACATATTTTTTTGGAAAAAGAATTTTGGCCGGGATATGAAGGATGCATGAGAAAAGACTGGGCTGGAGGGAAAATATCAGGAGATATTTTTAAAACCCAGGAAAGAGAGTTTTTTTAAAGGTCCCAACAAGGGCAAGAGTAGTGAGTGTAAAGAGAAAGTCCAAAACAATACATCGAGGTAGAATTTACAAGGCTCAGGTATTTATCAGACATGGGTTTTGATGGAAAAGTCAAGCCTGATTAAGAAAGACAGGAGCCCAGGAGGATGAGGGAGAAAGCCAATGAATCCAGTTTGGAATTTGTTACTCATGAGGGACCCATTATACATCCAAGCATCTATAGGAAAGAAGCTGGCATTTTTCAGGATCCAAACCATTTCTGTTTAAAAGTTTCTTTCCCCCTAACAGATTCTTTGAAAGGAATCATCGTTTCACAAGATAAAAATACCTTCTTACAAATTGTACCTTGAAGCTGTTTGAATACTTGTGTATGGAATATGTTTGTCACAGCAGGAAAATTGGACAAATCTCTAATTCCGTGAACTAAGTAGGGTCCATATGCCAGGTTATACCTTTTATTCTTTTAAGTGACAAATAATAGTACCCCCACCCCTTGATTTGGCATCTGATTGCTTCCTTCTACTGAAAGCATGTGTCTCCTTCCTAATTTTGCTTCCCACCAAGATCAGACTTGCCCATGACTTATGAAGTAACCCGAACTGCTTTACATTTCTAAAGACTAGTAGAGGAGACAGCAATGATTGGATGTCTTCAAAATTGTACCCAGTGGTCTGACATCATCAGAGATATTCTCTGGACCCATTTCAACATTTGACCAACTCTTCTTCCCATTAAGTCAGGCTAAAGCAAAATACATTATCTCAATAATTACTATCTTCAACAACCTAAAATTAAGTATATTATCACAATACTGTGGTACAATGAGAAAGAAATTATCTCCTTTAATAAAGTTGAGGAGATACTGGTGGTGGAGAAGTAGGAAGAATTTTTAGAAAATATTTTTTTGCAATTGCAGGTAAAAGGTCTATCATGCCTCATGAAACAACAAAGTCCTCCTTTATCCCTTTCCTAACAACAACAAAAACAACAAAGCAAAATTAAGCATAGTCCTAAATACTGTCTTTAAAAGTTTTATTTAGATTTTAATTTCTGCTTATTTAACAATGCATTCATTCTTAAAATACACAAATTGTCACTACTAAAAATACAAAGCTCCCTAGAAAGTGATTTTTAACAATGAATAGCCTGTTATAACTAGCTAATGTTGCTGTAAACCCAAAACCTTTTAGAAAGTTTACATAAAAACACTGATAAGGCCTTCAAAACATCTGTGATTAAGATCCCACAATGCAATAATACTCTAGGTGAATTGTCGACAGTAGCATCGTACTGCCTGCCAAAGTCTATGACTCTTTTTTAAGATTATGAAAGGCCATTCATTTTGTTTTCACGAACTTAAAGATGACTTAACCAAATCCCCTAACAGTAGTTAATGGTTCTTAATTATATGATGTGATAAAAAAGAAGAAAGCTTTATTCACTGAAAGGTAGTATTATTACTAAAATTGTCTAATTTTATATGACACTAAAATTAAAAGATGACACAGCAAAGATGGAAAAATACCTCAAGAAGTGGTTAAACAGCATCCAAGTTTTCACTTCCCTATGCCAAGTTTTACTTCAGAGACAAAGTCTCAGCAGCACACAGTTTTAGGGAAACATGAAATTAACTCTTGGAAGTAAATTTATTGGCTAAAGAATTTCATCCAAAATAAGTTCTTTATAAGTATATTTTGCGTCATTCCTTGAATCTGCTAACATTCCCAGGATTAAAATTTTGACTTCAAAGTTGAACAGCAGTATAGTATATTTTGAGCAATTCTCATTGTTATACCTATATGTCGAATAATATTTTCAATAAAAATAAAAAACAATCCTTGGCTTCCAAGGACCGTGTAAGGTTTAGAACATGAACATGATAAGCACAGCTGAGATTGCCTACCCTATTTCCTTTGGTGTATCTGCTGTAAACACACTGGTCATTCAGAAGTTTCCAGTCCTCAGCTGTCTTGTGACCTTATATAATAATAACTACTATTTACTGAAGGCCAAGTATGTGCTCACCCAAGTTTCTTCATTCGATGTTCCAGAAATCCTTTGAGACTGGTAGTTTACCCCCCATACTAACAATGAAAAATTTGAGGTTCATAGAAGCTAAACTATATTCTCAAAACACATAGTGTCTAAAAACAGAAACCAAATTCAAATGCAGATCTAAGTAAATCTAAACCTTGGACTCTGCCATCATACAGTGCTTCTTGCCATATATCCAACTCTCCATTGAACTGTTCCACCTTAAACTAGAGTGATCACACATCCATCTTGTATAATTCTTATATGGCTTAAATATTAATAGTTATATGGCTTAAATATTACATTCATTTATAAAAGTGTCCTAGTCAGACAATAGTTTATGACCCTATCTTTAAGTTAATATATACCTATAATTAAATGCTATAACTAAATACTATATATATAACTAAATCTATAACTATATAACTAATCTGTAACTAAATACTATGTATATATATAATATATACTATATAATAATATATATTAAATATTAGCTAATATACTGTATACTGCTAATATACTGTAACTAAATACTGTATACATATAATATATACTGTATATATATAATAGATACTATATAATAATATATATATGTATATATATATAACTAAATCCAGGTTTTCTCCAGCTATACTTCCACTATCTTAGTTCTGAGCTTCATAATGTCTTTCTTGGACTGTTATAAAAGTGCTCAACTGATATTTGTACTTACAGTGTAACCTATCTCTAACGCAGATCTATATCACAAGCTCATATTAGTATGAGCTTTCAAGAGGGCACATCTTATCATACAGTCATCCCAATTGAGAATCCCTAAATGGTTCCTTAAAGTGTTCAGGATAAACTCCAAAGCCTTCTCAGCACTCTCAAGGCTCTTAGTTAATTCTCCCTTGTTTACCTATCCATCCTAATCTCTCACTACTCTTCTCATAGCTGATTACATCCAGCCCCAGCAAATGTTCTATAGTTACCAAAATATGCTGGCTTGTGTTTTGTCTTTATGCTTTGGCAGAGATTGCTTCCCTACTTTTTCCTCTATCCCTATCTCTCCTAATTGTCACATCTTCAGGATGCAGTTGTAGCATCCCTTCCTCTGATTATCTCCTGAATAAACTCTTGCTTGGCACAGCAGTAGACTCAAAACACTCAAGGAATATATTGTCATTATCAAGCTGAGCTTTGAGGTCCCTCTAATTCTGCCCATTTCTCATCTCCTAATATCATCTCCACGGGTAAGAGATGATGCAGTAACAATTTGCCTCTTCTCTTTTACAGTATTCCCATGTCCTTTTCCCCATTGCCTATAATGTTTCTCCAATTGAAATTAAACTCTTTCAAAACACCTTTTTGATTATTTCCCAACTCCTACTCAGTTTGAGTGAAATGCTTTCCTTGTAGCTCAGTGCATAACCACATGATAGTGTGATGTTCTGGTTATTTGTCTGCCTCACTGAGTAGGCTAGAGGCTGTTTGAGGTAGAGTTTTCATCTTTTTTTTAATGTTTATTTATTCATTTTGGGAGGGAAAGAGACAGAGAGAACAAAAGTGGAGGAGGGTAAGAGAGAGAGGAGAGAGTGAATCCCAAGCAGGCTCCATGCTGTCCATGTAGAGCATGACACAGAGCTCAAACCCACAAACCATGAGATCATGACCCAAGCCAAAATCAAGAGTCGCCACTCAACCAACTGAGCCACCTAGGAGCCCTGAGCTTTCATCTTTTAATTCCAATATTTATAACTGGATCTGGCACATAATAAGTACACATAGATTTTTATTGCTAATAATAATAGAATATTTGTTTATTCAGTAGGGTTAAATGAAAGATAATGATAATGCTGAAGAAAGGCAATTTATAAGGTTTAATATACTTAGGATTCTTGTAATACACATTGGAAAATCTCTTAGAATAAAGATATCTTCCATAATGAAATTATATATTTCTTTTCTTTTGAAAGCCATGATAAGGAGCCTTAATTTATAACAATTTCTATTCAAATGATAATGACATAGAATTTCAAAACATGAAGGCAACATGGAATCTAGTCTAGTGATTTTCAATCCATCATGTAGCATTAGATCAAAATCATACTCAGATCCCCAGTAAATAAATGATTTACTCTACAGCTATTGTCTGAGAGTTAAAGGTATAGAAACTGCCAGGGTATGAAGGGTCTTGGTTCTTCTACTTCTATGCTCCTTTCACTGGGCCTCTAGAGATTCTAAAGGTCTAAGCAGCACCGCTATACAAGCTCTGATCTAGTTCAAAATCTCATGTGATAAAAAGGAAGTTGGAACCTTGAAAAGGCAGTGATATTCCCAAGAGCACCAAGTGATGTAAGGCTGGGCATGAGTCTCTGGCTCCTAGGCCTACGTTCTAAACCTGGTTTCACACTGCTTCTAAGAGAAAAACAGCTTAGCTCTAGGAGCACCAGAAAAAGATTCCTACACCCTAGATAAAACAGTAGTACTAGAAAATGTGGACACCAAAGAAGCATTAGAGTGACTTTGTCTTACAAAGCACATTGCCTGTGATGCTGATAACACTTGACCAGACACTGCACACTGCAGGCTGCCAGGTACACTAAATGTTTCATTCTGTCAAGTGTTCAGCATGGTGTCTTATGGATTTATTCCCCATAAGAGTCAATAAAAAATAATTATAACATTAATTTGATAGAATCCCATAAACATGTGATCTCTGAATAAACAGTATTTTAGAGAAAGAATTAGAGTACCAGGCAACAATGGGAGGCATCTTTGTTAAAACTGGCCATAAATTGTATTGGCTCTTGTTACGGGTTGAATTCCCAAGTCATGTGTTGAAGTCTTAACTCTTAATACCTCAGAATAAAGCCTTATTTGGAAATAGGGTCATTGCACATGCTATTAGTTAAGATGAGGCCCCACACTGGAAAAGAGTGAACCTACACCAACATGACTAGTGTCTTTACAAAAAGGGGAAATTTGGAGATATAGGAAGAATGCAATGTGGAAATTGGTGTTATGCTTCCACAAACCAAGGAATTAACAGGCTCTGGGAAAGATTCCTGGGAAAGATTCTTCCCTCATACGCTCAGAGAAGCAGAGCTCTGCTGACACCCCTCAATCTCAGATTTCTTGCCTCCAGAACTAAGGCAATACATTTCCGTTGTTTAAGCCCCTCGATCGTCGACACTTTGTTTCAGCAGTTGTTACAAACTAATACAATTCTAGATCTTTAGCTTCACTCAAGGGGAATTTTTCTCCATCATCTAATTGAGTAAGTCACATGCCAAAAGTTAGATCTCTTTACTTAAATGTTCTAGTTGCTGGAACTTGATCCAGAAAAAAATACGTAAAATAGCATTATAACTAGAGGATGAATTGAATACAGAATACAGAATCATAAAAACACAGACAGGGCACTGTGCTACAAAAACCAATTATATCTAGAGCCCAGTCATACTGCTGTATTATAATTAAGCTTCATTTAACTGGACACAGAACTCTATTGACCTCACATATATTTTCACCCCATTTTATCATGATCTAATTGCCACATTTAAAAACGTTATTTCTAACTATAGACCATAATATTTGAACAAAGGTAGAAATGTTCCAACATAAGATTTCCTCTACTCCCTACTTTATACTACTCTCTGGTCTCTCTTCTTCTATATGATTTTACACAAAAAAGTTGGCCTCTATAATAACCCTTGCAAAAATTATGTTAAATATTTTTAAAGGCTCGTTTCAGGTCAAACAGTGATCACAAAGGTAAACACTTTGTCTAATTTCCACAAATTTAGCTGTCTATTAATAGACTACTGTCAAACCAAATGTTAAAACAAACTCAGATTTTATGAATTAACATGTCATAAAATCATACAACTGGATTTTACTAACATGAAATCAGTTCTCTGACAACTATTAAATATGTCCTTACCACTGATTTCTACTTTCTTTCTTTTTTTTTTTTTTTTTTTAAATTTTTTTTTTTTTTGAACGTTTATTTATTTTTGGGACAGAGAGAGACAGAGCATGAACGGGGGAGGGGCAGAGAGAGAGGGAGACACAGAATCTGAAACAGGCTCCAGGCTCCGAGCCATCAGCCCAGAGCCCGACGCGGGGCTCGAACTCGCGGACCGCGAGATCGTGACCTGGCTGAAGTCGGACGCTTAACCGACTGCGCCACCCAGGCGCCCTCTACTTTCTTTCAAAATTAGTGAACACTAAAAAAAAAAAAAAAAAAAAAAAATAGTAAACAGTACTTATTTTATAAACTTCACATATACTCTACAGAAGATATTTATATTTTAATCAGACAATGAAATTAAATCCTTTATAAATAGAAATGACATTTGAGTATTCATTTTTCTTTCTTGTACAAATATATGAACCAGGGAAGAAGACTCTTACCCTATCATTTTGAAGTTGGCTATTTGTATCTTTTCAAGAGACATATACGTTTTCATTTAAGTTTTTACTTCTGGCCTATGTTATAAATATGTCAGTGTCACTGCCTTCATACCAACAGAAGATGACCAACACTATGGTCCAGGTGATGATCTTTTCAAGTCTTCAAGAATTAGGTTTGTAATTGCTTTCCTACAGGACTCCACCTCAGTAGCACAGGGGTTCAGACTCCTCCTGTTATTATATAATCAACTCACGAGGGGAAATGGATGAGTTTAGATAAGTCATTTGACTTAATTAACTTCAACAAATACTATTTATTGAGAGCTTACTATGTGTCATCATTGTGTCAGGCATGGGGGTAACAGTATAGAAGAGACCTCTTGAGGAATTCACAATCTAGAGCAAGATAAGTAAGCAGATATTGACACAGGTGGTAAGAAAAGAGATAGCGATCTGCCCAAGATTCTATGAAACCCAGAGAAGGGTGCTATGAAACCACTTGGCCTATCCTATAGTTGTTCACATATTTCCTGGAAAAGATGAACCTGTGCTAACTTTGGAAAAGATGGATAAGCACCTGGTCAGCAGGGAAGATGGGAAGGTTCTCCCAGGGCAATGGAGCAAAATGAAGTATAGTACAGAAGGGTGGTCAAATCTGGTTCTCTGAAGTAGACACTAAATGCAGGATATTATTAGGATAAATATCTGTGGAAAGGAACAAGAGGAAGGAGGATCAGGCAGAGGGGGAAACTAAAGTGTGATACAGGACTTGAAAGTCTGCCAGCACCATGGGGAGCTCTGGAGCCAGACCTTACATCCTTGCCTGGCTCTGTCATAGAATGTCCAGAAGGATGTGACCTTGGGTGAGGCAACACTAGGAAGCTGAGGTAGTCAGAAAAAAAAGCTAAGACCTGGAGGCAACTGGGCACAGGTCCTTTCTGGAAGGGAACTAGGCAGACCAGGTCCCCCATTCACCACAAATATAAATCTAGCAGATGTCCAGTATTATTAGAATAAACTAATAATAATAATAATAAATAATAATAAACTAAAATAAAATAAAATAAAATAAAAATAATAATAAACTAATGTGGGAGAAGAAAAATAAGTTGAAAAAGTAGATTTTCAAAGACATGTTCTCACATTGATGTGCTAGTTCTGCAGGAGAAAGCTCATCATGCATATCTCTTTCCAACTTTGCATTTGGTAACATCACTTTGGTATTTGAAATCATTCTTGGTGAAAGTATTTGTACTACAAAAATTGTCAAAAGTTACAAATCAGAGATACATTTTTCTATACAGCATGAAACTTCACCATTTTTCTTCCTGTGTTCATAAACACAGGTTTAAATCATCATGAATAAAAGCCCTAGGTAAGACAGCATTCTACAACCTGCTCAAAATGGGACAGGTCATAGGCCAATAAGTCCCATCTGTTTATAGCGAAACAAGTAAAGACTCTTACCTTTCCTTTTCTTCTCCTGCCACTGACCTCATTTCTGCCTTGGTAAATTGCAGCTGTCTCTAAGGATAATTTATTCATTATAAGTATTTTGTTTTCACATGTATTCAAGAATATGTACTGAAGGCTTACTATGTGTCAAAAACTAAGTGTGAGTATTCTACAGTTGGCAAACAATAGACCTAGTTCCTATTCCTAGTTTATATTTGAGATACAAATATTAGTTTAAAAAATTATGAAATAGGGACGCCTGGGTGGCTCAGTCAGTTACGCGTCCAACTTCAGCTCAGGTCATGATCTCACAGTTCATGAGTTCAAACCCTGGGTCCGGCTCTGTGCTGACCACTTAGAGCCTGCAGCCCACTTTGGATTCTCTGCTCCTCCCCTGCTCACAGTCTGTCTCTTTCTCCTTCAAAAATAAATAAACATTCAAAAAAATGTTTCAATCATGAAATAAATGTAAAATCACAAATGGTGATAATTTTATGAAGAAAGAATAGAGAATAAAAGATACTTAATATGTTTGATGTTTCAACCTTCTAGATCACTTAAATCATATAAAATAAAACACCAATGTCATTAGACACTAAGAATTAAAATAATAATAGTTTCATAGAAAGCCAATTATAATGATTTTTAAGAAATTTTATCTTATCTATTATTATGAAAAACCCAGCTAAATAGTGATATATTTTTTTCTAAAAATGTCCATACGTGTCCCTTGGCAATCATTTTCCATTTATAAATTATTATATTCATCTGCTATACCATTACAAAGATACAGACACAGAGAAATTTGAATAGTATTGAAAATCAGAATTTTCAAGGGGCGCCTGGGTGGCTTGGTCGGTTAAACGTCCGACTTCGGCTCAGGTCATGATCTCACGGTCCGTGGGTTCGAGCCCCGCGTCAAGCTCTGTGCTGACAGCTCAGAGCCTGGAGCCTGTTTCAGATTCTGTGTCTCCCTCTCTCTCTGCCCCTCCCCTGTTCATGTTCTGTCTCTCTCTGTCTGAAAAATAAATAAACGTTAAAAAAAAAATTTAAAAAAAAGAAAATCAGAATTTTCTTCCTCATGCCACTATTACTACTAATGTAAAGAATATCTCATATAAGGGGCTCCTGGGTGGCTCAGTTGGTTGAGCGTCCAACTTCTGTTCAGGTCATGATCTCAGGTTGGTGAGTTCAAGCACCGCATCAGGCTCTAGTGCTGACAGCTCAGAGCCTGGAGCCTGCTTCGGATTCTGTGTCTCCCTCTCTCTCTGTCCCTAACCCACTCGCTTTCTGTCTCTGTTTCTTTCAAAAATAAATAAACATTTAAAAAAAATTTTTAAAAGAGTATCTCATATAAGAAGCATAAAGTTATTTTATAATAAACTCAGCTATAGCATTCAGTTTTTCTAAGGAATTGTCGTATTGAATATTAGTAAAATTCTCTGGTTAGGACAAAAGTTTTGGCAAAGAGGGGCGCCTGGGTGGCTCAGTCGGTTAAGCGACTGACCTCAGCTCGGGTCATGATTTCACGGTTCATGGGTTTGAGCCCCGCATCCAGCTCTGTGCTGACCGCTCAGAGCCTGGAGCCTGCTTCCGATTCTGTGTCTCCCTCTCTCTGCACCTCCCCTGCTTGTGCTCTGTCTCTCTCCGACTCTCAAAAAATAAATAAATGTTAATTAAATTTTTTTTTTTAAGTTTTGGCAAAGAAAACACAGCATTTCACGTTCAAATTTGAATTCCTGGGCTGGTTATAAAAAGAAAGTATCTGAATTCTATTTGCTAGCATTATTTTAGGGAAAAAATAATATTTTGTTCTTGGAAAAGGCTAAGACTTTTGCCTGATCTATATCTAAGAGATGAAAGAGAAATTTATCATCTGTTCATGATACCACATTTCCCATTCGTATCCCTATCCATAATGTGCATTCAGTTAAAAATATCAAAATCCTGTTTTAGAGGATTTGGAAAGTAACACTTCTATTTGGGACACTTCAATTATGTGCTTGTGAATTCTGATCAGATAAAAAATATAATTAATCCATGACAATCTGCCTCTACTTCCTATGGTCAAGATTTAGATTGAACAAGATTTTGCCATTTTTAATATGTATTATCTTCATCCCAAAGTCATTACAAAATACATCTCTAAAATCAGATGGAAATGTGTAAGTGTTACCACTGTGGATTGCACCAAAGAGTTAAAATACCCCAACACATTATACATATATTCATACATAGGGCCAAAGGGATACTATTCTCATTTTTCATCATCAAGGCATTTATAAGACTCCTATCTTCTTGTGCTTTTGTGACCTCTAGCCAGAAAGGCCAAAGTAAATAAAGGTCAAGATAGATGTCAAATCAAGCAATTACTAAACAGGGAACTTGGCTGTGACCCTCAGATTAGAATTGGTGACCTGTCACAGCAACAGGGGAAAACCTTCCTGCAACTCCTTCTCCTGTTTTATGAAATACAATCTAGATTTGCAGCCTAGAATGAAAAAAAAATTGATATCCTTCATTTGCGTTTTAATCTTTTCCACCCCTCATATTGGGGTTGTCCTCCCATTTTCTCTTTGGTTATATGCTCTGAGTCGTAGACATGTGAGAGGAAAACTTAGTGGGAACCTGGACTGAGGAGGAACAACATACCCATCAGAAAAAATGAGAATGAACCAACACCACACAAAAATGTTGTAATATCACTTTACTTAAAACTGCATGAGATGTAGACAATTTGTGTAAGAGCAGTGATCTAAATCAACAATGCTTATATTTTTTCTGCAATGGGCCACATTAGAAACAAATTTCTGAAGTGTTCTATGGGAGGTAGCTAAAATTTGTCAATTCATTTATATAGCTGAACCTCGATTTATCTAATCTCTAGACTCTCACTTTCCTCTCTAGGTCCAAGAAATTTCCACTCTTCACCCCAGAGGCTATGTTGAAAAATACTGTCTTTATTACCCATGCTAACCCTACAACCCACATTTACTCCCAAATTCCTCCACTCCTCAAACTTCCTATTCTTAAAACAACAACAACAAAAACCCAAAAAAGACTATATTAGTCCCTTTGTTGTCAAAAGAAGAACATATTTACCTATGGATTTTGAGTGGAGGTAGAAAAAAAGAAGAGAACCGTACACAGAAATAGTTTTGATAATAGAAGCTTACAGAGGTTTTTTGTTTTCCTTTTCCTGCTTGGCCTGTCACAATTCACAGGAGCATATTGCCATTTAAAAAAAAATTCAGTCATGTTTCCTAGCAAATTATTAAATTTAGTTGAATTAATGAATTTTGGCTAGTAATATAATTACTTCCAGTAGAATTCATTAAGTCAAAGAACCTCATTTAAAAATTGGACTTTGAAATAAGCTGATGGAAATAATATGAGAACCAAAGACTAATTTAAAAACAGACAAACCAGAAAAATGATATAGCCATCATCCTCTTTTGGAAAACAGGGCTGGAGCTCCACTAAGGAAGAATTACTCAGGAGGGAAAGAAAAAGAAAAAAACTTTTGAAAATGAAAGTCTTACTTTTCAAAGATTCTTACATTAGCAAGCTTTAAATATTGACCCTAAAGGAAGAATGTAAGCATATTACTTTATGGTAATTTTCATTTCAAATTCCACTCAAATCCAAATCTCCAGGAGAAAGAAAAGAAAGAAAGAAAGAAAGAAAGAAAGAAAGAAAGAAAGAAAGAAAGAGGAGAAAAGAAGGAAGGAAGGAAGGATGGAAGAAAGTATTTAAAGATTTTCTTAGCTGCATACTTCAGTACAGAAACAAATGGAAACATTTCCATAGGAAGATGACAGCTAAACTGCTTTAAATTCTATATAAATGACATCTGTTAAGTCTAATTATTTTCTGACTTTATGCTCACTACTTTCACTTTTTTTGTTCAAGGATTCTACTCAGAGACCCTAGTGGAAAGTTTGGCCTATTACTGTTATTGCCACAGGTTCTTCTAAATCACCAAAGAAGCTAACATATCATATGTGCTTTGCATTGTCAGTTTGGAAAGCTCTATAGCCTCAAAAAGGTTCCTTCACAGATTACATTAATTTTGCAATATTGTTTCTTCTGAAAGCATTAACACAAGGGTGGGGGCTGGGGGGGGGGGCAGGGGCAGGAAGGAACTCCTAGAAACTCCAAATTGCGTCTTTGAAAACCATCATTTTCACCTCTACTGCATGCATTTTTATTTACAAAATCTCCAGAGCTGAAGCTAAGCAAAACAAAACAAAAAACAAAACAAAACAAAAAAGAAACACAGCTAACACCACTTTGAATTGTACATCTTATTTCTTGTGTTTGCAGTTAACAAAACTATGAATGAATAAGACTGAAGAAGCAACTTGTGATGGCTTGAGGTGTTTTCTGTTTTCCTAAGAGGTGTGGCCAGATTTAAAAAAGTGGGGGGGGGGGGGGGGAGGGGAGTTGTGTACTGAAAAATAATTGTCTAGGAGTGAGAACCTGGCATTTAAATAGGAGTGGATTCACTCTAAATTTTACCCCAGTGTCTCCAAGATATGAATCACAGAAAATGGGCAACTCCCTGTGGCTAGCATTCCTTCTACCCACCTTCAATAATGCCAATTAGCCTGGGTGGGGCCAACACAGGGGTAATCTTACATACTGGACCATTTTTGCAATAATTTTGCCCTTTGGACAAAAATTGGTGGGCTTCAGACTAACTAAAAATAAAACTAAACAGTTTAAAAATAGGGAAAAGTTAGACTTTAAAGCTAGCAAAAAATAAGCTTTACTAATTAGTGTTTATTCTTAACGTCTCCTTTATTCCTTATGCCTTAAAATAAATCAAGAAAGCATAATAATTTCTAGAATTATCACTAAGCACTAAGAATGCCAAAATTTTGTTTAAAAGTTTGTTTTAAACTCCATCCTTTCGAGAAGTGTAATTCTCAAGGTCCTAGACAAAACAATAATGAATACAAAATAAATTTAGAAAACTAAATTTCTTCATAACAAGTTATTTTAGTACTGCCCTAAAGAAATGTATTTGTTAAATAATACCTATAATAAGTATAATTTTTATATAGTTATTTTCCCAAAGTTGTATAAATGCTACACAAATCAATGTGTAACCTTAACCAAAATATCCTAACAATCATATATACAATGGAATATTAGTCAGCCATGAGAAAGAAGAAAATCCTACCATTTGCAACAACATGGTTGGACCTTGAGGGCATTATGCTAAGGGAAATAAACTATACAGAGAAAGAAAAATACCATATGATATCACTTATATGTGGAATCAAAAAAAAAAAGTCAAACTCATAGAAACAGAGTAGAAAAATGGTTGCCAGGGTCTTGAGGTGTGGAAGAAATAGGGAGAGGGTGGTAAAAGGGTCCAGACTTTTCAGTTTTAAGATAAATAAGGTTTGAGGATCTAATGTATAACACAGTGACTATAGTTGATACTGCATACTATAATGTCTAACTGAAATTTGCTAAGAGAGTAGAATTTAAATGTCCTCACACACACACAAGAAGATAAATACATGAAGTGATGTATGTGTTAATTAACTAGATGGTGAGATCCTTTCACAATGCATACATATATCAAATCATCATGGTCTACATTTTAAATATCTTACCATTTTATTTGTCAATTATACCTCAATAAAGCTGAAAAAAAAATCTTAACAATCAATCTATCAACATGTGGTAAAAAACATGTACATGTAACAATCCAGGACAATTTCTGAGGTAAGTTCATTTGATCCTCTGACAACATTATAAAGTGGAAAAAAGTAGTAATTTTCTCATTTTTAAGATGAGGAAACTGAGATTCAGAATGAGTATGTCTATGGCCTCACGCTAGTTATTGGAAAAATAGCTTAGATTCCAGGCCTCTTGGATCCCCAAATACCCGTTTGTATTCACCCTCTACATATGTAATTTCACCTCCAACTTTCTATGTAATCTATCTGTTATTTAGAAATTCAGACAAAGCACAAGTAAGTTAGTTAAGGCTTCATAGGGATGAGGGCTTTGTGCAGAACTTTAAAAGTAGACCAGTTATTGGGGCGCCTGGGTGGCTCAGTCAGTTAAGCGTCCGACTTTGGCTCAGGTCATGATCTCGCAGTCCGTGAGTTCGAGTCCCACGTTGGGTTCCGTGCTGATAGCTCAGAGCCTGGAGCCTGTTTCAGATTCCGTGTCTCTCTCTCTCTCTGACCCTCCCCTGTTCATGCTCTGTCTCTCTCTGTCTCAAAAATAAATAAACGTTAAAAAAAATTAAAAAAAAAAAAAAAAAAACTAGACCAGTTAAGCTAAGTGGAGGGATAAAAGAAACGTATGCCAGGAGGGATAAAACAATATCTAGGAAAAAAAATGTAATAACCACACTTACTAAGCAGCTATTAAGGGGTACTGTACTGAGCACTAAACCTACATTATCTAGTTTAGTCATAACACACAACGAATTAAGTACTTCCTTTAAGGAACCTGAGGCTTAGGAAACTAAGTAGTTCACCTGGGTCACAGAGATAGGAAAGTTCACAAGCAGGAACTGAATTTCAGCCCTGGTCTGTTTGATGCCTAAGGCCAAGCACTTAACATTTATTCTACTACTACTTCTGGAACAAGGGCATGAGAAGGAGCATAGCATAATGAAAATAGCCTGACTAGAAAAGAATCATGTTGAGAGTAGAAAAAAAAAAAAAAAAAAAGTTGAATAAACAGATCAGAACCAAGTTATAGAGTACCTAAAAATTCAAGAAAACTTAGATTTGATTTAATAAACAATGGGACTTCTTTATAGATCTTTGAACAGGAAGAAAGGCAATAAAGGGAAGTATTCAAAGAATGTTCCTATGGCAGGAAGATGGAGGGAGTAAAAGATGAAGATAAAGGGCCAGTTAGAAAATTAATCTAATGGCTCAAGTATGACATGATGGATGTTTAATCCAGAGTGGTCAACATGATCATGAATCATTCAAAGAAAAGGATATAAAAAACAATTAGAAGGAAGAATCAACATAATTTCATGACTAATTAGATGTAAGGACTGAAGCAGAGAAATGATGACTCAAAGATGACTGGATGGTTTCAAGAAGAGATGGCGCCATGATGAATAAAACTGAAGGAGGAAACTGTGGTGAGAGAACATGAGTTTATGTTTAGGCACGTTGGATCTTAATAACTGATGAGTAGGAACTTGGACATGAGGACTCGTTTTCAGATTTTGGAAGGTGATTAGAAGCAAGGGCACTGAATTTGCTGCTGAAGAACATGGAAAGAGAGCTGAGGAGTGAAGCAGAGGATTTAGGTGAAGGAGTTTCCAGAAATAAGGGTGCCTAAGAAAAATGAGGAGACATTCAAGAAATAAAGAAGGCCAATCAGTTTCCTCCTTGTTAAGGGTTTGCGATTTACCTTTAGCATGCATACTGTTAGCATGCATGAAGAAACATCAGTGGAAATACTTATCTCAACGGGCTTGTAAGCTCTGTGAGGGCAGGAACTAGTAGGTAAGACAGGACTTGGCATATTTTAAGAATTCGAAAATATTTGTTGAATTAATGAGTAAATCATTGTACCCCATATCTCAGCAACTGGCACAATGCCTGGCAAATAGCTGGTGCTCAGCAAAGCTCGTTGAACTGAATTGAATTAATAATTCTATCTTTAATCCAAAGAGATCTCATCTTAAAGTTGTTAATTATAAGATTCTAGACAAGTTCAAGAAAGAAGGACAAGAAAAGAAAGAATCACTAAAGCACAGAGGCAGAAATGCATTTGAGATACCTGTACATCAGTTAAAAATTTAATATATCTGTACATCAGGGAATAAAGGATAAAAATTTAAACAATCAAGAGAAATATCACCACTTAGGTAGTGGTGCTAACAATCAAGAAGTATACCACACAACTTTGTGACTAGCTATAGGCAATAAGAGAAAAATGAGGCAAAGGCCAGGCCATGGTCTGTGACCTGAATGACTGTGAGTTAGTTAAGGCTTCACAGGGATGAGGGCTTTCTGCAGAACTTTAAAAGTAGACCAGTTAGGCTAGGTGGAGGGATAGAAGAAATGTATGCCAGGAGGGAGAAAACAATAGCTAGGAAAAATGTAATGACCACACTTACTAAGCAGATATTAAGGGGTACTGGACTAAGCACTAAACCTACATTATCTAGTTTAGTCATAACACATGATGAATTAAGTACTTCCTTTAAGGAACCTGAGGCTTTAGGAAACTAAATAATTCACCTGGGTCACAGAGATGGGAAAGTCGAGAAGCAGGAACTGAAATCCATAATAAATTGTGTAAGCAAATTTATGTTTACTACAACTTCAAGAATATATACTGATTACTGATAATTCTCCCTTCAACTTTATGTTCATTCACTTATTGCCTTAAAAACTTACTTTCTACGTCCCATGCCATCTAATATCAAAATCAACAGATATTATTTACTGCCTTATTGACCACAATGGCTTAAATTTATTACATCAATGGATAGTCAGTGAAATGTATCCCAAAGAGATAACAGGAGATAAAAGAAAAGTGACAAAACTGCTTAGTTCACAAACAGAATATCAGACACTGAATAAGGACCCATTGAGAAGACAATTTTAACTTATTAAGCTATGCACTGTTTGCAAAAGTATTTTGGGGGGGGAAAGTATTTTTTGTATTATTCAATAATTTGTGATACACAATACCATCAGAACCAAAATTTGAACTAAGAGAAAAACATTCTCTAAAATATGTTATCAAAACTTTATGGAAAGGCAAGTCACTACTAAAGTTTAATCTCCCTTCAAATAACCTTTTTTCATTCTTCAAATATATGTTTTATAACTCATTTGGGAAAGATTGCAGAAGACCACATTGATATTTCCTAAATATTAAGAAAATAATGGATAATTAAAATAAGTAATCATCCATGGACCAAAATATACATATATGTATCCCCAGGTCAGACCTGCTCTGTTGCTTTATATACTATTCCATAAACATAAAAATTCTCAACATTTACTGTGGTTCATTGGTTCATTTATTCTCTTAATTACCTCTTGAAATTTTCTGATAACCCATCTTTAAAGTGTTAAAGTTTTTCTTTATTTGGTTTAATCTTTCAGAGAGCAGACAATTCTGTTTATTGTTTGTTTGTTTGTTTGTTTGTTTTTCAAATTGCAACAGTAAAATACACAGGCATGCATTCCTATTTTTTACGGATAAGTGTGCAAATACGGACCACGATATAAGATTTTTTTTATGTAAGATAGTCATCAAGTGTAAAAGCAAAGATTAGGTCTCCATCCTCCATGAATATTCAGTCATTACTGGAAATTTGAATGTAACAACTAAATGTGAAAATCTCAATTATATTATCTGAAATTATTTGAATTACAAAGAATTCTTAAGTGAAATACCTCTACAAGGCAAGTGTGTACTGGTTTGATAGACTCATTTAGTTTCAAGAAAACACTTGGTCAAGTTATAAGATTTACATTACAATCTATTCCGTATCTCCAGTTCCATAAATGTAGTTATGAAAAATCTTATGAAATCCTTTCATGGAGTAGATGCAGTACCTGAAAAAGTCTTGCAATAACTCTGACCCTCTCTTTCCTTATCTGTTAATTGGAAAAGGTAAATCACATCATTTTTCCATAGATTAAACAAGATATTAAGGTGCCTAATAAAAAATAAATTCTCAGTAAACATTTGCCTTTATCATTATAACTAAGAAAATAAAGTATTTCAGGGGAAGAAGAAAAGCAGCATTGTGACACCACTTTTAAATCCAGGCATTGAAATCACAAGTATTCTTGAGTTGTCTTCTTCCTTCCTTCCCACTATGTAGTAGCCCAGGTAAATCCATTGGATTTCTGGCATCTTATTTATGTATTTGACTCTACAGGCAGATACCAAACTAGGAATTTCAGGATTATGCACAAGATCCATAGTGATGACTTTAATTAATTTAAAATCAGTGAATGCAACTTCTGAATGAATTAACTGAGCCAAGATATTAACTCTTAGAGGGTGATTATTGGACTTTTTTTAAGAGAAAGTAGTGATTTTATTTTTTTTAATATGAAATTTATTGTCAAATTGGTTTCCATACAACACCCAGTGCTCATCCCAACAGGTGCCCTCCTCAATACCCATAACCCATCCTCCCCTCTCTCCCACCCCCCATCAACCCTCAGTTTGTTCTCAGTTTTTAAGAGTCTCTTATGTTTTGGCTCCCTCCCTCGCTAACCTTTTTGACCTGGACTACTAGGAAGAGGATTTGGTCTTATTCCAAACTAGTTCCCAGCTTGTCTCTCATTTACATGAAGTAATAAATACTTTTTTTCTTTCCAATCTCCTTCTCCATCCACTCTAATTTTATCCTCTGATATAATGGTAGATGGATCCTACCTCTCTAATCCTGCCAATCCACTCCCTCCTCCTTCCATACCCTACAACAAGTGACCTCAAACATGTATTATGCAACTTGGTCGTCTGTTTCTATATTTCAGTAAATTGAAGACCTCACTTTGAAGGATTCTTCTCTTAAAATTTCTTCCCCTTGATTTTCCCATTGACATGTCCTACAGTCCAAGCCATGACCTGGGTGGTATCCAGAATAGCGAGGCTGACAATTATAATTCTGGTATAATGGTCAGCCAAGTGAAAAAAATATAGGCCAGGATAAATCTTAACAATTCAAAAACAAACAAAACTATCTGTAAGCATAATGCAAATGTTCTTTATAATAAAGCTCAGGCAAATTAAAAATGAAAACAATTTTTATCCCTTGTAATTTAACACTAGTTCTAGGCTTCAGCCAAAAATGTTTTCTTATTTTATAACTTGGTAGAACCTTGAAGAAATAAAAGGAAATGTTAGATGCAATGTCCCCACAAGAGCTAATTATCCTCAATGTTTTTTTCATAGGCCAGAGTATTAACCTAATTAACCCATCTTTCATGAACATGTTGCAGAAATGGGGCCTGTCCAACCACTCCTGCATATATTCAGTTGTCTGAACATGCTTGATTTTGTGGTTGAAACTCAAATTCTTCCTCCTACACAACATAACAGAAAATACTTTCATGTCTTTGAAAAGGTTAAGTATCTGAAAAATTCCATATTTATTTGATACATGGTTTTCTTTTTATAAGACGTATTTGCCTATTTAATAGATTTCTTTTCTATCCTAGCAGAATCAGAAGTTTATATTTATGTAATCAGTTTCTCTAAGTTTGCAGGGTATCTATTACATGTCATTCAAAGCTACTCATTCACTCAAGTTCTCTGGTTTTGCCTAAATTCTGTAAATATTTTATGAAAATACAAAATAAACTAAACAAAATCTATATTATATTTTGTGATTGTAGGTTCAGTATAACATATACTTTGAGAAACAGTTCAATCTGGTGAGAGTATTTATAAGTTTCTGTTTCATGCTAAATATAGAGAAAGAGGCAATGTTTTAACATTTATTTACTTTAAAAGCCTCAAATCTCAAAAAATAGTTGAGTAGATTCACAAATATTGAGCAATGTAATGGCATAATACACACACACACACACACACACACACACACACACACACACTATTACATGATAGATGGATAGATAGATAGATAGATAGATAGATAGATAGATAGATAGATAGAATTTCACATGCATTATCTTGTTTATTTCTTGTAACAGCCTTATGAAGCCAGTCTATTAGTCTATTAGTACAATCCTCATTTGTTACAGATGAGACATTGAGACTAAGAGAGGCTAAAGAACTTGCCCCAGTTGAGGAGCAGGAGCGGCTGGGATTGGGATTTGAATCCAGGCGATCTGACTCTAGATCCATGCTCTTGACAGTAAGGATAGAGAAAGAAAACAAAGTCAGAGTTAAAGTCAGCCCAAGAAATGTGCATTGAAAATCTTGTCTAATACAAAATGTGAATCATAAGTTTGGCTCTGATTTTCTTGGAACCAAAGACAGAAAACAACACAATCAGAAACAAAATTTATACTGCCCATAAAATAAAAGGTATACCAGTAGCAACAACAACAAAAACCATGGCTTCTCCTCTGATGGACATTATGAGAAAGAACAAAAAGTAGTCTAAAAAACAAAAACAAATGAACGACAAAAACATATCACCTTCTCATATTTCCCTTAAAGTCAAACCTAGGGAATAACACAGAACCTAGCTCAAAAAAGTACATTTTTAATGCTCCAGAGCAATATTATCCATATATGTATGCCCTGTGGTGTGACGATTCCAGAATAAGATAAAATATATCAAGTAATGCCCAGACTACATCTTCTGTGTGCAATATCCCCATATATAACAAAATCTCTCAGATGTAATTAAGCATTTAAATGAGAGTCAGGAAGCAAATACTAATATTATGTTCACTGGTAAGAAGCAGAGATGTACCTGTGTTATATTGCTGATTTAGAATGTATCTATTTATTTAATTCTTCAGCAAGGTGAAAGACAGAAAGGACACAAATCACTTACACTCTAAGCCTTAATCTCTTCAGCCATAAAATAGGGCTAATAATAGTCACCCTCATCTTGTTGCTTTGAAGATTAAATAAAATCACATAAAAAATTCTTAGTGGTTGCTCGTGGTATACACTGATTAAAAAGTTGACTGTTAACAATATTTTGAAAATATTGATAATCCATATTTAGAAGCTCTAAGGTGGTCCTTCAAAGCTTTATAGAGCACAGCAAATTGAAAAACATATTTTGGCTTAAGAAATTAAAAGTGGGGGCACCAGGTAGTTTACTTGGTTAAGCCTCGGACTCTTGATTCTGGCTCAGGTCATGATCTCACCGTTGGTGGGATCGAGCCCTGTGCCGGGCTCTGTGCTGACAATGCAGACCCTGCTTGAGATTTTTGCTTTCCGTCCATCTCTGCCCCTCCTCTGCTCATGTGCACATGCACTCTCTCACTCTCTCTCTCTCAAATATAGACTTTTAAAGAAAAGAAATTAAAAGTGAAATATTCATATTGTCCTAGGAACCAGTTACTAGTCGAGTCAGGATATATCTCTGAAAACTATAGGTTGATTTTGTGATCTTGCCATTTTTTCAAAATGTTTTACTTTAGGTTTAAATTTCTGTGGGAAAAAAAATCATCATTTTTTTCTTTAATTTAGTTGTCTAGATAAAATTAAACCCTTGAATCTATTAATAAAGTGAGGACATATTTCTATGCAAATAGGGACACCATTGAGAATGAAAGGGGGGGCTGAAATAATTAATAGGCATTGACTAATCTATAACAGGTGTAAACCAGGACATTCCAGCACATCTAGGATATAGGGTCACCGCTACCTATCCTTTCTTCTCTATTTCAATAATACAGGAAAGAATTAATGGCTATGCACTATCCTACATGCATTTTAAAGGCCAGCTAGGCCAGTATTTTTTTGCAAAATCATAGTTGCATTTCATTGCAATGTATTAATCTCCAAAATAAATCAAATATCACTAATTGCATTCAGTTTCAAACATATTTTAACACTTTATGCAAACATTGGGACCTTATAGTAAATTCAAATGGATTATGGTTTTCATTAGTTTGATACCATAACTGGTCACTTAATATTATTCAGATTTATTTAGACACATCTTTTATTTTTATTTGTAGAATCTATGGACATGTAAATACCCAACAAACCCCTTCAGTGACAACGTAAACATATATAACACATCAAACTTGTTCCATTCCTGTTTTGTTTTGTTTTGTTTTGTTTTGTTTTGTTTTGTTTTGTTCTGGAAGGACATGCTAATGCAGGGGTAAAAATGTTTCCAGATTCTGTAAGTCAAATATTTTCCTTCCACAAAGGATTTTTTGTTTGTCTTGCCATCCTCCTAGTTTATTCTTTTTATAGTCTTCAAACTCTCATTATCACCTAAGTAAATAAACCAAAAAAAATAATAATAAATATTTATCTAACTTTTCGGTTTAGTGATTTTTTTTCTAGAAAAAAATCACTATAAAGTGAAATTAAATGAAGAATTAGAGAAAAGGACAGTGGATAACCTAAAAGAAATACATGAAGCCACTGGGCATGCTGAAATGTTTCTTTACACAGTTTGAAAACGTAATTCATATTTATTTATTTATTTATTTTTGATATTTATTTATTTTTGAGAGACAGAGAGAGACAGAGTGAGAGCGGGGGACGGGCAGAAAGAGAGGGAGACACAGAATCTGAAGCAGGCTCCAGGCTCTGAGCTATCAGCACAGAGCCCACCACGGGCCCAGACTCATGAGCCATGAGATCATGACCTAAGCTGAAGTCGGATGCTCAACCGACTGAGTACCCAGGCGCCCCGAAAACGTAATTCATTTTTAAATATTTACAACAGTATCTTGTGCAAAGTATTGATAATAAAAATAATAATGCAATGAATAAACTATGCTCCAATTGAATGAAATTTTACTATGTTATGATATAAATTAATTAATAAGGGATTTCTGAAAGAAACTGATATTTTGAGAAGAAAAAAAATGTAGCCGGAAAAGAGGTAACATTGAATTATTTTTGTAAACCATGGATGCCTCCCCACTTTACTTCTAATCATTGAACTAAGTAGCATTAATTCCATGCTCATTCCTTATAGTGGTGCTCTTCTCTGAGAATCTAAGCTCTGTGAGAGCAAGGGCTGTTTATATACCATTGTATATCCTCAGAACATTATGCAGAATCTGCCATTTAATAGGTGCTCAATAAACATTTATTTATTGATTAATTATTTGAATTCTACACATCAATATTCAAAGTCCAGGATTAGAACAACCAATTAAAAAACATCCTAATAACTGGAATTTATAGTAGGTTTACTATGATCCAGAAGGGTGAGGTAGTTTCAAAGCCTAATGCAATCTTCGGTTATGTTGGTACAGATAAAGTACAGACAAGGGATGAGTGATCCTGATTTATTCTGTCCTCATCATCTCAAGTCCTAAGAAATTTTGATGAAATGGACTCAGAAGGGGAAAAGATGGCACTGAAGCCTATAAATTAATCAAGCATGTATCATTAAAGGAGTTAGGGAAAGACAAGATGGGACACAATAAGCCTTTAAATGTGGATTCCAATGCTACAGAAGAGGAATAAGATACAGCAAAGCCACTTGTAACTCAATATTAGACTAATTATTTTAATAATTAGAGATGAGAAAGAATGGAATGGATTACCTTCCGTTGAGGTGCTGTGCTCTCTATCTGGGTTGATAAAGAGTTCTTCTAGAAAGATAAACTTAAGTCCATAGTACTTCTAAATTGCTATTATTTTATCACATATCTATACATGTAAAATATAAAATAGAAAGCTAAATTCCAAAGCTTTGTATAGACAGCTTCATATAAGTAGCTTTTAGCACATATAAAATAACATTTGGATATCTAATGGAATGCTTTTCATTATTCTCATTATAATTTCAGAGATATATACCAACCAAAACAAAAAGAAAAGAATTCTGTGACTGACTTCAAAAAGATGTCTGTATATCTCGAATGCTTATCACATGTATTTAGTTGTTAACACCTGTAAGATGGTGAATAAACAATAACTGGTATAAATGAACTCTTTCTGAAGTACTTGTCAGAGTTTATTTCTATTTCATTGGTGCAACTAAGAATTTGTGATAAGCACACAAAAAAGTTGCTCCACATCTTACATCATCCAAGAAATACCAATAAAAAAAAATTAAATACCCCCACACACCTATTACAATAGTTAAGATCCAGAACACTGACAACACCAAATGCTGGCGAGGATGTGGAGCAACAAGAATGCTCATTCATCGCTGGTGGAAATAGAAAATGGTGTAGCCACTCTGAAAGACAGTTTGGCAGTTTCTTACAAAATTAAACACGATCTTACCAGGTAATCCATTAATTAAATTCACTGATATTTACCCAAAGGAGTTGAACACCTGTGTCCACACAAGTGGTGTTTATTGCATCTTTATTCATAATTGCCAAAACTTAGAAGCAACCAAGATGACCTTCAGTAGATGAATGAATAACCAAACTCTGGTACATACAGACAATGGAATGTTACTCAGCACTAAAAAGAAATGAGCTACCAAACAACCATAAAGAAGACACAGAGGAAACTTAAGTGCCTATTGCTAAGTCAGAGAAGTCAATCTGAAAAGGCCATATACTATATGATTACAACTATACGACATTCTGGAAAAGGAGAACTACATTTACAGTAAAAAGATCAATGGTTGCCAAGGGTTAGGGGCAAGAGAGGGATGAATAGGAAGAGGACAGAGGACTTTTAGGGTAATGAAAACACTCTGTATAGTAGTATAATGATGGATACATGCCGTTATACATTTGTCCAAACCCATAGAATGTATGGTGAAGAGTGAACACTAATGTAAATTATAGACTGGGTCATAATGATGCATCAGTGTAGGTTTATCAGTTGTAACAAATGTACCCTCCTGGTGGGAGATTTTAACGGTGGGGGAGGCTATGCAAATGTGGGAACAGGAATACATGGGAAATCACTGTACCTTCCTCTCAATTTTGTTGTGAACTTAAAACTGCTCTTAAAAAAACCAGTGTTTGGGCACCTGGGTAGCTCAGTCAGTTGAGGGTCTGACTCTTGATTTTGGCTCAGCTTATGATGCTAGGGTCATGGGACCAAGCCCCATGTCGGTCTCTGCACTAAGCATTGAGCCTATTTAAAAAAAAAAAAAAAAAAATTTAACGTTTATTTATTTTTGAGACAGAGAGAGAGCACGAACAGGGGAGGGGCAGAGAGAGAGGCAGACACAGAATCTGAAACAGGCTCCAGGCTCTGAGCTGTCAGCACAGAGCCCGACGCGGGGCTTGAACTCACGGACCGTGAGATCGTGACCTGAGCCGAAGTCCGACGCTTAACCGACCAAGCCACCCAGGCGCCCCAGCATTGAGCCTATTTAAGATTCTCATTCTCTCTCATTCTCATTCTCTCTCTCTCTCTCTCTCTCTCTCTCTCTCTCTCTCCCCCCCCCTTTGCCCCTCTCCTCTGCTCACACTCTCTTTCTCAAAATAAAATAAAGTGAAATGAAATGACATGATAAAATAAAATAAAGCATTAAAGTAAACAAAAAAGGATTCGTGTTGGCTTTACCATTCTGATAAAAGTCTGTGTAGAACAATTACCAGCAGAGTTTTGTAGTTAAAAAATAGTTTTGTAGCAAAGTTTTGAAGAGGTGCTCTAACCCAGAGTTCCGGGCTCCCATTCTTCAGACTCAGCTGCCCACTGAGCGTGTACAGATCCGTGCCAACAGCCTAGTACAATACAGATGAGAATGTCTTTCTAAGAAGTTGCCAGTTCTGAAACAGGATTTGATTAGCTATAAACAAATATTTATTCATGTGAATGACCTATTAAATAATAAGAAGGTAACTTCATTGCATAGTGCCTTCTCCCACCCTTCATTCATTCAAGGAACCAAGTTGCCCTTGGCTCACCCACTTTCTCTTTCCTCCTGCTTCTTTTTTTTTTTTTTTTTCCTAATGCTTCCTTTCTACTTCTGCATGATTAGGCACACACACAGTATGTTCCCCATTTAATTTCCTTTCACTACTGGCAACTACATATATATATATATATATATATATATATATATATATATATATTCTCATATAAAAATATTGATGATAGCCATACATTAACAAATTAATAATTCAAAACATAACCTCTTAAAATCAAACACAATTTTTATTTAATCAGATTCTAAATAGACTACTAAAGAAATGTGAAAATATATTACTGAGGAAGAAAATATGCATTTAAGTTGTTGATAGCTAAATTACCAATAAAAAGTATATGTGTGTATATTTTAAGGATATATAGTATATGCATATACATATATATCCTTTAAAAGTATATATATGTTAACCTCCGTTTCACTTCTCTCTTCCTACTCTTGTTCATTTACCTTAGGAAAATCAATTTCCCATTTTATTTTAGATTGTCTTTTATTCGTAAGTTGTGGAGAGGACTCTAATTCTTGTTGAAAGGTGTATAATAGTAAATTGCCACAAGGAGAAAGCATCTTTAGTACAGAATTTTGATTTTAAAAAATACCATCAGTATCTAAAGTGCTCAAAATTGCCTCAATTTGCCATCAACAGCACCATGCTCCACTTACCAAACAGTCTCTCCTCACACCGTAACATTCAAAGAACCCAAAGAGTTAAAGCATTTCATTGATTTCCTGTTTTGTTTAATTACTTGTACTGTTTTTCTTTGGCTGACCACAATCCACCGTGAGTTAACTCTGATTTAGATTATTTAAAAAATCCAACCCTCTTTTCCTGTAAAAATGTGTATAGATCATTTTAGTAACAAGAGTGTTCACTTAAATTCTAATTATAGTCACTGCTCCTTACCAACCTTTTTTCTACATAACAATACCTAAGTCAATCTTTTTTAGTTTGCATCTTTGTAGTTCATGCTTTCCTAAAGTTGCTTCCTCCAATGTTAACCTAAATCATACCAAAATAAAGTAAATTTTGCTTTTAACATTTTTTCAAAAGAGAAAATACAATGTTCAAAGACATCATAGCTTTCTGGGTGTCTATATCATATCATATTTATCATATATATAAATTTTTATTCAAAAAATTTCAGTTAAGTATTATTTTATGCGGTCTAATTTTTCAGCACTGGAAATACCCAAAGAGACTCTTAATCTGCTGGGTTGCTGAGAGATCTATGAATAGTTCTTATTCATCAGTCCCAAACAGGATAACTGACCGCAGAACTCAAGACAAAAAAGGTTTGGAAGAGGATGTGGCAAGGTGGTAAAGGAAGTAATTTAAGATGTTCATAAGGCTCTTGAATAGCAGATTTTGAGAGGGGGAGGGGAGGGAAAAACACCTTTCTAAATTCCTTGGATAATCTCTTAAACTTGCAAATAAGTGACTAAGAGAAAAATCAATTTAGCAATGGATGGGGCATTCTTCCGTGGCATCTGGGATCATGTTAAAGCTGGTGAGAATTAAACCGAAATCTCAAGGGTCTCATCTACAAAGGTAGGAGTAAACGAAGAAGAGACCAAATGACTGAGAAGACTACTGAGCTGGGATTTTAATCACTGGTACCATGTAAGATTTTATTTTGTTCCATTATGCCATAGAGGGATTAAATGATTTCTCTGTCTTCTGAATTTCATGGGCTCCAAGTGGATTTTAATGGATTTCAGATGATTTCATTACAGTGCTGAGAAACCAATCCACATTACTTAAAGCATAAAACCAAATGGACAGTTTTACAGTATATTTCCATTCATTCATAGACTATTATCCCAATGCCACTCATTTATCCCTCCAAATCTCATATAGAAATAATCACTCATGACAATATTAAGTTGACAAATTAATACAAGTTATTGACCTTTTTAAAACATTTATAATTTGTTAAATCATATTCTAAAAGGAATATCAAAGAAATGTAAAAGTATATCACCATGGAAGAAAATAACTATACATTTCAAGTTGTTGAAAGCCAAATTACCAATAAAAAACTTTCAAACTGATACTATGACTAGTTTCAGAGGGAAAAAAAGATTCAAGTTTCTAAATTTACATATGTAAATGAGAGTGTATAGAAATGGTAGTTGCAAGAATAACTATACCATTAGTGGGCTTGTTGTTTTGAAGGAGACCATGTGCATGCAGCCAGATACTATAAAATCCTGATGCGTTCATTAATAATTATTGCATGCCAAAATATCTATTCACTGCGTTAATCTTTGTAATAATATAAGACATATTCTTGTTCTTAATCTATTAGGAGAAAGGGAAGAGAGCAATAAACAGGTAATGACAATACAGTACTACATGTGTTATGGAAGAGTTAAGTACAGGGTACCGTAGGAGCAATTGAGAAGTGCCTGGTCCAGAATGGTTAGGGATGGGGAGATATTGGAAGTTCAGCAAGGCTTCCTACAAGGGTTCCTGCTAGAAGAAAGAGGGAGTTTACTTACAGAGGTCCACATCTCCTGCCTGTCACATTCAAATTAAAACAAATGGACTCAATCTGGATTTAAATTGTTAATGCCAGGTTAGCATATTATGTGAAAGTACTAGTATAAGGAAGGCCATCAGAGTTTAGTACAACTGCATCTTTTTCTAGAAAAGGCGGTGAGTGGATCTTCCCTAAAGATCCAGCTCAATACAAAGAAAACTATTAATCTAGTGACGTTTCTATATAATAAAAGACCAATAATTATTATAATTTTTAAATGGCTGTTCAATACTCTGCATCAACCTACAAAAATTCCATATTTCAAAATACTTATTATACAACTGTAACCATTTGTTTTTCATTTATTTAAAAAAAGAAAAACAGGGGCGCCTGGGTGGCGCAGTCGGTTAAGCGTCCGACTTCAGCCAGGTCACGATCTTGCGGTCCGTGAGTTCGAGCCCCGCGTCCGGCTCTGGGCTGATGGCTCAGAGCCTGGAGCCTGTTTCCGATTCTGTGTCTCCCTCTCTCTCTGCCCCTCCACCGTTCATGCTCTGTCTCTCTCTGTCCCAAAAAATAAACAAACGTTGAAAAAAAAAAAAAAAAGAAAAACAAATTATTTACTACCATTTGTAGGTATTTTTAACATTTTTTCAGTACACTATAATCAGACATTCATTGTTCTTTAATTTTTTAAGCCACCCCAATATCTAACCAAACTTCATCCATAATATATGTATACATATGCGTGTGTAGTTAAAAACATACAAACAAATATAGCAAAATATTGGTTATTAACTACACCAAAATATACCACCTGAGATTTGCATACATTTTAATTTTTGTTTTGAGACAGTAAAGCTTTAGGATTTTGGTTTATATTTAAACGGAGTAAAGACGATATTTTCCAGTATTTATGTAGTGCTCTTTATAACTTAAATTAAAAAAAAAAAATGAGCAAGCAACTTGTTCATAAAAAGAAAGGTTGACAAGATTAATTCTTACCATATCATCTCTGAAGCTTGATTAAACATCTTAATTAAACCATCACGTAACAATGAATTAAGGAATTGATATAACAGGATGTGTCTTATACACATTGGAGACTATCTCAGCTGTGGTTTAGAAGGACTTTAAATCTTGTGACCTAAAATTTTAGAATTAAAAATAATTGCCTTCGTTCACCAGACACAATTATAATTAATTGAGTTACCTCAGGCAATGCTCAGTGTGAAGCTTGACTAAAACACAGGGAAATAGAGAAAATAGTAAAAATGTTTTCCTCATAAAGACTTCACACTGAATCCTAAATAAGCAAGATTTTAAAAAGTGAATGTGCCCCTATCCATCCTAAAATATTACATAAATAAAACTCCATTCCTAAAATAATCCTAGGGCTATAAAGCATACATGCATAAATGTGAAAAATGAGGAAATATAAAACATCAAAAAGATTTAGCAACTATGTACTAAGAAAAATGAGTAACAGTAAATTCCTCTCAATAAATATATGAAGGGAGAGGTTAAGAGAGGGAATATGGGCACTCATTCATTTTAAAAATAAAACTAGATAACAGATTGCTACAGAAAATATTTCCTTTGGATCACAAAACAACTCTAAAATATTGCTAACATATATCTGAAAGATATGTGGTTTTTTTTTCTGCATGTGGTATTTCATATCTGAAAGGAAAATAAATAGAAAAGATAAACATGATAGCCATGGAAAAAGAGATATCAAGCACAATTAACGTAGGATGTCCACCATGAACATTACATAATGAACTATGATCGCTATGACCAAAAATGAGGCCATGGAGGAGTTACAGGAAAACAAAATAAGGACAACTGTTAAGGGTTCTTTTAAGATATAAATTAGGCTACCATCTGTAGAAATATGATCCCAAGATTATAGCTTTTGTATAATTTTTCCTTAATTCTTTGGCTTTTTAAAAACACGGTGTCTAAGCTTATATTCCAAGCAGATCATGAAACAAAGTCTAAGGAAAAAGGTAAGTTTTAGAAGGCTGTAAACAAGCACAAATATCCAGATGCTGTCTTCATACTCTACATGAAAACTTTGCAAAGAGCTCCATCTTCAGGCCATTCATAATATGCCATGTTCAGTTATAAAGGTGTCTATTCCCACTTTACCTATACCTATCCTTTACTTTACCTTGCTTATTATCTTCTATTTGTTCTGTTTTAGCACAGAAGATGTTAGATTCAGTAAATCCATTGAATAAGACACAAAATTTCACAACTTTCCCTCTAGCACTATAATATTTCTTCACAGATTAGGGTAATGTTCAAACATGTCTATGCATGAGCACCTACCAATGGAAGACCATTAGCTCCAGAAGTAATCCCCTGAGATTAACTCTAAAGGAGAGCTAAAGGAGAAAAGACTCTTTACATTCTATTTTTCATTTTCTAATTTTAGAAGCAATGTAATTATTATATATTTCTTTCATTTTCCAATTTCTCAAACTCCTTATTAGAGTTTAAGCTCTTAGATAGACTTATAAATTTGCAACTGAAGCAAATTAGGGATTACTTAAGCCAGATATTCCTTTTTTCCCTGGCAAAAAGTATTCATTTCTTTCTCCATTTCTCCTTCCCCCACTATTACTAAAGTCAGAGATAGTGAGAATACAAAAGAACCTGGAAGGAATTGTATGGAGCAAACAAATTCAATATATCTCTAAATCCGGACTTTTTTTTTAAATCTCTAAAGCCCTAGGCAAGTAATTTGACTTCCTATCTCAAAAAATGAGACACATCCTCACACAGACCTGATTTCAGATCTCACATGTCCAAAAATTACCATATTTATTCATTAAGCCAACCAACTAAAATAAAATCACCCTGGAAGGAGGGTGTAAAAGAAAAGAAATGGGCCCTCCAACGTACTACTCTTCATACCAAAGAGAGCAACATAGAGTGATTTAGGCAACCAATATTAAATATTTATACAGTTAAGCATACAAGTCCACCACTGACTACAAATTTCGACCATTAAAATTTCAAATGAAGTTTTATGAACATACTGTAATGGCTTCCATGAAGATATTTCCATATACAGATTACATAAGTAAAACAAGATTATTCTGATGCTTGACAACAGTAATCGTATCTGGCATGAAATATTAAATATACTCCTCATGTAGACAATTAAGGGATTGTTGCATTACAATGTAGGAGAAGTATACCAATCTCTTTAAAAAAAAAAAAAAAAAGTAAAGACAACAGCTGTTCCAGACCTCAGCTCTTTAGAACAAATCTGACACAAGATTAAAATAAATCATAGAATCTCAGGTTTGGAAAGACTATTAAAGACAATTTAATCCTACCACACCCTAAAGATAGAGCCACCCCTGGTCAAGAGGTTATCCAGGCTATGCTCAAACCCTTCACTACATCTCAAGTTGTCAATTCTTTCTTGAGCATACCTGACCACAGGGAAATTCATCCTTATATTTAGACTAAATCCTTCCATTACAGTATCAGCTAGTAGTTATGTGTCCATTTTAGGGCTGTGTAGAACAAATTCAACTCTTCTCCAGGAAAGAGTCCTGAGATAGTTGAAGAGAGCTCCCAGAAATACCCCTGAGCCTTTCCTTTCCCTCTGAAGTGGTCACAGTTCTATTTACTCTTCCTATTTGGAATGGCTTTAAGTCCCTTGTCTTCCTGCTCTTTTCCCCCAGAAAAAGTATAATCTGTTATATTCTTGAAAGTGTGATACCCAGGACTGAATACAATCCTCTGGAAGTTACTTTACAGAGTCGGGTGGGGTCATCTAATACCTGTGTGTGGCAGGGGATGAATTTTTATTAATATAAGTTACTTTAATTAAATTCATTTTAATCAGGGTTGGAGGAACTGAAAAGAGTAGGACACCAAAAGCTTATTGCTTGCTAACTAAGTGTGCATATTTTCTATTCTTTCTTTTCTCCATAATTGTTGTTCCTATAAAGAAAACTACAATAATAAATAGACTCCCTAGAAAACTAAGTGTATAAAGATATAAATATATTACTCAGAAGGACAAATATATATGCTGAGGTTAGGAGCTCATGTATATATATGTAGGACTATATATATATATATATATATGACTATATATATGCTGAGCTCCTAACCTCTATGAGAAGTTTTTACAGGATTTTATGTAATTTATAGGAAAAATACAATAAAACATTCTCATTTATTTTGCACAAAAAAGAGTTAATGTTTTCTAAAGATTTATATGTAAAATGAAACTCTTGAAATGAAAGAAGTTGGCCTAATTTATGACTGCATCAAAACCATAAAACTAAGTTGGAAGAAATAACTTAGGATATCTCTGCTTTATTATTGAAAAAGAATAATGCAACCAAACTAGTCATTTTTTTCATTTATCAGTAATAGCATAAATTCAAACCAAGTGTAATCTTACATTCAACTTACAAAGTCAATAAAATCCTATATATAAATACATATACATAGATATGGGTTATATAGGTATGAATAGAGATACATATATCAGAATACATATGTATATTCATGCATATACATATATATATAATATTTCTTCATAATACTTTAGAAATAGGTTATAAGGCAAGCAAGCAAAACATAAAACATGAAAGTGAAAAAGTTGGCCCACGTGGTATCTTTACTTTTCCTTTTATACTTTATATGCTAGAACCCCAGAGTATTTTCCCTTACTGCATTTAGATGAGTTTTGCTACTATCAAAACCAATCTCTACATCTAAATCTACATTCACATCTATCTCTATCTCTATCTCTATCTATCTCTATCTCTATCTCTATCTCTATCTCTATCTCTATCTCTATATCTCTATCTAGTCTTTTCAAGGTGTAGTAGATGATAATTCAGTGTCTTCTGACACTAAGGTCATTTATGAAGCTAGAATTATTTGGGCCCAGAGCCAAATAGCAGAAAGAACCTCATTACCTTCTGTTATTTGTGAAATAAACAGATTTCTGGGCCTCCACCTCCAGTAATACAGGGACTACATGAAGTGTGCTTCATACTCCTACAAAAGGAGAAAGCTAGGGAGTGAAGGGTGGCAGCCCAACAGCACATTGTCTGTTGGGGCAGAGCTCCCTGAATAACCATTCTGCAACAGGAATGGGGGCTGTGTTCCTAATGATGCTGTTAAGGACCAAAACAGAGTAAACAAATACCATCTTTCATGTAGCCTAACAACACTGTATAAATATATTTTTTCAAAATGAAAAAGTCATTGTGATTTCTGCATTAGTCATCGAAAACACCTATCAACAATGAGTATTCTTCCCCAATTTATGAGATCTGCTTAAAAGAATGAGATGCCACATTCTCTGCCCTAGGCCAATCGGTCTAACCCAAAACTGATGATGGTCAATCTTGCCTCCCTGCCTTTAACACACCACTTTTAAAAGGCCACACCCTATGCCTTAACAATCATATTGATACATGTGTCCAAAGTTGAATTTAATTTTCACAATTCTAAATGCTTGTACTCATAACAACACACTTAAAACTAGAAATACATCAAAGTTTTATTTTTATGGAATAATATTTTATTGATTTATCATTACAATGGAATTTCATACATACAGAATTTAATCAAACATTAATAGTTTTATGGTATTTTAATGCTATACTGGATCTTTATATTCAGAATCAAATCAGAGAATTAAATTACATAATGGAAACCAAATTTTGAGGATGTTAAATTGATTGCTAAGTAATGAGCAAAAGAAAGAGTAAAAGTTTGATTTTCTAAGTTAAAAAAAAGAGAATCTTGAAACAATTTTTAAGAAGTAAATATATCTTGAACTGTCATTAATTACTGCTGAAGAGCATGTTTTACATATAAATCTTTAGAAATAAATATAATGGAAGATAAGGAAGAGTTCCCATAAATCAATATTCTAATTTTCTTAGTTTTCCAAGTGAAGTTACATAAGTACATGAATGCAAGTGGTTTAAAATGGAATAAATTAATCTAGAACATTCCATTATTATCTGTGTCAAATAAAACAGTAATTTTGAGAGCAAAGATGAATTTAACCATATATTTGCTTTCTCATAATTATTGAAAAACATGAAGTTTTAACTTGTAAGATTAAATTAGCTTTACAACTAAAAGTTAAGTTTTCATTTTCCCTCTACTGAGAACATACAAAATGATACTTGCTGTGAAATTAAAAGTTTCTCTGAAGGTGCACCCAACAAGTTGATATTTTTTGGTAGCAATCAGAATGGGCCTGCCTTTAAAGGAAGCAGTTAGCAAGGCCCCAAGTCCCATATTTGGAAAGGCTGTTAGTCTGAAATGTCCCTCACCAGGAAAGAATGATTGACCCATTTGCAATTACCACTAGGTGGAAGTCAAGACATTCCCTCAGTGCAAGCCCTTGCAATACTAAGGCTGGCCTTGCCAACATGTCACCCATAGCCCTAGTGTGGAAAGGAAGACCCATGCCTGACTCACTGCCATATGTAGGCACCTTGCCCTCTCAGATGCCCACAAAGATGCTGACAGCTGTGGGGAGCCTTCACTGCCACCTCTCAGAATTTTGAACATCAGCCAGGAATGTAAAAGAAAAGAGTGAACATCTTATAACCACAGCCAAGCTTGTGATGGCCTGATCACTCCAAAGCCTCTAAATCATTCTGAAGACTATCCACATAATTAGTTTTGCAGATAAGTTTTCTTTTTTTAATCTTTTCCACCAATGTATTCAAACAGCTCAACAGCTCTTGCTGTTACTCCTCGTTCTAATCAGCCTTCCTCATACTTCAAACATCAGTGGTTTGTTCAAGAGCATATGAATTTGTATTTCCACCCAAATAGAGTTAAGACACAATGTCCAAGAGCTAGGCACTGTGGAGGGCCACTTACTGCTTTTATCTGAGAGAAGACAATCACTGTGAATTTCTGTAACAAACACAGACTTGATATAGCATACCCAGGTGTTATCATGAAAGGGAGCAAGTTTGGCAGATTAACCACAGTCACCATCAGAATCTTGGCCATGATAGTCAAGGTAGGATCTGGTCTACCCGGTCCAGGTGGGCAGCTCAAGGCACAATAGCTCAAAGTATTCTTTAATTCAGGCTTCATGAAGAAAACAAAGAAAATCATTGAGTAATTACTAAATCTACAGTATTGAATGAAGTACATATATGTAATAAACCTAATTATAATTTGGGTAATCAAAACTTACGCATGGATTTTTGACTGTGTAGTGAGAAGTGAGGGTGGTCAGTACCACTAATCTCCCTGTTGTTCAAAGGTCAATTGTATATACCAAAACTATAACTCCTATGCAGTAAGGCTCTAATATAAATTTCCAATTATCTCCTCTCTAAGAGTTGGTAAAAATTCTTAGCCAAATGACCAAACGTGTGGTCTCTGTTCCAGGGCATCAGCCTCCCTTATCTCTTTGCAATGCTCATTTCTCTGACCTCTTCTATGTACTTCAGTCCTTCTCATGCCATATGAAAGAAACCAAAAAGTGCTTTTTTATATTAGGACCATCATCTAAGACTCTGCTAATGAAGTTTGTCAGTGTGTATTTCTAGTACAATTACTATCAGTAGATCCCTATTCAGGTTTGCACTTTTCATTCTGCTCTGGAGGGAGTGGGGGTGGGGGGGAAGTCACCAATGTTCAGTCTCTATTAATGTGGCTCTATGACCTTGGACCAGCCTGTGTCAGGGCTTTGCTGAGTACTTTGCAACTTGCTTCTTTTATTCAGCATCCAGGATGGTTACTATTAGGAACAGACCCTAAAGCCAGGCTCTCTCCATCTTGACCTGAGTCCTGGCTCTGTCACTAACTAGCTGTGTGGCCTTAAGAGATCTACTGAGCCGTTTTCTGCTTCAGATTCCCCATCTATATACTATGGGGATAACTGAACTCATTCCTAAGGTTCTGTGGGGATTAAATTGCTTCACTCAGGTAAAGTACTTGAAACTGATTTTGGCATAGGGTGAATATTTTATAAATGTTACCTACTTTTATTCTGCCTAGCTTCATCTGCTGTCCAACTAATTTAAAAGCAAATATCTGAATGCAAATACCAAGTGGTGGCACTGATTCCTATAACTGGAAAAGTGGATGTTTCTCACTTAACTAGTTAAGTGATTTTATCATTAAGAAGGCTTAACTAAATTCCAAATTTATGCATATGCTCACCATAGGGAAGAGATGAGGAAAAAGTAAAACCCTCCTCATTTCTTCTGGAGGAGCCTATGAGAGCCTAGGTGCTTATCTTTAGGAGAAAGCTGTTAAAGTTTGGATTAAACCTGGCCTTTCTCTGTGTCCCTGAAACTCAACCTGGCCTAGTGTAATGGTTAATTTTATGTGTTAACCTGGCTAGGACACAGCACCAAGATATTTGGCCAAATGTTTCTGTATAGTGTCATGAAAGTACTTCTTAGATGAGATTAACATTTCAATCAGTAGACTGAGTAAAGCAGATAATCCTCCATAATGGGGGTGGGCCTCATCCAAACAGTGGAAGGCCTTAAGAAAATGACTGATCTCCTCTGAGGAAGAAGAAATCCTATCAGCTGGACTACCTTCAGGCTCAAACTGCAACCATCAGCTCTTCCTGGGCACCCAGCCTCCTGGCTTACTCTGCCTATTTTGGACTTGTGAACCTTCACAATCACGTCAGTCAATTTCTTAAAATAAATCTCTTGACAGATGATACAGAGATAGAGATAGAGACAGATACATCCTATTGATTCTGTTTCTCTGGAGAAGCCTGACTAATACACTGTGCTTCTAAAAGTAGATTCCTGAATGCTAACAACCTATACTAGGTCCAGAGGGAGAGTCACTCATGTCTTCTTCAATTTCCCTTGAGTGGATATTAGATGACACATGTTTTGTAATTGCTTTTGTGAAAGGTCAGGGACTGCCCAGCTGGTGGGCCGCCATATAGTGACAGCTCGCCCAGCACTGAGAGTAGTTTGGTGAATTTACAAAAAAACAGCATTGGATTCACGGAAAACAATGTGAAGATATACTTTAATTCTGTCTCTTTTCAAAAAGCATGAGCTCTCAATACATTACAAAACTATGAAATTTTGGAAGAACTTCCTGCACTCTAATTTTCACTTCATAAACGCACAAATTTTCATACAATTACAAAATACCAAAGAGGCAGCTTCTTAAATTTCAACTGCATAGCACTACATTTTTTCTTCAGGTTGTCTCCTGTATCAGTGAACAATTCATTTGGTGGCAAGTATGCATCCAATGTGCTACAAATGAATTACAGGTGTGCTGTGACTCTTGTTCCCATCCACTCTTAGATAGGCTGGGGACAGTTTGGGTGGTCAGAGTTCCAGGGCCAACCACCTCCATCCAGGAACGTCTTTTTCTAGAGCTCCTCAAAGGACTGCTCTAGTAGAATGAAGATTGACTGTGTGCCTCCTGGTCACAATGGCCAGCAAAACCAAGAGTGACACCCAGCTATTCACTGTTCTACCATGACATGCTAAGTATAAGCCACATATGCTATATTACTTGAATATCTCTACTTCAATAGTCGGCCCACTGATGCTCACCATGGATCCAGGGCCCAAGGAGCAACTAAAGGCACTCATCAAGCATAGCATACAGCCTAAGGTTATAGCTGTAAAGGGCTGACTGATCAGCTGAAAGGGAGGCTGGCAAGCAATCTTCACCTTTGCTGGATTCTTTTCTTTGATGTTGGTTATATGCTCTGGTAGCAGTGCACAAGTGAGTTGGAGGGCGACTGTTCTACCTATCTATGCATTTCTATTGATTACAGATTTCTTATTTTAAAAATACTTGATATGAAAAAGGATTACATTCCCTATTTGTGTACATCATCACAAGATATTTTAACATTACATCTTTTACTCAAAGACATTTAAAGGCTTTTGGATTCTTAAATAATAATTTCAACTGGCATAAATTTTTACATGGTAAAAAATATGTTTTAACAATATTCTCTGCTGTTTATGCAAATAATTTCTCATCAGTGATTTTTTTAATTTTTTTAATGTTTATTGATTTTTGAGAGAGAGACAGAACTCAAGCAGGGGAGGGGCAGAGAGAGAGAATCTGAAGCAGGCTCCAGGCTCTGATCTGTCAGCACAGAGCCTGACCCAGGGCTCAAACTCACAGATCGCACAACCATGACCTGAGCTGACGTCAGAAGCTCAACCAACTGAGCCATTCAAGCACCTCTCATCAGAACTTGAAGGGATCATAATTTAAAAATCTCATAAAGAAGCTTCCTTTTATCTTGATCTTTATGCAAATTAAATACTGCATTTTTAGTAAATTAAGCATTGATTTTCTCTCATTCTTCTCTGTATTATTATCACCATAATTTCCTGCAGATTATTCCAATGTACATTGCAAACATTATCATTATCTATGTGTACTGTGATTAGATACAAGATGAGAAATACTGGCTTAAAATAGACTCTATTTTTCAGCATATGCCAATAAATCCCCTGAGTGTTCCAGTGCTATCTACTCCTTGAAGCCTCCTAAAGGTAAGTTCATGCCTCCTTTATTATTATATCTTCAATTTCTTTGTCTGGTGACTAGCCCAACAAACATATGGTAAAGGAATGAATAACTGACAAGTATGGAAAAAGTCACTTTCTTTCAAAATATAATTTTATAACTTTAGCTATTTAGTTATGGATAGGAGAAACTTCCAGAACTCCTTGGGGGAAATTCTTCTTCAAAGAAACACTTCAAACTTTGAATAAGAATCCATACTACTTAGCAAGGAAGAAAGAATTCTAAGCCAGCCTTTCAAAGAGCAGTAGTAATGAGCAATATCATTGCTGATCCTCCAGATTCCCTCTGACCTTGTCCTACAATAAAATTCCCCTCCAATTTTCCCTCTCTCCTGGCCTGACTCCTAAAAGTGACTATGAGGGACATCTTAAGTTTTTCTCCTTAAAATAAAAAAAAATAAAAAAAATAAACTAATAAAAATAATTAGTTTGGGGGGGGGGTCTTGGTTTGTCTGTTTGTTTTTAATTTGTGAATCCTTAAAATAGTTTTCCTGTAAGTCAGTGACCAGTTACAAAGAAAGATTTTCCTACTGTTGTTACAATGTTTTCCACAAACTTGTCCATGCTTTAGTGACGGTGCCATTTGGTCAACTTTGCTGAATTTTCACTTTAAGTCAAATTTATAAATTACCAGCAGGTGAAATAAAAAGAGATGGATAAGCAGAAAATATGTCCAAAGTTCTTATTGCAAGAGTAATAGTAAAGTATCCAGTTAATAAAGTCACTCTAGATAAATTTACCAAGCTTCACCAAACATACCAAGGTATGCCTACTATCTATCTTCACCACAATCAGAGTCAAGAGAAATACCCTTAGATATCTTCCCTGCTAAGATAGCATCTACCCAGAAGTAAAAGCTACAACTGAGGAAAATTTGATTTTGACCTCAAAGTTCCTGCAGGAATACAGGAAATACAACAGGCAAAAACACAAAGGAACAGCAGATATTTGGGCTGTGAGGCCAATTATCATTTCACCTACCCACATGTACTATACTTGAGCAATTGGAATATGATTTATTTAATACATGACTAATTATCACTTTTCCTAAAATCTATGGCCCACTGTATCTCACAGCAGTAGAAGCCAAAATGGTATGCCACCTTAAGATAAACGTAGGTGGGTTTAGCAAAGCCGGATTTACCCAACTCATTTACCAAACACATTACCAAACACATTTCTTTGGTACCTGTGTGGTTAATCTGTTTTTAATTGTTGTCATATATTTAGTAAACAAATACCTAGATGCCTATTGTTCCCTCCAATTCTATATCTGAGTTTGAGGTCCTTAAGGAAAAAATACTGATTATGTCTAACATTTTCCCCCACACCTTAGACACCCTGGAAAAAGAAGAAAATGCAATACATACAGAAGATAGTTATCCTTTTGTCTGCTGTTCTCAAATGGCTTGGAAATATGGCCAAAATCAAGAAAGGTCAGTACTACCTGCATTATAAGTCTGGTAAATTAAATACTGAAGGTAAAGAAAGTCTAAGACATACTATTCATTTGAATTTCTCATGCTGAAATAATATGCCATTACCTGATGACTCCAGCCCAGTAAAAAGTTTGTTAGTTTCCAAAACTCCCCAAATTCCTCTTCCTTTTGCTAAATTTCACTGACTGTATATTTGTGTAACATATAACATGATACAACAGAACTAGAGGCTTTTAGAGCCAGAAGCCTTTTAGAACCAACTGCTGAACTTATGTCACAGGCAAAAAAGCAATGTCTCCAATCCTTAATATGCTAGAAGTCTTAAGGGACTTGCTCAAGGTCATACAGCTGGTTAGTGAATAAAGCAAGACTAGGCCCAGCCTCTGGAGTCCTGTTTCAGTGGCCAGTGTTTCTCATTTGCTGCCGCTGGGTTAGCATGGAAAAGTTGGAGAAAAGAGATGTCGATCATCAGCGCTCTACTATTGAGGACAAATGTAGCATCACTTAATCAGAATTCAGTCCTTCATTGAGCAAAATCTCAAAGTGACATCTACTGGAATACCCAGTCTCTATGGAGAAATTTAATTAAACTTCAGTCCCTTTATTCCAGCACAAATATTGTGAGGGAAAACAACTCAACTCCTCTGACATTTTTGCAAATAGGTTTAGTGGAATCCAGACTGTTTACTTTTACTGACATTTGTTTTTCAGTCAATTATCCCACATGGTTATTTTTTTCTTTTCATAATTTATTGCTAGCAACTTAGCCATAAGAATAAATACAAGTAATTCCTTTCTTTGGTACAAACACCAGAGCTTAGATTCATAATAACTGAAGAAAATAAACACTCATTTTACCCCTCCCCTTTCCTTTTCCTAATAGTTCTGGTTTACTTATTAATCAGACTGGTGACCACACCAGAATCTAACAAGGAAGAATTTAACCTCGAATGCTTAGGGGTTTCTCTCCTCACATACCCCTAAAACTTTGGAAAATAATGCATTTTACTGGATTAGTTATCTGCCAAACAACTACATGACAAGTATCTTTTTTTCATCTTGTACTCAACTTTTTCCAATTTTTGCACACCTTTATTTTGAAATTTTCTATAAAGTCTTGAAAATTTCAGAAAGTCTACATTGCAAAAAGTTATATTCCTTTTTTAATCCATGAAATCTCATTGAGTGGACACGAAACAAGTAATTTTTAAGAGGGTGAAAAATATGTGGTGTAGGGCAGTGCTGCTCGAACTCCACCATGAATATGAATCACCTGGAGACCATGAGGAACTGCAGATTCAGATTCAGTAGATCTGGAATGAGGCCTGAGAGTCCACATCCCTAACAAGTTCTCAGGCTAGACCTTAGTCTGCACTTTAAATGCAGTGGAGAGGAAAGGGCATTGTTTCTGGAGCTGGGGAGATCTGGATTGAAATCCATCTTGATTGGTTCCTGACAATGAGAACCTGAGAGAGCCCACCCCTCCACCAGAGCCCTCCTCTCTCCCCCTACAACATTCACAGCCTCACCACCATCATCAGCCTTAATCGACCGGGACTGACCTCATCCCTGCCTTTTATCCTACTCCATGTAGGCCACCCCTAGACTGCTGCGCTGCCTCTTAACTCCTGCAGTTGAATCCCTGTTAGCCTCTGTGAACGTATTCTGTCTGCCTTTCCCATCTCTCCCCAAGTTCTTACATCCTTCCACTCTATCCTCTAAAACTCAGTCAGCCACCAGCAAAATCCCCTATGTTAATGCTGCAAGTACTGTCTGAATGCTTTTCTCCCCTTCATGCTTTAAGAGAAACCTGGCTCTCCATTGAGGAAATTGCTACTGCTCCTGTTCCCTTAGTGGAGTTAATTTTGTCTCCCGTGGTTCTCGCAGGACTAGGCCTAGAAGTAGAGAACATGTCCTCATTGCTCCTTATTGCTGCTTGCAATTTTCCAATCCCCCCTCATTCCTAAAAACTGCCCATTTAGGATCTCTGTGAGCAGATTATATCACCCATGAATCCTCATTGTTGTTGTCACAACAACCTAGCTACTCCCATGGCCATTACTCTAGACTTTGTTTCTATTAATAACTACATCTTCTCTTCAGTGTCAGCTGCATGCATCCTGCTCTCTGACATCACCTCCTACCCTTTCATACTATTCTGTCTCCATTCTGTACCCCAATTCTTCTACACCACTGGTGTTGCTAAGCCATTGATCCTAACATGTTTTCACTGTTTCTCATCTCTTCAACAATCCCTTCTTATTTTCCCCCTTTTCCAATTTAAACTCTACTGGCTCCCTTGCCTCTCTACAGCTTTGCTGTTCTTGCTTTCCCAAACTATAATCTTATTTAAATCAAATTTCTGCCTACTCCAAACCTTCCTCTGTGCTAAACATAGTGGATAAAATAAAAACCAGGATGAATGGTCTTGCTTTAAACATTTGACTGTAAACCTCGAGTGCCCTACCATTCATACCATGTTATCTCTAATCCATGCACTCTTTGAATCATGTAAGCTGCCATTTTATACTCTCTTAAATTCTCAATACCCCTTCTCCCACTGTTATCCTCAGTTCATGACCTTACTTCCTATTTTACTAAATAAAAAAATGGACACAATTTAAAAAAAAAAAAACGGGGCACCTGGGTGGCTCAGTTGGTTAAGCCTCCGACTTCAATTCAGGTCATGATCTCACAGTTTGTGAGTACGAGCCCCACATCGGGCTCTGTGGTGACAGCTTAGAGCCTAGAGCCTGCTTTGGATTCTGTGTCTACCTCTCTGCCCCTCCCCCATTTGTTCTCTCTCTCTTTCACTTAAAAAAAAAATTTTTTTTTAATTAAAAAAAAAAAAAAAACAATGTCCACATACTTCCAACAACACATCTTCCCACATGCCTGCATCAGCAAACATCTTTGCCTTCCTGCCTGCCACCATTTGTTGAATTGTCCAATGTTCCTAACAAAAAAAAAAAAAAAAATCAATCCTTATACTTATGTACTAGATATTTCCTCTCACTAATACAGTCTAGCCAAGCCTACAGACAGCTGGAGCCCTGGCCAACACCTGAATGTAATCTCCTGATATATTCTGATCCAAAACCACCCAACTAAACAGATTCCAAATTTCTGACCCATAGAAACTATGAGTTAAAAATCTCTTATTGTTTTAAAACACTAGATTGTGGGGTGATTTGTTACAATGATAAACATAATACAATAAATGAATGAATGAAATGACAGATCACAAGATCAACATCCAGTAGATAATTAGGAAGGATTTACACAGCTGCTGCCACTTTCTTATGGAGCCAGCAAACTTGTACAAATTCTTATAGGAGTGGCCATGCAAACCAGAAGCAGGTAGCATCACACGGCAAGCTGACCAAGTGTTTAGGGGTTAGGCTGCCCACTCATCACTGATGGCCAGATATTCAGGGCCTGGAGTTCCCAGGTTAACAATAACCCACCATGCCCTTTAAATCACAATTAAAATGTCAATGATACTTCCACATTTACAGATAATATTGGGGTCTAAATTCAAACTTCTGCTTGATGAAGAATTCCTCAGCTAGTTTTATATCTAAACCCTAGATTTTACCTTTAGGGAATAGTTTAATGACCAGAGGGAAAAGAAGTCTCGTTTCAAAGTAGTTTTTGGCTTGGAGGGTTCTAGGCCTCTAGAAATTCCTACCAAGACACTTGAGAGTATCTATCTATTGATAAATCTATTAAAAGATATATAGAAACACACACATTTAGTTAAATTCATATAAGTACAAATCTTTTTAATTTAGCAATAAAATATATTTTGCGAAACATAAACATAAAAGCACCAACTAATTAGAATTTTTTTTCCATTTCTTTTAAACTCTTTCCTCTATCAGCAGTGTCAAAACAAGACACATGTTTTCGTAGGCTTTACAATGCCTCCAACAATGAAAGTGGTCAAATCTCACACCTAGAGTTTAGATGTTTCAATAGAGAAGTATAAAAATTTTTAAACACTTTTATTTCATTTACAGAAAAGATTCAGTTGAACAGTATTCTAAGTGAAAGATCTTTACTACCATAAAGCATTTAATGTTTTCATATAATTTGAAGGTACCCAATATTAATTATATTTGTGGCTATGATTAATACAGTAGCTATGAAACCATTTCTACTAATTCATACAAAACATGCTCTTTGAACTTCATGTTCCCTCTAGCTACTCTCACTCCCATGATGATCTCATCCAGTTATTTGGCTTTAAACATCATCTATACACTGATGATTCCCAAATTTATAGCTAGAGCCAGACAGCTCCTCTGAACTCCAGACTAATATATCCAGCTGCCTACTTGACATCTCCATTTAGAAGTCTTACATGCATTTTACACTTATCTTGTCCTAAACCAAACTTCTGATCTTTTCTCCCAAACCTTCTCCTCCCACTGTCTTCTCCTTCTCAGTAAATAGGAACCGTAGCCTCCCAGTTACTCAAGTCAAAAATTGGGAGTTATCTTTAACTCCTCTCTTTCTTTCACACCTGACTCTGAATCCATCAGCATATTCTGTCAATTCTACATTCCATATCACTCATAATCTGGCTTCACACTATATCCACTGCCACTGTGCTTATCCAAGTCACCATCATCTCTCATCTGGATTGCTCAGTAGTCTCCTTACTTGCCTCCTGCCTCTGCCCTTTCTCTCTCTAACCTATTAGATACACAGCCATTCAGAGTGATTGAGTACCACATAAGTGATTAAGAAAAGCATGTCATCACTTTGTTCAAAACCCCAAAATTGCACCTCATTTCAGCAAACTAAAAGCCAATTCTATAAGGTCCTACGTAATCTTCACATCACACCCTCCACCTCCCCCACCCTGTTGCCTCTCTAACTCACATTCTACTATTCTCTCCATTGTTCACTCTGCTTGAGTTGCTCTGGACCCTTTATTGTTCCTCAAACAATCAGGGTCTTAGTAGTAGCCCATCCATTGTCTGGGATGCTTTTGACCCAGTTGCCACATGGCTCATTCCCTTACTTCCCTGAAGTCCTTGCTGTACTGTAACCCCCTCAGGGACTCCTTTATGGAAAGTACAATCCCTACCCTCTTCAGCAATACTATTCTCCTTTTTGTGACTTGTCTCCATAGCCCTTTTCATCTACAGCATAAATATTTTGCTTGTTTTCTGTTTATTTTCCTCCACTGGAATATAAACTTCCTGAAGACAAGAGGTTCTGTCCATTTTTTTTTACTACTATATAGTCAGCTCTTAGAATCTGCTTGGAAAATAGGAAGCACACAATAAATATTCATTGAATGTATGAATATTAATAAATTGGACAACTGTTAGCACAAATATTTTATTATCAATATTTCAATAATTAGTCACTATCTTAGCTAGTACAATGAAAGCTTAAGACAATATTATTCATTCCTCCTTACAACAAACATTTTTTATCATGTAGTTAAGTGTCAAAACTCTTTTTCACCTTGGCCTTATAAATTTCTGAAGCAAACCTAAGCTCTAATGTCACGACTATTTTTCTGGAAACACTGGTTTCTGAATACATCAATATCCTCCCACATCTGAAAACCCCATTAGAACTGACAATCATATCACTATTTAAAATTAGATGGACAAAGTATGTGTGGGTTTAATCTCCCTCACCCCTCCACCAAATGCAACCAAAGAAATATTTTGCATGAATTGAATGCAGAATTATAGAATGAATTATAGAATAGGGATCTGCAGCAATCCCTATCAAAATAACGCCAGCTTTCTTCACAGAGCTAGAACAAACAATCCTAAAATTTATATGGAACCAGAAGAGACCCCAAATAGCCAAAGCAATGCTGGAAAACAAAAACCAAAACCAAAGCTAGAGGCATCACAATCCCGGACTTCAAGCTGTATTACAAAGCTGTAACCATCAAGACAGTATGGTACTGGCACAAGAACAGACCCTCAGATCAAAGGAAAGGAATAGAGAACCCACAAATGGACCCACAAAAGTATGGCCAACTAATCTTTGACAAAGCAGGAAAGAATATCCAATGGAATAAAGACAGTCTCTTCAGCAAGTGGTGCTGGGAAAACTGGACAGCGACATGCAGAAGAATGAACCTGGACGACTTTCTTACACCAGACACAAAAATAAACTCAAAATGGATGAAAGAACTAAATGTAAGACAGGAAGCCATCAAAATCCTAGAGGAGAAAGCAGGCAAAAACCTCTTTGACCTCAGCCGCAGCAACTTCTTACTCAAAACGTCTCCGGAGGCAAGGGAAACAAAAACAAAAATGAACTACTGGGACCTCATCAAAATAAAAAGCTTCTTCACAGCGAAGGAAACAATCAGCAAAACCAAAAGGCAACTGATGGAATTGAAGAAGATAAAACTCAACACCCCAAAACCAAATAATTCAGAGAAGAAATGGGCAAAAGACATGAATAGACACTTCTCCAAAGAAGACATCCAGGTGGCCAACCGACACATGGAAAAATGCTCAACATCACTCATCATCAGGGAAATACAAATCAAAACCACAATGAGATATCACCTCACACTTGTCAGAATGGCTAACATTAACAACTGAGGCAACAACAGGTGTTGGTGACGATGCAGAAAAGAAGATCTCTTTTGCACTGCTGGTGGGAATGCAAACTGGTGCAGCCATTCTGGAAAACAGTATGGAGGTTCCTCAAAAAATTAAAAATAGAACTATCCTATGTCCCACCAGTTGCACTACTAGGTATTTATCCAAGGGATAAAGGTGTGCTGTTTTGAAGGGACACATGCACCCTAATGTTTATAGCAGCATTATCGACAACAGCCAAAGTAGGGAAAGAGCCAAAATGTCCATCGATGGATCAATGGATAAAGAAGATGTGGTATATATATACAATGGAGTATTACTCAGCAATCAAAAAGAATGAAATCTTGCCATTTGCAACTATGTGGATGGAACTAGAGGGTTTTATGCTAAGAGGAATTAGTCAGTTAGAGAAAGACAAATATCATATGACTTCACTCATATGAGGAGTTTAAGATACAAAACAGATGAACATAAGGGACGGGAAGCAAAAATAATATAAGAACAGGGAGGGGGAAAAAACATAAGAGACTCTTAAATAGGGAGAACAAACAGAGGGTGCTGGAGGTATTGTGGAAGGGGAATGGGATAAATGGGTAAGGGACATTAAGGAATCTGCTCCCGAAATCATTGTTGCACTATATGCTAACTAACTTGGATATAAATTAAAAATTAATACATTTAAAAAAAAAATAGGGATCTGCAAACGATGGCCTGGAGAACAAAGCCAGACAGGATTGAGAGATAAAACACAAAATACCCAGTAAAATTTGAATTTCAGATTAGCAAAATTTTTTTTAGTATAAATAAATCCCAAATATATAATAAATGTCAAATCTGGGAACCTTAAATCTGGCCCACCACCTGTTTTTGTACATCCCACAAGCAAAGAATGTTTTTTTCATCTTTAAATGGTTGGCGGGGGGGGGCAATGAAAGAAGAAGAATATTTCATGGCAAGTAAAAATTATATGAAATTCAAGTATCAGGGTCTATAAACAGTGTCACTGGAACAGAGCCAGTTGTTTGTCTGTGACCATTTTCACATTACAGCAGCACAACTGAATAGTTGCAACAGAGACCATATAGCTGCAAAGCCTAAATATCTACCATCTGGCCCTTTAGAGAAAGTTGACCAACCCCTATTGTAGAATATTACTTTTATTCTTCCCCTTACTAAAGACAAAGCAAAGTAACCTCTTTCCCTTTTAGAACTCTCTTCCCACAGCAGCACTACCAGTGCTTTATCATTATTCTGGAAAAGAGAAGTAGGAAGCAAGCTGAGAAGAGGCAATGTGATGAAAGGTGTGGGCTACGGATCCCCACAGAGCAGAGTGTGAGTGTTTTCTCCACCCATCACAGCCTAAGTGAGTTACTTACATGGGGGCCATATGAATACCACCACACAGGGTGGTTTATAAGGGTTAGGAGATAAGGATTAAAAGTTTGATTTTAAAGGACAAAAAAGGGTCACATTTCTAGTCTGCAACAGAGGGTATGATTGTCAGAAAGACAGAAAATGGAGAAGAAAAGTGAAAAGATAAAAATTAGGACTAGGACAGACTTCTTTTATTTTTTTTAATTTTTTTAAAATATTTGTTCACTTTGAGAGAGAGATGGACTTAGTGTGAGTGGCGAGGGGCAGACAGAGAGGAAGACACAGAATCCAAAGCAGGCTTAGGCTCCAAGCTGTTAGCACAGAACCCAACGCAGGGCTTGAACCCACAGTGAGATCATGACCTGAGCCAAAGTCGACTGAGCCACCCAGGCACCCCTAGGTGGATAGACCTCTTAATCACTCACCAAGAGGTGAGCTTAAGTGGAAAAATATAGACTTTACATAGATTCAAGCAAAAATATCATGACCAAAATCAGGGAAGTATGGCTGGATTTATTTGGACTAGGTAAGGGAGTAGTATAACCCTTTTCAAGGTAAGTAAATCTTGGATTACATCTATTCAGTACACATGTGATTGTCTTAGTAGAAATAATAGAAACCTCACTTCCAAAAGTAGCATTATATTTGAAATGAAATGCCTGAGTACATGCTGCTGCTATTCTGAGGGGAAAAGAGAAAAGACAGAGCCACATTTACATGGCTGTTGAATCCCCCAAGGTTCTCAAAGGGGCCAATGAAGAAAGTACCATCCACAATCTCTTCAGCCATTCTTTCCAGGAAATATTTTCTACTCTGGCCCCTGAATTAAAGTTATCAGGTCCCTGTTCTTAATATCTAGAAAAATAGGAAATAAATATATATATATATATATATATATATATATATATATATATATATATATATATATAGACAATTTATAAGATTCATCAAATGACTATATCTGTGACCCATGACCTCAGGCAGTGGTTCTCAACATGTGAGCCTCACATGTGAGACATATTCTCCAACACAACTTCTGACACTAGATATAGTGCACTTCACTCCTCCTAAAAGGCATATCAGCATCGGAGAGAGTGAGAGTGATGTTATCACAGAGATAACCTTGAGGCTGTTCTAAATATATTTTCAAATGTAAATTATTTTCAAGCTTCAGTACTTCAACTGTATTTGGTAACAAATACAGCCTCACTTCTAACATGTCACAACACCATGATTGAGTAGTACTGTTTCATACTACTTCCCAAGAACAAAATTTTCCTGAAATATAGAAGTCTACACTAATATTGATCATAGCAACAATACTGTTAACAATGCTTTTAATCAACCACAAGGTTACTTCAAGAATTGTGTTTTTGAAATTGATTTTTGTTCACAACATATGTTGCTGTACTTCAAAGCCTTAAATTCAGAGTTGGCCAAGACACTCATTAATTCATTCATTAGTTCAGTTATTCTCAACATATGAAACTCACATGATGAGAACCACTGATATATAATAATCTATTATAATAGATTATAAATACAGATACCTGGCATATTTCAATCAACCAATATGAAATGAGATCCTGCTCTTTACCAGGTACAGTTCTGGGAGGAAAGATGAACAGGGAGAGTTCTGGCCCTCTGGGATACCAAAGTCTAGTGGTTGCAACAGAAAAAACAATTTCAATGTAGCATGGTTGAATAAAATGGTAAACATGAACACAGTATGTTATGCGTTCAAGGAAAATAACTGAATCAACAAGGGAATGATTAGAGAAAGCTTTGTTAGAGATAGTACTTTGAGCAGCTATCCACTGTCAGTAACTATCCTGGGTGCTTCTAGCCACAGATAGCTGTTAAAAAGTCAGCATGGTGCCTGACATAAGTGAGTTAACAGTCTAATGTGAAGGGCAGATCCATTAACTAATCTCAAAGGCAAATGGGAAGTCAGTGAACTATTTTGATGCCCTTGATCCTTCTCCCTTCTAACCAGGACTCACATCTTCACCAACATACACTCTTTTGTTCTTCTGTGGCAGATACTTGAAGAAACAACTTCTTAGCACAAAACTCTCTCCTCTTTGGGAATGGCCACAAACATAGGTATAAGATATGAGAGGCCACATCTTTATACAACCCAAATCCTATAGAAAGAGCTGATTGTCCAGAAGTAGACATCTGACCAAAACTGGACCATTCGGTGATCTCTCATTAGAATTGAAATTCTAAACTAAGATGTACAGTGACTTGGAGGTGAATCACATTAATGGCAAAGCCCTATAAAGAATGACAACAAATTCCTGATCCACAGGAGAGGCACCCTGCTTCTACTCTTTCCACATGTTACTTGTTGTCCTCCTTTCAATTCTCTAAGAACTTTCCTAATTTCCTTCCAACTCCTTAGGCTGGCCAGAGTCAAATTGTATGCTTATAGGCCAAGAAACATTCATACGTGTCTCTTGTCCACATAGTCATCCAACTCCTATACCCGGTGTAACTGTATTTCTCTCTGATCAAAAACTTGTTGAAAGATTAATTACCCATAAAGCTTAGTATGTTACCTACCCTCCAGAGAGGTAATAGTTTGGGGGAACTTGTAGAGATACAATGTTGGAATCCAGAGAATTTACTGCAGGGGGATTTCAGGACCTACAGAACCATGATAATCCTATAAAGGAGATATTTGGGCATACAGAGAATTATCATTAATGCCCCTTAAATTCCACCAAATATGTTTCCAAATCTTAGCTCTGTCATTCACATAACCAAATTTACACAGCTAGTAAATGACAAAGCCAAAATTTGAAATCAAATCTGGCTATTTTCAAACCTCACATATTTTTCATACCACAGATGTATCTATTAATGTCTATTTTCATTCTTCCTTTGAATCCGTGGTTCTCAACAGGGGGCAATTTTAGACACACACACACACACACACACACACACACACACACACACATACACAAGACTTTGAGCAACATGTGAAGATAATTTTGGTTGTTAAAACTGTGAGGTACAGCTAGCATCCAGTGGGTAGAGGTCAGGGATGCTGCAAAATATCCTATAATGCATAGAACACACCCACAACACTAACTATATGGCCCAAAATGCAAATAGTGCTGCGACTGAGAAACTCTGCTATAAATCAAACAAATAAACAAGTTTTCTGAAGAATGTATGATTCAAATGTACAAAAACAAAGAATTAAGTGAAAATTCCATTTTACATAAGATATACATTAGACTAGTACACAGACACTAATTTATTGATGTAAAAAATATTTATATTTTTAAATGGGATAGGCATGCTTCAAAGCAGTTATATGAGCTCATTTTGTAAAAAAATAAATAAAGCTCTATATATACAGGAACATGGGTTCATTTACACATAGGAAGAAAACTGGAAAGCTATATACCACTAAGTTAGTAGTGTCTAGTCCCAAAGGGGAAGGAGATTGAATTTTTGTTTTTCTCTTTTTTACCTTGAGATGCATTTCTACATTGAAAGTTATCAGTTTTCATTTTAAGATACGCTCTACTTGTCAGCCTCATGCCTGACATCAGCTGGTTCAGACTGATTCACACTACCACAAAGCTTGCTTCGCTCACCTACATACTCAAGAAAAGAAGCACTGTTTCATTAAAAGAGGCTCAGAAATGGCATCTCTGTTTATGAGGTTCTGGTGCATGTGTGAAAACATTCATTACAGTCACTCAAGGTCTCATATTTCCCAAACCTCCTTGCTTCTGACTTAAGTGCCTTAGTCCTAATTCACACTGGTAACATCCCCACACCACTCTTCTTTCTGCTACTGAGTCAGTTCTTGTTAAGATCATCTTACTTCTGAGTAAACCTTAGATAAATGAAGCATCTTTCACAGCTCCAACTACCCCACCTCTAGCACTTAGCTGAGGGGACAGAAGAGGAATTTTAGAACTTAAGTTTGTAACCTAAAACTCCAAACAAAATTATTAATAGAAACACATTTTTCCCAAATACTTCTTTCTAAACACTCCTAAAATTGACTCTCATATCCTTGCTAGATTCATTTCTTTCATCAGACACAGTAGCCCTCAGCTGTAGCATAGCTGTAGTATATGTCTTCTTTCTATTCCTGTCAAAGCCAAAAGAAAGATGGACTTCATCTTCATTTGAGATGTTAACTGAATAGGATGAGTGAGTCCAGAACTACCCTCTTTCAGGTGCTAGAAGACATAGTCCTTTGATATAGTTAATACATTTAAAAAAAAAAATATGGGCAACTGATTAGGGAAAACCCTCTTTTGGGGGCAAAGGAGGAACTTTTCAGTAACTGAACATTAGCTATCCCAGATTATCAGAAAAGCATTTTCTATCATTTCTTCTGTTCTCAGTGTTTGTTACTACTGCCAAGACATTTTTATAAAACTCAGAATAAAATAGAATGGCATATCAAATTAAATTATATTCCAGTTATTTCTCTTTTCCACACCAAGCATTCAAACCCACCATACATTCTCAAGACCTTGCCCCTAAGTAGGTTGTCTTTTCTCCAGTCACTGCACACCTCAGGAGAATATGTGTGTGGGTGCGTGTTTAAAAATATTTCCGTGAATTTGTGTTCTTGTGTGTGTAGGTGTTTTTTTTATCCCAAATGAACGGAGTAAGACATTTACTGACCACCTCAAAACTGAGGCTGGAAAAGAATAGGAGATGCTCCTAAGTATGTGTTAAATGAATGACCAGTGACTAACAAGTTCTATAAAATTTGAAATAAAACTTAGAGACAACTTGAATCACCAACAACTATTCCTGAAAATTCACACCATCTTGTCATTTCAATAAATACATTAATCACTTGAATTGGTATCATGCTTTTCCATGAAGGTATTAACATATTTGATGTGTTTTAACTCCTGGCAGAATAAATTATGTTTAAAAAAAAAAAACTGCCTAATTGAGAAATTAGTCTGCTAACACTTCATTTTGATTATGAGTAATTAAGGGTCCTCTATAATTATGGGAAAATGTTACTATCCACTGAACTGCAAATAGAATTATAATGAAATAGAGATGATATATATCATTTTTAAATGATGAGAATGACTGAGTGTTGGGTTAAACCCAAGTTACCTTCACATGTGATAAAATGTAAGCTATTTTATTTCCCAAATGTGGCAATTTCTATGATTAAGGGTAATTAATTTCTCTGGCAATTGTAATTAATAATTTCTGTCCTACTGTTTCAGGAAATTTCATCCCAAAAAGGCAATGGACAACTGTTCATTGTAAATAATAAAAGCTTTTTTTTCATGGAAAGATCTTTCAAAACAATTAGCAATTAATGAAAGGTATGCAAGTGCCCAGAAATTGCAAATGCTCAATTTCAAATGACATGGCCTTTAGCTATCCATCCAGCAAAGAGAAGTAGTTTAAAATCTAAAAAATATTGCTAACAAAAATTAGAAGAGAGAGTAATTACTCATATATAAAGTTCAATGCAAATGTTAGAAACATAAATGAAAATAATGAAGTAATCACAAAACAAGTAGAGAGAGAATCAATTAAGAAATTGTAATAGATGTTTATATTGACTATGTTTAATTTTTGTCCCTAAACCCAAAGTAAATAGTTTATATATCTCATACTTTATATAATCTCATACTCTATATTTATCTCATATTTTATATTTACCAGAAAAAAAAGTTGATCTATAGAAAATTGACCTGTATCTAAACTGCCCATTCCTCATGCACTAAAATCAGATTTTTAATTTTGTGATATCATAATTTCTCAAGTACTAGGAAATCTTCTCCATTATCAAAACTAATTTTCACCTCTGCTAAGGGCTTTCCTAGATTTGGATTACAAATATATTTTTTTATTACACCAGAGACCTTAACTGACTAATTTTTAAGACTGAGTCACTACCTGGAAGACAATGATAGCATTGTGATAGATCTAAATAGAAAATGATTTCTACTCTTCTCTTTGACCGTTTCTGCAGAATCCTGGGTCAAGACCTCCTGTCGGTCAATTCTCACACCAGCTCTGCTAGTCAGTTCTAAAGGGTTCCTTCCATTTCAAACCCATTAGCAATCCTTAAATTTCAACCAAAATCAGAATTAGGCGGTGATATGTACCAGAAAATTATTCAACACATCAGATTTTGTTCAAAGGTGAATCATTTTCTATCATAGGCAATTGTTTGCCTAACATGCTACTTGTATCTCTTAAATATTCTTATATGTCTGAATTGTATTTTATTCAGTTTATTTGGTCCATTCATCTCCATGGGGCTGATTTTAAACCTGTTTTCCTCCCTATATGGACAAACAAGTCATCTGTAATGAAGACTCTGTAGGGAGTTGTCACAGACATTTTTGTCTACCACACACCCCATCTTAGATGTCTGTTCTGTTATAGGTCTTCCTGACATTCCTGTGTTGACAAAGCATCAACTCCCTGATGAAAATTAGGTTATCACTCCGTGGACAACCATCACTAACTGAAACTCTAGAAACCAAACCATGGAACACCAAGAATAAATATAGTAAGAATTGTTTCACATGCTGTATATGACATATAAAATACACCATTTGTCTTACTCTTATTAAAATGGAATATTTTCCTTTACCTGGTCAATGCCAATTAGTTATAGTTAAGCCACAGTCTTTTGTGACATGTGACATGTCTCTCAATAAAAGGAAAAGCATATCATAAGCCTACTTCTTAGCTGTGACATGCTGTCCAGGCTCTGGTATGCCTCAAATTGGAAAATATGCTTTTCCCTTCACAAAGAGAAATACCACATGCCACAAAGACTGTGAACTCTGCAGGGTTATTTACTCACGGTTTTCTGAAACTGAAAATACCTGTTTTTAAGTCATATGTTATTAATATATGTAACTAATATATTAATTTTTTAAAAAAGGCATTCCTCTGATAGCAATTTATTTAGTGCTATAATAAGCCCAAGCAACTGCTGTTCTTTCAACTACTCTATGCTATTTTATTTTAAATCTCAGGTAACATGTCCTTGAGGTGAATTGTTACAGTTATCTGGCCGTCTTCAAACTTTAGACTGAATGTCTGAAGCAGTGGTTCTCAAACTTGTTTTCACATCCAAACTATCTAGGAGATTCAAAAACATACCAATACCTATATTTCCACCCCAAAGACTGCAAGTTCATTTGTCCCAGTGTGACCTGAGCTTAAAATTTTTTAATATATCCTGAGATGATTCTAATGTACAACCAAGTTTGGAAACCACTGGTGTACAGGAATATTGATTAACTTACCACCATGTGGATATTAGGCAATATTTACTATCATCTCATCGCTATCTGACAGAGTCAGAGAATGATATTCAGACTAATTAACCTTACCAGTAATTGCTACTACATAGTAAAATGCCAAGCATTTTACCAACATTTTATCTAATCCTCACAACATTCCTACACGATAGGTCTTACTATTCTCACATAGTAGATAGGGGAACTAGAGGTCTGAAAGTTTAGGTTGTTTACCCAATGCCATCAATTAATAAACGGTAGGGCTGGTATTTGAATCCATGTCTGTTTGACACTAAAAGACCCGTTCTTTACACTATGTCATACATTTTCAGTAGAGGTTATACCACCTCCAAGGAAATAAAAATTAAAGGAAGTAGACATCAAAAAATTCTTAGATACTACAATGGGTTGTGGCCCTCCAAAGTTCAATTTTGCTGATGAAATCTTTTTCTTTAATATTTTATTTCTCTTATTGAAGAAAATTTAAATTTAATTTTATTTTTCTACTTAGGAGGATAATTGTGAGAAAAAAAAGTTGAGAAACAGTGCACTATACCATACTCTGCCTCCAACCATTTTGGTTAATAATGAGTTAACATGTACACTACTCACATGCCACATACATATTATCTACATATTGTCTACATATATACATTATATAGAATACATGTAGAGAAAATGGCTCTACCTTCAATTTTATTTTATTTTATTTTTAATTCTTTTAATGTTTGTTTATTTTGAGAGAGAAAGAGAGAGAGAGCAGGGGACGGACAGAGAGAGTGGAGAGAGAGAGAATCCCAAGCAGGCTCTGCACTGTTAAGCACAGAGCTCAACACAGGGCTCAATCCCACAAACCATGAGATCTTGACCTGAGCCAAAACCAAGAGTTGGATGTTTAACCAACTGAGCCACCCAGGCACCCCTCTCCTCAATTTTATAATTCCCAAGTTGCACTTATATTTGAAAAGAACCACAGTATAAACAAAACTATATATGTTATAGGTCCCCAAGATAGTAATGATAGGATAGGAAGTAGTAAGTCCAAAGAGTATTATCTAAAAGTCTTCATGAATATCTATTATATTGCTACTCTAGCATTATACCAGTAGGTTGTTGTTTCAAAAACTTGGAAATTTCCTGGGTGAAATCTGAAACTGGCCCAGTATGTGAAGGGCAAGGAGAGATCAGAGAAAAAGGGAGACCACACCAGATTGGTAGGTGACAGGTTTAGCATGGGAATTTACTTACAAGGCTTATCTTGGGTGGCCACAAGGTGAGTAGATCTCCATACCCACCCACCAGAATCTTAAAAGTTTATACAAAGGCCTGAACTGGGTTCAATCACCTATTCCATCCTGATGGTCTCAACAACACATTACTTTCTCAAGGCTGTGTCCTTGAGGCAGTCTGTAATGTGGCAAAGACAATCAGAACACATGTTTCAAGTATATAGGAGAAGGTTAGGAGTCTCCAATTGCCTGGGCCCAACTTGAGGGTCAACTGGTGGTTATGTCCACTTGATGACCTCCTTCAAAATAAATACTAGAGGAAGCTTTCTCTGATATGACATGGCTAAATGTGAAATTATTTCAAAGTTTTAAATATCTGGAGGCAAAAATCAAATCATTCAATTTTGTATCTCCTATAGCACAGCACATCATATAAACTAGTCACTCAAAAATTAAATAGAAAATGGAATTTCCATTACCATACTGAGGTTATCAATCACATAATCAAATACACACAATAATAAAACAATTTTAAGCAAATTTTAATTAGTCTTCACTGATTTAGAAGACGTTTTTCTACTTTCTCTAGAATCATTAATTTTAAAACATTTTTATTCTGTAACAGATGGAAGCGTAGCACAAAAAAACTTCAAATTTAATATCTCCTCTAAAAAACTAGTAAGTTGATTTACCAAGTTGTCACTACTATCCTATGAATAACACATAAAGAGGCATTTGAGGATACTAGCAAGTGCTCAAATATTGAACTCAGACTGGCTGAAGTCAATGATAAAGGCTACCCTACAGCAGGCTGAAAGGTCACCTTTAGGAAGGTGACTCTTTAAGCCAAAGAGTCAACATGTTTATGCTCCTATCAAGGAAACATAGAAATTGTGACAATCAGAAGCATGGTGTCATAATGCTTATTTGCCCAAGGCAAAGAGGGCTCTGAACAATTTCCTCAAAAAAGTTATTGCTTTGAAACTCACAACCCAGTAATTAAGAAGAACTTGTTTGTGAGCAGCATTCTAGAAAAATACTCTGAGGTTTCTAGCTAGTGAAATAAAAATTATTTGAGAATGTTACCCAACTTCAATGTGAAGAAACAGGGTAGGACCTTAGCTGGCCCAGCCTGGATCTTGTGTGGCCACCCTTGGACCAATCACTGTGGCTTGAATGTCCAGACCTGAATTTTGTGGCCTCCTCCATAGACAAAAAGTTGGGGCCTTGTGATTGGTAACCCCACCAGAATCACACAATTTGAGGGAGAAAGGAACAGTTCTTATAAGACGGGGTAGGAGGCATGGTTACAAGAATCAGGAATGCAGGACAGACAAAAGTAGCAGATATCTACTACACCAATGATGTGTATACAAATAATCTAGAGACCCTGTTAAAATGCAGATTATGATTCAGAAGGCCTGAGGCAAAGCCTGAGGTCGTATATATCTAAAAAGTTCCTAGGTGATGTCACAGTCCACACTTTGAATAACAAAGCACTAACCTTCTTTTTCTATGCATTGCCCACCTATGTTTAATGTGGTAGATGCTCTAAAGTTTCAGACTCACCACAGTAATGAATGCAATCTGACATGCTTGTCTGAATATGATGCCTTCTCAGGACCAGCTGTGTCCCCGTCACAACACTGAAATAGCAGAGGTGTTGCATGTCAGGATCGAGACATATTGGCAGAACTCTGTGATAAAAACACTTTACAATTTCATAGCACCTTTCATTCCAAAGTGTTTCAGAAGCTATATACATTCAGCACCACAGAAAGATGATAGAGGCAGCAGACTCCATGGGGTGAAGGAGGTGTCAAGGGATGGAGTGGGGGTGGAGGGATAAGTAGGCCAAGGACAGTGGAACGTTTCTCTATTAAAGGCAACACAACACCAAAATATTCTCAATGGAAAAGAATAAAACCCAAAAATATTTAAGGTTCATGACCAAAGAATGATAATGTAAAGATTAATGTTCAGAATCATTTTCATACAATCATCTTCTCTCAATAAATTGCCTATTCACATGGGTATTCTGTAAGCACAGAGGAAAAGAAGAGAAAAGAAAAGAATGAGCTAAACAAACAAGAATACTTAAGATACCAGGAAATCTATAAGGCCAGTAACTCTGGCCTATATAGACTATCTGAGTCTTCTTGATTAAACAATTAAGTCCTAAAATGTTAGAAGTAGCTTTTCATAACATATTTAGTGGCATGGGAAGTAGCTTTGTTTGCACAGAATTTAGTAAAAGAAATGATTTTTCCAAATATTACAAAATGCAAACATCTAACTTAACTTTAATATACCTGATGACAATGTGGATAATTTGTATATGTTCTAGAGGGGGGGAAAGTCATTTTATGACAGAGCTTGAAAATGGAAACTTTTTAATGACTCCTGGAGTGTTTGCCTTTAAAAGAAATCCATTTTCTAGCACTGCTGTTTCCCATTTGTTACCAAGGACTCCTGCGGGGCTTCCAGTGACTTGGAAAGAGTTCTATTTTCACTTCTGCTGGCTCCTGTGACCACATCCAGATGATAAATGAGGACCCACAAGCTCCCACAAGACAGTTTCAAAGAGTCTGTGCTCCAGGCAGTATGTGGCTACCTGCCAGGGAAGCACATACCAAATTAAAAGGGCGAGGAGAGAAATCCTTCGCTATTTCATGTTTCCTGGGATTTCCAATGAACTCATTGGGTTAGTCTTCTTTTTTTTTTTTTTTTTTTTTTTTTTTTTTTTAATGTTTTAATGTTTACTTATTTTTGAGAGAGAAAAAGACAGAGCACAAGTTGGGGAGGGGCAGAGATAGAGGGAGACACAGAATCTGAAGTAGGCTCCAGGCACCAAGCTGTCAGCATAGACCCCGAAGCGGGGCTCAAACCCACAAACTGTGAGATCATGACCTGAGCCGAAGTCAGTCATTTAAATGACTGAGCCATGCAGGCACCCCAATTGCATTAGTCTTCTTTATGAAATGTTTTAGTAAATGTCCTTATTTGTGAACATTCACAAAAACCTCAAGATAACAAGGAAAAAGAAAACAGGATTCTTAGACCAGAAATCCATCTTTCCACTCCTTTTTATTCACTATCCTATCTTTTCCCCTCCCACTTTCACTTGAGACAAGGTGGTGAAACCTTCCCCAGCCAGCAGATAACAGTGGTCACTCCATCAGGAGGATGTAATCTTGAATCACAGAGTTATTGCTTTGTCAGAGAAAAAAAAGCATGCTACTCATATCCCACAAAGAGATTTTCCATTAGGGAAAATCATTAAAATGCCCCATTGCCTGCCCCCTCACACTGTAATTCTGGGCTACAGGCACAGTTCTGCTCAAAAGCCTATTTTTATAAATGATGAAAAGTAACTGATGCATCTGGTTATCTCTCAGAATTTTGTCAGTTCCACAACTAGAAATGGTGCTGCCAGGCTCACTCCAAAGGAAGCTAGTGGTGAAGTGTAGGCTTCAGATAAGGATTTACACTGAGAGTCCAGCTCCAGAAACTGCACAAAAGATTATAGATATGAGACAGGCAAAGAGAAAGGTGCAATCATAAAATTAGAGTGAATGCAATCTTGTGGAAAAATGAATACATTCCATTTTGGTTTACTACACATTTGACATTAGCACAGAAACAAAACTGAATATACACCTTGAGAATTATAATACATATAACTACCAGCTTGGAATAACAATATAAAAAGAAGAGAAAGTTATGAGTTAAATGGCACATTTTAAGCAATGAAGTCTTTGGAATTAAATCTTTGTTTGACTCATCATTTGACTAACTGATAGTCCATTTGTTTCTCAAAGATTTAAGTTGGCTCAACATTTAATTAATGTCAAACACATAAATATGGATTTATGCATCTAGGCACAGTTCTAGGAATTGGGACTCTTAGCAATCAAGACAACTATGGCTTTGCCTCTTAAAGTTTCCTTCTAACATTATGGTCTGGTTGACCATGAGGAATGTAATTGTCCCAGTATGAACTACTGAAACTAGAACAGTACTATTGATACCTTTATCATACTTACATCATCTGCTACCTTTTAAACACATATTTACTGAGTGGAAGTGTTTATCTTTATCACAAAATTAACCATACCAATCTGTACAATCTGTAAATTTTAACAAGTTTTCTTCTGCTGACTGAGTCTACACTCATTAAAGACACCTTAACATGGATAATAAAATATTTTCAGAGTTCAGGTAACAGTTCAGTGTAACTTAATTTAACTCCAAAAACACCTATTAATGGTCTTTAAGTGTAAAGCATAACGTGTGGCCCCGAAAGAAGCACAAAACCAATTAAGACATGGTGCCTACTCAGACTGTTTGAGTAGCATTCAGGAGATATTTACATGAAGAACAGGAATAGAAATTAGAATAAGGCGTACACTGTAACATAGGTTTAAATTTATGCTCCAGGTATATGGGGAAACAAAAGTTTAACTTTAGCTAAGACAACTGGAAAAGATCTCTACAGCAGCTGAAATTGCAAAAATGCCATGAAGAATGAATTAAGCTCATCAAGCAGATTGGGTAAGGGCAGAAGGGTATAATGGTTAAGAACGGTTAAGTGACAGAATTCTGGCAATCTTTCCTACTAGCTATAAAACTTGGTCTGTTTTCTCATTTGTGAACAGGGACAATGTAAAAATATATCATAAAGATGCTATAAATATTAAATTAATATGATTCATGTAAAATCTTTTACAGAGTGCCTGTTATATAGTGCTCAATAAATATTAGTTTCTTTTATTATTATAGAGTAAGAGTGGAGGAAGAGGAGTAGGGAAGTATAGATTACGCTTAAGGAATAGCCGAAGAGGCATGTGCAGGGCTTATTGAAAAAGGAACCTTGAGAAATAGATTATTGAGGGTCTCAAAATACAAGAAAAGTAAATGGCCTTTATTAGAAAAGTAATAAAAAAACCACTCAAGAATTTGGAGTAAAGGAATAAGTGACATAACCAAACCATAATTAAATTGTGTTTCACTCTTACCAATTTTAAGATATTTCTAATATCTTAGATATCAATAATCTATAATATCAACAATCAGGAATTTGGGTACTGCTAATTAATACTACTATTCACCAAGCACTTAAAATACACAAGCATTGTGTTCAGTACTGTGCATTTTTCTAAATCTTTACCAAAAAATATATATAAATCATGTATAACAGATATACATAACAAATGAGAAAACTAAGATGCAAATAGATTTTTAAAAATCTCAAGGTCACACAACTAAAAGAAAAGTGAATATTATACAACAATGAATTCTTCAACAAACTTAATAGTATGGTTCTGGTTTGTTCTATCCTAATGTATATCACACTTCATTGTATTTGGTAATCTTACGGCATCTTCCAAAGGGGCAGGAGCCTGTTGGGACACTCTCCGAAGTTGAGCCACTGACAGGCACTATTTTTGTGCTCTCCCTCTACCATGATAATTTTGATGGACATGTTCAGACCCTGTGTTCTCCCACTGCTTGCTAAAGAAAATAGTTGCACCCCAGCCTTGCATTTTCCTATCTCCCTGTGAAAACAGGCAGGCATGCCCCTGCCCTGCACTCTCCAGCTGCCTTGCTAAGGCCAGGGAGCATGTGCAGTCCACAATAAGTGATGCCCCTTGATCACCTAGCTCTGGTGGCCAGAAAGAAGGTTGCATTTTGGCAGACTACCACCCCAGGGCACCACACAGACAGCAAACTGAAACACACTCCCAGACCTTTCGTTGAAAAGGCATATTTACTTGTACTAGAGCTTTTGCCTAAAGGGCAGACTTCAGGTTTGCCACATATCTGTAGGCTACAAAGTGCTTTCAGGAAATGTAGGCAGAGGGACACCTCTTCGTGCTCTCTCTAGGCCTTACTACAGCTCAGTGGTGTCTCCCAGAAAGGAGCTTATACACTTGTCTGTATCTCCAGTTTTTTCAACTGTCACCCAGGGAACATCTCTAGATTTTCTGGTCTGGAGGATAACAGAGTTTCATCGTGGTACCAAGGAACTGATATATTTGTATACTTAAAAGCTCCTGCCTGAACAACAGATGTTGCAAGGATGCAGAGAAAGGGGAACTCTTTTGCACTGCTGGTGAGAATGCAAACTGGTGCAGTGACTCTGGAAAACAGTATGGAGGTTCCTCAAAAAATTAAAAATAGAACTACCCTATGACCCAGCAATTGCATGACTAGGTATTTACCCAACGGATACAGGTGTGCTGTTTCAAAGGGGCACATGCACCCTAATGTTTATAGCAGTACTATTGACAATAGTCAAAGTATGGAAAGAGCCCAAATGCCCATCGATGGATGAATTGATAAAGAATGATGAATGGTATATATATAATGGAGTATTACTTGGCAATCAAAAAGAATTAAATTTTTCCATTTGCAACTATGTGGATGGAACTAGAGGGTACTATGCTAAGAGAAATTAGTCAGTCAGAGAAAGACAAATATCATATGACTTCTCTCACATGAGGAATTTAAGATATAAAACAGAAGAACATAAGGAAAGGGAAGCAAATATAATATAAGAACAAGGAGGGGGATGAAACATAAGAGACTCTTAAATATAGAGAACAAACAGAGGGTTGCTAGAGGGGTTGTGGGAGGGGGGGATGGGTGAAATGGGTAAGAGGCATTAAGGAAGACACTCGTTGGAATGAGCACTGGGTGTTATACATAGGTGATGAATCACTGGAATCCTGAAATCACTGTTGCACTATATGCTAACTGGGATGCAAAAAAAAAAAAAAAAAAAAAGCTCCTGCCTGAGGGGCTTGGCTTCTAATTAGGCTGAAACTAGGTGCTGACTGAGAGTCTTCTCTTTGGAACACTGACAGGGCTTGGCACACCCTCAACAACTGGGAACTATCATGAATAATCAGGCTGCTTAGACAATTACAAGGATTTGAAAGAGAACCAAGAGCTAGGGCAAAGTTGAAAGATAAGGTCCTTCTCCTACACAAGGCTATTTATTGAAGATTGGAAGAGATAGCTATTTCCTAATACATAGAAACAGAGAATCAAGCAAAATAAGAAAACAGAGGAATATGTTCTAAACAAAAGAACAAGCTAAAACTACAGGGGAAAAAAACCTTAATGAAACAGAAATAAATAATTTATCTGATAAAGAGTTCCAAGTAATGGTCATAAAGATGCACATGGAACTTGGGAGAAGAATGAATAAACATAAGGAGAACTTCAACAAAGAGAAAATATGAGAAAATACCAAACAAGTCACAGAGCTGTCTTTAGCTGTCAAAAACTAGGGTTCAACAGCAAATTAGATGAAGTAGAAGAAAGGGTCAGCAATCTAGAAGATAGAACAGTGGAACTCACACAAACAGAACAGAAAAAAAAAAAAATTAAATGTGAAGATACCTTAAGGGATCTATAGAACAATATCAAACAAAATAACATTTGCATTATAAGGGTCCCAGAAGGACAAGAGAGAGAGAAAGCAGCAGAACTTATTTGAAGAAATAATGGCTGAAAACTTTCCTACCTTGAAAAATTAAAAAGACATCCAGATCCAGGAAACCCAAGAATTACAAATAAGATGAGCCCCCAAGATCCATACTAAGACACATTATAATTAAAATTTCAAGTGGTGCCTGGGTGGCTCAGTCAATTAAGCATCTAATTCTTGATCCCAGCTCAAATCTTGATCTCACAGTCATGAGTTTTGGCCTCACATTGGGCTCCACACTGGGCATGGAGCCTACTTAAAAAAAGAAAAAAAAAGTCAAAAATTGAAGATAGAGGAAAAAATATTTAAAGCAGCAAGAGGAAAACAATTTCCACAAGACCTCCACAAGAAGAATGAGTAGATTTTTTACCAGAAACTTTGCAGACCATAAAGGAATGAAATGATATATTCAAAGTTCTGAAAGGAAAAAAGCTTCCAACCAAGAATACTTTACCCAACAAGGTTATCATTCAGAATTGAAGGAGCTTCCCAAACAAGCAAAAGCTAAAGGAGTTCATCACCACTAATTCTACCTTAAAAAAATGTTAAAGGGCCTTCTTAAGCTGAAAAGAAAGAGCATTAATTAATAACAAGAAAACACATGAAAATATAAATCTCATTGGTAAAGATAAATATATAGTAAAGGTAATGAATTAATCAGTTGTAAAGCTAGTATAAACATTAAAAAACAAAAGTATTGAAAATAACTATAATTACTATAATCATTTAAGGGATGCACAAAATTTTTAAATGTGAAATGTCTCATCAAAACATAAAACATGGGTGTGGGGATCTATGAAAGTGTATAGTTTTAGAATATATTTCAACTTAAGTTTCTAGCAACTTAAAATAGACTGACTAGGCTATTATATGAGAGCTCACAATACCCACAAAACAAAAACTTATAGGAGATAAAAGAGGCAGAGGAAGAAGAAAAAGGAGGAGGAAGGAAGGAATCTAAGCATAACACTACAAAGTCATCAAACCATAACAGAAAAGAGCAAAAGAAGAACAAAGGAGCAGAGAGAAACTACAAAACAGTCAGAAAACAACTAACAAAATGACAATAAGTACATACCTATCAATAATAACTTTACATTTAAATGGACAAAATTCTCCAACCGAAAGACACAGAACAGCTGAGTGGATAAAACAACCAACAAACCACCACCACAACAAAAACCAAGACCATCTATATGATGCCTACAAGAGACTCACTTCCAATGTAAACAGACACACACATGGGAAGCAAAGGGATGGAAAAAGATGTTTCACAGAAATGGAAATCAAAAGAAAGCCAGGGTAGCTATACTTATATCAAATAAAGTAGACTTTAAAACAAAGACTGTAATAAAAGATAAAGAAGAGCATTACATAATAATAAAGGGGGTCAATCCCATAAAGGGATAAACATTTGTAAATATTTATGCATCCAACATAGGAACACCTAATATATAAAGTAAATATTAACAGATCTAAAGGAAGAAATTGATAGCAATACAATGATAGTAGGGGACATTAATATTCCACTTACACCAATGGATAGATCATCCATACTGAATATCAATAAGGAAACATCAACCTTAAACAACACATTATACCAGATGGACTTAATAGATATACAGAGAACATTCCATCCAAAAGCCACATAAAACACATTCTTTTCAAGTGCACATGGAGTATTCTCCAGGATAAATCATATGTTAGGCCACAAAACAAGTCTTAATAAATTTAGGAAATTTTGAATCATATCAAGTGTCCTTTCTGACCACAATGGTATAAAACTAGAAATCAATTTCAAGGAAAAAACTCAGAAGATCACAAATATGTGAAGATAAAATAACATGCTACTGAACAATCAATGCATCAATCAATGCTTCATTCAATGAAGCAATCAAAGGAGAAATCAAAATAATACTTTGATACAAATAAAAATGGAAATACAACTTACTAAAATCTACGGGATGCAATAAAAGTGGTTTTAAGATGGGGTGCCTGGGTGGCTCAGTTGGTTAAGCGGACAACTTCAGCTCAGGTCATGATCTCATGGTCCGTGAGTTCGAGCCCTGCGTCGGGCTCTGTGCTGACAGCTCAGAGCCTGGAGCCTGTTTCAGATTCTGTGTCTCCCTCTCTCTGACCCTCCCCCGTTCATGCTCTGTCTCTCTCTGTCTCAAAAATAAATAAACGTTAAAAAAAAATTTTTTTTAAAGTGGTTTTAAGAGAGAAGTTCATAACAATACAGGCCTACCTCCAGAAACAAGAAAAATCTCAAATAAAAAATTTAACTTTACACTTAAACTAGAAAAAGAACAAATGAAGCCCAAAATTAGTAGAATGAAGTAAGATCAGACTAAAAATATATAAAATAGGGGCGCCTGGGTGGCTCAGTAAGTTGAGTCTCTGACTTCAACTCAGGTCATGATCTCATGGTTCGTGGGTTTGAGCCCCACGTCAGGCTCTGTGCTGACAGCTCGGAGCATGCAGCCTGCTTCAGATTCTGTCTCCGGCTCTCTTTGTCCCTCCCCCACTGTGCTTTGTCTCTCTGTCTCTCAAATAAATAAACATTTAAAAATAAATAAATAAATAAATAAATAAAAACAAAAATATATAAAATAGAGACTAAAAAGACAATAGAAATGGTCAATGAAATAAGCCAGTTCTTTGAAAAAAATAAAACTGATTAACCATCAGCTAGATTCATCAAGAAAAGAGATTCAAATAAATAAAATCAGAAATGAAAGAAGTTACAAGTGATACCACAAAAATACAAAGTATTATAAAAGACTACTAGGAATAATTATAGGCCAACAAACTGGACAACCTAGAAGAAATGTATAAATTCCTAGAAACATACACTGTTCCAAGGCTGAATCATGAATAAATAGACAATATGAATGGACCAATTACTACTAAGGAGTAATCAAAAACTTACCAACAAACAAAAGCCTAGGACCAGATGGCTTCACTGGTAAATTCTACTGAACATTTAAACAAGACTTAATACCCATCTTTTTCAAAATCTTTCAAAAATTTGAAGAGCGTGTTCTTCCAAATTCATTTTATGAGGACAGCACTACCCTACACCAAAATCAGACAAGGACACCACAAAAAAGAAAATTGTAGGCCAATATCCCAGATGAATATAGATGCAAAAATCCTCAATAAAATATTAGCAAACTGAATTCAACAATACAGTAAAAGGATCATATAGTATGATCATGTGGGACTTACTCCAGGGATGCAAGAATGGTTGTACATCCACAAATCAATCAAAGTGATACACCACATTAACAAAATTTTAAAAAAATAATCCTATGACCATCTCAATAGATGCAGAAAAAGCATTTGATGAAATTCAACATCCATTTATATAAAAACTCTGTGGGTACTAAAAAATGGGTCTATACAGAATGTACTTCAGCATAATAAAGGCCATATACAAGCCTACAGCTAACATCATACTCAGTGGTGAAAAGCTAAAAGCTTTTCTTCTAAGATCAGGAACAACTCAAGGATTCTCACTCTTGACACTTTCATTCAACATAGTATTGGAAGTCCTAGTCAGAGCTATTAGGCAAGAAAAATAAATAAAAGGCATCCAAATTTGGAAGGAAGTAGTAAAATTGTCACTATTTTTGTGGACAACGTGACTTTTGTATATAGAAAACTTTAAAGATTACATGAAAAACAACTGTTTAAATAAATGAATTCTCTAAAGTTGTAGGGTATAAAATCAACATACAAAAATCTGTTCTATTTCTATACACTAAGAATAAACTACCAGGACAAAAAATTAAGAATACAATCCCATTTAATTAGTACCCAAAATCTATAAAGAACTTATCAAACTCAACACCCAAAAACTAAATAACCCAGCTAAGAAATGGGCAGAAGACATGAATAGAAACTTTTCTAAAGAAGACATCATATGGTTAACAGATACGTGAAAAGATGCTCAACATCACTCATCATCAGATAAATACAAATCAAAACCACAATGAGATACCACCTCACACCTGTCAGAATGGCTAAAATTAATAACACAAGAAATAACAGGTGTTGATGAGGATGTAAAGAAAGGGAAACCCTCTTGAACTGTCGGTAGAAATGCAAACTGGTGCAGTCACTCTGGAAAACAGTATGGAGGTTCCCCAAAAAACTAAAAATAGAACTGCCCTATGACCCAACAATTGCACTATGAGGTATTTACCCAAAGGATACAAAAATGCTTATAGAAGCATTATCAACAATAGCCAAACTATGGAGAGCCCAAATGTCCATCAACTGATGAAGGGATAAAGAAGAGGGGATATAATAATGGAATATTACTTAGCCATCAAAAGGAATGAAATCTTGCCATTTGCAATGATGTGGATGGAGCTAGAATGTGTTATGCTAAGTGAAATAAGTCAATCAGAGAAAGACAAATACCATATGATTCACTCACATGTACAATTTAAGAAACAAAACAGATGAACATATGGCAAAGGCGGAGAGAAGAGAGGGAAACAAACCACAAGAGACTCTTAACGATACAGAACAAACTGAGGGTTGATAGAAGGAGGTGAGTAGGAGATGGGCTAGATGGGTAATGGGTATTAAAGAGGGCATTTATTGTGATGAGCACTGGGTGTTGTATGTAAGTGATGAATCACTGAATTCTACTCCTGAAACCAATATTAGACTGTATGTTAACTAAAATTTAAATAAAATTAAAAAAGAACACAATCCCATTTAAAATTTCACCAAAAACAATAAAATTCCTAGGAATAAATTTAACCATATCCACCAAACACTATAATAAAACACTGATGAAAGAAATCAAAGAAGGCACAATTAAATGGAAAGATATTCTGTGTTCACAACTTAGAAGAATTAATACTGTTCAAATGTTCATATTAGTCAAAGCAATCTACAGATTCAATGAAATCTCTACCAAAATTCCAATGGCATTTTTCACAGAACTAGCACACATAATTCTAAAATTTGTATGAAACCACAAAAGATCCCACATAGCCAAATCAAATTTGAGAAAGCACAGTGCAGGTGGTATCATGCTCCCTGATTTCAAACTATACTACAAAGCTAAAGTAACCCAAACAGTATGTTTCCATAAAAGCAGACACAGATCAGTAGAATAGAGTAGTGAAACCAGACAATAGTCAATTAATCTAAGACAAAAGAGAAAAATAATTACAATGAAAAAAGAATAATCTCTTTAATTAATGGTGCTGGAAAAACTGGACAGTCACATGCAAAACATTGAAACTAAAATGCTATCTTATGTCATACACAAAAATTAACTCAAAATAAATTAAAGACTTGACCATAAGACCTGAATCATAAAACTCCTGGGAGAAAACATAACTGACAATCTCCTTGACATTGGTCTTGGTGATGTTTTTTGGGATTTAACTCTAAGAACAAGGGCAACAAAAGCCAAAATAAATAAGTGGGGCTACATCAAACTAAAAGCCTGTGCACAACAAAGAAAACATCAACAAAATGAAAAGGCAACCTATTGAATAGGAGAATACATTTGCAAATCATGTAGCTGATAAGAAGTTAATATCCAAAATATATAAAGAATTCACATAATCGAATAGCAAAAAGATAATAACAATCCAATTTTTAAAATGGGCAGAGGGTAGTTCTAATAAAAAAAAAGTGGGCAGAGGTTCTGAATAGACACTTTTCTAAAGAAGACATACAGATGGCAAACAGGCACATGAAAAGATCCTCAGCATCACTAACCACCAGGGAAATGCTAATCAAAACCACAATGAGCTATTACCTCAGACCTATTGGGATGGCTATCATTAAAAACAAAATAAAAAATACAGGTGAGGATATGGAGAAAAGGGATTCATCATGCACTGTTGATGTGGGAATGTAAATTGGTACAGCCACTGTGGAAAATAATTTAGAGTTTCCTCAAACAATTAAAAACAGAACTACCATACGATCTAGCAATTACAATTCTGGGTATTTATTTGAAGAAAATGAAAACATAAATTCAAAAAGATAAATGCACCCCTATGTTCAGTGCAGTATTATTCACAATAGTCAAGATATGGAAACAACCTAAGTGGCCATCAATGGATGAACGGATCGATCTATCTATATCTATATATCTCTCTCTCTATATATATCTATATATACGTATATAGATATACACACACACAGTGGAATACAACTCAACCATAAAAAGGAATGAAATCTTGCCATTTGCAACAACATGGATGAACCTAGGGAGTATTAAGTGAAATAAGCCAGACAGAAAAAGGCATATATTCTATGATCTCACTTATAGGTGGAATCTAAAAGTCATAAAAAGCCAATTCATGGAAATGGACAATAGAGTGGTGGTCACCAGAGGGAAGGAGGTTTGGGGAGTGGATAAAATGGGTGAAGGGAGTGGGGAGGACTTTCAGTTGTAAGATGAATAGGTTAGGGGATATGTTGTGCAACACGGTTAGTATAGCCAATGGTATTGTGGTACATATTTGAAGGTTGCTGGGACAGTGGATCTTAAAAGTTCTCATCATAAAAAACAAATTGTAACTTTTTATGGTGACAAATGATAACTAGACTTACTGTGGTGAACATTTTGCAGTGTATACAAGTGTTAAATCGTTACATTGTACACCTATAACTAATATATGTAAATTATACCTCAACAAAAGATTTAATAACTCCATTTTTATCATAATTATATTTTACACATGATTTATCTATTCTCTTCTATGAACATTTAAGTTTTCAGCATTTTTCCAGTGATCAAGCCCTAAACTAAATGCAAGCTCCAGAATGACACTTACCATGGATTAAATTCATAGAGCATCCGTTCACATTTTTCCTTTTCCTAACAATGGCCCAATTTTCCTTCATGCATTCATCTCTTCTCCCATACAAGCCATATGCATAAAGGACAATTATCACACTGTGAACTCTAGGAGTAAACCTGACTGGTTTAAATCACCTCTGCCACAGTGATTGGGTCAGGAATACAGACATAAACCAAGTAGCATAGGTCACTGACCTAGCCACAAGGATTAGCTCAGGAATGGACAAGTTACCTAATTTAGATCAATGAAATGCAGAGAAAGATTTACAGAAAACTCCTGGGAAATCATTTTTCTCACTATTAATAATAATATAAAAAAACGGGAAAAAAGTCCTCACTTCCTCTGAAAGTCATGAAATAGAACTATGAAGCTTAAAATAACTGCAATCATTTTACCTCCATGAAGGAAGCCAGCCTGAAGATGAAGCCAATACACAGGGGAGGGTACAGCTGAGCAAACTGTGGCGAAACAGCCAGAACTACTGGATTAAGCCAGCCTGAAGCTCGCCTCCTCTGAATTTTCGAGCATGGGAGCTAATAATATTTATGTTTGTTTAAGCTAGTTTAATTTTGTTTTCTGTTACTTGCAGTCCTAACTCACACAAACGTAAAATCAGACTCCCTCTAGTGATTTTATATTGCTCCATCCTTTCAACAAACATCTGTACAAAACACCCTCTTGGTACCAGTATAACATTCCTTATTCACGTGAAGTGGGACATTAATAACTTTTCTCCAAGATTTGTGGCTGTACGTCTGTATTTTTCATTTCCAGAAATGTTGTTAACTGCCTTACCTCACTATTTCTCATCATATTTACTCGCAGGCTTTTTCACAGTTTGTTCCTGGGTACTACATCATAACAGAGATTAGTGGAAGGAAGCTCAAAAGAGCCTCAAGATTGTTTTCAGTGTTTTATTCCTTATACTCCCTGAGTCATTCTTCACATAGGACTCGGATGTGATGACTGTGGGTACATGGAAAGTCACTGAAGGATGAAATAATATTGATTGAACTGAGCACTTAGAGCAGTGAAATCTCACACATTAAAAAAAAGGGATTTTGGAACAATTGGTAAATGGTTGAATAAATTATATTCTAGGCACTTCAAGAAATTTTGTATAGTTACACAGTTTTTTTTTTTTTTTATTATGACTCTAGAGACTATGGTAAAATGTGAAGGAAAAAGTTATTAAACTAAATGGAGCAAAAACATACAAAATTGTATACACAATAGTCATAATTTATATAATAGTCACAAACCAAACCAAACTAAAACAAAACAAAATATAATTTAAGTTTATTTATTTATTTTGAGAGAGAGAGCACACCCATGAGCATGGAAAGCGGCAGAGAGAGAGGGAGAGACAGAAAATCCCAAGCAGGCTTCGGACCCTCAGTGCAAGCCCGATGTAGGTCATGTGAGATCATGACCTGAGCCAAACTTCGGATGCTTAAACGACTCAGCCATCCAGGTGCCCCTAAAACATAATTTTTAAAACCCTGAAGCACATAAAAAGTAAACAAAACAAACATGAAAAATATACTAACAATGGTTGCCCTGGGGACTATAGAAATTTTTCCTGTTCTTTTCTTTCTTTTTTAAATTTTTTTTAAAATCTTTATTTATTTTTGAGAGAGAGACAGAGTGTGAGCAGGAGAGGAGCAGAGAGAGAGGGAGACACAGAATCCAAAGCAGGCTCCTGACCCTGAGCTGTCAGCACAGAGCCCGACTTGGGGCTCGAACTCACGAACCATGGGATCATGACCTGAGCTGAAGTTGGACACTCAACGGAGCCACCCAGGCGTCCCTTCTTTCACTCTTTTTAATGAACATACATTATTTAATGAAGGAAATTTTTAATGTTCTAACATAGAAATGCTAGCATCGGGGCGCCTGGGTGGCGCAGTCGGTTAAGCGTCCGACTTCAGCCAGGTCACGATCTCACGGTCCGTGAGTTCGAGCCCCGCGTCAGGCTCTGGGCTGATGGCTCGGAGCCTGGAGCCTGTTTCCGATTCTGTGTCTCCCTCTCTCTGTGCCCCTCCCCCGTTCATGCTCTGTCTCTCTTTGTCCCAAAAATAAATAAACGTTCAAAAAAAAAAATTAAAAAAAAAAAGAAATGCTAGCATCATTTTAACTAACCACATTTTTTTAATTGACAGATTTGTTTGCAATGTACAGAGAGGAAACATTTAGCCTTACACAGCTTGAGGATCTCAATGTCCACTTCCCCAAAGAAGTTTCTAGGTGAAAGGAGACATACAGTATCCAAAATAAGACCTCACCCTCCATAAAATTTAAATAATGTCCCTCAAGTGCTAAGAAACAAAAGACCACCAGTCAGGCTCCCCGGGTCATTTGGCAATCTCTCAGCCTCCTCCAAGAGCAGTATCATGCAAGAAATAATGTAGGGGGGGAGGGGACAAAAGAGGGAAGGACAGAGCTGTGAATCAGTCCAACTTAGACTATGCAAAAGGAAGAAGGAAGAGGTAAGGAATTAGATAACACCAGGCTCTATATCGGTATTTACCATTATTTTCCAAAAGTGAAGCAGAAAGTAAAAGGTGGAAATGAAGGGGAGACAAGAGGAAAATGAAGTGGAAGGAGATAGAATTGGGAGGACAGATTCCAAAGATATGTATATAAAAGAACAAACGATAAACCAGAATTATATAGAGAGATAAAGGATTTAATAGGAAGGACAGAGAGAAAGTGAACAGGCAACCAAAGGAGAAAGGATATTCCCAGTGGTGTCAGAACTGATGATGGAAACCTTAGTGAGACCCTGGGAAGGGAAGGTGGAGGTGAATGACAAATATGCAGCATCAAAATAAATCATCTTTTCTAGATCTTCTGCAGGAACAAATTTTCCAGAGATTTAGATTTGGTAAACAGACCAAGCTGGATCACAGTGAGGAACTTATAGGGGATTTAAGATGTCAAACACACAGAAGCCAAGGTTTGCCTGTAAGGTTGAAAATAGCACCATGCATGGCTTTTAGTATTGGGCTTGTTTCAAATAACTGCAGTTCAGAGAGACTTCTCTAAAAACCTAAGACAAGATACTAGTTTTTCTTTAGCTGTAATACACAGCAATAATCAGGCATATTCGATTTATATAGCCTCGTTAGTTCTCCTCACACTTGTAAACTATGTATTGTGTCCATGTATGTTTTATATTATTTAACATGTTTACATTTGGTATTTGAAACCAATTCATTATATATTATAACATGAAAGAATTGTGTGACTTAAAGAAAAGCAGAGTTGAAAATAATCTATATTTTCTTATTTTTAAAATTCAAATTCTTGAACCACATACTGTTAACTGAGAGTGAATTTTGTGCTCAAAGTTGCTTTATTAATTTATTTACCTAGGAAGACAAAGCATAGCAATTAAGAGCATGGGCTTAGAGTGAGAGAGGGCTGCCTGGGTCCAGACTCCATAGTTTATTGCCATGTTAGCCTGTTTCCTAAACTCGCTGATCAGGAATCTCCCCATCTATAAGATGACAACCTCAGTAACTGCCTCATATGGCTATTGTGAGGATTCAACAAAATAATACATAAGAAGTACTTACTATAGTACCTGAAACATAACACTTAGTAAATGCTGTCACTAGTTCTAAAAGTCACCACGCTTATTGTCAATGGCATTGCTAATGTTATTACCAATATTGTTGTCAGTGAGCGGAGGAATTTTATTAAGACAGAAGACATCATTTCTTACTTGTTTTGTTGTGCACTGTATCTCAAACACCCTGAGGTCCCTGATCTTGCATGTATGATTTCCTCTGCCTGGATCCCAGTCCCTGCCTCCTTCATGCTCTCTTTACCTGGCCAACTCCCACTCATCCCCCACTCTCAGCTAAAAGATGGCCTCCTTCTAGAAGTCAGCCTGCTCTCACTCTGAAGGATGGGATTCGTACCTAACAACCTGCTCTTCCCCTATACTGTTGTGATCCCATTTCACTGAAATTCCGTGTTTATCTTATTGATCTATATTCCCCCTTATATCACACACACACACACACACACACACACACACACACACACACACATACAATTTTAAGCTCCATGAAAACATAAATCTCTTTTTGGCCTTCATTTCTAACCCAAACATGTAGTCAAAGTATAACTGGTACATACTAAGTTCCTAATAAATGTTCTTTTAAATAAATAAAAGACACTTAGCAAATGTTAAGAAGTTTTACAAACCCTATGTGCCAGGCTGAATTATAAAATATCTACTAATCAGAAGCATTTTATAATTACTGAACCATTAAGTTCAATGACTACTTGCAAAGAGTATTCTAAATAAAGTAATTTGACAATAAATAAAGGCATATTTATATAGATCTTTGAAGTAGTAAGCTGAAGAAAGCAATATAAATAATATGCCCTCAAGCAATTTTTACAAAATTTATTCCTTTCCCAAGCCCAGCTATTTTAGTAGCTCCTTGAATAGAAGTTACTTTTATTGGAAGAGTGATGGAGAATAGCCATCAGAACTGCATGAAAAAAATACATCTAATGAACATTTGTACCTGCTATATATTAGGTACAGAAGCAGATTCAAAGAAAGATGAAACACAGCCCTTCTTCTAAATAGGTTCACAGGATAAGTGACATAAATAATAGAGAATTTTTTCCATCCACTGACTTCCCTCCACCAAATTCCTGAATTAATGACATTTATTTGTAGTTTATGTACACTTACTTTTGAATCTAGGAAAGGTCATTATTAAAAATAAATATGTGCATTTATTTCCTTTGCAACTGATACGTACTGATGTATTTGAGATAAATTAAGCATGCCAGGTTGTATCACAACTTTATGATTAATTTAGTCTTTTGAAAATAAACCAATTTCTCCAAGAGCACATGCTCATAACATCCATCAAATAGACAAGATGATTTGTATATAGCCTCTAAAATTTTACCCTGCAGCATCTAATTATTTTTCCTTTTGGCAAAAGCTTCTGAACACCTGTTAAAGTCATTACTGTTCAGTCCTTTGGGGGCAATAGGAGAGATCAGCTCCCTCACACACTGCATATTTCTCAAGATTCACCAGGAACCTCATAGACTTGCTGCTGTACAACCTGAGCCATTTAACAGGTGGCTGGTACTGCTTCTCCTCCCCTCCTTCCCCAAAAATAATATCCTAGATTTCTTTTTTTAATTCCTTTTCTTTTTTTCTTATGCAAATATCCAAAGTAGTGGGGACATTCTCAGGAGCAGACAGAATTTAATCCAGAAGATTAACTTCATGAACCTACATGGAACAAGAGCTTTGCGTGTGAAATAAGAGATGGATGGATCTTTTCCTTTTCTCAAAGCTGAGAAAAATGGGTGAGGACTATAAAGATATCAGTCCTTCCATAACATGATAGGTCAATAGAGAAAAAGAAATTCACCTCAACAAAATGAAGGATACTAAATGGGTTACTGAACACTGTGACCATTTCCCTTTGAAAGTTAAGAAAATCTTAATTTGTAATAATATATTCTGCCTTTCCCTCACCAAAGCAAGGCCTGGAGCAGCACTTAGGCTGCATGTGTGTATAAAGAAAGCTTTTGTTTTAATATGCTAAGGGACTAGGATGTGGTGGTTCCCAGCATCTGGCTGTTGATTATTACCATCCTTCCTTCCTGCAATGCGGTTCATTCTCAATTGGTGACAAATCTTATTTCAAATTCTAAGACTACGGTTTTATTTTCCATTATACTAAGATCTCCTATTGTGTCTTTCAGGATCATGGTAGGAAACAAATTCACTCCAAACCATTTACGTGAAAAGACTCTAATGAAGCAAGAACTTACATAAGTTTTAGGCAGGGTTAAGGTAATAAGCAAGAATGGTGAGGCACCTAGAGACTTCAGTAGTGGGAAGCCATTACAACCAGTAGTGTTGAACCAGTAGTATTCCTCAATAGTGTTCCAGGGATGCCAGGGAGAATTGACACTGAGGAGGAGAGACCACGCTGTAGGAGCTGTAATGTAGGAGACATTACAGGAGAATGAGAAAGAGTATATTCTTACCTTTCTCTCTTCCCATTCTCTCATTGATTTCCTATTGGCCAAATTTAACTGGATGTTGGAAATCAGCTCCAAGAGACTCTAGGTGTAGGGAATAGCCTCCCGGAAGTATACACAGAGTAAGGAAGGGCAACAAATAAACTTGGATTGAAACAAACATGTTAAAAAAAAAAAAAAAAAAGACATATCCAAACAGAACTCATTAGCAAGTTAGCAAACTGGCCCAGCAATGTTTATCCCCAGTGGTCTAAATAAGACAACCATTAAGAGTTCTCCTGATGAAGACTTTGTAACGCATTTGCGTGAAAGAAAAGAAACAAGGGTCTCCCAGAGAACTTCTTAAAAAGATTGAAAAGATGCTCTCCAAAGGGGACAGAAGCTCATAGGTCAACCCTTTATTACTACTGGCACAAAGCAAGAGAGGTTTATTAGCTTCTGTCCTTCAGAGTTTGGAAGCATGGATCAAGATATCTGACTGCATTTGGAAAAATGAGGACAGGCTTCTGGCTAGAGAAGATCCATGGTGGCTGGGTGAAAAGAGAGTAAATTGGTGGGATCATCCGAAGTTTCCATGGACTAGGCTGACACTGAGGAACAGATAGATACAAAATAAGTAGGAAAACATTACCCAAGGAGGCTACTTTTCAGGGCCATGAATACCAGCAGATAGAGGCTCTGTGGGTAGACCACAGGATGGGGGTGGGAAGGTAAGGGAGGCAGGCACAGAAGAGGGGTGATGCAGTGTCAAGATCTCTGCAGGAGGAACTCCAAAACACCCCCAAAAAAGTGGTCCATAAGATAGAGCAAGTGCTTGAATGCCTGCCATGATAAAGGGTACAAGAACCAAGACAGAATTACTAACAGTCTACATTAAGTTAAAAGGGCTTTTTCTTTCATTCTCTACTTCCCTCTTTTTCTTCTCCAAACTTGAAGGAACTTGAACCAGGGGGAAAAGAAGCAGAAGCAACTGGGACAACATCTTACCAGATCTTGCTAGCCAACTAGTGGCCACCCAGTCAACTCAGCAGAGATAGCAGAGAAGCTTTGATTTAGATGAGGGAATGAGAAAGATTTTCCTTTGGATTGTAATGGGCCATTTAATACCTAAAAGTAAGACTGGGTGAGACCATAGTCTGAAATTGACTATGCGGAAGACTGCATAACCACAGAAAAGATTCAGAAATTGGAGGAACCAGTTTCCTCTAAAATGTAAGATGAAGATTGGGGCTGAAAACAGGTAGTGGTATTAAAAGTCTCTATAAAAAGCAGCCAGACCTCCAGATTCCCTTTGTATTTCCTATCCCAGTTATGTGACTATTCTTCTCTAGGATCCCAGCAGAAGACTGTAGTAATAGCCCTCCCTAGAACCAATGAACTGCACAGTCACACACAGTCAAAAGTGGGAGCAAAGTTCATAATGGAAGCAAAGTGTCAAAATGAAAAGAAGGAGTTATGGTAGTCAACCTACTAACACTGGAAACTCTTAGCCTTTTGTCCACCTGGGACCTAGTTTACACACCTCCCAGCAGGAGACTAGGATTCTTACTGGTCCAAAAGAGAACACCTTGGTATTAGGAAATTGGAAGGCAGGTGTCAAGGGAGGAAGGAAGGCTCACTTACCACTGAATATTTTTTTTATTGTTTGAATGATTTACCATGTACATGCATTACCTATTAAAAATAATAAATAAATGAACATTTGAAACATAAACATTTAAATATATTAAAATTTAAACTGGAAAATGCCTCAAAGAGACATAAAAAGAGTCTATGAAACAAAAAAGGGATGTTGTAACAAAAGAAATATTCTAATATGAAAAAAAAAAACATTGAAGATGAAACATGATTGCAAAACAAAATGTGATAGGATAAAAGTTTCCACAGAGAAAAGGCAAGTTACATCAAAATGCCTGGGAATCAAAATATCTTCTCAGAAGCAAAACTGGGCAATGGAGAAATGTCCTCACAGTTCCGACAGAAAGGTTTTCCTACCAAGAATTCTCAGACAAATCAAATTAGTAACCACTTGAGAGGGTAAAATTATAATATGTGAATTTAATTCCTATCACCTTTTTTCAGGAAGCTACTAGAAGATATGATGCAAGAAAATGAGAGTAAAAATCAAGATATAAGATCGAGAAAATAGAATACCTGACACAGGAGAAAGAATTAAGGCCTCTCTAGGGTTCTGACATAGGAAAATTTGAGCCTAGAAAGCAAATAATCAAGAGTGAAGCAAGAGGACAGAAAGCTCCATAAAGGATGTATGAAGAAAGAAAGAAAGAAAGAAAGAAAGAAAGAAAGAAAGAAAGAGAGAGAGAGAGAAAGAAAGAAAGAAAGAAAGAAAGAAAGAAAGAAAGAAAGAAAGAAAGAAAGAATAAAAGAAGAAGGAGCGGGTAAAGCAGGGAAGAAGGATATATTTGACTAAATTGAAAGAACATTTAAAATTATCAGAAAGTTGGAGAACTGATAAGTGAAAGTCTCTAAAAAATCACAAAAAGAGGCATTGTTAACTCCAAGAAATAATGTAATTAGAGTATGCATGGCTCAGCTGTGAAAAATACTCAGTAACACTGAATATTGCTTTAACAAAAAAAGTGGGATAGAACTATACTGGGAGACTGGGTGAAGGCAGGTGGATGGACTATGGCTGGCAAGAGGGAAGCGTGTGTTTCAGGTTAAAAGAACTAAATCTTCATCTTTCACAATAATTAATCTAAAATTGACAAATCTTGGGGAACCTGGGTAGCTCAGTCGGTTGAGCATCCGACTTGGGCTCAGCTCATGATCTCGCGGTCTGTGAGTTGGAGCCCCACATCGGGCTCTGTGCTGAGAGTGAGAATGTTGTTTTAAAATAGAGAGGTAAATAGCAGAACAATTACCTAAAAGAATTACAAGTGAGTGCCTTTGAAGAGTGGGAATTAGAGAAGAGTGGGATAGGAACTGGCCAGAAATTTTTGTTATTATAAGCTTGATTGTATTACTTCAAATGTCATACATATACATACGTATGTATATATATATATATATGACACAAAATGTTATATACTCTGTGTATACATATATATTACTTTGATAGAGATTGAAATTTATGTTAAAAAATAATCAGCAATAAAGTACACAGTTACACTTTACAAGAGTAAAGAAACCAACTGAACAGTGCAGACTAATCAGAACTCCACATGTGGGTCTAATAGGAGATCATTTAACCCACAAAGAAAAGGAAACCCCAAAAGGTCACCAGCTAGAAGTCACATAAAGCAAAAAACAATGTAACACCAATAGGATAATTTCCATCTCTGGCTAGAGTGCCTTAACTGTGTTTCAAATTGGATACATTATACAATATTTGATTTTAACATTATAATGGACTTTGGCCCTTCCTTATACATGGAAAGGGTTGAATACCTATTGACTTATTATTTTTATAGAAAACTGAATGCAAAAATCAATGAAGTCCCCACAACTCTTTTGCAAAAGATAACTTGGTGGTAAAGGGCTTTTACTGTGCTCCCAAAGGTAAAAGCCACCTGGAAAGGGCCAGTGTCAAGGTAATCAGAAGCAGAGAAGCAGCTAGTCACAAGTAAAGGGGTGGAAGAGTCATTCTTTCCAATGTCCAACTGGAGGGACTAGAAAAACAACTTAAATATTCCTATTCTTTGCTATTTATCAGAAATGCTCTTAATCCACACACAAATGGTCAATTAATCTATGAAAAAGAAGCCAAGAATATACAATGGGGAAAGAAGAGTCTCCAATAAACAGTGCTGGAAAAACCAGACAGCCGCATGTAAAAGAATTAAACTGGACCACTCTCTTCCACCTTACACAAAGATTAACTCAAAATGGATTAAAGATCTGAATGTAAGAGATGAAACCATAAAAAATCATACAAGGAAACATAGATGGTAAGTACCTCAACATTTGTCTTGGCAATATTCTTTTTTAGGTATGACACCAAAAGCAAAGGCAGCAAAAAAAAAAAGTAAACAAATGGCACTATATCAGATTAAAAAGCTTCTGCACAGCAAAGGAAACAATCAACAAAATGAAAGGCTACCTACCCAGTGGGAGAAAATATTTGCAAATTATGTAGCTGATAAGGGATTAATATCCAAAATATATAAAGAATGAATATAACTAAATAGCACCAAAAAAATAAAGTAATTAAAAAATGGGCACTGAATCTGAATAGGCATTTTTTTAATAAAACATACAAAGAGTCAACAGAAATATGAAAAGGTGTTCAACATCACTAATCATCAGAGAAATGCAAATCAAAACTACAGTAAGATATTACCTCACACCTGTTAGCAAGTCTATTATCAATAAAACAAGAAATAACAAGTGTTGGTGAGGCTGTGGAGAAAAGGGAAGGCACTCTCACACACTGTTGGTGGGAATGTAAATTGGTCCAGCCACCATGAACAACAGTATGGAGGTTCCTCAAAAAGTTAAAAATAGAACCATATGATCTAACAATCTAAAAATAGATCACCATATGATCTAACAACTCCACTTCAGGGCATTCATCAGAAAAAAAAAACAAAAACACTCTCTGAAAAAGATATATACATCCTCATGTTCTTTGCAGCCTTATTTACAATAGTTAATATATGGAAGCAACTTAAGTGTCCATTGATGGATGAATGGATAAGGAAAACATGGTATATACATATATAATGGAATATGATTCAGCCATAAAAAAGAGTGAAATCTTGCCACCAGTGACAACATGGATGCACCTAGAGGACATTATGCTAAGTGAAATAAGTCAAACAGAGAAAGACAAATATCCTACAGTCTCATTTATATGTGAAATCTAAAACAAAAACTGAGCTCATAGATACAGAGAAAAGACTGGAGGTTGCTAGAAGTTGGCTGTGGGGAATGGGTGAAATGGGTAAAGAAGGTCAAAAGGTACAAACTCCTAGCTATAAAACAAAGAAGTTATGGGGATGTAATGTGCAGTATGGTGACTATAGCTAATAACATTGTATTGTATTTTCGAAAGTTATTGAGAGTACATCTTAAAAGCTCTTATCACAAGAAAAAGAAATTTGTAACTACGTACGGTGACAGATGATATCCAGACACTGTGGTGATCATTTTGCTATACATGCAAGTATTGAATCATTATGTTGTACACCTGAAACTAATGTTATATGTCTTTTATACCTCAATAAAAAAAATGTTGAAGAATGTGTTTTAAGATGTGTATGTTTCTTAACTAGTTATAAATAGTTATGCCAGCTATATGTTAACAAAGGAAAGATCGTTCAAAAGTATTCAGGACAAAACAGATCTATCTTTACTTATGCTTCATGGAGCATTAGAATTATCAGCAGGCTTTCCTAGGGATGTTTTTAGTAATGACCCTTCTTTCATTATATTCTGATAAACATCTAAGGCAAGAGATTTACAAAAAGTAATGGGAGAGGTTTCAGTTGTAAGTTCAGAAACATTTTAGCATCAAACTACCTGTTAGCATCCAGGTAACTGACACAAAGAATATGGGATTTGGAGTCAGTATTACCAACTTTCATATTAGTCACATTAGTCAATTGCACTAATACTACCAATCTCGAAGAATCCTTGTAGCAATTAAAGGATTCATCTATGTGAACAGTCTGGCATATAATAGATACATAGTAATTGCCCTTTTTATCATTATTCCCATAATACTTACACCGTAGTCAGTCTAAATAGCTTAAACTACATACACTGTTTCTCTAAAGTTTCACAAATAAGGAGCACTAGTGAGGAATAGAAGGTGCTGTTTTTATGGCTACATTAATGCCAAGAGATAGACAAGGACAAGACCTTTGTCCTAAGGTATGGGAGCAATTAGTACTATTTATCAAATATTTGCCATTTGGGCCCCTTCTAAGTATACAATTGGAAAAAGAGGGTCATAAAATAGTTTGGGCCCATGTTTTGTTAGCAGGAAGTAGTGCACTTATACGGCCCAAGTATTTATTTGCAAAGCTCTCTTTTCCATGTGACATGGAGACCAGCAATGTTCAAAACGGTGACCATTCTCTCAGACCTGGTCCTGGATGATTACGATGCACAGAGCCTCCCTGATGACCCATAATTGACATGAAGTGTAAGCAAGAAAACTTGCCCTAGAGCTTCTTCTGCCCCTTCTGGTGCTGCTTGTGTGCTTGTTAGGTGTGGACCTGGTACGTCTTTTGTGAAGTGGCTGACATGCTAAGGAGACTCTGTCACTCACCATGGCAAACAAAAAGCCCAAAGAAGGAGTCAGAACTGAGATCAATGATCACAGCAATTTCAAGGTGGTGGGGCAAGATGGTTCTGTGGTACAGTTTAATATTAAGAGGCGTGCATCACTTATTAAACCAAAAAAAGCCCATTGTGAACCACAGGATTTGTCAACGAGGTAGATCAGATTGCGATTTGATAGGCAGCCAATCAATGAAACAGTTACACCTGCATAGTGGGACATGGAAGCTAAAGATACAATTGATATGCTCCAGCATCAGATAGGAGATGTCTGCTGAAAAGAGAAACTAATACTTGACTGCAGAACTCTGTTCCTCCAGACCAACAAGGCATTCTCAATTAGAAAACCACAATTTTTGTTCTGCCACATCCTGACTACTATGTATAGTTTTCGCTATTCTTTTATTTTTCCCTTCCCCATACCTTTTATGTGCACAAGCATATTGCATTTTTTTGCTAAATGGCTGATGGTATGTTTTAATAAACATCAAAGGGAGATGGGATGTGGAAAAATACTAGTTTTATGAAAATACCTCTTTTCTCATTCAGCACTTATATTTATATACCAGTAAGTTATGTTGCTCTTGCTGTTTAACAAAAAAGAACAACATAAAATTTATTGTACATCTTTTATAATTGGAGAAATTTAATGCTTTTCATTTGTCATTATAAAACAATGGACATATAAAAAAATATATATTATACATACGTATATAAAAGGCCAATTTTATAACTTTTTTGTACATAGCTATTACGTGTAGGGCAATCTGTCTTTAAGTAGGTATAAATTAGGCTAAAAGGAACAAACCCTAGTTTTCCCTTCAAGTCAAGCATCTTGTTGTTTAAACAATTTTCCTATCAAAAAAAAATTTGCTCTCTATTTTGAGCTTGTCACTAGCCTAACTGAACAAATAAATAAGGGAAAACGATTCATTGGCCAGCAACCTGTCAGATTCCTGATCTCTCTCTCTCTCTCTCTCTCTCTCCCCTACATCCTCCCTTCTCTTTCCTATTTGGTCTAAAGTAAATAATGACATTGGGGGCACCTAGGTGTCTCAGTTGGTTAAGCATCCTCCTCTTGATTTCGGCTCAGGTCATGACCTCACAGCCGTGAGATGGAGCCCTGCGTGCCCCCACCCCCGCCCCCACACTGAGCATGGATCCTGCTTTGGATTCTCTCTCTCCCACTCTCTCTGCCCCTCCCCCACTCACATGGATGTGTTCTCTCTCTCTCTCAAAATAAATAAATAAGCATTTAATAATAGTAATAATAACTATATGACAATAGGTGCTCAACTGAAAGATAACATGGCATTGAGGATGGTCACAAACATGCTGATGAGTACACATGGAAAGGCTGCAGAGAAAAGCAGAACAGACTATAAGTCTATTTATATAGAGATTACACCTGCAGGGGGACAAGAAACAAAAGTAACAAGATGACAATCTTGTGGTTCCTTTGAGCTGGGTTCTACTATCTATATTTTATTTCTGAGAAAAGTCATTATATTTTCTCAGCAAGTCTTTTTATCACTTAAGTTGGTCTGAATGCTAATTAAAACTGAGTCTCGGACCAGAGCAGAGCACATGGTGCCCAGGACCAATAAAGGGAGCACGTTGATAGGAAGGGGAACAGGGGAGAAATTATAGTTCCTTGCTTCGGAGCCCAACAGTTAAGTCAAATAGTGCAGTTGCCAATGGCAAATTCAGCAAGCTCACAAATAAGCCTCAATGACGATGGTATAGCATAAGGAATGCTCATCTCCTGCTCGATGAAATAGGAAAGAAACCATTCATCCTCTGAATTAAACAAACGCTTATATTCTAGCATCAAAATGTCTACATAAAAATATGTCATCAATGAAAAATGTTTACACACAGAGATCTTAACCCAAAGAGAATGTACATTAGGCCCAAGCAGAGTTCATCTGGTATGTACAAGTGCTGCAGGGGAAATGAGAACACCTGCATGAACATTTGATTACTTAACCAGGCCTTTTGTCGAGCCCGTCAAATCCCTCTGTTAGAAATCTCTCTTTCTGACACAATAACAAGAGAACCAGTTTTTCAAATGCATGTTCTTTTACTCCAAAGAGCAAGCCAGGACTCATACTCTCTGTGTGTGTCACCATCTCCTTTCAGGAGATGGTTGGTAATTACTGCAAGGCTTCACTCTGCAGAGGGTTTGCCCCTGCAACTTTCACTGATTTGTTTAACTAGCAGTGAAATGTGATTTACATGCCTTTCTCCCAAGGTGGTCTTCTCTAAAAACCACAGCAAAATGATCATCTGCAAGCTGAGCTCATGGTAAATAAAACCAAGGCTCTTCTTTTCTAAAGTGGAAGGTCTAATCCTGTAGTCTTGATTGCTTTCCTAATTACAGACTCCAATCACTGCCGCAGTACCCAGTGGTGGCAAGAACTCTGTAACTGGTTATATGTCCCATCCTCATCACGAATCTGTTCATTTAACTGTAATACAGAACCAACTTAAACCCACAGGTTTCAGGTACTGAAAACTTCACTTAAGTGAGGGTTTCATTCCCCTTTTCATTCATTCTTCTTTCTTCTCATTACAATTTTATCTTCTCTCACTGTTATGTCACTAAGAAAATATGCTCTTCCCCTCAAAAACAAAAAACAAAAAAAAACTAGTCTTAAAGACTAGTATATCTCCTATGAATAGAATACTGAGGAATAATAAAGCAACTCAGATCCTAAAATCAAAAGGGACTTTGTTTTCTCAGCTCATTTCTTATATACAGGATGAGTGGAGACAAGGAAGGTATGTGTCACAAATAGATTCCACCACCCCCCATCTCCACCCAGTTTGGCTGGATAGTGGACAGATACAAGTCTACCAAAAATGCAAAAATCTTGTAATAAAATGAGAGATGCAGGCAACTCGTTTCAGGAGAAAAATTCACAGAACATTAGTACATCCCAGAAGACCTCACCTTACAGAAACACTGGCCTCCATCTGCCCACACTCTTTTACTTGACCATATAAGAAATCCAGATTCCCCTGAAGATATGCCTTTGTCCTGGGCAATACTCCAACTCAAATCTTGTAAAAGGAACAGGAAAAAAATCATAACTGAAACTCAGATATAGAATTTAGTACTTTGCAATACAGTAGCACCACTTAATATGTCTAAAGTGCTTTGCAAGTACAAGGTTTTATTAAGCTCCTTTTCAGAAAACAAGGAAGCAAACTGAGATAAAAGACCCAAGTCTAAACTCAGCAGGCAAAACAGTAAGAAATAGAGGGAGGAGTCCAGAAGCTCTTACTGTGAACTGGGCCTCTGATGTCTTTAAGATGCTGCCAGTCACCCCAGTTCTGAACCAGTTCAAAATACAAGGTGATACAGCTATTTTTGAAGAGGATTAAAAAAGTGACAAGAAAAATCTCATCAGTGAAGAGGTCACTCTGAGGTCACTATCCACCACCGAACCTTGGAGATTAAGGAAGCAGGGAAGGAGAAACCACATCAGCTCTCCCACACCCAGCTGAAGGTCTATTGCTTCACTGAATAGCAATATTATGATGTGAACTCAGCTGATCCAGACAAAAAGCACGTGGGACTGAGTAGTGAGGTTTAATTTCTATAATTATGAACTCAGGCAAGAAATTATCCCCCCTACCCACTTTTTTTCCCACAAAAAGTGAGTGCCAATAAAGTAAACAGAGTCACAGCTTCTGTTTCAGTCTCCCCAATGAACTCGACAGTTAGTTTTATACATTTAAGATGTTTTCTGACCATTAAAAATATGTAAACAAAAACACGTTATAGTTTTAAGGTTTAAAATCTATAAATTGCTAACATTAATAATTTAGGTATTTCTTTCTTCATTCTGCAAAGCTTCTTCTCATTCTCCTCCCCAGTAAAGTACACTAAACGACACAGATCATGATGGCCTAATGAAGGCCACACAGAAACAGGACTCACTAGCATCCACTTACAGAGACTATATTTATTTATCTTACATCTTTGCCTTGTAGGCAGTAATTCCTTTACTAGGCAATTTTCTAGAGAAAACTTTTCTTTTTGACCACCGATAATTGGGTAACTTGCCCAATATCAATCAAGACCAAATTTCATCTGATGCGATATATAAGAAAGATCAGGCCTATTTGACTAGTTTGTTTTCAAGGTTTTTATTGTCCAAATCATGGCCCACTTTCACATATAAATACATACAGCTTGAACAAGAGACTATAAAGGAATATATAATTTAACCTCGCTATGTCTAGAGATTCTAAAACATGTATATGCTACCACTTTATATTCTTTAACACTTTATATTTCTGGGCATCACATACATTCTTTTGATTTGAATGACTTCTAATATGATTTCTAGTTTACAGACAAGGAAACTGAGGCACCAAAACAGATGTTAGATCTATTATTGTCCTTCACAGTTAGGAGGCCACTGTTGACAGTATTAAGAGAGACAACAGAGCAAGTCAGTTACTGAGCTGGATTAAACCTTCAAGTTTTCCTAGGTTTATGCTTGATCAAGGAACCACCTTGTCATTCCCACATAATCATGGAGGTCGGTAAACATTTTATAATGTCATCAACTTTAAAGGAGTGCTATCTTTTGACCCTTTATCTTGGTCCTTCCTATTTCAGATCAGCTGTCTGCATATTTCCATGTTTTGAGTATACTCAAGAGCAAGATTGTAAAGAACACAAAAATAAATCAGTCCATAAAGATTATCAGCCTGAATGCCACTAGGAGACAAAAGAAGCTGCCACAAGGAACAAGGGAAATTAACATTCTTTCCTATCCACCTGGCAAGAACTGAGATCAAACTGAACTTGTTGGCAAGCTCTGTTAAAAGTTTGTCTAAAATATTCTAGAGCTACTAGTACTGAGGTTTTCAAGGACCTTTTTATCATTTATCATTCTCCCCCACTAACACCATGTTTTGTGAGATTCTTCTTATCAAAGTGCCTTGAATTCTTTCTGAAAAAGTAATAAAAAATGAATTAATGGTTGAATGAATAGTTGAATATGTGCAGGCTTTATAATTAGACTGATCTTGGCACTGAATGCCACTTTTTGCCATGATATTGAGTGAAACTGAGAAAGTTGCTTAGCCTCTCTGAGCAACTTAACCTTTCTGAACCAGAATCTTCTCATCTGGATAAAAATGGATAATAATGCTTTCTCTTATGATGCTTAAAAGAGAATGTACATAAAGCACTTGGCACATGGTAAATAATCAGTAATTGGTAACTATTAATTTTAAGCTTCTAATCAGTCTGAATTACCAGTAAAACCATTCTGAATCAAAGTAACTGCAGATAAAGAGAGAGGGGTGGTATTTGAATTAGATTATCTGCCTTTATCACATGCAAACAAAGCATTCTAAGTAGGCATTTTGGAAATAGTTTGCAGGTCCCATTTATGATTTTCAAGATTCAGTTAACATGAAGGGACTACCAACAGATCAAATACAATGTTAACATTCCTTACCTCTCTGTGCAAAAGAAACAATGCATGTCACCAATGCCTTTGGAAAGAAATAAGAAGTTCAAAATTCCTTAATCTAATTCTTTGAGCCTATTAAATGATTTGATATAATACCAAATCTTAAATTCCAATTACTGTATAATTTTTTAAAGAAATTAAAAATTCCTAAAAATTAGAATGTGAGTTCCTAGATTCAGTCAGTTGAAGTCACATGATGTTAAACATCCCATTTAGAAACTTTTATCTCTGATTTCTCACATGTCTAATGAAAAGATGGAAGTAGGTTTCTATTTGAACTATTTCCTTTTACTACATCATGCATTTTTTGCATTAAATATGGGTAGTGGTGGGTGAGGAATAGTATTGTAGTGGGAGAGGGAAAAAGATAAAAGATGGTAAATATCCTGCAAAATTGAAATATGTTATCTAAGGCATGGTTTCATGTTCTAAAATTTTATGGTTTTTCAGAAGACGAGGATAGTATCATATATATCTTTTTATCTCTTCCCCACCTCATCTCAACATAATACGTTCCCTATAGTAAATATGTAATGATATTTGTCAGTGAAGAAACAAACAAATGAACACATAAACTTTGTTTTACATCTAAACACCATAGTCTAATAACCAAAGAATTACCTAGGATTGTGCTCTTCTTATACACTTAGATCCCAATGCATGAATACACAACAACCATGATAATTCTCTGGAAACATCTCCAGGGTAATCTCATAAGAATGGTCAACTGTAAGGAAAATAGCAGCAATGGTGATTATCACAAAATGGAAGAAATGCTAAAATCTAGCCTAAAAAGAGAAGCAAATGACATTTTCTGAGTTCAAATGAAAAGGCAGTGGAATAATCAGCAAAATGCCAAGAAAATTAATTCAATATGCATGGAAGGTAGAACACCAAACAACCAGCTTCAGAAATCTATATAGTCATGTGGTAGGGACTCAATAGTAAAAGACCAACAACTTCTGTTTTAGTTTTACACTTACTTTGGATGAAGCCACAAACTTTGCAAACCATGTGATGGATACTTTCTGCGGGATATTTTTAATGTGATTGAATTGTTCTCGACAGTTCCTTTTACCACATCATGCATTATGTACATTAAAGATGGGCAGTGTGTCGGGAAAACTATTCAAGTGGGAAAGGGAAACAAAAAAATACGTACTAAATTATTTTCCTTTAAAATTGAACTAAGCTATCCAAATCATGCTAAACTGTAAGATTTCACATGTTAAAAAAAAAAAAAGGAAATGAAGTTGGCAAAATCACATTAGATTCAGTGTTGAGAGTGTTAGCTTAATTACCTTTTGAATAATTTAATACCTTATCACACCTACAGTGAATTTTATCTTTTAAATTTTGTTAAATAAGTAGCCAAATTTTACTTGGGAATTAAGGTAGTGCTTTATAGAAGCTTTCATTTAAGTAAGCTGTATTTCACTGTGGATTGGAATGAGATTTATTAGCATGTTTATACTACTAGATTTTGTCACCTTTCTCACCTTTTCACTCTCCACTTCTAAAAATGTATTGGCTTGGTCACTCAGCATCATCTTCTTTCCTACCCTCTAAGGAGAGTTCCATCTTGCCAGTCTAATGCCCCTGCTCATATTTTACTTAGAGATCTTCAGGGATATTCTCAGAGTAACCTGAATATCTCCTGGGCATCATTAGTTATAGGTCCTGGGTAATATTGATTTCTCACTAGTTAACCCTAGAAGGATAGAGACCAATGAGTCACATAATAATCAGACCAGCTGCTTGCAGTTCAGAATACATCCATTAACTTCTCTAATATCCTCTTTTAAATAGGCCAGCATGTGTTGTTAAATGGCTTATCCAAATCTTGACTCTAACAATATTCCCTGCTAAAAGATGTAGGCAAGCTAGGATTCCAAACCCAAACAAGGTTATTGAATCTGACCTATAAAATACTAATGATATAAGAAATAATTAATAGCTATTAATAAAAATTTCAGGGGTGAGGTATTAAGAATCAAAAGTTTAGATACAAATAAGAGAGCAAGGAGTGAATAACTAGAGGATGTGGGTATATTATTCAAACAAATTTGCAAAAAGACATGGTATAAAAGTTGCTACACACTAAAAAGTAAAGCATAAGCTTAGATCAGCAAACTATGGCCTACTGCCTGCTTTCATAAATAACTTTTATTAAAATACTGCTTTACCAATTCATGTGCATATTATCTATGGCTGTTTTTGTACTATAAGCATAAGTTGAGTAGTCACAATAGAAACCATATGGTCTAAGGAAACTGACCTGGGTGGCTCAGCCGATTAAGCATCTTACTCTTGATTTGGGCTCAGGTCATGATCTCATGGTTTGTGAGTTTGAGCCCCATGTCAGGCTTTGTGTTAATAATGTAGTGGTAGCTTGAGATTTTCTCTCTCCCTCTCTCTCCCCCTCCCCTGCTTGCTCACTCTCTCTCTCTGTCTCTCTCTCAAAATAAATAAATAAACTTAAAAAAAAAAAAGAAATAATATGGCCTATGAACTCTAAAATACTTATTATCTGGCCCTTTATTTCAAAACAAAAGTCCAGAAAACTCTTAGACTTTAAAAATCTAATGACCAAATTTCGAGGAAAAAGGCTGATTGAATTCATATGGTATGCTCACACCTCAAATTATTTCACACTTTACGCTATATTTTAGTGATCTTAATTTTACCATTTAGTTGAAGTGATAAATTTAGATAAATATTTTCTAGATTACTTATGTAATTTTTCATATATAAAGCTACTTAGATAAAGTATACCTTTCCTTGTCTACTGTTGCAAAATATTGAAGAGCAATATTTCTTTGTACATTGCAATGGTAACATTTTCCAAACAAAAACTGGAGTACTATCAAAGCATTTGAGAAGGATGAAGAAGAAGAAGAGGTCTTTAGTGATATTTTAGAAATGGGAAACATTCTGAAGGAAACTAGAGAATGAGTAGGTATTGTCAAAGACCTCTATAGTCAAAAATTTCCAGTAACCTCATGTTCTTTGCAGCATTGCAGCATTGCAGCATTGTTTACAATAGCCAACATATGGCAACAACCTATATATCCATCAGTGGACAAATGGGTAAAGAAATTGTGAGATATATATATATATATATATATATATATATATATATATACATACACACACATACATACAGTGGAATACTATTCATCCGTAAAAAAAGAATGAAATCTTGCCATTTGTGACAATATGGATGGACCTTGAGGGCATTATGCTATGTCAAATAAATCAGACAGAGAAAGACAAATACTGTATGATCTTTATTTTTTTTTTTAGGTGAAACTTAAAAAAAAAAAAAGAAGCTCACAGAAACAGAGAACAGATTGGTGGTTGCAAGAGGCAGGGATTAGGGGGTGAAAGAAATGGATAGGCTGCTCTTTTTGCTTTGTTTTGCTTTGTTTTAATCTAAATAAATGAATTCTAAAATGTTTAAAAATCTGGTAACCACCTAATTATGACAACCACAATATTTTCTTCTGTTGATTAAGTGGTACATCTGGGCCTTGCCACACCCAGATCCTGTGATCCTCACTGAATTAGGAAGTGCATTTTCATCTCCAGCCTAGATAGAACAACTATTATAGTACTTTGGGATGCTGTACTATATTCTTTAACAATGCATTTCTCAAATTTGGGGTGAAAATAGTAACTTCTAAACCTTCTTGGACGCCAGGACTGAAATCTGAAATAGATGAGCAACCGCATAGTATCTGTAAAATTGGCGGGGGGGGGGGGGGGGAGGCAGAATTTCTAAATCTGACAGAGAACTGACTGCATGATCATAGTGCAAAGCCTTGGCTCTTCATCCAGTTATCAGGTCCAATTCAGTTTCCAATCCCAGAGCCTCTTGAATGAAAGGGATGTGTGTTATTGGCAGAAAGAAGAAAGAAAGAAGCCTATGAGAGCACCACCAGCTACTACTGTATATCTCCCCTCTACCTTCTTCTAAAGGGAATTGGAATCATTTACACATTCCCACCCATCCCAGGACTTATTTAGTAGCTTAGTGCTAAAACAGGACATGTGTTGAGACTTAGTTTCAGCCTCTATTGTGAAGAAATACCTCACAAGATATGGAATATTCTAGCATGTAGTGTGCATTCTGAACCAGCATCTAATATATGATACTATTTCTCACATACATGGGCTCAGGGACCAAAAGATAAAAAGAGAAATGGCAGCCTTCACTCTAAATCCCAATAATTAATTATCAAAATTTTTGCTTCTCACTACGTAGAGGTCCCTGAGACATGTCCAGCAGGTGTGTGAGGTCAAACTATTTTCGTAATTATGCTATGACATTATTTGACTTTTGCACTGATGGTAGATAAGCCAGAGCACTAGCACCAAATTGTACCAATAGCAATAGCCAAGATATGGAAGCAACCTCAGTATCCATCTACAGATAAATGGACTATATCCATCTATAGATGAATGGACTATTATATATTCATATATACATATATATGAATATAATACATACATATATACGGTCCACTCATCTATAAATGGATACTGAGGTTGTTTCCATATCTTAGCTATTGCAAATAATGCTGCAATGAACATAAGGGTGCATGTATCTCTTCAAATTGGTAGTCTGTTTTCTTCAGATAAATACCCAGAAGTGGATTACTGGATTATATGGTATTTCTATTTTTAATTTTTTGAGAAATCTTCATACTGTTTTCCACAGTGGTTGCACTGATTTACATTCCCATCCAACAGCGTAGAAGGATTCCCTTTTCTCCACATTCTCACCAACACTATTTTTTTGTTTTTTTGATAATAGCCAATCTGATAGGTGTGAGATGATATCTCATTTTGGTTTTAACTTGCATTTCCCTGATGATTAGTGATGTTGAGCATCTTTTCATGTGCCTGTTGGCAGATGTATATCTTCTCTGGAAAATGTCTATTTAAGTCCTCAGCCCATTTTTTAATTGGGTTGGTTTTTTAATATTAAACTGTGTGAATTCTTTATATATTCCGAATATTAATCCCTTACCGGATTTGTGATTTGCAAATATCTTCTCTAATTGAGTAGGTTGCCTTTTTGTTTTGTTGATGGCAGACCAATGGATTTTAAAGTAAGAAAGTATTAAAAGTTTACTGTTATAGTATAGATTCCACATTGCAACTAACCTGCAAAAAACTACAACTTGTCAAGTTTTAGTGGTTATCAAAAAGGATATTCACAATTATTTGAAAAAATTATTAAAATACTCTCTTTTTCCCAACTACATATCTGTGTGACTCTGGACTTTTTACATATATTTCAACTAAAACAACACATTGCAATATTAAGTATAAAAATCAAGCTGTCTTCCAGTAAACCAGACATTAAAGAGACCTGCAAAAATGTAAAACAATGCCATTTTTCTCCTCTATAGCTACTTTCCATTAAAAACGTGTTCTACAAACTGAGGGTTGATGGGGGGTGGGAGGGAGGGGAGGGTGGGGGATGGATATTGAGGAGGGCACCTTTTGGGATGAGCACTGGGTGTTGTATGGAAACCAATTTGACAATAAATTTCATATATTGAAAAAATAAATAAATAAAAATAAAAATGTGTTCTATATGGTAACATGTAATAAGCTATCATAATTTTTAAAGAAGTGATAAATATGTCAAAATTATCTTCATTTTAATTTCTAATATGGTAAATATCAATCTCTATAACAATGAACAATGTAAACAATGCTCTTTGGAAACTTAAATGCTTTTTTAAAGTGTAAAGGGGTCCTGAAACATAAAGTTTGAGCACTGCTGTCTTAGAAACTCTTCTCTTTATTTTTTTAAACCATAATTAAATGCTGTCTTATAATTTCTAGCAGTTCCTGGTTAACAGGAATAAAGATTTAAAAGATAGCTGTAAATTCTTATATGAACTGCATCATAACTTTAAGAAGTCTATAATCCCATATTTATTTTATAAAATCATTTTTACAGTAACTGCCTTATCAAAGATAGTATTTCTGTGAAAAAAAGTAAGAGGTATTTTAAAATAAGTTTTTTGGAATCTATTTCCTTGAAAGCCATCTCCTTTATTTTTTCCTTCTTATGTCTGAGCATATTATGCTAAATATGTCCTCTCTTCATTTAGACTTCAGAAATACGAACAGCATGTTATCAGTGCCCACTTAATCTTCACTTAACTGGACACATTTAGCCTTAATCTCTCCTCACAAATCAATTCTTCAGTTCTCTTTATCACTATTATTTCTCATTTCTGGATCTCCTCCAGTGTTTCTTTTCTTTTTTTTTTTCTTTTACTTTCTATTTTAATTCCAGTTAGTTAAAATGCCATGTTACATGACTTTCAGGTGTACACTATAGTGATTCAACAATTCCATACATCACCCAGTGCTCCTCCTTAATCCTCACCACCTATTTCGCCCATCCCCCACCCATCTCACCTCTGGTAACCATCATTTCACTCTCTATAGTTGACTTAGTTTCTTTTCTCAGAGTTCACAAAACAGTAAATTGAATTCCAGGTATGATCTCTCCATGACCCTATGTATGGAAGTGATCTGTTCCCTGCTCTCCTGATGCAAAACCCAAAAATAGTTCTGTATTCTCAGCCATCACCGCCAGACTTTATCTAATTTTTTTTTTTCTCAGTCACACTGGGGGTTCTATAGTATTTTTGGCTTCCAGATTGTTCTTTCCTACTGACTTCCTAAATCGCAGATCAATTTCCCACATTTCAAGCAAAATACTGGTAAATAAACTCTCAGTTCTATAAGACTAAAAGGGGCTGTGAGGAAAAGAAAGTTTAGTAAGAACAAGAATAAAACTCAACTGCAATAATTGTATGTGTATGTGTGCACACATGTTTAAGAGTTGTGAAAGGTAATTATTTTAGTCACATAAATTTAGCCATCAAAAATAACACATAATTTGATTCAAATATTTGGCATTCCTTATCTTCATCAGTCTTTCCAGAATTTTATTATCTTCCTTTATTATTAACTGCTAGTGTGTTTTGTTTTTAGGAAAGAGAGGAATAAGCATATTTTTTAAATTATTATTTTAAAAGAAAATGTCACATATTTTATGTGGATTTTTTCTTTCACATAGTAGGATTCAGAATGTCTCTTTGTATTTAGCACTTTTCCATGTACCAGTCAATGGGATTTTAAAATTCTCACCCTCCTTGGAGAAGCAATCACTATTAAATGTAGAAATAAGCCAAGAGTGGAATGCCTGGATGGCTCAGTCAATTCAGCGTCTGACTCTCGATTTGGGCTCAGGTAATGATCTCACTGTTAGTGAGCTCAAGCTCTTTATCCAGCTCTGCACGGACAGTGTGGAGCCTGCTTAGGCTTCTCTCTGTCTCAAAATAAATAAATAAACATTAAAAAAAAGAAAAGAAAGAAGCCAGGGGTGACCCAGATTCAATAACCACTGCATAATTTAATTGGATACGGCTATGTGTTTATAGACATTTTCTGAAGACACCATATAAGAAAATAATACAGGAGAAAATTAAATGTAAGTATATTCAATAGTCCTCTGATTATTTCTGAAGTACATTTTAAAAAATGCTTACTTGAGAAATAGAATTATAAATGAAAGATTACAATGAAGCATTATATTAGATGCTGATGTTCTCACTCAAGAGAAATGAAATTACTCCAACTATAATTAACATCTATTTCTGTTTTCCAACATCAGTCAGTCAAATACATTGAGCTCTCATTATGATCTGCCCACTATTCTAAGTTCCATGAAAAATAATGTTCAAGAGGCTGATATTTACATATTTACTTTGCAAAGTTAATGTTGTTGTTAGAAGCTAAAAAAAGCTAAAAAAAAAATGAGAAATTATAATTCTATGTATTGTAAATTTCTTTGAATAGAACTAGGATAATTAAGAAGATTAAAGAGATTCTTATTTAAAATATTCATTATTCATATTAAAAATTCCCAGAGGGCACCTGGGTGGCTCAGTCGGTTAAGCTTCCGACTTCGGTTGAGGTCATGACCTCATGGTGAGTTCTAGCTCCACATGGGGCTCTGTGCTGACAGGTCAGAGCCTGGAGCCTGCTTCAGATTCTGTGTATCCCTCTCCCTCTGCTCCTCCCCCATTCTCACTCTGCCTGTCTCTCTGCCTCTCTCTCTCTCTCTCTCTCTCTCTCTCTCTCTCTCTCAAAAAAAAAATAAATAAACGTTAAATTTTTTTTTAATTCCCAAAAAATATTATTAAGGGACTACCTTTTAAAAGTTGTAAAATCCATAAAAATCCATTCCTTTTATGAAAGAAAGAAAGAAAGAAAGAAAGAAAGAAAATCATTTAGTGAGAGTTATTGATTCTGCAATTTTTGTGTTTCTTTTTTTTTTATTTTTTTTTTAATTTTTTTTTCAACGTTTTTTATTTATTTTTGGGACAGAGAGAGACAGAGCATGAACGGGGGAGGGGCAGAGAGAGAGGGAGACACAGAATCGGAAACAGGCTCCAGGCTCTGAGCCATCAGCCCAGAGCCCTACACGGGGCTCGAACTCACGGACCGCGAGATCGTGACCTGGCTGAAGTCGGTCGCCTAACCGACTGCGCCACCCAGGCGCCCCAGCAATTTTTGTGTTTCTAAAAAAAATAAATCTTTCTAACCTTGATTTTGAGACAAGTACCAAGTATAGAGAAAATTCTCAAATAAACATAATGTAGTTCCCTTTAACTTTCAAAATAACAATTCATCCTATAGATTTTTGCAGATTTTACTTAGTCAAGCAAATCAAAGAGTTTATGGTCCATTGTAAAAACCCCATTTAAAAATTTATATAGCAAAATGGTTTGTTCCTTCTCCAGAGTTGATACTATAATATCAAACTTCTAATGATATTTTTTTCAACAGAATGATTGAGAATTATCTCTTATTATCTTTATAAAATATCTCTATCCACCTCTCCCCCTGTAAGTATTTTTTTTTTAATTTTTTTTCAACGTTTATTTATTTTTGGGACAGAGAGAGACAGAGCATGAACGGGGGAGGGGCAGAGAGAGAGGGAGACACAGAATCGGAAACAGGCTCCAGGCTCTGAGCCATCAGCCCAGAGCCCGACGCGGGGCTCGAACTCACGGACCGCGAGATCGTGACCTGGCTGAAGTCGGACGCCTAACCGACTGAGCCACCCAGGCGCCCCTCTCCCCCTGTAAGTATTTTTTAACATAGTTGACCCACATATTTTCTCCAAATTTTTTTTGTTTTTTCTGGATATGAATCCAATTGTTAAATCCCTACAATTCAACATATATTTATTGAGATTCTCAAGTATGCAAAACTTTGGATTGGACTAAGCACTATTAAATCCCTGAATCCTATTGCAAAATCCTGTTTTGTCTACATCAATGAATCCATTTCACAGGGTAAATAATGAAAATAACATTTTAAATGGTCCCTAGCACATCAAATTATCTCTCTCTAATTCCACCTGAAAACTACAACCAGATGAATTATAGAATAGAAATTTAATAACTTTGTTGAATAAAAACACAAAAGCTTCACTTTTCTAAAGAAAGTTCACATATTGTTTTTAGCTAGGGAGACCTTTGTTTAAAGAAAATATACGAAAAATCCCAGTACACAAAACAGATGAAGGCAAAGTTATTTGGGTTAAGGTAGGGAAGGGACAGCAAAGGATTTATGGGTTCAATGGATAATGTTTAGACTTCTTACCTTGCATCGAAGGTGTTCCACAAAATAACCTCTGTACTCCTTACCACTATCTCTCACACTGTCTCCATTCCTTAAACTTCTGGATCATCCAAACATAATAATTTTCTCTCAAATACACTCTAAACAATGCTACCTCTGCCACCTTTGTTTATGCTATTTATCCTACCTGAAATAACCCTCCTCCCAACATTTTGACCACTTATGTAATTTTTAACCATTATTTGAGGCCTAGTAAATTTCTTCCTGCTTCCCTACCTGCCCGAAAGCCACGAGAAATAGTGAAAATTCTCTCCTAAGCTTATAGCATGAACTGCCACTTAGCATCGTGAGGTAATTATATTAAGGAAGCTTTTTATATAGTTTAAGCTTTCTACATTGATTTATAAATATCCTCCTGGTTAAATCACTTCCATGCAAACATTCAAAAAGAATCTGTTTCTGGGGCGCCTGGGTGGCTCAGTCGGTTGAGCGTCCGACTTCGGCTCAGTTCACGATCTCGCGGTCCGTGAGTTCGAGCCCCGCATCGGGCTCTGGGCTGATGGCTCAGAGCCTGGAGCCTTCTTCCGATTCTGTGTCTCCCTCTCTCTCTGACCCTCCCCCGTTCATGCTCTGTCTCTCTCTGTCTCAAAAATAAATAAACTTAAAAAAAAATTAAAAAAATAAATAAATAAAAATAAATAAATAAATAAATAAATAAATAAATAAATAAATAAAAGAATCTGTTTCTAAAATCATATGGATGTTGTCAGTATTCAGCTCCTTGCAGGTTGTTGGACCAAGAACCCCTATTTCCTGCTGGCTTTCAGCCAAAGGCCACCCTAGTTTCCTGCCACATGTCCTTCTACATAGGCAGCTCACAACATGGCAGCTTTCTTCATCAAAGCCAAAGAAGGAGAGAATGTCTCCTTGCCAGACAGACATTATAATCTGATGTAACATAATCACATAAACATAAATCATGTACATACTGTCACCTTTGCTATAGTCTAAGACCTAGAAGCAAGTCACAGGTCCTACCCACACTCAAGGGGAAAGATTTACAAAAAGGCATGACTACCAGGAAACAGGGGTCATGGAAGCCACAAGTCTGTCTGCCATTCTGCTAAAATTACTATATCAGTGAAAGGATGCTTACAATTATATGAAGTCAAGAAGACTTTCAAGTTGGTTCCAGACATCTGAAAAATCTGTACACACATTAGTAAAAGGTGCACACACGTTGAAATATAGTAAATAGCTTTATAAATAGGTAGAGTTAGGACATGGAAGGAAAATTTTTTTAGTACATGTATCAAATATCTGGCCAAAATTAAAAAGACAAATTTGACTTTGCTCTTCCAGAAGTCTGGTTAAGGAAAAAAACCTAAAGAATTGGAAATGGTGAATTCCATTAATGCTACTTACCAAGATAACTGGGTTAGGAAAAGACTTGGGACACAGGGAGGGGCCAAGATGGTGGAACAGCATGGAAGGTTTTGTTTTTTGGTTTTTGGTTTTTTTTGTCTCTCATCCCTGAAATGCAGCCAGATCAACACTAAACCATCTTGCAAACCTAGAAAACTGAGTTAAGGATAAACACAACAATATGCAGAACCTGAACCACAACTCAGCAGGTACACAGCTGAGGAGGTGAACTGAGGGACAGAGAAGCCCTGGAGGGCAGGGAGCTGTTTTTGCTTACAGAGAGAGGATGGACACAGGGGGAAAGTATGGGAAAAGCACCTCCCCACAAAAGCAGCTGGAGAAAAAGTAGAAAAGTGGAAACAGCCACAGGGACTGAACAAAAAAAGGGAGAAAGGAGAAAGGAGAGGGTTTAAATTCCATTAAGACTCTATAAACAGGTGGAGCACAGAGTCTGAAACTCCATAGCTCAATACTTGGCAGTGCTCTGGTGGGAAGGGTGAATCCCCAGGAGCAGAGAGTGAGGTCCTCAGGGTCCTTGGGTCACATGGGGAGAGGCAGTTCCCCTGCTGGGAGGACATTTGGAAGAGGCTGTGCAGCCACCCCACAGGCAAAGGTCCAAACGGACCCCGGAGAACAACCACATTCACTGGTGTTTGAACAAGGACATTAAGGGGGAAGACTGGTACCAGATGTGTGTTGTGATTTTCCATAAACCCTGAAACACTGCTACTACAAGATCGCATGAATATTTTCTGGGGTGGGCTGGCACCCAGCTGCAGTCAATGGGCATTGGGAGCAGTGCGGTCTCATGAATGTTCCTGGGGGCACATGGGCACCCAGTCATTGCTCAGTGAGACCCTCCCCCAGAAGGTCTGAGCAGGTCAAAGCTGCAGTCCCTCAGAAGTGAGTGATCAGGAAACACAGCCCCACCTGAGATAAAACTCAGCAGGGAGGTGCCGCCGGCAGCCTGACAGCTTGGTCACAGACAGCATAGAAGTAGGGAGTGGACAGAAGCTGTAAACAAAGGAAGAGTGCTTGATTGTCAGTCATGGAGAGCACAGAGTTCTGATACTAGAGACTGAGTAGCTGGGTGACACCATTTTTACTCCTCCTGCCCATGCACATACATGCCTACACAGGTCACAGCAATCCACCCCAGTAAACTGAGTAGTGCCATCTAGTGGAGAAAGCCATTACACTAAACCCTGCCCAACTGGTCCAACAGTGCTCTTGACAAACACAAGTCTCTCCATTTGCTTAGTTTATGGACTATAAAGTACTTCATAGATTGACTTCTGTGGGAAACCAGACGCAATTTCAATTGTACTTCATTCTGTTCACTGGTCCTTTTATTCAATTTCTTTTTATTTTCTTATTCTTAATACAGAAAGAGAAAAAATCTATTTTTATATCCCATTTTTATTAAAAAGATTTTTCTATTCTATTTTTCTACTATATTTTTCACTTTTTTGTAAATTTTTAAATTAGATTTTACTTTCAACATTCGATTTTACTTTCAACATATACTTTCAACATTGATTTTCTCAAATTTTTGAACGTTTTCTTTTTTTACCCTTTATTTTCTTTTCTCTTTCTTTTTTCTTTTCTTACCTTTCCCTTTTTTCTCTAATCTACCAAGCTTCTTTCAACAACCAGACCAAAACACACCTAGGATCTAGCATCCTTTATTTGATTTCTTTGTGTTGGTTTTAATTTTTTAATTTAATTTTTTTTTACTTTATTAATTCCTTTTCTTCCTCCAAAATGATGAAACGAAAGAATTCACCCCAAAAGAAAGAACAAGAAGAAATGAAAGCCAGGGACTTAATCAACACAGATACAAGCAAGATGTCTGAACCAGAATTTAAAATCATGATAATAAGAATACTAGCTGGGGTTGAAAATAGGCTGGAATCCCTGTCTGCAGAGATAAAAGAAGTAAAAGCTAGCAGGATGAAATAACAAATACTATAACTGAGCTGAAATCTTGAATGGACGTCACAGCGGCAAGGATGGAGGAGACAGAGCAGTGAATCAGTGATATAGAGGACAAACTTATGGGGAATAATGAAACAGAACAAAAGAGGAAATTATGGCAAAAGAGCACGAAATAAAAATTAGAGAACTCAGTGACTCATTACAAGGAATAACATCAGAATCATAGGGGTCCAGGAGATGAAGAGAGACAAAAATGGGCAGAAAACTTATGTGAGCAAATCATAGAAAAAAACTTACCTAACCTGGGGAAAGACACAGACATCAAAATCCAGGAAGCACAGAGAATTCCCATTAGAGTCAACAAAAACCGACTATCAACAAGGTATATCATAGTCAAATGCACAAAATACTCAGGCAAGGAAAGAATCATGAAAACAGCAAGGGGAAAAAGTCCTTTACCTATAAGGGAAGACAGGTCAGGTTGGCAGCAGACCTATCCATAGAAACTTGGCAGGCCAGAAAGGAGTGGCAAGATATATTCAATGCACTGAATTGGAAAAACATGCAGCCAAGAATTCTTTATCCAGCAAGGCTGTCATTCAAAATAGGAGAGATTAAAAGTTCCCCAGACAAACAAAAATTAAAGGTGTTCGTGACCACTAAACCAGCCCTGCAAGAAATTTTAAGGGGGACTCTCTGAGGGGAGAAAAGGCGAAAAAAAAAAAAAAAAAAAAAAAAGACCAAAAGCAACACAGACTAGAAAGGACTAAAGAACACCATCAGAAACTCCAACTCTACAGGCAACATAATGGCAATAAATTCATATCTTTCAGTACTCACTCTAAACGTCAATGGTCTAAACGCTCCAATCAAAAGACACAGGGTAACAGAATGGATAAGAAAACAAGATCCATCTATATGCTGTTTACAAGAGACCCATTTTAGACCTAAACACCTTCAGACTGAAAATAAGGGAATGGAAAACCATCTATCATGTTAATGGTCGCCAAAAGAAAGCCAGAGCAGCCATACTTATGTCAGACAATCTAGATTTTAAAATAAAGACAATAACAAGAGATGAAGAAGGGCATTATATCATAATTAAGGGGTTTAGCCACCACGAAGACCTAATAATTGTAAACGCTCTAAATGCTCCAAATGTGGTACACCCAAATCTGTAAATAAATTAATCACAAACATAAAGAAACTCATTGATAATAATACATTAATAGTAAATGATTTCAACACCCCACTTATAGCAATGGACAGATCATCTAAACAGAAAATCCACAAGGAAGTAATGGCTTTGAATGACACACTGGACCCAATACAGTTAACAGATATATACAGAACATTTCATCTTAAAGCAGCAGAATACACATTCTTCTCCAGTGCACATGGAACATTCTCCAGAATAAATCACATACTGGACACAAATCAGCCCTCAACAAGTACAAAAAGATCCAGATCATACCGTGCATATTTTCAGACCACAATGCTATGAAACTCAAAATCAACCACAAGAAAAAATTTGGGAAAATAACAAATACTTGGAGACTAAAGAACATCCTACTAAAGAATGAATGGGCTAACCAATGAATTAAAGACAAAAATAAAAAGTAGATGGAAACCAATGAAAATGATAACACCAAAGCTCAAAACCTCTGGAATGCAGCAAAGGCAGTCATAAGAAGGAAGTATATAGCAATCCAGGCCTTCCTAAAGGAGGGATAAAGGTTTCAGAAACACAACCTAACCTTACACCTCAAAAAGCTGGAAAAAAAAACAGCAAATAAAACCCCAAACCAACAGAAGACAGGAAATAATAAAGATTAGAGCAGAAATCAATGCTATCAAAACCAGAAAACCAGTAGAACAGATTAATGAAACCAGAAGCTGGTTCTTTGAAAAAATTAACAAAATCGATAAACCCCTAGTCACTTTGATCAAAAAGAAAAAGGAAAGGACCCAAATAAATAAAATCAAGAATGAAAGAGGAAAGATCACAACCAACACTGCAGAAATAAAAATAATAGTAAGAGAACATTATGAGCAATTATACATCAATAAAATGGGCTATCTGGAAGAAATGGACAAGTTCCTAGCAACATAAGCTACCAAACTGAAATAAGAAGAAATAGAAAATTTGAACAGACCCATAACCAGTAAGGAAATCGAATTACTAATTAAAAATCTCCCAAAAAAACAAGAGTCCAGGGCCAGATGGCTTTCCAGGGGAATTCTACCAAACATTTAAGGAAGAGTTAACACCTGTTTTCTTGAAGCTGTTCCAAAAAATAGAAATGGAAGGAAAAGTTCCAAACTCTTTCTATAAAACCAGTATTACCTTGATTCCAAAACCAGACAGAGACCCCACTAAAAAGGAGAACTATAGACCAATTTCCCTGATGAACATGGATGCAAAAATCCTCAACAAGATATTAGCCAACCGGATCCAACAATACATTAAAAAAATTATTCACCACGACCAAGCAGGATTTATACCTGGGATGCAGGGCTGGTTCAATATCCACAAAACAATTAACATGACTCATCACATCAATAAAAGAAAGCACAAGAACCATATGATCCTCTCAACAGATTCAGAGAAAGCATTTGACAAAATACAGCATCCTTTCTTGATAAAAACCCTCAAGAAAGTAGGGATAGAAGGAGCATACCTCGAGATCATAAAAGCTCTATATGAAATACCCAATGCTAATATCACCCTCAATGGGGAAAAACTGAGAGCCTTCCCCCTATGGTCAGGAACAAGACAGGGATGTCCACTCTCGCCACTGTTATTCAACATAGCATTGGAAGTCTTAGCCTCTGCAATCAGACAACACAAAGAAATAAAAGGCATCCAAATCGGCCAGGAAGAGGTCAAACTTCCACTCTTTGTAGATGACATGATACACTGTGTGGAAAACCCAAAAGATTCCACCAAAAATTGCTAGAATGGATCCATGAAAACAGCACAGTCGTAGGATGTAAAATCAATGCACGGAAATCGGTTGCATTCCTATACACCAATAATGAAGCAACAGAAAGAGAAATCAAGGAATCGATCCCATTTACATTTGCACCAGAAACCATTAAATACCTAGGAATAAACATAACTAAAGAGGTAAAAATCTATACACTGAAAACTATAGAAAGTTTATGAAAGAAATTGAAGAAGAAACAAAAAAATGGAAAAATATTCCATGCTAATGGATTGGAAGAAAAAACACTGTTAAAATGTCAATACTACCCAAAGCAATCTATATATTCAATGCAATACCTATCAAACTAACACCAGCATTCTTCCCAGAGCTAGAACAAACAATTCTAAAATTTGTATGGAACCAGAAAAGACCCTAAACAGCCAAAGCAATCTTGAAAAAGAAAACCAAGCTAGAGGCATCATAATCCCAGACTTCAAGCTGTATTACAAAGCTGTAATCATCAAAATAGTATGGTATGGTATGGTACTGGCAAAAAAAACGGACACTCAGATCAATGGAACAGAATAGAGAACCCACAAATGGACCCACAAATGTACGGCCAACTAATCTTTGATAAAGCAGGAAAGAATATCCAGTGGAATAAAGGCAGTCTCTTCAGCAAATGGTGCTGGGAAAACTGGACAGCAACATGGAGAAAAATGAACCTGGACCACTTTCTTACACCAAACATAAAAATAAAAGCCAAAATGGATGAAAGACTTAATTGTAAGACAGGAAGCCATCAAAATCCTCTAGGAGAAAGCAGGCAAAAACCTCTTTGATCTTGGCCGCAGCAACTTCTTATTCAACAGATGAACACAAGTGAACACAAGGAAAGGGAAGCAAAAATAATATAAAAACAGGGAGGGGGACAAAAGAGACTCTTAAGTATGGAGGACAAACAGAGGGTTGCTGGAGGGGTTGTGGGAGGAGGGATGGTCTAAATAGGTAAGGGGCATTAAGGAATCTAGTCCTGAAATCATTGTTGCACCATACACTAACTAAATTGGATGTAAATTAAACAATAAATAAATTTTAAAAAATACAACCAAACATTAAATACAAAAAAAAATAAATCATAAAGAAATCATATAATAAAGTATTTTCTCAACATATTTGGTCATGATGCATTATGAAATAAATTACAGATTATAAAAAAGTGTATTACGCATATATACGTATGCATGTACATAATTACTAGAGGAAATTACATCAGTGATCATCTTTGCAATCTAGAATTATTAATTATTGTCATTTTCTCTTCCCCATTTTATGCATTATACATATTTTCTTCAATATACAAAATATTATCTTTAAAAATTAATTGCCTTAAAAATATTAAAATTAAAGGCCATTATATAAAAAAAAAAGACTTAGGACAGAGTGTAGCATGTCACCATCTGTGCCTTACAGAGGCATAATTCCAGATATCCTCTTCCAGAAAATTCGGCCAAAAGCAGGGGACCATGATTCTTCATAACTGTAGAGAAGAGGATTCCATGAAAGTCTGGGTTAAACTCAAAGACAAAAACATCTGCTAAGAAAAGATTTGGGGGTAATTCAGAGGAAAAATCAAAGTGGAGACTCAGTCACTAAAGTGTTATCCAGTCAAGCTGCACACATAATTCAAAGTTTTCAATCAGGAAATCTGTCAAGTAAATTAAGCAGAAAGACAAAGAGATTGTTTTGACTAAAATATCATCCCAAAGTGGAACTAGGTATAGTCAAGTCCCAATATGAATTTTTTTGGCCTATCTCAAGCCTGTGCATGAGAGTAATCTCATCATTCATCCTTAGGAAGACATATACATGAAATGTATATCTCAGTGAGGCACCTGATCCTAGTTACCTTTTATTTAACTTCCTTGCTAAGAGATTTGGACATTTTTCATACTAGAACACTTTGGAAAGGCAACATCAATGTGAAATCAACCAATTTAGGCAGTTATTTTTCCAAAAGAATAATTCTAGTGGCTCAAACTATATAGTTTCTCTCTATAAATTCCTATAAAGAATAGGTTTATGTCAAAGTTTTAGAACTCCATAACCTTTTCCAGAATTATATTGAGAAGACTCATAGAAATGGATCTGTAGCTACTTTTTTTTTTAATATATGTATCTCAAGTGCCTAAAGCAATACTTCAAATAGTAGACGCTCAACAAATACTAGTTTAGTGAATGAACAAAAAATTAGAACTTGGAATAATTTCAAAGTTCACACAATCCAGTTCATGTTTCAGTCAGTGTAATGTTCCCACAGCTTCCTAATCTTGAGTCCCTTATATTTGTAGAGTACATTAGAGTTGATAGTTTATTATTATATACCTGTATTTTATTTTATTCTTGACAAAATGCTCTATGATAAGTACTAATACCTTCAATTTAACAGAAGGAAAAACAAACTCCAAAAAGTGAAGTGATGTGTCCAAGATAACACAGTCAGAAGATAACCAATCATTCTGTTCTATTAACTGCAGTTTCATATATTTGGCATCGCTTTAGGTACCCATATGATAAAGACCACCTATACTATTTCATGCTAGCCCGAGCCTTCTCTTGGATTATAAAATCACCCCCTTGCAGGTAAGGACAGGGTGAGCCAAGCAACCTTGAGCAACACCAAGGCCACCAATTTTCTGGAAAGTCTTTCAGCACCCCGGCTATCCTGTGTGAAGCCACTCTGTGATGGGAAGAATGCTTTCCCTCTGTTCTAAAGATCCTGACAAAGACTTCACTGTGGTAGTTCACATTACCCCAGCACCTCATCAGCACATTGTCAATCTAAAAAGAAAGACTATAGGGGCTCCTTGGTGGCCCAGTCAGTTAAGCATTTGACTCTTGGTTTCGGCTGAGGTTATGATCTCACAGCTTTGTGGGTTCGAGCCCCACATCAGGCTCTGAGTTGGCAATACAGAGCCTGCTTGGGATTCTTATCTCCCACTCTCTCTGTCCCTCCCGGAATGGCACTGTCTCTGTCTCTCTCAAAATAAATGAATAAACTTTAAAAAAAAGGGAAAAAAAGCAAAGAAAAAAAAGACTATAGTTGTTTGTCAAAACCTTAAATCTAAGGCAACAATGAAGAGAAGAAAGAGGTAAAATATTTTCACAATCACTGCAATCTAGTAGACATGCAATGAATATTATGCTAATTATTTAAATAATTGTCAACTTTGCCAAATACGGGTTTTTCAAAAGCTGCTTTTACTAACACTGTTCTTTTACCCTTACAAATCTAGGTGGGGTTCTTGAGAATACAGATCAAAAGCGAAAAAAAAAAAACACAAAACACAACAAAACTGTGTTTTAATTGTGGCAACAACATGAAACCAAAAATAACTAAAGTTCATTCACATGTAATCCAGAGGCCAGCTCCCTGGATGCCTGTGAGTCTTCTAATCTATTAACTCATCCTGCCCTTTGTTTGAATCTTGCTTCCACTTATTGTAGGAAATCCAGAGTTCAGTTCTCTGTTTTGTTTTGTTTTGTTTTGTTTTTGTTTTGTATTTGTACCCCAGGATGAGGGGGTAGATTAGGTAAATTCTAAACACCTCTGGCTCCCAGTTACTGTTCTGTCATTATTCTCTGACTTTAATGTATGTTGTAACTGTTCTCTATTATGTTGCTCTTTTGAGACTACCCTGGTACTAATCCTAGGGTACCAACAGAAGTCAAAATTTTACTGAAGGTCTAGAGCAAAAGAACACTATATAGGAACTTAAAAACTTAACATGGATACACCATTAAATATCTTATTATTTGGGGGGTTCTTTCTGGCTTTATAAAAAAGTTATCAGTTATTATAATCTTCTGAAATTTGCCTTTCTTCATCATGTTTTTAAAATTTATCCATACAGTGGCAGCTTCAACAATAATGATAATGTTCTCATTCTTAGGGTGGATGGTAAGTTCACAAATGTTTGTTTTATTATGTTCAAAAATTAAATGTCATTATAGATTATTTCATATGTATCATATTTCATATGTATTATTTCATATGTATCCTAAAAACATTTTAGCTAAATATTAGCCACCTTGTTTCTTAAAATTCCAACAGCTATTAACACCTCCAGGAACTTCTCCATCCTCCATCCAACTTCTCCATCTGTTCCGTGGGGCTCAGTAGAAGACCAGGTTACTTGGCTCCAATCTCCCTTCCTTGATCTTCTCAATTGCTTTCCTCTAAGTGTAGATCTTAATCCTTGGATTCCTGTTACTAATTCTTCCAAATGTGCTGTTCAATATTAACTTGTAACAAACAACCCCAATATCACAGCGGCTTAATTCAAAATTCTAATTCATATAAAATCCAGAGCTGAAGTTCCTGGCCAGGAGATCTCCAGGTAATCAGGTTTCAGGTTTCGGGTTCTTTCCATTGTGTGTTCCACTGTCTCAAAGTCTTTCCCTTCCTGCTGTGTGGTTCAGGGGGAAAGAGCAAACAAGATCACATGGAGACTTTTATGGTCAGGCTTGGAAGTGACATACATCACTTCAACTCATTGTCCATTCAAAGAGTTCAATGACACAGTCCACTCAGACTCCAAGGGCTACTGGGAAATATAGTCTTCCTCTGTGTCCAGAAGAAAAATTAAATAGTTCAGTAAACACACAATATCGTCTCTGGTCTTCTTTTCCTTCTCCACCCTGTTCAAGCTACTGTGGGAGATGGGGAGTCTTGGGTATAAAGTCTATATATATAATATACAAGTAGAAAAGTAGAATATCAGGCTATTTTCTATACAAAACAGAACTCTTTATATGAATCAATCTGTCACAACCATTTAATAAGGATGGAGGCATTCTCAGATAATAACAAAAGTTTTCCTTGGCAATACTTTTTTTGGCACTGACATTCCTTATGATAAGAAAAAGAGGAGATCAGAATAAAGAAATCAACTGAGGTTCTGAGCCCTTAAATTTTTGCAATTAGTTTCAGAGTCAATTGCCTTGAAAACCAAGGGAGGAGTTTTAAGAGTGAAAAGGTATCTTGAATTACAAAAAGCTTGGTTTTTCATAGAAAGGGCACAGCTTGGAGGACTAATATGGAGTTTGTGCCATAGCCTTAGAGTAAGTAAAACTTAATCATGAAGAAAGAGAAGTTACCTCTACTCAAAAGGAGGTTGTGTCAACCAGTGGGTAGAAAAGGAAGAATTAAAGGTGACTTAGTGGAGTTTAAAAATTGAGAGCTACTTGAGAAAAGATCTATGCTCCATCTCCTTAGGTAAATCTAGTTGGGAAGAATGACAGGAGGGAAGGAGGCATCTCTGGATATACTAATAGAAATCTGAGATAAGTGTGAAGAGATCCCAGAACAAAAGGATCTTTGCCTGGCTATCAAGAGTATAACCCAGAAGCTGGATAAAGAAGTCCTCCATCCAACACTACATTTGAAATAGAAATGGTTAAGGGGTGTGCCTAGATGAATAGGCTTGAGAGCTTCCTCATAATATTCTCAGCACTCCAGAAAGGTGTGGATGCAGCAGCCAAGAGTTCCCTAGCAACCTTAGCAGAGTGCAGACAAGACTGAGATTCAAAAGTCCAAAAAAGGCCTTGCAGTGGGAATAAGAACTGGAGGCCATCATGAGGTGTGAATTTAGTATCAGAGACAGAGGCCAACATCCTAGACCAGGAGAAATGAGTGACACCTCAATGGAAGCCAAAATATAGAAAGTCCAGCCGGCCAGCTGGCCAGCTCCAAATGCCAAAAGGAAACACAAGATAACCACCATCATCACCTCCCAAGGGCCAGAATTACACAGTCATAATTAACTAAGTTGTTACCCAAAAGAGACTTAAAGTTTAACTGAAAGTGCTATTTGCCTTAAATTGGCAATGAGTTGCCCTCATTAACAAAAAACTTGGGGACTTGAGTAAACTCATGTTAATTATAGGAAAACAAAGAACATTTTTTTTTTGCACACTTAAGTTATAAGTTTACAACTTTCTTCTCTTCTCGTCAATATTTTTTTTGATGGTGTATTGTATTTTAGGCCCTGTGCTAGGTGTTAAGTATACAAAGATTAGTAACTCTAAGTGCTTAACTCCTGTTATAGTCTTATGGTGGAGTGAGTAAGTTAGCTAGGCTACAGGACCCATTGTATCCGAATATTTATATTAGAATACAAATATCCTATATATGGGCTTAAGCAATAAGGTTTATCTTGATCACACAGTGGTCTAACTGTAAGCAGCCTTGAATAGATATAGTAGCCCCACAGTGTCAGGGACATAGGCCTCTTCTGCCTTGTTGCTCTGCCATCCTGGGGTGTTGCTCATATCTGCATCGTCAAAAGTGACTCACCATACCCATATTCCAGTCACTAAGGAAGAAAAAAAAGAGTAAGGGAAGAGCTTTAACTTCAAAGAGCATAGCTCTTGGGTCACCTGGGTGACTCAGTAGGTTTAGCATCCAACTTCAGCTCAGTTCAGGTCATGATCTTGCGGTTTGTGAGTTTGAGCCCTGCGTCAGGCTCTGTAATGACAGCTCAGAGCCTGGAGCCTGCTTTGGATTCTGCATCTCCCCCTCTTTCTGCCACCCCCCGCCCCATGCTCATGTTCTGCCTCTCTCTGTCTCTCAATAATAAATAAATGTTAAAAAAAAAAATTAAAGAGCACAGTTCAGAAGTTGCACACACAATTCTGTGCACAAAGTACTGGCAAAGAATTCAGTCACATGGCCACACGTACTAAAACAAAGGCTGGGAAATGTAGTTCTCATTGAGCATCTATATGCCTAATTAAATCCTTGTACTACATATGGCAGATCAGGAATCAGGAGACAATTTACCATTTGCTTTAGTCTGCTTCTCTGGCTTCTCAGATATGCATGATATGTGATCCAGCAAGGGAAAGACACTAACTTCTGAAGGAAAAGTAGAAAGTACAGAGGGAGAGGAAACATGTCTATCAGGGAGGACTTCAGACAAGAACTGATGCTTGAACTGAATCTCATAAGGTGAGTAGAAGTTCACTAAGAGGACCGAGCAGAATGAGAGCATTTAGAGTGAAGGAAAATAAGAACATATGCAACATCACAGAAGTGTGAACTTTGCAGTTACATTTAGGGAATTGCAAATAGTTCTATGAGGTCAAAGCATATGGAAAAATCAATAGAGATGACATTGGCTAGATATGAAGAAATCAAATAATAAACAGTCCTCTATGGCCAAGAAAGAATTTGGCTATTGTTCTGCAGGTAAAAGGGAAATGCTGATGAATTCTAAGTAAGGAAGTGACATAATCATATTTATATATTTAAAAGATTGTTCTTAAGACAATGCAGAGAATAAATGAGCCTGTAGAACAGGAATAAGTTCTAAGAGGCAACTGCAATTGTACAAAAACAAGTTATAAGAGTAAAACTTATGGCAACAACTATAAGAAATAGGACCTTTAGATGATGGATTCTGTAGGACTTGGCAATTAATTGGCAGTAGAAGTGAAGAGGCAGGAAGATTACTGGATGCCTGGGTGGATGCAGCATAAGATAGAGAATCAAAACAAGGTTATGATATGTTGAGTTTGAAGGTACTATGGATACTAAGAAATATCTAAATTAAAGTGACCAATAGTCATTTTTAAAAGTAAGGATTTGGAGTTCAACGGGGGGATCTAAACTGGAAATGTGTAATTTGAGAGTCATCAGTGTGATATGGTGGTTGACACATTTGTTATCAATCGATGAAAATATATAGCTTGAGAAGAAATGGAAGGTTGCTTGGTATGCAATGCCAAGTAGTGTAGGAGACCCTGTAAAGCATTTCTAAAAGTCAGATTTCAAGGTTCTGGTCCACACAGGTAGTTATTGTATTCAAATACATCAAAAGTCAGTGTAATCTGGAGCTGGCAGTGAATCAGAAAGAACAAATTCTGCTACTTCATGTTTTAGGAGAAACAGAACTTTAAAATAATTATTATAATAAAGTGTGAATTAGAAGATCTGGGTGCAAATCCTAGGTGTGTCCTTTACTGGCAAATTGACTGTGGTCACAGAGGAAACAGATTTTCAAAGAACAAGGAGAATCATACACAGCAAGAAACAAGTGAAGGAAATTGAAAGAAAAGACTGTATTTCCAACATGTTTTCAGTTACTGGTTTTCTTCAGAATTCCTTCATTCTTACCTTGGAGTTCTGTGAAACACCATTGTAATAGATTTCCCTTTTCCTCTTAGTCCAGAGTCAACTGATATGTCCCTTGCAACAATAAGATCCTAATACACAGATACAATATCCTTTTAGAGAGAGAAATTTTATTTTCTCCTACATGGATATATGGTTTGTCTTAGTGCCTTTTGGATTCAAGGCAGGGGAAAAGAAAATGTGAGGAGGAAAGGGGGTAGGAAAAACTAACCCTAACTTATAGCAGAGATGCTTAGTTATCACCCCATATGCATTACCCCTCTTCCCTCAATAAGAAAACACAGGGGCACCTGGGTGGCTCAGTCAGTTAAGCCTCTGACCCTTGATTTCAGCTCAGGTCATGATTTCTTGCTTTGTGAGTCAGAGCCCCCTGTCAGGCTCTGCTGACAGTGTGGAGTCTGCTTGGGATTCTCTCTCTGTCCCTCTCTCTCTCTGCCCCTCCCCCACTTGTGCATGCACACTTTCTCTCTCTCAAAATAAATAAATAAACTTCAAAAAAAAATGAAAAGAAAACAAAGAAAGGAAAAGAAAAAAGAAAAGAAAAGACACACTTTAATTAGTAATTGGTTGAAAGCACCTTTGCAGTCTCCCGTGTAGCCAGGCATGACATGTGACCAAGTTCTGGATGATGAGATATAAGTGGAAGATGATGTGGAACTTCCTAGAAGACTGCTGAAAGAACACTAACTCATTTAGAAGATATCCTTTTGTCCTTTCGCCCATCCTCCTCCCTGCATTCTGGGAAGCTGCCACGAGGGCAGGAGTTCCAGCAGCCATCTTGAACCAAGAGGCGACGTTGAGACCAAAAGCTATCCACAGGATGGTGGAATAGGATGGCAGAAAGAACCCAGGTCTCTAATGACCATACAGTCACCATCAAAGCCCTGAAACTCTTTTCTGTGTTTCGTTTTTATATGGAGAATAAACAAGCTTCTAACTTATTTAAGAAGCACAGGGTTTGCTATTATATACAGTTAGACCTGATTGTAGCAGATACTTTAAAAAATCAATATACCTGGGGGGCCTGGGGATCTCAGTCAGTTAAGCCTCGGACTTCAGCTCAGGTCATGATCTTGCTGTTCGTGGGTTTGGTCCTTACGTTGGGCTCTGTGTCTTCCTCTCTCTCTCTGCCCCTCTCCCACTTGTGCGCATGATCTCTCTCCCTCTCTCTCTCAAAAATAAACAATGTTTTAAAAATTTATAAAAAAAATAAAAAATCAATACCTTTGTATCATTTATATAACTCCAATTCCTAATATCACTACTCCCATTTATCACAGTGTTTTCTTTTTTTTTTTTTTTTTTTTAATTTTTTTTTTCAACGTTTATTTATTTTTGGGACAGAGAGAGACAGAGCATGAATGGGGGAGGGGCAGAGAGAGAGGGAGACACAGAATCGGAAACAGGCTCCAGGCTCCGAGCCATCAGCCCAGAGCCCGACGCGGGGCTCGAACTCACGGACCGTGAGATCATGACCTGGCTGAAGTCGGACGTTTAACCGACTGCGCCACCCAGGCGCCCCCACAGTGTTTTCTTAAACTAAAAAAAATTATTTAAGAACTCTTCTTCCTCACATTTCTTTGTAGGAGAAAGTAATGAAGTGGGAAAAAATCAGCCGGAAAATGAAGAAACCCGTATTTAGATACTAGTTATATTATTTTATTAAATAATAAAACTTTAGGCCCTTTTCTAAACCTTAAAATGAGGGATTTTAACTATAAGAACTCTAAGATCCTTTTCAACTGCAAAAACTTCTCTTCTCCTATCTGTCTTGCATTCATCACGGGATTATTGAAAAGATCAAATATATAATCATTATTTAACAAATACATAGCACTCTGCCAGGCACTTTGCAGCTGTTAATTTAATCATCACAGCAAACCTATTAGGTAGGTGCTACCCATTTCACACATAAGAAAAGGAAGGTATAGACAGGTTAAATAACAGCTTATATTTGGCAGAGAATGGACTCAAACCCAGGAAGTCTGACTAGGTCTCTGATCTGAACAAGAGCCCATCCTGCTTCAAATAAACAGATCAGTAAATAAGTTCTACTTAACCAAGAGACTATAGTTACTCGAGTACAAATGACTCAAAGAACCTAACAGGACCTGTCAATCTTATTTATAAAATATTTCTAGACGTGATTTCTTCCAACCCTTTAAACTCCAAATTGGCGGGAAGCTCTTAGTGCAACAGTGATTTTAAAAGAGCACTTGCAGCATGCTCTGAACCAGATAAGATGTACTGTTCGCAGTCCCTGTGAAGCGGGACTGAAGCAAGGTTCTCAGAATAGCCTGGGGAGGGAGGCGCTCAGTCTTCCTAATAAACCCAAATTTTATTTTAAATAACTAGATAAATGAGTAAACAAACCATTGCCTATCATTTTTTCAAGCCGGGGTGTCCAATTGATCTTGCCGCTGCCACAGATGGGCTGCGCTCAGGCATGCCTGCCGCTGAACTGCCATCTATCAATGGCTCCTGCCACGATCCCTCCTCACTTCCTTGGCATGTGAATATTGGGTTTCCCATAGAAATGCAAAAAATGCCTTTAAGCTCATTTCTACATGAAATACAATATATTTGCCAGATAAGCTGGACCCTGATATTATTCATAAATCAGTTATGTTTATCCTTAGCCAAGAAAGTACTAAAATCTTCTTTCCTCATCTTGAAATCCAATCTGATATTCACAGTAATTATGCTGCTTTTCATATGAATCACTGTCTCATACTGTAATCGTTAGTACTATGGCTGATTCATTTTCTGCCTTATAGTATTTGAAATGATCATTGCACTTGTGGTAGGATTTGGGGAGTTATTGAAGTAAATCCTTTTATTCACTAGACTTTCCTTTTTATTTTTTTTAATCTCATCTTCAGTCCCTTTGTTCAGATTTTACACCAAATTTTGTTGAAAGCTGTAGCAAGTAGAAGAACAAACCATTAAATCCTACTGAAGCCAGCAAAGCCATACAAATGGATAGTGAAGCCTCTCTCTCCACCACTTTTTCTTGATCTTGCCTTTCCTTCCAGAGTCACACCATACCAGCCTTCTTATTTTTTTCCTTCCATCTCTCTGAAATACTTCCATGTTAATATTATGTGCTGAAATGCTTAAGTCTTTATTATTATTATTATTATTATTATTATTATTATTATTATGTCTGATCATTATCCAAATATGCACAAGTTATTTTCTAGGTATCACATACATCAGCATTTTGGAAGAGCCACATTTAAAGACAGATGTCTGTTACCCTGGCACCTTCAATAACACATTATTCTATGCATATTAAAAAGGTGTCATGGGATCATCTCTGGTTCAGATCCTCTGGAATGTAACGTTTCGTCTTGGGATTATGCCCTGCTGCCCTTTCCACATTAAATGCTCCACTATCAGGATGAATGGAAACAGGTGGAACCAGCACAAAGAAGACCATCTGACTCGGACTGCCAACCCCCAGGTGGAATGTAAAGAGATGGGAAAACATCACTATGAGAAAACATAATTTAAAAGGGGTAACTTGGGGCACCAGAGTGGCTCAGTTGCTTAAGCATCCAACTTTGCAGTCAAATGCTCTACCCGCTTAAGCATCCAACTTTGGCACAGATCTTGATCTCATGATTCATAAATTCAAGCCCTGGGCTCTCTGCTCTCAGTGCAGAGCCAGCTTGAGATCCTCTGTCTCTCTCTCTCTGCCCCTCCCCCGTTTGTGCGTGAAGCACACGTTCTCTCTCTCAAAAAAATAAACATTTAATAAAGAAATAAATAAATAAATAATAAAAAGGGGGAACGTGCCACTGCAGATATTAGTGAGGATCACCCCAGCGAGAAACTCCTTTCCATGGCCATAGTCACAAGTAGATTCTATTTCACATCCTTGATAGCTTTACTTTAAGAGGAGTTGTTTATATTGCACTCCATTTAAGAGCTATCCCTTGCCTAGAAAACTGACTAAAGTTTATCCTCTCTTTGCATTTGAAGTATTGGGCTTTTCATTTTAAAATATTAGGTATGAAATTCCATCTTCATAATGAAAGTGTCCATTTGTTAAATGTTTACAATGTGTAGAACACTGTGCTAAGACCTTTATAGTCACAGTCCCATTTGAAACGTAAAACAACCTTTTGAGGTTATCAACCCCTCTTTTATAGATGAAGAGATAAAACATCACACAAATATTAAGAGAAGATCCATTTCAAAACCCAGGCTTTGGGGACTCCAAAATCCATGTTTTCAACTAACACCGCACGCTCTATTTGCTTCTGCACTCATGCATTTATTCCCCAAGAGCTATGCCCAGTTTTTGCCCGTGTCATAGCCAACCTTCCCCATGTCTTGCTGTAACCAGCTGGTTTTTAGAAACTTCCTTTTTGCTTTCCATTTTCAACGCTCACAATGTTGTTTTGTTTCTTTTTTTAATGGAGTGAGAGTGAGAACAGAATAATGACATTATCCAAAAGCAGAATTTGCGCTAAATGGTTGAATTTCAACCACTTTCTTTATCAACACACTCATAAAAGATCCAAAACTAGCTGGATTTTTATATTGGCTGAAGATGATCCTGCATTTTGTAAAATGACTGGTTTTACAAGCTACAGAATGACAACAGAGCAACAAAGCAGCTGGTCTTAAAATGGGTAATTCACCCGCCAACCCCTCCCCCACCCTTAGCTTCTTATATGGAGCTGCCATGACATCTAGTGGCCAAAGATTAGGGGAGATATTCTTAATCCATAAAGAATGTGGGAGTTCTAATTTAGAAACATATTTACAACCTTACATAGCTAGTAAAATTTTAAATTAATACAGTTCTTCACAACTTTCAACTCACTGTCGTACCAATTATTGGTTTGAGGACTTAAATGCAATGTCTTTCCTATATTTAAAATTTTTAAAACTTACTATAATTATTATACTAAAGCCATGGTTTATTCTGAGTACAGGAATGAATAATAGGATTTGATTCTTTGTGTTTTCACTTCTACAAGAGCAATAATTTTGTATAAAGAATTTTTTTAATGTTTATTTATTTTTGAGAGAGAGAGAGACAGAGTGTGAGAGGGGGAGGTCAGAGAGAGAGGGAGACACAGAATCCAAAGCAGGCTCCAGGCTCCAAGTCTTCAGCACAGAGTTTGATGTGGGGCTCGAGCTCACAAACCCGGAGATCATGACCTGAACTGATGTCAGACACTTAACCAACTGAGCCACCCAGGTGCCCAAGAGCAATAATTTTTTAGATTAAATATCAATCTTTAAATCAAACTTAAATTTTGAGAGTCTACATAAACAAGTAATAAATTTGTATTATCGCTAATAAATTAAATGATTAACATACAGGTCTATTCTCAGTGCCTTTTGCTGAATTAATTGAAGGGTGTATTTGTCCAATTAAAATATAGTTAATACCACCATATGAAGAAATAGAAGACTAGATATTGTTTTTAAAAGAAAACAACTAAAAATGAACTCTCTGTGACCATTTCCAGCAATTTTTTTTAATTTCAAAGTTATATTCTCTAGTAATTAAGTTTTCTGTAGCTTAAGCTAAAATAAAATAATTCCTGGAAACCGCCATATACAAATGATCAGAAAGAATTTTTTTAAATATTCTTTCTAATGTAATTTCTCAGCCTAAGGAATGCCAAAAGCAGAGTCTGAAAGAAGTCTGGTGCATGAGTGGTTTATGAAAGATTACAGGAGCAGGAGTGAGGGACAAGAAGGGCAAGAAGGGACAAAAGTGCATAGAACAGGAGGGACAGTCAATACAAAGTTGCAACATGAGTCAACCACTAGCGGGTACAGCCAGATGCTAGATCTCTGGGACCTTCTGAAAAGACTTATGGAATGTACAGTATCTCCAAAGCACCTGGTGGACGGATGAAAGGGTGAAGCATTTATCTGTCAATACACATCCCACATTGGTCAAGGTTCGCCTCATATATCACAAACCCCCACACTTCCAGGTTGCTCATGTGTGTTCAAGCATCCCACGATGCAGGTTCATAGAGAAGGTTCATATGGGCCGAGGCAAGGCACTTCTGGTCACAAATATACAAAGCAAGTCAAAGTCTGTGCAGAACTGATCCGTGCATCCATAACTGGAATAAAAGATGAGGCTAAGTGGACCTCAAGTGGTACACAAGAGATGTCCAATGCATATATATATGACATCTGTGTTATATTCATAATAAATAGGCCATTCCGATTCACTGATATGGAATACCTTTATATTTTGTGGACATTACTAACTATGCTTATGAATTCATGTAATCATCACTCTGGCTAATCCATAGCAGGAGTCAAATTACAAAGAGATCTTGAATTAGTAGTAAAATCCATTCATCTTCATTGGCAATCATTTTAGCAGTGTTAGTCCAAATAGTATTCCTAGTAGGAATTGTTATGTGGAAATATTTTAATCTTATAAAAAGCCAACATTTAAATCAATTTTCTCAACATGAAATTCTGATATGCTGGGAATCCTGACTCCTGGGAAGAAACTCTGTTAAGCTTTCATAGAAGTCCCAAGAGCAGATGTTTTCCAAAAAGAAGAGAAGCTTAAAAGAAAGTAAGAGTGAGAGATAGAAGAAAATTAAAATTCTCCCTCAAATAATGAAAAAGATTTCCCAAAAGATAAATTTAGATTTTGCCTGACAAAGAAAGATTGGTCGTTCTACTACTTTGTGTGTCCTTGTAGTGCTCAAACTGATCACTTTATCATCCTCAAAAAATTAAGCTTTTGTTGGATACCTTCTCCATTACTGTTACCAAATTCAACTCAAGATAAATTAAAAACTTAAATGTAAAAATAAGTAAAATCATAAATAAATTCCTCGAAGACAACATAGGTGAATTTTTTAAATAATCTTTAGGATGAGGAAGGCTTTTTCAGACAGAAATCTTAAAAGATGAGTAAATTTCCTTACTTAAATGGTAAAGCATTATATGGTAAAAGAAATGGCAAACAAAATACTTATAGTACTTATGACAGACACGTAGTTAATATCTGTAATATTAAAAGAGCTCTAACAAAAAATAAATAAATAAATAAATAAATAAATAAATAAATAATGAACATCATAACAGTATACCAAATAACAAGAATATACAATTAAAGAATAGAAAAGTAAAATATAGATGACATGAAAACATATCAGTAGCTAACATTTGAGAGTTAGTTTACCAGGAAATGTTGAAATGGCTTATTGTGTACGAAATCATTTAATCCTCACAACAATTCTACAAGTTTAGTATTATTATTATTATCACAATTTTGCAGATGAGTAACCCAAGACATTGAAAGATTAAATAATTGGCACAAGGTCAAAACGCTGTTAAGTGATAAAGCGAGGATTTGAACTCACATAGTCAGACTCCAGAGCCTGGGATCCTAACCAACTGTACAGCTTCATTACTAATCCAAAATGCAAAAGCAAACCATGATTTACTACTTTATACCTAGTCAATTAACAACGATCTTAAAGATTTTCAGTACTCTGTAGACACTCACAAATTGTTGATGAGAGTGTCAGTTGATACGATCTTTCAGGAAAACACTCTAGCAATATACATCAACATTAAATGTCATCTTTGTGTCCTTGATGCCCTTCCTGTAATAGCATATCCCAAGGAAATAAAGAATCAAACGCATGTCTAAACAAAAATGTTCTTCAAAACATCATTGATAATAGGAACAAGAAAGAAATGGAAACAACCACAATGTTATCAGTGGAATAGTAAATAGATTAAAGTATAGCCATACAATGAACAGCCTTAAAAAGGTGATCTATTTGCTGACATGGAGAATTCTGAAGAGCATTGAGTATAAATTCTAATAACAAAGCAAGATAGAGAAAATGCTTTCCAACTTTTTGCTGTCATATGTCATGAGAGATTTTACAAAGTCCACAATTAAAAGTGGCTCACTGAGTCAACAATGCTCAGTTCATTAGGTGGGAGGAGTACAGTCCCCAGTTACAAACCACTGATGTATAGTATGAGCATATACATAAACATAAACATATTTATATCATAACATAACATAATTTATATTATATATAAATACATATATATTTTTATAAATAATTATATCACTCTGTATGTGCATGTTTGACAAAAAATAAATCTGAATGGGTTGTTTGAATTTTCTATCAAATCAAATATTTGCTATCAAATCAGAAAATAAAGTTATTTTTCATCTGGAAAAAGAATTAATAGGTTTGACATATTATTATTAGGCTGAGGAAGACAAACAATCTTTGTTTCCCCACAGGCCATCTAAGTTTATAGACGCCTTATGACCAGATTTCTCTTCTTTCATCTGCCATACTTGTGGGCCTTCAAATAAGGGCCAATATATGTAAAATGAATGCTTCCTTTATCAATGACACCATAAATATTAAGGTGAAAACACAAAAGGAAGAAATGCTGACCTGCTCTGTGACTTTCAAAGAGCCAACTTCCTCCTCCCATAAGAGGTAACTCCTTACATTCCTTAAGGCTTTAGCAGATTCTTGTTCCCTGGAGAAGAAGCAAAGTGCACCAAACTTCAAGAGCCAATGCCTCCCTTATACATTAAGAAGTCAATAACTCACTTCTACCAGGATTAGATCATTGATTCCAACGTGATCTTCACAGAAGTGTTTAATGCCAGCTCCCTCCCTGCTAAACCTCTTAGTATAGTATATTCTTAGAATATATCCTCCCAAGAGAACAGCAGGGTAGATTCAAATTAAGAGAGCTAAATCAACTCATCTTGGTCAGTAGCTCAGCTATATCGCTTCTGAAAAAAAGTCTATGTTGCAAAATGGGAAATCCTGTACCTTGAACCATCCCCTCATTTCTACTGAACCTAATGTAACCTATAAAGGTCTTGATGTAGGATTAGGAATCAGAAATCATATATCAAGTAAAAACAGAACATGCTACAATAAACTCAATAAAAATCCAGATAGAATGTTCTCAAATGTCATCAATGTTTTCTGTGAAAATATGCACTACACACACACACACACACAGAGAGAGAGAGAGAGAGAGAGAGAAATTAAAATGGCAAATAAATGTGAAAGTAAAACATTCCTAAAATTAAAAACTATCTCCTTTTCAGGAAACTTTACATATTTCAACAGGGATTAGTAAGAATAGAAATGTTAATTATAGGGGCGCCTGAGTGGCTCAGTCGGTTAAGCGTCCGACTTCGGCTCAGGTCATGATCTCACAGTTCGTGAGTACGAGTCCCATGTCGGGCTCTGTGCTGACAGCTCAGAGCCTGGAGCCTGCTTGGATTCTGTCTCCCTCTCTCTATCTATGCCTCACCCCTGCTTGTTCTGTCTCTCAAAACTGAATAAACTTTAAAAAAAACTGAAAAAAAAAAAAGAAATGTTAATTTAATTAAAAAGTTATTTATTCTAATTTAGACAAAGTTTCAATTGCAACATAATAACTATTTAATAAACATGATTTTATCCTACACATAAAAAAATCACTTAGTCTTCAAAACAAGTGATCTAGAAATAGATGCGTGGGGGCGCCTGGCTGGCTGAATTGGTGGAATGTCCGACTTTTGGTGTCAGGGCTGTGGGTTTGAGCCCCACGTTGGATGTAGAGAGTACTTTAAAAAATCAAAATCAAGAAAGGAAGGAAAGGGAAGGGAAGGGAAGGAAAAGATGTGCTACTGAAGAGATCTAATTCTAAATCCAGGTCAGAATTTAGGTTGTTATTTCATGATGTACACCCATTCTGGGTAACAGGTATTAATAATAGCAATTTTACAGGTGAAGAAACAGATACTAATAAATATTAATTGACTTCCTTAGAGTCAAACAGTAAGTAAATGGAAGACAGGGACTAGTATCTAGATCTTGACTTTGAAGTCTGATTTTCCTTTTGCTGCATCTTTATTCCTCCTAGACACTATGAAGAGAAGCTTATCATTCAAGGTGATTGAGAGTCAGTTATTTGTTTAATTTTAAAATATATAAGAACACAACATATAATTTCTTCAAGAGAGAAATAATATTAGTAGGTTGGGAATATTATTCATTACATAGAAAGTTGTTGATGCCCTTGAGTGAGTTTAATTACTAAAGTAATAAAAAACAAAAATAAATACAACAAAAAAACACCTCTATGGGTTTATTCATCTACATAAATCCTGAGGATAGCAGAGAAGCTACTCTGTTCAGGCTTCACATTAGGGCATTAGTTAACGGTGAGGAGGGACGTGGGACCATCAGTCTTCCCCAGGTCCCAAGCTAACTATAAAATAGAATGTGTGTGTCAAATAAAAGATTTCTAACAAGTCTTCCCTTTCAGGGAGAGATGAGTGTGGGGATGTCTATTAAAATCATTGGAACCGTGTTGGGAAAGGAGCCTACTCAGCAAAGCAGAAAGAATGATGCTTAGAAAGAAATGAGGACCACTCTGGCTTGCAAGAGAGATACCACTGCAATAGCCACAGGCTTCAAGGCTATATGAAGGGCCTATAAATGGGAGACATGGCAGGACATCAGAACTAAAGCCAGAGCAAAAAGATTGGCTCAAGCAGCTGTAGAGGAGCTATTACAGCACCTACTGAGAAGAGTTTGTGAGCCAACCCACGATCTGCTCAGGAAAGAGAAAGACTTGAATACATGGGGATTCTAATAATTAAGCTGCTGGTAGTCATAGCCAAAGGTTAGTTAGATCGAGGCTTCTGTTGGCGTAACAACTAGGATTATGATTGTAGTATTTCAGGTTGACACATGTCTCTAAATCACATGGTCTATGAATCATGTATCTCCCACCCTGTTACTCCACTATCCTCTAGGGCATTTTCCCCTTTCGCCTCGGTGAAGCTGGGCTGCAGACACATCTGTTTTTCAGCTTATTAGAAATGCCTTAAGACCCAAGCCCAGAAGTGTCACACCTAACCTCTCATATACCTGGGATAAGAATTTAGACACATGAACATGTGTAGCTTAGAGAAAAAAGGATATGTAGTATTTAATTTAGCTAGTGTTATATGGTCCTTAGTTTACCTTAGCTCCAATTCCATTATTAGAGAAGGAGAGAACAAATTTTGGTGGGCAATCAATAGTCTCTATTAACTAGTAGTCTTTTATTTTCAGTTTTATGTTTTTATTCACATGCCCATTGTTATAACCACCCATCCCAGAAAGCTAGAAGTTTGGAAAAGAGTACAGTTAATATATGTACATGATTCTTACAATCTTTATGTATGTAGTATATATAATCCACAGTTGCAAGTTCAGTTTTTCCTCAATAAATTGCTTTGTTGTATTCATGAAATTCTAAGTTAGAAGAAACCCATTGTATATTCCCTGGGTGAGGCATATGGATCAATGCCCAGAACATCAAAAAGAACCCCTCATGGGCACCTGGGCGGCTCACTCGGTTAAGTGTCTGACTTCAGCTCAGGTTATGATCTTATGGTTCATGGAGCTCGAGCCCCGCATCTGCTGTCAGCGCAGAGCCTGGAGCCTGCTTCGGATTCTGTGACTCCCTCTCTCTCTCTGCCCTTCTCCACTCATGCTTTGTCTCTCTTCCTCTCTCAGAAATGAATAAACATTAAAAAAATTTTTTGAAAAAAGAATCCCTCACAGAAAAGAAGCTGAACTTGGACATAAAATAAATTGCTGCAGGGGCACCTGGGTGGCTCATTGGCTGAGCATCCAACTTCAGCTCAGGTCATGATCTCATGGTTTGTGGGTTCAAGCCCCGTGTCAGGCTCTGTGCTGACAGCTCAGCGCCTGGAGCCTGCTTCTTACTCTGTGTCTCCTTCTCTCTCTCAGCCCCTCCCCCACTCATGCTCTGTCTCTTCCTCTCTCTCAAAAATAAACAAACATTAAAAATAAATGAAAAATAAATAAATTGCTGCAGTGTATCTTTATAAGTTTCTCATCTTTAGTCATTAGCTTTTTAAACATCAATGAAAATTTGTGGGAAACACTTATCAAAAGCACAGATTACACTGATAACTGAACATTTTTTTTTCTGTAAGAAAGGAGATCCAATACAAATAATCCCAAATTACACAGAATACCTGGCTGAAGAAGCTCCAATTATCTAGCATATAGCTGCTTTACTAGGTTCCAACAATGGAGTGTTGCTTTTTATTAAATTCCCTCAAAAACAAAGTATATATAGACCTTTTAGACAGGATCTTTTCAGGGTACTGTGTTGAAGGCCAACAAATTGAAATTTTAATACTTAAAAGTTTCAAAACATGGCTGAGTCTATAAAAATTCATATTGGCTTGACTATTTTAAATGCCTTGACATAACTTTCTTAAAACAGCATCAATTAAATTTAGTGAAATAATTTCCAATTGTAACTTAACATTAAAGAGTGTTTCTTTTTTTCAACCAGTTAATTTGGTGTCACAGAGATGTAATTTTAAAATGCCTCCAACATTTAATGGAGTCTGCTGTACAGTCTTATTTTGTTTTAAATTACATTTTAATGAAATTATTCTAACCAACATGATTAAATGATTTTGAAATCGTGTTAGGAAAGAGAGATTTGAACAAACAGGGATTCTGATAATTAAGCTGCAGATCCTCATTGCCAAAGATGGGTTAGAGTGAAGATTTCCCAGTCTATGTTTTCTTAAGAAAAGCAAAAGTATGATAGTAAAAGAATGTTCGTCTCAACCCATGAGCAACATATAAATTATACAAAATGGAAAACTATCCTTAGAAGAGAAATCAATCAATTTAATACTAAGAGTCTGTTCCAGCTAGCATTGAACGTAAGACAAAAAAATATTTTTGAGAGTTTTATATTTCTGAAAAGTGTTTCAACACACACAGCTTGGTGAACTACATGTACCTCTATTTTTGCACAGAAAAAGAATCAGGCCAGCAGCAAAACAGGCTCAAAACACATTGTGCCAGCAAATCCTTGATCTTAAATTTAAAGAGAGAAGAAACAGACCAGAGGACAGTTGTTAAGGAATTCTGGCAGACTCTCTGCAGAGAGAGAAGTTAATAGGTGTAATAAATGACCTCGGGCACTAGGAGGAACAAATTCTATAAATAAACTTAAGAAGAAGTTATACAAAAATCTGGACCCAAACAAATGTGAACCTGTAAGTTACAAATGCAAACTCAGGATGGCACAGCCCATTAAAAGCTGTTTGACTTGCCATTCCTCTGTTCTTTTGTCAGTTAGAGGAGTATCCTCTTAAGTTGTCACTTTTACAAATGTAAGCAAAATAATTTTAAAAAGAGTAATTTTGTCTTATTAATTTAAGCACTGTCCCCAGTACATAGGCCATATCTCCCTCTCTTAGCTTGAAGGAAAAGTGAACAAATATTGGAACAGAGGGTTCACGTTATTTTTATTTAAATCACCATTACCATGGGGTCTTAAATCATCTAATGATTCGTTTGCTTTGCAAACCTTTAAGATAAACTTTAAGTTGCTGCAAATCATAAAATTATTTCCATATACAGTCTGTTTATTAAATGTGTTAAACTGTTATATGGTCCCTTTAAATTTACGGAAAGCCAAAGAATAGCCTGGCAGGAATACCTGCAAAAGCAATATACATCATAAAATAAATAAAAACTTTTTACTATAAAAATAGAGAATACACACAGAATATCTGAAATATACAAGGCTGGGAATTGAATTACTAAGTCTACCATGAGCCAAGATGATCTCATTTTATGTGGAGCCATCCTTAAAGCAAAGATTACAGCACTGAACTTTATCTATTAGACTTTCATTATTTTGGCTAATTCTAAGAGGAGGCATTTCAGATTTCTTCATCTCCTGATTATAAGGAATTTAATGACTGATGGGGGTTCAACAGCACATAGCCCTCTCCCCATTTTTTGGATGCAAACAAATTTCTGAAAAAGATAAATTTTACAAATTACCATAGCTCTCAACAGAAGATGATAAGGTTAATGTTTTAGCCTCTCCGAGACATACCTGTTTCTTGTAGAGATTTTAGCTGTAAACACAATCATAGCCCTCCCTCAAGGGAACTTCATATGGCCTGTTTAGCTTTGTAACACCTTGCAACTGGCATGTTAAGCCATTATGAAAACTATTAGCGACAAATGCCCTGTTTCTGTCAAACAACAAAGATTCTCTTAAGTAAAGTTGCACTGCTGCATCAACAACCGGACATTATTTTTTTTCATGGCAACCTCATGAATTAACAACAGCAGAAGTTCTGCAAAGTTTCAGAGCTCCAAGGGATTCTAGAAAGGCTCCTTTCTGAAAGAGTACCTATAACCTCAATTTACTCTTTGGTTATTATATAGAAAAACAAAAGAGAGAGAGAGAGAGAGAGAGAGAGAGAGGGAGAGAGAGATCTCCATGACTTCACTTCATTAGTGAATGTCAGAGTTGGCAATTTTGAGAATATCACTTCAGAATATTTTATTTCAAGGCTTTAGCCCATAAATCTGTGGTCATTAGACATTTATTTTCTTTCCATATTTTCACAACCATAGTTCAAAATAAAATCATTCTTAATCTCCTGCTATTCACTAAGCCAAACACACATGAACACACACAACACAGACATCAAGTAGTATAGTCATCTAGAATGTTTTCTTATGAGTAAATTTACCATTTAAATTTATCAACTTAATTGCAACACAGAATATTATATTTTCTGATTATATCGTGAGGTTGTGATGACAATTAAGCACTTAATAAGTCTGTAAAGAATCCTTATCTCTTTGGATATAAAAACTACCCAATACGTGATGTATCTAAAATAGCTTCCATTTGTGTCATACAAGTTCCATACGAGGTAAAGACAACATTACACATGACTGTCTCGAGGCAGTGACTGGTTTCTTCATTTTCAGTGAGAAGCAAAGAAAAAGATATTTGTAACAGGCTTCCATCCGGATATTACGGAACCTGAGATCTAACTAGTACTCTGAGCAAAACTGATCTTGGAAGTGGTTGTGTTTTCCTCATTGCTATCATTTTTTGACAGGTGTGCATGACACTGCCAAGTAAAATATGTATTTAAATAAAGTAATGCAAGAAAGATGAGGAGTTATGTAGTTTGTAATTTACAAACACAAATCCATTTGATATGTATGTGCTCTCTTTATCAAGATCTTAAAAGCAGAATAAAATGCAATTTACAGTTTAATTAATATCTAGGGCACACTTTGACTTGCCAACTTACTTAATCCTCAGAAATAATCATATGATACAGATATTATTGCCCCTATTTTCCAGTATGCTGACTGAAACATAGATGTTGAGTAATTTTCACAAGGTCATAAAGCTAGCTAATAAATGATGAGAATCTGATTTTGAACCCAGGTTTGAGACATCAAATCCAATGTTCTTTCTACTACACCATGCTGCATCTCTACACAACACTCAATATTTTTTTCAGCTGAAGGACAATACTGAGAAAAGCTCAGCATATGACTCAACAGATGACTCAACACATACCTGTGTGGATTTCCAACTTAGGACATTCCTGAGCAGCTATACCAGTTTGCATTCCCACCAATAGTGCAAGAGGGTTCCTGTTTCTCTACATACTCACCAGCATCTGTTGTTTCCTGAGTTGTTAATTTTAGCCAGTCTGACTGGTGTTAGGTGATATCTCAATGTAGTTTTGATTTGTATTTCCCTGATAATATGTGATGTTGAGCATCTTTTCATGTTTCTGTTGGCCATCTAGATGTCTTCTTTGGAAAAGTGTCTATCCATGTCTTCTGCCCATTTCTTCACTGGATTATTTGGTTTTTGGGTGTTGAGTTTGATAAGTTCTTTATAGATTTTGGATACTAACCCTTTATCTGATATGTAATTTGCAAATATCTTCTCCCATTCCATTGGTTGCCTTTTAGTTTTGTTGATTGTTTCTTTTGCAGTGCAAAAGCTTTTTATCTTGATGAGGTCCCAATACTTCATTTTTGCTTTTATTTCCCTTGCCTTCAGAGATGTGTTGAACAAGAAATTGCTGCGGCTGATGTCAAACAGGTTGTTGCCTGTTTTCTCCTCTAGGGTTTTGATGGTTTCCTGTCTCACATTTAGGTCTTTCATGAATTTTGAGTTTATTTTTGTGTATGGTGTACGAAATGGTCCAGTTTCATTCTTCTGCATGTTGCTGTCCAGTTCTCCCAGCACTATTTGCTAAAGAGACTGTCTTTTTCCGCTGGATACTCTTTCCTACTTTGTCAAATTAGTTGGCCATACATTTGTGGGTCCATTTGTGGGTTCTCTATTCTATTCCATTGGTCTGTGTGTCTGTTCTTATGCCAGTACCAAAATGTCTTGATAATTACAGCTTTGTAGTAGAGGCTAAAGTCCGGGATTGTGATGCCTCCCACTTTGGTCTTTTTCAGCATAACTTTAGCTATTTGAGGTCTTTTGTGGTTCCATACAAATTTTAGGATTGTTTGTTCTAACTTTGAGAAGAATGTCAGTGCAATTTTGATTGGGATCGCATTGAATGTGTAGATTGTTTTGGGTAGTATTGACATTTTAACAATATTCGTTCTTCCAATCCATGAGCATGGATTATACAATGGAATACTACTTGGCAGTGAGAAAGAATGAACCCTGCCATTTGCAACAAAGTGGATGGAACTGGAGAGTATTATGCTAAGTGAAATAGGTCAGTCAGAGAAACATAGATATCATATGTTTTCATTCATATCTGGAAATTGAGAAACTTAACAGAAGACCATGGGGGAAGGGAAAGGGAAAAAATAGTTTCAAACAGAGAGGGAGGCAAACCATAAGAGACTCTTGAATGCGGAGAACAAACTGAAGGTTGATGGGGGCGGGGGGGGGCACGGAATGGGTGATGGGCATTTTGAGGAGGGCACTTGTTGGGATGAGCCCTGAGCATTGTATGTAAGTGATGAATCACAGGAATCTACCCCACAACCAAGAGCACACTGTATATGCTGTATGTTAGCTAACTTGACAATAAATTAAATAAATAAATAAACAAACAAGTAAATAAATAAATAAATATTAAGTTAGTGAGAAAACTATGAAAAAAGTATTTCTGTAATATACATATGCTATATTATACACTATATACTATATATAGTGTAACATATGTAAATCTTTAATCCAAGTAAAATGCAAGGTAACCCCAAAGCTCTTTTACACATATCTATATTTTAAACTTTATAAAAGAGAGAGTACATAAACCTCAGGTTGTCTCAAATCGATATTCTGGAATTTGTGAAGTTTGTTCTGACTCAGTGTTTTCTTTTTCTGGACCCTTCACACAAAGATTTCTCCATTTTATTTTTTTAAATTTTTTCTTACATTTTTTTTTATTTTTGAAAGACAGAGAGAGACAGAGCACAACTGGAGGAGGGGCAGAGAGAAGGAGACAGAATCCTAACCAGGCTCCAGGCTCTGAGCTGTCACCACAGAGCCCAATGCAGAGCTCGAACCCACAAACCGCAAGATCGTGACCTGAGCCAAAGTCAGACGCCCAACTGACTGAGCCACCCAGGTGCCCCCAAAATTTCTCCATTTTAACAAATAAGGAAATAAATTTTGTTAAGAAACCCCAAATCAAGCTGGCCAATGGCAGAATCTGGATTGAAACCCAAACTGATCTAACTCCAAAGTCCACGCTAAAAAAGGAACTTGGACTTATCCCACCGAAGGAAAGTTATCTTTGCTAGAGCCCATAAGATAACACTGATAACATAAGCACCTGTCAGAGGTAAAGTAGGATTATTGCAACAGGGTTTTCACGCTGAAGGGTTTTGATAAATGCATCTGTAATTAACAGTTAACTATTGGGTATTTTAAGAAAATGTTGAATATATACCATTCAGCCTACATTTTTGTCACTCTTAAGTATTTTGAACAATTCTTTTATGTTGGAGATGTCCAAACATAAGTATCATTTTTCAGAATAAAATGTTAATACTTCATTAAAGCTCTATATTAATAAAGATATATCCTAGAAGGGGACGAAATGCATCTATTTAAATTTTGCTAAGCACCAGGGGAAAATACAATTGGTATATCCAATTCAAAATCGTTATTGGTCTGTTACTCAAATAACATTAAACATGTACAAATTAAATGCTTGTGAAATCTCATAACGTAAATTTTACAAGAATAATTAGGAAAGGCAGATGGGGCTTCAAATTAAAGAACTCAAAAGATCCACTTGTGATAATTCACACAGTGAAACATATGACATCACAGTGTACATTTTATTTATAAGGAATTTGTTGGTTATATCCTGAGAATGAATACAATGCAGTTCAGTTTTGGCTAGGCTGCTGAGATTGTGTTATGACATTGATTTCTGTATTTGTCATCACACTATAATCTTAAAATATATTGCTGACCCAGTATAGACTATCTCAGAACTTTGAGTAGGGCTACTATAGTACTAAGATTGCAAAAGAATCATGACAACTTATCATTGCAATTTATTATTACTGAAACTCTAAAAAACAATTCCAATTTTATGTCATTTTCCTCAGATATTCAGAGAGTTTCTAATGATTAAATTAAATACATTCTATACAAGACTTTTTAAAACATGGTTGTAGCAACCCAGGAATGACAAATAAGGTAATCTAGACAAGCACTCAGCTAGAAAACCTGTGTGTGTGTGTGTGTGTGTGTGTGTGTGTGTGTATACACACACACACACACACATATATGTATGTGTGTATATGTATATATATATATATATATATATATATATGGGTTTTCATATATATAGGTTACATATATATGTATATAGGCCAAGATCTAGGGAGGATTGAGGACAAAGGGAATGAGCCTGGCATTTGAAACTACTTATTTTCTGGGCGATTTGGCAAAATCAAAAGGAGCAATTCTGTGGCTAAGAAGCTAAACAGTGCTTCCAACAGTTTTATGGAGCTAGAAGAAAGGATTAGTGTCCAGAGGTGCTAACTTTCCTTGGGTTAACACTTGTACGTCATATCCGGATTTAAACGCAAATAGGTTAATATTTACATTAATTGAAAAATAAACTTAATTCCAATTAAGAGATAAAGTTTGTCAAATTGATTTTTTTAATTATGTGCCATAATAGACATCTTTAAAGCAAGAAGACACAGAAATTTGAGAGTAAAAAAATAATGTTGTGCCATGCAACTCTAACCCAAAACCACAAGGTAACTATATTAATCAAAACACAGTATATTTGAAGGCAAGAAGCATTACTAGAGATTAAACAGCACATTTTATAATGATAAATCATGAAACTTAAATCCAACTGTGTTTTCTCCTGGTGTTTTCCAAAATTGAAATATGCCAGGCAAATATAATAATTCTAAATTTGTATACACATCACAGCATAGCCTCCTGATATATAAAACCAAAACTGACAGTACTACAAGGAGACCTAGACAAACGTAAAATCATAAATGAAGACTCTGACATATCTCTTAGTAAATATTAGAATAAACAGACAAAATATCAGTAAGAACTTAGAAAATTTGAATAATACAATTAACAAACTTGACCTCATTCACAGATGCAGAACACTGAATTCAATTAAGTGCAAAATAGGCATCCTTTTTAAGTACATATAACTCATGTATAAAAATTAACCCTCTTCTGAGCCATAAATTTAGTAAATTTCAACAAATTTTAATGGGTTCAAATCTACAGTGTGGTTTCTGACTAGTGTAAAATATATTTTTTAAATGTGCAGAAAAACTCCCTATGTTGGACTTTAACCCGTACACCCCAAACTGTTTACAGGTTCAATGCAACCCCAGTAAAAATCCTGGCAGGCTTTTGCTTTATTTGGTTTTATTTGGTTTTATAGCATTTGACAAGCTGATTCGAAAGGTGTATAAAAATAATGAACGCAAAAATGATCCTAATATCCTAATATCCTTATATAGAACTACACTATCTAAAACAAAGTGGTATTGGCACAAGGATAGATAAATAGGCCTATGAAACAGAACAGAGAGCCAAGAAACACTCATTTATGTACAGCTGGTTTATAACAAGATGGCACTGCAAAGCAGCAAGGAAAAGATGATCTTTTCAACGATTTGTGCTGAGACAACTGGATGCCCATATGGAAGAAAAATTTAAATTGACCTTTACCTAATACCATATACAAAAATATGAAAGGCAAATTATAATAGCTTCCAGAAGATAATATTAGAGAATATATTTATGACCTTGGGGTAGGGAAATACCTCTGAGATGGAATAGAAAAGTCATGAAAGAAATTTGATAAATTAGACTACATTAAATCTAATCTAACCGTAAAAGATCATGAAAGAAAGGGTTCATAAATTGGACTCCATTAAAGTTCAAAACTTCTGTTTTTCAAATGACACCATGAAGAGAGTGAAAAAGTGAGGCACAAACTGGGGACGATAGCTACAATACATGTAACAAGCAACAAATGCAGGTCCACCACAAATCAATGAAAAAAGTCAACACAATAGTAATATGGGTAGGAGACTTAAGCAAATGCTTCACAAAAGAGGAAATCTAAATAGCCTATGAATATGAAAGGTGTTCAACATCATAAGTAATGAGAAGAATGGGAATTAAAGACACCATGAGCTACCTCATGATCTAACCAGAATGAGAACATCCAGTAAATATCAGTATTTGAAAGTACGTTCAACATTGGGAATTCCAACACTGATGGCAGGAGTAATAGTAGTAGAAGTAACATGGAAGACAATTTAGAACTAACTTTTAAATCTGAAGATATGTAGATCCTGTGACCCACCATTTCCACTACTAGATATATAGTCAACAATAATATGTGCACGTGTGCTTCAAGAACATTCATGGCAACATTGTTTACAATATCAAAAAACTGGAACCAGCACAATGGAAAATGACAAATTACAGTATATCACTCAATGGTATCCTATGCAACCATGAAAATAAACTACACTCAGACAATTAACATGAGCTATTTTTACAAATGAATCTATTGAGATGGAGTCAGAAACAAAAGAATTTATGTCAATTCAATTTACCTAAAGTTTTTCAAACAGACAAAACTAAACTATGGGGATTATGGACATGTACTTGAGTTCATCTATAAAGAAAAGCAAATGATTATAATATTAGTTAGGATATTAACTTTAGGAGGGGAAGAGGGAGCATGGATCCAGGGCGGGTACAGCAGGGTGTTTCTATGGAGGTGACAACATACTGTGTCTTGACCTGAATGGATTACATGGGTGCTCACTTTGCAATAAATCGTTAAGCTATAATTTTATTTTGTGTACTATTCTGTATGTGTGTTACACTTCACAATTAAAAAGTATTTTTAAAAATTACCTTCTGCATTAGGACTAAAATTAAAACTCAAAATATTATTTTGATAGTTATTTGATACTGCATTGATGTGCTTGAAAATTAGTAAAAAAATATTGACATTGCAGGGGATATTCACCAGCAATTGAGCCAAGCAAATAATAGTAAAGATAAAAATATAATATTAATAATAGCTAAGACATATAGCACTTACTATGTGTTAGGCACTAAAATCCCAATCACTTCATGTATATGAACTCATTTAATCTTACAAGTCCTATAAAGCATATCAAACAAAAATACCTGAATGCATATCCTCTCTTCTAAGCTGAGTCATAGGGATACTATTTGTGAAGAAATATACGGCACAAGAAAAACAGCTCTGAATATAATAGCTACCATTCCTCCCAGGGGTGTACCCTTCTGAAAGTCAAGGGTCAAAAGAAACAAACAAAAACCTTGTCAAGGAGTTGATGCCAACAAATCAAGAAGAGACTAGATAATTTTAAAGAGATCAAATCTGTCCATCAGCTAAGGGTGGAGCCAATTGGGAAGCTTTGTAAATAAATGAGTGAATTTAGCAGAATATTTTTTAATACAGATTGTCTAATTAATCCACCCACTTTTGGACATCTCTGACCTTAAGAATCTACCTCAGTATTTGTATGTAATATGTATTTCTTTGTATTTAAGATCCCAATATAATGTTGAAATAACATTTTCTTAAATCAGCTAATATCCCAAATGGAATTAAACTGACCTTGTAGGGTCATAAGAAGAAACAGTCATCAATGTTTCATGGTTGAAAGGATGCATTCCACCAAGAAAGGCACCATTAAATATGTAAACACTGCAGAGTCTTTGAGTTGTCAGGAAGATGTTTTGATCCATTTTAAATTCTGAGATTAAAAACTCACTGAGGATTGTGTTTTTAGTTTGTGACAACTTAAATATCCAGTCTACTATTTGGTAAAACAAAATCAGATTCCCTAGATACACAGAATGGCATGATCAAGTAGCTTGAAAATGGATTGAATAGTTCACTTTTTAAATTCTATGTGTGCGTTTGGTATAAACAAACTGCTTATTTGAACTCTGTGGTTCTCTCAATATATAAAATGACTGCAGATGTAGAAAACCATTCCTCCTATAACTTTGATCGAAAAAAGGATCAGTGTGTGGCCCTTCTGCATAGTAACATCACTTGAAAAGTTAGGATCGTAGATACCACCAACATAGAAAAAAGTTGTTCTGCTAACTTTGACTAAAATTTCATTAGAGGACATTTCTGTTGCATCTGGATATATTGAAAAGTTGAAAATATTATTAAACTGTGGTGTCGAAAACACACAGGAGATAAAATTATTTTACCAATATTTATTTTCTTAGTGAATTAAGTTCTTGACATTAAGGAAAACTAATTTCTTTTTTTCCCTTACAAATAGTAATATAGCCATTTTTGCAATAGAAATATTACAAATGATATAGTAAAAAAATAATTCTAGTAAGTTATTAAATTGTATCTGTTTCTCAATAAGGATGCTATATAGTAGGATTCAAATTTTTAATAACAGACTTAATTTAAGTAGGAAACTTTAGGATACAACCCTGTGTACATTCATCAGTTCAGCTCTGAGCTATTTTTTTTTAATCCTACTATATATTTTTAATTAAACAATAGTTTAATTAAACAAAACAATAGTTTGGAGATAATTCTAGATCACATGCAGTTGTAAGAAATAATATACAGGGGCACCTGGGTGGCTCAGTCTGACGGTTAAGCATCAGACTTTGGCTCAGGTCATCATCTCACAGTTTGTGAGTTTAAGCCCTGCATCAGGTTCCGTGCTGACAGCTCAGAGCCTGGAGCTTGTTTCAAATTCTGTGTCTCCCTCTCTCTGCCCTCCCCCTGCCCCACCCTGCTCACACTCTGTCTTTCTATCTCTCTCAAAAATAAATAAACATTTTTTAAAAAGTTTATTTTAAAGAAATAATATAGAGAGACCCCATATACTGCTTACATCCTGTTTCCCACTGGTAACTTCTTGCAAAACTATAGTACAGTATCACAACCAGGATAGTGACATTTACATAATAAAGTTACAGGCCATTTCTATTACCACAAGGATTTCTCATATTACTTTTTTTTTTAAAAAAAAATTTTTTTCAACGTTTTTTATTTATTTTTGGGACAGAGAGAGACAGAGCATGAACGGGGAGGGGCAGAGAGAGAGGGAGACACAGAATCGGAAACAGGCTCCAGGCTCCGAGCCATCAGCCCAGAGCCTGACGCGGGGCTCGAACTCACAGACCGCGAGATCGTGACCTGGCTGAAGTCGGACGCTTAACCGACTGCGCCACCCAGGCGCCCCGACTTTTTTATAGCCACACCCATTTCTCTCTCCTTCCCTCATGCTAAACCCCCAGAAACTACTAATCTGTTTGTTTCTAAAATTTTGTCATTTCAAGAATGCATATACATGGAATCACATTGTATATAACCTTTTGGAACTGGCTTTTTTTATGCAGCATAATTCTTTAAAGACTCAGCTAGGTGTTGCATGTATCAATAGTTTGTTCTTTTAACTGTTGAGTAATATTCCACAATATGGATATACCACAGTTTGTTTAACCATTCACCTGTTGACAGACGTCTGGGTTTTTGCTAGTGCTTGGTCATTACACATAAAGCTGCTATAAACATTCATGTACAGGTTTTTGTGTGAACATAAGTTTTTATTTCTTTGGGATAAACACCCAGGAATGCAATCACTAAGTTGTATTATAGTTGGATGTTTAGGTTTTTTGGAAACTGCCAAACTCTTTTCTAAATGACTGTATCATTTTACATTCCCCCCTGCCGTGTATGAGTGATTTAGTTTCTGCACATCTTGGTCAGAATTTGGTGCCCTACTATATTTTTTAATGTCAGCATGTTGCCAGGACACAAATATTCAGACAATGTATTTGTGTAAGCAATTCCATCTCTTTATAAAATGATTAGTTAAAATATAAATAAATAAAATAGTCAGTTACAAAAAATTAAGAATAAAATTGAAACCAATAAATCAGGTGACAATTACATGTCCAGTATTACTTCACATCGTTCTGTAATATAATTCTTATGAGTCAATGAGTCAATTTTTCCCCTGGATAAAATTATTTGGACAAGCTCAACTTTACCAGACACATTTTAAGTTCATAGGTGTGTGTGTGTGTGTGTGTGTGTGTGTGTGCACAAGGATTTTATCAAAATCCAGTCAATACAATAGTATCACATGCATTGATTTTATTTTATTTTTCTGTCTTTTTTTTTTTTGGAGTGGATATTTATTTTCCCTTCAGATTATTCATCTCAACCAGTTGTTAACTCTCAAATACAATTGTCCACAGAAGTGCTGCTAATCATTTGAAAAGTCTCAGAAAAAAAAAATGTAATAATCCATCTAGACTCAACTTGCTACCTTAAGAAATCCATGGGATTATATGCCTATTCAGTTATTTAGGGAGTTAAACCCAGGCTTAGATATAATAAAAGCTTGCTAAAATGTCTTTTGTCCTTTTACTGGAATACACAGTCTCACTTGCAAAACAGAGAAGCAGGAAGCAATCACAGGAAGAGGAAAGATAGCACCATAAACTGAGAATAACCAGAACTTGTTCTCTTGTGTTTTGAGTTAGCCTCTGCTTTCCATACCTTGAGAAGCATCAAATTAAAAGAATGTGACTGGAGACCACAAAAAAAAAAAAAAAAAAAAAAAAGAAAGAAAGAAAGAAAGAAGAAAGAAAGAAAGAAAAAGAAAGAAAGAAAGTAACCACATAGATTTACAGGCATGCTCCTAAATCCATGTAGTTGCACATCTCCAGGCAGAAGGTTTATGTTCATTTAAGAGTGGAAAATTTTCAAGTTCTTCCAGAAGCACCATCTGTTTCTACCGGCTGGTCTTGGTTTGAATTATTTATTACAATAATCTCAGATTTATCAGGTTAACCTTTGGATTGCTTCCTAAAAATAACTATGGAATATTTAGAATTTCTTGAGTAATACAGTAGACCATAAGAATAAAATTTACCATTTTATTGAAAAAAAACTTTAAGGTCTTTATCATAACAAAAAAGATAGAAAAACAGGTATCATGCATCCTTTATCACATTCAATAGACTTGATCCCTACAGATAATTGATCCACAAGATGGCGCTAAAGCAATTAAAATTTTTACAAGAATATTGGTGCAATTTCAAATCTTAAAATAAAAAAAAGAAAATTTCCCACCACAGTTATCACAAAATATCTGCCTTATCAGTCTGTTAATGAGAAATAGAAAAAAAACAGAGTTTGCAAAATCAAAGCCAGGACTTTAAAAGCTGACAAATAGCTTTCTATGAATCTTTATGATCTGGTAAGTCTCAGTATCTTAAGGAAAATATAAGTGACTTCTTAGAAGCAAAGTTAAAGATAAACAGCATGCTATGAAAGGATTAAATATAGAAACACTTGGGGGGGGGGGGAAGCATTTCCAAAAGGCAGCAAAGTTTTCCCTAATGCAAAGTCTTATGAATCTCCATGAGAATCTTTTTAAGAAATGGAGGGAGAGGGGCACCTGGGTGGCGCAGTCGGTTGAGCGTCCGACTTCAGCCAGGTCACGATCTCGCGGTCCGTGAGTTCGAGCCCCGCGTCAGGCTCTGGGCTGATGGCTCAGAGCCTGGAGCCTGTTTCTGATTCTGTGTCTCCCTCTCTCTCTACCCCTCCCCCGTTCATGCTCTGTCTCCCTCTGTCCTAAAAATAAGTAAACGTTGAAAAAAAAAAAAAAGAAATGGAGGGAGAAAATAAAATTTTTACATAATTAAGAACTCCACTTATACCTTCTTGGGTTTTATAGACTGGGACAACAAATCTTCAGTTAAAAATAGATACATTTAGAAAAGTCAGTTAAAACCTAATTACCATACCAAATTCATTAGTCAATTTCCACCTTTTTAGACTAAGTCACAAAGCTTGGTGCCTATAAGCATTAAAACAACCAGTCTAATTCAATTGCATTTTCTCCAGTCCCTGATTCAGGACAGCTTCTAACTGGCTGATGGCAAGAGAGAGCAGTGGAGGTACAGGACTGCAATTCCTTCTAAATGAAGGCATCAACTTTTCTTTTCCTATTTCTTCTGGTTTTGTTGAGGCCGTATTTTTTTGGCTTAAGCCTTCCCTAGACTCAGACCTAATCCTATTGTTACTATTTGGGACCAGCAAGAACTGAGAAGCAATTATTTCTAATTTTTCTTTGTTTGAAAGCATCACTTCAGTGAATATTAGCCATTTGTAATAGTGGGGATAAATTTTTAAGTTCATTAGCACCAAGTTACACATGAAAAAGTAAAATAAAGTCCTAATGGTTTTTGAAAGCATAAAAAACAACCTAGAAGAGAAGTTCAAGTCCTACAAGATCAATTTTTCCTTAATAGGGAACATTTCAGAGTATGAGTCATGTGTAACTTAGTTAGGGGTTTAAATCTTTAAATCTTAATCCTTTGAATCTTTATAGAGGCGTGTCCTTAAATGGAAAGCATTCCATACCTACTTCTACATGGCCTTTTTCAGATTAAAGTATAGAATCAATTATGCATTGCCATATTGTAACTATATATTACTGAGCCAAATTTTCAGAATTCATTTCTTAATTATCAAATTAATAGCCAATGGAGGGCAAAAACATATCCCTCTCTGGTTCATCTTCAGTTTGATGGCTGTTCAATAATATTTGTAGCCAAAGGGAAGAGGAAATAAAAAGATGGATTGCCTCTCCATCTTTATTTCTTTGTCCAATAAACAGTATCGAATCCCTAGGATATGTTGAGCACTAATAAACTCAGGCAGGAAACAGGAGCCCAGAGTCCAATGCCCCAGCATCTAAGGCTGAAGAACAAACTTGCCAGGAGCATTGCTTCAGAAGAGCATGAGATAGACAAGAACACTCAAATGCAGTTATATGTGGCATGTACTGTGAATCTGAGGCCTTGTATATTCAAAATGAATAAGATACCATCATGTTCTCAAAGATTTCACAACTTAGTTGGGAAATAGACATTTACATAAATAGTTACAATGGCCATTACAATTGTACAGCTCATCATGCCACAAGTAGGTCTGAGATGCAGTGGAGGTAAGACCTTAACTGCATGTCTACTACACTCAAACAAGAACCGTTTAAAGGTATTTGTCAAATGTCATCTAAATACAATGGGTAATGCCAAAGAAGCATGAGGTCTTTACAATGCCCTTGTATTAAAATTGCTATCTTTCTAGCTTAGACAAGAAAACTAACATACGAAGAACATTGAACAGAGTCCCAGCAAAAATGTAAATTCAACTGATTTTGTACTCCAGCAACTATAAAATCTGTCTCTGTATTTCATTTTCAACATTCCTAATTCTGTAGAGCTAACACACAATAAAAGTGCTTTCATCACAATCACACACACACACACACACACACACACAAAGAGAACAGTGAGTGTTAACCTAACACTGACTCTAAATTACAGATTCTCAATAATGTGAGAATCTGTTGAAGCAGAAACAGTCTAAGAAAAATTGGAAAAGAGGTCATTTAGCTTCTATCCTCTCTACCCTATTGAAGCTACACTTTTCAAGTCAAGTTTTCCAGAGGGATAGCATGTTTTACCTTTTGTTATGTTATTCTTTCTCCATCTCCCTCACCATACCCAGTCAGATGCCAAACCCTGTAGCTACCACCACAGTGTCTCTCACATCCATCCCTTCTTTTCCATTCACACTATCTGTATCAGAGTTCTCCCCAAAATTACATGCACACATCCAAAGGATTAACTGAAAAGAGTTGAAGAAGGGGACTGTTTATAGAGATGTAAGGGATAGTGAAGCATCAGGGACTTAAAATAGCTGGAAGCCATTATCACCTCACAGCCTGAAGGAGCAAGATCAGGAGTCATGTTACCAAAACCCAGAGAGAGCTGTACTTCTGAGAAAGGGGCCACCTAACAGGAAATGTGGCTGCAAGGAGAAAGACAGCAATTGCCAACACCATGGTCCAGAGGTATAGGGGATACGCAGTAAGGAATAAATACTCAGGCCTTTTCCTCCTTTCACCTTTCAGTTTCCTGATCTCATCTCCAGTTGGCCAAGCTCATTTGGAAGCCAGAGGCAAAGAAGCCAAGGTGACATACTCCATAGGACTCAGAAGGGCAGAGAATGGACCTCCAGAAGCAAACAGAGAAACAACAGCACACTATACTCAGAAAGCTCAAAGATCCAGAATGCCTCACCTAGATTATTGCAATGACCTAGCTGTCCTCTACAGTCAATCCTGTAGCCCATGAACTGTTTTTTTAGTTGAAGTCACACATCACAAAGGCATTCTTTGACTTCCTCCCAATCCCTCTCTGTCTCTACTGCTTCCATCGTTCTCTTAGCACTTATCTCTCCTTAAAATACTGTATTTAGTTTTTATGTTTATCTGCTTATCATCAATTTCTTCCAAATAGAATTAAGCTCCCTGAGAGCATTGGGCTAGCCTTGTACAGAGCAGGCACTCAGTTACTGAATGAATACATGCACATGAATGGTCACTGTATGCTGAAAAAAAATGGCAGATACAAAATGAATCAGCTACAGGAACTGAACCCAAAGATGCAGAAATTAATTCATCATTTTAGTGCCCAGCATCCAAACCTCTTTCATCTCTGGGAGGAGTTCCCCAAGACATGTATTCTTGGCAGGATGCAGAGTCCTCGTCTTTTATTACAAGAGCAAAAGAGGAGAAATCACCTGTCTCTGCCCAATGGCAGCCAAGATGTGGGTGTGGGCATACAACTTACACCCAGCCAATCGAATGCTTCCACTTTGAACCTTAGAGGAGTGACAAACAGAAATAGATTTCGATCACATGACTTCTTCTCTCAAGAATTCATCACTGATGAAAATACTAAGGTGTTTTCTGTTAAGCACAAATTTCTTGGGGCGATATCCCAAATTTTCCAGACCCTTCTTGTCTACCATCAGGCTATTTAAGTAAGATCTAAAATTAGAATTCAATGTCAGGTCTGTCCAACAACAACAACAACAACAAATATATATATAATCTGCCCATATATCCCTGTCTTTTTGACAAGTGTTACCTGTGACATCTAATGTGTGAATCAGTTAAAAAAGAATTCGTGAGTTGGGCAGATGTGTTTTTATTTTACTCTACAATCCAGGGAACTGATATTGTAATCACAAAGTGTATCTTTAAATTTCCTAAACATGCTTTTCAAATGAGAATTTACTCTTATTCATTGTGAAGGTGCCATAGAAACTTTTAACATTAAGAAGCCATTTCTTTTCATCTCCTATAAATTAAGCAAATGACTAGAAAAACCAACCACAGTAAAGTAGTGTGCTTGTCTAACCTGTTTTAGGACATTTATTTTGGTGTTTTATAAAAGTCTTGATTAAGAGCCTGATTCTAAGTCCAACATTGGTAATTAATGAATTATTAATGAATTAATAATTAAGGTGATTTTAGAGATAATATTTTTCATGAAAAAATTCTTCCATTGATAATGATTACAGACTACTAGCAATTAGAAATAGCTTATGGATAGAAATAGATAGATGATGATGATAGATATTCAGATAAATTAAAAGCTTCCTGATATGGTGTTGAAAATAGCACTTATATTCCTGTATATAATTTCCAGTATATAAATATTGGTAAAAGTTGAGAATTACTTCAATATACAATTTCTATAATTTATCTCAAGGCAACAGGAAACTACTGAATGGTCCCCAGTGTGAGGAGAGTGTAAGTCATGCCATTACTGATTAAGGTTGTATAAAGCACATATCAGCAACATATAATATACCTAAAAAACTGGTCTTTTTTTGCAACATTCCAGGATTTCTCTACTTATCTTAAAGAGTGTCATAAAATTATCAAAGCCAAGTTATCATTTTTAATTTTTAAAAATATGTCTTAAGACTCTGCAAAAGAACTCGGGGAATATAACAAAATAAGTAATGAAATACTGCAACTCCAAATATTGCTGGAGATCACAAACTTTGCCTACTATAGCTAAACAAATTGATAGCTCGAAGTCAGGGTAAAATTACTCCAAAAATCTATGGAAAGATTATTTGCCTGATGCTATAGCTCCATCCAGTGGCAATTAATGCTAACCTGGACTATCAGGATTCTAGCCAACTAAGAGAGCAAGGGGAAGAAGACACTCACAGTGGAAATAGAGCTTCCACAAATGATCCGGTCTCAACCACACTAGGGCTGCCTTGTACCAACATGCATTATTTCAGAGTTTTGGAAGAGTCTCAAAGCTGCAAGACCATTTCAAGTGAGAAAACTAAATCATTCAAGACACCACAGTTATGTCTACAATGTGTAAAGAATCCAGTGGAAAGTGAAAAATTAGGTTAGCTGTCCAAATATTTGACTACATGAATAAGAACTCTGGGACTGAACTTTCCACTATATATTCTTGAATAACATGTGTATTTCTGAGATTAGAATCTGAGCATTTTCCTTCATTATCTTCTCTGATTTCCATGACATTTCTTGTGAAATGTTTCTCTCTTTGGTATGTAAGATCGATGAAAAACAATCTATCTGTCTGGTCACAGCTGTATCCTGGCCTCAAAACAGTGCCTGTCTCACATTATATTTTTAATACATATTTATTGAATTAATGAAGAAATGTGACTCCTCCAAAGATATGTTAGGGATATGGTCATTTACTCTTTATGTTCACAAAAAACCTTTTGAGAGCCTGAGAAAAACAATGAACTCTTCCTCCCCAAATATGCATATATTATTATGCATATAGTTTCAAGGGTTTCTTGGACTCTCTGTCATTCATGTTTATGGGCCACAGGTTAAGAAGCTCTGCTCTAAAAATAACATTAAGATCAAGTTTATAATTGGGAAATTGAGATGATCTACTGAATGTGTTATTTTTGCCTGCATTGCTTCAACCGTTAATTATCCCAGATCCTGGTAGAAGAGTTGGACTTACTGATGGTGAAATTAAAACTAATGGAGAAAAATTAGTTCTATTTGAAAGTCATACTAAACATCAAAAAATATATGAGAAGAACACTGGGGGGGGGGGGAGATTAACATTCACTCTACCGTTGTCACCCTCTGTTAGTCATAGGGATGTGTCCAAAGTGATCTTAATGATCTATAATCTGAGAAGAATGAGATTCACCAGATCCAAGGACCATCAAGAAGGTACTCCTGGGATTTTACCCTCATCTTGCCAGAAGGGCCAAGTCTGTGTTCAGACACTTCCCTATAAGGCAATAATTCTGTTACTCAAATGTCTTGATATCAAGACAGAATCTAAGACCTGAGCCCTGAAATCTTTTCTGCACCAGTAGTTGTATCTTTTCTGTGCCCTAGGTTTTTCAACCCTTCCATACCTGCATCTTTGTTGTAGAACATAAGAAGTTTCCAATTATTCTCTCCTAGTGTGTTTCTATGAGCAGGGATAGCATTGGTTCTCAACCTTGGGAGTTCCCTACGTGAAATTTGAGACTAGCCCCCATATACAGTCTGTCCCTGCCAGACTAAACAGGCAGGCCACTCCAGATTGGTGGGTGGCAAGTTTAATAAGCAAGGAACTTACATACAAGGTTTGTCTTAGATAGCCATAAGACAAGACAGATCTCCACTCCATTCTAGTGTCCCAGAATCTTAAAAGTTTATATTAAAAGCCTAAATGTGGTGCAGTCATAAATACAGTCAAGAGAGCTTCAACAATACATTATTGTCTCAAGGACGCATCCTTTGAGCCAGTATGGATTCATAGTACATGGAACATACATTCCAAGGACAAGGGATGGGGTATGGAGCCTCTGACCACCTGGGTCTAGCTCATGGGTCAACTGGTGGTCATAGCCTCTTGATGTCCTCTTCCAACACCTAGCTCATGACAGCCATCTACTTTAATTCCATTAAATCACTTTTTATTGATAGCTCCTATGTCCCAAACCCTACTAAATACAGCAGAGATAGAAAAAAAAAAGTCCAGCAATTCCATCCCTATGAATTTGCCTAAGAGAATTAAAAACATATGCTTACATAAAAATTTGTTCGTGGCATTACTGTTCAAAAACAGTCAAAACACGGGGTGCCTGGGTAGCTCAGTTGGTTAAGCATCTGACTTCAGCTCAGGTCATGATCTCATGGTCCATGTGTTTGAGCCCTACGTCGGGCTCTGTGCTGACAGCTCAGAGTGTGGAGCCTGCTTCAGATTCTGTGTCTCCCTCTCTCTCTGATCCTCTCCCACCCATACCCTATGTCTCTCTCTCTCAAAAATAAACATTAAAAAAAACAGTCAAAACATGGAAACAACTCAAATGTCCATCACCTGATGAATGGCCAAATAAAATGTGCTGAATGGCTAAACAAATTGTATTTGACACAATGAATTAGTACAATTAGTTAGTTAAAAGTGCTGACACATGCTACAACATGGATGAATCTTGAAAACATTACGCTAGGTAAAAGAAGCCAAACATAGAAGACCAAATATGGTTTGATAACATTTATATGAAACATTCAGAATAGGTAAATCCATAGGGACAAATAGTAGATTAGTAGTTGCCAGAAAAAGTTAAATGGAAGGAATTAGAACTAACTGCTAATAAGTACAGGATTTGGGGGACACAGATAGAGAAGTTCTGGAATTAGATCATGGTGATGGCTACAAAGTATAGTAAATATACTAAAAACAACTAAAGTGCATACTTGAAAGTGGTGAATTTTATGTTATGTGAAATATATTTCAATTTTTCAAATTCTATTTAAAAAAGTCAAGCCGCTCAGTATCTTTGGTGAGAATAGTAATTGAAAAGGAGCACACAGGCGGGGCTGAAGGAGCTGGCTCCATTTTCTTTCTTGCTTTGAGTGGTGGTTACACAGATGTTTGCTTTAAAATAGTTTATTCAGGGGCGCCTGGGTGGCGCAGTCGGTTAAGCGTCCGACTTCAGCCAGGTCACGATCTCGCGGTCCGTGAGTTCGAGCCCCGCATTAGGCTCTGGGCTGATGGCTCAGAGCCTGGAGCCTGTTTCCGATTCTGTGTCTCCCTCTCTCTCTGCCCCTCCCCCCGTTCATGCTCTGTCTCTCTCTGTCCCAAAAATAAATAAACGTTGAAAGAAAAATTTAAAAAAAATAAATAAATAAAAATAAAAAAATAAATAAAATAGTTTATTCAGCCATGCATAATTCTGAATGTATACTATATTTCACAGTAGAATTTTTTAAGAGAAAGTAGGAGATAGTAAACTAATATCCATAAGGTATTATTTCCAAAAAAGAAATTAAAGTAACAAAATTGACACGGAATTTTATTTCTTTGGAAATTAGGTAAATGAATATATATTTAAAACAGTGAATTCTTATGCATACTATATGTATTGGTATCATTACATATTCATATATTCCAAATGGGCCTCTTAGTAGATACACAATATTGAGGAACTTTCTTTCTGGCCTTAGTGGACCACTCTGTCCGCTTTGATCACTGATCCTTCGCTCCCAAACCTCCTTCCAGTTCTTTGTACTCAACCATCAATAGACTGTTCCCTCAAACAGAAGTATTTTTCACCCTGCTCCTTTCCATCCCCCACTCTTTATTATATGCCTTTTTCTCATCCTTCAAGTCTCAGTTTAAGTGTCTCTTCCTCAGCAACCAGGTTACATCCTCATATTATTGCCGCAAAGCACTCTACGCTTCTCCTTCATAGCACCTAATAGAATTGAAGTTTGTGCAAGTGTTTGTCTAATATTTCTTGCATCTACTAGACTGTAAGCACCATGAAAATAACAAGCATAAATATCTGAGTTGCTGTTGTACCCAGCATATAACCTGCTACATGGTGCATAATAAATGAATGAAGGAATGAGTAGAATTTATATCTTCATTCCCTCACATTCCCTTAAGTTAAAACTTAAGAAATTTTATGATGAATGTAGTTGCCAAATAAAACACCTGATACACATACTTAGTCTAGGATAGTGTCAGTCTCCATAAATATTTATTGCTTAATAAATATTGAATAATATCATTATGAGTCAATACCTGGCCATAAAGTCATAAAACATTTACTCTAAGTTGATACTACTTTAATCTCTCCTGAAATATTGAATTTCCATAAATAAGAAGAAAATTTAAATGTAAGCTCTCTGTTTTAATATCTGGGGCATTTAATCAAGTTTCTCTAGCAATGAAACCAGTATGGCCCTTATCACTGACTGGGATTGTACGTTTGGTTACTTCTTGTATTTTCCACTGAATCACTCCACCAACCTGATTTCATTAATTGAAGGCCCATCATCCCTCTCCCTTAAGACCTACTCTTTCCCACTTTAAGCCCAGAAACAAGAAAGCCCCCTTAGCCCAACAGAGCTGTTGTTTCTTTCACTGACACTGTTGAAAACCAGGTCTTCACATTCTGAGGCCTACATGTCTCCTCCAACCTGCAGCAAACTCCTTTACAATCTGAGTCCTTGCATAGCCCCACACTTGAATGTGAATTCATATCTCTTTAATATCCTACTCAGATGCTCAATTTTTCCCCTGGGTATGAAAATTAAGTCAGAGTGGCTAAGTTGAAGAGGGATTTATAGCCTCAGCTACACATGATGCCACAACTAGCAGGCTTGTGACCTGCAAATCAGGGGCCTCCAGTTCAAATATGTCTCCTTGATATATTTTGTTAATCCACATTCTTTGAAAATTTACATAAAGTTTTTCACATAAAAGAGAAGAATTTCCAGTGTCTCTTAAATAATACTGCAATACTGAGCTCTTACCTGACACGGCAACAACCTTTTAGAGGTGAGTTGCAGGTACCTCCTTCTGCCTTCTATGTGCCAGATTACACGAGGCAAATACTTCATTACAGTCTGGCCCACTCCACATTCATTCTTTGATATTGACTGTTACCTACCACTGATTTTTTTGATGCCTGTTCTAGGCCCTAATTGTTCTCCAAGGTCAACAATCCAGATTACCCTATTTTCTTACAAGTTTCCCTATGTGAACCTGTGGGTCCCTACCAGCCATCAGATGTCAGTCAATGCCACTTTTGTCCATCAGAGAGGTCTCCAAGGACTTTCCTCCCACAAGACTCATTGACCCCCAACCATCTAGGAACAAGCTCTATAGACAAGTCCAGCTACATAATTTGTAAAGTCCAGTGCAAAAGGAAAATGAAGAACCTCTTGTTCAAAAGACAGGAAAAAGTGTCAATAAAAATATTACACTATAAAACATTTTTCTTTCTTCTACTGTCCCTCTCTCACTGTGTCATGGTGGGTTTTATTTGCTATTTAATGAATTTAATGCCATTTAATGCTCCCTCAGACAGGGGAATACTTGTAGGACAAGTGCAGACCTTCACAGGTGCCCAGGGATCCCAGCTGCAATTCTGTACATATGACCCACCAGCAGCTGGGATTCAGCTCCCTGTGGTTGCCAGGTGCCTGCACAGCCATGGCCAGGGAAGTCAATTCATCTCCCCTTCCCATAGTGCTGCCTCAATCCATGGTGGATAGGCAGCCACCAAGGGACCATAACTTCAACACCCAGGATGAATTTGGTACCTGGGAGGGAGGTGGGCAAAAGACTCTCCCCTACCAAGTCACCTACCAAATCACCATGGAGTTGCCAAACCAAGGAAGGGATGGCCACTACCTTGATGCACTCCAAGATTCTATGAGGCACATGCTGACCATGAACCTCCCATGTTTGTTTACATGCTACTACTAGGGCCAAAGAGAGATGGCAGCACCACCCAACCTCCTCTTGTCAATCTAACCTGGTTGCCACCTCAAACAGAGGGCTGCAGCAGTCATGGAATGCAGACAGGGAAGGAAAGACTAAGCATGGCCAGGATGTGAGGCACTAGGGAGCAGACAGCCAAGAACCCATCCTAGGTAAATAGTAGGAGTGATCAGGAGTGAGCTGAGGCTCCAATCACCCAACACATGCTCCAATGTACCATCATACTTCCCTTACAAAATACAAATTCTAAAACAAAATTATTAAGAATTTCATAATAGCTACAGAACATCCAGCCCCAAATGTGGAGCCCTTCTGAGCAGATCTTGTGTGATTGTACCGGCCCCATACCTGTGAAGCCAGCCCTGCCAGCAGACCATTGAATCTGAAGAAAAGTATCCTTGTCTAGCCACAAAACGTTCTGTTACACTTTTCCTCTAAAGCCATGGATGCTTACTCATTTTATGTTTTCTAACTTAGTAGTGTACTCAAGTGACTCATATCTCAAGGAAAGTCTGTTTCAAGGAAGGTGATTTCCTCTATCCATCCAGGCATAGAGGTGTCTGGCAGTTTCTTACCAAAAACATATTAATAGATTGTATATCACCAAGCACTGCAGTTAGGAAAAGAAAATGCTCTAAGAAATTCAAACTTTCTGGGGCGCCTGGGTGGCGCAGTCGGTTACACGTCCGACTTCAGCCAGGTCACGATCTCGCGGTCCGTGAGTTCGAGCCCCGCGTCGGGCTCTGGGCTGATGGCTCGGAGCCTGGAGCCTGTTTCCGATTCTGTGTCTCCCTCTCTCTCTGCCCCTCCCCCGTTCATGCTTTGCCTCTCTCTGTCCCAAAAATAAATAAAAAACGTTGAAAAAAAATTAAAAAAAAAAAAAAGAAATTCAAACTTTCTGAGGAAAGTCATTAAATCATTAGCAAGTTAAAATAACAACAATAATGATAAACACATAGACAACTTCCACATCAATGGTATCTCAATAAAAGAAAGGATTTCACAAGCACATTTGTGTTCATTCAGATATGAGTACTGCTCTTCACTTTTAACTAGATTTGGTACAAAAGAGAACTAATACAAATGCATATTTTTTTTCAAGTATCAGAAGTGAAAGAGGCAAACATGGTATGATATTGTGATTTATAATAAATATATATTTGGTCTTCATCCACATTCCTGGCACAGAGCTCCTTAAATTCTTGGAATTTCCTCCATGATAAGAAAAATGAAGGTGTCTTGATATTCATAACAAACCCCTGACTCTTTTTTAATTTTTTTTAATGTTTATTTCTGAGAGAGAGAATGTGTGTGAGCTGGGGAGGGGCAAAGAGAGTGGGAGACACAGAATCTGAAGGAGGCTCCAGGCTCTGAGCTGTCAGCACAGAGCCCAATGCATGGCTTGAACCATGAACCGTGAGATCATGACCTGAGCCGAAGTCAGACACCCAACCGACAGAGCCACCCAGGTGCCCTCATAACAAACCTCTTTTAACCACATCTGTGTATATGTTAATGAAGTGACTTTTGTAAAGTACCTAAGGATGGGAGGGCTGATCACAAGGAGAAACAACCATGCAATTAGAAGACTGGAACTTTCAGTCCTACCCCCAGATCTCTGGGAAGGAGAGAGAGGCTGTAAATTGAGTTCAATACTAATGGCCAATGATTTAATCAATCGTGTCTATGTAATGAAGCTTCCATAAAAACTCAAAATGACAAGGTTCAAAGAGATTCCAGGCTGACAAACCAGAACTCATCCACATGCCACCCTGCTGGACCCCAAACTCTATGAGGACAAAAGCTCCTTCATTCGGGGCCTCATCCTATTTATCTCTTCACCTTAACTCATATCTTTTCATGTCCCATGTAATAAACTAGTAATCTAGCAAGTAAACTGGTTTCCTGGTTTCTGTGAGCTGCTCTAGAAAGTTAATTGAACTCCAGGAAGGGGTCATGGGAACCTATGATTTATAGCTAATGTGTCAGAAGTACAGGTAACAACCTGGGCTTGCAATTGGCATCTAAAGAGGAGGGCAGTCTTATGAAACTGAGCCACTAACCTATGGGATCTGATGCAATCTCTGGATAGGTGGTGTCAGATTCAGTTGAATTGTAGGATATCCAGATGCTTGGTGGTGTGGGACATCCCACCCAACCCCCAACACACACTGCAATTGGTGACCAGAGTCATTACATGGTATGTTTTATTATGAGAAGTTATTAAATCATATTGGCCAAAGCCTTCTGAAGATCACCAAGAAACAAATATTAAACCAAACAGGCTACCACTTAATGAAGAGTCTCAACTTTCCTTCTTAACTAAACAGGGCCTGGTAATAAGCAGAGGGAATTCATTTTCTTTCTTTGCCTCACCTCCATTCTCTTTACATCTATATACATCCCATTGCAAATATCTGTGAACTTCACCACATTTTCCCTTTTCTCTACATTATTTTAGCATGTTTGATATGAAGCATATCTGACTATGACCTTGATTCCTAATTATATTATTTGAATTTAATGCTCTGCTAATGTTGTAATGTCAACATTGACATTATTATGGTTTCATTATGCATATATCATGATATAGCATGTGTTGGGCATTGTCTTAGGCTATAGCAATAAGGAAACAGGAGGAACAAAAAAGTATGTTAGTTTTATAAGGGATAAATCACTGTGAAAACATTCAAATTTTTAATGGTCTAATTATTATTTCATAATTCTGTTCCATAATGTCAGTGGGTTTAATTTTAATATATGAATGTATGCAATACACAAATGGTTTTGTGTGACTGTTCAATAACAAGAAAACTGAAATTAAATGAATATAAAAGGAAAAATTTTGCTATCTACTACTTTGGAGGAATATTATCCTATCAATATGCCTAATCTAATTAGTACATGATTATCTGATTCTCTGTCTCTAGGTTACTTTTTTATCTTTTAGGGGGAAACAATTCCTTTTAAAATCCTAGCTTCAATGAACTTTGATGTCTTCAATTCCAGGGCTTCAGTATACTTTAGTAACTCTATCTGACCTCTTCAATTCCAGTGGCTTCAATACACTTAAATAAATCTCTCCCATGGCCCCACTTTGAAATTTCTCTTCAACCAACTCTAATACTTAACCCAAAAATACCTCTCCCTGACTATACGTTTCTATCATACCAGCTCTCTCATTCCTACTCCACTTTTAGACTTAAACTATGTGCCCCTGATTTGTCCATTGACCCTGCTGGCCTAAAATCCTTCCACATCTAAATGGAACACTATGATTACCTCATGATGGGCCATTTCTCATCAACAAGTTTAACTCCCCAGATTGTGGGTCTAATTTCATAGGAACTTCAACACAATTTATCAATTTTTTTACTGATCTATTGTCATCTCTCCCATGTATTTACTTAGCATTCATGTGAGCTCTCCATCTAACCCTAACCTCCTCATTCTTAGCAGATGATCTTGCCTTAAATGCCACTGCATACTTGGTTAAGTCTCAACCATCTTCTTCCTTTTGTTTGTGTTCAGAGAAAAAGGTATACCTCCATTCCTTCATGGTTAATTCTATACTTTTATCATCACCTCATGCCTTCCCAATCTTTCACTTCTTTGTACACCTTGCTCCAACAACTTCTACCTATCTCTTCTGTATGTTCAATCTCTCTTTCTCTCTCTCTACTAGGTCTCTCTTTCCAGATTACAGCATGCCCAACTTTCATCTATTTTCTAAAACAACACAACAAAAAATACCTTCTTCTGATGCCCTTTATCTTACTTAATGCATGGGTTTATATTTCACATCTTATTTTACCCACTTACCCTCATCCTACTTATCTTCAAGAGTTAAATCCAACTCATCTTTAAATTATAGTGCATGAGAGCTAGAACAAATAATCCTAAAATTTGTATGGAACCAGAAAACACCCCGAGTAGCCAAAGCGATCTTGAAAAAGAAAACCAAAGCAGGATGCATCACAATTCCAGACTTCAAGCTATACTACAAAGCTGTAATCATCAAGACAGTATGGTACTGGCACAAGAACAGACACTCAGATCAATGGAACAGAATAGAGAACTCAGAAATGGACCCACACACGTATGGCCAACTAATCTTTGACAAAGCAGGAAAGAATATCCAATGGAATAAAGACAGTCTCTTCAGCAAGTGGTGCTGGGAAAACTGGACAGCGACATGCAGAAAAATGAACCTGGACCACTTTGTTACACCAGACACAAAAATAAAGTCAAAATGGATGAAAGACCTCAATGTAAGACAGGAAGCCATCAAAATCCTTGAGGAGAAAGGAGGCAAAAACTGCTTTGATCTTGGCCGCAGCAACTTCTTACTCAACACGTCTCTGGAGGCAAGGGAAACAAAAGCAAAAATGAACTCCTGGGACCTCATCAAAATAAAAAGCTTCTGCACAGCGAAGGAAACAATCAGCAAAACTAAAAGGCAACTGACAGAATGGGAGAAGATATTTGCAAACGACATATCAGATAAAGGGTTAGTATCCAAAATCTATAAAGAACTTATCAAACTCAACACCCAAGAAACAAATAATCCAGTGAAGAAATGGGCGAAAGACATGAACAGACACTTCTCCAAGGAAGACATCCAGATGACCAACTGACACATGAAAAAATGCTCAACATCACTCATCATCAGGGAAATACAAATCAAAGTATGTATCATTTTCTTAGGAGAAATCATTCTTGCAGGCCAAGCCTGATCACTTCCTTTGTCAAACATTTTCAATAAACTGTTCTCTTCCTTCAGAGAATTATCCCAATTGCCAATTATATATAATTTAGTATGATTGATTTATAAATTTTTCCTCCTCATCACTCTTAAAACTTTCAGAGAAGAGGCGCATGTCTGATCTTGATAAACACTGTCCCTCCAATATACTACAGAGATCCTAAAATGTATTTGGTGTTCAATAAATGTTTATAAATGAATGGATATGTTCATTGACTACTTCTCATAGATCCCTCTTTGAAAGGCATATTGTAGCTCTTTAATCCAGAAAAACTAATATGAGTCTTTCAGTTTAAAACAAAACACCTAGTTTTTTCTTCATATTGGCAATGCTAAAAGAGAAAGAGCATGTGTAGAGAGAAAAAAAAAAAGGCAGTTCCATGGAAAATAGAAAGCCAATTCTCTGCCACTGTGGAGACCCTCTCCACTGTGGGAAACAGACCTGAATTTCTTGAAGTTTCTTTCTTCTTCTGAAACATCTCATTTTCAGATTATTGGCCACTAAAGCAAGTAATAGGCTATCCCTTGAAGGAAATTTTGAAAATTTTGTTTTATGTATCTACAAATATTTTGAAATCTCTCCCATTTTTTGAGCACCTATGTAACAAATGTCAATTCAGCCTATTGACTTGTTTTAAAGCAATATACTATGTAATAGATCATATATCCACAGTGATCTTCAATACTGAATATAACTATTTTAATATGCCACAGAAAAAGTTTTCTTTACCAGAAGAAACTTAGCCAACCCAACTTCACTCTCACATTGAAACTGGGACTTTGATACCACTAAAGTCTTCTGATGAAAAGATGATGAATGTGGTATAAAAATATGATAATAAGTGTCCATTTTTAGTGAGGAATTTTAATAATCTATTAATTTTGCATTGATTTTACATGTTTCCTTTTCCCAGAAGATATGATTTTGTTTCTTTCCCACAGAGACTTAAAAAGTTATCTTTTTTAATACTCTTCTACTCCTAGAATACATTGTCCATCAAATTGTCTGCCTTGGATTTTTCTAAAATAAAGGATAGGGGCGCCTGGGTGGCGCAGTCGGTTAAGCGTCCGACTTCAGCCAGGTCACGATCTCGCGGTCCGTGAGTTCGAGCCCCGCGTCAGGCTCTGGGCTGATGGCTCAGAGCCTGGAGCCTGTTTCCGATTCTGTGTCTCCCTCTCTCTCTGCCCCTCCCCCATTCATGCTCTGTCTCTCTCTGTCCCAAAAATAAATAAACGTTGAAAAAAAAAATTAAAAAAAATAATAATAATAAATAAAGGATAAAAAAACAACACTTTAAAAATTTTGTATATAAGTTTGCCAAAATGAAATTCCCATCAAAGGAAATGTATCTCTATTCCTCTATTTATTTTTTTCTTTTATGAATACTAAGTAGTAGGTGTGGCTGGTCCTCCAATAGTCCTTTCATAGAAAAATTTAAGTTAAATTCCTGAGAATTTAGGTTTCAGGTTTCAGCTGATATTTCTATTTCTCAGAGACATCATCATGTAGAAAGATGCTCTAAACTGATAATAATGTAAACCTGAAGGGAAAAAAATTAGGTAACATATGTAGCTGGAAGCGTTCAATTATGTTTTTTTGTATTGAAAGTAATGCTACTAAGCAAAAAAGACAGAACCCTCTTTTTAAGTCCTCATAAGTAAGTTTTCATTGTGTTAAGTTCTCACTGAGTTAAGTCTCATGTCCAGAGGACTGATATTTACTAAAGTTTCCTAATGACATTTAGCAACAATGCTAACTCTAAAAAAGGAGACATACTTCAGCAAAATATTTAGATTGTAAACGTTTAGGGAATTAAAGAGTTCGTAAGTGGTTATTAGCACAAAAAAATGCATAGCTAAGGAAATGGAAAATGAGGTAAGAACTGTTAATGTTTTTTATAGTCAGCATATAAGTCAAAAATGAGGTTTGTAATTATGGTGTATGCATAGATGTTTCATTAAAGACACATTGTGGTGGGGCACCTGGGTAGCTCAGGTGATTAAGCATCCAACTCTTATCTCAGCTCAGGTCATGATCTCACAGTTCGTGAGGTGGAGCCCCACATCAGACACTGTGCTGACAGCATGGAACTTGCTTGGGATTCTCTCTCCCTCTCTCTCTGCCCCTCCCCACTCATGCATGCTCATGGGTGCTCTCTCTCCCCCTTTCTCTCAAAATAAATAAATAAACTGAAAGAAAGATGAAAGAAAGAAAGAAAGAAAGAAAGAAAGAAAGAAAGAAAGAAAGAAAGAAAGAAAGAAAGAAAGACATACACATCGTGGTAAAGCCAACATCAAAATAAGCTCAAAGCATTGGAGCAAACCCTTTCTAGTAATAAGTATACATCACTAACTTACTAAAAAAGGTACCACCTCAACTTGCCTTGAAATTTTTAGCCTATGCCAAACAAGAGTCTTCTCTGAAGAGTAAAATCTGGTAGTATATGTTGATGCTCAAAACTAATACTGTATGGGGGTTCTTAAAAAAATAGGTTTAGAATTACCATATAGTTCATTAATTCCACTTCTAAAATTGGATATATAGAAGAGAGTTGAAAACAAAAACACGAAGAGATATTTATACACCAATATACAGCATTGTTCATATGACAGAATTCACAATAGCCAAAAGATAGAAAGAACCCAAATATCCATCAGCAAATGACTGGATAAACAAAAATGTGGTACATACATTCAATGGAATATTATTCAGTCTTAAATAGGAATGAAATTCTGACACATGAGACAACATGAGTGAACTCTAAAGAAATTATGCTAAGTGAAATAAGCTGGTTACAAAAGGACAAAGATCATATGATTTCATATATATGAGATACATAGAGTAGGCAAATTCATAGAGACAGAAAGTTGAATGGTAGATGCCAGGGATAGGGAAGGGGAATGGGGAGCTGTTGTTTAATGCATACAAAGTTTCAATGTGGGAAGATGAAAAGTTCTGGAGATAGATGGTGGTGATGGTTGCACAACAATATGAGTACACGTAATGTCACTGAATCACTTAAAAATGATTAAATGGTAAATTTTATGGTATGTATATTTTATCACTTTTAAAAATCTTACAAAATAGAGGTTAGCCATATAAAACTTAGAAAATTCAGATAGGCAAAAAATTCTCATAATATTACAATTTCATATAACTACTGTTAACATTGTGGAGGAAGGGAAGCAAATACTAATGATTATGATGAATGTGACATGACTGTTCACTTCTCTCAAGGAAAATGTAGCACAGTTTAAGCAAAACCAAGTTGAAAGGATCTTTAAATACATCTTTACATATGAAAAACAAAAACAGAGTCCCAGAACAGCTAACGTACTTCCTCCAACTTCACAGAATTTAAAATACATCTTGACTCTTAGCTAGTGTTCATAAACACAAAATATCTATTGCATAAATATTTTATCCTACCTACAAAAAAACTAATTGAGTCTTACACAAATTAAATCTATCTATAGTAGCCAGAGTGTTTCACATTTAAAATCTTGTTGAATAAAGATAACACAAGGTTATAGTACTTTAATAATTAGCAGATAGAAAAGCTGTGGAGAGGATGATTTAGATGACATCAGAGCTTCTATTAGGTATTTCAGTACCAGAAATGATATACATTTGAGTCCAAAATGATTGTTACTGCTTTGTGTTTTCATCTCTTTTTTCCCTTACATCTAGATTACTCATTATCACATTGTTTCTCAAAAGTGTAAAAGTTAATCTTTGGTGTGCAAAAGGAAACTGATTAACACATTGAGCATAGGCCATGGCTCTTACGCAATACTTTATGTGGGCTCACTACAATAAGAGGGAAAAATCCACTTGATCTGGAACATAGCCCTAGAAATTTAGCGTGGCTTGAATTTTAAATAAACATGTACACACTTCATGTGTGCACCAAAGTTGAGGCTTATCAAGAGTATGTTTCTATTACACACATGCTCAAAAAAGAAGACTTTGTGGGTTTTTTGAGTACACATACCTGCATTACTTACCTCACAAACACCCAACCTGTTTCTGGTCTGTGTGGGTAGTCCCATTCACACTTCATATCCCAGAGAAAAGCTAAGTAATTTGTTACTTTAAAACAAAACAAAACAAAAACCCCCAGAAAACAGAAAACATTTCTTGGTAAGGCTCCAACATTGTTGAGGTATGAGAGAAGTCCATAGTAACTTATCTGGAAAGGGCTCAGTGATCCTTGACCTCATTTGTGACTGTGTTTCCTCCTTCCCTGAATGCTTATTATCCCCATGACCCCAGAGAAGAAATGATTCATCTCCTCCAAGATGAACTTTTCAGGGTATTTGTTATTTAAGATTTGGCTGACTCACACATACAATGGAATTTTTTATTGTTTTTCCTTTGATTTCTGTTTTATTCAGAGGTTCCTGATCATGATCTTTTTCACCTCCTGTGACTTGTACATGCTTTTCCTTAGGAAGAAATGCTCTTCTTCAAATACCACATTTCTGGTAAGCACCTATTTGTCCTTCAAGTTCAAGTTAATAAGAAACCTCTGAGAAGCTTTTCAGGCTCCTCACTCCCATCTCATATTGGGCTGATCACATATACACCCCTGTGCTACGAGGGTATCTTGACACAGACATCTCTTGTCCATTTACTCCATTATATTACAATGCTCTCAATTCATAGAGAAAAGAAATATGTCCTCTCCTACTTACTATACTATTGCTCTCTTTTCAGAGAGAATTTTTTTTTCATCTTTGTATTAACTGCACCTAAAACAGTCAGTTTCAAATACATTAGTACCCAATTAGTTTTTCTTTGATGTTGATTATTTAATTCTAAATTCTAAAAAGTAGTCTACTACCTTACTATAGAAGCTGAGACTCAAACGTAGGTCTGTTTCTAAAGCCCAAGATATTTCCCCTTCAACATGCTATCTTTTTATCTGTTCACTAAACCTCATTTTTTTTCCTGCCTCCTGACCATATGGTTAGACTTCATTTCCCAGCCCTATGTAAGAAGAAATGAAATATGCCATTCTAGGGCCTAGTCCCTAAAAGTAACTTCCTGTCAATTTGCTACCACTCATTGCTTTTCTTGTCTGCTGGATAGATTCAGTAGATTCAGCGAAGGAATCCAAGATCCTAGAAAATAACAGAGCCACCAGATGGGTCCCAAGTCACCATGTGAAAAAAAACAGGAATACCCAAGTAGAATTATTTTGAGAACAAGAAATAATTTCATATGGCTTTAAGCTCCTAAAATTTTTGAAGCTTTTAGTCAGCATTTTGCTGAGTGGCAGTTACCAGAGTGGCTGCACCAGTTTGCCTTTAGTGCAAGAGGGTTCCCTTTCTCTGCATCCTCACCAATACCTGTTGTTTCCTGTGTTGTTAATTTTAGTCATTCTAAACAGATGTGAGGTGATAGCTCATCCTGGTTTTGATTTGCATTTCCCTGATGATGAGTGATGTTGAGCATCTTCTCATGCATCTGTTAGCCATCTGGATGCCTTCTTTGGAAAAGTCTCTATTCATGTCTTCTGACCATTTCTTTATTTTATTTATTTATTTTTTTAATTTACATCCAAGTTAGTTAGCATATAGTGCAACAATGATTTCAAGAGTAGATTCCTAAATGCCCCTTGTCCATTTAGCCCATCCCCCCCCACCCACAACCCCTCCAGTAACCCTGTTTGTTTTCCATATCTAAGAGTCTCTTACGTTTTTGTCCCCCCTTTTTATATTATTTTTGTTTCCCTTCCCTTATGTTCATTTGTTTTGTATCTTAAAGTCCTCATATGAGTGAAGTCATATGATATTTTTCTTTCTCTGATTAATTTTGCTTAGCATAATACCCTCTAGTTCCATCCACGTAGTTGCAAACGGCAAGATTTCATTCTTCTTGATTGCCAAGTAATACTCCAGTGTGTGTGTGTGTGTGTGTGTGTGTGTGTGTGTGTGTGTGTGTGTGTGTATACACCACATCTTCTTTATTCATTCATCCATTGATGGACATTTGGGCTCTTTCCATACTTTGGCTATTGTTGACAGTGATGCTATAAACATGGGGGTGCATGTGCCCCTTCAAAACAGCATACCTGTATCCTTTGGATAAATGCCTAGTAGTACAATTGCTGGTTTGTAGGGTAGTTCTATTTTTAGTTTTTTGAGGAACCTCCATACTGTTTTTCAGAGTGGCTGCACCAGTTTTCATTCCCACCATCAGTGCAAAAGAGATCCTCTTCCTCTGCATCCTCACCAACATCTGTTGTTGCCTGAGTTGTTAATGTTAGCCATTCTGACAGGTGTGAGGTGGTATCTCATTGTGGTTTTGATTTGTATTTCCCTCATGATGAGTGATGTTGAGCATTTATTCATGTGTCGGTTGGCCATGTGGATGTCTTTGGGTAAGTGTCTATTCATATCTTTTTCCTATTCACTGGATTATTTGTGGTTTTGGGTGTTAAGTTTGATAAATTCTTTATAGATTTTGGATATTTTTTGGATGTTGAGTTTGAGAAGTTATTTATAGATTTCGGATACTATCCTTTTATTAGATATGTCTTTTGCAAATGTCTTCTCGCATTGCATAGGCTGACTTTTAGTTTTGTTGATTGTTTCCTTCTCTGTGAAGAAGCTTTTTATTTTGATGAAGTTCCAATAGTTCATGTTTGCTTTTGTTTCCCTTGCCTCTCGTGATGTGTCTAGCAAGAAGTTGCTACGGCCAAGGTCAAAGAGGTTGCTACCTGTGTTCCCTCTAGGATTTTTATGGTTTCTTGTCTCACATTTAGGTGTTTCATCCATTTTGATTTTACTTTTGTAAATGGTGTAAGAAAGTGATTCAATTTCATTCTTCTGCATGTTGCTGTCCAGTTTTCCCAACACCATTTGTTAAAGAGACTTTTTTTTTCCTTTGGGTAGTCTTTCCTGCTTTGTTGAAGATTAGTTGACCATATAGTTTAGTTTTCTATTCTGTTCCATTGATCTGTGTGTCTCTTTTTGTGCCAGTCCCATACTGTCTTGATGACTGCAGCTTTATAATACAACTTGAAATTGGAATCATGATGCCTCCAGTTTTGTTTCTCTTTTTCAGAATGGTTTTGGCTGTTCAGGATTTTTGTGGTTCCATACAAATTTTAGGATTGTTTGTTCTAGCTCTGTGAAAAATATTGGTGGTATTTATAGGGATTGCTTTAAATGAGTAGATTGCTTTAGGTAGTATAAACATTTTAACAATGTTTGTTCTTCCAATCTATGAGCATGAAATGCTTTTCCATTTCTTTGTGTCCTCTTCAATATCTTTTGTAAGTGTTCTACAGCTTTCAGCATACAGATCTTTTACCTCTTTGAGTAGGTTTATTCCTAGGTATCTTACTGTTTTCGGTGCAGTTGCAAATAGTATCAATTCCTTGATACCTTCTCCTGCCGCTTCGTTATTGGTGTATAGAAATGCAACTGATTTCTGTTCATTGATTTTATATCCTGCAACTTTGCTAAATTCATGTATTAGCTCTAGCAGTTTTTTGGTGAAGTCTTTCAGGTTTTCTAAATAGAGTATCATGTTGTCTACAAATAAAAGTTTGACTTCTTCCTTGCCAATTTAGATGCCTTGTTTTTCTTTTTGTTGTCTGATTGCTGAGGCTAAGACTTCCATTACTATGTTAAATAACAATGGTAGACATCCTTTTCTTGTTCCTGACCCTAGGGGAAAGGCTCTAACTTTTTCCCTATTGATTATGAATATTAGCTGTGGGCCTTTCATATATTGCCTTTATGATGTTGGGCTATGTACCATCTATTCCTATTTTGTGGAGGATTTTTATCCAGAATGGATGTGTTTTTGTCAAATGCTTTTCCCTCATCTATTCAGAGGATCATATGGTTCTTATCCTTTCTTTTATTAATGTGGTGTGTCACGCTGATTGATTTGAGAATATTGAACTAGCCCTGCAGCCTGGGGATAAATCCTACCTGATCATGGTAAATAATTCTTTTAATGTACTGTCAAATTCAATCTGCTAGTATCTTGTTGAGAATTTTTGCATCCATATTCATCATGCATATTGGCATAAAATTATCCTTTTTTAGTGGGGTCTTTGGTTTTGGAATCAAGGTAATGCTGGCCTCAATAGAATGAGTTTGGAAGTTTTCCTTCCATTTCTATTTTTTGTAACAGTTTGAGAAGAACAGTTATTAAGTCTTTAAAGGTCTAGTAGAATTCCCCTCGAAAGCCATCTGGCCATGGACTCTTGTTTTTCCACAGATTTTTGATTACTAATTCGATTTCTTTACTGGTTACGGGTCTGTTCAAATTTTCTATTTCTTCCTGTTTCAGTTTTGGTAGTGTGTATGTTTCTAGGAATTTATCTATTTCTTCCAGTTTGCCCAGTTTATTGGCATATAATTTTTCATGATACTCTCTTATAATTGTTTGTACTTCTGTGGTGTTGTGATCAGTCCCCTTTCATTCATGAGTTTATTTATTTGGGTCCTTTCTCTTTTCTTTTTCGTAAGTCTGGTTAGGGTGTTATCAATTTTATTAATTCTTTTGAAAACTCAGCTCTTAGTTTCATTTATCTGTTCTACTGGGGGTTTTTTATTTGTTTCTATGTCATTTGTTTCTGCTTTAGTCTTTATTATTTCCTTTTTCTGCTGGCTTTAGGCTTTATTTGCTGTTCCTTTTCTAGCTCCTTTAAGTGTAAGCTTAGGTTGTGTATTTGAGACATTTCTTGCTTCTTGAGGTAGGCCTATATTGCAATATACTTCCCTTTTAGGATTGCTTTTGCTTCATCCAAAAGGTTTTGGGCTGTCATGTTTTCATTTTCACTTGCTACCATGTATTTTTAAATTTCCTCTTTAATTTCCTAGTTAACCCATTCATTCTTTAGTAGCATGCTATTTAACCTCCAAGAATTTATGGTCTTTCCAAACTTTTTCTTGTGGTTGACTTCAAGTTTCATAGCATTGTAGTCTGAAAATATGCATGGTATGGTCTCGATCTTTTTGTAATATTGAGGACTGATTTGTGACCCAGTGCATGATCTATTCTGGAGAATGTTCCGTGTGCACTCGAAAAGAATGTGTATTCAACTGTTTTGGATGGAATGTTCCAAATATATCTCTTAAGTCCATCTGGTCCAGTGTGTCATTCAAAGCCATTGTTTCCTTGCTGAGCTTCTGCTTAGATGATCTGTTCCTTGCTGTAAGTGGGGGTGTTAAAGTCCTCTACTATTATTGTATTAGTGTCAATGAGTTTCTTTATGTTTGTAATTAATTGATTTATATATTTGAGTTCTTTCAAGTTGGGGGCATAAATATTTATAATTCTAAGATCTTCTTGATGGATAAACCCTTAATTATGATATAATGCCCTTCATCACCTCTTGTTACAGTCTTTGGTTTAAAATCTAGTTTGTCTGATGTAAGTATGGCTACTCTGGCTTTCTTTTGGCGTCTTTTAGCATGATAGATGGTTCTCCATCCTCTCACTTTCAATCTGCCCATGTCTTTAAGTCTAAAATGAGTCTACTGTAGCAGCATATAGATAGGTCTTATTTTTTTTTTATTTTTCTTTTATCCATTCTGATACCTTATGTGTTTTGAGTGGAGGAGGATTTAGTCCATTTACATTCAGGGTGATTACTGAAAGATATGAGTTTAGTGCCATTATGTTACCTGTCAAATTAATGTTTCTGGTGATGGTCTCTGTTCCTTTCTAGTCTCTGTTGCTTTTGGTGTTTTTGTTTTTGCTTTGTTTGTTCCCCCCTCCCCAACTCAAAGAATTCCCCTTTAAATTTCTTGCAGGGCTGGTTTAGTGGTCACAAACCAAACATGTTTAGTTTTTGTTTATCTGGGAAACTTTTTAGCTCTCCTTCTATTCTGAATGACAGCCTTGCTGGATAGAGTATTCTTGGCTGCATACTTTCCCCATTCAGCATGTTGAATATATCATGCTACTCCCTTCTGTCCTGCCAAACTTCTGTGGACAGATAAGCTGTGAACCTGATCTGTATTCCCTTGTAGGTTAAGAACTTTTCTCCCTTGCTGCTCTCAGGATTCTCTCCTTGTCTATGCATTTTGTGAATTTGACTATATGATATGTCTTGGTGATGGCTGGTTTTTATTGAATTTAATGGGAGTTTTCTGTGCTTCTTGGATTTTGATGTCTGTGTTCTTCCCCAGATTAGGGAAGTTTTCAGCTATAATTTGCTCACCTATACTTTTTGCCACTTTTTCTCTCCATCTTCTGGGACTCCTATGATATGAATGTTATTACATTTTAATAAATCACGGAGTTCCCTAAGTTTACCTTAGTGATTCATTACCTATGTTTCCCTCTTCTTTTCAGCTTCGTTATTTTCCATAATTTTATCTTCTGTGTCACTAATTCGCTCATCTGCCTCATCCATCCTCATTTTTATGGCCTTCATTTGGGTTTGCATCTTGGTTATAGCATTTTAATTTCAGCCTGACTAGATTTTAGTTCTTTTATCTCCACACAAAGGGATTCTCTGGTGTCTTCTATGCTTTATTCAAGCCCAGCTAGTATCTTTATAATTACTGTTTTAATTTCTAGTTCAGACATCTTACTTATATCTGTATTGATTAAATCCCTGGCCATCATTCTTTCCCTTTCATTCTTTTGAGGTTAATTCCTTTGTCTGCTGTGTTCTCTCCCTCAAATTAAGCAGATTATTCTGTTTTCCTCAGATCAATTTCCTAGGTATTCAAAATGTTTTGATGTTGATCTAGCTATGTTTGAGGCATGAGACAAGCCCAGGGTCCTCTTATTACTCCATCATTTTAACTCCTCTCTTGTTCTCACATGTATTCTTATTCCATGTGTTTGCAATAGGAAACTTACTTGGGGGGGGGGGCACATTCAATCCTTTTCATTCACTGCTTACCAACTCCAGAAACTGTTACTTAATACTTCCACTCCATCTCTCCTACTTAAATGCTCTGTTATTAGAGAATGTCTACTATATTCTATCTGCAAAAGGGAGACAGTATAAGGGATTCTTCAGTACAAGGGATAACATGGTGACAGAGATCTGCATCTTCTCCATTATCCTTCACCTTCTCTTGCCCTTGAGGCCATATTGGGATCTCATGTCTGGCAGGCATTCGACTTCATCCTTGTTCACTACTTTGGTTTTTCTATTCTTTTTGTGGTCCATGGAGGTGTTTGTCTTGTTTTTGAGTTGGTTCTTTCAGATATCTCCTTATAAAGGTTACCTTTTGGGGTGCCTGAGTGGCTCAGTTGGTAAAGCATCCAACTTCGGCTCAGGTCATGATCTCATGGTTCATGAGTTCGAGCCCTGTGTCAGACTGTGTGCTGACAGTTTAGAGCCTGGAGGCTGCTTCAGATTCTGTGTCTCCCTCTCTCTCTCTGCCCCTCCCCTGCTTGCACTGTGCCCCTCTCTCTCTCAAAAATAAATAAAACATTGAAAAAATAAAGATTATATATCATTACTCTTTGACACAGGTAAGATGTATCATAGCCTGGAAGTCCTCTGTACTTAACCCTTCTCTTCCTTGTACCTATTGACTTTCTCTCCACCTCAAACATTCTGAATGGGGATGTTCCACCCAGGGTCTCTAGACCCAGGGTCTAGAGAAGGAGGGTATGGGATGGACAGATACCACAAAGTATGTATCTACACATCCTTATAATAAATCCCTAGAAGTGGAATTCCTGTCTCAAGGGTATGATACCTACAGCTTTTGATATATATTATAAAATTGCCCTCCAGAATACTTAAACCAAGTTATGCTTCTGCTTGCAGTATGAGACTATAGCCAACATTATGTATTCTCAGCAGCTGTGATTAATAATTGGCATTTATTCAACATTACCTCTGGTGAAGTCAAACTCCTACATTACCTTCCCCTTTCATCATAGTCATACTTCAGGGAAAGCAATGTTGAGATAATAGCATGGCACTTCCTGAATGTCAATCACAGAGTACTCTTCCTGTCAGTTTGCATCTTTGGACTATCTTCACATTCTTGCATGAATGCAACTGAGCATATGGAATGTGTAACATTATGATTTATAATAAATATACATTTGATCTTTATCCCTGTTTCTGGAGTAGAGCTCCTAAAACCCTTCATATTCATAACAAACCCCTTTTAACCACACCTGAATTTATATTAAGTCATGTGAGGTGACTTTTGGAAAGCACATAAGGATGAAGGCTGGTTGCCAGGGCAACCAACCATGTAATGAGAGCATTGGAATTTTTAGTCCTACTTCCAACTCTCTGGGGAGGGGAGAAGGGCTGGGGGTTGAATCACTTGCCAATGGCTGGCATTTTAATCAATCATGCCTGTGTAATAAAACTTCCATAAAAACCCAAAAGAACTGGGTTCGGAGAGCTTCTGGGTTGGTGAACATGTGGAGATTCTGGTAGAGTTGCATACGCAGAGAGCATGGAATCTCCATACCCCTTTCCACATATCTTGCCCTATGCATCTCTTTTCCCCCTTTCCTCATTCCACCCAAGGAGAGGTGGAGAGATTTATCTGATTGTTACATTTGAGAAAAGAACACTGGGCATGTTCACCTCAACAACTTCAGGTGTTCTCTGAAGAGCTAGGTATGTGAGAACATAGAGTCTTCTTTTCTCCCACAGGGATAGGCTATGTGAGCCCTTAACACTGGAAGAAATAGCTGCAGAAAAGGCTTGGGCCAATGTATCACTGTCATGACCTGGAGCTAATCTGTGATGTTCTCAGGTTCAGTTGTCAAACCTATTTTGCTCTCACACTAAGACAATCCTATAAATTATCTTTTCCCTGTAATAATGGTTTCTATTCCTCTTCTTTATTGGGCCAAACAGATATGTGGTCCAATCAGAGCTAATCGCAAAGCTTTTCGAAGGGTAATGGGGAGGAGGGGTGTGAGGCTTGCTTTTTCCCTCTGGACTTGAATGGGGAAAGATGTGAGCCTGTATGTCTACAGGAAGAAGGCAGCCCAAATCAAGGATAGAAGCCAGGTTCTGCTGACATCAGGTAAATTCCCAAAACCGGTTATTCCTGAAGACGACTCTATAATTTAGATTTCTAGATTCATAATCCATCACATCTTTTTTTATTACTTAAGCTGATATTAGTTGGATTTCAGTCACTTCCAATAGAAAGAGTCCATACACAGGAATTAGCAAAAGGATATTAAGTAAGAAGATATAAGATAATTGCTTTTGGAGTTTGGAGAAGGAAGTTCAGGCTGGGATGAGCTTCCTAGAGAGGCTCTTAGTTTGGATCAGTTAAAGACACCATCAATGAATGATCACTATTATATGCTAAACACAATGATGAATAAAACAAAGCCTCTAGTCCCAAGTTATTTACTCTCATTTACTGGGGGAAGATGGAGATGTAAAAGATTATTTCCATATGAGATGACAGGTTCAATAGCAGAACCATTTTCCCAGTGTGCTATGAGGGTACATAAGAGTGCCTCCCCCATGGGGACTGGGGTGGAGACTGTCAGAAGCTGACACCTGAACTGCTTCTTGAAGGGACTAAGCATAGGAGTTGGCTGAAAGAAGATGGCAGCATAGGGCTTTCCAGACAAAGGGAAATGGAGTTGCTTAGGCAGAGAAGTATAAAATAATATGATGTTGGGGGAGGGGAAGGGCTGACCTAAGCTTGTTGGACCTTGAAGGATGAAGAGGAAGATGGAAACATATGATCACATATGTGGAGCATATGATTTATACAGGGGAAGAGTTGGAGATACCCTGGAAAAATAGGTTGCAGCAGACTTTAAAGGACCTGAAATAACAAGAGGGGCAAGGAAACATAGCCCTTATAATAAGTGATGAGATAAAACTGAAGCAAGCTTTTAACAGAGAATTGCATGATAAAAGCACTGTTTTTAAAAACTAATCTGGCAACAGACTATAGCATGGATTGGATGTTACAATACCAGTTAGGAGACTATTATATTGGTCACACTGAGAGAAGGCAAGGACCTGAACTATGGTAGTGGAAATGAAGTGGGAATGGATGAAAGAAGGAAAGCTACCTATCAGTGTTTGTTCCAATCCTATAGCAACTGGCTTAAAATAGGTATCATGAAGAAATTTTTCATCTCTGCTTGTATGGTGGTTATGGGTGAATGTTTTTCTCTACATAGGTCGCAAATTCTCAAAGGCAGGGACTACAGTTGGTTCTTTGTGATTCTCTAGGTATATAGTAGGTATTTAAAAAATATTATAGGCTTTAATTAAATTCTCAAATTGGGTTTCGCTGTTGTTTTTGTTTTTGTTTTGTTTTGTTTTGAGAGAGAGAGCACTGGGCAGGGGCAAAGGGAGAGGGAGAGAGAGAATCTTAAGCAGGTTCCGTGCTTCTAGCAAACAGCCCGATCTGGGGCTCAATCCCATGAGATTAGGACTGGAGAGGAAACTAACAGTCAGATGCTTAACTGCCTGAGCCACCCAGGCACCCAGGTTTTGCTGGTTTTATTATTTTTTTAAATTTTCTTCAAATATGTGTCTATGTTTAACTGACAAGGTTATATTGTTTGCATTGTTATGAGTCAATAGGAAAATGAGTTCAGTAGGGCACTGGTCCAGGAGAGAGAATACACAGTGATCCCACTATTGTTTACTAAAGAACCATAAGAAGAGATTTAATCCTACTTACCTATGAAATTCCCCTAAGATAAAAAAATGAGAACTCTCTTTTACAAAATACATGGAGACTTTATATTAAAAAGACTGAGGAGGAATAAGGAACAGTCCCTGATCTCAAAAACTGCACAAGGGGAAAAATGAAGATAGCAATAACTATTAACATCGATCATTTTCTTAGGATTCAGACATAACATAAGCCCAGGGAATTTTAAGGTTTTAGGAGGGGACCTATAGTTTAATAAATAAACAAATTGCTGCTCTCAAGATTATTTTCTTCTACATAGCTTTTTTTTAAATTAGGAAGCCTGATTAAAAGAAAATCAATTTTAAAAAAAGTAAGCACTGGTACTACTACCATTAACTACAACCCTGATAACTGAAGCCAACACTTTTGCTTTGCTACCAATAAAGCTATGAGTGTTCACATCTTCTGGCATGTGTTTTGTTGATTAATGCAGCTAATGGAGGGATTACAATTTCAGGTAATGTCATGAATGTCTGCAATTGATAAAGCAATGGTTCTTTTTGTTTTACTGGTTGCAGACTGTACTCCCAGAGATTCTAATTCAATAGATGGTGTAGGAATCTTTCAGTGACCACACACTCTAGATGATTTTGAAGCAAGAGCTCCATGGACCATGTTTGAAAATCACATACTGTCTATATCTAGGTTTCCTATGTCATGAATATCTGGATTCAGGTATGAATCTGAGTATGTAATATGGGACCTAATTAAAATATAGTGGCACAGATAAGAAACAGACTAATTTTGTTCAATGAAAAGGGAAGGCAGGAAGAGGATAAGAGAGAAACTCTCCAAAAGTAGGTGTATTTGATTTAAGATTTAAAAGATGAGAAGAAATTTTACAACTTGGAAGGGGCAAAAAGAGAAATAACAGTGAAGAAAAAAAGTGTATGCAGAAGAATGACAGGTAGATGTGACAAAATATAAGACTACAAATATAACTTGGGCTACCTTATGCAAAGCCTTGTGCCCTCAGAGGAGCAATTTACCCTTTGGGCTTATGGTTCCCAAACACAACAGTTGCACAGGAAATCTCCTAATGTATTTATCAAAATGTAGGTAGATTCCCAGGGCCTCCAGCAGACCCACTGAGTGAAATCCTCTGGGGGAATATCTGGATATCTGGACTTAAAAGAAGGTCCCCCAGGCACTCTGATTAGCAGCCAATATGGGAACTACTGGTAAACCAAGGGCTTATCCAAACTGACACTTTAGGTGCTTGAGAGCATTTGAGAGTTAACTTCAGGAAATATCTACCCAGGAGAGCAAAATATAAGAAGGTCCAAAGCCAGAAATAAGGCAGTCAGAAAATTTCCATAGAGTAAGGGATAGATTACAAAGATGAGAATTTGGTAAATAAATTGGGCCAAAAAAAGGAGAAGATGTGGACACCAGAAGGCAGTTTCTAGAAATAAAGACAATGTGACACAGAGAAGTGTCCGGTGAGAGATGAAGCAGGGGTGGACTTCCTGAACTGTATGCACAAGGTACTGTCCACAGAGATGGTTTAACAGCATCCTTAATCTAGCCAATGATGAACAGATACAGACAATCGGAAGTTGAAAAGACAAATCTAATGAAAAAAATATGTATTGAAGTTTGGAGATATGATTCAATAGAAATCTGACTTTTAAGCAACAGAGTAAAGAGGCACTGAATCATCAAGAGGTAAGAGGGTAATCTGTGCTGTATCTCTTAGTTTTGTAAATTACGTAGGCCTGTAAGGACTCAGCTTCCTTTCCCTTCATATAAATATATAGAACTGTTCTTAAAACTACCAGTAGATGGTGCCAGGGCTTTGGTAAAGAATAAGGTTAACACCAATGATCGTAAATTCAATATCTTGTTTTTAAAAAATAAAAATTTGTGTTAAAGAAAGAACAAACCCAAATCAGGATACTGGATAAATATCTGAAGGCTTATTTCTTGTCCAAGACTTATATTACTCTGATTTTCACACTCTAGTTTTAACTTAAGACCAATAAATTGCATAACCTAGTCAGAAATAAAACAGATCATGAAAGCCACAAACATAAAAACTGAAGAATGTTGAAAATGGTTGTCATGTAAGAAATGTTTATTTGCTATAAAGAAGCCATCTATTTTCAGTGTGAGTTATGACTTGTGGGCTTTAGGCATTTGTATGCATACAAATATATTCCAAACTGGACTAATTAATTATTTTTTATAGTAGGCTCCACGACCAACATGGGGCTTGAACTCACAGCCCTAAGATCAGGAGTAGCATGATCTACCATCTGAGCCAGCCAGGTGCCCATAAACTGGATTATTAAATATTATTACTATATTCACATTTTCCTCTGAATTCAAAATTAAATATTTTTGTGGGCCACTAAAAGTATCATGGGTCCTATACATTATGTCTATTATGCCTAATGGATGAGTGCACTCTGGACCCATTAAGTTATCCTAAGAAATGAAACTTAGAGAGTAAAACTAAGGGGAGAAAATAAAGGTGAGGAAGAAAGTATCCCAAGCTGTCCATTAAAAATTTCTTTAAAGCTTCAAAAGTTATCTTAATATTATATTAAAACACTTCAAGAAATGTTTTAAATTACTTCCCATCAGGGGAAAATAAGGAGAACAAAATTTCTTTTTTTTTTTTTTTTTTTTATTTATATATGAAATTTATTGTCAAATTGGTTTCCATACAACACCCAGTGCTCATCCCAAAAGGTGCCCTCCTCGATACCCATCACCCACCCTCTCCTCCCTCCCACCCCCCATCAACCCTTAGTTTGTTCTCAGTTCTCAACAGTCTCTTATGCTTTGGCTCTCTCCCACTCTAACCTCTTTTTTTTTGTTCCCCTCCCCCATGGGTTTCTCTTAAGTTTCTCAGGATCCACATAAGAGTGAAACCATATGGTATCTGTCTTTCTCTGTATGGCTTATTTCACTTAGCATCACACTCTCCAGTTCCATCCACGTTGCTACAAAAGGCCATATTTCATTTTTTCTCATTGCCACGTAGTACTCCATTGTGTATATAAACCACAATTTCTTTATCCATTCATCAGTTGATGGACATTTAGGCTCTTTCCATAATTTGGCTATTGTTGAGAGTGCTGCTATGAACATTGGGGTACAAGTGCCCCTATGCATCAGTACTCCTGTGTCCCTTAGATAAATTCCTAGCAGTGCTATTGCTGGGTCATAGGGTAGGTCTATTTTTAATTTTCTGAGGAACCTCCACACTGCTTTCCAGAGCGGCTGCACCAATTTGCATTCCCACCAACAGTGCAAGAGGGTTCCCGTTTCTCCACATCCTAGGAGAACAAAATTTCTTAACTGATTCCTTGGTCAACGCATAAGGTGCAATTGCAGTGAATCTAAAACTCCCAGGAATTCATTGCTGAGGGAAGCAGAATGCAATGTACACACAAGACATTGATCAAGTGCTGTTGCGAGAAGAGGTAGAATCAATTTATGAGAAAGAATATTATCACTTTGAAAGATCTAGGTTTCTATTTTGTCAAGAGGGGAAGGATGGAAAAGCAGAAGAGAGCTGCTGTTATTCTTCTCAGGATCTAACTCTGAAAAAGGAAGTTTATGACTGCAATATTGAGAGTGTGCAGTTTTCAGGCCTCCCCTGTACAACGGTAGCAACTTTAAATATAATTCAACATCTTATGAGTCAGAGAGCTGGAGAGTAGAAGGGCCTAGTCACTGGATTCCTGGGGAAGCAAGGAAAGCCATTCTAAGGCATTCTGAGAGACAATGCGGGTGTCCAGGATCACAGTCAGGAGTGTAGGGCCACTCTCCAAATGGAGTGATGCCTTTGAACACCATCCTTGCTGCGGAAATTGCTTTATTTGAACTTACCTCCCATTAATTTTTGCTAGACTTCAAATACAACTATTTGATGGAGAGTGCTTTAGTTTTTAATTTGTCCTTAATATTTTAAATATTAAAATAATAACTCATCAAAAATGTTCTATATTGGTAAACAAACAAAAAAATCTTTCATTCACATTGGAATGACATGGAGCACCTGGGTGGCTCAGTCGGTTAAGTGTCCGACTTCAGCTCAGGTCACCATCCCACACTTCATGGGTCTGAGCCCCACATCCGGCTCTATGCTGCCAGCTCAGAGCCTAGAGCCTGCTTCAGCTTCTGTGTCTCCCCCTCTCTCCGCCCCTCCCCCACTCACGGTCTGTCTCCCTCTCTCAAAAATAAACATTAAAAAAAAATTACGAATTGGAATGACATGATTTGCTTTTTTAAAACTAATTTTCTTTTAATGTTCACACTTCATAAAGACTATGGGGGGAAACTATTCATCTACATAATTAATTCTCCCTATAACCTTTTTCAAAAAGTTAGAGCTACCAAAAAAGAAAAATCTTAACAGTGGAAATAGTGGATTTCTGAACTTCCTCCTGTGATAATAACAAGTTAACATCAAATTGGAATGTATTCAAATTCCAAAACAAATACTTAATTATTTAAACTCAATCTACAGATTTTTGGCACAGGAATACCGGTGTAGGCGAAGACTTCCCAGAACCTACCACATTAATGACTCAGACGGGAGGGGGGGGGATGGTGGAGACAAAAACCGTGAAGGAATATAGCCTTTTACTGAGGGGTGATGCTTATTAGGGGATTTGAGTCCAATACACGGTTCCAGACAGATGGTAGTGAAAGACTAGCTGACCGTATCCCTATTTTTCTCAGCTTGTTCCCCCCTCTCCCCTGCCACTTTACCCCATGAGAGGCAGAGACCGGAATAACAGGCTGTCCCCCAGCTCCTGCTCTTTCAGAGGCGTGAGGAACAATGCCACAAAATGACTTTCGTGGCAGCCCTCCAGTTCCAACCCACAAGTCTGGCGATCAGATTTGGGGAAGATGGGTGGGTGTAGGATTCCTAGTGAGTACCATACACACGGAGAATAAGCAATATAGATTGTTTATGCGTCTCCAAACAATCCTGACCTTGGGCAATCCATTCTCACTTGCGGAAATGTAATGCAGGTCACAGAGCATTTGGTATTCACCTTCCGTTCTATTAAGCTTGCACTATATCCATCACAGAGAAAGAATTCCCTGATGACCAGCCATTCAGAGAAGCAAAATAGGGGTTAAAATCAAATTTCCTGGGTTCAGATCTGGTCTCTGCTACTTATTAGTTGTTTATTGACCATAAAATGGAGATGATGATAATAATACCTGCATCAGAAATATCTACTGGAGCACCTGGGTGGCTCAGTTGGTTAGGTGTCCGACTCTTGATTTCGGCTCAGGTCATAATCTCACAGTTCATGAGATTGAGCCCCACATCAGACTGTGCACTGACAGTGGAGCCTGCTTGGAATTTTCTCTCTCCCTCTCTCTGCCCACTGAGCACACACTCTCTCCCACTCTTTCAAAATCAATAATTATTTTTAAAAAAGAAGTATCTAACAAGGATTAAATGAGATAATTTATATAAAGCTCTTAGCTTCTAGCACCTATCACGGAATAAGAGTTCGAAGTTAGGTATTAGCCATATTATTTGTTATTCCAGGAAATGACACTTCAGGACATGTCTGTTAATAGCTTGCATAGAAAGAGCTAGGGCAGAGGAGTATCCCCCACTGCCTCTGCCAAAGGCAACTTGAAAGTTAGACTTTTGTTTTTGAACTGCAAATGTTCAACAGCAGTGAACAAGAAAGAAACCCCGGCAGCCGTTTCCTCTGGAATCTGGCTAGTGATTTGTCATCTGGGAATTAACTCAACTTGTGGGTAGAAATAAACAAATCTTCCTCCCTACAACCCTATAAAACTACCTAGGGTTATTCTAATTATTTTCGGTACCTAATCCCCACTTCCCAAAACTATATAAAATAACTGCCATCTGCAAGCAAATGTGGCACTCTTGAGGTATGATCCTGAATAGCAAGGATGCATATCTTTCTGTGAATACTGAATATTTTTTTTTCCATTACAGGATTTAACAATAATGATATAGACAAGCTCTGTGTTGAAATAGTAAGTAACCCCTTAATGTCAAAATTTGGCCTTTATTTCCTTTCATAAACCACTTCTTATTTCATAGTGTATTACTATACTATTGTTTATAAAGCACACTTAGTCAATATTTAATTCAAAATTATTATGAAGAATAGAGTTATCTCCCATAATTTCAGTTCTACATGTTTTCCACCATACACAATTTGTTTCAAGCAAAATAGAAAAATCCCTATCCTCACATTATCAGTGTTCTTTCTTATAGAGAATATGCCATTTCATACATATCCTTCAAGGTCTCTCAGAGATGGAGAATCAGGTAGCATAAGAAATGAAGTCTGTTCCACAATTAGTATCCAGCTCATATTCATTGGGACTACTTGAAGAAATTTAAAAAAAAAATTTTTTTAATGTTTATTTATTTTTGAGAGAGAGAGAGAGAGAGAGAGAGAGAGAGAGTGCAAGTGGGAGAGGGGCACAGAGAGAGCGAGACACAGAATCCGAAGCAGGCTCCAGGCTCTGAGCTGTCAGCACATCCCTTGCCTCAAGCCTGTGTTCCTCTCCTTTAATTTGTGCTACATACTCCCTAAAATGAAGTTGCCTAGATACCCATTTTCTAAATTATTCATTCTGTCTCTCACTATTAGCAGCCTGGTCACAGAAATACTGTGAAAATGTTAGCATAATCAAGCAAACACCTTGATTTCTTCTTTTATTCAAAACACTATTCCTTGAATACCCTCTGTCTCAAATATTGTACTAAGTGTTGCTTATGTAGTGACAAATAAAAGTTATAATCTTTGGGTGCCTGGGTGGCTCAGCTGATTAAGCCTCCAACCCTTGATTTCCTCTTAGGTCATGCTTTCATGGTTGTGGGATCAAGCCCCATATTAGGCTCCGTGCTGAACATGGAGACTGCTTGGAATTCTCTCTCTCCCCCTCTCCCTGATCCTTTCCCACTCACACTCTCTCTCTCTCAAAATAAACAAATACACATTTAAAAAAAAGTTACAGTCTCATCCTCATAAGGCTTACATGAAGTGGAGGAATCATATATGAGACAAATAAACTAAAAATAAATATATAATTACAAATTATAGTGAACAAAAACAAAAAGAAGAAGAAAAGAAAGCATATATCATTACAAAAATGAGGCACACAACTGATGCTAAAGGATCAGAGAAGATAAAATAGAATAAATAACTTGAGGACCTATAGCATTCCACAGGGGTTATCTGGGGGGGGGAGATTATTATTTTTTTCACGTTTATTTATTTTTAAATAAGAGAGAGACAGAGCATGAGCAGGGGAGGGGGGAGGGGCAAAGAGACAGACAGACAGACAGACAGACAGACAGAATCAGAAGCAAGCTCCAAGCTCTGAGCTGTCAGCATAGAGCCTGATGCAGGGCTCGAACTCACAAACCGCGAGATCATGACCTGAGCCGAAGTTCAACCAACTGAGCCACCCAGGTGCCCCAGGGAGAGATTATTCTAAGCAGAGCACATGCAAAGTCTCTAGGACAACAAAGAACTTGTCACCTCAAGAAACTGAGAAAGTCCAATATGGTGGAACATCATGAACAATGGGGAGAATCTTATAAAAAGGACTTAACTTCATATGACTTCTTTTAATTCAATTTTTTAATCTAGAAAGTCAGTTAAAAAAAACCTACTGCTAGATAATTTACAGTGTGAATTTAAATTTCAGGTTCCCAGAAAACTTATATAAATAAGCCTGTATTCCAACCTGTCATCTTCCACACTCTCCCATACACCACTCCCCTAAGTCCTGCCTATATCTTTTAAATTATTTATCAAATGGTCTAAAACTAGTGATGTACAAACATGAAATGAATTTTGCTTTTCTCCTTTTAACCATGCTCTATAAAATCTCTGGTCTATATTTTAACATCTTAAAGCAAATTATAATCACATCCAGTTATGAATGTCTAACCTAGTCTAATCCAAATTTTAGAACTTCAATCTCAATTAAATTCTGGGTTGTTTTATTCCCCTCCTACTACTTGCCTGAGTGATTTGGGAAGGAGAAGGGTAACTTCTGCTCATCCACTCCTCCTATCCCACACCTGGGTTCCTTTCCCCTCTTGTGTATTGATGAGAAAGAGATACAGACCCAAAGGTTTTCAAGGACTATATTCTAAAGAATCTTCTATGTTAACCTAAAGAACATCAGCTTTATTTTTTTAAAGAGACATAGAAAACATTAAAGGAGAATTACACAAATAGGATTTCATTTTAGAATGGCCGTTTGCTACAATATAAAGAGTAGATTAGAAGGAGACAAGGCAAGCATTTTGATTACAAAGAGAACACTGGCCTCTTAGAATCTCACTGATTATTCCCTGTACACGTTTATTCACACAAACTTCTCTCAAAATGTCATGCAACCTCTGTTGGCTTTGAAATACTCCTTAAAATTCTTTCTCTAGACTTGGGCAAGCCTGACCAATCATTTTTAAGATTTATTAAACACTAGTATCCAAGAAGTGGAATTTCTGTTTGATTCATCTTGCTTGTAAAATAGCCAGATATTAATATGGGACTCTTTTGTCTTAAAGTTTCATCAGTGGCCCCAAAGTCTAAGAATAAAGTGTAAATTGAGGTGCGACACTACTGAAGCAATACATCTTAAGGACTGTGAAACTGATGCTGCCAACATTGTTCAACCTTCCACCTCCATTTCAGTAAATGTTGAGAATAAAGAAGCCAATAGAGAAAACGCCTTTGAAAAGAGTTCTAGGCTAGCTCTCTCTAGGTAGAGAGAATGAGATGGGAAAGGGAAGGAGAAATTATTTTCCCTCACCTTAATCCAGGAAAAAGGAAATTCCCTCAAAGAACTTGACCTACAGCATTTGAAGATTGGGAAACCAGAAACTGGACTCTGCCTCTGCAACAAGAATTCTAAAGATGCAAAACTGACTTTTGCTGAGAAGATGGCAGTGTAGGAGGACGCTGGGCTGACCTCGTCCTGCTGATCACTTAGATTCCACGCACACCTGCCTAAATAACCCAGAAAACTGCCAGAAGACCAGCAGAACAGACTCTCCAGAGCCAAGCGTAGACAAGAGGCCCACGGAAGAGGGTAGGAAGCAGGGAGAGGCGGTGCACGCTACACAGACTGGCAGGAGGGAGCCGGAGAGGTGGAGGGGGAGCCCACCGGGCAAGGCAGAGCCCCTGAGTCTGACTTGCAAAAGCGGAGGGGCCAGACTGTGTGAGTTCTGACAGCCAGTGGGACTTAACATCTGGAATGTTATAAGTCAACAGCTCTGCTTGGAGAGCGGGAGGGCGAGAGGACACCAGGAGGGAGAGGTGTTGAGCCCTGGAAGACAGAGCTCAGCTCAGCGGGGAACAAAGGCACTGGCCAGCGCCATCTCCCTCTCCCATCCCCCAGCCAAAACCCCAAAGGGAACCAGTTCACCTAACTTGTTTGCACTGTGCAAACACCCAACACTGTGCTTCTGAGGATCCCTCCCTCCCGGTGCTGCAGGGCCCCTCCAGCAGAGGACCACGGACAGCAAAGCGAGCTGAGCCTGCCCCTCCTGCCCCTGTGTACCTTGTGGATCCACCCCACCTAATACACCAGATACCATCAAAGCAGCACCATAAGCCTGGCAGTGTGCAAGTAGCCCAGACAGGGGCCACACCACTCCACAGTGAGTCCTGCCCCTGGGAAAAGGGAAGAGAGAAGGTACACACCAGTCTGACTGTGGCCCCAGAGGTGGGCTGGGGACAGATATCGGGTCTGACTGTGGCCCCGCCCACCAACACAAGTTACTCCAGACAGCACAGGGGAAGTGCCCTGCAGTTCCACACCACCCCAGGGACCATCCGAAATGATGAAACAGAAGAATTCTCCTCAAAAGAAACTCCAGGAAGTAGCGACAGCTAACGAATTGATCAAAAACAATTTAAGCAATATAATGGAACAAGAATTTAGAATAATGGTCATAAAATTAATCGCTGGGCTTAAAAAAAGTATAGAGGACAGCAGAGAATCTATTGTTACAGAGATCAAGGGACTAAGAAATAGTCATGAGGAGCTAAAAAATGCTATAAATGAGGTGCAAAATAAAATGGAGGCGACCACAGCTTGGATTGAAGAGGCAGAGGAGAGAATAGGTGAATTAGAAGATAAGATTATGGAAAAAGAGGAAGCTGAGAAAAACAGAGATAAAAAAATCCAGGAGTATGAGAGGAGAGTTAGAGAACTAAGTGATGCAATCAAACGCAACAATATCCGTATAATAGGAATTCCAGAAAAGGAAGAGAGAGAGAAAGGGGCTGAAGTGTACTTGAACAAATCATAGCTGAGAACTTCCCTAATCTGGGGAAGGAAAAAAGCATTGAAACTCAAGAGGCACAGAGAACTCCCTTCAGATGTAACTTGAATCAATCTTCTGCATGACATATAGTGAAACTGGCAAAATACAAGGATAAAGAGAAAATTCTGAAAGCAGCTAGGGATAAACGTGCTCTAACATATAAAGGGAGACCGATAAGTCTAGTAACAGACCTATCTACTGAAACTTGGCAGGCTAGAAAGGAATGGCAGGAAATCGTCAATGTGATGAACATAAGAAATATGCAGCCAAGAATCCTTTATCCAGGTTTGTCATTCAGAATAGAGGGAGAGATAAAGGTCTTCCCAAACAAACAAAAACTGAAGGAATTCAACACCACTAAATGAGCCCTACAAGAGATCTTAAGGGGGATTCTGTGAGTGAAATGTTGCAAGGACCACAAAGTACCAGAGACATCACTACAAGCGTGAAACCTACAGACATCACAATAACTCTAAACCCATATCTTTCTATATTAACACTGAATGTAAATGAACTAAATGCTCCAACCAAAAGATATAGGGTATCAGAATGGAAAAAAAAAAAAAAAAAAAAAAACAAGACCCATCTATTTGCTGTCTACAAGAGACTCATTTTAGACCTGAGGACACCTTCAGATTGAAAGTGAGGGTATGGAGAACTATCTATCATGCTACTGGAAATCAAAAGAAAGCTGGAATAGCCATAATTATATCAGACAAACTAGACTTTATATTAAAGGCTATAACAAAAGATGAAGAAGGGCATTATATAATAATTACAGAGTCTATCCATCAGGAAGAGCTAACAATTATAAATGTCTATGTGCCAAATACGGGAGCCCCCAAATATATGAAACAATTAACCCCAAACATAAGCAACCTTATTGATAAGAATGTGGTAGTTGCAGGGGACTTTAATACTCCATTTACAGTAATGGATAGATCATCTGGACACAGGATCAGTAAAGAAACAAGGGCACTGAATGATACATTGGAACAGATGGACTTGACAGATATATTTAGAACTCTGTATCCCAAAGCAACAGAATATACTTTTTTCTCGAGTGCACATGGAACATTCCCCAAGATAGATCACATACTGGGTCACAAAACAGCCCTTCATAAGTATACAAGAATTGAGATCATACCATGCACACTTTCAGACCACAATGCTATGAAGCTTGAAATCAACCACAGGAAAAAGTCTGGAAAACCTCCAAAAGCATGGAGGTTAAAGAACAAAAGAATGAATGGGTCAACCAAGCAATTAGAGAAGAAATTAAGAAATATATGGAAACAAATGAAAATGAAAATACTACAATCCAAATGCTTTGGGATGCAGCGAAGGCAGTCCTGAGAGGAAAATACATTGCAATCTAGGCCTATCTCAAGAAACAAGAAGAATCCCAAATACAAAATATAACAGCACACCTAAAGGAAATACAAGCAGAACAGCAAAGACACCCCAAACACAGCAGAAGAGGAGAAATAATAAAGATCAGAGCAGAAATAAACAAAATAGAATCTTAAAAAACTGTAGAGCAGATCAACGAAACCAAGAATTGGTTTTTTGAAAAAATAAACAAAATTGATAAACCTCTAGCCAGGCTTCTCAAAAAGAAAAGGGAGATGACCCAAATAGATAAAATCATGAATGAAAATGGAATTATTACAACCAATCCCTCAGAAATACAAGCAATTATCAGGGAATACTATGAAAAATTATATGCCAACAAACTGGACAACCTGGAAGAAATGGACAAATTCCTCAGCACCCACACGCTTCCAAAACTCAAACAGGAAGAAATAGAAAACTTAAACAGACCCATAACCAGAGAAGAAATTGAATCAGTTATCAAAAATCTCCCAACAAATAAGAGTCCAGAACCAGATGGCTTCCTAGGGGAATTCTAGCAGACATTTAAAGCAGAGATAATACCTATCCTTCGGAAGCTGTTCCAAAAAATAGAAAGGGAAGAAAAACTTCCAGACTCATTCTATGAAGCCAGCATAACTTTGATTCCTAAACCAGACAGAGACCCAGTAAAAAAAGAGAACTACAGGCCAATATCCCTGATGAATATGGATGCAAAAATTCTCAATAAGATACTAGCAAATCGAATTCAACAGCATATAAAAAGAATTATTCACCATGATCAAGTGGGATTCATTCCTGGGCTGCAGGGCTGGTTCAACATTCGCAAATCAATCAACGTGATACATCACATTAATAAAAGAAAAGATAAGAACCATATGATCCTGTCAATCCTGTCAATGCAGAAAAAGCTTTGACAAAATTCAGCATCCTTTCTTAATAAAAACCCTCGAGAAAGTCAGGATAGAAGGAACATACTTAAACATCATAAAAGCCATTTACGAAAAGCTCACAACTAATATCATCCTCAATGGGGAAAAACTGAGAGCTTTCTCCCTGAAATCAGGAACACGACAGGGATGTCCACTCTCACTGCTGTTGTTTAACACAGTGTTGGAAGTGTTAGCATCAGCAATCAGACAACAAAAGGAAATCAAAGGCATCAAAATGGGCAAAGATGAAGTCAAGCTTTCACTTTTTGCAGATGACATGATATTATACATGGAAAACCTGATGGATTCCACCAAAAGTCTGCTAGAACTGATACATGAATTCAGCAAAGTTGCAGGATACAAAATCAATGTACAGAAATCAGTTGCATTCTTATACACTTATAATGAAGCAACAGAAAGACAAATAAAGAAACTGATCCCATTCACAATTGCACCAAGAAGCATAAAATACCTAGGAATAAATCTAACCAAAGATGTAAAAGATCTGTATGCTGAAAACTATAGAAAGCTTATGAAGGAAATTGAAGAAGATATAAAAAAATGGAAAAACATTCCACGCATGAGCATTGGAAGAATAAATATTGTCAAAATGTCAATACTACCCAAAGCTACCTACACATTCAATGCAATCCCAATCAAAATTGCACCAGCATTCTTCTCGAAGCTAGAACAAGCAATCCTAAAATTTGTATGGAACCACAAAAGACCCCGAACAGCCAAAGCAATTTTGAAGAAGACCAAAGCGGGAGGCATCACAATCTCAGACTTTAGCCTCTACTACAAAGCTGTAATTATCAAGACAGCATGGTATTGGCACAAAAACAGACACATAAACCAATGGAATAGAATAGAAACCCCAGAACTAGACCCACAAACGTATGGCCAACTCATCTTTGACAAAGCAGGAAAGAATATCCAATGGAAAAAAGACAGTCTCTTTAACAAATGGTGCTGGGAGAACTGGACAGCAACATGCAGAAGAATGAAACTAGACCACTTTCTTACATCATTCACAAAAATAAACTCAAAATGGATAAAAGACCTGAATGTGAGACAGGAAACCATCAAAACCCTAAAGGAGAAAGCAGGAAAAAACCTCTCTGACCTCAGCCACAGCAATATCTTACTTGACACATCTCCAAAGGCAAGGGATTTAAAAGCAAAAATGAACTATTGGGACCTCAAGAAGATAAAAACTTCTGCACTGCAAAGGAAACAATCAACAAAACTAAAAAGCAACCAACAGAATGGGAAAAGATAACGGACAAAGGGCTGGTATCCAAAATCTATAAAGAGCTCACCAAACTCCACACCTGAAAAACAAATAATCCAGTGAAGAAATGGGCAGAAGACATGAATAGACACTTCTCTAAAGAAGACATCCAGATGGCCAACAGGCGCATGAAAAGATGCTCAATGTCACTCCTCATCAGGGAAATACAAATCAAAACCACACTCAGATATCACCTTACGCCAGTCAGAGTGGCTAAAATGAACAAATCAGGAGACTATAAATGCTGGAGAGGATGTGGAGAAACGGGAAGCCTCTTGCACTGTTGGTGGGAATGCAAACTGGTGCGGCCGCTCTGGAAAACAGTGTGGATGTTCCTCAAAAAATTTAAAAATAGATCTACCCTGTGAGCCAGCAATAGCACTGCTAGGAACTTACCCAAGGGATACAAGAGTGCTGAGGCATAGGGGCACTTGTACCCCAATGTTTATAGCAGCACTTTCAACAATAGCCAAATTATGCAAAGAGCCTAAATGTCCATCAACTGATGAATGGATAAAGAAATTGTGGTTTATATACACAATGGAATACTACGTGGCAATGAGAAAGAATGAAATCTGGCCCTTTGTAGCAACGTGGATGGAACTGGAGAGTGTTATGCTAAGTGAAATAAGTCATACAGAGAAAGACAGATACCATATGTTTTCACTCTTATGTGGATCCTGAGAAACTTAACAGAAACCCATGGGGGAGGGGAAGGAAAAAAAAAAAAGGTTAGAGAGGGAGGGAGCCAAAACATAAGAGACTCTTAAAAACTGAGAATAAACTGAGGGTTGATGGGAGGTGGGAGGGAGGGGAGGGTGGGTGATGGGTATTGAGGGGGTAACCTGTTGGGATGAGCACTGGGTGTTGTATGGAAACCAATTTGACAATAAATTTCATATTTAAAAAAATAAATAAATAAAATAAAGATGCAAAACTGTGACCATTATTTCCTTGACTGTAAACAGCAGAGACGGCTGCATTGGACAAGATCTACGTTTCCAATGACAGTGGACAAAAGTGTTTGTCTCATAGGACCCAGATGTGGATCCTGGGGCAGAAAGGCAGCCTAGAGCATGAGAGGTCAATTGGAGAGGCCAAAGGTCCACAATGGAGAAGTATATTTCTGGGAACTTAAAGGTAAAGGGGAACTCAAAAGCAGTTAGATATGGGAACATTACTTGTTTAAAGGGAACAGCATTCATAGGTCCTCCAGCAGGGGGATCTCCCAAGGGGATAAAACGCATCTCAAGAGAAAAAGAGTCCTCTTTGACACGCTTCTTATCTTTGTCCCCTGGCTTTGACTCAGGGTGTACATGTGACTCTCTTTTAACAAATACAATGTGGCAGAAGTGCCACTGCAGGACTTTAAAAGCTAGGTCAAAAAAGACAACGCCGCTCTCATTTTGTTGCCGGAAACAACTGGATCAGTCAAAAAAAATCTTTCTTACCTCTTACCTGTCTTTTCTGGAGGAAGGGAAAGTCATACCTCGGAGAGGAAGAGGAAGTAGAATTAGGAAATCATGAAGAGGCAGAACATGCTTTCCCTGTTCCTAGTCAAGCCGAAGAGAGGGGAAAGGAGAAACCTAAATGAGATAAGAATCCTAAATTTTGATATTATACCTGATAGGAATTTTTATTTACTAAAATGAGACTTTCATATGATTAAAAGAGCCAGAAAGTTGTTAGACCTGCCAAACATTTCATCTAGATCAGGAAGGAGTAATTCCAAAAGCAGGTTTGAAAAAAAAAAGAGACTAGACAATAATTCACACACCACAGAGTCTAATTTATTTGATAAAATGACTACACAGTTTATGATGTCTTTTGAAGCAGGTATAAAACAAGAGCTATGTGGAGTGAACAGAAAGAAGGAATTACATAGAAAGTAAAAGCCATCTGCTGACCGTATCAAGGCAGGCTAAAATCCTTGGCCTGCTCAGGGTTAGGGCTTTATATGAAATAAATAAATTAGGGAGTACAATTATTAGGAACACACACACACACACACACACACACACACACACACACACACAGAAAAATTGGGGTATACTTGCTCTTCTTTATATAATACTTCACTGTTAAAAATTTAGGGTTTTTTTTTTGTTTGTTTTGTTTTTTTTGGTATTTCCTGCAAGCCCAGTGAGTATTGAGCAATATGGGATTAATTTAAAAATGATGAAGTATTCTGTGTTGTGGGAAGACATGCATGACCAGTAGATGAAGTGGCACTAATAAACCAGAGTACGCCATACATGAATCTCTCTTTTCTGCATGCAGCCTTTTTTTTTATTTCTTTCCAAAAGCAAGACAAGAAGTTTGTGTTTCTCTTAGATGGTCTTTTGCAATATGTCCTATAATTTAAATTTCCTTAAAATAGATACATGTTTTTGTTTTGTTCTGTTTTTTTCTGGGCAGGGATTCTTCTGTCAATAGATATATAGGGCCTATAGCTCCTCCTCAAGGAGGCAGGGGACCCACTTTTAAACAAAACAGTGAGGTGGAAGTGACATTGCATGACTTTCAAGGCTAGGTCAGAAGACCTAGCTGGTCAGACAACCAGCTCACACTTTGTTTTCTAAGGTACGTGCTTTAGGACCCCCAGCTGCCACACAGAGAGGTGTTGGTGTTGGCCCTGGTGTTGCCATACTTTGAGGAAGCCCAGGCAACAAGGACAGGCCTCATGAAAGTGTTCCAGTTGATACCCCTGTTGAAGTCACAGCTGACAAATAACATCAGCCACCAGACAAATGACAGAAGATATCTCCAAATGATTCCAGAACCCAACCCTTGAGTCACCCCTAGCCATTAAGTTTCCCAACCAAGACCCCAGACTATGAGCAGAAACAAGCTATTTGAATTACACCTTATCCAAATTCCTGATCCACAGAATCTGTGAGCATAATAAAATGTTTAGTTTAAGCTACAAATTTGTGAGTGATTTGTTATACAACAATAGTAAGTACAATAAAACATGTTTTGCAAAATATTGACTTATCCAGCTAGTTTCTAGAATTTACAAACTCCACCAGTCTCTTTAGCTTATCAATCACATTTTCCCTTACACATCTGTTATGAGTTGAGTTGTGTCCCAAAAACTTCATATGAAGTCCTAGCTCAAGTACCTCAGAATAGTACTTCAGTATCTTATTTGGTGATAAAGTTTACACAGAAATGAACCTTAATCCAATATGATTGGTAGTCTTATAAAAGGGTGAAACTTGAAGACAGACATGCATACAAGGAGACAGCCATGTGAACATAAAGATGGCCATTTCCAGCCAAGGAGGGCCTCTTAGAACTGATCCTTCTCTCACAGCCCTCAGAAGGAACAACTCTGTCAATGCCTTGATTTCTGATTTCTAGCCTCCAGAACAGCACCCAGCTTGTGGTGCTTCATTATGAGATCCCTAGTAAACAAATACAGCATTTAAGCTACAGCCAGTAGTCAGGGAGAATTCCCTGGATCCAGGACAGATGTAAGATTTCATAGAATCGCATTTCATAGAGTCCACTATTGTTGGATATGTCCTGACATATGAGTATTTTCTACAGTAGTCCCATCATACGATCGGCTGACCTATTTATTCCTGTGATGGTAAGGATATTACTATGCCCCCCAAAGCAGCCATTTCATCCTTAATCAACTCTGTTAACAATTCACTTCATAAGCCCAAATCATCTGGGGATCACACAGACTGAATTTAATCCGCCTTACATAGAATAGTCTTTTACATATTCTGAAAGAGCTGCTTGTCTCACAGGAGTATACTCTTCACCAAAGACACATCCTCAGTCTCTTGCAAAATTTCCTTATGTGATATGATCTCATGTCCTTTCACCACCATGATTATTCTCCTCTTAATTTAAGTCAATTTATGCCAAAACAAGAAAAAAAATTGTATAATAAAAACTGTCTGGTAATACCACAGACTACCTTACATGGCAGTGAGTTTACTATCACTGACAGAAGAGGTTTGAAGATTCACTCAGGGATATTGTAGAAAGATAAATAAATCTGAGAAGATATTAGACTGGCTGTCTTCAAGAATATTTTTTAATTTTATCATTTTATAACATATTAGACACCTAAGATTCTGTTATATTCCCTCAGAAAACATAAAATTTCTAGAAAAAAAATGAGGAATTCTTTTCTAATCTTGAATGGGGAATGGACTTTATAAGCATGGTCCCAAACATCAAGGCTATAAAAGAAAACTGAAAGCTTAACTTCATAAAATTTTAAAACCAGGAATGGCAGTAATTAAAGAAATAAAACAAAACCATTGGCAATAGGTTTTTTACAAAGTTTACAAAAATGAATGTAAATGACAAACATGAAAAATGCTTAATTTCATTCATAATTTTAAAATGGAAATGAAAATGAGGAAATTGTATATTCTGCCTATCAGATTAGCATTCTTTTTTAAACAAAACCCAATGTTGTCATGAATTGAAGGAAAAAGAGCTTCCAGATAAGATCCCAATCCTATCCACACCTTGTTAGACCTCTGCTTAGGACCCAGTGGAACCACACTGTACCCAGGCTTCTGACTCACAAAGCCGTGAGATTAAAAAATGAGTATGTTATGTTGTTTTAAGCCACTAAATTCATGTGACTTTCAATGGCAGCAAGAGAAAACTAATACATCTATCAAGTATCAAAAGTCCATAAATAGGCCTAGATATATTATAAAAGTGACCCTGAAGTGCTGAAGGATGTCCTTCTCAATAAATAATGCTGGATCCATTTGATTTCTATATTTTGAAAAAGTGTATCTAGACCACTATTTCATACCATATACAATATAAATTCCAAATGGATTGCAGATTTGAAGGTAGGGAGGTGGGTGCTAAGTTTTTAGAGAAAACACAGGAGAATATCTTTGTATGCTTTTTTTCCCCAACTTTACTGAGGTATTTATTATTGGCAAATAAAACTTCTATACATTTAGGTTGCTAAATGTGCTTTTTTTAGTTTATTTTTATTTATTTTGAGAGAATTAGAGCAAGCAGGGAAGGGGCAGAGACAGAGGGAGACAGAATACCAAGCAGGCTCCATGCTGTCAGCACAGAACCCAATGTGGGGCTCACGAACCATATTATGACCTGAGCCAAAATCAAGAGATGGACGCTTAACCAATTGAGACACCCAGGCGCCTCATGGAATGTGGCTTTTTTATAAGGTGTACAATGTGATGATTTAAGAAACATTGAGAACTGATTACCACAATCAAGTCGATTAACACATACACCACTTCACATAGTTACCATTTGTGTGCATGTATGGTGAGACATTTAAGATGAACTCAGCAAAATTCAAGTATACAATACAGAATCGCCACGCTGTACATTCGGTCCCCAGAATCTATTCCTCTTATACCTGAAAATTTGACCAACATCTCCCCATTCTCCCCACCCCAGATCCTGGCAACCACCAGTCTATGTTTTCAACATTTTTTTAGATTTTACATATAGGTGCAATCACACAGTATTGGTCTTTCTCTGTCTGACTTATTTCATTTAGCATAAATGCCCTCTAGGCTCATCTGTGTTGTTGCAAATGGCAGGAATTCCTTCTTTTATGGCTGAATAATATTCCATTATTATGCAGTGTGTGTGTGTGTGTGTGTGTATGTGTGTGTGTGTGCGTGTATCACATCTTTATGCATTCATCTGTAGATGGACACTTATGTGGTTTCCGTATCTTAACCATCGTGAATAATGCTGCAGTGAACATAGGAGTGCACATACCTCTTTAAAATACTAATTTTGTTTCCTTCAGGTATATACCCCAGAAGCGGGATTGCTAAATCACATGCAAGTTCAATTTTTAGTTTTTTAAGAACTTCCATGGTGTTTTCCATAATGACTGTGCCAATACATTGCCACCAACAATGTACAAGCATTCTATTTTCTCCACATCCTTGCTAAAACATCTTTTTTCAAAATAATCATCCTAAAAGGTATGAGGTGATAGCTCACTGTGGTTTTGATTTTCATTTCCCTGATGATTAGTGATGTTGAACATCTTTTCATGTACCTATTGACTACTAGTGTATCTTCTTTGGAAAAATATCTATTTGGTCCTTTGCCCATTTTTTAATCAGGTTATTTGGGTTTTTCTGATCTTTATAATCTTGAAGTAACAAAAGTTTCCTAAAACAGGATTAAAAGAGTACAAACTATAAAGTATTTTTTAAATAAAAAAGTAAATTAATAACTTTTCTCCATCAAAAGATATTAGTAAAAAAAAAGTAACAAGACAATCTATCTAGCGGGGAAAGATATTAAAAACGCATGCATCTGACAAAGGACAAGTATCTCGAATATATTTTTAAAAAAAACTTCCGCAAATGAATAAGAAAAATGTCAGAAAACCCAATCAGAAAAATTAACAAAAGACCTGAAGAAACATTTTACAAAGGAGAATATCTTTTTTTTCACTTTATATTCATGTTTATTTAAAATGTATATACAATTGTTTTCAAAATAATCTCCCCCCAATACACCAGTGTTATTAATTTACTCATGTAATTAAGTTGGAGCTTTTTACATTTTTAAAGCAATATGTTTGAGCTGATGTTTTATTTTTTTTATTTTTATTTTTTTTAATATGAATTTATTGTCAAATTGGTTTCCATACAACACCCAGTGCTCATCCCAACAGGTCCCCTCCTCAATGCCCATCACCCACCCTCTCCTCCCTCCCTCCCCCCATCAACCCTCAGTTTATTCTCAGTTTTTAAGAGTCTCTTATGGTTTGCCTCCTTCCCTCTCTGTAACTTTTTTTTCCCCTTCCCCTCCCCCCATGGTCTTCTGTTAAGTTTCTCAGGATCCACATAAGAGTGAAAACATATGGTATCTGTCTTTCTCTGTATGACTTATTTCACTTAGCATAACACTCTCCAGTTCCATCCATGTTGCTACAAAAGGCCAGATTTCATTCTTTCTCATTGCCACGTAGCATTCCATTGTATATATAAACCACAATTTCTTTATCCATTCATCAGTTGATGGACATTTAGGCTCTTTGCATAATTTGGCTATTGTTGAAAGTGCTGCTATAAACATTGGGGTACAAGTGCCCCTATGCATCAGCACTCCTGTATCCCTTGGGTAAATTCCTACCAGTGCTATTGCTGGCTCACAGGGTAGATCCATTTTTAAATTTTTTGAGGAACCTCCACACTGTTTTCCAGAGCGGCCGCACCAGTTTGCATTCCCACCAACAGTGCAAGAGGCTTCCCGTTTCTCCACATCCTCTCCAGCATCTATAGTCTCCTGATTTGTTCACTTTGGCCACTCTGACTGGCGTAAGGTGATATCTGAGTGTGGTTTTGATTTGTATTTCCCTGATGAGGAGTGACGTTGAGCATCTTTTCATGTGTCTGTTGGCCATCTGGATGTCTTCTTTAGAGAAGTGTCTGTCCATGTCTTCTGCCCATTTCTTCACTGGATTATTTGTTTTTCAGGTGTGGAGTTTGGTGAGCTCTTTATAGATTTTGGATACTAGTCCTTACAAAGGAGAATATCAAAATGGCCAATAAGTTTATTAAAATGTGCTGACTTCATTAGTTTTCAGGGAAATGTAAATAAAACCACAATGATGCAACTACACACCCACCAGAATGGCTAAAATGATAGCATAAATGTAGAGCAGCTGTAACTTTTATATACTGTTAGTGACAGAATAAATTGGTATAACTTTGGACACTATTTAGCAGTATCTACTAAAACTGAGCATAGTCATAGTCTGTGACCCAGCAGTTGCACTCCTAGGTATAAACCCGATAGAAGTGTAAACATATGTTTACCAAAACACAGGCACTAGAATGTTCACACCAGCATGACCAGTAATAAAACCAATTTCCAAAACCTGGAAATTACATGTGCTAGTCTCCAGTTACTGTTTCTCAGCTTCAAAACCACCATTTTGTACCCCGCTTTGTAATGATGAAATTAGAATTCTGCAAACCACATTTCTACTTTGTCAGATAAATCCGTGTATGTCAGGTTCTGCTGGTGGAGGTGCTAAAGAGAGACTAGAGGGCTGGCTGGAAGAGGGAAAAGGAAGTGGATTCCTTCATGTTTTGCTTCCTGCTTCCGTCAGTATCATCCCAATAATGATCCTTCATTTTGGAATTAGCAATTTTGCAGTTTCCAGTTTTTTCCACTCTCCTAGAGCAGCCTCACCATCCCCTTCAGAGACATCAGCACCATCCAGGTCCCTAGAGGGACCCCTTCCTCCAACATCCTGACACACCCGCACCAGTTGACCAGTGATGCCTCTTCAGCTTTCTTCAGTTTTTATTTAAATTCCAGTTAGTTAACATAGAATGTAATATTAGTTTCAGGTATACAATACAATGTTCAACACTGCCATACAATACCTGGTACTCGTCACAGCACGTGATCACCTATTTAACCCATCCCCTCACCCACCTCCCCTCTGGTAACCATCAGATTGTTCTTTTTGGATGTCTTGATACCAGCTCTGCAGAACCACTCCTTCAAACTTCTAGGTTCTGATAATCTCAGCTTCTCCCCTTTGTCCAAGAGCCTTATAGGGTGCTTCCTGCAATTATTATCTTTGCATTATCTTAATGTTCCCTTTGACCCTTCAGTGTTCCAAAACCTACTTAACTAATTATTTATATTAAATTATCTCTTTTGAAATAACTGATATGTCGATAGTCCATCAACAGTAGAATGGATGTGGTATAATATATTCTGAAAATGGAATTCTACACAAAAATGAGCATGAATGATCTACTACTATACCTAATGATCCAGATGAATCTCATTAACAAGAGTAAGTGAAAGAACCCAAACACAAAAACTGTGTAGAATATACAATTCTATTAATATGAAATATAAAAACAATGTACAGTGTTTAGAAGTCAGGATAGTAGTTACCATTGGGAAGATAGTAGGGATGTTGGCTGATGGCTTTAGAGCACAAGAAAGGCTTCTGCAGTACTGGTAATGTTCTGTGTCTTGATCTGGGCTCATGACACAGCAGTGTTCAGTTTGTGAGACTTCACTGAGTTTTACAATTTATAATGTGATCACTTTTCTGTATGCTTATCATGCATCTGTAAAATATTTAAATAATGATGTAGCTTTCAGTTGTAAGCTAATGTTTGTAGTCAGTGAGTTTCTATATGTTTTACAAATGTCTTTATATATTCAAGAAAAGGACAGAATTGAGTAATTTATATTTTTAAAATTAAAATGGCTTAAAATTAAGATATTATACAAAAATAGGCACAATATTTTTTCTTAACAGTCTTTTTGCATAATGCTTCACATTTGTTTTTTGTAGTCTTGTCTCATTTTTTTTAGAAACTTGTGCAGTACCTTTAGAGCACCCCAGGTAGTTGTGTCACCATGGCTTTATAAGGACACGAGAAAACTAGAAATGACTTATGAAATGAATCCTACATTTGTTCTTGAAAACCTGCCAAAACTTTAGATCTTGGTTCCTGTCTTCCCTTTCAGTGTATATGCCCTAATATCTACTAAAAATCTATCATTGTTTCTTATCTGCTTTATTTATACCTATTTTTATACCTTTTCTACACCCCACCTGTTTGATAGTACTTGTTATATCCTCAGCCTCCCTAATGCAATTTATACTACTGGGCTGGACTGTTTGTTCTCTATAGTGAAACTTTCTGTATACCATGATCTGAATGTAGGCCAGACCTTCCCAATACATTTCTGAAGGGTCATCCATTCAATATCTTCTCCATCCCTATTTCCGAGACCTGATCCTTCCTGATCTTCCAGCTCCTGTCCTCTCATAAGAAATAATCCAAGAATATAATTTCCACAAACTAAACATACCCATAAAATGAGAACACAGCATTGCCAATATACAAAGCATTGCCAGTATGCCCCACAGGGTAGTTCATTCAGAGTCTAGATGCGAATCTGTTAAAATCAATTATTTATTCTATCAATATTTATAGTACATCCATAACACAAGCCCTATTTCCAGATTTTGAGTCTACCCTGGAAATTCATGAAGCCAACTTTTTAGTTCTGGCTCTGCCACATTCTAGCTATTTGATCTGAACTGCATTATTTAATATTTCTAAGCCTCAATTTCTTGTATGTAAACAGTATTAAAACATTTCTAAGGTTTCATAGTTACCTAAGGATAACCCTTATTGGGAAAACTTAAGTTAAGAGGGGAAAGACATAAGTTTCTAGTAAAGCATAGTTAATTGGTCATGTTTCTATTCTCTTTCATAAATCCCACAAGAAAACGAATTAAAAAAAGAAAAATTAAAAGGCGATATAAGAAAGGATATTTAAAAAGTATAAGAAAAAAAAGAATGGACAACAGAAAATGAGAACTATTTCAACAAATTTACTGGAAAAGAAGATGGAGCAGGGATAACTAATTTAGCAATATAGCCTGTAACCTAACTATCTGAAGAGAGGTATACCAGTAAACTAGCCAATTTGTTCTCTGGAGGCTCAGGGCTAGGATATATGAGTTCCCATGGAAAATTAGGGAGAGAAGAGGGGAGCTCAAGCTAAAACCAGGGTCAGGTCAAAAATCTGTACATTTGTATATGAAGCAGTTAGAAGTCTGGGTCCCCATCCCGCCTCACTCATTAAAAGACTAAAAATTGACTCAGAGAAGTACTGGACTCATGAAATCAAAGAACCATGTGGGGAACAGAAACAGAGAAGAGGATTAAGTGAAAATCTGAATACTGAAAGCTGAGCCTTTTAGTCACTTTCTTCTACTGTGTTTTCAGAATAGCAGCCAGACATACACACCACCTCCCTCACACTCACCCTCGCTTCCCAATTCATGCTGCATTGAAATATATTCAAAATGTTGTTGATGCACGTGACAGAGTTATTTGGAAAAATTAACAAAAAAGATCTTAGCAAACTTAGCAGATGGAAAGATGAGAGAATTATTAACTGCAGGAAAAAGTATTATATAAGAAAGAGGGGTGGTGTAGTATGCGCCGTGGCTTAATAGTGCATAACATTTGCACAGTTTGAATAATGCTAACACTGAGTATTGATTTACCCTAAAATTATCTTGTACGTTGGGGGTGAGGGAAGGAGAGTGGCTGGACATGGGAGTGTGCTGGGTATGATCGGTCTTCCATATACACACTTACCCTTTCAACATACCCCCTTACTTATAGAGGCTGGGAAGCTAAAAATGGCCATATTTCCCAATGGCCTTGAAGCTACAGAGTTGGATGGAATTTAAGTTCTGTCATAAGATGCACTTGCTTGGGATTTGGAAGGCTGTGGTGAGGTAAAGGCCATTTCCTCGTGGCTGTGGCTACTGGTAAACAAGGTTGAACAGATAAGAGTGTTTACAGTGCCAGATTTCACATTCCAATGTCTATTTAGGACTTTATGGGTGCGTCATGCACTCTACCTGTTATGCCATTGAATCCAATAGTTCTGTGGTGGCCTTTGCCTCCCACTCAATTGTTGCCTGCCCCATCCCCCGCCCCCAGAACAATTTGGTAATCACTAGTTCCCTGCTCTGAATCCCTAGAACAGTTGGTTTCCAGAACTGAACAGTGGTACTGGGATAAAACTGAATCCCAAATGACAAATTCAGAAACAACAATATGAGCACATTACTTACAAATCTAGACTTCCCTAGGAGGGAAGTCAACTGCCAGAGTGGGAGTGAGTAGCATTGGAGGCCTGGGCAGACACAGAAGTGAACACATTTTATAAATTATACTGCAGCTATTCTAAAAGCATAAAGTGGATTTGGCCTCGTTCATCTAATATCATTGTTCTAAAATTAAAGACAATATTACTGTAGGGCAGTTTTAAACAGTTTCAATCATTCACATATGCCAATTGTCTTCTCTAAAAATTTTTCTTATATCGGGTTAATAGTATTCATACAGCCAAAGGAAGAAACATATTCAAGTATTCCACAATCTGTCTCACCATGCATCCTTTCATTGACCTCTGAAACAGAAGAATCAGTGTGTGTTAATACAATGTTTTGATGCTTTCTTTTGAACACATATACAAGGAGTCTTACTTCCCGTCTCCCCTAGATCTCTAAGAATTTTCAGGAAGCTTACGTTTCTATGACCTTTTTGGTTCTGTTTCTCCTGAATTACCATTTTGGATCTGCTAATTCTTTTACAGCCTGGATGGGTTCACACAAGGAGCTTAGTTCCTTTTCTTGCTTTTCTTCATCCTCTTAGGAAGAAAAAAAGTCATATTTTCTTATATGGAAAAATTAAAGTCAAGTCCACTTTCTCCTTCACACTCATCTCAGGGATTCCCATTACACAGTGTAGGAACCAGAAAAAACTTTAAAATTATAGCTGTCAGGTCAGCCACAGCACATTTTCTGAACAGTCAAAACTTTCCCCAGGGTAGATTTATAGGAAGACAGGTTTTAATTCAGACTGCACGAACAATAACTTTCTGATTATCAGAAAAGCAAAATTATGAGAAGAATGTCAAAATGAAATGACAATGTGTCCTATTTGAAAACATTATGAAAAGATAAATAGTAATCTCTCCTGAAGAGCTTATACATTTTGATTATCTTTTTGCCACTGTGTGATAAATCTGTATTCAATGCCTCCCTCAGAAGTACATAGAATAAGATTAGGTAAAGAATCCCAAAGTTATCTGTGAAAATAAATTCCTTACTCTATGTGTGTGTGTGCACACATGTGTGCATGTGTGTATGCGAGATGATGTTTTTATTTAATCATGTCTTTAAAGCATTAATTTTTTTTTTTTTTGCTTTGGCAAACATATCATTGGCAATATCTCTCAATTTTTGTGTGATATTTTGATTTCCACATAAGCAGCAATTGGATTAAGGTGTAACTTTAAAACATTTTCATTCAGCAAACTAGTTTCTAAAACTGCAGAGGGGTGAGTATCTTTTTTTAGAAAACTACACTTATTCAATGTTTGTGGACCACTTTCCTCATTAAAGATTGAAACCAGCAGATGAAAGAAGCTGAAAACTGAAAGGACAAATCTCCAGAATATTTATTTCTTACTTCCATTTATTAATAAGAAATATATAAGTGATTTTGTGATTTTTCAGGCTTTTTAAAACAGCTTAATTGAGTTATAATTTACATGTCACAGAACTTGCCTGTTGTAAGCATACAATTATTTTTAGCAGATTTGTAGAATTGTGTAACAATCACCACAATCCAATTTTAAAATATTTCCATCACCCCAAAAAGTTTTTTGGTACCTATTTTCAGCCATTCCTATTTCTACTCCCAGCCCCAGGCAACAAATGATTTACTTTTTGTCTCTATAGATTTATCATTTCTTAACATTTCTTATAAATGAAATGATGCAATATATAGTCTTCCATGTTTGACTTCTTTCACTTAACAAAATATTTTAAGGTTAATCCACATTATAACATGTATCAATAGTTATTCCTCTTCATTGCTGAATAATAACCCAGTATGTGGACAGATATACCCTATTTTGTTTATCAGTTCATGGACTTCTGGGTTGCTTCCACTTTTTGGCTATTATAAACAAAGTTGTTATAAACATTCATGTGCAAATTTCTGTATGGATACAAGTTTCCAATTCTCTAATTGCCGGGTCATATGGTAATTCTATGTTTAACTTTTTGCTATTTCCAAAGCAGCTGCATCATATTTGTGTTCACACCTGCAATGCAGAAGAGTTCCAATTCCTACGCATCCTGACAAAACTTACTAGTCTTTTTATTATTATTTATAGCTATCTTAGTTGGTTGTGTAGTGGTATCTCATTGTGGTTTTATGTTGCATTTCCCTAATGATTAATAATGTTGAGCATCTCTTCATGAGCTTATTAGCCATTTCTATATCTTCTTTGTGAAATGTTGATTCACATCTTTTGCCCAATTTTAATTGAGAAGTATGTCCTACAATTATTGGGTTATAAGTGTTCTTTACATAGTCTGGATGGAAATACTTTACCAGATATAATATTTACAAATATATTCTTCCAATCTGTGGCTGTTTCTTAATTTTCTTAAGACTTTCAGGTTTTGAAATGGGGGAGGGAAAATTTAATTAACTCAATATTATGTAAGAAAGATACTTAATCTAATGATTTTAATTTTTTAAATCCTCAGACACAAACTTTAGAGCTTCTGGACAATAGTGCAGACTGAATTTGACTGTAATTAAAGCCTACATCCTAGAGGATAAATTATAATACAAGGAAAAACTTTTATAGTAATATATGTTGATATAAGACTAGTGGTTTACAGCTAACTCACTTGCAGGGGTTAGCTGAAGGTGGGAGTTGGGTGGTGGTGTGTATGTAGATCTGATTTGTAAGCATTTCCAATTTCCATGGTGTAAATACTTCCCCTAGACTATTTCAAGATTTAACAAGCAGCTCACAAAATACCTGAATATTTAGCTCTTGTCTCTAGAGAGCCAGAAGAAGCTAGCTCTAGCATTTTACTGAAAATCTATAATTGGACTGGTGACAAGAAGTCTTGAAGAGAAACTCCAATAAAAAAAAAAAAAAAAGGACAGGGGAATGCCTGGTGGTTTAGTCAGTTGAGCATCCGACTCTTAATTTTGGGTCAGGTCACAATCTCACAGTTGTGAGATGAAGCCCAGCATCAGCAACAGGCTCTGTGCTGGGCATGGAACCTGCTTGGGATTCTGTCTCCCTCTCTCTCTCTGCCCCTTCCCTGCTTGCAGATTCTCTCTCTCTCAAAATATTAGTATTTAATTTAACATTTATTAAGCCCAACTGCTTTGGAGGAATTTGCATATTACCAAGAAAGAAGTGGCTGATACTTTACGTAAGAATGAAAGCAAGATGAGTTTGTTTTAAGAGAGAGTCCTCTTGCGTGCACACCAGAGGAAGAGAGGCAGAGAGAGAGACGAAGACAGAAAATCCCAAGCAGGTTCAATATTGTCAATGTAGAGCCCTACTCAGGACTCAAATTCATGAACCATGAGATTGTGACCTGAGCACAAATCAAGACTCACAGGCTTAACTGACTGAGGCACCCAGGTGCCCTTGAAGATGAGTTGTTAAGAATTCAAGTCTACAGATTTAAAAAAATATATAGGTGGGGACTTTAACACTCCACTTACAGAAATGGATAGATCATCTAGACCCACGGTCAATAAAGAAACAAGGACCGTGAATGATACATTGGATCAGATGGACTTGACGGATATATTTAGAACTCTGCATCCCAAAGCAACAGAATATACTTTCTTCTCGAGTGCACATGGAACATTCTCCAAGATAGATCACATACTGGGTCACAAAACAGCCCTTCATAAGTATACAAGAATTGAAGTCATACCATGCATACTTTCAGACCACAACGCTATGAAGCTTGAAATCAACCACAGGAAAAAGTCTGGAAAACCTCCAAAAGCATGGAGGTTAAAGAACACCCTACTAAAGAATGAATGGGTCAACCAGGCAATTAGAGAAGAAATTTAAAAATATATGGAAACAAACGAAAATGAAAATACAACAATCCAAACACTTTGGGATGCAGCAAAGGCAGTCCTGAGAGGAAAATACATTGCAATCCAGGCCTATCTCAAGAAACAAGAAAAATCCCAAATACAAAATCTAACAGCACACCTAAAGGAAATAGAAGCAGAACAGCAAAGATACCCCAAACCCAGCAGAAGAAGAAAATAATAAAGATCAGAGCAGAAATAAACAAAATAGAATCTTAAAAAACTGTAGAGCAGATCAACGAAACCAAGAGTTGGTTTTTTGAAAAAATAAACAAAATTGATAAACCTCTAGCCAGGCTTATCAAAAAGAAAAGGGAGATGACCCAAATAGATAAAATCATGAGTGAAAATAGAATTATTACAACCAATCCCTCAGAGATACAAGCAATTATCAGGGAATACTATGAAAAATTATATGCCAACAAACTGGACAACCTGGAAGAAATGGACAAATTCCTAAACACCCACACGCTTCCAAAACTCAATCAGGAGGAAATAGAAAACTTGAACAGACCCATAACCAGCGAAGAAATTAAATCAGTCACCAAAAATCTCCCAACAAATAAGAGTCCAGGACCAGATGGCTTCCCAGGGGAGTCCTACCAGACGTTTAAAGCAGAGATAATACCTATCCTTCTCAAGCTATTCCAAGAAATAGAAAGGGAAGGAAAACTTCCAGACTCATTCTATGAAGCCAGTATTACTTTGATTCCTAAACCAGACAGAGACCCAGTAAAAAAAGAGAACTACAGGCCAATATCCCTGATGAATATGGATGCAAAACTTCTCAATAAGATACTAACAAATCGAATTCAACAGCATATAAAAAGAATTATTCACCATGATCAAGTGGGATTCATTCCTGGGCTGCAGGGCTGGTTCAACATTCACAAATCAATCAACGTGATACATCACATTAATAAAAGAAAAGATAAGAACCATATGATCCGGGGCGCCTGGGTGGCGCAGTCGGTTAAGCGTCCGACTTCAGCCAGGTCATGATCTCGCGGTTCCTGGGTTCGAGACCCGCGTCGGGCTCTGCGCTGACAGCTCAGAGCCTGGAGCCTGCTTCGGATTCTGTGTCTCCCTCTCTCTCTGCCCCTCCCCCGTTCATGCTCTGTCTCTCTCTGTCCCAAAAATAAATAAACGTTGGAAAAAAAAAAAAAAAAAGAACCACATGATCCTGTCAATCGATGCAGAAAAGGCCTTTAACAAAATTCAGCATCCTTTCTTAATAAAAACCCTCAAGAAAGTCGGGATAGAAGGAACATACTTAAACATCATAAAAGCCATTTACGAAAAGCCCACAGCTAACATCATCCTCAATGGGGAAAAACTGAGAGCTTTCTCCCTGAGATCAGGAACACAACAGGGATGTCCACTCTCACTGCTGTTGTTTAACACAGTGTTGGAAGTGTTAGCATCAGCAATCAGACAACAAAAGGAAATCAAAGGCATCAAAATGGGCAAAGATGAAGTCAAGCTTTCACTTTTTGCAGATGACATGATATTATACATGGAAAACCTGATAGACTCCACCAAAAGTCTGCTAGACCTGATACATGAATTCAGCAAAGTTTAAGGATACAAAATCAATGTACAGAAATCAGTTGCATTCTTATACACTTATAATGAAGCAACAGAAAGACAAATAAAGAAACTGATCCCATTCACAATTGCACCAAGAAGCATAAAATACCTAGGAATAAATCTAACCAAAGATGTAAAAGATCTGTATGCTGAAAACTATAGAAAGCTTATGAAGGAAATTGAAGAAGATATAAAAAAATGGAAAAACATTCCACGCATGAGCATTGGAAGAATAAATATTGTCAAAATGTCAATACTACCCAAAGCTACCTACACATTCAATGCAATCCCAATCAAAATTGCACCAGCATTCTTCTCGAAGCTAGAACAAGCAATCCTAAAATTTGTATGGAACCACAAAAGACCCCGAATAGCCAAAGCAATTTTGAAGAAGAAGACCAAAGCGGGAGGCATCACAATCCCAGACTTTAGCCTCTACTACAAAGCTGTAATTATCAAGACAGCATGGTATTGGCACAAAAACAGACACATAGACCAATGGAATAGAATAGAAACCCCAGCACTAGACCCACAAACGTATGGCCAACTCATCTTTGACAAAGCAGGAAAGAATATCCAATGGAAAAAAGACAGTCTCTTTAACAAATGGTGCTGGGAGAACAGGACAGCAACATGCAGAAGATTGAAACTAGACCACTTTCTCACACCATTCACAAAAATAAACTCAAAATGGATAAAGGACCTGAATGTGAGACAGGAAACCATCAAAACCCTAAAGGAGAAAGCAGGAAAAGACCTCTCTGACCTCAGCTGTAGCAATTTCTTACTTGACACATCCCCAAAGGCAAGGGAATTAAAAGCAAAAATGAACTACTGGGACCTTATGAAGATAAAAAGCTTCTGCATAGCAAAGGAAACAACCAACAAAACTAAAAGGCAACCAACGGAATGGGAAAGATATTTGCAAATGACATATCGGACAAAGGGCTAGTACCCAAAATCTCTAAAGAGCTCACCAAACTCCACACCTGAAAAACAAATAACCCAGTGAAGAAATGGGCAGAAGATATGAATAGACACTTCTCTAAAGAAGACATCCAGATGACCAACAGGCACATGAAAAGATGCTCAACATCGCTCCTCATCAGGGAAATACAAATCAAAACCACACTCAGATATCACCTCATGCCAGTCAGAGTGGCCCAAATGAACAAATCAGGAGACTATAGATGCTGGAGAGGATGTGGAGAAACGGGAAGCCTCTTGCACTGTTGGTGGGAATGCAAACTGGTGCAGCCGCTCTGGAAAACAGTGTGGAGGTTCCTCAAAAAATTAAAAATAGACCTACCCTATGACCCATTAATAGCACTGCTAGGAATTTACCCAAGGGATACAGAAGTGCTGATGCATAGGGGCACTTGTACCCCAATGTTTATAGCAGCACTCTCAACAATAGCCAAATTATGGAAAGAGCCTAAATGTCCATCAACTGATGAATGGATAAAGAAATTGTGGTTTAAATACACAATGGAGTACTACGTGGCAATGAGAAAGAATGAAATATGGCCCTTTGTAGCAACATGGAAGGAACTGGAGAGTGTGATGCTAAGTGAAATAAACCATACAGAGAAAGACAGATACCATATGTTTTCACTCTTATGTGGATCCTGAGAAACTTAACAGAAACCCATGGGGGAGGGGAAGGAAAAAAAAAAAGAGGTTAGAGTGGGAGAGAGCCAAAGCATAAGAGACTCTTAAAAACTGAGAACAAACTGAGGCTTGATGGGGGTGGGAGGGAGGGGAGGGTGGGTGATGGGTATTGAGGAGGGCACCTTTTGGGATGAGCACTGGGTGTTGTATGGAAACCAATTTGACAATAAACTTCATATATTGAAAAAATAAATAAATAAAAAATAAAAAATATATAGGTAATTTCTACAAAGGATGAAAATAAAAATAGAAGTACTCTCTGGAGCAGAAAATGGAGAATATTTTATAACACTGGTATCACCACTATTAATGAGGCAAAGGAATTGGAGTGAACTGTGATAGCTGTGTGGAATTCATTCCATGTGATCTGAGTGTTACTGACCCATCCCATCTCCCTACAGCTGCAAACACACAACACTGGTCAGTCACAGCACTTCACCTCCTTATCCTCTAAGATTGGTTCAAGAAAGGCAGATGAACCAAATCCAGAGCCCTCCCTTGAACTTTTACTGGAAGAAGCAAGAAAGAGGTATACTCTTTTTGCTGGGGTCATTGGGCATGAGGACAGCCAAAGCTTGGAATTGTAGTTTTCTCAAATGGTGGACCCACTCTTCTCCCACTATTTAGTCATGGGATTTGCAAGGGATTAAAAAACATCAACTATCCCATCTCTCTATGGTGCAAAGCATTCTCCCTGGCTACAGTGCTAATCTAGACGTAATCCAATTAAAGCCAAGTTCAGGACTTTCAATCAGAGTTTAGGGAAGTTAAAAATGTTCTCTTTCCCAGAAAGTGATCGAGTGGCCTCTACCAGTCATGGGAAAAGTCATCCTAAGGAAAAATCTAACACAAGGAGGATGGCAAAGCCTAAAAATTCTCAGAGAAAGATCCAAAGCCCTGATGAAGCCATTCTTGAAGATTATATGTGAACAAATAAGTCTTTTTTTTTTTTTTTTTTAGTCAGTGTAAAATCAATTTTCTATTACTTACAACAAAACCATCCTATCTGATTCAACATCTTTCTGCCCTAAGTTATTTTGTTTTTTCAGCTTTTTGGTATCACTTAACACTGCCAATCGCTTTTTGGAATTTTGTCCTCCTGGGCTTCAACCCTTCACTCCTCATTTGCTCTTTAAATTTTTTTTTTTCAACGTTTATTTATTTTTGAGACAGAGAGAGACAGAACATGAACGGGGGAGGGGCAGAGAGAGAGGGAGACACAGAATCGGAAACAGGCTCCAGGCTCTGAGCCATCAGCCCAGAGCCTGACGCGGGGCTCGAACTCACGGACCGCGAGATCGTGACCTGGCTGAAGTCGGATGCTTAACTGACTGCGCCACCCAGGCGCCCCTTCTTTTTTTTTTTTTTTTTTTTTAATTTTTTTTTCAACGTTTATTTATTTTTGGGACAGAGAGAGACAGAGCATGAACGGGGGACTCATTTGCTCTTTAAAGGCATGCAGCATATCCATGGAAAGACATAAACAGCACAACACATCACTGTTGATCCAGGATCATTTCTTCTTTTTCACCATCAACCTCTTTTCACATAGGCTTATGTGAACCAATTTTGGACTGCATGCTCACTCTAACCTTACACGCCATCGGAACAGTGCATCTGCTAATTACCCACTGACTCCCTATGGAGAACTCTGGTCCCTCAGGTAAGAAATATCCTGCCTTGGAGTCCAGCCTAGGCTCCTGAGACTTGACCAGGCTGATCCCACAGGACACAGGACACCGGAAACCGCCAAGAAAGGGAATCACACATCTGTGTCAGCACTTTCTACTGGTTCCCTTCCTGCCTTTTTGAGAACTCTATTTCAGTTCTTTTCAATACCTCTAATGGTCATGCCTACTTCCTAAACATTAGCATTTCCCCAGGTTCCAGTGCCACATAATAATCCCAATTTTTATAGTCAAACAAAAATAAATCCACAATAATTGAGTCATCTGTCCGAGTCAATAGTGACAAAATCAGGCTTGGAATTCAACCTTCTACAGCCCAGAGAAGTGTATTATTTACTTCCATAGCAGGTTGAACAGCCTTTGTTGAGAAAACTCCATGGAGCACGTTATATTTGATTCTGGGGGTGACATTTTAAGCAGAATATTGATATTATAAGTCCTTCTAAGAAGGAAGGATCCAAAAGCTATTTTCAGGTGAGGAAAGAGACTAAGAATGTTGTCTCTTGGGAAGAAAACTCATAGGAGAGAGCAGACAGCTGTCTCAAATATTTAAACATCTGGGCTATATAAAGAAAACCAGATTTAATTCATGCTTTCTCATGAGGAAGATCAGGAACAATGAGCAAAAGTTACAATTAAGTCAATCTGGGTTAAATGCACAATAAGAGAAACTTCTAATAATCAGAATTGTTCCAAATATCGTTACCTTGTGAGGTGGTGAGCTCCCATCAGTAAAAAGTGTCAAGCAGAAGTTAGGCATCAAGAAGTCAGGGATATTGGAGACACACATTCCTAATTTGAATTGATCAGATAGCTTTTAAGGAAGATTCCAGATGCCTTTTTTAAATTCTAGAATGTGTCTCAAATGAAATGCAATCAGCAAAATTTTAATTGGTGCGTCTCAAACTTCAGTGTGCATAACAATCACCTGGAAAGCTAGTTAAACCATATAGCCAAAGCTCCACCCTCCAGAGATTCTGATTCATTAAGTCTGAGGTGGGGCCTAAGAATTTGCTTTTCTATTAAGTTCCGAAATGATGCTAATTCTGCTGGTTCAGGGACCATGCTTTGAATAGCTCTACAAATCATAATTATTTATTAGATATTTGTGAAGAGATGAAAGAAAATTAAAAGGCTTTGGCAAGCAAAAAGGGAAATAAAAAGTAATGTGCACTTGGCATTCATATAGGAAATAAAACAGTGTAATGACTACTTCAAAGGAAAAAACCCTTCCAAAACACAGGCCACATCTACCCAACAGTATAAAAACATTTGGAGAGGAAATTAATTGGTACATATGGTTGTGGGTGTTCGTTTCTAACCATACTAAACATTCCATCAAAGCCTTTCTTTTATACATTTGGTTAAGTAATTCCAATGAGAGGATGCCATGTAAAAACTTCCTATTTGGGGTCAGATATCTACTCAGAACTAGGTATCTCTACTGCTTATCTCTAACACTTTCTTTAGCAACTCCACCCAGACCAGTGATAAAACTGAGGATGAGCTTGTCAGGAATTAAGGAGAGCTGTTTGGGACAAATAGTATAATTCAATTTCTAACTGTCTTTACCTTTGAAATGGAAATCTGAGGCAATCATTTTAAAACTATAAGTTCCTTAATGGAAAATTCAAATGGACAAATCCTTATTCCTCCTTCAAAGTTCATCTCAAATTGCACTCTCTCATTAAGTCTCTGCTGATCCTATCAACAGACTGAGCTCCAAATCCTTATCTCACTATTTACTATATTCTGACTTGCAAATGCTATTTGTTGCACTAGTGTAGGCCTAATAACACAATGGGTTAAACAGAGAATGCGTAACATACAGAATTATTAAATTCTGATATATAAGTATATAGGAACAAGTAAAGGAGACTACGTGGTAGCTTAGGGCTGAGGGAGAGTAGCCAAGGAAGAACAAAGTTGAAAAGGATTCCTTTCCCTAAGACTGGGGTTCAGACCTCATTGGAGAAGGTACAGTTTAGCCCCCTGGATAACAAAGGCGTTCCCTAGTGTGCCCTAACCAGAGTTAATTGGGGTCACTGGAAGAGCAGGAGACATCCCTCTAGATTACGGGCTGAGGATAGCTGATCAGCAGCCAGAGGTGTGAGTGTGTACAGGGCATGGGAACCGTGGGTGCAGGCAGGCCACCGGCACTGGAAAAGTGAGTGATGGCTCCTGGAGTGAAAACCCTCCAGACTCCTGGCGATCCACATTCAGGCCTGCACAAGGAATTAGAGCACTGATATGAGCAAGAAGCCTTCGGGACAGCAATCTCTATGTCAAGGAGAAGGGTGCTATGGGAATCTTATTGACAGACTAGGCTGAAGCTGCGAGATCACCTACTGACCACAAAAAAAGGCATGTGGCTGAAGCAGATCTCCACCAGGTGTCCTCACACATTCCACCAGCTGGAAACAGCAGTAGACACCCTTCTAACAGTCTCTAAATTTTCAGAACAGAAAAATGTATAGAGAAAGAGAGTAGATTAGTCATTATCAGGGACTGGAGGGGAAAGGAGAATGGGGGATGACTGCAAATGAATATGGTAGGGAGAGATGAAAATGTTCTAGAATTAGATAGCATTGATGTATGTACCACGTAATGCCCATACTAAAAAACATTGGATTTCAGGCTTTAGGGTGAACTTTATGATATGCAAATTATATATCAATAAAACTATTATTGGGGCACCTGGGTGGCGCAGTCGGTTAAGCGTCCGACTTCAGCCAGGTCACGATCTCGCGGTCCGTGAGTTCGAGCCCCGCGTCAGGCTCTGGGCTGATGGCTCAGAGCCTGGAGCCTGTTTCCGATTCTGTGTCTCCCTCTCTCTCTGCCCCTCCCCCGTTCATGCTCTGTCTCTCTCTGTCCCAAAAATAAATAAACGTTGAAAAAAAAATTAAAAAAAAAAACTATTATTTATTTTGAGAACTAAGATTTCAATATATACTTCCATTTTCTTCTTTCCTTTCCAAGTACAGTTAGATTCAAAGAACGTGTATTGAAAACATAAAATTTCTTTCTTTTCTTGGAACAATTACGATATATAGAAAATTGGAATGTAATAATCAGTGACTTCAAGTTTCATATATAGATATCAAGATATCTAATAATAGTTATTGGTTGTCATGAATTCTGAAAACCAGTGAGATAGTGGAGAGACTATGGGGCTCAGTAACTAAGGGAAGAGAAGACTTGAGCAAGCCACCTCTTGCTTTATCCAGGTTTCCAATTACTCACTTGTGAAATAGGAAGTTGGGACAGATGACCTTCAACATCTACATGTTTCCATTATTTGCCCTAGAAAATTAGTTTTAGAGTCAAAATTTCAAAGACCTTTATTGTTTATGAATTAAATAAATGGTAATAAGAATTATTTTCTAACAAAAAAATACATATTAAATGTAGGTGGAATTATATACTGTGCTTTTCTTTTTCTCTTGACAAAGCCTGTGTCTCTTTATCACTAGGCTAAAAAATGTAATTCTAACCCTGTATGTATATGTGTATTATATTATTATATTTGAATTTTTATGTTTTCTTTGAAGGAATCTTTATCCACTTGACTACTTGAGCCTTCTGATTTTATATATACTTATGCATACTTTGATTACATAGATTTCATTTTTCTCTGTGGAAAGTTAAAATACAAGCAGCTAAAAAAAGCATGAACTATTTCCGCCAGCCCTCTCCTGGGACTTTGTTCCCAAGTTAGGCAGTTATTTAAAATTGAGCAATTGTACTGTCTTTTTTTCTAATGGTTATCATTTCAAAAACTCATGGCACTTAAAAAAAACAGAGAATAAAGCAAACCTACTTCAACTGGTCAGTGTGCTCCCTTGAAACACAGCAGATACTCTTCTATCTACCCATATTTGGATTTAAGTATATATTTAGACTCTTTATCCTAGGGACCTGAGTGTTTTGTACTCTGAAAGCACGTGCTCTTCTATTAGTCATCTTAAGAATCCACTTTTCCCTTCCCCTTCAACAAAAAGCATAAGGGCTAAGAAAAAATAAATAATTTGATCAAGAGCAGAAAAGGAGGATAACCAATAAGAAAAAAAAACACTGCAAGTCAAGTTCCTTGAGTCCTTATGTTAATCTGCTCCCCACAAAAGATCACTGCCTACTCACAAAGCCCTCCTCCACTACAATCAAAACTAACCCAACCTTATGAGAAAGAATGAAATCCTGCCATTTGCAACAGTGTGGACGGAACTGGAGTGTATTATGCTAAGTGAAATAAGTCAGTCAGAGAAAGATAGATATCATATGTTTTCACTCATAGCTGGAACTTGAGTAACTTAACAGAAGACCATGGGGGAAGGGAAGAGGAAAAAATAGTTTCAAACAGAGAGGGAGGCAAACCATAAGAGACTCTTAAATACAGAGAACAAACTGAGGGTTGATGTTGGGGGGGGGAGAGGGGGAAAATGAGTGATGGGCATTGAGGAAGGCACTTGTTGGGATGAGCACTGGGTGTGGTATATAAGTGATGAATCATGGGAATCTAACCCCAAAACCAAGAGCACACTATATATACACTGTATGATAGGTAACTTGACAATAAATTATACTTAAAAAAATAAATAAAAATAAAGTAATAGATCAGTCTCTAAAAAAAAAAAAATTATCTGCCTTTCCTCTGTGTACCCACAACATGTTACTTGAGACTCTTTTTAATGCTTATTTTATTCCGCTGTGCATTATATTACTTAAATGTCTGTCTCCCCCATTAGAATTGTATTTCCTTGAATAATGTGTCAGAATATCACTAAGTCACATTGAATAGAAACCTCATTTCTCAGTTTAAATCTCTCCAAATTCTCCTAAAATGGGGAAAGATGTCTACTTGATATTTATGTTCTTTGAACAGCTCCTTGTACAATGATTTCATTAAGGGGGTTCTCAATACAAGTGGTTGAACTAAATTCACCTGTGAGATCATCAGTTAAACCATATGAAATGGCCATTTCCTCAGGTCAAAATTTAGTAAGAATTCCATTAACTGGCCCAAATGCATTTCAGAAACCCACTGTTCAGTGTTAGCTTTTTTTTTTTTTTCCCCTACAGTGGGCTCTCCTATCAGGGACTTCACATTCAAGTAATTTTGTCAACATTTCATATGGCTCAATTTAATAATTTTCACCAAAGAGTTTTAAATGTATATACATATATTCATTATGAAAGCACCATTTGAAATTAATTTCCTCCTGTCTCTTACGGATTAGATTATTTAAAAGTTAGCAGGGTGAGTGGTCCAGTTACCTGTGAAGGGAAAAAAAAGTGGGGAGCAATGGTTCTTAGTTTTTTGGGGTATTAGAGAATACCCCCTTTGAAAATATGGACATACTTCCCAGAAAAATACACACACACACACACACACACACACACACTCAAGCCATTTTGCAAATAGTTCCAGCAGGTTAATAGATCTTTCCATCCTCACAAAGCCATCAGTTAATAACTCCTCTTCCAGAGAACTGCACTCAGAAGATTAAGATAAAGTGTTGAGTTTTTGTCCAGTAATTCCAGTCATTTCCCAATTTTAGAACCAGAGTAAAAAATTAATCTGTTTGGGGATCTCCCCCAGTCCACAAATTACTAGATGGTTGCTTCTCTTCGCCTGTACAAATACAATTAAAGTGGAAGATCATATAATGTATTGTCCAAATTGTATTTGAGGGCAAAAGGAGCATTAATAATTACACTAAGACAACAGAACCATGATCTATTAAGAAAACATTACCATTAAATATTAAATATATCAGACTTCTATTGTCCAAATGACCACACCATTTTTTCATTTTCCACAAAGAACTGGGTGGTTCAGTTGGCTAAGTGTCGGACTCTCGATCGTGCCTCAGGTCATGATCTCAAGGTTCATGAGTTCCAGCCCTAAGCAGGGCTCTGCACTGACAGCATGATGCCTGCTTGAGATTCCCTTTCTCCCTCTCTCTGTCTCTCCCCAGCTTGTACACGCATGCTCTCTCTCTCTCAAAATAAATAAATAAATAAACTTAAAAAACAAAAACAAAAACAAAAAAAATGACCAGATTTATGGATCTCTTTTCCTTTTATATTTCAATTGCAGCAAGTAAGTCAGTTAAATTCTATAGGACTCAGTCTTCTCACCAGGAGTAGGAGTATTTGGAAATGCTTTTTATCAGAAATGTTTCTAAGTAAAGTTTCCTAAGCTTCCTGTTTAGAAAAAAGAAAGAAAGAAAGAAAGAAAGAAAGAAAGAAAGAAAGAAAGAAAGAAAGAAAGAAAGAAAGAAAAAGACTTAAAATCACAGTATATTTGTAAAGGCCAAATAAATTGAATTGATGAAAAGTCACTAATGCTTACAGTCTACCAAAATCTAATTTTCAAGCATAAATTGTAAAAATGTATTATTATTGATAACCACACAACTAACATGTATAGAGTATTTACTCTATGCCAAGCACTATGCTAAGCACTTCATGTATTTTCTCATGTAATTATCACAAAGAGGTAGGTATCTTAGTCCCACTCACAGATGAAGAAAACAGAACTTAGACACTTGATTGAGGTTACACTGCTAGTGAATGATAGAATCAAGGTCAAAACCCAGTCTGACTACAGAGCTTGAGATCTTCATTGCTAAATTAAAGCTAATGAGTTTACCAAGTAATGTCCCTGTTTTGAACTTAACTATCAACCAGTGGCCCTGACATTAAAAAAAATATATATACTGCATTTCCTAAGTGTCATAAAAGATACCTCTTTCACATCCCTTAATTGCTTATTATCACAGTCAATGATAAAAGTCACTCTCTTGGTTTAGATCAGGAGAATATAGTATATTCAATTATTGTTAGTCCATATTAAAAATGTCAAGTCTGTTAAGACCAATTATCTAAGGAATAATTCATAATGGACTACATCCTTGAATATGAAATAGCTACAAGTGTGAGGGATATGACTCCATCTGAAAGAATTTTTTAAATGACAACCTAAAAATTATTCTATATTTTTACATGTGGTACTTAGAAACAAATTCTATTGAAGCATTTTAAAAAATCTTAAAAAATTATATCTTTGATGTTTATTTGTTTATTTTTGAGAGAGAGAGAGAGAGCGAGCATGGGTGGGGGTGGGGCAGAGAGAGAAAGAAAATCCCAAGCAGGCTCTGCACTGCCAGCACAGAGCCTGACATGGGAATCAAGAGTCGGATGCTTAGCCAACTGAGCCACCTTGTGCCCCTAAAAATCTTAAAATATAATTTAAATGTGAAATTGTCAATTGCTCTCAGTATTGAGGAGCTACATTAGCACAACATATGGTTCCTACTAATGCCATTTTAAAGACCCCACCTTACATTACTTACTACCTTGGAGAAAGTCTTAGTCCTTAGTGGATTTTTAAACCTAATGATAGATTTAAATATCTTAACCTTGAAATCTAATATTGTAAGTTAACATGCAAGATTATAATGCAGATTTTCCTGAAGATATATGGAAAAGTCAAGCAAAATTTGGGAAACATTTCATTAAATAACCAAAGTGAATCACTTTACCAACACTTAAAATTGCTGAAGGCTGTGCCATTTTAATTATTTTTTTTACATTTATTTATTTTTTGAGAGACATAGAGAGACAGAGCACAAGTTTGGGAGGGGCAGAGAAAGAAGGAGACACAGAATCCAAAGCAGGCTCCAGGCTCCGAGTGGTCAGCACAGAGCCTGATGCAGGGCTCGAACTCACAAACTGTGAAATAATGACCTAAGCCGAAGTCAGACACTTAACAGACTGAGCCACCCAGGTGCCCCAGGACTGTGCCATTTTATATGCTCAGGACTATACAGTAACTACACAGTTAACAAACATTAACAATCATAGGGTATCTGCCTATAACTGCCCTCCTATCCTTACATGAGTCAGCCAATTTAGGTCTAGGACAAGGCAGAACAAAAAAAAAAAAAAAAAAAAAAATTTCAGAATAGAAAATTTTCAAGACCCTGGGGATGTTCCACTAACGTATCCTGATGTTTTATCACCTCAAAAACATTTATTATTAGTTGTATAAATGCTTTGTATTCCCTATGAGATTTTAAGCACTCAACAACATGGGAGATCTCTTAAGCAAATATGTTGATGCTAGCAAAATAACAAAAATAACAATAATATCAGAAGATGTAAATATTAAATTAGTCTATAATATTAGTGACCTAAAAGCTATAAACTTTAGGAAATAGAAAGGACTTAAGTTTTTCGTGCCTTTCACCTAGTACATAACTTAAGTTCCCATAAATCTTAATACTAACATAAATTATAACCAATTTATTTTTTCCTACAGATATGCTAAAAGTAATATAAACTTCCATTTGGAGGTCACTGTATATATACCAAATTACATAATTAAAGCTAAAAATAATAAACATTTGTGTCTATCTACTAAACAACAAAAGCTGGAGATCAATTGACTTATAAACTATCAAACTATCAAAAAATAGGTCCAAAATCAAGGGCATCTTTAAACACAGGTCAGAAACCCTATTAAATGAAAGGCAAAACTTGAAGGATGTTTTAGCACCACTATCCACAAACTTAAAACCAGCCGGGTACAGGAAAAATAGAGGGAGGTTTCTTCAAAACCACCCACACAGTGGCTGTCCTCCTCCTCCCAGGTCTGCCCATGGAGACCAGCTTCCTGCTCAAGCATGAGGAGCACACAGTGCATATGGAAAACTGTGGAGTCAGCCAAATTCCCACCCACCTCAGTTCCTCTCCTCAGCAGCTCCCTGACAACACACAGAAACCAATCAGTTCGATGTGATGGCGAGATGAAAGCCAGGACCCACTTCTCTTGCAAATGGAAATCTTTAGCAACATTGCAGGGACTCAACAAACCCACAGAGCACATGAATGAAACATCAAGAGTTTTAAGAAGCAAAAGTTGAAGAGGTGTATTTTATTAGAAAAGGAGATTTGAGGCATGAAGGAATGGAGTTTTTATATGCAGATTCTTTACAGTATAGTACTATAAGTGTAATTTCTCTTCCTTATAATTTTCTTAACAACATTTTCTTTTCTCTACATTGCTTTATAAAACATATAACATCTAAAATATATACTGTCTATAACTAGAATATATACTAACTGTTTATATTATCAGTAAGTCCTCCAGTCAATAGTAGGTTATTAGTAGTTACATTTTTGGGGAGTCAAAAGTTATATGTAGATTTTTGGCTCCACAAGAGGTTGGCACCCATAATCCCTGTGTTGTTCAAGGGTCACTGTAGGCACACGAAGGAAACTAATATGAGAAATGAAATCCCTTTCAAAGGTGTTAGGAAAGTAAGAAAAAAATTGAGTAATGTAAATAAAAATTAAAACCTTGTCTCTCCAGAATCATGAGTGAATGAATTATGGTATGCAGAGTTTTTTGGAAAGTTGGAAATACATCCTTTAATACATATTTAAAACATATTTAACCATCTTGAATGCAAATCTTTCTAAAATCTATTGTACATTACTTTGACTTCCTAAATGTGCTTATTTCTTATAGGCTTATGATAAGAAACACTGTGCAATGATTTACAAACTCCAATCTGAGATGAGGTGTAGGTTTGACTCATAAGAATCACTTGGGACACCTCATAGAAATATAGAGAAAAGATTCTGGTTTGGGGGGTAGAAGTAAAGCCCGGAAATCTGTGCTTTTTAAAAACTTTCTCAGGTGATTCTGATTCACAGCTAGTCTCATGAACCAAGAGTATAAGAGGAAGAACAGGGGCGCCTGGGTGGCGCAGTCGGTTAAGCGTCCGACTTCAGCCAGGTCACGATCTCGCGGTCCGTGAGTTCGAGCCCCGCGTCAGGCTCTGGGCTGATGGCTCAGAGCCTGGAGCCTGTTTCCGATTCTGTGTCTCCCTCTCTCTCTGCCCCTCCCCCGTTCATGCTCTGTCTCTCTCTGTCCCAAAAATAAATAAACGTTGAAAAAAAAAATTAAAAAAAAAAAAAATAAGAGGAAGAACATTTGCCTGACCATTAGTATTTAGGTAGCTTTATTTCTAATAGTTGTGCATGTATTCAATGCACAATGATCGGACATCTAATATATCCTATTATTGAACACCTAAAATGGGCTTTGATATATCAAGATGAATAAAACATGGTCAGAGAGTTCATATTCAAATAGGGGAGCCAAATACATAAATATGGTACAATGAGTCAATCCAATAACAGGATGCCATGAAAATCATTCACTGGACAGTGAAAGACCTCCTGTTTTAGCCAGGGCTTCCTGAAGGAGATGGCATCTGAGGTGAGTCATAAATGTTGAGATATTTGCCAAGTGAATTTGGAATGAGAATAAGAAGGGAGAAGGGGGTGATGTGCCAAGTCTCCCCCTAATTATACATACAATATCAGGAGTTGATGGTAGAAAGTAGGGAAGGAATGGTTGAGTTTGAAGTTCATCTTGCAGGCAGTGGAAAGCTGTTGCAGTATAAAGTCTCTGTCACCATCAGACTTAAACTTCAGTCAGATGTCTCCGGCTGGATAAGCGGTATATAAATTTAAGAAAGATAAGAAATGAAAGGAGAAAGAGGACTTAGGAAATTGGTGGGAAAATTCCAGGCACATGATATCGAAGGTCTCATATAAGGCAGTGAAAATTGATATGGAAAACAGAATAAACATTGGAGGAAAATGGAGGCAAGGATGACTGCCCACCAGCAAGACTATATAAGACAAGTAACTTTTCCTTTCTAAATGTCATCAATAAAATGTGGAGCCTAGATGGCCTTTAGGAGAACTTCGAACTCTAAAAGACTATGAATCATTACAAAACAGATTATTTTATTATTCAATGATGTCCTCAAAGTATCTTAAAGTTGACCTTACACTAAGTGACTCCTGGACATTTTAAAATAGTTTTTATTGTTCTCTAAAATATTGCTAAGTTCTCTCTTGGTGTTAATTTATCCATTGCAATAGTAGCTGCTGACAGCATGCCTGTATATAGTACTTCTTCCCTCTTCTAAGTTTTCTATTTCATATGTATACTGTAGGTACAAAAGTTAGGTAACTTAAGTAATGTCCCTCTCTTCTGAACTCACACCACTTCATTTGTAATTCCCTACAACATTTCTTCCTTCTATACTGCTTTGCTCTTAGTTGTGTAAATGCTTTCTTTTTTGTATTAACTTGTTTTATTTTTTTATTTTTTTAAATTTGCATCCAAATTAGTTACCATATCGTGCAACAATGATTTCAGGAGTAGATTCCTTAGTGCCCCTTACCCATTAGGCTCATTCCCCCCTCCTATAACCCCTCCCATAACCCTCAGTTTGTTCTCCATATTTGAATCTCTTCTGTTTTGTCCCCCTCCCTGTTTTTATATTATTTTTGTTCCCCTTCCCTTATGTTCATCTGTTTTGCCTTTAAGTCCTCATATGAGAAGTCATATGATTTTTATCTTTCTCTAATTTCACTTAGCATAATACCATCCAGTACCATCCACATAGTTGCAAATGGCAAGATTTCATTCTTTTTGATTGCCGAGTAATACTCCATTGTATACATATATACCACATCTTCTTTATTCACTCATCCATCGATGGACATTTGGGCTCTTTCCATACTTTGGCTATTGCTGATAGTGCTGCTATAAACATGGGGGTGCATATGTCCCTTTGAAACAGCACACCTATATGCCTTGGATAAATGCCTAGTAATACAATTGCTGGGTCGTAGGGTAGTTCTATTTTCAGTTTTTTGAGGAACCTCCATACTGTTTTCCAGATTGGCTGCACCAGTTGCATTCCCACCAATGCAAAAGAGATCTGCTTTCTCTGCATTCTCGCCAACATCTGTTGTTGCCTGAGTTGTTAATGTTAGCCATTCTGACAGGTGTGAGGTGGTATCTCATTGTGGTTTTGATTTGTATTTCCCTGATGATGAGTGATGTTGAGCATTTTTTCATGTGTTGGTTGGCCATCTGGATGTCTTCTTTGGAGAAATGTCTATTCATGTCTTTTGCCCATTTCTTCACTGGATTATTTGTTTCTTGGGTGTTGAGTTTGATTAAGTTCTATATAGATTTTGGATATTAACTCTTTATCTGATATGTCATTTGCAAATATCTTCTCCCATTCTGTCGGTTGCCTTTTAGTTTTGCTGATTGTTTCCTTCACTGTGCAGAAGCTTTTCATTTTGATGAGGTCCCAATAGTTCATTTTTGCTTTTGTTTCCCTTGCCTCTGGAGACGTGTTGAGTAAGAAGTTGCTGCGGCCAAGATCAAAGCAGTTTTTGCCTGCTTTCCCCTCAAGGATTTTGATGGCTTCCTGTCTTACATTGAGGTCTTTCATCCATTTTGACTTTATTTTTGTGTCTGGTGTAACAAAGTGATCCAAGTTCATTTTTCTGCATGTCGCTGTCCAGTTTTCCCAGCACTACTTGCTGAAGAGACTGTCTTTATTCCATTGGATATTCTTTCCTGCTTTGTCAAAGATTAGTTGGCCATATGTGTGTGAATCCATTTGTGGGTTCTCTATTCTGTTCCATTGACCTGAGAGTCTGTTTTTGTGCCAGTACCATACTGTATTGATGATTACAGCTTTATTGTACAGCTTGAAGTCCATGATTGTGATGCCTCCTGCTTTGGTTTTCTTTTTCAAGATCGCTTTGGCTACTCGGGGTCTTTTCTGGTTCCATACAAATTTTAGGATTATTTGTTCTAGCTCTGTGAAGAATGCTGGTGTTAGTTTAATAGGTATTGCATTGAATATATAGAATGTTTTGGGTAGTGTTGACATTTTAACAGTGTTTTTTCTTCCAATCCATTAGCGTGGAATATTTTTCCATTTTTTTGTTTCTTCCATTTCTTTCATAAACTTTCTATAGTTTTCAGTGTATAGATTTTTACCTCTTTAGTTATGTTTATTCCTAGGTATTTAATGGGTTTTGGTGCAAATGTAAATGGGATCGATTCCTTGATTTCTCTTTCTGTTGCTTCATTATTGGTGTATAGGAATGCAACCGATTTCTGTGCATCGATTTTATATCCTACGACTGTGCTCTTTTCATGAATCCATTCTAGCAATTTTTGGTGGAATCTTTTGGGTTTTCCACACAGAGTATCATGTCATCTGCAAAGAGTGAAAGTTTGACCTCCTCCTGGCCAATTGGGATGTCTTTTATTTCTTTGTGTTGTCTGATTGCAGAGGCTAAGACTTCCAATGCTGTGTTGAATAACAGTGGCGAGAGTGGATATCCCTGTCTTGTTGCTGACCATAGGGGGAAGGCTCTCAGTTTTTCCCCATTGAAGATGATATTAGCATTGGGTATTTCATATATGGCTTTTATGATCTCGAGGTATGCTCCTTCTATCCCTACTTTCATGAGGGTTTTTATCAAGAAAGGATGCTGTATTTTGTCAAATGCTTTCTCTGCATCTGTTGAGAGGATCATATGGTTCTTGTGCTTTCTTTTATTGATGTGATGAGTCATGTTAATTGTTTTGCAGATATTGAACCAGCCCTGCATCCCAGGTATAAATCCTCCTTGGTCATGGTGAATAATTTTTTTAATGTATTTTTGGATCCGGTTGGCTAATATCTTGTTGAGGATGTTTGCATCCATGTTCATCAGGGAAAAGGGTCTATAGTTCTCCTTTTTAGTGGGGTCTCTGTCTGGTTTTGGAATCAAGGTAATGCTGGCTTTATAGAAAGAGTTTGGAAGTTTTCCTTCCATTTCTATTTTTTGGAACAGCTTCAAGAGAATAGGTGTTAACTCTTCCTTAAATGTTTGATAGAATTCCCCTGGAAAGCCATCTGGCCCTGGACTCTTGTTTTTCGGCAGATTTTTTATTACTAATTTGATTTCCTTACTGGTTATGGGTCTGTTCAAATTTTCCATTTCTTCCTTTTTCAGTTTTGGTAGTGTATATGTTTCTAGGAATTTGTCCATTTTTTCCAGATAGCCCATTTTATTGGCATATAATTGCTCATAATATTCTCATTATTGTTTTTATTTCTGTTGTGTTGGTTGTGATGTCTCCTCTTCCATTCTTGATTTTATTTATTTGGGTCCTTTCCTTTTTCTTTTTGATCAAACTGGCTAGTGGCTTATAAATTTTGTTAACTCTTTCAAAGAACCAGCTTCTGGTTTCATTGTTCTGTTCTACTATTTTTTTTGGTTTCACTAGCATTAATTTCTGCCCTAATCTTTATATTTCCTGTCTTCTGATGGTTTTGGGTTTTATTTGCTGTTCTTTTTCCAGCTCCTTAAGGAGTTAGGTTAGGTTGTGTACCTGAGATCTTTCTTCCTTCTTTAGGAAGGCCTGGATTGCTATATACCTTCCTCTTATGACTGCCTTTGCTGTGTCCCAGAGGTTTTGGGTTGTGGTGTTATCATTTTCATTGACTTCCATATACTTTTTAATTTCCTCTTTAACTTCTTGGTTAGCCCATTCATTCTTTAGTAGGATGTTCTTCAGTCTCCAAGTATTTGTTACCTTTCCAAGTTTTTTCTTGTGGTTGATTTCAAGTTTCATAGTGTTGTGGTCTGAAAATATGCACGGTATGATCTCAATATTTTGTACTTACTTAGGGTTGATTTGTGTCCCAGTGTATGGTCTATTCCGGAGAACGTTCCATGTGCACTGGAGAAGAATGTATATTCTGCTGCTTTAGGATGAAATGTTCTGCATATATCTGTTAAGTCCATCTGGTCCAATGTGTCATTCAAAGCCATTGTTTCCTTGTTGCTTTTTTGATTAGATGATCTATCCATTGCTGTGAGTGGGGTGTTGAAGTCTCCTACTATTATGGTATTACTATTATGGTATCGATGAGTTTCTTTATGTTTGTGATTAATTGATTTATATATTTGAGTGCTGCCACATTTGGCGCATAAATGTTTACAATTGTTAGGTCTTCTTGGTGGATAGACCCTTTGATTATGATATAATGCCCTTCCACATCTCTTGATACAGTCTTTATTATAAAGTCTAGATTGTCTGATATAAGTATGGCTACTCTGGCTTTCTTTTGTTGACCATTAGCATGATAGATGGTTCTCCATCCCCTTATTTTCAATCTGAAGTTGTCTTTATGTCTAAGGTGGGTCTCTTGTAAACAGCGTATAGATGGATCTTGTTTTCTTATCCATTCTGTTACCCTATGTCCTTTGATTGGAGCATTGAGTCCATTGACGTTTAGAGTGAGATACGAATTTATTGCCATTATGATGCTTGTAGAGTTGGAGTTTCTGGTGGTGTTCTCTGGTCATTTGTAATCTTTGTTGCTTTTGGTATTTATTTCTATTTTTTTTTCATCTTTTCTCCCCTCAGGAAGTCCCTCTTAAAATTTATTGCTGGGCTGGTTTAGTGGTCACAAACTCCTTTAATTTTTGTTTGTCTGGGAAATTTTTTATCTCTCCTTCTATTTTGAATGACAGCCTTGCTGGATAAAGAATTCTTGGCTGCATATTTTTCTGATTCAGCACACTGAATATATCCCGCCACTCCTGTCTGAACTGCCAAGTTTCTGTGGGTAGGTCTGCTGCAAACCTGATCTGTCTTCCCTTGTAGGTTAGGGACTTTTTTTCCCTTCCTGCTTTCATGATTCTCTTCTTGCCTAAGTATTTTGTGAATTTGACTATGATATGCCGTGTTGATGGTCAGTTTTTGTTGACTCTAATGGGGGGGGGTCCTCTGTGCTTCCTGGATTTTGATGTCTGTGTCTTTCCCCAGGTTAGGAAAGTTTTCTGCTATGATTTGCTCACATAACCCTTCTGCCCCCATTTCTCTCTCTTCCTCTTCTGGGACCCCTATGATTCTGATGTTGTTCCTTTTTAATGAGTCACTGATTTCTCTGATTCTTAAATCATGCTCTTTTGCCTTCATCTCCCTATTTTTTTCTGCTTCATTATTCTCTGTAAGTTTGTCCTCTATATCGCTGATTCTCTTTTCTGCCTCATCCATCCTTGCTGCCGCTGCATCCATCTGTGATTGCAGCTTAATTATAGCATTTTTAAATTTCATTCTATTTTTTACTTCTTTTATCTCTGCAGAAAGGGATTCTAATCTGTTTTCGACTCCAGCTAGTATTCTTATTATCATGATTCTAAATTCTGGTTCAGACCTCTTGCTTGTATCTGTGTTGTATCCCTGGCTGTCATTTCTTCGTGCTCTTTCTTTTGGGGTGAATTCTTGCTGAATTCTGTGGTTCAGGTTGTGCAGATTGTTGTGTTAATCCTCCAATCAGTTTTCTAGGTGTGTCGGATGGTTTAGTGTTGGTCTGGCTGTATTTCACGGACACGAGACACACAAAAAACTTCCATGCTGTTCCACCATCTTGGCTCTTCCCCTGTATAAATGCTTTCTATGCTTTCTTAAGGTTTAAGCAAGTGAGAATAGGTCTCATAATATTCTTTGTGCCCTTCTCCATAAATAATTTCATGCACAATCACACTGTACACAACTTAAATGATTCATAGGTGTCTTTTTACACCAAGATTGTTAAAATTACGAATAGATTATGAATAAGCAGAATGAAGACGCAAGCAGCATTTTTTTTTCCTGAGTAGGGTACTACAGTGTTCAAAAGATTTAAGCGTTTCTCAGAAGACCTTTTGCTTAGTTCCTCGTTCTTAATTGTGTTCTATACAGAAAATGTTATTAAGAAGCAGAGACAAAAAATAGCGAAACATCATTAACACAGAAAAACCTGAAGATAATCAAGTACAATTTGAGAAAAGCAACTATCAAATGAATAGATAGATAGATAGATAGATAGATAGAGGTGGCCCCTGATTTTGCACTTAATGAATTTCTGAAAATCTATGTGAGAGTTAAATGTGCACATTTTAGTTACAAAAATCCTTTAGGCCCATACATTTCATAGGTGCAATTTGAAAATATATGTCTAACAACCTGTATCAACTCTTTACTCTTATCCTCCCTAATAATTGAACTTCACAGATGAGTTTAACAATTTAAACCTAAATAGTGTATTGTATTTATAAGTGTCATCATGTGTACCATTGTGCTCAGCAGCTGGAGAATGATTCTTTTGAGCCATTAGAGGAAAAGGGCTAATAGATCAGTGTGGCCCTATCACCTTCTATTCAATCAAATAGAATAATAGCTATTATACTCAATTGAATTTTGACATAACATTTTTATACAGATAAGAGGCAGTATGCTAGAAAAGTAAAAGTTCTGTTGAAACATATATAAAAGTACGTATAGACCTCATAAAATTAATTGTAGTTTTACAAAGTCAAAATCATAAGACATGTCTCCAATCTTTTTGGTTTTGGCTTACTTGATACAAGATGGGAATTTTCCAAAAATTTTTAATAGGAAACTAAGCAGACCAGCAGGTCTCAAAATGAGCACAGATACGGGATGAGTTTTACAGAGTAAGCCTTTAATGCAAACCTAATCAAAATTTAGATATAGATGAATAAGCTCAAACACTGATTATGTACCTACTATATACGTGGCACTTGGTAAAGCACAAAGGATAACAATGGATCTTCTCTCTAGAAACATATAGAGACTTTTCTCAATTAGAGAAAGTAACACATAAACAAAGGAGTTACTATAATGTGGTAATTGCTAGGATAGAAATATACATGTATTATTGCTTTACTAACAGGCTTGATAGACTACTTCATTTAAATCTACTAATTTTTCCTCTTCCCTCAGTCTTAGTAGCATTTATTTGCCAGTTGTCAAAGTCACTCCCTATTCCTGAAACTTGCCTTCTTTGTCTTTCATACCTAAATCAAAGATGGCAAATAGATGGCACTTGTGCCATAGCTCACATTTCCCTTGCCATGGCAGTCATTCCTTCCCAAAAAAGTTCTCAAATGCCATCTTATACCGTGTACCAGGGTGTCACCAAGAATAACTGGCACATGAGATGAAACCCATCTTCTTCCCTTATGTGGATTTACTTCCACTAGGACCATATTGGCAGATGCTGGTTCAGCATAGGGTCTGATTTCTTGCCCAGCCAAAAACACATACTTTTTAATTTCTGTTTCAGGTTTTTGTATTCCCTTTTGAGCTAACCAACTCAAGGTCCAAGCTCATCTGTATTCAAAGCAGAAATAACCATTGGTTTCCCATATGCAATGAAAAATCACATACACCTCATGTTATTAGTTCTACTCACATAACATTAATACTAATTAATGTTTTGATTTTGTACTTAAGTGCCAATAGTACCCACATATTGCAAATATGAAAACTGAGGATTAGAGCGAGTCAGGATTGGAATTCAGGCAGTCAAGACTCTCAATTGTTAGCTTGTAGCCTCTACCACCTCCACTTTTCCAGATCCTTCTAAATGTTTCCAGGCAAGGGCAGCACTCCTCTGAGAAGTTCTTAGTTGCTTGTTTGCTTTTGTTTTTTTTAAGTCCTTAGTTTTCTTTACATGCTATTTTAAACATACATTGAGAGTAACAGACTTACTCAGGAAAATACACACAGGAAAGCAAGTAGGACAAAATATTAACATCTGGCCAATCTGGGAGAAAACTCTCTTGGTATTCATTGTACTATTCCTGCAACTTTTCTGAAGATTTGAAATCTTTCAAAATAACAAGTTGGAGACAAAATAGTAATAGACCTAATTTTCACTGGGTAATGGGTCTTAAAATTATAGATGCCTTAGAATACTAATAGAACAATTTATATGTCCATTAAACCATTTTTAAAATTTGAGGACGGTGGAGAAAATAACCTTTGGTAATTTAAATGAAGTGATAAAGGAATTTGCAGATAAGAAAACTGCTTCTATCCTTTTGCTTTTGAGAATTAACCTCTGTAATAAGAACAACTTAACCAACTGGAATAAATGCAAAGGACAGCAGCCAAGACATACAGGCTAGATCTGGAGGCAGGAAAAGTCATATGGAAATAATACAATTTTAAAGCAGGAAGAGGTTTTTAAAATTTTCTACATCAACCTGCTCATTTTACTGATGATGGAATTCAATGCCAGCCTTTAAATGAACTATCCAAATGTCTTCAGTCTAATAGCAGCAAAACTACTCATTTCTTCTGTATCATCCTAATTCCTTTAGTAAGTGATGAAGCCATCCCAAGATGGCTTATGAGAAAAGGGGTTGGCAGGGGTGGCGGCTAGGGGTGGGAGAGAACATTATGGTGACAGATTCATTGGCCAACATAACTGAAAAAGGCACACATGGGTAACTTAAGTTTTAGAGGAACTGGCTAAAATTATTCCTCTGTCAGTCGTGTATTCCACTAGGTCCACTTCATTACTTGGCTTTGTAAGGTGGTTCTCCTGTGGTTCCAAGTTCATATCATCATCATACACCAATCCTGTACACAGAATTTTGCTTTTCTTATAACATAAACAAAAGTCCCAGAATTGAATTTTGTTGACCCTGACCAGCCTGACTTGGTCATGTGCCCACCCTTGAACCAATCACTGTGGCCAAGGCGGGTAACAAGGGTGAAATGCATTTGATGCACTTAGTAAAGGCCATATTCTCTGGTCCTGGACTCAGGAATGAAATCATATTCCCTGAAATCACAGACTGAGAGTGGGAGAGAGTTGGATCAATAAAAAAAGCTGGGATACTGTTAACACAAGAAGTAGGTACAGATAACAAATGGCAAAATCCAAAAATTCTATTACATCTGTCCATAAGTAAGTTGAAAAAAATAAAGGCTGAGAGAAGATAAAAACTGCCTTTTAAAAAACATCCAGGGTGCCTGGGTGACTCAGTCCAGTCAGTTAAGTGTCCAATTCTTGATTTCAGCTCAGGTCATGATCTCATGGTTCATGGAATCAAGCCCTGCATTGGGCTCCACTCTGGCAGCATGGAACTTTCTTGGGATTCTCTCTCTCCCTTTAACTCTGCTCCTCCCTTCCTCTCTCTCTCTCTCTCTCAAAATCAATAAATAAACAAAGAAAAAATGTCAAAACACCCAAAAAACTTTCTTGAAGGGAAAATAAAGACTAATCTGTTTTCTTGTACTTCATGAAAGAATAAGGACCAATACTCAGAGAAAAAAAGGATACAGTTTCAATTCAGTAGATGTAAAGAACTTTCTAACAATTAAAGATATCCAGTAACAGAACAGGTGGCATCATGAAGTAATGAGTTTCCCATAGTTAGAAGCCTTCAAGCAGAAGGAGGGTGACCATCTGTCAGGAATGCTATAGAAGGGATCCCTATCCTGGGTGGGAGGTTGCTGTAAACTGCCGGTTAGATTCCTTCCAACTCTAAGATTCTAAATTATTGAGAACAGCATGAATAAAAGATCCAAACTCATTCAAGAACTAAATTATTCAACAAAAGGTAATAAAACTTTCAGCTATGAAGTTGAATCAACCAGACTTTGGGTGCCAGCCATCCCCTTTTACAAAGAAAACAGATACAAATCTTTGAAAATGATTATTTTTATTTTTTTTGAAGTTTACTCATTTATTTTTGAGAGCAAGAGTGCATGCACGAGCAAGGGGGTGCTTACTGAGTGGCTCTGCTACTATTAAGCTGTACTTTTTTCTCTTAGCATTACATTAAATATGTTTACTACACTGATAAATAATCTTCATTGTTACCATTTTAACACCTTATACATACAATTGTGTTGGTGTATCATATTTACTCGGCCATTTTCCTACTGCAGGGCATTTAGGCTTCTTTGAACTCCTCACTATAGTTCTACTGTGAACCTGTTTATATACACAGCCTTTTCCCCTTTTGAACTATTTCCTAGATCTGGGGTTAGTGGGCCAAAGGGTATGGATATTTTTATGGTGCTGAATATGTACTGCCAAAAAAATGTTATCAGTCTGCAGTGCTACTGGCAATAGCTGAGTTTAATCGCTCCCCTAAGGCATTATCCATATTAGGTTCAATTCAATATTTTAAAAATTGCTAACATATATTAAGTGGTACTGTATAATTATTTACATGTCCTTTTTCCCCCCTCTACTAGTGAATCAGGATAGCCTTCTCAATTTTTTTTTTCTTTTAAACAAAACACAACTCTTAATCTCCATTCCTACTGTAGGGAAAGAACTCAGCAGTGCATATAGATGCAAAGTCACACCAGAAGAGAATAAAACAGTGTTAAGGTAACCAAATTAGACCCTAGTTGGAGTCCACTCATACTAAGGCCCACATTAGCAAACCAAACCTTAACTAAATTTCTATGCTTGCCTCTCCCAAGAAACGAAGGCCTAGATCAACCAGTCAGCACTTGCCTGCACAACACAAGTTACCTAGCCCAGCTCCAAACTTCCCTTTGCTCCAGTCAGCAAATGCCCAGTATAACTTTCTTGTTCCTGCTCACTTTGGTCTATAGAACTCTCTTGAATTGAATAATTCTTTGAAACTCCTTTCTAACTACTATGCTGGATACTGCTCAATTCATAAATTGCTGAATAAAGCCAATAAGATCCTTAAAATCTACTTGGTTGAATTTTGTTCTTTAACAACAGAAAGCTTAAAAATTAATTCCAAGAAGAAGGACAAATTTCTCCTCCTCTGACTCACAGTGGACTCTGGGAATGCTAGAGAGCACTGAGCAAGTATTGCTTCAACATCTCTCCGATGGAGCTTCCTGAAATTGAAAGAATGCTAAAGACAGTGAGTGTTCTCAAATAAGTTCCTTTTCCTTTAAATTCACATATATCAGGGCACCTGGGTGGCTCAGTCAGTTAAGCATCTGACTTCAGCTCAAGTCATGATCTCATGGTTCCTGGGTTCGAGCCCCGTGTCAGGCTCTGTGCTGACAGCTCAGAGCCTGGAGCCTGCTTCTTATTCTGTGTCTCCCTCTCTCTCTCCCCCTCCACCCCCTTTCAAAAATAAACAAACATTAAATTTTTTTTTAACGAATTCATATATATCAATCCAGAAACCATACTTTTGCCTGGGATTTGGGTAAGATTCCAAACATCTCAAAAATAATTCCCCATACTGAAGGCTCTGCTAAACAAAAAAGCACATAAAAAAATCATATAATAAGCAAAAATTAGAACACAGGAAACATAAATTAACATTACAGTAATGTGAAAAACAAACTAAAAATGAAGTTTTCACAAATAACTGCACTTGTTTTTCTAAGATTATATTGCTGAATGAGTGCAGATCACTCTGATTTGTTCATTTTCCTTTCTGGAAAGACATCCAAAAAGAGTGGAAGAACATTAAAAAATAAGACATTAAAGGTGTGAAAGTGACAGATTAAAAGTCCTTGTTCCCACAGCAACTGCACAAGACACATTTGTACTACATAGGCTACTCCTTAGACAGGCATCAATTTCTTGCCACTTATTATTTCCCGGGAAAACACAAGATAAATACAATAACAAAATCACAACTAAAGTACACACAATTTGAAACCAACATGTCATAGTTGTCTAGGTAATAGCAAATATATTTGCCATGGGAAACTGGCAATAATAGCTTTATATGTATATTATCCTTATTTTGCAGCCCAGTGAAAGTAGCCCTCCCCAATATGATCAAAGTATAGATCAAAGTGTGTTATATGTGATATAACCTAAATAATGTCTTTTTCACAAAATGCTACTATAAGACTTTTTTTTAAAGAAGTGATTCCCTAAATCTCCAGGAAAGACCGAAGTCTCTATGAACAGAAGATTCACAGGTCAAAGGGAAACTCGTTCACTAAATGAAAGGTAGACAACACTAAGAAAACATTGTAACATCAGTTATGGGCAAGAATGAGAAGATTCTGACCAGCCTCTGGTGAAAGTTCTTGGCTTTTGCCAGATAAGCAGACTAGAATTTGAAAGAGAATAAAATGGAAGCTTCTTAAGAGTAGGGATCTCAATCTGGGGCCGAATGCCTAGTGGTTTTCAATAAATACTTGTTAAATGACTGAATATAATTCCCCAAGAAGCCTGAATCTCTGAAAGGCCAGATAGTATATTCTAGACTAAAGGACTTGTGTAAGACTTGACCCTCAAGTTGAACAAAACTAAGCTCTATATTACTCTTTTTACTGCTCTGCTATACATACGCAGTGCCTTCTGAGTCCTCATGCATTTAAGGAATTTCTGTTCATTCTGTAGCCTGACTGAAGAGTGCATAGCTGCTTGACTTATCACATTATCAGACACAAACAGAAACAGGGAGAACCTCAACATGTGCTTTAAGCTCCAAAGAGTTGGCAATAAAAGGTTGATGCTCTCTGTGCCCCTGTATATAATCATAAAGCTTTTCATAAAAAATACATAAGGCCACTTTCTTTAAGAAACACTACTAAAAGCCAAAGCAAAATTTCAAGAATGAAAATGTTGTCATTAGAGAAAAGCAATGAGGCCCATCAGGAATGTTTTTGGCTTCCAATGGTGACATTTGTTTCTGATTATATATATAATATTAAATACTTTCTTCTGGGTTTTTAAAGGCTTTTAAGACAAGAAATAAACCAAATTCATTTTCTTTGTAATTTGTGATATCCAAAGGCATATTTTCTAGTTTCTATAGTCCTGATCCCCCAAAATAGGAAGTAAGTTTTTAAGCCTTTTAAGTTTCCATTTTAATTCCCTCTCTGGGCCTGAAGACATTTTAATAGAAGATCCCAAATAACTCTTATTCTTCTCCATACATAGGCGTATCGTTTTCCATTGACAAATAGCCTGATATTTTATCTATACAACAGTCTATCATTTTCTCAAAGAACAGATAAAAGATATAAAATTTGTTTTTAAATGCTCATCGATTTCCCTTCAACAAAATGGGTAAGGTAGTTTAATATGTGTTTTCTAACACCACCAAGCAATTAACTCAGTTCTGACACTATCTACCTGAAGATAAGATCACAGAGCTCACACCTTAAGAGCTCAGTGCCACAGACTGCCCTCCTTTTGATGCCAACTGCAAGTCCAGGTTGTTACCTGCGCTTCTGACCAGCTGGCTCCAAATTGGAGGTTTCCATGACCCCAACCTCGCTTCAGTTAATTTGCTGCAACAGTTCACAGAACACAGAGGAACTTTTACTAGCTTATTATAAAGGATAATGTAAAGGGTAATATAAAGCATACAGATGGACAGCCAGATGTAGAGGTACCTAGGGCAAGATATATCAGAAAGGGCACTGAGCTTCCATGTTCTCTGTGCGAACCACTCACCTTGCAAATCGAAATCTTTACAAGCTCACAAGCTCTCGGAACCTCTGTCCTTTTGGGCTTCCATGGAGGCTTCTATCTAGACGTGATAGATTAAATCATTGACCATCATTGATTGATTCAACTTCCAACACCTCTCTACCCTCCTCCAGTTCAGGCGGTGGGACTAAAAGTTCTAAGCCTCTAATTACCAGGTCTATTATTGTGGCAACTAGCCCCCCACCCACACTTAACTAGGGGCTTTCCAAAAGTTTTCTCATTAGCATAACAAAAGACACGTTACTGCTCTCCCCACTTAGGAAATTCCAAGGTTTTAGGAGCTTTGTGACCAGATTGGGATGAAAACCAAATACATGGTTGACCCTTGAATGACACAGGTTTGAACTGTGCAGGTCTACTTATCTGTGGATTCTTTATGGTACTATCAGGTATTTTCTCTTCCCTATGATTTTCTTAGTAACATATTCTTTTCTCTAGTGTACTTTATTGTAAGGATACAGCATATAATATGTGTAATGTACAAAATATGCTAATCAACTATTTGTGTTGGCTTCCAGTCAACACGAGGCTATTAGTAATTAAGTTTTGGAGGAGTCACAAGTTATACATGAATTTTTGTGCAGGTCAGTGTCCCTAAGCCCTGCGTCCTTCCAGGGTCAACTGTATTATTTATTATAAATCACAATATCACAGGTAGTAAGGAAAAGATTTATAAATTAGTTGTACCCCCCTTACCATCCACTAAAAGAGACAGACATATTCTTGCCCATTTATAGAAATATACACAAAGGCAGATACACTACCAAATGCTCCCAAGACTCCAACAACCAACAGAGAAACGCTTAACAGAGACAAAGACGCCGACCTTCAGAGAGATACAAGACGGGAGCCAAAAGGAACAAAAGAGGCAGAGAAGTGTGTATTACTTGCACAGGATGCACCGCTACTCAGGACAGGCATGCAGCAGCACAGCCAGGCACAGCCCCAGGGCCACGCAAGAACAGAGGTACCCCTGGAGCGTGACTGTGTGTCACACACACACCCCAACGCACACGTGCTCTCTCCTTCAGAGTCTCTTACATACACACACTTTCTCTCTCACACACTCCTTTCCTAACACTTTCACACACACATACACACCCTGTCACACACATACAATCTCTTCCAATTTCTCTGTTATGTAGTACATAATCACTCTCACACCCTCTAACAGTCTCACACACACAATCTCATACACACACAGACTCTCATCTTACACAATCTCACACACATACATAGTCTGCTAATGTACATAGTCACACACACACACACACACACACACACACACACACACACACACACACACACACAGAGTCTTACAAACGCGCGCCAACACGCACACATCCCGTCTTAGGTCGCACACACGCGCGCGCGCGCGCGCGCGCCCCCGCTGGCTCCGCCCCCCGTCGTGGCCCCTCCCCCGGGTGCTCCGCCCCCGGGGCCGGGGCCGGGGCGGGGCGAGGCGAGCCGGTGACAGGAGAGGCCGGGCTGGGCTGGTACTTCTGGCACCCTGGCCGGCGGGGCGCGCTCGGGAGGCTCCTGTCTGTGGCCGCGCGGCCGATCTCAGGGCGGCCCTCGTCTGACGGCCGCTGCCTGGCGTTTCACGTTTGGCCCCTCCGGCGGCCGTCCCGGCGGCGGGAGTTGGCTACGGGATGTGCTCGGCCGGGGAGCTGCTTGGCAGCGGCAGCGGCGGGGAGCGCGACGAGAACGGGGACGCACTGGCGGAGCGGCCGGCGGCGGGGACGGAGAGGGAGCCCGGGGCGAGCCCGCGGCGGCGCGGGCAGCGGCCGCTGGCGGAGCGCGAGCAGGTGAGTGGGGAGGGGTGGCGCGGCCCGGCCGGTTTCCCGAGCCCCACCCGGCGGCGGAGGGAAGTGGGCGGGCGGGCGGCGCCTGTGCTCTGCTCGGCGCGGGGCGCTGGTGGCCGCAGCGTTCAGGAGAGCTTCCCCGAGGAGAGGTTAGACGGCGCGCTCGGGGCCGGACTGCGGGGTCGTGCGCCAGCGGTGTGGCCGGTGCCCTGGGTTCGCGTGCCTGCCGGGGTCAGCGCGGCCCTTCCCCAGCTGTCGGGCAGAGGAGGCTCGGGCTGGCGCCCAGGGCTCTGGGGAAGTACCCTCCATACCGGTCAGTAATCCCAAAGCCCTACATGTAAACACTTTTTTTTTCAACTTCAAGTCCATACCCCCGCGCTGTGCCGTAGGGGACAGCTGGTCCCTTCCTGCCCTCCATCTTGGCATTTCTGAACACACACCTAGCGCCTCTGAAAGGTGTGGGTGTATTTCTCTAGATGTGCAATCAGTGTCTGACGGCATGTGTAGGAGCGAGTATTACAATAGCTATCTTGACGGGGACTCTCCAAGAGCAGGTTCTTCACATGAACACAGATGAGATCTAAACTTCATGCTAAAAGTGAAAAAGCAAGAAAACTGCTTTCAGTTCGTACCAAAGGGAAAGAAGTACTAAGAGTCCAGCTTTCATAAGGGAAAGGAGAAGTTGGGTAATTTTTGAAACTCTCTGAATTTGTTCTCATTAAATGGAGTATGATAATAGGCATTACAACATATCAGATGTCTTCAAGATTAGGCAAGAAATTTAATCAGAGAAGCTGAATTATATGGAGGATAGCTTTTCACCAGCAAAGACAGTAATTAGACCTTCAAAAATAACTGAGATAAGCCAACCTGCGGAATCACGTTAAGGAGCAGGAATTCAGATGATTATTTGCCTTTACTACAGCCTAATTACTGTTGGGACAATCCGTTGATGCCTGTCCCCTCTTGTTATTCTTCTCCATCTGTCCTTTTTGTCACATTTCACAAACTCCAGTGTCATCACCAAATGCATTAATAGATAAAGTATAACTTCTAGTATTTCAACATTGCATTTAGAAAACAGAAATACCGGGGCGCCTGGGTGGCTCAGTCAGTTAAGCGTGGGACATCGGCTCAGGTCACGATCTCACAGTCTGTGAGTTTGAGTCCCGCGTGGGCTCTGTGCTGACAGCTCAGAGGCTGGAGCCTGCTTCAGATTCTGTGTCTCCCTCTCTCTCTGCCCCTGCCCCACTCACGCTCTGTCTGTCTCTCTCAAAAATAAATAAACATTGAAAACATTTAAAAATAAAGAAAACAGAAGTACCAATGTGTGGCACATACAAAATATGCCTTGGCGTTAGTCTTGCTCACCATGTGGAAGTGCAATTTTTCATCCTAATGCCAATATAAGAGATGGCATGGTGACTGAAGCAAATAATTGGTCGCTAGGAGATCTTCCTGATTCCCTTCCTAGTGCCCCCCTCTAACGGTACCATGACTCAGTAGCTAACGGGTTTGGTTTCCTCTTGCTTTAGTTGTTCATCTGGAAAAGTGAAGAAAACAGCAACAGGAACTCCATTGGTGGCGGTGCTAAGGCAGGTACATTTGACTGAGGTTCTCAAAGTAAATTTTCAAATGATTATAAGGGAGCATGTCAAACATTACTTCATTTACACTTCTGTGGATTTCACGTCATCAGTATCTCTGGTCTTACCAAAAATTGCTTATGGTACAAAGAAAAAGGATGAAACAAACAAACAAACAAAAAAAAACCCGAAACATGTAGCCTAGAAAACATGTATCTTACCACTTTGCATACCTGCTTCTGTCATTGCCTGTCATGGAAATTTGCTTTCCTGTACTCCTTTGAAATGTTTGAAAATATTACTATTATTTTTAATGTTTATTTATTTTTGAGACAGTGAGGGAGACAGAGTGTGAGCAGAGAAGAGGCAGCGAGAGCAGGAGACAAAGAATCCGAAGCAGACGCCAGACTCTGAGCTGTCAGCACAAGAGCCCTACATGGGGTGTGAACCCACGAACAGTGAGATCATGACCTGAGCCGAAGTTGAATGATTAACTGACTGAACCACCCAGGTGCCCCTGGAAATATTATATTTTATTAGATGATATATTTCTGTACTGTAAGCCTACATACCTAGTAATTGAAAATTAACTTGAGATATGCACTTACCCCTATATCAGCACCAAAAAAAAAACAACTTCTTATCAAGACACCAAAAATGAATGAAAAATTGGGGCAACACAACCCATTGGTGTAAGAAGCAAGCTTTTGTGATAAATCATTTATTGCTAATATGATTGCCAAGCTTGTTTTCTTTTTTTTTTTTTCTCAAGTCCTGCCGATGAAATTTAAATTTTTATGCATTCCCTTTTAATGATGGTAACCACCAATATAAAAATACCTGAGGGATGGGGCGCCTGGTGGCTCAGTCTGTTAAGCCTCTGACTCTTGATTTCGGCTCAGGTCATGATCTCGTGGTCCATGAGTTCGAGCCCCACATCGGGCTCTGTGCTGGCAGCTCAGAGCCTGGAGCCTGATTCAGATTCTGTGTCTCCCTCTCTCTCTGCCCCTCCCCTGCTCACGTTTTGTCTCTCTTTCTCTCAGAAATAAATAAACTTAAAAAAAAAAACTTGAGGGAGAGATAAATGATTTCTGTGACTATAAAACATATCCTAAGAAGTTGTTTCATTTAGTTTTTCTTTAGGGGATGGTATGTGTTTGCTATTTTCAGGGCACATGGACTCCAAATTACAAACAGAATTTTTTGAAAATTTGGTTTGTAAACTAGTGATTTGGAATTGAAAATGAATTTTTCCACAGAAACAATGATATGAACAGAAACAAAACCAAAACTAATTAGCTGGAAATGAGGCAGAGGCCACCTTCCTGGTGTCTTTTCTGCTTAGCACACTCACTTGTTGTTCCACGGTCCTAGTCCTATGGCTGTTGAGGGACAGACAATTGGCAGCATCAGTGGCTGTGGCGGCAGCAGTCACCATGGAGGCGCCTTTCTATCTGGATCAAGGCCGTGGTGGTGTGTGTGCTCTTGAACACAGTACCTCCAGAAGGCGCCTGACTTTTGCTCTTTCAGCTCTTTCAGTGAGTTTTTTCAGTCCCTAATTTTTTTGTATGAAATTCCTTCCTGTCTCTATTTTCCTCACAGAGTTTCGCCCTTACTTGATAATTTGATGAAGCAGATTTCTTCCATTAGCTATTCCCCAGGCTAAAGGTTCCTCCACATGCATCCTTTCCTTCACTTATTTTTCTTTCCACTTCTGGCTGAAAGGCTCATGCCCTTCCCTCAGTTGGAAGGCTCTTGTAGCACCTTTAACCATACAAATCCTATCTTTGGCTCATCCTGTGATACCAGCTCAGAATGTTATCTATATCTTGGCATTATTACATGTAATACTGAAATACTGGTATTAATATAGATATTTTCCTAATAACTAAGATATTGTCCCAGCATTTTTTTTTTTTTTTTTTTTTTTTTACTATTTGTCCTTAAATGCCGCTTTACCTGAGAGGAAACTAAGTTTCCTCTGTCCTTCTGGCCTGAGTCTCTCCAGGTAGGATGATTGACAAAGGAGGCCTCCACTGGAAAGAATAAAACGAGTCCTTTAGATGAAGCAACTGTGTCAAGCTTGAAGTAGGAGTCAGGCATCTAAGAGATAAGCAAGGGAGAGAGGCAAAATGCCCGAGGGGCTAAAGGGACATGGTGTAACTATCCCACGTGTGTTCATTTTGCGCACGAAAGATGATTCAAGTATGTTAATGACTGTGAACGTCAGGTGGCTTTTTATAAGAGAGTCTCTGATCTGCTGCATAGCTGAAAGGCTGAACATCTCCAGTCCTTTTATTAGATGCTTACAGCGTGAATAGCATCTGCTTTCAGAAGTGGCAGTTCACAACCTGAATAACCTAAGATGGCCCTGCTTACCTCCTAGAGCATAGAGATCCCATTATCCTCCAACTGACTTTAGAAACATTATCTTTAGCTCTAAGATCTTTCTTTATGATTGTGAAAGTAATGTACTCTGGGAAATGTAGGAATATAAAAAAAAATCTAAGGAAGAAGACAAAAACATTTAACATCCCAGTCCGAGTAACATTTTGTTAAAAAATATCAAACACTAAAAAAAAATATATCTCAAACATTTGGTATTAGTACATTTACCTCTCTCTTTTTCTCTCACGTATTACCATACTCGTATATATACACACACATATATTTTTAGCATGTTTTAGTGTAATTGAATTTGCTTTCTTGTTTCAACAATTTAGCATGCTGTGTAATTTTCCCATGTTATCAAAAATTATTTGTAAAAACTATTTTTAGGGCTGTCTAAGAGTCCACTTCTCAACTACTGTGCTTTTAAGTTGTTTTAAACTTTCTTCTATAAAAATGCTGCAATGAAAATCTTTGCTTGTAAATCTTCAACATTCTAACGTGCAATAGATTCCTAGAAATGGAAGAAGTAGGTCAGTGAGTCAAACTCTTTGAAGCTTCTTGTAACATTCTAAAAGGTTGCATTCAAGAAAGGTCACACCAATGTACACTTCCAGTATTGGTGTGTGAGAGCACTGATTGGAAACCATCCATGCCTGTAATGAATAGTATAATTTATGGATTAATCTTTGCCAAGTCAGTAGGCCAAAATTATCTTATGTTGTAAGATCTTGCTAGAGAGGTTTACTAAACCTTTCATATATTTATTGAGTAGTTTTATTTCTTTTTAATCACGTTCTTTGAACTTTTTTGACACTATTATAAGGTATTAATCTCTTATTTCACATTGATTATAAATATTTTCTCTGTTTACAATTTACTTTATAATTTTGTTTATGATTTTTTTGATTTAGAAATGCTTTAAATTTTTATTAGCTAAAGGAATTTATTTTAGTAATTTCATAGACATCAATCACACATACATACACACACACACACACACACATAATATATACATGTCTATATCTGTTTAGAACATTCTTTCTAATCCTACAATCAGTTAAATATCCACCAATATTTTCATGTGTGTATGTGTGTATCAATGATTTTATTTTTCTATTTCTATGTGCTTATTCTGTTTAGAATAACTTTATGTGTTCTGTGAGGTATGGAGCTAATCTGTTTTTTCTCCCAGTCATTGAATATTCCAATTTCTCCCTGGCTTTACAATCCTATATAGTAGTTATAAATACTAAAATCTATATTAAACTTATATTTTTGTTGGTATTGTGAATGGGATTTTTTTCCCACAAATCATTCTTTTGCTGCTGGTTTCTAGCTACTGATTATATATATTTAGTTTTTAATTAGCTACTTTCCTAAATTATTTTATTAATTCTAATGCTAATAAATACTAGTATCTCTTAGACTTCATTCTTTTGCATCTTCTAGGTATATAATCATCCAGTCTATAGATAAGGTTGATTTTGCTTCCTTTCAAATAGTAATGTTTCATTTCTATTTCTTGCCTTTCTGATGCCTAGAACTTTCAGATCAATACTGGTTCATAGATATGTAGGTGAATAAATGAAGTAATCTTTATAAAAGCACTTAAGTATTTGCCAGAGTTTGTGCTACAGGATTATCTGTTAAAAAAAAAAAAAAAAAAAAACTTCAGCAGAAAGAAGCCTTATGCTTTCTCTTTGATCTATTAAAACTATGGCCAACAGGACAGATTCTAGACCCAGAATACCTGGGTTTGAATCCTAACTTTGCCACTTACTAACTATAGCTTTGGGCAAGTTAATTATCCTCTCCAGGCTTCAGTTTCTTCATCTGTATAAAAGGAATAATAGTTGTATCAATCTTATAGGATTGTTGGGAGGATTACATGAGTTAATAATGTGTGGAAAGTGCTTAAAGCAGTCCTTAGCACATAATAACCATGTAAATGTTAGCTTTGGGACCTAATTTTCAACTGGAACCCACACTGAAAAGAAATCTAAGAAATGTTGTTTTCAATGTTTCTAGCCTCTGCATTTAGAAAGTCACCCTAGGAGGAAGTTGCTCCTCAGTTTTAATGTGTATTCAGATCATCTCTTGTTGAATGCAGATTGTGATTTCTTTGCTCTGGGTGAGGCCTAAGATTATGCATGTCTAACAAGCACCCAAGTGATGCTGATGCTATGTCCACATGCCACACTTTGAGTGGCAAGGGAATAGAGGATAAGCAAGTCGGTCTACAGTATTCACCATATTTGCCCTTCAACAGAGTAGCAGTAATAGATACATGTAAGAAAGTTATTTAACTATTCCCTAGAAGGGTATATTTGAACTCTTGGTGAGGTGTGAGAAGACAACAGTTGTCCCCCAAACCAGTCATTTGTAATAGATCCCACAACTAACTAGTACTGGACAAGACCAGTACCCAGGTCTCCAATTCCCAAGCCAGTGTTTTTTCTTATATGCAAAGAGGCTTCCCACACAGTGGGAGAACAGTCTCTGATAAATCTGCTCCTCTCCCTTACACTGTGGAGTTCAAACTAGATATTTGTTCATACCTACTTCTTTTCACACTTTAAATTATTTCTTTATATGTGTCTTATTTATTTAACAGAGGAATTTGGTCTTAAGCAATTGTGGGAACTGGTTAAGCAGTCTGTAAGTCTTTTGAATCATGTCTGAAAATGACATGAATATGAATATGACATGACAAGTTATTGAAGTCCACTGGGCAGGCAGTAAGGAAGAAAAGATGGATATAAATAATGGGGAGAAGCAGGAGCAGCCTGGACCCATAAGTGTGCACTGAAACTCCAGGAAAACTGGAACCTTGGCTTTCACTGTGTCCAACCTTGCCAATGTGGGTGACCTGCTAGAGCTAGGGCCTTTTCTCAAGTGACTAAACTCACACATCTGGACGAGGAGTTGGAGAAGCTGGAGGAGCATCTGGGGAAAAGGAAAGCAATTACGGACCCCAGTGCAGCTTTGGGGTGAGGCACTCGGTGAGGCAGCAGATCAGCTACAGAGTGGCTGCACCCCCGTGGCCCACCCTAACTTTGTGTTGTGCAAGAATCCCTCAATCATGAAGATTTAGAGCCAGAGTTCACCACCACGTCTCACTGAATGGTGTGTCCTAGAAAGTGGTTCGGTTAACTGGGTGGGGGTGACGCTGGGGTGAAGGATTGAAGAAACTGAATGATATTCTCCCAAGATTGACAGGGCCATGAGTCAGGAATCACCATCAAGGAAAGCCACGGACATAGCTATGCCTCTCATGAAAATGCAGGTTCTGGTAAAGTAAATCTGAGGTGAGGCCTGAGGTGCTTCCTAATAAGCCCCCAGATGATGCTGACATCGTTGGTGAAGGGAGCATGCTTTGAGTAGCAAGATCTGTTCTCTTTCACACTTTTAAAAGCAGTTTTCAAGCAAGAACTATATTAAGTGTTTATGAGTTTAGTGAATTCAGCCATAAACTTAACCTAATCTTGTTTCCAAGGACATCCAGTCACTAGAGTAACTCAGGGAATAATTTTGCATATGGTAGGCATCTTTTGTTCATTTTTTATCATTATTCAGAGTGAAACCTCTAAATCAGTAGTTTTTAACTGGAGCAGTTTTGCTTGTAGAGGACATTTGGCAATGTCTGTAGACATTTTTCATCGTTAAGACTAGAGGGCTACTACTATTTCTAATTGAAGTAGTCCAGGGATGCTGCTAAACATCCTATAATGCACAGAACAGCCACTTACAACAAAGCATTATGTGACCCAAACGTCAATAGTGCCAAAGGTGAGAAACCCCTCTTAAACTGTATTAGGGTTATAGTAGTTTCAGTTGTCAAGAATAATTACTCTGCTAAGAGATATTCCAAATATTGAAGCCTGCATGCCAAACAGGTGGCCCCTGATTATTTCTCTTATCTCTTCTTCCAACAACTTCTCTTAAACAACTTTCTTCATTTTGCTCTCTCTTTTTTCACATCCTTTCTCTGACCCTTTCCTACCACTCATCTCCTTTCTGTCTGTCCATATCGAGTGTCTCATTCTCCCATTGTCTCTTATACATCTCTAGCCATCTCAGCCACTTTCTCTTTTTCTCTGTACATCTCTCTACTACCTCCTCTCCTCTGTAGAAGCTCAGTGTTATGGAACAATGAAAAAGGTTGTGGAGTAGGACAGTTCTAACTGTGAATTCTGACTTTATTATTTTACTAGCCTTATCATTCCTTAGTCCCTCAGAGACAATTTCCTCATTGTAACAGATATAATGCCACCTACTTCTTGAAGTTCTTATGAGGATTTGGTAACATTTTGTTCACAAAATACCTAGCATGAAATAGACCCTCAGTGAATATTAGCTCCCTATTTTATGCCCACCTTTCCTCTCATTTTTCTCTGGTTCCCTTCTTATTCCTCTAACCAAACCACATCATAAAACTATATTTTTAGTATATATAATATTCAGGTTTACATAATAAATATTACTTAGATATTGAATAAAGTATTAAGAGTTACTAATCTAAAAATCAAATAAATTAACTGTTTAATTTCTCTAAAAATAAATAACCCGCCAACCTAAATTACATTGCTTTTGGTATAGCTCTTCAGTTGACTTCTGTTTTTTCCTATTGTGACTCATTGGTCCTTCCTGGGAAAAAGAGTATCCACCTTCCTCTATTCAAGTTATTCTCAATTTCCTATTCAATAGAAGTGGTAAAGCAAGAATAAAGAGAAAAACTAGAAGTTCTATGACATTAACCTTGTCCTGAGAGGCCTAAGTAGAAACTCTTTATCTTTATTCCCACCTTCTTTAAGCCTTAGGACACTATCTTCCTTTTCTGCCTTCTCTGGAATTGCAATCTTATCTTGCTGTAGCAGCCTTCAAAAACCTTAGGAGTCCCTATTGGTCATATTTTAGTTCAGTAAGAATATTGTGTGTGTGACGGGGTGTGTGTGTCTGTGTGTGTGTGTGTGTTTAAGGGAAATGATTAATAAGACAAGCAAAGAGTAGTTTCATTCCAGCAGCGAAACTGACTTTCAAGTTAACGCGATGCAAAAGACATTTTCCATCTTCTGATCTATTTTTTTTCCCCATATCCAGCGTTTTTTCTCCATCTAACTTCATGGGCAGCTACACTTTATCTTGGCAAAGGAGGAGGAAATGATTGGCTTTATTTGTTCTTGCTGTTTTCTTACAGCATCAACTATAGCTTATCAGAGTTCTGAACAAGAAAACACAGTGCAAATGCTTTGAACTTTATGGAAAGTGAAATTATTAAATAAAATTATATTAAAATTGATTAATAAAATTTATAATATATCATATTGTATAATATATGTAAAATAAATAATAAAATTATATACAGTAATAATAAAAGTATTATTAATACTTAGTATCTAAACAAAGTGTTAAGGAAATTAAATTTCTATTTGTGGATTTTACTATATTCTCTTTGATATAATATTTTCTAACATCTCTGAGATTTTTTTTAATTCTCTTTTTCAACTAATCTGAAAAAAATGATTTTTGTTGTTTTATCTTCTTGCTCAAAATTTTACTTGAACATATGCAGACCATCCAAAGAGGCAGGGAACTTACATCTGTTTCCCATGACCAGCAGATTTCGTCAGTCTGATTGAGTTCAGAATTCCTGATTCCATGGTGCTCAGAAGTAATAACATGTAACAGAACCTATTGTCACTTCTGCAGTTGAGAATTAAAAAGGAAAATCATTTTTAAGGAAAGATGTTTGATTTTGGCTACTTTCAATAGACAAGCTATTCTATCTTGTGGTAACATCTAGCATACCGCCCTGTACATACAAGGTATTCATTGTCACTAGGTAGTTCATAACTTAAAAAATACGTAGATTTTAAGAAAAGCACAAAACATAGAAATTTTTACCCTGCAGCTTGAATTAATCATTTTCTTTACTTCATGGCCTAATACTATCTCATGTTCATGCACAGCCCTTTTCTTCTTAATTTTTTTTCTTTATGTAACCATTCTCTTCCTCACAATAGGCAACTTTTTTTTAAGTAATTTCTTCCCCCAAGGAGGGGCTCAAATTCACCATCCTGAGATCAAGAGTCACATGCTCTACTGACTTACTGATTGAGCCAGCCTTAAGCAACTTTTTAAATATGTTTGATAGCTTTGGCTAAAATTGTGTGTTATCTTTTTGAATACTTGATGGTTTCATTTGGGTATGTTTGCAACTATGATTTAACATATTGGACCCTAACTCTTGACTATAGAGAACAAACTGATGGTTACCAGAGGTGGGTGGCGGATGGGTGACATGGGTGATCGGGATTAAAGAGTACACTTATCACGATAAGCACTGAGTAATGTACGGATGTGTTAAATCACTGTATTGTACTCCGGAAATTAATATAACACTGAGTGTTAACTATACTGGAACTAAAATTTAAAAACTTAATAAAGTAAGTAATAAAATAAAATATTGGATTCCATTTGTTAAAATGAAAATGAATACAAATTTTAGTACTTTTCAGTTTATAATAATTTAATAGACTAATTCAAGAACTACCCGATAGTAAACCTGAAACTAATATGTGTGTCAATTATACTTCAATAATAATTTTAAAAAACAATTTATAGTACTGTACATTAAAAAGGGTGGATTGAACTGTATGTAAATTATACCTTAATAAATCAAACCAACTTAAAATAAAACAAAGAAGATCTAGCTGATATTCTCATTGATTTTTATCTCCTCAAAAAGTTTTTTTTTCCTTTATTGGTTCTATATAATTTAGTAGGAGATAAGTGTAAATAAATGCTATAACTTTGCAGTTAGTTAGAAATGGTAAATAAGTTATAAATCTAATAATAAACATGTTATAAATTATAATATGCTGCAGTTAGGTGAAGTTTTATATGGTTAGTAAATGCTTGTATTTAATGTAATTTTGTGTACATTTTGTAGGAAATAAAAACTGCAATTATATGTAATGTCTAAGGAGCAGGAAAATGTATTGTCTCATTAGAAATACAATAAATGCAATTTAAAACTATTAGGAATTATTTTTCACTAACCAAGTTGTTAAAGATTAAAAAGGTAAATGGTGTGGGTTTAAAGAAATGACATATGACCTAAGAATAAAAGTATAAATTGATTCAGTCTTTCTGGAGGGAAATCTTGTATCAAACCTCACTAGTACATACTATTATTGCCCCCACTTTAACTATGTAAAAACCTTAGCACAGGGAGGTTAAGTAACATATTCAAAGTATCACAGCTAGTAAGTTGCAGACTTGAGATTCAAACCCATGTTTAAAGCCTGAGTTCTTAACCACCAAGCTAGCGTTGGGCCATGAAATCAATTCAGTGGATTGTGAACAGGATAAGATAGATTTTAAAAAGTGTTAGAATCTATCACACATGCTATGCACGTCCTTTTGTAGAACTTTATATGTACTGGGTCAAGGTATAAAATACATTTCTAACATGGATCACAAGTCAAGATCAAGATCATAGCCACCTTAATTCTGTCTCATGGCCTTTACCTGGACTCTTTGCCCCAAATCTTCCTTTGACAGATCTTATGTCATCAACCTGTTACCTCTCCAAGATCCCAGCTCTGCTTGCCGTGTACAAAGAACCTCTGACCCAACCCAACTTCCTCTATTCCACTATTCTGTTGTATGTTCCTTATAGCTCTTCTTACTATTTGAAATTGTGTTAATAATTTGTCTGTTAAAGTGTTTATTCTCTGCTGCTTTCCACTCCCCACCCCCATTGGCTCACAGAAAAACATGAGAGCAGAGATCACATTATATGGCAAATGCTTCAATTATTTTGGCATCCCTAAGGTATAGTACAGAGTCTATAAAAACTTCTTCTGAAAACAACGCTGCTGGTAAAAACTCAATTGATGTCTTTGCTGAAGTAATGTGGCTTCCTAGGGGCAATTATGACAAGACTTCGTTTCGAAAGAGAGAGGACTTTATATGTAACAGAAACATACTCTATTGTCAGAATCAACAGAAAAAAAACTAGTAGTATTAATCGTGCATGGAACTAAGAATCCTGGTAAAATACTTGTAAGAATTTAGGCAAAGATCATGTTCCTTAATATGCTGTATTTTAAGACCACCACACTATCAAGAAAGTGAAAGGCTAATGAACACAGGAAATTAGAATACTAACTGGTATTAACTTATGTAATTAGTCTAAATTTGCAAATTTATTTTTAATTTTTCTTGAGCTCAACATATAAAAGATAAAAGATAATACCCAGAACTAACATAAATTAAAATTCAGATCAGTCATTTCAATAATGGCATTGTTAAAGGATAATTTTCAAAAAAAAAAAAAGGTAAAATATAGGGGTCATTAAATATAAAGTGATCACGTTAAGGACTTTACTTAACTCATCATTAATGAGGGACCCAAGCAAATGTTTCACCTGTTTGATTCACAGGTGAAATCAAAGAATTGAAAGTGTTTACAGGGAAAAGATATGTTGAAATAAACTTACAAATGGACATGAAACTGCCTTTTTCCCATAGGCAGGGGAGGGAAGACAATTAAAACTCCACAGGAACAGAATTAATTTGTGTATCTATAGATAAGAATTATTTTTAATTGCTTTTGGTTATCAGTAATTTATAGATATAAAATAGCTCAAAAGCTATGAAGGTTAAACAATAGTCTAAACAACACATAGTTTCTATAAATTTTTTTGTTTATTCTTAATTTCGCTATAGTAATAAAGAAAGTAATTTCTAAAATTTGCTTTATGGAGTAGATTAATTTTGGATAGTGAGAGTATTTGGTCTCTCCTTTTATAATGTCTCGTGCTGCTGGAAAATATTAATTCTAATCTTTTTCCATGGTAATACTGTATATATACATTCAATATACATATGAAAATACCTGATTTATATGTATGTGAAAAGCAAAGATTTATTTATATTTGAAGTTCTTTCTGTTGGGTTATATAGCTAAAATTACCAGATTCTAAGATAACTACTGAAAAAAATTTTAAGTTTATTTATTTATTCTGAGAGAGAGGGAGCACAAATGGGGCAGGGGCAGAGAGAGAAGGAGAGAGAGAATCCCAAGCAGCCTCCGTGCACTGTCAGTGTGGAGCCTAATACAGGGCTTGATCTCTCAAACCAAGAGATCATTACCTGAGCTGAATCAAGAGTCTGCCATTTAACCAACTGAGCCATTCAGGTCCCCCAAGATAACTACTGAAAAATTTTGATGAGAACAAGATTGCTGCTTTCACATTTATGCCTGGTTTTTATTTAGCACACAAATTCCAGCTCTTGTTCCTATCATCCTAGCACTTATTGAATGGTTATTGGTTTCAAAGACAACTTTGTCAACTTAAGAGTTTCACAGGAGTGTAGAAGTACATTAATTTAAGTTTTAAATTTAAAGAAGGGAAACAACAAAGTAATTTCTTCATAGAGAGTTAACCATTTAGTGTGACCATCCTTGGTATCAATAAAATTACTCAGTATAAAACACTGGAGAATAAATTAAAAAATTAAATACCAAACTTCTTCATTATTCTTCATTATTCTTCATTATTCAATATGTATACATAGTCTATTTAATAGTAATATAATTAAAAGGATAAATGATTCTGCCATTTCTGGATAATAATATTTTCCTTTTGGAGTTTAAATGATTCACTATTAGGAAATCTGTCATCGGACACCCTATACTTGATAATGTTTTAAGACTTCAGTTGCTTTAACAACCTGGCCATATACCGAAGATATTTTCTTTCTTCATTTGTATCATATTAAAAGCAATTACTTTAACAACTGATTATAGTTATTGTATTATAGACAGTTTTCTGTAGTATTTGTTCCTTATTTTTCTGGCTAGCATATACTTTCTCAATAGCTTTTTACTCATTCATTCATTCAAAAAATTTATTGAGTGCCTACTATTTTCTAGGCAATGCTCTAGGCACCCAGGACACAAACAAACGAAACAGCCTCAAATTGCTCTCTTCATTAATCTTGCATTGTAGTAGGAGGCGAGAGAATGAATAAATGAACAAGTACATCACTGGGTTATAAGTGCTATGGAAAAAATAAAAGGGAAGGTGTAGGGAGTGTAGTCATGGAGGAGGGTTATTGTTTTAAATAAGGGGATCATGGAAAGGCTCACTGAGTTGACATTTGAGCAGAGACCTAAAGGAAGTGAGAATTACTTGACTGTGCCCCTTCTTTTGCTTTGACTTCCTTGGAGGTAGAGCCAAATTTGAGGTTCGGGTTTAGTAATTGTGGTAACATATATTTCCCCAGTCTAGTTTCTCAGTTCTTTCTCACCCATCCCACCTTCCAGTTCTCTATTTTTTTATTGCTATTTCATTTGTTCATACTGTAAGTAAATTCAAATTCTTTGTGAAAAGAAGAAAGGAAAAGGTAAATTAATTATGGACTTACAAATTTCATCTCTTAAAAAGTGAATTTCCTAAGGTGTATCATATAATCACACCTTATAATGAATTTATTTAACATATTTGCTTTCTTTTTAATGCCTGGTTCAGTTCTTTTGAACTAAGGTTTGCATCGCAGTTTATTGGAAAGAGCTCAGATTTATAGTCAGAAGTCTCCTGCCTTCAAATCCTGGCTGCTTGTCTGATTCTAGGAAAGTCACTTGACCTCTAGAGTCTAACAACACCCATGTAATGATGTTTTTGTGAGGCTCAAAGGCTTGGAATATGTGTGTTTAATAAGCTTATTGAACAAATGGCTAATAAGCAAATAAAGATGGGGCAGGGACTCCATTTAAAAATGGGCAGAAATCAAATTAAAACTACAGGGATTTTTTTTTTTTCTGAAGAGATTAAAAAGTATTTTGCTAATAATTTTCTCTTGGCCAGGATGTGATTTAAAAAGTGAGAGCTGAATCATATAAAACCATGTAAGCATTAATAAAATCGTTAGAGTACATGAAATCTTCAACAGGAGAGATGGTAGAATAAGATGAGAAGATGGCCTACACATAAGTCCCTGAGGAGTTCTAACATAAACTCAGAGGGAAATAAGCCAGCAAAAGTAGACCAAATGGGACAAAGGAGGTGAAGACATCTAGAATGACCCGCAGGCTTCTTGCTTGCACTTCTGTGTTGTGCCATTCTCTGAGGTAGGAGACCCTGGAGGAGGGCCAATTTTAGGACATATGATTATGAGTTTGGTACAGAACATGTTGAGTTTGAGTTTCCTATAAGATATCTACATGGAAATGCTGAATATGCAGTTGAGCACACAAGTCTAGAAATCTGAAGAGTTGTCTGAGCTGAGAAGTAGTGCTCAGAAAAACAAAAAGAAACTATGAATCTGTTATAAAATTGCAAGTCATTTTAATTAGTAAGGGAGAGGGCAGCAGTTTTTTAATATGATGATTTGAGTACATATCCTTCCTTAAATATTAAATAGCTTAATGGCAGGGAGTACAGATAATTTATTTTGTGTACCCCCCAGTACTTACTTTGCTCATGGTATGCATTCAATTCTTATTTATTGAATTAAACTAAATTGACTTAAGGGATTATTTTATAAAGCAGACTGTTCTGTGTGAGTCAAGGATTGTGAATTATTGGAGTTGGAGTTAAGTAATCAAAGATTAGTGGTACTCAGGGAGGATGTGACACACACCAAGAACCAGAGTGTGGTTTCCTGAAAGTAAGCAGCTGTCAGTTTGGCAAATCAGTCAGGTCTGTGCAGGTTTGCCACAAGTAGGGCACAGCACATCTTGCATAAAATGCAGGTGCAAAACGTGCTGAGAGGAGAGGATCATAACTTTACAACATAACTATGGACTTCACGTCAGTGGGCAGAAAACTTGTAGTCATTTTCACTATATCACCATTCAACTAAAATTAAAACAACTATTATACTTCATTATAAAATAAGGTGGCTTTATGTAGATATACTGTTTTTCAAAGTATTTCTTCCATGAGAAGTGTAATAAGCCCACATACTTGACCTTATTTACAAAACCAGATTCCTACAGATTCTTTAGTGCCATAAATAATGAAGAGCAGTCTTTTTCCTCCACTTCATCTAAATGGTTGATTGATAACTTAATGGGCATTTCATTTCAAAAGAATTGCACCACAGTGGTTAAATCAGAACTGCAAAGAGAAATATCATCCAAGTCACTGATTTGACAAAAAGCACAGTGTATAAAACAAGAAGCTATTATTGTACAAAACAATAAACAACTCCTAAGCATTGTTATATGAGTGGCATTTTCATAGCTTTTTTAAAAATTGTCATATTCATAAATACTGTTAACTTTGCTCTGAGACAAAATCTCATTATAGACCTTAGTAAGAAATTAATGATAAAGAGTTAACTTTATTTTTTTTATTTTTTTTAACGTTTATTTTTTTTGAGAGACAAGATCGGGAGTGTTCAGGGTGGTATGGCCATAGACTATTTTTTTTGAGAGAGACAGAGACAGAATGCAAGTGGGTTAGGGGCAGAGAGGGAGGGAGACACAGAATCTGAAACAGGCTCCAGGCTCTGAGCTGTCAGCATAGAGCCCAACGCGGAGCTCGAACTTACAAGCTGTGAGATCATGACCTGAGCCAAAGTTGGACGCCCAACCGACTGAGCCACCCAAGCGCCCCATAAAGAGTTAACTTTAAAGGCAAATTAGGGGCGCAGTCGGTTAAGCGTCCGACTTCAGCCAGGTCACGATCTCACGGTCGGTGAGTTCGAGCCCCGCGTCAGGCTCTGGGCTGATGGCTCGGAGCCTGGAGCCTGTTTCCGATTCTGTGTCTCCCTCTCTCTCTGCCCCTCCCCCGTTCATGCTCTGTCTCTCTCTGTCCCAAAAATAAGTAAACGTTGAAAAAAAAAATTTTAAAAAAATAAAATAAAATAAAGGCAAATTAATTCTAACAAGGATGGTTTTTATATTTGCATAGTCCTATTAGATATAACTGCCATGTTTATCTCTTCAAATTTAATACAGAAAAGAAATATAATAGCATAAGAAGGTAGAATTTCCAAATTTTCATAAAGTTATACTTTTATAGCCTAGTTACAAACTTAAAACTTCTATCCTAAATCTGATTTGTTTGTTCTTCTAATGTTCAATACTAGTTAGTTAACATATAGTGTAATATTAGTTTCAGGAGTAGAATTTAGTGATTTATCACTTACATATGACACCCAGTCTCATCCCAACAAGTGCCCTCCTTAATGCCCATCACCCATTTAGCCCATCTCCCCACCCACTACCCCTCCATCAACACTGTTTTTTCTCTATAGTTAAAGTCTCTTATGGTTTGCCTCCCTCTCTTTTTTTTTCTTTCCCCGATGTTCATCTGCTGTTTCTTAAATTCCACATATAAGTAAAATCATATGGTATTTGTCCTTCTCTGACTTATTTCACTTAGCATAATACACTCTAATTCCACCCATGTCATTGCAAATGGCAAGATTTTATTCTTTTAAAATCTGATGTAAAAGAGGTATTCATGAAGTCATAAATATTGATGATTCTTTTAAGAATTGATGATTGCTTTCAAGCAACCAGACATCAGCTTTCAGTGATAGAACTCGTCCTTTTAACAATCTGTCTTCATCTACTTGGTGCTTTAGATTCTGACTAGTGCCTCTAATTTTGTAACATCTTTGCCTTTCTTGGTTTTGTTTTTAAAGAAAGTGTGACTTGCTTAATACATAAGGGTTACAATTCCAATCAGGATCTCTATTTTATTTCTTTTGTTTTAGGAATAAAAAGGTGTATTATAGTATAAACCCACTTTTGTTCTTAGATGTATGGGTGAGAGCATTTGGAATTATTAAAACAGGTTAACCTTAAAAAGAAATAGCAATACCTCTGGGGCGCCTGGGTGGCGCAGTCGGTTAAGCGTCCGACTTCAGCCAGGTCACGATCTCGCGGTCCGTGAGTTCGAGCCCCGCGTCAGGCTCTGGGCTGATGGCTCGGAGCCTGGAGCCTGTTTCCGATTCTGTGTCTCCCTCTCTCTCTGCCCCTCCCCCGTTCATGCTCTGTCTCTCTCTGTCCCAAAAATAAATAAATAAACGTTGAAAAAAAATTTAAAAAAAAAAAGAAATAGCAATACCTCTAACCTCTAAGGAAGGAGAAGTTAGATGAGTGGGAAAGATTTGGAACAATAAATATGAAGAATTAGATTAACAGCAAGAGGAGGCTGAAAGGATTTGAGAGTATGGAAGGAGCACTGGGGGAACACTGAAACGATGTGGTTTTATAACAAGGCATACCACAATTTTTACCATAACACTTAGCCTAGAAGGAACAGGGAAATTGGAGGTTACTGAAAGTCAGGCAGTGGAAGAGAACATGGGATTATGAATTCATAGTTGAAATGGTAGGCTGTGGGTTCTAAACTGCAAGGAGAAAATAAAATCCAAAAGGACTAAATCTGTAACCCACAGGCTTTTACAATTTATGATTGCTTCTTTCTTAATATTTGTTTTCACGTATTTGTTTATCACCGTATGATACCATTGTTGGTGTTTTGCAAATGTGAGACTCCTGCCCTTAAAAGAAAGTAGCAACATCTTTAAAAAAAAAAAAAAGTCTTTCTTCTGAGAGGCTGAGTGGGATAGTAGAGTGGATTGAGTGAAACAGAATTGCAGTATTTTGAGGTAAAGGGAGGCTTTTCAGTCTCAAATCCCTCTGAAACTGACTCCCAACTTATTTCTGTCATTGTTCTTCCTTCATTTTTGTCTCTTCATAATTATATTCATTCAAAAATTATGTTATTTATAAGTGATAATTGGAGTACATTCTACTACGTTAGAAGTTCATTGTTCATTCTACTAAGATAAGATGATTGCAGGGGGGAATAAAACGTGGTTATTTTCTGTCCCAAACTGAATATAGTTAGAAAAATGAAACCCAAAAAATCTTCCTCTATTCTATGTGTTTAGTCTTTATGCCAGTTTATGCTGCTTTTCTTTTATATGGGGTAGGGGCACTGATGGAATTAAGAATTAGAGATTGGTTTGGCATTTATTTTTTTTAAAAAAAACACAAATTTTAAATCCTGGTCAAATAGTAAGTATCACACTTGAAACCAGGTGTTATACTGTAGAGTGAGCCAAAGGTAAACATCACAAAACCATTTTTAAATAATTTAACATTTTTGCTGAATGTAAATGAATCCAGACAAGTGTAACTGTTTGAATCGCTGTTAAAAACCGATATATTAAAACAAATAGAATGCGAATAATTACAAGATTGGTTTTGTATTTATTAAAAAAAAGCATATAGTGCAGAGCTTTAGAACACGGGCTTTAGAGCAGAATGCGCAAATGTATGTCTTCACTTTGGTAATATTGATGAAATCACATAATCTTTCTTCCTCAGTTTCCTCTGTTTTGAAGATCAAAGTACTTTAAAATACTGCACAGCACATAATATTCAGTAAATGTTAAGATTTTTTAAATTAATAAATATGTTGTAAAATTCATAAAAAACTTCACTTGAACATTATTTAGTTGTTGTTTATAGGTCTTTTATTTGTCTACATAAGGCATCCCTACATAGGGCCACCCTTTGAGATGAAGAGGAATAAAAAGCAACAATGAGTCTTTGCAGGTGATTAAATGCTGAAGTAAAGATGTTTTTGATAACCACAGAATCAGTTTATACCACGTCAGTGCTATACACAACTACTGTATTATATAACAAGACAAAAGCACTTAAACACACCATGTCATTTTTTTTCAAACTATATTTGAAAGCAGTGTCTTTATAATTGTTTTTGTTGTTGGTTTTGGTTTTATGCCAACTCTGATTTAAATTTTTTTTTACCAAATTGACCTTTTTTGAACTAAATGCCAAACATTTTGCCACTCTTTTTTTTTTTTTTTAATTTACATCCACGTTATTTAGTATATAGTGCAACAATGACTTCAGGAATAGATTCCTTAATGCCCCTTACCCATTTAGATCATCCTCCCTCCCACAATCCCTCCAGCAACCCTCTGTTTGTTCTCCATATTTAAGAGTCTCTTATGTTTTGTTTCCCCCACCCCGTTTTTATATTATTTTTGCTTCCCTTCCTTTGTGTTCCTCTGTTCTGTGTCTTAAAGTCCTCATATGAGTGAAGCCATATGATATTTGTCTTTCTCTGACTAATTTTGCTTAGCATAATACCCTCCAGTTCCACCCACGTAGTTGCGAATGGCAAGATTTCATTCTTTTTGATTGCCAAGCAATACTCCATTGTATACATATATACCACATCTTCTTTATCCATTCATCCATTGATGGACATTTGGGCTCTTTCCATACTTTGGCTATTGTGGATAGTGCTGCTATAAACATTAGGGTGCATGTGCCCCTTCAAAACAGCATACCTGTATCCCTTGGATAAATACCTAGTAGTGCAATTACTAGGTCATAGGGTAGTTCTATTTTTAATTTTTTGAGGAACTTCCACACTGTTTTCCAGAGTGGCTGCACCAGCTTGCATTCCCACCAGTAGTGCAAAAAAGATCCTCTTTCTCTGCATCCTTGCCAACATCTGTTGTTGCCTGAGTTGTTAATGTTAGCCATTCTGACAGGTGTGAGGTGGTATCTCATTGTGGTTTTGATTTGTATTTCCCTGATGAGTGATGTTGAGCATTTTTTCATGTGTTGGTTGGCCATCTGGATGTCTTCTTTGGAGAAGTGTCTATTCATGTCTTTTGCCCATTTCTTCACTGGATTATTTGTGGTTTTGGGTGTTGAGTTTGATAAGTCCTTAATAGAGTTTGGGTACTAACCCTTTTTCTGATCTGCCGTTTGGAAGTATCTTCTCCCATTCCGTCAGTTGCCTTTTAGTTTTGCTGAATGTTTCCTTCACTGTGCAGAAAGAAGCTTTTTTATTTTGATGTTTCCCTTGCCTCTGGAGACATGTTGAATAAGAAGTTGCTGTGGGCAAGATCAAAGAGGTTTTTGCCTGCTTTCTCCTCGAGGATTTTGAAGGCTTCCTGTCTTACATTGAGGTCTTTCATCCATTTTGACTTTATGTTTGTGTCTGGTGTAACAAAGTGGTCCAGGTTCATTTTTCTGCATGTCGCTGTCCAGTTTTCCCAGCACCACTTGCTGAAGAGACTGTCTTTATTCCATTGGATATTCTTTCCTGCTTTGTCAAAGATTAGTTGGCCATACGTTTGTGGGCCATTTGTGGGTTCTCTATTCTGTTCCATTGATCTGAGAGTCTGTTTTTGTGCCAGTACCATACTGTATTGATGATCACAGCTTTATTGTACAGCTTGAAGTCCGTGATTGTGATGCCTCCTGCTTTGGTTTTCTTTTTCAAGATCGCTTTGGCTATTTGGGGTCTTTTCTGGTTCCATACAAATTTTAGGATTGTTTGTTCTAGCTCTGTGAAGAATGCTGGTGTTATTTTGATAGGGATTGCATTGAGTATGTAGATTGCTTCCGGTAGTACTGACATTTTGACAATCTTTGTTCTTCCTACTCAGGAGCATGGAATATTTTTCCATTTTTTTTGTGTCTTCTTCAATTTCAACATTTTGCCACTCTTAAACATATCATATTTTGCCTTAAATATACTTGTTTTTATATAAATGTCTACCTCCTTACTAAACGTTTAGCTTCTTAAAGATATAGTCTTATTTATCTAATACATTACAGGCATCAGAAACATGTTTGTTGGATTGGTTCCATAAATAAAAGTGTTTTTACAAAAAAAATAATTATAAATGTTATATTGAATATATATGATAACTTAAGTTTTACTCTTATATGTATTTGGTATGTTTTCTTCTTTGCTTATGATTTTCTTTCTGGGCTGCCAGGAATTTAATATGGGGAGTAGGAAGAAGGTGATTATTTTAATGCTCAGAATATTCTTGATTTACTTTTCACATTTCTACATCTTTTACAAACTTTTCCAGGAGCTTATAAATACTAATAAAAAAAAGTATTTTAATTATGCTAAAATTACTTTTAAAAACAGATTTGGGTATGACATTTAATATATTGATAACAACTAAGGGAAAAACAGAACTATTCTGAGATTTGAAAATCTGGTTAATTTTCCTAAGGCTTAATTTAAAAAATGAGTTAAGCCAACTAAAGTACTTGCTAGACTCTGATGAACAACAAAAACAAAAAAAAATGAAATGAAAGTTGCCTCTTTAATGTTGGGTGTGAAAGGAACTGAGAAAGGGGGAAAAAAGAAACTCATTGTTTTTTTTATTTAAACTTTAAATATAACTAAAAAAAGACTTTTCTTAGTGTTAGTAGAAGAACTATTTGATGAAATAGATCCTCAAAAGTTGAGCTTTTATACTCAGAATTTGACATGACAGGACATATGAAAAATAATAAACACTCTTCAAAAGCTTAAGGTCCCAGGACTGATTAAAAAAAAATAGCTATCCACCATTCAGGATCATCCAATTCACTGTTACAGGAATTGTACCTCATTTCATCATCAAAAATAATTAATGTCCAGAAACAACCAAGGCAGAACTTCCAAAACAATGAAGTAAGGAACTCAGGGGGCTTTTCTGCCAGCAAAACAACAATTTAACTGGTGAAAATTACTTAAAAACAGCAATCATTCAGTCTTTGGGAGTTATTCTAAGTGCATACAGCAAACCAAGAAACATTCATTAGGGAAAATCTACTAAATCTCAGAACAGTGAGTTTTTGTGGCATTTGAGCCCCAACCCAATCCATTACCTCTCTCTCGTTGCCTTCCCCTCACAGTGCTGTGTTACAGAAACTACAACCCAAGCATGTGTAGCCAAAAAGCCAACAAGAGATGAAGTTTCCTCTCTCCCTAACTCCTAGCCTAGAGCTGCAGTTTGATCATGAAGGAGTAGGCCTCTGGTGTTTCTCATCCCCATCCACCCACCCCCACAACCTCCATGTTGTAGGAATTCTGTTCCACATGGGCATGGCTGAGAAGACCTATCCCCTTTTCCCCAACCAGCCCCTACTCTAGCAGAGCAAGCTGAGAATACTGCAGCCCAATTGCCCTGCCCTAACTCACCATGGGGTAGAGGTTCCACACAAAGTAGGGCAAGCCATGACCAGAGCTGCTCCCCACTTCCATGCCAACTTATAGAGAAGGGTTGTAATTGGGAAAAGAGGGTCTGTGTCCCCAATTCTAGTGCATTGGTGCAGGTGTTCTACCCGGGGGTAAAGGCAGATCATAAGGGTAAAGAGCTCCATAGATCTGAGTGAGAGGACTGACTATTTCTAAGAAGAAGTGTAGAATTCATGCATGATGGTGTACAATACAGATCTTGATGAAGAGAAATTAAGAGGAGGCTGGTAGCCCCATAAAGCATCAAAACAACAGAGCAGCCAAAAGTTTTAAAGAAAGAACCAGTGAAAGAGTCAGCCAAGAAGAGCCCTCCTGGCATCATAATCAACTGTGTGATCAGGAATGTAGTGTGCATGTGCAAGGCTACACCCACTTAGGAGCAATCAGAGCAGGATGTGGGGCAGACTTGAAAGCATTCCCCAAGTTGCACACAGACCCATCAACACAGGGCAAAAGCCTCAGAAGAACAAGGGGCTTCAACACAACCTGTGATCAAACACTTATTGAACAATAATAAGCTACTCTGACTCAGGGGTAACTCCTAGGAAGCAAGCCTCCTATGATATCATGGATATTCCTGGCAGTCTGGAGAACTGTGCAGATGCCCAAGGCTGTGCCATCTTAGGAGCAGAGTGGGAACTTCCAAACTACTAGCCCTGCCTGAATGTGGGGCAAACAAGTAAAACAAGTAAAATAGCAATGTCCAAGCTACAGATACAGCCAGTAGTAGAGAGTAAAAATCAACTGGCAAAGGAGGCTTAAGTGCAACTTTAACCAATAATTCGCTTATGCTAACCCAAGAGCAACCCCTAAATAATGAGTGAGAAAATATGGTGGGAAAATATGAGTAGGAAAATTGGAGGCTGCACATTGCAGGGGAAAAGACTTTGCAAAATTAGTTCAGCCAAGTCACTAAGCAAATAAACAATCAAGCAAACAACAGCAGTGATACTGATAGTGATACTGATGCTACAACAAATAGTTGTAGTTGAGACATGGAAATAAATAGAAAAGTATGAACCATAAACAGGGGAAAAATAGGAAATAGAAAATGGATGATGTATTTAGCAGACAAAGACTCCAAAGCAATATTATAAATACATTCAAAGAACCAAAGGAAACCATGCCCAAAGAATGAAAGTATAATGACAGTGTCTCATCATATAGAGAATATTAAGAGAATTTTTTTAATTCAATGGAAATTCTGGAGTTGAAAAGTATAATAAACCAAATGAAAATTATTTGAACTGGAAGAAGATAAAAATCAGTGAATTTGAAGATAGATCAATAGATATTATACAAGCTGAAGAACAGAAAGAAAAAACAATAAAAAAAATGAGCAGAGCTTAAGAGAATTGGAGGACATGATTAAGCACACCAGATAATATAGGTAATGGGAATAACAAGGAGAGGAGAACAAAAGAGATAGCAAAAATATTCTAAGATACAATAGCCACAAATTTCTCAAATTAATGAAAAACATTAAGCTACACATCCAAGAAATTCAATAAAGTCCAAGTAGAATAAACACAAAGCAGTCCACATCCAGACATATCATGATTGAAATGTTGAAAGACAAAAAGAAAAAGAAGATCTTGAAAGAAATAAGGGAAAATAACTCATCACAATGGAACCCCAGTAAGATTAATAGTTGACTTCTCATCAGAAATATTGGAGAACAAAAGGCAATAGGGCAACACATTCAAAGTGCAGAAAGTAAAAACCTGTCAATGAACAATCTTATATCCAGGAAAACTATCTTTCAGAAATGAAGTGAAACACATTCCCAAATAAACAAAAACTGAGAATTTTTTGCCAGAAGATCTGTCTTAAAAGAACTATCAGATGAAGTTATGAGGATGAAAGCATGTAAACCAGAGAATACTATGAATCCACACACACATAAAAACAAAGAGCACCCGTAAAGGTAATTATGTAGATAATCCCAAAAGATAGTATAATTGCATATATCTTCTCAACTGATTTAAAAAGAATTGCAAAGAACACTATGTACATAATTGTATTGTTGAGCCTAAAACATACTGAAATGTAGTACACTTGACAATATCAGTGCGAGAGGCAGTTGTATTGTTGTGAGGTCTTGTATTGGAGTGAGGAAATGACACTAAATAGGAATTCAAATCCACAGGAAGAAATGAAGAGAACCAGAAGGGAAAGAGGTTGAGAAGACAGATTATATACCAGCCAAAGAACAAGAGATATTAGAAAAAATATAAATGTTTGTTCTTTTATCTTCTTTTTAGACATGTCCTCACAATTGCTTATGACTAGCAACTGGTCCCTTTTCCATGCTTACAAAAGTTCACTTACAAAGACAAAGGGCAAGATTTATAATAAAAGTTAAGGCATGTTCATGTGTGTGTGTGTGTGTGTGTGTGTGTGTGCTATAGGGAGGGAGCATACAAGCTAAAATAAGCCTCTTGAACCGTTACAGTACATAATCTTGCCAGGTGCTATGGTTAATGCAATAAGGAAAACATTATTCTGGGATTTAATGTTTTAATTAATTAATAAGGTACTATTTATTAGTATTCCTTGCATATTGATTTCCCTGGCATGCAGTAATTGGGATCTTTACTATTATTTGTTTGGTTACATCTTCCCTACTTTCAATATTCATACATCAATGCTCATGGAAAGGAAGTCTCCTCCATTTAAGATGCTGTCTTTGTTCTAGTCCCCAAATTTTCTGTCTTATTAAAAAATTTTGGGTTTTGGCTTTATAAATGCTCAACTCATACCTTACGGCTAAGCTATAGAAAATGTTTTACATACTGAGTTTTAAAATGGGGATAGTGTTACCTAACTGGTATAGTGCCATAGTTCTGAAATCAGTCCAAAATTTAATCTTGGTTTTTCCATATACTATCTATGTATTATGTATCTCTAGTTGAGTGAGTGGTCTCAAACACATCATAATACACCTACTTCATAGGGTTATTTTTCATTTTAAACAGAAATACATAGGAAACAAGCATAGCAGATGTTTAATACAATGTTTATTGCCTTAAGGCTTAAATATGAGTGGGGAGGATGCAGAGAACAGAGGGTTGTGACCAGAATAGAACTTATTTTAGAGGACAGTTAGAAAGTAGGATGAATTAGTACAGTGGTTACATATTATACCTCGTAAAATCTTGTAATCTAGGTGGAAGTGCCTAAAATATGGCAGGCACTGAGAGTATAAAAGTTAAGAGGGAAAAACATGATTTTTGCTGTTCTGCTACTTACACACCATTGAGGAAGATAAACATGAATTAGATTATCACACAAACAAAACACAAAATTCATCTGATGCAAGGATAGCTATGTGGTATGATAAGAACATTTAATAAGGAGATTTTTCTAGCAGAGAGGCCCAAACAGACTTTCTTGAGAGCTGAAGAATAAAATAGGAATTAATAGATGAAAAGAAGAAGATAGAACATACTGGGCAGAGGAAATAACTTTTAAAATCTTTCAGTCAAGAAAAGCAAGGGAGTATGAGAGACTCAAATTAGGACAGGGAGAGGAAAGTAAAGAAAGTGAAAGAGAGAACAAAGTATAAGATGAGGCTAAGTGAGAAAAGCTAGTAGAATCATGTAGGAAGAATTAGGTAGATTAGGGAGATATTTAGGATTTAGACATAAAAATCAACAGGACAAACTGATGAATTGGATGTAGGAAATGAGGAAAGAATTTTTGCAGATCATTCCTAGGTTTCTGGCTTGTAGAAATTAAGGATGGAATTCATTCCTGACAGTCTATCTGTTCAATGAATGAAGACCGCTTTTGAGGAGGAAAATCATGGGTTTGGCCTTGTATGTGTTGAGTGTTGAAATATATTCAAGGTATTCAAGTGTAAATTCAAGAAGGTAGTTGAATATATGGCTGTAATGTGCTAAATAATTGACTTATTGGTAGTAAATATAACTGTAAGATTTGGGTGAGCTTATTTGGGAAATAAAATGTGCAATGAAGAAAGATGAGGGCTTAGGACCAGAGGTTGAGGACCAATAGCTGGGTTGAGGATGGTGAACTTACAAAGGAGACTGAGAAGGTATAGCCAGAGGGATTAAAGTAGAACCAGGAGAATGTGATGTCCTAAAATGGAAAAGAAGAGAAAAAAGGGTCATTGTGAAGTCTACTTAGGAGTGGAATAAATGAGAGCTGAAAAATGTCTAATTTATTGGTAAGAGTTTATTGGCAACCTTTTCAAGAGCTGTTTTGGTGGTGTAATGGGGACAGAAGCCAGATTGGAATAGGTTGAGATGTGAATGGATGGAGTAATTCTCCAGGGATCTCTTGTACTAAGAGCTTTTGTTTAGGATTGTTTTTTCAAGGATAGTTGTTGTTAAGTAAATAGACTTGGAAGATAAGGATACTGTCTCCTTCTGGAACAGAAAGCAAATTTGTTTGCTGTCCAGTATAATAAAGATAATATCTCCCTCTGGGACAAAGGTCAGACAGGTTTGCCTATAGCCCAAAATAAAAGATTAGAATTCTCAAAGTTCAGAGTTCCTCAGCTGTGATACAAACCCATTGCCTGCAGCATCTACCTGTGCCCCTCTCTATCACCCTATGGGACTTAGGGGGAAAGGGGAACCAGCATCAACATGAAACTCATGCTGCTTCCCGTGGCCTGAAAAATAAAGTCCTTGTCTCTAACCTAAGAGTCTTATGTCTTCTACCAGCATCCATGAAACTGTGATAGGCTAATGTGTTAACCCGTAGGCAGGATAAAATGTCAGTCTCTTATAGTTCTTGACAACCATGAAAAAATGGGAATAAGTCAAGTGAATTGTTTCAAATAGTTGGGCTATGAAAGAGACAAGGCAGAACTAATAGGGGATGTGGCATGGAGGGAGTCTTTTATTAAGGGGTTAAGATCTAAGCATGTACAAGTAGTAATGAGGAGCCCTTGAAAGGGAGAGATTGAATATATATGAGACAAAGGATAATGGAAGAGGGATAATCTAGGCTAGGAAAAGATCCTACACATAGGTAAGAGGAATTAGACATAGAAAAAGGAACACTTCCTCATTTCTTTATGAGTAACAAAAGAGAATGGAGAAAGAGGGACATAAACTGAAGTGGCTGTTACATTTAGTATCACAAAGTTAAGGAAGCTCTTTTCTGACTACTTCTCTTTTCCCTGAGAAGTAGGTAGTCAGATAAAATGCTAGAGGAGGGGAATAGAAAAAGAGAGGAGCAGGATATTTGAAAGAAAGAGGAGGTTTGAAATAGTCTATGGGGAGAGCAGAAAAAAATGAGCTGAGCAGAGAAATGAAGTAGGAGTTCAGGGTATTTTAAGATCTTATTAGGGGCTAATGGTCATAAACTAGTGGTACCAGTATACCCAATAGTATGACTTTCTCTAGCATCCTCAGGTACAGGCAGAGAAAATAGTTAAGCTCCTCTAAAATTAAGGTTTTGCCCAATGAGACAATGAAGTTTAAAATGTTATTGAAATTCTGGGCCATAGCACTCAAGCTGAATGAGGATAGAGAAGAAAGGAACAGGCCTAGCTAGTGGATTGAGAGAATTTGTACATCAGTGGACTACAAGCCCAGTGTAGTTGGAAAGAGTCATTGGGGGTAGTTGAATAAACAAGTTGAAAGGGGAAGAAGTTGCAGCAAGAAGATTTAGGAGTTGTATTCATTCATTCACTAGTTCTTTCATCCATTCAATAAACCTCAATTCACATAACAGTATGTGCTATCTAAAAATTATTTTCCTCTTGCTTGGTATGCCTCTTGAGATGTGTAAATTTACCTGCCTAGGTATGATTTCCTTGGGTTTACATTATTGAGACTGATCCTTCTTGACAGCTAGGGAAGGCCAGCCAAAAGTAGCAAGGAGAAATCAGCATTTTAGTTTTTATACTATGTTCTCTGAATGCAGTAAATAACCATTTATCCACTTGTTCTTATGGTAGTTTTTAAAAACAACACTTAGAAAGTTATATCTAAAAATTTCTACTTGGATAGCCACCATTAATTGCTGTTTTTAACATTATTAATACATTTGTCAAGTTAGTTATTGCTAGTAACAGTAAATCCAAGTTTAATGAGGAAATGGCTGAGTACTATAAAAAAGAATACAAGCTTTAGAAGTAACTGTCAATACTTACTGTAAAAAAATGGATATTAAATGCCATAATGAATGTAAAGTGCTTAACACAAAATTTAGCATATAGTACACATTCAATTAATAGTGTCTATTATTTTTATCATGGTCATCATCATTATCATCATCATCTATGTTCAAAATTCTTGATTCCAAGTGAAAAAATTTCAACTTCTACTGGATTTTGCAAAATAGGAATTTATTGGCTCATGTAATTAAAAAGACCAAAGGTAGATGCACTAGCTGTATTCAAGTATTGAAACTATATTGACAATATCATTTCCTGGCTTTATATTGGCTTCATTTATAGCAAGTTTTCCCCTCATGAGAATAAGATGCCCTATATCTTGTCAGCTAACCAATAGCGGTGAAAGAAAAAGTGTCTCTTTTTTAATAGTTGCAGCAATGGGGTGCCTGGGTGGCTCAGTTGCTTGATTATCCTACTTCAGCTCAGGTCATGATCTCACAGCCCGTGAGTTCGAGCCCCACGTCAGGCTCTGTGCTGACAGCTCAGAGCCTGGAGCCTGCTTCGGATTCTGTGTCTCCCGCTCTCTCTCTCTCTCCCCTCCTCTGCTCATGCACTCTCTGTGTGTGTGTCAAAAATAAATAAATATTAAAAAAATAGTTGCAGCAAAAGTCTTAGAGTTGTTCCATTGGCCTATCATTGATTACATGTTTATCATATGTCCAAGGAAATGGAATATTCTGATTGGCCTGCCTAGACCTGGGGAATGGGGACATCTTCAACCAAACACAGGGACTAAGAGTAGATTGGGGATGGTTTTTCCATAGTTAAGTCAAGGTACTGCTACCAGAAAAAAGATGTAATAAATACCAAACAGGCAAAATAGCAGATTTCCAATCCTGCACATGTAATCCTGTGCAGTAATACAAATGTAATACTTCAAACAGGAAAAGAGTTGAAAGTGAATTTTAAATTGTCACCCACTCAGCAAAAGCCTGTTTATAGAATGTAGCCCGTGTGCTTCTTAAAGTGAATAAACCGAGGTCCTGCCATACTAATATGCACAGATTGTTCCATAGGTAAGGATGTCCATAGAAAACATCCCACCTCAACTTCTATATAATTAAATTGTCAAAACATTTGAAGAAAAATACAACTGAATTTAATTATCATGAGAAAGATGATCACTAAGCTGTTAATTATCTCCAGCAACATGGTACAATAGAAAGAGAAGTAAACATCATAAAATATAAATCTACCAAAAATATAATAATAATAATAATATTTACCGCATATTGAATGATTAGTGTGTGTATTCTAAAAGCTTTTTATCCATTTCTTCATTTTATTACCGATTCTATAAGGTAAGTATTATGTTCCTTTTATACATGGGGAAACTGAGGGTCAATGATTAAATAATTTGCCTTGAATGTGTGCAGAGCAACATATGAGTCTGTTCTATTTGCTTCCAAAGCCTGTATTATTGTTAGTAGCCTGATGACTTAACCTCATATTCCTTCTTTCTAAAGTAGGGGATTTCGATTTATTTATCTTTAAGGATACTTACCTCTTAAAACTCCCATGATTTGGGGCACCTAGGTGGCTCAATTGGTTGAGTGACCGACTCTTGCTTTCAGCTCAAGTCATGAACTTACAGTTCGTGGGTTTGAGCCCTGTGTGGGGCTCCGCACTGCCAGGGCAGGGCCTGCTTGGAATTCTTTCTCCCTCTCTCTCTGCCCCTCCCCAGCTCATGCTTCCTCTCTCCCTCTCAAAATAAATAAATTAACTTAAAAATATCCTATGATTATGTAAAGGTTCACCTTTAATTTCCCATCATTAATTTTGTGTATCTTTTAAGAAGGTCTTGAAACAATTTTATCACCTCATTATTTTTTTTAAGTTTATTTATTTTTGAGAGAGAGAGCACACGCGCACTCAAAAAAGCGGGGAGGGATAGAGAGAAGGAGAGACAGAATCCCAAGCAGGCTGAGCACCGTCAGCACAGAGCCTGTTGTGGGGCTCAAAGCCACGAACCGTGAGATCATGACCTGAGCCAAGATCAAGAGTTGGACACTTAACCAGGTACGCCACTGAGGCGCCCCAACCTTTTTATTTTAATGTAAATCTTAAATCATAAAAAATAATGACTATTTTGGTAAAAAAAAAAACACTTCAGTGTGCATGCATATCATAGTACTATTGTACAATCATGAAGGAAACTGTGCTTTTGCCAAATCTTTCATCAGGACCTCACATACAAAGAAAAAATTTGCCAAATACACAAAGTGACTAATGTTAGAAGAGGGGAAAAGCACCACCTGAATTTCTGCACTGGTGTACCATTTTATGTATGGAGTGTTTTGTTTGGTTGATTTTTGGGTTTTGTTGTTGCTGTTGTTGCCTTATTGCAATTCTGCCAGGTATATCTCTGCATTCTTGCTTGGACTCTTTTTCCACATTTGTTTTTTGGGTTTTTTTGCTTGTTTTCTTTAGCCAAGACAGCAGAAGAGATGATTTATTGTACATGTGTTACATTCAGCCACAAATGAAAACAGAATTAGTCCCGAAAGTCACAGACAGGTCCAGGGCAAAGAACAAAAACAGACTGTTTTGATATGAGCGAGGCAGGTCTCTCTAAGGTGGTCATTACAATCAATGGCATGCATGGTCTAGATCCACTGAATCAAGCTCTAGAAAGTAGGCATGTAGTCCAACAATTGGTTCCAAGGTCTCTGGCCTCTAGCTTTCCTTATTTCTGCTCCTGTGACTCCGTGGGACCACAGGATAGTGGTTTACTTGGACTTCTGCCTCATCTTTCTCCTTTTACGCTTCAGCCTGTGCATTCGCTTCTTCCTCCACTTGGCTCTCACAGCATGGAGGTTTCCGAGAAGATCGTGCTGAGGCCTAGAGATTTGTTTCCACATTTGAGTCTGAATTCTAGTCAATACTGAAAAAGCCATGAAAAATCCACTTAGCTGTTGCAAATAGCTTTGTCTTGTTTAAATTTTTATGTAAGATAAAAATAAAAATTTGAGTAATTTTTTTGCTTGGTAAACTCACTGTAAACTGTGAGAAAAGATGTAAAGCAAAAAGAGATGCTGGTGTTCCTTTCAGTTTGTTAAATGTACTCATTCTGTGAAAAATGAAAACGTGTTACGTGGTTTTTCTTTTTTCAGACTTCAAATATGTAAAATTTCTCTGCCAAATAAGCAGCATTAGACAGATGCTAGCTATCAATAATATAATAATAACTAGAAAGAGTGTAGTGTAGGGATTCATGGTGAGGGAGTATAGTATAGTTAATAATTAATTACTCTTAATGGAGTAAGAGTGTCTGGATTCATATCACAGCTCCTTCATTCACTAAGAATAAGTCAATAACCAGACATTTAATACCTGTGAAATTTAGTTTCCTTATCTGCAAATGAGGGAAAATAATAACGCCTCCACAGTTTGTAGAAAGATCAAACAAGATAATGCTTGTAAAGCACAGTGCCTGGCACATAGTAGGCACTTAGTGTGAGCTTTTCTATACCATTAATAATACTGCCACTACTGCTATTACTCTGAAAATTATAAGCATGTGAGAGGGAGTCAAGGACTCAAGAACTCATCTGTTTATATTACTCTCTACTATTAAAATACAATGGTTTGGCTAGCAGCTACTATATCTTGTAATCTAGTCTAGAATTTATTTATAAATATTTGAACAAATTCACAACTGTACTCATGGAGGAATAAAATATTTGATGTTACATGTAAGTTTTGTTTATTTTGTGTGGGTATTTCCTAATATTTTGTTATTATAAAATATTTCTGTGGTTAATTCAACAAATATTTATTATTAATAGGCCAGTCACAATACAATATACTAAATACTAATGTAAAAATTTATAAGACACGGCCTTTCCCTTCCTATCAAAGCTAGTGACAGGAAATAGATATACAAAGAAATAATTTTATAATAAAATATTGTGGTAGGCAGAATAATGCCTCCCCAAAGATGTCCATATCTTAATCCTTAGAATTTGTGAATATGATATGATAACTCACATGGCAAAAGAGATTTTGCAGGTGTGATTAAATTTAAGGACCTTAGATGGGGAGATTATTCTGGATTGTCCCATTGGGCTCGACCTGATCACATGGGTCCTTAAAAGCAGAGAACCTTTCCCTACTGAGATCAGAGAGAAAAGTTAACTACAGAAGAATGGTCAGAAAAACTGCAACATTGCTGGTTTTGAAGATGCAGGAAGGGGGTCGAAGCCAAGGAATATGGATAGCCTTTAGGAGCTGGTAAAGGTAGGCAACTAGATTCTCTCCTAGAACCTCTAGAAAGAAATGCAGTCCTGCTGAGATTAAACTACAGAACTATAAGTTGATAAATTTTTGTTGTTTTAAGCCACTAAGTTTATAGCAATTCCTTTTATATATATATATTTCTTTATATATACTTATTTATTGATTATTTATTTATTTATTTCATATATATTTCTTTTATATTTATTTTTTTATTTTTTGTTTATTTTCTGTGAGACAGAGCACAAGCAGGGGAGGGGCAGATAGAGAAGGAGGCACAGAATCTGAATCTGGGCAGGCTCCAAGCTCCAAGCAAGTGTTCAGCACAGAGCCCGATGTGGGGCTAGAATCCATGAACCATGAGATCATGACCTGAGCTGTCACTTAGCCGACTGAGCCAACCAGGCACCCCTACAGTAATTTCTTATAGCAGCAATAGAAAACTAATACAAACACAATAAATTGTCTTTATTTAAGGATTATATGTGAACAAATAGAAAATAGAATCATTTTCCAAATTTGTGTCAGGAGAGCTAAGGAGATATTTCCAAGAATACCTACAAAAGTCATGTTCCAAAGTGGATCAATGCGCTTTCCAAAGCCAGCTTATGGTAGAGGGAAGTTTATTACTCTTAGACTTATTATCGCTGGAGCTGTAGGTGGGGTATGCCTCACCTGAGGAATACGGGCTGGAATAAGGTTTTTTTTTTTTTTTTTTTTTCCAACGTTTATTTATTTTTGGGACAGAGAGAGACAGAGCATGAACGGGGGAGGAGCAGAGAGAGAGGGAGACACAGAATCGGAAACAGGCTCCAGGCTCTGAGCCATCAGCCCAGAGCCTGACGCGGGGCTCGAACTCACGGACCGCGAGATCGTGACCTGAGCTGAAGTCGGACGCTTAACCGACTGTGCCACCCAGGCGCCCCTGGAATAAGGCTCGAAGAAGAAAGAAGAAAGAGGATGCTTAATAATATTCAAAACAGAAATACTAACCCCATTAAAATCTATACATTGCTTTGAAATTAATATAATAAAAATAATTTGGAAAATAAAGATCATCTTTTATTTGTCAAGAAGTGAGAAAGGTAGAAAATCTATCAAGATATTGCTCTAATGCTTGCCAGACACATGATCAATTTTCTCCATTTATTCAACAAATATGTATTGAGCTCCTTCTATGTGCTGCTATTCCCAAGACAGCCCCTGCTGTATACTAATATTAGAGGATATCTATCAATGGCCAGCAAAAAACAGATATTGTCCCTATCCTCATGCACAGTGATAGAGACATTCATCAAATAATCACACACACACATTTACACTGATTCAGAATACATTGAAGGAACATTATATAGTGCTATGAGACTGAGTTGAAGCTTAAGCTGAGATTAAATGAAGAGCAGGCATTAACTGAGCAAAGAAGGGAGGGAAGAGTGTGGTAGGCAGAGAAAACAGCAAGTACAAATACGTGGCAGGCAAAAACACAGCCTCTTTAGGGGCGCCTAGGTAGCTCAGTTGATGAAGCGTCTGACTTCGGCTCAGGTCATGATCTCATAGTTCATGGGTTCAAGCCCCACATCGGGCTCTGTACTGACAGCTCAGAGCCTGGAGCCTGCTTCAGATTCTGTGTCTCCCTCTCTCTCTGCCCCTCCCCTGCTCACACTCTATCTCTCTCTCTCAAAAAATAAATAAACATTAAAAAAAAAAAAAAAAAAAAAAAAGCACAGCCTGTTCAAGAAGTTAAAGACCCATGTGGCTGAAACAGAGAAAGACAAAAGGATGCTGATGACAGGACGAGGCCAGAGACCCAGAGAGAAGCCAGACTAAGCAGGGCCTCATAGATCATGTTAAAAAGTTTGGTCTTTATCCTGGGGGGGTGGGGGGGGAGGGGTTGGTGATTGCATTTGCGATTTAAAAGGATCACTTTGGCTGTGGTGTGGTAAATAGCTTATAGGGGAGCTAAAGAATATGTGCAAAAGCAGTTAGGAAACTTGGAATAGTCAAGGCAAGAGATTTTAGTAGATTATTTTGGGATTACAGCAGCAGATGGAATAGCAATATATACAATAAGGAAGTATTTAGAAGGTAAAATAAAAAGGGTATATGTTGATGAGCTTGCTGTAGGGGGGAGGACGAGGGAGGAGTCATGAATGCCTCAGGTTTCTCACAAATCATCCAGACAGTGTAAGTTCTATTGTAAATAAGAATTTGTAAAAATTACTGAATTGAATTTACTTTTGATATCTGTATGAAACAGACCAGAAAAATCAAAATTCTGTTCCTTGTTGTGGTGGTTTTGTAACCTTACATGTATTTCATTTTATCTACCATATCCACTACTCAAATCATAATATATTTCTTTCTTCATACAATTTTCCTAATTTTAATGTATCGTAGTAATTCTATGTAACTAACCCAATTTACCAGTTTTGTAAGCTTAAAAAAAAATCATTAAATCTGCTAATTGATGGAAAGAAGGGAGAGATCAAACTAATCAATTATAACCATGCAGGTCTTTATCTCAACTACTGAATCTACAGTGGAGTACTGATGGCAACTACTACTTGACCTCAGGAACCAACTGTTAAATTCTCAGAAACGTTGTAAGCTAGCTGTTAAGGAGCTTGAAAGTGAGTGCAGCAGGAGCACTAGCTACAGAAACTGGAAAACACTACAAAACTGCAAACAGTTCAAATTAGAAATCCACCTACCCCAACTCCCACCCCCCACAAAGCCTTATGAAACACTTACCAGCACACCAATGTTTGTACCTCTTAGAATTGTGGTATTTGAGATGGGTATTCTGGATATAGAAAATACTGTGATGAGATTGACTATAATCTCACTGATTTAAAAATGCTGCAGGAGGGGGGCGCCTGGGTGGCTTAGTCAGTTGAGCACCCGACGTTGGCTCAGGTCATTGAGCCTGGAGCCTGCTTCAGATTCTGTGTCTCCCTCTCTCTCTGCCCCTCCCCGGCTCACACTCTATCTCTCTCTCAAAAAATAAATAAACATTAAAAAAAAAAAAAAAGCATAGCCTGTTTGAACTCACAGCTGGTGAGTTCAAGCCCCGCGTCGGGCTCTGTGCTGACAGCTCAGCCTGGAACCTGCTTCTAATTCTGCATCTCCCTCTCTCTCTGCCCCTGACCCACTCACATTCTGTCTCTGTCTCTCTCTCTGTCTCTCTCTCTCTCTCTCTCAAAAATAAATAAGCATTTAAAAAATAAAAATAAAAATGCTGGGTGTCTGGGTGGCTAAGTCAGTTAAGCCTCTGACTCTTGATTTCAGCTCAGGATCTTGCAGTCGGTCGGTTGGTCATAAGATCGGGCCTGGGTCGGGCTCCACTGGGTGTCGGCCCACATAAGATTCTCTCTCTCCCTCTCCCTCTGTCTTTCCCGTGAGACTGCATGCATACTCTCTCAAAAAAACACATAAATAAAATATGCTGCCTATTTTCCACATTCTTAAATGTTTTTCCTTTAGGATTGTTTGAAACCCATCTAATTCATTGCTGAATATCTTGGATGTTTCCACAGAACTTCATTTGTGAAGATACGCCACTTTAAGCATTCTTCTAATTTTTATTTTTTTCTCTCCTTTAGATTGCCCAGATTAAGAAGTGCTGCAGTAAAGTGGCAAAATTTTACTAATTATTGAATCTGGATCTAGGTGTATAGGAGATCAGAGTACCATTTTTCTCTAATTTTGTGTGTGCTTGAAGTTTTTCATATTAAAATCAGAAGCAGGCTGCAGCAGCCACATCTCGCCCAACCCAGTCCTTACTGGATCTTTCACTTCCTGTCTCAATCCCAACAGGTATTCTCAGGATCTGAGCTGATGTGATCCATTGCTGCCTCCCCATCTGGCCTCTAGGAGTTAACTAATTCCTTATTTTGATTTAAGTCTTGCAACACCTACTTCTTCCCCGAAAAACCCACAAGCAGTCTGTAGAAAAATTTAAAGTAAATCTTCAGAAAGAACCATACCAGATTAGGGTAATTTCTTTGTACTACAACCACAAAAATACTGAAAAACAAAAGTCTTAAAAATCTTTAGTAACCACAGAAAACCCCAAAGTACAACGAGTGCACAGCTTAAAAGAAATTGGAAAAAGTAAAAAAGAAAACAAAAAACTTTAATAGAAAGTGAAAAAGAGGCCAGAAATGCTATCAACAATGCAAGACACTAGAGGAGTAGAGAGAAGTGGGGGACCAGAAAAATTATAAACTAAATCAAGTAGTCTTCAAGTTCTGTCCTAAAGAAAAGAAGGGCTTGATCTCAGGCAAGAGTGAGACTTTTTTTTTCTTTTATAATATAGTATATTATTTATGGAACACAAAACAATATGAGAAGCTGAGAAACATAAAATTCACCTAGTCACAGCACATCAGTGACATTTTCTTGGGAGTTGGCTTCCAGGTGGACTTTCGGACTTCTTGTACAAATGTATTCCAATTTGAAAACTGTCTCTTCTGATGGGATTAATAAGAGGCACTTAGGATGTTCGTAGAATTTGGACAAGAGAGTATGCAAGGCCCTACACTGAGGTCTCCTTAGCTAGGGCTAAGAATGAAAGATCACAGCAGTAATGGCTGAGGATTGCTCAATGGTAGCAATAAGACTTGCTCAAGTCAGCTGAGTCTAGGTTCCTTAAAGTCTTAGTGTCAAGGGAATGGACTAAACAGCTTACTTACACAAGACAGAGCAATCTGAGGCCCTGCCTCAAAACAGGAGATTGGTAGAAAGGTGATTTTGAAATCATGGTAAATGATAAAAGCAGTACAAACATGATTCCTCATTTAGGGACCTGTCTTTTATAATCCCAGGAAACTAGAAAATGAAGGGAAATGAATCAGCTCCCTCCTTAATCTTATAAATCAGTGTTCTGGTAGTTGAGGGTCCAATGTTAATTCTACAGAAATCAGTAAATTAGTGCTTTCCATATTCTTGAGAGTGGGCACACTCATAGTTGTTTTATATGTCAATGAAAAGGAAGACTCCCAAATATTTATTGAGTGATTATCAGAAGTATGCCCAGTACTTTGGGAGAATGATTATTATTGGGAGTCACTATTCTTAAGGACCTTCATTATTCTTAAGGACCTTCCCATGGGGGAGCCTGGGTGTCTCAGTCAATTGAGCATCTGATTCTTGATTTTGGCTCAGGTCATGGATCCCAGGGTCATGGGATCAAGCCCCACATCAGCATCTGTGCTGAGCATGGAACCTGCTTAAGATTCTCTTTCTCTGCCCCTCTCCCCCACTCACTTACACTCTATCTCTAAAAAAAAAAAAATTTTTTTTAAAGGAACCTCATCTATTTCTCATTTTATGTTTTGTGGTTTTTTGTTTTTGTTTTAAAGGATATTGAAGAATCACAAAACCACACTGCCGAGCCTGTTGGAGATGACTACAAAAAGATGGGAACACTTTTTGGTGAACTGAACAAAAACCTCATCAACATGGGCTTCACAAGGATGTATTTTGGAGAACGAATTGTGGAACCAGTAATAGTTATTTTCTTTTGGGTTATGCTGTGGTTCCTTGGTCTACAGGCCCTTGGACTAGTTGCTGTTCTTTGCCTTGTCATTATTTATGTGCAACAGTAAAATATGGCTAAATAAGCCATTGTTTGACATTTGGTAGCCAGATATGTAATTGGTGAAGTTCTATATTTCACTACATGAAAGCCGAAAAATTTGCCTTGTTTCAAATTATGTGCTGTTTTGTAATTAAATTTGTAAGTGGATGTTGTTTAAAATTAAACTCAACTCTTAATTATAACAGGGTTGAACATACATTTTGTAGCTTATTCAAAAGTCTTGTTTTACTACTGTGATCTGTGCCCACTTTTAAATACCCCTCCCTATTCCCATGCCAAGTCTTAACACCACCAAAAAGTGGGCAGGAAAAATAACTGGATATGGGATTCAAATCGGGCAATAGAGGTGTTGTAAAGAATTCCAACAAAACATTTTAGAATAAACAGGATGAAACAAGGATATTTAAAATGTTTTAATGGTAAATTTTCCCCACCCACACCCACCAAATAACCCCATGTTATTTGGGAAATAATTTGGATATCTATGGTTCCTGCTCAGATCAAATCAATATAAATGGTAATTACATATACACTACCTTAAAATTGTGATAAAAATCAGTAAAGCTAGCACATTTTCTAAAGATTGAAAAGAATATATTTATTATGGCTGGTGAAACTTCCCAAGTCCAATGTAACTTTTTTATAATGTCACACTTGGGTCTGGAATCACTTCAGTATATCATTTGAAGTTTTAGACACTTTTGGTGCTAATTACCTTCTGTGAATTTTTTAACTCTCATAAGACATGTCTATTGCTGGCTGTACCCCGTGGTAATGCTGTATTTTCTTGTATCTAACAAGTTGCATATTTTTTTCCTAGAGAGACATTTTCCATGTATTTTTTTCCAGAAATTTACATTTTGTAGTTCTTTTATAACAATTATTCTAAGATTTAAAAAATCTATTTCCTATTTTGGCATGGATTTTTCCCCCAAAATTGATTTATATTATGGCTGAAATTTTTTACTATGCCTTTAAGAAAACAAAAAAAAATCAGTTCATTTTCTGTGATATTTGTATTGGAAAGGTTCAGTATTACAGTATCGAACCAAATGCTTAAATTTGGAATTTAATAGCCAATTGTAATAATATTCCTCTAAGGCTAAAGCCAAGTCAGTAATTGGCCAGTCATGTTATTAGTGTGTCTTAATTCAGTGCTTTGGGATTTTATATTGAAATAAGCATTTCTTTAAATACACTTTAAAAATAGAAAGTGGCTTAGTGATATTTTGGATTTTGTTAAAGAACCTAAAACCTGTACACTTTTGTCTCAAAGACGTTCTATATACATGAAGGAGGGGTACTAAAGATAATTATCTAAAAACTCAAATTAAGTAAGGGGAAAATGGGACAATGGGATATTTTTGTCTTTGGCAAGGCAGTAACTAAAGAGTATAAAGTGTTTAATATTCCACTTTGTAAAGTTTTTACCCAATCCTGTTTTAAAAATTTATTCTATAAGTTCTCAGCATCTTCCACGCTGAAGCAGAAAACTGATTTAAAAAAATGTTCAAGTTAGATTCTAAAATCAGATAATCCTGAACACAAATATCAGTCAGAGGGCACTAAAAAAATATTGTGTATTTGTATAAATACAGACCTTTAAAGTTTGACAAAAAAGGAAGACTTTGTATTATATCATTGTGTTTTTATTGGGTTTGAAATATTTTTATAGTAACCTTTATGAATTTAGCCTAAGTGCAAGTCATTTGAAAAGGTGTCTTCATTTGTGTACAGTAGAATTGTGAGGTTATTAAGAGACATCATGAGATTTTGTATATCTGAATTAAATATTAAAAAGTGCATTCTTTTCTAATGCTACCAAGCATTTTAATTTTCCTTTGGAATATAAAAAAAGATACAGTATGCATAATAATAGCTCTGGTTCCACCAGTGCTAATATTGAAAATATTTTAAAAGTAAGTTTAAATAGTAATTATTTAGTGTACTGCCAATACTATGTATCTATACACTGCTGTTAATGGAGTACATGTTAAATTACATAAACATATGAGATATTTTGCTACTCTTCCTGCATTTTTGTATTGGTTAGAGCAGTATACCATCATATTGTTTGCTTTGTTAGGGAAAAAACAGACTCTGCTTATTTGATGGAAATAATATATTTTCTTTTATGAAATATAATAGAATGTAGTTAATACTTATACCCTGAAATGAAAAGAAACTGGTCACTTCTTTGGTTCATGGTATAAGGAATTAGATGAAAAATGACTCTCAATCATTTCAATCTCAGATACAAGCCAATTTTAGAAACTGTTACTCCTTATGAATAAAGACACGGAAGTTACAATGCTAAGGTTATTAGATTATTCATGTGTATGTAATTCATACCACAGTTCTCAATTCAAAGGGAAAGGTCAAGATCTACAAATAAACTGACTACACATGAATAGGTCAATTTCCCGCAAGTAGAAACTCAGTATTTTGTAGAATTCAGTTCCCTCATATCTTAAGCTGTGATCCGCAAGGTAGTTTCCCGTTCCTGGCCACCAGCCAATCACACTTGGTCCAGTAGTGTGCTGGAGCCAGTTTGCACTGACTTGCAAGGGACAGTTGTGTACATCCCCCTAGTTTGCCTTCAGTAACATCAGTTGGTAGCTTGAAATTGTCTGTGAAGGGAGTATTCACATTTACACTATAAAAACTGGCAAACACAACAAATCAGGGCTCTGTTTTTTTTTCCTGGCAAGCCAGTTATTAAACATATATCAGCATGCCACCTATTAGCCGCTCTAGAGGTCACATCCCCGTTTTGACTTCTATGAATATAAAAGGAAGCATGTTGAGGCAGATCCCCATCAACCAATGTAAAACTGTATTTGGATCTTTTCCATGTGGGAATTATGAATTACGGTTGTCTTCTGACCAACACATCTCTATGTGTTTTGATCAGAGAAAATCCCTCTGGGCTGTCACTGAGCTGCACATAACGTTAAAGGCTATCCAAATGATCAGGAAATAAACAGTTATAGAACTGATGGAAGGAAAATTACAGCATAAGGAAAGATTCATTGCGAAGTAGAAAGTTCAAAATAGTCAAAGCTAGATACTGAGCAGTCGAAGGCTATTTGGTTTGTAGATTATATTTAACAGTTATTTTACAAATGTTTACTGATTTTAGGTCATGTTAAATGTTTTTATTGTCAACCCATGTCTTCACAAGGTAAAAGAAGACAAACAAAAGACTTTCATACCTGTTAATACTTGTAGTACTAGACTTGGCCAAGGAGAATATAAGGAGAACACAGCCTGTTTTCTCATCACCTTACGCATTGCCTTGAACAATGTCACCACTCCCATGGCATCAGTTACCATTTCATACTAACAGCTCTCCATTCTGTATCTCCAGTTCAGAACACTGTACGAATATAAAATCCATACATTCAATTGCTTGCCCAACATTTGTACTTATTTATCCCTTAGTACCTCTGATTCACTGTATCCAAAAAAACAAAAAAAATAAAAAGGAACTCAGGATCCTTTTCCCAAACCTTTTTATCTTTCTGTGTTTCCAGTCTCAGCAAGTGATAGTTGTCTCAGAAACTGCCCACATATAACCAGTCACCAAGCCCTGTCTATTTTATTTCCTAAAACAATGTCTTTAATCTTTACGCTTCTCTTGATTCCCAGTATCACTAACTTGGTTCATACCACCTTCATCTCCCTAGATTGCTATCTCGGAATCCTAGGTGGTCTCCCCTGCCTTCGTTTTCCACTCCACAGTCAGAATAATCTTTCTAAACCATAACTCTGATATCTTTGGCCTAAATCTTTTCAATGGCTTCCTGTCGCCATTATGATAAAGTGCTTAATCTGTTTTATAAGGCTCCTCAAGAACTGGTTCTTGCATACTTCATCTCTCTATACTACTACCATCCCTTTCTAAGACTTAGCTTTAGGAATTAGTTTTTCTGTTCCTTGTGAGAGAAATGCTTACTCACTTCCAGAACTCTGTACATGCTTTAGCTTCTTTATTTAATCCCTCCCCACCAAACTGACCAACACATCCACAGCTTTAAGACCTTTAGACACAATGTCCCCCAGGAAAATTTCTCTGACTCTTAAATCCAGTTTTGATATTTTATGTGCTTTCTGAGAACCCTGTGCTTCCCTTATCAGCACTTGTCATGCTATATTATAACTATAATATAGCTATTATAATAGCTTATTTGTCAGCTTCTTCCGTTAGACAACAGACTTCACAAGGGTAGAGAACATGTCTAACTGGTTCATAAATTGCATTGTCAAACACAATGCCTGGCACATAATACATACTCAAAATATTTAGCAGATTAATAAACCACCTTCATTTATTCGTGTACTCCCTATAGTGCATTAACAAAGATTTAGCATTGGTTGTACTTTAGAGTTCTTTAACTCCAAAAGTATGCTTATTGTGCATAAAGAAAGTGAATTGATGTATATGTTATCATTTATAAAGTTTGTTCACTTTTAATGGAAGAATATAGCTGTTATTTGCATATACAGTATTACTACTATTCACTTGCATATTTTTAGGAAACTGTGTGAATTTTCAGTGTTGTACTTGGTAAAATCACTATTTCTCCAGAAAGGATACTTTCGAATGCATATGGTCACTGATGCTACCTAAATTTCATATGTTCCAGTATTTTTCAATAGACTTTTATCTACTAAATTTTAATTAAAAAAAAAAAAACACAGAAGTTGTGAGGAGGAATTCTCAAGTATCTAAGCTTGGGTATTTTAGGCTATAGAATAAATTCACTACTAGAATGTTCTAGTCACCCAGATCATAAATGTTAAATAACATGTATATAAAGTAGTTTGTTATTTTTTCCAATAAATAATACTCTTTCACAACCTTACATTCTGAGACTCTCTTCTGACTCCCTCTGTCATGTTCTCTTTACCAGTTAATTGCTGCCACATCAAGTTTGGAAATTGCCAAAGCAACAACATACCTATGAGTGAATCATCTCTAATGCTGCAGCAGAAAGCTAAGGCCTGAAACATGTATGGCTTCCCAGGCAACAGAGTAGTAGGAAAACCTAGATTAAGATCAACTTCCGCATCCAAGCTGTACTTCTCCTTTGTTGCCATGACTATTGTGTAAGTTAGAATTATTGAATGAGCTCTGCAAGGGCCTGCTAAGATCCAGAACTTAGTCATACACATGCTTATTAAACTTGAGTTATCTTTTCAGCAGTTAAAGTTGTATCGTTTAGCCTTTCAGCAACTTAATTAGTTGGAAATTTCCTTGATAGCTTTCCAATCACCACAGAATACAATGAATTTTATCATAAGACCGTGGTCCTTTTTTCTTATTGGTTTACTGCTTTATTATAAGAGGCTAATTGAGGTATATTTTTTCATGTTTTTTTAACAGAAGAATGAAAATTCTATATAAAATATACTTATTTATACCATAGTTTTTTAAGACAAAAATCTTGAGTTATTTTTCAAGGGTAGGGGATGGGATATGTAAAACTTCTATCAATATTTGAGTACATATGCCATCTACTGAATGCCCTTCTCTGCTATGACTGCTTCTGTTGCAGAGTTTCTTAGTTTTACATATGTAATATCAAAAATATTTATGATTTCATTATTTAATGTATCTTCAGCTTTAACAGGCACATGGGTGTATATATAAATGCAACATACAAAGGCTAAGAAGAAATAATTACAAAAGGAAAATACACTGCTTAGATGTTGGTTTGGAAGGCTTAACTTAAATTGATCTTGCACAAAACTATGAAGGTGATTTTTCATATAAGGTGAAACATTTCTTCAAATAGTAATTAGATCAGTGGCTTTCAAAGATTTTTAGTCTGGTTTGCCCTAAGTGAAATCTCACGTGAATAGCCAATATCTATAAATGATAAAAGCAGGGCTGCTATAATTGATTTTGCTGTAGGTCCAGTTCCCTGGGAAACAGACTCAGAAAAAATTAGCATGCAGGAAGTTGATTAGGGAGTGCTCTGGCATCAGCAACTGTGAAGGAAGAAAGGAAGCAGGATTGGACAAAGGGAGGTATGCAACACAGTCACAGCAAGGCCTCAGCCACTCTATAGGGTGCCCTCAAACGGAGAAGTCCCTAAAGCATTGACTTGTATTGGGAGCTCTTCAACCAAAAGCAATTCCCAGAGAGAGCTGACAGCTGGGGCTTGTCACCTGGCAGCTCTCCCAGCAGTTAGCAGAGTAAGTCCTTGGCTCTGAAGAGAGGATCTGAGCTGCCCAACAAAGCATCCACTATAGACTCTTATTTTCTCACCTTACTTGATACCTGAGTCACTTACAAAACCCCACTCTTTAGGGTACAGTATGAAGATGACTAATTTAAATCAGAAACTCACTGGTCAAGGTGGACTTTCAAAGCGTACAGCCTTTAGTCTGTTGTGTTGCCTGCTTCCACTTTGAGATTCAGGTCTTCAATTATGATCAAGTTTTAGTTGACTAAACATTACGCCCAGGATTCAGCAAAGACTTGAAGCTACTAGGAACAGATGAACAAATGATTGACAGACAAGCCTATTAGTTAAAACTGGAAGTAGGAAATCCATGAGATTTAGTATGTGTAAACTGTTTAGACCAACTATTGGCTAATAAGTCTCTCAGATAGGGCCTCAAAAGACATCAGACATCAGGACAAACTATCATTAGGTTGTGTCTTGGGATCTGGGTATGTTCAAACCTAGATATAGGTCAGTCTGCTCTGTGCTTTCTGGTCCTTTTCCCAAGCTCCAAAGCAGTTTTAATTCTCAAATTTTGGAAACATGTTTAAAATAAGATTTTCAGTGGCGGAGCAGACAGAACTCACTTGTAAAGAAACTGTATCTTGCCCCACCCCCAACACACTATTGCAACTGATTTATGACTTGGAGATTTGGCCCTAATCATGACTTTCTGGTTTAATTTTAGCACAAAAGTTCTCAGCAATAGTAATTGGTAATTGAGTAAGCACTTGAAAAAAGCTTTCTCTAGTCTTGGCCCAGAATATTTTGGGGGCCCCTAAACATAATTTTAGCTGCTATTTTTATCCCTGGAATCTTAGGAGGTGGCAAGATCAAGCAAGACAGTGGCTGCAAGCCAGTTACATACTGAAACTATAGTAGTGTTTAGGCATGATTTCCCCCTTTGGTCGTATGAAAATATTAGAACAATACACGAACCAACTCTCAGATATAAAGATCCAAATTTAAGACCTTATTCTGATATTTACTAACTACACAATTTGTATAAGTCATACCCACATCTCTTTAAACTCCAAGATCCTCATCTATAAAATGGGGTAACTGTTATGGTTAAATAAATTATTGCATATCTTTTTGTTGTGCCTTATACAAAGCAAGCTTTCAATGAATGATGGTAATTACTTTTAAATATAAACATTCACATATAAGAGAGGACATCGTTCACTATCCATGGAAAGCTCATACATTGAGAGCCATAAAAGGTCTGGTCTATTTTATTGTTAGCAAAAGACTGATAAACACAAAGAAATTCCATGCTGTGATCCCAATTCCTCAGGACTGAAATCTTTCTGAATTCTCTTATTAATGTCAAATATTAGTGCTTCATGAATCAAAATGATCATAAAAATCAGGAACGAAGAACCTAAAGATTTGATGAACAGAAATGAAATAAATATGCTCTGTGCACCCACACCTTCTTTAATGAGATACTATGTTTTCTTTAAACATCTGCTTACTACAATACCATGCATTTTCTGTTGCTCCTTTGCCTTAGTAAAATTAGGTGTAGAATTACACTCACCAATGAATATACAATTCTGCCATAGATTTGAACAATTCACAAAATGAAAACAATCCCAAAAATACTTTTCTGTTTTACTCCATTACATAGGCCAAGAGTATTATGCTATGTTTATAGAATCACAAACACTATCTTCCTTTGTTTTCAAAGTGAAATTTCAAACTAATCTATTGGTCTGTTTGTCACGTTTTTAGTATGCACTAAAAACGTTTCATCAAGGTAAATATAATTGTATATTAGTACTTTCACATACAAAATCCTGTACCTAGCAATATGGATACATTGTGCACAGCTAGATAGTACAAGCCAATAAAGACTATTAATATGTTGTGTTTACAGGAGTGTTAATATGATCGTAAAGTCCTGCCTTTTAGTCTGTGAAAATATGCTAACAGCATATCATAATCTTGTTAATCCTTATTTTAGCAAATCTTCGATTACATTGTTCCATCCTGGGTTCCTCTTTCATATCCTTTTCTTTCAAGTAATTCTCCCTACCTGAAAAGTGGAAGTTCTTCCAATCAAATGTTTACAAATATGAATGTTTTATAATAAGCTATGGCATATCTTTAGTGCCATCTCCTAATGCATTTCAAAACTGGTTCTCCCACATTTTCCTTAACTGTCAATTTATGCTTTCAGATATTTTTATAAGATGCTTAGATAGAGCTGATGTTGGCCAAATACAGTTCTTCTCAGGCGTTTCTCCCTTTTTCAAGTTATAAGAAACATTTCTTGGGAGCTCCATGCCTGGCTACCTGATGGTCACAATTGCCTCCCTCTGTGATGGAAATCTGTGCTTTTCCTTCCCTTACCATATCACTGACACCCAAGTGGATGGCATAGGCTTTTTTCTGCTAACTTGGTTTGCAAAGGCCCTAGACGGACAAAGAAGACATTATTTTTGCAATGCAGAAAGATTTAGAGACAAAAAGCCCTGAACTTTAATACTCGTTTTAAATGACAAGCACGTCAATGGTACCATTTACTAGCACTAGGTGTTACTGTTTCATCTCTGCCACATCAAAGAAGACAAACTGCTACTAAAACTACCTCTGCCAGGTGAGTCCCTCCCCTTCATCAATGACTGCCAGAAATGTTCATACCGGGAAAAATAGTAATGCCGAATCCTGAAAGTATACCCATATTTGATGTTTTGTGTCTCCATTGACCTCTAATTAAAGGGCACGCCAACTGTCTGCCTCTTCTATTTTTCCTAATGTTTACTGAACTTCCAAGCCTATGTAGCACTTTCTTCCTAGAGGAGCCATGTTGTTCAATGCAGTAAATCTAATCTTCAGAGGAGGCCTAGAGAATGAACAATTATTTTTTGAGTAGATTTGGCACATATAATCATAGCAAGACTGAAATAAAACTTGCTGTGAGACACCATCTGTTGCCAACTTTTTTCTTTAAATACAGAACAAGGGATATCGGTATGAACTCATGCTCAGTTTAATATAGATGCAGATAAACAATATGGAAATAAGTAGAGATATGTGTGTATGGCATCTGTATTGAAGGAGTTCATGACATGCCACCCCAAAATATGCTGCTTTGGTACATTGATTACTTTGAGCTGAAGGCACTTGAAAATCAGCAAATGCAGGGAGGGGCTTTTTCTGTGCTTCCCTTATCTGCCTAAAGACAGATCCTCCAAAAGAAACTCAATTGTCAAAACCTGCCTGGGAGTTTCACCAACCAGGGACCATTGACTCATCACAAAACAGGAGACTAGAAGTCGACACCACACCCAAACTTTGTCACAAACCATCATACCTCCAATCTATTCTTCTGAGAGCCCATTCATCTCCCCTAAAGATCATGAACTGTCCCCTAAATTGCCTGCATCCCCACTCCCCTTCCTCTATTAAGATAATACGTAAGTTCTATGGGCGCCTGAGTCCCTCAATCGGTTAGGCGTCTGACTTCGGCTCAGGTCATGGAATCGGGGTTCTGAGTTTGAACCCTGTGTCAGGCTCTGTGCTAACAGCTCAGAGCCTGGAGCCCGCTTCAGGTTCTTTGTCTCCCTCTGTCTGCCCCTCCTCTGCTTGCACTCTGTCTCTTGCACTGTCTCAAAAATAAATAAACATTTTTTAAAAATTTAAAAATAAAGATAATACTTAAGTTCTCAAATCTCATTGATTTTGAGGGGTATTCACATTTTTCCCCCTGTGATACTTCCATGCAGGTAGTAACAATTAATAAATTTGCACACCTTTTCTCCTGTTGGTCTGCCTGTTGTCAGTTTATTTCATAGACCCAGCTAATCAAACCTAGGAGGGTAGATAGTCTTTATCCTTATAATATTGACTCATATTTCTAAGTTGAGAGAACTTAGAAATAACAACACCCAGTAGTAACTGGCACACGAGGCCTTTGTGTCTAATACTATTCTCTAATAAATGGAACCCAGGGTTCCTGGAGAAATGGCCAATTCTAGGACTGGGCAGGATATATACAAGATGAGCCTGAGTTAGTGCCAGGAAGTAAGGAAGTGCTAAAATCACACACACACACACACACACACACACACACACACACACACGGTAGAAGAACCAATTGAAAGAATTCCCAATGACCGAAGCTGGAACAATTTGACCAAGAAAATACATAAAGTATTGGATTATAACCCAAAGTATAAAATAAATATCCATGAGTTCATCCTGATATAAATAAATGATTACAGAAGTAAACTAATGGGAAAAAGTAGACAAATCTCCTGTACAGGAAAAATTCCAAATAATTTATGTAGACACTGCTCCTTCAAGAACATGGAGCATCATTCCCCACCCCGCAAATGTAAGCTTTTACTTCCCAAAGAGCACAGTATGGAAGGGAGTAGGGGAAGTAACTTTATGTAGAAGAAGCCTGACAAACACTACCTCAGCCAGGTCATCAAGCTTAATATCACCAGTGATAAGTCATGCTGACAGCATATGACCTTGGTAGGATTTGATGAGAATGTTATTGTACATGTGTGGTCTTCCTCTCAAGAAACCATAACTCCAGGCTGATTCTGAGAAAAACATATGACAAACCTAAATTGAGGATCATCCTACAAAGTGTCTCACTGGTATTCCTCAAAACTGTCAAGGTCATCAAAAACAAGGAAAGTCTGAAACACTGTCCTAGACAAGTGGAGGCTAAGGATGCGTGATGATTAAATGTAATGTGGTATCCTGGAAAGGATTCTGGAACAGAAAAAAAGACATTAGGACTAAGGAATTCTGAATAAAATATGGACTTTAATTAATAATAGTATGTCAATATTGGCTTGTAATTTGTGCCAAACGTAATAAACAGTAAGTATAAATATTAATGTAGGATGTTAATCATAGGAGAAACTGGATGCTGGATATACAAGATCCCTGTGTATAATCTTTGCAACGTTTCTATAAATCTAAAACTATTCTGAAATTAAAGTTTATTTTTGGGGGACACTTGGGTGGTTGAGTCAGTTGAGTGTCCGACTTTGGCTCAGGTCACTATCTCATGGTTTGTGAGTCCTAGCTCCACATCGGTCACTGGGCTGACAGCTCAGAGCCTGGATCCTGCTTCAGATTCTGTGTCTCCCTGTCTCTGCCCCTCCCCTGCTCATGCTCTGTCTCTCTCTCTCTCAAAAATAAATAAACATTAGAAATTTTTTTAAGTTTTTTTTTTAAATAAGTAATTTAACAAATTCTGCCTGAACTCTTAATCATGTCAGTAATTACATATTGTCACCTTTACAATAAATATAATTTGTGTTATCAGACATGAGTTTCTAATGACTTCTGCTTTTTCACACTCTTCTTTTTATACACTATTTTATAGTAGCAATATAAAATTCACATTAATCCACTCTCCCTTGTAAAATCATTGATCTGTAACTTTCCATGTGAGCATCTGATCAATGTTTAATCATTCCCTGGGGGTGGGTGAAAAATAATAAGAATCTAACTGTTGTAATACACAAGCAATAGCTCACACCCACAAGAGTGTTTGGGCATGACATATACTCCCATACTTCTAGAGGGTTCCTACTAGGTATGGGGTATACCTCCAAAACACCCTGGAAGTGGGCAGGCTGTGACAGTGACAGAGTCTGTTGGCTCAGAGGACCTGAAGAGCCTCACCACTGTTGAGTATCCTTATCTGCTCAAGACCACACTGTGCTGGAACACCATCTCCTTCCCCCACCAACATTCAAAGAACAGCCTTAGTCCCAGAGGCAGTCTACCCATAAGAGAGCTCACAGACCCCAAAATATCTTAAAAAGTCTTTTAGGTCAGCTTCCCAGCATTGATATCAATGTGGCCCTCTGGCCTTAGAGGACCCTGAAGAGGAATCATGTAGGGAGAGGTCCTGCAACCTCACAATCCCATCTGCACTCACACTTAGCCATGGGGCATCCTCAGTATATCTGCATATCACTAAGAGGCCCTCTCAGGAAGAAATAGCCAGGTACTGGGTACTCTCTGGAGTGCAAGGCTTTACAAGATTTGATAACTGCTTCTGACAGCAACACCTGTTTTCCTCTCATTAAGAGACCTCTGGCTTATGAGAATTTAAAAACATTTCTGCCTAAATATATGCAGTATACTCTCTGTTCTATTTTGAAGGTCAGCTACTCTAAATATCCAATGGTGATTATGAGGACTATCTATGCATTGAACAGGTGACATAACAGAGGAAAAAAATTGCCCTTACTTGGTATTCTTGACTCCTGCCTTCTAGGAATTAGGCTGTGTCTTAGCTTTCCTATTTGTAAATGCCAATTTGATGTAACTCTCAAAGAGGCAAAACATTATCAGATAAGGTTTAAAAAAATATTGAGTTCAGTTAAATAATAAATTTAAATGAACTTGGTTATATTTATATGTTAAATTTATATATGTATTTACTATGAATGTTTATTGTATTTTTCTTTTAATTTTTTTTTTCAACGTTTATTTATTTTTGGGACAGAGAGAGACAGAGCATGAACGGGCGAGGGGCAGAGAGAGAGGGAGACACAGAATCGGAAACAAGCTCCAGGCTCCAAGCCATCAGCCCAGAGCCCGACACGGGGCTCGAACTCACGGACCGCGAGATCGTGACCTGGCTGAAGTCGGACGCCTAGCCGACTGCGCCACCCAGGCGCCCCTGAATGTTTATTGTATTTACTTTATTTTTTATAAACATTTTCCAGGAATATAGTAAGGTGCTAATAGTGGTGACCTCTGAATGGTGGGTATGTTTTTATTTAATAATTTTTGTTTAATTTATTTTCTACACTACATGTACACTAATAATAAAAGGTTATTGTGTTTAATATATGTTAAATTATGTATTCAGTGCATTAAATTTCTCTACCTTCTACCTGTTCCCTGCCTGGCAGAAAAGTGGTTTTTAAAACGATAATCTATTTAATGAAATAGAAAAGCTGCAAAAATACAAACTAAGAATGTTAATAAACTGAGTTTCTATTAATAAATAAATGCTTCTCAAAGTTTTCCATGAGGTGTTGGCCTTCAAGATGGAAATTTCCAAACTATTTTCACTTGCTACTATAAAAATTGCATGAGTGGTCAGGCCTAAACACAGATGGGAGACTTGGTGATGCCTGGATGACAAAAAGGATAATAAGGGCCAGATGCTGAGCTGTTTTCTTTACACTGCACCTGGTCTATGGGGGCCCAAAGTGCCCCAAAGGTGATGGCATAATTGGTTGTTGAGAAAATGAGCTTAATGTCATGGAAAGGTCAGTTGTAACATTGAAAACTATTTGAGCTGAGAACTTATTACTGCCACTTACTTTGAACCTAATTTTTATACAGTTCTTTCTTCAACTGTTTGCATGCCTGGGATCGGTAATGAAAGGGATTGGTAAATGAAATTTAACCCTGGGATCGGGTTAAATTCTGGCACCCCTGAAAATGTGTTTCATGAAGTTCCCTAGTTCTGCTGCTTGCTCACTCCTGCCATAACAGAATTCCAGGAAAGAAGGGAATAATTCCAAAGCAAGGCCAAGAGAAGTTCCTTCTGGAGCCCTCTTGGGCATCTGCTGGAGCTGTCCTGTTTTTATCCTCAAGTCAGCAATCATGCCTATTTTAATATAACTGATCAGATAAATAGCAGGCCCAAAATTCTTATTTCTTAAATCTTATTTCCTTCCTCTGTGATACGCAAAGCACCTTACAGAGCTGCTCAACCAGGCTTTCCCACACTCTGGATAGCCTGGGAATTAGGTATGGCTGCTGACACCAAATAATTTAGCTCAGTTAACTAATGACTTGCTCATCTATGGACAATTGTCTATCCACCAAGCCCTACCACTGCTTTCCTCATTTCCTTTCATGCAAACTTGTATAGAACTTATTTAAACACTGCAAAGGAAATATTAAGTTTAAATACAGGGTTTTTTTTAAGTTATTACTTCTTTCAGCATTTTCTCAAAACAACAGTCAATGGTTGTTACCTGTATGTTATCCAGACATTCACATAGAGAAGGGAATTCTTTGGAAGCATTCTGTGACTTTACTTGGCATTTGCTTTCTGCACTGAGATTTTTGTTTTGTTTTGTTTTGTTTTGTTTTGTTTTTTCACCAAGATTTTGGATGTGTGCTTTTTCTGTTGAATCACTCAATCCATAAACACTTACTAAACATCTACAATCTGCAAAGCAATACAGACATTGCATGCTATAAGAAATACAAATTATAAGGCCTAGTATTTACTCTTACAAAGTTTATAGTCTAGCTGAAGAAATCAGAAATAAATATGAAATTTTTAATAACAGCAAACAGATAAAAATAGGTTGTAAATCTAATTCTGTGGTTGAATATGATAAAGTTAGAATACTATTAGATGAGACAATGACATCAGCAAAATTGTGGCATAGGAATTTCTAGTACTTTTACAGAGCATATTGTAGAAGTAAACTTTCTTAGAAACACCATTTATAAAAATTCAATACTTAAAGTGAGTTTGGAAAATACAAAAAGTGATAACTCTGCAAAACAATGAGCAAAGAATAAGGTTGATAAAAGTGGAAGAAGGAAAATGAAAAAGAAACTTTATTGGACCAGAAAAGGAACACGCTTGTGTGTGTGTGTGTGTGTGTGTGTGTGTGTGTATGTGTGTGTGTGTGTGTGTGTGTGTGTTTTGGACGTTTGCGTAATATCTCTGGAAGATTATACCAAACACTGATAACAGAAGTTTCTTCTGGGTAGAAAAACTGGGACAAGAGAAAAGAGTCTTAACATTTCACTGTGTACCATTTTGAAGCTTTTTATTTTGTTCTATGCATATGCATTAACTAGTTTAAAAAAACAAAGCAAACAATTTTTAAATGCATGCATATCACATCTAAAAGGATTCATACCAATATGTTAATACTGGTTGTTTTTCTTTTCTCTTTTGTATTTTATAGTTTTAAATTTTTCTACAGTAAATGTCTATTTAATTTATAATTGAAAAAAATATCTATTTTTAATTTTTTCTAAAAGCATGGTGAATAACCAATGAATCAATATAATTAAATAGTTATATCAATATTCACACTGTATGGTATTACCAGTTGTTGCACATAACCTCACTTAAGTCAACAATATAGAAAACTAAATATAGTTCTCATTAAACAGTATTCATTTTCAACTAACCTCTTTTGTTTTCACCATTAATTCCACACCTTAAGGACCCTATCAGGTATTGTTACAGATTCTTGAATTAAGTGGTCCCTGCCCCTCCATATTTAGGAGTCTGGGAAGTACAAATTTGGATAAACAGCACTCCAAACACACTTTAACATGGCTAATTTTTATATGTCACCTACTCAAGACTGGTCCTAAAGAAGCAGATGCAGCTAACATAGAGTAATTTACAAATTACAATTTCATACATAAAATACATGTAAAACTTTCATACCTATACCTAGTAATGCCTTGGATTAATAGGTGGCATGAGAAAGTTCTTAAAAATTTTATTATGACATTTCTCCAAAGAAAATATACAAATGGACAATAAGTACCTGAAATGATACTCAACACCATTAGTTGTTAGAAAATAAAAATGAAAACCCACAAGATACTAGTTCACACTCACAAGGATGACTATAATCAGTAATAGACAATAACACATTTTGGCAAGGATGCAGAGAAATTGGAACCCTCATACACTGTTGATGGGAATGTAAAATTGTGTAGCTGCTTTGGAAAACAGTTTAGTAGTTTCTCAAAAAGTTAAACGTAGAATTTCCATATGACCCACATATATACCCAAGAGAAATGAAAATATATTCACAAAAATCTTGTACATGAATGTTCACAGCAGTATTATAACAATCAAAAACTGGAAACAACCCAAATATCCATCAGGTGATGAATCACTTAACAAAATATATATCCATACAATGGAATATTATTTAGCCAAAAAAAGGAATGAACTACTAATAAATGCTACAACATGAATGAACCTTGAAAACATTATGCTTTAAGTAAAATAAGCCAAACACAGAGGACCACACATTATTGTATAATAACATTTATATGAAATGTCCAGCGACAGAAAGTGGATTAGTGTTTGCCAGGGGCTGAGAGGAGAAGAGAATTGGGAGTAACCACTAATGAATACTGAGTTTCTTTTAGAGGTGATGAAAATGTTCTAGAATTAAAACAACTGACAGTAATGGTTACACAATCCTACGAATATGCTAACTACTGAATTGTACGTTTTAAGGAGTGAGTTTTATGGTATGTGAATTATATCTCAATGATTTTATAAAATTTCATTATAAGCTGCGTGCCAAAGGTCAGGGTATCAACCTAAGTTTATTGACCCAATGGCAGAAGAATCAAGAGGGTTAATTCTTTGGGAGACCATGATGATATTATTACTGAATAAATAGCATATTTATGGGGCACCTGGGTGGCTCACTTGGTTAAGCATCTGACTTGGGCATAGGTCATGATCTCACGGTTCGTGGGTTCGAGTCCTGCATCGGGCTCTGTGCTGACAGCTCAGAGCCTGGAGCCTGCTTCGGATTCTGTGTCTCCCTCTCTCTCGCTACCCCTCCCCCACTCATGCTCTGTCTCTCTCTGTCTCAAAAATAAATAAACATTATAAAAATAAGTGAATAAATAAATAAATAGTATATTTAAACTAATGCAGTGCAGACCATATTTACAATCTCTTCAGGGATATGCTAATTCTAAAAGTTTGCCTTGGAACTTACCACTAAAAGAAAGGTAATAGGACAAAAAATAAAAGCAAATTTGTTTTTTTTCCCCACAAACTTTCACTGTAACAGCATAGTGGTTTTGGTTATTTTTACAATTCTTATCACCAAGGTTGAACTACCACACAGAGAAAACTGACAATATGGTCTCAAATATCAGACTGGACTTATTACAGCAAGTGTTTGACAGTATATAGGAATATGACCAAAGTCTGACTTCTAATATCTATCGAAACATTTCCTTCTATATTATACAGAAAGATTATGCAGTCTGTGTTTTCATTAACATAAACTAAACATTATTATGATTGGTTTTAAAATTAGAATCCTTTTCTAATGTTGAGAATATACTGTAGTTATTCAATTTCTATGTATTATTGACATATTTCAATGAAAACATGTAAATTCTCTTGGTTTTTCTCCTGAGTTATGTGGTCATTTGTTAATATAGAATTGTAAGAGGACAATAAAATTGCTGAAAAACAGTTCTCAACTCCCATTTCCCTCTTCCTCACCTATACATATGGAGTACTCAAAGTTTTACCTAAAAGTGTTAAAGTGTTAATTAAAACATTCTTACTTAGCATTCCATTAGGAAATTTTTAGTAAGCCAATAAAGTAGACTTTATCTCATCGTGCTGAATTAGCTATTTACTGCTGCCTAACAAATTACCCCAAATCATAGTGACTTAAAACATAAACACCTGGGGGCGCCTGGGTGGCGCGGTCGGTTAAGCGTCAGACTTCAGCCAGGTCACGATCTCGCGGTCCGTGGGTTCGAGCCCCGCGTCAGGCTCTGGGCTGATGGCTCAGAGCCTGGAGCCTGTTTCCGATTCTGTGTCTCCCTTTCTCTCTGCCCCTCGCCCGTTCATGCTCTGTCTCTCTCTGTCCCAAAAATAAAAATAAAAAAGAAATTTTTTAAAAAAAAAAAGCATCCGACTTCAACCAGGTAACGATCTCGCGGTCCGTGAGTTCGAGCCCCGCGTCAGGCTCTGGGCTGATGGCTCAGAGCCTGGAGCCTGTTTCCGATTCTGTGTCTCCCTTTCTCTCTGCCCCTCCCCCGTTCATGCTCTGTCTCTCTCTGTCCCAAAAATAAATAAAAAAACGTTGAAAAAAAATTAAAAAAAAAAAACAAAACACCTATTATCTCACAGGTTTTGTGGGTTTGGAATTTCAGGGCAGCTTACCTGGGTGACTTTGGTTCAGAAGCTCCCATAAATTGTTGGAGCTACAGTCATCCAAAGGCTTAACTGAGACTAGATCTGCTTCCACAATAGCTCACCTGTATGGCTATTGGCAGGAATCCTCAATTCCTCACTGCACACAGAGCTGTTTAATGCATCTTCAAAACCTGTCAACTGGCTTCCCCCAGAGCCAGTGACCCAAGAGAGAGAGCAAGGAAGAAGCCATGATGCTTTTTATGATCTAGTCTTGAAAGTCACATATCATCATTTCCACCATAGTTTGTTAATAAGAAGTGAGTCCAGCCCACACTCAGTGAGACGAATTAGTCTTCACCTTTAGAAAAGAGGAATGGCAGAGAATTTGTGGACATAATTTTAAATTTCCATAAGGCCTTTAAAATCAATTGATCAGCATGAGTATAGTTAACGCATTAAAAATAAACCTCATGTATACATTAATTTGGTTCCAAATTTCACTTGACTAATTTTGGAAGTTCTATGATAGGACTCTAATTCTTTTGTTTGGAAATTTTTTCCTCTATTTCATATATCACGATTTTCTGAAAGAAAAAATCAAAGATTAACAATAAAAGCAATGAGACAGAGACTATTAATTCTCATCAAATTATGCCTATGCTTCTGCATATTTCAGAGCCTTGCTTACAGTTTGGGTGGCATCATATAACAAGTTCTCAACAATAAAATGTAAGTAGAACTGATGAATGTCACATCCATGTTAAGACAGATAAGGCTGAGTTGCCTTATTCTAGCCCTCTTTTTCCCTCCCGTGGCACCCTTGAATAGTAGAGGTTCCAGGTGGTGGATCTACCAGAAGGAAGATGTCTCAATTGCTATTGGACCATGTTGTAAGCGAAAAGTAATCATTTATTGTGTGAAGCCACTAAAATGTGGGGTTTAATTTTTTATCCAGCGTAGCATAAAGTGACTAATTCATACTGCCAACACTTTAAATATTTAAAAATACAATTCTCTTATGTCCTAAACAAATGTGTTTATCCTTTTTGAAAATTAAGATATTCCCTTTCAAGAATAAATAAAAGCAACTGAAACTAGAATATTTAAATCCAGTCAAGGGAGCCTCATACTGATTCCCAGTTAACTATGATCCAATTATAGACATTAAAAAAAAAAAAAGCCTCAAGTACAAAGAAACTTTGAGGAATAATTAATGATGGCAATTCAATCTCAGCAAAACATAGCCATTAAGAGAAATGATAAAAGTTCATGATTTTATGTTGAATTCACTCGAATACTTTTAAAGCTAAAACTAAGACTTAAAAAATAATTAACAGATGAAAGAAAAAACAAGTTAAATAAGCATATTCCTAATCTTTAGAGACTAAAATCTAAGATAAGTAATGTTTTACATGTCACAAAACTTAGGGCTATTTACATTCTAAATAATATAAAATAAAATTCTTAAATCTTAAATTGGAGTACTAGAAGATAGATTAAGGGAGGTGAAGAGGATGATGTTGTTCAAAAGCACAAGTGAAAGAATTGGGAATTAAGAAAACCAGCAACAAAGGAAAAGCAGGAAAGACCAGTAAATCAGAGAAAGAAAGAGGGAGCCAGTACTGATAATGAATTCTTCATTTTAAAAGAAAAAAGGACAGATGATTTGTTATTTTATTTTTTGCCAGCAGGTGGCAGCTCCTGCTAAATATATAATGGGCAGGTGGCAGCTCCTGCTAAATATATAATGGGAATGTTTCTGAATTATTTCTATACTGTCTCCAAGTTAGGCTCTCACTTTAAAAGGGGGTGGGGGGGGTTGCCAAAATTGTATATCAGTCACTTTTCATATAATACTAAAAGTAATAATTTTTCAAAATAGCTCAATATAAAACAAATACCTTCCAGGGTATATTAGAAACAAAATAACATATGTACATTTCTTCTAATGTAACAATTCTCAGTTATTTCTTAAACCTTCTGGGATTATGTCCTCTTTTGTTGTTTTTGTAAAATTGTCAGAGCTCACTGTTTTATTCTAGCTCAGATCATGAAATGCCAGGATTGGGTGGTTAGGACATAACAGTATACTAATTACAATAAAAAATGGTATATATACACAAAGATCACTGTTTACTTTGTCAAGGATACACACATTTCTAAATAAGTATCAGGAGACTGTATTGGAAGGGCATATATTGTACGCGCTAATACTTGTGTCTTTGGAGGAGAGGGAATAGGACTGAGGCTAGAAAATGAAAGGGGAAAATTAAATACAATTAGATTTATCCCTAAGTATTTCATGGTTTTGTTGCTTTGATAAATGGCATGTTTTTTATTTCAATTTCCAATTGTTTGCTTTTAATATATAAGAAATGTAGTTTATTTTTATATATTGATCTTATATCCTGCAATTTTGCTAAATTCACTTATTGGCATTACTACGTTTTTTTGTTTTTTGTTTTTGTTTTTGTGGTTTTTTTTTTGTGTAAATTCATTGGGATTTTCTAGGTTAAGTGATCGTGTCATTTATGAGTAAAGACAAAGAATGTCTGTTGACAGTCTGCATTACTATTATTTCTTTTTCTTGACTTATTTCACTGTCTAGAACTTGCTAGTTAATAGAAATGGATTAGAGCAGATATCCTTGCCTGGTTCTTGATCTTAGCAAGAAACTACTTACTCTTTCATCATTAGATATGATAAAAGCTCTAGGTATTTAATAGACTCTACTTTTCAGGTTAAAGTTCCCTTGCATTCCTAGTTTGCTGGAAATTTTTATCATTCATGGATGTTTAAATGTCATTTTTTCTGCATCTGGTGAAAAGATCATATGTATTTTCCTTTTTAGTCTATTGATATGGTGAGTTACACTGATTAATTATTGAGCCTGAACCAAGCCTACATTCCTGGGATAATCCAACTAGGTTATAATGTATTATCCTTTGTTTATATTACTAAATTTGATTAGTTAATATTTTGCTGAAGATATTTACATCTATGTTTACATGATATTTTGGTCTTAAGTTGTCTTTTCTTGAAATGCTTTGTCTAGTATTGGAATCACAATAATGCTGGTCTCATAAAATGAGTTGGGAAGTGTTCTTTTCTATTTTTCATAAGCATTCAAATAGAATTGGTATATTTCTTCCTGAAATGTTTGGTTGAATTCACAAGTGAAGCCATCTAAGCCTGGAGTTTTCCTTGTGGGAAGAAAGTTTTTAGCTACTAATTCAGTTTCCTTAATAGATACAGGATTACTTGATCTATCTCTCCTGGAGTGAACTTTGGTAGTTTGGGTATTTCAAGGAATATTTCCATTCACTCAAATTATCAAATTGATTGGCATAAAGTTTTTCACACATTAGCTTGTTTTCCTTTTAAGGTTTGTGAGGTCTGTAGTGATAGTGTTTATTTCACTTAAAATGTTTGTAATTTGTCTTCTCTATTTTTTTTATCATGCTAGCTAGTAGCTTAACAATTTTATTTATCTTTTCAAGGAAACAGCTTTTAATTTTTTTTATGGTGCAAATTTTAAATACAGTTTTATTTAAGACATTGCATTTTCCACTTAACAATACAGTGCTTATAAAGTGCAATGTTGTATTTCCTTTCCTTGTGCACATATTCCATATTCAAGTATCAAGTATATTATTATCAAGTATCAAGTATATTAACTATAGCAGCTCAACTTCACTGCCATGGAATTTGCTACAAATTTGGGTCCTTCAAATGTTTTGTGTGGAACAATGCTAGACCTATTCTCAGGTTGGCTTAATCAACCTCTTCAATGGTGGGCCCAGAGGAGGCACCACCAGAGGGGGAAGCTCCACCACCAGGGAAGCTTCCAGGCATTCCTCCAGGCATGTCTTCTGCACTGTGGTAGAGCTTTGTGATGATGGGACTGCAGACCTTCTCCAGCTCTTTCTGCTGATGTTCGAATTCATGTTTTTCTGCAGTCTGGTTCTTATCCAGCCAGTTGATGATCTCATTACACTTGTCCAGAATCTTCTGTTTGTCCTCATCGTTGATTTTACCCTGAAGCTTATCATCTTCAACAGTTGCTTTCATGTTGAATGCGTAAGATTCAAGGAAATTCTTGGAGGACACCTTGTCTCGCTGCTTCTCATCTTCAGCTTTGTACTTCTCAGCTTCCTGGACCATGCACTCAATGTATTCCTTGCTCAAGCGACCTTTGTCGTTTGTGATGGTGATCTTGTTCTCTTTTCCTGTGCTCTTATCCACAGCAGAGACACTGAGAATGCCATTAGCATCAATATCAAAGGTGACCTCTATCTGAGGAACGCCATGGGGGGCAGGAGGTATGCCTGTGAGTTCAAACTTGCCCAGTAGGTTGTTATCCTTCGTCATGGCACGCTCATCTTCATAAACCTGAATGAGCACACCAGGCTGGTTGTCAGAGTAGGTAGTGAAGGTTTGGGTCTGTTTGGTAGGAATGGTAGTATTGAGCTTGATGAGAACAGTCATGACTCCACCAGCGGTTTTAATGCTAAGAGAAAGGGGAGTGGCATCCAACAGCAGCAAATCTTGAACATTTTCAGATTTGTCTCCAGAAAGGATGGCTGCCTGCACAGCTGCACCATAAGCGACAGCTTCAGCAGGGTTGATGCTCTTATTCAGTTCCTTCACATTGAAAAATTCTTGTAGAAGTTTCTGAATCTTGTAGAAGTTTCTGAGACTTGTCTAGCTTGGCATCCCGAAGGGCTTTCTCTACAGGGTCCAGGGTGCCACGGAACAGGTCAGCATTTAATTCTTCAAACCGGGCACGAGTAATAGAGGTATAGAAGTCGATTCCTTCGTATAGAGAATCAACCTCAATACTGGCCTGGGTGCTGGAAGAAAGTGTTCGCTTGGAGCGCTCGCAAGCGGTACGGAGGCGACGGACCGCCCTCTTGTTCTCGCTGATGTCTTTCTTGTGTTTGCGCTTGAACTCCCCAATAAAATGGTTTGCCATTCGGTTGTCAAAGTCTTCTCCACCTAAGTGGGTGTCTCCAGCAGTAGATTTGACCTCAAAGATCCCATCTTCAATAGTGAGGATTGACACATCAAAAGTGCCACCTCCCAAGTCAAAGATCAGCACATTCCTTTTGGCTCCAACCTTTTTGTCTAAGCCCTAAGTGATAGCAGCAGCGGTTGGCTCATTGATGATTCGAAGTACATTAAGACCAGCAATAGTTCCAGCATCTTTGGTAGCCTGATGATGAGAATTGTTAAAATAGGCAGGTACTGTGACTACAGCATTGGTAACAGTGTTCCCAAGGTAAGCCTCTGTGATTTCCTTCATCTTTGTCAAAACCATAGAAGATACCTCCTCTGGATAGAAACTTTTGGTCTCTCCCTTGTATTCTACTTGGACCTTGGGCCTGCCAGCATCATTCACCACCATGAAGGGCCAATGCTTCATATCAGATTGGACAACAGCATCGTCGAGTCTACATCCAATCAGGCGTTTGGCATCAAAAACTGTGTTGGTGGGGTTCATTGCAACTTGATTCTTTGCAGCATCACCAATCAATCGTTCGGTGTCAGTAAAGGCGACATAACTTGGGGTGGTTCGGTTTCCCTGATCGTTGGCAATTATTTCCACTTTCCTGTGCTAGAAAACACCCACACAGGAGTAGGTGGTGCCAAGATCAATGCTAACTGCAGGTCCCTTAGGCATAGTTGCTTCAGTATGGGCCTGGCCCCACTTGCCAAAGAAACAGCTACCTGGAGAGCTAACGCCGCGTTGAATGAGCAACAGCTTTTAATTTTATTGACTTTCTTTATATCTCTCTGTTTCCTATTTCACCAATTTCTGTTCTTTTCATTATTTCCTTCCTTAAGCTTACTTTGCTCTTATTTTCTAGTTTCTTACGGTAAAAACTGAGGTCATTATTTGTGAATTTTCTTTTTCGATACAGACATTTAATGCTATACATTTTTCTCTTAACAACTGCTTTAGATGTCCCAAGTTTTATATGTTGTGCTTTTACCTTTATTCAATTCAAAATACTCCACAATTTCCTTTATAATTTCCTTTAGAAATTTAGAATTGGGTTGTTTCATTTCCCAATATTGCGGGATCTTTCTAGACACTTTTCTGCTACTGATTTCAAGTTTCTTTTTTTTTAAATAAAACATTCACTCTTTTTGTGTGCATGACATGTGTTCATGAAAAAATACATACAAGCAAACAGAAAAAAGCTCATGCCACAGAGAAATAAGCAGTTAACTTTTTGATATATGTATGTATGTATACGCACACACACATATTTAATCCTACATATGTGAGCTGATACTAAATATACTGCTTTGTAATCACTTATGTTTTACTTTACAATATAGAATGAATATATTTTCATGCAGATGTGTCAAACTTTCCAATTGGAAAACAGACCTGGAGAATGAGTCAAAAATACAAAATACGGTGAGATGCTGGTAACAAGGAAACTACCTAAAACAAAATTCCACCAGATGATTAAAGGTAAAACGAAGGTCAAAGATACATCAGAAAACACTAACAGAAAGAAAACAGGGGCCAGATTTTAATATCAGACAAAAAAAGGAATTCAAGGCCTAAAGCACACACACAAGGTTAAGGATGCCTACGTGAATGTCTGCTTCCAATGCATCATCACGAACTTGTTTCTTACTCTTCTTATCTCTTCCCTAAGCCTTTCCAATTTGTCTACTCTTCTTGTCATTTCTTCAAGGACCTAATGCCTCACAGGAGTTTCTTCCTTAAACCCCTGGCCAGGCTGGGTCAGCAGCCCTCCTCTAAGATTTCCGTCTGCTTCCCGGCTTACACCTTCTTTGGAAGGTTGAGGATTTCCTTCTGCCTTCTACGGTACATCTTCCAAAGGGCGGTCTGCCTTGGCCTTTGGCATGTTCCGTGATTTTCCTTCATTTTCTTCACGACTTTCACATGTTGAGTATTTTTCTGTTATTTCTTTTGAATAAATTAATCCTGCAGGGATCCAGGGAATTTTCCTACCTCTTCCCACATTCAATTTGTGTCATGCCCAAAATACCAAGAGTCCGGAAAGATCTGGGACACTTTTCTCCTCCAGTAAGGCCTAAAGCACACACACAGGCAATATGTAGTTTCTAGTTTAATTCTTTTGTGATCAAAGAACGTATATTTTTTATGACTGCAATCATTTTAAATTTGTAGAGATTTCTATACACAGTCTACGATGAATATTCTATCGGTACTTAAGGGACACCTGGGTGGCTCAGTCAGTTGAGCCTGTGACTTCGGCTTACATCATGACTCACGGTTGGTAAGTTCGAGCCCCACATCAGGCTCGATGCTGTCAGTGCAGAGCTCACTTAGGATTCTCTGTCCCCTTCTCTCTCTGTCCCTCCCCTTCCATCTGTCCCTCCTCTGCTTGCATGCTTTCTGTCTCAAAAATAAATAAACCTTTTAAAAAAAGAAAAAAAGAATGCATATTTTGCTGTTATTGAATGGAACACTCTATAAATTTCAGTTAGATCAAATTGATTATTTAGGTTTTGTAGATCCTTGGTGATTTTTGATCTACTTTTTCTATCAATTACTGAGGTAGAAATATTGAAATGCCAATAATATTGTGAATTTGCCTACTTCTTTCAGTTCTATCAGTTTGTTTCAGTTTTCTCAAATTGTGTTATTAGGTATATAGATATTTACGATTGTCATACCTTTTTGATACATTGATCTCTTTATCCCTGGTAAAATTTCTTGCTCTAAAGTCTACTTTCTCTGATAGGAATATAGACACTCAAGTTTACCTTTAATTAGCTAATACATGGTTTATTTTTGTGCAACCCTCTTTCTTTTATCCAGTCTATGTCTTCAAATTTAAAGTACCCTTATTTTAGGCAAAATATAGTTGGGTCTTGTTTTTATATTCAGTCTAGCAAAGTCTGCCATCTGACTAGGGTGGTGGAAACATTTATTTTTAATGTAATTATTTATATAATTGAATTTAAATCTATCACCTTGCCCTTTGTTTCCCTTTTTCCCAGCACTAGACTTCATTGCTTATTACTTGATGGGCAGCTCAAAGTGCAAATGGAGAGGGTTGTCATTTCTCCTTGTCCATTTTCAGCCCAATGCAGGCTGTGAGTGCCCAGGACCTTGGTGTGGGCTTTTTATTTCTGGTCTTCCCTGGCCCAGGAATCAAATTCTAGGTAGTCTTGGGCTGGGGAGAGTTTTCTGCCCCTCCTCTAGCCCCCTTTTCCTATTTACTCAATGCGAGGTTCATGGTAGGGGCAGATGGATTTCCTGTCCCTATCTCTGTGGCAAATGGCTTTTGTTTCTACCCCTCCCTCAGTAGAACCATATCTTTGCCCAGGTCTAGGGTAAGGAGTTTCCTCTTCTCTTAGAACAGCAGATGGTTTTTGCATCTAACACCACCCCACCCCCCCCACACACACATACACACACTGGGTCCTAGGAGTAGAATGGTTTCCTGGCCCTCCCCCAGAGGTTTACAGCTTCTGTTTTGCATATGAGAAAAGTCTGGAAAGTAGACAGATTTTCATGTCTGTGTGCCACCAAAGGACATGCTCTCGGATCTCCCTACTTGCACTCAATCTTTCTTTAGTATATGTGCTGCCGAAGCAAGCACACACTCAACCTTTCTTGTAAACATGATGAAGAGGCAATGGAAAACACTGACGAATGAATGAGGACTCTAGAACTCCCAAAGATCCTAACTTGTCATACTAGCCCAGCCTTTAAGATTTGTTAAAACCTAGTTTTTTTTCTTTCCTTGATTAATAGCAGCAACCTCTTCCTTTTGTGCTCTGCCAGAGGTGAAACAATTATATGTCTCATTTCTCCTTGGAGGGACTTGTCACCCTGTAGATTGTCTCTGCTTGCTTTGCAACCTCAACTCTCTGATGGACTCAATAAGATTTATGATCCCATAGATTACCTGGCTTTTTCTCATTGTTAGGGTGGGAGCAACATTGTTTTTGTGGTGGGCAATACGCAGGGAGATAGATGAATGAGACTGGCATAAGGTTGATAATTGTTAAATCTGAGTGATGGCAAATGGAGATTAATATTCTTTTTTGTTTCTACTCTTGCATATGTTAGAAGTTGTCCATAATAAGTTTTGCAACAATTAACTGAATATTGAAACATTTTTTTAAATTTACTTTGAAAGAGAGAGGAAGAGAGAGAGAGTGAGTGGGAGGGACAGAAAGAGGGAGAGAGAGAATCCCAAGGAGGCTCTATGGCATCAGTGCAGAACACTATGCATGGCTCTATCTCAGGAACTGTGAGATCATGACCTGAGCCGAAATCAAAAGTCAGATGCTTAACCAACTGAGCCACCCAGCACCCCTTGAAACATTTTAGAGATTAGGTTTCATATTCTATAAATTGCTTTATAATTAATATTTATTCTAAAACAGAATAGTCTTTGATAACCTGTATTTATAAACTAAAGGATTTCACCTCCGAGAGTAGAAGCTTAGAAACAGGGTGAGAAATTTGCCCCAACAATTAACTCCTAAGCTGTGATTATTGCATTTCTATCACATGACCTCTGAATTTTTTTTGGATTTTTAAGTTTTTTTTTTAATTTTATTTTTAAGTTTTTATCTTAATTCCAGTTAGTCCACAGACAGTGTTATATTAATTTCAGGTGTACAATATAGCTCCACAGCTTGATACATCACCCTGTGCTCATCATAACAAGTGCACTCCTTAATCCTCATCACCTATTTAACCCATCCCTCTACCCACCTCCCCTCTGGTAACGATCAGATTGTTCTCTATAATTAAGAGCCTGTTTCTTGCTTTGCCTCTCTCCCCTCATTTTTCCCTTTGCTTGTTTGTTTTGTTTCTTAAATTCCACATATAAGTGAAAGCATATGGTGTTGTCTTTTACTGACTTATTTCACTTAGCATTATACTTTCTAGCTTCATTCATGTTGTTGCAAATGGCAAGATTTCTTTCTTTTTTATGGCCGAATAATATTCTATTGTATATAAACATCACATCTTCTTTTTCCATTAATCTATTGATGGACACTTAGGCTGCTTCTGTATTTTGGCTATTGTAAATAATGCTGCTGTAAACATAAGGGTGCACATATCCCTTTCAATTAGTATTTTTGTACTTTGGTGGGGGGGCGGTAAATACCAGTAGTACAATTCCTGGATGGTAAGGTAGTCCTATTTTTAACTTGTTGAGAAACTTCCATACTATTTTCCACGATGGCTGCACCAGTTTGCATTCCCACCACCTGTGCCTAAGTGTTCCTTTTTCTCCACATCCCCACCAACACATGCTGTTTCTTGTGTTGTTAATTTTAGCTATTCTGACAGGTGTGAGGTGATATCTCATTGTAGTTTTGACTTGCATTTCCCTCATGATGAGTTACAATGAGCATCTTTGCTTGTCTGTTGGCCATCTGGATGTCTTCTTTGGGAAAATGTCTGTTCATGTCTTATGCCCATTTTTTAAATTGGATTATTTGTTTGGGGGATATTGAGTTTTACAAATTCTTTAAATATTTTGGATACTAGACTTTATCAGATATGTCATTTGCAAATATCTTCTCTTATTCCATAGGTTGTCTTTAAGTTTTGTTATTTCCTTCACTATGCAGAAGTTTTTTTATTTTGATGTAACCCCAGTAGTTTATTTTTGCTTTTGTTTCCCTTACCTCAGGAGACATATCTAGAAAGAAGTTGTTATGGCCAATGTCAAGGAAGTTACTGCCTGTGTTCTCGTCTAGGATTCTTATGGTTTTATGTCATCCATTTAGGTCTTTCATCCATTTTGAGTTTGTTTTTGTGTATGGGGGTAGGAAAGTGGTCCAAGTTTCATCCTTTTGCATGTTGCCATTCAGTTTTCCCAACACTGTTTGCTGGACAGACTGTCTTTTTCCCATTGTATATTCTTTTCTGCTTTGTTGAAGATTAATTAGCCATATAATTCTGAGTTTATTTCTGGATTTTCTATTCTGTACCACTGATCTTTGTGTCTGTTTTGGTGCCAGTACCATATTGTTTTGATTACTGCAGGTTTGTAATATAACTTGAAGTCTATAATTGTGATGCCTCCAGCTTTGCTTTTCTTTTTCAAGATTGTTTTGGCTATTTGGGGTCTTTTGTGGTTCCATACAAATTTTAGAATTATTTGCTCCAGTTCTGTGAAAAATGCTGTTGGCATTTGGATAGGGATTGAATCAAATGTGTAGATTTCTTTGGGCAGTATCAATATTTTAACAATATTTGTCCTTCCAATCCATAAGTATGGAATATCTTTCCATTTCTTTGGGTCTTCTTGAATTTCTTTCATCAATGTTTCATAGTTTTTACAGTGCATGTCTTCCACCTATTTGGTTAGGTTTATTCCTAGGTATCTTATTATTTTGGGTTCACTTGTAAATGGGATTGTTTTCTTAATTTCTCTTTCTGCTGCTTCATTATTAGTATATAGAAATGCAACAAATTTCTGTACATTGATTTTGTATCCTATTACTTTACTGAATTGGTTTATCAGTTCTAGCAGTTTTTTGTAGAGTCTGTATATAGTATCATGTCATCTACAAATAGTGGGAGTTTTATTTCTACCTGATTTGGAGTCTTTTTATTTCTTTTCATTGTCTGATTGCTGTGGCTAGGACTTCTTGTACTATGTTGAATAAAAGTGGTGAGAGTAGACATCCTTGTCTTGTTCCTGACCTTAGGAGAAGAGCTCTCAGTTTTTTCCCATTAAGGATGATGTTGCCTATCAGTTTTTCATAGATGGCTTTTATTATATTGAGGTATGTTCCCTCTAATCCTATTTTGTTGAGGGTTTTTATCATGAATGGATGTTGTACTTTGTCAAACACTTTTTCTGCATCTATTGAAATGACCGTATGGTTCTTATCCTTTCTCTTATTGATATGATGCATCACATTGATTGATTTGCAAATATAGAACCACACTTGCAATGTGGGATTAAATCCGATTTGATTATGGTGAATGATTTTTTCGTAATGTATTGTTGAATTTGGTTTGCTAGTATTTTATTGACAACTTTCACATCTCTGCTTACCAAGGAAATTGGCCTGTAGTTCTCTTTTTTAGTGGTGTTCTTATCTGGTTTTGGTATCAGGGTGTTGCTGGCCTCATAGAATGAATTTGAAAGTTTTCCTTCCTTTTCTATTTTTTGAAATAGTCTGAGAAGAATATATATTAACTCTTCTTTAAATGTTTGGTAGAATTCATTTGTGAAGGCATCTAGTCCTGGACTTTTGTTTTGGGAATTTTTTGATTACTGGCTCAATTTCTTTGCTGATTATTGGTCTGTTCAAATTTTCTATTTCCTTCTGTAACAGTTTTGGCAGTTTTTACGTTTCTAAGAATTTATAAATTTCTTGTAGGTTGCCTAATTTTCTGGCATATAGCTTTTCATAATATTCTCTTATAGTTGTTTGTATTTCTCTGGTTTTGTCTGTTATTTCTCCTCTCTTGTGATTTTATTTATTTGAATCCAGTTTCTCTTTTTTTCTTGGTAAGTCTGGTTAGAGGCTTATCAATTTTATTGATTTTTTTCAAAGATGAGTTCCTCATTTCTTTGATCTTTTTTTTTTTTTTTTAGTTTCTATACTATTTATTTCTACTCTAATTTTTATTATTTCTTCCCTCCTGCTAATTTTAGGTTTTGTTTGTTGCTCTTTTTCTAGCTCCTTTAGGTGCAAGGTTAGGTAGTTTATTTGAGATTTTTCTTCCTTCTTGAGAAAGGCCTGTATTGTTATAAACTTCCCACTTAGAACCACTTTTGCTGCATCCCACAGGTTTTGGACCATAGTGTTTTCATTTTCATTTGTTACCATGTACTTTTTAAATTTTTCTTTCATTTCCTAGGTAATCCATTCATTGTTTAGTAGCATGTTATTTAACTTCCATGTATTTTTGGTCTTTCCAGATTTTTTTTTCTTGTGGTTGATTTCTAGTTCATAGCGTTGTGGTCAGAAAATATGCATGATATATTTCAACCTTCTTAAGTCTGTTGAGGTTTGTTTTGTGGGCTAATATATGATCTATTCTGGAGAATGTTCTGTGTGTACTTGAAAAGAATATATATTCTGCTGTTTTATAATGGAATGTTCTGACTATATATGTTAAATCCATCTGTTCCAGTGTCATTCAAAGCCATTGTTTCCTTAGTGATGTTCTGTTTAGATGATCCGTCCATTGATGTAAGTAGGGTGTTAAAGTCCCCTACTATTGTTGCATTGTTATCAATTAGTCCCTTTATGTTTGTTATTGACTGTTTTATGTATTTGGGTCTCCTACGTTGGGTGCATAAATATTTACAATTGTTATATCTTCTTGTTGGAGTGTCCTCTTTATTATTATATGGTGTCCTTCTTTGTATCTTATTACAGTCTTTATTTTAAAATCTATTTTGTCCAATATAAGTATTGCTACTCTGGCTTTCTTTTGACATCCATTTGCAGGATAGACGTTTCTCCATCGCCTCACTTTCAATCTACAGGTGTCTTTAGGTCTAAAATAGGCTAATGGAGCATTGGGAGCATATGGATGGGTCTTGTGGGTTTTTTTTTAAATCCATTCTGTCATCTTATGTCTTTTGAGTGGAGCATTTAGTCCATTTACATAGATTGTATTTGCTGCCACTTTATTGATAGATATGTATTTGCTGCCACTTTATTACTTGCTCTGTGGTTGTTTCTGAAGATTTTCTCTGATTTTTTTCTTGTCTTTTTCCCTTTCATGTTTTGCTGATTTTCTTTAGTAATATATTTATTTCTCTTTATTCTTTGCATATTTATTAGTGGTGTTTGATATATGGTTACCCTTAAGTTTGTATATAACTACCTCATGACCTCTGCATTTAGTAATCTTGTTTGCTGATGTTGTTAACTTCACTCAGTGTAGAGAAATTAATTTTCTCGTCAAATAAACTTTGAATGTTTCCTCTTTCTTTCTTTCTTTCTCTTTCTTTCTTTCTTTCTTTCTTTCTTTCTTTCTTTCTTTCTTTCTTTCTTTCTTTCCTTTTTTACCAGCTATTGCAAATACTTGTATAGATTTCAGTCTTGGAAGGAAGGACCCTAATTATGAAGAAATTTTATGAAATACCCAGTTGTTAATAAAAGACTCCCCTATTTCTTAAAATGGGTTCTTTTTCTTTGCAGAACTCTAATGTTCTTCAAATGCCCATTCATTGGTTAACCATTTGTAAGGTGCACAGTATGTGCCAGGCACCATGGTAGAAACTTTCATATATATTACCTTCACACCACATAGCCTCTCATTTTGTTTCTTGTTGACGTTATCTGCTGCTCTGTTCTGATTCTAAATTCTAGTGTCTCTAGGTCTGACCTTTGTCCACGGGTTGAAGGCTGCATTTCCAATAGATTTCTGGGGTTATTTTTCATGTTGTCCTCGCTTGTGCCTCAAGCTTAACATGTCTGACATAGGAAGCATACTATTTATGCCATTCCAGCTGCCATTTTATATCGCACCAGAAAATATGTGGTAAAAAATTACCACAGGAAATTTTACAGAATATTTCAAGTCATTCTAAATATTGAAAAAATTCTATATACCTCAAGCCCTATAAAATTGTATTTTTAATGATTTGATATTCCTTACCTATGTTATTGACATGCTAAGAAGAAAATAAAATGCAGCTAAAAAACCATCACAAAAGATATTAAGCATTCACGGTAAGTTGAACATATGAAAACTAAACTCATAAAAAGGATGAATTCCACCGAATTTGAAAGAAGAAGTTAATAAAAACCATTTTCTGAGTTAACTTTTACAGTGTTAGAGTGGTCCCCCAAATTCTATCAGAAAGACCATAACTCTTAATTTTAAAATCAAGGAGAATAAATATAGAGGTAAGCTTTTGGTATTTTTTATTGTTGTCTATGATGGTGTCATGCTAAGCAACTAACTGAAGAGTGGTGATCATTATAGAGTCTACAATAAGAGAGACAAAGAGCCATGATTTCTCAATATTTATCCACTTTATCCACAGCAGAAGGTATGCTGACTGATCAGTTCAAACATCTGGGTCAGACTTACTATGTCTTTATAGTAAGAAGCTATTCTAGTTTGATGACGACTTTCCACAGGCTCACCTAGACACTTTTGCTTTTTAGTATACCAAGTGGTTTTTATTATTGGGAGGAAATACACTTGTATCCCAAGTCCCAGATAACTGAAAAATTGAATTCCTCTGCCTTGAAGCTAAGACCTGGGCCTTTAACCAGAGGTGACATAGCCCCTCCTTGTGGCTAAACAAACAGAACCTTCTAAACTAGATTGTAGAGTGATAGAATGCCATTTAAGTATTTTAAGTAGGGGATAATAGAAATTTTGAAGATGTTGAAGAACTTTTGAAATATTATTCTGGTTTTGATATGGAAAAGAGATTGGATTGAGGGATAGAGTGGATGTGAATAATTGCAGTGATACACATGAGATATGTTCATAATTGAACTAAAGTAGTGGCAGTGAAGATGGGGGTAAATGGATGTATTCAAGAAATATTCGAGAGACAAAATCAACAGGACTTGGTGAAGTAATTGAATATGGGGATGAAGAAGAAGGAAGGATTCACGGATGGCTCCTAAGTTTCTGTGCACTAAATTAATGGTGGCACCATTAATTGTGAAAGGGGACACTGGAAGGGTAACCAGGCATGGTGTGTATCAGCATAAGCAACTGAAACCAATTTTAGCTATGTGTGTTAGTTTGGCTTTCCCTGAAAGCAGAACTTGAGATAAGGACTTGGGTACCATTTATTTGGGAGTTGATTTGGATATCATTTATCTGGGAGTTGATACCAGAAACCAGGATTGATGGAGCGGAGACAGTGTGATGGGAAAGGTGAAAAGGCAATTTAAAGGCATGTTATCAGGTCTCTATCATGGAATAATGCTCACCACCAAGACATCCTAAGAAGTGTATAGAAAACCTCCCCACATTATCTGCCTAAAGGTCAAGAAGAAGCAGATTTATCCATCTGCTATTTTCCTCATTGGCTGAGGATTACCCCCCAGGAGCATTAACCATACACTTCTGAGCTATGCTATGTGAGAGTAAATGGACTCCAGCAGCATCAGAGAAGGCCCTTGGGCAGAAAGTTGTAAGACAAGTGGCTCCTGCTTGAGGGATGTTGTCAGAGTGAGGAGAGTATGGCCTTGCACAGAAATGTTTATGTCAGCTATAGCTGAAATCAGAGATGGATCGAGAAGATGCAATATAGGGCACTGGGGCCGCATCTATACTAGCTTAAGAAAAACAACCAAAGTAAAAGTAAAAGGACATTACAGAATGGACATTAGATTATAAGACCAGACTTGAAAAATGGATAAAAACCAAGGTCATTCCAGAAGGATAAAAAGCAAGAAGCACTACAACTCTTGAAAGAAATGAAAAACGCTACCATAATATGTTCTGTTCTCTGAGCTTTGCTATATCTTACATGCCATTCCTTTGACCAGAATGGCCTTCCTTCATTCTCTCTCCCCAATTATAACTTTAAAGTACTTACACATATGAAAAACTAATGAGAACTTACAAATGGAAATAAAATATGTTCAAGAAGAAATTTGACAAATATGATATTATAGTCCTATTACTTATTATAACTTAAAGTGAACATGTAAAGAAAGGATAAAAAAATTCACAACATAATTGTTATAATTGAAATAAGAGAAGTTAGACCTATTCCTTCATTAGGACCTGAAAGTAAAGTCTAAGAAAGCAGTTAGTTGTTGAGGAATATTACGTGTAGTAGGGGAAAGAGCAGAAGGATATGAATACATACATATTTACCATCAAAACCTTGCATAATGAAGATGGTTCATCATGAGACATCAAATATTTCAAAAACTGCTGAGTATAAGGTAACACAAGCACTCTCAGGCAAATAATCCAATGATGTTGTGAAATTTTATTTGAAGCAACTGTATTATTATTGATAAGAAAATTCGCAACTAGAACACCTGTTACAATAACATCAAAGTCTATTACATTACAACTATGATAAAAGTCACCTTGCATACTGGGGCACCTGGGTGGCTCAGTTGGTTAAGCATTCAATTCTTGATTTCAGCTCAGGTTATGATCTCACAGTTCATTGGATCAAGCCCCACCTCCCTGCTGTCAGCACGAAGCCTGCTTGGGATTCTCTCTCCCTTTCTCTCTGCACCTCCCCCGCTCACGTGTGCACTTTCTCTCTCTCTCTCAAAATAAATAAATAAATATTTTTTTTAACAATCACCTTGGATACCAAATAGGATACAGGAATGATAAAAGCAAGACAAATTAGAAATAGAATGTCTTACTGCCTAACTCAGAAATGTTTTTCTAAACTCTGTTACAATTAGCAGCAGAGTGGCAAGGCATGGATCTGCTCTGAAGTTCTCAGGGTATAAAACCCCAAAAATGGCAGGTAGCAGGAAAGTGTGGAGAGCAGTGCTAGAGTGTCCTTCTCACCCCAATTGGAATTTTAAAAATAGTCTACCACTGCAGAACAGCAGACAGCTTTCTTCCACAGAGAAATGTTAGAAGAATATGGAATACAGTCCCTAGTGAATAAATAGGGAATTTATTTATTTCAATGTGTACCAGTTGAAATTTTATTATGTACTTGGTCTAAATCTTTTCCATAAGAACTCATCTCCAATCTTAGCGTGAAAGTAAACAGGAAAATAAAGTCCTATATACATTCAATTTGGAAGAGGTATTAGATATTATCTAACCATGTTCTTTTTCACAAATGAAAAAACCTAATGCAAACAGTGAAGTTAATAAATTCCTTAATGAACAATAAAATAACTTGAAAAGTACCTAGCAGGACATAGCACCCATCAGTCACTCAAAAGGTGGTATTTATTAGAAGTATGACTAATATTGCTATTTTTGGTAAATGCTATTATGTTAACAATAGTAATTATGTATATCTTTATTCAGTGAGTTTTATATGCCAGATGTTGGTCTTGGCTTGGGATATTAAAATGACTAAAACACAATCCTTGTTTTGAGCTTCAGGTGTTTACATCCTACTGGATGATTAAATAGAATAAGTAAAAGAATAAATTGCAACATGGGGGATAAATGCAACACCATAAGTATTATAAAGCATTATTAATAAAATTTTGTGGGAATGCAGGCCTTGTTATTCACAGTCCTCTGCTCTTTCTAGTCAATCATTTTGTCTATTCATATGGCCCAACACACACACTCACACACACACACACACACACACACACACACACACACACACACACAAAATCAGCGTCAGACTAAAAAAAGATACATCTATATTCCAAATTAGAGAAGCACTGAAATAAAAGTGAAATAAATCTTGTCACATGTATTTTTCACAGCATGGATACTATGAAAATCGGTATTTGAAGCTTAAAACTTTTGTGGTTCAAATTAAAAAAATGACATGTGCCGCATAGGTTTTTCCATTTACTTTAATAACATTCTAGCTATCAAAGAGGAAATAAAACCTATATAATATTAATAAGCTCTAAATATAAACTTTATTTGCAGCTTTAAGATTAATTATGAGAATCCATACTTACAAAGATTATTTTTGTTTAGATTAGGATCTCAGCATCTGCACATTAAGCAAAGTGTTAAATGCATTAAGCCTAGAAAGCTTCCTGATATATGTGGTAGAGGACATCTCTTTCCTACTCAGCATCCTTTCCTCTGGAAGACTCTCATCCAATCCATACTAATATGTTCAGTTCTTATAAAGCAGGTAGGTTTGATTGGTTATAAAGCAAGACCAATCAAAATATCTCTGAATCATCAGAGATTTCATATCTGATCACTAGGATGAAGTGCAATGTTCTCTTTTTCTGAAAAAAAAAAATGACTTGTAAAATGAAGCAGCTCTGAAGCTAACAATAGGCATCTTTCCATTATGATACTCTCTTTCTGAAAATGACATAAGGCAGAGAAGGGCAATCTGAGCAATAGAGAGACACAGAGTCCTAAGACATTATTTCAACCCCCCGGATGTGACTTAAAGCTCTAGCTCCTCCCACAGATGTGTGAGAGATTTCCAGAAGTGAGCCAAAACAACTCATTTTCTACTTCCGCATGTGTAAGTTGAGTTTGTTGTTTGCAACCAAAAGGTCCTGACCCTATAACATGCAGGTAGTACACAACATTTATTGCTATTATTATTTAACAATTATTCAGCACCAGCAAAACATTGTAAAAAGTATTGTACAATATAAAACATATGTTTAGCATCACAATTTCTATCACCTAGGAACTTACCATTCCAGTTAGGTCATGAAAATAAGAAAGATATTTATTCTTCGGTCAGGAAAGAAACCAAGGTCAATAGAAAAGGGAAGATTGTGATACTACACTGATCACCCTGAAGTGCTTTTCCTCTGACTTTTCCCTTACCAGTTTGGAAGACAATCTGCAGAAATTGTGCTAGATTAAATCAAGTGTGAGAAGGTAAATTAATGTCCAGTAGGAGGATAATTAAACTACCACATACTCATAAAACTAGGTATTAACGGCAGTAAATAAGTGAACCATAACTTCACACATTCATATTGATGAATCTCAAAAAACATGATGTTGATTGATAAAGCAATTACAGAATACTGTAAAACATAAACCCTTAATAATATACCATTAGAAGTATATATTAATACACAATATAGGTTATATATTAATATTTATAATAATACATGCTTGTTAATAATGTATTAATATGTAAATATTAATGGTATATTATATGCAGTAAAACTATGATGAAAAGTGAAGAAATGATAAAATTAATATTCAGAATAGCTGTGACCTTTGGCAGAAAGGGAGAGGGCTGTGACTGGACAAAGGCATCTCAGAGGCATGGTTTATGTTCTGTTGCTTAACCTGGGGTTCTGATATCTGGGTATATTAGTTCTTATTGTCGCTATAACAGATTACCACAAATTTAGTAGTTTAAAACAACACCAATTTACTATCTTGCAAATTTCAAGTTCAGAAATCTGAAATGGGTCTTATGGGACAAAAATTAAAATGTTGCCAAAGCTGAGATCTTTCTAGGATCTAGGGTAGAGTATGTTTTTTGGCTTTTCCATCATCTAGTGTCTGCTGCGTTCCTTGATTTCTGCTACATTGCTCCACCCCCTGCTTCCATCATCACATCTCCTCTGATTCTGACCTTCCCTCATAATTACATTAGGTGCACACATCCAGAAGAATATCCCCATCTCAAAATCTTTAACTTAATCCTACCTGCAAAGTCCCTTTTGCCATGTAAGGTAAGATATTCACATATTCCAGGGATTAGGACATAGACATTTTGGTGGATACATTATTCTTTCCAATATACTGTGTGTTTGCTTTATTCTGTAGGTCTCATTTATATGTTATATATACATATTTGCAGTGGATGCTGTGGTATGCCACCCAGATCTCTGTTCAGACCTCGAGCATTCATTTACCTGGCTTTTGGGAAAACAGGCAGTTGACAATTCCCTGTTGAGTTCACTCCAGGAATTGCCCTTATCCAAAGAGAGTCACCTCACAAGGCCTTGCTCCTTCCCCAGACTAAGTCTGCATCCCATGACTGGTATACAGAAGTATAAGGCCTGGTCTCCAGAGTTACTCAACTCTTCCGTCTCCCCAGTCTTCTTTTTTCCCTTTGGTAAAGTTTCTAAGATTCTTTTACTTTTTTTTTTTTTTAATTTCAGTGTAGTTAACACATATTGCATTAGTTGCAGGTGTACAACATAGTGATTCAACAAGTTTAAACATTATGTTATGTGCACCGTAAGAATAGCTACCGTATGTCACCATACAATGCTATTATCTCATTGACTACACCCCTCATGCTGTACCTTTTATTCCTGTGGTTTATTCATTTCATAACTGGAAACCTGTCCCTCTCACTCCCCTTCACCCATCATCCCCCCACCACGGTAACAATTAGTTTGTTCTCTATGTTTACAGGTGTGATTCTGCTTTTTGTTTATTAATTTTTTTTAGATTCCACATATAAGTGAAATCATATGGTATTTGTCTTTCTCAGTCTGACTTATTTCATTTAGCATCTACCCTCTAGGTCTATCCACATTATCACAAATGGCATGATCTCATCCTTTTTATGACTGCTTAATATTCCATTGTATACACCATATCTTCCCTATCCATTCAAAGCTGTAGTAGTACTCAAACCAGTATAATACTGGCATAAAAATAGACACATAAATCAATGTAGCAGAATAGAAAACCCAGAAATAAACCCAAAATTATACTGTCAAGTAATCTATGACAAAGGAAGCAAGAATATGTAACAGGGAAAAGACAGTCTTTTCAATAAATGGTGCTGGGAAAACAGGACAGCTACATGTAAAAGAATGAAAGTGGACCACTTTCTAATACCATAGACAAAAATGAATTCAAAATGGATTAAAGAACTAAATGTGAGACCTGAAACCATAAAAACCCTAGAAAAGAACACAGGCAGTGATTTCTCTGATATCAGCCATAGCAACATTTTTCTACATATGTCTCCTAAGGCAAGGGAAACAAAAGCAAATATAAACTATTGGGATTGGGACACCTGGCTGGCTCAGTAAGTAACGCATGAGACTCTTGATCTCAGGGTTGTGAGTTCAAGCCCCACAATGGGTGTAGAGATTAGTTAAAAATAAAGCCTTAAAAAATAAAAAGCTTTCATACAGTAAAATAAACCATCAATTAAAAACAAAAAAAAGGCAACCTGCTGAATAGAAAATATTTGCAAATGATCTATCTGATAAGGGGTTAATATCCAAAATAAGTAAAGAACTTATTCAACTCAACATACACACAAAAAACAAACAACTTGATTTTAAAAATGCTAGAGGACCTGATTAGACATTGTTCCAAAGAAGACATCCAGATGGCCAACAGACACATGAAAAGATGCTTAACATCACTCATCATCAGGAAAATGTAAGTTAAAACCACAATGAGACATCACCTTACACTTGTCAGAATGGCTAAAATCAATACGACAAGAAATAAGAAGTGTTGGCAAGAATGTGGAGAAAAGGGAACTTTTGTGCACTCTTGGTGGGAATGTAAATTGGTGTAAGCATTGTGGAAAAAAGCATGGATCTTCTTCAAAAAATTAAAAATAAAAATACCAGATGATTCAGTAATTCCACTACTGTGTATTTACCAATAGAAAAAAACATTAATTTGCAAAGATATATGGACCTCTATATTTACTGCACCATTATTTACAATAGCCAAGATATGGAAGCAACATAAGAGACCCTGTCCCTAAACTTAACTTTCTTCCCTTCCCTTACAGGTGTTGACCTCAAGAACATGTCCCAGTAAACTCCCTAAGCATAAATCTCTCTCCCAGAGTGTGTTTCCTGATCTAAGATAATATTATATTATAAAGAGAAAATAGTTCATGATCATTTAAAAATTGTTAAAGACTACTTAGGGTACTTAGTAGAGAATAAATAAATTCAAAAACAAAAACAAGATGAATTGGAGTAAAAAGAAACTAGAAGCACAAAGTCCAATTAAAAACTGTAGATATTGAGGCATCTAGGTGGCTCAGTCAGTTGAGCAACCAACTCTTGATTTTGGCTCAGGCCATGATCCCAGGGTTGTGGGATGGAGCTCTGGGTTGGGCTCTGTGCTGAGCATGGAGCCTGTTTGGGATTTTCTCTCTCTTCCTCTTTCCCTCTCCCACCCCCTGCTTGCCCACATGCTCACGCATGCTCTCTCTCTCTCTCAAAAAAAAAAAAAATAAATAAATAAACAAATAAAATAAAATAAAATAAAACACTGTAGATATCTAGGGGTATTAAAAGCTTGGATTGAGAAATTAACAGTGGACTTGGAAAGAATTAGACAATCCAAAATTTCAAAATAATTTTCAATAGGAGTTAGCAACTGAAATATTTAGGGAAATCCAGGTTAACTCTCTTAATTTGGGTTTCTGAATTTAGTTTTAATTCTACTTCCTAGCTTCTTGGGTTGTGGTTTCCTTGCCATGAAATGAGGTGATTGGCTGTTAATTTCTAGTCTAAATAGTTCTAAAAGTCTTTTAATCTGAAAAAGAAAGCAGAAGTAAACCAAACAATTTGACTTTGGAATAAACACTATGTTTTGTTCCAATAGCTAACAGGTACTCAACATGGTTCTCAAGCTCTGAAAGAAGAATCATGGAAAAATTCAGTCTTCCTTAGACAGTCAGTGATAGTTTAAAATCTGCATTTGAAAATATTTTCCTCTCTACTAACGAAAATCCGAACAAGTCCCTACTTTCCTATTTTACATTGTGTAAATTTCAAATACAACATCATTGAAGATTAACTCAATTTATTTCCTTATCTATTACTCCCTTTAGAATAATAAAATTGTTTTGTAGATCCATGGATAAATGTATATTTCCATGTCATGACTTGTTTTAGAATAGTACTTTTCATGTCCATTATGTCATTACAAACAGTAAATAAAATATTCTATATTATATACAGCTAAATATCCACAACAGTGAGAATTTATTCAGCTAAGGAAAATACATTATATAAACTGGCAAACATGAGCTGATGCTCCCTGTAATCACTGAGCCATTAGGCTGGAACCAGCCCTAGCAGCATAGATCTAACCATCAAGAGCTCACAGACTGGAAAGAAGTCCACTATGGAGTAACACTTGTTCATAGAAAGTGCAGGCTATGTGACAGACACTGTACGTGTATATAGAAATCTAGCCTTGGCCTAAAGCCTCAACACAATTTTAGAACTCACTAAGTACTCTGAACTAAAAATAACAAATCCAAAGCCTAAGAATCATTGAAAAACCAAACAAACCAAACAACCTCCTTAAGGTCACAAAAAGTGCTATTTTAGACTTGTTCTTTAGTTCCTATGTCCAACTTGCTGTTACCCTCATAGAACTCTATGTAAAGAAAAAAATGTCTTTGAAATCCTATTTGGTGAGGTCCCAATAGTTTATTTTTGCTTTTATTTCCCTTGTCTCAGGAGACATATCTAATAAGAAGTTGCTATGGCTGATGTCAAAGAGATTACTGCCTGTGTTCTCCTCAAGGATGTTGATGGTTTTCTGTCTCATATTTAGATTTTTCATCCACTTTGAATTTATCTCTGTCTATAATGTAAGAGGAAGCAATATAAGAGACCCTCTCCCAATTTCATTCTTTCACATGTTGCTGTCCAGTTTTCCCAAAACCATTTGTTGATGAGACTGACTTTTTCCCACTGGATATTCTTTCCTACTTTGTCAAACATTAATTGACCATATAGTTGTGGGCTCATTTCTGGATTTTCTATCCTGTTCCATTGATCTTTGTGTCTGTTTTTGTGCAGTAACACACTGTCTTGATCACTACTGCTTCATAATATAACTTGAAGTCGGAAATTATGATGCCTCCAGCTTTGCTTTGCTTTATCAAGATTGTTTTGCCTGTTTGGGGTCTTTTGTGGTTCTATATAAATTTTAGGATTGTTTGTTCTATCTCTGTAAAAAATGCTTGTGGTATTTTGATAGGGATTGCATTAAATGTGTAGATTGCTTTGGGTAATATAGACATTTCAACAATATTTGTTCTTCCAATCCATGAGCATGGAATGTTGGGACTTTATCAAAATAAAAAGCTTCTGCACACTGAAGGAAGCAATCAAGAAAACTAAAAGGCATCCTATGGATTGGGAGAAGATATTTGAAAGTGACACATCTGATAAAGGCTAGTATCTAAAATATATAAAGAACTTATAAAACTGAACACCCAAAACAAATCATCCAGTTAAAAAATGAGAAGACATGAATAGACATTTTTCCAAAGAAAGCATACAGATGGCTAACAGACACATGAAAAGATGCTCAACATCACTCATTATCAGAGAAATACAAATCAAAACTACAATGGGAAATCATCTCACACCAGTCAGAATGACTAAAATTAACAACACAGGAAAAAACAGGTGTTGACGAGGATGACGAAAGGGGAACTCTCTTACCCTGTTGGTAGGAATGTAAACTAGTGCAGCCACTCTGGAAAACAGCATGGAGGTTCCTCAGAAAGTTAAAACTAAAACTACCTTATGATCCAGCAACTGCACTATTAGGTATTTACTGAAAGGATACAAAAATACTGATTTGAAGGGATACATGCACCCTGATAATAGAAAGAGCCCAAATATCCATTGACTGATGAATGGATAAAGAAGAAGTGGTATGGTGTGTGTGTGTGTGTGTGTGTGTGTGTGTGTGTGTGTAATGGAATATTAGTCATAAAAGAGTAAAATCTTAACATTTGCAACTATGTGGATGGAGCCTGAGAATACTATGCTAAGCGAAATAAGTAAGTCAAAGAAAGACAAATACCATATGATTTCACTCATATGTGGAATTTAAGAAACAAAACAAATGAATATGGGGGGAATAAAAGAGAGGCAAACCAGGAAACAGACTCTTAATTATAGAGAAGAAACTGAGGGTTACTGGAGGGGAGATGGGGGGGAGGGTGGGTAAATAGGTGATAGGTATTAAGGGGGTCACTTGTGATGAGCACTAGGTGTTGTATGTGATGAATCACTAAATTCTGCACATGAAACTAATATTACACTGTATGTTAGCTAACTGGAATTTAAATAAAAATTTGAAGAGAAAAAAAAAAAAGAAATCCTATTTAGGACCAAGTCATAATCTTGTCATATGTTGGCTTTGTGAACTTGGATGACACCTAATTCTTTTAACTTCAGCTTTCTCATCTGGTAATCTAACATAACTCATTGAGAATGAGAAGTTTTATTATAAAAAAAAAAAATGTCACCTGTGAGGGAGGGTCTAAAACAGGTTTTAACAAAGCCGTACAATTAAATAAAACCGAAAATCAATAGCTCCAAAACACCCATTTAAGTCTGCTCATTCTGCATGGCCTCATGTCTGTTATAGAATGTCTTCTATGCTGGAAAAACTTGTAGCACCTGGCCAGGGCCAAAGGTGGCCTTCATTACCGGCTATTAACTGATTTCTGTTTCTCCATGGCTTCTGAGTCAAAGTCTTAAGGGACAACAGCTATTTACCAACCAGTATGAAAACATTCCAGTATCTTAACAATAGTAAATGCCATAGTTGTGTGACTTTCTAGATAGTAGATATAGCAGATACCTTTACTTTGCTCTCACAATATTTTAGCTGTGTATTGGTTTATTTTCTCTCAACACTTGGAATATATTATTCCATGGTCTTCTGGATTTTATTACTGCTGTTTAGTAGTCTGCTGAGGGTCATCATTACCATAAATGTAATATGTTTCTTCTCTTGGGTTCTTTTTTTAAAATCTTTATGACTTGGGTTGATGTTTTTCAGTTTTGATATGATGTATCTAGATATAATTTTTTTTATTCTCTTGAGGAATTACATTTTCCAGATCTGAAGATTCATATCTCATCAAGTATTGCTACTACTTCAGGTATTATTTCTTTCAATATTTCCAAAATTATTCTCTCTTGCTTTTCCTTCTGGAACTCCTATTATACTTGCTTATTCCATATTCGTCTGTTAACCTCTCATATTTTCATCTTTATACTACATCTTGGGTCACTTTCTCAGAAATTTTTTACTAGTTCATAAGTTCTCTTTTTTGTCTTAAAAAATACTCATTTGTATCAAGTTCATATATGCAAATAGTTTAAAGTATCAAAGAAGCAACCGCTTTAATTTTTTCTACTGATTCCTTTAGTTATGACTTCCTCATCACTAAATAATATGGTTTTACTGCTAGTTCTTGATTTCTCAGATGTGGGTAGTATTTCTGTTATCTATTCCTATCTAAAACCACACCAAAACCTAGTGTCTTCAAACAATTTGTTATTTCTCAATATACTGTGAGGCAATAGGATGGTTCTTCTGCTTTGTATCAGTTAAGATGCTGGACAACCAGAGGGCCTTAAATAATGTCACTCACATAGCTGGAAGTTTGTCCTGACTGCCAGCTGGAAGTTTAGCTGACGTTGTCAGCCAGAACATTTTAGCTCTCTTCCACATGGTCTCTCTATGGCAGCTGGATTCTCAGAGTCAATTGTATGTATATATAATTATTTATATATATTATAAATATAATATATATAGTAATATATTATTTATATAAATAATATATAAAATATATATTTTTATTTATATAAATAATATATAATATATTTATTTATTTATATTTATATATCTATTTATTTATATAAATATTTATATATATAAATATTTATATATAAACATTTAATATTTAATTTTATATATTAATATATATTAATATATTATAATATAATTATATTTAATTATATTTAGTAATTTAATTATATTTATATATTTATATAATATATATTTATATATAATTTAATTATATTTAATAATTAATATATAATATAATTATAATATAATATATAGATAATATATAATAATATATAATTAATATATATTAATATTTATATTTATATATAAATATAAATAAATATTTATATATAAATAAATATTTATTTATTTATATAAATAATATATATATGTGTGTGTTATATATAATTATATATATAATACACACACCCATATATATATATATTAGGACTGTTATGCCTTCTTAATTAATTTGCCTTCTTATCATAATGAAACATCCCTCTGAAGAGGCTCAGAAAAAGTCTCCCCAAATTATGCTACTGTGACATGGAGATCATGTTGACCTAAAGGCAATCAAGTCCCAGTGGCCTCACGAAAAGCTCTTTACCACTGCCTTATCTATAAAAAAGAAGTAAAAATGTCCCCATTTGTGGGGAAATTCTGCAATTATAAAGGAAACTTATATTGGAAAGGGGGCCTGTACCAGAAAGAGATCTATTACCAGAGATAATTTTTTACATAAGAAATTTATGTGCATAACAGGGCAAGATTTGTTTCCCAAACATCTCCTACTCTCACTTTCCTATGAATGGTCTTCCTTCCCTTTGTAGCCCCAGACCTCTACACCTTTCCTTAACTCAAGATGTTACAGAAACCTCAATTTCCTGGCTGCCTTTTGAATTTAATATCTTTTAAAGGCTCCCATACATATGTTATTAAATTTGTTTTTCTCTTGTTAATCTGTTTTATGTCATTTTAATTGTTAGACCAGTCACAGAACCTAGCAGGGTAGAAGAAAAATTTTTCCTTCCAACACCTTCTTATCCCTAGTAATTCTCCTTATATTGAAGTCTAATTTGTCAGATATTAATATAATCACACAAGCTCTATGGTTAGTATTTGCATGGTTATATCATTTCTCATCCTTATTTTATTTTATTATTTTATTTTATTTTTATTTTTATTTTATTGAGAAAGTGTTAATGGGGGAGAGAGGCAGAGGGAGAGATGGGGAGAGAGAGAGAATGAGAATATCTTAAGCAGGCTCCACACTCACATAGAGCTTGATCATGACCTGAGCTGAAATCAAGAGTCAGATGCTCAACTGACTGAGTCACCCAGGTGCTCCTTTTCATCCTTACTTTTGTTTTAATATAGTTTTTTGATGTTTACTTATTTTTGAGAAAGATAGAGACAGAGTGTGAGTGGAGAAGGAGCAGAGAGATAGAGGAAGGCACAGAATCTGAAACAGGCTCCAGGCTCTGAGCTGTCAGCACAGAGCTGGATGCCGGGCTTGAACTCACTACCCGTGTGATCATGACCTGAGCCAAAGTTGGATGCTTGGCCTACTGAGTCACCCAGGTGCCCCTCATCCCTACTTTTAATCTGTTTTCATATTAAAAGTGCATCACTTGGGAATGACATATGGTGAGGCCTTTTTTTTTCTTTTTTTAATTAATAGTCTGAGAAAACAATCCCTAACTTTTAATTGTTGTGTTTAGCCCATTTAAAGTAATTATTTATCTGGTTGGTTTAAGTCTACCATCTTGTAATTTGTTTTTCATTTGTCCTATCAGTTCTTTCTTCCTTTTCTCTCTTACTGCACTCTTGGATTGAGTTGTCTATTTCCTTGTTTTTAATATTCCCTTTTACCTCTTCTTTAACTGTATAGCTGTATGTATTTGGGGTGTGTGTGTGTGTGTGTGTGTGTGTGTGTGTGTGCCCTATTTATTGTGTCTTCTAGTGATTGCTCTAGGGCAGTGGTTCTCAACAGGGGAAAATATTGACTCCCAGGGGGACATTTGACAGTGTCAGAATAAATTTTTGGTTGTCACATTGGGAAAGGTGAGTGCAAATGGCATCTAGTGAGTAGAGGCTAAGGATGCTGTTAAACATCTTACAATGCACAAGCCAGGCCTCCATGAAAAAGATGATCTGGCCCAATATGCTGAGGTTAAGAAATGCTGCTTTAGGTATTATTGTATGCATTCTTCATTAACCACAGACTACCTTGAAATTATATTAAAACACTTCTCTATTAGTAGAAGAATGTTACAACTGTGTATTTCCACTAACTTCTCCTTTCCTTTGTGTTACCTTTATTTCACTTCTCAGCTACAACTACTAAAACACATTGTTATTTTTAATTTTTGCTTTATAAGGTCAACTGTCCTTTTATTTTTTTTGTTATATTTTTTTAAGTTTATTTATTTTGAGAGAGAGAAGAGAGAGGATCCCAAGCAGGCTCCACGCTGCCCCCATAGAGCCCAATGTGGAGATCAATCCCATGAACCATGAGATCATGAGCTGAGCCAAAGCCACGAGTTGGACGCTTTAACAGATTGAGCCACCCAGGTGCTCTAGCTGTCCTTTTAAAAACAAAACAACAAAAAAGTATATTTATCTACATTTCTACTGCTCTTTATTCTTTGTAAATCTGAGTATCCATTTGGTTTCATTTTCATGCACCTGATGAGCTTCCATTGGCCTTTTTTGTAGTAAAAATCTGTTGTAATGAAATCTCTCAGTGTTTATCAGAAAATGTCTTTATTTTGCTTTCATTTCTTTTTATTTTTTTTAAATTTTTTTTAATGTTTATTTACTTTTGAGATAAAGAGAGACACAGTGGCATGAGAAGGGAGGGGCAGAGAGAGGGATACACAGAATCCAAAGCAGGCTCCAGGCTTTGAGCTGTCAGCACAAAGCCCGATGTGGGGCTCAAACTCACAGACCTCAAGATCATGACCGGAGTTGAAGTCAGACACTTAACCAACTGAGCCACCCAGGTGCCCCTATTTTGCTTTCATTTCATTTTTCATTTCTGAAAATTATTCACCCTAAATGTAGAATTCTAGGTTGACAGTGTTTCCTTACTCCCTCCCTCCCTTCTTTCTTCCTTCCCTTTTCTTCCTTTCTTTTCTTTTTTTTTTTTTTTTTAATTTTTTTTTCAACGTTTATTTATTTTGGGGACAGAGAGAGAGACAGAGCATGAACGGGCGAGGGGCAGAGAGAGAGGGAGACACAGAATCGGAAACAGGCTCCAGGCTCTGAGCCATCAGCCCAGAGCCCGACGCGGGGCTCGAACTCACGGACCGCGAGATCGTGACCTGGCTGAAGTCGGACGCTTAACCGACTGCGCCACCCAGGCGCCCCTCTTCCTTTCTTTTCAACCTTCCTCTTTCTTTTCCTTTTTCTTTCTCTTTAAAAATATCATTCCACTGTGGCTTGCATTTGTCCTGAGAGATCAGATGGAGTTATTGTTCCCCTATATTTTTTTTACCTCGGATTTTTTTTTTTTAGAGATTTTTCTCTTTATCTTTAATTTTCCACAATATAGGTATGATATGCCTAGGTGTAAATTCTTATTTATCCTTTTTAGGATTTGTTGAAATTTTTGGATCCATGTTTGAATTTCTTGTCAAATGTAAATAATTTTTGCCATTATTTGTTCTTCAAATGCTTTTTCTACCCAATTCTTTCTACCACTTTTGGAACTCAAGCACAAATATGTTGGACCACTTGCTATTATTTCATAAGAAGATGACACTGGTATTTTTTCTCAATCCTTTTTCTCTCTGGATTAATTTCAACTGAACTGTTTTCAAATGTGCTAATCCTTTCTTCTATCAAACCTGCTGTTAAGCCCAATTGATACATTTTTGAAATTTCTGATATTGTATTTTTCAATACAATTTTAAGTTCCAAAATGTATTTGCTTCTTCTTGATGTTTCTATTTATCTCCTGAAATGCCATGTATCTATACCAATTATGTCCATATTTTCTTGTATGTGTTTTCACATGTTTATAGTAGTTGTATTCATGTTCTCAACAAGGTCTAATAAATGGGTCTTCTCCAGGTCTTTTATTATTAACTGTCCTTTCCTTGATTATGGCTCCCATTTTTCTGCTTATTTTCATGTCTGTTTTAAAAAATTAATTTATATTAAATGTGTGTAAAACAACAGTGAAAACTAATGTATAATTTTTGTTCCATTTTGATTATTCCCAGAGTACAAGGCTTTTCCTCAGCTAGGGTGAGAGTGATTATTCAGATTCTTCCAAGAGTCATGTTGAACACAGTCAAGCCATGTGTATACTGTGTATAAAGTTTTAACTCACCGGTAATTAGCCTTTGATTTTCTTAAAAAGTATTTGAGCTGGAAGGGAGTTAGGTTACTTTCAGAAAATTTTGGCTCATCTTCAGATTCAATTTTAATAGGACCCAGAGTCCAAGCACTGCAAGGATGCAGAGAAATACACAGTTTGTCACAGTTTTCTAGTCTTTCTTCCATTGCTGCTTTCTTGGCAATATTTGGGTGTAAGTGGCATGTGGAGAGAGGGCTGCAAAGGTAATTTATTTTCAGATCTGGAGCTTATTCTGGTTATCTATTGCTTCATCACACATTACCCCAAATTTAACAGTTTAAACATTTGAAATGAAGATATTTGAGTTGAAACAAAACAGTAATATTTGAATGTTTGTTTGGTGTGGGGAGGGGCAGAGAGAGGGAAAGAGACCAAGCAGGCACCATGCTCAGCACAGAGCCCAACGTGGGGCTTAATTCCACAACCATGAGATTATGACCTGAGCTAAAGTCAAGAGGCAGACACTTAACAAACTGAGCCACCCAGGGGCCCCACAATATTTGAAACAAAAAATATTTTATTATGTGGATCTGGCTGGAAGTAACCTCAAGAATTATCTTGAGGTGTTTCCAATCACAGGCCTATTGGTTGATATCGACCGTTGGTATCACTTGGGATGACCCAGACCATCTCCACACACCATGTCATATATGGACTCCATACACTGCACTCACAGCTGCAAACTCATGGGTCCTAAAAGGACCAGACAGAACTGTATCACTTTTATGACTTAGTCTCAAAACTCACATATTATTTCCACTATTGTTGCAAACTTGATGAAATTCAAGAGGGATCATGGACACTACCACTTGATGGGAGAATGTCATCAGATGCGTCAGATTTCTTCCAGATTCTGGTATCTCTCACAAACCCACACTGCTGCCTAAACCTTGGTTGGTTTCTCCTCATTACCATCTTTGCTGGATCAATTCTTCAACTGTCCATATTTAGCCCAGGTATCTACTCCCAAGTAGGAAGCTGCTGAAGCTTTTTGTTCATGTATGAACATCTCATTTCTCTGAAAATTAGTTCATCTAGGCTTTCTTCTATTTATTGTTCCTTGCTGACTTCATAAAAAAATGAGTTTAATTTTGTTGAAGTCTTTGTTACCACATGCCTTTCGTGTCCTATATTTTAACTAGAAGCAGAAATCTCTTCATTCATGTTTAATTTCAATGTCTTTATTTTTCATTTCAATTAGTTGTTTTAATCAACTATCCTTTCATACTTCCTTGTTTTCTTTTTTATGACATTAACTATTTAAACATGCTGGGGGTGCCTAGGTGACTCAGTCAGTTAAGTGTCGACTTGGGCTCAGGTCATGATCTGACAGTTTGTGGGTTTGAGCCCCGCTTCGGACTCTGTGCTGATAGCTCAGAGCCTGGAGCCTGCTTCAGATTCTGTGTCTCCCTCTCTCTCAGCCCCTCCCCTGCTTGCACTTCTTTCTCTCAAAAATGAATAAACATTAAAATAAAATTTTTAACATGCTTATAGCATGATTGCTTTTTATATTTAGTGTATTAAATTCATGGTTTTGTTTTTCTCTGCTATTCCATGTGTCTGCTTTGTGCCATAGTAGTTCATTTGTAATTTGTGATTGCAAGCTCATTTTCAATGTGGTTTTATATCTATGGAAATCCTGTGAAACTTAGATGGAAAGCATGTATGTCTTTCTCCTTCCCCTAGTGAATGTTTTTGCTTTGCAAGAAATATCAAGCGTATCAATGCCTCAAAACTACTTTTTATGTTAATTTCTTAGCCTGGGGTTCCAAGACTGAGGTTACTGTAAATCCCAATTTCTTAATAGAAAAAGAGCCATTTTTTTTCCTAACCCAGCTTTCATCAATATTAACAAACTTGCTTTTTATCTCCTACCCTTCCTAGCCCTACTTTCTGATGGTAGAACTGGACTCAGCAGAATACCTTTCTCTTTTGTTGGCAGGTTCTATGTTGAGATCTTCCAATAAGGGTGCTGAGGAGACAGTGCAAGACTCAAAAAGGCAACTTAATTCTTTTTTTTGCTATTTTGTTCTCCATGTAATGGCAAGTGGATCAGCAGGAAGGAGTCCTGGCAGTGGTTACCACAGTGGCACAGCCCTCCTACTCCAGTGGTAAGTGCCCCCCAGTCCGTAGAGGTGGGTTCACTCACAGGCAGACACCTTCCATCTAGCGTCTCCATTACCAGAGGAGCAGGGCAGGTTTCTATGGCATCCACAGTCTTCTCCGAGGTCTGAATGCGCACTTTGTAGGGCTGTCCTCTAAATGGGTAAATTCCTCTTCTGTTCATTTTCCCTCAGTCCCGGGGGTGATGGCTACTCCCAGCAGTACCTACATCTGTTAGAACTTGGTTTCCTTCTAGCATTAACCACCATTTATCTGTTTAATAATTTCTCACGTTCCCTGTTCAAGTTACTAGTTCAGTTTCTGACTAGGCAAGAGAGATCTGAAACAAATTCTGCCAATTGGAAACACTCCATATTAATTATATAACCGTTCTTATTAGTTCCTCTCTTTGTGAAATGTAAATGTAGGGTGAGCAAAAAAGGAAGCAAATTACTTGGTGTATACTGTAGTCAGTGACACTGACCAACTAATGAAGCTCATCACACATCCAAAAGTCAGAAGGAATGGGACACTGGTGATTGAGCCATAAGTTAAGTAATTTCCCCTTGACTTTCCCTTTTATCTTCAAGTGTACCCTTGCACACCTTCATGCTTGGAAAATCACTTAAATGTTCAATTTAGTTATACAAATGTAAAGTAAAAGACCATTACAGAAATAAAAACATTTGAGAGCAGTGATTTTTAAGGAGCTAATTCACTCTGTATAACAATGCAAAGGTTGTTTGTATTATAGGCAGAGTTGGTTCACTTGGACTGTGTTTTTATAGGAATGTTTGTTTTTTAAGTATGAAATTAAGCTGTGATGTGCCTACAAAGTGTTACTTATCATTATGGAAATATGCTCTTTGTTGAGCCATTATTGAGCACAAAGGAGCTGTAACCAGATTTAGTACACCTACATTTTCACTTCATAATGTACAGAAATAGTGTACAAAAGAACTAGGCAATGCTGGATCAAGTTAAACCTGGACTGGACTATTCTTTCACATATTATTATTTAAAATCAAATATATAGGACTTTAGGACCCATAATGATACCAGATTATTGTATTATGAGACCGTTCTATTTATGTTCCTAAGGCAAATACTCCTAATTGGTAGGGAGTAAGTTCTCCCCATAAGCCAGTGCATGGCCTTATTTTCAGTCATCCTGAAAAGATGCAGATCATGGGACAGAAAGGCCTAGGAGATGGAAAACACGTTCCTCTATGTAGGCCACGATATCCTGGAGCCTTACTTCAAGCAATGGTGTGGAGTACATTTAAGTGCAGGTCTAAGAGGCAGAATTTTGAAAACCCTAGTGTTTTTCACAAGATGCCAGGGATATAGATACAAAGGAAAAACTTGTTTAAGAAAATCTCCTTCAATCTGTATAACAATAACAGCTAATATTTATATTATATTTAGGGTATTATAGTTATAGTATGGCATATAATGTACATTGCAAAAAGTATAGTGTAATTATATTATATTAAGCTCTTAACATTATACTAAGCACTTGCTTTTAATATTCTACTAAGCACTCGATTAAATGCTTAATCACTTAGGGGCACCTGGGTGGCTCAGTCACTTACGTGTCTGATTCTTGATTTCGGCTCAGGTCATGATCTCACAGTTCTCGAGATCAAGCTCCGTGTTAGGTATGCGCTGGCAGCATGGACCCTGCCTGGGATTCTCTGTCTCCCTCTCCCTCTCTGCCTGCCCCCTACCACTTGTGCTCTCTCTCTCTCAAAATAAATATTTTTTTAAACGCTTAAATAATTTATACTGACAACAAACCCATGAGGTAAACTTAAGTGTCTCATTATCTACATTTTATAGCCATCTTATCTGGTATCCTGTGTAAATTTTGGTAATCTAAACTCTGTTCCAGTGAATTGAAAGAATGGATTTATGTCCATGTTTGGACCACTATGGTAACAGAGAGCACAGAATGCTCCCCTAACCCCCAGAGCAACATGATTGTAGCAGCTGATCTCAAAAAAGCAAAAAGCAATTAATAGCCAATAGAGGAATTCTGAGCAAAGAGATTCATATTTGAAACTTCACAATCCAGACGACAACTAAAGGTACAGATTGTATCCTGATCGACTGCAGTTTCCATGAGAAAAACTTCTTCCTTTGACTTCAGAATAAACCACTAGAGAGAAAGGAACTTTGTAAGGGATGAGAAAGGAGAAAAGTCCTGCTAGCGGGAAGGTGCGTAGATGGCGTCTCTAGCAAGCTGATATTAAGTGGTCATCACTGTAGATAATTTGTGTGTCTCTTACTGGTACATTGACTAGTCTGCTGGGCAAACTGCCATTTAAATGATTTCTCTAGCTGTGATAATTAAGCATAAAAATCCTACCAGAATATACTTGACTATTGTCTTTATTGATTCCATAACCATTCTCAAATGCAGGTTTGGAGATGCAATATTGTGCCATGGCAGAAACACAACAAGACTTGTGCTCAACTCATGTTATTGGAATCCACCTACATTAAAATCCTCATCACTTTCTAAATGTCTGCATTTGTTATCAAACTTAACCAAATTGGCTATTAACTCATCCTTCCTGCTGATAGGCCAGATTAAAAAAATTTTTTTCTCCAATTACAGATGTTTCAAATTATCATTTAAAAAAACTGAAAAAAATACAAGGAAAAAAATCTCCCAAATCCACAATCTTGCTAACATTGTTATTTACCAATTTTTATTTTCCCCTAGGAATATATGTAAGAAAGAATGTATATATGTATTTGAAAACATATGTGTTTTGTTTTAAATATGATTTGGAACACACTATATATATAGTTTTCTATCCTGATTTTTTTCATACATCAGCAGCATTTTGCCATGCTATTAAAGCTTTTTCAAAAAGTATTTCACATGGTTATGGAATAAGACCATACCAGCAAATTTAACCATCCTTCAATTGTTGAGCATTTACTTTCTTTCTGGCTCTTGACAAATATTTCCAAATGATTTTTCAGAACGAATTTCACTGTCCCCCATTCAGGACAATACTACTTCACTGTACCCTTTCAAAAACTGAACATTTTTATTAGGAAATTTTTGTCAACCTGACAAGTGAACAGTGACTTTCCTTTGTGTTTTAATTTGTATTTTTTTAGATTAGTGAAGCCCATTTTTTAATGTTTTAATCATTTGCACTGACTCTAAGGATCGTTCATATCCTTAACTGAGTCCAGATCTACTTTTAATAGAGGTTTATAAAATGTCTATAGTTGCATTAATTGTGGTGTCACATGCAGTTGTAAAAAAATAATATAGAGAAATCACTACATGTATCCTTTCCCAGTTTTCCTCAATGGTAATATCCTGCAAAACTATAACACAATATCACAAACAGGATACTCACATTGACACAACCAAGATACAGGTTTTCCATCACCACAAGAATCCATTCTCTACTCCCTGATCCCTGGCAACCATGCAATCTGTTCTCTGTTTCTTTAATTTTGTCATTTCTAGAATTATACAATATGTAAGCTTTTGATACTGGCATTTCAATTCAGAATAATCTTCTGCAGATTCACTTAATATGTGTGTGTCAATAGTATGTTCCTTTTTGTTGCTGAGTAGTAGTCCATAGCTTTCTTTAAACATTTATAGTTGAATTTTAAAGATTATTTCACTAATAAATTTGCTTGATTGTGGGGACTGAAAGAGGGATAGAAAGTATGGTTGCTATTCAATAAGTCATTCAGTCATTCCACCAATATTCACTGATTGCAAACTAATAGGCCAAACATATCCTTTATGCACTTGGTTACAAAAAACGACGAAGACCCAAATAAGGTCAAAATTATTTAAGAGGCAGTTCTAAAACTGAAACCTAGGTCGGTCTAGATTTCAGGAAACAAGAAAACGAATAGCTCAGAAACGATTTTTTCATTAGTAACAATTTTCCAAAACGTAACAATTTTCCTAGATTAAATTACAACAGGCTAAAAATAGACATAGTTTTAAAAAAGCACTTTATGCAATGGACTGGGAGTTTACTAATCCACGCCTCAGATGCGATTTTAAGGCCCAAATCAAAAACCAAGTTGAACAGGAACATTTGAGAATGCAGACCAAGTCGCGTCAGAGTAGCTATCTCTTCGCATCTACTACAGAACCCAGCAGCATGCTTGGATTGGCAAGGCGTGGATTGATGTCCCTGAAAAACCATAGCCCTCGAACTTATTTCCTCTGGACCACTACCACCTCTCCGAAACGATCTGAAATTCTGATTTTAAACAAAACAAAAAGAGGCCGGTAGGGCACCATTAAAAAGTTTCTCTACAATACTGACAGTACGGAGATAGAAACGCAAACTAGAGACCAGAAAAGAAAAAAATTCCTGGTGCATTCAAAACTATTTCACTCAGTCGCCTGACTCTATTTGCCACTTATGGTGCAATATTAACTAAACCTAAGCACACAACACACAGAGAAGTGCCCCTTCTCATACCCGATGACTTCTGGCCTTGGGCTCTAGGTAAGCCGCTCACAAGGCTTTGGTACAAAGTTCAAAGGCTGAGCCTTGACGGTTGCGACGCGCGGAGACGCTCGGGACCCAGACGCGGGAAACGCAAGGAGAAAAGGAGACTTCTAGTTAGGTCAAGGTCCAACAAAACAAACATCCACACCCAGGAATTGAACTAGCTCCTAGGCAGAGGCTGCGGACGCGGGAGCTTGTGGAAGTGACGTCAGAACCGGCGGCCGGAGGAGGCGGGGCCGCAGAGGGAGGGCACCCTATTGGGGCCCGGGAGAGGGCGGGGGTGTGGCAGCGTCGGCTGCGAGGCGCTGGCCTGGGTGCTCGGGAGGGCGGGGTCTGGGTGCGCGACTCGCGGGGACTGGCTTCCTTCAGCGGCTGGAGGCGGTCACTTGTGCTAGGCTGAGGTCCTGAGGCGAGCGAGGGGCCATGCGGACAGCGAGGGAGTCCAGATCGCGCAGCCCGGCACTCTTCCCTCGAGCGGCAGCGACTCGGTGGCTGCTGGAGTAACCGCTGCCTTTGTTCCGAGCGCCTGTCCCAGTCTCTCACGCCGTTGCGCGCCGGCCGGCCCGCCCTTGGTCCCCGAAGCCTCATTCGGCTCGTGCCGCGCGGATGCGGCTGCCGGGCCTGAGTGTGGGCTTTGAGCGGGAGGAGGAGGAGCGGCGGCGCCTGGGCGGCATGCGATGGGGAACTGCTGCTGGACGCAGTGCTTCGGGCTCCTCCGCAAGGAAGCGGGGCGGCTGCATCGTGTAGGAGGCGGTGGAGGGTAAGCCCGCTGGGGGAAGGGCCGAGCTCCCACTGGCTCCTCCCATTCTGCCCCTTGCGGGGAACCCCCTTCACTGTCTCCGTTTCCTCCCTCCCCCTATGTCTTGAAGTAGGCCGGGAGCCCCTCAGCCCGGCGTCGAGCGGGCTGTCGTAGTGGAGGCCCTGGTCGAGAGGTGTCCCCCAGGGAAGAAGCTAGAGAAGGGGGCGGGTGTCGCTCTTGCCGCCTTCAGCAAGACTCCCTCCGGGCGCGATGTCACGCGGGGAAGGAGTGGTAGTAGGCGTCTTCTCTGGGAAGCTATGGGGTACTCTCTACGAATGGGCAGTAGAACAGGCTTCACAACAACCCGGACACACCCTACGTTGAGTTTGGGCTGGTGCCAAGGGTAATAGCTCTGTATTTGATCCTCCCTTTGGCTGTGACAGAGCCGCTGAGAATCTGGCTCCAGAAAGTTGATATCTCAGAGGGATTGTTAGTAGAAGTCATTTGGATGCTGTAGGTAGTAAAATAAGGTTCCAGACATTGAGTAACTCTTTGACATGTACAAAGACTTGCCGAATTGCTGGGTTCCCAATAGGCATTCGGATTCTTGGTACTGATAACAAGAGGAGCAGTGTGTGGCTTTTCCGTATTAATTCTTTCGGTTATTTCCAGAGGAATGCTACACCCTGATTGCTACCTATGAACTCTGGAATACTGAGGAAATCACAGTCCTTCTGAACCTCACGTCTCTTGATCAAAACTGGCATATGCATAGGTTTTTCTACTCACACCATCCATGGAATACTAGAATTTCATTATTCCATTTTTGTGTTTTTATTTCTTACGGTGTTGGAAAAAAATTAGAACAAACTCCTTTGAAGTTGGCTTTGTTGTTGTTAAATGTTTCCCAGAAATTCAAACTTAGAATAGAAAATATGAACCAAGACGCTTTATGTAAGGAATAAGACTTTTTGCACTTTATGGAACAGATTGCTAAATTTTCAGTCTCTGTCTCATTGAACCAACATTATTAGGTAATAGGGTGTTCTGAATACACGAACGGGAAGCCACATGATTTATAATTTGGATCTTTTGGCGATGGAGATCTTATTTATATATGATTCACTCATTGGTTCGTCAGGTGCATATTCTTTGTGTTCATTGCATCACCTCACTGATACATAGTAGCCAAGGTTGTGCACTAAGTAGTCTGAATGGAAAGGTTAGGATTTAAAGATTTTGTGCCTAGTTTAGTATCTTGGTTTCCCTGACTTAAGGGCTATTACTGTCAAAGGGGAACATGACAGCTGTTTTTATCATGTCAGACATAATCCTGTAATTTACTCCTAATTTTTGTGTGCAAGTGCACCAATATAGTTAAATATGCTTAACTAGGTTTGAGTAAGGACTGGAAGCCACAAAATCTCTGGCTTTGTTAATATTCTGTTTGTATTTGTGTTGTGGTGTGTTAAAGTCTAATTGTAGAAATAGGGTCTTATGATCTAATTGGGTAAGCAGAAATCATTTGTATTTGATTTTGGACTACACTGTGGTGTCTGGAGTTTTTGTTTTGATCTTTCATTATGATTTTACAAACTAATTATGTTTTCCTTAGAGTGTAGCATTAAAATTGTAGATTTTACTCCCCAAGCACCTAAGCTTGGCAGCATAGGGAAGGGGCTGGGGGAAATCAGTGAAATCAGTGTGTTAATTGTTGGTTGATATGCCATAAAAACATAATGGTTTGATCTGTTTTCCTCTGTTATGGGCAAAACTCCTTGAACAAGCAAGTCCTATTGAAGGAATGAACTTCTGTGGGTGTGGACACTGTCATCTAAAACCATATAATGGTGATATCAATACTTTTTCTATCAATCCATAAACGTAGATTTGGACAAGACAGTTCCCTTATTTGAATATACTGATAATTTATTGTTTTACATTAATTTTCACATTGTTTTAGAAGCTTCTAGTAAGCATGCAGAGACAAGTGGATGTAGCTAATTGTTATTTAGAGAATAAAGTTGCACTTTGCCTCTCGTTTTAGTTGCTTTTTTTTAATCCCCTGGTAATTCTGATTTTCTTTTTGGTATAGGTTTAGATAATTAACTAATAGTTCATCTGAAGATGAAAAATTTAGAGAGTGATCACAAAAACTTGATTTAATTTATATTTGTCACTGTAGTTGTCATAGGTAGGAAAAAACTGGGCTTTCTTAGACTGTTTTAAGCTGGACATCACAAGGATGCTTTATGACCTAGGGCCTTAGCCTCATAGATTCCCCAAGGGTATCTCAAAGTCCGATCATTCAGTATTCATTACCCAGTTTCAAAACCAGAATACCACTGATTTTGTTTATAAAATATTAGGGAATTCTAGTATTTTATATTCTAAGATAGCTGTCAACTAGTCAAAATATTAATATCAGCGTTAAGATATGTCATAAATATTGCTACTAATAAAATTATTTGGTGATTAAAGCAGAGGGAGTAAAATATCTTTAAGGAATAAAATTTAGACATCTTAATGAGTCACCCTTTTTCACTGTAGGAAGTTTTGCCCACCAACACATTCCAGAGGGCTCCACCTGCTGGTCAATTCTTGGGCAGTACTGGAAATCTTTTTTGTATGTACTTTTAGTGTTAGTTTCTTTCTCAAACTGAAGATCCAGTTATGTTTTGTTGTGTTATATTTTAATTACCATTTTTATCTTGCCATATATTTCCGCACAGTGGTTCCAGTTAAGATGTACAATAGGTTTTTTTTTAACTATTTTTTAAAGTGTATTTATTTATTTTGAGAGAGAGTGAGAGAGAGTGCATGCACAAGCAGGGGAGGGGCAGAGAGGCAGAGAGAGAGAATCCCAGGCAGGCTCTGCACTCTCACCATAGAGTCTGATGCAGGGCTAAGACTCATGAATCAAACCATGAGATTATGACCTGAGCTGAAATCAACAGTTAGATGTTTAACCCACTGAGCCACCCATGTGCTCCAAAATGTGCTGTGGTTTTATATAAAGGTATGATCATGTTTTGTATCCTTTATATTTAATATTTGTTGGCCTTTTGGCTTCAGCAACAAAGTTGCCTCAATTCAGGCAATAGTTTACAATGATCAGCTGTTTCCTTTCCTGGTAAAAAATATTTTAATAATAGCTGCCAACATCTGATTACTTCCTATGTGTGCAGGCTCTGTTCTAATAAATTTACATTATCTCATTTATTCCTTACCACAGTCTTGTGACAAAGGTAAGTACTATTACATACATTACAGATTGAGAACTGAAGTGTGGCAAGTTTATCTTACTCAAGATAGCTAAACTGGGATTTAGCCCAGGTCCCTATGAATTCAGAGCCTTTACTCTTAATCACTAGTAGCTCACGGATTTTTATTTTGTAGGTAATGTATGCATATATCTTAACAACTTGACTCTTTATTCTGTATGATAAACTGTTCTTGAAACTATGCACTTGACCTCTGCAACATCACTTTTATTTTCCTGCTTCTGTGCTGGCTGTTCTTACTCTGCCTGTTAAGTATGGGATTTTTCTCCTTGTTTTCCGTGCTTTATTTAGTTCTATTTACACATAAACCCACCCCTGAAGAAATTTCATCCATTCCTATGATTTCCCAACCACCAACACTTCCAAATCTCATGTCTTCTGAACAGACCTCTTTTCAAAGGTTCAGCACTGTATTTTCAGTTGCTAAGTGAACAGATACACTTGGATATGTGAAGTCTCCTCAAATCAACCTATCTAAAATATCTAATATTGCAGGAAATATCTAAAATAGTATAATTTCTTTCCCCCAAGGTTTCTTCTTTCACTGCTTTATGAATTAATTCCTTTAACAGCTGCATTCACAGTTTTCCAAGCCACAGACTAAACTTTACAGTCTTCTACCTCTGTCTCATCAGCTAAGTCAGTCTCTTCTTTATACATATTGAATCCATTTCCTTTGTTGGTACTTTGCCTTAAACTTTGTCTTTTTTATCGCCAGGTCACTGGCTTCTTGATGGTTCTCCCTGTTGTATGTATCTGTCATACTTCAGTCCATCTTCCCTTTTTGTCATTGGAGTTAGGCTTTCTAAAATTCATACTGGATCATGCTAAGCCCTTACTTAACCACTTCCTGTGTGTCCTATTTCCTACAGCTAAATTGCTCAGCCTTTTTCCCCTTCTCTGAGAGATGATGAGATGCATGGCAACAGCTCAAATGTGCAACATAACGTCTGCTCAAGATTATATGTAGTCTCTGCATTTGCGTAAAGAGTGTAATCTCAGTATTTGTTCTCTCACTCAGAAGATAATATCAGAATACAAATCAGTGAGAATAATATAAAAAGGAAAACAATAAATCTAATTTCAAAAAACAACTCATTCATAAGCCTTAATATCTTAACTTTTTTTGAAAAATGATAACCTTCCATTGAGAGTAGTATCAAATTTAAACTCCCAACAAGATAATTTTAATCTATTTTACCAGCCTAATTGTGTTTTCCAGTTATATTTTTCTTAAAATATGCATTAAAATTGTAGATTTTACTTCCTGCATGCATGACCTTGGCAGCATAGGCAGGGAAAACCAATGAAAGTATTCTCTGCCATTCTTCACTTGCCACATCCCCAAATTCCTAGATACTAGATGGACTATATGCATTGCTGTTTTCTTAAATTACAGTGTTCTCTCATCCTTGCCTTTGTGTGTGATATTTCTTCTTTTCCTGTTCTTGGTGAGCTTTTACTTATTCTTAAGTATTACTGTCTTTTTTTTTTTTAACGTTTATTTATTTTTGAGACAGAGACAGAGACAGAGCATGAACGGGGGAGGGGCAGAGAGAGAGGGAGACAGAATTGGAAGCAGGCTCCAGGCTCCGAGTCATCAGCCCAGAGCCTGACATGGGGCTCGAACTCACGGGCCGCGATATCGTGACCTGAGTCGAAGTCGGACGCTTAACCGACTGAGCCCCCCAGGTGCCCCAAGTATTGCTGTCTTTATGAAACCTGCCCAGCCCCCTGAGACAATGTTACCTCCCTGAGGAAATAATATTCTCTCTAGGCTTCAATCTGCTTTATAAGGTGAGCTTTTTCTGTAAAGGTCCAGGTAATAATATTTTAGGCTTTGCAGGCCATAGGTGCAGCTTTTTTGCCACTACTCAGCATTGCGGTTTTAGCACAAAAACATAGATAATATGTAAACAAATTGCATGTGACTGTATTCTAATAAAACTTCATTTTTCAGAAACAGGCACTGGGCCAGATTTGGCCCATTGACCATAGTTGTCTGACTTCTAGCATAAAAGGTGATATGGGTTGAGAGTTCCTCAAGGTCAAGGATATGCTTTATCTGTGTCTACTCTCAGTGTCTCATGTTTGTTGAATAAATAACCAGGGAGTATTACTTATGTACTTGTAAGATATAGAAAACAATGTTTTCTCTTATCCTTTTTCTTTTAGGTAATTGTCTAACTTTGGCAAAAACGTCACTCGTTCACAGAGTTGAACACATATCCTACCAGTTTTACATCGATTAATTTTAAAAAAAAGACCATAGAGAATACTAATGAGAATATTTTATCATAATACATGTCGCTAAAATAGTAATCAATAGTGTCATTGAGAGATTCAGTTTGGTTTTCTGCATGTTTGTCAGAAAAATATACAAGTATAGGACATTTCTTTCGAAATTTCAGGAGTTAGGAAGGAGAACGGTAGTAGACTTAAATGGATATGAATTTCCTGAATATTCTGTATTTTACCTTAAAGACTCCCCAGGGCTCTGAACCTTACTCTATTCTTTTTTAATATATTTTCTTCTTTAATGTACTTTTCCTTGGTGATGGCATGAAAACACATGGCTTTACCTATTACCTGCATACTAATGAGCCCAGTCATCTCAGTATTAGCTCTGAAATACGTAATTACCCACTGGGTATTTCCACTTGGATATGAAACATAACTTCAAATTCAGTTTGTAAAGCTGAGCTCATCTTTCTTCCCTTCTCACAGCCCTTTCCTCAATTTTCTATTTTTTATTTTTTAAACCCCCAATCATTTCTTTTACCTTGTGCCCTACCTCGTGAGTGGTAAACACTGTATCGTCACTTAAAGCCATGAATCTAAGAATCATATTAAACTCCTCCCTTTCAATCACCCTACAAATATGGGTTGTCATGTTCTGTAGATGATACCTTCTGAATTGCCCTTACATCTTTCCAACTAATACAGCCTCCCTGCCTTAGAACAGACCATTCTATCTTCTGGATATTTGTACCTCTACCCTCTCGCTGATACCTTTTTGAGCCTATGTCTCATTAATCTGAAAAACAAAGAGAAAGAAACACTAAACCTTACTTAGACTCCTACATCTCCGGCTAGCTACTACCCTATTTCCTGTTCTTTCCCTTTAACAACCTAAAGAATTATCCAGTCTTGGTATCTCAATTTCCTCACTTCTCACTCAGTCTTCAAGGCAAGCTAAATGTTCACTTTCCCTGCCACTGCTGCCTTTGTTGCCTCCTTCTGCCCCATAACATGAAAACAGCCATCATAATCCAGTGGGTATTAGTAATCTTTGCTGTACTTCACCTTTTAGCTGCATTTGATGCTGTTTGCTCCTCCTTTAACTCCTGTAATTTCATACCATATTTTCTATCTACCTCCCTGGGTAGTGGATTTAAATTGATCTATCTTCCCTATATCCTATGAATGTTCATTTTCTTGTTTATTCCTATGTTTCTGTATTTTGAGAGAGAGAGAGAGAGAGAGAGAACTAGTGGGAGACAAGGGCAGAGAGAGAGAGAGAGAGAGAATCTTAAGCAGGATCCATACTCAGTGTGGAGCCCAATGTGGGGCTCAATGCCACGACTGTGAGATTGTGACCTGAGCCGAAATCAAAAGTTGGACGCTTAACTGAGCCACCCAGGTGCCCCTGAATGTTCATTTTCTTCACCTTTGTCATTAAATGTTGGAGTCCTTAAAAATTGAATTAGATTCTTCTACTGTACCTTCCTTAAAGTCACTAACTTAGGAGCATCTATGACACTATTCCCCCATCATCTCACATTTCTTAGTCCGTCCCCCAAACCAGATTTTTTTGTATCTCCTAGTTTTTCAACCTACCTATTTCTTTCACCACTGCCACCTTAGTCCAAGCTTTCATCATTTCTTGCCTAGATTTTCAGTACCATGTGGTAAAACAACACTCTTCCTAATTCATCATTTTCTGACACTACTTTATTCCTTCATAGCACTTACCACTTCATGACTTTGTAAACTCTGTCTGTCTAGTATTCGTTCCCCTTTAACAGAGTATAAATTTCATGAACTCAGGGACTTTGATTTGTTTATTCCTGTACATCCAGTATACAAACAGTGCTTGCCCCATATTAGGCACCCAGTAAATATTTGTTAACTGAGTGGGTAGACTGCCAGCAGGTCTACCCACATCTATTCCTGATCCTTTTCAGTAGCTCCTATATTTTGGAGTCAAAGTAACAATAAACGCAAATCTGTGAATAAACACCGCTTAAAATTCTTCAGTGGCTTATCATACTTTTAGGATAAACATTGAGATCTTTAATGTAGATTTCAAGGCTTTGCATTATTGCTTCAAGGCTTTTGGGGGGAGGTGGTACTCATCTGTGTCATATACTTCGTTGCATCCATTTCTTCCCTTTTTACTTAGGTAGCTCCTACTCAGTCATCTTTTAGACGCCAGCTCGAGGATTCTCCCCAAAGAAGTCTTCCCAAACCACTTCCTACCCTCAGTGGATAAGTCTTCACACCATCATGGAATCATCATCCTTTTCTTCTGAGCACTTCTTCAGGTTTTTATTATACCTGAAATAGTGTGATTATTTGGTTAATACCTGTTTTCTGCTTTCAGCGTAAAGGAAGGAGTCCATGTCTGTTTTTGCTGACCATTGACTGTTTAGCTCCAAGTTCTATGCCTTGGATAGAAGGTATACAGGCATTAAATACCTGTTGACAGAATTAATGAGTATGTTTCTTAAATATATCTTGCTCTTTCATTCCCCCTTGCCTTTGGTAACTGCTACTCTCTGAAATGCTCTTTTTCACTACTTGGGGCCTGGCTGATCCCTCCTCCAGCTGATTTTTGATGCCCCTCATCTGAACATATCCCTCTCAAAGCATGGCAGTTGTTAATTTACCTGTGCATCTACCCTGTTAGACCCTAAACCTCTTGGGTACATGGGTAAGTTTTTATTCACTTTTGTGTTTTAACTACAAAGCTATGTCTATCATTCAGTAACCCAGGGAGGTTCAATTATAATTAGAAAATTCAATATCATAGATACATAAGTAGCAACAGTTACTGAAGAAGAAGGTGGTCAGCAATTTCACATGCTGTATACAGATTGCAGAGGATGAATGAGAAAGAACCAAAAAACCAATAATGCTCCTTCTAGTTATTAGTTTCCTCAGGCCCCTCTTAAAGGGCAGTGACCCTCATATAATGCATCTTTTGTTACCACAATGCTATGAAGCTAGAAATCAACCACAAGAAAAAAATCTGGAAAGACCACAAATGCATACAGGTGAAATAACATGCTACTAAACAGTGAATGAGTGAAGCAATAAAATTTATAACATGCTACTAAATAACATGCTACTAAATAACATGCTACTAAATAACATGCTACTAAATAACATGCTACTAAACAGTGAATGAGTGAAGCAAATTTATTTATAAAATAAATTTTATATAAAATATAAAATATATTTTTATTTTATATTTATTTTTATATATTTTTATATAAGAGAGAGCTTGTGCAGGGGAGAGAGAGAATCCCAAGCAAGCTCCACACTCAATGTGGAGCCCAACGTGGGTCTTGATCCCACAATCCTGGGATCATGACCTGAACCAAAATCCAGAGTTGGACGATCAATTCACTGAGCCACCCAGGCACCCCAACAAAAGTGGTTCTAAGAAGGAAAGTTATAGCAATAGAGGCTCACCTCAAGAAGCAAGAAAAATCTCAACCTTACACTTAAAGGAATTAGAAAAAGAACAATACACAATACACAAAGCCAGCACAAGGAAAGAAATAAAGATTCGAGAGGAAATAAATGATATGGACACTAAACAAAACAATAGAACAGATCAGTGAAACCAGGAGCTGTTTGAAAAGAATCAACAAAATTGATAGACCTCTAGCAAGACTCATGAAGAAAAAAAGAGAAAGGACTCAAAATCACAAATGAGAGAGGATATAACACCTAACAAACACCACAGAAATACTATTGTAAGAGACTATTGTGAAAAATTATATGCCAACAAATTGGACAATTAGAAGAAATAGATAATTTCTAGAAACGTATAACCTATCAAAACTGAAGCGGGAAGAAATAGAAAATTTGAACAGACTGATTACCAGTAAAGAAATTAATCAGTGATTAAAAACAAAAAACCTCCCAACAAACAAAAGCCCAGGACGAGATGGCTTCACACGGGAATTCTACCTTTTTTTTTTAATGTTTATTTTTGATAGAGAGGCAGAGAATCCCAAGCAGTTTTCACACTCTCAGTGCAGAGCCCAACTCAGGGCTGGATCTCACAAACCTGAACCAAAATCAAGAGTCAAATACTTAACCCACTGAGCCACCCAGGCACCCCCTACCAAACATTTAAAGAAGAGTTAATCCCTGTTCTCCCAACTAGTTCAAAATATAGAAGAGGAAGGAAAACTTCCAGATTCATTCTATGAGGACAACATTAACCTGATAGTAAAACCAGATAAAGACACCACTAAAAAAAAGAGAACTATGGGCCAATTTCCTTGATGATCATAGACACAAAGCCCTTTAAAAAATGCTAGAAAACTGAATTCAACAATAAATTTTAAAAAATTATTCACCATGATTAAGTGGGATTTATTCATGGGTTACAAGGGTGGTTCAGCATTCACAAATCAATGTGATATATCACATCAATAAGAGAAAGGATAAAAACTGTGTGGTCTTTTCAATAGAAGCAGAAATGCATTTGACAAAGTCCAACATATTCATGATAAAAACCCTTATCAAAGTAGATTTAGAAGGAATATACCTCATAAAGGCCTTATATGAAAAATCCACAGCGAACATCATACTCAATGGGGAAAAACTGAGAGCTTTTCCCCCTAATACCGAGAACAAAACAAGGATGTCCGCTCTCACCATTTTTGTTCAACATAGTACTGGAAGTCCTAGCCACAGCAATCAGAAAACAAAAAGAAATAAAAGGCATCCAAATTCGTAAGGAAAAAGCAAAACTTTCACTATTTGCAGATGACATGACACTGTATATAGAAAACTCTAAAAGACTCCACCAAAAAAAAAAAAAAAAAAATACTAGGACTAATAAATGAATTCAGTAAAGTGTTAGGATATGAAATCAATATACAGAAATTGATTTCATTTCTATATACTAATGAAGCAGTAGAAAGAGAAATTAAAGAAACAATCCCATTTACAATTGCACCAAAAATAATAAAATACCTAGTAATAAACTTAACCAAAGAGGTGAAAGACCTACACTCTGAAAACTACAAAACATTTATGAAAGAAATTCAAGAAGACTTTAAAAAATGGAAAGACATTTCATGTTTATGGATTAGAAGAACAAATATTGTTAACAATTATTGTTGAAATGTCTATTGTTAAAATGTCAGAAGCAATGTGCACATTTCATGCAATTCCTATCAAAATACCAACAGCATTTTTCATAGAACTAGAAGAAACCATCCTAAAATTTGTATGGAACCACAAAAGACCCCAAATAGCCAAAACAATCTTGAAAAAGAAAAGCAAAACTGTATCACAATTCCAGGCTTCAGGTTACAAAGCTGTAGTAATCAAAACAGTATGGTACTAACACAAAAATAGACACATAGATCATTGGAACAGAATAGAAAACCCAGATATGAACCCACAAGTATATGGTTAGTTAATCTTCAACAAAGCAGCAAAGAATATCTGAAGGGAAAAAGACAATCTCTTCAACAAATGGTATTGGGAAAACTGGACCACTTTCTTGCACCATACACAAAAGATAAATTCAAAATGGATTAAAGACCTAAATGTGAAACCTGAAGTCAAAAATCCTAGTAGAGATCACAGTAATTTCTCCGGCATCTGCCATTGCAACTTCTTTCTAGGTATGTCTCCAAAAGCAAGGAAAATAAAAACAAAAATAAACCATTGGGACTACATAAAAATAAAAGGCTTCTGCACAACAAAGGAAACAATCATCAAAACTAAATGGCAACCTACAAAATGGGAGAAGATATTTACAACTGATATATCCAAAAAAAGTCTATATCCAAAATATATGAGGAACTTATAAGACTCAACACCGAAAAATATAATCCAGTTAAAAATGGGCAGAAGACATGAACAGGCATTTTGCCAAAGAAAACATCCAGATGGCCAACAGACAACATGAAATGATGCTCTTCATCACTCATCATGAGGGAAATGCAAATCAAAACTACGATGAGATATCACCTCACACCTGTTAGAATGGCTAAAATCAACAACACAAGAAACAACAGGTGTTGGTGAGAATATAGAGAAAAGGAACACTTGTGCACTGCTGGTGGGAATGCAAACTGGTGCAGCCACTATGGAAAGCAGTTTGGAGGTTCCTCAAAAAGTTAAAAAATAGAACTGCCCTACAATCCAGTAATCACACTACTAGGTATCTACTCAAAAAATACAAAAACACTAATTCAAAGGGATACATGGATCCCTATTTTCATTTACAATAGCCAAATCGTGGAAGCAACCCACTGTCCATTGATAGATGAATGGACATCTATCCATTCATCTATATGCAATATTATTCAACTATATGAAGGAATGAAATATTTCTATTTGCAAAAACATGTATGGAGTTAGTATAATGTGAAGTGCAACAAGTCAGTCAGAAAGACAAATAGGATTTCACTCATATGTGGAATTTAGGAAACAAATGAGCACACACACAAAAAAAAGAAAAGATAAAGCAAGAAGCATCTAGACTCCACTACAGAGAACGAGCTTGTGGTTACAAGAGGGAAGGTGGATGAGGGGGATGGGTGAAATAGGTGATGGGGATTCAGGAGTGTACTTGTCCTGATGAGCACTAGGTGATGTATGGAACTGTTGAGTCATTATATGGTACACCCGAAACTAATATAACACTGTATGTTAACTATATTGGAATGAAAAATTTTTTAAGGCAATGACTCTTTTTAACCCATGTTTAGCAGAAAGAGTTGTCTTTCTCTTTGAGAAATAAATTTTCTACACATTCATTTTTCCTAAATTTGCCTTCATTCAGGAGGGGCTTATTAAACAATAAGTGTTATTATTATTTGTTATTATCATCTATGTTGATGCTGTCCCAACCTGGAAAATCTACTGATGGATCATGCTTTGAGATTTGAATTATTAAACTTCCATTGAAATACTTGATAATAATTGAAAAATGATGTGTCTATCATCTTGATTGTAACAGCTTTTGTGGGGCATCTGATTTGTAACCTTTCCAGTCTTTTGTTCATTAAAAAAAAGTCTTGGGAAGCTTTTAATTTTTAATAGACTTTGTAACAATTTACCATGGTTCTTCATTATTTATAATGTCAAACAGAAGATCTAGGGAAAGACTTTCCTATTTTACTTTAACAGATGTTAGACATCAGGATATGAAGAAAAGGAACAGTACAAATGTAGGATTTATGAAAAATTTTCAGTTATCTTTTACTTAAGTCACTTTGGTGAAAAGGGTATCTGCTATGCAAAATAACATGCAGAAGCATAAAAAACTGCATTTTCAGCCTATTCTTGATGAGCCAATTTTATCCTTAATAAAAAATTATCTTGATATCTGCCTTGACAAAATTGATAAATATGCAAGAATATATATATGCAAGAATTTTCACTTGTGTAACATTACTTTTAAACTCTTCCAAAAATTTTTACTTCACCTTCATTTAGAGTACGATAGCCTATTTTTTCTACTTCTTTAATATCATTTATATGTTTGAGTCCACTTTCACATCTTCAGCGGTAGTAGAATGGACATACAGAAACTTTACTTTGTTTAGAGACATAGGGACATAAGGCTTATGTATAAATGAATGTCCTTGGATGACTTTGGGGAGCTCTAGACTGTTAACAAAGGGAAAATAGACTTCTGTTTTCTTTCACTCATTGTTTTTGGAGACTCTTTGTTTCAGCAGCTCAGCTTTCACCATAATACACTTGAATATATATGCTCTTGAATAGAATAGTGGAATTGTTGCCTACATTATTTCTAATCTCCCCTTTCCCTCCAGGGCATATGGCTGAATTCATGAAATTAAGTGCACACATGATATGACTTTAACCATTTTCTTTACAGCTCAGCTTTGTATTATGTGATACTGGTGTATTCCTATAGGTTTCTTTCAGCTTCTCACATCACTTAGTTTATTATCCTTGTCACCTCTGGCATTTAAGTCTTAGGACTTGGATTGGCCACATTTATTTTTCTCCCCTTGTACACTTCATTCTTGACTCCTGTTTCTTTGCTATTACAACCCCATTGGGATTCTCGGACTCTCCTCCCCATCATATCATTTTCCAGTTTTATTTTCTAAATACCTCTTTAACCTATCCATTTCACTCACTGACTCCACTTTAGTACAATCTGTCATCATTTCTTACCTAGATCCAACTTTAATTGCAAACATTATTCATGCATGCACTTATTCTCTATGCATTTATCTCCACTCATTTCTCTAGTAATCACATGGTTCCTGGAACTTGCAGGAGCAACTTCTTATATGGGTCTAAGTTTACTCCTCCCACTTGAAAGAAAGAGTGATGTTTTTATTCCCCTGTTGTCACTCTGAATACAGTAAACATTGATTGATTAAGTCTTTGCTTTAGGGTATTGATTCTTACCTGGAATATTTATTCAAAATATCCATTTTCGTACATGTGGCTCTCGTTCATTCATTCAGGCTCCTGTGTAGTGGTGTGTCATTGTATCAGTAGGCTATAATTAATTTATCCATTCTCCTGTTGGTGAGCATTTAGATTATTTTGAGGTTTTTATGGTATTACAAACTACTTCAGTTAACATTCTTACAAATAACTCTTTGTACATGTGTATAAGAGATTCTTTAAGTACATATACCTAGGAATGGAATGGGTGATATAGGTCATGCACATCTTCAGATTTATTACAGAATGTCAGACTTTTCAAAGCAATTTTACCAGGTTATACTTGTACCAACAGTAGATTTTCATTGTTCCACTTCCTAACATTTGGTATTGTCAGATATTTTTCCCAATTTATTAATGTGAAATGCTGTCTAATATTTATACTAAGACTTTATTGTATTCCTGTATTCCAGAAACAAACAGATAATGCATGTTTTAAAAATTACTTTCTGGAGCACCTGGATGACTCAGTTGGTTAAGTGTCTGACTCTTGGTTTCAGCTTAGGCCATGATCTCATGGTTCATGAGATCAAGCCTCATGTCAGGCTCTTTGCTGACAGTGCAGTCTGCTTGGGATTCTCTCTCTCCCTCTCTTTCTGCCCCTCCCCCACTCATTCTCTCTCTCTCTCTCTCTCTCTCTCTCTCTCTCTCAAAATAAACAAATACACATTTTTTAAAAATTTTTCCATGTTAGCAATGAAAAGTATAAGAAATTAGAAATAAATCAATAATAGATGTGTAAGAACAAAACATTTAAAAACAAAAGTCTGAAATAAATGAAGGATAGTGCCATGTTTATGGATAAAAAGATATGAATTGAATGCAGTTCCACCAGTTGCACTGAACTTCACAAGCTGTTCCAATAATTTTTATGAAAGCACAAGAAACCAAATCTGGCCTACAAATTTTGAGGAAGCTGACTTGCCTTATGTTCTAATAATCAAAACCCTGCTATACTGGTATAAGGCTAGACAAATAGATGAGTAGAACAGAATATAATATCCAGCTCTGTAAATCAGAGACAGAGCTCAGTAATCTCCACTTTTTTTAAAAAAAATTTTTAACGTTTATTTATTTTTTTGAGACAGAGAGAGACAGAGCATGAACAGGGGAGGGTCAGAGAGAGAGGGAGACACAGAATCTGAAACAGGCTTCAGGCTCTGAGCTGTCAGCACAGAGCCTGACGCGGGGCACGAACTCACGGACCGTGAGGTCATGACCTGAGCCGAAGTCGGATGCTCAACCGACTGACCCACCCAGGTGCCCCAATAATCTCCACTTTTTAACAAGGTGATTGTTACATGCCAAAGTAGAGAATGACAGATTTACTAAAACAGAGCTGTTAGCATTAAATATGTATTATTAGAGATGTTTTTATGTATTGCGTCTAGATCATAGACACATACTTTTTTCTCTTTCTTATTTCAGTTATCAGAGGTGTACATCAGTTTCCTGTCAGTAATAATAACTTATTAATTGATTGTTGCCCTAGGGTGGGGAATGGATGCCTTCCTAGATTTACTGTTGCCATTTTTGCATGTTGGTTTCTCTGATAACCTCCAACGTTCACTACTTTGAGAATCTCTGGTCTTACGAGCTTGGGAGTTTTCTCTTAGAGTTTTGTTATCATTATCAATGAAATGAATTTGAGATTCAAAACTTTAGTCAAATGTTACAAATATGAAAGCAGAGAATATGGTTTTTAGCTTCTTGTTTTTATTTTTAAGCAGTTATGTTTGCATAATGAAAAATCTTAAATTGTTCTGATTTACTTAAAAAATTTTTAGTGAAATTTAGGGAACTTTGTACATGACCCACTTATATACTAACAATAGGTCTATAAAAGTAGGATGGCTCTTCTTTATTTTTAGATTCTTAAGAAGTTAATGAAAGTGACCACATTTTCTTTTCATTTTAAATGTCAGATTTAAATGTCTTTTAATTTTAAATAACCCCTAATATTTAGTGAACTTTTTATGAATAATAAAACAAATGCTTTATGAATAATACAAACATTTGTTTCTTCTAAAAGTGTACTAAAAGCCTATATTGCAAAGCAGCATTACATATAAAATCAGCATACTTTTAGATTCTAAGCCATACACAGAGTATTGGAATATGCACATCAGTGTTTTCAACTGCAGAACTGTAATCAGTTTAACTTGGAAGGAAGAGGAATTGAGGAAGATCTAAAAGATATTTATCTATGTTTGATCATGAATATATGTTGAAAGAGCTTAGTTATTGGAGTTAGATCATTTTATTTTGTTGTTGTTGTTTGGTATTCAGTCTTCAAAATCCAGTGTCTATTTGAAATATTCAGACTGAGTTCTCACTTCAGACTAGCCACATGTTAAGTGCTTGACAGCCACACATAGGCTAGTGGCTATCATGTTGAACAGTGCCTGTCTCTAAGATTACAGTACTTCATAGGATTATTGTGGAAAGGAAATGTATATAAAAATACATATAAAAACTAAGTTCATAAAAAAACAACAACAAAGTCCATACATGCATAATAATACCTGGCCCATTATAGACAATAAATGTCTCTCTTTGCTCTCCATTACGGTAATAGCTTGTTATACCTTGTTTTTTTGTAACATTATGCATACTAGGAATTTTCAAGTCAATATTTTTTTTTTCAAATCGAAGAAAGCAAAACGTTATTTCTTTAAGCCAAGTGATAGTAATCAAGAGCCAGGCCTTTGTGGGACGTTTGGGCGGCTCAGTTGGTTAAGCATCCAACTCTTGATTTTGGCTCAGGTCACGATATCATAGTCCATGAGTTCAAGCCTCACATCAGGCTCTGCACCATCAGTGTGGAGCCTGCTTGGGATTCTGTCTCCTCTCTGTGCCCCTCCCCCGCTTGCTCTCTGTATCTTTCTCAAAAATAAATAAAAATAAACTTAAAAAAAAAGAGCCAGGCCTTTGCAATAGACATTGCTACTTTCAATCATTTTGTTTCTTATTTTTCTTTCTAAGACTTAACTTTCATCTAAGGTTGTTGGAAATGTAGTTTAATTGGTTGGTATCAAATTTCTGGTTTTAGACTGATCCTGTTTCTTTGTATCTCATTTTCCACTGTTCTTTTTTAATGGTGCCTCTTATATACAACTAGAACTTCATTCTTGAAGAAAATATTCTCAACTAGGACCTGTGTACTGTAATGAAATATTCCTGCACAGGACTTGGGAGACCTGAAGATGACAAGTCCTGTGATTTTTCTGTGGCTAGTTTTGTTTTTCCATTAACACATAGTAATTTTTTTTAACGTTTATTTTGAGTGAGAGAGACGTGGGAGGGGCAGAGAGGAGAGAGAGAGGGAGAGACAGAGAATTCCAACCAGGCTCCGCACCGTCAGTGCAGAGCCCAAAGTGGGGCTCCAACTCACTGTGAGATCACGACCTGAGCTAAAACCAACAGCAAGACACTTAGCTGACTGAGCCATCCAGGAGCCCCTAACACCTAGTAATTTTGTTTGAACAGTCACATCAGTGATTTCCCTTTGTCCCAGGCTCTTGCCCTCAGCTTTATTGGGTCAAATATAGAAAAACAGAAGGCGTATTTGGTAATTAAAAATGTAAAATATAACTGTCCAGAAAATGTATAGTACTTGTAGCTTCAGTTAAGCACATTCTTTCACTACGAGTAAATAATAGGGTGGAGGTTCTTAGCATAAATTCAGAAAAAGTTATACAATTCAAATAACCCATCACCATGGAGCACTACCTACCACTGGGTCCAGATAGCTCAGTTCCTTGAACCAGGGACTGTTCTGCAGATGGGCTTTGGATGAACTCTGCCAACATTTACTTCCCTGTTTTCTGCCCTTCCATTTCCTCCACTTTAACACATTCTTCTTTTAGATATTAACTACTTCTCTTTCCTTTACCCAGGAGCTATTCTTTTTCTTTAAGGTAATTTAGCTTGTCAAGGTAACAGTACATTGTGTGTTGCTTTTATAGTTTTAATTTTTGTTTTCTGTATTTCCAACTTTTTGAGAAATAGCTCATTCTTCCTTTTTCCCCAAGAATAAGCTATACTTCTATTTCTCCACAGTGATTGGTAGTAAACTCCTTAAACACAATAGGCATGTGTATGTATTAGTAATAGCATGAAGCATATATATGGGAGGAAAAAATCACTGGCATTGTATCTTTGTTCACAGCAAACCTTCCTTAGGATAGGAAAAGAAAACAAAGATTAATTTCCTGGGTTTGAAGCCAGGAAGAAAAGAATGGTGTTCTTAGTGATCTGGAATTGAGAAGTAGGCCCAGGGTTAATTACAGAAAAAGTATAAGGGGTTTGGGGACTGGTATTTATCTTAATGTGCTAGACTTGGAATTTGAATAGAGAATTCTCATCCAGACTCTTAACTATGTATGGATGTTAAGCGTAAGGCATCTAAAAACACCAGTCACCCCTTTTCTAGGTTGTTTTGAAACTTTATAATGAATTAGGCTGACAATACCTGAACCTACAGATCATCTTAGCATCAGTAAAAGTGAGGCAGACAAAAATAAAGTTCCTCATAATTTAGTTCAACAGCAAGTGCCATATTTGAAGAGTTCTTGCCTTAAAAAATTGCACTCAATTTAAATCAAATTATCAGTACACAGGAAATACAGAGGATAGAGGAAGCAAGCAGCACCAAGAGAAGAACAATCAGCCAAACCTAGAAATTGAGAAATTCTACAGGACAGATGACACAATTTGTCCAATACATGAGTTGCATGGGAAGAGGTGATGGTACAGCAAGGAGGGCTGTTACAGACTAAAAGAGGACTACAGAGGAAGTAGGGGGGTTGCAAGTTGGGGTGCGCCTGGATGACTCAGTTGGTTAGTGTCCAACTCTTGATTTCTGCTCAGGTCATGATCTCACAGCTCATGAGCCTGAACCCAGGCCGGGCTCCCGCACTGACACTACACAGCCTGCTTGGGAAAATGGTAACTTTTTTAAGTAGGGTAATGGGTACAAGGAGGTGTATATGTTCTCCTCCCTACTTTTGTGCATATTTGAAAATTGTCATGATAAAAGCTAAAAAAAAAAAAAAAGTGTGGGGGGGATGCCAAAGACAGAAATCTTTTTTTGTAAATTCTTAACTGTTGAGAATAAACTCCAGAACCCTTCCCATGGCCTACAAAGGCCTGTGGTCTGACCCTGGCTGTTTCTCAGACCTCATATCTTTTTCTCCCCATTCCAGCCATTCATTCAGGTCCCCCACTTACGTAGAATGTGCAAAGAACAATTTGCCTCAGAGCTTGTTTGTATTTGTCTTTCTTCTGCTTAGAATTCTTTTCCTCCAGTTATCTAGCTGGCTGGCTTTCTTGGGGGATCTTTGTTCCAATTTTGCTTTAACCGAAAGTCCTACCCCGACCACCCTACATAAAATAACCTCCCTCTCCTGGTCACTATCTTTGCTTACTCTGAAGTATTTACTTTTTCTTAGCATTTCCCACCATTTGCTTATTGTCATTCATTCCCAAGAATGTTAGCTGCAAGGTGGTAGGGTCTTTATCAGTTTTATTGACAGTTGTATTGCCAGCACTTTAGAACCATGCCAAGCACTTAGTTACATACTCAATAAATATTTATGAAACAAAAATATAAACACTTGAGGTCACATTTAATAAAACAGGTATGATTTTCCTCTCTGCAATTGTTCTACTTACCTTTCACTTGTGTTATCATCTTTTTTTTTTTTTTTTAATGTTTATTTATTTAGTTTGGGAGAGAGACTTAGAGCATGAGCAGGGGAGGGGCAGAGGGAGGGAGACACAGAATCTGAAGCAGGCTCCAGGCTCCGAGCTGTCAGCACAGAGCCCAACGCCAGGCTTCAACTCATGAACAGCAAGATCATGACCTGAGCTGAACTCGGAGGCTTAACCGACTGAGCCACCCAGACCCCCTCACTTGTATTATCATCTTTACCTAGAAGAAGGTAGTAGAGGATTGTGAAGAACCTCACTCCTTATTCTAACACAACACTTCAAGGGGCGCCTGGGCGGCTCAGTCGGTTAAGCATCTGACTTTGGCTCGGGTCATGATCTCACAGTTTGTGGGTTCGAGCCCTGGGACAGGTTCTGTGCTGACAGCTCAGAGCCTGGAGCCTGCTTCAGATTCCATGTCTCCCTCTCTCTCTGTCCCTTCCCCGCTTGCACTCTGTCTCTCTCTCTCTCTCTCTCTCTCTCTCTCTCCAAAATGAATAAACATTAAAATATTTTAAATAAATAAATAAAATAACACTTCAAGGTAGAAAATCAGGGCACTTTATTACAGGAAACCCTGAAAAAGTTATATTCCAGATGTATTAGACTTTTAGGCATCCAATACTATGTAAAGATTTTAATGTAAATTTCTTTCATGTACCACTTAAGTAATGGAGAACTCTCTCAAATCTGAGATGCTACTTTCAAGCAGTCGGCTTTCTAATTACTTTAAAATGTGTATTACAATATTTCTCGACTTCTTTTTGGATAAATCCCAGTATAAAACTCTTCTAATAAAAAATGTTACCCATGAGTTTGCCAAATTGAGTATTTAATCTATTAGTATAATCTTGGCATTTATGATAGTAGGAATCAATATATGTCTTTTGTGAATAAAAACATTTAAGTTTTCTTTTTAAAAACAGATTAGATTGAGACCTTTAATCTAAGTTTTCTTTTTAAAAACAGATTAGATTGAGACCTTTAATCTAATTTAAGTTTTCTTTTTAAAAACAGATTGGATTGAAGGTGTCAATCTAATCTGTTTTTAAAAAGAAAACTTAAATGTTTTTTTCACTTGTTTTGCTTTTCTTTATACCTTTCATCTTAATTGTTGTGTTTTATTTTGGTTTTAGGGTGTTTTTTTTCTATTAAGTTGCTCTTTTGCCATTCTATCATATAGACTTATGTTTATTTATTAGTCAGGACTTTGACTGTGGGGACAGAAATCCAGATCAAACTATCTTAGGCAAAGGGTAGAATTTCTTATAAGGATACTAGATTCTATCAAGTACTAGCAAAACCATGGGCAGAGCAGGGATGCCCCTGATCCTTAGGGATGACTTCAACACTGTCAGAACATTCTTTTGATTGGTTTCATTCCTTTTTGAAGATTTTCAGAAGCATAACTCCTAGCATCTCCCTAGAGCTCTCAGGAAGATATTATATCTCTCTGCTAAGTTTCCATATGACCCTGAACCAATCACATGAGTCTGGGGTTTGACTATGGTCTAGTTTGGTCAGAAAATCAGGGAGTTAGAGTCATGCAAAAGCACGATCATCCTCACTAAAGTTAAATGTGGACAGAAAGCACAGAAAAGTGAGACATTTACAACAGTCAGCACCTTGGGCTTCTCCTAAAGTTAGGGGTGTATCTGTATATAATTGGAATAAAACACAGTGTTCTGCTATCTAATACAAGCATAGTACAATTATTTCCCTTGGTTTGGACAGTATACCACTTAGCTTTAGGTTTTGCTTCAGCAATGAAGTCACATTGATAGTCTATAATGAGATACTTAGTATTCTGAACTTTACTTTATTATTCAGTTACACCATCGCAGTAAGCCTGGAAGGAGAAGTAGATTAATCAGATATAGATTCTTCACTCAGGGAAGAGAGTGATGGTTGCAGGGAGAGAGCATACAGTACTTGAAGTACATATCCTAATACCAGAACACAGCGCTATTCAAAGGCTCAACTCATTTCTGTTTTTGTTTGAGAAATGGGGAAAATAGAAGAATGGGGACACTACATGCTTAGAGAATTAAGGGTATTTTGTTTGTTCTGGGTATGTTCCATAAATTATTAGATCTGTAAAATGACAATTCCAAGTCCTCTGTTTTCTATTAATTATCTCTTAATGGGCAATAAAACTGCTTTGCATCTGTTAGCAAATAAAGATTGTACTAAGAAAAATGGGACCTATGATTTCACGGTTTTTTATTCTTTATAATAGTAAAAATTTTATCATGATAATATAGCATTCATTCCCTTTCACTAAACCTGTCTCCCTTTCACACATACATAAACGCATAGTACTCACAAAGCATTCTGACCTATCCTAACCCCAGGATTCTTCTCATCTTTTAAAGGATCCTTTCTGTCCAAGGATCCATTAAAAACCCTCAGTGTGACTTTTGGTCTCTGTGGGGGCATGAAGTCCACTCCATTAATTTAAGCAGCTATAACATGAACCACATTATAAGTGAAAGTCTTATAATCTCCTGGCACTTCCAGTAGTAAAGAAGTTTGGGTGCCTCTGCCCTATACCAACTTTCATACTATAATAGAGGACAGAAACATAGTTAATAGAGTGTGGACATGTTCTTGGAGCAGATATAACAAAGGAGTTTCTTGTTTGATTACCTGTAAATTTCACTAATAGGAGCAGAAGAGAATGATTAAATTTTATATGGGCATGGAAAGAATAAAAAGTGCCTAACTTTGTATAAACATGGATTCCATAATCCAGAGACAACCACTCTTAGCATATTGGCATATATCTTTCCAGATTTATGTTGTTTTGCATATGTTTTCGAAAATTGGAGACATACTCTTATACATTGTTTAACACATCAGTATTTTAACATACTTTCCTTGATACAATAACAATAATGAGATGAGTTTTAAAATTTAATTGTATTCTATGTAGTAAATACAATAAATTAATTTGTTATTACAGGTTGAGTAAATATTGGTGTCAGTAGAAAAATGTTGGTTGAACACTTTTAAGCTCATAACTAAGTTTGAAAATCTGGGAAATGTTTTTATAGAAATGTGTTTATGACACTACATTGGCTCAGTTTTAGTATTGATTGTGATTTTTAAAGTTTTTCTGCTTTTCTTCCCAGATCCAAGTATTTTAGAACATGCTCAAGAGGTGAGCACTTAACTATAGAGGTAAGTAAGTCTTGAATCTGATTGGATAAAAGTCCCTTCAGGAAGGCAGAAGGGACATTTTTCTTTTCATTAAGGGCCCTAGGTTTAGTATGGACTTGTTATATTTCAATATTATTGATGCCAATGAAAAGGAAAAGAATTGGGGTGGGGAGGGGAGGGGTGAATAGGGCGAAGTTTGCAGAAGATTACGGTCCTATTCTTCTAATAGAATTGCTATTTCTACTGAGAAGTGGTGTTTTTGTTTTTTGTCTTTTTTTTCACAGTGCACAATTCAAAGAGAGGGTACTCTTGTGCAGTTACAATGGCTCAGTAGGCAGTGATTCTAGACATAGATGGTTGGCCTGCCCCAGTAAAGAAGTACAGCAGGATCAAAGCAGAAAGCTGACTTTAAGCAACTCCACAGGATGAATCACTGAGTTTCTTATTCTTTGTGTGTAAAATATAATAATAGAATCTATTCAGTCCCTGCTATGTCCCACCTACTCCACCATAGTTTATAAATGTCATCACACATAATTCTTAATGTAGTTCTGCTGAATGGGTGGCAGTCATCCCATTTTATGGATGAGAATGAGAGGCTTAGACAGGTGAAGAAGTTGGGCTTTGTTACAGCCCATAAATGGCAGAACCTAAATCCAGTCCAAAACTGCCTGGCTTCAAAGGTTGAACACTGTACGTCACTGCCTTCTATATTAAATAAGGAAGCAAGTAAACCAGAAATTAGTTTTTTAAAAAAATCACAAACCAAAAAACAAACAAACAAAAAGTTCAAGATAATAATTTTAAACAATTTTAAGTCACTTCTTTAAAAAAATTTTTTTTTGAAAAAAAAATTTTTTTTTTGAACGTTTATTATTGAGAGACAGAGAGAAACAGAGCATGAGCATTGAAGGGGCAGAGAGAGGAGAAGACACAGAATCCAAAGCGGGCTCCAGGCTCTGAGCTGTTAGCACAGAGTAGGGCTCAAACTCACAAACCGCGAGATCATGACCTAAGCCGAAGTCAGACACTTAACCGACTGAGCCATCCAGGTGCCCCAAGTCACTTCTTTAAATTCTTGTCATTCTAAACCTTTTAAATGCATTGTTTTCTTGATTTTAATCATGTTAATATTTAATAATAAATAATGTTAACAATAAAACTTTTTTCTTTTGGTGGTTATCAAATTATTTATAGTTTTAAGTTCAAATATTTTAGTAATACAGTTTAGTAGTAATGACTTTCATTTAGTCATTGGATATAATACTGTTCATCACATCATCAACAAATTGTTTACTTTCCTGTCTGTAGAAAGACAGACACTATATTTGAGAGCAGTGACTACCATTTGGTAGATTTTCAGTAAACAGTTAATGAATAGATGAATAAATATAAACATTATAAGATAAATTCTTATTTGGGTATCTTTTAAGGCCCTGTTTCTTGAGTAAATTCTACTTCTTATGACATTAATTTTTTTTTTAATTCAAGTGGAAAATTCTGGCAGTATGGGTTTAAAACACCCATATGAAATAATTCAGGTGAAATAGTTTATAAGTTTTAAAAAGTTCCTGATTTATGAAGAAAATTGCTATAATTCTCCTTTTTCTTTTTCATATAAATCATAAATAACAGTATATACTTATCTTGGCTATCTTATAGGACTGTTGAATATATCAAATGAACTAGTGTATAAAGGGGCACATGACTCAAATATCTTAAAAGTATAAAGGTATATTATTTTTGAAGTGAAAAAGTGACAATTTTTTATGAGGTATGTACCTTAGAAAAATATCCCCCCTAACACTTGCTTTCTTGTTCTTTCAGTTTGAGAATCTAGTAGAAAGTGATGAAGTAAGTATTTCCACAGTAGTGCAAAACCCATATTTGTTCTCATGAATCATCGCATTAATCCTAGGTTTTATTTAAAAACTTTTTATTTTACTGTCTTTCAGGATTATTATTTTTTTGGTTTTTATTTTTACTTCTTAGTCCCTAATTATGTCCTTTTACCAATTTATATTAGCATATCATTCAGAATTTTCTCATGTGTAACATATATAATACTATATATATGGTATATTACATATAGTTTTATATGTTGGTTTCATGTATTTTATATATATAAATATATATCATATTTTTTTTTTAATTTTTTTTTTATTTTCAACATTATTTATTTTTGGGACAGAGAGAGACTGAGCATGAACGGGGGAGGGGCAGAGAGAGAGAGGGAGACACAGAATCGGAAACAGGCTCCAGGCTCTGAGCCATCAGCCCAGAGCCCGACGCGGGGCTTGAACTCCCGGACCACGAGATCGTGACCTGGCTGAAGTCGGACGCTTAACCGACTGCGCCACCCAGGCGCCCCCTATATATCATATTTTAAAGCATGCTATAAAACTCAAGGAACTTTAAAAAGGATATTTCTAACCTCTTGCCATTAGGTAGGTAAAATTCTTCAACAACCCAAGGTAGATCCATATTTTAACCATAGTTTTCATAGATTTCTGAGGGTAGAATTTATACATGCCCATTCTATAATCACTTTCTGACTTTAGCCATTGTCTTTTTTATCAGTTATTCTTTTTGTTGACTTTTTGCATTTCATCTCATCTAAAACTTAAATTTAAGATGCATTTGAAGTACAGAAGTGTGAAAATATGAAAAAAGTACAGTGTAGAATTAATGAACTGTGGTGTATACTTATGCACTGGTTATAGTTAGAAGAGCTTTAGATCGTGAGCTAAACTTCAGTTTCACTAAACTAATTATATGAGTTTGTGCAAGTTACTAAACCTCCCTTGGGCAAACTTTATACAACTCTAAAATGAGTTCTACTATAAGAACACTGAGAGCTCTGACCTTTTATCACTTTTTGTTGCTAAGGAAAAAGGAAAATGTATCAAACTAAATTTAAATTATCCGTTAGCCCAACATTTCCCAGTGTGTATGGAATACTAGTTTCAGAATGTAAATTAACATGGTAAAGGTTCTGAGAAGAACTGTTAAGAGAACTGTTAAGAAAATTGTTTAAACCTATTCAACTCAGCATTTCCCAAATTAATTTGGGTATGATTCCTTTTTTCAGATAATAATACATATTTCTTATCCTCTGATAGAACACATTTGGGAAACTAGCATAGCCTTTGTTTCCCAGTAAAATTTCTCCCAAATACATTTATGTTTCATAGAACCTAGTTTCTTTCCCATTTCAAGTCATTTTAATTCCATGTTATTTTTTAAGATAAGTGTAAGCAAACACTTTACATAATATTTTTAAAGTTTCTAAACTCTAGAAGTGCTAAATGTAAGAGTCCTTTCAACCTTTATTGCATCATACTGCTTTTCAAAAGAATGTGGTTCCATGTGTTTTCCTAAGATACTTTTTGTTTGGTTGAGTTTTTTTGTTTGCTTTTGTTTTTCCTAACTGGTCTTCTCCCCTTCTGTGTCATGTTTTGTGTTTGGTTTAGTTGAACATCACCCTGTTTTGTGGTGCTGTTTCTTATCAGCATCTGTTTCCTGTTGTTATTTGGCCATATATGTTAACTATCACATGTGAATAGCTTAAGTGTGTAAGAAAGATGCATAAATTCAAATCAGTTTTGTAAGTAGTTCTGGTTTACTTTGGAGGAAAAAAAAAACTATAGGTAATTTCATAACCGTGTGAAGAAAAAAACAAAAACAATTCATTCTCATCATTTGTGGTAGTTATGTCCTATAAAGTTGCCGTAAATGCTGAATTATTGAATACCAACTGGAAATTACTCTTAGGAAAAATGGAGAGTTAGATTCCTGTAAGCTTCTAGCCACAACATTTTCATCACCCAATCAGTAAATTACCTTGTTTTAGATTTCTGTTTTACACCTTATTTTAATATATATTACTGATTCATTAACATTGAACTCATGGCCAACAGCATTGTAAGTCATGTCTGAACAGAAGCCTATCCAACACACACATTTTTTCCATAAGGCTTGCCACAGTCTTCATGTGACTAGGAATATTAGACAGCACTTCAGCACCATACAGTGAAATCACCAACAATACACAAACAGGCAACAAACATGGCACTCAGTAGACTGTAAAGAGGACAGTAGGAGAACTGAAACAAGAAGGCAGAGCATCGCTATGTTCTACCTCAACTGGGAAGGTACATGTCGAGCAACTCGAAGTTTTTTGCTGCTCTGTGAAAGTCTGTTCATGATGACAATAAGTGCAGGGGTTATTAGTTTTTTTGTTAAAATACATTTTAGCCTTATAGGTAAATTTGCAAATATGGAATCTACAAAGTATGAAGATCAACTGTAAATGAAGAGGGCATAGAAAGTATATTGTCTAGTACCATCCTGACCCCAGAAGTTCATTTGGTATAGAATATATATTTGTTAGAAAAAGTTAAGAGGGGCGCCTGGGTGGCTCAGTCGTTGGGCGTCCGACTTCGGCTCAGGTCATGATCTCGCGGTTCATGAGTTCGAGCCCCACGTCGGGCTCTGTGCTGACAGCTCAGAGCCTGGAGCCTGTTTCGGATTCTGTGTCTCCCTCTCTCTCTGACCCTCCCCCGTTCATGCTGTCTCTCCCTGTCTCAAAAATAAATAAACATTAAAAAAAAAAAAGTTAAGAAATGTCCAATAATTAGTTAATATAAATTAAGCTAAGTATTTAATTTTGCTTTTGAGAAATAGTAAAATTTTAAAGCTTTTTGTTTAAAACACTCTTAATAATAAAATTTGTTTACATGATAAAAATAGATACGCAGAAAATATTTTGATTAAATAAAAAATTTGTTGAATTGCCTCGCATAGAATTCATCTAGTGAAATTTCTTTAATTGTTTAATTTTTATACAGGGGGAAAGTCCAGGAAGCAGTCATAGGTAAGTAAAGCTTTTTTTTTTTTTTTTTTAATATAATGTCTGTGTGAATCATAAGAAGCTCCCTAAGAAGCGAGGCTCTGTCATTTGCTTGCTTTGAGGGATTGAACAGTTTACATTTTAGGACCTTAGTTTTCTCTTTCTGTAAGATTGAGACAAATAATAATGTCTCAAACTGTTGCTTTGAACATTAAGGAATTGAATGTACATGATTGCCTAGTGCTCTCCTATTGAACCTAAGTCGTGTATATTGTAGTTTTTAATAAACTATTTAATATTAATAATTACATTTCCTTGAATTTTTAAAATGTGATCGCCCTTTTTCTTCCTCATGACATTCTAAAGTTTGTTTTACTAATAAGGTTAACTAGAACCTTGATATTTCAATTTGTTTAAACAGCCTCTTTAGATTCTTCCTGAGCTACTTGAAAAAGAACCATCTGTCTTTAACTCAAGAGTTCTTAATATCAAGAGAATATTTTCATATACTGTTTCATATTTTGAATGAATGTTCTTTATCTTTTTTAGTTTAGCAAACATTAGGCAACTATCATGTGGCACTATATGAGGCACTGGGATTAAAAAATCAAACATGGTTCTCTCCATTAGAAGAAAGAATATCCTGGTCTAGGAGGTAGTTTGTGTAGATGACTAATTTCAACATAAGATGGGGAAAGAGATTAATTAGCAGTTATAAAACACGCAGGGAAAATGCAGGAGAGACCCTTTGCCTAAAATGTGTGAGAAGAGGTGTGTTGTGGTAGACTTCTTTAAGATGACACTTAGGTCAATCCTGGGAGTGTTGGCTAGTGATGACTATCCAGAGGAGGAGAGCATTCCAGACAGAAGAAATTGCACGAACAAAGGGGGTTGACAGGAAAGAGTTACAAGAGAATTTTGTGGAGGGATGGATATGTTTGTATCTTCCTTTGTGTTGAAGTTATATGAGTGTATACAGTTGTCAAAACTCTTAAGTGAAATAACACTTGAAATGTGTATTTTATGTGAGACCTCAAAAAGAAAACTTAAAAAAAAAAAAAAGCCCCAGGCAGAAGTTAGGGCTAGAGGAACAGAAGTAGGAGACATTACCTTATACTGATGGTTAAAACCGTGATCATTATCAAGATCACCAACCCGAGATTGGGACCAGGAGGAAGTGGGTTGGTTGGAGTGTGTGGAGAGAGAGCAACGGTCTGAGAACTGAATAGGCAAACACTAGAAGAGGATTCTGAAGACAACCAAGACTCAGTGGGCAAAAACAATTAAAAGACCATGGTGGACATATCTGTCTTTATCTCATTTCCCTCTTGTGTATCATCTCTGTCTCTACCTGCTAATGTTGATGTGAGGATTGAAATTAATTAATATACATAAAGTACATTGAAGAGAACCTGATACAAATTAAGTGCTAGATGTGCTATCAGTGTACATTTAGTTTCATGAATTTTGGCTGAAATGGGAAGGAGAGGGAGCAGTAACTAGAAATAAATATAGGTAAAATGAAGATTTTTCCTTCTTTTTTTTCTTCCTTCCCTCTTCCCTTCACATGGAAGAAAGGTAGACAGATAAAAAGTAGGGTGAAGCTGAAAGAGAGGTGCTAATTAATAGGCAATGTCCCAGGGAATGCCCTGGAGTGGGGGAGGGAGGGTGGCATCCATGTCAAATGAATCAAGAGTAGAAGTATAGCAGATGACCTTGAACAAGTTAAGGAATGCCAGCTCTTCAGAGGATTGAGGGAAGAATAGAGAGGATAGACTTAAGTAAGAGGTGAGGTGGCAAGAAGCTGAAGGAATTGCTGGTTGATATCCTCATATCTCAGAGTGGGGTGAAGTTAACTTCTGAGAGAAAAGAGTTTATTTTTTTTTCAATGTTTTTTTATTTTATTTTTGGGACAGAGAGAGACAGAGCATGAATGGGGGAGGGGCAGAGAGAGAGGGAGACACAGAATCGGAAACAGGCTCCAGGCTCTGAGCCATCAGCCCAGAGCCTGACGCGGGGCTCGAACTCCCGGACCGCGAGATCGTGACCTGGCTGAAGTCAGACGCTTAACCGACTGCGCCACCCAGGCGCCCCGAGAAAAGAGTTTAAATGCGGAACTTAAGGAGTACTTGAAGATTTGAAGTATAGCTTAAGATGTGAGAGGTAGTTGATCATGTCTAAGAAAAGGGTTATTGCTAGGGACTGAGAACCAGATAGGTGTTAGATTTTCTTTAGCAGCTCTCAGGAGAAAGGGCTAATCATGGAAGTGATCCAAGGTCAGAAAGTAAGCTGGGTGAATATGGTATTATGATAGGAATGCAAGAAGGTGTGTATGTTGGTAAGAAAGTACTTCAAATTTGCCATGGTGTCCACATTGGTTGTATGTGAAGTATGGCCAGGTAATCAGCATAGGTTGACGAGGAGAAAAGGGAAGGATCAAGGGCCTATGGTGACCAGACTGACTGATTGGCCAGGATAAATCGGGAGGGTATCGGGTATGAGAGTTAAGAGTTCTAGAATGAATGGTAAGAGGGCTATCAAAGCATAGCTTTATGCTTTATGGTGAATATTTTGGAATATGGTCAGATGGCTGAAGCAGAGCCAAAGTGAAGGTAAATGGAGTCCACATATCTTAGAAGTGGTTGTAGTGCTAAAAAATAATCTGAGAATATATCATCCTATTCAACATATATACCAAATTATAGCAAGTGTTAGAATGTATGCCTTTTTACTCTTAACAATTGAAATTATAGCATCAAATTGCTTTAATACATTTTGGACAGTAAAATTTTAGTATTTCTCTGGTTTATGAGTTTTTTATTTGGACTTGAACTCATCAGAAGTATTTTTTCTTTTCTTTCTTTTTCTCCCTCATTTTTCTCTGTAGACCTCTTACTGAGGAAGAAATTGTTAACCTAAGAGAGAGGCATTATGATTCTATTGCTGAAAAACAGAAAGATCTTGATATGAAAATTCAAAAAGAGGTAAATAGTCTTTTATGTTGCTTAAGTATGTGTTCTCATAAAGCTTCAGTTTATAGTATGGAGAAAGTTGTCATTAATATAGGGCATATGAGCAGTCACTGAACCTATATTTAGATATTATACAGATGAAAATTATTTAAAAGTAAGAGAAGAACAAAAAGTAAAAGAATAATGTTCCAGTCTATTATAGTTTCTTTTATTTTGATTTAATTGATCAGAAATCATATGCTGCCAAAAATGAAGATAATACATTCTTCTAAAAAATAACATCTTAATTCACAAGTAGAGACTCTAGCAAGATACATGTATTTTTGTGTTTAAAACCAACTTTTAAAAACTACTCTGTTTCACAATAAGTATTTTTTAAGTCTTTTTGTTTGTCTTGGATTTATTTATTCTTAGTAAGTGAACCATAAACTATAATCCTAAATGTTATATTTATTTTAATGTGTTGATGGAAATGGCCTATAATTATAGTTTTGCTAATCAGTAAGTGGAATTAGTCATATTCTGTTATACATTTAAGAACAGTTTGTTTAGTACCAATTACTGATTTCAACAGCATTAATTTAAGCTATGCAAATAGATGTTAATATTAGGCTAAAGAAAAAATCATTGAAATTTGATTTTTAAATTTGGTTTGACATGCAATGAATTATCACTAAAGCAGTTTGGATGCTATTAGGAATAGCAAGAATTTAAATTTGAAACTAATTGCTGAATAGCTTGGTGGTAATAAAATTCAGGACACATGTGCATCAATGAGACATGAACTTTGTGAAAGCTTACTTCACTTTGATAGATGGTGGTATGATTGGCCTTAGTTTAAAGACCTTGGACTCAGGAGAGCCAAAACCATTAAACTAGTCAGAGTGATAGGCATTGGAACAATTGTTGAGCATGAAGATCACTATATATTCTAAAGAAACAATTTTGTATTTCTGCAAATTAAATGCTACTACTTCATAATTCAGTTTCTAAAGAGTTCTATAATATCTTTGATATCATTTGAATTATTTTGTAAGAGGAGAAATTGAAATGAGAAATCACAAAAATTTCAATTCTGTTATGCTTTATAGAGGTCATTTATTTTTTTAATAATTTATTTTTAATTTTACAAACAAACATTTTATTTTTAGAGCAGTCAGACAGGTTCTGGTTTTTGTTAATCCTTATTGTTTTGTTCATGTACAGTTAGCCTTACAAGAAGAGAAGTTAAGACTAGAAGAAGAAGCTTTATACGCTGCACAGCGTGAAGCAGCCAGGGCAGCAAAGCAGCGAAAGCTCTTGGAGGTGAGGGGAAAAGACCCCAATATATGTCAGGGCTGCTCATCTCCTGATTTTCTCTGACAAATCTCAGTTGAGACTTCTTCCACCCCCCAGAATCAAGGGCTTCTTGTTTAACAGCAAATGTATTTATGCATATATTCTTAGGAATTTTCATTTTTATTTTCTAGTTTATTTATTTTGAGAGAGAGAGCGCACAAGCAGGGGAGGGGCAGAGAGAGAGAGAGAGAGACAGAATCCCAAGCAGGCTCTGCGCTGTCAGCACAGAAGCCCCATGCAGGGCTTCATCCCACAAACTGTGAGATCTTGACCTGAGCTGAAATCAACAGTCGGATGCTTAACTGAGCCACCCAGGCTCCCCCATTCTTAGGAATTTTAAAGGCAAATTAGTTCGTCTTTAACAACTAGGAATAGCATCAAATAATTTCTACAGCACTTTTTAGTTTACTTTTGTGAGTATTTTTTAGACGAATTCGTTGAACTGCTAGAATTTCTTCTACTTCTTTGAATCTGGTAAGCTAGGCAGTTTGCCTCATCTTCAGATATTGTATATTTCTCATCTTTACTCTTGTGTCTTTGGGAGACTGGGAGTTTGAGTCTTGAGAAATCTTTGGCATATTATCAGAGAAGGCAACAGATTTATTATATCTCACCATGCTGTATGCTAATATGGCATTACTGTAATTGCCAGACCACTATTAATAACAGGCATTTATGGAGCCCTGGCTAAGTGTCAGGAAGTGTTTTAATTAGTTTACATGTTTTACCTTGTTTAATACTGACAACAATCCTAGGAGATAGGTAGCATTTTCAGTCCTCATTTTATAGATGAGGAAACCAGGGGACAGAGATGTTAAGTAACTTGCTTGAGATCCTGCAGTTAATAAATGGTAGAGCCGCAGTTCAAAGCACAGCAGTGCTTGGTCAGTTATCCTACTTAGCATCTTCCTCCATATTTTGCCTGTGTGAACTCTGTGCTGTAATATTAACTGAAGTAGTACAAAGATCATGTCACATAAGAATTATTGTAACAGAGAAACTGAAAAATCATGTGTCATATTGCCATGAATTTATATGTGACCAGTGCCCTTTTTCTCTTTCTTTGTCTCTATCTCTTTCTCTTCCCGCTCCCCTCCCGTTTTTATTAAATTGTTTCAGCAGATTAATTAGATTATGTGGGAGAATGGGTTTTTTTTTTTGGTTTTGTTTTTGTTTTTCAATATATTCTAACTTGTGAAAAAGGTTAAAAATTAACTCACCTACTAGGAAATAAAAATATTTTTCTGGCTATACTTTTGATAACTCTTCTTACTATAATAAAATCTCTACTGCTCACCTTTTAAAGACAAAAGCATTCCATATGCAGCATCTATTTGGGTTCTCTGAGTTTTCCAGAAACACATAATAGTCTGTACAACATACACTGGCACACAAACATACACAGATATATGCAAATCCATTCGATTTTCAATAGCATTATGAGTGTGTTAGGGCAGTAATATAGCCATCTGTAATTTACAGATAAACAGAAAGTAGAGAACATGCCAGGGATACACAGCTAATAAGCGTCAGAACCCTAACTCTTTTTTTCCTCCAAAGTTTATCTATTTTTGAGAGAGAGAGAGAGAGAGAGAGAGAGAGAGAGAGAAAATCCCAAGCAGGCTCCGCACTGTCAGTGCAAAGTCCAATGCAGAGCTCGATCTCACAAACCCTGACATCATGACCTGAGCCAAAATCAGGAGTCAGATGGTTAACTGAGCCGCCCAAGCACCACTTTTTTTTTTTTTTTAAAGTTTATCAAAGCCCTAACTCTTGACAGGTTTTCTAAATCCTTTGTTTTTATTATTTCTGAGTCAGCTCAGCCAGGTCTTCTAGGTCTTTTGTTTTATTGCTATTTATTTCAGCCAAAATAGAACTTCATCCACTGTTTTAACTATTTTTTTCTTACCCCTCATACTTCCAGTTATTATAAGTTCTTGGGTATAATAAGAATGTTGAGTACACCAATATATACCTGTTTTAAAAGTTATTTTTAATAACACTGTAAATATTCTGAGCCCTCAAGGATTATACAAGGATAGAGATTCTATCCATAAATAAGAGGATATAGAAATGAACAGTGATACATTTTTTTAAAAAAAAACTTCAATGGAATAACTTTTTAAGTTTGTTTTTTTTTTTTAGGAACTAGGAAAAAATTACCTTTTGGTGTTACATGAAAGATTTTTTTTAAATATAACTTTACAACAGAGTGATTTTGTATTGCATTATGTTTCCAAAGCAAGAAAGGCAGAGAGTTGTGCAGCGATACCATCCTTCGAACAATGGAGAATATCAAAGGTAAACAGTGAAACATAATACTTCCCTTTGTAGTAGAAAATGTTATTTCCAAAGAGAACACAGTTCAGCTCTGGATATTTGTATACATACTATGTTTATGTGTTCCCTAAAAAATAGAGACACTACTTTGTAAAAAGACTGAGAACATTTGCTTTCTTTACATTGGAAAGTGCTCATTATTTATTTAGATTAATTTCATTGTGTTTTTAAGAGTGGTCATATCTTCCATATAGAAAATAATGCAGTAACAGACCAAATGCCTTTGGATAAATTGCTTATGCCTTGCTAGATTGTGTTTTCCTTAGCACCCCTCTTTTTCTTATAACAAAGTTTATGTATGATTGTTTTTTAGAACACACATTACAAAGTTGTATTTTCCACTCATTCAAAGAACCTTGTTCGTGCTTCATTATTATAAATTATAAAAATGGGCTTATGACTAAACTTTGACTTCAAGATTAACCAAAATCTTATTATTTTCAATTTATTGCTAGCATTAAGAAAATTAGGACCTATTTTCATTAGGTAATTCTAATTGTATAGTAATTATAAATTTGTGTGGGATAGACCCTCAAACTAAAATGCCTTCATTAGCATAAGCATGCATTTTGTTGCATCTACTATGAATATATTAAAAAATTCTTTTACTTTTATTACAGTTCAGGACCAGAAGATGACTTTGAATCTTGTTTAAGAAATGTAAAGTCACAGTATGAAGTTTTTCGAAGTAGTAGTAAGTCTTTTAAAATATATGCATACATTTTAATTTTACTTAATGCCACAACAAACAGATAAATGGAGATCCTGACTCTCATTCTATAGAAGAACTTCCTGCCCTTTAAAATTGTATTTCCCAGATATATCAATTAACTAGTTCTGTATTATACATTTGTATCTTTCCTTTTCAAAAGGGAATTGGAGCAAAGAAAAATCTCAGGGTATTACTGTAGATCTGGATGGAGAGTCAAGCACATGTTTTTCTATTTCTACTCTGGTCCTACCTCTCCATCTCCCAGAAGAAGGGAAGATGGGAAGAAGTAGTTACAAAAGTATACTCATTTTAGTTATTACAAATTAATTAAAGACTAAATGTTTTAAACATTAAAAAGATTAAGATTAAAATGTTTTTCTCTAAGTTTCAAAAGTTGGAACCCCAAAAGCAGTTCCTCTTGAAAACATGGACTGATTTTCATTTTTATTTGTTAATTTATTTTTTTGTCCCTCTTTATAATTGGCTATTAAAAATATTACCTAGAGTTTATTGTATTGGAATTGTATTGTATTGTATTGGAAAAATAATTCATTTATTTATTTATTTATTTTAACGTTTATTTTTTTTTATTTTTTTTTAATTTTTTTTTTAAACGTTTATTTATTTTTGAGACAGAGACAGAGCATGAACAGGGGAGGGGCAGAGAGAGAGGGAGACACAGAATCTGAAACAGGCTCCAGGCTCTGAGCTGTCAGCACAGAGCCCGACGCGGGGCTCGAACTCACGGCCCCTGAGATCATGACCTGAGCCGAAGTCAGACGCTTAACCGACCAAGCCACCCAGGCGCCCCTATGTTTATTTATTTTTGAGACAGAGAGAGACAGAGCATGAATGGGGGAGGGTCAGAGAGAGGGAGACACAGAATCTGAAACAGGCTCCAGGCTCTGAGCTGTCAGCACAGAGTCCCACGCAGGGCTCGAACTCACGGACCATGAGATCATGACCTGAGCTGAAGTACGCCGCTCAACCGACTGAGCCACCCAGGCGCCCCTATATAATTCATTTCAATTTGCATGTTAATCACGCTACATGGTAAAAAAATAAAAAGAAAGAAAGGGGAAAAGCCTTATATTGTTCCCAATAGAAACTTAACCAATGTGATGATTTCAATAATTGTTTCTTATGATGTTAAAAGTAATAATACTTGGAGAAAGGTAATATTACAAAATAAATGGTTGTGATAAAAGAATATAAATGACCACATTATATTTAATGTATATTCTAGGACTCTCATCAGATGCCACAGTTTTGACACCAAATACAGAAAGCAGTTGTGATTTAATGACCAAAACTAAATCAACCAGTGGAAATGATGACAGCACTTCCCTAGATCTAGAGTGGGAAGATGAAGAAGGTATTTTATATTCACAATTATACCTGAAAATTTTAATCTGTGTTAATTTATAGAAATCTACTTGGTATTTTACTTTAAACTGAAATGAGTGCAAGACCATGAAAAATCAGTATAAAAATGTCCTAGTCTCTTACTATATTAGTGATTATTATCTGTTGATAAATGGTTTAGAAAGTTACTTAATTCTTAGTGTTTCTTGCGCTTTAGAAAATAAATGTTAATGAACCTATAGTACTTAATAAGAAGAATTACTGCCCCCTTGTGGTCTACGTAAAGCCAAAATTTTATTATCTTTTGGTTCATTATAAATGGTAGGGGGTTTTTTGTGTAGTTCAAAAGCTGTAAGTAACATGGACATGGGTTTGAATTTTAGCTGGTATGTTTTCCTAGCTCTAGTACTTTCAGGAGATTTCTTAATCTCTTCAGAGCTTCAGTTTGTTCATCATAAAAAGGGAATAATAAACCTACTTTAAAGGATGACTATTCACCATTGTATACACAGTGTCTAAAATGCCTGGCACAAAATAAATAAAGAAATGAAATGAAATGAAATGAAATGAAATGAAATGAAATGAAATGAAATGAAATGAAATGAGGCACACAATGAGCAGTCCATAAATATTTGAACAAATGAACATATGAATGTTGTGAGGATGAAATAAAATGTATATAAAATACCCACTACAGAGTATAGCACAAAGTACTCAAAATTGTAGCTAAAACATGGGAGGTTTTTAAAGGCTATTTCACTGAATAAGGCTCAAGTTTTCATTTTCATTTTCATTTTCATTTTAGGAACTAGGTAATCCACAAAAAGGAAGAACCAATTATAGAATGTAGGACTTTAGAAGAATAGTAAGCATTAAGTATTTTATAGAATTTTGAGATGCAATGGACCTTAGTCCTCTAGTCAAGCCATTTCTTTTATCAAGAAACAAAGATACAAGGGACTTGAATAACTTTACCAAAGATTGCTTTAACTTACTTAATTAAGTCGTCTTCTCAGCTAAACACTTTCCACAGTCCTGTACTTCTGTTATTTTGTATCTGCGTCCCAAGCAGCAGACTTTAAATTTATTTTTATTGTAGCATCTTTTTAAGTTTGATTTAAAGCCTGTGAGGTCTTTCAATTCCAGAGTCTGTCATCCACACTGTATGCTAATCAGATTTGTAAATAATATGACTTTTGAGGTTATTATTCTAGTCATTAACACAGTTAGTTACTAAACTAGACCAGGTAGGAGAGAGAGCCAACTAGAAACCTTTCCTTAACAAGGCCTCCATAGGACTGACTCTTGAAGTTAATTAACAAACCAAGTCTGATTGTTAAATAAAAACTGTATTACTAACTGGTAAGTCTTTTGACACAGCTTCTTAAATTTTCACTGAGATTTGTAACAACTCTCCAAATAATAGGAATGAATCGCATGCTTCCGATGAGAGAGCGTTCCAAAACAGAGGAAGACATTCTCCGAGCAGCACTTAAGTACAGCAGCAAGAAGACTGGAAGTAACCCTACATCAGCCTCTGAGGATTCCAATGGGCTGGAGTGGGAGAATGATTTTGTTAGTGCCGAAATGGACGGCAATGGCAATTCTGAGTATTCTGGATTTGTAAATCCTGTATTAGAACTGTCTGATTCTGGCATAAAGCAATCTGATGCAGATCAACAGAAACGATAGGGTAAAATCGTGTGACCCGGTTTATCAGTTGTGACCAAATTTTAAAAACCAACTAGAATGTATAGATGGTTGTGCTGAGCCGTTTTGTAAGAGGGAGATAAGAAACCATGTTGTAAATGCTTATTAGAAAGGAATAGAAATGATAGGCTATATCTGAGTTGCTTCAGAATTAAGTGCAATTTCATCATCTGCCTTCTGCTTTTCAAAAACAATTTAATGGTTCTGTCATGTTATTAGATCTATTTTAACTCATCTTTATAGCATTCCTGTTTACTATTTGTAGATTTTCACTTTTAAAAATAGTTTCATTAATTTTACTTTGAATGCTTCTCAAACCTATTTCAGTAGGTCTCTGTGAAAATATTAGGGCATTTTGTGTTAATTCTCAGCAGATGTGAAGGGAGCATGAGGAGGGACTGCCAGATCAGATATATAATCGTGTTCCCATTTCCAGCATTATTTACTCCTATGACTTACTTAAATTTTATTATCTAATAGTAAGCACAATTGAGTAGATGACCCTAAGGAAATGCTGAAGTATCCGTTTCTTTCTACACTTACTGCATATCCTAGTATAATAATGTTGATTCAGTCTGAACAAAGGATAATATGTTACAATAAACTCTCAGAGTTTGGACACTTGAAGCTGGTAATCAAAAATAATATTGAAGAAAAAATATATATTTAGGTTTTTCTCTTCCTTTTACATGCTGCCAGTATAAATGAATATTGACTTTAAGTTAATTGATATATTAAATTTCTAAGTGTCATTTTTTAAAAATTCTATATTTCCAATGAATGGTCTTAGAAAGATTTTACACAGGACATATTCTCTGTGCATGATTTATTAAGAAGGGAAAACCTAAAAAGGCAATACGGGTATTTCAAAGTAAAATCCTTTCTGGTGTGAAAGGATCCATTGATTTTATTAAGCTTTCCTTTGCCTTGTAATACAAGGTGCTTTAATGGGATGGAACTAAGCATATCAGCATATAAAAATGCATTTTGTTTTATGCATTGAGCTCTTCTTTTCCCCAAAGTTTATGTATCAACTTGAAAGGCCAAGGATATAAGCACTCCCTAATTGCTTGTCTTAATTTTGCTGAGGATTGAGTATGATTTTAGTAAGCAGACTGTTTTCTGATTTTTCCTTGGTGTGTTTTTTTTTTTTTCCTTGCAGCAATGACAGTGCATGTTCTCAAAAATATAGGAAGGTCCAGATATAAATAGTAACTTAAAGTTCTCGCTGTACTTAAAACAAAATCATGTGGCCCTTTCAATATTTGAACTGCTAGGCAATGACATCTATAGTTTCATCTTTTTTAATCTCCTAGAAATAAATATGATACTTTAAATATGTAAATATATTAGGTAATGCTGTTATTTATGATTGTCTGAACATAATTTAAGTTGTAGCTTTGTCACTGGAAATATTTTAAAAGTAATCTATATTCACATTGCCTGTGTTACGCTTTTTAAAGTTTGTATACATCAGATGTATATTTTTGGTTTGGCATAAGCTACTATTGTAATTTTTCTTGGCATTTTGTTCATAAAAAATTTTTTGAAGGAATGGTAACTTCTCAAGGATTGTGAATAAACACATTTTTACATTTAAAAATAATAAATTATTTGATTATTTCTAGTTTTACTCTATAAAAATGCAATAATTCCGACTCCTAGGGCATAATTATTTTACTAAATCTGCTGTGAAGACAAAAAGGAGTGAATTAGGAAAGCAGGGTGGAACTAAATTTTAAAATGTTTGTTTTAACTGCTAAGAAGAGGATATAAATTTTCTTGTTTTATATATTTATAAAAAACACTAGAAATAGCATTTATTTATTCAGCAGATATTAGAGAATCTGTGTCTGATAGGGTATTAGGGATATCGTGGTAAAAAGACATAAAATGTCCAAGCTCTTTTGCCTACATTCTGATGAGAGAGACAAGACAGTAACAAGTAAACATCTAAACAAGAAAACCACAGATCACAATTAGGAAACATACAAGAGGAGAGGATGCAGGATAGCTGGAGACGAGCGGATTACTTTTGGTAGGTCAAGCGAGCCTTCTCTGAGGAGAGGACATTTGAGCTGAGACCTAATTGCTGAGCAGGAACCAGCCCATGTAAAAAGCCTGGTGACACAGGTTATAAGCAAAAGGAACAGCAAATATAAAGTTCCTGAGGTGAAGGAGAATGTTTGGTATGTTCTGAGAATGAAAAGACCACTGGGACTGAAGCATTGTGAGGTAGAGTAATATGAGATGATATCTGAGGGGTATTTAGGGCCAGATCATGTAAGGCCTTATAGACTATGGTTAAGAATTCATTTTATTTGATGTATAAAGCCACTGACTTTTTGTAAGCTAGAGTGTAGAGTGATCAGAGTTGAATTTTTGAAAAATTCCTCTAGCTGCTGTATAGAGAATGGGTTATAAGAGGGCAAGAGTGATACTTGCAATGGGACATGGTGTGACTTGGGTTGATAATGATGATACCAATGCAGAGCTGATAAACTTTAGAGGAAGAATTAACAAGATTTTCTAATGGGTTAGATATGGGGGCCAAAAAGGAGTGGGATCCAAGATAACTGTAGGATAATGCTTCCAGCACGGTGACCTGGTGACCTTGCTCACTGCATATCTACCTAGCAACACTCAACCCCAGTCCAGCCTGTCTTGACAAAGCCCTATGATCCTTCCTGGAACATGGCAAGATAGGCAGTCTTAGAGGAGCTGTGACAAAGCCATTTATCATCTGCTTCCCTGTCTTGCAGAAGGCCGCGATGAGGCAATTTCTCACCCAACTCCTTGGTTCTAGTGAAGCATGGGATTTTCACCCCACCCCCATTCACTACAGTTGTAGGCTAATAAAACTGTTTGGCTGGAGTTCATTAGAGACGGCTTTTTCAACAACAGAGCTACCCTCCATTTATGTGTCATTTAGCCTCTGGGGTCCAGTGTCCTACGGACATCCGTAGGGACCAGGGATGTGGGACACTGACTCCATGCTGATCCTCCTTTTGCTATCTGTGTAAGTAATAGACTAAGTCTATTTGAGCTCATTGTCTCCCTGCTGGCTAAATCTATGGAAGTGTGACAGCCAACCTAAGAGCTGCAACTATGCTTGTCAATAGTTTTTTGGTTTCTAACTTAATGAATGCAGTGGCAGGAACAGATTTAGGAAGGTGGAGGAAATTAAGAGTTCTGTTTTGGGAAATTAAATTTGAGATGTTTATGAGAAATCTGAATGAAGGTCTCAAGAAGGTGATGGGATATATGTCTGCAGCTCAGAGAAGAAGAAGTCAAGGTACAAGTTTAGGAGTCATTAGTAGGTAAAAGGTATTTGAAGTCATTACACTAGGTAAGATCACCCTGGGGAAGCATATAGGCAGAGAAGCCCAACTATTGATATTTAGAGAACAGGGGTAGAAAAACAGCCATCAGAAGCAAACACAAGAATACAGGAAACCAGGGGCGCCTGGGTGGCGCAGTCGGTTAAGCGTCTGACTTCAGCCAGGTCACAATCTCGCGGTCCGTGAGTTCGAGCCCCGTGTCAGGCTCTGGGCTGATGGCTCGGAGCCTGGAGCCTGTTTCCGATTCTGTGTCTCCCTCTCTCTCTGCCCCTCCCCCGTTCATGCTCTGTCTCTCTCTGTCCCAAAAATAAATAAACGTTGGAAAAAAAATTTAAAAAAAAAAAAAGAATACAGGAAACCAAAGAATGTGGTGTCACAGGAACTACTAGTGGCCGTGTGCCACCAAGTGAAGTGAGGAAGATGAGAATTGGAGCCAATAGGCACTGAGGGGCAGATGGTGGTGACTTAATCCCCAGCCACAGCCTCCTCTGCCTGAGGCCTACAGCAAGCAGTCTAAGAACAGTTCTGTCTTCAGAAAGAATTTCAAAAAAATTTCAAACATTTCAAAAAAATGTTTAGAATTAAACTTAGACCTTGTTTTTTGGAGAGAGAGAGAGAAAGAATGGAGGACGGGCAGAGGGTGAGAGAATTTTAAACAGGCTCCACACTCAGTGCAGAGCCCGACACGGGGCTCAACCTCGTGACCGTGATAATCTTGACCTTGAAATTAAGATCAGATGCTTAACCGAGGAATCGGTTAGGTGCCCCTAAACTTCAACTTTATTATGTGCATGGATGCTGTTAAAATTTTGAATTCATGCAATTTAAAAGTGTGTAGTAGAGACGCCTGGGTGGCTCAGTCGGTTGAGCGTCCGACTTCGGGTCAGGTCATGATCTGGCGGTTTGTGAGTTCGAGCCCCACTTCGGGCTCTGTGCTGACAGCTCAGAGCCTGAAGCCTGCTTCAGATTCTGTGTCTCCCTCTCTCTCTGCCCCTCCCCGGCTCATGCTCAGTCTCTCTCTCTCAATAATGAATAAATGTTAAAAAAAAATTTTTTTTAAAGTGTGTAGTACATAAAAATCAATGTAATATTTGGTAAGAAAACAAAAAAATTCTAAACATAGCAATGGTTTATTAAAATGTCTAAAATATTGGTTTTAGATATGAATATAGATACAGAGAACTACTTTTGGAAATAAACACCACAATTCTACAAAAAGGAAATCATAGAAAAGGTATTATTGCTCAAATAAGGCTTCCTATAATAAAACCACAATGACACATAGACACTGCTCCAAAACACATCATGCTGTGTTGCAGTACTCTAGCACTGCAAGTACCAACAGGCTACACCACCAGGAGCAACTCAACCATGGCCTTGACATTGAAAACAAAGAGCCGCTTGTGAAATAATATGACCAAACTAAGAGGTGTTTCCTTGCAAAACATAGGGCTAAAATCAAGCATAAAAAGAAAATAATATAACTATTTTGAGAACACTATTCCTTCATCACCAAGGATGCTTTTTGTACATTAATGTTCACAGAGGTACACTTAAATACACTTAAGAATTCTTCATACATCTAGGAATGCAACAGATGACTAAATCAATGACTAATATAATTTACAGACTTCAAAATGATAAGAGATCCCAAATTTAATAACAGATAACAGTAATATACTAATAAACTGTGAAATATCTATAAAATGTCTACAGATTTCTTCATCCTTCACGATTCTCCTCTTAGCCCTCTGTGTTCACAATTCATTTTCATCCATTTCTGTAGGAAAAGTGTTTTGGGTAGAATAGGATGAGTAACAGCCATCCTCAGGTATGGGCTTCTGTAGTGGCCAGTTGTTTTCTTGCAAGAGTGATGTTGGAGACAAAATAAATTGAGTCTCAAAAAATTCTAATGACTCTCCATCTTCCTTCTCTATCAGGAGTTGATAGTCACCAAATCTGACCATGCACTTGTCAGGCAGGTCTATTTTATTTAAGTAGCACAGCTCCTTGTTGTCCACAAGCAGACTGGTCTTCTTACTCATATTTTTTATTTCAAAAGAGAGAACTGAACTATCAAACTTTTTAAACAGCTGCAGAGAAAACTGAACTCGGGAAACTTGTTTGTCCTGAAAGGTATAATGACAGATATTGGAATTTCGGCCAAATTTCACCACTTCACTGGAGGGAAGTTTTTCTCGGTTATAAAACCTTATGGATTGGAATATTCCACTTTGCAGCTGGACAGGATGGTAAACAGTTATCTGGAGACAAGTTATTGTCTCTTCCGTGTCAGCATCTTCAAAATTGGACATGATGTGTCTCAGAATCTGACCTGCCTGCAACAATCAAAACAGCATGTTAGTTCACTCCTATACTTCAGGCATTGATATCTTTAATTCTAATATTTTGATGAAAATCTTCTGATAGGTCATTTATTTAGACTTTAAATTAAGAAGACAATACAGGGGCACCTGGGTGGCTTAGTCAGTTAAGCGTCTGACTTTGGCTCAGGTCTCTATCTCAAGGCACGTGAGTTCGAGCCCACATCAGGCTCCACACTGATGGTTCAGAAACTGCTTGGGATTCTCTCTCTCTCTTCCTCTCTCTCTGCCCCTTCTGTGCACTATCTCTCTCTCTCTCTCTCTCTCTCTCAAAATAAATAAATAAACCAAAAAAAAAAAAAGATGAATACATAGAATACTTTCAATTATCTAGCACAAATGTGAAAATTTTCACCAAGCCCCATGAGATCTGGTGTATTACTTTTTCTATCTCTATTTTTCATTTCTAGTTTGACAACAAGACCATACATACAGTCTAGACAATAACAAGGAATGCCTGCTGATAATAAAGTGATTTGGCAGGAGCAAAAAGAAACTTCAGTTCCTTTCTCATTTAAATAGAATGACTTGGGCTCAGAGAAAATATGACAGCTGTACATTAAAATCGGGAATAAATAATCCCTTTGCTTTAAATGCCTTCGGAGAATATACACATAAAGAAAACCTACAGTTTATTAACAAAATTATAATTAGATGTATTATGAATTGTAAAACCTGATTAAAGAAATTTAAAAGTTATGAACAAATAATTCCAACATTTATCCCTTAACATCGTCACTTAGATTTCTAGTAGGAAAAGGGTTAAATATAATAAATGCTTAGCAAAGATATGGAAGCAATCTAAGTATCCATCAATAGATTAATGGGTAAAGAAGATGTGGTATACACACACACACACACACACACACACACACACACACACAGAAGATTATTACACAGCCATAAAAATGGATGAGATCATGCCATCTGTGACAACTAGAATGAACCCAAAAGGTATTATACTAAATTAAGTAAGTCAGACTGAGAAAGACAAATGCCATATGATTATACTCATATGTGAATCTAAAAACCAATGAATGAACAAACAAAAAGTAGAATAAGACCTGCAAATACAGAGAACAAACTGATGGTTTCCAGAGGAAAGAAAGTAGGGGGATGGGCAAAATGGATGAAGGAGAGAGGGAGATATAGGCTTCCAGTTACAAAATGAGTAAGTCACAGGGATAAAAGGCACAGCATAGAGAATATAGTCAATGATACTGTAATAGTATTGTGACAGATGGTAGCTATGTGGTAAACATTAAGTACAGAGAAGCTGAATCACCATGTTGTACACCTGAAACTAATGTAATGTTGTAGGTCAACTATACTCAGGGGCACCTGGGTGGCTCAGTGACTTAAGCCTCTGACTTTGGCTCAGGTCTTGATCTCACAATTTGTGAGTTCAAGCCTCGTGTCAGGCTCTGTGCTGATAGCTCAGAGCCTGGAGTCGGCTTCAGATTCTGTGTCTCCCTCTCTCTCTGCCCCTCCCCCACTCATGCTTTTCTCTCTCTCTCTCTCTCTCTCTCTCTCTCTCTCTCAAAAATAAATAAACATTAAAAAAACAGTGAATCCTTTAAAAGTTTATTTTATTTTATAATTTTAAAATTAGACATTACATACTTTAAAAAAATCTCCACAAGTTAGTTCTAAATATCATAGTCTGTACTCCTCCTGGAATTATTTATTTCTGTCAATGGTTCCTAATGACTGGACAAACTGACATTAACCACAATATAACTGCCATTAAGAGTTAAGGGTGTCCCTCAAGAGCTCTTGGCCCCACAGTGCCCCCCACCTACATTTGCCTTTAATAATCAGTACAATAAAGTAGCATAACAGAATAGGAGAACTAATTGCCAAAATCTTTGAGAGATTATTCTCACACAGAACTGCCATTTTAAAGCTAATTTATTTTAAAAGGATTGCATGCACATGATTAAAAAATTGACACAGTAAAAAAGAATATTTTAAAGAGAGTATCTTCCCTCCACCTTAGTCCTTTGTTTCCTTTTCTAGAGCCAACCACTATAAAAGTTGCTTTTATCCTTACAGAAATGTTCTTTACACAAGCAGCTTAACTATGTGTATGCTCAGACACAAACACCTATGTTTCTACACATAAGAGAAAACATTTTCTTACACAAACAGGAACATACTGTATCTAGTTCTAAACCTTGCATTCTTAAATTAATAATACAAATGGGTGATTTGTTTCTATATCCACACATGTAAATATATCTTACATTTGAACAGCTACACAGAATTCCTTTAAACTAGTGTGGCAATAAATTATACCAATAGAGGGGTGCCTGGGTGGCTCAGTCAGTTAAGCATCCGAATTCAGCTCAGGTCATGATCTCGTGGTCTGTGAGTTCAAGCCCCGTGTCGGGCTCTGTGCTGACAGCTTAGAGCCTGGAGCCTGCTTTGGATTCTGTGTCTCCCTCTCTCTCTGCCCCTCCCCAGCACTCGCTCGCACGCTCTCTCTCTCTCAAAATTAAAAAAAAAAAAAAAAAAAATACCGAGAGAGTGATCCTGAGCACTTCCTGCATTCCTTAAAAACTGTTTAGAGTTTGGGAATCAATAAGCTTGAGTGAAGTTGGTGTGTAGTTTTGTTTGCCATCTATATTAAATGTTGGTATCAGAATTATGCTGATTTAAAAAAAATGCTTTCCTTTTCTTTCTATGCTTGCTGCTATTTACTTTTAAAATACAATCTTTCCTCCTATTTTGCAAAGTTATGATGCTACAAATCAAAACTCTCAATTTATTCCATTTTTCAACAAACGATATAGCTAAACAAAATTTCTTTTTTATTGATTTGGAAATATATCTTTATTTTATTATTTTTTTAATTTTTTTTAACATTTATTTATTATTGAAAGAGAGAGACACAGAGCATGAGCAGGGGAGGGGCAGAGAGAGGGGGAGACACAGAATCCAAAGCAGGCTCCAGGCTCCGAGCTGGCAGCATAGAGCCTGATGTGAGGCTCGAACTCACAAACTGCGAGATCATGACCTGAGCCAAAGTCAGTCACCTAACCAACTGAGCCACCCAGGCACCCCTCTTTAATTTTAAATTTACTTTTTGTAATAGATTGTTTTTGGACATTATTACATCATATTTTATTACCCAAGTAGACAAGAGATGCCTAGCTATAAGCAGAAAAAGTGACCTGAACCCTCAAAATCATGGGTCAAAGATAGTAAAAATTACTATGAAACCAGTGTAGCGACAATTAACCAACAATGGGCAGAATTGGTTAACAGATCCTACACTGTGATTTGAAGATACTTTAATTATGATAATAAATTCTCATTATTCAAGAAGCAGACAGCATTAAAAAGAATAATTATAACAAATCATTAGATGATGCAATTAGTTGTTGACAAGAAAACAATTAGCTGTTAACAAGAAAAAAAGATAAAAGGAAAAGCAAGAATCTGTCCATGATCTCAGTCTTGTCTAGGATACATTGCCCTCATTCTAGTTCATTCTCGGACTTTGGACAATAACAGTTCCAAAAGGAGAACTGGATTCAAAACCATTGATATAATCTTTTGGTAACACCCAAATTACACCCAAACTTTGGTGTGTGTGTATGTGTGTGTGTGTGTGTGTGTTTATTTTAGAGAGTATGCATGAACAAGTTGGAGAGAGGGGCAGAGAGAGCGAAAATCTTAGGCAGGCTCCACTCTCAGTGTGGAGCCTGATGCAGGGCTTGATCCCATGACCCTGAGATCATGACCTGAGCTGAAATCAAGAATCAGATGCTCAACTGACTGAGCCACCCAGGTGCCCCTGTTTTGTGTTCTTTATATAACCTGTGAACTTAGCATTCATTCTTTTGAGCAAATTTGCCACCAAGAAAAGTTTGCCTCATACAAGCTCTTATTCCTAGTACTCAGGGTAGATCTATTATTCACTGCAAGGGAAAAAATATTGGCGTTCTGGTTTATCAAATCAGTGGCTACAAGTGTCTTGGTGTAGATCAATTCTCAGGGATCACAACTGTGACCCTTCAACAAACACTGAGATAGACTGTCTAATGTCAAATACTTGTTGCTCCTCCCTATCAGGCCAATCCCTACTGGTTCTGCTCCTTTAGTAAGATGAGACTTCCCACTCCACTGACAGCCATGTAATGAAACACGAATGGAAGTAACATAGAAGCTTACTTCCAAGCAGAAGCTTTAAAAGGCACTGTGGGGTTCCACCAGTCTTCTTTGCCTCTGCCACATCAGCAGTCCCCAAAAGCAGCTCAGCCTCCATTCCAGAGGCAAAGGCCAAAGATAGAGCCCAAAAGGACACAGAATATGAGCAAGAAATCAAACCTTCTTTAAGTCATTTGTTCTTGAATTCTAACATCACCTGGGCTGACATGCATTCACCTATCTAATGAAGGTAAGAAGTGACTGACTACAGGGGCGCCTGGGTGGCGCAGTCGGTTAAGCGTCCGGCTTCAGCCAGGTCACGATCTCGCGGTCCGTGAGTTCGAGCCCCGCGTCAGGCTCTGGGCTGATGGCTCGGAGCCTGGAGCCTGTTTCCGATTCTATGTCTCCCTCTCTCTGCCCCTCCCCTGTTCATGCTCTGTCTCTCTCTGTCCCAAAAATAAATAAATGTTGAAAAAAAAAAAATTAAAAAAAAAAAAGAAGTGACTGACTACAAACCCTGACAGTTAATAGGGTTACTACTTACTGTTTATGCCCTTCACATGCCAGTTACACTGCTAGCCATTGAAATCTGCTTGAGATAAATTATCAAAGACAGAAGAACAATGAGCTTATATAGTATAACAGTGGTTAACTTTGGAGAGGAAAATGGGTTGGGGATGGAAAAAAGACTTCATTGCACACTCTGTGCCTTTGAAATTGTATACCATGTGCACTTAATATCTAACCAAACATTTAACAAATATTTTCTTTACAAATTTACAAACCATCAAATTTTTGTGGAATTAAATGGAGGTGGAGATTACCTAAGTATTCAGTGGTAAATTGTGATATCTGACATCAAAAAGTTGTAAAAAAAAAAAAAAAAAAAAAAAAAAAAGAGTTTGCCTGGCTAGTTCAGTTGGTAGAGTATTGATTCCTGATCTCAGGGTCATGAGTTCAAGCCCCAAGTTGGGTGTAGAACTTACTTAAAAAAAAAAAAGTTTGTAAAACACTGTGATGATGTCTGAAACACAGTAATATCTGTATTCACAAATGAACTACAATAAATGAATAAATAGAAATGAAAATGAGACCTGCCATCAAGAACTTTATCACAGAAAGCATAATACAGAAGGCATGGGTGCTCCATTGTCAGAAGAAAAGTAAACCTCTCCTTTCCTAGGCACCAGGAAGTACACACTTACGGGGACTCAGAGCGGGCAAGAGAAAGGTTAGACTGAGGTTGGCTTCTGCTCCTCTCAGAGGAAATAGGGCAGATATGTGGAGAGGTGTTATGTGCAAAAAACATGCTCTCCATCCCTGCTCACACTCCCACCCCCTCTACCCTTCTCTCTCTCTCTCTCTCTCTCTCTTTCACACACACACACACCCCACCACACCACACCAACTACCCCTCCAAAAGCTGGGCAAAGCCAGTAAAGAGACATATGACCCTCAACCTTGCAAAAGGCTGTTTGGACCTCAACTGTTAAGAACAAAAAGATACACAGATATTTTTGCTTAAAGGAGGAGCCAGGTGTCCAAACAGTTTAACAGAAAGTTTGGTGCCCCTGGGTGGTCATGCATGCCAAGAGGATTCTCATGCTTTAAGAGTTTGTTTTTTAGAGTAAGATTTACTGAAATAATGGAGTTTGTTCTGGGCAATGTGTTAAGGAAGGTATCCTTCTAAAATTTTTACTTTCATCCCTCCTCAACTCAATAGGATTATTAATAATCTCAAGACAAAGTATGTCTCTGCCTTGTTGCAAGTAGCCTTTGATCAAAGGCTTTCTCCCTGACCAACACCCAACACTGAGCTTATTAATAAGGAGGGAAGAGAAACTTGAAGCACAGCAAAAGGCACAGTAATCCTGCCGCCAAACCTCCCTCACGGGTCATCACCCCCGCAGTGTGGCTTTGAAGACATCTGTGAACAACAGTGTTCAGCAGAATCAATTTCTACTAAAGTAATAGGTTTGGCAAAGGAGTTGTGAATAGCAAAAAGAGCAAGAGAAAAACCTTAAGGAAAAACACTTTCTTTTCAGAGACCTTGTCTTCTTTCTCCCACTCAGCCTCACTAATCTGTACCCAATCAAATTTGCAGACTCCACCTCCAAATTTGGTGGCTGTGGACAGCCGCTACGAGGTACAGCGTCGGTTCTGGCTTCCGGAGGATTGGGGAAATTCCTCCTTTCAACCTGAAAGCTAGGGAAAGTCCCAGAAAACAGCCGATTACTCTGTTTTCCTAATGAACCACTGAAGCAAGTAAGGCAGGTCCCGAAGAACCCTCAGCAGAGAACTCAGAGCCCCGGGGAGCCCGGGACCCCGCAGAAAGGTCTCCGCCAACGAGAGGGGAGGGGTTCACGCATAATTTCTCTCTGAGCTACACTTGATAAATTCTTTTTTGTTTTCTGATGGGGGGGAGGGGACCTTGCAAAGCACAGAAAAGTGTATTAAAAAAAAAAAATCCCATCTCCAGTATTTCATTTTCAGTATTCCTCCTCGCATTTACAAACATCCCTGTGTCATAAAGCTGGGACCATGCCGTATATAATTAATTGAGCGTGCCCGTACGCTGAGCTGGGAGCAGCGGGTGTGACTTTCTTTTTTTTTTTTTTTTTTTTTCAACGTTTATCCATTTTTGGGACAGAGAGAGACAGAGCATGAACGGGGGCGGGGCAGAGAGAGAGGGAGACACAGAATCGGAAACAGGCTCCAGGCTCTGAGCCATCAGCCCAGAGCCTGACGCGGGGCTCGAACTCCCGGACCGCGAGATCGTGACCTGGCTGAAGTCGGACGCTTAACCGACTGCGCCACCCAGGCGCCCCCGGGTGTGACTTTCGACAGGGCACCCCGAAAGACTCCTTGACAAAGCCTCCCTCTTGGGGCGATAAACAGACCAGACACAGTCCCCACCTCACCCCCAGGCTACAGCCCGCCAAGTACCTTGGGGCCCGAGGGTCGGAAACCGTCCCAGAGCGGCTTCGCTTTCCCGGCTCCGCCGAAGACTAACGGAGGCCACCCCGCGGAGGTTCGAGTTGGGGGACGGTCACCGCCCACCGCCCACTGCCCGTAACCACACTGGGAGAGGGCGCCAACCCACCGCCCCGCAGCTGCTCGGGGAAGGAGGAGGCGGGGCCGAGCCGGGGGGAGGAGGGGCGCACACGCGGACGGCCCCGGATCCTCCCGCGCGCGCCTCCTCTGCTCCCGCTCCGCGCGCAGTGCGCCCGCTACCCACCTCCCCGAAGCCTTTACGGAGTCTCGACAGCAGGAGCCGGTTCCCAGCCTTGGCCCCGCCCGCGCCCGCCTCCTCCTGTCTCCGCCGGAAGACTGCGGCTGCTGACGCTACATCCAGACCAGAAGGCCAGCCCCCTCACCCCTTTTCGGAGTTCCCAGGACCGGTTTGAGGCTCCGTCCACTGGTGCGGACCGCACCTCCCGAAACGCGTTGGCCCCTCCAAAGAGGATGTGGCTAAGTGAGCTAGATTTTGAAAAGGGAGAAGAATCACTTCCCCATTAAAGGGCCACTCTCTCCAAGAGTTGGCCTCGGACGGGGTAGGGATAGGAGGAGAGTTGCACTAATTTACTAAACAAGACAGGTGAACGGCTTGTATTATCTCATTTAATCCTCACAGTTGGGAGACTAGGACCCCCTTACAGACGGATAAACTGCGCCCCTGCCAGTGGTTAAGTGTCACGTTGAGCAAGAGCACAGACAGGATTTGAACCTGCCACAGAGCCCATAATCAACCTGCGGCTACCTGTGATGCCCTGACCTTACACGAGACCAGTCCAGGAGCTTCCTCTCCCACCTGGGGATCCACCAAAAGGGATCCCTCACTCAACATCCAGGCTCTGGGGTTCCACGACTAAAAGCTGGTACATGATGCAAGGAAAAACACTTAAACTCCCACGAGTCCTTTATAGCCTTGGATGAATAAGATAATAGTTTTTTTCCTGCCTCAGGGAAAAAGGTTTGGAAGGGAAAAAAGTGGAGAGAACCTGAAGACAACAGGTGTCTAGAGCGGGGTAGGAGTGAGACTCTATATAAGGAGTAAAAGACTGAGAAGTAAGGAGGGAAGACCAAGCTTGCAGTGACTGAGGAGGTCAGACTGGCCCACTTACTTCAGAGTTTGGGAATCTACCCACCAACTCGGGTAGGTGTCAGATGGAAGACGCTCCTCTGGATTCTGTCCTGGGCTTGCAGGAGAGTTGTTCCTTCGCAGGTCAGTTTCACTGCCAATAAAATGACGCTGATACTTGGAGCTTCCCCATCTGATAAAAGTTCTGTGAGAGGGGTTAAGTTTTGACGTCTCTGAGTTATTTACGTATAATAAGGAACCATAAACACAGGGAAGGAAAAGTACAACTACAAATGTGGCAGATTCCTGTAAGGCTGCAATTTTGTTCGTTAATCATCAACATTTATTATTTCTTCTCTGAAGTGGAGATAGCCAGAGTATCTTCTTTCAGGTGAAGAACATTAGACCATGTGGACGGTAAGATATGCAATCTGACTATACCAATAAACATACACAGTAAAATATTTTAGTAGAGTTTCTGATATTCACTCTTTAAAGTTAAGCAAGATTTGAAAATTCTGTGTTAGCTGCAAAGGACTAGTGTAGTAGATGTTATTAATAACACTAGTAAAGAAAATGCAACAACTGCTAAAATTTATGATGCTGAATATTATTTCGTTTTTCTGTTCCCTTTAAGTATTCCTAGGCTACCAGTTGAGGAAGAGATTAAGAGGAACCATTCAGGGGCGCCTGGGTGGCTCAGTCAGTTGGGTGCCTGACTTCGGCTTAGGTCATGATCTCACAGTTTGTGGGTTCAAGCCCCGCGTTGGGCTCTGTGCTGACAGCTTGGAGCCTGGAGCCTGCTTCACATTCTGTGTCTCCCTTCCTCACTGCCCCTCCCCTGCTCATGCTCTGTCTCTCTCTCAAGAATACATAAACAAAAAAAAAAAAAAAAGAGAGAGAGAGAGAGAGAGAGAAACCCTTCAGAGAAATGGATACCCCAAAAGTCCGGCTGGAATTGTTTATCAAGGCAAAACGGAAGAAAACAGTAGGCAGGTATGTTATTGATATTTAAAAAAGAGGGATTTACTGTTTGAATTATCACTGATGAATCATTTAATGTGAAAATAACATAAAATGCCCACAATCTATTTTTCCATGAATAGAATATTAAAAATAGGTTTTAGATACTTTCACTACCCCCTAATTAAGCAGATGTACCTGAGCCTATTGTATTTCATTTAAAACTAGAGGAAGCTAATTTATGGTAATACGATCACCCCTTATAGAAAAAAGTGTTGCTCATTTGTGTTGCTTGCTGGGAATTGGGTTATATGATACCCACCTTCTGTCCGGTGCACTCTAAACCCCTTGGATACACACTCATCTAACTCTCCACTCCCAAACTCAGATGCTCAGATTTGGGGTAACTCAGTTGTAACTCAGTTCGGGAGTGCCCCACCTCACGGCTGATGCTTTCTACCAACCTTTGAAAATACTCCGAATTACCTGAGATACCTCACTCAACTCTTTTTTCATTATTCTCTGAATGGAAGACAAGCAGAAACCCAAAGACTTGGGACTGGAACAAAGGAAAGCTAGCGTGGACTTCTCTTCCTCCTCCCTATTCTTGGAGTCAAGTGACTACAATTAAAATGAGCCACTTAGATTTGTGTGGAGAGATCTGCCAGACACATTACTAATGGAAAAACCAAGTGCTAAACAAAAATGTTGCCGTTTGTGGGAAAAAAAAAAAACAAACCCTGTCTGTAAATGCATGAACTTTCTGCAAAGAAATCTGAGAAATAGAACTGATTAATACTGATTAACCTGAGAAAAAGAAATTGGGAGAGAGGAGGCAGAAGGTCCACATGGGGAGATATTTTTTATTGTGCACTTTTTCATACTATTTGGATTTTGTCTCATTTGCATGCATTGTGGTTACACACCAAAAAAAAAAACCCCAGCTTTTTAAAGAAGGGCCAAGTAAGAGAAGTCTCCCGAGAGACAGATTCAATGCTCTAATGCCTCAATATTTCTCATAAGGTGGAGGACTGCAATAGAATTCAGTCTCCCGAGAGAGTGGTCAGATGGTGAGGTAAAAATTAGAGCCCACAAAGGCAGGGCAGCTGAGGGTGGAGGAAGGGGAGGAGTGGGCCTGGTTAGGGCCATCTGCTCTGCCCCTCCCTGGAGGCGGTTGTGGGTAGTTCTGTGGTAAAGCAGAATTCTAAGATGGCGCCCAAGATTCCCACTCACTGGGGTACACAATTTATATAACCTCCTCCCCTTGAGTGTGGGCAGAACCTGTGAATATGATGGGCTGTCACCCCTATGACTAGGTTTCTAATCAGTTGTCTTCAAGTTAATCCAAAGGAAAGTTATCTAGCTGGGCTGGACCTAATCACATGAATCCTTGAAAGGGATGGATCACTTTTAAGGAGCACAGAGACACATACCCCTGTTGGCCTGGAAGTAAATATCCAAGCCAGGAGCTGCCTATGGAGACCACATGGCAAGGAACTACAGGTATCTAGGAGGTCAGAGTGGTCCCCAGCCAACAGCTAGCAAGAAAATGGGACCTCAGTCCTACAACTAGAATTCTACCAACAATCTGAGCGTTGAAGGAGACCCCAAGCATCAGATTAGATCTGCAGCATTCTCAATGATAATGTGCCCAGATTTCTGACTGACAGAAACATAGAAATAATAAATGGGTGCTGGGTTTTTTGTTTCTGTATATCATAGAACCTTTATTATTTTTCCCCCTCAATTCTTAAGTCTTATATAACATCCATGTTCTAAGTATGATACCATTTATAGACAGTTTTTAATGTTTATTGTTTTTTTTTTAATGTTTATTTATTTTTGAGAGAGAGAGAGAGACAGACTACAAGCAGGGGAGGGGCAGAGAGAGGAGACACAGAATCCAAAGCAGACTCCAGGCTCTGAGCTGTCAGCACAGAGCCCAACATGGGGCTTAAACCCACAGACTGTGAGATCATGACCTGAGCCGAAGTCAGGCACTTAACTGACCCAGGTGCCCCTAGACATTTGTTTATTTCATTTCATTTCATTTCATTTCATTTCATTTCATTTCATTTCATTTCATTTCATTTCATTTCATTTCATTCCATTCCATTCCATTCCATTCCATTCCATTTCATTTCATTTCATTTCATTTCATTTCATTTCAAGAAAGAGAGTGAGTGTGTGAGCCCGGGAGAGGGGCAGAGGGAGAGAGAGAGAGAGAGAGAGAGAGAGAGAGAGAGAGAGAATCTTAAGCAGGCTCCACAAAGAGCCTGACATAGGGCTCCATCCCATGACCCTGGGATTGTGATCTGAGCCAAAATCAAGAGTCAGACACTCAATCAACTAAGCCCAGGCACCCCACCATTTATATACATTTAAAATGCATCTTCATTTACAAATATTTTACATTTGGTCTATAGAACAGATAATTTAATGGGTGTTCTTTTAAACTGCTAAATTTGTGGTAATTTTTTATGCAACAATAGAACAATAATATAGGTTTTTTTGTTAGAGGATCCCTGTGGATTATGAAAGTCCCCAGTAATCCTGATCCTAATAACCCAATATGAGAGCTATAGACTATGTAAGCAGGAAAAGAAGGGCCAGTTTTGGGGGGGGTGCATTATTTCTACCGGTCACATAACCTCCGAACCAGGTAACTTCATCTTGCCCTTGTTGAATCTAAACTGTGTCATCTAGTACTCCTCACTGGTGTAATTTTTAGTAAAAAAGAAAACAAAACCCAGAAACCTTCCCTCTCCTTTAATATTTTATTTTTACATTTCATTTGTGTTTCTTCGTTAATTTTTAAAATCAATTTCAAAAAATTTTAAAGCTATCTTTGACCTATTTGCCAAGTCAGTGGACACTTTTCTAAATCTTATCTTTCATCATTTCTCTGCATCGTTTAGTACTGTTGACTACTCCCGCCTTGAAATACGGAGCCCTAACATGAGTTTGTCTGTTTATAATAGATGAAAAACGTCATGTTATTTCTTAGTGACATTCTCTTTCCTTGGCTTTCAGAGGACTGACTCTCTATTTTGACTTGGTCCACATAAGAGGTTTCCTTGCACGTTGTTTAAAAGAAGTAACTTCCCTGTAGTAATACAACTCCCAGAATACCTTTCACCAAAGCAATTCCTAAAGGGGTGTGGCTTCTGGTGCAAAACTGCTGAAAGTCCCAGAGGTGAATTACACAATCAGATTCTGAGGCAGTGACAGACTTTGTTTTCCTTCAAATTTCTACTTCCTGAAACCAAGGCTCTTTATGACAAACAGTGTATTTCAGGGAAATTGTGCTAAAATTAACCTTTTTCAGAGATTTGCTGGCCTTAAAAGTGTTTATCTTCGAGACAAAGGTGAGTATAAGCTTTTAAATGACAAAACACAGTAGATGTGGGTACAAAAGATGGCATAATATATAAGGAGGTATTATTTTAGACTTTGATCTTGTTTCTACTTCCTGGTATTGTCTGCATTTAAATAACTTGAGAGCTCTAAGAATATTTGCAATTCTAAAAGCGCTACACAAAGGGGATAAGGGTTGGGAAGGGGAGGGAACAGTAAATTTAGATTACAAGGGAAAGGAGAAAAGGAACCTGTTTTGTTTTGTTTTGTTTTGTTTTGTTTTGTTTTGTTTTAGCAGGTTTTAATAACAAAGTCCATATGTCAGGCAGCTTGCTACTGAACATCCGGCTTTGTCACTGAATGGAGATGTTTGATTAAAGCATTAAAGAAGTGGGATTACTTATGTGAAAAATTGACCCTAGGACTTTTGCCTGGAGTACATTAGTCATAACAGAAACCATCACTTGTAGGATGGCCTCAGTGATTTTGCCAGGAAAACAGATAAGAGTGGAGAATTACTCTTTTCATATGGGAACAACTGACAGGAATTCCGGGTGTGGTGAAGCATTATGTAGACAGAAAGCATCTAGAAAAATTAAATTCTGGGGCACTTGAGTGAATCAGTCAGTTAAGCGGTCAACTCTTGATCTTGGCTCAGGTCATGATCTTATGGTCCATGGGTTTAAGCCCCGCTTCGGATCCTCTGTCTCTCTCTCTGACCCTACCCCCTTCTCTCTCTCTCTCTCAAAAATAAATAAATATTAAAAAATAATTTTTAAAAAATTAAATTCCTTCGTATTTTATTCAAAAGAGTCCTTTCATTAACAATTTTTATTATTTAAAATTAGGGCTATAGGGGGCGCCTGGGTGGCGCAGTCGGTAAAGCGTCCGACTTCAGCCAGGTCGCGATCTCGCGGTCCGTGAGTTCCAGCCCCGCGTCGGGCTCTGGGCTGATGGCTCAGAGCCTGGAGCCTGTTTCCGATTCTGTGTCTCCCTCTCTCTCTGCCCCTCCCCCGTTCATGCTCTGTCTCTCTCTGTCCCAAAAATAAATAAAAAAAACGTTGAAAAAAAATTTTTAAAAAAATAAAATTAGGGCTATAAACTACTTCGGAAAGCCACAAATTACGACCTTTAGAATAGTTTGGGACTGGGGCACCTGTGTGGCTCAGGTGGTTACGCATCTGACTTGGGCTCAGGTTATGATCTCACAGGTTTGTGGGTTCAGGCTGCAAACTGGGCTCTGTGCTGACGGTGTGGAGCCTGTTTGGGATTCTATCTTCCTCTGTCTCTTCCCTTCCCCCACTTTCACACTCATGTGCAGGTGTGCTCTCTCTCTCTCTCTCAAATAAATAAATAAACATTAAAAAAAAAAAAAAAAAGAATAGTTTGGGACTTCCAGGTGGGTGAGAGTTACAGAGGCAGGGTCAGAAAGGAGGGTATTTATGTCACAACATACTGACATCTCTAATATTTGCTATCTCCCTCTGCCTTTTCTTTTCTTTTTAGTAAGTGTAGCTAGTACTCTTATGAGAAACAATATCTGCTTTTGGTTGGCTGATACCTCCTTGTTAAGAACATTTTAAATTCCTTACACATAATCACTGTTGCTGTTCAAGCCTATACATGATGCTTCAGCATAGTCTCCACATTCTTTTGTTTTTCCTCTTTCCTCCGTGACCTCAAATACAATTGAACGACATGGTGCATTAGTGTGATCACACCACAGAGCCATGCGCCCCTGTCTAGATGGTGCGTCGGCAGATTACAAGTCAGCAGATTACAAGTCTGTACATTGAGCACAGTTTTGGATAGGGGTGTGTATAGATTAACTTACCACCTAAGAGACATACCAGACCTGAACAAATGCTAAGTCAAGCCTTTATACCAACTGACTAAAATAATTTCCTTCTCTTTTTCCACCTCCTCCTTCTGAACTCTGTCAACCTACAACCTCAAAAGAAATAAAATACTTCAAATTATGCTGGCAATAATTTACTCTCCACTTTAAATATCTTTTGAATCTGAGCTGAATCAATTCTCCAAGTTCTTTTCCAACAAGACACCAGAATTTTATAGTATCCTCCATGGGCATGAGTGATGTTAGGGTGACCGGTGATGCAGGTGGCAAAGACTTGCACAAAGAGTAGAACATCAAGCAGGACAGAATGTATTGTTGGCATGTTAGAGCAGGAGGTGACAGGTTTCTCTGTCCAGGGCTCACCTGGGATGTGAGTTGTGGTCAGGCTAGAGAAGAATATGTTTTGTAGTTGGGGTCTATTTGCTGAGAATGCAAGGTACCATGATCTGGAAAAACAAAGAGTGCCAGGTATAAATACTAGTGAGTTTTGTCTGTAAACTTGGCAAGGGAAGGGGCTGTGAACAGATTCCTGTCAAATAAGGAGCCAATAATTACTTTAAACTTTAAAATATATACACATATATACATATATATATAATATAATATATACATTTTATATAATATATATTATATTAATATTATATTATATATTATGTAATATATAATATATAATGTATATATGCATATATATACATTTATATTTATATATTTATATATGCACATTTTTTATATATACACAAATTTATATATACACACATATAATATAAAATATATATACATATATGTGTATATATAATATCTATGTGTCTTTTTAAAGTTTACATATATTTATATATATATTTTTTAAAGCCATATGTAAATCATGATGAATGTTATAAAATCTCACATAAAATAATACTTGTAATGAGCACATTTGACATACTAAGCTGTAACAGTCTCCCCTTAGGTCCTATGTGATCTAAGTTTGAGTTTAGAACCCAGAATTTTCCTTAAGAATAAATGTATTCATTTCAAAATATTTCTGAAACTCCATGGTTCCTCCCATTGCAAAAGAATTTCAGTAACCCCTTTCCCTGAACACAATACACATACTACTGCTACTGTCCCTTAATCTATTTCAGATGATGATGGCTTTTTAGCATAAAATGCTCTTTGGAAATGCTTTCCTGAATTTTTTTTAATGTTTATTTATTTTTGAGAGAGAGAGAGTGAGAGAGCATGTGTGTGCACACATGGGGGAGGTACAGAGAGGGGGACAGACGATCTAAAGTAGGCTCTGAACTGACATCACAGAGCCTGATGCGAGACTCGAACTCATGAACCGCGAGATCATGACCTGAGCCGAAGTAGGCCGCTTAACAGACTGAACCACCCAGCCTCCCCTGTTTTCCTGAAATGTTAAGCATCTATGGTTTGAAGAACTTTAATAGGAATGTGCATTCAAACCTTTGGTGTAAATTCATTCTATATTTTTGTTATTTTTATTTGTTGCCTCTCTATATGGAGAAGTCTTTGTTTCTTGTTATTGACAGTGACATCTTTTTGCAGGATGTTGTGATTTGCTCTGTTTATAGAGTTCTGTGAGATAGACAAATTTAAAAATAAGAATATTGTCTGGGGCTATTATTCTTCTATGTCTAAAGAAAGGAAAGAGATGATCATAGCTTTAACATCAGTTATATGTTAATACAATTTTCTCAAAGTATGGTGTACAAACTACTGATTTTAGGTAGCATGTGTCTTTGAAAATTTGAGTTAGATGCTTATTTTAATGTGAATTAAAAATATAACTAGCTCATAAAATTTATGACTTCATAGATATTATTGCTCAGGAAGATGTTAAGTAAAATGAAAGTAAACTGTTCACTACTGATTTTAAGGAAATGAGTAAACAAGGTAACAATTGTGAAGGTGGCATGTAAATGGCTAAAGTTTTGGAAATATTGAACTAATGTGTTTGCTAAGTGAATATTTTCTGAACCGCTGCAGAAATGTGAGCCTCACTGGTCCTTGGTTACACTGCTCAATTAGTAATACAATCTGTTAAAATTTCTTAATTATAGATGTACAAAATATTGGATAAAAAATGCCTTATCAAACTTTTATCAGACCTACAGTCCTCATGAATTGTCATAACATTGAAGAGATGCAGAAATTAGCCCATATTTTTTGAAATCAGAATCATAGAGAGGATGAATCATCCCAGAGTCAGCATTATACTTCTGTTGTGCCTGTTTCACCAAGACACTGATATCTTAGAGGGGTGCTGTGCACTAAAGGGTGAGAGAGGGGGAGGGGACATAAACATCATCTAGGTCAAGGACCATCAGTGTATCATGTAGTGTGTCAATGGCCATTAAAAATGGTCATATTGTTCGTTTCTTTCAGGGAATCCATTCTAGGGAGGATGTAATTCTAAATATGGAGAAAATCCACACAAGATGTTTATCATAAAGGTATTTATGATACAAGGAATTACAAGCATTCTAAAAAAAGGGAAAGATTAAACAAATTATGGTATAACAGTCCCTCCCTTATCCATGGTTTTGCTTTCCACAGTTTTAGTTACTTCCAGTCAACCACTGCCAGAAGCAGATGATCTTCTTTATGACGCTTCCTCACACGCCTGAGTCATTCACCTCACTTCATCTCATCACATAGACGTTTTATTGTCTCACATCATCACAAGAAGAACAGTGAGTAGTATATAGGCATATCTCATTTTATTATGCTTTGGTTTATTGCGCTTTTCAGATACTGAGTTTTTTACAAACTGAAGGTTTGTGGCAACCCTGGTTCAAGCAAGTCTGTCAGCGCTGTTTTTCCAACAGCATTTGTTCACAATTTTGTCTGTCATGTTTTGGTAATTCTCTTGAAAGTTTCAAACCTTGTCATTATTGTTATTTTGTCATGGTGATCTGTGGTTAGTGATTACAACTTAGCGAAAGCTCAGATGATGGTTAGCATTTTCTAGCAATAAAGTATTTTTTTCATTTTGGTGTGTACATGTTTTTAGGCATAATGCTATTGCACACTTAGTAGACTAAAGTATAGTATAAACATAACTTCTATATGCACTGGGAAACCAAAAAGTTCATTTGACTCGCTTTATTGCAATATTTGCTCTATTGCAGCGGTCTGGAACTGAACCTGAAATACCTTCACAATATGCTTCTACAATAAGATATTTTCAGAGAGAGAGACCACATTCACATATGTTTTTTTACAGTATATTATAACTGTTTTATTTTATCATTGTTGTTGTTAATCTCTTCCTGTGCCTAATTTATAAATTAAACTTTATGTATGTATGCATGGGAAAAAAGGTGATATATATGGGGTTCAATATGGTTTCAGGCATTCATGGTCTTGGAATGTTTCCCACAAGGATGGTGGGCGGGGGGGGACTACCGTATATCTGTAAAACAAGATGAAGAATAGTACCAGCACAGAAAATGCTGAGTGAAAAATGGATTCAAGGCTGATTAACAATCGTACTTACAATTATGTAATACGTACATAAAATGATATAGATATAAATTCACAAATATTCTGAAAGTGGCTATTGTCTTACAGTGGTAGATTAATTATTCCTTTTCCTTTCTCTACTTTTGTATATATAAAATATTTTTAGATTGGCTTTTTATATTATTATATGACATATTTATATTACTTTTTTTTTAAGTTTATTTCAGAGAGAGACAGAGAGAGAGAGAGCAGGGAGAGAGGCAGAGAGAGGGAGAGGAAGACAGAATCACAAGCAGGCTCCATGCCGTCAGCACAGAGCCCGATGCATGGGGCTTTTTGACAAAACTCTGTCAAATCAATATGTTAAATATGTTAAATAAACTACGCTGCTGTATAGTAAATATAATTGTTCAGTCTTTGGGAGATAAATCTTACCTTTTCTTTGTTTGACATACAAATAACTTGCTATTTGAGGGGCGCCTGGGTGGCGCAGTCGGTTAAGCGTCCGACTTCAGCCAGGTCACGATCTCGCGGTCCGTGAGTTCGAGCCCCGCGTCGGGCTCTGGGCTGATGGCTCAGAGCCTGGAGCCTGTTTCCGATTCTGTGTCTCCCTCTCTCTCTGCCCCTCCCCCGTTCATGCTCTGTCTCTCTCTGTCCCAAAAATAAATAAACGTTGAAAAAAAAAAATTTTTAAAAAAACAAATAACTTGCTATTTGAAAAAAAGGAGGATTGAGTCTCAGTGCTAGAGTGAACAGGCATGACAGAATCAAAGAACAGAGGGGGAAATACCAGTTGAAATACTTACTACTAGTTGATTTTTCTTACATTGGTTGCCTTCAATGTCAGCCATGGCTTTTACTGAAGTCAACTTATTCTTTTATTTTGAAGAGAGGAAAAAAGACAGGAAAGAGGAATGGGAACTTCACATGATATGTATGCTGTTAGTTTCTTGATTTGTTTCTCATTCTTTTGGATTCCTATAACCTGGATTCATAAATTTATATCTGTACCTACTGTAATTACATCTATTTTTTCCATATTATTGCATATACTCCTATTGTACCTCAAAGTATATTGTGTCATCAGCTTGCTCAGGAAGCTTTGCTTAGAATCTTAACCCTAGAATATAGAGTTACTGTGACGCATTCCCCATTAGTGCATTACAAGCACTAAAAAATATGCACAATTTTCAACAAAAGCCTCATCCATTCATAATTGTTTTTCTTTTCTGTAAGAAAAGTGCTTAGATCCTCATCACATGTCCTTTTGCTTGACGACTTCTTCACAATAACTTAATCTCTGATTAAAGTCTGGATGCTGCAGGTATCATTCTCCAAGATAACTATATTTCTACCCAGAAATTTGCTTCCCTAAATCATGCCCAAGTTATTGTGAGGGATAGTAACATGTAAGTGAATAGCATCTATTGTGAGATATTAATCGGTCAGGTCTGATGCTCATTTCCTAATGTTGCAGGTTATTTAATAAGAAATATTTGAAGCCTTTTGAGCCCAGATTCCCTCCCACCCTGTACCTCCGCTCCTCTCCAGTGGGCAGGAGAGACTGGTAGGCAGACACCAGGAACTAGGAAGAGCTTCTTAAGGCACAGCTTGCCAGGCAGCTGAGAAGCAGACAGAAACACCCTTATCCCGTTAATTCTGGGCTGCAGGCTCCAACCTCTTAATGTAGATGAGGCAAAGCACTTCATCTTTGTAGCTCTCCTAGCGGGTTTCTTGGGGGCATATTCTTTGAATATATTTCCACTTAATAAAATGACCTCTTATTACTTTATTCAAATCCAAAGGATGCTTTCGAGACTTCATCTTTCTCTCTGCGTTTCTTTGCAATTTTGACACTATTGACTTCTCCAAATTTTCTTTTTTGGTTTCCATACCACCATGCATTTCTGACTCTTCTAGTTCTCTGGCTGCACTCCCCTTTTATATTCCCGTTCTCTGCTCTCTGCCTCCTCTCGCTCCTGCTGTATTTTCACATTGGGTGATGCCCATTGCCACGTTTATATCGGTTTACACTCATATACCGAAGGCCCTGTGGTTCCTCTTCCAGAGTTCTGGACTCTTACATCCAAGTGTAAATCTGCTACTAAATATCTTTATTCTGCATTCCACAGGCATCTCACATCTAAAATTTTCAACCCTGGACTCATCATTTCTCACCTCCATCAGTATTTTTTATATTGATATCTGGCACTAAAAGCCATGGACTTGCTCAAGCGAAACACTTGGGGCTCTCCTAGGCCCCTTATTTATCAACAGCATCTAATCAGTTTTGAAGTGACATTGATTCTGTTTCTTCAATATCTTTGGAAACTACCTGTATGTCTACTCTTGGTTCAAGCCCTCAACATCTCACACCATATCCTCATCTCCTCAGCCTCTAGTCTGCCTGCAGGCAACATTTTAACAGTTATTTTGGGTCATGTTGTTCAGAGACTTCCCATTTTCCTAGCATGTATTTTAATAGCCCTAATGATCCGTGATCTGCATCGTTCTCCAGCCCCATCTTTCAGCCCTTACCAATCAATACCCTAGATGAATCTAAGTTCCAGTGATACCTCGGTACCCATTCATTCCCAATATGCTCCTCCATTCTTTATCCCAACTACTGCTTGCTCTGCCTGAAAGACCATTCCTTTCTTTGGTGGCTTACTTTCTGAAAGGTGCACCTCAAGCATATTCCTCTGGGAAGACTTGACTGACTTTACTGCTCTCTACCAAAGCAGGTGGCCACGTTGTCCTGTTGGACTAGACATTTCCTAGAACCCAGAGTATTCTTCTTTCCCAGAACTTTTTTGCAATAACCACTTTTGAAAACTAAGACTGTATCTTCTATCTCTGAATTCCCAGTACCTAACCCAATGCATGAGACATTGTATGTATCCAATATGGATTTCCTAAATAAATAAAATTTCACGAGTCCCTACTTTTCTGTCCTATTTCTTTTAAGTGAGATTTACCACTACTTAAAGCTCCCTAGCTCACAAAGGGCATAATTTTTCCCCAGAATTTAATAAAAAAAAATCCATCAATTCAACATTTGAATAATTACATCTACTTATTCACACATATATTATGATATCTTCTCAACTAGAGACTGTAGAAGGTTGTGACATTTGAGAGGTCTTGGACCCTGGCAAATGCTCCTTCTGACTTGGTATTGTTTTTTAAAAATCTTGAATCTTTGCTCCATTTAAATATATTTAAAGATTCCCAGAAGGAATACCATATAGTCTGTATTAAAAGGCTCATATTTTTAAATGTTTATTTATTATAAGAGACAGAGCAAAGAAGGGGCAGAAAGAGAGGGAAAGAGAGAGAACCCCAAGCAGGTTCTGCACTGTCAGCACAGAGCCTGACACAGGTCTCCAACCCATGAACCTTCAGATCATGACCTGTGACGAAACCAAGAGTCAGACACTTAACCAACTGAGCCACCCAGGTACCCCCTTTAAGAAAAAAATGTTTATTTATTTATTTATTTATTTTGAGAGAGAGCAGAGAAAGGGCAGAGAGAGAGGGAGAGAGAGAAAGAACAGGTTCACATTTTAAAGCAGCTTGTCCATAGCATGGCCAAGTTTTTGCTTTTGTGCTATTAGGTTATTTTTTAAAAAAGATTTTACTGTCTATTCAAAAAGAAAAAAAAATTTCTTCTAGGCTTTTATCAAGTCTAAGTGCTATCCTATGGTACAGGATGCTTTTGATCTGGTCAATTGACTGCCCCTGTTAGAGTCAGCTTTGTCCCTTTGCTGTGTGACCATGACCAAGTTCCCTAGTCACTATGGGCCTCAATTTTCTCCACCCTAACATAAAGAGAATTATGTTAATTATCTCTTACAGTTTTTATGAGAATAAAATGTATTAGTACATTAGGGCCCTTAAAACAATATTTGAAAAAAACAAATGCTAGCTGTTTTTAAGTCCTGTGGAGTCTATGTAGATCCTATGGTAGCACACCAGGTGGACACTATCTTCAGTTATTTGCTGCCCAATTTTGAGAAGGTAGAATAGTACTACAGGATTATAGAGTTGGAAAAGACTTTATTTTTTTTTTAAGTTTATCTTTTTTGAGGGGGGAGGTGGAGAGAGACAGAGGATCCCAAGCAGGTTCCTCACTGTCAGTGCAGAGTCTAATGCGGGGCTTGATCCCATGAACTATGAGATCATGACTTGAACCAAAATCAAGAGCTTGACCCTCAACTGACTGAGCCACCCAGGTGCCCCATCCTAGGAGAAGTTTTGATAAAGATTAACACTCACTGATGAGGGTTGGCTACTGGGATTTGTCATTTGTGTTAGCTGGGATGTGGAGGGGCAGGCAGAGTGGTGAGAATGTCTAGTTCCAAAGCAAGGCTGAAAGAAAAACAGAAGACAATAAATGCAGAAAGCATCCCTAAGTTAACCATAAGTCATGAGGGAAAGGAAGTGCCACTAAAATATATATATAGTGTCACAGTGTTTTGTTAAACTACTTCTGACTACACCTAGGCACCTCAGTTGAGAGACAAAAATCAGACTGCTCAATTATAGTCCAAGAATACTTAGTTAAATTTTGAAACTTACACTTTCAAAAGCTTCATTACAAATATATATGTGCATATAGAAATATATATATGTATATACATATATATATATAAACATTATAACTGTACACAGAAACAATGATATCAAAAGGTTTATAGTGCTTATTTCTTAGTGGGACCATAGGTAATTCTTATTTTCTTTTTTGCTGTATTTTTTCTCCAAAATTTTAAATAAAATCACCATTTTGCTCTCATTATAAAATAAAATGTTTCAAAAATTTAAATTATTTAAAAATACATCAGAAATCACTATGGTACAATCTTCAAGATTTTCATGACTCAGGGCGCCCGGGTGGCTCAGACAGTTAAGCGTCCGACTTCATCACAGGTCATGATCTCGTGGTTCGTGGGTACAAGCCCTGCGCTGGGCTCTGTGCTGACGGCTCAGAGCCTAGAGTTGCTTAGTATTCTGTGTCTCCCTCTCTCTCTGCCACCCCCCTGCTCATACTCTGTCACTCTCTCTCTCTCAAAAATAAATAAATGTTATGGGCACATATGGGTGGCTCAGTTGGTTACGCATCCGACTTCAGCTCAGGTCATGAACTCACAGTTCATGAGTTCAAGCCCCATGTTGAGCTCTGCACTGACAGTTCAGAGGCTGGAACCTGCTTCAGATTCTATGCCTCCCCCTCTCTCTACCCCTCCTCCACTCTGCTCTGTTTCTCTCTCTTGCTCTCTCAAAAATAAATAAAAACATTAAAAAATTTTTTTAATAAATAAATGTTAAAAAATTTTTTTAAAAAGTTTTGCATGACTTAAATACTTCTTGATAGAACATACTGGAAAACACCCAGTAGGCTAGTAATACCTCTCACTCATAAGCCAGAAACCACCGTGTATGAAAAAGTAAGTTATAGTGAAAGAAAAGAAAAGCACTACTTATTATGCAACATAGATCTTAGAAGTCTCACAGTATCTCAACACAGTTATTCCCCAAATCACAGTTGTCAAGGAAAAGCTTTTTAGACCACAACTGCATATGCACAAAGTGAAAGTCTAAGTGACACGAGGGAACCAGGGGGTTCCCTCTGGGCAAGTTTTCCCTTCAAATACCCCTATCTGCTCCCATTCAGCCTCTTCTGAATGCACAGCTCATCTAAGAGCTGGCCTTTCATTTCACTTTCCTGGACAGGTCATTAGCTGAGTCATTAGCTGAGGCAGATTTGGAGTTCAAAGTGGACATGTTGAGAATATGATGCTGACTGGATATACAAGTCAGATACCCAATGAACAGTTGAAAATATCCATCGGAAAATTTCAAGGCAGAAGTTTGGACTGGAGATACAAAGTTGGTGATTGTCAGCCAATACATGATATTTAAAACTATGAACTGAATGAGATCACCAAGGAGTGGATTGATTGGTTGTTGAGAGAGAGAGAACATGCAAGAAGGGATGGGACCCAGAGAGAGGGAGAGAGAGAATCTTAAGCAGGTTCCACACCCACAGCTGTGAGATCATGACCTGAGCCAAAACCAAGAGTCGGACGTTTAACCTCCTGAGCCACCCAGGCGCCCCAAGCCAAGGAGTGGATTTAGATGGAGAAAGGAAGAAGGCCAGAGACTGAGGCTTTGCACATTTCAACATTAAGGGATCTAGGAGAGGAGGATGAACCAGCCAAAAAGGCTGAGAAGGAGAGATCAGTGAGGTAGGAGGAAAACCAAGAGCATGTGGTATCCTGGAAGGCAATGGAGAAGGGAAGGTGTGTGTCACATGCTATCTATCACATATTTTAGTAAGTTAAAAAGAAGAGGAATGAGAATTGGTCTTTGGATGTAGCAAGGTGGAGTTCACCAGTGACTTTGACAATGGCAGTTTCAGTGGTGTGATGGAGCAGAAGTCTGATTGAAGTGCATTTAAGAGAAAATGAGAAGAGACAGATTGAAAGCTTAAGTAGGAGCAATTCTTTCAAGGAATTGTGCTGCAAAGGGCAATAGCTATTGATGAAAGTGAAGTCAAGAGATTTTTCTTCTAAGATGGGAGAAATAATGGCATGTTTGTAAATAGATAGGAATGAACCAATGGAGAGCAAAAACTCAGAGAAGAAAAAAATTCAGCACTGAGTTTGAGTAAGGAGAAGGGTGCAATTATTGTTTGAATGGAGTAATTGCTTCCAGATAAGAGAATGGGTGACTCATCTCTGAAAGCAAATGGGAGGGCAGAATATGGGTTGCAGCCACTGTTAGAGGTGAGCAGGAGTCTGTGAAAGTCCTCTTCTGATTGCTGAGAATGAGGGTAGAGGAGGAAAGGAGACAAAGTATGAAATCGGCCCCTGACAGAGTGAAAGGTGGATGGACCTGAGAATCACAATGCGATTGCCTGGCAGCATTAATGGCATCACTGAGTTTCAGAGGCAGAAATTTAAAGTGGAATCAGGGGGCAGGGATATTTTTTCCCCCAGCATCATTCAGCTGTGTAAAGTTTGGGTTTAACTAGAGTTGTGATTTTGACATGCATATGTTAAAAACAAGGGAGTCAAAGGTGTATGCATGTGGTGATGATCATGATTGACCATGGAAATTAAATTGGGTAGAGGGAGGAGAAAGGGCCTCAAGGGGGGTGGTAGGATCAATGGATTCTAGGTCCCAGTGAGATTTTGGGATTGTTGGATTTGGGAGAATAAAAGGGGACAAGATGGATGGTAGTGGATAGAAAGTGAGATACAATTTGAAAGTATGAAAGAGTTGCCTTAAAAGTGAATGCCCGAGGTTGGGTGAAGGGCAAGATCTTTGGAAGAAAGGATTCAAGAAACCAAGAGTCCCTGATCACTAAATAATTATTGAAATCTCCAAGAATGGGGGTCATTGGAGTAACAGTGATGTGGGAGCTAAAATGCCCTAGGAGCAGGCTGTTGACATTAACAATGACGGGCAGTGGGTCATGATGTAAGATTCCAAGATTGGGGAAGGCATATGCAGATTAAACAAGGAAGGCAAAAGCAAGGTCTAAAAGTGGCCAGGAGGCTGCTCATTTAGAGCCAGTGGTTCAGGGACTTAAGGGCATAAGCTGCCCCCTGAAAGATTTTTCAAGGTGGTTGAAAATGTAAAGCACTATGGGGGAACCTGGGTGGCTCAGTTGGTTAAGTATCTGACTTTGGCTCAGGTCATGATCTCACAGTTCATGAGTTCAAACCCCGCATCGGGCTCTGTGCTGACAGCTCAGAGCCTGGAACCTGCTTCAGATTCTGTGTCTCCCTCTCTCTTTGCCCCTCCCTACCCCGCTCATGCTCTGTCTCTGTCTCTCAAAAATAAATAAATGTTAAAAAAAGGAAGAAAATGTAAAGCACTATGAAATGTCATGTATTGCTATTTCTAGTGTATGAAAAAATAGTAACTATTATTGTAAATTCTTTCAGCAAAATATTTACATAAATAACCAGGAGGACTTCCTCCCTCTGGCAATCCCCAAAAGTAATAAATAGACTTCTTTTAAAGTCACTGAGACAAGAGATCATTCAGAAAGGTTTTTTCAGCAAAGTCTCTTTATTTTCTCATAATGAAACTGTCAGAGAGTACCAACCCTGATAATTTAGACCTCTGAGAGTAAAGTTTCTAAAAAGTCTAAAGAGAGATTTGAAACCCCTACCTCTGTTTAAGAGGATGGAGAGAGATGTTTGTCCCCTGTTAACCACCTTGGAGAGGATCTGGTCTTCTGTGATTGACATTTTTCCTTTATGTGTTTCTTTTTTTAATGTTTATTTATTTTATTACTTTTTATTTTTTAATGTTTATTTATTTTTGAGAGGGTGCTAGTGGGAGAAGGGATAGAGGATTGAAGCAGGCTCTGGGCTGACAGCAGCCAGGCTGATGTGGGGCTTGAATTCATGAACTTTGAGATCATGACTTGAACCGAGGTCGGTTGCTCAACCAACTGAGCCACCCAGGTGCCCCTATTCATTTATTGTTAAGGTTTATTTATCTTTGAGAGAGAAACAGAGAGTGAAAGTGGAGAAAGGGCAGAGAGAGAGAAGGGAACAGAGGATCTGAAGCAGGCTCTGCGTTGAGAGCAGAGAGCCCGTCGCGAGGCTCGAACTCATGAACCATGAGATCATGACCTAAGCTGAAGTCAGACACTTAACTGACTGAGGCACCCAGGTGCCCCTCCATGTGTTTCTAACGTGATGGATGGTGATGACCAATTGTAACTTCTCTACTCTCATTTGGGACTCAGGACAGTGAGTTTCCTCTGTTCTCTTACCTGGGATGTTTCAAGTAGAAATCATGCAACAATGCCTATGACATAATGCAGGAAATAAATATGGATTATTCCTTATTCTATCCATTCTCTTATTATAATAAAGTCCTCTGTGTTTAATATTTTTTTAACCTAGAAAGTTCTAAATTAGAACTGGATCAAAATCTATGAACACCAATTTTGGGTAAGTTTTCACATGAAGTTTTGAATTAATTATTTTCTCCTAATTATAGAACTATACATAGTCATCGTAGAAATCATAAAAAGAAGGGGAAAATAGTCAAAGAGTATTACTGAGAGCCAAAGATGCTAAATATTTTGGTGTATTTCCTGCTATTTTTGTAGTCATTCTTTTTTTTTTTTTTTTTTTAATTTTTTTTTTTAACGTTTATTATTTTTGGGACAGAGAGAGACAGAACATGAACGGGGGAGGGGCAGAGAGAGAAGGAGACACAGAATCGGAAACAGGCTCCAGGCTCCGAGCCATCAGCCCAGAGCCTGACGCGGGGCTCGAACTCACGGAGCGCGAGATCGTGACCTGGCTGAAGTCGGACGCTTAACCGACTGCGCCACCCAGGCGCCCCTGTAGTCATTCTTAATAATTGTGGTAAAATACACATAAAATGTGCCATCATAATCATTTTAAGTGTAGAGTATAGTGGTATTAATTTACATTCACATTCTTGGGCTACCATCACTCCCATCTATCCACAGAATGCTTTTCATCTTGCAAAACTGAAACTCTGTTTTCACCATCAAACAATAGCTTCTCATACCCCACTCCACTCCCCCCACCCCACCCAGCCCCTTGGCAACCACCATTCTACTTTCTGTCTGTATGCATTTGACTACTCGAGGCACCTCAGGCAGTAAGTAGAATCATGCAATTTTGTCTTTTTGTGATGCTTATTTCATGTTATATAATGTCCTCAAAATTTACCTGTGTTATAGCATTTGTCAAAATTTCCTTTTTTAAGGAAATGTATGTGTATACCACATTTGTTTATCTGTCTGTTGATGGGCACATAAGTTGCTTCTACCTTTTGGCTACTGTAAATAGTGCTGTTTTGAACATGGTATACAAATAACTCAAGTCCATGCTTACCATTATTTTGGATATGTATTCAGAAGTGGAATTGCTGCATCATATGATAATTCTATTTTTAATTTCTGAGGAAACACCATAATATCTTCTTCCATAACAGCTGTACCATTTTATATTCCCACTAACAGTGTGCTAAGATTATAATTTATCCACATCCTGGCCAGTACTCTATTCTTTTTTCCTTTTTTTTTTCTTAGTAGCCATCTTAATGGGTGTGAAGTGGTATCTCATTGTGATTTTTGTTTGCATTCCCTAATTATTAGTGATGTTGAGCATCTTTTCATGTGCTTATTGACCATTTGTATATCTTCTTTGGAGAAGTGTCAGTTCAAGTCCTTTGCTATTTTTTTAAATTAGATCATTTGTATTTTTACCCTTGAGTTGTAGGAGTGCTTTACATATTCTGGATATTAATTCCTTATCAGCTGTACGATTTGCAAATATTTTTCCCATTCCAGGGGTTCCTTTTGCACTCTGTTTAATATGACCTTTGATGAGCAGAAGTTTTTAAATTTTATGTAGCCCAATATATTTGGGGTTTTTTTGTTTGTTATCTGTGCTTTTGATATCATACCCAAGAAATCACTGCAAAATTCAGTATCAAAGATTTTCTCCTGTTATCTTCTAAGACTTTTGTAGTTGTAGGCTTTATTTTATTTTATTTTAGGCTTTACACTTTTCAGTTAGTTTTTGGCTTTGGTATAAGGTAAAAGTCCAACCTTATTCTTTTGCACATGGACATCCAGTTTTCCCAATACCATTTACTGAAAAGATTGTCCTTTCCCCATTGAATGGTCATGGCACCCTTATCAAAAATCACTTGATGTGAAGGGTTATTTCTGGGCTCTCTATTCTATTTCATTGGTTTATATGTCTGTCTTTATGCCAGTATCACACTGTTTTGATTAGAGTAGCTTTGTAGCAAGTTTTAGAATCAGAAAGTACAAGACCTCCAACTTTGTTCTTCTTTTTCAAGATTGCTTTGGCTATTTGGGTTTTTTGAGATTATAAATGAATTTTAGGATGGATTTTTTTTCTATTTCTGGAAAAAACATCATTCATCTTCATCTTTTTAAAAACATAGTAGCTGTCACACTGTGAACACTGGTATATTCTGTTTTTTCCTCCTTAACATTATATTTATCTTGTTAAAAATAAACACTAGGTCTTTTTATTCAAACACTTCATAAACATATTTCACAATGACTACATAAAGGAAAACGAACAAATGGAAATATAACTGAAAGACTAGAAAATATTTATGCCTCAAACTATGTGACTAGAATATACTTTAGATATTATAATCATAAAAATGAGAAACATATGATTCAAGATTGTAATTCTTATATTATTTTTGACCAACTACAACTCTGGAATTCATTTATTTCCTCAGCAAATATTGCTGAGTCTCTATAGTTTATAATACACTGGGAACCTAGATATAAATTAGATATGATCTTCACCCTCAGGGAAAGGGAACAAATACTAAAATTTAGTGAAAGTGTAGTATGTGTCATGGGTTTTCACTTTCTTTTTTAGTGTTTGTATTCGTCTTTTGGAAAAGTGGTGTTAGACCCATTTACAGATGAGGGGAAAAAACATTCATTTCAGAAGCGTGTCTAAGGTGACACGGAGAGTGGATAGCAGGGCTGGGATACAGTTCAGGGTTGTCTGCTTCCAAAGCTCATGCCCTTTTCACTCTCCCAAGTTGCCTTTAGGCACTAATGACATAGCACAAGAGACAGGAGTACATATAGCTAAGTGTAATGTGAACAAAAACTCGTATAGCTATGAATTCTGCCAGAAAAGAGTAAAAAAAAGGCTTTAGAGAAATGCCACTATAATTTAAAACTTGGAAACTGAGAATTTCATTAGATAAAAATGGAAAGAGCAGCATTCTATCATTCATCCGTTCACAAACCCGCACTGAGCTTCCTTCTATTTCACAAATCCACACTGAGCTTCTATTGTGTGCTAGTCACACGGCTGGTACCAGCTGTGCACTGGAGATTTGAAAGAGAATGAGTGAGGCTCTGCCCACTCTCAGGAGTCAGTCTCTTGGGAGACAGTTAAGTAACTGATATATGATAGAGCCTTGTGCCAAGCTCTGCCACAGAGGAGAAAACCGAGTGCCGGGGGACACTATTACAGGGTACTAAGGGCAAGTGCACAGTGACAGAAGCTGTGCTGCATTGCAGGTATGCTGGGTACCACACACTGGATTCCAAGTTCAGGTGCTTGGACGACTTCATCCTATAGGCAACAGCAAGACAGCAGACATTTTTTTTTAATTTTTTTGTTTTGTTTTGTTTTGTTTTAGAGAGAGAAAGAGCATAAGCAGGGAAGGAACACAGAGAGAGAAAATCTCAAGCAGGCTCCATACTCAGCACAGAGCCTGATGCGGGATTCAATCCCAGGACCCTGGGATCATGACCCCAGCTGAAAGCAAGAGTCAGATGCTCAACCGACTGAGCCACCCAGATGGCCCCCAGCAGACATTTTTAAGGAGGGGAGTAACAAGGTTAATTCTGCTTTTAAGAGGCTACCTGGCAATGTGTGAAGTATAGAGTTATGGGGATATGGAAAGAGACAGGTGGCAGGAAAACCAGTTTGGAGGCTAATGGTCCCAACTAGAGATGGAGGGGACCTGGGAAAGACAATAACAGAAGAGATTGTGAGAGCAGAGACCATATTTGCAAGGAGAAGATGGCAGAATTCATCCAATATAGGATGTGTAGTGTGAATAGGAGTCAAGAGAACAGTGTAAACAAAGGCTTCAGGTCATATATATGTTCAGAACCACTGCATTATTTGCAAGTGAAGGGCTCATTCAGCACTTCATAAGTAGGTAATGAATGCTCTTTGGATTATCAGTGTTTATTTCATATATTTAGCCATGCTAAAATACCCTTAATAGTTGAATAGATTTTTTTTCTCCCAGTTTGCCCATGGCCTGCAATACTATGTACACTATTAATTCTGTTAGCAAACTCTTTCTACATAGATAGTACAAGTGAAATTTTTATTGCTGTTATATTGGAGCATCATAGATTTTGAGACAATGGACTAGTGATGTTTTTCTATGATAAAATTCAAAAAGAGTAATGTATTTTTTTTTTCTGAAATGGGGTTCAAAAAAGGTTATTGGTAGATAAATAATATGCATCACTATTTTAATGTTTCATAAAAGTTTTCCATTTTATTAGGTCATTTCTAAGTCTTGTAATTTATTTGGCTCTTTTTTGTTCTGTAGAGCCACATTTGTTTTCATTAAGTAAAGATACACATCTAGTTTAAGAAGTGGGATCTTTTATGCCTGTGCTGTTATATGTAACCAGAAGAGGGTGGCAGTGAGGCACTAGAAAGCATGAACAGACCCTTAAAATTGCAGAAAGGCATTTAAGATCATCATGTAAATGACACAAACATTTGTTGGGACTGACAACTCATTAACTGACTCATTTTCTGAGCCAGAGACTATGACATAAACATTGTCACAGAATTTTCAGAACATCTGATGATGTCCTTATAATGCAAAAAGTAACACTAAGAAGTAGTCTCAACATTTTACATCAGTCTGAAAGGAAAACAATTAGAGGATGAATTAAGAATAAACATATTGTTTCTTGTTAAAGAGCGTAGGCAGAGAATTTAATAGCTTATAGAGACAACAAAAGGAATCCTATTTTCTTTGAATATTACAGATATTCCTGAAATAAAAAGAAATACTTCCAATTTATCAAATATATGGTAAGCAAAGTGTAGGATTAAGGAACTGAGAGAGGATGTCCAGATTCAGTAGATATCTCCTTTTATAAACAATTCATGAAAACAAATACTTTTTGAGTACATCATATATGCTAGGAATTATCCTATGTGCTAAACATTCCCGGCTATAGAGAAGAACAGAACAGATGCATACCCTGTCCTATTGGAGTATATATTATAGTGGGGAAGATAGACATTAACAAAACCACTAAAATTAATTCATAGTTACAATTGAGAAAAGAATGGAAAGCAGTCTACCACAGGGCTACAAGTAAACTAGTTTAGGTTCATTCCCCAAATGAACCTATCTTGGAGATTAGATAAAACTGAAAATAGGACGTAAGAACAACTTATTTGAAGTACTTAATACCTATTTACATTATGTATTTCTTTTAACAATAAATAAAATGGATAAGGGAAAATCTACATAATAGTAAAAATAACAATGCACAAGAGTATTTGGGTAGTTAATATACAACAATAAAACACCACTAATTTGAAGTGTAGTAAAATACCCCAAGACTTCTCTGACTGCCTGAACTTGATTAAACAACCATATCAGTCATCAGACTGGCTGCGGCTTCAACTGAGAATCTGTCCTCACTTGATCCACTCAAAACCCCAGGTCCCAAACCTGAAAAACACTTGTGTAAATATAATCCCCTACCTCCTCTTTTTTGTTCATTCGTCTCAGCATCTCCAACATCCCAGATTCTCAGTTTATCCAGGCTATGAGCCCACTTCTAGGTCCTCTAGCCTCTCTGAGTCTGGACCCCTTTGTTCACAGGCACTTTAGACTTTTGATATGTTCCTTTGCCCTCTGCTGTATACACTTTCCAGATGTGGATTGACTCAGCTGTCTAGAGTAGAGGTGGGGTAGCCCCTCAGCTGACTGATGGCATCCATTATTGAGGAACTGTAGCTGGGCCCCACTGAATCTTTTATTTATCCTTACTTAATTGTCTTTCCAATTCTCTACAGCCCCTGTTTCAATCCAGGATCCCCCCTTTTCAAGCTGAACTCACTGCTGCCACCCTACCTCCCAGATTTCCATCTGTTTGACTTAGGATACTGGGTTATCTATGGTGAACTCTCAGATTTTCTGTCGGTCATTAGCCATTTTTTTCTCCTTCCCTTATGCCTCAGAGAAATGGTAGTCTACCTTGGATTAAGCCTACTCCTTCTGACTTCTTAAACCTCTTTTGTGATTTTTCTCATTCATATTCTTTCTCTTTCATTTTTTTCTTTGCTTTCTTTATTTTTCCTTTGCCTTCTAATAGCTCCTTAGCCTACACACGTGTTCAAATCTAATGATTTTTATGAAATATTCATTTCCCCTGAGACTGCATTTCATCTTTCTCCTTCCCTTAACAGCAGTGCTTCTCAAAATAGTAGTCTATATTTATCCCTTTCACTTCCTTGATTAACACTCATGCATCTACTTCTGATCTGCCCTCTTCTGATTATGATGTCTATTTACAAGATCAACCAGAACTTTATAATCACCTAATCTAGTTGCCTCTTCCCAGCAGTTACTCTGGGGTTTCCTGTGGAACTTGTTGCTCAGTATCATATCTCTGCTGTTCTTGGTTCTCACAGTTCTGGCTGTTTCATTGGAGGCCATAATTTTACTGTTTGGCTCTTGAGTAGAGGCATTTTGTAGAAGTCCGGTCTTCTTCATATTTTACCTTTGCCTCCTTTAATCTAATACAGTGGCTTCTATTATTGCCCCCGACGTGGATGATCCCCAAATTCCTCTCCAGCCCTAATTTCTCTCCTGAATCCGACTCACATTTCCCACCTTTTGTAGAGAGCTTCATTTATCTACAAGATTCCATGGGCACTTCAAACAGAACTGGTCTGAACTCATCATCTCTCAGTGTTCCACACACCCTGGATTTCCTGCTAATTCTAATCATGATCTACATTTGCTCTTGCTGTGTCTCCATCCCACCCCATCTGTCTGAAATGCATCTCTTTGTACCACTTTCCTTGTTCCCCAGTCCCTGCCTCTCCATTTTCTCCAGTTGTTGGAGTCCTACCCATCCTTCAGTGTTTAGCTTATATTTGTCCTTCTTAACAAGAAATTACTTAACTAAATCTCCCCTTCCCCACTCTTCACCCATTCTTTGCTTGGAATTCAACTATATCTGATCCCCCTCAGTCTTGTGTTTGAGATACAGATTTGTGTTTGTCATCTCTATTAAACCCTGAGGCCTAAAAATGCTGGGACTATGTCTTATTCATCTTTAGATCCCCTGCAGAACCTGACACATAGCAGAAAACCTAGAAATTATGGTTAATTTGCATTGCTGGAAGAAAAGTACCTTCATTTTTTTAAAGTTTATTTATTTATTTTGAGAGAGGGACAGAGAAAATGAATGGGGGAAGGACAGAGAAAGGGGGAGAGAGAATCGTAAACAGACTCTGCACTGTCAGCACAGAGCTCGATGCAGGGCTTGAACTCACAAACTGAGATCATGACCTGAGCCCAAACCAAGAGTCAATGCTTAACCTATTAAGCCACCCAGGCACCCCACAAACCTTAATTTTTAAGAATTGAGAAGAAAATGGAATTTATAATATGCAGGCTACAAATCTAAGAGAATATAGGATCTAAAAAAAAAAATTTACATCAAATATAGTTGACATTTTTCCTATTTCAGTTGAGGCAGATTTTTAGAGGATGACATAAAATTTCACTCGGTAAAGGCCTTTTTTTGGGGTAATTTAATTCTTGGAAATTAAGATTTAAATTTCAGGGACTGGGATTTTATTTTACTTTCTTTAAAGTTACTAAGTTGGGAACGACTGGGTGGCTCAGTCAGTTGAACATCCAATTTGTGCTCATGTCATGATCTCACAGTTCTCGAGTTCGAGCCTCGCGTTGCGCTCTGTGCTGACAGCTTAGAGCCTGGAGCCTGCTTCAGATTCTGTGTCTCCCTCTCTCTGCCTCTCCCCTGCTGATGCTCTGTCTCTGTCTCTCAAAATGAAATAAACATTTAAATAATAAAAATAAAGTTAGTAAGTTGGCCTGCTACTGTTTCATGGATGCTGGCAAAAGACATGAGATGATCCTCCTGGGTCAAAGACAGGGGACTTCATTATTCAGGAGCACAGCAAGCATGAGCATCATGTAGACATCTGTTTCTTATGTCCTCTAAGTCCCAAAGGAGTGATACTGACCAGTCAAGGTGGGTTTGTGTTGCAGTCAAGGAACATTGATCTTGAGGAAGCCACTGCTTTTATAACAAAATTGTTCTATGACCTCATTTCTCAAGGTTGCTGCAAATACAAACCTGATAAATAGGCCAAGCAAGGGAAATTGGGTTGACATTCTTGACACGCTCAGCAAGAGCTTGCAGAGATGCATGCCCACAGCCCATGGTGGATTGCCTTTCCCAAAAACATTCTGTGAGAGTAATGATTGATGATTATCCTGGTGCAACAGAGGGACTCAATAAATACTTGTTGAATCAAATTAATTAATTAATGAGAAGAAGGGGAACCACTGAGGAATTTAAAAAGGCAAATAGAGTGAATCCCTGTGGGAACAGTTCCAGATTTCAGATCTTTTTCAGAAGAAAAAGTCAAAGGGTTATGAGAACTAAGACTTTGTAGACCACTTAGCCTTATAACAAATAAAATTTCCCAAAACTTTACCTCATGGAAAGTGAGAAGGACTCATATACAAAATAATCACTGATTAAGTCCAAACAACCTAAGGCAATGCCCATAGCTTGCTGAATTAGTATCACAGTAACTATAGTTCTTTCCATCTGCAGTGTTTTACCATGCACTAAATTTCATTGAAAGTTTAGACATTATGCTCATTTGGGAACTTCTACCACACATGAGTTTTACTTCCTTAAAATGGTGACTTGAACTACAAATCAACATATATTATGCTAATGAATTTGATCAGAATTAAATACTCGCTTCAAAAGTTGCAAACAAATGAAATACCTTACCCTCTCAAAGATTCTCTCTTGCTTTAAAATTAAAGTATGATTAACATAAAACACTGTATTAGTTTCAGGTGTACAATATAGTGATTCTACAATTCTATACATTACTCAATGATCACCACAATAAATGTAGTCACCATCTGTCACCATACAAAGTTATTACAACATTACTGATTATATTCCCTACTCTGTACTTTTCATCTCCATGACTTATTTATTTTGTAACTAGAAGTTTGTACTTCTTCATCCCTTTTATCTATTTCACCCAACCCCCCACCCTACTGCCCCTCTGGCCACCACCAGTTTTTTTCTCTGTATTTAAGAGTTTGTTTTTTTGTTTGTTTTTTCATTTATTTTGTTTTGTTTTGTTATGTTTTAGATTCCACATATAAGTGAAATCATAGGGTATTTTTCTTTTTTTATCTGACTTATTTCACTTAGCCTAATACCTTCTAGGTTCATCTATGTTGTTGCACATGGCAAGATCCCTTTTTTTTTTTTTTTATAGCTCAGTGATATTCCATCATATGCTCCATACCACAACTTCTTTATCCATTCATCTATTGTTGGACACTTGGATTGCTTCTGTATCTTGACTATTGTAAAAATTGCTGCAAATAAACATAGGGGTGCATATATCTTTATGAATTAGTAGTTTCATTTTCTTTGGGTAAATATCCAGTAGTGAATTATTGGATTGCATGGAGTTTCTATTATTAATTTTTTTTAAAAACCTCCACACTGCACCAATTTACAATCCCACCAACAGTGCATGAGGGTTCCCTTTACTCCACATCCTCATCAGTACTTGTTATTTCTTGTCTTTTTAATACTATCTATTCTGACTGGTAGGAGGTGATATCTCATTGTGGTTTTGATTTGCATTTCCCTGATGATTAGTGATGTTGAGTATCTTTTCATGTGTCTGTTGGCCATCTGGATGTCTTCTTTGGAAAATGTCTATTTAGGATTGTAATGCCCGAAGTTCCGAAACCTCCCACAAAAGTCCACCAGAGTCGTGAGTCAAAGCCAAGCGGCAAAGGTCGTTTATTGCAGGTTCGAACCTGGTCCTCTGCGCACTCGTCGCCGGTGACGCAAGAGGCCTCGATCAGGGTTGGTACAGCGTTTTTATAGACAGAGACAAATAGCACAGGGGAGGTTTCAAATTATGAGGGGCCTGATTGGTTGATTTTAAAGTAAGGACATTTGTTGTTCTCTGATTGGGCGTCCTTTGTCTGTCCTTTGGCGGGAAGGCTTTGTCCGTTACTTGTGGCGGGAGGAAAAAGGGGGAAGGGGGAAGAGGGTAGGGTAGGTGGGGAATGTGCTAAGCAAGCAGGTTTACAGACGCGAGAAATGCCGGTTAGTTTATGTACAATTACTCATTCCATTACCTATCAGACTACATTTAGGAAGGTTTACAACCCATTCTACTACACAGCGGGTTACATTCAGGAAGGGCTTCACAATGCTCGTAGCAAACAGCAAGCAAAACAGACTTCTCAGCAATTGTATTTCTTATCAAAGATCCATAATAAGCAGAAAAGAGAACCTAGCTTTAAACTAAGGCAGGGCTGTCATTTGGATTGTTCCTTTCAGGATCTCTGTCCATTTTTTAATCAAATTGTTCATTGTTTGTTTGTTTTGGTGTTCAGTTGTATAAGTTCTTTATATATTTTGAATATTAACTCCTTATCAAATATATTATTTGCAGATATCTTTTCCCATTCACTAGGTTGCTTTAGAAAACCATCAATAAAACAAAAAGGTGATCTAGTGGGTCAAGATTCTCTTGAAGGAAAGGAATTAACCTGAAATATCTTGTCAGAGTGTAACAGTGAGGTACTTGAGACATGTAGGTTGGAAGTGCAGATTTGTGAGGGAAGTTTACTTTTACACTGATGATTTTAACTCTTGTTTCTCAAGACCGTATTAGTCCAAGTGACTAAAATACTTAGGCTACAGTCACAAAATTTTGTGATTGCATATCTCAATGTTTAGCCTCTCTACTTTCCTTTTTTTCCTGTATGCTTTCCAGTCTTTTCAAACTACTGTTGCAGTGTCGCTGTTCTCCCATCTGCTGCTCTCACAATTGGAGATTGATTGCCTCCAGGATTCACAGTGTTTCTAGCAACCTTATATACTTTGAATTTTTAAATCACTACTACAGGAAGGTTTTGTTTTTAAGATCTAGAGTTCCTCTCTCCTCTCCCAAGGAATGTTACCCAGGTTCCTCTAAGGAAGCAGGGTTAGAGGGCTTTTGAGTAACCTGTGCTTCACTCAGACTCAAACTGGTATCCCCAGATATGTCATATAGTTGGAACCCTTCCCTACCCCAAGGCAAGTTCTCAGCTTTCCTGAGGCTCTTTCCTTTTCTTTCCTCAAGTTTATAGAAAGCTTCATCATCCTTTTGTCTTGGAAAATCTTTACAATAGAGATGATCATCATTTCCTTCATTGGTCTTATCCTCTTTACCAACATCCCATTTTCATACCATTTGCTCTATTCTGCCCTGATTGCTGAGATTGTCCCACACAACAGGTCACAACAGGTCCCCTTCCCCCAGCCATCAGCGTCATTGTTGCTGTGCCTGAATGGACCAGGAGTAGATAGCTGATGCCAGAGGTAACAAGCCATATGTTGTGCTAAGACTTTGTCTTTGAACTAAGGATGCTGAGACTGAATTAGTTTCTGCTGAGGATTTGAATCAGGAGGTCATGTAAAGCCATGATAAATGGATCAGATAAGGATGGTCTACAGAGAAGAATAAGGCAGACCTTGTATGTTCTGTTTGCCTCTGTACTCTTACCATCTAGCATGGTACCTGATACATAGTAGGCTATCAGTAAGTCTTGGTGGAATAAATAAAACAGACTCTTAAAGGGGGAGAGAGAGAGAGAGAGATTACTTTTGCTTCCAACAGCTTTTGGTTTCTGACTCTAATCCCTCATGAGGACTATCCGCATTTCCTGTCCTATGTCCAGGAGAGATCCTTGTGTCCATCCAATAAATCTCCCTTTATGCTAAAGCTAGTTTGGGTGTATTTTGTTCCTTACAGCTACATTAAACCTAAGAATCTCTTAATATAAGGGTTCCAATCATTAGAACTTAACGTCTCTGTGTCCCCAGGGAGCTACAGTTCCTCACGCAAGCCAGAAATCTTGATGACTTGTGCAGAAATCACTGAATTCCAGAAGTAGGCATGCCTCCACTTTGCTTGATATGAACCTCACATTGTTGGGACAGGGAAAAGAGTAGAAACACAAATTCACCTGAAAATAAAAGAATTACCTCCAAAAATAAAGTTTGATGGTCTTCTTAAAAAGTTACCTCTTGGGGCACCTGGGTGTCTCAATCGGTTGAGCATCGACTCCAGCTGAGTTCATAGTCTTGCAGTTCCTGGGGTGATAGCAGGGAGCCTGCTTGGGATTTTCTTTCTCTCCCTCTCTCTCTGCTACCCCCCCACCAACTCCCTCACTCTCTCTCTCACAAATAAATAAACATTAACAAAATAAAAAATTAAAGCAACATCTCAGGACACCTGGCTGGCTCAGTTAGAGGAGCACATGGCTTTTGATCTTGGAGTTGTGGGTTCGAGTCCCACAGTGGGTGTAGAGACTACTAAAAAAATAAATAAATACACTTTAAAAAAAAAAGCAACCTCTGAAGAAAAACTCCAGAAACTCCAACTTGAGGATCCTTTTGTAGAGAGGGCCAGGTCTTATGCATTGTTGATTGAACGTGACTTTATTTAGGGTCCACAGGGTAGATCAGGCATGATCAAGAGACACTTGCCAACCTAAGCTCCAGGACGAGGGGGAGTAGGTCATGGCTTCACCTCAACTTCTGAAATGCAGTTGAACTAAACTTGGTGATGCAGGAAATTTCTGTGCAGTTTCTGGTTGTCTTCTTGATTATCACGCAGCATGTGGAGGAGAAAGGTTAGTCTTTCCTGCTCACTAAAGTAGCAGGGAGACAGGGCACATATAAACTCCGCTATAGAAGGAGGGAGGTGGTTGAAAAAGCCAGAGGTAAACATTCTAGGTTTGAAAAACAGAAAAACAAAATACCTGGAGGCAATATGGCAGGTTTGGCAAGAACACAGGCAGTGAGACAGATCTCCAAAACCAATTCACCAACTTACTGATTAGCTCTGTGTCTTGGGCTAAGCTGCTTAAACTCATAACCTTAGATGTCTCAAGTTTCCTGGCCAGTGGTACCCATGCTAAGTGCTCAGTAAATGGTAGGGATGATTAGGATTGTTAGTGCTTAGTAATTTAAGCAATAATGAAGAATGTGTTACTTTTAGGTTGACCAAAAGGGAGATTGAAAACTTTTTTTTTTTAACTGAAGAAATATTGTACTAAAACATATATTTAACAGCTCTTCTTCACTGTTACTTTTACAATATAAATCCCTATGTGATCGAGAAATGTAAAAGAAGAGACCAGTAAATATCTAGCAAGATGGTAGCTATACAGCAAACCGCCATGAATTGTGGTATCACTCAACAGAAGTATAAACTTCCTTAGAAGAAGGAGAAGGAGAAATTCCCTAAATAGGAGGCACGTGTGAATTCTCACATGCAGTCTTCTGACCTTATGCACTTGCAAACTGTATGACCTCTAGATGGCGAACTTGGATAGGGTGAATACTAAGCAATGACTACCTAGAGAAGAAAGCAACGGTTTTTGTTCCGTTAAAGGAAGGACTAAGTTAGATTGCTACATTGATAAAGGCTGTACACTATACCAACCCAAGACAATACTTTGCTGACACACTGGATGTCTTCCTCTAAAGGGGCCGTCCATCTGCCTGTCGAAGTGAGTCTACCCTCAGTCATATGTGCTGTTGAGGGACAAGCCTGCATTAGTTTCTGAAAGAAATGTTTTGGTTCAGAATTCATACGGGCTGCTAGTCACTGATACAGGAGAACGGTATCAAGTAGGGAATATAAATAGATTTCTTACAAGTCTCTTGAGGCGTACAGAAATGTTACCCTCTCAGAATATCCATATGTAACACTATTTAATTATCTGAACCCATCTTACATGTCCAAAGTATCCCCATCTTTTGATCTGTATAAATAATTATATCCTCCCTTGCTCACTTATTGCCCCTGTTGAGTATTTGTTCTGTCCACTTCCCAAGGCAATCCTTTAGGGACCAATTATCATCCTTTATTGACATCATCTCACTGGCTGATGGAGATTTCTAGAGTTCCACACTGGGCATTCAGGACTCCTAAGGGAGCTCTGTGGTACTTTATATGATCTATATGCCCTGCTTGAGAAACATTTTCTTCTTAAAATTCTACCATGAGGTACTATTTTTAGCATATTTACTAGTTTTACCAGATCACAACTACATATAATATGTGAATTTGTAGTAAAATTCGTGTGACTTTCCAAAACTGTGTCTGCTCATGCAGTGGCTTAGATGTTTTGTTGGTTCTTTCAGTTGTGAAAAAGCCTAGTAATTCACCCAACATGATAGATGGATGACCTTTTGCTGCATTATAAAAGGGTCACTGTCCCCAAAGCGCCTCTCAGCTTGTGGATCAGGTAAAGGAACATCTCTAAACTTTTGTGGTGCCTCTGCCCTGGCAGTTATCACAAGGCTGTAATTATTGCCTAAACATTGGCCTCCCCACAACTATGTACTTATGGAGTCCAGAAACTGTACTATATTTATCTGTTTATCCTTAAACAGATTGTGTCTGGCACATGGTAGGTACTTATGAAAATGTTGAGTGGATTAAACAATAATATATGTGCTTTGGAAAAACAAGAGAAGGCAGCAAGGAGGAAGTATCAATTTAGGAAAAACAAAAAGAGGAAGATAAGCTAACCACCTATAAGGAATTGTGCCTATATTAGACAAATTTCATTCCAAAAGTATAGAAAAAGAGAGAACAGCAGTGGATTGTGTCCAGCCAAATACATTTATTTTTACTAACCAAATTCTTGAGAGGTTGACTTATAAACTAATGTGCTAGTTCACCATTTCCTGTAGAGAACATCTCTTCAGAGATTACAAGTTTTGTGTCCAGGTTACAGCATTGCCCTTAACCAATTCCACTGACTTCGCGTCTTCATTCATTTCAAAATGAAGAAAGTCCCTAACTTTCAGGATGGGGCAGTTCTGGTTTTCAGGTATCTTCTAAAAGCTTCTAAAAAGTTGCAGTTACTCTAAGATATGGTAGGTAGAGAAGTTATCAGAATGTTCAGAAATTGTAGATTTAGATTTAAAGATACCCACTGGTAAAAGCCATACACTAGAAGGTAGGAACGAGGAACAATCAGAAACAGACTCTGAAAGACAGTTCAAATAAGAGGAGCTACACATTACCCCAAAGTTTTACTCATAGAGTTGACAATGGGACATCTGACATGAAATAATAGGGATGGCCAAAGACATGAGGACCATGCCTAGTGATGGAGAGTATAGGACTGTCATGTCTACACATGGTGAACACTCAATAAATGCTGGTTGAATGAGTAAGCCATTGTGTGCCCGAGCTGCTGTTAAGGGAAGTCATGAACTGCTTTGTCAAAGGCAGGGTTTATTTATTTACTTATATATTTACTTAGGTACATGTAAAAAGGAATCAAAGTGGCATGCACTATTAAAATGTACATAAAACAGGGTAGGAAAAGTTAAAGCAGAAACCATTTAGAAGAAAGGAAGAAAGCAATGGCCTGGAAACCTGAGGTGAGAGAATCATTACAATGGATCTTATAGGAAGCCCTGAGCTTCCTGACAACCAGTTCAAAAGGGAAACATACTAGATCATACATTCTCATCAGCCAGTAAAGGGGAGTTTGTAAATTCATCTGGAAATGGAGAGTTATTCTTGCAACTTAATTCTAGAAAGAGTTTACTGCATGGACACTTAAATAAGAGGAAGAAGACATTTAATAAGTTTTTCATCAGCTACATACATCTTATTCATTGACTAAACTTAAAGGTAACCACCACCAACATACCCTATGTAAAATAATAGATGACAGAGAGGGGGAATGTGTATGAACATACACACCTGCCGCTCAAGCAAGGAAATACAAATATTGACCACAGTCCCTATGTTTGCAACTAGTTATGAGACTACATTTGTAAGTTCCTTACTACACTTTCAGTAAACAGGAGGAAGACTCTTCTTCCCTATAGTTTCTGAGCCCCTGTAATCTGCCCTTGGGTGAAACAACACCATATATTGGTTATTGATTTGGAACATATACCATTTTCTCTAGACCAGTACCCCTACCTCATAAGATATCCTCCAGCTGGCTCTGTAACTTAGTGTTCAATAGACTATTGCTTTGCTATAAAAAGCCAGCTGCTCCTGGGTTATGGTAAGACCAGTGAGTCCTGTGGGAAATTACCTATAACATCCTGACCAGAAGCAATGTTATGTGGATTACTGTTGGTGAATTAAGCCTTCAGGAAGTCCACAGAATATATTGCTAATAGAAACATAGCAAGGAAGTCAAATCTCTATCCAGAACAAATATCCATTTTATTGAGAAAAATTGCTACCAAGTCCATAATGAAAAGGGTTCAGTATAATCAGTCAATAGGAGGCTGGTCATGCCATCTACATGGCTCACGTATTGAACCGAATGCAGAAGTCTCTGCTGCTGCTTAGGCATTCAATAGTGGCAGTAGCCAGATCTGCCTTGTGAGGTTGAACTCATGAATAACCTCCGCCTCTGTCACTATGGCCACTGTGTTCCTGAACCTACTGAGTAATCCTGGTGATGCTGGGGAAAGAAGACAGCTGACATGTGCAGTCCTGGTCTTCTTGCCCACCTGATTCTGGAGGGTCTTCTCTGCAGAGAGAGCCCACTGATGAGCTTTAACATGAGGCACAAGCATTCTCATACCATCAACCTATTTTAAGACCCCCATGAGTGCACCTCTACCCTAAACCTTCTTATAATCCAATATTGTTCCTTTTAACTTCTCATCAAGCCAAACCTTTAGGTTCTATGTATAAATCTTCACTATAAGAATCTTTATTTCTAGGTCAATTGTGCAATTCGATTGACTTATCCAAGTTCTTAGTTTGAAGATTTATCTTCCTACTTGTCCCTCGTGGCCAACAGTGAGAAGAGCTCTGGGATCAACTTATTTATGGCTGGTGCCAGTATATTACATGCACAATGATTACTGAATCAGTCTTGAATCTTTTCTTCCCTGCCTACAGGAAATCCCATGAGGCTATATGAGTGGGTATAGGAGTGGTGGCATTTGAGCAAGATTAAGTGCCATGAGAGTTGGAGCCATTTTCTCATGAAACTTCCTTGTGCCTTTAGCACTTGCTCAAGTCTGATCTTGTATATGCAACTTCAAGTTGAGGATGGAGAGCTGCTTTGTACATCCAAATTTGAGAACAGATCAATCAAATAGCGCTTAATTTGGAAGGCAGCTCGGGTCTAACAAAGAGTCCATTTCCTGTGGCCAGATATTCAGTCTCTGTTAGGACCTAACAGCAAAAATCAAGAGCTGTTTCTCAACGAAAGTAGTTATTTGTCAAAGACGTAGGGCTTTGCTCTCAGTTATGGGGCTATACTATGATTCTCTTATTAGGGAGTTTCAGAGGCTCAATGGTTTGTTGCAGACACTTTGTGCACATTAGATTTCCTGGATCACAAGATCTAAGTAGCAAGCGTGGCTTATTCTTTAAACTGAACTGGCTGAAGAATATTCTTTTGCTTTGGGGCTTCCTTAAATATAGAGCCTTATGGTTTATTCAATAAGTAAGAAGGAACAACACCAACGTAACATTATTTTGCTTCTCTCATACTAAAAGCCCACCATATGTGTATGCCTCTTTCTCTATGGAACTGGATACAAGGTGAAGCAAATTGTCTTTAACTTGGAGGGGATACCTTTATATATCACAGATCTCTAGACTCCCAGAAAAATCAGTGAATTAGTAGATCTCTGAACTTTCATAGAATTCATCTCTTATCTTCAATCAGATAAGTGTCTTACCAAGGTGTCTTATGTATTTGCTACTTTCTGACCTAATTGTAATAACCAATCCCACATACTGGAACTAGCACAAAGAACCCAGAATCTCTGGTAATTGTAGTCATGTTAATAATTTTGACCCAAAGGAGCTATGTTCCTTTTTTCCTCCTTAGTCTAGCATTTTAGAATTCATTTTCACAAATATTCCCCTGGCTTCTGCTGTATAAATTAGAAAAAAGTCATACAACTCTTTTGATATATAAGCTCTCTTCTCTGGGTATGATCTGGTCTGACTCTCCTGATATTTAGATACCTCAGCCCTAAAGTTCCAAGAAGTAAGACATTGAAGCCCCTTGATTCTTTTTTTTTCTTCTTCTTTTTCTTTTCTTTCTTTTTTATTTCCTTCCTTCCTTCCTTCCCTCCTTCCTTCCTTCCTTCCTTCCTTCCCTCCTTCCTACCTTCCTTCCTTCTTTCCTTTTCTGGGTGAACAGCATATATTGGCTTTATTTTTATTTATTTTATTTCTTTAACTTGATACACAGTAAAATTGACCATTTGTTTGGTCTTTATTTTATAATTTTAACACATGTATAGATCTGTAATAACCAACACCACAATTAGGATATGGAACGAATTTCCCTCTAAGCGCTGCTTTAGCTGCATGCCACAGTCCCAAGGGGAAACACTGTTTCCCCTTGTTAAGACCATTGTTAAAACTAGTAAGTATTTAAACAGTTATTCAGGTAGCATAAGCTTTGAATATATAAAGTTTTAGAAAGTGATCATTTTAGGGGAGCCTGGGTGGCTCAGTCGGTTAAGCGTCAGACTTCGGCTCAGGTCATGATCTCATGGTCCGTGAGTTCGAGCCCCGCGTCGGGCTCTGTTCTGACAGCTCAGAGCCTGGAGTCTGTTTCGGATTCTGTGTTTCCCTCTCTCTCCGACTCTCCCCTGTTCATGCTCTGTCTCTCTCTGTCTCAAAAATAAATAAACGTTAAAAAAAAAAATTAAAAGAAAAAAAAGTGATCAGTTTGGTTGTGGATATATAGAAATTTTAGAATATTAGCAGGAAATATATATCTCAGAGTGGAAAGTCAGGATAAGGGTGAATATTTCTTTTATTTTAAACCAGATAATTCTGAGGCTTTTCTAAGTTACCCAGATCCTTGTGCTACAGGCTCCCTTTGAATCTGATTACTCTGCTATAAGTTGGATGAAAACAATTCTTGGGATAATTTGTTTTATAAATCTTTGTTGCTTGTATACAGTTCCTGATAGAACCAGGGAAGCAGACTGGATGAAGATCTTTGCATTTCTTTTTGCCAGTCCTGTAACATTCCAGGAGGAGATGGGGAAGGCTTCATAGTAGTGATAGTAAGAATCAGAAAAAAAAAAAGGCCATTTGCTTTTGGTGGTTTATTGTTGTGACTCTAATCACTGAGATGTAGTCTTGTCTGAAAGGAAAAGATAAGCCAGATGGTTAAGTTTCTTTTCATTCTTCAAAAGGTGGATACTAATACCTTTGTGGTGATTGGGATGTTTGGGGTCCTGGCCTCCTGGCATATTGAATGCTTTTAACAGGAGTGGAAACTGGTGCCATCTTGAATAGAAACAAATGAACTCATTGGGTTTCTAGTTGAGGCAGGACAGGGACTAATATCAGTATGAGATGAGTCTCAGAATTTCAACTTTGGGAGACCTGCATAGTGGATATAACATATTAAACCCACATAATCAAGAGGTAAAAATATAATTTTTGTATTTTTCAATGACTTAATGTAATTTCAATCTTATTATGCTATTTCATCTGGATAAGGGGAAGCATGAACTAATTAAGTCCCAGCAGATTCCAGTAACAAAGGTTCTTCTCTAACAATTTCAGGTTTTCTTGGACTTCTTCTGAGGAAGATTTCACAGAGGGTAAGTCGAACATCTTTGATTCATTGCATGAGCTTTTAGGATTTTTATCTAACCTGAATGGGTGAGGAAAATGTTTATTGTTTATAGTCCTTTGCTATGAATTTTTCATGTGCCTTTGCATTTTGGAAAAATAAATAAAAACAAAAACAACCAACCAACAAATCTAGGCCCTTGACTTGAGTCTGTCTTTCAAAACTATTAAGGTTTATTTTGTTTACTGCTGTATCCCTAATGCCTAGAATAGTTTCAGACACATAGTAGGTGCTCAATAAATATTTGCTTACGATCTAAATGAAAGACTGAGTAAATAGGTGAATGAATCAAAAGTCTAGGCTTTCACTTATTCCTTTTAGGTATAGTTTCCCCAGCAGAAAAATAATCAAATGAACAGCCACATACAGTAAGGATAGTAAAGGAATTAGAGTAGATGAAAGTAGGTTAATTAAAGTAGATTCACTGACACAGAGAGTAAGATGAGATTCAGATAGATGTCTTTCAATATTGAGTCAGGGGAGGACAGGCAGACAGAAACTATATTTAGAGGTATAAATTCGAATGTGTAAAAAAATAAAAAGCTTTAACTGCAAGCAAGTTACTTATTCTCCCTGAGTGAGTATCCATTGTAAATAAGGATAACCAAAAATAAATGAATGAAATTTAGCTAAATTTATTACATCTTTATTGAGATATAATTTATATACTAATAAAACATACTAATTTTAAGTGTACAACTGAATTTTTAAAAATAAATTTACCAAGTTGTGCAAATATCAGAATCCAGTGTTAGCACATTTTAATCACCCAAATACTGTCCCTTATGCTCATTTACATTTAACTATTCTTCTCATCCCAACCCTCATTCCCACCCTATTAAATCTACTTTCTATCTCTTTGGATTTGCCTTTTCTTAAAATTTCTAAGAAATTAAATCACAAAATACTTGGTCTTTTGTGTCTGGCTTCTTTCACCTAGCATCCTTTTGAGATTCATCCATGTTGTAGCAAGTTCCTTGTTATTGCCAAATATTTCATTTAATAGATATTACATTTTCTTTATCCATTCACCAGCTGATGGACATTGGGTTGTTTCTACTTTGGGGCTATTATGAATGATGCTGCTGTGAACATTTGTGGGCAAGTCTTTGGGTGGACATGTGTTTTCATGTCTTTTGGATAAATACCTAGGAGTGGAATTTTGGGGGTTTTATGGTAAATAGCTGATTAACTTTCTAAGAAACTGTCACACTGTTTTTCCAAAGTGGCTATACATTTTATATTTCCACTAACACAGTATACAAACTCCACATCCTTGCCAACTTCTGTTATTTTCTGCCTTCTTGACAATAGTGAATATAATTTTATGAGGAAAAAGCAGCCACCTGTGTTTCCTTATGCCAGCTGTATTGCTAGTGAAATAATGACAGCTAAGATAGGATTGGGATCATTTAAAATATTTGGAATGGAATTTATAAAACTTGAAAAGAAGCAAAAACTCTCTGCCATCCTGGTAATCTTCTTCAAGCTCTACTTTTTTCTAGATTTTTTTCCCTCTTCTATTAGAAACTCTTCATGACTCTCTCAGTAGTCTCCTGGAGTTGTCTCCTACTGGGCCTTATGAGAACCAATTATTAAATTTTCAGGAATTTTGTGAGCCATTTGTCAAACACAACCATCACTAAAAATTAAATATACAACTTAAAGGTAATAAGTTACTTAAAGACAAACACAGATCTTATTTCTTACTTATTTTGTAGCATTTGACTATCTATGATGTTGAGATTTCCTATGTCTACTACATTTGCATCATGGACACATTACATAATGGTGTGATACTGCACATCTCTTCCCAACGCTATTTTCGGTGATCCCACAGTGATAGCTTGAAATCACCCATGGTAGGAATATTTACACCACAGAAGTTGGCAAATGCTACGAACCAGTACTTTTTTTTCCCTCCTAGAGAAGTGGTTGTTAAATATTTACCAGGTCTAAATTTATCCTGTTGGTATTTTTTAATTAAGTTTATTAAAGGTGTAGATGATTTTGGAGAGAATCATACCATTAAAATATTATTTGGTTCTTTGCTGTTTGTCTATTACCTCAGTAAAATTTTCTTTCCACTAATAGCCTGAATCCACTTCTTATTAATTTTATACTTGGCAATTTATATTTTGGAGATATCGGTGGGAAAAAACCATGTCTACTCTAGTTATTTTTTCTTCATTGTCTTGGTCAGGTATTAGTTATAGTGTTATGTCAGTCTTATAAAATGAACTGAGAATGTCTTTCATATTTTTCTACCCTCTGTAATAATATAAATTTCCTAGAAATAATATACATATTTCTAAAAGAATTAATCAAAATTGACTATGACATAAACTGAAACTGGCACTTTTCTTAAATAATAGATATTTTTTTACCCATTCTTAGTATTAATTATATCTTAGATTTTTCTTCACTTAAAAAAAAATTTAATGTTTATTTTTGAGAGAGAGAGAGAGTGCACGCATGCGAGTCGGGGAGGGGCAGAGAGAGGGAGACACAGAATTCAAAGCAGGCTCCAGGCTCCAAACTGTCAGCACAGAGCCCAATGTGAGGCTTGAACTGAGACCTGAGATCATGAGCTGAGCTGAAGTCCGATACTTAACTGACAAAGCCACCCAGCACTCCTTTTTCTTCACTTTTAATGGTGTATCAAAATTGTCCTAGAAAATATACACTATAAGCAAATATTCACATTTTTAAAAAATTTTTATTTTGTATTCGAGAGAGAGAGCGTGAGCGAGTGTAAACAGGGGAGGGGCAGAGAGACAGTGACAGAATCTGAAGCAGGCTCCAGGCTCCAAGCGATCAGCACAGAGCCCTGTGTGGGGCTCGAACTCATGAACTGTGAGATCATGACCTGAGCTGAAGTCAGATGCTTACTCGACTGAGCCACCCAGGCACCCCAAATATTTACATTTTTTAGATGGATTTGTACATGATAGTCTCTTATACTTCTAAAATCTTAATCATAATGGTGTTTATACCACTTTTCCCATTCTGAAATGATTGTCTCTTCTTTTTTTCCATTGCATTTTTCTGAAAGCCAATGAATTGGTATTTTCAAATAGCTACCATTTTGATGTATCTGCTATTTCATAAATCACTGGTTTTAAATTTTTTATGTTTATTCACTCCTCCTACTTCCCTATGACTTAGTCTGTTACTCCCTTTCCATTTCCTCAATATGAAAGCAGTTTATACTTCTTCATTTTTATTATAAAAAGTTATCAAGCTATGAATTTTTTCCAGGTATAATATTGGTTGCATCCTTATGTCTGGAAATGTTTTGGAAAAACACAGTAAGATGACTTGTAAGTGCTATTGGAATTTCCAAGCAGGCCGATTACAATTCTTTTTGTTGTTGTTAATAATTAGAACTGTTATGCATTGTCAAAGAGTTTTTCCTTTTGAGGGTTTGTGAAGTTTCTTTTGATCCTACTACATTATTCATCTTTATAAATGTTCAACAGTAATGCACACTTAAATATATATTTATTTTGGATAAGAGATGAAGGGTGCATTTATAAAATCATTTTGATTAATGAACTATTTTATTTTATTTATTTTTTTTTTAATTTTTTTTTTCAACGTTTATTTATTTTTTGGGACAGAGAGAGACAGAGCATGAACAGGGGAGGGGCAGAGAGAGAGGGAGACACAGAATCCGAAACAGGCTCCAGGCTCTGAGCCATAAGCCCAGAGCCCGACGCGGGGCTCGAACTCACGGACCGCGAGATCGTGACCTGGCTGAAGTCGGACGCTTAACCGACTGCGCCACCCAGGCGCCCCTAATGAACTATTTTATATTAATTTTTATTCTTAAGTATAATTATACTTAGGGGGGCTAGGGCAGAGGAGACAGTTGTTTTGAGTAAAATATCATAAACAACTTTAAATGTACCTAACCCTGTACTTATTTCCCTACCTTGTTTAAATTAGAAGTGTGGGAAGAAGGTGATAATAAACAATCAGGAGGAGGTAGAAGAAGGAATAAGAATCACATGACAGAGATGCTTTAGTAACTTTTAAAGTGCTACAAACATGGAGGAGACACACTACCTAGGAAGGACATTTGCTAAGGTCTAGATGATGGAAATAAAATCTTTCAGAGTATGTTTTACTTTGGAAATGATTGGGATATAAAATTAAGTAGAGAATGATACTAATTATAAATGAGACTTTGGTGCCAGGATTGAAGAGAATACAGCATGACAACTCATAGCAAAGTTTCTTTTTAGTGTCTGAAAGTGCCCAAGTGGCTCACAGCAAGATAAATAATTGGTCACCTGTCTCATAGCTTAGTCACCTCAGAATAACTGGCAGATAATACCTGCCACATAGTAGGTATATGACAAATCCAGGCCTACTTAACTCCAAACCCTGAGTTCTTTCCATTTGCCATAAAGCCTTTCTAGCATATGCTTATAAAGAAAATGGCCAAAATAAATAAATAATACTATTGTGAAATGTATTTTAACTTGTACACATATTCAAAATTATTTGAAATTACCTATAATGAGACACATAGATGTGTCTAGAACTATTAAACTTAGGGTAAATAATGTGGACCAAAAAATGAAGGATCTGGGTTGATGAATTGTATAAGATTATCTAAGTAAAGGACACCCATGAACTAATTACAAAATCTGGCTCTGAGTTTCCTGGGAGTAGAGGCAAAAAGGAACAATAAGATAAGGTTTAGATCCTAACAATCTAATAAAAAGAAATGTGTCCATTTTGTATGAAAATCAGAATATCTCCTGCTTTAACCATAGAAGAATTTAGTATGTGGGACTTTAAGTGAAAATAACTCTAAGCAGCATAGTAAACATCTTCAATGGCAATTTTTACAAAACATTATTTTTAAAATTACAATTTATAAACCAATTATATTTTTATAACTAATTATCATAAAATAAGGAAAACAAAATCAGTTTCATTTATAGCATAATGCTTTCCTTTAAAAAAAATCCTAGCGTTAGTAAGGGAATATCATCAATAGAATAATGGACTTTACTTGTTTTCCTTTGTTTTAAATAAAAAATTACATACATTTTCTGCAATGTTGTACAATTTTTATTGTTTATTATATTTTATTGAAATTGGGTACTGGATTATCTGTCTGCTCTTTAGTTGGGTATCATCAGCTGAATCATCTTTGTCTGTAAGAGCTACCTACAAATTACTGCATCTAAATGTTATCCTGCAACATCTGAATGTTTTTCTGTAAAAATAAGGTAAAGGAAAAAAACCTGTGACATCACCAGGTCTCTTTCCCCTGATTATCCAGGATCAGATTCCCTAGACAGAAGATGTGGTTAGCATTTGATCCTAATCAAAGGACCCAAAATACGTGGATATAGTTCATTTTAATCTTAGTTGAAAAGATTGTGGATAGACACTTAGGAAAAAGTGAAATCAGCATAATATCTCCTCTTCAAGTGCAGTCCAGCTTTCAGAGTGGTAACTTGGATTTCAGCCTCTTCATAATTGTCCTTGATGAAAACAGAAGGATTTCACAGCACAGAAAGCAGTGGTTTATGAGGCTGGGTACAAGACAGACGTACAAGAGAACTCTGTTCATCTTCTTCAAAGTGATGCAGCGATGGCACGGCCGCTGCTGTGGCCACATGTAATATAGCCTGTAGCTCTTTAAAGAGGATTAGCTTTCGCGGCTGGGAGCATTCAAAGCTGGATTTCATGTAGAGTGGAATATGCTAATGAAATGTAAATGTCTATGGCAAACATTGCGTAATATCGAAACCCCTCAAAACTGAGCTTTGTCTCTTGCACAGTGGGAAACCAAACTTTATCATGTCAGAAGAAAAAGTAGAAAAGAAACAACCCTAATACGTTTCTGCCCTATGTATCTGCGTCTGTAAAAAGTGAATTTAAATATATATACACATGTATATTTATATTTAAACTAAATTAAATTTTAAAGTCAGTGGGGAAAGCAAAGTCATTCAAAAATATCTTGATAGATCTGTGCCCACAGATGGATGTGAAATAATTCATATTAGTAGAAAAGGATACATGCATCATATGGATTTTTTAAACACTGTTTTCAACACTATTTTTAAACACTATTTTAAGTCTACAAAGGGCTTCACAAGGTTTCCCCCCATTTCACCTTAAAATTTTTATTTGTAATTTTTCCTTTTTTTTCCTACATCATGTCCTTCTGTTCAATAATGAAAAATACTGTGTCTCTATCATAATTTTCCATCTAGTTCTTTTACTACTAGGAAGCCAGTATGAGATTTGATTCATCTCTTAAAGCTACATATGTACTTAATTAAATTAAGGTCATTTTCACGTATTAGAGTTTTAGAACACATCTGACATTGGGAAGGTGAATTCATTATATGAGGTGTGTGACTGGCAATCCATGTAACTGTGTATAGCATCTTGGACTCTACACACATGGCTCCCAAAGATTAAAAAGCCCTTAAAGAATTTCTTCTTAATTGCTGGGAAATAAAGATCCCAGGAAGCACATGGAACCGGGTGCTTGTGTGATCTTTCATTAGTTACTAGCATTTTCACTATGCTCAACCGAGTAGTTTAGGTTCTCTGCATTTTGTTGGTCAGTGGTGTGTGTGTATGTGTGTGTGTGTGTGTATTTTATACCTCAGTTTTTGAAGGGTTTGTCTCTGTAGACACTGAGGAGGAATGGTAATACATATTCATGAAAGAGTACTCTTTCCAGGCCCTGCTACCTCTGACAAAGCCTTAGCTGTTTCACACAGCAAGCTGACTGGGATTGTGTGTGAGGGCTGCATGGCCAGATTAGTGCAAACAGCAAGCCCACTCCTCTGCTTGTTAGGCCTTGCCTTCCTGACAATTTCCCCAATTGTCGCTTGTGACAAGGCTGTCATTAGGTGATGGCTTCTTTTGGCCATTTTCAGATAAAGATAATTTCCTTAACTTCCATTTTATTTGACAACAAGCAGTTTGGGAGAGAAAGGAAGTGCTTCAGTAGTTTATGGATTAGGGTTTTGTCACTTCAAAGGCATCTTTGATCTAAAAATATGTGCTGTACCAAATTCATTATGTCTTTCCTTAAAGAGCTTTTAAATTTATTGATCTTCTCCTCAATTATTCTCCTTTTACGTCCAGTAATGATGTGTGAGATGGTAGTGTTGGGAAGAGCCTAAGGAGGAGTGTGGGGAAAATGCAGCCAACTGGTCACTTCTAAGGCCATTACAAGAATGAAACAACAGGTGCTTTTGTTTAGTGTCGATTCTCTTCTGAATCCCCATGCAGACAAAGGCCCCTCTGCTGTTTATCACTCAACATAAAGATATCAGTACCAACAGGATAAGACAAAGTTATATTTGATATTATAACCTAGTAAAGCAAAAACCCCGCAATTTGTGTAAAAATTATGCCTGCAATTGTTTTCATTCTCACCATTGACTACTTGAGTTCCAAAAGCCTGTGTAAGAGTAATAGAGAAAGAGCAAGTGACTTCTTTGAGGACCAATAATTTGGCTTCCTCTAGAAGCAATATTACATTGTACTGAGGCTCAGCTTGCCAAAATTCCTAAAACTGGATCATTAGACTGCCACCGAGAGCAGAAAATAAGAGATGATGAATCCATATGTGAAAATATACTTGAAAAGCCGAGCAAGATGAGCATTTACAGCTTCCATACTAGGTTCTCTTATTTAGAAGGTCTACTTAGCCTTTTCACCTTCCTTTTGCTGTTGTTGTTGTTGTTCTAAACAAATGTTATGCGGAATTATTGTGTTTTAAACAACACCTAGGACAAAGAAGTAAATAGTTTACATCTAAACTATCACGATTAACCATTGTCTTCTAATGCTTCACCTATAATAACTTCAATTTAGGACAGAGCAAGCCACTCCCACTTCTGCAACTGGAAAAAGGGGGTTAAAACAAATGGCTTCATTTCTTTTTTCTTTTTTTTTTTTTGTCTCAATGTATTATTTTATTAGCCTTTGGTCAGGCTATTTTATAATTTAGAGATATCCAGATGGTTTTGATAATTAGTTCATTTTAGCGAAGCATCATTTTAAAATCTTACACATTAAAAGAAATATGTAATTTAAAAGCATGGCCTTAGGTTTCAAAAGGCAATAAAAATTGTTTCTTTTAAAAAGTCAGTTTTCTGAATTTCCAAAGACCAGTAGAACACCATGTCTTTCATTCTGAAAAACTCACTTAAAGGTTTGGGACTCTATCTTTAGGCCCTTAATACTCCTGTCCATAAAGTCAGGATTAAAAACAGCCCTCAAAACAAAATGTCAGAAGCATTTTCCATGTGTTAGTTATTTCATCCTTATCAAGAGGTGGATACTATTATTAACTCGATTTTACAGAAAGAAACTGAGGTGCAGAGAAGTTATGTAAGTTGGCCATTATCTCATATTCAGTAAGTGGTAGACCCAGACTTGAGTACTTGGATGCAAAGCTTATGTTGTTAATGGTAGGTCCTAGAAGACGTAGGATCTGGAATATCTCCTGGTACTGAACAAGTAAATGTTAGCTTTCTTCTTCTTCCCATCCTTCAGCTCCCCAGTCCTGGGCCCTTGTTCCACAGAGTCCAAGAAAATGGAAAGAGAGAGTGGGAAACAATAATGCGAAGGGGGCTGATCCAGGTTTCCTTCTGCCCGTGTGTCAGACGCAGGGGTGCTGACATGCCAAAATCTGATAAATTCAGACAGTGGGTTCATGGTTCATTGTGCTGTCTTTTCAAGGAACCTTCCACCCCTTCATTATAGACCTCTGATGTGATTTGTCTTGACTTCGTTTTAACCAGGAAACCTTATTTTAACTTCCTTGTGAAATCAGTAAGTGCCACTTTGGAGGAGGAAAGAAGTACTTTTTGAGCAAGAATGTTTTGGAGAAAGATCTCTGTTTTGTCTTAGAGTTCACCTGCTCTGTAACACGTGAATGCACCACAGAAACTGGCAGGCAGCAACACCACCAGCCTGCCTCCGAGGAGACAAAAGTAAACACCCGTTTCAAAGAGATTGCGCTGAAATATGATATCAGCTGCAAGAGAGAGCCATCTCCTCTGGTCAAATGAGAAAAATCATATTATCCTCACTGTGGTATACAAATAGCTTGTAAGCCACATTCTCCATTTGAATGATAACAATAAAGTGCTAACCTCACTGCTGCCGGGCCAGGGCCAGCCTGATCCCATCTCCAAACACAAACACTTCTGCCTCGGTTTTGGCTGGGGGCTGTGCAGTGGCCTCCCAACCCCCACCTTTTCTTCCCCCCCTGTTAATTGGCTGAGACCACCAGAATTTGGAGGACACAGATGTCACTGATAGTTTTCCTAGGGAGCACATTCATGCCCATCTGTTGCAGCCTAGAAGGCTGTTCATATATCCACAAGGCCTTCATTTAATTCTTGTCAGAAAGTAATGTAAATCCAGTTTACCTCAGAGGTCGCAGCCGAGATTTATGCCAATGAGCCCCCTGCAATTTACACACACTGTAGTTGTATAGGATGAAAAGAAAGCCTTTCATGTTGGTGCATATTAACAAGAAAGCCTGCCTTCCGAGAGGGGCTTTTTGATTGAGGTTTCTCCTGATTTTAATACAGCCGATGCCAGTTGGTATACCCAGCTTTAGAAAAAGGGAAAAAAAAAATCTAATCTTTAAACTAAAGTTTCTTCTTTTATAAGATGTAAAAGAGAGAGAAATCCTAGCAAGTGGCACTGCCATGTCTTTAATTATCTGCTATGAGACAAAACTCCCCTGCACTTGCAGAAGATAGAGTGTGACAGGAGAGCATGTTCTGGCCTGAAGTCTAGGGAGAATTCAGTTGTAAGCAATTGTCTTTCCAATGTGAAAATAGTAGTGGTGACCAGTTGAATTAGTCTCTGACTTCTCAGTTGTCTCTTTCTCGTATGTTTGGAAGAAATTATGGCATTCGATTAACTTTCTTTGGACCAGGCTGGGTAGAAATTGATTCATCAGTAAAGTGGAAGAGTACATACGTGATACATACTTATGTATTTATAAAATTATTGGGAGCCTACGAGTGCTTAAAAGGACTTCCATTCATCCTATCTTTCCATACATTTTGAAATATTCAGGACGGTATCAGTAAGCTGGAAGGCAAATAGTTTTAAAAAAACACCCATCAGGTCAAAATCTTCTGGAAAGCCTGAATATGCTTTTTATATGACCATGGGCAAGTTACTTTAACTCCATGGCCTCAACTTTCTCATCCCTAAAGTGGGGATAATAAAGCCTATATTATAAGGTTTTGTGTCTTAAGTATCTTGCATAGGACCTAAGATAGAAAATATTCAACCTGTGATAATTTCCTTCTCCATCCTGCCTTTTGGCAGTGTCTGTGACAGCAAACTGTAGATTAAAACTGTTAGTGAACTTGGTTTAAAAACTCTAAGCATTCAAATCATCAGATTACTTTTTCATATTTTTTAAAAAGGTTAAACAGACATGAAGTTGGAGATTTTCTTTCCAGTTTGCAATTTTTGTTTTGAGTTGTTTAACTTTTGAATTCTGTAGAAAGTAGAATAATAGAAGTGTGTTACATAGTTTTGTTAAAAGCAGGCTTGGCTTCTCTACTCATTCAGTCCCAGCCTGTGATTTCCCAAGACAGTGTTAATAGGGGGCGTGCTTCTCTTGTTTTTGTAGACAGTGCTCATTTACCCATGCTAATGGCTTTGAAATATTGGTATGATTATTTTTGCACACATTTAACTTTTTGTTTATATCTTTGTTAGGATAATATTCAAATTGCCTTGTGCTTTCTAAGCACGTACTGTTAAAAGGGAAGTGCAGCAAAAAAGCCCAGATTATATGATGAGGATGGAGGTGGAAGGGGCCGTAATTAAAATTATGTGTTGTTGGTAACTCATTAAGCAGACACTTCAAATACACATAGTCATAGTCTGGACTTAATTACAGAATCAGATGAAGCAGTGGCTTCACTTTAGAGAGTAGGGCTCACATTCACGAGGGCAAAGCACAGTTTTGTTGGCTATCCAAACTTCGTACTAGGCAGATTTAAAATAATTTCAAAATAGTCTTTTACCGCTTCTCAGAGTTTATCATTTCTTTTTTGCTTACAGTCTTTAAAACAGAATCTTTAAAAATTTTTCATTATACACAATTTCAAACGTACAAAATTAGAGGGGGCAATATAAGAAATCTGATATATTTTATTCAGTCTCAACGTCTAACAATCTGTAGCCAACCTTGCCTAATTTATACCCTCACTTTCTCCCCGCCTCCATGTCCCAGATGATTTTTGAACCAAATTTCAAACTGCATGCAATTTCATGTATAAATATTTCAGAGTGTTTCCCTAAAATATATGAACTCTTTTTCTTTTCTTTTTTTTCCTTTCTTAAATGAACTCCTTTTTGAAAAGCACAGTACTATTATCTCACCTTAAAAATTAACACTAATTCCTTAATATCATTTATTGCAACTTAGTATTATTAGTGAGAAAATGGAAGGCCCCCCTCCATTATTTGAAAGATTATTATTTGGTGGATTATTTGGCTTTCATGTTACAAATTAGTTATTTTGCTCCCACAACACAAGAGTTTCATGAATACCCTTTTGTAACAACTTTTAATGTTGATTTATGTGGTCGGTGTGTTTTGTGATATGTGGTAGTATCTTCCTAGAATGAAAATTTGTCATTTTATTGGAAAATAAAAATTGTATCATTATTCTACTCCTACCTACCTTCATTGATTCATTTGGGTAAGTGTTTTCCAAACTTATTAGCTTCAAATGAAATTATGCATGGAAAGCCACTATATAAAACGGATGGAAATGAAATTGCTCTGGGGCCATGTTGCCGACCTCTCATTTGTCCCATTCTTTCCCCATGTGGGGTTTTGGTAAGTGAAATGCTTTTTTATAAATGTGTACCATTTTCCCATTCTGATTTTCGGGCAAGACAAATTGCTATGTGAAACAATGTAAAGAATAAGAGAGGATTGCATACATAGCTGAAACGACAAGAAAATGACAGCATACTTAATTTTTAAGCCTACTACCACTAAAAAGAATGTTTCACTTAAAGTAATTAAAATGTTTATTGTAATGGGAAAAATCTACTGTGTTCATAAATAATGGCCCCACTTCTTAGTTGACTATACTGGGGCCTCCTGGGAGGAGATGTATTTGCTCCCTGTCAGGATTAATCTATAAATGCAATCACCACTTAGACCTCATCAGTTCTTTCCTTCCCCTTCATTGGTCCCTCTGGAATTATATTACAGCTTGAGTAAGGTCAAAATTAGGATACTTTTTCCCCAGGAAAAACACAGCCGTTGTTATTTCAGTGCTTTAAAATTTGACAATCAACCCAAGAGTTACTTCTTTGAACAGCCTGGAGTGTACATTTCTGTCACAGAATCAATATTCTACCAAAGTAATGCATTCTGTTTTTCAGTGTGTTTATTGGTTTCTTTCCCACAAAATCCAGGGACACAGAGTAGTCTCACGTAAAACCACAGTGGATTGTATGTTTAAAAGCCTGTGTCTAACACCTGCAGATAATCCCAGTGAGTTGCCATTTGAACTTGGACAACCACTGAATTTCTGACTTTATCTTCAAATGTGGGCCACATTACTAGCTATCTTCCTCACTGTAATCTTATAAAAGTAAGGTAATTCTCCGATTTCCTTTGTCAAGTTTTAATATGAATGTCTTTGCCTCCAACTTGCCTAAACGTAAGTAATCTCATCCTGGTGGGTCAGAATATTGCTTTGGAGTTTTTTTCATAAGCTAAATTATATACTTATTTTACTTTCCCAATGAGGCTGTCTTTGAGGGTTGTCTATTCTGTTTCTTGGCAACCTTTAGAAGTATCAAGTACAGGGGCGCCTGGGTGGCGCAGTCGGTTAAGCGTCCGACTTCAGCCAGGTCACGATCTCGCGGTCCGTGAGTTCGAGCCCCGCGTCAGGCTCTGGGCTGATGGCTCGGAGCCTGGAGCCTGTTTCCGATTCTGTGTCTCCCTCTCTCTCTGCCCCTCCCCCGTTCATGCTCTGTCTCTCTCTGTCCCAAAAATAAATAAAAATGTTAAAAAAAAAAAAAAAAGAAGTATCAAGTACAATATATAATGGATACTCAACATATGCTTAACTACCATTCAGAAGTTTGCAAATGCAGTACATATTATTTTATATTTTAAGCCTGTAAGTTAGCTATCAAAGCTAAACCTTAAGGAAATAGTAAGAAACAGATCATTAATTGTTGCCAGGAAAAGATTGTATAAAAACTAATGTGTTTCAGTTGCTTACTTTGATTTACTTATTTTAAAATTTTTTTTCTGTTCTACACTGGCAAATATTCCTTCATTAGCTAAAAGCAAAGAATAGAATTAACACCAAGTCTCAGATCTCCATCCTTCTCATTAGGGGAAAGAGAAAATGTGAGTTCTTCTGCTTGAGGAGCTACCAAAGAAAGTGAGTGGAGTAGTTCAAAAGCAATAAAATTATATCCCCAAATCAGGTGATTGATGTTCTGAGCACATTTGCTCTGTGACGGAGCAACATTTTATCCAGGAACAGAACTCTTACTGAAAGTGAAGAATCCTGAAATTGTAAAACTGTATTCATTTTCCAAGTCAGCCTGATGAAAGGAGGGCCTGGAAGCTCTCTATAGGTTACAGAGAGAGCAGAAGCAGGTTTGGTTTTCTAATAGAGTCTTTCTGGCTCCTAAAATGACTCCCGTTAAGGACTCTGTGCACTTGTATATACCTTAGGATGCATGTGAGCTGTCAACAAGTAAACAAAAAATTAAACGTGCTACCTTTTCTTTATAGACACCTTTCCCCCCACCTTAAGACCACACAGGAGTGGTAAAATCCTGCTGTAAACTCTCCTACAGGGCCCCTCACCCCGGGGCTGTATGTGGTTGTCACTATGTTCAATTAGTTTGGTGTGTGAATATTTGCCTCATCGAGCGATATTTTTGCCTTTGTGCCCTCCAACTGTGTGGATATCCAAGTGTGTGGATATCCCGGCGGTTCTCCCTCAACAGTCTCTTGCCACTCGAGAAAATTCAAGTCGTATTTGTTCCCAGGCCAGTAGGAGGCTCCCTGCCAAGACCCATCGGCTGCTGGTGACATGCACACGCTGTGTGAATCACATGGCCACATGGTGGACTTTTATTATGTCGGCCTGGGAGTGTGGTCTGCCAAACCCCAATCCAGAAGCCCACCCCCTGGCGCCTTTGACATTTTAAGTAAAAAATAAATAAAGAGCTTTGTGTGTATCTCAGAGTGAAGAAGAAGATGTGGGGTTGGGGGTGTTTCTGTCTGATCTGTAATCTGATAGACGTTCTTTCCCTTAGCCACTTCAGGGCTCGCTTTCCTGCCGCCTCAGATAGAGGAAAGGCTGAGTACTGGAGGCAAAGGCTGATTAAACCAAGTTGGCTGGGTTTTTTTTTTTTTTTAATTTTTTTTTTCAACGTTTATTTATTTTTTTGGGGGACAGAGAGAGACAGAGCATGAACGGGGGAGGGGCAGAGAGAGAGGGAGACACAGAATCGGAAACAGGCTCCAGGCTCCGAGCCATCAGCCCAGAGCCCGACGCGGGGCTCGAACTCACGGACCGCGAGATCGTGACCTGGCTGAAGTCGGATGCTTAACCGACTGCGCCACCCAGGCGCCCCAAAGTTGGCTGGGTTTTAAGGGCTTTTCTTTAAGCAAGTAAAACTCACATTTTTCTTCCTGAAAATATCTAACTGGTTATAATATTTCAACTCTCTAACATATTTTTATTCATTAATGAATGTGAATCTGGAGAATTATTTAGGGAATAGTCCCATTACTACAGGACTTTACACTGGGGGAAATAGCAACATATCAAGAATCTGAAAACTTTGCATCGCCAAGCAATTTTCTCTCTTAAGAACATAAATGCTAATTAAGTCAATAAGGAAATCAAATCCAAATAAGGTGAAGAGAAATTAGGTGACCCTTTAAAAAATGAAATTTTATTTCTTGAAAATTTTATTAATAACAATAACTGACCACTATGGAGCACTTATTGCATATGCTAGGCAATGTTCCTTGTGTTCTATATATAATCTATCTATCTATCTATCTATCTATCTATCTATCTATCTATATAATATAGTATATTTACATTATTATAGTTATCTAATATGATAATATAATCCAATCGATCCTTATAAAACTCTGTGAGATTGGTTCTATGATTACCCTTTTTTACAGACGAGGAAACTGAGACATGATTTATCTCAGGCTGCTCAGCTAACAAGCAGCAGTACTGAAATTTAAAGCTGAGAACCCTGACTGCAAAGTGCTTGTGCTTACCTTGGCTACCCAGTGATGGCTTAGACACTGAAAGGGCAATTCCTCATTTTACTCTCTTCATTTTTCTGCTTCTATAATTTCAGAGCCCCCTCATCCCCTTCCTCCAAGACACAGTGTTCTTTCGTAGGCTATCTCAATCCGAATCTACATCAAAACAACTCTCCTGGCTGTGAGAATTACAAATACAAATTTGAAATATTTTGTTGCAAAAATAACTTTAATCCCCACATCAGCTGGCCTCATCAAAAGTCTGTAATGTTTCATAGCCCTGGCAATTTTATATCATAGTATACGTCCTGCCATTTCCATTTGCATACGGCACCATCGCCTGGCCTTTCCTCCTAGTCCACCCCGGGGACATCCAGCAGGTTTGCCATTCTGAGTCTGTCACACAGAGCATCTCAGTTGCCTCATCAACAAAACACAGACGACATGAATGGTCAAGTCAGCTCCATTTTTTCTTTTAAAGATTTCTCTTCCAGTGAAGTTATTCTTGCTGTGTTTTTCTCTGGAACTCTGGTATCCAGTTAATGAGAAGGTGTGTTTTAAGGACAAGTCCTTAAAACTTGTTATATTCCTATCCTACTTGTCCAGAATTCCTATCCTGATCATTGCTTGGGACTTTGGGCAAGTTACTCAACCTCCTCCTCCTTCTGATTCGTCACCTAGAGTTTGGGTGGGCAATATCTGCCTCCTAGAGTTTAGTTGTCACTTTGAAGGCCTTTCAAAGTTTATAAAATAATTTTTTTCTTGCTCTGTGAATGCCCCCCAGTGTCATGGAAGCTCTGGATTTGGGGACGTATGGAGTTAGTAAATGTGGCAGCTCTTCTCTTATTTCGGGTGCAAAACTACAAAGAAAACTCTTCCTGGAAGCACCACTTGGAAGTACAGGATCCTTGAGCCAGACCAGATGGCAGGTTTGGCTCACCTTGACCTGAGATGTTACTCTTCTAGCCATGGGGGCCGGGCTTCTAATTCATCGGATGTCACCGTGGCTGATGGAGTGGGTAACTGTAGCTGCAGAGTATGAGCAACAACCCCCACGATGATGACCTTTTTTTTCCCCTCCTCTTTCTTCCTGAGGCCAACAGGTAACCCATTCATGACCCGGAACACTCTCATTGCACTTTCCTGTGCAGTCAAGTTGGATAAACACATTCAGCAGTCAGCAACTGAAGAGGGTGGGGCACAAGGGCAAGAGAGACAGAGACAACTTTGAGAGAAGGGACAACTTTGGCTTCCAGTCTCCTGTTCTAACAAGGTGTGGCCTTTAGGCTGGAAGTCTTGATATAAAAGAGCCACAGGAAAAAACTCCTCTTTCATTTATAGAATTCCCGAAAATCTTTTCTTTTTTTAATTACATACACTCCTTCATTTTCTTTGTAAATGGAAAGAAAAGGTGAATTGAATTTCTTGGCCATCTAGTGTTTGTGAAATTAATGGTTCAAACTGCCTGTCTTATTATTTCACTAGTCACTGCTAACTCATGGATCCTTAATACAAGATGAGGATCTCCTCCTTGGAGTCTCTTGTCATGCCACTCCCCAACTAGATTTCTTTTCCTCACTTCTCTCTCCAACTATTTCAGATCCTACCTCCTTGAAAAGTCCCAGTGCAAGTGCCCCTTCCTACTCTGAAAGGTTCTTTCTCTCTCTCAATGGAATCACTGACTCCAATCCTAAGGGCAGGAACTGATATTTATTACCTGTGCAATACTCCTAGGCTTGAGTTTCTATTTTCCGTTTTTTAATTTTTTCATTAAATGTCAAATAGGTATCAAAAAATTATAAAATAGGGGCACTTGGGTGATTCAGTTGGTTAAGTGTCGGACTTTGGTTTAGGTTATGATCTCACGGTTTGTGGGTTCAAACCTTTCATCAGGCTCTGAACTGACAGTGTGGATCCTGCTTGGGATTCTCTCTCTCTCTCTCTCTCTCTCTCTCTCTCTCTCTCTCCACCCCTCCCCCACTCACGCTTTTTCTCTCTCTCTCAAAGTAAACTTTACAAAATTATAAAATAGGTGTAGTATACCAAGAACATGATGAATGCTCATAAATCAAATAGTCTGAGTAAAAAACGTACCACTTTCTTTGACGTTTCCTGTGTTCATATGCTTCCCCCTCATCTTCTTCACTCTCCCCTCAATAAATCCACTGTTGTTAATTTTTAGTTTATCATTCCCTTCCTTTTCTTTGTAATTTTACCATATATATTTGTATCCTGTAATAATATATTGTTTAGCTATAAACATTTTTATGCACATATTCGTCTGTGACGTGCTTTTTTATATTTCTAAGATTCATCCATATTGCTATATGTAACTGTAATTCATTCACTTACTTGCTTATTCTATCCCAGTGTATGAATACACTTCAGTTTTTAATTAACTTATTTTTTTTAAGTTTATTTTGAGAGAGAGGGAGAGAGAGAAAGTGAGGGAGGGGCAGAGGAGAGGGGGAGAGAGAGAATCCCAAGCAGGCCCCATGCTGTCAGCGCAGAGCTTGATGCAGGGCTTGAAGCCATGAACCATGAGACCATGACCTGAGCCAAAATCAGGGGTCAGACACTTAACCAACTGAGCCACCCAGGCACCTCTACACTTCGGTTCTTTAATCCATTCTCCTCTTGATGGGTAATGGATTGTTCCTTTTGTTTGCTATTGCAAACTGTGTCACTGTGAACATGCTCATATTCCCTAGACACAGGTCCCAAGATTTTCTCCAAACTAGAATATCTAAGAGTGGACACTGGGTCATAGTGCACCCACTATGTGCATTTTTTTTACTTTACTGTATAATGCCAAACTACGGTTTCCAGTTTCCAACAATAGTGAATGGAAGTAGCAGTGACTATTCTTGACAACTGTTATCCAACTTAAATTTTTTCTAATCAAAAAGTTGTGAATGGTCATGGTTTGAATTTGTATTTCCTGATTACCAATGAGCTTGGACACATTTCATGTGTTCATTGGCCATTAATGTTTTCTCTTGTGTGAAGTGTCTGTTCAACTCTTTTGTTCATTCTTTTTCTACTATGAGATTGGTCCTTTTCTCAAGGATTTATAGGAATTCTTTGTATATTCTCAATAGAAATCCTTTGACAGTTACATACATTGCAAATACTTTCTCCCAGTTTCTGACTTGTCTTTTCACTTTCTTTATGGTGTCATTTTAGTAATCAGAAGTTCATCTCTGTCACTAATTAAATATCAATCTTTTGTGATTTGCTCTTTTTATAAGTGTTTGAGAAATTCTTCCCCAACCAATGGTCAAAAGGATATTCTGTCTTAGATATTCTCCTCTAAAAGTTGCATACTTTTGTCTTTCACATTTAAGTCTTTAACTAGTATTGATTAAAAAAAATAACCAATTAGCTCAAGGTCATGTGTTGAGCTAGTGTATTAAACCAAATTCCCATATTTACATGTGTCTCTTGCAGAACTATATTTAGAAAGGCAATTTGCCTATCCTAGTGCCAGTAGTTTTTGCATCATTTAATATGATTTTATTATTAATTATTGACATCTGTTATGATACTCCCCGCTCCTCCCTTGTTATTTTTCATTAGAAGTATCTTGATTATTCTTGAACTTCATCCTTTCACATAAATTTTAGAATCATCTGGTCAGGTTGGCACACAAACACATGTTCAGCTGTAGCAATTTTTATTGGAATTGCATAAAGATGGAAATAAATTTGGGAAAAATTGCTATCTTAATAATATTGTGCTTTCCAGGCCACTACCATAGAATATTTCCTCATGTATTTAGATTTTCATTAATGTCTTTCAATGAAGTAAGTTTTATAATTTCTTTCCAAAAGTCTTACATAGTTATTATTAGAATTATTCATAGGTTACTTCATATATACACACATATAAGTTTTAATTATACTTTACACATTTTATGCCATTGTAAATGGTGTATTTTTATTGTTACATGTTTTTAGCTACTTGTTGTAGATTTAAGGATATTTTGCATAAGACTGAATTTATTGGCTTGTTGGATGTTTGATAAAATTTTACTGGTAAAACTGTATGTTCCTGGTGTTTTCTTTGTAGGAAGGTTTTTCAACTACTGATTACATTTCTTTAAGATTATAGGACCATACAGGTTTTCTGTTTCTCCTTGGTTTCTTTTAAGTAAGTTATGCTTTTATATGAATTGCCATTTTATTGTTTTCAAATGTATTGGTATATAATATTTCATTATTCACTTGTTAGCTTTTTAAAAATCTCTGTAGTATCTGTTAATGTCCCCTCCTAAGATTTTTAGTCCTACTTTTATTTGTTTGTTCTCTATCTCTTGATCACTTTTACCAGCAGTTTGTCAATTTCAGTGGTCTTTTGAAAGAACTTTATTTTATTGAGCTTCCTATGGAATATTTGTTTTTCCCATTAATTTCTGTTTCATTCCATTAATTTCTGTTCTTTTTTTTATTTCACTTTTTCTACCATTTATTTTTTCTATTCATTTCCTTACTTTTGGTTATTTAAGTTTAACTCATTAAATTTCCCTCATTCTTTATTACTATTGTAAGTATTTTGGCTATTAATTTCCTTTTATGTTCCACTTTGATTGAATTCCACATATTTTGACATGCAGTATTTATCATTCCATTGTAATACTCTCTAATTTTCATAATGATTCTTTCTTTGACCTGCAAATTATTTAGAACTGTATTTCTTAATTTCCATCTATTTGAATATTTTTCTAGTCATCTTTTTGTTATTGATTACCTTAATTGCCTTTCAGTCATACAATGTCAATGCAAAACATTAATCTGTTTTCTGAAATTTGTTGAGATTTGTCTCATAGCACAGTAAACCTTAAATTCTTATAAATGTTCCTTCCAGGCATGCTTGAAAGTAATGTATAGACTGCCATTGATATGTTGTTTCATAAATATCTATTCAATCAAGTTTGTTAATTGTGTTGATCAAATCAGTGATATCATTACCACTTTTTTTTTGTCTGCTTAATGTATTAGTTTCTAAAAGAGGTGTGTTAAATTTTCCGACTATGATTATGTATTTGCATATTTTTCTTTATGGTTCTTTTTTTTTTTTAGAAACATTAAGCAACCTTTTAAAAAATTTTTTTTAATGTTTATTTTTTTGAGAGAGAGAGACAGAGTGGTAGCAGGGGAGGGGCTGAGAGAGAGGTAGCGAGATACAGAATCCGAAGCAGGCTCCCGGCTGTGAGCTGTCAGCACAGAGCCCGATGCAGGGCTCGAACCCAAGAACCATGAGATCCATGGCCTGAGCTGAAGTTGGACGTTTAACCGACTGAGCCACCCAGGTGCCCTTATTGTTCTTTCACTTTTTGTTTCATATATATTAAAAGCTATACTCCTAGATGCATATACATTTAGAATTGCTATACCTTCCTGGTGAACTGAACCATGTATCATTGTAAAGTAGCTTTTTTATCTTTATTAATGCTTTTTGCCTTAAAGTCTGTTTTGCCTGATATTAATATACTTTCTTTTATTTATTTATTTTTATAATTTTTTTAATTTTTAAATTTTATTTTTATTTTTTTTAAGTTTATTCATTTATTTTGAGAGAGAGAGAAAGCATAGGTAGGGAAGGGGCAGAGAGAGAGGGAGAGAGAGAGAGAAAACCCCAAGCAGGCTCTGCACTGTCAAGTGCAAGCCCAGTGTGGGGCTTGAATTCACAAACAGTGAGATCATGACCTGAGCCCAAGTCAAACGCTTAACCAACTGAGCCACCCAAGGGCCCCAGTTTTTTAATTTTAAAGAGAGCACGCTAGTAGGGGAGAGAGGCAGAGGAAAGAAGAGAGAGAGAAGCTTAAGCAGGCTCTATGTTCAGTGCAGAACCTAATGCTGGGCTAGATCCTGTGACTTTGGGATTATGACCTAAGCCAACATCAAGAGTCAGAAACTCAACCAACTGAGCCATCCAGGTGCCCCAATATACTAACTTTCTTTTAGTTAGTATTTTTCTAATATATCTTTTTCTTATTATCTTTAAACTTTCCTTATTCTTATGCTTTAAGTAAATCCATGTGACTATTTTTAAAATCAACTCTACCTTTATCTTTTAACTATAGCATTTAGTTCATTTATATTTATTGGAAATACTGATATATTTAAATTTATTTCTGTCATCATGTTTTGTATTTTAAATTTATCCTGAATTTTCCTTGTTTTTTTTTCCCCCTTTTCTTTTCTTGCCTTCCTTTGGATTGTTTTGTTTCTTTTCATGTTTTACCTTCTACCAGTTTGAAACTTACATGTTTTATTTTTAAAAGATTATCTTAGAAGTTTTTATCACAGTCTAAAGTTAAAATCTCCCTACCTCCTGTCAATTCCAAGATCTAAAAACACTTTGACATCAATCACTCTCCTCCTCATATATATGTTGTTTGTATTTGTATGTGTTTTTTTTCTATTTTTTAATCTCATAAGACATTGTTATTGTTGTAGCTTTATACAATCAGTATTTATATTTAGCCAACATTTCACCACTATTTTTGTTTATTATTTTCCCTTCAGTCTCAGGCCCTTCATCTGTGATCACTTTCCTTCTATGTAAAGTATGTACTTTAGGGATTTATTTAGTAAGAATCTGTTGATGTTTATTTTTAAATATTTTTATTTTTCAAGGTTTCCCCCCAGTATATTGAAGATATCCTTTCACTGTCTTCTAGTTTCCATTGTTGCTTTTAGGTAGGTAGCTATAAATCCACTGTTGTTTCTTTGAAGGTGCTGTGTTTTCTCTCCAGTGACTTTAAAGATCTTCTCTGTGCCCTTGGTATTCCCTAGTTTTGCTATGATATTTCTAAATATGGATTTTTATTTATTTATTTAATCTGCTTGAATATTATGGGTATTTTAATTACTGTCTTTCTCCTGTTCTTAAAGTTCTTAGTCATTATCTGTCCAAACATTTCTTTTGCTTCTCCCTCTTCTTCCCATCAAGGATTCTTATTAGGCATATGTTAGAGCTTTTCCATCAATTTTCCCTGTTTCTGAACCTCTCTTTTGTATTTTCTCTCTCTGTCTTTTTTGTTGTTGTTGCAGTTTAGATATGTTCTGATTTATCAACAGTTTAAAAATTCTATCTTCAGCCAGAACTAATATTTGACTGAATCTATTTAATTCATAGATTTAAAAATTTTTAACTATTATTTTTTCATTTATAGAAATTCTATTTGATTCTTTTTCAATCTGCCTATACCTTTGTATAGTTTCCTGTTCTTAACTCATATACTCAATATACGCTTTCACAATTTAAGCATGTATATTTTGTAGTCTGTATCTGATAATTCCATTAACTAAATTCTTTGTGGGTCTGATTTTACTATCTGTTGTTTCTTCTTTCATCCATTGTTTCCTTTTACCTCATGCATTTTGTGAGTTGGCCAGGGACTCATATTTCTTGGTATTTTATAGGTGGAAATTCTTTGAAGCCTAGTTTGAAGTCAGATTCCTTTAGAGAAGATTATGTTTCATTCCACCAGTTGCCTGAGAAAACCACCAACCTAGGACCTTTCTTTTTTTTTTTTTTTTTCATGAAATTCACGTATGTAAAACTACCTTTTATTTGCTCTAGCTATTTTTTTTTTTTTTTTGAGAGAGAGAGAGAGAGATTGAGGGCACAAGTGATCGAGAGGCAGAGAGAAAGAGAGAAAGAATCCCATGAGGGTCAGAGAGAGAGAGAGAGAGAGAGAGAAGCAGAGCTCATGTTCACCTGAAGCAAGGCTCTTGCTCATATGATACGGGGCTCACTCACCCATTGTCAGACTCGAACTCATGAACCCTGATAATCATGACCTGAGTCAGATGCTTAAACAACAAGCCACCCAGGCGCCATGCTGTAGCTATTTTAAATAACAAGCACAGGGTTAGAATATTATTTATCTCTCATGATGTTGAAAAATATCATATAAAAAGCTAAGGAATGAATGAAAAAAATGATTAGGTATTTGACATGTTTTCAATAAACACATATGATCTTGAAAAACATCGTATAAAAGCTAAAGAATGAATAAAAAAACGATTTGGTATTGGACGTGTTTCCAATAAACACATGTGATCTTGAAAAACATCGTATAAAAGCTAAAGAATGAATAAAAAAACGATTTGGTATTTGACATGTTTCCAATAAACAGTTAATTAAAAAATTTACATGAGCTCTGCATGTTGCCTGGGTCGGGATGTCATTATGTTATAAGTGGACTTTACAAGGTATGTTCTCCTGAAGCTTTAGGATCATTTTTAAATAACTTGTTTTAAAGTAATTATTAGCCAGAAGTTTTGTAGATCTGTGGAAATTCTCAAGAGAAAAAAATCTGGTCTCCCTCAAGAGGCAGCATGTTTTGCCACAGGCAAATTTGCTGAGAGGTGGCAGGAGAGGATGAGGATTCACTTTTAGCTTGCCCTTACACTAAAGGATCAACCTTTACTGGGACATCAGTTTTATGCAAGGGAACAGTGTCTTCTTATACATTCCAAATTGGATAGGCCTTCGGCTTTATTTCCTATCTTCCCACACTCCAAGATCGTGAAAACCAAAGTTTCAGCTTACAGTGTTTGCAAATACACTCAAGGCAAAAGCTAACTTCTGTACTGGCTAACCTTCTGGGTTCCAGCTTTTTCTTGGTTTGTTTTCTGAGTAGTCCTTCCTTTCTTATAATTTTTTTTTTAATGTTTATTTATTTTTGAGACAGAGACGCAGCATGAGCAGGGAAGGGGCAGAGAGAGAGGGAGACACAGAATGTGAAGCAGGCTCCAGGCTCTGAGCTGTCAGCACAGAGCCCGACGCGGGGCTCGAACTCACGAACTGTGAGATCATGACCTGAGCCGAAGTCAGACGCTTAACCGACTGAGCCACCCAGGTGCCCCCTTTTCTTATCATTTTTATTGATACATTGTAGATGTGATAAAGGGCGTTTGCAGCATTTTTACTTGTTTTCAGTGGGAATGTTGTTCAGAATGTATAGTCTTCCATACCACTAGAATAGAAGTCTACCCTTTTGGGTTTTGGTGACTTAGAAGTTGCCTTCTCCTTCTCTTTTTATTCAGTTTTAAAATGCTAACAATGGCTGTTACCCAAAAATATCTATCCAAGCCCCACAGTTGTCTTACTCTCCAATCAGTTCTCTTTCTACTTTTGTGTCCCCACTTGCACGGACCAGTACCAGAGGCACTATGGACAGAATTTGTGTGTGGGGTTGCTCAGGGGAAGGTGAAAAGGTGGGAAATGCTGCATTGTCATTGCTGGTGACTGATCAGAGAAATGTATTCTTGTTGTTCTTCGTTAGATACCAGAATAGAACAATATGATAAACGATTTTGAATGTAGATGAAAAAGTAATTTTAGTATAATTATTCATTTATATATGAATCAAGTGAGCTCTGTATGTTCGCTTGTGAGTCTAACCAAACATTAATTGAATTCCAACAAAGATATTTTAAACTGAGACTTTGGACTATAATCCTGTTTAATATTTTAACGTACTTATGTCTTATTCCCATAATTATATCATAACTCCTTGACAGCGTAGGCTTCTTTATGCCTCTACTTCTTTATGCTTCCCCACATCATTTAGCTTAAGGATTATGACTAGCTGGCTGGTGGATTATTACAGAAGTGGCAGCTAGTAGACCATGGAATGCCTTTGGAATTCTTTTATTTTCTTTGATTTACCCCCAAAGGAGTACTAGTTGTCCAAGAAAAAGACTCACAAATGCCAAAAGAAATGGGGTTTTGAATAATACACTGATTTGCCTTCTCTTAATGATGGCTGATTTCTCAATTATCTTACAACTCATCCACTCAGCTGTATTCTAGGTCACCAATAGAAATAAAATACACAAATATCAAAATTCCAAACATGGAATATATGAACACATGACCATTTGGCTATGTGCATGCATGTGTGCCATAGATTCTAACTTTGTTGGATATCTAATATTATCCTGGAAGTATCTGTTTGTATGTTCTCTTGCTCTTGATGGCCTCTTTCTATTTAATTTTTTGAAAAAATGTATATAGGGGATGTCAAAATAGAAAAAATAATTCTTAGATTACAAAAAATATGGGGAAATTAACATTATTCAATTTAGGAATAGGTACAGCTCACAGAACGCCACAGTTCAGGGAGCAAAAATTGATATGTGTTGAAATTGAAAATGATTCTTTTATAAAGGAAGCTGACCAAAATTTCCAGCAGGATCATTGCCTGAAGGAAAATTTTCTAGGCTCCAGCCTCTGTTATGCTTAACAATGAACCATACAAGTCTGGACAGATGGTTGGATTCCAAAGTGTTTCTCATGTTACAGTATTTTCTTCCTATTGTCTCTCCTGAATTCTGCAGGGAAATGAGAAAATGCTATAACTTTCAAAAAGTATAAAGAATATTTTCAATATATTTTGGGAAGTCCCAAGTACTAAACATTAATTATCCTGGAAATCTTCTTTTCTTAGAAATGCTTTCTTGGTTAGAATCCAATTGTTTATTCTGGACAGTATGACTTATCTTTCTATCTTTATTGCTAGAAATATAAAATATAAGATGCATTTATGCCTTTTCCTAGATCCCTTCTATGTTCCCTGTCTCAAAGTATGGTAACTGTCCATTCAACTTTAAGCTATGGTGAGCCACAATCTTGGGACTCATTTTTAAGACCATATCTATCCAACAGCAACACTGCATTTATTCCCTAAACAGCCCTCAAATTTGTCCAAATTTCTGTCTCTATGACTCTGGCCCAAAGTTCTGATATTTCTCATCTAGGTTATTACAATAAATGCCTAACTAATCTACCTGCAATCACCTTTTTCCTCTCTGCCCCCAAAACACCCTATAGCCAAAACAGAATGAACTTTTCCAAATGCAAATCTGGTCATGTTCCTCCTGCTACCAGTAGTTTCCTATGACTCTTGGGTTAAACACAAGATTCCTTACCTGGCACACGGGGCCCTGAACAGCCCCTACCTACTTCTCCAAACTCACCTCATCAACTTTCTCCTTTTATCTCTAGTTAAACTAATTTGGCCTTCTTTCATTTCCTCTATATTTCTATCTGCATTACGGCTGTTCCCTACCATTTTAATTTCATTAAGCCCTGTTCTTCTTACAGAGTTTAATTCAAGCATCATATCCTCAAAGAATACCCCATTAACCTGCTCTAGTTTCACCCAAATTATTAGGACAAGTCCTGTTGTTTGCCCTCACAGAACCACATTTCTTATCTCTCTTTCACAGCACTTAGACAAAAGGAAGAGATTTATGATCCTGTAGACATTAGGGTTTCAAGTGAGGGAACAAAAGCAGAGTTATATTTATTTAGTAATCAACCTCTAAGATTCAAGCCAACATTTCTAAACCACAGAGAACAGTATACATAGGAATATTATACCTAAGTGTTCTCAAAAGAGCCAAGAATTATGCAATAAATAAGTATCAGATATTCTTAGGCAAAATAGACAATCTGCTGAGTATGTAATTTAAGACCTGGAAAGATATTAGCAATTGTTCCCACTTAACCCCCTTAAAACAGAGATAAGAAAAATGAGTCTCCACAGTGAACCTCAGAGGTCTCACAAATAGTTGACGATAGAGAATGAAGTGGAATTAGTCACAAATATCTGTTGAACACTATTATGTGTAACAGTTTTCCTATATCCAAGTCCTCTATTCATTACTACATGCTCTTTCTGTTTAAACATTTACAGAAACAGAGCAATTAAAGTTTATTTTAATTTGTCAGTATAACAAAAGACTACCTCCTACCTTAAGAGGATGATATGGCACCAACAAAACATTATTCTAAGCCTTTAGACAAAGGAATGGTGTGCTATTAACATTACATCACAGTACAGGATTATTTCTTTGTGCATGAGTTCTTCATATTTTCTTATTATACTCCTCTTTCTATATGAGGTCCTAAAAAGGATCCTAAAAAGAGAACCCCCTTCTTCCTTTCATTTGAAGAAAAAGAGTGTGTCCTACTCACTTTCAGTTAATTTCAAGCAAGGTTTGTTAAGTTTCTCCATTACCAACTGCATTTCTCAATCTCCATGCTAACCCTCCATTAGAGCACAGCTCCCTTTTTCAGGAATGGTGGGCCATTCCATTGCTACATGGCTTCTTGCTCGTGCTACTCCACTAATTAGCTCTCTGACCAGCCCTTACTTCTTGGTTCCTTTCGTAGAAAGGCAAGCTAATGGCCAGCTCTTACCACACAACATTCACTTAAAAACACTTGGGCTAAAAGGGACATTGGAAACCATTTAGCACCACAACCCAATCCATGCAGGAATACTTTTCTGAAACATCTTAAACAGAAGAGAGATTTAATTTATACTTATGCTTTAAATGCATCCAGTAACTAATTCATCACAATCTCACTTCTGTGATTTCTCTTTCAAGAAACAGGAATTTTGTATCCAAGTACTGTACTTGTGTTCTTCACCAACAATACACCATTATTTTAAGGAAACAAGCCTGTAACATCCTGAAACTTTGCTTTGGCAGTTTTCTGTCTAAAGAACGTGTGTGTGTTTTCAAACCCAAAGTATACCAGCCAGGTTAGAATGAAGAAGTGAAAAGTTTATATTACACATTTAGTTCATCTTTCATTTTCTGTTCCTGTTAAGGAAAAAAAAGAAAGAAAGAAAAATATTTTCTTGCTATTTAAAATTCAAGACTAGCTTCTTAAAATGAGACTTTTTATCCCAACACCTATGCAATAATTCATGACTTTAATATTTTTAATGATTACTTCCCTGCATGTATAAGCCAGGAGATGAAGGAACATGAGCCATCCATACATTTGTTACTTCCTTCCCTTTCAGACTCTCTTGCTTTAGTAATAAAATTCTATGTGCCCTAGGGGTGCCTGGGTGTCTCAGTCGGTTAAGCGTCCCACTTGGGCTCAGGTCATGATCTCGGGGTTTGTGAGTTCAAGCCCCGTGTTGGGCTCTGTGCTCACAGCTGGGAGCCTGGAGCCTACTTCAGATTCTGTGTCTCCCTCTTTCTCTGCTCCTCCCCTGCTCACACTCTGTCTCTCTCTCAAAAATAAATAAAGATTAAAAAAAATTTTTTTTAATTCTATGTGCTCTATAAGAATGTCTAAGCCCTATAGCAGCTCCACTCTATTCTGGCAAACTCAGGAAGAGTTTCTTTGTTTCATTTGTTCATTGTAAACAAAGGAAGTTTGTTTTGTTTACAGTGTACATTCCTTAATAAAGGGAAGATTTATAGATAATAAGATAGTATTCTTATTTATTTATTTGTTTATGATCTGTAAGATAATAAAGACGTGTTAAATTCAGTAATTTTATGGTATTTATTTGCCAGGTACTTTTTGTACTGTTAGTAATTTATTTTGTTCGTGAAATTACCTTGACTGCAATAGATCATTATAGTATATTCATATTTACATATGCAATCTGTCATCCAAAAATTCATCCATACACTAGATCTAGGAAATTGGGCTTTCTGGGATATCATTTCTCTATTTTATTTGGCAATACGCCTAGCGGTGAAGAGCTTTAAATTTGGCATCTGTCATTGCCTACCTTGGTCCAAATTATATGATGCTAAATACCATGAAGAATACTTCACAGGGGAAATCAGTAGTGGGTTATGAGAATGGTAAACTTCATATCACCATGTGCTTGTATCTGAATATTAGAACTGTTAGCCAGATGCTTCCTGTAGACTTCCAGAGAGACAGAAAGTGCGGTGCCACTGGGATCCAGAGGCACTGATGGGAAGTATGCAGAAGATACATAAATCACAGAGTATATTCATTTCATTTGGCTTCATGGGATTCCACTGACATCACTGCGGGTAACCAAGGTCTGCACCAGGACCCTCTCCCTTCTGCTCTCTGACGCCTTCGAGGTGCTGCCCATCTAGACCAGGCCCTGCAGTAATTTCACACACTCCCCTAATAAAGTCCTCCGGGGCTGTCATGTATTTTCATGTGTTTGCCCTATTATCCCTCCCTGCTTGAGTCTTACAGATAATTGATGATGCTTCAGTTAATCATCTTTCTCTCGCTTTTGTTCACCAGGTACCTTCGCCTTGAAGGGGCTCTTTTATTGAGAATCGATGTCTTCTTCTGGGTAATTGATCACCATAGACCCAGGGACACTTGACTCATCGTTGAGGAAGAGTAATCATCATGAATAATCAAAAAGCCGTAGCTACACTACTGCAAGAGTGCAAGCAAGTGCTGGACCGGCTCTTGTTGGAGGCGTCAGATGTGTCGGAGGAGGACAAGAGCAAGGACCAGCAGTGCAGAGGTGAGGTCCTGAGGAGAGGCGCTGGGGGGAGGGAGAAGCCAGCAGGTTTGCTCTCAACTCCCCTGCCTGAACGACATGTTTTCATCTCTGCCCTATTTTTCTTCTCTTGGCAGATGACCACCGAGAGATGAGTGGATTTCTAGGGCATGAATGGGACATGGGCTACAGGCGGACGGGCAGGGGAGGAAGCCCACTTTGTTGCAGTGAATTGCTGTCAGTTCTAATTTTAGGCTTCAGTAAACATGAGGCTACAAGAAAACAGTTTAGTTCAAGAAGAACAAAGGGTGCAAGTAGGCTGGTGCTCGTAAATTTCAATTATTAAAAAATTGAAGCAACTTCTGAATGGTGGCATATACTTTTTTCAAACTAAGCTTTTGTGCCTCATCAGTTTCCATAGGCTTCTACGGTTTCCATAAATATGTCATCTCATTGGTCCAATCTTTCTTTTTTTTTATTATCAATACATTTCTCATGCTGCATTCACATGCCATTTGTAAAATAAATCCTTTCATACCGATGAATACTGATTGCATCATTATCGGGGTTTAAGAATTTGGCCTTTTGCTCATTTCATAGTTTATGCCATTCATAGTTTTAGATGAGTCGTTGTTTGAGAAGTTTTGATCACAAAGTCTAGAAAGTTAAAACATTTATTTCTTCCATAGCCAGTTTTGGAGAGGGAATTTTCTTTCCTTTCAGCATTTGAATAAATTTTCCTGCGTTTCTATAAGTGTATCCCTTTTATGTGCTTTTAATTTTTGTTTTTTTTGTATTTTTAGTGACTGGCTATTCCTTGCAGAGATAAGATTACATAAAATGCACACTCCCCATCTCTTTTGTTGTGGATGATTATGTAATGGGAAAGGTTCTGGAGGAGTCTCTCCCACATTCTTGTATACTGGCACACACACACAGAGGCACTTCAGGTACCTAGAGGTGTCTTAAATTTTTGTAATCCGTTATTTTTGCCCCTTTCAAGGTAAAATGCCCCATGTCCCATTGTTTCACAACACCTTAGTTTATGTGTTTTCCTTCTTTATTAGCCAGATACACCACTGCGTGATTTTGCTTGCTAGTTATACGTGCCCATCAGCCTGGGCACACCCTGGCAGGTGTTAGCCCCTTGTCAGGGAACGGCGGGTACTTGGCGCCTCCAGAACACACTGCAGGGCTGGTTCTAGTTCCCTCAGGGCCAGCGTATTGTGTTCTCTCTACTGAAGTTTTTCTCTTGTCCTTTTACTACATGGCATCCTTTGTCTCTTTAGCCCAAATTCCTTCAAGCTTTGTGTTCTCCCTAGTGAAAACTCAGAGCCCCAACTTGGGTAGCATTTTCTTCTTTTTTCTTCCCAAGTGCCACAGAAGAGGAGAAATAATCAGTTTAGTTCCAGATAAGGCAAATCAGGGCTACAAAATCATTCGATTAGCAACGGCCCTTCAGGTACGCTGCTTGGGGAAGTAAGTGATCAGAGAGGCAGAAGAGGATACTGCTCCGTCAGGGGCTGACTGCTGGGGTTGGCTGAATCTGATAAGCCAGTGCGGGAGGAAATTTGTGCTGAGCCATTGATAATCTCAGCATTAACCCATCCGCATGGAGGCAGGCTTCGTGATCCACCCCAAGCACCATCAGTACAACTGAATGCAGTGTGAGTGCAGAGTCCCTCCCTTAGCAGGTGGTTTCTGAGCCATACTAGTGACTTAAGTGGTCACTCACATGTGCTCCAAGAGAAAGGTATTAGTACAGGGCAACTTATGGTGACAGGGCAAGCCAGAGAACTCTAAACATGATTACTGTGGTTTTTGTTCTTTCCCTCCTCTTCACAACCCTGTTCTCTTCCCTCAGAAATTGTCCTTGTCAACATGGGTGACTACTTCTAGCAACTTCCTCAGAAATAGAGAAGGAACTGAAATCTAAACATATATATATATATATATATATATATATATATATATATATATACACACACACACACACACACACGCATATATATGCATATATATATATACACATATATATACACATATATATATACACATATATACGTATATATGTGTATATATATATACCATATGTATATGGTATATTTTATTACATCATATGGTATATTTTATATAATATAATTTACTATCAAATTGGCTAACATACAGTGTGTAAAGTGTGCTCTTGGTTTTTGGGGTAGATTCCCATGGTTCATCACTTACATATAACACCCAGTGCTCATCCCAACAAGTGCCCTCCTCAATGCCCATCACCATATTTCCCCTCTTCCCATCCTCCCATCACCCTCAGTTTGTTCTCTGTATTTAAGAGTCTCTTATGGTTTGCTTCCCTCCCTCTCTCAAACAGAGATATATTTTTTAAATGTATTTCAGAAGCATCATTTATTTCAGTGTGCCACACTGGACTATCCATGTTCTGGCATGATCTGTAAGGAAAGGGTAGTGTGGAGGAGGCAAAATGAGTTGTACAGAATCAGATTTTCTCCATCATCGTGAAAAAAATTGAAAATATTGAGACCATTCAGTGCCAATATAAGGTGAAATTCTTTGAATCCAGATATCAGATTCCTGTTGTCATTTGACTACTCATTTGACTCCAGAGCTTGATACTCATGGGCAGAGTGTCCAAATTTATTGGTCAAACTGGGACACTTGAGAACAAGAAGGAGCACTATTAATAAGTACAGGAGGACCACAGAGAACTGTCCTAAGTGAACAGGACTGAATAGTCATCCTATTCCCAACTATTTAGAAATATCATTTAAGAAACTTTCTTTACATACATACCGGAGCATTTCTGGCAATCAGAGGGCCAAGCTTTCCAGCAGATTATGACCACATAGGTCCCTAATGCCATGGCTCTACTTTCTTTGGAGGAGTGCTATCACACAGTCAGTGCTCCGTAGTTCTGGGTTGCTGAATCAGGAAGCAATGATTTCAGTGTGATATTTATAAATCATCCTCAGTAGTCAGTATGGATTACTCACTGGTGTGGCCCATCTGATACCCTCTCAATGCCAAGCAGTGTCTCCTCACCAGCAGTCATCCATACATTTGCCCACTTGGCAAGGACACAGAAAGGCATCATGGACCAAGGCAGAGTTAGGTTTTCTTCCTTCTCTTCTTTTTGTGTTTTACTCTCTGTGTCATATCTCTTTGGTCCTATTTAGCATGTCTCATGTAGATATAAGACAAATCCTTTTAACCATCAGGGTGTGAATTACAACAGCGATAACACACGATGTCTGTCTTCAGGGAGCTCACAGTCCAATGAGAGGACAGTATAGTTTCAGAGCAGTGGGATGAACACTGAAAGGGCATCTGCATTTGGGGACTTGGGAGCACTCAGGAGGGACATCTCAATTCTGTGGGATGGACATCTCATGGCAGGCTGATGAGAAGTACCCAAGTTTGCACTGAGTGCTAAAGCCAGTGGGCCTGAACTTGATCATGAAAGGACTGGGAGAAGGCAATGCAAAAATGAGGACAGAGTATACAAAGTCATTAAAGAACTGTATGCAGGACAATGGCCTGCTCCATCTTTTTTTTTTTTTTTTTTTTTTTTAAGCAAAATGGGGATCAACAGTGTGGAAGTTGGAGTGGATGAGGCAAGATAGGAAGCAGGGGTTCAGGCAAGAATTACTGATAATGAAAAGAAGGAAATGGATTTTTTAGGATCTACAGATTTCAATAGCCAGTTAGATTCAAGAAGGAAGAGAGAGCAAAGAATCTAGACTGACTTTTAAGTTTCAGACTTGGTGACTCAGTGAATGGCGGTAACATTCATCAAAATAAAGAAACAGATTTAGAAAAAAGACAGTGAGTTCAGTTTTAGATATTTTTGAGTATGAAATGTCTGTAAGATAGAGATTTATAGCTGGCAGTCATATAATCAGGTCCATAATCCCTTATTCAGACCACTTGGGGTTCACATGTGCTTCAGAATTCAGAATTTTTCAAGTTAGGAAGGTAGTATGGAACATGTACCATCTACTACATTCATACTCCAGTGGAAGCTGGACAGCACCGATAGTCAAACATAATTTTTACAACAAAACTTTTGGCTTCTCACTAAGTAAGATAAACAAGACCGTAAGTACCCTCTAGTCAGTTCAAGTCTGGTTTGGGTGCCAAACTTAAGAAAAAAACCTTCTAGTTTCCAGAACTTTTTCGGTTTTCCAAGTTTGGACAGGATATTGTGGACCTCTTATAATGAGGTTTGGTGCCCAGGAAGAGATCGAATATGTCTACTAATGTAATACAAAGCCATCTCACAATAAGTCGATACCATTTCAAATTTCATTTTTTGGTAGCCATTGTCAATATTCAGATGTAGTCCATAGTGAAAGTATGAGGTGAGGCGAGAGGTCTTGGAGAGGTAAAAAGAGGTTGTACAAATTGACTCTCTGCATTACGCAGCTGCCACAAGCCCCAGATGTCATTCCATCTCAGTCCCTTTCTCATTTTACAGGGAAAATAATATTTCCTTCATTCCTTTCTCTGATTCTTCATGCAGAGATAGTCACTGAAGTGCTTTACTTCCTGCTAAAAACCTTTCTTAATGCCTGACTACCCCAATTTACCTGAAGGGCAAAGTAGACCAGGGCCACCCCTGACAGATAGCTTTGCGCTATTATTCTTTGAGTCAGAACCACCAGCTCAGACCAGCCAGCAAGAGGTAGGAAAATTTTTTTTGCCACGGAGGTGCTTCATCATAACATTGGTAACTCAACAGCCTTTTCTTTGACTGCAATTTCCTTACCTGAACTCTGACCTTTTCAGCTTCACTCCCCAGTGAATTAAGGACCCTGATCCAGGAGGCAAAGGAAATGAAGTGGCCCTTCGTGCCTGAAAAGTGGCAGTACAAACAAGCTGTGAGCCCAGAGGACAAAACAAACCTGCAGGATATGATTGGCGCCGGGTTGCAGCAGTTACTGGTAGGAAGAGCCACACCACCTGTTCCTCTGACACCCTGAAGTGAGGCATTTAGCCTCTAAGTGGTCTAATAGATTAAATTTCTTTGAAGCATAAGACAGCCCCTACCCTTATGGTCAGCTCTGCCAGATTGACTAATGTGGGGGAAATAGCTTTTAGAAAGCGTTGCCTGCCTGTAAGACCTTCTGTTGGAAGCCAAAGCAAGTAAAAGTGAAGAAGAGTGGTCAGTGGGTCTATCGAGAAAACTGTCATCCTGAAATGTTTATTATATCCCTGGTAGTCCAGAAGCACTGGTTTTGGTTCTGCCGTGTCTCTTAGCATTTTTATTTTGAAATGCTCCTTTTTACGGGTTGAGTAGCTTGAAAAAAAAAATCATTCACCATTATTTCATCAGTATGACATGCTGTCCACCATGTCCCTTCCAAACCTGGGCTCCTCCTCATTCCCTTGTCTCCTCACAATGCGGGCTGTTCAGGAAGCATTAAATCAAAGTCATTGACCTGCTTATTCCTCAAATCACTTCTTGGAAATTGATCAAACTGCTATCTCTTCCTTGGATAGAAGAGGACCTCAGGAACAGCACATGAACTCAGATCTGAGCTCAGATTTCAGCCTTAGGTTCTAGGGATGCTACACAGAGTGTCATTGTTCTTTTTAGTAGCATTGTTTTTTTACTTACATTCTCTCAGATGATTGTCAAGGAGAGAGTCTATTAGCTTATATGTATTTTTTCTCATGTAAAAATATATGTTTGTCTGGACACCAGGCATTACAAGCAACGATAATATCCTAACGTTTTTATTGCATCAGTTTACATGAGAATGTGTTTTGGGGTCACCCCCAAAACAAGTGTACAGGTATTGTGTTTCCCTACTGAAACAGAAATCTGGGAAAGGTTCCCTGATCTATGTACATATAATGGCATCTTTGGAGACTTAGTAGAAATAGCAAAGCCCCCACTTTTCCCATGACCTACCCCCGCCAAAAATATAAACAAACAGACTGAGGTTAAGCAGACTGGAGACTGCAGGAAAAGAAAGTGGGTATTTGGAAAGAATGCAGTGGTGAACCAGCAATTTTAAAGGACCAGGCTTGGTATATGTGGCAAAGGGGAATGGAATAATAACTATGGTTTGCGTATCACTGCAGATTTTACAAAGTGCTCACACATATATCATCTCCTTTACTTCTCAAAATGGCCCCCCTGTAATTACCACCATTATCATCCCCATTTTACAGATGAGGGAATTAAGGTGCAGGGAGATTAAAGTGCCCAGGGGAATAGACCGGTGAGTGGTGGAGCTACCCCTTCCTCCATCTAGCTACCGATTCTCCTTCAGAAAGCCCCATGTGAGGAACTTGAAAGCACAGGTAGAATCCCCAAGCCTTGTTTACTCTAAAGCAAGATGTAGGCTATCCAGTAGAACTTCCTGCGACGCAGGAAATGTTCCATAGCTCTGCTGCCCAGTGCGTTAGGCCCTGGCCACTTTGGCTCTCCAGCACTTGAAATGTGGCAAGCACGAGAACTGAACTTTTTCGTGTTATTTAATTTTTAAAAATCAATTTTTATATAAATAGCCACATGTGGCTAGGCCTACGGTTTTATGGCACAGGGCAGCTCTGGAGAAGTGATACTTAAAATGAGACCTCACAGCAGTAGCACTAGAAACTTGTGGGATATTCAGATTCTTGGGCCCCACCCAAGACTTACCGAATCAAAAACTCTGGGCCTGGCAATAAGCATAGACAAGCCCTCCAGAAGATTCTCACGCATGCTAGAGCTTGAGAACCAACGTTCTAAAGAAAAGAGGAGGAAAGTCAGAGAGCCTGACCAGGGATGTGAGGGGAGAAGGAACAAGGTAAGGGGTAAAAGGAGACTCCAATGTGAAGTTTCCAGGAGACCAACCGTAAAAGCAATCTCCTTCCCATTAATTCCAGGAACTTGTTTAAACTTGGGCCAGTTCTTGAAAAGCCATAGTTGCTTCACCTGCTTGGGAAGCCTTGTGTGATTCAGCCGCTGGTGGCATAGAACGTTCAAGGCTTCCAAGGAAGGTGAGAACAGGACCTCTTCTTTGACCTTTGGGGCTTAGAAAGTTCCTCTGAACTCCAAACATAGGCTGAGAGAGGGAGACACATCACACCATGACAACCAGGGTTTTACTCCTCTTGGTCCATCCCGCAATCACCAGATCCCCCTCGCCGCATGCAAAGCTGTTAGTGACTCTAGATGAAAAACTCAAGATGGTATTTTAAAAACTGGGTCTTGCTGCATTTGGGGGCTAATGTGAGTTGGCAGACAAGGTGTTCATAGTTGTTAGACTGTATTTATTCCTTCTACTTTCCCTCTACATACTGCACGGATGTCACAGTTGGGAAAATAGGGACATACAGAATTTAAGACATTTGTGTCCGGCTCACGAGATCACTAGTGGCAGCTCTGAGAATCAGTCCATTAGGCTTCTTTAGTCCCTGATGTATTTAACCTGGAAGCTTTTTGAACTCTGAGCATCATTTTCTTTCGCTTCCCCAGCAAGCTATAAATTAAGTAACCACACCTCCTAAAGACTCTTAGGATGCTTTCCTATTGTGTCAGACCCCAAGTGCACAATTACTAAACCACTCTGTTTTGTAAATACAGAGCACTATAGCACTCTGTGAACTCATGCTACTTTCGATATCTTAGCTTGCCAAAAGTATCCCGAGTGAATTCCATGATTTGTTTTTGTCCCATTATCTGTTGGTTTCAATATTATTCTTACTGAAGCGGGCTGGCCATGTTTTAATAATCAATTCATTACGAGATTCTCTTCTTTACATAAAAAATTGGTTAAAGGCTGCTGAGTTTTCTGTTCAGCCAAGTTATGTCTTCTTACGCTTTTTTCCACAAACCTAAACTTGCCATGATTTTCTTTGCCTTGAAATGAATCCTTCCCATAAAGTTTCCCCTCCATTTTTAAAATTAACATTACACTTAGAGTCTAGCCACTGTTAAGTTTAATTTAATTTAAGTTAATTCCACAAATAACATATCAAAGTTAAGCACAGAATTATGCTGAGTGCCTGAGTTAGTGAAATTAAGGGTCATTTATAATGTTACTCTCTTAGGCTAAACTTAATCAAGAAAAATTATATGTGTTTTATGCTTTGCTTTCTGTTCTCCACAGCCTCTCCCATTTCCTCCCTCCCCACACGCTCCCCCCCACCCCGCCTCCTCCTTCCCCACCCCCAACCTTTTCTCCTTTGGTGTGTGGCCACAGACAGAAATTTATGGCAGGGGCCAACCTCCTTTACACTCCACACAAAGCTCGCTGACTTGAGAGAGTTTGTTCGCTCTCTCCCAGAAAAAACACCTGCAGCACGCTCCCCAAGAAACCTGGTGAGATGGGAGATTAATGTGGCTGTAATAGCTGGGCAGTGTTTTTGGTATTATGCCCTCTCCCCAGGTAGATGGGTCTTTTCCGAGATGATACCAATTATTTATTGCTGAAACATCTGTTGATAACTGCAGCTGCCCTTGTGAAACAAAGCCTATCACGGGGTCACAGGCTATAGGGACCTAAAATCCTACCTCATGCTAGTTTTAGACTATTCAATAATACCCTCAAGTCCATGGGTTACCATCATCTTTAATGTCTCATCATGCCATAGAAAATACTTTGTAAACACTGCACTGCCCTGCCCTACAGGCTTTGAAGTATTATTTCATCTCCATTGGTAATTTATATTCCAGTGCCATTGTGCTGTGGGAAAAAGAGGGGGAACCTTTTTTGTTTTCCATTTAATTGTATATCGCCTGACACTTTGACCTGTATTATTAGTATTAGTCAGAAAAAGGATTTTCTCCCTCTCTTATTTAAAAATAAAATTTCAAGGGAAAGTGAGCGCTCCTTCAGCTCTTTTCACTCAAAACAATGTTTACACTCTAAGAGGAAAAGATGAAAAGCACAAGCAATTTTTTTCAAGTGTCGGAGAAGGGCATTTCAGTTTTTGAAAGAGAACAGTAAGGCCCTTATAAATATCATTCAGCAAAACCTTTGATGGATTTTTTTTTTTTTTTTTTCCAAAAAGTATTGAAGGCATTTACCATTAGCTTCTGTTTAGCTTGGTTTTGGGCAGGCACAGTAGCGTTCTTACTAGTAAAACTCTCCTTGCTTCTGAGATGCCAGGGAATGAAGGCACCGGCCTCTGTGTAGATGCCACCTTTTGTAACTTTTCCAGTAACTTTTACACTTCTAAAAAGGATGCTTTCTGCACAAATAAAGAAAATATGAAAACAAAACTTTTAAAAAGGAGATTAAGGACATGTTTGGATTCGCATGTCTGTCGCAGTTGAGAGCAGGCTGGGTTGCCGGGCTAAGAGAAGTTGCTGGACAGGCCCTGCTTTTGAGCCTTCCTGCAGATTTGGGCATCCTGATCTTGGCAAGGATCTGGCCTCTCCTCAGCCCTGTTTCTGTGGAGAAAGGGAACTTAAGTTTAGTGGGGTGTCTCTGCAAAGAGATATGGGGTAATTTTTAGAGGTTGGCTAGAGTAAGGTGCAAGGAGATAAAGCAGTCTCAAAATGAGGATTTTTTCCCCGTTTTCTCTTTAACTGTATAACCATGAAAATGGATAATATGATAACTTTTATTCCACAATTTTTTTGGAAATATCTGTGCTACCAGTAATTTGAAGAGAGACTACATAAATAAGTAGTTGTTTTCTTATGTGATCTTGGGTGAAAAAGCTTTGTGGATGAACAAAGTTTGATAGATTTAACTTCCAGAATATTTATATGTCTGCAGATAATCTTGTTGCCTTTAACTTGTTATTGTTGTTTTTTTTTTAATTTTTTTTAATGTTTATTTTTGAGACAGAGAGAGACAGAGCATGAACGGGGGATGGTCAGAGAGAGAGAGAGACACAGAATCTGAAACAGGCTCCAGGCTCTGAGCGGTCAGCACAGAGCCCGACGCGGGGCTTGAACTCACGGACCGCAAGATATGACCTGAGCCGAAGTCGACTGCTTAACCAACTGAGCCACCCAGGCGTCCCGATATTGTTATTTTTAAACTACTTAAAGTACTAAGAGGTCAAAAATTAAAACATAAATAGGAGCTCCTGAGTGGTTCAGTTGGTTGAGCATCTGACTTCAGCTCAGGTCATGATCTCACAGTTCATGAATTCTAGCCCTGCATCAGGTAAGCTGCTGTCAGCACAGAGCCCACTTTGGATCCTGTCACCCTCTCTCTCTGCCACTCCCCTGCTGGCGTTCTTTATCACAAAAATAAATAAGCATTTAGAAAATATATAAAAAAATTAAAACATAAATGAAAATGAATAAAGATAAGAGTTGTTCATTACAATTATGGGGAAAGGTTTTTAAAATGGCTAGTGTGATTAACCTAAGAGCAGAGAGGACAGGAATAGTATTTAGCAAAAGATGACTATAAATGTATTAGGAAATGAAAAGTCAAGTTCAAAAAAGATACATTGTGTGAGGACTAGGTAAGGTGAGATGCTATCCCTGGAAGCAATAAAATTCTTCTCCATGAATAAGCTCTGGGTTTAAGAAGTTCTTAAAACTAATTTTAAAACATTTATTTCAGGTGTCAGTTTTCATATTAATAATAGAGAATTCTTGGCTTAGATCATGATTCAGGTCATGATCTCACAGTTCATGGGTTCGAGCCCCACATCAGGCTCTGTGCTGACAGCCCAGAGCCTGGAGCCTGCTTTGGGTTCTTTGTCTCCCCTCTCTCTCTGCTCCTCCCCTGCTCATGCCCTGTCTCTCTCTGTCTCTCAAAAATGAATCAATGTTTAAAAAATATTTTTAAAAAATAGAGAATTCAAAAGCAGTAATAGGTAATTTTTGGATTATGATTCTCTCAGCAAGTGATTTTTTCAAATGAAGTTTCATCTTCAACTATGTGCCTTGGGGTTTTAATAGTGGAGGTCTTTTTCATTAAGATGCAAAAGGCAAAATGAATGCAAGCTGCATATTCATTCATTTACTCAGGAAAACTTTATTGAGTATTAACATGTGCCACACATTTGATATATTGAACACTGAAAGAAAGGCAAAGGAAGTGGAAGACCTAGTTTATGTCCTGGAAAAACCACCAGAATGAGGAGATGGGTCAACCAACCTTTGTCAAAAGCCCTGCTTGTTGGAACAGTTCCTCCCATTTGTCGATCACTTCATATGTGGCAGGTGCTCGATACATATTCTTCTGATTCTTACAGGCTCGTCCATATGACCTGTCTTAGCCAATGAAATGTGATTAGAAGTAACATATGCCAGTTCCAAGCAGAAGCTTTATAAGCCATTGTGTAGTTCTACCACTGGAAGTCTTCCTTTGCCTCATGAACAGGATCATGGCTACTCCCTCAGCCTGGCTTCTGAAAAGGGCAAAATACATGGAGCAGAGTCTCAGAGTTAGAGCCAAACTGCAGCCAATTCTAAATATGAACAACAACCAAGTAACTTTGTTGTTAAAGGTACTGAAATTTGGGGGTTATCACAGTCTTACCAAGTGATATAGGTTGATTTGTCCCCCACCAAACTCATTGAAGTCCTAACCCTCAGTGCCTCCAAGTATGATTTTATTTGAAAATAGGGCCATTGCAGATGTAATTAGTTAAGATGAGGTTATACTGCAGTAGAGTGAGCCCTCAGTCCAATCTGACTAGTGTCCTTATAAGAGGAAGGCCACGGGAAGACACAGAGATACAGAGAGAATGCCATGTGAGGACAGCAGCAGAGGTTGGGTTTTGCAGCCATCGGCCAAGGAATGCCCAGGGCTTCTGGCAACACCAGAAGCTGAGAGAGTGGCGTGCAACCTTAGAGAGAGTGTGTCCTGCTGACAACCTGATTTTGGACTTCTAGCCTTGAGAACTTTGAAACAATACATCTTCGTTGCTTTAAACCACACAGTTTGTGGTGCTTTGTTATAGCGGCCACCGGAAACTAATACACTAAAGGAAAGCTGGCTAATGTACGTGTGGAAGATAATGCAATAAAAAAACTCTCAAATGACCTCAAGATTCTTAGTATGTGGTCCTATGCCTCTATAGAGAAGAAGGCAAAATATACCACAGTCCACAATCAAGAACAGAATTTGTTCAAAAGGACATTTCAACAAAAATGGTTTCTAGGGGCGCCTGGGTGGCTCAGTCGGTTGGGCAGCCGACTTCGGCTCAGGTCAAGATCTCGCGGTCCGTGAGTTCGAGCCCCGTGTCGGGCTCTGTGCTGACTGCTCAGAGCCTGGAGCCTGTTTCAGATTCTGTGTCTCCCTCTCTCTGACCCTCCCCCATTCATGCTCTGTCTCTCTCTGTCTCAAAAATAAATAAACGTTAAAAAAAAAAATTAAAAAAAATGGTTTCTAAAAGAAAAAAAAAGTAGGGTAGGGTATTTACTATATTATTTCATCCTTAAACGTGGCTGGAGAAAACAGATTGGAAAAAGCCAATCACTCTTTCTATTTCATTCAGTTTCGGGGCTATAGAGCAGTCAACAGTCCACTAACCATCTCTATTTGGATGTCCCAGATATCTCAAGTCCCCTAGGGCCCAAACTGGCTCATCATCTCCCCACTTTTGCTCGCTCCGTCCACCCCATTGTCTCTTCCTCCAGTGATCACAATATCAGTAAATGGTATCATGAACCTCCCAGTTACCCAAGTCAAGACCTAGGAATCATCTTTAATTCTATCTTCCCATCAACCCTCATGTCGTATTAATTATCAAGTCCCACCGTTTCCTCATAAATATCTCTCAAATATATCTTCCTTTCTCCAACCCTACTGCAACTGTGCTGGTTCAGACCATGACACCTCCTTCCCAGATTATATCCAACCCTTCCCCTACCTCTAGTCATGTCCCCTGTATAAACAAGAATAGTAAGGTTAGGCTGCAGAAAAAGCAATGCCAAAACTTAAAGCAATAAAGGTTTGATTTTTCATGTCTCTATATGTCCATCTGAGGGGGGAAAAGAGAGCTCTGCTTCATGTCACTCCCCTCAGGGACCCAGCTTGATGGAATACCTACCATTTAGAATATTGCTAGTTGCCATGGCAGGAGGAAAAGGAAATGATGAATTGCACAGTGGCTCTACATACGTGCATACAGAAATGACCATAGGTCACAGTAAGCGATGCACTCACAACTCACGTCAAGAAGGCTGGAAAACACCATTCTACCATGTGCTCAGGAGGGGAAGACACAGAAATAGATTGGCAGGTAGTACTCATTATCACCATGACCCACCAGCTTTACTCTACACTGCAACCAAAACCATCTTTCTAAGATGGCAATCCGCTACTTCTTCTGGCTTAAATCTCTGGGGGAAATCTCAGTTAATTTGAAAACAAGAACTCTTTTAAACTGTACATCTTACAAAAGTACCTAATACTAATCCTGAACAACAAAATCTACATAAATTTGGATGAGCATTTCCATGAAAGTGGTGGGATTTTACTTTTATTTACTTGACTTCTATTCTTTATACATTTTTTTATTCTTCACCATAAACATCTCTTACCATTATGAAAAAGGCAGGAGAGAGAGAGAGAAGAGTATCTGTTGATCAGTCCCCTTTAGATCCAGATCAGGTCAAGGGCGCCTGGGTGGCTCAGTCGGTTAAATCCAGATCAGGTCAAATGTTCAGAAAAACTTAAGTAAGGGTAGTAAGGTTATGCTGCACCACTTCTCTCACACCAAGTACAGATACGGAATTGCTTCTATCTTAACAATGAACAAGCTAAGGTGATTAATTAAGTGACTCGGACAAGGCATCTTTTGCCGATAAAGGAAGGATTTGAAATTGCAACGTTCTTATTTCTGAATCTTCTCTTCCCATTTAATGGCCTGCCATAAGCTAAGTATCATTCTTCTCCTGTTATGTTTTTGGAGATTATTTTAGCACACAGCTGTGTACCCACACGTACACACATATGGAAAATATATGTGTATATATCTACATAATTGGTATGCATGAATACAATTTCTTTCTTTCTTTTTTTTTTTCCAAGAGAGTACATGTGTGAGTGCAGGAGGGGCAGGGGGAGAGGGAGAGAGAAAATCTTAAGCAGGCTCGACATGGGGCCCAAAGCAGGGCTGGATCTCACAACCAACCATGAGATCTTGACCTGAGCTGAAATCAAGAGTCAACTGTTCAACCTACTGAGCCACCCAGGCGCCCCAATACAAGTTCTTTCTTTATCAAATGATAGAACATTGAAGCTGGAGGGAAATTTAGAGATCATTTCTTTCAAGCTCATCATCTGGTCAGTGGGGAACTTAAACCCAGAGAGAGAAAGAGGTGGCTCACCATAAGTCACAGACCCCATCAGCAAGAGCCACAGGATATGACACCCAGGTCCCTGAATCTCCCTGAATCTGCACACCCCCATACTTCACACGGGCCTGTGGTAGAACTGGACCAGCCTTTCCTTGCCGCCTTCCTATCCTTTCTGCTGCCCTATAATCTGCCTTGGGCTCCCTCTGCTAACATCATGGGACTTTTTTACTTAGAGCAGAATTAATTAAGACAGAAATTTTATAATTTCCTATTATCAACACTTAAAACCTTAGCTTCATCTGCTGAACCTCATAGTTCTTCTTTGGAAAAGCAACCAGACAAAATGTTCAGATTCATCAAAAATAAATTTCATTCAATAAGTGAAAATTAGGCACCCAGAGAATGGAGTCCTTAAAAGGCAAATATTAGCCCCAAGGCCTATGAAGTTTCAGACTTTAAGATAGAGTCTGATTAAAATCACCAAGGATTTAAACCCTGCTCTAAAACTGTGCCAAAAACCGCCCCTTTTAATACGGTACTTTCAAGTTTTAAATTAAAACGATGACTTGTTTTTAAAATTCTACCAACGAAACTTCAGCTGCCACAGAATCGGGCATGCGAGTTATCCCTTTGATGAGGGCTAACCCTATGGCATGAGCTTCATGTCTCCCCATAATGAAACCCCAAGGCTGAGCCAAGTCTTGGAAGAGTTGATCCGAATAAGATGAGCAGACAGAGCAGCCAAGTTCAAAATGCAGGTAATTAACACGTTGCAGTCCCCGGGCAGACAGAAGAAAGCAGTGACCTTCAGAAAAGGATAAATCCTGGGGGGGGTGTTTATTCAGTCCTGTCAGCAAGTAAGAATAACATCACCTCCTAAATCTTATAGGTGAAAAAACTAAGGAGCTTACAAATATCATCTCTAAAAATACATCTCCCTATATCTGACACGGATTCTATTAGCTCAAACAATATGAAAATATCGTCTTTGTATGTCAACAAACATCAAACCGTGGCAGTTTCATAGGATTCAATCTGATATGTTCACAACATACAATCTTGAGAAAAACCCTCAAAAGTAGATTTGATTATGCCCATTTTGCAGATGAGGTGATTGGTTCAGGGAGCTCAAGAGACTCTCCTAAACTATATTACCGAGTGTGGCTAGGCTGAGATATAATCCAGACCTCCCCACGTGCCGCCTCCCTCTGCCTGCCATCATCCTATCATGATGTGAAATCATCTACCCAGCTTATTAAACCAACTTGCCTCACTCTCAAGGGCAGACACCAAAAATTTTTAAGCTCAACAAATTTCGCAGATATTTGGGATTAGCCCTTTCTTTTTTAGGCTATATTGGTACAGCACCAAAGAAAAACTTACGTTATCCCGCTGATGAGTATATTCTGCATCAGTTGCCTTTGATTTTTGTTGTTGTTGTTGCCCACCCCATCAGGAAAAACATTTTAGCAGGCACCCTGATATACATGTAATTTTTCTTTCTTTTTTTATATATTTTTTAATGTTTATATATTTTTGACAAAGAGACAGAGTGTGAGCGGGGGAGGGGCAGAGAGAGAGAGGGAGATACAGAACCCGAAACAGGCTCCAGGCTCCGAGCTGTCAGCACAGAGGCCGACGCGGGGCTGGAACCCACGAACCGTGAGATCATGACCTGAGCCGAAGTCAGACTCTTAACCAACTGAGCCACCCAGGCGTCCCCATTTAATTTTTCATTTAATAAGTTATATGCACGTACTATGCATATGTATATATATTTTTATAGAATGGAAACTTAAGAACAACACAAAGATTAAATGACCACTTTAGAATAATTTTTAAAATTACATTATTGGCATGAGAACTTCTTGTTCAATTTAAAATTATAATCGAATATGTTTAATTAGATGTTATGTTTAACATCTTAGCACTGTGCCTTGAAGATATGGGTAGGATAGGGTTTTTTTAACACTTAGTTTTTTTAATGGCTGTCATAGTTGGAAAACCTTATGCTTCCAACATAAGCAGATCCAAATAAAAGAAGTCAGCTAATCCATACTACCCATATTTCAATCCATCCATGAATCCTGAAACATCATGTGCTGAAATTCAGCTGCAAATTTCCACATTTTGCAAGTTAATCAGAAGATACTATTTTTTTTCACAAAGGATGTAAAAGCTCTTCATGCAGAAGATTTTTAAACAGGTTAAAAATTTCCCATTTGTGTGAGTTATCTTTACGTGATGCTTTATTTAGTATGAAGATGACAATGATGAAAACATTTCCAGCCCTCATGATCTGAAAAACATTTTCAAAATACCTTTTGGATAGCATACTGTTTGTTGTCAGCCACTTATCACAGGAAAGGAAATTTTGGAGAACTTGTCTGTTTATAAAAAATCTAAACCCTGTAAAGTTGACAATTCTTTAAAGAACTTTGCCTTGAGATGTTTATAGTCTTTCTCCCTCTTATTATGAGTTATTTCAAAGCAGCCGTGATTTATAATACTATCATCTGTCAATCTACTTAACCAGATATGTAGAAACTGCAATACAAGCAACTGAAAATTGAGTTCAGAGTTCTCATTGTTGGCCCCTCCAAGATGAGGGCTTTCTCAGGTAACATCTGTACTAAGTGGCCATCTGACACACAGGCAAAGTAAGGAGCTGGTGTCCATCTACTTTTTAAAATGTCAGTAAAGCTTAATTTCTTTCTTACTGGTAAACTTCAGAGGAGTCTTTTTGAATTGTCTTTCTGTTTTGAGAACAGAGAGACTGTGTACGGCCATACCACCCTGAACGTGCCTGATCTCATCTGATCTCGGAAGCTAAGCAGTGTCGGGGCTGGTTAGTACTTGGATGGGAGAACTGAGACAGTGATTCCACAGATCTACTCCCAATCCACTCTCAAAATAATGAGTTCCTATTTACTGAGCATCTATTATGGAGCATTTTACATACGTTCTCTTTAATTTTCTCAGTAATCTGTACAGTATTATTATCTTAATATATAAGAAGTTGAAACTAAAAAGTTAAAAAAAAGTTTATCCCAAAGGGGTAGTGCCTCAGTACAATCAAAGCCCCCTTTTTTTTGCACTGTCCTGCAGTGTCTCCCTGTAGCAACTGCTATGACTAGCTTCCTCATGAGAATAGCCTCAACAAGTTGGCTCCTTTTTCTCTATATATGTACAATCTGTCACATTTTGGAAGTATTACCAACTCAGTCATGGAACTTTGTATATTTATTCACCATTAAAGACTAGAAGCAAAATATGTTTCTTTCATGGACATTGAAAACATCATAGTAGGCGTAAATTATTCCCACTGGCACTGTATAACAATTAGAAATTTCTGGGCTTTCGGGAATCATTGTCAGGTAGAACCTTAAAAGGGCTTGCTTAGAGGTCAGACTCTTAACATTCTTTCTCAATAGCTCTCTCATTTTATTACTTTGAGCATAAGACTGTGGACAGCTTCCCTTCACTCTTTGTATAAGGCCATATCTTTGCCTAATATGCTTAAAATGCACCTTACTTATACCCGTTTAAGACTTTAATGGCTTATGCCAGAGATTACAAACATTGTTTAATGAGCTGACTGAATCAAGATTATCTGGGTGAGTTTGGGTTGGGGGATGGAAAGAAGGGCAGCTTCTTTAAAATATACCAGGAGATTCTTTATTTTTTTTAATGTTTATTTATTTTTGAGAGAGAGAGATGGAGCCTGAGCAGGGGAGGGGCAGAGAGAGAGAGAGAGAGAGAGAGAGAGAGAGAATCCAAAGCAGACTCCAGGCTCTGAGCTGTGAGCGCAGAGCCCAATGCAGGGCTCAAACTCACAAACCGTGAGATCATGAGCTGAGCTGAAGTCAGACGCTTAACCGACTGAGCCACCCAGGCACCTCTAACCTGGAGATCCTGATTTAGATTTCTATTGAGACCCAAGAACTTGTATTAATAAAACATCACTATTGATTCTAATGTACAACCTGGTTGAAGTACCACTATTTTACTCCCCTTTTTAAGTATCTTATTTGTCATTAATAACATTTTCTATAATTGAATCATATTTTAAATAGATTATAGACATTCATTATTTAAGAATATTATAGTGAATCATGAAGACTACCTCGTGTAATGCATAACCATTCCTTAGGTTGACATTTCCTAGTATAGTAATCTGAGATTTTTTTCCTTAATGAGGTTTTATTAAAGCAAGGCTAACCCATACTGATTGGACATTTATTTCTGCTGTGCTTATGTGAATGTGATTCCCTTGGACTATAGGACTCTAAAGTGACAGGTGAGTCCATTTGTTTCTCTAAGTATGCATAGCTGTTAAAATTACAACAGGACAAGTAAGCTCTTAATCCTTTCACTGATAATTAATAGTTTAAGAACCAGTAGAAAGCCCTAAGGAAAATGAGGTCCAAACAGTTCTTTTTGTGCTATACACTGCTACTCTTCTAGCATATGTTTTTGGTAACGATGACAATGACAATCTTGATAAAATTAAGACAGTATAGGTAGGGGCTAAGGAAGCTGACTTGGTAGCTAGACTGCGTGGGTTTGAATCCAAGAGCTGCCCCTTATTAGCTTTGTCATCATGGGCAACCTGTGTAAACAGCATCTACAATGATAGTAATAACAGTACCTACTTCATAGATTGTTTGGAGGATTAAGTGAGTGGATAACATGGAATGTTTAGAATGGTGCCTAGCATTCAATAAATGGTAGCTATTATTATACTATAAGCTAATTGACAAAAGGACATGGCTTAGGGCCAGATATGAGATTTTTATAGTTATGAGGCAAGACAGAAACTCAAGGGAAACAAAAGCAAACATAAACAATTGAGACTACATCAAAATGAAAAGATTTTGCACAGCAAAGGAAACCATCAACAAAACATAAAGACAACCTACTCAATGAGAAAAGATATTTGCAAGGGTTAATATACAAAATATACAAAGAACTTATACAATGCAACACCAGAAGAACAAGTAGTCTGATTAAAAATGGAAAAATAAATGGGCAGGGGACCTGAATAGACATTTTTTTCCAAAGAAGATATACTAACAGCCAATAGACACATGAAAATATTCTCAACATCACTAATCATCATGGAAATGCAAACCAAAACCATAATGAGATATCCACTTACATTTGTTAGAATGGCTAAAATAAAAAAGACAAGAAATAACAAGTGTTGGCAAGGATATGCAGAAAAAAGGAACTCTCACACTGTTGGTGGGAATGTAAATTGGTACAACCACAGTATGGAAGTTTCTCAAAAAGTTAAAAATAGAAATACCATGTGATCGAATAATTCAACTACTGAGTATTTATCCAAAGAAATTAAAACACTAATTCAAAAAGATATATGCACCCCTATGTTTATTGCAGCATTATTTACAATAGCCGAGATATGGAAGCAACCTAAATGTCTGTCAATAGACCAATGGATAAAGAAGATGCAGGGTGTGTGTGTGTGTGTGTGTGTGTGTGTATGTATGTGTTTATTTATATTTATATATAATGGAATATTATTCAGCCATAAAAAGGATGAGGTTGTGCTATTTGCAACAACTTAGATGGGCCTAGAGGGTGTAATGCTAACTGAGAAAGATAAATATCATATGGTTTTACTCATATGTAGAATCTTTAAGAAAAAATAAACCAAAAAAAGGCAGAATCACACCTATAAATACAGAGAACAGTTGGTTGCCAGAGGGGAAGAGGAGTGTGGGGATGGGAAAAATGGGTGAAGGAGAGAGGGAGATATAGGCTTTCAGTTACGGAATGAATAAGTCACAAGAATAAAAGTCACAACATAAAAAAAGGAAGCAAATATAAAATATTTTATGAATTTTTAAACCTTTTGACATTACAGTATTACCTTTAGTATTAATTTATATTTTTAAAAATACCACTTAGCTGTTAAGAAACTGAATTATCATTCAAAAAAATTCTCTGGAAGGACATATACGAAATAGATAATGTCAATCACCTTCTCAGGGGGGAGGAAGGAGCCTGGGCCCAGGGTGTCAGACTTTTCACTATATCCCCAAGTGCATTTTGAACTATGTGAATATACTACCTCCACAAAAAAATAAATGAAATGTAATTTTTTAAAAAAAAGACAGAAGTTAAGATCAAATAGAGTAATCAAGACCCTAGCTGAATTTTGCCATCAAGATATCAAAAATGACTGAAATTTTTTCAGATTTATCTATTAATGTATATAGGCAACCTTTCAAACAATGCAAAGAACTTAACATTCCAAACAGTATGTTAGTGAATCTGACAGTTGAACTTCTTAATGAGTCCCTCTCCCAGTACCAGCAGTCACACACCACCACTATTAAAAAAAAAAAAAAAAAAAAAAAAAAAAAAAAAAAAAAGGAGAGAAAATAATGTACCTGTGGAAGAACCCCAGACTACAAAACTGATTGTCAAGCTGGCCTCTTCCTCTGCAACCATTGACGACAGCCACTGAGATAGAAGAATCATAAGCGGTGATGAACCGATATTCTGGATTCTTCCCTGGAGTGCCTTAAGGGCAAAACCAGAGACTCCTTTGCTATTAACACTCACGGAACCCATTAGCTGTTAAGAGGAGTAATATCCACATGAGGTGAACATGGTTCCCAGGAAACAAAAGAACATCAGTTACAAAGGTCTTCCAGTTCCATGTTAGATAAGAACTTTTGCTTTTGACCTGACTTGGTATTCTTTGAGAAGGGAGACATCTCCTCAGGAGCCAAGGTGGTTAGGACAAGGGAGAAGAATGCATCTTCTTCATCAAATAGCTCTTCTTCTGGGGACCTATTTTTGGACTTGAACTCAATGTGTTGACTCAGATTATAATGCTAAATGTTTGGTCTAAATATTAATTTTTTTTAATTTGTTAATGTTTATTTATTTTTGAGAGAGAGGGAGAGAGACAGAGAGAGAGAGACAGAGAGAGAGAGAGTGAATGGGGGAGGGTCAGAGAGAGAGAGAGAGGGAGACACAGAATCCAAAGCAGGCTCCAGCCCCTGAACTGTCAGCACAGAGCCCAACATGGGAATCGAACTCATGAATTCTGAGATCATGACCTAAGCTAATGTCAGATGCTTAACTGACTGAGCCACCCAGTCACCCCTAAATATTAAATTTTTGTTTTGTTTTGTTTTTAATTTTTTTTTAACGTTTATTTATTTTTGGGACAGAGAGAGACAGAGCATGAACTGGGGAGGGGCAGAGAGAGAGGGAGACACAGAATCGGAAGCAGGCTCCAGGCTCTGAGCCATCAGCCCAGAGCCTGACGCGGGGCTCAAACTCACGGACCGTGAGATCGTGACCTGAGCTGAAGTCAGACGCTTAACCAACTGAGCCACCCAGGCAACCCAAATTTTTGTTTTTAACTCTGACATTCATCTGTATTTTCTAAAAACCACCCAATACATTGAGCTGGGAAATTTCATCTTCAAAATGTTTGAAGATCAGATAACACCATGTCTGTCTTTGTTAGTATTGTATATCCAATGCCTATAAGATACATCTTATATCTTAAATATTTTGTTGGGTGAATGAATAAATTCTCAGTAAATCATATGCCAAGAATCATTTGCTACATTATAAAGCTTCACGTGCAAAATTTTCCCCGATAAATGGAGTGTATTGCAATAATGAGTTCCCCTTCATTTTTGAGATTAAGCTCATGGGCCCCAAATCAGTTGAGTTCTGTCCACAGTCAAGTGTCACATCAACTAATATAGACTTTTGATTTTTCTTTTCATTTCGTTTATTTCCAGGTTAAGCACTCTCCAAGAAAATAGTTTTGCTATGATTTTAGAGATATTTGCATAGTTAAAAAAGAAGGAATAAGAATTCTAATTTCTCAGGCTTCTCTGACATTTCTTTGTCATTACATGTAACCATGACATTGGTATCAATAATAAATATTGTAGACATTTGTACATAAAGGTAGAGCCAATAGGATTTGCTGATATATTGGAAAAGAGAAGGAGAAGAGTCACAAACTTGGAGTCAAAGCTCTAAAATTTTGTCCTAAACAAATGAATGGATGATTTGTTTTACTGAGATAGAGACACCAAGAGAGAAGCAAGCAAGTATAGAAAATAAAGAGCTCTGTTTTAAATATGTTAAGTTTGAGGGGAACCTAGCTGGCTCAGTTGGTAGAACATGCAACTGTTGATCTGAGGGTCATGAGTTTGAGCCCCACATTAGGTGTGGGGCCTACTTAAGAAATAAAATAGGGATGCATGGGTTGCCTAGTTGGTTAAGTGTCTGGCTCTTGATTTCGGCTCAGGTCATGATATTAAGGTTGTAGAATAGAGCCCCATGTTGGGCTCTGTGCTGAGTGTGGAGCCTGCTTGGGATTCTCTCTCTCCCTCTCTCTCTCTACTCCTCCCCTGTTCTCTCTCTCTCTCTCTCAAAATAAATAAATAAACAAACATTAAAAAATTAAAAAAGAAAATAAATATGTTAAGTTTGATATACCTAATTGACAAGTTGGCTGTTATCTAGGCAATCTCATATACAAGGCTGCATTTCAGGAAAGAGACCAAGGATGGTATTCAAATTTGGGATTCACCAACAGAAATGATATTTGAGGCTATGGGAGAGTCTAAGTGAGTGCAGCTAGAGAAGAGAAGCAGCTTTAGAACTTTTAGGGCATTCAACATTCAGAGGCTGGAGAAGGATACTCCAGCAAAGTAGAGTGAAGAAAAGAAGCAATTGAGGTAGAATGAAAACCAGGAGAACAAAATGCCAGAAGTCACTTGAATAAAAAGGTGGGATTAATTGACTCAACGAAATGCTTCTAGGAGTTTGAATGAAGATTAATAAATGGTCGTTGGATTTGGAGGCTGTTGGCAACCTTGAAAAGGACGGGTTCAGTGGAGTGTTGGGGATGAAAGATATAGCTTTAAGAAAGAATGAGAAATGAGGAAGTAAAGACAGTGAGTTTAAATTTTTTTTTTTTTTTAACGTTTATTTTATTTTTGGGACAGAGAAACAGAGCATGAACGGGGGAGGGGCAGAGAGAGAGGGAGACACAGAATCAGAAACAGGCTCCAGGCTCTGAGCCATCAGCCCAGAGCCCGACGCGGGGCTCGAACTCACGGACCGCGAGATCGTGACCTGGCTGAAGTCGGACGCTTAACCGACTGCGCCACCCAGGCGCCCCAAGACAGTGAGTTTAGACAACTCTTGAGATTGACTGTAAACAGAGACAGAGACCATGGCATAGGACCTGGGGAGAGATTGCCGTGGACTGAGTACTTGTATCCCCTCACCTACCCCAAATTCATATGTTGAATTCCTAACCCTCGAGGTGAAGTTTTTATGAGGTGAGGCCTATGAGAGGTGACTGAGCCATGAAGGCAGAGCCCTTATGAATGGGATTCATGCCCTTATGAAAGAGGCCCCAGGGAGACACAGGAAAAACATGGCATCTGTGAACTAGGAAGTAGGGTCTTACCAGACACTGAATCTGCTGGCGCCTTGCTCTTTGACTTCCCCAGAATCGTGAGAAATAAATGTCTGATGTTTATAACAAGGTTTATACTACCCAGTTTATGGCATTTTATGTTATAGCAGCCTGAACTAAGACAAAGATGTACAAAGACATATGATTAAGGGAAAATTTTTTAAGATGGAAGACACTATGTCTGTATGCTGATGAGAATGATCCAGTAGAGACGAGGAAATTAATGATGTGGAAGAGAAAAAGGGTGTTTACAGGAATCGTGTCCTAGAGCAAAGAGGGAGGGATAGAACTGAGTATATAAATGGGAGGTTGGCCTTAACCCTGGCAAAGGGACAGTAGGCAGAAACATGGGTTCCACTGCAAGAGGGTTGATAAATCCGGGTAAGACAATAAGAAAGGTCTCTTCTCATTGACTGTTTTCTCAGTGAAAGAAGAAGCCAGGTTGTCCACAGAAAGCATGGCACCTTGAGAAGAGAGCAGAAGGTGTGAGTGTAGCTGGACTGTCAGGCTGTGCTGAGGGCCAACTTCATGTTAAGGTCATAAATTCAAAGTGTCATGGTTGTGTGTTTTTCTCCAGCCACATGCAATTACTTGGGTAGAAGCTCAGGTTAGGCAGAAAAGTAGATATAATTTGGGGATTGTAAGTAGCAACAAATAACACTCATTGTCACCTCCTGTGTTCAGAGCCAACTGAAAGATAGATACAAAAGAGCAGCCTTCATTATTCTAAAATGGATAGGAGAATGTAGCTTTAGGTATTCAGACAAGTGAGTTGGTAAATTCTCTACCCCAAACTCATTTTGTTGCTGGAAAGTTCCTTCGCTTATTGTAGAACAGGGAGAAGATTTTTTTTTTTAATTTTTTTTTTAATCTTTTTTTTTTTTAATTTTTTTTTCAACGTTTTTTATTTATTTTTGGGACAGAGAGAGACAGAGCATGAACGGGGGAGGGGCAGAGAGAGAGGGAGACACAGAATCGGAAGCAGGCTCCAGGCTCCGAGCCATCAGCCCAGAGCCTGACGCGGGGCTCGAACTCACGGACCGCGAGATCGTGACCTGGCTGAAGTCGGACGCTTAACCGACTGCGCCACCCAGGCGCCCCTTAATCTTTATTTATTTTTGACAAAGGCAGAGAGACAGAGAGGGGAGGGACACAGAGAGAGGGAGGCATAGAATCTGAAGCAGGCTCCAGGCTCTGAGCTGTCAGCACAGAGCCCAACACGGGGCTCGAACTCACAAGCTGTGGGATCATGACCTGAGCTGAAGTCAGACGCCCAACCGACTGAGCCACCCAGGCGCCCTCCCCCTTTTTTCTTAAATTTTGTTTTAATCTTTATTTATTTTTGAGAGAGAGAGAGAGAGTACAAGTAGGGGAGGAACAGAGAGAGAGAGGGTGACATTGAATCCGAACGAGGCTCCAGGCTCTGTGCACAGAGCCTGATGTGGGGCTTGAACTCACGAACCACGAGTTCATGACCTGAGCTGAAGTCAGACACTCAACCGCTCAACCAACTGAGCCACCCAGGCACCCCCAACAGGGAGGAAATTTTAAAGAGAGGGGAGAGGAAAGGTCTGAGCCAGGTATGCCCCCTCCCATCAGATAACTCATTCCACCTTTAGCAAGAGAAGGAATTGAGGGATGAGGAAAGTGGCTAACAGTCAGGCTACCCCAGGGATTCGCAGCTCTGCCTGCACATTGAATCACCTGGGGATATTAAAAGAAATCAATGCCTGCGTACAATTCCCAGAGAGTTCAATTTAACTGGTCTGGGGTGCCATCTAGACATCTGAACTTTTTAAAGTTCCCCTAAGAGATTTTGTTTTTGAGAGAGAGTGCAAGAGGAGAGGGGCAGAGAGAGAGGGGGCTCCACACTAACAGCAGTAAGCCTGATGTGGGGACCGAACTCACGAATCTCAAGATCATGACCTGAGCCAAAGTCGAAGGCTCAACCGACTGAGCCACTCAGGATCCCCTCCCTTAAGTGATTTTAATGTGAGGCCAACATTTTTCCTTAACAATAAATATAGTTGGAATTGCCAGATTTATGTGACAGAAGTAGAAATTGACAAAGGCATCAAGAATGGGTTTTTTTAAGTCATTACTTGGATGCACTGTGGGAATTTAAATTTTTTTAATGTTTATTATTTATTTTAGAGAGAGAGAGAGAGTGCAAACAGGGGAGGGGCAGAGAAAGAGGGAGACACAAAATCTGAAGCAGGCTCCAGGCTTTGAGCTGTCACCACAGAGCCTGATGCAGGGCTTGAACTCGCAAACTGTGAGATCACGACCTGAGCCAAAGTTGGTGGCTTAAATGATTGAGCCACCCAGGTGCCCCAATGCACCACAGGAATTTAAAGAGTCAAGTGAGAACATGAGGGGGTTGGTTACACAACAATAGTAGGGGTCAATGGATTGTGTGGATGTCCCTGAAGGGTTGCAGAATTGTTGGAGTTGAGCTACTGAGAAAGGCAGTTAGAATAGTAGATAAAGATCAGAGAATCAAATGGTTAAGTTGAGATTCCAACTGGGCTGTTATCAAAATTTTAAGTTCTAGGCTATGACTGACCATGGGAGTCATGAGTATCATAGTCATAGGGACTAAGGCTTGGTGTAGAGCAAGATCACTGGAGATAAAGAGGCTGTGGCAAGAGAGATCAGTGTGCTAAGTGAATCATCGATGTGGATTTTGAAATGACCAGTGGTGACTGGAGTGATAGTGGCCATCACAACCTGGAAGAGACTAAGGCATGCAGGTCCCTGGTTCTCAGGGACCATGAGATTCACTAGGATCCTGGGCAAGTGGTCATCTGTTTTGAAACTGCTTTCTTTTTCTTCTAAAAGACAGCCAACTCCATCTATGGTAGATATGAGGGAGAGAGGATGAAAAGCAGGGAGAGATGATTGAAAATGCTGCCTTTAGGTATATAGAGAAAAAGATATGCAACTATTTTCCAAAAAGGACTTGCATGTTCTACTGGTAAAATGAAAGAAGATCAGTGAAATGTTAACCAGCCTTGGGCATAAACCTTAGGAAAGTTCAGTTCTTTTCCTCACTTTTCAGCGGGTGGACAAATTTAGAGCATGACATGCTTGGTCCTCCGTTGACCTTGAGTAGTCCAATTGGACAGGTTCTACTCTTACTCTGCTTTCCTTATTGATGTATAACTATGCAGGCATCATCATTTTTCATTTGTTTATTCTGATAATTCCTCACCTCAGGACATCTTCCCCCACTTTCCCCTGCCTTTTTCCAATCTCCCAATTTGCTATGCAGCAATAATTTCCCTTTCCACTATTCCTGCCAATTGCAATGCCAGATGGCTTCAGTTCTGAGTCCCCTCACCCAGCCCCCCTAGAGAACAGCTGCCATTGTCATTGCTGCAAACGCATCATGGCTTTGAACCCATAGCTGGGACCCAAACTTGATGCTCAGCATCGGGAGGGGCTAGCACTAATGCAAGGAACCATGAAAACGGCACACACTTTTCCTTGCTGCTGTTCAGCAAAAGCCCTTAGAAAAAGCTCTTTAGCATTTTTTCAATCATCTGTGTATTGAAATCTCATTGTGGAGTTTAATTCCTTTACCACCTGACTCAGCTTTCTAGCCGTGAAGTTCCCTTTGTGCCATAAACTCAATTAGAACCCCATATTTTCCATTCTGAAAACAGATGTGAAAAAACAACTGTGGGGCTGTTGCACACATGCACGCACACACGCACACACTCATTTGTAAGCCTGTCTCTAGAAATCCAGCACTCTCTTATCTACATCCACATATTTTTATTTAAACATGATCACTCAACAAGAAAAACACAAGTTGGTGGCTATTTGAACAATCGGACAGCCCTTAAGTCAGGCTCTGAAGAAAGATAAAGGAATAGAATTCCTGTTCCTTTTTTTTTCCCTTGAGTTATCCTATGTTGATTCCAACAACTAAAATTCTGCTACTGTGAGATTGTCTAAAAAGATCATATTTTTGAGTGCTCTGTGATGGCAGGTCAGTCATAGGCCTACAAACCCAAACAAAAGAACCCTGAATCAAATTCCATGTAGACCAATATGCATTTCAAAGGCACTGCCCATGTAGGCAGTGGGTTAGGGTTTTTGTGTTGTTTTCTTTTTCTTTCTTTTTTGGGGAGTGGGGGTGGGGGAGGGACTCTCTTTCATGTTAATCTAATTGTGCATAACCCAGGCACATTTTACCATGTAGGGAAACTTTCTCTTTTAGTGTCCTTCCTTGCCACACACTCTGGCCTCCTTTCATTACCCTCCTCCTGAAGTCAGAGTGCTCCCGGGGCGTACATTTGGGGGAGATTCCCAGGATGGTGATGTATTCGGCGTTGCCGCTGAGGAATTTACTATCCCTTCACTTGGCAGCAAATGAAAGTGGGTATTAATTTCTCAGAGTGCTGGTAGAAATGCGAGAGAGGGGCGACAAGAATGATACCCACCTAAATCTGTATGTAGTGCACAGCATGCCGAGGTTTCAAAAGAGGGAGAGAAAAGACAATGGCAAGAAAGAAAAGATTCTCCTGAGTTGACTTCTCTGCATTTTGCATCGTTAGGTTTTGGAGAGAGATGCGAGAAGCTCAGCCCCAAACGGAGTTAAATTATGCAGCTGTGGGGATGCCAGGTCCTCCAGAATAGGATGCTTCGTTTAGATTTTCCACAATGCTATTGAAGTGCTTATTTTCCTCCTGAAGAGACACAAACAGATGCAAACTTCTGTAAACACTTTAGAAATGAATTCAGTGAGTTTGGCCTCTCAGCAGTGCTCAATAGCTGACAGAAAAATGTCTAATTAGTGCAAGTGGAAATAATAGGGCCACTTGGATTCCTTCCATCCTCCTCCAAGTCTACTTTTCCAAGGAACTCAAAGGGCCTTTGTCTGGCAGGTCACCCTCTCTCAGGCTTTTGTGCTCCAATCTATTAAGAGTAGAAGGGGGAAAAATAGATTAGGCAATGTTCTCTGCTCAAATATATGGCGTGTTCATGCGGGATGCAGAATGGGGTGTTTGCAGCATCAGTTTACAGGTGCTTGGGGAGGGATTCCTCCATTGGCGACAGCCAAAAGCAACTCGCACGTGCTGCAAAGGCTCCCTTTCAGGAACCCACTTTCCTTCACCAACTGCCATAAAGCCTGCTCATTTTCCTTTTTTTTTTTTCTCAGTTTCTAGCAACATCACTCCTTAGAGTTGGCGAAGAGAAGAAAGAGATTAAAAGAAATTAGAGGCTTAGTTGTATTCTGAGATGAGCCTTATAGATGTTATACACATGATCGATTATTTCCTTTTCACTCTATTGAAAGTTCTGCTGACGGTTATTTTCAGAGCCTGTCTTTTCTTGTTATTTTGCCATAAGGAGAAAAGGAGTGCATGAACTGACTTCTTTTTCCTATCCCCCCCCACACACACACACACACAGTATTCCCTGTCATTTATTTTTTTTTTTTTTCAACGTTTATTTATTTTGGGGACAGAGAGAGACAGAGCATGAACGGGGGAGGAGCAGAGAGAGAGGGAGACACAGAATCGGAAACAGGCTCCAGGCTCTGAGCCATCAGCCCAGAGCCTGATGCGGGGCTCGAACTCACGGACCGCGAGATCGTGACCTGGCTGAAGTCAGACGCTTAACCGACTGCGCCACCCAGGCGCCCCTTCCCTGTCATTTATTAAGCACCCACCATGTGCCAGGCCCTGTGCTGAGTATTTGACACATTTCCTCTAATCCTGATACAGCACTGAAAATAAACATTATCCACATTTCACAGATGAAGTCTTTGAGACTCCGAGAGGTTAAGTAATTTGCCATTGACAAATAAATGCCAGCTAAGAAACAAATTCAGATATCTGTGGTTTCATTTCAGACATTATATATTTTTTAATCTCTAGAAGTTTGATTTGGATCAACTTTCACATCTCCCTTGTATATTTTTAACTCTACCTAATTTTTACTCTACCTTCTGAAACTTACGAAATACAGTTATAATAACTGTCATTTTGAGGTCGGTTTCTATTGATTTATTTTTCTTTGCAGTTTGGGCTTTTTTTTCATGCCTGGCAATTTTTGGCTGGATGCCAGACATTGTAAATTTTACCACATTGGATGGTGGGTATTTTGCAAGTCCATAAACACTTTTTTTCTTAATTTTTTAAGTTTTATTTATTTGCTTTGACAGGGAGGGAAAGAGAGAGAGAGAGCACATGCACAATCATGGGAGGGACAGAGAGAGGGGGTCAGAGAGAATTCTAAGCAGGCTCCATGTGGTCAGTGCAGAGCCTGATGTGGGGCTCAAACTCAGGAACCCTGAGATCATGACCTGAGCCAAAATCAAGAGTCGGACACTTGACCCGCTGAGCCACCCAGGCGTCCCGCCTGTAAATATTTTCGAGGTTTGTTTTGGGACTCAGTCAAGTTAGGAAATTGCTCTTTTTCAAGCTTCCTTCTCAACTTTCAGAGTAGACCAAGAGCCACTTTACTCTAATTTTAACTCACTATTGAAGTGATGCCCTTCTGAATACTCCATGCCCTGTGGACAACAAGGTTTTCATTTCTGATTGGTGGAAATATAAGACCTACATGAAGCCTGGGGACTGTTTCCTCTAGTCCTTTTAGGTAGTTCTTTCTCCAGCTTGGTGTGGTGCCTTTCCATGAATGAGGTGTCCTGAAAACTTGAAGGACCTTTTCAGATCTCTGGACCTCTTGCTTTGTTCTCCTTTCTCTGTGAACTCTGGCCACCTTGACCTACCCAGACTCCTAGAAACTCCATCTTTCCAACACAGGAAGACCACCTCACAGAAGTTACTGCTGGAATTGCAAAGTGTCTTTGTAGCTCAGTGTGAAGAAGGTCCAGCTGGAATAATTTCTAGCTAATCACCAAATGATCGTTTGCTCTCATGTCACCAACTTTAACTAGAGAATTTCAAAACAGTGACAGTGAAGGCCATCTCCCATAAAGTTTCTTTTCTTTCTTTTTTTAAATACATAACAAAAACACTCTTTTCAATTGTTGTGGGGGTTTTTTTGTCCCTCCTCCCCCCCCCCTTAGAATTTTCTCATCATAATAAAGGATATGGTTTCCTTAGAGCTACTCTTTGGGTTCAGTGAGTGATGAGTGTAGCCCTAGCTCCAAAGACCCAGTATCCTATGCCCAGATCAAGCACTGAGCAAAATCACCTTGATCAGACTATAAGGAGAAAACCGAAGAAAAACTGACCTTTTAGACATTTGAGTTCCTCAAGTGTTGGCCAAGGATATGGAGAAATTGGAACTCTGTTCACTGTTGGTGGGATTGTAAGATGGTGGAATCTCTAAGGAAACCCAGCCTGGAGCTTTCTCAAAAAATGAAAAATAGAGTTACCATATGACCCATAAATCCCACTCCTGGATATATAGCCACAATAATTGAAAGCATGGTTTTGAAGAGATATTTGTATGCCCATGTCATTAGCAGCACTGTTCACAATAGCCAACAGTTTGAAGCAACCCAAATGTCCATCAACAGATGAATGGATAAACAAGGTCTGGTACATATATACAGTGGAAAAATTCTGCCTTAAAAGGAAGGAAATCTTGTCACATACTATAACATGGATGAACCTTGAGGACATTATGCTAAATGAAGCCAGCCAGCCACAAAAGGACAAATACTGTATGATTCCAATTATTTGAAGTACCTAGAATAATCACATTCATAGATATAGAAAGTAAGGGGAACCTGGGTGGCTCAGTCAGTTGAACTTCTGACTTTGGTTCAGGTCATGATCTGACAGGTTCGTGAGTTTGAGCCCCGCATCAGGCTCCCTGCTGTCAGCATGGACCTTGATTCAGATCATCTGTCCCCCTTTCTCTGCCCCTCCTCTGCCTGCCTCTCTCTCTCAAAAGTGAATAAACTTAAAAAAAAAAAAAAGCAAAATGGTGGTTATAGGGACTGGGTTGTGACAGGGAAGAGGAGTTGTTTAATCAGTATAGACTTTCATATTCACAAGATGGAAAAGTTCTGGAGATCTATTCCACAACAATGTGGATTAACACTAATGAACTGTACACTTAAAAATGATGAAGATGGTAAATTTCATGTTACATATTGTTTACCACAATAAAAAAAAAATATTTTTAAAGATGCAGATTTGGGTTCTTGCCTGACCCTGACCCTCTGACTTTATAAATTTGGAAAGTCACTTAACCTCTCAACTTCAGTTTCCTTACCTTACTTAGATTTTATAGTTACTCTAAGTTTAACTGGGCTAATGCACGTGAATGTTTTTCATAAACTGGATGGTGCTACAATGATGGAAACCATTTTTATCAGAGAGGTAAGAGAATCACCCTTGGAAAATAGCCTGTCACTAAACATTGCATCCCATGTAGGTAAACAATCACCCTAACGCTGAAGTGGGGCACCTACGAGAAGGGAGAACAGAACTAAACATTGAGCATACACCGAAGTGCAACCTCGAAGAGAGGGAACCCACTGTGGCTTGCTGAGTACCCTGCAGGATACATAGTTATGAGCAGGGTTGCAGGAAGAGTGCTGCACTTTCCAAGCAGACCTGTAAGGAAGCCTGGAAGTGGAACAGGCTGCCATTTGTGCAGAGAACAGCTGAGGTTGCAAACTCACGGACTGTATCACGTACACCTGGCATAGGAAGGACTCTTGATCAGGGACAGGCCTTACTGAACAGAGTAAGGCATACATAACACCATAAATTTTCCTTTCCATTTGATTTACGGTTTCTGCATGTCAGATGGCTGACTTGTTCTTGCTTCAAGATTTGTGTTTTTCAGATTGATGATTTACTTGACAATTCTCAATAGAAGTTTTGAGCATTGCAGTTTTAGTTTGGTTTTTTTTTTTTTTTTTGGTTGGAAAGAACAGAGGTTCGCTCAAACATATTCACAAAATGGGGTGTACATTATTATGAAAACATAATGGAACAATAAAGGAGGCCTGTAACTCTAAAAATGGCCCTCATGAAAAGGTAAATTTGGATTAAGAGCCATCATTCTTCAATCTTCACTCTGCCATTGCCCATAAATATGACTTAGCTATATTCTATTTTCTGCTTCTTTCTACCCTTCTATATTTCTTAGTTCAGATTTGAAAGTTCATTTTTTCAAGCCAGGCCACAGAGTCGTGGGGCCGGGTACTCTTGGGTTAACTTTGAGCTGGTGCGTGGGTGGGGAAATGGAGTCAAGGGCAAGTAGCAAAATGCATAGCTATTTCAAAGGCAGGGACCCTGGGCAAAACAGTTTTCCTCAGAAAGGGTTATGATATATCAGGCAATAATTAATGTTGGGATCTTTGAGAGGATCCAGGATTCCTTCCCTCCTGGATTCTGAGCAAGCTGAGAGAAAAAAAAAAAAAAAAGGTAGGCAGAATCAGGTTAAACATTACTTTTAATTCTGATAAAGACTAAATTGAAAGACATAGCCTCAGGGGCACCTGGGTGGCTCAGTCAGTTAAGCCTCTGACTCTTGGTTTCGGCTCAGGTCACGATCTCATGGTTTTGTGAGTTTGAGCCCCATGTGCTGCCAGCACAGAGCCTGCTTGGGATTCTCTCTCTTCCTCTCTCTCTCTCTCTCTCTCTCTCTCTCTCTCTTTCTCTTTCTCTCTCACCCCCCCCCACCCCATCTCTCTGCCCCTCCCCGACTCGGGCTGTCTCTCTCAAAATAAACAAATAAACTTAAAAAAAAAAAAAAAGAAAGAAAGATATAGCTTCATATTAGAGTACAAGGGGTCTGCTAGCTGAACCCCTAAATTATGTAGACATCCTCATTCAATCACAGAAATTACTGAGGCAAGCAGAACACCACATAAAGGGTGGCTTTCTAGATTAGACTTATGATATGAAAGAGCAGAGAATCCTGTTTCCCTTAGACACCTGTTCCCAAGGAAACAAAAGAGAGAGAGAGAGAGAGAGAGAGAGAGAGAGAGAGAGAGAGAGAGAGGAGGTAAGCCAGACATGCCCAGTTTCTTCTTCCCAAATTTACCAGATTAGTCATTCCACCTCCCCTGGGGCAGAGTGGGTAAAGAAAGAGGCCAGGTGTGCTACAGTAAGTAAGCTCCCTTCACGTGGAAAAAAAAAAACATCAAAAGAAGACATCGTCCCCCCTAAAATATGGCATCAATACCACAATGAGAGCAGTGATCAATTTTAACAAAAGGATAAATATAAATGCAAATTATCACTTTCCAGACTTCATAAACACAGCGATAGCTTAAAAGCTTTAATGAGTTGAGAGCATCAGTATGAAAATAGAGGGTTTATTGTACTGGTTATTGGTAGGCTTTACCTGATGGATGAATACCTATAAATACAAATGTTATTTTCTATATGCTATAGATAAGCACACCAAAACATATATGCCGAAAGCCAAATCACATGAGTAAGCACCATAGATAGAATTCTGGAATGGGCCAGATATAAAAGTTTAGAACAGTGTTACTCACAGATACACAAGTATCAAATTACAACTCTGAAAGCACTGTTCCAAGCAGATTTTGAAAAGCAGAGATTATTCTCTCCCAGTTTGAATGTATCCTCTCTTACCTTAAATTTGTTAAAGTAGGGGTGCCTGGGTGGCTCAGTCGGTATCGGCTCAGGTCATGATCCCATGGCTGGTGAGTTCGAGCCCGCGTCAGGCTCTGTGCTGACAGCTCAGAGCCTGGAGCCTGCTTTGGATTCTGTGTCTCCCTCTCTCTCTCTGCCCCTCCCCCACTTACACTCTGTCTCTCTCTCCCTAAAGAATAAATAAACATTTTTTAAAAATTTAAATTTGTTAAAGTAAATCATGCTTCAGACCAGCAACTCTAACAACACTGATTACATATTTGGTATTTATGGCATCACTGCAAGTATCAGATAATTGATGTCCAACTCCTGTTTTCTTAAAATAAAGTCGGTGCAATGTGGGATTTGGACCTGGACTTCCTGTGTTCAAATCCTCCCTCTTAGTCAGAGGTGATGCGACCTTGGGCATGTTACTTAACCCCTGTGAGTCTCAGGTTTCCTGCCTGTTAGGATTGTTGTAAAGAGTGAGTGAATTAGTACATGGCATGCACTTTGCACTGTGCCCAGTACCTAGTTTTTATCCAAGAAATGTCAGTACTTCAGATTATGTAGCAGTGCTTCATGTAGGAACATCGTGCTAGGAAAATAAGCAAGGCTTTCAGGGCTTTATATGTGAGTTCACATGCTCAGAAAACACAGCTTGATTTAGTTTAGTAAACGGAGAAAGTACTGCTGGGTGGGAAACTCATTTATGCTAGTAGCTGCAAGGCTTTGAGTGTCTTTAATGTAACACCTCACAAGACCAAAAGATGATGTTTCCCACAATTCTGCCTCATTTATCTCATTCTTTATGTTACACTTTCATTTCCTGCCTGTTTTCTTCTTTTTCTTGTTGTATTCGTTAACTACATATAAATCAAATGTTTAAAATGTTACCTAAAATTTTGTATTTCCTCTTAATTACAATGTAGGCATTAAATGAAGCAGAGTGTGGTGAATTGATGTGGAACCCTCTTCTAGATGTTACCATGACTGAAAGAACCAGCTAGCATAACAATATGTGTAATCTCATTTATGAGAGAGAAAAGGAGGGAGAAGGGGGGGGGGGGGAGAAAGCAAGGCAAGACAAGGAATCAATTAATGCCTAAACACACATAAAAGGGTAGAAGTTTCTAGAAGGATCGCTCTGACACCATTATGAGGAAGAATGAGAATGAGCTTGGGGGCAAGGAGGGTAAAAACTAATGTAAAGAGTCGACTAACTAAGGGGCACTTTTCATTTTTACCTTGTGTTTGAATTTTCTAATAACAGGAAATATGCATTTAGCACTTGTATAATTTTAGAACCGTAGTGGGGGGAATGAAAGAAATATTTTCTGTCCCAGTTGAATTGGATTTTTCCTTTTTTCCATTATTCCATTTCCAAAAAATTTATTGTTTTTCTGTTAGTTCGGCCGCCCAAGAAAGTATGTTTCTCCCCCTAGTTCTAGGTTTTCTTTCTCTTGTTTCAACAAAAACACCTAGAGATTAAGCTTGGTGTCACGGCTGCCTTCTTTTTGCGCCGGGCGCGGCTTCTGTCTGGTTCATGACGTCCCGTGGATGTCCCTCCAGGCGTCTTTGAAAGCCTCCATCCTCGCCCGCGACTGCGCCACGGCTGCTGCCATTGTGTTCTTAAGCGACCGGTTCCTGTACGGGCTCGACGTGTCGGGCAAGCTCCTGCAGGTCGCCAAAAGGCTCCACAAGTTGCAGCCGGGAACGCCAATTGCCCCGCAGGTGGTCATTCGCCAAGCCCGACTCTCGGTCAACGCAGGTAGGCCTCCTCCCGCCGGCCCGGGGCGTCCAGCCGCGGGCTCGCCTTCCCTCCGGGGCTACTTGACTTCCGCGGGGGAGTGCGGCGGGCACCCGGGCCCGCGGGCCATCTTTTCAAGCTGCGGGCTCTCCCCGCCCCCGGCCCGCGATGCCCTTCCACCCGCCTCTTGCCAGCACAAAGGCCCTGGCATAAAGGGTTTCAGAGCCAAAAGCGGTAGAGAAAATTGTGAAAGGGTGTGGAAAATACTAATTGGAGCTTTTGTCTTCTAACAAATCTGTCCTGCTGCTTTCAAACAGGGGTATCTGAATTGCTATACTTCTGACCAAGAGCCTTTAAAAAGCAGATTAAAATTCTACTATTTTCTCTTAGTTCTCCTGTCTCCTTTCTGCAGGGCCACTTGACTATGCTAACAATAGAGCTGACAAACCCACTGAAGTAATTTGAGGGTTTTTTCCATCCCTGGGAACACCGGTACAGTACCTGATTAGGCCTTAAAGTATCTTTTTTTTTTTCCTTCTGTCACTTTGAATGAAATGAAAAATGAGGCTGACATTCTAACTTAGGATGTAATGTAGAGGGGGGTTGGAGGGGAAAGAGACCTGCTATGCATTACAGTGAAGTTTACTTCTATAGCATTTTTGAATTATTTAAGTTACTGATAACCATGAGGGTTAGAAATGTGTAGCCTGCTATTCTCACTTCTAAGAGTGAAAGAATAAAGGACAGAAGTAGAAAGCAAGTTGCCCTTCCCAGACTGGCTCAGTTTTTTAAATTGATTTTAGCTATTGTTGTTGTTTTTAATAAGCCTGGCCTGCAAGGAGTTAAAAAATCTTTACTTCACTCCCTTTTAAAACTGATTTTAGCTATTGTTGCTGTTTTTAATAAGCCTGGCCTGCAAGGAGTTAAAATATCTTTACTTCACTTCCTTTGAAAAGGAACTGTACTGACTATACTAAATGGGACAATTGTTGGATGCAGAGAGGCACAGAGATAAAAGGACATGAGAGAAATGGGCTTGTGGAGGTTAACTTTTCAAAAGCCCAAGTTCATTCACTTTCAAGTTCTTGCAGCTGTGCGTAAATTGTGTCCATGTTGGTTACTCTTCTAGAGTAACTGCAGGGACGGAGTGGAACTTAGGAAAACTTCCTTCCTTCCAAAATCCCTGATCTTGGACATTTTACAGTGTTTTGAGTTTATAATGTTTGGGGGATGAGGAAAACCTAGCAACTAATGTTCCTTCTGATGGCATCAGATGGCGATGATGTGTGTGTGTAGCACACATGAAGGCTGGGCGTGCACAGGCAGACTTCCATATTGGTTCTTCTCAGTTGGAACTTGGAAGAGTTAATGTGACCTCGTTTCTGGTATACGGAATTGCTATGGTGGGACATAGAAATTGAGGTCAAGTGGTAAGCAGGCCTGTTGATAGCTTTGCTTTACACAGCCAAACCGAACTTTTCGCTGGTTCATTTTGTTGTTTCTCTCAGGCTTCCAACTATGATAACAACTAAGCCTAGATATCGTCATGAGCAGTATGCTCCTCTGTTCACATATCGTACACCTTAGATAAAATCCTAGATCTTACTCCCCAACAGTTGGGTTGTCTTTTCCTCAAAGAAACTACCAAAAGAGCCACAAGAACACAAACACAGCCTTGGTTAAGTGAAGACAGTAAAACCTTGGTTTGCGAACATAATTTGTTCTGGAAATATGCTTGTAATCCAAAGCACTTGTATATCCAAGCGAATTTCCCCATAAGAAATAATGGAAACTCAGATGATTCGTTCCCTAACCCAAACATATTCATATAAAAATGATTACAGTACTGGAATAGAATACAAAATAATAAAGAAAATACAAAATATAAAGAAAAACAAATTAACCTGTACTTACTTTGAAAACCTTCATGGCTGGTGTGAGGGAGACTAGAGGAGGGTTACTGTGTAGGATGACTTTCACTATCAGTAACAGAATCACTGCTATCTAGTGGCTCCATGGAATCTTTTTCTTTTCATGCAACTTTAATAAGGAACCTATCCAAGGACACTTGCTTTTGCCTCCTTTTGAGGATTTCGCTGAAATGTGACATCCCATTGTTGTTAAACAGATTCATCGTTCACACAGCTACAGCCTTATTTGGGTGGTGCTTTTCTGTAAAATTTTGCACTGCTTCCCATATTTTACACATCTCCCTAATCTCATTTGAGGTGAGGGATTCCTCTGCCTTTTTTTCCTCCTCCTCTGCAGACGAGACAAGACACAGACTTCTTATAAAATCTTGAAGTTTTGGCCACTCGCATACCTCATTTGACCTTCTCCACGATTTCCTTCTCAACTTCCACCATAATCATCTCCTTCTTCTTACCACCTTTCTTTTCAAACTTTTTCTGCATGGGAGCCATTGTATATGCTCGCATGGATGTTAACTACAGTACAGCATTAATAAACTCTTGTCATATACCATATTTAATGTAACTGGCAATAAGGCAGCAGAGGAAAGAGTCTATATCTGCAGGCAGCCTGACCTAGAATGAAGCAAAGCATTCCTAAGCTTACTCTTGTATGGAAAAGCAAAGGACTATCCATAGGTGCTTTGAAGTGACAAATAATACACTATCGCCAGGTGTGGGCACCTTCCAACGTTCTAAAAAATCACTGACTTCTGCCAAACACTATGGTCTGAGACCTAGCTTCTGACCATGGGAGAAGATCACCCACAGTCCCGCAGACAGAGAGAAGAACCATTGGCTCAGTTGTGATAATGTGACATTCTACTTGTATTGCAAGACATTGCTCATTTATCAAGTTAAATTTTATTAGAAATGTTTGTCTTGGGGAACACTCACAGAGCAAATTATTTGCAATCCAAGGTTTTACTGTATTTGTGAATTTCTGCCCTCAAACAACTCTTGAGCCTCCCCCTACACCAGATGTCTCAAAGAGAGAGAGAGACTTAGAGCAGGGGTGGTGTCCTGGTAAAGAAGGTGCCATGGAAAGGGGTCTCCATACTCAGCACCTGGGACTCTTGGGTCAGAAGAGTGAGATGCCTATATGATATTATAAGGAGTAAGGAAGAGGAATAAAGGTAATATGAGGGGACAGCACGGCCCTACTGTTACCCTTCCTGATATCCACCCAAAACACATTCCAAGGGTGGGGGCATTTCAACATGTGGGGTTTCACAGGCAATGGAGGGCATCGTGAGCCTGCTCAGCTCACTCTTGCCTAAAATTAGGAGGCCAAACCTTTTAAGCCATAAATAGAGATAAAGGTTAAAATTTCCAGTTCCATCAACATGGAGCAGTAAGCACGCATAGAATCTTCTCCCATTACATAAATATTGTGAATAATTTTTTTTTTTTAAGCGCTGGAAATACAGAAAGTGTTCAAAGTTATAACAGTGGACTACTGCTCATGACACTATAGCCAGAGGGGTTTACACTTGGATGTGGTCCTAGGGGAAGGGACTGTCATTTTAATCCTCATGCAAGGACAAGAGACAGCACCTTGGGCCTATGTGAGGAGTGAAATATTTACATAAAGCTGGAATTCTTAAAGGTGTGCACAGCTATGTGTGGGGACTAAACAGTTCCACCAGCTCTCCCACGGAAGTGGCAAGGAAGCTTGCTCTCTGCCCAAGCTCTGGGTGGAGGCCAAAAAAAAAATCTCCCCAAACAAATGAAAACCCCAAGACGTGAGTGTGCCAAACGTGACTAGGGAGTCTCAATTTACCCTACCCGTAAGAGAGGGAATCCCCCCAAGTAATTAACAGAAAAAAACAGTTTAGTACTTACATTTTGGGGGCCCAGCAGAATATCAAGTACAAAACTATGCTCTAGAGAAACATCCACAGTCCAGGAGCGTAGGAATTCCACAGGAGAATATTACCTGCTGAAGATGCCCTCGGATTAAACCGTATAAGCAACGAAGGAAATGAAACATGGGAGAGAAGAACATTGTGTACCATACACAGGAAACGTGGCACTCCAAGACAAAATATAAAAGTAGAACAACTTAAAAGACTCATATGGCTTTTTTTTTTAATGTTTATTTATTTATTTATTTATTTATTTATTTTGGAGAGAGAGCACAAGCAGAGGAGGGGCAGAGAGAGAGGGAGACACAAAATTTGAAGCAGGCTCCAGGCTCCGAGCTGTCAGCACAGAGCCCAAAGCCCCTTGTATGGCTTTCTTTTTTTTTTTTAAGTTTGTTTGTTTATTTATTTATTTATTTATTTATTTATTTATTTATTTATTTATTTTGAGATAGAGTGTGTGAGTGGGGGAGTGGCAGAAAGGGTGAAAGAATTCCAAGCAGGCTCCGTGCTGGCAGCATGGCCCAACGTGGATCAGGCTTGAACACACAAACCATGAGATCATGATCTGAGCCCAAATGAAGAGTTGGATGCTTAACCAAGTCACCCCTGTGCCCCAAGACTCATATGACTTTAAAAAATCATATGTTTAAAGAATAGAACACAGGGGTGCCTGGGTGGCTCAGTCAGTTAAGTGTCTGACTTCGGCTCAGGTCATGATCTCATGGTTAACGGGTTCGAGACCCGTGTTGGGCTCTGTGCTGACAGCTCAGAGCCTGGAGCTTGCTTCAGATTCTGTGTCTCCCTTTCTCTCTGCGCCTAGCCCACTCTCACTCTGCCTCTCTCTCTCTCTCTCTCAAAAAGTAAATAAACAAAAAAATAATAATAAAAAGAACACAACAGGAAAAGAAAATGATTCACTGTTTTTAAAAAGAACTTAAGAGAGCTTTCAGGAAAAAAAAATACAGCAATTAAAATTAAAAATCAGTGTGGTTGTCAGAAAGTTTAGTAATTGGTAGGAAATTGCCTACAAGGCAGGCACAGCATATAAGTTTCTTTTTTTGTAGCTACAGGCTACAAGAGTGCAACCATACAGTGATGGCTAGAAAGAGCCAAAAACCCAGCAGCTCTCCCAGTTGGCGGTGATGCTTTCCGAATCTCAAGTGCTGATAAGGACACCACCTGCCAAACAAGCTGCTTAAACTGAGGTGAATTCAATAAAATAGATTATTAGAAAAATGAAAGGGGAAAAAAAAAAACAAACAAAAGAGACCTAAAACTTTAAGTCCAAAGTATTTATTATTAGGTTGAAGAGTCACAACATTACTTTGGCAAAAGATAAAAAAAAAAATTTCTAAATGTTCACTCTCCATTTTTCACTTAATCTCATCTCAGATCAATGATAAAAACTCACAAATGGCGGTGCTTCCCAAACTTTGATGAGGCACCTGGAGAGCTTACTGAAAATGCAGATCCTGATTGAGTAGGTCTGTGGCAGGGTCTCAGAGTCTGCGTTTCCAACCAGCCCCCAGACAACACTGATGCTGTTCCCCGAACCTCACTTGACCAGCAAAGGACTATCCAAAGACTCTAAATATGCGCCCGCCTGCTCCCGGTGAGTGGTAACAACCTCCCAGTAAAGATCAATTTCCTAGGCCAGTTTCTCAGGTGCTCCATCCCCCTAACTGACCTACCTGAAATGTGTTCCTGCAGCAGGTCAAACGGCGGGAGAGAAAATGATGGACCTGGGTGTTATATTTAAGGAAAATCCTGAGAATGAAGCATATAGAGTTAGGTGGATGCAAATATGAAAGCGGCATTTTAAAAACTTGGAGAAGGGGCGCCTGGGTGGCTCAGTCAGTTAAGCGTCCGACTTCGGCTCAGGTCATGATCTCACAGTCCGTGAGCTCGAACCCCGCGTCAGGCTCTGTGCTGGCAGCTCAGAACCTGGAGCCTGCTTCAGATTCTGTGTCTCCCTCTCTCTCTGGCCCTCCCCCGTTCATGCTCTGTCTCTCTCTGTCTCAAAAATAAATAAACATTAAAAAAAATTTTAAAAATAAAAAAAAATAAAAACTTGGAGAAATAGAATGTAAAAAACATAATAGGACTTCCGGGAGAATTGACTGGAATCGAAGGAAAAAATGTGTCTTTGAGCACAAAAGGTGGACCCAACCTTGAGCAAAAAAATTTTTTAATAAAAAATCACCCAGACACAAAACTACAGAAAATCAAACAATGAGGAAATCTTAAAGGAAACAAGAAAAGACAGATTATTTATATGGGAACTATATTTAGACTGAAAAAAGCATCTTATCAGGAATAAGAGTCCAGAAAGCAATGAAATCTACCAAAAAAAAAAAAATTGAGAGGAAATAGCTTTTCAGCCTAGAATTTTATACTCAGCAAAAATCATCATTCAAAAGTGAGGACAAAATTCACATTTTCAGACAAAGACTAAAAATTATTATTCTCAAGACATCTCTCTCACACACACACACATTAAAGAACATGTGTTGTTAAGGAGGAAGTTGAATCTACACAGATTGAGTAGGGGATTCAAAAAGCAATGGTAAAGAAAGAATTGGTAAATGCATAGGTCAAACTAACTAAAAGCAAAATAAAAGGAAATTATATGGTAGTATCATTTACATAATTTATCAGGTGCAAAAATCTTAAAATAATATCAAATTGACCAGTATTGTATTAAATTAATAATAATACATTACAGTAAAGGAAGGCTATTATCTGTTTATTCCAGAAACATAAGGATGGTTAATGTTTAAAAGCTGATCCATTCACGGGCTCCTGGGTGGCTCAGTTGGTTAAGCATCATACTTCAGCTCGTTGGGATCTTGCAGTCTGTGAGTTCAGACCCCACGTTGGACTCTGTGCTCACAACTCACAGCCTGGAGCCTGCTTTGGATTCTGTGTCTCCCTCTTTCTCTTCCCCTCTCCCACTCATTCTCTCTCTCTCTCTCTCTCTCTCTCTCTCTCTCAAAAATAAATGAACAAAAAATTTCTTTAAAAAAATAAATAAAAATTGATTCATTCAGGGTTGCCTGGCTGGCTCAGTTGGTAAAGCATGTGACTCTTGATCTTGGGGTCATGAGTTCAAGCCCCACATTGGGTGTAGGGCTTACTACAAATGATAATAATAATAACTGACTCATTCAATTCACCTAATGGACAGAATAAACAAGAAAACTATGTGTTCACCTAAATTGATGTGAGAAGTGTTTTATAAAATGTTAACCCATTTAGATTGAAAATACAAACTAGAGTTAGAGATGTTATTGGTCAGCTTCCAGTCAGGAGTCAGAAACAACACAATAATTTGAAAAAGGAAAGTTCAGTATAAAAGAGTTATTAACTATATCAGGAGATTAATGAGGGATTGGCTAGTAAGTAGTAAAGAAGACTCTGAAGAATACAGGATAAGCAGTTATAAGGAGGAGCCACTATCCCTTATACTGAAAGCATATGAGAAAAAGTTCACAAGAGCACAGCCAGGCACACCAGGGCCATGATCAAGACCTTGTTGGAGAAGCCACCGCCATGACTCACTGGATGGTAGAGAGGTCAAGGAGTTTCCATGCCAGCAGAACTCACTGGAAATCCACCCTCTGGGGTGCCGAGGGACGCCATCCACAGAGAGGTGCCACCACAAAGCAGCTCTTATGGAACACCAGGGGGAAACATTCATGGAGCCGTGCCTCACTGGCAGGCAGCACTCACTCCACTGTGAAGTCACCTGAGAGGATGCTGCAGGAACCTGCTGGCTGCTGGGTGCCGCTGACCTTTGAGGAGCCAGGTGCTGGAGAAGCCACCTGTGTTGTAGGAAGAAGGCACAGGAGAAGCCAGGATTGCTGCAGGAGGCAGGCATTGGAGAAGCTGTATGCACGGCAGGAGCCTGGCAAGAATGACACACTACATGAGGAAGAGAAGCATCTTCCCCTTGCAGTGTCTCTCCATGCCATCTTTTATTTTTTTTAACATTTATTTATTTTTGACAGAGAGACAGACAGACAGAGTGTGAGCAGGGGAGGGGCAGAGAGAGGGAGACACAGAATCAGAAGTGGGCTCCAGGCTCTGAGCTGTCAGCACAGAGCCCGACGCAGGGCTCGAACTCACAAACTGTGAGATCATGACCTGAGCCGAAGTCGGACGTTTAACCGACTGAGCCACCCAGGAGCCCCCTCTCTCCACACCATCTAATGACAAAGCTGGCAAAGGAGAAATATTTACAAGGTCCATCCCCATTATTGCAAAGCAGGCAATAAAGGATGAATTTGAAGCTGAAAGGCAATAAGCTGATAGCTGCACAAGAGGGAACTTCTTAACCTGATAAAAAGGAAGCAACTGGAAACCTTTGGCAAAACTACTGATGGAAAATTGGGAATATTCCTTTTAAAATCAAGTCAAGAAAAAAATGCATCTTGTTATCACTTCTGTTTGATCGTAAACTGGAAGCCCTCCCAATGCAATGAAAGCAGAAAAAGAAATAAGAGGTATAAAGATTAGAAATGAATAAACACGATTAGCAGGATTTGTGCACAGTGTGATTGCCCACATAGAAAACTTCAAGAAATACACAGATTATTAGAATTAAGACATTCAGCAAATGTGGCGAATACAAATCAATATGTTTTAAAACTACCCATCCTTATATATCAGCAAAACCTAATTAGAAAATACAACTTTTAAGAAGAAAGATACCTTTGGTAAAATTTATTTACATAGGTATTTCAAGTTATTGCTCTCTTTCCAAACATTGGAATGAATAAATTTTAATCAGGACCTAACTCATGATTTCAGAAAGTGGTTTTCCCCTTCTCTCCTTCCTTCCGTCTTTATTTCCTTCCTTCCCTCCCTCCCTCCTTCCTTCCTTCCTTCCTTCCTTCCTTCCTTCCTTCCTTCCTTCCTTCCTTCCTTCCTTCCTTCCTTCTTTTCAATAGTCTTGTTCACAGAAAGAAGACACAATGTTTTACAATGGTTTATCTTTACTTTTCAAGCCTTATTCTATATGAATGAGTGTGTGTGTGTAAATCTAATTGCCATTTCAGATACTGTGCAACTTCCCATCTCACCGATTCCTGGAAATGTCATCTTTCTCTTCAGTTTGGTATATGATGTCGTTATTGCTGTTAAATTTTAAAATAGCATGTTTCCAAGAGAGGTAACAGTGTGTTAACCTTAGAGCTTAAACTACTAGTAGTATTGAAGGCACATGTTCAGGTACTAATTGTGTGGCATTTGGTTGCTTCTTTTCAGGGAAACTTTTAAAAGCAGAATATATCCTGAGCAGTCTAATAAGCAACAATGGAGCAACAGGTAAGGTGCTTTCCTATCTTCACAACGACCTTCACCTGCAGTCCCTTCTGGAGTTCTAGTTTACAAGCACCTGAATGACCTAATAGTTGCTGTAGACCAGATGTCTCCAGAACTAGCTAGGACTGACTTTGCCATTAGTGAATGAAGTAGCTTTGGTCAAGGAGCTTATTTCTCTGTGTCTTCATTTTCTGTAATTAAAAGTGAAAGCAAAACAGAACAACCAAAGCTCCTAAACTTCTGGGCTTATTGTAGAGTGTACTATCTAAGAACAATATGCTGTTAAAGCAGGTAACTCTGTGGGCCTCAGGAGGGGCTCAGTAGCAACCTTTAGGAGAATTGTAAATGGAGATAAAGTCTGTAAGTTGAGAAAAATATATTTATGGCTTTATGTATTTAAATGGTTTGGAAAGTAAAATTGATTTTGCTATGTATGTACTTTCAGAAAAACTTATTTTGAAATGGATTTCTTTCAATATTTAATCATACATGAAAGGAAGCAAGTACTAATAGTTGGGCAACAAATCATTTATTCCTTCAGATATCTTGTCTGAAATTCTGGGCGTTAAAGACAACAAGTTTCCCAGTAAGTTGAACACAACCTCCAGTAGACTTTTAAGCTCAGTCTGCTTGGATATAAGGTCCCAAGCACCTTGAAACTTGTAGACATTCCAGTGGAGAGGTGGTTTGGAATATCGATATTGACCACATACCCATCATTTGTGTCCACCATCACTAACCTATGATATACACACTTCCATCTTCTACACCACATACACAGACGCGCGCGCACACACACACACACACACACACACACACACACACACAGATTAAAAGCTGGGGAGAAAATAGGGTGATGTGACAGAGAATCAAGGGGGTATAGTAATGAGTTTGATTCTGTTTTTGGTGTTTGCCCACTGACAGTTTTCAGACCCCAGCCTTCTGCCACCCACTTTGTCCCACAACTGGACAGGCTGGGGCGGGGGGGGGAGGGTTGCTTTTTGGTTTGTTTTAAACCTACTCAGCAGTAAACCAGGCATAGCTTGTGGGAGACTTTACCCCAGCCCACACCCTAATCACAATAAAAACCAAAGCCACTCACCACTCTCTTCACACAAGTCAAATGAACCAGCTTGGGTGCCTGTCTCCTCTCCTCAGAAAGACTCATTATGTGAGTACTAAATCTTTTCATATCTTGGGGTGTGTGTGTGTGTGTGTGTGTGTGTGAGCGTGCACAACCATCAGTCTCAACCTACAAACTAAATTTTGGGTGGATGGAAAGGATCCCACCCTCCATTAGGCAACCACAAGACAGTGGGGTAGTACTATGGTAAATCAATCTGGGGGGCTTGGAGGCAATAGCATTGAGGCTGAGACCTGAAGTAGAAGGAGCTGGTCTCCTCAGGAACCATGCCATGGCAGAGCACAGTCAGTTGGGAGACTTGGAGACCAGACAGGAGTTCAAGTGAGAAGTAGGATTCTCGGTATTCACATACAAGTTCTGTGAAGGCTTGTATGTTATAGCAAGGAGTTTGGACCTTTTGTCAATGTAGAGAAGAGATGTCTCTCAAACCTGTATCACATGTGCTCATGAAGGCTTCGGTGAAATTAGTTTCGTTTTACCAGGCTCTTTACTTGATAACTAGGAGCTGAAACTACTTTTCTTTTTTCCCTCTTTTGTTGTAGGTACCTGGCTGTACCGAAATGAAAGTGACAAGATCCTGGTGCAGTCAGTCTGCATACAGATCAGAGGGCAAATTCTGCAAAAGCTAGGTACGGTCATCAAACATTCGCTGCTCTCAGGGCTCACTTACAAAGTCTGGCTACGAGATATTACTGTGGAATTTTCTCATTGTATCTGGTTCAAATTGCTAATCCTCACTTAGTTTCCTCATCGAAAAGAAAATGACATTTGAGATCCCAGGAGTGTTATGAACATTAATAAAACAAAATATTTTCTGTTGAATTGTGTTAAAGAAATGTATAGTTGTACACTGCGGTATTAACCATAGGATTCTTGGTAATAATTCTGGCATCTGACTTTCAGTTCTACAGGACTCTATGTGATAAGAGGGACACCTTATTCTAAACCACCCTGACACCTTACCCATTCACTCCTCAGAGGGCATTCCCCAGGTTGTAAGGCAAAATTTATAGAATGCTTGTTGTGCTTTATTTTTTTTTCTCTCTTTTATGTTAAGGGTATACCTTAAAAAAAATGCCCTTAAAGCTCCCAAAGGATGGTTAAAAGGAGGGAAAACAAACAAGGAAAAAAGATAATATGGCCAGCAATTACCAAGAGCTCTGCGGTAATAGGCTCAGAACTGTTAGACCTCAGGTTCAGATGGGCCACGAGGCAAGTACACCTGAAATGCGTAGAATGCTAGTTGTGCTTTAAAATGCATGGCCCTACCCTGCTGTTTATGGTCCATCAAGCCTGAGTGGCTTGCCAACAGCCCACGAAAGGGTCTCTGGCACTGTCCCCACAGACAGGGCAACCTGGACATCAGAGGTTCCCAGGAGGGGGTCCTGAGGAGGAACACAGGGCAGCGGCTATGCTGTCAGCTGGAGGGAAGAAGGAACTACTGGGGAGCCACTGGGGGCCCTGTGGGCTTCTTAGACTGTCCCCAAGCCCTTTGCTCACCTGAACGTGGAAGACTTTAAAAAACAACAAAAAGGAAAAATAAAAAGGAGCTGCAGGTGCTCAAATAAATTACTTAATTAAATAAAATGCAAACTAAGGTGTTTGAAAATGTTAGCATAGAATGGTAATTATTCTTGTAAATACTGTATTTAATTATTTTTATGTTAATGTATTATATATGATATATAATATTTTTTTACTGTTTTCCTGTGAAAGGGAAGCATTATCTGTATTAAATCAGCTGGAAAAATTTTTCCAGCAGATTGGCATTCGCTGATTGTTCTCAATCTAATCCAGCCCTAAATTTTCCTAACGGGAGCCAGTGAATCTTCTTTCTGTATTAGTTTTCAAAAGTATTTTCTAGCACAATGCACAGATACTAGCAGTTTGTCTCATCTCTCTCCCTTTTTTTTTTCAGGGATGTGGTACGAAGCAGCAGAGGTAATATGGGCCTCAATCATAGGGTATTTGGCCCTTCCTCAGCCAGATAGAAAGGTGGTTTATCTAGTGCTTTTTTTCCTCTCCTATCCTACATTTGTCTTTGGATGATTATCTCCTTGTGGCATAATGCAGTGTATTGTTTATCAATTTTATCGGTCCTATTTTTATTGATTCTACATGGGCATAGGACCACGAACACTTGGTAATTTCCTCTTGTGTCTTCTCCGTCACCATTTACAGCCAGACTCCTGGCATGTATGTAGTGTTTTCACGTTTATTTCTAACTATCTTTTTTTTTAATTTTTTTAAATGTTTTTATTTATTTTTGAGACAGAGGGAGACAGAGCAGAGTGGGGGAGGGGCAGAGAGACAGAGAAACATAGAATCTGAAGCGGGCTCCAGGCTCTGAGCTGTCAGCACAGAGCCCGAAGCGGGGCTCAAACTCACGGAGAGTGAGATCATGACCCAAGCCGAAGTCGGACGCTCAACCGACTGAGCCAAATCTATTTATATTTTTATTTCTATTATTCATTTATCCATTTCTTTTATTATATATTTAGCCTTTGCCTGATTCCACAGCAAAGTTGAGATAACCAAGCTGCTTATATGTAAAATCATTTTCCCTCCGTTGAGTGAGCAGACTCCAATCCAAGAAATTTGAGAGGCACCATTTGCTTTCCTACTTAATGTTTTCATTCTCTGTACCTCTGTAAGAGTATTCTCCTCATCAACTGGAGCACTGCGTTATCACCTGTATCAGCAATGCCACCGCCTACAACCCTTTTCCCACACAGACAGAATGGGATGCGAGGACGCATGCTTGGGCCAATCCTTTAAGCCTCTAGCAGTATGAAGAAGTTAGTGTTGACAGTCCAGTAAAGCCCAACTAAGAAATAGCTGTGTTTACACTCAGGATCTGATGATCTTTCAAGCCTGTGGCATCCAGTTTAGAAGTATTTCCGCTGTCAGAATAACAAGAAGGAGGAGGAGGGGAAAGAGGAGGAGGAGGGAGAGGAGCAGGAGGAGGGGGAAGAGAGGAGAAGCAGAAGCAGCAACAGCAGCAACAATATTTCATATGGAGGACTAGTCATGGCCTTCAGGCCTTGAGATGAGACCAGTAATGGACCTTGAATTCCTAATCTGTGTTCTGTTTGTATTTTTCTTACAGGGTATTTCCACATCACTAGGTATACTGGCAGACATCTTCGTTTCCATGAGCAAAAATGATTATGAGAAGTTTAAAAACAATCCACAAATTAACTTGGTAATTATCACTTGGTCCAGAATGGCATCACCTACAAAACTGCCAACGTTCTTGGTGCTTGGTTTATCAATCTCATTCTCTTTCCGGGAGTCAGGGAGCACAGTGTCTCCCCTCTTCAAGTAACATGAACAGTCCTGGGGACAATTTCTATGGTGTCCTATTTGGCTTGATTATCTTAGCACCTAGCACAGTACCACACATACAGAGGGTACTAAAAAAATTAAAAATGACAAGTAAAAGAATGAATAAATATCATCAAAGTGATAAATGCTTTGAACCCCACTGATTTCTTTCAGAAAGAAATCAGAAAAATAAACTGAGGTCCGGACAAATTAAGTGACCTCTAATTCAGATTATCACAGAATTCGGTTTCCACACTTGGCCCATCTCAGTGATAAAGTAAAGGGATAACAATTATAAAACTTTAATTACCCTCTGTTCAAATCAGAGCATCTGTCACTTGTCTAGATTCTTATTCTTAATAATGAGGGTTCCTGGGGCGCCTGGGTGGCTCAGTGGGTTAAGCGTCCAACTTCAGCTCAGGTTATGAATTCACAGTTTGTGGGTTTGAGCCCTGCGTTGGGCTCTGTGCTGATAGAGCAGAGCCTGGAGCTTGCTTCAGATTCTGTGTCTCCCTCTCTCTGCTCCTCCCCCCCACCCCCCCCAACACTCACGCTCTCTCTCTCTCTCTCTCTCTCTCTCAAAAAGCAAACATTTAAAAAAATTTAAATAATGATTACTAATTTTTATATATTCCTTTATGATTCAAAAAGTATGTGAGTGTGTGTGTGTATATATATATATATATATATACACACACACATGTATATATGTATATGAGCTACACAAAACCCTATGAAGTAGGTAGAGCAAAATATATCATTCCGATTTTAGAGAAAAATAAACTGAGGTCCAGACAGATTAAGTGACCTCTATAGTTTGCACACTAGGTAGGATGGAAACTAGGAGCAGAACTCAGGTCTCTGTCCAGTTTGGAGCATCAACATAGACATTGAGCTGCTCTCCTGCACTGCACTGATACTGAAATTATTTTTTTAAGTTTATTTATTTTGAGAGAGATACTGCACAAATGGGGGAGGGGCAGAGAGAGGGAGAGAGGGAGAATCCCAAGCAGGCTCCACGCTGGCAGGACAGAGCCCAATGCGGGGCTCGAACTCACAAATGGTGAGATCATGACTGGAGCTAAAATCAAGAGTCAGATGCCTAACAGACTGAGCCACCTGGCACCCCGATATTGAGATTTTTAATAGTATCACAAAGATTGGCATTTTTTGTTAAATACTAAAGTGACAATAGTAACCATACTTAATAGTAATGAGTGTGGCATAAGAAGGCTTGCAGCTTGCTGCTAACAATCTGAGTTTTAACAAAATGTTGCTTGTGCTGTCAGACCAACACACGAGAAAAGGGTTATATCTCTAGTTCAGTGAAGTTGTCTCTGATGACTGTTTAAAATTGTAAACTGCCAGGGCACCTGGTTGGCTCAGTCGGTAGAGCATGCGACTCTTGAACTCAGGGTCATGAGTTCAAGCCCCACATTAGATATAGAGCTTACCTTAAAAAAAGAAAGGAAGGAAGGATGGACAGAAGGAAGGAAGAGGAAGAAAGGAAGAAAGAAAGAGAAAATTTTTAAAAAATTGCTAACTGCCTCCCCACCGTGAAGCTCCTTGACCTTTTCCTGCTTTATTTTTCTCTTGACTATTTGTCACCGTGTCAGATAATATGCATTTTACTCATTTTGCATATTGACTGATCCCCTCCGCTCAATAGGAAGCAAGCTTATTTACTGAAGGCTCAACTGTCTGCTATCTCCTTCATGTTTAGAACAGTGCCTGGCACATGGAGGTTCTCAATGCATATTTCTAGGATGAATGAATGAATCTTAATTGCTGTGAAATCATACATTAAAAGGCTCTTTGCCAAGAACAGTGCAGAAATCATCAGCTAATTTGGCTGCAAAATGTGGGGGATTTCTGTGAACAAAGAGTTGCATGATCCTGCAGAGAAACTTGTGTGAATTATTTTGCACACGTTAGGCCCACTCTGGGGAGGGAGGGGGATGGATTGTGTATGGGTGTTGGGGGATAGGACACTCAATTCCCTAGGGTCCTTTGAGACGCTTAACTCTTTCTTGGCACTGTTCGGGCGTTGTTGTGGTAAAGGGCAGGGTGTCCCTCAGAATCCTGAAAGAAAAGTAAAGGAATTTCATAGCCTGACTTTTGCTAATGGATAAATAATTGTCAACACAACACTTGGCCTGTTTTCTCACAGGGTTTGCTGAAGGAGTTTGACCACCATTTGCTCTCAGCTGCAGAAGCCTGCAAACTGGCAGCTGCCTTCAGTCCCTATACACCCCTCTTCGTGCTCACGGCTGTGGTAAGCAGGGTGCAGCCCCACACTCTACCTCTCCCCAGTGATGGAAGCTACCAGTGAGAGGAAAAGGGCTAACCTAAAGTAGGCTTTGTGCACTTCATTAGAGAATTGTAATCAGACCTCATGTATGGAAAGGTTTTATCAGTCAGGGTAGTGACATCCTGGTGGAAGCTAAATTAATTCAGCCTGCGGGTCTGATGTTGTCTGCCTGAGGCCAATGGTTCCCAAGCACAGCAGAATCACACAAGGAGTCTTCTCAAAATGCACATTCCTGATCCACCCTAGACCCACTAAATGCAAATGTCTGGGATTAGTACTCGGAAATCTTTTATTCTGAAATACTGCCCAGGTGCACAGAGGGGTTTGGAAGCCACTACTCTGTTGTTTTGATTATTGTTAAATAAATGATGTGTTTATATATAGCAGTCTTATTTCTCTTTTGCATAGAGAAACTTACTGTGTCCCTGTCCCATGTATAGACTGTTTGCTGAAACTAACAACAGCAGTAACAACAACAACAAGTTTATCATCTTTGATCAAAAAGTATCAGACCTGGGCTGGCTCAGTCAGAAGAGTATGTGACTCTCGATCTCAGAGTCATGAGTTCGAACCCCACTTTGGGTGCAGAGATTACTAAAAAAATAAATAAACTTTTTAAAAAAAGTATCAGGCCTATACTAAGATGGTAGTTAAAACTAATCTCTTACACCGTCATGCCAGCCAATCACATCCATCCCAGTCCCTTTCCCTGATTCACCAAAGAGACTTTAGGTCCTTGACTCAATATGTGATTGTGTATTTTTCTTAGAATATCTGTGCCACGTGTTTGTTTTCCTATAATATTTCTAATCACTGTCCTCCAGGAATGAAGTGTTTCCTGATTCACTTCCAGTTTCTATTTCAGTGTCTGATTATGTGCTTGGTATTTTCCTCAGAATATCCGTGGCACGTGCTTGTTGTCCTATACTAGCTCTAATGACTGTCCTGTGGAAATGAAAAATTCATATCTGTGTGAAGCCAAAGAGGCCTTTGAAATTGGCCTCCTCACCAAGAGATATGATGAACGAGTTAGTGGAAAACAAGAGCTTCACAGTCTTCTCAAAGCTGCTTTTGGCCTCACCACTGTGCACCAAAGACTGTATGGGGAGACAGAGGTGGTCTGTACAGCAAGTCAGCTCTGTCATGAAGCTATGGGAAAGCTGTACAGTTTCAGTACTTCCTCTGAAAGTCAGGAGAGAGAAACTCTCTCTCAGGAGATCATGTCAGTTATCACCCAGGTAAAGGATCATTTACAAATTCAAAGCTTCTCAAACTTAGATGACAAGTCTTATGTTCCAGAGAGTTTCAAGCACGGGTTGGATAAACCCATCTTGCATGGGCAAGTAGATTTCCAAAAAATCCTTGAAACCTATTCCCAACACCACACTTCAGTGTGCGAAGTTTTTGAGGGCTCTTGTGGGAACAACAAAGATAAACAGAAAGATACGAAAACGGGAGTCTGTATCACTACTCTAGAAACAGAGACAAAAAACATAGATACTGTGTGTACCACTGAAGACAAACCACATTTTCAAAAAAGCACCGTAATATCTTCCTCCCACAAGGCTAAGAACGGTCAGGAGAAACTCAGGAGGATAGCAAGAAAAAACTGGACCCATTCTGATGCCTTTCGAGTCTCCTTGGATCAAGATGGGGGAACTGAGTTTGAGTCATCAGATCACAGCCATGGTGAAGGAGCTGTTTTGAACAAGTCTCTGAGTGACAGCCAGTGCTCCAGTTCTTGGAGCGAATTATCGGTGGTTAGCTCTTCTACCAGCTGGGAGGAAGTGAATTATGTGGACGATAGGTCAACCAGAAAAGAGCCTTGCAAAGAAGTGCACCTTGTGGATACTGAGTGTTCCGCTGCCCCGTCTGAAGACATCAATGAGGAAACCAGACCTGTACATCCACTATCTTCAGAGCTTCACGGTCTCTCTCTCCAAGTGTCCAAGGATGACAACTTAGAGTCTTTGCAAAGTCAACGACACAGCCACGTGCCCTTGAAAACCTCCCATCCTCATAACACAACAGGCATGTTCTCAGCGTCTGGGGCGGGGCTGTTAGAAGGAGTTCCAGAAGATGTGCAGAAAGCCAGAAATAGGGGATCCAGAAATACTTCTGCTCATTCCAGACCCTCGTTTGGTTCTGCTTCTTTGTCCTCTTTTGATGCTGGTTGGCCCAAGAACACAGCCACATACCCTTTGGTCCAAGAAGAAGAAACCTTTGAACTAATTGATGAATTTCCAGAAATCAACTATGATGCCGAAGAAAGGCATGGAGAGGAAATCAAAAGAGGCACAGGCCTTACATTTAAAGAAAGTTCCGCCTGGGTTGACCCGGAAGGAGAAACAGCAGAAAAAGAAGAGGATATGCCCTTAGACTCTGACATAGTCATGGAGGATTCCCTGGGCCAACGTTCCAGGACAGCACGTAGCTTTTCCACTCTTCATTGGCCTGTTCAAAATCCTGACTCAGGAAAGAGCAGTGGCTCAGTCAAAGAGCAGGGCATCGACCCTGATGCCTCCACAGTGGATGAGGAGGGCCAATGGCTCGACAGCACAGATGTTCACCCCACAAGCAGACGTGGCTCTTACAGCCTATGTGCTCTGAGACAGTCGCGTGGTCAATGGCCTGAAACCCCCAACTCCTCTGTAAGCAGTAACATTCCCTCCTCTGATTTTAGCAAGGACTGCACTACCACGGAGGAGGGAAACAAACTAGGAAACATGCTAAACTGCAGCCAGAACTCCACCTCGTCCTTGGCAGGGTGGTTGAAATCACCAGCATTTTCCAGCGGTTCTTCTGAGGGGGAAAACCCGCAGTCCTTTCTGAATTCCAGTGGAAGTTCTTTTGTTTCATTGCCGGGAATGACAAGGCAAGAGATCCTAGAGGCTCGAACCCTGCTCCCTGATGACTTTGAAAAACTTTTGGCAGGGGTGAGACATGATTGGCTCCTACAGAGACTGGAGAATACAGGAGTTTTTAAGCCCAATCAACTGCACCAAGCATACAGTAAGTACAACCTTTCTAGTAGGTACAGCCTCAGGAAGTATCTATGATTCTGATCGAATAGCTCTGGGGTTTGGATCCAGGCATGAGTATTTTTTAAGAGCCCTCCAGTGGCTTTGTATAAAGCCAATGTCAATAACCTTTGCTTCAGGGTATTCCCGTGTTTTGCCTGTTGCCTTGAATTCAGACTAAAAAGACAGTTCGGGTTGTTACAAAAAAGGGCAAAACGTTCCACTATAATAGGGTTTCCCTATTTTCTATTCCCTATTTAGGGACTCTGAAGGTGCAGAATCACATTCCTTAGAGTTAAGTAACTGCTTTATTGTTATGTGCCAGTTTACAGGTGAAAAGCCATATGTACATGATCTCATACCCATTAGGGAAACATTATCATCCCCGGTGTACAGATAAGAAAAAGAGAGGAAGCCCAAAGTTGGAAAAACAAAACAAGTTGTACATTTCCTCCTTTCTTCTTCCCTCAATTCACTTAGCCTTCCTATGTATGTGTGCAAGAGGCCCACCTTCTGTTTCCAACGCCAGCTTCTCTGATTGAGTTGCCCAGCCCTCGTCACTATCTTCCCCAGCCTCCAGTCATCTCCCTCCCCAACCCCAGACCCCTGAGTTTATCTTATTTTAAGTACTTTTTCTCCTGAGTCTTCTGTTCATTCATCCATTAACATGACCTGGATGCAGAAGGTCCTTGTTCACTTTATCTTAACTTGGATCCCAAAATGTTGCATTTCTTCCTTAGGGCTCATGTCTTTCCCCCTCAAAGAAATGCTTTCTTGCTAGCACTGTTCCTCCTTTCCTTCTGGTGGAGATAGTTTTTACTTTTCCTTCCTATCTTTTCCTTTTTCAATTGAGTAGCATCTTCGTACAGTAGCTCTTTTTCTCAAGTAATTCCTGGACTTTCCCAGCTTAAACAAAACAACTCAGAGAAAATTAAGGTGCACTTTAATATGTAACCATGATTTCTGGAGTTTCCAGGAATCTCTGAGGTATAATTGTTTCATTTATTTCTATCTATGTGGTCTGGCACACGTAGTAGCCTCCATTATCTGGGCCCCCCAGATAATTAGAAGATGCAAACATGTATCACTGTTCCAATATGAACTCTGGCATTTTACTGTTTAAAAAGCCCTTTATTTTTCACTGCTTTCTCATATATGTGTGTGTGTATGTGTGTGTATATATATATGTACATATATATGTATATGTATATATATGTATGTGTATATATATGTATGTGTATGTGTATGTGTACATACGTATACATATGTATATGTATGTGTATGTGTACATATATATGTGTATGTGTATATATATGTATATGTATATATGTGTGTATATATATGTATCTCATATATGTGTGTGTGTATGTATATATATATATGTGTATATATATATATACACACACACACACATACATATATATATATATATATATTTGTTGTTGTTGTTGTTGTTGTTGTTTGTTTTTTTTAGAGAAGGAGCAGGGGAGAGAGAGAAAGAATCCCAAGTAGGCTCCACACTGCCAGTGAAGAGACTGGAACAGGGCTCAGTCCCATGAACCATACAAGATCATGACCTGAGCCAAAATCAAGAGTGGGACGCTCAATCGAATGAGCCACCCAGGTGCCCGTCCACTGCTTTCATACAGAAATTCTAGCCTTAATCCCTCTCCATCACAAGAGAAAGGTTTTGTGAATCTTCATTATATTTGCAAAGCTTTACTTTTTTATTGTACTTCACTAACTTTTTCGTAGTATTCATAGAGAAGGCTAAAATTTGAGAAAATGTCTAAAGAAGCTAATGATTTCAGACAAGCTGGATTAGGATCTGTGTCACTTCAAATTTATTCATGAATTGTAACATCCCTTTGAAAATAACATCCAGGGGCGCTTGGGTGGCTCAGCTGGTTAAGCGTCTGACTTCCACTCACATTATGATCTGGTTCATGAGTTCAAGCCCCACGTCAGGCTCTGTGCTGACAGGTTGGAGCCTGGAGACTGCTTCAATTCTCTGTCTCCTTCTCTGCCCCCCACCCTTGTGTGTGTGTAGTCTCTCTCTCTCTTTCTCTCTCTCAAAATAAAATAAACGGGTAGCTCAGTCAGTTAAGTGTCCGAATTCAGCTCAGGTCATGATCTCACGGTTCATGGGTTCAATCCCCATGTCGGACTTTGTGCTGACAGCTCAGAACCTGGAGTCTACTTCGGGTTCTGTGTCTCCCTCTCTCTCTATGCCCCTCCCCTGCTCATGCTCTGTTTCTGTCTCTCAAAAATAAAAATAAACATAAAAAAATAAAAATTAAAAAATTAAACTAAACTTTAAAATACAATTAACATCCATTTTTTCTTACCTTTTTTCCAGATGCTCTTTTATTAAAATATTCTAAAAAATCAGAATTATGGACAGCCCAGGAAACTGTTGTGTATTTGGGGAACTACCTGAATGTGAAGAAGAAAGGCAGACAAAGAAACGCTTTCTGGGTTCATCATCTTCATCAAGAAGAAACTCTGGGGAGGTATTTCTTTAAAACATCTATACCACTAATGTAAAATGGGCTAATTATGCCTTTCTCTTAATCATTTATGAAATTTTGAAAGAGCTGAAAAATTTGGCCAAAATACATATTTCAGATGTCTACTCCTTCCTCCAACTCATTAATTAATTAATAGCAGTTACCACACATTGACCACCATTATGTCAGCCATTTTACATAGATATACATGATGTCAAACCTATCAGGGAAACATTATTATCCCCATCGTACAGATAAGAAAATGGAGTTTCTGACCATGTGGCAGGACAGAGAGCCTTAAGCGCTCCCACTAAAAAATGCTGACAAAAAAATCTAGTTAAACTACAAAAGCTCCACTTATAAGTAATAAATGAGCCTGCAAAAAAGGTAGTAAAATCCTTTGAGCCTACAGATATGAAGCATATCCAGGGATATAAATGTATACGAGCCCCTAGGACACTCTGTACAAGTTTTGAGAGGGGTAGGATGAGACGGCAGCTAGCAATAAAAATTACACATGGAAGGGAGTGAGTTTAGATACCATCCATCCATATAGAGCAAGGATTCAGGAATGGCTATGTCCTCAAGGAAAAAGTTTTCTTAAAAAAATACTAACTCCATTGAGGTAAACACCTGGAAAATTTTTAATTTGGCCTTAGTTCTTGACAACAACTTTAAGCAAAAACTTACTTGAAAAATTAGTAACCATGTTACTGTTTTTCCCCGTGGAGTCTGAGGCCTACTTTTACATCATCTGTGTATTGGAAAAGACCTATCAGCCAAGAATTTTAAGGTGAACCCTGCTCTTTATCCAAATCCAAATAATTTAAGAAATAAGTAGGAAGAGAGGAAGTAAGAGAGAGAGAAATTGGGTGATTCTTAAAAAGTGGAAGTACATTTCTTGAAAAGGTTGTTGATGATAATAATAGTAGAAACAATAAATATATTTACCAAGTATATACTTGCCAAGCCTCATTTTAAGTCACTTTTATACTTTTTATAATCAATCATCACAAAACCCTATGAGGTTAATATTATTATCCCCATTTTACAGATGAGGGAACTGAGGTGCAGAGATGTTAAGAAACTTGCATGGGTTATGGGTTGAATGACTTTTTAACAGCTGTGTGCCCTCAGCCTCAGATTCATACGTTGAAGCCCTAACCCCTTGTACTCAGACTAGGATCTTACTGAAACAGAGTCATTGCAGATTAATTAGTTAAGATGAGGTCGTACTGGAGTAGAGTGGGCCCTTCGTCCACTATGATGGGTATCCTTATAAAAAAGAAATTTATTTTTTTAATGTTCATTTATTTTTGAGAAAGAGAGAATGTGCATGTACCTGCACACACGAGGGGCAGAGAGAGAGGGGGACAGAGGGGACCCAGGCACCTCTCTAAAAAGGAAATTTAAAGAGAGACATGCACGTGGGGGTGCCTGGATGGCTCAGTCAGGTAAGCATTCAACTTCGGCTCAGGTCATGATTTTGCGGTTGGTGAGTTGGAGCCCCACGTCGGGCTCTGTGCTGACAGCTCAGGGCCTGGACCCTGCTTCCAATTCTGTGTCTCTCTCTTTCTTTGCCCCTTCCTACTCACATTCTGTCTCTCTATCTCTCAAAAATAAATAAACATTAAAAAACAAGAGAGAGATATGCACACAAGGAGAATGCATATGAAATTGTAGTTATTGTTGCCATAAGGCAGGAACCACCAGAAGCCAGGAGGGAGGACTGGAAAACATTCTTCCCTAGTGCCTTCAGAGGGAACATGACCCTGCTGATAGCTTGATCTTGGACTTCTAGGCTCCAGAACTGTGAGAGAATCTATTTCTGTTGTATAAGGCACCCAATCTATGGCACTTGGTTGCAGCAGCCCTAAGAAGCTAATACACCAGGATGCATCATAGGAGGATCTGAGATGGGAAATAAAAGAGAATAAGAAACATGGAAGATGGAGTGAGAGGGCACAATATATGTCTGATCAGAAAAAGATAACAAAGCAAATATCTATTTGAATAGATAATATCTGATGATTTTCCAGAATTGCCAAAACCCATTAATCTTCAAATACAGGAATCACAATGAATCCTAAGCAGGATAGAAAAGGAATGAGGGAAGAAACTAGAAGAGAGGAGGGGAGGAAGGAAGGGAGGGAGGAAGGGAGACAATCATAAGTCCACTTCTAGCCACATTGTAGTCAAACTTCAGAACACCAAGGACAAAGAAACAATCTTAAAAAGCAGTCAAAGAAAAAAGAGTTTACTACTAACAAATCTTTACTGAAGAAAAATGACCCCAGCAAAATGGCATAAGATGCCAGAAAGAATGGGTCTACATTCCCAGATTGATGATCCTGTGCCTAGCACTGGAGGTCCTCTGACAGAATGCTTGGGAAATGATCCTGTACCAAGGTTTGCTCAAAGTTCCAAACGGGTTCAAAGTTCTTGCAGCCCAGAGGTCCGTCCATAGCAGAAATGCTCACAGCACTGACGGAATACCTCTATTAGGACAGCTGGTCCCCTGCAGCCTGCTTTCTGATGCCATGTGGGTTCCTCCTCTGCAGCCACCCCTGTCAGGTTTCTTTTCGGATCCCCAGGAGGCTGAATGGCCAAAACTGCAGCCAACGTGGATTTCATGATCTTATTGGACTCAGAAACTTCTGGAGAGAGTTTTCTCTAGTTGAGGCCTGTAACTCTAACAGTTCCCTTTGATTTTTGGAGGTCGCTCTGGACGCATGTGAATTACTCATGAATTCACACCAACGTATAGCAAATATAAACCACAGTAAAGTGTGATAGTTACTTCTTGCTCCTTTCAACACTGAATCATTTACTGCCTCATTTATTTTGTCTCCAAGTATGCCTAAGTCCTTGAAATATACATATTTCATACTTTCTTTGAAACACTCAGGTCTGGCTAGCACAATGCTATACACGTAATAGGTGATGATGCAAACAAATATTTGTAGAGATGAAGGACTCGCAAGGGGAAGGGGTAGAGGAAGGCTTCAGATTGTTTACTTAGCCTGTTTAAGACCACGCTGCAGGTAGTAAAGATCTGGTTGCAGAGTCTGCACTTTCTGGTGCCCATCCTGGCTCCCTTGGCTTACCAAGGAAGCCTGGCAGGCTGATTCGTTAAGGGGAGATTTCCTCTATAATCAGTATTATCCTGGATCAGTGTATCAGACAGGGTTCTTCAGAAAAACAGAGCCAAGAAGATGCAAACATATATAGACGAGAGTTATTGTCAGAAATTGGCTTGCATGATTATAGAGGCAGGAAAATCTCAAAATGTGTAGTTGGCAAGGTGGAGACCCAGGACAATGAATGGTGTAGTTGCCAAGGCCAACAGGCGGAAGACCCAGGAAGAGCCGATGTTTCCCTTCAAGTCCAAAGGCAGGAAAGACCCATGTCCAGCTCCAAGGCAGTTTGGCAAGAGGAATGTCTATCTTGGGAGAAGGTCAGTCCTTTGCTATTTGGTCCTTCAGCTGATTGGATTGGGCCTATCCACATTAGGGGGAGCAATCTGCTTTACTCAGTCCGTTGATTCAAATGTGAAATTCATCCCCAAACAACCTCACAAAAACACCCATAATAACGGTTGATCAAATATCTGGGCACCTTATGTCCAAGTGAAGGTGGCACATAGAATTAACCATCACAGTCACCTAGCATGAATTATGTTCTGTTGTTCAGGAGGCTCTCACAAGATTATTTGAGTCATAGGAGAATTCAAGATAATATTGACTGTCTAAGGTAGAGAAAGAGTAACATCTTTCAAGCAGTTTTGTGTATCTTCTTTGGTCTTTGCTCTCTTACTCTATGGTAGGATCACTTTTGCATTTCTTTTTGTATTTTTTTCCTCTGGTCATAGGTATGTTGGGAAAGAATATAAGGAGCAGAAGGGGCTCTGGCACCACTTCGCTGATGTGGAACGGCAAATGACCGCACAGCACTACGTGACAGAATTTAACAAGAGGCTTTATGAACAAAAGATCCCAACACAGATATTCTACATCCCGTCCACAGTATTACTGGTGAGATTAAAGGGAGTAAGGGTTTGCTTAAACAGGCCTATAAATATATGTCAGGTGAGATTTCTGGTAAAATCCAGTAAACTCAGTTACCAGACTCCTTCATCTACTTCGTCTGCTTTATCCACTTAGACATGTCAGAACTAAGACCCTCTCTACCCTGAATATACAATTTGGATCTTGGATCTCCCAAATCACTCTGTTAATTCTGGTATCTGGTCTGCATACATGGTCAAGTTGGCATTTGTAGTATCCTTTCTTTGTGTACTGTCTGTACTTTCAACGAGAGAAGAAGGACCCTGAAGATCATATGTAGTACAAATTATTCCCTCAGCACGATGCATTCATTCCCTGTTTCACATCTGTTGGACCCCACCCCTTGGTGACCAAGTGATTACTAAGTCATAGCTTAAACACCTTTAGTAAGGAAAAATAATTATTACCTTTTCACTTTCAAATAATTCTAGTTGTTAGAAAGCTCTTAGATTTAGCCCAAATCTGTCTTCCTCTGAATTCTACCTGTGAATTACAGCTCTACCTTCTGGGGCCATCGAGACCAATGTGTTTTCACTAAGATATCTCTTTAAATATAGACAGGCAACAATCCGCCTCCACTGACTTTTCTCTTATTTGGATCAAGAATATTCTGCCTCCCCAACTATATCGAATCCTTAGCTCATTCACACCTAAAGGATTTTGTTTTACTTTGGCCAGAGACATTTTTAGACCCATATTCTATTACCACTAATAATAGCTATCATCCATTTTTCACTTTCTTTATGTCAAGCACTATGCCAGACATTTAACACATTAACCCTTGAAACAACTCTGCAAAATAGATGATACACACAAACGCTTAGCTGACATTCCAGTCCCGCGTCCCAGCACATGATCTATCCACATATCCAAACGGGCTAACTCCCTGGGGTAGGTCCCATCATGGCCTCATTTTTATGTGAGCATTTTTTTTTTTAATTTTTTTTTTCAACGTTTTATTTATTTTTGGGACAGAGAGAGACAGAGCATGAACAGGGGAGGGGCAGAGAGAGAGGGAGACACAGAATCAGAAACAGGCTCCAGGCTCTGAGCCATCAGCCCAGAGCCCGACGCGGGGCTCGAACTCACGGACCGCGAGATCGTGACCTGGCTGAAGTCGGACGCTTAACCGACTGCGCCACCCAGGCGCCCCATTTATGTGAGCATTTTAAAGAATAATAATAATTTTAGGTTCTCTTATATATCACATAATGTGTTAACCACCCTACATGCATTTTTCTCATATAATTCTTTTAACACTCCTATAGGGGCTATTCTTATAATACCTGATTTACAAGCGGGCAAACCAAAATCTATAACAAAGCTCCTAAGTGGCAAAGCCTGGGTTCAAAGTGAGGTCTACTGGACCCCAGAGCCTGCAGCCTTCCTAGCCATTGTGGTATATTGTCTCCCATTTCTATTTTTCAGATTTTGGAAGGCAAGACAATAAAGGGATGTATAAGTGTGGAACCTTATATCCTGGGAGAATTTGTAAAATTATCAAATAATGCGAAAGTGGTTAAAACAGAATACAAAGCTACAGAATATGGTTTGGCATACGGCCATTTTTCCTACGAGTTTTCTAATCATAGAGATGTTGTGGTCGATTTACAAGGTATGTGAAATTGGGGATTATTTTTTTACTTTTAGTGTTATTCATATGTAAATATGAGATCTTGTAACTAGCTCTTCCAGTCATTATTTAATAGATTGTTCAGTGCCTAGACTACTATGTGTAATTAAATTAATCGATTTTATGGGGTGCCTGGGTGGTTCAGTCGGTTGAGCATCTGACTTTTTTTTCTTAGTTTTTTTTTTATTTTATTTTTTTATTTTTTTAAAATTTACATCCAAATTAGTTAGCATATAGTGCAACAATGATTTCAGGAGTAGGTTCCTTAGTGCCCCTTACCCATTTAGCCCATCTCCCCTCCCACAACCCCTCCAGTAACCCTCAGTTTGTTCTCCATATTTATGAGTCTCCTCTGTCTTGTCCCCCTCCATGTTTTTATATTCTTTTTGTTTCCCTTCCCTTATGTTCATCTGTGTTGTCTCTTAAAGTCCTCATATGAGTGAAGTCATATGATTTTTGCCTTTCTCTGATTGACTAATTTCACTTAGCATAATACCCTCCAGTTCCATCCACATAGTTGCAAATGGCAAGATTTCATTCTTTTTGATTGCCAAGTAATATTCCAATGTGTATGTGTGTGTCAGGGGGTGGTGGTGTGTGTATATACACACACACATACCACATCTTCTTTATCCATTCATCCATCCATGGATATTTGGGCTCATTCCATACTTTGGCTATTGTTGATAGTGCTGCTATAAACATGGGGGTGCATGTGTCCCTTCAAAACAGCACACCTGTATCCTGTGGATAAAGAGCATCTGACTCTTGATTTCAGCTCAGGTCGGGATCTCATGGTTCGTGAGTTCAAGCCCTATATCGGGCTCTGTGCTGATCGTGCAGAGCCTGCTTGGAATTCTCTCCCTCTCTTTCTCTCTCTGTCCCTTCCCCACTTGTTCTCTCTCTCTCTCTCTCTCTCAAAAAAAAAAATAAACTTAAAAATAAATAAATTTAATAAATTGATTTTACTATATGTAGCAAGTGCTGTCTGAAAAAAAAAATGTGTAAAGGTTCTACAAGTGTCTAGAGTAATACATAATCAGTGAGAAGATCTGCCTCACATTCTGTTGAGCTTAATTCTAGAGCAAATCCACAACAGCTTTTTAAAATTTCACTTAAGTGTATTTGAGTGATGTAGGTTTTTTAATATTGCATGTTTTAATATGTGAAAATCTTTCCACTCTTTCATTTCTTCAGCCCTTTACCCTTATTACAAGTGTGATATTGGGTTTCATAAATGGTGATCATTATGGAACAGAAAGTTGTGTGTACAAAAATCTGACTTTTTAAAAATTTTCTGCATTTATATTTTAATTTTGTTTCAGTTCATCTAGTATTTTATTTATCAGAACTATTATACTGATATAAGAGCCAATACTCTTCACTTCATTTAAATGATAAATGAGGTTTATTATAATTATTTTTAATAATGATTCTATGACCATTCCCCAAGATTTTGTCTACTCCCCTTCTGTAGCATTTATCATCACTCTCTGCCATATTATATATTTTATGTACTTATATTGCTTCTTAATCTGTCCCACTTCACCAGAATATTAGCTCAATGAGTGTAGGGATATTTTTTATTGGTTTTTTTTTTTTTTGAGAGAGAGAGAAAGAGAGTGCATGTGCATGAGTGGGGAAGGGAGAGAGAGAGAGAGAATCTTAAAATTTTTTTAATGTTTATTTATTTTTGAGAGAGAGACAGAGCATGAGCGGGGGAGGGGCAGAGAGAGAGGGAGACACAGAATCCAAAGCAGGCTCCAGGCTCCGAGCTGTCAGCACAAAGCTCTATGTGGGGCTTGAATTCATGAGCAGGGAGATCATGACCTGAGCTGAAGTCTGACCCTTAACCTACCGACCTACCGACCAACGACCAACCGACTGACACACCCGGGGGCCCTGAGAGACAGAATCTTAAGGAGGCTCCACACTCAGTGCAAAGCCTGACTCAGGGCTCCATCACACAACCCTGGGATCATGACCTGAGCCAAAATCAAGAGTCAGCCACTCACCAAACTGAGCCACCCAGGCACCCCAAGTGTAGGAATTTTTGACTCACTCGTTCATTGCTAAATCCCCAGTACTCAAAACAGTGTCTTGTACAGCATGTATACTCAATAAGTATTTGTTAAATGAACAGATGAATATATGAATTAATGAGTTAGGCACTAAATAAACTTATGCATCATGAAATAAATATTCAATATATTGTGATCTTAGTAATTAAACTAAGTGCATTTTACTGCTCTCCAATTCCTTGAAAATTGGTGATCTAGGTATGTCATAGCTGACAAATTTAATTACTCAGCATTTAGTTTCCCTTTTTAAACCAATTATTGGAGTATGCAATACCAAATCCCTTAGCAGAAATTTATTAAAAGTAAACCATTATGACCAGGTTTTTAAAATATCTCTTTAAGCATATACATTTTATTTCTCTGAAACACATTACTGACATTTGTAGAGGATTTAATTCTCATACATATTTATTTCTCTTTTAGGTTGGGTGACTAGTAATGGAAAAGGGCTTATCTATCTGACAGATCCCCAGATTCACTCTCTTGATCAGAACGATGTCACTACCAATTTTGGAAAGAAGGGAATTTTTTACTTCTTTAATCACCAGCATTTGAAATGTAATGAAATATGCCATCGTCTTTCTTTGACAAGACCTTCAGCTGAGAAACCAAATAAGTCATAGACTATCTGGTGTGGTAATGGGATGGGCTTGGTGCCACTCATGGGAGCTGGGTCTTTCTCTTCCCCCAGGCACACACAGTATAGTGAAGCCTGGTCCCCTCAGACTTAGGCAGGGCTGTGGGACTACTTCTGGCCAATGACTTGTGAGAGGAATTAGTGCCTATCCATTTCAGACCCATATTTAATTGCCAGTGTGACTTGCTATGGAGTTAGTTCTGCCACAATTACCAAGAATATGTCAGGAGACAGCTGCTTATCGGCATAAGTACTACAATGAGGGCAACACGGGAAAGGCCCCCAAGTGACCCATCATGGACACAAAACAGATGAGAAATAAACTTTTGTGTTTAAGCCATTGAGATTTTGGAGTTTTTTGTCACTATCAATGCTGATACCATGAGTGTTTTTCTTATTGCAATATTTAGGAGTTCTCTGTACATATTAAAGAATTCAGGACATTGTGATAGAAGTTACAGTTTTTTTTCTCTTTGTCATCTGACATTTGACTTCATATGAAACTTTTTCTTCCATGCAGAATTTAATACAGTTGAATTCATTAATCTTTTATTTTATGGCTCCTAGGTTGCATGTCATATGTAGATCCTCCTGACCATGGGTTTATTTTAATCCCACTATATATATATATATATATACACACACACACTTATATTTATATTTATATTTATATATATACTTATATATACTTATACCCTTATATATATACACTTATATATATACTTATATATATTTATATATACTTACATTTATATATATATTTATATTTATATATATATATATTTTTTTGAGAGAGAGAGAGAGAGCACATGAGAGTAGGGGAGAAGGGCAGAGAGAGAGAATCCCAAGCAGGCTCTGCTAAGCCAGATGCAGGGCTCAATCTCACAACCCTGAGATCATGACCTAAGTCAAAATCAAGAGTCAGAGGCTCAACCAAGTGAGCCACCCAGGGCCCTCCCCCACCATATTTTCTTCTAGTGCATTTACATTTGTGAAAGGTGTGAATGAAGAATAGTGCATTTTAACAGCCACAACAGTCCACTCCTTACAGCACACAGATCTGCTTCTTCACACAGGTGTGTGGGGGGGGGGGGGGCAGCTCATCCAGGATCTTGCTAAAAAAAACTTAGAAAATGGATATTGGTGAGATGTTCCTTTCCTGAAGTTAGGCTTTGGGGCTGCAACTAGTTTTCACCCTTTCCCTCCTCCACAATTCATTCTAAATTTCCCTCATTCTTTAGTATTACTTCTGCAAGTCTTAGTGTTTACCTGGTGATGTGACTCAGACTTACATATGTGAAGTTTCTGGATGCTTGATAGAGCTTTCTCAGGGGTTACTGCACACATCTGTTCACAACTGCGTCAGGGCAAGTGAGAACAATTCAGATCTGCTGCTGTGGGGAGTGTGGTTGACTGGGAATCCAGCTTCCACTCCACTGGGTCCACTGCTGAGTTCATGGTGAAGTCACGCTCCCCAGTGTGCTCTCAGCCACTGACTCAGCAAGGCCAGGACACTTTAAACAGGTAACTGCACATGAAGTCTTCCCACTGGCCTGATCAAAAACTTCTTAACACTGCTGTCCTCTAAGACTCTTCCTGCCGAACCCTCCTTTGTCTGCCTTCTCCTTTCACAGATGTCAGACCTGTGTACTCTTGTTCCCACTGCTGAGCCTTTACAGTCATTTCTCCCAATAAATATCATATATGTCTAATCCCTTTTTGGCATCTGCTTCCTAAACAACCCAAACCAACACAAGTTTATTAAAGAAATGGGAAAAACCTCATCCTATTCATGAATAAAGAGGGAGGGGTGCCTGGGTGGCTCAGTCGGTTAAGTGTCCAACTTCAGCTCAGGTCATGATCTCGTGCTACAGTGCTACATGAGTTCAAGCCCTGCGTCGGGCTCTGTGCTGACAGCTCAGAGCCTGGAGCCTGTTTTGGATCCTGTGTGTGTGTGTGTGTGTGTGTGTGTGTGTGTCTGCCCCTCCCCCCACCTCTCTCTCTCTCAAAAAGAAATAAACATTAAAATTTTTTTAAAAAATAAAGAGGGAAAATCATAGTCTCAAAAGATGCAAAAAAAAAGGTTATTTATTGAAAATCAACTCATGGTAAAAATCTCTTTGCAAACTAAGCACAAAGGAAAGCTTTCTGGATCTGATAAAGGGTTTTTTTTTTTTTAACTTTTTTTTAAGTTTAATTATTTATTTTTAGAGAGAGAATGCACACTAGCAGAGGAGGGGCAGAGAGAGAGGGAGAGAGAGAATCCCAAGCAGGCAGAGTCTGACTCAGGGCTCAATCCCACCAACCATTAGATCATGATCTGAGCCAAAACTAAGAGCCATCTAAGCTCCCCCTAATTTTGTTTTAAAAAACAGCAATATCATGGGGGTGCCTGGGTGGCTCAGTCTGTTGAGCATCTGACTCTTGATTTCAGCACAGGTCATGATCCTGTAGTCATAGAATCAAGCCCCGCAGTAGACTCTGCACTGAGCATGGAGCCTGCTTAAGATTCTTGCTCTTTCTATCCCTCTGCCCATCCCCCATGCACGGTCTCTCTCTCTCTCTCTCTCTCTCTCTAAAAAAAAAGAAAAAAAAAAACCAAAAGGAAATCACCATACACCCCTTAATGAAATAATAGACCTGGGAAAAAATCACTGATAGATCACTAATAGAAGAACTTTACAATGGAGGAATCAGGCTGATGTTACTTACACCTCAATCAACTGTATCACTAAAAGTGGGACAATAAATCAATGATATAATAACACTTTGGGGACAATTAGGGATTTTTAATGTTTACTGAGTGTTAGATAAAATTAGTGAAGTGGTATCTTAAAACAATACTAAAGCCAAAAACAAAAAAAAAAAGTGAAGGTGGAAGTGAAAAAAGCTTGGTTCTTTTTTGGTAATGTTGAAGCAGGGATACAGGTACATGAGTATTCATTATATTAGCCTTTCTCATTTTGCATATATTTTTTAAATGTCATTTTTTTTCATTGGAAGGTGATAAAAAGGAAGAAATACCAAGGATAAACCAAAGAATGGGTTGGTAGAGATGATGAAAACTGTGATTTGTCAAACAAGCTAATCAAGAAAAAATATAAGAAAGAGTGTTCAACAGTGTGAAGTCCTGCAGAAAAATCAAGAAGAAATAGAATATGTATTGAGTGAGGGCCTGAGGATAACGAAGAGATTGGTGACAGCTAAAACAAGCCATTGATTGACAGAATGACCCTCTGGATATTGTAGAACAGAGATCAGCAAACTATGGCCCCTTAGGTCAAATCCTGCCACCATTCCAAGTTTTATTGGAACAGAGCTACACTCATTCAGTTACATATTATCTGTGGCTGAATTTGTGTTACAATGGCAGAGCTGAGGAGTTGCGTCAAAGACTGTGTGTCCTACAAAGTCAAAAATATTTATTACCTGGGCCTTTACAGGAAAGGTTTGTTAACCCTTGTTGTAGAAGAAGAGATCAGGAATAAAGATCCGGTTTTTACATTTACAAAGAAAATGTGAGTATCTCTACCAACACAAAAGAAAAACAGGTAACACAAATAGATGAAGAAATTGGAAATTTGAGGTGATAAGGAAGGAAGTTGATGAAAAGCACGTATCAGAGCACCCTTTCCTTTTTGAAGTCAACAGTCTAGGCTATCTGTTGAATGAGATGAGGCTAGCAACATGAGGGATTTGAGTGGAGGGAAGGTTATGAAATAATGCATATTTCTATATCAAGAAGAGCAGAAATAGGGGTTCCTGGGGGACTCAGTCAGCTAAGTGTCAGACTCTTAGTTTTGGCTCAGGTCATGATTTCAAGGTTCACGGGATGAAGCCCCCTGTCAGGCTCTATTCTGACACTGCAGAATCTGCTTGGGATTCTCTCTCTCTCTCTCTCTCTCCCTCTGCCCCTCCTCTGTGCTTGTGCTTTTTCTTTCTCTCAAAATAAATAAACTTTTTCTTTTAAGTACAAATTGTACTACTGAGGGGAATTTGCAGAAAATTACATTTTAAGAATCTCTTTAAATTGTTATATATTTACACCAACACCAATATATCCAACATCTGGCTTAAGAAATTAAATGTAATACTAATGTTGAAGCCTCCAGTAGACCTTTCCCTAATCTACACCTCCTCTTCTGCCCAGAGGCAATCACTACCTAGAAAGTGTTGGTTATCATTCCCTTTAATGTTGTTACACATTTACTTTTATTAAATGTTGTTATACATATATGTTCATATAAAAGTAATAATAAAGGGACTTTTTAAAATATTTTTAAGGTTTGTATAAATACAATAAAGACCAGAAGGGTTTAAAAAGAGCCAGATTGACTTTAGAGAAAATGAAAAATACAGCCATTGATATTTATGATTTAATAGAAAGGTTAAACAACAAACTAAGCATAATTCAAGAAAGAATTATTGAAATGCAAGGTAAATGTGAAGAAACTAGCCAACATGCAGAAGAAAGATAAAGGGTTGGAAAAAGCAAAAGAAAGAACATAAGATTTAGAGGAAACATGGAGAAGGTCTACCATCTAGTACTCAACCAAATCTGCTCACCTCAAGTTTACTAGCCAATAATTTAATTCATAGTACTCTTCTTATCTATAAGCAGCATTTGACACAATTGATCACGTCCTTCTTATTTTTTTTAAGTTTATTTATTTTGAGAGAGAGAGAGCATGTGTGAGTGGGGGAAGGGCAGAGAGAGAGAGAGAGAGAGAGAGAGAATCCTAAGCAGGCTCCACGCTGTCGATGAGAAGCTCAAGGTGGGGCTTGATCTCACAAACCATGAGATCATGACCTGAGCTGAAATCAACAGTCAATTGCTTAACTGACTGAGCCACAGAGGTGCCCCTATATTGCATTCTTCAGTCTAGCTCTTCTCGAATACAGTTCTTTCTCTATCTCTATGACCAGTACTTTAACTGAGATCTGCATGATCTCAGACTCCGGTGTTGCCCCACATTGTCCTCCGAGATACTGGTGGTCTCTCTTAAATACAAATCTTCCTATGTCATTAACTTGCTTTAACTCCTACTATGAAATGCAAATAAGGGGAAAAAGAGAAAGGATGTGAACAGAGGATTCACAAAAAGGAAATACTACTTTCACTTATCAAATTGCAAATATGTTAAGAGTTCATTCTCAATTCTGGAAAGGTTGGAAGAAACTCTGACAACGGGAATATGGATTACAGCAGCCTTTATGGAAAGGAATTTGACAACATATGTTGTCCATTCTTGGACCCACTAGTACCTCCACGAATCTCTAATGAGGAAAGAACAGAAATGTGAACAAATACAAATGTGTCTATCATATCTTTACTCATGATAGTAAAAAATGAAATAATTTAAAAGTTAAAGAGTAGTGGAACAGTATTATATATTATAATGCATCCACATGGCTAAATGTTTCTCATCCATTGAAATTTTTATGTTTTCAAAAATATTTAATTGCATATAAACTTTAAAGTAAAAACTAGCAATCTATAAAGCAGAATTTATAGTATTGCTCCCAATATCAGTATGTATGTATATGTACATAGAAAAATATACAAATGTATGGGTTGGTTATTGTAGTTTTCCCTGGCTAGTGAATTTCTGGCAGTGGACTTATATTTTCTTCTCTGTCATCTATATTTTCCATAATTTTTGGATTAAGCAGGTACTACTTAAACCAAAAAATGTATTTAATATGAAATTCGAATGGTTCTCTTTTTTAGTAGAAAGTCCACATCATCAGATGAGGATATAGGGCTTTCTCTTTTAGCCCAACACTCCTCCTAGTCTTGTAGTCTTCTACTCTGTAGAAACACTGAACTGTTAATGGTTTCAGTCCAAAGGCACCCTGCCTCTGCCCACCCCACTACAGTCTTTTTTGTCACTTGGTGACTGTTTTCATGCTTATGCCTACAAGGACAGTCACCCCTATGTCTTCACATCTTTGAAGACTCACCTCAACCAACACTTCTTTCAAAAACTCCCCCTTGAGAGGTGCCTGGGTGGCTCAGTCAGTTACAGGTCCAACTTTTGATTTCAGCTCAGGTCATGATCTCAGGGTTTATGGGATGGAGGCCCACATCAGGCTCTGCACTGACAGGGCAGAACCTGCTTGAGACTCTCTCTTTCCCTCTCTCTCTGCCCCTCCCCCACTCGTGCTGGCACATGCACTCTCGTTCTCTCTCTGAAAATAAATAAGTAAACTCAAAAAAATCCTCCTTGATGTCCTTTATTCCCATTCTTTTTTTCTCTACAACCTAAGTACCCCTCCTTTGATCTACCACAATAATTGTGCAAGTATCACTGCACAGTTATCATGGAAGCTAATATACACTTATGTCATATTATCTACACTGTAGCTGAATTATAATTATCGGCTATATTATTCCTCTATTGCTGCATGGCAAATTAACCCAAAACTCAGAGGCTTTGAATGACAAAGGATTATTATATACAGAAGATTATAAAAGGCTATTCTCTTGAAGTTTCCACAGATCAGAAATTGGGGAGTGGCTTTGCTGGATAGTGCTGACTCAGAGTCTCCCTAAGGTTGCCATCACAATATCAGCTGGGACTTCAGTCATCTGAAGGCTTGACTGGGACCAAAAGATCTACTTCCAAGCTCTCTCATGTGACTGTGGTCAGGAGGCCTCTTCCTTGCTGGCTGTTGGTCAGAGGCCTCGGTTCCTCATCACCTGGGCCAGTCCATATCACAACATGGCAGCTGGCTTCAATCAGAGTGAAAAATCCAAAGGAGAGAGAGACAGAAGTCACAAGTCTTTTATAATGTAGTCTCAGAAGTGACATGCCATCACTTCTATATTCTATTAGTCACACAGACCAACTGTGATACCATGTGGGAGAGACCAAAAGCACATGAATACCAGGAGGCAGGGATCAGGGATCATTAGAGGCTGGCTTGGAGGATATACTATCTGACCAGCCTAAACGGAGCCCTGTGCCCCGTTGTACCACAGCACTTGCCTATGTTAGCGTCTGCTTAATAGTTGGTGCTTAGACATTTCATTTTTGTTTAAATAATTGAATGAATAAGTAAATTAAATGAATAAGCAAATGCTAATTCTATGCATTTTATATACCCAATAACTGCTTATTAGCTAACTACTTCTTGCTACATAAGGCAAGAGGCAATAAGGATTTATGTCCTAATTACAGAAGAATGTCTGAGCTCTCCAGACTTCAGGAAACCATTCTACAACGAGGTAGGATGAGGATAGATAAGCGGATGGACAAGGATGGAAAATTGGAAGGAAAGAAAGACAAATAGAATTTCCTCAGTTGTACTTCTAATTTATAAAGAAATTTACGTTTAAACTTTTCTAATTTCTTCCCCCACTCCTATTCTTTAATGCTTATTGCCCACAGCAAAACGGATACTGGGATATTTTCAAGTCAATTCTAGAAAACTTCCATTATCATGTTGCTAAATCTGAATAAATAATTACCGTTCAGTTTAATCTTTTGTGTGTAGCATCAAATGACAATATATAAAATGATAAGTTTCAGGAGTTGTGTTCAACTTCAGGAGATGTAATTCTTGTCCCTTCAGACATCAGAAATATCAGGCTTTTGTTACTGTCTTTTAGCACTGCTATTGTCTGGAGAGGATGTTTGTTCTGTATGGTTTGCTTATACAGATGTCCTCTGCCTGAACGGTTCAGTGGAAACTAGGTGTAAAGTGTAAGAAGCAAGAGTGAGAGAAAAAAAAAATAAATCTCTTTATTATGGTGCATAAACCTTCAGTGTGAGGGAGCTTCGCAGCTGCACAAGGAGAAAAATGCATTCAAAACCATAATGCCAGTGTGAATAATCCTTTCTCGAATGCTGCTTGCAGACTGCTCCAGCTTTGTCAGGTGAACTTGAACCGGCCCATCAGATTTGCCCCCATTCCCATTGCACACTCTGTCTATCACCCCAGGGCATTCACCATCTTGACTGTTGTTTAAAGAGAACAAGCAATCCATCATTGAACCAGGGAGTCACTTTCTCATAGAAAAGTAAAATCAGCATGTGACACTACTCAGCCCTAGTGTTTTGCAGATTAAAATGATACATGGCGACTCACGTGTTACTAGGAAGATTAAGTCGGTTATCTTGTTCCGCTGCTCAGACAAAAGAATTCGCCTCAAGCAATAAGTGGGAGCTTTACGGAGGCTGAAAAGTTGGACCCAACTATACGATGGTAAAACAGAATTTAACAAGAAGACAGAAAAAGAATGTTATTTACATCTCCACACCTTCCCTGCACATGATGGTACAAAGAAGAATCCGTCCCGAAAGGGGGAGCTGTTAAATCTTTGTAGAAGCCTTTGCAGTTTGAGATGCCAATTTTATGACCAGAGAGCACACACAATTTATTGTCTGACTGCCTCCGCAATTGATTTAAATATAGTGAAATAAATGAGCAGCCGCTGGCCCTGAGGCAGTTTGCTTCATAAGAGAAGGTTGCAGCTACAGAATCAAGTTATTAACACTGTTATTCCATTGTGTGACCCACACAGTAATAAAATTTTAGATGAATCTCATACAGAAATGAGCTCACAATGGACTGCCTTCATTTACCAAGCCCAGGCAGATATTTACCATATAACAAAAATAGTAGTTTTGAAATAATTGAATGCGTAACTGTTAGATTTGTTTTTAAAAAGTGATTTTCAAAAGGGAGAAGACAAAGATAAGTATCAAAGGTTTATTTAATTTTAGATTAAATAAGTGTATTAATAAAAATTAATGTATGAAGAGTCCATTTCTTTCTAATTAAATTTTTTTTAAACTTAAAATAATTTTAAAGTTTAATATGTGTTTTGCCATTTAGACCTTACATCGTAAATGACACAGGTTAAAGAGAAAGGACCTGTGTTTTCTTTCAGGTTCTGATGGATTTTAGGAAACACTGTTGTTGCCAAATGCTTTCTTAAAATACAGACCATTTTTCTAGTCAAAGGGATTTAGAATCAGAGAATGCCCTCTTTTGTTACTTTTAACTAAATTTTCAAACATTGCGCATCCATAACCAGCTATATGTTATGTAAGTGTTCTGTAAGAATACATGAGAGCATTGGAATATGTAAGTTTTCTCTGCCAAGGACAGACACCAGATTTAACCTTCTTTTTCTACACAAATCACCAGAAAGGAGAAGGACTGTTTAAACACTTTTGTTAGACATTTGACATGGTCTTTTCCAAATAACAGAAGGACCCACAGCGACTGGCTTTGAGGGGCCGTGTTCCCAAATGTGTTTTCAATGGGGAACATTCTCTCTGAGCTGAGCACCTGGGTCGTGTGCAACGTTCCCTTGGGCTGGACAGCAGTCACTGAGCCACCTGCATCAGAGAGGATGGTAGATGAGGGACAGGAGCCTCTGGCCAGCTGTATCCTTCCCCAGCCTGCAGGGCATATTTGTGCAGGAGCCAGGCCAGGCCAGATCGGCACACGGGCATCCATCTGGGTGGCTGTCCTCTTTGCCCCACCATAGGCAAGTTAGCAAGAACCCTCAATGGGTATAAATAAAGGTTAAGAGCAATGGAGCCCAAGAGCCTTTAAAGCATGCCTTGTGCAAGGATTCAAAGCCATAAATTGTTCTGGCAAAGGCAGTTTAAAATATCAAAGTCCTAAGGGGCACCTGAGTGGCTCAGTTGGTTAAGCGTCTGACTTCAGCTCAGGTCATGATCTTGCGAATTCATGAGTTCAAGCCCCGTGTTGGACTCCGTGCTGATAGCTCAGAGCCTGGAGCCTGTTTCAGATTCTGTGTCTCCCTCTGTCTGCGCCCCCCCCCCCAACTCATGCTGTCTCTCTTCCTCTCTCTCTCAAAAATAAACACTGAAAAAAAATTTTTTTTAATATTCAAGTCCTAGGACTTTCAACAGGCACCAAGGAAGATGACCAGAGATTGAGCTGGATACTAGAGCAGGCTTTACAATCCAGCATGGCAACCTACTACAAAACAGATCTAAGCTCATCCCCTTCCCCCCAGCCCCCCATCTCTTTTTGTCCCTCCATCCCAGCAACACAGCCTCTGCATTGTCTGAGCTGAGGAAGGACATACACTCAACAAACAAAAATTATTCCTAAGTATCTGGAGACAGTGTGATCACATATAAAAGTGAATTAAACTTGACATCTCTGAAACTGCATTGCCAAGCACTAGCTTTTTTTTTTTTTTTTATACTAAACTCTTGGTTACCAGAAACGAGGGGGAAATGCAAACAACCAAAAAGAGGAGTATTGTTTAAGATTCATCCGACATAGGGACACCTGGGTGGCTCAGTTGGTTGAACATCTGACTTCGGCTCAGGTCATGATCTGGTGATTTGTGAATTCAAGCCCCACATTGGGCTCTGTGCTGTGCAGAGCCTGTTTTGGATCCTCTGTCCCTCTCTCTCTCTCTCTCTCTCTCTGCCCCCCCCCCAACTAGCACATTCTCTCTCTCTCTCTCTCACACACACACACACACACAAACATTTTTTTAAAAAACAGATTCATCCTACATAGGCTGACAACAATTTTGTTGTTCAATGGCTACACAGTATGTGCTGACTGGGAGACAGAAAATTCCAAATCACTCTGAACGTCAGGAGAATGCCAGGGTTTGTCATCAGTAACTTAAAAATTGAATTAAAATACAGATCAAGATGAATTAAGTGCTTGGTCATTTGGTATATGTTAACTATTCTACTGCCTTGACGGTGTTTGAAAAACGTGCCCAAACTACCATGCTCAGAACATCTATCAACCAGAGTATATCTCGAGTGCTTTAAAAAAAAAAAAATGAACTAGAAAAGGTACTTAGGAAAGTTAATGTTTTATAAATTTTGAAGTTCAAGTTATCAAGAAAATATTGTTTTCAGAAAGCATTTTATAGTTTGGTATAGCTGGTTCATGGAATTTCTAGAAGAGAGAAAGAAGGACCCTACTCAGAAGTTTGCATATTTATTGTAGTGTTTTCCATTGGGAGAATTAATTATATATTCACTCCGCTGAAAATGGCTTCTCTTCTGCCCCTGCAAAATAACCCTACAGTGATTTTCTCTTTCAAACTCTCACAGAATCATATGTTTCCTATGAAAAGAGATAAGCTTCAGACAGGCACCTAAGTCTCAATCCAAACACGTGAACTTTAAGAAAATACAGTCACTTTTTTTTCTTTCTTTCTTTCTTTCTTTCTTTTTTTTTTTTTTTTTGAGAAAACTGTTTAAAAATCCAGACTATGAATGGCTGCTTCACAGTTGGAAAGGTCACTTTGAGTGCACTGTCCACAACATTAGCTAGAAATGACCCTTGTCATCACTCTCAGCATGTGGGACAGAAGAAACAAATGAAAAGACACACCCAAAAGATGGTTTCTCGAATAGGCCACTTGGATAATAGATGAGATGCTGTACTCATGGGTCGCAAGGGCCCCCTGAGGCATCGTTCCCACTATGCATTGTAGTGTGCTGGGTGGCTTAGAGATGACAAGGCCACAGGGAACCACAGAGTCTCAACTGGATGGCCATCCCAAAGTGATGGAAATGACGTCTGACTTTCCAATTTCCCAGCTGAGAACACTCCTTTAGTAACACGTTTCAAGTTTTGGTCTTGCATTTTCCTGACAACCTATTCCTTTCTATGCACATTTATTAGGGCAATAAATCGAGGGAAATGGTTTCATCAAATGATGTCCACACAGTTTTCTCCCCCTGTCATGTAGCTGTTGTCAGGAAGGACTTCACTAAGCAGAACGTGCTTTGTTCTTGCCACGGTAAACAAAGAGTTACGTTATAGAGCCAGCTGGTGGCTTGCCAGGGAGGTTAGAGAGGAAAGAACAGCCTGCCTCCCCTTTTCTTCCCATATCACCAAAATACACCCTATACACCCGCATCCTCATCTCTTGCTGCTTCCCCTCTGCCCCTTCCTACCTCCCTGGGGCCAAAATAATTCAAATTAAAAAGTATGGACTTCTGACACCGAACTTATTCATGTGGCTACACCCGTATTCTCATCGTCGCTCTTCTGGGCAATACATAAACATTAACTGGTGCTCAGTCCCTTCTGGTTCTACGTGCGGTCACTCTCGTCAGGCCCCCCCCCGAAGGGCAAGGTGCAGTGAAATCACAGGAAGGCGTCCTAGCTCTGCTGAGTGCTAGGAAGGTGGCACCCAGTCTCTCAGAGCCTTAGAGTTCCAGTATGTCAAATAGGTATAAAAGGACACTCCAAGGGGTGCTGTTGTGAGGATAAGAGATAACGCATGTGAAGGACTTAGCACGGTAGCCAGCACACGTCGGTGTTCGGTAAGGAATAGGGTTTTATCACCATTATTACGTGCGCTCTTTCCCCAGTACAGTCCTGCAGAATTCATTTTCCCAGTCCCACTCTCACTGACTTTGGCGGCCAAGACCACTTCCTTCCATGTAACCTCAGAATCTCCCTCAGACACCAGAACAGTCTTGGTCCTAGGGAGGAACCCTTTCTGATCAGACTGGGGAGTGAGAAGTGCGAATAACAGCACCACCAACAATAGAATCAGAGTTCAGGTAGTTATTTACTGATGCTCATTCATCATTATGTCATCTTGAGATATCATTTAAACCATATCAAATTGCTGTTTTAAGCCTAAATAATTTATATTGGCAAGTTCATATGATTCAACCTAAATAATCCCCAAACATGATCCTCTCATTTGATCTCTCTCCAACCTCATTTCCAGATTATCCTACAGCCTCCAGCCTCACCTGGCTGCAGCTCCCCACGTGTGACCTGCCCTCCCACAAATGTTTCCCAAGGCCCTTTCCTGTGTCTGGGAGATCTTCCCCTCCCTCCCCTTGGAAATTCTTGTCAGTCAAGACCCTGGTCTTGTCACTTCTTCAGGGAGCCCTTCCCTGGCCCTTCTTCTCCTACTTCCCTCCAGTAATACACACACACACACACACACACACACACACACAGAGGCTCCATTACACCATCACAAACCACTATGGTGGGACCTCAGCTGCACAGTAACTTCTTGTTTATGTATCTGCCTCCCCCATCAGATTATGAGCACGTGAAAGCAGGGACCGAGTTCATTTCGTCAGCCTCAAGGCTTAGCCTAGCACTTGGTTGTTAATAAGGCCTTGTTGAATGAAAGAAGTAAATCATTAAAAATCACAAGATTAATTAAGAGTGTAGTTTTATGATTGGCCCATTGTGGCATATCTCTTAGTGTAATACAGTATTTAACATTGTGCTGTGCACATAGCACGTGTTCCATAGATGTTTGTGAACTGAATGAATGAATGATGGCAGGTGAAAAATCTCTTAATTAGATCCAGAGGGTCCTCTTTATTTGTACAATCCAAATAAGAAAGGCGTTCTCAGACACTGAAAAAGCTATGCCGACATCTTTGTCTTACAAAAGACTCATCTGAATGATAATGAGCGTGGAAAATGGATTAGCTCTTGGGTGGACAGGGGTTTTTTTTGTTTGTTTATTTGTTATTTGTTTTTGGATTTTTTGTCTGCATGCAAAAGTAAAAATGCTTGAGTGCTCCATCATTTAGGGAGATTCAGTCCCCTCTTATTATCTATGATTTTGATTTTAGTTACTTATTTAATTAAGAAAATCAAACTATTTGCGGTATACAAATTAAACTTGGTAAAAGACAATGGTTCCTTGTATTAATGTTGATTTTTATTATTATTTTGTATATCTGCAAATTTGATAACTCTGGAGAATTTATTATGATTTGTTCTTGGACTCTAATGATAAGGTGTAATTATCTCTAGATGTATTCTACAACTGTGTGGGCAAAACGTGTTAGTGATCTAATTTTTTAAGACGATCAATAGGGGAGGGGCGCCTGGGTGGCTCAGTTGGTGCCCCACTTCGGATCAGGTCATGATCTCGCAGTCCGTGAATTCGAGCCCCGCATTGGGCTCTGTGTTGATAGTCCAGAGCCTGGAGCCTGCTTTGAATCCTGTGTCTCCCCCTCTCTCTGCCCCTCCCCTGCTCACACTCTGTGTCTCTCTGTCTCTCAATAATAAATAAATGTTAAAAAAAAAAAAAAAAAAAAAGATGATCAATAGGGGAACCCGACCGGCTCAGTCAGTAGAACATGTGACTCTTGATCTCAGGCTCATGAGTTCAAGCCCGACATTGGGAGCCCTACGTTCTTAAAAAACAAACGGTGATCAATAAATGTTGCTATAAACTCACATTATATGTATTATACGATATGCTTTCAATAAAGCACGAATTGCTTTAGAAATAAAGAAGGCCTAATTTATTGGTGCTGGCTCAGACACCAAGTGCTTTTAAGTGCATTAAGAAGGGTATTTTTCTGGGCGCCTGGGTGGCTCAGTCGGTTGCATGAACTACTCTGGCTCAGGTCATGATCCCCTAGTTCATGGATTCAAGCTTCAGGTTGGGCTCCGTGCTGGCGGTGTAGAGCCTGCTTGGGATACTCTCTCCCTCTGTGCCCCTCCCCAACTCATGCTTTCTCTCTCTCTCTCTCTCGAAATAAATGAATAAAAACTTAAAAAATGAAAAAGAGGGGCGCCTGCGTGGCTCAGTCGGTTAAGCGGCCGACTTCGGCTCAGGTCATGATCTCGCGGTCCGTGAGTTCCAGCCCCGCGTCCGGCTCTGTGCTGACAGCTCAGAGCCTGGAGCCTGTTTCAGATTCTGTGTCTCCTTCTCTCTGTCCCTCCCCTACTCATGCTCTGTCTCTCTCTGTCTCAAAACTAAATAAACGTTAAAAAAATTTTTTTAAATAAAAATAAATTAAAAAATAAATAAATAAATAAATAATAAAAAAGAAGGGTATTTTTCAGTTTTAAGAATTAAAGAGTTCACTTCCTTCTTTAGCCAGAGGAGATAAGCATTACTGAGATTAAGGGCACATTATAAAACTACAACAGGCACTTAAATTTTCTGTCCCAAGATGCTGCCATTGTTTCCTGGTTTTTTCCTGGTTAATCTCAGGATCATTCTTCACTACCTACACCCAAGGGTTAAAAGATGAATAGTATCAAGCTGAAAGATTTTAAGAATTAGAAAAAGCATACATAAAGTTATTACAACGGTGTTTGTCGCAGAGTAAATATTCCATAAATGGTTGCTCTTGTTTCATCATTATTTATTCACCATAGTTTCGTTCTCTAAACCAAAGCAGAACCACCGTTATGTACTTTAGCTTTGCTTTCCTCTAGAGCTAAGGCTAGTTTCTAGATGAAGGCCAGTTGCTCTAGTTCTCGTTTACTGATAGAATCTGGTTTCTGCATAGTTACCTCCCCAGGCATCCACATATGGTTTCATGGTATTTCCTGCATGTTTGCTATGATTCAGTCTCTGCTGTAAGCCCATTCAACATCATGAATCTTCCATCCTGATTATGAAAACCTGTCTTTCCAAAAGCCTCTTATTCTGGTAATATAGGGTCATTTAATATAGGGTCACACAGTCATTTATGATCAGGGCTGCAGGACTGCGCAGCTTCTGAGGATTCCGTTCCCCTGAAATCAACATGTGGTAGTTTTCTTTTGCTATGTAACAAATTACCACAAATTTAGCATCTTAAAACAAGGCAATTTGTTATCTTACAGTTCTATAGGTCAGAAATACAGAATGGTGTAGCTAGGAGCTCCGCTCAGGATCTCACAAGGTTAACATCAATGTGTCAGCTAGGTAAGTTCTCATCTGGAGATTAAGTCCCTCTTCCCATCTCATGCCTGTTATTGGCAGAATTCTGTTCCATGCAGCTGTAGAAATGAGATCTCATTTCCTTGTTGCCTGTTAGCTAAGGATTGCACTCAGCTACTTGTGGCCACTCTCCAGTCCTTGCACAGGGCCCCCTCCACCTTCAAAGCCCACAAAAGTACACTGAAATCCTTCTCATGCTTCAAATCTCTCCAACTTCTCCTGCTACCAGCTGCAGAAAACTTTCTATTTGAAAAAGAGTCACCTGATTGAGTCACGCTCACCTTGAAAATCTTCAGATCTTAAAGTTAGCTGCTTTGGGATTTTATATCTGTGAAATCTCTTTAGAGCAGTACCTAGATAAGGGCTTGAATAGCCAAGGTATGAGAAACTTGGGAGTCTGTCTCTAAAATCCTGCATACCACACAATGTGAATTTGGTTCTCCTGATTTTGAGATGCTGGATGTCATGACATTGTTTAAAATTTTTAGTTGCAAAGAACAGACACTCTTTAAAGATAATTAATTTGGGTCCACATGAGATAATAAGGAAGTAGTTTCATGTAAAGTCACTGATTGACTTCTTTCTGTCTTTTTTTTTTTTTTAAAGGTCTTTTTTTTTTTTTTTTTTAATTTTTTTTTCAACGTTTTTATTTATTTTGGGACAGAGAGAGACAGAGCATGAACGGGGGAGGGGCAGAGAGAGAGGGAGACACAGAATCGGAAACAGGCTCCAGGCTCCGAGCCATCAGCCCAGAGCCCGACGCGGGGCTCGAACTCACGGACCGCGAGATCGTGACCTGGCTGAAGTCGGACGCTTAACCGACTGCGCCACCCAGGCGCCCCGACTTCTTTCTGTCTTTAAGCTTAGATTTCTAGAGTTTGCTTCTACTTAGGAGGTGGAAAATCAGAAGAGAAACACAGTTCCCACCTTAGCAACCAAACAAAGCTAGAAAATCTACAAACTTTTCTTGAGCCCATATGAGAACTGAGGCTACAAGCCAATCAAACAAGTTAAATCCCAAATAATCGCAAGCCCTTCCAAGGAGAGACAGGAAACACAAACTCCTTTACCTTTGGCAAAACAGAAAAGAAATACATGACCACTATATAAGTCAGTAAGGAAAAATTAAACGTTTGATAAAGTCTTAAAGGACAAGTATGGACTAGAGTATCAGTGTGGAATGGCTGGGAGTTGAAGACAAGAGGACTTTGCCCTAATCCACAAGTTCTTTTCCACTGGAGTCTCATAAGAAAAGCTAGAGTCAGAGCGGGCAGGCAGGAGGTGATCAGTGGTGTAGACATATAGGAAATTTTTCGCTGTCACTGTGGCAAAAGTGTGAAAACCCACCCAGCAACCTGGTTCGTTCTCTCATAAAAAGCAAAAAGGCTGAACCTCCTGGAGGAAGGGGCAAACCTATTGCTTCTAGGGAATGAATAGAAGCAAAGGTCCTATGCCTCTACACAGAAGCAGGAAAACTCTTGGACTTAGGATCCTGCTCTGGTGTGAGGATGGGTGTATTACTTCCAGGAATACACAAGAAACTCTTTTCTATCCATGACCTACAAGTAAGAATTCAGCATTGGGAAGAGGGGTAAGAAATGCTGATAAAATCCTATTCCTGACAATCAGGCACAGGGAGTCTGCCAAAGACTAAAATCCCAGAAAAGTAAAGATTCCTTCTTTCGTACCATAAGCCTAGTACGACAGGGAAAGATAAGATTCAGTAGACAGAAAGGGAGAGGCTAGGGCTTAAAGGTCCCTGGGTGGTGAAAAACACATATTTTAAAATATTTCCTCTGGAAACATCCTCAAGCAAAGTCCTTCAGGTGTAAATTCCTCTTAAGAATGTGACAGACATTGCCTATCCGCCTCAGGTTTCCCTCAGGAATTTGACAAAAGACCTGGCTAAAAATAAGTAGACCATAAGACATATGACCCACAAGGAACAATATGGCCATAGACCACCCCTCATACAATGGAAATGAGCCAATCAAAAAGGAATGACTAGGCACTTCGATTTACCTGGCCAATAGGGGTAAAACCTGAGGAGGAACAAGGGGGAAAGAAAGGGGCCCGACCAAAATCCTATAGAGCAAAGTCCCTTGCATATAGCCGAGGCATTCACTTTCAAATACCCCCTCTCTGTAAAGACAGCTTTCATACTATTCTTCCCTTCTGATCTTATACTCTACTAAACTTCTGCCTGCTGCTCATTTTGTTTTGTGTCCACCTCTCCATTCTTCGAAGTGGGGAGACAAGGAACCCCGGGCATGGAGGTAAAAAATCCTGCAACACTAGTGCATAGTAACAAGAAATGTTAGCTCACGGTAGAAGGAGGACGAAGCACATGGAAAGAGAAACAGGCACGCAGGGAGTACGGGACGCTGAAAATGGGGCAGGAGCAGTAAGAACAAAAATGAAAACCCACAGTCCTCCAGGAGCCCAGGCCCGCCCAGCTCTAGGCACAAAGCACCGGAGCCACCTCTGCAATGAAGAAAATGAGGGTAACAACGAAACCCAAAACCAGCTGAGCTTCTGACCAGACTAATTCAACTTCTGACATGACAGCCTGACAAAAGAGGCATGTCTATTTTCAGAGTTAAATATTATTTCCCTCAGCTCCCTTTACTCTTCGATAAATGATATCAAGACTTCATTGAAATGGTATGCAATATTAAAAAGCATAAAACGCGGGGCGCCTGGGTGGCTCAGTCGGTTAAGCGTCCGACTTCAGCCAGGTCACGATCTCACGGTCCGTGAGTTCGAGCCCCGCGTCGGGCTCTGGGCGGATGGCTCAGAGCCTGGAGCCAGTTTCTGATTCTGTGTCTCCCTCTCTCTCTGCCCCTCCCCCGTTCATGCTCTGTCTCTCTGTGTCTCAAAAATAAATAAACTTTAAAAAAAAAATTTTTTTTAAATAAAAAGCATAAAACACAATCTATTGTTAACGTATAAAGCAATCAATAGAAGTAGTCATTAAGGATGACCCAGATGTTGAAAGTATCGAAGATTTTTTAATTGCTATGATTAGTATTTTAAAAATTTAACAAGGGTTGATAGCACGTATGGGAACAGATAGGAAATTTCAGCAGAGGCATAGAAACTATAATTTTTTGAAGTTAAATGGAAGTTTTATATAAAGAAAAAGAGAAACACATTATCAGAGATGAAGAATTCCCTAGATGGGTTTATCAGCAGACTAAGAAAAAAAAAATCAGTAAATTTGAAGTTCAATCAGTATATATTATATAAACTGAAATGCAAAGAGTAAAAAGAGTTAAAGAAAGAGAGAGAAAGAGAGAGAGGGTTAAGCTGTGCTGCAATATCAAAAGGATGAATAATATACATGTAATTAGATTTCCAGAAAAAGAAGTAGTAGAGAATGTGGCAGAAGAAACATTGCAGAGATAATTTCTGAGAAACGTCCAAAATTAATAAAAGACAAAACTCTACAGATCCAAACACCCAGAGAATCCCCCAAAGTATAAATACCAAAAGAAGTCACACCTAGACACCTTGTAGTAGAATGGCTAAAACCAAAGATAAAGATAAAATCTTGAGCCACCAGGGAGGCTCAGTCAGCTGAGCATCTAACTCTTGGTTTTAGCTCAGGTCATGATCTCATGGTTTGTGGGTTTGAACCCCCCGTTGGGTTCTGTGCTGACAGTGCAGAGCCTGCTTGGGATTCTCTCTTCCTCTCTCTCTGCCCCTCCCCTGCTCTCTCGCTCTCAAAATAAATAAATAAACTTAAAAAAAAAGATAATGTCTTGAAAGCAGATAGTAAGTGTGTGTAGGGTGGGATGGAGAGGGTGTTACATAAAGAAAAACAAAGGTGAGAATTATAGTAGATTTTTGGCCAGAAACTATACAAGTCAGAAGACAATGGAGAAATATATCTGAGGTACTGGGGGGAAAACAGTTAAACAGAATTCTATACCCAACAAAAATCTCTTTTAAAAATGAAGACAGATACTTCCAAATAAACAACAGCTGAAGGATTTCCTCACAAGCAAAACCGCTGCAAGAAATATTAAAGGAATTTCCTCATGCAGGAGTATGATACAGACAGAAAGCTGAATCTACAAAAACCAAAGAGTGGAAGAAATGTTTATAATCAATTAATTAATTAAGAAGAAATAAATAAATATAAATGTATATGTAAAGGATGATTTCCTTTTTTTTTTTTTAATGTTTATTTATTTTTGAGAGAGAGAGCATGAGCAGGGGAGGGGTAGAGAGAGAAGGAGACACAGAATCCCAAGCAGGCTCCAGGTTCTGAGCTGTTACTTGACTGCTTTGAAGCCCCACCACTCTTTCTTATCTTTCTGCCTCCCATCCAGAGAAGGCAACCAGAAAGCCCAGGTGCTTTCTCTTTTGGCACCAGCAAGAAGTTAAAAGCATGCCAATTCCAACTTAAAAAAAGGGTTTTTATTTTATTTTTTTTTTAATTTATTTATTTATTTTGAGAGAGACAGAGACAAGGTGAGAGGGGGAGGGGCAGAGAGATAGGGAGACAGAATCCCAAGCAGGCTCTGCACTGCCAGAGCAGAGCCCAATACGGGGCTTGAACCCATGAACGGTGAGATCATGACGGGAGCCACAACCAAAAGTCGGACGCTTAACCAACTGAGACACCCAGGCACCCCTTAAAAGGATTTTTAACGAGCCCCTCCCTCTAAATACCACATAACTTTAAACCCATTCTTTCAAGCCATTTTAGACATGTTTGGAAGCCTGACTTGTTCCCCCCAGAAAGTTTTATTATATGAGCGATACTCTCTTCACACTCTTGGTGAATGTGTGGCATCATCAGTCTCTACATCCAAATTTTGTATCTGCAGGCTGATCACAAATAGGGGAGAATTGACATCGTAGCAATATCAAATCTTCTGATCCATGAGTACCACACATCTTTCCATTTATTTAACTCTTCTTTAATGTTTCCCATAAAACATTTAGTTTTCTAGCTTTCAGCATGCACATCTTGCCTATATTTTGTTATATTTGTCTTTGAGTCGTTTATATTTTTTATGGTATTGCATATAGTGTTATTTTCTTATGTCAACTTCAATTGTTCTTTAATAGTTCATGGAGGATACTTCAAATGCCACCAGCAAGATGGCAGAGTAAACATTTTCTACCTTCATCCCTCCATAATACATCAATTTTGGCGGTCACCCATAGACAAGAGTCCATTCATGGGAGTCTGGGAGTCCAGCAGAGGAGTTGCATACAATTAGAGCAGAATAATCCAAGAATAGATGCATTGAAGAAGGTAAGAGGAACAGTTTCACTTTGCCCTCAACACTCGTCCCCCAAGGCAGTCTGGCTCAGTGCCAGGAGACACCTCTGCAGATGTGATTCCTCCCACAGGGAAAACTGAGAATAGGTAACGGAGTTCCTGCCTTCCCTAGCCATGCAGGATGCTGCCCAAGAGACCCATTTCTTTCTTACCTCACCCAGATTACTGAGGTGATCTGCAAGCCTCAGGGATTGGAAGAAGTTAAGAGTATAAACGGCCAGGGCTCTGAACTCATCAAAACGATCTTACTAACTGCTTCATAGTTCTGCTACTAACCAATTCACAAACTCCATTAGGAAGCCTACTCACAAAAAACCGTGGATGCCCCAAACGTGGGCCCCAATTGCCCCACATCCATCTCTAATGTTTCTCATGCATCATCCACACTCTTCTCTCCCTGCATGGCCAGCTTCCATGGACAGTGAGAAGGAGACTTTGCAGCTGACTAGCAAGCAAGCACAGAAAGCCAGACTAACTCTGTGCGAGATTAGGAGAACGCTCGCATGCATTTCAGGGCACCGTCCCAGGGAAAAATGGGAGATTCTCAGCACCCAAAACCCAGTTTTACAAGATTAAGAGAAGGCATACAATTTTAGTAATTTGTCCCTAAGAGGGAACAAAAAGCATGGAGTGGCACACCCATAGAGGAGATCTGAAACAGCCTCAGAATCCCTAGCTGTACTAATACGTGACGGTACCTCTCTCCAAAAGTCAGTCGTTTTCCTAAAGGAGGTAACCACTTCTTTAAAAATAAAAACAGCAATGTGAGACTTCAAGGAACATGAAAAATCAAGGAAACACAACACCACCAAAGGAACACAATAATTTTCTAGCAACTGGCCCCAGAGAAATGGGGATCTATGAATTGCCTGACAAAGAATTCAATGAGATGATTATTTTAGGAAGCTCAATGAGTACAACTCAGATAGATAAAACACAGATAGATAATACAATAAACTCAGTAAAACAACACAGGGATGAAATAAAAAGTTCAGCAGAAATATGAGCTATTTGAAAGAGAAATTAAGAAAATAATCTCATTTAAAATAGCATCAAAAAATAAAATACTTAAGAATAAGTCTAACTAAGGAGGTAAAAAATCTTTACACTGAAAACCATAAGACATTGATGAAAAAAATCAAAAGCTCAAATAAATGGAAAGATATCTTGCATTCTTGGATTGAAAGAATTTGTATTGTTAAAATGTCCATATTACCCCAAGTAACCTATAGCTTCAACGCAATCCCTATTAAAATTCCAATGGCATTTTTCATAAAAATAGGAAAAAAATCCTAAAAAATTTATGGAACCCCAAAAGACCCCAAGTGCCTATAACAATCTGGAAAGGAAGAACAAAGTTGGAGGCATCACATTTCCTGATTTCAAACTATATCACATAACCATAGTAATCTAGGGTATGTTACCATTTTATGATTTTATGTTAGTACCATAAAAACAAATACATAGACCACTAGAACAGAATAGAGAGCCCAGAAATAAAATACAATCAACCAATCTTTAACAGTAGTACCAAGAACACACATGGAGGTAGGATAGTCTATTCAATTAATGGTTTTGGAAAAACTGGATATTCACATACAAAAGAATGAAACTGGACCTCTATCTTATTCTACTTCCCCAAATTAACTTGAAATGGATCTTAAAAGCCTTAAATATAAGACCTGAAACTATAAAACTCCTAGAAACAAACATATAGGAAAAGTTCCTTGAAATTGGTCTTGGCAATGATTTTTTTTTTTTGAATAGGAAACCAAAAACACAGGTAACAAAAGCAAAAATAAACAAGTGGGCTACATCAAACTAAAAAGTAAAGGAAAAAAATCAACAAAATTAAAAGGTAAACTATGGAATGGGAGAAAATATTTGCATATCATATATCCAATAAAAGGTTAACATCCAAAATATATAAGGGATTCATACAACCCAGTAGCAAAAAACAAGCAAATAAATAAAGAATAATACTATTTTTAAATGGGCAGAAGAACTAGACATTTTTCCAGAGAAGATATACAAATGGCCAATAGGTATATGAAAAGATGTTCAACATTACTAATCATCAGAGAAATGCAAATCAAACCAAAATAAGATATCATTTCACACACCTTAGGATGGCTAGGATCAAAAAGAGATATCAAGTGTTAGTGAGGATATGAAGAAAAGGGAACCCTTGTACACTGTTGATAGGAATGTAAATTGGTACAGCCATTATAGAAAAAGTATAGAAGTTCCTCAAAAAATTTAAATTGAGGGGCGCCTGGGTGGCGCAGTCGGTTAAGCGTCCGACTTCAGCCAGGTCACGATCTCGCGGTCCGGGAGTTCGAGCCCCGCGTCGGGCTCTGGGCTGATGGCTCAGAGCCTGGAGCCTGTTTCCGATTCTGTGTCTCCCTCTCTCTCTGCCCCTCCCCCGTTCATGCTCTGTCTCTCTCTGTCCCAAAAATAAATAAACGTTGAAAAAAAAAATTTAAAAAAAAAATTTAAATTGGAATTGCTATATAATCAAGCAATCCCATTTCTGGGTGTATATGCAAAGGAAATGAAACCAGTATCTTGAAGAGATATCTGCACCCCCATGTTCATTGTAGCATTATTCACAATAGCTAAGATATGGAAACCACCTAAATGCCCATCTACTGATGAATGGATAAAGAAGATAATAGACAGAAAATTCAGTATTCTTCACTCATAAAAAATGAGAATCTTTTTGCTACTGAGTTGTATGAATCCCTTATATATTTTGGATGTTAACCTTTTATTGGATATATGGTATGCAAATATTTTCTCCCATTCCATGGGTTACCTTTTAATTTTGTTTTGTTTTGTTTTGTTTTTCCTTTCCTTTTTAGTTTGATGTAGCCCATCTGTTTGGGACAACATGGATGAAACTGGAGGGCATTAAGTAAAATAAACCAGGCAAAGATAAGTGCTGTATGGTTATCACTTATGTGGGGGGTGGGGGGGAAGGTTAATCTCATAAAACCAGAGTGTAGAATAGTGTTTTCCAGGAGCTGAGGGATAGAAGAAGTGTGGAAATGTTGGTAATGCTGGCAAAAGGGTAGAAGTTACAAGATAAATAAGTTCTAAGGATCTAATATACAGCATAGCGACTATACTTAATCATACAATATGTATATTTGAAATTTGCTAAGAGTAAAGCTCGTGTTCTCACCACAAGAAGAGAAAAGGAGGGGCATACGTCTGGCTCAGTCAGTGGAGCATGAGACTCTTGATCTTTGGGCCGTGAGTTCAAACCCCACATTGGGTGTACAGATTACTATCAATATAAAATAAGTAAAATAAAGATAAAAAAGGAAATATAAAATATAAAAAAGAAATATAACTGACTTCTGTAGAATGTGCTTATATGCTCTGATCTTACTAAATTCTCTTAGTTCTAGTAGCTTTTGTGTAGATAGGTAACATGTCAACAGTGTATAGTGGTATTTTACTTCTTTCCTTCTAATCATTATGCCTTGAATTTCTATTTCTTGCCATTAGCACTGACTAGGAACTCCAGTTTGATAGTGAATAGAAGTGGTGAGAGTAAATATCCCTGCTTTGTTCCAATCTTAAAAGGAAAACATTCAGCCTTTTATCACTAACTATAATTACTGTAGGGTTTTTGTTGAGGTCCTTTATTGGGTTGCCAACATAATTTCTTTCTGTTCCCAGTTTTCTGGAAACATTTCTGATGAATTGATGTTGAATTTTGTCAAATGCTTTTTCTGCATCTATTAATGGTCGTGAGGATTTTCTTTTTTAGTTTCTTTATATGGTGAATTACATCGATGAATATTCAAATGTCAAACCAACTTTGCAATCTTGGGACAAACCCTATTTGGTCTTGAGGCATTTTATATATATATATATATATATATATATATATACTGTTTTTATATATATATATACTGTTAGATTCAATTTACTAAAATTTTGTAAAGCTGTTTTGTGTCAATATCCATCAGGGGTATTTGTCATTTATTTTCTTTACTTAATTATGTATTTAATAAAATACATTTTAAAAACTAATTATCTAATAGAAATAAGTTTCTTTTATTGTAATGTCTTTGTCTGGTTTTATTATATATATATACTGTTTTATATATATATATACTGTTTTATATATATATATACTGTTAGATTCAATTTACTAAAATTTTGTAAAGCTGTTTTGTGTCAATATCCATCAGGGGTATTTGTCATTTATTTTCTTTACTTAATTATGTATTTAATAAAATACATTTTAAAAACTAATTATCTAATAGAAATAAGTTTCTTTTATTGTAATGTCTTTGTCTGGTTTTATTATCAGGGCAATCCTGGTCTCACAGAATGAGTTGAGAAGTATCCCAATCTCTTTTATTTTCTGGATATGTTTGTGTAGATTTGAGATTATTTCTTCCTTAAATGTTTGAAAGAACTCATGAGTAAAAACTGTGCCTGGAATTTTCTTTTGTTGTTTGTTTGTTTTTGCGAGAAAGTTGTGAGATGCACATTCAATCACTTTAATGGCTATAGAGCTGATACAGAGAGTTCTATGTAGCCATATTCTGTTATGGTTCATCTGGTACAAAGTACTTCCTCTATCAGCCTGTAAGGAAACAGAGGTTCTGTCTTTCTGGTTATGTTTTAAAATTTTAAAAGGGTGAGAGTTTAACTGTTGTTTAGTGGGTACTGAGTTTCTGTTTGGGATGATGGGCAAGTTCTGCAAGTGGATAATGGTGATGGTCACACAATATTGTGAATCTTTTAATGCTGCTAATTGTACTTAAAAGTGGTTACAATATAGGTTTTATGTTTAAAAAGTAATATGGGTTCAATGTTGAAAAATATAAAATGTCGAATAAACAAAAATTATAAATTTTTAAACATTCATAATCCAAACAGATTACTATGAATATATAAAGTTTGAATGTCTTCGTCTATAAAGCAGGAATAACAATAGTGCCTACTGTAAGATTTTTTACACAACTATCTACGTAAAAGACTTAGCAATGGCCTTCACACGTGGTAAGCACATGATGAAATTTAGATATTATTATACCTAGTGTGTGACAATTTTGCACACATTATTGTAATCTGCTCCTTTTAATCTTATGATATATTGAAAAGAAACTTCGATGTGAATAAAAAGACACGTGGTGTCTTATTCCTGTGCACTCTTCAGTGTAAGAAAATTAATGTGAGTGCATAGTTTAGCTACAGTGCTATTATTTATGACAGCTTTGTATCAGCTAGAGAAAAACTGCAAATAGTCTAAACACCTTGTGATAGGAAATATAGCTTACAGGTGTAGAACCAAGAGTTCAGAAAGGCTAAAGAACTTATTCAGAATTACACAAAGAACTCAAACCCAAACCCAACCTGCTCATTACGAATGCTGTGCTTTTTCTCTCAATATACTCCTTTTGATTATCAAACCTTTAACCATCAGTACAGTATAGGCAAAAGGGTCTTTTGTTAGACATCGAATTTTTTGAGACATAAAACTTTAGAACTTTTTTCAGCTTGTAGGAATTCTCACTCTCCCCTCTACCTGTTGTCCCAGCAGAAACCCATTGTTAGAAACTTCTTCCAACACATGTACCTGCTTTATTCTCAAATCATCATCAGATCAGAAGCCTTGTGCACAACAGATGTTTTGAATATGTGTTCACCTTATCCTGGAAGAACTTTTGTCAAATAACACTTCATAGGCCTAAAATCCCCTTAATATTCAAAATATATGTAATGACTTTTTCCCTTTTTTCATAAAAAAATGAAATAACACATTGTAAACTATTTTCAGGATAGTCCCACCATGATCACTGTGCATATTCCTCAGAAAGAAACATAATTCACAACATGGTAACAAATGGAATGTAATATTTGTCGAGTTCCTTTGAGTAATTCTTCTCCAAAAACTATACCAACTTACAGCTTAATGTGACTGCCAAAGAAGAGAGAGAGTAACCTGTCCATTCACCTTGACTCAAATGAGGCAATGAAGTTAGGACTAGATGTTCTCATTGCCAATCCTATTTGCCGGAGCAAAAGCATTTGGATGACTTTAAGGTGACTTTGAAGCAGATGCCAGGTTAAGAGCAAACCCTACTGGAGAGTCTAGATTTGCTTAGATAGATGAGAAAGAAAGAAATTTCTCAAGGAAGAGGCTAAAACTGATTGGATTAATTTGAATATTTTAAAGCAGGAAATAAAGGGTCAGCAAGATTATCCCTTGACTGGTCTCCAGGTCTCCGGGTGTCCTGAAATTGCTGTCCCTTTATTAATTGTCAAAGCAAAGTAAGGCTGGCTTAAAGAAGAGAGTCAAACCCCAGGTTGCTGGGTGGCTCAGTCAGTTAAGTGTCCAACTCTTGATTTTGTCTCAGGTCATTATCTCACAGTTTGTGAGTTCAAGCTCCATACCCAGCTCACACTGATAGTGCAGAGCCTACTTGGGATTCTCTCTCTCTGCCCCTCTCCTGCCTCACATGCTCTTTCTCTCTCAAAGTAAATAAAAACAAAAAAAGAGAGAGTTATACCCCAATCTCACAAGGACCAAATATATGTCCTGACAGAAGCTTAGGAGGCTTGTCTTGACTATATTTCATGTGTTTATTGGTTCTTTTTAATTACCTGGGTGATATAACCTCACAAAATTGTATACCCTATTGTATATAGTACAAAGGATACGGGCCTCCTTTACCCCACCAATGCAACCCCACTCCCCAATGGCTACTGTTACTATTTGGTGTATATTCTTTCATATGTTTTCCTATGTTCATGTGAACAAGTGGATATAGATAAAAATATGTGGATATTTTTATTAAGATTGGATGATCCCATGCCTGCATTAAGCGAGACATTACAATGACAAAATCCACAAAGCTAATTCAGCCGCAGCTTGAGAAAGAACTCAACACTACTGAGTTACTGTTCCCGCTGCCCCCAGCACACTGGACAGTTCCCTGCACTGCCCACCACCTCCCCCCACCCCTCCCCCCGTCCCCCCCCCCCACCCCTGCAGGGAAAGAAAGGCAAAGAATTTGAATTCTCACAGTTGCCCCTCAAACCAGAGTTCCTGGAGTGCAGTGCCCGAGGGTGGAAAGAAGGGACACTGCCTCCACTGATAACCAGGACCTGGAGAAATGGCTGGCTAAAATTGCCTGATAGGCAGATCCAAAGTGCAGGACATGAATGTGTATGTGTGTCCCTGACAGTTTTGGAAAAGGGTGTGGTAGTCTGGAGTTGATACAAAAAAGCACAGAATGTAATTAGAAACATTGTCTTGTTCTGGAAACTGCTGTTGAAAGTAACTTGGAATTTTTTTAAGTTTAGTTCTCTGTCATTGCTTTCTAGACACTTATTCCACTTGTGTGTCTTCCCTTTGTTAAGGTGTATGTAATATCCCTTGAGCGTATGCTTGACATAGGGTCAAGGTCTTTGTGACCACAACAAGTGTATCCACATAGAGAGGATATTATCATGGGAGTGTGTTTATCATCTGAAAAAGTTTTTTTTGAGGTGGGAGGAGAGAGAGAGAACACACACAAGCGAAGGAGGGGCAGAGAGGGAGACAGAATCCAAAGCAGGCTCCAGGCTCTGAGCTGTCAGCACAGAGTCCAAATGCACGAACCGTGAGATCATGACCAACTGGAACCAATTGATTTCCAGTTGCTCGTGACATTCATGGGCAGCATATCATCTAGTTCTTTGTGAATTCTCAGGTGCGTGGTTATAGTGACAATGTGGTCTCCTGACATGTGAAGACAGGTAGAAAATAACAAGTCCATGTTGACAGTGGGTCTGTTCTTCATCAGCTTGGTGACTTGTCCACACTCCAGCCTTACAGCACTTAGGTTTCAAAAACATGTCTTCAACCCTTGGAGTCATTCACAGATGATGGAACTGGAAATACTAAATCCCCAAATGCTAAGGGTCTAGTGTGTTCTAGTGGTTTCCCTTAACTGGGGGATTATATGGCAATTTAGAAGCTGTTCTATTTTTCTGGATGGCAGAGGGTCCCTGGGCTATGTTCGCTTTGTTGTTTGTCCAGCCTCTATTCTGTACTCTTAGCTAGAATGCCATGGAATACATGTGAATAAAAGTTCTCTTTAAAAAAATAAAGATTGGATGATTCCGTACATAATATTCTACAGCTTGGTATTTTCATCTACTAAGATATTGCGGGCAATTTACCCCTTCCCAGTTTATCCCAAGGTAGACTTTCCCAGGAATAATGTAAATGGGAAGCATTACCATAACTTAATACAACTTTCTTGCAAAAGAGCCCTCCCAAATTGCATACTAAAGCCATCTGGGAATAACCCTTCATATGTGTCTTTATTGTCTTATTTCACAGTTCCTGAACGTCCATCCCAGACTGATGCCAAGGTGGTTGCCTCAAAATCATTTCAGTTTTTTAAAAACCATACAGATTCTGGTTTCTTGCTTCAAAAAAGTCATCCCATAAGTCTGAGGAAAGGGCTGGGAATCTATAAAATATAACACATATAAATATAAAATATAACACAAGTGATTCTGGCGATCAGCCAGGTTTGTAGATAATGAAACCGTCAGTGTTTCCTGGAGAACACGTTACCGGTGTTAGTAGTGGGAGATGAGCTCGTGATTATCCGAGCAAGTCAGTTCACCTAGCAATACTCCATTCTTTTGTGATGATGTATACTCTTCCAGCACATGAATGTGCCAGGCATGAGGTAACTTATTCCCTACTGATGAACATTTAAATTGCTTCCAAACTTTTTTATTTTATTAGCAACACTATCATAAATATTTGTGTGTGTGTGTGTGTGTGTGTGTGTGTGTGAAGAACAGAGAGACAATGGGAGAGTTCCTGTAGGATAACTTCCTAAAAATGGAATTTCTGGTTCTAACAGTATATGCTTTTTGATTTTTGAAACAATTCGTCCAGAACCACATTATATAGACTCCTGTCTTATCCCATAATATATTATCAAAGGATGAAGTATTTTATTTCACCTCTCCAAAGAATTATATTCATTGTAGTTATTAACTGTAAATTGCCTCAATATAAAGTCAATGGTAGTTACAATTATTCTAAATTGTTACTACTACAGTAAAACCTTGGTTTGCAAACATAATTTGTTCAGGAAACATGCTTGTAATCCAAAGCACTTGTATATCAAAGCAAATTTCCCCATAAGAAATCATGGAAACTCAGATGATTCTTTCCACAACCCAAAAATATTCATATAAAATTATTACAGTACTGGAATATAATACAAAATAACAAAGAAAATACAAAATATAAAGAAAAATAAACAAATTAACCTGTGCTTACTTTGAAAACCTTCGTGTCTGGTGTGAGGGAGACAAGAGAGAGGTTTATTGTACAGGACAACTTTCACTGTCACTAATGGAATCACTGCATCTTTTGGCTCCATGGAATCTTTTTCTTTTCCTGCAGCTTTAACAAGGAACCTATCCCATAACACTTGCTTTTGCCTCCTTCTGAGGATTTCACCGAAATATGACATTGTCATTAAACAGATTCGTTGTTCGCACTGCTACAGCTTTATTCTGGTAGTACGTTTTTTTCTACAAGACTTTGCACTGTTCCCCACATTCTACACATCTCCCTAATCTCATTTGAAGTGAAGGGTTCCTCCGCCTTTTTCTTCTTCTCCTCTGCAGATGAGAGGCAGATGTAGACTTCTTATAAAATTTTGCAATTTCGGCCACTTCCGTACCTCATTCATATTCTTGATGATTTCCTTCTTAATTTCCAACTTAACCTCCATCTCCTTCTCACCACCACCTTTCTTTTCAACCTTTCTCTGCATGGGGGCCATTGTATACACTCGCACAGATATTGACTAACCTCTTGTCATCGACTGTATTTAATGTAACTGGCAATTAGGCAGCAGAGGAAAGGGTCTATATCTGCAGGCAGCCTGACCTAGAATGAGGCAAAGCATTCTTATGCTTACTCTTGTATGGAAAAGCAAAGGACTGTCCATAGGTGCTTTGAAGTGACAAAAAATACACTAGTGCCCGTTGTGGGCACCTACCAATGTTCTGAAAAACCACTGATTTCTGCCAAACACTGTGGCCTGAGACCGGGAATCTGAGCATGGAGACCATCACTACAACCCAGCAGCAAGAGAGAGAGAGAGAGAGAGAGAGAATCATTGGCTCAGTTGTGATCATGTGGTGTTTGGTGGCACATACTACTCCTGGAAGATATCACTCATTTATCAAGTTAAAATTTATTAGAAATGCTTGCTTGTCTCGAGGAACACTAGCAGCACAAGTTACTTGCAATCCAAGATTTTAATGTATACATTTTTCTTTGATATTTTCATAAACCTGATGTAATTTTTGAAACAACTAAAATTCTAAAGCCTGTATAATTTTATACTTAAAATACCATGTACATTTGGTACTCATAATTTTCAAGAAAATAGTGGAATAGCAATCATTTATTAGGACCTACTATGTGCCAAACACATGACATGCATTAGCTCATTTAACTATTAGAAATAGGGAACTAGGGGCACCTGGGTGGCTCAGTCGGTTGAGCGTCCACCTTTGGCTTAGGGCACGATCTCTCAGTTTGTGGGTTGAGCCTCGCATCAGGCTCTGTGTTGACAGTTCCAAGCCTGGAGACTGCATCGGATTCTGTGTCTCCCTCTCTCGCTCTCTCCCTCTTTTGCTGGCACTCTGTGTGTATCTCTCTCGAAAATAAATCAACATTAAAAAAAATTTTTTTTAAAAGAAATAGGAAACTAAGCTCAAAATTAAGGTGCTTAAGACCACAAAGACAATATATATTAGAAGTGGGATTTGAACTCAGGCTGATTGATTCCCAAACCAAGCATGTAATACTCACAGTATTAAAATTATTTATTTTATTTAAGAGAAAGAAAGCGAGAGCACAAGGTGGGGGGAGGGCAAAGAAAGATGGAGAGAGAGAATCCCAAACCTGCTCCACACCAAACATGGAGCCCGCCATGGGGAAGGGGGAGGCTCAATCCCAAAACTGTGAGAACATGACCTGAGTCGAAATCAGGAGTCAGATGCTTAACCAACTGAGCTGCCCAAGCACCCCTCAAATTTCACTTTATTTTGTTGTGATAGCAATGTGAATGGAAACTCAAGTATATTAAAATGCAGGTAGAAAGGCATTGCTATTGACTCTTAATGTCTTCAAACAATTGTGTTTATATAGAATATATCTGAGCCCCTAACTCCCACCTCATTCACTACTTCACAATATTATTGTAAGTATGCTTTTCTTAGCTCTGGAAGATTCCAGATGCAGCTTGAAAAGATGAACTATTGTGTAAAGAAGAAAAACTAGAATTTAGGCAGACCCACTTATGACCACATCTATGACAGAGGTTGGGTGAAATGTTAACATTTGAACAAACTTTCTTCTTATCAAGGAATCAATGGGGGGAAGGGACATTGAGATGTGTCTTAATTGAGTATATAGATAAATAGGAACTTAGAACTGACTATTCTTTGTCTATAAAAAATTACTTCATGGAGCACCTGCATGGCTCAGTCAGTTAAGCATCCCACTCAGTTTAGGTCATTATCTCGCAGTTCTTGAGTTTGAGCCCCACGTTGGGATCTCTACTGTCAGCGCAGAGCCCACTTCAGATCCTCTGCCCCCCCTCCCCCCGCTCTTCACCCGTGCTCACTTTCTCTCTCTCTCAAATATAAATAAACATTAAAAAAAATTTCTTCATCAACATTAACACAACAAATATTTATTGAGCTCCTACCGTGTGGGAGGTACTACTATAGGTGATGGAGATAGCACCGAACAAAGCACGCGCATGCACGTAGGCACGCACAAACACGGGTCCTCCTGGCATTTGCATTCTAATGAGGGAAGACAATGTAAACGAGTTACTTGTTGGTGATTCATGTAAGAAAAATAACGATGGGTGGGCGTTTCCAAAGTAAGGGTACAATGTAACTGGAACAAGAGTACAAAAAATCATAGATGTATTTCATATATTGTCTAACTGAATCAGTACCTAAAAATAAGCTACAAGTTTATAAAGGTCATTTATTGACTTGGAGCTCTCCAAGTCTCTGCATCATGAAGGGAAAATCAAACCTCCTTAGGAAAAGATGGATACTTTTGTTACTTTTCATGAAGTTCAGTGACAGAGTAGAGGACTTCATCTAGCCTTTGGAAACAAAGTATTATTCTAAGTTGATGCTAGGTGAACACTAGTTCATAGGAGTGAAGTAAAAACCGTAACTGACCTGCTTGGGGCTGGTTACTTCAGATTTCACTACCTTTCTCTGTTCTACAACTCTCTGCGCTGAGGCCCACCCTCTCCCTTCTTCAGCAAACCAGACCGTCATGTTAATAAGAGTTGATTTGTAAATAGCGTCTCCCTCACCCCATCTCTACCCCCCTTTGGCCAGGCTCCTACTTTTCTGCTCAATGGCACAGATGCGGCTTTGAGCTGACTGGGACCAGGCAGCTATTAGCAGCAAATCCAGTGAGGGAAATTAATGAAGGGGACAGCTAATAAAAGACAGCTCAGGACAGCCAGACTAACTTGCTCGGAGCAGTAATTAACTTTTTTTTCTTTCTTTCTTTTTTTTTTCTTTTCTTTTTCTTTTTTAACTCATGAAGGTAAATATGCCATCAGCACTGGTCCAACTCTTCTTTATTAAAATGGAGAGAGCAGAGCTATTCATGGGGACCTGAGACTTAATCTGTTTTCCCCCCAAGAAGAACAATTTTAAATTACTTATGTGATGTGTTTATAGATCCATGATGTCCAAATCAAGAGACGCCTTTAAAGATGAGAAATAAAGGAGGCAGATGAAGGAATATGAGTCCCTGAATAAAAGACATAGTCATCCTCTGCCTGGACGCAGCTTAAAAGACAGAAATCTTTTTTAAAGATTTGCTTTTCTTCCCCACCTAAAATGATTGGCTTCTGTTCAGTGCCAAGTGTTGAATGGAAAAAAAAAAAAAAAAAAAAAGATCGGATTCAAGGTGCATGGCAAGTCTTACGTGTCAGTGTGAAATAATAGCCTAGCTTGAGGGACTTTTCAATTGTCTTCCTCAAACCTCCAGTTTCCATTTTTGAAGACCCATTTATTAAAGGCAACTTAAAATTTGGTTTCTCCATCCATTTTTAGAAATCAATATGGCTCTTTTAAAAATAAATCTTTCTGAGATCTCTTTTGCACTGCTGGTGGGAATGCAAACTGGTATAGCCACTCTGGAAAACAGTATGGAGGTTCCTCAAAAAGTTAAAAATAGAACTACCCTATGACCCAGAAATTGCACTACTAGGTATTTATCCAAGGGATACAGGAATGCTGTTCCAAGGGGCACATCACCCCAATGTTCATAGCAGCACCTTCAAAAATAGCCAAAGTATGGAATGAGCCCAAATGTCCATCGATGGATGAATGGATAAAGAAGATGTGGTATATACGTATATATATACAAATGTATGTATATACAATGGAGTATTACTCGGCAATCAAAAAGAATGAAATCTTGACATTTGCAACTACGTGGATGGAACTAGAGGGTATTATGCTAAGCGAAATTAGTCAGTCAGAGAAAGACAAAAATCATATGACTTCACTCATATGAGGACTTTATGACACAGAACAGATGAACACAAGGGAAGGGAAGCAAAAATAATATAAAAACAGGGAGGGGGCAAAACATAAGAGACTCTTAAATATGCTGAACAAACAGAGGGTTACTGGAGGAGTTGTGGGAGGGGAGCTGGGCTAAATGGGTAAGGGACATTAAGAAATCTACTCCTGAAATCATTGTTGCACTATATGCTAACTAACTTGGATATAAATTTTAAAAAGTAAATTTTTTTAAAAAGTAAATCTTTCTAAAAAATACATTGAGATAAAGGGTGCCTGAGTAGCTCAGTCAGTTAAGCATTTGACTTTTGGCTCAGGTCATGATCTCATGGTTCACGAGTTCAATCCCTGCATCAGGCCCTGTGCTGACAGCTCAGAGCCTGGAACCTGCTACAGATTCTGTGTCTCCCTTGCTCTCTGCCCCTCCCCCACTTGCGCGCGCTCTCTCTCTCAAAAACAAACATTAAAAAAATTTTTTTAATTACCTGTGTGTCCCCTTATTAGGCTTGGGTACAAGAGGATCAAATGACATTATGACAGTGAGTTTTATCCATAGTGTCCCAGGAATCAATCTACTCTTCAAATGAATCTCCAGAACCTATCAAACCACTTCAATCACATTCTGATAGAATGAGGCAAAAACATAATTACCTTCAGGGCTCTCTCAAGAATAGGTGGCTTCATTCAAGAGGGACAGGTACCCAGATAATGGGTGCCCTCCCTGCAAAATTGCCCTCAATCAGTCACTACTATACAAAGGAGAGCACAGCTCCATATTAATAATTATTTCCCACAATGTAGCAGAAAGAGTAGGTGTGGTAAACAATAGAACTTTATACAATGTTCGTTTCTACATCAGCAGTGTGGAGAAATAAAATTAAATCTTATTAAAATGAGATAGAGAAAAGTAGGGACAGGGATAACATGTGCTTCAAAAATGAAAACAGCTTTTATTATATAACGTATGTAACATACGCAAATTCATAGAAAGAATAGTGGTTTCCACGGTAGGGAAAATAGGAGTTGTTATTTGATTGGTACAGTGTTTCAGTTTTGCAAAATGCACAAGTATGGGGATTACTTGTACAACAATGTAAATATACTTAAAGCTACTAGGCTTACAAAATGGCTAAGATGATTTTAAAAATCACTTTTAGGATGGCTATAGATTTCCAGGCATTAAAGCTTTTTTTGCACGGCTGTAAATAAAAACTAGAATGGTTTTTGTAACAGAATCTTCAAGCTTTTCAGAGATTAGTTACCAAGTTTTAGTCAACTATAAGACATTGTTTTGCTGCAAGTAAGTTATGTAGTCCCCAAATAAATATACATGCATATTAATCAGAGTAGGCTATTACAATGCAATCATATAACCACCAAGTCCTAGTGGCTTTTAACTCACAAGTTTCTTCTCTGTCACTCCACATCCACTGCAAGTTTGGGTGACTCGGGAGGACCACTGCTGCTTATATGGCCATTCAAAAGCCCAACCAGCTTTACTATTTGTCCTCACCATGTCAAGAGAAGAGGAAGATAGAGACCAGAGATGGGGCCCCACCCAATGGTAAGGGCCCTGAACATGCCCAATAGGGTTAGAACATCAGATACTGGTGGAGACTAGGCACATCCTCCACAATATCCAGCAGCAGGGTTTTGTCAGATGGAATGAAATGAAATAACGGGCTTTGAATAATCATTAGATCAGCTTCCTCTGTATAGTTTAGAACTTTTTGCTTTGAAAAAACTCTAGGGAGTCTAGAAAACTCCCCCCGGTATGAAAGAGCAGAATAGTCTAAGATTCTAGAACTGTTCTACATGAGGAGAACTCAACGCTTTTTAAATGATTTGGTCACAAAAAAGAAAACTCATTTTTCACTGCATTCTTTCTGAACTTCCCAGACCGAAGATGTTGTCAGGTGGACTCTTTAAGTTTCCTGCACAGGACAGGAGCGTCTTTTGCCAATGCCAACAAGAGCTTGGGAAAGGCTTGCCTGGGTACATACTCCCTGTCAGGTGGATATGGTGAAATCATTTTTCTTCCAACTCAAGAGAAGCACTGGATTTGAATTCAGGACTTTCAAGATTCCTTTTCCTGCTCCACCAGGAAAACGATGTTTCACTTCTCTATTTCCAAGTTTCTGCCATGGCAATCTTTGAGAGTTAAGGAAAATAAAACTAGTTCAGATGGGCTTGATTTTTTTTTTAATGTTTGATCATGTTCTAGGCACTGTGATATGAAAGAAGTATTAATGCATTAATACCATACTTATCCAAGGTTATGGTTACACTTTCCTCCACATAGTTTCAAAGATATGTTCAAGGTCTTAACCCCACATGATTTCTTTTTTCAAAATTAGCTGGAAAAAAATTATATCTTCACATTGAATCAATCTTCTTGTATTTGTTTGCATGTTGTGTTTCGTTAGATGTAAAAGCTTGAAAAAACAAAATCAAATTAAAGTTATACTCAGAATCCCTCATTTTTAATTGTTTCAAGGCATACCAAGATTTATGTACTACAGAAAGCAAGCCATGGCAAGCCTGTGGGCTTACTCTTTTGTCACACTGGCACTAGTTTGGCTTCTTTCTGCTATTCTTATACCGAGGAGGCAATAAACCCCCTTGAGAGTCATGGAGCTGCCCGTGGAGCCCTGACGGTGCGGAGAAGCTTTTATGCCAAAATACAATGCACAAAGGGATCATAAACACGTTTGAAAAGGAAGATGACCTCTTTGTCACAAGGAATTAGGCTTTATTGCAAGCTGCTGCCATGGAAACCAGCCCTGAGTTTCCCTCTGCTTATTTTGAAGGTTCCTGTTTCCATGTTACATGGACTTCAGCACTTTTATTTAATTGTTGCTGGATCAAATAAAATAGGTGAAAGGTTTTGGTTCTTGGCGCCGCTGTTGACCATCTCCAGGTACTCGTCCAGGCACTGGAGGGAAGAGAAAGAGGTGGTGATGGTATCATGAGAAAGCAAGGAGGAATGTGGAAAGACCTTGGTGGCACAGTCTGCTCCCTGCAATTCAACAAGATCAGAGAAGATACGCCCTCGTTTCTAAACCTTTGAAAAGCCAGTTACAGTGCAAACAGCCTCTCCTGGAGACGTGTCCTTTGAAAGAAATTTAACTTTTTGCAACTAGATTTCTTACACCCCTGGAATTCAATGTACACTATTAACTACAGTGCCTACCAGGTCACATGAATCTAAAAGCACTGCCCCCAAAGTCCAACCAAAATTAAAAGTATGCTTCCACTGGGAGGAATCTTAGATCCCAAATCCTTTTATTTCTTAAGAAATGCGACTTTTGTACGGTGAGAAACTTGACATGAAAACCTAATGCTGACACAGTTACAGCCTTGACAAGTACAAGGGAAAAATAAGTAAAAAGAGGATTGATAACGAGCTAACCACCACTGAAGCTCTGAGATCCCAAAGCTGGTTAGAACACCTGATGAGTAATGGCCCCGAGTCCGCTCGGTGAGAGGCGGGGGCTAGAGAGGGAGAGGAAAGCCCTGCGGATCTTCCTTCCCGCCTGCAGCTCCCCACCCCCAACCCTAAGGGATTCCGGCGCTCTGATCCCAGGAGGCTGAGCCCTTTTGGAAGGTGAGAGATCTGCTGGGTGGAGCGCAGAGCTGGCCCCTGTCCGGGTGCTCAGGGAGTCCCGGCCTTTCACTGGGTGTTCCTGGTCGATAATCCAAGTTGACTTTGCCCCTTTGCGCTGTGAGTGGCTGGAGAAGCCTGGTGCGAGCGAAAGCAGACAGGAGCACTCTTGTCGCCCTCCCTCTTCCTCCGCCAGTGGCACCAAGGGGTTGGGGGGAGGGGGTCATTTGTTGTAGTGCGCACACCATCGGGATCCTTTCCCACTCCATCCTCCCGACTCACGCCACCTTGCAGGAAAATAATAGCTTCGGCCACACTGGCTTTCCAGTTCTGCTTTCCGGATGACTGCATTTCTTTGCTCCTCTCTCCTGTCGGGGACCATCTAAAACTGCCCCCAAGTGGTGTCCCCAGGAGACCCCCCCCCCCCCGATCCGACTCGGGGACTAAAGAGCAACTCACTTCATCTTCCTCGGTAAGAGGAGCTCATCCAGGCTGAATAAAGCAAACTGGAAAAAGAAAACCAGGGGGTAGGGGTGGGGGTGGGGGTGCAAGGAGAACCGCTCCTGCAGTTCTCGCTCCTCCCCGCCCGGCCGGACCTTGCGGGTGCCCACTGTGTGCCACGTGGGGCGGCCCCTAGCGAGCCGCCCCGCCCCCCCCCCCCCCCCTCCACATCCACACCCAAAGGTTTTGGAAAAGAAACTGCCCAGAGCAATGAACCCTAGAGGATAGGGAGAGGGGGTGGGGGGTGAGAACCCTCGTTTTTCACACTCACACACACACACCCCTTTTTTTGACACTCCTTAAGTGTAATCATTAAAATGAATTTTTAAAAAAGGCAGGCAGCAGCTTAACGCTGCCGTTTCTGACAATCTGCCCCACACACTGTTAGCGAAGTGAAAGATCTGGACCGAGCTTTGTTGCTTCGCTACCAATAGCAGACTTGGGGAGACCAAGCCTCCGATTTCTGGCCACATCAAAGCACTGATTATGCAAATACCCCCCCCCCCCTTTATTTTTAAGAATAAAATGGAAGGGGAATTATTTATCACACAATGAACCCCCTGCCAGGGAGGGAAACAATAGATCAGACCAGATAGCCCTTCTAGCCCCAGGCTGGGGGAGCGGGAAGGGGGTTGCTGGAGCCCTCACGTTTTATTGGTCTAACCTAATTTCACTAATTCTCTTTTCACACATTTTCTTTTGCGGATTCGGAGGCCGGGACTTTCACGCTCCCGGGAGCGCCCTGCATCGGTGCGATTCAAGGGCTGCCTGCTTTATTTAATTAATACATTCAAAGCTCGCCTGGGAGCCCAAGAACTGAGGGGGCGCTGCGCCGGGGGGATTGTGGGGGGCGGGGGGTGAGGAGGCCCGGCACGCGGAGGAGGCGCTTTTAACGGGTTCCAGGTGTCGGTGCCCAGAAGTCAGAACCTGCCCAAGGCTGTGCAATGCAGGGGGTGCGCCCGACGAACGGCGGCAGGCGGAGGGCGAGACGGGTGGGGGACTCGCAGCTCCCAGCCTCTCCCGCAGCCCTGGCCTGCCGCAGCCAGAAGCCCTTGCCATCAGGACCCGGGGGTGTGCGCGGCTAAAGCGGGCCTTGGGCCCGGATGTCCTTCGTGCGTAATCGAGCTAAACTCGGAGAAGGACCGACGACCCCTCGCCCTCTCCCGGCCAAGGCCGCCCTGGGCCTTCGGCTGCCCTAGCCTCAGCCTGCAAGGCTCAACTCCTGCTCAGGAGCGGCGGGACCCCGGGCTCCTCTAACCTCGGCTGGGCCTGGGCCGGGGTCCCGCGGCGGGGCCCAGCAGTTGGCAGCCCACCTCTCTGCTTTTTTTCCTCCTTGTTGGTCCTCAGCTGGATTTATTTAAAATCTGGTGAAGAAATAATAAGGCTGTTAACAAGTCCTGGGCAGTTCAGAACAAATAAATATAACCTGTGCCGGAAACCTGACGGCGTCGAAGCCACGTTTCCAAAGAGGACAGAACCAGGCTTCACACCTCTCAGCCATTAGGTAAACACGCGCAGCTCACGGGCTGGCGCGCTGGAAAGATCTAGCAACTCTGCTGGTGCGGGACTGGCATCGGAAGAACATCGCCTTGGCCTAGTTTGAAACGTATGCCATCAAATAGCTGCCAGAAAAGAATGGCCGCTCGGCGGCCCACGAGCCCTCTCGGTGTAGACAGACCAGCTTTTCATGGTGTGGTCAAAGCGTGGGGAGGAAATGGAGAAACTGGAAGAGCGACTACACTCGCTACTGCAGAAGCAGCGGCTTCAACCGTGTAATTCTCATTCCTACAGAGGCGAGGAAAGGGCCGTGGGGCCTCAGCCCACGCGCTGTGGAAGTTGCTGTAGGTTGGGGAGGAGAACTTCCAGCGCGAAGTGAGGCAGAAAGAACATCATTCTTAAGCACTAAGAGAGATTGGACGCCATAAAAAATAATTGCACCAATTTAGTGTAAAATAAGGTCTGCTCTAGATGGGGGAGGGAAAGCCTGAGTGTAGATCACAAATGGTGGATGGAATTCTGGCCATGTGTGACCACTGACGTCTATGGGGACCGACAAGCTCCAGCTAAACAGGTCTCTCTGGTGCCGTGTGGAGGTGGCTGCTAGGCTGAGCAAAGTAGCGGGTCTAGTCGTTCGCTGTATTACTCTTACTCAAAGCTGTGATTACTGGACCATCTGACCATGCCTCTCCAAGTAAACAATGAGTGTCACCTGTTTATGGGGTCACCTCACCAACTGAGGAGGTTTCCCCTAGTCTTGGGAGAGTAACTGCACCTGAGAGTTTGCCTCCACAGACCTGTGCCATGAACTGTTTCTTTGGCAAATTTCTGAAGGCAGCATCTTGTATCAACATAAGCCGCGTCATGATGAGAACAATTATTTGTCACTAACACTGACATTTTAAAACGCCCATACGGGGCGCCTGGGTGGCGCAGTCGGTTAAGCGTCCGACTTCAGCCAGGTCACGATCTCGCGCTCCGTGAGTTCGAGCCCCGCGTCGGGCTCTGGGCTGATGGCTCAGAGCCTGGAGCCTGTTTCCGATTCTGTGTCTCCCTCTCTCTCTGCCCCTCCCCCGTTCATGCTTTGTCTCTCTCTGTCCCAAAAATAAATAAACGTTGAAAAAAAAATAAATAAATAAATAAAACGCCCATACATACTACAATTGTTTTGCTTACAATTGTTTGGCTTCTTAAACATTAGAATTAGAAATGTAAATATGAGGTATGGCACTTTTTTCTCATATCAGATCATCAAGAGTGCCTAGGAATAACAGGCCTGAAAATAGAAAGGTATTCCAACAGGTCTCTGTTATGTCCAGCTATGAAAACAAAGCAAAACCCTGGCTCGGTTCTTCCTTTGATAAAAAATGGAGTCATTAAGATATTAAACACTTAATATTTTCCATATGGATAGACAGGAGGAGTCATTTCAGATAGATATCTCAGGAGAAGTTATTGCTGCTTGAAGCAGAGGACTGGAGGATTTAACCCAAACCAGAAGCAGATATGAAGTTCATGGGCGGTGGGGGAGTTGGGCACGAATGACCATTTCTTTGCCAAGGTGATTTTTTTTAAGCTTGTGTAGTCCAGTGGACACCCTCCCCCCAAGGAACGGGCTTAAATCTAGAATGGAGTCAACCTTCACTTGGTCATCTTTTTTTTTTTTTTTTTAATAATTTATTGTCAAATTGGTTTCCATACAACACCCAGTGCTCATCCCACTTGGTCATCTTTGACCCATGGTGCTATTCATTTCTGCTTTGGAGATTGAAGTGCAAGTTATAGAGTTTTGTGCTTTGGAGATTAGGAAACCATTTTTGCTTTCTCTTTGAAGAAGTTTTGGCTATGTAATTATTCTAACAAAAAATGAAAGCTGAGCTATTTCCCTTAGATACAATTTTATCCCAGCTCACTCTGAGTATTTTTTCTCCAGGAGTTTGCTTTTCAAACCAACAAGCTTGTTAAAGCAGCTAATACAAAATCAGCTTCTGATAATGAATTATAAATACAATACAAATGCTAGAACTGGAAGGGGGCCTTCCTTAGAAGTCATTGTCTAATTCCTACAATTTACAGATAATAATTGAGACTCAAAGTGTAGGCACCACATTTTTACACATTCTAAGAAGAAATTTCAACCTCACTATCTCTTTTTAAATCAAGAACTTTGGAACTTACCACGATTTAATTATCTTTTAATCCCCACCCCAACCCTTTTTTTACTGATCTTGTATGCTCAGAAATTGATTTCTTAAAAATCAAATTTTGGTTGTATGCAGAGCAACACTCTGATGTCAGTGTCTCAAATATGATTCAGCTTCTTGTGATTTCTTAGACCTTATGTGTCAGTGAAATTCTACACACAAACACTGATGAAAAATACAAGGACTCTACTCAGTTTGCTATAAGGAGAATTTCACAAAGACACAACACATTCTTCTAAAAACCACATAAGCAGGCAAAAGTTACAACACACAGAAATTATGAAAATTATATATTTTATTTATAGTTTAATCACAAGAACAATTTTTTTGTTCAAGATGTAAATACATACTAGAATAAACTCTGTAGAATATACAAAAAATACATACTTTTCCCATGAAAAATTTCTTTATAATAAATAGAAGGGAACACGTGTGTGGCTGATCCTGATAATGCTCCGTGTCTGCTTAGGTTTTCAGTCTGTTGATTTATTTTTAATCTCTTGAAAGACTGGGGGAGTTCCTTCTCCCCTAAAAGGTCGAGATAAATAATGCATGAAGCAATCCTCCCTCCTGATTTTTCCCTTTTCCTCCACATTTTTCCTTTTGATAGAGAGTTCAGCCTAAATTTCCACGCTTGCATTCAATCATTACAAAGCCTACAAATTATACAATGACTTCTAACCTGGCCCTCTAACAAAACAACTTTTTCCCCCCTTATAAATCATAAGAGACAGATGGCAAAATGGAGAAGAAAAAGGAAAGAGAAGGACGGGACAATAGGCATTGTGACGAATCTGGGAAACAGAACAAAGTGCACATCAGAGAGGGAAAGTTTGGTTTGACAGGTGAAATTCCCACAGCCCGCAGACAGCAATGGGAATAAAGCAGATGCCAGCCATTGCAAATCTGTGGATAATATTATTACCGGTAAAATCATTCAGATGCTAAGATACATTTCTTTCTACTCGACATTAACATCTCTATGTAGAAGCAAAGGTGAAGAGATCAGAGGAACCAGTTGCATTCCCCCTGGGAGATTCACACGCACTGCGCCGGGTCCCTCTGGTGTTACAGAGAGGGGGAGGAGCGTCAGTCCGCTCTGCAAACTGTTTAGACTGGCCACCTTCTTTGCTTCCCAGCATCTTTTTAGCCTTAAGAAACGCCCCCTCCCCCCCAAACTCTACCCTCCTCTTTGACAATAAGCTCCATCACACCTTCAATAAATTAGAGACCGTCTGACGGAAGGAAACCCTTGGCCAAGGAATGCAGCAAACAACCCAGGAGTCAGAACGGCTACATCTGCCCTGCGAAATGAGATGGTTTCCAGGGCGTAGAAGTGGGGACAGGAGAGGGGTGGGAGGGCTTGGTCCAGGACAGGAAAGGGAACCCACTAAGGCCTGGCGCGGGTAGCAAGGATGGCAGTTCTAGATACAGTCCCTGACTATGGGGAGGTGAGGTGCGTAGCGGTGCTTGTCGGGAGGTGGGGGCTGCCAATAGTCCATGTCAGAACCAGCCGGGCTGGCAGGAGATAAAGTGCAGCTGTAGGGGGAGGTGGAGTTGGAGGACGCCGAGGAGGACGGCGCCGGGCTGTTGGTGCAGCTCCAGGTGGAGGCAGGCGACGGACTGTCTCCGCTGCTGCTCAGGGAGGCGCTAGCGCTTCCCGGACTCAGCAACACGGTCTCGGAAAAGAGCGCCCCCGGCAGGCCTCCGCCGCCACCCCCGCAGTGGTCCGCCAGGCGAAGGGTCTCGGTAAGCGCCCAGATATAATTGTGGGCAAAGCGCAGGGTCTCGATCTTGGTAAGCTTGGCGTCCTCCGGGAACGTGGGGAGTACCTCGCGCAACGCGTCCAGCGCCGCATTGAGGTTGTGCATGCGGTTGCGCTCACGGTTGTTGGCCTTCAGTCTACGGGTCTTCTTGATGCGCTGCACGGTCTCGGCTGTCTTGGCGCCGCGGGAAACGGCCCGCGCCCTGGAGGGGCGCCGCTTGCATTCATGCACCAGACCCAGCAGCCGCGCTGGCCGGCAGCCCTCAGCTCCGGCCGACGGGCCGCCCAGCCCCCCGGGCCCGGCCTCGGCCCCAAGCTGCCGTCGCGCCCCTCCCGACGCGCCCAGCTCCTCCTCTTCCTCCTCGTCGGCGCTGGACGACAGCGGGGTGAGGGCAGCCGAGGCGGGGGAGGCCGAGCCGAGCAGGACCAGCACGTCCTCTTCCTCCTTCAACTCCAAGGTCTCGGATTTGACAAACATCCTACCGGGGAGAGCGGGGAGGAAGAAAGAACCAAAGGAGATGTAAATACAGAAGCAGAGGCACGTTCTTGGTGCCAGCGGGAAGTACTCCTGCGCGCACCCACTAGGACTGGTTCGGAAGGGCGGCGCCAAGGAGGAACGTAGTTAGGGAGGAGACCCCGCCAGTGCTCTCCAAGCTCAGGAGAGCCCCTCGTTGTGTCCCCGCTGCCAGCCAACAGGGTCCCGCCCTCGGCTGGTCGACCTCGCGGCTGTGTTCCCGCCCGGAAAGAGACAGCAGCCCCTGGGACAAAGATTCTGTGCCTGCAAAGGGTGCTCTGACGTGGTGGAACAGAGTGCCGGAAAAGAGTGCCGGAAACACCCTTCCAAGTTGGAAGACACCGGCGGATACTTACGTAGTTCGCTCCCTCAGTGCGTCTCGGCGAAGCTATTACTTTGGCGTGTGCTGCGATTCTCCGCGCTGCCGGGAGCGCAGCGCTGCGTCCTTCTCTTAGCGTGAAAGCGGCGGATCTGGCGCGGCTCCGCGGGGGACCTCTCCGACTGGCGAGTTTGCCAAGAGCCCCGGAGGCCGCGGCGATCCGCCCGGGTCTCGTGTGTTGTGGTGGTGGTGCGTGTCTGTCTGTCAGTCAGTCCTCGGCCGTGCAGCTCCTGGCACGCGACTCCCGGGCACTCCAGTTAAAGCGAAGCTGCTTGTGGTTCAGTGGCTGCGTGTCTGGCACACGACTCTCCTTAAAACCCCTTATATACCACCAAGAAAACAATCAGATCTGCCCCCAGGGCCCCCACCTCCCCCCCAACCCCTGCCGCCGCCTCCTCCTCCCCCCTGTGCAGGCCCCCCTTCTCCCCCGCTTTTCCCTCCCCCGGCTTATTCTTTTCATTGCATTATCATCATTCATTTCTTTCTCTTTCTTCACCCGCTTCCCCCCTCCCTGGCCCTGCCATCCATCCTCCTCCTCCCATCGCCCCCCGCCTCTCTTTTCCCCCTTTATCTAATCAGCATAAAATGGTTCTAAAGCTCCTGTTGGAGCTCGAGGCTGCGGTCGGAGCGGCTGAAGCCGCGGTGGCAGCTTCAGCTCAAGCTGCGGCTGTTGTCGCCGCCGCTGCCCATTGTGATTGGTGGCTCGCGCTCGGCTGGAGCGTGCCGCTAATTTATTAATGAATGGAGGTCGCGAGGCGCAGCTGGCCAATCAGGGCGCCCCGGACTCCGGGAGGCCTGCGAGCCACGCGCACCGGAGCCCGCTCCCTTTCAGCAGCTCATTAGGGGCCGGGGCGCCGGGGGCCGTTGGGGAGACGGAGGCTACCTCCCCCCGCCCCCGTCCTTGCGGCCGCACCCCACCCCCAGCCCCGGCGCGCGCTCGCTCACCGCACCAGGCGCTGCCCGGCCTCTCAGCTCCCGGACGTTGAGCTCCGAGGAATTAGTTAGTGGGGGTCAGAATCTCGGGGAAAGCAGCAACCCTCTGGTGCTACCCGGCGTCTCTTGGCAAAGCCTCTTAGGAGCTGTACCAAACAGTAAATGGTTTTAAAACGCATTCATTTGGTCAAGGGAGGAGTGGGGTGTGGGTGGCGAGTTGTGGGCACATGGTGGGCAAACGTGTTTAGGTTCCAGAGAGAATGGCGTAGAAGGGTGAAGGAAGAGGACGTTGGAAGGTTCATCGAGGCGTCTCCTAGAAGGGGAGATCCAGTGCGGGAGCGGTAGATGGGCTTTTAGAGGATGTGAGGATAAACGCACTCACAGGTTAAAGCTAAAAGCCTCCTCATTTTGCCGGTGACGAACGGAGTCTCCGGGAACCGACACAGGTTCTGTCTGTTCGTTTGCTTTGTTTTGTTTGTTTTGTTTTGGGGTTTAACCCCGGTTTACGGCAGAGCCAGACAACAAGTTGGCTTCCTTGCAAGGGTGGCAGCCAGCGGAGTGGGAGGAGCGGCCGACCTGCAGCGCCTGTGAGCGCCTGGGCTGAGCTGACATTTCCGTGACCTCTGCTCCGCGCTGGGGGGCGTTGTAGGGACAAGGGGCCCGTCCTCCCGATACTCGGCGCTTTTCAACGGGAAAATAGAGCCGAGGGCTACTGGACTTCGGAGGGAACTTGTTCTGAATTGCTCGTCGGCCCTCCCTCTCTCCTCCTCCCCCACGCTCACGCCCACCCTCTTGTCGCCTTGACTGACTTTTCTTAGAGACAGAACCAGAGTCCCTAGAAGTGTGTGTGCCGGATGGAGCGTTAGACCGTGCCAGAGTAGCTGACAAGAATCCGGACTGCGGTAGATAGGAGAGGAGTCCCTTGAGTTCCCTTTTGCAAATTCAGTTTAAGCAAGGCGTATTTGGAATGGTGGAAGTTGAAAAGTGACAAGAGAGAAAAGATTCTTGTCTGCAGGTCTCTGTGTCACTCAGGTTGTAGGAATTGGAAACAAATTTATTTCAGAGAAGGGCATGATGAAAGCGGTTGTTAGTGTTTTGGCATGGTTTCAATTTGTTTAATGCTTTCTGCATGGAGTAACTGCAGGATTGGAAGGTGCAAAGTAAAGAAGATGGAAATTAGAATCCCGTGAAAGAGACTTTTGCCCACTGCAGCCCTCCAACCTCCAGACTCCCTTCTGTCTTAAAATGATTTGAAAACTGCCTCAATTTTCACTTTGCTCGTTGATATTTGTGTTTTGCCTCTCTTCCCCTTGGAAAGAGCAAGTTCCCTACGCTTAAAAGCATTATTTCTCCAGATGCCCCCTCAATCTTTTCAGAACAGCTTGATTTCATGTGTTAACAGTTCAAACATTTATAAAGAAGAGAGACACTTTCAGTCTCCAGAATACAGCATCTGCCTCTCTCACACTTCTTCGGGTCTCTGATTCTGGATCATGAGCCTACAGAATCAGAACTTCATAAAAGAGTTTGATCAAGCAGAAGATAGGTCAGTAGTAAAAGTTACCAGAAGTGCTTTACCATGGTTGCATGTATATCTTAACATTATTTTGCAGGTGATGCTCACCGATACCAAACAAGTGAATACTCTTCACAGTCCCTCTAAAAGAAAGCCTTCAAAGTCATGGCTAGCAGGTAAAGATTGAAGGAACACAGGAACACTGCAGTGGATGCAAGATTTTTGTGTTGAGTGAAACAGAGGATGAGAAGGCTGGGTTCTGAGGAAATGATCAAAGACTGCTAAAAAAGAAATACTGGGATGATGGGAGGAACCACGCACGGAGTGTCAGTCTTTAGATAGATACATCTCATGTAGGAGTTGCCCGCAAAGAATGACAAGCCAATTGGTTAATGTAACAGAAAGCAAAGGAAGCTTCATTTCGGTATCAGTAGAAACGTACCCTTTGGACAGGTTGTTGTAAATTTTTGGTTTGGCTAGAAAGTGCTGGGTTGATACGATAAAATATATTTGGGTGAAGAACAGAATCAGAATCCAGTTAAGAAGAAGCTTAAAGGAAAATCTGGTAAATCTTGTATAACTCTACACAGAGATCCAACTGGGTCTAATGCTTAGTGCTAGTGAAACACACAATGGATTTCTTTAGTTGATTGTTAACAGCATTTGGGTGTCTGACTTCCCAGCTTTTATGTTCTCCCAGGTTTTATGTTTTTATGATGCACCGAAGGGGTGCATGCTTTCTCTTGTCAAAATCCAAACTTTCTACACCGTAAGAAGTTAATAATACATATTTAAACATGTCCTGTGCAGATATTTAGTAAAGATAAAATATCATGAGGGTAAACTGCACATTTTGGATTCCAGAAATTTCCTTCAAAAGGAAAAATTCTGCGGAGAAACTTAAGGTTTCAAACATAGACGTAAATCAGCTTCTAATCTTTATAAATATAAGGATATCATGGAGTTCATAGAATTTTATCTTTAAAATAAGGGCTTCTTTGGGTGTATGCAGTGGTGTATCTTAGATTACTGTGCAAAGTACAGAGTTTTTAAAAATCACCCTTTATATCATCTTGGAATTCTAAGAATTTTGGTTGTATGTTTGTGTTATAGCTTTCAAGAGAATCATCACTCAGTAATAGAGCACTTCTGGAAATATTTCCCACTATGAAGAATATTATTTTTAAAAAGAAAAGAAACAACTCCAAGAACAGTCTAACAACGCTAGTGAAGTCCAGAAACCAACCATTCACACTCTGTTGCAGAATTCTTTTTGTTCAGCATTTTGCTCCGTTTTGCTGAAAGAAAGAAATTTTAATTTGTACTCAGATGTGCGAAGACGTGACCGACGCCAAATATCCTTAGCTGGACTCTTCTAGCACTCTTTTAACTTAAATAAATTCAAGAGGCACTTGTGTGGTCTAAAAGATTGTCCAGATGAAACGAGGCTGAAATGTTATGCGAAGGGGGAGGGGAGCGCGTGAATAGCATCAGTGAGGACGGTGACCGAGGGCCGCTCCTGTCCACTGCGTGAACTGTCCTGAAGGGTCAAACTGTTCATCTTCAGCCCTTCTTTCAGTGTGCAATCCTACTTTAAGAGAACAAAAGCTCAAAGCAGGCAGTTATCAAGAGATGGGAGCACAATGATTTAAACTCATCCCTAAGCCTTCGAAAGAAAGGGGGTCGAATCGTGTAGCGAGAGAAAAGTGAAGTAAGGGGAGGGGTGAGAGGGTGGAGATCTTTAGAAAGTCTTTGTTGCCTCTAAGAAGCTTGAACTTTGAGGCGACCCAAAAGCCCTAAAGTTTAGGGTAGGTGTTGCTGTGGGGCCATAGGCTACATCCCATCCACACTTCGACCTCACAAGTGGCCAAAGAGGGCAAATGGTCTCCTCCCCAAACTCACGCTGCTGCAGGTGAATGCGGGGTGAGGGTGGGCGGAGAGGCCGCGAGGGAGGGCTCTTTTCCCAGAGTGCAGGAGGAAAAATTTGCCTGCCCAGCGAGCCTGTCCCCCAATTCCCAGTAAACCATCCTGCCTGCAAGGAGAGGGAGCGTCTACACCCTGCTAAAAGGATAGGGTGCCGTGCCTGCCAAAGGGATTTTATAGCCTAATGTCCCAATCCCCCGAGGGAGCGCTCAGAAAGGCGTAAAGATGGAGAGAAAAAGTTAGCCAATCCTGAAGATCGTTAGTTCTTCACTGGGGGCTGCAAACGCCGTTTCCAGGGTCGGGGAGGCCGGCCTGGAAAAGGTTAGCTTTCCTCGCCGAGGACTCCTCGCGCTGCCAGAGTTCGTTATTTGTGACGACAAGCGCTGGCAGCTAGTGTGAGCTCGGGTATATTGGCGGTCCCCTTCCGGGGGAAAAAAAAAGAAAAAACAAAACTGAAATCACGCCCCACTTTCGTCCTGGACCCCTGCATGGAATTCCCAGTCTTCCCCGGCTTTCCCCTCGGATCTTGTCCGGGGAGGACTGGGCATCACCCTCGTACTGGAGAGGTGCAAGCTAGGAGCTTCACCGCGCCAGCGCCCCCGCCCCTCTCTTCCATAAACTGGTAGTCGCGGAGAAATCGACGGGAGGAGATCCAGGGCAGACCATCTCCCCACCCGACCGACCCCACCCTACTCCCTGTCGGAGCCCCATTCCCGAGATCCTCGCTCCAAGCCCGCACAAAGTGCTTTGGTCCCTCAAGCCAAATATTCAGGGAACCCATCTTGACGCACGAGGTCGTCTTGAAGGCGGCGAGATCTGCCCGGCAAGCGAGGGGAGGCTCCCTTTCTTCTGCCCGGACCCTAACCCTGTCCCCATCAGCTCTGGAAAGGCAGTGCCCTACAGGCTTCTCCTCACTCCTTAAACGACCCAAGTGCCCCTTTGCTTTCCCAGGAAGGAAAGAAATCCCTGTTAGAAGATTTTGCCAATCCACGCCAGCTTTCTGATTGTTTTCTTCAGGTAAGAGGAAAAGAACAGCCGGCGCGTGAATGGGGACTTGGGGGCCCACTAGTGAAAGAAGGCTCCCCCACCCTAACCCTCCGTGCCTGCAAAAAGGGACATTGGCTATCCAGGGGAAAGTGCAAGAAAGAGAGCACTAATCGCTGAACCAGGAGACAAACACGATTACCAGCTCCGAGCCTTGAGTCAGAAAGTCTCATAGACTTTAAGATGTTAATCCCCAGCATAATCCTTCCTTTGGCGTGTAGGAATAGTGCAGCCACAAGAGTTGTTTTGTTATTTATATTGGCGTTTAATAAAACTCAGCCAGTGGTGAATGGGCTGCCCACTCTCCAATGGTAATTAATTCCCTATTTCAGTGACCCAATTGTCCTGGGACAGAGCGTTGGGCCCGTCCCGGTGCCCCGGTCCCCCTTTGTGCGGATACACGGCCCTCGTGCTTCAACAGCTATGGAAACTCATTCTTTTGATGTCATTCAAGGAGTTTTCCTTGGGCATCTTCTAAACTTCAAGGACCCTTTTCTTTCTCCGTTTCATGAAAAGCAGTGCGAGCTTGACCACCTCTGTAGAATTTAATGATTTGGTGAAAGGGCCCTTTGGGTTTGTATAAGGAGTTAGACCGACAGAAAGGAAATTTGGCAGCCTGCTCCCTCGCCCGGACAGTACCGAACCTGGAAAACACAAAACTTATTCAGAGCGATGGATAAAGATCTGAAAGCTGATTTTCCCCTCTGCTTTCCCCACTAAAGAAAAAAACAAAACCCCCCAAACACCGAATTCTCTTCTGGAGATAAGTGCATTTTTCATTGTTGCTGATATAGATTTTTAAAAAGGGTGAGATTGCACTAAATAAATTCGAATCTTTAGGAGAGAAGTTTCTTTAATCGTATCTTTGGGGAATAGGAGGATCCGTTTACCGCTTTAACTCATTCATTCAATCATCCCTCCTTCCTACGTTCAAAATACACTTAATGAGTACCCTATGTGTGCCAAGCACTGTACCAACCCCTGGGAACAATGCGACGCGCAAGACAGACACGATTTCTACTCCCATAAAGCTTGCATTCAAATAAGTAGGCAAGAAAAGAGAGAGAGAGTTGCAGAAATCAGGAAAACGTGTGTTGTGTGGACGATAAGACAGTGTTATTAGTGTCAAGAGAGAGCGAGACTACGTTTTCTTTTGAGAGACCCAAAGTATATTTTAGAACCGAAAACATTCGGGGTCGACCTTTGTCGCTGATGTATTCATTCTTTCATTGCCCCCGAGTCTCCTCGAGCGCCTACTGTGTGCCAGGCGCCGTGCAAGGCGCAGAGTACGCACCTCGAGCGAGCGAACCAGACAGCTGCGGCCGGCTCGGTGGTTGGTCACGTCAGTGTGCTAATGCCATCGCTGACACCGCACTCCGCGGAGCGGCGACGGCCGGGTCTCCAGGCCGGGAGGGGGCGGCCGCGGCGCGCCCGGGCAGCGCTCCCTGCACAAGTAGCTCGTCTATGTCTTTATACGCATTTCCAAAAAAACTTCGCAAGTCACAGAAACAATACAGAATTCAACTAAGAAAATACAGAGTGAACCATATGGCCTGGGTGGCTCGAGTCGGCTGCATTTTCCTCCAGACAAAGAAGGGATTGAGAGTTGAAGGAAAGGAGAAAAAAACCAACTTTCCGGCTGATGAAGCTGTTGTCTGGAGGCAATGATCCCAAATCTGAAGGCTTTATTCCGGCTCCGACGGAGACGTGATATGTCATATGATTAGCATCTTTCATATTTACAAGAGTGGTATGGGCTGCCAGTCTTGAGAGAAAGGCCAGAGAAAGAAGGGGGCATATGCTGAAATGGATTTTGCATTTGAAAGAGAGAAAGGAGATCGGATAAATACACTTAAACGAGGATTTCGTTTTACTCCTGTTGAGTTCTAATGGATTGTTGATTGAGATTTTAGGGGCCTGGAACCGAGGTGTCAGCAGTAATTTAAAGAAGGCATTCAGTCCCCCAGCGCCTCTTTTCTCCGTTTCCCCCTCCCACCCCTCCCACCGTCTCTCATTTACGCCTTCAAGCAGTACCGGGACGGAGAAGGCTTTTAAAACAAAACACAAAACAAGATCTCACGCGAGGGCGATATCCGCGGGAACGCGAGCGGCTGCTGGGTTTGGAAGAGGCGCCCCCTACCGCCGGCCGCACCCCCGGGGTCAGGCTCCCTTCCGGTCACACCTAGAGTTAAGCGCAGAGGGTCCAGGGGAGCTGGGCGCGCGGCGAGGTCCTGGCGCCCCCTGGCGGGACCACGGGCGGACTACGGCGGGGCCCGGGGTCCGCCGGCTGCAAACAGGACTTTGGGCTGTCCGTCACTTCGCAGTTCCTCCGGTGGTACCCTCTGGTGCCTTCACCTGGACTTGTTTTACAAACGCATGGCACCCGGCCACTTCTAAGCATCAGACTCAAAAGCGTCCGTAGTGTGTGTGCGCCTCGGAGCCGAAGTAAACATACAAGGCACCTCCCCCAGCGATTCTGATGGCGGCCAAGTTTGAGAACAAGGGGGCCTAGGCCCCAAGACTTTTGTTTTGAGGATTTCTCTATTCACCAGCTAGAAGTGACGCCAAGATGCAGTAGACTAAGGAAAAGGCCTGAATTCCAGACTGTTGAAAGGACTTCATCTGCACTTATTGAGCATACACTATATCTGTATATTATATAAAGGGTGTAGATGAATGTTTCTCCTGACACACAAAGAGCCACTTTCCAGACTCCTTCTCAGATTGCTTGCCGTTCCCCTAGTATATGTTTTTCTCTTCCAAATTGATATTCGATACACATTTTAGCTGGATATCATGTATGTTGGGAGAGGGGGCTATGAGGCACACAGTGCCAATTGCCTTAAGCTTCATCCCTTGGATTCAGAGGCTCAAATTCCAATTTCTGCTACCCATTTTCATTTCTTCCCCACTAGAATGTACTTGTCTTTAACTTTGTCAGGCAAATTGGGCTTTCCCAATTGTCAAAGATAACTTAAGGACTTATAATTTTAGCACTTCGCCTGCGATTTTTTTAAGTTTGACCATATTTACCAATGTAGAGTCTAATAATAAGTTATAGTATTACCACAATAACAAAATGTCGTGCAAACTTTCAAATATTTTTGGCAGATATTTCACCTTTAAAATCATGATGTAATTCTTAGTATGACTCCAGTTTGTAGACAATATGTATACTTGAAAGATTGCAGGGACATAAAAACACATACATCCTGGAAAGAAAAATATTCATCGTGCTTTTTTTTTTTTTTTTTTTTTTTTTGCCATTGGGTAGTGGTAATTGAAATTTTCTTCTTTGTGTTTGCCAGGTAAACTTGGGGACATTTATAATCAGAAATTATTATTTAAAAGCTAATGACCTTCTGGGGTTCACCTTTGTCTTTTGTAGTGTTTGTCAAAGATTGGGGGTAAATTTCAGATTAGAGATGCCTGAACTGGGGTGAGTTAGATCATAGAACTCCTTCACGGTTAAAATTAAGGATCACACAGACGGATCGATTGATCCATCTTTGGTTGATTGTTATTGATTGATATTGGCTTCTGTAACTTGAAACCAACATTTAAAACTTGCTCTTGAACCACAGTGTAAACATTGTTGTATAGGAAACATTCAGTGCTAATTTCAATATTTTTGTAAAACACAATTCTTGGGGTTGGATAGGGAAAGGAAATCTCCTTGATGCTATTGTTTTCTATATTCTGGGTAAATCACATATAATTTTCCCAAAGAGATGAGATCTCATCACAGATAGTGTTTTGATGGATATCTAAAGAAAGATTTTTTAACCATGTATCAAAGTAGTATATCCCCCTTTTAAATGGCACTTGTTAACAGAAAATTCTTTGTGTCTAATCTTCCTTAAATGTACTTCTTCTTGACCTGTTCTTAGTAGTGATTAAAAACTTTCCTCCTCTTACATTCTGTGCTTGAAAATACGGCATTTAAAACTTCTATTTAAAAAACAGTCAGGATCCAGAAATTGTTTAATTCTGAATTTTGCTTTCTGATGCTATTAGGGCTTTGGCTTTATTGACAGAAGCCATCTTTACCCTGAAGGAGACTATTGTGGGTTTCTATTTAACTTTGCATTTTTATAGCACCAATCATCACACTGAAACTATGTTGTGTTATTGTCTGTGTATGAGGCAGCAGGACTGAGAATAAGAGAAAGGAAAGGATTTGCCAGAGGATAATGGCATTCTTCTCAGCAAATTCTCTTTTTCTCCAAGGTTTTTTTTATTTTTGAGGATTTGAGAGTTCACTTTCTCTTGGTGAAAGGAAAAGAATAATTTCACAATATTAAGCAGAAAAATCAAGAGATATTTTCTAAAGTTTTTTTATGGTAAATGTCTGTTAAGAAATTTCTGAAAAAGAAAACTTTTTTAAATTTCCCAGCTGCACTGGATCTAATATGCCCCTAAAAATTGGAGGAAAATACAGTTTATTTTTTGCATGAATCTGATCACCTTTTATCCTTATACTTCAAATTATTTGGCCTACATTGGATTTGAGATCAACAGTTTCTCAGAAAACAAGTCATTGGAAGGCTTAAAGGAAGTTGTTTTATGACGAAGTGCATTGTTCCTGAGAATAAATTGCTGGCTGCTCCCGAAAAATCACATGGTATTTGGTTTTCTCTCTGAATATTCCTTTGGCACAGTGTCTCACAAAATAGGCATAAACAGTGCTTACCTACCCCCATGGTGATGCTTGGAAACAATTCTTTTGTTCAAAATAAGCTAACCAAGGAGTAGTGTCTTATTAAAATACAGTAAAACCTTGGTTTGTCATCATAAGTCGTTCAGGAAACACGCTTGTAATCCGAAGCACTTGTGTATCGAAGTGACTTTCCCCATAAGAAATAATGGAAACTCAGATAATTCATTCCACAACCCAAAAATATTCATATAAAAATGATTACAATACTGTAATATAATACCAAATAATTTTTAAAATGCAAAATATAAAGAAAAATAAACAAATTAACCTGTACTTATCTTTGAAAACCTTTGTGGCTGGTGTGAAGGAGACAGAGAAAGAAGGGTTATTGTGTAGGACGACTTTCACTATCACTAATGGAATCACTGCTATCTTTTGGCTCAGTGGAATCTTTTTCTTTTTGTGCAGCTTTAACAAGGAACCTATCCAAGGACATTTGCTTTTGCCTCCTGTTGAGGATTTTGCCGAAATGTGACATTGCATTGTCGTTAAACAGATTCACCACTCACACTGCTACAGCCTTATTCTGGTGGTGCTTTTTTTATACAAAATTTTGCACTGTTTCCCACATTTTACACATCTCCCTAATCGCATTTGAAGGGAGGGGTTCCTCTGCTTTTTTCTCCTTCTCTGAAGAAAAGACACAGATGTAGACTTCTTATAAAATCTTGCAATTTCGGCCACTCACATACCTTGTTCATACTTTTTGATGATTTCCTTCTTAACTTCCACCATAATCATCTCCTTCTTACTGCCTTTCTTTTCACCTTTTTTCTACATGGGGGCCATTGTATATGCTAACACGGATGTTGAGTACAGTATTAATAAACGCTTGTCATATACTATATTTAATGTAACTGGCAATAAGGCAGCAGAGGAAAGGGTCTATATCTATAGGTAGCCTGACCCAGAATGAAGCAAAGCATTCCTAAGCTTCCTCTTGTATGGAAAACAAAGGACTGTCCATAGGTGCTTTGAAGTGATAAAAAATACACTAGTGCCAATTGTGGGCACCTTCCAGTGTTCTGAAAATGTTAACTGATTTCTGCCAAACACCTCAGTCTGAGACTGAGCATCCGAGCAGGGGAGATCACCCACAATGTAGCAGCGAGAGAGAAAGAGAGAGAGAGAGAGAGAGAGAGAGAGAGAGAGAGAGAGAGAACCACTGGCTCAGTTGTGATCATGTGACATTTGTCACCACTTACTACTTGTATGGCAAGACATCACTGGTTTATCAAGTTAAAACTGATTAGAAATGTTGGCTCGTCTTGTGGAACACCCGTGGAACAAGTTACTTGCAATCTAAGGTTTTACTGTAACAGGTTTTTCCTTCCCTCTTAACTGAAAAGCTCAAAGTGCTTTTTCTTCTTCTCATAAAATAGAAATAAAAGCAAGTAGGACATACAGATTTTTTAAATAATAAATACAACAAATTAAATAAAATATATGCACACAGTCTAATAAGAAGTCAGTAATACATTTCTTGGTTCCAAGCATTTGGCCAAGAAAGGATACCTAGGTGATTTCAATCATAATTTGGCAACTGAAATTCTAACTTAATATTTATGGAGAAATAAATCTGTAACTAGAGAACACAGAGTAAATTTAATCATTGTAGAAAGTCAAGTCAAAATTTAGGTTAACACAGCATTCACAGAGATGAGGACCATCACTTTTTCTTCTTGTTTCTTTTCATTAAGCAATATTGATTACATAATATGTAGTTGATAGATGTATCAAGGCTGTGTCAGATCAACATCAGTGATCTTGATAAAACTTTTTTTTTAAGTTTATTTGTTTATCTTGAGAGAGAGAGAGAGAGAGAGTGCAAGCAAGCATGACTGGGGAGGGGCACAGAGAGGGGGAGAGAAAGAATCCCAAGCAGGCTCTGCACTGTCAGTGGAGAGCCCCACATGGGGTTTGATCTCACAAACTGGGAGATCACGACCTGAGCAGGAATCAAGAGTCAGATGCGTAACCAAATGAGACATCCAGATGCCCCAAAACTGTGTTCTAAAGGAATGATTTCTTGGGCAGTTTTTTCTCCACTTAATCTTTCCCCATATTTTTTGGTTGTAGTGAACAGCCAGGGAAGACAGTGTTTTCGGGCTGATACCTGATGAAAACTGAGAAAATAGAAACTACTTCTTTTTTTGTTAATTTATTTTTTCAAGTTTTTTTTAATTTATTTTGAAAGAGAGAGAGCAAGTTGGGGAGGGGCAGAAAGAGAGGGAGACATAATCCCAAGCAGGCTCTGCGCTGACAGTGCAGAGCCCAATGTAGGACTTGAACTCGTGAACTGTGAAATCATGACCTGAGCCAAAATCAAGAGTTGGACCCTTAACGGACTGAGTCACTCAGTCGCCTCTATTTATTTATTTTGAGGGAGAGAGCACAAGAGAGTGGGAGAGGGGCAGAGAGAGAGAGAGAGAGAGAGAGAGAATCCCAAGCAAGCTTCATGCTGTCAGCACAGGGCTTAATGCCACAAACCGTGAAATCATGACTTGAGCTAAAATCAAGAGTCTAACACTTAATCAACTGAGCCACCTGGGTGCTCTATTTTTTTTTTAAGTTTATTTATTTATTTTGAGAGAGAGAGACACACACACACACACCAAGGTCACATATTAATTAAAGGTCAGGATCCCGGTCACAGACTAGATCTGTCACACTGTATGCCCAGGCTTGAGAACTCCAAGCCTATGCCCTTCCCTTGAGAAATGCAAAGAAATATTTGAAACAATGACTGAAATTTCCCCCCAAATTAATACCAAACACCAAATTACAAATCCAGGAACCTCAGAGAGTACCTAGCAGGATAAATGCCCCATTCCCACCACTCCTCCCCCCACCTCCTGCTAAAAATCACCTAGGCTTTATCATTTTCAAATTGCAGAAAATCAAAGATGAAGAAAAAATACCAAAAGAAGCTGGGTTGGGGCAGGAAGGAATACCTTACCTGTAGAGGGGCAAAGATAAGAATTACAGTTGACTTCTCCTCAGAAACCATGTAAGCAAGAAGACAGTAGAGTGAAATGTTTAGTGTTGAGACAAAAATAAAAATAAAAATAAACAAACAAAAAATACCACTCACCTAAAATTCTGTACCCTGAGAAATTATCCTTCAAAAGTGAAGGTGAAATAAAGGCTTACTCAGGAATACAAATATTGAGGGCATTTTTTGGCTAGTAAATCTGCCTTATCAGAAATGTTAAAAAAAAAGTTCTTTTGATGGGAATGCAAGCTGGTGCAGCCACTCTGGAAAACAGTATAGAGGTTCCTCAAAAACTGAAAATAGAATTACCCTATGACCCAGAAATTGCACTACTAGGCATTTATACATGGGATACAGGTGTGCTGTTTTGAAGGGACACATGCACCCCCATGTTTATAGCAGCATTATCAACAATACCAAAGTATGGAAAGAGCCCAAATGTCCATCGATGGATGAATAGATAAAGAAGATGTGATACACACACACACACACACACACACACACACACACACACACACATATACACACACAATGGAGTATTACTCAGTAATCAAAAAGAATGAAATATTGCCATTTGCAACTACGTGAATGGAACTGGAGGATATTATGCTAAGTGAAATTAGTCAGAGAAAGACAAAAATCATATGACTTAATTCATATGAGGACATTAAGAGACAAAACAGATGAACATAAGGGAAGGGAAAAAATATAAAAACAGGGAGGGGGACAAAACAGAAGAGACTCTTAAATATGGAGAACAAACAGGGTTGCTGGAAAGGTTGTGGGAGGGCGGGTGGGCTAAATGGGTAAGAGGCACTAAGGAATCTACTCCTGAAATCATTGTAGCACTATATGCTAACTAATTTGGAGGTAAATTTTAAAAAATAAAAAATTAAATTAAAAAAAAAAGTTCTTTTGAGAGAAGGATGATGATATAGTTCAGAAATTCAGATCTACATAAAGAAGAAGAACACCAAGTAAAGAATAGGTGAGGGTAAAATGAAACCCTTTATTATTCTTATTTTTAATTGACCTAACAGAAAACAATTTGTTCAAACTAATAATAACAACAGTGTATTGAGTTATGTATACTTATGTGTATATGCTTATGTCTGCTTACATATAAGTGAAATGAATAAAAGCAAAGATACAAGGAACAGGAAAAAAGGAATTAGGTTTATTTTGTTATTATAAGGTACTCATGCTACCTGTGAGGTGGTATAATGTTATTTGAAAATGGGTCTGGATTAGTCATAAATACATATTGCAAACTCTAGGCAATCACTAAAAAAAGTAAAAAAGTAAGAACAAACCAACAAAAGCAAAAACAAAAAAAGAAGTCTAACTGACACACTAAGGAGGAAAAGAAAATGTAATCATATAAAATGTTCAATTGAAACGATAAAAGGTAGAAAAAGCCAAGAAGACAAAACAGGAATAAAGATCAAGGACAACAACAATGAATGTGGGAGATATTAATCCAAATATATCAACAATACTTTGAATGTCAATGCTCTAAATGCACCAATTAAAAAACAGAGTCTGTCAGAGTGGTTCAAAAAACAGAACACAAGCTTTGCGCAGTGGCAGTATCGTAGCCAATGAGGTTTATCCGAGGCGCGATTATTGCTAATTGAGAAAACAGAACACAACTATATGTTGTCTACTGGAAAACCACTTTGACTACAGACAAATTATAGATTAAATATAAGTGGAAGGATAAAAATACACCATCCTAACACTAATCAAAGGAAAGTGGGAGTAGCTATACTAATTTCAGACAAGACAGACTTCAAAGTAATGAAAGTTATCAGGGATAAAGAAGGGCATTACATAACGATAAAGGAATCAATTCTCCAAAAGACATAACAATCCTTAATATATATGCACCTAACAACAGAGCATCAACGTAAGGGAGGCAAAAACTTATAGAACTGTAAGGAGGAATAGATATATCCACTAATATAATTAGATACTTCAACACCCCTCTCAGGAATGAACAGTCCAACAGGTAGAAAATCAGTAAGGACATAGTTGAATTCAACAACACCATCAATGAACTGGATATAATTGACATCTCTAGACTACTTCATTCAACAATAGCAGAATACACATTTCTCTCATACATGGAACACTTACCAAGCTTGAACATATTCTGGACCATAAAACACCGTAACACATTTAAAAGTATATAAATCATACAATATTGACTTTCAGACCACAGTGGAATTAAACTAGAAATCAGTAACAGAAAGATAACTGAAGAATCCCAAAACATATGGAAACTAAACAACACACTTCTTTTTTTTAAAGTATATTTATTTATTTTGAGAGAGAGAGAGCAAGTTTGGGCCAGAGCGAGAGGGAGAGAATTTTAAGCAGACTCCTTGCTCATCGTGGAGCCCAAAGTGGGGCTTGATCCCATAGAAATGAACCAATTCCTTGAAAGATACAATCAGCCAAAACTCATAGAAGAAAAACAATCTGAAAAGACCTATATTTTTAGAGAAATTTTATCAATAACTAATAACCTTCCAAAACAGAAAGTACCAGACCCAGATGGGTTGACTGGTGGATTCTACCAGACATTTATGGAAGAAATTATACCAAATATCCAATTCCCTGCAATCTCTTTCCAGAGGATAGAAGCAGAGGGGATACTTCCGAATTCTTTTTTTTTTTTTTTTTTTTGAGGCCAGCATTACCCTAATATCCAAACCAGTCAGATATAACAAGGATAGAGAACTACAGAACAGTTATCTCTCATGAACATTGATGCAAAGATCTTCAACAAATTATGGGCAAATGAAATCCAAAACAGAATTATATGCCACAACCAAGTGGGATTTATATAATCCACCACATCAAAAACTGGGAAAGAAAAATCACATTATCATCTCAATAGATGCAGAAGAGGCAATTGGCAAAATCCAATACCTATTCATGATAAAAACTCTCAGTAAGTTAGAAAAAGAGGGGAACTTTCTCAACTTGTTATAAAGCCTAGCTACAAAAAACCTACTGCTAATTCCATACATAATGGTGAGGAATTCAAAGCTTTCCCACTAAGAACAGGCACAAGGCAGGATGTACCCTCTCACCACTGCTTTTCAGCATCATACTGGAAGTCCTTGGTAATGGAATAAGGCAAGAATAGGAAATAAAAGGCAAAGAGGTTAAGAAAGAAGATATAAAACTGTCTTTGTTCATAGATAATATAATTGATCTGTGTAGAAAAGAGTCCACAAAAATCTCCTGAAACTAATGAGCAATTATTGCAAGGTTGCCAGTTACAAGGTTAATAAACAAATGTTAACTGTTTTCCTATATGTTGACAATGAACAAGTGGAATTTGGAATTAAAAACACAATACTATTTATATTAGTACCCGATTCAATGAAATACTTAGGTATAAATCTATTAAAATATAAGATCTATTTGAGGGAAATTACAAAGCTCTGAAGAACAAAATCAAAGAACTAAATAAATAGGTATTTCATCCTCACGCACAGGAGGACTCGATATTATCAAGGTATCGGTTCTTTGCACTTTGATCTGCCAATCCAATATAACCCCAGTCAAAATCCCAGCAAATTATTTTATGAATATTGACAAACTGATTCTAAAGTTTATGTGGCCAGGCATCAGACCTACAATAGCCAACACAATATTGAAGGAGAAGAACAAAATTGAAAGATTGATGCTACCAACTTCAAGACTTGCTATAAAGTTTTAGTAATCAAGACAGTGTAGTATTGGTAAAAAAAAAAAAAAAAAAAAAAAAAAAAAGACAACAGAGCAGAATGGAGTCTAGAAATAGACCCCTATAAATATAGTCTACTGATATTTGACAAAGGAGCAAAGGCAATAAAATGGAGCAAAGGATAGTCTCAACAAATGATGCCGAAACCACTGGACATGCACATGCAAAAAAATGAATGTAGACACAGACTTGACACTCTCCACAAAATCTGCAAAATGGTCCATCACCTAAATGTGAAATGCAAAACCATAAAACTCCTAGAAAATAACATAGGAGAAAACCTAAAGTACTTTAGGTATGGCGATGCCTTTTTTGATACAGCACCAAGGGCATGATCCATAAAAGAAATAAATGATAATCTGTGCCTCATTAAAAACTTGGGCACACACAAAAAGAAAAGATCAAGAGAATTAGAAGACAAGCCACAGGACTGGGAGAAAATATTTGCAAAAGACACATCTAATAAAGAGTATCCAAAATGTACACAGATCTTAACACCTCACCAAAAAAAAAAGATACAGATGACAAATAAGCATATGAAGAGATGCTCCACACCATATGCCATCAGGGAAATGTGAATTAAAAAAACGAGAGCACTACACATGTATAAAATGGCCCAAATCTAGAACACCAAAAACACCAAATGCCAGTGAGGATATGGAGTGACAGGAACTCTCATTCATTGCTGGTGGGAATGCAAACTGGTACAGCCACTTTGGAAGATAGTTTGGCAGTTTCTTACAAAACCAAATATACTCTTACCATATGATCCAGCAATCACACTGCTGGGTTTCAACAAAGGAGTTGAAAACTTCTGTCCAAACAAAAAACTGAACATGGATGTTTATAGAAGCTTTATTCATAATTGCCAATACTTGGAGGTAACCAAGATGTCCTTCAGTAGGTAAGTAGATAAATAAATTGTGGTACATCCAAATAATGGAATATTATTCAATGACAAAAAGAAATAAGCTATCAAGCCATGTTGTGGCACCCATTTGCATATTAGTATAATTTTCATCTTTTCATGTATAATTTTCTCAAGAGCACCCAGCAGCAGCCCAGGTATGAGAAATGGAAAAGGATGTTAGAGTTTTATCAGCTGGAAAAACCCACAGCGAAGAGTCAATGCACCAAGGCAGTTGAGTGTGATTAACACAATGGTGTCTGGGCAGACAGGAAAAGATCAAAGGATGCAAAAGATCAAAGGCAGAACAGTAAGGAGTCAGGAGATGAGAGATCATGATGAAGCCAGGGAGTACATGTTGGGGAAGTGAGGGAGAGGCTGTGGTCAGTGGCATGTTGGAGTAATTTATGCTGATGACAAATCTCAGGTGATTGTTTAAAAGTATGAACATGGCATGAACTGGAAGACAATACTGTTCAGTAAAAAAAGCAAGGTACAAGAAAGTGTGTATAGTAGAGTACCATCAGAGGGCAAAGCCACTAATATTTATTGTATGCTAGTAAAATATTTCTGGAAAGAAATTTAAGAACCTTATAATATTGGTTGACTCTGGGGAAGAGAACTGGGTAGCTAAAGGACACGACAGGGAAGTAGACTTTTCACTCTGCTCCCTTTTGTTCCTCTTGAATATTGAATCATGTGTATGTTATTACCTGCTCAAAAATATATAAATAAGCCTAGACAAAAGGAAGGGAAAAGAAAATATGGTATAATGAATAAACACAGAACAAAGTGAGGTATTCATGCTTTAAGTATACAAATTAGGCATATATATGGACAAATACTAGAAGGTGAGAAAAATAAGCTCAACTTGATTTGTTTAAAAACATAGAAGAAAATGTTTAAAAAAAAGAAAGGAAAACATGCGACCTGGACATTCTAGATTTTATATTATTCAATGTGTAAACACTGAGAACCTATTGTGGTGGTGCTGATCCTAATTTAGAAACGCAGAATAGGTTTTGAAAAGCCATTGGCACTAAAGTTATGAATGTAGCACCCTTTGCAATATGTTCTTTATTTTGTCCTTAGCCCCTTGTATTCAGTCAGCTTGCTTACACAGTATGCCTGATACGTGAAAACAAGTCTCATATAACAATGTCTAGACTCAGCAATTTCCCTGAAATGCTGTTCATTATACTTCGTCTGATGCCCTGATTCTGCACTCATGTGATGTCTCCATGTGGAAGGTCATCATTATGCATTCAAAACACTGGATATGGCCCATGATATGTGAAAAGAGTCATAGACTACTTGGAGATGCCATCTGGTTAGACACACACACACACACACACACACACACACACACACACACACACTCACCCCATCTGTGAGACTTGGTATCTTTTCATGCCTCAGAATTTGTCAACCCTGAATATTCCCCATCAGTTACCCCCCTCCATGCACATCCAGCCCTCTTCTACTTCTCGTTGCCTTACCTGGTCTTCAAAGATCTGGCCTCTACCTCACACCCCAAAGCCTGACACTAACTCTAGGAGTAAGGAATCTGGAAATGTAGGTAACAATGTATCTGAGCTCCCAACATCATCATGGCCATGGTAGTTCTTGCTTTATTTAGAAATAGACACTCCAAAAGAATGGTCAAAGAAGCCTGATATTTTTACCTCAAGAATTCTGCCAAGTTTCTCTATCAGGGATAGCTTTAGCCTGCCCCACATAGGCGCAAGGTGGTACATAACTAATTCACCTGTACTCCATGCCTGGGCTGACAAATAAGACAAGCTGCACACATGTGTTCCCGAATACTGAACCAGCCTGCTTTCCATTGAATATGGGGCCAGCCACAGAGTAGATGCTCAATGAATGCACTGACTTCAACTGAATCAAGGAATGATTTCTATTCCCCAAAGCCACAAATCCATTATAATCCAGCCAATAAAATAAATGTACTCAAAGTTTCTGTTGTAAAAGAGGTACTCTAGGGGTTCCTGGGTGGTTTGGTTGATTAAGCGTCCAACTCCTGATTTCAGCCCAGGTCATGATCTTAGAGTTCATGAGATGGAGCCTCGCATTGGGCTCTGCACTGACAGAATGGAACCTGCTTGGGATTCTTTCTCTCTGTCCCTACCCCACTCATTCTATGTCTCCAAATAAATAAATAAACTAAAAAAAAAAAAAAAAAAAAAAAAAAAAAAAAAAAAAAAAAAGAAAGAAAGAAAGAAAGAAAAGAATAGGAGAGAAAATCAATAATAAAGAGACTAAATAAAACAGAAGAGTTAGGGGCACCTGGGTGGCTCAGTCGGTTGAGCATCTGACTTCGGCTCAGGTCATGATCTCACGGTCAGTGGATTCAAGCCCCGCATCAGGCTCTGTGCTGACAGCTCAGAGCCTGGAGCCTGCTTCGGATTCTGTGTCTCCCTCTCTCTCTGCCCCTCCCCTGCTCATGCTCTGTCAAAAATAAATAAACATTAAAAAAAATTTTTTTTAATTAAAAAAATAAAAATAAAACAGAAGAGTTAAAAATATTAACCTATCTAGTATTTCAGGATGAAAAGAACTCAGGGCCTTGCAGAGATATTTGTATTGTATTTTTCCTTTATTCTATCATCAAGTCATGCTAATATAAACCAAAAACACAACTTGAGCTAAACACACATTTCACTCATGACTAATTACGAAGCAGGCATTTCAAGTCAGCATTAAGCTAATGTTTTTAGAACAATTATTTAATTTTCAAGGTCCAATATCTGTCGAGTAAATCACCAATTTCCATTTCCTTCTTATTTAATATAAAAAAATCAAATTAGTAGAAAGCTATTTCACAGCTGTCTTTAAATTAAACCATAGTCAAGAGCATGCAGCATTGCCAAATCAAACATTCTTTTTGTTCCAATATCATAGAACAATACCAAACGTTACATTTTACTGTGAAGTTTTAAGCTGGGCTTCATAATCTCAGATTTTAACTTGTGATTTTTCACAAACGACTCAAATATTGAAATGCATATTTCTAAGGACAGGGGTTGGCAGCAGAGTATGAAACATATATGTTCTTTTTAAGTCAACTTTTGAAAATAAGGATTTTAGGAATCACCAGCTCAGCTATTAAACTTCTTTGCTGGTAATCAGTTTTTCTTGCATTAAGTAGCAAAGTGGATCCTAGTAGCAAATGTAGACCTTCAAAGACCTTCAAAGAGCAATCAACAATCTGATTTCTTCACAGTTTGGATGAATGTTTAAGCGTGCAATTGCTGTTAAACTCAGGAACACATTTGGGACAAGGCTTGGAGAATTATGAAACAAGTTTTGTTTCTTCAGTGGCTTTATTTCTTTCCCAAACATAAAAGAATAGTTTTATAGAAGTAGACTGGTCATTTTTTATTATAAAATAATTCAAGTAAGCGGTTTTCTGTTTTAACTGATAAAGACAACACTTCATTGCTATTAATTATAATCAAGCCCTTGCCATTTTTCCATATAGAATGAGTAAATGTTCCTTTGTTAATGTTTAAAATCATACCACAAATGGGTTAACTTATTCACATATATACATTGTTGTTTGTAACGATTATCTCTGGGTAGTGGATCCCTAGGTGCTTTTTGTTTTCTATTGTATACTCTGCTGTATTTTACAAATTTTCTACAAAGAGAATGTATTCTTTTCATAATAAAAAATTGTGTGGGGGGGGTAGGCACCTGAGTGGCTCAGTCGGTTGAGAGTCCAACTTGATTTTGGCTCAGGTCATGATCTCATGATGGTGGGATCAATACCCACATTGAGCTCCATGCTGCCTGCTTGGGATTCTCTCTCTCCCTCTCCCTCTGCCCCTCCTCTGCTCATGTGCACATGAGCATACACATTCTATAAATAAATAAACAAACAAACAAATAAATAAATATTTTTTAAAAAATTTAGGAGTGACGTCAACAAGATGGTGACATAAGTTGTTCCTGACTTTGCTCCCCCACACCAGAACAACCACCACTCAAGAATAAGACCCACTGAGAGAATCCTAGAACACAAAAATGAGGCTGAAACACCCCCACATCACAGACACCAGAAGAGACTGCATTCAAAGGGTAAGAAGTGACTACATGTTGACCACATTGCCCCTCCCCTGAGATAGCACAGCACCACTTGGAGAGGTCTCCCCTGAACCTCTGGATCTTCCAGTGAGAAGAGACCCAAGAGGAATAGCCAGTCATCCCCAGCATTGGGTCACTTTAAGGAAGTCCCTACTCTGATCTCACTCCATGGAGATTGCTGGGGAATCTGCAGGGCCCAGCCACTGGGAATCTGACTGTGACAAAGGAGGCAGGGGCTTACAACAAACAGGACAGTCAGACTGAGTTCACACCTGCAGTGCCCAAGAAGTAATCCCAACCAGGGGTTTTTGCTTACCTGCAAAACTCTGACCAGGGAGCTCAGCAGGTAGGAGATCTGCCTGATTTAGTTCCTCAAAAGAATTCTGCCAGCTCTAAAGCCTGGCTTGCCCCAGGCCCAAGCCAAGGACCTGAATCAGAGCTCCACCCTCTGTAGAGTGTCTTATGGCCCCATCTGACCAGAAGGGCTGGCACAACTGGAATCTGCGGTCCAGCAGCAGCAGTAGAGCAGAGAAGTGGATGGGCAGAGCTGATTGTCCCCGGAACAAAGCCAGTACTGGGAGTGGAGTGTTCCCACACTACACACAAGCAGAGGGGTCAATTCACAGCCCAAACTGAGGGTAACTTCTGGCTCCTCCCCGTGAAACTTCAGAGTAGCCTGAAGTAGCCTCCCCCTTCCCACCCAGACAAAGGAGCTTCAACATAGCCCCATCCCTGTGAACAGTGGCTTTCGACCCCATCTGACCAGAAGCACTGTGACAACTCCTGGAAACTGTGTGGCCTAGCAGAACTCAAACTGAGAGGTAGACAGCAGAGCCAATAATTTGACAAGCAAAGCCATGGTCCTGTTCATCCAGGGAACGTGGGATGTGGGTTGGTTTGAGTTAAGACAACAAAGAGCATCTGAGAGTCTCCCATGGCATTTGAGAATCTAATTCACAGCTCCGCTCATTGCTGAATATAGCCTTTACTACGTCTGACCAAGGAACCTAATACACAAGATGCTACACAGTCCATTCAACAGCACTGCTTACTGTGGCACTGGAACAGAGCGCAGCCCAGGCTTCCCCCCTCTGCAGAGAAGAGCCAGTGGCCTCACCTGACCAGGGAATTCAGTGTACAATCTGACCTGATTTGGGTCGCTCAATGATGAGCCGTCTGGGCCCTGGATCCTTTCCTACTGCGCAGGCAACCCAGAGACCATCCTACAGCCTCGCTTGGGTAGGGGACTGAGCCAGCCGTTCTATCCAAATGTTCTCTGCCAGTGGCACAACCCCCCACCTAATCGTCAGAGCTCAAACCCTTACCTCACCCCAAAACAGACAATACCATGCCCCACCTGCCCAACAACACGGCCAAGAAATCCAAACTGAGCTGACTGGTTAAGAACTGTCTCTGCGAAAGCAAATCTTTAAAGACTGGAAGGGGAGCCTGATTACTCAAATGTACAGGTACAACATACAAATCAAGGATCATGAAAAATCAGGTAAATATGATACCACCAAGGAAAGCTAATATAGCTCCAATAATTGACCCTAAAGAAATGGAAATCTATAAATTATCAGAGTTTAGAATAATCCTCTTAAAGTTTAGTGAACTATAAGAAAACACAAATAAATGAAATTAGGAAAACAATGCATGAAAAAAAACCACAAGAAGTTTGACAAGGAATAGCAACCATCAAACAAATTAAGAGACATAACCCCCCTTTTTAAAACTAGGATTGTAAGTGAATTATGTACCATTATTACTATGTTGCAGAATCTAACTATGACTATATATTTACCATTATTGGTGGGATTTACACTACCTGTGTTTATGTTAATTAGCATTCTTTTACTTTTGCTCAAAGAACTCCCTTTGGAGGGAGGTCTGGTGGTAAGGACCCCCCCTCAGCTCTTGTTTGTTCAGGAAACTCTTTATCCCTGTTTCTGAACGACTTCACTGGCTATAGAATTTCTGGTTGACAGTTATTTTCTTTTGGTATTTTAAATATGTCATCTCATTCTCTCCTGGCCTGAAAAGTTTCTACTGAGAAACTGGTCAATAGTCTTATGGAGTTTCCGTGGTATATAACTTCTCTCTTTTCTTTTGCTCCTTTTAAAATTGTCTTTGACTTTTAACAACTTAATTACTATGTGTCTCAGCGTAGTCCTATTTGTGTTGACCTACTTGGGATCCTTTATCCTTTGGGCCTCATAGATCTGAATGTCCATTTCTCTCCCCACATTCTCTGATTGCTTTAAATACAGTTTCTGTTCTTTTTTCTTCTTCTGGAATTCCCATAATGTGAATAGTGTTTGTTTTGTGTTTCATAATTCCCAAAGGCTTTCTTCAATCTTTTTTTTTTTTTTTTTTGCTTCTCTGGAGAATTGTCAATATCCCTTTCAATGTCCTTTACGTAACAAATTCTTTCTTTTACATGGCAAAGTCTACTTTTGAAAATCTCTATTGAATTCTTCAGTTGTATTTTTTAACTCTAGATTTGTGTTTTGTTTTAGATGGTGCCTATTTCCTTGTTGAACTTCTTGTTTTGTTCATACATTGTTTTCCTAATTTAAATGCACACTAAAAGGATCATTCACCATGATCAAGTTGGATTTATTCCTGGAATGCAAGGACAGTTCAATATATACAAATCAATGTGATACCCTGCAATAATAGAACAAAAAAATGAATCATCATCTCAATAGATGCAGAAAAAGCATTTGACAAAATTCAATATCCATTCACAATAAACTCAATAAATTAGGCAGAGAGGAACATATCTCAACATTATAAAGGCTATATATGACAGGCCCACAGCTAATATCATACTCAATGATAAAAGGCTGAAAGTTGTTCCTCTAAGATCAGTTAAAAAAAAATGGGCAAAAGAACTAAGTCTTTTCTCCAAAGAAGATATATGAAAGGCCAGCAGGTATGTGAAAAGATGCTCAACATCACTAGTCATTAGGGAAATGCAGATTAAAACCACAATGAGGTATCTACCACCTCATGCCTGTTGGAATAGCCATCATCAAAAAGACAAGACAACAACTGTTAGTGTGAATATGGAGAAAAGAGAACCCTTGTGCATGTTTGTAGGATTGTAAATTGGTATAGCCACTATGGAAACAGCATGGAGTTTCCTCAAAAAAAAAAAAAAAAAAAAAAAATTAAAAATAGAACTACCATATGATCCAGCAATTATATACTTCTGGAGATATATCCAGAGGAAATGAAAACTCTAACTCAAAAAGTCATCTGCACCATTCATAGCAGCTTAGACGTGGAAACAACCTAAGTGCCCATTGATGGATGAATGGATAAAGAAGTTGTGATATAGGGCCGCCTGGATGGCTCAGTTGGTGGCACATGTGACTCTTGATCTTGGGGTCATGAATTCAAACTCCAAAAACGGTGCAGAGTTTACTTAAAAAAGGCAGAAGCTGTGATATATATATCATATGTAAATATGAATATGAATGTACATCATATATGAATATCACATGTTATTTAGCCATAAAAAACAAGGAAATCCTACCATTTGTGAAAACATGGATGGACCTTGAAGGCATAATATTAAGTAAGTCCAAGAAAGACAAATACTGTATGATCTCACTTATATGTGGCATATTAAAAACAAAAATCCCCAAACTTCTAGAAAAAGAGATCAGACTTGTGGTTACTAGAAGTGGAGGGTAGAGGGAGGGGGAGTTGGAAGAAGGTGATCAAAAGCACAAAATTCCAGTTATATGATAAATAAGTACTAGGAATGTAATGGACAACGTGATGACCACAGCTAACACTGCTGTACAATATATAGGAAAGTTGTCAAGATAATAAACATAAGAATTCTCATCACAAGAAAAATTTTTCCCTTTTTCTCCCTTTTTATTGTACCTATATGAGAAGATGGACGTTAGCTGAACCTACTGTGGTCATCATTTCACAATACATGTGAATGAAGCCATCATGCTGTATGCCTTAAACTTATGCAGTGACATATGTCAATTATTTCTCAATAAAACTGGCAAAAAAAAGAGTAATATATGTAAGTAGATTACAGTTATTTTTACAGTGGAATATCAAACAGGAACGAGAATATTAAAAACTACCAATATTCAAAACAATGTGAATGAATCTCGTGAGAATATTTAATCAATCACATGTAGAAGCATAATGTGATTACATTTCTATAAAGTCCAAAGCCTGCACATGATAACATGAATCTCAAACCTATGTTTTTAAAAGTTATGATATTGGTTACCCTGAGGGTGAGAGTGTAGTAGCAGTGAGGGGACACCGAAGGGGCTTCCCGATACTGGTTATGTTCCGTCTGTGATCTGAGTGCTGATTACAAAGATGTATTCACTTTATGAAAATTCACTCAGCTGTATACTTGTAATTTGTACACTTTTCTAGACGTGTGTATTAAAAAATACTTCAAAATAAAAAAATTTAAATCCATTATATATTTTATATACCAATATCTACCATGTGAATAAATGCACAGGAAAAAGACTAGAAGGAAACGAACCAAAGGTAGTCTCTCATTCATTCATTTGTTCATTCATCCAATGGCTACTTACGGAGAACCTACAATACCAGGTATGGTGTTGGGTACTGGACAAGGCCAGGTACTGAGCACTGCATTCTCCAGGAGTGAATTTTTTGCATTTTTCTTCTTCTTTTTATATTTCTAAAAAGTTATTGTGAATATGTTTTTACTTATAACTGGGCATTATATATATTTAGTTTTTAAAGATTCTGATAGAACTGTAGTTCAGAAAGGGGTGTATTGATACAACTTTGTAGCCATGTTCTAATAGATGAGTTTTTGAGATATTTACTTATTTTTGAAGTAACATTGGTATTCTCCAGGAGGGCTTTTCCATACCCTTTGTAAAATTTATTCCTTTAGCAAACAGAAATAATAATTTTTAGAAAAAAGTGTATTTTTATTAGTAAGATTTTATATTATGTTCAACATCTGCCTATCTTAATATAAGTATGTATATTTTTTGAAGAACAAATTTTTATTTGGAGTTAATTTATTACATAAATATTATAAATTTTTTATCAATAACAACATTTTGGGGTAGTAAAAATATAAAAAATATATAGTGTAAAATGAATTTGAATTCATATAAATACAAATTATCTATGCCATGACTTTTTGTGAATGAGATTTATCTTTTTCACTCTTTTTCTTCTGTTTCTCTTCTGCTTGTTTTTCAGAATAATCTTTAAGAAGATGATTCAGCTGTGGTTCACATTGGCTTGCATGTTGTAATCCATCTTCCCTTCCTAAAAAAGAGATAAAACGTGAGACGACGATATTTCAGTCATCTCACACAGTGGCAAAGTCAGAGCTAGTCCTACCTGAACCACTCCAAGCACTAACTCAAGAGTCATTTTTAATTCAAAACACTTGAATTAAAGATATTTTTATATTTTACCTTCACAGTGTTGGATCACACGTCCCCAGAGTCGATTTTTCCGCAAACAGGCTAAATTTCCCACGATCAATAAATGCCTCCTTCCTCTGGTCAATGCAACATTCATTCTTTTTTCTGAATCAATAAATCCTACTTGTCTTGTCCTTACACAGGACAGAATAATAATCTCCTTTTCAGCTCCCTGAAAAGCATCTACTGTGGATACCTGCACGGCTTTGATATCAGGATGATCAAAGTCCACGGCATTGAGTGAATGACAAAGCTGTGGAGGAAAAGACGAGATCACACAGGGAAGAGACCATGAAGAACTTAAGCCCTGAACCTATTCACAGCAGCTATTTTTATTTAACTAGTAGTGGATAATTTTCATTTTTTAATGATTCACATAGATTTGGTAGTTTATAAAATGATTCATAAATAACTAGATGTCAATATAAATTAGGAAACAAAAGCAAAAGTGATGATTTATCTATTGTTGGGGAATTCATCCAGATATACTAATTCAGAGTTGAAAATTAATAATAGAATAGATGAAAAATATTTTAAAAAAGAAAAAAAGTAAAAACTAGTTAGAAGTAATTGGTTTATATGTACATTAATATTTGCTATCTACTTTTGATTTATTAATAAAATGAAATAATAATGAAAGAACATTTTGGAAAACAGAGATTGAATCCCATCTGGCCCAAAACACAAAGCATACACTGTATTTTCTTCCCTCTAATTTGTTTATTTGCATTTTGCCCTAACAGCTGTAAACTGAATTTAATTAAACCTTGTTAGGTTTACATTTAATTATACAGAAAAAAAGCCAGACCACACAAAAATCAGAATTTTTAAAAATGTTACACTCCCAAAAGTTTTTTAAGTACCAAACCCAACTACTACTCAAATGTAACTATCAAATATTGTAACAAAAAGTCCCAATATTTAAGTGTCATAATACGATACAAACCTTGTACATCTGGGATTTGTATAATGTTATCACCCCGATCACCGAGCCTGCTATTCCACTCACAATCAGTGATTGAATCAGCTTGAGTGTAAAAGCAGCTTCTGCCACATTATGAAAGCTGTTATCTCTTTCAATCTGGAATATGAAACAGAGCCTAAATTATATTTCCCAGAAAGGCTGTGGAAAGACCAAGAAAACCATATAAACAACAACAATAAAATTAAACCAGGAAACTAAACCATGTTGACTCTCATTAATGTCATTTACCTGCTCCAGTCCTTTAACGTTATAGAAACACAGAGTTGGGAGCCATTCCAATAAAGGGCTCCTCTCTGTTTCTGAAATGCCATTCATGAGGTTTCCTTCATAAAACAGATCATTAGAGATAGCACTGATTGCAGGGTGACAACGGTATTGGGTTCTCAACAGAACTGGCTTATGACCCTAAGAAATTTAAATGAAGAAAAAAAAGTTAAAGCATTTTTTTCCTTAGGGGGAAAAAAAGATTAGTATTTAAAAATTTAAAAATATCAACATACTGTGCTCTTAGTATTACAACTATGATCAAATAGACTATAAGTAACAATTTTTAATTACTAAAAATATCTTCATGGTAACCTATTATTTACACCACAAAATTATACAGCATGTCAAATGTTAGACTTATCTAATAAGTTTGGTGCCTAACATTAGGTGGTTTCATAATGTATGTGGAGTTGACCTGACACTAAATTGAAAAGGAATCTTCAAAAAATATATATTTGAGGGGCACCTGGGTGGCTCAGCCGGTTAAGTGTCTGACTTCAGCTCAGGTCATGATCTCATGGTTTGTGGGTTTGAGCTCTGCATCGTGCTCTGTGCTGACAGCTCGGAGCCTGGAGCCTGCTTTGGATTCTGTGTCTCCCTCTCTCTGTCCCTCCCCCGCTTGCGTGCGTGCTCTCTCTCTCTCTCAAAAATAAATAAACATTAAAAATTTTTAAAAAATGTTAGAAAGAGTTGTTGATAGCTCATTAATTTTTCTCCTTGGGCACAAGCCATCTTATATTTTGAATCCTCAAAGAAGTTTCCAATCTTGTTAGTGCATCATAAAATCCACATTCCATCCAAGTTAGAGCTCTTGTAGAGCATGCTCTGTGTTTGCAAAATGTTCTGGAGCACTATTTGAACATTTTGAATAACTAAAAGGTACTCCAACAATAATAATGCACAGTTAAAGGCAGGATTAATGATCACACAGACAAGGTATCTTTTATGGAAGAAAAACAGTAAGGAAAAAAACAGTCCTTGTATTATTTAGGGCATAAGTTTGTGGATGAGTCTAAGTCAGTGGGCATGTGAAAACCTCTGCCAAAAATACAAAATATGCTCAAAGTACAAAAATTCTCAAATGATTTTTTTTTTATTCAAAGGACCATTATTTAGTACTAGAAACAATGTTAGAAAAATGATTAAATTATGGTATATTCACATAATATTTGGTGATTAAAATATTTGTGACAACAGTGATTACAAAGCTAGTAATAACACAGGGAAATGGTTTATTATAATGCAAAGTTTAAAAAAGGCAGGAGAGGGGCGCCTGGGTGGTGCAGTCGGTTAAGCGTCCGACTTCAGCCAGGTCACGATCTCGCGGTCTGTGAGTTCGAGCCCCGCATCCGGCTCTGGGCTGATGGCTCGGAGCCTGGAGCCTGTTTCCGATTCTGTGTCTCCCTCTCACTCTGCCCCTCCCCCGTTCATGCTCTGTCTCTCTCTGTCCCAAAAATAAATAAAAAACGTTGAAAAAAAAAATTTTAAAAAAGGCAGGAGAGTAACTACATGGTATGGTTTCAACTACGTAAAAATACATATTTTTACAGATTTATTGCGATATAATTGACATTTAACATAATTGTGTAAGTATAACACAATTGTATAAGCTGAAGGTGAACCATGAATTGATTTGATATTCATATATTGCAAATTGACTACCACCATAGCATTAGGTAACACCTCTATCACATCACATAATTAGGTAATTACATTTCTTTTTTAATAGTGAGAACATGCAACATCTACTCTCTTAGCAATTTTCAAGTATATGATATTATTAACTATAATTACCATGCTGTTAATTAGATCCCCAGAACTTACTCATCTGATAACTGGAAATTTATGCCCTTTGACCAACATCTCCCTCTTCCTACCTTTCTACCTCCTAGCTCATGGTAACCACCATTGTACTCTTTGTTTCTATGAGGTCAGCTTTTTTTTAGATTCTACAGGTAAGTGATAACATACAGTATTTATCTCTTTCTGATTTATTTCACTTAGCATAATGCTCTCAAGGTATATCCATGTTGTTGTAAGTGGCAAGACTTCCCTCTTTTTTTATGGCTGAATGATATTCCATTGTGTGCACATATATCAAATATATGTATTCTTACAGTGTATATATTTGATATATGCAGACATCCCTAGGATAAAAGCTGGAAGGAATGATACCAAAATATTACAAAGGATTCTCTCTTGGGGGCAGTGAGGTTATTATAGATTTTTTTTAACCTTTTAGTTTTCTGTAGTTTCCACACTTTCTATAATGAATAATAGATACTATTTTTGTTTCTTTTAATTAATTCTGAACTAGTTCAAATATACAGAAAAGCAAAAAAATATAATACTCATCTATGTACCACACAAATCTGACATTAGTATTTAGTCATCTTGCTTCAGATTTCCTTTTTGTTAAAATATGAAATGTAGCATAGATAGCTATGCCCCCCCCACCTGCCCCCCGCACTCATCTATTTCCTCTACCACCTTGTCTAGAAACAGCTCCAATACTAACTGTGTTTTATGGCATTCCCATGCAAGCTTTATATGTTTCATACATGGGCATGTATGTATGAATAATACACATTATTTGCTGTGTTTTTGAAATTCACATAAATTGTATTTTATACTATGTATCTCTTTGTACCTTGCTTCTTTCAACATCTACTATGTTTATGAGAATGATCTATATGGATCAAGTTCATTCACCTTGAATGTTTTATATATTCCATTTCGTAAATTCAATTCCATTATATTCTACAAGTAAATCCACTTTTCAGTCTATCTTTATTTGCCCTTTTAAAATTCCCTCAATAATCTACTTCATGTTTTGAAAATCATCGACAACAGATAAGTGAAAGAGCAAAGAGCATAACGGCATGTGTTGTACGGTAGCATTTGTAAAAGAGGGGGGAAATATTTTATGTATTTGCTTATGATGGCATAAATTATCACTAGAAGAATACAAGAAAAAGATGACAGTGCTTTGGGGCAGAAAAACTGAGTGGTTGGGAGACAGGAGTAAAAGTCTTCACTCTACTTTATGGTTCCTTTAGAATTTGCATTTTGAATCATGTGACTAGGTTACCTATTTAAAAATGTTTTCAGAATATAAATAATTTTTTAAATTAAGATTTTTTTTTAATTTTTTTTTTTCAACGTTTATTTATTTTTGGGACAGAGAGAGACATAGCATGAACGGGGGAGGGGCAGAGAGAGAGGGAGACACAGAATCGGAAACAGGCTCCAGGCTCTGAGCTATCAGCCCAGAGCCCGACGCGGGGCTCGAACTCACGGACCGCGAGATCGTGACCTGGCTGAAGTCGGACACTTAACTGACTGCGCCACCCAGGCGCCCCTAAATTAAGATTTTTAAAAAGCCAATGGAAAGGTCTGATTCAAAAGAATCTGAACACGGACTTATCATGGAAGGGGTAGAAAGTTGTGCAATTCAATTCAGTTACAATTAATAACTCAAGATAATTGAAAGCTTGAGTCTTCACAAAATTGAGTACAACTCAACTCAAAACAACACAACTTGAAACTCAGTGTAAGGGGAAACTTCTGAAAAAGGTGGAATAACACTGACTTGCAGAATCCATTCTCCAATACCTAAAGAAACATCTACAACAATATATTAAAAATAGCAAAGGAAAAATTCAGTAGCCATGCACCAAAGAAAGGTTTAGAGACAACTCAATGCCATAAAGTTTATAAAGTGCTTATCAAGAAACAGCATTCTAAAGCAGAAGGGAGAGGGGTGCCTGGGTGGCTCAGTCGGTTAAGTGGCTGACTTCCGCTCAGGTCATGATTTCGCGGTCCGTGAGTTCAAGCCCCGCGTCGGGCTCTGTGCTGACAGCTCAGAGCCTGGAGCCTGTTTCAGATTCTGTGTCTCCCTCTCTCTGACCCTCCCCTGTTCATGCTCTGTCTCTCTCTGTCTCAAAAATAAACGTTAAAAAAAAGTAAAAAATAAAAAATAAAGCAGAAGGGAGAAATGCAGTACAGATCTTTCTTGACTTATGATGGCGTTACATCCTGATGAACTCATCATAAGTTGAAAATGGAAGTGAAAATGCATTTAATACACTTACCCTATGGAACATCATAGCTTAGCCTATTCTACCTTAAACATGCTCAGAATACTTACATTAGCTAGCAATTGGGTTAAATCATCTAACACAAAGCCTAATTTATAATGAAATATTGAATATTTCATGTAATTTATTTAACACGATACTGACAGTGAAAAACAGAATGGCTGTATGGGTGCAGAATGGCTGTAAGTGTATAGGTTGTTTACAGTCATGACCATGTGGCTGACTGGGAGCTGTGGCTCGCTGCACTGCCCAGCATCATGAGAGAGGATCTTACATCATATCGTTAGCCTGGGAAAAGATCAAAATTCAAGATTCAAAGGATAGTTTCTACTAAATGTGTATCACTTTCACACCATCATACAGTTGAAATTGTTAAGTCCAAATATTGTAAGTCAAGGACCATCTGTATGGTGAGATTCCTAACTTCTCTAGAAGTCATAACATAGAAATTGCTCCTAAGAATAGTAATGAAAGAGGGAAAGTGATCTGAGCAGTTAGTTTTTAGTGAAGTGAAGGCTCTGAGGATGAAACATCAAACTGGGGGGACACCTGAAGTCCAAGAATATTCCTTGTCTGGGAAAGGGACAATACCTCCAACTATGTGGAATGAATCCTGATACTGGATATTTAATAAAACCTTAGAATTGAGAGAGCCCATGTAAGCAAAAAAAGGCAGTACACGTTCTTAACTTTTTTTTTTTTACTTATTTTTGAGAGAGAGAAAGAGAGAGAGACAGGGAATGAACAAACGGGGGAGGGGCAGAGAGAGAGACACACAGAATCCGAAGCAGCTCCAGGCTCCAAGCTGTCAGCATAGAGCCCCACGCAGGGTTCGAACCCATGAACCGTGAGATCACGACCTGAGCCAAAGTCGGACGCTCAACCGACTGAGCCACCCAAGTGCCCCAAGACAGTACACATTCTTAATTCAGTTCTATTCCAGTCCCACACCTACCCCACTCCCCACACCCTATTTTCAGGGTACTAAGAAAATACAGAATCTGAGAGCTACCTAAGCAAGAACATCAGGAGATCAAGCAGGAATGGCAACTGTGCTAACACACTACAGCTTCCCCTCAAACTAACAAGATAAAGACAATGCAAACACTATGTATAGAACGCAGCCTAGACAAAATATAACCAAGAAACAGAAGAAAGTTTTCCTCAAGTCTCAACCTTTAGAATATAATCAGAATGTAACTGAGTGAAATAAAATCTCAACAGTGAGATGATGAAAAGACAATGAGATTTAAAAAGATAATGAGATTAAAAGGGAAATTTCAATCCTAACAAACTAATTTTCAAAATAGTATCATTAGAGAACTAAAGGAAGCAAAGAACAAATGGAATTTCTTCATAAAACTCACTACAACCCAACTTAAAACTCAATGCAACTTCAAACTCAATGTAAGGGGAACAGACATATTAGAAAGCCTTCACAGATAATGAAGACAAAAAATTAAAGTAACATTAATGGAAACAGATAAAGATACCCAATATAAAAATAATTGAGGGGCCTTTGTATTTTAGACCAAATGTGTCTCCGACCCCAGTTCCTATGTTGCAGCCCTAAACCCCACGGAGATGATATTTGGAGGCGAGGCCTTTGGAAGGTAATTAGGTTCAGATGAGGTCATGAGGACGGGGTCCTTATGATAAGATTAGTTTCCTTATTAGAAGAGGAAGAGGCCAGAGTTTTTTTCTCATTCTACCATGTGAGGACACGGCCAAGAAGAGCATTCTTACCAGGAACCAAATCTGAAGGTACCTTGATCTTGGCCTTCCCAGCCTCCAGAACTGTGAGAAATAAATGTCTGTTGGTTAAGCCACCCAGTCTATGGTATTTTCTTACAGCATCCTGCACAGACTAAGCTACTGGTAGAGAATTCATCAGGTAGAGCAGAACCCTTTCCTGAAACAAAGAAACAAGAGTCTCCAGTTTGAGAGAACTTTTATTACAGAACGATTAGTTACAGAAAGCTCCACACTGAGATATACTGTGGCAAATTTATAAACTTTAAGGTTGTAAAAAGAGTTATTGTATCTAGGTAGAAAAAATAAATCATTACAAGGGGAAAATAATCAGGCTGGCCCTAAAATTCACAGTAATACTTGATGCAACTATTCAGTAAGCCAAGATGCCTTTTACATTTAAAAGCAATGGACATTTTGAAACAAAACGGACTCAGGAAAGTATGTATCTATAAGTCATTCTTGAAAAAAAAAAAATTGATGATGCAGTCCAAAGCACCCATATGAATGACACTGAAACTTCTAAATATAGAACTAATTCTAGGGTCACCTGGGTGGCTCAGGTCATGATCTCATAGTTTGTGAGATCGAGTCTTGGGTCGGGGCTCTGTGCTGACAGTTTGGAGCCTTTTTGGGATTTTCTCTCTCTCCCTCTCTCTCTGCCCCTCCCCTACATGCATGCGCACACGTGTGTGTGCGCGCGCATGCATGCGTGCTCTTTCTCTCTCTCAAAATAAACACTTTTTAAAAAATTAAAAAATATATAGAATGACTCTAAACAATTGTACAAATTATGACTATAGAACAAAAAGAATAACAACGTAACTAACAAAAATAGGAATAAGGGAAGGGATAAGAAAAGGGGGAAAAGCATGAGAGCACTAATATCTCTACCGTTTAGAGCAAAGCAATCAATCCATCCATCTAAAATCTCTTGTTAGAAGGATCTTTTAGGAAATACTATCTCTTGAGGGTGAAGAAACATTTACTTGAGATTTAATCATTCTTTTAGTTTCATTTCTATTTTTCTTCCTCTGTTAAGAAAGTACAGATTATTCGGTGTCTGGGGGGCTCAGTAAGTTAAGCATCTGACTTCAGTTCAGGCCATGATCTCATGGTTCATGAATACAAACCCTGCTTCAAATGAGCACAAGCCCCACTTTGGGTGAGCATGAGCCCTGCTTTGGGTGAGACCCAGTTCTCTCTCTCTCTCCCTCTCTCTCTCTCTGTCTGCCCTTTGCTCAGTTATACCCTCTCTCTCAAAAAAAAAGTACAGATTATTGAAAGTTCAAACAGCAAAGTAACTCCTTAAATGCAATTTAAGCTAGCAACACTGATAAAATTTTTCTTTTGGTAGATTTTCTATATTCTTTTGGTCGTAATACTTTAATATTCTGCTTATAAAAATAGCTTGATTTTGAATATTGCATCAAAACAATAGTAATAATAAATAGATAAGCAAATTGTGGTACATGCATACAATGGAATATTATTCAGCCATAAAAAATTAAATAATATAGACCAATGGAATAGAATAGAGGGTCCAGAAATAAACCTGCACATAGTCCACTGATTTTTGTCAAGGGTGCCAAAACCATTCAATGGGGAAAGGACAGATTTTTTTTGACAAATGGTGCTAGAAAAACTGAATATATGCATGGGAGAAAAAAAAACTGGACCATATCTTATACCTTTACAAAAATAAACTCAAGATGGATCAAAGAATCTTAAGTAAAATGTAAGACCAAAACTATAAAACTCTTGAAGAAAACACTGGGGAAAATTTGTATGTTACTGGATGAGGTTTCATGGATATGACCCCAAAAGCACAAGCAACACAAGAAAAAAAAAATAGATAAACTGGATTTCAGCAAAATTACAGAACTTTTGTTCATCAAAGGAAACTGTCAAGGGGCGCCTGGGTGGCTCAGTCAGTTAAGTGTCTGACTTCAGCCCAGGTCCTGATCTCACAGTTCGTGAGTTCAAGCCCCACGTTAGGCTCTGAGCTGATAGCTCAGAGCCTGGAGTCTGCTTTGGATTCTATGTTTCCCTCTCTCTCTGCTCCATCACTGCATGCACTCTGTCTCTCTCAAAAATGAACAAAGGTTAAAAAAAGAAAAAAAGAAAAAAGAAAAGAAAAGAAAGAAACAGACTCTTAACTACAGAAAACAAACTGATGTGGTTACCAGAGGGGAAGTGGGTGGGGGATGGGTTAAACAGGTGATCAGGACTAAGAAGGGCACTTACTGTGATGAGCATCAGGTGTTGTATGGAAGTGTTGAATCACTACACTGTACACCTGAAACTAATATTACACTGTATGTTAACTAACTGGAATTTAAATAAAAACTTAAAAAACAAAGAGAAAGGATTTAAAAAAAAAAACCCATAAAATTATTATATGACCCAGTAGTAGCACTTCTGCATGTATACTCAACAGAACTGAAAGCAGAGACTCGAATAGGTATCTGTATACCAATGCTCATGGCACTGTTATTCACAATAGCTGAAAGACAGAAACAACCCAAATATCCATCCACAGATGAGAGGATATATGAAATGTGGTATTACATACAATGGAATATTATTTGGTGTTAACAAGGAATGAAATTCTGACACATATTACAACATGGACACACTCTGAATGGATTATGCCAAGTAAATAAGCCAAACACAAAAGGACACAAATCATATGATTATACTTATATGAAGCACATAGAGGAGGCAAATTCACAGAGGCAGAAAGCTGAATAGAGGTTACCAGGTGCTCAGGAAAGAAGAGGCATTATTGTTTAATGGGTACAAAGTTTCTGTTGGGATAATGAAAAAGTTCTAGATATGAGTAGGGAGATGACTACAGTACCATTAAGAATGTATTTTTGTTTAATGTAATACAGTATTGATATATGCTATAATGTGGATGAACCTCAAAAACTCGGTGCTAAGTGACATAAGCCAGGCACAAAAGGTCACATATTGTATAGATTCTGGGTTGTATATGATATGAAAGTTGTAAGATTGTATGACATAAAGTATACTGACTAGATACGACTATACAGACTGAAAACAGACTGGTGGTTGCCAGGGTCTGGAGAGAGGAGGGAATGGAGAAACTGCTAAATGGGTATGGGTTTTTATTTTTGGGTGACAGAAGTGTTTTCAAATAGAGCCCGTGTTTACACAGTACCGTGAACGTATTAAATGCCACTGAATTATCCACTTTTAAAACGGTTAATTTTACATTATGTGAATGTCACCTCTATTTAAAGATATATTATCACCACTGTTATTCAACACAGTATTGGAAGTCTTAGCCTCAGCAATCAGACAACATAAAGAAATAAAGGCATCCAAATCGGCCATGAGGTCAAACTTCCACTTTTCGCAGATGACATGATACTCTATATGGAAAACCCAAAAGATTCCACCAAAAAACTGCTAGAACGGATTTTGAATTCAGCAAAGTTGCAGGACATAAAAACAATGCACAGAAACTGGTTGCATTCCTATACACCAACAATGAAACAACAGAGAGAGAAATAAAAGAATCGATCCCATTTACAACTGCATCAAAACCCATAAAATACCTAGGAATAAATCTAACCAAAGAGGTGAAAAATCTATACACTGAAAACTATAGAAAGCTTATGAAAGAAATTGAAGACACAAAGAAATGGAAGAAGAGTCCATGCTCCTGGATAGGAAGAACAAAGATTGTTAAAATGTCAATACTACCCAAAGCAATCTATATATTCAATGCAATCCTTATAAAAATAACGCCAGCATTCTTCACAGAGCTAGAATAAACAATCCTAAAATTTGTATGGAACCAGAAAAGACCCCAGATAGCCAAAGCAATGCTGGAAAAAGAAAACCAAAGCAGGAGGCATCACAATTCCAGACTTCAAGCTGTATTACAAAGCTGTAACCATCAAGACAGTATGGTACTGGCACAAGAACAGACACTCAGATCAATGGAACAGAATAGAGAACCCAGAAATGGACCCACAAACATATGGCCAGCTAATCTTTGACAAAGCATATTTATCCAAGGGATATAGGTATGCTGTTTTGAAGGGGCACATGCTCCCCAATGTTTATAGCAGCATTATCAACAATAGCCAAAGTATGGAAAGAGCCCAAATGTCCATTGATGGATGAATGGATAAAAAAGATGTGGCATACACACACACACACACACACACACACACACACAATGGAGTATTACTCGGCAATCAAAAAGAATGAAATCTTGCCATGAGCAGCTACATGGATGGAACTAGAGGGTATTATGCTAAGCGAAAAGTAGTCAGTCGGAGAAAGACAAATATCATATGACTTCACTCATATGAGGACTTTAAGATACAGAACAGATGAACACAAGGGAAGGGAAGTAAAAATGATATAAAAGCAGGGAGGCAGACAAAACATGAGACTCTTAAATATGGAGAACAAACAGAGGGTTATTGAAGGGGTTGGGGGAGGGGGGATGGGCTAAATGGATAAGGGGCATTAAGGAATCTACCCCCGTAATCATCGTTGCACTATATGCTAACTAACTTGGATGTAAAGTAAAAATAAATACATAAATAAATTAATTAAATTTTAAAAAAGATACATTAATAATTAGGGGAGCCTGGGTGGCTCCATCAGTTAAGTGTCAGACTTGATTTAGGCTCAGGTCATGATCTCATGGTTCACTGAGTTCGAGCCCTGCATTGGGCTCTGCGATGACTTCTTGGGATTCTGTCTCTCCCTCTCTCTCTGCTCCTCCCCTGCTCAGGATCCCTCTCTCTCAAAATTAGTAAATGTTAAAAAATATATATGTGTATATTAATAATTAATTAAAAAAAATTCTTTTAAATGTGAAGCAGCACTCTACAACAGCCCTACAATAGGGGACATGGATAATAAAGACATTATAGAGTTTTTTAAGATTTTAGAGCAAAAGCCATATATTTACTACCCACTATTAAAGTAGTACATGGGGAAAAGATTCATTATATAAAAGGGTACTTAAATTACAAGGTGCTAGTTATCTTTAAGAGGGGTACTTTCTAAACAGTTACAATTATTTTAGGGCAGGGACTAAGCCTTCTAATATTTTCATTTTCGATCTATCTACACAGTATATAATCCATAAATGATAATTCTGCATGAATTGAACAGTAGTACCATTAAGCAGAGCCGATCAAAAAGAGTTTGTTCTAATCCATTTTCATGAGCTGCATCAGAACCCTGAATAGTAGGAGGAAGCTGTTTGGGATCTCCAACAAGAATCAGCTTTTCACACTCGAACCTAAAAACAGAATTCCAAAAATTAATCTAAGCAATAAGAGAAGGCATGCATTGACATCATTTGCTGCACTATTTTCCAACATGTATTCCCAGAGTTCTGGGAACTAACAAGGCTTAATAATGCTAATAAATGTATTAAAAGGCTTTGAACTTACTCAGTAAAAAACCCCTTACAATTTTTTCCTACATAAAATGTACTAAATGTCCCCTTGCCTCTGCATGGAATTAGCATTTTGCCCAACACGTTTTGAGAAACAATGACTTTTAAATTCTATAAACTTAGAGGCTTTCATAGAAAACATTTGGCTTAAACTCTTGCTTTAGAATGAAATAAAGTTCCTGGGGCTAAATGTCTTTTTAAATCGAGGTAGGATATCGTGGGAAAATGTCCAATTTTTTGTAGAAAAACTTGTATCTAAATCTCAACTCCATTATATTCTATGGACACAACAAGTTATTTAACTTCTCCAAGCTTCAGCACTCTTACCAGTAACCTGGATATGCTACTACTTTGCATAACTGTTATCAGGACTTCGTGCAGTATATAATGTGTTTAGTATACAGCAGGTGCTTCACATAACAGGAAATATTTCTTGTTACTCATATTAGCATTATTGCTTCTATTGTTAAATAGATTAACCCTATTACTCCTCTATCCTCTGTGCAGGACCTTACTGTTCCTCCATTCCTGGCTCCTGAGTGGGGTGACCAACTCATATTGGTTTGCTTAGGACTGTCCCAGTTTAACCTAAAATTCCCATGATGCAAGACCTCCCAAGGCCTGGGAAAATCATGACAGTAGGTACTCGTTCCTTCATTAACTTGGGATAGAACAAGGATTAGAACTCAGGCCTACTGAGTCCAAGTCTAGCACTCTTTCCACTGCCTTCAGGATCCCTCAGAGATGCTTTAAAAGCACAATGTTTCAATTAACTGATACAGCTTAGAAGATTTTATAGTCTTCTAAATTTTATTGGACAAAGTTTCATTTTCAACTTATTTTTCTGTACATAGTTTATATCCTTTCATAATATAAATTTTATTTTCAGAACTTAAACACTGGAACTTTATCAAAGTAAGCAACTGAAGAACATTCTTCAGTAGACTTAGGTTCTCAAAATAGGACTAAAGAAGAACCTCTAATCTAGGTGAGAAACCTGCAAGGTTCTCTAGTAAAATTCTAGCACTAGTGTTATCAAGGCTTTAAAAATTATGTGATCTATCATCAGGGAAATGTAAATCAAAACTACAAGGAGATATCACCTCACACCTGTTAGAATGGCTAAAATCAACAACCAAAGAAACAACAGGTGTTGGCGAGGATGTGGAGAAAAAGGAACCCTTGTGCACTATTGGTGGGAATGCAAACTGGTACAGCCACCATGGAAAACACTGTAGGGGTTCCTCAAAAAGTTAAAAATAGAACTACCCTATGATCTAGCAATTGCACTACTAGGTATTTACCCAAAGGATACAAAAATACTAATTCAAAGGGATACATGCACTCTTATGTTTACAGCAGCATTATTTACCATAGCAAAGATATAATAGCAGCCCAAGTGTCCATCCAGTGATGAATGGATAAAGAAGTCGGGTATACATACAATGAATATCATTCAGCCATAAAAAAGGAATGAAATCTGGCCATTTGCAATGACACAGATGGAGTGAGAGTATAATGCTAAGTGAAACAAATCAACCAAAAAAAGACAAATACCATCTCATTTCACTCATATGTGGAATTTAAAAATAAACAAGAAAGGGAAAAAAATAAGAGAGAGGTAAACCAAGAAACAAACTCTTAACTATCGAGAACAAACAGATGGTTGCAAGAGGGGAGGTGGGTGGGGGGAATGGGGTGAAATAGATGATGGGGATTAAGGAGGGCACTTGTGATGAGCACAGGATGATGTACAGAATTGATGAATCACTATATTGTATACCTGAAACTAATATAACATTGTATATTAACTCCCTGGAATTAAAACGAAAACTTTAAAAAGAATTATGTGATCCAAATGTCTCAACTGTGATCTAACAAAATTTTGACACATTAACCCCTCTCAAGTTCCCCTCTGCATTCTTTTAAAAAGTCACTTTAGTACCTAAACTGTTAAAAATTTTCAAAAAGTTTGGTAAGAGTTTGAAGTGCAAAATTATTTGAAATATTATGATATCTGGGTGTGTTTTGGAAAGGAATTTTTTAGGTTACCTTGCAATGGGAAGGAGAGAGGCCGGTTCAGTTATTTGACTACACTCATCCAGCACAACTACAGGAAATTTAAGATCATTCATGCATGGGAATGGGCAGGCTGCACAGGTAACTCCAACTACCCGCACCTTTATTACAATAAGAATATTATTAATTAACAAACTTTTAAAAAATAAGACAATGTATTTACCAAAGAACTTGTAGGCTAAAATCAGAAACGAGCTGTCCTAATTTAATTACTGGCAATCAGAAATCATAGGTCACTTTATTTCCACATTTTTGTCATTCCCACAGAGTGAATGGAAATCACAGCATAGAGGCTACTTAAGCCACAAGCCCCTTAATAAGAACAGATAAAAGACACATTTTGACATTCACAAGGGAGGTATTACAGTGTCAGGATTTAAAACGTTAAGGATGATATGCATATTTTATCCTTCTAGATGAAGCTAAATAAACACCACATGTGTTATCATCAACACAGGCCAAAGTGCTCCACGAAGAGCACTGAACACACTAATGAACTGCACTCTAGGATTTTAACTTACTTAAGAAAGTAAAGATGGCTACTTCTAAACAACAGTAAATTAGTGTCCTTGTGGCCTGTAAGTATATTTGAATCTTATAAGAGAATACCATTATTCTCAAGGCAAAAAGCCTGATGTAAAAAAAAAAAAAAAAAAAAAAAAAAAAGCTCATATTTAATCTCTGCAACTAAATATAAACAAGAGGAAAATGACTGAATTTTCTAATTACATGTGGCCATTGTACTAGTAGTCTAATAGCTACACACACACACACACACACACACACAAACACACACATGTGTGTACAGATACACATACACACAAGCATATATACATTTTTTTTCCTCTCTTAACAATCTGAAGTATAATTCTACTTCTTGGTAGCAAGGGCAGTCCACACAAACTGACCAAAATTTTGTCAACAAATGTGATTGACAAAAATATGCTTTACAAATTAAACACTGCCTCCATAGGCCCTGTGAAACAAGAAATATTATAAACTCCTTATTTTCTTTAATAATAGATAACATTTATCACATACAATAACGCTTCGTCAGTTAGGTTCTCCTCTTGTTAAAAACAAAACCAAAAATCCCAAGGCCCCATTTATATTAGAAACTCCACAGTTTTTAAATATTCAGCTCTTGCGAAAGGATCCAGCAGGGGACACCACACGGTAGCACTATACATTCTCATGGTACCACTCTCAAATGGCATTCCTCATTTAATTTCTGGGAACTGTATCTGATAAGACAACCTTAGAATGAGAACCCTGAAGTTGTGACCCAGGAAGCAGTTTTTTTAGTTAAATAAATATCTAATACAAAAACCTAAATAACTAAGTTTTCTTTAAAATATCATTATTATTACTGAGGAGGGCACTCATTGGGATGAGCACTAGGGGTTGTATGTCAGCGATGAACCATGGGAATCTACCCCAAAAACCAAGAGCACACTTCACATGCTGTATGTTAGCCAAGTTGACAATAAATTATATTGAAAAATAGGGGCGCCTGGGTGGCGCAGTCGGTTAAGCGTCCGACTTCAGCCAGGTCAAGATCTCACGGTCTGTGAGTTCGAGCCCCGCGTCGGGCTCTGGGCTGATGGCTCAGAGCCTGGAGCCTGTTTCCGATTCTGTGTCTCCCTCTCTCTCTGCCCCTCCCCCGTTCATGCTCTGTCTCTCTCTGTCCCAAAAAAAATAAATAAAAACGTTGAAAAAAAAAATTAAAAAAAAAAAAGAAAAATAAAATAAAATACTGTATTATTTATATATTTTAATTTGTCCTTGTATTGCTGAGGTTCTAACTACAGAAGAGATTTTTATTATTGATCTAGGAAATAGTCAACCACGAAGCATTTTTTAAAATTAATTTTATTGTAAAGACATGCCACTTTAGAAATGTGTTAGCTCTGACCGTGGAAATTTGCTAAATAAACTTTAAGAAAAATGTTTCCTTTAAAAGAGTTCTCATTTGTGAACAGATATTACCAGTGAGCAACAGATTATGCTATCTGGGCTTTTGCTCAGAAAATTATCAAAGAAGTCGTTAACAATTATTCTTACATGTCAATATTATGTTGAGTAAGTGACTAAAATGGTAAATAATTTACATAAATGACTAATTTGCATTGATTGAACACAGTCAAACTCAGCCCTTCTGGATTAAGTAGAGAAGGAAGTAGAATTTGACTCTATAATTCAAAATACTTGAAAGCTCATCTGAAGCCTTCTGAGGACTTCTGTAAGCAAAACTTGTTGCAGATTGGTTATCATTTCCAAATCCCCCCCTCCCTCCTTGTGAGAGTATTACACATCCGCACCCTTTGCCATGTGGCTTTGCAGCGCTTCCCACCAGAGAAGTAGGTGGAGTGTATTTCCCTGTCCCACTACTGCTGGGCTTGGCCATCTGACCTGTTAAAGCAAATGGAGTATTAGCAGACATAATATGAACAAACGCTTTAAATGTATTTGTGTGATCCTGCCCACCTTCTTGTGCTTCTGCCATCCGTCAGGAGAAGGCCATCATGCCATAGGCAACTGTTCTCAGAACGAGAGACCTGAACCACAGCCTCAAGCTGGGCCGTGCCAAATGACCTCTACAGTCATGAGTCTGTTGTCTTAAAGTACTGAGATTTTGTTTGTTAAGCAGCATTTTTTGGAAAGAGCTAAGCAATACCAGGACCCAAGGATGTTGATTTTTCCAAATTTCTTTTTATATAATTTTTTTAAGTTTATTTATTTTGAGAAGGGGTGGGGGAAGGAGAAGGAGAGAAAGAGAATCCCAAGCAGGCTCCACACTGTCAGTGCAGAGACCGATGCGGGGTTTGAACTCATGAACCGTGAGATCATGACCTGAGCTGAAACCAAGAGTCAGCCGCTCAACTGACTGAGCCGCCCAGGTGCCCCGATTTTTCCAAATCTCTTGCAGAAAGTGACCAATGTCCACATGGTCCAAAAAGCCAACAACCCCCTTTTCCTCCATTCCTCTTTCTTTTCTGCATGCTCTCCTTTCATTGGTGGGAGCTACTCATTGGCTTCTTTCTCATCAGCTGCCAGCTGAAGGAAGCTGCTCTGGATGAGAAGTTGATAAAAGGGATGATGCTACCTGTTACAGGTTAGGATCCTATGTGCCCGGTCTTGGCTTCCAATACCTAGAAGCAAGTATCTGAGACTCCTAGATTCTCAGATACAGACAGACCCTGAAAGGCTTGGCTTTCTAGGGAAAGCATTAAAGACAAATTTCACTTGATATTTTGCCCAGGTCAGACCTTCTCCTCTCCAATTTCACCTAGAAAAAAACCAAGTTTCACTTAACTTGCCAAGAAAACTATCTTCTGTTTCCTCTTTAAGGGGAGGTTTTTCTCAATAAATAATTATTATAAATAATATACTTATATATAACTTATATAAAAATTATAAAATAATGCATTAATAATAAAAACCTTTTCTTTTTCCTCTTTAAGCTTATAAAAAGATATACAAATAGGGGCACCTGGGTGGCTAGGTTGGTTGAGTCTGACTCTTGATTTCGGCTGAGGTCATGATCTTACAGTTTCATACGTTCAAATCCTGCGTTGGGCTCGGTGCTGACAGTGCGGGGCCTGTTTGGGATCCTCTCTCTCCCCATCTCTCTCTACCCCTCCCCCACGTGTGCTCTTTCTGTCTCAAAATTATAAATAAATAATGAATAAATATTTTAAATACACACACGCAAATACAGAAAAGGAGAAAAGATAACTCAGTCATGGTAAGCTGGATCTGTTCACAAATTTGAAGAGTGTTTTCCGATAGGATAAAACACACACCAGATGGACATACACACACCTGATGTGAATCTAAACTATCACAGTCATTTGTTTAATTTAAAGGAAATATTCTCTGTCAACAAGAAAAAGAAATCTGAATAGTACGTATAAATGAAGAAACAAACTTACCTGCTTCAGCAGGGTTTTATTGGTCCCCAATTTATGCTGCTCAATACTTTTTCTGACATAGATCTTTTCCAGAGGAGTCAAGTCTTCTTTCATTAGTGCATTCAGTTCTTTTAGTTGCTCATTTTCATTTTCTGAGCTAGCATGCAAACTAAAAAAAGTATTACATAAAACAATATCCCTCTTTGTCCCATTTTCACATTATAAATATATAAAATATAGATTTTCTAAGTTAACCAGAAAAAAAAAGATAAATATTTCTCCACTCTTCTTCAAAAACCAAATTTAAGGTAAGAGTTATATAAAATTATTATACTTCTTGGGGCGCCTAGGTGGCTCAGTCAGTTGAGCAACAGACTCTGGGTTTCAGCTCAGGTCATGATTTCAGAGTGTTGGGATCAAGTCCCAGTGCTGGGCTCCACATTGAGTGTGGAGTCTGCTTGGGATTTTCTTTATCCCAATCTCTCTCTGCCCCTCCCCCGCTTGTGTGTACGTGGGTGCACTCTCTCTCAAAAATAAATAAATAAACTTAAAAAAAATATTGTACTTCTCTGAGCACTCTGTGACTTCTGGAATTCAGTGTTCTCACCTGTAAGGTAAAATTGGTTTGGCAATCTTCCTAACACTCCCAACTCTGACGAACTTTTCAAATCCAAGACTGAGAAGCCTTTAAAGAAAACAAGGTAAAATAGATTCCGATTATTTAGAAGAATATAAAGCAAAGTTTCATATAATATTTATGTTACTAAAATTAATTTTGTGTAATAGTGTATCTTATAGTTATAGAAGTCAATCTGTAATGTCCAAACTCAGAGTAAATGCAATGTAGCTAAAAGTCTTTTTTATATAAGGCGTTTTATAGAGAATTTTTAAATTCAACTGAGGGTTCATTAAATGTTTATAAGATATTAATGCTAGTATTTATCACATATAAAATTTTCTCTAACAACATAATAATATGGAAAACAATAGCTGCCATATACTTAGCATCAGGATTTATTAGGAATAAATACTTTATCTTTACATACATTATCTCATTTAATATTCATTACAGCTCTGCACGACAGTATCTCATCTTAGAGATGAGGACTCCAAAAAAAAAGTGAGGTATTTTGCTGAGGCCACATAGCTAAAAAGTGGAGTCAGCCATGATTCAACCTAGGCAAGTCCGTCTACCTCTAAAGGCTATGATCATTTGTATATATACATCACTCCCTTTCTGAAGGACAATTTTGCAAAATATATTAGGGAGCTTAAAAATGTTTGTATCTTGGGGCGCCTGGATGGTTCAGTCAGTTGAGCCTCTGACTCTTGATTTTGGCTCAGGTTATGATCTCACAGCTTACAGGTTCAAGCCCCACGTCAGTCTCTGCACTGCCAGGGTGGAGCCTGCTTGGGATTCTCTCTCTCTACCTCTCTCTCTCTCTCTCAAAACAAATACATAAACTTATAATAAACAAACAAACTTAAAAAAAATTTTTTTTTAATGTTTATATCTTGGGGCACCTGGCTGGCTCAGTTGGTAAGAATGCAACTCTTTATCTCAGGGTTGAGAGTTTAAGCTAACATTGGGCACGTTGGCCACAGAGCTTACTTAATAAGAAAAAAAGGTTGATATCTTTTATTCTAGACCTGGGACTGTTTCCTAAGGAAAGAATCAGAAATGGAGATAAAGATTTGTATTTAAGGATTTTGTCACAATATTATTTATAATGGCAAAAATATGGAAAAAATTAACGGATCAAAAATTGGTTAATTAGGGGCACGTGGCTGGCTCAAGTGGAGGAGTGTGCAACTCCAGATCTCAGAGTCATGAGTTTGAGCCCCACGTTGGTTGTAGAGATTACTTAAATAAATAAAACTTGTAAAAAAAAATAAATAAATAAAATATTAGACACTTAAATACACTAGTCATACCTACCCAAGAAGTACTCTGTCCACAGCTACATTAGTGGAAGAAGAAATGAGAAGTTTCCATGGTCTTGCATTTCCAACTGTAGGAACTTCACTCTTTTCAAATAGCTGTACAAAAAACAAAATCACCACTGCCAGCAAATAACTCTTTCCTGCTCCAAAAACACCTAATTATTTTGAAGGAAGGGGAAATAGAATAAAGGCAATGTCATAAATAAATTTTTGAAAGTATAAGAAATATTTCATCCATCTGCTTCCCTCTCCCTTTCATTTAATTAATTTAGTCAAAAGACATTCACTGAGTGACTACTATGTGCTTTGCACAAGGGATAAATAGATAACCAAAGGCCTCCACATTTAATGAATCTACACAGGAAAACAAAGTGAAGGAACAATGATAAAATAATATGATAAGCAACACTGTTATTGTATCAAAGAAAGAACATTCCTCTCTGCTTTGGTAAAGATGGGAATGCTTCCTAAAAATAAGAAGTAGCAGAACTAAGTCTTCCAGCATAATATATCCAGACTGCTTAAAGAAACGGCCATTCCAGGCAAAGGCATGGCAAAGTATGCAGATGTTAACTATTTCTATACAGCCTATAGCAAAATAGGTAAGAGACAAGGCCGACAAAGTAGGCAAGAGGATAAATCACAAGAATTCTGCTTGGTGTGGTGAAAAAGTTTAAATTTTGTCTTGCAGACCAGGGAAAGTCACTGAAGGATTTTAAGCAATAGAATTGACTTAGGCAGACTGTATTTTGTAAAAACTACTTGAGTGAAAATATTAAGAAGGAAAAAACTAAAGGTGGAGCAATTAGAAAGGGGTGTGAGATAACCATAACAATAATACATGCTAACTTTCCTCAGTGCCTCCCATGTGTCAGACACTGTTCCACGCCCTTTACCAGCGTTCACTCATATGGTCCTCCAACCCTAAGAGAAAGATGCTGTTATCAACTTATGTTACAGAGTAGGAAATTAAAGCTGAGATAAGTAACCTGCTAAGGTCATGCAGCTAATACATGAGAGCGCCAGGATATAAATCCAGGATTCCAGCTCTAGAGCCTACCTTTTCACCACCAGGCTATATAGGAGGTACAGTGAAGGCTTGGATGGAGGGGACCCAAGTAACCTGGAGAGGAGAAAACTTATAGGAAAGAAAGGTAGAAACCAGAAGTGAAACATCTCAGTGACTAATCTGATGGGGGGAGATAAACAGAGAGGAGGAGGAAGATTAAGAGAGTCACTTCATCTAAGGAGAAAGAATAATCAAGGATGAGTCCCAGGTATCTAGCTTGGTCAACAGGGTGAATGTGATATAAATCCTCAAAACAGCACAAAATAGCTTTGGAGTGGATGTTTGAGGAAATGAGCTAAAAAGGTGACAGAATCCAGATAGAATTATTAGCTCTGAAGAGGGGGAAGTAAAGCTCCTTTACTGGGACAGAACCAAAAAAGGTAAAAATAGGTTCAAACTTAGGTAAAATGGGGGAGAGCAGGATATTGAGAGGAATTTCTGTTATAAACTCCATTTCCTGTTTTGAAGGCAGAATCAATTTTAGAGGCAGTAGGGCAAGGGCCAGGAGAGATTAAAGGTTTGGAATAGCTGCTGGGGGAGGATGAAAGTGTGAGCTCACTAGGAATTAATAAAAGGCTTTGTTGCTCGGGCTTGAAGTTCACTCTGATAGTGCAACACGTAGATATCTAGATCAAGTCTGGATACTGTGAATAATGAGTATATAATGCTACTCATTCATTAGATACGCTGCCTATTCTCCCTTTCAGGATGGTCAGTTCTGCTCTCATCTAATAGTTTACTAAAGTAGGTTCAGACTCAAAATAATCTATGTAGAGTCATTCTAGAATCTTCTGTGATTAGGAAATTACAAGCAGACAGAGTTACAAAAGTGCATATAACAGTATATTTATTAGAACTGCTTTCTTTCTTGCTTCTTACCATGTATGATCGTGATAGGGAGGATATGTGTTTGCAGTTCCTTCACTTCAGCATTTTCGTGCGATGCCATCATTTGAGCTATCTGAATTAAGGCTGTAGCTTGATCCTCATTTAACTTGTGTGCCTGAATTAATTGACTAGCTAACTGCAATGTTGCTTCTAGGCTGAGAAGTTCAAATTTTGTATTGATACTTGAGAAGGCTGGTGGGATAAATTTTCTCTTACTGACTCTCTTGTTGCTAACTACAGTTGACGAAGACCTAGTAAAAAGGCAGCAAAAAAAAAAAAAAATCAAAGGAAAATGAGGGGTTTTTGAAATAGTGAGTAAACCTATTAATAACCTTCATTTCATAAGCATCATAGAGAACATTTTTTTTAAGGGCACAAATGGATATATATACCCCATTTTGAAAGAGGGTAGAGGAGAAGAAAACTAATGTTTTAATGCTATTTTGAATACCAACTATGTGCCAGCACTATGCTAAGCATTTTACATATTATTTGATGTGATCTTAAAAACAACACTAAGAAGTAGTTAATTAGCCCAAATAAGATACAGAAATATTAAATTTTTTTCCCAAAAAGCACACAGATAATAAGTGGTGTACTGACTTTAAAGCCCATGTTCTATTATACAAGGCTGTCTTAGGTAATTAATACAGCCTCTATTTCAGGTAAAACTATAATAAATAAATTGGTTTTATTTCTATTTTTATAAAGGATCAATTCATTTCAAAGATTAAATAACAAAGATAGATAATGACATAATGGGATCATAAGGATTTTTATTTTTTACCTAGAGCTTCATTATACTGAGAGAAAGGAAACACCACAAGACAGATAACATTCCAAATTAGAAACTAGACTTTTTCTACCATTTTAGTGAATTTAATAGAATATCACTTCCAATATTTTAAAATGGGGTATTTTAAAACTTGAGAAATTAAGTTTATGTCAAGAATAAAGCGAGTACAGGGCACTTGGGTGGCTCAATCGGTTAAATGTCCAACCCTTGATTTTGGCTCAGGACATGATCTCACAGTTCATGAGATCAAGCCCCCCACAGGGCTCTGCGCTGACAGCATGGAGTCTGCTTGGGATCCTCTCTCTCTCTCTGTTTCTGCCCCTCCCTTGCTCGTGCATGCACGCTCCCTCTCCCTCAAAATAAACATAAAAAAAATAGTATCGATGTACATACTGAATTCAACCTATAAAAAGGATTCTTTTTTATTTTAGTTTAGTTTATCTTTTTAATTTACATCCAAGTTAGTGAGCATATAGTAAAATAATGATTTCAGGAGTAGAATCCAGTGATTCATTATCTACATATAACACCCAGTGCTCATCCCAACAAGTGCCCTCTTCAATGCCTCTTGCCCATTTAGTCTATCCCCTGACCCAACACCCTGCCAGCAACCCTCAGCTTGTTCTCTGTATTTAAAAGAAAAAATTTTTTTAATGTTTATTCACTTTTGGGAGACAGAGGATGAGCGGCGGAGGGGCAGTTAGAGAGGGAGACAGAGAATCCCAACCAGGCTCCAGGCTCTGAGCTGTCAGCACAGAACCTGACACGGGACTTGAACTTTCGAGCTGTGATATCATGACCTGAGATGAAGTTGGACGCTTAACCAACTGAGCCACCCAGGTGCCCCTGTTCTCTGTATTTAAGAGTCTCTTATGTTTTGCCCCCTTCCCTGTTTTTATATTATTTTTGCTTCCCTTCCCTCATGTTCATCTGTTTTGGATCTTAAATTCCACTTTTGAGTGAAGTCATACAGTATTTGTCTTTCTCTAATTTCACTTAGCATAATACACTCTAGTTCCACCCACACTGCAAATGACAAGATTCCATTCTTTTTCACTGCCAAGTAATACTCCATTGTGTGTGTGTGTGTGTGTGTGTGTGTGTGTGTGTGTGTGTGTGTACACACCACATCTTCTTTATCCATTCATCAGTTGATGGACATTTGGGCTCTTTCCATATTTTGGCTACTGTCAATACAGCTGCTATAAACACTGGGGTGCATGTGCCCCTTTGAAACAGCACTCCTGTATCCTATGGATAAACACCTTGTAGGGCAATTGCTGGGTCATAGAGTAGTTCTAACTTTAATTTTTTGTGGAACCTCCATACTGTTTTCTAAAGTGGCTGCACCAGTTTGCATTCCCACTAAAAGAATTCTTTTACATGTTAAATAATTTGTGGCATAAAAACAGAAATGAATAAAAAATCAACACTCAGAATCTCCCTAAAATATCATTCCTTGAAGAAGGCAAAAATTTACACTAACATCCTTTTAACTACTGACAGACAGTAACCTCATGGTCTCTGAAAGATAATTAAAATATTTTTGGCAAAAATATATGTAATGTACTTTGAACACATTTTCATATTCACAGTTAGTCACCATTTTTGAACACCAATGACCGCTGGTAAATAATGACTTACATTGTTAACAAGTACGGTGTTAGAGGTAGAGTAGCTGGGTTAAAGTAGTCCTGAATGTTTTTCAAAGTGGTCAGCTCTGTGCTAGCATTACAAACCAACAATGCATGGACCACTACTGTAGAGAGAACGCAGAAACTGAACATTTAATGAAAATAAAATGGATCATAAAGGAACTATTTAAAACATTCGATACAACTCAGAGCTCAGCTACTGCATTAATCACATGACATAAAATAAACCCTTAAGTATATGGGGAGGTACTTCTACCCATTAAACCACTATACGATCTACTTATTCATACTTTGTCCACGGGTATCCATAAATTACATAACTCAAATCAAACTCGGATTTCTATATATCACCTAATGAGCAATAACTACTGTTCTGAGTTAGTGCATGGTGACCCTCCTTGACAGTTCCAACTAATCAGCATACCATCTTGTGCTGTATAGTATTTGTGTAACTTTGGAACATTTTCTTTCATTCTTCAACTATTTTATAGAAATATATGGAAAGCAGAAAGTTAGAATGCTGATATTGCTGGGGAAACAATGGTAGCAAATATTAAAATACACATATGGGGCGCCTGGTGGCCCAGTCAGTTAAGCATCTGATTTTGGCTTAGGTCATGATCTCACAGCTTGTGGGTTCAAGCTCCACGTCAGGTTCTGTGCTGACAGCTCAGAGCCTGGAGTCTGCTTCAGATTCTGTCTCCCTCTCTCTCTCTCTGCCCCTCCCCCACTCGCACGCATGCACGTGCGCGTGCTCTCTCTCTCTCTTTCTCTCAAAAAAAAAATAAAAATAAAAAAAAATACACATATGAAAGTGACAAATTAAGTAACAAATGTTTACTTAATTAGGCAGGCTCTTACTGGACTCAAGCTAGTTGACTAGATTTATTTCGTTCTTGAAGAAAATATTCAAAAGTTACAAATGTATATGAAGTACTTAAATGAATCATTAAATGTTGTCTTTAATTAGTTATAGACCAAATTCGACCATCAGGAATTATTTCAGAGATCAAGATGTATAGAGATATCTACAGATTCTTAGAACTGAACAGGGATTCAGCCTACTAAAATTTCCTTTATTAAAATAGTAATAAGACTGGTAGCCTAGTAGCTTATTGAAAATTTCTCAAGACAGATGATAAAATACCCTCAAAATAAAAATCATACCCTCCTCTTCAGTTGCCTACAAAATCTCTTGCAAAATCTATAAGACCTTCTCAATATAAAATAAACAATTTATTTACTAAATGTACCCTATTAGAATAATAAACCAAAAGAATTCAAAAACCAAGAGAATCAAAACTTGCTGTAAGAAATTATTTGAGAAAATACTTATTTATATGTTTAATGTTTATATTTTTAAAAATCAGGTATATTCTGTGTAAAGATCAACTTTAACAAATTAAGTGAGGATTCAAAATTTTATTATATTGTTATCCCTCTGAGACTTGAACTACAGAAATATTTATATATTCGACTTTTATACACATTTTTCAGGAACACATTATACACAATAATAGGAAGTAGAGGTGGATGCTTTTTGTTGGCTTTAATCAAATAACCCCAAAGTTAGCATCCTTGCTCACAATACATCTTATGTCTATCATTCTTCTTTTAATATAAATTAATATAAGCATGGCAATACTTACTGTTAGTGGGCCAGTTAGAGGGGAAATAACCTTGCAAAGGTAGTAGCTCCACCTCATTGGTAGATGATGGTCCAAAGAAAGCACTACATGCAATAAAAGTATCCAATTCAAAGTCTAGGGTTTTTGAAACCACCCAAAGATCATCTGAGAAGACAAACAATTTTTAAAGAACTTAGAACTATGCTCAATTTAAAATTACTTTGGACTTCTTACATGTTTAGTCCTATGTTATTTCTCAAAAAAACAAAATTGAAGGGCACCTGGGTGGTGGTCAGTTAAGCGTCTGACTCTTGATCTTGGCTCAGTTCGTGAGATCGAGCCCCAGGCTCATGAGAATGTGCCCCATGACGGGCTCTGCGCTGACAGCTCAGAGCCTGCTTGGGATTCCCTTCCTCCCTCTCTCTCTGCCCCTCCCCTGCTCACGCTCTTGCTCTCTCTCTCTCTCAAAATAAATAAATATTTTTAAAAAGACAACTTTATAACTGTATTAGACTTTCCCAAGGTAGAACATTAGTCTGAAAAGAGGCTCTGCCATATAATGGTTTTCATGCTCAAATAAAGTTGGCAATCTGTGGATAGAATACAAGTTCTCTTAATGGATTGTCCTTAACTGATGCTGTAGATTAATTAATGTACTTCTTTCTTTCTGTATAATATGCCATCTCCATGGCATATTGAGCACTCATAGCTAGTAGGCTATTTTCCACAATACCTGTACACCATTTCTACCACCAGTTGAGTTTACACTTACAAAGAGTCAATTGTATTTGTTCTAAAACTTATTTATACAGTTGGATTAGTTATAATTATATATTATATATAATTATTTGAGTATGAAGAAAAATAATTGTTTTACGAAAACTAAAGTAATAGTTTAGAAAGAATTCATTACAATTTGCTTTAAGAAAACCACAAAACACAAAAACACTGCTGTTGACTCAAGCATAGGTGAAGGAAATATAAAAGATTAGAAAAGAAATTGAAAACATTTATTTATTTTTTTTTTTTAATTTTTTTTTTTTTTTTTAACGTTTATTTATTTTTGGGACAGAGAGAGACAGAGCATGAACGGGGGAGGGGCAGAGAGAGAGGGAGACACAGAATTGGAAGCAGGCTCCAGGCTCTGAGCCATCAGCCCAGAGCCTGACGCGGGGCTCGAACTCACGGACCGCGAGATCGTGACCTGGCTGAAGTCGGACGCTTAACCGACTGCGCCACCCAGGCGCCCCAAGAAATTGAAAACATTTAAATCATTCTCTACTTAGATCGCTTCACAAGTTCTTGCTCTGTGTTTAAGAATTCAGAATGGTAAATCTCTGAGTGGTATATTTGTGGGTACAGTTTATACAAGATAAAAAAGATCTCCAACCACAAACCCCACATTCCAAGCAAAAACCTTGATTCTTCATCAAAAGATCATTAAATTATCTCATATATTTTAAGTTAAAATGTTTTATGTTCATATGCATTATTTATTATAATCCCTGACCTTAACCAACTAAGAAAATTAACTGACAAACCACAAGTCTCAACTGCATCAGAAAAGATAGTGTACTGGGCTACATTCCCATCTTGGAAAGTCCAATGCATTCCAGCATGTTTAAGATTCTGAAAAATCTTAGATTAAGGTTATTTGTTTAACATAGCACTCTCCAAATTTATTTAGCCACAGAACCACCTGCCCCTTTTTTTTACACTGAATTTTATCATACCCCATAAAACTACTGTTTTAGAAAATATGTTTAGGAAACTATTTTTTAAAAAGTTTATATATATTTTATATCTAATTTTTAAAAAACTACTTGCCAACTTACGTAATATATATTTAAACAATTTTCCCTGGGCACCAGGGTAAGATGAATAGATCAGAATCTATTGGCAGATCATGTATCTATGGGAATTTTTTTTTTTTTTTAATAAAACGCAATAGCCTAGGGGCAGCCTGGCTAGCTCAGTTGATGGAGCATGCGACTCTTAATTTCAGAGTTGTAAACCTAAGCCCATGTTGGGTGCTGAAATTACTTTAAAAAAATAAAATCTTCCAAAAATAAAAATAAAAAAACAACCCCCACAAAATAACCTATATTATATTCTGGGTCAATAGATATTTTAAATGTCAAGTAGGTATTATTATTATCACCATTTTATTGAGGAAGGAAGACTGACCCAAAGAAGTTAAATTGTCCATAGACACAAGGCCAGTAAATAGCAGATCTGGGACTGAACCCAACTCCCTGACCTCATTGGAGCTGACCAGACTGTGGTCAGCCTTCACTCATATGCATTGTCCAGAAAGAACAGCTGATACCACGAGGGGAAAATTAGTTCACGGGCCAAAATAATGAGACATTTAAGGAGACAAAGACTTCAAAAGAAAAACATACTGGATTACAGAGTCCTACAGAAAAAGAAATACCAGAACAGATGGACCAGTCATTTAAATTTAGCCTGGTAAAGAGATTTTTTTACAAGAAGGAAGACAGTTGCAATGCAAAATAAGAACCAGAAAATAATGAAAGGTAATGAACAAAAATATCAGGTTGAAAAAATATGGTAGCTGAAATAAAGCTATAATTGATGTGTTAAATCATAGAATGGATACATTTGAGTAATAACTAAGCAATTTAGAAGACCATATTAAGGATATTTCCTAGAAGGAAGAGATGACAAAAGCCTAGACAATATAAAAGAAATGTTGAGTCAGAGGTGCTACATTGGAATAATAAAAGTCTTAGAGAAATAAAAGTAAAATGAAGATTATTCGAAGATAAAGGAGATCAATTTCCCAGAATTAAAAAAAAAAAAAAAAAGGACTTTAGTATTTTTTTTAAAAAAACACCTTATGGAGGTATGAATGACATACAAAAAGCTGTACCTATTTAATGCATATACTGGATGAGTTTGGAAATAGACACTTAATAGATTTAAAAGGCTCACAGTGTGCCCAAGAGGAGGAAAAGGAAAAACCACATTTAGACACATTACAAGGAAATATAAGACTATAATAGTCAGAGAGAAAATTCTAAAGCTTCCAGTCAGAAAGAGCGAATAACATACAAAGGAATAAGAATTGGAATGCCAACAGATTTTTCAACAGCAAGAAGATAACCAAGTATATTAATATTTTCTTAAAACATATAAAATTGCTGCTTCTGGGGGTCAAAAGTATTAAGTGAAAAGAACTTATAACCTAGAATTTTATGTGCAGCCAAACTATCATTCAAATATGAATGTATAACAAAAACATTCTCAAGCATTCAAGGCTTAGAAGGTTTACCATACAACGACCTACATTCAAAACAGTTTTTGATGAAATACATTAATAAGAGAAAAATTTAGGAGACGCTAAAAGAGATACATAAACTGGGGCGCCTGGGTGGCGCAGTCGGTTAAGCGTCCGACTTCAGCCAGGTCACGATCTCGCAGTCCGTGAGTTCGAGCCCCGCGTCGGGCTCTGGGCTGATGGCTCAGAGCCTGGAGCCTGTTTCCGATTCTGTGTCTCCCTCTCTCTCTGCCCCTCCCCCGTTCATGCTCTGTCTCTCTCTGTCCCAAAAATAAATAAACGTTGAAAAAAAAAAAATTAAAAAAAAAAAAAAAAAGAGATACATAAACAAACGTAATTAAATTACCCTGGACAAGTCTGAGTCATCTTTTAAAAAGTACTTACATTCAAAGAAGATAGAAAATAAATCCATACTAACCTAAAATTTATAGGTTTAGATTAGTGCTATTCAAAGTAGCCTGTCTTAAATAGTTCTGTTATAGGTCTGCAACATAAAGTCAGTGCTAGAATGCAATTTAACAAATCAACATAACGCTTCCTTCATTCAGAAGTCTTGCTACAAACAAAACAAAGCAAAACCCAACTAAACTAGTTTGCTTATTGACATGGGTAGTTTATAACACCCTGGAGCAGCTCCTCACCTCTCTTTGGAAACCAGTAACAGTGTTTGGACTAAAACCAGTCTGCAGACCATACTTTGAGTAGCACCATTGTAGAAAATATCAATAAGATGTAGGGAAGGGGAGAGTGAAAGAAAAGGTCAAGAGGAAGAAACAAGCTCTTAAAAAAAAAAAAAAACAGGAAGAAACAAGAGGTGTGTTTTGTAAGTTCTTATCTTATTGGAGGGTAAGCTTTTAAATATCAATTTTAAAAAAAGCAAGAAATGATTTAAAAGAGCATAGATAAAATGGGATAAAAAGAAATAATTTAAAATTGTAGAAACACGAAAGGGCACATGCGCCCCATATTTATATCAGCACTATCAACAATAGCCAAAGTATGGAAAGAGCCCAAGTGTCCATCAATGGATGAGTGGATAAAGAAGATGTGGTGTGTGTGTGTGTGTGTGTGTGTGTGTGTGTGTGTGTATATATATATACCAATATATATGTGTGTGTGTACACACACACACACACACACACACACACACACACACACCAGTATGGAGGTTCCTCAAAAAATTAAAAATAGAACTACCCTACAACCCAACAATGGCACTACTAGGTATTTATCCAAGGAATACAGGTGTGCTGTTTCGAAGGGGCACATGCACCCCAAAGATTATAGCAGCAGTATAAACAATAGCCAAAGTATGGAAAGAGCACAAATGTCCATCAATGGATGGAGTATTACTCAGCAACCAAAAAGAATGAAATCTTGTCATGTGCAACTACGTGGATGGAACTGGAGGGTATTATGCTAAGCGAAAGTAGTCAGAGAAAGACAAATATATGACTTCACTCATATGAGAACTTTAAGACACAGAACAGATGAACACAAGGGAAGGGAAGCAAAAATAATATAAAAACAGGGAGACGGACAAAATATAAGAGACTCTTAAATATGGAGAACAAACAGAGGGTTGCTGGAGGAGTTGTGGGAGAGGGGATGGGCTAAATGGGTAAGGGGCATTAAGGAATCTACTCCTGAAATCATTGTTGCACCACATGCTAACTTAGATATAAATTTAAAAAATAATAATGATAAAAATTAAAATAAATAACAATTTTAAAAAATAAAATTGGAGAAACATACCCAAGCATATTATTATTATTATTATTATTATTATTATTATTATTATTATTATAAATTTAAATACTGGACCTATTCCATTCATAAGTCAAAATTTTAAAAATTCAGACATCTGCTATTTATAAGGGACAATGTAGGAACACACAAAGGTGGAACAAGAATGTTAGAAGACTTATCAAACAAATACTAATCGAAATAAATCTCACATAGTTATATTAAAAACTAGATTATAAGAAAAAAGTATTATTACAGATGAAGAGGGTCTCTATACAATAATAAAAGTTTCAATTTATCAAGAAGATAATAGCAATTTAAAATATAAACCTCAATATATTCAAATATTAAAATAACCTCAATGTATAAGATCCAAAAAGTAGTAAAATAGCCGGGAGAAAGTATACCATAGATGGAGCTACAGTAATTTAGACAGTATGGAATGGACACGAGGATATACAAATTGAACACTAGTATAAAATAGGGAGTCCAGAAACAGATCAACATTATTTTGAACTTGGCTATAACCGAGATACATTTCAATTTAGAGAGGAAAAGCAGGACTAATTAATAAAAAATGATTACTATGCTAGCAAAACTGTTCATTAAAGAGACAAAAAATGAAATTGGATCCCTATCTCATACCATGTACAAAAAAAAATAAAAACTCCAAATGGATTGAAGATTTTCGCATGTAGTATGTCATTAAGAAAACCTTAATAAACTTTAAAGAAGTAAAAAAAAAAGTCAAAAAGAAAACTTTAAAAAAAATTAGTAGAAAATAAAGGTGAATAATTTTAGACCTCAGTATAGGGAAAGATGTTAAAAATGAGACACAGAGGGGTGCTTGGGTGGCTCAGTTGGTTAAGCGTCCAACTTCAGCTCAGTTCTTGATCTCATAGTTTGGTTTGTGAGTTTGAGCCCTGCAGGGCTCTGTGCTGACAGAGTCAGCTGGCTCTGGCTGGCTCAGTCAGAAGAGTACATGACTCTTGATATCAGGGCCGTAAGTTCAAGCCCCACAGTGGGTGTAAAGATTACCTAAATAAATGAAACTTAAATAAACAAACAAATAAATAAATAAATAAAAATAAAGTAAAGTGAAAAGACAGGATACAAACTGTGAGTGGACAGTCACAATATACATGATCAACAAAAAATTAGCACGAAAAATACAGAAGAACTATAAATAAGATTACAAATAATAAAATGGGTAAGAAACAACAATACAGGGGCGCCTGGGTGGCGCAGTCGGTTAAGCGTCCGACTTCAGCCAGGTCACGATCTCGCGGTCCGGGAGTTCGAGCCCCGCGTCGGGCTCTGGGCTGATGGCTCAGAGCCTGGAGCCTGCTTCCGATTCTGTGTCTCCCTCTCTCTCTGCCCCTCCCCCGTTCATGCTCTGTCTCTCTCTGTCCCAAAAATAAATAAACGTTAAAAAAAAAAACAGAAACAACAATACATAAGCAAAAAACACATGAAGAGCTGTTCCACACCATTGGTGAGCAGAGAAATGCAAACTAAAACCACAGTGAGATCCTTTTACACCCATTTGATCAGGCTGATGCAAGATAGTAGAAGATAAGCTGATGTAACCACTTTAGAAATGACTTTGGCACTACCACCTGAAGGTGTGGGCATTTTCATTCTTAGAATTATATCCAAAAGAAGCTGCTGCACATCCACAAGACAGTACAAGAATATATGTAGCATACTGCTCACAATGGCAAAACTTAGAAACCAAAATCACCATCAGTGGAAGAGCGAATGAATAAACTGTGGCACATTCAGAAAATAAATTGATATAGCAGTCAAAGCAAGTAATCTACACTCTAGATTTCAGATCAACATCAATAAAACGTCTATATTGCAACGATATGTCTGTCACTAAGTGAAAAAGATAAATAAACTCCAAAAGATTACAGATTTATATCACTTTAATAATGTTTAAAAAAAAAAATTTAAACTACAACTGACTCCTGAACAATATGGAGGTTAGAGGTGCTAACTTCCCACAGTCAAAAATCTACATATAACTTTTGACTCCCTAAAGACTTATCTACTAATAATAGCCTACTGACCAGAACTTTACAGATGGCATAAACAGTCAATTAACAAACACTTTGTATGTTATATGAGTTATCTATTGTATTCTTACAATAAAGAAACAAAAAAGAAAATTTTAATAAGAGAAATTATAGTTACAATACTGTACTGTATATATTTTAAAGATCGATGTATAAGTGGATCTGCACAGTTCAAACCTATTTTGCTCAATGGTTAACTGTACGCTCTTGAGGAATTCATTTCTATCAACTTACAAACAAAGAGGAGCAAGATGCTGATGAACACAGGGATGAAATGATAATTACCTTAGGTTAGGAGACAGCCAGATTGAGTTAGTGGGGTCACTTTATATTAAATGTAGGTAGCTAGAAAGGTACTTGATTTTGCCTCAGTTTGTAGATTCACAGATAATTACATTTAAAGTAACTAAATAATCAAAGCACTCTAGGTGAGGACCAATGATATGAGTAGGTCATGAAACCAAAGATAATGATGAACCCAATTTAGTGCATCTAAGCTCCTTAGAAAAAAAAATTCTTTTAAGGATTTTATTTCTAATTCTCTATAACTGGTGGTCTAGTCCTGTCAAATTGTGCAGACAATGACAGAAGTGTCAATAAAGTCATTACATTTTCAGTTTATTTTTTTAAAGTTTATTTCTTTATTTTGAGACAAAGAGTGAAAAAAAGAAGAGAGAGAGAGAGAGAGAGAGAGACTGTGAGCGGGGGAGTGGCATAAAGAGAGGGAGAGAAAGAATCCCAAGCTAGAACCCGACACAGGGCTTGAACCCACAAACTGTGAGATCATGACCTGAGCCAAAACCACGCGTCAGATGCTTAACTGACTGAGCCACTCAGGTGCCCACATTTTCAGTTTATTTTTGATATTAGATCAGAGTACAGCTGAATCAATATACTTATTTATATAATGGTAAGAAGCTAGTATAATTTTTCTAAACAAAATTAAATAGATTTTGTTAGCCTTTAATAAAATTTTTAGGGACTAAAACTAAAATTTTAGGGACACTTGGGTAGCTCAGTCAGTTAAGAGTCTGACTTCAGCTCAGGTCATGATCTCGCATTCCGTGAGTTTGAGGCTTGCATCGGGCTCTGTGCTCTGTGTGTCTCCTTCTCTCTCTGCCCCTCCCCCCTCACGCTCTGTCTCTTTCACCCTCAAAAATGAATAAATATTTTTTTATTTAAAAAATAACAATAATAAACTAAAATTTTAAAATACGCTTTTTGGAAATGGTCTAATTTATTACATAGTAACTCTTATATAATAACTCAGAGTATATGCTACTATTAAACAGTACTTTATAAACCTTCTTTAATGTAAAGAATTTGCAGAGCTGTATGTAACGGAGATACAAGGGTAGACTCTGTCACCACCATGACCAGGTCAACTTACTTTTACTATAAGTTGAAGAACTTTCCTTCCGACTCAGCTTAAGATAAAGTTTGCTTTTAGGTTCACTATAAAATTCAGGATTTACAGTTGTAAACTTCTTTAGTTTGCCATACTGTGTTCTTTGAAAGTCAAATCCTTTTCTGAAAAATGAGCAAAAACAAAAATGAATTTAAATATTAAGATACAAATTTTTACTAAGATATAATTGTCAATAACAATTGAAACAATTGTATTAGGTGTACAATTAGGTGTATTAGGTGGTTCGAGATGTGTGTGTGTGTGTGTGTGTGTGTGTGTATTTATGGTAAAATGATCACCAAAATAAGTCTAGGTAACATCTATCACCACACAGAGTTACAAACTGCCTTCCTTGTGATGAGCACTTTTAAGATCTACTCTCTTAGCAACTTTTACATATACAATACGGTATTATTAACAACAGTTACCATGCAGTACATTACAACCCCAGGACTTTATAAGTTTGAAAGTACATTTTTTTTTTCATCTTTAAAATATAGCATTAAAAGGAGGGAACCAGAGTGAGTGTATGTTTATATACTTTCATCCATGGACAAAAAATAAAAAAGTAGGAAGAAAATAGCAACCCTCACAGAATCATTAGTTTTATTTTTTTTTTAATGTTTTATTTATTTTTTGAGAGAGAGGAGCACAAGTGAGGGAGGGGCAGAAAGAAGGGACATAGGATCCGAAGCTGGCTCCACACTGGCAGGCTGACAGCAGCAAGCCCGATGTGGGGCTCGAACTCATAAACTACAAGATCATGACCTGAGCTGAAGTCAGATGCTCAACTGACTGAGCCACCCAGGCGCCCTGAATTATCATTAGTTTTAAGATGAGTAAGCCAGGGGCGCCTGGGTGGCTCAGTCGGTTAAGTGTCCAACTTTGGCTCAGGTCATGATCTCACGGTTTGTGAGTTCAAGCCCCGTGTCAGGCTCTGTGCTGACAGCTCGGAGCCTGGAGCCTGCTTCGGATTCTGTGTCTTGCTCTCTCTCTGCCCCTCCCCCGTTCACGTTCTGTCTCTCTGTGTCTCAAAAATAAATAAAACATTTAAAAAATTAAGGGGCGCCTGGGTGGCTCAGTCGGTTGGGCGGCCGACTTCGGCTCAGGTCATGATCTTGCGGTCCATGAGTTCAAGCCCCGTGTCGGGCTCTGTGCTGAGAGCTCAGAGCCTGGAGTCTGTTTCAGATTCTGTCTCTCTCTCTCTCTGACCCTCCCCCGTTCATGCTCTGTCTCTCTCTGTCTCAAAAATAAATAAACGTTAAAAAAAAAATTAAAAAAAAAAAAAAATTAAAAAAAAAAAAAAGAAAGAAAGAGAGACTAAGCCAGGACAAGTATTGAAAAAGTACACAAAAGATAGAGTATCTCAGCTTCAATAACTGTAATAAATCATCCCCATTATTTCCGTATCTTATAGGTTATTATGATGATTAAATGAAATAATACATGCAAAGTCCTTAGAAGAATGCAGGCATGTATAAACTCCCCAAAGATGTTATTAAATTACGATGCACATGTTCATTATAGCTACTTTTTGGATAATCCCACTTTTATAGGACATGTTTCCAAATTGTAGCATTCTATTATCCTATAAAACTAACTAGTTAGGCTACCTATTATCCTGCACTGACAAAAATTATTCTTGTGGTTTGTTCAACAGGGTTTTCTAAGGATTGTGACTATATATAAAAATGATTGTCTAAAAATAGCTTTAGAAAATTATTTCCATTTTAAAGTTAGAAAACCTGAGGTACTCTATCTTTCAGACAATTTACCTATCTCAATATCTTTTAAAACTGGTAACAATCATGTGAGGTTATTATTTTCTGATATAATAATTAATTACAGGCATTATTTGCTACCAAAGCATACCTCACCAAAAGCTGGCATTCCTCAAAGAGAGGTATCTTTTGACTTCTTAAGTATAAGCCAATACTCTTTATATCACTTAAAACCATGCTAGTTAGAGAGGCTTCCTTTGTTAAATATCCTGGGGTCACTTCTTCAAGCCACTTGAAAAATTTACATCGGTTGGCTTTGGGTCCATCACAGGTATAAAAGAGACGACCCTAAGAGGAAAAAGATATTGCAATTGAGTAAGAAAAATTTTATATTTTACTATTTTTGTATTATGTTTGTCAAGACTTCTATAAAAAGGTGCTTGGCATTAATGTGCTCCAATAAATTATTCATCATACAAGTTAATCTTTTTATTAATACTAAACAACAAATTAAAATTTAAAACCACTTAGTTGACATTTCTCTTTATCAGAAAATTACATTATTCTGAGAACATAAGCTTATTTGAAAAATAAAATTTTTTGTTTCTCCAATTTAAAATGTTCACCATAGACACCCTGAAGGCTACCCAGAAACAACTACAAGAAACATCTTGTGCATTTCTTTTTGGCCTTTTTTGTCACTCACATAAGTGTGTGTGCGCACAAGGACACACACATACACTGTTTTTTTTTAAAAAAGTAAAACTCAGATGATGATGTGTTTTCTATTCCATAACCTAATATAACCTAACACAATAACATGCTGTACGCATGACAACCATGTCATCAAATTATCTTAAAAAGAAAAAAAAGACTTTTGATGGCTCTATAATATTTTATTCTATGGTTATAATATTATTTACAAATTCTTGCCTTTGACGCCTAAATTTAAATCTCAATGTACGTACGCAATACATAAACATTTTACTAACTTGACATCTTCCATAATAATGTTATCAGCAATGTAAATTAAATCAGTTTGCTTTTACATTCCTCAGGCCTTATCTATTACTCGTACTGGGGCTCACACAGGAGACTACTTCAACTTTCACTTCTTCAGGCTCATCTCTGCATTCTCTAAGATCTCAGGTTGGGACATATTCCTTCTCAGTGTTCTCACTGTAACTTGGGCATATCCCCCTATTCTATCAATTATACTATTACATAAAATTTATTTTTATGTTTCTGTCTCCAGCCACCACTATGCAATAGATTCACAGGCAATCTGAAGGATTATCTTAACTCATACTTTTATACCCTAGAACACAGATCATCTTTTAGTAAAAATTTACTGGGAGTTTACGGTAGGTTAGTTACTAATACCTCAAGTAGAAGGCTCCTAATCAGGACCTGCTCTTTAACAAAGCCGGTCATAAAGCAATAGGTACCTAAATTTTCTACAAGACAAGTATTCGGTGGGGCAACCGGTGAGTAACAGGGAACAATACCTTATTTGGACCTTCCTTTTTAACCGTGACAAGTTTTGCAGGTTGATGATGATGGCAGGATGGCACATTACTTTCTACATTTTTCAGTTTCTCTCTCTTTAGTGATGTGTAAAATGATATGTCAACTTTTGAAAGAGCTTTGTGCAACCTCTGTGCCAATTCAAACAGCAATATATTTAGATGTTCTACAAAAAAAAAAAATATATATATATGTATATGTATATACATGTGTATATATATATATACATAAATACAGATGAAAATTAAATACAAAATAAGTTTGTGTTTGTATCATGTGTACTGTTAGCTAAGTTTGAAAATGACTTTTAACAGTAATCTATAATCTAACACTAATATTCATTTTTTTAAAGGCAAGTTTTGCCCTTATACAACAAAACAATCAAAACTAATCATGCATCATACTTAAAATTTCTTAACAAAACCATCTGTAACACTTCTAGTTGTTATTATTATTTTTAAAAATTAAATTGAGCCATCCAGGCACCCCAGTAACACTTCTAGTTTAATAAAAAAAAAAAATGAAGAGGTGCTTGGGTGCCTCAATCAGTTGAACTGCTGAATCTTGATTCAGTTCAGGTCATGATTTCATGGTTTGTGAGTTTTGTTTTTTTTTTTTCAACGTTTTTATTTATTTATGGGACAGACAGAGACAGAGCATGAACGGGGGAGGGGCAGAGAGAGAGGGAGACACAGAATCGGAAACAGGCTCCAGGCTCCGAGCCATCAGCCCAGAGCCTGATGCGGGGCTCGAACTCACGGACCGTGAGATCGTGACCTGGCTGAAGTCGGACGCTTAACCGACTGCGCCACCCAGGCGCCCCATGGTTTGTGAGTTTGAGCCTAGCATCAGGCTCCGTGCTAACAGCCCTGCCCCTCTCCCTCTCTCTCTGCCCCTACCCTGCTCTCTCTTTCTCTAAAAAATAAGTAAACATTTTTTTTTTTAATGAAAAATTCTAACTTTTAAAAGATAATACTGTCATTTCCTACTTTTGACACTCAATTTGACCTGAAATTAGAATGTAAGTTACTGTTGAAAACTGGAATGGACATATGGAAAATAACAAAACTCAAGTAGAGAATTTAATATGAAAGTTCACAATATAAGATACTATGTTTTCTCACAGCTATCCTACTTACGTTAAGCAGCAACCAATTATAATAAAATAGGAAGATAAGTCATACCTATGAGACAAGATGTAAAAATTTGCTTATAATGAGCAGGAGACTGAAAAACAGCCGGTATATGAATTTGCCTTTGGGGAAGATAAGCAGATTTTATTTTCTGCCCACTTGGGAAGCACAGCTCAGAGCCACTTATCCCCTGAAATGGAATAATTCAAGTTATTATAACAACTCCAGAAAAATACTGTCTACTAATGAGTAAATTATTTTCTATAGATATGTTTAACAAACACATTTTTTTGATTTTTCAGAATCCTTGAAAATCATTTTCTGATTTTATTATTATTATTATTATTATTATTAGTAGTAGTAGTAGTAGTAGTAGTATTTTAGAGAGAGAGAACACAAGCAAGGGAGCAGGGCAGAGGGAGAGAGACAGAATCTTAAGCAAGCTCTATGCTCAGTGCAGAGCCGGATGCAGGGTTCCATTCCATGACCTTGGGATCATGACCCGGCTGATATCAAGAGTCAGGTGCTCAATCGACTGATCCACCCAGGCGCTCTTCATTTTCTCATTTTAAATGAGATACCAAGTATAGCAAGAATGGCTACGCATCGCACTTTTAATCATATAAATAAGACTAAACGTGGGGTGCCTGGGTGGCTCTGTCGGTTGAGTATTCAACTTCAGCTCAGATCATGATCTCATGATTCATGAGTTTGAGCCCCATATTGGGCCCACTGCTGTCAGGGCAGATTTCACTTTGGATCCTCTGTTCCCTTGTCTCTCTGCCCCTCCCCCACTTACCCTCTCTCTCTCAAAAATAAATGAACATTAAAAAAAAACAAAACTAACCATTTCTGGTCTGCCTCTTAATAAGTTTGTAAAAACTTTTTTCTAGGAAAAACTTAGCTGATGTGAATGGTATCATTATGTGTTTCTATTTCCGGTTACAACTACAATAGAATTTTGCAAAACCAATGTATAAGATGTAACTTTACCCTAATCATGATCTGATCGGCAAAATTGAGCTGATAGTGAAAAATGAAAACAATCACAGTAATAGTAGTGGCAGAAGTGGAAACAGTTGGAGCTATCATTTATTAAGTACCTATTACGTGCCAGATACCACATAATTTCTTTTAATGCTCATAACTACTAGGTAAGATTTTAAGTCAAAGAAGATATGACTATAGCTAGAGTTCTGTAAAACTCAAAAAAAGAAGTCATTAGCTCTAAAAGCAAAATCATTGCTCCTATATGATTTTGGTAATTCTTTTGTTGAAATTCAAACACTAACTATTAGACACAATGCACCAAGATACATTGGCTCATTTCCTCACCTGTAAATCTCCTGTTACACTGTAGTTGCAGCAGGCAGACTCTCCTAACACATTGTGAATTTTCTCAGTCTTGGTAGTCTGCTTTAAATTCAAAGACAGTGCTTTCTTTCTGGAAATCAAATCCTGACTGCTAAAATCCTGTTGCTGCTGATGGAGCATGTCTTTTATCATTTGCAAATGCATGGAGCTTTCATTCACAGCATCACTCTGTCTTTCACCTATGTCACTACAATGTGTCCCAGAAACAACCTCAGCAAAGAAGCCATCTGTTACTTTATCAACTACATTTAGAGCAGTCAAGTTGCACTGGGGTATGTTTTGATATTTCAGCCACTTGCTTTGAGTAGATATATTATTGAGAAGTAAAACATCCTTTGGAGTCACTTCTCTGGATTCTTTAGAGAAGGAAGTTTCACTTTGGCTGTCAAGTCCAAAGCTAAAAGAAAGAACCGCTGACTTTTCACACAAGTTGAATATGGGGGAACCAGAAGATTCTTGCCTGTCACAGATGATGTCGTATGAACGAGAATCTAAATCAGGTGACCTATCAACATGTGGCAAAGTAATAAGTGGAACTCGGGTTCTACTTACTAATGGAAGCCTTTGAAAGTTCTTATTCCCCAGAGAACTGGGTTTTTTGATAACTGGAAAAAAAAAAAAAAAGAGCTGATTAAATAAAAATGTATTATGGCCATCAACTAGGCTCTAAAAACCAGTAGCTATCTATACAAGAAAGAAAAAGTAACAACTTGCCTTGCCAAAACAAACAAAAAAACAAAAAACAAAAAATAGGTAATTTTAGTTCCTTTTTCATAATAAAATATTTTTAATGATTTTAGTCTCAAAAAAATGAAGATTTCAAAGCTCAAGAGACTCAAACTTTTTTAAGGTTAATGCATTTGAAATCCTTCCCTTTTTCTTTTTCCCTTAGCTAAGATTCCCCCCAACCCACCACCACCAATCACTAGATTATATTTACATAGCACGTAACTTTTCAAAGTACTTTACAACCATGAAGGGATTTATTATTTTCATTTTACAGATGAGATTGCCAAGGCCTAGAGGTAACATGACTATCAACTGGCAGAGTCAGGACATGAACTGAGAACTGGTTTTTTGTTCTTAATTGTATATTCCTACTCCAGAGACTGAAGTTCACGGTTTATTTATCTATGTGACTGTAACTTCCTTTATATTTACTATACCCATGAAGTGATATGTTAACCTTCAGGGTAAAGAAGATAGTTAGCTTTATTCTGATCTATTGGTATGTGGTAAGAGTATAATTCTCCTAAACTAGATTTTGGCTGAGTTTTAGAATTCCTTCTGTCAGCAGTATTAATAATAAATATATTCCTAAAATGTAAAAAGCAATAATAAATATTTTTTCAATAAATAAATGAATAAATAATACCGCATGGGAGCTATATAAGCTTAACGTTTTTATCTGACAATGCTATGGTTTCCTATTTTATAATAATGTACCTTCTTGACAGAGTTAATATTTGTTGGAAATAAACTTTGGGGATCATTTGGGTAGGTAGTAGAGCAGTAAGTGAGCAAATGATATTCTTTTATAGTGTTATTTTATAATTCTAACAAGCCAATCAAGCAACACTGACAGAAAAGTTAAAACATCATTAAAGAGTAAAAGATTGGCACAAAAATAGACATATAGATCAAGGGACAGAGTAGTGTCCAGAAATAAGCCAACACTTATGGTCATACAACAAAGGAGGCAAGAATATACAATTGAGAAAAGACAATCTCTTCAACAAATGGTGCTGGGAAAACTGGAGAGCTACATGCAAAAGAATAAAACTGGACCACTTTTTTACATGAGACACAAAAATAAACTCAAAATGGATTAAAGACCTAAATGTGAGACCTGATGTCATAAAACTCCTAGAAAAGAACATAGACAGTAATTTCTTTGACACTGGCCATAGAAACATTTTCCTAGATAGGTCTCCCCACGCAAGGGCAACAAAAGCAAAATTAAACTATTGGGACCGCACCAAAATAAAGCTTTTGCACAGTGAAGGAAACCATTAACAAAAGAAAAAGGCAACCTACTGAACAGAAGAAGATATTTGCGAACGATATATCAGATAAGGGATTAATATCCCAAATATATAAACAACTTATATGACTCAACACCAAAAAAAGCCAATAATCTGATTAAAATGGGCAGAGGAACCAAGGCACCTGGGTGGCTTCATCAGTTAAGGGTCCAACTTTGGTTCAGGTCATAATCTCACGGTTCGTGAGTTTGAGCCCCACACCAGGCTCTGCGTTGTCATCGCCAAGCCTGCTTCAGATCTTTTGTCTCCCTCTCTCTCTGCCCCTCCCCCGTTCTCGCTCGCTCCCTCTCTCTTGCTCTCTCAAAAATAATATAACATAAATAAAATAAAATAGGCAGAGGACCAGAAGAGACATTCTCCCAAAGACATACAGATGACCAATAGACACATGTAAAAATGTTCACTAATCATCAGGGAAATGCAAATTAAAATCACAATGAGATATCACTTTACACCTGTCAGAATGGCCAAAATCAAAAAGACAAGAAATAACAAGTGTTGGCAAGGATGTGGAGAAAAAAGAACACTGCACTGTTGGTGGGAATGCAAATTGGTGCAGCAACTATGGAAAACAGTATGGAATTCCTCAAAAAATTGAAAATAGAACTACCATATGATCTAGTAATTCCACTGCTGGGTATTTACCCATAGAAAATGAAAACATTAATTTGAAAAGATATATGTACCCCTATGTCTACTGCAGCATTGTTTTCAATAGGTAAGATATGGAAGCAACCCAAGTATCCATTCGTGGATGAATAAAGAAGAGGTAGTACATACCCACCCACACAACACACACACAAACACAATGGGATATTACTCAGCCATAAAAAAATGAAATCTTGCCATTTGTAACAACACGGATGGGCCTACAGGGTATAATCCTAAGTGAAATAAGTCAGAGAAAGACAAATATATTATTTCACCCATATGTGGAATTTAAGAATCAAATGAACAAAGAAAAACGGAGATAAAAAAACAGACTCTAACATACAGAGAATAAACTGGTGGTTTCCAGAGGGGAAGTGGGCAGGAGGAGGAGGGAAAGAGATAAAGGGATTAAGAGTACATTTATCTTGATAAGCACTGAGAAATGTCTAAAGTTGTTAAATCATTACACTACACACCTGAAACTAATATAACACTACATGTTAATCATACTTGAATAAAAAATTAAGAAATCAAGAGTAAGATTCATGCTTTAACTATGAAAATCATCTATTATTCCACTGTCACTTCATTTGTTTTCGATACCCACTCCTCCCATACTGACTTTTCCCTACCTTGCTTCCTCTACTAGCCATACCCACTAAACCTTCTTCAACCCAACTACCCATTCACATTACAAAGTTGGTGGGGTTTTTTTGTTCTTTTTTTTATATCGTCCACTCCCCAAAATTACCTACAACTTCATCCCTTACCCAACATAACTTCGGAATCAGGGAAGATACGTTGGTGAGATTTCAAGAAAAGAGAGAGGGAAAGAAAAGTTAGTGGAAAGAATCCTACAGAATGTACTGTACTTATCAAGAAGCAGGAAATTACTCATAGGGAAGACTTAAAATGTATGAAAACACAGAGATCTGAGAATGCAACTGTGGTAGCAACAGTTGGAAGAGTTCCCTGATTTTGCCAGGATCCCAAAGCAAAAAAGGGGAAACTAAGAGGTTATACCAAAGTCAACCAATGGTGTAAATCAGACATTCACAATGAATCATTCCCTGGGAGGGGAGGGCACTATAGAGGGGCCCGACTCTGGAGTTACAGCTGTGAGAAGTACTGCAATGATGGAAGACATTTGCAGAGGTCTGTCATGAGAAGTTGAGAGGAGAAGAAGGACCTGAGAGTTAGAAGGGTGTACTGTATTTGGAAGTAAGAGCCATCTCAAATAGAAAAGTGGTGTGGGAAGGATTGAGGGGGATGACACTGAATCTGGTTTCAAGATATTTTTAGTTTAGTGACAATTTCTCAAATAAAAAACTTCATTTTACACATATAAGTATTATTAGAGCAGCAGGGTAGCAACTGTCTAAGCTGAGGAAGTAAAGGTCACCAGGTAAAGTTCTTGCTTTCAGGGACTCCGTAGAGAATTCTAGCACAAAGTCTTCATCTCTTGAGTTCAAAGAAAAAGTAGAAACAGGGTTTAAGGTCGAGATCTTTTGCTCTGGTGATGTCATCTATTCAGAAAGAAGAAACAAAATTACTAACCAAATGTTACTACATTTTTTTCCCTATAGTTTGAATGAATTCTAGTAATCTATATCATACAAATAATGCTTTGAAGCACATTATGTAGAACTACAGTAGGGCAAAAACTCTTCCCAAAGGGACAGGATAAACTCACTAAAATCAACAAGAATAATAAAAAAATAAAATGCAGAACATAAAAACCATTGGATTTATTTGAAATGGGTCAGATCCTGACTTAGACTGATCTGGGTTATGGGGATTTGGTTCTGAAGATGAATTTCTAGTCAATAGGGCTTAAGACTAACTCAGATTTCATGTTTGAAGATGTGAAGGTAAAACTTCCTGCAGACTCATGGAATGAACAGCTTTCTCTTATGTCCTCAGGTCTAGGGTTTATCTACAGTTGACCTAAACTTGAAGATACTACTTCCAAATGGACTGAACTTTTTTGATCTATTCAAGACATGAATAGTCATATTACTCATTATGTTATTCTCCTTAGAACAGTATTTAATTTTCTTGCTGCTTCCAGAAATTAATCACCTTAAAAATATAATACGATGATCACATTTAATATATATATATATATATATATATATATATATATATATATATATATATATATATTTGTATAACAATAGAGTGAAAGAATAAAAGTTTGGAAGAATACATACCAAACTGTTAAGAGTGGTTGGTTTCTAATGCAGGTGGAATTAAGGAGAAAGGATTCTTGTAACTTTATGTACTTCTGAATGGTTTAAATTTTTTAGAATGTGCATGTCTTTTTTTTTTTTTTCAGTAAATTACAATAAAGTTAAAAAATGTATATATAAATTTTAAAACACTCTCTTAATTAGTCATTTGGTTCTAGGTGTTGTGCTAGGAAATAAGGATGTGAAGATGATTACTCATGATCCCCACATTCAGGGAGTTCAGTCTAGTAGAAGAAACTGACAAATCAATGGGAAATTACATTCAATCATCACCATAGTAATAGTCTTATTATAATAACAAATTCTTACTATGTGCTAGGGACTGTCCTAAGTACCTTTTAGTTTTAACTTATTTGATCCTTACACAACCATATGAGGTCAGTACTCTCATTTTCCTTATTTTACAACTGAGAGAATTGAGAAAAAGAGTAGTTAAGCAATTAAACTTGTTTAAACTCATCCAGCTTATTAGCAGCAGAGTTGGTATTCAAACCTAGGCAGCCTAGATTGTATTGCACTTTCAACAAAAGTAACAATAATAGGCAATACTTACTGAGTATGCACCTTGTTCCCACAGTACATTCTCTATCAACCAGCCATAGGTTTCTTTCTAAACATAAGTTTAATCATTTCACTCTTCTCATTAAAACTAATGGTTCCCAAACTCTCTCAAAGTACAACGCTCTGAAAATGTCCTACCCAGTTGCCCTATAAGATTAGGTCCTTTACTTCCTTTCTGATCTCACTTCCTACCACTTTCCCCTTCGTTTGTTCACTCATTCCATGGCTACCTCCTTGCTGTTCTACAAATTGGCCAGCATTCCCCCGTCTCAAAACCCTTCCATTTGCTATTCCTTATGCCTGGAATGCTCTTCCTCCAGATATCTGCATGGCATGCGTGTCCTCTCCCTTCCTCTCTTTTCTTTCAGTTCTCCACCTCAGTGTTTTATTAGAGAGGCCCTATTTTACCTATAAAATAGAACTCCATCCCTCTTACACAGCTTTATTGTTCTCCACAGCACTTAAACCCTCTAAGGTACTATATACTTGCTTATTATCTGTCTCCTTTCATCAGAACGCAAGCTCCAGGAGAGCAGATCTTTGCCTGTTTTATTCATAGGCCTACCTCTAACACGTAGAACAGTGCAACATACAGTAGATGCCCCCAAAATATTTGAGGAATGAGTGGCTGATCAATCAAATATGTTACTCTTTTTAAGGAATTTTCCATATCCAGTCACTACTTTCTTACATCTCATTTACCATTTAATCCATCTAAACTGGTTTCAATCCTCACTATTTCACTGAAACTGCTCTTGCCAAAGTCACCAATAACCCTCAAGTTGCCACATGAACCTGTTTCTGTCATTTTACCAATGTCTCCACAATAACTGACATAGCAAACCCTCCCTACGCCCCAATTCTTAAGAATGGGATATAACACATTCTCCTTTCTCTACACACTCTTGAAATGAACCCATCCATTCTCAGTGCTTTAAACTTTGCTATGTGCAAATGACCATGCAAACTTCTCTGAACCAGACCCATGTATCTGATTTCTAACTTTACATATCTACCTGACTGATTCACAGGTGTTTCTGTCTGTTCCTATGTATTCACCAAACCCGCTCCTCCCTGCTGTGGACTGAATTGTGTCCCCCACAAATTCAGATGTTGAAGCCCTAACCCCAATGTAACTGTACTTGGAGACATGGCCTCTAATAGGTAACAAAGTCTAAATGATAAATGAGGTCATAAGAGTGGGGCTGTGATCTGACAGAATTAGTGGTCTTATAAAAAGAGAGCTTGCATTCACCTGCTCTCTTTCTTTCTTTCCATGTATACACATCGAGGAAGGGCCATGTGAGGACACAGTGAGAAGGTAGCTGTCTGCAAGCCTGGAAGACAGTCCTCATGAGAAACCAAATTAGCCAGAACTATGATCTTGGACTTCTGGCTTCCAAAATTCTGACAAAATAAATTTCTGCTGTGTAAGAGACACATTCTGCAGTATTTTGTTATGGCAATCCCGGCAAACTCATACTCTCCTCCTTCTTACTCCACGCAGTGAAAATCACACAATTGTTAAGTCAGATAGCCAGGAATCTTTCTTCTCCCTTTTCCTTCACCCTAACTATCTACATTCAATCCATCAACACCCATGCTTCTAACTCCTTTCACTGCCACAATGCCTATCCTCAAGTCCCTATCAATTAAGTCTCCTCTAAACTGGTTTCTCTGTTTCCACCACAGCATCCATTAAACCCATCTACCACAGAGCAACCAGCAAACCTTTTAAAAATGTAAATTAAGGGGCGCCTGGGTGGCGCAGTCGGTTAAGCATCCGACTTCAGCCAGGTCACGATCTCGCGGTCCGCGAGTTCGAGCCCCGCGTCAGGCTCTGGGCTGGTGGCTCGGAGCCTGGAGCCTGTTTCCGATTCTGTGTCTCCCACTCTCTCTGCCCCTCCCCCGTTCATGCTCTGTCTCTCTCTGTCCCAAAAATAAATAAAAAAACGTTGAAAAAAAAATTTAAATAAAAATGTAAATTAAGTCATGTAATTTTCTGCTGAAAACCCTTCATGGATTTCCCTGAGGAACACAGAGGACTATCAAAATTCTTTACCTCACCTGTAAGATTGTGTGACTGGCCCTGCTCACTTTTCCAATCTCTAATTACCACTTTCACGCTCTACAATCCCACTACTCTGGCTCTCGTCCACTTTCTCAAGCCCACTCAACTCTTTTCGATCTCAGGGTATTTATACTTGCAGTTTCTTTACAAGGTATGCTCCTCCCCCTACAGCTGCCACAGCTGGAAAAGCCATAAAGTAGATTTATCCATAAAGTAGATTCCCTTATTTCAGAGTACGTTCATAGCTTTCTTACATAGCAATTATCTCAATTTATTTGTTTGCTTGCACTCTTGATTAACATCTCTCTCCCTCCTTTAACCATCTCATCCTCTTTCTCCTTGGCCTTTAAAGACAGAGATCATACATACCTATTTTGTCCATCACTCTATACCCAAGTCTTACAAGTTCTGACCTACAGAGGGTATTTGGTATTGGTGAATTGCTATGTATTCATGAATTTTATATTTCATAGTCTATTCCACACATGTTCCATATATTTACAATTAAGATTATGCCTAGGCATTGTATATCAGTTGTTATTATTGTCGGAACACTTTTCTATTTTGTTTTCTAACTGGTTCAGGAAAGCTATTAATTTTTTAAGTTTATCTTGCCTTCAACTAACTTACAAAATTGTTCTTAAACTTCTCATTTTTAATTGATTCTTCTATTTCTTCCCCTCTAATTATGTATGCCTCCTATGTCATGTCATATTAGAAAATTCAAAACACCTTTGAATAATAAGATGGTAGTCATCTACATTTTGTTAATTATTCTAACAGAAATTTTGCTGCTTGTTTTATCGTTAAAATAATGTTGGCTGGTTATTGATAAACTTTATCACGTTAAAAATGATCCAATCTTAAAATTTTTATCTTTTTCGTTTTTAATGGATTCATTTCTTATAAGACTACCAAGATTTTTTACTACCAACTATTAAAACTTTGCTTACACTGTACCTTATTTGCTTCCAGTGAAGTCCTCTCTGCTGATTTAAAATCAGAATCCAAATAATGATATGAACGTTCTGACTTTTTAGGAGAGAAATCTAAAATTGCTGTGGAGGAAAAAAAAAAAAAGCGTGGATTTTTACATAATGGTTTGTTCAATGTCAAATAACTTTTTAATGTTATGTTTTATTTAGACTTTACTTACAGTCATTTTCAACTGTGTCCTTATTAGACTCAGCTCTCACTTGAAAATTGTCTTCAATATTAAAACTAATACCTCCTTTTGGAAAGTCGTCTTCATCTGGGAACTAGAAAACAGAGATCCATTTATCAGTTTATTTAGTAAAAAGAAACTGTATGTGTGTGTGTGTGTGTGTGTGTGTGTGTGTGTGTGTACATATCTATATCTTTATCTACCTCTCTATATATACACATATAGCTTGTGGTTATAACGAGACACAGACAAACAGAAAACAATATGTTATGAAACCAATTCTAGTCAGGGAAAGTAGAGTATATTACATTTCATCTATTCTTACAGTTCACATTTCTTATACCTTAACACCATTGAAATGCAGATGAAGCCTGTGATGACACTTTTACATCCCTATAGCACCAGCAATGGTTGTAACATAGTTGGTATTGCTGTGCAAGTGAAACTATATGCAAGTTAGACATACTGTTCATATATTGGTCACTTAAATAGGAGTTTGCATTAACATTACCATGTTATGAAATTTTGCTGTTTAAATGTATTCAAAAGGATGACGTTATCATTTGCCATTGAACAAAAAAGTCTTGTGTTCACAGAAGGGCAAGGAAACAAAGCAGGGTGATATACCTTACTTGTGATATACAAATAAATCCAAGACTTCTTTCAATAAATATAACATTAAAAATCTAAGTGAAAGTGAAAAAGTTCTAGAGATCTGTTTCACAACATTGTAAATATACTTCACATGACTGAACCATACACATAAAAACGGATGAGGTTGGAAACTTTATGATGTGTTTTTTACCACAATAAAAACTTTTCAATAAAAAGTCTAAGTGATAAAGCATCGTATGTTAACTGACTGTTCTTCTTTCTCAGTGGTGTATAATAGAACAGTGCGCCTTTCAATCAGTGAGAGCACCTGAGAATTTAATGAACTACAGAATTTTTTTTAAAGTTCAGAGACTGCTATATGCAATTTGCCACACTCACACCAAAAAAATTCTCTCTGGTCCTAGATCTATCTGGTCATTTTGCCTTAAAACATATCATAGAAACTCATGATACAAAACATTACCATAACCAACGTATGTAAAAATAATTAGAAATAAAACAAATGGGGGTGCCTGGCTGGCTCAGTCGGTACAGCATGTGACTCTTAAGCTCAGGGTGGTGAGTTCAAGCCCCACATTGGGCACGGAATAAAAATAAAATAAATAAAACAAATGGATACAAATTTCATTGTCAATATGAGTGCCTCTATTCTCCTCAAAAAAACCATAGGAAATAAGACACAAAAACATCTTCTATCTTTGATGAAACTAAGAAACAATGGTAACATTTAACAACCATATATTAAGAGGATGGGGAAGAATACAAACTTCATCATATGAAAGAAAGTCACACCAAAGTACCTATTACAGGGGAGTCCAATGACAAGTAAACTGATTTACCCCTATAACCATGGAAACACTTAGAAACTATGCCGTCCACAGGGGCTGCTGAAAAAGTAGGCTACAAAAGGCTAAAAACATTTGATAGAAGCTTTATTTTAAAAAAAAAAATTTTTTTTCAACGTTTTTATTTATTTTTTTTGGGACAGAGAGAAACAGAGCATGAACGGGGGAGGGGCAGAGAGAGAGGGAGACACAGAATCGGAAACAGGCTCCAGGCTCTGAGCCATCAGCCCAGAGCCCGACGCGGGGCTCGAACTCACGGACCGCGAGATCGTGACCTGGCTGAAGTCGGACGCTCAACCGACTGCGCCACCCTGGCGCCCCTGATAGAAGCTTTAGAATGAGAAAAATCAAGAAAATAATGGGGAGGAAATTACCAAAAAATTATTTTTAAAAAAATTTTTACAGGACTGATGGACTTGTATCTGCAGGATAGATTCACTGAGAATTCAATATCCAGTATTAATAAAACCTGAAGGAAGGTTCATCACTGTGAAATTTCAGGAATAAAGAATACAAAGAAAATATGCTTAAAAACCTCTAGGAGAAAACACTGCTAAATTTAAATTTAAAAAGAAAAATAGCAGATCATATCCAATTTCTATATTTAGCCTATCAATCAAGGATGACAACAGAATAAAAATATTTACAACATACAAAGTCTCCCAAATTCTATTTCCTATTCTCCCTTTCTTCAGAGGCACTTAAGATGTGTCATAACAAAACAAGAAAAAAAGACAATGTTCAAGATATAGGCAACTCAAGCTAGGAAATAGGCAAAGTTTATTTATTTTTTTTAATTTTTTAAAATGTTTATTTACTTTTGACAGAGAGAGAGAGAGAGACAGACAGAGTATGAGCGGGGGAGGGGCAGAGAGAGAGAGGGAGACACAGAATCTGAAACAGGCTCCAGGCTCTGAGCTGTCAGCACAGAGCCCGACACGAGGCTCAAACTCACAGACTGCGAGATCATGACCTGAGCCAAAGTCGGACGTTCAACCGACTGAACCACCCAGGTGCCCCTAGGCGAAGGTTAATTTTAAGATGCCAACTATACAGTGTAGATTAGAACAGACAGATGGAGGACATAGGAAAGAGATCCAAGGGGGAAAAAAATGAACTAACAAAGTTTATCTAATAAGTTTGTGTAGATTCCTGTATTGAAGGGTATTTTATAAAAAGCTTTTCGAGTATGTGAAAAATCTTTACTCCAATATTCAAAGAATACTAAGCAAATTTTTAAAAATGAGACAATTAGAAACTAAGAAAAAAATCCAAAATTATAAAAGAAACAAAATGTAACCACAGTATATTGTTTCAGCTGTGAAAATATTACAGTATTTATAATACAAATGTTGAACATCTATTTATCTAAAAATGATATAGTTATACTAGGAATCTGAGAGAATATAAAGAAGGAATTCAGAAATAACTTATTCTACTTAACATAGCCAATCATTAGTTCTTACTAAAAATAGTGTAAAACCATGATAATAAAGAAAAGCAACAAGATTTATTATTAAAAAGAACTAAAGGAAAACTTAAGAGTTCTGGCTCCAGAAACCATGAAAAAAAGCACTGATAGATCTGATTACATAAATATTAAAAATGCATTTCTGCAGAAAATCATAAACAGAACCAAAACACTAATACATTAGGAGAAATGGCAAACGGTTAGTTTTCTTAATATGAAAAGAGCTCCTACAAATCAAATATACAAATAACAGATAGAGAATGCTGTATGCCACAAATGTAAAATTTTATGGGAAAAATTTAAGATCAAAATAGAAAATATATTATTACAATATTGAAAAAATATCAATAAAATATTGTAAAAATGTCAATTCTCCTCAAGATTTACATACACAATGAAATTCCAATCAAATTCCCAGCATGTTTACGTACATGTGTGGAAATTATTAAGCTAATTCTAAATGTATATGGAAATGCAAAAAGCTAAAAAGAAGAAAGTGGGAAGATTTAGAGATGCATGAAAACACATACTTTGTAAGATATGAAGACTTCCCAAACTACAAACCAATGAATCAGAACAGAAACCAAAACTGGACCTGAAATATAAGGACACGTGATTTACACAGCAAAGGGGGAAACACAAAAGGATGGAGAAAAGATAGCCTTTTCAATAAACGGTGCTAGGTCAACTGAATGTCCATATGGAAAAAATATGAAACTTTATCCATATCTCAATACATAAAAAATTGTACATCAAAGTGTGAAAGGCAGATAATAAAGCTTCTACAAGATAATATGAGAGAATATTTTCTTTTCTTTTTCCTTTTTTTTTTTTTTTTTTTTTTTAGAGAGAGAGAGAGTGTATCTGAGCAGGGGAGAGAGGGCGGGGGGGGGGGGGGGAGACAGAGGGAAAGAAAGACAGAGAGAGAGAGAGAGAGAGAATGAGAATATCCCAAGCAGGCTCCACAGTCAGCACAGAGCTCAATCCCGCAACGCTGGGATCATGACCTAAGCTGAAATCAAGAGTTGGACGCTCAACCACTGAACCACCCAGGTGCCCCATGGAGGAAAGACTTCTTAGACCTAAGACAAAAAAGCATTGATCATAAAGGAAAGGGTAGATAAATTGTATTATGTTAAAAATTATAAACTTCCATTCATCAAAAAGCATCATTAGGAGTAAAATATAAGACAGAATCAGGGAAGGTATTTGCAAAGTATTCAACTGACAATGAGTATATATCCAATATATAAAGGATTTCAAAAATTAATTAAAAAGATAAACATGAATTAAAAACTGAGGAAAAAATCTGAACAAATACTTCATCAAAGAGAATACAGAGAAGGCCAATAAGCATCTATAAAGGTCCCAACCTCACTGTTAGGCAGGAAAATGCAAACTAAAACCACAATGAAATACCACTACATATCTACCAGAATAGCTAATATTCAAAACACAAACTGTCAGAACCAAGCGTTGATGAAGATATAGAGTGATGGGGACTCTCATACACTTCTGATAGAAATGTAAACTATAACAACCATTTTTGGAAAGCAGTTTGGCATTATATACTAAAAGCAAAGATATGCATATCTGGTGACTCAACAATCTCACTCCAATAAAGTATAATTAACAGAAGTGCATGGCAGCACACGAATGTTCCTATCAGCATTATCCATAACAACCAAATGCAAACAACTGAAGAATGGACAAACTGGGGAATATTCATACAACGGACTAGCACACCAGCAATGAAAATGAATAAACTACAGCTACAGGTAACAACAGTGATGAATTTCAAACATTCAGTGTTGAACAAAAAGAATGAGACACAAAAAATACATTGCATATTACTACTCTATTTACATCAAGTTTTAAAAGCACAATGAATATATGGTGTTTTAAGTCAAACTAATGGTTACCTTTGGAGGGAACAGAAGGAGTAGTAGTTGAAAGGGAGTAGAGGGGGACTTCTGGGTGGAGGTTACATGGGTGTGTTCACTTCGTGGTAATCATTAAGCTGTGTACTTATGGTATGTACATTTATTTTGTATGTGCATCACACTTTAATAAAAAAGAAAAAAAATTTAATCTCTTTGACATTGTTTCAAATATATGCATATTGTTCTCTCTCTATGACCTCTATTTGGTAGCAATGAGAAGTACCTGGTGTCACAGTGAAGTGGGGGTGGGGATAATAGAAGAAAAGAAAAAATCTATAGCTGTTAAATATATTTTCTAAATGTGATCTATTTGCCATTGTCATGAATCCCTAGTCTTTTCTTAAATGAAAAGTAATCCTTTAAATTCCAGGTCCTAAAAGGCAGCAAATCTTTCAAATAAAATATTTTTCTCTTATTTAGATTGATTTCAGATACCATGCTTATCAATTTACTAAACTCCTTTGTAACTTACATTTGTTCAAAGATTTAAATATAATCTGTTTATAAGATTTAACATTTACGTAAAGAAAATGATTTGGCAAGGTGCAACTAGAAAAAATATTTTTACCTGCAAGAAATCAATCTGCATACAAGCACTAGTCAATTTTGGTGTCAAAAAACAAGAGTCCGTCATGCAGTTTCCATACTCAATACTATCTGGGAACTGACTGCATTCTAGCTGTGAGTTGTGTCCTCTGACCATCACAGTGCTAGTGGCTGATCCTTTCACTTGGTGCCCTTGAAACTCAACAGGCTACAAGTAAATTATTAAAAATGAGTATTGCATAAGTATATATTGATATATAGTCACAATGTATATATACACAGAAATCACAATTCAGCTCTATTAAATATTACTTAATGTAAGTAATTACTAAGTGACCAATACTAAAACCAGGAAAGACCCCTATTATCCTAATATGTTAATTATGAAATATAATTCAGTTATTGATTTAATTCAGTTCAAAATGAATAAGTACTAATTTTTTCATTATAAGCATAAAAGTATAGTTATAATGAACTAATTCCACCAGAAAGATGTGGAGCAGCTCACAGTTTGTGAGTTCGAGCCCTGTGTCAGGCTCTGCGCTGATGACAGTATGGAGCCTGCTTCAGATTATCCCTCCCTTTCTCTCTGCCCCTCCCCCACTTGCTCTCTCTCAAAAATAAATGAATAAATTAAAAAAATCAGAAAGATGCAGCACCTGGGTAACTCAGTCAGTTGTGTCCAAGTCTTGATTTGGGCTCAGGTCATGATCTCATGGTTGTGAGACTGAGCCCCCAGTCGGGCTGTGTGGGACCTACTTGGGATTCTCTCTGTCCCTCCCCTACCTGTGTGTGCTCTTTCTCAAAACAAATAAACATTAGAAGAAAAAAAAACAGGAAGACATAGTTGCTCCTTTCTCTATGCTTCCCCTGTACATTATAAAATTTTCCATTATAGACTTACCACATTATAGTACAACAAAGTTTCTTCTTATCTATATACTACCTATACTGTAAGCTCCTTGAGGGAAGAGACCTTTTTGTTTCATGAGGATATAATGTGCATTTAACACTGTCTTTGGCATATAGGAGACAGTCAACAAACATGATAATAGGAGGGAAAGTAAGAGAAGAAATACAAGAAGCATTTTCCTTTGTTTAGGCATTTTGTACACTATCAGGCTTAACAGAGGAGGGATGGGGGCTCCCAGAAGATCTGATCCTATTGCTCTGAGACCAGAGGCCTAAAAATAGGATGCCAATCTAGGCATGTACTTCAGGGAGGTACTGTCATCTCCTCAAAGACTTGATCAGCTTTCAGGCTCCAAATGGCTTTCTCTGCTGCCCCCTTGAGGGCTCTAGGATTTTTACTCCTCACAGGAAGACCAAACCTACCCAGAAAGGAGGAAATTAAGATTGCTAATAGAGCCAAAGGAATGTACATAAAGGACAAATTTATTTCTAACTCATAAATGAACAAAATTATAATAGTATATAATCTGAATATTCTCTTATTAAAAATGAAGATTCTAAATCACACATTTGAGAGGAAAATCAAATCTAAATTGCCCCTGTATGGGACTTTTATTGAAAATATCCTGAATTATGAAGCACACACATTTCAATAAAAAACAGTCTCAATTGTTAAAGACTGTATATTTCCGTTTTGTTTGATGGGGAATACACATTCTCCACAAGAACACAGATGCCTTGTTGTCTATGTTTCTAAGTGGATCTCTTCTGTAGAGATCTATTGGGTTTAAGAAACAGAATCGGTACTTACAAAACTCAACTATTTATATGCTACTTTCTCTATCAATTTTTGATATGCAGTAGGTGGAACTACTTAGACCTTGGTTTATATATACTTCTACAGAAGTAGAAGTGGTAGAGTAGACTATATGTTCATAGCTATAAAGAGCTCTATTTTGTTCTCCACAGAACATTCATTAATTATACTTAATTTATTATCCTGTCCAACCCCTAGGGCATCCTTCACACACACACACACACACACACACACACACACACACACACACACACACACACACACACATATATACACACACATATACGTGTATATATATCCTTCATATATACATATATATGAGATGCATTATTCTTAGTTCATGAGTAAAGAGAAAGGGCTCAAGACCAAACAAAGGCTAGCAGTCAGTTACTCTTGCTCTTAAAACCAGGTTAATTCATTATGCTCACTAACCTTCTACCTATGAAAACTCTGATAGTTGTATAAAAAACAGCAGGAAAAGATAGTAGATTAGAAAATCAAAGTTCTTCACAAGTTTTACCTTAGGATCACAGGTTTTTCTCTCTAACTGTTTAGGAATAACATCTAGAAAAGTAGCCTCTTCTTCATCTCCCAAGGGAAAGAACTAGAATAAAATATCAGTAAGTGTGTTAGCTACAATAGTTTTGTAGGTGGTTCATGGCTTAGATGGGAAAATACTCCCAAAACTTAAAGTTTCCCATTTGAAAATACACTTGCCATTTCAATCTTCTGTATATACATATGTATAAAAGGTACCCCTGGCAAAGGAGTTCTCTAGCAGATAAGGCACTATGCTAATTAATTTTAAAATTCAGCAATAAAAAAATTCTAATCCTAAAATTTTAATTGAATGTTTTAACACTAGAAAAAATTGTTGAGTACCTAATAATTATCCATCAAACCTAATATTTAATGCGAATGCAGATTATTTAATTCAAAAATTAATATGAAATCAAAGGAGGAAAAATTGTAAACAGTGTTAACAGTTTATCTAAAAAATGAATCAGGGCACCTGGCTTGCTCAGTCAAGCACGCAACTCTTGATCTCAGGATTGTGGGTTGTAAGTTCAAGCCCCAAGCTGAGTGTTAAGCCTACTTAAAAAAAAAAAAAAAAAAAAAAAAAAAAAAAAGAATAATTTTCTAGCAACCATAAAACACAAGATATAGACAATAGAAACTAGTCATTTTTAGTTCATCAAATGACAATGTAAAATAACCATGATTTCTCCTATGATTTAGATAGAAAAATGAATTCAACTGAGAAGCAATTTTTATGTTTAAAAAATATAGAGAAAAAAATTTCCCCAATAGACAGAAGAGATAAATTAGTGTATTTCTTCAAATAATGGGAGCTTTCCATTAATAACAAAATACATTTACACATCTCCCAACGAAGTAGTTCTTGAAAACTTTCAACTCTTATTTTATTTTTTTTATCAACTCACATTTTAGAATTAGAATTTTCTAATACAGTGAATTTAAAAAATCAATTAGCATAGCACCTTCTCTTCTGCTTTGCTATGTGTAGCTAATTATAGAAATAAAGTGGCAGTGTCATTAAGTGTATCCTCAAAGAGGACCCTAATTTAAAATTTTGAAAGTTCTTTCTATCACTAGTGTACATGAAGAGATTGCTTCAGAGGGTTGTAGTACAAAACGCATTACATAAATGCAAATATATTCCTATATTAATGCTACAGATTTAAATAATTTTTTTTTGCAAAAGACCGTAAGACCTTTTTCATTACTGTTAAAATTACAATGCACTTTTTAAAAAACATGTAACTATTTACTTATTTATTTATTTAGAGAAAGCGTGAGCAAGAAGGGGCAGAGAGAGGGAGAGAGAGAATCCCAAACATCTTTGCATTGTCAGTGCAGAGCCCTATGCAGGGCTCAGTCTCATGAACTGTGAGATCAGGACCTGAGCCAATACCAAGAGTTACATGCTTAACTAACTGAGCCACCCAGGCGTCCCAAAACATGTAATACTTGTTTTAAGAGGAAACTCATTCTGGAGGAAAAAACAGTGATATTGTTTATTTGCAGTTTATACTTTGTGATAACTGTTCTTGAAAGCATTAAATCCTAATTTTTCAAGTGAAAGAAAGCATTAAGAATATGATCATATATGGCCCTGGGTGGCTCAGTCAGTTAAGCGTCCCACTCTTAGTTTCTTTTAGCTCAGGTCATGACCTCATGCTTCGTGAGTTCACACCAGTAGCATGGTTCCTGCTTTGGATTCTCTCTCGCTGTCCCTCCCCTGTTCCTGTGCATGGTGCACCCACTCTCTTTCTCTTTCGAAATAAATGAATTTAAAAAAAAAAAAAAAAAGAGGGGCGCCTGGGTGGCGCAGTCGGTTAAGCGTCCGACTTCAGCCAGGTCACGATCTCGCGGTCCGTGAGTTCGAGCCCCGCGTCGGGCTCTGGGCTGATGGCTCGGAGCCCGGAGCCTGTTTCCGATTCTGTGTCTCCCTCTCTCTCTGCCCCTCCCCCGTTCATGCTCTGTCTCTCTCTGTCCCAAAAATAAATAAACGTTGGAAAAAAAAAAAAAAAAAAAAGAGGGGTGCCTGGGTGGCTCAGTCGGTTAAGCGTCCGACTTCGGCTCAGGTCATGATCTCGCGGTCTGTGAGTTTGAGCCCCGCGTCAGGCTCTGTACTGACAGCTCAGAGCCTGGAGCCTGTTTCAGATTCTGTGTCTCCCTCTCTCTCTGACCCTCCCCCGTTCATGCTGTCTCTCCCTGTCTCAAAAATAAATAAATATTTAAAAAAAAAAAAGTGACCATTTATAAGCTAAATTATGCAGTTGCTAATTTTGATTTTATACATTTGCTCTTATTATATACATAAAGTGTGAAACATGATTGAGCCACCACAATATGAATTTTATTTGTTATGTTTTGTTCTCTTTTAGGCAAAGGAGTTGCAGGTGCAGCTTTAATTGTCAATGACAATTCTTGGATTAAGTAATGCTTACAAAGTTTACAGACTTAGTTTTATAATAAAAGATTTGTTATATAACCAAATTGCATTGACCACACAGGCATTGGTACAAAAGATAGCAGGATCATCTAAGTAAGTATAAAGGAGCAACTAATTATAAATGAGATTGAAAACTAGTGGTGCCTGGGTGGCTCAGGCATTAAGCATCTGACTTTTGATTTTGGCTCAGGTCATGATCTCACGATCATGACCTTAAGATTCTCTCTCTCTTCCTCTCTCTGTGCCCCTCTCCTACTTACACACATACTGTCTCTCTCTCTCAAAAATAAATTAATTAATTAAAAAATAAAAAATAAGATACATGAGACTGAAAACTGACAATGTAAAATACAAACATAAAATTATATGCCATACCTATATATACAACTATAATTTCTGGCTACTTTATAGTTTCAAAATGAACATACCTGCAAAGACTGAAGTGGTCCACTTGGTTTGACTTCATTTTCTTTTATAATCTTAGGAACAGAATATTAATATAAGAACAACTAAAAGGTAGTAGTAAGTTACAAAAAATACATAAATTTCAATTAGACATAAGAAATAAAAGAACACCATCACTAATAATCAAGGAAGTAAAAAATGTTAATGAAACACTATTTTACTTAGCAAGAATTGAAAATATCTTAGTACTGGTGAATGTAGAGTGAAATAAATATTCATATTGTAAAACAGTAAGACTTTTAAATTTGACAATATATATCAAGAAAATTGTTCTTAGCCTTTCAAGCTATCAGTTCCACTTCTGGGACTCACATCTAAGGAAATAACTTAAATGTAAGCAATGATTCATGTGCAAAAACATTTACTAATATTTTATTTATCCTAGCAAAATGCTGGAAATAACCTAAATGTTCAAAATAGGGCACTGCTTGTCCAAAGCACAGGATATCCATAGGACGGAATAGTAAGTAACCTCTAAAAGATATATTTAACTGCTGGTCAGTACCCAGTAGCAAGCCCCCAATGCCAAACTCTGTTCCGCAGGATGGGGTTTATTAAAGTTGTCAAGAATAAGACTGATTTCAAGAGATACCAAGTGAAATTTAGAAGACAAGAAAACAAAACTGATTACAATGCTTTGAAATGCTCGGCGATTCAGGATAAAAATAAGTACAACACACCTTAATACAGGATGGTAATTTGTGTAACAAACAGAGATCTCATTTGTCAGATTGCTAATGCCCCTAAAGGAGATACACTAGTTTGTACAGCTCATGGGCATGAACTCCCAAAGTACGGTGTGAAGGTTGGCCTGACAAATCATGCTGCAGCATAGTGTACTGGCATGCTGCTGGTCCACAGGCTTCTCAGTAGGTTTGGCATGGACAAAAGTCTATGAAGGCCAAGTGGAGGTGACAAGATGAATACAACGTGGAAAGCACTGATGGTCAATCTGGTGCCTTCGTCTGCTATTTGGATGCAGGGCTTGCCAGAACCCCTACTGAAAATGAAGTTTGGGAGGCCCTCAAGGGACTTGTGGATGGAGGTTTCTCTACCCCTCATAGTACCAAAAGATTCCTTGGTTATGATTGGGAAAGCAAGGAATTCAATGCAGAAATACATCAGAAGCACATCCTGGGTCAGAATGCTGCAGATTATATGTGTCACTAATGGAAGGAGACTGAGATGCTTACAAGAAACAATTCTCTTGATAAAGAACAATGTAACTCCAGGCATGATGGAGATGTATAAGAAAGCTCATGCTGCTGTACAAGAGAATCCAATCTTTGAGAGAAGCCTAAGAAAGAAGTTAAAAAGAAAAGGTGGAACCATTCCAAAATGTCTCTTGCCCAGAAGAAAGATCGAGTAGCTGAGAAGGCAGCTTCCTTAAAGCGCAGGATCGGCTGCTGAGAGCTAATAAACCAAACCATTATTTTCTTTGAAGATTTTTCAGATTAAAGATAATAATAAACCTATTCACCAAGCAGGTAAAAAAATAAAATAAATTAATAAAAGATATATTTAATAAGTGTTTTAATGATGTGAGAAATACATTAAGGGGATAAGATAAAAACTACTGGCACACATCAAGCTAACCATATTTTTAAAAATAGGTCAAAAAATCCTGGAAACACTAATAATAATTATCCCTCAGTAGGTTGTTTTATTTTTCTTCACTTTATTCTATAATTAAAAAAGAGAAAACATCAAGATTATTAAAAAAAAAACAGTAACATGGAAAACAGAGTAAGATACAAAGTGGGGCAAATGAAACATTTCACTTTCTTTTCTTTTAAATATATCTTCTCGAAAAAGTGTCATATGAATTATCCCTCCAAATATGCTAATAGTATCCCCACTGAGAAACAAGAATTTAGATTTATTCTAATAAATTAATTTTATTCTAGAATTTCAATGTATCTAATTAGTACTATTATTTTTATATTACTACAATGGTTCCCAAACTGTTCAAGGTACTTTGGGGTGCCACAGGAAACTCAACATGGGCTCCATAAGATATTTTAAATTTAAGGGAAATACAGTGTCATTTGACCTCTATTGAATGAACTACTAACTCAAGGTAGTTCTATTTCAACAGATCTTATGTCATTTCTCTCAATGGCACCTTGTAAAGCTGAGTTTTCAGAAATTGCTATGATAAAAAAAAATCAATTACCATGAGAAAAACAACGTGAACTAATTATTCTAAGGTTTGAGAAGCTGAGCAGTGCCCAACAAATGCATACATTCTATCAGTGATTGTGTTTAAAAATAAAATGCTTACAGCAACTTCTTACTTAACACATCTTTAGAGGCAAGGGAAACAAAAGCAAAAATGAACTCTTGGGACCTCATCAAAATAAAAAGCTCTGCACAGCGAAGGAAGCAATCAGCAAAACTAAAAGGCAACCGACAGAATGGGAGAAGATATTTGCAAATGATATATCAGATAAAGGGTTAGTATCCAAAATCTGTAAAGAACTTATCAAACTCAACACCCAAAAAACAAATAATCCAGTGAAGAAATGGGCAAAAGACATGAATACATATTTCTCCAAAGAAGATATCTAGATGGCCAACCGACACATGAAAAAATGCTCAACATCACTCATCATTGGGGAAATACAAATCAAAACCACAATGAGATACCACCTTACACCTGTCAGAATGGCTAACATGAACACCTCAGGCAACAACAGATGTTGGCGAGGATGCAGAGAAAGAGGATCTCTTTTGCACTGCTGGTGGCAATGCAAGCTGGTGCAGCCACTCTGGAAAACAATATGGAGGTTCCTCAAAAAATTAAGAATACTGGGGCGCCTGGGTGGTGCAGTCGGTTAAGCATCCGACTTCAGCCAGGTCACGATCTCGCGGTCCGGGAGTTCGAGCCCCGCGTCAGGCTCTGGGCTGATGGCTCAGAGCCTGGAGCCTGTTTCCGATTCTGTGTCTCCCTCTCTCTCTGCCCCTCCCCCGTTCATGCTCTGTCTCTCTCTGTCCCAAAAATAAATAAACGTTGAAAAAAAAATTAAAAAAAAAATTAAGAATAGAACTACCCTACAACCCAGCAATTGCACTACTAGGTATTTATCCAAGGGATACAGGTGAGCTGTTTTGAAGGGGCACATGCACCCCAAAGTTTACAACAGTACTATTGACAATAGCCAAAGTATGGAAAGAGCCCAATGTCCACTGACGGATAAATGGATAAAGATGTGGTATGTATGTATGTATATATATATATATATACACATACATACAATGGGGTATTACTTAGCAATCAAAAAGAATGAAATCTTGCCATGTGCAACTACATGGATGGAACTGGAGGATATTATGCTAAGCGAAAGTAGTCAGAGAAAGGCAAATATCATATGACTTCACTCATATGAGGAATTTAAGATAGAAAACAGATGAACATAAGGGAAGGGAAACAAAAATAATATAAAAACAGGGAGGGAGGCAAAACTAAAAGACTTAAATATAGAGAACAGAGAGTTGCTGGAGGGGTTGGGGGGGGGATGGTTTAAAAGGGCAAGGGGCATTAAGTAATCTATTCCTGAAATCATTGTTGCACCATATGCTAACTAACTTGTATGTAAATTAAACAATAAACTAAAAATTAAAAATAAATAAAATGTTTACAGTAATCATTTCACTATACATATATCAAATCATTATGTTGTACACCTTAAACTGATCACAATGTTATATCTTTTATATCAATGAAAATGGAAAAAATAAAAAGCTCACTAAATTACTAGGACATAATACTTACTATGTTGTTTAATACTACTAACAACTTAATAAATGGAACTGCCAGTTTGGTTTTTCTTTTTTCCTTTTAGCCAAGGGATATAATGAAAAATATTCTGATACAAAGTGTGGGAGAGTCATGAAGCAAGATAGCTTGGAACCCTTTATATTACTGTAATTTCATTACTAATGACAACATTCTATATCAAAATATAAGAATATGCTGATAGGAAAAAAAAAAAAAAAAGACGTACCTGTTGAGAATCCTGGTTCAGATGAGGAAACTTTGGTAAAGTTTGTGAAACTACTTCAGTCAATGGTTTCCTAGCTATAATAGATAAAATGAAATTATTTTATTCATCATACATATAGTAGTGTTTTAAACTTTTTAAAAACTTATTTCTAGGGGCACCTGGCTGGCCCAGTTGATGATGACAACTCTTGATGTCGGGGTTGTAGGTTCAACCCCACACTGGGTATAGATACTACTTAAAAATAATAAAATCTTTGGGGGTACCTGGGTGGCTCAGTCGGTTAAGTATCTGATGCTTGATTTCAGCCCAGGTCATGATCTCATGAGAGATCAAGCCTCCATGCTGACAGCACAGAGCCTGCTTAAGATTCTCTCTCTCCTTCTCTCTGCCTCCCCCCAACTCCCACTTGCACGAGACTGTGTACGCTCTCTCAAAATAGACATTTAAAATAATAACAATAAAATCTTTAAAAAACCACCTAAAACTGAATGAAACAAGGAATACAACTTAAATTTGAAGATAAGGTAGTCTTGATAATTGTTGAATATGGATTTTGGATATCTGAGGATTCATTGTCTATTCTCTGTATGTTCAAACATTTTCATGATAAAAATTTTTAAATAAGATTTTTTTTGGTTATGTTCTAAGTCAGTACTAGAAATGCTTCCTTTCGTCAAACTAATTGAAAAACTGAGTAAACAGCTAATAATCTATACTAAAAATTCTAAAAATGAAACATTAACTGTTAGAAGAAAGCCAAGACCACCCTATACAGCTGCTATGTGCAAACACAGAAAAGAAAAGAAGAACTTCATGCTATTTCTGGGTCTATTTTAAACCCATTTGACTATGGTTTGAGAAAAAAAAAACTTCAATTATTTCCAAAGTGTATTATGCCAGACACTGGGAAAACAGCAGTCCCTTGAAAAGGGAGAGCCACAGAATAAACAAACCGCATAAATTCAGATTATGATACAAAAGGGCATCATAAAGGTTGATATGACAGAGACTAATGTAGATATGATGATTGGAAAGCTCTCTTGTGGGAAGTGATACTTAAGTTGAGATCTGAATATAAGAAAAGGCCACCAGCTATGCCAGGGGTAAAGGTGTTGAGAACAAAGGCACAAGTAAAAAGACTCTTGAGACAGAGAAGTTGACAAGTCTACTGAATACAAAAGACATGGTGGCCAGGCCATCCTACCTTGCTTCAAAATAGGATTTTTTTTTTCTTAAAGAAAAGTGCATATTCAATCATTTCAATTCCTTCTAAAGTCACAAACACTATAACTTTTTAGTCAATTGTTATTTATGGTTTCATTATTTTCCTGTTAAAATTCAGAATACATTAAATGAAATAAAAATAAGTGGGTCTTGGAACTTGATGCTATTTTTAAAAAGATTTTCATGCACTGCATGAAAATTGGTGTGTTTTCCTTGATTGCCTTCACTCAAGAATAAAATTCTAAATTAACATTTCAAAGTTATTCTTAATTATCTCATAAAAACTTTAACCTACTGAAGAAAAAAAATTTTTTAAACACATTCACACATCCTAAATTGGTGGTAAAACTGACTCATCTCTAATTCTGTATTAATTTTCTCAGATTGTCTTAAGAAAACCAACATTCCTTTTTGAAGAAATACATTTATATCAGAAAACAAATACAGTTAATCTTCCTTACTCACAGATCTTACCTACGCACTAAAATTTATTCAGAAACCCCAAATCAATACCCTGTTTTTGAGGTCGTTTGTAGACATACAGAACTACAAAAAATAAGTTGCCCGACATATACATTCCCAGCTGAGGTAGAACAAGGCAACACTCTGCCTTCTTGAGCTCTCATACTATAAACAAGTATCCTTTTTGTCATCTACTTAGCCCATGTTTTTGTATTTGGGGGCTTTTTGTAAAGGACTGTGCTATTTAAAATGTTCCCTAAGCAGGGGCGCCTGGGTGGCGCAGTCGGTTAAGCGTCCGACTTCAGCCAGGTCACGATCTCGCGGTCCGTGAGTTCGAGCCCCGCGTCGGGCTCTGGGCTGATGGCTCAGAGCCTGGAGCCTGTTTCCGATTCTGTGTCTCCCTCTCTCTCTGCCCCTCCCCCGTTCATGCTCTGTCTCTCTCTGTCCCAAAAATAAATAAACGTTGAAAAAAAAAATTTAAAAAAAAAAAAAAAAAATAAAATAAAATGTTCCCTAAGCATAGTGCTGTCTAGTGTTGCTAAGTGCAAGAAGGCTGTGATGTCCCTTACAGACAGAACATATGTTAGATGAGTTTCTTTTTTCTTTTTTATTTATTTATTTTGAGAGAGACAGAGAGAGAGTGCAAGCAGGGGAGGGGCAGAAAGAAAGGGGGAGAGAGAGAGAGAGAGAGAGAGAGAATCCCAAGCAGGTTCTGCACTGTCAGCACAGAGCCTGATGTGTGGCTCCAACTCACAAACTGAGATTATGACCTGAGCCGAAAACCAAGAGTTGGACGCTTAACCAACTGAGCCATCCAGGCGCCCCTAGACAGAGGTTTCTTTCAGACATTAGTCATAGTGCTGTTCACTACAAATTCAATGTTAATGGATCAACAATATATATTGTCTTCAAATGGAAACACAGATAAAAACAAGATTTTGATCAGTTGATGAAAATGCTTTGACCAGAGGCTTGAAGGAATCTACCCCTAAAAGCAATGACTCATTTTTCACTAATTCAGTGTTTATGTTGATTTTATAGAATATAACTACCACAAATAAGAAGAATCAACTGCAATCCTCTTTTTAACTTGATGAGAAAAAAGATTTCTTAAAACTAAATTCTATAATTCTCAAGTCTTCATACTAGGGATTTACATCCTTATATATTACATAATCATATCTACCCCTACTTATTTTTCATTAAAATTTCTTCTTTCTTTTTAATTTTTAGAAAACAAACTATCAACTGCCATCAAACAACTACATTTTTTAAATTAAATTAAATTTTATTTTTACTTTATTTTTTAATATGAAATTTATTGTCAAATTGGTTTCCATACAACACCCAGTGTTCATCCCAACAGGTGCCCTCCTCAATGCCCATCACCCACTTTCTCCTCCCTTCCACCCCCATCAACCCTGTTTATTCTCAGTTTTTTTTATAGTTTTTAAATTTTTTTAACGTTTTTTTAAATTTATTTTTGAGACAGGTAGAGACAGAGCATGAACAGGGGAGGGTCAGAGAGAGGGAGACACAGAATCTAAAACAGGCTCCAGGCTCTGAGCTGTCAGCACAGAGCCCGACGCGGGGCTCGAACTCATGGACCGCGAGATCATGACCTGAGCCAAAGTTGGCCGCTTAACCGACTGAGCCACCCAGGCGCCCCTATTCTCAGTTTTTAAGAGTCTCTTATGGTTTGTCTCCCTCCCTCTCCAACTTTTTTTCCCATTCCCCTCCCCCATGGTCTTCTGTTAAGTTTCTCAGGATCCACATGAGTAAAAACATATGGTATCTGTCTTTCTCTGTACAACTTATTTCACTTAGCATAACACTCTCCAGTTACATCCACGTTTCTACAAAAGGCCATATTTCATTCTTTCTCATTGCCAAGTAGTATTCCATCGTGTATATAAACCACAATTTCTTTATCCACTCATCAGTTGATGGACATTTAGGCTTTTTCCACAATTTGGCTATTGCAAACAACTACATTTTAAAGAAACATATCAGGGGTGCCTGGGTAGCTGAGTTGGTTAAGCTGGCCAACTCTTGGTTTTGGCTCAAGTCATGATCTCACAGTTTGTGAGTTCGAGCCCCTGCTTGGGATTCTCCTTCTCTTTCTGTTCCTCCCATACTTGTGCTTTCTCTACCCCTTTCTCTCACTCAAATAAATAAATAAACAAACAAACAAACTTAAAGAAACATATCAGTACATATAATAATTTATTCCTATTTTTCTCAGGAATCCTTGAGATATTCAAATAAGAATTCAATTTTAACTTCTCTTTGAGTATCATAAAGTACATTGTTCATTCACATTCATATGTATATAATATTTGCTATATTTACTAATATGTTCTATAATAGTTTTTCTTTAAAAAAAAATGTTGCTGTTGGCAACATACCATAAGCAAAGTCAGAAGACCAATACTATACTGAAAGAAAATATCTGCAACATATATCATAGATAAGAGGCTAGTATCTCTAATATATAAAGAACCCTTACAAATCAATGAGAATAAAAAGAACAACACCCATTAAAATCTGGACAAAAGGGTAAGAAAATTCATGAAAAAAAGATATATAAATGATACTTAAACATATGAAAAGATGCTCAATTTCACTTGTAGTAAGAGAAATGCAAATTTAAGTATACTGAATGCCATTTCTCATCTATTAGATTAGCAAAATTCAAAAGCTTGGTAACACACTATATTGGCAAGACTAGAGAAACAAGCACTCTCAAACATTACTGACAGGGCTACGAAATGGAGGGAATGTTGAAATATCTAATAAAGTCACGCATTTACGCAGCAAACCTACTGGGAATTTGCCCTGAAGACACACCTCAAACAATATGCAACACACACACACACACACACACACACACACGGTTATGTATTGTCACATTATTTGTAATAGCAAAGTATTGGAGACAGGTTGCATAAATGATGGTTTATCCACACAGCGGATCCACACAGCGGAGTATTACACAGATATAAACAAATAAAATGAGGATGTGTCCTATGAATTGATATGAAGTGATTTCCAGAATATATTAAGTGAAAAGTAGGTGCTAAAGAATATACAGACTTTACTGTCTTTTGTTGAATATGTGTGTGTCGGGGGCGGAGGGGGGGACAAGAATTTAAACATAGAGCTGTTTATTTCTGCAAAAAAGAAACACAGGTATGATATATTGGTTACATATAGCAGGTGAGTAAGAACAGGATAAAAGGCTTAAGGAAGGCATATGAATTTATGTTTTCATACAGCTTTGACTCTTAACTAGGTTCATATTTTACATAGTCAGAAATAAAAATAAATCAACAAGGTTGAACAAAAAACCCCTCATACTGAAATATAAACAATAAACTTAACTATATTTACATCAAATGATACTACAATCACAGTAAAGAAAAGTAACCCAAGTAACTTTTGAACATAATACTCCAACTCTATATTCCCAGGATACATTCTAAAAAAAAAACCAAAAAAACAAAAAAAACAAAAAAAAAAAATCAAAGGATTTGTGAACTTCACAAACTTGTAAAGGTTTTTTTGCTAGTAGTGATACTAGTATAACAATTTGGAAGCTATTTGATGTGTATTGTATGTAGAATTGAGGAAGTAAATATACGGATGTTGTTGGGAACCAGGGCCCCTTCTCATTTTAGAAGTAAAGAAATATAATCATGAAATGGAAGGACAGGAAGAACCCTGTGGTTTAGAACTGGAATTAGAGATATCAATATGAACTCATGATTATTTTTTAAAAGTATCTTCCAGCAGGGTGTCTGGGTGGCTCAGTCAGATGAACCTCTGACTTCAGATCAGGTCATGATCTTAGGGTTCATTAACTCGAGCCCTGCTTCGGGTGAGTGTGAGCCCCACTTCTCTCTCCCCCTCTCTGTCTCTCTGCCCCTTGCTCACTTGCGCTCTCTCTCAAAAAAAAAAAAGAAAAAGCATCTTCTAGCACACATCTAAAAATGTAAGACAGGAATGGATATTCACACACATATTGCTTATATATGCCTATATATGTTTATATATGCATAAAACATTTGCAGAAGGATATCCTGGAAGGAAACTGTGGCTAATTCTGAGGATTGGACTGAGGGACTGCAGAACTTACTAGATTATCTATTAGAACTGATTTTACCAAGTACATGTATTACCTATTTAAATACTATGTAATTCTTAAGTTTATTTATTTTGAGAGAGAGAGAGAGAGAGAGAGAGAGAGACAATGAGCAGAGAGGGAGAGAGACAGAGAATCCCAAACAGGCCCTGCACTATCAGCATGGAGCCCAACGCAGGACTCGAAACCACGAACCATGAGATCACGACCTGAGCCAAAATCAAGAGTTGGACACTCAACCGACTAAGCCACCCAGATGCACCAATACCATGTAATTCTTTAACGTAGCCTCCAAAGCAAATACTTCTCATCCTTACAGTTATACAGAGAACAATCCAAAACAAACACACCAATCTAACCTTCAGGATTGCTGTCTGGCTCACATGTCTCCAGAGTTCCTTGTTGCTTAAAGGTTGTATTTTTCTTTTTCAATATTTCCAAGCCTTCTAAAGCCGTACTATGTTCAGACAATGACTTTAAAAGGGAAATGTTATTTACTAATCCAGAGAGTTCTGAAGGATTTCTAGGAATATTCCAGTATTGTTTGCTTTCTCCAACAGTTTCTACATCAATACGGTCATGGTCTAAACTTCTAATCCTTCCCAAATCTTCAGGTTCAGGAATACACGCTTCTGTGTCTTTGGAAATTGGACGCTTTTTTCCCAGAGGGTAAAACAAAGAATTAGAAACTTGGGTATTTGATTTATCAAGTGCAACACATTCTTCAGAGTGATTCTGATTGACATTTAATTGTTGGATACTGATATCACTGCTAGAAGTTGATGGTAAAACCCATTCATCGTTTTTGTCTACATTACTTCCCATAACAAAAGGCTGAGGCTCCTCCTGGTCTGAGAATAGGCTATTTTCAGGAGTCTGATTAATGACTATATTTAAATGAGGAATATGTAAATTCGAGCTGACATCTTTAGATTTACTCAGTAGTGAAGCAGTATCATAGTTAATTCTCACTTTTTGAATAGATTTATTAGCATCTTCATTATTATCTACATATACATCATCAGTCCATTCTAAGGATGAGTCAAAATTGCTTAATGTGTCACTGTACTCTTCTGTTCCTTTTCTAACGTTTTCAGCTTTCCAAGGTCCTGTGTCAAAAGCCACATAAGCTTTATCACAAAATTGTGATAGAAGAGTCTCTTTAATAGGAAATGTCTTTGTAGGTTTATCCCCAATAGACGTTAAGAGAGACAAATGTTTACTGCCAACTTCTGTACAGCTTATATCTTCACATCTCTTTTGAACATCTGGACTACTGTCATTAACCAAAGTTTCCTTTACACGACTCCCTGAATCCTGGGAAATTTTGTTGTTTTCCTGTGACTCCTCCTCAGTGTCACTGGTTTCAAAATTGTTCAGATTAAAAGTCACCTCCACAAGTGGCTGTGTTACATTGCTCATAGGTTTGGGAATACTATTAAGACTTTCACTATCAGTATTACTGTTAGAAAGCATGCTGGTAAAGTCATCAGAGACCCTAGAATTTTTACTTCTAGAAGATTCAATCTGTAGATGTTCAGATTCTGGCAGAAACGACACTGGCTGTTTGTACTCCTTTTCTGGTGTTCTACATATATTTATCTCCTGAGTATTTTCTCTAATGAGAACTGATCCTTTTAGACACATCTGGTCATTTTCATTAACAGGTATTTTATTATTTTTTTGAATGTCAGGCTCGGATAATAAGCCATCATTCTCTACATTGCTACAGGTAACTGGTATATGGTTGCTTTCACAGAATGAAGGAATTTCCAGTTTTACTTCCTGATCCCAAAATTGATCATTAGCATCTACTGGCTTGTCTTCATTATACTTTTTACCCTCTTCAGCACATGTTTCAAAGAACTGTATCTTTTCTTGTACCAAAAGGTCTCTCAAATTTAAATCTATATTGTCTCCCTGGGCCTTGGGTTTCCTTTCTATATTATTTCCATCTTCACTAGAAGAATGTACAGGTGAGCTCTGTGAGGATAAATACATGGCCCACCGGCTTTTATTTCTCACGTTTTTTTCTGATTGATGTCGGTCGTGTAAACTTTCTGTGCTCTTCACGTCAGCACACTCCTTCTGTTCAATTATGCACTTTGGTTTAGTAGGAATGTTTATACTTCCTTGCAGTTGTATCTGAGGGATATGTTCTGTAATCCCAGAATTTAGCTCCTTACACATAGTTGACTTGGACTTCAAAAGAGCTAATATATGTGCTTTGCTTCTGACGTTTTGTGAAACTCCCAAACAGTGAGATATCAAACCATCTTTTTTTATGGCCTCATTGGTCAGTAAAGAATCTGAATGCTTATTTACAGAACAGACAGGAAAGCAAGAATAATTTTCTTCACATAGCATTTCTGGGTTACTCTTAAAAGATGGAGTAGAGACAACTGAAGAAAAACGTAAGCCATTTGCTTCTCTATTCCTGTAAGTGACAATGTTCTCAGGGTCTATTGGCATATTATTTATATCTTTCTTGCCAGCAGTAGAAAACAAAGGAGGTGTGCTGTACAAGGGAGAAAGAAAATTAGGGCCAGGTTTCTTAGCCTCAAGTGATGCAGTTGATTCACCATTTTCTGTATTCATCATTTTCTTTGGCACTTGACGTGGTCCTTGAAAACCCTAAAAATATTAAAACAATTATTAGCTGTCCCATTATCTACAAAGGAAGTGTAAAATGAACTGGCTCAAAAAAACAGAAAGAAAAAAAGGAGTCTGTTTTACCAGGTACAGTAATAAAGATATAAAATCTGCTAAATTAAAATGTAAATGCTCATTTGTATTAAGATTTTTCTAATTAGGGTTTACTTCCCTACCTAAACATATATTATGAAGTACCATTTTAATGATACAGAGTACAATAGCTTCAAATTCACTACTTCTTGGAACAATATTATAAATATATATTGACTTATTATTTTCAACAGATAAACTTACAGTAAACTTCCTTTTTAAACCAGCAGGCTGACATCCAAGGGATCGGCCAGAGGATAGAAATGTCCTTGGACTTAACTCTGGTGCTTCTTTACTGACATCCTGTTTAATAGCTATGCTTCCAGCAACTTTAACCTCCTCAACTGTGATTAAGTATCGGTCACCTTCTAAGTCATCTCCAGGCTTCACCTAAATTTTAAACAATACATTTTAAAGAACAAATAAGTTCTAAAACATAAATTCAAAATCACATGTATCTAATTACTGGATTCTGTGTTCCAGTAGGTCACTAACACTACTAGCAAGACACAATAGGTATTCGATAAATAATTGTTAAATGTATTAATTGATAACTAAGTCTTTATTTATTATTATGTACTAGTTAAGAAGCACAAAAAGGAACAATACAGCAAAAAAATTGTCACCAATTTATGTATCCAATAATACACATATGAGACCCTTTGTTGCATGCAGGATGTACAATGACAAACAGCACAAGTATGCCCTCTTTCAAGGAGTTCACCAGGAACTAAACGTAATTTTTTAAATTAGAGCTATTAAATAGCAATTATATATTTATCCTTATAAATTCAGATGAATTATATGCTCATAATTATTACAAATTAAATATTATTATAAATTATTAACTGAAATATTATAAATTATTAACTGAAATTGCTGAAATAATCATACTCCAAAAATGCATTTTAATTACTTGAATAAACAAAATATATTTTTTAAGATGTTTATTTTTGAGAGACAGAGAGACAGAGTGTGAGTGGGGGAAGGGCAGAGAGAGAGGGAGACACAGAATCCGAAGCAGGCTCCAGGCTCTGTCAGCACACAGCCCGACATGGGCTCGAACTCACAAACCATAAGATCATGACCTGAGCTGAGGCTGGATGATTAGCTGACGGAGCCACCCAGACACCCCATAAATACTTTGAAAAAACAAAACAGGGGCGCCTGGGTGGCTCAGTCGGTTGAGTGTCTGACTTCAGCTCAGGTCATGATCTCACGGTTTGTGGGTTCGAGCCCCACATCAGGCTCTGTGCTGACAGCTCAGAGCCTGGAGCCTGCTTCAGATTCTACGTCTTCCTCTCTCTCTCTGCCCCTCCCCTGCTCACACTCTGTCAATCTCTCTCTCAAAAAATAAACATTAAAAACAAAAAAAATTTTTTAATAAAAAAAACCCAAAAAACATAGCACCTGCCACCATCTCTGTAGCATAAAAATAAGATTATTAACCCCTGGTAATACACAAAATCTGTGTATTATCTCACACAATGTGCTTAGTCTTTACTCATTAGTAAATGATTTAAAATGAAATAACAGGGGCGCCTGGGTGGCGCAGTCGGTTAAGCGTCCGACTTCAGCCAGGTCACGATCTCGCGGTCCGGGAGTTCGAGCCCCGCGTCAGGCTCTGGGCTGATGGCTCAGAGCCTGGAGCCTGTTTCCGATTCTGTGTCTCCCTCTCTCTCTGCCCCTCCCCCGTTCATGCTCTGTCTCTCTCTGTCCCAAAAATAAATAAACGTTGAAGAAAAAAAAAAAAAAAAAAAAGTAAAATGAAATAACAGTAGTTAGGCCCAATTAAGCATCTACGGAGATAGTGCTTTTCCTCTTTATGATAAATATAAAGATACCACAACCACTATTAATGTCACATAAAATTTTAGGAGATTTATGGGGCGCCTGGGTGGCTCAGTCGGTTAAGCACCCGACTTTGGCTCAGGTCATGATCTCACGGTTCATGGGTTCAAGTCCCGCATCGGGTTCTGTGCTGACAGCTCAGAGCCTGGAGCCTGTTTCAGATTCTGTGTCTCCCTCTCTCTCTGCCCCTCCCCTGTTCATGCTCTGTCTCTCTGTCTCAAAAATAAATAAACATTAAAAATTTTTTTCTTTAAAAATTTTAAAAGATTTAACACCATGGTCAAAATCAACACAATGATAACAAGAATATGCATTTTAACACTTTTAGAATCACCATACTGAACTGCTAAGCACTTCACATACATTATTTCTAATTTTTAGACCAACACAATGAAATCTGTCTATTGTCTGTATTTTATAAACAGTAGAGAAGTTAGACACAGAGAGAGGTTAGCTAGGAAGCATTTGAAAGTGGGACATGAACCCAGAATGACCTACTTTAATAGCCTTATTCTTTACACTGAAATTGCCTTTAGTTCCCTTTTTTTCCCTCCAAAAGGGAAAAACAGAGAATAATTGAGAAAATATTATAAATAGGAATAATTTCACAAAATATTTCCCACTGTAGTTCTCAGCCTATCAAGATCATGTAATAGAGTTAGGATATAGGGTCACTTCCTGGGTTCAAATCCCAGCCCTACCACTGTAACTCTATGAACATGAGCAAGTTACTTAACTTTTCTGTACTGCACTCCTAATCTATAAAAATCACAGGGTTGTGGAAAGATTAAATGAAACAATATCTAAAAGTTTTTAGCACAGAGTGTGGCTAATAATAAATGTTCAATAAGTACTAACTATAATTAATACTATAGTAACACTAATAGTAACACTAACAGTATTTGACAATATTCATAAAGGAAAAAAAGAGATGTTTTTAACTTAAATATAGAGATTTAGATAACTTAAAAATAAGATAGAAACATTAAAATACCTCAAGGCACTTAAGAAATATACTCTCCAAACATTCTCCTTTGTCATCATATAAAATTGCCTGTATTAAAACAAATGTTAAACAATATAATATTGCTTTTCTTAAACATCTTCAATAAATAGCAAATCAAAAGTTGTTGCATAAGTAATCATATAATGAAAGAATTACCCACTTTGTTTTGGACTAGAAAGTGTACTTCAGCGTACCTGGGTGGCTCAGTGAGTTAAGTGTGACTTCAGCTCAGGCCATGATCTCATGGTTCATGAGATAAAGCCCACATTGGGCTTGCTGCTGTCAGTGCAGAGCCTGCTTCAGATCCTCTGTCCCCGTCTCTCTCTGCCCTCCCCAATTTGAGCACACTCACTCTCTCTCTCTCTCAAAATAAACAAACATTTTTTAAAAAGTAAAAAAAAACCAAAAAACAAAAACAAGGAAAAAAAGTGCATCTGTCTCAAATGTTTCCTAAGCAACTATTCAGTCTGTGCAAGAGAGCAAAGGTATACACGTAAGGAATTCACAAACTTAATCTCTACCAGAAGGATCTGGGATGGAACTGGAAAGAAAACAGAACTGGAATGTATTAGAGGGCAAAACAGAAGGCAAAATGAGTAAAGAGATTATGGTAATGGTGTGGCACAGAGCACCAGGGAGATGATCAGTGCTTGAAATAAGTCATCAGCATTGGGACGGATACTTGTTTATGAGGTATAAGGAATAAAATTTGAAGGAGAAAAAGGAAACTAAGGTAGTTATAACTTTCTGGCTTTCTCCTTGTTATCTCTAGACATTTTTTATACCAGTTTCTCCACTAGTCCCTTAAATATTACTGTTTCCATCACTTTGGAAAATAGTTTGGCAGTTGCTTAAAAGGTTAAATATGAGATGCCACGTGATCCGGCAATTCCACTCCTCGATATATATACAGAGAAATGAAAACATAGATCTTCACAACTTCACAAATATTGCACACAAATGTTCATACCAACATTACACATAACACACATAACAGCCAAAAAAGTGGAAATGACTCATATGTATACCAATTGAAGAATGGATAAATAAAATGTGACATATCTACACAATAGACTATTACTGAACAATAAAAAGGAATAAAGTACTGACACATGCTTCAACATAGATGAACCTTGAAAACATGCTAAATGAAAGTAGTCATTCAATGAAAGAACACATATTATACAATTCCATACACGTGAAAAGTCCAGAATAGGCAAATCTATTGAGACAGTAAGTAGATTAGTGGTTGCTTAGGGTTGGGAGGTGGATACTGAGTAGTGACCATTAATAGGTATGGGATTTCTTTTAGGGGTGACAAATGTTCTAAAATTATATTGTAGCAATGGTCAGCAAAATTCTGTGAATATACAAAGAACCATTAAACTGAATACTTTAAATGGGTGAATTGAAAAGTTTGTGAATGTTATCTCAACACAACTCTTTAAAAGACTGGTGTTTACAAAGGCCCTATCTTTTCCCCTCTATTCTTTACATTCTCTACTCCATCCTTTGGCGATATCATCCACACACACCAGATCATGTCATGCTTCTGTTCAAATCCTTCCAATGTCTCCACAGCTCCCAAAAAATAAGAACAAAAGTTCCTACCACGACCAATAAGGCTTACATAATCCCCTTTATCTCCATTCTCACCCTTGCTCACCCTACTCCTTGTTGTTTGCCTAACTCACTAGCCATACGTATTCATTTAGTTTATTGGTCTCTTTCCTCCATGCTATTTCCATGAAGTCAGGGATTTATGTGTTTTGCTCTCTCTGCATCCCCTAGAATAGTGTGTAACTCATAACAGGTTCTTAAAAAATATCTGCTAAATGAATAGATGAATGTATTCACTCCAGGAATTTCAAATATCTAAGTTTACATACTCCTAACATATCTATATCAGTGGCCCAGAACTTTCCTGAGTTCCAGGTCTCTAGAGACAATTACTTAAATGTTCCTAGGACAGAAAAAATTCAGTAAATTCAAAACAATGGAACTCAAAATCTTAATTTTTCCTCCTAAACTTGCTTTTTTTCTTTTTGAGATATCCTATTTCAGTACCATAAAAACAATACAAAAACCTGAAAGTCATTGTGAATTCTCACCTTTCACATCCAAGACCTTAAGATTCTATAATATTTTCATAATTTCTCCCTAATCATCCTTTCTCTCCACTGTCATTGCTAATGCCTGGTTGGCCAGACCCCCATCACTTTTTGTCTACATTATTCTTTAGACTACACTCTTCCTAACTTCATCCTACACAGCTCAGAAGTTATGATACACATTGCTGCCAAAGTGATCTTTCTAAAATAGAAACATGATTATGTCACTCTTCGACTCCTAATTCTTCACTGGCTCCTGAAGCAGAGAAGACAAAGTCCTTCATTATATGACTCCTGACTGCCTCTTTAGCTATATTCTACAACTGTCCAATATGAGTTCTTCATTCCAGGCATATTTAATTGCTTATAGTTCCCCAAATGTTTAATACACTTCCATACCTCCACGTTGTTACAGTTATACCATCTTTAGCTTCCGTCCCTCCAAGCTATCAATTCTGTTTACAAAACAAAACAAATCCTCAAAAACTATGCTTCATCTGGATAGACTTGTCTGAACCGGAGTCAGACTTTGATGTCTCTCCTTTGTAATCTCATAGAACCCTAAGCATATCTCTTTACATATTATAATCTTATGTTCTCAGGTAAAAGCTCCTTGAAGGCAAAACTATAATAACAGTTACCATTTATTGCATTCTTACAGTGTGCCAGGTACTCTGATAAGAGATTTATACATTTTTCTTATTTTTCTTATTTAATCCTCAAGACAACTTAAAGAAACTATAGCCCTTGAGAGGCTAAATAACTTGCCAAGATTACACATCTAGTAAGTGAAGAACCAGGATTCAAACTAAGGTTGTTTGACATTAACTGGTCTTCTACATTGCCTCCATATGTCTTATTTAACTTCTCCCACTGCCTACCAGCAACATATGTTTATTGAATGATGACTCAATTAATGGAAGATGAGTAACTATGACGGTAAGAATTTGGATAGGTAGGGAAAAGGTAATACTAGTAAGAGAAATGGTGCAAGCAGTGGTTTGGATTTGAGAACAAGGCTGTAATTTAGGATCTACTAACTTTCTTGCATCACAGAAAATCCCTAGGACTAACTTGAATTTATCTTGTCTTCCTGTAACTTACCAATGAGAGGCATAAAATAGACATTCAATAAATATATGCTATACGTGCAGATAAAGTTGGATAACACTACTAGTGTGACCTAATATTATGATTTTGTAACAGAAGACATGAAGGATATGCAGAATCTAATCAGATGTCTTTTTTTTTTTAATGTTTATTTACTTTTGAGAGAGAAAGAGAGAGAGCAAGGAAGGGGCAGAGAGAGAGGGAGACAGAACGCAAAGCAGGCTCCAGACCCCGAACTGTCGGTACAGAGCCCGATGCAGAGCTCGAGCTCACAAACTGCGAGATCATGACCTGAGCCGAAGTCAGATGCTTAACCAACTGAGCCACCCAGGGGCCCCAGATGTCCTTTTAATATAAGACAAAATCTATAAGACTTTGCAGACTTGGCCCAACCAAATAGGAAAACTATTAAATATGTGTATATATATAGAGAGAGAAAGAACAGCTCAAACAGTGAATGGATTAATTAGTTTAAGACAAATTATTTAAAAATATGAATGAGGGCAGGCATAGACATTCATCTATTCAGATTAAAAGAATTAGGTAATTGCAAACTGGTGCAACCATTCTGGAAAACAATGTGGCGGTTCCTCAAAAAATTAAAAATAGAACTATTCTACAATCCAGCAATTGCACTATTAGGTATTTATCCAAAGGATACAGGAGTGCTGATTCGAAGGGGCACGTGCACCCCAATGTTTACTGCAGCAATATAAACAATAGTCAAAGTATGGAAAGAGCCCAAATGTCCATCAACTGACAAGTGGATAAAGAAGATGTGATATACATATACGATGGAATATTACTCAGCAATCAAAAAGAATGAAATCTTGCCCTTTGCAACAACGTGGATGGAACTAGAATGCATTATGCTAAGTGAAATAAGTCAGTCAGAGAAAGACAAATATATGATTTCACTCATATGTGGAATTTAACAAATAAAACAGATGAACATAGGGGAAGGGAAGCAAAAATAAGATAAAAGCAGAGAGGGAGACAAACCATAAGAGACTCTAAATACAGAGAACGAACTGAGGGTTGCTGGTAAGGTGTTAGGAGCAAGGATGGGCTAAATGGGTGATGGGAATTATGGAGGGCACTGGTTGGGAGGAGCACTGGGTGTTATATGTAAGTGATGAATCACTAAATTCTATTCTTGAAATTATTACATTATATGTTAACTAACTTTGACTTAAATTTTAAAAAATAGGGATGCCTGGGTGGCTCAGTCAGTTGAATGTCTGACTTTAGCTCAGGTCATGATCTCAAGGTTCATGAGTTCGAGCCCCTCATCGGGCTCTGTACTGACAGCTCAGAGCCTGGAGCCTGCTTTGGATTCTGTGTCTCCCTGTCTCTCTGCCCCTCCCCCACCACGCTGTGTTCTCTTTCAAAAATAAACATTGAAAAAAATTTTTAATAGTAAGTAAAAATTAAAAAATAATAAAAGAATTAGATAATGCCATGACTTAAACCTAAGATATCAACTCTGAGACCAACACTCTCTAAAGGGCATGGACTTAGACATCCTGTTGTTACTCCCACTAAACACAAGGCTCAACATATCCCTTTATGATGCTGGTAAGGGTACAGTGATTATTTTTAACCCTAGGTCTCAAGTCCCAGCCTAGAATCTAATTAGTAACTTGTGTTCACTGATATACCTTCAATTTACTTGGGCAGTAACATTTTTATCTAAAGTTTATTTATTTGTTTCTTTGTTTATTTTTAAGTAATCTCTACACCCAATGGGCTCAAACTCACAATTCACAACCCTGAGACCAAGAGTCACCTGCTCTATGGAATGAGCCAGCCAGGTGCCCCTAAAAAAAAAAAATTTTTTTTAACTATGGAAAAGGACTTTTTAACTCCTGAAACATTTAGAACTGGATAGTGATAAGGCAGTAAATCACCCCCAAAATATCAATGCTTTTGAATTAAGATCATGAATAGGTTTTAGTAATTATGCAACCCATGATTTTGAAGTATCTGTGCTATTTTAACATTCAAAAATTATTTTTTACTTTAAAAAGTACTTGTAATGTTTAAATTTACAAAGACAGATTATACATTTATGATCCCAAATGTGTAACTGAAAAATTCATTTTGGATATGTGGCCTTTATTTTTTTGTAACTCTTAGAGAGAGAGGAAGGAAAGGGAAGAGAGAGAGAAAGAAAGAAAGAAAATCAGAGTCACCTGGCTGGATCAATGCAAGCAGGAGAGAATGCAAGCAGGGGAGAAGAACAGAGGGAGAGAGAAAGAGAATCTTAAGCAGGCTCCATGCTCAGCACAGAACCCAACATGGGATTTGATCCTACAACCCTGGGATCATGACCTGATCTGAAATCAACAGTTAGATACTCAACTGAGCCACCCAGGTGCCCCAGATATGTGATTTTTTTTTTTTTTTAATTTTTTTTTTCAACGTTTTATTTATTTTTGGGACAGAGAGAGACAGAGCATGAACGGGGGAGGGGCAGAGAGAGAGGGAGACACAGAATCGGAAACAGGCTCCAGGCTCCGAGCCATCAGCCCAGAGCCCGACGCGGGGCTCGAACTCACGGACCGCGAGATCGTGACCTGGCTGAAGTCGGACGCTTAACCGACTGCGCCACCCAGGCGCCCCGATATGTGACTTTTTAAGTGAAAGAGGTGGGTAACTTAATTTTACTAAGTTTATAAACAGTATTAGAATACTTACAAAGCCTTAAGAATAACTATGTTTATGTTTAATTTACTAGATATAATAGAAGGATTTTGGCAATTGGGAGGTTTTTATTTGTTAGGACAACTAAAATGCTAAAGAAAGAAAATCAGAGGCACCTGGCTGGCTCAATTGGTATGACATGCAACTCTTTTTCTTTTTCTTTTTTTTGTACTTGAGAGATGGAAAGAGCTTGAGTGGGGGAGAGGCACAGAGGCAGGGAGAGGGAGCATCCCAAGCAGGCTCTGCACTGAATGTGGAGCCCAAGGGAGGGCTTGATCCCACAACCCTGGGATCATGACCTGAGCTGAAATCAAGAGTCAGACACTCAACCGACTGAGCCACCTATGTGCCCCAGCATGCAACTCTTGATCTTGGGATCATGAGTTTGAGCCCCACATTGGATGTAGATATTACTTTGGGGGAAAAAAAAAAAGAAAGAAAAAAAAAACGGACACCTGGCTTGTTCAGTAGGAGGAGTATTTCACTTTTGATCTAAGGGTTGTGGGTTTGAGCCCCATGTTGGGTATAGATTACTTAAAAACAAAATCTTAAAAAAAAAAAAAAGAAAAAGAAAAAAGAAAATAAATTTATAAATTTAAAATATTTAAAATTTTATGTTTAAAAAAAAATTTTATGTTTGTTACTAGACTGATGATTAAAAGTATCCAGTTTGTTCAACTTAAATTGACTAAACGTTAAACCCACTGAACGTTAAAGTTAATAGGAAGTGTAAGTTGAACTTGAAGGCTTAAAGCAAAACGATTTTTTTCTTTTAATTTTGTTTTAACTAATTGCTAATTTAAAAATAATAACAAGTAGCCTTTCTACATTGAAAAGCTTCTCTGGTAATTTCACAATGATAGATATGTAGAATAAGGACAGAATATGGAGATCTTTAACTGCTAACTGAGAAGTATGACTTCTAACTTTATGTATTGTCAACTCAAATGTGTTGGAGGGTTTTTTGTTTTTTGTTTTTAATTTGTAGTATTAACAGAGACAGCAGAATGGTTAGGATATGGGCTCTGGAGCCAAAAAGCCTAGGGTCACATATGACTTCTCCATTTTCTAACTGTGAGATCTGTGGACAAGTTACTTCACCTTTCTGTGCTTCAGTTTCATCCTCAGTAAAATAAAGATAAAAATAGTACCTAATAGTGGAGTTACGTAGACTAAGTAAGTTGACACATTTAAAGCATGCCTGGCACCTAGTAAGCAGTTGACAATATAAGTTTTTTTAAAAATCCATCTGGGGGGCACCTGGGTGGCTCAGTTGGCTGAGCATCCTACTTCGGCTTGGGTCATAATCTCATGGTTTGTGGGTTCGAGCCCCACATCAGGCTCTGTGCTGACAGCTCAGAGCCTAGAGCCTGCTTCAGATTCTGTGTCTCCCTCTCTCTGGCCCTCCCCTGCTTGCACTCTGTCTCTCACAAAAATAAATAAACATTAAAAAAAAATGTTTTTTTAACCCATCTGGGAAGGGGAATGAAGGGACAAAATGGATGAAGACGTCAAAAGACACAAAATTCTAACTATAAAAATAAATAATGTACAGCATAGTGACCATAATTAATACCACCATACTGCATATTTAAAAGTTGCTAAAAGTAAATCTTAAAAGTACTCATCACAAAAAATAAAAGAAAAAAAATTTTGTTAACTATATATGGTGACAGATGGTACCCTACACTTACTGTGATCATTTTGCAATGTATATGAATATCAAATCACTACACTGTACACCTGAAACTAACATAATGTTAAATGTCAATTATACCTCAATAAAAAAATAAACAAATAGAGCAGATTGCTCTCCCTAATTGGGTGGGCCTCATCTGATCAGAGGAAGGACCGAAGAGAATAAAAAACTTGAGTAAGAAAAAACTCCTCCTGCCTGATTGTCTCTCAGCTGAGTTATGAGTGCTCTCCTGCCTTTTGACTCAAACTGAAATACTGGCTCTTCCTGAGTCTCAAGCATTCCAACATTTATATTGAAACTACACTATTGGCTTTCTTGGGTCTCCCATCTTACCAACTATGGATCTTGGGACTTGTCAGCTTCCACAATCACATGATCCAATTCCTTAGAATAAATCTCTTTTCTCCCTCTCTCTCTCTACATGTGTGTATACACACACACACACACACACACACACACACACACACAGGGATAAAAGAGAGAGTAAGAAAGATTTATATACCTTTATGTATTTCTTTATAAGTACATGTAAGACTGAGTCCTAAGGAAAAATTTAAAGTTTGAGAAGAGAATGAGCCTACCGAAATACTTAGACGTCAGTAAGCAACATCAGGAAAGTGTGGTGTCACAAAAGTCAAATGAAGAGGTATCAGGAGGAAGAATGGAGGAGCCAACAGTGTTGCATAAGGTCATGAGAACTGGTTAAAGAATATTACAATTTGGCAGATGGAGATCCTTGGGGGTGAGAAAAGAAACCCATAGAAGGATTACCATATCTAGTAAAGTAAAAGATCACCCTAGCAAATAATTCTCTCCAGACTGATAGGTACATATCACAATCAAAGTAACTGACTGAAAGAAAACATGAAAATAAAGAGTACTCTGTACATAATTTTAGAAATCAGCAACTTTTCTACAATGGTGTGTCAACTCTGTACATACCATTTCCCTCTATTACCATGTTAGAAATATATTTTAATATATTTTTTTATCATTAAACTCATGCCTGCAAAGAAAAAAAATATGCCAAAATTCCTAAATCATTTTATAGAAAACCTAATCCAACTTTTGAAAATCAAAACAAATTCAATAATATTTACTGAACTTTTATAATGCACAAATTAATCACTATAATCATTTGATCACTTCTGTTTTCATATTGTTTCAGTTTATGGACAAATTTAACATTCTATCATCTATAGAGTCTTTTTTAATACTCAATCAAAAGGCAAGAATCTAGCTCTTGAATTTTGTAGTCAACTGCTTTGTACTTACTTTGTTTCCCAAGTGAGTGATCTTCAGAGTTCCATCTTGCCACACTTTTGACTTCTTCATTTTTTGATGAGTATATAGTACCTTATTTCCAAAAGTACAAAAGAAATGGTTTCTTTTTACATGTATTAAATGTTATATATCTTTATACACTTCTTACCCACAAAAAATATTTAGACATCTTTTATCGAAACAAAACATATAATAATAACAACAAAACATGAGGGTGTCTGGTTGATTCAGTTGGCACAGTACATAACTGTGAGTTCAAGGCCCACACTGGGCCCTGAGCTTACATGAAAAAACAATAATAATAACAATAAATAACAACAAACATCAATTTAAAAAAAAGAAACTTGGTAGTAGAAGTCAAGGCAGGAAAGAAACAAGATAAAATCTAAAAAGGAAACTGAAAAGTTAACTGGACAACAACAATTTTGAGGGGCACCAGGGTGGCTTAGTCACTTAAGCATCCGACGCTTGATTTCAGCTCAGGTGATGATGCCAGGGTTGTGGGACTGAGCCCCATATTGGGCTCTGTGCTGAGCGTGGAACCTGCTTAGGATTCTCCCCACCTCTACCCCTCTCTCCTGCTTGCACGCACACTTATACACTCTCTCTCGCTCAAAAAAATAATAACAATGATAATTTTGAGCTTCTCAGTCATCTGTGGGAAGGAAAATATTTGTTGAGTTATACAGAAGTCATGATCTGTGCTCAAAATGTAGTCCAGAGACTCCTATAAGTCCCCAAGACCTTTTCAGGGGTCTATGAGGTCATAGGTCTATGAGGTCATATTTTCGTGATGTTATTTGCCTTTTCTCTCATTTCTTCAGGCATGCAGAATGGAGTTTCCCAGGGTTATGTATACGCAATGTTGTAAGATTCAATTTCAGACTAATGCAGAGGCAGATCTGAGAATCTAGCGGACTTTTATTAAGTCAATTGCTCGGAGGATTTGCAAAAAAAAGTAAAGCAATGCCACTTTTTTCTATGTGTTTTTCTTCTGTTGTTGTTTTGGAAAATATAGCTATTTCCATTTAAAAAAAAAAAGTAATTTATGTCCGATGTAATGGGTTATTTTTAATGAATTAATAAATATTTTTTAAATTTGTTACAATTTATCATATGAAAGACATCAATAGACATAAGCCCCATAATCAAAAATTCTCTTGGGTCCCCAATAATTGTTTAGAGCATAAAAGGATCCTAAGACCAAACAGTTTTAAGAATCACTAATCTAGATAGAAGAGGCATGCCAATTCTTCAAAAGAAATTATTTCCTGGTCCTAACAAAGAGCTTACAAAGAGTTTGTTCCAAAGGACTTTGTATAACAAACCTGAATAGTAGGCAAGAGATAGGGTTGCCAGGTAAAACATCAGGCAATATTTGAAATATACATATTTATACCAAAAAAATTATTCACTGTTTATCTGATACTTAAATTTAACTAAGTGTCTTGCTTTTAGGTTCTGAGGTTGTTTGTTAAATCTATCAACCCTAGCAAGACATTTGTGAAATGTGAAAGGAAGTAAGAAAAAGGAAATAGTGGGGCACCTGGCTGGCTCAATGGATGGAGCGTGCAATTCTTGATCTCAAGGTTGTAAGTTAGTGCCCCACAGTGGGTGTAGAGATTACTTGAAAATAAAATATTAAAAAATAATAATAATAATAAAATAAAGAGGATTTTAAAAAAAGAAAAAAGGAAATAGTGAAAACTGGTAAGACTCACAATAAATTCCTGGCTTTCCATTATTTCTTCCGAAGTTATAAACGAGTCAGGTCCAGAAAATAACTGTGGTTATTCAATTATTTGTATCACCTAAAATGAAAACAAAGAACATTCAACCTTGATGAAAAGAATAAATATCAAACACAATTGTTGCCCACAAACTCGACAGAAGAGAGAAATCTGAGAGTTCTAAGTCTCTTAGAATCACCAAGGGAAACATAGGTATAATCAAATTATCTGATACTAAGTACACAATAAAAGAGTGACCCTACCCTGTGGAAAAAGAATTTGCCAAGAAAAACTAAAAGAGAAAACTAAGTAAAATATGTAAGATAATGTATATTATAAAATACATAAAATAACATGTTATTAATATATATTATATAACAATAATATATATATTATATAAAATAATTAGCGTGGAAAGCTTTTTCTAGGTGCCATAACATGTATTTGAAAATGATCCCACAACATATGGGATCCTTGTGGAAAGAGCTTCAATTTTCCATTTTCTAAATTGCTATAGGCACCACAAGATGGCCCCCTTGCGTTTTGAATTTTTCCTTTTACATCTTAAAGTCAACATATCCTAGCATCCAAGAATATACAAATTTCCTCTGCAAGGAATAATCTTTGCAATATCACTGCAATGATATTGGAATGAGTACTGTAGGTATCCTATGCTACTGGATAAAATTGTTACTGTGGGCAAATTTAGAAATCTAAAATTACTGATGGGGAATTGAAGAAGTAAACAGAGATGCCAATGAAAAAAAAATTTCTAAAGCACTGGTTCCAAAGGTATGAACCCTGGACTAACAAGACAACATCACCTGGGAACTAGTTAGAAATTCAAGGTCTTGGGTCCCACCCCTGCCCTGTTCAATCAGAGAGTCTAAGGTCAGGCCCAGTACTTCGTTTTAACATGCCCTGCAAGCGATAGTGATATATGCTCAATTTTGAGAACACACGGCTAAACCACCCAGGATGAATCAATAGAAGTATAATTTGCGATTCTAGATTCAAATCCCCTTTCATACATATAAAATATACCACATACGTATCATTTATAAATTACATATATTATTTCGTTAGTACTTGCCAGACAATGTGCTAAACTAGGTACTAAAATGAACAAAATACTATTCTTAATCAAGGAAATTTCAGTGTAGCAGGGTGAAAAACAGTACTTACAATAAACCATGACAGAAATAAGCACAGGAGGGGCACTTAACTGGGTCTAGGGCATCAAATAAGGCTTCCCGAAGAACATAATGTCTAAGCTGCAAGTTGAAATAACCATAACCAAAAGATGCCAGGAATGTATTTCCAAAATGAAATCAATATATACAAGGACCTGTGAAAAGACACAGCAAGGCATGATCAAGGAACTCAGTACAATTAAGGAGTCAAGATAGGGAATAGTGAGAGAGAAGACTGAAAAAAACCGAGAAATAATAGGAGTCAGAGGGCCTTCTATGCTATGCCGAGTTGTTTGAACTTTGCATAAAGGCAGTGGGAAGGGTAGGGTTTTAAGAATAAGATTACATAATCTGATTTGGGTTTTACAAAGATTGCTCTGGCTGCTGAATGGAGATAGGAGGGATAAGGGATTAGGCAAACGAGGTATGAATACTTGCCCCAGGACATAGTTCACAGGACGGGACACAGGCCTATGGAGGCACTGCCTTTCAGAGATAAAAACTCCCATATCCTACATCCCTCCCCTCAAACCCACAGGAATTGCTAAATCCCTAATGAATGCCAAGAAGATAACAGATGTCCAGAGAAACACATCTTTTACTACTGTTTTAGAGCAACTTGCTCCCAGCCACTGAATGTGTTGGACATTCTACATATGTATGAGACTACATGGTGTAGGCACAGTGCTTGGCATGTGGCAGTTATTGATATGAGATTGCTTTAATAACAGCTATCATTTATTCAGTGCAATTATGTGCTAGACATCTAACATGCTTTAAATGCTCACCACCTTACTGTATAGATTTCAATTTTCACATTATTTTACAAAAAAAGGAAACGAAAGTATATATCAGTAAATAATTTGCCCAAGATCACAAAATAAATGGCAGATTCAAAATTCAAAACTAAGTAGTTTAGGGGCCCCTGCCTGACTCAGAGCATGCACCTCTTGATCTCCAGTTGAGTTCAAGCCCATGGTGGGCATAAAGTTTACTTAAATACGAAATTTTAAAAACTAAGTAGTCTAAACTCTGGCACTCATACTCACAAATATGACATATAACTATTTATTGAGTGCCTACTATATCAGGCAGGAAGTAGACTAGATAATTTATATCATATAAAAATCATATATAATATTTGCCAGTCTCAGAATCCTGAAGGCATGATCTAGAGCACTGGTTTAGATATTATCACCACAACATACAGATTAGGAAACCGGTATTTACTAATATAGGATTACTTATATTCTATTTAGGAATTGCAAGATAAATCCCCATTGTTTTCCTAAATCTGAGATACTACTTGCGGGATTTACAATTTAAAAGGAATTGTAAAGATCCATGCTCTCAGAAGTGTAAATTAGATAATAAAAAAAAAAAAAAAAAGACTAGCTTAAAAAAAAAGGCTAACTGTATTCAAAAATATTTAAAGAGGCCTGGAGTGCCTGGGTGGCTCATTCGGTTAAGCACCTGACTCTTGATTTTGATTCAGGTCATGGTTCGTGAGTTCGGGCCCTACATCAGGTTCCTACTGACAGTGAGGAGGTTACTTGGGATTCTCTCTCACCCTCTCTCTCTCTCTGCTCCTCCCTCTCACACAGGTGCACACACTTGCTCTCCATCGCAAAATATATACATTTTTTTTTTTTTATTTAAAAAAATTTTTTTTTTCAACGTTTATTTATTTTTGGGACAGAGAGAGACAGAGCATGAACGGGGGAGGGGCAGAGAGAGAGGGAGACACAGAATCGGAAACAGGCTCCAGGCTCTGAGCCATCAGCCCAGAGCCCGAGGCGGGGCTCGAACTCACGGACCGTGAGATCGTGACCTGGCTGAAGTCGGACGCTTAACCGACTGCGCCACCCAGGCGCCCCTATAAATTTTTTTTTTTAAAAGAAGAGCTAGTAACTATTCTTCTCAAACTGTTCCAAAAAATAGAATTGGAAGGAAAGCTCCCAGACTGATTCTACAAGACCAGCATTACCTTGATTCCAAAACCAGACAAAGACCTCGCTAAAAAGAAAAATTACAGGCCAATATCAATGATGAACACGGATGCAAAAATTCTCAACAAGACATCAGCAAATCAAATCCAACAGTATATTAAAAGAATTATTCACCATGGTCAAGTGGTATTTATTCCTGGGCTGCAAGGGTGATTCAGTCTTCACAAATCGATCAACGTGATACACATTAATAAAAGGATAAGAACTATATGATCTTGTCAAAAGATGTAGGAAAAGCATTTGACAAAATACAGCATCCATTCTTGATAAAAACCCTCAAAAAGTAGGTATAGAGAGAACATACCTCAACATCATAAAAGCCATATATGAAAGACACACAGCTAATATCATCCTCAATGGGGAAAAACTGAGAGCTTTTCCTTATAGTCAGGAAGGAATAAGACAGATTTCCAGTCTCACCATTACTATTTAAATAGTACTAGAAGTCAGCCTCAGCAATCACACAACAAAAAGAAAACAACAGGCATCCAAATCAGCACGGAAGAAGTCAAACTTTGCTATTTGCAGATGACATGATACTCTATGTAGAAAACCGGAAAGACACCACCAAAAAAATTACCAGAATACGTGAATTCAGCAAAGTCTCAGGATATGAAATCAACATGCAGAAATCTGTTGCATTTCTATACACCAATACGAAGCAGCAGAAAAAGAAATCAAGCAATCTATCCCATTTGTAATTGCACCAAAACGATTAGATACCTAGGAATAAACCTAGATAAATAAAGAGGTAAAAGACCTATACTCTTGAAGACTATAGAACACTTATGAAAGAAATTGAGGAGGACACAAAGAAATGGAAAAGCTTTCCATGCTCATGGAGTGGAAGAAAAAACATTGTTAAAATGTCTATAGTACCAAAAGGAATCTACATATTCAATGCAATCACTATCAAAGTAACACCAGCATTCTTAACACAGCTAGAACAATCTTAAAATCTGTATGGCACCACAAAAGACCCCAAATAGCCAAAGCAATCCTGAAAAAGAAAAACAAAATCGGAGGCATCCTGATTCTGGATTTCAAGCTATATTACAAAGCTGCAGTCATAGAGACAGTATGGTACTAGCACAAAAACAGACACATATATCAATAGAACAGAATAAAGAACCCAGAAATAAACCCATAATTATACGGTCCATTAATCTTTGACAGAGCAGGGAAGAATATCCAATGGAAAAAAGACAGTCTCTTCCACAAATGGTGTTGAGAAAACCAGACAGCAATATGGAGAAGAATGAAACCAGACCACTTTTTTACACCATACACAAAAATAAATTCAAAATGGGGGTGCCTGGGTAGCTCAGTCAGTTAAGTGTCCAACTCTTGGTTTTGGTCATGATTTCACAATTCGTGAGATCAAGCCCCATATCAGGATTTGCACTGGCAGCACAGAGCCTGTTTGGGATTCTCTAGCTCCCTCTGCCCCTCCTCAGCTCATGCCATGTTTGTCTCTCTTAAAATAAATAAATAAACAAACAAACAAATAAATTTGAATGCATGAAAGAACTAAATGTGAGGTAGGAAACCATCGTAATCCTAGAAGAGAACAAGCAGCAACCTCTTTGACCTTGGCCAGAGTAACTTCTTACTAGAGACATTGTGGAAGGCAAGGGAAACAAAAGCAAACATGAAGTATTGGGACTTTATTTAGATAAAAAGCTTCTGCACAGGGAAGAAAACAATCAACAAAACTAAAAGGAAGCCTACGGAATGGAAGAAGATATTTGCAAGTGGCATATCTGATAAAGGGTTACTATCCAAAATCTATAACAAACTTATCAAACTCAACACCCCAAAAATAAACAATCCAGTTAAGAAATGGGCAGAAGGCACGAATAGACATTTTTCCAAAGAAGACATTCAGATGGCAAACAAGACACATGAAAAGATGCTCAACATCACTCAGCATAAGGGAAATACAAATCAAAACCACAATAAGATACCACCTCACACCTGTCAGAATGGCTAAAGTAAACAACACAAGAAACAACAGGTGTTGACCAGGATGTGGAGAAAGGGGAACCCTCTTGAGTTGTTGGTAGAAATGCAAACTGGTGCAGCGAGGAGGCCCGGGGCGAGCAGCCCCGGGCCTGGAGAACATAATGGAGGTTCCTCAAAAAGTTAAAAATACAACTACCCTATAGTCCAGCAAATGCACTAGTATTTGCCCAAAGGATAAAAAAAGTACAGATTCAGAGGTACATGCATCCCAATGGTTATAGCAACATCAACAATAGCCAAACTATGGGAAAAGCCCAAATGTCCAGCAACTGATGAATGGATAAAGAAGATGTGTTGTATCTATACATATATACATGTACACACAATAGAATATTACTCAGCGATCAAAAAGAATGAAATCTTTCCATTTGCAACGATGTGGATGAAGCTAGAGTATATTACGTTAAGCCACATAAGTCAGTCAGAGACTTACAGGATGGGGGGAAAAAAGGGAAACAAACCATAAGAGACTCTTAAGGATAAAAAACAAACTGAGGGTTGATGGAGGGAGGAAGGTGGGAGACAGTAGATGCATGATGGGTACCAAGGAGGGCATTTGTGAAGAGCCCTGGGTGTTGTATGCAAGAGATGAATCACGGAGTTCTACTCCTGAAACCAAAATTGCACTGTATGTTAATTAACTATAATTTACATAAAATTTTGAAAAGAAAAAAAATTTTCCTTAAAGTCTTCATCTAACCACATCAAGTGTTGATCCACTAAAGGGTCAAAGTTTAATGTGGAAAACTTTTAAAGTGGTATGGAGCCCTCAGATGGTGTGATGAATATATAACCAGACACATACAAACACACCCACCACACACATACATACTCACACATCCTTACACTGCTTTGTACATTCATATATAAAATTCAGTGTTCTCAATGAGTACCACTTCCTTTTAAGTACCACAAAATTTTTTTGGTCTTTTATTCTGGAACAAGCAGGACCTTTAGAATCCCTAAATGGTTCAGATTCAAAAGTTTGAGTCTCGAACCCAATATCCTGTTTAAGAAACCAGTCAGTCCAAGTAACCAAAAGAAGCCCACACTTCATTTACCAAGATAGTAATTACCATGATCCTGTGTTAACCAAGTGGCAATGAGACTTGACCCTTTGTCAGTCCTAAAAACAAACAGAAAAACCCTCCCTGGTCCTTACACGTATGCGGGAACTGCAGAGCAGAGGCTTGGAAACGCGGCGAAGAGGAGGCAGCAATTTTACAGGGATTCGGAGCAAGTTGCGACAGTCACTACCCAAACGTGGTCCGCACGGCACCCGGACCAGTCCGCTTCTGGCGGAACAGATTCTTTTAACTCTTTGCCCTAAATCAGTGACGCTGCCTCTCGCTCAAAATCCCCTTGCCTATCCACCCTCAATCCCGGGAAAACAGTTCACTTCACCGGTCCATTGCATGAAATCCACTTTCGAATTTCTCCCGCGAAAAACTGTGACGTCATTAGCCCGCGACCGGAACAAATCAGGACCCAATACTTGGCCCGCCCACGAGAAGCAGCATTTTCAAACCGCCAAACTTTTCGCTGAGAGCCTAGGCCAGCCGCGTACTCCGACGCCCCGCCCCCTTCGCCAGCTCACGCTTGTGACGTAAGCGACGGACGCGCGGTCTCCGTGCTCGTCTTTTCCGAGGCGTACGGGAGAACGGTGTCGCTCGTCCTATGACGCGGAAACCCGGACCATAAGGATCCAGAGACGAAAAGGTTGGAAGACGCAGTCCCCAGCCCTGTGTGTTGGGAATTGAGCGGAGTAAGTTCCAAGTAGACTGTAGATAGTGTTGGTCAGGTTGAGCGAGGTCTCAGTTTCTCTTTTTTCATGCAGTCCATTTTATCTATCGTTCTTCTCACCTCGCCCCTCCCGCAAACCCATCAGTTTGCTTGTGCTAGTTCTCTGTGCGCACGCGCAGAAATGCTTTGGCAGCCCTTGTAGTTCCAGTTTTCAGAGGTTGGGGGCGCGTATTGTCCGGCGTTGGGAGGTTGGGGGTCCGCCCAGCATTTGGCGACGTCCTTGCGAAAGGACGGGTGCTGAGGGGGGCCGTAGCCAAAGTGGAAATTACCTTACTTCGTCGATCTGAGCCTTGGCGGCCAAACGATAGCGAATGTGAGGGCGTGTGTTGTGAAGTTAAGTCATTTTCTTTTTCAGGATTCTAGTTTTTGTCATCAAAGGATGTCGAAAATCAATTACGGAAAGGAGCTAACAAAGTAAAAGTGTTAAGTGTACTGAGTGCGTTCATAGATGCCCTTTAGGGAAAGTAAGGTAGCAGTTAATTAAGGAAGAAGTGGTCTTGGAAAGCTATAGAGAGTAAGATGCCATTTAACGTGGATCTTGAAAATTGAATAGAGGTTTATAAGACAAGTAAGGTAAAAAGAACTTGCACACAGGCAAGGGAGTTCTGGTACCGTTGGGTGGTCAGCCGTGACTAGAACTTAACGTTTTTGACACACCATTTCCTCCAAAAACGATAAAAGCTATGGATGAGTTTCCCAGGAAAATTCATGTACATGTCCAAATATTTTGCGTATAATTTTGTAGGGAAATTATGAAGAACCTTGAAACGGCCAAGAAGCGTTATATTGTATGTGTTGTCTAGGTTATCTCTTTCATTGTCATTGAGTTATTTTACTTTGTGTAAGTTGTAGAAAACGATAATAATGGAAATTAGTCTTGGAATTAAATTAATTTTGCAATTACTGCCGTAACCAGTTTTACACCTATTAACAAATTCATTTCAGTGTTCCTCATTGCTTATTTATTTTAATTCTCCTTCGATTTGGTATTTTATATAATTTTTTAAATTTATTATTTGTTTATCTTGTTTTAGGTAGGCTCCACACCGAACATGGGCCCTTAAACTCATGACCCTGAGATTAAGGGTCACATGGTCTTCTGAATGAGCCAGCTCTGCACCCCCTGAGCTAGTTTTTAATACTTAACTGTTTCCTAACACAGAACACACACATAAAAAATCCTACTTAACTAGTTCCGTGATTTATTACTTAAAATATTTGATGTGTATTCATTTTATATTCACATATTTAGATTTCTCTTTTTAAAATATGTCTTTTAACAATTTCATGAAATTGACAAGAATGTTTGAAACCCATCCAAAATTCCCTGGACTTTAGGTTAAGAATATCTGAGTCAGAAGATAGAATGAATGATGACAGACTACAAGAGGTTCTACTAATAGGAGTCAAATTTACCAGAACTTGTTTACCTAGCTAGTTTCGGCCAATTCACTTCACCTTTAAGCCTGTGTCAAAACAAGTTGGAAGAAACTACCTGATTGTGACTGAGGATTTAAAACAATATATGTAAAGTAACTGGCATTGTTATACAGTAACTTTTATTCCTTAAGCCCCTGTTTAGAAGCCAGTTAGATGTCACTGGTTCATTACCAATTTTTTAATTTTTATTTTTTTATTACCAATTTTTTAAACTTGCATATTGTAAGAAAGTGGTAAAGGATTTTTAATGTTGAAAGTTGTAACATTAAAATCATAAAATTATAACTGTGTTTTGGACAAGTTACACAGCTTCTGAGAAGGATAGATGACTTCTGGAACCATTTATAAACTGTTCCCGTATTATAGTAACAGTAGTTGTGAACACACTGGAAGGAGAGAAAGAGCCCTTCCAGAAGTTGGTAATAATAATGGTAATAATAATGGTTACGTTTTATGGAGGGAGTGAGAAGTCTAGTAGAGTTGAAGAATCAAGACTGTGACAAAAGTACTGCCATGTAACTTCCTGATTTTCTAGCAGCCATTGCATAGGAAAGTTAAATTGAATCCTATCTTGTTACTTTATGTTTCATCCATATCTTCTCTAATAACAGAGATGTGTTTGATTATCTAGAGGATATATTTCTTAAAATCGAAATTGCAGGGGCGCCTGGGTGGCGCAGTCAGTTAAGTGGCCGACTTCAGCCAGGTCACGATCTCGCGGTCCGTGAGTTCGAGCCCCGCGTCGGGCTCTGGGCCGATGGCTCAGAGCCTGGAGCCTGTTTCCGATTCTGTGTCTCCCTCTCTCTCTGCCCCTCCCCCGTTCATGCTCTGTCTCTCTCTGTCCCAAAAATAAATAAATAAACGTTGAAAAAAAAAATCGAAATTGCAGACATATGTTATACACACTAGGCAAGAGTTTTGGAACTTAATTATTCGGGTCACAAAAATAATCCTTAGGAAAAGGAATGAGGAGGGTCTCTGAGATGAGAATGATAGGAAAAATCTGGTTTGGGGAAATCGTGACTTTCTTCACTTCTGCAATTCTGTCCACTGTTTCTTTAGATGGTGGCTCTGACAAGGAAAGGAACTAGAGAGCTAATAGTATGCCATTTACTAATTTGGAGTTTTTACAAAAAGGAAAGTTAACATTGGATACTTATGTAATAATTTTTAGCTTCCGCGTATTTTTAAATTATAATCCTACCCCCTTTCAAAAGAACTTGAAGTGCTTAACGTTTTGCAGTGTATGAGAGATCCTTTTAAGTAATTAGTTAACAAATGCTTAAGTTGTGATCAAGCTCAAGTCCCTACCTTCAGAGTTTTTTGCATTCTAGTGGGGTAGACAGACAATAAAATTATAACTCCAAGAAGATACAAGGATACAAAGTGGTGACAGAGGGGATAGGTGGGGTTAAAGTTGCCAGGTAAGGAATATCTTAGGTTGAGTGAAAGAAAGCCTTTTTGAGAAATTGACATTTATGGAGACCTGAATGAACAGGGAAGTAATCCCTGCGATGTGGCAGGGAAGGTAAACAGCAAGAGCACAGGCCTTGAGATGGGAATGGCCTTAGCATGTTTAAGGAATGATATGTTGTAGTTGGAGTGAACCTGTTGGAAAGAATTGTTAGGAAATGAAGTTAGATATCCCCAGGCTAGAGAACATACTGCTTAGGCATACTATGGATTTTGGATTTTGAGTGTGATTAAAAATCCTTTGGAGGACTTTGTCCAAGATGTTGACATCTCTGGTTTACATATTCTGGCTGCTGTCTGGAAAGTTGGTGATAATGGAAGAAGAGTAGAAGCAAGCACAAGTTATGTTCTTGTAGTAGTTCAGACAGGACACAATGATAGCATGAACCAGGTGATAAATGAAAAGTATTCATATTCAGGATATATTTTATAAAGGTAGAGCTAACAAAAATGCTAATGGATTTGTTGTGGTATATGAGGAAAAGAAGGAGGATTTCAGAATTTTTGCTCTCAACAGTTTTGTGATTGGTGTTTTCCAGAATGGGGAAAACAAGGCAAAAAGAGGTTTGTTAAAATTTGAGCGTTCGGTTTTTGCCATTTTCCACATGAGATATATATAGTTCAGGAAGATAAGTGAAGATGTCAAATGGATGATTGAATATTGGAATGGGAGGAGCTAATGGGAGAAGTAAGGGCTGGAGAATATAGATTTGTAAAACATCAGCATAGAGCTAAACAGCGTAAAGCCTGGGAAAGGATATGTGTGGAGATAAGAAGGGAGCCCAGGACTGAATTCAATTCTGGGTAGCATGTAAAGGTAGAGCAGAGTAGAATGGTCCAGAAAAGGAAATTGAGAAGGAGGAAAACTCTCCTGGAAGCCAGATGAAGAAAATATTTTCAAAGAGGGAGTTTGACTGCAAGAGCTGCTTAGGGGTCCAGTAGTCAGTGGAGATCACTGTTTTCAGTTTCACTAGAATGATGGAAAGGGAAGCTTCACAGAATGGGCTAAAGAATGTGGTTATTCAGCACTAAATGACACCTGATTGGTTTTTGTTTTTTTTTGTTTTTTTTTTTTTTTAATGATTAATTCTGACAAGTAACTCTTTTATAAGTATCTCAATAAATACTTCATTACTTGTATATTTTCAAAATTGGTACTTGGTCAGTCAGCTCCAGCCTGTTCTGAAAATGCCAAAATACTCATCTGATTTTTGTGAGATTGCATGTTTAGTTGGAGATTTGAACATGCATTAATGGCTTGTACTCTCTTACTGGGTGTCACTTTGAAACACATTTTCCATTTCTATTACTGTCTGCAGCATTGGTGCTCAGTAACTGATTCCAGCTGACAGGCCAAAGAGACAGAAATAGGCTTTAATACTATGTACACTGAACTTTAAAGAAGGATAAAGACAGAAGATACAGTAGGGACAGCATCTTCATCTCATCTGGAGTCTCGGCCCCAGCACTTACTCAAACTGAGCAGTTAATCCAAATCCACTTTTTTCCCCCCTTTACATTACAACAGACGTGTGTGACTTCCATAGATAACGGACCAGAATGTTTTAGGTCACCTTGATGTGTAAAAGCCTTAGCCCCTGTTTCCCATCAATCTAGTATGCCATTCTGGTCCATAGGTCCAAGGCCTGCATACCAACCAGTAGTGGCTCCCACCCTGGTGCAATCAGATAAAACTCTCCCCATATGTCTTCACTCTCCTGTGTCCCAAGAAAACAGTTATGGGAGCCTGGGAAATAAAATATGGGAAAACTATGTTACAGAGATAAATCTCACCGCAGGCCCGATTTAATAAGCCTTTGCTCATTTACTTCTTTTTGTGTATGTACTTCTAGTGGTTCAGTGAAGAGGCCACAATTCATTCAACAAATTTTTGAGTGACTACTGTGTGCCAGGGAATGGGAATTCATCAGTAAACAAAACAGACAAAAACCTGATTTCATTAATATTACATTCTAGGAAGGATAAATAAAAATGTACAGTAGGGGCACCTGAGTGGCTCAGTTAGTTGAGCATCCAACTTCCAGGTCAGGTCATGAGCTCACGGTTCATGAGTTTGAGCCCCATGTCAGGCTTTGAGGAGCTTCCCTAGTATTGTCTATCTCCCTTTCTCTCTGCCTCACCACTCCTAAAAACAAATAAGCATTTTTTTAAATGTACAATAATGTTAGAAGATAAGTGCAATGAAGGAAAAGTAAGGCAAGGGAGATACAGGTATCCAGAAATTTGCAGTTTTAAATGAAGTGACATTTGAACAAGACTTTAGTAAGTGAGGGAGCAAGCCATGTTATCTAGGCAGCAAGTGTTTGGAAGGGAACTGCAAATTCAGAAGGCCCTCAGTTGAAGATTTGCCAGCCAGGTTTTAGGAAGAGCTAGAAAACCAGTTTCAGGACGAGCTAGATAACCAGGTTTTAGGAAAAGCTAGATAACAAAGAAGATACATGCAAAGTAACTCAAGGAAAGAGGTTTGCTGTCCCAAGAAATAAACACTGGGATGGGAAGGTCACCTGGAAAAGAGAAAGCCAGTTCTGTTTCTAATGAACAGAAATTAACATTTCTGGGCACGTGGCTAGCTTAGTCCATAGAGCATGGGACTCTTGATCTCAGGATTGTAAATTCAAGCCCCCAAGCCCCACTTTGGGTGTAGATTACTTGAGAAAACACTGAAAACAAAAACACTTAAAAATCAAAACCAAGATCAACTTATTTCATTGGAGATTGTATTTTTTAGTTTGTTAAGATGGAGAATGCCTGAGACTTTAATCTTATAATTTGACATATTGATTTAGAAGTGTACTTTGGTGAGATATAGATGTTGGTAGAGATTTTATGCTATACTAGAACATTCTGGCTCTGAACTAAAATGCATCAAAAGCTTAAGCTAACTAATGACATAGGTTGTAAATTATTTTGAAAGTAAAAAGGCCAATGAAAAGTGAACAGGTAAGAGATTTAAAAAAAAACCACAATGAAAGTTTTCTCAGCTAATTACAAGTGTTAACTCAAAGTTTGTTCTCTGCCAGCTGAATGAGTCTATTAAGCCTTCAGATAATAAAAAGGGTAACCTAAATATTTTCCTATTACATGTGATATAAACCTTTTTTCAGTACACAGGAATGGAAGCTGAAAGTGGAAATCAAGAAAAAGCAATGGAAGAAGAAAACCCTGAAAAGAAAAAAGAAGTAGAAAAAAAGAAACGGTCACGAGTTAAACAAGTGCTTGCAGATATTGCTAAGCAAGTGGATTTCTGGTTTGGAGATGCAAATCTTCACAAGGATAGATTTCTTCGAGAACAAATAGAAAAGTCCAGAGATGGATGTAAGTTTACTTCACTGTATAATGAATGGAACTAGTTTTAGAGGGTTATTGCCTTAAACTAAGTACAACGTTTACCATAAATACAATAAACTTGTACAACGTTTACCATAAATACAATGGTAGCATATTTTGTATTGTGATATATACCATATACTATACATACAAATCCATTAGTTTTTACACGTGAAAACTATTATAGCTCACTTTTGCTTTAGAAGACAGATTTCTAGTGTTAAAAGACAAAGATTTCAGTTAATTCTGGAGACACACATCCTATATTTTTTTGTTTATCTTAGAGATAGAGCAGAGATATGGGGACAGGGGTTCACAAGCAGGCTTTGTGCTGAGAGCAGATTATGACCTGAGCTAAAGTCGGAGGCTTAACCTAACTAGCCACCCAGGCTCCATGTTTGTGTGGTTGAGCTCCTTGCAAGCTCAGTTTTCAGTGAGCAAAGTTTTCAGTGTTGAGTTTTCTTGAATGCTGTGTGCTTAGTGCATTAATTCTCATAAGGCATTTTACTAATTAATTTTGAAAGGAGGGAAATGTGATTAATTTTTTACCAAAATGCAATTATTCTGTAATACTAACTTATGCATTTCCATTAGATGTTGATATATCACTTCTCGTGTCTTTCAACAAAATGAAAAAATTGACCACAGATGGAAAGTTAATAGCCAGAGCACTGAAAAGTTCATCTGTTGTAGAGGTAAGAATTATTACAACTATATCATGGAATTATTATGTCAATTATTAATCTCATGTAACTATTTCATAGCTGGACTTAGAAGGCACCAGAATCAGGAGAAAAAAGCCTTTAGGTGAACGACCAAAAGATGAGGATGAGCGGACAGTGTATGTGGTATGTATGTGGTGAGACCTTATTTTCTAAAAGCTCAGTGCTGGCATTCAAAAGAATGACAGAAACATTCTAACATTACAAGTAAAAATTTATTGACCCTGAAAAAGTTCTTCTATTTTAATATTGCTTCTCACTTATAGGAATTACTTCCCAAAAATGTTAATCACAGCTGGATTGAAAGAGTATTTGGGAAATGTGGCAATGTTGTTTATATAAGTATACCACATTATAAATCTACTGGAGATCCAAAGGGATTTGCCTTTGTAGAATTTGAAACAAAAGAACAAGCAGCGAAAGCTATTGAGGTAGGTCCCGAACCTAAAAAGAAAAGCAAAGACAATTAGCAAGTGTTTTTAAATAGTAACAAAATTTTATTGGTTTTCAGTTTCTTAACAACCCACCAGAAGAAGCACCAAGAAAACCTGGCATATTTCCTAAGACAGTAAAAAATAAGCCTATTCCTGTCCTTGGAGTATCAGGTAACTTAATATTGATATTTAAGTAAACGTAGTTGAATTAAAATGAACACTAATGATAACATTGTTACAGAAGAAAAGAAAAAGAAGAAGAAGAAGAAAGGCCGAATGAAGAAAGAGGACAATATCCAGACCAAAGAGTCAAATATTGACACAAGTAAAGAGACTGTAGGAAAAATGAAAAGATCCAGGACCACATCTGAGGGATCTGAAGTAGAGATTACTGAACCCCAGAAGCCACCGTCTAAGAAAAAGAAAAAACGGGAAAGAGCAGAAGCATCCAGCTTACCTACAGTCAGAACGGGGAAGAGGAAGAGAAGTATCTCTGAAGAAGCAGAACACCCAACTCCCAGGTCAAAAGTAAAGAAAATAACGCAGAAAGACAACATTAAAAAAGAAGATGTAGAAGTTCCCAAAGAAAACAAAGGTATTGACAACTTCAAGGTTAATTTATCTACAATTAAATTAAAATGAGAGATTAAGGAATCCTTATTTACCTAAAGTTAACTTTTTGATATTAAGATTTAGAAGTCTCTACTGAAGAGGAAAAGGATACTGGAGATGCAAAAGATGGATCCCTTTTAAAAGCAAAAAGGAAGCATAAGAAAAAACACAAAGAGAGGCACAAAATGGGAGAAGAGGTTATACCCTTAAGAGTACTTTCAAAGTAAGTAGACGATACAGATTCTGTAGTTGAAAATTGGCACACGCCATCACCATTGCTAAAGTGCAATTCCAAGTTGTATTGAACAGAGTTGCATATTAGCAACAGTCATGGCATGTAGCCAAGATCTGCACATACAATGGATATAAGGCAGTTGAGGATTTGAAAGGAACCACCACACTAAAACATGGAAGCACTTATTTTTATCATGTCACAGCAAGTGTCTCCATGTTAAAGTAGAGGGCGTTCCTTAACAGTTTTAAGGGTACAGCTTAAATATACCATAGATGGTCATTTCGGTGAGGCTTAAATTAAGCCTTATAAGTTTCTAAAATGTAAAAGTAAGACTTACCATCACTAAAACATGGAAGCACTTACTTTTTTAGATACAAAGCAAGTACATCCACGTTTAAGTGGTGGGGAGCCCAGTCTTGTAAAAATGTGAAAAAGTTACCATTCCTTAACCTGTAAAGTAAGCTTAGAAGATGCCGGATCAAGATAAAAGTTGTGTCCATTTGGGAATACCTCCACTGAAACATGGAAGCACTTACTTTTGTTTTACACAGCAGGTACCCCCATGTTAAAGCAAAGGGACTCCCCTTGGGCTATATAAGGAACTTGCCTTGTTACATTCAGAGGAATGATTTGGATTCACTTCTACTAAAACATGGAAGCACTTACTATTTAAAAGTCAAAGAAAGTACTTCCATGTTAAAGTTAAAGGGAGTCCATCCACACAAGAAGCGGAAGCCATGTAGGAAAAGAAAAGGCAAAAAACCATACCTTTGCCAAGAAAGTTTTTCTGATCCTTCTTGAATTGTACTCTCGAAGTGCCCTGTCCTCCTCTTGAAGGTTAAAAGGCAAGGACTTCAGGCACTTGTATTTATACTATTCTTAACTGCTGAATTCCTCTTGCCTTTTTATCTCAGAGAATCATTACAAGAGGTTTTTGTTATTCTAATGTATCAGCTCTCTGGGAATGTATGATCCTGGGTGGGTCTGGATACTTTTTTTTTTTTTTTTGAAGTATACAGATGTCAATAATAACAGCTAAGACCATTACCACAAGATATCCTCTTTAAAAAAAAAAAAAAAAAAAACCCTATCTGCTTGTTTGATGGCATAGATTAGAGTAACAATGAGTGCTCCTGTGGAGCCTGGAGAGGCATTGTGTTTCTATCTGGAGGAGCTCTAGCTGTTTGAAGAAACATCTACATGTTAAATGCATGTAAATAAATAAATTGCTTCCATGGGGCGTTTTTTTTCTTCTTAGAAATTCCTTTTGAGTCAAGTAAATGCTAAGGAATGTTATCTCCCAAATTGGAAGCAGTTTAACAAATAATCTCTAAATAGTAATCTGCCATTTTCCCCCTAGTGATGACTAATTGTTACTAGTTAATTAATTCAAAACTTTTATTTTCATAAATGAAAATATTTGAAACATACTCAAGAATTGAATTGTCAAATTTAAAACATTTAATCTGAATGTTGGGTCAGATGGAACTCCCCTTTATATATTTACTGGATGGACTTAGGACTCCAGAAGTAGTGTGAATGTATGTGTTTGAAGAAGGAAAAGATTACAAGGCACTGTGAATGTATATACTTTGATAATAACTTTTTATTTGACCATCTTTTTTCACTATTTCAAAAGTACATTCTTTTCGTTACAGGAGCGAATGGATGGATTTGAAAAAAGAGTATTTAGCACTGCAAAAAGCCAGCATGTCTTCTTTAAAAAAAACAATATCCCAAATAAAATCGGAGTCAAAAATGGAAACAAATGGAGTAGCTCCTAACTCTGGAATAGAAAATGAAAAAAGTAAATACCACTATAATAGTTTTTGTAGTATTGTATTGTGTTTATATACTAATGTACTATTTCTGAGTTACAGGATAAACCTTAATTTTTAAAAACTTAAATGTGCAATTTATTTTTGATATAAGAATATTTGAAGTGCTCGTTTCCATGACTCCTGTTTTTCTGGGCACCTGGCTGGCTCAGTAGAACATGTGTCTCTGGATCTGCGTCCTATGTTCAAGCCCCTTGTAATTCAAGCCCTTGACATTTAAAAAAATTAAAAAAAGAAAAAAGAAAGTGTCTTTTTTACTTAAGTTTTCTCTACAGTTTTTATTAATCAGAATTAGTGATGAGTGTCTATCAATTGAGCAAGTTTGTAGAAAGAAAAATTACAATTTCCGTCTGTAATTTTATCCTATTAGGACATATTTGGAATTCTTACAAATTGAAAATCTTAAATTTTCACATTTTAATTATAATGTTTGTTGAATGTTAACATACTGTTCTGTGTCTGTTTACTAAGTAAAGTACTCTATTATTTGGTTAAGAAAAAGGGGGAGTTTTTTCTAAGGTTTTACAAGTGTTCTAACCAGGCTCTGCAATTAGAGTAGTAAAGGTTTGGGTATTTTTATTCATGGTAATCTGCAGTAAGCAGTATGACACCAGAATAACTTATTTTACAGTTACATTAAGTAAATTAAAATTGGTTACTTAAATCAGCTGAAGAAATTACTGTTGTTCTTCTAAAGTGGGCCTACTAAATTACTGAGTGTAAGAGGCTTATTTCTCTTTCCTTTTCAAATCAACAGCAAACAGTGAAGAGTGTTGTCCCCAGGAAAAGGTTAATGCAACAGGACCACAGTTTGTCAGTGGCGTGATTGTGAAGATCATTAGCACTGAGCCTCTGCCTGGCAGGAAACAAGTCAGGGTAATGCTTTTGTGTGTTGAGGATAGTTGTTGCTCTTTCCTTTTTAAAACTTCCCCATGTGAAAATGTTTTGCATATGGAAAACAAAGCAAGTAAAATTAGAATTTGTTCCTCTGCAATAAACTATGTCTAGATTTGATTCTACCGTAACTCTTGTATTTGACTTGAAGCAAAATCTGAAGTCTGAAATTCCCTGCTGGATGAAATTTGCAGTGAGCTCAGTTTAAAACATCTTTCAGTAGAACTGCACTTGGCTTATTTTTATTGGTGCCGTTAACGATTGATTGAGTAGTTGAATGAGTAAGCCTTACTATAGTCATTATAACTTAAAAGAATAAATTAGTAAAATGCTTTCCTGGTATTCCTTTAAGGGACATCTATTTTCAGAGAAAATTTATTTTAGAAAATATTTCATGCTAAAATGTATTAAATATCTAGTCAACGTTAGAGTTGGTCTGAAGTTATTACGAATTTTTAATCATCTGTTGTTGTCTGATTTTGTAGCAAACATAATTCGTTTTCATTAGAGCTCTTAATTTCCAGTAGATTCCCAAAAGATTTTGTGACCTAAAGAAAGTCAGAGCTATTTTGGAACAAAGGGGATATTATATGCATATTTTTTAACTTAACGTAAATTTAGTAATTTTGTCTGTTAATCCTCTTGGAAATTGAAATTTTTTCCTGGAAGAAATGGAAGATATTTTTGGAGAAAAAATATTTCGTTAATATTATTTATTAATTTTTTTTGCTATTTTCAGTCTGCACTGATTGTTTAAAAATGTGAAACAATTTTTAAAAATGTGAAACAATTACAGAAAAGTGTAAAATATTTTGAAAAGCTACAAAAATTTTGTATGCGTGTACAAATAAATACGGAGTCCTATATAATTTACAGTACACATTGTTATATCTATTGCTCTGCAGTCTTTTTTCACTTTATCTATTTGATCTTCTAACAGCGTTTTGTAACAGCACAACCATATTTCTTTATTATTGACATATTCCTATGTAAAATAGCATATATATTTTCATAGCAAATATATTTTCAATTGTTATGCTGACATTCATCATCATCTAGTATGTTGTTTTGATTTTGCATAGACTCCTACCAGTCACATTTTTTTAACTTGCATGACCATTGAAGTTGCTCACTGAAATAAGCTTGTGAACACTTTATCTGAAATCCTGTTTCCTGTAAAATCCTGTAGCTGTCACTAACATAAATTTAGATTCTCTTTAAGATGTTGATGAGGGATGTGGTGAATCCCAAATTGGTATTACCAACTTATATTTCAGAGTATGGTAACAATACAGAATTTCAGATCAGAAGGGTAAAAAACTGAGGATGTAAATGAAGCTGTGGTTAATCAGGTTGCAAAAGATTTAAAAGAAAAATTAGAAAAAGTTTGTTATTTGAAATAACATAGATTCAGTAATATTCATCAAAGAGCTTTTGTTATCTAAAAGATAATATATCAGTTAAAAATTACTTACAAAATCATAACATTGTTAAAAGTTAGTAGTTACTTACATTTTGCCGGAACAAAAATGGAGTTATTATGGTATTTACTGCTATTTAACTTGCCCATGTGATTACCAGGCTAATTTATCATTTTAAGGAATGGTTTTAAGTCCTGGGATTAGCCTAACATTATAATGGATATATAGGTAATATTTTGAATTGTAGTAATCGGGTCTATCTGGTAAGTCAGTTACAAAACACTACCAGTTAATATATTCACATTTCATTAACTTCATACCAATTATTTGTCTTGCTTTCTAAATTTAGTACTCAAGTACAAGTGGAAAGAATTGGCAAGTATATTTCCCTCCAGTTCTATTTTTTTCATGTAATTAGCAATCAATAAGTGCCAATTTTGAGATAGGCAATATGCTAAGAGTAGGGTTGAGTTAATACTCCCTGGCTTCTCAGGTTTTTATTGCTTATTCTTTATTATTAACTAATAAACTTTTCTTATATTGTGGTGAAATAATATTTCCAGAATACTGCTCAGTTACAGAATTCAGACCTTAAAAATCCAACATCTAAAAGTAATCTAAATTCTTTGAGGCTTGAAATTTGGGTCAAAAGTAAAGCCAGATGCGTAAAGGGCTTTTTTTTTTTTAAGTTGGGAATCTCTAGTAATTTCTTTGGTTTTCTGAATGGAAGTTGATGAATGAAGAATTATATAACATTCCTGCATAATTGCATTGTTTACACCACAGAACATGCTGGGAAGAAATGGTTAGGAATGCAGGAATCTTGTTAATTTGCCCTCACAGCAGGCATTATAGGTAAAACTTTTCCTTGCTGGGGGACCACAACTTGTTTAGAAGAGATTGTTGAGGTATTTCATCAGAAAGTATGAACTCTTGAGCTATATTCCCATAGATCTACTCAGGAACCTAGGATTTTTGTAGGCTCCCATGAAATGTTTTTTTTCACAAGTTGTTAGAAAAAGTTGAATTTTTTTTCATATATTTTAAGTCATAAGGAATTTTGTACAGATAAGTGGAAACGCACCTTCTCCCCCAATCCATTCTGGGTTTTTTGTTTGTTTTTAATTGTATTCCTTATTTTAACTATACCGTGACTTGTAATCCCCTTCTTGATGTGGGGGCTAGGGGAAATTATTTGTACATCCTGCTCTATAAATCTGTTGTCTCTCTGTAGTAGTCCTATGCTAGTTAATATTCTAAGATTGTGATTGAAAAAAAGGGTTTGATTAGAGTTTTCAACTTTGTCCAAATCAATTTTAAGAGTATTTGTGTATATTTTAGAGGTGCGTGGCTGGCTCAGTCAAGAGAGTTTATGACTCTTGATCTTGGGGTTGTGAGTTCTAGCCCAGATTATGTAAATGATCTCTACCCTCAACATGAAGCTCGAACTCAAAACCCCTACATCAAGAGTCACCTAACTTGTACTGACTGAGCCAGCCAGGCACCCCTGTGTATGATAAGTAGGATAGTTACTCCTCATTTTAAACTGGATATGGCTTATTTATGTAACACATTCTAACACAACCATGGGAATAATTTTATAATTATTATCAAACATTTCTATTATTTATGTAAAATCTTTCTGAACTCTAATGCAGGATACTTTGGCAGCAATCTCAGAAGTTGTTTATGTGGACTTGCTAGAAGGAGATACAGAATGCCATGCTAGGTTTAAAACCCCTGAGGATGCTCAAGCAGTAATAAACGCATATACGGAAATTAAAAAGAAACACTGCTGGAATCTCGAGATCCTTTCTGGTAAGACGTCAGAGTCTTTTTTAATAACTCTTACTTAGAGGTGATTGCACTATGTTTTCTGATTTTGATTAATAAACTTTTTATTCATATTCTAGCATGTACAAAGTAGTATTTAATCAGACAACTATAGATTTATTATTGAAGTGTGATTAATGCCTTGAATATGTTTCTTCATTTGTATCAGTGATTATTGTTTTTGTTTTCAAGGTGATCATGAGCAGAGGTATTGGCAGAAGATTTTGGTAGATAGGCAGGCCAAACTTAATCAGCCTCGTGAAAAGAAAAGAGGCACTGAGAAGGTAATCAATTCATTTTTTTGTTTTTTGTTATAGTTGTTTGATAGCTTAAATATAATAGGTTGAATGTTTTCTGGAAGTCAGTAATGTGTAGTCCTAAAATAACCTTGGTTTTCCTATACACGATAAAGATTTACATGGTGTATACTGCATTTTAAATTGTGAGAGACAATACTTGTTTCTCTGCATTTTGAAATATACGAAATTAGAATTATTTTCCCCACAGGGTACATAATTTTAATTTAGAGTTTTCTTGTTTTCCTTTCTTTTATTGTACCTGTTAGTAGCAGTTTAATTTCAACAGTGTTGAATTCTGGCTGCTATGTATCATAGTTTGGTAGTAAATGATTATTTAAAGATTGTCTTAATGGTAAAAACACAATGTATTTAAGAGTGTAGTTTTTTAAGATATGACCCCCCACAGATAAGATTGGGAGACTTTATGCCTAATGTTTGTTATAGCAATGATAAGCTTTATTCCTTTTTCTCTATAGTAGTCAAGTGAAACAAACAAGCTTAAATACTTTAAATAATGTAAAATAGACTCTGTTTCAATAATTTCATTTTAAATGATAGTGAGTAATTTACTACTTGTTGCTTGTGTGCTGTCACGTTTATTCTTTTTAATCAGATTATTATAAATAGTAGTACATCTTTAAGTGCTTAGAACAAATTAAGGGTACATAATAACTAATGCTATTATAAAATTTTTAAATGTGTATTATTAAATAAGAATCTAAAAAGATATGCATTCTTCTATGACTGGTTACACTTAAAATCATAATACTTCCTGTGTGCTAGGTTTGTTGAGTGTTTTTCATTGGCCTTGCATTGCCAAGGATTCACTGGAATTTAAGATGATTTGAAGGGAGGTTTCCTACTGGTCTTTGTTAATTCTGTTTCCATGAATACAGACTGAATTTGCTGAAATGTGGGAAGGCCTCCTTCCTCCCTAAGGATTCTTTCAGGTCTAAGAGGTGGTAATTTCAAAGCCTGCTTGAGATTATTTAAATGTTAAAATCATTGAACCAGAGCTCATAACTAAAATGAAATCACTTTGTTAAATAGTATTTACCATTCTAATTGGTGTGAAATTTCATTTAAATCGTATATGTTTTTAAAACTAGGAATTAGTTTTGTTTTTCAGAAAGATCCAATCTCCATAAATAAACTTGAGGCAAGGAAATAAACAATGACTGGGGAATTTTATAAGTTTCATTGGAACACAATGAGTGCCTCTGTTACTGAGTTGGAAAGTTTTTTCCTGATCTCATTTATCTGTTGCACCACCAGTCTTGTCCTTAGCATGATTTGTTTGATAAATAGTATAGGATTCTAGCTGAAGATGTGAAAGTAGCTAGTTGGCTCCCGTCATATAATTAAAATAAGGTACCACACAAAGTGGGTATTGTACATACTTTTCAGAAAACACAGTAATTAGTATGTCAGTCTACCTTTTTGATAATTCATTTAATTAATATTTTTTGAGTGCTGATTTGTGTTAGCCACCATTCTAGGAAATAGCTGCAAGTAACAAAATACCCTGTTTTCGTGAAGTTTGCAGATGAACAGTTTAGGTCAGGTGATGACAAATGCTGTGTATAAAGAGCAAATTAAAGGGTATTGTGAGATATCTTTACATCACATGAGGTTCTGGGAAGTTCTCTGTGAAAGCGACACTAGAGCAGACCTTAGGAAAGTGAGCATACAAGCAGGAGAGCTTAAATGCATGGCTTTCCAGGCAGAGGCACCAGAAAGCACAGAAGCCTTAAAGGGAAGGAGGCCACTACAGCTAGATCCCTGGGAGCAAGCACCATAGTAACGGAAGTTAAATATTTAGAAAAAAATTAGCGGCTAAAAAAGTATGACGTTAGCGCTTTTCTGATAGGACAGTTCAAAGTTTCCCAGTAGTATTGTAGTGTTTGGTCCATGAGCGAAGGAAGAAAAGCACTGGTAATGAATCTTCGTTCTGCATTTTCATGTCGGGGAGCAGAAGGAAACTAGGGACAGTTTCCTAAGTCCCAGTCAGTTTATGCAATATTAAAAGAGGAGAATAGGTGAAGAAAAAAGGTGTTTTGTACTCATGGTAGTATTTTTTACATATAGAGATCAATATGGGTAAATTCTCACAAAAGATTAGTAAGATGAGGAAGCGTCCCCCAGAAAGGGGCTCATTCCTTCTGGCGAGTCTTTGTAGCCTTTGTAGTCTTCCCTATCACTTTGAGCATGTGGGTAAAATGCAGTAACAGCTACTGGAGACAATGAGTCTTTTCTCATTCATCCTTAGCTTTTAAAGCATATTTGAAATTTAGTTAGCATGGTCTTTTTTCTACAAATTACTGATATATCAGATATTCAACAGGTAAAGACAGAATTCATGAAATTATAATGAGGAACAGGCTTTTGGTTTAATCTTGAAGTGACTTTGTACAAAAACAACAAATACAGGGGCACCCTAATTTCATTTCCATGGTAATAAAATCTTAAATATATCCCATAAACCTTTACTTCCATAGATATAAACCCTGGTTATGGCTTTGCTGATGACTTTTGTGAATGTGGTCCTCATGTGGCTATTACTGTTTTCTATCATAAACAGACTGTTTGGTGACCTTGGCATCTTTTGAGTTTTTGTTTTTAAGTACTTGTATTTTTAACTTGTGTAGCCGGTCTATCTCTATGCTGACTTCTACTTTAACTTTTAAGTAAACTTTTAATATTAAGCAAACACTTTAAGAAACTAAACAATAAATAAAAGTGACTTCCTACCAATGGCCACAGTCACAAAACATTTTAACGAAACTGGTGAATAATTACTAGAATCTATTTTTTTTATTTTTTATTTTTTGATGTTTATTTTTGAGAGATAGAACACGAGCAGGGAAGGGGCAGAGAGAGAGGGAAACACAGAATCAGAACAGGCTCCAGGCTCTGAGCTGTCAGCACAGAGCCTGACGTGGGGTTCAAACCCACGAGCTATGAGATCATGACTTGAGCCAAAGTTGGATGCCCAACCATCTGAGCCACCCAGGAGCCCCTAGAATCTATTTTTTAAGGGAGTAAGATTTTCATTTCCTCCAAAGCTACAATAAGATATTTAAATTTTTTACATCAAGAAAACTTTTGGAATATTTAGACATCTTAAACGGTCTTCTACATTCCATACAATTTCATTTGCCTTTAAAAAATACTGAAGTATTGGGGCGCCTGGGTGGCTCAGTCGGTTGGGCGGCCGACTTCGGCTTGGGTCATGGTCTCGCGTCTGTGAGTTCGAGCCCCGCGTCGGGCTCTGTGCTGACAGCTCGGAACCTGGAGCCTGTTTCAGATTCTGTGTCTCCCTCTTTCTGACCCTCCCTCATTCATGCTGTATCTCTCTGTCTCAAAAATAAATAAATGTTAAAAAATTAAAAAAAAAAAAAAATACTAAAGTATTTATGTAAGGGTGTGGTAAGTAATAAGTTCTCTTAAGAGTGGATCCCTAGGTAGAATATTTTAATCTTCAGATTTGTAAGCAAACCTTTGTGTAGCACTCAGACCAAAATATATTGTCTCATTCCAATAATGCATGAATTCGCACGCACAATATAATTATTTAGGATCACATATCTTTTAAGAAATTTCTTAGTAATTAATACTCAAGTCCAAGGGGATATGAAACAACTAACCAGTATGGGTCTTGAACCCTCCTAAAAGGTTAAAAAAAATTGCCAGCATGGAGTGGCTGTTTTCAACTGAAAATTTTTTAGTAATGTGAAACTAAAATTTGAGTGTTTTAGGTAATTCTAAGATTTATTATCTATTATACTTAATAAGCCATAATCCTGAACAGTTCTTTCTATATTGATTTGGGCTACGCTTAATTTATGTCTTTTGTCTACCTTTCCCTCTTTTAAAAAATTTTTATTCAACCTGATTTTTCTAGTCGTAATTATCTTTTTAAGCATCCGGTACATTCTGATTTCTAATTTCTTTCTCCATAGTTAATCACCAAAGCTGAGAAGATTAGACTGGCAAAGACTCAACAAGCAAGTAAACATATTAGATTTTCTGAATATGATTAAAAAACACTTTTGGTTCACCTCTTAAGATTTCAATGATTACTTGAACTTTTCTTAGGAAATCCATTTTATTATGGTAGTCAATAATAAAGAATGTTTTTCTGAAACCTACGTTAATTAAAAAAAATACCTTTGTTCCTTAACTTGTAAATAAGACTTTTTTTTGAGACAAGTACATCATATACCCACAGTTTTACATTAAACGTCTTATTTGCTGAAATTATCTTCTACAAATCAACCTCAAAATAATTAGTAAATGTTTTGAACATTATCATTGATTTTGTTGTTTTTATATTACAAAAAACAAAATATTTGCAAAAATAATACTACACAAATAGTTTAAGAAAATCTGTTTGACAGTAGACTCACTGTACTTGTTTTATAGTTTGCTTTTTCCATTTCAAATATCTAGGATATCTTTTCATGTTGACTTATACAGAGACTTATGTGTGATACTTCATTCTGTTCATTGCACTTTGCTTATGTGAGCTTCCACTGAATAGGCCATATGAACTGTCCAATTAAAATATTAAACTTTTAAAAGTATTGAGTTTGTTTTTCATAAATGAAGTTAAACATTTGATTTTGCTTAACCAAAGTAAAATGTACCAGATGCTCTGAACACAGGGAGAAAAAACATCTTCTCAGAATCAGCCTTGGGCATAACTGAACTCTATCATTTTATTCAGGAAAGTGGCAGACTGGAGTATTTTAAGTCCTTCTCAGAACTGAATCTACAGGGCTTTTTCATGACTGGCATCTTGATCCCCTATCAGAATATTAAAAACAGCCATGGGGTTCATTTCCTTGGGCTAGAAACCATTTGTAGTTCCATCAGCTTTATCCAGAAGTGAGGGCCTCATTTGGTGCCTAATTGTAGAAGACCTACAGTCAGGAAACTACTTCTGTGGGCCAGGGATTTGAGGAGATTGGCTGCCTCACTGGTTGAGGTGACAGCAGTTTATTAATACTAAAAACAGGTATCTGGCAAGTTGCCCACTGACCCGTTCCCTTTTTTTTCTCTATAAAGGAAAGCTAACGTACACACACTGTAATGGAGGGAAAAAAATATCTGTAAATAGTTACTAAACCTTATTATGAAGATTATGACTAAATATGCTTCAGTTGATCCAGAATAGTCAACAGATGGATGTATGTTTAAAGGATTCAGTTGGTCTCAGTGAGGACGGTCTTAAGGTAACTTTGGAAGGGTTATTAAGTAAAATTTAAGAAATTCTCCCCTTGGCAGTTTTTAAAACAAGATAAGTGGTCATTCAGCAAATCTCTTTGGACACTTTTAGCACTTGGGACAAAGATCTCTCTCCCATGGACCTTATAGTTCAGCAGTAGTTAGAGATGGTAAGCAAAAATAAGTAATAAAAGTTATACTTTGTTAGGTAACTCCTTAGGACAAACAGAAAAGGTGGAGGAGAAACCCCATTCATTCATTCTTCTATTTATTCTTTAATTCATTTAATTAAAGAAATACTTAGTCTTTGCTACACATTTGACCCTGACAAACAGCTACAAATAAAAGGTAAGGCATCCTGCCCTTGAGCAGTTTACAACCTTGGGGAAGACCCACAAGCCAACATAATCATGATACTATGTAAGTAATGTAACAAGTAGCTCCAGATTATGTGAGATACATTCCTAAAAGCTTACTCATGATAATTGAGTTGACCTTCCAAGGTTTCTATGAACCTTTAATTTGGTGGGGGGGTGGGGGGGGGGGTTGGTAAGTGAATTTCCTTTTTATCTAACACTTAGCACATAGTAATTGTTTAATACATATTTGTTTAATTGAGTTAAATTGAATATGTGTTTCAAGATGTACCCCCAGGATGGATGTTACAGTTTGCTCCAATGAAGGATATTTTCTTACTCAACTTGCTGATTCTCAGTGTTCACATTCCTTTTTTTTTGTAAGTGCTTGCTATGTACCTGTCTTTATGTATTTTGGTGGGATTTAGTTTCTTAACTGCAAAACTAATTTTATTTAAGCACCTTACAGTAGCTCAGTACCACTCATTGGTCATTGTCTGTTGTTAGTAGTTGTTGAAACTAAAGCACTTGTCAAGGTTATAATACCTAATCTGAGATTTAAGTTCAGTTTCTCTTATTCTAAAGACCACACATTTAACAACTGTGATACCTCCCTTCTTAACCACCTTCCCGCCTTTCTCCTTTTCTTATTTTATTCTTTCTAGCCAATGTTTTCCATGTTATGGTAGAGATGTACTGTAGTTTATTTAACCATGCTTCTATTGGACAAGTAGTTGTCTGCTTTTTTACTACTAAGAGCAATGCTGCAATGAACATCATGTCCACCTTATTGAAATGTATTTGCAGGATAGATTTCTGGAATAGGAATTGGGACAAAGATATCTTTTAGGGGTGCCTGGCTGACTCCTTTGGTAGAACATGAGTTCAAGCCCCATGATGGGCATGGAGCCTACTTAACAGTTAAAAATACATATATATCTTTTATATTAGTATGTCTGAAATAGCCCAAAATGGTGTATAAATTTTCACTGGGCAACAATTACATTTTCCCTTTTTTTTTTTTAATCTAAACTCTTACTAATACAGAATCTGGGGTGCCTCACTGGCTCACTCAGCAGAGCATGCACCTGTTGATCTCAGGGTTATGACTTGGAACCCTCTTTGGGCATAGAGTTTACTTTTTAAAAAGTACAGGTTGAGCACCTGGGTGGCTCAGTCAATTAAGCATCCAACTCTTGGTTTTGGCTCAGGTCATGATCTCATGGTTCTTCAGATTGAGCCCGTCAGGCTCCACGCTGATAGCTCAGAGCCTGCTTGGGATTCTCTCCCACTCTCTCTGCACCTTCCCCCCTTGTGCCTATGCTTGTTCACTCTTGAATAAACTATTTTAAAAAGTACAGGTTCTAATCATAATCAGTCGTTTTCGTTTTTCCCGATCTAAACATGAAAATGTGAAGTGTATTCATGATAAATATGATCGTGACGTGAGCCAAAAACAAGATTCAGATACTTAACTGACTAAGCCACCTGGGTGCCCCAACAAATTATTATTTGTAGATTTTTATGGCATGGATAATTTCTTTTTAAGGACTGAACTGCAGAACTTTTTATGTTAACATATCTTTATAAATATGTTCTCCCATTCAACCACTTGCCTTTCAACTTGGTTTATAATACATTTGTTGTATAAATATTTTATATTTTTACAGAGCTGTATCTTTCAGTCTGCTGTTTACAAAATAATTTCCCAGTCTGGAGTCTGTGAATCCTGCCTTCTTTTCTTATTTTCTCATGTTCAGAATATTGACAGATAAGCAGGAATCTTTGAGTTAGCATGAGAGACTTTGTGGACAAGTGCAATCTTTTTTTTTTTTTTTTTTAACATTTATTCATTTTTGTGAGACAGAGCATGAGTGGGGGAGGGGCAGAGAGAATTCAAAGCAGGCTCCAGGCTCTGAGCTGTCAGCACAGAGCCCGATGTGGGGCTCGAACCCGCGAACCGTGAGATCATGACCTGAGCTGAAGGCAGATGTTCAACCAACTGAGCCACCCAGGTGCCCCGCGGACAAATACAATCTTAATTAAAGCAATACCTTTCTTTAAAAAATAAGTCACAAATTTTATTTTTTTTTAATACCTTGGGAAGTTTATAATATAAAGAGAATTAAAATGAAAAAGTAGGAAGCAGTCACACTAGAAGAGTCCACACTATCACTTTTATTTATTCCCCATTTGTCTGATGACTGACTTATCACAAACAAGACTGTCTCATTTATGCAGCTGCACAAGTTATGCACCAGTGCTAGCATTTGCATAGAGTACGATGTGAAGGTGTTCTTGGAGGTATATAGTGCACAATCTGCACACTGTACATGACAGCCCAGTGATCCTTAGCTTTTTCTGTTTTGTGATTGAGACCATCCTTACACTGCTGGGGAAATAAGACAAAAAACTAACATTCTTGTAAATTACCACAGTACTCCAGGTCTGAGGTGATCCAAACCTGGAGACTTGGTTTATATTACAGAGCAGGTTATCAAAATAGGGACTTACAAGTATAGACATTATACTAGGGATCTCTAAATGTCAACCTGAGGTTTTGCAGCCATTATAGGAAAAATTTCTATAGCAATACTTATAACTATAATATATATAACTATATTGTGAATGTCTACCGAAATGTTTTAGATTTGCTCTATCTTGACTAACCAGGGCTTGGTCTTAAAAGTTGTGTTTTGGGGGCACCTAGCTGATCCAGTGGGTAAAGCATGAGACTCTTACTAATCTTGGGGTCACAAGTTCAAGCCCCATGTTGTGCACAGAGTTTAGTTTTTATTTTATACTTATTTTTTTTTAATTTTTTTTTATGTTTATTTATTTTTGAGAGAGACAGAGTGTGAGCAGGTGAGAGCCAGAGAGAGAAGGAGACACAGAATCTGAAACAGGCTCCAGGCTCTGAGCTGTCAGCACAGAGCCTGACACGGGCTCGAACCCACAAACTGACATCATGACCTGAGCTGAAGTCGGGTACTTAACCGACTGAGCCACCCAGGTGCCCCCAGAGTTTAATTTTTAAAAAAGCATCTGGGTGACTCTGTCCATTGAGCATCCAACTCTTGATTTCCACCCAGGTCATGATCTCATGGTTGTGAGATCAAGCCCCATGTCAGCTATGTGCTGAGAGTGGAGTTTGCTTAAGATTCTCTCTTTTTACTCTGCCCTTCTCCCATGAGCATGTGCGTGGTCACTTTCTATTTATCTGGAAAAAAAAAGTCAACTACACTCACTTAATATGGTGCCCAAACTCGTCCCAAGATCAAAAGTCATATGCTGTACTAACCAAGCCAGCCAGGCACCGCAGGCATAGAGCTTACTAAAAATATATATAATAATGTTTCATATTTGAATAGCTTATTGAAATGATAATATTTATTGGCTTAAAATATTACTAAACTTAATTTCATTTGCTTTTTTTTTTAACCTTTTTAATGTTGCTATAGAAAATTTTATTTTTTTAATTTGTTTTTAATGTTTATTTTTGAGGAAGAGAGAGTATGCACACACGAGTAGGGGAGGGGCAGTGAGAGAGGGAGACAGAGGGTAGGAAGCAGGCTCAGGCTGTGTGCAGACAGGAGAGAGCCCATGCAGGGCTCTCCAACTCAGAAACCTTGAGATCATAACCTGAGCTGAAGTCAGATGCTTAACCAACTGAGCTGCTCAGGAACCCCCGCTAATAGAAAACTTTAAATTACTTACATGCCTCACATTATATTTCAGTAAGATAGCACTGACTTGGAGAAACCACAATACAACTGGAATCAGTGGTAGTATTTATAGTAATAGCTTTTATACTGACTCAGTTACTGAAAGAATCAACTGAAAATATCCAAATGCTTATTGCTCTACAAAAGACTTAGTCGATACTAGGAAAAGAAAAGTCTGTTCTAGGTCTTACCATTTGGTAAGGTTTGTTATCTTTTGATTGGAATAGATCTGAATTTGTATTTCTGTAAGTCCCTAGTGGGGTAACTAAATAAAAATTGTCGGGGGTGCCTCGCTGGCTCAGTTGGTAGAACATGCAACTCTAGATCTCAGGGTTGTGAGTTCAAGCCCCATGTCAGGCATAGAGCTTAAAAAAAATTATCAGGATTTAAGGGGTTTCTCCCCCCCGTATACCTGAAGAACTTTTCATGAAATTACTTAGTAACCAAACACACACCTGCCTAATCCTTATTTTAAATAAAGTGATACTTAGAAAAATTGGGTGAATGTATTAAAATTAATCTTGATATACTGTGGGTTAACTAGTGAATTCATTATATAATTGATAAATTAGATTTTGGATCCAATGGATATGGTCAAATAATGTTTATCTTACAGTACTTACGTATTACAAAATCCAAGGGTACCTGGGTGGCTCAGTCGGTTGAATGACTGACTTTGGCTCAGGTCATGATCACATGGTTAATGAGTTCGAGCCCTGCATATAGCTGGCTGCCGTCAGCCTGGGGCCCTCTTCAGATCCTCTGTCCCTCCGTCTCTGCCCCTCCCCAACTTGTGCTCTTTCTCTCTCAAAAATAAGTATTACAAAATCCATTATTTCTGTTGCAATATAATAAATCTTGGCCCACAAAGGTGTGCAAGTATAACTTTATATTTTTATAATTCAACTTAATTTCAATTTCAAGCCCTACTTTCTACAAAATTCTTAACCTCAGTCAATGTAGGGTTCTCTCCTTTTTTCTTAAAAGTTGAGTCAATATTAGATGCTTATGCAATACCAAGTGGGAGGGGCACCTATTTGTTTCCAGTCCTATTATCTGAGAAGGCCACTGCCCCAGTTCCAAGTCATTCATTCACTCCAGGTTTATAAGTATCCCTTGTTCCTGCGTACTTAGCCCAAAAGTTCTCATTGCCACTTCTCAAGCATGCTCACGACTGGTAAATAACTACAGAGCTTTTGTGCTGTTCTGTAACTTGCCCGTCTCATGAAGTAAACACTTCGTGACTGTTGATTTACTTCTCTTCACCTGTCAGAGTAAGGATAGGTCAGTATGGGACCCGGCAACATATTTACAGAATAAGTATGCAAGAAAAAAAAATTAGAAGAATAAGTGTGCAAGAGCAAGTGAGAAATATTTTGTTTTTGAGAGAGCACAATGGGAGGGGCAGAGAGAGGGCGACAGAGGATCTGAAGCGAGCTCTGTGCTGACAGCAGAATGCCCCAACGTGGGTCTTGAACTCAGGAACCACAAGATCATGACCTGAGCTGAAGTCAGATGCCCAACTGACTGAGCTACCCATATGCCCCTTCTCTTTGGTTTTTGTTTGTAAGTAGGCTTTACACCCAATGTGGGGCTAGAACTCATGAAAATGAGATCAGGAACCGAATGTCCTACTGACTGAACAGTCAGATGCCCTATTTACTATTTTTTGGTTGCAAGAAATAGAAACTACACTAGATTAAGCAAAGGGGAAAAAAATTATTGTAAATACAAGGGAAACTTGTGAAATCTGAGAAAGAAGTAAATGAAGTACAGGAGCCAGGACAGCTCTGGATTTCCTCACAGATTTTAGAGAAGCTAATTACTGTTCAGTCGATTCAGCAACAGTGTTTTCCAGGCTCATGGACTCTCAGTTCAAAATTCCCATTTCCCTTAGGAGACCAACTCTCCTGACCAAGCTTGGGTCGAGTCGAGTGCATTCTTGCATTATTATTAATTATAGTAAGTAGATATTCTGAAAGACGACTACAGGTTTAGGATTCGTGCTTCAAGACGACAGCAAAGGTTGTTAGCTGACCTTTGTTACCATCTCTTGTATCAGTAGAGTTAAGAAAACAGCACATATAAAAATGCTAAAGGAGGAACTTGCCTGGTGTGTTTGAAAAATCTCAGCAGCTGAAGAAAGTTCGTAAAAAGAAAATAGGGAAAGATAAAGAATAGGATAGGTTGATAAGGATCGGTCTATAGAAATTTTTTGAATGTTAGATTCAGGGATTTACCCTGTGGCAACTGTAGATTTTAAACAAGGGAAAGATATCAAAGTATCAGTGTAAAAAAACCAGCATCAATATGTCAACTATTGGAAGGAAAGAAGGAAGAAACAAGTAAGTGTCTGGCTCTTGATCTCAACTCCGGTCTTAATCTCAGTTTTGTGAGTTCAAGACCCGTTATGGGCTACAAGCCCAACATGGAGCTTACTTTAAAAAAAAAGTGTCAGGGTTAGGGGTGGTGCCTGGGTGGCTCAGTCGGTTAAGCGTCTGACTCTTGCTTTTGGCTCAGGTCATGATCTCACGGTTCATGAGTTTGAGCCCCACGTCAGGCTCTGTGCTGACAGTTGTGGGCCTGTTGGGATTCTGTCTCCCTGTCTGCCCCTCCTCTGCTTGCTCTCTCTCTCTCAAAAATAAATAAACGTTTAAAAAAAAAGTTCTTAAAAAAAAAAAACTATTAGGCTATTTCAGTCATGAAGCAGTGGGGTTCAGAGAAAATGAAAAAGATGTTATGAATGCAAGGTCTAGGTCAGAAGGGCTAACAGTCCTTGGTGACTGATCAGATAAAAAATGGTGGAAATGGAAGAGTAAAAGCTATCTAAGAAATTCTAGGCTAGGTGACAGAACACAACAATTGATTTTAAAAAATAAAATAAGTTTGAGACCCACATCAGGCTCTGCACTGACCATGCAGAGCCTGCTTCGGACTTTCTCTCCCTCTATCTCTGCCCCTTCTCCACACACAAGCTCTCTCTCTCAAAATGAACTATAAATAAATAAATAAATAAATAAATAAATAAATAAATAAATAAGGTTAAGATGAGAGTTGATTTTCAGGAGGTGTGCTGGTGGGGTGAGGATATAATTAGCAACTTTTTAACATGTTAATTTGAGGGTGGAGTTCTGTATGAAAATGTCCTACAAACTGTTGGACGAATAGAAACTACAATCATAATACAAGAGGCCAAATACAAGGATTTTGGGTTTCTCCCAAATAGCTGTGTATAAAAACTGATGCCAGAGCAATATCTGGGAATGTAAGGTTATATGTGTTAGTCATACATTTGTAACAATTATATATTTAGTTGTTGAAATATGCAGAAGCACAGAGCTAAAATTCAGTAAAAGTAACCTAGCTAATCACTTTATGTTGCATAAAGCACCACTGTTTATGTCCTATAAAGCACAGCACCAACAACTACCTTGTCAACTTCTTAAGAAGCACAACATGTATACTGAAAACTGTACTTTGTGTTTTTGTTTGTTTTTTGAAGCTTAGTAAAGATCAATGAAATTTTACAAAAGGAACACATGGGTAAGCAGCACCCAAATCAAGAACTATCATCATGAGCACCCTCGGAGTCCCTCTTCCAGCCACCCCCACTCCCTCCACAAAGGGAGGAGACTTAGCATAGATTACTTTCATCTGATTTTGTACTTTATATAAGTAGAATCAAATGTTTAGATGTTCTTTTGTGTCATTGGTGTGGTCATTCCAGGAAAAACTCTATATCTTCAAAAAAGAACTAGTTCTTTACATTACTATATGTTTATCCAATTGAATGCAGAGGTTAAGATTGAAGTGGAGGAAAGATGTTATAAGTCAGTAATAGAGTATGAGCCCATCTGGGTAAATATATTAAAGATAATGTATCTACTTCAAAAAGCATTTATCATATTTGTGCTGTTGCATACATTAAAAACATTTTATTATTATTATTATTTTAATGTTTATTTTGAGAGAGACGAGGCAAGCCAGGGGATGGACAGAATCCCAAGAGAGAGAATCTCAGGGCTCAAACTCAAGAAGCTTGAGGTCATGACTTAAACCAAAATCAAGAGTCAGACATTTAACCCACCAATCCACCCAGATGCCCCTTTACATTAAACACATTTTAGAATACTACATAGGAAATTGATAACCGTGATGCCTTTGGTGAAGATGACCAGACTTTTTGGGGGCTCCTGGGTTGCTCCATCGTTTGAGAGTCCTACTCCAGCTCAGATCATGATCTCAGGGTCTGTGGTCTCGAGCCCCCCATAGGACTCTGTGCTGACAGCTCAGAGCCTGGTGCCTGCTTTGGATTCTGTGTCTCCCTCTCTCTCCTTGCCCCTCCCCTGCTTGCACTCTGTCTTTCTCTCTCTCAAAAATAAATAAACATAAAATAATTTTTAAAAAAAAACAGACTTTTTAATTTTAGCTCTTTGTGTCTTTAATTTTAACAACCATGCATTTTATTCAATTAAAAAAAACATGAGTAGAAAGTTGAAGAATCCTTTAAATACAATCCTCGCATTTAATTTGAGAACCCTTGTTGACTACTGTGGTAATAAAACATTGGCCCAAGAACTTAAATCACAGCACTGAAAATGTCTGAAAATTCTAGGAGTAACTGGTGACCCACTTAAAATTGTTGATTTAAGCTGTTAAAATTGTTGATTTAAACTTTGAATCAGGCCATTTTCACAGTCATGATTTTCAAGCTCCCAGAATAAAATCAGAATAATTAGTATGCGTATCTATTACTCAGGAAATCCAAACAGTTTTAAAAGAAAGTAATGGAAAAAACAAAAAGAAAAGAATGTTTGGGAGCTTTAGCTGCTATTACTAAGGAAACCAACTCTATTTGCCCTGTCACTGGATTTTAAAAAAGAAAACCAACAAGTTTGATAAACAATAAGGAAGAAAGACTAAGAGAGTGAAGAAAGATTTTTAAATTCTCGCAAGTACTGAAAATAACTTTTTTTTTTTTTTAAGTAGGCCCCATGCCCAACATGGTATTTGAACTCACAACCCAGAGATTAAGACTCACATGCTATATACCAACTGAGCCAGCCAGCACTCCCCTGTCCCCCAGTTGGGGTTGTGAGTTCAAGCCCCAGGTTGGATATAGAGCCTAGTTAAATTTTTTTTCAAAAAACAAAAAACAAAAAAAAAAAAATTTGCCTATTATATTTGAGTTACATAAATAACACAAATTTATTAAGGAAAAAATTAGAAATTGTATGAGAACAAAACAGAAAAGAAAGTGACCAAAATTTTATACAGGTTATTACACTTTCATAACCTCCTATGTTTAGTGAATAGTATACTGTAAAGATTTTTCTGTCAATAGATATTACCTTCTCCAAGTGAGGTTTATGTTTTATTTTTATTTTTTATGATTTTATTTTTAAGTAATCTCTACACCCAATGTGGGGCTCAAACTTAAAATCCTAAAATCAAGAGTTGCATGTTCTGAGTGAGCAGGCCAGGTGCCCCTCCAAATCATGTTTTTAATCTACAAAATATGGACAGTAATATTATGTACCGTGTAGCACAGGCCTGGCATATGATAATCATTCAAAAATAGCATCTTTTTTTTTTTTTTTTTTAAAGCACCTGGGGGGTGTTCAGTCATTAAGCATCTGACTTCAGCTCAGGTCCTAATCTCATGGTTTGTGAGTTCAAGTCCTACATTGGTTGCGCTCAAGTACCACAGTGGGTGAGCTCAAGCCCTGCTTTGGGTGAACATGAGCCCCACTTCTCTCTCTCTCTCTCTCTCTCTCTCTCTCTCTCTCTCTCTTCTCCTCTTGGGATTCTCTCTCTCTCTGTCCCTCACTCACATGCGCCCCCCCCATAAATAAATAAATGTTTGTTTGTTTATTTTGAGAGAGAGAAAAGAATATGAGAGGGGCAGAGAGAGAGAGAGAGAGAAACCCAAACAGGCTCTGCACTGCCAGCATGGATCCCAATGAGGGGCTTGAACCCACAAACCACAAGATCATGACCTGAGAAGAAACCAAGAGTCAGACACTAGACCGAGCCACCCAGGTGCCCCACATTGTTATTTTTATTTTTATTTATTTTTATTATTATTATTTCTTTATTTTTGAGAGAGAGAGTGCGCAAGTGAGCAAGGGCAGGGTGGGGGGGTGGAATCCCATGAGGGGCAGACAGAGACAGAAAAAGAGAAGTGGGGCTTACCTGGGGCTCGTGTGTGTTTCTTTTTTTTTTTTTAACCCAAAGCAGGTCTTGTGTTGACCGGAAGTAGGCCTCAAGCTTGCCCCATGTGGAACTCAAAATGTGAGATCATGACCTGACCCCAAGTCAGAAGGTTAACGGCTGAGCTACTTAGGCACCCCTACATTGTTATTTTTAATAGCTACTTAATACCCTTTATGTTATTTACTATAGCTTCTTTTTTAAAGATTTTTTGTTTTTAGAAATTTTATTTAACTATTTTTTATTATTTTAGAGAGAGTGGGGAGTAAGGGGAGGGGGCAGAGGAAGAGAGAATCAGTCAGGCTTCATGGTCAGTGCAGATCCCGACTCAGGTCTTGATCTCATGACCTGAGCAGAAATCAAGAGTTGGATGCTTAACTGACTGAGCCACCCAGACACGCCAAGATTTTTTTTTTTAATTTTAGTTTTAAGTAGTTTTTATCTGTACCCAATGTGGGGCTCAAACTTACAACCCTGAGATCAAAAGGCACATGCTCTACCAAATGAGCCAGCCAGGCACCCCCTACTATAACCTATTAATGAAACAATTATTGCTTGACATTTGGTTTCCTAATTTTCTTTTAATTAAAAAAAAATTTTTTTTAACGTTTGTTCATTTTTCAGAGACAGAGACAAAGTGTGAGTGGGGGAGGGGCAGAGAGAGAGGGAGACACAGAATCTGAACCAGGCTCCAGGGTCTGACCTGTCAGCACAGAGCCTGATGCAGGCCTCGAACTCACAGACCACAAGATTGTGACCTGAACCAAAGTCCAATGTTTAACTGACTGAGCCACCCAGGTGCCCCTCTAATTTTTTATTATTATGTGTGTGTGCTTAGAAAAAATTCCTAGAAGTGTTTATGACAGGCAAGGGGTGCAGTACAAAGAAAGTGAAGGAAGTGGTCCATGAATTCCTAAGGGCCTGCTAAATATTTCTTTTTTTTTTTTTAATTTTTTTATTATTTTTATTTATTTTTGAGACAGAGACAGAGCATGAACGGGGAAGGGGCAGAGAGAGAGGGAGACACAGAATCGGAAGCAGGGGGCCTGCTAAATATTTCTAAACGCATTTTCCCCCTCCTATAAAGTTCATATGGTTTGTGCCATGCATGTCAAGTACTTATGTTGCTACCATGACCATGACTGACTAGACCAGACTCAAAAGCAAATGTGTGGCCTAGACCTGGGGGAGGCCAAGCGTCTCTGGGGCGTCTGGGAGTCAAATCCCATCCAGTTGGTTTGCCACTGGACCCAGCATCACCTTCTCTCCTGGGTGATAGGTGTCTCGATGAACAGACTGAGCTCCTGCAGTGCTGCTCCAAGAGGATTGCTCTTATCCAAAGCTTGGCTGAATGGCTGAGGAGCTGACATCTGTGTCTTATACTGAAGAGACATGGGTATGTCTCTCTGCTATGACTCTTCTAGAACCTGATCTTCCATCTTTAAAATGAAATAGGAGGGGTGCCTGGGTGGCTCAGTCGATTGAGCATCTGACTTCGGCTCAGGTCACGATCTTGCGGTCCGTGAGTTCGAGCCCCGCATCGAGCTCTGTGCTGACAGCTCAGAGCCTGGAGCCTGCTTTGGATTCTGTGTCTCCCTCTCTCTTTTTTAAACGTTAAAAAAAATTTTTTTTTTTTTTTTAAATGAAATAGGAGAAACTGGAAGGAACACCTTAGGAGACATATTAAGGCACTATAAATTTGTCTTCGTTCTGAATACAATGGTTGTACTTTGGAGCACTAGCTGAACTGTTGCTCTCTATCCGTGCCAGCATAAATACTTATACATCCTGTTTCTTCCCAGTTGTGGGTTCAGTGTTTGACTGAGCTGATTGAGAACACTGTCTCTCTGGGGTGACTGGGTGGTAGCTCAGTCAGTTGAGTGTCCGACTCTTGATTTTGCCTCTGGTCATGATCCCAGAGTTGTGAGATGGAGCCCTGTGTCATTGAGCCTGCTTAAGATTCCCTCTCTTTCTCTCTCTCCCCCTCTGCGTCTCTACCCCACTCGAGCTCTCTCTCTCTCTCTCTGCCTCTCTCTCTCTCTCTCTCTCTCACTCAAATAAAAAAAATTAAATAGGGGTGCCTGAGTGGCTCAGTTGGTTAAGCATCCTACTCTTGATCTCAGCTCAGGTCATGATCTCATGGTTCATGGGATAGAGCCCCAGCTCAGGCTCTGTGCTGACAGCTCAGCCTGCTTGGGATTCTCTCTGCCCCCTCCCCCCACCTCAAAATAAATAAACACACTTAAAAAAATGAAATAAAGGAGCCCACCTGGGTGGCTCAGTTGGTTAAGTGGCCAACTTCAGCTCAGGTCATGATCTCATGGTTTGTGAGTTCAAGACCCACATCAGGCTCTATGTGGACAGCTCAGAGCCTGGAGCCTGCTTCAGATTCTGTCTGTCTGTCTGTCTCTCTCTCTCTCTCTCTCTCTCTCTCTGTCTCTCTCTCTCTGCCCCTCCCCCCACTCATGCTCTGTCTCTTTCTCTGTCTGTCAAAAATAAACATACATACATACATACATACATACATACATACATAAAGTGGTTTTAAAAAAATCACAGCCTTTCTGGGGTTCCTGGCTGGTTCAGTCAGTAGAGCATATGACTCTTCATTTCAAGTTTCTGAGTTCAAGCTCCACATTGAGCATAGAGCTTACTTTAAAAAAATATTCAAAAACAATGAAACAAACAAAACCACAGTCTTTCTAAGAATAAGCTGTCCAAAAGCCTCTGATCACATCATACTATTGACTTGAATTCCCCATTGGTCCCACCCAGGACTCTAATCCTCAAGACTATTCTTTGTTTTATGGACATATTTTGTTTTGGATGGTGCTGACTTTGGTCTCAGTTTTAATATATCATATATCAAATTATCTTAGATTACTCTTAAAGGAGAAAAGCTGACCTCAATATCAGTGAATAAATAGATTTTTCAGTTTAACAATGGACCCTAGTCTCTATTATACACTTACCCTCTCTAACCAAAAACTATCCACTTTGGTTTTTCAGGTGGCCTAAAGGTCATCTCCCTATCCATATTTGATTACGAGTGTGTGGAAGAATGGGCCTAATTTATACATAGTGTATTTTTTAAATGCTTTTTTATTTTGAGAAAGAGCAAGGGGAAAGGGCAGAGAGAGAATCCCAGGCAGGCTCCATGCTGTCATGCTCACGGTCAGTGTAGAGCCCCCACAGGGCTCCATCCCACAATGGTGAGATCATGACCTGAGCTGAAATCAAGAGTCAGACACAACCGACTGAGCCACCCAGGTGCCACTAGAGTATATATTTTTAAAGATTTTGGGGGCGCCTGGGTGGCTCAGTCGGTTAAGCGGCCGACTTCGGCTCAGGTCACGATCTCGCAGTCAGTGAGTTCAAGCCCCGCATCAGGCCCTGTGCTGACAGCTCAGAGCCTGGAGCCTGTTTCAGATTCTGTGTCTCCCTCTCTCTGACCCTACCCCGTTCATGCTCTGTCTCCCTCTGTCTCAAAAATAAGTAAACGTTAAAAAAATAAAATAATAAAGATTTTTATTAAAAAAGTTTTTTTAAATGTTTATTTATTTTTGAGAGATAGAGAGAGAGTGCAAGCAGGGGAGGAGCAGAGAGAGAGGGAGACACAGAATCTGAAGCAGGTTCCAGGCTCTGAGCTGTCAGCACAGAGCCCGACACAGGGCTCAAACTCATGAACTGCAAGATAATGACCTGAGCCTAAGTCACTTAACCCACTGAGCCACCCAGGTGCCCCAGAGATTTTTATTTTTAAGTAATCTCTACAGCCAACATGGGGCTTGAACTCACAACCCCAAGATCAGGAGTCGCATGCTCCACCCACTGAGCCAGCCATGTACCCCTACAGTGTATTTAATCCTCTATAATATATACCAGGTATCGATTTCTTTCTGATTATAAAATAAATATAGTTAAGTGAAAAAGCAAGTTGAAGAGTAAAACAATTTCATTCATATAAAACATGTTTACATACATACAGATATAAAATTTATATTTGCATACAAAAACTAGGGACAAATATAAGCCAAAATGTTAACAGTGGCTATATCTTCAGAGTGGAATCTGGTGTGGATTTTCACTTTTTACTTTATTTTTTTTAACATATATATATTTTTTTTAATTTTTTTAACGTTTATTTTTGACAGAGAGCGCATGAGCGGGGGAGGGACAGAGAGAGAGGGAGACACAGAATCTGAAGCAGGCTCCAGGCTCTGAGCTGTCAGCACAGATCCTGACATGGGGCTTGAACTTATGGAGTGTGAGATCATGACCTGAGCTGAAGTTGGACGCTCAATCGACTGAGCCACCCAGGTACACCTAACATATATTTTTTAATATTTATTTTTGAGAGAGAGAGAGAGACAGAGTGTGAGCAGGGGAGGGACAGAGAGAGGGAGACACAGAATCTGAAGTAGGCTCCAGGCACTGAGCTGTCAGCACAGAGCCTGACGTGGGGCTTGAACTCATGAACCATGAGATCATGATCTGAGTCAAAGTCAGTTGCTTAAACAACTGAGCCACCCAGGCGCCCCTTTCACTTTTTACTTTATACAACTCTGTATTAATTAATAATAAAAGTGAATACAGGTGTTTACTGTGCCAAGCACTATAGCAAGCACTATATATTTATAATTCATACTTAGAACAATCCTATGAGATAGATACATTTACATATGAAGAAACTGAGGATCAGAGAGATTAAGAAACTTGTCCAAGATCACAGGCTAATAAAAGGGAGAGCTGGGATTTTAAACCAGGTCTCCCCAGTGCCCAGATAAGTTCCTGGTGCATAGAAAGCATGTTGGTCATCTTGATAGATGCAGAGAAAGTATTTGACAAAATTCAACATCTTTCATGATAACACTCTCAACAAATTAGCTATAGAAGCAATTTACCTCAACATAATAAACACTTTATATGACAAGCCCATCATACTTGTGAACATCATACTCCATGAAAAGCTGAAAGTCTTTCCTCTAAGATCCGGAATAATAAGACAAGGGTGCCCACTCCTACCACTTCTATTGACCATAACACTGGGAGTCCTAGCCAGAGCAACCAGGCAACAAAAAAGAAAGCACAAGGAAATAGAAAAGGAAGAAGGGAAATTGTGTTTGCAGGTGACATGCTTTTATATATGAAAAGAACTACAGACTCCACCAAAAACTGTTAATACTAATAAGTGAATTCAGTAAAGTTGAAGGATGAAAGATTGACACACAAAAATTTGTTGCGTTTCTGTTCACTAACAATGAACTATTTACAATAGCATCAAAAAGAGTAAAATATGGAGTGCCTGGCTGGATCAGTCAATAGAATATGCAACTCTTGATCTCAGGGTTGTGTGTTCAAGCTCTATGATGGGAATAGAGTTCACTTTAAAAAAAAAAAAAAAAAAAAAGAATAAAATATTTAGGAAGAAATTTAACCAAGGAGCTGAAAGACATATTTACTAAAAACTATGACACTTTGATGAAAGAAATTGAAGAAGACACAAATAAACAGAAAGATGCCCTATGAATTGGAAGAATTAATATTGTTAAAATGTCCATATTACCCGAAGCTATCTACGGATTCATTGCAATCCCTATCAAAATTTCAATGGCATTTTTCACAGAAACAGGAAAAAGAAGCCTAAAATTTGTATGGAACCACAAAAGACCTTGAATAGTCAAAGCAATCCTAAGAAAGAACAAAGCTAAAGGCATTTTGCTCTCTGATTTCAAACTATATTACAAAGCTATGTTATTTTTTAAAAGTATGGTACTGGCATAAAAATAGACACATAGACCAATGGAACAGAATAGAGAGCCTAGAAATAGACCCATGCACGTACAGTCAACTAATCTTTGACATGGCAACAAGAATTCACAGTGGGTAAAGTATCTCAATAAATGGTGTGGGAAAACTGGAGAGACAAAGTGGAAAATAATGAAATTGGACCTTATACCATACATAAAAATTAACTCAAAACGGATTAAAGTTTTAAATGTAGAACTTGGAACTATAAAACACCTGGAAGAAAACATAAGGAAAAGCTCCTTGATACTGGTCTTGGCAATGATTTTTTGGATTGGACACCAAAAGCTTAGGCAACAAAGGCAAAAATAAACAAGTGGAACAATGTCAAATTGAAAAACTTATGTACAGCAGAGGAAACAACAAACAAAATGAAAAAGCAACATATAAGAGCAGTGCCTGGGTGGACCAGGCAGTTAAGCATCTGATCTCATAGTTCGTGAGTTCAAGCCCTGCATGAGACTCTGCACTGACAGTGTGGAGCCTGCTTGGAATTCTCTGTCTCCCTCTCTTTCTCTGTACCTCCCTCACTCCTTCTTTCTCTCTCAGAAAAAGAAAGAAAGAAAGAAAGAAAGAAAGAAAGAAAGAAAGAAAGAAAGAAAGAAAAGCAACGTATGGAATGAGAGAAAATATTTGCAAATCACATATCTGATATAAAATATAAGGAATTTTTATATAACTTGATAGCCAAAAAAAATCTGATTAAAATATGGGCAGAGGACCTAAATAAAGACATACAGATGGTACTGTATGTAGGTTCCTAAAAAGGTACTCAATATTAGTAATTATCAGGGAAATTAAAATCAACCACAAAAGATACCACCTCACACATGTCAGCATGGCTATTGTGTATAGGACAATAGATACCAAGTGTTGGGAAGCGTGTGAAAAAACGGGAATACTTGTACACTGTTAGCGGGAATGTGAAGTGGTAACAGCCATTAGGGAAAACAATATGGAGATTCCTAAAAAATTTAAAAATAGTGCTACCATGTGATCTAGCAGTCCCACTTCTGGGTATATATACAAAGAAAATAAAATCAGTATCTTGAAGAGATATTTGCACCCCCAAGTTCACTGCAGCACTTAGTAACAATAACCAAGAAATGGAAACAACCAAATTGTCTGTTGACAAACGAATGCATAAGGAAAATATATGGATGCAGTGGAATACTACTCGGCCATAAAAAAATGAAATCCTGCCATTGGTGACAACATGGGTAATCCTGGAAGACATTATGCTAAGTGAAATAAGTCAGGCACAGAAACACTGTATGAGCTCACTTACATGCAGAATCTAAAAAAGTCAAATTCATAGAACTACAAAGTAGAATGGTGGTTGCCAAGGGCTGCAGGTGGTAGAAATGGGGTGATGTCAGTCAAAGGGCATAAACTTTCAGTTATACGATAGTAAGTTCTGAGTATCTAATGATCTAATCTACACATGGTGACTGCAGTTAATAATACTGTATTGTATACTTGAAATGTACTATGAAAAGTAAATCTTCAGTGTTCTCATCATAAAAAAAGGAAAAATAAAAAGTTGGTAACTATGTGAGGTGATGTGTGTGTTAACTAACTTGACTGTGGTTATCATTTCATAATGTATATGTAAATCATTGTATTGTGGGGCAACTGGGTGGCTCAGTCGGTTAGGCATCCTACTTCGGCTCAGGTCATGATCTCACGGTTCATGGGTTCGAGCCCTGGGTTGGGCTCTGTGCTGATGGCTCAGAGCCTGGAACCTGCTTTGGATTCTGTGTCTCCCTCTCTCTCTGCCCTTGCCCTGCTTATGCTGCCTCTCTCTCTGTGTCAAAAATAACTAAACATTAAAAAAAATTTTTTTTAATTATTATATTGTACACCCTTAAGGAAAGATTAAACATTATGAATAAATTAAGCTTATTTTAATTAGCATCAGTAAGGTATTTTTGATTACTTAAATACTAAAAACAGAAGAAATATTCACTTACACGTGTTATTAACTTCAAATTATTCCTATTTAGTGATACTGTGCATGCTGTTAGTCCATCTTCAAGTACTGCCAAGGAATATATGTCAAAATAAAGAAAATTCTTTTCAGTTATTCTTTAAATCAGATTTTAACTAATTCAGACATCTTTCTCCATTGGTTTAATATGTGAGGCCAACATCTATGAAATCCCATAGAAGTATATTAACTGTAGATCTGGGTTCTACTGAGCATTTCTCCTCAGAGACGGCCATCTTTGTGGAATCTTTAGGGAGTATTTCATGTTGTTTATGATAGGGGCTCAAAACCCTATCCTACCACTTACTAGCTAACTGCTTTTGGGAATTTTCTTCACCTTTTTCTGCCTCAGTTTTCCAAACTACGACGTAGAGATTAGGATAATACTCTATTGTAGAGCATGTGAGGAAAATTAAGTCAGTTAATAGGTCTTATGTGCTTAGTACAATATCGGGCATGTAGCAAGGGCTCTATACATACTCATTGCTATAAGAAAAAAGATTGGTATTTATATAAATAATACAATAATCTTTTAAGAAGGGATATGAGAAAAGTGATCATTCTATGCCATAGTACTTGTAAAGTTTATTTTTAAATTTTGAAAGAATTTTCAGGTCTCAAAATAATATCATTTTGAGATGTGGAGTGAAAGAACAACAGAAAATGCTTATTGATTGGCCTATAAGCAAACATGAGTGATCTTTCTTTTCTGACACATTTTGCATATTTCTTTTACCTATTTTTTCTATGGATTCTTCTTATTCTGATGTCTTCAGTTTCTTAACTAGTTCTTCATATAATTACTCATTTTTATTATTTTATTTATTTTCTTACATTTATCCTTAAAAAACACACTTTCCATTAAGAATCAATAAAAGAGGTATACGATGGAGTATTACTAGGACTCAAAAAGAATGAAATTTTGCCACGTGCAACTACGTGGATAGAACTAGAGGGTATTATGCTAAGCGAAAGTAGTCAGAGAAAGACAAATATCATGACTTCACTCATACGAGGATTTTAAGAGACAAAACAGATGAACAGAAGGGAAGGGAAACAAAAATAATATAAAAACAGGGAGGGGGACAAAACAGAAGAGACTCTTAAATATGGAGAGCAGAGGGTTACTGGAGGGGCTGTGGGAAGGGGGATGAGCTAAATGGGTAAGAGGCATTAAGGAATCTACTCCTGAAATCATTGTTGCACTATATGCCAACTAACTTGGATGTAAATTAAAAAAAAAAGAATAAAGTAGGAAGGGAACACCTGGCTGGTTCAGTCAGTTAAGCATCTGACTCTTGATTTTGACTCAGGACATGATCTCATGGTTCATGGGATTGAGCCACTGTGCTGATAGTGCAGAGCCTGCTTGGGATTCTCTCTCCCTCTCTCTACCCCTGCCCCCCCTCAAAATAAATAAATGAAACAAAATCTCAGTCTCAAATCTACATAGATAATTAATTTAGAAAACTTCTTTAATTTCTGTAATACAGGTTTGCAGTATTAACTAATTTTCATTAATTATATACTTGCTGTTGTGATCTAAGCAGGAACTAAAAATTCCTGAACCTGAGGATGGGGTTCAATAGGTTAAATATTTTATTGATAGTTCTAAAAGTTCAGACTCTTTCTGAGGCAGGGATAGATAGGTCTGAGAAAGGAAGGCTGCACGTGGAATAATCATGTGCAAAAAAGACACACAAGCATCATCTTGTAAATTATTGCTTATGTTACAGATGAGAAACAGAAGCCCTGAGTTGTTCAATTACTTGTCCAAAGTCACAGGACAAATGGAGTTATCCCAGATGCTAGATTTAGGTGCTAAAGCCAACACCTAGGAGAAACGCCACTAGTAGTCAAATTTATCCTAGGGAAAAAGAATCCCCCAGGAATATGCCTCGGTAGAAAAATTAATTCTCGAGGCACCTGGGTGGCTCAGTCAGTTAGGCGTCCAACTTCGGCTGAGGTCATGATCTCACGGTTCATGAGTTTGAGCCCCATGTCAGTCTCTATGCAGACAGCTCAGAGCCTGGAGCCTGCTTCAGATTATGTGTCTTCCTCTCTCTCTCTGCTCCTCCCCCACTCTGTCTCTCAAAAATAAATACATGTTAAAAAAGAAAAATGAAGTTCAACAGAACCAATTTTCCTATTATTAGAAGCAGTCCCTGTTCCTTCCAATGGACACAGATGTATGTGAAGATCATGTCATGAGACAAGTGAATCTTGCTTTTGCTCAAGCCCATGGTGCTGGCAGGATGGGCAAGTGTCATGGTCTTCATACTGCCAGGAAGCTCTGTAGCCACTGACGAGATCAGAAGTGGTACGATAAACAGTACAAGAAAGCCAATTTGGGCACAGTCCTGAAGGCCAACCATTTTGGAGGCTCTTCCCATGCGAAAGGAATTGTGCTGGAAAAAAGTAGGGGTTGAAGCCAAATGGCCAAATTCTGCCATCAGGAAGTGTGTCAGAGTCCAGCTGATCAAGAATGGCAAGAAAATCACCGCCTTTGTACCCAATGATGGTTGTTTGAATTTTATCGAGGAAAACGGTGAGGTTCTGGTTGCTGGATTTGGTTGCAAAGGTCATGCTGTTGGTGACATTCCTGGAGTTTGCTTTAAGGTTGTCAAAGTAGCCAACGTCTCTCTCTTTTGGCCTTATACAAAGGCAAGAAGGAAAGACCAAGATCTTAAGTTTTGATGATGAAAACATGACAATAAATTTTCATATACAACAACAACAACAAAAAGACAAGTGAATCTTTTTTAAAAAAATTCTTTTTTTTTTTTAATTTTTTTTTTTAACGTTTATTTATTTTTGAGACAGAGACAGAGCATGAACGGGGGAGGGTCAGAGAGAGAGGGAGACAGAATCGGAAGCAGGTTCCAGGCTCTGAGCCATCAGCCCAGAGCCCGATGCGGGGCTCGAACTCACGGACCGTGAGATCGTGACCTGAGCCGAAGTCGGATGCTCAACCAACTGAGCCACCCAGGTGCCCCCCCCAAAAAAAATTCTTTAACATTTATTCATTTCTGAGAGACAGAGAGAGTGTGAATGGGGGAGGGGCAGAGAGGGAAACACAGAATCCAAAGCAGGTTCCAGGCTCTGAGCTGTCAGCACAGAGCCTGACGTGGGGCTGGAACCCACAAACCGTGAGATCATGACCTAAGCCAAAGTTGGATGCTTAACTGACTAAGCCACCCATGTGCCCTAAACCTTTTTTTTTTTTTTAAGATTTTATTTTTAAGTAATGTCTACACCGAAAGTGAGGCTCAAACTCACAACCAGAGATCAAGAAGTCACATGCTCTACCCACTGAGCCAGCCAGGCACCCCAAGTGAATCTTTAAGTGCTAAATCACACACAAGTGTGGCTCAATGTTCACACTCAGAAAAGAATTTGGAAAATGAAGCCTGGGAAGAGTATATTCCTGTTTCCCAATTAAGACTTTCCCATATAAATTAAATTATCACACTCTTTCTCTCCTCTTCTCCCTCTTCTTTACTTTTCTCCTTTTTCTCCCTCTCTCCTTTCTGAGCTTGTAGGATTTGTTATTTCAGGGAAATGCATGGATTTTCTTGACTCCACCAAGGTTGATGGGACTGTAGGACTCTATAAGAGATACTGGAATAGTGGAAACAGCGAAGAAAATACATGAATAACAATCATCTGTTATCGAGGAATGCCTGGTGACTTTCTTTGGTTTATATCACATAGGAAGTATTTACCATTTTTTTCTCACCATCCCAATGACTTACTCTCCCAAACCTCAGACCTCATTTCTCAGTACTTGAAACAGTTTGGGCCAAAAAACTATTTAAACACGTTGAACCAAATCTATGGGTTCTGCTCTTCAATACTTTGCTCTGCCTAGCTCTCAGAGTCCTTAACAGGTTTGAAAACGTTTCATTTGGAAATCATCACTCCGCAGGGTATCGAGCCTTGGCAAAATTCCCTCACCAATTCATTATCCATCAGCTCTGCCCTTGATTTAAACTCACTACCTGTGGGGGTGTCTGGCTGACTCAGTCCAAGGAGCCTGCCCCTCTTGATCTTGGAGTTGTAGGTTCAAGTCCCACATTGGGTGTAGAGATTACTTAAAAATAAAATCTTATGGGGCGCCTGCATGGCTCAGTCGGTTAAGCATCCAACTCTTGATTTTGGCTCAGGTCACGATTTCACGGTTTATGAGACTGAGCCCCGAGTAGGGCTCTGTGCTGCCAGCGTGGAGCGTGCTTGGGACTCTCTGTCTCCCTCTCTCCCTGCCCCTCACCCACTCACTCGCCCTCTTGCACATGTTGTTGTTTTCCACCCCCCCTCTCCCTTTCAAAAATAAATACATAAGCATTTTTAATTAAAAAAATAAAATCTTAAAAAATAAAAAAAAAAACTGAATTCACTAAGGTATCCTGGAGTTATATGGACCCCAGAGTGAACAATTACTGCTCAATTATAGATGGCTTCTCATATATGTAGGATTTTTAAATTAAAAACAAAAATATGTAGGATTTTTAAATTAAAACTGGACAGTGTAGCATCACACTTTCACTTTTATTTAATGTATTTGGCATATCTAAAATATTAAGATTTTTAAGAGCTATTTTCAGCCCTGTTACTGCTCCAGTCAAAGGCAGTGAAATGTGAGTAGAGATGCAATTGCATTAAATGAAGCTAACAGGGTTTGCAAAGCATATACAAGCAAGGGCTTCGCTGGGTTGACTAAGGTTAAGCAATGCAGCTTTAGAGCTCAATGTAGGTGGAAGGGGATCAGAAAAGTACTTCAGAAATACAGTGTTAAGACTGACTCAGGAAAACTTGAACTACTTTTGCATGACAGAATTCGGAGTATCAGTCAAAGGCTATTCTTCCTAGCACAAACTTACAATGGAACTATTTTACCTGGTGATGCTGGAGGAAATAGGACAGAGAGTTGTGAAAGCACCTGAAGTATACAAACAAAGGAAGAGAGGCATAATAGTGGAAATTATTTTACATCTTACAATAATTCTTGTTTTAAATGGCTTACACTGCCAGCTATGAAAACTCGTGGATTTTACTTCTATATCAATACTCATTTTGGATGTCAACCTTTTTTTTTTTTTTTTTTTTTTTAATAGTTTTATCACATCACTGCCTCATTTGTGAATCTATCAAGATTTCCTGTTTACTGGTTACTATATCTCTTAGCTTAGCATTCTGGGCTCATTGTCAACTCCTCAACCTCATCTTTTGTTATTTCCTAACATGACCTTCTTCTTGAGCCAAGTTAATTGGCAGATAGCACCCAGCACATGACTTGCTAGTTCCTCTCTGTGGGCCCTTGGAAAAGCCATTCTTTAAATGTGGAATGGCTTTGCCACTCTCTGCCAATCTATATCCATCACTTCCTCTCAGTGCTGATCCAAAACTTAATTTTCTCCAAGGAGTCTTGGAGACTCTGATCACTTCTTTACTGCATATTCCCCAATCATCTAAACTCTGAGGTGCTTCTTACTGTGGTCCTTGTTAATTTCCTTAAATTACTTCATGTGACTGCTGTGTCTACAGAACTGGGACTGATTCTTTCTTTGTTATTTGAATTGAACTTAGCACCTGATGGCACTAACTGATTCCAATGCTATTGCCACTACTTGTCATAAATATCAGAGTTAATTGTTCAATATTTATAAGCCAGGGAAAAGGAAATACAAAGAAAGATTGTAAAGCATAAAAGTAACAAGCACATGGGATAAACTGATACATGAAAGTGTGCACATAAACCAAGTGGAAAAAAAAAAGCAATAGACCCTAATGCTTTATAGATAAAGGTAAACATAAATATATTTTAAAAATAAATAAATAAAGTCACCTGGCTGGTTCAGTCAATAGAGCATGAAACTCGGGGCCCCTGGGTGGCTCTGTTGGTTAAGTGTCTGACTGGGTCTCAGGTCATGATCTTAACAGTTTGTCAGTTCCAACCCTGCGTCGGGCTCTGTGCTGACAGCTCGGGGCCTGCTTTGGATTTGGTGTCTCCCTTTTCTCTCTGCTGTCCCCTGTTCATGCTCTGTCTCTGTCTCTGTCTCTCTCTCTCAAAAATTAAATAATAAACTTAAAAAAAAATGTAAAAGATAGAGTATGTAACTCTTGATCTCAGGGTCTTGAGTTCAACCACCCACGTTGGTCATACAGCCTACTTAAATGTAAATAAATAAATGAACAAATAAACTAAAATAAAATAAAAATTGTATCACAAAATAGTATATATACTGATTTCGACTCAGTAAAATATTAGGTACATTTATCTCATACCTGGTAATTGGTGTTAGAGATTAACTTGTCTTCTATAAATTTGAGTCTAACAAAAAACAAAAAGTAAGAGATAGTGATGGAAGTTGAATAGTTCTGCTTCTTCAGTTTAAGGGAATAAACCCCCATCCCTCCTTTCCTGTCGTCCACAAGTCCACAAGAACTGACGAAGAACATATCCTGTGCAGGGCATTGGCAGTTGTGATCTACCTACAGGTGACTGATGCTCACTAATGTTGGAGAATCTCTGCACTAGGGCACGAGATCCTGTGGTTCAGTGGTTCTCAAACTTTAGGGTTGCATCAGCATCACCTGGAGGGCTTGTTGAACTCTCTACCTCCAGAGTTTCCCATCCAGTAGGTCTGGGATAGGTCTGAGAATTTGCATCTCCAACGAGTCCCCTGATGATGCTGATGCTGATGCTGCTGGTCCAGATGGCTCTCTGAGGACCAGTGTCTTCACGATTATCTGACGCTAATCAGATTACCTTGTACAGCTAATTTTTGCATATCATACGGCTTCTTCTACTTGCTTAAGCCCATATCATATTCCCTTGTAAACTAACCTATGGTCTGCGTCCATCCAACACAACCCCTCTCTCTTTCTACTTAATTTTCCTTCCCCAAGGCTTCTATGAAAAAAACACCACCACCCTCTAATTTACCTATGCCAAGAAAGAGAAAGCTATGATTAAAAGTTCTCAGAGCAGGGGCGCCTGGGTGGCGCAGTCGGTTAGGCGTCCGACTTCAGCCAGGTCACGATCTCGTGGTCCGTGAGTTCGAGCCCGGCGTCAGGCTCTGGGCTGATGGCTCGGAGCCTGGAACCTGTTTCCGATTCTGTGTCTCCCTCTCTCTCTGCCCCTCCCCCGTTCATGCTCTGTCTCTCTCTGTCCCAAAAATAAATAAAAACGTTGAAAAAAAAATTAAAAAAAAAAAAAAAAGTTCTCAGAGCAAGTTTTTGATGATTCTGCTTTAGTCGACACCCAAAGCTGATGTTTAATCCCAGAGGCATGAGACCCTGTGCAGGCCTGAAGAAGTGTTTGGTTTCACCACACTTCTGCCCCCAACCTGCATATCATTGAAAGGTAACCTCTTCTGATTATATACTTACTTAACTTTGAAATGGTTTCAAAAGGTAGGAGGGGACTTAAGACCTTCCTTATGTTCTGCTCTCACAGGGTTATTGAGAATTGATTTCACAAAGACACCCAAACCGAAGCAGAGGCTGCAGCTACTGTTTGAGACTATGCATACCCTCAGAAGTGAGAATGCTGTCAGCACATGACAAATGTTCTTGCAGCAGCTGGGAAGGCATACCAAGCTTCCAATGTGATACGGTATATTTTTGCCCAGAGTCACGTAGTCCCTGCCTTTAAATATCCAGGTTGCACTTTGAAAGGATGAGCCAATCATTTAAAATTTCTGATTATTATATGCAAAATAGAGAACTGTTAACCTTAGCTTCTTTAACTTTCCTACCTCAAAGTTGAAACCAGGAACAACGTAATGTGTTCCTTGATAGGCTCTTATTTTGGCAGTCTTTATTATTTACAGTACAATGTGGTTGTATTTAGGGAGTCATTCCCTTCTAAGCCCTTGAAATTTTTTGTTTGTTTGGTTGGTTTTAGCACCCTTAGAGGAAGAGGAGAGATCTATTAACATACATGAGAAGTGACCACAAAAGGGTTTTAATACAGCAGTGGAGTTTCTGAGATTAGGGTTGGGTTTTCCTCTATTGACAGGATTAATGCAGTCTTGTTTCTGGCCCACTGAAGAGGGTTGGCCTTCTGCAAAGTGATCAAGTAGACAGGTTAATCTTCAGGGTCCGAGCCTGTCCCATTCTTGGGGTGTCTGGATGGCTCAGCTGGTTGAGCATCCAACTCTTGATTTTGGCATGAACTCTCATGGTTCATGAAATCAAGCCACACGTTGGTCTCCTTGCTGAGTGTGGAGACTGCTTGGGACTCTCTCTCTGTGTCTCTTTCTCTTTCTCTTCCTCTGGCCCTCTCCCCCACTACATGCTATCTCTCTAAAATTAAAAAAAAAAAAAAAAAAAAAAACGAAAACCTGTGCCATTCTCTGTCCTTCACCTTCTTGGGTGGTGTCCATCTGATCTCATGCCTCCTTTCATGATTGTACTTTTATTAAAATATTTTCTTAGATTTTTCATTACAAATAGCAATGTATATGATTCATGTATTAATTCAGCAAATATTTATTATACAGCTATTTGGGGCTAAGCATCAGCAACAAAATAATATATCTGGCTTGGCTGAGCTTATATTCCAGTGAAGGGAAATAGCTGTATATGTATATGTATATGTATATGTATATGTATATGTATATGTATATATATGTATATGTGTATATGTATACACACCCATATATAAAACATTTATATTTATTTATATATAAATGTACACACACATGCATACACTATGTTAGATTATGATACACAGTATGTAGAAAAATAAAGCCAGGAAAGGAGATAGGGAGTTCAAGTGGGTGGTGTGTATGCAGATACTGCAATTTTAAATAGGACACTCAGGGGTTGGTCTTACTGAGAAGATGACATTTAAGTCAGGACCTAAAAGATGTGAGATAGAAAGCAATCCAGCTTTCAAGCCGAGGAGGAGCAAATGCAAGGGCCCTATGGTGGGAATGTGCCTCAGATATTGAGGTAACAACAAGAAGCCTGGCCTGGATGGTGTGGAATGAATACGGGAGAGAGAGGCAGGAGATGAGGCCAAGCGTGGAGGTGGACGTCAGATGATATAGAGCCTTGGGGATCGCTGCAAAAAAAAAAAAAAAAAATATTTTGATTCTGAGGGAGATGAGAAGCCACTGGAAGGTTTGGAGCAGAATAATGTGGTCTAAAACATCTTAAAGTACTATCCTTTCTGGGACTACAACACTGTAGAGGTAATGACAATATGTAATATTATGTGTATTATAATGATGATAGAAATAGCCAACATATATTGAACAATTAATATGCACAGGCACTATGATAAGCATTTTATAAGGAGATTCTAAAATAGAATTTCAGCGATAGATATTTTTAGGCAGGAAGTGTCTTCTTTATGAAAACACCTCATTTTCTCTCATTCTCTGTCTACAGACAAGATCAGTCATCCAGTGCCCTAAATTTTGCTGGTGATGTAGAAACTAAGCACTCTTTCAGTCAGAAGAGGTAAAATAGGAAATAAAGAGAAAAGTTTCAGATTACATTTTTCCAGAAACACTATTCTTACTGGAAACCCATCATTAAGGGAAACCCATCATTCCTATCTCATCAAAAAAAAAAAAAAAAAAAATGCTGACCAACTCTTAGCTCTTCATATCCATTCAATGCAAATTCACAGCTCTGTCCTTTTTAATCTTAAATTCTTTCTAGGATGGTGCAGGGCAATTATTTCTCTTTTCTTCCTAAATTCTTTAAATTCTCTGCTTGAATCAGATTTATATTGAGAATCTCTGAAGCTGATGGCTAATGCAAAGTCCTATGTAACTTTGTGTCGATTCAGTAGGGCAAGCTCTGTGGCAACATGGTGGAAAATTGCTGGGTCTGTGTCCTTCCTACTGGCCACTCTTTCAAATTCTCAGTCTCTTTCTTTTCTTTGACATGCACCCAAGTAGATTCTTAACATGGTACATGTATAAGTAAATGGCAGTGTTGGGCACCCTTCTGCAGCACCAGAAGACCAAGGAGCTCTCTCTCAACTTTGCAAAACTTCTCAGATGCCTATGCTGGCAGAGAATTAAACTCATGTTTATGTGGTATGCTCACCTATTTAATTCAATTGCAACAAATACACGAGACACCATTCTAGCTGTGATAAGGAATAAAGGTTTAAGAAACTATTTGCCTGGCCTTATATTTGTCTTTTTGAATATGTTATTTCATATAAAACTTAAATTTTTAGTTAGGTATTATTAGCTACATTTCATCTAAGGAAATTGAAGCTTGGAGAATTAAGATCCTTGATGAAGCTCTTATAACTTGTAAGTGGCAAAGTCAGGAGTAAGATTTCAAATTCAGCTGACATTGAAGCTCATGTTTTGCCAACATAGGTGGTAACATTTTATAAAATAGAATGTAAATATCAAGCACACAGCCCATATATGTATTCATTATTCTATGGAACATTTAACATAATTAACCTATTTGAATTGTGTATTCCTGTGGCAAGAGATTTCTTCTTCGATCTTTTATTGAGATACCAATGTTGTCAAAACACAAGGAAGTCCCCTAAGGCAATGCCAATCACTAGAAACTACGAAATCACTCAGTACCAGCTGGAGTGTCATGGTCGTGTGCATTGTAGGGTTAGCACAGGAGACTGGGAGTTTAGGCTCCTCATGTCTTAATGTGTGTCTCCTCAAGGGCAGGAGGGAGGAGGGAAGTCAAGGGCAGGCACTTGGTGCTCGGCAGGAGGCCAGGTGCAAGATGAGAAGCAACAGCAGCTGAGGATCCGGGGCCTCTGAACCTGTTCTTTTTCTTCGACCTTGACTTATTTGTTTCTATTTTCTTTTACATTCAGTATCAACCTTCTCTCACTTGGTGTTTTCTGTTCCCTGAACTAAATAGGTAGGACTCCCTAAATCCCTTTGAAAAAAACATCACAAGAATATGAAACTTCGGTCCAAGGATACAGCTTTTGTGTGTGTGTGTTTTCCAACATGAAAAATTAGTTTCTTCTTCACTGTTCATGGCAAATAACATAGATAAGTGCAGATGAAGCGCAAGGGGCACATACATACACATGCATATACCTAAAAAAAAAAAAAAAAAAAAAAAGATGTAGAGGGGCGCCTGGGTGGCTCAGTCGGTTAAGCGTCTGACTTCAGCTCAGGTCATGATCTCGCAGTCCGTGAGTTCGAGCCCCGCGTCGTGCTCTGGGCTGATGGCTCAGATCCTGTAGCCTGCTTCCGATTCTGTGTCTCCCTCTCTCTCTGCCCCTCCCCCGTTCATGCTCTGTCTCTCTCTGTCTCAAAAATAAATAAATGTTAAAAAAATTAAAAAAAAAAGATGTAGAAAGGTATATGCTAAGAGTTAGCACTGTTGTCTGGATTGCAGTGTTTGTAGTTCTTTTTCCTTGTCTGTTTTATAATGTTCTTTTTTTTTTTAAGTGATTAGGTATTGCCTTTTTAATAAGGAAGATGAAGATTATAGTTACTATGCATATATGATGACTTATCAACATATTAAAAGTGAAAACTAACAAAACTAACAAAGACTATGTAAGGACAAATGCAGAACCAAGATAGAATTAAGAAAACTCAAAATAACAGGCGAATTGTTAAGAAAAATATAGCATGGAGGCTTCTGCAAACATACCTCCGCTTTTTGGGAGAGTCTTTTCAGTGGACATGGCATGCTGAGGAAAGACTAAAGATCGCTTAACTTGATAGATTAACCTAATTAAACTCTGATGGATGGGTTAACAATAGTCAAATATAAATCATATTGATATCCAAGTAAATCCATAGAACATTATTTTCATTAAAAAAGTATTTTTATTGGGCACCTGGGTGGCTCAGTCGGTTGAGCATCCAACTTCGGCTCAGGCCATGATCTCGCAGTTTGTGAGTTTGAGCCCCACGTGGGGCTCTGTGCTGACAGCTCAGAGCCTGGAGCCTGCTTTGGATTCTGTGTCTTCCTCTCTCTCTGCCCTTCCCCTGCTCCCACTCTGTCTCTCTCCCTCTCTATAAATAAGTAAACATTAAAAAAAAAAGTATTTTTATGAAAACTGTTTAATTGTGTGGGGAAATGTCAAATGAATAAGTCAGGATGAAAAATTGTATTTGTAGTAGGAATACAAATAATTTTTTAAAGTAATCTAAGCATTAAAAAAAATAATAACTGGAAGGAAATTTACCAATAGTCTATCCATGACAGTGATTGTGTAGTGGGACAATGAATAAGCTGTTTTTCCTACTTCTTTCTTTCTGTATTTCTAAAAATTTTTAAATAAGTGTATTACTTTTGATAGGAAATAACAGTAAAGCCATAGTAATATAAGTTTTTAAATAACTATCTTTTTCTATATCAATCAAATAATTTGAGAAGGTTGTTCTTGCACGATTTTTGAGTGAGAATTTAAAAGCTTAGGCCTCCATAAAATTTTATGTTCACCAAGTTCAGTTAAATTTTTGTTTTAGTCATATAGATACTGAATAGAGAAATAGAATTAAAATACATTTCATGAGATTAGACTAAATATTCATTTTTTTTTTTTTTAGTAATCTCTCTCCCCAACATGGGACTAGAACTCAATGACCCCAAGATCAAGAGTCACATGTTCTAATGACTGAGCCAACCAGGCATCCCTTAGATCATAATTTTAGATTATGCTCTAAATTATTAGTAGCATGCTCTACTCTTGATTTCAGGGTAGTAAATTTGAGCTCCACATTAGTTGTAGAGATTACTTAAAAATAAAATCTTAAGAAAGATAGATAGAAAGAAAGAAAGAAAGAAAGAAAGAAAGAAAGAAAGAAAATTATCATCTAATAATATAATCCAAAAAAAGAAACACTCCTTAAATGTTATTTATTTATTTATTTACTTACTTATTCATTTTTTTTTTTTTTTTAACATTTATTTATTTTTGAGACAGAGAGAGACAGAGCATGAACAGGGGAGGGGCAGAGAGAAAGGGAGACACAGAATCGGAAGCAGGCTCCAGGCCCTCAGCACAGAGCCCGACGGGGGGCTCGAACCCACAAACCGCGAGATCATGACCTGAGCCGAAGTTGGCCGCTTAACCGACTGAGCCACCCAGGTGCCCCTCATTCATTAATTCTTAAGTGCTATTTATAACAAAGAAGAATTGGAAGATGATGCAAGGGGAATAGTTACTGAAATTGGGATGTAGATACTTTTTATTGTACAACCATTGTACATGCTACTTTTTTTTAAACATGCTACTTTTGATTATCATGCAGACAAAAGGTAAAACTGAATATGCAATATAGACAGTGGGTTATCCCTGATAATTTCATTATGTAAAAATATGCATGCATCTTACAAATTACTAGGAAAGGAATATACAAAGTATTAATGTTAGCTTTAGGGAAGTGTTATAATGGATGATTTCCCCTTATTTTATATATACAAAAAACTTAAAACATTTTTATAAATGTAGTTTGCTTTTTAAAGGGAAAAATCATCTACAAAATTGCCACTCAAAAAATAACCACAGAGCGAGAGGGGCTACTTTATGTGAGAACAAGTCTGGGCTAGGCAGAGGCAACAAGAGGATAGTACCTATCTGACAGGATTATTTAAGAATTAGTAATGGAGTGCTTAGTATAAAATCTAACACAACATATGTCCCAATGAATGAGGGCCATTCTTACCAACTCTCTTACCCAATTTCTTTCATTTGCTCATTTATTCATCAAACCTTCTTTAAAAAGGGGGGGGGGGGGTTCGGACACCTGGGTGGCTCAGTCGGTTGAGCGTCTGACTTTGGCTCAGGTCATGATCTCACGGTTTGTGGGTTTGAGCCCCCCGTCGGACTCTGTGCTGACAGTTCAGAGCCTGGAGCCCACTTTGGATTTTGTCTCCTTTCCCTCTGCCCCTCCTCCCACTCATGCTCTGTCTCTCTCTGTCTCAGAAATAAACTTAAAAAAAAAAAATAAAAAAAATAAAAAGATTTTTTTCTTAAGTAATCTCGAACTCACACGAAAATCAAGAGTCACATGCTCCACCAAATGAGCCAGCCAGATGTCCCACATCAAACCTTCTTTAAGTGACCGGGCATATGGCATGCTGAAGGTAGAGAAGAGTCTTTCTCTTTGGTTAAGACTAATAGGTATCTACACGTACAAGTTGGGTTGACTGTGTTCAAGAAAGTCCCCTGAGTAGAAACTGGCTATTGAGGAAATTAATGACTTGGTATAGGCACAGCAGACATCACATATGCAGGCCACAGTATTCTTTTGGGCTTAAGAAAATGTTTTAATTGGGGCGCCTGGTGGCGCAGTCGGTTAAGCGTCCAACTTCAGCCAGGTCACGATCTCGCGGTCCATGAGTTCGAGCCCCGCGTCAGGCTCTGGGCTGATGGCTCAGAGCCTGGAGCCTGTTTCCGATTCTGTGTCTCCCTCTCTCTCTGCCCCTCCCCCATTCATGTTCTGTCTCTCTCTGTCCCAAAAATAAATAAAAACGTTGAAAAAAAAATTTTTTTTAAAAAGAAAATGTTTTAATTTATTTTAAAATCAGAAGGAAAAATGACTTTCAGGTTCAAAAAAATATTTTATATTTTAACACATAATATATATTTGCCTTTATACAGCACAGTTATTAACTATAGTTTCAATATTTATAAGGGGACCATGAAGGTAAAAGTGCCAAGGCCATGAAGGTGATAATTTGGTTCTGCCCTCTAGATATGGTCAGCACTTTGATAAAGCACTCAAAACTTTAAACTTAAAAGTACTATAGAAAGGACATTGAAGAAGAAAGAGTGACATTGCAATGCATTGGCTGTAGTGGTATTATCAGGAAAAGGCCAATATTTCGGGTTGACCCAACAGACCTCAAAGGGGAGAGACATGTATTTGAGGCACACTAGAAAGTTACACTCTCTGGGGGATACTCCACAATGGTTTAGTTAAATACCAACTAAGTTCCCTTCCCCATTTGTGCTCAGCAAACAATCTTCTCATGTCTTTTCTTTGTGATTCCTTCATTTTGTTATAATTAAATGGAATCTGTTATTCCCCATAGGACTATAAAGACCTTGAGGGGAAAAACCATAAGCTGCTCATTATTTAACTGTATTAACTTGCAGATAATAGGCACTTAATGTGTACTTGTTGAATTTGTTATTAAACTGATTAACCAGATAGCTCGTCAATAGGAAAAGAGTGATTTGCAAATAAGACACATATATTCAGTCACTAGTGGACTATACACTTTATTTAAAATAAGTGAATTAGGATGCCTGGTTGGCTCAGTCCATGAGGCCTGTGACTCTTCATCTTGGGGTTGTGAGTTTGAGCCCCACCTTGGGTGTAGAATAAAATAAAATCTTAAACAAATATTATATTTATAGCATGTGAGTTTGGGTAGCTTGAGCCATCCTTGAGTAAGCTACCAAGGTCCCAGATCAAAGAAGTTGAAGAACAGACTTTAACCTCATTACCCTTGCCAGAGTATCTTTAGCCCCAGGAGGTCCTCAGTCTTCTTAATCTCCAGTTAACTTTGTCTCAAAATTGCTCCTGCACACCACAAGAAACCCCCATGAAGGGTGTGAACACAAAAGTAAACGGCAGGTAAACTATGATACGTAAGTATGCCTAATATTTAAACATTTTAAGGTATTCAAATAAATGAAAACTAAAGCAACAATGGAAATCTTTTTTTTTTTTTTAATGTTTATTTATTTTGAAAGATTGAGAGAGAGAGAGAGAGAGAGCACACATGTGAACAGGGGACATCAGAGAGATAGGGAGGGAGAGAGAGTATCCCAAGCAGTCTCTGAGCTATCAGATCCCAGCACAGGGCTTGAACTCATGAATGGTGAGATCATGACCTGATCTGAAATCAAGATTCAGAGACTCAACTAACTGAGCCACCCAGGCGCCCCAACAATGGAAAATCTTTTACTTTTTTCTTTACTGCAAAAATTGGCAATTAAAAAAGTTACTACTTGGGTCTCCTGGCTGGCTCACTTAGTAGAGCATGCAACTCTTGATCTCAGGGTTGTAAGTTTGAGCCTCACATTAGGTGTAGAGATTACTTAAAAAACAAAAATAATAGAACCTTTAAAAAATTTACCACTCTGTGCTGACAAGGGTCCAAAGAGAAAAAAGTGATCATATGTTGCTGATACGTATATACTTGACATTTTCAAGAGAACTACTTAACAATTTCTTGAAGAACTTTCAAGAAATTTTGGTCCTTTGATCTAAAAACTCCATTTCCAGGGGCGCCTGGGTGGCGCAGTCGGTTAAGCGTCCGACTTCAGCCAGGTCGCGATCTCGCGGTCCGTGAGTTCGAGCCCCGCGCCGGGCTCTGGGCTGATGGCTCGGAGCCTGGAGCCTGTTTCCGATTCTGTGTCTCCCTCTCTCTCTGCCCCTCCCCTGTTCATGCTCTGTCTCTCTCTGTCCCAAAAATAAATTAACGTTGAAAAAAAAATTAAAAAAAAATAAATAAATAAATAAATAAATAAATAAATAAATAAAAACTCCATTTCCAGGATTCTTTTTCCCAAAGAAAATAAGTCAGATATGTGGGAATGGTCAAGAAAATCTTGGTATACTCATAAGATGAAATAAGATGTAGCCATTAAAGATAATATTTTTGAAAGACTTCACATGACATGTCAAAGGAACTATATTGAGTGAAGAAATATTGGGTTCAAAACTCTGTATAGAGTATGATCCCAACTATATGACATTACATGTATTCTAGACAATACATACATTAGATATTAAATGACAGGAAGAAACCTTGTTTAATATGCTCATATTATAGGGGCGCCTGGGTGGCTCAGTCCGGTTAGGTGTCCGACTTCAGCTCAGGTCATGATTTCACGGTTTGTGAGTTCGAGCCCACGTCGGGCTCTATGCGGACAGCTTAGAGCCTGGGAGCCTGTTTCAGATTCTGTGTCTCCCTCTTTCTGCCCCTCCCCCACTCATGCTCTGTCTCTCTCTGTCTCAGAAATAAAAACACATTAAAAAAAACTTAAAGAAATCCTCATTTTATAATAAAATAATATTTCAAGGAAGAATATATGTTTAAATTTCAAGACTTTAATACCTTGATGGGGATTTTTTCTTTTTTTTGCTTCTTTCTCTCAAAATATCTTCAATCAATATTAGTTTTTTTTTCAGTTTATTTTACTTATTTTGAGAGAGAGTGAGAGAGAGAGAGAGAGAGAGAGAGAGAGAGAGCACAGAAGGGGCAGAAAGAGAGGCAGAGAGAGAGAATCCCAAGCAGGCTCCTCAGTCTTAGCACAGAGCCCAATATGGGGCTGGAACTCACGAATCCTGAAGTCATGACCTGAGTCTAAATCAAGAGTTGGACACTTAACAAACTGAGCCACTCAGCCGCCCCAATATTAGTTTCATGATCAGGAAAAAAAAAAGTTATTGAAAAATATGCTTCTAAAATCTGCTAGGCTAAAAGGTTTTCTTTTCCTTGCTTTCCAGCATCCAGCACATTTATTGGCATTCTGTCAGCTTGCGGAAATACTGGATAAATAAACTTATAAAAGAATGAACAAGTAGATGAATAAATGAAATAAGACAAAGTCCTGTATATTTAAGCCACTTTAACTGCTTTCTTGTCTTCACATTTCACATCCAAACCATTCTCAGATTTTGTCAGTCTTATCTTTATAAACAACCCAAATCTGACCTTTATTGTCACCTATGATACCACCCTAGTCTAAACTACATACTTGGACAACTGGACATGTGCAATGACGTCTCAGCTGGCCTCCCTGCCTTCATGGTTGCTGCCTACAATCTCATCTTAAAAAGCAGTAAGAGTGTGGCTCGGAATGTATAACTCCTCTGCTCTGAAACCTCCAGTGATTTTCACTGTCAATCAAAATGATCAAAAGTCTTTACAGTGGCCCATGAGGCCCTTTGTACCTGGCCCCGCCCCACTTCCCTCTAACCTCTTCTACCTCTTTTCACTCCATTCTGGCTACATTAGCTTTTTGCTCCTGCCCTATGTCCTTTGCATCTGCTTTTCTCTCTGCCTGAAATGTTCTTTCCCAAAATAACTGCAAGGCTTTGCTCCATCACTTCATTCAGGTCCCTGTGCAAATGCCAGCATGACAGAGGGGACTTCCCAGATCCTTCTATTAAAAACAGCACTATTCCCATCCATTATTCTCCCATCATTTTCTGTGCCTTTATCTTCCTTTTTCTTCTTCACAGCCCCTTTAACCACCTGAAATATATATATTTATTTGCAACATCTATCTCCCCTCCCAACCCCCTGCCTAGAATGTAAGCTCCATTAGGGCAAGGGATTTTCTTGTTTTTTCTCTGCTACACACAAAATTAATTTTTTGAAAATGACAACACAATTACTAATGATCAAAATGTTAATGATATGTTCTCCCCTCTGAATTACCTCAAAGATTTGTAATAAGGGTACCTTAAGTTCATTTCTTCTTTAATTTCAGTTTCGAAAGCTGAAAAGTTCCAAAATGTCCTCATGCTATAAGATAATGTGTTAAACTGAGCTGTACAATGAGAGGTACTAGACATCTGGTATATAAAGAACTATAATGCACTTTGTGTCCCAAATTAGAAGTATTTTGATTGATTGCATTTTTAAAAACATTTTAAGGAGCGCCTGACTGTCTCAGTAGAGCATGTGACTCTTGATCTCAGGGTCATGAGTTCAGGCTCCATTTGGTCTAGAGCTACTTTGAAAAATATGTATATAGATATATTGGTTAACATTAATTTATATTGAAAATTATAAATTTCCTATATAGTTGTCATATAGCTTATGACAGAAGAAATATTGTAGTAGTCATTGCTTGATATTTTCTGAGGTTGTATATTTATGAATATGACTTCTGGGGACCTGATTTGATTTCAAACTCTTTGCTACCGTCTTTTTTGTTTGTTGGTTTATTTTTCTTTGCTACAGTCTTAACAGTTACCTAGAAACACTGGTTCCACAGAGCATGTCCCATACATTTGTTTCAGACAATTTAGGTGGACCGAATATTATGATCCTTATTAATGTACATATTCCAAGATTGTTCAGCTCTTCACTGGCTTTGTGATCTTGATCAATGAACTTAACCTCTTCAAACTTCAGTATTCTTATCTGGAAATGGGGATGATAATAGCAGGTAACTAGTAGTCTTGTAGGAATTAAATCAGATGGTATCTATAAAGTACTTGGCATAGTGTCTGAAACACAGTATGTGCTCAGCAAATACCAGCTATTTTTATTATCACAAAGACATATTTATAAGAGTGAGGAAAACATCTCTGGGAGGCTCTCCTAAGCAAAGGCACACATGAAAATTTGAAAGAGTAAGTTCAACCTCACTAGTCATAAAAAAAAAAAATCATCAATTAAACAATATATAGTATTTCACGTATCAAAATATATTTTTAAAAAAATCAATGCACATTCTTCTCGAAACTAGAACAAGCAATCCTAAAATTCATATGGAACCACAAAAGGCCCCGAATAGCCAAAGTAATTTTGAAGAAGAAGACCAAAGCAGGAGGCATCACAATCCCAGACTTTAGCCTCTACTACAAAGCTGTCATCATCAAGACAGCATGGTATTGGCACAAAAACAGACACATAGACCAATGGAATAGAATAGAAACCCCAGAACTAGACCCACAAACGTATGGCCAACTCATCTTTGACAAAGCAGGAAAGAACATCCAATGGAAAAAAGACAGTCTCTTTAACAAATGGTGCTGGGAGAACTGGACAGCAACATGCAGAAGGTTGAAACTAGACCACTTTCTCACACCATTCACAAAAATAAACTCCAAATGGATAAAGGACCTGAATGTGAGACAGGAAACCATCAAAACCTTAGAGGAGAAAGCAGGAAAAGACCTCTCTGACCTCAGCCGTAGCAATCTCTTACTCGACACATCCCCAAAGGCAAGGGAATTAAAAGCAAAAGTGAATTACTGGGACCTTATGAAGATAAAAAGCTTCTGCACAGCAAAGGAAACAACCAACAAAACTAAAAGGCAACCAACGGAATGGGAAAAGATATTTGCAAATGACATATCGGACAAAGGGCTAGTATCCAAAATCTATAAAGAGCTCACCAAACTCCACACCCGAAAAGCAAATAACCCAGTGAAGAAATGGGCAGAAAACATGAATAGACACTTCTCTAAAGAAGACATCCGGATGGCCAACAGGCACATGAAAAGATGTTCAGCGTCGCTCCTTATCAGGGAAATACAAATCAAAACCACACTCAGATATCACCTCACGCCAGTCAGAGTGGCCAAAATGAACAAATCAGGAGACTATAGATGCTGGAGAGGATGTGGAGAAACGGGAACCCTCTTGCACTGTTGGTGGGAATGCAAATTGGTGCAGCCGCTCTGGAAAGCAGTGTGGAGGTTCCTCAGAAAATTAAAAATAGACCTACCCTATGGCCCAGCAATAGCACTGCTAGGAATTTATCCAAGGGACACAGGAGTACTGATGCATAGGGGCACTTGTAACCCAATGTTCATAGCAGCACTCTCAACAATAGCCAAATTATGGAAAGAGCCTAAATGTCCATCAACTGATGAATGGATAAAGAAATTGTGGTTTATATACACTATGGAATACTACGTGGCAATGAGAAAAAATGAAATATGGCCTTTTGTAGCAACGTGGATGGAACTGGAGAGTGTGATGCTAAGTGAAATAAGCCATACAGAGAAAGACAGATACCATATGGTTTCACTCTTATGTGGATCCTGAGAAACTTAACAGGAACCCATGGGGGAGGGGAAGGAAAAAAAAAAAAAAAAAAGAGGTTAGAGTGGGAGAGAGCCAAAGCATAAGAGACTGTTGAGAACTGAGAGCAAACTGAGGGTTGATGGGGGGTGGGAGGGAGGAGAGGGTGGGTGATGGGTATTGAGGAGGGCACCTTTTGGGATGAGCACTGGGTGTTGTATGGAAACCAATTTGACAATAAATTTCATATATAAATAAAAAAAATGTAAAATGTAAACTCTTCATTTTATAGAGGAGGAAATTGTGGTCTATAGACATTCCATGATCTGCATAGAATTACTCAATTAATGTCAAAGCAAAACCTAGAACCCAGAGAACTTAATTCCAAATAAAAACAATGCTGTACTAAGAAAAGGAAAAAAAAATAAAATAAAATAAAAAAATAAAAAAAAATAAAAAAATCAATGCACACTGTTCATAAGTATATGGTGAAAAGGCCACTCTTCTATTCACCACTCATGGGAGTCTAATTTTGTAAATTCTTTCAAATCTGTGTTATGTATCTAAAGCTTCAAAATGTATATGTAAAAAAATATATTTTGAAGTGCTAGAAATGCATTTGAAAGCCATAATTAACAAGGGGTAAAAATATTCAACTATAATGGTACTCATGGGGCACCTGGGTGACTCAGCTGGTTAAGCCTCCGACTTTGGCTCGGGTCATGATCTCAAAGTTCATGAGTTTGAGCCTCACATCAGGCTCTGTGCTGACAGCTCAGAGCCTGGAGCCTACCTTGGATTCTGTATCTCCCTCTGTCTCCCTGCCCCTCCCCTGCTTGTACTGTCTCTCTCTTAAAAATAAGTAAACATTGAAAAAAAAAAAAAGCACACATAACAGCATAGTTTACATATGTTATAATGAAATAAAAAATTAGAAACAATCTGAATAGTCAAAAATAAATAACTGAATAATAATTTACGAATATAATAGAATTCTATGCAGCCGTAAAAAGACGCTGTAAAATCACATTTATTTTTTTCATTTTTTTTTTTAACGTTTATTTATTTTTGAGACAGAGAGAGACAGAGCATGAACGGGGGAGGGGCAGAGAGAGAGGGAGACAGAATCGGAAGCAGGCTCCAGGCTCTGAGCCATCAGCCTAGAGCCCGACGCGGGGCTTGAACTCACGGAGTGTGAGATCGTGACCTGAGCTGAAGTCGGACGCTTAACCGACTGAGCCACCCAGGCGCCCCTTAATTTAAAAAAATTTTTTTTTTGTAAAATCACATTTAAAAGATATTTATAATATATTATTAAATTAAATTAGATGCAGTTTTTTAAATAATTTTTTAAGTTTAATTATTTATTTTTGAGAAAGAGAGAGCACATGTGAGCAGGGGAGAGACAGAGAAAGAGGGAGAGAGAGAATCCCAAACAGGCTTTGTGCTGTCAGTGTGGAGCCTGACTCAGGCCTTGATCCCACAAACTGTGAGATCATGACCTCAGATGAAACCAAGAGTCATACTCTTAACTGATTGAACCACCCAGGTGCCCCCCTCTTTTTTGGAATCTCCACCCACAATGTGGGACTAAAACTCAGGACCCTGAGATCAAGAGTTACATGCTCTAGCAGCTGATTCAGCCACGTGCCCTAGATGTTGCACTTTTTAAATCAGTAGAAAAATAGTTGGAAGAATTAGTCAAGGTGTTACTAGGTCAGAGCCAGTTGGATTATAAATACTTTTCATTTTTTCACCTTGTTATCTATATTTAAATTTTTTTCAATGATAATCTTATGGTATTGCACAATTACGAAAGCACACAGAAAGGCATTTATTGAATGAGAGCATAGCAGTTTAAAGCATTGGCTCTGAGTCAGATGGCTTGTCTTGTCATCCAGCTGTTCCATCAACTATATAAACTTTGACAAATTATTTAACTTTTTTGAACCTCACTTCTCTCTTACAGGAGTGTTGAGGACTAAATACACCAGTGAGTCAAAGTTTAATATTACTTTGTAATAATAATGGCTAACATTTATTGACTACTTACTGTGTGCCAACACTGTTTTAATCTTTACACATATTAAATCTTTTCATCTGTGAAACAGTCTTCTAAGGATGAGCACTCAGTAAATGATGTAATAAATGTAATAATAATTATTATGGTTATTTTAATTGTTCAGTTTAGGACTATATACATATATAAGTAATGTATGTATGTATGTATGTATGTATGTATGTATGAATGTATGTATTTAAAGTAGGCTCGACGCCCAACGTGGGGCTTAAACTCACCGCCCTGAGATCAAGAGTCGAATGCTCTACTGACTGAGCCAGCCAGGCATCCCAGGATTATCAGCTTGAAAACATAGCTGTTTATAAAACAAAAAATGTACACCAAGCCATAATTTTCACATACAGAGGCAATGATATATCTTGTCAACCTATTTTCTGGGGGAGCATCATGGAGGGATTCATCCCAAAGTCATTCCCAGCTCTGAGCATATGATGCCATGATTGAGATATTTGCTAGAAAATTCAGGTATACCTCAAACATAATAAATGTTGACCTAATGGTATTCAGAAATAGATCACAGTATCCTGTAGGCCTATTCTTAGACATTAGCTTTTCACACATTGTGGATAAAATAACTGTGTCATCTTAAAACTATTAAAGCAAAAAGAAGATCACTTCAGTACCACATGGGCTCTCTATCTAACAGATTGCTATTTTATTTTTTAGACTGACTTACTTAATATGTAGTTTAGAAGGAAGCAGAGGTGTAGGAAGGGACACGTTAGTAGAGAACATAGAAGGAAAAAGACCAAAGGATGCACATTCACTGTATTTGTGGTACTATTATGTGTCCAAAGGCGTTGAGTGCTTTATGCAGATTCAGAGCACGGTGATAAAGAGTGTATGCTCTGGGGCCAGACCACTTGGTTCTGACTCTGCCTCTGACACTCTCAGGGTGATCTTGAGCAAATTGCTTAAGCCAGTGCTGTCCTATAGAAGCTTATGAGACACATATTACTTATGAAGTACATAAGTAATTTAAATTTTTTATAGTAGGCAAGTTACAGAAAGTTAAAGTTGTTAAAATATTTTATTTAAGCCAATATATACAAAATATCATTTCAACATGCAATTAATGTAAACCAATATATATTTTTTAAAGATTGTGTTTTATTTTTCCACATAGTTAGACACATTTTTTTTATTAAAAAAAATTTTTTTTAACGTTTATTTATTTTTGAGACAGAGAGAGACAGAGCATGAACAGGGGAGGGCCAGAGAGAGAGGGAGATACAGAATCTGAAACAGGCTCCAGGCTCTGAGCTGTCAGCACAGAGCCCGACGCAGGGCTCGAACTCACAGACCACGAGATCATGACCTGAGCCGAAGTCGGACGCTTAACCGACTGAGCCACACAGGCACCCCTGACACATTTTTTTTTTTTTTAACATTTATTTATTTTTGAGGGAAAGAGTGCCGGCAGGGAAGGGGCAGAGAGAGAGGGGAACACAGGATCTGAAGCAGCATCTGCACTGATAGCAGTGAGCCCGATGCAGGGCTCGAACTCACAAATTGTGAGATCATGACCTGAGCTAAAGTCAGATCCTCAACAAACGGAGCCACCCAGGCACCCCAATGTCAACCAACATTAATGAAATAGCTTGTATTCATCTGTGTATCTCAGTTCAGATGAGCCACATTTTTTTTTTTTTTTAAATAGGCTCCATACCCAACATGGGACTTGAATTCACAACCCTGAGATCAAGAGTCTCATGCTCTCCCAACTGAGCCAGCCAGGCGCCCCACACAGGCCGTGTTTCAAGTGCTCAATTGCCACATGTGCTTCTGACTACTGTGTTGAACAACCCAAGCTTCCACTTCTGCCTGTCTGTAAAACGTGTGTAAAATCAGTACCTGTCTGAGGAGCGGGAGTGAGGGCAGGCAAACTAGGGGAAGAGAGTCAAAAGCTAGAAACTTCAGTGGTGCTTGGCTGGCTCGGTTGATGGAGAATGTGACTCTTGATCTTGGGGTTGTAAGTCTGAACTCCCGACTGGGTGTAGAGATTACTGAAAAGTAAAAGCCTACAAACTTCTGGTTAAAAAATAAATAAGTCAGGGGCGCCTGGGTGGCTCAGTCAGTTAAGCCTCAGTCTTTAGATTTCAGATCAGGTCATGATCTCACGGTTTTGTGAATTCAGGCCCTGCATCGGGTTCTGCCCATGAGCCTGCTTGGCATTTTCTCTCTCCCTCTCTCTCTCTCCCCCTCCCCTGTTAAAGCTCTCTCTGTCTCTCTCAAAATAAGCAAATGAACTAAAAAAGAAAAAAAAAAGTCGTGAGGACGTAATGTACAGCAAGGCATCTGGAGTTAACAATACTGTATTAATATATTAGAAAATTGCTAAGAAAATAAATCTTAAAAATTTCCATCTATTAACTAGGCATTGTGGTGATCATTTTGCAATATATATAAGTATTGAATTATTATGTTGTATGCCTGAAACTAATACAATGTTATTTGTTGGTTTTACCTCAATAAAAAAAAATAAAGATAGCATAAAAGAAAAAAGAAAACAACGGTATGTGTCCCATGAGATTAAATGAGTTAATGGATAGAAAGTGCTTACCACAAACTCAGAATTAAACAAGACAAAACAAAACAAAAAAGCCACCTTTACACCTTCTTCAAAAAGGGCCTGGTATTCTTTAGGGGAAGGCCTGAAGCTTGTTGACAAATAAAGGAGGGGAGATCTCACGAAAGCAGGCTGAGCATGGCTGTAACCATGTTAGCAAAGGTTACAAGGTTGCTTGAAAGAGGCACTGATAGCATAAATGTAAAAGGGATTACAAGATTTGCCTAGTAAAACATTAATGATCTACCATTTTGTTGAGGCTTCAGCTCTCTTTCTCTAATTACTGATATATATGCCTATCTTATTTTGGAGGAGTTCATTCCTACAAGAGAAAATGCCCAATAAGCAATTGCTCTTAAACTATTATCTTTTAAAAAAACTTTTATTTCACTGTGGTAAGTCCACTTAACATAACAGCTACTCTCATACAAATTGTTAAGTGTACATTGTTGACTATTTAAATTATTATCTTAATCTATTCACAACACAATAAGAAAAGTGTTTTTTTTTTGTTTTTTTGTTTTTTTTTTTAGTAAGTTCCACACACAGCGTGGAGTCCAAAGTGGGGCTTGAACTCATGACCCTGAGATCAAGACCTGAGCTGAGATCAAGAGTTGGATACTTAACTGGAGCTATCCAGGCCCCCCAAGAAGAGTGTTTTTAACCTCCATTTTTCAGGTTAGGGATTTTATAGATCACAGAAGGTAAAATAGCTGTTACTCAAAGATCACCCAGGGGTGAGCAAGGATTTGGACCTGGGTTATCTGTTTCCAAAGCTCATGCTCTTTTCATTTCACCATATACTGAGGAATTTCATAGATTCTGCCAGATGTTTAAATCAAATCAATTTTGTAATTTGTCTTTTCACAATACCGTATCTTTTATTTATTTACTTATGAATTAATTAATTAATTTTTAAAGTAGGCTCCAGCCCAATGTGGGGCTTGAACTCATGACCCTGAGATCAAGAGTCACATGCTCCACTGACTGAGCCAGCCAGGGGCCTCCACCATACCATATCTTATTACTATTTTCTAAACAGGTATATGTTCAAATATTAATTTCTGTTTTGGTAGATTTTAGTTTTTAAAAAGGTACTAAATTTGGTACATTAATACCACTGCTATACAGAACCCAAAGAATCTTGAAGTAAGCAAAATATTCTGAGTATGCAAAATAATTGTCCTAAAGTCCATTGCTCTAGAGTTCATGACTATTCTCTTTTTTTAAGTTTATTTCTTTTGAGAAAGACAGAGACAGTGTGCAAGGGGCGGGGGAGGGGGGAGAGAGAGAGAGGGACAGAGACCTGAAGCAGGCTCTGTGCTGGCAGAGAGCCTGACACAGTGCTGGAACTCAGGAACCGCCAGATCATGACCTGAGCTGAAGTCAGAGCTTAACTGACCGAGTCACCCAGCCACCCTCATGACTATTCTTACAAAAGAGTCTTCAGGACCTCATTCTGTATCCATCTGTTTGTATTTTGCATATAGTTACAGCAACTTTTATGATGTGTCTTCTAAACTTAAACTGATCAGATTGGTGTTAGAGGAAGAACATCTGTCTCAAGTGGCATATTGACAACAGTAGTAAGCAAAAAATCATTTCATATCAGCAAGGAAGGAAAACAAAAATATAGAAAAAACTTAAATACTTCAAAGAAAAGTAATAAGGAGTCATTTAGTAAGGTCAAACAGTAGTAGTATTTCTTCAAACAGCAGGGAGTTTCCACACCCGGAAAACAAATAACCCAGTGAAGAAATGGGCAGAAAACATGAATAGACACTTCTCTAAAGAAGACATCCGGATGGCCAACAGGCACATGAAAAGATGCTCAATGTCGCTCCTCATCAGGGAAATACAAATCAAAACCACACTCAGATATCTATCACCTCACGCCAGTCAGAGTGGCCAAAATGAACAAATCAGGAGACTATAGATGCTGGAGAGGATGTGGAGAAACGGGAACCCTCTTGCACTGTTGGTGGGAATGCAAATTGGTACAGCCACTCTGGAAAACTGTGGAGGTTCCTCAGAAAATTAAAAATAGACCTACCCTATGACCCAGCAATAGCACTGCTAGGAATTTACCCAAGGGATACAGGAGTACTGATGCATAGGGGCACTTGTACCCCAATGTTTATAGCAGCACTCTCAACAATAGCCAAATTATGGAAAGAGCCTAAATGTCCATCAACTGACGAATGGATAAAGAAATTGTGGTTTATATACACAATGGAGTACTATGTGGCAATGAGAAAGAATGAAATATGGCCCTTTGTAGCAACGTGGATGGAACTGGAGAGTGTGATGCTAAGTGACATAAGCCATACAGAGAAAGACAGATACCATATGTTTTCACTCTTATGTGGATCCTGAGAAACTTAACAGAAACCCATGGGGGAGGGGAAGGGAAAAAAAAAAAAAAAGAGGTTAGAGTGGGAGAGAGCCAAAGCATAAGAGACTCTTAAAAACTGAGAACAAGCTGAGGGTTGATGGGGGTGGGAGGGAGGGGAGGGTGGGTGATGGGTATTGAGGACGGTATCTTTTGGGATGAGCACTGGGTGTTGTATGGAAACCAATTTGACAATAAATTTCATATATTGAAGAAAAAAAACAGAAAGCAGGGAGTTTATAGTACATCCTAGAAATTTTTCTACATAAAATGATTAATACAAAAATATTGTTGGTGCTTATAAAGAACACTGTCAGCTATCCTTTAAAATCTCCAACCCTCTGTCTGTCTGTCCATTCATCCTTATGGATGAATCCACTATGCAGGGAATTTACATTCAAAGAGGGAGAAGAGCCACATAAATCATCAAAGCACAGTGACAATATAGTAGAATTCCTGGCACATAGTAGGCACGCAAATAATTGTTGAATGAATGAATGCGTAGCATAAGTAAAATGAGAGCATAAAACAGGAATTTATGTGGGGGTGGGAGGTAACAGAACCCAGAAGAGGGACCTTGAGCATTGGTTTATAGAAGTAAGAATGAGCATTTGACTCATAGGCAGCAGGGTGTTTGAAGGCAAGAAGGTAGAAAATAGCAAGATATATTCAGGGCACGTGTGGAAATGGTAGCTGATGATGCAAGAGCCATGGGCAGGGACCAGACTGTGAAGAGCTTTGCTCATTAAACTCAAGGATTTGGATTTTATCCTGAATCCTGTGCAGTGCCTTTGAAGGAGTGAAAACAGAAGTGCCACCTGATTACACTTTTGTTTCAGAAAGATCATTGGAGGATAGATCATGGGATCAGAGTCAGACAGAGCAGTCAAGGAGTCCCTGCCGTAAAATGGGAAAAGGTGTCAGGAGCTTGAAATTGTGGCCACTGTGAGGAAAGAAAAGGGGACTGTTACCAAAGAAGTTGGTAGGAAGGGAATTTAATAAGTGATGTGGGGAAGATTGGTGGAAGAGAAGAAGGAGATTAGGATGATCCCGGAATTTCTGGTTTGTGCTGTGAGAATGAGAAGAAGCAGCTGAGGTTGGTTTTGGTCATGCCATGTGGGGTGCTCACTGGTCCTGAATAGTTGACTTCTAAAGGATGTTTTATCCTTGTCTTGGTCTTTCAGTATTATCATTCTCCATATCCCCTTTTGCACTTAAGAAAGAAAGATGCATAGAATTGAAGCAACTATTTCAAGGACACCAACTGAAACTTTGCTTACATGCCCAATTGACAAAAAAAAAAAAAAAAAAAAAAAAAAAAAAAAAAAAAAAGATACTTATCTTAAAAGCTAAGTAACAGATAAAGCACTTTTAGCAGAACAGGAAAATGGTTGTTTAGTGTGGGGATTCAGACATTATTTTATCACCGAAGTAAATTAGTCTTTATTTCTTTCCTGTTCTCTCTGATCTGTTTTTACAAAGTCACATCTATGTGCCATCTGCAAAGCAATGAAATTTGTTATTCAAAATTCCCTAGTTGTTTATGAATATTCTGCTCCAATTTACAGATCCTTAGATTGCATTTTAATTGATAAAAAACATACAGGGTCAAATGCACATTTTCTCATTTATAAAAGTATATCTAACTTGATTTCTTCTGCTTTTATTCCCTTTATTACTTCACCAAGAACTAATATCTATTAGGAAAGAAATTCTATCATATGGCAGAATTCTTATTTATTTTATAAAGTTGTTTTCTATTCTACATTCTTTTAGAAAAGTACTTTTTGACAGAGTCCTATTTCACATTTTTTCTTATTTTATTTTTTTAATGTTTATTTTTTATTTTTGAGAGAGAGAGGGAGAGCAGGAGCAAGGGAAGGGCAGAGAGAGAGAGGGAGAGAAAGAATCCCAAGCAGGCTCTGCACCGTCAGTGCAGAGCCCGACCCAGAGTTCGAACACAGGAACTGTGAGATCATGACCTGAGCTGAAACCAAGGGTTGGATGCTTAACCAACTGAGCCACCCAGGAACCCGCTCTTTCACATTTTCTGAAACACCTTATACAGCTGTTTCAGCAACTGTGAGGTGAATGTGTCCTAAATTTGTAGTTTTCCTCAGTCTTCCTTGTACTTCAGTTTCCTAATTGTTCTGAATGGTCACTATTAGCTATTTGGAAGGTGGATAATACTATCTTAATACACTAAGGTACTTCCTGTCTTTCAGTGGGATTTGTTTCAAACACTAGAGCAAGTCTATAAAAGAGTACTTCACCTGTTTGACCTACACAGCTGATTTTCACATTGGCTCTTCATGTACCAGGCATATTGCCCTGGATGAACTGGAAAATATCCCAGTGAAGAAGAAGGTCAGAAGCCTTCTGGAGGTTTTTTTCAGTCAAGATTACCTTTTCTGTCCTTTAAGGTCAAAGTAAATCATGTTGTCCAAATGATTTTTGGATTTTGGATATTGCATGTCCAAAACATGCAATAATAATGGTATTTTCTAATTGTAAACATTTTCTATTGGAAAGATTATCCTGTACCTCATCCAGGACAGTACTCCTAAAGGTACCATCACACTCCTGAAACCAAGCCTGGGCCTATATTAATTTCATAACACAACCTTTGACTTTTAGAGTCACTTATATTTGATTTCTTAAAAATGTGCTGTGATAGAAGATGCTGTGGTGTCTGATAATACCATGTTGTTTATGGTATTAAGACTTCTACTACACCACAATCAAAAGAAATGAACCACTGATTCATCCAACAACGTGGCTGAGTCTCCAGGGAATTCCTCCCAGCGAAAATGTCAGTCTCAACTCTTTGGTCTTGGCTGCAGAAAGGAGATGACAAAGGGGACATCATCATTTGGAAAGTGTTGCAGGGGTGCCTGGATGGGTCAGCTGGTTAGCGTCCAACTTTTGGTTCAGATCATGATCTCATGGTTTGTGAGTTTGAGCCCCGAGCCTGCACTGATGGTGTGGAGGCTGTTTGGGAATTTTTCTCTTCCCCTCTCTCTGCCTTTCCCTGGCTCACGTGCTCTGTCTTTCCGTCTCTCAAAATAAATAAATAAACTTAAAAAAAAAAACAAAAACTAAGTGGATTTGTATATACTGATATGGAAACATGCTATATTGTACAGAGATTAAAAGCACCTTGTGGGGGGAAAAAAAGGAAAAAAGCAACCTGTAAAGTAGAATGTATAACATAATTCCTAAAATATACTTATTTTGTCTTTTCAGACATGTGTGCTAAGAGTTCTGGAAGGACAAATAAGAAATAATTTATAGTAGTTGACTACTAGGGCATGGGACTAAAGTAACGGGAAGTAAAGGACTCATTTTTCACTTTATATACTTTGTATGTTGTCTGTTGTTTACTATGAGAATGCATTACCTTTATAATTAATATTTTATAAAAGATTCAAGCTTAATAACTATTTAGAATCTTAATAAAATTTTGTAAAATACTGAGATACACTTATAAATATGAGTGTCAAAAGCATCTGGAATAACTTCAGGTGATAAGGTATATTGTTATTTAATATGTAAATGTAATGCCATATATTATAATATGTAATGCATGTACAGGTATAAGCTGCCAACTGAGGACCAATGTGTTCTTCAAAACTTGTCTCTCTAGGGGCGCCTGGGTGGCGCAGTCGGTTAAGCGTCCGACTTCAGCCAGGTCACGATCTCGTGGTCCGTGAGTTCGAGCCCTGCGTCAGGCTCTGGGCTGATGGCTCAGAGCCTGGAGCCTGTTTCTGATTCTGTGTCTCCCTCTCTCTCTGCCCCTCCCCCGTTCATGCTCTGTCTCTCTCTGTCCCAAAAATAAATAAAACGTTAAAAAAAAAAAACAAAACTTGTCTCTCTGTACTCTTTATTATTTTGAAGAAGTCAAAAATGACTGGAAAATGAGAAAAATATCCCTTTCTTTTTGGAGCTCCTACATAAAAACTAATGTCCATTTCTAGGGATTTTTTTTATTTCTGGTGACTTTTTAGAAATATCAACAATCATTTATTTCATGCCTATTATTTGTAGGACATGTACTGGGTTCTGGAAATAAAGGCAATTATATGACATAGCCCCTGACTTTAAGCTGTTAATGACATAGCAATTGGGAAATAAACTGCATACATAAAATACAGAAAACTATACACTGTTACCCTGTATTATATATACATAAGAGTGATAGGATTGCTACAGACAAAAAGTGCTAATAAATAATCAAAAGTTATGGCCATTAGAGAAGTCTAGGGAAATCCAATAATACTCTAACTAGAAGGCAGAAATAAATGTGGGGATTAACTTATGACTTTTTCGTTTGTTTTTAAGTAGGTTCCATGCCTAAATCGGGGCTTGAACTCATGACTCTAAAATCAGGAGTCATGTGCTCTACTAGCCAGGTGCCCCTGTGGGGATTAATTTACACATTAGATTGGTTCAGCTGAAAAAAGTTTTATGTAGACAAAAGATAGGAAATAAAATTTGAAAGAAACAAAGGAGTCTTAATGGAAATCTTCAGTGTCAGCTTCCTAACATTCAGCCTATATTTCATAGGAAACAGAACTTGGATCAAGATCTATGTGAGCTAGGGGCACCTGGGTGGCTCAGTGGGTTAAGTGGCCGACTTCAGCTCAGGTCATGATCTCACGGTCCGTGAGTTTGAGCCCCACATCGGGCTCTGTGCTGACAGCTCAGAGCCTGGAGCCTGTTTCAGATTCTGTGTCTCCCTCTCTCTCTGACCCTCCCCCGTTCATGCTCTGTCTCTCTCTGTCTCAAAAATAAGTAAATGTTAAAAAAAAAAAAAAAAAGATCTTTGTGAGCTAGAATATCTGAATTTCAGGCTATTGATTGTTTTTAAGTTTATTTTGAGAGACAGAGAGAGGGAGAGAGGGTGCACAAATGGGGGAGGGGCAGAGAGAGAGAGAGAGAGAGAGAGAGAATCCCAAGCAGGCTATGCACTGTAAGTAGACCCCGACACAGGGCTCAATCCCATGAACCCATGAGATCATAACCTAAGCAGAGATCAAGAGTTGGATGCTTGGGAATGCAAGCTGGTGGAGCCACTCTGGAAAACAGTATGGAGGTTCCTCAAAAAACTAAAAACAGAACTACCCTACAACCCAGCAATTGCACTACTAGGAATTTATCCATGGGATACAGGTGTGCTGTTTCAAAGGGACACGTGCACTCCCATGTTTATAGCAGCACTATCAACAATAGCCAAAGTATGGAAAGAGCCCAAATGTCCATCGATGGATGAGTGGATAAAGAAGATGTGGTGTATATATATATATATATATATATATATATATATATACACACACACACATATACACACAATGGAGTATTACTTGGCAATCAAAAAGAAGGAAATCTTGCTATTTGCAACTACATGGATGGAACTGGAGGGTATCATGCTAAGTGAAATTAGAGAAAGACACAAATCATATGACTTCACTCCTATGAGGACTTTAAGAGACAAAACAGATGAACATAAGGGAAGGGAAACAAAAATAAAAATAAAAAAATAACAAAAAAATAAAAACAAAAAAAATACAAAACAGAAGAGGCTCATAAACATGGAGAACAAACTGAGGGTTACTGGAGGGGTTGTGGGAGGGGGGATGGGCTAAATGGATAAGGGGGATTAAGGAATCTACTCCTGAAATCATTGTTGCACTATATGCTAACTACTTTGGATGTAAATTAAAAAAAAAAAAAAAAAAAAAAAAAAAAAGAACATAGATTCTGGTGCAAGACTACCTACCCAGGTTTAAATCCCAGCTCCACTCTATTCATCAGCTTTGTGGCCTCAGGCAAGTTACTTTTTCCTTATCTATGAAACAGGGATCATATTGATCCCTATTTGATAAAGTGATTGTCAGAATTTAATAAGTAATTACCTACAGGCTGCTCAGAACAGCACCTTAGAAACATTAAGCAAACATTGAAAAAAAAAAAAAAAAGAGTTGGATGCTTAACTGACCGAGCCACTCAGGTGCCCCTATTGATTTGTTTTGTGTAGTTGAAGCTCCTGTTCTTTTAATTGATTAATTTTAAGATTGTTTTGGACATTATATATATATTGTTTTAATATATTTATTTGGGAACGAGCCCAATTCTCTTTAGAGATTTATTACCCTTTTCAATTTTGTCTGGAAGCTGTAGGAAGACTTTAATTTTTTTTCTTTTTTTCCCTCCCAAGTTTGTGTTTTGCTTTGTTTTGTTTTGAATTCCAGTTAGTTAACATACAGTGTGATACTATTTTCATGCATAGGATTTAGTGATTCATCACTTACATACAATACCCAGTGTTCATCACAACAAATGCCCTCCTTAATATTCCCCATTTAACCCACCAGCAACCCTGTTTGTTCTCTATTTTTTTTTTTTTTGAGTATAGTTGACATACATAAAGAGACTTTTTTTAGCCTTAGAGTTTAGTGTGGAAAGTAAGGCCTTTAGACTACAAATCCTGCCTAAAATGCCAACTGTACTATATTAAAACTATCTTCTCTTATGAATACGATGAGTCCTTAGCTTTTTCCCCCCCAGTTACAAATGGAATTAGAAGAGGAGAAAGCAGCCATAAATGAATGAAAACACTGTAGCCAGGTGGTATGCTGAGGACAAGGACACTCGACATCTGTATGCCCTGGCTACTTATTCACAATTTGCTATCGCATATACTTGATCCTCTGGAAGGCAGCCCTGGATAAACATCAGAAGGGGTGGAGTAATGCCACATTAATGGTGGACCCATGACTTCTAGGAAGTTGATTCAGCAGTTTAGGTGATGTACCCTGGTTACATACTGAAGCATGCATTTCATGTTATTCGTGGTCTTCAGTTGATTTTAGGAAACCGGGAAAAAATGGTAGAGGGAAATTAGGCATCAGAGTTCAAACAAGAGAAAATTCTTTTTTTGTCAGAATCAGAAAACACCTGTGAATTTTTCCCCTCCCCCCACCCTCCGCCAAAGAAAACCACCTGTGAATTTTACTCAAGTTCCAATGTAGTGTAATTCAAGAGAAAATGTTCAACAGGAGCTCTGAAAACAGCACTTACTAGCATGACTTGGGTCATACATCTAAACCCTGAGACTCGTTTTCATTATTTATAACATAAGCATAACACTGTCCTGCCACTCCACATAGTAGTTGTGGGCATAAAATATATGATACCTATAAAAGCCTGCAGATACGGGCGCCTGGGTCGCTCAGTTGGTTAAGCCTCGGACTTCAGCTTAGGTCATGATCTCATTGCTCCTGAGTTCGAGCCTCACATTGGGGTCTCTGCTGCCAGCAGAGCCTGCTTTGGAACTTCTGTCCCCCTCTCTCTGCCCCTCCCCAGCTCGTGCTCTCTCTCTTTCTCAAAAATAATAAACAAACATTAAAAACAGCCTACAGATAAAATAAATGGGAATGTCAGATTAAGGAAGAAAATAAGACCTAATACAGCTTTGAAGTCATTGAGTGTCCAGACACAGTAAATGATTTATATCGCCTCTAGACCTCCAACTCCTACCACACACATACAACCTATAAGGTTTAGAGGGGTAACTTATAATCAGATATAGAAGCCAGACTCAAAGCCAAGTTTGTCACATCATAATACGCACCTTTAATTTTTGGACCTGCACAAATATCGCACCAATGATAATGAGTCTCTGTTCTAGAATGGAGATCAATAGCTATTTAGACATTTGAAAGTTTGGAGGCTCTGGGTTTTTTGAAGCTTGATTGAAATGTTAATGAACTTACTTTAAATATATTTATAATAATGTATATAATACTATTTGGGGAGATATGTAGATCTATGAAAATACAAGATCATACAAATTTATGTGTAAATTTCTATATCTCCATAAGTGGTTGTAATCTCTTTGAGGAAACAAAACATACACCTTTGAGAAGTGTTGACTGTTTTCTGAGAATTGTAAGTTAAGAATTATGTGGTTATGTTTCTTTGCTTCATATTTGACACAATGGTCACTCCAAATTATTTATACAAACACACGAACCTACACACACGTATACACATTCTCACACACACACGTAGTTTGGTGGAAATTCAATGCAGTCAGCTAGCTGTGGTCATAAATTATGATTCGATATTGTTTCAAGTTGTGCTCCTTGAAATCACAAGCTTTATAGAGCACTTACTAACTGTGAAGGGCTCTGCTAGGAACTGAAAATTCAGAAAAAAAAAAAATCCAGTCTTAACTCCCTTTGAAATCTCGTAGTCTGGTTGGGAAGATAACTGTGTAGACAGAAAAATTACAGATGTGCAAGTATTAAAATAGAACTGGCTAAAATTGCTCTGGGGGCACTGAGAACAAAACTCTATCTAAAGGAGTAAACAAAGACTTTTTCTTGATCTAGGTCTTGCAAGGTGCACAGATGTTAGTTAGGTGAAGAAGGGAGGTGAGGGCATTCTGGGCAGATGGAACCCAGCATGTGGGGGGCCAAAGGCATGGTCGAGGCTGGTTTCCAAGGACAAGAAAGTGGCAGAAACAGAGAGTGAATCAGGAGCAGAAGGAAACAAGCTCAAAGGCCTAGTTGTGGAAAAAATGGAGAAGGGCACTAAAGGAAAACAAACAAACAACTGATAACTTGAAACAATTATTTTTTTTGCCTTTTTAAAAAAGTTAGGTAGGTTCCACACCCAATGTGGGGCTTGAACTCAAGACCCTGAGATTATGTGTTGCATGCTCTACTGACTGAACCACCCAGGGGCTCCTTGAAATGATTTTATTATGAAAACTACCATACCTGAAATATTTGCCTGAAGAATTATTTGAATGAGTTAATGGCATTCCATTATACATTCCTGTAATTGGAAGTTCCACAATGTATGTACTCAATTCCCTTCTTTAGAATATTTAGGTGATTTCCAGGTTGTTATTGTTTATTTGTCTTTGTTTTTACTATTATGAAGAATGCTGCAATAAAAAAACCTTTGTTCATGTTTGTGATCATTTTCAAACTCAAAAATTATATGTATATTTGTATATTTTACAGCTTTTTTTTGTACAGAGTGACAAGATATTCTTCAGAATTCTTTTGGAAGCTCTGGAGGGATTTTCATTGCTTAAAATTCTCTTTTCTGTCAATTTAAACATGAAAATAGTAGTTTGTCACTTGCATTTCTTTTATTACAGAAGAGGCTCGACATTTTTTTTTCATCTGTTTATTAGAAATTACTATTCTTTTGTGAGTTCTCCTAAAAGTCCTCCTCTCTTTAAAAAAATTTTTTTTTGTTTTTTTTGGGAGCTAGCATGAGCGGGAAATAAGGCAGAAGGGCAGAGGGAGACAGAGAATCTCAAACAGGGCCTGGGCCCAGCTTGGAGCCTAACGCAGGGCTCAAAGCAGGGCTCTATCCCATGACCCTAGCATTATGACCTGAGCCGAAATCAAGACTTGGCACTCAACTGACTGAGCCACCCAGCTGCCCTCGGTCATTTAGCTTTTAAGTTTTTTCTGTTCACACACAAATACATATTCATAAATATTTTCATGCCCTATAATAGAGTGAGTTTTAATGTAAAGAAGTTTTATAATTTTATGTAGGAAAATCTACCACTTCTCTTTAAATTTTTTTTATAGCTATCATTCTTAGGAAATCTTCCTGAGCATAAAAAAAGTATATTAATATTAAGAAGTGTTTTTATTTCAAAGTGAAAGGATGTAGATTTCATCCTGAGGGCAACAGAAAGCCATCAGGGCTTTTGAAATGGGAGGGTTTTTTGTTTTTGTTTTTGTTTTTAAGGAAGATACTCTGAATTATGCAAGATGTTTCAGAATAGAAAAAGCTCTGAAGGGCCATTATTAAGAAACTACAATAACACACTAAGTGTAGCTGAACTAACCTGGACTAAAGCCATGCATATGGAGAAAAAGAAGCAGGGCTTTACCATATTAGAATTCACAGGGTTTGGTGAGAGATTATGGAGTGTGAGAGATGTAGAGAGGTTGAGAATGACACTAAAGTTTCTAGTTTGAGTGACTCAGTCGACAGCGAGACTCTTTATGTAGATTAAGAATGAAGAGGTTGAAGCAGGTTTTGAGTGTTTGTGTACATGAATGGATAGATGGGATGCATAAGGGAAAAGGGAGGTGTTGTACTTTGAATACCTTATATTGAAAGGACTGAATCATGTCTTTACTTAACCCACTTGAAATAGCTCACACTTTCCTGAGGCACTTTAAAAAAATTTTTTTTAATGTTTATTTATTTTTGAGAGAGAGAAAGAGAGAGGGAGGGAGACAGACCATGAACGGGAGAGGGGTAGAGAGAGAGAGGAAGACACAGAATCTGAAATAGGCTCCAGGCTCTGAGCTATCAGCACAGAGTCCAATGTGTGGCTTAAACAGAGGAAATCTATTCTCTCTCAGTTCTGGAGGCTAGAAATCTGGGATCAATGTTGGCAGAGTGGGTTCTTCTGAGGGCTGTGAGGGAAAATCTGGTCTTTGCCACTTTTCCAGCTTCTAGTAGTTTGTTGGCATTCCTTGGCTTAGAAATGCATCATCCCAGGGGTGCCTGGGTGGCTCAGTCGGTTAAGCAGCCAACTTCGGCTCAGGTCATGATCTCGCGGTCCGTGAGTTCGAGCCCCGCGTCGGGCTCTGTGCTGACAGCTCAGAGCCTGGAGCCTGTTTCAGATTCTGTGTCTCCCTCTCTCTGACCCTCCCCTGTTCATGCTCTGTCTCTCTCTGTCTCAAAAATTAATAAACGTTAAAAAAAAATTAAAAAAAAAAAAAAGAAATGCATCATCCCAATCTCTGTCTGCATGTTCACATGGTGCTCTCCCTGTGTGTGTGTCTCTGTGTCTAAATCTCCCCCTTTTATAAGGACACCAGTCATATTGGATTGGAGGCCAACTCAGTATGACCCCATCTTAACTAACTACATCTGCAACCACTCTGTTTCTTAATAAGGTCATATTCTGAGGTACTGGGGGTTATGACTCAATATATGAATTTTGGGAGACATAATTCACCAAGGAGACCTCACTGATAAGGTGATATTGGCACAGGGGCCTGAAGGAAGTAAGGGAATGATCTATGATGATATCTTCTGGAGAAGTGGTTTAAGTCCAAAGGGCCAAAACCAGAGTAGGCCTGGAATGCTCAAGAAGTAGAAACAAGGTGGTGGGCAGGAATGGAAGATGGATAACATAGACTTTATCTTATATCAAGAGGCGTTTGCTCTGACTCTGAGTGAGTGAGATGAATAGACATAAGAGGTCTTTGAGCATTGGCCAGCTGCTCCATTGCAAGCCAACTGTGAGGAGCAAGGGTGGAGAATGCAGACTGATTAGAGACTTGTGCCATCAGGCAAGTGAAAGATGATGGTGGCTTGGGCTAGAGAGACTATGGTGTAAACGAAGTGATGAAATGCTGCATGAACATAGAACCAATAGGATTTGCATTTAGATCAAATGTGGATCGTGGGAACAAGAGAGGAATTAAGAATATCTTGGAGGTTTTTGCCCTGATCATCTGAAGGATGGGTAGAGCTATAGCTGAGCAGTTGATTTGGGAGGGGAGGATAAAAAGGAGCTCAGTTTTGCACCTGGTAAGCTTGAAACTCCTAGATATCCAGGTAGAGGAGGAATTAGTTGGCAGTAGGAGTTTAAACTTAATAGGGGAATTTGGGGGTGGAGATACACATTTGGGAATATGTATCAGAATACAGATTCTATTTATTTATTTATTTATTTATTTATTTATTTATTTAACTTAAAAATTTTTTTTTTCATGTTTATTTTTGAGAGACAGAGACAGAGCATGAGTGGGGGAGGGGCAGAGAGAGAGAGAGAGAGAGAGAGAGAGAGAGAGGGAGAGACAGAATCTGAAGCAGCCTCCAGGCCCTGAGCCATCAGCACAGAGCCCGACATGGGGCTCAAACTCACAAGCCGTGAGATCATGACCTGAGCCGAAGTCGGAGGCTCTACTGACTGAGATATCCAGGCACCCCATAATACAGATTCTATTTAAAGCCATAGAACTGAGGTCATCTTAAGATCAACAACAAAGTGAGTATAAATAGAGAAGAAAAGGTGGACCAGGACTGAACTTTTTGATATTTCAAAGTGTAGAGGTCTGGAAGATGAGGAAGAAATAGTAAAGGGGACAGAAGAGAAGTACCGGTGAGTTAAGAAGATGATCAAGAGGAATGGATTTTTTTTAGTCATGTTTATGAGCATTTCATAATGTATATAATTGTTAAGTCACTATGTTGTACACCTGAAACTAATATAATATTACATGCAATCTATACTTCAATTAAAAAAAATATCCTTTAGGGGTGCCTGAGGTGGCTCTGTGGGTTGGGCGTCTGACTTTTGATTTCTGCGCAGGTTATGATCTCACGATTGGTGGGATTGAGCCCTGAGACAGGCTCTGTGATGACAAAGTGGAACTTGTTTGGGATTCCCTCTCTCTTCGCCTCCCCCCCCCCCAAATAAATAAATAAAACATTTGAAAAAATCATTTAGCGGTCAAGCCAAATGAAGACTGAGAATTGACCATTAGACCTGGTAACATGAACATCACTGGGAATCTTGGCAATAATAAGTTTGGTGGAATAAATGGAGGAAAGCTTCTATAAGAAGCTTTAGTGGAGAGTGTAAGGATAAGAATGGGAGGTATTGGAACTTTGTTGAAGATCTTGCTGAAAGAGGTATAATCAACTGAAATACTAGCTGGGGGATAGGAGTAAGGGGACGGTATCTGTGGTAAAGTTTGTTTTTTTAATATTTATTTTTTTTTTCAACGTTTATTTATTTTTGGGACAGAGAGAGACAGAGCATGAACGGGCGAGGGGCAGAGAGAGAGGGAGACACAGAATCGGAAACAGGCTCCAGGCTCTGAGCCATCAGCCCAGAGCCCGACGCGGGGCTCGAACTCACGGACCGTGAGATCGTGACCTGGTTGAAGTCGGACTCTTAACCGACTGCGCCACCCAGGCGCCCCAAGTTTGTTTTTTTAAAGGCGGGAATATGTTTGTATGGAGATCCATAAGAAAGAGGAAATTGATGCATGAGAGAGGGAACAATTAATCTCTTGAGGGTCACCTTATCTGTAAAAAGCTGTCATTTCCACCTCAGTGGGGCAGCTGAGCCAATAAAGAGAAAAAATGATCAGGTCTTGGAAAGTGGTTTGCACTTAGCCAATGACAGCTCCAGATGTATCCCTGAGAGACAATAATGCAAACAAAGCTGGTCCCTGTGCGGGATTCACTACTGCTGCCACAAGTTCTTGCACAGATTGAGGTCTGCAAAATCTGGTCCTGTCTTTTAAGTTCTTCACAGGGCTACTACAGAGGACGTCCTCTTCACCTTAGTGAGGATGGGGTCCATCACTACCCTGGACAGTAGTTTGACGGATACTTTCTCATGAATGAAGATGGGAGGGGAGAAGCTGGGTCTTGGGGAAGGGGAAACGCCCAAAGACACACTGCTTAAGGCAGTTCATCAGCCCACAGATGACATAGGTTGAAGTCGCAGTGGCATTTCACGCCGTGTCCAGTCCATAAATTAATTTCTCCTTCTCAATAGGGAGTGGTTGACAGAACAAAGAATGTGTGCCTGTGGAGGCTAGCGGTGAGCGCTGGTGAGTGCGTGGCTATCACAATGCGAAGGGGGAGAATGGGTGTGAACAGGCAATGTGTGCACTGTATGAATGGAGAGAGACGAGCGAGTGTGGAGATGGGCAGGGAAGAGCTGGACGTGTCCTGCAGGCCGGGGGCCTCCCGGGGGAACGTCTGCCTGTGATGCGGGAGCGCCAGCCGAGGAGCCTCCTTCTCCCCACCCACCTCCCGAACTCCGGCAGTCAGTGGTGCATATAGACATATTTCTGGGAGCTGTCCATGAGCTCATCGCTCTCCTGGCGATAGCGGCAGCAGCGAGGGAAGCAGCCTCCTTTCTCCCGGCGCCGCTAGAATAAGCCCCGCCGCTAACACATTCAGACACACGCGCGGAGCGCGGCGCTGGGAAGTGGCCGCCGTCCGCCCGGCTTCGCGGCCAAGGTCGCGCCAGACCCCGGACCGCCATGGCCCCGAGTCTCCCGGCCGGGAGGTAGGTGGGCGCGGGAAGGCGCTAGGGGCTCCGGCCGGGACTCCGCCAGGGCGAGCGAAGGGGCCGGCCGCTCCTTGCACTCTGCGGCGGAGGGGCCCGGGCGGGGCCGCGGGGCGCGGCGGCTGCGGAGTCTCCCGGTCCCTGCGGGGCCGCGGGCCGCAGGCCGGACGCTGAGGACTCCAGGAGACGCGGGGGACCCGGGCGTGACAGGAGGAAGAAACCCGGAGCACCAGGAAGATGGCTTCTCCCACCTCCCCGGCCCCGGAAGGCGGGGCCTCCACCCCGCCGAACCCGCCGCGGATTCGTCAGGTGGGTGCACAAAGTGCGGGAGGGGCGCACCCCATTGTCCTCGCCTCCCTCAAGGACCGGGACCTCGCCCCAGGGTAGGGGCTGAGCGAGAGGTGGGGCTGACATAGGCGTACTTGGCCGCATCGCCTGGCCCAGGACCAGTCTCTCACTCTCTTTTTCTTCATCTCACTTCACACACAGACACACACACAGGCACATAGACACACACACACATACACTCTTAGAGAAACACGTCTTCCAAAACCAGACGTGTAACTTCTGCACACCCCCCCGCCCCCGCAAACTCATCCTCTCACCCCCCCCCCCCCAAGTCGCGCACAGAGGCACACACCCAAATGTCACATGATCTACTGCGGAGCTGCACCATTAGAAGAAACCCGTGGTGCCCTCAGGGTGGAAATGCACCCCAGACCCAAATCCAGCGAGGACTCTGAGAGGGACTGCCGGAAGCATTCACTTCCCACTCTTAGGAGAGGAGGAATCTTGTCTATATGTTACTTACCAGTTCTCAACTTTCAGACAGAGCTACCCCGGACAACTGCAGCCCTGTAATAGACATGTAGTACTAGAAAACATGTGTTCCTGCTCTGTCGTGTGCAAAGACAGTTTTCCCCAATACTGCAAGAGGGGAATGCACATTGCTTTCGCTATTTGAATGAGTCCTGTTTTCTGTTTGTATGGTAATATTAAAACAAGGGAGTACTCCATCTGGTTGTGATCTGCGATTTGGTATCTGAAAGAGTTTTGTGTGTGTGTGTGTGTGTGTGTGTGTGTGTGTGTGTGTGTGTGTGTGTTTCCTGCTGTCATTGCCTGAACTACATACCACTTTAGGTTATCGCCGTAGGAACGCAAGGGTTAGCCCTGATCAGGTTAGTGCATGGGTGTGAAAATATGATCCACTGACTCCAAGGAGGCAACCTCTTTACCAACGATAATTGGATTCCTGTTTAGAAATAGGGTAAAATCGGTTTATGGAAACTATCTGGGCGGGAAGATAATGCCCACCACAATGGTCTTTTTTCAGGACGGTGTAGAAATTATGAAGAACACCAGGGGCTTCAGAATTTCTGAAAAAAAGAAATTCTGCCCATAAAATTTAGTTGACACTTAACCAGGTCTTTGCCATATTTGAATTTTAATATGTACAGGTAGTGCTATTTTAGGGGCAACCTTTGTTTATGTGCATTTTTTAATGCAACAACTAAAAATTAATGTATACTTTTGAAAATCTTCTTTCTTAAAAATGTATACTTTTTTTAATGGCACTTTTTAAAATGGTATCCCAAAGAAACTGTTAGGGTTTTAAACTCTTATAGGGCACAGGACTCTAATTTTATGACAATGCGTTTTTAATTGCACATGGAGCTATTGTGGTGGCAGGTATCGTTAAATCTTTGTGATAAATATTTGTGATATTTATGCATGTAAGAATGAAGGTGAAATTATTGGTATTTGCAATATAAGAGAAAACACATCCTATGCAAAAAAATAGGATGAAAAAACATTTCTATATCTATTTGACTAAATATGTATATATGTATGTAGTATATATATTCATATAAGCATTAAGGATAAAAATATATTAGTTTAAACAGAATATACGTACTCATAAAAATCTCTATGAAATCTTATTCTATATTTAGAATACTTGTATTGATCTAAGAAATTATATATGTAAATAGTTACTAGAAAAAATTTGCAAGAAAGGTCATTGTTATTTTGTAGATATCTACTTAGAGGACCTCCTAACTAGAAGCTGTGTAAATGACATAATGCTGCAACATTCAAGTAATTGAGTGGTGTCCTCTGGTTAGACTTTCATTTATATGACCTTAAAGAAGCACTCTTTTAGTGATTGGTGCATTAATTTGCATAGGATGTAGAAATAGGCTCCTGGAATTATTGGTCATTCCATTCTACCTGATTCATCCAGGTAGGTGGAAAAAAAAATACTGACAACCTCTGACTGCAGTATCACCATTTGCCTGCAAGTGATTTTGAGACAATTAGGAATAAAAAAAAAAACCCAAAACCAAAAAAAACAGAAGAGATAACAGTGTTTTCCTGCAAGTGGTGAAATATTTTAGGCCCCAGTCCCAGTATATTTTAACGGTGTCACTGTTTCTCACACATCTTTTTTCCTTGTTCTTTAAGAATTATTTTTCAAACCAATTCTGGATTGAATCACAACTGACTTAAAATCTGAAATTTTTTTCTTTTTAAGTCATGATTGAGAGAAAAAGTATAATTGAGAAAAGCATAGAACTCCAAAGCAGTGAATTTTAATTATGTAATGGACATTTAAGAAATAAAAAATACTTTAGAAAGTCTTTTTGTGAATATAAATATAATTGGTAAATTAGTGTGTTTAATGTCTAATTTCAATGAGAATATGTTATGTGAAGATTCATTTATTCAACACACATATATTCTGCATAAGGTAATATTTCATGCCTTAAAGATAAAGAAAGGAAGAGGACACACACAAAAATCTTATCCATTAGCAGGTGTAGGTATTTTTAATGAAGACTAACATTAAAACATTTAAATTCTGAATTGCTTATAAGGTCCTTTCCACATTATTTTAAAAATATGTTTATTTCTCAGCTTTTGTTTTGATCATTCCTCTAATAATGAGCCTAAATAATACCTAGGCCTGCATATATCTAAAAAGTCACTGTATGACCAAATTCCTGTTTGCATTAATTTGATATACTTCTGTTCTCTTTTAATTATTTAATATGTTATTAGAATTACATATCAGATACTACATGTATTATTTTACAATTTGATATTTTGGACAAATATTTTTGCTTAGCTTTTGGAAAATACTGATGCAGCATGAAATAGCTAAAGTAGTCCAGTGGCTTCACATACCGTGGTTAAAATCTAGGTTCCAAAAATGAGAAGGTCAAGGGAAAATGACCTTCAACTTCATTCTGTCATGTTGAAGGAGAGAAAATTTATCAATATACTCTGTCTTAGGCTCCTAAGATACTAGATACATAATTTTACCCTCTTTTTTTTATTATTAAAGCATTTTTTAAGTGTTTATTTATATTTTGAGAGAGAGAGAGAGAGAGAGCAGGGGAAATGTAGAGAGAGCCAGAGACTGAATCTGAAGCCAGCTCCAGGCTCTAAGCCGTCAGCACAGAGCCTGATGTAGGGCTCTTGAACTCGTGATCTGGAGATCATGACCTGAACTGAAGTTGGTCACCTAACTGACTGAGGCACCCAGGCACCCCAGTTTTTTCCTTCTTTTAAATAAAGGTTTATCTTTATTTTATATACAAGGTGACGTGGTACAGACGTTTCACCTACTTTATAAATATCTGCATTAGATTAGTTTCCAGCAGAAAGATACATTTACTGGATTTCTTCCTGTGTTTATTCTTCATTCACTTTTTCACTTTGTAAAGAAAAGATTAAGAAATGGTAGTTTTGCAACTAAGTTTTTAAATAGTTTGTCTATGTACATTAAGAGACCCATATGATACCTATGGCCATTGCCAGAAAACTTAAATCAATTAATTAAATGAGTATTTATTGATATCTTGAAGTTAAGATATTTTGCTAGCCTCTTTCTGGCCTTAACCATCTTTCTGATGAACGCTGATGGGAGTTTCCAAGGCAATGATTGCTAGGAGAATTGAAAAGATATAAGAAATCCTTTGAAATTGGTGCTAGTAACATTTAGTGTCTTTTTCCTTTCATGATCAGTCCTTCTCCAAGATTTGTTGGTACTGGTGTCTTTGCATTTATGGCAGCAAGCAAACCAGTGTTCCTTCTTTGTATGCTGTGGTAACTTAGACAACTCCCATATATGATAATGATGAAATATTTATAATGACTCAGGTGTGATGCTAAGCTAGGTTTTTCTCAAGGGTTCCATGAAGGAGGTATTGTTATTCCTCTTCTCCAGATGAGAAATGTGGGTTTAGAGGAACTGAGCTACCTGCTGAAGGTCATAGCTAGACAGTTGCAACTCAGGGATTTCAGACTTGGTCTTATTTGATCATGCCTTGTTTCACAATCACTATTATTTATTGTATTCCCCTTCTAATTTTCAGACATTGTGACTCTTGAGGGAGCTTGTCTTAGCACTCTTGCTAAGAATGTAACCATTCTCCTTTAGGTTACCTTGAAAATAACTGCAGAATTTATAGCAGAGTGAAATAATTTTCATTATTGTAATTTGTTAAGTGAGATAACTTGAATTCCATTTTCACTTCTGTATTCTCTAAGAGAGTATTTCTCTAGCGTCATGGTTGCTGAGAGACTAAATCCCTCATTTAGCTTTTGCTTACCCCTGAGAACTCTTCAATTATTCCTGCTGTTAATACAGTGGTCCTGAAAAAAAATAATTCTGGGGCACCTGGGTGGCCCAATCAGTTAAGCGTCCGACTTCTGCTCAGGTCATGATCTCATGGTTTGTGAGTTCGAGCCCCACATCGGGCTCTGTGCTAACAGCTTAGAGCCTGGAGCCTGGAGCCTGCTTCAGATTCTGTGACTTCCTCTCTCTCTACCCCTCTCCCGTTCACTCTTCGTCTCTCTCTATCAAAATGAATAAACATTAAAAAAATTTTTAAAAATTCTGAAAATGAGTTGGGTTAATGGAGAGTCTTCTGGAACAGGCGTAAACAAACAAACAATAGTCTTATATTTTCAAGTTTTTCAATGCTTCTAATATCAATTCCATTCTTTGTTTATGGTTAAGGTCAAGATAACTTATATTTTGAATTTTCATGTTATGTAAGGTATTTTAGTAACAAAAGAGTATAATTTCCTTCAGACAGTGAAGTAATGGAAGAACAAGGCCATAAATAATATAGCAATACATTGATGTAACTGGTTTTGAGTTTTTAATTTTTAAAAATTTACATACAGTAAAATTCACTTTATATACAGTTTCATGAGTTTTGACAAATACTTAGGCTGTGTCTCCACCACCACTGCCCGGGTACAGAACAGTTCTATCTCCCTGAAACATTCCCTTGTGCTAATTCCACTGTAGTCAAACAACTCTTTCCTTCTCTGACCCCTGGCTGCCACTGACCACAGCCACCGACCTGTCCTGTCCCTACATTTTTGCCTTTACCTGAATCATTATAAATGGAATTATCTAGATAATCACCTTTGGATTTTTTTTTCATCACAATGCTCTAAATATCCATCTAACTTCCTGTGTGCATTAATATTTTGTTCCTTTTTACTGTGGAGTAGTATTCTGTTGTATGGATGGTACCACTGTTCAGCCATTTAGATGAAGGATATTTGGGTTGTTTCCAGATTGCAGCAATTGAGAATAAAGTTGCTATTAAGGTTTTGTGTGAACATAAAGTTTTAATTTGTCTCGGGTGTATACCTAGAAATAGGATTACTGGATCATATAGTAAGTGTATATTTAACTTTATAAAAAAACTGCTAAACTATTTTCCATAGTGATTATACTATTTTGCTTTCCTCCCAATAGTGAGAATTCCTGTTGCTCTGAGGCTTTGTCAACATTTGATGTTATCTCAGTCAGAATGGCTAAAATTAACAACTCAGGCAACAGCAGATATTGGCGAGGATGCGGAGAAAGAGGAACTCTTTTAACACTGCTGGTGGGAATGCAAACTGGCGCAGCCATTCTGGAAAACAGTATGGAGGTTTCTCAAAAAATTAAAAATAGAACTACTCTACTACCCAGCAATTGCACTACTAGGTATTTATCCAAAGGATACAGGTGTGCTGTTTCAAAGGGTCACATGCACCCCAATGTTTATAGCAGCACTATCAATAATAGCCAAAGTATGGAAAGAGTCTAAATGTCCATTGACAGATGAATGGATGAAGAAGATGTGGTGTATGTATATACATATATATATACACAGTGGAATATTACTCAGTGGTAAAAAAGAATGAAATCTTGCCATTTGCAACAATGTGGATGGAACTAGAGTGTATTATGCTAGGCGAAATTAGTCAGAGAAAGACATATCATGTGATTTCACTCGTATGTGGAATTTAAGATACAAAACAGATTAACATACGGGAAGGGAAGCAAAAATAATATAAAAACAGGGAGGGGGACAAAACATAAGAGACTCAAATACAGAGAACAAACTGAGGGTTGCTTGAGGGGTTGTGGGTTGGGGATGGACTAAATGGGCAAGGGGCATTAAGGAGGGCACTTGTTGGGGGGCGCCTGGGTGGCGCAGTCGGTTAAGCGTCCGACTTCAGCCAGGTCACGATCTCACGGTCCGTGAGTTCGAGCCCCGCGTCGGGCTCTGGGCTGATGGCTCAGAGCCTGGAGCCTGTTTCCGATTCTGTGTCTCCCTCTCTCTCTGCCCCTCCCCCGTTCATGCTCTGTCTCTCTCTGTCCCAAAAATAAATAAACGTTGAAAAAAAGGAGGGCACTTGTTGGGATGAACACTGGGTGTTATATGTAGGGGATAAATCACTGGATTCTACTCCTAAAATTATTATTGCACTCCATGCTAACTAACTTGGATGTAAATTTAAAAAAAAAAGTATACAAATTGGTGGTATCATTTTTTTGTTTTAGTCATTCTAATCGGTATGCAGAGGTACCGCATTGTAATTTTAATTTGTATTTCTCTAATGACTGATGTTGTTGAACATCAATTTTCATGTGCTTAGTTGCCATCCTTACATTTTTTTTGTTGAAGTATTCAAATACTTTGGCCATCATTTAAACTGGGTGTTGTTTTCTTATTGTTTAGGGAGTTATTTATATATTCTGGATGTAAGTTCTTTGTTAGATCTGAGATCTGAAAACATTTGCTCTTAGTCAGTTTCTTGTCTTTTCTCTTTACACTTTCTCAGAAATGGCTTATAATTTTGATGAAGTCCAATTATCATTTTTTTTTCTTTTATAGGTTGTATTTTTCTTGTGTTTAAGAGCTCTTTCCCTAATCTAGAGTCACAAATATTTTCTCCCATATTTTCTTAAAAGTTTTATAGTTTTAACATTTTATATTTAAGTCTATGGCCCATATTGAGTTGATTTTTTATAACTTATAGATCAAGATCCTTTTTTTTTTTTTTTTTTTTTTTTTGCCTATGGCTATCCAGTTGTTCCAGCACTATTTGTTGATATGACTGTGCTTTATCTATTAAATTGCCTTTGCATCTTCATAAAAAAATCAATTGACATATTGACATGAGTCCATTTTTGGACTGTTTCTTCTAGGTTTAGATGTTTTGAGTTTTTCAGATTTCAGAAATAGGTATGTATCATGTAATTTTTAGGAAATCTTAATGACATTAAAATGCTTTTGGCTTTGTTTTTTAAAATGTTATTTACATAATTTTAAATCTAAATGTTATATGAAAGTACGAGGCAAATCCTCATGTCTGGTAGGGAAGCCATTTATAAAAGTGAAATGCATACAATAAAACTATATCAAGAAAACAAATGGAAAATGACAAGATAATATGTCATATTGTGTCTGCTTGATGAGTAGAGCTTCCAGGGGCGTTAAGAAAAGTTTCTAAATGAGCTATATTCAATATTGGTAATGAAATGAAAAATAAATAGGGACTTCATTCATTGTAGGTTTTAGAGAAGATTAACGTTTCATGTTTTTTGAAGTTATTTTAAAAAAGAGTTGGGGCGCCTGGGTGGCGCAGTCGGTTAAGCGTCCGACTTCAGCCAGGTCACGATCTTGCGGTCCGTGAGTTCGAGCCCCGCGTCAGGCTCTGGGCTGACGGCTCAGAGCCTGGAGCCTGTTTCCGATTCTGTGTCTCCCTCTCTCTCTGCCCCTCCCCCATTCATGCTCTGTCTCTCTCTGTCCCAAAAATAAAAATAAACATTGAAAAAAAAAAAAAAAAGAGTTATTTGGGGTGGCTGGTCTGGGTGGCTCAGTCGGTTAAACGTCCAACTCTTGGTTTTGGCACAGATCATGATCTCACGTTTCAGTAGTTCAAGCTGCGCATCGGGCTCTGCACTGACAGCACAGAGCCTCCTTGAGATTCTCTCTCTCTCTCTCTCTCTCTCTCTTTCTCTCTCTCTCTCCCCCCCATCCCCTGCCCACTCTCTCTCTCTCTCAAAATAAAGATAAAAATAAATTAAAATAAATTTAAAAAAAGAGTTATTTTATAGGTAGGTTATGGTATATTAAGGAGCTAATAAGGGGGTGCCTGGCTATCTCAGCCTGTAGAGCATGTAACTCTTGATCTCCGAGTTGTTAGTTCAAGCCTCACCTAGGGTTAGAGTTTAGTTAAAAAAAAAAAAAAAAAAAAAGAGCAATTACCTATTCCTAATGACACATACAACCTTGAGTTCAGTAAACCTAGCTGTGATTGCAAAGATTTATAAATAAAATTTCAGTGACCTATTGCTGCATAACAAGTCACCCCAAGCATAGTGGTTTTGAGCAATAGTAATCATGTATTTTGTAATCTGCAGTGTGAGCAGGGCTTGATGAGGGCATTGGGAATCAGCTGGGGTTACCAGAAGGCTTGAGGTGACTTTCTGGCTGGGGGCAGGAATCATGTAAGGTTTGCTCACGGACATGTCTGGTGGACAGTGCTGGCTGGGCTGTTGGTTGGAACGCATGCACGAGTCCTCACCATGTAGACACTTCTTTTCCTCACAGCGTGATGACTGTGCTCTAACAGTAAGAGTCCCAAGAAATCACAGCCGAAGTAAATAACATCTTTATGATCTAGACTTGGAAATCACACAGGGCCACTTTTGCCATAATCTATTGGTTGAAGCAGTCACAAATTTTCACCTAGATTCAAGAGGAGGGGACCTAGATCCCATTACTCCATGGGAAGGGTGAATATCAATCCTACATTTTTAGAACAGCATGGGGGTTAGGATATTAACCACTTTTGCAAACGTGATCTACCACGTTCAGAGAGTGAGAACCAAGTTAACACAAAGTAAGTTGGTATATTCAGCACGTTGTTTTTGTCATTGGAGCAGGAGGTAATACACAGGTGACAACAACTAGTTAAATAAACATTTCAGAGGAAATATTTTCCCACTTACATCTTTGTCAATCACTATATGAAAACACTGAATATACTTTGACTGACTTTCAGTTGCTCAGTGGTCCTGGATTTGGGTTCTGTCATTGGAGTTTGGCGGGTGTCACACAGAATCACCCTTAGACAAAAGCAAAAGAGTCCCCGGCCTATGGACGCTCCCACTCTGGGCCTCCTCTGATGATATCCTTTTCTACCAAGGGAGGAGTGCTTGGGGCCAGGGAACTTGCTCACACTGAGTCAGTACTTTTGTCTTTGGAATTATGCTCTGGGTAGTCAGGAACCAGAATTTTCTGTTCCAGTGACTTCGGGTCTGCTTTCCTCCTAGTCTGTTCTCCAGAGAGCAGACTGAGAGGTATGCGTGTGCACCCGTGGCCCAAATATTATTTGTGGAGGGTGTAGACAGAGCTTGACAGTGAAGCCTGGGGTATGCAGGTGTCCTGTGCAAAGTCTGGTTTGGTCACTTATTGGCCATGTGACCTGATCTTAGGCAAACTAGTTAACCTATTTGTGCCTAGTTTCTTCACTTATGAATGGGGGAATCATAGTGGTATCCACTACATAAAATTAGCTTAAAATTAAAGAATATAATGAATACAGTGCACAATGCCTTTTGCTTAGTGCTTGGCACTTGGTAAATACCAAATAATTTTAGGTATTGTTGTTATACGAGAAATACTTAATAAATATCAGCCCCTTCCCTTTCCCAGGGACAGTGCTAGAAGTAGACATCTAAGTCATTTTTCTGAGGAGTAGACATAAAAGTCAGAAGTCAGGCTTGTACAGCTAACCTGGTTGCTATTTGAGTAAATAAATTATTCTGAGTAAATAAATTATTCAGTCTTGTTAAGCCTTAGTTTTATAATCTATAAAATGCAAATAGGAGCGCCTGGGTGGCTCAGTTGGTTAAGCATTTGACTCTTGATCTCGGCTCAGGTCATGATTTCACGGTTCGTGGGCATGAGTCCCATGTCAGGCACCACACTGACAGTACAGAGCCTGCTTGGGGTTCTCTCTCTCCCTCTCTCTCTGCCCCTCCTCTGCTCCCCTGCTCTCTCTCTTTCTCTCTCTCTGAAAATAAATAAACTTAAAAAAATGCAAATAATTATCATGCTAGCCGAAAGGCCTAGTATTAAACTCTAATAATTCTAAGTAAACCTTACTCCAAACCCAAACTCCACAACCCCCTACCACTAAAGCAACCACTTCTTATATATTCCCTAGAGAAATATTCTGTGTTTATATAAAAATTTACCTGGGGGCGCCTGGGTGGCGCAGTCGGTTAAGCGTCCGACTTCAGCCAGGTCACGATCTCGCGGTCCGTGAGTTCGAGCCCCGCGTCAGGCTCTGGGCTGATGGCTCGGAGCCTGGACCCTGTTTCCAATTCTGTGTCTCCCTCTCTCTCTGCCCCTTCCCCGTTCATGCTCTGTCTCTCTCTGTCCCAAAAATAAATAAACGTTGAAAAAAAAAATTTTTAAAAATTTACCTGTATACATACCTCTACCCCCTTTCATTTACATAAATGTGATCCTACTGTACACATTGCTTTGTACTCTGTTTCTTTCATAAAAAAATATTTTGGTCATCACTCCATTTTGGTACATACACTTCATTTTTTATTCAGCTATGTATTATTTTATTAAATGAACATATCATAATTCATTTCAAACTTTCTTTATGAATGGACATTTCTGTTGCTTCCAGCATTCTGCAACAGTGAAGATCTTGCACATTGTGTTTAAGGGGATGTGTGGGAATATATGGGTTTTTGAACACATGTATTGGTAGATAAGTTCCCAGAAATAAAATTGTTGGATAAAGGCTACTTTTTACCTCCTCGCACTTCTGAGTACTATATTCAGCAATGTAGAAACTCCAAGTAATGAATGAATTACGTCAATTTTGGTCCTAAGTATACAATTGCCAACCAAGCTTTATGTTTTGCAGATCCTTTTTTGTTTCCCTCCACTTAAAAAAAATTTTTTTAACGTTTTATTTATTTTTGAGAGAGAGAGAGAGAGACAGAGTTGAATAGGGGAGGGACAGAGAGAAAGGGAGACAGGATCTGAAGCAGGCTCCTGGCTCTGAGCTGTCAGCACAGAGCCCGATGTGGGGCTTGAACCCACAAACTGCCAGATCATGACCTGAGCCAAAGTTGGACACTTGACCTACTGAGCCACCCATGCACCTCTCCTCCACTTTTAATGTTACGTGCTTATATGTCATCATATTAGGGAAACAGTTATCAGAATCTTGTGATGAGTCCTAATGGATTATATATACTTTGGCTGAAAACTTTTTCTTAACTCCATTATTTTCTTAGATCACTTTGTTTATTTATTTTTTAAGGTTTTATACGTATATAGTAATCTCTACATCCAACTAGAGGTTTGAATTTACAACCCCGAGATCAAGATTAGCATGCTCTATCAACTGAGTGAGCCAGGTGCCCCCTTAGATCCCTTTCTTTCTTTCTTTCTTTCTTTCTTTCTTTCTTTCTTTCTTTCTTTCTTTCTTTCTTTCTCTTTTCTTTTCTTTTCTTTTCTTTTCTTTTCTTTTTTTCTTTTCTTTTCTAAGTAGGCTCCACACCCAGTGTGGAACTCATGACCCTGAGATCAAGACCTGAGTTGAGATCAAGAGTTAGATGCCTAACCAACTGAGCCACCCAGGAGTACCTTAGATCACTTTAGATTAAGTTCCAGGATATTATTAGCAAGTACCATTTCTGTTCACTTTTCATATTCTCTCTTTCATAATCACTCTTTTTTTTTTTTTTTAAAGTTTATTCATTTATTTTAACAGAAAGACAGGGGGCGGGGAGGGGCAAAAAGAAAAGAAGAGAAAGAATCCCAAGCAGGCTGTATGCTGACAGCATCGGCCAATGGGTTCTGAACTGTGAGATCATGACCTGAGCAGAAACCAAGGATCTGACCCTTAACCGACTGAGCCACCTGGGTGCCCCCATAATCATTCCTGACAGTCACTTAATGACTAATATCTGTAACAGCTTGGAAAGCAGATAATCTGTATTTTAGATTTCAGATTAGGTAAGTGGATGCACAAGGAGTATAATGTGCTCAGCATTACCTAGCAAGCGAAAGACAGTCTGAAAAAGACCCTGATTGGTAATTATTTGCTTTTAATCAATGGAACTTTATTGTCTTTCAAAGCAGAGTGCTATCTGCAATCACATTTCCAATTTTAACTATCATTTGATGGAAGATATACTAACAATGTAATCTTCCTCTACAACTTCATTGGACATTATAAAAGGTTGCTCTTAAAATGAAAAACCAAATTGCAAGTGTAGGTGTCTCCTGGAATATTCCTCTAGGTGGACATTATAAGTGATAAGTTCCTCAGATTTTTTTTTTTTAACGTTTTATTTATTTTTGAGACAGAGAGAGACAGAGCATGAACGGGGGAGGGGCAGAGAGAGAGGGAGACACAGAATATGAAACAGGCTCCAGGCTCTGAGCTGTCAGCACAGAGCCCGACGCGGGGCTCGAACTCATGGACCGCGAGATCATGACCTGAGCCGAAGTCGGACGCTTAACCGACTGAGCCACCCAGGCGCCCCCTCAGATTTTTTTAAAAGATAAGCCATGATTATAGAAGTTCTGGTTTATTTGGAAAACTTTTCCTAAAAAGGACTTTAAATTTACCTCTACTCTCAAAATCTTAACAATTCTATGGAAGATGAAATCAAGGAAGGTACACAGCTTACTATAATACAGATAGAATATGGTAAATACAATAATAGAGTACAAAATACCATAAGAAAACAGATAAAAGATGTTTATTTTGGTTGGGGGAAATCACATTAGCTTTACTGAAGCAGTTGAAATATGAGATGGATATTGAAGAATAGATTTAATTTTGACAGGTAGAGATTGGATAAAAAACATTTGAAGGGAGCCTGGCTGGCTCAGCTGGCAAAGCATGTGACTCTTGATCTCTGGGTTATAAGTTCGAACCCCATGTAGGGTATGGATATTACATAAAAGAAAATCTTAAAAGAAGAAGAAGAAGAAGAAGAAGAAGAAGAAGAAGAAGAAGAAGAAGAAGAAGAAGAAAGAAACATTGGAAATTCAGAATGAGTGCATGAAGAGACACATAGAAATGGGGGGAAAAAATGAAGAGTAGACAGAATAGTTAGTAATCAAAACTGACTGGCTACAGAGTAAGAGACCAGGAGTGAATAGTGAAAGATGAAACTGGAATGATAATTGGTATACCATGGAGAGTCTTCAATTTGCTGGAGTTTGATCTTTATTCTGTAGAAGATAAATACCCCTGCTAGGGTTTGGCTCTATCATCATTATCATCATCATCACCTAATCATGGATAAGCCATATTTATACAGTTTTAACTAAAATGTGAATAAAAGTAACTCTAGAAACTACTATTTTCATAAATTCTGTAACATAAAATCTAAGAAAAACGATATGTTTATGTTCTGCATGAGTAACTTCACATCATGCTTCCTTAGAATCTCCCTGTCTTCCTATCATATTTCCTCTCTTAGGTCCCAACTAAATAGAAATTCTGAAGCTGCTGCTGCATGTAGGGATTTTAGTTGAAAGAATAATTTATTTCAAAGGCTGAACAATAATAGATTTAAGATCATAGGTCTAACTGAGATCCTTTTGTGTAAATATAACTTGTAGAACGCTCAGAAAAAAATGAGCACTGTAATAGATTTGCTTATCTGGTTTGGCTCATTTGAGCACCAGAGTCTTGACCAATATTTAAGTATTAGACCAGATATCTTTTTATAACAATGCTTGCAAGAGGTGTTTTTGTTTGTTTGTTTGCCTTTTTTGTATTTTATTTTTATTTTATTATTTTTTTAAATTTTTAAAATTATTATTTTAAAGAGAGAGAGCATGAGTTGGGAAGAGGGACAGAGGGAGAGAGAGAGAGAGAGAATCTGAAGCATTCTCAGTGCAGAGCCCAACACAGAGCTCGATCCCATGACCCTGGGAACGTGACCTGAGCTGAAATCAAGTCTGACACTCAACAGACTGAGCCACCCAGGCACCCCATCCTTTTAAATTTTATTTTGTATTATTTCCTTAGGATTTTGTTTTTAAGTAATCTCTACAGCCAACATGGGGCTTCGACTCCCAACCCTGAGGTCAAGAGTCACATGCCCTACCACCTGAGCTAGCCAGGTGCCCCTAGTCATTTTTTAAGTAAGCTATACACCCAACATGGTGCTTGAACTCAAGACCTGCAGATCAAGAGTCCTGTGCTGTACCACCTAAGCCAGTCAGGCATACCTAGGTTCTTTACTTTAAGACTTTATGGAACCAGTAAATAATTCATAAGGAATAATGGAACTCACAATATAAATAAAAATTACATGCATTTAAAGATACAATAGGGACACCCGACTGGTCCGGTCAGAAAAGCATGCGACTCCTGATCTTGGGGTTGTGGGTTTGAGCCCTATAGTGGGAATAGAGATTACTAAAAAAATAAATTAAAAAAAATGAAGATACAATAAGTTAAACACATCTGTGGTTATTAATACTATCCAGTCAGGGTTTGAAACAAAATACTGTGCCTCTTCACTAGGAAGTCTCAGTCTTTGGTTTTTCCAGATCCAGCCTGATCATATTCTCAATTCCATATTCTTTCCTAGAAATGTCTATGCTGTGATTGATAACTTCCTTGTTTTAGGGTTGTTGTCATTATTTACATGTTAATCTTATTTGATGCTAATGTGATTTAGTTTAAAATTAATTAATTTAAATCAATTAATTTCAACACTAATTTAAATGTTATTTAAAGTACTAAATTTTACAATCTGATTTCTGGGGTCTTTTGCTTCTGTCACTTTACTCTGCAAAACTTCTACCATAATCTACCTATTAACCTGATAATGATATCTATCTAATTGGTGTCTTCTGTCTTGAACATGTGTATTTGGTCATGATCCTCATTTGGTGAGCTGGAGGCGATAGGAGGGATACTTTAAGTTATAGCTTACTAGGTCATTTCTTGGTTGAGTTCAGACTGAAAACAGAATCCTTTGGGCAGAATACAGACTGATGGTATTTCCTATGTTGCATGTAACCAGTTTAGGTGGGGATGTGCCCAAGTTTAGGTGATGGAAACCCAACAAGAAGTCAAAGATATGATCATGCTAGTTGAGAATGGGTATCTTACAGCTTAAAGAAACTAGAGGAGACATCAAGATAGGAGTTACTGTCAAATGCTATATCTGGACTTTATTTTTTCTTTTAATGAAATTAAGGACCTAGGACATATTCTTTTGTTTTATTTGCATATATCTAAAACAATGTTTTTTTAAGCAGACTTCATGCCCGGTGTGGAGCCCAACATGGGGCTTCAACTCACGACCCTGAGATCAAGACCTGAGCTCAGATCAAGAGTCTGATGCTTAACTGACCGAGCTGCCCAGTTGCCCCTCTTTTTTTCTTTCTTTCTTTTTTTTTTTTTTTTTTTAATGTTTCTTAACTTTTGACAGAGAGGGAGAGTGAGCACAAATGGGGAGGGGAGAGAGAGAGACAGGATCTGAAGCAAGCTCTGCGCTGACAGCAGAGAGCCTGAGCCCAATGTGGGACTTGAACTCATGAACTGTGAGATCATGACCTGAGCCAAAGTCTGACGGTTAACCACTGAGCCACCCAGGTGCCCTACCCCCTTTTAAAAAGTAAACTTTACCCCCCAACATGGGGCTTAAACTCATGGCTCTGAGATTGTCATATGCCCTACCATCTGAGCCAGCCAAGTGCCCCAACAATTTTGTTCTTAAAAGAACAAAGCATTTAAAAATGCTTTGTTTTACTTGGAGTAACATAGCAATAAATCGCCTCGAATCTTCCACACTGTCTTATATAGAAATTATTTATTTCAACAATTTTCCTTTATAATGGATGGTAGCTTGCCAGACACTTGGTATTAAAAACTAGACTCCTAGCAATGCAGTTTTTTAAATTCATTAACCTTTATTCAACTCTTATGTTAATAAAAGTAGAAGGATCATGTCATTTTTCTGCAATGTATGGTATAATATAAATTGGGTTTGTATGACCTAAAGAATAGGCTTACAAAAGTACAAGAAATCGGGGCGCCTGGGTGGCTCAGTCGGCTAAGTGTCCAACTTCGGCTCAGGTCATGATCTCAGTTTGTGGGTTTGAGCCCCGCGTAGGGCTCTGTGCTCACAGCTCAGAGCCTGGAGTCTGCTTCGGATTCTGTGTCTCCCACTCGCACTCTGTCTCTCTCTGTCTTTTTCTCTCAAAAATAAATAAACATTAAAACTAAAAGAAATCTTCCCACAGGTTTTATGAATACTGAGTTTCTATTTTAATGTCTGTCTTCAGTTGCATACCATAAGGTCATTTCACCCTAGTTCATTTTGGGATCAGGCAAGTGAAATAAACGCTTTTGGGAACTGGATTTAACCTGGTTTAACCAACTTGCTGCCTCATGTAATGAATATTACATGCATCATACTGTGATATTGCTTAAATTAAGTGAGCTTATAAATTTAAGAATAATGGATGTAGGGGTGCCTGGGTAGCTCAGTCAGTTGGGCTTCTGACTCTTAATTTGGACTCAGGTCATGATCTCACAGTTGGTGGTATGGAGCCCCGTGTTGGGCTTTGTGCTGGCAGCATGGAGCTTGCTTGGGATTCTCTCTATCCCTTTCTCTCTCCCTGTCATGCTCTCTCTCTCTCTCTCTCTCTCTCTCAATCTCTCTTACAATATAAATAAATAAACATTAAAGAAAAAGAATAACAAATATATTTGACATAACTTATATGGACTATTCACTTTCATAATACTAGTTTATAAGGAAAAATACTTGTTTTTTAAGTCTGCACCATTGAGCTAAAAATAATGCTTACCAAATCAATGTATGTCGTGCTATTACCTATCCATGATAGTTATCAAGTATTTGTATACCTTTGTTAGAAGTGCTCATATAGTTGATTTAGACACCAATGAATAATAAAAGACCCATTTACAAATATAAGAAGCTAAGTTGTACAAAAACACCAGAGCTGTTGACTAAATCAGAATTCTAATTGGGTAAGGGAACTTGTATGCCAACTTTGAAAATCCTATTTCCTTTTTTTTTTTTTAATGTTTATTTATTTTGAGAGAGAGAAAGAGAGTGAAGGAGGGGCAGAGAGAGAAGGAGAGAGAGACAATCCCAAGTAGGTTCTGCACTGTCAGTGCAGAGCTAGACGTGGGGCTCAAACTCACAAACCATGAGATCATGCATGATGTGAGCTGAAATCAAGAGATGGGGCGCCTGGGTGGCGCAGTCGGTTGAGCGTCCGACTTCAGCCAGGTCACGATCTCGCGGTCCGTGAGTTCGAGCCCCTCGTCAGGCTCTGGGCTGATGGCTCAGAGCCTGGAGCCTGTTTCCGATTCTGTGTCTCCCTCTCTCTCTGCCCCTCCCGCGTTCATGCTCTGTCTCTCTCTGTCCCAAAAATAAATAAACGTTGAAATCAAGAGCAAAATGCTTAACTGACTGAGCCACCCAGGCGCCCCAGTCCTCTCTGTTTTTGATAAAAGCAGATTGGTTTCTTGTATTACTGACTTAATTCTTTCATTGAGAGTAAAAAATGTTTTATTCACAAATGCCTCTTTTATAGTCATCCTCTTTAGTTATAAAAGAAAACCAGAAACATACCTCCAGCTCTACACATAGTATTTTCACATATTCTTGCTTTCTTTATTCCTGTTTCATAGGAAGAATTATCCTGACCTTGATCCCACTCCTTTTGCCTACTCTAGGAAGTTACTTTGCCTAGGAGTTGTTTTTTTTCCCCCCATTTTTTTTGTCTTCATAGTTATGGAGACCGGAGCAGGGTTGAGCCTGATGGTGAAGTGAAAGACGCCCAACTATGTGGAGAGAAGGTTGCTTTGGTTGAAAATTTAACAACTGGCAGCCCTAATCTTACTAGACTTCTCAGCAGTTTTGATTCTGTTGATCTTTCTTTCCTTTTTGAAACTCTTCCTGGGAGGACTGTAGAGCACCATTCATATATTCAACCATTACATTGAACTCCCTCTGAAATATGATGCTAACTCTTAACGGAGCCTGAGTGTGTGCCAAGTTCTATACATGTATTCTCTTATTTCGTTCTCCCAATCTATAAGGCAGAGAAGTAGGCTTAATAGTTTACCTATGATCACATGGGCAAGTAAACGGCAGAGTAATGGATTTATATCCACATGTGTTAGGCACCATAGCCATGTCCTTAAATAGAGCATATAATACCCACTCCTCATTCCAGGTGCCCTGTTAAGGCCTGGAAATGCAGAGGTGAAAACAGTCACTACTCATGGAAGTTACCCTATGGTGGGAAAACAAAGCAAAACAAAAAAACAAATAGAATGTGATGATTTGGATCATGGGGGTATGATCCCAGGCAGTATGGGCCTTTGTTTACTGGGGGGGATTTCAGCAATGGCCTGGGAGAGAAGCTGGTGTTTGAAGGAAGAGTAAAAGTTTGAAAGATAGAGAGGAAATTCCAGGCAGAGGACAGAGCAAGTGCAAAGACATAGAAGTAGAAAGCATATTGTATTTTAGTGAGTTATCAGCAGATATGAATGGCTGAACCAGAGTGTTGAGAGGGGGTCACAGGAGATGAGACTGGTAATTCAGTCAAAAGCCAGATCATAAAAAGCCTTATTTATGACCATGACTCATTCATGATTTTCCTCCCAGTGCTTTCCCAGGAAGTTCTTTATTATTCTCCATCATTTCCTCTTCTCTCACTTGTCTTCGTTATTAGTGTCTCTCAGCGTTCTGCATTGGACCGTTATTCTCCCTCCTTCTCTCTCTCCCCGCCCCATCTCTCTCCCTCTCTCTGCAAACGATGAAGTTGTGGTCTGGAATCACAGCTGTTTAATGGAAGAGTGTACCTAACACACATACATATACACACATCATTTAAGATGCTTCAGCTAATCTTGCCTTAAGCCATAAAGAATCTACTGTTTACCTAACAAGGAGGTCAGAAGTTATTGATGTTATCAGTAATGTTATCAGTGATTGAAGCCTCTCTAATCTTTCTGTTTTGCAGTCCTCAGGTGTAATCTATGTTGTACCTCTTGGTCACAGGATGGCTGCCACAGTTCTAAGCATCATGTAGTTTTTTGTGGTAAACTACATCCAATGTGGGGTTCAAATTCATGACCCCAAGATCAAGAGTCACATGCTGTCTCTCTTTTTTTGTAAATTTAATTAATTAATTATTTTTAAAATTTATATCCAAATTAGTTAGCATATAGTGCAACAATGATTTCAGGAGTAGATTCCTTAGTGCCCCTTACCCATTTAGCTCATCTCCCCTCCCACAACCCTTCCAGTAACCCTCAGTTTGTTCTCCATATTTATGAGTCTCTTCTGTCTTGTCCCCCTCCCTGTTTTTATATTATTTTTGTTTCTCTTCCCTTATGTTCATCTGCTTTGTCTCTTAAAGTCCTCATATGAGTGAAGTCATAGGATATTTGTCTTTCTCTGACTGCCTAATTTCACTTAGCATAAGACCCTCTAGTTCCATCCACATAATTGGAAATGGCAAAATTTCATTCTTTTTGGTTGCCGAGTAATACTCCATTGTATGTATATACCACATCTTCTTTATCCATTGATCCATTGATGGACATTTGCACTCTTTCCATACTTTGGCTATTGTTGATAGTGCTGCTGTAAACATTGGGGTGCATGTGTCCCTTTGAAACAACATACCTGTATCCCTTGGATAAATACCCAGTAGTGCAATTGCTGGGTTGTAGGGTAGTTCTATTTTTAGTTTTTTGAGGAACCTCCATACTGTTTTCCAGAGTGGCTGCACCAGCTTACATTCCCACCAACAATGCAGAAGAGATCCTCTTTCTCCTCATCCTTGCCAACATCTATTGTTGCCTGAGTTGTTAATGTGAGCCATTCTGACAGGTGTAAGGTGGTATCTCATTGTGGTTTTGATTTGTATTTTCCTGATGATGAGTGAAGTTGAGCATTTTTTCATGTGTTGGTTGGCCGTCTGGATGTCTTCTTTGGAGAAGTGTCTATTCACGTCTTTTGCCCATTTCTTCACTGGACTCTTTGTTTTTTGGGTGTTGAGTTTGATAAGTTCTTTATAGATTTTGGATACTAACCCTTTATCTGATATGTCATTTGCAAATATCTTCTCCCATTCTGTCGGTTGCCTTTTAGTTTTGCTGATTGTTTCCTTCGCTGTGTAGAAGCTTTTTATTTTGATGAGGTCCCAGTAGTTCATTTTTGCTTTTGTTTCCCTTGCCTCTGTAGACATGTTGAGTAAGAAGTTGCTGTGGCCAAGATCAAAGAGGTTTTTGCCTGCTTTCTCCTCGAGGATTTTGATGGCTTCCTGTATTACATTGAGGTCTTTCATACATTTTGAGTTTATTTTTGTGTATGGTGTAAGAAAGTGGTCCAGGTTCATTTTTCTGCATGTCGCTGTCCAGTTTTCCCAGTACCACTTGCTGAAGAGACTGTCTTTATTCCATTGGATATTCTTTCCTGTTTTGTCAAAGGTTAGTTGGCCATATGATTATGGGTCCATTTCTGGGTTCTCTATTCTGTTCCATTGATCTGAGTGTCTGTTCTTGTGCCAGTACCATACTGTCTTGATGATTACAGCTTGAGTCACACACTCTTTTGACTGACCCAGCCAGACGCCATTACTCCCATCTCCCCGCACCCACCAAGTATCATGTCTCAATGTAATGTTATCCAAAGTAGAAAGCAAGGTTATGTGGAGTGTGGCACATGATGGCTAGGTCTTTCTCTGGTCACATCTCTTTTTGTGTATCAGGGAGAAAAATCTTTCCTAGATGTCATCCTTCAAAAACCTCCTTTCATTTCATTGTTAGAACTGGATCATGTGCCTGCCCCTAGAAAAATCTCTAGGAATAAGAACACGATGCCATGTGTTGGGGTTGGGTACATTATCATTTAACCAAAATGGTTGGGGAAAATTAGAGAAAGGTGTTAAGTAGCAAATCAACAATATCTGCTAAACTAAATAGCTAGAACTTGATTGAATTTTAGATCTCATGAATCTGCAGTTAATTTACTGGAATTTACTTCTGTTAGGCTTAAAGACTGAGTTTTATGTTCTGAGTTTTATGTTCTGAGTTTTATGTTCTCTTTCTATTTAGCTATCTCTATGAGGGCTTGATATAAACTTTGTGGTTAATGTTTCCATGGTGATCAAAAGCATTATCATCTAAGAGCATTCCTTTAGAACCTAACAGCAAAAGACACAGTTTAGATGATGATCACAGGAATAAACAAAAATGGTCCCTGGCAATTGTTGAGAATGTGTTTAGAAAGAATTTGTTCTTCAGTTCATGTGATGTATGCATTACATTACTGAAATTACCTCTGGGTTTAAACTTTAAAATATAATCAATAGAGATAAGAGTCTCAATTTTACACTCAAACTTCTGAGAGAATCTGTTGAGATGGTCTATATAATAATTCTTACAATAACTATGCTCTTATCTTTTCAACTTGGAAATTATGCTAAGATAGTGGTGCCTGGCTGGCTCAGTTGGTAGAACATGAGACTCTTGATCTCTGGGTGGTGAGTTTAAGCCCCAAGTTGGTCACAGAGCTTACTTAAAAAAAAGAAAAGGAGAAAAAACACAAAGAAAATTATGCTAAGATGAAAGAAGGTGTGGTATCACTTAGTTCATTTTATAAATATTTTTTGATGCCTAATATGCCTTTATAACACTGTCAGGCAGCGTTACAGAATTTGGGAAGCAACAGTGACAAAATGAAGTCCCCGGCTTCATGAAGCTTATATTGCAGCAGGTAGGAAAGATAGAAAAGAAAGATATAAAAATAAATATATGCCATGTTACGCCTATTGGTATAGCTACTATCAAAAGGCAGAACGTAATTATTGACAAGGATGTGGAGAAATTGGAGCCCTGTGCACTGCTATTGGGTATGTAAAATGATACAGCTGCTGTGGAAAACAGTATGGCGGTTCCTCAAAACATGAGAAATAGAACTCCATATGATCCAGCAATTCCTCTTCTAGGTATATAACCAAAAGGGTTGAAAGTGCGAACTTGAACAGCTATTTGTATACCCATTTTCACAGGAGCATTCTAGCCAAAAGGTGAAAGCGACCAAAGTGTCCATCCATGGAATAGTGGATAAACAAAATGTGGTATATACATATTATGTTTCACATATATTTCACATACAATAAAATATTATTCAGCCTTAAATAGGGAGGAAATTCTGACACATGCTACAATAATGGATGAATTTTGAAGACATTATGTTAAATAAAAGAAGCCAGTCACAAAAGGACAAGTACTGTATGATTCTACTACCATGAGAAACCTATAGTAGTCAAATTCAAAGAGACAGAAAGTAGAATGGTGGTTGTCAGGGGCTGTAGAGAGGGTGAAATGGGGAAATTGTATAAGGGGTATGAACTTTCTGTTTGGGAAGGTGAAGACTTTTGGAAATTGGTTGCATGACAATGTGAATGTACTTTACGCTACCAAACTGTACATTTAAAAATAGTTGAGCAGTAAATTTTATGTTATCTGTATTTTACCACAATTAAAAAAAATAAAACAAGAAGGGAAGAAGGAAGGAAGGAAGGAAGGAAGGAAGGAAGGAAGGAAGGAAGGAAGGAAGGAAGGAAAGATAGGTAGAAATATTAGGTAGTGATAAGGGCTATGCAAGAAGTCAAACACAGATATGGGAGCACATGGCATGAGCAGGGTACAGATTGCTATTTTATATTTGGTGGTCAGAGAAAACCTCCCTGATGAGCGACAGTCAGTCGTACAGAGTTTTGAAGCATAGGAAGGAGGGATCACCCATCTGGGGGAATAGCATTTTAGGCATATGTTAAGCGGATGAGAATGGTCAAAGGTAGGACCAGTTTGGTATTTTCCAGGAATAGGGAGATTGTCGTTGTAGTTTAAGCAGTCTAGGTAAGGTCGAATGAGGCCTCAGAGGTGAGGATGGGCAGATCGTGTTTCAGGTTGTGACACTGAGTGTGTTAAATGCATCTTGGTACGAATAAAATATGGATATTATATTTCTCTATACTTGTAGGCATAATGTCATTTGTTTGAAAGCAGATGATCATATTGACCTAAATCATATATGTTTTCATTCTGTATACTCCTACAGTTAATAGAGGAACGTTCATATTGGTGTATACAGCCCCTAAACTGTCTTTAGTGACATTCTTCTCTACTCCCCTCACCACCTCCCACTCTACCCCATTTGCTCATCTTTTAAAGGAATATTTTTCCAAGATTTTCAAATTACAGACTTAATATTCTGTTTATATCTTCAGAGTCAGAAATTAAGCTTATTTTAAGAATTCTGCTTTTGAAAAAATAATTTAAAAGTACAGAAATCAAAGTATAAGCCTTCTTGATTTTAGAATCATTGAGCAATTTACTGAAAACGTATAATAAGAGGAGTTTTCTTAGTGTTTATAAATATCCAGCAATAGTTTACTATTAACTTTATATATAAAATTAGATATTACATACAAGGTTCAGTATATAGCTAGCTGTAGTGTTCAATATAGACAGTTATTGTTAAAGTACTATTATATAAATTACTTAACGCATATTTTTACATGGAACTGAAAAACAAAACAAAGCAAAACTTGTAATTATGGCACAATGTGTGATTATGCCATAAGATTTAGCCTCAAAAGACCAGGATCAAGCATGTATTATTTACTAGATGTAAGCCCTTTGGAAAGCTGGAAAGTTAAGAATCCTCTCTGAAACTCAGTTTCTTCACTTGAAAATAATATCCATCCAACATGGTTGCTATATGGACTAATTGAGATATTGTAAGTAAAGCACATGGGATACACTTAATTAATTGTTACAAAATTAGAAATCATATGTGGTTAATAATGTCATTCAAATAGGAATTATTAATGCATTTACAGTGGCTCTCCTCCATCTAGAAGGGGATTAGGGGTGGAAATCTGATTAGAAGGGGCAGATACATGGGGGAATCTGTCTTGAATCTGTAGTTGCATAGCAAACGTACTGTTTCAGTTAGGTTGTATGTTCTTTGGGGGCCTCTTTTGCCCCCTAGGCACCACTATGAATTTAGTTATTCTGAAAATTACAGTCTGTTTCAACATTCCAAAATCAGAGAAAATGCTATCATTCATATTAGTGTATATAGTGACTAATATCTACACATTTTATATATATAGCACTTACCAAGTGCCACTTTTATAAATAACTTTACATGCAGTGATGTGGCCATGTAACCAGTTCAAGACGAACCTATTATTAAAATACCAGAAATTCTGTGAGTTGACTGACCTCACACTGGTAGGAAATTGGTAATTGCTACAAAGCATACTTACTACCCAGACCTATTTTTAAACATTTACGATCACACCATTATGTGCACCAACTCCATTTACTCTCACAGTGACTTCATAAAATGGATACAATTATCATTCCCACTTTACAAATGACGAACTGAGACCAGGGAAGTTGAGGTCACTTGTCCCATCCACGGTCACATAGATAATAAGTTGCACAGTAGGGATTTTTATTTCAGCAATCAGGCTCTGAAGTTCATGGTCTTAAACTCTTTGCATTGTCAATGTTGCTTGATCCCAAAGCTGTGTTCTCTCCTTGCAGTGTTTTCTACAAAAAAGAATGCAGCCTCACAATGGAAGGTTGGAATGTATTCTTAAAAGTCATCCACATGGCGGGGGCGGGAGTGGGGTGGGGGGTGTGCCTGGGTGACAGCCGACTTCAGCTCTGGTCATGATCTCTCTGTCCGTGAGTTTGAGCCCCACATCTGACTCTGTGCTGACAGCTTGGAGCCTGGAACCTGCTTCAGATTCTGGGTCTCCTTTTCTCTCTGCCTCTCCCCTGCTCACGCCCTGTCTCTCAAAAATAAATAAACATTAAAAAGAAATTTAAAAAAAGTCGTCTACATTGGTTTTCACCGACAGCAGACACAATGGGCTACTCTGGATTGGAAACAGCCTGGGTCTCCCTCTACTTCTAAATAGCACTCATTTACCCCCTGAGACTTGTATTCCTCTTCTAAAAGTAAAGAATTTGATTATATCTAAAATGTCTTCCATGTATAAAATTCCTACTTATCCAAAGCCTGTCCAATTCTGTCTCTTGGCACCGGTGTTTGTAGACTCAGCATCTGCCCCACAGGTAGCCTGTGATTCTACCGGTGAGCAAGCATTTGAGTCTGTTGGCAATTTTTCTCTGGTTGTTTTATACACGTACATATTTTTTATAGAAATCAGGTAGGTTTGGGGCACCTGGGTGGCTCAGGAGGTTAAGCACCCAGCTCTTGATTTTAGCTCAAGTCATGATTTCACTGTTCCTGGGATTGAGCCCTGTGTCAGGCTCAGAACCTTCTTGGGATTCTCCATCTCTCTCTGCCCTTCCCCTGCTTTCTCTCTCTCTCTCAAAAATAAATAAGCATTAAAAAATTAGGTAGGTATTAGGCTAATAGCTTATCATGATTTTGAAAATTACACTTTAAACGTTGTGAAGGAGGAAGCCCTATCTGTTTTGCTCACTGGCATGGATGAAGTATTACCTCAAATTTTGACAGTTGTTGAGTGATTACATGAAATTTTCTTTGGTTCACTTCAGCAATTCAACTGCAGTTCGAATCAACAAGTGTTACTATTATGGGTGTAGTTGAATATATTGGGGGTGGAAAGAAATTAGAAAATTGGAGACAGAAAAGCTACTTGCTGGCTTAATCGGTAGAGCATACAACTCTTGATTTTGAGGTTGTGAGTTCAGGCCCCACAGTGGATGTAGAGATTACTTAAAAATAATTAAAAAAAAAAAAAGAAAGAAAAATAAAAAGGAAAGAAAATTGGAGACAGACACCAGTGATGTGATGTCATATGTGTGTGTGTGTAACATACATATTTGCATATATATGCATAGACTATCTGTGGAAGGAGGGGCGCCTGGGTGGCTCAGCTTTAAGCTCCCGACTCTTGGTTTCAGTTCAGGTCATGATCCCAGGATCGTGGGACTGAGTCCCCCATTAGGCTCCGCAATGATTGTGGAGCCCACTTAGGATTCTTTCTCTCCCTCTGCCCCACTCCCTTGCTTATGTTTTCTCTCTCTCTCTCTCTCTCTCTCTCCCCAATAAATAAAATAAAAAGATTTAAAAAAAAAGAATATCTGTGGAAGAAAATGGAAGAAACTGATAACATTGCTTTCCTTTAGGAATGAAAAGTGTAAGTTCAGTTGTAAACCTACCCACAGTCTCTCCTTAAAAGAAGATCCCATTGGGACGTCTGGTTGGCTGTCAGAAGAGCATGTGACTCTTGATCTCTTGTGAGTTCAAGCCCCACACTGGGTGTAGAGATTACTTAAAAAGAAAAAAAAAAAAAAAGAGAAGATGCCATATCTTCTTTTCTTGTGGAGAGGAAACTAACTCCCCTAATTGGCTCAATGATGGGACTGTCAAGTTCTATAAAACATCTTAACCGATGGGAGCCTTCCTGCTGTTCCTTCCTTCTAGTTAAGTGCAGGGCCAAAAGGCACCTCAGGAATGGTGTAGTGACTTTCCATCATATGTATTCAAAGTCATTAATTGTCAAGAGCTATTGACTCAGACATTATGCTGGGAAGACCTCTGTTAGGGGTATGTATGATCAATGGAAGACAAATAGCTGTAGTCCCCACTTTGCTTGGTGATACAGAGATAGAGAGAGTGATCTGAGAACTTTGAGGAAATCTGACCAGGAGAACATGTCCCCTCATTTTATTAAGGATGATCCCTGGGGCACCTGGCTAGCTCAGTTGGTAGGGCATGTGACTCTTGATCTTGGGGTTGTAAGCTTGAGCCCCATGTTGGGTGTAGAAATTACCTAAAAGTAAAATCTTAAAAAAAAAAATCCGCATCATTTTTCTTTCAGGATCTCAAGGAATAATTCTCTCATTTTCCAGTGTCATTTATTATAATAGCAATTTGTTTCATGAAATGTGTTTCCATTGTACAAAGTGTTCATGCTTATTTTAAAACATAAGAATAAAAAGCAATACAGAGAAAAGGTCTTCCATTGTTTTACCACCCCAAAATAACCACCATTGCTGTGAGACATTTCTTTCCATTTTCACTTTTTATAGTACTTTGTTGGTGTGTGTAGGAAGTAATCTGGGCATTTTGCCCAGTTTGGTTTAATTTTTGTTTATTTGTGAAGTGTCTTAGGTTGCATTACACTTATTAAATCATTACTGTTATTAGCTGTTACTAATGATACATCATAATGGGTTCTTATCAATCTAAAATTGAAGCAATAAAAGTTCATTCCTTAGGGCAATCTGTCATATATTGTTTTAATTATGAAGAAGTGACACACAGTGGAAATATAACTCTAACTACAATGAATTTAAAATTCCCTGGATTGTGGTTCTTTAAACATTTCTTCTCTGTATATATTGCTTCGTGTAAAATCAGAGTGTTTCTTTTCCTGTCCCCAGCACTCTGTGGCCTTTTCTACCTTCCCACTTTTACTCATCTCTTCAATCTTCCCAATCTCTACCTGTCAAGACTTAGGCCATCTTCAAGGACTGCCTCCAGATTTACTTCCTACAAGGAGGCTTTCCTTGTCCCACTAACTTTCACCCTTAACTTTCACAACTTAAACAGCAGTGAATCTGTCATTTTCTCAAGCTCCTGCACTACTTACTATCTGTACCATTCATGTGGTATTTATATTCCATTTCCCTTTTTTATTGCGGTCAACAGCTCATAATGTAAAATTGACTATCAACCATTGCTAAGTGTACAGTTCAGTAATGTTAAGTATATTCATACTGTGGTGCAACTGATCTCCAGTACTTTTTCAACATGCAGAACTGAAACTCTATACCCATTAAACAACAGTTCCCCGTTCCTCTTACCCCAGCCCCTAGGAACCACCATTCTGCTGTGTTTCTAGGAATTTGGCTACTCTTGACACCTTGTGTAAGTGGTATCAAATAGTATTTGTCTTTTTGTGACTGACATTTCATATATTCCATTTTCCTTGGTTGTGATTATTTACATATGTGTCTTTCCTTTTCTATCAGATGTTAAGCTACCAGAAAGATATTGTCATGCACATTTTCTGATCCTTCGTATTGATCAGTATGGAATAGTTTTCATTCAATGTGCTCAACATGGGGCGCTGGGATGGCCAATTGGTTAATGAAGCGTCTGACTCTTGATTTCGGCTCAGGCCATGATCTCACTGTTCTTGAGATCAAGCCCCCACATTGGGTTCTGTGCTGACCCTGCAGATCCTGCTTGGGATTCTGTCTCCTCTCTCTCTGCCCCCTCTCTGCCCCTCCTCCTGCATGCACTTGCATGCTCTCTCTCTCTCTCTCTCAAAATAAATAAATAAACTAAAGAAAATTAAATATGTTCAATAAACTTGTGTTGAATGAGTACAGTCAGATTTTCAAATCTGACCCATGCATAGAATTGCTTTAGCTACATGTCCTGCATACTTGTGGGAACCATGAGGGATACTTAGGTAACATTTCCAATTCCTAGGTTCTTTTTTTTTTTTCTTTTCACAGCAAGTTTTAGCTTTGCTGGCAGATTCAGTGTAGGTAATTTGAGAGTCATTTGTACTGCTTTCCCCCAAATTCTATGTTTTCTTTTAGGTTTCAGAATAGAGGGGCACCCGGGTGGCTCAGTCGATTGAGCATCTGACTTTGGCTCAGTTCACGATCTTATGGTTGTGAGTTTGAATCCTGCGTCAAGCTCTGACAGCTCAGAGCCTGGAGCCTGCTTCATATTCTGTGTCTCCCTGTCTCTCTGCCACTTCTCTGATCATGAATGCACTCTCTCTCTCAAAAATAAATAAAAATTGAAAAAAAAAAAAAAGAATGGAAATAAACCCAGGGATTACCAGTACCTTTCAATTAAATTTTATATATAATATGTATGTTATATATAACATACATATGTTATATATTATATACTATATGTTATATATAGAATTTATTATTTTATTATTTTACTACATTTTATTATATTATTACTTTATTATTTTATATGTATAATCTTTTACCTAACTTAATGACTTAAACTGCTAAATTACTTCATTTATCTAACTTAAGGACATAGCTGCCAAATATATCTTAAAGAAATGAAAAATAGAACCATAGAATTTATAAGATCAAGTTCTCTAATTTACACATGAAGAAATTGAATCTAGAGAACTGGGGGTACTGAAGAATGTGGCAGATCATCATCACTTCCCCTCCGTGGTGGCAAATTTCAGGCTTGTACCAGTTGGGGAAGAAATTTTTGATCACATAGGCTTTTCCTTGCAAGCGACATCATTTCCACAGGTGCTGAATGTTGGTAGGGTTAACTCTCTTTCTGCAAATCCTTTTTAGAGGTAAAATGGGTGATAAGTCATCCCACTCACAGGCGCTGGTGGGGGGCTAACTTACAGTGATATTGCCCCTTATTCCAGTAGCCCTGGTGGAGCGGAGCCCTGCCGAGCTGGGGAGAAAGAGAAGTGCCTAGAGAATCATGACAGCAATTCTTTCTTTAAGGAGCACCATTAAAATGGTTATGACAGTTGGGTAGTGGTGGTGGTGATGGTGGTGGCTCTTTCCAGAATGTCCCCTAGTGTTTTTAAGATCTTAGGCTCTGAAGAGTCACTGGCTAGGTTGAAATGCTGGCACTGATGCTTACTTGCTGTGTGACCTCAGACTGGTGACCTCATCTCTCTAATCCTCAGTTTCCACATCTGTAAATTAGGGATAAAGTGTAGCATAGAGCTGTCGTGAGAATTAAATGAGGGGCACCTGGCTGGCTCCATCTGTAGAGCATAGGACTCTTGATCTCAGGGCTATGAGTTTGAGACCCACATTGGGGACAGAGATTATTAAAAAAAAAAAAAAAAAGGAATTAAATTATATCTGGCACATAGTAAATACTTTATAAACATTAGTTATGTTACATGGCTGAAAGAAAAGTGCTAACAGGTCATAATGCTTGATTTAAAAACACAGTAGACTATGATATGTCCAGAAAACATATAGCTTCTCTCTGGAAATTTGCTGCCTGTCACTGAAACAAGTCTTTCACTGTACATATAATATTATTTCTGTGAAATTTAAATTAATATATATCAATCATCTATCCTGGTTATCAGTTCCTGCATAACAAATCATTTCAATATTTACTGGCTTAGAACTATGGTAATCATTTATGTGTTCATGATTCTGCCATTTGTGCAGGACTGGGTATAGCACCTTGTTTTTGCTGCACATGGCATCAGCTGGGACAGCTTGCCTGGTGTTGGATGATCCATTTGTTTTTTGTTTTTTTAAAAAAAAGTTTAACATTTTTATTTATTACTGAGAGAGAAACACAGAGCATGAGCAAGGGAGGGGCAGAGAGAGGTGGAGATACAGAATCCGAAGCAGGCTCCAGGCTCTGAGCTGTCAGCACAAAGCCTGATGTGGGGCTAGAACTCACGAACTGTGAGATCATGACTTGAGCCAAAGTTGGAGGCTTAACCAACTGAGCCACCCAGGCGCCCCTGGATGATCCGTTTGTAAGATGGTTCATCACATGACTGGGAAATGGGTGCTGGTTATTAACTGTGAGTTTGGTTGCAGGAGACGTTCATTTCTTGCTCAGCTGCAGTTCCTTGGTTCTGTCAGCTGGGTTCTTGGCTGTCTTCCACGTGGCCTCAGCATACAGATAGCTTGGGTTTCCCCCTAACTTGGTGGTTTCAGGATAGTTGACTGTGTATGTGGGGAGTAACTTCCATGCGTGCAAAAAGAGAAGCTACTAAGCTTTCTTGAGGCTTAGGCCTGATTAGTGGTGAGCATGTATCTTCCACTGTATTTGACTGGTTAAAGAGTGTCGGATTCAAGGTGCCTGGGTGGCTCAATTGGCTGAAAATCCAACTTTGGCTCATGTCATGATCTCACAGCTGGTGGGTTGGAGCCCCGCATCAGGCTCTGTGCTGACAACTTAGAGCCTGGAGCCTGCTTTGGATTCTCTCTCTGCCCTTCCGCCACTCACGCTCTGTTTCTCTCTCTCAAAAATAAATAAACATTAACAAATTAAAAAAAAACCAACAGTGTCAGATTCAAGAAAAGGGGACTGCATAAGGATGTAAATAGCAGGAGATGTGGGCATTGGGGCCCAAAGAGCATCATACCACTCATCTAATACAAACATTTGGCTACTTCTTGGAATATAAGAGAATATTCATTTATTATTTCCACAGTTATTTGCTGAGCATCTATCCTGTGCCAGGGCTTGTAGTAGACACCGGGGATACCACTTGTACAATTGAACAAAATGTACAAGGTCCTTGTCCTGATAGATCATACATCAGGCAATTAAACAAGTGATTTCATTAACTCGTAATTTGATGGGTGCTCTGAAAATGGTAAGAGCTATACTGCCAACATTTAGCAGGGATCTCAACTTAGTCTGTGGGTTCAGGGAAATTCTGATTTGTGAGGTAAAAATAATACATTCTATAGGATTTGACGAAAGGAGAGAAACAGTTAAAGTAGGCAAGGAAAAGTCTGTTTTTTTCTGCTATTAAATGATGTGAAACACTTGAAATGGTAAGGTGTAAGGAGGAAGCTTTCCAGATGAAAGAAATGAGTGCTGAGCCTGGAAGCAAGTGTGTGTGTGTGTGTGTGTGTGTGTGTGTGTGTGTGTGTGTGTGAGAGAGAGAGAGAGAGAGAGAGAGAGAGAGAGAGAGAGAGACAGAGAGGATGAGAGAGAGAGAGAGGGATAGAGAGAAATGAGGTGAGTGGTTCCTTTCTACAGCAGGAGTGCTGGGTTTGTAGTACTTTACTGCTCTCTAATTTGGGGCCATGTCACATGCTTACAAAATAGCAGGCAGAGAGGAGTGTATTTGATATTCATGAATCTAGGGATTGGCTGTTTGACCTTGAGGTAATCAGCAAAATACCCAAGTGATTCCAGAGAGAGGGAAGGCAAATGTGCATGGGATGCAAGCTTTTAAAGGTTACCTCTGCCTTCCCTCCCTTGTGCCAAATTACCAAATTCCTGATATTCTCATGGTAGAGGGCGGGGAGTGGTTTCCTCCCATCTCCCCTCCAATCACTCTTTCTGACAGATCTATGTTGTTGCCCTTTCTTTTATTAACAGAGGAAAATATCAGAGAACCACTGGTTTAATTCAGGTGTGCTGGGAAGTTTCCAGAAAAAAAATTTCTTACTGAAAATACCATTGTCATTGTTGAATATTACCATTGCCTGATTTCCTATTTAAAGTAGGCATTTTTATCAATTAGAATAAAGCAGGGGCACATTTAATCAGTTTAAGCCTACTCACCTGTGTAATAAGGAAGCTGGATTAGATCCAGTAGTTTAGGTTTAATACTCTGTTTCTGCTTTAGGAATTAAAAACATGTAGTTTGAGTTTCATTTCTCAAATATATTTGTTTCATTTTTAGACATTTTTTAAAAAAAGCATACACATTGAAATACGTTAAGTGCAAAATTTAATAACTGGCAAACACAAATTTGAGTTAAATTAAAATCTCTATTTTTTTCAAGCCTGCACCCAATAGTTAAATTTGGTCAATGAAAACTATACAACAGTGGTGTCATTTTCCATCAATAATCCTGAACCTTAAGGGACTCTTCCCCTCCCCCGTTAATGCTCTGTCTCTCTCTGTCTCAAAAATAAATAAACGTTAAAAAAAATTTTAGAAAAAGAAAAAAGGAAAAAAAAGGGGCGCCTGGGTGGCTCAGTCGGTTGAGCATCCGACTTCAGCTCAGGTCACGATCTCGCGGTCCGTGAGTTCGAGCCCCGCGTCGGGCTCTGGGCTGACGGCTCAGAGCCTGGAGCCTGCTTCGGATTCTGTGTCTCCCTCTCTCTCTGCCCCTCCCCCGTTCATGCTCTGTCTCTTTCTATCTCAAAAATAAATACATGTTAAAAAAATTTTAGAAAAAAAAAATAAGGGACTCTTAATGCTGTCCGGAAACATTCCTGCACTTCCCTCATCTCAGGCATGCAGATTTCATTGAGCATCACTCTCACCTAGGGGGCCTGTTAAAACATGAATCAGGGGTGCCCTACCTCCAAAGTTTCTGATGGGGCCTTGAGAATTTGTAATTTCTAACAAGTTCCCATGCCATACTGGTGCGGCTGGTCGGGGCACCACAGTTCTGTAAACCTGTGTCTTAAGCCACTCACTCTCTCACTTTATTTCATAATTTCCCCTCTCCATTCTCTTAAACTTCTAACATCTCCTCCTTCACACTCATTCTCAGCTGATGACCTTGCTTCTGGATTCACTGAGAAAACTGAAACTATCAGAAGAGAACTACGCAAACTCCCATCAACATCAGCAAGTCTGTGCCCACCCAGTGGGGCCGAGCACATAATAAGCAACCAAGTTATTTTCTTAGATAAGTCTTATGAAGTGCCTTAACAACAAAATATAGATTTGGATTTAAATAACACATTTATCCTAATAAAATACAGCTTATATCACTTTTATATTAGTGAACATAAATATATTATGTATTTATCTATTTGAGTTATACTGCAAAAAACAAAATTGAAAACCCACTGGAGTTTATGACCTTCAAGATCCCTTGCAGCTGAATCGCTTTTAAGACTTCATGTAATGTGGAATAATGAGATAGGAATTGAAACGAGACAGAATAATCCTCAAAAAGGGAAGGAGGGGTGTCACTTCCATAGACAAATTAAGTGGAGAAAAACTACAGGAGTTATTTTGTTGGGCAAAAGGTCATTGTCATGATGAAGGACTTCCATAAAGAGTTGGATTAGTAATCCGTCACCACATGAAAAGATATTATGTAGGTGAGTGATCATCTGAATTATGTTTAAAAAAATCACTTGCCACCGTGTGGTGCTTAGGTGCAATGAGGACAAGAGTGTTAGCATGACTGGTGAAGGCAGTACAGTAATCCATGGAAGAGATCATGGTAATTTGGTGCCATCGATAGTGCCATCAATAGAGGTAGAGAAAAGTGAATGGTATTGAATATTTAGGAGACAGAGTTCACAGACTTCCTGATGAATATGGTTGTTGAGGGAAAGAAGGGAAACAAGATGATGCAAGGTTGTCATTAATGATAGTTCGAGTCATTGTTCTATTTTCCTCTTAATACTTTCTGTATTTCCCCAATTGTTGTCTTGCGTTAATAATGAGAAAGAAGGAGGCACCTGGGTGACTCAGTCAATTAAAGATGGGACTCTCAATTTAGTCTCATCTCAAGGTTTGTGGGTTGAGCCCCGTGTTGGGCTCTGTGCTGACAGCATGAAGTCTGCTTGGGATTCTCTGTCTCCCTCTCTTGCCACCCCTCCCCTGCTCCACACTCTCTCTGTCTCTCTCAAAATAAATAAATAAACTTAAAAAAAATCAGAATGAAGTAACAGATGTCATTTACAATATTAAACATAGTGAATAAAGTTGTAAGCCATCTAAAAGTAATATATTATATATATATTCTTACATATATTTTTAAAGTTTATATCTAAAATATTCTGTTTACAGAAACAATCGTGACATATTTATTGAACGATAGATACTTTAGGAGGACAATCTTCAATCTCTCGGCATAAACATACGTTGTATTTTCTGCACTAAGATGCGGGAACTTCAACATACTCCAGATTGATTGGATCGCTGTTAATCCTAGGGGATTCTTTCTAGCTGTAAGAAAGCCCAGGTTACTGTTTTAATTAGTGGTTTCTCTGTTTACTTATTTCCAAGAGGGTGATAGTTTGCTGTGTTAGAAACCTGGTCTGCTTTAGATGCAAGTGTATAATTAGCACTAATGTTCATTCAGGGCCAGAAAACATCAGTATGCTTTTTTTTACAATTTATCAGAAAAATATGATTAGAGTTTTTGGGGCTGAGAGAAGGGCTGTATAATGCATTTTTATACTAAAATAATAGATCAAAATTAAATCGTTGCCAGTATTTTTCCTCCCCTCCCCCAGGTAGGATGATCAGGTAGTGACTCTTATATGTCCCCTGTGTTCTTTTGCTTTCCTTTCTCTCTTGTCTCTTCCTAGCCTGTCTCTAGTCTCACGCTGTTCTAGTTTGATCCTTTACCACTAGAGAGATCTTTAATAAACTCACATTTCATAAAGGCTTATAAAGATATATTTCCTTGCTTGAAACAATTAAATGATTCTTCATTACCTTTAACAGAAAGTCCAAATTCTTAATAAGGCTTCTGAGGTTCTCCAAAGTCTGGCTTGTCCCTTCTGACCTTCAGGGACTTCAGGGCCCCAGGTCTCTGAATGGGCTGGGAAATTTTTGCTTCTCGTCCAAATTCCTTTGTTTAGATCCCAAGTCTTCCCCCTCCCTTTCAACCAAGGAGTCTACTTCTCTTTCTCGAGTCCTCTCAAGAGTCACACCTCTATGGGAGGCTTTTCTGAGTCTCCAAGGTTGAATGCATCAGCCCTTCTTTGTGCTCTGCCTCCACCTTTACAGGCTTGCATTACTGTCGCCTACAACAGCTTACTGCACTTCTTTTTGGTAACATCTGTCACATCCTTAAAGGCATGGACTATGTCTTATTCATCTTATTCCCAGTGCCTAGCACAGGGCATAGTGCAGAGAAGGCACAAGATATGTTATATGAATCATTCAATGAATGGTAGTGGTTTTCTTGGGAAAAAAAAAAAAAACTTTAAGAAGTAAACATTTTGGTTACAGGATGATTTTTCTAGCTTGGAGGTTTTATTTTCCAAATTCTCACCACCATCCGGTTCCTTTAAATGTGGTTAGCTGTCAGTATTCTAGTCCAGGTTCTGAAGAGGGAGAAAAAAAAAAAAAAAAAAAAAAGGAAAAGCAGAAACAAATAGCTATTACCAAAAGAGCAAAGGCATTATTCTCCGAAGGATTATTATCTCATATGACAACCACTCTCTCCCTAGCAACCATCATTTATCATGTGCTTCTGCATCCAGAGATTCAGCTCTGCCTTTTGCACCCAGGCATCAACACACAAGAGAAAGATATTAGCTCAACTTCCTTTCCTTCTGTGATCTAACTGCTTTCATTAGTCTTTTCCCTAATGAATAGGCTTCCCCTTTTCTAAAAGCACTTTCCAATAAGACATCTTCTTCCCAACAAGTCTGGCACCCCTACACTTGGCCCTACCCAGAAAGCTTCCTTTTCCTTACATTGTCGTCTTGACAGACAAAGCCTGTCCTGTCCATGGTCTCTCTAAGGGCTGGAATTAGGAACTGTGGGTGGCAGAGCAGCCTTAGGGTTCATAGCGTTGTCTAGTGCAAGCATTCATAGTCAGAGTTCGTTCTGGATAGAATTTAGAATTGCGATTTTGTTTTTTCTTCACCATTACATTTAGATGTTATTATTCTTCCTGTCAAACAGCTTGTTTGTACATCTCTATAATTGGCATTGGACTCAAACAACTGCATAAAGCATTTTCCTTACTAATTGATATAGTTATGATGTAACAAAGTTTCAGGTACTAGATGCTAAATACATGGCCCCTTTACTTGAATAGGTTACTGTTTAGAAAAGGGAATAAACACTTAAACAAAAGTGTGATAAATACCATGCAAACCTGAGGAAGGTCTTCAGAGAGGAGATGAAATCCATTCTATGTTAGCATGGCATCCTCCTTAAACTTTGTACTGATGAAAGAGAGAGAGAGAGAGAGAGAGAGAGAGAGAGAGAGAGTGGGGGGGGGGAGGGGGGGTGTGGAGTTGGATGAACAGAGACCCTAGATAAGGCTGGTTCAGGTAGGTTGGGGCCAGAATGTTAAGGGCCTTGTTTGTCTTGATAAGGAAGAGTTAGGGCATTATCCTTTGAACAATGGTCACCCATAATAGATTTGCAAGTACAGGAGTAACATGAACAGATATATTTTCATTCTTAGAACAAAGTAAAAGTAAAATTGCAGAAAAGTGCCCCAGAATAAAATGTCAGATGATCCAAATGTCAGATGATGGTTCAGTGACAATGCATGAGATTTGGGGGATTAGCCCTCATTCCCTATCTCCTTTTGAGATCTGTGGGGGCTACCATAACAGATCAAAGCCCAAATATTGACTCTGATCCTTTGCATGAAGAGTATGGAACTCTAATCTTCCTCAGGCTGTAAAAGCAAATCTTTTTCCATATCAGCTCACTACCTTGCTTGGTCAATAACACTGTTATTAGGGAACTGGATTTTTATCCAGTCTTGCCATTTTAATGGTTGTTCTATAATCTTTCCTTTCCATTTAAAACAGAAGTGTGAAAGTGAAGGCAGTTCTCTTTGGCTGACACCTGGCGAGTCCTATATAGTAGAATTTTATATGGTTCGCCTTGCTTACTAAGTTATTATTTACATATTTTATTTTAATCCTACATAATGAATTTTATTTAAAAGTGTGCAATTTTCTGGTTACAGCATAATATATGCTTGTAAATCATCAAACACTCTAGAAACATATCAAAGGGAAATGGCGATCTTTCATAGCTTTCTTCTCTAAAGATAACTCCCTTAGTAGTCTTCCAGCTTTTTCACAAGTTGGTTGCTTAAACCAACACTTAGAGATGTATTATTCTATATTTTATATTTCTCATTAGCATTTGGATACAATAGCACAGATAGATTTATTGAATGGCTATAGAGTATTAAATTTAATGGATGATTCTACTCTTTGAATCCTTTCCATTGTTGCCAGTTTGTTTGTTTGTTTGTTTTTAAATTTACATCCAAATTAGTTAGCATATAGTGCAACAATGATTTCAGGAGTAGATTCCTTAGTGCCCCTTACCCACTTAGCCCATCCCCCTCCCACAACCCCTCCAGCAACCCTCAGTTTGTTCTCCATATTTATGAGTCTCTTCTGTTTTGTCCCCCTCCCTGTTTTTATATTATTTTTGTTTCCTTTCCCTTATGTTCATTTGTTTTGTCTCTTAAAGTCCTCATATGAGTGAAGTCGTGTGATTTTTGTCTTTCTCTGACTAATTTCACTCAGCATAAGACCCTCCAGTTCCATCCACTAGTTGCAAATCATTGTTGCCAGTTTTTCATGTTATCTATATTATTTCCTTATGATGAGATCCTAAAAGTAGAATTTCTGGGTCAGACTATATGCATTTTAAATTTTAGTATATGTTGTCCTCTGCAGTTATGGCACAAATTTACATTCCTGCTTAAAAAGAGTATCAGAGTGCCTGTTCTAGCAAATGCTTCCCAATATTAACTATTTTCTCTTCTTTTTTAATCTTTGCTAGTCTGATAGCCAAAATACATTTCATTTGGTTAGCATGTATTTCTTCTTTTGTCATCAGGTTAAATATATTTTTGTAAGCCTATTAGCTATTTTTATTTCCCTATTTGTGAATGTACACAGTCTTTGTCATTTTTTATTGGTGCTTTGGACTCTTTCTAAGTGACTTGTGAGGCCTTTTTATATATGTGTCACATACGATCAAATAATTCTTTCCTGGTGGAATTGGAATCCTTGGATTCCATTTATCATGTTTTTTCTTCATATATTCATAAGTAGGTAATCACATTTATCAGCCCTTTTCTTTCTTCACTATTTACTTCTTCCTTGACTAATTTGTAAAAATCAGTAACATGTATTCACCTATCACACAGGTCACAACACATATGCCTGAGGTATAAACTCATACATAAAAACGATTTTAAAAATACTGTTTTTTGCAACACAGTATTCATCTTGTCCTCTTACCCACCCCTTCTCACTTCAGCCCATTAAAGGAATCAACTGAATTTTCAATTATGCAGTGGCTAAGATATTTTGGAAGTTCTTAGAAAAGATCACAAATTTGGGGGATTACAATGAAGTTAGTAGGTATAGCCAGCTTTTGTTGATCATCATGTACAAGAATTAAGAAAGTAGAAAAATTATATTAACCTGAGACTAGTTTTCCAAATATATTTCAAGAGGACATTATTTGCGTTTAACTTCAGTGAAAACTACTTTTTCAACTCTTAAGTATGATGTAAATAAAGGAGAGTCTAGATAAGATGCTGTTTGGTTTGTGAAGTAGCAGAATTAACTTGGGAACCAGAAAATGCCTTTGAATACCTCTCTCCTGACATGCAAATGATATCATCATTTCTCTTGTATTGGAAAGGTACGGATGATGTGTTCCTTAGCTTATGCACATGCTTTACTGTTAAGTAATATTTAGTATCACATGAAGATTTGTAACATAGAGACAAATAACTTGACACGTTAATCTAAAGGAGTTTGTTCATTTTTATAATTTAAGATAGGTTTAAATAATAAGGTAAATTTTAATCAAGCATAACAGAGAAAACCTGATGGAAGTTAAAGTTATTCCTATTTGATGACAAAAGATATGGTTTTATTTTTCTGCAAATACTTCAAATATATTCAGAAATCCGATTTTAAGCAGTAAGTAGGTTTATAACTGTATTCACATATTTATGAGATCCCTGAAATGAATTTCAACATGTATTACATTATTTTGGGAATTGAGTACAATTAATGGTGTCAGACTTAAAGCAGCAGACATTACCTTTACATTTCTCAAAAAGAAGAGAGGAACAGTAACCAGATCTTCTAAGGTTGAGGAATTCCTAAGAGCATAAATTATAATAAAGGGTATCAACATCCTGAGGTGATACATTCTTCACCCAAACTGTGCGGATTTTCAAAGTGAGAAATTCTTTTGTATCTTTGAAACGAGGAAAATCAAAGGAATTTCTTTTAATCTGGCTTACATCCAGGTCAGTGAGTGGCACTAATAAGGAACAAACACATTAGCACCAAAAGGACATGATAATTAGAAAAGAAATCTTAATCCGTAGACCACAGGCTGGGATGTATAAAGCCTTGCCACCGGACTTTAAATGTAAAAATCACATTCAAATGTGCAAAATGGTAATACACAAGAATATTTGCATGTGAAAATGAGTGGCTTATGCGCAAATTGATTAGGTGAATACCTTTTGTTGGGGAGATGGAAGATGGTTGTTTTCTCCTAGGAACTGTTGGGGGTGGGGAGCGAAGCATGATTTTACAGGAAAGCACTGGATTTAAGAGAAGATTTATTTTTTCAAATTAATAAGTAAATAAGTGCTTCCGATTAAGCAAAGTGCTTTTGCTCTGATTTATTTTAATGGTGGTTCTCTAAATTTGGTTCTGCTTATCGGAAGCCATTTCCCTTCTTAATACTGAGAATGAAAAGGTGGGAAAAGTATGAAGAGTGATAGGACACAATAACAATCTACATTAAATAACAGACTTTAACTCTTAAATATCTTAGGGGATGAAAAGAGGTATTAATTGTGAGACAAAAGTTGAATACTGATACCTGCTAATGTTTTCAGTATAATCCCTGCACAATGAATTAATTTCTATTGTAGAGAGTTCCCAAAGATGTCATCAAATATATTTTATGAACTTTTTTTCATTGATGAAAAGATTTGCCTATTATTCTAGAATATAAGCTCTCCATTAGCTATCGAGAGGTAGTAAAAGCTGTTTTCGTACATGTATCTTTTGGTAAGCATACTTCAACTAATTTCAATATCTTCAGTACATCAGGAAAATATGGTGATTAATATTGTATGATGTATAACACCAAAAGCTCTTCTGGAAGACTGTCTTGTTCTTGGATTCCCATACCACTTGACAAGGGATGCCCCAAGCAAAAACCAGTTTTTAATCTGGAGCAGAATACCATCTGATTTGCTTGTTTACACAGACATGTTTACTGTGTAACAATTGTAAGATGGCAAATTAGAATGATCATCATGGGTTTTTTAGAGTAAATGTGGTGTGGCAAGTCAGAAATAAGTTTCAAGGTCCCCAACGTGGTGGTAAATCTAATTCAGACTTACTAGACCTGAGCTTGCTGAGGAAATGTAGAGAACGCCTTCATAATGAGCCTGAAACAAAGTTTGTCTTCTAGGAACATGTGTGACCAGCTGTCCTTAGTCTCTGAAGAGGGTCAGTTCATAGTGATAAATTCTTTGTTCCTGAAATCTGCTTTTTTTTCTTGTTTGCTTTATCTTTAACCTAGGAGGGTATGTTAATTTCATGCACAGACAATACATTACTGTTTGACTTTCCTGTTTTTTCTCTGGCTCCTGCTGCCTTTGGGCCTGAAGTTCTCAACATGATTTTGTCCTGGATATGCTCTGAAAATGGATGCATACAGGATACTCCTATACGTACATGTTTTATAGTCCCCTTAAAGCAGGGCAATTGAAAACCACTTGGTTGGAGAACATCTTGAAATATACCTATATTTTTTAAATGCTTGGATTATTGGAAACAAGAATTACACATTATTAACTTCATAAATAGCAGTGAAAAGTAGATTTGGTTCTTTAAAATAAAGGTATGGTACTGACTCATGATTCTCAATCACCTTTAATTGATGCTTTTAAAGATTTTATTTAATTTTCTAAAGTAATCTGTAACCCCAATGTAGGAAGCAGACTCAGGACCCCTGAGACCAAGAGTCACATGCTCCAGTGACTAAGCCAGCCGGGCACCCCTCCCTTTAATTGATTCTTTTTGACCCGTGTACATTTCATCAGTTATCACCATAGATAAAATCTCCAGTGATGTTATTCGTACCGCATATGTGAAGATTTTGTTTCTGGTGGAAAAATGTCTTGGGTTGCTCTGTACTTAAGTATAAAAGTAGATCCATAGATACTAATGGCAAGCACTTGTTGATGGATCAAAGTAAATTTTGGAATTTGGAAGAAAATGTTACATTCAGAAAATGTATGGAAAAGCATGGGTTGTTTACTCTAAAATTTACCAAAGTCAGCTATCCCCAGCCCTGCAGAGTTTGTGAGCTAGATTGTCTGAATAGAATCACCGGATTGAAAACAATCACAGCAGTATTTTCTAGGATTGCCCTGTAATGTTCCTGGATGGTGCTGGATAAAGAGGAAGGATTTTTTTTTAATATATAGAGGCTTGGGGCACCTGGGTGGCTCAGTCGGTTAAGCGGCCGACTTCGGCTCAGGTCATGATCTCGTGGTCCGTGGGTTCAAGCCCCGCATCAGGCTCTGTGCTGACAGCTCAGAGCCTGGAGCCTGTTTCAGATTCTGTGTCTCCCTCTCTCTGACCCTCCCTTGTTCATGCTCTATCTCTCCCTGTCTCAAAAATAAATAAAATGTTTTAAAAAAATTTAATAAAAAAAATATATAGAGGCTTATCATGGAATATAAAAGGTGTTCATTTCAGTATTATTCAAACCTAGGCACCTTCTAACACATTATTTTCTTATTTCCACAATTTCTTACTTAGAAACCCAAAAAATATGCCTCATGTCCAACGTTTTTGATTACCCTAGTGATCATGAATGAGAAAAATCCAAATAGATCAATACTATATACACACCTGTTTGTTTCCATGCAGTAGAGCATGGATATTATTAGGCTTCATTTTATCTATAAGAACATTTGCTTTCTGTTAAAGGTAGCAGATACTGAGGGAGTAAATCTCAGGTTAATTGAAGAGGAACAGGAGGAGTCAGTGGTTAAAGAAAGCCCCCCCCCGGACACTTTGCCCCATTCCACACGTCAAAGAAAGAGTAATGGAAGCCCTTCAGAAATTCACTAAGTAGGGAAAAAGTCTGCCATTGTTTTTAGAAAAATCACCCTTCAAACTTTTATGTATTTGTCTGGATGAGTTATAGGTGCAGACAAGGATCTCAGCACACTTTCTTTTAACCAGATTTATTGATTACTATCATATATATCATTTCTACACACACACACACACACACACACACACACACACACACACACATACACAAACACTTGTGTATATCGTATGTATATATGGACTTTGAGATTCCTCCAAATTTCTTTCTACCACCTGCCTGCACAGTTTTTCAAATCTCAGCAGATGAGGCAAGACAGGTGATCTGAGCCCAGGGGAAGCACCAGGTGAGACAATGAGGAGTCCTAAGAAGGAAAAGGCCTAGGGCTAGAGAAAAGAACGGGAAACCGAGGCCTGAAGAGAATGAGGAACTAAGCTGGTAGGAAGGTTTCTGAGAACAACACTGGTATGAAATGAAGGCGGTGAGGGAAAAGAGATAGTTCCAGGCAGGGGAGGGTTGTTTGGGAGAGCTGGTGAGAAAGGCTGTGTGTATACTTCAAGGCCAGGCTGAGAATGAAGCAGAGAAGCATTGATTGACCCAAATGTAATTACCCAGAGAAAAAGTGCCTCACTTGTTTCACCTCATCCCAACCGTGTCCCAGCGGCAAGAGCAGTGCTCTCTATGGATAACCTACAAGTATCTCTCAGGGTAGAAACAGATGGTAAAGAGCAGAAAGTAATGTCAATTTAATGAGGACCAGAAAGAGAGTGAGGTTCCAAAGTGTCTGATAAAGAACTCGGTAGAAGACTGATGAATGAATGAAGGGTTGATTTTTCCTCCGTTAATTTCTGTCTCCTAAAACAATGGTAGTTCCTGGATGAGGGCATCAGTCTGTGGCACGTGTATAAGAAGTCTTGCCTTCAGTGGTCGTTTGCCCTCATGAAATAAGTCTTAGGAATGGTGGCAAAAACACCAGAGCACACCCCAAACTCTATTTCCCTTCTTTTTACTGAGAGTAAAAGTAACTCACTAAAATTTCATAGTCTTCCTTAAGCAAAGCTTCTCACCTCTGCTGCAACATCCCTTCTTGAACCCTCACTCAGCACAGCCCCCAGAAGAAAAGATCCAAAAATTTGCCCCACTTCTTCAAGCCTTAACAATTCTCTTGGGATTCTTTATGCACATGGACTTCACTTCCTACTTTAGAGATAAAATCTCTGCCATCTGTTGTAAACTCCCTCCACACCTTAGCATATCTCTGGGTGCATTCCTGTCCCTACATTTTTGCTAAAACTATTTCCTTCAGCTTTCCCCTCCCCTGCTTCTAATTCCATCCCTCCCCCACTGCTACTTAATCCTTCTCATCCTTTAGGACCTAATCTAATCCATTGCTCCTCTGCAAAGTTTTCCCTGACATTTCCTGCCCACAATGATATCTTTCTTCTTTGAACTTCAATGAAATCTGTCATAAAATGTCTTAGAATCACCAAACTGGCAGGCAGCTCCTTAAATCGCCTTGTAGTCTAACCTCATCAGTTTACATATTTGCTTAGTCTTTTGGCTAGTTAATGGCTGAGCCAGGACTAGACTTCTGTTTTCTGATTCCAGTGCTGTGTTAGCTGAGCCACCATATTGTTAAAATTAAAGGCCAAGTGTTTCTTTGCTTTCACAGATTGCGGCATTCTAAATGCTGGCAGGTTTCCTCCATTTATGCAAGCATGGTCATGTTTTATGTTGCTACATTTCCTTGGTGGGAGGGATTGGGGTTGTTTTTGGGAACCAAGAGGCAGTATGGTAGAGCAGGAAGAGCTTAAGGCTGGAGAAGAGACTTGGGTTGAGATGACAGGCATTAACTGGCCATCAGATACTTGATATTTCTTTCTTTGTTTTATTTCTTCTGTACATTGAACAATCTATTATTGCATGGACATTGATAAAACTACTTTCCAAACATTCACAGTTTCTTTCTTCTGCTAGACTGTGAGCAGCTTGAGAACAGGGACTTGAGGGCATCCATGTCCTCTGTCTGGTGTGGTAATTTATCACCAATTAACACTGATTCACTTGTACTGAAGCCACAGTTCCTCTCTGGGCCAGTTTCTCTTTGCCATAAAACAGAGTGTTTGCTCCTGATGATTTCTAAAATCCTTTCCAGTTCTAAATTTCTATGGCCAATCTGAATCTTCTTGTAAATCGAAAGCAGAGGTAGCTGTCAACTTATGGGCTAGGTTGGGTTGATGTCATATTTTTGGTGTGTGTGTGTGTGTTTGGCTACATTATATTAAAATTTTTTAATTAGCTTCCAGTGCTTAAAAGTCTTCATATAAAACTGTGGACTTTTACCTTCTCTCTCTCTTTAAAAAAAAATATATATGTGTATATATATGTGTGTGTGTGTGTGTATATATATATATATATATATGGCATACTGAGTTTACCAGTGACTTTCCTTCAGTTTGCAGCCACCACCTGCAGACTCCTTGAAGTTCACCAGTTTCCAGGTCTCCAACCTGTGTCAGCCTTTCATGTGTATTTCCTAGCCACTCTGTGTACTGTGTCTGTTGTCCCTGCCCTATAGCTGCCCAAGAAAACCTGCTAGAAAGGAAAGTGGTAGAAGAGAGTGAGGGGTCATGGAAAGAAAAATCCACAGTAGAGATTTGGGGGAATGAAATACTGAATTGAATGATAGATTCTAATATGATGACAGTAGTTACCTCTACAAATAATGACAGAAGAATAGAAAGGAAAAGGAAATATTTTACTTTTTACCTTAAACTCTTGTGTCTTGACAGTTCACAAGCAAGGAAAAATCCAAGATGAAAACTTAAAGGCATATCAGCAACTTAAAACTAGCTAATATTTACTTCGTTAAGATTTTAAGTCTTATGATTGACTAATACATATGCTTTGGCAGGAACAACTCTTTTTCATTCTTTTCATTAACCTATAAGCCCTGTGGAATGCTACTGGTATGGAATAAATGTTTATTGAATTGAAATTAGAGAAATATATATTTTTAAGTTTATTTATTGTGAGAGAGACAGAACACACACATGCGAGCAAGGGAGGGACAGAGAGAGAGGTAGAGAGAGAATCCCAAGCAGGCTCTGAGCATTTGGCACAGAGCCCAATGAGAGGCTCAAACTCACGAACGCAACCGTGAGACCATGACCTGAGTGAAATCAAGAGTTGGACGCTTGACTGACTAAGGCACTCAGGTAATCCTAAAATAAGAGAAATATTAATTTTAAGGTTATTTTTTTATGTAATTAAAACATGTGGGGCACCTTGGTGGCTCAGCCAGTTTAGCATCTGACTTTGGCTCAGGTCATGATCTCACAGTTCATGCATTTGATCCCCACATCCAGGTCTCTGCGGTCAGTGAAAAGCCTGCTTTGGATCCTCTGTCCACCTCTCTCTTTGCCCCTACACTGCTCGTGCTCTGTCTCTTAAAAATAAATAAGACATTTAAAAAAAGTAATTGAGGGGCGCCTGGGTGGCGCAGTCGGTTAAGCGTCCGACTTCAGCCAGGTCACGGTCTCGCGGCCCGTGAGTTCGAGCCCCGTGTCGGGCTCTGGGCTGATGGCTCAGAGCCTGGAGCCTGTTTCCGATTCTGTGTCTCCCTCTCTCTCTGCCCCTCCCCCGTTCATGCTCTGTCTCTCTCTGTCCCAAAAAAAATAAATAAATGTTGAAAAAAAAAGTAATTGAAATATGCATATATTTCAGTATTCCTCAGAGTTGATTCCTAGAATCCTTTGGTCTTGTCTTTGAGGTTTATGGATGTAATTTGAATCTGTTGTGATAATGGTTCCGGTATTTCTGACCGTGCATTTGCCAGCATCTAGAGGATGTTTATTCAAGTGGCTGAGGGCAGATCATTGGATTCTAGCGCATTAGCATGTCATATGGCTCTGTTCCTGCCCTTTAGACTGTGGACCTGGTTTCTACCGTTTAGAAAGAAAAGACTACATTCTCAAAGGTCAGGTGGTAAGTTCCTCATAAATATTTGTTGACTAGATGACTGTGGTCCTTCCAATATTATCTTGTCAACATTTTTATCCAAGGCTGTTCTGCTACTGAGAACAGTGGAGGAAATAGGAGCCTTAACTTTAAAAATAAAAATACTTCAGTTTAAAGAAGTTTAAATAATCTAAATATACAAGCTCTGTTTAGGTCTATCTATATTCCCTAACACCTCCTAAATGCCAGACAGATTCAATGTACCATTTAAGTTTCTTTCAGGAAAGTCATCTAGTTTACTCTGTAGGTCTGCCTTTTCTAATTTTTTAAAGATATCCAAGTTTACTCAATTGAATATTCTTCAACAAAACTAAGAACGTTTTTAACGTTTTAAATGGTTGAAAAATTGGAAGAATAATAATATTTTGTGACATGTGTAGTCAATGAAATTCAAATTTCAGTGTTCATAAATGATGGTTTTTGGCATCAGAAACATTCTTATTCATTTATGTACTGTCCATGGTCACTTTTGTAGTACATGGTAGTGGGTGAGTAGTTTTCAGATTCCGTAGTTCAGACAGAGAGGGTATGACTGGAAAAACCTAAACTATTTTCTATTTGGTCCTTAACAGAAAAAGTTTGTGGACCACTGTTTAGTGTTATTCCTTTTCTAATGGTCAGAATCATTGGTTCTAATATTCTATGATTATGGGATTCTGGGATTCTAAGATTCTATAAAATAGCATTCAACTTACCATTCAGACCTGAACATCAGATACAGACCAATGAGGGTGCCTGTTTGGCTAAGTTGGTGGAGCGTGTGACTCTTGATCTTGGGGTTGTGAGTTGGGTGTAGAGATTACTTAAAAATAAAATCTTAAAAAAAATAAAATCTTAGTTAAAAAATAATATAGACCAGTTGTTGGAGGTCATATCTCACATGTTCCTAGGGAGAACTTAGACCATAGAGACTTATCAGAAGAAAAGCATACAAAGGCTTCATTCTTCTTGAAGCAGCCCTGCTCATCCACGAAGTGCTGGGTATAGAAGGCATCTGGGTAATGTAAGTATTTGGGGTCTATGAGGACAAAGCCAATCAGGGGCAACACATTGGTGCCTTTGGGCAGAAAGTAGCCTTTGAAATGAATGTCCCTGGATGACATTATGGGGGACACCCTTGGTACAATATTTGTCAGATTTTATATCTTCTGGATCATAGCATCTGTGTAGGACATTTTGACTTGGTTATCTACACCTGTGGTCCAGTCACTTAATCTCTTCATGAATCTTGGCTTTCACCTTAGGATGCTTCATCATTAGCATAAATCCACAACATTGCATAGAGCTCACAGTCTCTGTGCCAGCCAAGAAGATGTTGAGAGTGGTAAGGACCAAGTTCATGAGATTGAATTCTATGTGGGGATCATTTTTATCCTGGAGCATCTGGATGAGCAAACAGTCAATGAAGTCCCAACGGCTTTGTGGGTCAAGAGATGCTTTGTTGATTTTGATCCTAGAGGCAATGAAGTTCTTGAGCTCCTCTAACAAGTAGTAGATGCAGTTGTGTCTTCCTGGCAAATATTGCATGATTCTGGAATACATGTCATATAGCTTTGCCCAAGGTGTGCTCATCTCAGTGAAACTCTCAATGATCATGTGCAGCAGCTTCAGGAACTGCTTGTCCTCACAGTCTAAGTGGCTTCTGAAGACAACCAACTGATGATATTGTAGACAGTGAGGTTCAGGAAGAAGGTGGGTTCAGTGGGAACACCTGTTGTCTTCTATCATACCTCTACTAAGAAGCCCGTCTCCTCCTGGATCCACTCCTCAGTGCCCTACTTTCCTATCCCAAAGCCCAAAAGAATGGTTAGGTAGGCGCATCAGAGAATCTTCCATCATTCTCCATTAGCCAGATCTACACCATGACTTCGGAAGTTACACTTTATTGAAACCAATTCTCTGCGGCTGCTGAACTCATCTGCTCTATGCACCAGGGCCTCCTTCACTGCTTCTGCCCACATAAAACAACTACTGGCTGGGGACCCATGTACACAGTGAAGACTGGGCCATATTTCTCCCTGAGCTTCATATAAGACTGAAAAATGGCATCAGTAGGGACTTGCAACGGTTGCCCAGGAAGTGTATCAGTGTGGAGCGGGGGATGCTTTCCTCTTTTGGTCCTCTGTCTCCAGGCAATAAGGATGAGTAGACAAGGAGAGTGCCAGAAAGATAGTGGAGGCCCTTCCCAGCTCCATGATGCCAGGTCCAGGTATTTGTTGATATATTTGTTGTGTCCAGGGCACCAGATCCTGCTCAAATATATTCTGGGAAATTAGCTGTGCAGAAATCTGAATATCCTGAGATTTAACTTTTCTGGGTTTGGATGCCATTAGACAGGATATTGCTGTATCTGGTGGGTGGTTATATAACCTAGAATCTCCCACCTGAATAAAGGTGGATTGAGGGGTGCCTGGATGGCTCAGTTGGCAGAGCATGGGACTCTTGATTTCAGGGGCTGTGAGTTCAAACAGAATGTTGGTTATAGAGATTACATAAAAATAAGATCTTTAAACAATAAAATAAAATCTTATAAAGAAAAGTTTGATTGAATTTACCCAGGGACATCCACTGGGGCCACTCCTTTCTTCTTATTTCTAGTCCCTCAGCTCAACTCCTCGTTCAACATGTCTTGGTAGGATGTGGGAGGCACTTGAACATCATTTTTAGGCTATTGCATTTAGGAATCAGATGATCTGGGTTCAAATTTCGGTGCCTTTAAAAATTTTTAGAAACAAATGTCTATTTTAATTTTAAGCTAAGGTTTACTATTGCCCTTGTAGTAAATTCTGTTGGGAAAATACCAATATAGTACTAGCCTTTATAAAATCAGACTGTTGAGGGTAAGAAGATAAGCTTGTCTATAGTTTATAGAAAATAAACTGAGAGTCCAAAGGTTCTCTGTGCTTTATCTTTATCAACATTTATATACTATAGTTCAATTAATGGCATTAAGTTCTTGCTGTTTGTGAGAAGGTATAAGATGTATAGGGACCCTTCTAGCCCTTAGCTGCTGACAGATTGGCGGGGAGGAAAGGACTTGAACAAAGAGTGGCAGTGTGATGCATGGGGGAGGAATGCCATATTAAGGCAACAAAATTAATATGTTACAATTCAAAATAACTGGTAGCATAATGGGTAAAATGAGAATTACTCAGAGGCAGTTAATTAGCATTCTTTTATCCCCCTTCATTTGATTTACAACTTTGGCTAACTTTACCAATCTTATGTATCTTACCATCTCTTACGTAGGTTAATTGTTGTATTATTATTTTCTGACCATTATGTTTATAAGTATTATACATTGTCTAGCTATTTTTTACATCTTTTTTACTAGAAACGATTATTAAAATGAGTCACTGTGTTTCTGGATAGTTTTAAACAAAAAGAAGAAAATGTCCTCTACTCTTTAATGAGTGGAAAATATATTTAAGATAGAAAGACCCCTCAGTCCTTCTAACAAAGGGCTTTCCTTGCTGGGATGTCAAACAGCCCTTGAATGAGTCAGGAATGCAGGATTGGCTTCTGGCTACTGAGCCTTCACCGAACTAAAATAGAATCTAGTGACAGGACAATGCAAAAGGGGCCTAGAAGAGAAAGCAAGTGTAGGTGGATTTCTTTCTTTCTTTCTTTAAAACACTCTTTCTCCGTATTACAAAAGCAGTGTCCAAGTATTTTCTTTAAATAGAACGACCATTTCTTGTAGGATTTTTGAGAAACTGATATTATTTGTTGCCTCTGGGAAGAAGAGCTTATGTTGGGGGAGGGAGAGGATATTTTTGTATATTTTATCTGTTAAAACATTTGTATGTAGTAATTTAAAAAAATTAAGTGATGTCTTGTAATTGTAGAAAAATAAAAGTAAAAAAAATTAAGCAAAAAGAAGAAAATAAAAAATACCCTGATTTTATAACCCCCAAATGATCATTGCTAACATTTTGGTTTTTTTGTTTTGTTTTTGTTTTTGCTTTTAAAGGAGTTGGAAGTTTATTGAGTACACTGTTAGGGAGTGGAAGATAGGACAGCAAAGGAGAGACTGCCTTATTGCTAACATTTTGATGTATACTTTTCTATTTTCCCCTCTATGCATCTGACTTTTAACAAGAAAAGCAGGTCATACACACACACACACACACACACACACACACACACACACACACACACATGCACCTCATTCTCTAGGAAGACAGGCTAATGTAGAACACCCCCCCTTTTTTTTTCTTATCCTTTTAGGGTAAAGTTACAGAAAGCAAGTTCTATCAATCTATCAGATGAAGGTGACAAGTAGTGTATCAGTGGTTGAGGAAACCACTGTTGCAGTTAGATCAAAATATTTTAGATTAGAAGAATCTTAAAGATGGAATTCAAATCCCTCATTTTAGAAGCAAATTGTGTTGTGAAAGGTAAGGCTACCAAATGGTGCATGAGAGAAGTGGCCTGAGTCTCAGGTGAGGGATCATCATGTCACTATGTCATTCTTCTAAAAGTCCTAAGTTTCAGTGTGTGGACAGACTCCACACGAGAGGAAAGCCTAGAAGGGACTAGACTTCCCCTGACATTGAAGAAGTTCAGTTTTGATATATGTAGGAACTTGATTTAAAGCAAAGATTATTAATGACAGTAGAAATGAAGAACAAACCAGCAGAAATAAAACTCCTCTTTTGAGTTAAAACTTTTGAAGCTAGCAAGAGACTCAATAATAAGTAATAGTAATGATGTTGTTATTTCTTAATTATGTTGTTGTTTTAAGAGCTGTGTACTTCTTACTGCTTTTTTAATTTTTAAAATCCCTTTTCTTACTAGGGAAGTTTTCAAGCCTTTATAGAAGTGACATGAATAATTTATTATTCCTTTATATAACCATCACTTTGGTTCAGCAGTCACCAACATTTGACATTTGCTTCATCCATCCCTATTTTTATCTTTCCGTCCATCCTTCATTTTTGTTGCTATAGTATTTTATTTTTTGTTACTTCTTAAAACATTTTTAAAACATGTTTTTTATTTATTTTTAAGAGAGAGAGAGAGAGAGAGAGAGAGAGAGAGAGAGGGAATGAGTGGGGGATGGGCAGAGAGAGAAGGGGACAGAGGATCTGAAGTAGGGTCTGCACTGATGGCCGTGAGCCTGATATGAGGCTCAAACTCATGAACCATGAGATCATGACTGGAGCCGAAGTGGGACACTCAACTGACTGAGCCACACAGCTGCCCCTGTTGTTATAGTATTTTATTTATTTTTTTATTTTTTATTTTTTTTTTATTAAAAAAAAATTTTTTTTTTCAACATTTATTTATTTTGGGGACAGAGAGAGACAGAGCATGAACGGGGGAGGGGCAGAGAGAGAGGGAGACACAGAATCGGAAACAGGCTCCAGGCTCCGAGCCATTAGCCCAGAGCCCGACGCGGGGCTCGAACTCACGGACCGCGAGATCGTGACCTGGCTGAAGTCGGACGCTTAACCGACTGCGCCACCCAGGCGCCCCGTAGTATTTTAAAGCCAACCCCTGATTTCTCATCATTTCACCTTTTTGCATTTGTGATTACGTCACCCTGTAATTGCCATGTTACAATTTCATTGCTGACAATTTGGGTTGGCACTTTCCTTAGATCTCTTAATGCCAGCAGTGACATATTTTATCAGTAACTGTCTAACAGAATTAATGAGAGTCTACATTGATGGAGTACCATGTGCCAGGCAAAGGTCCAGGCATTTTTACGTGTATTAAATTTTTTAATCAGTTCTGTGAGGTGTGAGTTACTATCATCTCTGGTTTTATAGATGAGGAATTGGAGGTATAGAGAGTTAGTTTATGGTAGATTACTTATGGGCAATTAATCACTTATTTAATAAGTAATTCACAGTTTACAGGTTATGAATCTTCATAAATTGAAGCCAGGGAGCTTCTCACTCATGAATATTTTATACTTTTCTACATTTTGCTCTCCAGATTTTAGGCTAAATCTTATTTTTGTGTCTTTAGTCATTTTCTCATACCACAGGAGGTAAGGCTGAGGACTGAGAAGTGTGTATGTGAAGGAAAAAAAGAAAGGTAAAAGGTTTCTTAATTTTGAGCTGTTAATTGTAGACGTTTTCCTTGATCTCCCAAGGTTTCCTGGCTGGGTCTGAAATGTAGACTGACAAAGATTAACAGGAGAAAACACGCAAATTTGTTTAATACAAGTTTTACATGACATGGGATCTCTTATGAGAAAAGATCTGAACGAAGTCATTAAACTGGAGTGCTTTGATGCTAGGTTTGCTGAAGAATGACATTGTGGAAAGATATGATAGGACAAAGAGTGTGAAGTAGTTGTAGTAAACTGGGGAAATGTAGCAAGCCCTATGTATTAGATCTCCTTCTGTGTCCCTTTCTCTGTAGAGATAGGGAGGGCATCTCACGTGAGGAACTTATCACTTGCTTCAGGGAAGGTTAGGAAGTTCTTCCTGCACCTCCTGTTTTTAGATGCCTTCAGTTTAGAATGTTCCAAATGCACAGGTGCCATATTTTTGGGGTAGTATGTCTTGATTACATACCCTGTATAATCATTTTAAAGATGTGTAATTGGGGCACCTGGCTGGCTTACTCGGTAAAGCACATGACTCTTGATCTTCGGGTTATAGGTTGGAGTTCCACTTTGGGTGTAGAGATTACTTACAAATAAAATCTTAAAAAAACGCATTGTTTTAGGTGTATGATTCTGAGTTACATTCAAGTTTTACTAGTGAGTTGGAAAATAGGATTTTGTTTTCTATTTATAGCCTACCTGGGATTTGAAATACAAGCCTACATATATTTTGTTCTCTGATCAGTTTTAAATGTTATTTCTTCCTAATTAGTTTTTCTATTTATAATTTTCAGACAACAATAGCTTGGGTGAGATCTGCTGTCAGAACAGTCTTTAGAAGATAGCCAATCTTTCTAATTACTGAATTTTGAATAGCTATTTTCTTTCCCTTTCTAGGAAGTGTTATCAGACAATAAGAATAAAGGTGGATGTTGCCTAAAAATAAGAGGATTCCCTCCAGCCTGTCCCTTGGTGGTAAATTCCATCTCAATACTGTAGAGAATGGGGAGGTGAGTCAGTTAGCATGTGAAAGGAAAGCCCACTTTCTCCCTTATCCTCAGCTTCCCTGGTTTTGATTAGGTCCTGTAGTTTCATTTCCACATTTTCCTGTCATCCAGGTCTGGAACCATATTGGATTACTAATGATCATTTTAACTCCATACCTTGTAGGGGACTTGATGCTTTTCAAAGTGCTCTTACCTCCTGATGTACTATATGTTGTTCCTCTCTTCCCTTTATTTTCGTCCCATGCAATTTGTTGTCAACTTCCTATTGATTTCCTGACTGTAATGTCTTTCAGATTCCACCCCTCCATTCCAGTAGCTGATACCATAAAAATTACAGCATGGTGGGGCTGGAAGTATCCTTAGAGATCATTTAATATGAACTCCTCATCTTTTAAATAAAGATATTAAGATATGATGACGGTTATATAACTTGGGCAAGATTAGAGGTACCCTTAGGTCCCCTGACCGCTTGCCTTCCAGGCCACAAATTAAAGCCTGACTGCTTAGTTCCCCCACCCCCACCCTAACCCCAATTCTAGTTCTTTAGTGTGCAGCTTGGAGGAAAATAGATTTCAAATTTCATTTTTGATTTCAAATTTCATTTTTGTAACGTTGACCTCTCTCCTCTAGACTTAATGGGACTTCTTATTTTCTGATGTATTAAATCAAATGTGTCTTAGATTGGTTTAGTATGTGTTCTTTTTAAACAATTCTTTTTTTCCCCTAAACACATGTGTTTTTTTTTTTTTTTATAGTAAATTCATTACAGTTGAATATATATTGCTTTTATAGTGTCCTGAAGTGTTGGATATGTATTTTTTATTTATCTAGTAGGCTTAAAACATCTGTGAGGAATGATATCCCTTATTTCTTTCGTATGCTTCTCCACAGTGCCTCCTATGTATGGTGTTCTGAGCTGGTACTCAGTTAATAAAAAGAAGGTTCCTTTCCAAGGTGAATATAAAGACAGTGTTTGGAAGTATTTCTTTTAATAATGTATTCTTAACATTTACTGATCTCCCTGTCTTTCATTATTATACTTCTACTTTTGCATGTAACTGTATTTTTTTCCTCATTTTACTCTATTACTTATTGTAAGGGAGCAAAGATATCTTTCTTCTACCCTGTTAAGTTCTTAACTGAGACATCTGTAACAAGACATAGATTAACAAGAAAAAAGCATACAAGTGTACTGAGTGTAAGTTTAATGTGACATGAGAGCCTCCATGAGAAGGGAAGTCCCAGTGAGATGGTTAAGCCTGAGTGCTATTATGCTAGGTTCGATGAAGAGTAGGAAATGGTGGAAAGATATGATGGGACAGAAGACAGAAGGAAAGTGTAGGAAACTGGGGAAACTTAGTAAGTGAGGCTTGTTCATTCAGATTTCTCTCTGGGAATGTTCCTTTCCTCTGGGACTTGTGACCTTTCTCTGGAGAAGGTCAGAAAGCACTTCAGGCAGGTGTCATTTCTCAAATTCCTTAAGCAGAAGATATTCAAAATGCCAGTTTGCCACATTCAATCAATATTTACAATATTTAACATTTAATTTGCCATATTTGGGGGAAGCATGTACTGAACCCTGTGATATAGACTTCTCGAGGGAGGAACCAAGCCACTGGTGCATGCAACATAGTAGATCGTTAAGAAATATTTCCTTCATGTAATTGCACTGAGTACACCAAGTATTGTAGGAGTACAGAAATGCACAGAGGAAGGAATCTTTGCTTTTTCTACAGGTGATGTGGTGCTAGAGAAACCTGGACCGACATTTCAACTAAGCCTGGAATTACTGAGCTAGGGAAAAGGACATTTCAGGTAAAAGAAATTGTTTTACCAAAGGAGGGAGAGTTCCACCATTTTAGGTGGGATTTTATCCAGGTTGCCCCAGTTGATTAGTGCATCGGAAGATTGAAAACACAGACTTCTAAGAAAAGTGTGCTTCTTTAAAATTTACTTTATTATTTAAGTAAAAAAATGTTTCCTTAACTTTTGATTAGATCATTGGAAAATGAAAGGATGCAAAGATACTTGCTAGTTAAGGGAAAATTGCTAAGCTCAAATTTGCACTCTTAATAAAGCGAGGTAATCTGCTTGGTTAGGCAGAGTAACATCTGATTTGAAATTGCAGCAAGGTTTGACAATATTGTTCTGTTGAAACTTTACTTTTGTAAGAGTTTCAGATATTTATTGGCAATGTTTAAAAATCAGTTTAAAAAAATATTTAGTGGGAAAGAATAAAATTAAGCACAAGTTAGTTTTCCTAAATATCTTGACACTCTAACTTGTACTTTTTTGGTTTGTTTTTAATACTTCAGAATTGAATTGTGTAGCAACTTGAAAACTGCTTATTTTTTTTAATGTTTGTGCTTCTTGGCTTTTGGTGCCCTCCAGTGGCAGGAATGAACTGTTAAATCCTTAATTAAGTGTTTTGAAAACGCTCAATACTACTTGATAGAGTTAATTCTATGCATATTCAACATTTCATTAGGAGAAAATTAAACTTGCAACTAATGGGAAGGAAGTACTAATTTGGATTAGTATAAAGTGATAACTCCTGGAAATATTGTTGGAACACATGATGAATATTCAATGCATTTAAGGCAAGAAAAAGAATCTGCTGCAATTCTCAAAAGGTATTAAGGAACATAGCTTGGAGCTGAATCCCATGGAAATTTTATCTAGGAAGATAAGTGTATCAAATCAAGAGGATATGGAGGACATACAAAGTGTAGTGATAATTTACATAGTTTCTTACATCTATAGATTTGTGATAATTAGGGAGTATGGTCCCTAGGAGGGGTAATCTGCTGCTTTCAAAAGATAAGTAAATGTGGTGGAATTTTCCCTTGTCCCAGAAATCAGATTATAGAATTACAAAGTACCAGATAAACTGGTCAGTTTCCCAACTTGAGTTGAATCATCCAGTTGAAACTTTACTTTTAAAGTAAAGTGGTTCTAGTTCAAGATCAGTCTTTGATCAGCAGTCACTAGTGGGAGGGAGGTTCCCACAATATTACATTACATTATATTATATTATATTATATTATATTATATTATATTATATTATATTTAAAATGTTTATTTTTGAGAGAGAGACAGAATGCAAGTGAGGGACGGGCAGAGAGAGAGGGAGACAGAATCTGAAGCAGGCTCCAGGCTCTGAGCTGTCAGCACAGAGCCCAATGTAGGGCTTGAATCCATGAACTGTGAGATCATGACCTGAGCCAACGTCGGATGCCCAGCTGAGCCACCCAGGCGCCCTTCCCACAATATTTTATATGCCCTTGCTTGCCATCATGTTTGTGGTGGGCTCAAGATCCAGAATCCCAATACTGAGTTTGGGCAGTTGCCCCAGGTCTGACTGGCCATTGCCGTTATCCTTCTTGGCTTTGTTTTCTCATCTGTAAAGTAGGGATAGTTAGAGTTTACCATTCATTACTTTTGTGCCTTAAGTGACATGTAGAGATAGAGTGTTTCCTAACTTTAAAAGACCTTTAGGTGGCTCAGTTAGTTAAGCGTCTGACTTTGGCTCAGGTCATTATCTCATGGTTTGTGAGTTTGAGCCCTGCATCTGGCTGTCTGCTGTCAGCAAAGAGCCCGCTTTGGATTCTCTGTCTCCCTCTCTGTATCCCATCCCTGCTCACTCTCTCTCTCTCAAAAATAAATAAATGGTAAAAAAAAATCTTTAAAAATTAGGTTATTATTGTTCCTAGGCTGTGAGGAGACAGAGCCATGCAGGGCCTTTCAGAAGTGACATTTCAGCCAGGCTTTTAGCAACTGCTAAAAGATTTAAAAGATTTTGCCAAGCTGTTGAGTTCAGAATTGTAATGCATAAAGGAGACTAGGCCTGAAAGGTAAATGAAAGTATAAAGAATTAGTCTCCTGCAGGAAAGGCACTACACATTTCTTTCTAAATCTGTGAACAGTGTTTATTTTGCACTTTTCTCTTTTCACTACATAACTATTAGGTCTTCATTTGAGCTGTTGTTGGGGGAGTCTGGGGTGATCTCATTCCTTTATAAATTGCCCTTGATACTTTTCAAAACTCATTTTATGTCAATTATCACTTTATTTAGGAATGACCATTAAGATCCAGGCCCAATGCAAAACCTCTGCTTTTTCCTACTTGAGTCTGCCTATGAGAGTTAACACTGCAGTAACTCAGACCCAGAGAAGCTTCTGGAATGGGGAAGGTTCACTGTTCTAAGAGTTCTTTCTATACTTTGACTAGCTCTACCATCTGGCAAACAGGAAATTCTCCCTCAAAGCAATCATTCCCTTGGGAGTCCCAAACTTTTCTTCCACTGAGGTATTTCCCAGTATCTTCTATCTGGTCTTGACCCCACTCTCAACTCTTGTTAATTCAGTGAGTAGCTCATAGTCTCATTAATGGAGAGCCCATACACAACTGCTGAAGCTAATTTCAGGAGTTCCACGGAAACTTGACTATTAAGAATGCCTGAAGAACCTTGCTTGTGTTGAATTATTACAATAATTTCTCATTAACTTAAGGCAAGGATAACTGCCAACATTTCTGAGGCAGAGCCTCTCAGCATACGTTGCTGTCTTCCCCCTAACCCCCTCCCCCCCTCCCCCCCTGGAAATTACCTGTCTTTTGCACTCAACACTTAGGAAATATTGAGTGTTCACACTTTCGGGTTTTTTTTTTATTAGCAGACTCTTATTTAATCCTCATAATTTTATGAGGGAGGTATTATTATGAACCTCGTGATACAAATAAGGGACCAGATGGAATAGAGATGTGAAGTAATGTGTTCAAAGTCACTTCCTAGTATTTGGCAGGGTGAAGAATTGAGCCCAAGAAGCATAACTCCAGAGTTCTTGCTGTCAACCGTAGTACTATGCAGGCTTTTTGTTTTGCTTAAAATCCTTTCTTGATCCTGCCAACATGTTCTTTCATCACCCAAATCGCATCCACTATCTCTATTCCCTTATCAATGGCTTACTCTTCACCTCCCTGCATTCTGCCTTTCTCTATTGACATTACTTCTTTCCTTTTTTTTAAGATCAGTAATCACCAGCTGTTTCACATGTTTTCATTTTTTTAACCTTCCTTTATTCTTAGCATTGTTAAGTCTTTCCTCCTTGAAACTCTTTCTTTTGTTTTTGGTGACACATCAATCTCTTAATTGTATTACATTCCTTTGACGGTTCCTTCTTTGAGTCATTTATTCAGGCTTTCATTTAGTGTGTGTGTTGTGTGTGTGTGTGTGTGTGTGTGTGTGAGAGAGAGAGAAAGACAGAGAGAGAGAGAGCAAGATTAAGAGACAGAGCAGGCAAGAGGCACTACTTGTCATTGGAGGTTGAAAAATTGTTTCTTAACCTGAGTGCTTATTAGAAGAATATGTTTACTCTGTGAAAATTCATGAAGGCCTGCATTATTATTTGTGCTTTTTATGTCAATCTTCAGTAAAGCATTTATTTATTTTCTAAGGTTTTATTTATTTTTGAGACAGAGAGAGACAGAGCATGAGCAGGGGAGGGGCAGAGAGAGAGAGAGTGAGACACGGAATCTGAAGCAGACAAGGGGCTCGAACTCGTGAACTGTGAGATCATGACCTGAGCCGAAGTCGGACGATCAGCCGAATGAGCCACCCAGGCACCCCTTTAGTAAAACATTTAAAAACAAGTACATGTAATGAGGAGCTCGGGGTCTGGTGTGGGAAAGACAAACAGCTGATGACATTGCAGTATGATTGCAATGCCATATAGACTGATGTGGGCCACATAGACTGATATAGACTGATGTGGGCTGTGACCTAGAGTCCTATGAAAGTACAGACTGAGCAGTGACAGCTGAGGAAGTGATGCCAGAGTTGAAAATCACACACAAAAAATGTTTAAGAAGGTCGAAGAGTTTGAAGAAGATTTAATTAGGACTGTATGTAAGCACCTTTTAGACAGAGGTTATGGCACGTCAAATGTACATTTTTTTTTTTCAACGTTTATTTATTTTTGGGACAGAGAGAGACAGAGCATGAACGGGGGAGGGGCAGAGAGAGAGGGAGACACAGAATCGGAAACAGGCTCCAGGCTCTGAGCCATCAGCCCAGAGCCCGACGCGGGGCTCGAGCTCACGGACCGCGAGATCGTGACCTGGCTGAAGTCGGACGCTTAACCGACTGCGCCACCCAGGCGCCCCAAATGTACATTTTTTTTAAATAAGGTTTCTTAGTGCTTATGCTTATTTATTATTTTTTAATGTTTATTTATTTTTGAGAGAGAGACAGAGACAGAGAGAGCGGGGGGAGGGGGGAAGGCAGAGAGAGAGGCGAGAGAATCCCAAGCAGGCTTTGTAGTGTCAGCACAGAGCTGATGTGGGGCTCAAACTCAAGAACTGTGAGATCATGACGTGAGCCAAAGTCCAATGCTTAACCGACTGAGCCACTCAGGTGCCCTGTCAAATGTGCATTTAAAACATAAAGAGAGGTTGTTAAGTTTGGAAGGTTTCGTAGCCATCGGTCCATCCATGTGATAGTTTTTGAGTGCCTACGCTTGGATGCTATGCTAGGAATGACAAAGTCAGTCTCCATTCTCAACAAGTTTACCAAATAGCACAGTGTATGAGATAGACAGTTCATCAAGCAGTTAGTGTAAGGTGTAATGAGTACCACTACCAAGGAAGTTGAGAACTAAAATAAATTAATAGACATTAGACTTGAAGCTGAGTCCAAACCCTAATGGTTACATTAGTTGTTTAGGATTTTATCTCACAGGCAGTTTGAAGCCACTGATAAGTTTGCCATTGGAAAGCAAAAGGGTCAAATTTGTAGTTATGGCAGGTTCTCTGTCTATGGCTGCGGGGGTAAGGCTGGACCTAGGATCCCAGTAAAAAGGATGTTGAGACAGTAGACATGTAAGAGATATTAGATGCCTGGATTTGCTAGCTGCCTTCATGATAGTGAGACCAGGTGGATTCCATAGACTGACTTCTCAGAACCTGGTGTTAATTGGATGTCAGCCAGAGAGGGAAGGGAAGCCTCCCTCAAGGGAGCCTCTCATGCCTCAGGCACATTCAGTTGAAGAAGACCAAATGCTAAAACTGAGAATGTGAGATCAGGTCTTGTTGTAGGGAAAGCTGATAAGTCTAGTTTTGGCCTTGTTGAGATGAAAGTTCCTTACGGCTGTATGGCCACAGCAGGTTGCAGGTGGACTAGGGACATGGGTGGGTAGCAGATCTGTGAGGACATTCCATGTCTGTCTGTGCCCTTGGAATCTCTCCCTAAAGGCCCTGAGGAGCTCTGAGAGCTTCTTCCATTCCAATATTTGACGCGCAACATTCTTACACTTACTGATCTCATTTACCGCCAATAATTATTATGTTCATGTGGGATATTCCTAAGTCTATGTTTCAACGTACATTTCTTCAGCGATCCGCATACATCATTTCCATTGGCCTACTTGGTGAGAGGTGCCACGTGGTTGTCCTATATCTCTCTTTAATATCTCACTCACACTTAAATTTCAACGTGACTCCCACATTTGCTCCTTCTTGGTCTCATAATTATTTTTTTCTCGCACCGTCCTCCCAATATACAGCCACTAAAAATTGGCAGAATCTTTGATGTCATGTACTCTGCATATTCAGTAAGTTCCTGGTCCCATCGATCTCTTTTCCGGTGTCTCTCTCTAATCTTGTTCCTTATTTTCCAGTTACTTCTGTGTTTCCTTTTTTTTTTTTTAATTAAAAAAACATTTATTTATTTTTGAGAGAGACAGAGAAAGACAGAGCATGAGTGGGGGAGGGCAGAGAGAGAGGGAGACACAGAATCCAAAGCAGGCTCCAGGCTCCGAGCTGTCAGCACAGAGCTGGATGTGGGGCTCAAACCCATGAACCATGAGATCATGACCTGAGCCAAAGTCAGATGCTTAACCGACTGAGCCACCCAGGTGCTCCATTTCTGTGTGTTCTTTATATTTCTCATCGATTTTGCCCATGTATCTTCTGACTGGTCTTCCTGACCCCACTATCAATCCTCTCTAAATCAGTTGTCCTGACTGGTGGGCCTGGCAAACGTGGTCATCATGAATAAAGATCACTTATGGTTTTCTTTTATTTCTTGTCCTACATAGTTTGTACATCTGTAAAAAGGAAAGGATGCATATATATTTTAATATTCTCTGATAAAGTTCTAGTTTTCTTAACATTTTATTATGAAAAGTCTTTTAACATAAAGAAGAGAGAATAGGCTAGGGAAAATTCATATATCCAGCAATATTTTAACAAAATAATTAAGAAGTAATTAAGGAGAATATTCATTAAGATGCTAAATTGAATCTTTAACCCAGTATTCTAGCTTTAACAATTTTTAAGATTTTGCCACATGTACTTCATCTTTTTTTAGGTGAAATATTCTAGAGTACTTAAAGAAGACATGATGGTTGTTCACCTCTGAATATTTACCTATACATTTCTAAAAATATGAAGATTTTCCTACATAACTGTATCAAACAAAATGAACAGTTCTTCATATTATCTAAGATCCAAACTATGTTCAGGTTTTTCCAGTTGTCCCCAAGCTATCTTTGACAGCTAATTTGTTAAAATCAAGAGCCAAGCAAGGTCCACATATTTATTGCATTAAGTTGTTTTGTTTCTTAGGTCTCTTTTAATCTAGAACAGTCCTCCCTGCCCCAAGCCCCACCCTTTTTTATGACCTTGCCTTGTTGAGAGGGAAGACCAACTGTCTGCAGAATGTCGGCCCTTTGAATTTGTCAGATGGAAACTCTATTTTATCATTAGCTTGTTTTATCTGGCTCCTCTGGTCACCTCAGGCATTTTTTTCTATGTTGGTCCTTAATCATTTGCTTTTTTGAAACATTTTTTTCTACTCACTGAAACCTTTATTTGCCTTTTATCTTCTGATCCTGAATACCACTCTGTTCTGCCTTCTGGAACAGATTTTCCTTTTCCATTTGTTTTCCTTATTGGGACTTCTGACATGTCTTTTATACAGGATATGCCTGACCACTCTAAAATCCTCAGTTCTAGGATGTCATGGTCTGGATCTTTACCTGAATTCAATGGTTCCCAGTCAGGAGTAGTACTGCCCCCTAGGGGCACTTCTGGAATGTGTGATACTTTCAATTGTTACAGTGACTGGGGGCTTACTGGTCAATATTCACCAGTGGCCAGGGTTGCAAATGTTCTTCTCTACTTGGAATAATCTTGAGCAATTAAGAATTATCTTCCCTAAAATAATAATATGTTGAAGAACACCTGATCTTTGTTAATTTACTCTTGGGTTAACTGACGAGATGTGATACACCAGCACGTAGTAGGTGAAATGTTTGTTGAATGAATACGTGGGTTTTGAAATTTGACCTTTTAAAAGCAGACTTGTATGCAGGTATGTATGTAATCTCTACACCCAAAGTGGGGCTTAAACTCATACCTCCAAGAGTTTCATGCTTTTTTGACCAAGCCAGCCAGGCACCACAATAAAATCTTTTTAAAAAAAGAAATCTCTACACCCAATGTGGAGCTTGAACTCACAACCCCGAGGTCAAGAATCACATGCTCTACTGACCTAGCCAGCCAGGTGCCCCAGACAGTGGGAGGTTTTAGAAGTTTTTTGAAAAGAGATTTAACAGAACTCAATACTATTTGTGGAAAACAGCGTCACAAAGAGACGTGAGCCCCAGGAAAATACTTTTTTGAAACTCTCAGGATTTTTATTGGTATACAACAAGGTCTTCCCATCAGTTTCTTCCCTTCTCGTGGGTTTTTTCCAGAAGGAGTGTGGGGGACAGATTTGTGTGAGGATCCACCAGCAGTGAATAGACTGGGTACTGATTCTCTGCAGCATAAACAGTGAAGGTCAGAATGCAGAATAGGTCATAAGAGATGTTGCTAAGGTAGAGTCAGAACGTGGTGACCAGATGGGGCAGATAAGAGAAGTAAACTAAAATACATGTTTTTGTTTTTGTTGTTGTTGTTGTTTTTTAATTCTCAAGTTAGTTACAGTATAGTCTTGGCTTCAGGAGTAGAACCCAGTGATTCATCACTTATGTATAACACCTAGTGCTCATCCCAACAAGTGCCCTCCTTAATGCCCATCACCCATTTGACCCATTTCCCCACCCCCATCAATCCTCAGTTTGTTCTCTGTATTTGAGTCTCTTATGATTTACCTCCCACTCTGTTTTTATATTATTTTTCCTTCCCTTCCCCCATGTTCACCTGTTTTCACAAATTCCACATATGAGTGAAATCATATATCTTTCTCTGACTGACTTACTTCACTTAGCATAATACTCTCCAGTTCCGTCCATGTTGTTGCAAATGGCAAGATTTCATTCTTTTTCACTGTCAGGCAGTACTCCATTTTGTGTGTGTGTGTGTGTGTGTGTGTGTGTGTGTGTGTATCTCACATCTTCTTAATCCATTCATCAATTGATTGACATTTGGGCTCTTTCCATAATTTGGCTATTGTTGAATGTGCTGCTATAAATGATTTTTAAGATTTCTGGGCTAAGACACTGGGTGAATGTTAGGTATTAACTGAGATGGGACAGTAGGAAAAGGGACAGGTTATAGGGTATACGTGGTAGGGAGAGGGGTAGGAAGATAGGAGCTTATTGCTTTGTTGGATTTGAGATACACTGAGGATATTCAGATAGAGAGATGTAGCAGGCAGATGAGAACTTAAGTCTGGAGCTCATAAGAAAGGCCAGAGCCAGCAAGTATAGATTGATTGATATTATTTTTAAGTTATCTTTATACCTAATGTGGGGCTTGAACTCATGATGCCAAGATCAAGAGTCCAGGGCTCTACCAACTGAGCCAGGTAAGCTCATCCCTAGAGTTTCTGATTCAGTCTGGGCAAGGCCCAAGAGTTTGCAGCTCTAACAAATTTCTAGTGACGCTGCTGGTCTGCTGACCACACTTCGAGAAGTACCAGCCTAAAGAAATAGGTAGTGAACTGGGTGGGGGTGGGGGGGCATTGGAGAGCGCCCAGATTAAGAAGGAAGTGAAGGAAGAAAAGCTAAGTGAGAGATACCTATAGACATGTCTTACAGTCCTTGCATTGTAATAGAAATAATTGTACATTAAATGTACTTATTATGCACACTTCTTTGCATATTAAATGTGCACGTATTGGGTATACAGTTAGATAAGGAGTATCAGAAGAGAACTGAGAAAACAGAGAATGCTATGAATCCCAGAAATTTCGTCTTTGGAAGAATCCCTCTCATTCTGTTTAATCCCTAAGTGGCTTTCATTTGGGACTCATCCACTTTATACAGGCCTCAGTGGCCAGTCCCATTCCTGGAATAAAAATGTCAAGCCAAGGGGCACCTGGGTGGCTCAGTAGGTTAAGCGTCCAACTTCAGCTTAGGTCGCGATCTCACGGTTTGTGGGTTCAAGCCCTGTGTTGGGCTCTGTGCTGACAGCTCAGAGCCTGGAGCCTGCTTTGGATTCTGTGTCTCCCTCTCTGCCCCTTCTCCACTTGCACTCTGTCTCTGTCTCGTCTCTCAAAAATAAATAAACATTAAAAAAAACTTTTTTAATGTCAAGTCAAATTTATAATCTGAGATTTTCTGTGAGCTGCTCCTAAAAAATTAAAATGGATTTTAATTTTTTTTATTACAAGGAAAGTGAAAATAACATCAGTAACAAAAATAACTCAGTGAGTGTTGACATAATATATTCTTGTTAATTTTATTGTTTCCATATACAGTTTTGTTTTGGGGGAGAAACTATACCTCACCAGCAATATGCATGCAGAAGACTCAAATGAGCTAAATCACATTGTGGGGAACTTACTCAGCAAAGCAAAAATTTTAAAAGCCCTGTTACTAATAAAAATATTGAAAGTATTGAAATTAGTTTTTAAAAAAAAATGTCCATGATCTCATATTTGAGAAATAGCCACCACGAAGATTTAGGTATATTTCTTTCCAGTCTCATGTATATTGTAGGGGAGGCAAAATTATTTTTCCTACTACCCTCTAGGTTTGCTTGCTGGGGTCCTGCATATTGGACTAACAAAAGATTAAGAAGAGAAAAAATACATACACATTTAAGTTTTATGTGGCACAGGAACCTTCACAAGGAGATGAAGCCCTGAAGAAACCCTTGGGTCTGAGTGTTTTTATATGAGATTTGATGAAGAATGTATAGTCATGGAAAGACATGATAGAATAAAAGGGTATGAGCTAAAGGTAGTAAAGAGGGGGAGACTTAGCAAGGCCTGTTCATTCAGATTCTTCTTTACCTCCAGGTAAAGGGAGGGCACCTTTCCCACTAGAGTCTCATGACCTGTGTTAGGGGAGACCAAGGAGGTCAGAGAATCCTTCCTACACCTGCTGTTTTCTCAAACTCCTTCCAGTTAAGTATTCAATATACCAAGTTACCGTATTTGGGTGTAGCATGTTCTGAACTCCATCAATATTTGGAAATGAAAATAAAATAATTGATTCAATTTTGTATCTCATTCTTTTCCACTTGATATTATAATGGGACATTTGTCCATGTCATTAAATGTCCATTGGCAACCTCATTTTTTTTTTTTTTTTTTGAGAGAGAGAGAGAGAGAGAGCAAGCACACAACTGAGGCAGGGGGAGAAGGAGAGAGAGAATCCCAAGCAGTCTCCATGCTGACTCGGGGTTTGATCTCACAACCGTGAGATCATGACCTGAGCTGAAATCAAGAGTCAGATGCTTAACGGGCTGAGCCACCCAGGCTCCCTGGAAACCTCATTTTTATTGGCAGCCCTGCATTCTAGTTTATGGTTGTATCATAATTTATTTAACTATTGCCTCAAGTTGTTTCCTTTTAAAAAATCATTCTAATCAAAACATAGGTAAATATTAACATTCTTTTTTGTATGATAGAGAATTTCTTCTAAAATGTCATAAACAGATATTTGGTTTTTGGCAACATTCTCTTTGCTATTTAGATATTTAGGTGATATTTTAGTTTGACGGATGCACCTAGTGCTCAAATATACTCAATAGTTTTACTTTTCTCCATTTCCTTCATTTTGTTAGCCATCAGTCACCTGGATGGGGCAATTTTTTTTGCTAACTGTATGTGTATAACTTTTAACAATACTCAGTAGCAAACTTGTATTCAACTATTATGAAGAAATATTAGGTGTTCTGGGAAATTACAGAGATGCTCCCAGAGAGATGATATATAGTGAGGCAAAAATATGAGTAGACTATAAATGATAATCAAATTTTTAAAAAAGATTTTCTTTTTAAGTAATCTCTACACCCAAAATGGGACTTGAGCTCACAACCCTAAGATCAAGAGTCGCATGCTCCTCTGACCAAGCCAGCCGGGCGCCCCCCCCCCCCCAATATTTTTTAAATGATAATCAAATTTAGTTTTTTGGTCAAGCACTCTCTGACTTAAAGTTCCAAATTAAAACAAAGAAGTTGTATGTATGACATTGTAGATTCTCTTCACATGTAGATTGTAGAAATGTAGATTGCTCTATGTAGAAATTGTATGTATATTTCCCTCCTTCTCTAGTGTCAGGAATAAAATTCCAATTGTGTTAAATGTGCATGTTGAATAGAAAATGCATCCCCATATCAGAAACATGAAGTGTGCAAAGATACATTTTTCAGAATTGAGAAATTGTAATTTATATGCATGTAGCTGTCTGATATATGTCCACCTATCTATCACCTATCATAGATCACTTAGTGATAGGTATTTTTTTTTTTCCTCTTTAGATTACCTAAAGAGTCTCTTCTTCTAGAACCAACTTGTGGACATTTGACTGGTATCTCTGCCTTCAGTCACCTCTGATCTGGCTTATTACTTCCAGACCAATATTCCCAATCCCCAGTTCTCATCAGGACAAAGTGAAATCAAAGTCTGTGCTCATCTGGGGCAGCTCATCCCAGCTGATTCTGGGATTGTCAAGACAGTTGTTCTCCATCTTGGTCACAATCGAGACCAAGATCCTGCTGTTACCAGTGAGATCTTGAAGAGCCAGGAAGGGTGGAAATCACCAGCCCTTTTCTTTTCTTTGGTTGCTGAAATGTGATAGCTCATCAGATGAGGTTTGGAGAAAAGCACACTGGATGTAGTGTAACACAGTTTGAGGCCCATCTTTATTACCAATCTTTGTGTCTTTAGGGAAGTGTCCCATGTAGTCTTGGTCGGCTTTTATAAATCAGGATAACCACTGTTTAGTTCCCTCTCAAAATTGTGGTTAAAAAGATACCGACTGTGTATACGAAAGTGCTTTCAAAAGGATAAATTGTTTCACAAATATATAGAAGTTAAATTTTGTCAGTACCCTGCTACTGCAAGGGCTGACTAAACACAAATCCCAAAATATTATGTCTTACAATCAACTAACTTCAGCAAACATCTGTGGAGGATTCAGAGACCCTAGAGGTCCTAAAGACTGGGGAGAAAGATAAATAGCACACACAGTTCCTCTCCTGAAGGGGCTCATCATGTCCAGCTCCTGGGAAGCAGGTCCCGGTGCCTTGCTGGCCCCCTGCCATAGCTGCCAAGGAACCAAATCTTTGAGAATGGATACTAGCCTGCGACTGATGGCTAGCTAGAATGTTCCTGTTTGTGCTCGGGGGGCAGGGTGGGGGGTGTGATGTGGGAATGGCTGACTACTGGACAACTATCCAGCACACCATTGCCTAGAGCTGGATCTGTCGGTTTGCTAATCTTTTGTATGGTGGAAACTGAATTTATAATGACTTCCAACTTCTCTCAGCATTATCATTTACAGACAGCTCTAGCGCTTGCCACTGATTTCTAGCTTGCCGAGCAAGCTCAAATTGCCTGTTCTTTGCATAAAATTGGACCTCTAGGGAAATCTGGTTTGTACCAAAGTGGTTAGGAATGGAAGTCTGCTCCCGTGGGAGTTTTCTGTACCGTCAGGTTGTGTGATCTGCAGCCCCCATTTTTCAATGCTGGGGGAACCACTTTTGGTGAGGTCCTGGCGTACTCTCTCTAGCTGTGCACATCCTGTAATATCAATGTGGAGTAAGCAATTTTTTGATCATTCTGCTTTGTTCTTTAAAAATCAGTCACCTTTTTCTTATTGACAAGGCAGTATAATAGTACATAGATTTCTCATTTTCTTCTCATTGACTCACATAATTATCTCAATTACACAAGTGCATGGGAGATTTTACTACCAGATTTAGCGTTTTTCTCGAGATCCTGGAGGATGGAGTGCTCTTTCTACATGACTGTTTTACATAAGCATTTATACATATCTCAATCTCAGACCTTCTCACAATTATTTTATCACACAGTCTACCCTTGCCTTCACCTGAACAGAATCCTAAAGTAGGATTATGGAGGAAAAGGAATCATGGTGGAGCCTGACTTCTCTGTGTTCTCAGAACGAGCGGTTTGTTGCAGAGCATCTGTCAAGATTTTCTTTTGCCAGGAACTAAGCCGGGAGAAGGCGCTGTGCTCTGTAGCCCCTTGCCGGCCCTGAGTCATTAGCCAGCAGTGAAAACCCTGCAGTTGGAAAAGCCCATTAGCCCCAGAGAGGCTGACAGGAAATGAATACGCTTCTGCATCTCCAGTCAAGGACAGTGCCATTAAGGGCTGCAGAACTACAATATCCCAGACTAAAGATTTTCAAATTCTATTGCTGGTGCACCATTAAGACTTTCACTGCAATTTCGACCCAGGGCCGGAAACCCAAGTAATAGGAGCACAGTTGTTAAGGTAGAACATAATTGGGATTATGAACGAAACAAGTGAATTCTAAAGGGAATCTATATATTGAGTTAGCTGTAGAATAGGTCTCTTAGTGTTTGTTATTCTTTAATGACCGTAAGTTCAATCTGTTTTTAATTTTCAATGATATTTCCTTTTTAAAAAATGTTAATTGATGGCTATGCCTCAAAAGACTGCACTGGCAAATTTTATTTAAGTAAATCTAATATGTGCATATAGTAAAAAGGTGAACGCTAAAGAAGAGTAAAAAATGAAAAGTAATGTTTGCTTTATTGAATTTCTGACTTCCATTCCCACTGCCAGTGGTAATAGTGTTTTAAATATTCTTCTAAAAATAATGAAAACCCCCTGAATGGCTAAAAAGCAGAAATAGGCCTGTATTTTTCACTGTTTTAAATTTAATTTAAAACTTAATGGGACTCCTGGCTGGCTTAGTCGGTAGAGCATGTGATTCTTGATCTTGGGGTTATGAATTCAAGTCCCACCTTGTATGTAGAGCTTACTTAAAAAAAAATGTTAAAAATAACCGTGTAAGAGACTGTCAGCCAGATGTAAGATATGGAACCTTACCTGGATCCTGATTGGACGAAATTATTTAAAAACTCCAACCCTCCCCCCTCCAAAAAAAAAAACAAAAAACCTAATGTTTTATTTCTTCTCCCAGGTGCTGGCTGGTTATGTGGGTAGGTTCACTTGGTAAAAAATTCAGCAAGCTGTATACTATAAATACTGCAACACAAATTTACTTATAAGCATTTATAAAACAAGCAAGGAGATTTTAATATTTTTATAAAGTAAGCTCTAGTCCCAACATGGGGCTTGAACTCACAAGCCCAAGATTAAGGGTTAAATGCTCTACCGACTAAGCCAGCCAGGTGTCTTCATGAAGGAGATTTCAGTAGTGACTAGATATTTGATAATATTAAAGAAATGTTAATTCTTCAAGTGTGATAATAGTATTTTTGGTTATGGTTTTAAAAACCCTTATATATTAGAGATCTATAAAGAGATACTTATGGATGAAATCTAGGATTATTTTGAAATAATCTAATATGTGTTTTTGGGACGGGGATGGGGTAGAAGGGAAATGTAACTGGCCATGATTTGCTAATTATTAAAGCAAAATGATTGGTACATCTATGTTTATTATACTAGTCTCCCTGCTTTTGTTTATACTTACAGTTTTCTATAATAAGAAGTGAAAAAATATTTTCATGAAATATTCTGAGCATAAAAACTGTAAAATAATAGTAGCTAAATTAAATAGTGCTTACTCATGTGTGAGGCATTAAGTACTTTACATATATTAACTTATTTGATCTTCTGTCCCTGTGAGATATGTATTGTTATTATCCTCATTTCACAGATGAAAAAATTAGGTTAAGTAACTTGTCTAGGGTCACAGAGCTCAATAGTGGTAGAGCCATATGGGTTTCTGTGAATATTTGCCTCTTAGCTTAAGAAATAAAACCTTTTGAGACGCCTGGTGTCTCAGTTAGTTGAGCCTCTGACTCTTGATTTCGGTTCACATCATGATCTCACGGTTCATGTGTTCGAGTGACAGTGCGGAGCCTGCTTGGGATTCTTTCTCTTCTTCCTCTTTTTCTGCCCCTCCCCTGCTTGCCCTTTCTTTCTCTCTCTCTCTCAAAATAAATAAATAAACTTAAAAAAAAAAAAAGGAAATAAGGGGCGCCTGGGTGGCTCAGTCAGTTAAGCGTCTGACTCTTGATTTCAGCTCAGGTCATGATCTCATAGTTCGTGAGTTCCAGCCCCACATTGGGCTCTGTGCTGTCAGTGGGCAGCCTGCTTGGGATTCTCTCTCTCTCCCTCTTTCTCTGTTCTTCCCCTGCATGAATGCTATCTCTTTCTCTCAAAATAAATAAATAAACAAACAAATAAATAAATAATAAATAAGGAAATAAAACCTTTTAACATAGCCAATGACTACTTATATTATAGGTTCAATCATGTGATATTGTTTTTATAGGTCAAAAATGGTGGCACATTGGCAACATCATGTGGTTGACCCCGATACTTCTTCCTAATTACATCCTGCTCTGAGTCCCCAGATAATAACTACCATCATTCCCACTCATTTCTTTGTAGTTTTATTTCACGTGTATATGTTCCTAATAGTGCATAGTATTGTTTCTCATGTTTTAAAATTTTATATAAATGATATCATCCTATTAGCATTTTAACAATTTGCTTTTTGCTCTCACCTTATGTTTATAAGATGTATTTATGTTGATATGTTTATAAATATACTCATATATATGGTATACTCATTCTGGCATAGTATACAATAGTAAAAATACACAAACAAAACCTAAACATTTTATTTTCACTTTCACTTACTATTCTTTGGAAAGTTTTCCATAGCAGAAATATAGATCTATCTCATTCCTATTAACTAACTGCAAAGTATTCATTCATTGTATGAGTAAACTAATTTATTTAACCAGTTCCCAACAGATGGATGTTTAGGTTGTTTCCAATCTTTTGTTATGATAAGCAATGATCCTACAAATGTATATGACATACTTGTATGAGTTTAAAGAATAAACGTTAGGGGCGCCTGGGTGGCTCAGTCGGTTAAGCGTCCGGCTTCGGCTCAGGTCATGATCTCACGGTCTGTGAGTTTGAGACCCGCGTCCAGCTCTGTGCTGACAGCTCTGAGCCTGGAGTCTGCTTCAGATTCTGTGTCTCCCTCTCTCTCTGCCCCTCCCCCACTCATGCTCTGTCTCTCTCTCTCTGTCTCAAAAAAATAAATAAACATTAAAAAACAGAATAAACTTTAAAAGTTTGTTAAAAGAATAAACTTCTATCAACAATGGCAATTTGTAAACTTTAAAATTAGTAGGTAAAAATGCCACACTAATCTTCTTGAGCTTCTAGGACATATTTGATTGAATTTTATTTGGTCCTCCCTGACCGGATTCCAGATGGTTCTCACCGATATTCGTGACAGACTACATTTCATCTGTTGTTCCGGAAAAGTATACCTCCCCTTAAGAGCATTTGAAAATGTGCATAGATAGGCAAAGCAGATAATGTGGTTGAGTTGGAAAATGTTTACTCAGTTTGACACTGTGGCAAATAAAATAAAACAAGAAAAGAACCAGAATTACGGGAAGAGAGGGAGTCTTTAAAATAATAAAAAATTAATCTTAAAGTAAATTACTTTGATGTAGCTTTGGGAGCATAGCTGCTTGGTCTGGAGAAAAATCCTTCTTCAAGGGTCTGTGGGCTGAGGATAGAGATGATGGTAAAGTTTGTTCTTCTGTGTTGTTGGTGGGGATATTTATCCTTTTTGACTGCCCACTCTCCTATGCTTCTTTTGCTACCTCTCCTTGATCCCTAATATGTCTTTTTTGCCTCAGCGTGGATTATGAACAACCTTCCTGGTGACTGTCAATGGCAAGGCTCTTGGCAGTAGTGACTCTCACCTAAAACCTGAAAATGTGAAGGGAAGCCTGAGGTTCAGTGATAAATACTGGGCATCCAGGATGAATATTCTCTGCCCGGTTGCAGCGGCCCTTGTGCTATTGGTATACATACACATTTGTATAAAGAGGTAATAGGTGCTGGAATGACTTTGGGAAATGAATTGTTACCATATGTGCATAAGCTTATTTCTCATTCCAACCTTAGCAATCCTCAGTGGTCAGTGTTCTTGCATTGTGGGTAGATTCTTAGTTGAGACCATCTTGGAAAACTGGATGTTTGCTTTCCTATTCTGAATAGTAAGCTGGTTTTGTAAAAAGGTTTCAGTGTTTATCTCAGCCTTCACTTCAGAGAGAGCCAAGGAAGATATTTTAATAAAAGGATTACAGTTAAAATGTTTAAAGCATACTAACTAAAGAAAAAAAATTTAGCATCTTATTCCTTTAGGCTTTCTTGCTGCTTATGCTTAGCTTTAAAAATCCATATTAAAGGAGACCCTATTATCATACATTAACAATTGGAACCATAAAGCCTTTAATGTTTAAATTCAACTGCAAGAAAATCAGTCTTTGAGATATCCTGTAAACTTTATAATGTTGACCAAAATATTTTAGCTTGCCAAATCTATTCTTCACTGTGTGAAAAAAAAAAATATGGCAATATGAGGTGTGGGTGTAGATGTACTTTTTTTAAGCTTTATTTTTTTAGAACAGTTTTAGTTTCACAACAAAATTGAGAGGCAAGCGCAGAGATTTCTCATATACCCCTTGCCCCACACGTGCCTAGCCTCCTCATTATCAATATCACTTACTAGAATGGCACATTTATTACCAAGGATGAACCTATATTGACAGATCATAATCACCCAAAGTCCATAGTTTGCCTTAGGGTTCACTCTTAGTGTTGTACATTCTAATTCTTTTTGTTTTTAAAACAATTTTTTTTAACATTTATTCATTTTTGAAAGGCAGAGAGAGACAGAGTGCGAATGGGGGAGGGGCAGAGAGAGAGGGAGACATAGAAACAGAAGCAGGCTCCAGGCTCTGAGCCATCAGCACAGAGCCCGATGTGGGGCTCGAACTCACGGAGCGTGAGATCATGACCTGAGCCGAAGTTGGCCACTTAACCGACTGAGCCACCCAGGCTCAGTACATTCTAATTCTATGGGTTTGGAGAAATGTATAATTACATTATCCATCATTATAATATCATACAGAGTATTTTCACTGCCCTAAAGATCTTGTGTGTTTTGCTTACTCATTCCTCCCTATCACCTTGTCTCTAGCAACCACTGATTATTTTTTACAATCTCTATATTTTTGCCTTTTCCAGGATGTCATATAGTTAGAATTCTACTATCTGTAGACTTTTCAGATTGGCTTCTTTCACTTAGCAGTTCATATAAAATTCCTCCACGTCTTGTCTTGGCTTGATAGCTCATTTAAAAAGAATTTTTTTTTAACGTTTGTTCATTCTTGAGAGACAGACAGAGCATGAGTGTGGGAGGTGAAGAGTGAGAGAGGGAGACACAGAACCTGAAGCAGGCTCCAGGCTCCAAGCTGTCAGCACAGAGCCCAACACAGGGCTTGAAGTCGGACGCTTAACCGACTAATCCACCCAGGCACCCCAGTAGCTCATTTTTTTTTAAGTACTGAGTAATATTTCATTGTCTGGATACACCACAGTTTATTTACCTATTCACCTACTGAAGGACATCTTGGTTACTTCCAAGTTTTGGCAGTTACGAATAAGGCTGCTATAAATATTAATGTGCAAGCTTTTTTGTATGGACTTTTTTTCAGCTTTTTTGGCTGAATGCCAAGGAGCACAGTTGCTTGATTGTATAGTAAGAGTATGTTTAATTTTGTAAGAAACTGCTAAACTGTCTTTCAGAGTCGCTGTACCAGTTTGCATTCCCAACAGCAATGAATTAGAATTCCTATTGTTCCACACCTTTGCCAGCATTTGGTGTTGTCAGCTTTCCAGATTTTGACCATTCTAATAGGCAGGCAGTGGTATCTCATTGTTTTAATTTGCATTCTCTTGATGAGATATGCAGTGGAACATCTTTTCATATGTTCATTTGCCATCCACTTATCTTCTTTGATGTCTGTTAAAGTCTTTGGCCCATTTAAAAAATTATTTATTTAATTTTTTAATTTTTATTTTTTTTAAAATTTAAATCCAGGATAGTTAACATATAGTGTAATAATGATTTCAGGAATAGATGGCCCATTTTTAAAATCTGGCTGTTTGTTTTCTTATTGTTGAGTTTTAATAGTTCTTTTTGTATTTTGTTTAACTGCCCTTCATCAGATATGTCTTTTGCAAATATTTTTTTTTTCCAGTCTGTGCCTTGTCTCTTTTTTGCAGAGCAGAAGTTTTAAATTTTAATGAAGTACAGTTTATCAATTATTTATTTCAATGATTGTGCCTTTGGTATTGCATCTCAAAAGGCATTTTCACACCCAAGATAATCTAGGTTTTCTCTTGTATTAAATTCTAGGAGTTTTATAGTTTTTGTATTTTACATTCAGGTTTATGATCCATTTAGAGTCAATTTTTCTGAAGAGTGTAAGCTCTGTATAGATCCATACTTTTCTGTACATGGATTTCAGTTGCTCTACCACTGTTTGTTGAAGAGACTATCTTTGTTCCATTGTATTGCCTTTGCCCCTTTGTAAAAGATCAGTTGATTATATTTATGTGAATCTATTTCTGTCCTCTCTATTCTGTTCCATTGATCTATTTGTGTACTCTTTTGCTAATACCACACTTTCTTGATTACCGCATTTCTAGTAAATCCTGAAATTGGATGGTGTCAGTCTTCTAGTTTTGTTCTTTTCCTTCAATATTGTGTTGGCTATGCTGGGCCTTTTGTCCCCTCATATAAACTTTAAAATCAGCTTGTCAATACCTATAAAATGACTTGCTGGGATTTTGGTTGGGATTGCATTGAATCTATATATCAAGTTGTGAAGAACTGACATCTTGACAATATTGAGTCTACCTATCCATAAACATGGAATATTTCCTCACTGATTTAGTTGTTCTTTGTATTTACTAATCAGAGTTTTGCTTATATAGATCTTGTACATATTTCGTTAGATTTATACCTAAGTAATTTTGGGGGGTGCTAATGTAAATAGAATTATTTTTGATTTCAAATTTTGCTTGTTTGTTGTTGGTATACAGGAAAGCAGTTGACTTTTGTATGTTAATCTCGTATCCTGCAGCCTTGCTATAATCACTTACTAGTTGTGGGACTTTCATTTATTGAATCTTTTGGATTTTCTACATTGATGATCATGTCATCTGGGAGCAAAGACTGTTTTTTGTCTTCCACCCAATCTGTATACTTTCTATTTCCTTTTCTTGTTTTATTGCATTAGCAAAGACTTCCAGTACAATATTGAAAATGGTGGTGAGAGGAGTTATCTTTTCTTTGTACTGATCTTAGTAGGAGATATATATCTTTTTTGTGTGTGAAAAAAGAAAGATTTAGAACATCTTCTTACTAGGTCAACCCACCACTAGACTTTTTAATGCCTTTAGTCATCTGTGACAAAATAGGTATAAAATCAAACATTTTTATTTGTGTCATTCAAGTCGTATATATCTCTTATAAATTAATTAATTTCAGCCTAGACTGATAGATTCTCTCTCTTTTTAAAAATGTTTCCAAATTCACAATGGCAAAATTAAAGTAAGATTAGATTAAAAAGGAAAATAATATAGCCACATGTGAAGATTTTAAGTTTTTCACATGTGAAGATCTTAATCTACTGTTTCAGACTTAACTTGTGCTACTCCTCTGGATAAACCCTTCATTTGGGGTAGACTTGTGTATTGCTTGCTTCCCAAATATATTATATTAGGTTATTATTATTATTATTTTTTGCTTGCAAGGAAGAAATTCACTCATATAACCTGAAGATAAAGGGTTTTTATTGTGAATACCCAGGACTTAGACTTTGTCTAAGCTGGGTGGGCCAACTTAGCTAAGTGGGCTCTTGGGTCAGGCCCACTCTGGTCTAGTCAGTGGCCACTTCCTGTGAAGAATAGAGTAACACCACTGTCATGGGCAGGCAGTTTCAGCTGAAGGATGTAAGTTTCTGTGTGACTCTGGGACTGTCATATACAGAACATGTCTCAGGTATTTCCACTGCTCTCCCTTTATGGATATCTATTCTCTTATCCATAGGGTTTCTCAGTGAATTCGCTCATATTTTGATTCTACCCAGGTAAAATAGTAATAAGTTAATCAAATCCTGCCTCAAATAGTGCAGTCTGTTGACATATTCCATCTATGATCTTTTAATGGATCACTACTGAGGGCATATATGTGCTAATATTATTTGTAAAGTATTAAACTTACATATTGAATCATCTTTTTAAAAGATTTCCTTTATTTTACATTTTCTAAAGTTTATTTTATTTGAGAGAGAGAGAGAGAGAGAGAGAGAGAGAGAGAGAGAGAGAGACTCTATATGCAATGACTTTTTAGTGAGAGTACTACTTTACTGGAATTGGGTATATATAATACCGTTTCTTTAGAAACGAATGTGATTTTTAAAAATAGGCAAAAGGCACTGAATCATAACCTAGTACATAGAATCCATGCCCTAAACATTTTGGGGAAAATAAAGACACACAGAGATGGCCCTTTCCCTCAGAGAGTTTATACTCAGATGATTCAATATATGGAGTGCCTGGGTGGCTAAGTTGGTTAAGCATCTGACTCTTGATTTCAGCTCAGGTCATGATCTCATGATTTGTGACAGCCAGCCCCATGTCAGGCTCTACACTGACAGTACAGAGCTTGGGGTTCTCTCTCTCCCTCTCTCTCTCCGCCCCCTCACCCACTCTGTCTCTCACTTTCTAAAATGAAATAAACTTTAGCAAATGTAAAATAAAGGCAATCTTTTAAAAAGATGATACATACTGATGTAAGCTTAATAGTTAAGAAATAATATTAGCACATGATATGCCCTCAGTAGCGATCCATTAAAAGATCATAGATGGAATATGTCAATAGACTGCACTATTTGAGGCAGGATTTGCTTAATTTATTACTATTTTATCTGAGTAGAATCAAAATATGTATGAATTCATAGAGAAAACCCTATGGATAAGAGAATAGATATCAACAAAGGGAGAGCAGTGGAAATACCTGAGACATGTTCTGTATATGACAGTCCCAGAGTCACACAGAAACTTTCATCCTTCAGCTGAAACTGCCTGCCCATGACAGTGGTGTTACTCTATTCTTCACAGGAAGTGGCCACTGATTGGATATAGTTATTATAGAGTTGACCCTTGAACAACATGAGTATGAATGGCATGGGTCCACTTATATTCAGATTTTGTATAGTTCAGTACTGTAAATGTGCTTTCTTTTCTTTAAGATTTTTTAAATAATATTTTCTTTTTTCTAGTTTACTTTATTTCAAGAATGCAGTATATAATACATATAACAAACAAAATATGTGTTAATTGACTGTTTATGTTATATAATCATAGTTAAGACTTCTAGTCAACAGTAGGCTATTAGTACTTAAAGTTTAGGGAGTCAAAAGTTATATTCAGGGATGTGGGTGCCCCTAATCCTTGTGGTGTTCAGGGGTCGACTGTATTGTGGTAAGACGGCAGGTTCAGAAAAAGATCAGAACAGACTTGAAGAAAACCCTCAATTTAATTTTTATTCATTTATTTATTTTTTATATTATTTATTTACTTATTTTTATTAGAGAGAGAGACAGAGAAAGTACATGAGCAAGTGGGGGAGAGGGGCAGAGGAAGAGGAAGAGAGAATCAAGCAGTCTCCATGCCCAACTTGGAGCCTGATGCAGGGCTTGATCCCATGACCCTGGGATTATGACCTGAGCCAAAATCAAGAGTCAGACACTTAACTATAACTGAGCCACCCAGGCGTGGATACCCCTAATTTTAAATGAGGATACCCCTAATTTTAAATGAGCTGAAGCCTGGGGCTCACAGCTCACTAGAAAATCCTCAATTGTTAGAAGACTACAACATCTATTAGAAGAAGAAGATAGGTGAGACAAAGACATCCAGACTAGGAAGATCAAAATGGAGAATTAGCTAAAATGATACTTGATGACTAAATCATTGGGGATCCTTAAAGGAGGAGCACTGAGCATACCTTCTAAGTTAGTAAGTAAGATGGCTGTCAGGGAAATGGTTATGATTTGGGACCAAGGAGGTGAGGAAGGACCTAGAAAGGAAAGACTTTTTCAACAGGTTATAGGAATGCAAATATAAAAATAATTACACTTATTAAATTTATTTTTTTTTTTTAATTTTTTTTTCAACGTTTTTTATTTATTTTTGGGACAGAGAGAGACAGAGCATGAACGGGGGAGGGGCAGAGAGAGAGGGAGACACAGAATCGGAAACAGGCTCCAGGCTCCGAGCCATCAGCCCAGAGCCTGACGCGGGGCTGGGGCTCGAACTCACGGACCGCGAGATCGTGACCTGGCTGAAGTCGGACGCTTAACCGACTGCGCCACCCAGGCGCCCCAACACTTATTAAATTTAGAGTTGAATTTATGCTGGTCTTGGGGTTGAGGGGAGAAGCAATGTGGACTAACAAGGACAGCAATGATCACTGAATGGTTGACATCTTACCAGTGATTTACCTCAGATGTATGTGGTTTGTATCCCCTTAGGTCTGTTATACTCTAGTGGATCTGTGCTTTTTTTTTTTTTTTTTAATTTTTTTTTTTCAACATTTATTTATTTTTGCAACAGAGAGAGACAGAGCATGAACGGGGGAGGGGCAGAGAGAGAGGGAGACACAGAATCGGAAACAGGCTCCAGGCTCTGAGCCATCAGCCCAGAGCCCGACGCGGGGCGCGAACCCACGGACCGCGAGATCGTGACCTGGCTGAAGTCGGACGCTTAACCGACTGCGCCACCCAGGCGCCCCGGATCTGTGCTTTTTATCTCTGTGTTATGGACCATTAGCAGTTGATATTAAAAGTAATTTTCTTCTGGCAATTCAGATGTGACATATTTACAAGATAGGCACAACAGCTGGAATAAGAAAAAGAAATCAAATAAGAGGACATGAACCAAAAGGTGCAGGGCTTGAAGGCAAAAATCTCCCTCTCTTTGATCCTTGGAAGCAACACCAGAGAGTTTCAAGATGGTGACAGCAAGGGGTTCATTAAAGAATTCCCATGGGGTGCCTGGATGGCTCAGTTGGTTAAGCATCCAACTTCTGCTCAGGTGATGATCTCGTAGTTCACAAGTTGGAGCCCTGAGTCGGGTTCTGTGCTGACAGCTCAGAGCCTGGGACCTGCTTCAGATTCTGTGTCTCCCTCTCTCTCAACTCATCCCCTGCTCTCTCTCTCTCTCTCTCTCAAATAAATAAAACATTAAAAAAAAAAAAAGAATCCCCTAGACAGCAAAGAATTAGGCTTATTTGCTCTTCTAATATAGTAGAGATAGCTTGTGTAAATGTGTCTTGGGCTACCTAGTTTGTCTCTCTGGAAAAAAAGAAAATGAATAAGAGAAAACTCATTTAGACATTTTGGACATCAGCAAGATGATAAAATATAAATGAACTTGTACTTGTAAGAAGGAAGAATGAATTCTTTGTCCACAGTGACCTTGAGGTAAGTAATCTGTCCTTGATGATGTACTCATTTATCTTCGTGAAATTGATCTTGAAGTCTACCTTGTTGATTTCTTTTTTTAAAAATATTTATTTATTTATTTATTTATTTTTTTTTTTTAAATTTTTTTTTCAACATTTATTTATTTTTGGGACAGAGAGAGACAGAGCATGAACAGGGGAGGGGCAGAGAGAGAGGGAGACACAGAATCGGAAACAGGCTCCAGGCTCTGAGCCATCAGCCCAGAGCCTGACGCGGGGCTCGAACTCCCGGACCGCGAGATCGTGACCTGGCTGAAGTCGGACGCTTAACCGACTGCGCCACCCAGGCGCCCCAAATATTTATTTATTTTTAAGAGAGAGAGAGAGAGAGAGAGAGAGAGAGAGAGAGAGCATGTGCATGAGCACACACAAGCTGGGGTGGGGGGCAGAGAGGGAGGGGGACAGAGGATCCAACTGGGCTCTGTGCTAACAGCAGAGAGCCTGATGTGGGACTCAAACTTACCAACCATGAGATCCTGACCTGTGCTTAAGTCAGATGCTTAACCAACTGAGCCACCTGAGCACCCCTACCTTGTTGATTTCTGAGCCAGCTCACTAGATTTCCATTAGGGTAAGGGGGGATTATAGAAGGTTTTTCTTCATAGATAGATGATCTTGTTGACTGTTTCCTTCCTCTTAAGGATTTTTAAGGGTGTGCAGATAAAAAAAGTAGCTTTTCCTCAGGAAAATGCTACCCTTTAGGACTAATTTAGCAAATATTCATATTTACAGAGTATTTGAGAAGTCTTTCTAGCTGCCACATTTTAAAGAGAGTCTTGACAAATTGGGACATTTCTAAGAAAGTCAGGGCCTAACAGGGAAGAATTCTTAAAATATCTGGGTCTCTTCATGTAATTTTTATTTTTAATTGAAAGAAGGAGATAAATTTATACCATATAGCTCCAGAAGGTGGGAGTTAGATTATTGGGTAGACCTGCAGAAAGCAGATTTTCTTAAAATAAGAACTTTTTTTTTTTTTTTCAATTTTTTTTTCAACGCTTTTTATTTATTTTTGGGACAGAGAGAGACAGAGCATGAACGGGGGAGGGCCAGAGAGAGAGGGAGACACAGAATCGGAAACAGGCTCCAGGCTCCGAGCCATCAGCCCAGAGCCTGACGCGGGCTCGAACTCACGGACCGTGAGATCGTGACCTGGCTGAAGTTGGACGCTTAACCGACTGTGCCACTCAGGCGCCCCAATAAGAACTTTCTAACAGTTAAGAGTTGTTTGAGAGTGGAACTGGCTACTTTGTGGCGCAGGCTGTATTAGTCATCTTGGGTTGCCAGAACAAACAATGATAGGCTAGGTGGGTTAGACAAGAGAAATGTATTTCTTTCATAGTCCTGGAGATCAAGATCAAGGTTTCCACTGATTTAGTTTCTAGTGAGATCTCTTTTCCTGGCTTTCAGGTGGTTGTCTTTTTGCTGTCCTCATATGCATATGCACATGTCTTTTCTCAGCACATATATGTAGAAAGAGAGAGAGAACACATGAATGATTGCAAGTGCTGTGGTGTCTCTTATAAGGACACCAATCCTATTGGACCAGGGTCCCACCCTCATGAACTTATTTAACATAATCACTTACGTAGCAGCCTTTCTTCACATATAGTCACACTGGGGTTAGGGCTTTGGCATATAAATTTTAGGGAGACACAAACAAAATAGGACAATACTATGTTTGGAGTATTTAAATAGAAGCTAGTTAGCCATCTGTTAAGATGGTTGTAGAGGGGAATCCTCAAACTAGGAGATGCTTGATCTGATGATCACAGTTTTCTTGAATGTAAAGGAACAGGGTAGAGCTGTAGAGTATTGGAGACAGGCATACATAAGGGTGCATATTTGAAAAAAAAAGATTTTATCTCATTCTGGGAGCTTCTTAGGAACCTAAATCATAGTTGTTGGAAAATCAAGGTAGAAATAAAGAAAACCTCTTACCTCTAGAGCTGCTTGGACTTGGTTAGATGAGGGAATTGAAAACGATAGACTCTACCTACCTAGAATTTTCAAATACCTTAATCTTCTTCATCAATAATAAAAGTAAAGGTAATATATACATATTTGTCATGTAGCTGATTCTTTAAAGGACAGATTCATAACAACATTATACATATGCTGTGTCATTAATAGATGCTGGTAACTACTTTTAGAGAACATAAGCCACATTTAATTTTGTTTTCCAACGCATCCTTTTTTGGAGGAGTGGGAAGAGCACGCAAGTGGAGGAAGGGGGATGGAGAGGGAGAGAGAGAATCTAAAGCAGGCTGCATGCCCATTGCAGAGCCCAAGGTGGGGCTCAATTCCACAACCTGAGATCATGACCTGAGCTGAAATCAAGAGTCTGACACTTAACCAACTGAGCCACCCAGGTGCCCTTGTTTTTCAACACATCCTAACACATAGTTCCTTTTCATTAGGCAGTGAAGTAAGTTTTGCATCCAGTAGTATATCAGAATTGGACCTAATAACAATTAACATTTGAATTATTTGAAAAACTTTTATATACAGATCGTGTTGTGATGGAATTTGAATCCATTTAATATTAAAAATGAATGACAGTCAAAATTGTTCAGTGTTGTTGATGGCTATAACATAGTTACTGGGAGAATATGGTTATCATTTTAAGTGTTTGGTATTTACTATGGTTCTTATATACATTAATATTTATGTTAATCACAGTGAAAATTTGTTTGCTGCAAGATATGCAAGAAACATAACAGATGCTACACATTATATAATGCTCCATTGTAGGGGCCCAGGGCAGGCTGCCCCAAGATAGGCCACTTTGGCATAAAGATGATTTTCAATTAAAAGTAATCAAAATCCAGCAGATTCAGGAAAAGCTCTCTGCCTCCCCCTCAAATGGCTAAATTTACATTGGAAAGGAGAACCTGTAACTAGAAGAGAAGCTATTAATGGAAACTCTTCTTTACCTAAGAACTTTATCTGCATAGTGGGGCAACCTTGTTTTTCCAAACACCTCCTTTCACCTTCTTGCTAATGAGCTTTCTCTCCTTTGTATCCTCAGGCTTCTCTCCCTTGCCTTAGCTCATATAAGCTTCATGTTGCCTCATTGTCCTTGGAATTTCATTTCTGTGTGGACTCCCTGTGTGTATGCTATAAAATTTGATTTTCTCCTGTTAATCTGCCTCATGTTGATTTGATTCTAAATCCAGCTAGAAAGACCATAGGGCAGGGGAAGGTCTTCCTCCCCAATGTTTAGTTGATGTGCTACTATTTTGGGAACATGGAGAAATGAAGATCCAACAGGAAGTAGAGAAATAGAATAGTTTTGCCCTGATATAAAGGAGGTTGTGAATTTTCTTTTCATGTTATGCTATTTTTTGTTTTTCTTTCATTATAAATTTGATACATATTTATAGAATGCTTTGGGAAAACGTATTATTTTTAAACTCACCATCTGTTACCTCAAAACTCGATTTTTTTGGACAATATGAATTCATCATTCCTTTTGATCCAAAGTCTTAAAATAAAACAACAATGTGGTTTACTTTAAGGAAAACTTCAATTTTTACTACTAAAAACCTACAAATAATTTTAAAAGTAAGAAAATCCTCAAATTAATTTTCTATCTTTTGATAAAATTTATTAAATTGTTTTGTCCAAGAAATTAAAATTAAGTCACAAATGAGCCAAAAATTAAGGTGTTAAGATGGCTCATATAAAAATTATTGATATGAAAGGCTGTGATAATATTTATATCTTGTTCAAAGAATTTAATTATGTGATAAGCATATTAGTATCCAATAATAGGGGTACCTGTGTGGCTCAGTCAGTTAAGCATCTGACTTCGGATCAGTCATGATCTCGAGGTTCTTGAATTTGAGCCCCGTGTTGGGATCTATGCTGACAACTCAGATCCTGGAGTCTGCTTCGGATTCTGTGTCTCCCTCTCTCTCTGCCCCTTCCCGACTCACGCTCTGTCTCTCTCTCTGTCTCTCTCTGTCTGTCTGTCTCTCTCTCTCTCTCAAAAACAAATATTAAAAAAATTAGTATCCAATAATAACTTACAAAAGTGGCTATAAGGCAAGTAGTTTTGAGTCATTATTATTTACCCTGCAAACCCTTTGTTAATGTGGGGTCTCTAGATCAGATGGGGGCCACCAAATGTGGGCAACTTGATGAGGTCGTGGCTGGCAGCGTGAGTGGTAAAAGAATTCACCCAAGGCAGAACAAGAGACAGAAGTTTATTGAATACACTGCAAGGGAATAGCGTGCAGGACAGCAAAGCAGAGACTGTCTGCCATGAGGTAGTGGTGGGGGGGCTGTAGTTAAAGGGGAAGGTGAGGACTGGTACCTGTGTGCAGCTGTAAGTAACCCAATGTTTAGCTAGGGCTTATGGATATTTTCAAGTGCGTTGTCTAATGGGCCTGTTTGTATTCAGCGCATTGGGAGTTGGGGCTTACTAGGGCCCGTCGACCTTACTCAGCTTTCATTGTTCAAGTTGGTTGCCCAAAAGTGGCCTCTACAGTTAAGAATTTTATCTTATTATGCCATTGCTTACTAAAATTTAGATAGGAACTATTTTATATTTTGGTTTATAATATTGCTGAATAACCAAATTATAGAAACTCGAAGACTGAAATATCCTTGGAGATGATTTTGTTCAATTTCATTTTTCATAGATGAGAAAACTAAAGCTCAGACAGAAATGAAATAACTTCCTCCATTGGGTTACTAGTACCTCCCTCCCCCGTCATCACATTTCCTATGTGGGAGTTATAGAATAACTAATTGTTGATTCCCCACCCCAATCCAGTGTGTTGTAAGACATAGTTAACAATGTAAAAGAGAGCTCTGAAGTGCTTCTATGACAAAAGTGAATTTAAGACAAGCTATAAAAGGCCATGAAATTTCTCTGGAAAGTTTTCATGCAGTTAATAATTTATTTGTCCAGATTTCTAACTTGGATGTCTTTTTTTTTATTAAAAATTTTTTTAAAATCTTTATTTATATTTGAGAGAGAGAGTGTGAGCAGTGTGAGAGAGAGGGAGACACAGAATCTGAAACAAGCTCCAGGCCCTGAGCTGTTAGCACAGAGCCTGACACGGGGCTCGAGCTCATAAACCATGAGGTCATGACCTGGAGCCAAAGTCAGACGCTCAACCAACTGAGCCACCCAGGCGCCCCTAACTTGGATGTCATATAAAATCAATTGCTGTGAACAAAGATTTTATTTATAAGAATTTATGTATTGATACAGTATTTTGATAGATAATCCTCCTGTTGCCTGAAAGAGGCATCACACCATTTGCTGGAAGATATTTAATTGGTTCAATGATTAATAAAAGCAGAGTATGTAGTTCTCTTATATGTTTACTGCTTTGCCTGTTCTTAGCCAGTTAAGTTAAACCAATCCCATAACAAGTACTCCTGGAAATGCAATTTAAGTATAATTAAGCACACAAGGTCTAGTGTGCTTGTAGGGGAGTACAGTATCCAAGCCTGAATTTATACTTAGTGATTTTCAGGCAGCAGGTTTAATTTGTTTTTGTTCAATATGAGCTGGTGACTACGTTATTTATTTATTTATTTATTTATTTATTTATTTATTTATTTATTTGACTTTTTTGAGCCAGGGAGGTGCTGAATGCGGAAGAAGCACTTTCTCGTTACCCCTAATTATTCTAGGTGGGAATCAATCTTAAGTGCTTCCATTAAAGAACAGACTTGCTGCCAAGAGCCTTATTTATCTGCCAATGTTAAGAATTTAGGCACAGATTTTGATTTCTTAATGACATCGGTCTTTTCAAGGAGGAGCCAGTGTTAGAAATTGGCTCTATAGGCAACAGTGAGAGTGATAAAATGAGTCTGGACTATTGGGTCAAAAATAATTAGGTTTGAATCCTGGTCCTAGGAATTGTAAAGCAGTATGACTTTGGGAAATATTAACTGTTCTGAGCTTTAATTTGGCCATCTATGAAATGAGGATAACAATATGTTTGTTATGAGAATCAAATGAAATTGTGAATGTCAAGCATGAAGGGCAGTATCTGGTACACGTTGTATAAGTCTTAATTCCCTTCCTGCCTCCTTACAAATCCAATTCTACTTCCCTTGGATTCCTTTGCAGACTAAAGTGCAGAATACTTGAAGTGGGGATAGAGAGCATTGGGCTACTACAGCAGCCATTTTACTGGTGAATATTACCTTCCAATAAATGTAGGAGAGGGATCAAGATTACCATTCCCCATTGTGCTCCAATCCTAACCCCAGTTCTAATTGCAAACAGCCCACATTCAATTAAATCCAATTCTCAGAAGCCTCATCTGTGGATATTACTTAGAGACTTGACACAATGATAGTCCTGTGTTGCAAGGTGAGGTAATCCAGGACTGGCCTCAGTTGCTTACAGAGTCCCGGTGCTCAGGTAAAGTGGCTTTTCTACTTTTCTCTATGAAAGATGAACAAGAGCTACAGCTGTTAAAGTAAGATAGATGCCAAGATCCAGGGACAGGATCAGAAGGGCAATTAGATTAATTTTTTAAAAATTATAGGAGGCACCTGGGTAGCTCAGTTGGTTGGGCACTCAACTCTTGATTTTGGCTCAGGCCACGATCTTGTGGTTCGTGAGTTTGAGCCCCGCATCAGGCTCTGCAGTGATGGTGCGGAGCCTGCTTGGGGTTCTATCTCTGTTCCTCCACCACTCGTGCTCTCTCTCTCTTTCTTTCTCAAAATAAATAAAAACTTAAAAAATTGTACATATTATGTATATATCATAAGCTTAATCATTTTAACCATTTTTTTAAATTATTTTTTTTAATTTTTATTTTAGAGAGAGGGAGAGAGTGGGGGAGAGGGGAAGAAGGAGAGAGAGAGAGAGAGAGAGAGAGAGAGAGAATGAATATAAAGCAGGTTCCACACTCAGCATGAAGCCTGATGTGGGGCTCAATCCCACAACACTGGGATCATGACCTGAGCTGAAACCAAGAGTCAGTTGCTCAACTGATTGAACCACTCAGGTGCCCCTAACCATTTTAAAAAATGTTTATTTATCTGTTAGAGAGAGAGAGAGAGAGACAGAGAGAGACAGAGAGAATGCAAGTGGGGGAAGGGCAGAGAGAGAGGGAGACAGAATACCAAGCAGGCTCCGCCCTATCACTACAGAGCCCAATGCAGGGCTTGAACTCATGAACCATGAGATCATAACCTGAGCCAATATCAGATGCTTAACTGAGTGAGCCACCCAGGTGCCCCATCATTTTAGCCATTTTTAACTGTACAGTTCAGTGACATTAAATCCATTCACATTGTCAGGCAACCATCCCCACCATTTTTTACTATCTCTACACCAAAACTCTGTACTCATTAAATAATAACTTCCCTGTCCCAGTCCCTGGAAACCACCATTTTATATTCTTTCACTCTATAAATTTAACTATACCTCATATAAATGGAATCATATAGTATTTGTGCTTTTGTGATTGGCTTATTTTGCCTACTATAATGTCTTCAAAGTTCATCCATAGTACAGCATGTGTCTAAATGTCCTTCTTTTTTTATGGCTGGATAACATCCCATTGTATGTATATATCATATTTTATTTATTCATTCATTAGATATGGTTGCTTCCATTTCTTGGCTATTGTGAGTACGTAGGTATGCAAATATCTATTGGAGTGAGTGTCTGCTTTCTTTTTTTGTGGTATATATCAAGAAGTAGGATTGCTGGATCATATGTTCATTTTATAATTTTTAGAGGAATTGCCAAAACTGTTTTCCATAGTGGCTATAGCATTTTACATTCCTACCAGCCATGCACAAGAGTTATAATTTCTCTACATTGTTGCCAATACTTGTTATTTTCCCTTTCTTTCTTTCTTTCTTTCTTTCTTTCTTTCTTTCTTTCTTTCTTTCTTTCTTCTTCCTTCTTTATTTTGATAATGTTGTCCTAATAGGTGTAAAGTAGTAAATTACTCTTAAAAACGTGAATTGTGGGGGCACCTGAGTGGTTCAGTCGGTTAAGCGACCAACTTGGGCTCAGGTCATGATCACGCGGTTCATGAGTTGGAACCCTGCTTGGGACTCTGTGCTGACAGCTCAGAGCCTGGAGTCTGCTTCGGATTCTGTGTCTCCCTCTCACACCCCTCCCCCGCTGGTGTTCTCTCTCTCTCTCTCTCTCTCTCTGTCTCTGTCTCTAAAAAAGAAACATTAAAAAATATTTAAAAACATGAATTGTGATATACAATAACCTGTCTCATTTCCTAGCCTGGGATCCAGGCACATTGTAGGTGTTTGTTGAATGAATGGGCAAGAATCCACATGTCATATATGAAATGAAATATCTGTAGAATATAATCCAGGAAGTAATACAATACAACATATTCATCCATCCATCCATTCAGTCAATGAACAGGAGTATGCACTATGTTAATTGTTAGGAGGTCAAATTTCAATAAAAATTGAAGCCAAGACAAATGAGGCTTCTTTACTCAATGAACCCACAGTCTGTTATCTCCTTAGGGAGGAAGGCTGAGTCACCAAGATATGACAGCTCAATTAGAGTATCAAAAAAAAACCCCAAAAAACAAAACAAAAAAACCCACAAAAAACAAAACCGAACCCTTTTGGCATCAAAGTCAATATTTTTCAAGCCTCATCGTGATCAGTAATGATACTCTATTCTAGTTTTGGTGACACATATGTTTTCTTATGCAAGTTAGTAAATAATACATATAATACACCCACATATATGGATTACATATATCTGTGTATATGGTTTAATTCATGATATTTAAGCCCATCTGAAATTCTGGGATTGAAATAAGCCCAAATGGCTCTAAGATAGCCATTGTATCTAGTGAATTAACTTTTCTTTTCATCTAGAATGGTACTAGCTATTTGCCATCTTAGGAGAATTGAAAAATATTCACTCAAATCATTTTCTGTATCTTGTGTTCAGATGAAGAACCCCTGTTGAGAAAGTCTGCCTCAGTGACTTTCCACTTCTCAGTGAAATAATAAAATTGATCTGAACCTGCAAAGCTTTTACTTTCTGTATAAATTGAGAAGGATAGGCGGACATTTATTTGCAACTGAATCATAGTCTTTCTTCCCATAGAGAAGAATGGGCTCCTTTTTTGGGGTGGGATTTATTTGTCTTTTTTTTTTTTCCAAATTTTTATTTAGATTCTAGTTAATTAACATGTAGTATAATATTGGTCCCAAGAGTAGAATTTAGTGATTCATCACTCACATATAACACCCAGTGCTCATCATAAAAAGTGCCCTCCTTAATGCCCCTCACTGATTTAACCCATTCCCCACCCACTTCCCCTCCAACAACCCTCATTTTGTTCTCTATCATCAAGAGTCTCTGGGATTTATTTGTCTTATGTCCAAGTCAAGAAAATGTTGTAAATAATCATACTGTCATTTGGTTTATTATACTCAACCTATGCACTGAACTTATTCTCTGAACATAAATGGATGGTACCTTGCTACTGAGACTCTGCATTACTTTTACTACCTATTTAATTCCATTTTATTTAACAATTATTTATTGAGATCCTACTATGTACTCAGTACTATGCTAGGTCCTGATAACAGAAGAGTGAACTGATCCTGTGGCCTAGTGGTGGAGAAAGACAAATGAATAGACAATTATAATTGCTAAGTATTAATTAAATAGCAGAGCGAGCACAGGATGCTGAGGTAGCACAGAAAAGCGACCCCAACTGAGACAAAGAGGATTAGAGGAGACTTCCTGGAGGACTGATAATTAAGATCTAGAATTTTTTTTAAGTTTGTTTATTTTTGAGAGAGAGAGAGAGAGAGAGAGAAAGAGAGAGAGAGAGAGAAAGCAGGGGAGGGGCAGAGAGAGAGGGAGACACAGAATCTGAAGCAGGCTGCTGGTTCTGAACTGTCAGCACAGAGCCCGACGCGGGGCTTGAACTCAATGAGCATTGAGATCATGACCTGAGCTGAAATCGGACACTTAACCGACTGAGCCACCCAGGTGTCCCAAGATCTATGATTGAATAGGAGTTAGCTGAACAAGGAAAAGAAAAATTCTTTCTCCGAAGAAACAGCATGGGTAAGCATGCATTCTTAAGAAAATAAAACAAGATAAGAGTGGTTTTGAGACCACCTTGTGAGCGTGTGAGATGAAGCCAGAGAGACAAGCAGGAGCTCATTTATCTGGGATGTTATGAATCCTCTTCAGGACTCCATTCGGAGAGCATGGAGACTCACAGAGCTTGAGGAAAGGGTGCATCACAATGAAATGTATGTTCTGAAAAGATAGCTCCAGCTGCAGTGTGGAGAATGGGTAAGGGAAGGGCAAGTGCAAGTCAGGGAGACCATGAATTTTCTGTACTAATCCAGGGATAGAGATAATTTTATAAATTTGGGCATTCTTTTCCAGGATTTGGGGACTTTTTGGATATGTGATGTGTAGGAAATGGGTGACTCCTGGTTCCTGGCTTGGCCACTAGGTGAGATGGAAAACGGAAGGCGTAGCCATCTCCTAAGGAAGATGATAAGTTCAGTTTTAGATAATTTATATTTGAAGTGCCCGTGAGACGATGAAGAAGGCTGTTGTGAAGTTTTAGGGGAGAGATTAGGGAAAGTTATTGTCGATGTTTAATTTTGGCTCTTATTGCCCATCTTCTTTTAGGATGTCACTATGTGATTAATAATTAGTAATTAGACACGCAGTGTTTAATAATAAGAAGACACTGGGTATCTAATTAATTAATTTTATATCTTATTTCCTGTGGAATTGGATCCAGAGAGTACAACAGGAAGGGATACATGACTTGCTGCTGGGGAGCATGATGAGCTGAGGTAGCATTGTTTTGATGATCATTTTCTGCCAACAGCTCAATGTTTACTCCTTCCTATTTATATAAATAAGAAATAAATATTTAATTGCAAATGTATGTATATGTAGCTAAGTATGATCTGTTAAAAAATTTTCATGTTTGTTTATCTTGGGGGGGGGGGAGAGAGAGAGAGAGAGAGGGAGAAAGCAAGTGGGGGAGGGGCAGAGATAGAAAGAGAATCCCAAGCAGGCTCTGCATTGTCAGCTCGGAGCCTGACTCGGGGCTCAAACCCATGAACCTGTGAGATCATGACCTGAGATGAAACCAAGAGCTGGATGCTTAACTGACTGAGCTACACAGGTGCTCCAGACAAATATGAGGAGCGGGGAATTACTAATTTATATAATCTTAACATTGCTAGAATGTTTTTTTTTTTTTGCACAAAGTATTTTATTTTATGAAAATAATAAAATTATTGAGGAAATAAATTGAATAAAACTTATGAGGAGACTGTGTTGATAAAAAATAATTGAGGGGTTGGGAGAATTTTGAAGCACAATGTAGAAGAAACAGAAAGGAAAAAAATGACTGAAGGTAACATAGAAGGTTTGGTGATACTTCACAAGTTACATGGGGGAAGGTCTCCCTGCCTTCTTGCCTCCCTAAGTGGTATATTAGGAACCATGTATAAAGAATTTTTGTCATTCAGTTGCTGCTTCTTACTTATTCTCCTGTAACAAGCCTCCAACATTATACTTGTTAGGAGACTAATGCTCAACTGTTACTCACTGGTAGGCTGTGGTGGTTATTTATAGCTGGTATCTGTTCTGGTTTGTCTGGTTGCTGGTTGTTGTTATTACTGCTTTAGTAATTTATATTCTCTGACAGCATTGATTTAGGGAGCCTTTCTTTTCTTTCTTTCTGTCTTTCTTTCTTTCTTTCTTTCTTTCTTTCTTTCTTTCTTTCCTTTCTTTCTTTTTTTAAAAGACTATTTATTTGAAAAAATGTGTATTTATTTTGAAAGGGAAAGAAGTGGGGGGAAGGGGCAGAGAGAAAGGGAGAAAGAGAATCCTAAGTAGTCTCTGCACTGTAAGCATGGAGCCCAACACAGGGCTCGATCCCACAAACCACGAGGCTGTGACCTGAGCCAAAATCAAGAGTTGGATGCCCAACTGACTGAGCCACCCAGGCCCCTTTCTTTTTCTTTCTTCCTTTCTTTCTTTCTTTCTTTCTTTCTTTCTTTCTTTCTTTCTTTCTTTCTTTCTTCTTTCTTCCTTCCTTCCTTCCTTCCTTCCTTCCTTCCTTCCTTTCTTTCTTTCTTTCTTTCTTTCTTTCTTTCTTTCTTTCTTTCTTTCTTTCTTTCTTTCTTTCAAGTTTACTTATATATTTTGAGAGAGAGAGTGGGGGAAGTGCAGAGAGAGAGGAAGAGAGAGAGAATCCCAGGCAGGCTCCACACTGTCAGCACAGAGCCCAATGTGGGGCTCGAACTCATGAACCATGATATCATGACCTGAGCTGAAGTCGGATGTTCAACCGACTGAGCCACCCAGGCACCCTCCTCTTTTTTATTTTTAAACTTTTATTTATTAGTTTAGTTTAGTTTTGTTTTGTTTTTTGTTTTGTTTTAGTAAGCTCTGCATCCATTGTGGAGCTTGAACTTAATGACCCTGAGATCAAGAGTTGCATGCTCTACTGACTGAGCCAGGTACCCCTGATTTAGGAAGCCTTTCTTGACATCTTCCTCTTCTTCCACTTTTCGTTTAACTGTCAGCTCCTTCTCTGCTACTCCAGTATTCCTGGATACATATCTATAATGGCACCTGTACTAGGCTGAATTATGGCTCCCAAAGATATCAGGTCCTAATTCCTGAAATACCTAAATGTTACCTTATTTGGAAAAAGGGTCTTTGCAGATATGCTTAAATTAAAGATCTGGAGATGGGACAATTATTTTGGATTATCCAGGTGGGCCCTAAATGCCATCACAAGTGTCCTAATAAGAGATAGGCACAGAGAGATTTGACACAAGCACAGAAGAGAAAGGTGGAACAGAGATTTCAAGATGTTTGCCTTGAACATTGGAGTGATGTGGCCATAAGCCAAGGAATGCCAGCAGCCATCAGAAGCTAAAAGACACAAGGGACTGGTTTTCCCCTAGAGTCTTGATTTCAGCCTAGTGAAACTGATTTTAGGCTTCTCAACTCCAGAAATGTGAGAGAATGAATATTCTAAGTATGCATGGAATGTACTTATACATATTATTTGTTGTTTATCTGAAATTCAAATTTAACTGGGTGGATCTCCTATATTTTATTTGGTAACCCTAGACAGAGATCACGTCTTAATAATCTCTGTGTTGTTTAGCAGTATTTGGTAAAATGGAAATTTGGTATAAATGATGTGATAACTTTGCAAATTTTGCAAATAGTTAAAAAGTGTTTTTACTATTGAGACTTCCAAATATATTCAAAAGCAGAGAGAATAGTGTGGCAAAGCCCCATGTATCTATTACCTAGGTTCCACGGTCATCAATACATGTCTGATCTTAACAGTTAAAAAAATACTTTGGGGGCACCTGGGTGGCTCAGTTCGTTGACTGTCTGATTATTTTTGCTTGTTTTTTAAAAATTTTTAAAAATATTTACTTATTCTTTGAGAGAGAGAGAGGCAGAGCCTGAGTGGGGGAGGAACAGAGAGAGAGGGAGACACAGAATCCAAAGCAGGCTCCAGGCTCTGAGCTGTCAGCACAGAGACTGATGCAGGGCTTGAACTCATGAACCTCTGAATAATATTGAATTGTGTGTTTATTCATTCATTTGTAGACAGACGGTTAGGTTGTTTCCATATCTTGGCTACGGTGAATAATGCTACGTGACCATGGGAGTGCAGATATCTCTTTGAGGCACTGATTTCATTTTCTTAAGATACCCAGAAGTGAGATTGCAGGATCATATGATTGTTCTATTTTTAGTTTTTTGAGGAACCTCCATACTGTTTTCTATAATGGATGGACCAGTTTACACTCCTACCAACAGTGTACAAGAATTTCCTTTTCTCTACATCCTTGCCAATACTTGCTATCTCTTAAAAAATATTTTTAATGTTTATTTAGTTTCAAGAGAAAGGGAGAGTGAGAGCGGGAGCAGGGGAGGGGCAGAGAGAGAGAGGGAGACATAGAATCCGAACTCTGAGCACCAGGCTGTCAGCACAGAACCCAACGTGGGGCTCGAACTCACGAACCATGAGAGCATGACCTGAGCTGAAGTCAGACACTTAACTGCCCAGGTGCCCCCCAAAAAGGTGAGTTTATTAAAGCAGAGGGAGGGGGAGAGAGAGAGAGAGAGAGAGAGAGAGAGAGAGAGAGAGAGAGAGAAAATCTTAAACAGGCTCTATGTCCAGCATGGAGCTTGATGCAGGACTCAATCCCATGACCTGAGATCATGACCTGAACCGAAACCAAGAGTCAGATACTTAACTGACTGAGCCACCCAGGCGCTGCTGTGTAGTGTGAACATTTTAACAATATTAATTCTTACAGTTCATGAGTATGGAACATCTTTCCATTTAATTGTGTTCTTTTCAATTTCTGCCATCAGAGTATCGTAGTTTTCAGTGTACAGGTGTTTTACTTCCTTGGTTAAATTTATTCCCAGGTATTTTTTTGATGCAATTGTAAGTGGGGTGGTTTTCTATCAGCAGTTGCAAAAATTTAGGGCTCCAGACAAGTAGACAAGCTCCTTTCTAGAAGATACCAGCCAGCTGTATTGAGGCAGATGGATGACGTGTAGATGGCCTTCCTTGGCTTACATTGCTGTCGTTCCCTGAGAGCACTTCGGTAGCCTCTAGATGGTGCCCAACCTGAAGGCTGCCCCTGGGGCCTATGCTCCAGGACTAGCACGCAGGCCTCTTTCACAGAAAGGCTAGGGGTGTGTTTTAGCATGCTGTCCGTGCAGTGCCCTGGAGGTGGTAGCCTGCCAAGAACTGTTTTTCTAATTGTCAGTCTCATGGGACTCAGGAATGCAGCTCCCTCCCCCTCCTCCACTGGCCACTAGAGCCAGGCAATCAAGAGGTCACCCCTCTGGAGCAGCCGACAAAACCAGGCACCAGTCGTAAAAATGGTCAGCAGACACATATCACAGCTCCCCTCCAAGAGGCGCTGGTTCTCTAGAGCACGGCAGAAGGAGAGTGTGAGGATAATGCCTGTGCTCTGAAGTCCCAGGAGAGGTTTACGGTCAGCCTTTAGATGTGTGTTTAATTAGAAGCCTGTCTCTCAGGCTGCAGCTCTGAGGAGAAGCTAATAGGTCTCTTTTGCAGAAACATCGAGCACCTGGGTCTGTTGTCTCTTGCTGAGCCCTGGGGGTGGTAGCTGTTTGAGTCCTTTCTCCATTGGTTGTAGGTCTGTGGGACCTGCGAATATAACCCTTGCTGGTCACTGGGACCGGGCGATGTAGAGGAGTCCCCTAAAAGCAACACCAATAATCATGAAACCACAAAGGTATAAGATCTATTCTGGAAGACACTAGTGAGGTGGAGTGAGGCAGAGGGAGCGTTGCAAAGACTGTCTTCATCAGCCTCTGTACCGTAAGCTGCTATGAATGTGCAGAACAAGAAGCCTGCCCCTCAGGTAAAAACTCTTGGACAAGAGATAGGCCTTTTTCACAGAAAGTCCAGGGGTATGTTTCGGTCTGCTGCCTGTGCAGTGCCTTAGGGGTGGTAGTCTGTCAAGAAATGTCTTGGGTGGCTCAGTAGGTTAAGCGTTTGACTTTAGCTCAGGTCATGATCTCATGGTTTGTGAGTTCAAGCCCCACATCAGGCTCTGTGCTGACAGCTGGGAGCCTGAGCCTGCTTTGGATTCTGTATCTTCTTCTCTCTCTGCCCTGCCCCTGTTCACACACACTCAAAAATAAATAAACATAAAAAAAAAAAAAAAGAAATGTCTCTTAGATTGTGACAGTCCCATGGGACCCAAGAATGTAAGTCTTTCTGGTTTCTGGAGCCAGATCCTCAAGGGGGCATTCCCTGGGTGGCAGCAGCAAAAACTGGGTCACCAGATGTAGAAACTGGAGCACCATAAATGTGTAGAAGCTACCCTCTGGGAGATACCGGTGCTCTGGAGTACAAGAGAGGGAGTGTGTAAAGATGACACTGGCTGGATTGAAGCAGAGGAAGAATGGCAAAGATGGCACCCACCCATAAAAGGAAAAAGAAAAAGAAAGGAAAATAAAAAGAAAAAGAGAAAAAGGAATAGGGGAAATAAAAAGAAAAAAAAGGGAAGTGGGTGGAGAAAAAGGCCCTTTCTGGTGTTAGCAAGGCAAAGGGTGAGTGTCCAAGATGGTGCCTGCTGACTAGAGCATAAAGATGGTACCCGTGGGAAAGGGAGGAAAAAAAAAAAAAAAGGATGGTGCCTACTGGTTTTAAAAGTGCAGTGTAAGAGCAGTAACAGCCTGCTACCCCCAGAAATATCTTAGCTGGCCCCTGTCCCTCAGACCAATACTTTAAAATTAGGAAATGAGTTTCTTTCACATAAAGTCTGGGCATTTTTCAAAGGGCTGTTTCTTGGCCCTGGAGTGGGTGAGTCTGCACACAGGCCCTTTAAGAGTATTCCTCAGTTTGGCACACACAGACCCAGGATCTTGTGGGCATAAGTCCCATTGACCTTCAAAGCCAAGTGTTTTGGGGGCTCATCTCTCAGGTGCTGGTCTTAAAAGTTGGGGTGTCTAATGTAGGGTAAAACCCTTCACTCTTTAGATAGAAGCTCCTGGTTTGAGTTCCCTCCTGACTGTGGGTTGTCTAACCAGGAGGTGGGGTTTATAGCACTATTGCATCTTAGACTTTCTTCCTTGTTGTGCTTTCCCTCTCATTTGCCTGATGTGAAGGCACTATTTATCAGTTTTTTAGTCCTTTTTTTTCCCCAGAGAAAATTGTTCCATATATAGCTGTAGATTTGGTGAGTCTGCAAGAGGGGGTGAGTTCAGTATCTTCCTATCTTGCCATCTTGAACCAGAACCTCATTATAATTTCTTGTTGAAGAGACTGGGTCAATTTTCTGGTAGAATTCTACCTTCTGGATTTATATGATTGTTTACTTACATTGAAATTCTGGTTTACTTTCCATTGTATTTCCTGTAAACTGGACTTTTTTTTTAAAGTTTATTTATTTTGAGAGGGAGCAAGAGAGCGCGAGCAGGGGAGAGGCAGAGAGAGAGAGAGAGAGAGAGAGAGAGAGAGAGAGAGAGAGAGAGAGAAAATCCCAAGCAGACTCTACACTGTCAGCACAGAGCCAGATGTAGGGCTCAAACTCACAAACCATTAGATCACAACCTAACTGGGAGTTAGACACTTAACCGACTGAGCTACCCAGGCACCCCATGGACATTTCTATCTAAAGTTGTGACTACAGTCAGGTGTCAGGTAAAACATTCTTGTCAAGACTATTTCATGAGTGATGCTGTGAACGGTATATTGTGCCATATCAGGAGTTGCACACTACCTACTTGTCTTTATGTTAACCTCCGTCATTAGATTCATTGTTACTGTGAAAAATGCCACATCACTCCATTGGGAAGTTATGAGTTTTCCCCTTGAGACAAGTAAATATTCTGTGCGGAGACAACCTGGCAGCAGATTGTTATCCAGTCTTTGTCAACCTTATATTCAATTTTTTTTTTTTTTAGTAATGTCTAGGCCCAATCTGGGGCCTCAACTCATGGCCTCAAGATAGAGTCACATGCTCTACTGACTGAATCAGCTAGGCGCCCCATACACAGCACTTTTAGCACCCGTTGCTGACTCCTCCCTGAACCAGTTATTCCATTACAGATTGCAAAATGGTGATTTTTCCAATTCTGTCAATCCTTTTTCATTCATTAAGATTCTTCTATCAAGAAGAGCTTCTTCTCATCAACTGAAGCCAACTGTTCCTCTGATATAGAGTTTCATGTGGTAAAGAAATAGTACTTAAAATCTCTCTCTACAAATTTTCAAGTCAGAGAGCTGGTATGATGAATTGAACTTCTTCTCAATTAGTGGCAAATATGTTCTTTTTTATTTTTGTGTTAAAGTATCATTAGGATTTTTATATATTCAAGTGGATTAATCATTATTTATTATTCTTTAGTATTCTTTATGAATCTGTCACAGACTGTATTCACCTAAGAATGCTATACCAATATATTTGGTCCTACATGTTCTTCTTCTTCTTCTTCTTTTAAATGTTTATTTTATTTATTTATTTATTCTTCTTTAATTTTTTTTAACATTTATTTATTTTTGAGAGACAGAAACAGAGCATGAGCGGGGGAGGGGCAGAGAGAGAGGGAGACACAGAATCCGAAGCAGGTTCCAGGCTCCGTGCTGACAGCTCAGAGTCCCCACGTGGGGCTCAAACTCACGAATTGTGAGATCATGACCTGAGCTGAAGTCGGACGCTTAATCGACTGAGCCACCCAGGAGCCCCTATTTTATTTATTTTTGAGAGAGAGTGAGCACGTGCAGGGGAGTGGCAGAGAGGGAGAGAGGGAGAGAGAGAATCCCAAGTAGGCTCCGTGCTGTCAGTGCAGAGCCCCATGCAGGGCTCAAACTCACAAAGCACGAAATCATGACCTGAGCCGAAACCAAGAGTCAGATGCTCAACCGACTGAGCCACCCAGGCGCCCCCACATGTTCTTCTTATAAAGTGATATTGACATTTCTCCATTGCTTCTGCCCAGCCCTCTCTAGGGATATGTGCTTTCAGTGAAATCCAACCACCCTGAAGCCCCCACACCAAAGAAGAGAAAGCATATGGAGAGACAACATAGAGATATAGGAGATGACTAGAGAGTCCTGATTGTTTCATCCCTTAGTTGTTCCAGGCCAGGCAACAAACATGTGAATGGATGGGTGAGGCTTCAGATTTCAGCCTTTAGCTTTTGAGATGATCAGTTGATGTGAGTGGAGTAGACACCAGTTGACCCACTGAACTCTGCCCACACTGAAAATTTGAGAGAACATGTATGTTGTTTTAAGTAAAGTTTGGTGTGGCTTTTTGTGTAGCCACAGTAGCTAGATGAAGTTGGCCTGTAGGAGCCTCCCCAAATTGATTCCTACATTTTTTGACATGATGTTTATGCTCTTCTATAGTTTCTTTACTTCTGGCATAAAATAATGTCTTAAGCTCATGTTACACATGTTCTGCCTCAGATCTGAAATCATTCTTTTCTCCAAAGAGTCTTGGTTCTTTTTAGTGGGAAAAGGTATTGAGGGTTCAAAATGTGAGCATTAAGAGAGTTTTCAAAGGAGCAAATTTCAATAGAAAAATTACAAATTTGATGATAATAAAACATTTCAACATGTTTCCTGAAAGCAGAATTGAAAGACAAACCATGACGGTCAACAGAATGGACAAGAAAAGTAATAAAATTCTAACAAAAGTAAAAACAACATGTATAGTGTTGCCTCGCTGGCTCAGTTGGTAGAGCATGTGACTCTTGATCTCAGGCTTATGAGTTCATGCCTCATGTTAGGTTTAGAGATTACTTAAAAACAAAAGCAAAAACAAACAAAAAACATGAATAAGCCATTGTCAAAAGGTGGAATACCTATGGATAGTAAATACTGAATCATGTTCAACTTCCTTTTACTAAAAAAATTGAATATATACTATTTTTTCTTGATCAAATTAGATTTTCCTTAGAAGAAATAGGCTTCAACATGAATGTAGTAAAAATGTAGAAAAAATGTGATCTTGTACACATTGGTAGGAATGACACTTGATATTTGGCTTTCTGCTAAGTAATTGGGCAATATGAATTATGCTACAATATTAAAAAGTTGCAACCATTCTTACTAGTTAGGACAGAGCCTATGATACTGTGACAAAGAGGTACCAAATGAGATCTCTTGAAATTAAAAAAAAAAAAGATTCTCTCCTACAACAGGTTGAGAGTGAGTAGTCCAGGTTGGAAGGGCAGCTCTGCTTTCTGTGGTCATTTAGGTACCTGGTTCTCTTCATTCCCTTGCTCTGTCGTTTCCTAAGTGTTAAAGCTGTGTGGTTCAAACTAGGTCACAGGCAAGTCCGGGTTCCAGGTTGTATGAAGAGGAGAGAAAGAAGTCCAGGACAGGCACTATTCTCTTAAGGAAGAGAGGCAGAATTCTGCTAACAAGGCCCCACTTAGCTGGAAGGGAGCTGGGAGCTGCGGTGTTTAGACAGGAACTGTTTATCTAGCTTGAACCCTGTCACTTCGGAACAGACCACATCCTTTGATTCAATAATTTCCATTTCTGCTAATCTATTTTAATGAAATAAATCAATTACAGAAAATGTGTTAACTGCTTAACAATTACTCTGCCAAGGAGAATAATGTTCAGTTATGTACTCGAGAGGAAAATCACTTGAGAAACATCTTATACATATTATTGGAGCATTTTAGAGGCCATAGCAAGGAATTAAACGAGGTGGAAACCAGTGGAGGGTTTTGAGTAAACGAGTGATTCAGTTTAAGAATATTTTGCTTGCTGTTTGGAGGACAGGGTGGAAGCAGTTGCCAGAATCTAGGAGACACATGACGATGGTAGTTTGAACTAGGGTTTTAGCAGTGTTAGTGAGAGTCAATCGAATATTAAACTTTTATTAGCTGTGTAGATTTTGGAAGGAGCATTTTGTCCATGAGGCCAAATTTCACACTTTAGTTTGCCCACATAATTAGAGATAGTGGCAAAAGATCACTAGGTACAGACACATTTCTAGAGTGTTATTTTAAAATGTTCAAAATTAATTACGTTTATAAAGTTAAAGGTAAGAAAAATGCCAAGAAACTCTAAACAGAAAGGTATTTCTCAAGCAAAAAAGTATCACTTTCATTTGTTTATATCTTAGTTTATTAATATGCTCTTTCCCACAGAATAATAACAAAATAATGATAAACAAGGCTTTCATTATTTTGTCTTTGTTCCTTACATTTAAAGTGGATTTCAATATTTTTGTATGTATTTACTAAAGCTACAACATCAATATTTAAACAGTATCTACATATCCTCTTTGTTATGGGGATAATTGAATAATCTATTAAGCTATATGATTTTAATATAATAACCTATTTGTCACTATATATATACACACACATGTACACATATGTGTGTGTGTATATATATATATAATATTTAAATCTTCTGCTTGTTTTGTATCAAGTTTTTGATATTTTCTCCTGAGAAGGTGACCAGGTTGCTTCTGACTATGGAATTCAATATGTGATTCCATGAGGCAGCTAATTTCCATTTGATTTGTATTGGGAATAAGCCATATAAACAATAAAACTGTTTGAGTCAATTAATTTATTCTCACTACTTGTTGAACACCTATGATGTTTAACACCTATTTACACTGTGTCACTGTAAATAATACCAAGGTGCATGTAGAGACCTCCTGTTTCTACATAAATATCTGAAATACAGTTGATAAACCAAACTCACAGGAAGTAATACAGTTAAATTAGACAAAGAAAGTGAATTCTCCTCTTGACCAGGGAAGAAGTATGCTTCTGGTTACTGCTGCCTTACTTGGCTATGATTTTGCTTCATAAAAGCTTAATAATTGTTGTTATTCTTACCTTAAATGTTACATTTATTGCCGTTTATTATAATGAAACTGAGATGAAACATAGTTTTATTACTAGCCTTCAGATTCAGTATTAGACACAAAACATGTTATAAGGAGCCTTGAGAGAGCCATTATTTCTTTGACTTATCACAGAAATAGAATTAGAAACCCTGTGCCAAATAAAAAGAAATCTTATTTGAAGATTCAAATACCCTGCCCCTAAATCTACTAGCCCCCTTTGTAGTAGGTGCTTAGTAGGTGATCAATAAATGGTTATTGAATGAATGAATGCAAGCATGAATCGATGATTCTGAATTTCTACTTACCTAAGTCTATAAGTCTATTTCTGTTGGACTGTATGTGAGGAATTATTGCACATGGCACTGAATCTAGTGGTTACCTCCCTGAGAAATTCCATGAAAGAAAACCAGTAGTGATTAGCTTAAATAAAATTCACACACAACCCACCTATATTTTAGGACATGTACACATATATATCTACTGAAAGGTCGGTGGGGGGGGGGGAGGTGGTAGTGATTTGCAGATGAAATTACTCCCATGGTTCTTGGCATCTTGGTGGTAGGTCATTTTTCACCTTCTCTGAACTAGGTGTGGAACTTCAGCTACTTCCCATATATCTGCTAAGTTCTGGCTGCAAACACATCCCAGTGCTTTTCTTGCTTATTTCTTCCTTGTGTTAGAAACAGAAGGAATCAGGCAAAAAAAAATTTTTTTGTGAGAAAACAATTCCTTACTCTGTACCACCTGCTTAAATGTAAGCCAAAGGCACCCAAATGATGCAGCCCACGAGTGTAGAAGAGGCTGGCGGACGGCTGTCACGTCTGGCTGATCTGATGTCAGAGCGGATCATGTGGTGCTCCGTGGGCCGCTGGGACTGGCCCGCCGAAAGCACATGGATTACCGTCTGAGGCTGTAATGGGAAAGTCGGCTCCGGGGCTGCTGTCTCATAGACACCAGCCTGCAGGGAAGCTGGGGGCTCTCCGGTTTGCCCTGCTCCGGGGCCCCTCCTGCTGTGTGACTCACAGTTACATTGCACAGAGAAGCTCCTGCTCCCAGTAAGTACTTAAAGAAGGTTTTTATTCAGAGCATTCTGGAAGCGGGGAGGAAGTGTTGGTGTTGATGGGGGTTACTGGAAGCCCTTTGTAGAACACTCTCCCAGGATCTGGGCTGGGCAGAGCGCCTTTCCATGCCATCCTGGAGTTGATAGGCAGCGCTGATGTGCAAATGTCCCCCAGCCCTGATTTCGGTTTGTTCTCCACGGTGATGTGTTTTTCTGAATTGCATTTTCTATTTTTGTAATTGTGGGGTAGATTTTTTAGATGTGGTTCGATTAAATTGATTTCAGATTCTCACACCCCTGAGTGGTCCTGGTGTTCTCTGTATGGTAAACAGGGAGAGGGGAAAGAGGGTGGTGTCTCTCTTGGTCAGAAGCACTGTTTATGTTAAGATACTGGCTGTGTCTGTGCCGGAGAAATATTTAGTGGTTGCCCCCTCTTTTTTGGCTTTGGGTAAGTAGGTGATGGGAAAGAAAGCAGGGTGAACCAGCAGTGAGGAGCATGTAGATTTGAGGAATTACTGGTAAACTGAAATGCTGTTAGTATATTGCTTTTTAATGGTCAATTTTATATGAGGTAGTGTCAGCTGGCAGCACAGGTGCCAGTAATGGAAGAATGATGGAGTTTTCTCTCCCTTTTCCCAGCAAGCAAATTGTTTTTACTGCTTCCAAAGCCCCGTTAAAGAGTGGTGAGAAGTGCAAGCAGGGCAGATTTCTAAGCACTGTTTTTTGTTGTTTTGCTGGTAACAAGCATCACATTCCCACACTCATGGATCAGGAGAGATCCTTACCTCTGTAATGTTTAGGTGTGGCCTTTTTGGAGAGCAAGGGAATATACTCAGTAACATCTTATTGTTCCTTCTGGGCATGTAACACTGAATTTGTTTTAGAGACTGAAAATAAGTCTCTTGCAAGGGGCTACAAAAGGAAACTTAGGGGAAGAGATTGTTTATTTGCCTGGGCGCTTTTCTAGGAACACTTGACAGAGTTTTAGGTCAAGGTGTGGGATGTCCACTTGAAAGACATAAACAAATAATTATTTAGGCTATGTCTTTAAGCATTGGGAAATATTTATTCTTTTTGTTTGTTTGTTTGTTTGGGTTTTAGGAATAACCCTAGTCTTTTCTTTGAGTCTCTGCATTAACTGTAGGCGTTGGGGTCAAAGCCTGATTCTAGAAACATTTAGGTATCGAAGAAACTTTTGGGTGGGAAAGACAGTGGGATGGGAGCAAAGCAGGTATGCTTAGATGCGATCCATTCTTTTTTGTAGGCTTTTGCAATAGATGATTTAAGTCACAGAACATCAAACAACAGACGAGAGCTTGCCCCACCCATAGTGTTGTGAACATGGATTATTCATTCACTTGCCATTTTATTCCAATGAACTGCATAAGCACTAAGTGCAGAGAGGGTTCTAATTCATCGTTTGAGCCCCGTGGAAGCAGAGTACAAGCCAAATAAAATGAAGCTGTAGAAAAATGAAGCATCTCTCTTTCCTGCCCCACCCCATCTTGTTCTCCCTCCATATTGTTGAGTGAAGCTAGATTTATTCTGGAAAGGGTCCTTATTACTGCTTGTAATTTCGTTAGCCATTTCAGAAGAGGGGACAAAGGGCATAGGATATGCAGTTGGTACTTGCTGGAGGAGAGTAGGTGAGCATAGCGTGAGAAATGTTTTCAGAAGTACTCTTACTGACCCAGCCCTAGACCACACCCCCTTTTTTGGCTAGCTGCCAAATACTGTATCTCTGTCTAGGGAAGCCCGATGAACTGATGCCCATGCTTTGGCCCATCGATTCTTTGGTGATAAAACTGAGGAGCCCTCATCTCTGCAAGGACACACCAACCTGCTTCTCAGGGTAGAGATGCCAGTTTATGGGTGTTTTAGAATTTCTTTTCTTCAAAAATTAATATACTCTTATGAAAAGAAATGGAGAAAATGACTCATTTCCCTATCTCACTCACAAAAGCTTTGCTTAATGCCTCTGTTTCCTTGTCTTCATTGTCATTTTTGGCAGACTGTGATTAATGCACAGGGGCTATCTACACCCCAGATTTCTACTTTTCAGGGAAGGCATACGCAGTTAGGGACTTAGAAGTAGAACAGACCCTCAGGACTGACAGTCCATCTGCTTATTTTACAGAGGGCAAAGTGGCCCGAGTCATACATGTGATGAGTGACAGAATCAGGACCAGAACCCCGCTCTCCTGACTCAGTGTACCTTTCACAATCACCTAACTTAAGGAGAAAGCATTTTTCTATAATTTTTTTTCCAATTTTAGGTGATTTTTCATTTTATTTAGCTGTGGTACTACTAGTAAAATCACTACAATTTTGCATTTCTTTCCTAAGAATATCTTGGAATATGTTGGAATGTCCTTTGAAAGAAAATTAAGTTTTATTTTGTTAGGGGAGTAGCATGTTCTTTGTGGGTCATGTGATGAGATCTCAAATACCTGATTATTAGTTTTCCAATCTTGCCTTACTGGGAATGTGGACCACCTTAATTAGTAAAGTGATCATTATTCAATCATTGTTCAATTATGGCAAACAAATACCACAGTAGCATTGAGAAGCTTCTTCCCATTTGGGTAGTTTTCTTTTTCTTTTATTTTTTTCTTTTTATTTTTTTTATAAGATTTTATTTTTAAGTAATCTCTACATCCAACCTGGGGCTTGAATTTACAACCCTGAGATTAAGAGTGGCATACTCTACCTACTGAGCCAGCCAGGTGCCCCTGGGTCGTTGTCTGAGTCATATTAATATTCTTTCTTTACATAGGCCCTATTCATGGGGACATATTTAAACCATTTAAGAGATATTTAGGGCTGCCTAGGTGGCTCAGTTGGTTAAGCATCCGACTCTTGATTTCAGCTCAGGTCATGATCTCATGGTTTGTGGGATTGAGCCCCGCATCAGGCTCCATGCTGGCAACACAGAGTCTGCTTGGGATTCTGTCTCTTCCTTTCTCTCTGCCCTGCCCCAGCTCACTCTCTCTCTCTCTGAAAATAGATAAATAAACTTAAAAAAATTAAGAGATGTTTAAAATAAATTTTCAGCTTAACTTACTCTCTTTAGATTGCTGCTAGACATAAAAGAGATTTAAAAAATACTTATTGATTGATAGAATATACAGGGCATTACAATGCCTGCTGATGAGTGTATTGAGATTTAAAAGGTAACACAATGTTATGCTTTCCTATAATGGAATTAGAATATCCATCTGTTAATTATTCAGTCTAATTGTGGTCAGGGTGAGATTCACATATTTGTTTGAAATCAAAATAAGTAAGAATAAATGTCACATGTAATTCATGCTATTTGTAAAAGCAAGAAACATAATTAATTAGATTGGGTGTTGTTTAATTACATTTTTTAGAAACCTTGCCTATAATACAGAGGATCTCTGATTATATCCTTAATGTGTAATAATCAGTTTCTACTGGTCTAGTGAGGGCATCTTTTCAATCTAGACATTATACTATAGTGATATATTGGAAGAAATTAGTTCTGGTGGCTTTGAGTGGTTTCAACAAGAATAATTGGAACACTGTTCCAAAGAGCCTGCACTCCCTAGCTCTGAAACAAATGGCTGCATGTGTGACATTTCTAAATGGTGACATCTTCAAGGAGCCCTCTAGCTGATTTCTTATTTTAAGTTTCAGGTTATGGTGGGCAAAAAGAAAACAGAAAAGAGAAATTGTTAATATTTCTAATATGGAGAGACAAGGGCTTCAATGAAAGGTATTACTTATTTAAAAAAGATATAACTAAGAGGAAATGCAAAAACAATGGCCAGAGGAGCCTCAATACAGTGAATGGCTGCTGTCCGTGTTGTAAATTTCACTCTTTAAGGCCTTGGATGCCTTTAACTGGTTCCATTTAGGCAGAAAGCACAAGCGAATATCTCTTGTTGTAAACAAAGCAACAGATTTAAGTTAATGCTAATGTGTTCACGGCCAGAGCCAAAAGCTTTTCAGGGTTATTATAACACACTGGGCTCTTAGCCCATCCATCTAAATGTCTAAAGTAGACTAAAGTTATGGATCAGCCCATTGTATACACCATCCCACATGAGAGCCAGATGCTACTGTTTACTGTGCTAGTAACTTTGCCAGCTTCAATGTGAAATCTGAGATTACTGTTTGGGGTCAATGGAAGTTATAGATTGATTTCTTTGATCATGAATTTAAGCTCCTACACTCCAGTCTGTTTTGATTAATGCTGATTTTTTAGAACAATCTCTTAAAGTTAATTTACACCCAACTGTCTAAATTGTTTAGATGGAGGGCTTCCTCATGAAAACTGTGTTTATTTATTATCTTTTGGGTCTTTGGGTTTGATGTAGGTCTTCAGCATATTTTTTGTCCTTTGTCTTGAGCATGGAAAAGAAGTTATGAAGATCTATTGCACAGCACTACACTTGAAAAGAGCACTACAACACAACTTTTGAGGAGATTTGGTAGAAAAATAGTTCTATATTTCCTAAATATAATGATTTAGGAAAAGATTATCTGCTGCCATCAGTCAAAAAGAATATTCAATCATTCAAGACCCAGTACTGGGTTTTGATGACATTGTTAAATCTTTATTCCTTAATCTTAATCTTAATTTGATTTGTACCTTATGTATCAGATTAAACTGGGTTTTGAGGAAGTATCATAAGTAATAACAATAACAATGACAATAGCAGCTGCCATATGCTGAGCACTTCCCATTTGCCAGACCATTTCCTAACTTTCATTTATTTATGGACATTTCACAGATGGTAAGGTGAACTTGCACTAAAGCACTTGACTTGTCAGCTCAGATTCCAACCAGGTCTTTCTAAGTCTAAGGCTCTCTTTTAACTGATGCTATTGTTTCAAGTATAGATTTCTGTAGAGTTGTGTACACAAACATGAAGATTGTGGTAAGACCTATTTGTTTATATATATAATACAGATGTGGGGAGGGGAGTGTTGACTTATAGGTGAGGAGAGAATGCCTTTATTTTGGATAAGATTCCATTATGTTAATAAATTGTGATGTGATATGATTAAAAGATATGGGAAATGTTTAGGAGTAATAGTTACCTGCTTATTAGTTCTACCAGGAGTATTTAGAAGACAGTCCCCATTACAAGGTCCTAATAGATACCATAATTTGACAAAATTTTGTTTTATTTTTTTAAATGGAATAAACATATTTATTTATTTATTTATTTATTTATAATTTATCATCAAATTAGTTTCCATACAAAATTTTGTTTTATAAGACCTTATTCTTAAAAGCATAGTTCTTTCAGCTTTATCTAAAACATGGTAGCTTTGTAACCAATTTAACTCACAGCGAAATGATTTATGGACTCTGTAAAGGTAATGCCCTAATAAAAATATATCACAAGGAAACAACAGATGTTGGTGAGGATGTGGAGAAAGGGGAACCCTCTTGCACTGTTGGTGGGAATGCAAACTGGTGCGGCCTGGAAAACAGCATGGAGTTTCCTCAAAAAATTAAAAATAGAATTACCCTACAACCCAGCAATGTCACTACTAGAAATTTATCCAAAGGATACGGGAGTGCTGATTCATAGGGGCACATGTACCCCAATGTTTATAGCAGTGCTATTGACAATAGCCAAATTATGGAAGGAGCCCACATGTCCATCAACTGATGAATGGATAAAGAAGATATAGTATATATATACAATGGAATACTACTCGGCAATGAGAAAGAATGAAATATTGCCATTTGCAACAATGTGGATGGAACTGGAGGGTATTATGCTAAGTGAAATAAGTCAGTCAGAGAAATACAGATATCATATGTTTTCACTCATGTGGAACTTGAGAAACTTAACAGAAGACCATAGGGGAAGGGAAGGGGAAAAAACAGAGAGGGAGGCAAACCATAAGATAGTTTTAAATACAGAGAACAAACTGAGGGTTGATGGGGAGGTGAGGCAGGGGGGAAAATGGGTGATGGGCATTGAGGAGGGCACTTGTTGGGATGAACACTGGGTGTTGGATGTAAGCGATGAATCATGGGAATCTACTCCTTAAGCCAAGAGCACACTGTGCACTGTGCGTTAGCTAACTTGACAATAAATTATATTAAAAAATTTTTTTAAAATATATATCGCAGAACAATATTACTGGAAGTCTGAAAAAGCATGTTACCATATTTATTACATTTTCTTCCTTTTGCCAATCAGTTCACATTTCCTAACTTGAGTAGTGAATTGCCCACTTACCTTAGGCTTCTTTAAGTTCCTTGAGAGAAGGGCTGTTTTACCTTTGTCTTCCCAGAGCTGGGCACAGTGACTCGTATAGGATGTTGTTTGTTCACAAAATTGCCATCTACCATGAGGCCCACCTCTCTAAAGGTGTAGGTTTTGTGGTCGAAACTCAAAGTAGGATTTCTTTGGCATTTTAAGAGAACACATTGTGGAAAAACAGAACTAAAACCAGAAAACAAAACGTAAGTAATCCAGACTGAACTGCTTATGTCTTGTTTTTTAGCAAAACAATTTCACAGATCCTTTCATGCTAGCCATTCAGAATATCCGTTGTTGGGGTTCCTGTTTGTGACATGTAAAAGTATACCCTTGAGTGTGGTTTTCAAGTGCTAAAGAAAAAATAGGCTCCACAAGTTTCATATGATTAGATCTTTTCTCATCTTGATGTTGGAACATCAATGCTGCAATTCATAACTTTTCCTCATATCTTAATATCATTGGGTTTTATACTAAAGGGAACATTAAACCATCCTAAATGAAGAATGATGCTGGGTTGAAAGTAGATTTTACATCATTTTACTGTCATACCATTATTTTGTTTTGCTCAGAAAGGACTATTGTTCCTTCACGTTGTACGTATTTACACTTACTAAAACTTTGTTGATATACATACACAAAAACATATTCCTCTAGTTGTAAAGTTACTTGTAGAACAATACTGAAGAATTTTAAACACCTTATTCTGATATCACATGGTATTCAATTTCAGAATAAACTAAATTCTGTTAAGAACATTTGGCTCGGATGTTACTAAAAATAATTGTTGCTCTGAAATCTCACACAGGGAATAAACATTCCATGCCTTTCTACTTGTTACGCATTTTCGCTTTGTTTCCATTTGGGACTGAAAAGAGGACATTTAGGAGAAATATTTTAAAAGGAGATGTATTGGTGCTTTATAAACTCCCAATATACTGCCTCTGTTAAATCTAAATTGTTGCTATAAAAAGACAGCTATATACTTGTGTTTAGGCACTAACTGTAAATTATTTAAAATGTAATTTAGAAACAGACAAATCCCCCTAAAGATAGCTAGCCCAATATATGTTAGTTAATCAGTACTTAGCTAAACCAGGTAGGATAGAAAATGGTCTGTAGCAGCTACATTGTACGGCAAGTCTCATTTGGACACAGGACAGTTTTGAAAGGTGGTCTTACTTTCGGTTTGAACCACCAGAGGAATTAACAGAGAAAGCCTTTGCTCTACTGAAGAAAGTCTTGAAGTGCAGAAATAAATGTCCACATATGACATCCATTAAGACCCTTTTAAATTTTAATACTTCTTTTCCTTTTAAAAAAAGGTTTGAATCAGAATAAGCCAAACAGGAAGTAGTATGTAAGAGGAGATGACAGTAAACTGAAGTGGCAGTCTTTTAGACCACAGTAGCTCTAAAACCCAGAACCCTAGAATATTGGATTGGATAGATGGCTCAAGATTTCTGATTTTAGCGATATCAGGGCAATTTTGCATTGTCAATCTGGTAGGCTACCAAAATTAGATTAGTGTAAGCTGTGACTGATGATGACAGTTAATGATTAGTTTTGGTGATGCGTGATGTAACCAAGTGGCTGTGCATTCTGTTTTTTCTTTTAATTTGTGAATGATTTATGTTTTTTTTTAAATTTTTAAATGTTTTTGCTTATTTTTGAGAGACAGAGCACAAACGGGGGAGAGGCAGAGAGAGAGGGAGACACAGAATCCGAAGCAGGCTCCAGGCTCCGAGCTGTCAGCACAGAGCCTGACGCAGGGCTCAACCCCACGAACTGTGAGATCATGACCTGAGCCAAAATTGGATGCTTAACCGACTGAGCCACCCAGGCCCCCTTGATTTATGTTTTTGAATATATGATATACTCTCCCAAATTCAAAAGATAAAAAAGAATGAGTAAGTTTTCTTCTTGCCTGATGCTCCAGTTCCCCTCCTGAGATGTAACTGCTATTTTTAGTTCCATGTGTATCTTCTGGTTATTTGCCTTGACTATACATACATATATCTATCTGTATCTTGTTAAGCATAAATAGTAGCATACTGCATACACTATGCTGCTGTATTTTTTCCACTTAAAATGTCTTTGCCCTTGTTCCATATCAGGTAACATACAAAGTTACCTTATTCTTGAAATAAATGAAATAAATTTTTCATAAAAAACATATATAGAATTAGATTGTGTAATGAACACCCAGGTATCTATTAACCAGCTTCAACAGACATATAAATATTTTTGACAATCTTACTGTATATTAGATAATATTAAGGGACTTACCATTAGCTTTGTTAGGTGTAATAGTGGTCTAGTGGTTATATTGAAAAAAAATTTCCTTATCAATTAGAGATGCATGCTGATATATTTATGAGTGAAATGATATGTTGTCTCATGTTTGAGATTTACTTTAAAATATGCCAGCAGAAAAAGTATGTGTGGGAGATGCAGCTTGAGCTAAGATTGGCAAAATGTAGAAGCTGGATCAATGCAAATTCATTATTTCTTTGCTATGTGTATGTTGAAATAATTCCAAAATAATAAATACATTTGCAAATCTACTTTCATATACAGCTCCCTCTTTTTCTCTGGAGTATTTATTTATTGTATTTTATTATTATTATTATTTATGTTTATTTATTTTGGAGAGAGAGAGAGAGACAGAGAGAGACAGAGAGTGAATGAGGGAGAGGCAGAGAGAGAGGCAGACACAGAATTCAAAGTAGGCTCCAGGCTCTGAGCTATCAGCACAGAGCCTGGCTGGGGGCTCGAACTCATGAGCAGTGATATCATGACCTGAGCTGAAGTCTGATGCTCAACTGACTGAGCTACCCAGGCAATCCTGGAGTATTTTTTTAAATGTTTATTTTTGAGAGAGAGAGAGAGAGAAGGAGAGGGAGAGGGAGAGAGAGAATGCGCAGGGGAGAGACAGAGAGAGGGAGACAGGATCTGAAGCAGGGTCCGTGCTGTCAACGCAGGACCCTGTGTGGGACTTGACCTCATGAACTGTGAGACCATGTCCTGAATGAAGTCAGACGCTTAACCAACAGAGCCAACCAGGCACCCCTTCTCTGGAGTATTGTAAAATAAATCTTACATATCATGTAATTTACCCATAACTACCTTTGTATGTATACATTTTTTCCTCTCTGTATGTATTTCTAAGAAAGACATAAAGACTTAAAAAAATAACTATAATACCATTGTCACATCTTAGAAAACTAACAATAATTCTTAATATAATCCCAAACCCAGTCTATTTTCCAGTTTCTCTGTCTCAAAAGAATCTTTTTATAGTTGTTTTGTTCGAATTAGGAGCCAAATTGTGTCCACATATGACATCCATTAAAATTCTTTGAAATTGTTAATACTTATTTTCCCTTAAAAAATGTCATTTATTTATTTTAAAAAATTAGTTTTTTTTTTTTTTATCCTATAGAAGGCCATACTTTTGGATTTGACTGTTTCCTCTAGGTGCTTTTCCACTTGTTCTTCTATTCCTTGCATTTGAGGCTTGGTTAAATTCATGTTGAATGTTTTTGGCAAGAATTCTTCCTAAGTGGTTCCTGTGTTCTTGCTCAATCACCTCGGGAGGCTCATATATCTCATGTTTCACTTTGAGTGATTTTAAGATTGAGCAGAGGATTTGGGTGACATCGGGCTGATCTGCCTGTATAAAGTTTCCCATTAATGTTTCACCTAATGTTTTTGGCATTCAGTGATTATTTTTGCTGTAGTCCATTATTCCATTAAGGGTTGCAAAATGATTTTCCGGTTCTTCCGCTCATTTTGCATTACCTGGGATTGTTCAATAAAGGCATTTCTCTCATCTTTTTGATTAGTCTAAATATAGTTAGTTTATTCTTTTTAAAGACCATATAGCATTTTATTGTATCATAATTGAACAGGTTCCCCCCCCCCTTTTTTTTAAATAAACTTTACCCCCAATGTGGGGCTTGAATTCATGACACCAAGATCAAGAGTCACATCCTCTACTGACTGAGCTAGCCAGGCGTCCTTTAGAATGTTTCTGTTACTATTTCTTGATTTAAATATTTTTTCTTACTGTTTATTACCTCATATACTTATGTATTTATGGTGAATAGTAAACTATGGAATTTTGAGAGAATTATATTTTAATTGAAAAATTACTGGAGTTTTACTTCCTGCATGTTATTTTCATATAAATATGAGAGTTAGAGTCAGACAGATCTGTATTTTAACCCTGGATCATTTATTAAAAACAGGACCTTGGGCAAGTTATTTATCCTTTCTAAGCTTCGTATGCTGAGAATAATAATAATAATAATAATAATATCTGATTCCTTGACTGTTTTAAGGATTAAATAAAATAACCTATCAAAATACTTGGTACAGTGCCTGTCATACAGTGAGTGTTGAATAGGATGAACTTTTGTTAATATTTGATGCTTAAAGAGCACCTGCAAACTCAATTTGGCCTGGCAAATAGATGCTCAATAAATAGTGCTACTCTTTTTCTCTTTCTTCACTTTGTCTCCAATCTGAGCAGTCATAAAGATTATTCTTTTTCCTGACCGTTTTCAGGAATTTAAGAAAAAAAAAAAAAACCCAAACATGTCAGCTGCCCTGAGCCTTTTGCTGTTTTCATCCTGTAATTCTGCTATTAGCCTTTCTGGAAACTCACCTGGGATTGTTGGAGTCACAGCCCCCTATCCCAGGAAGCCTTCTTGCATACTGAGAAACGCTAACTTTCAGACCGTCCAGTCCAAAAAGGACCAGGTGGAATGCAAACAACACTACATTTTAATCCTGAGCTGTGGAAATAGTGTTCCTCTTGTCTGTCTTGCCCACCCTGCCTCATCCATAGTTGCCAGTTCATTTTTAGGATTAAAAAGTTAGTCTGTTACAACTCTGTGTATTATTCCCTGTGCTCTGTCTAAACTGTGTGGGAACCAAAACTAGGTAGAATCATGACAAATTAATCTTCCCATCAAACTTTAGAATAAAGGGCATTTGCCTTGAAAGTTGATATGCTGACTTATTTTATTTTAGCAACTCATGAGAATTACTATTTGTTTTGCTCTTTTGGTATTTCTCTTTTCCATATATTCTTCTTCTTTGTAACATCTTCAACCTTAAATTTATTCCTCCACTTTCCTCTATCCAATCCTGGCTAGTCTTTCCTCTTTCCCCACTGGTCAGACTTCTAGCATCCCCTCTTGTTACTTTCTGCCTCCATCCTATAACCTTTCAATTCTTAGACGCATCATGTGTTGATGAAGTAAGTACACATTTTGCCCCACTCCTTAGCTATGTGATTGGATAAAGCTGGGCTTTCTTGGCATTATCTGATCTCTTTTTCCTCTGTCTTTATGTAATACCTGGCAAGCATTGTACTTTTGTTCACTGACCCCAAGGTTTTACATACACAGAATGCAAAAAGGTTAAGTGATTTGAAAGGATGTGTTGAAGATAACAACGTAGAGCCAGCACTGCAGATTAGAGACAACACCCGGCTCCCGGATGCTCAGATCAGGCTGTTTTCCAGTGAAATCTGCTGAAGGAGCACACACATATCTTAGTAATGGCCTGGAAAACAAGACATACTTTTCCTCATTCTAATGGTACTCTTTCTATTTTGATAGAAGGATATGATAAACATGGGCTGAGTCTTTAAAGAACGATGATACTACCTATTTTGACAAATTTGAATGGCTTCTTAAGTGTTAAGAAGTGTGGTTTGGTTAAGATAAATCCTATTTGGTGTGTTAATTAAGATTTGGAGCATCACAAACTCTCACAGAATGACACTACTCTTTAACTAAAAAGTTATGGTATAAAGCAGAGGAAAAAGATTAGGAACAGGGAGGCTGGGAACAGCATGGAATATGCTAGGAACAGCATGGAGCCTGATGTGGGGCTCAGTCCCATGACACTGGAGTCATGACCTGAGCCGAAATCAGGAGTCAGAGGCTCAACCAACTGAGCCACCCCGGCGCCCCTCAATGACCAGCTTTAATAATGATCCATGTCTGCTCTTCATCTTGGGTATAGAGTTTTGTTTTTGTTTTGTTTTGTTTTGTTTTTGTTTTTGTTTTTTTCAACGTTTATTTATTTTTGGGACAGAGAGAGACAGAGCATGAACAGGGGAGGGGCAGAGAGAGAGAGGGAGACACAGAATTGGAAACAGGCTCCAGGCTCTGAGCCATCAGCCCAGAGCCCGACGCGGGGCTCGAACTCACGGACCGCGAGATCGTGACCTGGCTGAAGTCGGACGCTTAACCGACTGTGCCACCCAGGCGCCCCTGTTTTGTTTTGTTTTTGATTGAAGGATGCCTTTTAAAAAATTATACATAATTGTTGAAATTTTGTCTTGCTTGTTTTCTGTGCCTGGGATTGCTTCAGGGGGAAAATCTCCTAAAAATGCCCATTTCTAATCTTTCTCTGCCAGTTTTGCATTCCTCTGTGTGTTGGGCAATGGATTGTTGTTCCCAATCTATGAAGGACAAGGGTTTTCCTGTCTGCTCTCACACATTCATTCTAAGCAACTATTATGTGCTAGGTCTGGTGCCTCGTGCTGCAGGTACAGAGATGAGGAAGACATGGTCCCAGTGTAAGAGCTGGCGCTAGGTCAGGCATCTCTGCCTGGAACAAACAGGGTTCCCAGAGTGTGGTCTGTGGTCTCGCCTGGGGCCCTGCTTCAGCTATTGAGTAAGAATCTCGGGATAGGCTTAGGAATCTGCATTTTCATCGAATGATTCTTAGGCATTGGCCCAGAGCATGGTAGGAGCCAGGTGGTTCATGGAGAGAGTAGCTGCCAGTGTGCAATGCATTGCATCTTTTAGATGCTTTTAGAGCTTTCTACTCAGCATTAATATTTCTGGGAGGCTCCTCAGGAGGGAGACACCTCGCCTGGCTTGAAGGAACCCCCTCTGGAACAGGCAGGCTGAAGGGCTAGTAGAAAGGCTTCTGGGAATGGCGTGAACTCTGTCTTTCAGAAAGTCATGGTCCTGAATTAAGGGGCAAGGTTCTGGGTTAGGTTGGGAGGAGAAGAGCCAAGGATTTGGATCCCTAGATGATTCACAATTTTGTCCCTGTGGTGTCCAAGGGGGAGAATATAGCTCCCGGCTAATATCATGAGGATTCATCTAGGGAGAGAAAAAAATGCAGAGATAAAACTCTAAGAGCCAGCACATATATAGTGTCTTGCTGTGCCTTCCTTCTGTTCCGTGCACTTTACGTATGTTAATTCCTCCAATCCTAACAAGGATCTTAAGAGCTAGGTGCCAGTACTACCATCTTCAGTTTACAAATGAAGGAACAGAGAGGTTATGCAATAGTCCTTTGGCAGAGCCAGCATTTCAACACAGGTAAGTGTGGAGCCGAACAGAAGTTCATCACTAGAGCATTCCAGTGCCTCTCAGAAGATCATCACCGGAAAACGTAAAAGCAGAAGTATACTGTTCTCCTTGAGCATTGGCTTCTTCCAGCTTGTCGCCAGATGATACCCATCCTCCCCCGTGGGCCACCCAAAGAACACTTTGGAAGCCCTGACAGTTGCTCTCTTAAATGCCTTCAAGGCTGGTTTCTTCTGTTTTAGAGAAGACATTACATGCTTCCTTTTGTTGTTAACCTTCTAATCCAGATGCGTATGAAAATCTCCTTGGCAGTAGATCTGATCCTGCATTTCACTGCCTGAAGTGAAGACTGGACGCACTATTTTTAGAGGCAAACCCACCACATCTTAGCCTTTGAACAACTGCGTGATATAAAAAAAGAAAATTTCGCAGTGCCTATTTAAAAGCATGAACAACTTCTGAGTGTTTTTAAATTTGATTTTAATATGGGATTGGGTATCTAAAGGCTTTGTGTGTGTATTCAGTAATGTGGATAGTTATTAACAAATTAAAAAAAAATGGTAACCAGGAAAGGTACATTTTAACTGCATCTGAGCTTCTGACATGAAGAGTTATTTAACCTGAATTCTTTTTCAGGAGCGATTTCACTTTTTACGTTATCGTACCAGATGCCAGAGACCTGGCTTGCAAGCTGATCTAAAGATGTCCTGAATCAGTAGGAAGTCAGTGAGCTGTGATATTGCTCTATTTATTTTTTCCTATAGGATGAGGAGCGAGAGGGCTGCCATTAGAAATTTTGCTCCAGTGGCCTGGCAACTTAACCTTTTTCCTGGTCTCCTTGTTGGAAGAGTTGCAACCACAAAACATTATCTAACTGACGAAACCATTCTCAGGTATAGGTTTATTGCACAAACACTTATTCTTTCACTCAATCAATGCCTACCTGTGTTAGCACTGGTAGAGTTACTGAAGGGCATGGTTAATTCTGGCAATGAAAGGATGCATAAACCTCTCATGAGGCAGGAACCACTGTCGACTCCACTGAATATTTAAACTCCAATGATTTTCATTAGTCTAAACCAATTCTTTTCTATTAAAAATAGTATACGCTTCTTGTTAAAAAATTCAACAGAAGAAGACATGTTTGAAGTCAAAGATGAATGACGCTCACCCCAAAGTATTTTCAAAGTCAACAGATATCTAGTGCTTCTTTTAAAATAACATTCCCACTGAATAAAGCGATATTTCAACTTATGATGACCAGAGTTATAATTCCTATTTTTTTTTTACTTTTAACTACTTGGACATTATATTAGTTTCCTATTGCAGTTGTAACACATTTCCACAAATTTAGTGGCCAACACAAAAATATTACTTTATAGTCTGGAGATGAGAGTTCCCCACATGGGTTTCACTGGGCTGAAACCAAGGTGTTGGCAACCTATGGTTCCTCTGAAGACTCTAGGGGAGGATTTGTTTCTTTGCCTTTTCCAGATTCTAGAGGTTACCTGCATTTCTTGGCTCCTGACCACATCCTCTGTACCAAGGAACATCACTCTGGTCTCTGGTTCTGTTACCACATTGCCTCCCTCTTATAAGGATCCTACCTGGATGGTCTTTCCATCTCAAAACCCTTAGTTTACTCACATCGGGAAAGTCCCTTTTGCCATATGTGCTAACGTTCAGAAGTTCCAGGGATTAGGATGTGGACATCTTTGGGGAGGGGGCATCGTTAAGCCTACCAAAGAGATGTACAAATCCGATTTGCTAAGGGATTTTGTGTGGGAGAAATTCATACTAAATTAGTACTTCTCCTTCAACTCTTCTTTCTGTTTTCATTCAAATACCAGAAACTCTATTATGGTCTCACATTTGATTTATCTGGGAGCCCCTGACCATGATGTGAAGGGTCCTAGAGCAACATTTTCTAAACTGAAGCTTGCTATCGTCTGTGATTCCGAATGTATTTTACAATGGAATCTTTTATTTCTCTTTCGTATTTTCTTTATTTTTTCTTTTTTAAAAAAATGTTATTAATGATCTTCTGAAGGAAACCAATGTGTTATGATTGGGAATTGTTGTCCTTAATGCAACTTTCATTCTGAAGCTTAACTATATTCCCCTGAAAAAATAAATAAAATAAAAAGGGTGTATTTAAACTGCCTCTAAATATCTTCTAAATGGCATCTTTCATATTTAATCTTCTTTCTCTACTACCTATGTTGAACTTAGTTTCTTTAGACTTTATTTTTTTAATTCATTTATTTTGAGAGAGAGAGAGAGAACACAAGAGAGGGGGCAGAGAGAGAGAGAGAAAGACAATCCCAAGCAGGCTCTGCACTGTCAGCATGGAGCCCAATGTGGGGCCTGAACTCATGAACCATGAGATCATGACCTGAGCTGAAGTCAGATGCTCAACCAACTGAGCCACCCAAGCACCCAGTTTCTTTAGACTTTAAAGCAACTAACTTTCATAATTTGAATTGAGGTTAAGAATAACTTTATATTTCTATAAATAAAATTTGAATAATATTACATGCAAGCAAAAATTTTGTGACTATGATAACACAAAATTGTTTTGAAAAGTAATTGTTTAATGTCAGAGTTTTTCAAGGTGTGTAGAAAAATGTACTATTTGACTATCTCAGAATCCCAGGACTGGCACACATTAATTTCTTTAAAAAATTGTATTTATCTTTTTCCTATTTTGGGAAGGTATTTCCTCTAAAGTGGTCCACAGTGGTACCTGATAATTAATGCTGGGTCACCTCAGAGCTCCCGAAAATGATGTGAAGAGATCTTCAGCCTCCTCTGCTGGGTTTGTGGTGAGATAGCCCTTAGCACAGGTTGGCAGTTCAATCTTCACAAGATAAAAGTTTTTTTTTTAATATTCATTTATTTATTTTTGAGAAAGAGCACTTGCGAGTAGGGGAGGGGCAGATGATCCGAAGCAGGCTCTGTGCTGACAGCAGAGAGCCCGATGTGGGGCTTGAACTCATGAACCAGAGATCATGACCTGAGCCGAAGTTGGACGTTTAACAGGCTGAGCCACCCAGGCACCCCAAGAGTTTTTCTTTAAAATAAGCTCTACATCCAACATGGGGCTTGAACTCGTGATCCTAAGATCAAGAGTCACATGGTCTACTGACCGAATAGAGTGCCCTGCCATGTGCCCTGCAAGATAAGACTTTCATTGCACTTTCTTTGTCCTTTTCTTATGACATTGATTTTATTTTCTCACATATCATTAGTTACATGCATGTTATGGTTTATATGCCCAGAGTAAGGTTCTTAAGGGTAGGACTCATCACTATATCCTTCCTGGTGCCTGGTTCAGTGCTTTCCCCACAGTAGGAACTGGACCAGTGCTTGTCAAATCCGTGAATGAATGAATGCATTAACTTACGATGGAAATATTACGTGTGTGCTTCAATCACCCATCAGTTGATCCACATTTATATCCTACCCTAGTTAAAATTTGGGGAATGTCACAAAGATATACATATAAGTAAAGAAAAAGCTAGATTACTGATAGGTGAGATAACTTAGAAAAAGGAAGGATAGGGGTTAGAAAGTAAAATCGCTTTAGGAGTGGCTGTTCTGAAAAACATGTGCCATTGCCGGTGGAGGACATTAATTTGGTACTCAGCTTATTAAGAGCCTGTGAAGGAAACAGTTGGTTATTTGATTTTCAGTATCTAGAATCTATTTTTTATTTTTATTAAATTTTTTTAATGTTTATTTTTGAGAGAGAGAGAGAGACAGACAGACAGAGCATGAGCAGGGCAGGGGCAGAGATAGAGGGGGAGACACAGAATCTGAAGCAGGCTTCAGGCCCCGAGCTGTCAGCACAGAGCCAGACGCTGGGCTCAAACACACAAACTGCGAGATCATGACCTGAGCTGAAGTCGGATGCTTAACTGACTGAGCCACCCAGGAGCCCATAGAATTTTTTTTTTTAATGTTTACTTAGTTTTGAGACAGAAAGAGAGAGAGAGAGACAGGGAGAGAGAGTGAGTGGGGTAGGGGCAGAGTGAGGGAGACACAGAATCCGAAGCAGCTCCAGACTCTGAGCTATCAGCACAGAGCCCAAGATGGGGCTTGAACCCACAAGCCAAGAGATCATGACCTGAGCCAAAGTCGGACACTTAACCAACTGAGCCACCCAGGCACCCCAGTATCTAGAAAATTTTAATTTCAGTTGCTCACATGAAACAGCTATTTCTGGAACTAGGATCAGAGAGAAATTCTTCCCATGGGATATCAGAAGAAGTTTACTGTGTAATATGAAGAATAATGTATGCAACATATCTTTAGATACAGCAATGCATTTTAAAGAGAATTTCTTATATTACCCTTGGTTACTGATAGCATCCCCACCACATCACAGCATAACCAACTAAGGAGTACAGCTGTAGAAAGGGATAAACAGTGGTTCATGAAATCATTTTATGCTAACGAAATTGCAAAAACAGTTATCAAACATTTTTTCCAATGTTTAATTAGCAATTAATATGGATATAAAATTCCACTAGCAGGGAAAAGAAACTAGTATGGAATAATGCAGCATCTGTTGCCTAATTGTTAGAGTAAATACATTGTAATCAGTCTTTATAATCAATTATCTGAAGGTGGGGCTCAAATACTGATGACCGTTATTTACTTAAAGTGTTTTTTGCCAAAATTTTCTTTGTATAAAGTATTACAGAATGCGCCAATAGGACTGGCTGTTAAACAACAGGAAAACGTCAGCTAAACATAGAATATATTTCTTCCTTAAGTTGCAATTTAAGTTCCTTTTCAGTAGAAAGAAACTGACTCTAGTGAGAATTCACAGATACCAATTATCCCAGAAAATGATGACTTAAAAGGAAGGTGTGAGAATAGAAACCAATTAAAGAAGGGCAGGCACCTGGAGCCCTCTCTGGGGAAAGGGAAAGTTGGATGGAAGCGTTCTAACTGCAGGGATGTGATGGATGGAAATAGCATGTCTTCTGGGAAATTAACTGCCACTCACTTCCTTTCTTATGTGCCTGTGTGGATCTGATACTGCCGGCAGATAATAAAGACAGTGCCAATGTCATTTTGGAAATACCTTTCAACAGCCATCAATTTATTGAAAAGAGTTTATAAGAATGTGGGATTCCCAAAAGTTATTTTTAGATCTTGGGAATTTTCTTGGAATGTTGTCTTAACATTGGAGGTTTTGAGGTTAGGATAAAAACTTGCCCTGACCTCCTTCCTTACATCTGACTTCTGGTGTTGAGGCTGATTGGGGTGTCCAGCCAGATCGAGGATGGCAAAGAAGCCTTTTTATTTGGTTTCTAATTCCTTTGGGTCACCGTGACGTTACATTGATTCACATTTAAGAGTTTTGTTAAGTGTGTGTAAGAAATTGTAATCCTGACCTGCAAAATACCTTTTTTCCATCTCCTTCCCTTCTTGAAACAGTAGTCTTCCTTGCTTGTATCTGCTTCCTTCCATCCTAATAGCCTCTAATAAGCCATTCACCCCTATGACTTCACTGACTTTGTTTTGGCAAAAGTCACCAAATCTGTTAGCTTCTTTTTTTAAAATTAATTAATTTATTTTTTAATTTACACTCAGTTAGCATATAGTGCACAATGATTTCAGAGTAGATTCCTTAATTCCCCTTACCCATTTAGCCCATCCCCCCTCCCACAACCCCTCCCGTAACCCTCTATTTGCTCTCCGTATTTAAGAGTCTCTTATGTTTTGTCCCCCTCCCTGTTTTTATATTATTTTTGCTTCCCTTCCCTTATGTTTATCTGTTTTGTATCTTAAAGTCTTCATATGAGTGAAGTCATGCAATATTTGTCTTTTTCTGACTAATTTTGCTTAGCATAATACCCTCTAGTTCTATCCACGTAGTTGCAAATGGAAAGATTTCATTCTTTTTGATTGCTGAGTAATACTCCATTGTATATATATGCCACATCTTCTTTATCCACTCATCCATCAATGGACATTTGGGCTCTTTCCATACTTTGGCTGTTGTTAATAGTGCTGCTATAAACATTGGGGTGCATGTGCTCCTTCAAAACAGCATACCTGTATCCCTTGGATAAATACCTAGTAGTGCAATTGCTGGGTCGTAGGGTAGTTCTATTTTCCATTTTTTGAGGAACCTCCATACTGTTTTCCAAAGTGGCTGCACCAGTTTGCATTCCCACCAGCAATGCAAAAAAGGATTTCTCCGCATCCTCGCCAACATCTGTTGTTGCCAGAGTTGTTAATGTTAGCCATTCTGATGGGTGTAAGGTGGTATCTCATTGTGGTTTTGATTTGTATTTCCCTGATGAAGAGTGATGTGGAGCATTTTTTCATGTGTCGGTTGGCCATCTGGATGTCTTCTTTGGAGAAGTGTCTATTCATGTCTTTTGCCCATTTCTTCACTGGATTATTTGTTTTTTTGGGTGTTGAGTTTGGTAAGTTCTGTATAGATTTTGGATACTAACCCTTTATCTGATATGTTGTTTGCAAATATCTTCTCCCATTCTGTCGGTTGTCTTTTAGTTTTGTTGTTTCCTTTGCTGTACAAAAGATTTTATTTTGATGAGGTCACAAGAATTCATTTTTGCTTTTGTTTCCCTTGCCTCTGTAGACATGTTGAGTAAGAAGTTGCTGTGGCCAAGGTCAAAGAGGTTTTTGTCTGCTTTCTCCTTGAGGATTTTGATGGCTTCCTGTATTACGTTTAGGTCTTTCATCCATTTTGTGTTTATTTTTGGGTATGGTGCAAGAAAGTAGTCCAGGTTCATTTCTGCATGTCGTTGTCCAGTTTTCCCAGCACCACTTGCTGAAGAGTCTGACTTTATTCCACTTGATATTCCTTCCTGCTTTGTCAAAGATTAGTTGTCCATATGTTTGTGGGTCCATTTCTGGGTTCTCTATTCTGTTCCATTGATCTGAGTGTCTGTTCTTGTGCCAGTACCATACTGTCTTGATGATTACAGCTTTGTAATACAGCTTGAAGTCCAGGATTGTGATGCCTCCAGCTTTGATTTTCTTTAGCCTCAGCAATCAGACAACACAAAGAAATAAAAGGCATCCAGATCGGCCAGGAGGATGTCAAACTTTCACTCTTCGCAGATGACATGATGCTCTGTATGGAAAACCCATAACTGCTAGAACTGATCCATGAATTCAGCACAGTCACAGGATATAAAATCAATGCACAGAAATCAGTTGCATTCCTGTATACCAATATTGAAGCAACAGAAAGAGAAATCAATCCCATTAACAATTGCCCACCAGCAATTGTTCCACCATGGAATCAGTTCCATTAACAATTGCCCCAAAACCCATAAAATACCTGGGAATAAATCTAACTAAAGAGGTGAAAAATCCATACACGGAAAATTACAGAAAATTTATGAAAGAAAATTGAAGAAGACACACAAAAAAAATGGAAAAATATTCCATGCTCCTGGATAGGAAGAAAAAATATTGTTAAAATGTCAATACTACCCAAAGCAATCGACATATTTAATGCAATACCTATCAAAATAACACCAGTACTCTTCACAGAGCTAGAACAAACAATTCTAAAACTTGTATGGAACCAGAAAAGACCCAGAATATCCATTAGCTTCTTTTTAATCTCCCTTCTAGTTTTCTCCTCTCCTGTTTTACATTTCTAAAGCAGCCTTCTTGCCTGAGGCATCCTCCTCTCTCATGATCTCCTCCCTCCTCCTGGCTATTTCTTTTCAGTCTTGTCAATGGGGCTTTCCTCACTTTTTAGAGCTTGTTGTTTATTATCAAGATCCTCTAAGTTTTCTTTCCTTGTTTTCCTGGTTGATCTCATTCATCCTGAGGTTTCAACTACATGCAGATGACTCCTGCAGTAGTCAGACTGAGGCTGAGCTGCTGTAACAAAAAGGTAGCTGGGTGATTCTCCTGAGTGATGAGGTTACCCAGGAATGTGCTTTTCTTCTCTCTTGCTGCTCTGCCACCCCCTCATGTGTAGTCGTTAGCTGCACAATCCAAAGTAGCTCAACAGCACCATGTCTGTGTTCCAACATCCAGGAATTGAAGGTAACAATTTCCTTTTAAGTAAGAGAAAAAGAAGTTGTACATGAAATTTCTGCTCAAATTACATTGGTGAGGAGGCAGTCACCTGACCACCTGTAGCTTCAAGGGAGCCTGGGAAATGAGTGGCTTTGTACTCTGTAAAAATTGTGAGTTTTGATAACTATGAGGAAGAATGAGAGAAGGGATATGGGGGCAAAGTTAATGGCTTCTGCTAAAATACTTTCAGACCTGCTCTTTGATGTTCCAGATTCATAGATCTGTTTACTTTGTGAGGTCTTCTGCTTTCTTAAATGGTTCATTAGATTAAAAAAAAAGTCAGCTTTGGGGTGTCTAGTTGGCTTAGTTGACAGAGCATGTGACTAGATCTCAGGGTTGTGAGTTCAATCCCCACGTTGGATGTAGGGTTTACTTAAAAAAAAAAAAAAATCAGATTTATTGAGGCATATTTGCTGTATAAAATTGTAAGATATTTAAAGTGTACATCATGGTGATTTGTTATACATATATACGGTGAAAGGATTGCCCTTATCTAGTTAATTAACCCATGTGATGTCTTCTGTGTATCCTGCACCCACTCAAATTTAACATCACAAAACAGAACAAGTCTGAACTAATTATTTTCTCTAAGCCTATTCCTTCTACCACTTTCCCAACTCAGTTAATGATCATTACTCAGTTGTTTGAACTAGAAACTTCAGTCATTCTTGATTCTTCTATATGTCTTATTCCTCAAGTAAATTTGTCACCATGTTCTGTGTATTTTGATTACTGAATTCATTTTTCTACCACTATCTGTGTCTATCTAGACCCTAAAAACTCTATCTTTTTTTTTTTTTTTAAATTTTTTTTTTTTTCAACGTTTATTTATTTTTGGGACAGAGAGAGACAGAGCACGAACGGGGGAGGGGCAGAGAGAGAGGGAGACACAGAATCGGAAACAGGCTCCAGGCTCTGAGCCATCAGCCCAGAGCCCGACGCGGGGCTCGAACTCACGGACCGCGAGATCGTGACCTGGCTGAAGTCGGACGCTTAACCGACTGCGCCACCCAGGCGCCCCACCCTAAAAACTCTATCTTGTGTGTGTGTGTGTGTGTGTGTGTGTGTGTGTGTGTGTGTATTTTTTTTTTTTTTTAAAAGTAATCTCTATCCCCAATGTGGGACTTGAACTCACCACCCTGAGATTGAGAGTTGCATGCTGTATTGACTGAGCCATCCAGGTGCCTGAATATTGTATATATTTTTGCTAATCATTTTGTATACTTTTTGAAGCCTCCTGACTGGCCTCCAGCCCAAGAGCTGTTTCCTTAGATGACCATCCCTCCCACACAGCCACTGTATTTATCTTTCTAAATCACATATGGGATGATTTCATTTTCATTCCTTTTTTTTTTCTTTTTTTGAGAGATAGAGGGCACAAGTGAGTTAGGAGCAGAGAGAGAGAGAGGGAGGGAGGGAGGGAGAGAGAAAGAGAGAAAGAGAGAGAGAGAGAGAGAGAAGCAGAGCTCACCTGAATCAAGACTCGAGCTCACTGGAAGCAGGACTTGAGCTCATACAATGTGGGACTGGAACTCATGAACCATGAGATCTTGACCTCACCTCGGCTGAAGTTAGATGCTTAACCGACTGAGCCACCTAGGTGCCCTCATTTTCATTCTTAAAAGTCTGTCATGACCCTCCATTTGCTACTGTGGGTCTGTAAATGTGATTTTTAGAAATGGAACCCTCTTTCTTTCTTTCTTTCTTTCTTTCTTTCTTTCTTTCTTTCTTTCTTTCTTTCTTTCTTTTTAGAAATGAGTCTTCCACCAAATTACTCAACATAAAAAAAAAAAAAAATGGAGAACTTCTTGGATAGGGATTGTCTCCGGAGAGTGTAGTGTGAATTCACTGGCCTGCAGAATTTTAATTTAGATTACTTGATAACAATTAAAAGAGCCTTCACAAACCAGTACCAGCTGACTTTCCCAGATTTATTTTTAGCCAGCATTCCCATCATCTTCCCTGCTTTAGTCACATGGCATTAATCACTTCTGTCACTTGTGGCAGGCATTTGTGGGTCTGTGTTCACTCTTGTTCCTTCAGTCATAATTGGTGTCTCTCCGTTGTTCACTGGGCACACCATTACTCCTCTGAAAGAGCGGGAGCTTTGGAGATTGGCAGAGCTGGATTAAGAGTTCAGTTGAGTCCTAGTTTTCTCATCGGAAAAAATGGATTCAATAAGAGAATCTACATAAAGTACCCTGGCCATAGGGGAGTGTCAAGATGTCAGTCCTTTCTATCTCCTTCTCAGATGTCACTTCTGTATTTTTTTTGTGACCACCACGGGAGAAAGTAGTTTTCCTCAGTCTCATATTATTTCACATTATTTGATTTCATACTATTTGATAAAGCTTGTATTAGAGAACTTTTATGATTATATTTATGTATGTATGTGCTTGTCACATCTGCTGGACTTTGAACTCTTTGAAGGTAAGAGTCCTGACTCACTCACCTTTGATCCTTATGCTTGGCAAAAATAGACATGAAGTAAAGGTTAAATTGAATTGCAATGAATTGAATCAAAATGAATTTACAGTAGAAAAATAAATCCAGTTTCCTTGGCTCTGACTCACCCTCCCCATAAGGAATGGAGCAAGAGTTTGATGGATGTGCATATGCTGTTTTGTAATAAAAAGGAGCAGTCTTCTGATTCTGAACATGAAATAGCCGCTGCTGGACTATGAAACAATCTGCAAAATTGCATTTATCCTGGAGTGTTCTGTTTTGGCATCAACAGGGTAGAATGTTGTTTCATAGTCCATGTTTATTGAACCATGTAAGGGATTTACATGAGCATCTGTATGGAGGCCAAAGTTAAAGTGGGGCACAGTCCCAAAAAAGTGACATGTAAGACAAATTGATGTATTCAGGCATTCACAGTTGTCAACATAATCTGCTATTTTTACAGACGACATTTTGACACTGGTTGCAGAGTGTGTATATATGGGACAAATCAAGCCCGATATCACCTCCCCACCCCAAACATATAAGCAAATTTTTCTTTTCTTCTCTATTTCTTTTTTAAAAATGTGGTTTGCAAAAACCATATCACATTAAATTTATCATTATAACCATTTTTAAGTGTCTAGTTTGCTAGTGTTGAGTATGTTCACGTTATTGTGCAACAGATCTCTAGAATTTTTTCATCTTGTAACCCTGAAATTCTATACCCACTAAACACTGATTTTCCCTTGCCTCTTCCCCCTACCCTTGGCAACCTCCTTTTAACTTTCTTTTTCTTATTTTGACTACTTGAGATACTTCATCTATGTGGAATCGTACTGTATTTGTCCTTTTATGGCCGGCTTATTTTGCTTAGCATGATGTCCTTGAGGTTCATCCATGTTGTAGCATGTTATAGGATTTCTTTCATTTTTAAAACTACATAATATTTCATGGTGTGTGTATACCACATTTTCCTTTTCTATTTATCAATAAATGGACAGTTGGGTTACTTCTATCTCTTAGCTATTGTGATTAATTCTGTGATACACATGGGTATACAATTATTCCTTCAAGATCCTTCTTTGAATCTTTTAGATAAATATCCAAAGTGGAAGAGGTGAGTCATATGGCAATTCTATTTTTCACTTTTTTGACGGATCTCCGTACTATTTTCAGTCATGGCTGTACCATTTTACATTCCCATCAGCAGTGCACAGGTGTTCTAATGTCTCATTTTCATCAACACATGTTATTTTCTCTTCTTTTGATAGTGGTCATCTTGATAAGTGTGAAGTGATATCTCAATTGGTTTTGATTTGCATTTCCCTAATGATTGGTGATGTTGAGCATTTTTTCATGTGCGTATTGGCCACTTGTATGTCTTTTTCTGGAGAAATGTCTATTCAAGTCCTTTGCTCATTTTATAGTTGAATTATTTGGGTTTTTTGTTGATGCTGTTGTTGAATTATAGAAGTTTTTTTTTTTATATATTCTAAATAATAACCCCTTACCAGTTATATCATTTGCAATCATTTTGGCATATTCTACAGGTAGCTTTTTCACTCTGTTGATTGTTTCCTTTGATGTGCAGATGTTTTTAAGTTTGATGTAGTGCCATTTGTCTATTTCTGATTTTGTTGCCTGTGCTTTTGGTGTCATTCCCAACCTTTCTATTTTTTTTTTAATGATGTTTAATGTCCAGTCTTTGTGTTATATAGGTTTTAAATCTCAAAATTATTTCTCTTTCACATCCTGTATTTAGAAAGTTGCCTAAGACCACTCATGCCTATAATGGTTGTCACCTTCATTCATTCTCTCCCACTCCCTCTCCATGCACACATCCGGTTTATCACCTCATTCTGAATTCCTCTCTCTTCTACTTATTTGATACTTCTTATATTTCCAAACTACTAAATATGCTGCGTCTAGTTTATGCTTCTTTTTTTAAAAAATGTCTATGTATTTTTGACAGAGAGGGCGTGTAGAGAGAGAGGGGGACAGAGGATCTGAAGTGGGCTCTGTGCTGACAGCAGTGAGCCTGATGCAGGGCTTGAACTCACACACTGCGAGATCATGACCTGAGCCAAAGTTGGACACTCAACCGATGAGCCACCCAGGTGCCCCTCTAGTTTATATTTCTTAAGAAAGAGTCTAAGTCATTCAGAATACTTCAACTTTCCTCATTGTTGTCCAGAAATGTCTAAATTTTTCTAAAATTGGGTTCTCACCTATCTTTCCTGCTTTATCTTTTGTTCCCTTTTTTCATTACCTACACACAGTTTATAGTTTAGTCAACAGGGTTAATTGCTATTTTCTCATAGTGCCACATAGTTTCCTAACATGGCTTGTACTATTCTTTTTTATTTAAAATATATCAGAATGCTTTAGTGACTCTTCTTTGGTGATTCATTTGTCTGTTCTCAAGTTTCCCACTCAACCTCACATAGGAAGGAGTGAGTGAAGAGGTGGAATGGGGCCAAGGGGGTAATAACACTACTGGACATTTGCCCATGTGGAGAAAACATTGGGAATTGAAAGAATATTTCTCCTCTCCCCCCTTCCCCACATATATCTCTATCCAGATATCTCACTATCACCTCAAATAATGTTCATCATATTCTCCTTCAAGACACCTTTCTTCCCCAATTGCTTCTGTTACACTAAAAGATTGAGTCAGCTTTGACTTGACTTTCCTCAAATGCTACAGAGTTGAATATTATAATATCATTGTTTTTCTTTAAAATGCATCTTTTATTTTGTCTGTTCGTCAGTATTGCTACCACCAACTGTGACAAACCTTTAGCATCCTTGAATAGATCTGTCCAATATGTAAGTCTTCTTTGCTTCTGGTTTGCTTCTTAAAGATTGTTCATAAATCTGTAGTATTTTGGATTAGATGCAAACTGGCACTTAAGTGTCTCTCCATTGCCCTAATATATGACATTCTTTTACAATATGTTCCAGCATATAAACAGCACTTTAGGAAAGATGATGTTTTGGGAACACACCATGCTCATTCCTATTGCTCCTTTGCCCAAGTGGGCAGCTGTGCCCGAGAACAGCTTCTTGACCTTCCATAGTCTTAAATTTCCCAGTTCAACTTCCCTATCTCCCAGATGCCATGTACTCTAGTCTGCATCTCTGCTAGTGTACTTAACTGCTTTGTGGAATTAAAATGATTATTTTATAATTCTGAAATTGTTTATATTTTGGCTTTAGCTTTCTAACTAACTTGTATAGAAGTATAGTTTCCTATACTTCTAATATCTCCCCACCCTTCCTCTGCATGTCTAGTAGAGACAAAACACATAGTAAATAATTAATGAACTTGATCAGTATAGAAAGTTAGAATGGCGTATTATTCAGTATGTTTGAGGTTAAATTTCTAGGCTAAGATGTGAGCCTTTTAAGAAGAAGAATGACAAAATTTCTTCCAATATTTCCTGCTTAGAAATTTCTATAAATAAGTAGCATTTATATGTACATGATTTAAACTTCTTCTGATGTATTTTATGTTGGATAATAAGACCCTTTTCTTTGGTGAATCCCAAGTAAGAGTATGGGAATGGAATACTGACAGGAAGGGGGAAAAAAAAACAACAAAACCTTTCAGATAACACATGGCCTCAATCAAGAAAGCATTGGAAGAAATTAAGAAGGCATTTGGAGAAAAGACATATTGTCATCTGGACACATTGCTTTTAAAAGAAAAAAAAACATTTGGGTGTATGTAATATTTAAATCCATTTTGTGGACCCCTCTTCTTGAAAAATAAAATAAATTATTTTTTATAATGACTCCAGTTTGTCTCTGATGCGTATACTTGCAAAATTGAATTTGTTTTGTACAACAGCATAAAACATGTGATGGAAAGGCCAACAAGCATTCCAGAAATATCTATTAGAATTTAGTTGCCTAGACTATAGATGCTGTCAAGGATGTGGAGAAACGGGAACCTCCTGGCACCGTTGATGGGAATGCAAACTGGCATAGCCAGTCTGGAAAACAGTGTGGAGGTTCCTCAAAATATTAAAAATAGAACTACCCTATGACCCAGCAATAGGACTGCTAGGAATTTACCCAAGGGATACAGGAGTGCTGATACATAGGGGCACTTGTACCCCAATATTTATAGCAGCACTTTCAACAATAGTCAAATAATGGAAAGAGCCTAAATGTCCATCTATTGATGAATGGGTAAATAAGATGTGGTTTATATATACAATGGAATACTACTTGGCAATGAGAAGGAATGAAATCTGGCCTTTTGTAGCAGCATGGATGGAACTGGATGGTATCATGCTAAGTGAAATAAGTCAGAGGTAAACAGATACCATGTTTTCACTCATATATGTGGATCTTGTGAAACTTAACAGAAGACCATGGGGGAAGGGAAGGGGGGAAAAAGTTACAAACTGAGAGGAAGGGAGGCAAACCATAAGAGAGTCTTAAATACAGAGAACAAACAGGGTTGATGGCGGTTGGGGGGAGGGGAAAGTCGGTGATGGGCATTGAAGAGGGCACTTGTTGGCATGAGCACTGGGAGTTGTATGGAAACCAATGTGACAATAGATTATATTTAAAAAAATTAAAAAGAACTTAGTCTTCTAAGGAAACTTAAAAGAAGAAACTTTTGTCTTACTTATATCCACATAATTGTTTGCTTTAATAAATGCAGAACAACTTGAGAGAGGTTGATTCCCAGAGCTTTTATTTTTCTTGAATTTCAATTATTAAAAAATGTTTTCCTTTTGATATTAGAAGAACACCTATTGAAAATTAGCTAATCAATTGAGTCTTTCATCTTCATGAGTATTTTGGACAATTGGGAACAGAGGGATATCTAGAAGAAATTGGAATGTTTCTTAATTCACAGGATTTCAGTATTTTGGAGAAGGTGCCATTTCTAGGAATGGCCACAAGATGGTGTAGAAATAAATACCTAGGCATTCATAAATGTCATTCATTCATTCAGTAAACAAGCATTTAATAATCCTCAACCACATGCCCAGGATAATGTTAGGCATAAGAGATACTGAAGTGATTTATATACAGTTCTGGTCCTCAAGGAGCCAAGAGTCTAATAGGGGAAGGTGTATCTGTAAGAAAATGAGGACAATAGTGTTTTAGGGGCTATATTGAGCTATATATGGCAAAGAATGGGGCCCCAAAGGAAGGAATGGACACCTCTACAGATGTTAGGGGGTGGGTTTGTAAAGGTATTGGAGAGATAATGATTCTAAAACAGAATCTTTTATACCTGGAGAGGGGGTTACTAGGAACTAGATTATATAGATTGCAGAACTGGAGGAGGTGGTGCCTGGGAGTAAAGGGAGATACATGAGGGAAGGACCAAAAATCCAAGAACCAGTCTGGCATATTTAAGGAAATTGAAGTAGTTTAATATGATTAAGACATACAGTAGGAGACTGTATATAATGCAGGCTAGATAATCGATGGCTTGGCATGCCTTCCATGGTGAGTTTGTTTACTCACTTTTAGGGAAGTCACTTTTACGTTGTTTACATAGTTTACATAAATGGTGGCCGTGAGATAGGGATGTAAGTTGGGAGACTATTGTAGCCTGTACAGGAGAGATGATAAGGGTCAATACTGTGGGAATGAGTGGTTAAATTCACATGATTTGACAATAAAATGGCTGTCTGGCAGAGGTAGTATTCTAGGAAGGCATCGGGAGTTCTGGTTTAAGTGATTGTCACAGATAATTGACCAAGATTGGAATTATAGGAGGAAGAATGGTTTCAGGAGTAAAACTATGAGTTCATATTGGACTTGTGTCTTGAGGGTTCAGTTTGGGACTAATGGTACAGAGATGGGGACTGAGGTGATGAAGGGGAATGGTGGGGATGACCACTGTACTGAGATGGGGCTCAATGTGGGAGAAGTGGGGCAGAATGAAAGGTGAGGTGTTGTGATTTGATTTTGGTTGACATTTTTGTATTATCTGCGTTCCTGATTGGTTGTTAGAGTTGAGGACCGCTTGCCAGACCACAAAAAAATATTTTAATTTGTTTCTAAATATGAAACTCTTAATGACACAAGTATTGACTGTGTTGTTTCTTAATCCTACAAATACATTGATTAAGACAGGCTGTGTACTCTTTGGGCATGGACCATGAACTTGGGCTCTGCATGGCTATATGACATTGGACAAGTTAATTATTCTTTCCTCAGTTTCCTCATTTTAAGGTGGAAAACTTTATATACTAAGGAGCTCATGTATAATACTTTTCTCTTCCCCATGGGTTATAAATCGAGAATGACCAGGACTCAGGCAAATAGACAGCAAAGTACTAACTTTAGTACTGAAAAGATGCTCTCTGAGAGGAGGTGGCTTAGATGTGTGGGAATAGTAAGCTTCCTAATATTTGCTTTCTCTCATAGCGACCTTGGAATAGATAAATCACACTAAGGAGAAGCACTTTTGGCTGTGTTTTGTGAAAATTAAAAACAAGTGCCTGGACCTGGGGCCATCTTCCAGGCTTTGCACAGATCCCTGGGGGGTGGCACTGCCTGCTGGAATCACCTCAGCAGCCCCACTGCCCAGAGCTCTGCATCCATCTGCCTTCTCTTAACACCCATCAGCCTGCTCCGACTGAGGTGCTACCAACATTTCTACTCTGTTGTCGTGCACTTTAAACATCTGCTGGGACAACTTTCAGTATGTCAGGTGGCCTACCTGGGCAGTTTAAGCTATTCTGGTACAGTTTTTGGTAGCGTTCTGATGACAGCTTGTGTAGTTTTTGAGAGGTACCTCTATTCCTTCCCTTCCTGCCCCCGCCAGCCCTATATTCTATAGTTTTGTAGAATACAGAGAATTTTTTTTTCCAGAATGTATATATCAAGCTACAGCAGAAGTACCCGTAAAGATAACTAACACTTAGCTATTACTTACTGTGTGCCAGGAATTACCCTAAGTGAATTACACCTATTTACTTGAAAACGATGACAGACAAGGTAGTATACTTACAGGTGGGAAAACTAGAGGCACGGAGGTCAAGTGACCTATGCAAGATCCCACATCTGGAGAGAGACAGAGCCGGGTTCAGAGTCAGGCAATTCTGGCTCCAGAGTCCATGACCTTAACAACTATGTTACTTATCTCTTCAATGGAACAGCAAATGGTGAATAATAATGAGTACATGTATCACCTCTATTATCCTTCCCATTCGTTGCTTTCTTCGTTCCTCTTCCCATTTTTCCAGTACCCTCAGTGATTGTGTTTCATCGTTCGGAAGAAATGGGAATTGTCTGTGAACTGCTGCAGGCAGCCTGGGCTCTCATGGCCCTGTCAGCTGCAGGTGTCTCACCTCAACCTCATGGGCCTGCTCAAATGCCTCTCACCTTCTGTGGGTGGTCCCAGCAAGGCTCTTCTCCCGCTTTCTGACTGCAAGGGCTTTTCTGGACTCCTGTACTTTACCTCTGTGCTCTCTACCCTTAAAGGAAAAGATTTCCCCATTATCCTGATTTTTACGAGATGAGAAGATGGAGATGGTGGTGATGGTGTTGGTGTTGGTGTGGGTGTGTGTGTGCATGGAGGGGCCGTGAATGCCATACCTTAATTCTTTATTAAGCTTCATTGATAAAACATACCCTGCCCTTCCCATGTCCTCCTTTTCTTTTCCAAAGAAAATGAAGCCCTCACTACACGGTTCAGCTATTTTCCCCAAGTAATTCACAATGTGAGATTTTAAAAAAGGGTTCCAGGGGTGCCTGGCTGGCTCAGTCAGAGGAGCATGTGAGACTCTTCATCTCGGGGTCATGAGTTTGAGCTCCATGCTGGGTGTGGAGATTACTTAAAGAAACAAATAGGAGCGCCTGGGTGGCGCAGTCGGTTAAGCGTCCGACTTCAGCCAGGTCACGATCTCGCGGTCCGTGAGTTCGAGCCCCGCGTCGGGCTCTGGGCTGATGGCTCAGAGCCTGGAGCCTGTTTCCGATTCTGTGTCTCCCTCTCTCTCTGCCCCTCGCCCGTTCATGCTCTGTCTCTCTCTGTCCCAAAAATAAATAAACGTTGAAAAAAAAAAATTAAAAAAAAAAAAAAAAAGAAACAAATAAACAAACTTAGAAAGAATGAAGCACTCTGTGACAATTGTCTTTGGAAAAACCCTAGATTAAACCAAGTTACTAAGACTCCATTTTTTTCAGAATTTTTTAGAACCATTAAATGCTAATGTGATTTAGAATTTTTTATATGTGAATGAACACACTTTTAAACTGGGAGGATTGAGTATACATTCTTTTCCAAGTTTATTTGATCAAGGAACCACTTTTTTGGAGAGCATCTCATCGGCTAGTGTTCTGCAGAATGTGGCCTTGGAAAACAAGGAGATCCCGCTAAAGTGTCCTGAAATTGTCTTATCATCTATCCACATTTTAGTGACTGCATCTACTTTGATGTATTTTGTTACTTTTCAGACTTGAGAGTATTTAGAGATTTATTCAAAAATGTCCCCAGTGAAGATGCAATAGCTTGATGTAATGGGCAGTGTTACTTAGAGTACCTACCTCTTTGGAATTGGACTGCCAATCTTTGGTTCTTATGTCCCTGCTGCCATTCGGATGGCCTTTGGAGGGTTGTGAGAGGTCTCACATAATTGCTTTTCTGGGACTTAATTTGAGTTTCATGAGCAGTGTGAGTGAAACTTAGATGTGGGTCCTTGGCCAAGATGTGAGTTAATGCGGGATCGCCGTACCTCAGTTGAGCTTGCTCATTTCTATCCACACTCCAAACAGAAATGGATCATGAATATTTTGGGACTGCCCATTTTTGGAGGGTCATTTAGATGCTTGATTTTCTTTTGACTATCCCTATCTAGCATTCTGGATGAAATTTCAGACTTGCCTCACTTAACTTGCATTTGGTAAGCTAAATAGTCCCAAGTATACTTTTCATAAAATGTATTCTATTCAAACAAACTGGTCCCAATATAACTCCCTGTGGATAAGCTATACTTCTTGGCAGCATTTGTCTGTGCTCTGGCTACCTCTTAATAAGAATTTTTAAGGAAGTATGTTGTTAAAGAAAAAAATATTCTGAAACTTGCTAAAATGGCAAAGAAATCTCTTCAGGACTGTTGTGAATGGTGTCAGCACTATTGTACCAGGAGAGGGAGGTTGTAATAGGGAAGAGAGATGGAGTTACACTCCAAATCCAGCAAAGACAGCTGGAGATTTACAGCCAAGGAACAGAGTGAGGGGGTTAGTGAGTAGGAAATTACTAAGAGGAGACATCAAGGTAGGGGGATTCTTTCCAAACTGACTTAACATAATTCTTGCTGAAGAGAAGTCAGGGTGACCAGAAATAAAGGGTGGGAGGTGAGGAATTTGATCAGATCATTGAGAATGGAGGCTTCTTTATAAACTGTCTTATCAGGATTCTTGCTAAAATTTGGCTATCTAGGCCCATCAAGGATGGGGTCCGAGATGGAGTCTTAGTTGAGGAAGGGGTTCAGAGAAACCTGACTAAAGTTGCTTTAAGGAGGGTCTTTATCAAGATTAAAAAAAGATAGAAAAAAGGACTTTGAATAAGAGACGTGTGGATGAAGTTAGTTTTTACTATATGTAAAATATTCTGCCCTCTGAGTTCGTTGTTACATGTTATTGAAGGTGTATTCTCTTCTATAATGGCCATAGCTCCAAGGACAGGGGCTCATGATTTGGTTTAGGCACATTGAAAAACATTAGGAAATACTCATCTAGTATTCTCTTGTATGTCATGTTTGAGTTCATAAGAATATATTTGCCTGAAGTTTAGCACCATGGATATCCCAAGTCCCTTACATATTGTACAAAGCTCTAAATGGTTATTTATTTATATTTTAATTATTTTTTTATGAAAAAAATTTTTTAATGTTTATTTTCTTTTGAGAGAGAGGGAGACAAAGCATGAGTGGAAGAGGGGCAGAGAGAGAGAGAGGGAGAGAGGGAGGATCCAAAGCAGGCTCCAGGCTCTGAGCTGTCAGCACAGAGCCCAATGTGGGGCTTGAATCCACAAACCATGAGATCATGACCTGAGTCAAGTCAGACCACTTAACCGACTAAGCCATCCAGGCACTTCAAGTTTTTTAAATTTATGTGTTATTTAATTTATTTTTTAATTTTTTGAGTCAGAGGGAGAGACCAAATCTTAAGCAGGCTCCACGTGCAGCATGGAGCCCTTTGCAGGGTTTGATCCCACGACCCTGGGATCATGACCTGAGCTGAAATCAAGAATTGGACACTAAACTGACCTAGCCACCCAGGCCCCCCTGGCTGTTTTTTTTTAAAGAAATTATATATTATTGTTTTTGCATTTTTATAAGGTTCCCAGATGATGCTGATTCCTCACTCAGGTGAATAGCAAGGACCTAACTCAAAAGGAAAAGCACTAAATGCTCTTTTGAGCTATTTATTTACTTTTTTCTCCCCCCAATTTAAGAGAGATAGTTCCTAGCTTCAAAACACATGTATAAAATGAACTACTGGGCCCTCATCAGAATAAAAATCTTCTGCACAGCAAAGGAAACAATCAGCAAAACCAAAAGGCAACCGACAGAATGGGAGAAGATATTTGCAAATGACATATCAGATAAAGGGTTAGTATCCAAAAATCTCTGAAAAACTTATCAAACTCAACACCCAAAAAACAAATAATCCAGTGAAGAAATGGGCAAAAGACGTGAATAGACACTTCTCCGAAGAAGACATCCAGATGGCCAACTGACACATGAAAAAATGCTCACCATCACTCATTATCAGGGAAATACAAATCAAAACCACAATGAGATGCCACCTTACACGCATCAGAATGGCTAACATTAACAACTCAGGCAACAACAGATGTTGGTGAGGATGCGGAGAAAGAGGATCTCTTTTGCATTGTTTGTGGGAATGCAAGCTGGTGCAGCCGCTCTGGAAAACAGTATGGAGGTTCCTCAAAAAACTAAAAATAGAAATACACTATGACCCAGCAATTACACTACTAGGCATTTATCCACGGGATACAGGTGTGCTGTTTCGAAGGGACACATGCCCCCCCCCCATGTTTATAGCAGCACTATCAACAACAGCCAAAGTATGGAAAGAGCCCAAATGTCCATCGATGGATGAATGGATAAAGAAGATGTGGTATATATATATACAATGGAGTATTGCTTGGCAATCAAAAAGAATGAAATCTTGCCATTTGCAACTACATGGATGGAACTGGAGGGATTATGCTAAGTGAAATTAGTCAGAGAAAGACAAAAATCATGTGATTTCACTTCTATGAGGACTTTAAGAGACAAAACAGATGAACATAAGGGAAGGGAAACAAAAATAATATAAAAACAGTGAGGGGGACAGAACAGAAGAGACTCATAAGTATGGAGAACAAACTAAGGGTTACTGGAGGGGGTTGTGGGAGGGGGGATGGGCTAAATGGGTAAGGGGCACTAAAGAATCTACTCCTGAAATCATTGTTGCACTATATGGTAACTAATTTGGATGTAAATTTTAAAAAATAAAATATAAAATTAAAAAAATCCCACATGTATATATTTATAGAAGAGGGAGACAAAAATTTGCCCTCTAGTTACTGTCTTACATTTTTTTTACTAGGATGTGCAAATTGGACTGACAAAACATTGTTAACAGAAAAGACATATGTATTTTATTTGATGTTAATATTTTGATTTTTGTGCACAGAAGCCTTTATAAATGAAATGAGAATTTGAAAAAGCAGTTTGGCTTGAGAGCCTGTATACATTTTAATAAAGGGTGATAAATCGTGGAGAGGTGATTAGACAAAAGAAAAAGTGTTTGGGTTTCTAGGGGCAGTGAATTGTGGGAAGGTAAATATATGGGGAAAACTGATGGAAGATGATGGTTATTTTACTAAGCTTTACTTGTGCAGACCCATATCAGGTTCATCTTTCTGTCTCCAGTGGTGACAGTTTTCTTCCTCCTGGTAGAGACAAGGGAAGGGGAACACCATCACAAATGGAAATTTGTGTCCCATTTTTAGGCAGATGGGGGAAAGCAGAGACCTCTTTCTACATTTGCTGTTTTTTAATTGCCTTCAGTTCAAAGCAATCCTTATGCCAAAGTGACATATTTGGGGTGGCATGTTTTGATCCCCATCATATTCTTGTCATGTTGTGAAGAAAATCAGAATTGTAAATTATTTATTACTTCCAAGCAGTGAAGATGACTGTTATTTCATGAAAAGATTGTGCATTATTTATAGATATCACTGCTTCCTCAGTTCTAGGATCCCTTATTAGGAGGAAAAAAAGCTATTTTTATGGATATAAGTTCCTAAAGAGTGACAATATTATTATTCATAAAAATAACATCAATAATAAAAATAACAAAACTGTCGTACATTGAGCCCAGACGATGTGCTAGGCATGTTTCTAGGTGCTCTTTTTATATTGTCTTTATAAGTCCTTACAACAAGCTTGCATAGTAGCAGTAGCTATTATTAAATATATTTTGATTGAATGACGAGGAAACCATAGTTGAGAGAAGTGAAGGTATCTGCAGTGCTAGAAGGGAAGTTTGAACTCAGATCTGCTTGACTCCAAAATCGTGTATAGTCTATAAGAGCAAATCTAATAGTAGTAATAAGAATAGTATCAGGTCCCTTATTCTACTTGGACAGTTCTATTCCTCATTATCCATCTTAGCTCATGTATTGAGTGAAACAAAGGGAAAATTAGAAAAGAAGACCAGTTTGGCAAAATGATCCTGTCTAGGACTATGGCTGTAACATCTGTAAGGTCAAAGATGATTAGGGAATATTTAGTCTCTCATTTTCTCCCTTGAAAATGTCTCTTTTCTTGACCTTCTCTCCACATGGTAGGTAGTCTTTCCCCCTTTTGGATTGAGAGATGCACACAGTCCAGAGCAATTTGGCCATTTAACAATTATCAGGTTCTTTTGGAAGGTACTTGAGTAGCTTCTGCTGGCTAATGTCATGGGGACCACGGATCCCCTCCATAAAATCTTTCTGTTAGAAGGAAAGCAAGTCTTAGATCAAATTCTGTTGTGCCTATAAATACCTATGTTAGTAAGAAGACCAGAACGGTTATAATACTTGTTACTAGAGTTTGCCCCAATCTCTGTCCTCAGGGACTCTGCACTCTTCTTCAGAACTTCCCATGAGAACCTCCCTCTAAGGAAAACACAAGAAGTTCTCATGAAAGGCCCAGCTAAGCTTGTGGGAGATGAGGTGACCAAGCCCTCCTTGAAGTGGACAGAACTGGTGGTACCAGTGGGATTCCAGATACGAGTGTGCTGTTCGTATAGGGCAGTGGGGCCCAAGCAAGTCTCCACTCGTTTTACAAGGAAAAATTATTTCAAACCTCGTTTGTGTTAAGTAGCAAACCTTCTGGGTTAGATTGTACTTAAGATTGTACTTAAGAAACCTCCTTTGGAGTATTGATTTACGATTACTTTCTGCAGATGTTAATCAATCACTTCCAAAGAATAGACTAAAAATTAACACATACAAGCATTTTCAATACATTACCATGCTGGCAGCGTAATACTCAGCGTAATTTGTTTTTCTTCACAGAAGTGGGTTCTTGTAAAAAGAGGCAGCAAAAGGTTTGGTGTACAAGCTGACAAGGCCTGAGAACAAAACCAAAAAGCAGGGGCCTGAAGGATCGTATTTACTGAAAATTGCATGTGGTTCACAGCTTAGCAAACCTTCATAGGCTGTGCCTCCAGTCACCCTGAGGTTCCACAGTGTTCCACTTGTCAGCAGTCAGTGGAATTGATCTGTATACAGCTACCAACATCACCCATATATACCAGCCTTTTCCTTCCCACTTAATCATTTTGCTAACTAATCTGGGGATTAGGGAAGTAAATGTAACAGTGACAATTTCAAAAGAAAAAACATTTTAATCTTTATTTCTGAGAGAGATAGAGAGAGCAGGGGAGGAACGGAGAGAGAGGGAGACACAGAATCCGAAGCAGGTTCCAGGCTCTGAGCTGTCAGCACAGAGCCTGATGTGGGGCTCCAACTCATTAACTATGAGATCATGACCTGAGCCAAAGTCAGATGCTTAACTGACTGAACGACCCAGGTGCCCTGACAGTGACAACTTTTATAGTACTTTATTCTAGAGAGGGCATAGTGTGGGTAATTTTCCATCAATTTCCTATCTGTACAAAACAAGCACAAATAGATGTGGGCAGTGGTTGGGTCCAATGGCACATCTCTCTTGAGAGTATAGTCATTCACAGTTCTCAGGTTCTTGTTTTTAACGTTTATTTATTTTGGGGACAGAGAGAGACAGAGCATGAACGGGGGAGGGGCAGAGAGAGAGGGAGACACAGAATCGGAAACAGGCTCCAGGCTCTGAGCCATCAGCCCAGAGCCTGACGCGGGGCTGGAACTCACGGACCGCGAGATCGTGACCTGGCTGAAGTCGGACGCTTAACCGACTGCGCCACCCAGGCGCCCCACAGGTTCTTGTTTTTAATTAAAAAAATTTTTTTAGAGGAAGAGTGAGAGAGAGAGGGAGAGTCAGGGAGAGGGCCAAAGGGGGAGAGAGAGAATCTTAAGCAGGCTCCATGCTAAGCGCAGAGCCTGACGCAGGGCTCGATCCAACCACCCTGGGATCATGACCTGAGCCAGAGTCAAGAGTTAGAAACTCAATAGACTGAGCCACCCAGGCACCCCTCTCACAGTTTTGGTGCACATTGTAGCCTCCATGAGTGGTGGAGGTGATTGGAAACTGTCTTCTGTCCAGTCCACAACCTTAGTACCAGGTAATCTGATACAACAAAGGCATGTGTTGAACCAAATTGTGTCCCATGAGCATACATTTGATAGTGAACAAGCACGAGAGCAATCATACAACCTGGAAGGCAACTTCCGGTCTCCACTGTCTTTTCTGCACTTCTGCAATTATCAACGTATGGAAGGTTCATCTAAGGCAAATTCTATGATGTTCTGGCAGTAGGGTTCCTAACCTTGTAGTTGGATCAGGTGCCAGAAACCTGTGTTATGTGACAGACAAAGGAACAAATGGAGTTCTAATTACAAAAGCTACCTTAAAGTTGTCATGCAGCTAGGCTTGACAGGTGCTTATACACCATGCAGGGCCGAGCTGGCCAATCAGTGTTTCCAGCCAGTGTGCATTGTATGGACAGTACTAACTTACCTATAATAGATGATATCTAAGACCCTTGTGTTAATTAATAACCTCTCTCAGCAGCTTCAGATGGAGATGCTTAAAGTGTTTGCCCAAGCAGGCTTGGGAGTTTGGTTTCCTCGTGGGGTTTGTCCAATGCCAACAACCGGCCCAGGAAAACATGACTCAGGGTGTAGATTAAAATCAGTGTATGATCACATCATGCACTGCCTATCCTGACATTTCTTTAAGTAAGTGACAGACACATATGTCTGACCAACGGCTAAACAGTTACTGGGCAAAGCAAAAGAGAGAACTTAGTGGGTTTTTTTTTCTTAGTTGTACACTCTCAAAGAATTTTCACATGAGATAATTATGATCATCTGTTTCAATATTTACATTAAAATACTCTGACTTTTAAACTCCTGGTACTCTTATTTTGTGCTTTCTGGATTTGGGAAAGGATAAGAGAGGTAGGCCCAGTTAGATGTCTGTCTTTCTGACTTATCCGGCCTCAGCAGGATCCTTCTTCTGTTCAGGAAGGTTCCAGCCCTCAGGGGAGCAGAACTATCTTGGCTTAAACTTGTACCCTTCTATTGCCTCTTATTTGCTGCCAGCTTATATGGCTGGAAGCCAGAGCATTTTGTTCCTCTGTTTGAAGTCTCTTTAATAAAGTCTCTGCAGAGGAGCAAGTATGTGTAGAAAACGGCGTCGCTACTTATCTGTGACCACCCTGCCTGGACCACAGCCCCTTTCTGGGGCTCTCTCTCACCTGGCTGATTTCAGGTCAGATCGTGAAGAGGGCTAGCATACAGGGACTGGTTTCCCCAAACTGATGACGTTTATTACTTAAAAAAATAATAAAAAGATGAAACTTTAGTTGCTTACTAAATTTGTCCTGGTTTCCATGATGTTGGTTTGCTACCTAACAGATGTGAATACACTGGCCGATTGCTGCTCTGTCAATAATAGAGCAACCATTCTCTGCAAAATAAGGGGGTGTTGTTCCATCAGTTGGGTGGTACGTACCAGCAAATCTGGTCCATCCTATGGGGGAAAATTGCTCTAGTGAAAGGAGGGTTCATATCCATGTTTTATTTTTACAGTGTTCTATCACCCAGACAATAAAACATCTATTTGATTACGTGCCATTTACTGTACTTCCCTTCCCAGTCACCTTTTCATCCACACAGTTTCTTGGAGCCAGATTTACCATTTAATGTGACCCAAGTTTTTTTGAACAGAGGTTTCTTTCTTTCTTTCTCTTTCTTTCTTTCTTTCTTTCTTTCTTTCTTTCTTCTTTCTTTCTTCTTTCTTTCTTTCTTTCTTTCTTTCTTTCTTTCTTTCTTTCTTTCTTTCTTTCTTGTTTTTTAAATGGTGGTTGCAATTTTTTTTTAAGTTTATTTATTTATTTTAAGCAATCTCTACACCCAATGTGCAGCTTGAACTCACGACCCTGAGATCAAGAGTCGTATGCTCTTCCAACTGAGCCGGTCAAGTGCCCTTTTTTTTTCTCCTAAAGTTTTTATTTGAATGCTAAAAAATAATCGAAAAGATCTGGGTTCTGGATTCCCCTTGCTACTAACTGGAAAAGATACTTGGGCTCTCTGGGCCTCAGATCAAGTATGTGGAAAAATGAAGTGGTTGGAAAAAAATGATTTCTGATATCTTTAGGTCTAAAATTCTATCGCCATATATTTTACAAAACATGGCAATGCTTGCTAAATAGGGGCTTGCTTCATTACACGAGTTTCATAAATACCAGTATAATATGTAAGAAGTTAACATTTTAAAGTGGGAAGATTTTACAATGACTATTTTTTGGATGTAAGTCTTGCTTTCTAAGGTTGGGTGACTGGGGCTATTGTGATCTGGGGTCCCTAGCCCTAGGGGCTGCCAAAGGGTACAAAAGAATTGCTTCACTGTTAATTCTGCTGGACTTTTCTAAAGGTAAACAAACTTCCTTTGACATGAACAAGTTCCCAAAGCCTTGCTTAGGGAAGGTAGTTGAAGTTAACAGAAACAAAGCCTTTCGATTTAATTCACTGGGTGAACATGAAAGCCACACATAAATCTTACAACTGTGCTCTGCTAGGAGGCAAAGCATTCCCCCTACACTCTGAGGTGGGGATATGCTGGAGGGGCCCAGGAGGTCCCTGTGAGGGTGCAAACCAATTAAGTAGAAGTCTTGAGCTGAAATAGCTTTTTATCATCTGGGTGAGAAGCCACAGATTTAAAGAAAAGGACTATTGTTTGACAAAGATCTAATTAGCTGGGCTACACTCAAGCTCTTGGATTTATATCTTATTAGGGAAAGGAAAGGTTGATATTGTATATGGAGTACTCATTAGGTTGGAATTCCTTGAAATTTGGAACTTACATCCATTTCTGAGGAATATAGGACTCTCCCAAAGGCTGTGTGTGTTCGACTAACTAGGTTTTAGATTGAGACCCAAACTAAATATGTGATTACTCTGATTGACTGAGGGCTGTCTTAAATATCTTCTTTACTGCAGGCTTGGTGGGTAGCATACCTGTTTTAGCCTGTTAAAGAACATAAACTCCAGAGTAAATAATAGGTGTGTTTCCATTTGAGCTGTACAAAATCTCAGCTGTCCACTAAATAGCTATTTGCTTTGAGGGTAGTTATTTGAATTACTTGAGTTTATGTCTAAAACGGGGTATGCACATTGTTATTGGGAGGATTAAATAAAATTTAATGGCATTGTTAATGTCCCAAGCAACCTGATAGGGCTTCTCATTCTTACTTGGTATGCTGTTATTTATTTTTTAAAGTTTATTTATTTATTTTGAGAGAGAGAGAGGAGAGACGGGGAGGGAGAGGGAAAGAGAGAGAGAGCGGAAGAGGGGCAGAGAGAGAGAGGTAGAGAGGGAATCTCAGGCAAGCTGTGTGCTGTCAGCACGGAGCTGGATGCGGGGCTTGAACTCACAAACTGCGAGGTCATGACCTGAGCCAAAATCAAGAGTCAGATGCTTAATCGACTGAGCTGCCCAGGCACCCCTACTTGGTATAATATTTAAAATGTGGCTCTTTCAGGGTGGCAATATCTCATTGTAAACATGAACTTAGCTAATTCATCTTTGTTAAAAGTAAACAAGCAAACAAAACGATGGTAAGTAAGAAAGAGGAAAGAATGGGAGCGGGACTCACAACTAGGTGGAGAACGTAACTAAGAAAATTTTTCCTTATTCTTTAAGAGCAGCAAAGACTTGGCACTTCACGTTTGGCACTTCACTTCAACTCCTTGGTTGAAATCTGGAGTGTGCCTCTTAGCTGAGTGGGGTAAATTATTTAATTTCTTTGCCTCCATGTCCTCATCTAAAAATGGTGAAGATAATTGTACTCCTGGGGTGTTGTGAAGACGAAGGGAAATAAAAGGTGTAAGGAAAATACCTGGCATGCGCTCACCGCCCAGTAAAAGCCCCCATCATTACCTCCACGACTGGCATGAAACTGCCCAGCACTCATGTACAAAAATAGGAACAAAGAGCTTTAATATTCTGGTGTTTGACAGATTTAAGGAACAATGCTTTCCCTTAAAGTATATTAATTTCATTATTTTTTAGCATGCAATTATTACTGTTTGATTTCTAAAGAGATATAGATGGGCTTGTCCAATGAAAACACTTCTGAGCAACATTTTTAAACAGGCTAATCTTCCACGTGAAAACTGGGCTTCATTATTTCTGGAGTGTTCCTGGCCAAGGCAGATCAGAGTTTTAATTTTTGGAATGCTAAAAAGGGCAGCTGTATTCCAGAGTCCCAGTTGTTTTTATGGGATTTTTTTTTTTTTTAAGTCCAGAAACAAAACTAGTGGGAAAAATGTTTATGGACTCTCAATCCCTTGCAAAGGGTTATTTCTCTTCAAATTAGATGGCAATAAAATTAGTCAATCAAATACTCAAATGTGAGGTCTCACGGCTTATAACTGTATTGTTAGATTAGTTTTTTCTTTGCAATTAGTTTATATATTTGATTTTGTAAGCATTTTTAAAGCATGAGATACATGTTTTTCCTATAAAAAGTTGAATGAGAACCATTTACTCTAGAGGATTCAGGGAATTCCAGTGTTTGAATTTTCCTGTAAACACAGTTTTTATACATAAAATGCTACACGTATCTTTTTTGATAAAGTTTTTGGAATTTATCAGATGTTTTGCCATTTCATAATTTATCCTAATCTTTGTGTTTTTTTTTTTCTTGAACAAAAGGTTAGGAAGTTATCTTATTTTTTTTTTCTCAAAACATGCTGTATTTCACTTTTGAAAAAATGATTTTGAGACACTAATTTCTATATAGTCAGTGTGACTATAACCATGAAAACCCAAATGGTCTTTCAGAAGAGAAAAATGCTAGGAGGAACATTTTTTACAAATTGTGAGTCATGAAAATGTTGGCTATTTAAAGTTTTTTATCTTTCAAATATTTTTATTTAAAACATTTTAATGATCATGTATTACTCCTAAATTAAAAAGTCATAATTTCCAACTTTATGTAAGATGTGATAAATTCAATAGCCTGAGATTTCAGCATTATCTTAAAAATTACAAAATCTTGTTTTTGTTTTTAACTCATTAGGGGAAATATATGACTTTAAAGTATCTTTATACTATTTTGATATGGTGATGGCTATAACTGGTCAATTCCATGTTATGTGCTGTGAGGAAAATAATTAAATGTTTATAAACAAAAGATTGATAAAATACTGTTATTGAAAGAATTAATAAAAAAATATAAAAGGCAGTACAGTCTGAGATCACCAAGAGCCTTCCGTTTATGTGGGACTACACGCAACTGGAAAAACCATCTCAATGTAGAGGTCATGGAAGAAGCAGCAAGGATTAGATGAGGGATTATGGAGAAAAGCTAAAAATTACTTGTAGAGAGAAGAAAACAGATTTGAAATAATAAGAAATCACTAAAATAAGTATTCTGGTTAATTCATGACTATATTTTATTTATGTAGCATTTAACAAAGATTTTGTTCCAGGTGAGATCAAGATATCCCCTACCCAGACATATCACTGGTCCTTAGTGTCATATCTTATCACGATGACATTATGACCTTGGGGAAGGACCGGTAAAATTGTCACTAAATAGTAAGGATTAAAAAAAATCAGCTTATTGAGGTATAATTGATATATAACATTGTCAGATATTTACATTGCACATTTTGGTGATTTGATACATGTATACATTGTAAAGGAATTACCCCATCTGGTTAATTAAAATATTGGTAAGGATTAAAGAAAAAAAATTTAAGAAAGACACTGCCAGCATCTGCATCTATGACCTTTCTTTTTGTTTCCTCCATACTGATGAATTCCAATTTAAAATAGTACATTTTTACTTTAAATGTGTTTATGTTGTCAGTGAGGTCTCAAAGTGTTACTGACCTTACAGACTGTCACTCAGTTACTCAACAAATATTTGTTGAGATCCCATTAGGTACCAGGCACTGATTAGGGCAGGAGGAATATACTAGTGAACAGCACAGACAAAAGTCCCTGGGCCCACAAGACTTGTATTTCCTCTCTTTATTTAACTTCTGCTACTTTGCCTCTTTAAGATAACTTTGCGTTATAGTCTTATTTTATAGATTAATAGTTTGAGGCAATTCAATTTCTCATTTGTGACTCTTGCCATTACATACTGCCTATAAATACAAAAAGCAGGCGGTATCTTCTATAAGGGTTTTGGAAAAGGGACAAAGGCATGGAAGTTCTACAGGTGATAACAGTGTTGGAATCTACACCTCCAAGTTTTTTTTTTTTGATGTTTACTTGGCCAAAAGTGATTCATTAACACATACTGTGTTTGGATATCATATAAAAGCAACCAAATGCTATGCTCACGGTACTTTGATTTGAGTGTCTGCTAGGAGTAGAAACTAGGGAGTCATTAGCCTTAGAAATGGCACTGGCAAAGACCTGTGCGTTGCAATGAGTGTAATCCACCCAATGCTGTGGGCATTCTGTTTGCTGTCAAATAATGTGGAGAGCTCTGGTTCAGCATTGAAAGTCATTAATTCCCAAAAGCAATATAGCCAGTCATGAAGCTTAATGCAGAGAGATTTAAAAAATGGCAGTGAAGAAAATAGCCCTCCTGTCTTTCATTTTCTCCCAACCCTTTGAAAACTGTTGCTGCAATTACAATGAACTTTGGTTCGGTTTATACCAAACTCACAACCGTAAAATGTCTCAAACTGGGTGTTTGTATATGGTTTTTAATTCAGGTTTCCTGAGTACGTAAAAAGCATTATTCTGCCATGTAAAAAGGATATATATTTTCTGGCAGTTTCACCTATGAAAAATAGATAAATAAACTACTTACAAAATGGTTATGGCAAAACGAAATGTGGTGTGGGGATGTGGAGGTGGGGAACATGATGAATCACATGAAAGAAGTTTTGAGGCAACTACAACTTATAAACTGTGTGATAATAGGAAATACTACAAGACATCTAACTTAATCATATGCCATGACCTTAAAAAATGTAAATATTGTCATTTACCTAAGATTTATTTTATGACACATACTTGAAATGCTGAAGATGGATGAATTTCACAAATTTCCTTGCAGCTTTATTAAGATCTGTTACTGGTAGGGATGGTCTAGTAGGTTTCTTATGCATTCATTCCAAAATAATCATTGCTGCAAGTTTTAAGGAAGTTAAGTAGCCTGTTATTTTTCATAGCAATGGGTGTTTCAATTTTCTAATAATGTTTTGTAGGAAATTAAGATTAATTGCACACATGGACGCACAAACATGCACATATGTGGCCTTACTTTAGCTCTTTGGTGGATCATTTTTCTACATTTATGAAGCATTCTATTTTAACAAGACTCAACACTGTAGTTTTCTTAAGTACCAGCCCTGGCCATTTTTTAATTTGGGTCAGTATATGGTGCAGCAAGGGAAGATATTTTTTGGAGAATTAAATACTCTTTTATTTTGTTTGTTTTTGTTATGAGAGTGAGAGAGAGAGAGCACAAACAGGGGAGAGGGGCAGAGGGAGAGAGAAAATCTTAAGCAGGCTCCATGCTTGCTCAGCGTGGAGCCTGACTCGCGGCTTGATCCCACAACCCTGGGATCATGACCTGAGCCAATACCAGGAGTCGGGGCACCTGGGTGGCTCAGTGGGTTAAGCCTCTGACTTTGGCTCAGGTCATGATCTCCTGGTCTGTGAGTTCGGCCCGCATTGGGCTCTGTGCTGACAGCTCAGAGCCGGGAGCCTACTTTGGATTCTGTCTTCCTTTCTCTGCCCTTCCCCGCTCTCACTCTGTCTCTTGGCTCTCAAAAATAAATATTTTTTTAAAAAGTAAAAACAAAAAAAAAAGTTGGACGCTCAACTGACTGAGGCACTCAGGTGCCCCAAGAATTAAGTACTCTTAACTGTCAGTTATTGGGTATCCACTTTGTGACTGTAGTTTATGTTCTTCCCACCTGCTATAAACCTAGATAGGAAAATCTTTAAAGCAGCATAATAGAATGGCTGCTTCTTATCCAGCTGCTAGGTAAGGACATCAAAATCTGGATCGTAGTTGAGACCCGGTTAAGGTTTTAGTCAATATACCTGAGGGAACCATTTATGTGAGATTATATGAGGACAATAAAAAGATTGAGTGACTAAATCCAGACTATAGAATAAGAATGATATGAAGTTGAATATTCTTCAGGTAAATTAAACACAGATATATTTACATAACAAACTAAGATTAATGTACAGTATTGTTCTTTTTTATTATTTTGTAATGACTTGGTTATTCCAGAGAAAAGATAAAATTAACAAAACACAAATAAGCAAACTGACGATAAACTTCACTTATCATTTAGCCATCCAGAAATTAACGGTTATTTTTTTAAAGTTTTTTTTTTAATGTTTGTTTATTTTTGAGAGAGATAGAGTGCGAGCAAGGGAGGGGCAGAGAGAGAGGGAGACACAGAATCTGAAGCAGGCTGCAGGCTCTGAGCTGTCAGCACAGAGCCTGATGAGGGACTCGAACTCACAAAGCACGAGATCATGACCTGAGCCAAAGTCAGATGCTTAACTGACTGAGCCACCCAGGTACCCCAACAGTTAATTTTTGATGTTAACCTGGTGTAAACTTTTTGTATATTTTTCCTTGTGTTTATTATTTTTAAAGGGATGGTAGCATTATGCTGTGGTCCTGAAGTTAAACTCTAAGCTTTTCTTAAAAGTGAACCGACTAAAGGAAACCTTTATGTCATGATTTTTCCTTTTTCCTCACAATTCTATATTGTAGCTCAGCAAATGTATGTTGGATGATATTTGGAAGTGTGGATTGAAAAACTGAGGGACCAGAGTCAGGAAAACTAGTTTGTTTTTGGAATTTTTGGCAAGAGACACATAGATGAATGAAGACGATTCTGAGAAATTATGTTTAAACTCTCTAATTACTTTTAATTTCTGTTTTTATCATTAAAGCCAATGTGAAATAGTCCCTGGGTAGTTGGGATTTTTTTCTCTTCTGGAGATTCAGCGTCTTTCCTATATTTTGAAGTGCTTTCTCTCATGAGGATAATCAGTCCTTTGCCAATGTTATTTTTCAAGTAAGTTTGTAATTTGAATAAACAGAAAGCCAATATATAAACTGAGCAAAAAAGCAGCTTAAAGGGACTCAGCACCATGATAATCACTATATCTCTTTAAACTAGGGAGTCCTGCTTGGAGTTTCTGTGTGCTTTGTAGCAAGTTAATTTAAATCAATGTAATTTTGCATATATTGTGGGGACATTTTGAGAGATTATGCAGCATTATCAATCAGGATTCTGACAGAAAGCAGCTGGCATGCTCAAAATAGGATACATTAAGGAGGTTTTATTTATGCTGAAACTATTTACAGAGGTAACTAAAGAGGAGGAGGAAACCAGGGGAATGGAAGATATTTTAAAAGCAAGAAAAAAATGTGGGGGATGGAGGGCACAGGTGTAGGCTTTAACTTTGAAATGAGATGTACCACTTCCTCCAACCCCGCAGGAAGGGACTAAACAAACAGATGGAGATACACGTGGATACACGGGAGCCAAAAGGTGATGGGAAAGTGCATGTTGCATGCCTGGGACGAGGCTAGAGTTCTTGTCCTGGATTCTCACTGATTGCACAAGGCCTGTTTGCTGCTAAGGGGTAGAAGGTATCTTTATCTTCTAGCCAAACAGAGAGTAGTTTTTTCATTGAGGAGAAATACTGCACATAGACAGGTCTACAGAGGGTGAGAGTTGATCTCCCCGTGAACCTACACATCGGGTACCACACAGTGCAGTGTACCAGATCACTTTTGTCCCCCTGTCCCCACCAGCAGAGACGCTGGACAGAAGTGTAGTGTGGTTGTACTGACAACTGCAAATGACGCAGAGCCATTGACTCAATCCATTAAGTGGTTTTTTTTTTTTACTTTTTTTTTTTTTTTTACTTTTTTTAAATGTTTATTTATTTTTGAGACAGAGAGAGACAGAGTATGAACGGGGGAGGGGCAGAGAGAGAGGGAGACACAGAATTAGAAGCAGGCTCCAGGCTCTGAGCCATCAGCCCAGAGCCCGACGCGGGGCTCAAACTCACGGACTGCGAGATCGTGACCTGAGCTGAAGTCGGACCCTTGACCAACTGAGCCACCCAGGCACCCCAATCCATTAAGTGTTTAATAGGTGTATTGAATTAATGTGCATTATATTTAGTAGGTAGAATTTGATAAGTTTTGACATAGGTGAACAACTGTGACACCATTAGCACAGACAGGGTGGTGAACATACCCATCATCCTGGGAGTTTCCCCAGGCCCCTTTGTGTAATCTCTGGCCCCCCCTTCCCCCTCTCCTCCCCCATCCCCCAGCCAGGCTTGTTGTTACTGTAGATTGATTTGTGTTTGCATTATATAAATGGAATGATACAATATTTACTTTTTTCATTGACTTTTTTTTACTCAACATAATTATTTTGAGATTCATCTATGTAAAATGTTAAAATAGCAGTTGGGCTCTCTATTTATCATTCAACCCTTCTACCTCCTTTTGGTGAACATTCTTTTCAGTTCCTTCTGATGTTAAACATTCTTTTTCTTGTCAAGTTTTCTAGCCAACAGTCTTTTCCTCTTTTCCACCTATTTCTAAGTGGATGACTTTTTTTTTTCTTCATTGAGATAAATAAGACCATCAGACCAGAACTCTGTTCTTTTTTCTGTTTTCACTTTTCCCCCTCTAGTCTCAGGGAAGAGGTGTCTCCTGCTCTCTGTTCTCATTCCTTTCTTTCTCAATGCTATTTTACTCTATCACCAATCTCCTCTTTCTTCTGTACCTTCAATGGTACCTCCTGTACCACTGCCTCCTTTCCCTAAGCCTGTAAGCCTTTCTCATCCTAAAATAAAAATAACAACAACAACCACCAAAATAACCAAAAATAACAAACAACCGCAATATGCAAACTGTTGTCTGCATATCAGTCTGATTGCTTACTGTCTCATCTCTCTTTCCTTGTTTAGTCAAGCTTTTTAAAATTACACTCTATCCAGGACTGGCTACAGAATTTGCAGAGTTTGGTGCAAAATGAAAATGCAAGACTGCTTATTCAAAATTATCAAGAATTTCTAGATGGCAGCAGTGGAGTAGTAAGCCAGGCGTGGGCTCTGGGCCCCATGTGACTGCTTAGGTTGCACACCACGAAGCTGACTCTGGGTCTACATGCCTCATTTCTACTTACTGAATTCCCATTCACCTCTCAACCCACTGCAGACTATCTTTTACCTCCTTCTTAATGCCATGTAAGCTCACATGTAGCTAAAATCAGTAGATATTTTTCAGCTCTTATTTTGAACTTTTGCATTAGCATAATCTTTCTATGTATTCCCATCTTCCTTCCATCCATTGTGGTTGCTGGAAAATTATTTATTGAATGAATGAATGACCATTCTTGGACTCCTGCTCATTGGATTTCAGGGTCCTCTCTCCTCACTTACTCCATACCTTCACCCTAGTTAATCCCTCCAGGTTTATGTGTAAACTGGTGACCTCAAAATCTATGTCTAGGTCTTCCTCTAACTTTACACACACATATACACACACATATGCAGATTTGCTGTCTCTGTGATATCTTTACCTGGATGATCAATTGATATTTTAAATTCAACATATCTCAAACCAAACTTAATACCATTTCTTACAGTAAACTTTGTTTCTCTGTGATTCTTATTTTTAATGGCACAAAATACTAAGGAGGACTCATTGAGGGAAAGATTATATATATATACATATATATATATTTGTTTATATTATGTATATATAGGTGCAAAATGAAAATGCAAGACCGCTTATTCAAAATTATCAAGAATATGTATATATATATATTTTTTTTGAGGGAGAGATTATATTTTCTGACCAATGTAAGGAGCTTAGGAAAGATATCAAGTCTGAAATAAAACTTGAAAGGTGAATAAATGTGGAAAGATACAAGTGAGATAGAAGTTACATAAAAGGTAAAATGCTACTGTTTTTTTCTTTTGGAAAAGAAAAAATAGATGTGACTGTGGTAGCCAGCTTCTAAGATGGCCTCCAACGATACCCACCTTCTGATATTTACATCTTGTATAGTACCTTCCCGTACTAACAGAGCTGACTTGTAGAACATACAGGAATTTGCTGAAATAATGAAGTTTGACTTCTGAAGCTGGTTTATGAAAGATATTGTGGCTTCGATCTTATTCTCTTGGATCACTAGTTTTAGAGGAAGCCACTTGCCATGGTGTGGAGGACTCAAACAGCCTGTGGAGAGGTCCATTGTTTGAGGAACTGAGGCCTCCAGACAAGAGCCATGTGAGTGTCCCTTCTTGGATGCAGATTCTCTACCTCAAGCAAAACTTCAAATGCTTGTAGTCCTAGCCCTATGTGTTGATGCGAGTTTGGGGCTAATTTGTTACACAGCAATAGATAACTAATGAAGAGGGCTTTTCCTTACATACAATTTTATAGGTGTTGCACTTTTGAACTCTAGACATGTATTATCTCTATAAAGAAACACAGCAACAGAACTACAAAGGGAGCTATGAAAATAAAATCCCTGCCTCAGTCCCCCAGTGGTTTCCCATTACACTTAGAATTCCTTGTACTTACCTCCCCAGTCTACGTGATCTGGCTCCTGCCTCCCTCTTCAGCATCTCCAGCCAGGAGGCATTTAGGGCTGGTTCCCCTGGACTTCTATTAATGTTCTGACATTTCTGACTTCCAGGATCAACAAAGATCAGGTTCTTGAATTGAAACTCCAACTGTATACCCTGAAGCACTTTTTACCAAAAGTGATATTCCCTATATGTTTCTAGCATAGTGGTGCACACACTCACATACACACACACACACACAGTGAACATTATGCTTATAAGTTTCCTCCAGGCCATTTTGTAGGCTTTTCCTTCCTCTCACCTTGTCTCCTCTGCCCTAAACTACTTATCTAGACAGATTATAGAACATTTCCATCATTATGGAAAGTTTTATTGGAAAGTGCTTGTGTAAGTCTTGTAAACAATACCTGATTTTGTTTTGTTTTAGTTAATATACTAGTTGTCTATAGAGCCCATGACATGTTGGAAGCTAGTAGTGCAGGAAAACAATTCTATTGACAGCTGTTGATGAGATAGTTCTTGGCTTTTAGAGATCTGCCTTCCAGATCAGCTGAGGTATATCAAGTTCACACCATTGTGCAGTGTGAAATGCCAATAGCGAAACATATTCCTCTAGGAAACTAGTTCCTGACTATAATTAGAAAAGGTAGCTTTATAGGTTGAGAGAGAGATTTGTAGTCTTTGATTGAGGGAGGGGAAAACCAGAGTTTGTTCCTTCCATTTAATTATCAGATACAAATCTGACCAGAGTATCCTCTATCTGTATCTTCTAATCCTGGTTCCTTTTCCTTTTTTCTCTGCTTACCATGGGTTGGTATCTTCCCTATAAACCCTCAAAGAGGTTGATGGAATTAGACAGGGTCGTATTTGATTCTTTAGTTTTTCATATGGAGGCTTATACTGAGGGAAAAATGGGATAATACAGTCTTTTCCTAGAGAATAGCTCCAGTTGTTGTTTCTTGTTACAAAAGCATATTGTTTTTTTTTTAATGTTTATTTATTTTAGAGAGAGAGAGAGAGCAAGAGTGCATGAGTGGGACAGGGGCAGAGAGAGAGACACACACACAGAATCTGAAGCAGGCTCCAGGCTCCAAGCTGTCAGCACAGAGCCCGACGCAGGGCCTGAACCCATGAACCATGAGAGCATGACTTGAACCGAAGTTGGAGGCTTAACTGACTGAGCCACCCAGGTGCCCATGGAAAAGCTTATTGTTAAAATTAGATGTATTTTCTCTCTTTCAGAATAAATGAATATCTTTTTTTTTTAAAGAGGTGTCCGAGTGGTTCAGTTGGTTGAGCCTCCAGCTCTTGGGCTCAGGTCATGATCTCATGGTTTATGAGTTTCAGCCCCACGTGAGGCTCTGCACTGGCAGCATGGAGCCTGCTTGGAATTCTCTTTCTCCTCTCTCTCTGCTCTCCACCTGTGCATGCATGAACTCTTTCTCTCAGAATAAGTAAAGAAACTTAAAAAAACTTAGATGTACAAATGAGTTAAAAGAAGAACGTAAAAATCATGACCATGCTGAATCACACAGAAATAACTACTTAATATTTTAGTATGAACAGAATTCTCATTCACCTTATAAAAATGAAAATTGCAACATATATTTTACATCTTATGTTACTTACTCATGTTACTTAGGAGTGTATTATGTTATCAAATATGTTCTGTAGCGCAATTTTAAATAACTGATGGAATTGTATACTATTGTTTACTGAATATTTGAATGTATCACCTGCTGTGAATAAAGGCTTTTATTTTCCTTTAAGCTGAATTGTTTGTATAGTCCCATATATACGGAAAAATACACAGGAGGAATTCCCAGCAATATTAGAGTCAAGTTAGTTTACAAAAGCAGAAAAAAGTAAATCATTTTTTAGTTGCTGAAGTATTCATTAGTAGTTTAAAATGTGTTTTCCATCTCAAATCCTGAATGATGTTTACTAATTTTCAATGGTTGGAAACCTGATCTGAGGAATGGAATGTGGCAGCTGTTCAATGGTTCAGAACAATAAGAATGTTGGTTTAGAATCAGGATGACATATCTAATTGAAACTTTCTGTGGAAAAAGTTATGTAGACAGAATGAAATTTTTCCAAATCAGAATTATACAGGAATACCTGCTGTAATGCATCAATAAATAAAAGATTAAAAAGAGAGAGAGAGAACAAAAAACCTGGCTTCTGTTGGTTTCATACCTTAATAAAGGCATATATTATTTAATATTGTTTTAGGAACATTGAGAATGTGAAAAATATTTCTAGGTAAATTCCATGAAAGTGACTGTGTCTCTTACAAAGGATCCAAACCTTTATTAGCCTGTAACAAAATACAGTGGAAGTGTTTGCAAAGCCCCCAGGCTGTATCAGCTTCTATCTTTTTTCCCCTAGGAGACCTCATTGAATGGGTCCGTGATGTGCTGAGTGTATGCAGCTAGTGAATACTTTCTGATTTGCCTAGGAGTTGGGTGTCTACTCACAGTCACTTGTGTTTCTTCTCACTTGTATTTGTTATTATAATTATGCAATTCAATTAAATATTACATAGGAAGATGAAACATGTTTGAAAAAATTATTTCTATAAAAAATGGAATACTTTGTCAAGACTTGATAAAGGTGAATGAAGGTGGGCTAGAAAACTAAAAGTTTGGGTAGAAATTCACCAAAAATCTTGAAAGATCTGCCAAGTTGCTTCTCATTTGGCTTGGTAGCTATTTATATATCTTTCTTATGATTCTCAATTCTACCTTTTTCAGTTTATAATCAACACGTGGACCTGATTGCTCTAGATAAGGTTATAGGAGAGTGAGTGTTTTTCAATAGATTTAAAAAATAATGCAATAAAGGTTCAACCAAATGTGGTCTCATTTCATAAATTCCCCCAAGTGAGTATAAAAATATCACTTAGATTTATGAATGTGTTTCTTAGTTACAGAAAAACTTGAAATTCTGATAAAAGGTTTTCAAAAAAGTGATAGACAACAGTACTCACTCAGGTACTCTTATCACAAAAATGAAACAAACTGGTCTATTCTTTTTTTTTTTTTTTACACTTATTTATTTTTGAGACACAGAGAGAGCACAAGTGGGGAGGGGCAGAGAGAGAAGGAGACAGAATCCAAAGCAGGTTCCAGACTCTGAGCTGTGAGCACAGAGCCCGACACGGGGCTCGAACTCACAAACCATGAGATCATGACCTGAGCCAAAGTCAGACGCCCAACCAACTGAGCCACCCAGGTGCCCCATGGCCTATTCTGACTTAATATTAAACTTATTGGTCCTTAGGCGATAGAATAGATCATGAGTTTGGTTATTTAGATGAGGGATTGCAATTTTTTTTTTAAGGACTAGATAGTAAATAATTTTAACTTTGTGGATCATATGGTTACTACTCAACTCTGCTCTTGTACTAAATGCAGCCATAGGCAAGGTGTAAATGAGTCAGTATGGTTGTGTTCCAATAAAACTGTTTTTATGGGCACTGAAATGTGAATTTCATATAATTTTCACATGTCATGAAATATTATTCTTGTTTAGATTTTTTTCCAACCATTAAAAAATTTAAAAACTATTTTTAGCTCACAGGCTGTAAAAATCATGTGGCAGACTGGATTTGGCCTTCAGGCCCTGATTTACCAACTCCTGATCTAGACACCGTTACCTTTCTCACAACCTTCTAATCAGGTTGTGTTAGTATTACAGAAACACATTGTGTTCATATTTGCTTACACATTTTTTGGCTCATATTTCTTCTTGTATAGAATATCTTCTGTTCTTTTAATCTAAAAATCAGCTGACTTCTCTGTCCTCCCTTATTATTTCCCAGACCTGCTAGCCCTCAGGTATCTCCCTTGCCACCAAATTCTTTTAAGTACCTTCAGTCTCTTTCACACAATTAGTGTGAATTAGTTTATTATTTCAGAGATGTGAGCTTTGATTTTTTTGATTATCACATTTTAGAGCAGAGACTATGTGGTATAGTCCCTCTAATTCCCTTCGCATAATATTGGGCATGTAGATGGATAAATACTTACTAGAATGACATGTTTGCTATCAAAATACAATATTTATTATTCTTCTATTATGTTTTAAAGCACTTTTATTTGGCTCTTTGGTCTCAATATGCTCTTTTTTCCCCCTCTGGGTTTTCACTTGGTCTTCCCTCACTAGAATTCCTTCTCTGTCCATAATCATGCTCAAGTTCTCTCTTTGTAAAACCTAGCAACAATAACAATGAATCTTCCATTGACATTGATATTCATCTATTCCCTATTGAGTTAAGGAATTCAGTTATTCCTTGAGATAATGTTTTTTCAGGATCCTTTAGATACTCAAAAGGAGACACATGAGCTGGGCCCTAGCTTCTTTCTGGGAATGCTTCCCAGTCATGGCACATGGAGGTGGAGACCAAATGGAACACAGTCTCACTGGGCGGAAGGGGCAGAGATCATTGTTTACGCATGCTGAAGCAGCTGGAATTTGTAGGGCAGGGTCCTGGAGAAGAGGAGAGTCACAGAAGTCTGTATCCTTAGCTAAAGGCTGACCTGCACATTTGTAAGGAATTCCCTGCTACAGACATGAGAGCTGAATGAGATACAGAGGTTGCATAGTGCTGGGAGTTTAAGCTATGGCCCAGTTAGAATAGATACTCCTTTGGGCACCTTGAGTGTCCAGCTGAGACCCTATGAAGGCTGCATTCCAGTAAGTGTGTAGAGTAAGGAGTAAGAGCTATGCTCTAAGTTCAAAACAGATTTGCCCTAACAAGTAATGCAAAACTGACTCTGATGGGACCAAACAGATCTGTCAATAATTTAACTGCCTTTTGCAAAAATGCTCAGCACTCTTGCAGGAAGATGGCATAATCTAGACTTCCTATAATGTCTCACCCACAGTGTTTACAATAAAACATTTCTATTTATTTGAATAAAAAATTCAAAGAAACAAGAACAATGAGACCCATAATCAAGAAAACAAGTTGAGCCAATAGCAGCAGTACCTGAGATAATTCAGATATTGCCATCCCACGAAAAGTCTGTAATGTCTTTCCCCATATTTGTTGTTGTTGTTGTTTTGTTGTTGTTAATATTGAACCCATGCTCAAAATCCTATTCAAATGGTAGGAGATTTTCAAGAGGCTTCTCTGAATTCCTCCAGCTTGAAATAATTTATTTCTCTTGACTTCTCTCTGGTTTATGTCTCTTCCAGGCTACCATATTACATTAATTATATTATATTATATTATATTATATTATATTATATTATATTATTTATTTTATTTTATTTTATTTTATATTAATTTATTCATGATATGAAATGATACTAATGTTATCTCCATATCTACGTGTTTTCCCCCCTGGTTGAGGTCAGGTTTTTTTGTTTTAGCTTCTTATTTTTATCTATTTTTTTAAGTTTATTAATTTATTTTGAGAGAGAGACAGAGAGACAGAGAGGCAGAGAGAGTGCGAGCGGGAAAGGGGCAGAGAGAGGGAGAGAGAATCCCAAGCAGTTGACCTGGGGCTCAATCTCACAAACCATGAGATCATGACCTGGGCCAAGATCAAGAGTCTGTTGCTTAACCAACTGAGCACCCAGGTGCCCCTGTTTTTGTTTTTTAAATCTTTTTAGTCACTAATGGACGTGCCCACCAAAATCATATAATAATCACTCAGTTATTATTTTTGAATATATGAGCAAAAGATGTATGTGTTCTATATACTCCTGTTTAAAAAATACTCACTTTCTGGGGGTGCCTGGGTGGCTCAGTTGGTTGAGCTTCTGATTCTTGATTTCAGCTCAGGTCATGATCTTATGGTTTGTAGGTTTGAGCCCCCCATCAGGCTCTGTGCTGACAGTGAGGATCCTGCTCTGGATTCTCTCTCTCTCTCTCTCTCTCAAAATAAATAAACTTAAAAAAATATATATTCACTTTCTGAAATTTTTATATTTTGTATTTACTCATGTACATATATATATGAATGGAAAACCTTTAATGTTATCATGGATCATGAGTTTTTATAGAGGTTTCCACAAATTAGCTGGCTAAAGTGATTGCTTTTCTCTTCCTTTGTATAAATGGAAAAAATAATTGCTTATTGTTTTTATCCCAGAATATTGAACATAAATTTAGTTATGTTTATCTTCTCCACTGCAAGTTCTTTGGGAACAGAAAGTTTGTTTTGTATCTTCTGTATTTTCAACATTTTCTGGCACAATAGTAAATGCTCAACAAATGTTTATTAAATGCGTAACATTGGGTGTTTGGCCAAACTTTGCTAAATATGATAGACATTTTATCATTCATTATAAATTGTTTTAAACCATTTGAGTGTCAAAAAAAAAAAGCTTTCAGAGTTTTAAAATAGTTTTCCTCAGAAATTTTATGTGGAATATAAGGCCTATTAACTAAAATCTATATTTTAACAAAAATAAGTAGTCTTTTTCTTGTTAGTTACTTTGAAGACGATTTTAGCTGTACATTTTATTGCTATTTGTACATATAATACTGACAGTATTTTTATGTTCCCTTTGTTAACAACTCAGAAGTTAGAGAAAAATCAGTTGGTGGGGAATTGCTGGTTATATAGAGGGTGGAAGTGGTTAATTGAATGTTTAATGTCATCATCTTTTAAAGCTGAAATGGACCCTAGAGATCATGTAATCACTAGAGATGTTGAAAATGAGTTCCAGGAAGTTATGGACAGTGGTTTGCAGAGTCAAAATAAGTCTCTATTTTGTATAATTAATGAAACTTTTTTCAAGCAAAAAATACACATACATACACACACACACACACTATATATATATATATATATATATATATATATATATATATATATATATATATATATTGCACTCTGAAAATACACAGAAATTTGCATTTTAAAATGTAACTAAGATAAATATCCAATATCAAAAATATACTTTTTGGGGAAAGTTTTAGCAATGTAAACTCTAAAATTTTAGCAATGTTAGCTCTAAATTATTTTAATTTTGATACTTTGTTTTGACTTTACAGAAAGGGAGCCCTGTCTGTTTTCTAACCTCTCACCTTCCCACCCCCAAAAAAGAAACAAACCAGCAATGCTCAAAGGGATAAATCCAGCCTTTGTTCTACCAGATTCTTTCAATCTGGCACTGGCACTGCTACTGGCTTGGTTTGATTATAGTTAATCCACTGCCTACAACATGACAAATGTTTTTGGTCCAAGTTGAATGGTAAAGTCTTTTCAAATGGGAAAAGCAGTTGTCAGCTGTCATTGTTGTGGTCCCAACATGTATCATGTCAGGACAGCCAAACAAAGAGGAGGATGATTCAGAATGCTGACCTGGGTACACTGAACCTTATTAACTTGGATGGTTTCCTAGAAGGCCTGTTAATTGTGGTGGAAAAAAAGAAATCAGGGCATAAACCCTATGTTATATTTTGTCCCTTTGATGGATATAAATTTATCAACTAGCTGACATCAAGTGGTGTGACAAAATTGTGAATTGCAATTTCTAAGTCCCCTATAAATGATATGTTTCTCTTCTTAAAATCTCAATTTTTGAAGGTTTCCTTAAAATATTTGTTTCCCAGTTTATTAAGCCTGTTTAGCGGAAACTATCTCACTTACAGTTCTTGGATTCTATGAGTGCTGTTTCTCTTGAAGTACTCATTCAAAAAGATAAACTTGAAATTCACTTGAACACTGTGCCTACTCTTAATGATTGCTTTTATGGGAGATATTGCCTTCTTTTCTCTTTGGGGTGAGGATGCATGATATTGTTTCTAGAATAGAATATACCGACTATGATACACATTTAGGGATGTGTGCTCTACATAGCCTATCTTGATCTTTCTAGGTACAGTGGATCCCACAATTCTGCAGAGCTATACTGAGTAGATTAGAATAAACACTTATCTCAACTTTATGTTAGATGTCTACTTTACTTTTTTTGGCTATCCTGTTGTATTTTTTTAGAACTTTCTTTTTATCTTTTCCTTCTGTTTTTTTGTGGGTTCCTGATTGTTTTCCTTTTTTTTTTAAATGACCAATTTCTAGTTTACAAAATTAATGTGAGAAATGGAAGTACACCGTGATATTTTATTTACTAGTAAAGCATGTCATGATTCAATAGGTTTATGTTTTAATTTATCTTTGGAAAGAACTGAGTTTATGGTCTTTATTTCACATCCCAGCTGTTAGGGAATTACTAAACCCATAGGGAGTTGCATGAGTTATTTAATTGGCGTGAATTATTTGAGTTTAAAGAAGCACAATCATCCCACAATGTAGTGTTAGCCAGTATTGGATGAATCCACATTCTTCAAGGAATCAGGGTAGCAAAGGTCTGTGGAACTGTGATGTTTTCTTAGTTGAGTGCCGTTTTAAATTTATTTCTGCTTTTATAGCTGGTTAAGTGGAAACACATCATTCTTAAGCATCTTGCCTTATTACTACCTAAAAAAAAAGCCATGCTATGAAGAGAGACTACTTAAAAGATGAAATAAACAAATAGGCTTAGGAAATGTTAAGCTAATAATACTGAGTAGTTTATAGTATATTCAGACTGTCCCCATTTTCCCACCTCGTTTTCTTCCTTTATAAACACAGTACAAGGGAGTACACACACGGTACTCCTTGCCAAATAGTTTTGTTCTTTCACAGTGGGAGAAAAGGAAAGAGCTTCATCCTACCTTGCTGCTCTGGGATTTCCTTTCCTCTTCCCTCAAAATGAGTCTTCAAATTTGGCTCCTCAGTCTTTGAAGTCTTAGATTCTAGAATGAAAATAAGTATCCAAAGCATGGTGTGGTTTTGCTACTTCAACCTACGTGGTAAGACCACCTACAATGACTAGATATTTGGCCCATAGAATATTACGTGGCCTTCAAGGAATGCATTATGGGATGGATTCATTTTCATACATAATTCCCAGTGCTATCACTCTGAAGAATAAAGACTGTAGCAAGAATTAATGCTATAAATTTCTATTGGCCCTGTAATGTTAGGCGCCTATCCAAAGGCTGTTTAATCCCTATAAGAGCTCACTTTCATCTGTAGTAGAAAAAATCGTGTATAGTAGAAGAGAAGCTCTTTTTCAGAGAATAACTTAACAGCTATTTTTTTGAGACCTTACTATGTGCCAGGTGTAATGTTACTGTTCCAGGCACTTTTCCTATTTAATCCTATTTGCTTTTCACCACAGCTCTGGGAGTTAGTGTTTTTAACTCTATTTTATAGGTAAGATTAATTGAGACATAGAGAGGTTATGTGACCTGCCTGATGACACACAAATAACCATTAGCAGAGCCTGGTCTTGAATCAGTTTCCTTTGACTACTAGTTTTTTTGTTTTTCCTTCCTCTTCGTACTCTCTTTGTGTCTCAGTGAATATGTTATAAGTTTAGTTTATCTGGTTATAATAAAGTCAGGTAAATTAATAGTCTTGTTGTATTGTTTCTATATATGACTATTCCAGTCATGTCCAGTTAACAGTTACTCTTTCAGGGGCCCCTGGGTGGCTCAGTTGGTTAAGCGTCCACCTCTTGATCTCAGCTCAGGTTTTGATCTCAGGGTCATGAGTTCAAGCCCCACATTGGGCTCTGCACTGGGCATGGAGCCTACTTAAACAACAACAACGACAGCAAAACAATTACTCTTCTATAGAAATAGGGTGACAATATAAATTATTCTTTAAGGAAACACTGTTTGAGAGGGAAAGGGTGCTATTAGTTATTCTGGAAAAATAGGCTTATACCAGAATTATCCCAGGCAAATTAGGATGCATACATGCCTTGATTATAAAACAAAAACAACAGAAACAAAACTTGAGGTAGTATAGCTTACTAGGAACAGCAGCTCTTGTGACATTGTGAAGTTCAAACTCTGATTCCAGTATTTAAGAGCCACGTGATTTTTGTCAGTGCCTCCCCACTGTTTTAGTTTCCTCATATGTAAAACAGGAGTATATTACTAGTACCTGTTAATAAGGCCATGTGTTTTAAGTGAGGTAATACGTGTATAGCATTAAAACAGAATAAGTACTGATGTTATCTATTGTTATATGTAGAAAGAAAATGACTTCTGGAAATATACCTTCTTTGAGTGCTATCCAAAGATTTGTCAAAGATAAACATAGCTTCGTTGTTTCTTAGTATTAAAACGTTAGTTTTCCAGAAGTACTACATAATAAGTTCTCAACAAGTTTTTTAAAAAAATGAATATGTGGGGTGCCTGGGTGGCTCAGTCAGTTAAGCGTCCGACTTCGGCTCAGGTCATGACCTCACGGTCTGTGAGTTCGAGCCCCGCGTCGGGCTCTGTGCTGACAGCTCGGAGCCTGGAGCCTGCTTCAGATTCTGTGTCTCCCTCTCTCTCTGACCCTCCCCTGTTCATGCTCTGTCTCTCTGTCTCAAAAATAAATAAATATTAAAAAAATTAAAAAAAAATGAATATGTGCTAGCATCCGTATGCGTTACAAAGATAATTTGTATTTCAAAGAGACACAAATGAATAGAGATGGGTTAGGACAGTTTGGATGATGGCAGTGGGAAGACGGGAGTTTGCGTAGGAGAAATATTGCATGGAATTCCTGGGAAAGCATCTCAGATGGGATGTGGGATAGATGTGGGATGTTCTAGACAGCTCTCAGCCAGTGAAACTTCTCTGGATACCAGGTGGAAGGAAGAGGTGGAAATGGAAGAGGCCCTTCGGATACCTGGTATTTGCACAAAGATTTTATTGGCATTATGTGCTAGGAAAAGAGAAATAGGTTTGTCAGGGTGAGAGAATTTGACTCTTGAAATTAGACTATGCTTATTAATCTTGTAGAAGTCCCTTGGGCAAATAGCCTCAGCTTCATATTGGGGAGCTAGGGATAATAATACTGACTTTATGGAGCTATTATAAGGATTAGAATGAAGCATGGGTGTGCATGTGCGCGTGCGTGTGTGTGTGTGTGTGTGTGTGTGTGTGTGCATGTATATAATGTTCTTGGTGAAAAGTCAGCAAATTGGGGCTTTTATAATTTTTTATGATCATAATAATATTTGATTCGTAGCATTTTGAAGTAAGGTATTTGATGGCTCTTTGTGAACATGAAGTGCTTTGCAGAGATAGGGACTTGCTGTGAATGCTGACATTGCCCCAGTTACAAGCCCTGGCCCTTAGGTGTGCTGCTATCATGAAATCGTGGTGTTCCCTGTTCATGTGATCAGAGCAGCGAGAATTTAGTAAAGGTTGTGACTCCTGTGTATGCTAAGAGTGTATTGAGGTTAAACTTGAAAGCATGATTGCTCTTTTTAGTTTCCTTCTACTCCCCTTTGAATCCTGAGGTCACAGGCTATGGGGTTTTAGTACTTTTGAGCTTAATAATAATTTCTGAAGAAAACAGTTTGACTCCACATACTTAATGCTGCCGTGACAGTGTCCTTTAAGGTGAGGACCTTAAGGTAAGATGAGGACCTTAAGGTACCTTTAAGGTAAATCTTCATGCATTTTCATATGCTTTTCAAGTATCTTACTCAAATATTTTTACAAGTCATTCACTAAAACAGATAACATGTCCCCCAGATTTTCATTTCAACTACACTTTGGTTAAATGTTTGAGTTTTCTTTAGTTAAATTTTTAATGTTTCCTTAATAGCTCATTCTGATTTTTCTAACTCAAATCTTGTGAGTATGCCCAGAAATGTGAACTTCAATTTTCTCAGGTATAAAATGAAGATAATACCACTTCACAAGGTTGTTGATAGGTTAATAAAGTAATCTTTTAAGGTGCTTAGAAAAGTACATGATACCCACCAGTGTGAGATATCATTATTATGGTGAATATAAATAATAGTGCACTTTTAAATCTTAATTTGCTATAAAGAACCTCAGGACATATTATCATAATAATTATCATTTGTCATTCTGCATTTTGCATCTATTATTGTCTATTCTATAATGGTCTTGCAGGGTTCTTCTCTTTTTAGAGATGGAGAAAATCTGCAGGGATATTGAATTATTTATTCAACGTCACACAGCTAGGAAATGGCAAAATCAGGATGCAAATACAAGCCTGTCTGACACCAAAGTTTGTGCAGTTTCTACTGTGTCATAAGCGTATTCTTTTTCAACCTAATTATTTCATTTCTAAGCACCTACTCTTTACCAGATAACTCATAGGCCCAGCAATATAGAAGTGAATACAAACAACACTGGTTCTATCTTTGAGAAATTCAGTCTAGTTGGGAAAGAGGACTCCATACATTTATATAGATAGAAGACACGTGCTAGTCTTTTCTTTTTAAGGAAATTGAAATTGTTGGCTAACATCAAATCTTTTTTGACTATTTTCTCCGAGTGTGCTATAGAATGTTCCATTATTGCCTAAGAGGTATAGAAAACAATGAAATACACAGACTCAGAGATCCATATCATTCTTTTCTTAAAAATTTTTTGTTGCTTATTTATTTTTGAAAGACAGACAGACAGACTGGAATAGGGGAGGAGCAGAGAGAGAGGGAGACACAGAATCCGAAGTAGGTTCCAGGCTCTGAGCTGTCAGCACAGAGCCCCATGTGGGGCTCGAACACACGGACTGGGAGATTATGATCTGAGTCAAAGTCGGACGCTCAACCGACCAAGCCACCCAGGCGCCCCCTATCTTTCTTGACTGAAAGCATGATATTCTCTTGGATTAAGTCACTGCCCCAAGTTTTTCACCATCTTTTAGCTATTCCAGCATGACTTCACAGGAATGAAAACAAGAGGGAAGTTTGTTATACTCATGTTTTAGTGATGGTTTCTCTGAGTCATATCAGTGAAACAGGCTTTAGAACAGCAGAACTCATAGGTATGATAAGGTTGCATGATCTGAATGCCAGGTTTGGTGTATAATATTTCTTTCTTTCCTTGATCTTTATGAACAGCAAGTGATAAAATTTCAAGTAATTCACTAACTGCCTGGCAGGGTTAATGAACAAATTTTACCACTTGGTGACATCAGGATGCTGATGCATTAGATACATTCGTTGCAATAGTCTTCTAAGGCCACTCCCAAAGGAGACGCTCAGAAGCGAAGCATCAGTGTGCTGGTAAATGACCTAATGGTAATTTAGTTATCCTGAATGCTATTGAACATATTTTTCTAATGGAAATTTTTATTGTGATAAGCACTGAGTCACTTAGTATCATTGCTATCAAATTTCATGTATCTGGGTAAAAATACAGATGGTACTAAAAACAGCACATTAGCCTAATGCAACAGTGGATGACATCAGTATTGGGGAGACATCAATACACTGATCATAAAGGCTTTGAATCTTCTCTTTCACACATGTGAGCAGGCAAGCCTGTTTTCAAATGAAAAGAAAAAATCATTCAAAGAAGAATTTGCAAAAGGAATTTTCACTTTTTTCTTTTATTAATGAAGACTGGGATTACTTTCTCCACCAATTTTATGATCCTTTAGGTGAAGAGTATCATTGGTTTCTCTCCAGACTGGCAGAAAGTTATCATTGTCTCTTCTTTGGGAAATTAAATAGATTTTTAGAATGCTGCACTGAGGTCACAGCTTTACTATGGGCTTGCAGAATACTGGCACTTAGGTGTTTTCTAAACAAATGATACAATCATTGTAAGAACCCAAAGGAACACTTTTAATTCATAAGCAGCTGCATTACATAGTTCAGTTACTTCGAAATTCTACCCATGACCCCCAGAATGTATTCTCACACTAGAGAGTAATGCAGCTCCTATGTTTAAAAAAATGCCAACAACAACAGCAACAACAAACCAGGAAAGACATCAAGTCAAGTCTATTTTCCTAAGTATTTATGAATTCCAAAGTCAAAACATGAACAAAAGCAACTTAAAAATAGTTTTCTTGGCTGGCAGTAATTTCAGAAACCAGCTAGAAAACTGTTGAACTCTGGGAGTAAGTGGCAAAGTGAAAGCATTCAAACCGTGTGTTTCGATGTTGGCACATTGTGGCCTGTGCATTGCCCCTAATTGGGCTGGGTCTGTGAGCCCGACTCTCATTTTGTCTGGACAGCTACACAATGGAAGCATTTGTTCTCATTCTCTTGTCGCCCTACTGCTTCAGCTCCAGGCCACTGTGCCCAGACTCCAACAGAGCACAAGGATCTCATGTTAGAATGCTTTGAAGGGTCAGCAGGATTGCTGGACTTGGAGTAAAGCTCTGACTTATGTCCACTGGCTATTTAGAGAGTTCAGCTGTTTGCAAACTGCTTTCCAGCTACAAGGGGAAGGAGCTGAAATGCACTTTCAAAAGCTTTTTTGGTTTTTTTGCCATGTGTGTGATATAGACTATGGTCTGAAAAAGTTGTTTGGAGCCCAAGTTGTTTATTCACCGGGGATGTATTCTCAAGTGCAAACATGAATTTCTCCTGCATGCAATCTGTTGCCAAGCCCTTTGGTGTGTCTAAGCAAGTAACAATTCTGAGAGGTAATATGTGTGCCTTGGAAAGAAAGTACAAATCACTTCACCAGAAGAAAATAGAGAGGAGGGGGAAAAAAGAAGATTGAGGAACACAGCATAAAACTCAGCTTACTGAGATCTCTCTTCCTTTGCAGGAAGGAAAAATCAATGTGTGGGTGCTGGTAAGCCTTTTCCCCAGGTAGAGAAAGACAGCCTTTGAGTTCTCATTTAGTTCACCTCAGATGCTACGGCGGGGGTTAAAGACATTTTGGCCAAGTTTGTTACTGCTGCTAGGGGGCTGGTTGGGATAAACGCTGTAAATGCGGAGCTCACACATCTTGCTTGTTGTTCATTTCTGCTGTCACCAACCCGAGACCTTATAAATTAGGGTTTTCTCTCTGTCTTCACTTGGAAACATGACCATGGCCACTTACCTAAGAACAGCTCCTTTCACTGAGTCGTCATTGACTTCACAGTAAAACTGTTCTTTAGAGGAAAACAGACCACTTACCTCCAAGTGTAAGGAAGCTCTCAGCTTATTAACTATTTGCAGACATGCTAATTAAAATGCAGCTTCATGGATTTTAGGGGAAGATTCTTCGTCAGTCATGAACTTGTTGTTTCAGTTCCCCTTGCCTAGTCCACTAGCTCTCTTCCAGCTGATCTGACAAGTCTTGTTTGTCTACTAGCCAGGCCCTCTCCCTGAGCTTCTCTGATAACTGGTCATGAGGAACTGGCCAGTTTTTAGAGATCCAGTTATTCAGGTTTTCACTCAGGCAAAATGAACACCATATCTGCTTCAAAAACCTTGTATGATTATAGCTTTTGGTCCTCCATGACAGATGTTTCTTCCCTCTCGTGGGTTTCCCATGAGCCTTGTGTTTATTGACCTAGTCTACCAGTCTTCTTTCTTTGCTCAATGCTTCTTATTTGTGCCTTTGTCCTTGCTATTTTTTCAATGGCCCCTTCTCCGTAAGAGGAGTTCAAATGGAAAATATCACTTGCGTCAAGCAAAAATTATCTGCGTACGTGATTATAGAGAAATAAGGTGATGTTCTTTCTTTCTTTCTTTTTTGAAATTAATCTCGGGACGCCTGGGTGGCTCAGTCAGTTGAGTGTCCGACTTCAGCTCAGGTCATGATCTCACAGTCTGTGAGTTCGAGCCCCACATCAGGCTCTGTGCTGACAGCTCAGAGCCTGGAGCCTGCTTCGGATTCTGTGTCTCTCTCTCTCTCTGCCCCTCCCCTGCTCGTGCTCTGTCTCTTTCAAAAATAAAAATAAAGATTTAAAAAAATTAAAAAAAAAGAAAAAAAGAAAGTAATATCTACACTCAACATGGGGCTCAAACTCACAACCCGAGATCGAGAGTCTCATGCTCCATTGACTGAGCCAGCCAGGTGCCCCTAAGCTGATCTTCTCTAACTCTTAGAATCGGCTTATTTTTCACATTTCAAAAAAGTACTAAAAGGATTGCTTATCAGAAATTAGTTGGCTGTTGAAATTTCCTCCTCAGTGCAAATGAAGGGATTAGAGCAGATGATCTCTTAAGGGTCTCCCTAGCCCTAAAAATTTTCATGCACTGATGATCTGTCTTCTTGTGGAAGAGGACAGATGGATGCTCAGCTCTCCATACTGCACATCTTTTTGATCAATGAGTTGAACATCTGTTTGGGACCTCTTACACCAACACACTGCAATTCCCATTGCTCAGTGTTTCAGCTAGCAGCAGCAGAATGCCTCTCCAGAAGGTGTCAGGCCTCCTGTCTCTGGAAGAGCTTCTTCTTCTCACTATTTCCAAGAATAATAAAAGAGCTAGCTCCTTCTATATCCACTCTTTGAGACTGGTTAATCTATTTTGGAGTAATGCGGAAAATATGTGTATTCCTCTCAAGAATCTCAAAAGAACAGAGATTCAATATTAATTTATAAACCTTAACATATAAGTCAAAAAGGTAAGAATATATTTTGACTTACTTCATCAAGGGAGAAGCCAATCTTTTAAAAAAATCATAGACTTTATATTTAGAACAATTTTATATCTATAGAAAAGTTGAGAGGGGTGCCTGGCTGGCTTAGTTGGTAGGGCATGTGACTCTTGATCTCTGGGTCATGCGTTCGAGCCCCATGTTGCGCATAGAGATTACTTAAAAAAAAAGTTGAGCAGATAGTAGAAAATTCCCATATCTCCCCCTCAATCCCCCATTTTACCTATTATTAACATCTTACAAAAGTATGATGCATTTTTTTTATTAAAATTTTTTTTTAGTGTTTATTTTTGAAGAAGAGATAGAGCGTGAGCAGGGGAGGAGCAGAGAGAGAAAGGGAGACACAGAATCCAAAGCAGGCTTCAGGCTCTGAGTTGTCAGCACAGAGCCCTATGTGGGGCTTGAACTCATGAGCTGTGAGATCATGACCTGAGCCGAAATCAAATGCCCAACTGACTGTGCCACCCAGAAGCCCCAAGTACGGTACATTTCTTAAAAGTTAATAAATTTTTATTAATTATATTTACAGGTTATAGTATGCGCCTTTGTTTTTAACCTAATGCTCCTTTTCTGTTCCGAGATCCCATCCAGGACACCACATCACATATACTCATGTCTTCTTAGTCTCCTCTTAGCTATGGCAGCTTCTTCAGGCTTTCTTGTTTTTGATGACCTTGAGAGTTTTGGGAGTACTGATGAGTCAACTGATAAGTCAACATAACTTATTACTGTTGACGTGGACCTTAGTCATCTGCTGGAAATAGTGTTTGTCAGGTTTCTCTACTGAAGCCAACTATTTTTAAACTAGTGTTGACTAGTTTTTCAAATAAAAGTTCTAGATTCTGGATTTGGAAGATTATTTGGAAATTATCATGAGGAAATGGCCTTTAGTGTAATGAAAACATCGGATATAATACATTTGTTTTTCTTCTCCTGTCTAAAGAACACAGAGCTAGTTATCTGTGACTTAGACCATTATCCTAGGGAGATAAATTTTGTGTGTGTGTGGTTGACACATCAAGAGATAAAAAGTGAGGAAAGAGAAGATGATCCCCACCCCCCCGCCCCGGGATGTGTCAGCTCCATGAAAGAATTTCTGCCCTGTTGATCATGACTGTTGGCTCATATATTTCTCATCTGAGAGACTTTTAAGGAAGTGACCATCCAGGGGTAATTTTAGTATTTTAGAACACCTTGCTCAGGAAGCATTTCCTAACCCTTGTCTGAATCTTTCTAGTCTTACTCTACTCAGGCTGATGGAATTGTGAAGCCTTTCCTGTAGGCTCAGGCTCATTATTTTTATTTAAAATTGAAAGAAATGTAGGGTGCCTGGGTGACTCAGTCGGTTGAGCATCCCAACTTCAGCTCAGGTCATGATCTCAGGTTTTGTGGGTTCAAGCCCAACGTTGGGCTCTCTGCTGACAGCTTGGAGCCTGGAGCCTGCTGCAGATTCTGTTTCCCTCTCTCTCTGCCCCTCCCCCACTTGTGCTCTGTCTCTCTCTCTCTCTCTCTCAAAAATCAATCAATCAATCAATCAATCAATCAATCAAAGAAATATTACAAAGAATAACTCAGGTATGTCATTACTTGACTATCCTGTCACCAATTTTAATATTAGTGAAAGTTAGCAACGTCCTTAACAAAATACAGATGTGACCTTAGTTAGATATCCTCTAATTTGTATTCTTCCAGAGTTTAGATTCTAAATACACATATTTGAGTTCAACAAAGGGAGTCATCTTTAAATAAAACCCATTGCGTAGATTAATGTGTATTATTAATGTGTATTTTCATATTTTCTTAGTGAGGTCCACAATGATTTTTATACTACTTATTTATATATTTCTCCATATTTTTTCTCATTTTAGTAATTAGTATTTTTTTTTTTTTTTTTTTTTGAGAGAGAGAAAGAGAGCATGAGCAGGGGAAGGGCTGAGGGAGAGAATCCCAACCAGGCCCCATGCCCAGTGCAGAGCCTGACGTGGGGCTTGATCTCATAACCATGAGATCATGACCTGAGCCAAAATCAAGAGTCTAGGACACTAAACCAACGGAGCCACCCAGATACCCCTCATTGTATTAATTATTGCTATAGGATGCATGCATATACAACTTCCTCTATTTTATCCTTTGGCTCACATATAAAAACACAATTTTCTTAGCCATTTAGTGTAGATGACAGGATCAAAAATATGATTTTCTTTTAGTTATTTTATTATTAAAGGTAGTTATATTATTAAAAGTAAATTATAAGTGGTAGGAGATTCATACTGTTTCCTTAAAGTTTCTTATATTTATCCCTTTTTCTTTAGTTTCAGTGCTACTAGTTCAGTTCCCATCCTCTGCTTTTCTCAATTCATTAGCCACTCTACTACCAGACGGAGTTTTCTAAATACTAAATTGAATTATGTCTCTTGTGTCTCCACTGTAACTTGTCCATATCTGTACATCATGCGTGATGACTCTGGATTGCTGTCACTAATTCGCTGTCCTGCCTCCCCTACGTGATTATGAGATCTCTGAGGGTAGGGACAGTGTCCCATTCACCTATGAATAACTGGCAGCACACTGTAGGCTCAGTAACCATGGGCTGGATAAATGAATGAGTATAACCACATTTGGAGGTTTTCTGGTGGACATCTCCATGACTGAAATGTTGATGTTTGTTTTCGTTTCACAGCCCACATTTTAGAAGACTCTTAAAAATCTTTTGTGGACATTTTCAAACACAGGCCAAAGTAAGGAGAACAGTATAATGAATTCCCATGTAACCAGTCAGCTTCAAAAATCGACATCAGCTTGCAATTTGTTTCATCTGCCTCCCACCCCACATTTTTTTTTGGTTTGAATTTGGTGGAGTATTTGAAAGCAAACACCAGACGTCATACCATTTACTTGTAAACATTTCATTAAGTATTTAACTAGTAAAGTTTTTTTTTTCATCATCCCGTTATCACACCTCTTTAACATAATTTAATACCAAATATCTAATGTCCATATTTCCTCAAAACTGCCTTTCTACAGTTGATTTGTTAAAATCAGGACCTGAACAAAGCCTGTACATTGCATTTGATTATGTTGAGGCATTGTTTATTTAGTCTTCACATATAGGGGAGTGTCATTTATGTGAAAGATAAGTAAGTGATGGCCTGCATAAAAAATGTATTTCTGCTTTGTTTTCTCTCTATTCTATGTATGTAAACATTTAATAACATTAGGCCTAGAGTTAAACATTTGCATGACTGAGCATTTTGGCTCATTCACACCGTTATTCATTCAGTAAATATTTATTGAGTGCCTACTCAATGTTAGGCACTGTTCTAGGCACAGAGAGTCAACAGTTAACAACATAGAGCTTATGTTCCAGTGGCTGGAGCCTCTGCACGTGTTCGCTTTAGACTTGAGCTGGGTAAGGAGGGGTAGTTCCCGAATAAATCCAGAAGGTTTAATTGAGGCAGACTTGACATGTAGGAGCTAGGATCTAATTCTTAACGCTTGAGATGTTTTGCAATTGTCAGGTCCTTGTTAGAACATTATTACCATTACAGTTATCTCTTTCTAACCTCTACACCAACCAGGCTGCCCCCTTGCTGGATGAATCTCTGTAAAACTCCATTTTGATCTTGTCATTGCCTTCCTAAAACAGCTGAAGCATGACTTGTCATTCCTATCAATAAAGGTCAAACCGCAATACCTATAAAAGTAACCCTAACTTACACTTTCAATGTTATCTTTTTGCTATATCAACTTTACTGTAACCAGGCTGGTCTCTTGAACTTGCCTTGAGTTAATTCTGCTCTGTAACTTTCTTAGGCCGGAATTAACTCATTACCTTCTCCTCTTTCTCTCCCCTTCCTTCTTTCCTCCAATTTTCTTTTCTATTCTCTCCTCTTAATTTCCTTAAAGCTCGGCTTAATTTTTATCACCTCTGTAAAGATTACACACCACCAAGCCATTTAATGCCTAATCCACCAATATGACAATTTACATTGCCTTGATATATAAAACCACCTGTGGTTGGGGCGCCTGGGTGGCTTAGTCAGTTAAGCAGCTGGCTTCGGCTCAGGTCACGATCTTGCGGTTTGTGAGTTTCAGCCCCTCATCAGGCTCTGTGCTGACAGCTCAGCGCCTGGAGCCTGCTTCAGATTCTGTGTCTCCCTCTTTCTCTGCCTCTCCCCTGGTCATGCTGTCTCTCTCTGTCTCCCAAAAATAAATAAAACGTTAAAAAGTTTTTTAAAACCACCTGTGGGTGAGACCTAGGCTTTATAAATCAGAAAGCCCTGGATTTGATTTTCAGTCCAGCCACTTATTAGCAATATGGTCTTGGACAAGTCTGTTTACTTCTTAGAGTCTCACTTTTTTTTGGTCTATAGAATGTAAATATAGGTTGATTTTCATGGGGTTTCCTTGAATAATAATTAAGATAATATATGTAGTCAATATAATTTTTGATACTTGGAAACACTCTATAACTGGTAAGTTATTATTATTATTAATTATATTTTTGTCTAATTATGTCATCTCCAACTAGATGGGAAGGCACTTAAATAATGCCTTGTACATTGTTGATATTGCACATTGTTTTGTGAAGAGTCATTTTTAAGATCTTCCGCTTTTGGCTCCAGGGGTTCCCACACAGTCATTTAAATATTCATCCAGTTGTTCAGATGTGGTTTTTAGTAGTCATTTGAGAGTGGACAACACTAAGGCAGGAAAGGAAACATACATCCCAGAAAATGGTCTAGAACATGTGGGAAAGAAACTGTACCTATTATACTATTTAAGTAGTTGCTAAAATTAGGCCAAAAAAGTGATTGAAATTAGTGAGTCTTTATTTTCGTATGAGTTCCTTTATTAAGTTTAGGGGAAAAAAGGGATGTTGTGAATCTGATGCTGAGAGCATCTGTCTAGTTAATATTTTATTTGTTGCAAATGGTTCTCAGTGTTGTTTCTTTGCCAACCTCAAAGCAAAATACTCTGCCTTGAAAGAAGGAAATTAAGAGGCATGATATATTTCACTACGGAAAGCTGGTGAGAGTCCGGGAGAATCAAATTGAATTGTGGGTCTGAAGGAGGCCAAGAAAGAGCATTTTAAACCTAGCTAAGCGTAAGACATTGCATCATTAAGCCGGGAGAGTTACAGGCTCATAGTGAAGAAGAAAGCACTTAAATTGCTCTCGATTCTCTTGGAGAAGAATAAACACGTATGCAAAGGCCCAAGATCTGATTTTCAGTGTCAAAAGGAAAATGCGTATTCTGTCAGTGGAGCTCCAATTATTCAAGGACTCAACCGAACAGCCCAATGGGAGCTGGAAGCAAGGACTTCATGCAGTAGCTCTGTGTCTTTGGCAGTCTCTTGAAATTGGGACTAAAATTAAAAGTAGTTGAGTGTGACCAGTTCTAAATGTCAGATGGAACACTTTGCTCAGCAGGCAGTGCACAACGCTGATTTTCCTGTTATGTTCTGCATTGTTATGTGAGATGTTGAATCAGGTCCTTGTTAGTGCCTTCACTAATACAAGAGCTGGAAAGCAACTCCACAATTAATATTCTGTGATGTTATTGCCTATTTGCCTTGAACTTTAATTGGGCAAGGTTTTTGTGAACTTGTTTTTTTTCTCTTTAAAAATTTTTTTCTTAATGTTTATTTTTGGGAGAGAGAGAGAGAGAGAGAGACAGACAGACAGACAGAGTGCAAGTAGTGGGGGGGGGGGGGGCAGAGAGAATCCGAATCAGGCTCTAGGCTCTGAGCTGTCAGCACAGACCCCGATGCGGGGATCAAACTCATAGACCGTGAGATCATGACCTGAGCCTAAGTCGGACGCTTAACTGACTGAGCCACTCAGGAACCCCATGAACTTTTTTTTCTCTTTTGACACCTGGAGGCAATATTTGTCTTTCAATTTGATTGGTCTTTTCTATGAACACTTCTTATGAACGCTTGAAAGTTGTACTTTCTAAATTGCTACTAAGGCATAGAGAAGGTTGTTTACTACATAGAAAGCATAGAAAGTGAAATATGGGAAGACTTTTTTCAAAAGACTATTATGCTAACCATCTGATCTCTATGGTTACATATACTATTCTAAGGGAGTTTTAAATGATGGGTCTGATTTAAGCTTCTGAATACCTGTTTATGATTTTGGTAGCTCCTAGTAAGGCTACGTGAAGGTGGACACTGCATCCAATCTAGACATAGGGTAGATCAAATAAGATGAAGGCAGAAATGGAGAAATGGTGGGCTTTGAACACTGTATGTGCCAGAGGCCTGTTATTGACAGTTCATAGAGCCTCCTGGGAGACTGAAGAGCCACAATGCGTGGCTCTATAACGGCTCTAGAACATTCATCCATGAGAGATTGCAAGTAGTACAAAAGATCCAGAAAATTGCTCCACATAGGGCAGTACTCCTCAAACTTTCACTTACATCAGAATTACCTGGAAGTCTTCCTAAAACACAAATTATTGGACCTCATTCTTGGAATTTCTAAATCAGAAGGTCTGGGGTGGGGCTTAACAATTTACATCTTTAGGGTGCCTGTGTGGCTGTCATTTGAGCCTTGGACTTCGGCCTAGGTCACGATCTCACAGTTCCTGAGTTCAAGGCCTGGTTGGGTTGGGCTCTGTGCTGACAACTCAGAGCCTGGTGCCTGCTTCAGATTCTGTGTCTTCCTCTCTCTCTGCCCCTCCTCTGTTTGCACTCTGTCTCTCTTTCTCTCAAAAATAAATAAACTTTAAAAAAAAATGAATTTACATCTCTGACAAGTTCTTAAGTGATGCTGATATACTGCTGGTCTGACATCCACTGAAATAAGGCGATGATTCTTGCCGTATTTCTCAAACTTTAATAGGCAGAAGGATCATCTTGGAGAAGTTGTAAAATGTGTAGTCTTTAAAAGTTACACTGGTGAGGTTCAGGACTCTGGTGTTATTAAAGACACCATTAGTGATTCTGCTGTAATTGGTCCAGGGACACCGGCCTAGGGACTCTAAGCCACTGGAACATCTCTAACCCTTTGGTATTTGAGTTTTTCATGTTGTCATAACCATTCATGGCTTGAATGTCGGTTAATGACTGTGAAGTTCTAAATCTCCTTGAAGAGCAAAAGAAAATGAAATGGAAACATTACAGTATTTTAATGGCTTACTGATAACATAGGCCAAGCCACATCTCATGAAAATATGATACTGTGATATAATATGATAAGCATGTAGCCAAACTTAAATATAACATGACTTTGGCATGAAAAAATTGTCTAATCTCCTGTTATTAAGTAAAATGTAAGTAAACCCAATCTTTTGAAGGAGGTAGCAGGATATAATGAAAAAGAAGACTTTGGAGATAGATAGATTCTAGTTCTAACACTTACAAAGCCTGGGCAAGTTACTTAACCTTTATGATGATTAGTTATCTCTTCTGTAAAAGAGATTTAGTAATTTATGTCTTTTTTTTAAACTTTTTTTTTCCTTAGTAGGATCCATGCCCAATGTGGAGCCCAATGTGGGGCTTGAATTCACAACCCTGAGATCAAGATCTGAGTTCAAGGGTCACTCAATCAACTCAACTGAGCCACCCAGGCTCCCCAGTAATTTTTGTCTTATATGTCATGAAGAATAAATAGATAATATATAGAGCTTTTAATATATTGCACATGTTTACTAAATGATAGTTAAAGAAGAAATGATAGAACACAGGCATCTCTCATTTCATAATTTTTTTTTCATTTTGGTTTAACTATGATATGGAAGATGCTTATTCAACTTGACATTCCTTGGTCAGCCATTTCGGCCAATGCTTTTGTACATATTTTAGACTGACTCTGAAGCAAATTTCATCCCTCAGGTTTCTTTCGTATAAGAATTATTGAGACATCTGGCTGGCTCAGTCAGTAGAGCATGTATGTGACTCTTAATCTCAGGGTTGTGGGTTCAAGCCCTACACTGGGTGTGGAGCCTACTCAAAAATTTAAAAATAATCAATTTGACAATAAATTTTGTATTAAAAATAAAAATAAACATAAATAAAAAACTAAAAATAATTATTAATGTAGTCTTTGCAGATATAAATTAAAACTAGGAAATTTTAAAACTAATTGTGGATGTTGTATGATGAAAAGAATGCCTTTTCTTTGATTAAATAGGTATATGGTGCATGCATATTTTCTGTTAGGCTAAGAAAATATTTTTTTTAAAAGAACAGATGAATTTGTATATACTGGCATGACCAATATCCACAAGGACAAAAAAAAGCAAGTTCCAAAGCAGTATTATATAATTTTTTTAATGTTTGTTTATTTTTGGGAAAGAGAGAGAGAGAGAGAGAGAGAGAGAGAGAGAGGGATGGAGCATGAGCAGGGGAGGGGCAGAGAGAGAGGGAGACACAGAATGTGAAGCAGGCTCCAGGCTCTGAGCTGTCAGCACAGAGCCCAACACAGGACTTGAGCTCATGAACTACAAGATTATGACCTGAGCTAAAGTTGGATGCCTGACCGACTGAACCACCCAGATGGCTTAATTCACTGAATTTTTAATGTAAATTTGAAAGCATTCTTTTCCAATTATTACAAATTAAAAGGAGACCTTTAGAATATTATGAAAAACTGGATCTTAGTAGAAAAAAGGAATGAAAACAGAAGATAGGATGTTACAATAGAGACCTAGCATCAGAGAGACAATGGCTAGAATCCTGGATCAGCACTGATCATTTGTGAACTTGTTCAATATAGACTCTGAACCCATTCCTCATGGGCTTAGAGTGCGTAATATTTCACATGGCTATTGTGAGACTAAATGAATAAATGTATGTAAAACGTTTAAAGTCAAGACATGGCCTTCTTTCAACAAAGTATAGAACCTACCACCTTTTGAGTGCCAGCCTTATGCCAGGAGCATCTCTAATCTTCCAAGTAAGCTCATTTCATGAGAAGAACTAAGGCTCAGAGTTTAAGCAATTTTTGCAGGGCCTATAGTTAGCAAGTGGCAGAGTTAGGCCTTGAAGCCTGGCCAATAAGATTCCAAAGCCAGGCTCTTTCTGTTAAACTGCAGTTCACATCCTTTGACCTTTTCTCCCATAAGGCACAAATACACTTAAAATAGCTTTCTGAGAAAAGCCAAAGGGTATGATTGTGTAGTAAGTTCTCTCTGCAAATCTGTATAAGAAAACTATTTAGGTTGATTCATATAGGCTCGTAAGGCAAAAGTATAAAATACTTGAATATTCTGTGTGATTGAAGCCTGCTTTTGAAATGTGGCTCAGGAAGTCATCATAATCGTCCTCACTGCCATCAACTCCAGATTATTCTGCGTATCATAGTCTGTCTGCCTAATTTTATTAACTTCTATAGTGGGGATACTCAGGAAAAATTGGTGCATTTTCCTTATAGTTTTAAAAATTGTTATGTAATCATAGAAATGACAGAAACTTTAAAGAGCCTATAAACCCTAAAGAGAATAAACACAAAATAAAAGAGGAGGGATTAATAAGATTAATATGTATCAGAGAGAAAATGCAAGAAGAAGATCCTGTTGACAATTGAAGAAGAAAATGTATTAAATATTTAGAAATGAGCTTAGGAAAGGGTGTGCATGGAATATACAAAGAAAACTGAAATGCTTTTTTTGGGAGATGAAAGGAAAGATCGAATAAGGGATGGATGAGATGGCAAACAATTGTTGTGGTTGTCAATTCATGTAATCTATTTATAGACTGAATGCCCTCCTCTTAGGCCTTATTGGACCTTAAGGAATTAAACTCAAGAAATTGATACTAAGCTTTATTTGGAAAACACATAGGCATGAATCTAAAAGTATATTCTGGAAGAAAAAGAAAAAAGAGCAACAAAGAAGGATATATCCTACCAGATATAGCAAAACACATAAATCAGCAAAAATTAGGACTGAAGATGAGTGGAGCTGAAGAGATAAAAAGAATACCCCCCCCCCCCACACACACACATACATACAATACACACTCATACTTAAATTATTTTTATAGAAATTTGGCAGTATTTAAAGTCATTAAAAAGATAATGGCTAACTAAATTTGCAGACCTTGAAATGACATGCATGAACTCTAGGCAGTGGCATGGAAAATAATTATAAACAATAATAATTGAGAAGAAGAATACAATAGTTTATATTTACAGTGTGTTAGATATGCTAGGTTTAAAGAAGTACATACTTAACATTCATGCGAGGATTATATTTACCTGTTAAACTGAGTACATATTCATATTCATAGATTTAAAGGAGAGAGAACGTGAATTAATAAGAACAGTGTTGAGTTCAGATAGTGGAGTAAGAATGATTTTTGTTGTTCCTAAAATTCTTTTACTGTTTTCATATTGTTCTAACAATAAAAGTTTTAATATTGGTTATGTAAACTTTTATGTAGAATATGACCAAAGCATCAAAGTATTGTTTGGCATATTAAACTTGAACCAATAAAGACAGTTCTCTAGTATGAACACAAGAGTTTCATCTTGTTCACAAGTATCATGAGCATGTCAAATCTACTAATGTTGCTTAAAGTTCCCTATGATTAGATATTTTCATAACTTCTTAAATCTGTTCCTCTTATATATGCTATTTTTCCATCTTTTCACTAGCTTTGTTTGCCTACTTTTCTGGGCTCTTAAAATATTTACATATTTTTTTTGTTTTGCTCTTTTGCATTTATAATAGAGTGAGTTTTCTTATAAAGTAATTTTTAAGTGCTACTACAAACCTATTTTTATTAGAAATGGAAAAACTCTTCTTAATAATAAATTAAAATGATTTCAAACTTACGTTTCCTTTTTTGTTCTTTTAGGTAAGTAACTGAACAGGGACATGAAGAACTGATATTTCAAATGACAGCCATGTTGCAAAAGGTACTTTTGGTATTTTAATATCACTGTAAAAGTAATCCTATCGAAAGATATAGAGGTTGGAAAGTAACTAAGTACAATTTTGGCAAAAATAATTTTTTATGTAAACAGACTTAAAGATGTTAGAGCTTTAATAATATTTTAATTATAAAAAATGTAATATTGTCAGTATTACAGGGGAGTAGAAAGATAAAGAGATTGATCATTTTGTCAACATATTGACTGGTGGAAAGAGGGAGGTTGGGGACCAAGTTTGGTGTAATAGACAAAGTGAACACATTGGGATTTGTGCATCAGAGTCATCTATTTTCTCTAAGGGATTATGGTTTCTTGTCTGTTATCAAAACATTATCTCCAGGATTGCTCATCAAATTGATTGCTCTAAGCTTGTCAATAGCGCAGTTTGATTCTGGATAATTTAAATAGATTGAATCACTGTGGAGAACTCTCCAGATTCTATTTATGTAAAAAAAAAAATGTTTTTAAACAGAAGGGAGGGAGGAAGGGAAGAAGGAAATATTACACTTAGAGAGAAATAAAGAATAAAAAAATTCTCAGTTCTGAATATCTGTCACATGCATGGTTTGTGGACATCTGATTTTTTTAAGTCCCAAATCTCATCTAGAAGAATCTCTTTCTTCTCTAGAAGAAATCCTTAAAATATTGTAGAAACTATCATTGTCACAGGGGAAACAATTGCATTATGAATTGTTAGACGAGCTGTGTGATACCATTAACATTGGCAATCACACAAAAGACTGTGATATTTTAGATGCACTGAACCATGTATTGTCCCTTTGTACTAAATTAACAATTCATTTCAATAAGCAGAAGATACATGAGAATATCAGAAGAAGAGAAATCAACTCAAATATAAAATCACAATAAAAAAACTTCTCATTTTGCTTAAAATTTTCTGAAGGATCTTACAAATCTCAGGACAGGTGCCACTGAAGAGGCCTAATGTGAAGAGAAATTTGAAAAAAAAAATTGGGGGAACAACTTTATACTAGGAAGTTTACTTTTTTATTTTTTTATTTTTTTTTCAACGTTTATTTATTTTTGGGACAGAGAGAGACAGAGCATGAATGGGGGAGGGGCAGAGAGAGAGGGAGACACAGAGTCGGAAACAGGCTCCAGGCTCTGAGCCATCAGCCCAGAGCCTGACGCGGGGCTCGAACTCCCGGACCACGAGATTGTAACCTGACTGAAGTCGGACGCTTAACCGACTGCGCCACCCAGGCGCCCCGGAAGTTTACTTTTTTAATGATCATTTAATTAGCATACATTTTCTCTGCTTTGTGGCTATTCTTTTGTCAAATGAGACCTGGGGAATTTTATCAATACCGATAATGAGAGCACTAATCAGCTTGGGCTGTTTTTAGAAAGGGCAGATATTACCCTGTCATATTATAGTAATATGTTATGATACAATTTGCTTCACTTGAGGTACAGTGAGGCTTCCAAGTGTAAATGCCAAGTCAGCAGTTGGATTGATGAGTCTTAGAAACTCAGAGAAGAGATCTGTGGTGGATTTTGAGAATCATTGTCTCACAGTTCGTAGCTAAGACCGTTGAAATAAGTAAGCCACTTTTGTAGAGACTATAGTGTGATAAAGATTTGAGGACTAATTCCAATACTTGAAAGAAAGGTGAGACTAATGAGTTGACAGAGTGTCAAACGTTACTGACAGGCCAAGAAACATGAAGGCTTCAATAAACCCATTAGATTTTCCCATGTGAATGTCCTTAGTAACACTGGCAAGGGAAGTTTTGGTGAAGTAAGGACAAAGGCCAGATTGGAGGTGGATTGAGGAATAAATAGGAAGTAAGGACATGGAGTTGGCAAAAATAATAGCTCTTTGAAAAATTTGTCTCTGAATAAAAGTGGAGAGAATCCAGTAGCTGGACAGGGACGTTGGGATGAGAGAGAGCCTTGAACATGTTTAAATGTTCATGGGAATGGTGCAGAAGAAGGGAAGAAACGAAGGTATGGGTTTCTTGCGAATGAAGAAAGGGCTGGAGTAGGCAGTGCAGGAAAAGAGATTACCCGTACCTGGTGGGAGGATACCTACTTCAACGTAACTAAGGCAGGGACAGGAGGGTGTGCACACATACAGATAAGCTCATAGACTTGGTATAATACTTATAAGGAGTATTAACCATGGTTTCTCTTTTCTCTATGAAGAAGGTATGGCCAGTGCAGTTAGGAAAGTTTTTGAGGAAAAGAGGAAAGCTGGAAATAGTGTTTGTAGAGAGTAGAAGGGGAGAGGGAAAGTTGTGTTGGAGACTAGGTTGTTAGACTAGGCTGGTATCAATGACTGAGAATTTGGAGTTTATCAGATTCTCTGAATTTTGCAGTGGTCTTAAGATTCCAATTTGTGAACTTGCCAATTCAGTCAACCTTTGTAGATTGTGACAAGCCTTAGGTGGTATAAGGATTTATTGAAACCTAATAAATGATTACCTTCTTCCGTAGAATTAGGATGGAACCATATTTGAGGACATTCATCTAAGTGTGGTCATTTCCCTTAATTTTCATGAATATATACTATGTATATTTGTAAATGTACTATATGCATGAATATTATTTTCAAAAAATCAGAAATCAAAGATTTTCTGCTTCAAGGAAAGGGATCAGAAAGATAGTGACTATTCTTTTTCAGGTCCTCAGTTTTGGTGTGTATTTCCTAATGACACTATTTTCATGGCAAAATTTAGGATCACTGTTTGACTTTGAAGAAAAGATTCCTTTTTTTAAAATCCAAAGTTTGTGTCCTATTTGCCATGACCGAAGAGAGCCTGTTGTCCCTACTCAGGCGTCAATAGCTTGGCACATTCTTCCTCTTCTGGCGAGTATCCTTTGGATAGTCAATTAGACTGTGAAAGTATTAAGTGGGTCCAGAAGATGAAAAACTTCAGTTTGTTGACTTTGAATTGTAAGACTGTTATGTTAATATGCACATTTAACTAGAAACTCTAAATTTCCATTTCCCATTTTGATTTTTAAGAGTGTTTACTTGAGGGCATAGAGCTCTTTATTAGACTGAAGAGATCTTCTAGTTCAGGAACTTTCAAATGTTTTTTTAGCTGCAAAACCACTTGGAAAATTAAAATTTGGTATAAACAAAGATAAAAAGAGAACTGTTCTGGTTTCATTAGGCATGGGGGATCTTGGATCCACCTATAGTCACCACCTCCTTCTCATCCCACTTTTGGGTAGGTCTTCTGAGACCTCACCACTGAACCTTGGAATATGGAAAATTAAAATTCTAGGTGATCACAACTATACTGAATTTCATTAAAATATAAAACTTTTAAGATAAATGGTGGTTTGCGGATAATTTTGTTCTCTGATTAAAATAAGCAGGTTACTGCCTACTTTGACCCAAGTCATATAATTATTTTATAATGCTAATTTTAGTGATAATAGATACTAATTTTGGCCAAAGAAATTCCATAAAAACCATTTCTAACTATGTTTCAAATCTGCAGTTGAAAATGCCAGGCACTCCATTTAATTATGTTTGCTGGTCCGGATGACCAAAGTTTGTAAATGGGGAGCCCTTTGGTAAGCTCATGAATAGAACTGTTCTTTATTGTTCTTGAATGATGGACATATGACTACGGTAGAGAGGATTTAACTGCCTTGATCTTGAGCCACCATGAAAGTGTGTAAGTTACCAAGATGGTACTCTTCCATTATGGTATGACTTTGCCTAGGGCTGACAGTATTTATAGACATGGAATTGAATATTTTCGAGAGAATAACAGTACCCTGTCTAGTTGGAAACTAGAACATGGATAAAACAGATACAGTAAATGGTCAAAAGAAGGTTAAATCGGAGTATGTGAACTTGCTAACAGAATTATAAAGACAGACTAATAAAACCAATTGGGGAAGTACTAAACATATGATATGTGACACATACAATACCGAATAGTTTATTTGTGTTATTTTTAATAGTTGTAGCAACCCAGTAAAGTCGATATTATGACTTGTTTTTATATTGGATGGAACAGAGGCTCATGGAAGTTAAGTGGCTTGTCCAATTTGCACGGTAAATTACCAGCAAATGTGGTAGAGCCAAAATTTTGCTGGATCATTTTATTTCAAGACCAAAGTGGCCTAATGAAGTCAGATCCAACAGCCTGCTGGGATTAGAAGTAGCCGAAGTTTTGAAGGGAAAGTTCAAAACTGTTAGAGACATAGCAAGAAGAGGCTTGGTCCTCCATGCCAGAGAGTGCTGCCCAAGAAGTTAAATACTTCAGTGGTTCACTGAGAAAGAAGTGGCTCTGAGAGTCCAATGAGGGTTTGTGTCCTTAGAACCTACTGCCTTTTTAATTGCCTCAAACAGTCCTCCCTCTAAATAACTGTGGTGATTAGAGGACTATCTCTTCAAGGCTCAGGTCACTTGGGGCTTATGCCAAAGAGAGCTCTGAATATAGAGATCAATGGGATGAGCTCTGGCTGGCTGAGGACTCCCTGTGGTGTCCCTGACTTTGGAAGCCTGGCCCATTATCCTTTCTTTCATTCCAAGATTCATTTCCTGGGGAAGGAGAAGGAGCTCAGTTCTGGATTATGTCCCTGACATCTTCAATTCAAGTGTATATCCCTGAATCATACATTCGAATCTACACTGGTACATGAAATCTTGTTCTAGGTATAGAGAAACAAGTAACAAAAGGAAATGGGAATAATTAAAAGGGTTAAATAGGACATCATGTGAGCCAAATATAAAATTTACAGTCCTGAGTGTTTACATTTTTTTCAAGGCTTGTTTAAATATGTAGGGCTTAACTACTAATACTAATACTAATACTAATACTAATACTAATACTAATACTAATACTAATACAACTTTAAAAAGGGGCACTTGGGTGGCTCAGTGGGAAGAGCATGCAACTTTTGATTTCCAGTTCATGAGTTTGAGTCCCATGTTGGGTGTAGAGATTACTTAAATTAAAAAAACAAAAACAACAAAAAAACCTTAAATATGTAGGGCTACTGGGAGAAAATAGCAGAGACTAATCTTTTCAGGTATTAGGAAATAGAATAACCTACACTGACATGACTATTGATAATATGTATATTTTTGCTTGCCTGTGATGTCAACATTTTTTTATACTTCAAATTGTGCCAATGTATCTGTTCATGTAAATCATATGTAATATTTGAGACATTTCCTCTGGTAATGGAGTATTGGTCCTTTGTTTTGATCAACAATTGTAACACGGTTTGCTTAAATTTAGTTAACCCCAAACTCTCAAGCTCTGTATTTTTGGGGTATTTTTTCCTGAAGAACATATATAATTGAGAGAACAATAGAATTACATTTGCGCATCTTAATCCATTTCAATGTTACCAAACCTTCAAATAAAAATGGGGGCTTTATAGTCTCTCCCTCTCAGTTCTTGTGACCAGAGAAAAGAATGCTTTTTTCTTTCATTCTGTTTCCTCTTTTGTTATGTTTTGGTTTTGGTTAAAGCTGTTTACAGCTGGCATACCCCCCCTCCCTTTTTTCTGTTCTTGTGAAAAAAGGAGAAAATGAAGACTCAGTAAACCAAAGCACTACTAATGTTTCTAAGTACTACTAATATACTAAGAAAAGAACATAATTTGTGTGTGTGTGGGGGGGGGAAGTGTTCGCTCTATGACAAATTTTCCTCTTTCACAACCGGAAATACTCCTTCACTCTGGTCAGTCTATGTACAACAGAGACTATGTAGAAAGGATTGGTATCAGATAAAGTGAACAAAGCTCTAATGAACTAATTGATTACTTACTTTTTTTCAAAGCAAAATTTGCCTCCTGCTCCCATAATTCCTCCATTTAACTTGTATAAATTATAATTCTAGCAAAGCTAGTAACTATTACAGTTGTTAATTGGTCACGTAATTAACCACAGACACAACAGTAAAATTTATGTTAGTTTTGGTGGTCAACCATATCTTTAGTGTTTTAAGTTTTTGTAACAAATAAACAATAGAGTAAGCAAGTTCTTCTTGGGCTTCTCCCACCGTCCCCCCACCCCCCCAAAATTAACATGAATCACATCAATTTCCAATGTCTGAGGCCACATGCTTAGAGGCAAAGCATATGAGGAAAACAGGACCTTACCCTGATCTAAAGCTGAAAAAACGGATCTCACAGAAAAGAGCATGCCCTTCTTAGCATGCATCTGGCCCTTTTCATTTTGCTTTCATCAGCTGGGGCTGTTCAGTGGTGCAAAGAAAACATTGTAAAATGCTTACAGCTTTTAGAAGTGCTTCTGAACTCTTCAAATAATGGTAAGAGTTGCAAATCTTATAGGAAGAGCCTATCACAGAAAAGCTTTATTCAGCTCCACGGGGAATGGTGAACTTCAGTTACTGAGAGCTGCTCTAAAGTAAAATACTTATGATAAGGAGGTACTGGAGTATTCATTGTGGTAAAGCTTAACGGGAACAAATGTGTGTTTCATTGCATGTCTAAATCTAATATCTGTAAAGGGTGTCTGTGGCCGCCAGCAGAAAAGGAAAGAGTGAAATTTTGCAGATGGATAAAAAGGAACTTTGAATAACCAAGCTTAGGTTTTTGGCAAAAATCCAATGCACTGGGAATTCTCTAGCAAAATGGGTTGAACTTGGCAGATCTACAAATATGCATATTTCTACTCAGAACAATCAAGCAAACATAGAGACTTCCAGAGGAACTAATTATCTTTGTCTTTTTTACCTTAGAAAGAGGGTCATATTTGGAAGACAATTAATTGCTAAGAGATTTTAGAAGCAACATTTAAAAAATGTTGAAAGAAAAACCTATATTTAGCCTTTTTCAAAAATGTTTTTAATACCCCTTTGTGCTCCCAAAATAATTTATCATAATTGACAGAAGCCCAAGCCATATGGGTTTATAATTTGACGACTTGTATATTTTGCCATTTACCTTTTGAGTAAAAGGAAAATTCTATTTCAATATCTTTTGTTTTTCTTGCTACTTTTTGCTGTAGCTTTATCATTATGAAATGAATCAATGCAGTCAATTTTCTAAGTATGTATCTGTACAAGACAAACCCTGTCTACTGACTCAGATTATTTACATTACAGAAAAACAAGCTATAGAGGAATATATATGAACGTATCTCCAAAAAGTATTTTCTGGAAAACATTGCCATGTGAAAATGTACTGTATATATTGATATTAATATATAGTATATGTTTTATATTTGATTATATGCATATAAATAAATTGGGTGATGACTTGGTTTTTCAGTATAAAATATTATAGCAATTACAACTAATTTGACCCTGTGTTCTAAATTCAAATATAGGTATTTTAACTATTTTATTTAAAAAATGAAATCATACAAAACAGTAGAAAGAACTGATTTACTTAAAATGTAAATCTCTGAATTTCACATGTTGTAAATTTTTCAGTTACAATTGGGGTATTATAAAATGTTTGGGCTAAAAATAGAAAAATTAAGAGAACACTTATTTTTAAGAGTGGACTGGTAGATAGAGAGCTTTTTAAATAGAATGAATAAATTTCTATTTTCTGAGGTAGAAAGATGTCAAGGTAAGGAAAAGAAAAAGAAAAGAAAAGAGATAGGACACCGTGTGTGATTCTATTTCCATCATAAATATCTGTGCATAGTTCTAGAAAATATCTGAAGGATACTACACAGTTAATTGTGGTTACCTTTGGTAAATAGAACTCTGTGAGTGGACACAGGAGACTTTCACTTTTATAAATGCATTTTATACTGTTTAGATCTTTTTTTCAATATGTATGTTTTCACACACACAGACACACACATATTTTTATTTAAGGCAGTATGTGTACATATTTAAAGGGCTAACACAGTGAAAAAGACTACTGGTCCTGACTTGAAATTTACTAACCATCAAAAGTAAATTGATCTGCTTATTTTATATCATTATTATGAGAATTATTTGGCATTACGAGTGAGGAAGGGAAGATTAGTTCTTTTTTTGTTGTTGCTGTTAAATATGAACACTAATAGCCAGAAGATGGAGCAGGTCTACTGAGACAATTAGGCTGAGAATAAATAGATCTGGTTGACTTTTGTAGAAAGTATAGAGTTAAGGTAGTGTTGTTATGAGATTAACACTGACATAACATTGTTTCTCTTTGTAAATATTGCCCTGAAAGGATTGAAATTAGGGAGTCACAAAAACATCCACATGGTAGAAAAGATTGTTATGTGATAGTAAGAAAATACATGTCATTAGCCTTTGTTAGTGAGTGAAACAAAAATAGCAATTAGGTTCTCCCTCCCCCCCACCCCCATAATACATGTGGAATTCTGGTTATGGTCCATCAGTTTCACCTACTATAAATCTACATTAAAATTCCATACAGCCTGTATCCTTCAGGAATATGGCTAATTTAAAATTTTTTATTATAGAACAGGCGTGCATAACTCTTATGCTACTGTTATAAACTTCCTAGATTGTGTGTATATATCTATATCTATGTATCTGTGTATCCCTTTAGCTGATGAGTATTTCACATTTGATTTTTATTATTATTTTCTGCTTAATGAAATTTATGAGATGAAACAATTTAGTAAAGTTATCAACTGTGTGAAAAGTTTAGTGAATAAACAAACTTGATTAACAAGAGACAAAAATGAAGAACAATAATGGCAAAGTAGTAGCAAACCTAAAATATCATAGAAGCACTATATTAAGATTTTTATTTTATTTTATTGTTTATTTATTTATTTATTGCACCAAGAACTTGGTGAGAACTTTTTATTTTTGTCAATTTTATGTAACAACCAAATGAGAGAATTATCAATATCCACTTACCAAGTAGAAGGAGAGTGAGGAACAGAGCATTTAGAAAATCATCTCAAAGTCCACTAATCCTTTAAGAAGAGTGTGGGAGTGACACTACTTTGTCTTCTCTGGATATCGCAATAGTGTGATTAACTGTTGAGTTTCTGCCATCTACTGCAAGGCACTGGCCTAGCCCTGGTGAATTCCACCTCCACCTTGTCAGTGTTACATTTCTATATTTCCATGCGTGCTCCTTATCTTTTCTTCTTATGTATATTGTGTGACTTAAATTTTCCTTGTGGAGAACAAAGGGATTAAAGTTATTCCAACCAAGATAACTACAACAAAGTTGAGGATTAAGCAGTTAGCCAATTCACTTGATGTCCTTTTTGTTTCAGCAGAATAAATCATGTTGCTCAGCCTCTTGTATATTATGGGCATTTAATAAATGTTGCATAACTGGAGGAATGAATACATTAGGATGCTATTACAAACCTCATCAGTATACTTCATGATTCTTTTACTATAGCGAAACCAGAATCCAACTCTAGAATTTATCATTTAAGTCTTATCTATAATTTTAAAAAATGCTGGGACACCGAACAGTTCTGTAGTTCACGTAGGTTACACGGATTAGCAATCGAAAATAAAGCAGCCTAACCCACATTCCTATAAAATTAAAAAAAAAAATTACGTTCATTTGTTTGATGGAAACTGGAAGTGTATATATCAGATAAGTAAGTAACAAGGGGTGGGGATTCTCCTTTTGAATTAACCATTTGATAGTGCCTTATAATCACCTACAGATTAAGATTACTTGGATGACATGGGCTCAAATATTGATGGTCTCTTAGATATATTAAATTTTGTGTGGTTCTATTACCTTTCCTCAGTGAGTGTTTGTGTAGTTGATTGGAAATGTGCTCTTGGCTAAGCCTGAGTGTATTTGAGACCAGGTCAACTGAGTGAGTGACTGATCCTGTCAACAATATGATTTTTATATTTGCTTTCAAAATGTAGACACAAATGTCTGGTATTTTGTGAACAACTCAGTAATGAATGTCTTTCTATTTTAGTTAGTGCGTTTTACAAAATGTCCCATACCTAGGGGCTGTGTCTCAGCATCCCCCAAGAAAAGCCATTGGTTTTATCATATATCCTATGAATCATGGGTAGAAATTCAATACTTTTTTTTTTATTGTGGTAAAAACCACATAACATTATCAATACAATTTTAAACAAAGTCTAACGCTACTTTTGTACTTACTATACTGTCAATGACACCAAAAAGAAGCTAAAGTTGTCTCTATATAATTTGTTTTGCCAAGTTATTCAGATAAAAAAAAGAAAACCAATATGTACATAAAATTTGTCAATAATTTTTTGAGTCAGCTAGAAAAATAGTTCACCTTTCTGAAGCAAGTTAGCTAAGAGCATAGTTATGTAACTACTGTACTAGCGATTATGTCATGTTAACAAATTTGGATATGGCATTTTATGGATATGTGGGCATAGTATTTATGGCTCAGGGGAAAAAAGGCCATTTTTAATGAATATTTTTTCAGTAACATAAATTTGGGAAAAAGGAGAAATCACTTATAAGGTCTAAGAATTTCCAAACAGGACTGCCCCACTAGTTCAATTGGTAGAGCATATGACTCTTAATCTTGGGGTTGTGAGTTCAAGCTCCATGATGTATCTAGACCTTAATTAAAAAAAAAAAAAAAGAATTTCCAAACATACTTCCTATTAAGAGATGACCAAAAACTTTGATACTTGATATAAAAGCATTGCTTTATAAGCCACTCATTTCTACTTCAGCTTCCAAACAAAATTCCACTGGTATAATATCAAATGTAAGAAAAACCATTTAGCTGCCAATTTATTTTGAGGGGAGTGGGGAGAGGTTATATTAGGATTTTATTTTTTCTGTCCCTCTCATTTTCTTCCATGAAAAGCAATTTGTCTTTTCAGTGGGGATTCCCAAAATGTATATTCTTAGAAGAGTAACATGGGGGGCGCCTGGGTGGCGCAGTCAGTTAAGCGTCCGACTTCAGCCAGGTCACGATCTCGCGGTCCGTGAGTTCCAGCCCCGCGTCAGGCTCTGGGCTGATGGCTCAGAGCCTGGAGCCTGTTTCCGATTCTGTGTCTCCCTCTCTCTCTGCCCCTCCCCCGTTCATGCTCTGTCTCTCTCTGTCCCAAAAATAAATAAACGTTGAAAAAAAAATTAAAAAAAAAAAAAAAAAAAGAGTAACATGGAAAATATCCCACAATTCAGAGAGCTGGATAGTGGGTGGCCCATACTACGGTTTCTAGAAGACTGAATTTGTAAATAGCCTAATTTATTTTAATATTATGAAGAGCAAGTCAGCCATGTGACCATAAGTGGAGTAGAGATAATGTATTTGTAAATTAAATACTTTCCAGTTTCTAGAAATAACTACATCTAGGAAAACATGATTTAAAAAAAAATACTGGACTGGAAATCCAGTGAAGTCTCTAAGGTTTCTTCCAGATCTATAATTCCATGATATATTGTGTCAATCAATGATTGGACCAAGACATACTACATAGGCCCAGGGTTGCCTATGTAACAATAAAAGAACTATTATTAGCTTGCATAGTACTTTACATAGTTGTTCACATCTATTGTTGTTAGGTTCTTCCCATTGTAACTATTCAAATTATTTGTAACATTGGAATAATGCTGTATTAAACATTGCTTGAACTAAGTATGTAATATTAAGTATTTATATAAAAGGCCAGTAATAGGCACTTCAATATCCTTCAGCAATATAAACTTTTATGGCAAAATGCAGCTTGTTGTAAAGGTTTTTGAGCCATATAATTCCTTTCCCTGTTGAATAAAGTCATTATCATTCCCACTTTCTAGCAAGGTAATGAAAATACTGGGAGGATAAGAGATTTGTCCAATATAATATATCCTTAATAAAAGCTTTTAAAAATAAATACAATCCCTATCATTCTAAAAACAAAAGAGGTAAAAAGGAAGGAAAAGAGAGATGGAGGGAGAGAAAGAATGAGAAAGTGAGACTTCAGTATATCATAGGAGCACTTTATCAAGTCAGTATTAATCCTTTATAATATAAATGGCATATTATAGGGTTGGAACATTGATTTTTTTATTTTGTGCTTTTTACCTATTTTCCTAAAACTGTTTTTTATTAGAATTATTTTTTATTAGAATGTATTTCAAAATAATACATTTTGAAAAATATGTGTTCTTGAATTTTTCCCCAGTTAGATTATGGATTCTATAGGAGGTCAAGACCTTGAATTCTCTAATTGCTTTAAAATTCACTTCAGGGTGCCTGAGTGGCTCAGTCAGTTAAGCGTCCAACTCTTGATCTTGGCTCACTCAGATCATGATCTCACAGTTCATGGGTTTAGCCCTGCATTGGGCTCTGTGTGGACATCACTGAGCCTGCTTAGGATCCTGTCTGTCTCCCTCTCTCTCTGCTTCTCCTCTGCTTGCTCTCTATCTCGCTCTCAAAATAAAATAAATAAATAAATAAACGTAAAAACAAATAAAAAATCTCTTCATATCCTCTGTCCTCTTCATCTGTATTGACCTCTTCTGTAAATTTGTTAGATATGTATCATAAAGTTGTACAGATATACTATTTTTGTCTAGTAAGTTGAAAGTCCTACTTGGAAACCATAAAGAAATTGTAATACAGTACCTATAGTGGAGCTTGAAAAGAAATTCAAGAGTATAAAAATGGGACAGTTTGGTATGAAATTTAGCTATAATTGCATCTTCAAGATATGTTTTAGATATAATTGCATCTTCAAGATATTTTTTCTCCATTTATGTTTTATGTTAGGGATCATTTCACAGATGTTCACCCTGTGTTCTTTTCAATTGAAATGTTTGATTGCAATACTAGCTGACATCTTTAGTGCTTACTTTCTGCTAAGGACCTCAGGTGCATCATACTTGGAGGTATAGTTTTATTATTTTGTGCTTTTTATATTTTGTATTTTGCATTTTGTAGAAGTGGAAGTTGAGGTGAACATGGCTATATAACTTGTCACATGAATTGTGGCATAGCTAAGCTTCCAACCTACCCCTGTCTGATTTCAAAACTCATGATTTTACTCATGAAATCAAACTGTGTCAATATATTGAAAACTGTTACATGTACACATAATGATGAAATGTTCATTTTTGTTACCGTTATTGCATACAGTTATTTACAGAGTCATCATACGGTAAAGTTAGATATGATTGCATAAGCTATCTAATGTGGACTACAAAATGATTTTTTCCATACCTGCTTGCTTTTCTTTCTGTGAGCTGAGGGAGAAAAGGTCCAAGCACATGTGTATGGAGACTGAGAAGGAATGGTACATGCTATTTCCTAAAATTTAGAGATGGAAGGGGCTTTAGAGAACTAGTTCAACTCCTGTTATTTATTTATTTATTTATTTATTTATTTATTTATTTATTTATTTATTTATTATTCTCAAGTTAGTTAACATACAGTGTAGCCTTGGCTTTAGGAGTAGAACCCAATGATTCATCACTTACATATATCACCCAGTGCTTAGCCAAACAAGTGCTCTCCTTAATGCCCATCACCCATTTAGCCCACCCCACCCCAATCAACCTTCAGTTAATTCTCTGTATTTAAGTCTCTTATGGTTTGCCTCCCTCTCTGTTTTTATCTTATTTTTCTTTCCATTCCCCTATGATCATCTGTTTTCTCAAATTCCACGTATGAGTGAAAACATATGATATCTGTCTTTCTCTGACTGACTTATTTCACTTAGCATAATACCCTCCAGTTCCATCCATGTTGTTGCAAATGGCAAGATCTCATTCTTTTCATCACTGAGTACTAGTCCATTGTGTGTATATATATATATATATATATATATATATATATATATATATACCACATTTTCTTAATCCATTCATCTCAACTCCTGATTTGAATTCTTGTCTCACGATTGAAGTGATAGTCTAGGTAAGAACATAATATTTCCTTCATTGGAGGAAAAATTTGTTGAGAATACATGAACATGTGAATTTGAAGATGAATTCTACTCTTGGAAACCTTAAGGCAACACAGTCTAATATTAATGGTAATGACTGGTGCCTCTGAATCCCAATGACTGCTGCTTTCTTCTAAATAGTTACTGGAAAATATATCTAGAGTAAAGTTTGTGGCTAAATTTAGGGTTCATATTTTCTGATTTTCCCAAGATAATAAGTCTTTGACTTCTACTGAATTGAACTGAGTTATAGTAATTAGATTTTGATTTCTTCTCTAGTTATTATTGCTCTCTCCACTTCCTTGTGTGTTTTCTAGAGAGAACTCCTTCGGAGCAAGAGCCTTCTCTGCTTTCTTAGCCTCAGGATCCTCAGTGAAACACTGGGAGAGTTCAGTAAACATCCTGGGATACACATACAAATGATAAATGCCGAACCTGATCTAATGAAATCCTTACTGAGAACATAAGACCTGATAGGGCAATAAGACTCAAAAGAGATGTTTTTTTTTAAGGATAAGTTAAAATTCTCAAAGAAAAATACAGGATGGAGTGTGTCTTGCATAATATTTTGGGGTTTTAAAAACTTGTAACAAGATGCTATGAATTATTTTTCAGTTTGTGTTGGGTTTCAATTTTGTGTTTGCTTTTGCTATTTAGGCTTTGCAATTTGGTTTGTAGGCACATGACTTTGCTTAGTGTAATTAGTAAGTATAAGTATACTTAGTATAACAGTTGCCTATTATCACCAAATTTGATATCTAGAATATCAAAGATTAATATATGCAATTTTTTTTCTTTCCTCCTACTTTTTAATGTTTTTAATTGAATTTAGATGTTTCATTGAGGAAGCTGATGTGTGTGATTCATTAAGACAAGAAAGTTATTCTTAAATTATCTACTAAACATGTTTGTTTTTTTTTTTTTTAATTTTTTTTTTTCAACGTTTATTTATTTTTGGGACAGAGAGAGACAGAGCATGAACGGGGGAGGGGCAGAGAGAGAGGGAGGCACAGAATCGGAAACAGGCTCCAGGCTCTGAGCCATCAGCCCAGAGCCTGACGCGGGGCTCGAACTCACGGACCGCGAGATCGTGACCTGGCTGAAGTTGGACGCTTAACCGACTGCGCCACCCAGGCGCCCCTAAACATGTTTGTTTTAGAGATCAAACAATACTTTTAGCTCATGGACTCTAAATGTTATAATTTCTGAATTAATAAACCAGTCACGTGAATCCCTAGTATTTTTGTGTTCTGATGCAGTTTTGCAAAGAAAATGGGTTAACATTAAACCCAATAGTTTATGAATATACATAATAAAAATCTGCTTTCGATTTGGTTATTGAAGGTTAATGCAGTAAATGTACAATTGCATCTTTATCATTGAGCAGGTCTGTGAGCTTCAGTAATGGAAAATTAGAAGAATGTGGGGTTATTTATCAAAGTCATCTTTGATATACATTATAATTATATACCTAAGCTATAATTATGAAGCAGAGGAAATTGATCTATAAAGACTTGATGAATAACTAATGCATAAATTAGAATTTCCACTTTTAATCTGTTAAATATTTAAGCACTTCAATGAAATACCTGTAGTTTATGCATATTTCGTGGCATATTTGGATAGCAATGTGACTGAGAGTGAAAGTGTCAACTTTCACTAAAACTATAATCTCTTTCATGGTCAAGATTGAGTCACTTTCATTTTTCCATTCCTAGCACAAAGCCTGAAACATTAAAAAAGTAAAAAGCAAAAATCTTGATTACACATTTGTCAGGTTGAGCAAATAAATGATTACTTATGAGAAGATCTTCAACTATTATAATAGCATCAGGATTTCCATTCAATGTATTTTAATGAGTAATTCAGTGATCCAATTTCCTATCTTCTTACTATATACAAAGTACTATGAAAAACACCTCTGGGACGCCAGCCTGGCTCAGTCGGTAGAGTGTGTGGCTCTTGATCTTGGGGTCGAGTTTGAGTCCCACGTTGGGTGTAGAAATTACAAAATAAAATCTTTAAAAAAAAAATAAGAAAAGCACGTCTATGGAATTAACATGACTTAAACAGGACCTTGCTTTTAAGGAATTTGTACTCAAAAAGGGAATATATAGTGACAACTTAATTCCAAAGCTATAAATGCTATGGGAACAGAGAGGAGGCAAGACTTGAGCAAAGGCCCATTGGCGTTCTGGCAAGAAGTAAGAGTGTGTGCAAAGGTACAGCAGTGTGTGGAATATGCCACTTCCAGAACATCCAGTAATTTGGGGTTGCTACAGCTCAGAGTTTGTGCACAAGGTAGGTTTGAGTAATGAGGCTCAAGGGTCACACAGCTGCTTTCAACGACCTTATTTCTGCCAAAGCACCAAGCACCACCACAGAACTCATCACAATCTCTTTAGTGATGTCCCTTTTGAAGTTTTTCTTTTTTAATGTTTATTTATTTTTGAGAGAGACAGAGTGTGAGTCGGGGAGGGGCAGAGGGAGAGAGGGAGACACAGAATCTGAAGCAGGCTCCAGGGTCTGAGCTGCCGGCACAGAGCTTGACGCGGGGCTCCGACTCATGAACTGCGAGATCATGACCTGAGCCGAAGCTGGACACTTAACCGGCAGAGCCACCCAGGCACCCCAGTGATGTCCCTTTTGAATCCAAATCCAGTTGCCATATTCTATTATATCCAGGTCAATTCTACAAGCTTTCCATGCTCCCAGCTTCCAATGTGGTTTCTTACTTTTCTATTTTAGATTTTGCTTCTCAACTTTAGATCTGATAGTGAAGCAACATCCTGTCTTCCACCACCAACACTGCCATGGGTGACACTCCTGTTGTTGGTACTGTTTGTTCCATCATATTGGAGGTAAAATTGGAAAAATTTAAGGGTGGGGCTCAAATCACAAGGGACTTTTCTTCCGCGTGTTACATGTGGAGAGTCCTCTGAGAAAGATGTAGCCTTAGCAATAAACTCCAGCTATTTGGTTGTTATGATACATTATTAGATGATCTAGATCTTGGGGAATTCATCATAGTTTTACACTGAATCCTGACTTTGTAGCCCAGGAACTAAGTTTGTCAGCACATCAAGCAATTTCTTAAGGTGAATTCATATTAACTGACCTTGTAGAAAGTTAAGTAAAACAGAATTCCAATGTATTGTCACATAAGGTGTGTAGGGTCAACATGAGTGTGGTATTCTAACTTTATAGGCAAATAAAATTATATGGGAACAAATATTAACCAGAAGGTTTTTTGCATGAAAGAGGAGATAAATTTATAATTTGATTGTCAATGGCATCGGCCTAGTATCCCGAGGCACCATCTGCATTAAGGGGACTATCTGGGGATGCCTGGGGTGGATCAGTGTTGAATGTCTGAGTTCAGCTCAGGTCATGGTCTCATGGTTCATGAGTTTGTGACTGTCAGCTGTCAGCATGGAGCCCACTTCAGATCCTCTGTCCCCCTTTCTTTCTGCCCCTCTCCTACTCGCACCCTCTCTCTCAAAAAAAAATAAAACATTAACAACAAAGACAGGACTATTTGGCTACAAGGATTGGAACGTAGGAGATGTGGGGCTTGTGGATCACTTCCCTTGCTTGGATTGGCTTGATGACTCTCAATATCTCTCCTCCCTGAATCTGTTTAATTGTGAGTCCAGTGATGCCCAGGCCCTCCTCTGGTCAGATCACTCTTTTGACTACCAGTATCTTCAGAAGGTGTATAGGTTTTATTTTATGGGCCATCTCTGACGGATTGGATTTGGCTGCCTGGAGCACTTTTGAGAAGGACTCTGAGATTCAGACAAGCTCAGCGGGCTAGAGTACCTGGGAGGTTGTACTGGAAGATTGCACTCGGCTAGGGAGGAGTGGAAATAATTCACTGGATTTTCCTTCCTTTCGTGAGTAGTTCAGATTGTGTAGAGCACCTGAATGAGCATAAGCAGGAAAGTGGCATCAACAAGTTTTCACTTAGAGAAGGACAAGATCACGTCAAATCAGGTCACCTGCCCAGATTCGTCGTACTCAGCATCGCTCTGGGTGTAAGCTATCTGACCGGGGGTAGCTGAGAAGTATGGCAGCAACATTTAATTCCAGACACTGGTTTTCTATGGTTGCTTTCTCTGTGGCCGATGTATTTCTTGTCCAAGTGAATATTACTTTCTCTGTCTGAAGAACGAGGAGAAATAGATATAAAAAAATCTTTGTTTTGTTGAGCAGAATTGAGGGAGTTTTTAAATTCAGTCAAGACTCCTTAAGTATAAAGCAGAAAATTCTTGCTTAATTACTCGGTAATGGCTGATTCAAAGATCAGAGCATCATATTTTATTAATGAAATCTTCTTGTGCCTTTTTGTTTGAACACTACCTAGTATTATTCAGACTTTTCTGCTAAGTGCTTTTAATGCTTACCACCATAATTCTGTGCTCACATCTAAAGATTTATAGTTTTGTTTGTTGTTTATTTCATAAATAAACAGAATCAATTTGATAAGAAACTTTGATTGATAGTCACTTTCATCAGATTGCTGTAGGTGGGGTTAGGCAGTCCATGACTATAACCTGAGTTGGGTGTATACCTCACTAATAGAGTTATGAACTTTTCTTGAACAGCATTTTTTTTTTTCCGGGAAACAGACTTTTTAATGACTAGAGTCTCATTTTCCTGTTAAAGATTATTTTTAAAATATTATATATAAGGCACTATGTTTAGGGATATAATTTATTTTAAGATGTGGTTATTTTCCAAGTAACTATAAATGAGTGTACTTGGGACTTTTATGAGCCAGATGCTTTTTATGTGCTAGACACTTTGTGGATGTAATTTTGCATCCCCATGTCTAATCTTTGAGGGAGCATTATTAATATTTTCTTTTGCAATATACATTATAAGGAACAGAGGTCAAATAATTTGTTCGAGTTAGGCAGCTAAAAGCGATGTTTAAATGACGTTTGAACCCTTGTATTTGAACCCACGTCTGTTTTAATGACACAGCCTACAGTCATTATAACTACATAGGACCGTATGTGAGGGAATACAGTTTGCAAAATACATTGAGTGTTATTGGTGCTGTTTTCCCCCAAAGGATTCTGTAGGGCATAGTTCAATTGATAGTATTTACATTCTCTCTCAAAACCTCTTGACCTGAAAATTATGCCACATTCTAACAAATAAAATCAAAAAGCATGGCAATAATATTAATGATACTACCTACCATCTTCTTAGTATTTTGCATTTTATATCTCTGTTGTTTGGCATACCAACAGGATTATGGGTTTTGGATTGCAAATAATTTTTTGAAACCTTTAATTTTCATGCTAATTACGTTTTGCTTTTGAAAAATTGTTAAAAGTTTTCCCATGGCCATTTATTTTCCTATGTCCCCACCTGTTTGTTTACTTGGCTGTTGTTTACTAGGCTGGCTCTAAAACTAGGATTCATGTTTGCATATCATCATTTCTGCATGGTTGTTGAAATTCTCTATGCTGTTAATCAGAGGTGGCAATATACTCTGCTTTAATGAACCCTTGATCACGTAGACTCTCTACTGAATTTCCATTTAATAATGGAAATAATTTCCATAAATACAAAATTATTCCACTTTGTATTTAATAATAAAAATTTGTTTCTCATTTTCTACATGCAAAACCTTTTAGGGCTACAGTGGAGCTCTTCATTTCTTAATAGAAATCTTTCAGTATACTGGAATGTGCATATTAATATTATCCTCAAGACTTAGCTCCACATTGAAAATTGGCAGAAGCATCTATTCATAGGTGACAACAAGGACTTGTAGCAGCTCTACGGAGTAGGGAATAGCATTAAGGAAGTCATTATTTTTCTGTTTATACTTCCATTAGCTTTAGTTGGGTTTCATTTCTTTATGCGTATGTTTTAATTTATAAGCATTAACTACGTTTTAAACGTGGCATTTTATTTTATTTCTTTTTCAAGTTTTTACTTAAATTCTAGTTAGTTAACGTATAATGTAACATTGGTTTCAGGAGTACAACTTAGTGATTCATCACTTACATGTAACACCCAGTGCTCATCACAACAGGTGCCCTCCTTAATGCCCATCGCCCATTTAGCCCATCCCCCACCCACCTCCCTCCATCAACCCTCAGTTTGTTTTCTATACTTAAGAATCTCTTATGGCTTGCTTCCCTCTCTTCCCCCACCCCCTCTTTCCCTATGTTCATCTATTTTGTTTCTTAAGTTCCACATATGAGTGAAATCATGTGGTATTTGTCTTTCTCTGACTTATTTTGCTTAGCATAATACACTCTAGCTCCATCCATGTCACTGCAAAAAAGGTGATATATTTTTTTTTTTAATTTTTTTTTTCAACATTTATTTATTTTTGGGACAGAGAGAGACAGAGCATGAACGGGGGAGGGGCAGAGAGAGAGGGAGACACAGAATCGGAAACAGGCTCCAGGCTCCGAGCCATCAGCCCAGAGCCTGACGCGGGGCTCGAACTCCCGGACCGCGAGATCGTGACCTGGCTGAAGTCGGACGCTTAACCGACTGCGCCACCCAGGCGCCCCAAAAAGGTGATATTTTAAAAGTAAGTTTAAAAACTTAACATAAGCTCACTCATTGCTGGTCATTAACGTTGGTTGAAGTCCAAACTTTCAGATGAGGAAATAGAACAATTAGTTTATTTTATGAGGGTCAACGGAGGATAATTAGTATATATACTAATTTTAATACACTTATTTTAATATATGTTGAAATATTTTAATACACCTAGATCCTAACAATTTGAGTTGCATAGCGCTTTTAATATTCTCTTTACTTTTCCTAAGACAAACAAAATTAGTGTATGACTACATCTAATTCCCTTAGCAAAAAAGTAGAAAATTTATAAACTGGTATTTTGTCAATACTTCTGTAATAGGGAATAATCCTGTTTGTTTTAGTGTACTAAGTGTCTTGCTAATGCTTGCAAATGTAGCTAAGTGAGGTCAAATCAAAGTTCCAGTTGGAAAATACAAAAGTGAACTTGAAATGCATTGTAATGTCTGCTATCAATGAAGGTTGAACATCCTAGTGAGAAAATTATTTATTTTGTCTAGACAAGAATAAATATCACTTTAATCAATCTGTTAATCTGCCTATAGTTTAACTCATGCGGCTACTAATAAAATTTACCATATTTCATAGTGAATAATAAATTATAGAATTTTAGGTCCCAGAAAGGGCCCTGACAGATCATTTGAACCAACGATCTTATTTTAAGTACGGTAGACGTACAGGCTCTTCCCCTGGCCGGTTAGCGGCAAAGCAAGATGCAGCACTCCCGTCACCTGCCTCTAAGCCCAGAATATTTTTCACCACGCTACACTGCCTTTGACCTATATGGTAGGTGATATCCACTCAGCTTTTTATAAGATACAGAATTGGTCTGCACTTCCCATATTGAGGAGACCCCACTCATTTTTCTTCTCACAAATATTTATAAAATATCGTGTGCTGGCATATTAGTAGTTGCGGATAGGTTGTCGGGTGAGAGACATGACATTTGAGTGGGAAATGTCAATGTATACAGATAGTCTTCCCATAGCCAAACAGAACGTGTTCCCTATTGGAAACCAATAGTTAAGACATAATACATGTTCCCAAATATTATGTACATAGGCAGAGGATATAGAGTGTAACACTAATGAGATAAGATGCATTTTATTTTTTTTAAGATCTCTGCTTTCAAAATCTGAACAAAGTAAAACAGTCTTCAACGATTTTGGGTTAATAACAATTATATTTTATTTTCAGTTATAACTAATATAATTTCAGCATTAATATTTTAGATTTCCTTGGATTTTGACAAGATTTACCATATTGGTTATATATAAGTAGTGTACAAATTGGCACAGAGAAGCCATTTATTAGCTTTCTTTCTTCATAGATATATGTATACAGAGTATGTATGTATATACATATATATGTATAGTTATATGTATGGATGGATTTTAATACTACCATCAAAGACAGTCTGTTCTTTTTGAAAAATTATTTATTTATTTATTTATTCTTTCTTTCTTTTTTAAATGTTTATTTATTCTTGAGTGAGAGACAGAGCACGGACATGAGCAGGGGAGGAGCAGAGAGATACAGAGACACAAAATCAGAAGCAAGCTCCAGGCTCCAAGCTGTCTGCACAGAGCCCGATGCCAGGCTCAAACTCACAAACCATGAAATCATGACCCGAGCTGAAGTCAGGTGCTTAACCAACTGAGCCACCCAGGCACCCCTTTATTTTTAAATTTTTTAAAGTTTATTTATTCTGAGAGAGAGAGAGAGAGGCTCGAGCAGGGGAGGGGCAGAGAGTGAAGGAGAGAGAATCCTAAGCAGGGTCCACACTGACAGCAGAGCCCCTGATGGGGGCTCGATACCACAAACCATGAGATTTGAGCCAAGATCAAGAGTCTGATGCTTAACCAACTGAGCCACCCAGAAGTCCCTGCTCTATTCTTGTTAATTGAATTGTCATGTTTACTTTGTAGATTTGCTTTAATTCTGGCTATCCCTTATTGCACACACACATACCTAATGATCAAGAATTTCTCATTCCACCCATACTCCCTCCTTTTCTGTTTAATATTACTTTAAATGCCCCACATAATGTTGTGAAATTTTATATTTAAAAATCCAACCTCAAATTAAAACTTTGGCTTGCATAACTCAGGGATTTCTGGTTAAGAAATATTCAGGGAATCCTATTTATTTAAATACCTCATGTTAGCAAAGTGGTTTTAATGGCGATTGGTCCAAATGAGTAATTCTATGTATTATTTTCTTATGAGAATATTTTCTGCATTTGGTTTCTTAAGTTCTTTGTATAGTTGCTATTTGTTATATGCTCTGATACAGAGGCACAGTAATGTATTTTCAGAAAGCAAGACACCATTTCTGTCATTTTTATCAAATTTTTAAGAGTGAATTTGAGATATAGTTCCACTTGTTTGCATTTTTCCATTTGTTCTTGTGTTTAATTAAATGTTTGTTACCATGGCAGCTAAGAAGAATTGATCACTTGTTTCTTGTCAGATGTCAAACATCATGAGCTCCTGTGTGTCAGGCTTAGAACTCACAGCAATTCAGTTCTAGTTCATTTGTCCTTGAATACAATGTGCCTGCGAACTGGCACCTGACCAGCAGCAGAGGGAGTAGAACTCTGGGCTGGACGTCAGAAGACTCGCGTGCTAGTTCCAGTTCCAGTGCTATTTAATCTTGTGACCTTGAACAACTGACCAACATTTCTGGGCCTCAGTTTCCCAAGTTGTTAAATGAAGAAGTAGGACTGAATAATTTTTAAGGTTATTTTTAGTTCAAATATTATAAATAATGAAATCGTAGGGCTACTCTGATTGATCTTGGGAGTGTTCGTATGCATCAATCTCTAGTACCCTTGGTTCCTTTTAACTGGATAGTTGGAGAGGGAAGAGTGGTTCTTATCTTTGGGAGTTTTGAGAAAAGAAAGAAATTCTTGAGTAGATCTGTATTGGGCAGCACCTGAGTCAGCTTGTACTAACCTCTGTACTTTTCTTGAGTGATTGTCTAGTCCTCTTTTTCATGGAGTCCAAGGGTTCTAGATGAATTCATGATGCCACATTCAGTTTTGCGACTGGGTTCTTTACCATCTCTATGAGCCATACATAAGATAAAAGATTAATATTATTTATCTTACATTTAGTATTCTTTGTCAGTGTTCACCAACTATGAAATCATGTTCAACTAACTTAGCCCAACTAGGATGTATGTTGGCAAACTTTGAAGTGTTCTCAATTGATGTTCTGTAGCAAAGTGATACAAAGAATCGAAAGATAACTTGATGTAATGACACTTGAGTAGGAAAAACTCACTTCTTCACCTGTGTGTCTCTCCTTTACTACTCACACAGAACATTTCACTTGATACCTCTAGTCACGAAATGTGTGTGGGGTTTTCCCATACCAAGAAGTTCTGTGACACTAGCTACATGTCCTATAATTTACCTTAAATTGGATATTCTTTACCTGCAAATATGGTTAGATCCCCCAGATTAAGGCCTAGTCTTGCAAGACTGCCCCAACCTCTCAGATGCTAATGGCAAGCCCAGGTTGTTACCAGTGCTTCTGACCTACCAACTAGAAATTGGACATTTTCATAATTCTTTCCTCTGGTTCAATGATTATGTTAGAGCAGCTCATAGAACTCAGGAAAACTGTACTTACTGTTTACTGGTTTATTCTAAAAGGATATATAAAGGACACAGATGAACATCCAGATGGAAGAGATGTATAGGGCAAGGTATGTGGGACGAGGCATGAAATTCCATGCTGTCTCCCAGTGTTCCACTCTCCCGGCGCCTCCATGTGTTCACCAACCCAGAAGTTCTCTGAACCCCCTACTTTGGGGATTTTTATGGAAGCTTCATCATGTGGGCGTGATCCATCATTAACTCCATTTCCAGCCCTTCTCCCCAGTCTCTGAAAATTGAGACTGAAAATTCCAAGCTTTTGGGCTTTTCCAAAAGTCCTCATTCACGATCCCAGTCCTCATCCACAGTCCCACCAAGATCCAGGATCACCTTTTCAGAACAAAAGACACTGTATGACCCATGAAATTCCAAGGAATTTAGGAACTCTGTATCAGGAACAAGGGTTAAAGACCAAATATTAGAACAGACGATGCTCCAAGTGCTCTCATCACTTAGGATAGTACAAGTGCTTTTAGGAGCTTTATGCCAGGGCCCAGGGGCAGAGACCAATAGATATGTTTTGTGTCATCTTATAACAGTAAAGTTCATATTAAATAATGTGTGTTTGCTTTGGAGTGTTTGAGATAATAGCAGAAACTACTCAGCCTGGTGTGATGGAGTCTGAGATGGGGTGAGTCACTTATTTTGAGCAAAGGTTTCATAAAGAGCATATTTGGAATATTAAAATGAAGGTCTTGAACTTTGGTGCTGACTTAATGCATTAATCAATTCAGACAGTTTGATATTAATGTTGCATTTTAGTTAAGTATGGTCAAACCTTGAAGAACAGCTATAATTAAAAATGTGTAATATTCATTGTCACTGACACTAACCTAGCAAAACCCAAGATGCACTAGGGGAGGAAATAGAGTTCTTATTTTAGGTTTTGTCTCCTCTTTTTCTAGTATTATAAAGATAAGTTGTTTTTAATGCTCCTTTAAAAAAAAGAAAAAAATTCTTATGTAATGCTAAGATTACTTTTCTAACCATACAAAAAATAATACTTTGAATTTTAGAGAGAAATTGATTTAAAAGTCACAAGATATATATATCCAAAATGGATGTATAGTTTTATTAATAAATGTACTCTAGTGGACACATTATTCTATTTTTAGCTCTTTTGTATTTTGGCATTTAATAGCACTAGATTCAGAGCCAACCCACTTAACCTGTAGCACTAATCTAGAGATCAGAGAAATTAAGTTTATTTATATTCCAACGCTTTAAATAATTGCTGTAAGGGATAATATGAAGAGTTATTTAAAATGTCTTTAATATTGTTTCCTCGCCTTTTGAAATAAAATGCTAAAACAATTGGTCTAGTAGCGAGTGCTGTGTGTTAAACTCCATAATATGGAATTACTTTTGGAATGATGCTGATTATTAAGCTAATTGTTGCTATGTTGTTTTAAATGAGCACTGAGCTAATAAAATCCCAACAAATAGCAAACTCAAGTAATATATGAAGTTGGGGGAAAATAATCCGATCAAGATATTTTTGAAAAGAAAAAAGACTATCTTTTGCAAATATGAATTGGATATCAAGCAAAAAAGTTCATGACTGCTCTAAAATTAGAATGTTCATTTTTAATACCCAAAGGGCCAAGTGTTGATATTTGAACAAAATGGGAACCAAAATATTAATATTAAGCAATCTCTTGAGTAAAGTTGTAAGAAAAAAAAAAAGGATTGGTCACTTTGGGCACATTGCTAAGCTTTAGATATTGGAACAGAGAGGAAGGAGGAATTTGGAAAAGAATATAATGAAACGCCCAAATTCTTGGAATTTGATTCAAACCAAAAGGAAATGATTTCTGAAATTTAGCACACATTTGAAAATAATGATTCTTCCAGTTGTGAAACACTTTAGTCACACCTCTGTTTTAATGACCCAAAATATAATTCTATAAGTTTTGGTATGAAAAATGAAAGGCTGTATATAAAATGATTTTTAAATTTAATTAATTTACTTATTTTGTCCAGTTTTATTGAGAAATAATTGACATACGTCACTATAAATTTAAGACCTACATCATGCTGGTTTGATTTATATACATTGTGAAACGATTACCACAAGTTCAACTAATATCCATCTTCTCATATAGTTATAATAAAAAGAAAAGGAGTAAAGAATTTTTCTCATGTGATCAGAATTCCTAGGATTTATTTTCTTAACTTTCCTATGTCATCATGTTGCACCTTACATTCCCAATACTTATTTATCTAGTAACTAGGGCTTTGTATCTCTTGATGAGCTTCTTCCAATTCATCCTCCCCAAACCCTCCACTTCTGGTAACCACAAGTCTGAGCTCTTTTTCTACGAGGTTTTTTTTTTTTTTTAAATTCCACATATAAGTGAGATCATACAGTATTTGTCTTTCTATGTCTGACTTATTTCACTTAGCATAATAGCTTCAAGGTTCATACATGTTGTTGCAAATGGTAGGGTCTCTTTTTTTTTATGGTCAAATAATATTTACACACACACACACACACACACACACACACACACACACACCACAATTTCTTTATTCATTCACCCATTGATGGACACTTAGGTTGTTTCCACTATTGTAAATAATGCTGCTAAGAATAAGGGATGCAGTTATGTTTTTGAGTTAGTGTTTTTGTTTCCTTTGGATATATTTCTAGAAGTGGTATTGCTGGGTCATAGCAGTTTTATTTTTAATTTTTTTTTTTTTTACAGTTTATGTATTTATTTTGAGAGAGAGACAGAGAGAATGAGCAGGGGAGGGGCAGAGAGAAAGGGTGAGAGAATTCCAAGCGGGCTCTGTGCTGCCCCCCAAAGAACCACACACAGGGCTCCAACTCACAACCTGTAAGATCGTGACCTGAGCTGAAATCAAGAATCGGATGCTTAACTGGCTGAGCCACCGAGGCACCCCTATTTTTAAGTTTTTGAGGATCCTCCATACTGTCATAGTAGTGGCTGTACCAATTTACAATCCCAGCCACAGTGCACAAGCATTCTCTTTTCTTTACACCCACGCCAGCATTTGTTATCTCTTATCTTTTTGATGATGGCCATTCTAACAGGTGTGTGGTGATACCTCATTATGGTTTTAATTTGCATAAAAATGATTTTGAAATTAATTTAAAAAGCTGAGTGCATATTGGTATTTTAAAATTAAGGGCTTTTAGAGTTCTTGAAGCATCTCCAGAAAATTTGAGTTGTTTATCCATGACTAATACTTTGTCTTAGACAATTAGTGCATAATTTGGCTATTGCTTGGTGAGAAAACAGCTTTTCAAAAGCTGGCTCATAGTTTTTATAATTGTCCCAAATTGAAAATAATTAAAATATTTCATAATAAAGAAGTTGTTAAATAAATTAAGGTATATCCATGAAATGGAATATTATGCATTCATTTAAAAGTAGTTTTATTTTTATTATTTTGTTAATGTTTATTTATTTTTGAGAGAGAGCACATGAGAGTGGGGGAGGGGCAGAAAAAGAGGGAACAGAGGATCTGAAGCAGGCTCTGTGCTGATAGCAGAGATCCCAATGTGAGGCTTGAACTCACTAACCGTGAGATTGACTTGAGCCAAAGTTAGCTGCTTAGCCGATTGAGCCACTCAGGTGCCCCTAAATGTAGTTTTTAAAAGAAATTTTAATGACATGAAAATGCTCATTATTTATTAATTTAGAAATTCAGCATAAAACATGTACCAAATATGCTCTCAAATATATAATCCATATGTAGAGAAACATGCAAAAGAAATACATATATATATGGGGTGCCTGGGTGGCTCTGTCGGTTGAGTGTCCGACTTTGGCTCAGGTCATGATCTCACAGTTTGTGGGTTCGAGCCCCGCGTTGGACTCTGGGCTGACAGCTCAGAGCCTGGAGCCTGCTTCGGATTCTGTCTGTCTGTCTGTCTCTCTCTCTCTCTGCTCTTCCCCCGCTCATGCTCTCTCTCTCTCTCAAAAATAAAAAAATAAACATAAAAAAAAGAAATACGTATATATCAATCATAGTTTTATCTGGATACTTATTATTTTTCTTCAATTTTTTTCTTGCATTTCAAATTTTTCCTATAGTGAATATTTATAACTTTTATAACTAGGAGCTACATTTTTAAAAACTTACTGATTCCAAATGTTCCTTACAGTGGTGAAAATAATCATTATCAAAAGCATATGATAAAATCTTCTTTTTGCTCAAATGTGTGGGGAAGAAAGAACAAAGAATGAAAAAATACCTGTTACCCTGAAAGTAGCATCAAATGCTTTAGTTCACCTCCCAAGCATGGCAGTCACCGTCTTAAAAGAATAACATCCATCTGTATTCCATCTGCCATAGTAAGTCATATAACATTTTTAGAAATGCTTATACTTTCATTGTATTATCAGTACAAAAGATACATCTACCTAATGTAGATCCCATTGACTATATGAATTATGTTTTGAAAGAAAAACTTCACATGGTTGGAAGAAAATCATAGCTTAAATCCAGCAGATCCCTGCCAATATGAACTTGGTATTGTCCTCTGACTACACTATGATAGTGATAGTAAGTACCTCAAAGGGATTTGTTAAAAATATTTGTTTGTTTATTTTGAGAGAGAGAGAGAAAAAGAGAGAGAGAGAGCACTTGTGTGCACATGAGCGGGGGAGGGGCAGAGAGAGAGAGAGAGGGAGAGAGAGAATCCCAAGCAGGCTCCATACTATCAGTGTGGAGCCCTACTTGAGGCTCGATCTCATGAACCAGGAGATCATGACCTGAGCTGAAATCAAGAGTTAGACACCTAATTGACTGAGCCACCCAGGTGCCCCAGGAATTTTTAATTAATAAAATCAAATTGTGCAAGTATACTATAAACATTTGGGGACTATTCAAGAGGAATAAACTTGGAGGAACTTTGAGAGATTATTCAGAGGAGCTAACTGGTACAGAATATAATAAATAATTTAATTAAAGTTATACAGCATGAAATGAGTTTCTTTCATGGACTTCTCTGGTAATTGATCCATTCTTCCACAGTTGAGGGGAACTATAGTTAGCTAAGGGAGAGAGTTTGTAGTTATCATGAAGAGAAAATATAGTGATACTTTGCTTTTAATAGAATAGTTACAAATAAAGTTAGGCTTTAGTTTGTGTTCTAGACCCCTACGCAGTTTAGAAATAACTTCCTTGAACATTTACTTTTCAGTCGACTATCAATGTGTCTCCCCTGCGGCTATGCATCAGAATTGTTTAAAAACTTCAGAGACATGGATTTTATGCCTGGAGAACCTGATTTTGGTGATTTTCAGTATAGTCAGGGTGACTATAGTTAAACAAAACAAAACATAAAACTTTTTCTCGTGGGGCTCCTGGATGGCTCATTCGGTTAAGCGTCTGACTCTTGGTTTTGGCTCAGGTCACCATCTCAGAATGGTTCAATGGTCGTGAGATTGAGCCCCATGTTGGGCTTTGCACTGCCTGCTTGGGATTCTCTCTCCCACTCTCTCTGTGCCCCACCCCCCCCAACCCCAGCTTGTACTCACTCACTCAGTCTCTCTCTCTCTCTCTTTTTTTTCTCTTTCTCTCAAAGTAAATAAATAAACATTAAAAAAAATCTAGTAATGTTGATGTGTAGCACAAATTGAGAATGACTAGGATGCATATGCAAGTTGCTGGGATTACAAAGAAATAAAATATCAGGCCAGTCCTCATATTATGCACTCTCTGAAAGAGGAGTTCAGTCTCTACTCTTTCACATTGGTAAAATATTCATTTTTTTAATACAAAAGATAATCTCCTGTCATGAGCTCTCCACCTACATATTGATAGATTTTATGTGTATTGTCAAAAGTTCTACCATTCCAGGAATACAAGGGCAAAGAACAGGCTGATTGATTGATTGATTCAATTATGTCAGAATAAATTGTCGAAGATCTAAAATGGGCAGAAGAGATTAATGGGTGTGTGTCCAGTGGAGTGCTGGGTGTTGTCTAGCAGACCCTTCAGGAAATTACTGCTTTTATAAGGGTGTGCATATTTAATTCTTCTTCAAGACCATTTTACAACTTTGTAGAAGTATAAGTTAATTTTTAGAAAACAGTAATGCAAAACATTTTTTAATAGAAGTACTAATAAATTTTGCCCAGTATGAATACAATTAATTTTTACCTGTAGAAAAGGTAATCCCAAACATAATATTTTATTGCCACATAAAATATTAACCAGTTTTTCATGTATGGGCAAAATCATTTCCATATTTAGCGTATATAGTTGTCTGTATAAATCTGCTCTTCAACAAACCCACAGCTGCTTTTTACTACTGAGTAAAAAGCATAAAGTTTTTCCTCTAAGATCAGGACAAGTCAAGGATGCCAGTTTTATTCAGCATAATAGTGGAAGTCCTAGCTACAACAATCAGACAAAAGAAAGAAATAAAAGGCATCCAAATTGATAAGGAAGAAGTAGAACTATCACTGTTTGCTGAGAAATAATAAGTGAACTTAGTAGTCATTAGATACCAAATTAGTATACAGAAATCTGTTATATTTCTATACACTAATAACAAACTAGCAGAAGGAAAAATTGAGTAAACAATCCCACTTATTATTGCATCAAAGAATAAAATACTTAGGAATAAATTTAATCAAGGAGGTAAAAGACTGTACTCTGGAAAGTATAAGACAATGATGAAAGAATTGAAGATGACAAAAATAAATGGAAAGACGTACTCACAGACTGCAAAAATTCATATTGTTAAAATATCCTTACTACCCAAAGAAATTTACAGATTCACTGCAATCCCTATCAAAATGCCAATAGCATTTTTTTTATAGAACTAGAACAAATAATCCTAAAATTTATATGGAACTACAAAAACCCCAGTGGCCAAAGCAATCTTGAAAAAGAAGAACAAAGCTGGAGGTATTCCACACTCAGATTTCAAACTATACTACAAAACTATGGCAATCAAAATAATATGGTATTGGCACAAAAATAGATTTATAGATCAATAGAACAGAATAGGGAGCCCAAAATAAGCCCAGGCTTATATGGTCAATTGATCTATGACAAAGGAGGCAAGAATGAATGAAATTGGACCACTTTCTTATATCATATATGAAAATAAACTCAAAATGGATAACAGTCCTAAATGTAAGACCTGAAACCATAGAACTTCTAGAAGAAAACATAAGGAGTAAATTCTAGGACATTGGTCTTGGCAATATATATATTTTTGGATGTGTCTTCTCCGGCAAAGGTAACAAAAGCAAAAATAAACTATTGGGATTATATCCAACCGAAAAGCATTTGCACAGCAAAGGAATCTATCAACCTAATGAAAAGGTAACCTACTGATTGGGAGAAAATATTTGTAAATGATATATCCGATAAGGGGTTAATAGCCAAAATATATAAAGAAGTCCTACAACTCAACATGAAAATATTATAAATAAATAAACCACCAAACAATCTGATGAAAGAATGGGCAGAGGATCTGAGTAGACATTTTTCCAATAAAGATGTACAGATAAGTAACAGACACATGAAAAGATGCTCAACATCACTCATCATCAGGGAAATGCAATCAAAATTGCAATGAGATATCATGTCACATCTGTCAGAATGGCCAAAATAGAAAACACAAGAAACAACAAGTGCTGGCAAGGATGTGGAGAAAAAGGAACACTTGTGCACTGTTGGTGGGAATGCAAACTGGTGCAGCCACTCTGGAAAATAGCCTGGAAGTTCCTCAAAAAATTAAAAAAAGAAATTACCCTATGATCCAATAATTGAACTACTGGGTTTTTAGCCTCAAGATACAAAAACAATAATTCAAAAGAATACATGCACCACTATATTTGTTGCATTATTTACAATAGTCAACTATAGAAACAGCCCAAGTGTCCACTGATAAATGAATGGATAAAGAAAAAGTGGGGACATATGTGTGTGTGCGTGTGTGTATATATATGTGTGTGTATGTATGTATGTGTGTTTTTGTGTGTATATATATAATGGAAATATTTTCATCCATAAAAACGAATGAAATCTTGCAATTTGCAACAACATAAATAGAGCTAGAGAGCATAATGCTAAGCAAAATAAGTCAGAGAAATAAAATACTTAGGAATAAATTTAAATAAATGTGGAATTTAAGAAACAACAGTTGTTAAGCAAAGGAAAGAGAGACACAAACCAAGAAACAGACTCTTTACCTAATTAATTAATTAATTAATTTCTAAATATAATTTATTGTCAAGTTAGCTAATGTACAGTATATACAGTGTGCTCTTGGTTTTGGGAGTAGATTCCCGTGATTCATTGCTTACATACAACACGCAGTGCTCATCCCAACAAGTGCCCTCTTCAATACCCATCACCCATTTGTCCCCCTCCCCGCCGTCAACCCTCAGTTTGTTCTCCATATTTAGGAGTCTCTTATGGTTTGCCTCCCTCTCTGTTTGAAACTATTTTTTTCCCCTTCCCTTCCCCCATGGTCTTATGTTAAGTTTCTCAAATTCCACATATGCAGACCCTAAACTGTAGAGAACAAACTGGTTGCCAGAGGGGAAGGGAATGGGAGGATGGATGAAATAGGTGATGAAGATTAGAGTGCACTTGTCATGATGAAAAAATAAATAAATAAATTGGTGTGAGAAGAAAGAGACAAAAAGTAACAAGTGTTAGCAAGAATGTGGAGAAAAGGGAACCTTCATGCCCTGTTGTGGGAATAAAAATTTCCACTTTGGAAAACAGTGTGGATGTTTCTCAAAAAATTTTAATAGAAATACCATATGGTCCAGTAATTCCATTTCTGGATGTTTACCTGAAGAAAACAAAATCACTGAATAAAAAAGATATATGCACCCCATTGTTTATTGCAGCATTATTTACAATAGCCAAGATATGGAAGCAACTAAAGTAAGTACCCATTGATAGATGAATAGCCATTGATAGACAGAATGAATGGATGGACCTAGAGAGTATTATGCTAAATGAAAAAAATCAGACAGAGGAAGAAAAATATCATATGATTCCACTTATATGTGCAATCTACAAAGCAAAACAAAAGAACAAATAGAACAGAAACAATTTCATTAATACAGAGAACAAACTGGTGGTTGCTGGGGACTTTGGAGAGATGGGTAAAATGGATAAAGGGGATTAAGAGGTACAAACTTATAAAATAAATAAGTCACAGGGATGTAAAATACAGCATAGGGAATATAGTCAGTAATATTGTAATAATTTTGTGTGGTGATAGATGGTAACTACATTTATTATGGTGAGCATTTTGTAATATATATATAAAAAATGTCAAATCACTATGTTATGCACTTGAAACTAATATATTTTGTTAGCTATACTTCAATTAAAAAATAATACAAATTTGGTCTTCAGATTCTTTAAACTAGTTTTAACATGTTACTCATTTTCTCATTTCCCATTAATCAGCTACATTATGTCTTTGACATGTAGCATCTTGTATTTGAATGATAATTAGATGAAAATGGTGATTTCACAACTATAAATATCGGCATGCCTTAGACTTGCCTTTGGAATGGATTTTGAATCAGGGCTATTTCTACACCTTATGCTATTTCAAGCAGTGGCTCTTTTCTCACTCATCACTACTTGCCACTGGAGATAGGATATACATCCTCCTTGACTATCAGTGCTTCTTTCATAATTTGAGATGATATATTGGCGACTCCTCCTCTGATATTACACAGAAAAAAATTATAGAATCATCTACCCAGGCTTTTTCTGAAAAATACATTCTGGCAGATTTGTTGACAAATAACTATCTTGTAGCTATTGATTACATCATAACCATTTTTATGGCTTTTGCTAAGCTATGGTCATAAATTCTACTGTGTTCACTGGAGAAGCATTTTTTGCTACCATGGCAACAGTCAGAATATGTCAAAGTTATATATAAATTGTACTTATTTCTTTGACCTGGGCATGGAGATGTGACTTTGCTCTTGAAACAATTCAGAGATATCCTCTCTTGCTTTCACAACCAATAAACTCTCTCATCCCAAATGATCATAGCCAATATACCGCTATTTCTAGACACTCTCCATGCTTAAGAAAGCCCCTGCTCTGCCATTGCCTATTAAATTTATAAGCATTTTTGATTTTCTAATGGTCCTGTTCTAATCACAATAATTGCATTTTGACTTAAACAAATCAAGAAAAATTAATGTGTACACTTTTCAAAATATCAGAAAAATAATTTGCCAAAGAGTAGAATAATTTATGATAATTTATTTCAGTTTTGAAATAGTGCAAATATGGAGAAAAAATAATCTATTGGATTTCAGATTAAAACAGTTGCTGGTTGTTTTGTTTCGTTTTTGAACTGAGTTTGGAAATAATTGCAATTGATAGAGGAAGTAGTTTTCATTTTCCTAATCTGATCCAATTAGGATATGTTCTAAATAGAAAAATAATATATTCTCATGTCAATAGCACTTATGATAGAGCTAGATAGAAAAATAATATATTCTCATGTCAATAGCACTTATGATAGAGAGCACAAGGCACTATGAGATCGTTCCATTGACAACCATAAAAATGTACAGTTTTCTTAAAACATCTAAGGCAGAAGTTTTTGGCCATAGTAATTGTTACAGACTGACGTGTGTCCCCTCCAAATTTGTATGTTGCCTAACCTCCAGCACTTTAGAATGTGACTGTATTTGGAGATATGGTCCTTAAAGAGATAAATTAAAATGAGGTCTTTGGGTGGGCCCTAATCTAATATGACTGGTGTCCTTAAAAGAAAAGTTTAGAACCCAGAAACACCCAGAGGGAAAACCACATGAAGACCCAAGGAAAAGACAGCCATCTATAAGTCAAGGAAAGAGGCTTTGGAAAAAACTAACCCTGCCAATATTTTGATTTTTGACTTCTAGCCTCCAGAGTTGTGAGAAAATAGATTTCTATTATTTAAGTCACCCAATCTTAAGCTTTTTTTATTTTTTCCCCATTGAGTTCAAGATAAAATAGGGCAATCATATATATCAAATTCTGTAAGTAAGTTAATTTGTGATTACCAGTCAAAATTTATTTGTCTTTTTTGTGGGGAGGGGAGTCAGAGTCAACCTCTGTTTTTAGGAAATCCCTGATTTATGCTACTGCACATCTCTTAGTTTAAAAATGATTGACCTGGACTCCTGCCTGGCTCAGTCAGTAGAGCATATGACTCTTGATCTCAGGGTCATGAGTTCAAGGCCCATGTTGGGTGTGGAGCATACTTAAAAAAAATTTAAAAATATAAATGATTGACCTGCTATTTATTCCTTAGACATATATCTATTCTAATAAGGGTGTACAACGATGAAACAAATTGCTTTCGGGAATAGAAAAATATAGAAATGAAGAGAGTTTTGCAGGAGGGGAGCTCCTAAATGAGTAGACTTACTGTGACAAATATTTATCCTATTCTTTTTGGATTCATTCTGTTTTTCTGTTCCTGAGCAGCCCTTGCATTAATCTTCCTTTATTGTTTCTGTCATGGCCAACACAGGCACTAGCCAGCTGTTCATGCTTATTTTCCCCAAAGAAATCTTCCATTTCTTAATCTCCAGTGACTGGTCTCTAGGTGAACTCTGAGATAAATGAGGTCTGGATTACAGTGAGCTATTGCTCTTGCATCCTGAGGTAAGCTCCTTCTTTGTTGTTTTCACCCTAACAATCTGCACTACAGACAGCCTTAATTCTTTCTCTGATGACCACAAACTTAATGATATCTCTCTGTGGAGTGAGGACTGACATAGTAACCTGTTTTCCCCAGAAGATGGCGGTCTGTACAGATATTGGAAGCATATGCCAAACCCAGTTTACAGTGAATTAGATGTTTCCCAGTGAAGAGACTGGGATAGAGTCTCTGATTCATGAGGTGCAGTCTCTTTGAGTGATTGTCTTACCACTAGCAGGATAATGCACTTTTTGCTTCCAGGTCCATAAAATAGAGTCGGTGAATAGGAGGTACAGAAAGGACAGAGGAATAGAATATTTGGTTGTGGAAGATCATATCAGAATGAGGATTCCTCTACTTTTTTACAGTCATTTTCTTAGTTGTTGAAAATGTTCAAGTGTTGTCTAGGATGCTCCCTGTGAATACCAGGCAGGGGAGTTAGGGTATGAGGGGTAGAGAAGGTTGGATTAGACTGTAAATGGGGGGAGGGGGGGAAGAGGGGGAAGAGGTATAAGATTAGGCTCTAAGTGAGAAAGGACAAATACAGGAATAACAAATGAAGTCTCCTAGTCTCCAGACATTTACAAATATAACATTCCTTAGGAGGAATATTAAATTAAGCAAGGATTGAGAATACCTGCCAGGGTCTGGTCAGAGCACACTTGGAATAGGACATTGGGGCTTCAGGGTATCAGAGGTGTTGGCCAGCAGGCAGTCTGGTGATTTGTAATGTCCTTTAATCCTTTTCTCTTATGATGAAACCGACTATAGACTCTGCATATGGCTAGGGGAAAAGCCTGAGTGCAGATGGCAGGGAGACATTTCTGGCAAAGTGGTTGAGGAGGGCCGTAGAGACCAGAGTAGGTGTTGGAAATAGAGGGCAGCCATCCTAAAAAATTGGTCTTTCCTCAAATGCTCACAGCATAAATATATAGGGATTTAAGGAGCCATATGTTTGTTGTAAGTTAATGACAAGCTTCATTGCATACAACTTATTTTGTATACAGTTCAAAGATCTCTACCATAATAAGTTCCATAAAAACTCCTCCCCCGCTTAATGTAACTGCAGGTTGGTCTTGCTGCCTTGATTAGAGAATCATGGTAATTTCATCAAACCGCATCCACTACTGATTCATATCCTCAATCCAGGTATCTCTAATTATCATAATAACAAATGTACGTTTTTAACAGACAAAATTAATTTTCACTTGTATTTGGGAGTTGTCATGAAATCAAACAATGAAAGCTGATAGCAACTCTAAAAAATGGAAAAATCACTATTTAATATAACATAGGTACTGGTTTCCATTTATTTCATATTTTAAAATGAATCTTTTAAAGTATGTCTGTTAAAAGACAACAGAATATCAGAATGTTCCTACTACTAAGAACCAGTTATTTATCAACAAGTGTTAATTTGCTTTTTAATAAGTGCAAGGGTCAGCCTCTAGCCTGAAAGAGTGACAAAGATAAAATATTTGGCTAAAATGTTGAACAGTCTTAAAAAACTAGCCTCCTTCTGTTTGCAGCTGTGGCCTTTTGTCTGGCAAAAGATATAAGGTTTAGTGTTAATCCAAAGTTTTAGTTGTTTGTAATCAGATTTCATAGAATGTTTTAAGGCCAGTGAGAAAGAAAACTTCTTGACAGTATTTACCAGGTCACCATATATAATTTTACTCTTCAAAAATGTCTTTCAATTAGTTTTTAAAGTAGTTTCATAATAGATAAAATGAAAGTTTCCCGAATATAGAGCTGAAGGAAAATGATGTGTTAGTAAAAAACTTTAATAAAATGGCAAACATACTTTTTCTTGACTTAATCCAAGGAGTCAATATCATGTTACCTTTGATATTCTTCTATTTTTTCCTATAGTCAGGAAAATGTAAAAATCAGTTAATTGATCTTTCAACAAAGAATTATTCCTTTCACTTGTATTTCCTTAAGCATATTTTTTTTCCTATTTGTTTATAATTTCCATGATATAGTAGGAATAAGAATGGATCAGGAGTTACAGAATATAACTCATGAACAAATTAATTCCAAAAAAATCTAATTGTTTTGGACATACACAGAGAAATTTAGATGTGGAGTAGGAGATGATATTAAGAAATTGTTATTATTTTTTAAGTAAGCTCTACGCCCAACATGAGGCTTGAACCCACAACCCCAAGATCAAAAGTTGCATGCTCCTCCGACTGAGCCAGCCAGGCCCAATATTAAGAAATTATTGTGAATTTTCTTAGATGTGATACCAGTTCACGGTTATATAAGCAAATGTCCTTATACTTTTAAAGATGCATACTAAAAGATTTAGTGACAAAATTCCAGGATGCTTGCAATTTGCTTTAAAATATTTTATCAAAGGATAAGAAAAACTTGGATGAAGCCAGTGCTGATAATTGTTAAATCTAGGGAGAAAGGATATGGATGGTCATTTTACAAATCTCTCTCTGCTTTTATGTATGTTTGAAATTTTTCATAGTATAAAGTTAAACAAAAACAAAACCCGGGGCACCTGGCTGTCTCAGTAGATAGAGCGTGAGACTCTTGATCCAGGGCTGTAAGAACAAGCCCCACATTGGGTGGAGAGATTACTTAAAAATAAGAAATCTAAAAACAAAAACAAAGCAAAACAAAACCAGATATAGGTATTCTGATAGCAGATCTACATTCTGTAGCTTTGGATATATCAACTAACCCTTCTGATTCTCAGTTTTTCCAGCTTTAAAATTGAAGGGGAAAAAAGCTTTCTACAATGATGACTGAACAATATAATTCATGTGAAAGAACTCTGAAAAAAGTAGAAAATTATTTTCTAAAATAAAGTATACATTATTGATGTAAACATAATCACCTAACCTGGGCCTATCCCTTGCCGATAACCTTTTTTAAGAAGCAAATTGAAAAATTAGGATAGATCTGAAGAAGGTTGACTAAGAGGATGACCGTCTGGAAACCATGTCATATGAGATGGCCAAAGACACTAGGGAGACTGAGCTTGGAGGAGGGAAGACTCATGTAATGGGTGGAGGAATTGGGCCTGTTAGTGGGTTTTGAATATTTGAAGAGTTGTGGAAATGGAATCAGCGTAGTTCTGGAAGGCAGAATTGTGATCAGTTTATGGGAGATGTAGGTGGTTTGGGTTCAGAATGTGGAAGAACTTCTTAATGAGAATTTGCTTCTAATAGAATTTAATTGTCTTGTAAATAAGACTATTCCTGTGGCTGAAGTTTTCAGTTGAAGCTGGTGACCAACTATAGAGCCCTGTCGAGGTGTTTTTGTCTTTAAATGGGAAGTTAGATTCTCCTGAGCCCTGAGAAAACTTCCAGCTGTCTGTGGTTTCATTGATCCCTCTTGCTCCATATCTTTCTGTTTTTCATGTTATCCAAGACATTACTCTCTCTTAACATTCTTTTCTTCTCCCTCTGGTCTCCTAATTCCTCTCTACTTAAATTTTTAGCCAACATCTCTGCATTTTCAACATTTAAGTCAATTCAATGGTATTTATTAGATTCCGCTATCACGTTTCCTCTTTCCATCATTAAAGGTCATTATCAATCCACCTCCAATAGAGGTCCTATTACTGTCCCTATTTTACAAATGTGGGGGTTGATAGATAACTTTCCTCAAATCTTTTAATTGGCAAGTGGGGAAAACCCAAACAGTCTGTATTCTACAGAGATCATGTCCCAAATTACTCTCCTGATAAAGTTTACTTATATTTCAACGACTTTTTCTTTAATCCCAATGCATAGATCCAAACTTGTTTTTAAGGAGCTTTCAAGTGTCTGAACAGGGTCTTGAAGGATTGGATAATATAGTGATAGGTGGTGAAAATCATATCTTTCATTTCTTACCTTTTAGATGGCAGGTTCTATGTTGGAGCAGCTATAATTAAAAAAGCTATATAAAGCTGTATGTGTGTATAGATGTTATCTGACTGATCACAATTCTTATGTCTTTTAATTTGGGGTATTTTTAGGTCTGATTAGCTTCATTTCCTTGTATGAAGCAGTTATATTCATTACTTTGCTGTCCTCTGAAAAGAATTCCTATGTTTTAGTCCTAGCATACCCCAAATGTTCCATTGGTTATGATGTTTTCAGTGGTATAGGAACTCTTCAGACAGCTCATGTGAGGGATGTGGTGCATAATAAAGAGGTGGTCCTTGGGAAAAGATGAATTCTGCTGCTTAAAGCTGTGTGGCCTTTGACAAGTTATTCCATCTCTTTGTAACAGTTTTCTCGGCTATAAATGAGGATAATAATGGTGTCTACATTCTTAGATGAATTATTATTTTAAAGCAGTTGGAATAGTTCATGATACATAGTAAGCACTAATTGAAAAAGTAAATTAAAAATATTATTTATTGTATTCATAATTCCAAAAACCATGTGTTTTCTCTTAGCCAAAATATCTTGTTAGACCCACACAGCTAAACGTGTCCAAAATAGCAGACTTTAAATCATTTAAATCATTCAATCTTTACGAGACCCTTGTAAGTGAGTAAGGATATATTACTCTTTGTTTTTCTAATGAGAAACTTAAAGTTCATGGTGATCAGGTGAATTGTCCCTGGTTGCTCATTTCAAGTTGGGTCAAAGGGGAGACAAAGCTAGGACTTGAATGCATAACTCTAGACACTTTCTCTAGGCTTCTTGTTCCATCATTATACATTTCTTCCTAGGGGTTCTAGTCACTGGTGGTGAAGTCTGTTCAGTGTCATGTGTGTTGGGGTATGATTGAGTGACAGATCATGCCTTATAGCTTGTCTTGTTAGATTAGAAGGCGGTGTGCTCTAGCAAACTCAGACCTTTAGCTCATCTTCTTGTGTTCTCCAAAATGGCATATGTCACGGAAAAAGCAAGTTAAAAACAAAATCAAAGGAAACAAAAAGAATACATTCCCATAGAAACAGGAAAAGTTGCTTTTATTCTGATAAATGAGACAATGCCACCTAGTGGATTTTTTCTAGATAGGTGATCTATGAAAGAAAAATTAGAGGAAGCAAGAACATATAAATGGAAAATGCTGAAATAAACGATGTAAGACATAATGTCTATTTACCACCTCAGAATCTCATCAGTGGAATATTACACTGAAATGTAAGTGCCATAATTTTTCTGTTTTATTCACTAATATGTCTACCAAAACTCAGAATAGTACCTACCAAATAGTAGGAGCTCAATAAATATTTATTAAATGAATTGATTGTTAAAGTTATTTTTTTAATGTTTATTATTGAGAGAAAGAAAGAGAGAGACAGAGCGTGACAGGGGCAGGGGGTGGGGGCAGAGAGAGAGGGAGACACAGAATCTGAAGCCAGCTCCAGGCTCTGAGCTGTCAGCATAGAGCCCAACCCAGGACTTGAACTCATCGGTGGTGAGATTATGACCTGAGCTGAAGTTGGAAGCTTAACCGACTGAGCCACCCAGGTACCATGACTTATTTTTTAAATTAAGAATATTATTCATATATTTCCTTTTGCTGGACAATTTTCTATACTTCATATATGAAAACGGTTTGTCAGTTTTATTTGTACTTTATAGTTTTGTATCCTAGCTCCTATTGTAAAGTTAGTTTGCTAGTATTTAGTGGAAATTGAAACAAATGTCTTTAATTTTTTTTTTTTTTTATTTTGAGAGAGAGAGAGAGAGAGAGAGAACACATGTGCATGAGTGGGGTAGGGCAGAGGGAGAGAGAGAAAATCTCAAGAAGGCTCCACGATCAGCGCAGAACCTGATCTGGGGCTTGATCCGAAGACCCTGGAATCATGACCTAAGCTGAAATCAAGAATCAGATGGTTAACTGACTGAGCCACCCAGGAGCCCTGAAACAAATGCCTTTTTAAAACTAAATAAGACTTGTGGAAATATTTCCATGGCTATTATTTAAATTTGCTTGAGAAATGGCAAGTTAGTTAGTAGAAAATGGGAAAGCAAGTAGGCATATTAAGTCAAATTCAGGATAGACTAAATAGACTATAAATTTAAAAAGCATAATATCAGGGAACAGTCCATTTTTAAAATTAAATTTTTATTTTAAAATTGGACATTCCGTAAAAATTTTGAATTCAAAATTCAAAGGTACAAAAAAAACCATATTATGAAAATTCATCCTATCTCTGTTCTCCAGTTACCTGATTCCCTTACCAGGAAGTCACCAAAGTTAGGTTATTTTATTTTATGTTTTTTAACATTTTTAAATGTTTATTTATTTTTGAGAGAGAGACAGAGAGCATGAGCAGGGAAGGGGCAGAGACAGACAGAGACACAGAATTCGAAGCAGGCTCCAAGCTCTGAGCGGTCAGCACAAAGCCTGATGCAGGGCTTGAACTCATGAGCCATGAGATCATGACCTGAGCTGGTCAGATGCCTAATCGACTGAGCCACTCAGGCGCCCCACCAATGTTATTTTTCCATGTGTCTTTCCTGAGACTTCTTAAATGTTTGCAAGTGAATATGCTTTTCTATAAAATTATACCTCTTATTATAAAGAACCACTATACAGAATGTACCTATTATTACAAAGAACAAAATTTGATCAAAAATTTAGAGTTGTCTCAATTTCATAATATGCTTTCAATTTGACAAAAATGGCAATGTTTTCCTATTGAAAAAAATTCCTTTTGGCATTCCCTGGATTATGTTTAAATGGTAGTTGTTATTTTAGCTTTGTGAATTTAAGTTTGTTTTTATAATAAATATACATTTGCATGTAAATTATTCACATGGATGTTCAGTATGTTGGGTGACAGTTTTACCAGGTTGTAATCGTCATCTCATGTTCCCAGTGCCTTAATAATTTGCTGCAATTGTTTCGGCAGGCAAGAGAAACACAATTATGGGCTTTTTACCTTATCAAATATTATTTATCTATTAGCCGGACCAGTTTTTGTCCAATTTCTTTATTTTGCCATTAAGCAAATGGTAGAGAGAAGGAACATACATATTCATCTGACAAGTCATTCTTAAATACTCTATGCTAGAGACTGTAGAAATCACCTAATAATTATGTAGAGCATTTATGGGACAAACCCTACTTAGGAACATAAAAATAAAAGAAGCTAGTGACATTTAAAAATTTGGCTCTATCTGAACACACACAGGGAATGTCTAATTACTTAAAACAATTACTGGCACCAGATCACCTTCAGTATTTGGTTATAATGAGAAGTGATGTCATTAGTATTTTCAAGAATCTCCTAAATGCTGGAGGCATTGTACAGAAAATGAGAATACCCATTAATATTAGGTGCTGGGCTTTGGACTGTCTGACATATGCTCAGTTGAACAACTGTTGTAGGACTTCATTTGACATAACAGCCTCTGAATCATAACTCTAATGCTAGCCCAGTATTTACATTTCAAATAAAGGAGCACAAAGTCCCAAAGTGGTGGAATCTATTGAAAATCTTTGAACATTTTTTCTTTTGCATGGAAAAGCAGCCTTTTTAGTTGAGACAGTTGAAAGCACATTGATTTGTCCCTGAGGCATCCGTTCTGTCTTGGTGAAAGCATAGCCAAACAAGAATTCTTATGTCAAGCAGTATGATTTATTTATGTTCTGGAGCACAGGCTTCAATGCTTGCCCTGCCATTAAGAAGTTAAGATCAGTGGGAGGAAGGGACAGATACTTTCAACCGCCTCATGCTATTGTTGATAAGATTTTGGCATTTTAAATTTTTTTTAATCTTTATTTTTGAGAGAGAGAGAGAGAAAGAGAGCGAGCAGGGGAGGAACAGAGAGAGGGAGATACAGAATCCAAAGCAGGCTCCAGGCTCTGAGCTGTCAGCACAGAGCCAGATGCAGGGCTTGAACTCAGACCATGAGATCATGACCTGAGCCGATGTTGAACGCTTAACCGACTGAGCCACCCAGGCGCCCCAGAGTTTGGCATTTTTAAAGATTGGGGAAACACATGCTGAACAATTGTTAGAGGAGTTTGGCTACTTTTTTCATGAAAGTTGTTAAATGTATCTTTAAGATATTTATATTGGCCATTTATATAATATCCTATTATATACTCAAAAGTACTCTAGAATCATATGGCAGAAAAGCCAATAGTATTGGAAAATGTTTATGTTATTTTCTTGAGTGAAAAAGCATATTAGGAAAGGACATATTAAAGCATATTTAATAGAACATGAATTATATTAACCTAATTTGTTTAAAAAGAAAACTGTATATAACATGTACACAGGAAAAAAAATGGAAATCTACACATCAAAATTTTGATAGAAGTGTTTTCTGTGCTTTGGTTTCTTCATTTAATTTTTTTTAACATTTATTTATTTATTTATTTTTTGAGAGAGAGAGACAGAGGGTGAGTGGGGGAGGGGCAGAGAGAGAGACACACACACAGAATCTGTAGCAGGCTTTAGGCTCTGAGCTGTCAGAACAGAGACCGACATGGGGCTCAAACTCATGTACTGTGAGATCATGACCCAAGCCGAAGTCGGACACTTAGCCAACTGAGCCACCCAGGCTCCCCATGGTTTCTTTATTTTAAAAGTAAGGATAATGATGGGAATGCAAGCTGGTACAGCCACTCTGGAAAACATTATGGAGGTTCCTCAAAAAATTAAAAATAGAACTATCCTCTGACCCAGCAACTGTACTACTAGGTATTTATCCAAGGGATACATGTGTGCTGTTTCTAAGGGACACATGCACCCCCATGTTTATAGCAGCACTATCACCAATAGCCAAAGTATGGAAAGAGCCCAAATGTCCATCGATGGATGAATGGATAAAGAAGATGTGGTATGTATATACAATGGAGTATTACTCGGCAATCAAAAAGAATGAAATCTTGCCATTTGCAACTACGTGGATGGAAATGGAGGGTATTATGCTAAGTGAAATTAGTCAGAGAAAGACAAAAATCATATGCCTTCACTCATATGAGGACTTTAAGAGGCAAAACAGATGAACATAAAGGAAGGGAAACAAAAATAATATAAAAACAGGGAGGGGGACAAAACAGAAGAGACTCATAAATATGGAGAACAAACTGAGGGTTACTGGAGGGGTTGTGGGAGTGGGGATGGGCTAAATGGGTAAGGGGCACTAAGGAATCTATTCCTGAAATCATTGTTGCACTATATGCTAACTAATTTGGGTGTAAATTAAAAGTAATAATAATAAAATTAAAATAAAAGCAAAAAAAAAATAAAAGGATTATGACAGGACTTATTTCATAGGGTTGTTATAAAGGTTAAATGAAATAATACTTACAATATGCTCAGAACAAAGTCTGGCATAAATAGTAGCTATTATTGTTTTTATTTCTATTGCTATGCACAATGTTTTATAGATTACTGTTTTTTCCTTTTCCTAATTTTCTATAACCAACATGTTAATTTTATAATTAAGTTATTTAAAAATATATTATCTACTTCTAGAATTTTTTTTTTCAGCACCCAAACTCTGTCATCCAAACATTAGAGGGGGGGATAGGATCCCAGCATTCTCCTTTGCAGCACGTGCTGATATTATAATTAATTAATTGTTTGAGGATTGTCTTCTCCAGGAAGCTGTAAGCCTCACTGGGTAGGGATGTGTTAGTCTTACTGATTTTAGTTTCCTTTGTGACTAATGCTTTTCCACTTCTTAGTTGGTGCTTAATAAATATTTGCTGAATAAATGGAAGTTAAGGATATATTCAAAGTAATTCATGGTCACTTAGTACTTTGTGGTTTAGTTTATACATTAAGTCATTAAATCCTATTACCCCAATTTATAAATGAAAATACCAAACAGACTCACAACAAGCAAGTAGTAAAGTCAGAATTGGAACCCAGTTAATCTCATTAAAGTATACTGCCTCCCATAAGAAAACTGAGGAAAGGGGCACCTGGTTGGCTCAGTCAATAGAGCTTGTCTTGGGGTTGTGGGTTCGAGACCTGCTTTAGGTATAGAGATTACTTAAAAGTAAAAAATCTTAAAAGAAAATGAGGAAATATGATCAAAGTAATACTATCTAGGAGAATTACACCAAAATATAGGACATGCTTGAAATATTTATTGGAATTAAAAAAAAACTGAAACTGAGAGGAATAGAAAAGAACATGTAGCATATCTATCATGCTTTACAAATGGGCTTGTGTGTGTTCACAAGCTATCCTTATAATTTCCCAAACAAATAATTATTATTTACATCCACTTTGTTTTTCACTGGTGTAGCTCTATATCCCCTCTTATTCATAAAATAAAATTAAGAAAATACTTTTTTCCATTAATTTTTTACATACTACCTTTTTCAGTGGAGGGGTGCTTTTTAAACTAACGGCAATCTGAAGTTCTAACAACAAAACAAATTGCTACCTTGAACACAATTTTACTTGCTCAACCTATAAATGGTTAAACTTGGTAACCATTTTCACAGCTCTTGATCTTTCTCCTTTCTCCAGACTTCTGTGAACAGGGGCAGGGCAGAGCCTAAGTCTCATAATGGACCCCTAACCCTGAGAACAAATTTAAGTAGTAAGAAAAGGCCTCAGCAGGTCGCTAATTCTCATCCTTGGTCTATAGGTGCCGATGTCTCAAATGTAAAACTTGAAAGGAAAGTGAGTTCTCTGTGAGACCTCTCTCCTAATAAATTGAAAGTTTCTCTCTCTCTTTTTCATCTCTCTTCTTTCCTCTTTCTTTCCTTCTCTCCTCCCTTCCCCCTCCCTTCTTTCTTTCTTCTACTTGCAAATCTGGGCAGCCTCAGTTAACAAACTAATGATTAGATAGCTGCTGGAACAAAGAGATTCGGGGAGAACCAGATTCCTGTTATTCTTCTCCTTTCTGTTTATTTTCACTTTGTGGCCATTGTGCTGTGAAGGAAGAAGCTCTTGCCTGAGAGTTACATAATCTCCATTCAGGTCTTAGATTTGATTTCTGTAGGATCCTGTCTCCTCATTGTTACAATAATGGCATTAAGCATCCAAGGACCCCATCAGCCCTAAACCCTTCTATTTTGATTGCGTTTGCAAGAAGATATTGTGTATGTAAGAAGATAATGTCAGGATCAATGAAGTTTCACAAAAATAAGAGTAAAATGAAGTTTATGATTTTTTTTTTCTTTCTCTCTACCTTGTTTTGCTGTAAACATTTGGGGGATGGAGTAGGGGTGGTGGAAACAGAAGATTACTGTTAGAGAATATAATTTAATTTGTTTTCTGGCATTCTTGGGTAACAATTTTTAATTAGGAAAGCAGAGTTCGTATTTAGTCACAAGGTTTATACATACAAACCTAATTTGTATGTCAGATATAATTTAGATGACTTCAGACTATTTAAATGAAATGGGAATGGGTTTTGGCAGCCCTTGATTAGAGAAACCAGGTTTTGCAGATTTTTGAGTCCACTGAATTAATATTTATATTTAGCAAGGACTAGAAAACACAGGTATAAGGCTTATCTGCATAGAAATCAGCTATGAAACCCTCTTCCATTTCTGGACAAGCTTTTCAGTCTAGTAGGATTTGGTCTTGGTAGGCATCTCTTTGTTACGGCCTTTTCCTAATTGACAATAAATGATGTATTGAATTAACTGCCTTGTCTGGTTACCGTGATCTCATCCACAGACTACTGCAGAAGTATTTTCATTTCCAGTTAATAAACTGAGGAAATGATTTTTGCAGGCGACAGACCTGCCAAACATAGTGTTTTCTTTAACTTGGGTAAAGAAAATCATCCATTAGTTTGGAGTTCGTAAAAAATGCAAACATTCTATTTCTGTGTGAATAGGATAGGATGACGATAACGGGAAATTATTATTAATGAACACATTTAATGAATGTTACAGCCTATAAAAGGTACCCTTAATTTTAAGAGTCTAGGGCCTTCTAAACCCTAAGTTTCTCTTTTATGTTCATTTCTTCTTCTCTTGGTGGGGATCTCTAATGTGTGGATCCCTGAGGTTTGACAAGCTGGGTAGTTGCTTGCATATGGGAATTGGGAAGTGGTTCCGAGGTTAAGATTTAATGTGGAAAAACAAATGAAAAGACTGTAGTTTGTTTACAATGAAGAGAGCTGAGGCAGATAACACAGAATAAAAATATGGCTTGTAGAGGACATCAGACGGAATGAGAGGTTAACACAGACTTTGGTGGACTGCTGAAAATGATACCTTGCCTTTGAGACAATATGATTTGGCGCAGGTAACTCTCCTTCTCGGGGCTGATTACCTTTTAGGAAAAGAAACCTTATTGAAAAAGGCAATGCTGTAGTAAGAGCTAACATTCTCTAACCAAGAGTGCGATATCCAAGGATTTATACAAGTTATTATATAACATTTAATCATCTGTGTACCAGTCAACATGGACTACGTTTTACTAAAGTATAACATAGTGACAGAAAAACCACAAAGATGTATTTCTTGCTCATACCACGTGTGTATCTTGGGTTGGTGGGGACTGTGCTCTGCCTTGTCCTCATTCAGGGCACAGGCTGGCAGAGTTTCCACCATCTGGAAATCTGGAATATTGTTGTCTGCCGTGGCACTGGGAAGCAACAGGATGGAATGTGTGTTGCTTATAAATGGCTTCTCCTCGGAAGAGAGGAATGTTACTTATATGCATACTTTATTGATGAAAGCAAGTGCAGGAAGGGGCAGTCCAACCTTGTGCCCAGAAGGAGAACCAGAAACATTGGGGAACTGCAATCAAAAAGAGCAAATAGTATTTCCAAATATTATTATATCAATGTTTTTCCAAAATATTTTAATTGTGTGGATAGTTTTGCCAATTCATTTCTTTTTATTATTTAAAAAAATTTTTTTTAACGTTTATTTATTTTTGAGACAGAGAGAGACAGAGCATGAAGGGGGGAGGGTCAGAGAGAGGGAGACACAGAATCTGAAATAGGCTCCAGGCTCTGAGCTGTTAGCACAGAGCCCGACTGCGGGGCTCGAACTCACGGACCGTGAGATCATGACCTGAGCCGAAGTCGGCCGCTTAACCGACTGAGCCACCCAGGCGCCCCTTCATTTCTTTTTAAAGATGTTTTTATTTATTTTTGAGAGAGGGAGTGAGAGAGAGTGAGCAGGGGAGGGACAGAGAGAAAGAGAGGGGGACAGAGGATCCCAAACAGGTTCCACGCTGATAGCAGAGAGCCCGATGTGGGGCTCAAACTGGAACTGAGAGATCATGACCTGAGTCAAAGCAAATGCTTAATGACTGAGCCACCCAGGAGCCCAAGATTTTTAAAGTAATAAATTAGTTCAGGAAAAACGGACCTAGGGACTAGTTACAAAAAAAAGTTATTTAATAAGTCCTTGGGTCATGGCTACCATTTCTGATTGGTAACCACACAGCAGTCACTCTAAGAAACTGGTAGGCTGCTTTCCAAAAACGTTTATTAATGTTTAATAAGGAAAAGTTTATTTCTTTTGTAAAGTTATTGGTTCAACGGACTCTAGTTTGAGATACACAAGATTGTATCCCATAGTCCTTAGCTCAGAAGCAACTGACCTTTGTCTGGCCTTAACGTTCATGTGCTCAGCCACTACTCTGATAGCTTGCACCAAACCTGGGCAGTACGTGATCCCTGAGCACTGGGTCCGTGGGTGGTTCAGGAGACAGTGATGGGGAGAGAGCTGGTGCAGCTGGATCAGCTCCGGGGGAAGAGTGAGGGATCTTGGCACTCCACAGTAGTCGTGCTCATCATCTTACCAGAACATAGAAGTGTTTTAAAATTAGTGGTTTTCGGTGCTTTCGCTACAGAAGCTCAGTTATTGTTGTTGTTTTTCCTGGGCCTGGGAGGAGAGCTCTGAGTGAGGCTGGGAGCCAGGGATGTCCCAGAAGATGAAGACCAGAGCTCTTCCTGGAAAGGAGCCCCTGCCGGGCAGAGCGGCCTCCTGATGCCCGGATGTGGTGCGGCCGGCCGAGGGTGGCGTGGGCTGTTAGGGGCTGGAGTGCTGAGCAAACGAACGGGCTGGGCCGTCCTGTTAGCCCTCCACACCCTAAGTGCTGCAAAAGTCAGAACAGGGGTGTAAATGGCGTGGGCTGTGAAGATTCTCGTAAATTGAAGACTGCCTCTAATTTGATTAAGGCACAGACAGCTAATGGACCTTTATAGGAGTGCTTAAAGCCAATCAGCCAGCGAGGGAGAGGGCGCCTGGGGAAGAATTAAAAGGCAAGCAGGGTCAAATTGCCAATCAGACGCGGCTGTCCATTATTCACTGCTTCTAACTTACAAAGGAGGCCTATATCATTTATATATCATGTATATATAATTTATGTACAGGAATAATGTCAGTCCAACTAACTTTGGAATTTGTAACAGTAAAAATCTTATTCTTAAAATTGGCTGCGAAGCAGTGCCAGGCGCTGTGCCAAATACAGATTGTTTTGACTCCTCGCAACAGTCCTGTAAGGCAGGTATTATTATTCCATTTTACAGGTAAACAGCTGAAGCCTAAAGAGATGAAGTCATTTCCTCAAAGTGGTATGGCTGGAAAGTGGTGGGGCTCAGCCTCGGATGTCTGCTTTCCTTTGGAATACACTTACAAGGGTGATGACGTTCAGGGGATCAATTCTTTCAAGTTGAAGAATGGTATCTTAAAGTTGTTACCCCGCATTGTCTAAACTACCTTTCCCAATTAACACTGATAGGCAGAAACAGCAAGCAGGATTTTCTCATGAATAGGTCCTGCATGCTTCTTAAGTCCATATTATCTTTCCATCATATTGTATGCCCTTTGGGAGTAGAAACCATAGCCACACAGTTGTTTCACTCCCATTATTCTTGGTGCGGTGCCCTTCGGTTAATGGCTGATTTTATGAAGTGTAGTTTTTTTATGGTTAGGCACTTGGTGTAAGTCGTTAACTGATAATACATGCCCATAATTTTAATGAAAATCTTTACTTTGGTATCTTGCTATCAAATAAGTTGCTTACGGTTTGTTCTGAGTTATGCCAAAAATGACTAGAATTATTTAACTCTATTTTTATAACCTTGAAATATGGAAAAGAGAAGCATGCAGGCATCTGGAGCAAAGCTCCAGAGGGAAGATAACTATAATCCTCACAATTGAAGGTTAGAATTTTATTGTTTCCAGACAAGTAGAGTATACATTTATTTTTAAATTGTTTTAAAAGTTTATGTATTTATTTTGAGAGAGAGAGCACAAGCAGGGGAGAGGCAGAGAGAGAAGGAGAGAGAGAATCCCAAGCAGTATCCTCACAGTGCAGAGCCTGACATGGGGCTTGAACCCACAAATAATGAGATTATGACCTGAGCTGAGATCAAGAGTCGGATACTTAACTGACTGGTCCACCCAGGTGCCCCTAATGGGTATACATTTAACACAGATGTTATACTGATAAACTCCAAGATTTACAAAATGAAAAAAATCAATGCAATGTATGGTAATTAGCTAGAGAGCTTGTGGGAAGTAATGGAGAGCACATGGGGCACAGTCTGTCAGGTTGACTTGAGTTCACATCCAGGCTCTGTCACTAATAGCTATGTCACTTGTAGCAATTCAAATAATCGTTTTGAAACTTAGAAGATTTATTACACGGAGTTTGTAATTTCTAACTTGTGATGTTCTGAGGATCAAATGTGTGTAAAACATCGAGACCTAAGTAGGCACCTCAGTGAGCAGTAATTACTATTATTGTCCTCATTGAAACCCAACACTCAGGACTATTTTGATAAGTCAGAGAATCTAATGAAGATGTCATCTTTTCTGGTTTTCTGGAGAATACCTTGTGGCTAAATGGAGAACCTTACAGTACCTGCCAGCCTTATGACAAGATTTAAAATTTCTGGTCCCACTAAGTGCTCAGAGTCACTCTCCCTTGTCATTTTATTACAGGCAGGTGTAATGTATGCATGCAGACCCATGATCGCCATTTTCCTCCTCACGGTTTTCTGCCCAAATCAGAAATCAGAGTAGGGAAAGAGGGCAAAATGCAGATTTGGGGGTGTTATCACAGAGGATCAGGTGTGCGCCACTTGCCTGGGGCCACTGGGCCTTAATAGTCAATAAGGTTCCTGGTTGAGGAGATCGCAGCTAACTTTTGTCTACTTCCTAAAAATCAGCACCTTGCAGAAGCCGAATGTCTACTGTCTATGGTTCATTTTTATGAGAACTGACACAAACTTGTAACTGTTTTGATTAAAGTCGAACATATTCGTTATTTGTGTTTGAATAGTTTAAAAGTAACAGTAATTCATCATTAAAACTGGCCCTAGTGAAGAGAGAAAAGAGCAATGAGCCAGAACAGAATCCAGAAAGAAATCCAATTATATGATAAATGCGTAACTGGCTTCATTCAGCGAAGGAGTTACACACAGGAAACAGCTTTGATTGTTCTCCCCACATTTCATTCAAACAGGCTCTGTCGTCTCTCTTTAGTGGCCTGGATATGATCTCAAGTCATCCAATAGCTTTTTGTCACTCTCATGTGACCAAATGGCCTCATTTTCAGACATTACAATGCCTGGGGTGCCTGGCTGGCTTACTCGGTAGGGGATGAACTCTTGATCTCAGGGTAGTGGGTGTGAGCCAGGCCTGGGGTGGCTTTAAGCTCACTTGAAAGAATAAACTAAAAATAAAAGTCTGGTCCGGGTATATAAAAATCTTATTTTGATATCCAGTTTAAAGCCTTTGCCTTCTTTCAGCTCAGGTCTGACTTATGGTTGACTCTGGAATGAGCAGGGAGTGAGGAAGAGTATGACCTGTTCTTTCACTCTGCTTGCCCCATATTCTTCCCACTTTTATATCTGCTAGGGTTAGGAGAAGGAGGATAATGAGTTTTATTGTTTTTGGTACTTTCCTTGTATCAGATGCCCTTTTCATTTCAAGTATTCAGATGCTGTCTCTTTTGTGAGGTCACGAGAGTTCTTTCCAGATTACATGTGGAATTTCTCCAGTGACTCTGAGAGTTTTTCTTCGTCCTGAGCTTTTGCCCCGGGCAGCACAATTCCAGTCATTTCCTGTTAGGCCTTTTGGCCCCTGCAGGCAGCAGCTTTCTTGGGGGATACCTGTCAAGTCAAGATGGCAGAAGTCTAGCTAACTGCTGGAATCTACTTTCATTGTTGTCATCTGGAAGGAAGAGATTGGTATCTCCCTGGCTAGGTAAAATGGTAAAATTTGCAGCCATCTCCATAGTGGTTCTCTTGGTCCCTCCTTTTCCTACAGGGGTTGAGGGAGAGAAAATCTCACAGAGCAGTTTCCTGAAATTCTCTTCAAAGAAACAGTCTTTCTAATGAATCGATAGCCTTCTTGTATATGTTCCCTGGTTTGTGGTCTTTTAATTCTTGTAAAGATGATGGATCTATTGGTTGGTTTTAGAATATTTGTGGGTATTGCTGACCTACTGCGTCAGGGATTAACAACTCAATATAAAAGAAATGCAACTGATCAATAAACGTAACTATAATTACATGTCCTCACAGATAACTTTCTGTTTGGTCTGCTTACAGACTTCTCCCCTTTTCTTACAAATTTTATCAGGTCTTCACTCTAATATTCTTTAACTCACTAACTCCCTGTCTGCCACCATTTGAATAGAAGCTTTTAAAAAAAAAATTTTTTTTTAACATTTATTTATTTTTGAGACAGAGAGAGACAGAGCATGAATGGGGGGAGGGTCAGAGAGAGAGGGAGACACAGAATTTGGGAGCAGGCTCCAGGCACCGAGCTGTCAGCACAGAGCCTGACGCGGGGCTCGAACTCGTGAACCACAAGATCATGACCTGAGCCGAAGTCGGCCACTTAACCGGCTGAGCCACCCAAGCTCCCCAAATAGAAGCTTTTTAAGATCAGGTACCTAGGGGTGCCTGGGTGGCTCAAGTCAGTTAAACGTCTGCTTCAGCGCAGGTCATGATATTGCAGTTTGTGAGTTCAAGCTCAGCGTTGGGCTCTGTGCTGACCACTTGGAGCCTGGAGCCTGCTTTGGATTCTGTGTCTCCCTCTCTCTTTGCCCCTCCCCCACTCATATTCTGTCTGTCTCTCTCTCTCTCTCAAAAGATAAACATTAAAAAAAGTTAACAACAACAACAACAACAAAAAGATCAGGGACCTAATCTCTGTTTCTTTTTTCTGACATATATCTAGTGACTGGTCCCAGTAGACTCTCAAATGGTTATTGAATAAATGTATATATGAATGAAAGAATTAAGAGCAAGTAAATAAAAACAATTGAATTGAGGAGGTTAAAAACTGAAACTACCCAGCATGGGTAAAATAGTGTATTCTCATTTCTGGAGGTGTAAATGAGCACAATATTTCTGCAGGAAGATTTGACAGTTTGCATCACATTTTAAAAGGTGCACCCCTTAAAAAAATAAAATAAAATGTGAGCCCTTTCAATCAAGTAATTCTACACTTTGGAACTTACCATAAGAAAATTATTGGATAAGTGCATGCGGTTGTTTATTAAAGTATTGTTTATAATAGGGAAAAGTTATTAGCAAGTGAAATGTCTATTAATAAATAGAAAGTTGATATATTGTAGTGTATCCAAATAGCCAACTATTATGCATTCACTAGAAATGATGTTATAACATCTATGTATCTTGACATGAAAAAAGTGATACAGTAGGGAAAAATAAATTATAAAGAAGTATGGATAGTATAATCCTACAAGATTATTCACCAAAATATTGACAGTACTTAATTCTTGAGTCATATTATGGGTCATTTTGCTTACCTTATATGCCCTTGTTTATTTTCTGAACTTTTTATACTGAACATGGGTTACTTTGATAACCAGACATTACAAGATAGCTTTTTATTTTAATTTATTTATTTTATTTTTTATTTTTTTCAATATATGAAATTTATTGTAAAAATGGTTTCCATACACAAGATAGCTTTTTAAAAGGTCATAGTTTACTTTTATAATATTATTTAATGAATCAAATGAAAAGAAAACAGATGAAGTAATATCTTTGTAGATTTCCAGTTTGCTTTCCTGAGGTTTTCTTAACTCTTGTTACTGCCACCTAGTGGATAAGTGTTAGTTTACTTTTTGACTATTTGAGAATATAGCTTGTTTTTTTTTCCCCCAAAGATGGTTCTTTTGACTTAAGAGCTTAAAAAAATAAGCAGGGAAGTATACTAAATGTTTAACAATTAGCTCTCTCTCCAGAAAACAAATGCATACATATATACACACAAACATGCATTTTTAGTGAATTTTACCTATATAAAGGATATACACAATTTATATAAAAGTAACACACAATTTACAAGTAATAATAAAGGAAGAAATACTCTTTATTTAAATTAAATACATCTAATTGATTACCAGAAAATGCTTTCATTGATTTATGCTGAACCTATGTGTCTGTAGCCAATCTATGGTTGCAGTACAACTATCAATTGACACACGGAGTTATATTCCAATCCACCAATTCTTTTCCCAATTATCATTAAATATTATATATGATCTACTGTATAACTATGTCCCACCCTTTTACAAATTGTATTCATTAAACTCAGATCTCAGTTTTTAGCACTAAATCAAACCCTTATGTGTAGCACTTGTAAATTTTGGTTGTATAAATATTCTTACCATAGTCAATTTCAGTCTACCAATGTGACATCACTGCACATGGATTTGGGAACAGACTCACAGTAGCACACAAGTATGTATAGTATTTTCACCATACAGGTATGATAGAACCTCAAAAGCATCAATAATAACCTCAAAACATCAATAATAGTAAAATATAGTAAATGTAGCATAATAAATAGGAAGTGATGAGTTTTAAATGTATATTTATCTTTATTTTTAATGTAATTTATTTAATTATAAGTTTACATAACTTAAATGACAGTTAAAAACAGGCTTGCAAAGTTCTTGAAAATTTAACACTTGGCTCTTGTTAGCCTGTGTGAGTCAGCTCCGGCACGTCCTTGAATATAGTTGTTATCTTTGCTTTCTGAGTTATCTTTATTGTTCTAGGAAAACTGCAGAACCATGAAAGAGCACCATTCTTAGAGTTTCTAATTTGTATTTGTATGGCATACGATGGCATGTTTTATTGTTATCTGCCATTAGTGCATGTTAAGGAGGAGTAATCGCTCCCTTAACATGCACTAATTATGGAGATTATTCTTCTTTAACGTGTGCTTTAAGCCTTTGAGCGTCTTGCAAAAAAAAAAAAAAAAGGAAGAAAGCATAAAAGATACATGCAAAGTTCTCAATTACTTACTGAAATTATTACTATACAGATATAATTATCTAAACTAAAATATCTCTTGGAAATACTTTATAATGTAATCTTTTTACTTTTAAATTCCTTCTCCACGTTGTCTCATTTAACCCTCTTAACAAACCTATTAAAGGGGGTATTATTCCTTTCATTTTACATGTTGGGAAACACGGATGCAAAGATGTAAAGGCGCTTGACCAAGGTCAGGAGAGATTAGGAGAGCTATGATCAGAATTTTTTTTAATGTTTGTTTATTTTTGAGAGAGAGAGAGAGAGAGAGAGAGAGAGAGAGACAGAGTGCGAGCAAGGGAGGGGCAGAGAGAGAAGGATACACAGTATCCGAAGCAGGCTCCAGGCTCTGAGCTGTCAGCAGAGCCCCACGTGGGGCTCGAACCCACGAACTGTGAGATCATGACCTGAACCAATGTCAGACACTTAACCGACTGAACCACCCAGGTGCCCCAGGAGGGCTATGATTATAAAGATGATAAAACAGCAACAGTGTCACAACAGAAAGGTTGGCTGAGCACTGAAAATATGCTAAACAATATTCTAAATACATTGCAGGTAGTATTTCATTTAATCCTCTCACGAACCATATAAATCTCCATTTTTCAAGTAAGGAAACCAGACCAGAGAGGTAGAACAGTTTGCCCAAGATTATAAAAGTAGTGGGGATCATGTGATTCACAGCCAGGTGTGTCTGACCCCAGAACCTGACTCTAAGAGATAATATAATCTCCTGCCCCCATTCCTTACCTGTCCCATGCATATGTAGATAAAATGCAATGTCATATTCTATCCATTTCTCAGGCAGCTATACTTTATTATAGCTTAAGTATTGCGAAAATAGTTTCAGAAAAATATCACTGAATACCAACTTTCTCTTGAAAGAGGATTGGTTTTCCTTTTTGTTTCTTAAACTTGCTCTTATTTCAAGAGCCTAAAAGGGATTTTAATATCTTTGCCTTAAATAAGTTAAAAAAAAAAAAAAAAAACTATGGTGAATCACATTAGTTTTTTTCCCCCCAAATCTGTGGTAGAAATACTACCAACTTAAACTAATTGTAGTATTTCTGAAACATACATATTATTTTGATTTCCGTTTTACTGTTTTTCTTTGTGCCCATTTTTCCCCTTTCCCTTTCTTTCCTCTGACACTTTTGACCTGCCCTGATCACCCTTGACCTCACCTGACAGTCTTCTCATCCAAGAATTAACATATGGTAGTAATTTTTCTTCTTTGAATATTTTAATACCTAGGAGAAGAATACACCATAGCTATTCTTAATAATAAATAATTAAAACTGGTTTCTCATAACAAATATACTTTATCATACCACATAGAGTTTTGTTTGTTGATTTTGGTTGAATGTGTGTCTTTCTGCTAACTGGATAAACTTAATATCCTGCCATTTGGGGGACTGCATATTTTTAAACGATTAGCCACTACGTAGTACAGCTTCATTGTTCTCAGCTACACATGTTCCTATTTTGCATCATTCCAGAAAGAAGTAAAGTGCTGCATTCAGATATTTGGTGCTATGGGAAACTTAAAGGCTGGAATTCTTTTCTGATGTTCCAGAGGGGGAGATGTTCACAGCAAGGACCACCCTGCTTACTATTCCCAAGCCTCCGCATATGGCTGTGGGGAGAATCCTATCATTAGTTTTTTGAGAGGATTACATATGTGTAGTGTGCAATAATTTCAGAGCTTTGACATTAGAGTTTCTCATATGGGACTCTTTCTGATAGATATTAATTCCCAGTTAAGGAAGTTAAACTTCTGGCATTCTCTAGAGGTCAAGCCACTGACTTTTCCCTGGCTCTCCACTCTACAAGAAGGTAGTTCTTTTTTTTTTTTAATTTTTAAAAATTTTTTTAATGTTTATTTTTGAGAGAGAGAGAGAGAGAGAGAGAGAGAGAGACAGCGCACAAGTTGGGGAGGGGCAGAGAGAGAGACACACAGAATCTGAAGCAGCCTTCAGGCTCTGAGCTGTCAGCACAGACCCTGACCTGAAGCGGGGGGGGGGGGGGGGGGGCTCAAACCCACAGACTGATATCATGACCTGAGGTGAAGTTGGTCACTTAACGGACTGAGCCACCCAGGTGCCCCTAGAAGGTAGTTCTTTTGCTTGCTTGTCACAAAAGCTTGCCTTTTGAATTTTGGTAAAATTATCAGGTGTTTGGTGGTCTAATAAACATCTCATACATCTTGCAAATAAATAACTAACCACAGAGAGCTTATCCACCCCATTCAAATATCTCAATTTTTCAGTTTCTTTTAGGTGGTTGAAGTCACATGCACAGATATTTTCTGCTTTTGTATAAATGTGAAGGCAAAAAACAAAAACAAACAAACAAAAAAAAAGCCAAACAAACAAAAAAAGAAAGTAGGATATAGAATAGGGTAGGTTGGTTCTTTATAAACTCAGAAAAATGCAGTAACTTCTGGCCATGTTTTAAACCCAAATGAGATTTCAGTATCTAATTGCTATTGCTATGTGAATAATTCGGTTTCTTTTTATAGAATTAAATTTACCACTGGATAATGATGCCCTCCTTTCTTCCCACCCCTTCCCTCCCTCCTTTTTTTCCTTATTTCTCCTTTCTTACCTCTCTCTCTCCCTCTCCCTTCCTTCCATTTTTCCAAAAGCTAGTTCAGTAATATGTCAGCACTGAAGAGCATAGTTCCCTCTACCAAATTACAATGGCAAAAATCACTTCCATTAAATTATTTTCTGGACCAAGGCAAATATTATTTGAACTCTAGTTATGCCATTTACTGTCTATGGAAACAATGAGATAAAGTATTTAAATGGAAGAGATTGTGCACTAGGAATCCAGATGGCTCATGTCTAACACATAATTCAAATACAAGCACACTACTAAGAACTCTGAACTGTTAAACAGGTGGTGGCTTTGGGACTTAATTCAGTAGAAAATAGCATTAACTCTCTAGACCAGTAATTCCCGGCTTTCATCCTCCATTGATTTTTAATAGATTTAATTTTATTTGGCCACTACCCATTAACATTGATTTCTAACCAAAATGGATAGCAAAATATAAATATAGTCTTTAGGAAGACTTTGGTTTCTTAAACTAGGAAGGTGCTAATTTTAGAAATGAAAAAGTTGAGAGAATTATCTGGCCATCTTTTCTTTTTGTATGTAGATCTAAAATTATAAATAGGGTCTGTTTGCTGGTATGAGTGTAAGATGGGATGATATTTGGGGAAAATAATTTGGAAATATGTATTAAACAGATGAAAATGTACATAAGCAAAAAGTCAACTTTTAGGAAGTGGTCCTAAGCAAATAATCCTAAATATACAAAAACAAACAAACAAACAACCTTGCATGGCCAAATATGATTATAATTGTGAAAAATGTAAATCTTTGGCAAGAGGTGTCAAGATACTTTAACTATGCTCACATTACAATTATGTTAACAAAAACAAGGCAGTAAAATGGAAATTATGGCAACGTAAGTAAAAAAAAGCGATGGAAATCATTCTTTGATAAAATCATGTAAAGTTCACTAAAACCAGGGCAGCAATTTAAGCTCTCTATGGAAGAAAATGCCAATATATTAATAGTGGTTGTGGGATGAATATTTTTCATCTTTTTTAAGTTAAAAAGGTCATATTGCCTTTGTAATGAAAAATATGAAAACTCAGAAGCTGCATTCCTGACCCAGAACTAGGCATCAGATTAACCTAGGCCTAATGATTGAATAAACCATTTTTAACTCACATAATAATTTAAGATTACGCTCAAGGTAAGAGTTTTTAATAGTGAAAGGGCCAGAACCTTTGAGATCATGTATTCTAAATTTCCATTTGGAATGTAGATGTGTGAACATTAGTAACAAGAAAGACTAAAACCCTAGTCTTTTTTTTTTTTTAAGTTTATCTTGAGAGAGACAGAGACAGTGTGAGTGGGGACACGGCAGAGAGGGAAGGAGAGAGAGAGAATCCCAAGTGGGCTCTGTGATGCCAGCTTGGAGCCTGTCACCGGGCTTGAACTCGTGAGCCGTGGGATCATGACCTGAGCTGAAACCAAGAGTCAGATGTTTAACCGACTGAGCCACCCAGGTGTCCCTAAAGCCCTACTCTTTTAATTCTTAGTCCAAAATCTTTTTTAAAATTAATTAATTAATTTTTAAATTTACATTCAAGTGAGTTAGCATCTAGTGCAACAATGATTCAGAGTCCAAAATATTTTAAACCACAAAACATCTTGTAATTTTTTTTAAAGTGAAAATGAAATTATTGCTCAGTTGATTATGTAAGGAATTACAATTTACCACATGGTACGCATACAGCCTGATACAATGGGATTCTAGACTACCGTGTCATAAATATTACTTACTAAAAACAAGCATTATATATGTAGTAGTATGCTGGGCATAATAAAACATTGTATATATAATTGCCAATATTTATGTGCTAATATTTGGTCATTAGTAGAATTGAGGGAGAACCAAAAACAATGGACTCATACCCCTAGTTAGGAAAGTTTGTGTGGATGCCATCTTGTTCCCTAAATATATTTTTTCTCTGGCAAGTACAGGCATTTATTTACTCACATGTTCACTTAGTAGATAATTATAAATCACCTATGATGTGCCAATTGCTGTTCTTAGTACAGGAGAAATAATGGTTAGTATAAATATATAAAAACATTAGAAATAATTGCTTTTCTATTCTTCCCTCCAAAAAGAGCCATTGCATTTTATAAGTATCACGCATCCCTAAGGTACTCATTGTGGATAATCCCTCAGTCATTACTACCTGAGTTCTTAATGAAAAAACTGAAATTGAATGAAGACCATTCAATGCGTAAAGACATTGAGTGCTCTGGGTTTTGGTTAAATTTAATGGCTAAAAATAGAAAGACACTGTCCATACTATGTATTTCTTTTTTTTTTTTTTTAATTTTTTTTAACGTTTATTTATTTTTGAGACAGAGAGAGACAGAGCATGAATGGGGAAGGGTCAGAGAGAGAGGGAGACACAGAATCCGAAACAGGCTCCAGGCTCTGAGCTGTCAGCACAGAGCCCGACGCAGGGCTCGAACTCACGGACCGTGAGATCGTGACCTGAGCTGAAGCTGGTGCTCAACCGACTGAGTCACCCAGGCGCCCCCATACTATGTATTTCTAATGCAGTTTTTAAAAAATGGCCTTTTAAATTTCCCTAAAGCAAATCTGCAATATTGCCCTTGTCTTAAAGATTTCATGTATACTACATAAGATCAATTGTTTGGTATCCTTTTTGAGTTGACTTTACTTGAAAATCATGTTATGATGCATTATTAATGATTAATAATTGTTACTAATATTATTAATAATAGGGCCAAATGTTTATCCCTATCCAATGATAATGGTTATCTTATTGGGACAAGGGAAGTTAAAAGGGAGAGTGGAACCCTAACTTAACCTCCAATGCAACAGATTTTCCAGATGAAAAAAGTTTATGACATGTTAATTTTTTATGTGATTTATTTATTTATTTTCAAACATTTTTATTGTTTTTGAGAGAGAGAGAGAGACAGAGCGCTAGCAAGGAGGGGAAGAAAGAGAAGGATACACAGAATCCAAAGCAGTCTCCAGGCTCTGAGCTGTCAGCATAGAGCCCGACGCGGGGCTTGAACCCACACACCGTGAGATCATGACCTGAGCCAAAGTCAGATGCTAAACCGACTGAGCCACCCTCCCCACTGCCACAGATAAGAGGATGCTTCTTAGGGATTTTGAAAGTTATTTTCAAGTCTCAAGTGCTTTAATCAATGCTTGCCTAACTGTATTGATGCAAAGGTAGAAAAGTGAAGGTTTGGTAACCTTGTGAAAATATTATGGGACACACATATGTATAGATAGGTAGATAGATAATGGTCTTTTCTACCTGAGACAGTCTCTGTAGTATAATTGTCTTTCATGACCAAAATTCGTACCTCAAATGTGTCCATATGTAGGAATGTAGGTGCATTTTAGTTTTTATGTTTGTAACTAGCAGTGTTAACTAATGCAAGTGCTGGTGTTAAGATCAAAGAGCAGAAGTCAAAGGAACACTGGTTAACAGACCCAGGAAGATTGGGAGCAGAATTATCGGATCCAGCTCCAACTACTTGCGGGGTCCCCGAGGAGTACCAGTTGGAGGAACCCCCTTTGAAATCTGACTTAGAACTGTCAACAATTGCAAATGTTCCTACAACCTGGAGGCCAAGGCTTAGACAGACTTAATGTTAAGCAGCTGAAGTAGTTTGAAACCAAAAAAGTAAAGTGCATAATAATAACTCTGATGAGCCTTTCATTGTACTGGTATTCCATGGTGACACTGGTAATAATAGTCATTTACTTAAAATAACCCAGGTAGAGACAAAAGTCTTTGTGTATTCAAGCCAAACAACTCAGATGAATAGGTTACCTAGGAGAAAAACTTTCGGGAAAACCATACTGTAATAGAGTTAAGCTCACCTGTGTCAGTGATATCAGGAGGTGCCACCGTATTTCTGTCCAAGAGCCTTCTTCTGGGGCAAGGTTGCCTATAGGGTGGCTGTAGATGAAATGTATGCAGGGTGGATGTAAACCGGAGAAGTAACAGTGTTAATATCTGCTTTAATTTTTAAAAATGTTATTGTTTTCTTCTGGTATCTCATTTCCAAAACCATTCAAAATGACAGAAAATAGATGAGTATTATACCAGGGACATAAAAAGTTTCTCTTTTCTCTTTTTAAAAAAGATTTTATTTTTAAGCAATCTACACCCGACTTGTGGCTCAAACCCACAGCCCCAAAACCAAGAGTCACATGCTCCACCATCTGAGCCAGCCAGGTGCCCAGGAAGTTCATATTTTCTAACCAGTTTTCCCGGTTCCCAAATGTAAGCACAGTTTGCTTTCTTCTGTGTTTGTTTTTTAAGAACCAGAACCCAAAACATCCTTTATTAATTAATTAATGTTTTAAAAACATCCTTCAATTTAAAAGAATTCATTAGTTCTAAACTTTGGGGCAATGATAACATTCCAAATTAGATTGTATTTCGTTCAATACCAGAATTAAATCAATTAAAAAAAAAAAACCCACAAGCACTATTGTCTTGATAAATTTATTCTTTAACATAATAAATTAGTCAAATCACTATTTGTATATCTGGAACTGATATAACACTGTATGTTAACTATGCTGAATTAAAATAAAAACTGAACAAATTAAAAATAATAAGTTAGTGACACTTCTTAATTAATGGTTCTCTGCCATTGTTTTCCTCAACGGTAGCATTTTTATAGTAATAAGAGTAATTTATTTCTTATAATTGGTTTGCCAAGTTTCCTCCTATGCTTTTTCCCCCTTTTTACTTTCACAGTATCCCTACAAGGATACTGAGGGTAAGTATCATCACTTCAATTTACAGATAAAACCAAGCTTCTGGAAAGTTCATTTTTTCCCTTAGGACATAACCTCCATATTATTTTCAGTTTGCCACATTGCCTTAAATCATCAGACACTTTCACAAATAATCAGATATGTGAGGTGTTTGCAATACTCAATTTCCATACCAATCTTGTGTAGCATTATTATTTTTTAAGGTGTATTATAAATTTTTTAGCGTATGTAAATTATTTAAGTAACTGCTGCTTAATAGAGACAAATAGGGCTACAGATACAGTTCCATTACAAAAATGTCACTACCGAGAACAGTTTTGCACAAAAGCTACCTCGTTGTCTGGGCAGACAGCCCACAGAAAGTGCTTGTCTGATCTAGTTGCAATGAATTCTCTGTGAAGAAAAACAAGCGCTTTCTCTGGATTCTAAAAGTCAGTATAACGATAGCAGCAAAACTCTTATGTGCTACTTTCACTGTAGATAGGAAAAGGAGAACTGAATTAAGGTTTGAGTTTTTAGGGCTATGGAGTGATAGTTACTTGTTTCCATCTTAAAAAGATTACCAAACAGAACCCTTCTCTACTTCAATATTACCAAAACAAAGCTGCAAACATAAAGATTCCGAACACAGGATGGAGAAAGGAGAAGTGTGTGTTTAATAAATTCCCTATTTCTTTAATGAACTCAGTACTTTCAAATGCTTTAGGGACTGGGCCTTGGCTTACCTGTAGGTACCGTAGGTTGAAAAACCATTGGCTTTCTACAGATTGTAACCAGGATGAAAGCATGCTCCATTTCCCTTTGTCATGTTTAAGACAGTTGTACCATGTGTCTATGGTCATCTTCTTGTTAGCAATTTTGTCTCCTTAAGTTAATGTGAGGTATTGTGCAGATGATCTTCAGATAAAAATTGCCAGCATAATTATAACAACTAGAGCGGACTGAATTGTTGCAGGAAGTGAAAAGAATGCAGTGCTTCTTAACCCTGTCTGCCTATTATAATGACTTGAGGGCCTTTAACTATACTGATGTTGGGCCCCTCTCCAGAGATTCTGATTTAATTTATCTTGCATGGGGCCTGGGCTTAGGAGTTTTTCTAAAGCTTTCAAAGTACCTACAATGTGCAGTTCTAGTTAAGAACCACTAATCTAGTCTGTGGTCCTCAAACCTTGGTTCCTTGTAGATAATGAGGACTAATTAAGGAAACATGCGTAAGTCCCACCCCAACTTAATGAATCAGAATCTAGGGAGAGAGGACTGCCAGCATCTTTTTAAAAGCGTCTGAGAATCACTGATTTATGGCAAAAGGAAAATGGCATGACTTCACTAAACCTTAATTAGACTTAAATATGGAGTTGCTCAGTGATAGGAAAGGAAATCATTTACTCTGGGAATCTCCAGTAGGTTACTGCTAATCATTTGTGTGCTGAAGTGTTATTTCTTTTTATACCCCAGCTTATCTTCAGCTAATAGATGAATATTTCCTGATTATTTAGTTTGTTTCCCACCATTTAATTATTTTTTATAATGCTTAATAGTCAATTACCTAGGAGAAATGTTTAATAGGCAGTGGCATGTTCTGTCTCTGTTGTCCTGGCAATGAGATTGACTTTTCTAAGTCATCTGGAGCTGCTCCCTCCTCTGAAAGCAATATGAGAATGTAGTTTGATTTAATTCTTTCTCTTTCAAAGCCAAGTGTATTTCCAAGTACATGTTGGTTATCTTGGTGGACTCTTTTAGTTTTTAATGATCTTGATGATAATAAAGCCATTCCCACCTTTATAGTTGTGCTGTACAAGGCAAGAACATTCTTTTCTGGGAATGCACCATACTTCATGCATCTATTACCTCTTAACTTCTAATAGTCAAAATATCATGCCACCAAAGGTAATTATAGCTCCCAGGTGAGTGGGTTTTAGTAAGATTGTGTAGATTTCAGTCATTCTTGAAATTACAGAAATAATTTATTAGTTCAAAATTTTGATAACTAAAAATAATCTATGGGCCACAGTAAGAGAGTAGCAGTTGGCTTTATTGTGGATGTTCAGAGAAGCAACAGGGTTAATTTGCTTTCCCAATTCAATCACTATTTCTCTCCATGACACTTTTTGGTCTCAATGGGTCTAAAATGGAAATAAGAAAACATTTTTAACTTTTCACATATTTCCCTCAAGGAAAAATAATAGCATACAAAATCTTCATAAGATATGGAAAAAAACATGTCTATATAGAATGTGATAATTTTAAGAATCAGTTATAATTCAAAATATCTAACATAACTTTGAAATAACAAAATGAAAATTACAAGTGATAACACCCAAATACTAACACAATTAGATGTTTTCTGTTCTTTTACAGTCTTTATGCCTATATTTATAGTAGCCAACCATTTACCCTTACTAATAATGTTGGTATTTTGTAACCACTCCTATGATTGAATATAGTCAAACTATTTACCATGTTAATGCCTGCATTATATTGTTGTTCAACTGTATCTCTATTGTAGATTCTTATGTTATTTACAAAAAGAATGACATTTTCAATTTTTACTATCCTTTTATCTCTAGATGATATTTTGAAATTTGTTTTTAAAGTTTATTTATTTTTGAGGCAGAGAGAGACAGAGTACGAGCAGGGGAGGGGCAGAGAGAGAGAGAGGGAGGCACAGAATCTGAAGCAGGCTCCAGGCTCTGAGCTGTCAGCACAGACCCCGATGTGGGGCTTGAACTCTCCAACTGCGAGATTGACCTGAGCAAAAGTTGGATGCTAACCTGACTAAGCCACCCAGGAGCCCCAGTAGATAATATTTTGAATCACATATGTTAAAATATTTCTTCATAGCAAACTATGCAATACTGTATTTTATAATAATACTTATTGTCTAATTTTACCAAGCCATCAAAATTCATAAAAAGAATTTTAATGACACTTTCAAATTTAGAAAGACTCAAAATTAATATGTTTAAATAGGATTATATGTCACATTAAGTATAAAACTTTTAAAAGTTGAAATCTATAAACATGTTTAATTATAATACGTTAACTATGTGCATCAATTAAGGTTAAAATACTTTAGGCAGAAACTACAATGATATGTTTCCATTGCCTTGTGAACACTTATGCTGTGAAACCCAATTATATTATAAATGTTTGATTAAACTTATGATATCTTCTGCTTCTTCCTAAAAGATTATATGACTCATTAAAAAGTTAAAATATACTAAAATAATTTTTATTAATGCAATGCAAGCATAACTTTTTTCATATGTATTTCTCATTATAAATGTAATCCATAGAGGCACCTGGGTGGCTCGGTTGGTTAAGCGTCCGACTTCAGCTTAGGTCGTGATCTCACAGTTTTTGAGTTCGAGCCCTGTGTCAGGCTCAATGCTGACAGCTCAGAGCCTAGAGCCTGCTTCGAGTTCGTGTCTCCCTCTCTCTCTCTGCCCCTCCCCGCCCCTGCTCACACTCTGCTTTCTCTCTCTCAAAAATAAATAAACATTAAAAAAATGTAATCCATATTACTAGTAGAAAATTTAGAAAATTATTCACAGTCACATTAATCACATAAATTAATGTTAATGTTTGGTTTTTCATTCTAGTGTTTTTAAAATAATATGTATATATACATATACAGTTTTTAAAAGCAAATTTGTGATCATATTAAAAATTAATTTTTAACTGAATTATTTAATAAGAATTTCTTATGTTTGTAAATATTCACAGGAAATATTCTCTTCTCAGTGTTGCACTTTTCTTTCTTTCTTTTTTTTTTTTTGGCTATATCAGGTTAATGTTATAGTGAACATTTTTGTTTCTAGAATAAACTTTTAGAGAATTAAAGATGTCCATATTTGAATATCACTGAAAACTATAACCATATGTAAGATAGTAGGTATAGAAAATAATATATTCTACATAAGCCCTTAAAAATCTATTATGAAATTGTTTTACAAACATTTAAGAAACTGGATCTGTGGTGTTTGATTGGCAATGCATAAAATGGGGTAAAACCTTATTAAATGATATTGTTGCGCCTTCTGACCCCCTCTTCTTGGAATGGCAAAATCTCATTTTCAGCCTGAACAAGCACTGTCAATAAATATAGGAAAATGTAAGAACACTTGATGAGAGCTTGGAGGTAGCACGTCAGGGAAAATTGCTGGTTGTTTTGCCATAATAGTTATTTGGGGATGTTCTTAAGACACATTAAACAGTTCTGAATTGTAGGAGAGAATATCTTCTTTACAGAGAATTTAGACATTTTCTCAGTTGAACCTCTCATGAAATAAGTACTTATAAATGTTAAATGCTGAAATATTATGGCATTGTACCGAGTTGCAAATAAGGAAGTAAATGCAGTGTCCTCTCTACATTCCAGGACAGTGCAACTTGCAAGCTCGCGTATGGCCTTAGCTTTCCCTTGTCGGAGACAAAGGATGGCCGGATTAGCTCCTATTTCTTCCTGGGACTGGGAACCAAGAGTCAAGGCTAGATTAATCCAACTCTTTCCTTTTGTAAGTGAGTGAAATGATGCTACAAGAGGCTAAACAGCTTCCCTAATAATCCCCACACAGTTCTGTGCCAGAGCTGAAACATGCCTTTGCAAGACCTACTTTGATCACCACCATGTAGTATAGAGATTCAGAAGTCTCTCCTTCTACTTATGATCAAAACAGTAGTTTAGATGACAGAAGTCGCCCATATTATAATGGCTCTTGCCTTTTTTTAATCTGAAAAATGCTACTGAAATGATGCGTACATTTCTAAAGGTGTGAAAGAATAAAAATGAGCAGAGGTAAAACCAAAGTAAACTAAAAGTGTTAATGATTTCATGATTTCATATTATACTAGTTTTTATTTTAGTTAGAACCTTCATTTCTTGCTGTATAATCACACTGAGATTTTAAATGCAAAATCCTTGGTGAGGATGGCAAAAATGGAGAGATAACAGCTTGCTTATTTTAATATTTAATCATCTCCCCTCTCAGCTTGAGGTGAATAGACAGAGGCTTGTGGATATGTCAAGGAAGAGTGTGGAATCTATTGTCTCCCATAAAGAAAAATCTAACTGATCCATTTCATCTACTCTACAGGCATCTTGCCCTAGTAGTTGATAGTAGATTACGTATGCTACTAGGCAAAATTAGATAATGCTTACTTGTTTTTTTTTTCCATCTCTGACCTTTTTTTATTCCAGAGACATTTACCCAGTAAATTTATAGAATGTGTAAATCTCAAAAACATTGAACTCTCTTTCAGTTGGTTATTCATTTGAAGGTCTTTCCTATGAATCATTAATCAGTATTTAACATTAATTATTAGTAGATTAGTGTTTTTCTTGAGCTGAAAGTTTTATTACTGCACAGGGTTCAAAGAGGTATTAGCGCTATTGAATAATGGTCAGATGAATGGATCCTCTTTAGCCACAGATTTTACTTTCAGAGGTTAGGGCACACTGGGACATTTATCACCTCATTGTTGACAGGGCTCATTGGACTGGCTGGATGATGCTGTTTCCTATCTCAGCTCTCCTACTCCAGGCGTTTGGCTGAGAGGATGGCCATCCCAGAGAAAAGAGTGTTTTTAGTTGAGGAATTGTTTATGCAGCCTTAGGCCAGATTTTTTCTTCTATTTGTCTGTACTAAATGTATCCTGGACAGAGGATGGGAATGGGAAATGGGAATACAGAATTTCTTCAAAGACTGATTCCCTACAGTATTATCACCTTTTTTTCCTCTCTCTTGAATCTTTTTTCACATTGTGATTGCTGTTGCCTATAGCAACCACCATCACAACATTCAAAGCAATTTTTACTACAGTGGGAAGGAATCCCAAGTTAGAAATTGCATGCTTTTTCCATACAGGACACATTCTTTCATTACTTAATTAGCTCAGTGTAGGGTTAAAGCATTAAACAATCTCTTCCAGAGAGTTTAATATTTTTACTAGCCCTTTAGTTGCTCACTTTTTTCCTGATACTGACCTTTCTTGATTGTTCACACCATTTTAAGCTGGTGGTAGATCCCTGGAAAAACAGGGTCTTTTTGTGTCTTGGCCTCAGATCCGTCTCCTCAACCTGAATTAAAAATGCTATCTTAATACCTATAGATTAGAATTAATTAGCTAGCTCTTTGTTTGGTCCAGGCACTATGCTGGAGGCTCTGCATACATTGTTTAATCTTCACATGAAACTTGCAGGGTAGGTGTAATCATCATATTCCACAGATGGGAGGAAGACAGGGGCTCTTACCCCAGGTCATGTAGTTAATAAATGGTGTCTAAATCTCTCAGACTTCAGGCACTGGAGCTCTTTTCATAATCCACACTCACTCTGTTAGTGAGAACTACTTCAGCTTCACTAAATACTCTTTGTTTTGGATATGCAGCGTCTCATTTCTCCTGAGGTAGAGTCTACCGTTTTCTGAGTATCCAGGGTGTAGGTGTTGGCCACATTTTCCCTCCGTACCTCCAATCTCTCTCTGAAATTTTTATCCTTTCAGCCTTCCTTTCTGACTTCTCAGAGAGTCTTTGGCTTTGCTCAGGGCTTCAAAGTTGAACACTTTATGCTGTTTCCATAAGAAGTTCGGACTCTGTATGGGAAGGCTTAGGGGAAATGGAGGAGAAGGAGGAGAAGTTAATTTAAGGCTAATGCTCTGAAGAGGCAGAATATGAACTGAATGCTATGGAGGAGAAAAGCTCAAGCAAACTTCATCTAGTCAGTTTTTTCAAAATATTTTAGGATATTTTCTCTATAGAATATTTGTTCTTACATTTAACCCAACTTTTGTCCCGTGAAATGAGCCTGTATCCTCTCTTTCTGTTCTTGGTAGATATGGGTAGCAATTTATTCAGCAACTTCCTTTTAAATTTGATAAGGAGTATTTATTTTGTCATAGCTGAGCCCTCACATAAGATTTAATATGGTCTCACTGGTGGTAAGTCTGAGAGGGCTAGTATCGAATTCTAAATACTGTTTTTGATGCAAGCCCCTTTCATACTGTCTTATTTGATAATATTGCATATATATATATATATATATATATTTGTCTCTACTAAATTTCCATATATACATATATGTATGTACACACACACATCCATATATGTGGATAATATATTTAGATGATGCTTTCATATATAAATATAAATATAACCTCATTTTAATTTATTTCTACCCGACTTCATTCTATAAATGATAAATAATTCAGGCTAACCTACAACAAAAATACATATAACAAAATGGGAAAATATAAATGGAAATTTAAATTTATGATTACATAAAATATGCTAACATATAATTTTAAAAATGAAAACTCCTGATTCATGAAAAGATAAAATGAATGCATGCTGCAGATTTCATTCATCTTATTAACTGATGAGGAAAAAAGTAAAATGTTAAAAACCTAGCCAAAGAACATTTGGTTTTTATTAGATTTATTGCAATTTACTAGATTGCTAGATTAGATACAAAACTGGCTATTGTCCAACAGGGCCATAAACCACAATTTTGGGGTTCCACTGGATAGTGATTATTTGCATATCTATTAAACCAAATCTACAAGTTAACCTCTGTCCTTACACATTGTGAATTGTCACTAAATACAATGTCAAGCCCAGCACTGCCCTGAAAACATACCTAATAATTTCTTTTGCCTTTTCCCAAATTTTGGATAATTTTTCTGACAAATAATTCTTAAAATTTGTGTAAAGGACCATGATCAAGGTGGGAAATGAAATTTAGGTACATAGGCAGTAAGGGCCTACATAATTGCTATCCTTGAAACCGGCATTTAGTTTCAAGTTCTGTGGAAGCCCAGAATGGAAGATGTGAAAGGTTAGAGGATTTTATGGATAGAAAAAAGAAGTACTTCAGTTCCTTCAAGGAAGATAAGTTTCTCTTCAGAAAAAAGACACATGTACCTGAGGAGCTTCATACTGGGGCTTGGAATTTCACATCTCACAGTCTTTACACAGCCATCCAGCAAATGAAAAAACAGACGTCAGAGGGCTGTTTTCTTGGAGTACACTGTAATGGAAGCCTTGAGTGTAACATTGAAATCCACTCAGAGAAACCAGTTCCAGTGGAGCAGGGGTGGAGTGAGAAGGGAGAGGAAATGATAATTATAGTCCAGGAGTCTGGTTTGAAGATGGCCTACTTGATCCGTCTCTAGCAGTGGGTCTTCATCAAAGGAATGTAGAAGGATCACTCAAGGTTTCCTTTTCACAATTCTGTCAAGAGCAGTGTTAAGTTTAAGGGAGAGGAGTCTTTCCAGGGTAGGCAAATAAAGTAAACTTACTTAGCATAGTGCCTGGCATGGAGTAAATGTTCGATAAACTGTAACTGCTATTATCATCATTGTAATTATTACTATTATAAAATAAAATTTTTAAAACCATTTTGAAGTTTATTTAATTTTTTGAGACGGACAAAGCGAGCACCCAAGTGGGGATGGAACAGAGAGAGAGAGAAGGAGACAGAGAATACCAAGCAGGCTCTGCACTGTCAGCGCGGGCCTGACACAGGGCTTGAACCCACGTACAGTGAGATCATGACCTGAACCAAAATCAAGAGTTGGGCGCTTAACCCACTGAGCCACCCAGGCACCCCCAAATAAACTTTAATATGCCCCTTAGATATTTAGGTGGGCATGTCAGGTAGACCCAAGTTCAGAGGATAGAAGGGGACTGGTGATAAATGTTCGAGAGTTACCAGTGTACAGGAGTTATTGTAAGCCAGAGGAGGGACTGGAAAAGACAGGTTAAGGCCTTGTCAGTATGATAGTACAAATAGTGAATGTGGGGGTGATAGTACTCAGGCTTTCACAAATATAATTTCCTCAATAAGGCTTGATACGAGTAGGACAACAGAGAGTTGAGGTTATTTTCTCTGGAATGCATAGCTTTCATGTTTTTATTTTAAAAATCAAATGAGCAGATGTAGTTAGAGTTTCCCCAAACTCTAGCAAATAGGTGTGGTAGGACATTTCTATCCCCATTTATGACTAAAGTATAGAAATGTGAAGCGATATGCTCAAGATTTAACCGTATATGTATAAATATATACTTATATAATATAACTAGAATAATATATTAACAAATATATATTATAGATTTATCTAGTAGATGGCAGAGTCAAGTCTTGGCCTCAGAACTCCTGGCTAGTTTATGGCTTTTCTATCTTATCTTTCCTCCCCCATTATGTTTATCTCTACTCTCCTGGCCGAGTTTTGTTGCCTTGCTTTTGATAAAGGATCCAATTAGATACAGTCTCAGAGCTGATTAATGTTTTCTCAGATCCTAGCCTCTGCCTTCCTCTCAGCCTGGCTTCCTATGCAGATTTAATGAGCGTGTTCCTTGTGCCATCACTGAGAATATTGACTGAAATCTTAAATAATGTAGGCTCAGGGCCACTTCTGACCATTGTTCCTTCAGTCTGAATAATCACACTTTGGGTGATGGGTTGTGTGATGTAGGTGGTTCTCCATTAAGGAACTAGATTAAAACCAGAAACTTATTTCTTACGGGCCACTGCACTGTTGTTAGGGGTCAGTCACTGTCCAGGTGACTGGATGGATAGCTGAAAATAAGAAATATTTCATTATAATCTTAGGAAAGTCTCAAACTACTTATGTCACCATAGAAAAAGAAAACCATTAAAAGGTATAATAACTAAAGCAGTACCTTACCCTGACCTTGCCTCTTGATTTCCTGGGACATAAAAATTGTTTGCTACAGCAGTCAGCTTTGGATTTGTGGTGTGTTTGAAAAACAATTCAAATCATGTATTGGAAAGAGGCCAGAGACCCATCTGCTGAGAGTTTGTCTTTCTAAATTGGGCACAGTGCATAGTGCTGAGGGAAAATGACACACCTCTCTTATGAATATTTTCATGAACCTTCGCAGTCTCTAGAGAATCCACCCATGCACTGTTAAATTGTGTCATTTGTGGGAACACAACGACAAGGGCTAAATTAGGAAGTAATACAGATTTAGCAAGAAAACGTTTTCCATTCAAAGGGGACTTTGCTAATTTCCTGTGTCCAACATAAAAAGGGATCGAATAAGCAACATAAAGTGCTAATCCCAAAGGCTTACTTTCTCGTTACTAAATTAAAATACTACCTGATATTTCATATAGATCATCACACAGAGTGAAGTGGAATTATAAAATATTTGTGAAGAGAGGGAAAATACAATAAAAGGAAGGAAGTGAAGACGTAGACAAACCTGGACTGTAGTCTATTTTTCCTTCCATCTCCTCACTATAAATAAACAACAGCACTAATAGCCAGACTTAATTAAGTGCTTTCTATGCATTGGGGACTCCATATGGATTATCAGGATAATTTTACTTCTTCACTTTATAGGTGAGGCCAGTGTAGAATTTGGAGAGTTTGACAAATTAGTCTCATTTCCCTAGCTAGTTTTCTGTAAAGAGCTCACATTCCCCATAGAAATTCCTTTTTGGTTTCTTCTCTCCCACTCTCCAATTTAGCTCCTGTGGCAAAAGTAGAGAAAGAAGAAAGGAAGTGAACACAGGTTGGTCTCTGCCTACATGAAAGAGGGGAAGCAGGGTTATCAAAAGAAGAGTGGGAATGCCATAGAAGGAATTTGGCAGGTGACCTATTCCAACATTTTCATTTTTGGTTGGCGTAGCTATTTAAAGATAGTAAAATGAAACATTTAGTTAAAAGTAAATCTGGATTAGAAACTGATGTTACCTGGGGCGCCTAGGTAGCTCAGTTGGTTAAGGGTCAGACTTTTGATATCAGGGTCATGGGTTGGAGCCCTGTGGCAGGCTGTGCGCTAACAACATGGAGCCTGCTTGAGATTCTCTCTCTTCCTATCTCTCTGTGCCACCCCACTTCTTTTTAAATAAACATTTTTAAAAAAACGATGTTACCTATTCCCAGCCCAGCACTTCTCAGATATCACGTTGCCTTTTGTCATTTCAAATCCTTTTTCCTTCCACTGAGAAAAATCGAAGTTACTTATCTGACATTATCTTTTGTAAAGGAATCTACTGTTTAGGAACTTTCATTTAGTTACATGTATAAAATGAGTATATTCTGTTGATGTTTATATTCACTTAGCAGAAGTCATAAATTTCCTAAGTTTATGATAATTTTGTCTTACGATTTTTTTTTCTGGCTAGAGTAAATTTGGAGATGCTACTGCGCCTTTAAATAAAATGATATACTCATAGTTTTCAGGTTGTTAAGTGTAGTTGAGATAAATATCAACTTGGAAGGCCAAAAAAAAAGATGCTTATTGGATCTTAAACAACATTCTAGAAAATATTACATAGAACTTTAAGTAATCTTTCATTGTTTGTTGTATCCAGTAATACAGAAAAATGGGTTTATTTAAACTGGAGGAAATAGGGGCACCTGGGTGGCTCAGTCGGTTAAGCAGCCGACTTTGGCTCAGGTCATGATCTCCCGGTCCGTGAGTTCGAGCCCCGCCTTGGGCTCTGTGCTGACAGCATAGAGCCTGGAGCCTGTTTCAGATTCTGTGTCTCCCTCTCTCTGACCCTCCCCTGTTCATGCTCTGTCTCTCCCTGTCTCAAAAACAAATAAAACGTTAAAAAAGATTAAAAAAAAAATAAACTGGAGGAAATCAAAAGGAAGGGCTGATAGTTTTATTTAATGTGAACTGTGAATTGAAAGCCAACACCATCAACCACTCTAATTTTTATTTCTTTTAAAAATAGTATACAGCAGGACTGGAAGCAAATAAACTTCCTTTTATAGTTCTCCACTTTTCTCTGTTTTTGCACAAATGCCCGCCTTAATATTGGCAATAATCAGGTAGCATCATTCAAGGGAAGTTCCTTTGTATCATGATTATCAGATATTTCATTTAAACTATCAGATTATTAGATTAGAGCACCAATTAATTACTTTTTAGAGAACTTTCTAAAATCGGTAACTGGGTACCATCTATGGATACATTTGAATATGACTAATCTGTGTCTGGTACTGGTTAATCATTAGTTGTTTTTTTTTTCCCCCATTATTATTCAGAAAGCCTCAGATGCCTGAGTAGTTATATTTAGTTGATGTTTCTCAATTTGAAAATTTAATATGCCAACACATGCTTCTGACATCTCTTCATTTCGTGTTATTTTTTTCTGAAATCCACAAATTCTTTATGCCGTTCTTTTGTTAGCCAAAAGTGTGAAGTTTAGTGAGGAAGCAGTTGAGAAATTAAAAGAGTTTTTTATAAATAGTCCTGGGTTTACTAGCTCCATAATTTTGAGCTGGCTGCTTCTCTGGGAGATACCTTCCTCATCTGCAGTGTGGGAATAATTACAGAGGCCTTGTCGGGTTGTCACATCCAGTAAAGTACTGGATGAGAAATTGCTTACTAAATTTTACAATGAAGGATAAGGTGATATCAGAAATGTAAGGTGATATTAATGCAGATATTGGTTTCTTTCTGAAGACACCCATTCCAGAACAGAAAGACTTGTAATTTTCTTTCTTTCCAGTCAAGAGAGCTCCAGAATCACCACACTTAGATTAACTACTTCTTTGTGTCCCTACTATACGTTCAATCTACCTCTTTTGTTAAGTCTGCTTTCTTGAATCTCTGCCCACAACATGGAGGTGCATTTACATACATGTTTATATCTCCCATGGACTCAGTTCTTTAAGAGCAGGGAGAAAGCGTTTCAATCATTTTTGTATCTCTAGCATCACGTACAATGGTAAGCTTGTCAATGGTAAGCTTTTTCAAGTCACTGTTGAATTAGATTTAATGTGGAAGACTAGGAAACAGGATTTTATGTTCTATTCTTACACCTGGTTTTCTTTTCTTAAAGTGGAGGTTTGTCCTTCTAAAATAAAAGTTTATACTGATCCAAGTTTATTTTAAAAATTAGATTTTTATGGGGCACCCAGGTGGCTCAGTTAATTAGGTGTCTAACTCTTGATTTTGGCTCATGTCATGATCCCAAGGTCGTGGGATTGAGCCCTGTGTTGGGCTCTGTGCTGTGCATGGAGCCTGCTTAGGAGTCTCTCTTTCTCTCGGGGTGCCTGGATGGCTCAGTTGGTTAAGCCCCTGTGACTCTTGATTTCAGCTCAGGTCATGATCTCATGGTTCGGGAGTTTGAGCCCCATATCAGGCTCTGCACTGACAGCACAGAACCTGCTTGGGTTTCTCTCTCCCTCCCTCTCTCTCTCTGCCCCTCCCCAGCTTATGCTCTCTCTCTCTCTCTCTCTCAAAATAAATAAATCAACTTTCAAAAATAATAAACTTACTTTCCAAATTTCTTTACGTTTTGAAATTAATATAAAACTATTCTCAAATGTCCACAAAGTACTTTGTAACAAGTCTGTGGTTTGTTTAAAGAGAAAAACATATGCTGCTATTGTTCATTTCAACAATATTTTTTAAGGAAGAAAGGTAATTGTTTATAATAAATAACTTAAAAATAATTTTTTTCCATACTGAAATAGTCAAGCAATATAATGTCAACAACTCATTTCTTTAAAGATTACAATAAAGATGAAACAAAGGCGTATGGATAGGGCTTAATCCCTACTATTTGCTCCTTTTATACAAATCTAATTTTTATTTATTTATTTTTAAATTTCTTATTTTAGAGAGACATAGATGGTATATGCAGTCAGGGAGAGGGGCAGAGGGAGAGTCTTTATTTTATTTTATTATTTTTTAAATTTATTTTGAGAGAGAGGGAGAATGAACAGAGAAGGAGCAGAGAGAAAGGGGGACAGAGAATCTGAAGTGGGCTCCACACTGTCAGCACAGGGCTGCTCAGGGACCCTGTCAGGGGCTCAAACTCATGAGCCATGATCATGACCTGAGCCGAAACCAAGAGTCGGACGCTTAACCAACTGAGTCACCCAGGTGCCCTTGTTTTCACTTTCATTTAAAAATTCATCTTACTCTGAGTTAGCAACAAAATTTTGTTCCAGTTTTAAAAATTGTGGTAAGATATACATAATGTAAAATTGAAACATTTTTAAGTGTATAGTTCAGTGCATTAAGTACATGCACATCGCTATGCAAATATTAGCACCTTCCATCTCGAGACTTTTGCATCGTCCCAAACTGAAACTCCATATTCATTAAACAATAGCTTCTCATTTCTCCCTTCCTCCAGCCCCTGACAACCATCATTCTACTTTGTATCTCTATGAATTTGATTAGTTACTTCATGTAAGTGAAAATGAAATCATAAGGTATTTGTCCTTTTGTGTCTGGCTTATTTCACTTATAATGTCCACAGCGTTCATCTGTTTTGTAGCAAATGTCAGAATTTCCTTCCTTTATAAAGCTGAATAATACCCTATTATATGTATATAACGTATTTGGTTTATCCATTCATCCATTGATGGACATTTGGGTTGTTTCCATCCATTAAAAAAATTTTCCCAGTAATGTGATGCTTCTGGGACTGTAGTTTTAGCAATTTGAAAATGTTTCAACAAATATGAATTTTATGTAGTCATTTGACCTTTTACACTATGAGACCACAGTGTATGGTTAGGCCCTAAATGGGCTCAAGTCTTAACTCTGCAGATCACTAACCATGTGACCTTTAATAAGTTATTATAGCCTCTCAGGGATATGATGGTTCCAAGAGCAGGATTAATAAAATCAGAAGGAGGAAGTGACTTGGAGAGAAGGCGGGGGGGGGGTGAATTCTGTTTGGGGTAGTTTGAGTTGAAGAGTCTAGCAATTAATCCTTTTGCTGGTATACCTAAGGAAGGAATATTGGGGAACACTAACTTTAGTGCTAAAGAAAGATCAAGTGATTCTGGGTTAGAGATAGGAATTTGGGATTGCAAAATAATGTCTTTTCCTTAGAAATAAATCCTTAAACTCTAAGATTGAGAAGAGGCCAGGTTGTGTGATTCTAACTTTATTCTTCAAAAATCATAAGATGCATTTTCTTGGGAGTGGGGGTGTGACAGTGTTTCTCTGCCTTTTGTCACTTGTCTCTGGCAACATGATGCTTGTGGAAACAGCAAAACTTTCACTTTGACTTAGAGAACATCTGGGACAAAGTTTAAAAATCCCAGCAAAACTTTGTCAAACTGAACCATTCTCAGTGTGTTCTGTGACACAACAATCATTGGTCCATGGAGAAATAAAGAGGCCAAAAGAGTTTGGAAATGCTGGAGCTACACAAAGGTAAATCCTTTTTTGAAAATTATAAAATCTTGTTTTATTTTGCTTCATTTCATTTTGACTGGACTTTGGTTTTGAAGTTACCATTTATTCACCATCAATCATTGAGAGAAAACTATAGAATGCTGAACATTTGAGGGATTTTGAAATAGAGAATAATTTTTAAAAATCCTAAGCATAATGGAGATAAAAATATTCCTAACTTCCCTTTAGCTTGGACGTGCTACAGGTGTGTTTCTTTTCCTAGCTCCCAGTCTTTCTCGATGTGACCATCCTCAAACCCACCATCCAGGATTCCAAACCTAACATCTTTTCTCTTAAGACTTTTGATCAAGACAGATAGGTTAATCTTGTTTTCCCTCCAAACTGGGGCCTGTCTTGATTCCTGTCTATGGGTTTGCCTCTTTTGTGGGTCTTTGACATGAAAGCTGACCTCACTTGGATAGTATTATTCTCCATGATAGGATGAAGCAGTATTAATTTTGTAAGTTTTAACTGAGTAATTACATTTCAATACAATATAATCATACAATATTTGTTATGGGTTGAATTTGTCCCCCTGTCCCTGATTCATATGTTGAAGTTCTAACCCCTAGAACCTCAGGATATGATTATATTTGGAGATTGTACTCAGAGATAATTAAGTTAAAACGAGGCCATTAAGGTGGTCTCTAATCTAATATGACAAGCATCCTTATAAAAAGAGGAAATTTAGATACAGACATGTGCAGAGAAAAGATGGGGTGAAGATACAGGGAGAAGACAGCCACTGTCAAGCCAAAGACAGTTGCCAGAAACAGACCCTTCCCTCACAAGCCCTCACTGGGAAACTTGATCTAAGACTTCTAGCCTCCATAGCGTGAGGAAATACATTTTTGTTGTTTAAGATCTTCTATCTGTGGTACTTTGTTATAGCAGTCCTAGGTGATCAATACAATACAATACAATACAATGCAATATATACAGTAATGAGGGATGTTAAAGGGAAAGATTGGGAACTATCATTTCCTTAGAATGAGGTAGGCATCTTCATTGAGGACATTTATGAAGCCTGGTGAAGGATGGGGTCATTGAGGAAAAGAGTACAGAGATAAAAAATTGATCAAAGGAAGAAACTTCAAGAAATGTCTGTTTTTTTTTTCTTTTTTTGAGAGAGAGAGAGAGAGAGAGAGAGAGAGGCAGATAGAGGAGGAGACAGAGAATCCCAAGCAGGCTCTGCTCTGTTCAATGTGGTACTCAAACCCATGAACCTTGAGATCATGACCTAAGGTGAAATCAAGAGTTGGATGCTTAACTGGCTGAGCCACCAGGGGCCTCAGAAAGTGTCTATTTTAAATGAAAAGAGAAAAAGAGTGGAATGCAGGCAATGTGAGCCTTGAGAGGCAGAAGGAAAAGCATAAACTTGATGGACTATAGAAGCTGAAGGAGGAAAAAAGGTTTTAGTTTTTTGTTAGGGATCTCCAACATTAAATTTTGAAACATGATCATCTTTGACAGCCACTGAAGAGTCATATTGTTATTTTATGTAGAACTATCAATTTTAAAGTAATTAGAAAGGCAATAATCTAATTTGTATTAAGAATGTGAATTCAGCAAATTCTGAAATCTAGAGAGCAATGGAGAATTCTTCTTTAAAAATCAAAATTAATTTTAAAAACACAAATAATCCAATTAAAACATGGACAGAGGACCTGAAAAGACATTTTTCCAAAGAAAATGTACAGGTGGCAAACAGACACATGAAAAGATATTCACCATCACTAATCATCAGGGAAACTCAAATCAAAACCACCTTCCACCTGTCAGAGTGGCTAGAATCAAAAACACAAGAAGCAATAAGTGTTGGAGAGGATGTGGAGAAAAAGGAAGTCGCACGCGCTCTTGGTGGGAATGTAAATTGGTGCAGCCACTGTGAAAAACAGAATGGCGGTTCCTCAAAAAATTAAAAATAGGAATACCATATTATCCAGTAAATCCACTAATGAGTATTTACCTAAAGAAAATGAAAACACTAACTTCAAAAGGTATATGCACCCCTATGTTTGTTTATTTGTTTATTTAAAAATTATTTTTATTTTTTAAAATTTACATCCAACTAGTTAACATATAGTGCAACAATGATTTCAGGAGTAGATTCCTTAGTGCCCCTTACCCATTTAGGCCATACCCCCTCCAATAACCCCTCCCATAACCCTCAGTTTGTTCTCCATATTTATGAGTCTCTTCTGTTTTGTTCCCCTCCCTGTTTTTATATTATTTTTGTTTCCCTTCCCTTATGTTCATCTGTTTTGTCTCTTAAAGTCCTCACGTGAGTGAAATCATATGATTTTTGTCTTTCTCTGACTAATTTCACTTAGCGTAACACCCTCCAGTTCCATCCATGTAGTAGCAAATGGCAAGATTTCATTCTTTTTGATTGCCGAGTATTACTCTATTGTATATATATATACCACATCTTCTTTATCCATTCATCCATCGATGGACATTTGGGCTTTTCCCATACTTTGGCTGTTGTTGATAGTGCTGCTATAAACATGGGGGTGCATGTGTCCCTTCGAAACAACATACCTGTATCCCTTGGATAAATACCTAGTAGTGCAATTGCTGAGTCATAGGGTAGTTCTATTTTTAGTTTTTTGAGGAACTTCCATACTGTTTTCCAGAATGGCTGCACCAGCATGCATTGCCACCAACAATGCAAAAGAGATCCTCTTTCTCTGCATCCTTGCCAACATCTGTTGTTGCCTGAGTTGTTAATGTTAGCCATTCTGACAGATGTAAGGTGGTATCTCATTGTGGTTTTGATTTGTATTTCCCTGATGATGAGCGATGTGGTGCATTTTTTCATGTGTCAGTTGGCCATCTGGATGTCTTCTTTGGAGAAGTGTCTATTCATGTCTTTTGCCCATTTCTTCACTGGATTATTTGTTTTTTGGATGTTGAGTTTGATAAGTGCTTTATAGATTTTGGGTACTAACCCTTTATTTGATATGCCATTTGCAAATATCTTCTCCCATTCTGTCAGTTGCCTTTTAGTTTTGCTGATTGTTTCCTTCGCTGTGCAGAAGTTTTTATTTTGATGATGTCCCAGTAGTTCATTTTTGCTTTTGTTTCCCTTGCCTCCAGAGACGTGTTGAGTAAGAAGTTGCTGCGGGCAAGATCAAAGAGGTTTTTGCCTGCTTTCTCCTTGAGGGTTTTGATGGCTTCCTGTCTTACATTGAGGTGTTTCATCCATTTTGAGTTTATTTTTGTGTAATGTGTAAGCACCACTTGCTGAAGAGACTGTCTTTATTCCATTGGATATTCTTTCCTGCTTTGTCAAAGATTAGTTGGCCATGCACCCCTATGTTTATTACAGCAGTATTTACAATAGCCAAGATATAGAAGCAACTCAAGTGTTCATTGATAGATGAATGGAGAAGATGTGGTGTATATACAATGGAATATTATTAAGCCATAAGAATGAGATCTTGCCATTTGCAGCAACATGGTTGGACCTAGAGGGTATTATGCTAAATGAAATAAGTCAGAGAAAGACAAATACCACATGATTTCACTTATCTGTATAATCTAAAAAACAAAACAAAACAACAAACTCTTAAATATAGAGATCTAGCAGGTAGTTGCCAGAGGGGATATGGGGGGATGGGTGAAATAGATAAAGGGTATTAAGGGGTATAAATTTGCATTAATGGAATAAATAAATCATAGAGATGAAAGGTATTGCATAGTGAATATAGTCAATAATATTTTTAAAGAGAAAAAAAGGCATATATTAGTAGCTGTGCTTTTGAAAAATACAATTGAGTTGATACAAGAATTAAAAAAAAAATAAAAAAAGTCATTTGGTGAAATATCTTCAGTCCATGGGGAATTTCTAGGACCTCTGTCATAGGGGGAAAGTCATAGAGAACATGGGGGACAGCCCTAGAGAGGGGCTTTTGAAAGTTCATAGAGGATGGAGGGCATCATGGTATGAATTGTGATTCTTATGAGACAAATCAATCCCTGTTGAAAGCTGTGCCCAATGGAGCGGGGGGTGGGGGGGGTGGGGGGGTGGAGGGAAATGACATAAATGCTGACCAAATTCAAAACTAAATCACCTGGAACATTCTATGTTTACAAATTTCTGTTAACCAGTTCTAGAAAGTCCCGTCATTTAGTATATGTTGTATGGTTTCTCCTGGTAGTTGAAGGAGAAAGCAGAAATGAAAAAGCTGTTTTGCAATCTGTGCAGTAGAATTCATTCTTTCAACCCTTGTTATTGAATGCAGAACTGTATTATCCTCTATTTGAAGAACGCAACAGTATACACCATGGCAACCAGTGCACCAGGCCCATATGCCATTTCAGCCACCCCAACAAGACTAATAATAGTAATCATTTTCATTTTTCTCATTAACTCTAAGCAGTATATTTAGCCATCTTTTAAGACAAAATTCCCTTTTATTGCCTGAAGAAAAACTGTCTGATTTTCAAAATGATATGCATTTCTGAATATAATGGCTTTATTCCCTCACATTGTTATATATTTCATTTTATTCAACATATTAGATTCTTTATTATTTTCTAGTTCATGTACACATATTATAAAATCATTATGCAGACAGTGACAAAATGTTTATGTTTTCTTGACCTTTGGGTGCATTAAATCTCTATGTATTTGAAGTGCTTGGACTTCTAACATCATTGTGCAAAATGGGAGCTAAAATTAAGAAACTGAACCCCCTTGGGGCACCTGGGTGGCTCCGTCAGTTAAGCATTCCACTTCAGCTCAGGTCATGATCTTGAGATTCGTGGGTTCAAGCCCAGGTGGAACTCTGTGCTGACAGCTCAGAGCCTGGAGCCTGCCTCAGATTCTGTGTCTCCCTCTCTCTTTGCCCCTCCCCCACTTGTGCTCTGTCTCTTTCTCAAACATTAAATAGTAAATAAAAGGAAATTGAACTCCCTTTAAAAATTTATCTCGTGGGGGTGCCTGGGTGGCTATCGGTTGAGCGTCAGACCCCTGATTTTGCTCAGGTCATGATCTCACAGTTTGTGAGATTGAGCCCTGCATAAGGCTGTGAGCAACACCATGGAGCCTGCTCGGGATTCTCTCTCTGTCCCTCTTTCTCTGCCCCTCCCTCTGCTCTCTCGTTCTCTCCCAACATAAATAAATTAAATTAAAAAAAAATTATCTCCTGTGTTTCTTTTCATCTTTCTCCATACTTTAATGGGTAAAATAGAAGGCAGTAGGAACTGAGTTCTGGAAGAAGACTAAACTGCTATCTTTCTCTTTTCCTCTCTTCCAATACGCTTCCATGATACAGTAGACACTTCAGGAATTCTCAGGACTTCAGGGTCAACCATTCAACAACCCAAGTATTTTATTCTAGATGTATGGAAGTTAAGGAAGCAAAGTCTACTTAACAGAATTTATATTTTTAGCATTCTTGACAAAATAATAATGATAATTTGACATCCTACTGCCTAAAAGCAATTTTAATTTTTTCCAAGTTTATTTATTTAAGTAATCTCTGCACCCAATCTGGGGCTCAAACTCACAATCTCGAGATCAAGAGTTGCATGCTCTTCCGACTGAGTTTGCCAGGTGCCCCTGAAAACAATTTTAAAGTTTTAGACAATTTTTCGCCTGGACAAAGGCTCAGCCAATGTGGAATAATAACCAAAGGTCTTTTGCAATGGGTTTGCATCAACTGTGTAAAATTTAAGTTAGTATCTTGGTTTTCCTGATGTATGAGGAGAAGATCAGGAAGTTTGATCAGTATAAGCAGTGAGGTCAGTTAGGATCTGAACTGATTCAAAGCAGGTCTTTATTACTAGGCTCATGGCTTCCTGTGTGAAGAATAAAGAGGACTGGGTGTTTAGAGCCCTGGAAATGTATCCAATTCTAGTAGATTACTATGTAAATTTTTTTCAACTCTTTTGAGGTATAATTGAAAATAAAATTGTAGGATATTTAAAGAGCACATCACGGTAATTTGATATGTGTATACAGTGTGGATCCTTCCATCTAATTAACACAGGAAATGTCTCACATTTTTATCTTTTCTTTTCTTTTCTTGCTTTTTTTTTTTTTTTTTTTTTGATGAGGACATTTAAGTTCTCCTCTCTTAGCAAAATTCAATTATACTATACAGTGTTAGCAACTGTCGGCACTATGTTTTACATTAGATCTCGGACCTTATTTAATTTATAACTGAAAGTTTGTATCCTTTTACTAATCTCTGCCTCTTTCCCCCACCCCGTGGCAACCACCTTTCTACTCTGTTTCCATGAGTTTGACATTTTTTAGGATTCTGAATATAAGTGATACCATGTGGTATTTTCTTTCTCTGTCTGGTTTATTTCACTTAGCATAATGCCCTCAAGGTCCATCCATGTTGTCCCAGATGTTACTATGATTAAAGTTCATAGCAGCAGTCAAGAGTGAGCTCATGCACCCCACTCTGGGGAGAACACTGAGATGGTCTCTGGATTTAGGCTTTGCAGTTAGGTCACCAGCGTGTGTTGTAGCCATACATAGTAACTGATAAACTGAGCTCAGTGAACCAACTCCTCTGTGGCTTGATTTCTGCCCTACCCTGTCCAACATCTTGTTAGTAAAAGGTCAAATGTACAGAAAGTTGAAATATTATATAGTGAATATTTGTAGATCCACTACCTGAATTCTACAATTAAACTTTTATGTACCTTGCTTTTAAATAACGGCGATGTTGTCATTGGAAACGGGACCGCACTCCTGTATCTGCTGACATGAAGATGGAATTATTTATGTCTCGAATCTGTCTATTACATTATCTCTGGGCCTCCCTCAAAATACTCACTTTTGAAACACTGTTCTGTGCCGAAGCCACTCCAATGAGATTCAGTTCCAGGTATTAATCAAGTGTGTCTGCAAACTTGTCATGTTTGACTCTGACAGGTGAGAGATTTGCATTACAACTTAGACTACCCCACAACACCCACCTGTGCCATTGCACTAAGAATGCTAACTTCAGCCTGAATCTTCTCTGCTTCTCTCCAGTCATTTTCCTAAGGGTGAAAAACACGCAGTGAGAGCAAAAAAGTTCTAGGAAGGCTCTCGTAGGAGTGTGCTTTTCCTATTTGGGTTGTGGTTTTAACAGAAAGAGAATTCTTCCTGAGCTTCTATTGAGGATAGACCTTATTCTTGGTACAGTAAAATCTTGATTTGCAAGCATAGTTCATTCCTGAAACATGCTTGTAATCCAGAGCACTTGTCTATCAAAGCAAATTTCAAGAACCATTGGCTCAGTTGTGGTTATGTGACATTTGGCATCACATACTACTCGTATCACAAGACATCGCTCGTTTATCAAGTTAAAATTTATTAGAAATGTTTGTTCGTCTTGCGGAACATGTGCAGAACAAGGTACTTGCAGTTCAAGGTTTGACTGTATTTGTAAAGTGGTTCTCCGAAGATTTGTGAGGACATTTGCTATTCCATACAGATGTGCTTGGTTTAATGTTAAACTAGCTTTAGAGGACATGTGTATATTGTTTTAGTAATATAGAAATCTACCTTTAGTCTCATTATCAAGTTGTCTAGTGGATGCTCTGATTAGGGTCCACAGCTCTCCCTAGAAGGCATAATTTGGGGGGGAAGAGTCAGACACCCTAGGCTCTGATTAGAGGAGTATATAGAGGGATGAAGATCCAGGTGAATTCAGTTTAGCTCTCTAGTTCCTGTTTATAACTGACCGGTGCAATACATTTAGAGAACTGTGTACCTTCTCTGTATACAGAGCCAAATTTTTTCTAGTTGAATAAGTTATGTCTGTATGTACAGTTCAAATATATTTAAGGATTTAAAACATAGTAGAAGCTTCATCAATAAAAAATACAAACTTACAGAATTTGAAGTACGCTGCTGGTTTTATACGAAGGCACATGATTTGGTAACCCACATGAGCATAAAATGCAAATTGTAAAAACCCCAGAAAGGTAGTCAGCAGAGTGTTTTCCAATACATTACTCCAGTCAGGGAACTGTTGAGAATAGGGAAGAAGAAACACATGCATAGAAGAAATGGCTTTTGACTCTGGGGAAGAATCTTCCTGGTAACATTCAGCTTGGAAAATCTTCACCATGACTGAGATGCCGTATATTGTGTGACTGCAACAGATGTCTTTGTAGGTGACATTTTTACAGAAAGCAGTTAACAGTGCTTTTAAGGCATTTCACTGTTAAGCATTTCCAGTATTTTAGATACGTGAAATATCAAATGGGAAAAAAATCACTAGAGTAATAGCATAATGGGTAACGAAATAGGTGGAGCTGTTTAGCGTGAGCACTGGGTGCTTGCCGATGAGATTGTGCAGCGTTCCACCTTTTGTGTTCAAATTTCACTTAATTTGCACTTTAGCACATTAGATAGACCTCAACACATATTGCATATATCGAAGTCAATTTTTTCCACGTTTCCATTACCTAATGATTTCAAGGTCTTCCACGGGTCTACAGTCCTATCCTCCTGTCTGTTCATACTATGTTGGCATATAGGGTGAGTATCTATCTGCCTTTCTGCTTGAACTTCCTCTGCCCAGTGCTGTGGGCAGTGCGGGGCTGTAAGCAGGTGGCAGTACAGCCGGGTGATGCTCTCTGAGCTCACCTCTCCTGGTTGTTGGGGGCAAGAGATAAACAATGGCCCTTGATCCTTTGCTTCTGATACTAACCAGATTCAGTTTGAAGGCCGGCTTTCTGACAAGCCTATGATAGAAGGTGGCAGGTCTTTGGGCAAGAGGATGCCTGACTCAATGTGGTAGGACATGGAAATGACCAGTTGGCTCCCAGGTCAGCAATTTCCAGACAACTGTGAAAATTATCACCCACCAGCTAGATTGCATGGCCCTGTGGGAGGGCCAGAAAGAAATTTAATTCAGGAATTATTTGTTGTGCTTGATTTCTGAGGGAACAACTATAACATGAAGGTCTGTTGCCCAACTTTGAGACAATAAATGTTGTAACATTTTTTTTTCATAGATACATTACATATGAAAATAGGGAATTTTATATTTGTCATTTCGGATTCTAGGAAGTGACAATATTAAGTATGCAACAGCAAAGGATAAAGAAGCAGGGGAGGTGACTCAGATACCAGAGGAGATCTAGTATGACAAAGGAGGAATGGGTTGCAAATTAGGATGTGGGTTATACTCTAACATTTCCTCAGTGTTTGTTTCACTAAAGAAATCAGTGGTTTACACTGCAGAGTAATAACAGCTGTATGTTTGTGGAAGAAGAACTCTTTTAGAAACTGTAAAAGAAGCATACTTAAAGCCAGTGAATTTGTTCATTAGATATTTGTTGAGCATCTACTATGAGCCAGGCACTTTTCTGGCAACTGGGATGCAGCATGAAACAAAACACAGAAAACCCTTTGCTCTTTTGGTACTTAAACACATTTGTGGGAATCAAGTGTCCTTAGTAGACCTTTGTGTTTGTTATCCTGGTGACCACATCAGGAGTGTCCCCTACAGGATAATGACTGAAGTACCTTGAGTGGGTGATCCACTTCTGACTTATGTAGACTTGTTATCCCAAGGTTTGAGATGTAGAAGCAAGTATCTAGGAGGCCAATGGAAAGAAGGATTGAGCTGAGAAGAAGTCAGCATGCATTTACTCTGTAAGGGAGAGGAAGGAAGCTATTTGCTACAGGCCAATCAAATATAGTTACTTCCAGCCTCCAGATTTAGGGATGGAAATGGGAGAATAGTACCTGGAGATACGATGACTAATCTGGGATGTGCTTTGCATCTCTTTTTGTTAAATAGCAACAGCTAAAATATGTACAATGCCTCATTATGTACAATCTTCTTCCCTGCTAGCGTATCTTATTGTAACCTAACCAAGATGTACTCCTATTGGGTCCATAGGAGAGGTAGTATTAGCCTAATTGTGTGCATGAGGACCAATAGATGGACTAGTAGAAGGAGGTTAGAGTCTTTAATGTACTGACAGTTAAAACAAAATTTTTTTAAAATTTTTATTTATTTTTGAAATAGAGCGTGAGCAGGGGAGGGGCAGAGAGAGAGGGAGACATGACTCTAAAGCAGGTTCCAGGGGCTGAGCTGTCAGTATAGGGCCTGATGTCGGCTCGAACCCATGAACCTCGACATCATGACCTGAGCCGAAGTCAGACACTTAACCGACTGAACCACCCACGTGCCTCAATGTAGTGACAGTTTTTAAGCAGACACCAATATCTAAGCTTTTGCTGGATAACTCAAATGGTGTAAAAAAAAAAAATCTGATGGGAGAATAAAGGAACTTGGTCTTAAAACAGTATAAAGCAAGGAGGAAGATTTTCTAGTGTGCCAGGTTCCACGGGGATGATTCTATGGACTCTGTGGACACAAATGCTACTTTGATTTATGTGCAGATAGATCTCCAAGTTGTTTTTCTCTTAAAGCAGATAAAAACCAATGCTAGGACTAGAGGTAACCCTAGAGATCTAGTTATCATGTTTTAAATGAGAAAACTGAGACACAAAGAGGTTGTCAGTTTCCCAAGTTAAAAATTCTTACTTAATAAGATAGCAGAAAGTCATATTATAAATAACTTTAATGAGACAATTCACATTATAATATTGATGAAAGTGAAGCCTGTAGACACAAACAGATGATCAAACATGTGGTCTTACTGATTCATTGATTCCTCTTAGCCATAATATTTACCTACCAAATTTCCTTCTATCTGTAGTGGTGTTTTATATTTATTGTAGCTAATTGATTCTGGGGATAAAAATAAGCTCTTGTGCCTCTGAAAGCCTCAGCAGCCTTGTACAGTATGTTCTCATTATAATTTCATAATGTAAGTCTCTGGATTACCAGATGTTAAGATACATCACAGTGGGCCAAATTTAAGTGAATACTTTCAGAAAATATCCTGTAGCCTTGTGGTGTAGGCTTGTTAGCTCCCCCAAATGGTGGAAATTCATCAGAGATCTTGGAAAGAGTAGAGTTTAAAAAGGAATGGAGGGAGGTCAGGGAGCCTGATGGTTTAATGGTAATATATATTATGTTAATACGCTGCTTAGTTTTGTACTGCAAAAGTAATAAATGCTTTTAAACCAACTAATTATAAGGAAACACACATATACATGAGTGCATTTGCATTTTTTGACTTCGGGTAGTTCATAACTATATCCCTCCAAGATGAAATTGAAAATTAACATTTAATTTCATAGCTCAATAGGAATTGTTGAAATTACAGTGTTTTGGCAAACTAAATTAATAATTTTCTAAAACAATGTAGGTATCGAGCCAAAACAATAGTTTTGAGGCCATAACAAGGCTGGCATAATCAGAATCTCTAATAGTCAATGTATGAAAGTCCCTTCTCTCAGCTGTTAGACAACACTCCACTCTGAGTCATTGTTCTTTGATTAATCCCAGATGCTTCTTTGTTCTTTAATGTCCAGCATGTTTGCGAGAGGGATTTTTTTTTTTTTTATACCTGTCTTGGTGTATCTAAGAACTACATATCCATGCTTGGGTTTGTTCCAGGGAGACAGATTCCACTTTATCATCTCTAATGCACCCATGTAGATCAACATTTCATGTTTTTAAGTGATAGCCACTGCAAAAAAAGAGAAGACACAAATTTGGTGGGGGGATGGAACATAGTAGACAATGATCCATTGCTTATATGTATAAAATCTATCCTCATCCTGGGACAGAATATGCTTAGAGTACCAGCATTCTCCTGTCCCCTTCTCCCCCCCTCCTTTTTTTTTTTTTTAATGTTTATTTATTTATTTTTGAGAGAGAGAGAGAGAGAAAGAGAGAGAGCAAGCCTGCACAAGTGTGAGCAGGGGAGGGGCAGAGAAGGACAGAGAGAGACAGTGAGAGAGAGAGAATGAGAATCCAAGCAGGCTCCACACTGTCAGCACAGAGCCCGATGTGGAGCTCAAACTCATGAACCGTGAGATCATGACCTGAGCTGAAGTCGGATGCTTAACCGATTGAGCCCCCCAGGCACTCCACTCCTGTCCCCTTCTTGCTCTCCCTTCACTCCTGTCCCCTTCTTGCTCTCCCTTCACTCCTGTCCCATCCCTCTACATGCACATGGTTACTGTGACTGTCTTTTTGATGTGTCCACTTGATGAGGCTACAGTCCCGTTATATAATCAAACTCTAATCTAGATGTTGCTGTAAAAAAGATGTGATTAAAGTCCATTAACTGATTTTAAATAAGGGAGATTAACCCAAATGATCTGGATGGGCCTAATTCAATCAACTGAAAGGCTTTAAAAACAGATCCAAGGTTTTCTGAATGAAGAAAAAATTGTCTTGTGGACAGGAGCTTCAGCCTGTACCTGAGAATTCCAGCTTGCCTTTTTCTTGATGACCTGCCCTTTGGAGTTTGGACTTGCCTAGCCAGCCCCACAATTGCATAAGCCACTCCTTGCAATAAATCGTTTAATATGCACCTCCTACCAATTCTGTTCCTCTTGTGTATCTTTTATATGCTATGCATTGTTATGGGTGCTAGCAGCATAGAGGTAAACGAGGCGAAGTTCCCAGGTACATGCAGCCTACATTCTGGTGACAATTGCATTCCTTAGCTCATCTATACACACAAACATGTTTCCATTTGACAGTCTGGGACATCTTATTCATTGCTAGGTAGGTTTGCATGCTGACACTTGGACCTGAATGGAATAGTGAATGGATTAACTGAAACACATTTGGATCTAACTGATTTTCTTGTAAGAGTTTTGACATAATTTCTGAGACAGCAACATTTTTACAGATTCTCACTGACACTTGAGGAAAGGACATTTCTTCTTTCATGTTTTGCCACATATGCAATAAACAAGTAGACATAATATCCTTCTCTGGTAAATTCATTGCACCTAATAGCAAAAAGAAAATTCTTGTGATTGTTTACAAAATTTAAATACTTACATGCAGGCTAGGTCAATAACTCATGGGAGAATTAGCTAAGAGCTACTAGGGAGTTCCTTCTACTAATGAAGTTGTGGCAGCACTGAGAATGCAAGTTTTCATGGGCAGGTCTCCATTAGTTTAAATAATTCTTCTTGAGGGAAAAATTGGTTCAGGGAAATAATTCAGAAGACAGCTGTAGTGTTATTTCAGATAAGAGATGTTTGTAGTTTAGGCTAGGGGTTCAGAAATGGAGAGAAATAAATGAATTTGACAAATATTTAGGATGTGTAGAATGTATACACTGTGAGATAGATATGAAAAAACTTTTAGCTATTTGCTGTATTTTAAACCTTCATTTATTTATTTTAAGAGAGAGAGAGAAAGAGAAAACGTGAGTGGGGGAGGGGCAGAGACAGAGAGAGAGAGAGAATCCCAAGCAGGCTCCAGCTGTCAGTCCAGAGCCCAATGTGGGGCTTGATCCCATGAACCATGAGATCATGACATGAGCCGAAATCCAGAATTGGAAGCTTAACTGACTGAGCCACCCAGGCGTCCCTCCTATATTTTATGTTGCCTTTCCTTAGAACACCATTCCTGCTTGCTGGTGTATCAGTGTCCGTGGATGCTTCTGCACCTGTACTGGGGGAAATAAGGAATGATACAGATCAGGAATAAGACAAAAATTGCCAATGAATAGTCAGTCAGTACATCTTGGTGTCACCTTCAAATTCTCTTTGGGATATTCAGTCAATTCAGTGTTCACCTCCCATTAAGTGCTGTTTCCTCTCTGTCAATGCATATTCTCTTCCTTTCTTCCCTCCAGCGTTGAAATGAGAGGTCTAGACACACATGCCCTGGTGGGGAGAGGATCATTTTTGTGCTTACTGACTTCTCTATGCCTTCAACAAGTTGTTCACTTTGCTTGGTCCATGGTGTCCTGAGACTGTACTCTGAAATGAAGTCTGTTCTATGATTAGGGAAATAGAACACTTGCTCAAATAGTCTTGGATTATCCCAGATCTATCTGGGTGTCTTTCCTCCCGATTCCCCTGAGGTTTGGATTGTAATAGGAAGTCAGAATACTTATTTCACTATTCCTAAACATTTTCATTTCTCTACCTCATTTACTCATCTCTCCCCCAATTCACACCCACCCACCCTAAATAGTCTTTACCATTTCTCATAAGAAGGGACTTTCCCTACATCATATCATGCATTTCCATATCATGCATGTGCCTATCATATATCCTCCCTGAAAAAGGCTTTATCAGAATGAAGTTTATGTTTTGTTCCTCCTAGTATACTTTATACTCCCCAAGTCTTATTCTTGGTGTGTAATTATAAACTTTAGATATTGGAAGACCTTTGCCTATTTCTATAAAACCTGGATTTCAATATTAACATTTTACTATTCACACAAATGAATTCTAATTTGAAAGTCAAAGTGAAACAAAGAGCTATTTATTCTTGATTATCTTCCCTACATCATATGTAATAATTCAAAGATGGAAAATGTAGGAGCCCATAATGGAATTATATTTACATGTAATAAAAAATTGAAGCATGTTTAGAAAAGAAATTCTTTGTGATATATACATTGGATTTTTGATAGGATGATCCATTTTTATGGGGTATTGGTGAGGATTCTACATTCTTTCCAAATTCATATGTTGCTGGCGGAAATGTAAAATGGAACAATCACTCTGGAGAACAATTTGACAGTTTCTTAAAAAGTTAAACATACATTTATCATATCCAGCCATTCAACTCCTAAATATTTACCCAAAATAGATAAAAGCATGAATCCATACAAAGACTAGTATGCAAATATTTATAGCAGCTTTATTTGTAATAGTCCCAAACTTGAAACAACTCATCAACTGCTAAATGGGTAAAAAAAAAAAAAAAAAAAGAGGAAAAACTATTGATACATACAGCACAGATGATCTCAAAATAATGATCTAAGTGAAACAAGCCAGATATAAAACAAACACATACTGTATTATTCCATTTATAGACAATTCTAGAAAATGCAAACTAATCAATAGTGATAGAAAGGAGATCAAGTGAGTTCCCGGGGACAAGGATGAGAGTAGTGAGACAGATTACAAACGGCTGGGAAGAAGCTTTTGGAAAGATGAAGTTAATTTATACATTAGAACCCACATTATGGAGGCGGTTCCAGTGGCTGGGCCCATGTCACAAATCCAAACCTAAGTCAGTCTGCAGTTACTACAAACGCCTCACTGTCAAGGAAATCTAACACACACCAATCACAGTCTTCCAGCTCAGCTTCAGTAAGCTTACCTTACTTAGAAAATAGGACCTGCTAGTCTAATAAGGAAATCCTCACCTCCTCACCAACAATGCCCTGTTTCTCCACGCCTCTTCTAATGCTCTGTAAACCTTGCTCTTACCCAAAATCCTTTGGGAAGAGTACGCTACTGCTTGTGAGGCACCGCACCCCCCCAAATCCATGGAGTGGTTCCCCTTGAATAAAGGACATCAAATTCGTTACTAAATTGTTTTAGTTTTGTCATTTGACAGGAAGTAATAAATGTTCAATATTTTAACTGTGGTTACGGGTATGTACATATATGAAAACTCATAAAATTGTTCTCTTTATACACAGGTTATTGTGTATCAATTCTACCTCAATAAAACTATATTTAAAAAAGGAAAACATATATACTCACTTAAAACATGTCCTATGGTTGTAGAAGGCAATAGGAACAGTTCCTTTTATTGCACCATTCACTTAACTTTCATAATATTTCATCTATTTTACTCCACATACATTTTAGGGTTCTCTGCTAAGTGTGTTTGTGCTCTCTGGTATGTTAAGATTATGGTTGAGATTATGGTGAAATGAATTTTCCTGTAGTAAGACTACGTAAAGATTTCAGATTGCACCTACATCCCTGTTCTGTGGAATTTCTGACAGACCAACTCGAGGAGCTCCCCTTCCTCAAAACTACTGGTATCAAATATGCTTAGCAAACACAACCAGCACAACCGGTTTTTCACTTCAAGCCCTTCAAATGCAGAGGTGATGCCTTCATCAAATCTCTTGGATTTTTCGTTGCTAGTTAAATACTTACAAAGATGCAACAGAACTCCCGTTTGGGGAGAATGTATCCATTTTTTTTTTTTTTTTTTTTTTTTTAGAGTCTATGTGTACACAAATATTTTGGCCATCTTTCTAATTGCAGGGTCAATTTTGACAAAACATTGCTACCATTGACTACTTTGTCTAATTAGATAGCATGTGAGACATAATACCGTATACAAAGGTCATCTTTTGAGCTGTGGTCCTAAGTGTGATGGTCTTAATTCTTCATATTTTATTCTTCAAAGCTACTGGAATCATGCAAACTCTGTTAGTTGGACTAATATTTTTACACAGGGTCTGATGCATTGTGAGTGTTTCATCAATCTTAAGATAATCCAGTGATAGTAAATAATTGCCATTTTCAAGGTACATTTGGTGGTTTTGCCAAGGGCAAATGGACTCTTTCAAGCAGAAGTCAATTATGCCTGCCTCCTTGTAGGTGCAATTTTCCCCTCACTCACTGAGCCCTTAGGGTACAATTCAGAAGAGGTTTTGTGCCCAAAATGAGTGATGGTCTTTAACAACTGTAATACTTGGTGCCATTTGCCAGAAGTGTCCTCTGCCTTTCATTCAGTCTCAGCCACATGCATCATATGAATTTGCCGGGTTTTCCAGGATGACTTTTAGGTTGAAAGGCAATGTTAGTGAATGAGAAAAAAAGTGCTCAGCCAGCCTAGTGTACAGTCAGTGCTGAGGGTCTTTGTTTTTTTAAATTAATTTTATTTTTTATATTTTGAGGAGGTATCTTTTATTTTATAAATAGCTGCTGCATATCTGAAGCACACTGCATTGGTCAGCTATTCCCAAATTGTTATGAGAGCACTAGAGGTTCATGAGATATTAATAGGAGGTTGCTTAAAAAAATTAAAATGTCCCATTAAATAAATGTGCCTGAGTGCCTCAGTTGGTTAAGTAGCCGACTATTGATTTCAGCTCAGGTCAAGATCCCATGGCTCGTGAGTGGAGTCCCACGTCGGGCTTTGTGCTGACAATGCAGAGTCTGCTTGGGATTCTCTCTCTCCAACTCTCTCTCTGCTCTTCCCTTGCACGTGCTCTCTCCCTCTCAAAATAAATAAATAAACTTAAGAAGATAAAATAATTTTGGGAAACTGTGTGTTAAATAAAGTTGAGCAGATTCCTCCGCAGCAGGATTTCTCAAAACCTTTCATAAGCCACTGAATTTTTAATCCCTAAGATAAACCCGTAGTACACAGGACTGACTAAGCATATTTGATCACAGCACCTTTTTTTAAATTCAAAAATGCCTAATTTTCATCTTGCAGAACATGAACACACTTAAAATTAATTTGGAGAAATCCTTCTCTATCTGCTGCTTTTCATATATATTTTAATTAAATATAAAACCAAATAATTAAAATAAATTTTAATTTATTTAAAATAAAATAATTTAATAATTTAATTAAAACCAAAATAGAAATAGAAAAATGACTATAAATTTAGCAAATAAATTTGTCTTCATACTTGTGTATGTATAAAGTATATACATATATTAAGTATTGCAACACATATACAAATTGCCACATGTGTGCATTATTGCCTTTTTAAAATATTAAAATGAATAACTTCCTGTCATGCGTCACACTTCTACAATTTTCCTCTGCAACATTTACTAAAGAACGTCTAAACTTTTGTACAACAAAATTAGTAGATTTCTAGTGAAGTGCCTCTGTTCATCACCACCTTCCTACCCCATCATCCTCAAAAAGAAGAAAAGAAAAGGAAAGAAAAGGGACAGTTCTGTTGGTTAATTGTCCGACTTTGGCTCAAGTCATAATCTCATGGTTTGTGAGTTTGAGCCCCATATTGGGCTCCCTGCTGTTAGTGAGGAGTCTGCTTTGGATCTCCTGTCCCCCTCCCCCCCCCCCCCCCCCTCTCCTGGCTCCTTCTCTGTCTCTCTTTCTCAAACTAAATAAACTTACAAAAAAAAAAAAAAAAAAAAGAAAGAAACTCATTAAAGAAAAAGGAAAGAAAAAAAAAGGAAAGGTAAAGGTAAGAGCTCATATTCACTGTCAGAATGCCAAATATGAAGCGTCTTGCTGTCGATTTTAATTTTATTTGATGCCCCTAGAATTCTTTCTGGCTTTTCTTCACAAATATCATAGCAAAGTTTTAATTTTGGAATGTGGTATCTGGAGAGTCTAAGAAATGACTGAAGTCTAGAGAGATAAAGGGAGTTGATTCAGTAACACATGCTAAAGTTGGGGTAATTGAGAGTAACATTTGTCTTTCCTTTTTTTTTTTTTTTTTATTTTTTTTTTTAAATTTTTTTTTTTTTTCAACGTTTATTTATTTTTGGGACAGAGAGAGACAGAGCATGAACGGGGGAGGGGCAGAGAGAGAGGGAGACACAGAATCGGAAACAGGCTCCAGGCTCTGAGCCATCAGCCCAGAGCCCGACGCGGGGCTCGAACTCACGGACCGCGAGATCGTGACCTGGCTGAAGTCGGACGCTTAACCGACTGCGCCACCCAGGCGCCCCTCCTTTTTTTTTTTTTTTTTTAATTTCCTTCCTTAATTTTTAATTTTTTTAATTTTTTTTTAATTTTTAAGTAAGCACTATGCCCAACACGGGGCTTGAACTCACAACCCTGAGATCAAGAGTTGCATGCTCCACCAAATGAGACAGCCAGGTGCCCCAAAGATTATGTTTCTTAATTCACTGTTGAATCAATGTGTTTATGGAGGACGATAATCTGATAAGTGAGTTTCAAAGTTTTCAGGGATGTAGAATGATAGGAAAAAAATCTGTGAGAATAGAAATTGAGAAAAGCTGAATATATTATCTAAAGATAGAGTTATATTTTGAGTAAATCAAGAAAACTGCTTCTGGGGAGAAAGTGTGGGTGGTTCAGGTCAACTACCAGTAAAATCCACTAAAAACTCCCAGTACGTTCACATAGGTCCTTGTCACAGGTCTTAATGACTGAACAATGGCATTAGGATTGTTGATTTCATTATCATCCTCCTCATTATCCAAACCATCAAAATTGTGAGGAAGAGTGACTACTTTTTTTTTATTTTGCTTTATCTGTTTTTTTACAAAAGACACAGAAATAATGTCTACAAAACTTTGAGATAAATGTTGAACATCTTCCTCCTTTTCAATGTTTTCTTGCTCCCTTTCACTTTTTCTTAACAATAATGTAAACTTTTATAATTGGCTATTAAAAATATCTTATGTGTGTGTGTGTGTGTGTGTGTGTGTGTGTGTGTGTGTGTGTATACATACATGTATATATGTTTATTTTTGAGAGAGAGAAAGCTCAAGCTGGGGAGGGGCTGAGAGTGAGAGAGGGAAAAAGAGGATTCGAAGCAGGCTTTGTGGGGCTCAAACTCATGAACCGTGAGATCATGACCTGAGCAAAAATCAAGGGTTGGTTGCTTAACTGACTGAGTCATCTAGGCACTCCAAAAATACCTTTATTATAAAACAAAACATGAATCATGAAGCAAAACTTCCAAAGGGAAGACTGCGATCAATGGTTGATGTATTCTTGAATATTCTAGGCATGTGTCAGATTAATAAATATTTAACTAAGATTTCTCCCTTCCACCCCAGATTCAAAGCATTTCAAGTGTCCCTGTGATTTTGATTAGGTAAGAGTTATTCAAATATTATTTTTACCTTTGATTCTAGTGACCATTCATTCTTTATGAATTTGATCTTATACTGGATTCTGGGATACCAGTGAATAAATTCTGCTTACTGTTCTGGTCATTCCTCAGTCAGTCTTGCAAGGATTCCTTTTCTCCACCTGACACTTATTTGAGATTTCCTAGTTTTCTGTTGTCAGGCTTCTGTCCTTTCCCTTAGCTCTCAGATTGAATGTGAAATAAACCACCACTAAATGAGTAAGTTAACTGTAACTGTGTGTTTTAATTATCTTTATTTGTCTATCTCCTTGAGGTTCTCTCTCTAATCCTGGCCAGGAACATGTGCATGCCAAAAAGCTAGAATTCTCTCTCTTACTTGCCATATTCTATCATTTATAAGTCCTAAAATTCTTGGGGCACTTGGCGGCTCAGTTGGTTGAACATCAGACTCTTGAATTTGGCTCAGGTCATGGTCTTGTGGTGCATGAGATGGAGCTCCACGTCGGGCTCTGTGCTGACAGCATGGCACCTACTTGGGATTCTCTCTCTTTCCCCTCTCTCTCTGCCCCTCCCCCACTTGTGCTCTGTCTCTTTCAAAATAAGAAAATAAATTTTAAAGGAATAGATAAAATACACCATTATATAAGTCCTAAAATTCTACTTCTTAAGCATCTCTTTAATCCATTTCTTGATCTTATTTCAGACCTTTGTCTGAAAATTGAAATACCTTGAAAATTGAAATAGCCTCTATTTTCCTAATTACCAGGCTAGTCCCTTTCTGGGGCACTTTGGACCTTGTCTATTTATAACCCTTCAGTATCTGTATAATCCAAACCCCTTGGCAGGACATAAATCCCCATTGTGATTGGGCCCTTGTCCACCTTTTCAGCCTTATCTCCCCCCATTCTGTCTGAGGCTGACAGATTTGTTCTGGGAAACTATTGCAATACGTCAAGTTACCTCTTTCTCTCAGGCCTCTGCAGTTTTGTACAAACTCCTCCATCCATCGGAAGCACTTGTGCCTCTTTGTCTTTTGAGAGACATCTATTTATCCTTCAGGTGACATTGTTCTGTGCCATCATCTTCATGACCCCAGTCCTGTAGAATGTGTTCACAGACTTTTTTATGACATGCATCGTATTATATTTTAGTGGTCTTGGAGACCTGTGTGTTTTATTTGCGTATGGAAATCTTACCTTGCAGCTCTTTGTACGCTCAATTACAGTTTCAACATAAAAGATAAAATAACTAGGAATGAACAAAATGACAAGTACATGATTTTTCATGAAAAAGTTTTGTATATATTCCCCATATCTTAAAGAAGACATGAACAATTGGAAAGGCATACCTTGTTTTCACATAGGAAAATTCAGTATCTCATACATTTTTTTCCAAAGTTTATCTGAATATTTAACATCCTCCAAAAATAATATCACTGATGTTTTTCTTTATTTTTTTGAGCTATACAAGCTGAGTCTAATATTCAAATGAAAAAGAAAAAAGAAAAAAATGACCAAAAATTGCTGGAAAAGGAGAATAATGTGTGAGGGGAAGAGGACCAGCCTGGATGTTTCAAATATTTAAAAATATTGTATTAGGTATTTAAAGCATTAAATATTTAAAAACATTATAGGGGCACTTGGGTGGCTCAGTTGGTTAAGCGTCTGACTTCAGCTCAGGTCATTGTCTCATGGTTTGTGGGTTCGAGCCCCGCACCAGGCTCTGTGCTAACAACTCAGAGCCTGGAGCCTGCTTCAGATTCTGTGTGTCCCTGTCTCTCTCTCTGCCCCTCCCCTACTCATGCTCTGTCTCTGTCTCTCTAATAAATAAATAAATATTAAATAAAAGAAGAAACACTATAGCACTATAACACATAGAACATAGTATTGGAATAGAAAAAGATACAAACTAATGGAAGGGAATAGAAGGCCAAGAAATAGATTGGGATACATATGAAGATTGAATGTATGATTAAGGTGGCATCTTAAGTCTGTAGGGACCAACAATTGCTATAGGGACTATGATCAATTTTGAAAAATAATTTTTACATGCCACCACAGTAAGTAGCATTGAATTAAAGATTTAAATGTGAACAATTAAAGCATAAAAGAAATACTTCAATAAGCCATAGGAAAATCTGTTGATAAAATTGGAGTAGGGAAAAGCTTTCTTCACTATATGATGTAAAAACAATAAGCCATAAGAAAAAAAAAAAACTGAGAAATTCAACTACATGTAAAGAATTTCTGCATGCAAAGATTACCATAAATAAATTCAAGAAAAAATCTCCAAATTAGGGGAAAGTATTTGTAACTCACACCACAGACATAGGGCTAATCTACCTAATATACAAAGGGCTCTCACATATCAATAAGAAAAAGACCAATGAACAAATAAAAATAGGTAAAATAAATGAGGAGATAGTTAACAGAAAAGGAGGTATGAATGCTCTTCAGTGTAGGAAAAAGAGCGTGACTTTACTCACAAGAGCAGGTACACATTGAAACACTTTGAGGTGCTATTTATTGTCTTTCAGATTAGCAAATATGAACACATTTTGCTAATAATTAGTGTCAGAAGATGTGGGAAAACAATCTTTTCCCAGAGATTGTTGGTAGGAGTGTAAATGGGTGCAACTTTTACAGAGGGAAATTTGGCAACATGTATGAAAATTAGAAATCCAACGATTTGATCCCACCATTCTCTATGTAAGGATTTCATTGACAGGTATATTTGGGACTGTGTTAAGGTATTTCCTATTTTAAAATCTAAACAAATTTTTAAAATAAAAATTAAATGAACTTTTGTTTAAAAAAAGCCCTCATTTCACCATCTTTTGGCCCAGATTTTCCCTACATTTTGTTTCAAACATTTAGGACTTTGTCATGAATCCACTGTGATTCTGACAAATACATTTCTCTAGAAACTACATACTTTAAAACTTGGTAAAAATTAGTAGAAAATTTAGAAGGAAAATGTTTACTCTTCGTATCTTCAAGTTTGAAACTGAAATGTTAGCATTTTATTTGGCCTGAGAAAGTAAAGGGTCTTAAAAAATTATTGATATAATATACATTGGTTATATACCATCCACTGCTTTTCTAAAACACTTATTTTAAAAAAAAAAATCAATTATGTCTTTTAGGGTGGATGCTTTGATCAAATGTTGTTCGCTTATTTTAACTGAGAAGAAAAATTAAAAATATGTGTGACATATGGAATTACCTGACTCAATGGTTTTGTGGAGCTATCGTATAAATATTTGACCTTCATCTGGGCCTCCGGGGAGCAGAGTAAGCTTTAAGCTTTTCAGAATAGAGATCTCACACATATGGCTACATGCTCTGCTGTCCTGGAGAAGCAGGTGGCTAAGTCTGGCCCTGGCCACAGAGTCCCCAAAGATTTACTTTTACCTGCCAACCACACAGGGAAACTGTATAATCAATAGTTCCATTATAGGATACCCGGAGTACCATGTGCCTAAGCGCATCGGGATGTCTTTTTTTTTTCCCATGTGCTTCACTGAGAGTGTTTTTTTTCTCCCCTTCTCAGAAGAAGACTGTTCCCCAGAGAAAGAACTCCGAAAGATTTCGATATAAGGAAATATTATGTAGAATCACACTGCATTTAATTAATGACACGGGTTGCCAGAGAACATGCACACTGAATTTATTGGTGGCGAAGAAGTTTATGCCTTGAAGTACAGCATTAAGATTTTAAAACAGAAGCAGATAGATACAGGTAAATAAATAAGACAATGTTATACAAGCACAGGCATGGCTAAGATGAAAACCAGTACTGGAGTGGATTGCAAACTAAATTGTAATGTGGCATCAGAAAAATCAAAATGCAGCATTCAGGAATTGCAAAGTGCCGTTTCCGAACACCGTGTAAATCCAGGCTAGTGCGCTCAAGCATTCCAGTTCACCTCCTCCGTAATCTTTCAGTTTCAGGAGCAGCATACATTTTCATCTTTGCAGCCACCATTATGTGCAGGTTTAATTTTGTACCCACACTATTCACTTATTAAGGTTTTTCATTGTTTTCTCCTTCTGAATGGAATTCCCTTGTTTTCCCTTTTGAACTAAATATTTAGAGGAAATAAACACAGGTTGTGATTTTAGGATTTCTCAGTTGCATAGGACTCTAAACACTGCATAAAGTGTTGTGTGTTACACTTTATTGCCTTTCAAAGGCAGTTGAGTGGAGTTTATTGTACAGAAGTCTTGTATTTGTAGTTAGAGAAAAGCCTCACATGATTACCATCTGTTTGTTTTTGCAAGAGTAGCCTTAGAATTTAGTTTAGATATGCCAACGGAAATGTTATTTTAGTTTTAGTCAGGACTGGAGTTTTTAGACAGGAAATTTAATTCTCATACCAGAAAGAATATTTGTGACCTCTGATCGTAAGCCACTTTTAGGCTACGACTTTGAAAATCACTTACAAAAAAAAAAAAAAAAATAGAATAGGTGGTGTAAGAATTTCATTTTAATTCCTGCTTGTTACAAAGTTGGGGTCCCTGAAATAGGCCTTTGTTATTGGGGGTTTTAATGTGGAATAAATGTATCCAAGTACTATGTGGAGAGCATAGGGAGAAATTTACTGGATCAAATGGTCATTTTCCATTTTGTGTCATTAATGGAGTGATTTTGTTATCTAATATTTCAGACCCTGCATTACTTAAGTAAGCACAATTCTTGCTGGCTGGGGGCACATTTCGGCGTTGCATGTCTGAGTGGTGAATAGGAGCAATCCGGTCCAGCTGCCCCCCAGCCTCAGCCTGTTCATTAGGGAAAAGGGCTCAGTGACCAGAGCTAACAAAGACAAGCTGGGGAAGAAAACAAAAAACTTGCAGCTGCTGATCGTCAGCTGCCTCACTGAAGGGGCCTCAGAGAAAGAATTCAATTTGTCTTACAACACACCTGCTCATAGAAATATTCTTCCACCATGCCTGAACCAGAGATTTTAAATTATAAACATGTGGAGATGCAGTTAAAGGAGAACACCGTTCTGGTTGGTGGGGTCTTTGCTTGTTTGTTTTGTTTCTTGGGATTAGAGCAAGAGCAAGTGACATTGATGTGGGGTCAAGTGGATTCCTCAGAACAATGGCAAATCCATGCTATTCTTTGGTTTAAATGTATTCTGAAAACTACAGTGTTCAAAAAGTCTGGAACCATTTTAAATATACATTAGTTATTTTTATTTTTATTTTTTGTGAGTAAGCTTTATGCCTAGTGTAGGGCTCAAACTCATGACTCTGAGATCAAGAGTCTCATGCTCTATGGATTGAGCCAGCCAGGTGCCCCACCTCAGTTATTTTTTTTTTTTTTAATTTTTTTTTCAACGTTTTTATTTATTTTTGGGACAGAGAGAGACAGAGCATGAACGGGGGAGGGGCATAGAGAAAGGGAGACACAGAATCGGAAACAGGCTCCAGGCTCCGAGCCATCAGCCCAGAGCCTGACGCGGGGCTCGAACTCACGGACCGTGAGATCGTGACCTGGCTGAAGTCGGACGCTGAACCGACTGCGCCACCCAGGCGCCCCTCAGTTATTTTTTTTTAATGTTCATTTATTTTTGAGACAGAGACAGCATAACTGTGGGAGGGGCAGAAAAAGAGGGGGACAGAGGACCCAAAGCAGGCTCTGTGCCAACAGCAGAGAGCCTGATGCGGGGCTCGAATTCAAGAACCAAGAGATTGTGAGTTGAGTGAAAGTTGGACATTTAACTGACTGAGTCACCCAGGCGCCCCTCCTCCCCATTGGCCACTTTTAAATTTTATGTGCTCAGTTTCTTCATTCTCCAGATATGTTTTTTTGTTGTTGTTGTTGAGGTACCTCCAAATTTAAAGCAAAGGGCCCAATTGTTAATCTGGAAAAGATACAATAAATACAAAACAGTGTATGCAAAAATTCTGCAAACACCAGGAAATTTAGAGGTAGTTCACCTGAAAACATGTCTGGAGGTTGAAGAAAAACATATTGAGAATGCTTTGTGTAAATATGACTAATATACTCTTCTGTTTCCCAACACCCTGTGGTTCTAGAAACTGTAGTTGGATGCAACTGTAGTCGCATCAGAGGATGCCTGGACCTCTCCTGAGGATAAAAAATGCTCTAAGGAATGAATTTGGAAGTTTTAGCATTTGGTTGTCATATGTCCTTTGTAAAGTAATCCACATTAATCACTGTGATTAATCATTTTTGGAAATGCTTAATTGTATATTGAAAAAAAAGTTTTACCTTTATAAAGTAGTCATATGCTTCTAATTCTCATCTTATCTTCATAAATAAGCCCAAAGATTTGGGAGATTCCATGCTTTCCAGGGCTTCATTGTTAGGAGAGATCACACACACCCCATCCATATACACACACTCACACACATCCACACCACTATGCTTGTGGTCCAATATGACAGCACTTTGGTTTGGGAATTAGAAGAACAAATAACATAATAATTCACACCTGGTGGAGGGCACAAGCAGTAATGTGGATCCTCTACTGGGACTACTTTTATCTTTCACTTTTATTTTGCCTGCTTTCTCATTTTGGAAGGATTGCTCTGTGTGATCTTGACTGAAGAAATTCTTGATAGCAGGAAGATTATGTACTTTTTGTAATGATAAGTGCTTTGAGAGGAGTGTTTGGTGTAATGTGAGTCAATTCAATCACTGATATACTGATCATTTAAAAATTGTTCCCTCTATTCCAAAAGGAATACGTGGTTTCTCATAGATAATTTCAAACATAAAGATAAGCCCCAAAGGAAAAACAAAAACAAACAAAAAAAAAAAAACAAGCACCCCTGCATCCACCAAATTGTTAAATTTGGTCTTTTTTCATCTTTTAATGCACATATATTTACAAGAACTCTTCTGTTTTCTCATTTATTCATTCAACAAATATACGCTGAGCACAGACTAGGTGCCTGACATTGTGCTAGATGCTATAAACACTTCAGTGAATACGACGAATAAGATCTCTGTGCTCCTGGCACTAGCTGGGAGCGACAGATAGTCACTAGATGTGTAAGCGAAGAAACAAATGGGATCATCGATGCTTGTGATAAGTACTATGAGGGAGGTAAACAGCACATGCGATGTGAGATGGAGAGTAATGCAAGGGTCCTCTTTAGACATGGCAGACAGGACCTGACTCTAGGAGGAGATTCGTAAGTCCAGATCTGAACTGAAGGATAAGAAGGAACAGCCATGTAAGAGAGAGAGAGACTATTTCAAGTAGAGAGGACACTCGATGCGTACACAATTTTTATCCTGCCCTTTTCCACTAAACATAAATGTCCGCAATTCTTTGTAGACATCTCTTGTGGTGATATTTGGGAATTCAGAAGTTTTTGAGCTCTTGAAACATATTATGGTTAAGTACGCATATTTGGTAACATTTTCAGCAGTGTCTGGGCAGCACCCTGTAATCAAACACATGACTATTTCTGCAATGAAGCATAAGAATAATCACGCTGTGTGAGATAAAAAAAAAGCCTCTAAATAGTCTTCCTTCTAATTAGGTTTTGGTGTCAAATGAGTTCTAGCGAGATTGGGTTTTTCTGCCAAATAATTTATATATAAACTTGACTTTTTGTACTTTCTAGGTTTCAAGATCATAGGTAAGGGGACTGTGGAACAGTATTCCATAATACAAAACATCATAGGGGTGTCTGGGTGGCTCAGTCAGTTAAGCATCCGACTTCTGCTCAGGTCATAATCTCACAGTCCATGAGTTCGAGCTCCGCGTCAGGCTCTGTGCTGACAGCTCAGAGCCTGGAGTCTGCTTCAGATTCTGTGTCTCCCTCTCTCTCTCTGCCCCTCCCTGATCACACTCTGTCTCTCAAAAATGAATAAATGTTAAAAAAAATTTTAAAAAGCAAATAATCGTAATTAATGCCATGTTTTTGTATATTTAGATCATCTCCACTTAATTGTTATTTTAGCCTGCTGGGATGAACATTCTTCTAGCCACCTATTTGTGCACATTACTGATGATTTTCTTAGGAAGCATTAAATCATTATATAAGGGATGTGCAAAAAACATTTTAATGCAGATTTTTATATAGATTTGATATTTTAAAGGAACGTACTAAAATTGGGGACTCCTCAAAAGAGCTTCCTAATTCTAAGCTTAGCTGAGAGTAATTATTTTCATAATATCACATCCCTATCAAATTTAATAACTTTTAAAGGCAATGACAACAACAAAAAGCATATCTTTGCTTCTGGTTGGTTTTCACCTTGATACCTTTTCACTCCTCCACTTGTAACAGAAACCATATATATAGAGAGATTGGATTATTAACCACCACAATGTCACCACTCAGGGGAAGGGGAGAGTGTACTTGGTTTATTTGCTATATCCAAACAATGATTCAGGATCTGTGCTGATAGAAAAAGCATCCTTCATTTAATTATAGAAGCATGGGTCATGTTTGCAGATTTCCGGGCTGTCGTCTTCTCTGAGCTTTTATGGATCTGATCATGCATCTGACCTTCCTGATTAAGATCAGCCTGGGGAGAACTCCAGAATTTAGTATTCAAACCTTATTCTGCTCAGAATGTGACAGATCCTTCCTTTCAAAGCAGTAACTCAATAAGTTCCTCACATCAGCTCTGGTTTAAGCATGTGTGATATCAAGGCCACCTTTCTGCTAGGCACCCTCATTATGAGCCATACGGTTCTCTCTCAAAAGTACCTGGAGGTTTTCAAGTGTGATACCAATTCTGATGAAAACTTTAGAATCAAAATGTCAAATTGTTGCTGTTTGTTGCAAATGTAATTTTATCATCTCTGTCAATTCACTATGAAAGAGTATACAGTTTGAAGAGCAGGTAAACTTTAGCAACTACAATATGAAATTCAAAGATTCTGCCATTATTTACACATATGTGCTCCAAGAGCCAAATGAAATTCTTCTTTACTTACACTGTACAATACACTTTTATATGGGTTTACTGTATGCATACAGGGTGTGTTCAAGACCCAAGTGCATTATTAACTCGCGATTCCTTTGGATCTCACAGGCTTCTCAAGCATAGATGTCTGTCACTGAGATCTGAATATTTTAAAAATTGGAATGTCAACATTATTCTTCTTGGAATAAATGAAGGGATTGTGGGTGTGAGTTGTGGCTGGTTGCTAAGAATATCTAATCAGGTTGCATTGCTATAGCAACAGTGTTGCTAGGACTTTAAAGTTCCCCTGCAATCAGTTGGAATTCATAAGTGAAAGACATTGTTTATCTCAGTGGTATTTTAAAGTGATCCTGGCTAGCATAAGGCAGGAATCCCATACTTTGGAAAGGAATGATGCCCCAAAGAACTGCACTCTATTTTATGATTAGTTCAGAGTATGTAATCTGCAGTACCAGGGTGATAATCTAACAGCCTGTTTTTAAAAGTGTTTCTCTTTCACAGACACTTCCTAATTCAAGGGCATTACCACCTGACTCCTCCACAGGCCCACAAAGTAGCCAGACCATCAATTATAACACATTAATTATTTGAGAGGAAAAGTATCATTTCACATTTCTGTCATACATCAGAACGTTGATAATGCCAAAAAAAATTCTGTTAATGTTCATTTTTCTCGTTTCCAAAATGAAAATCGCTTTTTTTTAAAATTATAGTTGACATACTTCTTATCTAAAATACAGACAGTTTAGAAAGCATAAAGCAGATAGTTAAAAATCTAGAGCTAACTACTTTTAACATCTTGTAGTAAAAATCATGTATATCCATATTTGCTAAATAAATAGATATAAAGCATGTATATGTTTCCTTGGCAGTGTGTTATTTCAAAGGTAACTTTACACTGGATTTTTAAACTGCTTTAAAATTGTCTTCATGTTTGATCTATTGTAGTTTTGAACACTTTTTTTTTCCTTCATAAATACACTCAAAACACTGAAATTGTTAGGGGTTAGTCTCAGAGTGGAAAGCCTCTGTGTTTCTTACATATCTGCTCTGTCCTATTCTAAGAGGTATTCAAAATATTTGGTTAAGGATTTTGGTAATCACCATCTTAATGGAACATAAAGTCAGCATTTTTTTTCTTGTTTTAGTCACTAAACTTTTTTTTTTTTAAAAATTTTTTTTCAACGTTTTTTATTTTATTTTTGGGACAGAGAGAGACAGAGCATTAACGGGGGAGGGGCAGAGAGAGAGGGAGACACAGAATCGGAAACAGGCTCCAGGCTCCGAGCCATCAGCCCAGAGCCCGACGCGGGGCTCGAACTCACGAACCGCGAGATCGTGACCTGGCTGAAGTCGGACGCTTAACCGACTGCGCCACCCAGGCGCCCCAAGTCACTAAACTTTTAAATGAGGGAAAGACATTGTATGACTGTTTCATTTCAACTTTATAATATAGAATTTGATTCAGTTTAAAGAATTAAAATAACTACATTTTTTTTAATGTTTATTATTTTTGAGAGAGAGAGAGAGAGAGAGAGAGAGAGAGAGAGAAAACAGGGGAGGGGCAGAGAGAGAAGGAGACACAGAATCTGAAGCAGGCTCCAGGCTCTGAGCTGTCAGCACAGAGCCTGACATGGGGCTTGAACTCACGAGCCATGAGATCATGACCTGAGCAGAAGTCGGACGTTTAACTGACTGCGCCACCCTGGCGTCCCTAAATTACTACGTATTTTTTTTAACAGGTTGAGCACTGAGGACTGAAAAGCTAGTTTTAGGTTGGCTGAACATGTAGTTGAAATGAGGCATGGACTATAAGTAGTATTCTCTGCTGTTGGTCATCTCACAGAGACCCAGAAATGAAAATAAAACAGAAAATCTTTGAAGATTTCATGGGGTGGCTTGGCAATCAATAAGGACTGAGCTGCTTGTAGACCTAAGAGATAATAATAATAACTAACAATTTTTGAGAAATACATATGTGCCGGGCACTGTTATAACAATTTCATTATTATTAACTCACGTAGGCTTTAGGATACCCTGTAAAGGTTCTATTACTTTTGATAGCCCTATAAGATTTCTGTTATTCCTATTCTATAGATAGGAACACTGAGGCAGAGTAAACAGCTTCTCAAGGTTACATGGCTAGTAAATATCAGAACCAGAATTTAAAACTGAGAGTTCACTTGCAGAGCCCTCTTTTATTTTATTTATTTATTTTTTTCAACGTTTATTTATTTTTGGGACAGAGAGAGACAGAGCATGAACGGGGGAGGGGCAGAGAGAGAGGAAGACACAGAATCGGAAACAGGCTCCAGGCTCTGAGCCATCAGCCCAGAGCCCGACGCGGGGCTCGAACTCGCGGACCGCGAGATCGTGACCTGGCTGAAGTCAGACGCTTAACCGACTGCGCCACCCAGGCGCCCTGCAGAGCCCTCTTTTAAAACCACAGTACTTTGCTTTGAGAAATACTGGGTGGCTGTTTAAGCTAAGCTTTTCTGTTGGGGATTCACAGCCCATGATTTTATCCACAGTTTTGCTGGTCAAGAAACGTGCTTTTGGTTTTGTTGGTTTGTCCAGGGGGTGGACTATCTTTAGTGGTTTGCTCACAATAGCTCAATGCACAGGGTATGGATTATAAATCATTTAAACTATCTACAAGGAAAGATACAACTCACCCGGATACACAGACTAGTAATCTCCACAGAGCATATATCATTTTCTTTGTGTAAATCTACTAGAGAAGCAAGTTACAAATCAAAGAGTTCTGATGAAAATGGAATGAGAATAAGTATTTCTCAAGAGAAGCTTTCATTTTATTTTTTAAAATTTATTAAAAAAAAATTTTAATGTTTTATTTATTTTTGAGAGAAGAGGGAGGGGCAAAGAGAGAGGGAAAGAGAATCCCAAGCAGGCTCCACACTTACAGCAGAGAGCCAGATGTGGGGCACGAACCCATGAGCCGCGAGATCGTGACCTGAACCAGGAGATCATGTCTAGAGCCAAAGTTGGACACTTAACCAACTAGGTCACCCAGGAGCCCTGAGAAGTATTCATTTTCATTGTATCTGATTTTCTTTAATTCTAGGAATATATTATGTGAAAAAAAAAAAAAGAGGTCATCTGAGGTCAAAACACCTTCTCTTCACAGCAGTACTGATGGAACCAGCCAATTGGTATTAATTGGTTGTTCTTCATGCATTTAGCTTGCCTCATGTTTTGATAAATGACAATTTACTTCTTCATTTGCTGACCAACTTGAAGAGGTTAAGAGGCCCAACTGGTTTAGGGCCATAACTTTTGCAGGCTGACAGACTGGGATCAAACCTGACTTTGCCGCTTAATGGCTATGCCCCTTTGGAGAAGCTACTTCTCCAAGCCTCAGTTATCTCATCCTTATAAATAGAAATAATAAGGGCACCTGGATAGCTCAGTGGGTTAAGCATCTGACTCTTGATTTTTGCTCAGGTCATGATCCCAGTGTTGTGAGATCCAGTTCCGTGTCTCTCTCCTTCAGCCCCTGTCCCCTGCTCATGTGTTCTCTGTGTCTAAAAAGTAGATGATAGAGATAGATAGATAGATAGATAGATAGATAGATAGATAGATAGATAGAAATAATAACTATTGCTCTATTGCTATAGATTGAATGTGTTCCCCTCCCACCCAAATCCATATGTTGAAAACCTATTGGTATTGGGAGGTGATACCTTTGGGAGGTGATTGGATCATGAGGGTGGACCCCTCATGATAGGATTAATGCCCTTACAAAAGAGACCCCCAAGAGCTCCCCTGCCTCTTCTGCCATGTGGGGGGTACAATGAGAAGTCAACAGTCTGCAGCCTGGAGGAGGCCACGCTGGCAGTGACCACACTGGCAATCTGACCTTGGACTTCCAGCCTCCATAACTGTGAGAAATAAATTTCTGTTGCTTATAAGCCATTAGTCTGTGGTATCCTATTATAGCAGTCTGAAGGGACTAAGGCATCCTCTTAAAGTTACTGTACAGAATAAATGAGGAATGTATATAAAGTGCGTAGTGCTGTGTCAATACCCTACTGCTTGGAAGCCAATATTCTGTTCATATTGATTGGACTGGGGAGACATCATTTCTGTAAGTGGGGATCATATAGCATTTTGTCTACTGTTTATGGAGCGGGTTTAAAGAAATTGTTAGAAATAGCTCTGGCACCTTATAAATGTGTAGCTTTTGGCAAATCCCTAACCTCTTTTAAGCCTTAATTTCCCCCTATCTTTGAGAGTTATAATAATACCTTATTTTCAAGGTTGTGATGAAGTTTAAAGTTAGGATGAAAAGAGACTTAGCTCAGAGCCCTAAATAAATGCTAATGACTACTTTTTACTAATGTGACTGGTTGAAATTTTAACAGGTCTTACTTTCCTGATCATATGCCCAAACTTTGAGAACATCTAACCTGTAGCTCTCTATGCACTGTTAACTGCATTTTTAGTTGTTGAACTAAATGTTATGACTTAACATGTTCATAAAGTTGTTCACAGTATCAGTATTCTTGGGTTTTTTTTATTCCTTTTCTACCTACAGTTTCGTTGCTCTTAGTTCTACTTCATGAATAATAAAAAATATGTGGATTGTTGGATCACATTGAATCATGTTCCCTTTTCAGTGCAAACTACATGGTCTAATGATTAGAGTTAGGTGGGGTGTCATTTCACAAAAGGAATTCAGAAATATCATGAAACCTGACAGATTTTGAATTCCCAATTGTGTATATTTTCTTTTGTTCATCATGTTTTTTTTTACTTCCTTGAATTTTTGCTTGTTTATTTCCTAGAGGATTGAAGACAATTCAGCATAAATCCAAAAAGTCTTGCTCAAGGTTGAAGGATTAGCATCTTGTACATTTGGGGAGATGAGCAAATAAGGAGATAACGGTATGGTCTTTAGAAGTCAGTGTTAGCGGGGCGCCTGGGTGGCTCAGTCGGTTGAGTGGCCGACTTCGGCTCAGGTCATGATCTCGCAGTCCGTGAGTTCGAGCCCCGCGTCAGGCTCTGTGCTGACAGCTCGGAGCCTGGAGCCTGTTTCAGATTCTGTGTCTCCCTCTCTCTGACCCTCCCCCATTTCATGCTCTGTCTCTCTCTGTCTCAAAAATAAATAAACGTTAAAAAAAAAAATTAAAAAAAAAAAAGTCAGTGTTAGCAAAACACAAATGTTATCAGGGTACAAAAAAAAAGATATAGAAACATTCAAGAGAATTATCAGAGAAAGTTCTTCCCAGATAGCTTTGTTTTTTTTGTTCTTCTTAATTTTTTTAAATGTTTTTATTCATTTTTGAGAGACAGAGAGAGAGCACGAGCAGGGGAGGGGCAGAGAAGAAGGAAACAGAGAATCCGAAGCAGGCTCCAGGCTCTGAGCTGTCAGCACAGAGCCCAACGTGGGGCTCAAACCCATGAACTGTGAGATCATGACCTGAGCTGAAGTCAGATGCTTAACCCACTGAGCCATCTAGGTGCCCCTCATGTAGCCTTGTTTTATTCCAAATTCCCTGGTAGATGACAGGTTTCCTATCATTGTGGACAGTTAGGGAGAGAGGCCTAGAGAGATAGAAACTTCATCTGATGTGTGGCCCGTAGAATCTTTTATGGACATTTTAATGACTGGGAAGCACAAACTCTTCTAGGTTCTTCACCCACCAAGTTTCTGCTCAGCAACTCATAGCTCATGTGCCAAATGGTGATGCAAGACAGTTTTGATGGAATGGTAAAATTGTCACATTCTTTTTGAAAACTACCCTTTTCATTTTCAGAGTCCCTACTATCTCTTCCTGCTCTGGCATGCTCTTCCCCATGTCTCACCTTCTTCACTGGGCTGCCATCTTGGCCCTGCAAAGGGCTAAATTTCTGCTGAAGGCATTAGCTGATGTGATACCTCCCTTCACCTCTTGTGGCAAGAGCTGTGACACATCTCCACCACTGTAGGATTTGTGCTTTTTTTACAAGACCCAAAGGAATGGAAAATTATAGAGAAGGAAAATGGCTCCAGGGCAACAGTGAAGAAAGGATTCTGATTTTTTAGTGAGTATGTATAACATTCTGCCAGAGAGACTTGTCATGGAGAGATTGTGGGAAGGTAGTGAGGATGGGAAGGTTCAAAAGGCCTACTTTTGTTACTGTTCTTCCCTGTTCTGCTGAGTCTAAGGCTCAGAAGGGTGTGGATTGTCTCTCACTGCCCACCTCACATCAGCTTAGAGGGCTTGGGGGCCATGTGTCCATACCCTCAGCCTGATTCCTCTCTCCAGCAGATGAAGGAGAATTGCCATTAGCACTCTTTACTGTTCCCTTCACTTTTTTTCTAAGCCTTAGAAATGTGGCTCCCAACTTCTGAAAATTTTGTGGGTACCTACAGCAAATAAACAGCCCTTAATTTTTTTAAAGAGTTTATTTTTAAGTAATCCCCATACACAGCATGGGGCTTAAACTCACAACCCTGAGATCAAGAGTCTCATGCTCTACCAACTGAGCCAGCTGGGTTCCCTAACAGCTCTTAATCTTTAATTTAAAAGTGTCTCAAAGGCTTTGTAGCTAATTTTTAACCTCAATGTATGCTTCTGGATTGTCTTTTGCAAAAGTTTATCTTCCTATTTTGTTTAGCTAAATATTAAACGTATTTCATATTCCTTGAGTACCTTATATAGCTTAAATGTTTCTAAGCACCCATTTCACTTTTGGAAAATGTCTTGGATGTGTGAAAAGTCTGATTTGGTCAGTTTTCTGTTTTGTGAACAGCATTGTGGCTGACAATATGAACTCTGCAGAAAGTAGAAATAGAAAAAACAAAGGGTGAAGCCCAGTGTGCAGTATGTCTGAACAAGGTAGTGTTTTGTTTTGTTTTGGTTTTTTAGGTTTTTACTTAAATTCCAGTTAACATACAGTGTAATATTAGTTTCAGGTGTACAATATAGTGATTCGACAATTCCATATATCACCCTGTGCTCATCACGACAAATCTGCTCCTTAATCCCCTTCACCCATTTCACCCATTCCCTCTCCTGCACCTCCCTTCTGGTAACCATCAGTTTGTTCTTTACAGTTAAGAGTCTGTTTCTTGGTTTGCCTTTCTGTTTTTTTTCCCCATTTGCTCTTTTCTTTTGTTTATTAAATTCTACTTATAAGTGAAATCATATGGTATTTGTCTTTCTTTGATTTCGCTTAGCATAATACTCTCTAGCTCCATCCATGTCATTGCAAATGGCAAGATTTCATTCTTTTTTAAAACTAAACACTATTCCATTGTGTGTATATGTGTGTATATATATATATGTATATATACCATATATGTATGTGTATATATATATATACACAACTGTATATATATATATAAACACACACACACATATATATACATATATACATATATATACATATATATGTGTATACATATATATACATATATATGTGTATACATATATATACATATATATGTGTATACATATATATACATATATATGTGTATACATATATATACATATATATGTGTATACATATATATACATATATATGTGTGTGTGTATATATATATATGTGTATATATATATATACACACCACATCTCCTCTAACCATACATCAATCGATGGACACTTGGACCATTTCCAAATTTTGCCTATTGTAGATAATGCTGCTATAAACATTGGGGTGCATGTGCCCCTTTGAATCAGTAGTTTTGTATCTTTTGGGTAAATACCTGGTAGTAAGCATAGTCGTTTTTGGGTTTTTTCTTTAAAGAGAAAACTTGGCAAGACTGAAGTCTCTACTTTGGCCTATCACAGAAGAGAAAAGCTAAAGCCAACATTGCAGAAATGAGAACTGTAATACATTTTCTGAAGGTTCTAAAATTTAGTTAATGGACTCTTTCTTATAAAATATGCTACAACTGTAAATCTTTTAGGAACCCATATTATTTGGGTTCCATCCAAACCTTGGATTTGCATCTCTCATTAACATGCAGATTTTCATATGGACCTTTAATGCTCTAGTTGTTTCAAGTGCGCTTGAAAATGGATTAGAAAACCTTGGCTGGTGAAGGGTGAATTTTAGCCGCAGCATGCAGTTTGTATGGAAGCTCCTATCAACTAGACACACTGAGCCAATGGTATATGATACAATGAGATCCATACCAATTGTTCTGAAAAGCTTTTTCTCTCTACCTTTATTTCAGTGTCAAATGACCCATGAGACCTGGTCCTCAGATGTTGAAAACATTCATTTTCCAAATAATTGGATGTGGTGGGTGTAAAAGAAAAGGGCTGCTGAGATACTCTTTCTTATGTAGACTTAATGGGATAAAAAGAAGAAAAGTTCAAAATAATATGTGTGAAAACAATGGGAATCTATCACCCTTCTTGATGATATTTCCCTTGAAAATAACAAGATGAAATGTTTCGTGCGTTAGGTTTTTAAAGAGTGCTTTCATTGTCAGTCAGTCTCACATCTGCCTGTTCAGACTGATGAGACCAGTATTCTGTAGCTGGAGGCAACTGGCTGAAATTAATGATATGAAACACAGGCAACTTGACAGCAAGTCATTTTACAAAGCTAGTGGTTGTGACTTGGAGAAAATGTGAAATTAAGTCTATCTTGGAGTAAGGGCCGTACTTTGAGGGATTTTAGTCATTGACCATCAATCAAAACACCAGCTTACAATTAAAATGCATGGGTTTAACTTTGGTAGCAAAATCTCTAAGGAACTGTTGTGTTAAGAGTCGGTGTCATAGGAGTTGCTCATATTCTTCTAGGAGAGAAGTCTCTGTGAATGGAAGATAAGTTAAATCATTCTTTATTATTTGACAGCTTACCAGTTGAGAAATTTAGTTGAGGAATAGGGTCCAAAGGCTGCTTTCTTTACCACTTGTGCTGTATGTGGTAAGTGAGATGATTGTTTTTCGGAGCCATAGCCAGGGCCAGCCACAGCAAAACTGTAAAGAATATACCAATTCTAGCATCAACATGGTTTCTCTTCCTGTCGTCCTACAGAATCACAGGAGCCTGAGGCCTGGGGGATGTTTCTCCACATTGTCCCTGGCCTTGTTTCAGCCACCAACAGGCAACTGCAGCCGTCCCATTCTTCCTGAAGGGCTACTTTTTGGCTGGCACCACTATTTTCATTTTCCCCATTTCCTTGGGATGTGAATGGGCAGAGTTTGGGTTGGTGATTCTTGCAAGGATACCAATTTCTTGTGTTAACTTTATAATTCTCTGTGATTATCTATTATTCCTTTCATCTAAGTTGACACATAAATCCAAGGTGAAGCCAATTCTACTAAACTATTGGACTTCTCCCAAAATTAGCAAGTTTAGGGGAACAATATCACCTTCTTATTCTTGAGTGCTTATGGTAGGATTTCAAGGGTTTTAATTTAAATTAGCAATTAAAGATGTATGTGTATACTTACATTTAAAGATATACATACTTATAGATTCTGATCTGCCAGGTTTTTTAAAAAAAATTATTTATTTATTTATTTATTTATTTATTTATGAAATTTATTGTCAAATTGGTTTCCATACAACACCCAGTGCTCATCCCAACAGGTGCCCTCCTCAATGCCCATCACCCACCCTCACCTCCCTCCCACCCCCCATCAACCCTCAGTTTATTTTCAGTTTTTAAGAGTCTCTTATGGTTTGCCTCCCTCCCTTTTTTTTTTCCTTCCTCTCCCCCATGGTCTTCTGTTAAGTTTCTCAGGATCCACATAAGAGTGAAAACATATGGTATCTGTCTTTCTCTGTCTGACTTATTTCACTTAGCACAACACTCTCCAGTTCCATCCACGTTGCGACAAAAGGCCATATTTCATTCTTTCTCGTTGCCACATAGTATTCCATTGTGTATATAAACCACAATTTCTTTATCCATTCATCAGTTGATGGACATTTAGGTTCTTTCCATAATTTGGCTATTGTTGAAAGTGCTGCTATAAACATTGGGATACAAGTGCCCCTATGCATCAGCACTCCTGTATCCCTTGGGTAAATTCCTAGCAGTGCTATTGCTGGATCATAGGGTAGATCTATTTTTAATTTTTGAGGAACCTCTACACTGTTTTCCAGAGTGGCTGCACCAGTTTGCATTCCCACCAGCAGTGCAAGAGGGTTCCCGTTTCTCCACATCCTCTCCAGCATCCGTAGTCTCCTGATTTGTTCATTTTAGCCACTCTGACTGGAGTGAGGTGATATCTGAGTGTGGTTTTGATTTGTATTTCCCTGATGAGGAGTGACATTGAGCATCTTTTCATGTGCCTGTTGACCATCTGTATGTCTTCTTTAGAGAAGTGTCTATTCATGTTTTCTGCCCATTTCTTCACTGGATTATTTGTTTTTTGGGTGTGGAGTTTGGTGAGTTCTTTATAGATTTTGGATACTAGCCCTTTGTACAATACATCATTTGCAAATATCTTTTCCCATTCTGTTGGTTGCCTTTTAGTTTTGTTGATTGTTTCCTTTGCAGTGCAGAAGCTTTTTATCTTCATGAGGTCCCAATAGTTCATTTTTGCTTTTAATTCCTTTGCCTTTGGAGATGTGTCAAGTAAGAAATTGATGTGACTGAGGTCAGAGAAGTTTTTTCCTGCTTTCTCCCCTAGGGTTTTGATGGTTTCCTGTCTCACATTCAGGTCCTTTACCCATTTTGAGTTTATTTTTGTGAATGGTGTAAAAAAGTGGTCTAGTTTCTTTTTTTTTTTTTTTTTTTTAAATTTTTTTTTTTCAACGTTTATTTATTTTTGGGACAGAGAGAGACAGAGCATGAATGGGGGAGGGGCAGAGAGAGAGGGAGACACAGAATCGGAAACAGGCTCCAGGCTCTGAGCCATCAGCCCAGAGCCCGACGCGGGGCTCGAACTCACAGACCGTGAGATCGTGACCTGGCTGAAGTCGGACGCTTAACCGACTGCGCCACTCAGGCGCCCCGAAAGTGGTCTAGTTTCATTCTTCTGCATGTTGCTGTCCAGTTCTCCCAGCACCATTAGTTAAAGAGACTGTCTTTTTTCCATTGGATATTCTTTCCTGCTTTGTCAAAGATTAGTTGGCCATACTTTTGTGGGTCCAATTTTGGAGTGTCTATTCTATTCCATTTAAACTATCCCTATCTATTCCATTTAAACTATCCCTGTCAAAAGCATTTTGTATTGGGGCGCCTGGGTGGCTCAGTAGGTTAAGCATCTTACTTGATGACCTTGTGGTTTGTCACCTCAAGCCCCACATCAGGCTTTCTGCTGTTGGGTTGGAACCCGCTTTGGATCCTCTGTCTCCCTCTCTCTGCCCTCCCCCCGCTCACACTCTCTCTCAAAAATAAACATTTTTAAAAAAGTATTTTGTATTTCTCATTAATATCTAGTTAAAAGTGCTCATCAGTTCTGTCACTTCACATACAGTGTAAAATAGATACACAGAGAACATGTTACTTTAACTACACTTGTAAATAAAGTTGTGAACACACTTTCTGTATCTAAAATCTGCCCCTAGATTTATAAAAGTCCTTCCAAGCAAAACACTTTCAGTTAAATGTTTTTATTTGTTCTTGTATAAATGTTCTTTATTTTTTCTTTAATTTTATGGACAGAAATAAATCAGGTGAAACAAAACACATGCAAAATATTCCAGAAAAAAAAAAATTGTACTGGTTCTTAATGATCTAGTGATCTAATGATCTACCTATTTTTGTTCTTGTTAGTATTTAAATTTTTTGAAAGAATGGATTCAGTGTTAAAAAGAAATTAAGAGGTATGTTATTTATGAACACAGATTCACAATCATTTTAAGTCTAAATGCCATTGTATGTGAGAAAATTATAATGGTATTCAATAAAATTCAGTACTTCTTCTGAGAATGTTGTTTTGGACCATTATTATGTTTTAAGGCGAAACCTCCCATTTTTCTATTTTCTAGCAGAGTTATTTCACTAGGTTAAAATCTGAAATAGCGAAGCTATTTTTTTATGATCATAAAAATCCAGAAAAATAGTGTCCATATACCTAAATGCAACTGATTGTATTTATTTGTGGATTTTGTTTCTAAGGTAAGTGTACATGAAGGAGGCATTCCCTATTGTCTAATAAATGTAGTGCAACTGTATAGATGATGGAGCAAACTTCAAAGACTGGATGTTGTTTACTGCATCAAAGATATAGTGGTCTTGGGGCACCCGGGTGGCTTAGTCGGTTAAGCATCCGACTTCAGCCTAGGTTATGATATGGTTCATGAGTTTGAGCCTCACATCAGGCTCTGTGCTGACAGCTCAGAGCCTGGAGCCTGCTTCAGATTCTGTGTCTCCCTCTCTCTCTCTGTTCCTCCCCTGCTCACATTCTGTCTATCTCTAAAAAATCAATAATGCTTTAAAAAAAATTTTTTTTACCGATATATTGGTCTTGCTGTGATTCAGAAGACCTATGTAACTGGTTATTCAGTCATTAGATTGATACCAGCTGTGCAGAATTTTTCTATTTTAAGTACTTATCAGCTAAAAAATTTATATACAAGACATATCCCATTTTCGCTGTCTTGGATTTTTTTTGCTTATAGTTTTTGACCCCCTGAGCCAAAGAAATCCTTCACTTTTGCTTCTGAAATAGTTTTAATGATAAAATATTTCTGGTCTGTATTCTACCAAAAGACAAAGTGAGATTCTTAATGAATTTATCTGAAAAATGGAGAGAATAGCTTAGCAGTTCATTTAGAGGATAGGAGTATAAATTCAGGGCATTGCTTTGGGTTAGAGAAATAGAAATAATAAATGATTTTTTCTTTCTTTTTACGCTTTTCAGCAGATACTCATTTATTATAAGGCAGGAGCTATATAGCATTAATTAATAAATAATAATGGCATGGAACATGTTCTTTGGAATCCAGTTCATGGCTTCTTGCCCAGGACAGCAGAACAGCTGTTTCTGCTGAATTATTGGAATGTGAGAAGCAATGATGTAAACTCTTCAAAGCATAGCGAGTCAAGGGATTTTTTTTTTTCTCTTAAATCCCAATGAATAGAAGCTTTTATACACAAAGAGAGAATTCAAAGAGCCTTGTACTTTTTGAGCATAACACTTCTTCCCTTTGCACATTCCCATTATTCCACTAGATTCTGAGTGTGAGATGTTCCAGGGGTTTCTGGTCACATAGACTATTCTATTCTCCCATAAACCACTCAGAACCGGACCCCTCTAGAGTCTCCCTAGCATGAACACCTGTAAAAGCTCTGCAGCGAGAGGGTGGAGAGCAGTGCTAAGTGGAGGGAAGCTTGGGCGTGGCTATCGTGTGACCTATAAGGGCTCTGGAGCTGAAGGACCTTAGAGCAGATCCCAGCTCTGCCTCTTCTTAGCTCTGGAAACTTGGTCAAGTTACTTAACATTTCTATGCCTCAATGTTTAAAATTAAAGAAAAACTTATCAATAGCACAAGGATAATAATAGTAGGATCAATCTTAAAGGGTCCTTAATGAGTATTAACAGAAAAGATTTGTGTAACGCAAAATGGCTCCTGGTAAACACTGAATGAATGTGGAGCTATTTTTCATTTTATTCCAAGGCATTTTTCAATAGGTTCATTGTACAGTAGGTAACATTTATAGTATTGAAAGATCTGTTTAAAAACATACTGGAAGGAAAATCAAGGAGATCCTGGTCAGACACTACTAAATACTTTTTGTATGATCTAGAAAAGTCATTTAGGGGTGCCTAGGTGGCTCAGTCGGTTAAGTATCCGGCTTCGGTATAGGTCATGATCTCACGGTTCGTGAGTTTGAGCCCCGTGTCGGGCTCTGTGCTGACAGCTCAGAGCCTGGAGCCTGTTTTTGAGATTCTGTGTCTCCTCCTCTCTCCCTGCCCCTCCCCTGCTCACGCTCTGTCTCTCTTTATCTCTAAAGAATAAATAAACTTTAAAAAATTAGAAAATTCATTTAACTTCTCTACATTTCAGTTGATGTATCTGAAAAATGAAGGCAATAATGGCTTATATTGATTCTATGCTTGTTACATGCTAGGTACTGTGCTAAGTGCTTTGCATGTCTTAGTTGATTTAATCATCCTAACAACTTTAAGTGATAGGAACTGTTTACAACATTATACAGAGGAAGGGACAAGAGAGAAATCTGATTCCATTCATTTGAAGAGTACTTACAGGACACCTACTATGTGCCAGACACTTTTTCTTGAAGCTGGAGATGTAGCCCTGGAAAACATAGACAAAAAGGGCAACAGCAGGGTCTCTTACAGGCCTATGTTCTAACAGTAGAAGAGAATGAACCAAGTGTTTTAAAAAGAAAATATAGCATATATTGGGGTGATAAGTGCAAAGAAGAAAAAAAAAAGAAAAAGAAAGCATGAAACATGTGGGATGATTTGTAATATTAGGTACAGTCACCAGGGATGATCTCATGGCAAAAGGTAGCATTTTGAGGGTAAAACCTGAAAGGATTGAAGAATTCTAGAGAGCGGTAAGAAGAAAGTGTTTGCATTTTCAAATGCTTCCCTATGCTGCTAGTGTAAACCCACCCACCTCTTTGAGCTCTTGAGAAGATCAAATGAAATAATATGAATAACCTTTGTAAACAATAAAGCACTAGGTAAGAAATAATAATCGTTATTCAGAAGAGGAAGAGACCGTTGTGATACAATTTAGAATCAGACAGAGATCTGTTAGATTTTCTTGACTCTTTTATTCCTTAAAACTACATTCTCTAATACAGAAGACAATGTGAATTCACTTCCTAATGCAAATCTTCATAGAGAAAGCACCTTACTCTGCTATCTACCAGATGTAGACGCATCACTGAATTTCAATAGCTCCTTGGCAAGTTTCTTGATTTGTCAAAATGAAGGCAGTGTGGGCTATCAGAAAATTCTTTCTCCTTTTGTGATATAACGTTCAAATAATGCAGCTCTTTCTAATTTTTTTTCATAGTCCAGTAATCATTAGTCACCCATATGATTCAGCCCCACCTGACTCAAAACTAGCACTGAAAACACTTGCGATTTTGTTTAACAGCTTCATGATTTTCTAATGACCCAGATGATACCAAGTTAGCCGAAGTGACTGACCATTTATTCCAGTGATTAGATCCAATAAGTTCTCTCCTTTTCCATTGTTGTTTCTTTTAAGGTCATATGGCTTTAAGTAAGAATTCTTCCAATGTATTTACTGAAGTTTAGGAGTCTGCAATATAAAAAGGATTTATCTGGGAGAAATCTCATACAATTCAAAGAAGCTTTTCTTTTAGGACTGCAAAGCTTTCAGATCATATAACCCACAAACTTTAAGCCTTGTATTAATTCTGACAATAGTGAATACTCCTCTCAGTTAAGCAACTATTGATACCGTAGGTGATTCTTCATGTTTCATTCCTCTTATTATTTTTTTTAAATAAACTTTAAATATATAACATTCACATCAGCTTTGTAGTAGAAGAGCTTCCCAAATGTATGGGGTAAAATGATATAGAGAGCCTCTGGTGATTGATCCTGAGTTGAGAAAGCATATTCCTAGCAGAACCAGGGGAAAAAATCCAGACTGGGCTCCTGAGGAGCAGAGAGCTAAATTCTTTGGACACTTTTTATTTATGTCTCCTGGATTGGACCCCATTTTATCTCTCTTGTATGATTTTTTAAATGTCAAGCAACATTATCTTGGAAAAAAACTTTGCCATCTTTCTAAGCAGATGACTTTCTGAAATATATACACGTATCTGTACTTCATTGGCTGAGATATTTTATTATGTATTTACGGCAACCCCTCTACTTCCCTATGTGATTGTTAAATCTGTGTTACACACAAGTATGTATTAGGTAATCTGACTCACAACTTTTGAGGAGCTTGGAATCTAAGGGAAAGAAAAAACACTTAGATAAAACTTTTGAGAAGTAACTATGCTTTAAAATATTAACATGAAGCTTCCCACTTTGAAGTCAATAGTCCTTGGATAGCTTTCTTGTTCTCTCCTACTTCCCTTTTTTTTTTTTTTTCCTAAATCTTTGAAACTTCTAAATGTTTCTCCTGTTTAGGTAATTTTATATTAATAGATCAAAACTTTGGAATTTTTTTGCTGGTCAGGGAATCTGGCCAGTTTGCTTCTACAAAGAATTGTGTGTGGGGGCACCTGGTTGGCTCAGTCGGTTAAGTGCCTGACTTCAGCTCAGGTCATGATCTCACAGCTTGTGGGTTCGAGCCCTGCATCGGGCACTGTGCTGACAGCTCAGAGCCTGGAGCCCATTTCAGATTCTGAGTCTCCCTCTCTCTCTGCCCCTCCCCCACTCGCACTCTGTCTCTCTCTCCCCCCAAAATAAATAAACATAAAAAGAAAGAATTGTGTGTGCACATGTTCATGTTTGTGTATATTTTTTCCCCCATGGGAAGGGAAAATAGGGCAGATTATCAATCTGTGCATGCAGTGTTACAGCTTGTATGTATGTGATAACACACATAAATCTACACATCATTATTTTACAGCAAATTCAGCATTATTGTTCCCATTATTTATGAAGTGTATGTTTTACCAGATTGCAAACAGGCTTAAGAGGAAAAGCCATTATTTCTGTTAAATTGTATTCTAGTTCCTTTTCCTTAAATTGCATATTTCTCATCTGTATTGTATTTGATATTCAGCTCTAAGATAATGGCAATGTCCAACTGGAAGGGGCTCTGGTACAAACCCTTCACTCTTCACAGTGGCGTAGAACAGTTCAGAGAGTTACCTAGTGTTTGGTAGGCCTGGAACCCCGGTCACATTCTACAGGCTCTTGACCGTTGCCAGTGAGTAGGCACGGACTATATGTGGAATTTTAGGGTGTATTGCATCCATTAGAGTTAAACCTGATAAAAATTTTAGAAACCAAAAATATAATTGCTACTGCTTCTGTCAGTGTGGGTGACATGAAGTCATTTAACCTTGAGGGAGTTAAGGGAGTGGCTTTGGTGTCATAAGAACTATGGCCTATTTTTAGCGGAAACTTCGTATCACCTTTCATTGACTGGATGATGCAATAATAAGTCCTGAAAAATTAACCAAATTTGCCTCATTATGCTTTTTCCATCCTGATGGGAGCAGTGCTGCTGAATTTCAAGAGGTTAGCATAATCAGTACAATGAAGTGACAGCAAAAGGGAAGATTTCTCCTTCTATTACTTAAATTCTTACAGAAGTAATACATGTTAAAACTGATTTTAAAAAATATGTACACAGTTCTAGGGGTGTCTAATATTCAAAACTAGTTTGGAGTATGGGGGGGGGGAAGGAAAACAGGAGCGAGTCAGTCCATAAATGAGGACCAAAAAATAGAGTGAATTCAGATCACAAAAAGCACTTTTAAAATGCTGCGAAATTTTTTCTTGAGCTACAAAAACACACAAATGAAACACACACACGCAAATTCAAGACCCTCCAGGGGATACTCCTAACTGTCCCTGCCAGGAGTTGTGTAACTATAGCAATAGTCACGTGGCTTGTGGCCAGCATGATAATTGTGAACTACTCCAGGACAAACCCATTTCTCCTGGGTCTTTGTAAGGACTGTAGAGCTTTTATCTTAAGGACTCCAAGGACATTCTGCAAATTTTTTTTTTTTTAAATTTTTTCTTTTTCCAACGTTTTTATTTATTTTTGGGACAGAGAGAGACAGAGCATGAACGGGGGAGGGGCAGAGAGAGAGGGAGACACAGAATGGGAAACAGGCTCCAGGCTCTGAGCCATCAGCCCAGAGCCCGACGCGGGGCTCGAACTCACGGACCGCGAGATCGTGACCTGGCTGAAGTCGGACGCTTAACCGACTGCGCCACCCAGGCGCCCCGACATTCTGCAAATTTAAATAAACCTCTACTTCCCAGCCTTACAAAGAGCATAAAATGAATACCGTGTACAAATTATTGTTAGAGCCTAGACGATAGTACAGTCTAGGTTATTGGTTCTAAGTATTTGTTAGCTGCAAAATTTCAGGCCCTGTGGTAGTAATAACACGTGTGAAGAATGTGCTATTAAACATGCTAAAGATTAATCTCTTCCAGCATATATTTTCTTTTAGGTTTTAAACTAAAAGAAATCTTTATTTTTTAAAAAAAGACTTATTTTTTTAAAGTCATTTTAGGTTCACATCAAAATCAAGAGTAAGGTACAGAGATTTCCCATATACCCCCTTATCTTTACATTTATAGTTAATCAGATTGCTACAGTTTTAGAAACTATATTTCACGTTAGTTTTGTACCTCTTGGTTTCTGTAGCATACAATTGATACTCTTGGAATGTTCTCTCATTAATTATCCAGAAACTAAAATTCTGAAAGTCATTATCTTTTTTTTCCTAATTCTTACATTTGTAATCCTTGTACAAAGTATCCCTCATTATTCCTTTCTGTTCTAATTATTTCGTTGGCTCTTTTCTGCCTTATTCCCTATTTTATCCTAAAAATAACAGCCAGGATCAATCCTTAGATGCCACTCTAATCACATTGCATTTTTTTTTTAAAAAAACAGGACAGCATATATAAAGGGACTCCCTGCATGAACTCCCCCATCCCTGACCCTTCACATGATGTAAGAATTGTGGCAACACGGGAGGTATATATGTGGGTATTGGGAGTCTCCCTGGCTATTCTTATATACTTTACTTCATTCTTGCCACCCCCTCCTCACATATTTATTTCCTGATAGGACCATTTCCAGTTGTATTCACTTTGTCCAAACAAATGTAAATTTCTCTCTCTTCCTCCCTCTCTCTTTCTCTTTTGTTCCTTTATGGATAATCTCCAAACTCCTGGTATATAATGTTTCTTCTATTCAAAACATTGCTAAAAATTAATCTCTGTGACATTTTCTAGGCTTCTCTTGGATCGTACCTAAATTTCTTCAAAGTGAATAATGCTATCTCCTTATGCAGTTGTAATCAGTTTTGTATGTTTTTTTTTTTTTCTCCCCCATGGGTTCTTGTGAATGGTTAATGAGTACCTCTTTCTTTTTCTATGTGAATTGTGTAAATGCAAATTGCTAAAGGTTGGGGGAAGGGAATTATTTTGTGGAAAGTAAGTTTTTGTGAGATGTGGCTGTATGGGCGGCATAACTAATAGCTATATAATTTTAAATAGTGAGAAATTATACATAGGTAAACTTATTTAGACTATTTCATCTTTATGTGTTTTTATTTCCTAACTTACAAGGAGGCCAGGGATATAAATTAAAATAGGAACAGACAGGTTAAGTAAATGAATGAAGCAGGATGGGCATAAGAATTGCTTGGTTTCTTGGTTATTTTGCACTTTGACATTGATAGACACAGAATATAAGATAGATTTCTTAAGGAAAAACAACACCTACAAACACAAGTGCTGTGATATATGGCAACTGGCACTTGGGACCTGAGATGTGGAAAGCAAAGCTCTCTCTAAAAGGGACTGCTACAATTTAGCTCTACTTACTGTTTCCATGTAGAGTTGTGAGATCCGTGTTGCCAGATCTGAGTTTTCAGAAGTAAGAAGTCAAAATTTTGATACCAAAACTCCTGACTTTTCTTTTTAGTGTTTATTTATTTACTTTTTTATTTTGAGAGAGAGAAAGCAAGCAGGGGAGGGAGAGAAGGAGGGAAAGAGAGAATCCCAAGCAGGTTCTACGCTGTCAGCACAGAGTCCAATGCAGGGCTCGACTCACAAATCATGAGATCATGTCCACAAGCCTTGAGATCATGGCCTGAGTTGAAATCAAGTCAGACACTTAGCTGACTGAGCCACTCAGGTGCCCCCAAACTTCCTGACATTTTAAGTTGAGTTCTAACAAAAACAAAAAACTGTGTGGGCCAAACTAAACATAATGAGGCTACACAGTGAAGCCATCTTCAGCCCAAGGACTGCTGTGATCTATGCCCTAAAGACTAGGCTATCTCTAAGATTTCTTCTTGTGCCAGAGAGCTCTCTTCTAAGTTCCTTGGGGTCAGGAAGCATCTACTCGTACCTCTTTAACTGCTGCTGTGGATTAACAACTGATAATCAGAAATATTTTTATCAAAACTTTCATTGGATTGAATTTTTATAGAGAAATTTGACCAACTGAGGTATTTTCAGTGGACAGAGAATGTTGATAATCCTGAGAGCAGCCATTTATAGGAAAGGGCCCAAATGCGAAGCTGTGAAATATAGTCAAATCTGGCTTAAAAGATCTCATAGGATGCAAAGAAAAATGACAGAAATGACTGAAGAGGGTGGGATCATGTCGGGAAGTCCAGGGAAATGTCTGGAAGTGCAGAATCAAGGAGAAGGAAGTTATTCGTGGTGGTGGACTGTGCTGACTGGCTTTTTGGAGGAATGAAATAAAATGATTAGTCCAGGAAAGAAGCAGTTTGATTTGGCTGAGAGGAGGTTATTGGAAACCTTGGAAAGGGTGGCCCTTTGCAGTAGTTGGGATCGAAGCCAGACTGGAGAAGGTTAATGGAGTTAGAGGTGAGAAACTGGAAGCTCCAGAGGTATGCCACTTTTCCAAGAGCTTGGATACAAAGAGAAAAGGGACCGGGATGAGAGTGGAGGGATCCACTGGTTTCAGAGAAGACAGTGCATTGAAAATGGGGAGTGTCTGTGTTTGCCTGAAGCTGGATCGTGATACACTCTCTTCATTGCCGTTGGTATCTTGGAGAGTAAGTGACTTCTTTTGACTTGCATGTCTGGTGACAAATGTGAAGTCCTCTATGGTGTCGAAACAACATTTCTTGGTAACTTCTGGGTGGAATGATTAATAGAATTTTGAATCATTATTTCAGTATATTCAGCATATATTCAGAAGCTTAATACCTTCACTAAGATACAGGTTTCATTATTTCCTATGTGTGAAAGTCACTCTAGCATGTAATAATGTCTCTAGACTCATGGTCTTAGTTCCTTAAAGGTGGGTTGTACTTCAAATAATACCACTGTGGAGCCAACCTGAGCCAAGTATTTGTGCTGACCATACAGAACCTGATCTCTACCTGTTTACAGGCAACACTTCTACTGAATTCTGTCTGTTCCCTTCCTGGGGCTACCATTACGTGAACTGAACCACATGTTCATATCCCTAGGACTCTAGCATTATATCATGTTGCCAAGAGCTTAAGGAAAAGCTCATGTCCCCAGGTGTCTTACAGCCATTTTCTTTATCTCTTTTGAATGGTATGGTACATTACTATTTTCAAGAATTTAAAAATTCCTGTTAGCCCGTTGTTTCATAAAAATTAAACATAAATCCCGTATTGGGAGGTATTCAGGAGATAAGTAGAAATAGGAGTCTTTGTTTTTGTTGAAATTCCCTAAAAAAACAGAAATATAGCTCGTATACAGTAGGGAGACTAGTGGATTTATTTAGAAATGGTGGCTTTGGGTGAAATGATTGATTTCTTTGCTTACAATACACTATCGTGTTTTCGTGTAATGTGGTGGCACAGTTTTGTGGATGCTATAAATAACAAAATTATGATGGTGTAAAATGTGCATTCCTCTAGCTAGTCCATTTATTTATTTCAAATTTCAAATTTCGATGTATTTCTTCTGCTCTGGTACAGCTATTAAAATAGGTGACTGACATTCACCCATACTAAAAACACTTATTTGGGACCATCTGTGGATTCTGCACTAGTGGTGATGGTAAGCAATTTGCACATGTCTACTTTGTTTCGCGGGAAACATGGCCAATTAAATGATTGCAGTGGAGTAACATGTGCCATGGCCGGGGAGTGCAAAGTACAACGAGAGCACAGAGTGGACAAGCAGCTGATCTAACAGGACAGAGCTTCTTTAGGAAGTCACCTTTGGAATAAGACCCAGAGGAGGCATAAGGGGGAGCCAAACAAAAGTATAGCTGTGACCAGAGGGAAAGGCCGGTGATACTGTCCAAGACGTAAGTCAGGGCGCAGCAAGTCAGAAAAATGCAGAGAACATCTGTTAACTCTCTTTCATCAGAGAGAAAGAGAGGCATTGGATTAGGCGCTGGGAGTTATGAAATGCAAATGTCTTCATGGTGTTTATTATGTAGGCAGGAAGTAACTGGGCATTAATGCATTAGCAAATAATTGCAGGACAGTGCATAAGAACTGGAACAGAGGCATGTACAAAGGGTGCGGTAGAACAGAGGAGAAATAATTATGTTTGGAGTCCTGAAGGAAGGCTGGAGATTCATTTTACAGCAACCCAAATGTAAGGGGACCTTTTGTTAGGTTTTTATTTTGGGGCTTAATTCTGAATTTAACCTTGTGCGGCCAAGATGGTGTTTGCTTTACAGCAGGTTTCAGAATCAGAAACCTAGAATGAATGAGAAGGATGCTTATGGAGTGTCCATAAATCCTATTCAGGGCAAAGGAAAACATGTGTTGTTTCCCTGATGGAGAAGAACAATTTGCTAACTCAAAGGTTGCAGGAGATACCTCAAAAGCCTTCGACTTCTATCGTAAATTGCTTTATATGAACCAAATATGCATAGTCTCCTCAGATAGGGGATTGAAGTAGTAAGTGAATACAAGTACTGGGTCTTAATATACATTAATATCTTGGAATGACATGTTGCTATGTGTTCTGTTAGTGCAACTCGGTTTCTGTTGGCTTGATCATATTTGATGTCAACACAGTTGAGTGAATTTAGAAGATTGAAATAAAAACCTGGATTCAGAATAATTGGAAAAACTCCAGGCAATTTTAACACATAAATAAGAGTAGATTATATATTACTTGTCAGTTTTCCTAGAAAAATAGTATTTTAAGAAAGCAAAATTACTCTCAAGCAAGGGGTTTTAGGATACATGGGGATTTGGTGTTTTTAAAAATATACTGCAAATGAACAAGGCAGAGGTTTCTCTAAAATAAAATGGACATATGGAGCTTACAAGGACCACAGTGATTAGTTGGTTTGAGGCCCAATGAGTTGGAGTGATCTGCTCAGAATTATACACCCACAAGTAGAGCCTGACCTGTGCATCTCTCCTCATTCTTGCCTGTGATTTTCTCTGTAGCTCCATGCCTCAGGATGATAAGCTTATCTTAAGAAAAAAAAATATATATGTTTACATATATATTTATATGTTTATTTATTTATTTTGAGAGAGGGAGAGAGCATGCAACAGTGTGAACAGAGGAGAAGCAGAGAGAGAGAAAGAGAGAGAGAGAGAGAGAGAGAGAGAGAGAGAGAGAATCCCAAGCAGGTTCTGTGCTGTCAGCATGGAGCCTGATGCGGGGCTGGAACTCACAAACCATGAGATCATGACTTGAGCCCCAGTCAAGAGTTGGTTGCTTAACTGACTGAGCCACCCAGGGGCCCTGACAAACTTATCTTAACAGCTCAAATACTTTTTTTTCAAAATTCCCTGGTAAATTAAGGAGGTAGAGTTATGGGGACACCTGTTGGCTTATTCTTAAGTTAGAAGTAAGAGAAATAATACAGCATGTATACCTTATTACTTGATTGATATTCACACAATTTTACATGATTTTCTCATTGCTCTATTTGAAACTGAAATGTAAAATCTGGTTTACTTTTTGGTTTACTGCTTCTGAGGTACGCTTTTTTAATGAAAGTAAATAATGATATTTATTATCTAGGATAAAATATATTATTAAAAAATAATATCTAGGAGTGCCTGAGTGGCTCATTTGTTTGGGTGTTGGACTCTTGATTTTGGCTCAGGTGAGTACTCTCTCTCTAAAATAAAATAAAAAAATAATCTAGTGTACTATGTGAATCAAAAGGCAACAGAATGATGGTGTATAGATGGGTAATTTTGAAAAAGAAGGATGTGTTTCATCTGTAGAACTAAAAATTGGAAGAGGGTACATTCTTCATATTACAATAAAAAATAAAATAAACCAGATAACTTATAAGGGGAGGGATCAGCCATCCGGAGAATGGAAAGTCTTATATTTGGCTTGTTGGATAGTTTTCTAAACAAGGCGGTCATCTCTAGCCTGGCTGACCTGTTGAGAAGAGAAGAGAACTGAAGTAAGCACCTAGGCAGTTCTCCATAGTTCAGTTCCCTTCTTCTGAGGTATCAAGTAATGGGATGGGGGTTGAGGTCACTTGATTTAATATCTTTACGGATGACCTGGAAAAAAGAATCTGGAATATGTCTGTCAGATTTGTATTAATGTTTAAATTAGGTGAAACCCCAAAGGATAGAAATAAAAATTCAAATAGTTTTGCAAACAGAATAAAAATGATATGCGGAGAAGTATGGTGCCCTTTATAATGCGAATACAGGATTGGACTCAGCATAAGAAATGAATCTGGAAAAAAGCTGAATATGAGCTAGCAATATGTTGCCATTGTTTAAAAATGCCTGCACCATGCTGACTGTGGTTTTACTAATTCCGCGTTTGTGAATTGCTAAAGTGCTTTACGAACTAAAAGGTAAAACTCCAGAGTGGTTAAAATGTAATCCATGGTGCCTGGGGGCTCAGTTGTTAAGCATCTGACTTCAGCTCAGGTCATGATCTCACAGTTCATGAGATCCAGTTCCACATCTGGTGAGCTCAATCCCTGCTTCTGCTGAACATGAGCCCCAGGTGCCCCAGCTGAGCCCCGCTTCTCTCTCTCTCTCTCTCTCTGTCCCTTGCAAACTTGCGCACTGTCTCTCTAAAAAAAAAAAAATAAATAAATAAATAAATAAATAAAATAAATAAATAAACAACACTTTAAAAAATGTAATCCAAATGATAGAAAAGAAAGAAAAAGGAGGTCACTCATGAGTACAGGTTTAAGAAATTAGGATGGTTCTAGCCAGAAAATTAAAAAAAAAAAAAAAGGTAAGGTAAAAATTAATCATGTAGATGCTTTTAAGTACAGGAAGAGTTATTTTTTGGTTTTGGATGAGGGAGAGGTTGGTCCTTTCCTTTTTATACTGAGATGAACAGAAAATGGGTTCAGTGAAAGTAAAAAGATATTTTTGGTGACTATGTGAGTAATAAATATTAGAAAGACAAAGAGAATAGTGAAATTACCATCCTGGAAAGCTTGACTAAGATAATGAATGGTTGTTTTTCCTTAAGATTTGAGATATTTACTTGCTTGAAAAATACTTAGCAGATGACTTGAATTGTCTAGTCTGCCAATTCTGTGACTATATTTTGAAGTTTGCCAAAACGTCTTTGAAATGAATTGTAAATTTTAACTAAAATAAACAAAAAGAAGAATTAGGCAACATTGTTAATGTTGAGACTTCTATAGAGATACATTAGAAAAAATTTTAATTTTGTAATTGATTTATTATTTAGTTCAATATTTCTCTTTATTTCATCTTGTTTGGAGATATTTGTCTTTCTCTGAACCATCCATTCATCTTGCCTTGGATTTATTTATTTAAGGAGAGAGAATGCCCTGGGGACTGTTGCAGAATAATGGGCAGATGGGCTGATTTCTTGCTTATTAGTAAGCTGGAATGATTTGACTATCAACTTCTTCCTAAGGGATAGGAGCCACTTAAAATGAGGTTTGCTCAATCATGGAAATATAATTAAAAAATAAAGATATTATTTTGTCTCTCCCATCCCCTACCTTGTTTCTCTCTCTCTCTCTCTCTCTCTCTCTCTCTTTTTTTTTTTTTTTTTTTCTTTTTTTGGTATTCTGGTTTGGCTTGATGACTTGGTGTTATCCCTGATGAAACCTTAAGTAGACAGACCAGTAGTTTGTTCTTTTGTTCTTTTGTTATCAGAGTTGCACAGATGTAACTGCAGGATTCAGCATTAGGTAGCTAGGAGAAGCCTCTCATTAAAGAAGAATTGGGAAATCCCAACTGAACGCCCTCCTCCCATTATTTAGTACATGGGGGACGCATGATGAATAAAACAGGGAAATTTTTAATATCAAATGCAAGGGTATGCAAAAACTGCTGTCAACCTATGTGTGCCTTCTTAATTTTTTTTCTTTTCTAAAACAAAACATTTGCATTTACTGAAGTTAGACACGGCATGTTTTGAGGTAGTCACAATTGCATGCAGTTACTACATTATCAAGTTGTAGTTGAACTCTTCTGTGAGCCCGATAGAGTACTTGAAAAATAAAGAACTTCTGAAACCAAAGCATCCCAGACATCCATGGCAGGAATGTTAGTGTTATCACACATAAATCAAAGTATGATGTTTGACTCTAATTCATAGTTCTATTTACTGTACTACTCTTTGGCTACATACACTATTTGATAAATATATGCAACTTAAATCATGTGTCTGCAGTTTTTGGAGGGAGAAAAACAATGACTGTTTTGAATTCATCTCTTTCTCTCTCTTTTTCTATTTTTCCAATTGGTTTCTACATATGGAAAACCTATTGTTCCACGAATTTGTCCCAGACCTGGGCGCAAACGGTGTGGAGAGTCAAGAGCATGGGTTAAATGTGGAGCATGTGGAAAGTCGGAATGGGAACTAAAGAGTCTGCGTTGCAGCCTCTCCCCACCCTCCCTTCCCCCCACCAAGTGGGGTTTGCCTGGATTAGTAACCTCTTGGAGCCACAGGTCCCCTCCCATATGAAACAGGAGAACCTCTTCATAGAGGGTTATGGTGTACATTAAGGACAATAGTCTAGGTAAATTCACCTTTGCATGTTAAGTGCTACGGTACCAGTTTGGTTTCTCATTGGGGAACTGAACTCCATTTTCTTAGTGAGCATAAAAGGGATCCCAGAGAAGTGCCATATCAATCTTTCTTGTTTGAGTCTTTTTCTCTATTGCCAACTATTCTTTATTCCCACCTTCATCTTTGCAATGAGTCAGACTGTAACATAACTAAGAGATATCGCCTACGGTAGTTTCTTCTATTTTCCACTGTCAATGATACTAGTGAAAGACCTAAGAATCAGCTTAGAGAGAAGGAAGGTTCTCTTTTATAATTGAGTAATCTCACTTGTATTATATTATCCAAAGAGACAGTCACCCTGTAATGTTCTCTTTCTGATAGGACAGTGTTCCTAGGCTGAATTTGAATACTCCTTCAAATACTTGTAGATATATCCTTTCTGAAAACATCTACTGGCAGCCAGGTGAAACATTCTTGTCTGATCTGTGAAAGTAGTGAGTTCCTCCCGAAGAACCAAATTTTGGAAAGAGTTTTAGAAGAGGATCCAGCTGACATTCACTATACCACAAAACAGCGTCCAGTATCAGGGAAAGCATATGCATACACATTTGTGGAATCACAGATACTGCTTTATTTGCCCACTTGGGCCATTTAAATTAGATTACACTTTCCTGTGTTTGGAAAGCCGCTTATTGTCTGGAATTGAGAAACATGATAAAGATCCAAGGAACAACATGTGGCCACCAATGTAACACAGGATGACATCACCATCTTGTATTATATAAGGTAAGGATGGCTGAGTATATATCAGAGTTATAGGTTCGTAGAACAACCTTGGAAATCATACCTGTAGTCTAACTTTCTAGAAATAAAGGCACAGAGATTCAGGTGATTTGCCCACAGTTGTAATTGTGGTCCATCCAGGAATGGGATTCTTGTGTCCTGACGACTCATCCTATAGAACAAACCAAAAACTCATGGTCTATAATGGCATGATATGCAAAACAGTTCTCTTTAGGCAATTAAATCTAAGAAACAGAGAAATGCTTAAAAAATAAAACAAAACTTCTCCACATCAAATGCTCACTTTGTGATATTATATGATCTTATTACATTTTTGGAGAAGAGAGATTTCTTTCTCTAATAATGTTAACTGACGATTTGAAAAAGAAGTCTGTGGATTTGATTTTAAGTTTGGTTAGATGAACATTGTCATTTTCACTACTGCCTTATCCAACATTATCAAGAAACCCAGCCATATGCGTGATTATTTATGATAAAAAACAAACTAAGGGGGTATTTTCCTTTGGTTCTAGGAGTATAGGTTCTGTGACAGGCAGCAGTTTAGGGACAATCTAACTGCCCATTTCTTACTAGCACCTGACCCCTGTATCGACAACCTCCAGCAGTCACTTGCCTTGATTCTTTCTCCCACATTGTCTTCTTTCCACACCTTGGATGCCTGATTTGTCTGAGTCACAGGAAAGGCAGTCTTAATGATCCTGAAGAGTGTGTTGTGGCGTGCTGGCTGGACCTCCACTCCCGGCCGAATCTCCAGACCTGGTAGGTAGATTTGGGAGACCATCTCTTTTCCTACCGGTTCTGTTTTTCTGTGAGTGTGCTGCCATGCCAAATTAGCTAGCTGAATGGAATGAGTAGTTTGCTTGGAATCATCAAAAAAGTTCAAGAGGAAGAAGCTCTCTCTTTTTTTAATGTTTATTTTTGAAAGAGAGTAGAAACAGCACAAGCAGAGGAGATGCAGCATCTGAAGTAGGCTCTAGGCTCTGAGCTGTAATTACAGAACCCAGATATGGGGCTTGAACTCATGAACCATGTGCCAAAGTTGGAAGCTTAACGGACTGAGCCACACAGGTGCCCTGAGGCTTTAAAAGACTGAGGTTGAATGGTAGAACAGGAAAACCTTGAAGATGGGGTATATCTGAAGATGAAAATTATACCACGAGAGGGAGTCACGATCAGTTTAAATTATGTCACAAATATTCTTTAGGTGGGCCAAGAAGAGGAATCTCTGCCGTTTGTATTTTTGTTTAACTTATAACCAGATGGAGTTTTCCAATTCAACTAATAATAACTAAATAGTCTTGATTTATCTGCAATCTATTAAATTGATTAAGAAATATACACTGCCTGCCGTGTGATGAGTACTACCAGAAATATTGATAAGAAAAGACTGCAGCCAATATAAGGGAATCTCCTGGGGGTGGTTTTAACCTTCCTAGGTTAAAGTGAAGGCCGAACAGAGAGTTCTCAATGAGGATGCTTTTTCATGCATACCCTTGAGGGTAAGCATCATGTCTTAATTATCTGTGTATCTAGAATGGAGAAAGGAACCTGGCACTTAGCAGATATACAATAATGTTTGCTGAAGGGGTATTGACAATCTTTCTGGGTAAATGTAGAGAATGAATAAATTACTAGATTCTTTTTCACCTAATGAAATCCCTCTCTCCACTTTTCTCCACTACCATGATGAGGACATGTATTTTGGAATCTCTAGTGGAGTATGAATTTCATTTTCCTATAGAAGACATATTTAAAATGGCAGTTTAGATATAATTGAAAACTGTTTTGGGGAGCACAAGGAACTTTGTGGATTATCTAGGAACGTATCAAGTCATATCTAACATAGTTTCTAGGACCGAATGTATTCAAAATTGGGAACACAACCATTTTTCTAAGGTTCATACCCACTTGTTTTAAAAAAATTTTTTATTTAAATTCCAGTTAACATGCAGTGTAATATTAGTTTCAAGTGTACAATATAGTAATTCAACATTTCCATATATCACCCAGTGCTCATCATAAGTATACTCCTTAATCCCTATCACCTATTTAACCCATCACCCCACCCACCTCCTTTCTGGTAACCATCAGTTTGTTCTCTGTAGTTAAGAGTCTGTTTCTTGATCTGCCTCTCTCTCTTTCTCTCTTGTTTTCCGTTGCTCATTTGTTTTGTTGCTTAAATTCCACATATGAGTGATATCATATGGTATTTGTCTTTCTCTGACTGATGTTTATAGCAACATTATTAACATATTAATAGCCAAATTATGGAAACAGCTGAAGTGTCCATTGACTGATGAATGGATAAAGAAGATGTGAGATATATATATATATTTAAATATTTATACTTATATTTTATTAATAAATATATTAAAATATATTTATACTTATATTTATTTCATTAATAAATATATTAAAATATATTTATATTTATGTTTTAAATAATATATAATTAAATATTGCTCAGCCATAAAAAAGAATGAAATATTGCCATTTGCAACAACATGAGTGGAGCTGGAGAGTATTACGCTAAGAGAAAGAAGTCAGTCCACCTGTTTTTTCTAGATAGGCTCTTCTACTGTTCTACTGTTCTAGCTACTATGAGTTTGTAGAGGAAACAACAAATACCAACAGCACCTTGCACCCAGGATAAAAAGATACTTATCAAAAAATATCTTTTTTATGGTGAGAGGTTGTCTTGGATTATCCAGGGTTATTTTATTTGATGTTGCAAGGCGTCTAGTTGGGCATACAAAACAGATGCATATTCAGCAGTTAACTAGTTTGTGTGATTAATGCAGAGAAGTGGCATAGTGATCTCGAGAGAAGGAAAGTTTGATGTGGTTTGTTGTTAGAAAAAGCTCCATGGTCAATTTGGGACTTGAGTTGTGTACATTTTAGAGAGAAGGAAAAAAGTAAGAGTAGGTATTTTTTTTTTTTCAAAGTGGGAATTTTTCACTGACCCACCAACTCAGGATTTGATGCTCCTCCCAGAAGCTCTGGTAACATTTCCTTAATAAAAATCTGATCACATTATATTTTGGTTTACCTATCTGCTTTCATAGGCCACCTTGGAGACAGGAATGTATAAATGAATTTGAGCAATAATTGGAATGCTTAAATTTATTCTGAGGATATTCAAGAGTGGAAAAAAATGTTCTATGAAGAATAAAAGTGCAACAGTCTGAAGGTCAGATTTGAGGAGGAAACCTGAAGGTGATGAGACAGCAAATCCTGTTGATTAAAATAGTTCAGATAGGAGAGAGAAAGAGGTGGTGCTGTGGTGATAGAAATAGAATGGCAGGAATAGGTAAGATGTGTTTCCAAAGTAGAAACAAAAGGTTTTGTTTCCTGGGTATGAGAGACTGGAAAGAGAGAAGGGAAAGGTGACTACAGTTTCAAGCCTACTGGACACTTTCGAATTTCTGTCCAAACTGGTGGGTAAAACTCCACAGCATTTGTACAAGTGCCAGATTTGCTTTCAAGGTCTAAATAGTTTGTGCCATAAATGTTAGTATTTCTCTTTTCCTCATTTTCCAACTTCATTTGTTGACCTTGAGAAAAGTTAGATTCTGTAGCATCGTTCATCTTCTAGTGGGAAAAAGAAAAGCTCATTGAAAATGAAGACAGCAATATGACATTCTGTTTGCTATTGTATCACTGGCTATTTAATCTGCTCATTAAATTCTCTTTGAGTTATTTTCCCCCATAAAGTGTAGGTTTGTAGATTCAAGGACTTTTAGCAGTAAAAAAAAAAAAAAAGATACAGAAAAGTATCTTAGAGAAAAATAAGAGAATGATCACACATTAGGAGAGATATAGAAAGTGAAGCCCAGGTAAATTATAGGACATGTTGTGAATAAATGGCTGTTAATGACAACATGGGGATTTAAACCTACATGTACTGACTTTCAAACTCTTTTTCCTTATTGTATGCCATAGTGGTTCTGGCAAAACTACAGATAATGTGTGAAATCTTCCAAATGATATAAGCTAACTGTTAAAAACTTACCTCACAGACATATATGTATGACTGCAGAGAATATGCAAGAAATCTTGCTTAGTTTCCATTTAAATTTAGACTGTCACGAAGGGCATTTTGGCATTTATCTCTTCAACTGTAGGATAACCTGTATTTTTTGAAACTTCCTGTTGAAGAGAGAATTATCTGTGGGCTCCTTACATTTCTGTACATCTTGCAAGCCAAGGCACTGACTTTGTTCCAGATTAGTTTCTCAAGGAAGTTGGTATAGCAAACAGCCTTGGAAGATAGAGAAGCATGCTTACTATCCAGTATAATAAAGGTAATGGCTTCCTCTGTAGCAAAGCACAGATATGTTTACTGCCTACTATAAAAGATTCAGGTGTCCTAAAGTCAGGGTTCCTCTTTTCTGTTCAACCCACTGATTGTGCACGCATCCATTTAGACCATATCCCTCTGGACCACATCTCAATTCTGTGAGAATTGAAAGGAAAACTGACATGAGTATGCTGATGGCCATGCTATGCTGTGAGTCATGAAGTTCTTTGTCTCTGACCCAGGAGTCTCATATCTTCTGGCAGTATCCATAAAAATACAGCAGACCAACTTGTTAGGTTGTAAGTAGGATCTCAGATACTTCACAGTTCTTGACACATACTAGGTGTAGAGGTTTATGGGCCAGGGAAAAAAGCTGATAATTGGCTATGTATAAATAAAATTCGAAATGTTGTATATCAGTTTTTACTCAGACTGTAGTTTTAGATTAAACAGCTTAAGATCTGAGTGTGGTATTACTATCCTGGGGTTCACTGATAGGATTTGTGAAGTAGTACTTGCTCTCATCCATGACAAACTATACAGCATTGAATATAGTATTGTTGTTATATTCTAAATTGCTTTTGTAAATTTATAGGGTGGAAAAGGTTATTTTGGGAACAATTATGCAGGATAAGCTGGTAAACACATATTATGTAGTAATTTGTGTAGATAGTCAATGTGACCAAAATGGATGGCTTCACCATACTTTGGTCCCTGAAGTTTGCTTGTGTGAGTTGGAGAACTTCCTGGAGGAAGATGCTACTTCCTACCTGAACTTGGAAACTTCCTTTCCAGGTCTGATTCTTACCATATTATCAAGGCTCCAAACATTTTGTTCTTGGTTGCCGGAGACCAGCTCCAGCAACCAGGGGTTCCTGAAGGAAGAATGGCGTCGGTGAAAATAAAACAAAACTAAAATAAAAAAACTAAATAAAAAATGAAAACTAAAATAAAAATGGACACAGACAACAGCAGTGTGTTGAACTGGCTGATTTATTGTAGTAAACGTGGCATTATATATGCTAGTGATTTCCTTGTAGCATACATCATCTATGTTTTTCTAACATTACCTAATTTTGAAAATGTTCCTATGTGTAAACAACCTTTAAGAAATAACATGGTGAGTTTCCTGTAATATTCCCACATACCCTTTGATTATTGATTAATTTCTTACATTATTCCATTATGCATCTGCGTTTATCTATAATTATCTATAGTCTATAAAGCATTTGCTTTGCTGTTCGCGTCAAAGGCCCTCCATTTCTCAATACCTCAAGAGGAACAGTTACAGGGACATGACCTCCTAACCACATGAGGCCAGAAGAACAATGTATTTGCCTCAGTCCGAGGTGCCAGGAAGGGGCTGAAAAAGCTTTAGAAACCCATGCCTCATACATTCTCAGAGAGACAATGCACCTAGGAACCAATGAACCATTCTGTACCTTAACCGACTAGGTTCAGTCATCATCTGGAATGCCTCTGGGGGGCCAGGTGGGCCTAGGGGTTGAAGTCACCTGTGCCCAGAGATACACTCCTTAGTTGCCGGAGTGAGGCTTTCAAATCCATATGTCTCTCCTTTACAGGTCCTCTTTGCTGGCAAATCTATGAGGCTATCCTTCCTGTAAGTAGAAGAGTCTCCATAGGGGATGGCAAGGACTAAATGTAAGGCTGCACAATTTCTTGCGGAACCTTATTTTCTTTCCTAATGGTTCTTTTCCCAGAGGGGCTGTCGAGGGCAATTCCCCAACAGACAATACCCCAGGTAGTTTTAAGGCCAAATTACCTAAAAGCGGGAGTACAAGAAGCTTCACTGTCGGTGGGCCGCCTTGAAGTCACCAATCTGTCCACAGCCCGGGCCCTGCCACTCAGGCTGGGATAGCTTGACTTCCAGCACTTGGGAGTTAAGCAGATTGAATAATTAAAATAGACATTGTCTGTTTTAGTTTTGTTTCTAAGCTCGAAACAGTAAATGTGAGGCTTACAAAGAAGAAGACATCATAAAGATTGAATGACAAAGGGAACCCATCAGATACATAGGTTTTGCTAAGGTCCGAAACATAATAGCCAACATCTACACAAATCACTACTAAAGACTAAATTTGGGTATGTGGTAACAGTGTGGTTAACAAGCTAATAATCTTGCCTCCAACTCTAATGTATGTTTAATCATTTTCTTGGTGTTGGGTTTAAAGCTAACAATGAATATGGCTGCACTGTATGTCTCTCTTTGGACATTATTTCAAGTTAGTTCTAACCTATTTTACTTTTATTGCCTTTGTAGGCTTTTTTAAAATAACTTTTTGTGCAGTAGAATTTGTGTTTTAAAATCATATTTATATTGTTTAAAAGGATAGAACGGGTGCAAGAGTGGTAAGAGAGGACAGTGCAAAGAGGGTGAGAGTAAAGAGAAAAGTGCAAAAGAAGCCATACTTCAAATATACAGTACTTTCTGTGAATGTATTAGATACAATGGCTCATGTTCAGAAAATCTGATACATGAAACTCATCTTCAGAGATCAATAGAGACTTTACTTTGAGAGGAAATAGTAGAGTTTGACCCAGTAATATGTAGTAAATCATTCCAGAAACTGACATTGATAACCTTGTTTGTAAAAAAAAAAAATATGCAGAACGGTGCATTTCTAGCTAGCAGAGTCTGCTCATTTGGGAAAAGACTTTGTGTTTATAGTATGCAAAGTCAGCCCTTATACTTCATTTCCCTCATGGCCTACTTTACTTGCTAGCCATCTGTGGCAGATTACATTTTCCAAGATGGCTCCCATCCCATATGTTCTTCTGCGATGTGACCTGTCCACCCCCTCTCATCAAAAGGTGGAGTCCCTTAAAAACTGAAAATAAACTGAGGGTTGATGGGAGGTGGGAGGGAAGGATGGGTGGCTGATGGGCATTGAGGAGGGCACCTGTTGGGATGAGCACTGGGTGTTGTATGGAAACCAATTTGACAATAAATTTCATATTAAAAAAAAAAGTGGAGTCCATTTCTTTGCTACTTGAGTCTAGATGGGCCCCGGGGCTTCCTTGAACAGTAAAATATGGCAGAGCCCTTAATTGACTTGGTACTTTACATTTCCTGAAAGGTAGATGCCATGGTCTCTAAATTACCTTCTACATCATAATCTTTGTGTTTTTGTCACTTCTGTTACCACCATGGTTACACATCTTTTTAAAATATGATTTTACATTTATATAAAACTTAAATATGGAGCCTCTGGATGCTTTCTATGTTCGGTACTTATAAATGGACACATACTCTCTCTTCATAGTTAATAGAAGCAAAAACATTTGCCATTTTCAAGATGGTTTAAGATTTAAAATATTTACAGTAATAAAGTTCAGTTGCACTGGAAAAAATATGTCTGTCAAGGACACAACCTACCCCAATGTGCCATTCATTTGCATCTACAGGGAAACCCAATTATAACAGCTATTTTCAAGAACTAATATCACTGGAGACTGAGCAGAGCTACCCTGTAGTAGAGCAAGCAGGTAACAGCGTGTCCTAAAAAACTGACCCAGACAGGAACATGTACATGGTGAGCTTACCCACATTATATTATTCCCCCATGGAATTCTACATTTGATCTAAAATACTGTTGCTAGTGTTTATGTAAAATGAGATTATAATTAATCATTATGCTAATTTTAATAATTTCGTGTCTCAGGTGGATTGAGGTGCTAAAATTGTATGTCGTGGGTTCCCAAAACTGTCTTTTTGGGTTGGGCATGGTACATTTTGCAACCAAATACCTCCTTTGTAAACCTTATGTAAGACTGGCATAAAGCGAAAGAAGCAGGTCCCTAATCAATTGTTGCTGCTACTTTAAGATCTATCTCAAGGAAACGTTTGTTGAGCTCACTCCAATCCCTGGCAGGACACACACCATATTTACATAAGAAACAAGGGTCATTCTTCCCAATCATTCCTTGGGGGAGTGGACTAATTTCTCTCTGGTCTGTTACACCTTATGCAAAAGCTGATGGCTCCTTAATTTCAAATAATAATAGATAAGATTTGACATAGGCTTTTTAAGTTCACCCATGTGGAAAGGCTGCTCACTGAGGTGGCATGATCCCGAACTTCCCTATGCCATTAACTAGTTGTGGAACCTTGAGAGCAATCTCTAATCTTTCTGAGTTTTGTTTCCTCGTTTGTTAAAAGAAATGGACTTCAGAAAATTTTCTTTGAGGCCTCTTACCAATACCAGACTTTAATGAAGATGAACTCTCTTTCCCCTTGCTATTTAGGCAGGAGACCTCCCCACTGCCCTCTGCTTGCTTCTTACTTTTTCCTAGGACTTATGAATGGAACACTGTTCACAGTGACAGACTAAACAGTGCGTCTGTCCACTCCGTCTCCATCTTTTCTTCTCCCAGACTGCTGATAGAGCCTCTTAAACACATCTCTTCATATCCATTCTCTGTTTGGTTCCCACACAATAGTTCTTTATATTAAAACAAAAACAAGACCACCAGATCTTATGATTTCACTTCTCTCCTTAAACCATGAAAAATGGCTTCGTGTGGCTTTTCAGTCTGAATCCCAAACCCTCAACATGGCTTACTGAACTTTCTGCTCTTTAGTCCCTCCCTACACCTCTGACACTTCTCTTGCCCCCCTCACCTTTCAGTTTGCAGTAGCCTGGAGTTGTCCCTCGGAAGATTGAGGTGGCAGCTTAGTGAATATGAATACTTTGTTGTGGTATAAATGTGTTGCAATAAGCACAATGGATATGCTTTTACCAGAAGACTTGGTGGCGTCAGACAGAGAAATTGCTGGATATGGCTTCTTAAGTGTCCTAGTTCTTCCTGGGAAGCATGCTCAGTTTTGTGGTCATGGAATTTTTCCTGTCCAGAGTATGGGTTGGTTTTTTTCTATCTCCAAACATGATCCACGAACCTAAGGAAATGATATGTTACATGGTTGCAAACTCAGCCTTTTCTGGCCACACCACTTGCTTTTAACATCCATAAGCTAACAGGGCCATCTTACTAGCGGTTTGCAAGTTGTATAATAATGATTAGATATCACACATGGATACTTACATGGAACAATAACCAGTCTATGGACAGGCACATTTGGTGCTACATTATGGTCTAGGATGGAGTCACTACTGCAGGCCCGCCTAGGGAGTACTATACAACCACATGCACCTTGTCTCAGTTATGCCAGTGCCATGTTCCTTCCTACTGGAGCGCTTTTACCCTTGCTGTTCCTTCTTGGATCATTCCTCCCAAACCCCACCTTATACCTTCCTTTCCATTTAGATAATTCCTACTTAACATTCACATCTTCTCAATATTTGAGTTACTTCCTCTTAGAAATATGTCCTGCTCTTTAGACTAGGTTGGATATCCCTGTCTGGTCCTTCCATAATGCACTTAACATTCCCTGTAGATAGAGTCCTTGCTCTTGCAATTCAATGATTGTCCCACTTTTAGATTTTAAGCTCTTTAAGGGAAAACTTGTCTAATTTATACAGAACCCCAACATCAAGCATGAGGCCTGACATATAGTAGTCAGTCACCCAATAAAGTATCTGTTGTTTGAATAAAGAAATACATGAACAGTGGAAGGGGAACTCCCAGATGAGAAGAAGGAACAGGTCACAAGGAAGGAGAGGAAGTACTTCCTGCTGATGCTGATGGTGGAACTGCAATTAACTGTGAGGTAAAAAAGAAAAAGTCTCCTGCCTGGCCCATGAGCCTGACTTCAGCTTCCAAGGAAGTGTAATTGTTAGAGTCTGCCTAGGTTTCCTGTGGAAGAGAGATTGCATCAAATAAGACCTGTGCAGTACACCCAGCAATTCAAGAGAGGCACCAGAAGAGAGCAGCCCTGAGGCCTGGAAGTGGATCTGAGCACAACTCTGGCTACACACCCCAATGCATTCTAGGACTTGTATGGTGAACTTTGAGAAACTATGTTTTTCCTTTGCTCTCTTTCCTTCATGTCTTCTTTCTTTTTTTTAAAAAAAAATTCTTTTAATGTTTTATTTTATTTTTGAGATTCAAGAGAGAGACACGGTGCAAGCAGGGGAGGGGCAGAAAGAGAGGGAGACACAGAATCTGACGCAGGTTCCAGGCTCTGAGCTGTCAGCACAGAGCCCGATACGGGGCTCAGATCCATGAAAGCAAGATCATGACCTGAGCTGAAGTTGAACACTCAACTGACTGAGCCACCCAGGCGCCCCAACCCTTCATGTTTTTCCCATTGATAACAAAACTATTTAAAAAGAGAGAGAGAAAGAAGAATCATTAGAGGACATCCGGAAGTTAAATGCTTGCCAAAAGATAAGCAAGCATTCTGTGTTTTCATTCTCAGTGGGTCAGAAGCAATGGCACCTGGAAATAGGAAAAGAAAGGATTTATCCAGGAAGAGAGATAGGAGAAAAAGGAGAGTGGGCACAGGCTGCTTTGAGATTGTGATCCCCTGAGACCTATCAGGTATCCCTTTCTTGTACCCACCCCTAATCAATAATATTCTTCTCTTCATCTCTTCTGATTCCTCTCTAATTACTTGTGGTCCTTTTTTTTTCATCAGAGTAGCACCCTTGCTCCTGGACATAGGATCCATTTCCAATGGCTAAAGGCTTTGATGCACTGAGAGTATCATTGATAGAACAGGCAACCCAAAATAGAAGTGTAAGTACATATTCCCTGGGAAACATAGGTAGACATGGTTAGGTACCATAAGCTAACTGTTGTAACAAATAGCGCTGTAGTCTCAGTGACAAAACACTCATGAGAAAAAGTTACTCATGTCTACTGAGGGTCAATGGAGGAGGGAATGGGAAGAAGAGAGACTCTGCTCCACACAGTGACTCAAGGACTCAGGCTTTTTTCCAACCTGTTACTCTTCCACCTTCTAGGTTATGTCTTCCTCTGTTTTCAGCCAGTCGGTGGGTAAAGAAAGAAGATCACTCATGGGAGGGTTGAATTCGCTAGCCCTGAAAGTGGCATACACTTCCATCTTTTATACAAGCCAGAACTAAGTCACAAGGCTGCACCCAGTGGCAAAGGTAGCTGGCAAATATGGTTGTCCTACTTTCCCAGGGTTGTCAAAACAAAGTACTGGGTGGTTTCAAATAACAAGACTTATTCTATCACAGTTATGAAGGGTAGAAGTCTGAAACCAAGGTGTTATCAGGACTAGCCTCCCTCTGAAAACTTTAGAGAAGACTCTTTCCTTACCTCCTCCTTGCTTCTGGTGGGTTGCTGGCAATTTGTCATCACTGGCTACAGCTACACTTCTCCAGTTTCTTCCTGAGTCTTCGCATGGCTGTCTTACCTCTGTGTCTCTGTGTCCAAATTTCCCTCTTTTTATACGGACACCAGTCATTGGATTAAGGCCCACTCTAATCCTTATCTTAACATGATTACATCTACAGAGGCCCTAATCCCAAATAAGGTCACATATACAGGTACTGAAAGTTAGGACTTAAACATATTTTGGGGGGAGAAGGGTTGTGGTACACAGTTCAAGTATGACAGTGGCCTAGAGGAAAAGATGAACTGGTGAACCACTTTCCAATCTCTCTCTGCCTAGCTGTTAAGATACTCTATCACAAGTAATGGTGAATAGGAAGGCCTTTTGAAGGGTTTTTTTTTTTTTTGAAGGTTTTAGAGAACTAAGCCTTTATTTCTCACATTGTTTCTAGATTAACTGGATTTAACACCAGGCAACTCTGACTGATAAAGGAACTTTTGGAAGTTAACCTACCTCTAAGACATAACTGCTTATACCTCAGGGAAATTTACCCCACTCAAATAATGTTGCAAGTTTTTTTTAAAGTAGTATGTGTCACATTTCATAATAATATTAACTCTGATGGTTCAATAAAATAAAAGTAGGCATATTAAAATTAATATAAGCACCTCTAAAACTCCATGCCTATTAAATATGCTTAGCATAAAACAATAAAGATTTCCTTTTTCTACTTGGGTCACTGTCATCTGACTGTGGTTTCTGCTCTTGGCATTTTCCATCTTGGTCTTTGCTCATCTGACCACACTTTATTAAAGTGTGCACTTTGTTAAGTCAGCCATGATTTAATAAAAGAACAGTGGCCTTAGAATCCGAACTTTAGCTCTGTATTTTATTAACTTTGTTATCTTGGGCAAGTCACCAAAAAAAAAAAAAAAAAAAAGTTACTGAGTTTACTTCAATGTTTTCACCTGTACTGTGATTGATATTAACCCTTTCCCTGCGTGGTTATGCGAATCCTATAAAGTCACTTAATATTTGAGTGTGTGTCATATGCCAGGATTGTTATAAGTGCATGAGATGTATCAGTGACACCCGACAAAGATTTGTCTTCATGGAGCTTTTATCCTAGGAGATAAAAATCGTATACATTATAAAATGCTTTACAAAGGTAAGGTATTATCATCATTGCTATCTTGCCAGCAGCAGCTCTAATTTTTCAAGTGTCTTTAAAACTCTTATTATGCGTATCTCCTAGATATCAAGTACACAAAAAGAAAATGTAAGAAATGAAGTATTTACCCATTAGAAGTTTAACTACAAATATAAACTGGATGGTAAATATCGAAAATGTTTCTTTATTGCATTTAAAAGTAATCCTTGGACCCCTAGTATATGTTGTGAATGAGGCTTTGTGTGGAATGTGAAAATAGGCATTAATCCTGTCTTCAAGGAATTTATAGAGTCCAGTGAAACACATGCCCACAAAATACCTGCAGTATTGGGGGGAGGGTGCCTGGGTGGCTCAATAAGGGTCTGATTCTTGGTTTCAGCTCAAGCCATGATCTCATTGTTCCATGGGTTTGAGCCCTGTGTCGGGCTCTGCACTGACAGCGTGGAGCCTGCTTGGGATTCTCTCTCCCTCTCTGTCTGCCCCTTCCCCATTTGCACTGTCTCTGTCTCTCTCGAAAAACATAACAAAACAAAAACAGACAAGCAAACAAACAAACAAACAAAACCCTGCACTGTGAGGATAGAAAGTGAATAGTGCCCAAATGTGAGGCACCAAAAAATTGATTGAAAGCTTCAAAAGACGACCCCAAACACCTGCAACACTGTAATGTCTTATTGACATTTTCTATATGTAAAATATTTACCTTCCACTGTTGTGAGGGACATAGCACTCCTAGTACCTGTTTCAATTACCTACTTACTGCGATTTCATTTTACACGTTGAATGTAGATGTTGACATCTGTGGTATGCTGGTACAGTGTTTGTGCCGTACTCTCACTCTGTAGTAGACATATATTGCCTAAGAGCCTACATGATATTTCAGAACAGCATCCGAGCATCCAGAAGGTTATACCTCATTGTCAAAATTGGAGGCCTGTACCTGACTATTTAAAGAAATTTTTTTAACATTTATTCATTTTTGAGAGACAGAGTGTGAGCAGGGGAGGGGCAGAAAGAGAGAGGGAGACACAGAATGTGAAGCAGGCTCCAGGCTCCCAGCTGTCAGCCCAGAGCCCAACGCGGGGCTTGAACCCATGAACTGTGAGATCATGACCTGAGCCGAAGTCGGACGCTTAACAGACTGAGCCACCCAGGCGCCCCTGTACCTGACTATTTAAAGCCATGTATATATATTTGGGTGTTGGCAGAGAAGACACTGTTATAAGAGCCTGTCTCATCTTAATTAGAAGTTTCTAATTCATGAAGTATTGAAATGTGAAGTACATTTATTTTCAGTTTATGTTACAGTGATTGGGCTCCTAATTGGTCCACCAAACCCATTGATTAAAAAACACATTTTGATGTCACTGGAGAGTAAAGGGTGTTAGTAACACATCTCTTCTATTGATCCAGTTGCTAGAAAAGTTTTCCTTTTTCCTTCTTTTCCCCTTTTGGTGATATCACTTTTTCCCCAAAATATGTGCCAAGAAATTCCCATTTCAGAACTTTGGAGGGCTGTTCTTCTTGGCTAGAGTGTTTTTACTCCAGGTAATTGCTTGACTTGGTCCCTGAGTTCATTCGTGTTTTTAAAGAGCATTCCTCGACACCGTACCTAAAGTAGCACCTGTCTCCCATCACTCCTTATCCTAAACTTTTTTCCCAGTAGCACTTACCACTTACCAGTGTCTTAGTTCCCCTGTAAGAATATAAGCGCCATGATAGTGGAAATGTTGCCAGTTTTGTTGACCATTATACCCCCAGTGGTTAGGACAGTCTATCCCTAGTGCTTACTTCCTGGTACATGGTAAATGTTCAATAGATATTTATTGTTTAGATGAATCCAGTTTCCAGGCTGGGGGTGCTCCTGAGAAAGCTTGAGTAAGGGGGCCCCAGTGGGGATGGGTGAGGGAATAAGTGGAATAGCTGGAGGGCTAGCAGAGGATTAGGATACCATGGGGGATTTCTGGCAGGGCTCTGACAGCAGTGGGAATTGAGTTCCCGAGGTTTTTGGACAAGTCCCTGTAGGATTTTGTTTCATAAAAAAGAGGCCAGTGCCCCTGCCTGGCTGTGGGATCCAAGACACCATTGGTGGTGGGTGCATCTGCTCAAGAGGAAGGAGGGTGGAGAGAGTAAGGGGCAGCAAGACTCAGTTGACTCGAGATGAAGATGTGACAAATGTCTTTAGGGTGGTAAGCCAGAGAGGAAGATTAATCCTAGTAGCAGTCTGGACAGAAGGTGAGTTTTTCTTCTCATGTCTATTAAAAAGATGAGTTCCCAATTTTGGTAGCCCTTTTCATGTTAGAAACATTTTTTAAGGTCAATTTTTCTAAGTTGAAAATTACCCGTATTTGTAAAAATAATGGTAGGATCAACAACGACAATAACACATTGACATAGGCACCTTCAGTTTTCAAAGTGTATTTAAATACATTATCTCACTGATTTGATCCTTACTTTATTTTTACATTTAAGTATTCTGTGTATTATACTTTGAGTTTGTTTTCTAGGAATAGGGATGAATGTTTAGCATATGTATTAGTATAAAATACTGGTCGCATCCACAATTTAATATGTTCAAATATACAGATATGGCCACCTTGATCCAAAAGATGAAATTGGGTTTCTTGTGATAAAAACCAACCCTGTTTTCTTCTTATCAAGAATAATTCTGGAACTTTATATATATAATTTCCTTAAAAGCTGGGATTGTGTTTTATTTGTCAGTCAATAAGGAGAATTAGGTTAAGATTACTTATAAAATGTTTTAACTGCATGAATTTCTTGTATTTCTATTACCCAGTGTCTTACATATAAATTGACAAACCTTGACTAACTGCCTTCAATATATCATGCTTGGTTCTGGGAAATGCAGTGATCTCCCTCCAACCCAAGCACGCATGTACACACACACACACACACACACACACTTTCCCTGGCCTTAAGACCCTTCTGTTGGGTAAACATACAGTTGTGCGATATGTTACAGGTGCCTTGTCAGAAGGGTACAGTGGAAAGAGGAGGCACAGGGGCGGGAGTGGTCTGTGTTACCTGCTTGATGGGGAACCTGTTTTCAAGTCTCCATGACAAAAGTCATTCTTAAGCTGAGTTTTGAAAGATTATCATTTGAAACCAAGTGAATAACATCTTAAAACTGTAACTTTCCTACATGCACTTTAGGATATTAACAGCTAATCCTTTCCCTTGAGTAGCCTCTTCACTGGCTGAAATGTATCTCCTCAGTTTCAGAGACATCAAGATTGTTATAGTTTTCTTATTATGCATTGTGTCTGTTCTGTGTTGAAGTACCTGTAGGAAGAAAATTAAGTGCAGGTTTTGTGTGTGGGTTGAGAGCTGATCGAATTGAAGGTGTGTCAAGAACCAACCAGCAGTGTCCCCACATCATCCGAGTCCCTGGTATTCTTTTTTCCAGGCTTTCTGCATTGTAACCGGTCCCGATGGTAATTGGTTGAATCAGATTTAACAATGCAGTCAGATAAACAGTTGTGGCAGCTGCTGCCATGGCAACGTCACCGTCCTTACCCTCCCAGCGCGCGCCCCTTCCCCACCCCTCCTCCTCCTCCTGCTTTCCTCCAGTAAGTGCATACTCGCTAGTGGTCTGTGCAGGCAGCAGGGTTTAATGGCAGAGCTATTTTCTTTCCAAACTGTTCAAAATGATGAACGAAGATGCAGCTCAGAAAAGCGACAGCGGAGAGAAGTTCAATGGCAGTAGTCAGAGAAGAAAAAGACCCAAAAAGGTAAATTGGCAGAATTAAGAATGTCTGTATCTCGATATGTGTGTTTATGTGTTAGTGTGTAATCTCAGTGAGATTATGGAACCCGTAGAGCCTTACGAGTGACTGTAGACTGTAGCAGTGCCAAACATTGCTTTTTAAAGAGGCAGGTGCACACTGCTGCTTTCTGAGAATAGGAAAGGAACCCGGGTTCATAATGGATTCATTGACTAGAGCACAGTGAAGTGAGCAGAGATAAGGTGTGTTCTGTATGTGGATTGTTGAGGATTGTGGCCACCGATGGATGCTTCTGGTGTGAACTGGGTATAGAGAGAGTCATTTTATTTTTAGAATGGGTGAGTTTAAAAGGAAATGTTAAGCAAGGTGGATTGTGAAGCAAAACGAAGATTGTGGCCAGATGTTTGCTCGGGGATGATCTTGAGACAGCTAGACAGCAAACGCCTTTTGGTTCCGTGCTAAGTGTATTCTTCCTGAGGAGAAAAGACTGTTGTGACAGGAGAAATATGATCCCCAGCATGGTATTTCTTTGGTTTGCTTAGCTTCTCTACAGTTTTCTCAGACATTATAGTGTGATGCCTCTTTCATTGATTAAGATAAACAGCTAAAGATATTATGGGTCGGGGGTGTTGGGCACACAAAGCCGTGTGTAGGTTTTTTTAGCCTGGCATACATTCCCACACCCTTGATTTTCATGGAAACGATACCAGTGAGAAACAGTGGGAAAAGATGCAAACTATTCAGCCCCACCCAATGCTAGCACTTCTTTCTTTATGGCCTGACTCCTTCTGGTAAACTGTTGCAGCCTCACAGAGCCATGTGAGCCCCACCTCTGACAGAGATGTCTCTTAAATAAATTCTCCTAAAATCCGTTTATTTCTTGAGGCAGTAAGACGGGCAGAATGTAACATGATTCTAATGTAAATGCATTCCAACGTTAGACGGTTTGCATTTTGAGTGAGCAGGTTGAAAAAATTAGCATGAACAAATGAATGTTTTTCATTTTGACAATTTTGAAATTGCATTGCACTTCAAAATTATAGGTCTCTGGTACTAAATGTCTCATAATCTAAAGAATTAGAAATGATTTGAAAGCAAACCTCTGATATTTAAAAGATCATTGTATTAGCAAATAGGGGTTAGTAAATTTGTATGGTGCCGCGTAATTTGATAGAGATAAGCATGCCCACATATGAGTTAAAAAAAAATAATAGTGTAAAGATAGTGATGCAGTCTGATAAAGGCAAAGGATAATTCAGGGTAGGCAGGAACATTGGTAGAAAATCCTTTTGTACCTAAGGATTCTGGATCCTCCAGCCCTCGATGGCATTTTTGCAGAGTGTTAGCTAATTAATTGGTTAACCTTTAAAAAGAGAAAAAACAAATAGAAAAGAAAAAACAAATAGAAAAGAAAAAGAGAGCAAGTGATAGGGAAAAAGAAAGAAGGAATTTTTGTTTGAATTCACAGTATCATTTCAAATTCGTCTTAATTTCTCTCTGAAGTCCCTGTGCTGCATTGGAAACATTATACTCAGAACTACTAAAGGGGTGGAGAATCTGTATCACGAAGATTTCATAAGCTCCGAGGGTTGATACTAAATTCACATGGCCAAAGCCATCTTAAAGTATTTGAGGGGGCAGAGAAGATGAAATCATCATATGTGAGAACTATAATATTTTTTCAGCTCTATTTTCTCAAATATGTTTATTTAGGAATAAAGTCTTTTCAAACTTGTATTCAAAATGATAGCAATTGATTGTAAGCTTTGCATATGTGTGTGTATTTTTACATACATTCAGAAGCATATATTAAATGAGCTATGAAAACACAGTGAATATTGAGGGTTAGGAGTAATTGCACCTAATAGGAAAACATCCACACACATGCATGCACAAGTAACCAACCTTTAGTTTGTCAAATCAGACATAAATGGGTTTGAATCTTAGCTCTATCTCTGAATATAGTGTGTTTGCAGCATATGGTTTAATTTCTCTGACTTAGGTTCTCATCTACAAGGTGAATGATTCTATACACCTATTGGTATTTTGTGAGGATTAGAAATAACGGGCATCAAATTCTTTGGGCAGTATTTAATATATAGTTCATGGCAATGACTTTTAGGTGTTGTTACAATTCCCTTGAATGGAAATTACTTATTAGAATAAGCCCTATAGAAGCAAAGTCTGTTTATATTCTTAAGAGAGGCAGAATATAATATTGGTACTTCGCAAAGGCTAGTATTCATTTCTCAAAAGGCCAGAAGTTATATACTATAATTGAAAACTTGTGATCTCATACAAATTATTGAGATCCACATAAATGTACCTCAGGTCTTTAGATTACTGCTTCACGTCTTTTTTCATAGCAGGCGACTTAAATTTTCATATTTAGAAACTAGACCATTAAATGTGCTTTGATGAGGAAATAATAATCAAGAGATAAGCATCCCTAATAAGGATAAAATCTGAGCAAAGCAAGAACTGGAGCAAAGTCAGTGTCATATCACTTCAATTCAATTGTCTGTTTTTTTACTAGAGGTTCACATTGAATGCATGGTAGGATTCTGTGTGAGCATCCAGGACTGTGGACCACCAAGCTCACTGTGGCCCAGGTGCTGATCCAATAGGATGAATCATATTCCTTGAAAACATGCCTCCTCCTCTAGTAAATATTTAACAGATGAGCCGTAATACACTTGTTTATTCCACATCTCATAAAAGTGGTTCTTCTCAGGGACAGAATGAAAGGGTCTTTTGCCACAAAACCCACAATGTGGAAAAATAAGCAAAGGAATTTATTTTATATTAGAGTTTTAGTGAGTACCTTGAAAATAGAAATGATCCTACCTTTAGTAAAGAAAAAAAATTCTATTCTGTTTTTAATAATTGAGCATCTCATTGCCCTCCATGCAAAGACCACTAAGAACACACCTGTGATTGGGGGCGCCTGGGTGGCTCAGTCGGTTGAGCGCCCGACTTCAGTTCAGGTCATGATCTCATGGTTTGTGGGTTTGAGCCCTGTGTCTGGCTCTGTGCTGACAGCTCAGAGCCTGTAGCCTGCTTCGGATTCTGTGTCTTCCTCTCTCTCTCTGCCCCTCCCCTGGTGGAGAGAGAGATCTCAAAAATAAGTAAACATTAAAAAAAAATTAGGGGCGCCTGGGTGGCTCAGTCGGTTAAGCGTCCGACTTCAGCTCAGGTCATGATCTCACAGTTCGTGAGTTTGAGCCTGGTGTTGGGCTCTGTGCTGACAGCTCGGAGCCTGGAGCCTGCTTCAGATTCTGTGTCTCCTCTCTCTGCCCCTCCCCAACCTGTGCTCTGTCTCTGCCTCTCAAAAATAAGTAAATGTAAAGAAAAAAATTTTTTTTAATTAAAAAAATAAAAATAGAAAAGAACACACCTGTGATTGAATGTGTCGGGGTTACAACTCATTGCAGTGAGGGAGGATGTACATTGTGAGGAGCTGAGTTAGCAAGGACTCCTAGGATTTGGGCTTTGGATGAGTGATTTGGGGGAGGGTCCAAGAAAGTGGGAGCTCATTCTGGATTGAGTGCTGTCAGAAAGCAGGGACAGTTCTATGATTGTTTATCCCAAGAAATCTTAGCTCTAAGAATGCAGACTAAAGCTATAGTTGGGAAAGAAAGAAAGAAAGAAAGAAAGCAAGCAAGCAAGCGGAGGGAGGGAGGGAAGGAAGGAAGGAAAAGGAAGAAAGCAAGCAGGAAAGCAAGAAAGCAAGCAAGCAAGCAAGCAAGCAAGAAAAGAAAGAAAGAAAGAAAAAAAAAAAACTCCCAGCAATCTCTCATTTAGTAAGAAAGGGGCCTATCTGGTATTTTGTGGCTTGGACACAATGTTTGTGTTTTGTCTGTATTCAAACATGATAAGGGACTGGTGCTGTTTTTGCCCTGCTCCATCTTAGTCCCAGAGTGGCCTGGTCTGATGATGATGCTCTGGGAAATTGTTTATGTTCAGCAAAACACAAAGGCCAAGTTGATAGTACCCGGTTCACTCCTGGGTGCCAGTGACTGCTTTTCTCTTTCTCAAGCTTGAACACAAAGATTCTTTTGGAGAGACAGAGATTTATTATTGGATGCTCTTTAGTGTTCAAGGAAAATAAATCAGATATTGTTGCTAAAGTATTCATAGAAATCTTTCTCATGTAATACTTCAGCAAATAGTTTACTTAAGGCCCAGTTATTTCACGCAAACAAATATTACCCGAGGTACAGATCTGGGGTTGATATTCTAGTGGTTGTTCAGTGGAAAAGAGGAAATGGGAAATACTCTAATTCCCAGCGGGAATCTTGGACTAAAAGGAAGTACAGAGACCCATACTGTATCACTGTAGGGGAGTGTTTAGCCTATTCTAATCCCAGACAACTCAATAAATATTTTATTCCAGACAATATTTTGGCAGATTAGATTAAAATAATTCAAGACCATGTTAGTGTGCAGCACCTCACATTTCCCAATTTTGTGTCAGTGACAAGGCTGTAGGAGCCTCTGATAATTTACATAAATGAAAATGGAAATGCCCAAGCATCAATCACACATGACAGAGCCATCTGAAACCATGAGGCTTTGTGAGTTCTTCTAAAACAAGTAAACAACCAAATGACTTAATAACTATTCACTCATTTGGTGGAATACCTATATAAAGATTAAAATATAAATCCTACTGTTTTCAATCGAGTAGTAGGATAAAATGGCTTTGCGGCATATTTTATATTCATTTATAATGTTTTGTTCTGGACCATTATTTTAAAATATTCATGAGCGTTGCAAAATTTTTTGGTTATATATATTTTTATTGCTGTTTACTTGCCACTGCCTAAATAGGGAGATGGAAGTGATACCAGATGTGTGATTGAAATGTTGCACCATTGAAATGTGAATGAGAGACACAGAAAAAAAGGTTAATTTTCCAGCAGCCACAGAACGTATGGCTTTTCTAGTACAATCAGGTAGCAGAGCCAATGTTTGGGTGTTCAAATCTTCTTGCAGGCAAATTAGTTTTGAATTTAGTTGGTGCCTTACCTAGTTCAGTCAAGTCTAGAAAGGCTTTCATGTATAATTCATTCTGAATAATATCCCCATTTCTTCAATCTTCCAAATAAGTTATGATTTACCTTTTTTTTTTTAACATGAATTTATAACCCGAAATAGCACGTGTTGCCTGCAGACAGCAATTCCCCGTCACTGAAGGTGTTTAGGATAACCATCTGTCAGAGGTGATGGAAATTTTTTTATTGGAAAGAAGAATCCCTTACAACGTGGTATTCTGTGGTTTTCTATGTCTCTCCAGCTTTCTATGTACCTTCATGATAGGATTCTTTCACTGATAATTTCGTATATAAATAGTAGCTACATATTAAACCTAAAATACCCTTTTTAGAGTAAAGTCCTGTCTGCTGATCACGACTATCAGAATTCCCTGGGTTGCCTGATAAATGAAGAGAATTCTTAGGACCCACTTCAGACTTGCTCAATCACTTTTGGGGATTTTTTTTACCGGCTTCTAACTCTTTTTTATGTACACTAGAGTTTAGAAACATTGCCTTAGAATGTGGTCAGCAGACAGGAAGTGGAGTTATTTTAGAAAGAAGAGTCTCTAATTTCAGTTAGATGTGTTAGATTGTTACTTGGCTCTTACAGTTACATCTATTTCTTTTAAGTCTAGATGGCAATAACAATGACACAAGAGAATAGACAGCATTTCTCCCCTATTTTACTCTTATTCAATGTCTAGGACCTAGAATTACTTCACATACACCATCTCTTTTAATCTCCAAAATAACTCTCGTGAGTATTATTACGCCAGTTTTGTAGATGAGGAACTGGAGACTCAGGCTTTATGTGGGGATGTCGCTGGAGAAATGATAAACATTTTTCCTACTATTCACCAAATGACATATTTTGAACCATTTCTCCCCCAGAAACCAGGTGCTAACCCATATCTCTGTGTCTCCTGCAAAGCTTCTAGAGTATCTATGGCTTCATCTTCTGCTACAAGATGTCCTCCAGATTTTTCCCCCAGTTTTGCTTCCTGTCTTGCTTCCTATCTTCTACCAGTTGGTGACTTTCTCCAAAATGCTGACTCTAATCTGGGAATAATATATGTAAAGGTGATTTATTTCCTGGATGTTTGTAATATTCTTCCATTCAGGCCTCCCCTTTCCTCTTCTTTTGCTCCTATTACATTTTGTGATATGTTGGGGTAGCTGTTTCTTTCAGTCTATACAGACATGTACTGGACTTTGAAAAATCCACAAAAATGAATGGGATAACATAAGTAAACAGGTATCTTTCTGTGGTTTAGGTGTATCAAATTAAGCTAGCATAAAAAGTTGATCCTACTTTCACAACTTTATTCTAGTTGCCTGAGAAACTTTGTTAGTATGATATTCTCAGCAATTGTTGTATGAAAGATTCATTTTCACATACAGTAAAGTCTTGGTTTGCAAGCATAATTCGTCCCAGAAACATGTTTGTAATCCAAAGCACTTGCATATCAAAGCAAATTTCAAGAACCATTGAAATGGTTGTGATCATGTGACATTCAGCATTACATACTACTCGTATTGCAAGACATTGCTCGTTTATCAAGTCAAATTTAGTAGAAATGTTTGCTTATCTTGTGAAACACTCACAGAACAGGTTATTCACAGCCCAAGGTTTACTGTACTCTTTTCTAAAGTGTTTGTGGGTTTTTTTTCCTTCTCAATAAAGTTTCTAAAGAGACAAGTGAATGCATATTGAAATAGAATTAAGATTTTTAAATCTGTATTTGTTACTATCTCGCCCTGATTTAGAGCATACTAAATTATAAATATGCCTACAGCTTTGTTTCTTTCCTGCTTGTAATGTGTTCAAATTCCTGTTGGTAGCAGAAACAAAACCACTGTCTATTTTTATCTCAGTGGGCACTGGCAGGATTCATCACAACAAATAAACTTACCATCTCCATTTCCTTTCACTTGAAAAGATCGAGTTGGAATTGCTACCAAATGAGACCATCTTTTGATAGAAAAAAAATTAACTGTTTTATAACTTGAGAGCAAATAAATGTGATAGGATATTCTTTTTCTTTGAAATTCATTAATACCTGCCAACCCGTTTTGGAGGGTCAATTTTTAAAAGCCAGAGAGAGAGAGTGAAATATGTTTTCATGAATGATACACCTAATCTAGAGGGTGAGCTTATAGTTAGTTATCAAACCTGGTTTTTATTCATGTCTTTCTGTTAACTCACAATTATCATCTTCTACCCACTAATTTGTGTTTGTACTCATTAAGAAAAAGACCTTGATTTCTAACATTTGCCTAATGAGCTTTAGTTTCCAAGAATCCACTTGTTTAACTCAGTTTAACTTAAGTGTTTCCTCCTAACACACAGGAAACCTCCCTAACTCAACAATTTTGTATTGGTTTGCTAGGTGCATATAGCACTGAATTAACTGTTATGGCATTTCAGGGATGAAAGTCAATGGTTGATACCTTCATGGAGTTTATAATCTGATGGAGTAGACATTTCTATCAAAAAAAGGTAATGAGCAACTCAGAAATATTGTAAGTATTATTTAACAAGGATTGTAAGTATTATGTTGTGCAGTGCCCAAAATAAATTCTCTAGGATCCTGGAGAAGAGCAAGAGATCAGTGTGATTTTGTTAAATTATTAAGCTCCACAAGGCGATCAGCAAATAGCCCTGGGCCTTGATTTATGGCTAATACTGGAGTATGAAGGATGGGGATAGATGGGCAATCTAGATGGGACGACCTCAGCCATGTAATCACAAGTCACATTAACGATTAGGAAACTGTTGAGAAATTTGTTGTGGTTTATCATCATACATTTTTTGGGTGAATTCTCCTTGACATGTCCTTATGCTCTGAGCCTTGGTCAGTTCTAGGCTCACATTTTAGAATTCATCTTGTTTGGGAGACTTATCCTGTGCCCTTCTTAAAGCGCATATTTCTTTAATCACTGATCTTATCTCATATATATTCTTGTTTATAAATTATTCCTTTTGTCAATAGTAAATTCCAATAAATAAGCCTCCAAATTAATAAGGCATTTCAGTCTACTACTATATTATCCAAATAATCAACCTCTGCCTTTAGAGAAACTGCTATGGTTACCCTAAGACTGTAGTTGTCTAGAAACTTACACAGGAACTCCCAAGACTTTACACTTACGTGTTAGCTAAAAATGGTTTTTCTCATTTGGTTATCATTATATCTGTTATATGTTGGCCCATTTTATGTATTGGCATACTTTTGAGTTTGTTCTGAGTGACTAAATCCTGTTGAATTTTCAGATCCTTGAACATGAAATTCATGACTTTCCCCTCCTTTCCACTTCCTGGTCTGTCCACAGGTTTCTGCGTATGGTCTTTGTTCATCTTCACTGGCAGGCAGAGTGACTTAGGGTCAATTATTTTACCTCTGGCTGCCTTGAACTTTTTATCCATAAGAACAATTGTAGCCACTGGTACTTCAGAGAACACTCACGGTTTAAAAAAAAAAGTAAGGGGGGCATATTAGAAGTAAAACTATGGAAACAGAAATACGTGTCAGGATCTGTGTTGATTTGGGAAGTTTGAAGAATTTAAAAATGGAAGGTGGACCATTCTAGAATGTTTTACCAAGTACTAGTAAGTGATATCTTTTTATAAGTATTTTAATGTAATAATGTAGTAATTTATCATACTGCTGATCTTTAACAACATTTTTAAGAATAAATATTTCTCTGTGAAAGTTGAGCCAGTCTAGGTGAGGGTGTTCTAACTGGACAAAAAAATACTAAAAACTTAAAAAAATTGAAACACCATGAAAATTATGGATGGGAAATTTGGTATTTTCTGCGTCATGATTTTAGTTCCCTTTTCACATAATATTTATCCCTAAAGATTCCTTTTCTCAGATGTTCTAAATGTTTGCCCTGAATTCAGGGGGTGTGACGGCAGATTGACTTTCTCTCTTATTTTATAGTATTGTCTCGTAATCATTGCACGGCGGTGAGGGGTGGAAGTGGGGAGTGGCAATAGAGATAAAGACCAGTATTTTAGAGTGAAAACCAGGAAGCGAAAAACTAGAACAAGTACAGACATTTTGCATTCGGTAGTTTAGAGATGCCATTAGAACTAGTAGATCTATTCATCCTATTGGGTTGTTAAAATTGGCATGAATATCTGCTTTAATTTGTTCACATTCAGTCAGACCTGTATCAGATCAAACTGGCATATGATTGTTTAGTATTTTCCATATAGTTGTCACAGTAAGTCATTTCGGTATCCTCTTGAATCAGCCAAATTCAAAAGAGTAGGTTTACTTAAGAGTTTGATAGGTGTACGTTGTTGGTATGAACTGTGGTAAATATATTTGTAATTGTCTCTGCAACTTAGACTTAGTATGATCTATCACATAATATCATTTGTGTAGAAAAGTTGTTCAAAAGCTCATATCTAAATGGCCAGTGAAGATACTAAGTACCCTATAGGAATCAGTTCTGTTCTGCCTCAACATGAAGAGAAGATTAGCATAATGCTGTATTCTTATAGGTCATTCTTCTGTCCTGGTACTTTGATGTGGCTGTATGCCACACATCTGTGCATTGCTGGGTCACACAGCGTGTAATGGGGATGTGTGTCTGTGACAGAGTTAAGGCAAATTTGTCACACTCAGGGTTGTGATAATTCTTCTAAATCTCATGAAATAAAGCTGGTATGTTTTTTTCAATGTGGTTGTCGGCTTCCCACCTTGTGTAGAAAGTCAAGGTTCCTGCTCTATCCTAATGACAATGTTTTATCCTGTGTAGTACAAGGATAAAAGGTGAGGAGAAGGATTAAGGAAATACCATGTAGCAGCTCCTCTTCCATTCATTTCAGAAGCTGTGCGTAAGTCTGTGGATTCAGAAGTATGAAAAACATTCACATCTGAGGTTTACCTGCAGAGTGGTTTTGTTTGTGTTTCATGTGACAATTTGAGAACATAAATCTGATATTAGAGTAGAATTCACCTGTAGAGTTTACCCCCCACTATACCAAAGGGATATGGTTCTCCCAATACAACGTACAGAACAAGTGACAGGGGCAAAGTAAAGTACACCTGTAAAATTCTTTTCTGAGAAATTTGTATTTGTACTTTGAGAATTCAGAAATTGGCAACACTGTCCTCGCAGTTGACGGTTTACAGTAGTGACTGTGAAGAGACTTAATGTGAATTATCCATTTGTTTTCATGATTTTAGACTCTTTTGAAAACCACATTTGAGTAGCATTAATAAAATGTTAATAAGTAACACATTATTCTGAGACTCAGAATAAGTCCGTGTAGTGAGGTTTCAGGATAAGTGGTGACGAGGTTTTGGTTTGAATTGCGCAGCTGGTTAGGACATAGTGCTAATCTAGCCACTGCTATTCCACGCAAGGCAATTATCTTCATTTAGTCTCAAAGGCATAAGCTTCATTCTTAAGCTCACAGAGTAGCTGATCAAAGGGAGACAGTACAGGAGAATACTGCTAGATGTGTACAAACCCAAATCCATTACCCCACAAAAATAAACTTAAAAATCGACATTCTATAGGCACATATTTATGTGTCAAGATTATCCTCTAATTACTTATCTCTTCAATATGAAAAGGAATCCCAGTCCCTTTTTAGGAGGTCCACGTGAGGGGTAACAATAGTAATAGAATGAAAGTAAAAATGGAGGTCTTCTATGGCTTCATGATGAAGTTAACTGAATTCAAACTTGTTTGAATAAGTTACGTTTTTTCTAATAAGCTGAACAGTTTAATTATGGAAATATTTTTCATTAGGAAAAATAGCTTACCTCATTAAAACATTTTATAATAATAATAGGAACAACATTTTTGAATAATAAGCAAAAAATAATACATATTGAGAGTTTATCATTGTATTATGCACTACCCATTGTGCTAAGAGTTCTACATAGATTATCTAATTTTATCTGCACAATAATTCAATGAATTGGCACTATCCCCATATTAAAGAGGAAGAGGTTGATGTCTAGAGGGATTGAAAAACTTCCATAATTGAATTCACATAGCTGCTAAATGATGGACCCAAGATGTTACCCCAAGTCAAAATCACCTTCTTGCCTGTCTCCAAACCCCTGTGCTATGCTGATAGAGCAACATTTTAAACAATTAAAATAGGATCAAAAATTCAAAAAATAGAGGTTTCTTTACGTTCAAAACCCATTGGCCCCAATACACCTCGCTGATTAGTCAATGAATCTAAAAAGCTATTTTGATTGTTTTTTTTTTCAAATATATTTCAAAACTGAAGTATAAATCCAAATAGGAAAATGTTTTTTTTTTATTTGGCCATTGATTAAAATTATCAGATGCGCTCATAATATTCAAGTCAGATGTGAGTTCTTGGTCTTAGCACTAGAACACTGAAGAATGAAGCCTTATATGTTGATATTTCCATCTGCACTTCAACTATTTTTGTCAAATGGCTGACACTCTTAACATAGCCTCTTCAATATAAGGGGGAGTTCATGTTGTTTGTCCTAATTCAAAAGGTCAGTAATCTATCATGTGCTTCATAATCTCATTACACAGCAGGGACTTCTTTCCAGTTGTTAAAGAATCAGTAGGAGTGATTGGGCCATTACATGGGGCAATCAGACATTTGTATACGGGCCCATGTAGGAACATGCACTCTAAACTATTTTTTGAGTGGGTAGGAGGTCTGTTCCATCAGGAAACTCTTCCAGATGACCTGACCCCAAGTGGCTTCCATGCCTGATTTGTGCAGGTAGTTCTTTGGCAATAGCAACAGGTTGGATGTGGTTTGGGAATTTACTCTTATTTTGACAAAATGCCTTGATCAGATAAAAAACGGTTGTTGCAACAATTTTCTGAATCACTTGCTGGCCAGAGTCCAATGGAAGAGTGAAGTTTGGCTCCTTATTGCTTCTTTCTGATAACAATTTTAAGGGATGATTATTTTTAAAACTTTACAATTTATCACATATGAAGAAAATGATTTATGAATGGAAATAATTCATCCTTTGCAGAGCAATTAAAATTTTCTTTTTTCAAAAAGGAAATTGGGAGATACTTCTTATAGATTGCCTATACAACAAAGTCAAGAGTTTAGGAAAAATTATATACACACATAGATACACACTTGGATTATTCTTGGTTTCAGATATGATACTATTGGAAATGGCTTAGAAACTTTGGACTTTTTAAAACAATAGTCTTAATCATGCTCTAATTCATAGTTTCCTGGTGTTTGAAGTGTTTGCATTATTACCATCACCATAGAAAGCTTTTATAATGATAACTAACCCTCTAAAAACCTAATGCCATGTCATATGCAGATTTTAGATCCTTGTATAAAGCTGGATTATTAATTTGGAAGTCATAAATTGAATTTCCAAATATTCAAACAGGCTTCCCTCCCCCTAAGGTGAGTTTGGCTCTCTTTTTCTGTGTGTGTATGTCAGGACCTATGATGGTAGTCTCATGTTCCAACCCAAGAATCAAGGGGCATGTGAACACTATCAGAGGATGGCCTAATCTATAATTTAAATACCATGTACATTTCCACTTCATACTTTAAAATAAAAGTAATATTTTGGGAACTTTTACTATTTAGAATGATTTCTCAAATTTATTTTAACGTCATCAGTGAACAATGAGTTTGGATCATAGTATATTCTTTATATCTGTTGCTATACAGTTCTTTGTATACTTCTATATGAATACATATCAACCTTTTGCAGTGTCTTTTTTTTAACATCCATAAGAGCCTTATTTTAAATAGAGATTGTTCAATACTATATGAATTGCAGAAGTAAACAGTGTGAATAACTTGATAAATTGAGAATATGTGGTCTAACATGGGACTTTTAGAATATATTTGACACGAATGAGTACATCACAGGGGTGATTGATACTTAGGCAGGTACAGCTGACTACATCTTTCAACATACTGAATTTTCTGGAATATGAGAAGGATTCTTGGCAGCTTTTCAATGGCAACTGTCTAGTACACATTTATTTACTATTTGTCCAGTAATTTCAAGGTTGTATAGCTCAGATATTTATGGGTATGATTAATATTTTGCCCCTTCTTTCTACAGTACTAATTTGATTATTTTCCCTAGGTCTATCATGATGACAAGTAATTATGTCTTTTGACCCTAAGATGACCTCAAGGAAATGAGGTGCTTATACCAATTTAGCTAACAGGTGACAAGTGTCTGTGTTATAGCTGACCAAAATTCAAATTCTATAGTGTAATATCTTCTTAGAGTTGAAAATTCTGAGATAGAATATGAAATTGAATATAAATGTATCTATACATAATCACTTATACATAATCACTCATATATGTGTGTATGTGTGCATAACAAATATTATCTTTGGATATTTCCAAATAATGGCAAAAATGACACAAAATTTGCCGTGTTTCCTAAATGAATTGTATTGGGTTATCATTTAGTAAAAGTTTTCAAATTATCCCTGCAGCCAGTATTGCACATAACATTTGGTAACAGTCGTTAGTAAAATAAATTCTGGGAGAGGTAAATTTCAATACTGCTTTCTCAAAAAATATATTGTAGTTCTTGAATTTGCTTTTTTCTATGTAGTGTCTAGTGAAAGTGTATTTCTTTGATGATGCGGATATATCCTTTCTCAGTGTAAAATGCATTGCTTTTTATTACAATCAGAAAACATTGTTTTTGTGTGGCTACTTTCTCAGTTGGCAGAAGATGAGAGATCAAATAGACTGATAAGTAGAATCCACATCTATGATATTAATTGCAGATTATTTTTATTGGCTGGCGGTTATAGGTAGGTATTTTTATATTATAATTAAAAATTCTTGCAAATTAACAGCATATGTGGAAGTCAAAGAGTTGAATTATGAAAAATGGTATTTTTTCTCACATAAAAATATTTCTACTTCTTAAGATGTATGAAACTTGACTGTGCAAATATAAAAGTAAGGCTGAAAAACACATTTCAGGGCTATTTTGAGTAGACATTGTGTTAATTCTTGCTAATTTTCACCTAACTACATGGAATTTGTTTAGATTGCAATGGGAAACATACTTTTCTGTTTCTTTATTTCACTTGACGCCTCAAATGGCAACTTACTTATGGGAAGCTCACCTCCCAAGTTATTTTAACATAATGTTTTATTTTCGAATTGACCTATAACATTAAACTGAAATTTAATTTTTTTTCATAAACACACACACACATACAAACTGTTTTTTCAGTAGATATATACAAATGTCTTTCTTCCCACTGAAAGTTGTGTTTGGAATTTACAGTAACATGGTCCAATTGAAACTGTATAGCTTTTACGTGTAAAAGATCTATATTATATTGTTTTATTTTAGCTTATTTTTATTTTGAATACTTTTTTTTAAGTTTATTTATTTTGAGAGACAGAGCACGAGCAAGGGAGGGGCAGAGAGAGAGGGAAAGAGAGAGAATCCAGTGCAGAGCTCAATGTGGGGCTCCAACTCACAAACTGTGGGATCATGACCTGAGCTGAAATGAGGTGTTGGACACTTATTTTAAAGAAATTTTGGGGTGCCTGGGTGGTTCAGTCAGTTAAGCGTCCGACTTCGGCTAAGATCATGATCTCAGGGTTCTGAGTTTGAACCCCGTGTTAGGCTCTGTGCTAACTAACAGCTCAGAGGCTGGAGCCTGCTTTAGATTCTGTGTCTTCCTCTCTCTGCCCCTCCCCCACTCACGCTCTGTCTCTGTCTCTCTCTCAAAACTGAATAAACATTAAAAAAAAAATTAAAGAAATTTTGCCTTGTTAATTCTTTAGAACATGAAGTGCTTTAGAATTTGGTTATGACACAAATGCCTTTTGCTGGGAGTCTAACAGGAGAAAAAGTCCTTTTTACCTACCTCATTATCTCTCAGTGCAGACTAAACTCCCATAAGAACACTCTGTGTGGTTTATCACGATGGTGGGATTTTGTGTCTGATTCAGTAATGTTTCCCATATGCAGGTAGTCAATTGTTCTGGGAGTTTATACATAACAGCAGGTGGTACGCGGCAGGATTCAGCTAGGATTAAGGAGGAGGGCTCTACATTCCTCTGTGGTGCATTGGCCACCTTTTGTTTTTCCCATGACTGAAACCCCTTACCTCCCCACCTGCCAGACCAGTTTACCCATCTCGCTCTAGGAGCTCAGTCTGTGGTGATGTGCCTTGCCACAGAATACTTCCTAGTCCTTGCCGCCTCTCCCGCCACCCCGTTTTGAGAAAATCCAGACTATTTATGAAAATTGTGGCCTTGTGTGGTTCTTTGGAAAGTTAACTTTCTAGGGCGCCTGGGTGGCTCAGACGGTTAAGTGTATGACTTTAGCTTGGGTCATGATCTCACGGTGTGTGAGTTCGAGCCCCACATCTACTCTCTGCTGTCAGCGTGGAGGCCGCCTTGGATCCTCTGTCTACCTCTTTCTCTGCCCCTCCCTCACTTGCACACTCACTCTCTCTCTCTCAAGAAGAAAATATAAAATAAACATTGAAAAAAAAGAAAAGTTAACTTCTGTGATTTAAGCCATGCATTAAAAATTAGCTTCCTTGTACCTCTGTAGAACCTCCAACAAGTAAAAAATGTTAAAATTGAAATTTAAACAAACACAGTACCTCTCAAATTCTACAGACACATATCGTATCACTCATCCTGTGTGTCTAATAAAAGCAATGATTATTTTGTTATTGCAGTCAATATAAATATATGAGTGTACTCTCTCTCATGCATGTGAGAGCGTGTATACATACAGATGACTTTGATATTTGATTAACACTAGTTTTCTTTGAAAGCGATACAGGCAGGCTGGATCTGAGGACCCAGAGAGGGGGTCCCACAGGACCAGCCAAAAGGGTCCCTCGCTTCACATAGGATAGAAATCAAACACAAGGTGGAGAAGGTAAAAACAGAGTTTATTGAATAGCATGAGTGACAGAGAATAGCAGAGTATTTAGGAGACTGGGAAAGGAAAAGAGAATGAGTCCTGTGGTTGTTTGGGGTTAGGGATTTATGTCGGAAAGGGATCGAGAGTATGTGTTCCTTTAGGGATCTAGGGTAGGGTTCTATCAAAGGCGAGTGTCAGGTGAACAATAGATGTTATTCCAAAATTATCCAAGGTAGGGTATTGATGCCAGCATCAGCAGAGGCTTGTTTGAGGCTAATGTCCTAGAACATATTCTGGATCTTCTTAGATGTTATAAGGTGTTTTGGGTCTAGGACAAAACTCAGAGAATGATTAACTTTCTTGCTTCCCCCCTTGAAGTGGGAACATAGCTCCTATGGCTTATTCAGGGGCAGAATACAGAACATGGGTAAACAGCCTAGCAGAAAAACAGAAGAGACAGGGACTTTCTAAAATGGAGTCCTTTCAGCTTCCCTACCTCAAGAGTGTAAGCTTATAGAGCTGAAATTAGCTTAAAATTTCCAAATTCAAATGTCTTATGTTACATGAGGAAACTGAGACCCAGAGAAGTCAAGCACATTGGCCAAAATTGTGTAAGCAGTTACATGGGCCTAGACTTCACATCTCCTGACTCCTAGTGATCTTCTTATTGCTGAGAGGTCATCTTAAAGAGCAATAAAGCCTAGCAGTGAGAAAGAATTTAAGTGTTGATGTTGAGAGGTACAGCATCAGAAATGTCCCTAATGTCTGCTGTGTGAAGGACATGTGGGCCAGCTTGACAATGAGGACAAGCTATGTTTCAAACACCAAGTGAGGTACCAAGTTTTTATCTGCGAAGATATTACGCAAAAGCCAATTTCCTGGTATTTACTATCAAATGCTTCATGAGAATGTGTTATACTAGGGCTACGAAACCAGAGCTGTCTTTCACTGTGACTTATGAAAGCAGAGCTGCTTTGCTGTATCATTGCTCTGGTGTCTGCCTGGATTCAGGTATATATTTTACGATACCTTAAGGCCTTTTTAAATTAGAACTTTAAAACAAACTAAAAAGATGGTTGAAATCAAAACATTGCGAGGGAACCGTATACAGATTTGTCGAACCATTAACACACATTAGTCTTAGAAAGGTGCTTCGTTTTACTTTGTCTGTGTATACCATCCTTTTCAGTCGCTTGCTCCCTTGATTTATGTTATCCTGTCCTTCTCCCTGCATCACGTGCGCGCGCACACACACACACACACACACACACACACACACACACACATTCAGGCTTCATAAGGTTTTTGTAAATCAACTGCAGTGACTACTGAACTCACTCTGTAGGTACTGAAAGTTCAGTTACTGTAGTACTCTTATCAGGAATGGTTTTTGGTTCCTGGTGGGGGTGCCCTTTACTCCTCCACGTATTAACTAATTCTTCACTCAGCACACATTTATCGAATGCCTCTTAATGTCTGGACACTGCTGTGCAAAATACAAAATAGCAAATACAAAAATGAGGGAGACATATTCCTTGGCCTCAATTAAAGAGAATTCCTCAAGGAATAGGTCCCCTTCATTAAATAGATACATTTTTAAAATTTGTTTTACTTGAGGAACCTCTACACCCTACGTGGGGCTCAAACTCACAACCCTAGGATGAAGAGTCACATGCTCTTCTGACTAAGCCATCCAGGAGCCCCTAAATAGATAATTATTATATTAGAGGTTAACTGCTATGATGGGAATATACAGAGCCTACTATAGAAGCATAAAATAGGGGCACCTGGGTGGCTCAGTTGGTTAAGCATCTGACTTCAGCTCAGGTCATGATCTCACAGTCTGTGAGTTCAAGCCCCGCGTTGGGCTCTGTGCTCACAGCTCAGAGCCTGGAGCCTGCTTCAGATTCTATGTCTCCCTCTCTCTGTCCCTCCCCTCTCTCAAAAATAAACATTAACAAAATTTAGAAGCACAGAATATATACACATATATATGTTTTATATACAATATAAAAACACAGAAGTGGCCCCTGTGAGGAAGGGAAGAAGGTTAGGCAAGAACTCCTATAAGTTGGTAGTGACTGAGCCGCCATCAGCTATGATGATTGCATTGAGCTTTAAAGGATATGTAGGATTGACCAGGCACTGGGGTGACAGAAGATTTTCTGACATACGGTAAACGTGGGCCATGTCATGGGGAAATGAGAACAGGGCTTCCTCCCAGGAAGGGAGGGCATAATGGGGTACAGCATGGAGTCTGCACCTGGACCACATGTTCTGACATGTCAAGGTGTGTAACTTTGGGCAAGCAGCTTACTTCTCTCTGCCTGTTTCTTCATCTATAAGAACTGAGGTAATTACGGGACCTGCCTAATAGGGTTTCCATGAAAATTATGTGAATTAATGTATATAAAGTGCTTAGCGCAGGACTTGGCAATAGTGAACACTCTGTAAGCTTTCTGTCTAACTTATAAAGGGAAAAGTAAGTAGGTCTTATGATAAATGAGACTGAAAATGTAGGCAGGAGTAAAAATGTTGTACCTCATGCTCATAAGCTTGGGCTGTATGCTGGGTAGCTAATGAGGAGACTTTGAAAGACTTTAAGCAGTAAAGTGCCATGGCCAGATTTTTTTCCCATTACGGTGGAGACGGCAGAGAATGGGAAAGTCTGGGGGCAGATTTTATTTAGGGAGCTGTAATGCCTGGGGAGATGTGGTATGGGCATCCACTAAAGCGTCATATAGTAGGTGTGGCAAGGAAGGGATAGATAAAGGCAAATTAGCCTGAACCAGACATTGAGTGGATACAGGGGTGAGGTGGAGGTGGCAAACAGCAGGTAAAAAAATGACTTCTACATGTCCAACTCTGGTGACATGGTAGCAGGGGGTACTAGGAACTGACATAGACAGTAGTAAGGGAGGAATAGGTTCAGAGGGCAAGATTTCACGTGGAACCTCATCCCTGAGGTTCCTGTGGGATAGGCAGATGGAAAAGTCTAGCAAGCATTTGAAATGTGACACTTGGGCAAAAGGGTCAAGATAGATATAATTTTAGGAACCGTCAGCCAGGTGAGGTTGAAATCGTAAGACGTAACGAAATCACTCGTTGGTGGAGGACAGAGTTTTGGACAGAGTTAGCTACAGGGAAAGTTAAGAAAGAGGTTTTCAGGAGAGACAATAAAAGGAGATAGCAGAGCTCCCAGGAAAGCTGGGAAAGAGAATGTGTTCATGTTTTTGCCTCCAAGAATGATTTCCCCATTTGAATGCCAGGCTTAGATTCTAACAGGTGTTCTTCTGAGGCTGCAGTTTGCAAATCGAAGCCCCAAGCAAGTCTAAGTCCGCCTAATTTGTCAACACTCCATGTAGGCTGCCTGGCCACAGTGAAAATAAGTTAACCGGTCACATCTTTCTCTCTGGGTGGGTGGACCACTCTTGCTCTCCGTCTATACTGGTCACGCCGTCACCGTGTCTCTGGGGCCACTCGGTGATGCCAGTTGCTTTTCCAAGCGTGAGGTTCTGAGTCTATCTAGTTCCTGGGGCAAATGCAAATTAAAGAGATCATTTGGGCAACTATTCCCAAAGAGAATCAAAACAAGTCCTCTCCATCGAATTCTTATTTCTTTCTCTTCTGTTTTCCCCTGAGTGTTGGAAAGATGTAAACTTTATAGCCACATCTTTGGAACAAAAACAAATCTGCTAATAGTTGCCTGTGAGTAGCAGATAAAGGTCTGTAAGGGTTTTTCTGCCCTATGCATGAATTTCACCTGCACAATGAAAAGATTGTAAAAATACACAACAATTGAGACAGTTAGTTATGTCTATACTGGATGGGTTGCATATAAGCGAGACTGGATGGGTTGCATATAAGTGAGGCTGAAAATTATCATGAGAAAATTTACATTGTTATTTTTAAACAGTTTGCATGCTGGAGGTCTTCGGCAATCCTTTAAATTTATTTTACCCTTATTTATCTCTACCATTTAATTGTTCTGAATGTCACATAAATAGGCTTCTCAAAAAACTGGAAAATTTCAACTTTATGATGTAAGATGAAAAACAAATAAAAGTATATAACACTATTTTAGTAATGGATTTAAAAATTCCCTTGTGTAACAGGATCCTATGTGTATTTTCCAGATTTTAGATAGAGAGTTTGCCATCCCATAAGGATAAAGAGGATGATCCGAAATGAATCATACGATTGTATATTTGGATATTTGTATTACAGTAAGAGCAATGACATGGCTAGGAGTCAAAAAATTGTAGACGATTTGATAAGAAACAAACAATGAACAACCACTTTAGGTTTAAGGGAACCTAAGGTCTAAAGTCAAGTAAGGGATTTCAGACTCAACAGATTAAGAAAATGAAATCAAATGAAGATCGAAGTCCTGAAAGTAACAAGTAATGTAAGCAGATCACAGAAGAGAGTGTAAAACAAGGAGTGAGGAACGGCCTCCGGGGCGTGTAATCGGCGAGCAGAGAATGAGCAAGGTCAGGGAGAAATGAAGAAAAGAACATTTATGCCCTAATTAGCCAGCAATTTGTTATAAAACAGCTTTGCCACCTGGAGAGTAGAATTAAAAAATTTATTGGCACAAACCATCAAATGAGCCAAATGAGAACAGGCCGTCTTCCAGGTCCGCAGCCCAGGCTGCAGCGGACAACTGGTAATAGCAACACAACTCGCGAGGTCTGAGTGAGAAGAAAGCGTGCTTTACTAAAGTAAGACAGAAGACAGTCAAGGATCAGCATAAACTCATGAGACTTCCATATTGCAGTCAGTCCTTTAAAAGTTAAATAATGAGGGACCCCTGGGTGGCTCAGTCAGTTGGGCATCCAACTTCGGCTCAGGTCCGTGGGTTCGAGCCCTGTGACAGGCTCTGTGCTGACAGCTCAGAGCCTGGAGCCTGCTTCGGATTCTGTCTCCCTCTCTCTCTGTCCCTCCCCCACTCACGCTCTGTTTCTGTCTCCTTCAAAAGTAAATAAACATTAAAAAAAACCTTTCTTTTTAAGTTAAATAATGAATTTGGCCTTTGGCACAACTATATGATATCTTAAACTGAGTGTTTTGCTGCCACATGAAACTATAGAGGACAAGGAAAGAGCTGCTCATCTCTTTTTTACATCATCATTTATGCTAAACTTTTCCATTGAAGGGTCATGTTTCTCTTTAACCTTGGGGCCATATGTGACTCATTGTTCTTTCTTATGCTGAATATCCAATATATTTCTCTAACTCGTCACTTTTACGTTTAGCACAGTGCCTATTCATTCCTCCTTCTCTAGCCCCCCACAAAGACTGCACGACTCTGTTCTACCTGTAGGGCCCCTGCCAAAGTGGTCTCTTCTGCTTGACTCCTCCCTTTCATCTTGTTTTTTAGGCATGGGGGCTTTCCAGGCTTCCATCATGTTGTGAATTGATACTATCTCCCTCTGTGTTTGACAGTTGACCAGAACGACCTAAACCATCTCCTCCTAAGCCCAGTTGGATGTCCCAGTCTACACTGTCACTCCGCTCATGTGTTGAGAGTCAGTCCACATTTCAGTCTTTACACCACTTGTCTCTTTTGTCCCTGATCCTGAGCGGACACTGCAGAGAACTGGCACACAAGTTCTTTCCACGCCTTTATACTCAGAGAGACTACATCTTTATCCTCCAAATTGAAATGTAGCTTCCTTTACTCACTTCCCTTCTCTTGGTATGCTTTCTCTTATTCTAGACAAAGTTGATCAGCTCTATTCCTAGAATTTGGACATTATCACTTTGTCATTTAAAAAATCTTGGCATTGTTAAAGTCATGAAACCGTGAGTCCTAACTACAAGGGTAGTGGTGATTCTCCAAGCACATGATTACATGGCATCTTTTACTTGGAGATTCATCAGTATCAATGACATTGTTCCATATTTAAATTTTTCCTTCTCATTCTGACTGAACTTAGTGACTCTGAGTTTGAATCTCAACCAAAATGTACTTATTTTAATTTCCTGGTTTGGCACATCCAAGCAATAAATTTCACTGGAAGACAAAGGGTCCATTTGCCTTATGAGTCTATCTGTACAATTTAGGAACCAACCAATCAAACACTATTTTTTGTCCTTAGGTGGCAATCATTCCTGCTCAGTCAGACTATACTACATTTCCTTCCATGGAGATCCTGCAGCCCCATTCCCTTGTGTAATTTTCCTGATTTTATTCACTGCTGCCATTGAATGCATTGAGTCTTTTAAAAACCCTTAAACACTAATTAAATGAATTTATGGCATATGTCATTAACATCCCATTCTGCTTTGATCTTTTCTGTCTAAGACAATAAGCCCTTGGGGCATTTGAAATGCTTAGGTTTAGTTGCTTAGTAAATCCTTAGTACCCATCATAACTCAGATTTTGATGACAGTAATGGTGATGGATAAAGGAGGCCATCACACCCCAGAGAAGTTATGGGCCAAGAATGTCTAGTTGGATTTATTTAGAAGAAGTAACGGACAGGATAAAGCACTAAGAATAAGCTTGGGTTCATTTTAAATTGAGATGACAACCATCCCATAGTCCTAAAATAATGACTGCTTCTCTTATATACTGTACATGTCTAAATTGCCTCACATTTATTTAAAAACAAAGCCGTAAATGAAATAGCAGCTGACAGAAGTTTAGGCCTTATGTCTTTTCAGTCAGATTAGGGACAAGGACTGGCAGATAGCATGGTTTCAAAGTCAGTCAGCTGACAGAATAGTAAGCTAGATAATAAATCCCAATTACAGTTCACTGTGATAAAGGCTATGATGCATATTTTTAAGAGTGGTACAGAGAGGGGTGGTGCCCCTGGCTGGCTCAGTTGGTAGAGCATGTGACTCTTGATCTTGGGGTTGTGAGTTCAAGTCCCGTGTTGGGGATAGAGTTTACTTTAAAAGAAGAAGAAGAAGAAGAAGAAGAAGAAGAAGAAGAAGAAGAAGAAGAAGAAGAAGAAGTAGTAGTAGTAGTAGTAGTACAGAGATTCATAGTGTGGTTCCCTACTCAGACCAAGGGATCAGGTAGGGCTTCATGAAAATCACCCTGTATTTCATACCTTGTGTCTTACCTGCACTCTAGCCTATCTTGGCTGCCAAGATGACTCTAACAAGACTTAATTCAAATCCACCTTCTTAAGCCGGACTTCCTCTTTGCTTGATCAACTAAGATGTTCACTCTTTCTTCCTCAGGGTTTTCTTAACCCTGGTAGGACTTATTACTTCCATTTAGTTGCCATAATAGCTTTATAGTCTGGTCTAGGCTTAGATAGAAGTATATATACCCTGTCCCTAACCCATTTTGAATAAAATCAGCATCGTACAGCTAGAGAGATCAGACAGAAGGACAAGTACCTTAAGAACACATTTACAAGCTAAACCACCCACATTTACAAGCACTTTTACCATTGCCCTATTAATAGGAGTAGAAAAGGACTCTGGCTTCATGATAATCTAAAGGTTACTTGGTATGGAAAAGAAGGTCAATAAAACAACAGCTTTTATAATAATCTTTACATGCTCAAACCAGATTCCTTTTCCAGGGCATCTTCAGCATGGAGGGAAGGATTCAGAGACTCAGTCCTATGGAGTCATAAAATCAAACTCGAGCAGCATATACAATTGGATTTCTGGGGAAAATTGTGTTTCCAATGCTACAGTATTCTTTTTTTTTTTAATGTTTATTTTTGAGAGAGAGAGAGAGAGAGAGAGAGAGAGAGAGAGTCATGGAGGGGCAGAAAGAGAAGGAGACACAGAATCCAAAGCAGGCTGCAGGCTCTGAGCTGTCAACACAGGGCCCGAGGCAGGGCTCGAACTCACGGACCACGAGATCATGACCCAAGCGGAAGTTGGACTCTTAATTGACTGAGCCACCCAGGCAATCCCCACCCCCACCCAATGCTACAGAGTTCTGGTGCCAGTCTCTTCAGGTGTTCAAATGTCAAAGACCTACCAGACTGGTCTTTGTGACATCCAAATAAAATGAGCATGAGATATCCTCAATATTAGAAGACACCTGTGACTATTTTCTTAGAGGGGTGTGTGGGGAATGGGGTATGAGAACACCTCAGCTGAGTTGTAGAGCAAGGTTGTGGGAGCAATAACAATGCCTAGGCAATGCTCAACCAAAATATAAGTGTAAGAAATTCCACTATGACATTTTTGCTCTTCTTCCCCCCCACCCCCCCCAAGAAAATGAACAGTTACTTAAAAAAAAAAAAAAAAAGGTTTTCTCTGTCCTGCCTTTCCAGCTTCGAAAACATGTGTTTAAACTTTTTATTGTGTGCTATAATTGTAGATATTATAGTGTCTTTACTCAAACTGTTTCTATTATAGGATTTATGACAATTACATCTTGCTGTTAGTAGACCCGTCTTCACAACTGTGTCACAGACACTGTGTCTTATAATTCCTGGATTTTTGCACAATACCTGGCACATAAATATGTCTCAATTCATTTATTTTTAAAATAATGAGTAAATTAGCTAATTATTGATTGAATACATACAATTTCGATCTCTACTAAATGAGACTGAAGCATACCAGAACAGATTTATCTGGATAATACATCCAAAACGACCCAGTATACCTGGATCATTTATGTAATTCAGGTGAAACTAGGTCTCAGGCTGAATTATTTGAATAATTGCCCAAGTCGTCGGCAGAAGAGTATAGGCCGAGTAGAACAAAGCAAGGAGAATGGCATTCTTTCTTACAGTCAGCTTTTAAAACACCCCACTCTCTTGTTTCCATGGCAAGAAAATCTCCTGGGTGCATTGCCAGGAGGTTCTCCCTTAGAAATTGAAAAGAAGAAAGAGATGAAGGGAAAGAAGCAACCCGTTACTGTGTTTTCTGAAAACAGCCTTACTCTCCTGCTGATCATCGACTGCTGCCGCGCCATGGAAACACCTCATCCAATGGTGCCCAGGCCGCCTCTACTCAGCATGCTGGAAGCTCATGATTAATTTTGTTTGACAGCAGCAAAAAGTGTGTCCTACCTTGGATGCCAGCTGATTATTTCCAGTATGGTTGCTGCTGAAAATTCCATTAATGATTTGCAATATCTATTCAACTTAAAGAGAGGAGAAAAGTGCTTTCCTGAAAAACCAAAAGTAAACCGGACCCAATCTTAAGGAAAATCCTAATCTACAGAGTGAACATTTGATGGCAGAGGAATTGAGAAAGATATCAGCAACTTCAAAATTCTTTTGCACAAAAGATTTGGTCTGTTATTGACAATGTATCATTAAAGAATGTGTTGTGAAAAAATAATTTTTGATTGATGTGCTTTCCTTTTCTTTCCAGTATTCAAATATGACAAATGTACAATTTGTGTGTATTTATTAGGTGCCTACAGTGTTCAAGGTCCTTAGTAAAATGTATTGAGTTGAACTGAGTGTACTGTTCCAGATGTTTGTGAATAGGACCTAGTGCAAGCCCTTGAAGAGCTTCTCATCTGAGACAGTGATTCTCAACTGGGGCTGCACATTAGAATCCCCACAGATGACTTAAAAAAAAAAAAAATCCCGATGCTGGGTTTCTTCCCAGAGACTTTGATTTAATTCATCCAAGGTGAGGCTTGTGGCCTCAGTATTTTTTTTCTATGTCTCCTTATCTCCACGATGTGCAACCAGATTTGAGAATGAAAAACTGATCTAAAAGGAAGTGAAAAGGTAGCACGTGGCTAAGTCCAAGTCTCTGTACAAAGGACATTGTTTTTAATCATCTGTCTGCTTGAAAAATATAAACATTTAAAAGGAGGAGAAACTACATTTCATTGAGTCTGTCAGGAAACATTTCAAGAAGGAAGTAATATTTTACTGAACTTTGAAATTTTGATGGGCAGAGATAGGCATCAGAAAGAGGGTCAAAAGCAAGGCTAAGCTTAAGTCAGTTCTGTGAAAACTAATGCATACCTGATATTATGAAAGTTATCGCAGATTTGTAATTTTAGCTAGCTAGTAAGAACTCAAATACATTTATGAAATGGTGGGATATTTCAGCAAGTTTTTTTTCCCATACTCTAAACATTATTTCTAAAACAACAAAGCTGAAAGTGCCTCATATATGGTGGGGCAGGCATATATTTAAAATGCACTTTAGTACCTTGCTATTAAAAGTATATGATTCTCAGATCAACAGCATTAAGAATCTTGGATCCCACTCCAGACCTAATGAATCAAAATCTGCATTTTAAAAAGATTTTTGTATGGACACTGAAGTCTGAGAAACACTACTTTAGTATATAAATTACTATTACATAATTAGCTATAATCAATTGAGGGAGGTAGAGAAGTGTACATATGTTTTAATAAATTAAATTTCTATTTGACTATGTGAACAAAGAATAGTATTGACAGACAATAATCTTCTCATTTAATCGGACACCATTAAAAATGTTTGTTTATGAGACAGAGCATGAGCAGGGGAGGGGCAGAGAGAGGGGGAGAGAGAACCCCAAGCAGGCTCTGTGCTCTTAGCATGGAGCTCCACGCAGGGCTCAGTCTCACGAACTGTGAGATCATGACCTTAACCAAAATCAAGAGTTGGATGCCTAACCAACTGAGCCACCCAGGCTCCCCTCAGATACCTTTTTATATTTATCACACTATATATTGTCATGTAATAATTTACTTAAGTGTGATGAAAAAATTTAAATTCCTATAACTTTGTCTTGGTGTTTCTCTCCAGTTCCATCCCGGTCCTGAATAAGACCTTGGTAATATTTCCTATGCTTTTCAAATGGATGTCCTCAAAATCACCTCTGAAAACCAATTATAATCTAAGATTCTGTGCCTCTGCCATCCCACTGCACATGGGTTTGGGTGGCATATGGCAGATGGGAAAGAAAGACAAGGGACTAGAAAACTCCATCCACGGAAACAGGGATGCCAGAGTAAACTTGTGGCACACAAGAAGATGGTCTAGCGTGGGTGCTTAATCATTATTTACCTCTTTAAACTGAATTAAACAATTAACTGTAAATAATGATTCAGAGAAGTTTTGCTAAATAGCAGAATATTTCACGGATGGGGGTTTTCCAGCAATGCCTCTGATCCATGAAAAGGCAATATATTTACAAATAATTATTAAAACATTCCTTTTCCCAAGTAGTATTGAATTTAGTGATCTGGTTAAATCACCTTAGGTTGATACTTAGCAACAAGAGCTAATATGCTTAATTAACAGAAATGATCTGCCTTTCTTGAACTGTAGTGTGCAAAAGAATATCTGAGAATGTTGTTCAAAAAAGATGTTCCAAACCCTACTGAGATTGTGACTCAGTAACTTGGAGAAAGGCTCAGGAATCTGCACTGAAACAAGCAACCCAGGAAATTCTGTTACTGGTGCTAAGGATATTACATGTTGGAAGAACATTGCTCTAAGACACTGCGATTCTTAGGAATTGCGAACTTTCTTCTAGTGCCAATTGTCAGTCTAATGGTAAACTGTAGATTGATCCATTTAATCAGGCAAGCTTTCTGAAGACGATATTAAAAAATTACTTGTATTTACTGGACGATTTTGTATTTTAAGCATTAAAATATGCAATCCATTATGTCTAACTATTGATCATGTTGCATTTTTATAGGGAATAATTCAGTACTTTTTTTTTTTAATAAGAAAACTATAAATTAGTATCTGACTAGTGCTGGGAGGTTTTTTTGTTTTGTTTTGTTTGTTTCTTACTACTTACCATTAAAGGAGGAAAAGAAGGACGGGTGGAAGGGAAGATGGGAGTAGGGAGGGAAGAAGAAAAAGGAAATAAGTGGTGTTTATTGTGATGCACTTCAGTGGATTGAGAAATATTCGATAACAATTTTCCTGTTGTGAATTTGTTACATGGGTCCATGTCAGGAACTTTTAATTTTGGAAAAGTGGAGAGTTTGTATCATTTCTCATTTATCAGTGAATATTTGCAATTGTGACTAGACAATGACTTCATTGCATTCCCATGTAAAATGGAGCTAAGAGAGTTTGTAATATATACAGAATACAGGAGTTTAAATATTGAAGTTGACAGATTTGGAATTTCTTTTTGACAAATAAGGGAGAAAAAATACCATTGATTTATGTTACTTGATTAAGACACCATGAAATCTTTTACTTGAGGATTTATTTATGGCATGACCAAAAGTTGGCTCATTCCTTTATGTTTCAGATCACTTTATCTCTTGTTCCTAACTTTATGTTCCATCAGACAACAGCATTAAGAGTTTGTAACATCTTAGACTTTGTTGTATTCCAAGGCAGTTTATCTTCAGTCATTCAGTGTTTTGTCAAGGGTGGTTGTCAAATCTCCTTCTCTGTATGTCTTTAAAAATAAAATATGTTCCAGAAATATTTACATACTTTTGGATTGCCGAATTAAAAAATAAATATAAGCATAATACTCAAAGTTGATGAATGTAGAGGGTGCCTTTTTTATATTACTGGTGCTTTCTCAAAAACAACTTGTCAGTGTTGTAATAAAAATCATAAAATCTGAATACGTCCTCAACTAGTAATTCCCTCACTAGGAATTTGTGTAAGGAAATAATTAGAAACTTGAATTATTTGTATGAGTAGACATTGTAGTATCATTTATCAATAGCATAATAAATCTGTTGACCTGTAGAAACATAGGTAAACATATTATAGTATACCCATATAGTTTGGAAAACACAACCATTTAAATTCATATTTTCCAAAAATATTTAACATAAGACTCTCACCATACAATGTTAAGAGAAAAAAGCAGGATACAAGAAAGTTGATTTTGAAAATAAAAAATATATATACACATTAAAAATTTGGATGGAAACATGTCAAAGTATAAGAATGGTCATATCTGGATTATTGAATTGCAGGTGATTTAAACTTTTTTTCTTGATAACTTTCTGTACACTCCAAAATCTTTTCAATGAGCTTATGTTACTTTTACAACTAGGAACAAATTTTAAAGGAATATAAGTTTAAAATTTTAGATTGTTTTAAGGGTAGTTCTGCTTAAGAACAGGTGGAAGGGGGGGAACCTGGCTGGCTCAGTCGGTAGAGCATGCGACACTTGATCTCGGGTTCATGAGTTCATGCCCCACGTGGGGCATAGAGCTTACGTAATAAACAAAACAAAACAAACAAACAAAAACACAGGTGGATGGGCTGAATGAACCTTTAATGTCCCTTCAGTTCCATGGGCCATCTGCCCAGTCCTATTAACCAGTAACCACTGAAAGAAGTTCTATCCAATTAGTAAAGGCAGAAAGAAACCATGCCTTTGTGAGTTCTGTCTGTTACCTCTGTGCATATCTGCTGCCTTAAACTAATGGACTATTTATTGAGTTCAAGCTGTCCCCAAGGAAGGCTGTTTCCACTTTGCTTCTATGCAAGTGTTGTTCACGTTTTGCAACTAGCTACCGGATCAAAGCCAGCAGCTGGCCATTCGTGCTTCTGCACAGATCCACAGCCCAAGTCCAAGAGTCTCAGGAATGAGCCTGCTCTGGTGTCTTGAATATGCCTGTATAAAAAAAGCAGACACCACTGAGGATGGTTCTATCTGCTTCTGCTCATGAGGTAAATACATAAAACGTGAAGACAAAGTATGTGGAGGGCCACAGCTTATTGGGTGACCTTGGGAAAGCCAACTGCACTTCAGTTTATTTATCTTTAAAATAAGAATCATAATGGCTTTCTCTGTTTATGTCCTATAAAATATTGTAAGAAAGAGGTTTCTAAACTACAGTTTTAAAATATTAGTTGATACATGGTCATATTCACCTTTTCCACATTTTTCTTTTCCTTCTTAAGTACATAGTGATGCTAAAGAGACATTAAAATAGCAGCTGTCCTCCCGCCTTGCCCAGGACTCATGCCGCTTTGTAATGTGATCTCAAAATGGAGTGCAACTGGATGGCCCGATGCTATTTATTATCACCACTTAAAGTGAACCCATATGCCAGTGGCATATTGAGCTGACAAGCTGTGATGTCATTGGCAGGAGCAGTACTTCCAGAAGGCAGAATTGCTGAGGATTGTTTATGACATTATTGTATGAACATATTGAATGCTGCTGGTCAATAGTAACAGTGGTGTCTGGGGAAATAAGGTCAAGCGAAGTGAAGACCCGAGTTGCTAATGACTTAGGGGTGACCACCTGTTGGAGGCACAGGCTGGACACAGATGGATTATGATTTTTTTTTTCTAAAATTAGGCTTAAATCCAGTAGTGTTGTCCGCACTTATTTCTTTTGCCTTCAGAAAGTTTATTAATTTTATGGTAGATAGACATTTACCCTTTGTCAAAATAGAAAAATACCCAGGTGTGAGCCCACCCTGCTATGTTTTCTTTTAGCTGTTTTATTACTGAATTTATAGAGGAATATTCCTATCTTTTTGGGAAAGAAGACATATTTTGATATATTTTACAATGGTCAGTACACTGTTCTGATTCTCTTTCTACCTTACTGATTGCACTTTCCGTGACATCCTGTCTGAGGTCATTTTATGATATTTTGTCTGGAGCCTGGTGAGCAAAGAAAGGTGAGTAGGCACCACATATTTTAAAAGCCTTAAAAGCCAAACTACATTGTCCTGTACAAAGTGGAGTTTTGATCAAGACAGGGAATTGTGGAAATACATATATTGTGGAAAGGCCACTTTGGCAGCTCTGTGGACTGCAGGCAGGGAGACATATGAGGAATGAGGAAGCTATGATAATCCAGATGACACATGGGAATTTCTTCAAAGAGGGCATTAGTAGTCAGGGATCAGAAGGATTCGAGAAATATTTAGGAGGTGAAATCAAACAGGTATAGATTGGGTGTAACGATGACTCCAAGTTTCTAGACTGGGTATCTAGGGGGATACATCAAGAAGTAGCTACCAATGCTTTTTGTCTACTTACAGTGTTCCTTGAACTTTTAACTTCCGCATCTTGAAGTTGCACTTACTTGATTTTTATGTTCAGTTTTCTAGAGAGTTGGTTAATTGGGGACGGGAATCATGCTTTATTAGTCCTAGGTTTCTTAGCGCTCAGCATACTGCTTGGCACATTTCAAAAAATGCTTTTTAAGGGCGTGACCTTAAATATAACTGTATTTCTTTTAAAAACATCCTTAGTTTATGTCGACTTTTTTTTCTCATTAATCTGAATCATTGTGTCATTATTGAAAATGATTCGATCAGATGAAATAAATATTTCAGTTGCATGTGGGTCGTTATCTTACTTGATTTTCCCTCAGAATACCACAAATACCCAAAAACAATAAAGTAAAAAATATTCAAATGTAACTAAAGATGAAAGCATAAGGGTGTTTTAACTATTAATTTAAGAGAGGAGAGCCAGGTGCAAGCCTGGACCTTCTAGGTCTTCCTTCTGGAGGATGTGGTTCTAACCAAGTTGGGTGTGATCTTTGTGACTTTAGAGAATGATGAACCTGCCACATGGTTTAGCTGGGCTTTGAGATGATCTCTAGAGCCCAACTGTTGATATTCCTCTCCTGAGGAAGAGATTTGTGTGTGGCTTATTGCAGTGGAATTGGTTTTAGTTCTTAAAGCGGTCTGTCATTTCACAGTCAACCTAGAATCGTAGTATTTTCCATTGTTATTCTTTAGTACTAGAAGACTGAAGATCAGGAATGATAAAATCAAGTACAACAGTTCTGGAGAGCCTTTTAAACTGTTGGGAAAGCAGTTTTGTTTATGAGGTTCACAGTTTGGTGGCCTCCTTTTCATATAGTTTTGAGAATATATGCTCAATATAATTAATATAAACTCTACTGTATATAAGACTTAGATTCTAATCAAAGTTAAAGGTCACTTTGTAAATGGAACCATGACCGATTTCTATATGATTATGAATTATGACTAAAATCTCATGACTTTATAGTTTTACGTGTTGCAATGTTCAAGTCTGGAATTACCATGAGTATATGCAAAGACATTAGAATCCCTTCAAATGGAAAACAAGACATTCTGCTACTTGAAAAAAAATCTGTCACATCTGTAACTGGCTTGGTCTGCTTTACTAGCTTTCCTTTCCCTTTTTTTTTTTTTTAATTTTTAAGGTTTATTTATTTTTGAGAGAGAGAGAGAGAGAGACAGAGTGTGAGCAGGGGGAGAGGGAGACACAGAATCTGAAGCAGGCTCCAGGCTCTGAGCTGTCAGCACAGAGCCCAGTGTGGGACTTGAACCCAAGAACCACAAGACGTCATGACCTGAGCGGAAGTGGGATACTTAACCAACTGAGCCACCCAGGCACCCCTGCTTTACTAGTTTTCCTAAATCTATGCCCTGTCACCTGTTGGTTATCAAGTGAGCTACTTGGTGATTTTGTTTTCTTTTTCACACCTTTGTCTCTGTAGGCCTGTATTTGGAATCAGTCTCCCTAGGACAGAAAGGCAAAGGAGATGTAAAAGAAGATGAAACCAGGGGTGCTCTGGAGAGCAAATAGAGATGGAAAGAGGTTGGGCAGAGGAAAAAGACACAGGAAAGTCTGTTAGGTGCTGTGTGGTAACCTCCACACTGATCTGCTATCAATGCATTGACAAAATGAACAAAATTGTACGGAAACATTTTAATCTATAAAATACACAAGCCAACTGTTTTTAAGCGCTTCAAAGGCATTACTCATGAAATGTATATTATTCTCATCAGACTCCAGATATTTATTTTGTATATTTTAAAGAAGTTGAGTTTCTTTTGAAAAAACTCCAATAGAGAGTTTTCACTAACTCAGAATGTCTTTTCTTTTAATTAGTCCTATTGATAAGAGCTTACCGCATGTATCTAGTACCACTTACGACTTTACATTTTAAAACTCAGCATAGGGGCGCCTGGGTGGCGCAGTCGGTTAAGCGTCTGACTTCAGCCAGGTCACGATCTCGCGGTCCGTGAGTTCGAGCCCCGCGTCAGGCTCTGGGCTGATGGCTCAGAGCCTGGAGCCTGTTTCCGATTCTGTGTCTCCCTCTCTCTCTACCCCTCCCCCGTTCATGCTCTCTTTCTGTCCCCCCAAAAAATAAATAAACGTTGAAAAAAAAATTAAAAAAAAACTCAGCATAAACTGACATCAGTGGGAAGTTCCTATGGACATCGATTGCTTTTAAGTTTGAAAGGAGTGTTCTTCTAAATGGTCGTTGGTTCCTTCAAAGAGCATGATTCCCTTCCAGGATGACATTCCTTGATGCCAGCTAGAATGATGGGGCATTTTCTCTTAATTAAAAAAGCTGACTTCTATTTAACTTAATCACTAATTCAACTATCTTAATCCTAGCAGCATGACATGTAGACCATTTAGCAATAAAGTAATAAGAAGCTGAATAGTTTATAGAAAGATCTATTTTTTATTTTATTTACTTATTTTTATTCTGTTTCTCTTTTTTCTTTTTAGAGAGAGAGTGCGTGCATGCATACAAGCAGGAGAGGAAGGGGCAGAGAGAGAGAGAGAGAGAGAGAGAGAGAGAGAGAGAGAGAATCTTAAGCAGGGCTCCGTGCTCAGCAATGGGCAGCTCCATCCCACAACACTGGGATCATGATCTGAGCCAAATTCAAGAATCAGACGCTTAACTGACTGAACCACCCAGTCACCCCCCAAAAGGATCTATTTTCTAACATGAAAAATTCATTGTCACTGACAATTCTTGGGGAGATTTTTACTATCATGGCAATTATTCTTAGCAGAGTCTTGCCTTGTTCTTCTGTTGTAGATCCAGGTGTTTTGATGATAGGACCTTAAATAGGAACCACCTTCCTTTGAAGAAATTATTTAAATCCCTTGTGGGGAATACATAATAGTTGTCAGTTTAGATTTCAAATAGTTTTGTATGGTAATTGATACAGTGCCTTTAATGATGATGAAATATTATTTATTATTAACAAGCAAAGCTGGCCACTCATCTGTCCAGTCTCCACTTAGATGTTTTTTCCTTAAGGAAATCTTTCTTCAACCTAGAATTAAGTAAATTCAATCATTAAATTCTACACTTTTTCATCTTGTTTCCCATAAAATAACTTGCTCCTATTTATATTCCCATCAATTAGTACAATGGCTGTACATTGTAAGTGCTCAATAAACATTTGCTGAAAAAATAATACATGAACACCTGCATACAAAAATTTTACATTTTGTACTAACTTGGGTTTGAATTTGCATGATTTATGTTTTGCATCTAAATATGTAGCAAATGTGTATAATAATTTAGCTTTATTTGCTACAAGAATGTATTACTTCTTATTTCTTTAGGATTACATTTATTTTTAGATTTTGTAAAAGTTATACATTTTATTAATTTATTTAATAATTAATTTTGTATCATTATTAATTATGAAATGCCATAATTATGAAAACTTAATGAAACATTTTTTAAAATTTATTTTATTTATAATCTCTACACCCAACGTGGGGCTCAAACTCACAACTCTGAGATCAAGAGTCACATGCTCCACCAACTGAGCCAGCCAGGCGCCCCAGAAATACAATTTTTTTAAGGTTTATTTATGTTTGAGACAGAGAGAGAGCATGAATGGGGGAGGGTCGGAGAGAGAGGGAGATACAGAATCTGAAACAGACTCCAGGCTCTGAGCTGTCAGCACAGAGCCCGACGCAGGGCTCAAACTCATGGACTGTGAGATCATGACCTGAGCTGAAGTCGGATGCTCAACCGACTGAGCCACCCAGGCACCCCTGCATTTTGTTTTAATGCATGATTTCCTCTTCCATTTTATCCATTGGGCTGTTTATAAAACCAATTCACCTTCAATATTTGAAACATACATCGGAGTATTCCTCTATTGTGGATAATTATTTCAGTTGTGAATATTATACAAGCAAGGAGAGAAAATGTGGTTTAAATATTCTGACTTAAAATAGTTTGCATCTTATGAATATAATGAGGCAGAATGCCTTAGTAGTTTAATTCCAGTTCTCTCTTTAAATTTTATATATTTGGTGCTCATTGTTATGGTTCTTGAAATAAAATATCATGTAAATTTGCTATAAATGTTGAGCCAGCTTTATAAAAGTGGTCTTGCTGAAGACTACAAAATCTGTCTGGGAGTCACATAGGAAGGTGGGAATGTGTCCGGGCAGCTTGGGCACAAGAATCTGAGTGACTCTCAGATACATGCCCTCAGCCTGATCTGGAGAGGACAAGGCATGTCTCAATATTTTCTTAACTACTCTTGCAGTTAGATAGCACTAGTGACTTGCATCTCGTTTTCAACCCTATCCTCTAACCAGGTCCGTGGTGACAAGGAGTTGAAAAGTGGGATTGCTATTATCCTCCCATTGTGTAATCTATAAAACTCTCTGCACCAAGCAAAATCACGTGGGCATTTTAGGTCAAAACCGTAACATAGATATGTTGATTTATAGTGGTAGTGTTGCTTAGGCAACAAGCAATCTCTCCAGTAGGCAGCAAAAAATCTTAATCTCATTAAAGAAACTAGTCACTAGCAAATTTAAACTATATGATTTTATATATCTGGTATTTTGAGTCAGTTCATTTGTGTTTTGTCCCCCTACAGCTATATCTCCAATGGATATTGAGATTTGATGCTAAATTTAGCTGATATGAGAGTTATGGCTGATAGTTGCTATAACATGTAAGCCTGCAACTTCATGGCTTAGCACAAAAGGAGCTTAGTTTTGGTTCACCTGAAGTCTAGTGGAAAGGGGCGGGGTGAGGCTTTTGTATCTTTTACATGCAATTGTCAGGGATTGGAGCTTGTATAAGTTTGCTTAGAGGCTCAGGTTAGTAGGGACTCTACTTCTCCCATTGGGCTTCTGAGACATCCCTAGGGGTTGACATCCATTCGCCAATTGAGGAAGTGAGGATGTGGAGGCCAGAAAAGGTACGCATCTCTTCTGCTTAGGTTCCGTAATCCGTCTTATGGTCTAACCAAATGCAAAAAGGAGTGGGAAAATGAGGTCTTCCAGTGGGGTGACCATTTTCCAAAAACAACACTTCTTCGTGATAAAGCAGCGTGAGTTTTTGGTGAATAGCTAGCTTCCTCTGCTAAGGTGAGAGAGTGATTATGATTGCTATATTCAAGCAACAACTGAAAATTATCCTTAGAGTAATGGTATTGGAAATAAGGCTATTTTTTAAAAATGGAAACAAAATACTATTAACCCATAATTGAGTAAGTTTAGGACTAGAGGGGTTGCTATGTCATCAAATAGAATCCTGTTTAGATGATTAAGGAGATATTCTTAGATTTCAGAAATTCAGAACAGTTGTTCCCCTTTTTTCCCTCTGGTGATTATTTTTAAGTGGAGGGATAAAAATCCTTCTTTCTACAGTTGCTTAAATAAAATTGCTAAGCAGAATGATAGTTTTATTTAGAGGATACATACAACACATCCCTCTGTGTTATAATGATTATATAAATATTCTATCATGCTAAAATAAATTTCTGTGATTAAGAATAACTATGTCCTCATATACTTTACAAAGTATCTCTAGGTCTTTGTGCCACTTGAGCCCCTCAATGACCCTTTGAGAAAGTTACAGTAGGTATTATTATTTTTTTTTTTTAATTTTTTTTCAACGTTTTTTATTTATTTTTGGGACAGAGAGAGACAGAGCATGAACGGGGGAGGGGCAGAGAGAGAGGGAGACACAGAATCGGAAACAGGCTCCAGGCTCTGAGCCACCAGCCCAGAGCCTGACGCGGGGCTCGAACTCACGGACCGCGAGATCGTGACCTGGCTGAAGTCGGACGCTTAACCGACTGCGCCACCCAGGCGCCCCACAGTAGGTATTATTAACTCCCCTTTTGGACAAGGAATGTGACACTCACAAAGTTTTTGTTTGTTTTGTTTGTAAATACTCACATAGTTTAAATCACTATCTCAAACGCCTTTGGATTGTAAGGGTTAGAGGAGTGAGAACTAAAACCCTGTGATGCTGTTTTCATGACCCAAAGTGGTATCTATCTGGACACTGGAAAGGACCATTAGTGTCAATTTTTCAGTTTGTACAATCTATACACATGACCACAGATGCAGATAATGTGAGAATCACCAAGGTGACTGAAATGACAGATCAGCATTGCTGGGTTTTTCATTTTGCTGGTGCAGGCATATTTTGTGTTTTGGCTTTTAAATATTTATAGAGTAGAATTCCAAGAGTGGACAGATATTAAGCCTTTTTCTTTTGATCCGCAAGGTACAAGCCATCAAAACGACAGCTCCAATGTATGTATTTCTCAATGAAGCCAGAGCTATTTCTACTATTTTCAAGAAATATTCTCATTTAGTATAGTTGACTTTTCACCTTTTATTCATTGCCTCTTTATTGAATTTTTATTGCCTAAATTTGTTCAATACAGAGATAAAAGACAAGGTCCCTTTTCCCAAGATCACAGTCTTCATGAGGGATAGACAGAGAGGAAGCTGAGACTTCCTATAGTCGAATAAAGGTGATAAACGAAGGCTACTAAGGGAGTCTTATAAGCCCTAGGAGTAGAGGCTAACAGCTTTGGGTGGGATGGAATGGGGTGCTATAGAAGGTGTTCTGGAGGAGGTGATGTTTGAATTGATTCTGGAAGGATAAGTAAGAGTTCAAGTGGACATGTATTGTTTTTTTAAATGTAAAATACAAACTTCAGTTATATTTATATTTATTTATAGTTTTTTTTTGAGAGAGAGAGAGAGAACATGTGCATGTTGTGGGGAGAGTTGCAGAGAGAGAAAGAATAGTAAGCAGGCTCCACACTCAGCATGGAGCCCAATGTGGGGCTTGATCCCATGACCCTGGGATCAGCCAAAATCAAGAGTAGAACACTCAACCAACTGAGCCACCTAGGTGCCCCCAAAATTTAATTACATTTTAAATATTTCACTTAAATTCAGAAATAAGTCTAAAATATAATATCCACATCTGGGCTTCAAAAAAATATTTAAAGGACAGCTCTGTAGAAAGTCATAAACACTGGGAAATAAAACCAATAAAAAATACTGGGTGCTAAGGGTGCCTGGGTGGCTCAGTTAGTTAAGCGGCCAACTTCAGCTTAGGTCATGATCTCGTGGTCTGTGAGTTCAAACCCCAGGTTGGGCTCTGTGCTGACAGCTCAGAGGCTAGAATCTGCTTCCGATTCTGTGTGTGTGTGTGTCTCTCTCTCTGCCCCTTCCTTGCTTGCTCTCTGTCTCTCTCTCTCTCTCTCAAAAATAATAAACATTAAAAAAAGATTTTAAAAATATTGGGCGCTAAAGTCAGCATGCAATAAATATTGTTAGATTCATAATGAACTTGAACTTACTCTGTACTTCCTCATTTATTGTGACCTACGTATATTTCTTGATTTGTAAAATTTATCCTTCTTTTTAACTCTGTCTCTGTTCTGACTCTGGCTATCCTATATGAAATCTGTCCCTGCACCTGCTGTGATGTACTTATTATGTGTATTTTTTCCATAAGTATCTAAATATTACATATATTTGTTGATTATTTATGCCCAGTTTCATTGTATCAGCACTCATCTTTTATAGATTTCTGTAGCACTTATGGTTCTGTGGGATTTTTTTTTTTAATTCCCAATGGCGATATGTATTGTCTACCTAGAAGTCTTCTATGTTTGCATATGAAAATAAAAACCTTTATCTAATTTTCTTTTAAGAGAAATAGGCTCTCATCTTCTGGAACAGTTTATGAAAAGTTATGCATGACAGTAGAAGAGAAAGGGAAAGATGGAAAGAACAGAAGGCCTAGAAAGAACATATTAGTTTTGAGCCCCATATATTGTAAGTCAATTTCGTTGGAACTTTGTTTGCAATAATTCTGAATATTTCTGTGAAATATAGAATCCTATAGTCCCAGTGCTCAGACTGCAAAAGGTTTCTCCTGTCTTTGGTACTTTGTTGGCAAATGGCTTGAAGGCAATGCGGCTGAAGAGCTTGTCCTTGACTGCGATGTCAAAGAACAGGGTGGGTTGACCTTGGCCAGCCTGCAGCAGTGTTGATTGCATCTGCAAAACCTCATTGGTACTCTTTTTGAAGATTGAAGTTCTTCTAGAATTCTAAAAGAACATTGTATGCTGTCCATAAGAAATTAGAAATCATGAATGTTTTTCATTGGATATGTTTAAATTGCTGTGTCAGTTACCCTTTGATGCTCTTCATTAGAAGTTCTATGGTGAAGCAATGTTTTGGGAACTGTGAGCTGTGTAGAATTTGAGCTCAGGGACTCTGGGGTTCTCCAGAGGAGGAGGCAGCTCCCTGAGAGGCACGATTGGGTCACTGGGAGTTTTCACAGGCGCCTTTCTGGCTATGTGTGAGGGCCTTCGTTAGTATTAGCATCATTCTTCATTTTCAAACATAATTCTAGAGTGGAAGTGTTTACCTATATCAGGTAAAGATTTTTAGAGCATACCATCATTAACAATTGGCCACACATGTCTAAAAGCATGATCATAGTCTTATTTTAGTGGACTTTATATGACAAAGCTCAGAAACCTCGGAATATTAACCTTTTACAAACTGGTATTTAGAGAAGAACATTTTATGTCTCCAAAAGACATTGAAACAGAAGTCAAAGGACCTGAGCTGGGTAGAAACTAACATTTATCTGCCTATGGGCCTTTCTTCTGCTAGTGGAACACATCAGTTCATTTGCCTGCCCCAGTTGTTACACAGACATAAATAGCACCATATTACACAAATGCCTAAACTGAGGCTCAGAGAAGTTGGACGACTGTATCATGAATCGGAATCTAGGCCTTTCTGGCTCTTATGTCCATGGTGTCACCTATCAATTCTACTTAAACGCATCATTTAATCTTCCTGAGCCATGATTCTGCTCTACTTAATTATCACAGCGTAATGAACCACCCCAACACTTAATGGTTTAAAACAACAACAATTTAAATTCTCTCATACTCCAGTAGGCTCCATCAGCTTTATTATATGGTAGTCTCAGGGCAGCATTCCAAGAAGTGAAAATGGAACTAGGGTCTAGAAGTCCCAGGGTGCCACTTCTCCACATTCTGTTAGTCAAAGCAAGTCCTAAGACCAGCCCAAGTTCAGAGGGTGGAAAATAGTTTGTACCTCTTGATGGGAGGAGCCACAAATTATTTATGATCATATGAAATTAAATTAAATTAATTCATTTATCTTTTTAATTTTTAAGATGTTGTATTATGCTGCACCATTACCAAAGCACTTAAAAATGTTAGAAAATGAAGTTTTACATTCTTTTTTTTTTTTTTTTTTTTTTAAATTTTTTTTTTTTTTCAATGTTTATTTATTTTTGGGACAGAGAGAGACAGAGCATGAATGGGGGAGGGGCAGAGAGAGAGGGAGACACAGAATTGGAAACAGGCTCCAGGCTCTGAGCCATCAGCCCAGAGCCTGATGCGGGGCTCAAACTCACAGACCGCGAGATCGTGACCTGGCTGAAGTCGGACGCTTAACCGACTGCGCCACCCAGGCGCCCCGAAGTTTTACATTCTTAAACATGTCTTCTAATTTTGTCCTACTTTACCATTGTGAAGGAGATAGTTGAAAGAAGATGATGAGCATGAAGATACCTTGAAAACCTATAAATAGAGCCCTCTGTAAGCTAAGGTGTTATTATGATTTCTAGAAGATGCTAGAAGGACTTACAGTTGAAAGGAGTTTTTCATAGATTAAAAATAAATGAAAAAGAGATTTGAAACATAATCTGTAGTTTACAGGGCATGTAAATTTTCCTCAAGACTTGGAAGTATGATTGGTTTTCTGAAATGAAATAAGATGTGATTTTTTTTTAAAGTAAATGTTTTGTTGCTTGTTTGTGCAGAATCAAGCAATGAGTAAAAGTTGTGCAAAGTCTTGCCATATTTTGGGTTAATAGTATTAGATCCAGATGCTTTCATACCAACAAGTCTGTGGAATCATATCATGGACATGGGATCATCCTGACAAATGCAGAAATGCCAGATTACTCAACCTTAATCCCTCCATAAAATCTAATTCCTTTTGGCATCCCAGAATGTTGTGCTAAAATGAGTTCTAAAATGGGAAACCTACGTGGTGCTACAAAAAAAAATATCCTCCAGGGATTTCTAAGAGAGGGCTGGGTGAGATTTGGGGACTTTATTTAGGAAGAAGTTCTTAAAAATTAACCTTGGGAGACACAGGTTTCCAGTTATGGAATGAAGAAGTCACGAGAATAACAGATACAGCACAGGGAATACAGTCAATCGTATGGCAAGAGCGTTGCATGGTGACAGGGAGTGGTGAGCATAGCATACTTGCAGTGAGCACAGCATAATGTATACAGTTGTTGAATCACTATGTTGTAGGCTTATAAGTAATGTAACATCGTGTGTCGATTATATTCAGGTCAAAAACAATGGTACAAGTCCTTGCTATTTAAATTTTGTCCAGGGGTGCCTGGGTGGCTCAGTCGGTTGAGCGTTGGCCTTCGGCTCAGGTCATGGTCTCATGGTTCATGAGCTCAAACCCCACATGTGGCTCGCTTGCTGTTCTTAGTGCAGAGCCCACAGTAGGTCTTCTGTCCCCATCTCTCTGCCCCTTCTGCCCCTCCTCTGCTCACACTCTCTCAAAAATAAACATTAAAAAATAATAAAATATATAAAGTTTGCCCATAAAACCAGGAGCATGGACATTACCTGAGAACATGTAAGGAATGCAGAACCTCAGATGCCAGCCATCAGAGCCCGCGGGGAATCAGAACCCATGTTTACATCAACAGGTGATTCATGTGCACACTGAAGTTTGAGAAGCCCTGGGCTAAAGCATTGGTATTCTGTTAATAATTAGTTGTGTAAATATGAATAAGTCACTTACTATGCTCTGTATTTTAGTTTCCTCCATTCCTGGTCATTTAGTGTGCATTGATTCTGGACAAGTTAATTCTGTAATCTTCATTTAGTTGTCTGTAAAATAGAGGTACTAATAATAGCTACTTTATATCATTATAATGATTAAATGAGGTAATAATAATTGTAAGGTTTGTGGAATACTGTCTGCATAAAGTATGTGGTTAATATATGCTTGCAATTATTATTTTAGTTATTGTTTCCTCTGATATGCTATATTATCTTGTGGATTACATGGCAGCTGGGATAATAAATTTCTCCCAAATTTCCTATACAGATACATAAGTTGTTTTTTTTTTTCACATTTTCAGCTTTATGAGATAATGCAAAACTCTTCCAAAGTGGTTGTACCAATATAAATATTGGTTTTAAATACTTGCCTTTAAAAATTGAAAAGTTTAAAGCCGCAAAATTTTCCAAGAGTTACAGTGCCCAGTGGGAAAAAATCACTGGCATGGAGATTAGATGGACTATATAATCTAGTCCTAATTCTTCTGACCTCGAACCTGTCATTTAACCATTTGGCTTTCTTGGATGTTATATGAGAGTATAAAGTGCTTTAAAAACACTTACAATACTATTTTATGGATTTTGTAGAACTGGCAAAACCCGGGGTGCCTGGGTGGCTCAGTTGGTTAAGCGTCCGACTTCAGCTCAGGTCATGATCTCGCAGTTCCTGAATTCAAGCCCTGCGTCAGGATCTCTGCTGACAGTGCGGAGCCTGGAGCCCACCTCGAGTTCTGTGTCTCCCTCTCTCTGTCCCTCCTCTGCTCACACTCTGTCTCTCTGTCTCTCAAAACTAAATAAACATTTTTTAAAAATTAAAAAAAAAAAAGAACTGGTAAAACCCAATTATTATGCATACGTTATTTTAGTCTGTGAGAATTTGTGACACGGCTCTTTTGTGGCACCATATCGGGTACTTTTAGAAGCTTCAGAAAATCTTCCAGATTATATTACTGTTTCAGCCACAAATATATGCTCTAATTCTCTTGATTTAATCCCAAATTCGTTATGTCTACAAGAAATAATCTGCTATTTGAAAGTGTGCTCATTATGGAATAGTATCAACACATTTATTAAAGCTTCACATAGAAGTCTTTTGTCCTCTCTTCTATCACCTTATTGTCTGGGCGTTATGTGAGCACACTGGCTGAATCATTGCAGGCCTGCAACAAATCTTCACTGAATGAAAGACAGTGACTTCACCTGCATTGTTCTCCATTTGAAAATTCACTGAAATTTGTTGCTTACCTTTCTTGATAGTTTGTAGCAAAATATCGACTCTATGATAACCAAAAAGTCAAATGTTTGAAGTTCACTGAAAATGAAAATCTGTCTCCAATTCACAATTAACTCAGCCAGTGTTTATGTGGGACCAGAGTATATAATGAGACTTTCATAAATGAAAAGAATTTCTTGAACTTTCCTTAGTTTGCTGCTTTTGTTTCTCTTTCTCAATTAGTGATGATAAATTTCCCTGCTGAACATGTGGCCAGCAGACTAAATAAATATTTAAATTGAACTGGATGTTGAAGTGATTGCAAATTAAATAAGGTCATTTTTTCCCTGCTTATTCTGATTATCTGCAAGTCACAACCCATTGAGGTACTCTGTGATTTAAAAAGAAAAGAGCAGTTTCTTAAAAACTGGGGGAATGAGATTTTGCTTAATCGTTGGATTCATAAATAAGTAAAGACTGTTATCAAAATAGCTCTGTGGTAAAGACTTTAAGTCATTAGAAAAGAGATGGTCCTGAGAGAATTCCATTTATATAAAATTTTAAAATGTGGACGTTCATCTGAAGATCTGATTATGTATTCAAAACAATTGCTTCAGCAGCGAGAGGGCCAAAAAGAATTTATTGTCATGGAGAGCAGGGTACTGCTTTTATACATATAGAAGTTAAAAAGCTGCAATGGATCTGTTATCTTCCTTTCTTTTAGTAGCTTTTAAAGATGTGATTGACATAGATATTTAGTGTGGCGTACAATGGGACGTTTTGACATATATATATATATATATATATATATATATATATATATATATATATATATATACCATAAAGCCATCACCACAATCGAGATAATCAACATATTTAGTGATCTTTGGAATGATAGAGGTCTTTAATTGAACTATCAGAACCAGATTCCATCTTTTCTTCAGCAAATACTTTACTACTGGGTTGGATTTTAACATTAAAATGAGATCTGAGTACACGTTTTTGTGGCTAGTCACAAAGCATTGTTTTCTATCATTTAGATCTATTCATGTTTTAATTTAGGGTGTGGCTGGAATACAAACTGTAGCATGACTGGCCTCCAGTGGTGTCTTTGAAGAATAGCATCACAGCTAGATTCAGAGCCACAGGTGAGATTGAGAAAAGAGCCTTTACCTGTCAGCTAAGATCATGCACATACACTACTTGGCAGGGCTGGTGAAATGGAACGTCTATCGCGGGCAGATTCCTCTGTATCGGAAAAGTGTGCTGATACTAGGTTATGTTTTAATGCAATTGCTGCTCAAACCTTCTTTTTATAGAGGAAGATTTACACTGATTTTCATTTTAAGAAAAGAGACTTCCTTCTCTCTGCCTGTGTTCTCTCTGCTATGCTGATACTTCTTCAAAATATATCTTTATTATATTACCTGTTTTTTCTTTTGTGTCTTTTTTTTTTCCTTACAGCTTTTGATTTTGGTTAACTACTCTAAGGACTCTGAAATGGCACCTATATGAGTACAAATTAAGGATCCACATAACAATGGCATTATTAATTGGAAGTAATTTTAATGATGAGTGAAGGTCACTGGGAGGTTTGCCTATGGTTAGTATCGGGCATGAAGACAAGAAGTATTCAGATCTTTTTTTTTTTTATTTTAACATTTATTTTTGAGAGACAGAGAGAGAGCATGAGCAGGAGAGGGGCAGAGAGAGGGAGACACAGAATCCAAAGCAGGCTGCAGGCTCTGAGCTGTCAGCACAGAGCCCGATGCAGGGCTCGAACTCACGAACCGCGAGATCATGACCTGAGCCGAAGTCAGATGCTTAACCAGCTGAGCCACCCAGGTGCCCCAAGAAGTATTCAGATCTTAAACTGCTGTGTTTGGGAGTGTTTTTATTTTCTTGCTAGTATTTCTCGTATTCTATCGTCCACAGCAGTAGAAAAGAGGAATCATAAATAAAATAAGGAAAACCAGGGAAAGAGTCTAGGTTAGAATAAGTGAAGCAGATATTATTTTTTTCTGATTATAATAACAATTCTTCTATAGAAATAAAATCTTTCAGCATAGGGGTGGGGAGCCTGGGTGGGTTGGTCAGCTGAGCATCTGACTTCAGGTCATGATCTCATGGTCTGTGGGTTCGAGCCCCGCGTCGGGCTCTGTGCTGACAGCCTGGAGCCTGGAGCCTGTTTCGAATTCTCTATCTCCCTCTCTCTGTGCCCCCCGCTCCCCACCATGCTCTGTCTCTCTCTTTCTCAAAAATAAATAAACATTAAAAGAAATTTAAAAAATCTTTCAGGATGGGAAAAAGAGGACTTCAAATACTTGGATTGGTCAGGGCCAGTTGAGGTAGACAAGAAAATCTGTCCCACCACTAAATTTTTTTCTCAGACTTTTCTGCTCACTTTCTTCAAGCCACCATCACTACCTAACTTTCTTCTGATTTCTAGCCAAGGCTAGGAACTCTGGAATCTTTATGTTTGCCTAGTGTCTCATCTAAATACATTTATGCTCTACCTCTCACTGTCTGTGTATGCTCACATTTATGTTCTTCTGTTGCTGTTGTACGTGTGGGTTTGTATTTGTTCACTGTAATTCAGGCAAGGGCGGATGGAGACCATATCCAGATGTCCAAATTTTCTTAGGCCTCATCAACTATGGATACAAATGAAGTCAGTTTAATAGTCACATGTCTTCTTTTATGACCCATATCACCATCCCAATCTCCTGAAAAGCCTGCTTTTCTTCCCCCATTCACCACTCTTGTATTTTTGGTGGGACTGTCTTCAGGTGGGTCTGATATGCTCATGAATGAATCGTGTGAACCATCTCATAAGCTGCCATAGAGTCTCTAAACATATTATCCCTTTTCTTCTGCTGCCCACTGCCCTATGACCAGGCTCCACTGAGTCACTGCACAGTGACCAGGCTCCACTGAGTCACTGTCAGATGCCAAAGACAACATGTTATCTCATTGGAACCTATTCCCCCATTGTGTTATGTTGGAGGGTGACTGAAGTGGTATTGCTTTTGCCTCAGTGCCTGACAAAGTCCATCCCGATTCTTTCTATAAAGTTTAAATATGAGAAGGACTTGGGAGCTGGCAAGGAGTTAAACATCTGTGACAGCAGCCAGCTCTTCCTGTTTTACGAAGAAGACCTTATTATTGCATGAATCTCCTGTGATTTGCTCTCCTTCCATTTGGATGAGTTCTTTACCAAAAGGCTCTCTGGTTTCTTTATCAATTAGGATCAATTGATTAGATAATTGATTTGCCATTAGAACCAATGAAAACCTACAATGACAGTGGGTTAAATGGGTTAGAAGTTAATTTCCCTCTCATAAAATAAATCCAGATATGAATAATCTGGGGCTGATAAGGTACATACTCTACTTGGTCAGGATTCGAGGGTCCTTTTGTCTTTTGCTCTTCCATCCTCTCCACGAAGCTTCTACCTCATAGCCTGATCTGATGGTTCACGTTCTAACTGTTATGTCCAGCAGAATGGAGAATGGTGGGGAAGGGTATTTATGCTTTGTCTTTAAGGACATTTCCAAAGGTTGCAAGTAAGCCTTTAAAAAAAACCCTATTGGTCATCACATAGTTATACGACCACTCTTGGTTACTGATGAGGCTAGAAAATGTATCCTTTACTATGGCAATGATGTGCCTAACTATTATTATTATTATGATTTTATCAAAGCAAGAAGGGAGCACATCTATTAAGGAAAAACAAGTGGACTTTGTCATAGTACCATGGAAATAGGTTTCTAGAACACCCAGCCTACCAGCTGACCTTGGGCCAAACCAAGATTGTCATTTATAAAATTGTCCAGTGCACTTTTTCTTCCTTTTTATCTCATTGGATTAGCTTAAAATGAGACACTCATTCTTTCTGTGCTGTGCTAGATTTATCTATATGATATGATTGGTTTCCTGACTGTGATCTTTGCACCAAATTGTGTCAGATGGCATGCTTTGATGACAAGTATTCATTCCCTTGATACCAAAACCATATAAAGACATGACAAGAAAGGGAAACTGTAGACCAATGTCTGTCATGAAAAAATAGGTGTAAATATTCTTAATAAAATACTGGCAAAGAGAATGCAGCAATGTATAAAAAAGATTTATACATCATGACTAATTGGCATTTATTCTAGATATATATGCTAGGTTCAACATCCAAAAATTAACTAAAATAATTAATTACATCAATAGGCTAAAGAAGAAAAATCACATAATCATATCAATAGATGTAGAAAAAACATTCGACAAAATCCAATACCAAATTGTTTTGTTTTGTTTTTTAGGTAAACTCTACTCTCAACGTTGGGCTCAAACTTACGATTCCAAGATCAAGAGTCACATGCTCCACTGACTGAGCCAGCCAGTCATCCCCAATATCAAGTTTTGATTTAAAAAAAACCTCATCAGGGGTGCCTGGGTGACTCAGTTGGTTAAGCATCTGACTTTGGCTTAGGTCATGATCTCAGAGTTCATGGATTTGAGCCCTACATTGGGCTCTGTGCTGACAGCTCAGAGCCTGGAAACTGCTTTGGATTCTGTGTCTCCCTCTCTCTCTGCCCCTCTCCTGCTCATGATCTGTCTCTCTTTCTCTCAAAAATAAACATGTTAAAAAAAAACTCAGCAATCTAAGAATAGAGGAAACTTACTCAACTTGATAAAAAACATCTACAAAAACCTACAGCTAGCATCGTACTAAATGCTGAGAAATTAAATGCTTTCCCCCTGAGACCAAGAATGAGATGAGAATGTTCCCTAGTATTTTAACATCATATGGGAAGCTTAGTTAATGCAATAAGATAAGAAAAGGAGTGTATAAAATATTGGGAGAAAGAAAAGTTTCTTTGTTTATAGATGATATGATTTTCTATGTAGAAAACCCCAAATAATCAGCAAACACACCTATGGAACTAATAAAAGATGATAGTAAATTTGCAGGATACAAAGTTAATATACAAAACTCAATTGCTTTCCTATATGTCATCAATGAACAATTGTAATTTGAAGTTAAAAACACAAACAGGTACAAATCTGACAAAACGTATACAAGAACTACATGAGAACTACAAAACTCTAATTACAGAAATCAAAGAACATCTAAATATTCTATGTTCATGTATAGGGAGACTCAATATTGTTAAGATGTCATATCTTCCCACTATGGATTTAACACTGACCAAAATCCCCGTAAGTTATTTTGTGGATATTGACAGAGTGATTCCAAAGATTACATGGAAAGGCAAAAGATCCATAACAACCAACACAACACTGAAGAATAAAAGAGGACTGACACTACCCAACCTGAAGACTTCTCAAAAAGCTACAGAAATGCAAACAGTGTGGCATTGGTGAAAGAATAGACCTAGATGAGTGGAACAGAATAGAAAGCTCAGAAATAGACCAATGCAAATATAGTCAACTGATCATTGGCAAAGGAGCAAAAGTGATTCAATGAAGCGTCTTTTTAACTAATGGTGCAGAATAATGGGACATCTGCATTCAAAAAATGAATCTAGATGCAAACATTACACTTTTCACAAAAATCAACTCAAAATGGATCAAGATTTAACTGGAAAATTCCAAACCATAAACCTTCTATAAGAGAACACAAACCTTCTATAAGAGAAAAAAAGTCTAGGTTACCTTGGGTTTTTAGGTATGACACCAAAAGCATGATCTATGAAAGCAAAAACTAATAAGTTGGACTTTATTAATATTTAAAAGTTCTGGGGACGTCTCGTTAGCTCGGTGAGTTAAGCTTCCGACTCTTAATTTTTTTTTTTTTTTTTATAAATTTTTTTTTCAACGTTTATTTATTTTTTTGGGACAGAGAGAGACAGAGCATGAACGGGGGAGGGGCAGAGAGAGAGGGAGACACAGAATCGGAAACAGGCTCCAGGCTCTGAGCCATCAGCCCAGAGCCTGACGCGGGGCTCGAGCTCACGGACCGCGAGATCGTGACCTGGCTGAAGTCGGACACTTAACCGACTGCGCCACCCAGGCGCCCCATCCAACTCTTAATTTTGACTCAGGTCATGATCTCACGGGTTCGTGGGTTCGAGCCCCACAGTGGACTCTGCTCTGGGCCTGCTTGGGATTCTCTGTCTCCCCCTCCCTCTGCCCCTCCCCTGCTCATGTGCTCTCTATCTCAAAATAAAATAAATAAATAAAATTTTTAAAAAAGTTAAAACTTCTGTCCTGCAAAAGACTCTATTAAAGAATGAAAAGACAAGCCAGAGACCAGGAGAGAAATCTTTGCAGAACACACACCTGGTAAAAGGGACTTGCATTAAAAATACATAAAGAATTCTTCAAAGGAATTCAACCATAAGAAAACAGCTCAATTTAAGAAGAAAGAGACAAAGGATTGGAATAGACACCTCACTAAAAAAGACAATACGGATGGCAAATAATCATATTTAAAAATGCTGGATCTTATAGGTTAAGGAATTGCAAATTAAAACAGCAATGAGACACCACTCTACACCTATTGGAATTATTAAAATCCAAAACACCTGATAATACCAAATGCTGGTGAAGATGTGGAGTAACAGGGGTCCTCACTTATTGCTGTGGGAATGCAAATGGCACAGTCACTTGGGAAGTCAGCTCTTAGCAAAGCTAAACATAGTTTAGCAGAATCCAGCAGTTGTGTTCCTAGGTATTTACCCAAATGAAATGAAAACTGTCCACACAAGAACCTGCACTTGCATATTTATAGCAGCTTTAGTCATAATTAGCCAACACCAGAAACAATCAAGATGTCCCTTAATATATGCATGAATAGGGGTGCCTGGGTGGCTCAGTTGGTTAAGCATCCGACTTTGGCTCAGGTCATGATCTCGCGGTTTGTGAGTTCGAGGCCCGCCTCGGGCTCTGTGCTGACACCTCAGAACCTAGAACCTGCTTCAGATTCTGTGTCTCCCTCTCTCTCTGCCCCTCCCCTGCTCATGCTCAGTCTCTCTCTGTCTCTCAAAAATAAATAAATGTTAAATTTTTTTTTAAGTATGCATGGATAAATAAACTGTGCTACATTCATACAATGGAACACTACTCAGTGATAAAAAGAAATGAACTATCAAGTCATGAAGAGACGTGGAGAAATCTTAAATGCATACTGCTAAGTGAAAGAACCAAGTCTGAAAAGGCTCCCTACTGTTTGATTCCAACTATAGGACATTCTGGAAAAGGCAACATCATCGAGATAAGAGAAAGGTCAGCATTTGTCAGAGTTTCTGTGCTGAGATGGAGGGTAATGAATAGAAGAAGCATAAGGATTTTTCAGGTGGTGAACAATTTTGTATGATCCTTTAATGTTGGATACACGACATCCCAAGTTATTTCTCCCTATACTTCTAAGTTTTCTCCTTTTTGGACCAAAAGAAAAGGATGTCTCAGAGACAGGGGAGGCAGGAAAAGGACAAAAGAAAAGGGTAATACAACATACAATGCAACAGATGATTCCTTTGTACCATTCTTCACAAAATTACTTTTCCTCCCTGTTACAATACCCTGAGTTACTTGCCGTCATCCACTTAGAAAATTCAATTATAAAATATCTGTTTAATATCTGAAATGTCTGAAGTTCAATATGAACCCCAGGGGAACTTTTCATGAAGCCCATGTAAATACATCCTTGTTTGGACTGCTTCTGGTGTGTTGAATCACAAATAGAGCTGTTTTGCTTTGCTGTAACCCATAGCACAAAATGCAATTGATCTTAGTGTAGAGGACAGATACTGTGATATGGCTTATGTCAAGATGACTTGAAACTTTTCATCCTTTTTTCACTTATGTTATTTCTTTATAACATATAAGAAAAGACATTTAAAACTGTTTGTTTATTTTGAGAGAGAGAGAGAGAGAGAGAGAGAGAGAGAGAGAGCACAAGTAGGGGAGGAGCAGGGAGAGAAGGAGAGAGAGAATCCCAAGCAGACTTCACAGTCAGCACAGAGCCCAACACAGGGCTCCATGCCACACACTGTGAGATCATGACCTAAGCCAAAATCAAGGGGCGCTTAACCGACAAAGCCACCCAGGTGCCCCAAGAAAAGCCATTTTTGTTCATATCAGAAAAGACTTGGGGGATGTCTGGGTGGCTCAGTCGGTTAAGCATCTGACTTCGGCTCAGGTCATGATCTTGCAGTTTGTGGGTTCGAGCCCCTCATCGGACTCTGTGCTGACAGCTCAGAGCCTGGAGCCTGCTTCAGATTCTCTCTCTCTCTCTCTCTCTCTCTCTCTCTCTCTCAAAAAATAAATCAACATTAAAAAAGAAAGAAAAGACTTGGCATTAAATGCTAAGAATAAATGCGTAAATGGCCAGGAATTGACTAAGTTTGTTAGCCTTTATGGTACAAAAGCATCGACTATTTTGAAAATAGTGTTATCTAAGACTAAAGATTTCTTTTAAGTGGAAAGTGTTTTTTTTTTTTTAAATAAAGGTAAATGTTAGTAATGTTTTAATGGCAATTTCTGAAAGTAGTAAAAAGTTGCTCTAGTATATACATCATCATGCATTTATTGTAAGGGACTAAAATCATTTAGAATCCTGCTTAGCACCAAGCAAAATCCAGTTAAACTGGGTGCTTAGTATTTTCAAAGCACATAGGATCTCTGGAAATGCATTACTGAATATTATTTGTGCCTTTAATGATTCATCAACATTTAGGAATATAAGCTTTTATTGTCAGTGTTTTAAAAGTCAGCTATATAAAGTTGATAGAGTATACACATTAGATATACCCATTAGTCATATCTCAGGAAATGGAATATGTATGCAAATCTGAATGTTTATCTAGATATAAAACAAGAGGAAGATACACCTCATTTTGTAATAAAAGACAAATATTTGAATTTCAGCAAGTTAAAAAAATATTAGTTGTCATTTTTGTCCCTGTCTGCCTTCATGCCTCTCATCCTTTCCCTCAGAAAACACACAAGCTGCTTACTCAGGCAGTACTTTTTAAAATATCAAGGACCGCAGAAACCTGGGGTTCTATAGTATTTGATAGTGTTAGAATAGGCTGAAGGGTAAATCTTTGTCCACACTTTCATTTTCCAGCCTGTTTCATTTTTAATAGTTAGCCAGGAGTATAACCTCTCCATAATGTTCCTGTTCCCTGAGTAAAATGCCACAGACCTTTTTTCAAAAGTTAGATGCTGTGTGTGTGTGTGTGTGTGTTGTGTGTGATATTGATGGAGACATGGTGGGAATTCTGGGTTGGGAAATGAGAAAAAAAAAGAAAAGCAGGTTTTTGCCCTTTGCCTTTTAAAAAATTTTGGAAAACTAATCACAAAGAGCTTTACAAATCTAGGCAGTTGCTTTGAAGAAAAGAATTGTGAAAAACATGTAATTAAGAAAAAAAAACTGAAAGAGAAGGTAGGATCATTTTAAAACAGGCAAGTGAAGTAAGTCTATGATTTAAAATTAGTAAAATAAAATATAATGGGTGAGGATGAAAAACCTAATTTTGGTAAAAGTGTAATGTTGTTACTGGACAGAGAACCAGTTCTGAACTCATGTTTTCCTGCTCAGCACTTGAAAATCAATACTCAAGAGATGAGTGAGAGGTGCCTGGGTGGCTCAGTCAGTTAAGTGTCCAACTTGGGCTCAGGTCATGTTCTCACAGCCCGTGAGTTCAAGCCCCGTGTTAGGCTCTGTGCTGACAGCTCAGAGCCTAGAGCCTGCTTCAGATTCTGTGTCTTCCTTTCTCTCTGCCCCTCCCCTGCTCACACTCTGTCTCTGTATCTCTGTTTCTCTTTCTCTCAAAATAAATAAACATCAAAAACAAAATTTAAAAATAAAAAAAAAAGAGACAAGTGATGGTGGAAAAGAAATGTTACTTTATTCAGGAAGCTGGCAGCCTGAGAAGATGGTGGACTAACCTCTCAAAGACCGTTGTCCCCACTGAGACCAAGCTGGAGGGTTTGAAAGGGGAAGGTGCAAAAAAGGGAGGGAGGCCTATGTTCAGGAGAAGCAGGTGCCCAGGCTAGTTTGTCAATATAACCCTGAACAGACTTGCTGGCATCCCTGGTGCTGTTTTCAAATGTAGTCAGGCCTTATCTCTAGGGAAAGTCTGGTCCTTCACTCCTCAAGGTGAGTAGTCTGCAAATCTCAAGGAAAGTAGGTTAGTTCTGCTGCAGGCCAAGGAACTTAGGTGAGTAAGCAAAGAGTACATATACTGGAAGCAAGTTAACCCCTCAGACCAGTTGGAGTGCTGTTACAGAATCTTGGGACTCCTCCTGGCAGTGTCTAATTAAAGATAATGAAGAGCAGACATAGGAAGTAGCTGGACTTCAAACACTCAATGGTTGTGGTGTTCATAGAAAATGGCCCCAGGCAGTAGGTAATAATCCAAACAGATTGAGAAGATCTAATGGGCATGATGCTCACATGTCCCAGCAGGCAGGTTATAGTGTGGACACAGAAATTCAGGAGAGGATATTTGGAGATTCAGTAGAATGATGGGCTGTTGGTAATAAGCACATCTTGCCCGTTGGTAGCACTTCTAAAGTCCTACCCATTTTACCAATCTAGGATGGGATTAAATTTTGTCATCAAAGCATAAGCCCAGTTATCTAAACTGAGATACAAAAGTGAGTCGATCCTACATTTTGGTGAATTAGAAAGAAATTCCTTAATCCCTTTTTGTTTTAAGACAGGACTAGCAGAATTTGGAAGTGAATATCGCATGGCTCTGTCATGACGGTGAGAAGTTGAAGAGACTGTAGACCAGGCAAAGCCTTATCAATGGTTTTGGAAGCAGCAGGGACAACAGCTAGGTATATGAAGAGAGGATTGAAAATAAGAAATTTTTTTTTAATTTATCGCTTTTTAAGTTGATTTATTTATTTTGTGTGAGAGAGAGACAGAGAGCATGCACAAGCAGGGGAAGGGCAGAGTGGGGGTGTGTTGGGGGGAAGAAAATCCCAAGCAGGCTCCGTGTTGTCAGCACAGTCCAACCCTGGGATCCATACCACAACCTGTGAGATCATGACCTGAGCCGAGATCAAGAGTCAGATACTTAACCCACGGAGCCACCCAGGTGCCCCAATAAGAAACAGTTTTAAGTGATACAACAGAAAGGTAGGATTTTAGGAAGATTAGATATGTGAATAAAATTAATCCGAAATTGATCCAAGATCTTTAGAGACTATTTCAAGACTCATTCATTTTGAGACTTACTATTAAGACTTGCAAACACACATCAAATAATTTTCCAATTGGGTTTGGAGGTTCATTTGTAAAACAATTTTTGTAAAGATAATAGTGTTCTAGGACTTGACATGCTTCAGAAACTGTACATCCAAATTAAGAGTTGAATGAATATTCTAGAGTGATTCTGCCATATTGTTGAGAAATTGTCTTGCTCTAAAGAAAAAGCCTGATTAAATTGTACTACTCAGAAATGTAGAAGAATACAACTGACTTAATGCATATTAGTGTACAGTTTGAGACTGCATCAACAAATAATTTTTTAAATTAATTATAAATATATTAATCTTACCTAGAATGAGGTTAAGACAAATACCAGATACGGATTTGACAACTGAGAATTTACAAACATCTTGCTTGTGCTCAAATTTTACTTGCTTTGTTTCAATTTCTATTTTTATTAAAAAAAGAAAACCCTGGGGGTACCTAGGTGGCTCAGTCGGTTGAGCCTCTGACTTCGGCTCAGGTCATGATCTCACGGTTAGTGAGTTCAAGCCCTGCATCGGGCTCTGTGTTGACAGCTCAGAGCCTGGAGCCTGCTTTGGATTCTGTGTCTACTTCTGTTTCTGCCCCGCTCCCGCTCACACTCTGTGCCTCTCTCTCTCTCTCTCTCTCTCAAAAATAAATGAAAACTTAAAAAATTAAAAAGATGTTTACTTAAAAAAAACCCTGCACAATATTTGAATTTATAATCTGTATTAGATGCTTCTGGTTTAATCTATATTGTATGACTTGGAGATACTTCCTGTCTCTCTTGTGTAAAACAGAAAAATACCCACTAAATAAAAAGAAAAAAAATATATATATATTGCAAGCATATATATATATATTGCAAGCATTAGAATAGTCCTCTAAATCTTATGGAACATTTAGATCCTCAAATACTGCTTTCTTGTAACTGCATTTAATATCTCTCATCCAGCAGAGGGCTATCAAACTCCATTAATTTCTATTTGCACACACAACAACATAGAGTTTATTTCACTCTTCTGGTGAAATATTTTTTCCTGATTTATTTATTTATTTATTTATTTATTTATTTATTTATTTAGTAGTAAATTCCTTTCTCAAAGTGGAGATTTCCAGTATGTAAAGTAGGTATATATATATACCCAGAGATGCTCTAATTGCAGAAGGGACCGGAGCTGCCACTGTGAAAACCCCCAGCAAGGTGTGGAGGATAATGGAAACTCTCCGCTCTGATCTATCCAAAAAATACCCTTCCAAATTCAAAGTCAGCTCTTCTTGGGTGGAGTTGTAAATATTTTTTCCCTCTGTAAAAATCCAAATGCTGACACTGCAGGGAAAATATATAAGCAGGATGATGTCCAAGTTATGGAAGTTCCTCATGGTTGGATTGCCTTCAATTGCAATTGTAATTCCTACCGTGCGGTTGCATGTCTTGTTTGTTTTTGTTGTTATTTACTTATTTATTTTTTTAAACGTTTATTCATTTTTGAGAGACAGAGAGAGACAGAGCATGAGTGGGGAAGGGGCAGAGAGAGAGAGACACACAGAATCCGAAGCAGGCTTCAGGCTCTGAGCTGTCAGCACAGAGCTCGACGTGGGGCTCAAACTCACGAACCGCGAGATCATGACCTGAGCCAAAGTCGGACGCTCAACTGACTGAGCCACCTAGGCACCCCTGTTTTTGTTTTGTTTCAGTAACAATGGAATATTATCTTCAGTATTTATTATGAGTACAGAAAGCATTTATTTTGACAAATTTTGTTCAAATATTTTAGGTGCCAATTTGATGGACTGGTTGACTGTGGCTTTCTATATTTATGGCAATGGGGCCCGTTCTGCTCTCTCCTAAAACCGAATTTTAGGGATTAATTATGAGAGTGAAAAAGCATTCCATTTCCTGACTATTTATTACTTTGCATTAGTAATAAATCCATTTGCGGAAGAAGCTATAACAGAACCTTCCATTTGGAACTATGCCTAGTTGGTAGTCTAATGGTAATTGTTATTTGTTTTGCTTTTCCATTCAAAACAGAGCTTTTACATGGTGTCCCTTTATGAATATTGAAGCCTGGTACTGAATTGGTACTGAATTCATTTAAGTAGTATGACCATAAGGAGCTGTGTTATCATGGGGTTAATAAATACTTTCTCAGGCACAGATTTTGTCTTCGTCTGTTCAGGCTGCTATCACAAGACACTATTGACTGGGTGGCTTACAAACAGCAGAAATTTAATTCTCACAGTTCTAGAAGCTGGGAATCCAGGGGTGCCTGGGTGGCTCGGTGGGTTAAACATCCGACTTCAGCTCAGGTCATGATCTCGCGGTCCGTGAGTTCCAGCCCCGCGTTGGGCCCTGTGCTGACAGCTCGGAGCCTGGAGCCTGTTTCGGATTCTGTGTCTCCCTCTGTCTGACCCTCCCCCTTTTATGCTCTGTCTCTCTCTGTCTCAAAAGTAAATAAACGTTAAAAAAAATTTAGAAGCTGGGAATCCAAGATCAGGGTGCCAGCGTGGTCAGGTGAGATGAGGGCTCTTTTTCAGGTGGCAGACTTCTTAGATCCCAACATGGTGGAAAGGACACAGGGAGCTCTGTGGAGTCTCTTTTATAAAGGTGTAATCTCAGTCATGACCTAATCACCTCCTAAAGGCCCTCTCTACTAACATCAGCACACTTGGAGTTAGGATTTCAACATATGAATTTTGCGGGAGGTATAGAAACATTCAGACCATAACCCATGTTGCCTGATTTTTAAGACTCATTCCACAGTGTTACAAGCTTTATCGTTAACACATAGCCTTAAGAAGTATGAACACACTTACAGAGTGATCAGCATTTTTTTAAGTTTATTTGTTTAATTTGATAGAGAGAGGGAAAGAGAGAGTAGGGCAGGGGCAGAGAGAGAGAGAGAGAGAGAGAGAGAGAGAGAGAGAGAGAGAGAATCCCAAGCAGGCTCCACGCTATCAGTGCAGAGCCCAACACAGGGTGTGATCTCACCAAGTGTGAGATCATAACCTGAGCTGAGATCAAGAGTCAGACGCTTAACCGACAGAGCCACCCAGGTGCCCCAGAGTGATCAGCATTTTCTTCCCACACACTATTTTTGGGGGTGACCCTGTCTCATTTTCTGTCTATCCCCTAGTTTCTGTCTCAAAAGCCTACTTTTCTTCCCTTTCGTGCTTTTATATTTATGTTTTGTGTGTGTTTGTTTTTCTCAGAACAGTAACCACAGTAGTCACTACTTACTGAACACCTACTAGATGTTTGACACGTGCTATTTCTCTCGGTTCTGTCAGGTAGACATTACCTAAAAATCTATATAAAAGGAGATTGGAGCTTACAAAGGCTAGGTAACGTACTTGACATTACAGAATCCAAGTTGGAATTCAAAACCCGCCCCCAAGACCCTTCATCACACAAATAAAAAGCTCGATTTTATAACATATCAAATCTCTGTTATTCGATCAATTAATGAAAAAAGATGCTTAATTAGAATACAAATGATGAATACTGCTTTGGAATATCTGCCTTTAGCAACTAACAGGAAGTCACTGATGCCTCAGCTGTGTCTTCCTGTAATAATTTTGAATCTATAAAACATTAAATAAAAATGTTTAGTGAACAACATTTAGTTGGTTTATTTAATGTTTCATATTATGTAGTGTGCCTATAGGTAATAAAAAAGGCAGACTTTATTTTTTTTATTTAAATTTTAGTTAGCTAACATACAGTGCAATGTTGGTTTCAGGATTAGAATTCAGTGATTCATCACTTACATACAACATCCAGTGCTAGTCAGAACAAGTGCCCTCCTTAGTACCCATCACCCATCTAGCCCATCTCCTGCCCACTTGCCTCCATCCACCCCATAATTTGTTCTCTATCATTAAGAGTCTCTTGTGGTTTGTTTCCCCCTCTTCTCCTCCCCTTCCCATATGCTCATCTGTTTTGTTTCTTAAATTCCACATATGACTCAAATCATGCGGTATTTGTCTTTCTCTGACTGACTTCACTTAGCATACTACGCTAGCTCCATCCATGTCCCTTGCAAATGGCAAGATTTCATTCTTTTTGATGGCTGAGTAATACTCCATTGCACATGTACACCACATCTTCTTTATCCATTCATTGGTTGATGGATGTTTTGTTACTGCTGATAATGCTGTAAGCTACAAGCTTTTAAGTGGGCATTTGTGTTCATAGAAGGAATGGAGAGATTTTGTTAAGTAAAAGGTAAGGGAGCCTCTATTCTGTCTTTCAAGAAATGAGGGAAGAAAAGGTAATTTGCTTTCTGTGAAGACATTGAGAGCTAAATGTATCACAGGACTTGAAACAGTAAAAATTCCAGAGATGTTTTTACTTTACTAAGTTAATTGGGTTGAATATTGATGAAAGTTTTTACTGAAGCCACGTTTGTTTCCACATAAAATTTTCAATATGTGAAATTATTCTACTATATTTTTCAGTTACATCTTATTCGATTTTGGTGACAGTTTTGAATTCTCAAATGTTGAAGGATGCAAAAATATTTTTTTATAAAGAAAAAAATAGACCTTCTAAAGTCCTATTATAAATACATATAATCCTACAGTACATATTATTTCTACAATTCCTTCGATGCTTAAAATGTTCATTTACCTAACATTTGTTATCTGTTCTTACTCAAATTAGCATAGCTTGGTGGACAGGGAGAGGTAAAAACGTGAAATAAGCTTGAGCTCAGTGAGTTCAGATTACTTAACTCCCGACTAAATGCTTTATATGCTTTAATGCTTTTATATTTATGTAAATATAAATGATATATAAATGATATATAATTATATAAATGATATATAAATATAAATGATATTACTTCGGGGAAACTGTTGTCATTGTTGTTTGTTTGTTTTTTGTTTTGTTTGTTTTATTGTTTGTTTCTTTTAATAACTCATCCCTTTTGTGTCAGTGGTTTGTCCATAGTTCTATTATTTGAAGGTTTTAAGGGTCTGTTTCTCTGTCCTGTTGTTTCTGCTATATGCTTGATCATCTCTGATTGTTTGCTGATCACTGTACTTGGAAAATTATTTATGCACATAATTCAAGGCCAAGGATGGAGGTCAATCCTTCACAGAAGATATATATTCACTTCAGGCTCTGTGGTTAAAAATGATTTGGAGATCACCCTAAGCCAAATTCAAGGCTTGCGTTTTGTTGAAACCCCAGAAAGTAAAACCCAGTTTGTAAACCTGCTGGAGAACTGGTTATTTATTATTCTACCCTTAGACTAAGGGTATGGCTTTTTGAGGTTTCAGATGATTGTAGGGAGGTCCCATAGTGGACCCTCCATCTTGTATAGACACTGACCTTTGATTTCTGCCCTCTTACTTACGATGTTTTAAGAATGAAAGTTTAAAATTTCTAGGGAAATACACTCAGGAAACAAAAGCAGTTTCTCTGTTTATCTCCCAGTGGTTCCATTTTCCTTCAGAAATTCCTTATTATCATGCCCGCTATTTGTGGCTTATACGAAGTTACTTATATTTTATCCAGCATTCCTAGCTTGCTTCAGTGGGAGGGTTGGCCTGAGGGACCTGGCTCCTATTAGCTGGGAACATACACTGTATAGGTAGATACTTCGTATTTCAGTGATTGATTTGATTCAGAAGTGATCTAACCACCGTGTCACGAAAAAGGTTTGATTATGCCTTACCTTTGAAAGTGTGGTTTCCAGAGAAAGTTTGATTTAATTTTATGCTTTGGTTTCCATATTTATGGACTATGACTTTGCATGAGTAGGTATAAAATGAAAAGTGCTGGTCATGCCTAAAGCAAGAAACATTAACTGCCTAGCAACAGATTTTATTTATAGGTCAATTGAACAAGGGTTGCAATAAAAAGAATAGCTTGTATCTGTTGGTGAAAAAATGAAAATGGTTCATGGAAACTCTATTTTAGTGTATATGTAGGGAAGGTGGGGAGATAGTTAACTAAATGTGGTGGCATCCAGAAGCAGTAATAATCCAGATGTTTATTATACGTTCATAAAAATTACTAACCACCCACGGATACAATAGTAGCACTTTGTAGCACTGCAGTTTTCTGGTACCAACAACACAGCCACAAGGGGATTGTTTTTTGTATGGCTGTGTTATTGAAACAACATATTTTAGAAGTCTTTTATATTTATTGCTGCATCCATGCACAAAAACTCTACTGGGTATAGAATTGATTGTAGGAATTGCGAGAAGTGTTTATGTCCCTGTCTTAATGGTAAGGGCATTGGGTCGGAAAACTGGAGATCTTAAACATCTGTCACTGATTTGATGTTTGATCTTTCACAGATTTGGATATACTCTAAGATTGCATTCTGCCATCTTTCTGTTGTTAATTCTGAAGTATAATTAGATATTTTTGCTAATAATTTACCGGCCAGGAATGCTGAGTAAGAGAGCTATAATTCACGGTCCATAAAAAGTATAGGATTAATAGCTCAGTCATTTAAAGCCCACATTTACTAGCTTTTAAGCCTTATTGACTTATATGCAAATATAAATTATTTCACAAAATTTAAGATACACATGGCTTAAATTTGGAATCACGTGAATAACAATTAAAAACAGTTTGTCTCAATCAAGAAAAATTAACTTTTGCCTTTTGCAAATAATCTAATTAAAACATTTACAATCAATGGGGCGACTGAGTGGCTCAGTCGGTTAAGCGTGGACTTCGGCTCACGGTTCATGGGCTCGAGCCCTGTCGTGTTGGGCTCTGTGCTGACAACTCAGAGCCTGGAGCCTGCTTCAGATTATGTGTGTGTCTCTCTCTCTGCCCTCCCTTGCTCACGCTCTGTTTGTGTCTCTCTCAAAAATGAATAAACTTAAAAAAAAATGTCCTATCAACCTGTCCCAATAGCACTTCAAATTGACACTATGCAAGTGCACAAGTTTCAAGCATTGAGTCCAACTTCTCTCTCCATTACCAATAAAGTTGTTTCTTTTAAGATACTAAAATACTAACATATAATTCCCAAGTAAAAATATAAATCCTAAAATAAAAATAAAAATTTCTTTATAGATAAAAGGCACACAAATCTGTCTTCGGGGATCTTCAGGACTAGCAGGTTTAAGATTGCATTTTCACATCTTTTTAAAAAAAAATTTTTTTTTTTTAATGTTTATTTATCTTTGAGAGAGAGAGCATGAGCAGGGGAGGGGCAGAGAGAGAGGGAGACACAGAATCCGAGGCAGGCTCCAAGCTGTCAGCATGGAGCCCGATGCGGGGCTTGAACTCATGAACCGTGAGATCATGACCTGAGCTGAAGTCTGACGCCCAGCCGACTGAGCCACCCAGGCACCCCGCATTTTCACATCTTAACCACAATTTAGTGCTTTTTATTTGACCAAAATAAAAGGACCAAGAAATATGCGCAGAATTTTTATGGGGAGTTGTTACAAACCCAAATGGCAGGTTATATGTGTTTTAAACCACAACAGCAAATTGTCAGCAGGAGTTAGAATTTAACTCAATTTAAGTCAATCCCTAAAGGACTATGTGGCTTCCTGATCCAGGATTGGTCTGTTTTTTTTTTTTTTTTTTTTTTTCCCAGAATAAAAGTCCATTTATGAGAAGAGAATAGTCCTGAGAAGATATTTGAAGATATGTAGAAATAATCTGAAACTTGAAACCAAGCATTTGAAAATTGTGAAGCAGCTTTCTATTCGAGGTCTGAATATTGGTAGTTGTAATCACTGTAGATTGGACACAGTGACTGAGATGTTGCCGGAGGTCTGCAAATAATTCACTTATAACAGCTGGATTTTTATGACTTTATCATTTTCACTGATGGATCCCCAATGCTTCTTGACTGACTCAGATTAGGCCCTCAGTAACTGTAGTTGATAAAAAGATAGCATCAGAGATAGGTGCTGTGCAGTAATGGGATGACAGTGAGAAAGTTTTCAATTTAAACAAAGAATATTTAAAAGGCAAATATAAATTCCCAGGCTTTCAGTCTAAGATAACATATAGAAAACTAAGAGGAAGAAAGATTTTAGCCTTGTGAGGCTTTTCGAATTCCTGAATGAACTTATTTCTTTATTTCCCGTCAAAGTGAGCACAGAGAAAGTAAATTTGATTAAGAAGCCTCAGTGAAGGGATTTTCTGTCAGAAGAGTTTTCACAATGAGCAAATCCCAGCCCCGTTTACACAGGCTGCCTCCAATTTACACAAGCTAGGCTAACGCACATTCATCTTTGTTCATCTGGGTTTGCATTTTGGGGATGAATGAATGGAGTTGGGGATGGAGGTTGGGTGGGCGGCACAGGGAGATAGGCTGTCTCTGTCTTTTCCTTGGGAACAGTTTTTGATTTTCCTTTCCCTGTGCCTTTCCCTTCCCTCTGCTCATCGAGAATGTGGCTGCTGTGGATCATCCCCTGACGATCCTCAGAGTGGTTATAGAGCCACAGCCTAGGATGGTGACAAAATGCTAACTATTTGTGACCTACACTTTTGTGGCTTTATCTTCTTTATGTGAAGGGATCCCCAGAGGGAAGCTTTTCACTCCTTGTGTACTTACCATTATTATTAGCTGGAAAGTTTCTGTGAAACATCAAAAATGTTAATGAGCTCGGTTAGGAGGCTGGAGGATAGGGGTCTTTAGGCTCCTGCTTCCTTGTCTGAAACTCTAGACACCACTTATTTTGACTTGGAACTGGGGTTCCTCAGGCAGAAGCAGAAGAACTATACCATTTCGATAGTCTCATTTTAATCAAATCATCTCCTTACAGAAACTGTTATGAACGGGAAGTAGGATCTAGGATTATTAGCAAGCTCTGCTCTCTTAATTTAGTGTTATCAAATTGGCTTTTGGATTTGGCTCTGGGTAAAACGAAGTGGGGAGGCGGATGGATGAATGCTACTATTCGTTCAGTCTGCATTATCTTACGCGGACCATTCGGGAGTCTCAGAACACATGTGAATCCTCAAATACAAACACCATTGCACTTAAGCAGAATGAACTCTTGGCTCCCAGCTCAAGTGAGCAGAACCTTTGCCTTTTTTTTTTTTTCCTTCCTGATTAGGTGATGTTTTAGCCGTCTTTGTGGTGCATCTGCTTCTTTTCCCACTTACCACCCACACTCCATTTGTGGTAGAGTGACAGTATATGCTGTTTAATTGCATTGCTCCTTCTCCTGGGTGAGACTGGGAGAGAGAAGGGGGATTAAGTTGCATATGGCTAGCTCAGTTGTTATTGAACGATGCCCTGACTGATGCCTGAGGTCTGCAGAGGATTTTCTTTGGATTCTGATCAATGGAGTGCTGGACACTGAGGACAGCAAATGGCCATTTTCTCTCCTGCCTTTAAAATGAAGTATGTCCTCTCTGAAGGGCAATCTATCTAGGCTGGCTCTCAAGTTTAAATGTAAACGACAGTGTGTTCCTTACTTTGAAGGCAGACACCAGCTTATCCCATTGATGGCCAAGATGCTTTGTGGAAGGAAGCGACTTTTGTTACAAGTTTAAAATTCAGCCAGTATTATATCTCTGCTGGAAGCTTGATGGGAAGACGCCTTTAATGTGGTGCGTGTATCCTTTAAATGGCTGGGAGCTCCTGGGACTGGAACCTGGTGCCCTGTCTGTGCAGAGGTCAGCTGGTGAGTGTGCCCTGCTCTCTTTCCTCAGAAAGACTGGCACTGATTTTTTTCCCATTCAAGTAGAAATCATAGGAAAGTCTGAACAACACAAATATACAAGAAGGTATGGTTTTTTTAAAAAAAAATCTTTTTCTCAACAGCTTACTATTGAATAAGTCAGTTGTAGAGGGACAACATTATCACTGCGTAGGGATGCCTCATGTGCCTGGTGCTCCAAAAAGGGTTCTGTGTTGCCATCCGTCTCACCAGGAAGCAGTGTTCTATGATTGGGGAAGATAAAAATAAAAGATTGAACGCTAAAAAAAAAAAAAAAAGGACTTGTGACCAGTTCATTTTATTTAAAAATATTCATCCCAGTCTGAGATTTCCTGTTTTGTGATTTGAGTAGTAGAGCCTGCAGTGGGGCTTTTTGGGTGGGTTCCTTCTCCCGAGATAGGCTGATTTATGAGTGCTGAAACCTGGTCCCCCTGCCATTGTAAACTGTCCTGGGAAAACTATCTGGAACACGTTATTCGCCTTCTAGTGTCCTCAACTAGAAAAACACAGTGACTTTCCTTCTCTGCATCGCATCTAAAGACATTATGAGAATATGTAAGCAAAGTAGGGTAATTACTCTTTTTAAAGATTTGGCGATCGTAGTGAAATATTTATGTTAAACTAACACCTGACAAACTAACATCTGATTCATTATCTTTTCTTCATGAAACAAAGTAATGAAACAGCTCTCAAGCCTTGTAGAAAGAGGGGACAGAGGGACACCTGACTGGCTTCATCGGTAGAACATGCGACTCTTGATCTCAGGGTCGTGAGCTTGAGTTGGGCATAGAGTTTACTGAAAAAATAAATTATTAAAAAAAAGAAAAAGGGAGAGAATCTTGAGGGCTAAGACTGTTAACCATGTCTAAGAATGTGTTGTTGTTGTTGTTATCAGATTGAAGTTTTAAAAGTGTATAATTTTCCTGGCATTACAAAACAGCAGAATCCAATTGATACTGTCCAATGTACAAGTAGGGCTGTTGAGCTCGTTAAAGGCTAATGAAATAAACATGGGTTTTTGGGTTTTTTTGCTTTGTTTTGTTTTTTGTTTTTATTTTTGTTTTTTTTATAACAGTAACTCCTCACTTTCTTCTCTAGCTGTGCTTGTGATTTTCCACCTTCCTTTTGGGAGAGCTACAAAGGGAAGAATATATTGTGAAACACTATGAACAGGTTCTAAAGGGACTAGGGAAGGGCATTGTCCCAGAGGAAGCCCAAAAAAGTCCTTCTCACTAACGGGAAAACCACTGTATGGCTGTGGCTCAGCCACATTTTTGTTGGGACACATGTTATTAAGTTAAAAGGACATCCACGATCCAAAAAAGAGTAGCTTGGTTGTAAACATTTTTTAAAAAGTATTTAGAAGAAGAAAAAATGCCAGATGGTGTTAAGAACACCCTGTGCTCCAGTCTTACCGCTTTCCCTGAACCATCTTCATTCCTAATGACTGTTTTGACACCATCACCACTGATTATCTTGAAGTACCTCAGGGAAGAAAATGTTTCAATTATGTTATATCAAGTGGCAGGCGATGATTCACCTGGTTAAGAACATATAGGAATCCTCCCCAAGTCCACATATTATCTTCCCAGGAGGCCTAAATGTCTATGTGTGTTTCCTTGTAAATATGTACAAGATTTTTCAGAGGAGGGAGTTGATAAGCTGCTACTTTTTTTTTTTTTTTTTTAGGAGATTAATTCTCAGCTGTTTAAGTCAGGGAGGGTTATGCGTCCCGTACATAAGAAATTAATAGTGCTGGCTAGAAGTTCACTGACCTCTGAACCATGCATGCTGGCCCATACAGTGGCAATTATTTTCTCCTTTGGCTTTTGGAGGAGGTTAAGTGCTGGGTTCATCCTGATTACTGAGTTGTATCCTTTCATTCAATGAGTCTCCCTTTCGGGTACATTAACAGCAACATCTAGGAATGTTAAACCCTCTTTACTTCATCACATGGCTTAATGCTTATTTGGTGTTTAACAGAAGCCTTTGGTAATTTAACAATGAGTACCTGTATGCCCCTTAGAATGATGGAGAGTGGTTTTAGGTGTTCCTACCCCCCTCTCCCTTTTGCCTCTGCCTTCCTCCCCCTCTTTGGAGGGCCCACTTTTTCTCCCAGGGTAACGTGGCTGAGCCCAGATTATGCTGTGTGCTCACTGACAGCTCCTTTCGATTCCGGCTTAATGCAGCTCCCTAATGCAGCCTCACGTGGGGCTGTAAATGACACAGTGAGGACCGGGCTACTCCCAGCCCTTCCGGGACGCGCTCACCCGGGTATTGCCATAGCGGTGGCAAGTAACGCCAACTGTGCCCGTCTTCTCCCCAAACGGCAGCGTTGATTCTTTTCTGGAAAGGAACCTTGGAGAAGGGAAGGGCTGAGATTTAAAAGGCAGGAATTCATGTCATGTGCTGCAGCAGAACTGCCGTAGCAACAGCAGCAGCAGCAGCAGCAGCAGCAGCAGCAGCACCCGCAGCGGCAGCGAGTCATTTAGTGAGACTGCACCATTTTCTTCTCACCCTGCATAGAGGTGTGGTTGGAAGCGGCAATAAACTACCCACCCCCTAGCAGTTCCACAGAGGTGGCCTCTTCCTGGCTCCAGTCGGAAGACACAGACTGTCTGGAGGAGTCCCCAAAGACTGTTCCAATTGGTGATGTGTGTCTAAGGAAGGCTTTTTCAACTAGTAGGATGCTTGCCTGCACTTGCGGCCACCCAACTGCTGAAGAGCTCCAAGTCTAGTGCTCCGCCTTCCCCTGGGACCATTTCCCAGTGTGGGTGCACACCTATGCCCGCGTGTGTGCAGGTGTGTGCTGCTGGGGGGCTTGGCCTGGGACCTTGGTACGTTCTGGTGAATTATGGGTGCTGCAGAGGCTGGAGCAAGATTATGACCTAGCTCGGGGGCGGAGTGGATTATTTTGTGAGTGCTCTGGCCGCCAGCCATTGCCCTGGTGGGGAAAACCGTATCTCCATCTAGCTCTAAAATCACCTGGCTTGCTGGGGAGTGGAAACTGAGCCGCCGAAACTGCTTCTGCTGATTTTCTCTGCAAAATGGCTCACGCTGCTGCTTCTATTAAAAAAGTTCGAGAGGCTGAACTGGATGAAAAAGAAAAAAACCTTGAGAGAGAGAGGAAAAAACAACGGAAAATCCCCAGGGAACGTATGGAACGGAAAAGAAAGGTAACGAGGAACATCCCTTTAACCCTTTGCCTCTGAGGCTACGTGTAGAAACCCACCGTCCTCAGAGCCGGCAACTTCATCTTCCCTTCCCTCCATCATTCCCCTGCACCATTCCCAAGCTCAGTTTGCAGCCTATAGCTCATGTCCAAATTTGCTGCATTGGGAGGAGATGCCTGAGCAGGGCAAATTTCCTTCGCTTTAACCAAGCCAAACCGCACTTCGTTTTTCTCTGGTTTTCTCAGTTATGTGTACTCAATCTCAGAGCCAGGTGCTTTATGCCTCCAAGTAACTCCCAACACTTGTCTTAGGAGAAGGAAAGGGCTGATTGATGGTTAGCAGGGTAGAGTATTTTTCTCTTCTTGTTCCTCATCTCTACTTACTAGACCTTCAGCACAGCGCCTTCTCACTGACGATATGTGTTATGTAGATCGCTGGTAGGAATAAGCCTCAGGTTTTATTTACTCCTTTTTCTTTCCCCTTCCGGAGGTGCACACTGTTCTATGTGAAACCGCACTAAGAATATTGGTGCAGTGAGCTGTGTCCTTGCATCTTTAAAATTGTAATGCATTTATTTTCTGGTTTCCATCAGTAATCTTATGATTTTCTCTCCTGGCTGTAGCAGTTAGGTGAAAAGACCAAGGTTAAATAACAGGAAGAAACGCGGATTCCCTCTACATTAAACTAGAGAATTGTCTCTTTCTGTCTTTCGAAACATTATTTTTTTTCTTTACAATAGAAATAATCTTACACCTGGGCGGAAGGGAAGTGTTCATTTAGTCAGTGGTCTGGTTCTATAAGGGAAGAAGATCTCTGTAAATGCCTTAATTAACAAAGTAGGTCACTGAATAATTTCAGAATGTGATAAACAGCATATTACATTAGCAAAGCATAAAAATAGCGGTTGGTACACAAGCTGTTGTTAAACATAACTCGGGGGTTGGGGATACACTGCAGATCAGATGCTCAATAATCCATATGTTCAGTGCTTCCCCCACCCCTCTTCATTAATAGGTATGTTTACCTTTCCATTTTGAGGATGCTATCTTTGCCTAATTTTCGGAAAGACACGTGAGGACCCACATTGAATTAAGATCTTACTATGTAGGGATTCGTCCCATTTCAGTTTTACTACTTATTTCACCACTAGTTAGTGGAAGTAACTATTATTAGGCAACATAATTAAATAAAATTAGAAGCATATTCTTGTTTTTCCTTCTGGGAGAAAACTTTAGTATTGCCTGTCTGACCTTTAGAAGGCCTTGTTTCAAGGATGCCGTAATTCTTTTTTTATAATACCTTGGCCATTTTTGTGGGAGCTGGCTTACTTCTTGACAGTTACCACAGTTCTGCTTCTAATCCTCTAAATGGAACATTGTTACATAAAACAATTTCCTGTGATCGTATCTTTTTTATCTTATATTCTCCAAAACATAGTATATTGCTTCTTGGCCAGGACTGTTCAGCATCCAGTTGTGACCTAGTAACTTTGCTTAGCTAGAGTACCACGCATACACCTAGAACATTTCTTGGTCTCGCTGTGGCTTGTTTCTGTATCTAGTTCACTTTTCCCCTTTTCTATCCGTTCTTGAAGTGGAAAGACTACATCATTAAAATGGAAAGGTGCCAATAGTTGTTGAGAATCTCCATTGTTTTAGCTGCATTGCTTTAGCTTGAATCCAGCACCGTGGCAAGATCGATGGTTAATCATGCAGTCTTATGACAGCATTATCTGATCTTCACATCCAGATAATATCATTAAGCTAGAACCAAGGAAAATTGGGGGAATAATCGCATAGCTATTATTTGTTCTTGTTCTTTTTTTTTTTTTTTTTTTTTTAAACATACCTTCTGGACCTCTTCCCTTTTATACTGCAGATGCTTGAGTTTTTACACAGCATAACAAATGCTAGCTTAGAAGAGTGACTGACATTTTTAGGTGTTTTAGATTTATTTTCAACGCCCCCCCCATAACTACTTGATCCAGTTCTAAAATTTGGTTTAAGATAAAAAAGTGTACCTCATTATTATTATTTAAGGTATGTAGAATAGTAGTTCATAAAGAAATGAAAAAAGGATAGTTGCCTATTAGTGGTACTCTGGAACACCATCTCCGGAAAGTAACCTAAAACTTATTATACTTTATTTGCTGTTGCCTTTTTATAACCATAAAGAAATGCATCAGTAGTAGTGATGATTAAATATATCACTTAAATATCCATTTGTAAAGTATCTTGCGAAAGAACTTGCTTATTTGCAAAATTCAGATGAGACCTGCCCCAATTCAGGTAATAGCCAGCTGTGGAGCTCAAAAAAAAATAAGCTGGTGTTGAAAAGATTTTTACTGAAGTAAAAATGATTGAGTATTAAATCAATTAGGCAGCTTCATATTTGGATCTCATTTTAAGATTTTTGTAAACTTGCTGTTGATTAAAAGAATCTTTGCATTATTGTTTTATACTCTGTAAAACATTTTAAGTAAGTTTTAATTATTGTAAACTTGAAACACATTGCATGCTTGGCTATAAGCCTTTTACTAAGTTGTCAGTGGCATGTTTTTTTTTAAATGACTAATTTGTATAGTAGGGGATCTAGTTTCAACCTCAGTATAAGCAGAATTTATCTTGGAATAAAATGTTCAGTCTTCTTTGAGTCTGGATAGCTAATATTTAAATATAGCGTATATTAAATATATATAGTATATGTGTCATACTATGATAGAGCTATAATAAAGCTTACCTTTAAGCAAAGGGACCAAGATTAAGATTAGTTGAAGCAAACAAACATTTTTTGCCCCAAATGGTACACTGATATTCTAGGTTTTTACAGGAATAAGAGGATATTCCTATACTAATTATTAGCTTATATGAACTGAAGTCATTTCTTTGTAAGTCCAGTCTTACACTACTTTGTAGTGTAGTCTTATTTCTACACTAGAACCTGAGACATTAGACTTGAGAAGGATGCCAAAAGGAATGATTTCTCACAGACTTGTAAGATTTAGTTGTAGGAAGTGATTTTGAGTATAATATTCTCTCCACAATCACTTTTTTTTTAATTTGGAAAAACATAATTTCAGAGAATCTGTAAAAAACAAAACAAAACAATTCCATCCTTGGAAAAAGCATATACTTAAATACCCTTCTTATTTAAATTTATGATTACCAGTTATTTTCAAATAGTAGATATGTTTTCCATTTCTCAGCATGGACAGGCCATTCTCTAATCCATTATAGTGTCTACAACATTCGCTGGAATCGTATGTCATAAAAGGCAATCTGTATGACTGGTGCTTAGCATTGTGATGTTTAAGAAGTTCTTCCTTTATTATTTTAGTTTATACTATTCAAAAAGCCAGAGTTCATGTTTTCTGTATAAATTATATGATAATAATATTTATTGAGTACCAATATGGCCCTGTATCTGGCACTTTATATACATTGTACTGTTTAATCAAGAGACAGGTCTACACATTAGGGATTATTCTCTCCATTTTGCAAATAAGGAAACTGAGACTCAGACTCATGGAAACTGCTGTATCATATGCAGCTATTATGTGGCAGAGTTGGGATTTGAATCCAGGCTCCAAAGTTCATTGGGAAAAAGAGGTGATGATTCCTTGGTCTTGTACATACACTGAATGTAGGGAATAAGTAAATAATTTAATCTGTCAATGCTTCAATTGCTTCATCTTCAGAATACCTCCCTAGTTCCTGTAAGAAGTTAAATGACATGTTTGAGAGGAAACTATGTATTTAAGTTTGTGATTCTATCATAATTGCTTCAAAATATTCCATGAGATTTCTTGGAAAATCAACTTATTAAAAGTTAACATTTGCTCCTTAAATATAGCAGTTGCGGTCAAGGATAGACTATGATATATTATCACTCTTTGTTACAATTGTATCAGGACTTCAAAATGTATTTGCATATTCACATTCACAAGCTGACACAGGAAGGTGATTTTGCAGGGGATTTACATAGAAAATGAAAGCAAACTTTTTTCCAAGTCTTTTAAATTGAATTTCATAGGAAAAGGTTCTGATCAGTTATTTGCTTTTATTTTTTCTATATATAATTTTTATCTTGAAGGGAACAAGGCTCACTGTTTTTAGGATAACCTTTGGGAACCCTCACTGACACTCCCCCCCCCCCCCCCATATTCTTGTCCACATGGTTATTAAGTTGATGACAATGAGAATACGTATTGAGTATATATAATGGACTTATCATCCAGTTGTAAGGAGACATGGAGAGATGGAGACTTTCTAAAGTTATTAATTAGTGTACTTTATTAAAATGGAAGAATGTTTTATTTGCAGTTGTGGAGATGAATATATTCTATAACTTTTTTATTGTGTTATAAGAATGAGTTTGTAAAGAAACACAATAGATAATGGCTGACTGTGGCATTTTTCTGGTGGTCTGTAGGTGAACCCTATGGTGTAGGAGGAAGGTGGATAGCCCAATCATTCTTTCTATCCTTCAGTGTTCTGCTCAGACACTCAGCAGCATGATTCCAAAGGCAAGACCAACACTGACAGCAACAATACTTAGCCAAGAACCAAGTACAAAAAGATTTCCAGGCACTAAACCAAACATAATGTGATGAAAAATACAATGACAACATGATAGTGTGATCCTTTGTATTTATTACATGCTAGATCTTTTCACATGTGGTAAATGCCAATAACACTTTTTAGGACTCACATCAAATTGTCTTTATATAACTTCTTATAACCCCTTCATCAATATGTCAGTACTTACAGAAACCACACTAACATAAGGTAGGTTGGTGATTTCTTGAGCTTTACCTGGACATTTGCTCTTCCTATGTCCTAATGTCTACTTATAAGTAAAAACTCAACAGTTTTGTTGTTGATTTCCCATTTGAGTCTAAATAAATATGTTCAGGTATATCTACTTACATGCGGAGGTTTCTATGCAATCATGATTTTTTTAAACCCCATTTTCTTCTTCCTTAACATTCCTTCTATCCCCTTTTGTAGTTCAATTCATAAACCCTATCTTGGCTAGAACAATTATCTTTATATAAGTGACTTGCACCATTAATGGTATTCTTTGCCAGTACTGTAAGTCTGAGTTTTTATTAATTTTTACTTATAAAGAACCTCTTTCAACCATTGAGTGGGTGACTACTAGCTTAGGGTTACAGCTGTCAAATTTGTGGGATTGTGGTAAAAATAGTCCCAATTATATGGCTTGAGATAAGTTTTTAAGAAGACTGTAAAAAGACAAAATCAATGTAGAAAAGCTACTATGAGTGAGTTTAATTTGTTTTGGAACCTAAAAACATATAAATGTTTTTATCTTGAACAAAACCAGGATTAATTCACTGGTGTTCTTTATTATGAAAGTTTTAATTGTATTAGTTACCTCATTTATCCATAATGATATTTATAGCACATTTTGACATCATAAAGAATACTGAAAATACTTTATAGAAGTACTGCAGGGGTCAGTGATAATATAAGGAGGTTAAGTCTACTCACATCATATTTAATAATCTTTTAGTGTTTATATTTTACATTGAGTCACACTTTTTCATTCATATTTCTCAAAATAATTTCTTCCTCACAAAGAATACACCTTTTTTTTTTTTTTCAGTGACACTACAAAGAAGGCACTTCCCAAATTTTGGAGTTCTACTTAAATTGCTAGTGGAATCATCAGTATTTAAGTGTGACCCTTTTTCCCACAGAAGTGACTTCTGATTTTAAATGTGTACAGTATTGTGGAAAATCTCATCAGAATGATTTGACTTTATCCCGGTAATAAGAAGTCAGAATCCTGGAGTAGATTGGGAAGGAAAGGGGACTGTAATCTATATATTTTTTAAGTTCTCCTGGTGATTCCTACCAGAATTGAAAGCCACTGGAATAAATATTCATATTCCCTCTGCCATCCCCTCCCACCCCAACTCTTACTCTGTCCCATCTTTGAATTTGGAACAATAAGAGACCTACTTTTAATAATCAGTATGACACTAAACTGCTACCGAGAAAAAATTTCCTGTGTCAATAGGAGGCACTCTGGCAACCTTTTGAGAGTTTAATGAGACTAAGTGGTCTATATAATAACCAATTAATTCTGGGCATAGAGAGGAGGAACCAAATGTTTAGAAGATAAGTTGTAAAGCTTCACGGTCTGTATGACCATCTCTGCCCTAATGGAGTAACCTTTAGGAATGAGTCTTGTGTTTTTCTGAGTTCTATGTTAACCAAGCTCAAAAAAAATCAGACAGTTATGTAAGTTAGGGTTTTGAAGGAAAGCCATTCAAATGTGATTTAAAAGTGATGTCTTAAATAGATTTTGCTGTTTTGAATACACTCAAGTAAATGTCCCAGGGATTTCATTGGTAACTTAGCAGTCTTGGTGTCCTCAGACCTTTAGAGATGTCAACACTTCTGGAGCTCCTCATGCAAGTCAACAACTACTTTTTGTTTCTTGTACCTGGCTTTGATAGATTTTCTGTATCTTTATTATATATATAATCCTTATATATATTTATTATATATTATTCTTTAGATATTTCCTTTTAATGTTTCTAATTCATTAACTTCTTAGTGCCAGGGTTTTTTGTTTGTTTGTTGTATGTTTCTTTTTCACGTGAATATTTGACTTTCTCACTCTCTTCCCAGTTCACCGCAGCTGTCAGGCCAGCCAGAAATGGATTTCCCCACCAGTGTGTACAGAATTCAGGAAAGGACTTTTTAGCATGTATAGTTGGAATTACTCCTTCCATTTTCCCTCACTTTTTCAGTAGCTTGCCAGGAAAAAAACCCTTTTTCTTTCCCCTTAGAACTTCACTGTAAATTCAACCTGGCCTTTCTCTAGAGATGTTCCTTTAACTCTGTATCATTACTATGCTGCTTATGTAATGGGGAACACCTCGATAGAAAACCATGTATCTTGTATTAAAGAAGAGAAGTACCAGGGTGCAACAATTATTATAAACGTATCAACCTAGTCCCCGTTTGATTGGGAGTGGTAGTGTTATTTGACATTAATAATTTTATATGAATATGTATTTCTTGGATTTTTATATATTTTGCATGAAGACCTGTTCATTACCAATTTTAACTCACTTGTTTATAGTCCTTGTCTGTAAAACAAGGCTGAAATCTAGACTGACAGTGACCTCTCTCTTTATGTAGCTCTATGCGAGTAATGGCAGTTTTCCCAAATGCCTGACTTTCAGGGGAGCTATTAAATCTCAAGGTTAAATATTTTAAAAATAATGTTAATATTACAAACATGGACTCTAAGAATCTACTTTAGCTTTATTATTAATATAGAGATAAAATATTACTTTTGCCTTTGAAATCAACTGTAGCTGTCAATACTTTCAAGATGTTAAGCACAATTAGAAGTGGATGTGAAATGTAAGAATAGACATCACAGCTACAGAGAATACACAACACAGCAGAAAGGTGTTTACTAACTTAATAAGTGCTATTTATACAAAATTATCGGATGCTTCTAAAAGCTCCATAAAAGCAGATTTAGGAGAACTGCGTTTAATTCTATCTACTGACTGCGACATTGGGTAAACAACTGATCTGACCTTAGTTTCCACATCTATAATATGACGAGGACCTGAGATCGGTTAGAATTCTTTCTGTTCCTGTATGACTGTACAGTTTTAACTGTGTCTTTCCCTCTTTTCATTTTTATACATGATTGAGATAGTTCAGTGGAATCTCCAAGGTTTTCTTTATTTAATAGAAATTTTCTTGAGTTGATACTACATCCAAGGCATAGTGCCTTCATCCAAGGGGTTCTCAGACCAGCCCGGGGTAATAGGTACTTTGACACATAACAAGAATAATATGTTATTTGGGCTATTAAGTTGGGTTGGAGATTGTTTATCTTGTATATATTATGCAATTTTTCTTTAAGAAGTCTTGTGTCAGTAAATTCTTATCTGGCAGAAGAAATAATAGAAGGGAATAGTTTCTGTTGTGGTACTTGAAATTTTCTGGAAGCTGTTAAGGCAAGATATATAAAATGAAGCATTCTTATGGATCTGTGTGGTTGGATACAGTATTTTGGATACTGATTTATTTCTCAGAAAGAAGTTTACTGCGGTTCCCTTAGATCATCCGTATGCTGATAATACCATGAATTATAAATCTATAGAGAAATATTATCATGGTGTTTTAAATCATTTTACAAAGATATAATAGTAGTCAGAATAGCTATCTTTGAAAGGCAGGATGCTATGATGAACAAGAGTCCACTGTAAACACTTCTACCCTAGCAACTCACAAACCATTCAACTGTCCAGCTCAGTGAAAATAAGACGTTGCCTGAGTTGTTCCAGGAGTACAAGTATAAACTTCCTCCTTATTTATGGTTCCTGCCTCAAACTGGGCCAGAATGCTTAATTAAACCATGTCACATCCTGAAACAACTGAAACCAATAAAGTGTAAGTGGAACAGGTTACCTGGAAACAGTAACTCCTTTGAGAAGAGAGGTCACTTAGGAAATGAGGAGCTTTTGTTCAGGGTGGTCACCTTCAAAACATGGGGCTTCAGTGTGGGCTCCGAGGGACAGGAACCAAAGACTGGGTGTGGGTGGGGGGGGAGAAAAAAAGACATCTGTGTAAGCACAAGTTGTCCTTACTGGGGAGAAGGCAGATGACAAAGGACCAAGTGGCAGATGCCAATTCTCTGAGTACAAACACTTTATCGAATTGGATAAGGGTCTTTGGTATAACATAAACTAGTCATACTCAGTCATTTAACACAAAAAGAAATATTTCAGAACTTCTGGCTTTTATGCTAGAAAACAACACTGGAAAGATAAAAGAAGAATTGGTGACAAGCTAGTATCAGAAATATTTTGCCATCGAAGGAAGCTTGATAACTGAGATGCATTTCACTTTAGTCACTGCAATTAGCCTTCCTACAAGATCCTTCTGGGTTACGTATTCCCTAGTAAGTTGTATAAGAGCTCATGAAACAATTTAGTCACTCCAGTGGTCTTTAAAATTCTATAAAACTTGATTAATCAGGAAGCTCAGATAATTATACTTTCTAGTTTTGATTGCCTTTTACACTTAAAGTCAACCAGAATCTCTTTCTTTCTCCCTCTTTCTTTTTCTTTCTTTCTCCCTCTTTCTTTTCTTTCTTTCTTTCTTTCTTTCTTTCTTTCTTTCTCTCTCTCTCTCTCTCTCTCTCTTTCTTTCTTTCTTTCTATCTTTTTCTCTTTCTTTCTTTCTTTCTTTCTTTCTTTCTTTCTTTTTCTCTTTCTTTCTCTTTCTCTCTCTCTCTTTCTCTCTCTCTCTCTCTCTCTCTCTCTCTCTCTCTCTCTCTTTCAGTTTATTTATTTAAGTAATCTCTACACCAACATGGGGCTCAAACTCACAACCCTGAGATCAAGAATTGCATGTTCCACCAGCTGAGCCAACCAGACACCCCTCCAGAAGCTCTTTCAAATTATGCTTGTTTGTTTCTCTTCTTTCTTGTGCTGGATTAAAAAAAAAATTGTCATGCTTCATGTACCATCAATCATCTTCCCTATTTTCAATGTGAATTTGATATGTACAATACATGTAATATAATTCAGGATATTTCACTTCTTTGGATCAAAGAATTATTAAATAACTACCATGAGATAAATTTTAAGTTAAGAGTGGTCAAGATTTTGGTTGAGTTAAAAATTTTTTCTCAAGAAATTTCTCTGTTAGATAGGTATTTAAGGTTAATGTCAATGGGGAAAAAGTAGAGGACAGTGCTAGCTTAAGTGTTATAGCTTTTTTATATTTATAGAAGTTGTGGATTTCAAGCTGGGCCTTGGGAAGACAGTCAAGTTTGGCTTAAGCGGAGGGAACATCTCAGAGGACACACATAGGAGTTGATGAAGGGCCTGGCATGACGACCAGAGTGGCAGGGCTGGGTAGGAGTTGGTAAATACTTGGAAATAATGCTGACCACACAGGAGAGACTTCAGGGCAAGGAAGAGGTAACTGAACTCAATAAAGAAAAAAAGAAAAAAGAAAAAGAGGAAGAAAGAAAGAAAGAAAGAAAGAAAGAAAGAAAGAAAGAAAGAAAGAAAAAAAAAAGAAACTATGGAAGGTTGTATGATAATGTAAGATTATGGGGGAGGAAATGGAGGTCATCCAGGAGACTGTAAAGTAATCTAAGAGGGATGAACAGACCTGGATTAGAAGATTTGCACGGGAAAAATCAGTGGAGAGGGAAACAGGATGGATATTAGCACCCAAGTGGGAATAGTGAAAAAAAGAGAGGTGAATAAGCACGACTTAAGATTACATATTTCAGGGGCACCTGGGTGGCTCAGTCAGTTGAGCATCTGGCTCTTGATTTCGGCTCAAGTCACGATCCCAGAGTTGTGGGATCGAGCCCCACATCAGGCTCCACAGATTATACATTTCAATGATATTTGAAAGGTGCTGGTGTCATTGGCAAAAAAGAAAAATTTCAAGTGAAATTCAGGGGGAAATAAAAATACATTACTTTATACATGGTTAATTTGAAATGTTGTCAAGATGATCTCTGTCATATTTTTTTTTAAATACTCCTTTTTTTTTTTAAACGTTTATTTATTTTTTGAGACAGAGAGAGACAGAGCATGAACGGGGGAGGATCAGGGAGAGTGAGACACAGAATCCGAAACAGGCTCCAGGCTCCGAGCTGTCAGCACGGAGCCCGACGCGGGGCTCGAACCCATGGACCACGAGATGGTGACCTGAGCCGAAGTCGGCTGTTCAACCAACTGAGCCACCCAGGCGCCCCTAAGATCTCTGTCATATTTAAATGCAGGAAATTTTTATATAAAAGGCCAAAAAATAGAAATGTTATCTATCTTTCTGATTTGGTATAATGGAAGAAGTTGTAAAATGTAGAGTCAGTGTACTGCTTAGCTCTACCACATTCTGGTAATCTGATCCTTAAATTGGTTTGCTTTTCTGCAAATCTGGGTTAGTAATAGTTAACTCTAATAATTAACAACATATATATCATAGAGGAGGTGTAAGGACTAAAATGAAACAATGTTTTGAAATCACTATGCACATGATATTATTCATTATTATATTACTAGATTTACTTGCTTTTTATGCAGGAAGAGCAAAGGAAATATACTTGCCACTGAAAGGATTAAAAATGTTCATGTGAGCATCAGTATAATGTGCTCTGTCCCCTGAGAGCCCCTGGCAGCAATGATGCCTCGGTAGCAATGAGTATATGTAGCCCAGATTTTTTCTAAATGCCATTTTCCAATGGAAGGAACCAGTACTTCTTGGGCAAATGGCTGATTCAAGTAAGGAAGTGTTCAAAAAGTGATGGGGCATGTCAACTTGCAGGAGCTTCCAGTGACCTACTATAGAGAAATTGGAGCAACAAAATAAATAATGGAAGTAAGGAATTATAACTCACAGAATAAATCCCTATGAGTTCGTACTACCAGAAATAAATAATTGAATAAATGAATAAATAAGTAAGCAAGAAGGGAAAGCTTTTTCTTCTAGTAGAATTCCACTTAACACATTTGTAAGAAATCATGTAAATTATAAATAATACAAAGGTCAGCAGTTTAGCCTATTTGATAGTTCAAACTATCAAAAGTTCCATAGTGAATTGTTTTTAACTACAGAATTCAGTAAGAATTAGCTGACTGTGTCTAAGGCATCACAGAAGGAGGAATTTAAGAGACACAGTTACCTTGTGGAGTTTAGAACAGCTTTTGCTCTCTCTTGAACTCCCAGATACATTCAGAAAAAGAAATTGTGTTGATATTTATTAATGATTTATTTTAAAGACATAATGAAATTATAAATGCAAAACAGAATTTTTTGTTTTTTAAATATACTTTTGCAGGTTTTTACATAAATTAATATTTTCTTTATTTTTAAGTTTATTGATTTATGAGAGAGAGAGGGACAGCATGAGTGGGGGAGGGGCAGAGAGAGAGGAAAACAGAATCCCAAGACGGCTCCAGGCTCTGAGCTATTAGCACAGAGCCCAACGCGGGGCTTGAACTCACATACCATGAGATCATGACCTGAGCAGAAGTCAGATGCTTAACTGACTGAGCCACCCAGCTGCCCCTACATCAATTAATATTTAAGGAAATGGTACATGTAAAGAACTTCTGGATAGTATTGAATGATATAACCAAATTACCAGCATAGTATTTTGTTTATGATTGTTGTTTTTTGTTTTGTTTTTTTTTTCCAAATAGCTGCACTTGGTTTTTACGAATCACATGTCTTCTTATATTGAACATGGCACTCTTGACATGGCTGATGTCAGCACTGATGCAGTGCTTTTCTAATTTTTCCATTTTATTCCTGAATTCTTTCTGGGTAAAATGGTTATTTAAAAGATCGTTTTTCTGGTAATGGGTAGAAGTATTTTTATTTATTTATTTACTGGTGATATTATATACATAATGTATATAATAACATTGGCAACTGACATTTGTTGAGCACTTTTCATCTTCTTACCAGTCTGGAAGATTTCATTTTATTTAGTTTGAGTAACTCAGATAATCATCTTACTTCTCTGCTTCTTCTTTTTTTTTTTTGTTTTAATGTTTATTTTTGAGAGCAAGTGAGCACCAGTGGGGGAGGGGCAGGGAAAGACGGGGACAGGCCATCTGAAGCAGGCTCTGCACTGATAGCAGAGAGCCCAGTGTGGGGCTGGAACTCAGGAACAGGGAGATCATGGCCTGAGTTGAAGTCAGCCACTCAACTGACTAAGCAAGCCACCCAGGTGCCCCGTCTGCCTCTTTTTTGTAACTGACACACCATGAGTCTGTACGGGAATCTGTGCGATGTGCTGCTTCTATTGCAGTGGTGATAATGCATGACTGAGTTATCCTTTTCACTTTGGCCATGAGAATTAACTTTCTCTTTTATTTACAAAACTTGATTCTCTAATAATTTTCATGAGCAGGCTGCTGCTCTCCATATACAGATAATATTCTCACAACTAATGAATCACTCCCTGGTCTCTTGGAAAAGTGCACTCCATTTCTCATTTTAATTAACTTTGCTACTGCATGGCCAAACTCAATAAAATTTTTCCTTCTGTTTTCTCTGCCTTTAGTAATTCACTTGCTTATCTTAATTGAGCTTGGTAAAATATTTAGATATGTAATGTTGGTTCCCTCTTGACACTAAATTCTTAGTTATAACCAAGTGTATAATGATACTGTAAGTTGAGCATATATTTTAAGTACTATAGAGCACTTGACCACCGATTAGAGAAAACACAAGTACTTCTATTAACGTTACATACATGTTCTCTTTACCTAAATGTGTTTACCTTAGGAGGATTTTAGGTTCTTTTTCTAAGCCTATGTACTTGGAAGTTTTAATACATGAGATGAGAATAATATCCTACCTGGGGCAGCCTAATGCCCTGGTGTCACAGTATTTGACCAGCTTGCTGTGCCCATAATGAGCACTGATTTTCTTCTTATATCATGTCACATTGCCTTAGACACAGCAAATACGCACTGATTCTAAACATCGAATTATTGGGGCACCTAGGTGGCACAGTTGGTCGAGCATCCGACTCTTTTTTTTTTCTTTTTAGTTACGAAAGTATTTATTTATAATGAGAAAAAGAATCACAATGAATTACACATTTTAAAAGTAATAAATACCACATACCATGAAATCCAGATAAATAATATGATATTTTTATTAATTAATGGCCTGAATCACTTTTTTTTTTTTTTTTTTACTTTACATCCACATCAGTTAGCATATAGTGCAACAATGATTTCAGGGGTAGATTCCTTAATGCCCCTTACCAATTTAGCCCATTCCACCTCCCACAACCCTTCCAGTAACCCTCTGTTTGTTCTCCATATTTAAGAGTCTCTTATGTTTTATCCCCCTCCCTATTTTTATATTATTTTTGCTTCCCTTCCCTTGTGTTCATCTGTTCTGTGTCTTAAAGTCCTCATATGGGTGAGGTTATATGATATTTGTCTTTCTCTGACTGACTAATGTCACTTAGCATAATACCCTCTAGTTCCATCCATGTAGCTGCAAATGGCAAGATTTCATTCTTTTTGATTGCCGAGTAATACTCCATGGTGTGTGTGTATATGTGTGTGTGTGTGTGTGTGTGTGTGTGTGTGTATATATATATATATACCACATCTTCTATATCCATTAACCCATTGATGGACATTTGGGCTCTTTCCATACTTTGGCTATTGTCGATAGTGTTGCTATAAACATTGGGTGAGCATCCGACTCTTTATTTCAGCTCACATCATGATCCCAAGGTCATGGAATTGAGCCCTATATTAGACTCTGCACTGAGCATGGAGCCTGCTTGAGAGTCTCTCTCTCTCCCTCTGCCCCTCTCCCCTGCTGGTGTTCTCTCTCTCTCTCTCTCTCTCTCTCTCTCTCTCTCTCTCTCAAATAAAAAATAAATAAATAAAATAAACATCAAATTACTATTTTTGTGTCCTAAACTCAAATTTGTCATAGGTTAGTGTTCTGAATCAAACCCTGAGGACAAGGTTATTTGGGTAAGTTGGAGATTGTATCAAGCATGAGCACATATTACAGAATGAAACATAACCAGAGCTTTTAACATTTTGTGATCAACTATTCTCAGTCACATATATTAACAAGGAAATTCAAGACATTACAAAAGAGGGGACAAAAATTTTTCTGAAATGTATTTTTTTAATTAAAAAAAATTTAAATTTATTTATTTATTTTGTGAGAGACTGAGACAGAGTGAATGGGGGAGGATCAGAGAGAGAGGTAGAGAGAGAGAATCCCAAGCAGGCTCTGAGCTGTCAGCACAGAGCCTGATGCAGTGCTGGAACTCACAAACCGTGAGATCATGACCTGAGCCGAAGTGAGAGTCAGACAGTTAACCGACTGAGCCACCCGGGTGCCCCTGGAGAAATATTTTTCATCTTCTTTGGTACAAGTAATATTTAAATGTTAATTCCCTGTGTTTCCATCTTAAAGTCACACTAATGTTTAAAAACTATTAAACACCCTTTTAATTGTTTTATAAACTATTAACTTTACTATTTTCAGTACAAATTTTCTCACCTTTGTGGGACTTGAAACGTTCCTCTGGAGTACATGAAATTTACCACATCAAGCTGGCATGACCCTCTCAATACCCTATTTGCACTCTTTCTCTCCTAACCTTGATTCTTGTTCACACTCAGTACATATTATTGGCATGTTTAGCTGCCCTAAAGCAGGGCTAAACTCCGGAACTTTCCTTATTCTCTTCCTGCTTTGTTTTGATGTCACTCAAGCTCCTGGGTCGAGGTGCCTACAGGCCAGTGACTCAAGTATATAGGTTATCTAGATATAAGTTACATTGCTGAAATCTAGGTTCCATTTCTTCTAAGATGTATCAGTGCTCCATTGATTTATAAAACTTTTGAAGGACCCCTCCTCTGATATATATAGGTTTCTCCCATTTGAAAGCTGCTAAAAGGCATGCATGTCATTGTAATCCAAAAGGACTAAAACACAAGGAATTGAAGTGTGATGCTCATTTAGACGTTAAAGGCTGGGTACGTGGTTGTGCCCACGTCAGGGTAGTTTCCAGACTCTCAAGCGGAGACAAACCTGTATGTAGAGCACGCCACCAAAGACACTTCAGTTACAACAAACAGTATATCGTAACTGACTTTAAAACCTTCTAACAGTCCTGCACACTAAAGCACAGCGGAGTTAAATGGGAGCTCTGTGATTCCACATATCCTAAAGAAGCAGTTTTTCTCTGTGTGAAACCACATGCATTTTCATGGACGATTCAGGGATAAAAACACATCTGGGCAAGACACAAGAGTGGAATGTATAGACAAAAGCTTTAAGGGTTCAAAGGCTTTTTCTTTTTTTCCCTTCTCTTTCCTCTTTGAGCTCAAGTATCATTGAATGCCATGGAGTAAATGAGGTCAAGAATTTGACCTAACAGACTAACAAAGTTGATTAGGAAAATGTCTCTACCATATAAAAGAAAAAATAGAATACTATCCTGAAATGTCAAAACTATCAGACCCTAAACTCTGATACAACTTGATTAGAGTTTTTTTTCCTAATTAACTCATTTCAAAGTAGGTTCTTATTTGAGAACATCTATGGTTGGAATTCCGTTGTTCTTAAGGTATGATGTGTATGTATATGTGTACATATGCATGTGTATACAAATATGTCTATGTTTCTCAAAGTTTTACTTTTATATGTGTTTTATCTCTCTCTGCTCTTTTTTCCTCTGAGTTTTCAATAAATTGAAGTTACAGTGTTGTAGTTTTACTATAGTAGGTACTCAAATGTACTTCAGGGATTGATCATTTTAACAAGCTTTATCAAAGGGATGGATCCTTTTCATAAGCATGTGAAATTGAAAACAAATTTTGTAAGTTAAACAGTATTGAAATTTAAAGTATAGAGTCATTCCACAGAGCAGCGTTGTACTTTGCAAGTATATCGTGAGGTATGGTAGTCGTGTCTCAACCAGACTCGGCCCATGAGGGCTTTTGGGATCTGGCTTTAGAATAGATCTAGCTGCAGACACTGGGCCCAGCAGACTATGATCAAAGATGGGATCATGTGTCACTAAGATAAATAAAAATATTTCTGACATATCAAGGAACAAAGCAAACTGGATAGGGAGAGCCTCTTAAGAGTTGTAATGTGGTTTATATAACAAAAAGGTCTTTCATGATAAGAAATGCAAAGAAGCAGGACAGAATGGTTAGAACTATCAAGTACTCAAACCATCTGTAATACCTGTATCTCTAACAATCAAAATAGTATCAACGAAGATGTCTAAGTCCTAGATGTTTTCAACAGGAATCTCTTAGAAGAGTGGGGGACAGATGAAGTCAGTTTCACAGATCCAAAATTCAAATGGTTAATATGAAGTCTGTTTATCAAATTGCAGAGGAAGGTCTAAAATTTCCTGGAAGTTAATTTTTTTCACTGGACTGCGGAACAAACCCAAGGACATAAATATATAGCAAACTGGACAAGGAGGACTACTGAGGTACTATTGGCTACAGAGACAAAACATAGCACATAAAGAGGTTTAAATGCCATTTCTGCTCTGCTGAACAATGAGATCAGGGGTCTGTATGATACCTTTATAACATAGAAAGAGCCATCTTCCATTATGTTAGTGTGGGATATTAACAAACTGAACCGTATCAGATTATAAAACAAAGAGAAAGTAATACCTTATCAGAGATCATTTTTAACGTTTGTTCCCCAAAGCAGCTAAAATTGAATGTTACCAAAATAGAAACAACATATTTCAGTAAAATTGACATTTTAAAATGTCAGCGGTTAATGGAAGCTACTTTCACTCTTACTGATGATTCTTTTTTTGGAAGAATTTAGTATAAAATTAAGTTGTCGTGACATACTTCTTGATCAACCAAATATAACATGACCTATGTGTTTAGTAAAATTTGACAAAATTTGGGTAGAATCTTGCCATAAAGTTTAATGAATTATCAAAATATGAAGTCAGAAATAAATGTTATTGCCTTAGGGATTTAGAAGCTGGGAATCCTTACTTTGTTTATTTTTATTTTTTTAATGTTTGTACATTTATTTTTAGAGAGGGAGAGTAGGACATGGGCAGACAGAGAAGGAGAGAGAGAAAATCCCAAGCAGGCTCCACACTGTCAGTGCAGAGCCTGACGTAGGGAGGGGCTTAAATTGATTTCCATGAACCGTGAGATCATGACCTGAGCCAAAAATAAGAGTTAGATGCTTAACTGACTGAGATACCCAGGTGTCCCTGGAAATTCTAATTGTAAACATTAGAATGTCATAAAAAAGAAGGCAAGATTTTAAATTTTTATGGTGCTCCTTTCTTCAAGATGCACCTTTATTGCAGTTAACATACATCTAAATTACTGATATCTAACAGTGGAAAAATTGGGGAGTTCCACCTGCCCCCTTGAATTGGTTGTTTATCATGAACAAAAGTAGGAAACGCATGTCTTTTCTATGACTACTTGCTATAGGCTGATAACTGTAAGGTATTTTCCTATGAATTTGTTATATTATTGGTTGTTGTCTACAGAGGTTAGTGTTTGTGTTGAAAGCAAAACATGTTAGAAGGAAAGGTATATATGAATAAATAAAGAGAGACAGTGGAGAGAAGGAGAAAGAATTGAGTGTCATAGGTAAGAAGCAATGTCAGAGAAGGTCATGGCCAAAAAGAAGTGAGGTCTGTGCAGAGGATTAGTTGTGACTGTAAGGGTAGGGAACTATGGATAACCCATCATCCTCAATAAAAAAGAATGAGATAACACAGAGCAACTCTATGGGTGGAAAGAATGGAATGAATAGAGGTTTCCAGGGCATATAATACCTTAGAGGCCCACGATGGCCAAGCCATGGAGTAATCGGGGGGAGGGGGGCGGTGTGTATGTGTGTGTGATAGACATTCATTGTAAGAGTAATCTATTTGTCCCTCTAGAGAACAACTGGAGTGTTTCTCTGGCATCAACAGTGATTACTCTGCATAGGCTTTAGGCATGGCTGGAATATCCAGTGTGATTAATAGTCTTATCCTTACTTAATAAACCATCTTCTGGTTTGTGGCCACTATTGCTCTTATAGCCATTTGCATAATTGTTCCTCTTTTCATTCCTGCTTATATTCAAATGATTACCAGTAGGTTCAGTACCTCGACCACTTCATGACAAAATCAAACATCTGAAAAAATAATCTAACAAGAGCTGACAGAATGGTAATGCGAACAAACAAAGGAGCATTTACTGGCAATTGAATAGATTGCTACAGATTGCCATTCCCAGAGATTTACTGAAGAATGTATGTGTACATCAGAAATACTGCCCATTTGCCTCTTTTTATTTAAATGACATGTTCCAGCCTGGCATAGAGTGCCAAATAAATATTTATGGGATAAATGAAATGAATGTTTGTGAAAACCAATTGCATTTTAAATGTGTCAAGAAAGATTTTTTTTATTGTTTATGTATTCAGTAATCAATTATGAGTGTCTGCTCTATTAGAGACATTGTCAGAAGTCCTAGGAACAAACAGACAAATAAAATATAGTGTCTGTCCACCATGAGCTCATAGTCTAGTGAGGAAGACAAGCATGTAAAAAGATGATTACAGTGCAGGGTAGCTATCGCTGTGATGACTCTGTGTTCACAACAGGCCCTCAGTCTTCTGTTGGCCAGGCAGGGAGGGTTCCAAGAGAAGTCTTGTAAATACAGTGGGAGGGAGGGAGGTGATACGCGTGGAGGATTCCTTGTTTATAAAAGTCCAAAAGAAATTACAAGAGAAAAGGCAAAGATAAGATAGGGGAGCGGGGCCACATCATTCAGGACTCTGTAGAGCACATTCAAGGTTTTGTCTTTTATCGTGGAAATTATAGGAAGTGCCCTGAACAGCTGTGAGCTTCAGAAAGCTCACTCCAGCTATTGTGTGGGAAATGGATTTGGAATAGAGCAAGGCCAGAAGCAGGAAAATATTCAGGGGAGAGTTCTAGTAATTCAGTCAGGAAATGATGAATTCCTGACCTAAAGTAGTGACTAAGAGATGGAAAAATGCAGACTCTTTAGACCTAAATGTATGGGAAAAGGAATGTCAAAAACATCAACATTTCTAGCCTGAGCAGCAGAGAGTATAGGGTGCTGGTCAGTTGAGCCAGAGGAGGCAGGGCCAGGAACAGGTTTGAGGAGAACACATACTTAGGGGAGAGATTCTTTATTGACTTAGGAAAGCCCTGAGAATATTTAAATACTAGCTCTAAAGAGCTAATAGAAAGGAAAAACATTTTTATTAGAAATATTTTTAATAAGTGCTCTTAAAGCAAAAACTCTTCTTAGGTTTGAGAGACAGATCTGCATTTTCTTATATTTACAATCTTTCCTTCCTTCCTTCCTTCCCTCCTTCCCTTCTTCCCTCTTTTATTTCTTTCTTATTGTCCTGAAGAGTAGGTAAATTATATGCTGACCTCATAGGATGATTTATAAACTTATGACTCTAAAGATTTAACACATACAAATATTAGCGGAAGAGTCTATTTGCTGTAGCTCATTATTACACAGATTGGAATACTAAAGTTCAGATTGGTGACTGGCAGTGCTCTGCCCAGTGTTTGTTCCTTAACGACATATGGCCAACAACATTGTAGCTCAGAGGACATAAGACCACAATGGCACAGTTTTAGGAGAATTGAATTAATGATATTGATTTTATAATATTTTTAGTTTTAGTTTTCCCAGGGTTTTGATTGCCTATAAAATTATTCTCTCTTCCAAAAAAAAAAAGTAGGATATAATTAAAAACTTTACCCCAAAATTTCCCATTATCCAGGGGAACAAATGATATATAATCAAGATATTTATTCTAGTATGAATAGTAGGTAAAGGATTATAAACTATTATTTATACTTTAAGGTACATGGAATAAGTTTGCTCAAGAGAGATCTTGAAATAGAACCCAAATTAAATATCAGTTGGACAATGAAATTCAGATTCTTTTTGGTGCTCTAAGTTTTCTCAGCCTTTGAAATAAATTGAATTTAGTCAATCATTCTGTAATTGTTAATTTAATTCTTGATTAAATGCATACTCAACATGTAATTTAAAAAATTAATAATAATGTATTTTATAATCACTGAAACTTCTTGACTTAGTATTTTAATGTATAGTATAAGGAAATCAGTTACCATCCTCATAACAAGTCAGGTTTAATTGGTAATTTTGATAAATACTTAAATCTGCCCCAGTTTGAACTAATATTAAAAATTTAGTTTGAACTTGAGTTTGTTCTTAATTGATCAGTTCCTGGCTATAGCCTGGCAGTGTATTTTAAATGTCTATGTCTCCTGTCTAATTTCAAAGAGTGTATGTGCACGTGTGTGTGTGTGTGTGTGTGTGTGTGTGTGTGTGTGTTTGCGTGTGCACGTGCATTTATTTTGTTGGGAAGTTACTATTTTAAAATACTTTGAGAGAAATAGATTAAAACATTTGAGTGTATGATTACATTGAACTGGGCTCTGCTTTAAATTGAAGAGACTTTTTCAGTAATGGCAAATGTATCAAAACATTTAAGCTTCATATTGCATGTCATAACCCAAAAAATTTATGAAAAGTTGCTATTTCTCTAGAACCTCTAGGGTTCTCTAACTGAGAATATGTGTATGTAAAATAATGCCTGTGAACCATCAAAGGAAAACTGTCCATATAGGAAGTGAAATGAGACTTGAGAGATATGGAAAGGATAAATGAACTTTTATTTGCTAATCTCAGCCATGGAAAATTTATTTGAGCTTAGTGGTGGGGTTTCTTATATACTTAACAATAGTAAGACATTATTTGAAGAGGTTGATTATAAATTCTTGCTAGGATAGCACTCCCGTTTATCTTGTTCTAATTAATGATCAAGCATGGTGTGTAACTACCATGGCATGTGAGAGACCATTTTCATAGATAGGTCTAGACAACTGTGGCATGCATCATATAGAGTATAACCGGTCAGCTTGTGAAGAGTTACATCCTCTAAGAACATTGTTCCTCTAGGCACTAGACTTTACCCCATTCAGTGATCAACACTTGTGCTGTGCACCATTCATTCATCTTAAAATCCCCTTAACAGAGTCCTTTTCAGATTACCTCTATCCACTGTCTCCCTAGTTTACAGATGGAAACTTACAAGAAATGTTAATAAACTAAAATACTGACTTAGGTTTCAGAAAGTAACTATTAAAGCCTGATTGCAATGGAGCCCCCTTCCTGCTTTTTTATTTTCATCCTTGACTCTTTCTACAAATAAAGCCTTGGGAGAGCCCCTGCGTTAGTAGTTATCCATTTTCTGAGTATTATGTGAATATGTATTTTTCTTCAGAAAAAGTAGGAGTGCACAATGGCTAAATTGTTTTATGTTGTGTTTCAAAATGCTGTCCAATATGACAGCACGTCACGAACTAGTCACGTGGCACTTTAGGCTTGTTTTGGACACACTACACTTCTTGGCTCATAGTGTCTTTAATGTCAGTTACCGACACTTATTGAGTGCCCACTTTGTGCCGGGCATTGTGTGGAGTAGCCTTTAGAAAACTTCTCAAGTTGTTAGCACTGTTTACTAAAGAATGTCCTCCTTTATGTACTAGGAGTCAAGAGGCAGCAGTTTGGAATGAAAATAATAGCTGGGAGGAATGTAAAATTAAATTGGTTAATTGATGTTTGTGGGCACATAAATAGCTTGGCAATATTCATTTTGATTAATTTGTGGACAGCATAAACAGTAAAACTCATTTATCCTGACCTCAATTAGAAAAGTTATGCCACATGTTAATATGGAGAATCTGTGTAGATCTATAAATTATGCAACAGTTTTCCTGATTGATCAATTATATAACAGATCCAACTGGTAAAAATAGTTACATGTTTAACTTTTAGCTAAAGAAATTATATTGAATGCACCCAAACAGAGGAGAAAATAACGTGCTGTCTCCTGTGTTGCATGGAATGTTCTAGTTTTATTTCCACAGGTCAGTGATTCCCAAAGTTAGGGGAATTTGTCCCTGGTTTCACGTGATTGGACATGGAGAATTCTGCACACAATAGGAGTAATGAAATATTAGTTTAATCAGATAAATACATTTGACCAAAACAATCAGTTTTGAATTACAGCTAGCATGGTTTAAAAAAGGAAAAAGCTGTTGGTGGGGAGAACCGGGGGAGGTGGATTGTAATCTGAACAGTTTTCTAAATTCAGGATAACTCTTACATACTAATGATCTGCAAAATGCAATCAAAGTGGTAACTATCATGTTAGGACTTTTATGCTGCAATGATAGTTTAGATTAAGAGACTGCACTTTGCTTTTTTCATTTCTGTGATACATATCCTTGCATAACCCTTACCACTTGGAAGAGAGAAAAAAATTAAATTCCATAATTCTGAGTGAAACATTCTTTCAGATTTGCTACTTTCAAGACTCCTGGCAAGATACGTTTTTCAGTATTTTTAATATTGATAGCACTTGCCCTTTAAGAACAAATCAATTGACATATATGAGGGAGAATAAAATCCTTTCTATTTTATGCAGCTGATTTGCAAAAACATTGTGCTACAAAATCCTATAAAGCTGTCCTACAACATCAGTTTTCCAGACCGAGACCATTTCCAGGTGAAAGCTGTTTTACTCTTGTGAGATGTAGAAAACCGGCAGGGTGAGGTGTCCAAAATGTTTCCCGTTTTTCATTGGAGCTAATTTTCAGGGAAGGTGGAGCAAGAGCAAAAGGGTCTTCACCTTGCAAAAGAGCTCCTAGATACCAACAGTTTGTCGTGTTTCACACAATGGTCCTTTCAGCTTCCCTTGTGAGTGTCCCACGGAAATGCCACTGAATGCAGATAGCTCGTAGAACCAGGGACTTGTGATGCAAGATATTGAGTTGTTCTTATCTTTCTCTCTCATGCCAGCTAACTAAAGAGATGGGCAGCGTCAACTCCCCTCTTGTTAGATGTATTTTCAAATGTAAACAAGTAAGGTTGCATGGAACTGAAGAACTCCAGAGCTGGAAGGGATGGAGTCTGACCTCCTCATTTTAAAAAAGAAAACTAAAGCTCAGATTTGATAAAGGTTACACAAATCCATGCAGGGAAATTAGTGATCAAACCAAAATCTGGGATTAGTTTTTCCTAGCTAAGAGGTCTTTTCATTCCTCTGCAGGAGCTGTGATCAAACTCTTTAGGTTAAATTCGAGAACTGATAAAGTTATTTCTTCTCCAAGGGGTTAGTTTTCTGATGATTCTATAATCGCTGCTTCATATTTAAAAGGTGAACTTTATAAAACTGCAGTGGTCAAAACTGCTTTGCTGTCATAGGGACTTTAACAGCTACTTTCAGAAGATTGCAGTTGAGAAGCTGGCTTTTGTTCTCCGTCCTTAATCGCTTTTCTCCTGATGGATTTGAAACAGCAATACAGATGAAATAATAACAGTAAAAGTCCCTGGAAATTTAAGAAGGATATTGAAACTATGTCACGTCATGGGGGCTTTGAATTTCACTTTCTAAATCATGTACCAAATGCAAGTATCCTGCTCTAAGTGTGGCCAAACATGCAAATATTTGCTTTCTGAGTAATTTGCCCTAATGACTTTGAAGCATTTTTGAGAAACAGTGGTGACATTGTTCTGCCCTGGCAGAAAGCATATCCCTTGTCAGATGTCCACAGAGATCCCAACAGTCTACGGGTACATTAGTAAGGCATGGGTAGTACACAGTATTTGCTAACTTTGCCTTCTGATTGGCAAAATGTTAGGTATATGGGTTGTCACCTCATCAAGGTTTTGTTACAAGTCTGCCCAGCAGCCAATCTTAGTTTGCCACTAGGAAATGGAACTAGCAGTGTTTTAACTTCTAAAATAATGCTCTCTTCTGCAAACTCCTCTCACCCTTGTTTTTGATTACGTAGAAACCACCATGGGCAAAGTCTGGGGTAATCACGAGTAGTATGAAGTTGTTCATTTGAAAGTTCTATTTTTCACACTTCGATAGCTTCCAGATTGATAATTTAAATCTGTTTGGCCAGGGGCGTCTGGGTGGGCGTCAGTTAAGCACCGACTTCGGCTCAGGTCATGATCTCGCAGCTCATGGGTTCGGGCCCAGCGTCGGGCTCTGTGCTGGTAGCTCAGACCCTGGAGCCTGCTTTGCATTCTGTGTCTCCCTCTCTCTGTGCCCATCCCCCGCTTGTGCTCTGATTCCCCCCCCCCAAAACATTAAGTAATTTTAAAAAAAAAATAATGAAGTCTGTTTGGCCAGAAAATGGAAAATTTTAGCAATCACAGGGGCACCAGCAGTTTATATTTGCCTTTCCTTTTCCCATACTCGTTTAGGCACTAAACTTTAGTAGTGGGACTTTGTTGCCACCTTGGATCCCTAATGATAAGGAGGGTAGGTGTTATTCTCTTCAGCAAGCAGAACATTTTTCTATTGGGGAAAGGATGGGAAGATTTCCCTGGGATGAAGGAAAGAGAGAAGGGTAGAAAACTAATTGGTAGATGTTTAGAAAAATTATTTTGTAAGAGTTGTTAACACGTTTCTTTTCTGGTTTATGTTCTTAGTGTACTTTACAACATTTTTTTTTCTTTTGAAACAAAACACTACAAATTATTTTCTAGGAAAATTTACCCTAAACAATGTTAATATTTTTTAAAGGCTAATCAGAGTGTTTATTGTAAATGTGGAAATGAAATCAAAGATTTGTCACACTTAAAAATGTTTAAAATTATTAAATCTGTTACCATTGAAGTGTAAAAAGGTTACCACAGTGCAGTTAAATATTGAAAAAATCAATTGCCCTCCTATCGGTGGCTGCCTTTTATTCATTTACTTAACAAGCATTTAATACTGCCGTGTGCATTTTACATCTGTGAGGTCAAGGAGAGAGACAAGGCATATTCTGTAAAAAAAGCAAATAGCTGATAGTAGTCCCACCTTCATTAAAAAAGATAGAACAAATTAAGGGACTAATATAAGTGTAATTAAGACTTGTAGGAAAAAGTGATTTTAAGATGTGCTTTGAAAGAGACGATGAACAGGGACTGGTGGAGAAAGGGGGATGTATGCTTGGCTGAGGCAGAAGCCACTTGAGGGCATAGCGGTAGAATGGGTAATGTATTAACAAGACGGAAAGATTCCAGGAAATGATTCATGCTGTTAAAGCACTACAAAATTATTTATCAAGCACCTAGGGACATATTTCCCTAAGCTGGAGTGGTTAAATATTCCTCTCACATGTGTAAGTACAGGTATTCAGATCTAAGCTCTAGAATGAAGGAATGAGGCTAGAGAGAATTTTTAGGATTTGCCTCCAGGTTTTAAGTTGCATGATCTCTATTAAAAGACTGTTGAATATTAAATTTTTAGGTTTTAAAAACACTCGACTAACTGATTCTGAAAGAGAGAAAAAAAAAACTGTACCTCTTTTAACAGCTAGCGAAATCTTGGTTCATAATCTGAATAAGATCGTTCATGTATATTCAAGAAGAAGCACCTGTTTTAAGACTTTGTAAGGCCCTGTAAGGCTCTCAGCACCTTAGAGAAGATAGGAAATTTTAAAACCCATCCTTTTAGGAGAGTTGCTAAACACATGATTAAACATCATTTCTTATTTAATTTCTACAGTACACTGTTCAAGCATGTGTGGCATTTAATGAGGAATTACTGTATTGTGATAAACCATTAGTTTATGTAAAAATAACATGAGCAACACAAAAGGTTTTGCCTGGTACATCTCAGCTACCAGTCTGATCTTGTTACTGATACTGAAGCTTCATCTTTATGAATACTTTCACCTACACCTGTCACATCCCCCCCCGCTTTTCTTAAGTTGTTATCTAAATTCCAGTTAGTTAACATAGAGCATAATGTTAGTTTCAGGTGTACAATATACTGATTCAACACTTCCATACATCATTCGGTGCTGATCACAGCAAGTGCACTCCTGGAACCCCATTAAACCTTTATCATTTAAAATGTTTGGGTTATGCTTGTCTTTAACATGAATGGAGAAAATATGCCCCCTCCATTTTTATCATAATATTATTGGTTCAGTCAATATTTTTTTAAAAAAACTTTTAAAATATGCTATCATCTGTAGCTGAAAGATAAAAATAATTTCACTGAATACTGTCAGTGCCTCTCAGAAATTGGAATGTAAGGGTAGGATCCTTATAGTAAATAGTATACACTAGGTTCTTAAGCTCTGGGATAAAGAGCTATTCAAAGAGGATTGGTAAAACAAACAAACCAGCATGGGGCTGTAAGAATCAACAATGCAAAAATACCATTCTTGGATTTGAGTTTGTTAGGGCTTTGGACAGCAATATAGAGTGATAGACTATTTGAGGAATGCTGTTTTTAATTTAAATAAATAATAAAAGTGACGGGCATTTTTAGTTTTTAGAAAATGGCAAATCAGAAAGGTGAATTTTATCCTATCAAATGAAATGTGGTTGATGTCTAAATATCTTCCACATCCTGTGTTCCCCAAATGATTGCTTTCAATTCAGTAGATTTCTTTAACATTATTTAATACATAATGTGGATGGGTGATAACAAACATCTAAATCTTTATCCTGCCATTGAGTAGTTTAAAACCTGTTTAGAAGATATGAGAAAAGAAAGCAAATAACAAGGATAGGACTAATAGTAAAGCAATGACATATATAAAGTTTTAGAGAAAACCCTAATGGGGGGTAAGGGGAGGAATAAAGTTTCATCAATAATAGTCAATAACAAAGTCTTGATGTATGTCACAATTGGCGTCATAAAGCTACTGTGCTCTCATCTCGGTGGGAAACAATTTCTTTCAAAGATCTGTAATGTGGTTTCAAAGATAGTATGTATGTTTTTAAAAGCCATTCTCAATTATTCTTTTATAAAGCTGGAGGAAACATTTTCAGAATATTAAAAGTTAAACTTGTACGTAAAGCAAAATGTTTGCTCTACCGTAGCACAATCATGAATAATGGAAAACTGTAGATACTTTGTAAAATTCAAAACATCCAGACCAAGGTAAAATGACTCATTTTGATTGCTGTGTTTCCGATGAATTTTAAATGCTGCAAGGACAACCAGTTATTTTCTGTAAAAGATCATGAGAAAGACGATGTATGTTAGCTGAGTGCTCGCCTCTTGGTTTAAACAATTACAAAAATAATTTCTATCTATTATGTGGGTGAAGCGGACTCATTAGCAGATTTGGTGTTCTGTGTAAGTAGAAAGATGGAGGGGGAAAATCAAAGGATTCAGAGGCATTCACTGAGTAATGCAAAAATTCTCATATGTAGAGACATTTTACACAGCAGGAACTTAAGTCCATGTGTAGAGCAGGCTGCTCACATGGTGAAAAACAAAACAACACCGCCCCCTCCCCTGCTCTCTCTTGGCCTCACCCCCCTCACTCCATTGACATGCATAGCTGGCCTGGTAGGTGTAAAAATAGACTGGCAGAGCCTGAATTGGAAATGGTCACCGAATGCAGCCTGCAGTTGCTGGGGTTTTGAGTTCTCTCTCACACCAGCAAGCCAGCCAGCAGATGGGGAGAACTTGTGAGGGGCGTTTAGGGGACTTGAGCGGAGGAGCCAAAGATCGTCTGGATGAATTGTCCGCATTAGTGTCCCCCAGGGAGCCCTGGACAGAGCACAGAGGGCAAGCACGGGCCCAGGGACGGCAGGAACTGTAGGAGTGAGATGGGTAATGCAGCTCTCTGCCCGTCTTGTCATGCGGATAAGAGCGTAAGAGTACACGGACACATGCAGGAGTTGGACAGAACCCCAGACTACTATGGCTGTAACAGCGAGGACACCCAAGAGCTTGGGGTGTGGGTAAGTTCTAAGCCACAAACGAGAAGGAGGGGAGGGTGGTGCCATAAGAATCAACAGTGGACCTCATTGGTCAACCTCTAAGCTTCCTAGAAGGAAGTAGACAGAATAAACCCAATGTGACCAAACTACCCAACTGCCTCGGGTTCAGCGGCACGCTGTTGTTTCCTCTTGGAGCCATGCAGTGTCACATGTCTGTTCCTCCTGAGTTGGCTTTAGCTGTGAATTGAGATTTGGAATAAGCAACGATGTTGTCTTTTTAATTTGAAACTCTGTCCCAAGCTGAACATGTATTTCATTATAGAGTGACTTGTAGCCTCAAGACACTTACATTCAGGGTGTCAAATTCTTTTGCCTGTTTATATATTCATGTATGGTTCATTTTCCATTAGGTCACAGGGCATTTTTTAAGCATATGCTAACATCAACTCCCAGGTGCAGCTTATAAAAGTGTTTTTCTTCCAATATTTGACTAACCTCAGTGGAAAGGCCTTTAAACACTGTCCTGATTACGATAATAATATTTTGTGCAGAGGCTTAAAAGTTGAGCAAATATCTAAGTGACTTTCAGATTTTTGTAATTCATTGTCATGATATGTTCCTTAAAATAGTTACAAAGGTTTATTGTGAATTGGGGGGGGGGCGCTAAAATCTCTTTCTGAAATCTTTTGATTTTCAAATTTGCTGGAGAATAAAGTTGATCTTTGATCTGCCAGGCCCAGGAATTTGACCTTATTGCAAGTTATTTATTTCAGAGAGAAACCATGAGACTAAGATGTGTAGGATTTCTGAGTAAAAGAAACAGAGGGGTTGGACTCATATTTAGTTTGTGTACCTGATATTTCCAGGGGTGAGAATAACAAGTAGGTGAGGGTCTGAGGTGCTCTTTGGCCTTTTCTCTGATCTGGATGAATTTCATAATTTCCTAGCATTGAGTCTGTCAGACCACAGTGAAACTGAAACAGAAACTAAGAACTTACCAATACAAACAATCTGCAGAGGCAGTGTGTGCAATTAGCAGAAGTGAAAAGAAAGTCTGTCAGCACTGTAGTGAAAAAGAGGACAGTGCTTCTGGAATGGGGATGGAAGTCACCAGGCAAGAGAATTAACTTGAAAGGCGGGGAGCTTGGCAATCCCATGGGGGAGGGGAGAACACCTGCCTGAACAACCACACAGCTGAGGTTTCTCCTGGGGTTAAGGCTTAAATTATCCCCATCCACCAGGAGAGTCACTCCAGATTTCTGATCGGCCACTTCTAGTGCAATTTCTGAACTGAGGTGTCAGAAAAGGTAAACTTTTTTGGTAACTTTTTAGTAACTCTGCATGCTTGCTTTGTTGCAATATGTAAATATATTCCCTGAGAAGTAACCGTCTTGTTTAAAAGGTAATTTCTATGAATATTTTTTATTAACTTAGAATGTAGACCATTCTTACAAATGTTAGTTAATAATTCCTTCAATATTTTTGTTACCTAAGTGTATTCCATTTTTCACCTTTTAAACATCATTAAGAAAAATGTAATGCATTAAAATAAGTTAAAGGTGCTTTAAAAATTAAATATAGGTAAACACGAGCACGTGTCAACATGGTTTTGAGGTCCAAGGGCTGGAATGAGAAATTCACTCAAAACTTCAGAGTTCAGAAGACAATGAAAAATGTTTTAAGAGGAAGACATAATCACCAGCAAGAAAGACCATCCCCTGGTTGAAATCCTTCTATTCCTATTAATATAGATAGGTTCTGAAAAATGGGAGTTGACTTTAAAAATGTATTACAATCTGATTTCTCTGAATTAAATAACATTCTTATAACCTGCTGATTATTGAATAAACTCTTCTGTCAGAGATTTTATAGATGGGAGCGTATAATGATTGCTGTGACTTAGAAAGTTATAGTAGAGGTTGAAATCCACCTGTTGTCCACCTTCGGAAGTGATGTTCTGCTCAGAATTTCTCCACTTTGGCTGTGGGACCAAAAACCAAAAAATAATTAATTTCTAATACCAAGGGTGACTTAAACTGAATATGTGGTTGTATCTTGCTGAAGTTTTCTGAACTTAAGAACTGTGTCATCTTTTCTTTCATGTTAAGTGGGTACTACAAGACTGATGTCACTCTCTGAATCATGTAGATAAATGTGTTCCTTAGTCACTTTCCATCATTCATGTTTGTCACAATTAATGATAAACAGTTGTTAAGAACTTTAGAACTGATTGACTTATATTTTTATTTTGTTTTTTTGGGGGGGAGCAAGACAGAAACAGTGGTACTGGGCACTTTTTTCTTGGAAATAAACTTAGAAATGTTTTATATAATTTATTGTATTGTTAGGCCAGAAATTTCACATAAATAAATTTTCCAATTTTTTTTTTCATAATCAGAAATCAGCTTATGGGGAAAAGTAAAATTTGAGATGCTAAAACAGCTTTTTGTGTAAATTAATACTTCATTTTTTCTGTAAGTTTTATTTAGAATTTTGAATATTCTGGCATTTATTTGTATAGATAGTATAGCAATGAGGAATATATCAGCAATTGTGTTGGAAGTAAGTAACCAAAAATAATTTCTCCTTGAACAATGTTATTGTATGTCTATATTTGCAATTCCACTTATGTATAAGCTTGCAAGTTTTTTATAAAAATGATAAAGGAAATCAGACCAGAATAATTTCCAGATGTGTTACATAGCAAAACACAGAAATTATACCAAAAAAAAAAGAAAGAAAATGAAACTCAATATTATTTTGGCATTATGACTATTTTTTAAGTTTTAAAACAACTTTTTAAAGGTATAGTAAAAGAGATGAACAGCTATTATGCCAAAAATTTTTTTAATTCTATAACTGGACAAATAATATGTTATTTTCATAGCGCATATACTAATTAAGGCTTACATTCCAGAGCAGAATTAATTAGCAAGCATTTTTTTTTTTTTTTTTTTTGTAAAGAACTAGCGAGTGAACATTGTAGGCGTTGCTGGCCACCTGGTCTCTGTCACGGCTACTTCTGTCCGCTATTGTAGAACAAAAGTGGCCATGGACAATAGGTAAACAAATTGGGGTCTGGCTGTATTCAAACTTTTACTAAATTTTTCTATTATTATTCCATTGCTAACTTTTCAATTACTAAATATTAATTTAGTTACTCTTTTCCTATTTTGTAAAGATATAAATTAAAATATTAATAAGTTACCATTCCACTAACAAAGATGTAAAATATGATAATATTTAGTCTTAGAAGATTGCCTTGAGAGTGATGAACTTTCCTGGGTGTGCTGTAAGTTTTTCTAATTATTTGAAAAGCAATTTGGAAATACATTTCAGACTCTAATTACAATTTCTGCTTTTCAATTTTCTAGTGCAGTGAGGACTCTAGTAGCAGGCAGGTATTTTCAGGGAGACAAAAGAGGAGGTAGGTAAAGCTTCTGGGCAGATTCCCACCTCCAACAGCAGCTAATGGGCTGGACTGGACTCCAGTCCATTTGTTGTGAGTATTCCCAACACTCTTAAACATTCCTCCTTTCACTCAAATTTTAGGGGCATGAGAGAATTATACTCCTTGAGACCTTATTCCAAATCCACTGAGAAAGTAACTGCCTTCCTAGTGAATATATAAAGCTCCTGAGCATATGTTAGGGTTTTCCTCTGAAATGTGGTTGCCTCTTACTTTAGACTTTAAAGGACTTGACGATCTATTATTATCACAGTTAGTTTTTTTTTTCAGCTTTTCAATTTTTGTGAATTTCAATGTAACTGACACTCAATGTTATATTAGTTTCAGGTGTACAACATAGCAATTCGACTCTATGTTATGCTGTGCTCCCCACAAGTATACCGACGGTCACCATACATTGACTATATCTCCTGTGCTATACCTTTTGTTCCCATTACTTATTCATTTCACAACTTGAAGCCTGTATCTTCTACTCTCCTTTACCCATTTTGCTCATCTCCCCACCCCCTTCCCATCTGGCAATCATCAGTGTGTTCTCTGTGTTTATAGTTCTGATTCTGTTTTTTTGTTTAGTCTTTTGTTCTGTTTTTTTTTAATTTTTTTTTTTTTAGATTCTACATGTAAGTGAAATCATATGGTATTTGTCTTTCTCAGTCTAACTTCACTTACCATGTTGTCACAAATGGCAAGACCTCATCCTTTTCTATGGCTGTGTAATATTCCATTATGTATATATATTTCTCACATCTTCTTTATCCATTCATCTCCCAATGGATGCTTGTGTTGCTTTCATATGTTGGATATTTTAAATAATGCTATGATAAACATAGGAGTACCTATAACTTTTTGAATTAGTGTTTTCATTTTCTTTGGTTAAATATACAGTGGTTATCAGTTAACACTTTGACATTTCCTTACAGAGGAAGCATGTGGAGCAGATAGGAATCCAGAACAAAGTTCAGTTGTTTTAAAATTCTTATTCAGAATAAATCCGCATAATGGTTCTAGTTTTTCCTGTTGATCACAGAAGGGAAAACTGCATCATCTCTCACATTCCTTTTCATTTTCACTTATGCAGATAACTGGTATACATATTCCAAGTTCACCTACAAAAAAAGAAGCTCTTAGAGATGCTTTATAGTCTTTCCCCTTGTTTCCAGGATAGCTGTATCTGGGACATGAGTCAGCAAAGCCATGAGGAATCCAAGTAGGCTCCAGAGATGGCTTATTGACCATGCTTTGGTAAAATGCAATCTAGAACAACATGAACAAAATCATTTTATGTTCTTCTTGGCTTGTATTTTTATTATGGCATCATTTATAGATTTGTATGTTGCTCTAAGTGTACTCTCTATTTTTCTGGCACTGAAATCATGTATTTTTAATTGTAGTTTCTTTGCTGTATCACATTACTTTGCTTTGTCCCAAGAACAAAACCACAAATTTGTTGCGTCATCAAAAACATTACTTTGGTTACCTGTCCTAGCTGATTTTTGAGCTATTAACATTCTTCACTTTTTTATCAGTTATGCTCAGAGATTTTTATTTTCTTGGTTCATTTATTTGAACAATTTTTCCAATTTCCATGAAGAATTTTATCTTGTTTGTATCAACCTTTTGTTATTCTATAAGTTTTCCTATGATTTTTTAGACCATGAACAGTGATTTCTGATGTTGTGAAAACATTTTAGTTTTTTCTGCTATGCTGAATCAAAAGATGGTTTGTTCATTGGCCAGTATTTATTGAGCTGGGCCTTCTTCTAAATGTTGGCGACGGAATGATGATAACAGTTTGTGGTGGGGAGACAAACTTTAAACATATGTTGGGGGAGGGGGAGTGTGCTGCCTAGCTGAAGTAAGAACATGCTGGGGGTATTCAAGGGACAGAAAGACAGCATGGCAGAAGCATAGTCATCAAGGAAGAGGGTAGATGCCAATGGGGTCTGAGAGGCAGGCATAGCCCTACCATGGCAGAGGTTTGGATTACTTTCCTTCTTTTTTTTTTTAAAGTTTATGTATTTTTGAGAGAAAGGGGGAGAGAGAGATAGGGAGAGAGAGAGAGAGAGAGAGAGAGAGAATGTGCATGTGTGCAAGCCAGGGAGGGGCAAAGAGAGAGAGAGAATCCCAAGCAGGCTCCTCACTGTCAGCACAGAGCCCCTACATGGGGCTTGAACTCATGAATCAGTGAGATCATGACTTGAGCCGAAGTCAATAGATGCTCAACTGACTGAGCCACCCAAGTGTCCCTGGATTTCTTTCTAAATGCAATGGGTCTTGGTAAAAGAGTTTGGATTTCATTCAAAATACACTGGGAATCCTCTGGGAAATAGTAGGACCTCATTTATGCTTTGAAAGCTCTCCCTCTCTTGCTCTTCCCTTGGTGAAGGAGGGATGGTGAGTGCAGCAAGAGTGAAAAAAAAAGAGGCTAAGTTTGGTAGTCCCAGAGACCCCTGAGGTGAATGATGATGGAGGATCAGATTTAGGATGCTAGCAGGGGAGGCCAGAAGTGATCAGATTATGGATGTGTTTTTGTTTTTATTGAGGGATTGTTTTGGCATTGTAAAAGAAATAAGGGACTTTTGGCTTAAACAACTAGGTACAAGACAATTCTATTTATTAAGATGGAATGGTGTGTGTGTGTTTAAGAAAGAGAGAGAGGTGATTCTTTATCTAACAACCAAGCATGTCTGGACATCAAGACAGTTAAAAAATTTCTTCAGTTTTGAGTTCTAAGTGCGTAGAAATTAGAGACTTTAAGTGATATAGTGAGCATAAATGATGTCCAGTGGTCTGTCTATAACTGCTATAAGGAAACTTCCTATAATTTTGATATTAACTCTAAAATGAGCCAAGAGTATAACGAAATCTATTCTGATAAGGCACTTCAAATAATACGAAATGATACGGAGCATGGTTATATAACTTCTGGATGATTTATTTAAAGGTAAATATTGAAAGAAGATAAGCTCCTCCAGGAGCTTTCAATCTAGTTTGAGAACTAGAACTTATCCACATGCAATCAATTAACCATACAAGGGAATAGGCAATAAAGTGACAATGCGAGTGATAAAATGAGCACCCATAGGATGCTGAAGAAGGGGAGAGCAGTGCAAGGCTGTGTTTGGGGGATGCCTTATGGACAGCGCTGATGTCCAGCCAGTATGGAGCAGAACAACTGTCCAATTGTTTACACTTTGAAATGCTTCCATACATGTTAATTAAACAGTTGCTTTTATGAGCCCACCAAGCTGCACCTTCTACTGAGGCTGCCTGGAACTGATTTCTAGGATTTCCTAGTCCATTCCATCCCCTAAATAAGCAAACAAAGGAATAGTGCCTGGACCAGCAAGGGGCCTCCAGGACCACTTGCCTCTAGTGCTACTGCCGACATCTACTGTGATTGGTTGGTGCCTAAGCTGTACCAGTTGTTAAATATTTTGGCTCTCCCTCTGCTAATGGAGAAGCTGGAGCCTGTAGTAAACCTTGGAAGCAGAGTGCAATCTTGGTTCCTGCTGAGAAGAAAGTATATGCAGTAAGCATTTATTGAGCAACTGCTAAGTGCCGGCCACTGGTCTACCAAGATGAATAAGACATGCAACCTTGGTTTAAAGAATGTAATCTAAGATGGACAAAGAAGGAGTCCCAGTGTTGCTACAGTGTCGTGAGAAGGCACAGGGTGTTGTGGAACACCTAAGGGTGACAACTCAATCAGAGGATTACAGAAAAATCAAATCTTTTTTTTTTTTTTCAACGTTTTATTTATTTTTGGGACAGAGAGAGACAGAGCATGAACGGGGGAGGGGCAGAGAGAGAGGGAGACACAGAATCGGAAACAGGCTCCAGGCTCTGAGCCATCAGCCCAGAGCCTGACGCGGGGCTCGAACTCCCGGAGCGCGAGATCGTGACCTGGCTGAAGTCGGACGCTCAACCGACTGCGCCACCCAGGCGCCCCAGAAAAATCAAATCTTGAAGCAGTATGGGTAGATCACAGAACCAATGTTGGAGTCAGTAGTAACACTGGAATGATAGAGAAGCAGTAGGTAAACCCCCATGGCTATGACACAGCTAGTTTCTATCGGACATGTGTGGAACTCAGGAAATTTGGATAGTAAGCGTGGAATCAAATTATCAAGAGTTTCATAAGCCACGCTTTAGAATTTGGACTCTATTCTGGGGAAAGGTCACTGAAATCTGTTTTAGAAGAATCGATTAGATCGTGGTTTGCATATCAGAAGCTCCGTCCTCTTTGCAGGGCCTAACAGAGTACCTGGCACCTACCTGGTGATTGCTATGTATTTGAGAAAAATAGGAATAATGACTAGGAAATCACCCAAGTTAGCCAGTCTAGTTGTGGGTGTTTTCCAGCTGCAGGTGACAGCTGAAAACGGATGAAAACAGAAGCTGTGAAAACGGAAAAGTGATAGAGGCACAAAAGACATTTCTAAAAACATTAAATTAGTGCTGTGAAATAGTAATTGTATGAAACGTATTTACTATATAAAAAATATATTTTCTTGACTTATTAGGCATTCTTTAGATCAAGTTGTACATAAAATGCAAGTTTGAAATTCATTGAAAGATAACATTGTGATAAGAGGAATCATTATAAACAGTATTAATATAATATTTCTCTTATATTTTTCATATACTGAGGTTCATCCAAACCAAACATAATTCTTTAATTGAACTGTGTAATAGTTTTTAAGAGTCCTTCTTCTGCTATATTTAATAAAATTAGTTCCACTGCGTTATATACGTGGCTTTTTCAAGGTCACATGTATGATGGAGCTGAGAATACTCTGTGGAAAGAGCTCTTTTCAACCATATTTTGCTTCCTTCCCACACAGACATCTGTCATACTTCTTATCCACTTTCATTTGTTGTCTTAGATTTAATGCCCTTTTAGTGAGTGAAACTTAAGAAATTTGGGGCATACTAGATCATATTTGACTGTCAGAATTTTCAGTGTTTGACTTTTCAAAGCTTACATTCACATCATATTTGTGTGGGCTTATGTGACTCTAGTAAAACATTCTTGTGCCTTTCTTTAAATTTGCTTATAAGACGTAAAAATACTACAGTGATCATCCAAAGTATAATCATCTCAGTGTTATCTTTGTGCTGACAAATTGTATCTGAAAGCTATGCAAAAGCCAGGTATTTAAATAGTAGAGATTGTGAATTGAAACCATGTTTTTGATTAGTTATAAATATTGCTGCCATATTATTTTAAGTTTTGAGATTTTTTTGGTAGTTTATCTACAACAGTTATTAATGACTTACACAGGGGGGCATTGAAGTATATTTAAAAAATTTTTTTTTAATGTTTATTTATTTTTGAGAGACAGAGACACAGACAGAGTGTGAACAGGAGAGGGCAGAGAGAGGGAGACACAGACTCTGAAGCAGGCTCCAGGCTCTGAGCTGTCAGCACAGAGCCTGATGTGGGGCTCGAACCCACAAACTGTGGGATCGTGACCTAAGCCTAAGTCTAACGCTCAACCAACTGAGTCACCCAGGTGCCCCTGAAGTATATTCTTATACAGTATGCCTGATACTCTAACAATTTCTATATTCTGGTTAACAGCTCTATTAAATAAACATATCATGTACTTAAACATTAAATTTCTAAGGTCAATAATTTATCTAATAAAGAATTGTCTGTCACTTTATCAAGGCTAAATATGAGAAATCGGTCAGTCCAGGCAGAAATACTGTGTTAAAACTAGAGCTGAAGTCCATTTAGATGTTGCCACTTCAGTATCATATCCTTCTAGGTTGTTGACACGCTGAAGGAAATTGGAAACCATCCACTAAGACCTCTAGTGAAATAGAAGGATGTAAGAAAATTTGTGACTCTTAACTTTTCGGAAATCACTGGTTGTCACAAATAGTTTTCTCCCCCAAATTTACAAAAGGAAAAAAAGCAATTTTTAGAAGTAAAAGGGATTCAAAAAATTTCTACCAATAAGGTGTATGTTTTACAAAATTGTCCACATATCTATAATACATAATTATTATTTTTTTTAAAAATGGCTTCTCAGATTCAGCCTATTATCCATTCTTACATCAAACATTTTGACCAAGTAAATGATGGATGATGACATAAGGGATAAGGTGTATTTGAGTCGTGTAATAAATACATAGAATGAAAGGTCTAGTTAATCCTTTATGTCAGCACCTCCCAAAGTGTGTTCTGTGAACCACTCACATCAGAAGAATCATCTGGGGTGTTTTAAAGTGATGTGGATTGCTGAGGCCAACTTCCGACCTCCAGAATTAGAATCTCTGAGATGGGAGCCAAGAATATCTATTTAATAAGATTAAGCATGATCTCTAAGTAACCCTTAAGTGCACTAAAATATGATAACTACTGCTTTCCGTTCTAAGAGGTTGATTTTATTGAAGAGACAGGACTGAATATGTACCATCAGCGCAAAAGGACAAAAGAGTATAAAAACCCTTCACATTTGATTAAGATTCTTCTAATCCAGATTCATTCAACTGATTGCCAAATTTGGTGGCAATTGCAGAAGCCAGGACCACACAGGACACATGGGAATGGAGTCTGCTTTGCTAGCAAACGTTTCACAAACTTGTTCGTATATCTATAATACATAATATTGTTTGGACTTCTGCAGTTCTCATGTACAGCTTTTAGAAGCAAGAAAGTGCCTGCATTGCATTCAATGGAATTTTAAACCTTAGCACTTAGAGTACATTTCAGCTCCACTTTCAAAAGCCAATAATTACTGAACGTGTGTATAGCGTCCTTTTATTCGTTGTTTAATATTGTAAACTCCCATCAGATATCTAGGCACTGAGGTTCTATAAGATATTGTTGTGCAAATGTGTCAAAATTTTTTAAAAAATCAGAATTTCATTCCACTATTGAGCAGCCAGCATGAACAGCCAGATTGTTCCAAGTGATCTGATTCTCCCTTAGAACTGACGTCTAGTACAATATCCTGGTTGAAATCCACACTGTGCCTAAAAAGTTATGTAGCACATAACAGATGATTAACAAAATTCTTCTGGTCTTGTTAAAATTTCTTAGTATATCAACTAATGTGAAGCGTCAAATACTCATTCCATATATTTTCAACTTTTAAAATTATTTATATATTTCTATTTTGTTTTAAATTTTTAAAATATTTATTTATTTTTTTTTTTAATTTTTTTTTCTCGACGTTTTTATTTATTTTTGGGACAGAGAGAGACAGAGCATGAACGGGGGAGGGGCAGAGAGAGAGGGAGACACAGAATCGGAAACAGGCTCCAGGCTCTGAGCCATCAGCCCAGAGCCCGACGCGGGGCTCGAACTCACGGACCGCGAGATCGTGACCTGGCTGAAGTCGGACGCTTAACCGACTGCGCCACCCAGGCGCCCCTAAAATATTTATTTTTGAACAAGAGAGACAGAGTGTGAGCAGGCGAGGGGCAGAGAGAGAAGGAGACACAGAATCTGAAGCAGGCTCCGAGCTCTGAGCTGTAAGCACTGATCCCGATATAGGGCTCGAACCCATGAACCGTGAGATCATGACCTAAGCCAAGGTTGGATGCTTAACCAACTGAGCGACCCAGGTGCCCTATATATGCATTTCTAAAAGAGCTGTGAAATTAAGTATGAAATCAATCTCTTCCAAGAAAGTAAATAATGAATTCCATTGTCTATATGCTCGCTCCTCTTTCTCTCTCTCTCTTTCTCTCTCTCTTTTATTATATAATATATAAATACAGATTGAAAATCAATCTTTTCTTTGGTGTTGATTTACATATACTCACCAAATAATTTTTTGAAGAATTAAGCAATGATCCAGATGGACATGTTAACTTCCATTCCTGTTTAAACTGCGTGGGTCATACAGTTATAGCTACATGTCAAATGGCCTATCCATGGACATCGTCAGCCAAGTTATCGATACTGGTTTGCTTTCTGGCCCATCTCTAACCTCTTGATCTGGTACTGGGACTAGACCTATTCTACTTGGGATCAAAAGTAGACTGAGATGTGGAAAATAATAGTAGCATTTTTAAAAAGAAAGAAAATAAATAAAAGAAATGGAGACATGTATGGAGGGATTCCATATTAACTATTAATAATAATAGCTGCCATTCATTTAGCTCCTATTTTCACCAGATTCTGTCATGGTGCTCTACATACCATTGACAGAACGTAAATGCCCTTTACTCCTGGCAATAGCTCTGTGAGTCAGGTATTCACATTTCCTTTTGCTGAGAGTGTGCTTCCTCAATACATTCTTTTTAAGGATTTCATATACATTACCTTCTTTAATGCACATAACACTATGTGTTTTATAGACCAGTAATTTGAGGTCAGTAATTTGCTCAAGATCAGACATCTCATGGTCAAGTTTTGGAACCAGGATTGAAAAGGAAGTCTACGCTGACTATGTTATGGTTTTTTAAGGAAAGAAAAATGTTAAAATGGAGACACTAGAGAAATTTAAAAGTGGGCTGAAAGATTTTCAACAATTGGAAAAAATTGCCCCCTTGGAAAACGCCAAGTAACATTGTAACTTATGCTTAATACCAAAATAAATTTCAGAGAATTAAAAGTTAAATGGAGGGGTACCTGGGTGGCTCAGACAGTTAAGTGTCCTACTCTTGCTTTCTGACAGTGCAGAGCCTTCGGATTCTCTCTCTCCCTGTCTCTCTGCCCCCCCCCCCCTTAAAATAAGTAAATAAAAATCTTTAAAAAAATAGTTAAATGTAACTTTTTAAAACTAGAAGAAAATGAGGAGAAGTATTTCATTGATTTCAGGGTTGGAAAGCATAAAAGCAATGGAATAAAAAAATCTAAAAGTAAGATATTTTATACTTTTTAATTTATAAAATTAAAAACTTCTAGAGGTCAAAATATATGTTAGAAAGAAAATAACAAACTCAGAAAAGTTTGCAACAAATATGACAAGATCTTAACTTGTCAATATGGAGTTTTCTTTTTTTTTTTTTTTTTTAACGTTTATTTATTTTTGGGACAGAGAGAGACAGAGCATGAGCGGGGGAGGGGCAGAGAGAGAGGGAGACACAGAATCGGAAACAGGCTCCAGGCTCTGAGCCATCAGCCCAGAGCCCGACGCGGGGCTCGAACTCACGGACCGCGAGATCGTGACCTGGCTGAAGTCGGATGCTTAACCGACTGCGCCACCCAGGCGCCCCAATATGGAGTTTTCAAAAATAAAAAGGACATTTAAAACTCCAAAAGGACCAAAAATGTGAACAGACAAGTCAAAGAAGACAAAAACGTAATAGACAATACATGTATAATTAAGTGCCACATTCTTCAAAAAAGGAAAAGATAAATCAAAACCATGATGATACACATATCAACTGAGCAAAGCAAATTTGAGGGTGTTGTGTGGAGATCAGCTCTTCTACAAACAGATACGACTGTATCTTTTGATTCAGCCTCTCTCAAGGGAAGTTTTGCAGTATTACAATATGTACCAAGAATCTACATCTTTGACAGGATTATTCCACTTTTAGGAATTTAAACAATGGACATAATCACAACAAGGACAAAGACAAAAACTTTTCACCATAACCTCCTTGACAATAATGAAAATCAAAGGTACTAGTTGTACAAATGATTAGGAAAAGCTAAAAAGAACTGTGATCTATCAACTATTGTATGAGAATTAGAATGTCTTTGAAACTTTTTAATGATGTGGCAATACTTAGTTGATAATATTTTAAAAGGAGAAGACAGGGTATTATTTCTTAGCTTTGTAAAAACCTGATCTTTACACACGTATACAGCATATAGGTAGAGAAATTCTAGAAGAAAATACATCAAAATATGCACTGTTAAATTTGAGTAATGGAATTGCGGCTGCTGGCTGATTTTTGAAAATTCACTTTCCAAATGTTGTACTGTGAGAACATATATGTTTTTATAATTACCCCCCTACATTGTTTAAGGGAAGGGAGATATAGGAACAAAAAAACTGAGTTAAAGAACATAGGCAGTTGTATGGTTTTAGGCAAATACTCTTATGGGATATATATTTATATATTCTTTTGGTTTTATAACAAATTATTATTTTATTTAATATCCTACTGTTATTTAGCATTTCAGTTCATTTGCAGGAACAGACTTTATGAGAACATTTTTACTACTTAATTTTTACTGGGAAAATAAGATTTACTATCAAGCTTTCTTCTAGGTATAATCAACATTTAAACAGCAGGTGTGATGATTAATTAAGAACAGCTGAGAGAGGTTTCATCCCTCTTGGAAGCAGTCCAGGTTTAAATCCCACTCAGGGAAATATGTCAGTATGAGCTAGTAAAAGTCTGCATGCTGCTTTAAAAACAGAGGAACAAATGTCTTTGAAGCTTACCATGCTGTGGAGCTTGAAAAAACTTGTCCTTTGTATGGTAATCGTGATCACTGAGAGATGTTGCTCTAGATCGCCAAATATGGTTTGCAGTCATATTTTGAAATAGTATAGCTGTGTCTTTAAAAGTCACAACTCTTGCGGGGGCGCCTGAGTGGCTCAGTGGGTTAAAGCTCGGAGTCTTGATTTCAGCTCAGGTCACTATCTCACGGTCGTGGAACCCCATGTCCGACTCTACGCTGGGCATCTAGCCTGTTGGGATTCTCTCTCTCTGCGCCTCCCCTGCTTGTATGTGCACGCCTTCTCTCTCTCTCTCTCTCTCTCTCTCTGTCTCTCTCTCTCAAAAAAAAAAAAAAAAAGTCACAACTCTTGGGTTAGCAGTGTTAAAGAAAAATCTCAGTATTCCAGAGGTGTGAGTGCCTTATGGTTAAACTTTGGGCCCCGCCTCTAGCTCAAGAAAGGGAACTGGGCATCAGGAGAGATCAGAACATGATCTTTGGGCCAGGAATAAGGCCGCAGTAACTTTCCTCCGGAACAGAAAGCAGCAGATACTCCTGGTAAGTCAGTCAACAGTTAACAGTGAAAACTGTAGGGGAGGCTGTTGAGAGATGGTAGTGTTTGGTGGTTATGATTAGGACCTCTGGATTGAGACTGGAGACCGGTCTTTGCTCTGGCATTTATTACCGAAAGTCCGTGGACAAGTGGCTTCACCTCACTAAGCCTCAATTTCCTGACTTGGGTGCTTTATCAGGATTAAGTGGGAATATAAATGTGTTTGGCATACTGTACAAGGAACCGTTAATATTACAGTGGAAAGTGTAAGAGATACAAAAAGTACAAAAAACTCCCTTTAAGGAGTTTGCAGTCTGGTTGAGCCGCAGAATGTATGCACACAAAAGCAAACTGTATGTTGAAGAGTCTCACGAGTGGGTGGACAATTTAGAGGAAGCAATTCTGGGTGGTATGTAGAATCTTCACGTGGTGTGTGTCAGTAGGATATTCTGTAGGATGATATTTATACATTTTAAGAAAGGAATCACTAAAATTACATTAATATAGTTAAATCATGTAAAAATGATGAAGAATTGACTTGCTCACTCACAATGCTTTTTGATAACTGTATTAAAACAAAATACAGGGGCGCCTGGGTGGCGCAGTCGGTTAAGCGTCCGACTTCAGCCAGGTCACGATCTCGCGGTCCGTGAGTTCGAGCCCCGCGTCAGGCTCTGGGCTGATGGCTCGGAGCCTGGAGCCTGTTTCCAATTCTGTGTCTCCCTCTCTCTCTGCCCCTCCCCCGTTCATGCTCTGTCTCTCTCTGTCCCCAAAAAAATAAATAAAAAAACGAAAAAAAAAAAAAATACAGTGAAAAAAATGTAGTAAACCCAATAATAGCATGTGTAACCAATTCTCTTGCTCGAAATCATAATCAGAGAGAAAGGCTTTAGGTCAGGCTCAATCTTTGTAATAACCACTTTACATAATAAGTGATAAATTGATAGTTACATTTATGAGAAGGCATTATCAGAGGAAACTCAGTTACAAAATGCCCTACAATTTTTATATGTGGGAAAAATAAACCGAATAGAAATGGAGCTTCTCCAGCTATAGAGGACTGTATCCTATAGCGATGCCACAGGATTTAAATGTATACCCAAGTTCTCGTCATGCTTCACATATGTGTTGGGTTCCCGTTTCAAATGTTGCTAATCGGGAATGGCCCAATGTAAACATCTTTTTTTAAAATTATGTATTTTGAGAGAGAGAGAGAGAGAGTGGGGGAGGGGCAGAGAGAGAGTTTGAGAGAGAGAGAGAAAGGGAGAGAGAGAATCCCAAGTAGGCTCTGTGCTGTTGGTGCAGAGCCTGAAAGGGGGGCTCGAATTCACAAAACTGTGAGGTCATGACCTGAGCCAAAACCACGAGTCAGATGATTAACTGACGGAGCCACCCAGGTGCCCCAATGTAAACAACTTTTAAATAAAATTCTCAATACCTCTTATTTTCACAAGGTTTGTCCTTGAATTATGGAGACAAAGGTAGCCTGCCACCTGGTTCTTAGTCAAGGACCAGTAATGATGTATCTATGGTGTTAATATTTATGAAGAGTTTTGACATTTCAACTAAGTTAATTTTGTTAGATGAACAAGAACTTTTTGGCTGTAGTTAACTACTGCTTTGCAAAGCAAGTTCTAATGCTATCTTTTTATATGTCCCAAAGTAACCTAATGCTTGTTTAGAATTCTTTTAGTTTCTAAAGTTTAATTTTTGAGCAATTAAAGCTAGAATAACTTCTTTTTATCTTACCTGTTGTCACCTTTGTATAAGCTTTGTGTACATGCTAATGTTCTTCCCAAGGTTTCATTATCGACATAAGCATCTTTATTGACTAATATATATATTTTTAGGTATTGAATCAGCCTTGGAAATTCTAAGGATTATGGCATGTTTCCTGCCTTCAAGTAAAATTATAGTTTTGTTCTGAAGATGTGCTATATGACTCTGCATACACACACACACACACACACACACACACACACACCGGTTTACTTTTATATGTTATACCACAGGTAGATATTTAAATACGAATGTAGAGGTGGAATTAAATATGCAGGTTTCCTATGACTAAAGTGAGGTATATTTTATATGCATAATAATTCTAAGAGAAAACAGCTTCTCTTCTGTGTATCTTGGTCAGAATAATTGAAACAAGCCAATGATCTTTTTAAAAATTTATTTAGAAAGTTAATTAGTCTTCTGGTAACTACTGGGGATATTGAAAGAAATTGCTGTACATTGTTATGCATTCAGAAATACTGAGTTGTCAGGAATTCTCCTCCTCTGGATAATTTATACAATATTAAAAGCTTATATTATTACTTTATATAAAGTTTTTTTTTCACAGAGAAGAATGAAGTTATAGTTTCTTATTTCTAAAAAAACCAGAACACTAATGGTTCCGTGTAGTTAGTATCAGTAAGATACTAGTTCCTTCTATGTTTAATTTCTTTACTAAGGTCATTGTTGTTACTATCTGTTAACCTACCCAATCGGAGAATGTTGAGCTCCAGAGCCCATCTAATCAAGTCCATTGCTAAGGATGGTAGTGTTCTCATGACTTCAACTGAAAGATAATAATGCTACAAATGGAGGCCATCCTTACCCATTACTCTTTATTCATTTATCCCTAGGAAGAGTTAGGCATCATGTGGTTTTATTGTGGATATCTGATAGAATTATAAAAGAAACTTCAAAGAAACTTAATCTTGGGTAATGAGTTTTAGATAAATTGATATAACAAGTATAAATTTTGCTGATCAATATTTGAAACCAAGTTTTAAAATTCAGGAAATCTGCAGAAGTATTTACTTGATTCAGCAAAATTTTCACTAGTTTAATTCCCATTGACCAGTGCTGATTCATGCCCCTATTTGGTCAAGTTTACCTTGTTGAACTTCTTCCTTTGTTTCATTTCCCCAAGTATTTATTGATCTACTCTGTGTTGGGCACTGTGCTGGGCAGTGGAGACACAAAGATGAGTAAGTCATGGATTCCCTCTACTGTAGAGGGCCAATCTAGTTAGGGAAACAGGTAAACAGGTAAACTGTGGGCGCTAGTGAATGATTGAATGCTCAGGGTGTTATGGGATCCCAGAGTACAACTTAAGGAGAGGGTAGGTTAGGAAGGTTTTTTTGTTTGTTTATTTTTTTTAATGTTTATTTATTACTGAGAGAGGGGCAGGGAGGGGCAGAGAGAGAGAGGGAGAAATAGACTCTGAAGCAGGCCCCGGGCTCTCTCAGTACAGAGCCTGACTGGGGAACCGTCAGATCATGGGGCTCAAACTGCGGAACCGTCAGATCATGACCTGAGCTGAGTCAGATGCTTGACCAACTGAGCCACCCGGGTGCCCCAGAAAGGTGTCTAAAGAAGCTATCCCAAACTTCTGGGAAATAGACCCACAGGGTCCATTTAATATAAATTCTTATAGGAGGCAGAAAATTAAAAACAGCTAGTAGGGGATTCTTCATTTTTCATTAAACCTGGCTTAGGCCTGATTTTTCTTTTAAAATGGTCTTGGGCATCTGAACTAAAGCTTAGTTCTATAAGATGAATTAAGCCTGTTTTTGTTTTAGTTTTGTTTAAATTAGCAGTTCCATTACTTTTCAAAATTCTATTTAGAGTTGATGCCAATGCTCTTATACCAAAAAATCAAGAATTTGTTTTGAAAGCTGCTTCAGAAGACATGCAGATATTCTTTGAAAGTCAGTAATAAGTAGAGGAGTTTTTATTGACCGATTTCCAACAGAGGGATTTTGTAGTATGAGCTGGAATGTTTAGGGGAAAAAAAAGTGGTGCAAGCTACAAATATTTGATTTGTTAATCTTTTTTCCACTGCCATGTGTTATATACTATAATTAATCAAATCATTGCTTTTTAAAGCCAGTTTTCCATTCTGTGTTTTACATTTCAGTATAAAATTATATAAGCTCTATACCTTGCGTGAATTTAGTAGCTCAAACCATTCTTGACATTTGCAGTTCATAGCACAAGGGTAAATTTAGAAAATTATAGTAGGTCACATCCATTGAGGATAAAGCAATATCTTAATTGTATTCCAGTCTTGTGGGGAAATGTCAGCTGCATGATATCAGTATTCTGAGCCCATGAGAAAGCTCCTGTACAGAATTCTATTTTAGTCTTAGTCTCACTGATATATATGCTGTGTACATACATATATATTGCAATTTCTATTTTATTAGCACTTCCTGGCATTTCATGCAAAATGTTGATGGGTCAATATTATTCACTTGTAGAGGCAATACAAAAGGGCTTCCCTGTTCCTAGGAGTGTTATGGACAGAGAAATGGTTAAGAGTGAAGCAAAATCCAGTATTTCTACAAAAAAAAAAAAAAACAGACCATCACCCAGAGGTTATTTCTATGGGCTATTTCTTTAGTACATACTCTCTCTTGGACTCTGTTTATTATTTTTTTTTTACTATTTCTTTATTTTTAAATCATTCATTTATTATTTAGACTTTATATTTAAATAATTTCTATGCCCAATGTGGAGCTCGAACTCACAACCCACGATCAAGAGTAGCATGTTCTTCTGACTGAGCCAGCCAGGCACCACTCTCCTGGACTATTTAGTCTTGTATTTCTAATACACTACTGTGTAGTGTTAGCACTTTATATTTAATCAGTCTAAAACCAAACTATTGTATTCTCTCCAATTTTAGGGTATTTTGTCCCTAAATTCCTAGATTGATTAGATAGGTCACTCATTACCTGCTGAAGCTAGATGCCTCCAAGCTTTCCTTAATTTCTTCTCTTCCATAAACCCTCTAATTCAATTTCCCCAAGTTTTACAGCTTCTTTTCTCTATATGAGAAATTATGTCTTTTTCACATTGCTGTCTCTGATGAGATTGCTCATCAGGACTATTGCAGTAGTATTCCAAGTTGTCTCCCAAGGTCCATTCTTTTTCCCCTGTAACTCATACTCCATATGTTACTAGAATGACTGTTTTAAAACAACATTCTGATCCTGGACTTTTTTTTTTTTTGGCCCCCCACGTATAAGGTGACAATCTTCTTATGATGGCATACAAGAACATTCATGGTCTGGGACTGCCAGACTTCTAGAATTTTAGTTCTTTCTTGTTTTCAGCATGATCTTTCTAATTCACATACACTGAATTACTTAGAGTTTTCTGCATACTATATTCTTTTATGCCACTATGACCTTGCACTTGCTAGTCCTGTGCCTGCTATGTTTCCCACCTGACTTATCTCCAGGAACTTTATCAAATACTATATTGCTATTTCTATTCTATATCTTAATGTGTTTGTGAGCAAACATATTTGTTTGTAGTATGTTTTTTTTTTTTTAAACAAAACAAGCATTTATCTCTTGGACTACTGCCTCGAAATTGATCTCCCCAGATCCACTAATGTCCACTTCTAATTTATGGACCATACTGCAGCTTAAATTGCTCTTTTGAAAGTTTTTGAGGGGATAGATCATATTTCTTCTACATTCAATCCCTTGCATCTAACACAGCACCTGGCACATGGTAGGTGTTTCAACAATATTCATCTGACTCCTGACTAAATAATTTATCATTAAGGACTGACTAAATTACTTTAATTATTATCAGAATAACTTGTTGTTTCACTAATTGTTTATACTTTTTTCAAACCAAAGAGATGGTTTTTCTGGTGCGTACACATTTAGGTAGGTACAACTGTAGACCCTCCAGGAATTTTTTGTTTTGAGAAAGAGCATGAGCAGGGCAGGGGCGAGAGAGGAGAGAGAGGGAGACACAGAATCTGAAGCAGGCTTCAGGCTCTGAGCTGTCGGCACAGAGCCCGACACGGGGCTTGAACTCAAGAACCGCGAGATCACGACCTGAGCCAAAGTCGGATGTTTAACCAACTGAGCCACCTAGGCGCCCCCCCCAGTAATTTAATCAACATCATTTAGTGAGTCTGAGAAGTGATTCTCTTCTTCCTTTTTTGTATTTTTTATTTTTTTTAATGTTTATATTTATTTTTGAAAGAGAGAGACAGAGACAGCACGAGCGGGGAAGGGGCAGAGAGAAATGGAGACACAGAATCTGAGGCAGGCTCTAGGCTCTGAGCTGTCAGCACAGAGCCTAATGTGGGGATTGAACTTGAGAATGGTGAGATAATGACCTGAGCTGAAGTTAAGACACTTAACTGACTGAGCCACCCAGGTGCCCCAAAGTGATTTGCTTCTTAAACAGTATACATCTTAAAAATTATTTGTTTTTTCCATTTTTTAATGTTTCATATTTTTATTTAAATTCTAGTTGCTAACATATAGTGTAATATTAGTTTCAGTAGTAGAACTTAGTGATTCATCACTTATATACAAAACTCAGTGCTCATCACAACAAATGCCCTTCTTAATACCCATCACCTATATAGCCCATTCCCCCCACCTCCCCTCCAGCAATCCTCAAGTTTGTTCTCTTCAGTCGAGTCTCTTTTATGACTTGCCTCCCTCTCTCTCTTTTTTTCTGTCCCTATGTATGAATTTTCTTAAATTCCACACAAGTGAAATCATATGGTATTTGTATTTTTCTGACTTATTTTGCTTGGCATATACACACTAGCTCCATCTATGTCATCGTAAATGGAAAGATTTCATTCTTTTTGATGGCTGAGTAATATTCCATATATATATATATATACATATATATATATATATATATATATGTATATGGAGAGAGAGAGTTATATATACATGTACATATCTGTATCTATATATCTATATCTATATATAGATATATATAGATATAGATATATATCATGTTTATCCATTCATCAGTGGATGGACATTTGGGCTTTTTCTATAATTTTACTATTGTTGATAATATTGCTATAAACATCAGTTTGCAGGTATTCCTTTGAATCGGTATTTTTGTATTCTTTGAGGTTTTTTTAAACATTTATTTATTTTTGAGAGAGAGAGACAGAGCATGAACAGAGGAAGGCAGAGAGAGAGGGAGACACAGAATCTGAAGTAGGCTCCAGGCTCCAAGCTGTCAGCACAGAGAGCATGTGGTGCTCGAACTGATGAACTGAGAGATCATGACCTGAACCAAAGTTGGATACTTAACTGACTGAGCCACCCAGGCGCCCCCTTTGAGGTTTTTTTAAATTTAACTTTTAAAAGTTTGTTAACATTCTCCTCTGTAGCACTGAACCGGCATCATAGGGGCCAGGAAATGGATGTAAAAATGATTTTATGTATTACATTTAGCATTATGCTGACTTATTAGAATTGGAATTTTGCCTTCTAAAGCTCATTGTTTGCACTCAGTGTCCATGTAGATCATTGCAAACATGCAAAAGAGGCTGAAAGCAGTGCATGCCCCTTTGGGACCCACATACTTTAGAGAATGGGGCAAATAAACAACTTCTTAAAAACTATGTGCACATCAGAAGGGTGGGCTCTTGCCATCTTACAGATGACAGTGAACTTAATAGTAGTTTAATGAAAAGGACTAAAGACACACAAATTATTTCTAATAAACAACATAATTATCATGCTGAAATTCATGACATCCAGTAATTAGAAAGATTTTCCAAAAAAAAAAAAAAAAAAAAAAGAAACCCTAAGGGTGGCACAACCAGAATTCTTGGGTCTATTATTCCTAGAAAATAAATATATTGTCTTGAGACAAGTAATTATATTAGAAAGTAATGACTTCAAATTCCTGTGTTATTCTGAAGTAGATATTAATATTGTGGGACATATGTACTGAAAAAAACAAAAATAAAAAATCTGAATTGGGTAACTGATGCACTTGCTCTTAGTTTTTTTTTTTTTTTTAAACACTATAAATGAGTTCAGAATTGCATTTAAACAAGCTGAGTCAGGTTGTCACAGTGTGTGGTTGTTAAGCTGTAATTAAGTGATCTCCCTAGAAAATCCATGTGACCGACACTTACAGATGTACTCCAGGCTGTTGTAAACACAAAGCCCTTCTGTATTTCTACATGCTTCTTAACAGGGCTACACGAAAGTCAACAGTGTAAGGATATATATCATGATAGAAAAACATATGCAAGTTCTTTTAAGATAGTGGTTATATTATAAAATAAGCCATTTGTGAAGCTTTCATCGCAAGAATGTACTTTTTTTTTTCAATCCTGAATAAGTCCATGCTAAAGAAGCAGTTTACTTTTTAGTATGTGCCAGCCATGGGGGTGCAGTCCGCTCCTCATCTCTGTTGCCTCACGAAGCTGCTTCTGTTTGAGTGATGTCTCCTTCAGAGCATATGGTCTGAAGATGAAGAATAATCAGACAAATAGGGATAAAAATGCGGTGCCTACCCTCAAAGGGGCAGTAGAAAATTAACACTGTAGGATGCCTGGATAATAAAAATTGATGAAAGATATTTTCACTTGGTTGGGTCTGTTTTTTCATCTCCAGTTTTAAGAGCCTTCAAGGGAGACTAAAACCTAATTCAGGTCCAATAATTCTGATCCTTAAGTATAGCAGTGGGATGAACTCTAACACATCTTCTCTCCTCAAAGGTTCTGTAAAATTTGAACACGCTGATTAGTTAGGGACTGAAAAGAGTTTTGGTGTAGAGAAGATTCCTTAAAGAGGTCAATATTGTTACCAACTTATATCAAGAGCTTTCTTTTTTCTCCTCACCTCAATGTTATTACAGTTGGTTATTATTCATTTATAAATCTGACTCTTTTTATGGCCAGTGACGATCCAAAAGGAAATTCCTTTGGGGATTTGTGAACACTACATAAAAACTCGATAAGCTCTTCCGTGTTTGGCCCATGTTCATTTGGGCCGTGTTGAGCTTAATGTTGGCAGAACACTTTTATAGAGATGTCCAGATAGTGGGAAATTAGAAGAGAGATTTGGTCTGGGATACGAGTTATTTAATTTGTTTTCATTATTTTACACACAATTAATACCATTTGGGGATCCCTGAGCAATAATAGAGAACTATTTAGGATTCAGCCATGTATGGATATAGTATTAAACTTATTAGTTATTATTATTAATATTAGTATTATTAAACTTCTATGGTGGATCTCTAAGTTTTCATTATTTTTATTGTTGGCATGTTAAATGCAGACTTCCATGTTACCTTAGCTATTGAACATATTAAGGGATATTATGGAGAAACCATAATACTCAGTATAGGATTTGTGGACCATTTTGCTTGCCTTTGCGTCCTCAGCATCTTGAACATAAAAACCTAGGCAGGACTTTTCCAATAGACCAGGTCAAGCAATAGCGTATTAACTCTTGTTCAATAGTTTAATAGCTAAAGCAATCATCAAGGTTCTTACCTGACTGAAACAGTAATGTCTTAAATCTGTTCATGTAACTGACACTTCCCAAAGAATGTATTATCCCTTGAAAAAATCTGAAGCATTCAATGTCAGTACTTTTCAATTTGTTTTTAAGATGACTCTCAAGTTATTTAATCTGACATCAGAACTATAGCTACAGCAAAATGTTTTCCCTATTATTCTGATTTTCTTGTGGAGATTTGTAAATGTGAAAGGAGCCGCAAATATTTCCATCTACAAACTTACCATTTTCTCATTGAAATTCAGAAAAAATTGACATGTTGTATTCAGTGATGGAACTTCTGAGTTCTGTAGGTGTTTCAGAGTCATAGACAGAACATACACCAGAATACAAGTAATCAAAGCCTGTGGATTTTCTGCCTTATGAGAAGTTGCTTAAATTCACCATAATGTTCAATGGGCAAGTGAGAACTATAAGCAGTTAAGAATGTTTCCACCTGTCTTTGTAGAAGTTCCCATTTTAGTGAAAGTTTTGATGTGTTTCATTACAATAAGCATCTTAATTATGAACCTGGATATAGAAACATTTTCTAAAGTCAAACTAATGTCAGCAAAACACTCACTTTTCAAGTCAGACTTCTACTGTATCATAAAATACTAACTGGGGAATTCATATTCCTCTGCTCAATAATTCTATTAAAAATAGATGCATATAAAAACTTATAGAAATTTCAAAATCATGTAGGGAATTTGAAGTATAAAATAGTTATCAACGGTACATCACAAATGTTTTTTCTAGCTTAGAGTTACTGTTTCTACTAGTTTAGGATTTTTGTGTTCTTGTGGTAGTAATTTCAATTCATTCAGGAATGATATCATCATATTATTAATATTTTGGTTCAGTTTTTAGAAAGTGTCACAGAAAAGTAAGTGTACAGAAATTTTTTAAGGTATAAAATTTTTAAGGTATAAAAGGTGAGATCCTTGAACCAGATCTTGTCTTCTTAGATTTGTAGTAAACATTTTGAAGAGCAGAGGAGTACCATTTGTATGATATGTACAAAGGACCAGAAAAGTAGAATAGCCTTAACTAATACTAAACGAAGAGTATAATCAATGCATGATGAGAGAGAATCATAAGGTTTTTATAATCGTGAAGTCTCTGTAAATATCAGAACCACTAATAAAGAGCTGCTCTAAAATTTGACTTAGGAAACCTTTGGAGTTAAAGAACAAAATTGTGGGTAGTTAGTACTCTGCATTGCTTTTTCGACTGTGTAATACCTTCAATATATTTTCATTAAAAACCTTGCATAATACGAACAGTCTGAATTAGAAAAATTGTCTCCACTGTGAGAAAAAAGATACTGCTTTTGAATACTAATTTTTTTCATCTAGTTTTAAGTGCTTTTGTTACCATTGTGGAAGTTAAAAACAACATGCTTCTCTCTCAGTGTCACCATCTTTTTAAAGTAAATATTTCATTTAATTATAACGTACATAAAAAATGCATAAATTATAGTGTTCATCTTGATATTTGTCACAAAGCTTACACACCCAGTTAACAACACCCAGAGCTCAAAAGTAGAATTAGGACATTACCAGCAACTAGATGCGTTTTTTCTGCCTCCTTCTAGAACTTACTATTCGGACTCCTAACACTATAGATTAGTTTTTTCTGGTTTTTGAACTTTAATAAATGGAATCATAAAGATGTTCTTTTTTAAGTCTGGCCTACCTTGCTTGGCATTGTTTTTGTGAGATCTGTTGGTCTGTTATCTGTGGATAATGTTTATATTCATTCCTATTCCTGTATAATATTGCAGCTTTACTCTCCTTTAAACTGTAAGAATTGTACAAGGGGTTTATGAATCTTCACATAGTATTGTAAAACAATCTTAATGTTCTGAAAGGGATGGAATAGGTATGTTATATGTTATAGTTGTTTTTTTTTTTTTTTTTTTTTTAGTTTTTCTTTTTTATGGGTGATAATCTTGGGGAAAACATCAATGAGTGAAATAATTTACCTGGTGTGCTAGTGAAAACCAACATCCAAATGCAATACTAAGGGAAAAAATCCCTTATCTTTATATAAAAATGTAATTTCAAACAACCGCATGTTTAACTAGAAATTATCAGGTGGGATTGTGTGGTGTAAAGTGTTTTACCTGTCCTATGTGTGTTCTAACTGCAGAAGGACCACTTGTGAAATTATTTCTAAAAAAATTCTAGTACATCTAGTGTGTGGTTCTCAATTGCCCCCGATTTTTGGCTTATAACAAGATAGTGATAACAATTTGAGTTACTAAAAGACCTAATACTTAAACAATCCAGCAATCCTTATACAAAAGTATGGCTATTTAAGTAAAAACATTACTATATCACAAAGGGGTGCTTTGTCAAATCTTTGTAGTTGGAAACAGACCGCACACATCCCATTCTGGTTTCCTTTTTGTCCTTTTGCACCCGCACACATCAGAATATTTTCAAACACTCTGGTCTTCTGGCAACAGCCTTTATATTCAAAGAAGATCATGAAGATGCATCTTTACTTAGCTTTGCTCACTGTGTCCTCAGTGTGCCTGTCATAAGGCTAAGCACCTTCAAATCATCTTATTTAATCCCCGCAGAAACTACAAAGTACATTTATTTTTTTAATAAGGAAACTGAGATACACAAAGATGTGAGATCATACAACTCGTGATTTGCTAGACACGGATTTACCTTATCCGGCATTCCTAGGAAAAGACCTAAGGAATGGTAGAAATGTCCTCCATTTCATGATATTCATACTAAGATTCCTCCTAAGTTATTTTAATAAATTTCATTTATTTTGCATTGCTATAAAAATGTGGATCTCAGCTAGACTGATAAACCACCCTGCTTTTATAAAGGAATAACTGCGTCCTAAGAAAATAAGCAAATTATTAAAATTCCACAGGGAACATGTGCTTTCCTTCAGGTTAATCAGCAAATATTTGTGGAGGCTGATAAAGGCTGCTGGCCGACTCACACTATTCAACCCATGCTTCTCAAACTTGAATAATGTAGTCTACTCTTTCAAAGTATAAAAACAAGTTCATGACTTCCAGTGTTGTTATATTTATTATAGTGTTAATTTTTTTTAAGTTTCTTTATTTACTTAGAAAGAGAGAGAGATAGAGTGAGTGGGGGAGGGACAGAGAGAGAGGGAGAGAGAATCCCAAGCAGGCTCCACACCATCAGCACACAGAGCCCAATGTGGGACTTGAACTCACCAACTTTGAGATCATGACCTGAACTGAAATCAAGAGTCAGGTGCTTAACTGACTTAGCGACCCAGGCTCAGTTTTGTAAAAACAAAACTACACAAAGCTCCTTAAATCATAACCCACTGCTAAAAAGAAAGTTTACAAAGTAAGCATAAACAAAACTACAAAACAAGCATTATTCAAATGCTTGGCTCCAATTGAGTAGAATGTATAGCACTGACTAAAACTAACAGATACATGGTTTAAGAGTAAAAAGATTTAACCCCAGATTTCTATAATTTAATAGGTTTCTGAATTTGACTTGAATGAAAATAACAAAGAATTGTTTTTGTAAGCATGTTGTACAAGCCATTATTAACACGTTTAAGGTTTTGTTTTTCACGTCACAGTAATAAAACTTAAAGCTATCAGAGAAATTTGCTAATGTCAATTTTAACGGCATACCATTTGATAATCGTTTAAAGCTCTCCGTATTTACTGAGAGAGGAAATTAATATTTCCACGGAGGTTTGTACGTACATAATCCAGTAAACGCGAAAATTGGGCACTGAAAAACGTTTCCCTGTGGACTTTGTTACACTCACTGCCAATGGTTGATGCAAGTTGAACCATGCAAAGATAGCATCTGAGCCGTACGTTTATTTGCAACTTTAATGTGGCTGCTGACTGCTGTTTTTTTTGGTTTATCATGTGTACCATCCTGCCATGTACAGTGATCAGATTCTCTGATCATTCTCTGCACCACAGCAAAACTTTCTGCATATCATGCATCTATATGGCATATCTACCTCACTTGTTACGCAGTGAACTGTAAACACAAAGGCAGATACCAAAATTGCATGGTTGTACTTGTTAAAGGGTAGCTATCTAGATGACCTGGAACATGCTTATATTTTTCTTGTTAGGTTATTGTTGAAATGTAAGCACAGAATTAAAAAAAAAATCTTGTAGCAAACTCATGGACGCCTGTGAATATGCCCCTAGACTCTGGGGAAGCACTATCTTTAGGATATAATGTGGCCCTGTGAATGCACATTCCTCTTTGCCTTTCAAGTCCACCCTGCTGGGTGCTAAGAAAGTATTCTGTTTTTCTAACGTTCAGATACAAAAAATGTACAGAACGGTGTCAAGAGGAATCTAAAAGGAAATTTTTCTTTCTTGGCTTGAGATGCCACACCAGGGTTGCAAAGGGGGCAAGTTTTAATGACATCCATCTGTTTCAGATTCCAGTAAGTGGGACTCAGCATTTGAATTCCTTGTCCGGAATCAGACTTTATAGGCCTAAGTACAATTGGTTTTAGGATTTGAGAGTCCTAGGACATAAAGCAGCAGAGCAGAAAGAGGTTAGGTTTACATTTGTTAGAGACTTTCCCCCAAGGCATTGCTATTACCTCACTTTCTCTTTATTGAGCTGTTATGTGTGAAATCAATCTATTTTGAGAGCATACTTCCCCCCTACTTACACTTAACTTTGAAATAATTACTTTTGTCATAACTCCGAGGGAAACACGATATCATAAAAGCTGCCGCATCTCTCACCGTGAGTCCCTGAATCCTCTATCATCTCGGTGTTGACTGAAGGTAACCAGACCGACTACTGTTTATCTTAAGCTCTTGTGTCGAGAGCTTTAATCACAGATTGACCTCATTGTAGCACAGGGAATGCCTGTGTCTACGTGGAAGCGGGAAAAGAATATGGATTTCCATGCAGTTCTATACTTTGTACCTAAAATGAGGTCAATATTACATAAAACTTGACCTCTCATTTTAATTTTCTCCTTGAAACCCATCTTCTGGATCTATTTTCTAATAACACTTTCGTTTGTTTGCATTTGCAAAATGCATTTATGATGCATTTTCTCCCTAAGTTTTTCTAGCGGGTTCTAAAAGAATCCAGCTTACCATAACTCACTGTTGAAGAGATCCCTCTCAGGGTGGCTCAGATGTTACATTTCCGTCGGGTCTAGACCCACCAGAACACTGGGAATGCATTTTGCTAAAATTCCACAGATTGACTGTAAGTCTTTGACTTGCATCTACTTTTTAAAAGTTTGCTTCAGGAAAGAGAAAAACGGTTATGAAAAACAGTCATGTAGGGGTGCCTGGGTGGCTCAGTTGGTTAGTGTCCAGCTCCTGATTTTGACTCAGGTCATGATCTCACGTTCCTGAGATGGAGCCCTGCATGAGGTTCCATGTGCTGACAGCACAGAGCCTGCTTGGGATTCTCTCTCTTCCTCTCTCTGCCCCTCCCCAGCTCACATGTGCACTCTCTCTCTCTCAAAAAAAATAAACCTAAAAAAAAAAAAAAGTTGTGTAATAGCTAAAGCAATCCTCTGTGTCATGCCCAGTCCCTAAAGAAGTTCTAAGAGGGTCTATTGGGTTTTCCTCAGTGACGCCTGTAGCTCCCCTTCAGGTCAACATCTTCGCTTTAAGCTTCCGCAGCTATGTCTGCAGGTGTTTCTTCATCCCTTCAGGATCAGGTGTTCCCTCTGGCTCTACTTATTCTAGGCATTCTTTTTTTTTACCAGAATGACAGAGCACCCTGATCTTAGCTCCTGAGTTTAATCCTATTAGGCAGGTAGGCAGAGATAGTCCACTGGCTTTTTAATATAATGTGTGCTTCACCCCCTCTTCTCCTCATTCCCCAAAGATTATGTTTCTAAGTAGTTTTTCACAAGCCAGCTCTTTTTTTTTTTTTTTTTTTAGCTTTCATCCACTCCACGGATTTAGTTTATTTCATTTTATAATGAGCACCAGCAAATGCGCCTCTCAAACCAAGAACTCGAATATCACCATTAACAACACATCTTACGTACCCCCTCCCATTTCATCCCTACCCCTGACTTCCCTCAGAAATAGCCACTAGCTGAATTATACAGTTAGCATCTTCTTGCTTTTTTTCCCTTACCTTATCACATTTATGATACTTTTGCTTGCCTTTAAACTTTATTTGTTTATATTTTTTCTCTTTTTTTTTCTTTTTTAATTTACATCTAAGTTAGTTAGCATATGTTGCAACAATGATTTCAGGAGTAGATTCCTTAATGCCCCTTACCCATTTAGCCCATTCCCCCTCCCACAACCCCCTCCAGTAACCCTCTGTTCTCCATATTTAAGAGTCTCTTATGTTTTTGTTCCCCTCCCTGGTTTTATATGATTTATACTTCCCTTCCCTTATGTTCATCTGTTTTGTATCTTAAAGTCCTCATATGAGTGAAGTCACATGATATTTGTCTTTCTCTGACTAACTTCGCTTAGTATACTACCCTCTTGTTCCACCCACGTAGTTGCAAATTGCAAGATTTCATTCTTTTTGATTGCTGAGTAATATTCCATTATGTATATATATATATACCACATCCTCTTTATCCACTCATCCATCGATGGATGTTTGCGCTCTTTCCATACTTTGGCTATTGTTGATAGTGTTGCTATAAACATGGGGGTGCGTGTGCCACTTTGAAACAGCATACCTTTATCCCTTGGATAAATACCTAGTCGTGCAATTGCTGGGTCGTAGGGTAGTTCTATTTTTAATTTCTTGAGGAACCTCTATATTGTTTTCCAGAGTGGCTGCACCAGCTTGTATTGCCACCAACAATGCAAAAGAGATCCTCTTTCTCTGCATTCTCGCCAACATCTGTTGTTGCCTGAGTTATTAATGTGAGCCATTCTGACAGGTGTGAGGTGGTATCTCATTGTGGTTTTGATTTGTATTTCCCTGATGATGAACGATGTGGAGCATTTTTTCATGTGTCGGTTGGCTATCTGGATGTCTTCTTTGGAGAAATGTCTATTCATGTCTTTTGCCCATTTCTTCACTGGATTATTTGTTTTTTGGGTGTTGAGTTTGATAAGTTCTTTATAGATTTTGGATACTAACCCTTTATCTGGTATGTCGTTTGCAAATATCTTCTCCCATTCCATTGGTTGCCTTTTAGTTTTGCTGATTGTTTCCTTCGCTGTGCAGAAGCTTTTTATTTTGATGCGGTCCCAATAGTTCATCTTTGCCTTTGTGTCCCTTCCTTGCCTCTGGAGACATGTTGAATAAGAAGTTGCTGTGGCCAAGATCAAAGAGATTTTTGCGTGCTTTCTCCTCGAGGATTTTGATGGCTTCTTGTCTTACATTGAGGTCTTTCATCCATTTTGAGTTTATTTTTGCGTATGGTGTATGAAAGTGGTCAAGGTTCATTTTTCTGTATGTCACTGACCAGTTTTCCCAGCACCACTTGCTGAAGAGACTGTCTTTTATTCCATTAGATATTCTTTCCTGCTTTGTCAAAGATTAGTTGGCCATACGTTTGTGGGTCCATTTCTGGGTTTTCTATTCTGTTCTCTGAGTGTCTGTTTTTGTGCCAGTACCATACTGTCTTAATGATTACAGCTTTGTTATACAACTTGAAGTCCAGGATTGTGATGCCTCCTGCTTTGGTTTTCTTTTTCAAGATTGCTTTGGCTATTCGGGTCTTTTCTGGTTCCACACAAATTTTAGAATTGTTTGTTCTAACTCTGTGAAGAATGCTGGTGTTATTTTGGTAAGGATTGCATTAAATATGTAGATTGCTTTGAGTAGTATTGACATTTTAACAATATTTGTTCTTCCTATCCAGGAGCATGGAATATTTTTCCATTTTTTGGTGTGTGTCTCCTTCAATTTCTTTCATAAGCTTTCTTTTGTTTTCAGTGTACAGATTTTTCACCTCTTTGGTTAGATTCATTCCTAGGTATTTTATGGGTTTTGGTGCAATTGTAAATGGGATCGATTACTTGATTTCTCTTTCTGTTGCTTCATTGTTGGTGTATAGGAATGCAACCGATATCTCTACATTGATTTTATATCCTGCAACTTTGCTGAATTCATGAATCAGTTCTGGCAGTTTTTTTGGTGGGATCTTTTGGGTTTTCCATATAGAGTATCATGTCATCCGCAAAGAGCACAAGCCAGCTCTTACTTTTTCTAGGTGTATAGATGGCTGATAGATGTGGGGACAGGGATGTCAGCCAAAAATTCTCTCTCCAGCTGAGGCACTCTATTTAGGAAGTGCCATGATTTGCAGAGCAAATATGTAGACCAAGGGCGTAACAGTTTTCTCACAACTGAAACCAATCTATAGCTCATAGGTTAGGTATCTGTAGTAACATCTGCTTTGATGCTTTGGAGGAGTGAGATAGAGTAGCAGTTAAGACTAGCTCTGGACTGATAAACATAAGTTAAATCTTGGATCTTCCACTACATAATTGTGTGACCTTGGAGATCTTCTAAACCTCACCTATTAAATGAGCATAACAATAGCTTCTTTCTCATAGTGTTATTGTGAGTATTAAGGATATAATACATATGACTGGCTCCCTTAGCTCTGTGCCTGACCCACAGTAACGAGTGAATGTTAACTATAATTATTTAGCCTCATGTACAAGATAACAGTAGTTACTAGGCATAATCTCTAATATAATATAGAATATATAGTGCATAGACTTACTTTTTAAAAAACTATAGGGGCGCCTGGGTGGCGCAGTCGGTTAAGCGTCCGACTTCAGCCAGGTCACGATCTCGCGGTCCGGGAGTTCGAGCCTCGCGTCAGGCTCTGGGCTGATGGCTCAGAGCCTGGAGCCTGTTTCCGATTCTGTGTCTCCCTCTCTCTCTGCCCCTCCCCCGTTCATGCTCTGTCTCTCTCTGTCCCCCAAAAAATAAATAAAACGTTGAAAAAGAAAAAAAAAATTAAAAAAAAAAACTATATATGGAAAATAATGTCATACTTTCTGTGACCTAATAGTGTTTCATTTTAGTTTTTTTATAGTAACTAATGTTTCCTGTGAGATATTGACATAACATAATGCATAGTATGATCTTTCACTTTTAAGTGCTGTGGCAAGAAACCTGAGATGGAAAAATCTTCCTGGAGATTAGAATTTGCCGCAAACCACAAAATAATTTCATCGAATAGGCAGTTTAAAATGAGTCACAACTCAGTCACTGTGGCATTGCAGATACACTTAGGGCACCCTGCCATGGGCATAGCTTTCAGGAGAGGCAAAGAGTGAGGCACTACAGATCACAGCCATGCAGGGAGGGAAGGACAGTCAGGCGTTAACCAAATGATAGACTTCTAAAGAGTGAGAGCATGAATTCCAGATGTATAGATTTCGGTCATACCTTTCAACTCTTTGTAAATTATCTGTCTGATTTATAACTATATAAATCATTGTGGTATTTGGGTTAAAAGTAAGGTAATTTAGTCTTGGGTTTTCCATCTTCCCATGTGTAAATCATTTGAACGGTATGCAAATAATTCCCTATTTGAGGCTCCCAGAAAAAATACCTCCATTTCTATCTCTGTACATCATCACCAGCCATAATGAATAGGTCTGCAAGAGTGTGCCAGGAGCCCCTGCCAAGCACATTCTTCAAGGGAGAGAGGCAGTGTAGCCTACTGGGGACAGTGCTGGATTACAAGCTGTCACAATGGTGTCTCACTTCCTAGTAGGTCAGTGGCATCCCTTTTCATGTTACCACATTCTCTTTAGTCAGATGCTATACCACAAGAAGAATTATAAAGTTACACAAGTGTCTTGGAACCTAACAAAGTTTATCATCGTTATTGGGCTAAGATTTGAAAGTCAGGCTTTGCCAATAAGCCAGAGAGTCAGGTGACTATGGCTTCATCTCTGGAGCGGCTCTCTTCTGGATGTTCTGTGGGGAAAATTCAGCTGTTTCTTCCATGATCAGATTTTGAAAGGTGCTGGGGGAAGACGAGGACTTAAAAAGCAGCCTCCGTTAAGAGTGCTCATTTTTATCAAGGGATTTTAGTTTGGTATTATGTCAGCTGGGTTAAATTGAATCTTGTTTTCCCAAAATCACTGGGATCACAAAATTTGCATTGGCCCAGTCCACACTAGTGCTATCCTCTTTCCTCAAAGCATCCTCGGAGCTTTCTGTTTTTCTCTTGTAATGAGGACAGATGAATACCAAGGGACCCATGCTCAGCATTCTCCCTCAGACTTTTCTGAAAACCAAACAGTAAAGGAAAAGAAAGAAGAAACCCAGTGTCTTTAATTTCTTTTACTATTTTGATTCCTTTTTGGCTTGACATTAGGCTTACTGTAAGGTCGCAAGCATCTCAAAGCTAAAATGAATGGGTAACAGTGGATTTGGGGGTAGTGTAAATTCATCTTCAAATGTGGCCAAAGATTTAAAATAAAGCAGTAATGAGTATTTTTATTTTAGTAGTTCTTCTACACTCTGTAACATAGCAGAACACATTGACTTTAAACAACTCTCTAGAAATACTACGAAGTTGCTACCTTATCCTATGAATTATTGTTCAGTGTTTTAAACTCAGTATTGAGGTATTTTGCAACTACAGCTTTTTTACCTGCAGTGTAAACTTTCTTTGTCTTTCTGTCTTTGATATGTTTTTATTTTATCAGTAATAACCTAAAAGTCTTTTCTTTTTCTCACAGTCTGACAGCAATGCAAGCTTCCTCCGTGCTGCCAGAGCAGGTAACCTGGACAAAGTAGTGGAATATCTGAAGGGGGGCATAGACATCAATACCTGCAATCAGGTAAGAGCATGACTCTGTACACAGTGAAGAAACACTCATTATCTATAGATATATTCCAAGAGCCAAGGTTAATTTTTGTCTTTATTGAATTTACTAAAATATCAGTGATTCAGACTTATGAAAATCCATTTTCATCCTCTTACCAACTTTTGAAGCCTCAGACATTTGTGTCTAAACCTAATTTTGCAGCAAAGCAGATAGATCAAAAATAACAATTGAATGTCAGTTTTTGTCTATGAAATGGCTGGGCCTTGGTCAATAGCTGGAGTATTGACCAAGAATGATGTTTCACTTCTCATTTATCATCAACTAGTTATCCAGACTGGCTTCTTTTCTTCTCTGCCATATGCATTTTACTCATAGGTAACTGAGTGTTAAAATTTGAGATAGAGAAATAAGAGAATAAAATAAAAATGATCTCCCCCTCCTTCCCTAATTATTTTTAAAATATGGATTACAATGAGAAGAGTTTGAAACTGTTGGCTTAAGTATGAAGTGTTTGGATTATCCATTCATTTACATCCATTCAGTAATGACTCCAGACAGTATTGTACATTTTGGATATTATTCAGTCCCATGGATATTGAGATTTTTGTGCTATTTTTGGACAAGATTTTTGTACCATGAATACAGTGTCTAGTAGACTTCAGTGTTCACTACAGTGTGCTAAATGTTGGTGGTGCGTGTGTGTGTGTGTGTGTGTGTGTGTGTGTGTGTGTGTGTGTGTTTGACATAGCTGACTGGGAAGTGAGTAATCCTGGCTAATTTTAAGTGAACAGAAGGAAAATCTCATTGTTGGATTCTACCTTATCTATAGAATGCCCCTTTATATCCTGGTATATATTGAGCCCAGTTATGCTCAACTTATGGTTTCCTGAAATTAGTAAATCTTTCAAACACAACTTTTCAAAAAGTAGACATATTATCTCAAACTTACTCTCCTCTCAAAACTTCTACCTGCTGATTTCCTCATCAATGTGTCAATTCCAACAGTTCTCCTATCATCTCCCCCTATACCCACCAACCCAGCTCCAGTATGGCACTCCTTTCTTAGTCCATTTTCTACATCCATATTTCCATTAACTGAATCACCTCAGAGTCACTTATCATGGTTGCCATAATACCCTCCTTAATTAGGTTCTGTCCTCATCCTGTCCACTCTGGTCAATTTCTACACTATGCCTTGAGTTATTTTTATAAAGTAAAAATATAATTATGTCATTTCCCCCAATAAATTTCCAGTGGCTCCCAATGCTTAGATTAGTGAAGTGGTTGTACCAAAATCACTTGGAGGATTTTGCAAAGATTGCAGGATTTCCCTTGCTCCTCACCAGCAAGGGAGAGGCGACTCTTGCTGAAAGTCACCAGCATAGAAAGCATTGTCACTGTTGGCAATATTTTTTATCCTTTAGAGGAATGCATTTCTTGGCATTAAAAAATGGTGACAGCCACTTGCTATTGGGAAAAGCAATATGCTGTTTTCCCAATATCTCTAGTATTCTTTTGAATATGACAAGAATTGAAGGACCCTGAATGTTCTTTATCTGGGCCATTTCTTAGAGTGTGCTTACAGTGAGCAACCTTAGGTACCATCTACCTCTTGACAAAAAGCAGGCTTATGTTTTCTTTTTTTTTTTTTTTTTAAGTTTATTTACTTATTTCTGAGAGAGAGCACAAGCATGCAAGGGGGGAGGGAAGAGAAAGAGAGGGAGAGATAGAATATGAAGCAGGCTTCAGGCTCTGAGCTATCAGCACAGAGCCTGACGTGGGGCTTAAGCCCATGAACAATGAGATCATGACCTGACCCGAAGTTTGACCCTTAACCGACTGAGCCACCCAGGTGCCTCAATGTGTTTTCTTATTATAAAAGCTGCGTCCTTCTTTAACATAACCCAGTGTGCACAGGCATCTATCATTGGCCCTGTGTGTCACTTCTGAGGGATTGGGAAGGGGCATAGGGAACTGACACAAGCAGCATGGTGACACTCAGCAAGGGCTTTTGCTGTGAATCATAAAGTCATTTGTCTCTGATCTAGGAAACTCTTACCTTCTGCCAACATCATGAAAGAGTAGAGTTTGACTTTTTAGCTTGTATGTGAGATAAAATTCCAGACCTTACATACTGACACTGACCTATGGAATAAGGCCAAATCCCTTTATCCCAATATATAAGATCTTCATATTCTGCATCTACATTCCTTTCTTTATCCATCTTATTTTCCATTAAGAATTGTTTTGATATGTTTCTCATGTTCTTTTGAACAAATAATTTGAACTTTAAGTATATTAGTTACTCTAAAAGAAAAAGAACATCTAAATTCCCATATGGATACATGAACTTCTTCCAAAAATGCCTATGAGACTAAATATAAAATATTTTTATAATTTTAACATATTGCCTTAGATATTTTAAAGTATATGAAATACATTCCCAAATTTTAATATTGATCCATTAAATTTCTAAATGTGCAACATGCTAGAGAATAGGCAATGAAACTATCAGTTCATTTAGGTAAAATTATCATCAATAATGCCAAAAAAGGAACCCAAGGAAAATGAAGTTGACTGCGGTCAAAGCAAATGCACTTAACCCAAAATTGTAACAAACATATTAATTGTATGAAGGATCTTAAGGGTTTTTTTAGGGTTCTTTGGTTTTTTTTAGAAAAATAATCTCTCAGCAGTACTCAGTTTTTTTCTCCTCCTTAGACCAACCTAACTTTTTGAGTTACCTCAAAAACTTTTTAGCGCCTAAATTATTTTTCTTACAGTGGCCAACTGTCCAGTAACATGTTGCTATACAAGGGAAGAACATTTATTTTTGTGAATACGTAGCACAGTATCATGAAACCACACAAAACCTAGAGCCCAGAGACTACAATTTAAGTTCCCTAAGTTCCCTCTCCACTTTTGTCAGTCATTTCAATTCAGAAAGTGACACTTTTCTAATCTCTAAAACAAGACAATAATAATAATACATTCAATCTTATATCACTGGGTTGCAGGGTAAATTAAATTATTAAATAAGAAAGGAATTTTTAAGTTGTACATGTTCTAATTGCAATTAGTATATATAATTCACCAAGAATCAGAAAAATTAAAATTCAACTGCATACAACATATGAGATTGAGTCTCCTCAATCACCTGAATTTACTAGGTAAAAAGTAAGTGTTGTTGTCTGGTGTTGGTCTTTATTATTACCATGCAAGGATGTACATTAAATAGAGATTAGAGAAATAAAGTGACTAATGTTAACTATTTAGCCACTGTGTATCAGGCTTTCCGCTGGGGTCTTTACATGTGATGCTTTATCAACCAGCAGAGACAAATGTTATGAGGTAGGTAGGTATTTGCTGGAACTTACAAATGCAGAAACTGAGCCCACAAGTGGTTAAGTGATGTTCCCAGGGTCACACAGCTCTGTCTGTCTCCGGTGTACAAGTGTTTTCTACTGCAGGACATTTTCCTGAGATGTTGGGATCTGTCCTTCAGGATGTACAATGTGGCTTCCTTTATCTTGAAGCTCAAATCTTCAAGATGTACCATTGTTAGTGTAAAAAGAGCTTTATTCATCCTTAACATAATAGAGATAGAGGGACTTTTAAATCAAAGTGCACCACTACCAGGATTACACTAAAACTCAAAATTCAGAGCTGAATATAATTTCTGAACACCTAAGAGGACAACTCTTCAGCCAAAATACAGCTGTATCTAGCGAATATGTAAAAGCTCAAAGTTACTATGGCATATGAAAGAAGAGAAGAAAAAGTGTCCATTATTTTGCTTGTAAGCCTGGGTTTCTGGGGAGCATCATGGCATGTGACACAGAAACCAGAACTTTCTGTACCCCGCTATATTTCTCAATGAAAGGCAATCTGGGCTGTACCAGCTTTCCAAAAATATCGGGTGTGTTGGCGTTCTAAGATTCCTTAAGCTGAAATTTGGATGAAAATTTTTTTCCTTATAAAATTTGTCTCATGACTACCAGGAGAAGTTTGAAATTTAATCCAAAAATACAATTTGGCTTTTAATCACTTAAAGGATACGAGAAAAAAATTCATAATTTTGGCACAAAGCAATGTTCTTAAAAAACAAAGACGACTTCAAGTCTTCATTTTTCTTTTCCAAATGGTTAAAAAATCTGTTAGCTTCTGTCTTCTCTAAAAGATAAAACTAGTAATTTATTTATTTTATTATCTCTTGTACACTCAGAAAAGAGAATAAATCTTAGCATTTGCTCCCGATCTGAAACTCATATATATGTAATGCTTTTATTTATTTAGTAATTATTCACAGTCTAATAATGTTATCAACAAGGTTAATGTCCAAACATTAAAAATAGACACTATAACCTTTTCATAAAAATATTTATGGCCGGGCACCTGGGTGGCTCACTCCGTTAAGCATCTGACTCTTGATTTCAGCTCAGGTCCTGATTTCATGGTTTGTGAGTTCCAGCCCCCCACTGGGTTCTGTGCTGACAGTGGGGAACCTGCTTGGGATTCTTTCTCTCTGCCCCTTGCCTGCTTGTGCTCATACTCACTCTCTCACTCTCAAAAATAAATAAATAGGACCTTAGAAAAAATGTAGCCAATTACAAGTCAATAAAAGGCTCAGAAGATTCAGGTACTTTCACCAGGCATAAAATTTATTGGTTTCACTGCAGTGACTTCAAAATAAAGGTTATCACTTATCATTTATTGAATGTAATCCTGGAGATGACCCTGAAAGTTAATAGTCTTTAATATATTCTAATTTTTGGTCTTGACCTTTTACTACTGAGGTATAAAGGTGCAAAATTACCAGTTAGATCTTATGCTTCCTTTATCAAAGACAGAAGGCAAGGTTAAAGGAACATTTTCAAAAGAATTTTAATGTTCCTAAAATACCAATCCTTTACCAACAAGAAGGTACACCAAACAATGACTTTATCATATGCTCACGTAGTTATGACTCAGACCACAATGCATTTTTGGAAGTCATTTTAAGAATGTAGGTGCTGGAATCCAAATTCTCATTTTATCCACTTACCAGCTATGTGACCCTGGACACCAAGTGTTTCTAAGACACCGTTTTCTCAGCTGTAAAATAGTGATCGTAACAACACTGGAGCCATAGCATAGTTGTGATAATTAAATGCGATGTTTGCAAAATGCTTAGCAGAATACACATTCAATAAATATTAGCAAATGATAATCCTTATTATAATAATACAGTCTTTTTATATTGATTCTCAGCCTAAACTTTAGCAAAAGCGGTGCTGGTTCTCATAGGCAGGGCAGATCATAAAAGTTATTCTCATAGCCTGTGTCATCAAATAGGAAAGATTGCAGTTAGTAGCAATTTGGTAACAATTTCTGTTTATCTGGGTTAAATTAAACTAAATTTCTTTCCTGGAACTAAAATCCTTTTTACCAATGCCATTTGGATCCATCCACTCTGGACCTCTCTTTAAAAACTCTAACACCAATTCTATTAACCTGGGAATTTATAGAGGCGACAGTGATGAATACTTGAGAATTGGACTTCTGGAATTAATGGAACATGGAATGAACTATATCCAGTTTCCTAACCAATTAAATTGGGGCACAAATATACCTGCAAACAATCTTGTTAAGTATTCATTATCTGACATCTCATTTAGAGGAAGCAAAAGTGGTACATCTATCTGGTTCTGGTTACATGTGTCCTTTTGGTTTTGGATTCTATATTATTCTCTAATTCTCTTCAGTGCATTAACACTGGTCCTTGGTCTATACTAAGTAGTACAGATTCAGGTTGGATTTAAATAACATCTGCCCAGTATTTTGAGCACTTAGAATTTTCATTTTCATTTTCTTTCTTTCTTTTCTTTTTTTTTTTTTTTTAGAATTTTCATTTTCATGTTGATAGTTGTTCAATGCAAAGTAATTCCAGTAGACTTTTCATCAGCCACTTGTCCATAACTCTAAAAAATTTTGTCTCACAGATTTAGGAAGATGTTTGAAGTGCAACTCTTATTTCATTTAAAAACGCCAGGGGTATCTTCATGCAAAGCATTTCTGTGACTGTCTTACGTACTGTGCTGCGGTGGTTTAGATGAAACCAAAACAATTTATATTCTGGGAATTCTCTTGAATGCTCTTTTCCTATGACTAAAAGACATGGGTTTTAATACACAACTCCCATGTAGCCACTCCATTCTCCTTAATTCATCTCAGATATTATAATCACATTATTTCTGCCAGTCTGAACTCAGGCTCACCATTTGTTTATCTTTTTATTCAAACATATAATATGTGTTTACTATGTGGCAGGCACTGACCTAGGTGCAGTGAAAACAGAGACAACACCCCTGCTCTCATATAGCTTATAATCTACAATGTAAGAAGACAGAGATAATCATCAACCAAAAAAGTTAGATATGTGGGGCACCTGGGTGGCTCAGTTGGTTGAGCGTCCGACTTCGGCTGGGGTCATCGTGGTTTGTGAGTTCAAGCCCCACATCGGGCTCACTACTATCAGTGCAGAGCCCACTTTGGATCCTCTGTTTCCTTCTCTCTGCCCCTCTCCCTGCCTGCGCTCTCTCAAAAATAAATAAACATTTAAAAAAAGTAAAAATGTGAAAGGAGTAACTAGTAAGTGATAGTGGGAAAATATAGCAGTAGAGAAGGAGAAGGAATGGAAGGTAAGCAATGTGTTATTTTAGATAGGATGGTCAAAAAAATGCCTGAAGAATTTGACCAAGGAAGCCCTGCACTATTTGCAGGGAATATATTTTAGAAGAAGGCCTGACCAGTGAGAAAGTCCCAAGGAGGGAGCATGCCTGGTGAGTTCAAGGTCCAGTAAGGAGGCTAGCATAGCAGGACTAGTAGGAGATCAGGGGAAGAGAAGTAAGAGGTCAGGAAGAGTCATCCGCAGCACCAGGTCATATAAGATGTTACAGGGTATTTTAAGAACTTTGGCTTTAATTCTGAGAGGGAAGAGAAGTGATTGATTAGAGGGTTGTTAGCAAAGAAGTGACATAGGTTGACTTAAATTTAAATAGTAACGCTCAGACTGAAAACTGAGAAAGGCAGAGGAGGAAGCACTTTTGTAATACTTTAGGTAAGAGGGCAAATGTTCTAGACCTGGACAACAGACAGGAGAGATGGTAAGATGTGGTTGGATTCTGGATATATTTTGAAGAGAGAGCTGATAGATTTTTTTATGGAGTTAGGATAAGATAAGAACAAAAAGAGAGGAGCCAGGGATGAAGGTTGGGGTCACAAGGAGAATAATAAGGGTTGAAGATTCATTAACTGAGAGGGGAGAGGAGGTGGGAGACAATCATCTAGGAGAGTGGAGGGAGAGTGAGTAAGGGTGGCAGAGCATGATTGGAAGGCGGAATTAAAAGCCTACTCAAGGATCGTGACCAGCTAGTATGTACGTGTGTTCTTCTGCAGCCACAGTCAGATACGGACTCAGATGGAGAGTTATATATAACCAGGAATGTGGTTTAGCTAAGCATGTATAGTATAGCTAGAGAAAGACAAAAGAATTGAGGATGCATGCAAAGGAATGAATAAAATGATTCTAAAAGACTATGCATGCGATGTAGCTCCACTGAGTGAGGAGAGAAACAGGCACTGTGAAAAGGTGAACAGACTGTAGGTGTCAGGCATAGAAGGATTGTTGAAATTGGATCAGTAGATTGGCAAGAGAGTAAATGGTGGTTAAAAGGTCAATGTTCTCAATTGAGATCTGGGGCGGGGGACGGGGGGAGCAGATTATATTATTGGAATGAGAAGATCTGGAATGTGATGATAGATGTGAGGAGATGATGTAGAGAAAAGGAAAAATCCTTGGCCAAGAAGTCAGGAACCCTTAAGTCCAGAGTTTTGGAAAAATCACTTTTGTATAGGCTGGAGAAAGTGGCAGTGTGTGTGTGTGTTGATGATTATAAAGGAGTAAACTAAATCCTGTCATCTCTAGTCTTGTCAAAGCCTTTTCTCTCCTTGTATAAGAAGCAGAGGGAATAAAAAGGAAACCTTGTTTTTAGATGGAAACTTCCCCCAAATTCTCAGAAATGAAGAAAATAGATATGTAGAAGAGAATGTTGCAGTCCGTTATTAAAAAGTGGCTGTCTGCTGAGCTGGCATGATCAGAAGCTACCTGTCTGTTAATGAACCTGCATATGTACATGTATACACCTCAACATAGGCAATTCTTTTTATTTTCATACTCAGTTTCTCTTCAGCCTCTTCCCTCAGAAATGAAACGTCTTCAAGATAGGGTGAAAGAGTCCAAAATGCAGAAACACAAAAGCTCATAAGGGTACGCCTTGGAGCATGTAACTCCTGGCTCCCCCCTCCTACCACCATCATCACTACCAAAGAAAAAAAAAAAGAAAAAGAAAGCAAAGCGGGGGTGGGGGGTGCCTCGGTGGCCCAGTTGGTTGAGTATCAACTTTGTCTCGAGTCATAATCTCATAGTTCATGAATTTGAGCCCCTCATCGGGCTCACTGCTGTCAGCACGGAGCCCACTTCAGATCCTCTGTCCCCCTCTCTCTCTGCCCCCCTTTGCTCATGCTCTCTCTCTCAAAAATGAATATAGACATTTTTAAAAAAGGGCAAAAATATTTTAAAAAGGCAACATCAATGAAAAAAGAAAGTTCTTTGTACAGGGCAGAGTGGGCAGTGGGGACAGTCTGAAATGAAACCCTGTATCTTAGTGGTATGCAAAGTCATTGCTGGGGTGAGTAAAGAATGCTTGGGAAAGGGGTTTATGAGAGAATTCATGGCGTGATGTTTTCTTGAGGAATGAGGAAAGACAGCAGTTGTGCCCATGGCACGTAGAGAAAGGTAGGAGACAGAGAGAGAGAGAAACAATTTATCAGGGAGTTAAGAATATATTTTCTCGGGGCGCCTGGGTGGCTCAGTCGGTTAAGCGGCCGACTTCGGCTCAGGTCATGATCTCGCGGTTCGTGAGTTCGAGCCCCGCGTCGGGCTCTGTGCTGACAGCTCAGAGCCTGGAGCCTGTTTCAGATTCTTTGTCTCCCTCTCTCTGACCCTCCCCCATTCATGCTTTGTCTCTCTGTATCTCAAAAATAAATAAATAAAACGTTAAAAAAATAAATTAAAAAAAAAGAATATATTTTCTCATCCAAAGCAACCACCAGAAGTTTATCAAGAGATTTATTATTCAAGTTCCCTTGGAATTATTAGTTTATTATTATTTTTGTAATAAAAACAATCCCACAGCATTCATTGTTATCCAGTAATGACATAAAGGTAACCAAAAGAATAGGAACAAACGTTTTAGAACTATGCTCCCAACAATGGATCTCTCAAAAAAACCAAACTACATGGTCTTCTCAAGAATTTCTCACTTCATTGATCATTTATAGTTGGAGACACTTTGAAACAGGGTAATATTATCTCCTTTTAGCATGATCCGACCCAGTTGTTTTCTTGATTTTGTTTTAGAATGAATCTCTTCTGCATCATCTAATACAAGGTTCACGTACTCATCAAAATCAATGATACAGCACTCTATCTACATGTTCACTTGCTCATAAAACCACACCTCAATCCAAGATCTATTTTGCAGGTATCTGAAGATGAGGTTGATGGGCTGCACCATCACCTTCTGCACTTTTTGACCCTGGCCATGGTACGCCATGGTGGAAGCTGACAAAGACCGCTGGAATTATTAGTTTAAACATCAAACTAGCAATGGTCTCTACCGCGTTTCTGAAGTATAGCTGACATACAAAGTTATATTAATTTCACATGTACAACATAGTGAGTCAACAATTCTATGCCCTAAACGATACTTACTGCAACAAGTGTAGGTACATCTGTCACCATACAATGTTCTTACAATATTATTGACTATATTACCTATGCTGTATTTTGCATTTCCATGACCTATTTATTTTACAACTGGAAATTTGTACCTCTTCATCCCCTTCAGCTATTTTTCCCATTCTTCTGCCTCCCTCCCCTCCAGCAATCACTTTTGTTCTCTGTATGTATGAGTCTGTTTCTGTTTGTTTTTATTGTTTAGATTCCACATATAAGTGAAATCATCCTGATTTGCCTTTCTCTGACTTATTTCAGGTAACACAATAAGCTTTAGGTGCATCCATGTTTTCTCAAGCGGCAAGGTCTCATTCTTTTTATGGCCGAGTAGTATTTCATTGTAACGTATACTCTAGAGCCCTTTTTAACAACACCTTTTAGTGAGATTTTTTTGTGTTTCTCTAAAGGGGCACTAGATTATTTTTAGCTATTTGCACCCACAACTAACAATTTAGCAATATGCAGAAAGCCGCATAAACTGGGAACTTGGAACATTAGCAACACAGGAAAATTAAGAGGTTTATAAAGAAAGGTTCATAAAATATACCAATGCAAATATGGCTAAAATTAAACTTAAGGGGAAGAGAGGCTAGCACTGACTTATATGATCATGACAAAGAATGATTACAAACTAGAATTTCAGCTTCAGTGTTGTTGGTCAGTGAAAAGGGCACTCTGTTGGAAAGACTAGGAGACCCAGGATTGGCACATAGTAAGAATCCAATTAATATTTGATAAATAAATAAATAATTGAATGAACACAGACATTTGGCCAGTCACTTAAACTAGTCTGAGTCTCAAATTATCCATTTTTGAAGTGAGAAAAAGTAATACCTATGATATCAAATAATAGTTACCTTTGGGGTGCCTTGGTGGCTCACTTGCTTAAGTGTCTGACTCTTGGTTTTGGCTCAGGTCATGATCTCACGGTTCATGTGTTCAAGCCCCATGTCAGGCTCTGTGCTGACAGTGCAGAGCCTCCTTGGGATCCTCCCTCTCCCTCTCTCTCTGACCTTCCCCTGCTTGTGCTCACTCTCTCTCTCAAAACAAATAATTAAGCTTAAAAAAATAGTTACCTCTATTGCATGTCTACAATATGCTTATCACTGTACTGCATACTTTATAATCTTCTCAACATCCTTCTCTGTCTCAAAGGGAGACCACTGGGTGCTCAAATTATACATGTGAAAACCCATTGTGTTGTGCACACTCAGGAGACCAAAGTATGGTTCTGACAGTTGCAGTTAGATAGGATTTAATTAAGATGTATGGCCATGATTGATGATTTCACTCAAACTAGAGTAGCTGTATGGACAGGTTTGGGAAAGTACTAACAAGTTTATTCCTTCTAACTTAACCAAAATTGTCATTATTTCTTTCAGATAACTTGTAATTTTGTGTAATGCATAGGAAGGTCTTGGTCATGCCTCCTCAAACATTTATTCTGCTTTCTAGATGGAAGGACCCATGTTTTGTCAGGTTATGTTTACAAACCATCTCTTAAGGCAGTATTGCTTCTCTGTAGAGAGAGGAGACTTTTTTTAGAACCCTGAGAATACATCCATATGCTTCAGTGTGAGAAATACTGCGTTTAAATTTGGGTGTTCCTTTCAGTGATCACTTGGAATCAATTGACACAGTCATAAACATGACCAAGAAATTACCACATGATATTTAATTAAATATCCTCAGAATCCTGAGATCCTTAAGAACACATCAAGGGATTTCAGACTGAGAAAAGCCCCTTTAGATTAAGTGTTTCTCTCAGGATCTAATTTCGTCTTATGCATGTTAATGTTAACCAGCTTTAGCCTCAGAGAGTGAACTTTTCCTGATTGTGTTTACAAAGGCTAGAAATCATTCTGTTTGTACCTGACTTGCCCACGCATTGACTACATTTACTGACAAATGTAGAATAACTGGATGGATTAAGCAGATGCCTATTTACCTCCATATGGTACTTACTATTCATTAGCTCACCCATTGTACGAACATTATTAAAGTATCCTTTTTCTTATACTAGATACTATATGAGGTGTAGAGCTTACAAAAGTGAATAGGATTTGATTCTTGCCCATGATAAGCCTTGTTGGGAAGATAAACAGAGAACACAAACACAATTGTAAGAAGAACCAAATTTTGTGATTACTCAGAGGATAAACTAAGCCAGCTTGTGAGTCTTAGACAAACCTGAAATTGACACTAGATGAAATTTGTAGGAATCATTTTATAATGATGGAAAACAGAGTAGTGGTATGTTACCTGGAAGACTCCTAAAGCCAACCTTTATTTTGTGGTGGCTCCGTCCTCGCTCTCTTCATATTCTTTTAGAGTCCAGGATGCCAACTTCAGCTTGTTTTTAATTAAAGTTGTTTTAAAAAATGAGAACATTAGAAGTCATTGTAATTCTATAATAATATTGCTAACTTTTATATGGGTACCTTCACATGTAGACTTGGTTCCTAGCACAATTTGGCATACCATAAAAGTTCAGTAAATGTTTTAATATGTGAGTAATCGACACTCAATTGTTATTTCACATTGAATTTAAGCTTCCTCTAGTCTATATTAAATTTGAACTTTGTAGCATGTTTTTATGTGAATTTGATATTTAGTACAAAACTGTTTCTTCACTTGTGCCTCATTAGGAGTGGGAGGATAGGGGGGTGCCTGGCTGGCTCAGTCGATAGAGCATGTAAAAAACCTCTTAATAAACAGGTTGTAAGTTCAAGCCCCACGTTAAGTGTAGAGATTACTTAAAAATAAAAAATCTAAAGAAAAGAAAAAAGAAGTAGGAAGGTAGGGTACATTCTGGAATTGCTATGGAACGTTTTTATGTTCTGTTCTCCCTTCTTGTTTTCCTTCTCTTTGAGATCCTGCCACTCTTTCCCTTTTTTACTTCAGTCTCATCCTTGAGCCCTGGAGGCAAATCCACTCGAGGCCACAGCACTAAGGAGTTCTTCCGTTTCATTAACAAAAAAAAAGTTACTGGTTGATTCTGATATATACTCCTTATCCTTGCTTACCAATTTTGATAAGTTCCATGTTAGAAGGAGAAAATCCAGGTTTTAAAAAAATGTTTATTTTTGATTAGAGAGAAAATACCCGCGCATGCTCGCACACAAATGGGGGGAGGGGCAGAGAAGGGAGACAGAGGATCCAAAATGGGCTCCAAGCTGACAGCAGAGAGCCCAATGTTGACAGCAGAGAGCCTGATGTGGGGCGAACTTACAAACGACAAGATCATGACCTGAGCCAAAGTGCAATGCTTAACCAACAGAGCCACCCAGGTGCCCTGAAAATGCCCACTTTTAAAATGAGTTGATTGAAATATTAAACGAATCAGTGATAAATCTACAAAGGCAAGATTTATTCTCTTGTATATTTATTTCCTTTAAAATCTTCTGGAAATTATACCCTCATTACTTGTCGTTTGATCTAAGAACCACAGAATTTTATTACTAAGAAACTTAAAGATCAACCAATCTAAACCCTTTCCTTAATTTTTACTTTAAATTAAAACTAGCTAAGTTTCACATGGATATGATAATAATATTCTAGAATGCATTATAGAATTCTTTTCTAATTTTGACACATTTGGACACTTTATGTCTCGAAAGGAGATTTCCCTTTAATTACTGACTTACTGTGAGACACTGAGATACTTACTATTCCACAAAATACCAAATAGAATTAATGAGAAATTGAAGTCTAAAGAGAGCTAAATAGGATTATAATGCAGAGTCCATAGATTTTTTTTTTTTTTCAATTCTAGGAGTTAAGGGTATAGTTTCTGAGCTAGAATCACCAGGTAATTCATAATTCATAATGTTCAATTTAAGATTAAGTGAGTTAATGCAATTAAAAGCTTAGAACCAAGCTTGACACTTAAGAATGTTGTATGTTTTAGCTGTTTAAATAATTTGCTGCTGACTTTTAAAGTTAATATTTAAATCTCTTTAAACCATGACTATTATAATAAGTAGCTCAAATAATGTTCTTTCTTTGAACTTCATATAGTATTTTGCTTTAGCATGTGTTAAGTCAAATATGAAGGAAATAGTGTATCTATTATTTCTCATTAAAATTAACCAAAGAATGAGCCCATGTGAAAACAACACTTAAATGAAGAGAGTTAAAGCTTTCTGTCATAAAATAGCAGCTCTTTGAATTTTGTAAAGGATGACTACTAATGGACCAGGTTCTGTCTTTCCTAGGTTTCATTAGAATTGAAAATGCCTTCTCTGTAAGATTTTATTTTTTTTAATGTTTAAAATTTATTTTTATTTTTATTTTATTTTGAGAGAGAGAGAGAGTGAGTGTGAGTTGGGGAGAGCAGTTCAGGGAGAGAGAAAGAGAACCCCAAGTAGGCCCCATGCTCAGCGCAGAGCCAACACAGGGCTTGATCCTACCACCCTGGGATCATGACCTGAGCCAAAAATCAAGAGTTAGACACTCAACCAACTGAGCCACCTAGGAACCCCTAAAGATTTTGTTTTTAAATAATCTCTTCACCCAAAGTGGGGCTCCAACTCACAACCCCAGCATCGAGAGTCACATGCTCCACAGACTGAGCCAGCCAGGCATCCCAGAATCAAAAATACTTATAAAGTAAATAATTTCTGCATAAATTAATAATTTCCCTAGTCCAGGTAAACATTGTACAGTAGACTCAAAAATGCTCAATTCGACTCATTGTATTTAACCAAATATCAGTGATAGAAAACAGGAGTTAGGAGTATATGAATTTATTACTTCTTGCACTTAACCAGGAAATCATAATATTTTACATTTGCATATTATTTTATAGATTCAAAATAGCATAAACATGCATTATTTTATATTCTTTTTTAAAATAACTATCTGACGAAAGCAGAGTGGGAAATTCATCTGTTTTACTAACGAAGAAACTTGAAATTGTGTTGTTAGTAATGGAGACAAGCTAGGAACCCAGGTTTTGTGTTGCCTCCCCTGCACCACACCCCCTCTCAGAGCCCCGGATGTGCATGTGGTTCAGCAGTGACTTAGTGGATATTTCCAAAGTGAAGAACTCTTCTTTGTCCCATCATCATCCTTCATATTTACATCACAACACCCATCTAAAAATAAGAATTATTAAGTTCAGAAAATTCAAATAAGCATACCATAAAAACCAATCCTCTCTTAGAATGGTCTTTGTGAGCGTTAGCTTTGATCTGAAAGAACATCTACTTTTCCCAACATGCTTGCATGTCTTACCTAAACCTCCTTAGTTTTTTTTTTTTTTTTTGCAGTCCAGACCATGCATGTGTACACAGTCGTGTGCATGTATGTGTGTGTATTGTGAAAATTTTCACCAAAAAAACCCAAAACAAAACAAAATCAACACTTGCTCATCTACTTGTACTCTGTTTGTCTTTATTCCACTTTATATTTTAAAATGTTGATTGGCAGTCCATTCAATAGATTTTATTTTTTTAATTTCATTCATTCATTCATTCATTCATTCATTCATTTATTTATTTAAATATAATTTATCGTCAAGTTAGCCACCATAAAATGTATACAGTGTGTTCTTGGTTTGGGGGGTAGATTCCCGTGATTCATCGCTTACATACAATGCCCATTGCTCATCCCAACAAGTGCTCTCCTCAAAGCCCATCACTTATTTTCCCCCCATCCAACCCCCCCCCCCCCAATGAAACCTCAGTTTGTTCTCTGTATTTAAGAGTCTCTTATGGTTTGCCTTCTTCTCTTTTTAAAAGTATTTTTTCTCCTTCCCTTCCCCTGAGGTCTTCTGTTAAGTTTCTCAAGTTCCACATATGAGTGAAAACATGATATCTGTCTTTCTCTGACTGCCTTATTTCACTTAGCATAATACCCTCCAGATCCATCCACATTGTTGCACATGGCGGGATTTCACTTTTTTCTAATTGCCAAGTAGTATTCCATTGTATATGTAAACCACACCTTCTTTATCTATTCATCAGTAATAGATTTTACAACCCACTTATGCAAAATGACCTACAGTTTGAAACTTGATTTACAACTTAATTATTTTAGCTTTACAAACATAAATACGTAACTCAGATCAAGTTTGGACTTCTGCTCTTCCTCTTTTTAGTGGTGAGGATTTTGAGGCAAGTCACCTGATTTCTGAGAATTTTAGGGTCCTTCTTTGTAAAATATAATGTGTGATGTAATATATGTAAAATATAATAATGATGTCTATGTCATTGAGTTTCTTATTCTTTGATTCATCAAGTATTTATTTCTCAGCCCCATAACTTCTTCATCCCTCTTGATCTTGGTAAATTTTGAAGAATTTTCACAACTCTTTCTTCTTCCAGGCCAAGTCATCATCATATTTAATGTCATTCTCTATATTTGGGGGATTATATGGTAGAAAGATTTGATAGGGCTGAACAGGGGAGAAAGACCAGTGGCCAACAAGGGAGCTACTAGCCAGAAGCACTACAGATATCTGGGTTTCCCTGGATCATAGATGATCCTTAGATGAAATGGAGATCGGGAAGTGGACTATACAAAGTGATATTTTCAAAGCATTCTTATTCTAAGCATTTTCCCATGTAATGATCAATGAGCTACCAAACTCCAAGCCTCATTGTAAATTAGGAAATACCTTACTAAAAATTCATCTTCTGGGAATTACAAAGAAAGCCTTGAAGATTTGAGAATAACTCACTAATAAAACAAGTTTCCTCTTGGGTCACCCACAGTTTGATTTACTATATTAGATCAAAAACCTTTGAAGACCAGCCAAAGACATGGTAAAATCAGTTAAATTGTATCTGACACATTGTTTGCCTTGCTGTTCCCGATCTTTCCCAAAACTGAATGAATCCTTAATTCCATCACAGTAAGCACTTTTAGTTTAGAGCAGCCACCATGGAAGAGATGGGAAAGGTGCAGCTAGATTATGGCTGGGTGTAACCAGTGAAAATTGGATTGGGAATATATAAACAGGTATTTTTGTTATGAGTTTGATTTTTTTTCATATGTAGGTAATTTCTTTTGCTAATGTCATTTATGCCAATATAAGTATGAAATTGTAAATCATACTCATAATTATCGTATGTCTAGATGTGGGCATTTTAGTTCCTCTTGAAAAGAACTCCTGGTTTAAGGCATCTCTGACACAGGAGCCCCATTCAGAGTGGGGGTGAGATGGAGATTGGGGGTCAAGTTTCATTTTCTTTTCTCTGTTACTGTCCTTTGTCCCCATTTGCTCTCCCTTTTCCTTCTAATATTTTTCAAGAACTCGTATATTTCAGTTGCCTCCTTCCTAATATTTACATGTTAGTAGAATTAAGGAAGTTAAGGAAGTTAGTTGTACTTTTCTGATATGCATAAGACAGACTGGAGTACCCTTAACTCAAAATGTAAAATTTGTAAAGAAGAGAAGCCAGACATTTGAAAAAACTCACAGACAAGTATATGTTCGTGCAGAGGTGGTTTTCAAGTGTGTAACTAATAACTATTTTGGGGCTCTTTGGGGACAGAAAATACATCACATGTCCTTTGCTTCTCCCTTAGAACATAGCTCCTAGAGATGAGCACTTGGTGGGTAGCTGGCACACACTTGCTGATTAGCTGATACCTTCCTAAGTGTTGATGCAAAACAGTTGAATGGATTTCGATGCAAAAATTTAACCTTTATATATGTTTAGCTGTATCTTCTTGAATCTGTTCCTTAACTTTCCCAGATGGACTACTCTATATCTTACCTGTGTGTGCCAGAAATGTAACCGATGCTTGAATGGCTCTGTACAAATTTTTATTGACTATCTGTTCTACCTGAGGTTTCATATGATCATAGTTTTATAGTTTTATATGATCATAGAAAAGCAGCCAATGGGCAGAATATCTCATAAAATCAACAAGAGAAATGGTGACTACAGCTTATTGTAAAACCTGACTGTAAGCAAAATGTTATAATGTTGCTTTATAAAAATTTAATAGAACAAAAATATGACCTTTGATTGAGTAATTTGCACATGGTTTGTTTCAAAGCAGCATTAAGACCTTATTATTTTTTAAAACTATTTAGTATGTTTAATCATTTTAATGATATTATATACAAAAAGCATTATTCCAAAAGTTGTAGAATCAAAGGTGAGAACATGTCTAGGACTTACAGAACTATAAGTCCTTGCTCACAGTAAGAGCTGAATTAACATTTGTTGATTGTTTCAAAAGACTCAAATTCATATTGTTTTTATCAACATTAATTAACATTAAGTCAATATCAAGGACTTATCAATAGTAACCTGCTGTGCTTGGTTCCCATTCAGTATGTGGCCACGACATTAACTGGTAGGGTTAGCTCCAGGACTCCCGGTGCAGGAGGGCCTGTAGTGCTGGGCGCCAGCACAGGAATCCCGGATAAGAGCAGCAAGGAACGCTTGAAGGAAATGGAGGTGGGGATTTGAACAGGAAGTTCTGAGGGCTCTAGTAACCAGAACCCCCACTGTCATGCCTGCTGCACCCAAGGTCTCCACGGTAGTACTGGTGCAGGTGCCCGTAGCTCCTGTGATTTGCCCAGTTATTGTGACCAAAACATTCCAGCACATCCAACAGACTCTTGGACTCATGGTTCCTCCTATGGTCCACTTAGCTTTGGCCCTGGTGATTGGAATCATTTGAGCAGTCTAGGGGCTCAGGGAGCCCTGTTCCTATCTATGTCATGCAGCTGTGGTCTCCCAGAGGACCCCTATCCTGCATCTGGCTTCATTTGCCACGTACTGCAGAGAGCAGATTACGATCTTAACTCTGTAGTAGGTAGTCTCTCTGCCTCTGGCTTTGCAGGCCCTCCCACCGGTCTTTGTGGGGCCCCTATCGTGCTGCCCGGAATGGCCGGCCCACTTCCAGTCTCCATGGGTGCACTGAGGCCTCCCCTAGAAGGGCCAGCAACACCCTGAGAACTGGGCTTAGGCCTGGCATTGGCCTGAAAGAGAAGGAAGAGGTAGTGGCAGCAGCGGATGGGCTAGACAAGACTAGTGCATTGGTGGCTGTGGAGCAGGAGGCACCCCAGCTGGTGTTGCAGTCACCGGTCTCAGCCAACCAGAGCGCCCTCTCCCTGCCTTTGCCTGAGCTCTAGCCCCAGCCCCTCCCATTGGAAGTCGGCTCGCACAGTGCATATCTGGACTTTTGTCCCTGAATCTATGGACCCGGCCACTTTGCCTTGACCTTATGACTTTGGAGGTCCCAGAGGCCCTGGATAAGGACGAAAAGGAAGGAGAGCCAGAGGAATCGAAACGCACCATTTGTTCAGCACCTAGGAGTCCCCCAGCCTGCTGGAGCGGGATGCAGATGATTTCCACATCTTCTGTGGGGATGTGGGCAGTGAGGTGAACCATGATATCTTGCATACACCTTCAGCTGTTTCCCATCCTTTTTTATGGCTAAGGTGATCTGCGACAAGTCTGAGGCAAGACCAAGGGTTCGTCAGCTCTTAACGACCCCAGCCATCATGCACAGACTATGTGCGTGCCAAGCCTGAGATGAGTGGGAAGTAGGTGAGCTTGTGCCCCCCTAACCCACACACCTCCCCATCAAGGGTGGAAGGACCGGTAGCTGGATGTGGTGCAAGAAGCAGAAGGAGAAGAAATCAGACCTAAGATGGGGTCTGTGGCCAGGCACCTACCCCCTCCTCCTGGGGGGCTGACTCCTTCCCACAGTTCTCTTTGGAAAACCCTCAACAATTCACCCACACATCCTCCCCCAAACCAGTTTCAATAAATTTACATTCATTAAAAATAAAGGCTAAAACATGGGGCGCCTGGGTGGCGCAGTCGGTTAAGCGTCCGACTTCAGCCAGGTCACGATCTCGCGGTCCGGGAGTTCGAGCCCCGCGTCAGGCTCTGGGCTGATGGCTCGGAGCCTGGAGCCTGTTTCCGATTCTGTGTCTCCCTCTCTCTCTGCCCCTCCCCCGTTCATGCTCTGTCTCTCTCTGTCCCAAAAATAAATAAAAGTTGAAAAAAACAATTAAAAAAAAAAAGAAGAAAAAAGAAAAAAAAATAAAGGCTAAAACAATGACACACAACTGGTGCTCATAAAGTTTTATTTCTTTATCATTGTCATTGAGTTTTCATTATTCTCATTATCATCATTTTTATAGATAAGACCATTATAAGACAAAGAGGCTAAGTGATTTGCCCAAAGTCACACATCTGGTTTGCAGCAGAGCAAGGACCAGTTTGCATTTCTTATTCCCAATAGCATGTTATTATTTCTGCAGTTGATCACACTGTCTTAAAAGGAAGGAAGGAAGGAAGGAAGGAAGGAAGGAAGGAAGGAAGGAAGGGAGGAAGGAAGGAAAGGAGGAAGGAAAGGAAGGAAAGGAAAGGATGGAAGGGAAAGAGAGAAGGAAGGAAGGAAGGGAGGAAGAAAGAAAGAGAAAAGAAAGAAAGAAAGGAAGGAAGAAAAAAGGAAGGGAAGAAAAAGGAAACACATTCAGTCAGGTGTGTACAAATGAGAAACATTTAACCTTTTAACAACCTTAAAAGGAAAGATTTCCAATGAATGACAATAAATGCTCTTCCAATGTCTCATACTTTTTTTTTTTTTTTTTTTTTTTTTTTTTTTTTTTTTTACTGTGTATTTATCTGTTTTCCTCCAGATTTGCTTCAGTAGAGTTATAACACCAACACCTTTTATTCTCAAGCATGCTGAGGATATCAATTCAGCTTTTAGGCTACTATTTCTCAGGTTTAATTTATTCTTAGATTTTCCTCTTGTACTTTTGTTTTTGATTTTTAAATGATTTTACATTTTCTTCTAAGTTTTTTTTCCAAACTGTTGGTCAGTATGTTGAGCCACTGAGTAGCTAATTAGAATCAGCAACCGTGTTAATCAAAGTATCCTTGCTGTCCATAAATCTTGTGAGGTAGGGAATACATCAAGCTCAGTGAAAGCACTTGGCATAGTGCTGTTGTAAGATACAAAAGATGTGAAAAATTAAAAAAAAAATTTTTAATGTTTATTTATTTTTGAGATAACGAGAGAGACAGAGTGCAAGCAGGGGCGGGGCAGACAGAGGGAGACACAGAATCTGAAGCAGGCTCCAGGCTCTGAGCTGTCAGCCTAGAGCCCCACACGGGGCTCAAACTCACGAACCGTGAGATCATGTCGGACGCTTAACCGAATGAGCCACTCAGGCGCCCCAAGATGTGAAAAAATTTTAAAGTTTTGGTGGCACTACATGTACATACATACATACACTCCCATGTACTGTCATTCTGACATCATTAAAAATGAAACAAGATAAAAGCAAAACCAAGTAAAAAGAGGGATAGAGAACTTGTGGTAATTAATTCTGATGAATACTGAATTTATTTTGTGTTTCCTGGAAACTAGTGAAAAAGACAAACATATGGATTTATGCTGTTTTCCTAAATTCAAGTTTAGTAAAAAGAAGCATAGAGGGTTTTCCTATTACTAAACTTTTCCCTGTTATTAAATTCAACAATAGTTAATCCAGAAAATCCATATAAAACAAACAGAAGGATATAAATATTGTTCAAATGGACATTTCTTATATTCACTTGACATATAAGCCAAATATGTAGTAATATTTTATAATTCAGTGAAGCCATTTCTGCAGGGAATACAGATAACATACTCCAGGTACATTGTTTCCTGGTGATCTAACTGAATGTCTAACCTGATATTAATTTAAGAGAATGAGTAGTTATTGTTTCTGTTAAATATGAATTGTTTCAGAAGACTCTTTGGCCAGAACCCAGTAAGCTCATGGTGAGTGTTCTAATAAATACAGAAACTGACAATATTTTATGTTTTGGTTATGTGCCTCAAACACTTTATGTGTGGGAAGCACTGTTGAGAAAGTTCTAGAACCTGCCCTGTGTTTGCACTCAAATATAAAAGATCTGACTAGTTGGGCATGTCCACCTCCTTATTCCCTCACTTGGCAAAGTGAAGAATACCTAACAACAACATACCGTCCTTTGAAATGTAGGCCAATATTACTAACTGACCATAGTAAGCCAAAGTATGTCAGTGTGGCTCCAGTGGGAAATCTGAATTTTAGAAACATGACCTCAGGGACTCACCAAAATGGGTTGACTGCAAAACATATTCTCTAGGAGTTAACCGAGTTGTACTATTAGATGGGATTATTTATCACCTTTCATTTAAACGCGATTAATTTATATGTTAGCTCATATTCGCCAGATAAAACTTTTTCTTTTAAGTCTATTGATGCTGAGCTGCTTTTTCTAATAAAAATTACCCAGCGTATTCAATTGCTAATTAAACCTATTTTTGGTTAGAAATTCCAAAAACAAAACATTAAGCAGAAAGTTGCTTGTCTTCTGATTCCTACGGCTAATTCAATAGGATAACAATAATGTGATAGTCCCAATTTGACTGCATTTTAAAAAAAGGCAGATTAAAAATTTATAGCATTTATAACTAGAATGGCACCCATCATCTGTCTTTATATCAACTCTAGTTTCAGTAGAGTTAGTATTACAGAAATCTTAAAGACCCATGTATATCCTGAATTCAATTTATAGTTTATATAGGGTTTACAAATTATTCCCTCATATAGAAATTTTAATCACATTCTTCATGATGTTTTCAATAAAATGCAACTAAATTTCAGTGATTTGTAGTAGGATCTCTGTGCTTCCAAAAAGGGTGCTTTTCCTTAGAAAATTCTTATAAATTAGAGCCTCAGCTTTGTAATCAATAAAGAAGAAAGCTAACCGATTATTGAGGGCATGTTTTATCTTGTCCTGTGGATTTAAATGTTTTGTCTATTTTGTGAAAATGAGGTCAGCTACATTTTGAAATGATGAAAAGAAAACTGGAGTAAACTAAGGTAAATAGTTTGGCATTGGAGTCCTCTTTAAGATAACTTCTGAATATATTTAATTTAAATATATATTTAAAGGCGCCTGAGTGGCTTAGTCGGTTAAGCCTCCGGACTCATGATTTCTACTCAGGTCATGATCTCAGTTTGAGAGTTTGAGCTCTACATTGGGCCCTGTGCTGACAGAACAAAGCCTGCTTGGGGTTTTTTCTCTCTCCCTCTCTCTCTGCCTCTCTCCCTGCTCACACGTGCACAAGTGCACTCTCTCAAAATAAATAAACGTAAAAAAATAAAATAAATATATATTTGAACTTTATAAGTTTTTAGACGGTGTCAGCTATATTATATTTGAGATAGTGTCTTATTAGCCTTGTCAATTTTTTTATAAAATGTTTTCCCAACATTTATTAAAACACAAAAATAGAAACTGTGTTCTAATGGTCTGGGCTACCATAAGTTATAGCTTTTGGCTGAGGTGGTACTATAGAGTTCAAGGAGAAAGATCTCCCAGAGGGGAAATTGAGAAGAGTATTATAAATCCTTTAAACATCAGAGAATTGGCCACTCATGGAACTGAAGAAAATTTGATACCTTTTTAAACATCTTAATTCTCAAACTTTTCTATTGTAAATTAATAGAAAGTTATATTCAGAATGCCACTGTTGAAATCACTTTCAAGCCAGTCTACATCACCCATTTTAAGCGATAAAAGGTTGATGATTAGTTAACAATGAGGTTTTGGAGTGGTGGTGGCGGTTGGGAGCCTACGGCCAAGAAAGAATTCTTGAAGATCTCTTTGGTGCAAAAAGGGTGATTTTATCAAAGCAGGGGAATAGGACCCTTGAGCAGAAAGAGCTGCACTGGGGTTGTGAAGGGTGACTGCTTATACACTGTGGGGTTGGGGGAGGTAAGGTCAGGAGGAAGTTTCTTAAAGGGATTTCCATATGCTAAAGAGGTCACAGATAACTGGAGGTCTAGCTATAGTGAAGTTCAGGTTGTTTTTCCCTCTAGCAAAGCATTACCCTTAAGACAGTAGGGAGTTCCTGGGGCACCTGGGTGGCTCAGTCGGTTGAGCATCCGACTTTGGCTCAGGCCGTGATCTCATGGTCTGTGAGTTCAAGCCCCTTGTCGCGCTCTGTGCTGACAGCTCAGAGCCTAGAGCCTGCTTCGGATTCTGTGTCTCCCTCTCTTTCTCTGCCCTACCCTGCTCATGCTCTGTCTTTCTCTCTGTCAAAAATAAATAAACATTAAAAAAAAATTAAAAAAAAAAAGACAGTAAGGAGTTCCTGGAGATTAGGCTATTGATAGGGTTGCCCTTTTCTTTTAATATTACTAAGATACTTGTAAGCTGATGGAGACTATCAGTTTAACCATTTGTTTTCTGTCCTTTTCTTTGTTCTTGGGTAGCCAGGAGTGCCTGAGGAATGTCACACATATCCCACCTGGGTGGGGGATGTGCTAGTTTGTGCTTGGACCTCAGCTTGCCTTGTGGTCTCTCAACAGTTAATAATACTTGACTCTTTATAAAGCTTGTAAACAAGATTACCTGTAGATATATCCCATATTGTAGAATTTTAGACATAAATGAAGACCAGATTCAGGCCATTGTACCTTAGAGATATTGACCATTGGGGAGCCATTTTTTCAGTTCACATTATTTATTTATTTTTTTAAATGTCATTTAAGAGAGAGAGAGAGAGAGAGAGAACAAGTGTGGGAGGGGCAGAGAGAGAGGGGAACAGAGGATCTGAAGCAGGCTCTGTGCTGACAGCAGCAAGCCCGATGTGGGGCTCAAACTCATGAACCACGAGATCATGACATGAGCTGAAGTTAGACACTCAATGAACTGAGCCACCCAGAACCCCTCCAGTTCACATATTTTAAATATAAAACTGCTGTCAAGCCATCTGACTTTGGCATGCAGTGATATTGCTGGTAAATGTTTAACAACTGGCTCTCTGGAGTGGGAGGGAGGGGAACCCTGATACATATTATTTGTTGACTTGCATAGTAAAACATTTCCATGACAGTATAGGAAGACATGATTCTGAGAAATATTAAATTAAATTAAATTAAATTAAAATATTAAATTAATATTAAAATTAATAAAGAACTAAAAGAGAAATCACTGGCAATACTGAGAATATTGAGGAGATGCTTTATTTTTCTCTTCCCTGTCCTCCTCCTTCTTCAACTGATTACAGCTCAGAGCCATGAGCTTAGTCCAGGAAAACTTTGTAACTGGGGTGCAGGAGTATAAGAGCACCTGGCTTTGGGGTCCCAAATAGACCAGGTTTCACCACTTGCCTCCAATAAAATCCAAAGACAGAGAGCTGAGTGGTGGTGAAACAAGAAAGGAATTTATTTCAGTGAGGCCAGAACTGGAAAGACAGGGGACTAATGTCTCAATGACTGTCTCCAAAGTGCTGAAAATACTTCCAGGTTTATACCAGGAAAATATGGGACAGAAGTTGGTGGATGCGTGTAGATGAGCAATGTAGTTCAGGTCCATCGTTGTCTTGGGGTCAATCATGTTTTCTGTCCTTTTCTTTGGATCTCTCTGGCGTCAGGTCATGGCAGTTGTATTGCTTGAGGGGTGGTTTTGGTTCCCATCACTGGATGCTTTGCCCACCGAACCTTTTGCCTGAGTTAAAAGATAAGCTGGAAAGAATCAGAAAGTACAGACTGAAGTCAAAATGGAGGTAGTTCAAGTCCTTTTTTAATTTGATCAATTTGGGGTGGTTAAAGGGCTCTGGAGAACTTAAGGTGGGAAATCTTCCATGTTCTCTCAATTGGGAATTTCAATTCACAGGTTAAACTCTTCTTTTAATTTACATAAGCATTGACATCAGATAAAATAATCACTAAAAAGTAAAAGTTATCCAGTGAGAAAATTCTAATGGGATATAGAAGTTGACAAAAAGAAATTTTTTTCAAAAGCTAAAAGAGAATTGCAGAGGAGCAAATAAAATGATTCCCTATTCTTCCAGTCGTGGAGAGGAAGGAACTTCATAAAGAATGGATCAACACAGTAGAAGTATCAGCTTCATAAAGAATGGATCTCAGTCAGTTAGAGCATGCAACTCTTGATCTTGGTGTTGTGAATTCAAGCCCATGTTGGGTGGAAGAAAGGAAGAAAGAATGGATCAACACAGAAAGTCATATATGAAGAGGTTTTATTATTTGAAGAAGCCAACCGTTGCCCCTCATGTAAGAACTTATGGAATTATATGGCATGAGATTTTAGAAAGAAAATAATGTAACTGAACCATTGTGAGTTCTCTCCTTGGTGAGTCACAGACACTCCATGTGGACTTGTTGCACCAAGTAAGCTTAATTTGCAGCAAATAAGGTGGTCATGAGGAATAACTTTCAACCCAAAAGGGTGAATGGATTCCTTTTATTTAGGATTAGGATGAGTATTTGGATAGGGAAGCCCTGTCATATGTAAAGGTGGGAATAAGGCCATTTATGCACCTTAAGTAAACTTGCCTATATGTGCATTGTATGTTATGTAAATTAGGCTTATACTCCTCCTTGGGTGGAAATTTTAGTATTATCATAGGGGTAAGTCACACACAAAGTCGGGACACTGAGGCTTTTCTTTCCAGGAAGCAGCTTTATTCATGCCAGGGTGGGATCATCGGGCTAAGACCCAAAAGGCTGAGCCCCAAGCACGGCAGGGGGGGTGGGTCACCTTTTGTACAATTTTTTTCCTTTGTCTCCCATATTTGGTAAAAAACAGTCTGAATGGGCGGTCTATATTACAGAGTCATGAGGAATGTCACACACACACATAACCAGGTTGCCTTCCCTTGTCTTGAGGTTTTCACCACATTCCTTATGGAAGGACTCTACCACATTCTCTCCTTTGATGCTTGGACCCCCTATTTTTGGTCAAAGAACATCACCTTGGTTTAGAGGTTTATGTTTGCATAACATCATCACATGTGTGGCTGCTTTCCTTTTGACCATTACCTCAATGAGGCTGGAGACAGACTGTAAAAGTAGGGGAGCTAGGCAAGGCAGGATTAAGCAAGCCCCCCAGAGCAAGAGAAAAATACTTATGAGGGTTTGGAATCCCCTGCAAGTTGAAAATAAATCCTCCTAATAACTCTCCAGGGCCCCAGCCTTTCCAGGTCTGGACTGGGACATGAGCAACATTTCTCATTCGATCTGTGATCTCCTCTATGACTTTTCCTTTGTCATCTATCTGTAGGCAGCAGTTACTCAAGTTAAACTTTCCACAAACTCCTCCCTCAGAAGCAAGCAAGTAATCTAAAGTCAAGCGATTTTGATAGATACTATTGTGCATTTTGGTTTGCTGCTTTGCTAGCGAGTTAAGAGCTCTAACAGTTTCATTGTTTATAATTTCTACAACTGCTTGCAGTCTGATTATGCGGTGTAGCATGTAAATAGGAGTGTGGTAGCCCCAGGACCCATCCTCTGCCCAGGTGGCAGGGCTATATTAGATTACACACTTGGGAGGCCATTCATCATCTTTCCAGTTACCAATTGTTAGGGCTTGTCGTTTCCTTTGAGTCTCCCAGTCCCCCTACACTTGGACTCTTAAATGTTCCGCTCTGGCAAGTGGGAGCAGGAAGAAAGATGGACAAATAGTTCCCAGCACACATGACCCTGACCATCATGAGGAAAGTACTTTTTAGGTTGTCCTTCCACATATCCAGTACAGTTCACCTGGACCCCACCATTCAAAGGATGCATTGACATTGTCCTAGGCCTCTTGGAGATAAGAGAATTTAGAAAACGGGTTGGGACCTGCCTCAAGGTGATCTGGTAAACTCCCACCATTGGGTTTCCTAGGAAATTGAGTTATAAAATCTTTGGTCTAATGTTAAACGTCCAACATAGATGGTCAACTTTCTTCCTCACCGGGCAAGGCAGTTTTTCCCAACAATTGAGGTTTTGAGGAGCCAAACCCTGGTAGTAGGACTGGGGCATTCTGTTCCATTATAAGGTTCACAGGGATCTAATTCTCTAGTCTCCCATGGCCATTGATTCCCCATGTTGGTTTCCCCACATATATAGCAAGAAGAGATCTTCAGAGTCTGGGCTATAGTCTCTGCTAGGGTTAGAAACAAGTTCCATACTGTGACTGAAATGGGAAGGTGGCTACTTCTTATTTCTTCACAGAAGGAGTGGAAGACTTGGTGGGATGTGGCTGGATGAGCAGTAGTGACTCTCTTGAAATATAGCACAGTCCCTGGGTCTCTGTCTCACCTGTGAATCTGGATGCCAATTATCCTGGGTTAATGATGGTAAAATTAACAGGGTTATAGGTTGACTGATAACCTGATATAGGAAGGAGTGCTATTGTGCCTTCTTTTTTCCAAGTAGCCCATGAAACACAGCTCCAGCTGGGGCATACAAACTCAGGTGTATAGGCACATAAACCATTTTCTTCACAATGTATTTGTCATTGAGTTGTTTTTTCCACTCCCGATTTAAGCCTCTGTATGGTATATCATGAGTCCTTGGGCCCTCTATGACAAGTGCCTGCTTTTTTTCATATGACAGATGCCTCTGGGCCAATATCTATAACTGCACGTATGTCAAACAGCATTGACACTGGTCCTTTTGGGTTAGTAATTTGTGTCCAGCTGACCAAGCTCCTTGCCCCACCTCTTGGTAGGATTGGACTTCTAACCAATCTTCACTGGGGGAGTGTTGTGGGTCAAAGCAAGTGTATTGACTCTCCCATTGGCAGATAGAATAGATGGTCTTATTGTGTCTGCAGGACTTTTCCTTGGCATGAGAAACGGGTATGGTATAGTAAGGTCCAAGTGACTCCCTGGCCTGACCTGGTTATACAAATACATGGGTCACATGATGAGGAATCTAGGCTATGCTTCAGAGTCAAGGGATGTAGAAATGTTGGCTCAATGTAGTCTTTAGATCTGTTCAGCCAATATGGATTTCCTGATGGAACTGCTTGACAAAAGCTGGAGCCAGTGCCTCAGGAATTGCTACAGAAGGGGTCCAGATTAGAAGCAACTGATACCAATGAAGCATCCTATCCACAAAGGGAAGGTGAGTGCTAACAGAAACCTCTCACCACACTTTCAGCCAGCCTCTGCCAATCCTATGGTGAAAAGTAGAGCAAGAATCACAATAACAGCAAGAAACAAGGGGGACAGTGCATCACAGTAAGGAAACAAATATAGAAAATAAGGACAGTCTATTTGTTCCATCGGATCGTTGATTCTTCAAGCTTCTGCCGTGCGTAGATTAGTCAGCTTCCGGAGTGACTAAAGCAGGGCTGCAGTCTCTCAGAGCCTCTGGAGTCGCAGATTGCTTCTTCCGTGTGGTCAGCTTGCACAGCATTGATGGCTCAGGAATGCACTCCTAGTTTCGAGATGCCAGCTTCACTCTGCTGTGATGAATCCAGGGACCCACTTCGGGTACCTTTACTGAACTAGGGGTGGACAAGATGACAGTAAATGGGCCCCTCCAGAGGGGATATAGGGATTGGACATTCCACTCCTTCACCCATACCCTATCTCCTGGTTTAAAGGGGTGAGCCTGTCTGGTCAGACTCACAGGTAATCACTTCCTAACCCAGTGGTGTAAGGTGGTTAGGGTAGAGCCAAGGGCTTGCATCTGTTGCCTTAGGGTTAGATTGCCTATCTCGTTTAGATCCCCCCTTATGCCCTTGATAATGGGGGGAGGGCACCCATAAAGGATTTCATAAGGGGAGAACCCTGTCTGCTTAGTGGGACTACATCTGATTCTTAACAGGGTGATTGGCAACACCTGGTCCCAGTGTAGGTGGGTTTCTTGACTTAGTTTACTTAATTGCAGCTTCAGGGTTCTGTTCATTTGTTCCACCTTCCCAAGAGCTCTGAGGTCGGTATGCCATGTGTAACTTCCAGGTGATTTTTAACCCTTTAGCCACCAGCTGCACCACCTCAGCCACGAATGCTGACCCATTGTCTGATCCTATAGTGATAGGGATCCCAAATCGAGGAATGATTTCTTTTAGAAGTCGGGTCACTTCATGTGCCTTTTCTGTGTGAGTAGGGAAGGCTTCCACCCAGCCTGAGAAAGTGCACACAAAGACCAACAGATATTTATAGGCTTGGACCCAGGGAAGCTCAGTGAAATCCACCATCATATTTTCAAATGGGGCTCCCCTGACACTCTGCACCCCAGAGGCGGCCTTGGGTCCTTGATGTGGGTTATTCCAGGCACACGTTTCACATTGCTCGCATACTGCTTGGGCTATGCTGAAGAGTCAAGGGATATAGAAATGTCGGCTCAAAGTAGTCTCTAGATCTGTCCAGCCACTATGGATTTCCTGATGGAACGGCTTGACAAAAGCTGGAGCCAGGGCCTCAGGGGATTGCTACTTGGCTGTCTTCAAATTTCCACCATCCACCTGGGAGTTAGCTTCCATTTTCAGTCAGTACCAGGTACTTTCAAGTTGTGAGTAATTAGGGTCCCATTCTGCCAGTGGACTAGGGAACAGTGCTGCGGTTAAAGCTGCTGATTCTGCTGATCCTTTGGAAGCCACAAGCTTTGCCTCTTGGTCTTACCATTTCCCCATGCAGCCGAGGTGTCTCCCCTTTGATGTCCCCAACAACGCATGATAGCCACTCGTTTAGGGGCCCACACAGTATCTAAGAGTTCAAAGATTTCCTTACCATACTTTATGTCTTTCCTCCTGAGTTTGTTAGACCCTTCTCTTTATATAAATCCCCGTGGTGAAGGCATAGAGTCTGTGTATATACTAACATGTATCCCTGCCTCCAGGCAGGTTAGCGCGATGAGCTCTGCCTTCTGTGCCAAAGTCCCCTGACCTACGAATGACGTGTTGACCATCTGCTGGTTAATGGGCGCCTCTAGATCAAAAGGGGTGTTGAGACGAAAGCCCTCACATAGTCTTTGTAGAACTGGCTTGGGCTCTCCTCGGGTCCATGGAGTACTTCAGATGTTTTGCTCATATTTATGGCCTTTCACCCCACTTTCTTCATGCCATTTAGAAGGGCTTCTTGATACCGTTCAGTCCTTGTGAGCCCTCTGTCTACACTTGAGTCATTTCGGTCCCATTTGGGGTCCTCCCCAGGGAAGTGGGCCCAAGCATAAGCCTGAGTGTCTAGTGACCCAGTGGGGCATTCTCCTCTAACCATTTTAGGCTGCCTGGGTAATTTGGCAACGTTCCTCCATGGCGAAGGGGGTCATGAGGAGTTGGTGGCAGTCCATCCAGGCAGGTTTTTGGGTTTGAATTATGGACTGCATTAGTTCAACCATAGTCTGGGGCTTCTCCGTATAGGAGGGAGTATGGTGCTTCCAATTTAGGAGGTCCGTAGTGGTAAAGAGTTGGTGCACAAAAACATGCTGGCCTCCTCAGATCTGGCCTTCCTGATCATAATAGATGGATCCCCTAGTTTTCCCTCAGTGGCATCTGTAGGGCTCCCTGGTGTTGTTTCAGGGAGGGACTGCCTCCCTTGGCCTGATATTCTTATCTCCTTCCAGGAAGGGTGTATGGGGTTAGGACTGGTGATCCGGGAGAGCTGGCCACATCTGGAGAGGCCGGTGGTGCTAGAGGTGGGGAGTGAGGCCTCAGGACTAGGGGCAGGCTCTTGTGGGGTTTCTGCAGCTGGGATGGCTGGAGGCACAGATGGCAGTGGGGCACATGGCAGTAGGGTCCCTTCGGGCCCTCCCAACAGTATGGGCTTTTCAGTTTTGGGTTGGCATTTGGAGGAAGCCACAAGCCATCATAACTTTACAGCTCTCTTCAATACACACTTTTAGTCAAGGCGGCCGGTATAGGACTAGGTCTTGCCAACAGTCAATGTAAGGAAATTGGTCCGGGTGGCCTGGATCCCGTACAATGACTCTGAACACTCGGCCAATTAGTTCCTTCTCAAGTGAGCCCTTAGAGGGCCAGCCCACCCCAAACAATGGCCAATCAATTTCACAGAATGTCCAGAGCTTTCTGGGAGTTAATTTCACACCATAATTTCCTGAATATCCTTTTTGAAATTCCTCAACATACATTCTAGGGGAGTCAGTTTTCTCTTCTTTCTACCCATTTCCTCCCCCTAACTGGCAACTTTCATGCACAAGAGAGGGCTAGGGGGAAGGGAGGGACTAATTTGGAGAGGACCCACACCAACTTTGTCCACTTTTGGCTGCTCTCCTCTCAGAGATATTTCAGGCACCTCTTAGCCTTGATGGGTTCAGTATCAAGCTCTGACCCAGATCAGACTCCCCAGGAAGTCTGACACCACCCTAAGCTGTATGAGGTCACCAAGGAACTGTGGATGGGAACTCAATACTCACTTTGGCCCATTGGTCAGGTTGGAAACTTTCTGCTGTTTCTCATTCACACACAGTCACATAGTGACTCCAATCCGCTGCCCAGTGCCCAGCACCTTAGAGTTGGTTTTGTTCCTTATGGAAATATTCAGGCAGCTCTGGGAAGTGATCAGGCTCTCCTTCTATCTCTTAGGGGCAGGTATACCAAAATGAATCCAGGTTCTTACCAGTCTGATGGGCTGTGCTCCCTGAGCTGGTTCCTGGGCCTCGCTGGGTTCCTTTGTGTATCCGGGGCCCTTACCCCAGCATGACAGGAGGGGCTAGTCTCCTATGGATCAAGCGGTCCACTGGTGCCAGGCAAGGTCACCTCTCCTAGTACCCCAAGCCCCGGTGACAAGGGAGGTGAAACGCTGTGTCTGCCTCCTGGGCAAGCCCCCACGTAATGTAGCAGTGAGTCACACACGGAGTGGGGGCACCAAGGCTTTTCTTTCCAGGAAGCAGCTTTATTTGTGCCAGCACTGGATCAGCAGGCTAGGATCCAAAAGGCTGAACCCCAAGCGCAGTGGTGGGGGTGGGTGCCTTTTGTACAAATTTTGCTCCTTTGTCTCCCATATATGGTAACATGCAGTCTGCATGGGCGGTCTATGTTCCAGAGTCGTGAGGAATGTCGCCCTTGAGCACATAGGCAGGTTGTCTTCTCTCGTCTTGAGGTTCTAACCACATTCCTTATGGAGGGGCTCTACCACATTATAATGAGGTAAAGTCAGTTGTTTATCATTCTAGAAGTCACTCTGAGGCCTGTCTATGCAGGCACAAGTGGGGAGTTACACTCAAACTGGCCTGGGTGGTCTGGTGGCTAGAGGTCTCATCAGGGTAGTCCCATGGCTCAAGGAGTGGTTTCAGTTTCTAGTTGCCTGAGTTAAGAGATAAACTGGAAAGAAGAACTTAAAGAAGAATGTGGTAAAAAGATTGGTGAGTATAAGCAAGTGGGCAGTGAAGGTCAGGTCTTAGGGTCTAGCTGGTGACGATAACAATTCCAGTGCAGAATAAGTCCAGTTGTTCTATGGATAGGCCTTAAGCACTTGGAAAATATATCTCCAAACCAATAATCTCTAGTCCCACTTGGATAAAAATCCTGATATATGGAAAGCTTATAAACTTTAGGGACTACTCAGTCTTTTCCATTCAAATATATTACATAGGTTTGATTGTTTATAAATGTAGACTTTACCAAAATATTCCCTCTATTCTCTCTTTAGATTCATTCATTCATCCAACAATATTTATCAAGTAGGTACTATTTATCAGACCTGGGGCAGACAGAGTGTTAGGCAAATCACTGGATTAGATGTCTCAGAGGTCCTTTCAAACCTCTCAGGTGGAAACTTCAGATGGAGGCAGAGACAAAAACTGAGAAAAAGGAAAGGCAACTTCTTATAATAAGCATCTTAATATGTAAATATTTAATATTTAAATCTTCATATTTAAATATTAGTTGGCTAGGCCATCTAACAACTCCCAGTGATCAGCAGATTTGATTCTTACTTACTGAAGTAACAGATCCAACTTAAAAAACATTTATGTAATGGCTTATCATACAGAGTAAAAGATTTCTTCCAGTAAACAACTTAGGCCAACTAATCAAATGTCATGCTGAAATATATATAGAATAAAAAATTATCAGAAAAGTTACAGGCTCTAAAATATCAGGTTAATTATCTCCGTAAAAATTCCTACCCGAAGATCATACTGCTTGTCCTTCATTGTGTCAGAATGAGTTTACTATTTGTGAAGTGGTTTTTACATCTATTAAAATTAAGTACTTCCACTTCCCATTACCAAAGGGACTGGGTGTTGAATAACTCAGAAAACAACTTTGGTCTGGTAAAGGGAGTGGAAAATAATTTTGGTTGAATCATTTGTGTTAGTTAATATAGTTATCATTATTTGCATGCTGGTAGGACACGGGAGTCATAAAAGTGTCTTTATCAAGCTTTTGTTATATTGTTGATTAATTCGTTAAATTTTCTAGGAATAACGTATTTTGAAAGTACTTTAATTCTTATTTTATGCCAGTAAATATATAGAAACCATGACATGCGTGTATTAATGGTCAACTATATCAGCTGCTCAGAGTTAAATGTTGCTGAAAAACCAGGACCATGTTTTGCAAAGAAGAAAAATAAATATTATCTTATTTTTGAAACAGGTATAAAAGCTTGAAGGCTTCCCATAAGAGAATCATTAATATAAGCATTGACCAGTAACAGGAAATTTGCCATAGAGCATTTTGTAGATGTATTTGGTTCTCCTTATATGTGTTAAAAAAACAAAATTCAACAGAGTAAATTTGAAAATACAATTAACTTTATTAAACAACGAGTGGATCAGGCAGCATCCTATCTAACAAGTAGAGGGGAGCTCCAAGGAGTGGTATAAAATGAAAGGTTTTATAGGAAGGAGGGTTGGGCAAGAAAGTTATTAGCCAAAAAAAAAAAGTTCTAGGCAAGGTCACTTTCCCTTAGGGGGAGAACAGGGGTTTTTATCATGCAGATTACCTCATCTTCTTTGGGGAATGGAGAGGGCCCATGTGACAGATTACCTCATGGGCACTGATCAGAAAATTCCTGATTGACTATAAGTCATTTCTGGGGGAGGTCAGTATAATGTATGTAGATACCATATTTGGTAAAATTATCAATGAGTTTTTTCAATGTTATGGTGGGTAATTTTTTAGGAATTTAGATGTGAGTCAGATATTATAGCACTAATGATGGGGTTTGGGGGTGACAGCGGAGTTTGGAGCTTATGGCCAAGAAAGAATTCTTGAAGACATCTTTGGTGCAAAAAGGTGATTTTATTAAACCACGGGGACTGGACCTGTGGGCAGAAAGAGCTGCACTGCGGTTGTGAAGAGTGACTGATTATATACCTTCAGGTTAGGAGGGGGTTAGGGACAGTGTAAATCTCTAAGGAATTTTGGAAGCAAGGTTTCCAAGACCTTGAGGGGCTAGCTGTTAGGAAAATATCATTTATTACTGTTTAGTAAAACCTCAGTCATGAGACCCCTCAGATGTATATCAGGGGCCATATGCTTGGAGTATAATTGCCAACATATACTTGGGGGTTAAAGCTAAAGGAGGTTTGCAAAGGAATTTTTATGTGTTTAAGGAGATTCACAGGATCCTGGGGGGGTCAGGATAATGTTAGGCTAAGATTCCCTTTTGCCCCTAGCAAGTGTCACTATCAAGGCAGCCAAGCTCCTTGAGGAAGGTCACTCTGCCTGTCTCAAGGACATGTCAATGGGCCGTAGGTACTAAGGAAATTTAAGTTTTAATTTGCCTTTGTTTCCCATATCACCATGACAAGCACTTAAACCCTCTTACATCTTGATGAGGGTGATATTAGGGCTCCAGAAACGGAGTCTATAGGTTTCTGGAGATTAGGTTATGGATAAGATTATCTTTTTCTTGAAGTTTACTAAGTTATCTGTAAACTGAAGAAGACTCCTGTTCTGCATGACTGTGATCTGTATCAGTCAACCATTTGCTTTCTTTTCCTTCTTTTGTTCTTAGGCAGCCTGGAGTGTCTGGGGAATATCACACATATCCCACCTGGGGGTGAGAGGGTGGGAGGGAGTGCTATTAGCCTGTACTTTGCCCTCAGCTTGTCTTATGCTCCCTCATCTCTATCAGAAGTTATAAAATAAATTTTAAATTCTTGGGAAAAAAACTTACAGACAAATTAGTGACACAGTGCTAAGTGTCTTTAAGTACAATGTTGTTATTGCAAAGTTTTGTTAGCTTAGAAATTGTCCTATGGCTTTTGAATCACTTTTTATGAAAAAAAGATTTCCTTCCCATTTGTTAAAAAGTAAGATTTATTTAAACTCTCTCAATGTTCTAGAAACTGGAAAGAATTTTATTTGTGACTGGTGCAATAAATGATACAGTTGTTCTTTTTTTCCTCTCATTAGAAAAGTATTTAGATATTTCTTAGTCAAAAAATTGTTGAGATAAAGTTGGCAAATCCACGGCTCTAATGAATATTTACTACTTTCCCTCTCTAAATCAAAAACACTGGAAATTAGTCTCTCTGAACTTAGTAGCTTCAAACTAATGCAAAAAGAAAAAGTACAATGAAGAAACCAGAGTCTGTCTAGTCTCTGGGTTAAATACTTGCATAAAAATCAGATACTACCCACAACTATTACTCAGTTTCTGAGGACTGTTTGCTTCTCTTTTCAGAATGGACTCAACGCTCTCCATTTGGCTGCCAAGGAGGGCCATGTGGGCCTGGTTCAGGAGCTGCTGGGAAGAGGGTCCTCTGTGGATTCTGCCACTAAGGTAATGTTCATGCTAGTAGAATTTATTTCCTTGGACAAGAGGAAATGATTTAAAGTTATTTTGTCTGGTTATACATTGCAGACGTTTGCTGGAACACCAAGGTTCTTGACCATGAAGAACTGAAATTGAAACTCTTTCCACTAAACTTTGCAGAGTTTGAGTTGATTCTTTTAGAGACTTATCAAACATGAGACTGGAGAATTCTGCATACTTTGTTTCAAATGTTCTGTCTTTTTTTCTTTGATTCATGTAGACACTAGATTAATATAATCATGTGTGGACGACAGCACCTATTTTCCTAAGGTTGATTCATTTTTTTCAAAAGTATATTGATGTAGTAAACTTCTCAGTGGAAATGGACAGGTAATTTTCATGCTTTAATGAAGTTGTTATATCTTTTAATGTATTCATTTAACTTGGTAAGAGAATATTCGGAATCTCTTATACTGTAATGGAAAAGAGATTTTGGATCATGGATTGAATTATTGGGGAAAATTAGATTTTATCACTATAATGTGTGTTTGTAAAGCTATTGGACTCATTTTTAAAGACCTGTACAAGATGTTTGGTATACTAGAAACTATTTTTTTTTATTGATAGTCCTTTTACTAAAATATATTTGAACATTGTCGTTGGGGAGTCATTTCAGAAACAACAGATCTAAGTATTTTATTTTATCTGAGGGAGAGAGAGAGAGTGGGGGAGAAGAAAAGAGGGAGAGGAAGAATCTTAATCAGACTCCACGTTCAGCTCGGAGCCTGATGTGGGGGATGAATCCCACAACCTTGGGATCATGACCTGAGCTGAAATCAAGAGTCGGATGCTCAACTGACCTAGCCATCCAGGCACCCCAGAAACAACGGATATGTATTTTTTAAATATCATCACTGGTGACAAATCTTTGTCTTTAGAAGGTGAAATTTTAATTTGCAGAAAAACAGTAGTTAGTCAGAATCAAGCTTGTTGCCCAGAGCTGGAGTGTGATAATATGGTTGTGAGAGATGCAGAGAGTCTAGGCTGTAGGCCCTCAGGCGACCAGCTGGGGCTTTAGTCTGATCAGGGTTGGACAAAAAGAGTGGTGGAATAAATTAGGAATATGGCCAGTTAACCTGGATTTCTAACACCTCATGCACACATGATTGTCAAAATATAGACTGGCCCGACACCTCACGAGAATTGTGAAGGATGGAAAAGGAAAGCACTATACAGGAGGCTCAGTGTTTTGATGGCAGGCAATTTATCCCCTTCCAAGGTGGGCTACTATCTGGATTAGAATGACAAACTTTAACCACTTGAAGTTATCAATCAGCAAAATTGAAAATGCCTGTACATTCGATGTCTACAAAATTTGGAAACCTCTAATATTTTCTATTTTGTTTCTCCGAAACAGAAGGGGAACACTGCTCTTCACATTGCATCTTTGGCTGGACAAGCAGAAGTTGTCAAAGTTCTTGTTAAGGAAGGAGCCAATATTAATGCACAGTCTCAGGTACTGCATTCAGATTTTCTCTGGTGTGAATGAATTTAAATTAGAACAGCTTTGTGAAATTGATTTAATGGGTTGAGCCAGCTGTTGGATAGTTAAATTTGCTATAAATATTTCTGTTATTTATTTCAGCCACATTATTTTATGAACTCATGCTATGATATTTTTTTGATGTATTATGATCCCCCTCTTAATATAACTGAAAATTTGACAACTACACAGTCTGTCATTCTCTTTAAGTGCATTAAAAAAGCATATAAAGTGTTTTTTCCCAGAATGACAGTGACATCTGTGAAATATGAATTATTCATGCAAGTTCTATGTTGTGCTATAAAAGTAGTTTCTCTCCTGAAATTTTAAAAATTCTCAAAAGATTAGCATTCCAGTAGGAGATCTGCTATGAAGTGGGAATCACACTAATTACCTCACACCCCAAATGTGGACTTTACAAAACTCCTGAAGGAAACAAGAAAATTCGTGACCCACGGCCTTACAATGCATGTAATAACAATTATGTAGGATAGAAAATGCGTGTTCTTAAAATGAAGTATTTTTTTAAATTAAAAGAGTAATCAAAATACATCATAAACTTGATGCCCATTTTCTGGGTGAAGAAATGTTGCTTTGCCCAAAGCTTTCCTTTTGGTATCTATTATGAATCTATGTAGAAATTGAGGGGTGTATCCTTTTAAATCCATTTCTTCTCTCTCTCTTTTAAAGTTTTTAGCCTCTCTAGCATACCACAGGCCATGCCACGGGGACTATTAGCAAAATAAACCAGTTCCTGTCTATCTATTCTTTGGGATAATCTCACCGGCTTGCTTCTGAGGGGCCTTGTGTAGGAATATCTCTACCTATTTTGTTCATTCATTCGTTATGTTGACATGTCTCCAGTGGTATAAATAGCACTACAGGGCAAAAGTTAGAATCAGCCCTTTTTTCTTGGACTTTGATTAGAGGGAAGACTCTGTTGAAATTATGACAGGCAAGACGTTATTTATTTTCACCTCTATAATATCATACTGTTTTAAATAACCACATTTTTCTTTTAAAGCATAATTTTTCTTTTGAAAGTCCAATACACATCTCTATTTTAACATTTATTGAGAATATTCCATATTATAACATCTTCATGACATGAAAAATTTTTTTAAATTGATACCATCTGTAAAGAATTCCCATATAACGTATAAAGTATAATGGCATCTTGGGCTTAGAGACACAGGACTTGACAAAATCTACTGCTCTAAACTAAGGGATTAAAATCTTTTCTTTATAGCAAGAGAACATCTTTTTGCTCCAGAGCAAAGTTTCCAGACCTTAGCTGGCATCATAATCACCCACAGGGCTTGTTGAAGCATGTGCTTCTGGGCCCAACCCCAGAGTTTCAGATTCATTTCTGGAGTGGGACCTGAGAATTTACATGTCTCACATAATGCTGAGGTTTTCCATTTCAGGAACGCTATGAGACCCACTGCTTTGGAGAATATAAGAGAAAACTGGGCTTAAGAGCACTGCTATAGAGATTCACTAAGTACAGGTTTAATTATGTGCATAAATCAGTAGTTTGTATACTTAAGAAGCATGGAAATGAAAACCTGGTCAAGTTCAATTGCCCATAGGAGGTTTTTAATGGGAAGTTCACATGCCAACTGTTAGTGCTGTTAGTATCTATAAAAAGAGCTTGGTTGCTGTGCCCAAAATGACTCGTTCGTTGAACGTTGTGATCTCATAAAAGTTGACAGGTAGCAAATACTGCAAGATAAGTGCTTGTCAAAAGTTGTATCAGTTATTACACTGTGATTACTGGAAATTTATATGCTTTGGAGGTTTTCAAGAATAAGCCAAAACCACTTAATCGGTAATTTGCTTTCAAGAGTCAATGAGCCCATTCTTTATAGTCATAATCATGCCAGATTATAACAGATCTTATAGAAAGATTTATATTATCATTAAAGTAATCTTTATTTGTATTGTATTTAATTAGCTCAATTTAGGATTCATATTGTAGGGAATCCTGACAACTAGCTTCAAACTGATTTTATATTATAAGAAAGTTTTGGAGTGAAAAAAATTAATAATTAAAATTTAGGATGCTTTTCTAGATGCCTAAGTGATTTGATAAGCCCTATGAGATTATTTACTATATTGAATTTAGGTGGCCATCATTACCAAAGACAAAAATTACTATTACTTAAAATATTTTGTAATTTAATGATTAAGATTAAAATACAGGAATTTATATAAAACTATTTGATTTTTTTTGTTCCTATGTGCGAACAAATCCTAAAGGCATGGTTTTAAGGGCCATTGGGAGAGGATATGAGTCCTTCATACGTGATTCTCATTAGTCTTGTCTTGATTAAGATACAGATTTTTTCCATGACAACAAGGGACCTAGATGGGTGGGTAGGACCATGCTCATGGTAGTTAGATAGTCCCTTCCTTTTGAGAACCAGAAAAGGGGCATAGGAATACCAAATGTGCAACATAAATTCTGAATTTTGTACTCAAATTATACCTTCTCCCATATCTTTCTATGAACATAATGCAAGACAAATGCAGAATAGTCTGTTAGTATAGGAACGTTGATAGCTGCATAGTACTTTGCTTTTGACAAACTTCTGAATTTTTTGGAAATGGACCACTAAGGTTATTGTGGAATTAAGAAAAGCCCCAAGGAATAAATGGTCAGTAAACATTTACGGAGCTCATAGGTCATGGAGAGGTATACACCTGTGGATTTTACTGCACTCTCTCTACATAAACTGTAAGATCCATGTGAAGCTTACCCTGACACGACACAGTGCCAATTTTGGTAGTGTCCTTAATTCATGAAGAATTCCAGAACACCAGCAGAAGCAATTTAAGAGTTTTAAATGGAACTATGTGATCAGTATAATAACAATCCACTGATGTTTAAGTTTCTGTGCTCAGCAGTGGTAGCAGTGTGGTCTCTACTGAGACAGTTGTCCATCTAAAATCTCGATATGATTTTAAATGTTGTTCAGACCTTGTAGCTCTCTGGCTTGGTTCTTTGCTCTCCTGGATTCGGTGGCACGGAGATCTCATCAAGGTCTCAGTGCAAGCTGTGTTGGTGGAATAATGGGGCTAGAAGTCAGGTTAGAGTGATTGGAGGAATGCTATTTGCCTTGAGGATGGTTGCTTGCTTTCTGAAAACTTGGGCACTTTCTGACAGTCTTTACTCGGCACATGGACATCTTCTACACAGTCCTACAAAGTAATGCTGGAATGCTTTCTGGATATTTGTACTGGCATTTATTGATCACTTTTATAACCTGTACAGCTATTAGATTCAAAGATATGACTTTTAAACCATTGTTCCAATTATATGTTGTACACGAAATTTTGAAAAAAAATAAAAAAATACTCTCAGAGTGATGAGCTCCTTTAAATTCTTATAACACTTTTGCCCATTAATATTTGCCTATCTCAGGTTTATTTTTTGTTATGTATATCTACAGTTTCTGCAAGGTGGTACATTTCTTGGGAGCAGATCATTTTTTTCTCAACGTTCCTCTGTATTTTTAGGATTTGGTGTAATACCTTGCACATATATGATTGGAGGCTAAACATATGCACATATATTCTTCCTGTATAAGAATTAGCTCCATTGCATATTCCAATCATTCTTAACAATAGATGTTAATAATAGTACAAAAAATGATATTGACTGCCAGGAGCTATCTCTGACGCATTGTGTATATTATCTCTTTTGATCTTCATTTACTCTGTCATCATCGATGACAAACTGAGATAAAGATGATTCATTTACTTACTCATAATCTTCATCCCCAGGCAAAACTGCTTCTTAGAACTCTCATAACAGTTAGACCTTTGCTACAGACCCAGGAAACAATTCCTAAAATTCTTTTTCTTCTGTCCCAGACCCTATGAAGGTCTAAGTCAGCAGATTTTCCTGCAGCAGCATCCATGCAAAAGGTTTAAGGTGACAACTTCTCCTGTAGTATTTTTTGTGAACTATAAATGCTAGAGCTCTGCAAAAATGTTCAAAACACGATGAGATTTTGCTGTTGCTGCCAACAAAATCTGGCCTGCAAAATTTCCCTTCTTTAATTTTCTCCACAATAACATGTGACTTTTTGTTCCTCACACAAGAGTGTTTTTCCTTGCAATCTTAATTTTATTTTCTCATGTAAAGTTATTAAAATCCAAATGACCCTCATAATAAAATAAAGTTACTTTAAAAATATGTATTTGTTTTTTGTTTTTACGAAGCAAGCCGGTTTGCGTGATGCCTATTTGGCTACAATGAAAAAAAAAAAAGAGCACAGTGGATTCTGGTATAGGTAATATCTCTATACAGTAGGAGCTAAGTGAAATTGTGGAACATGGGCACAGTAAAACTTGTGGTCAACTGTAGCTTTCTGACTTTTACCTTATACAATGGAGATTGGGATGTTTGAATTCCCTGATAGTTACAGAGAGAAAAGAAAATGTGACTTCATTGGAAGAAAGGATGAGCCAGAAATTCCCACAAGTCTGTTTAAGGAGTAGGTGGAAGTGTGTGTCCAGGGAGCTAAGTGTGGGTTGGAGGAGAGTCCAGATGCCACAAAATTACAACCCCATAGTAGTATCTTATACTCAACCTCTTAATTTTAATGTATAGTTTTATGTATTATTTAATCTCATTTTATCTTTACAATGATGTGAACTAGCAGTGATTACGCTCATTTGGATATAAGGAAATTTGAGGCACAAGCAAGGAAATCTAAGGTCTCATAACATATTAGTGATTGAGTCACAAGCCCAGGGCCATTTGTCATGGACACCTCCCTTCCAATAGTCCTCTACATAGTTCACTGTTTCCCTTAAGCTTTCTCTACAATCTGCCTCTTCTAGGTCAGTTCAGTTACCTCCCACAAGAGCCAGGTCCCTGGCTCAAATGCCATCCATTCTCTCAGGGTCTAGTTGCGAAGATGCTGGGAATAACTAAAAACATTCCATAAAAGCGAGGCATTTCCAAGAAAAGGGATTCATGTACACTGGGACACCTATCTACATTTGGGACATTTTCACTCAGACATTCATTCTCTTAGGGTGTTCTTTTATGAAACACAATTCTTAACACACGGAAGACTTAAATATACTTTCTGAAGTATAGTTGGTGATGTCTTTCTGATTCATTTTTCTTATTAATTTTTGCATTGTTCTACTTTTTCTTGAATTTCTTGTGTTTTAGTATTATGAGGATTCCAGAAACAGTTTTTTTTTTTTTCTCTTTTCATCCTATTTTAGTGGTGAGTGAGTCCAAATAAGAAATTCTGATTTGGTATTCTTCATAACATATTTTGCTGAAAATTTACTTCTGTTTTTCTTGAATCCTTTTGCTTGTTTTATGGTCACTACTCTTTGTTCTTTCAATTCTGGAAATTTCATTCCAAAGGAGGACTTTCCTATTTGTAACACAAACATGATTAGACTTTATTTTATTAGCTTTTAGATTCTCAGACTGTGGCCATTAATGCCGGTTGCAAGATTACATGACCATTAGTTACACCCCCAGAATTTTAGGGGTGCATATGCCTACTCTATGCAATGATAAATGTTTTGTTGGGTGTAGCTTCCAATAATTTTTACTTCATTGGCCCTCACTCATTGTCACAAATAATTTGAATTGGGCTGTGAAGAGGAAGAAAGCCTACACAGTTGGCCGGCATGCCCATTACACTGAATTGCTTCCATATGGCCATGGAGCCATCCCTGGCTCTTAAAACAAAAACTCATAATGGAACATTCCGTTCTGTCACACGCACAAACACACATGCATACACACACACACACACACACACACACACACACACACACACACAGTATATAAAATAGGATCTGGACTCACAGATCCAAAAAAATTGTTATGTTTTCAGCATTTTTCTCCAAATATATACATATAGCTCTTTCTTAATAAGGTTCTTAGTTGTTTTAATTAAGAAAATTATTGTAACACTTTATTTGAAGTTAAGGTGAACATGTACTTGCATTTGACTGGGGATGAGAAAGAACTTGGGACACTTATGTTGTCTTTTTGACTCTGAAAATCAGTTTATTGAATGATTACACACGTGGAAGTGCATCTACGTTCCTCAGCATTTGGAGCTAAACAAAGGAAGTATGCTTTTCCAATTCTCCATTCTCTGATATGGATCATTTCTCTAAAAGAAATGATGAGAATTGCCATCTTTAAAATTTTGTATAAAATGGAATTCTCTCATATTATAGTAGAATGTCTTTTTTTTTTATTTTTTTATTTTTAAAAAAATTTTTTTTTTCAACGTTTATTTATTTTTGGGACAGAGAGAGACAGAGCATGAACGGGGGAGGGGCAGAGAGAGAAGGAGACACAGAATCGGAAACAGGCTCCAGGCTCTGAGCCATCAGCCCAGAGCCCGACGCGGGGCTCGAACTCCCGGACCGCGAGATCGTGACCTGGCTGAAGTCGGACGCTTAACCGACTGCGCCACCCAGGCGCCCCTATAGTAGAATTTCAACACTGAAAGTACTAGTCTGTTCATACACACATCTGAAAAGACATAATATTTTCATTTGCAATAAAATAAAGCAGTTTGCTATTTTTGAAATAAAGTTGAGACATTTATATTTGTCTTTATCTTCATTAATCTGGGGACAGGTGATGTGGCAAGGCTGAATACTGGTTGCCATTTTGTCCTGAAATTTGAATGAAGTAAGACATAAATGTCATTGAATGTAAATCTATAGTAGATGGCCATATATTTATCACTTCAGAAGACTATCTGTGTCCACTATTACTGTATTTTAAAGGAACTAAATTGTAGAAAGGTGAGACTTGTAGGGAGAAGAACAAAATGGCTAAGATGGATCTACATTTCTCTTAGTAGAAACAGAGTTCAAATTTCATACAGAGGATCCTTCTCTGTCCTTCTGAGTTAAAATGGAGGATAAGCACCTCTGGCAGCAAATAGTTAAAATTGTACCAGAGCGGTTTGCTTCTTACCTCAGATCTTATAGCACAATGTGCACGTTCCACAGCAACTAAGATGCTAGAAAGACCTCAAAGTTGTGATCCTTCCAGACAAAGATCACAAAACAAAACAAAAATGTGAAAACATGACACTAAATAAATGAAGTAAAACTTGCTAATAGAAAATTATTGGAAGTAGTCATTCCCTCCCTCCATCTTTCCCTCCCTCCCTCAGCACGTGTTTGGATATTCAATTTGTGCCCCCTCATGTTTGCTAGAGATACAAAGATGGGGTTGGAGTGGGGGAGACCAGAGGAACTAGTGACTGAACTGCTTTCTTTTGTTTTTAACTCATAGATAATTTTATTTTTTATATTTTTTCCAGCTTCAGTGAAGTATAACTGACAAATAAGATCGTAAAGTAGTTAAAGGGTACAATGTGATGATTTGATATTAGTATACCTTGTGAAAGGGTTCCAGGTTAATTAACATGTTCATGACCTAACATATTTGTTTATTTTCCTTTCTCCCTCTCTCTTTCTTACTTTTTAAAATGAGAACATTTAAGTTCTCCTCATTTAGCAAATTTCAATTGTATAGTCTAGTGTTATTAACTACATAGTCATCATGTTATATATTAGATGCTCAGAATTTACTCATAACTGAAGGTTTGTATACTTTTACCACCCTCTCCCTACTTCCCTCACCCCTCAGCCCCTGAAGACCATTTTTGTACTTTCTGTTCCTATGAGTTCAGTTAAAAAAAAAAAAAAAAAAAAAAAAAAAAGATTCCACATGTAAGTGATACCGTGCAGTATTTATCTTTCTCTCTCTGGTTTATCTCACTTAGCATAGTACCGTCCAATAACTTTTCTCTTAAAAAAAGGAATTGATGTGATAATCAGGGGTGAGAGGAGATGCAGTGTGCTGTAGGAAAATGAAATAGGACATGCGAGAGCCTAAAAGAAATCCAGGAGCTGAAACATGAAGGGGAAATGTGGTACATATGAAGCTGAGAGAGAAGATCACAGCCTGCAGGACTCTGTGAGCCATGTTAATGATTTTGTTTTAAGATGCTTATCCTAAGCCCAGTATGAGGTAGAGGTGGGAGGTAGAAAAAGATAAGATTTGGATTTTTAAAGATCACCTTGATGCAGTTTGGAGAACTATAAAAGGGGCATCATAATAATAGTACCTCCCTCATAGAGGATATGAGAATTGAATTAGTTAATCCATGTACGGCACTTAGAACAATGCCTGGCATGAGAACTCAGTGACTGTTAGCTGTCATTGAGATATATATATACGCACACACATATATATACACACATATATATATACACATATATATACACACATATATATACACATATATATATACACACATATATATACACATATATATATTTTTTAAGTTTATCTATTTATTTTGAGAGGTGGGGAGGGGCAGAGATGGAGAGAGAGAGAATCGCAAGCAGGCTCTACACACAGAGCCCTCCAGGGGCCCGAACCCATAAACCATGAGATCATGACCGCAGCCAAAACCAAGTCAGATGCTCAACCAACTGAGCTACCCAGGTGCCCCTAGTCGTCATTGTTAATAACAGATTCAGTGATAGCTCATTTGTGTCAGAGTGGCCTCTCTGCATGCCCCCACTGCTTGTTCTCAGCACAGTGGAGACAGCAGCAAAGTCAGTTCCTTGACATGTTAACAAGTTGCTACTAAAGGGGTGCCTGGATGGCTCAGTCATCTGTGTCCGACTTCAGCTCAGGTCATGATCTCACCGTCCATTGGATTTGAGCCCCTCATCAGACTCTGCTGACAGCTCAAAACCTGGAGCCTGCTTCTGATTCTGTGCCTTCCTGTCTTTCTGCTGCTGCCCTGCTAGCTGTCTCTTAAAAATAAATAAAATGTTAAAAAAATTTTTCTTTAACTAAGTTGCTACTAAAAATGAAAGCTGCAGTTCCCGTGACTGTTTTTTGTTTTTTGTTTTTTTTTTGTTCCCACATGCTCTTTGGAACACTGTCAATTCGGATGCATGAAATTGCATTATCCTAAACACAGATATCGTAGTCATGTAACAGTTTAAGTAATTCAGTAGCCAGGACATTTAGGATATAGACTGATCACCTAGAGACACGTGCGGCTTTAGATTAACGGATCAAATATGAGAGTTCTCATCTTAGATATTCTGGGTGATGGAAACTGAAATACAACTACCAAAATATGTTTTTAACCGAGTATTATTCTTGAAAATCACTTTCAGAGAGTAATTCCAGTGTGGAAAATTCTAAATGGAATAACATAAACCAAAAAAGAGTTGTTTACATTTATTTATGGTAAAATAGTAAAAAAGATTTTTGAAGTGTCTGAAATATAGTATGAGTATACCTTAGAGCAAGGTATCATTGAAGCTAGCATAGAAGTTGAAGATGTGGAAAAACAATTTTAAATTGTTTTTTAAAAAAACATCCAATGACCTTGATTGGACTGGGTTTATTTTCTTTAAAAATAAAATTCCATTCTACACCTTTTATTTGGGCAGTTACCACTTTTCAGAACTAATGGTAGTAACTTTATGGGTCATTTTAGCTCTCCACTATAGATATTTTTGTACCCAATATTTTAATATTATTTTCAATCATATATTTAATATGTATGCAAATTAATAGATTAAATTTTATTTTTAATAACTTAAAAAAATTACTCAGCAAGGAATATCAGGCTGCTTGCAGAGGAAATATACCTAAACCACTGCAAAACCATTTAGAATTATAAGTTATTAAAGGTATTCTCATGAAAGCCAGTAGCAAGAAAAGGATTCTTCTTAGTGATACTGTTCAACATTGTGTTCAAGCCCTAGCCAATGTAATAAAATAAGAATATGAATGGAAAAGGAAAAGACAAAAAATGTTGTATTATAGAATATGATTATTTAGATAACTCAAAAGAATCTGCAAATCAATGAAGATATTTTTACATTAACTAATTCATTAAAATTCTGCCGCCTGCATTTTTCTATCCCATACATCACAGAGTTGTCTTGTATAGTCTTTGGATAAGATTTTCTTCAGCCTAAAAGTTAAAATGAATTATTCTCTTAAAAGTTAATACTAAAACAAAGTAGTAAGTTCCACATCTAAAAATGGTAGATTAGGACTTCATATTCTTTAAAAAAAATTTTTTTTACATTTATTTATTTTTGAGAGACAGAGAGAGACAGCGTGAGCAGGGGAGGGGCAGAGAGAGAGGGAGGCACAGAATCAGAAGCAGGCCCCAGGCTCTGAGCTGTCAGCACAGAGCCTGATGTGGGGCTCAAACCCATGAACCATGAGATCATGATCTGAACCGAAGTCAGACGCTTAACTGACTGAGCCACCCAGGTGCCCCAGGACTTCATATTCTATTTAAAATTGGATTTGTGAAGCACAGGTTAAAGCTTCATTAGAGTGTGTTTGCATGACTGCCTTTATATATTCTGGTTTTTTCAAAGCATTGGGAAGTACTTTTCGTATTTTATTTTTATTTTATTTTATTTTATTTTATTTTATTTTATTTTATTTTATTTAAAATGTTTATGTATTTATTTCGAGAGAGAGAGAGATCAAGCAAACGAGCGTGGGTGGGGGAGAAGCAGAGAGAGAGGAAGAGACAGAGAATCCCAAGCAGCGCAGAGCCTGACGCAGGGCTCAATCCCATGACTATGAGATCCTGACCTGAACCAAAATCAAGAGATGGACACCCAGCTGACTCAAAGTACATATTTTTGGATTTGCAAATAGCAGCCCTTTAAAATTTTGGAATTTTAGGATTTGAAACACATGTGAACCAACAATGTCATAAAAAGACATTTATTAACTCTCTGCCTGAACATAACCTGGTATAGTACTTTAAATCATAACCCTTTAAAACTTTAACTTTAAATGACATATTGACTTGAAGATATGAAGAGCAGGAAACATAAGGAGTTGAGTAACACCTTGACATTAAAATGCAAAACAACAAAGGCACATCTTTTCAGGAGAGCAAGATAAAGACATCACTAAGTAAAGACAAACACAGGAGCTGGGCAAATCCCACTCTGGAATAAGAAAAGAAAGGCAATAAAATGTGTTTAATTAATCCAGGAATACTACATGCAGAGATGGAGACTTCATGAGAGATTCTAGAGTCTAGTGGTCAGGAACCCTACCCTATCACTTTTTATTTGTGTTACCTTGGACTTGTTACTTAAATGGAGTCTTGGTTACTCCATTTCCCCGTCTATAAAATAGGGATACTACTATTTGCTGCACAGGGTAAATGATAAAGATCAAATGGGTTAATACATGTAAAGTATTAGAACAGTACCTGGCACTTAATAAACGTAATATAACTGTTAGCATTTATCTTAATTATTAGAGATAATGGTTTATCTACTCAAATTAGTGATTAAGTAATAAATGGTTTGGAACACTAATTAAATTAAATGGGATTTTAATTAATTAAGCTGTTGTTTTGTCTGATTATCCATTGGAGCTGACAAATTATTATGTTCTGGAGGTAGTGGTAGAGAAAAGATTATACAGAAATTTCATCTTTAGTGATTAGCAATATGGAACGTGTCCTTGGTATGACATAGGTTTGGAACAAAGAACGTGAAGCTGAATGAATAGAAAAAGCACTTGCTACAAACAGCAAGACAGAAAAACAACTATATTCACTGAACACATACCATATGCTAAGCACTGATCTACCCACTGGGATGCAATAAAATAGTCTCTTGCTTTATTAACTTTGGGTAGTTAAAACATCCACATTTAAAAACATTACTTTTGTGTGTGTGTTTTCTTTATCTAATAATTAATTTTTCCATTTTCTGTTTTTTTAAATTTCCTATTATTTTAACATAACTTCTGTTTTAATCTATTTATTTAACAAATTTAATTAAATATGATTTAATAAAGGAACAAGCTGTTCTTCATCTCTTATGCATGAAAAACACATTTTGAAGGTTGAAGGTAAAGGATTGCTTACATAGAAAAACCCTTATTTTTTTTTCTGCTTCAACTGTTAAATCAGGCAGATCTCCCTATGTTTTCTTAAGATATTTCAAGTCCCAGCCTCTTACTGTATTACCTTCCATGAGAAGCAGGGAATTTGGGGCAAAACTATTTCATTGCTAATATTTGTCACAATCTTTCAACTTACTGAGAAAATTCTTAAAACAGTATAAATTCTCATAAACGATTTACTAATGTTTTTGTTACCTTCTGATTTTATAGCTAGGAACTGTCTGAGGCCAAGCTACCAGATGCTGTCAGCAATCTCAGATAATATAAGCTTTCTTAAATAGTGTAGTGTTTAACATCGGGAAAGGAAAGCATTATCGACTGATGGACCACGTTCTAATTTTAGACCTTTTAAGGTACTTCAATCTAAAGTATGTGGGGCACCTGGGTGGCTCAGTCAGTTGAGCCTCTGACTTTGGCTCAAGTCATGATCTCGCAGCTCATGGGTTCGGGCCCCATGTTGGGCTCTGTGCTGACAGCTCAGAGCCTGCAGCCTGCTTCAGATTCTGTGTCTCCTCTCTCTCTGCACCCCCTCTCAAAAATAAATAAACATTAAAATAATAATAATAATAAATAAACTATCTGATGGTGTCTTTACATGATTTAGTAAATAGTCACTTGCCACAGACTAAAGAGAGGTAAGAATTGTGTTCAAGGGCAATGACAATACCTTATGAACACAAACTAGGAGTAATCCTTTTTTGCAGTTAGATCTGTTAAAATATCATCATTGGAGGGCATAATAATCATTACTGTGTAGGTTGGCATGACAATTATTTGGGGCAGGCATGCTCCAGAAAACACATCTGACAGATCAGCCTAGTTAGTTGTTTCTGGGTACATTTTGAAGCCAATACATCCAGGCAGAACTATCAAAATATATTTTTGTTTAAAATTTTTTAGTGGGAGGATGAAGAGTGAATAGAGCATACTTAACATAATTTTATGGGTGAGGTTTGAGGGGTGACCCCTTCCCTCAAAATTATTTGGGTGCCAGTTGTAGCTTCTCTATTTTGAGATCGAGCTCTGCACCCAATTTTTTAAAGCAGATCAAACACTTAAAAGGAAAGTGGTGCTGTAGGTCCCTGTAGGCTGGAATAAGGCTGCCTCTGTCTCAGTAAGGATATGTCACAGTTTTCAGGAGTAGCATGAATCAACCTTGCCACCTCAGATTCTAATTAGAGTTTATTCTCCTGGGTAAGAACTCTCTCTCCTTTCCATGACAATTCTTCCTGTAACATATATGTACCTAAGAGAGCTGTTCCAAGAAACAGCCTCAGGCACATTTAGACAACCAACTTCTGTGTCTTCTCTGTCCCTTGTATAAAATCAGGATTGTGGATGGCAATCAGCAAGTTTCTGTTTTTTAAAAGTATGACGTTTCCCATCATCTATTACATTTTCCTTATTTCTGTGGCTGCCAAAATCCAAAAGTTCAATTATTGCACCTAGCTCACTCTGGGTTTTGCTTATCTCTGCTAGATCTCTACAGTCAAAGTTGTTTAGGTCTGCTTTTATAGCCTTATCTTGACTATGGATCTATATGTTATCTATAGATGTTTTTATGTTTTTATCTATATATCTATATGTTTTATCTATATATGTGTTTATACACACACACACACATACACACACACACAGTGTTTTAAATAACCTTAAATTCTTTGTGAATATGATTTTATTTCAAGATAAAAATTATTTAAAAAGTGCTCCAAAGGACACTAAGTCTGGGCTTGTGACTAAGTGGTTGATGTGGTTCATGAGTTTTTCGACCATTTCATTGACAGTATTCATTCTTTAAGATTATATCTTTGGCAAGTTGTGAATTCAAACTTGTGTTAAGCAGCTTTTAACTACTGGGTATACCACTTGGGGCTGGTTGTTTTAATGGATCTATTTTCTTTCTTGGTCTCAGCACTGCATGGGAACATTGCCTGCTCTAACTCTCCAGCAACTTCTAACAGAGTTTAGAGAAGGGCCCATCAGCACACACTCAAACTCACACTTAGTAAGGGCAGAGTTCTATACTAAGGCTTTTGTTGCCCTTAAACTACTATGTTTCTCAGACATTGCTGAACCTGTGTATATCCCTTGGTCTTGTTTTAATTTCTGTTGGTATAATATGTATAGTATCATCTGAATGAAACTTTGGTTATCCCAAACTGTTCATATTAAATAAGAGGTAACAATAGCATTATAATTCCGACCACTTTTGAGTGACTAAGAAAACTTACAGTGACTATCTTGCAGAGAAAAGGAAACTTTTACTTTGAAAATTTTTTTTGAAAATGTTTGAATCCTAATGGAGTGTGTCAGTGTGTTTGTGTCTGCATGCTCTCGACTATATGTTTTAATTTTTAAATTAGAATACGAAGGACTCCAATCATTAAATGGCAAAAAAGATTGACCTTGCTGAAAGAAGCAATAATTTCACTTCATTAAATATTTGGACTTTCTAGATGCATGTTATTAGGCAATAAAAAAAAAAATCCTGTATGATTACCTTCTATATTTTAAAAAAAAGCTCTAGTTGCAGCTGTTGACAGGGTTATCAATGTGGCTTTTGAAAAGTTTGTTCAAATGAACCATTCAGTGTTTCGATGTTAGATGTGCTTTTAAAGACTTGGAGCAGCATCGGGGCACCTGGGTGGCTCAGTCAGTTAAGCATCTGACTTTGGCTCAGGTCACGATCTCGTGGTTCACAAGTTCAAGCTCCACATCAGGCTCTATGCTGACAGCTCAGAGCCTGGGCCCTGCTTCAGATTCTGTGTCTCCCTCTTTCTCTGCTTCTGCCCCACTTGTGCTCTCTCTCTCTCTCTCTCTCTCTCTCTCTCTCTCACTGCCCCTCCCCTGCTCATGCTCTGGCTCTTTTCTCTCAAAAATAAAAATAAACATTAAAAAAATTTTTAATTAAAAAAAAAGACTTGGCACAGCATTTTCTCAAAGGCAGCGGGTTAGAATTAAGAAACCTTTTCAGTCATCATTAGTTAAATTTCTCCTTTTTTGTATAATATGCAAGACAACTAATAAGAGTTGTAGCTTATGTTGAGTATTTTAATATGGAGAGTAAAAACTCTTTGATCCTGATATATTTAAGCAACTTCAAACCAATAAAATAATAACCATTTGAATGAGTACTAGGGCTTAATTAAAAATAATGCTTTCAGGTTTATGGATTTCACTCTATTAGGGCAAAATAAAAGCATCCTCCAGTGATTGTTATTGACTTAATTTTTCTTAACATCATGGACCAATACACAGCAGCCAATAGTTTTGCTTTGGGAGATGACACATTTCCTTTCGCTTCTAAGCTACTGGGTCATTTATGAAGTTGCTCAACAGTACACATTTTTAAAGCAAATGCTATGTATGCCAAGCAAATTACAATACAGATTTCTAAAGGTATAGATAAAGACCTATAAAGATATGGACCCAGTAATTTATGTTGTTCAGTAATTTCAACGTTTAGAAAATTTACTTAAAATGTATCAGGGAATTAATCCCCCCCCCAATTTCACTATTCAAATATTTATTAACTTTATGTTAAAGTTTCATCTGTGATATTGAGACCTTTTCATTACGTCTGCAGAGATTAGTGAGGGCACTACATGTGCAAATTTAAGTTTAGTTGCTATCATTAGAATCATTACATGTGGAACATAAAAGCGTTCTTATAGATTCTTATAAAGTTTTATGTGATATAGTGAGAAAGCACTAAATCCAGTGATAAACTTGCCATTTCTATCAGTAGCTTAAATGAAAGTTAGCATTATGTATGCAAAAATAACACTGAATACCTTATTTTGGTTGCTATTCACGCAGAAAAAATTATTTTGAATCTTATCTCTTGGAAGAGAAAATGTATTTCTTTTATTTTTTCTAATTAAAAGATTTTTCTTTTATATTTTATTTTATTTTTGAGAGACAGAGAGACAGAGTGTAAATGGGGGAGGGGCAGAGAGAGAGAGAGGGAGACAGAGAATGTGAAGCAGGCTCCAGGCTTCAAGCCGTCAGCATAGGGCCTGACGCGGTGCTCGAACTCACGAACTCATGAACTCATGCGATTATGACCTGAGTAGAAGTCAGACGCTTAACCTACAGAGCTACCCAGGCGCCCCAGAAAAAATGTATTTCTTTACTGAAAATAACCTACCTATTTTTTTTTTTTTGTAGTTTAACCTTATTCTTAAAGATTAATTTCATACTTTTTCTGCAGATATGTCTCAGGGTCACTGAATGACATTTTTAATATAATAATAGATTTTGCTTTTAATACTTTTGTTTCTGTGGTACGTTTTGTGACATTCCAGATTTCCTGGAAAATGCTTCATTTTAAACTAATCCAGTAGGGCAAATTATATTTTAGTATAGATATCTCTATCAACCAGAATGCCTTCAATTGCAAATAAGGAACAACTTACTTCATACTCAGGTGATGAAAAGAGGGACTTTCTTGGCTTTCATGAATATAAAGTTCAAGTAGGTAAGGTAAACTCCAGTAGTATATTGATTTTTTTCTCAGTTTTTTTTTTTCTTCTACTGGCGTATTCATAAGTAAGGGCCCAGAATGTCTTTTTCTCTTTGCTATGATTTCGGCAAGCTTTATTTTACCGTTGGCCTCCCTTGTGGACCTGATTGGAGCTATGCTTTCTCTTGTTTAGAGTCAAAATAAGGGAGCCCTGTCCCAGCTTTCCAAAAGAGAATCCTGAACTTGACTGATTGGACCATTTTACTTCTTTTGCCCAAACTTGACCCAGCTTGTATCCAATAGAATGGAATGTGTTGATTGGCTTAAGTCATCTGATACTCTGCCTAGAGCTAGTAAAGGAGAAGTTCAGCTTCTTTGGAATTAAATGAACTATGTGAGGAAGCATAGATGCTTTAAAGAAAAACCAGGATGCTATCAAAAAAGAGGAAGGATACTGGGTAGGCATGAACAAATGCCCACTACTATATCTTGGGCATTCCATGTTAAAAATTAATTTGCTTTTTTCAGTTTTAATATTTTATTTACTTTAAAAAATTTATTTGCTTTTTCTAGGATTATTTAAAAGTTCATTTTACTTTCTATTTTTGGTTTACAAATGCAATGATATAAACAATAGAATTATTCAGGTATAGGTTAACAGTTTAATGAAGTATTTATTCGCTTTTGCAAAGTAAAACATGAGATGCATGTTTTCAATATTTTGGAGTTATATGAGAGTAAAATAAAACATCGCCAGCCACCTCAACTCTTTGTGGAATAAAGTGGTTGTGAGTCACCTGGTACATTTAATTTTAACCTTGAATAAAGGAGAAATGTACAAATCTATACAAATCTATAATTGTCAGGAACTGAGTAAAATAAAGGTAATAGTAAACTGTTAGTCAGCAGCTGTTTATTGGGTGCTTACTGTATACCCATGAGAGTTCTCATTTCTGTGGAGGATTCTAAACAGTTGTCAGATAGGAAGCTGCTGTTAATTATTTTTTTAATGTTTATTTATTTTTGAGAGAGAGAGAGAGAGAGAGAGACTGAGCATGAGTGGGGGAGAGGGAGAGAGAAGGAGGGAGAGGGAGACACAGAATCTGAAGCAGGCTCCAGGCTCCGAGCTGTCAGCACAGAGCCCAACACAGGGCTCGAACCCGTGAACCGTGAGATCATGACCTGAGTCGAAGTCAGACACTCAACCGACTGAGCCACTCAGGCACCCTGACAGGAAGCTGCTTTTAAAAGACAAATACAGAAGAAGCGAAGACAAACAACAGAAGATAGTATATGACTTGGTACTAAATTGTATGGAGCCAACAATGTATTAGAGGGAAGACTGGAATTGGCCAAACTCTATTAGAAAAATTGACAGAGGTGGGGTACCTGCGTGGCTCAGTTGGTTGAGCATCTGAATTCGACTCAGATCACGATCTCGTGGTCCATGAGTTGAAGCCCCACGTCGGGCTCTGTGCTGACAGCTCAGAGCCTGGAGCCTGCTTTGAATTCTGTGTCTCCTCTCTGCCTTTTCCCTGCTCTCTCTCTGTCTCTGTCTCTCTCAAAAATAAACAAGCATTAAAAAAGAAAAGAAAAGAAAAATTGACAGAGGACTTGAGCCAGGCATTGAAAAGGAGATAAGGGGAAATTCTCCCCTGCAAAGGTACACTTAAACTTGGTGAGTTCAGAAATATTGGTGAGACAAGCTCATCTGGAAAAATGTCAGAATATATATTAAAGGTTTGCTCTTAATATGACTATGAAGCAAGGGTACAAAAAATCTTGATCTTCAGCTGTGGTCTATGAAAACTGACCTTCAATCATGGTTGGTAAATAGTTTACATGTTTTCTTGGTTATGTATCCATGAGGAGCTGAAAGCAGGGATTATGGTAGATCTAGTGTGAATACAGTATTTTCAGTGGTGTTTCTGATTGCTAGCAATACCCAGATATGATAAAATAGTGTCCGTCAAATATACTGCTGAAGCACATGGCAGTGTAGTATAGTAGAAAAAGCCTGAGCTTTAGAATTAGTTATATGTAGGTTCAAATCCCAGCTCCACATTTTGAATAGTGTGGAACTTAATACCTGTGAATGTCTATTTCCTTGAGTTGTACAGAGATCTATTACTTACTTCACTGGAAAAATCTTTACACCTAAGAGAACACTTGCACATTCTTCATCAAGCAGTTCATGATAATTCCGTCACTGTCATTAGGTAAAGCTTCCCTGCTTATCTCTAGCGAATGGCTTAGGAGAAAATGGAAGTCAACTAATTCCTCAGTTACTAGATAAAAGCAGGGTGTTCTCTGTGACAATCTGATGTCAGTTGAAGGGAACAGTTGAGGGGAGTGGAAGGAGCCCTGGGTTTGGAGTCCTCCGGAGTTCAGACCCTGATTGCACCATTTGTGAGTATGTCTTTGGGTGAATGGTTGCCAGCTACAGTCTTCTCTGTTAAATGACCCCAATAGCACAGTTGTGGGGATCAAACAAGATGACATGGTAAATATTCCATAAAGTAGAACCCCCTTCAAAAGATTTAAAACATTAATCATTTTAATGTCATTTAATAGTTTAGCTATAATCCTTTAAAGAGGACCTTTGGAGAGAAGAAGGTGGTTAAAAATAACCCCTAGTATCTTAACCTTGGTAAAGAACTGCCAAGTTCAAATCACCTTAGAAAATTCATATGGTATTTTAATTAATAAAATTCCTTCTTCACTACCAAGCAAGTGTATAATCGTATCTATTGTTCTTTTGCCCTAACTACACCCCCACAGTACACAAAATAGTCTTTATTTTTGTGACTACAATTAATACCCATTGTTTGTTGTTTTTTTTTTTTAATCCTTTGCAGCTGTGCATTTACGTTATATTTAGGGAAATAATTTGAATCATCCTGACCTTAAAGCTGGGTGATAATTTGGGGATTCTTCCCAGCCTTGTCTCTCATAATGCTAGTTCAAAGGAAGAAGATGATACATGGTATCTGGGATGGTAGCTAGAGGAGTAATTACCAACCTGTGCTAACCACCGTCTGATGAAGAGTTTCCTAGGAAGTCATGGCTAAGTCTACTGAAGAATTCTGCTCTGTGAAAAAACCTAAATCTTGATACTGACCTTCCTGCAAAAGACAGAAGCCTTCATCAGAAGGGGAATTTTACTTTTGCAAGTTCAAACCCAGTGCTATCTATAACCATTTTCATATTCTACGGTTGGAATTGGGCATATAATTTGTTGATTAGTTTTCTAGTGGATATGAAAAGTATATGTAGTACTCTTAGAAAACTGGCAAAAGGCACATGGCATTAGGGGTATTATAAAGCTTTAAAGCTGTAATTTTCAAATTCTCTTAGATTATAGATTGCTCCATTTAAGCAAATATGCACGAGTGACCTACTTCACTCTTTCCTTCTTATAAATGCAAAGACTTAATCTTTTCCAATTGCAAAATATGATAAAGAAGGGTAACACATGACTACCATATTAGGTTGCTTTGTCTTTGTGTTTTGTCAAAGTTATATGAAAATAACTGTCTAAGATATGAATTCCTTTCCTAAAAACAAAGGAATCAGTGTAGAATATGAGTGGTAAGAGGTTGGCAAGGTAAACCATGGTCAGATCATGTATGACCTTGTTGGACATTGTGTCAGCTAGCAATTGCTCATAACAAATTGTCTCCAAACTCAGTGGCTTAAAACAGCAATAAACTCTACGATCATAACACTTTCCGTGGATCAGGAATTTAATAGTGGCTTAGCTATGCGATCATGGCTCGGAGTTTTTCATGAGGTTGTGATGAAAACGTTGACCATCTGAAGGGTTTCCTAGGGCTGGAAGATTCACTACCAAGGTGGTTTTTCACATAGTTGGCAAGTTGGTGCTAGTTGTTGGTGGGAGGTCTCAATTCCTGCTCACCCGCTTCTCTCCACAGGCTGCTGGAATGTCATCGTGACTTGGCAGCTCATTACCTCCAGAGCAGGTGATCCAAAAGAGAGCAAGGCAATAAGCCAGTCACTTTTAAACCCTAGTCTCAAAGTCGTACACAATAGTTTCCACCACAATCTGTGCACTGAAAGTGAATTACTAAGTTGGCCCACACTCAAAGAAAGGGGAAATAGGCTTTACCTTTTGAAGGGAGGCATGTCAAAGAATTTGAAGACATATTTTAAGACCCCTGCAGGCATAAAAAGGAACTTGGTTTCTTTTGTTGTTGTTTGTTTGTTTGTTTATTTATTTATTTATTTATTTATTTATTTATTTATTTATTTATTTATTTTAGAGAGAAAGAGAGAGAGAGAGTGAGCACAAATGGGGGAGTGGGGAAAGAGAAAGAGGAAGAGAGAGAATCCCAAGGAGGCTCTGTACTGTCAGTACAGATTCTCACAAATCATGAGATCATGACCTGAGCCAAAATCAAGAGTCGGACACTCAATTGACTAAGCCACCCAGGAGTCTCAGGAAGTTGGTTCCTGTTCTACATTATTCACTCACCCATTTAAATATTTATTGAACATCTGCTCTGTACTGAGAATTGCTTTGGGCATTGAATAAGGCCTCTCAGAGAGGGTGATGCTTATATCAAGGCCTGAAAGATGAGAAGGAGAGGGTAAAGCAAGCATCCCTGCATGAACTGTGTCCATTTACCTTCTATTCTCTCCTTAATCTGTGTAACTGGCGAGTCCACCTGGTGGTGCACTCAGTCTCTGGGTTAAAATTTCCTCAACTATAAAATGATGAGTTTCCTTTCAGCTACAACATTTTCACCTATGAAAATATGGCAAGTTTTTTAGTCATTAAAAATTATTTAATAAGTTTAGCTGCATAAGACCAAGAGTTAAAACAGGTAAAATAACAATGACTAGCGTTCAGAGATACACCATTTGAAATTTCCATAAGCACTGTCCACTCTTTTAGCTTATGCTTGATCCATGAAATCACCTAAAGTATATCTTTAGCTAGGTGGTGATGTGAATTTCAGTTTTCTTTGTTATCTGTCTGGTTAAGAATTTAAAAAAATTTTTAAACATACATAAATATAAATATATATAAATTTTTTTAAAAAAGAAGTTTTAAACCTGTAAAACATTTTTTCAAGATGCATTCTTGCATTGGCTTTTACTCATCTTTGGTAATTTTGCTTACTGTTCTTTTACTATTCACTAGATTTGTTATTAGGCTCGGGGAACAGAATTCCCCAAGTGAAATGTGTACCTACAGCAAATGCACTGAGAATTCTCATACAAACACCACATTTCTTGAGAGATGGGGAAAATGAAACCAGAAAAGAATGGCAAATAACATTTTCTTTTCTGTAGATCTACTGTCTTGATTTCATTAAGGCCTCCTAATTTCTTCTCAGATCTATGTGCTTGAGCCAAAAGTACCTTTTTTCATGGTACTAATTGCTCGTTCTTTAGTGATCTGATAGCACTTTTTTTGTGCTTCTTTGGAAATTAGTATGTATTGAGCCAACCATATATATATATATATATATACACACATATATTAGTATGTATATACTAATTACATATACATATTATATACATATTATATATATATATACATATTAGTATGCATTTGCTCAATAATATGTATTGAGCTACAGATGGTCCTATATATGTGTATTCTGTGAACTCTGTTATATTTTCTGTTCATGAGGACATAAACAATACTATATGCATATTCATTACTCTCAAGACATCTCATCTAAGTGCCTAAGTAACAAACTGTGGGCTAAACCTGGTGCTATAAAAAGACCCTCTGAATTGAATAGTAACATTGACTCCAGTTAATATTAGAATAATTTGATATGATCAATCTTTCAAGTCATCCAATTGATGAATCTCCATTTGTGTAAGGAGAGAATAAGGTTATATGTGGTGATAGAATTAAGTCTGAAAAGTTAAGATCTTAAAAATTGCTAATGATGATAGTTCTTATAATTTTATTTCGGTCCTTGTCCAAATCATTGATTCTAAATCATTTATTGCTTTGCATACTGACATTATTTGTCTCTGTATAATTGCTTTGAAATGATATACAAATATCAATAGATCTACTTCTTTTAAAAATGTTCTGAGAAGCTTCAATAAATCTACATTTGATAGGTAGATACATAAATAGCTCATGTTCATTCAATTTTCCCAGATAATCCAATTACCTAAAGAAATTCTCACCAGCAGCTGAAATCTGATTACTGGGTTGTTGTTATATCACTAATAAAAACAGGAAAACATTTTTTGTAATATTACAAGGGTTTGAATTCTTGAAACAGCATAATTTCTGGATTTAAGAGACTGTTATAACCTCAATAATATGAGAAATATTATTCAATATGATCAATCTTTAAGTAGAATATAAATACATAAATACTAAATTACATTTTAAAATATCAAAATCATATTAATATTCCTAATCCTCATTTCTCAGCTGGATTATTGTAAAAACCTTATTACTACTTTTCCAGACTATACTCTGGCCATTTTCCAATTCGTCCTCCTCAATCCTGGTAAATTAATTTTTCTTTTTTTTTAAGTTTATTTATTTTGAGAGAGAGAGTGAGTGTGCACATGAGCAGGGGAGGGGCAGAGAAAGAAGGGGAGAGAGAATCCCAAGCAGGCTCTTGCAGACTCAGGGCTTGAACTCACGAACTGTGAGATCATGACCTAAGCCAAAATCAAGAGTGGGATGCTTAACCCACTGAGCCACCCAGGTGCCCCAAATGAATCTCTTTAAAATGGAAATGTGATCGTGCCAAACCCCAGCTTAAAACCGTGATTCTCAAGTCTTCCGAATAAAATTCAGACTCCTTAGCATGACACATGGGAACTGATTCCTGCCTGTGTCAGCCTCCTCCTGCTGCTAGCCACATTGAGTTATTTGCAGATCCCTAGATGTTCAGTGTTTTCTCATGGGGTTTCCGCTGTTTGAAGTCCCTTTCCTGCGTCTATGCCTAACTTCAGCTTTCGTGATTCAGTTCAAACCAAATCACTCCCCTTGTCTACCAAAGTGTCACTTCCAGTGACTTCCTTTGGATATGATTTCCTTACCCAGTTTAGTTCTGTGCTCTTCTGTGTTCTCTTTATATCCCTCATGTAACTTCTCTCTTCTTTTCTTTTCTTTCTTTCTTTCTTTCTTTCTTTCTTTCTTTCTTTCTTTCTTTCTCTCTCTCTCTCTCTCTCTCTCTCTCTCTCTCTTTCTCTTTCTTTCTTTCTTTCTAAGAAACGAATTCTATATGTGTTCACTGAACTGTAACATAGTAGTTTCCTCACTTGCCCATCTCAGTCTCTGGACTGTGAGCTCCTAATTAACAGGAACTTTGCCTTTCCTCTCTGAATCACTATGCCAAACACAATGCCTAGCAGTAAAGAGTCACCCAACACATTTTTGTTGAATAAATATACATGAGTGGCAATGGAGACGAATAATGTTAAAATATTTAATAACTGGTTGGTAGAGGCACCTACTGGTCACGCTGTTAATTATCATAACAGCTGATAATTTGGTGCTTGTTAGCATCCTCCTAGTATCAGCCCAGGTTGTGGATCTCTTTGACTTTTTTATACCAACAAGAAGAAAATACATATACTTTTATACCTACCTGCAGCCACACTATTTTAGAAAGGCATGGAGACATAATACATTGGAAAGCACCTGGAAGCATGGACACAGGCCAGTAATCCTGTGTTATTAATCTATTTATATGCAGAGATAAAAGCTTTCCTGTAAAACTCACAGTGCTGTTAAAAGGCTGCAGTGCCCTGTCCCAATTACCCAGAGGCATGTTTCACATTTTCTGGCGGAGTATTTCTTGTTAAGTAGTATCAGGAAGTTAGGGAAGGATAATTTCCCACGTCTTTAGGACCTGTAGTAAATCTTTATCGCCTTTTTACTTCACATATTTGTAACAGTAAATAGCTCCCTCCCTCCCTCGCCTAGCCAAGATGTTATTTTGGCTCAGGCTTCCTTCATCTTTTAAATGTACTATCGCAAATACTACAAAATCTGATTAACCCCGTACTTTCATTCGTGTCTTCCACCACCCCAAACCACAGTGGGTGTGGTCCACTCAGTGTTCACCAGAGTGGACGCTCTGAAACGCAGATGTGATCACGGCCCTTCTTGCCCTAAACCATTCATTTGCTCTGCATCACCGATAACAATATTCTTCAGGTAATTTCAAAAATTGAGCTTTTTAAAAATTGCAGGTGCTTTGGCTTCACCCATGGAGACTCCAGTTCAGCAGAGACACTTTCACTTCACTTACTAGCTGTGAGATTTTGGCCAAGTTACCCAACTATCTGAGCCTCAGCTGCCTCAGTTCAAGTGGGGTGAAGAGGGATGCCTGGGTGGCTCAGTTGGTGGAACATGGGACTCTTGATCTTGAGGTCATAAGTTTGAGCCCTACTTTGGATGTAGAGTTTACTTTAAAAAAATAAAAAAAAAAGGATATGGCAGTACCAATGTTGCAGCAATATTTTAAGTATTAGAGATAGTATTAGGCCATTTAATGTGTCATTCAAACTGAGACACTATTAATTATTACTCCAGGGTACTATACATAAACTTAGACATAAACTTAGACTGTCCCAGACAAACAGACACATACATGATCACAGTAATTAGAGGTGACATCGAAATCATCTCTCATAGTGAATAGCGTATAGCAGAAGTTCAATAAATTATTTTTATTGTTATTGTTCTTCATATCTGTATCCCCTATACTGCTGAAAGCCCTTGCATGCTGAGGCGGTGGCACCAGGCACAAATGGGATTCATGATGTACTCTAATCAAGATCCTGAATGTTTGTGACTGCCCTTTCTCCCCTCCCTTATATGATATGTACTGATATTTCCCCCTTTTCTTTCTCTACCACTAACCCACTATTAATACTTGCAGAGCCCAGGGCATGAATGCAAAAGAGGCCCGCTTACAATATACTTTTTTTTTTTTAAGTTTATTATTTATTTTGAGAGAGAGAGAGAGAAAGCATGAGTGGGCAGAGGGGCAGGGAGAGAGGAGAGAGAGAATCGCAAGCATGCTCCGTGCTGTAAGTACAGAGCCCAACTTGGGGCTTGATCTCATGAACCGTGCAATCATGAGCTGAGCTAAAATCAAGAGTCAGATGCTTAACAGACTGAGCCACCCAGTTGCCCCTACAATATACTTTTTTAAATTAAAAGCTATATATCAAGTTAACTTTAAATAAGTATCTCCTATCTTCCTATCTTGACAAATATATCTTTATAACAATATGACAGGTCCAAATTTAGACTTCTCAGAAACCTTGGAGTTCCACACAGGATTGTGGCTGGTGGCGGGGTGGGGGTGGGGGTGGTGCTGATTCTAAACCCTGGCCTACAGCGGGTTCCTCTTCTTGGCCCATCCCTGGATCCATCCTCCCCATAGAGCATCATGTGTAAAGGTGTGAACACCCTGACCTGCACCTACTGCTCTGACCTTCCCTAGCAAACAGCTCCTGGGGTGTCTATTAGATTCCTGTTGCTGCGGTAACAAATTGCCACAAATTCAATGACTTAACACAGATTTTGTTATTTTATAATTTTAGAAGTCTGAGATTAGGCTTAGGACTAAAACCAAGGTGCTGCCCCTGCTGGTTCTTTCTGGAGGCTCTGAGTAAAAATCTCTTTGGATCACGTCCCCTTCTTCCATTTTCAAAGCCAGCAGTATGGTGTCTTTTCTCCTTTCTGACCTCCTGCCTCCTTCTTATAAAAACCCTGTGATTATGTTACACCCAGTTGAACAATCCAGGATAATCTCCCCACCTCAAGATCCGTAACCTAATCACACCTGTAAAGTTCCTTTTGACATATAAGGTAACATCTACAACTTCCAGAGATTAGAGTGAGGACATATTTGGGGGCCATTGGTCAGTCTGTCACATGGTGTGCATGGCACTTTTGGAAAATGAACCCAAAGAAGTCTGAGCAAGCACTGGAACCATGCTGGGGGCTGCTTAGTCAAGGATTATGGGTAACTTCATGCCTAATGTGTGGTCTGGAAGCAGGAGAGCTGCAGGATCAGGATGGGCATGTCCCTTTGGGCCTCTGGATCCCTACCGTGTTCAAATAGAGGAGGCCCCCTCTAAAGCCCAGGACCCAGGGTGGGAGGCTAAGAATGGTACATTTTTTTTTTCCCTATTGATGTGGCAACCATGGTCTATCTCCCTTTCTCCTGATCTACATCCAAGATTCTGTCAGAGGAAAACATGTAAGCAAAGTGTTTTACTCTATTAAAAGTTCTGTTTCGTCTTTTTTTTTCCTTTGCATCCTGCCTTTTCCTTGTCATGAAAGAGCCCCATTCCACACCCACTCATTGTTTTTAACCATACTCACTGGCTTTCCCTTCCTTTGAATCTCTAATTCCGTCCTTCCGCCACCTCTTCAGTGTTCTTAAAATACCCAAGATTTCACCTGTTTGCTATGTTTAAAAAAAAAATATGCTATCCAACTAGCAAGCTATTCCTGCATCCTACAAAATTGTCAATTCGTTCCTTTGACAATATTTCTTAGTTTAAAAATTTCCTCCTCTTTTGAAGTCTGCAGATTTTCTTTTGTAATCAAATTTAAAATTTCTTTTCTTATTCTACTTCTATATTCTGTATTTTTATATTTTGCCAGATCTTGGCCATCTTAAATAATGTTGCCACACTTAAACGATGCATATAGAAGAATTTTTCAAAACAGTTATTTTTTTCTCCTTTTATGGTTTTGAAAATCCCTTGTTTTTGCTTATTCTCATTAATGCATAGAATTTTTCAGGGAATCAACAACACGTAAGGCTCTGACATTGTTCTGAGAGAATTGTTAGATTTAAGAGTCTATATAGTGTCCCATGTTTTCTATTTTTTTACGAAGTCTTTTTTTAATGCGGTGTTACCTATTGCAAAGGATCTGATGAAAAGAAAATTTGCCAATTTAAACTTAATTTTAAACTCAAGCTGTATAATTTCAGTGATTCTTTTAACTGTGACTATGTAATAATGTTATAATATTACCATAGTATATGTTTCATTAAGGCAGATGTCTGTCTTATTTATCAGTGTATCCCAGTGATGTCCCAGCTACCAGTGGCTGGATTTTAGTAAATAACTGAATGCATGAATATGGGAGTTAATGAATGATAGAATTTCAGAATGGCTTTAAAAATAATATAAAGATATTCAGTATAAACCATATTACTTCAATCAGAATACTGAAATTTAGATTTTTTTAGAAACCTTTTCAATCAGATTTGCAATCACTCCTAGCCTATTCTGGAATGAGTAATAATTTATACCTTTAAAAGTGCTAATTAAACCGCATACATTCAAGATAATGGTGGCCTGTTTAAATAGTTTATGATTTAATAAAGTACAGAAGATAGGTGTCCCTGGGTGGCTCAGTTGGTTCAGCTTCAGACTCTTGATTTTAACTTAGGTCATGATCTCACCGTTTGTGAGTTTGAGCCTTGTATTAGGCTCTGCACTGACACCGTGGAGCCTGCTTGAGATTCTCTGTCTCCCTGTCTCTCTGCCTCTCTCTCTCTCTCTCTCTCTCTCTCTCTCTCATAAATAAGTCAATAGACATTTTTTAAAAAAGTAAAGGAGAGGGGCATCTGGGTGGCTCAGTCGATTAAAGGCTTCGGCTTCAGTTCAGGTCGTGATCTCACGGTTGTTGGGTTTGAGCCCCACGTCAGGTGCTGTGCTGACAGCTCAGAGCCTGGAGCCTGCTTTGGATTCTGTGTCTCCCTTTCTCTCTGCCCCCCCCCCCCCCAACTCGCACTCTCTCTAAGAAATAGATAAACATTAAAAAATTTAATTGAAAAAGTACAGAAGATACTATATAAATATTATTTTATAAATACACTACATATAATGAGAATTTATATGTATGCCATAGGATTATATTAAAATTCTAAATATCTTTAGTTTTAACAGTGTTAGGTAATGGGAAATGTAAATCTCTAGAACTGAAACGAAGATAGGGAATTTGGTAAATATTGTTTCCGTATCACTTTGTCCTCATTCTTTTAGGAATTATGTGTAGGAATTGGTTCACTTTGATTATAGCTAGTTTTATAATAGTAAATATATGTATACTACATTGTGAAGGTGTGTTATATGTATCATCATTTCAAAAGTTTACTTCGTAGTATTCTCTCTTTCCTTTTCTGGTATTCTTCCCTGGTTTAAACTTTACAAATGATTAAAGATGTCTTTTTTATTGTTTGTCCTCAGAATGGCTTCACTCCTTTATACATGGCTGCCCAAGAGAACCACATTGATGTTGTAAAATATTTGCTTGAAAATGGAGCTAATCAGAGCACTGCTACTGAGGTAAGACCATCAACCCAGAGGTTCAAATTCTTTGATCTTAATGTCCATAGTCTTTTTATCCAGCTGCAAAGGATCTCCATTATCTTGTCTAAAATATGCTAGAATGTTCATGGGGCACCTGGGTGGCTCAGTCAGTTAAGCATCTGACTTTGGCTCAGGTCATGATCGGGCTCTGTGCTGACAGCTCAGAGCCTGGAGCCTGCTTCAGATTCTGTGTCTCCCTCTCTCTGCCCCGCCCCTGCTCATGCTCTCTCTCTCTCAAAGAATAAACATTAAAAACAATTTTTTAAATAATAAAATATGCTAGGAGTGTTCATGTTACTTGTGTAACGTACAATGATGGCCGTGAACAAAGGACCCAGTGCACACAGTTGAATGAGTTTATGCCTTGATTTGGGATTCATGTCAACTTATTCTTACATGAACTCATGCTTCCATCAATTTGCCATTCTCTAGGTTTTGGGAGTTTTTATACTATTTTAAAATCAGATTACAGTAAATCCTATCCATCTCTTTTCATCACTATTGTATCTGTTAGGATCCAATTTAATTCTCTAAATGAACAATTTTTAATGATCAGAAATTATTCATAGGTATCTGTGTTAGCACAATTTTATGAGGAATGTGTGACAAAAATAAAGCTGTTCACATTTTCTGAAGCGCAAATTATGGCATATAGTTGTATGACTATGATTATAGCAACAATTAAATAGGATGTTCAAAGTCCATTTAGTATCAAAACATTCAGGACATCTAGACATAAGAAAGGGTTAGAGTGGGCCAGTTTAGAACATCACTTTCCTCTTCAAACTATGCATGTCCTCCAAGAAACAGACTTGCTTTGTTATTTTCTTTCTCATTTTTGCGTAGGCACGTTAAGGAGCAAGTTCAGTGGTTGCTTAGAACTGCGATTTCTAAGTGATCCTCCAGAAACCCTTGAGTTTGGAGAAACTGTCTCCAAACCACCACTGTGAGGTGGTGCCTTGTGGGGCCAAAGCTTCGAAGTGAGTGACACAGAGAAGGGAAAAAAGTTCCACTGGGTCATGCCACTCACTCCTCACCCCTTTCAACCAGATTATGCAGGCTCTGTTTTTCCTTTCTCATATTTTGTGCCTCCACTGATAGAACTTTAAAACTCCTGGCTTGGAGTGAGAGATGATTGATAGATGCTTGCCCTCCAGAAACTAAGTTGGTAACTTTTAACGTCTATTAAGGACTTCCTTTCTTTCTGAACGATTAAGTCTTTAGGTGAAATAAACATGAATTCCTTTCTATCCTGCCCTGGGGGAAGAGATCATCATAATCTATTAAATCCATTTCCAGTCCCTTTGGCAGAAAACTTTTTATGGAGCCAATTGCAATAACTTTCTGACAGCTTATTCTCATTACTTAAAAAAAAAAAATCCCAAGAAACCACTATTAATGGGGCCATGTTTCTTATTTATGACTGGAAAACACAACTGCCCAATGTAAAATGATTTCAAGTTCTGTATTTATCACACAGATTTTACACTCTTACCATGTGGGTAAAGTGTGATTTTTATGATTTGAGGCCTTTTTTTTTTTCTTTTTTCCTGAGACACTAATTATGTCAATGAGTAGCATATGACTATCTTCAGGTAAATCTTGAGTAACTATGTGAGACTCTATCTCTGTATCAGGACAACTGAGAAATGTACCAAAATAAGGAAATCTGTGTCTGTTTTATTTTAGTTTCTTGAATGCAGAATCACTTCCCCCAAGAAACCATCACAGTCCAGAGTTCTAGTCACCGGATAGATTTATTATTTCTAGTGTATGGTTTAGAGAAATTCTGCTTGCTGGTATTCATAGCTGTCTCAAGGCTCCTTTGGTGTAGCTCTCTGTCACATTTCAGTCTGGTTCAAAAAATATCCCTTTATATACACTGCATCAGCAGAAGCCATGTTGCACTGTGATTCTCAAAAAATGAAAACCCTCTCTGATTTCTACACAAAAATGCAGCTTTTGCGAGGGAATCGTATGAGGTTTGAAGCTTAGCTTAGACATGTTTATGCTTGTTGTTTAAGTTTTTAATCACTTAAATAACTAGAATTAATTTCTGACTGACTGGACATATATAAGCTTAGTTGATTAATTCCCCCCTCCCCTTTGCTGGCCCTAATGATTATCAAGTAACACGCATATGGACATTCCCTTTTAGTCTATCGTTCTGTAAAACCTACCATGTTTCCAGGGCTTTAGGACTGATTACTGTTTGATATTTTATATTGTATTGCCAGATACCTTGTACAGTCTCATGTGCACACGTGTGAATATGCCTAAAGAAGACCTTTCCTCTGTGCCCAAAAGTAGCCCTAATTTGTAAAAATTAACTACTAATCAAGACATTGTGACCACTTTAAAAAGCAGATAATCATGAGATTATTCAATACTTCCATGAAACTCATGTTTGAAAATAAATCTTTAAATATTTGAAATTTCCCATAATTATAGCAGTTAGCATTGGTAAGTAAACGATGAAAAATGAAGCTACTGAATTTTCATATGGGTTTCCTTTTTCATGGAGTTAGTTGAGGCGCTTGAAAAAATCATTTCAAATATTCATCCCTCCCTCATGAAGCATAGAATAGAATGAAATCCATGTGGTAGACATTGAAAGTTAAATTCTTTTAGGGGAATTCTCTGTCCCTCCAGTACTAATTTTATAACTCTTAACTCTCCTTCTTCCTGAACATTACCAAAATTGAAGGCTAAAAACTTTTTCATTAGGTTCTGTACTGTCAGCAAATGCCTTGTCTCTAAGAAAAAACAAAAACAAAGTTCATACTCTTTTCATATAAACTATCACAGTGTTGCAGGGGATAATCGAATATGTATATGATAATGAGCCTGTTCTTTCTTTCTCAACAGAAAACTTAATTTGTGCCAAAGTTCTAAATTTAGGCTACTATTTTTCATTTTACAATGCTACATGTTGTATTCTTACATTCTATTAAGTAATGTGTTTATCTAAAATTCAATTCTTATTAAAACAAATTCAAGTCTTTTTGTGGTAGTGCTATAGGAAATCACTTTTTCTCAAAACCCTACAGTTTAAAAAAGTTATCATTGAAAACAAATCGAGTAGTTAGATTATGGTAAATTGCTGTTGTCTCTAAAATGTAATCATTAATATACAATCTTATTGTCCTCATCTCTTCTATGAATGGAAACTTCTGAGACTTGTTTTCAAGTTTTTGTGGAGTAAGGGAGGTTTTAAAATACACAGAGCCTAGGATATATATGATATATATATAGATTTTTTTCTATTTGTCACCTTTCTACTAACTGAATACTTGTTTCTAGAAAGAAAACATAGTTTCCAAATTTACAAGCATGGTTATCCATCTACCCTTAAAATTCCTTTAACTTTGATGATCTGTGCTATTGTTTTATTTTTTTTTAACTTGTTGCCAAGTTGAGAATTAAAAATCTGTTTTTTCATTACCTAGCACATTGTATCTAAATGATCTAAGTAAAATAAAATTCAATGAAGTATATAATTAATGAACTAGCCTTATTTATCAAAAAGTTTTAGGTTACATTATGTTTCAAATTTGCCACATTAATTGGTAATAGCCCATTCCATTGATAATTATTATTGTTCTCCCCTAATCGATACAGAGACATTTAGAAGCTTGCATATTTAATTACAGAATTTATTTCCCTGTCTTAGCTACTGTATCTTTGCTTCTCAGTCAGACTTGGTCTCTCTTATTCCAACCCTTCCCACTTTTTCCTTTTGATTAGCCTGTATACTTAACGTTGGTTCCGATTTTTATTTTCCCATTCTAAACATACATTTAAGTTCACCTTATGTGAAGTATGCTTTGTTAGGGAATGCAGATGTTTTTCAAAATATTTAGAACAGAAGCTAGGAAAATAATCTGATGAAACCAGTCCATAGTACAGCATAGGACAGTTGATCATCTGCTTTAATCTTCACAGGAATATTTAATCCCTTTGCTTTTCTTCTCCATCCTAATTCTTATTTTAAACATTAGAGGCATTGCTTACAGTTGAATCCCATGCTTCCAAAATTTAATTGAGGGTTTTTCCTTCTATTTTGCTAGGATGGCTTTACGCCACTAGCTGTGGCACTCCAGCAAGGACACAACCAGGCAGTGGCCATCCTCTTGGAGAATGACACCAAAGGGAAAGTGAGGCTGCCGGCTCTGCATATCGCAGCGAGGAAAGACGACACCAAATCTGCCGCACTCCTGCTTCAGAACGATCACAACGCTGACGTACAATCCAAGGTAAAAGCTGAACACATTTGTGGACAGGAACTCTCCGGCTGCCAGCTTCCTCCTGGGGGATGATACAGAAGTAGGCCATGGTGATGATGCAAAATTACTTCCGGTCATCCTAAGAGATAAATTACCGTCGGAGGTATTTCAGAAAGAAGGGGACCGGCTGTTGGGTATAATAACAACAAAATTTAAGATAATTGTCTCTTAAAGATGGGGTTCAGCTTTTTAGAAATCTGCTTACTTATTCTATTGGTATGGAATAAGAAAGGTATGGAATAAGAAATGGAATTAGAAAGGTAAAATTGTATTGTATGGATAGCATTACGGATGTCTTTTCTCAGTAGAATGTATTTTGGAACAGTGTATCCAGTTGCAGTGAGCAGATTGACCGTTTACTTAATTTTGCACTGTGTAATATCTTCCCTCTTCTTCCCACACAACACTGCTTCAGATGATGGTGAATAGGACCACCGAGGTACAGTATTGTGGTTATACCAAAATATACCTTGTTTTTATTTATTTTACTTTTTTGCCCAGTTAGAATAAATGCTCACTAATTCTTACTAATGATTGGAATTTCCATTATTAGGAAATTGATTTTAGAGACTTTTCCCATAATTAAGGCAAATGAATAATTCAAAAATTTTAATGTAATATGTATTTGATGTTTTTTTAAATCAGTGAAAGTATTTAAATAGCTTACTAGAGTAGAGCATGAAACAGAGCTCCTTAATATGTATTTTACTGAGTTAGCTTTACTGTTAACTTTTTGCCAGTAAGAGATATGACCTTCTCTTAATGAAATTTCTCTGCTTAGAGTTTAGCAAAGTGAAATTTAAGGAGGTTTCTTTGCAACTGTTTTATCTTCTTATCTCATTGCAGTTGCCCTTTTCTTCCTGTACTTTTTAAACCACATTGCATATAATCAATAGTGATACCGAGCATATTATTATCGAAGCATTTGCTTTTATCTTGCTAAGTCTTAACAGTACTTGACATGAAATTATCTATTTTCCACATACCAAAGTAAGTCACATTGATCACCAAGAATATTCAGTTCAGAAGTCTCTCAGTAGTGTGTGTGCGTGTGTGTGTAGTCTTTCGACCATTGCTACTGAGATGCCTTCTATTGTTGAAAGTATATGATAAAAATTAACCAGTATTCAAAGGCAAATGACTGTGTAGATTGATTTTCACTTAGTTGAGGGGACTTTGTAGACTAACCTCTCATGATCACTGGGCTGTGGATCTAGAGAGGTTTTGAGCATTCATTTGGTATTTAGTAGTATTAGAGTATTTGTAAAATTAAAATCTTGTTTGTTAACAAATGTACCTATTGAGATATGAATATATTTGAATTAGTCATATTATTTCTTTTGTTCCATATCTGTACATGGGACTTAGGTCATAGATTTTTTTTAAAAAGGCCCAATTGGTTGGTGAAATTTCTCAAGACTAGAAACATATAAATTGATATCTTAATTGCTGGTTTTAATAACTTTAATTTTGTAGGTGATTTTTGGTGGTTGTTTAAGAGATGTTTTTGAAAGCAATATTGGCTGTAAACATTGTATTGAAAGCAGCAGTTTGGGAAGATTCGTACTGAGTTAGAAATATTTCTCTGAGGATAATAGAGTAACAAAGAGGGGAGCCCTTCCATTGATTCCCCTGTAGAAAAGTGAACTGAGCTTTCTACCTCCATGGTAACCAGGCAAGAGTTTCTCTGAGGGGCTTCTACGAGCCACATGTCGATCCAAGAGTCACAGTCTGAAGCATCCTCATGGACGGTTGATGAGGCTGTGTCAGACAATAAATTGGTTTATTTTTGCAAATCAGAAAAATAATTTGAAAATGATTCACCAGCAATCACTACGTTCTTTTCCTGAAGTGAAATTGTAACTTAAATGGTAGACTTACATTCAGGATATGTCTAGGTGGCAGGAACTATCAAGATACAAATGAAAAACTTCCAGTCAATTATTTCCTAAAATATAAAAATTTGACATTTTATAAAATAACAGCCAGGTTTTAGATTCATGTTTCCCTCCGTTTTGACATGAGTATTTGGCATCCTGTAGACACAAAAATATCTTTACCTCAAGTGTGGGATTTGGATTGATAGTTACTATTATTATTTTGTGTCTTGTTTCTCTACAGTTAGAAATCATTTGTAGCTAATTTGGTTGATAGCAGGGAGGAATTTCCATTACCTAAGATATCTGAATGCTTATTTAGTCCATTTAAAAAGCAAAATCAACAAAAACTATCAAATGAATAGAAAAATAATGGTTGTGATTCATATAATATTTCTTAAAAACAATATTATATACCTCAAAGTTCATTTCAAATAAAAGGGAATGATACAAATTAACCTCAAAGCTGCAGGATTTGATATCCAATTCTATAGGAACAGTCTTTATTGTTCCTCTCATCTTTTATTGAGTAATGAGAATTATGAAATTATGGAGAGCAAGAATAATAGATTTTTTAGCATTTTAATAATGAAAGAGTAAATATACTTCTTTTGTGAAAATGGCAAAAATTTCTAACTAAATTTCATCAGAATAAGGAATGAAAGAAAGTATACTTTTCTTCCATGAAGGTTTTCAGATTCATTTTTTAAATATTTTGAGAGTAGGAGTGCAGTTGGTTAAGCATCTGACTTCTGCTCAGGTCGTGTTCTTGTAGTTCATGAGTTTGAGCCTCTCATCGGGCTTTGCGCTGAGAGCGCAGAACCTGCTTTGGATCCTGTCTATCCCCCTCTCTGCCTCTCACTCACTCACACTCTCTCTCTCTCTCTCTCTCAAAAATAAATAAACATTAAAAAAATTCTGAAAGTAAACAGTTCTCTAATGTCCATACATTTGATTTAACTTGCTTATTATTTTATGTCAATATTATTGATAAAATTTGGTTTAATTAACATTCAAAATTGTGTTCAGCTAAATTTTTTTTTCTTTATTTTATATTTACATTGATGCCAGGTATATTATTTAATTTTTGTTTTTTTTAATTTTTTTCATTATAACAGCATAGTCTCACTAAACAGTTATTAGAAAAGACAGAAATATCATGACAGTGTAAATGATGTGGAATGAATTGTACACCTCTGTAAAAGTTTCTCACAATATTTTCATTGTTCCAAAGACACAATGTCAACTAATGTTGGTTTCTTTTTTAATTGAAAATCCCCAAACTAAACAAAACTATAGTTTTATGTCTTTCTCTGAAGAAAAAATCTTTAATTCATAATTATGTGAATTCTGTGGCTGAAACCTTATGTTGTTTAATCATATTCTGTTTTTCTCTAAAGCTTAACCAACTCAAGATACATGGTTTTGTATAAACAACAAATCTCATAGACAGATAAATCATGAAGCTAATTACAAATAATGTTGCCAAGAAACATAGGGTATTTATTTACCTGCTTATAGCCTTAGTTATTTACTATCTTGTAATACTAAAAGTTAAAGAGCTTTATTAAAGCATTTATTATCTTAATTGTATTGCTCACATGTTAGGTAGACAATTATGTGTGATTTTCTTCACTAATCCAGGGACTATAACAGATGGAGGTGAAATGATTTACTGTTATTCTCTTTGCTTTCCATAGAGTGGTTTTACCCCTTTGCACATTGCCGCCCACTATGGAAATGTCAACGTGGCAACTCTTCTTCTAAACCGGGGAGCTGCTGTGGACTTCACAGCGAGGGTATGGTTTAAAATAGTTTCTCATGTTAGATAGCAGTAAATGAGAATTTTATTAAAGTAAAAATGAATAACAATAAAGTTTTTTTTTTCCTTGACTGAATCTATGCTGGATATATTAGATTTTTCATTTTTTTTCTTTGCATCATAGCACATCATCATGACCCAATAAATGAAAAATAAGAATGTGTAAATTCACAGGCACACAAATAATTTGTAGTAGTTAAGGAGGATATTAGTTCTGACCTCAGTGTGAGTAGTTATATTTAAAGATCACTCCATGAATCATGAATGAGCAACTTCAAGTCAATAAACAATTAAACTGTTAAAACATTAATTATCAAATGTAAAAGAACATTTATACAGTGTTATGATCATTATGGGGCATATAATTTGACAGAAAAATATTTTTAATGAATTGAGAATGTGCTCATATAAAGAGTCTAACCAAAATACATAACAAGACATCATGTTGCATTATATGTTTAATGGTATGCTTTCACTGAAAGAATTCACTTACATGCTAATTACAAAAGTCAGTGTACTCAGTATGAATCAGTAAATGCAATATTTGAATATTTGCAAAATTACGACATATAAAAAATTAGGTACCTATTTTTGCCATAATGATGATATACGATAGCCAATAAAATAAATAACTACAATTCATATATATGGTGTTTTTGGCCCTGAGAAGTCTTCTGTATTGAAACTGTGTCGAGTTATTTACAAGTTGTTTTTCATACTGAAATATTCTGAAGAAGATGTTTTTAAGAATCTTTTTTTTTAACGGTTATTGAATATGTATATTTATATCCTGTTTTTAAGTATAGGAAACTTTAAGATGTCAGAATCTTTCAGTTCATGGATATTTTAGAAAGAGCGGTAGACTTTGGACTAGAGCTCTGTCCTAAGTAGAATCTGAAATTTTGTTTATTATGCGAAAGTGCTCCCTTTGTCCCTTGACAATGTGTACAATGTAATGTGTACATTCAATTCATATGTTGTGGTTATAGACAAACTTAATTATGCAGCTTCATTCCATTTTTCATTCTCTAACTATAGTGCTTTGTGGTTTGTGTGCTTTTTTGTTCCTTAAAAATCAAAGACATGAAACTTTAAAAACCTTGAATCAAATTACCACATGGGTCACAACCTTCTTTGTGCCTTTTAACACAAAATTTTCACCATCATGCCCTGTCATACCCAACATGCTCTTATTTCGTCTTCCCATGGTGTAGAATGGAATCACCCCTCTGCATGTGGCTTCCAAAAGGGGAAACACAAACATGGTGAAGCTCTTACTGGATCGTGGTGGTCAGATCGATGCCAAAACTAGGGTGAGTGTCTCTGTTCTTTGAATTTCCTACCATTTTTGTTTTTTTGTATTCTTGAAGCAGGCACCTTAAAATACCGGTGCTTAAATATAAACAATGCATTTTCAAGGAAATTGCTTTCTTGGATTCAATTTAAATTTCATACAATATTTAAAGGTTTCTCATTGTAAAGTGAAATTAATATTTGCTCGTAAGTGCTGAAGAAACAGAATGCTAGCTCCTCAATGAGACAGTTTTTTAAATCCATGCTTATTTTGGGGAACAAAGATCAAAGATTGAACGGAAGCATCTCTGATTATCAGCTGTACCTTTCAAAAACCCAAACTCATAAAAATACATTAAGCTTTGAGATTGTGGCTTTTACATAAAATATTTTAATACATGTTGACAATCCTTTGCTTCTAACTTTCCAATTTTTAGATCGTTTTTCTTAGGTGGTCATACTATACTGACCTGAACAAACAATCTGCTGTATGCTTATGGAACAAAGGCATATAGTTATTAGATTGCACCTTTAGTCAATCCAATTTGATACAAGTCAGTGCCCTTCATTCACTTCAAATTTGTTAAGTAAAATGTAATTCTGATTTTCTGTACTCCCAACAAATAGATAATAAGATAGGCAGGAGAATACAACTGTTAGAAGCGCAGCCTCTGAAGGCTGACTACCTGATTTCAAATTTTACTTCCACAACTTACTAGCCGTATGATATTGGCAGTTGACTTACTATCTTCTCTGAACTTAGGCTACTGTTGGTAACCTATCTCATATGGTTGTATGAGAATTAACTCTTAGATTCTTATTTTTTTAAAAGTGTGTGGGGGGGTCAATTACTTAGCTACTCATAATTTTTTATTATGTTACTGGAACTATAAGTAGTTACTTGTGGGGCGCCTGGGTGGTGCAGTCGGTTAAGTGTCCGACTTCAGCCAGGTCACGATCTCGCGGTCCGTGGGTTCGAGCCCCGCGTCGGGCTCTGGGCTGATGGCTCAGAGCCTGGAGCCTGTTTCCGATTCTGTGTCTCCCTCTCTCTCTGCCCCTCCCCCGTTCATGCTCTGTCTCTCTCTGTCCCAAAAAAATAAATAAACGTTGAAAAAAAAAATTAAAAAAAAAATAAGTAGTTACTTGCTTAAACATTAAACCAGTACTTCAATATTCGTTCTCTGGAATACATTTGCGTAATCATAGACTTCAGCAAAATTTTAAATATTCCTATAATGTGAACATTTTCAAATACACAGTGGTGTAAGAAGTCTATAAAAGATTGGGGAATAGGATGTATCCCTTGTGATATTTTATTCACTTTGTTTAATCCTGGGACTTTATATTTTCAGAGTCAAAGGACTAGGGATCAAATCTAGTTCTTTTGCAAATCTTGAGGCTAGCAAATGCTTTTATTTAATTAGCCTTATCATCTTTGTGCTTCTAAGAACTACACCAGTCCCAGACTGTACATTCTGTTTTTTAATGACCTCAGGAACTGTTGCTTTCATAATCTCATTTCTCTAAGACATTTGATCCAGATCATCGACGTCATATTATCATGTGGGAACTCTAGAGTGGTTTCCTTTGTCTGTCAAGATCTTTGTTGTAGTGTCTACTGTCTTTGCATTAGAGTTTTATATGATTTCTACTCTTTGCTGTGTTGGCATGCCTTTTCCCTTGCTGTGCTGTAGGTATGCAGAATTTGGAACAATTATGCACAGTGTTTCATGCCTTGCTTACTTGTTTTTCATTTTTAAAGGACAGTTTCTGTGCCTCCTCTTTTAAATATGTTATTAACATAATGTCTCCCTTTACACTTACCTCTCCATTTCTATTGAGACTCTCTAATAATTGAGAGTACCAATGGAAAGAAAGCACTTGGCAAATGCAACAGAATTTTATCTTGGCCAATGTCTTCAAAATCCGCATGCTCTTGTTAGTATTTTTCTGGAGTATTCATTCATTTTGAGGCAAGTGATTTTGTTCTTATCGATCATTGCAATATTTGCTTAGTTCTTTAAAAGATGCTCTAATTTGCATAGCCTACATACATTTGCATATGTAATTTAAGTCTAACTCCAATTAGGGAGTGCGTTTTCATAAAAAGCATACTAAGATATGGAGAGAAATGGATTCTTATGCTAGTTCTGCCATTAACTAATTGTTCTTGAGCAAGTTAATCAAATATAAGCTTTGGTTTCTTCTGTAAAAGGAATATTTGGGCTGTATTTCATCCAATGAAACTTTTAGATATACAAATAAGTTGAATTTCATTCAAGAACTTATAAATCAAAAAGTAGATTTTATAATTGTATACATCGTGTGGATCTTCTGTTCATTCATTCCCTAAACAGATAGTTTTTGAGTTCCTACTTAATGCCTAGAGATACAGCAGTTAATATGATAGACTAGGTCCCTTTACTCACAGAGATGCAAATCGATAGTACCCAAAGAATTAGATTAGCAGTATGCTAGTAAAAGTTTACTAATTGGCTTTCAAAAAGCAAACTCTGATTTGGAGCTTTTGCCTTTGCTGACTTCTGTAGTGTAAATAGTCCCCATACCTCCATCATGGCCAGTGAGAGCTACCAATAGGGTATCACTGAATACAAAATTGGGAAGAGATGTGCAAAAACTTGGCTCTCACTAGTTTGTGTGGGTTGGCTCGGGCACACCCCAGGATTGAGTACAGAACAGTATTGAATGGTGGTACTGAGCTTTTCCTGCCGTAAGTTAAAATACTTCCTTATCTCTAAGAAGTAGGATTTTAAAAGCAATTGAATTCTTTTAATTCTGGCTGTAACTAAAACAACTATATCTTTCTTACCAAAGGCAAAGTCAAGTACTGAAATCAAGGACTGCGGTCTGGAATTTGGAGGCTGGTTCTGCAACTATCACATTTTATTATTAAAGTAAAAGGAATCTGGTTAGCTTTCTCTTTTGTCTTTTGAAAGTATATTTTAAAACAGAAAAATTTTACATTTACTGTTGACTGCTTTTTAGGTAGTACAATGGAGGCTCTACATAAGGAATTAAGAATAATATTTTTTTTTCATTTTTTATCATAGAGATCTCAGTTTCTTGTAGCAAACATACTAGTCGTAAACATTCTCAATCTAGTATATTCTATCAAGGATTTTCCACCTGATCTTCTCATTGTTAATCTTGTATATATGGTTTTCATTATCTAGAGAAAAGCAGAATATGTAGAGGCTTTCAGGTAATTAAAAAAAATCTTGCCCACTGATCCTTTCCCACTTTTGCCAGCACTTTGTCAATCATTGAGACATTGTGCATGTCATTGACATTCTCATCATTGACTGGGATCTAGTGGGAACCTGAGACATTTTCACCAGAGCTCGGTTTTCTGCTATCTGAAAAATCTCACGTTAATGTTAAAAACATTAACAGGAATTTCATAGCTGGTTTAAAATGGTATTACTAATCCAGGTTTTATTAAGAACATTATTCTGTCTTTATTTTTAAACTTATATATTATTTATATGTGGAGATACTCCATATAAGGTTAAATTATTGAAATGCATGTTTCAATGCAAACGATGAAAGTATACAAAAACATTAAAAGATGATGAACAAAAACCAATATATCAGAAAAAGTGTTCATAATTATTAAAGCAACAGCAATAGTGGCCACCAATTGTCATATGCTCACTGTTCTAGGCCCCCTGCTAAGTACTCTACAAATATTTTATTTCCTTTTCCTAACAGTTTATGAAGTGTGTATTATCTGCTTGTTGAGAAAATGTGGAGGCCTTCATTTGAGAAATGAGACTCCCAACGGGAAAAGTGACTTTCAGAGGAGTTATGTAACTTGACCTAGGATACACAGGGTAATAATTACAAGAGCCTGTGTTCATACACAGACTTCAGGCTACATCTACAATCTAAGCAGAGGGGAGGAAGGGAAAAGATAAGGAAAGAACTGGTTGTAAAAAGCTAATGCTGTGGGCTATCAACTGGAAAAATGGTGTCCCTCTAATGTTGATTGATTTAACCTATTAGGGATTATCAACATCATGGTGTGATATGAACTGATTCTAGTGAAGAAAGAAAAAGAACAAAAGGAAAGGAACTGTGGGAGGGGAGGAATGTAAGCTTTAAATACGGTCTTAAGAATTTAAGTTAAAAAAGGTATTGAACAGATCATTGCCCCTAGGAGTTGAAAAAAGTAAACAAAAAAGTCCTGGAACACAAAACCTTGGTAAGATTCAGGGGGTGGCAGGCAATAATGAGACACTGTACTTATAGGAAATATGTAAAATCTATTCAGATTGAGCATGTTGGGAAACTTGAATTTAGTATAATTCCCATATCCTTGATAAGGGTAGATAAATTGCATCAGATTTAGAATCAATGTAATCCTTACTGTTCTTTGACGTTCTTGTGTGTTTTTAAGTGTTCTCTATATTTTCCTATTGTTATTCTGAGAATATCAGAAGATTTCAACATGATTATACAATGAATATTTCATGTATTCTGTAGGAAAAATACCTATTCTAAAAACGATTTAAGGCAGAGTCCCCTCATCTTTCAAACAAAGGTTGTAAGTTAAACAGGATAAGAAGAATTATCCCCATTTTATGTATTGTGAAGTTGAGCCTCACAGAGAATATCCATAGTGGCTGATCTGAGACTCACACCTGAAGCTCCCTGATTCCAGAGCCCATTTGCTGGACCATTGCATATAATGCCTTCATTCACTACAGTTGATTTCTCAAACTCTAGTTCTCCATGGAGCCCCCACCAAGAATATGTTTGAGAAATCAAGCTATATCTAATAGTTATATAAATTAAGTAGCAACTAACGCTCTGTACTTTAACCACAAGGTATGTTATCAAGATACAAAAGCACAATCATCTTAATCGCTTTGCCTGCACAGTTACTTTTTTTAGACTCCTCTCTGGCAAACTTTAAAATAACTTGGCATCCCAACTACAGTAGTTAAATACTTTTTTTTTTCTGGAAAGGCAGTCTTTTCGTGCTAATTCCTACATATCTAAAATTGCAAGGTCTATTTTGGATATTCAGTATCTTAATACTAGCTAAGGAGATTTAACAAAGCAAAGTATCATTATAATTCAAGGTTCTAGACCGGGGCACTTGGGTGGCTCAGTCAGTTAAGTGTCTGGCTCTTGATCTCGGCTCAGGTCATGATCTTGTGGTGCCTGAGTTTGAACCCCACCTTGGGCTCTCCGCTGACAAATAACTCAAGGTCCTAGCCAGGACCAGAGTGCATGTTCAAATATGATCATTTGAATATGGATTTATTAAAGGATCTGTTTATAACATTGAGGGTGGATTGTAGGGAAGGCACAAAGGATAGTAGAGTATCCCCAGAGCTACCAACAGCAGGGCTCATTACCAACCCTAGGCCTGCAAGGTGAGAAGTAGGTTGCCAGAACTTCAAAGGAGAAAACTACATGATGGAGGCTGCTTTGGCAGGAGCATAATATTTGGTAAAGAGACACAGCCAGACTAAGGAGATCCTTTACAGAGTGGCTTCAGGTCTTGCTGCATTTTCCATAGTCAACCAGAAGCCAGAGGGCAAGGTGGCTCACCAATACAATCTAGAGTTCTTTCTGTCCGACGTGGAGCAGAGGAGAGAAAGGTAGAGCGTGGATCTGGAAGGTGAAGGGAAAATACCTAGCATAGGATCCCAGAATGTTGGGATAGGAAGAGTGTTGTGATTCAGATGACTTATATTTATTAGGGGGAAAACATAATTCAGAACAATGGTCCTGGAAACAGAGACACAAAAGATAAGCTATTAGAGTTCTGGAAAATTCAGCTTTTGAAGTCCTCTTAATGTCCCCATCCCTCATTTTCTCTGAATGCTACCTACCTTCTCAATGTCTTTCCCCATGACAATCTTTTTTTTCCCTTAAGCTTGAAATCTCTAGTTAATTTATGTACTCAGGATTTCATTTTCTCTCTCACTTCTTACCCATCATTCGTACATTTTGCCTGATATTACCCATGCACTCTGCTCTCTGACCATTTCACCCTAAAGAGAAATAAAATCCAAAAGACAGAGGGAATTTGAGGATTTCTCTGGAATCAGAAACTACCTGAGAAGCATCAAGGTCTGAAAGTTTTATAAGTAACGTAACACACAGTTGTGCCATAATTCTGTTTGACACCTTTTTAATGCTATTATTATTAATAACAAATTTCACCTCTGAGAAATAACTATGTAGTTTTTAAAATGTTGAAAAATATATGTGGAAACCTTTAGAAGAATGTGAAAAACATGACTTTCTTCTCATGAGCAGCAGGGAGCATTTTAGGAGAATTTATAAAACTAGTAACAATTCAAGAGATGACATAGATGGACAAATTAGGTTAAGAAGAATTTGGGGGTAAAATTGTGTTAGGGCAACCAAAATGAAAATAGTTTAATGATATAACATCTGGTTGTAGTTTCAAGCAAGTAGGGTTTTCAAGTTTGACAAATGCAACAAACTCTGCTTTTCCATCTTCCCAAACAGGGAAACACAGGGCCAACAACATGTGTTTTTACATTGAGCCTCTGCATGTGAGATCTCGCTTGCCTACACCCTCACTCTGTTTCATCCCTATCTTTCTTTTTCTCTCTCTTGCCCTCTGTCAGGATCTCTCACTGTCTTGTCTTCTTCTCACTCTTCTCCTCTATCATTTAACTAATAGCAGTTCTATTACTGATGTATTGAATCACTAGGAACAAGTTCAGGAAACCTTCTCTTTGAAGTGGCATAAGAGGCGATCTTTGTGTGTGTGTGTGTGTGTGTGTGTGTGTGTGTGTGTGTGTGTGTTACGTTAACTCAGGCTTAATTCTTCAATTCTTTGGACAGGATGGGTTGACACCCCTTCACTGTGCTGCAAGAAGTGGACATGACCAAGTGGTAGAACTTCTGTTGGAACGGGGTGCTCCCTTGCTGGCAAGGACTAAGGTGGGTCATTATGGGTAAGATGGGTCGAAAGAACTCTTTAAGCCACTTTTTTGAATATGTCTTTTCTTCTTGAAATCAAAGCATTAATCAAGTATTTCCTAATTACTCAACAATTGCGTGCTAGAAATGAGGAGTGTATATCAAACTGTTTTAAAGTTATTTAAAACTAAAAAATACAGGCATTAAAATGTATTGAATGTATACCTTCAAGTTCTTTCTATATTTTTACCACAGATGGAAATTTGAATATATTTCTATTATATGTAAATGAGTATATTGTATATAAATGAGAATATTCCTTACATTCTATACGTCTGTACTTTTATGATTCTGTGGGATGCTATAAAATACATATAAAATTGTCTTTTAAAGTAGCACAATTAGCAATACAAGATATTCTTTTGGCTCTCTAATCTTTATCTCTTAGGCAATACTAGTAAAAAGAATTACTTATCAATGGTGTTGGATGATTGTATTTAGGATTAGTAGATGACATGGAAAGCACAGTTTAGGATAGGCCATCTTCGAAGAACCATTAAAGAAGCCTAACATTCTCTATGGCACAGTACATCTAGCATTTCTTGTCTTATTTCATCTATATGCTCAACTATGAAGAAAACTCTAACCAAAACCTGCACCGGGAACTGATTTGTTGGAGGTTTTCATTACAAAATGTATTTTACAAGCATTATTACTGTGCAAGTCCCCATTTTCTAGTCACTCTTTGGGTTACCAAGGAATATCATGAGATACAGATAAAAAATAATCACACAGAACTATTTTATAGCATATGCAACAATTGGATCCTTAACACAAGAAAAATTTAGACAAAGGACACTTCTTATGTTTTCTCTCTATTCTACCTCGCCGAGCCCCTGAACAGGATTGGCACCAACTGATGCTTTTACTAGGGTAAACTGAGAAGAATAGACAGCCAAAATAAGCAATTTTTTTTTGTATTATATTTTAATTGAATATTTATTTGAAATTATTTGGAGCAAAACCAAGCCCACATATTTAAAATATGTGTAGAATGAACTTAATCTTTAAAGCTGTGCCCTATAGGCCATGAAATGGTAGTTTCAAATCATATGTATTATTTTCATTCTCATACTGATACCATGAGTGTTGTAGAGTTTTATCTTTAAAATGTGACATTTTGGGCTGGATAATGCAGAGATAATTGTAGAAAGTTTTGTGGAGAAAACTTATTGAAATTTAAATGAAAATAACAAAATTTCACCAGTCATGTTGCAACCAATAAAAAACATATATCAAATTGAGAACAGACAGATTTGCTTTTCCACAAACTATAAAATAGTCTTGTCTACAGAGTTCACCTAAAATTGTCATGTCACTAATGAAGACAATGGATTACCTAGATGAATTTTTTACTGGCTTTCTTATAATATCAAATATCACTTATATGTAAGGATGTAGCATAAAGTATCTGTGACTGCATGATTGTATCTACTCATTTATTCAGTCATTTATTCATCCATGCATACAATTATCATAGTGAGTAGCTACAACGTGCCAGGCAGTGTTCTGATCACTAAGGAACTATCAAGGTAAATAATACACAGTGTTTGTTCAAGAAGCTCAAAATTGAGTGGGTAAGATAGATAAGGAGATAATAACAAAAAGTAGAGCTATGTTCAGGGTAAAGAACAGAGAGAAGATGAACTAATCAGGTTGGCAAGTTGATACCATAAGCCTGTGAGTGGAATAGGCACCTAATGCCAGACTATTCTTCCTCTTACATAAAACTCCTGGTTTTGAATCATCCATTATTCCTCCTTGAAGCAAATATTCATCTATCTAGTCACTCCCCCCCTCCATTCTTTGAAAATGCTAGCTCTTGGCAAACTGACTCTTCACCACAACCCCTCTTCTAATACATGATGACTTTAATGATCTTGGCCACAGCTGTAGATGACCTTTCTGGTTGGCCTCTCAATTTGGTAACTGTAAACCCTGTGTAAACCCCCCTTTCTGTGTCTAACCTCTGACTCTCCAAACACCCCTGTATGTTTTAGCTACTTTTCTCTGGAACCCCAACTCTAGAAATGTGTTTATTCTTCTGAGTCCATCAGCCACTGTTTTACTGTCCCTCATTCACTTTTATGCCCTCACTTTTGCCCAGCATAATCATTCATATCACTCCCTGACATATTCATGCTCACTTGCTATATTTGACCCTGATCAAATCTTGCAGCTGAGTGTGGTGGCAGAATACACCCGGCCGTACTGACTGGGTTCACTATAAATTCATAATTGCTCACCTCAAGTTGACCTTTAATGCTGCCTGACAATCACGATATGTTTCCCAAGTGTGTTCGCTCTTACTCCCTGTTACCTGACTGTTCTATACTTTTTTCTTTCTTTAGACTTCTTTCTCTGTTGTCACTTCTCACAGCACTGACAAAACTGAAGTAATCAGAAGATAATTTCTGTAGACTCCTGTCTTTCTATCTACCAATTACGTGAATCTGTCCATATAGTCTACGTTCTCTCCTCTTGCTATCGTCTGACACAGTTGCTTGCTCCTCTCTTCTCAAAACACTTTCCTTTCCTTATTTGTCTTCTGGGACATTACACCCCTCTGTCTTTCCTTCTGCTTAGTCTCCTTGCCTGTCTCCTCTTCCCTCCCACGTCGCTGAATGTTAGAACCTCCAGAGCTCACTTTGTTTATTTGTCTATCCATACTCACTAAGAAATCCCATCCAGTTTCATCTTTAAATACAACTTATACGCTGATGACACACATCTATGTATCTCCAGAGCTCTATATTGTAGATGTCAACTTACCATTGCTGCATAGATGTCTACTGTGCATCTCAAATTTAGTACGTTCAAAACTCAGCTGCTGATATTTCCCTCACCCCTGCTCCTAATCCTTCTTGTAGTCTTTTGATCTCAAATGATGTTTATTATCCCATTCTTTCAGTTTCACAGGTCAAATACATCATGCAGTGCTTGACTCTCCTCTCTCTTCATATCCTATCACTAAACCTTGTCACGTCTTCCCTCAAAATACCTCATAATTCAGCAATTTCTTAACAGTCTTATTACCACCCCCCTGGTCTAGATCACTATCAACCCTACCTCAATGATTGCAAGAGATGCTAATTTGACTCCCTTTTTCTCATTTAACCCCATTCGGTATATTCTCAACAGAACAACCAGAGTAATCCTGTTGTCTTAAACCTTCCAAAAGCATCCCAGCTCCCTCCAAGTAGAAATCAAAAAGTCTACCCTGCCTTGTAGGTCTCTTACCTGAGTTGCTCTCCTTATTCACTCCTCTTATTCACATGTCTTCAGCTGCATTCTGCTCCCTACTGTTTCATCAGTCATGCTGGTGGTCTCAACCGGACATGCTTGTATTTGCTTTTCCTCATCCTCAAATATTCTCCCACAGATGAGCAGGACCAGCTCTCATACTGTCATCATGTCTTTCACCAAAACTCACCTTGTCAGCGAGGCTACTTCTGGCTAGCCTATCCACAGTGCACTCATATACACAAACTCCCTTGGCCATCCAATGCTTTAGTGTTCTTCTTAATACTGGTGGCCTTCTGGGGCGCCTGCATAGCTCAGTTGGTTAAGCATCAGATTTCAGCTAAGGTCATGGTCTCCCAGTTTGCGAGTTCAAGCCCTGCATGGGGCTCTGTGCTGGCAGCTTGGAGCCTGGAGCCTGCTTTGTTTCTGTGTCTTCCTCTGTCTCTGCCCCTCCCCTGCTCACACTCTGTCTCTCTCTATCTCTCAAAAATAGATGTTAAAAAAAATTAAAAAAAAAAAAAACAAAACACTGATGGTCTTCTAACATACTATATATTTTAATTCTTATTCTTTTTGAATTGTCTGTCCACCACACGTTACCTCCATGAAGACAGGGGGTCCGTCTGTTATGTTTCTAGTTGTACCCTCAGTACTTGATCAGAACCTAAGTAGGTATGCAGTAAATATTTGTGAAATGTAACAAAGAATTAATTGCTGAAGATTTTATTTTCCACATAACTTTTAAGTGGATAAAACCACATTAAAGATTGATAGACTGTCAGAGACACATGTCACACATCACCCCAGATACTGCCAAGGCCTGAATTTCTTCTACACTTTGCCCTTATGCTATCTCCCCTCCAATGCATAAATACCTTCTCATCACCCTGCTCTTCTAAGTTATTTCAAGAATTTTTTAACATAAAAGCAATAATTATGGGCAGAGTATTAAAAAACAAAGAAAGTATATTAATAATTTCAGAACCGCATACTTCTGCCACCCACAAATCACAAGTGAAGACTTTGCTGTATTTGGTTTCAGTTGTCCCTCATTGTTGAAATCACCTTCCTTGTTGAGAATATCAGGCCTTCAGCACATTCTGGCTTTTTATCCAGACACAGTTTCTACTTCTTTGAATGTAATGACTTCCAAGCTGGGTACTTGGTCAACAATTATTCCCTAGTCACTGTATTTGCATTGCTTATTAAGAAAATACTCTTTTTTAATGGGCAGATGTTTTCTAATTTAGTTTCTGCCCTAATTTGACATGTTTTTTCTTATAAGCTTATTTATTTAAATTTTAAAACGAGTGTCGTACCTAAACTGATAATCCTCAGTGAATTACCCTCCTATCTTACATTCCTGCTATTGACCTTCTCTGACAATTAAGACTAACGCTGTTTTGGGCACCATCAATGATAATAAATTCATATTATTTTCAAAATTTAAAAGCTGGGAGGTCATTGGCACATGATCCACATTTGTCTCACACTTTTCAGCCCTTACCTGACTGCTTTCTCCAAGTCCAGTTCATGTCTCATGATAGGAAAAAAGGAATTCTAGAATTTCAGAGCAGCACGGATCTAAGAGATGATCAAAATATCTTTCTCTCTTTGATGAACCCACTTTCTCCTCCTTCATCCACACACCCCCCCCCCATTTAGAAGTAAAGAAAATCTTGCAGAGAGATTAATTGAATGGAATCGGATACAAATAATTTCAGCATCAGCCATCGCTTGTTTTAAATATCTAACATTGCCCTAAGAATTGTGAGAGCCATCTGAATTGCCACACAATATCATGTATTCATTCACAAAAGACGTATTAATTTCTGTTTTGCCTAAAATAGCATAATTATGAAATTAAATGTTCTCTTAGCTTCCCTCAGCACCTCACACAGTCTACCATACATTTAGATGTCAAGTGGAGATTATTTTTCCCTCTGCTACCAACTGTACCAGATATCAAGAATTGACTTTGCTGTGTTTCACAACCTGGAAGTCATGACTGAAATGTGGACTTGGTCTTGTTGTGTTTTCGATATGCAGAATGGGCTGTCTCCACTTCACATGGCTGCACAGGGGGACCATGTGGAATGTGTGAAGCACCTTTTACAGCACAAGGCGCCTGTTGACGATGTCACCCTAGACTACCTGACGGCCCTCCACGTTGCTGCACACTGTGGCCACTACCGTGTCACCAAACTCCTTCTGGACAAAAGAGCCAATCCAAACGCCAGAGCTCTGGTAAACCTGGCCTAGTCCACATTAACAGAATAGAGACTGAGATCAGTATACCATAGTGATTGATCAATGGTGCACCAGCAAAGTGTGGTTACATATATGAAGTTAATTCTGCTAAGTTTGTTGCCTCCTACAAGTGGCCTGCCTACCTCATGCCTTCACAGTTTGCTATTAAATGATGGTGAGCGAGGATAGATTTAGGAAAACACCAAGGTACCATTTCCACAACTAGCAAGCTTCAGATAGATATGAAACTTCTGTAGTGGTAAGCACTTTTAAATGGAAAATAGAAGTTGAAAATAGGAAATCACAAAATAAATTCTAAACACCTCTATACCAAGTCAGAATGAAAGTGTGGAAAAGTTGAATGTTATTAATCCCTATTTGGGGAAAAAAATGGTTTTAAAGTGCTGAGTAGGTTTGACCATGTTAAGAGAGGGTAAAATGTAAGCCTGCAAAGAGTTCACTTAGAGAATTTCCTTACTGACCTGATTCCCCAAACACAGTCTAATAGAAAAGTGATGCTTAGCACTTTCCTGCTTCAAGAAACATTTCATATAAACTATTATGGGAATTGCTCAAGAGAAATCTACAAGAGGCTGTCCCTAGAGCAGCATATGTATTTCCCAAGGTCTAATATTGAATAAATCTTCCTTGCTTCACTTATATTCTAACAATAATCGTTGGGAGTATTAGGCATGTACTAATTTATGCCTCTTGTTTCCTAATTCTCAAACTAAAAGCAATCCTTTATCCTATACATGTACATGGTTTATGCCAGTTAAATTAGTCTTCAGATAATATTTAAAATGAGAGAGTGCCATGAGAAGTATTAAATAATAAATCTTATTTTTATTAGAAAATTTTCCATTGGAATCAATTTATTCCTAATTGCCCAGGAAGCAAATATATTTTTAGGGTTATATGAAATTATGTAAGGATATTTATTTTCTTATAAGGAGGAAAATACTCACTTTCATTTGGATAGTGGTCAATAAGCTTATAAAATATTACACTCTCATAATTAAAAGTCACTTAAGTGCTACACATACATTTGGCTATTTATACCTGGCTTACTACATAGCTTATAAATGGGAAGTGACTTGAACATCGTGAAGAATAATAAGTCATTAGGTTAAGTAAGACAATATGCTTTCTTGAGAACTGCTAATGTAGAAAAATATTGACTGATGATCAGTCCCCATTCGGACAAGCAAAGTAACTAACTGGCAGAACAGATATAGCCATTCTGTATGTAGGGATCATTGTTCAAATGATAATTGTTCAAAGGGATAATTGTCCAAATAAAATTATAATACTTACACATAAGGGTTAAGCATGGGACTAATTAACAAATTTTTATGTAATTGCCCCCAATTCCTACACATTGCCTAGTTTGGAAAGTTAAAAACCGTCTTAGAGACATCTCCACATTCCTTTGCCTCAGAGATATCTTATTCCACTAATTCCAGAAATTCTCCATACTTGTCTTGAAAACATTCAAGAACTTAATAATCATATCTTTATAAAATGATAAAACTGAAAATGTTTTAATGTAAGAAATATAACTTCTGGATATAAAATATTATCAGCATAATTATTTCTGCTAATACACAACAATTCCTTATAAAAATTTCTTAATGGAAGATATATAACTTTTGGAGGTAAAAATTATTAGCATAAATAATGATTTCTGCTAATTTGCAACACCCCCTGCCTGAAGATGTTAGCGAAGCTGAAACATTTATTGTAGAGGCAGTCATGCTTGTAGAGTTTTGAAGTCAAACAGGTGAACAGTTTTTATGCCCTAAGAAATGGTCTTTCATCAGAAAAATAGATGTTTACCTTCCATGCACCTTCAAGCCATTTCATCACCTGACCAATCAGTATACTTTAAAACATCTCAGAACTTCTGGTAAGGAGGCCCATGCAGTGTTCTTTACTTTTGTTTTTCTCTGTAACCACACGAATAGAATTCTATGCAGGCCCCCCACATATAAACAAAGTTCGGGGCCTACGGGAGCACATACCACTTTTCTTTCCAAATTTCCAACACCTACAGCATTTGAAAAAATGGTAACATTACGTGACGATGTAACATTATTGCCTGCAATGTGCCAGCATGGAGTTGCGTGAGGATCGTTTCTGCATGTTTTCAACTAACTTGATTGTCTTTTGCACAGAATGGTTTTACTCCACTGCACATTGCCTGCAAGAAAAACCGCATCAAAGTCATGGAACTGCTGGTGAAATATGGGGCTTCAATCCAAGCTATCACAGAGGTAGAAAAATGTTTCAGCCTGTCACGAAACATTCCTTCTCTTACTCCTTCTTTCCCTTCCTGTCCCCCATCTTCTGTCCTCTTTACTCAAGTGTTATTTATCTGAAGAAGTCCCCAAAGCCCCCACTGGTGCAGAGGAGTAAAACTGCTGTTGCTTTGTTTCGCAGTCTGGCCTCACACCAATACATGTGGCTGCCTTCATGGGCCACTTGAACATTGTCCTCCTTCTGCTGCAGAACGGAGCCTCTCCAGATGTCACTAACATTGTGAGTATGGCTTGGGTCAGAATAACCACAGGGAGAAGGAGCGAGAGGAAAAGAGAGTATGGATGTGTGTAGGGATGTCCGTGTGTATGTCATCATAGGTAGAGCAGCCGAGTTTTGAGAAGAGCCTCCATAATAACAAGTTATTAAAATAATCACCAGACCTTCGCTGAGAACAATAGTGTTAGAAAATAGAATGTAAGCTGTGGAAGCTGTTTCAGCTTCCTGGTGCAGATGGATTAAACATGCATCGTAAATCCATTTATTAGAACAAAATACATTCTGAAAGCTCCTCAGAATGTGAATGAATAATTGATTGGAATAAAATCTTAAGGACACATTCTAGTTGCTTGAGTGAATTGTATTCCGGGTTATTTTGATTGTCGTATGAAGTCAGTACCACAATGACTCATAGCAGATAGTTAACCAGAGATAGACACATATTATGGATTTTCATTTGATATCAGATTCTTCCTCTTTCAATAACATGGACTTTTCATTTTCTAACCTTACTTTGATTTTTCATTTTGATTTGATTTTGTTTGCTAGAGTGGAGCCTCTCTTACCTGAAATAATTATACCATTATGACTTTTTCGTGTATCTTGAAATGAATGTTGGTCTCCAGACAACGTTTATTCTGCCAGGGACTACTGGATGTCCCAGAATTCTTCTGCCTAATCTGAATTAGGATTTTAACTTCCAACTTCCTTATGTTTCTTTAATTTTCTTGGAGTCTGCCACTTTAAACTTTGATCGTTGAATGCAAAATTTCTCCTTACTCTGCACAAGGTGTAGTCAGTATTTAGAGCTCAACAGGGGGCCACTGGAATATTGAGATTTTTTTTTAAGTATGCGATAGAGATAACTCTCCCCCAATAAGCATCAGTGCTTATTATTGAGTCATATTTTCAAAAGCAATTGATTGACTACCGTTGTTAAATTTTGGTATATCATTCCATTTGAGTTGTGAAACAGAATGTTTTCATTTGCATTCCCTCTCACTTGTTCATGTCTTTGCATTTTACACACTATTTCTGTGCTAAGTTTCTGATGCATGGACAAAATCCATGTGAGATGAATTGATTTGGTTTAAATATTATTTAATACTCTCTCTTTATATTATTCCCAATTGGAGCATAAAACCATTAAATCATTGAAATATAGTCTATGTTTATATTTCCCTAATTATAGCTTATTGGTCCGAAGGTAATAATATCATAAATTAATCTTTAATTATTCCATTAAGGATAAGAGTAATTTAAAAACATGCCAATCTGAGTTTAATTTCTAGTCACTTCTTAGAACTTTAAAAGTAATCAACATCCTTTTTCTGTGCAGAGATGGTGACCACCTCTCTTTTTTAAACCGAGACCTGTATGAACCAGTAACTTTCAAGGAAAGTGCTCTGTATATTTTCCCACCATACTGTATTTTCTGTATTTGCATTTCAATGCCTTCAGGATCAAGGAACAATGGTGATACTGTGTTAAATTATGTTATCATATTATAAGAGTAACATATATAAGTATATTCTATGTGATGCTTTATTGAAATCCCCTAGGTTAATATTTTTGAGGGGAGAATTTTATAGAATCTTCAAAGAAACTCCATATGAAATGGTTGTGTGATTCTGTGGCCACTGTTAATTTGCTTCTTAACTAACCAATTCCAAACCATTTGGTGGTTATGGATTTACTCCATATTCATATGCTCCCCTCTGCAAAAAAAAAGAAAGCGCTATGTAGGCTACATGTAGATTTTCAAATAAAAATAAATAAAATATTAATCAAAACAATAAAAAAAGTGCTCGCATCCTTTAGGCTGAGAAATCCCTATTTCGGTAATTGTAATATCAAACTAAACTTCAACCTACCAGTCACTATAAAGTTCACTTTGTTTTATCTTCTCACTTGTCTCTTACATACTCTTTCCCTTCAGTTCCCTCAAAACAAATACTTGAGAGGCACCTGCTAATATAATCCTCTTAACATGTTTCCTAGTTGTTGTTTTTTTGTTTTGTTTTTGTTTTTTTGGTTTTTTTTTTTATTATTTTATTTTTTTTATTCAATGTCCTTCAGGGAGCAGATACCATGTAGATAGATAGGGTTATCAGATAAAATACAGAACTCCTGGTTAAATTTGAATTTCAGATAAATGACAAGTAATTGTTTTCAGTATAAGTATGTCCTGTGCAATAGTTGAGACATATTTATCTTAAGATAATTATTCATTGTTTGTCTGGAATTCAAATTTAACTGGTCATCCTGTACTTTTATTTACTAAATCTGGCAACCTACATTTAGAGGGATTTCATTTCTCTAGCAGTGGGATGCCTGTGAACTTGTGCATTCTCAGGACATGAGGATATAACTCCTGGATCCAAAACTCTGTGCAGATGAAGAAACTGTGTGAACCCTGACTGCCTGCGCGCTGTGTGAGAGTTGGTCATTTCCTGACCCCAAAGTACCCCACCCTTGGAGCCTTTGTGTGTTGCCTGAAATCCTGTTGCATTTTTGAATGTAATGCTGTCTGTTGTGCTTTGATGCTTTCCAACTGATGCAGCCAAAGTGGAAGTCAATGTAGCTGTCGGCCAAATCAGTTTTAACAACTGAGAAGAGGGGCATGAAAAATTTAGTACCTGCTTCGTACATGAGCGTACCCATTCTCTTGCCAGTCTTGTTTTTGTCTCAAAATTCATTCCAAGTGTGAGATGTACCAATAACTGAATCACGCACAGATATTATTATTGCAAAGCTTCCTTTCCGGAAAGCTCACAAATGCACTTTGCACTTTAAAACCTGGGAAGTGGAACTACCACTTGTAATACATCCATAATCCAAAGTATCCGTTGACAACCATGGGAGTCGAAAACGAAGCACTTTGGGGTCTGTCCAGAGTATGGTGTGAGATATTACCAAGTTTTCGCATATAAAAATCAATGCGTTCATGCCAAAGTTCACACTTTATATTATGTTTAAAAATTCCCCCCAGTACTTGAGGTGAATTAGTTTAAGATAAAGAAAACAAGGGTGTTGAATAAGATGAGGTACCCAACAATCAAGAAATGGAAGTCATTAAAATAATATACGCCTTCTTTCATTTTTTTATTTATATTTATGTATAAACAAGGGTAATGTAAATATAAAAGGGTTAGGGAAATTTACAATAAAAATCAAGTACCCCAGAGTCATTAAATAAGAAATGAACAAGACCATTGCTTTAAATTGGAGAGACGTGTGTGTATGTGTGTATATATATATATATATATATAACTTTTCTTTGAATATATAGTTATATATATATATATATAACTATATATATATATAACTTTTCTTTGAATATAGTGTTTAATATTTTAGATTAGGTTTTATATCTAAGTCATTGATTTTAAATATATAAATATCATAAAAATAACTCATTTTAAGTATAAAATAAAATAAGGTTATTGGAAATATTAAGACTAGTATTGGAAACATTTTACATTCTGAAAACTCCTTATTGATAAAGTCTGGCTTGTAAACTAAACATATAAATCCATCCATAAGTAGGAACTCATGACACCATAGCTTCTTATAAGGAAATTTGTTTTTGTCTTTATTTCTACTAACATTAGTAAAATTGCTATACTTCTGTTAGTCTTAGAAATAGAATAAAGATATGAGGGCTTTTTGTGATTGTTTAATAGTTAGATCTTAACCATCTATTTAGAGACAGGTTAAGTGATATAGAAAACAAGTTTGAAATCGTGGGTATCCAAAGAGGAAAAATCTTGCCATACACCCAAAGGTTAAGGACAAATATTGCTATTCCAATAATGTGTTTTATGAGACAGCACACTTCAGATACATTTACTTTACAAAAGTCAAAACTTGTCATCATTAAGGCCATTAGAGGATAAGTGAATCATCAATAAAACAGAAAAAATATAGAGTAGACATCCAGGTTAATGCTTTCAAAATCAAATCATTTGAAATGAATTTTTCATAACTTCATAAGGAATGGGTCTCTGATACTAGGAAATAAAATGAACTGTGAGCTATGTACCAAACTTAAGTTGTGCAAGGAATCAGAAGAAATGATTCACTGGAATTTGTCAGAAATATGCAATTACCACAACCAACTTTAAGATCAATTGCATTTCTTTGGAGTGGTTTACTTTACATAGTTGAAATCAGCTTTATTTTCTAGAACAGTTGTGGTGACTAGAAGTAATCCCTTCTATTCCAGTGTGTTGGTTTTTTATAACTATAAAATTGTTTGGAAGAATGAACCCCTGCCTTCTTCAGAACAACATGGGGTTTTAAAATACATTGATTAAAACAAACAAACAAAAACTCCTCTCTCACAGGCAGTACTTAACAAAGTTTTCAATGACAAAAACCCTTTCATCTAACCATCATCCTTCATGCTGCAACTTAAGCTACCATTTCCTGACAAGTGTGCCCTATCTTGATGTAGCATGAAAATACTTGAGGAATGACCTGATGGCTGGTGCTGCCCGCCTCAACAGATGACGCTGTTAACAGTTGCTTTACTCATCTCTTGGTAGTTCTCTCAAATAACCGTCTATAATTAAATATGCTCATTAATAATAAATAGGGGACATCTGGGGCAAATCACATTTCTTATGTGAATAGCCATCGTCTAGCCTCACAACACAAAGACAAATTGAATGTAAAAGCGTTTATTATGGAAGTAAATTTTGAATTCTGAAAAGGAATGACTTATGTATAGTACAAATGATGTGATTTTTTTTTTTTTTTTTGCACTGTGTTGACTTGATCTAGCATGTAGAGTTTCTCCTTAAAATGGGGTCAAGTTGTAATCACATAGTCAAGTGTGACAATGACAGATTTTAGGTTTGAAGGATAAAAGATAACACCTAAAGTATTTTTTTTAACGTTTATTTATTTATTTTTGAGAGAGAGAGAGAGAGAGAAGAAAGGAAGGAAGGGAGGAGGAGGAGGAAAGAGAGAGAGAGAGAGAGAGAGAGAGAGAGAATCCCAAGCAGGCTCTGTACAATCAGTGCAGAGCCTGATGCAGGACTCAATCTCACAAACCATGAGATCATGACCTGAGCCCAAATGAAGAGTCCGATGCTGAACTGACTGAGCCACCCAGGTGCCCCTCACCTAAAGCAATTTAAATTATGCCAAATTAACTATGAAGTTAAACCTCAGAGTATACCGGATTTTTGGGTAAGTTCACTTGTTTGTCATGGACTGAAAAAAAAAAAACCTAAAAAACATTTGTTTTATCCTTATGAAGATGGAGAAGATACAAAACTGTGTTGTTTCAGACTAAATAATTATGAAATAATTATACCTTTTCATAGATTTCCTAAACCTTTGGATTGATTGCTGAATTTCACAAACAGGCACATTTTCATCCTTGACCATTCAGAGCAGTGAATTTACTTATGACTCAATGGTCTCTGTTTCCCGGCAGCGTGGGGAGACTGCATTGCACATGGCAGCCCGGGCAGGGCAGGTGGAAGTGGTCCGATGCCTCCTGAGAAATGGTGCCCTTGTCGATGCCAGAGCCAGGGTACGTGCTGGTGCCGGAGGTTCTCTCCTACTGCGTGCATGAGTTTCACCTTTATGACGGAATGCTATTCTTCATGTCCCTGACTTGGAAATGCCATGGATTGTATACGAAAGTATCAATTCAATAGCAGTTTTACAGGCAAAAAAGGAAATGGTATAGTAAATATACACAATGGAAAATGCACCCCAATTTCAGAAACATTAACTTTGAAAAAAATGTATAATTTACTCTCTAAGAAATATAGCATTGACTAGCCTAATAATTTTTTAACCTATGGAAACACTTTTACTTATATCTCTTTTCATGAATTTAAAAAATTTACCGTATTATAGACATAGTATGTGTATTAAAATATATTTCTTACCATAAGCCAATCAAATTGCCACAGACATTCCTTACTAGTTACTTACAAGCAAATTATACTCAAAGTTTTAATGTTGTACCTTTATCTCTATTATTATTTTCCTCCTTTCTATCATGAATTATACTTTTCTTCTTACTCTGATTTTACGTATTTAGACAGTCTGCACTTCTGTGATTCCAAGTAGAACAATTGGGGTCTGGAGATTACTTTATCAGATTCTCTTGTTTCTAATTGCTTCAAATCCCTTCACAGCTTGATTTTTCCTTCCTTCCGTCCCTTTTTTTTAAATTCACTTCCCATTTGCTTTTCTCACCTTCTTCCTCTACACTGAATATGCTAGTAATTTTTTATCAGTGTACTATATCTTCAATTTCCTTTTTCACATCGTTCCTTTAATTAATTATTCATTTATTTTTTTGCACTAGCATCTTTGGGATTCTCTCTGCTTCAATATTTGAAGTACCTAAGCTAGAACTCACTTCAGCTTGACTTGTACCATCATGACTCCCTTTTAGAAATGGTATTGTATTAGAATGAAAACATCTGGCTGGAGTCCTTACACATTGTTATTTCAGGCAAGTCATTGCACTTCTAGGTCCTTAAAATATAAAGGTTGGACTTGAAACTCCATTGCAGACTTCCTTAATATTCTCTGACTCTATGAACTTAATAGAATTTTTTCTACAGACCTTCATGAAAAATCCAGTGAAACATGGGCAGCCTTAACATTACTCTTGTCCTTTTGGATTTTATCTGCCTTTTTAACCATTGTGTGAGCAATGTAATTTATGTTCTTTGGTAATCATCATTGGTATTTTATGTTCTTATATATTTAGAGCTTTTGTTATCCAAACTGTATTCTTCTCTGCCTTGGCACTTTTCTTGTTTCCTCTCACCCTCAAGACTTTTTTTTTTTTTTTAACATTCATTTATTTTTGAGAGAGAGAGTGAGCACAAGTGCCTATGAGTGGGAAAGGGGCAGAGAAAGGGGGACAGAGGATCCGAAGCTGGCTCTGCACTGACAGCAGAGAACCCAGTGTGAGTCTTGAACTCACGAACTGTGAGATCATGACCTGAACCTTAGCTGGATGCTTAACTGACTGAACCACCCAGGCACCCCTTCCAAGATTAGTTTTTAAGAGCAGTTTTAGGTTCACAGCAAATTGAGAGGAGGTTACAGAGATTGCCCATATACTCCCTGATCCCACACAGGCATAGGCCACCCTGTTATCAACTTTCCCTATAGGAGCAGTACATGTGTTAGAATTGAGGAACACACATTGACACATCATCATCCCCCAAAGTCAATAGTTTACCTTAGGGTTTACTTTTGGCGTTTCACATTCTGTGGGTTTGAACAAATGTATAATGACATGTATCCATCCTTATCATACAGAGTAGTTTTACTGCCCTAAAAACCTTCTGTGTTCCACCTATTCTCATTTCCTTTCAAGCTTATCTGGCATTAGTTATTTAAAAAATACACACACACACACACACACACACACATATGTATATATATACATATAGTTAATCAATGCACTCTGAGTATCATGAACTTCAGTATTTTTTCTAGAAATGTGGTAATATTTTTAGTAAATATTTGTAATCCATATTTAATAGTAAAAGGGTTTCCTGTTTATCTCTCAAAACTAAACTGCTTAATATCTTTCTATATTCAAATTTAATGTATTCTATTTATTTTATTTTATTAGAGAAAGAGAGAGCACAGGCAGGGGAGGGGCAGAGAGAAAGGGAGACACAGAATCTGAAGCAGGCTCCAGGCTCTGAGCTGTCAGCACAGAGCCCGATGCAGGGGCCGAATTGGTGAAGCACAAGATCATGACCCTAAGCCCAAGTCAAACGCTCAACCAACTGAGTCACCCAGACACCTCTAATTTATTCTATTTTTAAAGGAAATTTGCTTATTTTCATATATCTTTGCCAATTTTTTGTGTTATCAATTTAACCTGTTATTTATCACCTTATGCTTTTTTGGGTACCATCTGCAACCCCTTCCTCAGAAACCACTGGCTACAGACTCTTTACTGTGAAATATTATAACATTTATGTATGTGTTTATTTTTACACACAAATTCCATCAATTCTAATGTTTTGCTTCTCTTTTTCAACTACATTTAATGCCATGGTCTACATATATAAACATCTATAATTTTTTGTTCCTCCTTATTTAAGTATCACATTTTATGACCCTTTGTTTTTTCAACTCCACCACCTACCCTAGGATGCAAGTGAAATTCCTTTCTTATAGCATCCTTCTGTGGTGGACAGGAGAAACTGCCATAGCCTTATATAAAGGCATGCTAATGAAAGGCCATTATGCATGACATCACCTGGGGATCCTGTTAAAATGCAGATTGAACTCAGTAGGGCTGGGATGAGGTCCAAAATCTGTATTTCTAAAAACTCACAAGTGATGCCCATGTTCCTGATCCTGGGATCATGCTGAGCAGCAAGAAGCTTTGGTTTTCCTTTTCACATGTTCTATTTTAAGTTGTACTTTCACCATGAGTTTCTATTTTTATTTAGCCCTTTAGGTTTCCCTGGAAATCTTTGATTTAGTTAACATTTGTACAGCGGTTTATACTTCATAAAGTATTTTAACAAATTATCTTCTTCAACACACAGAACAACCCTGTGTTGTAGGGTGGTTTAGAGTTCTAAAATTCAAAATGTTGCCGTCTTGCCTGAGGTCATGGAATTAGAAAGGATGAGAAAAAGGTTCCTCCTTGGTTCTGTGTCTTTCTCCTAGGTTTTCTCTGCTGACATCGTTATCTCTGTTTCAGATGTAAAGGGAGCCCTTATCTCTTTCATCTAAACAAACAACACGATTCTAATTAGTCACATTTCCCACCTGAGCCAGGTTATCTTACCAAGCCTGGGTTCCATGCCCATTCAGGAGGTGGGATGAGATGATTGGCAGTCCCCCCAGAGCCACATGTAGTGTGGGATGTCCCCTTCCCCCAAGGGAGGGAGGGAGGGAGGGCTCTTCCCAGAAGAGTGTTGAACAGAAAAACCAACATCTATCTGTTCTGTTTTACCTGCTGGTTTCCCAGCAAGCATACACACATGCCTGCGCTTCTGAAAACTCTCTATTAACCTAATACATTGCTTTATAATTCACTCTGTGTCAAAGGGGAGATGGTCAGCAGTTACACTCAGGTACTACACTGAACTCCAAGGGCAAGTTCTCTGGATAGTCTATACTTCTTAATCAGGTTTGGAAATAATATCTCCTGGTTATATAATCATGGCACTACTCCTAATTTATAATGAAAGAAAAATCATGTACTCACAACAGTATCTCTCATTTGAAAAGTGCAAGCGGCATACTCTCTTCAACAGTCAAGAACATAAGGTATATTTTGCTGGACAGACTGGGGAGCATGGACTACAGTGGCGTAAGTTTGTCAGTCAGTCCATATGCTTGCCCTCAGACTCTGCTCTCATCAAGGTTCTTCCTTGTCCCGTATCCTCCATGGACATGACCGAGAGAACCCCTGGAGCCTGCCCATTGGGGAGCTCTCTTGCTTTAGGTGCCCATGTTCTGTTGGCATTATATGGGGGGCTGACATTTGCTTTGGGGATTGAGCAATAAGAAGGCCCCTAGGCTTAAACTCACTTGAAACTTAATTCACCTTAAAATTTTAGTCAGCTCCCAGTTGATTAGGTTCCTGGGAATCCTGTTAGCTAAGAACTAATAGCAGAAATTTTATCAAATCTTTGAACCTTGTCCCAGCCATTACTGTTTCTGACCCTTGGTAAAGGAGTTGGGGCTCAGCAAGTCTTCCTAATTTGGGAAGACTGTAGCTTGTGGTAGTAAGGCAGAGCTCATCTCTTCCTGGTCCAGGCTGTATCACAGTCAATGGCACTTTATGGTGAGGGAATAATTATTGCCCCTTATATTTGAAAGAGGCCTAGAGGATCAAGCTAACCACCACCACCCCCCCTTTTAAATCTCTTTCCATCAATATTATTTTCTGTACTTTCCCAATTCTTTGCCTTGGCTTGAATTAACTTTAGCTTGGGACAGCAAATTCAACTCTTGCAGTTCAACAGGGAAATAAATAATTCTGCAAACCTTAGAGGTCTTATATCTCTAGTAGGCAAGACAGCTTATTTCTTAACTTAAACAAAAACAAAAACAAAATGAAGGAAACAAAATCAAGTGCCTGAATGCTCTGTAGTCTGAGAACCAAAGGACAACTTAACCAAATACTTGGCTGTTACTAGCCCTAGATTAAGATGTCCTCATTGCCCCAATTCTTCCACTCACTCATCAAGAACACCTTTTAGATTATGTCACTTGCAGTACCCACCTCTATCAAATTGTTGGGCAGAAGTGCAAGAAGGGAAACCCAGAAACAACAGATATTCATGATAGCTATTCTCAAGTTCTTCAGTTCTTTTATTGTTGTTGTTTTGTTCTCCATTTATCCTCATTACTCAGTTTTCCCCATTTGTCTATTTTCTCTGCTATATTTTTAAAAACAGTTGTATCTTCCAAAGTGTTGTCAGTCTCCTTTCCTATTGAGAGTCGCTTCATTCTGTTAGTTTCCTCAGTGGCCAATGTAACTGTGTCTATTTCAGTAGAATGTATAGAGGAATAAATATCTTTTGAATCCAATGCCTGAGTTCAAGTCCTGTTTTAATAGCCTGGTGACAATCCTGGAGAACTACTTTAATTCCTCTTAATCTCAGTTTTCTAGAAAATGATACTAATACTACATTATACGCCTTCTTTTCAGGTCTTTTGTAAGACTAGGATCAAGTATGCATCATACCTGAAGGAAGTTTATAAATTGCAATTTTTCAAAAAATTCCAATTCTCTTACTAAAATATTTGTATTATTGTTATTTATTATTTACTTTTCACCACCCTGAAATTCATACAATGCTACTTCCTCTCATCCTGAATACTTCTTTTTTCTGGTACTTTAAGACACTGCATTTATTTGAACAGCTCTTCCCCCACTCTATTATATCTTTTTTCCATTCATTCTTAGCTCAGTATGCTGACCCAGATTTTCCTTCCTCACTCTGATTATGACATGCCTTTGGACAGATTGTAAAGACATACCTGTTTTCATCACTAAGATTATACTCAACTTTCTTTTTATAAGAAGATGGCTTGGCCTGGTTCTCTTAACACTGAAATGAAAGCATTTTTCTGACTACACATTAGAGTCAGGTGATTTCTTGAGCCTCCTCCAACCTATCCTCCCTGTTCGTAGTACCAACTATGTCTTCTCTGTGTTTCTAAATGAAAAGCACTCGGCAAATAGTTAACCCCATTCGCTTCTTGCCAGAGTTCCATTTCATCTTTGAAGTCTTGGATCCAAGTCCCAGAACTATATGCAGTGTTTCCTGGAACAGCATTTTTTTTAAAAATAAGATTATGATATCTTCTTTTTATGCAGTCCCTTCTTGAAGAAAATGACCAGCATTTGTATCCTTGGCTTGTTTGAGTTAAGTAAGAACAGTTTTCCCTGGATCCCTTTTTTTTCCTCTGGATATAGTTCCCAGAATAAGTACTGTCTCTTTTTTTTTTTTTTTTTTTTAATTTTTTTTTCAACGTTTTTATTTATTTTTGGGACAGAGAGAGACAGAGCATGAACGGGGGAGGGGCAGAGAGAGAGGGAGACACAGAATCGGAAACAGGCTCCAGGCTCTGAGCCATCAGCCCAGAGCCCGACGCGGGGCTCGAACTCCCGGACCGCGAGATCGTGACCTGGCTGAAGTGGACGCTTAACCGACTGCACCACCCAGGCGCCCCTAAGTACTGTCTCTTAATGAAAGCTTTTGGATGAGAATCTAGGTCTTAGGCCTCTGGACTAGATTTTTTTTCTTACTCAGAACCACGAGTTGGTTTGTATTTAAGCATTAGTGGGGGCTAAAGCCTTAATGAGTTGAGAAACATGTGCGTGTGCCCCGGAAACAATGGCCAAGTTCATGAAAGTACATACTTCTAGAAAAGTCTAAGGAAGATTTTGTGACCAAACAAGTCACCTCCATAACAAAATATACCATAAATCATGGTCAGAGTAATAATAATATCCTTTTGGCTAGGCGCTACTAGAAATTCCAAGGAGACATCAGGAAACATCTGAGTGAAATATGTCATCAGTGAAGTTTGGCTTGTTTTGGCACTAATTTTTTACTTGACTTGAGTTGTAGGAGGAACAGACGCCTTTGCACATTGCCTCTCGCCTTGGTAAGACAGAAATTGTCCAGCTGCTTCTACAACATATGGCTCATCCAGATGCAGCCACAACAAATGGGTACACGCCCCTGCACATCTCTGCCAGGGAAGGCCAGGTAGATGTGGCATCAGTCCTCTTGGAAGCAGGAGCAGCCCACTCTTTAGCTACCAAGGTAAGGGGATGGCTCCATGACAACATGGACCGGGAAGGATCTGAGTCAGGATTCCTCTGTTCTACTATATAGAGTATCAAGAAATGTACATCTCCTTTAGGCCTCTGACTTCTTCCTATTTAAATATTTTAGATTCCTCTTCTAAATCATCAAAGGGGATTGTGAAGTTCCATACCATGCCTTCAGTAAAGAGTGCTAGATTCCATCTTTCTAGTCAGTATTGTTTCTAATACAGGTATCTAGTGCTTTAACTGAGATTATTTCCATAGAGCAAGGGCCACTTTCTCTTCTCTTTCCATCATAAAATGTATAATGTAGTCCCAAGAGAAAAATATAAGATTCTCAAATACATTGAACTAGTATTACTAATGAAGAAAAAAATTGCATTAAATTGGCAATACTGTATTTGCTAAGAGTTTTAGTACTATCTAGAAGTTCACCTCACTTGATCTTGCGATTTTATAACTGTGGTATCAGCCAGTTATCATTCCCATTCTGCTCTCTAATATTTATAGGCTATATTCTTGCCTGGGTATGTACAGTCTCTAAATAGAGCTGTGCTAGAAAATCACTTCATTAGTTGTGTATTCTTTGTATATGCCAGCCTGAATTTGACTTATGTTTGGAGTTTCATGCCGGGGCAGAATAATTTTTCTCCACTTTATACATCCTATTTGAAATTCACTCTGTGGATGTGACTTAGAATAAAACACAAACACACTCAGCTAATCAGTGCTAAAGAAATTGGACGCGTACAGAAGAGTAGGGAAATGAGACAAGTTTAAAGCCTACCACAAGTGTGTTGTTTGCAAGGCAAAACAATTCCCATGAGTACAGCAGTGATTCATATTATTTAAAAGACATTTTCAATTTGCTCATAGTAAATAAGCATAAGTACTACATCTGAGGGAGAAGTATGAACTGGAGTAGTATTGTCGCATCTGTTGTACTAGCAGAGGGGCAACCGCTAGCTATGACTTAATCTGGTTGCCTGTGGCATGTTTTCAATGTAAGAAATTGATACCTATTCAAATGCTGAAATCTGAAGAGTTGCCAGGAATTTAAAAGTCATTTTTTAGAAAAACCCAAACCCAGAAACTAAGCAACAAACTACTAATAGCAACAACAACCACCCAAGAGAGACTGGGTGACTGTCTCATCAGATGAAGGTGGTAAATAATTTCAGGTATCTAAAATATAGAAATAGAGAATAAAATATGTGCCTTCCAAAGTTGTTTAGGATTTCAAAAATATGTCTAGCGCAATAGTAAAGTGCAGCAGTCAAATGGAAGGGAATATTAAACTGACCAGTTTAACAGTGGAACTCACTGGGGTTCTGATGAATAGTTGACTCATCATCATTAAAGCTGTTGGAGTGTTTATACATATCAGAGGGTAAATGAAGTCCTGATGAGGTTAACATAGGGAAAGAAGGAATGTGTGACTTGAGATGCTTTCCAACCTCTATTTTGTGATTCTACATTAAAGATTCTATGTAGTTTTGTCTAGTAATAGGTTCCAAATTTATAAAGGGGCTGGATCACTCTTCCAGCAGGACTTTAAGGGTAAGGCATTTATTCTTCTTCCTTACCACATGGTTTTTTTCTCAAAGGATTCTTCTTCATCCTGATTGTCACGCCAACCATTGTGTGCATTGAGCAGACGGAGCACATTAACACTAAATGTTGGCTTAAATGGGCTAGTGCAAGTTGGAGGAAATACTTCTTATATTTGTCCCACACTTGGAGAAAGTGAAAGACTCACTCTCCTCCAAGGACTTATTAGTGCCAAAGGGTTCAAAAAGAAATAAAAAGAAAAACAACATCTTAAAAGTAATTTGTGTGGTGACACTGTGAACGGGCAATATTGTTTCTGGGGAGATACTCTGTATTGCAACGAAGGCTTAAATGGTCCCAAGGATAAGCTATATCTTACACCACCTACAGCAGGCACATTTACTTTGTGTGTTGTACAGGCCCTGGTCAGCTTTAGAATTCTCCCACTCCACTGTAGTGCCAGAAGAGCATGTGGCTAGACTGTCTGGCCAAGAGGATGGATTTGAGATCATGGTGTAGGAACTGTGCCATCCTTGAGATCTGAGCCCAGCGACTTGGCTGTTTTTGTAACACACTGCTAATTACAGAGAATGGCATTAGTCAGGCACATAAGTCATTGAATCTATAAACATGGGTAAGAGAGCATTCTTTTAAAAACGCTTTACACTGTGGTGGGTTTAAAAGTCTGATGTCAATCAGCTCAACATTGTGCCAGAAGTAGAAGTGTATTTTACAAAAGGAATTGGTCTTTTATACAGCGCAGGTCTTCTGGGAAAGGGGATAACAGGATGGGAGGTGCTTTTTAGTAGTGAACATTTTTTTCTCTGTCAGCCTATTATCCTGCTATTTCTGCAGAAGATACAAATCAACTGAATCACAATAATAATATTTTTTTTACCATTGCTGCTGAAATATCCTAAAATTTAAATGAAGAAATTTGGAATTCAGGTATTATAAAGAGAAGGCAGCTATTGTCTCAGTCCTATTAATTTTAGAGACAAGAAAAAGCCAAGCTCCCTTCCACATCCTGCCCAACTCACTAACGAGAGCCATTTTAGGGACACTGGTAGCTTTTAAATCCCAACCCCATAAAGTCAAATGTCAATTTCTAAGCCCTCAAAATAAAATTTGTTTTGTTCAGTCTATTAAGTCAAACTCTTGTGCATTAAATTTCCTTCTTTTTTTCTAGTCCTTGTTTGTGGCTCACAGATTTAATGCTTCTCATTATTTCTCCCAAATAGAGAGACCCAATATAGTTTGCTTAATATGTTAGCAAATAAAACAAGTTTTGTTAGGAGTCACAAAAATAAATATTACATTTTACTTTTGTTCTTCACATTCCAGAAAGGTTTCACTCCCCTGCATGTAGCAGCCAAGTATGGAAGCCTGGATGTGGCAAAACTCCTCTTGCAACGCCGTGCTGCCGCAGATTCTGCAGGGAAGGTAAAGGTTTTTACTAATACGTGACATTTTTCAATTAGCAATAATCGCGCCTCAGATAAACCTCATTGGCTACGATACTGCCACTGTGCAAAGCTAATATGTGACATTTTTATAACTCAGTCAAGTTGGAAGCTTTGGAGATCTGTGCTTAAGGATATTTTTCCCACTCTCCTGAAAGGAATATGAAAGCAACTGATGAAACTATGCCAAATAGACATGATGGCTCTCTGTCCGTGATCTGTCCACATACACACCAATTTAGAAGGCATTTAAAGCTGTGCCTCCAGTGTATGTTTTTGTCACAACAGGGCCCAGAACATCTCTAAATTGCAATGTTAACGTAGTAATTCTTGCATAGCATTTTAGACTTCTTTTTATGGTGGATATCAAGATAACCTGTGCTAATTTAAGCTCAACCAAGCGTTTTCAGTTTTAGCTAAGTTTCTAATATGAAAACCATTAGGCATTTATTTGATTTTTTTATTGACCGTATTAATTAATTAACACAGACTTAATATACATCGGTTTCCATGCATTTTGGTAGCTTCAGGGCAGCTAACGCTAATTTATTAATGCTGAATTTAAACACACCCTTTACAGAATGGCCTTACCCCACTCCATGTTGCTGCTCATTATGACAACCAGAAGGTGGCACTGCTGTTACTGGAGAAGGGTGCTTCCCCTCATGCCACTGCCAAGGTGAGGACTGCAGACAAGGGTTTACAGATACAGGGTATAACTATAATCTGACCACACGTGGGAATTTTTATTTTTTTAAATTTTAATTCCAATATAGTTAATGTACAGTGTTATATTGGTTTCATGTGTACAATATAGTGATTCAATAATTCCATAAATCACCCAGTGCTCATCATGACTAGCGCCCTCCTTAATGCCCATCACCTGTTTCACCCATCCCTCACCCATCTCCCCTCTGGTGACCATCAGTTTGTTTTCCATAGTTAAGAGTCTGTTTCTTGGTTTCTCTCTCTCTCTCTCTCTCTCTCTCTCTCTCTCTCTCTCTCCCTTTTTTCCTTTGGTTGTTTGTTTTATTTCTTAAATTCCACACATGAGTGGAATCATATGTTATTTGTCTTTGATTTCGCTTAGCATAACACTCTCTACCTGCATCCATGTTGTTGCAGGGAATTTTTTTAAAACACATGCTATCGTATAATTGCAAGTAGTTCTAGTGATAGTAGCTTTTGATATTGACTTTTTAAAAAATTTTCTACCAGTTGCTTCCACAAAGTCGTTTAAGATTTTTTACCAGTCAGTATAGATTAAGGGGATGTGCCTACGAACCAATAGAGATGACTTTTATTGCCAACACTCTGTTTTAGAGACTGAAGTTTTGAATTTTGAGAAATGAAACCTCATAAAGGCAGATAGGTTTTTTCTTTTCCCCTGTAAACAGCGTGTTCTCCTATAACATAACCTTTGAATTGTTCATTCCTTTAGACTTCAATTTTTTCATTGTAGTATATGTAAGACTCTTTATTTATTTTTCTTTAAATAGTTCATCCATGTCAACTATAACATACATCCTTTTAAGTCACTAGGCTAGGAATTCCTTTTTGGTGTACATGTAGCACCAATTTCTGAGATGGTCCCAACTAAGACTTGTACCTACGGATAGGGCATCTTTCGCCATTGGAGCTGTCCCTTATTTACACTGAAAATACACATGAATGTCATATGATACATAAAGTAATCATTGTACCTTTCATTAATTCATTCGGCAAACATGTACTGAGGACATATTAGGATTTATTTAAAAAGAAAAAGTATTTATTTTGTTAGGAAAATAGTCATGTAATGTTAGATGACATAATAAAACAGCGCAGCTACCGTTTATTAGCCAAGCACTGTGCCTACCACTTTACATGCAATATCTCATTTAAATTCATAATAATCCTTTGAGATTGGTGTCATAATAATTTCTATTTTACAAATAAAGAAGTGATATTTGAATAGGTTAATTTGTTCAAAGTCACATGACTAAAAAGCAATGGAGCTAATATTTGGCCTCAAGCAATTTGACTTTAGAACCAGCACTCTTTTTTTTTAAGTTTATTTATTTATTTATTTAGGTAATCTCTACACCCATCATGGGCCTCAAACTCACAACCCCAAGATTAAGAGTCAGACGCCCAACCGACTAAGGCACCCAGGCGCCCCTAGAACCAGCACTCTTAACCACTAGGTCCACTGTGTCCCAAAGCAGTAGAGAGAGAATTAGTCTACTTCTATTATACAAATATGTACTCACATGTCTATTTAAATTACATAGTTATACATATATAATAAAATGGGATACATTATATAAAAAGTATACTCTGTATAATATTATATATTTCATAAAAAAGTATGTTACATATAAATATACACAACTTTGTACATATAACTACACATATGTCTACTTATATATTTATACATTACATATGTATGCATATTTTATTGGTACAAATATACACTAACAATAAAATACTTAAACTATCAAAAAAGGAGGACAAATATTGATAATTATGCTTATCATTCTTATTCCTTGATACTCTTTTCTTAGTAATCTCATCAATTCTGTATTTATTTGATGTCTTTCTTCCTGCTAGATTATAAATACTTGAGGACAGTAATTATGTAATATTCATTTACATATTCCTGAATTACTTCATACAGTACTATGTGGGTTCTCAATACATTTAAATGAAAGAATGAAGGCTAAGAAACTATTTCAATGGAATAAAAAATATCTGCTCACTTAACATGCCAGTATTTTTTTCATGAACTTTCCAGGCTGGCCATTATCAACATAGATATGAAAGATTTCATCAATACCCAATAATTCTTTAACTCTTCCTATGTATAAAGAAAGGATTGTGGTAAAACATTGTTCTCCTCCCACAAGAGACTCTCAATCTACTTGGGAAAGAAAATCTAAATTATAAAATAATCTGTATGGTTTTGCCAGAGAGACAAATATATCCCTGATCTCTAGCCTCTATGGTGTATGGTCTTAGCCACATGCATGGAGTCCAGAAGACCAGGTAGAGCAATCCTCTGCTCCGGAGTTCACAGTAGGATGGGTGTTCAGGAGGCTCCTGTGGTATCTTCCACTCATCCACCCCAGCCTGTCAATGAGCATGAGTCCTCTGGGACTACTCCAAAAAGAGGAACAGAGAGAGAGAGGGAGACACAGAAGCTGAGAGAGAGAGAGAGAGAGAGAGAGAGAGAGAGAGAGAGAGAGAGTAAGCATGAGCGGGGGAGGAACAGAGAGAGAGAGGGAGACACAGAAGCTGAAACAGGCTCCAGGTTCTGAGCCGTCAGCACAGAGCCCGACGTGGGGCTCAAACCCATGAACCATGAGATCATCACCTGAGCTGAAGTCGGAGCTTAACCGACTGAGCCACACAGGCACCCCTCCCATCCCCACTTTTGACTATTCACTGCAACCACCTGTCCCAGCCACAGACATAATCTCTTGGGCCTTAGAATCTGTTTGCTTCTTTCTACCAGAGCCCAGAGCTTTTCTTAGTTTTTATTGGATTTTTTTTTTTTTTAGTTATTTGATTCCAAAAAATGTCACTGTACATGAAGTATGAGGGCTCTTCAGATCTTTTAGGTCAAGTATCTACTGGACAGTCAGATCTCTTATATTGTCAAAATTGACACTCTCTTTGATGATCTCTTATGTTGTTTTGATAAAACCTGCTGTTCTCATCCACATAAGTCTCTGACTTCCTAACCTTGGTAAATTTATTCTGATAATTCATCTAATTTGCGTAGAGCCTATGTGCAGGGATGGGAGATGTTTGGATGGAAGAAAATACACTACAGTGGCAAAAAAAATACTAAACTTATATGGTCCATAAAAATTTATGTGTCCTTTAAAGGAGCTCTTGGTTCTAAGTGCAGTGTTCTAGAACACCTGAAGCATCTGGGACCTACGATAATATCATGAAAAGGCTTCTAAGGAGAGTTGCCAGATTTCCTCAGCAGCTGAAAGGGAAATATCATTTATTTGAACTGAAAGAGGCCTACTTTTACTCGGAGAAATGGGGGGCAGAGTAGGTAGATAACATAGGACGTTGAGGAACAATATTCGATGATGGCATATAAAGACATTTAAATTCTGAAAACTACTTTTTATTTTTTGGTTCCCTTTGCAGTTAGGCTTCAGGAAATAACATAACCTAAAATGACCTCTTATGATAAACTCACAAGAAGCAATTGATCGTTATGCGGCCTTTACCTTCGTTATAACACAGTTAATGTCAAAAACCACCATTTTTAGTTTCTATTACACATTTTTCATGGAAAATTCTACCAGAAAAAGAAAGTTCTACCTTTGAAAAAAGAAAAGGAAAGGGAACAATATAGGTTCCAGACTTACATTTGTTCCATGGGTCTGTTTGTTGTTTCTTTTAACCAAGTATAGGGTGTAAGGTGTAGCTCTTGTCAGCAAAGTCTGAATTCCTCTGGTCCTCTCTACAAACTCCCACATAAAACTAGTAGCCTCATATGTCTATTTTTGAGCTACAGGTTATAGGGGCAATGGGAGATCTAGGATTTTACCTGGCCACAGGATTAATATAAGCTAGTTTTGTTTTTTTTAAATATCTTTTCCATTAGAATGCAACCGCTTAAAGACAGGGATTGTGGGGCGCCTGAGTGGCGCAGTCGGTTGAGCGTCCGACTTCAGCCAGGTCACGATCTCGCGGTCCGTGAGTTCGAGCCCCGCGTCGGGCTCTGGGCTGACGGCTCAGAGCCTGGAGACTGTTTCCGATTCTGTGTCTCCCTCTCTCTCTGCCCCTCCCCCGTTCATGCTCTGTCTCTCTCTGTCCCAAAAAGAAATAAACGTTGAAAAAAAATTAAAAAAAAAGAAAAAGACAGGGATTGTATCTTGTCCACCTTTATATCCTCACACTCTGAGTGGCATGTGCTAGCTACTTACTAAATAGCTATTGAATAAGTAAAAAGTACAATCCAGCTAGAAGCATAGTCGCAGGAGTGTTATAACAAATATACAATATAAAATATACAATATAAAATTCCATTTTATTCTGTACTATTAAAACTGTATCCGAAGCATAGCATTCAGTTCTGGGTAGCACAGTTCAAGACCAGTGTTGACAAACTAAAATCAGTCCAGAACAGATCCTCCTTAATGGAGAGGTCTGGAGATGGGGCTTCTATCAGGAATAGTTGAAGGACTGGGGAAGTTTAACCTGGGAAAGAAGAGTAAAGGGAGACATGAAAACCATCTCCAGGTATTTAAAGGACAGTCATAGGGAAGAGGAACCTGGCTTATTTTATGTTGCTCTGCAGGAGACAACCTATCTTATAAAAAGAGATGTTAAGCTTTGGGGTTTTTGTACCTATACCTGTTTTACAGTAGAATGGGTGCCTTTTGATGTTGGTTGTAAAGATACGAGTGGGTGTTGTTGGATGGGAACTTTAATGGGTAAGAATCTAGATCTACTGTAAACTCACTTTTTAACTTTTCTATTGATTAGAGATTCTTATTTCCTATTGAATATATATTCCTACTTGAATATATATGCAAAGATATATATTAAGGCAAGTGTCAAACTTACAATGTATATATGTTTTTGTTTTTGTGTTTTTGTTTTTTTGTTTTTTGTTTATAGAATGGCTATACTCCTTTACATATTGCTGCCAAGAAGAATCAAATGCAGATCGCTTCCACACTCCTGAACTATGGAGCGGAGACTAACATTGTAACAAAGCAAGGAGTAACCCCACTCCATCTGGCCTCACAGGAGGGGCACACGGATATGGTCACCTTGCTTCTGGATAAGGGAGCCAATATTCACATGTCAACTAAGGTATTCTGTTTTTGCCTTTTGTTTTAGCCAAGAGTCTCTCAGATGAGTGTAAAGAGAAACCAATCAAAGATAACGTGTAACAAAAAAATGGGGGATATATTAAAAGGAAATAGAGATATCTTATAGAATTCAAGGACAGTAACAGTCGAGTCTTCCGATGAACAAGAAACCACAAGGAAGCAAGAAGCGGACTCTCTGCCTATATGGCTACATTTCTGAATCTTGACTTTTCCCTGTGAGTCAGTTTCATTTACCTGTCTCTGCAGATCTACTTTCTCTGCTTCTCTGTGTTTTGTGAGCAAAGTGATGACCCCATAGCTCCGAAGAGGTAACATCACTTCAGTTTAAGAAGTCAATCCAGATTGCCATAGTACCTGCCGGTCATAATCCCAAATTTCAGAGAGAGACAGTAAGAGTGAGGGATACAGAGAGAGGTGACAGTTCTCTGGGATCTGGCCCAAACAACTGCTTCTAAGCTGTTGGTCCATGGCCACTACCCAAGCCATTCTGGAGCCTGATTGAGCATCAGAGGCACCTGAGAGGTTGGGGGGTGGGGACAAGGAACTCGCTAGAAGTCTGGATAGCCAACTTCAGCCTAGCTTGAGTAGTTGTGGTGGTGGTGGCCAGGGAATTAGTGTTTTTAATAAAGAACTGCAGTCGTTTAAGCCTTTCTCCAGAAAATGGCTCCTGAGGACAAGCACATTAACTGTAATAGAGCAACAGTTAGGAAGAAGAGGAAAAGATATTCTTCAAATATGAAAATATTTGGACTTTACAAGTACATGTCTGTCTATACATCTCCCTCTTTCTCTCTATATATATATCTATAACTCAACCTACCTACCTGCCTGTATACCTACCTACTTATCTATTTAATGTATAGTAAAACATTATACTTACATATACTCCCCTGGAGCCAGCTGCTGAGAAACTAAAAGTTGAAGCCTATGTTTATAAGTCAGTTCATCATTTATATATTTATTTTTACTTTTCTTAAGTTTATTTATTTATTTGAGAGAGAGAGAACAAATTCCAAGCAGGTTCCGTGTTGACACAGTACAGAGCCTGATGCAGGGCTCTGAACCCACGAACTGTGAGATCATGACCTGAGCTGAAATCAAGAATCAGACATTTAACGGACTGAGCCACCCAGGTGCCCCAAGTTAGCTCATCATTTAGATCTCTTAATGCTTTACGTAAGACAAGTTATAGGTTTAGTGAAAATTAAGTTTCTTAGGATTTTTCACAAACGCACAAATACAGTGTTTTCTACATCTCACCGTTGAGCTAATTAATGCTTTTGGAGACTCAGTTGTAAATTGGTCTTAATAACATTTATCAATACGTTATGTAGCATTATGTCCTTTAGAAATAACTATGAAAAAGACAGTTGTCTTGAATGCCTCTAGAGTCCGTTTCTGTGTCTTTATCACTCAGAAATGCTCCAGTAAATCCCTTACCCTTATACACTTCTCTGTTCTCTATCCAAAGTCCTCACAGATCCTTTTTTATAGTCAGAAATAATTATAGAGTTGGCTCTCCAAAAGATATTTATTTATATTTTAGCATGAATGAACATGATTAAGCCTTACATTCAATATATCAGCTGTCATTACAATCTGGGGCATGGATTTCCTTGTGGTCATCTAAACCATGCCATTCAGGTGGTCATTTACCTACTGGGGATATTCTCACTATGAGACCAATGGTAGAATATTTCATTTAACATCAGTATATGAAGAGGGCAGAGAGTTTTTATTGTCCATTAAAAACAAATATGCATTTGAAAATAAACACAAGAAATCCATAAACAAATCAAGCAAAATTTTGAGTAGAATGAAATTCTAGGCATTTCATGAAACTGATCATGCAATGCTTCTGATACTGCTATTTTTAATTTGTAAAAATGGTGTACTCATATCTGGAATCAGTTAACTATGTACTCTCTGATAGTATTCCTCTAAACATATTACTTCCTTTGAGGGAGTTTTATCAGTCACAGTCAGTGAATATTTATGAATATTTTTGAGTTGCATACTTCGCAGTGAAGAAATATTTTCAATTTTGAACCACAAACTAATTATGTTATCTTCATAACAATGATTTCAATATTAGATTTGAGTGCTGTCCTAAATTAAGGTATGATGTATTTGTCACTAGAATAAAACTTTAGGGAATACGCTTATATATATCTTAATAATAATACAATATATAGAATCTATCTATAAAAATATAACCTTACCCTTTGGTTGGTATTATAATGAGCTAATGCAACTGCAGGTAAAAAGCAAAGCCAATAATACATTTTTCTAAAGCCTTTGAAACATGCATATATTCTTTTGCTATTCAAGACCAACTGCAATCAATAATTTCATACTCTCCAAATGATTACTTCTCAATAAGAACTAAAATATAGAAATTATATTACATTTCTTATCCAGTCACCATGTGATAATGAAAAAACAGTTGTAGAGTCCACTAGTGCATTTCAGGAAATAAGTTCCTCTTTTTGAAAAGAAGTCCTTCAACATCTTCTATTTTCTTGATTTATTAGAAAAGTTTTCATAATTTGATTTAGGTATGCAATTTTATCATAAAAAAGTGTAGAGGATTCTCATCTTGGCTGTTAGTTTGCAATCTTATATTGTAGAAAATCTATTCTGCAAATAGTATAGAAAACAGCAGATACATTTGACATGCCATTTAAAATATCTTTGAGATAGTTGATGATCATTTCCCTTCGTAGTCACTTCAATGACATTTTAAAAGACCAATTGTGTCCATAAAGAGAAATATTTTTATGTTTGCTTTTTTCATATGAAGAAACTCAAAATGAGGAAGAATCTTCTGTTTTGTCCTTATATTCATGTTGTTCGTACTTTAGGACCGTATAGTATTTGTTTAGAAGGACGTTTTGGGGCACCTGGATGGCTCAGTCACTTAAGCATCTGACTCTTGATTTCTGCTCAGGTCATGGTCTCATGGTTCATGAGTTCAAGCCCCGCATCGGGCTCTGTGCTGACAGTGGGGAGCCTGCTTAGGATTCTCTGTTTCCCTGGCTTTCTCTGCCCCTCCCCAACTCACCCTTTCTCTCTCTCTCTCAAAACAAACAAACTTTAAAAAAAAAGTCCTCTTTTTTCAGTTTATTTATTTATTTTGAGAAAAACTTAAAAAAAAGTCCTTTTTTTTTTTTTCAAAGTTTATTTATTTTGAAAGAGAGAAAGAGCGAGAGCGGAAATGGAGGAGAAACAGAGAAAAAGGGAGAGACAGAGAATCCCAAGCAGGCTCCACACTGTCAGGGCAGAGCCCTACATGAGGTTTAAACTCCCCAAATGTGAAATCACAAAATTAAGAGTTGGATGCTTACCCAACTGGGCCACCAGGCACCCCAAGAAGTGAGCACATTTTAATGCAAAAGGTCTATCTTCCATCTCATCCTGATGGTTTATAGAACTCAAAGCTGAGCTCAGCCAAAACTATAAGGATTTCAAAGCCCCAGGCCTCAAATAAAAAAAAAAAAAAAACTTCTCTCTAGTTGGAGAATGTTTTTCTCTCTGTACATTTATTTTTTTAATTTTGTTTTTTAAAGGTCAGAGGACTTGTCCATTTCTAGGAGTATTCCCTGGCTAGCGATCATGAATTTTCAAGAACATGGCTTAGCTGTCTCAACCTAACCTGACTGCAAATCCATGGTCAGGGGAGGCTGGTCGATTCTAATTGGATGTGAATTGGGAAAGTGGAGGTGGGGGTGGGAGTAGGGGTGGGCAGGTGGATGGGGGCTGACAACTCAGAACATAAAGAAACTACCTCAGTATACAGCTGCAGGATGTACAGGAAGAGGATGCATATCCCAGGTATTTGAGCAATAGTAGGGGGAGAGAAACATGGAATGAATATACTGCTAACTAGCATACAGGGAAGAAACTTTTGTTCACTGATATATTCAAATACCTACAACACTTCATGGCATATGAAAGGTAGTCAGAAAATACCCATTAAATACACAAATGATTTAGGATTTAAAGGGATTCTTTTAATGTCAGTTTTGTTAGAAACTACTTGCGCATGTAGTGAGGCTGCCAGATTGTGGCATTGACTTAATAAACCAGTCTTTCCCTCTTCTTTCATCTTGTATTAATTCATAACTGTACTTTAATTGCATATACAAATAATCAAAATATTTACTTGATGTGTACATGCCAAACATTTTACATAAAGCTGGCCGATTTATGGTGCTGTATATAAATGATGGGGTCACGGGGCGCCTGGGTGGCTCAGTTGATTGAGCGTCCGACTTCAGCTCAGGTCATGATCTCACAGTCTGTAGGTTCGAGTCCCGCATCAGGCTCGTGCTGACAGCTCGGAGCCTGGAGCCTGCTTCCGATTCTGGGTCTCCCTCTCTCTCTGCCCCTCCCCCTCTCATGCTCTGTCTCTCTCTGTCTCAGAAATAAACATAAAAAAAAATTTTTAAAAAAATAAATGATGGGGTCACTTTTTAGTTAGTATTTAGAGGAAACTCCAAGATTGTATACTATCCTTGGTACTGGAGAAAACTGTTCTCAACTAATTTCCTGTAACCTTGTACATTTTTTACATTGAGACGATATTTTATTGATGAAAATACAGATTATTGCTACAGTTATAAAGTAGAAGTTGGTTGACTGATTATTTAAGGGAATAACTAATTTCAGCAGGTGGCACAGATGGATTTGAAATGAATGTTGGGGCGCCTGGGTGGCTCAGTCGGTTACGTGTCCGACTTCAGCTCAGGTCATGATCTCACAGTCCGTGAGTTCCAGCCCCACATCGGGCACTGTGCTGACAGCTCAGAGCCTGGAGCCTGTTTCAGATTCTGTGTCTCCCTCTCTCTCTGACCCTCCCCCGTTCGTGCTGTGACCCTGTCTCAAAAATAAATAAACGTTAAAAAAAAATGAATGTTGTTTGGAAGCTTATTAGCTGAGTTACTTTAAGCACATTATAATATAATATAAATACATCATATATAATATAAATATTTAAGTACATTATAAGTACCCAAATGTAGAAAATGTAATTTGTTATTGAAAGTGTTGATTAACTTAGAGAATATGTCATAAATGGAAAGACATATTAACTTTGAGGGTTTGTCTTAGATATCAAAAGTTGCAGGTTCTGGGAGACCCTGTGAATTTTCTGGGATTTTTTTAATAGCTATGACATTATAGATGATGAAATATATTTTCTTTTCCAAATATACCCATTTGCTTCCCTTCTCTCTCTAGAGTGGACTCACATCTTTACATCTTGCAGCCCAGGAAGATAAAGTGAATGTTGCTGACATTCTTACTAAGCATGGGGCTGACCAGGATGCTCACACAAAGGTAAAGCAAATCACCTTGAATAGTGTGACAGGTTCTGAACTGGATGACTCCCAGTAGCCCCCATTTAGGTCACCCAAGTCCAAGCCCCTCTCCTCAAAAGTCCATTCTGAGTTAATTATGACTCTGTTTTGCTCACAAATCTATAACGGTTCTCCAGTTTTGCTGGAATCCAGTCTAAATGGAGATGGTGATATCAGGACCCTTTAAAACAGTGCTGGCTTAAGTCCACCCTCTCTCCCTTATTGCTTCTGCCAGTCAAGGTGACTTTGCTGTTTTCTTCCTGTGCTTACTTGCCTCCAAGCCCTTGGTCTTAAACTGGCTTTTCCTTCTCTATGCCATGAAACTTTTCAAGCCCACCTAAGCTACATTTTTCATGTATCTCTTCCACATCCGGCTATCAGACTCCATCTCTCATCTCTGTTTTCAGATTCAGTTATTTGTGTCTCTCTTGGGCCTTTGTCAGATGAAGTCACACACGTGTCTAATTCCCTTTGCTGAAGTTCCATGTGCTCCGGGATCTGCTTCAGTCCATATTTGTATCCACAGAAAGTGTCAATAATCTGCTAAGTAATACTTACACAGTGGAATAGAATTTCTACCCATCATACCATAGTTGAAATTCTACCTAATCCCTCTCTCCTTGAGTATTAACCATTAAGAGTACTTATTTATTTGTCTGTTTGTTTGTTTATTTATTTATTTTAGCTTGGTTACACTCCTTTAATTGTGGCCTGTCACTATGGAAATGTGAAAATGGTCAACTTTCTTCTGAAGCAGGGTGCGAATGTCAACGCAAAAACCAAGGTAAAATATGTGTACTCATTTTTATTTTCTATAAGCAGAAAGCTTCTGCCTTGTGGACACTTCACTAGCTCACCATAGCTACAAATGTACTTTTTTCTTTTTAGTTCTTCTGAAGTGATTTTGAATAAGCAATATAGTTTTGTACAATTGTTTGAGGCTTTTCATTCTCATAACCTTTGACAGCCAGGTAGGTTAGCTTCAGAACTACTTTTATTGTAGAGTTAAAGTAGCTCATATCCAGTTAACAATTTACTGCAGAATACAATAAAAGCCTGTTAGAACACTTTGATATTCTGGCTGATTCTTCATGTTGTTTCAAGGCCTTGGCCTGCCTTCCTGTCACCCCCTCTTTCCACATGAAGAAATGTAGACATGCAGCCTAGACCCTGAGCCTTTCATTTTTTAAAAAAAATTTTAAACTAATATTTATTAAATGCAAGCTGTGAGTCACATATACATTATATATGACTTTATTTATATTAAATCATTTAATCCCTAAATAACCTCATAGTCAGATGCTAGTCCTATCTCCATTTTACACTGTGAATTTAAATAACTTATCGAAGGTCACAAGAGTATATATTGGAAGAATTGGAATTCATACTCAGACAGTCTGCCTCAGGGCCAAAGCTCTCAAAGCTATGGTATAATGATCTAACTTCTACATCACTATAGGTCATTAATGTCAACTCACTGTACCTAAAATCTTATCAGTCATCATTCAGTCTCCTACCTGACATTTATTCCATGCTATGAAATCCTCTTGAGTTCTCTCACCTAGTCATCCTTTTCCTTGTTTTCGAGTCTCTATATTGTGACCTGAACTAAGTTGCCAGAAGACCACTTCATAACTTCCCTACAACTAAACTAGCTTATCAGTGCTTCACTTTCTCACAACAGTATTTTCCTATACTATGTCCTGTGAATAGCAATAGTGCTTCCCTTTTAAATGTGTGTGTACAACATTTTTATTAGCAGTACATACCTCTAAATCTCTGTGTTTTTATTGGTGACGCATGATAAAAGGTTGGGTATGTTCTAACCACCTCTTCTTCACCCTTGAGGGAAGGATCTCACCCTCTAAATACAGAGGATATAGCTGAACACAGGACACTCAATATCATGTAAACTTTAAATCCATTGTATTTCACTTAAAAAATGTTTATTACCCTGTGATACCTTTCGCTTGTTTCTCCCAACTCCCCACCCCCTGCCTCTAGCAACCATTAATTTGTTCTCTGTATCTATGAGTTTGGATTTTGTTTTGTTTAGATTCCACACAGAAGTGAAGTCATATGGTGTTTTCTTTCTCTAACTTATTTCACTTAGAATGTTGCCCTCCAGGTCCATCTATGTTGTCGCACATGACAAGATTTCATTCATTTTTATGGCTGAATGATTTACATTGTGTGTGTGTATATGTGCAATTGTATTTATTTTTTCATTCATCCATTGATGGGGACTTAGTTTGCTGCATATCTTAGCTATTATAAATAATGTTGCAATGAACACGGGGGTGCAGATTATCTTTTTGAGTTCATGTTTTAGTTTTCTTATAAATACCCAGAAGTGGAATTTCTGAACCATATGGTAGTCCTATTTTTAATTTTTTGAGGAACCTCCATACTGTTTTCCATAGTGGTTGCATCAGTTTACATCCCCACCGATCCCACCAACTCTGTCACATTTGGACTATCACGTGGTAATGCTTAGTAAGGCAATGGTGCGTAAGGCCTGGGTTGCAAGTTCTCAAGGATAATGCAGAGCTGACCTGAGCCTAGATGTTTTTTCTAGTGGCAACTGAAAGGTCCTACTCAGCAAAACAAGGTTGGAGCATGACACCATACTTCCAGGCACTCAAACTGTTTCAAGGGAAAGAGAAGTGAATAATATAGCTACTGCTACGATGGCTAATATAACTTGCAGCTCCAGGTTCTTTGGTCCAAAGAAATATGTAATTACATGTTTGTTCATTTAAGTTTATATATCAGAAATTCTTTATTGCAGCTATGTGAGTGGGCTCGACTAAATTAGTGTGAGCGCATTCAAGAGTTTTCAAAGTCATCGTTCAAAGATGCTAATAATTAGAAACGTAAGTTTTGGAAGTTAGTCTTTTTATATCCTCTTAGAAGCAGAAGCACAATCATGTCTGTACATAAGCATATTTACAAATGAAAAATAGTTGTTTTGAAAATCATAACTACTACTATTGATATTTAAGATTCAAAACTTCTCATGTGACTCTGGGAGGAACAGCTGCTGCCTAGATTCTGAGCAGTTCTGGACTTTTCATGAAATTGTACTTAGAGATCATGTAAAAGGTCGAAGATGAATTCTTGGGTATTAGCACCCAACCCCATTTCTGCTGAGTCAGATCACACTTAAGCATACAGGAAAGACATTTTTTTTTTAATTTGTATTCATTTTTGAGAGAGAGAGAGCATGAGTGCAGGAGGAGCAGGGAGAGATGGGGACAGAGGCTCCAAAGTCGGGTCTGCACAGACAGCAGCAAGCCCGATGCTGAAACTAAAGATGAGCTGAAGTCAGACACTCAACCGACTGAGCCACCCAGGTGCCCCCAGGACAGACATTCTTATTGGAATCCAGGTCTTCTGAGAGGAATAATGGTAGCTCTGCAATGAGACTTTGGTGGAACTTGAAAACAGTTACTGTAGACTTTTGTTAAGTGTGTCAATGTTGAAATAATATTTACAAGCCAGACATATTGTCTAGATAACGTCATTTACCCGCTTGGGGTTTGGTATACAATCACATAGACATTTGGTTGAGAGAAAAATCTCATTTAAAATTTTCAAGTTTTTAAAAATTGAACTGTGTAGATTTGACTTGCTTCTGGAAGAAAATATTTCTTTTAATATGTCTTCAGAGGAGTGGACAGATACATAAATCAAAAGATGTTCTTTTAATAAACACTTCAGAATTTTTTTCACATCAAATGGCATTTTTGGAAAAGGATTTATGTTTTCTGCCTCACATCTCATGTAACTATGGTTACTAAAAATTTGTTTTGTTGCTGTGAAAATGTAAACATATGTACTGCCTTTCCCCTCAAACATTCATGATTTGGTATAAGAACTTAGAAAAGTGAACTTGTTTTATGGGCCTATTAGTTGCTTAAAATTAAAATGAAACGCTATAACATCAGCTTGCGGTAACCCAGATTTGGTTAATTATATGATCAATTTGCGAAAAGGGTTTAGAACTTCAGCATGTAAAAGAAAATTTTCTTTGTGAAATATAATGCAAAGATCATAGAATTCTTCAATGAGAAAGAAAAAAATACCAAAATGTTTCTTAGCATATATAACTTTAGATAAATCAAAGTTACACAGACAGCACATCTGATCCTTCACCAGACTTGAAATCTTGGCCATTCCCATTTTGCAAATGAGAAAATGAAGGGTTAGAGGGGTTTTGGGATATGCTAAAAGTTGGCAGAACTGGGTCAAGAGCTCCTAGCAGAATGGGCGTAAGACCATGGGTAAGCTGCAACCAAATGTTCATGTAAAAGTTTTTGAGTTCCTCCAGACTTCCCTGGCAAATATACTCATGCACCAGAGGCTTCAGGTAAAGGTTAAATTAAGTCAGGCCCGGGAGACATTTTCCTGGCTATGATGTCCATTGACAAATTGAAAAATGTGAGCTCTTGGGGGCAAGAATGTTACTCTGACATTATTAATTTATGGAAGCACAGTGTCTCTTATTTAGCACATAACATGTGGTTAGTAAATGCTTGTTAAACTTGGTTGATACTGAAGAGGTGAACTAAATTTGGTTGGTGGAACATTTGTAAACAATGGAAAGGAAGAATTTTCGGGAAAAAAAATATCACTACTTTATGCATCTCAGATGTCCATGAATTACTTTATTTGAGAGCAGAGTCCCTGCAATAGCAGGTTTCTCAGAGTCCCTGTAATCGGTTTATATTTCCAGGTTGCCTGGGGTGATTCCATTGCAGGGATGAATACCAAACATGGCAGGGCTGATGATGTTCTAGACTGAAAGGCTCTCAGACTGATAGACTCTCACACATGTGGGGACATCCCCATGGACAAAAGGGCCACAGCAAAAGCATAGAAGGAATCACGTGGCCCCTTGTGCATACAGACACTTCATGTAGATAGGAGTAGTATTGGTCACGAGGCAGCAGTGACACTAGATAAAGGGATATATATTCCTACAAGTTCATGGTATGAATGGACTACTCAGAACTTAGAACCCAGACAATGGGGTCTCAAATATATAGATGAAATTTTATCAGGATGAGGCAGGGAGATAATAAAAAAGTAGTCTGATAGCCATTGGCCATTGTGATCTATACAGGTTCTGAACCTAGAATGATCACAAAGAAATGATTTAACTGTTGTTTTCCATTTAATCACCTCTGACACAGGAAGAAAAATATTCATTTATCCAATCATCTATTTACTCAGTCACTCATTATTTATGGGACACCAACTATGTACCAAGCACCTTCATTTTTAGGATGATAACAAAGATTAAAAGACAAATATAAGGTCTGGTATCTGGCACAAAGTGAATGTTCAATGAATAATAGATAGTAATGCTTTGTTGTGCCTCCAAGGATTTGGCGCCCTTTGTTTAATTAACATGAATATGCAACCAACCTGTGTCCTACCTGCCACCCACTGGAGTTCTGAGCAAGACTGGCTTCCCACTAACCTCACCAGCAGCTCCTCACAAATCACGGATTACAGAGCTTTCAGCTATGAGGAAGTTCAGACTAGGATGTTAAAAAGAACCTAATTCTTAAAGTCATTTTTTGTTGAAAGTGGGCCACTCAGCTTTCAACGAAATGTTCCATTCTCTAAGTGTGCTCTTCTTGGACCAAAGCTGCTCTCTGAAAGGAATGGAAGATTTCGATTTCCTTTCGTTGGTTTAGAACCCCTAACGCTGGCCCAAAGATTATTAGAAAAGCCCTAACAAACAAGCAGTGGCTTGTGAAAATATCCTATGCATCTTTCCGTTAAAAAGATTTTGAGATTTTACTCTTTCTTTTTCCCCGGGGAAGAAATCATTGTGATAATGCCCTTCTGTCATTAGAAATCTCTCAGCATACCCATTTTTAATGCTAATTAGTTAACATATAATAATAGCTATAATTTGGAGTTTGTTAGTCTATTTCATCAGCTAGTCTTTTCTCTTCGTTTAGCAGACCATAAGGTGAGAGGGAGTATTTGCTGGTGAGAAATGGGGTGGTGGTGATACTGCGCTCCAAATAAAAGGCATCCTTGATGGATTTGCTGTAAATAAGACTAAGAGATTCAAAATGAAGGCTAACCTAGTTTTCCTTCTCCCGCTGCAAATCTATGGTCGGGCCGTCGTCGCCACCGTCACCCACAGAACGGCTACACGCCTTTGCACCAGGCCGCCCAGCAGGGCCACACGCACATCATCAACGTCCTGCTGCAGCACGGGGCCAAGCCCAACGCCACGACCGCGGTAAGGCAGGCGCCGGCTGCCCCTCACCACGCTGCTGCTTCCTCCTCCTCTGCCGCCCTGGCGGCCCCTTGTCTGAGCTGAGTTCAGACACATCCCCCTTCGATAAACCCCCGCACTCTGGAAAGCCCGGGATTTCTGGAAAGCCTTTCCAGAAATCAGCGTGACTTCTCCGGTAGTGCTTCCCGGGGAGGGAGAGCCGTGGGCCCGACTCGGGCCGTCTCTCTCTCTCGGGGGAGTGGGGCCCTGCGTCTAGGCTGCTGGAACGTGCTCTGCTTACAGCTGGCGCTCAGATGTGAGCGCGAGTCCGCCCCTCCCGCCCGGCCTTCTTAAGGGAGCACAGTTTGCGAGGCTGCTGGCTTAGACAAAGCTCTTCGGGATGTGGAGCCATTGAAATGTAAACTAAGCGGTGCAATTAAACAAACCGGGATCCCCAGTGGCCTGGGCTGGAGCTTGAGTTGCTGGCTCGCGCTCTTTTGCTGCACCGTGAGCTCTGTGCACAGCTGTAGCTAAATATGTTACTGAGTTCCCTGTGGTAACATCTTACCTGCAGCAGATGGCCTGACCTCTGATGAGGAGTAAGAATATTTGATACTTGCTAATAATTTTTGGAGGCATCATTCTCCGATCAAGAGGTACTTTCCTAAACACAGTGCAATATCTGTTGGGATGTTTGACAACCTTAGGGTTAAAGCGTCAAGTGCTTCTTATTAGAAGAGCAGGCAGATGCAGCTTGTTGTGTTACCATGGTGACCTGGGCTATAGTCTAAAGAAGTTACAAAGAGATTCAGCTGTAATGGTAAAAACTAGTGATTTTCCTAAGCTGTGCCTTGTTTTGGAAGGAAATGCTGGCTCATGCGGAGCAGCCGGTGAGCTCATTGGCTCACGGCGCAGTCCTCCCTCTCAGTTCTCACTCTTTCTCTCTTTCACTGTCTCCAGAATGGCAACACTGCCTTGGCGATTGCTAAGCGTCTGGGCTACATCTCCGTGGTCGACACCCTGAAGGTTGTAACGGAGGAGGTCACCACCACCACCACGGTGAGTAAAAGGAACTGATGGGCTTTGGCTCCATTGTGTTGGTTTTCAAGCCACACACTTTTCACGTATAAAACGTGTTGAGCTTTTGGTTTTTGAACTTCTTTTGGTGACTATATTGCAGAACATAGAAGTATGCAGATGTAATAAATACATTTACACAATGGATACAGGGGTTTTAGCTTCCTCTAGTTAACATCAACCCATATAAAATGTAAACATAATTTTATTATATTTAGTTCTCCCCCCCCCACCCCCCACCGCCCCGGACTGACTTCTTTGTCGTTTCGCTGCTCTGCCCTTTCACTGTAGTTGGGTGTGACACCTACTGCGGGCACAGTTGTAGGACACTCCACAGCAAACTTCTGATCTTAGCCATGAGGTCACTCCAGCCTCTGGAAAGACCCTCAACCTCCAGATGCTGGGCTCATGACTGGATCAAATGCATTCCCGTGAGAACAGTTCATCCTCACTTTCTTATTTCTGATTATTCCTTTACTGAAAAAGAAAATTGATTGTACTTAGTAGGTAAACTATATCTGTATCATGACAGAGTATATATATGCTTAATTTTTTTTTAATTCCTTTGAATATGATTGCTGATTCTTTAGGAGAAGCGGTGATAATCACTGCCGTTTGCCAGAGAAACTCTAGGAGAGTGAAGGCTATGGTAATAGTGAGTTGTAAGGCTCTCTTACTATTCAGTTGGAGCAAAGCTTAACGGAGGCCTCGGAAGAGGGAGACTCACAGCCGAAAGTGGAAGTGCTATTCTCTTTGAACTTACTTCTTAACGTTTTTTTCTTAAGCATGAACTCTAAGAACAACAGCTCTTTAATTTCTTTTTAAAATAGAAAAATAGAGCAACAGTAGAACATTAGATGTTCTTTAGAGACAATAAGATCATAAATCAACACAAAAAAAGTCTGGATGGGGTTCTAGTAAATGTCTTAAGCGAGCAATGATGCATATGGTTTTAGAACACTTGTTTATTTTGATAGATATGTGGAAAAAGAAAGGAATTTTATTCTTCAGACTGACACCAAGCCCCTGTCAACATTGAGGTAGATGGAATACAGTTGGTTTGATGTGAAATTTTAAATAGAGTGGAGTATGATTTATTAATGAACTGCAAGACACAGCCTGAATTTAGATGGGAGAGAATAGTACTGCTTGTTTTCTCAAGCAGAATCTTAAAACCTTCAGCTAGTGCACCACAATATTTTGTTTAAAGATTTAAGGTATAGCTTCAATAAATTATATAGGAGAAAAAACAAGTCTTGTCACTGCCTGTCACTATACTTCTCAATTGTTATGTGTGGCTGAATCTTAATGGCTTTTTCTTACTAGATGATTACTAGAAGAGGAAAATCTTCATATTAGGAACCTATAATATGTGTCTTTATTTGGAAACTTTGAAACAATGTATAAATCACAGATAAGTAAAGGCTTTAGTGGCAAGATTTAGTGGCTAAGCACATCAATTCTTAGAAGTCATGTTTTCTGTCAACTTTATTAGCTTTTCCATGCTCTGGTTATCACGTACATACATTTTTATCAAGTGACCACTAGATGGCAAGCTTGCTTTTTTTTTTTTTTTTTTCTATTTGATCTGCTTTTCCATTCATTTCTTTAAGTAACTCATTTTTTCAATATTTATTAGATAAAAAATATGCCCTGGGGTCTGTGCTGAGTACTGAAGAGTCATTAGTGGTGAAAACATTACCACCACCAACCCCCTCCCCTCCCCTCCCCTCCCCTCCCCTCCCCAACCAGCAGCTTACAGTTTAATGGGAGTGGAGAATGAGGCATGTTTTATAAGAGTATAAATTCTTCCTTAACATCAACAGAACTATGGGACTTACGTGTCTGGTTTCAAAGGGATTCTAGGCTCATAAATATTACTTAGAGTGAATTATTTTAACTGTATAGTTCTATATTTGAAAACAGGAGCAATTAGCTTGCTAAATGCTATCACTAAACAAGTTCAGATACCTTTCAGAAATTAGACATGTGGTTGTATCTCTACCACATGTAGCTCTAGTGGAATACGAAAACTACTCTTAGAGCTGTGAGCTTTTTATCTTTTCTGGTAACTATGATTCTTTACACTGCCTAGCTGAGCATTTCCTCAATAACGACCACTATACTTAGAAATCAAGTTTCTAGGTAAAAAGCCAACAAACAAATGTAAAACATAATAGCATGTTTGTTTTTAGTTGGGATGAGAAGTCATTGCCTACATTAACTAAACAAGTACCCCCTTTATCTAAATGGCTAGTTTTATTGGTAACATGTTTTGATCCTGCCCTATTTTTGCTTTCTGCCTCTCAGTATTGAATTCTTCTCTTAGAATTGTGAGTTTTATTGTTTCGTGAAATGGAATTTGGGATTAAGGATTGAAAATACGAACTTATTCCTGTTTATTATGCGGGCCTTCTTACTTTGCACTTCCTCTCTTTAGGAAGAGATTTTCATTCATACTTTTTTCACATATTGTTATGTGAAGCATGTTATCACATGTTAACATAATTTTAATGATATTAAAAATTAATATTTAGCGATTACAGATATGGCAGGCATTGAGGGTAGATCTAGGATTCAAATTTAGGTTGTCAAATTCTGAAGACCATGTTCTTAATCACTCTGACATAACTGATCTTGACTTTACTAAAAGTAGCTTAACATGAATTTTGTGAAAGAAGTATTTTAATCTAGGGGTGCCTGGGTGGCTCAGTCAGTGAAGCATCCGACTTCAGTTCAGGTCATGATCTCGCGGTTTGTGAGTTCGAGCCTCGTGTCGGGCTCTGTGCTGACAGCTCGGAGCCTGGAGCCTCCTTTCGGATTTTGTGTCTCCCTCTCTGTCTGACCTTCCCCTGCTCACGCTCTGTCTCTCACTCCTTCAAAAATAAACAAACATTAAAATTTTCTTTTAAAAGAAGTGTTTTCACCTTATTTTCTATTAAAAACAACCCACTTAAATAGTGTTCTTTGTTGATTTTCCTGGAGGTATCATATTCAATGTTATTTTCTAAAGTCTGCAGATTCACTAAGGACAATTTGGAACTACTCACTGGTGAATAGGCAAATAGCAGAGACCATTTAATAATTATGTAAAATTAATAAAATTAAATTTAATGTTACCACCATTTAAGTGTAACAGTTGAATTACAGCTACACAACAAATGTACAAATTTCACATAAGTAGATTCATACGATGTGCCATTTGAGCAGCCATGTGAGTTCTCTTCCATGAAAGAAAGTTTCCCATGCTAATCCTCCTTCCAGAGTTCTTTCCCCCAAAGTATGAATAAAGTCATTGTGTAGAGAGAAGAGTAAGGCGGCAGTCTGTAAGGGAGAAGCCACTGCTTCAGAAATTTCTGAGACATTCTGGAGTTGTGGTTTGTTTCCTTAACCTTTGCTTTTCTAACTTCACTTTGTAAGACCCAGTGGGGGATATGAGGCAGTTTAGCATTCTCCCAGGAATACAATCATTGTATGTTTGCCAGAATGGACATCCAAGTGTGGGGGACACATTTCTGGCATCAGAAACCGACAAGCTCAATTACCTAAAGCAGTTTGGAAGACTGAGCTATGACTCATCCCTCTACTTATGATCAGCTGTCATTGATTATTTGTGTTATTTACATAATTTCAGAAATGATCATGTTTTAAGTTGCATATGATCACTGTTGTGTAGACTAAAAATTACTGATTCAGCTACTAAAATAACAATGACATCATAAATTACTGAATAAGCTACTAAAATAAAAATGACATTATATTTACATTAGCATTTAAACATTGGGGAAATTTTTGACAAGAAATTAAGGAAATGTAAATATGCAGTGTCCTAAATCTTATCTAATGCTGTAAGTCATTTCAAACAGGAATCATAACAACAGCAATGCAATAAATCCATTTGAAGTTATATGACACCTTTTGAGGTGGAGTCAAGATCTTTTTTTGAATACAGGTCCATTGACTAGAAGAAGGCTAAATGATCATTCTTGCGCAAAAAAACATTATGACATACTATGTTTTATTTGTGTATATATCCTATATCTATATCTTGATAGTATGTCTTGATATATCTTAATAGATAGTATCTATATCTTGATAACTATATCTTGATCTAAATACTATCAAGTATATTATCTTAAAGCAACGTATATTATCTTAAAGCTTAAACATTATCAAGTATATTATCTTAAAGCAATGTATACTTAAAGCAAAGTATATTATCATAAAGCAACACTATGCTGAGTGCAGAACCTTTTTAAACTTTTGACATACTTTTTTTTTTCTTTCTAATCTTCTGTATAATTGTTTCAGCCACACCTGAGTAGCATTTATTTTTGGTGACTCACCTATGTTGAGATTTCCAAACCATTTTCATTAGTTTTTATAGAAAAATATTATTTACATACTATTTAAATTATTACAGACATTCTGTTAACATGTACAATTGGTATAAATAGGTTTGGGAACAAAACCAAATTTAGCCCGTAGCTCCACTGATGGGAGCCATTGTGTGTGGGCATTAGAAGGTGGCATACTAGCCAAGACCACTCATCGTGCTGTGGTGACTTGGTGAGTATGTGATACAAAGGAAATGGTTGACAAGGGATGTGAGCTAAGTAGAGGTCAGTGAAACACACTTTCTTTTGCTTAAAAGAAACCAGATATTATCTATTATTCACAAAAGAGCACGTTAAGGACGCCTGTTTTATTTTTTACATCTTTCCCACATCATAGTGCATATTAAAAACTCATTGTTAAGCCTTCCATCTATCATATCCTGTTTATATTGCCATGTTATCTCATTTAATTACATAGGATTAAATTTGTGCCTTGTGCACCATTTTAACTTTGGAGTGGTTTCTAATCTTGACTACAGAATCTTAGATTCTATAGCAGGAGGAGAAGCCCGTGATCATTTAATTATATCCTTGTTTTCTATGTACTTTTCAGATGCATTTGTATGAAACCATATATTTATGTTTTGATAATCAAGTTTTCAAAGGACACTTCTTTTTAAAGGGAAATATGTATTCATTTCTTATTACTCATAAGTAGGAGGGCTTATTTGTGCATTTGACATGTATTTATTGATGGCCTTCTAAAGGTCAAGCACTACATCACGAACAAATGCATACTATATTGACTACATTGCATGTGGAGGGCATTTTTACTATATTTACAGAAAAATATCTATGACCAATGTGATCACTGTGTGTTAATTTTTGATTGCCACCTATATTTGCTGATAATAACTTTGTAGTATTCAATGACCAAACTAAAGCAAAGCTATTTCCACTCTTAGAAATTCAAAGAAAATACGGTCCTATTATCAGTGTCTGAAGATACAAACTAAGAATATTGGGCAAGTTAACTTCATCATTTAAAAAATATTTCTGTCGCTTATTTTCAAATACAGAAGCATCCTCTTGTGGAACGTGACCTCTGAAGGGCAAATACTCTAGAACATTTCTGCAAAATAAACTTTCTGGTGTAGTCTAGTACAGTAGATATCCCTTCACATTTTTAAATAATTTACACTGAGAATCTTATTTAAAAATAGAATATCATAGTTTAATAGGATGTCACTGTCTCTTTCCTCTATTTTAAATGCAAATCACTTTTTGCAATTTGTACGCTTCTCCAAATGGGTTCCATTTTGAGCTCACAATAGACCCATCTGAACAGCTTTTTAAACATACTCATAGTTGGGGCACTTGGATGGCTTAGTTGAGCTCTGACTCTTGAGTTAAACTCATGATCTCACAGTTTGTGAGATAGAGCCTCTCTGTCAGGCTCTGCACCATGATTGCAAAGCCTGCTTGGGATCCTCTCTCTATTGTCTGTCTGTCTGTCTGTCTGTCTCTCTCTCTCTCTCTCTCTCTCTTCCCCAACCCTGCTCAATTGCATGCTCTCTCTGTCTCTCTCAATTTCCCTCAAAATAAATAAGCTTAAAAAATAATGAAAATAAAAATACTCATAGCTGGGCCCTCAGGGGTTCTTATTTAATTGTTCTGTAATGGGATCCAAGTGACAGTGCTTTAAAATTTTCTCTGATTTTAATTAGCAGCTAGAGTTGAAAACCTTTGATATAAAACATAGGTTTTAATCTATTCATGTTAAATTTATAAACTAATATAGAAATAAGTAAATGATAGTCTTCTTAAGTTTGTTCATTTAACAAATATTTATTGACCACCTGTTATTATCCAGAATTTTGAATGGGTGCTTTTGTTTTTCCTAAAGTTTAGTTTGTTTTTGGTGAATAAGACATTATGGAATTCTTTAAACACCATCTGCAACATGCAGGAAAGCTGAATTTAGGACTTTAATCTTCAACTGTGGCTTCATTGGGATGACATGAGACTGACTTCTCAGTTTCTTCCCATTCTTTAACTGTTTTGTCACCCAAAAGAAAGTCTATTCAGTGGTTATGTGGATTCAAAATATATTTTGCATAATTGTGTATCATTGGTTTATTCAGTGTGTATTTGAGAAGCACTTAACTATGTTTCAGGTTCTGTGGAAACAATCATATCGTTAATGACCCACACTCTTCTGCGGGAGCAGATAAAGGCACATACAGCTGTGTATGATGTAGTTGTAACAGTACATAACAGCAAATAGTCACAGTTAAAAATAAATTCATCAGGGAGGATTGGGGAATGTATCTCCATGGAAGTTACTTCTAATATGAGCCCAAGAAAAGAGGGAGAAGAACGTTTCTGGTAGAGGAAAGAATACATGGAAAAACTTAGAGGTATAAGAGAACGTTACCTGTGAACATGACTGTAACATGGAGTGAGAGATGAGGCCTTCCTGCCTCTCCTTTCTGCAATACCTGGCTCTTCTGAGCCACTTTGTCTTGCTTTTTCTCGGAGGAGATACAGGACCACTGAAAGGGCAGGTAGTATCGCATTGTGATTTCATCAGTCCCTCTAGACACACAGATATACATGTATATGTGAATATATTTTCAAATTAGTTGACTTACCCTGTAAACATATTTGAAGTTCTCTACTGCTTTGGGAAAGAAAAGAACTGGTGATAGGGCCATTGTAGCCATTAAAACAAGTCTGTTCTTTATGTAGCAAAGTTTAAAATCCTGAGACAAGCTGTTTACTCTTGTATTTTAGTGGCTTTAATTAAAAATTTGACTTAGGTAGAGTTCCTGTTAAAATGCCAGTCGATGCACTTAATACATTTTCAATGCAGACACTAGAGATATGAGCTTGAGACTTGACTGTCTTTAGGTGATATTTCAAGTAGTGAGATTGGATTTTTGTCTTTTTTTTTTTAATATGTAATATCCTTGATGTCTGAAATAGTGCCTGGTATGCAGTAGGCATTCTAAATGTTTCTTGAGTGCCTTGAATGACTAAAAACTTCAGAGCCTCTTCAATTTTAGGATGAATTTAGTATTGAATTACAGTTATAATAACGATGTTATGCCTGCAGATATTTGAGTGCTAACATGTTCCAAGCACTGTTCTTAGAACTCTTATTTATATTATTTCACTTAATCTTCATAACAGTTTTACGAACTAGTATTATTATCTCTGTTTTACACATGAGAAAATTGAGGCACAGAGATATCAGGGAAATTGTGCCTCATAGCTAATAAATGATGAAATTAGAATTTGAACCCAGGTAGCCAGTCTTCAGAACCTGGTCTCTTAACCTTCCATTGCCTATCAGGAATGGAAGGCAGTGGCCTTGACAGCTCTGGAGTGCTTTGGTGGAAGGCATATAAGCGACAAACCAGAACCATAGACCCATGGATCCTCTGGTCTCAGAAGACATGCGTCACATTTTCTGCCCAGTTTGTCTTTCACCTTGTTTACAACTTCTTTTCCGATGGCTTTGTTTTTAACAAATTACATATGTTCATTGCTTCTTTTTAAAGCTTTTCTGGAGACATCACTCAGTTTGTTTTAGGGAAGCCCTGAAAATGTTAATCTGCTTTCTCAATATGACTAATTATTAATGCCATTGCTAAAGAATTTATTTTCAAAAAGGTACTCAAAATAATGAACTTCCTCTTGTACAACTTCACCGGAGTCAATGATCGTATATCTTCAGAAAGAACAAAGGAATTTTCATGAAAGAGAATAAGAAAAGAAGCTTCGAAACATGCATGTGGGAAGATGAAATGCCCAGGGAGGGATGGCTTGCTGAGGCTGTCCATGTGACCTCCTCTGTGATTCTTTTGTGTTGGAATTTAACTTGCATATTAATGATTTTTTTTCCTTTGCAGACTATTACGGAAAAACACAAGCTAAATGTTCCTGAGACGATGACTGAGGTTCTTGATGTTTCTGATGAGGAGGGTAAGAATTTTATTCAGTTTCTGTGACATCTGTCACTCTCTTACACAAAGACAAGCAAGCCATCCTTTTTCTCAGGGACTAAGCTGGTGCAGTGAGTATGAGTGACAGCATCTTAACATTTAAAATCACTTTTTCACCCTTGTTTCAGAACATACACTTTTGCCATTTGGGGCAGAGAGGATAGCAATTAGTCTATTTTTTCAATGGGTATTATCTTTAATGTGTTACTAAATGACAGGACTGGAAAAGTGGAAAGGCACTGGAAATTGGCCAACTGTGGAAAAAAAAATCTGCCTGATAATACAATTATTATTAATGTATGTTTTAATTATGTTAAAATACACTTTCAAAGTGACTCTTAAAGCCCTTAAAAGTATACTTTCTCAATGGTATCTCGAGCAATCTCTGTTTCTGATTGGTTGCAATGAACAGAATATATTTTAAGTCCAGAGGAAAGGAGGCTTAGATAAGGTTAAAATTAGTAAGTCATACTAATTCAACATAAGAATTTGATTAAGTCATTGCATATGACCTGTATAGTCTTAGAGTTGATAAAAAGTGTCTAAGGTGGTGGATTTCAAAGTGTGAGAGGCTAGGGCTCTAAAAGGAGCACCAGGTCTGCCTGGCGGGAGGATGGGGTATTGGAATGTAATACCCAATGGGGTAGGGAGTGTGTTGCTCCCTACCTCCACTTCAGTTAGAGCAGCTGACTTTCCTTGAACAAAAATATCACTGCCAAAAAATCATGCATGCAGCTAATGAGGTACGTAATGAAGCATGTAACCAAATTTCAAGAGTACAGCTTTTGGTCAAATGTATATGTTTGAAAAATTATTGCCATCGATCGTAGTACTAGTGTCAATAATAACTGCTTTTACTAAGAAATATTAGAAGCAGATTTTTAGGTTCCTCAAGATAGAACCATAAAGTAAAACTTCACTTGAGATGTTATTTGGAATCAATTTGTTCACCTACTGGTAACAGGCACCGACGTATCTCAGCTTTTGTAAGAACTTACGACAAGAATGAGCACGTTTGGTCACTGTATTAGTATAAATAAATTAATAATGGCCAAAAGTAGTAGTTCCAAGTATTATAATAATGTTGTGTTCCTTCCTAACACTTGCCAGCTAATTTTTAGCATCCATATATGCGCATCATATTTTGTTTTCTGGGGTCATCTTTCTTAACAGCTTTTAAACAGTTCGGTGACAACTTTATTGATGGGGAAGCGCTTAGTGATTCAGGTATCTTTAGAGGAAGGGATTGGAGTGAAAGCTTTTTTTTGCTTTTAATTTTTCTTAACTGGAGAGAAGCAACTTGCCTGCTATTTAAATCTGGGTGCCTAATACTAATCTGTTTCTTTTGAAATAGCATGTCTAATATGCATGTGAGTGTGTGGATTTTATTAACTTGGAAGCTTAAAGCCATAACCTGCTTTTACTACTAATGAGTTTGCTACCTATTATTAGAATTGAATTGTTGAGACCTATTAGTAGAATTAAATTACCTAATGAGCATTATATATAAATATTTTTCCGTAACTAGGTCTCTTGTTAGAATACAAATTCAGAGAAAAAAAAATAATTCTTTGATAAGTTGACATTTAACTAGCATGAACCTGTTAAAACTAAGATGACTTGACTGATTGTATTTCATATCCTTCTTGGATGGAGATAAGTTTTAGATATGGCTAAAAATATATGAAATGGATAGCTATTATGTGATTTATTAAGGTAGCTAGGAATAAAGAAAAAGTAACTCTTAAAATGATTTAGGGCAGCTTTGGCATATAGGGAAAAATGAATAAAATAAAATATTCTATCCACTGAGAAAGATTCAAGGTACATTTGGCACCACTTTAAGCAAACCTGCTACATGAAAATCTAAATTTATAGATCAAATAAATTAGTGATTATTTAATTTCCTTATTTCCTACATAATTATTAAATAATTCTGATAGCGAATGCATTCAGAGTACTTCGTGGGTTTATAGAAATTCCATTCATGTGAAACAGTTTCTTGGAGCTGCTCATTGCATAATGTAAGATGTAGCTATAACATCTTGTGTACTTTTGTTAAAACACTTATAGATTAAGAGTTATTAGTGATAAAAGTCTTGATTTGAGAGAAATATTGGCTAATGATCAAGAATATCTTTTACGGTGACAGAAGAAGCTTTCTTTTTTTTTAGACATAGCCAAACGCTTAGTAACATTTTTTTTTTCCGAGAAAGAAATTCAAGTTGAATAATTTTTACATGTAGGATATACAGTATTTGAGTATTGTGAAGTAACTTTTAGTGCAAGAATTAGTATAAAGAAACTTGGCTCGTTGACATTGCCAATGCTTTAATGTTTTATGTGTTTAAAATGTTTTTGTGTGAACCTATTATCCATATGGACGAGGTGCAGCCACGTGTGTTTTGAAGGTATTAGTCAATTCCTGCCTTTTTTAAAAATCTGTTTTGATAGTAGTATGTGTTTCAAAATTCAAAAGGATATTCAAGCCAAGTATAGATGTCCTTTCAAGCTAACTTGTTATAGTAAAGTAATCAGGATATCCACTTATGAATCCAGTCCACAGATAGTAAAAGTGATGTTATCGTCTATAAAGTTCTATCCCTGTACCACGGGGGAATCAAAGGTGGACATAGGGCATGCCGTTAGAAACATATATGGAGAGATAATGTAGAAGTTAAATGAAGTGTAACTGCAGGCACTATCCCATCACTGTTCATATCTGCCCTGGAAGGTCAGGAGGAGAGACCTGGCACAGTGCCGTGGACTTGCTGAAATGGAGAGATCAATAGGAAGGTGACACAGATTTTAGAGAGTAGAGAAGGAGTGTGGAAGTATGGAAGGTCCTGAGATAGGAAAGTGCAAGAGAGAGACACAGAGTGGCAAAATAATCCAGTCATTCGGTTTGGCTAATGCATTAAAACATATCGGGCTTCGCTGTGGAATGGTTGAATTATTAACTGAAAAGTCTGGGAAATTAGGACATATTAAAAATTTTGATTAATGAGTGAAACATATCTAATTTTTACAAAGATTAAGCCAGCCATGATACACTAAACGAGTGTATTAGGAAGAAATTGGAAGGAAGGAGATATTTGATGGAAGAGAAAATATTTGCTAAGCATCTACAATGCTAGGTGCGTTATCTCATTTAATCCCCATGGCATCCACATGAGATAGGCTATGGATTTCCCCTCATTGTTTTTCAGGTGAGGAAGGGCTCACCTGAACATGAGAGGACTAAGACTTAAACACACTAAGTAGTTTGCTCAACAGCACACAGCCATTAAGTGCTGGATGGAGAATGTAAGCCCAGTATGAAAGCTGCTATAATAGCTCAGTCATATTATAAATAAGTCCTGGTGGAGCAACATGGCAGGCAAATGGGAGGAAAAGGTGGAAATGGGAATTCAGTCCGAGAGTATCGTACTGTGCAGACGAAAACAGAGCTGTAAGAGTAATCCTCTACATCTTCATAGGATCATGAGCTGATCCCCGCCTTTGCTGACTCAGCTCCACAGCAGTAAGTTATATAGTGGGGCTCAGGGGTCATAACACTTATGTAACTAAAATACCTGTAGAAACATGACTCCCGTCCCACATACTCAAACAATTGTTTCCTTTTTTTTTTAAGTAAAAAAAGTTTTTTCCCCCGTATATTCCTGTGTTTGGATGGTTTGTACAAACTTCTCCACTGGCTCTCTGGAATGATGTGTACTAATAATAATCAAGAGAACTCCAGAAGGGCAGTGTTATGATGCAGTGTAGAGGCATCAGCTATTATCTCCATTGGACACACTTCTGCTGTGAACACTTGACACTTTGTGAGGCTGTTCACTTCTTCCTTGTATTACATGACAGATTCTGCATCCAGCTATTCCCTTCACCTTTGCATAAATAAGAGTAGACTTAGTCTTCCTGAATGTTAACAAAACTTGCGTACTTTTTTTTTTTTTTTTTCTGGAAAGAATTTAGGCTTATAGCCAAACCAGACAAAGCCTGTGTTTCGGTACACCAATTCTTAGAATTGATCTTACAATCTTTTCCCCCAGAAATAAACAAAGGGGCACCCAACTTAGTTGGACTTATAAAAGCACTCCTATGTAAAAATGTACCAATCATACAAGAGAGGGGTAAATAGGAGGAACAAATAAATCCTACAAGGCCTATAACAAAATGTCTGAGCTTCTTGATTTTATCACTATGTTCAGACACTCTCTTTCTGGACTGTTTGCCATTGCTCACCAACATGAACGTGTACTATTGCCAAGTTATTTCACATAGTATTCTCTAAGTAAGTGATGATTATTACTCTTTCATATTGTTTTTACTGCCCTCCATGACCCCTTACACATGAGCCTCTCTCCTGAAGTACTGACAATCTCTGCCCATGAAAACTGAGCCCGAACAAATACTCAGCTTCAATTCTTTCTTCAGTGAGTGCTTCACCAGCTTTACTGAATTTCCGAGGAATACCACAAGAAATTACTACAAACTTAGTGGCTCAAACCTATCCTCTCACAGTTCTGGGAGTGAAAAGTCTATGGTGGGACCATACTAACCTCCGATGGCTCTAGGGAAGAGTCTTTCTTGTCTCCTCCAGCTTCTAGTAGCTATCAGTGATTCTTGGTGTTCATCCCTTGGTTTTTAGACACATTGCTTCAACCTTCATATGGCATGCTTTCACATGGCATTCTCCTCTGTGTCTCTTTCTCTGTCTCTTATATGAATGTTCACATTGGATTTATCCAGTATATCTCATCTCGGTCCTTAACTTAGTTATGTCTGTAAAGGACATATCTCCAAATAATGCCACATCCTCAGGTTCCAAATGGACATGAAATTTTAGGGAGGAGACTACTGAGCCTACCACATCATCCTAAAGTGATCTCTCTCTCTTCTGACCTTTTGGGCTTATTCTTTTTTTTTTTCTTTTTTTAGAGAAAGAGAGGGAGAGGGGCAGATGAGGAGAGAGAGAGAACCTTAAGCAGGCTCCATGCTCAGCGTGGGCCTCGATGCAGGGCTCGATCCCATGGGATCATGACCTGAGCTGCAATCAAGAGTCAGATGCTCAACCAACCGAGCCACCCAGGCACCCCTGACCTTTTTAGTTCTTAAAAAAATTTTTTTTTCAACGTTTATTTATTTTTGGGACAGAGAGAGACAGAGCATGAACGGAGGAGGGGCAGAGAGAGAGGGAGACACAGAATCGGAAACAGGCTCCAGGCTCTGAGCCCTCAGCCCAGAGCCCGACGCGGGGCTCGAACTCACAGACCGCGAGATTGTGACCTGGCTGAAGTCGGACGCTTAACCGACTGCGCCACCCAGGCGCCCCCTGACCTTTTTAGTTCTTAAAGTTGACAAACATCATGCATTTTGTCTTTGACTATATTGTTATTTATCTGTTGTTACATATTGCTTTGTGAGGGAACACTTTGAAGAGGAAAATAATGTAAGGGCTGGAGGTGGGGTGGAGACCACTTTAACAAACATAATTTTAAAAACTTTACCTCATGTTTTCCTTAGAGCTATCAGATTTATGAATTTTTAAACAATAAAATTCTATTTCTTTATAATACATATATTTAAAAATATTTTTGCATAAATGAAATTTAGCTCAATGTGTAATACGTTCACCATTTTGTATTAGTAGAAGCAATAGCTAGCAGTTATTATACTCTGGCATTTTATTACACATTTTTATGTGTTATTTAATTCATATAACTAGTATATGTGATAGATTATTAGTATCATTCCCATTTACTAGTTGTGGAAACTGAGGCTCTGGAAGATTAACAAGCCAGTAATAACAGAATCAGAATTTGAACCCAGGTCTGTCCAATTCTAAAGACTCAACTTTCATTTTATCTTGAAAGTTTCATTTCTCTTTATTTTTGAGAAGGATACAAAAAGCAAATGGAGGAGGGGCAGAGAGAGAAGGAGACAGAATCCTAAGCAAGCTCCACATGGTCAGCACAGAAACTGATGTGGGACTTGAACTCACAAACCATGAGATCATGACCTGAGCCAAAATCAAGAGTTGGATGCTTAACCAACTCAACCACCCAGGTGCCCTTAAAGACTCAATTTTTAATAATACTCTGGGTATCCTAACTCAGAGTGCTAAAACTCAATAAAAATCTAATGGTGTCCCTGAAAGAGCCATGAAAATATTTTTAATGTGAAACTTGTAACTGTCAAATGTTAAATGCATTGATTTTAAGACGAAAATCTAATGGTGAATAAGTTACGTCCCTATTTACTGAAAGATCTTTTTTTTTCAGTCTGTCATCAGTTTTAAGTAATTTAGAGACCTAATAATCTGAGATCTTAAAATCATATATACAGACAAATATAATGAAATGTCAAAGACCCACCCTTCTTACAGTTCTTTAATGCTGTATCTCTATAAATTAGTGTTGATTTGGAACAATTATTTGAAACAAATGAGAATAAAACAATATTTAACTTAGTTGTAGGAATAAAGTCCATTCTTTCAAGTTTTCCTTTACATAGATTATGAGGCTTAAAGTGTGTGATAGTGTCTCAGAGTCCTCAAAGACAGTTTCTCTCAGCTATATTATTTATTTCTCCATCTCAGCATGTTAATGGCATATAGAACATTTCTGTGAATGGGGTATTATTTATTGAATTACCTGAAAAAGATATTGTTGAAAGCATCCTATTCCTAATCATGGGCAGGGGATGTACCCTTAACATTTGGCCTTCTAAATATTAGCCACCACACTTAGTCATCTCTTTCTGCTACAACTTGGTTACTTAATTCACTTTTTTCCCTATAGTTCACCTTTGGGAAGCCATCTAGTTTCCAACAAAACATATTTTTATGCTCTCCAATGTTTTTAAAATTAAATTCAAGGTTGTTTATTAAAATGTCACAATCTGTTCACATTGTTCTGGTGTTCTTTCCCTAATGTGCATATCTTGCTAATCTTATAAATTATATCCCTTCCTTTAATATACCACAGATTTGTTTTAGAGCAGTAGATATTACTTAGCATATTGCCAATGACATGAAGAGAATGTTAATGCTGGACGTCATGTACAAAATTATTGGAACTGTGTGTAGAAGTTAAGCAGCCTACATATTGTACTAAGTTAAATAATATAAGCTATAAGCCAGCTAAAGAAAATGAGTAAAGAAATGAGTGATGAAGAAATGAGTAAAGAGAACTGACTGATATTAAGAGAATTAGAATTCGGGTAATTATTTCTTCTTGGTAAGCGATAGAAGTGGGTCAAATATTGTTTCTCTAAGTTTTATCACTTTTTAATTGCATGCGTTGTTTTCTTTGGTGTGTGGTGTTTCAGTGATGTCAGTGCTATTATGCTGGTATTTTCCACAATCCTCCTATTTTGTAGTTAATATTACATTCAACGCATAATTCTTTGTCTTTCTCTGGTTGCTTCAAGGTGATGACACAATGACAGGTGATGGAGGAGAATACCTAAGACCCGAGGATCTGAAAGAGCTGGGTGATGACTCTCTACCCAGCAGCCAGTTCCTGGATGGTATGAATTACCTGCGATACAGCTTGGAGGGAGCCCGCTCAGACAGGTATTCACCTAAAGCTTACATTTGATGTCAGCTAGGAGGGAATGCAACACTTTTTTCATGATAATAATAAACAAGTAGACATAATTATTGATACCTAAACAGGGACTGCACATAACAGCTCTGAGCATGTTACCTTACTGCGTTCTTGAACAGCTTTTTTTTAAGTTTATTTATTATTTGAAAGAGAGTGAGAGAGAGCAGAGGAGAGGGAGAGAGAAAGGGGGAGAGAGAGAATCCTAAGCAGGTTCTGTGCTGACAGCACTGAGCCCAATGCAGGGCTCCATCTCATGAACTGTGAAATCAGCTCATGACCTGAGCTAAAATCAAGAGTCAGAGGCACCCAGGCACACCCCTTGAGCAACTTTAAGTGCCTATTTTAAAGAACAGGAAACTGAGTCGAAAGAGATTAAGTTACTTAGTAAAAGTCAAACGACCAGTAAAAAGCAGAGAAATGATAAGTAAAGAAATCTCTACTTTTCAATGTAGTGTTTTAATTATTTGCCACTTTTTTCTCTAGGCAAATAAAAAGGCCAGTTTTACCTTATGGACAGGCTAACTACGTGGCAATTACAGACACATGCAGTTTCCTAGAGTGTTTTTGTTAGTGCCATAATTTCTGTGAATAGAAGTATGTTGTGAAGAAGGACTAAAAAGAAGTAAATTCAAAAGGAACCTGTGCCTGAAACTGACTTCTTCATGAAAAATAACGAGACCACAGTCCTCCAAGAACTTGAATACAAAAAGCAATCTGAGAAAAATATGAAGGAGCATAGGTTTTGTAGACAAATCTGAAGAGGTTCATATAATACTCTGAAGTATAAAATCAGTGTTATTTTCTGACTGTTACTTACTAGCATAACTGGTGTTGGTTATTTTTTGAGGCAAGCAGAAGAACATTCCATGGTACCTCATCAAAAGAATGACTGCCAATTTAGGTTAAGCATATGGTTGTCCACATAGCGTGTTTTTCACTAATCAATAATCTTAGGTTTGTAGTTTTAATCTTGGCTGTTTGCTAAGCTATAGTTAACATATACGGAGTCTAAGAAATAGACATTTTAAAGTTCATTTTTTAAATGTTTGTTTATTTTGAGAGAGAGAGAATGAGTGGGGAAGGGGCAGAGAGAGAGAGAGAGAGAGAGAGAGAGTGTCCCAGGCAGGCTCCATGCTGTCAGCACAGAGCCGTATGTGGGGCTTGATCTCAACAAACCATGAGATCATGACCTCAGCCGAAATTGAGAGTTGGACGCTTAACTGACTGAGTCACTCAGGTGCCCCTAGGAAATAAATACTTTAAAACGTAGTCAATTCTAAATGGATAATTAGCAAAAACAAGTTTTCTTGGGGGTTTTTCCTTGAGCATCAATGCCTCCTCCCTATTTTTTCTCTTTTTCTTAAACAATTCAATGTGCATGTAGTGAGTGCCTTTCTGGGCTGGCTTTGTGGTGGTTGCTAGAGGTACAAACATGACTAGGACACAATTGCTAAAATCATAGTCGAATGGGATGTGAGAGAGACTGGGCTGTAGTACCCACAGAATGCAATTGAAACCCCAGCGCTCAGGCTTCCTGGAGGAGATGAGCCCAAACTGAAACACAGTGATGGCTAATGATGGTGAAGAAGAGTGGGAAAGGCATTTGAAGCCTTAATGAGATCATGAGCAAAGGCCCATGGTGTGTGAGAGAAAGAGTATAGTGCAGTGTTGCTAGAGTATAAGTGTGAAGGAGGGGAGATCTTGTCTACATTTTGGGTGGATCCCTCTGACTGTGAGATTAAGGGTGAATTTTAGGGAGAAGTTGTCAAAGGGCTAAACCTGGCAGTTGGGACCACCTGAAAAACTATTGCAGTAATATTAATTGAAGCTGTTAAGAGAAGATTTGAACTTTAACCCTGGTGGTAGTGATCATGGAGAGAAATTGGGAAATGACAAATTCAAATTTGTCATAGATAGAGCCTATCCATGAGGTGAAACTAGCCAGATTTGGTGACGGATTTCACGGAGTGGGTGAAGAAGAGGAAGAAGATTAGACTGACCCCTTGGCTTCAATGACATAGATAGAAGGTGGTCCATGGGGTCAAGAGGCAGAAGGAGGAGCACTCAGGGATGAGAGTGGGAATGCTCATGATGGAGCCAGTGTTTTATAATTGGATTCTGACGTCCTGGTACATTAGGACATCACAATCTGAAGTTTCTTAATAAAAGACTTGAGATTTCAAAAAAAAATAAAATGTTTATGGCTTTGCACAGATTCATAATAATCTATACATAATCATATCAGTGTCAGAGGAAAAAAAAAAACCTTTATTTTAAGCCTGTTCTATTTTCCTAAGAATAAATTCTTAATCTGATTCTTTTTCTTTCTTTGAAAGTACCAGGTTAAGAAAAATTTGGAACAATACTATCTATAAAACAGGGGTCAAAGGTTTAATGATTCCTCTTAAACTGAACACTTATCAGCATTTAAAATGAGGCAATAAAATGAATACGTCATGGTCAGTTCTCTAGGTCCACACTTGCATTTATGGGACCCCAGATTGTATTCATGATCTCCAACATGGAATTACAGGCAACATCTCATTTTCATGGAATTCTTGTTTCACTGATTTTGTTTTTTTAATTTTGCTTAGGCAGTTAAGTGGAAATTTTCTTTCTTTTTTTTTTTTTTTGTAACCATTTTTACTTTTCATTATTTATTTGGTATGCTTTCAATAGTACCATGCCCAGGTAGGTATTAAATAGCATGAAGACATGATCCTCCTGGATACATCCACATTTCCTTGCTCACTTTTCGTGTGTGTGTGTGTGTGTGTGTGTGTGTGTGTGGGCAAGGGGTGCTTATATTCTAGAATTATGGATTTATTCTCAAATTAGAATTTTGATGTACTGAATAACTAAGCTACAAGGGTAAATATATTACTAGAATAAAAGTCTATGACATGCCCCTGGTATGATTTTGTGTTAACATCACAGCTCCACCTTGTGGCTGATAAAACATTAGCATGGCTTCTCCAAAGGAACCTAGTCAGCCTTGTGTGTAGTTGAAAATGGTAGAAAAACGATTCTGATGCCTAAAATGTACCTGGATGCAGGAGAACAAAAATAAGTACAATTTAATGTACATTCCTAAAAATATATCCAAATTCTGATTAGATGTTGTGTCCATAGTATTATTTTTTTAAATTAAAAATGCCATTTAAATTTAATGTAAAACACTAAGTAACAGTGAACCACAGAAGCTTTTACAGACAATAAAGCACATAAAGCGTAAACATTTTTGGATATTCACTTGTTCAGTAGGGTTGAAAAACTTCATTAATTGACTAATAGTACAGCATACTAAGGTAGTAATTATTACATTTTTCAGTGAAATTACAGACTTTGATACTACCTATTGTGTCCATAAAGTAGTTTACTATAGTGGAAAAAAGTATAATTTTAAGACCATAACAGAACTTTTGGCACAATCCCTAGCTGAACAGCAAGTAAAAATTCACACTTCTATGGATACGTGTTATTTTGACCTTATTAACTGAATGGCATGATCTCTGAGTTTATGACAAAAATGAATTGTAAAACATTTAAACCTGTTTGTAATGTTTTCAGTCAGGGTAGAGACTTGAATTATTCCAGACATTTGTGCTGGTCATTATTTCACTAGAATAATTTCTCCACTGTTGGAATATTCTAATTTTATTTATTTAAGTAAATTCTATATATCAGAGACAAGAGCAGTTAGAAACTATAAACGTTGATTGAATACCCAGTTAGCATTTTAGAAGGCAGCAAACAGTAAGACAGAATAAAATCATAGAGATATTTGGGCCTCGTTCTCACTCATTCATTCTCCCTCCCTCTGTCTCTCCAACTTTTCTTACTCTCTGTTTCCATATGCTAATATTTTTCTCTCTCTACCCTAATCTCATCTTTGGTTGTAAGTCAACTGTATCTCTTTTGTTTTTTTCTTTCTCCTTCTGTATTTCTTTTCTGTTGAGGCTTTAGGAAAGATAAACAAAACAAAACAAAAAACACCAGTACTCTTTTGGCCCTCTGATTCAAACCAGTTAAGAGATAGACCCAGGTATCAAGTAGATAGATATCAAAACAATCCACCTTTATTACTGATGCATAGATTGCAAAATGCAGCTCTGTACTTGCAGCCGAATGAGTTCTTTAAGACTTCATTCCCAAGCAGACAGACATCCACCGAGTTATAGGATCACCCTGAGTGTGGCAATTGAGACCCAACTGCCTTCTTTCAAAGTTCAGACCTTTATAGTGATGGCAGTTATGCCACTAGGTCTTATTTCATGTACCTTTATTGCCAGTTTATTCCCATCCAAGCTAAATTTCCACTTTCTCTTTGAGACCTGTGTTTCCGCTATTCCAGTGTCACATTTAGGAGTCAATTCTACCTACTGCCAGAGTCTCTACTCGCTGTTGTGAGCAGGCATGTCTAATCCTGTACCTCAATGCCTCTTGCTCCTTTTGCACTATTCATTCATATAGATCTAGCACATTTACATGTGTAAAGTTACAACATGGAGCTCTGAATTCTAAAGCCATGGATAGAGCTAATGTAATTAACAAATCTGAGCCGGGTAAGAACCTGACAGGGGAAGATGGTTGACCCTATAGACAGACCTATCATTTCAGGAAGCTGATCCTTCACACCTCCTTTTTCCCTTCTCTTGGCCAAATTCAAAACAAAATAAAGCAAAGTAGAATTAAGACCTACATATCTCTTGCTGCCTGGTACAAAACATATACAAGTGGATCTTAGCTATCTTCATGATTTAAAGCAGGGAAAAAAAAATTTACTCAGCAGTTGAGACGAGCTTTTGCTGAGATTACAGATCCTTTCCCCCAATAATTTAATCTCTTTTCATCCTCAAATTCAAGGTTAGGCCAAAGTTAATCATAGTAGCCTGAAGCCTGTTTGTGAAGTACACCATCGAAATCCCAACTGCACAACTGTAAAACCAGCCCCAATATCAGCTGCCAGGACTAAAACCCCTATGGATGGGCTCACTAAGGTGTCTGGGCTGCTCCTGCCTTTGCTGTGTCTGGAGCCTGAATCTTCGAGAGCCTATAAAACACAAAATAGTGAATTCCCAAATTAGATTTCTTTGTATTATAAACACACATTTATATATGATCTGACAATCGGCTGCTTTGCTTCACATCACTTTACCCTCTGATATTCCAGGTCTATTTTAGGGGCATAAAACCTACAGCAGGATAAGAGGGTGAAGGCCCTAACTTCCTATGAATTATCTACCAAATGATGATTTCCTCAAAGATAATTGAAGTTGGCTATATTGGCACTTCATAAAAATGACAGTTATAAGGCTTACAGAAATAGGTATATTTGCAAAATGAAAATAGCTTTTGCTCAGAAATATGCTAACCTGACATTTAGTCCATAATTCTACAGTGCTTCACTGGCCAAATGCCTACTAGCTGAAAGTAAATGAAACTTTGCTTCTATAAATATTGTGAAAGCTTGCACATCTCTATTTTTCCCTATGGGCTTTGGGCTAATGTTTTGAATACAGATTATTTAATTCTTAGACTAACACGTGTAAAATATATGAGCTTATATGAGATCTCAATCTATGTGTCATTTGATTGTGCAAATTGATTAGGAAGGAATGAATTGCACTTATGCAAATGTCAAATTTTACCCATCACATTTGCGTATATCATTCCGAAGTTTGAAATTCAGATTTATCAAAAATATACAGCATCAATTATCAAGGCCTAAATCCCATTTTGAAAGCAAGCCTCATTTTTCGGTTGTGTCCACTGGCAGTTTGTTTTTGTGCTGGCAGATGTGTCTGTGTTCTGGTTGGTGCTTAGAAACGGTTTCTTGTGCTCTTGCATCTCATCGCCACAGCAACCGGCACTCTTTGGTGCTTCACTCACCACACAGAGGACATGCAAAGGGAACAATGCTGCCCTTTGAAATAGCATTGTTGGAGACACCAGAGACAAACAAGAGGAACTCCACTTCCGCAGGAAGCATGCATCTGGTCACAGTTCATTTCACTCTGTACCTTCCAGGGGAGTGCACCAGTGTTGAGTCATTCACAGTTGGAGAGGAGGAGAATGAAGCATGGAGAGAATGGAAAAATGAGAGAAAATGAAACCTGTGCTTTCATTTTGTTCTCTCTGAGGGTGGTCTATTCCCCGCCCCCCCCCCCCTAATATTTTTCTTAGTTGCAGGGAGATTAACATTTAACACAGATTTAAGCAACCTATTCTGGCATTATTTCCTGTGTGAATTTCTTGTCCTGGCAGTAAGTAAACTACAGTGGCTGGTTTCAAACACTTCTGGGAGGAAAATAAATCAGATTAGAAGGATCAAATTTTCACTTCTGGATTCCCTTGTGCCCTTGCCATTGAGTGGTAGGAACCAGTCAAAAGATGTGTTAGTTTAGTTGTTGGACAGAAAGGTAGGGCAACACAGAGACCTGGGTTTCCTTCTCCCATGGTTGCGATTAATGTCCCCCTGGAAGTTGCACTGTTAGCTAATAGCAGGCTTTTTTCACTCTCCTGCTCGGCTCATCCTTCCATCCTCCCAACCCTGCCACTGCTGTTGGTACATGACCATGGCCTCCTGCCAACCTACCAGCCTTCGATCCTTCAGTTCCGACAGGTCTCACACCCTGAGCCATGCCTCTTACCTGAGGGACAGTGCCATGATTGACGACACGGTTGTCATCCCCAGTCACCAGGTACGTGACTTTTCACTTTGACGTTTCAACTTTCTGGAGAGCTTTTGAACATTACTGGTTGCTGAAGATGTCCAGAGAAAGTTTTTTTTGTGTAAAGAAAATCCTTTTAATGTGGTTGACAAGCTAGGATAAGAGTCTGAGGACTTTTCCAAAGTGATATGCTGCATGTTAATTCTTCTGTGGAAATTATACATTAAATCGATTTCTTCATAAAATATCTGTTAAAGGAAAAAGTGAGATAGGATGCATTTAAGGTATAAAATGAAGGGTACAGGTAAAGCTATTATATTTACCTTATATTTAAAATTGTTTTCAGTTCCCAGAAAACAGGGAGAGGCAATTATGGAATATTTTAATCTTAGATGTGATTTTATCAGTTTTGGCTGGTTGGATATAGAGAAATAGATGGGAATACCTATCTTTAAAGACAATTTCACAAATGTGGTCTTATGTCAACAGTGTAATTTAAATGGGAATGCATTATAAAACATGCATTTTAAATGACTTGGTCTTATATTTTTAAATGAAAAGGTGGTAATACCACTTTCCTGTGATACTTTTTAGAGTTCATTATATTTTATTCACTTGGAAGAAAGTATTTTTGTTAAATCCCGTGTTCTTTGTATTTAGGTGTCAACTCTAGCCAAGGAAGCAGAAAGGAATTCTTATCGCCTCAGCTGGGGCACTGAGAACTTAGACAACGTGGCTCTTTCTTCCAGCCCTATTCATTCAGGGTGAGTAAATCAATATTATGTATCCAGATCGAGAGGTAAAAAGAGATGAGCTTGAAAATAACAGCTTTGTCCAGTAGCTTTAGCTGATGGCTAGCTTACAGGGGAAGTGACCTTTGTTTAAACTTGTAAATAACATTGCTTTATCCAACATGGACTCGATCTACACAAACAAACCTGCCCAAAGAGTTGAATTCAGCATAGAAAAACTGACTGTTGTTTTAAAATAACTAGTAGAATTGCATCAGACAGCTTGCTAACTAACCAGAATATACCAGTGGCCTCCTTACTGTTCACATTTTGTCTGAAAGATATCTTTAAAAAGAGGGACAGGATCACTTGCTTTCTAGAAAGTTCTGTTTTTCTAAGGTTAACGGACTAGTTTAATAAATGCCTTTCCTCACATATTCACACGTTTAAAATAATGTTTACAGACGTTTGGATCACACAGATAGAAGAGTTCATATACTGTTTGAAGTAGGGGTGTACCAAAAAGGGAAATTTTAATGCAACCTGTCAGGTTCTCAGTCACCTTCTAAAAGTTATCCAGATAATATATAAGTCATTATGCATGAAATGCTGCCTCTTTGTATAAACCCATTAAAAAGTAGGATTACTTAGAGTTAATAATTTTGAACATACTTAAAGATGTTCGTAAGATGTAAGAATTAAGTTATGCAGAAAATAATTTGCTTAAGGAGTTTTAAATTGTTTCACTCTTTGCAAAAGATTATTCCCTTACATTTTGGTAGTTTCAATTTGTATAGTAATTTTATAACTACATAAAAGCTTTAAAAATATTTTTCATTTAATCATTTCCATTTTCATTTAAAGAAGCCTCACTTGTATTTTATCCGTGCAATACTTTAATATAAATTATTATCCCAAACTCCTTATCCATAATCCCTGGAACTATTTTGAGTGGTGGATCCTTTCTTATTTTTATTATTCTAAAATATTCTCCTTTCAGAAAAGCATTCGAAGATACTGTAGTTAAAAATTTGGGATCTTGTAGTCTAATTTTCTACTACAGGCTCATAGAATTTAAAACTAGTTACATAGATATTGAAAATAATCATAATATTCTTTTCCTTTTTAAATAAGTAAAAGGCAGTTCCTGATACAAGAGTTATTTCAAGTGAATAAAAACCAAGTTAAACATCATCCAAATTTACTAACTTTTTTTAGGTGTAAAAGAGATAATTAAAGTCTGACAGCTATCATTATTCTAAAGACATAACATTACATTCTTCTACCAGATTTCTCAACAATGCTAAGGAGGAAAAGAGTCTTGGACCTAGAGTACTGAAGGACAATAGATCAGAATCTAGAAATCACAATAAAATATTTGAAGTCTATACCAGCCTACAAAGTGACAAGATTATTTTAGGCAAAGTGTGATTAAATATCAATAGCTGAATTTACAGGAGTCAAAGTGTTATGGTAGTACTTCAGTTTTCAGAATAAATAATTTACTTTAAAAAAGGAATTCCTTAAACCTTTTAACTACTGAAGGGCAATAAACTATTCAGCTTAAGTACATCAATATACACACCAGTTGTATAAAACTAGAAACATGCCGTAAGTAATTCTAGTTAATTACTTATGATGAAACAAGATCATCCACTGGTTAAAAATTAACCACTTATTAAGATAAGGATGTTTAAACTCTTGGTCTGTAATAAGCCAATTTTTCTATAAACTTCAAACATGATCATTGATTCTAAACAATTTTCAACGCTGGCTGTACATTAGAATCCCCTCAGAGCTTTAAAAAATACTGATACCCAGGCCCCCAACTCAAACTAATTACATTTAAATCTCTGTTGTTGGGGTCTCAGCATTGGCATTTTCTACCAGCACCAGTAGTCCAAATATGTCTGTTTTATACATAAACTGTTAGAAAGGAACAACTTTGCCTAATAAAGCTTTGATTACCAGGGAGATCTAGGTAATTAACATATACTTAGTTCTCTCAAATGTTTTTTAATTTTTTTTTTTTTTCAACGTTTATTTATTTTTGGGACAGAGAGAGACAGAGCATGAACGGGGGAGGGGCAGAGAGAGAGGGAGACACAGAATCGGAAACAGGCTCCAGGCTCTGAGCCATCAGCCCAGAGCCTGACGCGGGGCTCGAACTCACGGACCGCGAGATCGTGACCTGGCTGAAGTCGGACGCTTAACCGACTGCGCCACCCAGGCGCCCCTCTCTCAAATGTTTTTTTATCCCTTTCATTCACTTATTTATTCTTCACACATTGCTGAATTCTACAAAGTACTGAACCTTGTGTCAGGCACTAAGGAAAATAGATAAGTAAGATCTAACCTCTACTTTTAAGAAACACACCTCTCTGTTGTTTTTGAAGTTGGAAGACAATCAGTGGAAGGCAGATAACATGTTGGTTATTCAAACACTAACCAAAGTGTGCTTTGGAGTCAGACCAATCAGAATTCAGTTCCCAGCCCTGACACTGGGCAAGGACACTGGGCAAGTTATGTAAAATATCTATTTACATAATTTATCTATAAGTTTCAGTTTATAAGATGAGTGTTATATTATGGATCCCATAAGGGAGCTTTATGGATTCCATGCCTCTTAAATAATTAGCATTTTGCCTTGAAAGAATACGTACTCAATAAATTATAGCTATTAGTATTTATATAACCCTCATATACACCTTCTAAATCCTTCACAAATTTCAAATAAGCAGAATGTATTCAGAATACTTCAAGTGACAATACCACTCTAGTATAATTCATAATGGTAATATTTGACTTGTTATTTTTATTAGATAATATCTAGTGAGGTCTCTAGAATTTGAATGCAATGCCACAGATGCCTCTAATGGGATGAGTAATTACACTGAACACAAGGATTTTGAGTGTCATGGTATTTGAAAGCTACCATGATATTAAAGGATATGAATAACATTCATTATATCATATCATCTATAATTTCTCTTTTTCATTTTGTTCATTATACACCAGGCACCCGTGTAGTCATTTTTATATAGTTTTTAGGGAACTAAGTTTTTAATTGATAGGGAGAATTCTTAAGTCACTTCCAAATCTGCCCAAAATGTAAGGAATAGTTGATTTTTAGATAAAGGGGATAATAAAGTCAGCGTTTTTTTGCATATGCCTCTAATTTTATGTATAATGTTCTATTTGATTCCATAAAGGGCTTTTAGATTAATAGAAGGCACACTTTCTACCAAAAGTAGTATTAGTAATTTTCTTTAACCTCTGCTCTATTTTTCCAATGACTAATGTCCATGACTACAAAAGAGTAGGTATCAGTGCTTAAAAAAAAAATCTGCACCCAGTATATACAGCCAATATCTGGCGAAAGAAAGGCTGACAGTAATATTTTTGTTGCTGTTCTTTGGATCGTGTTACTGATTCACAATCTAAACAGTCATTTCTAGCAAGACCAGTCATGAGTATACCAACATAAGCTTGGGCAAAGAATTTGAAGTTTTTAATTCTCCTCCATTTCATAAGTGCATAATGAATTAACAAATAAGGCACAGTTTCTAGTAATAGTTTTGTGATTCATTTTAAATGTTATTATTTCAGTGGTATTATTTTTATAGTCCTTTAATGACAGCCAGTGCCAACAATTAAATGCCACTTCGTGATGTTATGCTCAAATATATTACAGGAGCTACAAACCTATAAGAGAGTGATCTTTTAAAGGACTCCTTTTTCATTAAAACATGGTGACAATTTTTGCTGTGAATCTGAAACTACTCTAAAAAAAAGTCAACAAAAACATTTATGAAGGTAATTAGCTCAAATAGTGGAAGGTGACGTTAGAAAGGCAAGGAAATCAAGACTGTTTCTCATTTGACAATATTTATCAAATTCCTATAGCAGTGAACTTAGTTGTTTATGTATTTCAGACAACCCAGTTTCTTAAGGTACATGAGGGTAAATTCTTTTGGATGAAGACAACTATTTTCTGAGTGGCAGAACAACTGTTTTGTAAGGCTGGATTTCTGGTCCATTAAACATGTATCCCTTTGTATATTGTCAAGTGTTGAAAACACAAGTGAATCATATGAAAACTTACGGAGGGTTTTGTGGAAAAGCAGACTCAGGGTGAAGAGGCATGAAAGGACTAGAAAATGGGACTAGACAGTGTGGCCAGTGAGAACAGTAAACCACAAATCAGGGAATGAAAGTCTTGAAAAAAGCATAGTTTTTTGTTACCTGCTAGTAGGTAATTAATGTTACCTGCTCTACCTTATAGTTGATGCGACTGTTTGTCATTGAAGCTATTTAAGTTGTGCCTTTTCTGCTTGCATTTCTTTGGAAGAAGACCAAAAGGGCATTACCATTATTTTGAAAGTATTAAAAGTATGACTGAAAAGTTTGGAGACTATGTCCATCAAATCAAAGACTGTGATTTTTATTGCAGTGCCCCTTGGTGTTTGGCAACTTCCCTGGGACACTCAGACTTTGTTACATGACCTTCCCCCAGCCAGTGTTGAATAAGGCTACAAATCCAAATCCAGTGATTTTATCACATCCCCAGTTCCCTGAACTGGGAGTCACTGCGAACCCCCATACCTTGCTCTTCTCTCCGCATTTGCATAGAGCTATATTTCATTTGTATTTCCATCTTTTTTCAGTGAATACTGTATTGGTGTATAAGTAATATATTTCGGTTGAAAGTCACTTCTGATTTCCTTCTTTATATTTCACTTTATCCATTCCTTCTCTGTGCTAAAGTATCTATTCTGTTGCAGCCGCATCTCTCCATGTCTTGATCGTGACAACAGCAGGTGAACTTCTGCATAATTCCTTCCCTGAACATGTCGCCTCCTCCTCTCCCCCTTTCACCATCTCCTTCTGCATATACCCCATCTCAGGATGCTTTAGTGTGAAGATACCTAGCCAGAGAGAGACAGATTTATATTCTCCAAATTGTGGTCATTTCTGAATTCTCTTTCTCTGTGGTGAAAGGAAAGTGGGTATTTTTTTTTTTCCTTTGGAAAGTAGGTGGGGTTGCACCACAATCAATGTAGAGCTACTGTGAGAGCCTGTTTTGGACCTGAGTCTCCACATCTCTACTTCTTTGGTGAGAAAAAGTGCTACATAGAGCTGAAGAATGTTATTTTCAGCTTTTATGCAAATTGGTTGAGCTATTTTAGTTATATTGTAGGTTATGATTTTAAGTGTCACTTAGCAGGGTTTTTTTTTTAACTATATTCTAGGCGAACCAAAGTCTGAAGATTTATTAATAGGGCATTTCTTTGCTAGTACTGCTTTAAGTGCAACCTTTTGATATTTTGGAAATTGTGCTATAGAATGATTCTAGCCAGTTTTCTAAAAATACCTATTCTTCATTATTTCAATAAAGTTATTTTTAAAGGTTCTTATCAGACTACTGATTATAGTATTTTTATTGTACAGTAATTCACCATGATACCACAGCTTGTCTACAAATAAGACAGTTTATTTTCCAATTTTGGAATTCAAAATTTCAAATCCATCCTTTTACTTTTTCTGAAACACACAGTAAATATTCTGTTTCTACATTTGAACGTTGTGAGTGATAAATAATTGGGGATTTTTTACAAATTGGAGCCAATTTTTTTTCAAAGCGATTTTCCACCAGTTTTTCAGCCTATGGAATTTGGAGAAGTAGGAAGGAATTAAGGGAGTTAGAGAGGAGAAAGAGATCACGATATTGTTTTCTCCCATAAGCCCAGAAATCAGATTTAATTTAAGGCCCTCTTGCTATGTATATGTGGATCACTGAAGCACCCTGATGACTTTTTTTTTTTTTTCCTATTTTCACCCAGTAACTAACTCTGAATGCTGTTAATTCCCTGTCCCCACCCCTGGATGAATTAAAAGTGAACCTAAGGATTAGTAACTTTTGGGGTGGAGGATGTAGTCCTCAAAAGACCAGAGTCATTGTTTTCTGCTGCCTCCTCTGAAGCATGTACCTGTTTAGCTAATCAAATTGTGTATTTGCAGGCAAATCATCTGCATAATAATGGTGGACTGCTTTTGCTTTTATTCTTTTTAAATTGTGATAACACTGTATCTCACAATTTAGAAAACTTCAGAAAGACTTTCTGTTTTGCATGATTGCTGAATTTCATTTGGAGAGTAAGATATGCAATTGAAGCTGAGTATATTCTGTGATAAATTTTGTCTGTACAGGCTTCAGTCAGTGTTCAGTGGAATGTGCGTACACATTTTCTCCAAAACTGTTCGTTGACTGTTTTAAGCATACAGCGAAATAATCTATATTTCTTGCAGTAAAAGCAGTTTATTTTCCCAATAAAAATTCTTACAGAGCGTCTGACGTGAAACATTTCAGTAGGTTTCCAAACTTTAGTTAACAGGAAATGGTACATAGAATTTTAACACCAGCTCACTTTAGAGTTTATTTAGCCGAATTCTCTCATTTTGTGGATGAGAAACTTGAGGGCCATGGTTACAGCAGTAATTCAAACAGAGATAGATTTAATGATAGATGACATATAGATCCAGGAAAGAGCAATGTACTTGCTCCATTATCTTGTGCCCTGTGATAATAGCTTACTTAAACAGTGAAGTTCATAAACTAATAAAAACTCCACCATTGTATTAAACTGCTTTAGCAAGTTTCCATGTTTATTTTAAATATCTGATAAAAGTTAGTTTCTCTGTTTCTTAGGTGTTGCATTATATTGCACTGTAGTTTTTATGACATTCGAAATACAAAATCATATGGGTGTAGGGAATGGAAAAGGATGGCAACAAGCCTTTACTGACTTCTAAATGCTTTACCCACACATGATTTAATCCATGCTACACCCTCGGTGGTAATACGATTCTCCCTCATTGAGACAAGGCTTAAGTATTTTTTTTTTTTTAATATTTATTTTTGAGAGAGAGAAAGAGAGAGAGAGAACGGGAGAGGGACAGAGAGAGGGGGAGACACAGAATCCGAAGCAGGCTCCAGGCTCTGAGCTGTCAGTACAGAGCCCACGTGGGGCTCGAACCCACAAACTGCAAGATCATGACCTGAGCCAAAGTGGGACACTTAACTGACTGAGCCTCCCAGGTGCCTCACAACAAGGCTTCAGTCTTAAAGTTCACAAACAGCAGGGCTGAGCTTCAGTCCATATACCATCTCCTCTGTACATATTCAGTTATATGTTTTTACTTCTATTCCTTTTACTTCCAAATGTTTACAGTATTATCCCATTTTTAATCTCCTGAAAATATGAGAAAATCCTATTTATTTAATTAACTCTAGTATGTGAGCTGATTCATCTCATGACTCATACCTTCCAGGTTTTCACTTTTTCCTGTGGTACAAAAAAAAAAAGTGCATGGTCTCTTACAGTCTGTTTTTTACACTGCAGAATAGCTTTACTAACTCTACTACCTATCCGAATAGTGAAACCTTTTGGTATTCTGGTATTTTTAATATAAGTGTTCAAATGCTTACCCAATTTTATATTAGAAATTGTTGGGATTAACGAGCATGTTTTATCTAAAAGACTTTTCATTGGCACTTGAATTAGTATTTCTCTTATTCCCTCTCATTTGAAGAAAAGACTTCTTTTAGTATACAATTCTGCATATTCGGCTTTTTAATTAGTGGGTATTCCACAGTTATGTTATTTGAGTCTGTAGACTATAGAGTAAGTTCTGTAGACTTTTTTCTTGCTGAATTTATACACCTTTTTATTCATTCTGACTACTACTGTTTAGTCCTTTCATGTCTTCTCTTCTTTCCGTTTCTCTCTTGACCTCTTTCTGTTTTGCTTTCTTCTCAATTCTCCTGCCTCTGTCTCTCTCCCCCTCCTGCCTTCCCTTTCCCTCTTCCCCTCCTGGAAAGCCCCCTCCCTAGCTCTCTGGCAAAAGACAATTCCCTCCCCAGAGCTTGTCATTTTAGGTTAGTCTTGCTACTTCCTTTAGTTAGTTGAGAAAGACACAAAGGCTTGTTTTCTCTGGAAATGTTATTTTTCTTTTCTCTGAATTAGGCATATTGACGCTTTAATTTCCCCAATTTGCTTTGGTTGGGTGCAGTACTTAAGTATTACTTCCCAGATCTATATAAACTTAAATTTATCGACTTGCAGCTTTAGCCTTTAAGTTCTTTTATTTTGATTTCCCAATCTTTGGTCTGTCTTCATGAAATTTTCACTCCTAATAAAATCGTTGACTTTGTTATATTCAAACTCTTGATTTTTGGTTACTCCCATTTTCTCCTAATCATCTACCAAGGGAAATAAATATATGAAGTCTCCTATTTGGGGGCAGGAAAAGGCCTATAGAAGAATATTTAACATTGAGTATAGTCCTTCCCAACTATTTTGCTATTTTATGAGCTGAAATATCTGGGTGTAGTAATTTGAATGAGTTCTGACTGGATTGGTTGTCCAGAGACCAAATAATTGAATTACCTTCACTTTTGCTGCCTTTTCTCTCTATTAGATATAAATATATACAAGTCCTTACAACTTGCTCTTTTCATTCTTCCATTCACTCATTCAACCATTAGTTATTGATGACCTATGTGCTCCATCTACATTGTTCTAGGCATTGGGAGAACACAGGAAGAAATAGGAGGAGCAAGGTCACGCCCAATATGGTACTTACATGGCTCCTGTATGTGGTTATAATTCACTTCTTATTGACCAGGAAACTAAGTGATTCTGAGTAAGCAAAACCATCATGTGAAACCTGGGGCTTAGACTATGAGCATCTTGGCAGGAGCAACTGTATTTTTACTACCAGTATCCTCAGTTCCAAGCAGGGCACCTGGCACTCAGTAGGAGGGAAGCAAACATTGCATGCTTCTCATGCATGGGAATGGAAATTATGGAGTAAATAGAACAAAAGAAGATTTCAAAAGGAACAGTCAACGACACAAAATCAGACAAAGTAATCAAACGTTGTTATGGAAACATTGCCGCTAAGAACATAGCTACTTCAATTCACTTTTTTAGAAGATGCACCACCAGAAGATATTTAACATGTTTTTCTAGATAGGGACATCTTATAGGTCCTAAGTCATCACTGAAATACATACATGGGAAACACAATAGCATATAACATGAGGTGGAAATTCCCTAAATGGCTTTATAGGTACAAATAATATTCAAGACTGATAATATTAAGTGGATATATTCTAATAAGTTCTTATGGGTTTGAGTCCCTGTTCTATTGTTCAATGGTGACAGTAATCAAAAGATGAAAAAATTTAAAGAAGGTAGAGAAAGTCAGAATATTGCAATGCATTTGGAACATTTGGAATATTTCAGCTACTAGTTGAAACTTAGTGTTGCCTCGTTTTTATAAAAATTGACATAAATATCATTGTCAAATAAAAATAATATGGAGAAGAAACTTTTGTATTCATCTAGAAGTGTTACCAGTTTTTCTTTAACTTTTAAAGAAAATGTTTATTTTGAGAGAGAGAGAGTGAGCACAAGTGGGGGAGGTGTAGAGAGAGAGGCAGACAGAGACTCTAAGCAGGCTCCACACTGTCAGTGCAGAGCCCAGTATGGGGCCTGATCCCAGGACTGTGAGGTCATGACCTGAGCCCAAATCAAGAGTCAGACACTTAACTGAGTGAGCCACCTAGGTGCCCTGAAGTGTTACCAGTTTTACATCCTTTTGAGCTATAGAACATTGTAAGAAACAAATAGAAAATAATTATTTTTAAGAATTCATACTTAGACAAGTAGTAAGAACAGCAGCCAACATTTTTTTTTTCATTTTGTTTTGATAAAGCCCAGAAACATCTATTCTTGAGTACTGAACAATTGATTACGCTACTCAGTTTTTGCCCTATACTAAAAACTTAGGGGGTTGGGTGTGAGGGGTAGTTCTAGGCTGGCTCCTGCATGTGAGAAGGACAGTGACAGTTCTTGTGGTCTCGTCCTGCATGATGTGCTTCAGACAGGCACTCCAGGCTCCCTCACATCCATTTTTATTACTAGCAACAGGATTTCTGTTTAATAGCATGCTTAATGAGTTCTGTGTTCTGCTATGAGGAAGATGCTAACATATTTCCATCACTTGTCTAAAAATAACATCAATGTATTGTGTTTCTATCCTTACTTCAATGAAATACCTTTCAAATGTTTTAAGTGTCATCATGGATGTGATATCTAGATACGGTGAATCTGATGTAGTTCTGTGCTTGTTAAGCTCTAAATAGATCCATAATACACCTGTATGTTGCTTTCCTTTTTTTGTTTTGGTATATAAAGTCTTGCAAATGCGATGAAAATTGGGAAGGATAGTAATGTAATCTGTATAAGGGTGCACACATTGTTTGTGTCTTTGTGTATATGTGTACAACACTCAGATTGCCTGGTGTAATTTTTGCTGCTTAATGAAACAAGTACCTCCAAGACTTTAATGAGTGTTAGGACTATCAGGGTGACAATAACTCACACTAAGCTGTAGCAGGATCCTTTAAGACCATCCCACAGGAAGCAACTTCAAGGTTAAAACTAATCCTTTTTCTTGGTACTCTTAAACAGAATCGTTTGGATTATAGTTCTTTTATTCAGGAACAACTCATTTGGCAGAAAAGGAGCAACATAATAGGAATAGGAGCCTTTACATTTCTAAATTATTAGCTGTGATTTTCCATACACAGCTTACTATACTTTGGGGAAAATCATGATGCACAGATCTCTCCCATTAGTATGAGCCCAGGGTTTCCCACTTCAAAACACAGAGTAGAGATGATTTGTTATCTTATTTCCCGCCCACCCCATCTTTGCTTTAGTTACAATGGTATGGCAGAGGGATTCCTACTTAAGAACTGAAAAAGTGCATGTGAACCAGTAAACTCATTCTATCCAAAATGTTTAGTTTTTCCTTCTCCTTTAGAATGCAGTAAGTTAAATACCTGCATCCTGGGTAAGACGACGTTAGAGCAGGATGCATGTACATGGGTTTGATCTTGGGAAAAGCCCTGTGAATCTTTTTTTTTTTTTTTTTTTTTTTTTTTTTTTTTTTTTTTAGGTCATAGAATTAAAGTGGGGTGGGCAAGATGCAATTTTGAAAAGTCAGGTTGAATTAACTTAGAAAAAGTGCAATTTGATATTTATTTATTTATTTATTTATTTATTTATTTAGGGAACATGTAGGGGAGGGGCATAGAGAGAGAATCCCAAGCAGGCTCTGTGCTGTTAGCGCAGAGCCTGACATGGGGCTCAAACTCACGAACCATGAGATCATTACCTGAGCCGAAATCAAGAGTTGGATGCTGAACTGACTGAGCCACCCAGGCACCCCAAAACCACAATTTGTTTTTTTCTCTTTATCCGTAAACTATGTGGATTTTTACGGATATACCTAGAAAGGAGAAGTCTTTACATTTACAACAAAAGAAGACTCACTAGTGTTCATTATATAATTTCATCCCAGTTTCTTTCTGAGTTAATTGGACAGATTTTGAATTTATAGTTTGTATTTAACATCGGTATTGTCAACAAAAATTAGAATTCTTCTATAAAGATCAAAATAATACAAAAATGAAAACAATGACAAAACAGAAAGGCACTGGCATAAAGTAAAATAACTTTTAAAGACAAGTATTTTGCCACCATGCCAAAAAATAGAAATGAGAGTAAAGCTTTACGGGAAAGAATTAACTTGGCAAAGCTTGTTTATCTGGTTCCAATATTTCAAAACACAGCTAATCTTCTATCTTAATTTTTAGTTTCCTGGTTAGTTTTATGGTGGATGCCCGAGGTGGTGCGATGAGAGGGTGCAGACACAATGGGCTCCGTATCATTATTCCACCTCGGAAATGTACTGCCCCAACTCGAGTCACCTGCCGTCTTGTCAAACGTCATAGACTGGCGACAATGCCTCCAATGGTGGAAGGAGAAGGCCTGGCCAGTCGTCTGATCGAAGTCGGACCTTCTGGTGCTCAGTTCCTTGGGTAAGGGTTTCTGATAAACCTCCCACTTAGTCACGGATGAGCTTGTGTCCTCTACATGAAATCACTAGGATGGAATGGAAAAAGGTACGTCAAAACGTCGTGAAAGAAGATTGGCCCATGACGTTTTTTTTTTTTTTAATTAGAAGTAGCACCTCCATGCTTGACTCCAATTACATGCCTCTTATTTTAAGGCATTAATGAGTTCAACATTCAGGTGAATTATTATCCTTTCTCTTTGGATGTTACCATAACCGCTAGACTCCCAATGTGAATTATCATGCTTTAGCCATTGGTAGGTTTTTTTTTTTTTTTCATCTGAGACTCACCTCGTCAAATCATAATGAAAAATACTACTCTATTCCAAACACAAATTTAAACTCTTGTGTACTAATGAAATGGAACGATTATCTTTGGAAATCAGTGTTGTCTTTATATAAGAATATCCAAAATTTTACTCTATGTGATTTGTCTTTTCTGTCATCAAAATTGCTACCTTGAGTCTTAAAATTACACTGGGAGTCTCTTTAGTTGTAGTTTTCCCTAAGATGACAAAATCAAGACTAACTTCTGCCGTGCTCATTTTAGCAGTTTTGAGCAGAAGTGAGCATTTCTTCTTTCTTCTGTTTATACAGCTGCTGTTATATTAAAGTGGTATTACAATATGCCAAAAGATGAGTAGCTGCCCTTGAAAACTGACAAAAGGATGAAGTTTTGGAGGGGGACAAGTTTCAAAATATTTTGAAACAAATCAATTTTATTTAAGTCTTGTCACGTCAAGTCGTTGTTGTCAAAAATTGAGAGAAAATCCTATTAATCACGAACTCTTTGCTTTGCCACTGTCATTTTGGGGAGAAGGTTTGCTTTAGAACTCAAGGAACGTTCTAAAGTCTTGTAATTTGGAGCAGACTATTAATAAGTTGCTGCAAATTATGTTCACACCTGAAAAGGGGTGTCTGTATTTCCCAATTATAGAAACCACCTCCCATGTCCTCCTAAATGACCAGAGATTTAGAAGGAGCCTGTGAAGTTCTGGGTTGCATCAGAAAATGCCAGTATGGTTGGAATAATTCCCCAGTGAGCCCTTTCATATTCTGTGCCAGGCCCTCTTCCCTCCCTCATGCTCAGGTAGTTTTAGGCTTTTTAATAAATTTCACATCTGTTGAGGAATATCCATGAAAACATCTGGCCTCTATCCCGAAGTCAGAGTTTTTATTATATTCCCAACAGCTTTGTCTTTCCTGTGGAGCATATATATATATATTTTTTTGTCATTGTTTATTTTTTGGCTCATGCCCTGGCAGTGAACCTAAACAGGGTCAGATCAAACACCCAAGTGTCTCCTTCCACGTGCCTCCATTGTACACTCTGGGTCTCAGTTCCTTGCTCTTTGTGACCAATGGAGGGGGCAGAACCAAACGCAGTGTGAAACCAAACTTCACCCTGTTGATCAGCTGGTGACGCTGGGGTTCTGTGGAAAACAATACCTGAAGCTTACTTATGTTCTTTCTTTCACTGCTGCTTTGGATGTACTCAGTAAACTTCACCTGCCAACGGCCCCTCCCCCACTTAATGAGGGAGAAAGTTTGGTCAGCCGCATCCTTCAGCTGGGGCCTCCTGGAACCAAATTCCTTGGGTAGGAGTGACTTAAAACAAATTGATGGCTGCTGGCCCCCATTCTTCTCCTTCTTCTGCAATATGATTTCTCTTTTTGTCATTGTGCCCATGACATGTCCCTCCCTATGATTTAAATTCTGTATAACCTATCTTTAGTGGACCATTTCTGACCCTTGTGGTATGTGACTTTTATTTTTGAGTGACGTTTTTATATCTTTTCCCTTAAAGTGCTGTGACCTTCATTTTCGTTTAAAGCATGAGATCTGCCTAGTTGTACTATGTGCTAGTTACGATGTTGTTATGATGAATTTGAAGTCTGTATCAAAGCAACCTGGACTGAAAAATCAAAAGCCTCTATAATTTTTGAGAGTGAATGCGACCTGAAAACATCAGGGCAGTGCATGTTCTGGATCCTGAATATAATAGGCATGGGACACAATTGGGCTATCTACTGAGGCACTCAGTTAGGGCCACACTGTGTACACATGCCTATTGTTCCCTTGAATGAAAAAGATATTTAAGCAAAAAACATGAGTGCATGTCTCTTTAGTTCCCAAGTAGTTAACTTTTGTGACATCTTTTCATTTACAACACGTCAAATTATGCAACATATGAGCCATTTTCCTTCTTAAACCATTTTGCCATTTGCACCTTGTAGAAACTGTTTTAGGAGATTGGCACACCTCATGGATATGCATGCACATTTCTTTTGGTTAAATGTGTTATACTTACATTTATCAAAGGAGAAGTTCCAGAATGCCACATGCACTCACAGGGAAACGTTATTTGGCTTAAGGTAGCAGCATGCCCCTAAGGATTGGTGCCCCCGAGGTAGAATGCTACTGTGTGACCATCTGCTAGCCAATGGGCTCCAGAGGAAAGCCTACTATGCCCCTGTCCCAAGAAAGAGAACAATTCCAGGTCACTTTGCAACAGACAGAGTCAAGGTGCTTGTCTTAATGTTGGCCAGCTCTTGTCTACACTGAATGTTCTGCCTTACTGTGTCAGGCCTGTGATCGTGGAGATTCCTCATTTTGCTGCCCTTCGAGGAAAGGAGAGGGAACTGGTGGTCCTGCGCAGTGAGAATGGGGACAGCTGGAAAGAGCATTACTGCGAATACACTGAAGACGAATTGAATGAAATCCTTAATGGCATGGATGAAGGTACTTCATATTGAGGGTTTTAAAAGAATTCTAAAGTGGAAGCATTCACATGATATATTTCTTTCTTATGACCTAGGGATGTGGGCGCGGGGACGGGAGGTGGGTTTGGGTATAGGTGTTCCTTGTGTTATTTTACCACAGCAGGTATTCGGTACATTCTGGGGTTGGAATGCATAATGAATTTGCCTACTCTTACCTCTGTTATATTCAGGAAAACAAATCCTTTCAGTAGAAAATATCTCATTTAATAAGGAGATATAGCATATCTCCATCCTTATTCAAACCTAAAACATGAGATGGAATAGATGTTGTTTCATTACAGAATGAACTGATACTGGATAATAAATCCATGACTTTTTGAAATGCCTAACAAGACAATTTAGATATAGTTAAGACACTGATAAAAGTGCTAAGCTTTTTTGTTGGAAAACTTACATAAACCCAAAACCAGTGCATTATAGGATAATATGATTTCTTTTGAATTTTCTATTATTAAGGAGGAAAATTAAGTTCACTCAAACTTCCACATCTAATTCAAATAGGGAGTTAGCCAGGGTAGAATCTCATATATACACCTACACATATAGTTAAGGAATTTATTTTTTCATTAGGGCTTTGAGCTCTGTAAATCCCAAATCTCGCTTGGGCCATTTTGCCACAGGTTGAAATAGTTCCGTGTTACCGGAGGTAATGGATTAATTCTCTGGCATCCTTAGCTTGCACAAATACAGAGTGCCAGTTCTAATCCAGGAGATGTGTTCCGCTTTAAGTAACCACACAAATAGGGCAAATTCTTTGCCCAAGTGCCAAGAGCATACCAAATTTTGTACAGAACTGGACAGGCAGCTGTAGAGCTATTTGTAATGTGTAGCTTTGGGTATGGCTCACGGATAGGAGGCGTAGCCTGACAGCAGCTACTTTAATATTTCTTTCTGCATCCTGCTGAGGTAGACTAAGAAAAGGGGCCAGCCTTACCCTATCTAAGAAGTAGATGGAAAAAGAAACAATGTCCTCTACATGCATAGGTTAGTATCTTCCAAGCAAGACAAAAAGATCAGGATTTTTACTGATAAACCTTGTTCCATGCAATATTTAGCTGTTTTCTGCTCCTTGGAAACATTTGTTTTGCCTGCATTTAGGTTTAGGATGTTTTCTTCTGAGATATTTACCTGTCATTAACACCGCGATGAGCATCGGCATCTTGTCCTTTTATTATACTCTACGTGTGTATGAAGCTTGTTTTAAAACAAAGAATGGGATTTTTGTATTTTTTGTTCTCTGTGCTTGGAAATGCATTCTTTTGTAAGTATATGCTAGTGTTTGCCAGTGTATCAGTTTCCGATGCCATGATTAGATCCTGGGACTTCTGGCTTTTGCTATCTAGTTATATTCAATAGTCAAGAAAAACATAATTGCTGTTCCTGCCTCTATAATAGATTGCAAATGATTTCTAAAAATAACAAGTTTCCATTATCTCTGAAAATTCAGTGATTCCCTTAATGCAAATTTTCAGCATTTTAAACCAGTCTGGGTTTGGTGTTGCCCTACATAGCTATACTAATGCAATTTAAAAAGAGCCCATTATCCTGTCTTCCTAATACTAGATGATATGTTTGGTAAGTTAATGGTTTCAGGAGAATATTGAAACCCTGAATTCATAATCGCTGATTTTTTTTTTTTTGTATCTGACTATTTCAGAGACAACCACGTCACTAGAATAAACACGTGAACACAAACCTTACCCTTACAAGACAGATTTTATTCCGTCACTATGGCCTTGAGAACTGAAAGGGCCATCTTCCTTCTTAAAACCACAGTAACTGGTATTTGAGCTAACTTTGAAATTTGCAAAGAAAAGGAGTCCACAAACAGTTTCCTCTCTTTCACGTGAACCAAGAATAGAACAGGTTCATTTCCATTTCAGGTTTGCCCTCAAAACCCCTCATTTACAAAGGCAGTGCTGCAATACTGTATCTGGAGCTGGATGCTCTCTTTTCCCAGGGCCCTGCAAAGACCTAGTTTCCACAGAGAAATAAAACGTGCAGACTAAATGCCAATAGGTCTTGAGAGACTGCAATTTTTTTTTTTTCTAGTGTTAGGATAGGTAGTCTTGCTTTTTAAATTTTCCTATTTAAAACAAGGCATCTTGCTGCCATACTGGTTTACTATGAACTGTGCCAAGGAGTTTGCTAGAATGTTTTTGGATGGAAATCCTTGCTCTATGAAGATGGGTCATTTCTTGTCTCAGTGCTGGATAGCCCGGAAGACCTAGAAAAGAAACGGATCTGTCGCATCATCACCCGCGACTTCCCACAGTACTTTGCAGTGGTGTCTCGGATCAAACAGGACAGCAACCTGATTGGCCCCGAGGGGGGCGTGCTGAGCAGCACAGTGGTGCCCCAGGTGCAGGCCGTCTTCCCAGAGGGGGCGCTAACCAAGAGGATCCGTGTAGGCCTACAGGTAGGCCCATGTTGGATACACGTTAACCTAACATGGATTTTTATTGTAGTGATTGGAAATCAGCTTTTCAAATGGGAAATGCAGTAAAACCTTGGATTGTAAGTAACTCGATGAGCAAACCCTTCTAATAAATTTTAACCAATTTGACAATAAATTTCATATATTGAAAAAAAATTTTTAACTTGATAAACTCTCAGTGTCTTGTAATACAAGGAGTATGTGACACTGAATGTCTCATGATCAAAACTGAGCCAATGGTTCTTGAAATTCACTTCAATATACGAGTGCTTTGGATTACAAGCATGTTTCTGGACTGAATTATGCTCACAAACCAAGGTTTGACTGTAAGTGGGTAACAAGTCAAATTATTCCCAGGTGAGCAAAAGCTGCCATTAGAGATTGTAGGTCTCATGAAGTTTTATATATGTGCTTAGTACTAAACTTAACAATTATCATGTTTGAAGTCACCAAACTGACTTATGGCTAAAAAGTGATACGTGGAGAAACTTATGTCAAAGAAATTTGACATATATATAATGATATATCATTTATTTTAATATTGTTTTTCTTTGAAAAGGCTCAACCTATGCACAGTGAGCTGGTTAAGAAGATTCTAGGCAACAAAGCTACCTTCAGCCCTATAGTCACTTTGGAACCTAGAAGAAGAAAATTCCACAAGCCAATTACCATGACCATTCCTGTCCCCAAAGCTTCAAGTGATGTCATGTTGAATGGTTTTGGGGGAGATGCACCAACCTTAAGATTACTATGCAGCATAACAGGTAAGTCACTTGTGACTATGCTAGTAGAAAGTTCCAAAAGAAGTAACGTAGATCATTGTAAATATTCAGTACCTTTGCCATAAGATACCTGTGAGGTTATATGCATTAATTCAGGAAAAGCATTCTAATTAGGGACAGGAAAGGTAAAGGAAATGAACTTATATTTATTACATTTATATACAGCTCGTATGCCAAACTATTGGACACTTTATATACATTGTCATTTTAACCTTCACAGTGGCCCCATAAGGAAATGTTAAACCCATTTACGCAAAAGGAAGCCAAGGCCTAGTGAAGTTCCGTAACTTGCCTGAGATCATACCATACATATTTGCTAGAGTTGAAATTCAAACCCAAATTTATATACCTCTACTCCCAAGCTTTAAGCCTTCATCGAAGACCTCATCTTATATCTACTGAAAAACAAACACTTGAATAACTATACCCAGTAGTTCAAACTTCTGTCTAGGAACTGATATGTCTTTATCATTAATCTATTAAACTAACTTTGGAAAAACAAAGTACAGGTTTTTAATCATTAACTGAATTTTGGCCTTTTCAATTGGAAGTTGTAGTAGCTTTCAGATGACTACCACACTCCAGAAAGACATTCCCAGAATATTGGTTTTCTCTGCTCAAAATACCACCACCACTGGGTAAGAGAAAAAAAAACCCACACAAATAATCTGTGTTAAGACTACATAATTTGACTAATTTCCCTATTCAGTAAACACATGGTATTGGCATTCAGTAAATATTTATACTGTTGTCAGTAGGAATAACAACCATCCCTGGTTGTTTAGGTATCGTTAGAATTTTTTTTTTTTCATTTCTCCTCCATATTGAAAGGAATGTTCACTCTTATTTTGTTCTCTTAATTCCCCTTCTAATTAGTGTTTTTCCTCTACTTACGACAGCAAACCATTGAGACTTTACCCCATAAGTTTAATAATATGACAGAATTTTAAGATACACAGACTATAATGAGTATAGAAGGAAATCATGCTTCACGTGTGACTTCTTTCCCAATTACCCATTTCTGGTTGTCACCCAGCATTCCTGGGTGTCAGTCTGATACTTTTTGTTCCATGGGTATACAGTCTCTCTATAATGTGAAACATTCATGGCATGGAAGCAAAAGTAGTAAGACCGAAAAGTGTCTGTGGCACACCCTGACCTTGTAGAAGATCCAGTGAAGATACCACGTGGGCCTAGGTGCCACCTAATCTAGTTATTCAAATGGGTTTATGCTAAACACTTTCTTTTTTTTTAATTCTTTTTTTAACGTTTATTTATTTTTGAGACAGAGAGAGACAGAGCATGAGTAGGGGAGGGGCAGAGAGAGGGAGACACAGAATCCGAAGCAGGCTCCAGGCTCTGAGCCCTCAGCCCAGAGCCCAACGTGGGGCTCGAACTCACAGACCGCGAGATCGTGACCTGAGTTGAAGTCGGGCGCTTAACCGACTGAGCCACCCAGGCGCCCCTAAACACTTTCTTAAATTTATTTGTTAATTAAAAAATATGTGAAAGTGTTTAGATTTTTGTGTTTTGCTCTGTTATGTGCTTCTGCTAAGAATTAATATTTTAGAGGCCTACTAGAATAAGGTTCCATGAACTTTCTATGATAACTCATTTCTTCCTTTAAGAAAGTTTAGAGTCACAATTTTTCTTCATCTCAAACATACATTCCTCTTGCAGTGCTTTAAGACTCTTTCATCCTTATCTATGCCAACTTAATTTTCCAGTAGAATGAAAGTTCACCTCAGCCTCCATGGTGATTTTTCTATGTATAGAGGTCATTTCTTTAGCATTCATTCATGTGTTCACCCACCTTTCAGTATTTATTGAGCTCTTAATATCTTCCAAGCTTTTTTTTTTTTTTTTACCAGCCTTTAACTACAAATTGAGAAGAAATTTTATTTCGTTTTTTAAAAGTTTATTTATTTTTGAGAGAGAGAGAGAGAGAGAGAGAGAAAGTAAGGGAAGAATGCAGAGAGATTGAGAATCCAAAGCAGGGCTCAAACTCAATCTGTGAGATCATGACCTGAGCCGAAATCAAGAGTTGGATGTTTAAGCAACTGAGCCACCCAGGTACCCCAAGTAATTTTATTTCTTAAAATATGAATAAAATATGATAGTTAAAATACAAAATATGGGGGTGCCTGGGTGGCTCAGTCGGTTAAGCAGCCGACTTCAGATCAGGTCATGCCCCGCGTCGGGCTCTGTGCTGACAGCTCAGAGCCTGGGGCCTGCTTCAGATTCTGTGTCTCCCTCTCTCTCTGCCCCTCTCCTACTCATGCTCTGTCTCTCTCTGTCTCAAAAATAAATAAAACATTAAAATAAAATAAAATACATACAATACAATACAATACAATAAGTGAAGTCCAGGAATAAAAGAATACTTGGATTTTTTATTATCTTAACAAAGTATTCAGCTCCTTGGTTGATCAAAGTATCTTTTCACATCATCAACTGCTACAATTTAAAATATATTCAAAGCCTAGCAATTACAATAAAAGCTTCAGAGTGTTAGTCAGATCTTAACTATAGAGAACAAACTGAGGGTTGATGGAGGGAGGTGGGCAGGGGATAGGCTATGGATATTAAGGACATACCTGTTGTGTTAAGTAAGCACTGGGAGTTATATGTAAGTGATAAATCACTAAATTCTACTTCTGAAACTAATATTATACTACATGCTAGCTAGAATTTAAACAAAAACTTGAAACATTAAAACAAAAAGAATGTCAGAGCATAGAATACTTGGTAAGTAATTTGAGGCATTTATTCAAATAACTTCCCTTAAGTTTCTCGAAAGGTGGTGTCTGCTATTTGTTTTCAGTGTGTCATTTTTTAGCATGTGGTTTTTAGACATGTTTCCAACATGTCATTTTGAGGGGTGGGTGGGACTAAGAGGTGAACACAGCCAGAACCACAGTGACTTTATTTTACAATTCAAAGTCTGGAGTTTTGCCCAAATTTTTTTTAAAAACAATCCTATTATTTCAGGTGGAACCACCCCTGCACAATGGGAAGATATTACAGGAACTACGCCATTAACATTTGTCAATGAATGTGTTTCCTTTACAACCAATGTGTCTGCCAGGTATGGTTATGCAGCCCAGAAAAGCCCACTATGATATTGCCCCTCCCCATTGTCTTTTGTTTTTAGTTTCTTACATCCTTTAAAAGTACATCTTTTTGGTTTGCTTTTAAAGATCATCTGCATTTTCAGATTTTAAACCAGACCTGCCAGCAAATATAATAGTGATGATATAATAACAAAGGACAAGCAGTCAAATTAAAATCTAAGAAAAATAAGTGATTGTCGGCTTTGACTGTATGACCTTGACTTTGGTTTTAGCAGCCACCACTGATTTTTCCAGTCCTAAAGGTCTTAGGAAAGACAAATTTCCTGCTGTCAAAAAATAGCCTGAACTACTTTTTCCAACAGAGTAATAAAAACACAAAGCCGGCCATGGCTGGCTTCAGTGGTTTAGAGGTTTCAGTGACCCTTATGCTTTCTAACACATTTACCCATTACCCATGTCTTATCCATTTACATATCACACATCTTTTAAAAGCTGAAGCTATCTAATTTTATGTCATGCACACAAGAGTCAGTTTATTTAGTTCCCATTTGCATTGGGATCAGTGGATTGCTAAGCATTTTCCCATTTATTTAATTTGACAACTACAACAACTGTGTGACTTAAATAGAACAAGAGGTATTGTGTCCATTTTACCGATGAGAAAACTAAAGTTGAGAGTGGTTAAAACGTAAATTTCTATTTAGTGGGGAAATGAAAAAATAGAAATTCATGAATAGCTCAGTAACAGTGCACAGCAATACCTGGGTTTGATGGCCCATGTTTATAGTCTCAGCCACTCAGGTTCAGCAACTGAGTCTCGAGCTCTCTGTCAGTATGCTCTGCCACTCAGGCATCTATACTCTAATGCAAGACAATGGCAAGTTTTGAATGAGAGGTCCACCAGAGTTACTAAAGAATTCAGCAGAGAGTGTTTGCATTGGGATGTAGAGGATGTCCAAGAAGAGGTAACTCATGAGACATGTAGGAACCCAATAAGCAGATTGGGAAAGTGGAAAAGAGAGTAACATGAGCAAAGATGCCAAGATAGAATGCAAGAGCGTCCTGAGGGGTTGCAACAATGATCCAGGTAATCTATAATTCAGAAGTAATGCTGGATTGTGCATTGTTTATAGAAGGCCTTGTGGGATAGACTAAGCAGTTGGTATTGTAAGTGTATTTAATGGTTACACTTAAGTATGGTTACACTTAAAAATGGTTAAAATGGTAAATTTTCCATTATATATATTTTACCAAAGCCAGTAAAAAAAGAAAAGAGATGGATCAAGAACTTGAAGAAAAGAGAGGCCAAGACGATAGGGAAATCTCAGGAATGTTGAAAGATTATGGGAAATGAGCCAAGAGGAGGAAGGTGATCATTGTTGAGGAAACGTTTCAGAGCAAGAGGATGTGGAACAACCTTTGAAAGTGTATACATAGCAGATTGGGAAAATGTCCATCAATGACCTCTTTTTCAGTGAAGTTGTCTTTCTTAGGGCCTCAGATGAGGGGCGGGGGGTGGGGCTCAAGCTTTGCTAAAAGCTTAGCAAAGTTAGTATGCTGAATAAAATGATATCCGAGGAGAAAGTTGCCAGGCAATGTCACAGACTTAGTTGGGGTTAGAACTCATAAATTGGTGACAAGCAAATAATTTCTTCTATGAATTATACTCAATATTTAGAAGTTCTGGAGCAAAAGCAAATTGTTTAAAATGGTTTTACCAACCTTGGTGTCTGGAGAGGTTACTGGAAAAGAATGATGAACAAAAGCTGTGTAGATATTATTGAAAAGAGTTTCAGGAAACGAAACAAAGAATAGGAAAGGGAATCAAGGAAATAGAAATTCTTATTCAGTGCGATACTTGTCATAATGTCCGATACTGAATTCACATGCTAGAAGATTCTAAAGTGCTGAGATAGAGTTGAGAAGATTGAATACTCAGAAGAGTCTCTATGGAAGAAAATCACAAATACTGCATTTGATAGCTGATTTTAAACACCTGATCTTTCTCTCTTCTCCTGAACTCCCTTGCTCCTTCCCATCTTTCTACCTTTCCTTTCACTTTCTTTCTTTCCTTTTAGTTTCTCTTATCATCTCCCTCTTCACTCCCTTCTTTTTCCAAGAAACATTTAGTGACTGTTTTGATCACAGTGAAGGGATTGTTGTTGTTGCTGTTGTTGTTTTTCAACTGCTGTACTTTAAATTTCAAATAACTTACCTTATTTCCTTTTGTAGGTTCTGGCTGATAGATTGTCGGCAAATCCAGGAATCTGTTACCTTTGCATCACAAGTGTATAGAGAAATTATCTGTGTACCATATATGGCCAAATTTGTTGTGTTTGCCAAGTCACATGACCCCATTGAAGCCAGGTTGAGATGTTTCTGCATGACTGATGATAAGGTGGATAAGACCCTTGAACAACAAGAAAATTTTGCTGAGGTGGCCAGAAGCAGGGATGTAGAGGTACTGTATTTACAAAAATAATTTGTATTGACATGGTGTTTATACCCTTACTAATATATTATATTTAAAATAGTATTTAATAAATAGAGCTATAAAAAAAAAGACCAATCCACATTTTGATCAGTTAGAAGGTCGAGGTCCAAAATCAGCCATTCTTAACCTGTTTGGGTATAGGGACAGTCTCAGTGTGTATAAGTAGATAAAAGGACTCTGTTGAAGATTATTTTGGGAAAAATTATGAGTTATTGGTAAAGTATATAACTGACTGTAATAGTTTAGATGTCTTTATCTTTCCTTGTTGTTTCCTATTATTGTTTAATAGTAAAGAAAGCCGTTGGGAAGTATATCCTTTGTGTAAATGTGAAAGTACCATATCCAGGACTTTTCTACATTACTTTTTCTTATTTTGGGTTTTTTTTTTTTTTTTTTTTTACCAGTGGGCCTTTGGATTTTGAAGTCAAGTTACCTGATTCATTATGATGTCAAAAATTACCCAGTCAGAAATTCAAATGTGGGACTTAAAGAGATATTGGTTTTGGAGGGGTAACATGAAACTATTAGAAATGAAAACATTAAAACTGCCACCATGCATTTGAAGATTCCTGTAATTCCTATACCAGTAAGAAGAGGAAGGGGGTACTAGCACATGCTTTGTCACCGATAAGACAAAAATGTCAGTCAGCAATTTAAAGATTATATATGTGTATTTTAAGAATTTTCATGGTCCAAGTAGCATCACCACTTTTTTTATGTAAATAACACGTGATAATTACAGCTATTATACTCTATGTTATTTTTCTCTGTTTTCATCAGGTACTAGAAGGAAAACCAATCTATGTGGATTGTTTTGGCAACCTGGTGCCATTAACCAAGAGTGGCCAACATCATATATTCAGTTTTTTTGCCTTTAAAGAAAACCGACTTCCTCTCTTTGTCAAGGTAATATATACATGAAATTTTGCAATGCCTTTTATTTAAGATCAAGTAAGGATTTGATTTCCTTTAGGAGGAGATAATATTTGCTTTTCAATGATTTCCAGTAATTTTTTTAAACCATATCTATGAAACTTTAAAGTCCTCTAAAACCAAACACTTTTGTTTTTGAGGTTCAAATTCATAAGGCTGAGAATTAGGACGGATAGACAATTTGTTATTTAGAAAAACTGGCCATTTTTCCCAAATTTTGAAAGAAGTCTCTTTCTTCTTTTTTACTATATTTCTTTTAAATATTTATGCTTAATTTTTAAAGATGCATGAATATCATTAATGTGGAGACCAAAAGAGTTCTAAGTGACAATATTTTGTAATAGAAGCTCTCAAAGGACCCAGGGTCTCACTTAATCTAGTAAGAAATTATCCCAGATAGAGCTGTGAATTGGATATATTTTAAAAAATTCATCCAGCAAACGTTTATGGAGACACTTCACTACACCATGAATCTGTTGTCTCTGTTTAAGTTGCGTTTAAGAACGTTAATCCAAGTTAGGAATTTGGCCTTCATGGACACACATTTCATTCTAGAGTCCAATTATAAAGAGGGACAAAAATGTGTGATGGAGAGATTCATGAAATTAAAAGGAAGTAATAATTCTGTTATCTATTTCTCCAGTCACTCAGTTTTTTCTTATTTCTCAGTGTATTTCACTGTTCTAGAAGTCCTAATAATGTTCAATCCTCACAAGATAGAAGCTGGTCTCCATCAGTTTTTATTACACTGACTTTAGACTACTAATTCCCAACAGTTTGTCAGCAGTGACTTATTTTAATCCCTTATTATTTTCCAAGTATATGTCAGTACACCTCTTTTAACTTTTTAAAAAATCTATTAAGCTTTCCCCAAATCTCCTCTGAGTCTTTTGTGGTGCCATTTCTGGTTTGATTGTTTTGCCTGCTTAAAGAGAAGTTCTGTAGATCATCACGTTAAGCTATAACTGCCGAGTGGTAATGGATCCATTTAACGCAAATGGGTGTATAACTAAGCTAATACTTGGTATTGTTGATGTGCAAAATCATTCTATAAACAACCAAATACAGAAATGAGCAAAGGACTTAGACATTTCTCCAAAGAAGTTATATGGATGGCCAATAAGCATATGAAAAGATGCTCAACAGCTTAATGAAATTCAAATTGAAATCACAATGAGATACCACTTTGTACCCATTAGGTTTGCCATTGTTAAAAAATGAAATAACTAACAAATGTTGGCAAGGATGTGGAGAAATTGGAACCTTGATTATTGCTGGTGGGAATACAAAATGATGTAGCCACTGTGGAAAACAGTTTGATGATTCCTCAAAAATTTAAACATAGATTAGCATATGGTCCAGCAATTCAACTTCTAGGTGTATACCCAAGAGAACTGAAAGCAGGGACTCAAACAGTCACTTGCACAGCAGTGTTCATAAGAGCATTATTCATAACAGCCAAAAGGTGGAAACATCCCAAATATCCATTGACAGGTGAATGGATAAATGAAATACGGTATATACATACAAAGGAATATTATTCACCCTTAATAAGGAATGAAATTCTGATATAAGCTATAGCATGGAGGAACCTCGAGGATATATCCTAAGTGAAATTAGCCAGACACAAGGGGACAAATATTCAATGTTTCCACTTAACATGAGGTACCTAGAGTGGTCACATGCATAGAGTCAGAAAACAGGATAGTAGTTGCCAGGGGAGGGAGGCAAGGGAGGAATGGGAAGCTATTGTTTAATGCAAACAGGGTTTCAGTTTGTGAAGATGAAAAAGTTCCAAAGATGAATGGGGGTAATGGTTGGACAACCACGTGAATGTATTTAATGCCGCTAAAAACTGTGTGTGTAAAAATGGTTGAAATGCTAAGTTTTATATTATGTATATTTTAACACAATTTTTTTAAAGAATGAAACTTTGATATATGTTGCAATATGATTGAACCTTGAAAATATCATGCTAGGTAAAATAACCTAGAATCAAAAGGATAACTCTATCCTTTGTATTGTATAACTGTCTATTCAAGGTACCTGGAAGAGGCAAACTGATAGAGACAGAAAGTAGAATAGAGGTGACTGAGGGCAGGCAAGAGGAGAATGGGGAGTTCTTGCTTAATGGGTACAGAGTTTCTGTTTGGGATCATGGAAAATTCTGCATAGTAGTGATGATTGCACAAGTTTGTGAATGTGCTTAATGCCACTAAATTGAACACTTAAAAATGGTAAGTGTAAAAATGGACGTGGTAAATTTTATGTATATCTTACAGCAATTTTTTAAAAGCCGAATGATTTTTTTAAAGTCATTCTAAATGATAATAGCAAAAGAAAGGAACACCTCTAAATCCTTGGCATTATCAATGAATTTATTTCTTCCTGATTCTTTTGAGTATCCTCTAATTAAAATAAATTATATACATCATATCTGGGTGAAGCATGTATGCCTTTTTCCTTCAAGGTACGTGATACGACTCAGGAACCTTGCGGGCGACTATCATTTATGAAAGAGCCCAAATCCACAAGAGGCCTGGTGCATCAAGCTATTTGCAACTTAAACATCACCCTGCCAATTTATACAAAGGTATTGTCAAATCTGCTATAGTGCACTTCAGTCTGTATAGGATTTAATTTTCAAATCCTTTAAAATAAAACCAAAAGCATTGAATGCAAGCACATATAACAGTCATTTTTAAAAGATGTTTATTTATTTTGAGGGTTGGGGGGGTGGAGAGAGAGAGAGAATGAATGAATGAATGAATGAATGAATGAATTCTAAGCAGCCTCCATGCTCAGTGTGGAGCCAGACACAGGACTCGATCTCACAACTGTGAGATCACAACCTGAACTGAAATCAAGAGTAGGACATTTAACTGACTGAGCCGCCCAGGCACCCCACCAGATACTACTTTCTATTTAAACCTCTCACCATTACAGAATTCCTTGCTTACTCTGATCAAGTTGAAAATGACAACCGAATGAATTAAATGTCGGGGATAACTTTATTTGATTACTTAGAACAATTTTAACCAGTATCTTTTCCATAGAAAGCTCGCATGTGGCAGCCTATAGGGGGCTGCAGCAGGTTGTCAGAGTGTGTACTAGAGGTTGGGGTGGAGGGTGAGTAGTGGCAGGTGAGACTTGGAGGAGAAGTAGAAATACATTTAAAACCCTAAATCTTGACTCCACAAAAAAAGCATTTTCTACACTTCTTTTTAACCCATGATGGTCTATTTTTCTTAACCACTTGTTCTTATAAATAGAGATGAGTCACATAGAGAAAAGCTCATAGCATCATGTTTTAATATTGCAAATTCTGATTCTGTGATAAAAACGAAACATTATCTGTATATGTAAACTTACATGTTATTCCAGTAATTAGAACAGAGCAATAGGTAGTATCCATCCAAATGAGCATAATCTAATCTCACTCCAGTTGATGCGAAATGTACTTTCGGTTTATAGATTTGTAAGTCACTGAAACAGAATGCCATATAAGAACCTTAACAACATATATACTGCTGTGCAGTCCACCTGCGTGACATATAAAGATGAATGAACTTTGTCTCCGATTTCAGTGAGCTTCAATGTGCGATGAAAGAAAGAATTTCCTGTATTGTTACACTGTATTTCTAAGTCAGTACATATTATTAATGCTGTGATGGTCCAGGACAGCTTTCCATTTAGCAGCTCAAAGCAAAAAGGAAAATAATGACAACATTGTACACTTCAGATATACTTTAGAATTTAGTAGTTCCTTATTATAATAGAACTTCTAAATATTACCTGTATATTCAAAATATATTCACCGTATGTTTTTTTGTGGCTTTTAAGATTTTCAGCCAGCGTCTGTAATGACTGGGATATTCATCATCATTTCTGTAGACATGGGCATCAAATCCACTAAATGTCAAGCCTTAAGGCTGCTAGTAACCTAGTATCTGAAATGAATATGTTTATAATTTTAGTTCCTTTGACTAATAAATTAGCATATAATGTTGGTTCTTTTGCCTCTTCAATCTACAGACTTTGGCATTTAAATCAATCCTTTTTTAAATTTTTGTGCCTGTCTTCTATAAGCTCTTAGAAAAAAAAAAAGTATGCTGTCTGTATGCTTGCCTGTTGATGTTTGTTGGCAACATATTAAATCTTTTCTTTTCTTCTAAATACTGTCTACTCTTTCTGCTCTTTTTTCTATCTTGCATGGCATCTTGGGGCGGCAAGGAATCAGAGTCAGATCAAGAACAGGAGGAAGAGGTAATTATATGACACTGTTGCTTGTTGATGGCTGTATTTGCTCTAACCATTAAGAAGAACATGTAGTTAACCTGTGTTCTAAGAAGAGTTATACAGTTGTTAGTAATTGAAGGGTCACGGTCTTTCTTAACCTCTCTGAGCCTCTGTTTTCTCATCTCATCTCGTAGACTCAATTCAAAGAATAGTAAAGCGTTCCCCTGTAAATTGTTACCCTGTCTCTGTGCAGTAATATATGTTTCCCTACCAACTACTGAAGGTCAGACTATTATTTCATTTCTCAAAGCTTGATCTGGAGATGTCTGGGGGTCAAAACTTGTTTTTAATGCTACTGAGACATTATTTGCCTTTTATTTCCCATATCTCCACAAGCTGTGGAGGAGTCTTCCGGGGGACTGCATTACATATGATGAATATCATCACTCTGACTCTGGCATATTGCTTGTGTATATTTGGGTTCTAGCATTTTCTCAGTTTTAATGTATGAAACAGATATTTACTTGTGTATATCAAACATAAACAGAAGTTCTTCAAGGTTCTCAGTCCCTTTTTAGGAGTGTAAAGGAGCCTTAGGACCACAAAGTTTGAGAACCACTGAGACCAGAAACTATAAGTTTTGAGTGTATAGCTCAACCATTAGCCTATAATATTATAATGCAGATCTCTACTAATAATGAGCATTTCTCATAAAATAGATTCTTTATTAAGTGCTCCACATACCTCATAAGCACTAATGTCTCACAATTGCCCTGTGAGGGCTATGCTGTCATATCATAGATGCTATATCATAGGTGAAGAAAGCGAGTCTTAGAGAGGTTACCTTGAATAAAGAACCATTTGAATTAGACCTCTTCAGGCACATGTGTGTTTGTTTTCCTTCTAAAGATTTGAAGGTGCCCAAACATTATCATAGAAATGAAAGAAATCATTGGGAAATACCTTCTCCTTTCCTATTTACATGCTGGTTCCTGTTTCTAAGATAGACAAATGCAGTTGTTAATAATTGCACATAAATATTTTCAATAATACTAGTTTTATATTTTTAATGTTAGTCTGATGGATTTTGAATACAAAAACATAAAGAAAAATATAATAAATACTCTTGTACTCACCAGCCCAAAATGTAAGGCCTTGTCAGTGCAGAGGATCCCCCTGAATTCACTTTTCCTCCTACTCTGGCAGTGGAGCAGGACAAGAGGGGTGATTATAGACTCATGGTCCCACCATGTGTAACCATATACATAGTACACTGCAACAAGACTGATGTCATCCTTTCCCTCAACTGGAGAGTCACTCTTTTGGCTCACATATTCTGTTTCCCTCCTGCACTTGGTGCTTCTATCACCAGAGCTGTTCAAAATGGTACCTACACACCTTCTTAGAAGAGCAATGCAGTTTTAAAACCATGGTTTTTTAACGTTTATTTGGGAGAGAGAGAGAGAGAGAGAGAGCGCGAGCGTGCACATGCGCGCGCCCAAGTGGGGGAGGGGCAGAGAGAGAGGGAGACACAGCATCTGAAGCAGGTTCCAGGCTCAGCTCAACTCCGGGCTGATGGCTCAGAGCCTGACGTGGGGCTTGACCCCACAAACTGTGAGATCATGACCTGAGCCGAAGTCGGACATTTAACCGACTGAGCCACCCAGGTGCCCCTCAAACCATTTTTGCTGTGTTTAAGTGAGTTTCTTGTGTTAGGTTTATGATTACTCTATTGAGTATTCTCAGGAGCTGTTCAGGGCAGTAAATCCAGTTTCCTGGATCCTTTTCAGGGTTTGGAATTTTGGCTTGTAATTAATGATACTGAAACTACTTCCGTAGAATGTATTACCTGGCATGCTCTTTGTTCTTTCCTTCTTTTTCACAACTACATTGACACTTACTGTCTAACCCCTATTTTGCACTTTTCCTGGCCTTTCACCTAATAAATATGTATTTCTAACATCAAACACACCCTGGATCACATCTTCCTAGGAACGACATGTTAAAAAGCACTTTCCACCTATAGCGCCTAGAAAGGAGATTTGTTTTTTCAAAGTTAGGATAAGAATCCAGGAGACTCTCAGGAAGAACTGTAGCAAAGACCTTCCTCTGGTTTATGGTGTCTCCCCATGGCTGTGATTATCAATAGGAGCTTACTTGCACATCAGGGGCTGTGAAACAAGACGCAATTTGTAACCATTCAATTTGTGTATCTTTTCTTTCAGATCGATATGACATCAGAAAAAAGTAAGATTTTAAATAAAATTGAATTTGTTTGAAAGCTGGCTACAATAAAGAGAAGCATGAATTAAGATGCAAGCTAGTTGCCATTACTAACCACTATAATTATTATATTTTTATATTGTCCTTATTAATCATTAATGTATATTTAGAAAAGCAGCTTGGCCAGTTAAATTACAAAAATATCTTAATGAGCTAATTAGCAGTAAAATGCAATTATTATTCATCTAAGCATTCACTTTCTTTTGATACCCCTGTTAACCCTGCTACTGCTGTTATGCTTGTTTAGAAACCCACCCTACCGTTTTTGTCCATTTGTTAGCATAACATTGTCATCTCATTTTTTTTTTTTTTTTTTAAGCACTGACATGACAGTATCACTTTTTATATCAAGCAACACTGACTTGGGCAGAGGGCTCATTATTTTTGTAGGCTACACCTGCAAAAGTGATACTGTCTTAATAGTTCTCAGCTAAAGCTAACCCTCCCCCCACCCCCACCACCTAGCACCTCTTACTGTGGTGAAGTGTAACTGACTTCTTTAGGGCTGAGGTCTAACGGACTTTTGTGAAAACTTTCTGGGGAAGAAAAAAAAAAAGAACCAAGAATGCAAAGATCAAAAACTCCTGGATGAAATTATTAATCACAACAGTGTGCCATTATAGGGCTAAGTTTAAATAATGGTGCAAATCCCAAACATAATTTAGTACAGACACAACTGGTTTTCACAGACCTTAAGAGAGCTGTCTTAGAACTCGTTTCCGGTTTGTAGCAATCCATTAACAGTTTAGTGTTTTGGCCTGTTTCTGGCTTCTTGTGTGGAAAAAGTTGAATTTTTCAGGTTTCTTTTTTGTTTTTATGCCCCAAATGGTATAGGGGAAAAAATACCAATTTTTAACGTTTATTCATTTAAAAATTCATTTTTATTCACTGTATTTCAGGGTGCTAATTCCAAAAGGAGGAAACATAGGACCATGTTTAATGACCACCAGATGTGGTCATCTGACCCTGTGCAATGATCTGGGGGTTTTTTTGGGTTTTTTGGTTTTGTTTTTTTTTGAAGACTTAGTACAATGTGAATTACAACTAAGTTATTGGAATACTTTTGATTGAGTCTCTTTGCTCTTATATTAAATTGACATTCAGGACTAGATTATTTGAAATTCTGAATGTTTTCATTGGCTTATACTTGAATAAATTTACATCAATATAAATTATTTTAATATGTCTTTATATATGCATATTCACAGAGTATGTCTCCTCAACAAGTGCTGATTCTCTCAAGGCACTTTTATTTGTTAAAAAAGTGACATTATTATTGCATTAATTAACTCCTTTTCTTAAAAAGAGATTTTGTTTTATTATCTTGCTTTCTTCTTCAGGGCTACTAGGTTTATTTAAATGGCCTTTCTTTTGTTCCTTGAATGCTAGCTAGTAGAAGTTAAAATTTAATACACCCCCCCCCCACTGCTCAGTCATTTAAAAAAGGAAAAAAAAGTTACTGTGTTGCTATGATGACCCAGATTCTAGGTGTTATAAATATATTTTAAAGCTTAAATATAGACTCATGTTTGGTTTTCTTTTACTTTAAAGACAATCATTAAATGATCTTCATCTAGGTGTAAAATAATCTCTAAAGAAGGGTTCTATTGAAGAGACACTTTCCCAATTCTTTTCAAGAGCAAATCCTGAACGAGTTTGAGTTTTCCTTTTTTGCTGTGAATGGGTGCAGGTCCCCACTACCTATACCTCAAATATAAGACACTCAGCACCTTAGGTACAGACTTGTGTGGAATTAAATACGCCTCACCACAGTAACGTTTTACATACTTGTTCTAATTTCCAACCCATCCTCCTGCCCGTGCATTTCAGCAAGGCCACCCTGGCCACCGGTTTTCCTTCACCTTTGCTTTGCATGGAAATAACTTGGCTTACATAAACTGTGCGTGTGTCCTGTGTGACTGTCTCTGATTTGGATTGCCATGCATCACATTTTAACTTTGGACTCACATATATGTTTAATCACAGTTGTTGTTTGGTTGTTTTCTTGTTTTTCCTTTCCTTTCCTTTTTTCCCTCCTTGGTCTGTCCGTTATGTGTCTAAACCAGGAGGTTGCTCCAAGGAAAGGACCATGCCTCTTAGCACCAGACCATTTGTTTCATTGTTAGGTGTGAATTTCCCTTAGATGAAATGCCGGTTTGCAGCTGATTCAGACATCTTCAATATAGTCATTGTATAATGGCAGAACAAAACATACTGAATTCCTTATTTTTTATATGATTAAAAAACACATATACATCATTAGAAGGCATTCTGAGTTTGCTACTACTGGCTTTCTCCTAGAGGAAATCAACTTTCTGCAATTTCTAATGCTTTTTTCCGTTTTTTCCCATGTTTATATTTTTTTCAACATTGATCTGTAACATCTGAACAATCTTGAGATACCTCTGTGTAATTTCACTGCGTTCGTTCTTTGTTGTGATCTGTGATGGGGTGTGTGTGTGTGTGTGTGTGTGTGTGTGTGTGTGTGTCTGTCTGTCTTGGCTATTTGTTACAGCTTTGTTGTATGTGTGAATGTGCTACAAGTGAGAAAATTAAGCAAGTTATTTCCTGCTCATTTTTCCTTTTCAGTTTTTTTTTTTCCGTTAGCCTTGCTTTGCTTTTGTATCCTGAGACCTTGTGGCTCCACCATTCCCAGCCCATTTTGTTGTCCCTCCCGCCACAACAGGAAAAGACACTGTGTTGTTTCAGTCCTGATTACATTTGCCAATATATTTTTTGATTTCCATTTTACTTTCAATGTTTTTCATTCACATCAAAGATGATGAGACAGAATCTACAGAAACATCTGTCCTGAAAAGTCATCTGGTTAATGAAGTTCCTGTCCTAGCCAGTCCGGACTTGCTCTCTGAAGTTTCTGAGATGAAACAAGATTTGATCAAAATGACCGCCATCTTGACCACAGATGTATCTGATAGGGCAGGTTCTATCAAAGTGAAGGAGCTGGTGAAGGCTGCTGAGGAAGAGCCAGGAGAGCCTTTTGAAATTGTTGAAAGAGTTAAAGAGGACTTAGAGAAAGTGAATGAAATCCTGAGAAGTGGAACCTGCACGAGAGATGAAGGCAGTGTGCCGAGGTCTCAGTCGGAGAAAGAATTAGTGGAAGAGGAATGGGTAATTGTCAGTGATGAGGAAATAGAGGAGGCTAGGCTAAAAGCACCCTTAGAAATCACCGAATACCCATGTGTAGAAGTTAGGATAGATAAAGAGGGTGACGTAAAAGTAGAGAAAGACTCAACTGGGCTAGTGAACTACCTTACTGAGGATCTAAAGTCGTATGTGTCTCCTCATGAAAAGAAACAGCAGACAGCTCAAGAGATAGCAGGGGAGAAATGTGAGGCCCTGGCTGTGGGCAGGAGCTCTGAAAATGAAGGGAAAGATGCACCCCCAGGTGAGACACAGAGTGCACAGAAACAACACAAACCAAGCCTGGGCATAAAGAAGCCAGTGAGAAGGAAATTAAAAGAAAAACAGAAACAAAAAGAGGAAAGCGTACAAGGTAGTACAGAAAAAAGTGAACTTAAAAAATGTAGTTCCGAAGAGTCATTAGATGAAGACACCGGTTTAGCCCCTGAGCCTCTTCCCACCGTAAAGGCCACTTCACCTTTGATAGAAGAGACTCCCATTGGTTCCATAAAGGACAAAGTAAAGGCCCTTCAGAAACGAGTGGAAGATGAACAAAAAGGTCGAAGCAAGTTGCCTGTCCGCGTCAAAGGCAAAGAGGATGTGCCAAAAAAGATAACCCACAGGACACATCCAGCTGTATCACCCTCTCCGAAGTCAGAGAGGCATGGACCAGCATCACCCTCTTCTAAAACAGAAAGACACTCTTCTCTTTCCGCCTCTACAAAAACTGAAAGGCATTCTGCAATATCACCATCAAGTAAAACTGAGAAACACTCCCCTGTGTCTCCCTCTGCAAAAACTGAAAGGCACTCACCTGTGTCATCAAGTAAAACTGAGAAACACTCACCTGTGTCACCCTCGACAAAAACTGAAAGACACTCCCCTGTGTCATCTACAAAAACAGAGAGACACCCACCTGTTTCACCTTCAGGTAAAATGGACAAACGCCCACCTGTATCGCCTTCTGGGAGAACAGAGAAACATGCCCCAGTATCACCCGGGAGAACAGAAAAACGCTTGCCTGTATCACCAGCTGGAAGAATGGAAAAGCATCCACCTGTATCAACCTCTGGGAAAACTGAGAAACACTTGCCTGTGTCGCCTTCTGGGAAAACAGAAAAGCAACCACCTGTATCCCCCACCTCAAAAACAGAAAGAATCGAGGAGACCATGTCTGTTCGGGAGTTGATGAAGGCTTTCCAGTCAGGTCAGGACCCATCTAAACATAAGACTGGACTCTTTGAGCACAAATCCGCAAAACAAAAGCAGCCACAAGAAAAAGGCAAAGTTCGGGTAGAAAAAGAAAAGGGGCAGATGCCAACCCAGAGAGAAACACAGAAAACAGAGAGTCACACAATCAAACGAGGTCAGAGATTTGTGGTAACGGGAGTTACCGAATCCAAAAGAGCGGTCCGTGCTTCCTCCATAGGGCTTAAGAGAGAAGAGGTAGCTGTAGAGAAGGAGAAAGTTCTTGGCCACAAAACACCTGAACCTGTTCAGTCAGCACCAGAAGAAGAAAGCCATAAAGAGAGCGAAGTCCCCAAAGAAAAGCTGGCAGATGAACAGGGAGACCTGGATCTCCAGATCAGCCCAGACAGGAAGACCTCCACTGACTTTTCTGATGTCATTAAGCAAGAATTGGAAGACAATGACAAATACCAACAGTTCCGAATGAGTGAGGAGACTGAAGAAGTACAGCTTCACCTAGACCAAGTGCTCACTAGTCCTTTCAACACAACATTTCCACTAGATTACATGAAAGATGAATTTCTTCCAGCTCTGTCTTTACAAAGTGGTGCTTTGGATGGCAGTTCTGAGAGCCTAAAGCCTGAAGGGGTGGCAGGTTCTCCATGTGGCAGCCTGATGGAAGGGACCCCTCAGATTAGTTCAGAAGAAAGCTACAAGCATGAGGGCCTAGCAGAGACCCCTGAGACAAGCCCAGAAAGCCTTTCTTTCTCACCAAAGAAAAATGAGGAGCAAATTGGGGAAATAAGCGAACCTACCAAGTTAGAAGCACCAACAGAAATTCGTTCTGAAAAAGAACATCCCTCAATAAAAGACACTACTGATGGTTCTGAAGAGCAAGGTGCTCTAGTCACTGAAGGCACAGAGCCCTCAGCTGAGTGTTTGCTGAAGGAGACCACCCTAGAGCCTTCCAAAGACACATGCCCCAAACAAGAAGATGATTCCCTTGGCAGCTGTAGTGTGTTAGCAAAAGAAACACCCAAAGAATTGCCTGAGGAAGCATCCTCTGATGAGGGTCAACTTAAATATGGTGGTTCAGCCCACAAGACACAAACTGATACTGAAGCTCAGAAATCCACAACCACCAAGCCCTCAGATGAGACCAAGTCCTCTCCACTGCCTGATGCTTCTGTAAAGACAGGCACAGGGGCTGAATCAAAGCCCCAGGGAGTAGCTAGAAGTCCCCAAGGGTTAGAACTTGCACTCCCTAGCCGAGATAGTGAGGTCCTCAGCCCTGGTGCTGATGAGTCATTTGCAGTGAGCCACAGAGACTCCCTGGAAGCCAGCCCTGTGCTAGAGGATAACTCCTCACACAAAACTCCAGATTCTCTGGAGCCAAGTCCTCTGAAAGAATCCCCTTGCCGTGACTCTCTTGAAAGCAGTCCTGTGGAACCAAAGATGAAGGCTGGAGTTCTCCCAAGTCACTTTCCTCTTCCTGCAGCCGTAGCCAAAACAGAAATCTTCACGGAAGTGGCCTCGATGCGGTCCCGGCTGCTCCGAGACCCAGACGGCAGTGCTGAAGATGACAGTCTTGAGCAGACATCACTGGTAGAGAGCTCAGGGAAGAGCCCTCTTTCTCCTGACACCCCCAGCTCTGAAGAAATTAGCTATGAGGTTACGCCCAAAGCCACAGATACAAGCACACCCAAACCAGCTGTAATTCATGAATGTGCAGAGGAGGATGACTTGGAAAATGGGGAGAAAAAGAGATTTACACCTGAAGAGGAAATGTTTAAAATGGTAACCAAAATCAAAACGTTTGATGAACTTGAACAAGAAGCAAAGCAGAAAAGGGACTACAGAAAAGAACCCAAGCAAGAAGAATCTTCTTCATCCTCTGACCCAGATGCTGACTGTTTAGCAGGTGTGGATGAACCAAAACGTATGGAGAGTGTAGAGGATGAAAACAATGTCCCTGTGGTAGTAACATCAGAGAGCAGAAAGGCTTCTTCCTCCTCAGAAAGTGAACCTGAGTTGGCACAGCTGAAACAAGGTGCTGACTCAGGCCTCATACCAGAGCCAGTTATTCGAGTGCAGCCTCCTTCCCCACTTCCATCCAGCATAGACTCCAATTCTAGTCCTGAAGAAGTACAGTTTCAGCCTATTGTTTCCAAACAATACACTTTCAAGATGAATGAAGATACTCAGGAAGAATCAGGTAAATCAGAGGAAGAAAAAGATCATGAACCCCACATACCTGAGGACAGTCATACCATTTCTTCCAGTGGCCCAGATACATCTTATGATGATCTGAACAGATGTGCTGATCAACCAGAAGTCTGTGATGGCCATGAGTGTGAGGCTGGGAGTCCTAGTGGCTCAGTAACTCCTGTATCTTCAGGTCTCCGCAGCCCCACTGGGGGAGAAATCAATGAACAGCTAGTTATCCATAAAGAACCATTACCTCTCCAAGACACTGATGACAAAAACATAGAAGAAGAAGAGCTTAATGTTTCTAGAGTGGAATCTCTACAAGTAGATTGCCCCAGTGAAAGCTCTTCATCTTTGTCCTCTTTTCCTCATTGTCCAGCATCTGAAGGAAAAGAATTAGATGAAGACATCGCCTCTCCATCTTCTTCAAAAATGGAAGACACCAAAACTGACCAAGAATTTGAGAACTCACCAAAGGACCATTCCACTCAAGACTCGTCGATTACTACTCAAACAGATAAATTGTCCATGGATGTTCCTGTGTCTGACCCAGCTGAGACTGATGAAATCTACGATCCTCAAATAATAAGCCCTTATGAAAATGTTCCTTCCCAATCTTTTTTCTCCAGTGAAGAAAGCAAAACCCAAACAGATGCAGGACACACAAGTTTTCACTCTTCTGAAGTGTATTCTGTTCCCATCAAATCCTCTGTCGAAGATGTAGTGGTAACAAGCTCCTCCAGTGGAACTATTTCAAGTGAAGAATCTAATTTTGAGAACCAAAATATGGAAAAAGAATCCAAACAAGAAAGCACCTTGTGGGAACCTCAATCAGAGAAAGGCCCCTCATCTTTAGAGCCTTCTATACCAAATACAGCAGCAGTCGTTGGTGAACAAATTAGCAAAGTCATCATCACAAAAACCGATGTGGATTCTGATTCCTGGAGTGAAATCCGTGAGGATGATGAAGCCTTTGAAGCTCGAGTGAAAGAGGAAGAGCAGAAGATATTTGGTTTGATGGTAGACAGACAGTCACAGGGCACCACCCCTGACACCACTCCTGCAAGGACCCCAACTGAAGAGGGGACTCCAACCAGTGAGCAAAATCCATTTCTCTTTCAGGAAGGAAAATTGTTTGAGATGACCCGAAGTGGTGCCATTGATATGACCAAAAGGTCCTATGCAGATGAAAGTTTTCACTTTTTCCAAATTGGGCAAGAATCCAGGGAAGAGACTCTCTCTGAAGACATGAAAGAAGGGAGTCCTGCGGCTGAGCCCCCACAACGGGAGACATCAGCTGAGTCACTAGCTCTCTCGGAATCAAAAGAAACAGTGAGTGATGAAGCAGACTTACTTCCAGATGACCTGAGTGAGGAAGTAGAGGAAATACCTGCTTCAGATGCTCAACTTAACTCCCACATGGGGAATTCAGCCTCCACTGAAATATCAACAGAAGAGGCTCCTTCTGTAGGAGCTGAGGACCTCCCCACCATGCATATGGGGGATATGCCTCCTAAGTCCAGTGTGAAACATACATCTTGCCCTGACTCCCCTGAACCAGTCATACAAGTTCAGTTAGATTTTTCCACAGTTACTAGGTCTGTATATTCAGATCGGGATGATGATTCTCCTGATTCTTCCCCAGAGGAACAGAAATCAGTAATTGAAATCCCTACTGCACCCATGGAGAATGTGCCTTCTACTGAAAGCAAATCCAAAATTCCTGTAAGGACTATACCCACGTCAGCCACAGAGCCTCCATCTGTGGAGTATGAGAATTCCCTTTCTGAAGATTTTTTACCCAGCCTGGATGAGGAAAGTAAAGAGGATGAAACGAAACCAAAGTCTAAAATCCCCGTGAAAGCACCTGTCCAAAGAGTAGAGCAGCAGCTTTCGCATCTAGATTCATCTCTCCAGAAAACAGTGGCTCCTCAGGGTCAGGACATGACAAGCAGAGCACCAGATAGTAGAAGCAAATCTGAATCTGATGCCAGTCCTTTGGACTCAAAGACCAAATGTCCAGTAAAAACTAAAAGTTACACTGAGGCAGAAACAGAAAGCAGAGAGAGGGCAGAGGAGCTTGAGTTAGAATCAGAAGAGGGGGCCGCAAGACCAAAGATATTTACATCCCGATTGCCAGTTAAGAGCAAAAGCAACACATCTTCCTGCAAGGGGGCTGTGAGCCCCACAAAAGAAAGTAAGGAGCATTTCTTTGACCTTTACAGGAACTCCATAGAATTCTTTGAGGAGATTAGTGACGAGGCTTCAAAGTTAGTAGATAGGCTTACCCAGTCAGAAAGGGAACAAGAATTAGTTTCAGATGATGAAAGTAGTAGTGCCCTGGAAGTTTCAGTAATTGAAAATCTGCCACCTGTTGAGAACGAGCATTCAATTCCTGAGGACATCTTTGACACAAGGCCCATTTGGGATGAGTCCATTGAGACTCTGATTGAACGCATCCCTGATGAAAATGGCCATGACCATGCTGAAGGTATTTGCCAGCCACTGGGATTCCCTGTGCTACGCATGTCATAAATTTTATATAGTTTTTTGTATATCTTTTATTTGGTGATTTGTGTCTCATTTTCTTTAAGCTTTCTGTAGTGGTTACTGCGTTTGTGTAAGCCCTTTGTGTTTTGTGCTTTCTCTGTGTACTTTTGTCTATGAAAACAATCTCAAGATTGAGTAATGAGAATGCTTATGGAAAACATAAACATGATAAACAGGCAATGGTGACCTTGCCTTTCTCGAGCCGCTGCACGTAAGGCCATGCAAGCTTTGAGTTTTGTTGCTCTGAAGTCCCAGGCTTAGCCTCAAATTAAGCACTTTGGCTTTTGCACATGAATATATTGGGGTTTGTTTCATATGGTAAGGATTCGTTGCTTTTTCTTCTTACCCTTAAATACTTTAAAATAATCTGTACTTAATAATTCTATAATCATTAGGAAGCCATTTGCCCAAGAAGATTTCACATTACCCTGAAATTCCAGTTGTTGTGGATCTGTTTTTGATTCAAAAGGTTGGATTTCAGATACCATTGGTAAACACTTTAAGCAAACAAATATAAGGTAAAAATGTACTTTTTGTTTTAGTAGTAGGTGAATGAAGAATCTACTCTTATCAGGTAAAGCAGACAACAAAAACTCAAACTTTGCATGATTTAAGTGACTGTGAGAGAGGATGATGGCCCTTTGAATTATAAAAAAGGAAACCATAGATGGCTTTGAGAAGTAGCCTCTGGTCTTCCAGTATCTCTACAATAAAGACTATTATTCTTATGTTTGTGTTATGAGAAAATGTCATGATGCCTAAAACGCTGCCCGTTAATTAATTGAGGTTAAAAAATGAATGGGAAAATTACAATTTGTGGAAGTACTGTATATATAGCTTACTTAGTAGTAAGCAGACAAAAATTTCACACAAAAGACATAGGTACCTGTTGAAACAACAGACACACATACATGTGCTTTTATCTTCCCTTCTTCCAAGGTCACCAGGACCAAGGAAGATGTTGTTTCTGGCCACACTGAAAAAACACAGGATGGCCTGATTAACCCATGATCTGTGTCTCTTATGAATCTTGGATGTGATTTCTTTCAGACATGACCTGGAAGCGATCTATGCTACCACAGGCAATAGTGGAGGTCCTAACTAGTTACTCCACTTCTGCATCCCATTTATGATTTTTCTGTTGTTTGATGAACAAGATGATTGTCTTCCAGTGGGCAGTATCTTCTTATATAATTTAAAAAGAAAGTGCTAAAATTAATTACTAGAAATCATTGACTTCTATAATATGTCCAGTGGCTAGTCTTGATTAAAGAGATATGGAAGCAGTTGGTTTTCATGATTTATAATTACATTTATTCCCCATTCCATTCCAGAAATCAGGCAAACACATAACTTAAAATGATTTAAAATATGATAGCTAATTTGTGCTGTTATCAAATATTTGGACAAGTGACTTCCTTTTTTGGATGATCAGTACTATGGTTGCTCTCCTGTCATAGACAACCTTTGGCCATTCTGTTTTTGACCTTCTGTAGATCAACAGGATGAGCAGGAACGGATCGAGGAAAGGCTGGCTTATATTGCTGATCACCTCGGCTTCAGCTGGACAGGTAAAATGAGTGTGACACACTTTTTCACCAAAATTTGCTTCACTTAAATAACAGTGGCATCAGCCATGTGTTGTTAACAATGAACAAATTGTGTGTTTTGTTTCTTTCCTTGAGGAAGACCATGTGGAATAGTGAAAAGAATAATAAACTATGAACTAGAAAATCCAGGCTCTGCATTAACTCACTGTGTGAACCAGGGCAGGCCTTTTATTATCTCTGGAATTTAGAAAAATAATACTTTCTTTTTTGTTTATTTCAAGTTTTTATTTAAATTCTAGTTAACATATAGTGTAATATTGGTTTCAAGAGTAGAACTTAGTGATTAATCGTTTACATACAACACCCAGTGTTCATCACAAGTGCCCTCCTTAATGCTCATCGTCCATTTAGCCCATCCCCTCAGCCACCTCCCCTCCAGCAACCTTCAGTTCTCTAGAGTTAAGAATCTCTTATGGTTTGCTTCCCTATCTTTTTTTCTTCCCCTTCTCCTACGCTCATCTGTTTTGTTCCTTAAATTCTACATATGAGTGAAATCATATGGTATTCGTCTTTCTCTGACAGACTTGTTTTGCTTAGTATAGTACACTCTAGCTCCATCCACGCCATTGCAAATGGTATACACACACCACAACTTTATCCATTCATCAGTCGATGGACATGTCGACTAGTTGCATAATTTGCCTATTGTTGCTAATGCTGTTGTAAACATCAGGGTGAATGTGCTCCTTTGAATCAGCATTTTTGTATCCTTTGGATAAATACCTAATAGTGCAATTGCTGGGTCATAGGGTACTTCTATTTGTAACTTTTTGAGGAACTTCCATATCATTTTCCAGAGTGGCTGCACCAGTTTGCATTCTCACCAACAGTGTAAGAGGGTTCTCCTTTCTCCACATTCTCCTCAACATCTGTTGTTTCCTGTGTTATTAATTTTAGCCATTCTGACAGATGGGAAGTTTAAATTTGTATTTCTTTGATAATAAGTGACGTTGAGCATCTTTTCATGTGTCTGTTAGCCATCTGTGTGTCTTCTTTGGAAAAATGTCTAGTCATGTCCTCTGCCCATTTCTTAACTGGATTATTTGTTTTTTTGGGTGTTGAGTTTGATAAGTTCTTTATAGATTTTGGATACTAATGCTTTATCAGATATTTCATTTGCAAATATCTTCTCCCATTCTGTAGGTTGCCTCTCAGTTTTGTTGATTGTTTCCTTTGCTGTGCAGAAATGATGAAGTCCCAATAATTCATTGAAAAATAGAACTTTAAATTAGGAGATTTGATAATATGCTACATGTCACCATCCTCCTTTGGGAGCTATGGATACCTAAACTTTGGGGAGATGACTGTGTTTCAAAATCATTGTGAGACGTAATTGTCATAAAATTTGGTTGGAGATGTAACCCAGGGCTCCCTATTTTAGATACCTTATATTAGATATCTTCATTGTGAACAGTACTAAAATTTGCTTTGGATGCCTGTTGAAATACATATGAGTAAGATATTTAACTAATTTTCTGAGAGATTAGGATATTTAAGCATAAAAGCTATAATGTATGTTAAATAATTTTTTAAAGGAAAGTGAATTATGGAATCAGTATGATGCATAGAATTCCGTAAAACCTTTAACAAAGGTAATTGATAACAAAACAGAAAGAATAGTCCTGTCCTCACTTTTAAACATTTTAAAGCTATTGTTAATAATAATCAGATTTATTTAATTGAGCGATTTAGGGAAAGGAAGGACATCAAAATATCCATGATTGACAAATAGGTAACATTCAGAATTACTTAGTTTGTTTTTTAAATAAGTGTGTTTGTGTATAAAGCGTAGTATCTGTATACTCGTTGAAAATTCAAGCCCCACAACTATACAGGATGGTATAAAATGAAAAGTAAATAAGTTTTTCACACCTACATCTGGTCTTCTAACACCATGCCTCAAAAGTAACTGCTTACACTTTCTCATGTATTCCAAAAAAATATACAATACCCACATCTATGTCTGTTATTTAAAAGTAAGCACAATTTTCCCCAGTAATATTCCTTGTAAATATTCCATCAGGGTAAACATATCTATTCATTCTTTGAAACGGCTATTTAATTTTTACTGTATGGAAGTATCATACTTTTACCAGTGGCCTTTATTGCTGGATATTTAGGTTGTTTCCTGTTAATGACAAATATCCTAGTGCATTGGTGTATTTTCATGAGTATCTCTACAGGGCACATTACTAGAAGTAGAATTGAATATCTGGATAAAGGGTATTTATATTTTTAGTTTTGTAAGATATCGGCAAGCTGCCCTCCAAAGAAGACACTCATTTACACTCAGTCACTCATACCACAATGTATAAGTGTCCAAATACAGTGTTAGTGGTAGACTTTAAAGGAAAAATTTGTGGCTTTTCCCCTAGGTCAGTTAATGCTTCCCAGACCTTTTATTCATGTGACATCCAATCAAAGGAGTTTAGCCAACCACCATAATCTAACCACAGCCAGTATTTACCCAAGTATCCAGAAGTAGGATTTATAGTACTTAAAACATTGCCTAATGATGATTAAAAGTGAGAAACAGTCTATAACTCCTATTTTTAGTAATTTATTTTTCATTATCTTGGTTAAGAGTATAGGCCTGTATGAATGGTCTCTTCTGCATTTTGGAATTAATTGAGCCTGAATTGTACATATTTGTATCAACAGTTGTCTCAAACTTAGTGATTCCACAATGAAAGTTATTGATTCTATATCCAGTTTTAATAAAATCCACAATTAGTGCTAGAAGAACAAAGACCTATTGAGAGTCACTTCTAATACATAGGGGAGAAAATGAACCCTATTACAGCAATACAAAGAATACATCACTTACAAAATCACAAGGCAAGGTGTTAGAGACTCAAATGTTGAAGTTACTGTATTTAGAGTAATATTTTCTTGTCTAGAATTAGCAAGAGAACTGGATTTCACTGAGGAGCAAATTCATCAAATTCGAATTGAGAATCCTAACTCCCTCCAAGACCAGAGTCATGCACTATTGAAGTACTGGCTGGAAAGGGATGGGAAACATGCTACCGGTAGGTGGGAAACTGTATGTAAAAAGCATTAGGCTAAAGGTTGGGGTATATGTCTCATTCAACAAGCCCTCTCTTGCAAATTCAGTAAAATAATAACAAATGCCATCAATCTGAAGTGCTACTGTAAGCAAATGAGAACAAGCTATGATATTTCTAAAATATGCATGTTGCATAAAAATTCTTATATTCCCATGAACAATGTCAGCGGAAACACTGGCTGCTAACAGGAACATTATGAAAGTCCTAAAATTTTCTAAATATTGAGACTGGACGCAGTTACTTTATTTGTCATCGTTTTATTGGTAGTATATTACCTTTACTCCTAAATAACTTACATGACAGAAAGATGTCAGGTAGATATTCTTTATAATGATTTATGTATAATATTCTGACCACATCAAATAAAATGAGAAGTGATAAAGACCATTACTTCCTCTCATTCTTCAGCTAAATTTGCTACTTCCTCTAACGCCTCTCTGAAGATCTACCTACAGACCTCCCTTATAAACATCCAGTCTACCTTTATCTTTCCTTCTCTTACCATTCTTCTAGGTAGGATTGCCAGATTTTGCAAATAAAAATAAAGGGCTTCCAGTTAAATTTCAAAGAGTCTACAGATAATTTATTTAGTATAAGTATACCCCCTGCAGTATTTGGGATATACTTATATTAAATTTTTTTTTAATCTGAAATTCAAATTTGACAGGATATCCTATATATTATCTGGCAACTCTACTTTTAGGGCTTTTGCCTATGCTTTCCCCCACTATTTTATGCATACCTCCTTTCTATTTGCTTTTTTTTTTTTTTTTTTTTTTTACAAAGACCTTTAGTTGGGCTTTGTTTCCTGTACAGATATAAAAATTTTAGTAAGGCAACTAAATGAAAGAGATTTTCAAAAGATTACCCCTCAGATATTATAAATGTTTTTCTGTTTTTTTCTCTAATATCCCAGATACAAGTCTCATTGAATGTCTCACCAAGATCAACCGAATGGATATTGTTCATCTCATGGAGGCCAGCACAGAGCCTCTCCAGGAGCGCATCAGTCATAGCTATGCAGAAATTGAACAGACAATTACACTGGATCATAGTGAAGGTCAAACAATCTGTGTGGGTGTGGGTGTGTGGTGTATGTATGACTAATTCAGGTGACTGGAACAAATCTTCCTTCTTTTTTTAAAGGGTGGTCTGTGGACTCCGGTGATCACATATTTTTTCTCATTTTATAGGTACCTTCATACTGCTCATTCTTTGTTATTTCACCTTTGTTCCAACCATTTTGGACTGCTATAACACAATGCCATAAACTGGGTGGCTTAAATAAGAGAAATTTATTTCTCACAGTTCTAGAGAGTGGAAGTCAGAGATCAGGATGACAGCACAGACAGGTTCTGGTGAGGACCCTCCTTTGGGTTGCAGATGGTTGCCTTCTTGCTGTGTCCTCACCTGGGGGAAAGAGAACTAGCTAGTTCTCTGGTGTCTTCTTATAAGGGCACAAGTCCCAGTCATGAAGGCTCTACCCTCATGATCGAAGTACCTCCTAAAGGCATCACCTCTAAATATTATCACATTGGGATTAGGGTTTCATCAGATGATTTTAAGGGGATACAGATACTCAGTTCATAACAACACGGATGACCTATCCAATGCCCTTTCCTCGGATCCTTGGTGGTACTTATACTTGTGTCTTTTACTCTAGCTACCCATTCCTGTGCTCACAACCAAGACTATATCATTACCACTGACTATATTACTTCTGGGTCCTGATTTGAAGCATTACACTTACTTCTTCTTTTGCTTCGATACTGGTGATTCTTCAAACCCACTGGGACCTCCAGCCATTGGCCCTACCACCTTTTCAGTACTAAAGTTTCTTTGATCCATTCTCCTTTATTTGCATGCTCATTATCTTCTCTCCCTCCCTCTCTGTCTCTCTTTCCCTCTCTCTCTCTTTCTCTCTCTCTCTTTCTCTCTCTCTCTTTCTCTCTCACACCTCTAGTTTATACCTTCTCTTCTTCTTTCAAGCCTCCAACATTTCTCTTCTCCTTTTTTAAAGCTAATGACCAAGCTTCGTATTTCTTAGAAAAAATAAGAATAGTCCTAAGCGAATGTCCATATTCTTTCACCACAAACTCTACCAATCTAAGTGCATCTCAATGTCTGTACTCTACCTTCCCTTCTGTATGAAATGTCTTTGCTTTGCTAAAACCATTATCTCTTCTTTTGTACTGGATCTCATCTCTTTTTATCCAATTAAGGACCTCACTCCTTCAGTTATCCACTGTGGCTTCCTACAACTAGATCATGCTCAAGAGCATTAAAACATGCTTTAATAGAGCCCATTCTTTATTTTTTTAATATGAAATTTATTGTCAAATTGGTTTCCATACAACACCCAGTGCTCATCCCAACAGGTGCCCTCTTCAATGCCCATCACCCACCCTCCCCTCCCTCCCACTCATCGACCCTCAGTTTGTTCTCAGTTTGGGCTCCTTCCCTCTCTAACCTTATTTTTTTTCCTTCCCCTTCCCCATGGTCTTCTGTTAAGTTTCTCATAAGTTTCACATAAGAGTGAAAACATATGGTATCTGTTTTTCTCTGTATGACTTATTTCACTTAGCATAACATTCTCCAGTTCCATCCATGTTGCTACAAAGCCATATTTCATTCTTTCTCGTTGCCACATAGTCTTCCTTTGTGTATATAAACCACAATTTCTTTATCCATTTATCAGTTGATGGACATTTAAGTAGAGCCCATTCTTTAAAAACAAAACAAAACAACTCCTTCACCCTATATGCCTTCTTGTATGATTGTTCTGTTTCTCCATTCATTTTATAGAAAATCTCTTCAGAAGAATAGCCTATACTCCCTATATCTACTTCCTGTCTTCCTGTTCTCTAGAACTGTCTCTAGAATTTGTGACAGTCATTTTTTGAGTCATCACCACTCAACAGAAAGCAATCTTATAAAATTCACTAATGATTTCCTCATTGCCAAATACAGCGAATAATTTTTCAGTCTTCATCTTATTTACTCCTTAGTAATACTTGACAAAAAATTAATATTTTTTAAAAACATTTTCTTCATTCACTTTCCATGACACCCTCCCTTCATGTTTTTTTTTTTTCTTTTGCTTATTTTTCTGGCTATTTTTACACAATTCCTTTCTGTAGCTTCTTTTCATAGATTTAAATGATGGTGTGTGTTACTATCCAGTGAAAGTTTGTCCTATCTCCTGTTTCTCTCCTTTTTTTATATAAATCCCAGACACCTGGCCTCCTTGATGTTCCCTGGGCACCCTATGCATTTTGGGGCTTTGGAGCTCTGCTACTTTCTGTTTCCTCCACTCTGGAGCATTCTTCCCTCAGAGCATCAAATACCTACCTATTCAGGCCTCTGCTCAAAATCAATCTCCCCAAAGCACCCTTTCCTGACAATTCTATCTAAAATACTAGCCCTATTTACCCTTTACCATGGTTTCCTTTTCTCCTAAAATTTATCATAAATATATATCTGCAGAAATAAAAGTTCAGTGAGGACTTTTCTACCTTGTTCACTGCTATATCTCTAATGTCTAAACAGCACCTACTACATAGTTGATAATATATACATCTGTTGAGTGAATAAATAAGTAGATGAATGTCAGTCATACCTCTGCTAAAGTTTTTAGTGACTCCTCATTGCCCTGGGTATGATAATATTCCTTAGCATGGCATGAGAGACCCTCCACAAAAAAGGGTACTAACCTCAAGTGTTGTTAATACAAGTTAATACTTGTGGAACACCTAGAACAGTGCCTAACACATAATACTTAGAATGTATTAGCTATTATTAATTATTATTAAACTCTAATCCTTCTTCCTACTTACATTCTATGCCTCAGTAGCAGTTATCATTAGGTCTCCTTAAAATGTCACACCCTCTGCGTTTCCCTTCCTAATTCTTTAACCCTGAGTTGGGTGCTCCTGCATTTATTGACTGGCACTGTGGCCCAGTCACTCTGCATTTCAACAGATTCTTACTTGCCTGAGCTTCAATAGATGATCTGTATCTTGAAGGCAGACACGGTTATCTCATTCAGCTTTGTAACCATGGATCTATCACAGGATGTGGCACATTAATAGTTACCGAGTAAATACCCATTTAATGTAAGTGAGCTTCAGTTAATATTTCATTTAAATTGTTTCTCCCTGTAGGGTTCTCAGTACTTCAAGAGGAACTATGCAGTGCACAGCACAAGCAGAAAGAGGAGCAAGCTGCTTCTAAAGAAAGCGAGTCCTGTGATCACCCTCCCATTGTCTCAGAGGAAGACATTTCTGTCGGTTATTCTACTTTTCAGGATTGCATCCCCAAAACTGAGGGGGACAGCTCAGCAACAGAGCTCTTTCCCCAAACTCACAAGGAGCAAGTTCAACAGGATTTCTCAGGGAAAATGCAAGACCTGCCTGAAGAGTCATCTCTTGAATGTCAGCAGGAGTACTTGTGAGTTTCAAAAGAAAGCCTGTCCAATGTAATTCCAAGAAATAAGCCAGGATGGCAAGAGTGCCAGGCATGTGCAACCATAAATTGTTTTCAGATGGTTTTCAAATAAGCCCACCAGTAACAAGTGCCAGAACTACAGGAAAAAGAGCGAAAGATTTGAGACATAATTATGGCAGCATTGTATGGTAGATCTGCTTAAAACAACTTCCGGTTCTATGACCTTGGGCAAGCCCCAAGCCCTTTTTGGTTTCTGTTTCCACATCTCTAAGTTATAAGAATATATACCTTATTCGTCTCATAGGGTCACAGGTCAAGGATATGCCTGTGAAAGCATTGTTTAAACTGTAAGATTTCATAAAGACCTCATGCTTATTGCTTATAAGACTGTTGCACTTGACTTCTCTGCAGTGCTCTGATATGTGCCAGTTGTCCCATGGCTAGTTCACAGTATGAACAGGGATGCTGTAGGTGAAGCAGCCCTCAGTGTATGTCACCAAAGCATTGGGGTGGCTGACAATAAAAATAGAAACGCAACACAAATTATTCACACAGAATGAAAGACCATCAAAATAAAGTGGGATAAGTTCAGAGTGGAAATACAGAGAAGTCTTCTGGAGACTTTCTGGCTAAAAGAAGCTATAGAACAGTCAGCTCAGAACTCAAGTACTGGGCTTCATAGAAGCAAATGAGAAAGAGAATTGTTTAAATGACGCTTGTTATATCTAGAGAAGGAAAACAGATGATGTGAAAGGCAAGTGTGTCCCCAGACCTGAAATCTGAGAATAGTGTGTCAGGAGATTACACCAGTAAGCGAGTTTTCTGCTGGGGTCACTGGAGCTTGAGAAGAGGGTGAAATGGGTAATAAAATCCTCTTTCTTCCACTGAGCCACCGCCTACCAACTACCTTTAGATTTTAGGGGAGAGAAGAAAGAAAGAAAAATAAAAAGATGGGAAGCAAAGAGGGAATATCAGAGAGGCATTTGGGCACTTAGTATCTACAGAGTGACAGAAATTTGTAATAAGAAGTTTAAAAGCAGAAAAAGAATTTTCGTATTTAAAATTGAGATTATAAAGATTGCATTGGAGTAACTCCAAATTAAATCAGAAGAAAAAGTTTTAACTAGGTCTTTCCATCAAGTAATAATTTTCCAGAAGTATAATAAGAATCTCTCTATATTTGCAATTATGATAACCATATTAACATGGGGTTTATATATGTTTAAAAAAATTTCCCAAACTTTGATTCTTGCTTCAGAAGCCTTATTATCTACAGATCTTTGTTATATAAACCTCCTCAAATCTTCAAGATAACCTTGAGTTATCAAAGAAAAGATGAAATTATAATTTATATACTTTGTAGAGATTAAGAAATGGTAATACATTTTAGAATAATTTTTCTCTTTAGAATAGATCCATCCCAGCCAATACTAGATCAAGGAGCTGTAACTTTCTTACATATGATTTTTATTCAAATTTCATTTCTCGGCCATATATACAAAACTTATTTTGACTTGTCATGGACCATGAAGACAAGTTCCATCTTTTGTCCCAATTGCCTTGCTTCAGCAAAAGGGGAAATGTAAATGCTCTCATGGTGTAACTTGGCTTTTCCATTTCAGTGTGACAACCCCAGGGACGGAAGTGTCAGAGACTCAAAAGCCTACGGCTATATCTGGCTCTCAAAGCAAGACACCTGAGGAAATCAGTACCCCTCCTGAGGAGGAGAGGCCACACCTCCAGACTCCAACATCTAGTGAGCAGGGCGACTCTCCCATCGTACAGGAACCCGAAGAGCCCCCAGAACATAAGGAGGAGAGTTCTCAGAAAACTAGCCTTGTGATAGTGGAGTCTGCTGATGACCAGCCACAGGCCCTTGAAAGATTCGATGACGATGCAGCTTTCCATAAGGTAAGGATCTCCTCTCTTTCCTTGCCCACAGGCAGCAAAGCTACAAATCTTCCCCAGTTTCCATTTCTCTGATGGTTTATTTTTTCTCTGAAAAAAATTGACCTGGACCCTGGAAACCCCTCAATCCCCTTTAAAACGTGGGAGCCAGGGAATCTAGGAAAAAAAAAAAAAAAAGATACACAGTTCTAATTCTTGCTACCTGAGCATGAGCCTTAATTTTCCAATTGGGAAACCCTTTTGCTAAGGAAAATGAACCCTGGAGTGAAACAGTATGCCTGATGTAGCTTTTCAGAGTTGCTAACCATGGGCACGAAGACTAGTGAGGGGGATTAACAGGGCCCCCGGTACGTGCCAGCCATGGAAACTTGTGGGAGCCAGACTCTGGTTACATCTGTCTGTGCTGTCAGGTGATGAACACGCAGACTGTGGATATCAGGTGGGGTTTTCCTCCCCTCCCCAAATTTTCCTCATTAAAGGAAGGATTATTTCCAAAATAGGTCTCCTTATACCTATTTTAAGAATGACTTTGAAAAAGGACAGTGTACCTCAACTTATCGTGGTTCAGAATGTCAGAATAAGGAGCAGAAACTTACTTAAGTGTTTCCTTTGTCATTAAGGGAGCTTTGATGTTGCAAAGAGGGGTCTCCGGAGACCATCTAAGAAATTAATTTAAACGGTGTATTCTGAATCATTCACATGCCTCAGTGTTCACCGGCGGTGTTTAAGCCCTCCTCAGAGGAATGAATCTCAGGGAAGAGGGGAGCAAGAATCTGCATTTTAAATAACTCTCTGGATGATTGTCATGCACAAAAAAGTGTGAGAATCTGTTTGGATTAAATTTAATATCTATTAAATTATATATTTGTCCTTTTAGAATTCAAAAGCATTTTTTTATGTCACCGTGTTTTTAAAGCATTAATATAGGTCTCAGTAGTAAAGAATGAGGTATAGAAAAGAACTGAAAGGTTTTGAAGAAAAGCATGATACAACATATCTGTGGGCTTAAGTCCTACATTTATTTTTGTTCACTATGAGGGTGACATCTGCTAGCAGGATTTATCTAAGATCATAACTAAAATTAGGGGAGTTTCAGGCAAATGAGAACTGTGTCCCAGTTTTGGTAGTTATCTTAAATAATGAATTCATCCCATGAATGGGTTTTTATTTTAAGTGTACCTTTGCAGAGAATTACTCATCTCCCAAATTCTCAGCTTAAATGAATTCTGGTAAAAATGTTTCAAAGATGCTGTCAGGGCTTAGGAGTTACTAAATTTAGCCTAAGAATCCATTGGCTAATTGAAGTATAGATTTCAAACAATTATCTGTATAATTCATTTATTTTTTCTATGCATATAAATAAATTTTGATAAGTCATTCTGTATTCCACTTTCTATGGGCCTGTTCCATTGATTCTTGGTGAATATCCAGTTATCTCTGTGACGCTTCCTATTTTGACCCTTAATTCTCATGACCCTAACTTGAGGATCTGACTTCAGTCACTTTTCTTGCTGATCATCTTTCTAGGCAGCAGATTCCAGAATGTACAGTTTGGTTTCGATTTTACATGTTTTCCTTTAGCAGAAAAGCATATAGAAATATGTCAGATATGTTAAAATATGTTGAAAAAATATCATTGAGTTTTCTTTAAAAAAAAAAAAAAAAAGTAGTATCCTGTTAGGAAAGAGTAATTCAATGGAACACTCCCGAGATATGTTCTAATCTAAAATTGTGTTCTTAGCTCCATCTTTGACTCTGGGCCAGACCCATAAAATCAGACTGGCCTGTGCATCTTAACTTCTCTGCAAAATGAGTCTAATATTATTCATAGCCTGCCTTGTTTGTTGCCAGGGAGATGCTCAACTGGCTAGATAAGAGCTGCAGGAAATTTTGACTTTTTGCAGAAAGTTCTGCTACAAGCATGAGTTGTTTCTATACCTGTGGGTTAATCATTCTAAGCCTAAGCCTGAGTGTTGAGTATTGATGGCTTCCAAGTGTTGTGTGTCTGTGTGTGTGTGTGTGTGTGTGTGTGTGTTGCTTAAGTTTTGGTTTACATTTGCTTGTTTATCAGGAGTTTAAGTCCAAGAAGTAATGTGGACAAGTGGCTCATTTCTTTTGATAGATTCTGACAGATGGGCACTCAGCTTTCAGAATTCCAGAATTGTTTGCATTCATTGAACAAAAAAGTATTCTTACCAAAGTGTCAGACAGACACACTTGTTTGCTGTGCTGGCTTTTCTAGCACAGCCTCCATGAATAAAACTTTCAGAAAACCGTGTGAACTAAAGCAGAAACCAGTAGTGAAGACATTCCTTAGCGTGTTAAACAAAACGATGCTTCCATGCTTCCACCAGGAGCTAACAGAGGAATTAGGTGAGCTGGAGGCCAGCTCAGATGAGGAGGCGATGGTAACTACCAGGGTTGTCCGCCGACGAGTGATTATTCAGGTACCAGCTGTTACGTTCCTGCACGTCCGGGACACTTCTGTCCCCGTAACCCTCAGAGAGTGATGCTAGCCATGGAGCCACGAGGGCTTGGCATGCTCTTTAGGTAGTGCATGGCCATTCAAAAGCAGACCCCTTCACTTAACTCTCCTAAGTTTTGTTCGTAAAAAAAAAAAAAAAAAAAAAAAAAAAAAAAAAAAACCTGCAGTGGTGATGACATTGGCAGCCCACTTCCAAGAGAGCAAGCAGCAAGAGAGAGACCGCTTCTTCAGTTCCACCCACCTCACCTTGCTTGTCTGTTTTTGTTGGAGTGTTTGTTTTACGCCTAACTTTGGTCCACTTCTCCTAAGCATGTTACTTCCCACCTTTTTTTTTTTTTTTTTTCTTTAAAACACACTACTCGACAGGATTTGGCATCTCAGCAGTGCTTCTCAGTAGCTCCCTTCATTTTCTAACATTATAAGCACTTGGGAGTAGTTTCTCAGAATTGATGCCCGACACTGAAGTGACCGTTTTCTCTCAACTGTTTAGGGAGATGATATGCCTGACATACCCCCAGAAACAGTCACAGAAGAAGAATACATTGATGAGCATGGACACACTGTGGTAAAGAAGGTATTGTCCTAACATGGTTGATCTCAAAGCCTCCTGTTTAAAACTTATCGGTACCCCGGTACTGTCACTCAAACACAAGATACATGAATAAAATATCTTTCAGGTCACTAGGAAAATCATTAGGCGGTACGTAGCCTCTGATGGCACAGAGAAAGAAGAGGTTACAATGCAGGGAATGGCACAGGGACCCATCAGCATTGAGGAAGGAGATGGCTATTCCAAAGTCATGAAGCGCATTGTATTAAAGAGTGACACTGAACAGTCAGAGGTAAGATCATCTGATTCTCCAACCTGATTTTATGGAGAGGTCTAAAACAGAGTCAGAAGAGGTGGACACGATTGTCCATACTGGCCCCACTGCTCCCGCTTATATGGCACTCTGCTTTCGGTTGCATATTCACATGTTTCTTCATGATTTTGTGGAATTTTAAACTAACCTTCAAGGACATTTGTAGCCATTATACTCATTGTCTCTGTTTGGTCCTTCTTATGTATTTATTTTTTTAAGTTCATTTATTTATTTTGAGAGAGAGAGAGAGAGAGAGAGAGAGCGAGCGAGCGAGCGGGGGAGGGGCGGGGGGGGGTAGAGAGAGAATCCCAAGCAGGCACTGCACTGTCAGCACAGAGCCGGATGCAGGGCTTGATCTCACAACCCTGAGATCAGGACTTGAGCTGAAATCAAGGGTCGGACGCTCGACCAACTGAGCCACCCAGGTGCCCCTGGTCCTTCTTATTTCTATTTTCTGTTTAATTCATGGCTGAGTACATAAAACAGAAATCCAAAACTGAAATTTTAAAAGACCAGAATTCCATTTGCTGGTGAGCTGTATATCATGAAAAGACCTTGTAAAATTGTGTTGTAATGCTTGTGCCCGGGCAGCATAGCAGTCTTCTGTAGGGCACTGGAGATAAATATTTGATATTTAAACTTCTGCATTTCAGTCACTAAAGCCAGGATCCAGAAACTCCTTGATTTATAGTTTTACTTCTTTCTGTTCTACTTCCCTCTCTGAGGAACGTTTACTCCCTTTGACATATCATTGGTGACACACTCACTGTTTTGCATTCATTCACATCCTCAGAAGTTTATTATCGCACCCACAGTTTCTCTAGAAATCTACTTTTTCAATTTCTCATATCTTTGAGAGTTCCTCTTTTGGGGTTTAATTTTATCTTCATAAAATCAAAACCATTTAAACATGGGGGAAAAGAGAGTTCATGCTCAGGTTGTCATGTCGCTGAGGAATCAGTTTCTTATTCATTATACTTCCTGACAGATTTTCGTTCAGCTGATTAATGGGTGGTGGGTTTGGTGCTGTGTGTATAGAGTCATTATATAGGCATTACCGGTTGATTATAGGCTTTTTTCTTTCTTTTAGTACCTGCTTCTCTTTTCCAAAATACTATTTTCCAGAAGGCCTGTGTATACCATTTTAAGGTTTTGGGGTTTTGTTTGTTTGTTTGTTTTTACATAGAAAAATCCATCACTGTTACATTTTGGCAGTCAGAAACTGTGTTATCATGTGTCCTTCATTCATTAGGTAACTTTGTCTGAGCCCAGCATTTTGTCCAGTACCTCACAATTTCAGGCTGAACCAGTGGAAGGCCGTAGAGTCAGCAAAGTTGTTAAAACAACTATGGTACATGGAGAAAGGATGGAGAAACATCTGGGTGATTCTAGTTTAGCCACTGATCTTCCTTCAGCCAAAGATGACTTTGAAGAGGTATAGAAGCATTATCACTTTTGAGTTTTTGTGTTGTGTGTTTTGTGCTTGCTTTGTGTTTAAAAATAAAATGATTTACCATTATGTCATTCCATATATGTATTCATGGAAGGGTGCAGAATAATTCAAGAGGGTAGAGTTGCTGTTTGAATAACTTGTACAGTGAGGTAACGTTTTCTCAACTTGTGGTATCCACAAAGCGACAAGTTCCGTGTCATCTTAAATGCTTTTAAAAGTCTAGATGACCAGGATTCGCTTCAACTGAATCAGAATCTCTGGAGTTAGGTCACGATTGTACATCTTGTTTAGATGCTCCAGAAGTGACTTTAATTCTTTAATTAGTAAGAGAAAGAAAGAAAGAAAGAAAGAAAGAAAGAAAGAAAGAAAGAAAGAAAGAAAGAAAGGGAGGGAAAGAAAGAAAGAAAGAAAGAAAGAAAGAAAGAAAGAGAGAAAGAGATTGTGAATTATCTCTAGTAGCTAATGCTCTCAAATATTTCCAAAGATAGGCATTAATGAAAACTCTGATTTATTTTAAACCTAGATCTAAAACAAGCATTTATAATTATTTAAGTTCTGATTTTCAGTAATTAGGAAATGGGTCCATAGGGACAGATCCACAAACCCTTACTAGGATTAAAAAGATCCCAAAATTCTGAAAACCAATACAAATTTTGTAGGTTAATAGCAAGCTAACTTGGCAGTAAAACTTAATGTGAGCTGATATGGAGTTATAATGACATGGAGAGTCTTTCGGTCCTACCTAGACTGAATATTCATATGTTTTGCTGTGGATATATTTATGCGTTTGATTAGTAGATGCTGTCCCTGCCCCATCAGAGGTATTCAAATATACAGCATATATATCATACTACCTTTCTAAAATCCAAAAGGGAAAATATTCCGAATTCTGAGATACATCTGGCCCCAGGGGTTTTCACTAAGGGATTGTAGGGCATATGCAAACATCTACAAAACATTTTTTTGCTATTGAGACATTTTGAAGTTAAATGTTATATGTGCATTCTCTTCTACACCCACAATGTGCATTGAGATTATATATGGGAATGCATTGGGATATGAAAAGCATACCTTATTTAAATACTTTTAAGGACAGTATTTTGACCTTGTATAACCAAAAGGTGAATTATGTGAGTTGCACGCTTTGGGCTTTATTCATTTGCTGCTTGTTTTTGCCTCTGATCATTATATTCATCATTAGAGTCTCCACCGGAGAAAGAGGGGGGATGAGGTGTGGAGGAAATTAAAAGTCGATCGGTACAGATGCTATTTACCAACATTTATGAGTAATACAATACATCGCCCTCACAAATGGGAGAGATGTAAATAAAACTCAGTATTTACATTTGTTCCTAGGATTGTTTTTATTTCTCCTTTCAAGTATATCTTTTTATGGTATCAATTAAGCAAAGTAATAGCTTTTTTTTAAGTCCATGGCTCATGGTGGGTTTTGTCTTACTTTCTTTTTTCTTCAGGCTTTGAGCTATACAGGTAGCCACATGAAAGTGCACTTACCCAGTTTAGTAGAGAATGAGATTCTGAAAGAGGATGGATCAGTAATTAAAAGGTTTGGGTTAGCATGGGGTTATGCTCTGCCTACTAACACCTTGACTTTTTTTTCCACTTGTAAGAAAAACAGAGCCCCTACCTCTGCCCTAACGTCCCTTGGGAATTACCAACTCTGTCTACGTTGTCCGCTTTGCCAAGTGGTAGATCTGTCAGTGTGTCAAACCTGTAGTGTCCTCTTGACGCTTTGAAAATGATACCAAGGCTTGAGGGGAACTGAGACACCTGTTCACACAACCACTCCCTGGGTTTTAACAAGTCATCAGTTTCGTTAAGGCCAACTGGCTAGAATATTCCATTGTGTTGACAGATTTGGAGCACATTTGGAGAGGAAACCAATCAGCTGCTCACAGATTAATCTTGTGACCAGCTACCTTCAGCTCAGTCGTATCGAATCATAATGCTGAGTGGCACATGCTTTGGGGTTTTGTTTTTGTTTTTAAGCTGCTTCTAAAATCTTTAAGTTGTTTCATGATCTTGCATGCGAGTGGCAAATAACATGAGCATGAGTTGGATACCCACAAATCTGATTGTAAATGCTGAAACCAGGGATTTTAACAAGTTAAGAAAGGGCCATAAAAGAAGTAAGTGGCTCATTTTTGTGCCTGAGGAAAGAGACAAGCTGTGACGCTGTGTCTGTGTCGTCCCTATCACCTACTTGATGCGTGATTGTCAGCACCGTTGCCTTGTCTCCTGGCCCTTCTCTCTAGTCCCCTCTCTCTTTGGTCCTTTAGCAGCACCATGCTAAAAAAGTGTCCTCAGCTTCTCAGTGAAAAGACACAATGGAAATTCAAGTTACTATTGTTCTTCTCGCTTCATTGTAAAGAAGAAAAAGATTGTCATTTATAGTACTCTACAGAGCTATTTTCAGCCTGCAGAACATAATAATTAGAACAGCGAATTAAAGGTTCTGTCACAATTCCGCCCTCCAATCACATGTGAAAAACAGCAGCAGCTAAGAATTTAAAAGAGTGTAATTGCTCAGGGAACTTTAAAAATGCCCCGTGAATTAAGGATAAAGAACTTTTTATACTCTGAACTTTTACGTCTTTTATTCAGTTATGCAGACAAAGCCACACAAACCATGTACACCCTAACATCATGAGATCTTTACATCGGGATAGATTTAGAGACCATCTAATCCAAACTTCTTAATTACTGCTGGTGAATTTGAAGCCAGGGATATGGAACAACTCAATTAAGTTCTACAGCTATTTAGTTCCGGAACTGTATTTGTCAGTACACTGCTTTATCTTGTATGTTGCTGAAGATATTTTATCATCCCCACTGCTCCCCTGAATACACATAAGTAAATTCATTCCACTGCTTGAGTTACATGCATACACATGCTCATAAGCACATTCATCTACGATATCTGCACAAAATATCAGGGATTGTCCTGTGATAGAAGCTCATTCACCGCCTCCCCCCCCACCCCCCAACACAGCCACACCAGTGCCACGAAGGCTGCTATTAGCTCTTGGCAGAAATAATCAGATATTTGCCTTTTCGGAGAAGAAAAATATTATGGGTGCTGAATCGTGAGAAAAACACAATCTGATTTCAACCACTGGAACAAAATTGGACCTTTTTTATCAAGAGGAATAAATTTAAGTTTGCTTTCAGATACAAAATAATTCATGTGGTGTCAAAGGAAGGAGAGAATAAGAAAACATGAGAAGAAGGAAGAAGGAGACAAAGATGCCCAAAAGAAAACCTGAAAGTATTTTGGCTAAAATAAGTCTTTTTTTTTTTTTAAATCAGGAGTATCTTAAGTGCATGGCAGTGTGAGAAGGTAGAACAATGAAAACTCGGGATGATCTTAAAGGCATGACAGTGCAGAACCTCTAGCTTCTGAACACTAGGAATCCATTAAGAAAAATGCTGGAGTAAAGCTAAGAAGACTGCTCTTCTGTGGTTTTAAGTGAAGATGCATGGCATCGTGGTTACGGATTCAGGCTCTGGAATCCTTGAGTCTTGGCCTCACTTCATACTAACTGTGTTACTTTGTATTTGGAACATCGCTTAAAATCTCTGCGATTTGTTTTCCTTATTTATTACAATCATAGTGCCTGGCACATAAAAATGTTCACCACATATTTACAGAATGAATAATTCTGTTGAGAAGTAGATGGAAGGACAGAGAATGAACAAATTACAGTTTAATAATTTTCAAGTAGGGATACAGGAAAATAGTACTAAATACCACAGTACATCATAGCCCCTTTTGTCAAGTAATCATTAGGAGGGAGCCAAGAAAGCACTAGTCAGTGGCATAGAAGACCAAAAATGGGCAAAGTCCTGGAAATCTGAGCAGATGGAGGAAGGATCTGTCTCTCGGTGTTTTCTCTCTCTCCTCTCTCTTCCCTACCGTCTCCAGATGAAGTTTCAAGGCTGGGGCAGTCCTCGTCTCTCGTTGGTATTCACCTTCCTCTATGTTGATAGAATAAGATTCCCGTTTTTAAAGATCTGTGTCTCATGGAAAAGTTTTCCTAGAACATTTCCCAGAACAGGATGCAACTCTAAGGATTAAGCTGACAGCTGAGGTGTTTTCAGAAAATCAAAAACTATTTTTCCTAGCCTGTCAAAAAGTACATATGGAATCCCTGTTTCGGGATGTGCCAAGCGCTTTCAAATCAGTGCACCTTAAACAAACATGAATGGTTGTATGGTTGCTTTTGGAGAGAATCTTATTGAAGCATGGTTTTATTTCTTTGAAATAGTTCTGAAAGTTTTAAAAAATATTCTTTGTTCCAAAATACTTTAAAACATTTCATGACTTACGTCAGATGGGAGAGGCCATGTTTAAAAGAGAGAGGTGGGAGGATGGCTGCAGATGTTAAACTAATAGCTCAGTCTAGAAGTATCCAGAGGTAGCACAGTGAAGTATTTTCGTGTCACAGTGATCACTCCCACCCCAAAGGTGGTGGCTGCCTTGTAGTGAAGAAAGTATAATTCTCTCTTGTCTGCTTTCCTCCAGGACGACAATGAGTAAAGCCAGTACACAGAAGAGGGCTGTGGTGAAGGACCAGCATGGAAAACACATTTACTTGGAGCACCTGGAGGATGTACCAGAAGCACTAGACCAAGATGACCTCCAGCGCGACCTCCAGCAACTCCTTCGGCATTTCTGCAAGGAGGACTCGAAGCAAGAGGCCAAATGAGGGGCTGCCCTGTCCTCACACCAGAAACCACACATCCACTCGATATGCAACTTCCCGTTTCACTAGCAGAGCGACCTAATGGGATACCCTGACACTTCCACTTTTAGCAAAAACACTGCATTTTGTTTTAGTTTTTCCCCATCCTCTTTAACTGTAAGCTAATTTGTGACCAAAGATAGCATCCTTCAGTCTGGATGCTGTATCCACTACTTTGTTGTGTCTGTGCTAAACTGGAAACTGGCCACCTCCGTCATTCTTTGCTTCTGCACAAGCTCCATGAAAATCCATCGATCAGAAGAACTTCACCTACAGACCTCTTCAAGTGTTGATATATAGGAATCCTTCCAAGGGATATCCTTGTACAATGTATATAGCTAAAATGCTCAGATGAACAACATATTAAAATTAAAACCACTGCCTATCATAACTACACTGGGCATCATGGAAATAAAAGGCCTCTAGAAATTGCTGAACAATGGTTAATTAAGATATTGCTAACACAATCGAATGATAATACAGTTCTACTGCAAAAGAAGCACTTCAGACCTACCATGTCCTTAGACCTTCCAGAGTAGCCATTGCTCCTAGTTAAAGATGGGTTAATGACCTCAAGGAACTATCCTAACTAAGCACTTATTGCTGGTGCTGGCCAGCCTTGATTTATGATTCTCCAACAGCCACTCTGAGGGAGGGGAGAAGGGGAGCAGAAGGCAAAAAGAGTGAAACAATGAGGTATTCAGCTGCTAACAGCTACATCCTGTGGCGTTCTAGCATCTTCAGGTCTTTTGGATTTTGGACACATTGGCAGGGTATTTTAAAAGCTATAACTACTGTACTTTTCCAGTTTTCATTGCTGCTTTAGCAAACCACGCTGTCTTATTGGTGGTACTTTCTTCTGGCCACTGCACTGTAGATAATTCATTGGAAACAAGATTTACCCACTACGCAAAAGGTTAAACTCCTTCACCATGCTGGAGTGTTTTTTCCCCCCTCTCCGGGTTTATATCTTCTCTAATACCTGCATGTAGCATTTAAAAATCAAAACCACAGACAAAACTTCTCTTCTAATCACACTGATGGTTTTCATTCTTCTGACCCTGAGCAAGCACTTTTCACTTTTCAGCTAGGTCTGTTTTTTAGCTTGCAGACAAGGTTGAGAAATCCTTACAAATTGGGTTTTGGTTAAAATTTTTGATTTATTTATTTGAAATCCAAACTCCCTTGGAAACTCTTAAGTGCATTTGTGCACTTTTTTGTTTGTTTCAAAGAAGGAACTTTAATCATCTGAGTGATTTCCATGTCCTAATTCCTTATTCCTCTAGTGGTTGAAGCTGTGTAGCATTTTAACATATATATATATTCACAAATATATTCATATAAACAGTATACATTTTGAATCAGTTATTTGTTAAAGAAAAGTATATTCGATGAAGATGAAATTAAAAAAAAAAAAGAGTCTATCCTCCAGGGATTGAACATTTTCCAATTCTATCTGGTCTTTTCCTGTTGTGCAAAAATGACTCATTGCTCCGAATGTCAAAAACAAAAGTGACAAACAATGGCACTTCATCATTTCAAGTAGTGTTGCCAAGGGCGCAAATTTCCTGGGAGGGAGATTTCCCATAAGCCAAATCTCTTAAGCCTCAAATGCTAGCACTTTTTGGCAGTTGGATAGGAAATAAAGCTTTTTTGGCAGCCAAAATGAGAGAGGCTGATGGTGAAACTTTTTGAGACACACCATGGCCTTCTTGTCAGAACCTTCACTGGAGCTCAAGAAAAGCATTTCTGTTGTGTTATTTGCAGTGCAGATGATGTCTGTGTAACAACATAATGGTTATTCACCTTTTTTTGGTTTTGATTTTTGCTGTGTAATCAAAAAACTTGAATACTGTGAGAAGAAGTGAATTTTCAGTTGATGAATCAGCATCTTGTTCCCATGGTGATAACACTAATTGAATATATCTATGAGGGCATGTATTAGTTAATGGAAAAAAAATACAACACTAACAATACATAGCTGCAAATGTGTACAATGGCTGATTTAATTAAATAAAATGTACAAGTGTTAAATGTGGCAACAGTGATTTATTCTTCTTTATCACTTAATCTGTGATTTCAGGAGCTAAGACATTATTAAAGAGATGTGATACATTTAAAGCCAAAAAAGACACAAATTGCCCTTTTCCTTGTAGTTTTTATTTAGTAGCTGAAGATGCTACATGCCCAACACTGTGTTAAACACGGAGATGAGCAGAAAGATTTTGTCCTTGCTCTCAAAGAAATTTGTATTGTGTTTGTTATGCAAAAGGAGAAAAACAGGGGCGCCTGGGTGGCTCAGTCGGTTAAGCGTCCGGCTTCAGCTCAGGTCAGGATCTCGAGGTCCGTGAGTTCGAGGTCCGTGAGTTCGAGCCCCGCGTCGGGCTCTGGGCTGATGGCTCAGAGCCTGGAGCCTGCTTCCGATTCTGGGTCTCCCTCTCTCTCTGCCCCTCCCCCGTTCGTGCTCTGTCTCTGTCTCAAAAATAAATAAACGTTAAAAAAATTAAAAAAAAAAAGAGAAAAACAAAGATTTATATTTAGTTTTGGGATCATTACTAAATAAATAGGAATTTGGGGGCTTGGGGAAAATGAGGGGAGTGTAACCAGGGATTGGTAGGGCAGCGAGGCCCACTGGGCATGACTCTTCCATTTTAGTTTTCTCTTACAAGGCAGTGGGGTGCTCTGGAAACACCCTTTTTTGGGAACAGCATTTTGCTGGGGTGCGTGGGGGTGTTATTTATCTCCTAGCCTGAGAATTAAACACTAAATGGATACATCAATATAAACAGCAAAAGGGCAGAAACATACAAGACTGAAATCAGTTGTATTTGGAGAGTTTTTTTGTTTTTGTTTTTTGAAAAATCTCTTTAGTGCCGCTAGACTATTTTTTACTGTAAAAAAACGTACAAAAAGACATGGGTAGGAAATCGAGTAGGTTTTACTGAAGTTTTAACTAGTATAAGCTGTAAAGCTCACTGGATCTGGCTCATATGCCTAGTTGATTTACAAGATCTCCCGAAATTAAAATACCAAGTATGCTTGAAATTAAAAAAATAATAAAAATAGAGTCAAGGTTAAAAAAAATTCCCAAAGTAGGATTGTCTGTGTGACCATCCTCTTCCTCTCATTTTTCTCATGGGCTGTGTTTTCTACTGACGGGAACTCATGGCTTCCGGTGCCTTGAGTTTGATTAAGGAGATTAAAGCATCAGGGAATGAATATTCAATGTCTTCTCACGTTTCATTAATTGGTGTACAAACTCCATTAAAACAATGAACAGTGGTTCATATGTCCTTTTACAGAAACATATTTAAAATGTAAGGTAGGGTGAACACCACCCCTCCACCTCCCGACTGAGGGAAGATTATGCACATTTCATAAATGAATTGAATTAGTTACAAAGAAGAGACAGTTACATATACACACATTGAAACGGGCACGAACAGCATTTGAACTTAGGTGGCTAGTGATGGAATTCAATATATTTCAGCATGGAGGGTCTGGTCTGGGTGTAGGCAAGTAGACAAGCACATGAAAAGAACAGATAAAGAGAAGCCAACCAAATATTTAATGAAAAACAAAATCACTACAAGGTTTTCTTGAAGAATGGAAAAAAAGATGGTCAGCTTGCTTTCATTATTCCATAAGAAAAGAATTGCTTAAATGTCTTGGTCCTCTGTTGCCACTCGCTGCTTAGAAACTACATTCTCCTTCAGTTAAGGTCTGATTTCTGTTTCTGATCTAATTAAAGCTAGAATTACAGTCTTAGAATGAACCACCCACGTAAATGTGTAATACAACTTTTGTTTCACTGTAATAGTGGAACATTTAAGAAAATCTTTTAAGTATCTTGAGAAAAACCTTTATTCCTAACTCCTACAGACAAATTATTCTTTTTTGGTTAGACTCCCTGGGAAAAACAAAAGAACTCTCTCACTTTAAATTAGCTCCACAGAATGGAATCGATGACACATATGAATAGCCTGTGGGTGGAGGGTAGACAGGGACATTTAAAAGGGCTATTTGTAGTACTCTACCAGATATCTTCAATCACTGGAAGTGTTCATTTGATGAGTCCTTGAAGTGTTTCTTTGAGGCAAAATGGTTCAACAGGTAATCTTGGCCTAAGATTGGACTGCTATGTCAGGACTTATGTGACTTTGTGCAAGTTTACCCTCTGGAATCCTCATTAGTAAAATAAGACAAAATGCCTTAGAACCCTCTCGCCATACCAGGTGCAGGCAGCGCATCAAGTCCTGTCCCATTTATCAACCCTTTAATTTGGAAGTGCCACACTGGCCTGTGTGTCCTTGGAGCTCATTAGATATGGACCCATATTTGTGACCTTCCATCTCTCTGGGAAGAGAGGGCCTCAGGGTAGGAGTTGAAGGCTGTCACCCCTCTAGATTAGAAAGTAGAGTTAACCGCTTCCTCTTAGGCACTCACAAGATTTTTTTTTATGTCAGTTACACCCTTCAATTCACTTCCTTTTCTGAGGAAGGATTCTTTTTTTTTAAAATTTTTTTTTCAACGTTTATTTTTGGGACAGAGAGAGACAGAGCATGAACGGGGGAAGGGCAGAGAGAGAGGGAGACACAGAATCGGAAACAGGCTCCAGGCTCTGAGCCATCAGCCCAGAGCCCGATGCGGGGCTCGAACTCACAGACCGCAAGATCGTGACCTGGCTGAAGTCGGACGCTTAACCGACTGCGCCACCCAGGCGCCCCAAGGAAGGATTCTTCAGGATCTCTTTTTTCTTAGTAGGTCTTCATAACTCAATTCTGGTTTCCATTCCTTCTTCAAACTTCCTGCACATATTCTATTTTTGGGTTTTCACTTTTTCTTTACCCTTAAAACTGCTGAGTTAGGTAAAACTACCCAAACTCCCCTATTGAATATTCTCTGCTGGCAACCGGTCTAGCATAGCTGCTGCATGTGCTGGCAGGGCCCTGGGTTGTCCTGGAGGTGGGGATGAACGCAACAGCTGCCTTTGTGGGTGTGCAGAAACAACTGAATTACCGTGTTGCGTGACATCCACACCGTGCCAGTTTTTCCTGGGTGTTGATCAGCACTCAGATCTCATCTAGGCCATGAGATGGAATTTTCATGGCATTAGTATAGCAGCAACTTCTGGGTAAGTTGGACCTCGTGTGAATTTTTCAAGCGACTCACTAATATGTGATACCTTAAACACCTCTCCAACCACACTGTCTCACCCCGAAGAATCAGAGGGATAATGTAGAGAGTCTTTGTTCTCATACTCCAGTTACTGTTCCGACCGGTATGTTAGTTTCATAGGGCTACCATAACAAAATACCCAAGGATGGTATTTATTTCCTCACAGTTCTGGAGCCCAGAAACCTGAGATCAAGGCCCTTCAGCAGACTGGTCCCTATTGAGGCCTTTCTCTTGGGCTTATAGATGGCCACTTTCTTGCAATGTCCTCAAGTAGTCTGTGGTCTTTCTTCTTTGTAAGGGCATTCCTGGTGTTCCTTGTATATCCAAATTTCGTCTTCTTTTCAGAACATCAGTCAGATGTAATTAAGGCCCACTCAAATGGTCTCATTTTAACCTAATCATCTCTCTAAATGTCTATTTCCAAATACAGTCACAATCTGAGGTACTACACCCAAGTGCTTCAACACAAGAATTTGGGGGAGAACACAATCTAACCCATAACAATTGGGTTTAGTCCAAGAAACAAAGCCCACGAGATATTTTAAGCAGGAAAGGATTTAATGAAGAGAACTAGAAACTTATATAAATGTTGGAAGAGCCAAACAAGTGAAGCCAGGGAAGGAAGCTGCTGCTGTCTGGAAGAAACCCATAATGCAGAAATCAGAAGTCCAAGCTGCCACTGATGGATTTGGCTTCATGTAGCAATGAAGTTGATGCTTCTTAGGAGAGTGCCCAGACATAGCTGCACAAAACACTTCATCTGTCTTCTGCTAAAGTCCTGCAGTCTTGTACTCTCCCCAGCTGCCCTGAACAAATCATTGTTTTCCTTCTCTTTCCTGTTTGGACTTTGGGCAAACACTTATCTTTGGCAGAATCCAACACGTAACCCCACTGCAAAGGGATTCCGGGGAATACGGTTCTGAGGATCTTCCCTTGGCCTACAGTGAAGAATGTAGAATAGGGTGGAAATGACACTGAGTTGGCAACCATTAGCCATAGAAGCTAAGCCACAGAATAGTTTTCATCCATCCACTAACTCGTGTATTCAAGATCTACTATATTCCAGGTATTGTGCTAAGTGCTCAGGTAGATTGAGGTCAAGACGTTCATGATTTTTACTAGTGCCAGTCACCATTGAAAGTGCCCTGGAGATTTTTTTAGTTTCTACCACAAGCCTATTAAGTAAATACCGATGAGGAAACTGAGGAGCAAAAAGGTTGAGTATCTTACCCAAGATAATGCAACCACAAAACAGCAAATCTGGGATAAGAACCCAAGCAAATGGCTCCAACAGTAAAGCACGCTCCATCTTTGAAAGACAGTCCTTACCCCTTGAATTTATAAGCTTGCAGTATCGATATATGGAGTCAATAAGTTCACAAATAATTAAACATTAATTTGCTTTGAGACAAAGACCTTTTATACAAAGAAACAAGCCCTGTTCAGTACCATTCTCATTTCTATTCTTCTACAAAATTCCTTTCTTTTTTCACAAACCTACTTTACCTTCCTCATGTACCTCATGCTCAGCAGATGACCTTGATTCTGTTTAATAAGAAAGTAGGTGTCAATGGGTATAATTATTTCAATGCTGTATGGGTCAGGGTTCTCCAGAGAAATAGAAATAATAGGATGTATGTATAGATAAAGAGAGATGTATTGTAAGGAATTGGCTCATGTGATTATAGAGACTGAGAAGTCCCAAGAGCTACAGTCAGCAAGCTGAGACCCAGGAGAGCCAATGGCGCAGTTCTAGTCCAAAAACTGGCAGACCCAGACCTCAAAGTCCATGTTTCAGTTTGAGTTGGAAGGCAGGGAAGGGCTGAAATCCCAAGTCAAGGCAGTCAGGCAGGAAGCGTTCCTTCTCATATAAGGGAGGGTCAACTTTTATGTACTATTCAGGCCTTCAATTGCTTAGATGGATTCGACCAACCTTAGGGCAATTTGCTTTACTCAGCCTACCAATTCAAATGTTAATTTCACCCAGAAACACCCTCAGAATCCTATTCAGAATAACGTTTGACCAAATATCTGCCACCTGTGGCCCAGACAAGTTGATGCATTAATCATCGCAAATGTTGTCCCTATTCCTACCTCCAAAATTATGTTTATCTACCTCCACCCTCACACAAAATCCAACTAAATTTTACAGATCTTACTGGCTTTATTCAGAGATTCATGAGTTGGGCAGCATCCCATCTAGCAGATAGAAAGGAGCTCCAAGGAGCTGTACATCCTGCACCAAATGAAACACTCTTACAGGCAGATGGGAGCAGGAATAAGGAAGTTATACTAGGCAAAAGTGGGTTAGTTATTACAGTTCCTTTCCTTTGGGGGATGGCTGGGGTCTCTCAGGCAGACTACCTCACTAGAGCTGATCAGGAGATTCTTGACTGACTGGTTTAAGATTCCACTTCTGGAAAAGCTGAAACTAATTAAGCCTTGATTTCGTGATGTGGGGCTTAGCATTAGTGACTCCACTTTGCACCTGTGTTCTGGTTTTTAACACATTCTTGGTTCTCGTGGATGTTCTCTATAGCTTTCTCTCCCAGCCGAGGCATACGTTCAGATTTCTCCTGGTTACAGAGAAAAAAAAAATTATCCTTCAATCCTGGCTTTGCATCTAACTAATGCTCACTCTCTTGCTCTCTTTCCCTCTCTCTTTTATTCTCTCTCACTCTTTTTCTCTCTTTTTTTCCCCTCCTACATATGCTTCCCCAGTTTCTTATTTCTCAATCCTCCTTCAGTCTGTCTTCAAAGAATCTAAAAACTTAATGTATTAGAAACTATGGCTTAGCACCTGTTTATGGGTAAGCACCTAAGCCAGGCTTGGGACCTGGCTTAGCAGAGGTCCTAGGAAAACCAAAACCTTAAATGGGAGAGTCATAATTAGTATGTCCACATGGCCAGACAGGAAAATAATGCATGAATTATCTTGGCATGGGAAATAAGAATTAGTGGGGCCCCGTGGCAAACTTAAGAGAGCATGCCGCATGTTATATATATATTGAGATAAATATAAACCATCAATAATTAATGTATTATTTAGAATAGAAAAATAGTAAAAATACAAAATATATCTGAGCTCTCTTTTGGAATAATACAGATGGTCACCACTGACATAAGCAAGAGGTAAAGAAGCAGAAATGTGCAATGTTAAAAAAGAGAATTGGGGAGTGTGATACTGTGACTTATAATAAATATGTATTTTGTTTTCATTCATTTCTGGCACAAAACTAAAACCCTCGGACGTTCCTGAGCAATAAGGGCATCTTTTGTTACAGTATTTACTCTCATGTCTTCAGTTTCTGAAATGGTTCTAGAGGCACAAGGTGAAACGTGTGTCTTGTTATTCTTAACAAGCCTCTTTCCACCGCACCTGAGTCTCTGTTAATGAGGTGACTTCTGGAACGCACCTAGGAATGGGGGCTGGTTGCCAGGGAAAGGACCTGAACAGAGGCAAGGAACTTTTAGTCCCACCCTCTGATTTCCAGGGAGGGGAGAAAGGTCTAGATAGTCAATTAATCACCAATTTCATCAATCATGTCTGTGTAACAAAGCCCCCATAAAAACTCGAAAAGGAGGGGCTTTGGAGAACTTCCAGATTGGTTAACACGTAAAGATTTTGGGAGGGTGGTGCACCTGGAGAGGGCTTGGAAGTTCTACACGGCTCTTCCCACACCTCACCCTGTGCACCTCTTCTGTCTGGGTGTTCTTAAATTATACCCTTTTGTAATAAACCAGTAATCTAGTAAGGAAAATGTTTATCTGAGTTCTGTGAGCTGCTCTAGCAAGTTGATCAAACCGAAGGAGTTTGTTGGAATCTCCAATCTATAGCTGGTTGGTCAAAGCACAGGTAAATTATTAATTATAAATTATTAAGCCATATTAATGGGCTTTTGACTGGTGTTGGGGGTGGGGGGTCCTGTAGGACTGAGCCCTTAACCTGCGGGATCTTAAGCGATCTCCAGGTTGATGGTGTCAGGTTGATAGTCTCAGATTCCCAGTTTGTGTCAGAGAATTGTTTGTTGGTATGGGAGACCCTCCCTCCACCCCCCCCCCCCCCCCACTCTCTGGAATTAGAAGCAGAAACCCTTTAGGGAGATAATCAGAGAGGAAATAGATATAACAAAATGTTCCATAATTTTATGTAAGCAAGTGTAGAAAACTGAATTTTGTTCTGATTTTGTTTAAATAGAAATTACTAAAATTTACCACAGAAGAGATAGCAAAAGTAAACCCCAAGGTGGTGGTATTTTTCTGTGTCTGCTTGACTAGGCTGAGGAATGCCTAGAAAGCTGGCACATTATTTCTGGGTGTGTCTGTTTGCTGTTTCCAGAAGGATTCACATTTCAGTGGGTAGAGTGATGAAAACCCACCCTCAACAGTACAGGTGGGCATCATCTAATGCATAGAGGGCCTGAATAGAACAAAAATTCAGAGGAAGGGTGAATTTGCTTTAGTTGGGACATGTATATTCTGCCCTTGGACACCAGCGCTCCTGATTCTTAGGTCATGGAACTTGTATTAAGCTTTCAACAGATAATTCCATTACCATTAAACTGACACAGGGCCCTATGAGAAAAAAAAGTTCCCAATCATTTTAACAAAACGAACCCCCAAAACATCAAAAATAACAAAAACTCGGATAAATTCATTAAGAAATAGCTATACAAAAAGTCGCAAATAAAATAAATGTAATCTGGCTAATATTTTGAAAATTAAACCAACCAAGTGGCTTCATTCCACGTCCAAAACTGGTTTTTTGCTGATAGCTGTTAGTATAAGTACCCTCATTGAAAGGCTAAAGGAGAAAATGTATAATGATTCCCATAGATGGCCAAGAGACATTTGGTAAGATGTAGCATTGGGTTCTTGATTTTTCTATTAAGAAAATCAAAAGAGAGATACGCTGCCTTAAAATGATCAAAGGTTTTATGTGTATGTATAAACAGCACTTCTCTAACAAATGTTTAAATAAATTTAAGTGAACAGCATCTAAGTTATGCTCGGTTTAGCACAGCTTTTGCAATAATTTGCCATAATAGAGAATAGCTTATCTCTGACAGTACACACTACTGGCTCGTTCCTTGTAAGGTGATATCAGTCATGGAAAGTTTATGAATCCTGTCCGGTAAAGGGTTCCAAATTAATACATTCATTGAGTTATTTTTTTTAAAGTTTAAAGCAAGAGAAAAGAAAGAATGTGCCACAAATAGAGGATTCTTTTATTTATCACATAAATCATTTAGAAAGAATTTACACTTAAGGTGTAGTTCACTAATGAATTTGCAATTTTAGCCAAAATTTGTGCTTATAGGAAATAATTTTTATTTCATGCTTTTTTGCATTTTGTTTTAAAAATGAATTTTTAAAAAATGGATTGAAACACTAAAGAGGGGACATGTGGTCCTCATGACTAAGTTCATCTTAATGATGAACACTGGGAACATTCTTATTTTAAAACTGTGAACAAAACAAAAAAGTTTAATATTTCCATAATTATCCAGAATGGACCAGGAGGTATTAATCAATGCAAATTTACAAAAAAACAAAAACAAAAACAAAAACAAAACAACAACAAAGAAATAAAGCTTAACAATGGGAAAACAAGAGGCAAATATTATCAATATAGGCAGATGATAGGTTTGTGAACCGGAGAAACCAAACAATCAAACCAAAAGAAAAATTAATCAACAATTTTGTCATTATTTTCAAAGTTAACAGAAAATCTGTAACTTTCTTTAACATAGAAAATTTCCAAATTAAAAATAAAAATGGAAGAAACAGTCATATAATTTACCATAACAGTAAAAAGATTAAATGTCTAGTTATAAATTTAACAAGAAATGTACAGGATCTATTAAAAAAATGTTAAAAGGTTTTACTTAAGTTATTGGAGGAGCATACACATATATAATTATAGAATATGAAGATGTCAATTCTCCATTAATTTATTTCCTCATAGGATAATAATAAAATTGCTTGTGAGATTTTAACTTGACTTTACGTGAAAAAAAAAAAATAAGCATGTGAAGTTAATCAAGATTCTAGGATTTTAAAAAGGAATGTATGTACCAAATTAGCCCTACTAGATATTAAAATGTTTAAGCTACCGTTTCTAAAGCAGTTCAGTATTAGTGTCGTCATGTAACATAATTCACATGAGTTCTCTCCTTTGTGAATCACAGATAGAAACTAACCCAAGTGAGTTGTTGCACAAAGGAAACTTTGCAGCAAATAAGGAGAACATACGGAACAATGTAAAAGGCTGAGAGAGTCAGTGGGTACCTTTTGCTTAGGGTTAGGTTGAATATTTAGAGAAACCTTGTCATCATATGCAGAGGCAGGCACAAGGTTGCACATGTGCCTTAAAGAGACATGTCTATCCGTACATTGTATGTTATATACGTGAGGCTTATCCTTCTCCTTGGGTGGAGATTTTAGTATTATAAAATGATGTAAGGGTAATTGTTGGTCATTCTGGTGGTCACTCCATGGTCCATCTGTGTAGGTGTGAGTTGGGGTTTAGTTCAAACTGGTCTGAGTGGTCTGGAACCCTGGAACACTGGAACCCTCCTTCTAGGCATGCAGTCATTATTGTTTGAGAGGTAGTTGGTTTCCATCTGGGATATTGTGCCCATCCTGTGGGGTCTTTTGCCTGGGTTAAGAGATAATCTGGAAAGTAGAGTTTCAGGGAAAATGTGGGACAAAGGTCAGTGGGTACAAGCAAATGAATAGTAAAAGATCAGGTCTTGGGGTCTAGGTGGTGACAAAAGCAATGAAATAGAGGGGCACCTGGGTGGCTCAGTAAGTTAAGCATCCAACTGTTGGCTTCAGCCTAGCTCATGATCTCCTGGTTCCTGGGATTGAGCCCCTGTCAGTCTCTGTCCTGAAAGTGAGGAGCCTAGTTAGGATTCTGTCTCCCTCTCTGCCCCTCCCCCATTCACACTCCTACTCCCTCTCTCAAAATAAATAGGTGGACTTAAAAAAAAAAAAAAAAAAAAAAGCAAGGAAATAGAATGAAGAATCCAGAAAGAGAAATTGATCCAAACTAAAAAGGAATTTGCCATATGATAAATGTAGTCTTTTAAATCAACCAGAAAATAGTGGACAATTCTATACAGTGTTAGGTCAAATGACTAGTTATTTTGGAGAGGAAATAATGCTAAACCTGTATGTGTTTCTTTCATTAAAACAAATGATAGTTCAATTATTACATATAATTTTTTTTTAGGTAGAAGTTACAAAGAGAGCAAAGGCAAATTGTTTTAGCACTTTCGATGGGGAAGATCTTTGTAGACAAAAACAGAAGCCTGGGTGAGGAGAAAAACCACAAATTTGACTATATAAGTATTTAACATTTCCATGAGGAAAAGATATAAGTAAAATTGAGAGATAAATGGAAAAGTATAATTTACTAATTATATGAAGAGATTGCATGCGTATGTAAATGACTAATATATAAACAGAAAAGACTATTCATACAGCACTGGAAGAAATTTGAATGACTTGTTTACCTGGGAAAATAGCCCAGTACCACCTGTATTTAGACATCATAAACTAAAACACCAACATGATATTTTTAAACTTATCAATTTGGGAACAATTACCATTTCATAAGCCCAAGGATGGGAAAATGGGTCATGTATGCCAGTGGGAATGAAAATGTCTTTCAGAATTAAATATGTTCAAGTTCTTTGACTCCACAGTTCTACTTTAAAGGATTTATTGATAGTCTCCATGTGGATGGAAAATATTTTATCTTTTTAAAATAATAGGTAAAAAACAATGGAGACAAATTTTATATCCATAATAAGATGCATGAATGGGAGCAGTATGTAGCTGTTGTCTTCAAGTATGTCTATGGGAATAAGCCTGAATAGGTAAGGTCCAAAAGAGGGGGCATAATATGCCTACCTCTATTTAAAAATGTATATGTGTTGGTGTAAATGTGTAACAGTTGTTCTCCAAGTCTGCAGGTAAGGGAGACTAACTTGGTACTATGTAGCCTCTGGCTGTGTTTAATTTCACTCTTTTTTTTTTTTTTTTTTAAGTACATGCTACTTGAAAGAAAGGGGTGAGGGTGCCGTTATTATATAGATGATTAAGTCCAAGTAAAAATAGATACTGGTAATGAGCTGTTGTTAAAAAAAAAAAAAAAAAAGCAACCAACACTTTAAGTAATTTCAAACAAATTGAGAGGTGCATTAAACAGAGAAATTTAGAGGCACCTGAGCGGCTCAGGTTGAGCCTCCGACTTCAGCTCAGGTCATTATCTTGCTGTTAGTGAGTTTGAGCCCCATGTCGGTCTGTGCTGACAGCTCAGAGCCTGGAGCCTGCTTCGGATTCTGTGTTTTCCTCTCTCTCTGTCCACCCCCCACCCCCTTTTCTCTCTCTCTCTCTCTCTCTCTCTCTCTCTCTCAGAAATAATAAATGAATAAACTTTATTTAAAAAAACAAATGTAAATACTCAAAGCACAGGAAAATCCTTTGTATTATTTGTATAAAAACAATTTAAGCTACTTGTAAATATAAATAATGAAGACATCCAGTAGTTTTAATTTTCGCTTTCAATATAGAGACAATATATAGGAGGCTTTGTTACATGCCTGGTGAGCCCTCTGTTAGTGTCATTTCCATTACTGTACATAAGGAAATTTCCCCAGTCTGCCATGAGAGGGCAGCAGACGATCAGTCATTTGCCCAACAGCTCCAGGTCCTGGCTGCCCCATTAGAATGGCAATCTCTCAGCTCAGGAGGTTTGTGACTGAAAAAGTTGCTGAACTTTCTCTTAAATCTCAATTTTACTAGCAAAATGTAAAGGGGTTGTGAACTTGATGACCCTAAGACCTTTGCCAGCGGTATCAGGCTGTGATTTAACTCACAGAGTCACATAGTGACTATAGTGACTGCTGTTAAGATAAAATGTAACCATGTTAAAGTGTAACCATTAAACAAAAACTATTTCAGCTCCAATCTGTTTAGATACTTTTCTATTTTTTTTTTTAAAATAGCTAACAGTTTTTGAGAGCTTCTTATGATCCAGATACTGTTCTAGTGCTTTGCTTGTCTTGTTATTTATATAACACTCCTATTGAGGTAAATGTAGTTATTATAGTTATTATTCCCATTTTACAGATGAGGAAGGTGAGGACAGATGGGTAAAGTAACTTGCCCGCAGCTAGGAATGGTAGGGCCAGATTCTGAGAGCTCTGACATCCGAGGCTAAGTTTACAACTGCTCCATCATGCAATGAAACTACCAGTGCAATGAAAGGCAACCCAAATGTCTAATAAAATCAATAATTGCATCTGGCAATGCATAGCTTTGTCCTTATAGAAAATGACTTTCTTGGGAGCTTTTCAGGGCATATAAATCATGCAATTGTACCCTATACCTTGTACTTAAGCAAAATTTTGTTACCATAAAAACACTGTAATCTGTCCATTGCAATGACTGTTGATCTCTGAGCTAATCTCTCTGCTACCGCAACTCCACAGCTGCTGGCAACATTCCCCCACAGCTTTGCTGTGAGCCCCACTGCAGTTCACACAAGCTTTTCACTGAATGGCTCTCCCCCATCCCTGTGGGCCATGCTTCTAAACCATGACTCAAGCGTGGTCTCCCTGTAAAGCTTTCCCTATGTGGCGGTCTAAGGTGCACTTTTTACATATCTCTACTTTAGCAACAATCTTAGTGCACTATATTTGTTTATTTTGTTGTTTTTTTCCCAGCTAGATGTAAACTCTTAGATACTTTATCTCTTTTCCTCTTTGTAACCTAAAGTTTAACGTAGTACCTGGAATATAGTAGATAATAATTATTCTTTGAAGGAATAAATGAATGAATGAATGTAGGTTTTTCAAACATTTGCTTTGAGGTCTTTGAACCAATCTGCCTTTTACATAGATTTTTTTTTTCCTGCCAGTGACCTAAATGATTTTGAATAACCTAAAAATAATTCTCTGACTTTATTTAATTGTTCAATAATTTGCAATGACAGTTCTTCTATTTTGCTTTATCTTTTAAAAGTCATTGTGCCCAGGTATCTTGGATGCTGAAAACTTGATTAATGATCTCTAGGTACAAGTTGGTATGCCCAATCATTATGAAGAATCAGCATTAGGTATCAGTTGTAGGGAGGCAGGGTTGCAAAAACCAGCAGCATGTGGGAGATTCCCGACACCTACTGGGGTGTGTAAACAACTGACTAGACAGAGGTAGCTTCTTACCAATTTTGGAATAAGCAATTTAAGTCAGAACCATGTAACTTCCATCTAGAAACACCTTATCTTGCTTAAGGGGTCACTGGATTCAAAACATTCTTGCTGATTGATGATTCTAAAACTAGATTGTTTTTCCTCACAGGTGCTGAGGATTCAGACCAGGGATTATGCCTGGCGGGTAATCATTTTTTACCTTTTGGATCAGCTCTGCTAGCTTTTGTTTGGTTTTAAACTGGTTTTCGTATGGGTTTCTACCCAAGCTTTGGTACCTCAGGCAAAATGTCTTTCTAAAATGGGTGTCCTTCTGTTTACAAATATGTATGAAATCAATGCCCTCAAAGTACTTCAGCCTCTCACACTTTTCTGTAAGTTGATGTTTCCCTCATTGAACTGTGCTTTTGATAGCGTCCTATCTCATCTCAGTTCTATCTCTCTGAGACATGAAGTTCTTTCTCCTTGACTATAAATATGCTTAAACTTTTTCTGGCTAATTTAAAACAAACCTCACTAGAATCTGTTATGCCCCCAAAATACATTCCCTCTCAAGCACTCATGTTCTCTCTCTCTCTCTCTCTCTCTCTCTCTCCTTTCTTCCTTTCTTCTCAAACCAAAATGTTCACTAACATTCCTAGAAAGGTGGAGAAGAGCCTGGAGGAATGTATGAGCACAGCAGGGAAGAGGGAACGTGTAAAGCATATTCAGGGAGTGTGAAAAGACCAGTTTCCCTGACAGAGGAAGTTTGGGGGAATGATAAGTAAATCTGAAGAGATTTTTTTAAGTTAAATTACAGAAAGTCTTGAATGCCAAGCTGTGAAGTTTGGATGTTATGTGGTTGGCCATGTACAACTATAGCAGATTCTCGGTCAGTAATGTGCTAGGTGGAATAAGTTTAGGGACACAGACAAGAGACAGAGAAAGCTGCCATGTCTGGGGCGCCTGGGTGGCGCAGTCGGTTAAGCGTCCGACTTCAGCCAGGTCACGATCTCGAGGCCCGTGAGTTCCAGCCCCGCGTGGGGCTCTGGGCTGATGGCTCAGAGCCTGGAGCCTGCTTCAGATTCCGTGTCTCCCTCTCTCTCTGCCCCTCCCCCGTTCATGCTCTGTCTCTCTCTGTCCCCCCAAAAAAAAAGTTGAAAAAAAAAAGAAAGCTGCCATGTGGTCTAGGAATGAGGCCCTAATGCATGCTGGAAAGAAAATAAAACCCTGATGATGTTATCAGGATTAAACTTTTTGAAAATTGAGTTACTGGAAATAAAATATAGTTTGCCAAGGTCAGGGTTTTGTTAAAATAAAGCTGTAGCTGGTATTCAAAAATGTGTTTATACATGTGTTTATAAATATGTTTACACAAAAATGTGTTTACACATAGTTGAAAATTTTAAAGGAGTATTACTAGTATATGGAGTAAAATGTTATTTTGCAAAGGAGAAATGCACATACAAACACATATATGCATAACTAATGTTTTTTAAAAAAAAAAACCTAAGAGGAATTAAAAGGAACAGGTTTGTCTTCCATTCTGTGTGTGTGTGTGTGTGTGTGTGTGTGTGTGTGTCCCAAAACCCCAGCTACCAGTGGTCTGCACTGGGGACTACTTTTCTCTGCCATGTCCTCATAATGAATCCTCAGGCAACTCAAAGCCAGTCACGTTTTCTTGTCCACTTGGCTCTTGTGTAATCTCACCCTGTTAATCTCTAAAAATTCAGGCCATACCAGAGTAGACCTGTTTCTTCTCTTTGCTCTGCCATTACAGACCACAGATCACTCTAGACTTCCCAGTTCCATCTCCCAAATTCGGAGGACATATGCCTAGTTTTTGCAAGTGGCTTCCCTGAAGCTCCATATGCTTAGCTGGGGAGTGAAAGAGGAATTCACAGGACATCAGCAGTCTCTGTAAAGTACTCCACACCAACAGGCCTGGCTCTCTCCATACCTTTTTCCTGTTAGATTCTTGCAAAATAAGTGATGAGCTCAAGCTGCCAAACTGGTTTTACAAACTCATCCTGTCCTGTATGGAGGGATGGTCCAGCACCTATAGTCGTTGACCTTTGGGGCTCTGAAAGCTCTAAGGTCTGAGTCAGTAGGAAGATTATCATTTAGCATCTGACACATGCACACACTTTCACATGCTCACACATTCTCACACACACACTCACACACATGCAGATAGGACTAGAGCAACAATAGTTATCTGAGTACAAGAATTAGCTCAATCTTTTTCTTTGTGTCTTTGTGTGTTTTCCAAGTTTTCTGCCTGGAAAACATATTACTTCTTCAAGTAACATAATAGCAAAGATTGTAAAATGAAAGAAATTATAAGCAAAATAAATTTTAAGTATTATTTGCTCCAGTTAGATAAAACTCACCAGAGAAAAAATATTTTCTCTGTAATATGTCTAATGACCCATTAGAATCCCTTCTATTTGTGATGCTTTACTGTCTTATTAATTACTTTTCAGAAATCCTTACTAATTTATGAATAAAATCATTGAAATATTTATATATTTTAAGTTGTTGTACCTTGAAAAGGAGACCCTACAATTGTGCTGATTTCCCATTTCATTGAAAATTCAGTCTGGGGGTTTATAATGCATAGGAACTGTTGTGGCTCATAAATACCTATTTAGAAAATTTGATTAATGCTTGAATGTTCTTCCTTTCCTTTAGATAATTATAATATAAGCCCTGAATCACACATATAACGTCAACAAAACTTTGTCCCTACCCCATTTATCTCACCACAGACTGGAGATTCTGAACGTACTTGCATTTGGGCCTTATGTATCCCAGCTGCCTTATCATCTCTAGAGAGGTTCACAGGTGACCCTGAATTTGATCAACAACAAACTCAGAAAATCATTCAAAAGGGATATTGGAATTTCCACTTTCAAAATGAGTTTTTGAAACTAGTTTTCATAAACCAAATCTGAAATATGTACAAGGAAGTTAATCTTCTTCCTTAATTATCTATTCCTCTGCTTGGAGTGAGGTCTGAGGTCAATGGTGAATCACATCCCTCCTCTGTGAATGCTTATCCAGATAAGGAAAGTTATAGGAGTAAATACCAATTTTATTTTGTTAAGTAAAAATAAAATAGGCTTAGGCATAGATTTAGAGCCCTAATTGGGCTTTCTCCTCCGACTTTTCCACCCAGTTCCAGGGTGGGTGAAAAGGCTTTGCCCTGATGACTTACTTTTCATGTGGTGGCATGGTATGTGTCCTGTAAGAAGATATGTGTTCTGCAGATGTCTGGACTGGCCCAAGCATGGTGAAAAGAAAAATAAAAGTTTTATTCTAAAATGGTTTATTCTTAGGCAATAGAGCTCCCCTCTTTAGCAATACAAGGAACAAAGCAGTAAATGTCATGCTTATTATTGAACTTGTCTGAATGCTTTGTTCCCATTACTAAAAATGTAAAACTCTGTAGATGAAATGTGATTGGTGGATCACCTCCAGCAATGTCTTTGGTGGTTATTTTCATAGTGCTTCACTTAGGATTTCATATAGTTTCTTCTTTGGGATTAAATGAGTGGAGTTAGTGATCATCAAAATAAACATAATAGATCATGAGTATTTAAAAAAAAATTTTTAATGTTTATTTATTTTTGAGAGAGACAGAGACAGAGTGTGAGCAGGGGAGGGGCAGAGAGAGAGGGAGACACAGAATCCAAAGCAGGCTCCAGGCTCTGAGCTGTCAGCATAGAGCCCGACGTAGGACTTGAACTCACAGACTATGAGATCATGACCTGAGGTCAGTTGCTCAACCTACTGAGCCACCCAGGCACCCTGATCATGAGTATTTTTAAAGAACTCAGGAGTGCCTGGGTGACTCAGTGGGTTAAGCATCTGAGTCTTGATTTCAGCTCAGATCATGATCTAACAATTGGTGAGTTTGAGCCCCACTTCTAACTCCTCACTGGCAGTGGGGAACCTGCTTAGGATTCTCTCTCTCTCTCTCTCTCTCTCTCTCTCTCTCTGCCCCTCCCCTGCTTGCACACACTCTCTCTCTCTCTCAAATAAATAAACTTAAAAAAAAAATAAAGAACTCTGTTCCAAGAAGAATGTTGTTTTTGTGTATTGGTTTGATATGACTTCAAGTCCAGTTGTTTATGACTTAAGTGGAGTTGTTTTAATCCATTTGTTTATGAAAACTACCAAAAGAAAAAAAAAGGTTTTTTTGATATAGGAAAGAAGTTCTGTCAGAATGTCATCATCTCATCTGTTCTCACTGATAAAAACACGGTAAACTCAGCAGGCTGAGGGTCCTGCTAGGGGCTTATGAAAACATATGAAGAAACCCCTAACTGTGGCAAGGGGACATTTGGATTATAAGTACCGACAGTCTGCAAGAACTGAGAGTGTTCAGTCTGGGCAAGGTGGCTCTTTGCTGATCTAAATAGCTCTCTGGAGATCTTGGGGCAATTGCTTCCTGCATGGTAAAGGCAACTGTTTTACCAGCTATAGCAAAAGCTGTACAGCACCCTCGAGAAGAAAATCCTCTTGTCCATCACAACCAGTGCCCTTGTTCCCTAGTAATGTGCTTTAGCAACAAGGGACAGTTACTTTTGCACTGGCAGCTGGACCTCAGCTCTCTGTTGGCTAAGGCCTCTCATCCGAGTACTCACCTGTATAAAGGTACACCTCAACTACATTTGGACTGTATTCCTTTTATCTCCCCTAGCCTGGAATAACAGTGATCAATCCATTATTGGTTTGGATCAATGATAGACTTCTACTGTCATTTCTTTATTGGCTTATTAAGAGACATTATCCTATATGCTCTTGGCTGTGAAATTCACACAGCAAACCTGTGTTAAATAAATTGTTGGTGAACACAAACTCAGTCTCTGAGTATTAATTTTCCTCCCAAACAAAACATTTGCCTTCCTGTTTGGCCTAGGGATGAACGGAGTAAACAGATCATTATGGCATCATGTGCTTTCCTATCAGAGGAAGATCTGGTAACTGAGCATCCCTGAAATAACCTGTGAGTCCTGTAACAAATGGAAACTGATGAATAGAGGTCTTATTTGTTTCTGGCCTGGATTCCTCAACAATGATCCAAGATTTTGTGCAGAGAACCAAGATTTGGTGTTGATCCAGGATTTTGTATTAGGAGCCAATTTGAATTAAGAGCATATTGCTCAGAAGAGGTCAAAGACCTCTCCCTGACAGGGGAGGAGGGATGGGAGCAGAGATGAGGAACAAAACTCCTCTACTCTCCTTCTCTCCAATGGTTCACATTTTCCTTCACCCTCAGCAGCTGCCTTAGTGGAGGTCAACCTTTTCTTCTGAACTTAAATGTCCCAGAATGTGGGGAGATATGTACATAAGGGTAAAGGTCTTCATATTAAAGGAAAAATAGGAAAGTGTATGCTCCCAGCAAATGTCTCCTGCCCAGACCACAGTAGACACTCAATAAATGCTGTTCTACTACATAGAAGAGGTTTCAAAATGACTATTTGCATCAGCAGAACAGGTCACATAATATTAGACTGAGCAGCAAAGCCAAAGGAGACTAATAAACCGACTCCTTTGGAAGCAGCATCAGCCATCACTCTATCCAGTGGGATGCTCCAGCCATGGTGACCTTGAGTTCCAGATGTGAGCCCCACCTTGCTCTGTGGGAAGCCCAATCATAAGCGGCAGAGATCTGTTAACCCCTGGAGGTTACAGGGGTTTTTGGACGTGTGTACATTGGCTGGCACATGGTGGGTTCTCAGCAAATACAGAGGAACTTCTTTAAACATACCCCCAGAGGACAGCAGACACTTGTGTGACTGGTTTTTTGAGCTAGGCCGAGAGAGAAGTCATATATCCTATGAGCACACAGAAGGTAGGGTTTAGTCTACCAAGTCCACTATGTTGGTTGAAGCATGTAGTACACAAAGTTGTGAAGGATGCAAAGGTCACTCTCACCCACTCCGTCAGGATTCGGATCTCTTCCTTTTTTTTTTCATTTTTTTTTTTAATGTTCATTTAGTTGTGAGAGAGAGAGAGAGGGAGAGAGAGAGAGACAGTGTGAGCAGGAGAGGGGCAGAGAGAGAGGAAGACACAGAATCTGAAGCAGGCTCCAGGCTTTTAGGCTCCTAGCACAGAGCCCCATGCAGGGCACAAACCCACGAACCGTGAGATCATGACCTGAGCCAAAGTCGGATGCTTAACCAACTGAGCCACCCAGGCACCCCAGGGTTCTGATCTCTTCTTATATGTTCCTTTTTATATGTCTTCTCCTCTGTGACCCGTGTCATAATCACATCTCAGGCAAACTTTGAATGAATCATCTCACTGAGGAGAAAATTACCAACAGACCATTTATTTTATATATCCCAGACATATTTGCCTTTTATTAGGGTTGGACAAAAGAAAAAAGTTGAAATCCAAAGTGGTACATTTCCAACAGTGAAATTTAAGACAGTGTGTTAGGTAGAACAAGTGAAACCACCATGTCAACAGTTCAAACGCAACAGATTTTTATTTCTCATTCACATAACAGTTCAGTACGGATGTTCAGGTGACTGATTAGATTTCCTTCAGATGGTAATTCAGAGACTATGTCCTAGGCCTTATAGTTACATGCAGCCAGCAGAAGAGAAAGAGAGTGCAAAGGCCAGCTCCTTTGTTAAAAGCTCCCATCAGGAAGTGGCAGAATCACCTGTGTAATGTTTCATTGGCGAGAACTTAGCCACATGGCCACACCTACTCACCTGTTAGAGTTCTATCACCCTGCAAGAAGAGGGGGGTGCATTTTGGCATACGACCAACAGTCTCCGCCAAAAACGTTAACCCTACGTATGGAGCTCCCCTGCTCTGGCGGGGTGTAGACAATGAGGGAAGGTGAGCTCTAACACTCAACTATGTCCTTCGCAGTTACCACCTAAACTGAAGCCCTCTGCTGCTGCTGAAACTAATTCCCAAGATTTTTCAAACAGATTAACTAATATCATTGAACCTCTTTGCAGCTCTCCCTAGTTTTGCAACAGTAGAAAAATTTTGCACGGTGTTGTATGGCCACTAGACCCAGGGCCATTTACCAGCTCCTCCACTGCGCCAAGCAGACCCAAGGAGTAAATCCCAAAAGACCCTATGGTAGCAGGGGTCCCATTCACTGACTCAAGGCCATTGCTTTGCTTGGAATCAGCCACGGGGCCTCTGGTTTCTCCTCCTTCCCCTGCTTCTCTTTTCCCTGGACTGTTTCAACACTGATTAGCATTTGAACCAGATGATGAGGAGAATGGTACAGGTGGCAAAATAAACATAAGCCTGTTAATTACTTCTTAAAGCTGTTGAAAATAGAATTGACCGGTTGCAGCTGAAATGCGGTTAGAATTGCGGGTAATCATCCCTTACCTTTTCTGGGTAGCATTAAGCACAGAGTTAAAAGGTGTCTGTGATATTATTTAACACTCTAACTTTATCACACATTCATGTTAAGAAGAGCTTAATGCATTTTTTCTCAGGGTAATGTAATATGATTTATGATAAGAAATATTTATTTGGTTTTCATCCCCATTTCTAGCTCAGAGCTCTTACAACCCTTGGAATTTCCTAAGTGGTGAGAGGGATAAAGGTGTCTTATGATGCTAATGACAACTTTTGGGAAGCACTCAGGTATGGGGGGCTGGTTGCCTTTGGAGTCAATCAAGTGATTAGAGGGTTGGAACTTTCAGTCCTACCTCCTGACCTGGGGGCAGGGGAGGAGAGTTGGAGATGGAGGCTGAACCAGTTACCAAAGGCCAATGAGTTAATCAATCATGCCTGTGTAAAGGAGCCTTAATAAAAACCGAAAAGAGAGAGGGTTCTGGGAGTTTCTGGGCTAGTAAACCTGTTGGCAGTGTTGGGAGAGTGTGGTGCCCAGCGAGAGCAAGGAAGCTCCTCGCTCCTTTCCATGTAACTGGCCCTAGGCATCTCTTCCATCTGGATGTTCATCTGTATCCTTTCCCATATCTTTTTATAACGAAGGTAAGTAGAATGTTTTTCTTAGTTCAGTGAGCTGCTCTAACAAATTAAACCCAAGGAGAAGGTTGTTGGAAGTTCTAATCTACAGCTGGTGGGTCAGAAGCACAGGTAACAACCTGGGCTTGCTGTTGGCATCTGAGGTGGGGGTGGGGTGCGGCATCTAGTAGGATTTGATGCTGTCTCTGGATAAACAGTGTCAGAATTGAGTTAAAGTGTAGGACACTGAGCTGACGTGAAGAATCGCTCGGTATGGCAGAATGGCTCCCACAATTTGATGGCCAAAATTGTCAGAAATGAAGTGTTCTGTGTGAGTAGTAAAGGAAACATACAGAAAAGAAAAACACAAGGGAAAGACTTATTTTCCTCCACGCTCGATAAAAGAACTATGTGTTTCTTTTCAAACCTGTTAACAAGAAATAATTGTAACAGTGAATGTTGATTGAGAGATTACATGTCCAGTGTGGTCTTAAACACTTTGTGTACATGGTTCCATTTAATTCCCTCTGCAGCCCTGACTAGTAGGTACTTTTATTAACCGTATTTCGTAGTGAAGAAAATTGGGCCATAGCCAAATACACATACCAAAGAAGTGACAGAGGCAGAGCTATATAATTGCAGAGCCCAAGAATTGAACCTTTATGCTATTTGCCCTCCCTACTCCAGTAACCAACTGTGGCATGCCCCCCCCACCTTTTTTTTTTTAATATGGTGAATGTATTTTTCTTTTAAGAAGGTGAATTAGTCTGTGAAAATTGTGCTTTCTTCCATGGGGTTAGAATGGAATGAGCTATCTAATCAAGATCTAAGATTCCCCATTCTATGTTGATAACTCTGTCATTAAAGCAACACACCCTGGATGGTCTTCATCAAAATAGTGGGCAATGAACTATCATGGAATTTAGATAATCCATACGTCCCCAGCCTACTCTAAAGAGAGAAGGTTTACAGCAGATGAAAATGTAAGGCAGAGGCAGGGAGCCACACTGTGTACCCATGTCCCCCACACAGAGGACAGAATAGATGGGATGGTACCAGTTCCTGTTGACTAGTCTACCTAGTTTATGAAGGAGATCCCCTGTAGGGTTGGATAGCAACTGTGGGCCGCCATCACGGATCACACTGAATCTTTTTCAGTCCTTTCTGTTCTGTGACTCGATAAATTGTAAACATTTCTCTAGCAAGTGCCAAACAGAGTAGCAATGAGCATGGAGCAGGCAGTTCGGGTCACCTGGGGACATGCCAATTGCTGTGCCTAATGACAATATCGGAAAGCCCAATTAGCTCCAGAAAGTTCCCTTGAGCAATCCCCGATATGGTGTTGACTTTTGTGAGGCCTCGGCGATACTGAGCACCTGCAAGGGGCTCATTAGCTACAGGAAGTATCTTTTGCTGTTCAGCTGCACCTCCAGCTCAGAAACATGAAACTCGTGGTGGGTAGAGCCTGCCAGCAGCTCAGGGAAATGTTTCCTTTGGTTTTAGTTCACAAGACTGAGTGACATTTTCAGTCACCTGAAAATCCACAGGAAGATGCAGCCAGATGTCCCCATTTGTAATAGTTATGGCCATACACACTGCTTATTGTTGCAGAGTTCCAAGCAGTATAAAGCACTTTTAAGAATTAGTCTCTCAAATACAGAATTTTTATGCCCCCCCTGACACCTACAGAGCTCACCCCTTTCCTGTGTTCTATTTTGTAACCTCTAAAAATAACGTCTCACGCCAGCCATCACTATTTGTTTTTAGTATGTTTGATTTGCCCTGCAGAGACCTTGTAGGATATATTTTTCCTGGACATATAAATTAACTTCATTTATAGTTAAGTGACTTCAGAGATAACTTTAAGGCACAACTTTTAATCACAGTCTCTCTCCTTCCTTCAGTAAGTCTTTATTTACTTTGCATTATGTGCCTGCACATTAGACCCCGGGAATATGACAGCAAATAAGAGACCAAGTCCCTTCCCTCATGGAAAAAGGGAGATCTTCCTAACTAAAGTAAATGAGTATAATAAATAACACAGATGGAAAAGGTTTTATTGAGATGAATAGGGAAGCACAATAGGAACTAGTGTGTAGGGATGGTGTTGTTTTGAACCAACTGGGCAGGGAAGATCTCACTAAGGTGACACTTGAGTAAAGACTTAAAACCGTCAAGAAAATGAGGCAGCTCTGGGTGGGGAAGAGCAACTGGTCAGAGAAGAGGGAGTGTGGTTTTATATGGACTGGTTCCTTTCAGTCCTTCTATTGCAAAGGGAGCAACAATTCTATATTGACTGGTTGTGTTTATGACTAAAACCCATTGCGATGGACTGCATTGCCGTGTTCCCCTCGAATTCACTGCTGAAACTCTAATCCCAGTGTGATGGTATTTGGAGATGGGCCTTTAGGGGGTGATCAGGTGATGAGTGTGGAGCTCTCACCAATGGGATTGGTGTCTTGTAAGAAGAGGTCAAAGAGCTCCCTCGGGCTCTGCCCCCTGCCATGAGGTCACAACCAGAAGCCAACCTGGAAGAATGCTTCCAAAACACAACCATTCAGGCATCCTGATCTCAGATCTCCAGTTTCCAGAACTGTGAGAAATAAATTTGTATTGTTCGTAAGCTGCCCAGACTATGGCAATTTGTTATAGCAGCCCCAGTGGATGAAGACACCCCTAAAATTAACTAATTAGTTTGGAAGGATAAAACATTCTGGAGAAATCTCACAAGATTTGGTCTAGACTGGCTATGTTGATACACACAGATTTGACTGTTTTATTTTAGTATGGAATTCAGACAAAACAAAAAACTATATTTTATCAAATAACTGCTTTAACTACTTTTCATTTTGAGGCAGTTATTTTTTTGGCAAGTAACAACAATAACAAAAAAGGCTCTGTGTGGAGAAAGAGTGAAGATATTAGGCAAAGATCAATGAAATTCAGGTAATGATCTTTCCTCAAGAGGAAATTAATCAGACTTGATTTGCCAGCTGCTGTTGATAAGTGAGATAAATCTAATACTTTGAAAGTATTTCATTTTGCAAGCCTGATAGGCTCTACATCTCTGAATCTTCTGCTAATGATGGAGGATATCCCTATACTGTTCTTGTAGGTAAAAGCAAAAGTTCTGGTAACCCCCACCCCTATATCTTGATAACCCCTGTATCTTGGAAAATCCTTTAGTGCCTATGCAATTCTCATCCTGTTTTCCATGACGAGAAACTATAGGGAAGAAAATGGTAAGAAAGCAAGGATGCTGTAACTCTTTACTGGTTTTGCTCAGTGGTGACACTGTCAAAGTTCTAGAAGAGAAGTATCCATGTCTGTCCTCAGTCAGAGAGGGAACCCTACTCTGCTCTGGGCTTGTGGCAGGCACAACACACCCTCGAATTCCTTGAAGATCAGTAAGCTTCGGCACTCAACAAGTGTTCAGAAAAGTTTTCAATGAGGATTCAGTGACTAACTTAGTCTTAGGAGTTCAAAGGCTGGTTCTATTATTTTTGAGTAAGTGACAGCACAGAGTGCTGCAAGGAAACCAAAGGAATGGGAGGGATCAAGGGTCTCTGGCAATGCACAGGAAGTTCCAGATAGGGCTCTGCACTCAAGTCAGGCCTAACGTTGTAAGCTCTGCCCTTGCCGAGGCCTTCTGTGCACTTAAGGCCACAAAGGGTTAAGATTCACTAGACATTTGAAATCTGCCATTTAAACACAGTCAACTTCCAGCTGAGAACCAGTTTCATTTCCCCAGTTCCTTTTAAACATACTCAGTATTTGTTACTGGTTTGGGACCATAATAGTGAAATGGGCTCTTTCTTCATAGAGACCTCAGAAATCAGCCAGGGTTTCTCAGGGACTTCACATTCTTTAGCAATGGTTTTAACTTTTGGAATTTTTTTTTGTATGTTTGTTTGCTTTTAATCCAAACTGCATTATATGGTTTGCCAGCTGAATGGGTTATCTCTATCTGGTGTGTTGTTCTTAATGATTCTCTGTGGCATCTTTTCCATTTCTCATTCCCTGATCACCAGAAGTTTATAACAGAACTCTAAACAAATGAGCCACTATTTCCAAGGGACCATTTCTGCCAGTATTAGATTATTTTTGTATCATGTGAGGCTGTTGCCTAGGAGCTTTTATTTTCAGTAACCAGTTTTTGTTGTTTCTTGCTATCCTGGATGGTAAAAAAAAAAAAAAAAGGCAGTTTTGGAAGTATGTGTAGAAAAAGTATCTTTAAAATCCCCAGTTAACATGGCATATAATTTTCTATAAAATTCTTCCTGTGAAACACAGAAGAGGAACCTTTTAATGGAAGTAATTACTATAAGCTTTGTATTTAAAGCACCTGTGAAGAGCTATTTTATAAGCTAAATCCCGTATCCCAGAACTCATTTAAGTTCAATGGGTGAACTAACCGTAACCAATTTCAGCCTGTGGAAAATAATTTTACCAGTGTGTTTACTCAAAGAAGTCTCTCACAATGGACAAAGACTTTTAACTGATTGAGAGCTATTTGGTTTAACTCTATGAAATAGCCTCTTCTCCGCTGCCCCCCCCCCCTCCCCCGCGCTGGTCAAAAATGGTGGGATATCAGCAATTTCATAGGTCTGATTTACTAGACTTAAAATGATAGAAGAAGTTCAAAAATACAGTAACCGCTATACAGAAACCTGAAGAAGGGGAGGAGAAAAGATCTTTAAGGATAAAATAGAGCAGCTAGGTAACCAGGTGCTGATTCTCCACTGGGTACTCTTCTGCTTTGGTTCAAAATGTAATGTTGTCTGTTTTTGTGGAACAATTACGATGACCTAGTCACTACATGACTCGCTCTGCATTTTCTATATATGTTGTCTAGAGATACCTCACAGATTGACAAAATAATATATTTTAATCTTCGTTTTCATGTGTGAAGGAATTATTTCTCAGAATTGAAATACCTTTCCCAAGGCCAGACAGCTTTCAAGACAACTCTCTTGCCTGATCCTAAAATTTCTGTGCTGAATCATTATGCCATTTTTGTCTTAAAACCAGAAAGTAGGAGAAAGCCTAGATGCTGGAGAGTTTTTTTGGTGGTGGTGGGGAGGGGGGTGCTCTGTGTGTTGTATTGTCAAAAGAAGAATCCATTCCCTGAAGCAAATTCTGCAGTGTTTCTCTCTTTCAACCTACTCTTATATATATATCAGAGCTTTAAACCACCAGGTGTTAGAGTCCTGCAGATTTTAAAAGAAATCATTTCTTGCTATACCTCAAAGATTAGAGTGTTTTATTTACAGTTAGAGTTTAAGTTATAAATGCCATCTTTTGTTGTTCTGCCAAGGATGCATCAAAGATAGAAAATAGCTCAGCTGCAAGAGGTATGGATGGATAGGAATGGGGCATGAGGTTGCAAGAGTGGGGGGTGGGGAGGGAATGTCTTCCTGTTTCATCCCAGGGTTCTGATATCTTGGAAGTTGTTGAATTGTGAGCCCTCCCCCATCACATTTCCTTTTTTCAAAGTGTATCTGATTTATATTTAAAAAATAAAGGGCCACCTGGGTGGCTCAGTTGGTTAAGCCTCTGACTTTGGCTTAGGTCATGATCTCAGGGTCATGAGTTCAAGCCCCCCATCAGGCTCTGTGCTGACAGCTCAGAGCCTGGAGCCTGCTCCGTATTCTGTGTCTCCCTCTCTCTGTCCCTCCCCTGCTCAAGCTCTATCTCTCTCTCTCTCTCAAAAATAAACAAAAAAAAATGCAGATATATACGATGGGATGCAGTGTAAAAACATGGGAGAAAATAGGCGTTTAAAACAATTAAGTCCTTGGACAAATCTACACATGGGTATTTACAAATGTTATCTTTAGTTGGGGAGAGTTAGATTCAGAATCTTTATAGCTGTGACAATGCCTTTAACATCACTCCTCCCCACCTCAAAAAAAAAGAATACCACACATGCCTCCTTCATATTTGTAAGCTTGTCTTTTACTTTGTATGTCTCCTCTTTTGTGAGCTTAAGCTGATGTGGTTTTGTTTGTTTGTTTGTTTTTTAAATTTCTCTGCCCCACAGGGGCACCTGGGTGGCTCAGTTGGTTAAGGATCTGACTCCTGATTTCAGCTCAAATCACGACCTTGTTGTTTGTGAGCTTGAGCCCCACACTATGCTGATGGTGCAGAGCCTGCTTGGGATTCTCCCTCTTTCCTTCTCTTTCTGCCCCACCCCCACTCTCTCTCAAAATAAATAATTAAATAATTAATTAAATTTCTCTGCCCCACCAATCTTAGAACAAATCTAGTGAAGTAGATGCAATGCAGGGTTGAGACCTGGGGAGCTGCCTGGGTTGCCAGTGTGAGTTCCACTATGGATCTGACACGACTGGAGATACTAAGAATTCTCCTAGAAGCTTGTGGGAGAAACTAGCTCTACTTTCCAGGAAGTTAGTTTATTGATTCATTCATTAGACTACTTTTTTTCATTGCCTACTTTAAATCAGGCATTTTGCCAAGAGTTGTGGATACACAGATGGTTTGGGCATAATTTTTACCCTCTCGGAGAAATGACAATGGGTTCAGACAAATAAACTGTTAATGACACAGTACTGTAGGAGGGCTGTTACAGGGCTGAGGGGAGCACAGGATGCTAGCCTACACCAGAGGAAGTCAGATAAAGTGTCTGTGGAAGGGACAGAGCTGTTCATATTGAAACAGCAGCCCTAGTGGGATGGTATTCCTCAGTCGTTTTTGGGTTTTTTGTTTGTTTGTTTGCTTCTGCCTACCATGTAAAGATTTATTTAGGTCATGGTGCTTCTGGTTCTCCATTGGAGTACTTTCCTTCATGTGCAACATTTTTGTGATCCATAAAAAAAAAAAAAAAAACGCGACTTCTTCAGCTGACGTCAGACAAATGTGAAGAGGCGATTTGATGGGCAACAGAAAAGGAAAAATGAGTACATCTCTACAATGTAAACACTTATCCATTTTGTGTATGGTCAACCACGGGCAAGATAGTCATTCAAAGGAATTTAAAGTCATGCAAAGGAATTTAAAGTTTTAGTAACTTGTCTAAGAATTAATGGCATTTCTGCTACTAAGGAAGACAATCCATCAGTCCCTTATTCTCTTTCTCAGTAGCTAATCAACTACATAAAACACCATTTCCATACTATCAGTTGGCTATAAGGAATGCTTAGAATGTAATTAGCAATGGCCAACAATTAGGGTTAGTTAAATATATCCATGAATATTACAAATCATAAATAGAATTCATCCCTACCTTTTCAATTTGTCTCCTAGAGTCTGGTCCAAGGAGTAGCTGCATTACAATCAGATAGGTCGCTTGTTATGGATACAGATACTTGGGTCTCTCTTCCGGATCTACTGATTCAGAATTGCTTTGGGTAAGGAAACTAATATGAATTTTAAAAAGGAGATTGCTCAGTATTCATGCCACAATTCAGAAGGCACTGCTTTGATAGCTTGCAATCTTAGAGTGTAATCTGGAATAGACATTCTTATAAACTAAGAATATATGTAGAAAAAAGAAAACATTTAATAAATGGATAGAGAGAATAATATTCATGATACTGAGGTCCTGAAAGCCATTGACATACAATCTATATTGAGCAAAAGTGCAGAAAGAACACAAGTTTAGAGACTCTTCATGGATCTGCTTAGATTACAAGAAAACCTTTCAGCTGGACTTCAAAGAGGCAGCCTAAAAATCATTCCTTACCAAATTTGTCAAATTATAAAATAGTACTGGGGCACCTGGGTGGCTCCGTTTGTTAAGCATCTGACTTTGATTCAGGTCATGATCTCACAGTTTGTGAGTTTGAGCCCCGCGTCAGGCTCTGTGCTGACAGCTCGGAGCCTGGAGCCTACTTCGGATTCTGGGTCTCCCTCTCTCTCTGCCCCTCAAAAAATGAATAAACCTAAAAAATTAAATAATTTTTTCCACAAAGCTTCTAGCCATATTCATAAACAGGTACCAAGGACCAAGACACAGCAGTGATCTGTGAAGAGTTCAAGCATGCATGCTTCCTTCGTCTATCATGCCTTTCCAAAAAGAGCAAAAAGTTTTGGGTACGCTCCATGCCCGCCAGCATTAGGATCTTTTTTGTTACTAAGTGGAAACCACAGATGCTAACTACTGACCAGTCTCAGATCCAGGAATTTTAGGTCAATTTTTCGGATGGCTTTCATTGGCTCATATGCTACATGTATCTTTCCAGCAGTAGGTTCAAGGACTGTTTCCTAGGCACCAATGGCACCTTGACATAAACAAAAATTTGAAACCAGAGTCCATTTATCCCATGATATTAGTCAGGATCTGGGGGTGAGAGGATGTCCTATCACAACCAAGAACTGTACAAATTTTATCTGCGTTACAAGCGATTTTCTTAATTATTCAAGTCTAGATTAATGGATTGCACATGCAGAATCTTACCTTTCCTTGACCACTATTCATCTCATTGTAGATGCTCGATTTCTCCTTCTTTTGGCTCAGCCCCATCCCTCTTTCCTGGGTTTAAGGATCACATATTCCTAGCAAACCCTGCTAACCACATAATTCCAGTTTATGATCCATGTTGGCTAAAGCTAACTTAATTAGATAATTAGCAGAAAACAGGGAAGGTTCCAAAGTCTGAATCAGGGACTTAGATTTTCATACTGTGTAGGAAGAAACAGTGATGGAAAAAGGGAAATATTGAGGAGAAAATTATGTACATATAAAAATAAAGCAAGATTATGCCAACTGGAAACATCAGATGACAGTAACATTTTATAAAGTTCAAACTTGGAGGGGGAGGCACTTTTACTTATAAAAGGTTTTACTTAAAAAACTTGGTTGTGATAGGACATCCCCTCATACAGGTCCTGACTAATACATGGGATAAATGGACTCTGGTTTCAAATTTTTGTTTATGCCAAGGAGTGACATTTGGAGTGACATTGTTTCTCTTCCTTCTTGTTCTGGGTCATCTCGTGTCCTCCCCAGAGATGTGGAAGTCCTAACCGAGAGTATCTGTGAATGCAAACTTATTTGGAAATAAAATCTTTGTAGATGATCAAACTAAGATGAGATTATTAGGGTGGTCTCTATCCAATATGACTGATGTCCTTATAAAAGAAATTTGGGCACAGAAATAAACGGGTAGAGTAAAAACAAGGTGAAGACTCAGGGAGGAAACCACCTGCAATGAAGGGACACCTGAGGCTACCAGAGGAGGAGAGAGTCACAAAACAGAAGCAGATTCTTTTTTATAGACTACAGAAGGAACCAGCCTTCTCAACACTTTGATTTCTGACTTCCAGCTTCCAGAACTATAAAACAATGTATTTTTGTTGGTTAAGTCACCATTTCATGGTATTTTGTTATGGCAGCCTCAGGACATATCTATATATAACTTCTTAAAAATATTTCAGAAATAAAAGAACAAATTAGAATGCTATCAAGATCTAGAACTTTGTGGGACATGAGACTTTTCTAAGCAATTTTCTGTTTTGGTAAGTGATTGACAGAAATTGAGAATAGGCAAATCCCAGAAACCAGTCATTTCTCTGAGTCCTGGTTCCTTTCATGGGAGGAAAGTGTAAAAGATCTGATCAATAGGTATAATTGTTGCTACTGGGGTATTGTTTTTTCCAGACCCTCTCAGCTACAGAGCAAGAAAATGGATGTGTGTATAATAACCCATACATACATTACAAATATATGTAATCATTTGTATCTACATTGAACTCAACAGGAGTTCATACTGAAATCTCCAACTGGAATCCATTACTACATGGATCTTTCTACTCTGTCCCTTATTTATCATAATCTCCCATTCAAAGCACCTATTTTCCATTTATGTAATATTTGCTTCCAGTGTTTGTGTATAGCGGTATCAGAGTTATAATAAACCCACACACCCAGGGGAAAGAACTTTATCAATTAGAGTATATAATCCTTTGCTTTTTGTCTTATGGATTCCACTCTGTTACAGAGTTACCTAGGTCGGTGTCTTTTCCCCTACCCTCTTCAGTGAGGCTGTTGTATCCATTTGTAATTCAGTGGGATTGTATCGTCACATTCTGTGTGCCATCCTTGGATCCCTCCAATTTCCTGTATGACATTTTAAAAATGTTTATAAAGATTCTGTCTTGATACTGTAAAATTCTGTGGGTTTGACAAACTCATAGTGTCATACAGTCATCACTACAATATCATATGGGATTTTTTCACAGCCTTAAAAATGTGACTTGTGTTTCACCTATTCAACATGTCCCCCCACATTAAGCCTCTGCCAACCATTAATTTTTTTAACCATCATTGGAATTTAATCTTTAGGATGTCCTCTGATTGGAATCATGGAGTATGTACCTTTTCAGACTGGTTTCTTTCCCTTCTCAATATGGATTTAAGATTCATACATGGCTTTTTGTAACTTAATAGCTCTTTTTTAAATTGCTGAGACAGTATTCCATTGTGTGGATGTACCAGTTTGTTCACCCATTCACCTTTTGAGGTTCTTGGCTGCTTCTAGTTTGTATTATGAATAAAGCTGCTATTAACATTCTAAAACAGATCTTTGAGTAGACATTTTCACCCATTTGGGTAAATACATAGAAGAGTGTGATTTCTGGATTGTACGGTAAGTCTGTGTTTAGCTTTGAAAGAAATTGCCAAACTGATTTCTAAAGTGGCTGTACCATTTTACATTCCCACCAGCAATGAATGAGAATTTCTGTTGCTTCATACCTTTGCCAGCAATTTGTGTTATCAAGTGTTTTGAATTGTAACCAGTCTAATGAATGTGCAATGCTGTCCTATTGCTATTCTAATTTGTAATTACCTAATGACCTGTAATGGTAAACATCTTTTCGTTATGTTTGTTTGCCATCTGTATATAGTCTTTGGTCAGGTGTCTGTTCAGATTTTCTTTGACCTATTTTTAAAACGTGGTTCTTGGGGCGCCTGGGTGGCGCAGTCGGTTGAGCCTCCGACTTCAGCCAGGTCACGATCTCGCGGTCCATGAGTTCGAGCCCCGCGTCAGGCTCTGGGCTGATGGCTCAGAGCCTGGAGCCTGTTTCCGATTCTGTGTCTCCCTCTCTCTCTGACTCTCCCCCGTTCATGCTCTGTCTCTCTCTGTCCCAAAAATAAATAAACGTTGAAAAAAAAAAAAATTTAAAACGTGGTTCTTTTCTTGTCAACTGTTAAGGGTTTTTGTGTGTGTGTTTGGGATAGAAGTCCTTTACTAGATGTGTGTTTTGCAAATATTTTTTTTCCTAGTCTAACCTGTCTTTTCATTCTCTTAACAATGCCTTCCACAGAGCAAAAGTTCAATGTAACAATCTTTTCTTCCACGAATTACACTTTTGGTGTTGTATCTAAAAACTCACCACCAAACCCAAGGTCGTGAAGATTTTCTTCTTCTAGAAGTTTTATATTTAAAAGAAACTATAGTGTGGGAAAATAGGTTCAGCTTACATAAATGGGTTAGAAAAAAGCTTAGGGTGAAAAGCCGCCACCATGGGGCAAAAGCACCAAAGTTTAGCTAGCGAGATATTGTAATGAGATTACAAGTAATTTGTTATATCACCTGCAGGAAATTACTTTCCATCTGGTGCCAGTATACTATTGTACCTTGATCACAAACACCACTTGCCCCCAAGACCCTTTGCTTCTTACACATACAAGTTAATGATTACTGTCTGATTGTTTTCGCCACATTCACGTGTGTAAGATCTTGTTTTCTTCATATTCACCATGTGGGTAATATCTTGTGAACTCAATAAATAGATGATACCCCTGTTTGGGGCTCTTGTCTCCTCCTGGACATTAGCCTCTCTCATATTCAATTCTGCATCTCTCTCTTCCTGGACAGGAGAGAACTCCAGACTCCTAGTCTGTGACACTATAGCAAAACTACTATAGCTTTCCACTTAATATTTAGGTTTGTGATGCATTTTGAGTTAATCTTTGTGAAAAGTATAAGGTCTAATTTTAAGTTCTTCTTTTGTTGCTGCATCTGGGTATCCAATTGTTTAGCATCATTTGTTGAGAAAAACTAGTCAGTCTGCATTAAATTGCCTTTCCTCCTTTGTCAAAGATCTGTTGGCTATATTTCTTTGGGTGTATTTTTTGCTCTCTAGTCTGTTCTAACGACTGGTATGTCTGTTCTTTCACTACTACTACACTAGTATTGATTACTTGATTACTGCAGTTTTATAGTATGCACCAAAATTGAGTAGTATAAATCCTGCAGCTTTGTTTTTCTTCTTCAATATGGTGTTAGCTATGCTGGGGCTTTTGTTTTTTTTTATATCAACTGTAGAATCATTTTGTCAATTATCTACAAAACCACCTGATTTTGATTGAGATTGTGTTGTAGCTATAGAACAAGTTAGAAAGAAAAGACATCTTAACATATTGAGTTTTTCAATCAATGAACATGCAACATTTCTGTTATATCTTTATTTCTTTCCTCAGAGTTTGTAGTTTTCTGCATACACATTCTGCATATATTTTGTTCGTTATTTTTTAGTGCTACTGTAAACAGTATTTTTTTACTGAAGTATAGTTGACACACAATGTCACATTAGTTTATGTGTATAGCATAGTGATTCAACAAGTTTATATGTTACGCTGTGCTCACCACAAGTGTAAGCTACCATCTGTCACCATACAATGACTATACTCCCTATTCCCTTTTATCCCTGTAACTTATTCATTCCATACTGGAAGCCTTTATCTCCCATTCTCCTTCTTTCATTTTGCCCATCCCCTCACTCCCTTTTCATCTGGCAACTACCAGTTTGTTCTCTGCATTTATGGATCTGTTTCTGCTTTTTGTATGTTTGTTTTTACACTTGTTCTTTAGATTCCACTTATATGTGAAATATATGGTATTTGTCTTTCTCTGTTTGACTTACATCACTTAGCTTGATAGCCTCCATGTTGTTGCAAATGGCAAGATCTCATTCTTCTTTTTATGGCTGAGTAATATTCCAGTGTGCGTGTGTGTGTGTGTGTGTGTGTAGACCACATGGATACTTGGCCACTTGGGTCACTTCCTTATGTTGGTATTGCAAATAATGCTACAATAAACATAAGGATGCACATATCTTTTCAAATTAGTGTTTTTGTTACCTTTGAAAATTACTGGATATTATGGTATTTCTACTTTTAATTTTTTTTTTTTAAATTAATGTTTATTTTTGAGAGAGACAGAGAGACAGAACACAAGTTGGGGAGGGACAGAGAGAGAGAGGGAGACACAGAATCTGAAGCAGGCTCCAGGTTCTGCACTGTCAGCACAGAGCCTGATGTGGGTCTCAAACTCATAAGCCCTGAGATCATGACCTGAGCTGGAGTCAGACGTTTAACCGACTGAGCTACCCAGGCACCTCTTTACTTTTAATTTTTTGAAGAAACCACATTGTTTTCCACAGTGGCTGTACCAATTTACATTCCCACCAACAGTATGTGAGGTTTTTTTTCCCACATCCTCACCAACACTTGTTTTTTCTTGTCATTTAAATTCTGACAGATGTCAGGTGATGATATATCATTGTGGTTTTGAGTTGCATTTCCCTGAGTATCGTTCCATGTGTCTATTTCCCAGCTGTATGTCTCCTTTGGAAAAATGTCTGTTCAGATCCTCTGCCCATTTTTAATGGAATTGTCTGGTGTTTTGTTGTTGTTGTTGTTTTGGTTTGATTTGGTCTTGAGTATAGTTTCTTTGAAGAATTTGTATATTAATCCCTCACCAGATATATCATTTCAAATATCTTCCGTACAGTAGGTTGCCTTTTTGTTTTGTTGATAGTTTCTTTATTGTGCAAAAGCTTTTATTTTGATGTAGTCTTGATAGTTTAATTTTGCTTTTCTTTCCCTTGCCTAAGGAGACGTATTCATAAATACTAAGACTGACATTCAAGAGATTACTGTCTATATTTTCTTTTAAGAGTTTTACAGTTTTGAGTCTCACATTAGGTCTTTAATCCATTTTGAGTTTATTTGTAACAATGGGGTCAGAAAGTCACCCAGTTTCATTTTTTATGCATATAGCCATCTGGTTTTCCCAGCACCATTTATTGAAGAGACTGTCTTCTCCCCATTGTGTTTTTTTGCTAGATTAACTGACCATATAAGCATGGGTTTATTTCTGGGATCTCTATTCTTTTCCATTGATCTGTGTGTCTGTTTTGGAGCCAGTACCATACTGTTTTGATTACAACAGCTTTGTTACAGATCTTGAAATCTGGGTTTGTGATACCTTTGGCTTTGTTCTTTCTCAACATTTATTTGGCTATTCAGTGTCTTTTGTGCTTCCATACAAATTTTAGTATTATTTGTTCTAGTTCTGTAAAAAATGCTGTTGGTATTTGGTAGGGATTGCATTGAATCTGTAGATTGCTTTGGATAGTATGGATATTTTAATATTCTAATCCATGAGCATAAAACATCTTTCCATTTTTTTGTGTCATCTTCAATTTCTTTCATTAATATTTTATAGTTTTCAGAGTACAGGTCTTTCAGCACCTTAGTTAAGTTTATGCCTTTGACACATTTGGAAATAGAATTTTCTTAATTTCTCTTTATTCTACTCGGTTATTATTGTATAGGAATGCAACAGATTTTTGTAGGTTGAATTTGTATCCTGTGATCTTAGTGAATTCGTTTGTCAGTTCTAATAGTTTTTTGGTGGATTCTTTAGGGTTTTCTATATATAGCATTATGTCATCTGTAGATAGTGAGTTTAACTTCTTTCTTTCCAGTTTGGATGCCTTTTATTTCTTGTCTGATTGGTTTCGCTAGGACTTTCAGTACTACTATGTTGAATAAAAGTGGTGAGAATGGACATAATTGTCTTATTCCTGATTTGGGGGAATCTTTGGTTTTTGCCATTGAGTATAATGTTGGTTGTGGGTTTTTCATATATGGTCTTTATTATGTTGAGATATGTTCCCTCTAATCCCCTTTGTTGAGAGTTTTTATCATGTATGGTTGGTGAATTTTGTCAAAGGTTTTACCTGCATCTGTTGAGATGATCCTAGGATTTTTTCCTTTGTTTTTTTTAATGTGGTGTGTCACATTGATTGATTTGCATATATTGAACCACCCTTGTATCCTCAGAATAAATCTCACTTGATTGTGGTGAATCATCTTAAAGTATTGTTAACTGTGGTTAGATAATGTCTTGTTGAGGATTTTCATCTATGTTTATCAGGGATATTGGCCTGGGAACTATTATCAGGGATATAGTTTTTGTTGTTCTTTTCTCATAGTGTCTTGATCTGGTTTTGGCATCAGAGTAATGATGGCCTTATATTTGGAAGTTTTCCTTTCTTTTCTATTTTTTTTGGAATAGATGGAGAAGAATCGGTATTAACGCTTATTTAAATATTCAGTAGAATTCACCTGTGAATCTATTTGGTCCTGGACTTTTGTTTGTTGGATTTTTTTTTATTACCAGTTTAGTTTCTTTGTTAATTCTTGGTCTGCTCAGACTTCTGTTTCTTCCTGATTCAGTTTTGGAAGATTGTGTTTCTACGACTTTATCCGTTTCTCTAGTTTGTCTGATTTTGTGGCATAGAAATTTCATAGTAGTCTCTTATAATCCTTTGTGTTTCTGTGGTGTTAGCTGTTTCCTTTCCTCTTTCATTTCTAATTACATTTCTTTAGGTCCTCTCTTTTTGTCTTCATGAGTCTGGCTAAAAATTTATCAATTATTTATCTTTTCAAGGAACTAAATCTTGGTTTCACTAATCTTTTCTCTTTTTTTGTCTTTTATTTTTAACTTCTCTAATCCTTGTTGTTTCTTTTTTTTTTTTTTTTTTTTCAGTTCCTTTAGGTGTTTCAGATTTTTCTTGTTTCTTAAGGTAGGCTGGCATCAATATAAATTTCCCTCTTAGTACTGCTTTTGCTGTATCCCAAAGATTTTGGACTATTATGTTTTCATTTTAATTTGTCTCCATGTATTTTTTTTTTAATTTACTCATTGATTTCTTCATTGACCCGTTGGTTTTTTAGTAGCATGCTGTTTAGCTTCACGCGTTTGTGTTTTGTCTAGTTTTTTTTTTCTTGTGATTGATTTCTAGTTTCATACCATTGTGGTTAAAAAAGATACATGCTATATCAATTTTAAACTCATTGAGACTTGTTTTCTGGCCTAATATGTAATCTATCCTGGAAAATGTACATATGAAAAGAATGTGTATTCTTTTACTTTTGGATGGAATGTTCCATATATATTTGTTAAATCTCTCTGGTCTTATGTTTCATTCAAAGACACTGTTTCCTTATTTATTTTCTGCCTGGATGATTTGTCCCATTGATGTAAGTGGGATATTAGAGTCCCCTATTATTACTATACTACTCTCAGTGTCTCTCTTTTTGTCTGTCCATATTTGCTTTTATTAGGTGTTCCAATGTTGGGTACATTAAGTATTTATGATTGTTACATTCCTTTGCTGGATTGACCCCTTGATTATTATGTAATGCTCTTCTTTGTCTCATGTTACAGACTTTGTTTTAAAGTCTATTTTATCTAAGTGTTCCTACCCTGGCTCCCTTCCCCATCTGCCCTCCACCCCCACCACTTCCATTTTCATGGAATCTTTTCCTCCAGTGTTTTCCTTTCAATCTGTATGTGTCTTTAGGTCTGAAGTGAATCTCTTATAGGCAGCATATAGATGGGTCTTGTTTTTTTTTTTTTGGTTTTTTTTGTTTTTTTTTATCCATTCCATCACCCTATGTCTTTTGATTAGCCTTTAGCCCATGTACATTTAAATTAATTACTGATGGGTATGTACTTGTTGCCATTTTATTAATTGTTTTCTGGTTGTTTTTGTAGTTCTTTGTTCTCTCTTGTGATGAATGACTTTCTTTAGTGTTATGTTTGGCTTTCTTTCGTTCTATCTATCTATCTATCTATCTATTTATTTATTTATTGTGTATCTATCATAGGTTTTGGGTTTGTGGTTACCATGAGGTTTATATACAATATCCTGAGTCTATGTTAAGTTGATGGTCACTTAAGACTGGACACATTCAGGGGCGCCTGGGTGGCGCAGTTGGTTAAGCCTCCGACTTCAACCAGGTCACGATCTCACGGTCCGTGAGTTCGAGCCCCGCGTCGGGCTCTGGGCTGATGGCTCAGAGCCTGGAGCCTGTTTCCGATTCTGTGTCTCCCTCTCTCTCTGCCCCTCACCCGTTCATGCTCTGTCTCTCTCTGTCCCAAAAATAAATAAACGTTGAAAAAAAAAATTAAAAAAAAAAAAAAAAAGACTGGACACATTCAAAACAACGTTTTTTACTCCCCCCCCCCCCCCCGCCACGTTTTAGGTATTTGTTATCATATTTTACATCTTTTTATTCATAATTATCAACTTTTCTTTTCACTTAGAGAAGTCTCTTTAACATTTCTTGTAAGGCTGGTTTAGGGGTGAGGAACTCCTTTAACTTTTTATTTGTCTGGGAAACTCCATCTGTTCTTCAATTCTGAGTGATAATCTTACCAGGTAGAGTGTTCTTGTTTGTAGGTTTTTTTCCTTTTCAGCATTTTGAGTATATTGTACCTCTTCCTTCTGGCCTGCAAAATCTCTGCTGAAAAAATCAGCTGATAGTATTATGGGGTTTCCCTTGTATATAACATTTTGCTTCTCTCTTAATGCTTTTGTTTTTTAATTTCTATTTAAAAAATTTTTTTAATGTTCATATTTGAAAGAGAGAGAGACAGAACATAAGCTGTGGAGAGGCAGACAGAGGGAGATAGAATATGAAGCAAGCTCCAGGCTCCTAGCTGTCAGCACAGAGCCAGATGTAGGGCTTGAACTCACAGACCATGAGATCACGATCTGAGTTGAAGTCAGTGCTTAACCAAGTGAGCCACCCAGGCACTCCTCTCTTGCTGCTCTTAAAATTATCCCTTTATCTTTAAATTTTGACATTTTAGTTACAAGGTGATGTGGTGTGAACCTCATTGGATATTGTCTTGATTGAAAATCTCTATGCTTCCTGAACTTGAATGTTTGTTTCCTTCTCCAGTTTAGGGAGGTTTTCAGCTATTATTTCTTCAGTTGAGTTTTCTGCCCCTTTCTCTCCCTCTTCTTCTGGGATGCCTAAAATTTGAATGTTTGTTTGCTTGATGTGTCCAAGAGATCCCTTAACTTACCCTTTAAATAAAATTCTTTTTTCTTTTTGCTGTGCAGCTTGAGCACTTTCTATTATCCTGTCTTTCAGATTGCTCATCCATGCTTCTGCCTCTGCTAATCCACTGTTGATTCCCTCCAGTGTATTTTCCATTTCCATTACTGTAATCTTCATCTTTGTTTGGTTCTCTTTTACATTTTCCATCTTTGTTGAAATTCTCACTGAGTTATTCCACCCATTCAGTCCATTCATCATTCATTCAGTCCAATGAGCATCTTTCTGACCATTAATTTAAACTCTTTATTGGACATATTGCTTATCTCTGCTTTATTTAGTTTTTATTTCCTGTGGTTTTGTCTTGTCTTATCATTTGGAGAATTCCTCTGCCTCCTCATTTTGCTTGACTTTCTGTGTTTGTTTCTATAAATTAGGTAGAACTGCTACTTATCCTAAACTTGAAAGAATGGTCTTGTGTATGATCATCCCCTTTATGCCTGGTGACTTCAACTGGCTGGAGCTTTGGCTGGCATGGGCTGGGGGTCCTGGGGACTCTTTGCTGGGGTTGCCCTTATGGGATGACAAGGGCCAAAGTGGGCATGGGATGGGGCAGTCCCAGGGTTCTCTATGATTTTTTTCTGTGCTCCAGAGCCTCTGGGGCTCATGTGGGCTAAGGGGCTGGAGCTTGCTGAGGTGGCGTGCCAGCTATGGCATTCAGACCCTTCTCCTGTCTGCACTATTAAGGTGGATATGGAATGTAAACCATGTCCCTTGCCAGCCCCTCTAACCTGGAGAGAGTTCCATTAGATTCCCTGCCATTTGGGGGAGTTCTAAAGCTGGAGCTATTAAATATAAATCACCCTGTTAAACCACAGCTTTTTTTTTCTGTGCCCTAGGGCAGAAAAATCTACTCATGGTCCCTCAATATTATCCCTCCCCAATGCAGTTCACAATGTGGATGAATGTACGTTCCCTTTGTTATTGTGTCTCTGTCTCTCTTGCCATTCTATATGTGGTCTCTATCTTTTCTTGTGAAACTGTTCAGTCATCCTTCATTTCTCCTTTAGGAGGCATTACTCTATAAACAGGCATAGATTTGGTGTGACCATGGGGGAGTTGAGTTCAAGCTCTTCCTATGTTACCATCTTATACTGGAACTCATGTAAACAGTATTTTTATTTTTAATCGAGCATTGAATTATTCATTGCTCGTGTATAAACAAGCAATGATTTTCTTACATTAATTTTGTATTCTGCAACCTTGCTATATTCACTTATTCATTCCAGGAGTTTCTTTTCGTTTGGGACTTTTGACCTACGCAATCTGTAATGCTATTTTGTCATCTGCCAACAAAGGCTGTTTTATTTCTTCCTTTCCAATCTGTACACTACTTTCTTACTGCACCAGCTCAAGCTTCTGGTAAAATATTGAGTAGGAGTTGCAAAAGAGAGCATCTTTGCCTTGTGCCTAATTATCAGGGGAATGTATTCAGGTTTTTACTATTAAGGATGATGTTAGCTGTTGGTATTTTGTAGATGTTGAGAAAGGCCACTTCTTTATCTCATCTTTATTGAGGTATGATAAATAAAAATTGTATGCATTTAAGTTGTACAGTATGATGTTTTGACATATACACATACATTGTGAAATGATTACCACAATCAAGCTAATTGACATGTCTAACACCTCCCATAGTTAACCTCTCCCTTTTTGTGGTGAGAACACTTCAGATTTACTCTTAGCAAATTTCAAGCATACAATATGTTATTGTTAACTATAGTCATCATGCTGTACATTAGTTCTCCAGAACTTATAACCTTGTTTTCTCTGACCAACATTTCTTCTTTCCTCTACTCCTCAGTACCCTGGCAGCCACAATTCTACTCTGTCACTATGAGGACCTTTTTCTTAGATTCCAAATATAAGTGAGATCAGCAATGTTTGTCTCTGGGTCTGGCTTAATTTACTTAGCATAATGACCTCTAGATTCTTTCAGGGTTTCATAAATGACAGGATTTCTTTCATTATTAAGGCCTTATAATAATTTCTATCGTGTGTATATGTATATAAACACATATAAAACAGTATGTATGTTCTATTGTATATATGTATATGTGTATATATTATATATATTCTATCATGTATATACACACACACAATATGTTTTCTTTATTCATTTATGGATGGATATTTAGATTGTTGCCCTTAGTTTCTGTGAATAATGCTGCAGGGAATGTGGGAATATAAATATCTCTTCAAGATAGTGATTTTATTTCCTTTTGATATATTCCCAGAAATGATATTTGCTGGATCATATGGTAGTTATATTTTTAATTAAAAAAATTTTTTAATGTTTATTTATTTTAGAGAGAGAGGGAGACAAAGAACGAGCTGGGAGGGGCTGAGAGAAGAGAGGGAGACACAGAATCCGAAGCAGGCCCCAGGCTCTGAGCTGTCAGCACAGAGCCTGATGCAGGACTTGAGCTCAGGAGCTGTGAGATCATGACCTGAGCCAAAGTCGGACGCTTAACCAACTGAGCCATCCAGAAGCCCCATATTTTGATTTTTTTGAGGAACCTCCATGCTCTTTTCCTTAATGACTGTAAAGCTTGCATTCTCACCCAGCAGTGTACAAAGGTTCCCTATTCTCCACATCCTCACTAAAAATTGTTATCTTTTGACTTTTTGTTAGTTGCCATCCTAACAAGTGTGAGATTATATCTCATTGTGGTGTTGATTTTAATTTCCATGATTATTAGATATGGTTAGCATTTTTTTCACATAACTATTGGCCATTTGTATGTCTATCTAGGTCTTTTGCCTGTTTTTAAATGAGGTTTTTTTCTATTGAGTTGTTTCCTTTTATATTTTGGACATATACCCCTTATTGGATATATGGTTTCCAAATATTTTTTCTCATTGTGTAGGTTGCCTTTTTATTTTGTTGATTGTTTCCTTTGATGTGCAGAAACTATATAGTTTGATCTAGTTTAACTTGGTTTATTGTTTTGCTTTTGTTACCTGTGATTTTGGTATCAAATCAAAAAAATCATTGCTAAGACATTCCCCCATGTTTTCTTCTAGGACTTATACAGTTTCATATCCCACATTCAAGTCTTTCATTCATTTTGAGCTGATTTTTGTTAAGTGTAAGTTAATGATCTAGTTTCATTTGCATATGGACATTTAGTTCTCCCAGCACCATTTATTCAAACAATGTCCTTTCCTTATTGTGTATTCTTGGTGTCTTTGTCAATGATTAGTTAACTGGATATGTATGGGTTTATATCTGGGCTCTCCTATTCTATTCTATTCTATTCTATTCTATTCTATTCTATTCTATTCTATTGGTCTATGTATCTGTCTTTGCACCAGAAACCTGTTTTGATTACTCTAGCTTTGTAATATAATTTTAAATGAAGAAGGGTAATGTGTCTAGTTTTGTTTTTCTTGCTGAAGTTTCCTTTACCTATATGGAATTTTTTGTAGTGCCATATGGATTTTAGGATTTAAATTTTTTTTTGAAATGTTATGGAATTTTTTTAAGTTTATTCATTTATTTTGAGAGAGAGAGAGAACGAGAGCATGGTAGGGGCAGAGAGAGCGGGAGAGAGAGAGAATCCCAAGCAGGCTCTGCACCGTCAGCGTAGAGCCCCATTTGGGGCTCGAACTTCCAAACCACAAGATCATGACCTGAGCTCAAATCAAGAGACACTTAACCAACAGCCACCCAGGCACCCAGCCATTGGAATTTTTATAGATTCTGTTCAATCCATAGATTGCTTTGGATAGTGTGAACATTTTAATAATACTAATTCTTCTAATCCATGAACGCATATTCTTTCATTTATTTGTATCTTCAATTTACTTCATCAATGTGTTATAATTTTCAGTGTACAGATCTTTCACCTACTTAAATTTATTCTTAGGTAGTTTATTCTTTTTGTTGCTCTTATAAATGAGATTGTGTTCTTTTATGTCTTCAGAGAATTTGCTTTCAGTGTACAGAACTGTAACTGATTTTTGTGTAGGCATACCTTGGAGATATTATGGGTTTGGTTTCAGACCACTGCGATTAAGTGAATATCACAATAAAGTAAGTAAAATGAAGTTTTTGGTTTTCCAGTGCATAAAAAAGTTATGTTTATACTATACTGTAGTTTTTCTTTTTTGAGAGAGAGTGTGAGAGTGCAAGCAGGGGAGGGGCACAGGAAGGGGGAGAGCAGGAATCTTAAGCAGGCTCCATGCTCAGTGCCGAGCTCCCATGCACAGGGCTCCATCTCATAAACTGTGAAATCAAGAGTTGGATGCTTATTGACTGAGCCACCCAGGTGCCTCATAGTGCAGTTTATTTTTTTTTATTTTTTTAATGTTTTATTTATTTTCAAGAGAGAGACACAGAGTGTGAGTAGGGGAGGGTCAGAAAGAGAGGGAGACACAGAATCCAGAAGCAGGCTCCAGGCTCTGAGCTGTCAGCACAGAGCCCAACTAAGGGCTTGAACTCACGAACAGTGAGATCAGACCTGAGCTGAAGTCAGACACTTGACTGACTAAGCCATCCAGGTGTCCCTAGTGTAGTTTATTAAGTGTGCAATAGCATTATGTCTAAAAAATGTACACACCCTATTTTTAAAATGCTAATGCATTATCTGAGCTTTGAGCAAGTTGTATCCTGCTTTAAACGCTGATGTCCACTGACTAATCAGGGTGGTGGTTGCTGAAGGTTAATGTAACTGGTAATTTTTAAACATGAGGCAACAATGAAGTTTGCTGCATTGGTTTACTCTTCCTTTCACTTGAACACTTAGAGAGGCTATTGTAGGGTCTTAATTGGCCTAATTTATTGTTGTGTCTCAGGGAATAGGGAGGCTTTCAACGGGGAAGGGTGGTCAGTGGACTAGTCAGAACACACACAACATTTATTAAGTTTGTCTTCTTATGCTGCCACATTTCATAATGCAGCAAAACAATTACAATGGTAATATCAAAGATCACTGATCACAGGTTACCACAATAATATAATAATAAAAATTTGAAATTTTATAAGAATCACCAAAATGTGACACCGAGACATGAAGTGAGCAAATGCTGTTGGACAAATGGTGCCAACAGACTTACTTGCTGTGGGGTTGCCACAAACCTTTAATATCTAAAAAGGGTGTGTGTATGTGTGTATACACACACCTGAAAAGCACAGTGACAGTAAGTACAGTAAAATGTGGTTTGCCTGTATATTAATTTTGTATCTTGAAATTTTACTGAATTCATTTATGAGTCTTAACGGTTTTTTTAGTGGAGTCTTTACATTTTTCTAAAGAAGATCATGTCATCTGCAAACAGAGACAATTTTGCTTCTTCCTTTCCAGTTTAGAGGTCTTTTATTTCTTTTTGTCATCTATTTGTTCTAGCTTGGACTTCAGGTGCTCTGTTGAATAAAAGTGGTGACAGGGAACACACTTGTCTTATTCCTGATCATAGAGGAAAAGCTTTCAGTTTTTGAATGTAGAGTATGATATTAGCTATGGACTTGTCCAAATGGCCTTTATTACGTTGAGGCACATTTCCTCTATAGCTAATTTGTTGGGAGTCTTTATCATAAAGCAATGTTGAATTCCATCAATGATGAATTCCATCAAATGATTTTTCTGCATCCATTGAGAGGACCATTTTATTTTTATCCTTCATTTTGTTAATGTGATATATCACATTGATTGATTTCCTTGTGTTGCTTAATTATTGCATCCCAGGAATAAAGCTCACTTAATCATGGTGTATGATACTTTTAATGTGCTGTTGAATTTGATTTGCTAGTATTTTGTTGAGGATTTTTGTGTCTATGTTTATTCAGTAATATTGGCCTTGTTATTTGCTTTTTCCTTAGTGTCTTTGTGTGGCTATGGTATCAGGGTAATGTTAGACTGGCAAAATAAATTTGGAAGTGTTTCTATAATTTTTTAATGTGTTTGAAAAAGATTGGTTTTCTTTAAATGCTGGTAGAATTCACCAGTCTAGTCATAGACTATTCTCTGTGGAGACTTTGACTACTGATTTGATACCCTTGCTTGCTTAATATATTTTGGTGCTCCAGTGTCAGGTAAAACTATATTTACAATTGTTATATCCTCTTAATGAATTGACCCCTTTATCATTATATGATAACTCTCTTACTCTTGTTAGAGTTTTGGACTTGAAGTCTATTTCATCTGATGTAATTGTTGCTACCTCCTCTTTTGGGTATCAATTTGCACGAAAATTTTTTCATCCCTTCGCTTCAGACCGTGGGTGTCCTTAAAGCTGAAGTGAGTCTCTTGCCAGCAGCATATAATTATTTGGGTCTTGTTTTTTAATCCATTCAGCCCCTCTGTGTCATTTGATTGGAGAATTAAACCAATTTTTAAATGGTTTTTTGATTTTTATTTTTGAAAGAGTCGGGGAGAGACAGAGATCGGGCAGGGACAGAGGATTGGAAACAGGCTCCATGCTGACAGCAGTGAGCCTGATGCGGGGCTTGAACTCGTGACCTGTGAGATCAAGACCTGAGCTGAATGAAGTTGGATGCTCAACCAGCTGAGCCACCCAGGTGCCCCTAAATCCATTTATCTTTAAAGTACATTATTAACAGATTAAGATTTACTACTGCATCTTGTTAGTTGTTTTCCAACTATTAGTTTCTTTGTTCCTTTCTTCCTCTCTTGCTGGCTTCTTTGTTATTTGAATTTTTAAATGGTTTGATCACTTTTTCTTTATCTTTTGTGTTTTTACTATAGTTTTTTTTAAATTTATATTCTTTAAATTTATTTATTTATTTTGAGACAGAGAGAGACAGAGACAGACAGATGTGGGAGGGGCAGAGAGAGAAAGAGAGAGAGAATCCCAAGCAGGCTCTGCACTGTCAGCAGAGCCCAAGGCGGGGGCTGGATCATCTTAACTCTGACATCATGACCTGAGCCGAAACCAAGAGTTGGAAGCTTAACTGACTGAGCCACCCAGGTACTCCTACTATTGTTTTTTTTTTTTGAAATGGATGCCATAAGCCTTACATAAAACATCTTATAGTTGAACAGTCTATTTTAAGATGATTATGCATTTAAAAACTACCTTTTTACTCTTCTACCCACATTTTATCGGGTTTTTTTGAATGTGGCATAGTATTCATTTTCCCTCCAGTTTTACTGGGAAATAATTATACATCACTGCATAAGTTTGAGGCATATAACATGGTTTGAATTGCATATGTTGTCAAATGATTACCACACTAGGTTCAGCTCACCTCTGTCTTCTATGTGGATGAAATCAAAAGAAAACAACAAAAAAAAATTATTTCTCCTTGTGATGAAAATCCAGGATATGCTCTCTTTTAACAGCTTTCCTATATATCACAAAGCATTGCTCACTATAGTCATGATATTGTATATTGCACCCCTAGTACTTATGTATCTGGAAGTTAGTACCTTTTTAACCATTTTCTCTAATTCCCCTTTCTACAATCCCACCTCTGGTAACCACAAGTCTGATCTCTTTTGTATGAGTTCAGTCTCCTCCTCCTCTTTCTTTATATTTCACATTTAAGTGAGATCATATAGCGTTTGTCTTTCTCTGACTGACTTCACTTAGCATAATAAAGTTCCATCCATGTTGTTGCAAATGGTAGGAAATCTGTGTGTGTGTGTGTGTGTGTGTGTGTGTGTGTGTGTGTGTGTGTGTTTTAAAGGCTGAATAAGAATCCATTGTGTATATATACCACAACTTCTTTATCCATTTATCTACCAATAGACATTTAGGTTATTTCCATGTCTTAGGTATTATAAAAAATGCTGCTATAAACATGGGCATGCAGATATCTTTTTTTGAGTTAGTGTTTTATTTCTTTGAATATATTCCCAGAAGTGGAATTACTGAATCTTTTAGTAGTTGTATTTTTAGTTTTCTGAGGATCCTTCATACTGTTTTCCATACTGGCTGTACCAATTTACAATCCAATCAACGGTGCACAAGGATTCCCTTTTCTCCACATCTATACCAGCAGATATCTCTTGTCTTTTTGATGATGGTCATTCTAATAGGTGTGAGATGATAGGCCACTGTGGTTAATTTGCATTTCCCTAATGACTAGTGATGTTGAATATCTTTTCATGAGCCTGTTTGCCTTTCATACATGTTGTTTGGAGAAGTCTTTATTGAGGTTCTTTACCCACTTTTTGACTTCGGCTATTGATTTGTATGAGTTTTTAAAATATTTTGGGGCGCCTGGGTGGCGCAGTCGGTTGAGCGTCCGACTTCAGCCAGGTCACGATCTCGCGCTCCGTGAGTTCGAGCCCCGCGTCGGGCTCTGGGCTGATGGCTCGGAGCCTGGAGCCTGTTTCCGATTCTGTGTCTCCCTCTCTCTCTGCCCCTCCCCCGTTCATGCTTTGTCTCTCTCTGTCCCAAAAATAAATAAAAACGTTGAAAAAAAAATTTAAAATATTTTGTATAGTATCACATAGATAAGATATGATTTGCAACTATTTTTCCCATTCTGCAAGTTGTCTTTTCAACTTGTTGATGTTTTCCTTTGCTGTGTGGGAGCTTTTTAATTTGATGTGATCCTATTTATTTTTTATTTTGTTTATTGTGCTTTTGATTACTTTAATTAACATCTCATAGCTTGGTGTAGATATCTTTCATTTTCTTAGTTAAATTTATTCTTAAGTATTTTATTCTTTTTATGTTATTGTAAGTGGGATGTACTTCATTTCTTTTTCAGAAAATTTATTGTTAGTGCATAGAAACACTACTGATTTTTATGTGTGAATTTTGTATCTTGCACCTTTATTATTCATTAATTAGATCTAAAAATTTTTGGGTTGAGTCTTTAGGATTTTCTATATACAAAATCATGTCCTCTGCAAATAGAGACAGTTTTGCTTCTTCTTTATATTTTGATACCTTATATTTTTCTTGCCTGATTGCTTCAGCTAGGACTTCCAGTACCATGTTGAATAGGAGTAGTGAGAGTGGGTACTTTGTCTTATTGTTGATCTTAAGGAAAATTTTTCATTCTTTTATCATTATGATGTCAGCTGTGGTGTTGTCATATGTGGCCTTTATTATATTACGTTTCTTCTATACATACTTTTTTAAGAGTGTTTTATTATAAGTATTGATTTTTTCAGATGATTCTACTGTGTCTATTGAGCTGATTATATGGTTCTTTTCTTACCTTCTTTTAATGTGATGTATCATATCGATGTATTTGCATGTGTTGATCCATCCTTTCATCCCAGGAATAAATTCTACTTGGTCATAGAGAATGATCCATTTAATGTGTTGCTGAATTTGGTTTGCTAGTATTTTATCAAGAATTTTTGTATGTATATTTATCAGAAATAATGGCCTATAGTTTTCTAGTAGTGTCCTTTTCTGGTTTTGGTATCAAGATGATAAAGGCTTCTTACAGTGAGTTTAGGAGTATTCCTTCCCCTTCATTATTATTTTTTTTCTTTTTTGAAGAGTTTGGTAAGGATTGGTGTTAATTCTTCAAGTCTTGCAAAATTCACTAGTGAAGCCATCTCATCCTAGGATTTTCTTTTTTGGGAGATTTTTAATCGTTGATTCTCTCTCCTTACTAATAATTGATCTAGTCAGATTTTGTATTTCTTCCTGATTTTGAAAATTGAGATGTAAGTTGATTCCTGATTCAACCAATTGATAAATTTTATGTTTCTGAGAGTTTTTCCATTTCTTCTAGGTTTTCCAGTTTGTTGGCATATAATTGTTCATAGTAGTTTCATGATCTTTTGAATTTCTTTTGGCATCAGTTGTAATGTCTCCTTTTTCATTTATAATTTTGTTGGTATGAGTTCTTTCTTGCTTGCTTCCTTGCTTTCTTGCTTTGTTGGTCTGTTCATGTCAATTTCATTTGTCTTTCAAAGAAGCATACTTAGTTGTGTTAATTTTTTTCTATTTATTTCTGTTCTACATTTCATTTACTTTTGCTGTACTGTATATTACTTCCTTTCTTCTGCTAACTTTAGCACGTTTCTTCTCTTTCTAGTTCCTTTAGGCATTAAATTAGGTTGTTCATTTGGGATCTTTTTTCTTCTCAATGTAGGTGTGTATTGCTTTGAACTTCCTTCTTAGAACTGCTTTTGCTGCATATCATAAATTCTGGTATGTTTTGTTTCCATTTCATTGGTCTCAAACTTTTATTTTCTCCTTTAATTTCTTTTTTAATCCATTGGTTTTTCAGGAAACTGTTGCTTAATTTCTATGTGTCCAGGGTGAGCGGCAGAGAGAGAGGGAGACACGGAATCTGAAGCAAGGCTCCAGGCTCCAAGCTATCAGCATAGAGCTCGATGCAGGGCTTGAACTCACCAACTGTGAGATCATGACCTAAACCCAAATCAGATGCTCAACCAACTGAGCCACCCAGGTGCCCCAAAATTTTATTTTTTTAAGTTATCTCTACTCCCAACATGGGGCTTGAACTCCTGTAATTCTGAGATCCAGAATTACATGCTCTACTGGCTGAGCCAGCCAGGCACCCCTTACTTCTATCAATTTATAATGTGTCTTGGTGTTGACCTCTTCAGGTTCAATCTATTTAGGGTTGTTTTCCCTTCATGGATCTTGGATGTCCATTTATCTTCCCAAATTTGGGAAGTTTTCAACCCCTGTTGCTTTAAAAATACTTTGTGTCCCTTTTTCTTTCACTTCTGGAATTATGCAAGTACTGTTTTTTGTGGGTTTTTTTTTTTCCCATTGCATCTCATAATTCCTATAGGCTTTCTTCACTTGTTTTTATTTTTATTTTTTTCCTTTTGCTCTTGTAACTGGGTAATTTCCAATCATCTGGGTCACTGATTTTTTTTTTCTGCATGGTCAGTCTGCTTTTGAAACTATTGAATTCTGAAGTTATTGTATTTTTCAACTCTGTGATTTCTAGGTTGTTTTGTTTGGGGTTTTTGGTGGTGGTGGTGGTTATTTTCTTGTCAAATTTCTCATTTTTTTAATGTATTATTTTCCTAATTTTGTTTAGTTGCCTGTGTTCCTATAGTTTACTAAACTTCCTTACAAGGATTATTCTGAATTCTTTGTTGACATTTCATAGATCTCTATTTCATTAGGGTCAGTTATTGGAGTTGTTAGTTTCATTTAGTGGTGTCTTATTTACCTGATTTTTTATTATCCTTTATTCTTTATGTCAGTATCTATTCATTTGAGTGATCAGGCTCTCCTTAAAAACTTTACAGGTTTGCTTTGGCAGAGGAAGTTTCTCACCCGTCAGCTCAATTTGGACTTCTGGGTGTGTCTGCTGGTAATGTCCTTGCACAAGTGGAGCCTGTCATTATGGTCTGTATTTGGGTGAGGCTACCACTTGAGTTCTGAGGACAAGGAAGAGTGTTGTGCCACTGGCTGAGAACAGTTGGATATGACTGTTGGCTTGGTTTCCTACACAAGTGAGGCTGTAGGGTGGGCTCCATGGTTGTCTAGGTTCTCTAGTCAGGCTTACTAGATGGTCAGGACTAGGCACTATATTCAGTAGTAGCTGGGGCTATGAATTAGTAGCAGGCTAGGGCTTAAGGCCTGTGCCACTTGTTATTTGGGAGCCTGAATGAGGCCTGAGTATATTCTGAATTCCTTGGTTAGAGGAGGCCACAGGTTTTGCTTTGCAGTTGGGGGAAGAGAAGAGTTGTGCTCTTTATTCAAGTTCCATTGTACAAACAGCTTTTGAATGGGCTATGCAGTGGGAAAAGGATCTCTAAAATTGGTAAGGCTCTTTGTTGTCTTATTTTGAGCAGGCCCACACCCCCAAGTTCCCTGGATGAACAGGATCACTGGCTTTACTTTGCAAACTAAAGGCTCTCTCTGCTTTCTAGGCTAAAAGCCCACAGCTCCCACAGCTTTCTAGTGTTTTTGCTAGCATTTCTGTTCATTTTGGGCTAGATGACATGCTCCACAGTAAGTGGGACTATGTCTCAGCCCTTTTGCCTGGGCTGGAGAAGGAGAGGATGCTCCAGGCTACTCTTAATTTTCCAAATAGGGTGTCCAGTTTTAAGGGGCCTTAATCTTGTAATTAAATTAATCCCCCTACTTGTATGTAGCACAGAAGACTCCACACCCTGTACTGACTTTGTTATGGAGGCAATTAGCTCTGTACACCTCTTGACTCAAGTGCCAATGTATAGCTCCCAGGAGTTGCTACCAACCCTCTGGTCAGATGGGGCTGGAAGCACTCAGTTCTGCACTCTGTCAAGTTCTCTGGTCAGAATGTGCTCTCAACTTGGTTCTGCAGATGGGCTAAACTGCTGGTTGGGATTACTACTGGGGCACTACAGGTGTAAACTCAATTGGCTAAGATATATGTGCTAGTTGTTGCTTTATTCTATCCTTGTATTCTAGAATTCTCTCGGTGGTGTCTTGTTCTTGAACAGATGTTAGTTCTCATGAGGGGGAGCAACGTCAGCAAAAACCTTTGTTGCCATATTGATGACACTTTCCCATGTTTTTGATACCACAATTTTTTTTATATTGTATATGTATTAACAAACTATTGTAGCTATATTTTTAATACTTTTGTTTTTATACTTTGATACCTGCTCAACTTATCCTAGAGTTAACAGTGATTCACACACCACCACTCCAGTATTAGAATATTCTAAATTAGAGTTTATACTTACCTTTACCAGTTAGTTTTCTGTTTTCACATGCTTTGTTATTAATTAACATCATTTTTATTCAGCTTAAAGAACTCCCTTTAACATTTTTTATAAAGTAAGTCTTGTGGTGATGAAATCCCTCAGCTTTTGTTTGCCTAAGAAAGCTCACTCTTCTTCATTTGAGAAGGACAGTTTTTCCAGGTAAGATATTCTTTGTTGGCAGTTTTTTCCATTCATTTCCACTCAGCGCTTTGAATATATCACGCTACTTTTCCTGGCCTGCAAGGTTTCTGCTAAGAAATGGACTGATAGCATTTTGGGGATCTTTGTATGTGAAGAGCCTCTTTTCTCTTGATGGTTTTTAAATTCTCTTTGTCCTTGTTTTTTGATAGTTTTGTTAAAATATGTCCTGGTGAAGGCCATTTTGGATTCATTTTGAGGACGGACCTATTAACTTCATATACTTACATGTACAGGGTTCCCCCTAGATGTAAGGTGTTTTCAGCCTCTCTTTTTTCTTTTAAAAAAGAAATCCCCTTTTTCTTTCCCTTTGACTTCTTGGAATAGCATAATGTTTTTGTTGGATAGTATCCCATAAATCTCATGGGTTTTCTTCATTATTTTTCATTATTTTTTTTTCATTTTTTTCCTCCAACTGGAAGCAATTAGCTCTGTACACCTCTTGACTCAAGTGCCAATGTATAACTCCCAGGAGTTGTTACCAGCTCTTTGGTCAGATGGGGTTGGAAGCACTCCCCACAGTGGTTAGGGCTGTGACTCAGCACAGAGAATTTCAAGTGAATTGTCTTTAAATTCTCAGGTTTTTTTCTTATGCTTGATCAAGTCTTCTGTTGACACTCTGCAATATTTTTTTCATTCCATTCATTCTATTCTTCAGCTCCAGAATTTGTTTGGTTCTTTAAAAAAATAATAATAATTTCTATCTTTTTATTGATAGAAAGGTTTCTATCTTTCTATCTTATCTGTTTTGTTCATGTGATCTTTTCTTAATTTCATTTTTTTTGGTTTATTTGTACTCTCTATAGTTTACTGAACTTCCTTTAAAATAATTATTTTTAATTACTATTTATTTATTAATTCATTTTTATATAATTTATTGTCAAGTTAGCTAACATACAGTGTGCTTTTGGTTTTGGGAGTAGATTCCTGTGATTCATCTCTTACATACAACACCCAGTGCTCATCCCAACAAGTGCCCTCCTCAATGCCCATCACCCATTTCCCCCCTCTCCAGCTCCCCCCATCAACCTTCAGTTTGTTCTCTGTATTTAAGAGCCTCTTATGGTTTGCCTCTCTCTCTGTTTGAAACTATTTTTTCCCCTTCCCTTCCCCCATAGTCTTCTGTTAAGTTTCTCAAATTCCACATATGAGTGAAAACATGTTATCTGTCTTTCTCTGCCTGACTTATTTCACTTAGCATAATGCCCTCCAGTTCCATCCATGTTGTTGCAAATGGCAGGATTTTATTCTTTCTCATTGCCAAGTAGTATTCCATTGTATATATAAACCACATCTTCTTTATCCATTCATTAGTTGATGATGATAATCATCACTGGCATCATAATTTGGCTATTGTTGAAAGCACTTCTATAAACATTGGGGTACATGTGCCCCTATGAATCAGCACTCCTATATCCTTTGGATAAATTCCTAATAGCACTATTGCTGGGTCATAGGGTAGTTACATTTTTAATTTTTTGAGGAACCTCCACACTGTTTTCCAGAGTGGCTGCACCAGTTTGAATTCTTTGCCCAGACATCCATAGATATCCCTTCTTTGGAGATGGTTATTGGAAAATTATTGTGTTCCTTTGGTGGTATCATTTTGCCTTGGTCTTTTCATGTTTCTTACAGAGTTGCGTTGATTTCTGCACATTTGATAAGTCACCTCTTCCAAATTTTATGGACTTACCTTGGTAGGAAAAGAACTCCACCCACTAGTGGGTGTAAGGTCACTGGATGGGTGGAGGTGCAATGGTTCCAACTCTGGGTAGGGTACAGCACCATAGTGTCCTTGCAGCTACATTAATGAGACCAGGAGTCTGTGATGCAGGTGCTCTTGCTGCAGAGTTCTTGCTCTGGCATCCTAGGCATAGTTGCTTGTGGAGTAGCTGCTGAGTCAGTATCTGAAGCATGGGCTACTGCTTGGGACCTGGGGCATGCATAGTATTTATGGGGGGAGGGGTGACAAGGGTCATGGGGTGGCATAACAGTGGCTCCTTTTTGGAGAAGGGGGTCATACAGAAATGTCTCTCTTTCCAGGGGTCTGCTGCAGTGATGGCTATTGGTTACCTCTGTGGCAAAAGCGGCTCATGTACTCCATGGAGAAGGCTACTACGGTCCCTGTTAATGAACAATGGAGCTCTCTGCTGTAAAAGCTGTGGGGAGTCTGCAAATGTCAGCTGCTATAATGGTCAATGTGGACCATCGTGGCACCTGACAAATGACTGATATTGATAATCCCCACCCTTTGTTCCCAACCATTTCTCTGTTATGCTGACCTCTCCAGAGATCTTTTGCGTGCAGTTATTCTGTTTTTTTTTTCTTTTGCCCTGCTGTGTTGCTACAGGTTTTCAATGGCCTCTTGAGCCCTCCCAAAGCTATTTTTATTCCTGTTTAGCTATATAACTTTTGAGTTTTGTTGGGGAACAAAACTTGTATCACTACACCATCTTGCTGACTTCACTCGAGGAAGGCCATTTCTGTTCCTAGTTTGCTAAATTATTATCATGAGTGGGTGTTGAATTTTGTCATGTTTTGTTTTTCCTACAACTGATATGATCATAGGATCATTTTTTTTTTTTTTTACCTATTGATGTGATGGATTACATTAATTGATTTTCATATATTGAACCAGATTTGCATATTTGAAATAAATTCGTCTTGGACATGGTACATGATGCTTCTTAAACATTGTTGTATTCAATTTGTTACGTTTTTTGAAAATTTTTACATCTAAATTTATGGGGGATATTGGTATATAGTTTTTCTTTCTTAGAGTGTCTTTATCTAATTTTGATAATTATGAATAGGTTAGAATGTGTGTACTCTGCCTGTATTTCCTTGTGAAGATTTTGTGTTTGTTCTCTTCCTTTAATATTTGATAGAATTGGCCAGTGAAACCATCTGGGCCAATGTTTTGGGCCTGGTGTTTTCTTTTTGGGGGGAAATTTATAATTATTGATTTGATTACTTTATTCGATTTAGGCCTATTCAAATGATCTTGTGTGAGTTTTCATAGTTTATGACTTTCAAAGGATTGATCCATTTAGTTTATCAAATTTGGAGCAGAGAGCTTTTTCTAGTTTTCCTTTATTATTATTTTTTGATGTCTAAGGGATCAGTATTAATGATCCTGCTTACATTTATATTAGTAATTTGTGTCTTTTGTCTTTATTTGGTGACAACTTTCTAAATCTTTGAATTTATAAAATTTGTTTCCATCCAAAAAATCATTAGTTATGTACCTTATCATAAAATTTTCTCCTATTTTAAAAATAAATTGCCTCAGGGTATACATTGGAATGACTGCCTCCTGATAAGATGGATAATTCTTCAGATACTACTTTGCTCCAGGGCAAAGAGAATCCACCAGAGATGGGTTCTAGACTCACATTTAAAAATCTACAATAAACTAAAATTCCACCTAACTGAAATAAGTATCACAAATATAAACATCACAAATAAATAACCTCAAGGCCTTTAGTAAAGTTATCGGAGCACATTATTTTGAGACTGTACTTCATGAGATTATTTGTTTGCAGTCCTACTTCTTGGCATATTAAATCATAGTGTAAGGAATGTTACCATGCCATGTCTCAAAATCTTTGCAAATATCTGTAAAATTACTAGTCCACTGTTCTGTACAAAGTCAACAATATTCTACTTAAACTTTACTGTCATTCCATTCTCAGTCTCCTTGTCAAGTTTATCATACCCACATGCAAAGGAAATAATGTTTCGCAATAGACAACACTGTACCGCTGCCTCATTCTCCTTAGATTTCTTTAGATGCCAGTAATTATTTTATTAAAGGGGAGTGGTTATCTTCCAGAAGTAGAGAAATAGATAAAAACTTAGTTATTTTGTTTGATTTGGATTAATTAGGAGATATGATGTAAACTTTCAAACTACACAGAGAACAGGTCATTATAAAATGTAAAATCACCACAGGCAGTACAACACAGATGTTTTGATTTATTTCTAAAACACGAGTAATAAAGTCATTAAATAAGTCTGGAATCCTAAAGAGATTAAATCATAGTTCTAATATCACTAACTCTGTAGTCTTAGACTACAAGAGTTACTTAATTTTCTCTAAATTTCAATTTTATCTTATGTAAAATGGGAGTAATAATTGTTGGTTGATATAGAAATAATAGCTACAAAGCATTTTAGGAAAGTGCCTGGTATAAGTACCCATAAATATTAATGATGATAATGATGTCAGTGATAATGATGATTAGTTGAATATATTCAGAGAAGAGCAGGAAGTACATTTGCCTACCTTTCTTCAGGGTGACTCTTTTAAAAAAAAATCATTTGTATTCAGATCTACCTAACATACTATAAAAAGTCACCAGTTTAACATGTATTGGTTTTAAGATACCAATTTAAAGTGTATCAGTGGTTTTAGTGTATTTAGAGTTGTGCATCACCACCATCTAAGTTTAGAATACTTTCATCATTGAGGCACTTGGGTCAATCAGTTAAGTGTCTGACTCTTGATCTCAGCTCAAGTCATGATCTCATGGTTGATGAGGTCAAGCCCCACATTGGGCTTAGGATTCTCTTTACGTCTCTCTTTCTGTCCCTCCTCTTACCCCCTCTCAGAATAAATACATAAACTTAAAAAATAATACTTTCATTATCCCCAAAAGACACCTCATATCCATTAGCAATCATTTCCCACTCCAGCTCCTTCCCAAATCCTAAGCAACTGCTAATCTTTCTATGTAGAGTTGCCTACTGTGGACAGTTATATACAAGATATACCATATGTGGTATCTTGTAACTGGCTTCTTTCACTCAGCATTATTTTCAAGGTTCATCTAAGTTGTGGCATCTATCAGCATTTCCTTTCTTTTATCACCAAATGATACTCCATTGGATGGATGCAGCACATTGTATTTATCTACTCATTTGTTGATAGACATTTAAGTTTTTCCACTTTCTGACTATTATAAATGATACTGCTCTAAACATTCACATATTGTAAGTTTTTGTGTGGACATACAAGTGATGATTTTAAAGAAGAAGTTTGATAATTTGCTTTGGTAAATATGGAGAAGCACTGCCCAGACCCCTCTAAAAAAAAGAAAGTCATGCTGCACAGTTTATGGTGTATGTGAATGTCAGACAACCTGAGCTGTCCACTCCTTCAATTCTCCCTCAGCTGCAGAGAATCACCTCACTCAGGTTCATGCCCTTCCTGAGGCAACCCACAGAGAGTGACTGATTGAAATAGGAATGTAAAGACCAGTCATTTCAGTTTGATGTGGGATACTCTGATGTGCCACATTTGTTCAAGAGCTCACACTGTGTTTGGCCACAGTTTGTTGGCATTCCATTGTAGTTTGACTTCTTCCTATGTCCAGTCTTTCTTCCTCCCCTTTTCTTCAAAGATCTTGATTCTTAATGAGCATATTGCGACCCTAACTCCATCTCATCCTTACCTTTCTGATAAATCGGTTTGGGACATTTCTGAATGGAAATGATGTTGGGAAAGAATTAATGATAATGATCACTTAATAATGATGATAACGAGTCCTTCCTATCTTTAGTCCATTGATTCTAGGATTACTTTGGAATCCTAGGACTAAGATATCCAGAATGGTGGCATTTTATGGCCTTTGGTAAAAAGTAGATATGAGAGATTTCAGAGAAAGAAGTTCCCACATATCTAATGGCAATGTGACCAACCTCCTCCCCCCAACAAATAAATGAACAAAAACATAAACTCTGGAAAGTTCAAAGGATAAATCTGTGAGTTGATTGGCAAAACAGTTGCCATCCTAAGGAACAATCCTTGACAAAGTAAAAATTCAATACTATTTGACTGCCCAAACCTCCTAATCATTGTTCTAATAATCCAGACTACCCTAATGAGATATTTACCAAAAGGAAAAAATATAAAGATGATATTATCTCAAATTCTCTGTACTGCTTCACTTAGGGCTTACAGTTCAATTTGTGAAGAAGCAAAATGAAATTTTTAGATAATTATTAATCTGATACTTGAATGTATCTCATGGATATAAAGGGATTTCTTTCCTTGATCTTTAAACATGCTTTTATCTAAGGTAGAGTATGAAACAAAGTTCATATCCATGATTTAGTCAGAACATCTGTTCTCTGATACCCTTATTTAGGCAACTTTAAAGAGAGCGAGAGAGAGAGAGAAAGGAAGAGATAGGGAGAGGAAATACTGATGAGCAATTATCTGTCTGAATTTCTTAAGTAAGGTGGATTTCTCAGGGAACTCAGAGGTTGACCAGTAGTCCCTGACATGGATAAAGGACAATGGAATGTTCGTAGATCTTAAGTATCACAGACTTTTAAAGATAATTTTATAATCTCTACAAGTTTATTGCCATCAATCTTGCCTTGTTAATATGTACCCTATAATTGACAACTGTCATGTTCTTTTCTATGGAAAGTCATGTATCCATCCAACCTAAGCAAAATCAGACTGCTTTAGGAAACGTGAAACTCAACTGCCTAGCACACTTCAGACTATACTCACTGGCTCTTTATTTCTTTTACTTGTTTAGTTTACAATTTGCATTTGGAGATTTTCTCCTTAGTAATACCATTTTGTTAGAGGTCTTGGGAGCCTGAATCTATTTTTTTTTTTTTTTTTTTACTCTCTTGGATTTATTTGAGCTCTTTGTTCTGAGAAATCATGGTCACTTTTATCAATTTTTTTTTTCAACATTTACTTATTTTTGGGACACAGAGAGACAGAGCATGAACGGGGGAGGGGCAGAGAGAGAGGGAGACACAGAATCGGAAACAGGCTCCAGGCTCTGAGCCATCAGCCCAGAGCCCAACGCGGGGCTCGAACTCACCGACCGCGAGATCGTGACCTGGCTGAAGTCGGACGCTTAACCGACTGCGCCACCCAGGCGCCCCTATGGTCACTTTTTTCAAAGCACCTGAGGATTTACTTGCTATAAGCCAATCACAGTTGCACCTTTGACCTTAGGAGACTTCCTAAATTGTTATGCAATTACATGTGTAGCTGTATATTTCAGCTCTCAGTACCATCCCAAATAGAGTCTATTTCCCTCAGGTTTGCTGTCTTTTTACCAATTTTTTCTATGTTGTAATGTTTTTAACAATAGATTGTATTCACTCAGGTTCTTTAAAGATAATCCTGGCTCTTCATAATTTATTGACAAATTATTAGCCTTTCCTTTCATCCTACTGAGGAATTATGTGGTTGTCATTTCACCCTACAAGAGGATCTCTTTGGAACCAGAATCTTAGCAAAGGTCTCCACATAAGAATACTGGCACAGTTGCTGTATTAAAGATTGTGAAATTTTAAGGTGTCATCTTTATAAGAGAAAAGTAGTGCTTAGATGAGGTATATGTGCTGAACCTTGCCTATACATTTAGGAGAGAAAAAGAGGAAAAATTCTAGTTTGAACTCCACTTTCTATGATGTGTGTATGTGTGTGTGTGTGTGTGTGTGTGTGTGTGTGTGTGTGTGTTTGAATCTGTGAAAATGTAATCAGAATCCTTACTTAAACAGTAAATTTGAATTGAACAGTTGCATTTTCTTCTTATAGTCCAGCTCAATCTCTTCATGACCCTTCTCATAAGAAAACATATTTACAGTTCCAAAAACCATGTGGTTGCTTCAGAATGTTCTCAACCACTCAATTGGCTCCTCTCCACACAAAGCTGTTACTGGGGTTTCTATTTCCTGTCCACTCAACCTTCCCTTTTAGTAGCAGGAGGACACAGCCTCTCCTCTGGCTCCAACTCTGTTCTGAAGAGGCATATTCAACCAGGAACTCTTCATCATAACAATCCTATTTTTATTTCAGGACTAAGTGAAAGATGGTTTTGCTGTTCCATGTACTGTATATACTTCAATTGATATTTTCTTCTCACAACTAGGTGCTTCTGGCTGTTTGAAGAACATGCACATTTAAAGGGTTAGTGTAGTTTTCCAGAATTTATTTATTTATTTATTTTTTTAGTACACCTTCTTCTCTTCCAAAGCAAAGTTTGGATTTGGAATTACCTGCTGGAATTCTCACTGCCTGGCTGCATTATTTAACTCATTTGGTTAACTAATTTTTTTGTGTGTTTTGTTTTGTTTTAAATCTGGTTGTTAGCAGACAGAAGGGCTACACCATGTTAATGAGGCCAAAAGCAGTGACTCATCCTGTGTCTGGAAGTGCTGATTTATCCTCACGGGATTGAGAAAAGAAACCTCTTTAATCAAGATGAGATGATCAGCCTTGCTGCCATGGTGATAGAATGCGTGTTTTCAGAAGTAGTCAGAACTGGATGGCACTCAGCATTCCCCTGGGGAGAAAGACACCAGTGCCAGAAACTCCATTTTGCTCCCAGGCGATTTCAGGAACCAATTGCTTACCATGATGACGGTTCTTAATTATGAGTCACAGCAGTATTGGGTCAGGCATGTCTAAAGAGCCGTTGTTTTAGCCTTATCCTTCTTAAATTTTGCCTAAGTTAATAACAGTGTTATTTTCTGGACACTGCTTTTATTTTTTAAATGACTTATTAATAAAGTTCCTTTTTGGTGAGAAAAGAGTTTCTACAAATTCAAATCAGTTTGGCTTTTATTTTATATTTATATTTTTTTGTAACATTGAACATCACCTATAATTCATTAGTTTCAGATGTACAACATAGTGCTTTGACAACTTTATATATTATGCTATGCATACCACAAATGTAGCTACTCTGTCACTATACAATGCATTACAATATCACTGACTATATTCCCTATGCTGTACTTTTCATTCCTGTGACTTAATCATCATGCCTCTTCCCATTCCCACTCCTCTTCCATTTTTCCTATCCCCTTCCCGAACTTCCCTCTGGCAACCACCAATTTGTTCTCTGTATTTATGGGCCTGTTTCTGCTCTGTTTTTTCATTTGTTGTGTTTAGATTCCACATATAAATGAAATCATATGGTATTTTTCTCTGACTTATTTCACTTACCATAATACCTTTGAGGTCCATTCATTTTGTTGCAAATGGCAAGATTTCATTCTTTTTTATGGTGAACTAATAGTCCATTGGGTGTATATATTTGTGCATGTGTGTGTATGCATGTATATGTAATATGGATATAGATTTAGATATAGATATGCACACCACAACTTCTTTATCTGTTCCTGTCAATGGGTATTATGTTGCCCATTGGAAATATCTTGGCTATTGTAAATAATGCTGCTGTAAACACAGGGGTGCTTTTATCTTTTGTAATATTATTTGAAGTCTGGAATTGTGATACCTCCAGCTTTGTTTTTCTTTTTCAAGGTTGCTTTGGCTATTTGGGATCTTTTGTGGTTCCATACAAATTTTAGGATTGTTTGTTCTAGCTCTGTGAAAAATATTGGTGGTTTTGATAGGATTTGCAGTAAATGTTTAGATTGCTTTGGGCAGCACAGACATTTTAACAATATTTGTTCTTCCATTCCATGAGCATGGAATGTCTTTCCATTTCTTTGTGTAATTTTCAGTTTCTTTCATTATGTTTTATTGTTTTCAGAGTACGGGTCTTTGACCTGTTTGGTTAGGTTTATTCCCGGGTTATTTTATTTTTCCCCATTGCAATTGTAAATGGAATGATTCCTTAATTCCTCTTTCTGGTGCTTTATTATTGACGTATAGAAATGCAACAGATTCCCATATGTTGATTTTTGTCTCCTGCAGCTTTACTGTGTTCATTTATGAGTTCTAGCAGTTTTTGGTGAAATCTTTTAGGTTTTTTATAGAGAGTAACATGTCATCTGCAAATAGTGAAAGTTTTACTTCTTGTGGATTTGCTATCTATCTATCTATCTATCTATCTATCTATCTATCTATCTATCTAATTTCTGTGGCTAGGACTTCTAGTGTAAAATAAAAGTGGTAAGAATGGACACCCTTGTCTTGTTCCTGCCTGTAGAGGAAAAGCTCTCAGTTTCCCCCCATTTAGGATGATATTAGCTGTGGGATTTTCATCTATGGCCTTTATTATGTTGAGGCATGTTCCCTTTAAACCTATTTTGTTGACGGGGGCGCCTGGGTGGCGCAGTCGGTTAAGCGTCCGACTTCAGCCAGGTCACGATCTCGCGGTCCGGGAGTTCGAGCCCCGCGTCGGGCTCTGGGCTGATGGCTCAGAGCCTGGAGCCTGTTTCCGATTCTGTGTCTCCCTCTCTCTCTGCCCCTCCCCCGTTCATGCTCTGTCTCTCTCTGTCCCAAAAATAAATAAACGTTGAAAAAAAAATTTTTTTTTAAACCTATTTTGTTGACGATTTTTATCATGAATGGATGTTGTACTTTGTGAAATGCTTTTTTTTAAATGATCATATCATTTTGTTTTTTCTTTAAAATGTAATGTATCATGTTGATTGATTTATAAATATTGAACCACCCTTCCAGCCCAGGAATAAATCCTATTTGATAATGATGAATGATTTTCTTAAATGTATCATTGGATTTGGTTTGATAGTATTTTGTTGAGGATTTTTCTATCTATGTTCATCAGAGATGCTGGCCTATAGTTCTCTCTTTCGTCTCTTTATCTGTTGTCTTTATCTGGTTTTGGTACTAGGGTAATACTGGCCTCAGAATGAATTTGGAAGTTTTCCTTCTATTTTTGGAATAATTTAGAAGAATAAGTATTAACCCTTCTTTAAATGTTTGGTAGAATTTGCTTATGGAGTCATCTGGTTCTGGACTTTGGTTTTTTGGGAAATTTTTGATTATGGATTCAATTTCTTTGCTGGTTATCAGGAATTTATCCACTTCTTCTAGGTTGTCCAACTTGTTGGCATATAGTTTTTCCTAATATTCTCTTATAATTGTATTTCTGGGGTGTTGTTATTTTTCCTCTCATTTGCAGTTTTATTTATTTTGGTCCTTTGTCTTTTCTCTTTTGATAAGTCTGGCTAGAGGTTAATCAATTTTATTAACTTTTTCAAAGAACCACTTCCTGGTTTCATTGATCTGTTATATTGTTGTTGTTTTAGTTTCTATATCATTTATTTCTGCTTTAATCTTTATTATTTTCTTCCTTCTGCTGGCTTTAGGCTTAATTTATTGTTCTTTTTCCAACTCTTATTTAGGTGAGGTTGTTTTTTTTTTTTTTTTTTGAGGTTTTTCTTGCTTGATGTAAGCCTGTATTGCTATAAATTTAATACCACTTTTGCTGCATCCTGAAGTTTTTTGACTGTTTTGACTGTTGTGTTTTCATTTTTATTTGTTTCCATGTACTTTTTTATTTCTTCTCTGATTGTTTTGGTTGACTCATTCATGGTTTACTAACATGTTACTTAACCTCCATGTATTTGTGGTCTTTCCAGAATTTTTCTTGTGGTTGATTTTGAGTTTCATAGTGATGTGGTCAGAAAAGATGCATGGTATGATTTCAATTTTTTGAATTTGTTGAGGCTTGTTTTGTGGCCTAATATGTGATCTATTCTGGAGAATGTTCGGTGTGCACATGAAAAGGATGTGTATTCTGCTGTTTTAGGATGGAATATTCTGAATATATCTATTAAATCCATCTAGTCCAGTGTGTTATTCAAAGCCACTTGAGTTTTTTTGTTGATTTTCTGTGTGGATGATTTGTCCCTCGATGTGTGTGGGATGTTAAAGTCCCCTACTATTATTGTACTACTACTGATTAGTTCCTTTATGTTTGTTAGTAACTATTTTATGTATTGGGTGTTTCCATGTTGGGTACACAAATATTTGCAATTGTTATATCCTCTTCTTGGAATTTCCCCTTTATTATATAGTATCCTTCTTTGTTTCTTTTTATAATCTCTATTTTAAAGCATATTTGGTCTGATAGATGTATTGCTACCCGAGATTTCTGTTGACATCTATTTGCATGATAAATGTTTCTCCATCCTTTCACTTTCATTCTGCAGGTGTCTCTAGGTCTAAAATGAGTCTCTTGTTGGCAGAATATAGATGGGTCTTGCTTTTTATCCGCTCTGTCATCCTGTCTTCTGATAGGAGCATTTAGTCCATTTACATTCAAAGTAGTTATTGAAATATATATATTGAAATATATATGTGTATATATTTATATGTATATATTTATTATATATGTATATATATACATATATGTATATATGTACATATACTTACATGTATATGTATTATATATGTGTGTGTGTGTGTGTGTGTATATATATATATAGTCATTACTTGTTTTGTGGTTGTTTTTCTAGGTTTTCTCTAATCTTCTCTTTACTTTCTTTTTTAATGTTTTGCTGGTTTTCTGTAGTGATATACTTAGATCCCTTACTCTTTATTTTTTGCATATCTGTTACTTTTTAAAAAAAATTTTTTTTAATGTTTATTTTTTGAGAGGCAGAGATAGAGGGTGAGCAGGGGAGGTGCAGAGAGAGAGAGGGAGACACAGAATCTAAAGCAGACTCCAGGCTCTGAGCTGTGAGCACAGAGCCCGACACGGGGCTCAAACTCACAGACTGTGAGATCATGACCTGAGCCTAAGTTGGATGCCCAATTGACTGAGCCACCCTGGGAACCCCTCTTACACTTTTTTTTAATTTTTAGTTACCATTCCGTTTATATGTGACATCTTCTGTATTTAGCATTTTTATGTTAAGCTGCTGGAGGCTTAATTTTGAACTCATTCTCACTCCTTTCCCTTCCACATTTCAGATATTCGGTATCATATTTTATATCCCTTTATTTTGTGCTTTTCTTCACTGAGTTTTACAAATATACTTAATTTTGTTTTGCTTTTGTTTCCTATGTTGTTGTTGTTTTCCCACTCACGGAGTTTCCCTTAACATTTCTTATAGGGGTGATTTAGCGGTCATGAATTCTTCTAACTTTTGTTTGCCTGCAAAACTCTATCTTTCCCTCTATTCTGAATGATAATCTTACTGAATAGAATATTCTTGCCTGCAGATTTTTCCCTTTGAGCACTTTGAATATATCATGCCACTCTCTTCTGGCCTTCAAAGTTTCTGCTGAAAGATCAGCTGATAACCTTATGGCACTTCCTTTGCATATAACTGTCTTCTTTCCTCTTGCAATCTTAATATTGTTTATCACAATTTTTGTTTTTGTTTTTTTGCCATTGTTATTACTAAATTACTATGTGTCTTAGAGTGGACTTCCTTTGGTTGAAGTTGTGGGGAATCTCTTTGCCTCTTGGTTCTGGATCTCTGCTTCCTTCCATAGATTTGGGAATTTTTCAGCTATTATTTCTTCAAATACATTTTCTTCCTTTCTTTCTCTTCTCCTTCTGGAATCCCTATAATGTGAGTGTTATTACACTTGATGGTGTCACCGAGTTCTCTAAGTCTGTTCTCATCATGTAGTGTTTATGTCTTACATGTGCAGCTTGATTTTTTTCATTACTCTCCTCCAGGTCATGATGCGTTCCTCAGCTTCCTGTAGACTATTATTTATTGAATCTATTTTATTTTCCATTTCATTTATTGAGTTCTTTATCTCTGATATGTGTTTTTATCTCTTTGTCAAGGGTCTCAATGATGGTCTTCACCCTTTTCTAAAGTACAATATCTTTATTTTTATTATTATTTTAAATTATCTATCATGCATATTATTTATTTCTGTTTCACTTAGATCTCTTGCTCTGATTTGGTCCTGTTCTTTCACTTGGGACATATTTCTGTATCCTCATTTTGTCTACCTCTATGTGTCTGTTTCTCTTTGTTAGGAAAGTCAGGTACTTCTGCTCTTGAAAGTAGTAGCTTTACAAAGAAGATGTCCAGTAGCACCCTGTAGTGCAACTTCCCCTGTTCACTAGAACATGGCACTTCAGGGTTGTCTCCTATGTGTATCGCTTGTGTCTTGCTATTGTTTGAGTCACTTTTTATTTCAGTCCAGACATCTACATTGCTCTTTGCCTATTGTAGACTGTGGTTGCTGTCTGTGGTGTTAGTGAGAGCCAGGCAGGCTGCCTCTGAGGGGTCCTGACCACAGGCAGGCTGGAGGTGGAACATCAGTGTTAGCAAAATTTGTGCTGAGCTGCTAGTCTTAGGCTGGATCCATGAAGTAACATAGCTGCCAGGGCTGTGGAACACAGTGGTGGCAATTGGGGACATGGTGCTCATTGGAGGTGGTAGCCAGGTGTGTGGTGGTTGAGTGGGGTAGCAAATTTTTGATGCAAATTTGTGACTTGGTAACATGTGATGTTAGCAAATTTTGCACTAAAATGCTAGCCCTAAGCCAGATTCCTAAAGTACAGTGGCCACTGGGTCCATGGCTTGTGACAGCAGTAGCCAGGGTCATGGTGCATGGTGGCTAGACACAGTACACTGGATGCTAACAAAATCTGTGCTGAGCCCAGAGTTGAGACTAGCATACTTGGAATGGATGAGTCCTCAGGCAAACTTCTGGGTGGGAGCAATTGCTAGCAGGTTAGGTAGCAAGTATCTGTGCAATGCTACCTCCTGCAGCTGCCACTGTGTTTATGTCTGGGGGCAGGTTAGGAAAATAGTGCCTGTCAGCTCCTTTGTTCCAAGAGAAGTTCCCTAATACACTCTGAAGTCCATATAAACAGATCTCCCTCAAATGTAGATGCTGGAGAGGATGTGGAGAAACGGGAACCCTCTTGCACTGTTGGTGGGAATGCAAACTGGTGCAGCCACTCTAGAAAACAGTGTGGAGGTTCCTCTAAAAATTAAAAATAGATCTACCCTATGACCCAGCAATAGCACTGCTAAGAATTTACCCAAGGGATACAGGAGTGCTGATGCATAGGGACACTTGTACCCCAATGTTTATAGCAGCACTTTCAACAAGAGCCAAATTATGGAAAGAGACTAAATGTCCATCAACTGATGAATGGATAAAGAAATTGTGGTTTATATACGCAATGGAGTACTACGTGGCAATGAGAAAGAATAAAATATGGTCTTTTGTAGCAACGTGGATGGAACTGGAGAGTGTTATGCTAAGTGAAATAAGTCATACGGAGAAAGACAGATACCATATGTTTTCACTCTTATGTGGATCCTGAGAAACTTAGCAGAAGACCATGGGGGAGGGGAAGAAAAAAAAAAGGTTAGAGAGGAAGGGAGCCAAAACATAAGAGACTCTTAAAAACTGAGAATAAACTGAGCATTGATGGAGGGTGGGAGGGAGGGGAGGGTAGGGGATGGGTATAGAGGAGGACACCTGTTGGGATGAGCACTGAATGTTGTATGGAAACCAATTTGACAATAAATTTCATATTAAAAAAAAAAAACTGATCTCTCTCTTGTTTGCACCAGTCATGTAAACTGTCGCTAGTGCATTCCCTCTCAGTTGGCTGTGGTCTCTTTAAGGGCAGGGACCTAGTTATCATTTGCCTTTCTGGCCTACACAGTACTGAGTCACTGACTTTCAAAGCTCCAAGCTCCAAGTCCCACTTGTCATATAAACGCATAGAATTCAGCCCCTCTGGTTTTCAAGGCCACCTGTTACAGAGATTCATCTTCCCCATGTAGGCTCCCTGATGCTTTCCCCTCTCTGTGCTCCCTCTTCCCTCCCTCCTGAGGGCAGCTCTCACCACAGTTTGTGCCCTTCCTAAACTCTCCAATGCAGCTTATTCTCTACATTTAGTTGTGGAGTTTGTCCTGCCAGTCTTTGGATTGCCTTCTGGTTTCTTTACTCAGATGTGACTACTCTCTAGTTGCAAACATGGGACACAGTGAGCTTAGGGTCCTTCTACTTTGCCGTCTTCCCAAGTTCCCACCTAAAATCTTCTCTATCTCTTTGTCGACGTTTGCACTGAGTTCTTCCACCTTTCTCTCCAGAACCTTCATGATTATTACTTTAACCTATTTTTTAGGCATATTACTTATTTCAGTTTCATTTAGTTCTTTTTCTCTGATTTTTGTTGTTATTTTGTTTGGAACATATTCCTCTGTCTTCTCATTTTTCTTAACTTTGTTTCTATGAATTAGATGGAATAGCTTCTTCTCCTAGAGTTGAAGAAATGGTCTTGTGCAAGGTCATTCCCTGTATAGACTGGTGACTGTAGCTTGTGGTTGGATTTATGGCTGGTATTGACTGGGGTTCCTGTGGTACTCTGTGCTTGTGCTGCCCTGGTGGGATGGCAAGAGCTGAAGTGAGCATGGGGTGGGGCTCTCCACATACAGTGTGTGCCACCAGGACTGCTGAAGCTGAAGTCAGCGCAAGCCAGGAAGTCCTGAAACTCTGTATAGAAGGAGTCCTGGCAGGACAGCTGATGGTGGAGTCGGTACAAGCAGAAGGGTCCAGGTGCACTCTGCTCGGAAGCCACGCTATTGGGGCAGCAGCAGTGAGAATGAGTCAGAAGCTTGTTGAGTCCTCTGTGCTGAGACTGCACTTGCAAATCATCAGGAGATGAAGTGGTTTGGACTTGGACTGTTTGGGGTGCCTTGTTCCTGTGTCATCTTGGCAAGGTGGTTAAAGCTGTAGTGAGTGCTGACCAGGGATGTCCTGGAGTGTGCCACTCTGAGGCCATCTTGGTGGGATGGCTTGGACTGGTGTGGGCTAGAGACCTGGAGATCACTGGGGTGATAGACTAATTAGGGCACCCAGACACTCCTCTCATACATCTTATCAAAGTGGAGGGGAAACATAAACTGTTGCACTTACTAGGACCTCTGAACTGCATAGAGTTTCAGCATCTTCCTCTTTGTTTGGTGGAGTTTGGGGCTTAATTCTTTATATTCTGTTAGCTCTTTTAAATCACTACTTTATTTATGTGCCCCGAGGCAGATGGATTTGCTCATGATTCCTTAGTACTATCCCTCCTCACTGTAGTTCACACTATCAGTGGGGTTTCCTATTTCAACATGTCTCCATCTCTCTTGCCATTATCTAAGTGCTCTCTCCATATTTTGTTGTGCAGAAGCTGTTTAGTTATCCCTCAGTTCTTCTTCAGGAGCAATTGTTTATAGACAGGTGTAGATTTGGCATTTCCATGGAGGTGATTTCAGATTCTTCATATATTGCCTTCTTGGACTGGAAGCCTCTTCAAACCCAAATTTGGAAAAGCACCTTCATAACCCTCTACCTCTGTTGTATCACTGACCCATGGGAAACTAAAGGATGTTGCACATGAGGGCTCTTTCATCACCATCATCATCATCATCATCATTATTAAAAAATATTTTCAATGTTTATTTTTGAGAGAGACAGAGTACAAGTGGGGTAGGGGCAGAGAGAGAGAGAGGGAGACACAGAATCTGAAGCAGGGTCCAGGCTCCGAGCTATCAGCACTGAGCCCGACACAGGACTCGAACTCACAAACCACAAAATCATGACTGAACTGAAGCTGTATGCTGAACTGACTGAGCCACCCAGATGCCCCTGATCATCATTGTTATTAAACAGATATTAGTTGGAGGACTTAATATATGCTAGAACCCAGTAGTAATGGTTTATGTCTTAGAGACAATCACATCTGGTTATTAAGATGTACATCTTTTTTAAAATTATTTATTCTTACCTGAAAATAATGATTAATTATAGAGAACATTCTAAGGTGGTGTGGATAGCTGGCAATTGCATTCCCTGATAAAAATTTTCCTCTTCCAGAGCCTTGCTGTGAGCATCACAAATGGGGTCCTAGTTCCACCACTTCATGGCTGTGGAGTTGTAAACAAGTCTCTTGATTCTATTTGGATATAAATTTCTTGACCATGAAATGGGATAAAAATAATTGATCATATCTTCTCATTCGTCCTATTTCATAGGACGGTTGCAAGCATAGAAAAGACAAAAATAAATGACTCAAAGAGTTAATAACATGCTTATCTTAGATGAGCAAACAGGTCCCACATAAAAGAAATTTGGGGTTAAGATGGCAGAGCAGCATGGAGACCCTGAGCTTGTCTCTGATCCCAGCCAGATAAGCACTAAATCATTTTGAACACCGAGGAAACTGACTTGAGGATTAACAACAATCTGCATAACTTGAGCCACAGAACGTGGCAAGTACACAGTGCAGAGAGGTGAACTGGGGCAGAGAAAAGCTGTGGAGGGTAGGGAGCTGTTTTTGTGGCGAGAGGACAGAGAAAGGGAAAGGGGGAGAGTGTGGCACACCGGAATCATGCAAGTGAAGCACTTCCCAAAAGTCTCCAGAGAGAAAGGAAGAGAGAGAGAGAGACAGACAGAGAGAGAGTAAACTCTTATAGGGGACTGAACAAGAAATCTCCCTAAAAATATTGATGGGAAGAAAGGAGAGGATTTCAATATCACCAGAATTCTATAAACAGTAGAGTGCAGAGTCTGAAGGTTCAGAGCTCAGTGCCTGGTGGTGCTCTGGTGAGGAAGCAGAGCAAATCCCCAGGAGCAGACAGTGGGGTCTGAGGGGTTCATGTACCACACGGGGAGAAGTGGCTTCCCTGCTTAGAGTGCATTTGGTAGAGGTCATATGGCCTCCCCACAGCAAAGGTCCTAGCAGACCCGACAGAGCAGACACGTTTGCTGGTACTGGGGACAAAGACGCCAGAGTGTGATGAAACTTGGTGCCTATTGTACTTTGTGGTTTACCATAATCTTTGAAACTCTGCCACAGGACAATCATATAAATGTTTTCTGGGGCAAGCCAGTACCTGGCTGTTGCTCAGCGAGACCCTCACCTAAAGCATTGGCACTGGTCCAAGCCACAGGGGTCTCTGAAGCATGGGGTTTGAAACATAATCCCATCTGAGATAAAACTCTGGAGAGAGGTGCTGCCTGGCAAGTGGACACCTTGGACATGAACAGGATAGAGGCAGGGAGTGGATAGAGGCCTGAGACAAAGGAAGGGTCCTTGATCACTGGTGGGTGAAAGCACGAAGTTCCTGTGCCAGAGCTGGGTAAAGCAATTTCCACGTCTCCTGCTCATGTGTGCCACAATGATCCACCCCAGTAAGTTAAGCAGCGCCACCTACTGGAGAACGAAGCTGTTACATCAAGTCCATACAACTGCGCCCTCCAAGTACATCCCCTAGAAGACCAGCACGAGTCACTCCCCGTGCTTAGTGTATGGACTATAGAAGACTTCACAGTTTCAGTTCTAGGGGAAACTGGATGTAATGTCATTTGTGTTTCATTCTGTTTGCTGGTTCATTTATTTGTTCATATTCTTTGTTTCTTTTTGCTTAAATTGCTTCTTTCCTTTCTTTCTTTCTTTCTTTCTTTCTTTCTTTCTTTCTTTCTTTCTCCTGCCTTCCTGCCTCATTCTTGGATACAGAAAGAGAAAATTTTACTTCTTTTTTTTCTTTTTCTTTTTTAAATATTATATTCTATTTCATTTTCTTTATTTCATTTTATTCTATTTTTTTAATTTTTAAATTTTTCTTACATTTTTTCCCCTTCTCTTTCTGTTTTTACTCTATTATGTCAAGCTTCTTTCAACAAGCAGACCAAAATACACCTAGGATCTAGCTTCCTTTATTTGATTTTTGTTTTTATTTTTTTAATTTTTATTTTTTATATTAAGCTTTTTTTCTTCCTCCAAAATGGCAGAACGAAGGAATTCAGCCCAAAAGAAAGAAGAGGAAGAAATTACAGCCAGGGCTCAATCAACACAGATGTAAGCAAGATGTCTGAACTAGAATTTAGAACCACGATAAAAGGGTTGAAAAAAGCATAGAATCTCTTTCTGTGGAGATACAAGAAATAAAATCTAGTCAGGAAGAAATTAAAAATGCTACAACTGAGATACAATCTCAAATGAATGCCGGTGACAGCAAGGGTGGACAAAGCAGAATGGCAAATCAGTGATTTAAAAGACAAAATTATGGAGAATAATGAAGCAGAAAAAAAGAGGGAAACAAAGGCAAAAGATCCCAGTATAAGACTTTGAGAACTCAGTGATTTATTAAAAAGGAATAAAATCTGACTCAAATGAGTCCCAGAAGATGAAGAGAGAGAAAAAGGGGCAGAAGGTTTATGTGAGCACATTATAGTGGAAAACTTTCCCAACCTGGGAAAGGACACAGACATCAAAATCCGAGAAGCACAGAGAACTCCAATTACATTCAACAAAAACCGACCATCACCAAGACATATCATAGTCAAATTCAAAAAATGCACAGACAAGGAAAGAATTATGAAAGCAACAAGGGGGAAAAAGTCTTTAAACCTTAAGGGAACACCATCACGTTTGCAGCAGATCTATCCACAGAAACTTGGCAGGCCAGAAAGGGGTGGCAGGATATATTCAGAATCGGAAAAATATACAGCCAAGAATTCCTTATCTAGCAAGGTGGTCATTCAAAATAGATGGAGAGATAAAGAGTTTCCCAGACAAACAAAAACTAAAATAGTTCATAACCACCAACCAACCCCTGAAAGAAATTTTAAGGGGGGCGCTTTGAGTGCATAAAATACAAAACAAATAAAAAAGACCAAAAGCAACAAAGACTAGAAAGGACTGGAGAACATCATCAGAAACACCAACTCAACAGGCAACACAATGGCACTAAATTCATATCTTTCAGTACTCACTCTAAATATCAATGGACTAAATGCCCCAATCAAAAGACAGGGTATCAAAATTGATAAGAAAAGATTATCCATTTATATGCTGCTTAGAAGAGACTATTTTAGACCTAAAGACAGCTGCAGATTGAAAGTAAGGGATGGAGACCCATCTGTCATGCTAATGGTTGTCAAAAGAAAGCTGGAGTAGCCATACTTATATCATACAAACTAGATTTTTTAAATACTGTAACAAGAGATGAAGAAGGGCATTATATCATAACTAATGGGTCTATCCACCAAGAAGATCAAACAATTGTAAATATTTATACCCCCAATGTGAAAGCACCCAAATATATAAATCATTTCATCACAAACCTAAATAAATTCATTGATAACTATACTATAACAGTAGGGGACTTCAACATCCCACTTGCAGCAATGGAATGATCATGTAAGCAGAAAATCAGCAAGGAAACAATGTCTCTGAATGACACACTGGACCAGATGGACTTAACAGATATATTCAGAACATTTCATCCTAAAGCAACAGAATACACATTCTTCCTCAGTGCATGTGGAACATTCTCCAGAATGGGTCACATACTGGGTCACAAATCAGCCCTGAAGAAGTACAAAAAGATCGAGATCATACCTTGCATATTTTCAGACCACAACACCATGAAACTCAAAATCAACCACAAGAAAAAATTTGGAAATATCAATATTAAGAGATTAAAGAACACCCTATTAAAGAACAAATGAGTTAAGCAAGAGATTAAAGAGAAATTTAAAAAGTACATGGAAACTAATGAAAATGAAAACATGACAACTCAAAACCTCTGGGATGCAGCAAAGGCAGTTATAAGAAGGAAGTACATAACAATCCAGGCCTTCCTAAAGAAGGAAGAAAGTTCTCAAATACACAACCTAACCTTACAACTAAAAGAGCTGGAAAAAGAACAGCAAATAAAGCCTAAAATCAGCAGAAGAAGTGAAATAATAAATATTAGAGAAGAATTCAATAATATCGAAATAAAAAAAATCAATGAAACCAGGAGCTGGCTCTTTGAAAGAATTAGCAAAATTGATAAACTCCTAGTCAGATTGATCAAAAGAATAATGGAAAGAACCCAAATAAGTTAAATCACAAAAAAGAGGTGAGATCACAACCAACACTGCAGAAATACAAACAATAAGAAGAGAATTGGGCATAAGAGCAATTATATGCCAACAAATTGGGCAATCTGGAAGAAATGGATAAATTCCTAGAAACATGTAAACTACCAAAACTGAAACAGGAAGAAATAGAAAATTTGAACAGACCCATAGTCAGAAAACAAATTGAATCAGTAATTAAAAATCTCCCAACAAACAAAAGTCCATGGTCGGATGGCTTTCCAGGGGAATTCTACCAAACATTGAAAGAAGAGTAAACACCTATTCTTTTGAAACTGTTCCAAAAATGGAAATGGAAGGAAAACTCCCAAATTCATTCTACAATTCCAGAATTACCTTGATTCTAAAACCAGACAGAGACCCCACTAAAAAGGAGAACTACAGACCAATTTCCCTGATGAACATAGACACAAAAATTCTCAACAAGATACTAGCCAACCGTATTCAACAGTACATTGAAAGAATTATTCACCAGGATCAAGTGAGATTCATTCCTGAGATGCAGGCCTGGTTCAATATCTGCAAATTAATCAATGTGATACATCACATTAATAAAAGGATAAGAACCAAAAGATCTTCTCAATAGATGTAGAAAAAACACTTGACAAAATACAGCATCCTTTCTTGATTAAAAACCCTCAAGGAAGTAGGTATAGAAGGATATATCTCAAGATCATAAAGGCCATATGTGAAAAACCCACTGCTAATATCATCCTCAGTGGGGAAAAACTGCAATCTTCCTCCAAAGTTCAGGAACATGACAAGGCTGTCCACTCTCACCACTGTTATTCAACATAGTGTTGGAAGTGCTACCCTCAGCAGTAAGACAACACAAAGAAATAAAAGGAATCCAAATCAGCAAGGAGGAGGTAAAACTTTCACTCTTTGCAGACGACATGATACTCTATGTGGAAAACCCAGAATACTCCAAAAAACCTGCTAGAACTGATACATGAATTCGGCAAATTCTCAGGGTATAAAATGTACAGAAATCAATTGCATTTCTATATACCAATAATGAAGCCGCAAAAAGAAATCAAGGAATCGACCCCACTCACAATTGCACCAAAAACTGTAAAATACCTAGGAATAAACCTAACCAAAGAGGTGAAAAATCCATGCACTGAAAACTATAGAAAGCTTATGAAAGAAATTGAAGAAGACACAGAAAAATGGAAAAACATTCCATGCTCATGGATTGGAAGAGCAAATATTGTTAAAATGTTGACACTACCCAAAGCAATCTATATATTTAATGCAATCCCTATCAAAATAACACCAGCATTCTTCACTGAGCTGGAATAAACAATCCTAAAATTTGTATGGAACCAGAAAAGACCCTGAGTAGCCAAAGCAATCCTGAAAAAGAAAACCAAAGTGGGAGGCATCATAATTCTGGACTTCAAGATGTATTACAAAGTTGTAATCATCAAGACAGTATGATACTGGCACAAAAACAGACACATAGATCAATGAAACAGAATAGAGAATCCAGAAATGGACCCACAAATGTATGGCCAACTAATCTTTAACAAAGCAGGAAAGAATATCCAATGGAAAAAAGTCTCTTCAGCAAATGGTGTTGAGAAAACTGGACAGTGACATGCAGAGGGATGAACCGGGACCACTTTCTTACACCATACACAAAAAGAAACTCAAAATGAATGAAAGACCCAAACGTAAGACAGGAAACCATCAAAATTCTAGAGGAGAAAACAGGCAACAACCTCTTTGCCCTTGGCCACAGCAATTTCTTACTTGACATGTCTCCAGAGGCAAGGGAAACAAAAGCAAAAATGAAAATTATTGGGACCTCATCAAGATGAAAACTTCTGCACAGTGAAGGCAACAATCAGCAAAACTAAAAGGTAATTGATGGAATGGGAGAAGATATTTGCAAATGCCATATCAGATAAAGGGTTAGTATCCAAAATCTATACAGAACTTATCAAACTCAGCACACAAAAAACAAATAATCCAGTGAAGAAATGGGCAAAAGACATGAATAGACACTTGTCCAAAGAAGACATCCAGATGGCTAACAGACACGTGAAAAAAATGTTCAACATCACTCATTAGGGAAATTCAAATCAAAACCACAATGAGATACCACCTCACACCTGTCAGAATGGCTAACATTAACAACTCAGGCAACAGCAGATGTTGGTGAGGATGTGGATAAAGAAGAACCCTTTTGCACTGCTGGTGGGACTGCAAACTATGCAGCCACTCTGGAAAACAATATGGAGGTTCCTCAAAAAATTAAAAGTAGAGCTACCTTAGGGCCCAGCAGTTGCACTACTAGGTATTTATCCAAAGGATACAAGAGTGCTGATTCGAAGGGGCACGTGCACCCCAATGTTTATAGCAGCACTATCAACAGTAGCCAAAGTATGGAAAAAACCGTAATGTTCATCGACTGATGAGTGGTTACAGAAGATGTGGTGTATATATATATATATATATATATATGTATATATATATATATATATATACACACAATTGAATATTACTCGGCGATCAAAAGAATGAAATCTTGCCCTTTGCAACAACATGGATGGAACTAATGTGTATTATGCTAAATGAAATAAGTCAGAGAAAGAAAAATATCATATGATTTCACTCATGTGGAATTTAAGATACAAAACAGATGAACAAAAGAGAAGGGAAGCAAAAATAAGATAAAAATAGAGAGGGAGACAAAGCATAAGAGATTCTTAAATACAGAGAATAAACTGAGGGTTGCTGGTGGAGTGTTGGGTGGTGTGGAGGGCTAAAGGGATGAAAGTCAGTAAGGTGGACACTTGTTGGGATGAGCACTGGGTGTTATATGTAAGCGATGAATTACTAAATTCTATTCTTGAAATTATTATTACACTATGTGTTAACTAACTTGGATTTTAATTTAAAAAATAAATAAATAATAAAGAACCATGACTTTAAAAAAAAAAAAAAGAAATTTGGGGCCAAACCAGAATTAATACTCATTTGTAGATTTCTGCACCAAAAAATATATTTTTCCTATATTGAAACTGAATCATTGTGTTTAAAAATACTATTAATTATAAGTCCATTCAATCCAGAATTGAACCAATATGTTTAGTAATTAATATAGATACAAAACATAATTATATCTTTGACATCTTAAAAAATATAGAGAGCATTTGGAAAATCCAGAATACCATAATGAAAAAGGCAGGAGTTATCAGTAATACCAATATTCAGACATGTTTATTAAAAATTTAATGGATATTCTTCCTTAATTCTTCTATTTACATAGGAGCTTATCACCAAAATGGTATGATTCCATATATATGTGCTTGTATTGCTTTTTCAATGAATATGTCAAATGTTACTATTTGAGATTACATATTTCATCTTTTATGATAAGCATCATGTATTAGGACAGTTCTAGCTATTATATGCTATGCAAACTATTCTATCATAAATATGCTGACAAGTCTATGACTTACCTCAAGAGAAGTTTATTCCTAACTTATTTCACAAGCCAATGTAGGTAGTTTGGACAACTTTCCATGTATGGATTCAGGCATCCAGGCTTCTTCCATTTGTATTTTGCCTCTTCCTACGTTACAAAATTTATTGCCTTCAGTGCCATATGGAGGGAAAAAAATAGAGAATGCACAACTGTTTCACAGATTCGAGGTTTGAAAGTGACCTGCATCATCTGCACTCATATTCACATTTCTGAGAACTAGTCACAGGACTCCACCTAGTCATGCAGGAAATGGGAAATGTGGTCCCTCCCTGAGCAGCTATTTTCCAGGGACAAGCCTACAATGCAAGGGAAGCACAAGAGTTTGGTGATCAGTTAATCGTTTCTTACATGGTGCACCCATCTGGGCAGCCAGTAAGCAAATCAAAACTTTTCTGTAAACACAGAATACAACTACCTCCTCCCAAAAGAACCAGAGTCCCTTCAAACACCAGATCTCAAAATCCTAGATCTCAAGATAAAGAGCAGTCCCTCTGTATCAGGTTTGGATGTGGCTCCTCACAGTTTGGCAATATATACATATTTTTTTAGTTTGGCAATATGTGATTTAAAAGATGCCCCTTGATATCCATATCATGGTAGAGAAGGAGCAGGATAGCTAGACTAGTGATAATTGAGACTGTGTCAGTGTGACTTATATACATATTGTGGACCACAACTATGTTGTTTGTTCCAGGTGAACCTTGACATGGAAAGACATTGCTGCAAATAAAGAAACCATTTCATGGTTTGCTTTAGGAAATCCCCATTTATCTTTCTTTTCCCCCAATTTAGACACCATAGCTCACTCATCTGGTCTCAATTACTACTAATAGCTTACTTATCGAAGCTTTGCTTCAAGACCTTTTCACTTACACTTATAAATTCTATATTATATTAAATACTTGCCTCAAATTGTTCCCCACATTGAATGACTTGACTTAAATCGGTTGATCCAGACTGAAATCTATAAATATCCCACTCCCGACTTTTCCCTCTTGAGACACTGCTAAATCTCTATTAATATGGTAATTTCTCACACTGCAGTAAGTTCTTAAAATTTTAATTTTGTTGTAACAGACTATCCATGATATTGGGGGTTCAACAATTGAGAGGGAAAATGGGAGTCTCACAGCAATCATTGGTCCCTGGCAACATTGAAATCATGTGAACTTGTGGCATTGTGAAACTCCTCGGTCACCGTCAGGGGGTGGGTGGTGGTGTTACTTGATTAGGTATTGAACTAACTCTCTAGTAGGGATTCCACCGTTCGGAATGGCCATATCCGAAGTGGGCAATAAATCCAAAGAATCCTTTGGTTCTATTGAACTTTCTGTTTGTGTAAGTTTTGTGATTTCAGGATAATGCTTAATATTCAATGGCATTTTTGTTCAGGATTCTTTGGCAATACAAATCCCCCTCTCAAATACTTGGTAGATTCCTGTTCTGTTCGCTTCTGGGCAGTTACATTCCAGAACTTATAAGTAGAGTTTTACCCCAGGCCTCATCCTTAGGCCTGCTTTTTTCCTTGACTTTTTTGCCAATGCCTTTCTCTTAATAGTTCCTATTTTATACCTATCTTAAAACAATGGGCTTATGTGGGAAGGAAACATCCTTATTCTGATTTTTGATCTAAGACTGAGTGACTTTTCTAACTGAAAAAAATAAAAAGCTTCTGATGTTAAAATCCTTTTTGGTCTTATCTCTTGATGTTTGGGTTCTAGAATTATGCAGATTTTTCAATTGTGAGAAACCCCAGATAGTTGGATTCCCTCTATTCACCTTTACTTTTTGCTTACAAACTGGTCCATTCTTGCCTAAGCTCATTTTTCTTCTGATATCCTGCTAAGAACAGATAGTATCAAGCTAACACAAGCAACATTATAATTTAGAGCTACAAGCTTGGCCAGCCAAATCTTTTCAAGTCTATTGCCACTGCATAACACGACTCTCCATCCCTCCTATGTCTTACAATGATTCTTTCATCCACTCAATGATGGCACATACTTTAGGATTCTGTTAAAACAGCATTCTAGTTGCACCAATTTTTAAGATGGAAAGAGATAAGCCTCAAAATCAGTATCTTACAAAAAAGTGTATTTCTTGGTCCTCACACAGACCTATGTGGGTGTTCCTGGTCAGCAAGTGACCTCCCCTGTAGAGATTTAGGGGCCTTTTATATTGTGGTTCTGCACCCTCCTGTTCTGTTTGCCACCCAGATACTCAATCCTCATTCAGCCAGAGGATGGGGGAAAGAGAAAGTATAGATAGAATGCCCACCTGGTTTTTGAGGTGTTTGGTTTTAGAAGTGACATAGTGTTTCTGTTCACATTCCATTGGCAAGAAATAATCACATGGCCATAATTGCAAGATGATTGAGAAATGTAGTCCCTCACCAGGCAACAACTTTCCAGTAACACCACTGTACTTTGGAAGGAGAAGGATTTGTGGTGGTGAATTAGTCATCTGCCACATTTTCTTTTTTAGAGAAAATTTCCTTTTGATCTGGATACTGGAATACTAAGTTTCTATGTTCACAACTCTACTAAATACCCAGTATTTCATTCATCCAGTACTTCATCCTCTCTTCTCCACATGCACTGTGACTGGCTCAGGAGTCTCCATCATTCACCTGGGTTACTGCATTAAATGCCTAGTTGAACCCTGTATTAGTTTTCTGTCACAGCTGTAACAACCACAAGCTTAGTGGCTTAAAACAACTCATATTTATTTTCTTGTAATTCTGAGAGGACTCTCCCTGGGCTAAAATTGGTGTGTACCTTATAGAGTTTCTCTGAAAGGTTCTGCTTCCTTGCCTTTTCTAGCTCCTAGAGGCCACTTGAATTCTTTGGTATATAGACCCTTCTTCCATTTTCAAGGTCAGTAGTATAGTCTACCATCTTCAAATCTCTCTTCTCTCTGTCTCTGATGTCTACTCTGTAACCTTCTCTAATCTTCCTTCCTTTTTCCTCCTTATAAAGACCTTTGTGATTATGCTAGGCCCACCTAGATAATCCAGAATAATCTTCCCATTTTAAGATCCCTAATTTATTCATGTCTGCAAATCCCTTTTGCCATGTAAAGTGGCATATTCCTAGATTCTAGGGGTTAGGCTATGGACATCTTCAGAGCTTTATTATGAATCCATATCTCTAATCTTGACATATTTCAGTATATGCCCCACACTGCTGCTAGAATAACCTCCTTAAATACAGAACTAACCAAATAATTATTATTGTAACTTTTTTTCTAAACAGTAGTATATTTCATTACTAAACTGGTAAATTAAAAAAAAAAATGAGTTCTCAAAGCAACCTAACACATGAAGAATACAATGAGATTACACAAATTGGAGAAAATATATACTGGATTTGGAAGTATGAACATTTGCGTTTGTTTTTTAATTTTTTTATTAACGTTTATTTTTGAGAGAGAGACAGAGTGTGAGCTGGGGAGGGGTAGAGAGAGAGGGAGACACAGAATCTGAACCAGGCTCCAGGCTCTGAGCTGTCAGCACAGAGCTGGACGTGGGGCTCAAACTCACTAGCCACAAGATCATGATCTGAGCTGAAGTCAGATGCTCAACCAACTGAGTCACCCAGGTGCCCCAGAAGCATGAGCATTTGTAATTTCCCAGTCTACTTTGTTGTGTCCTATAACATATATAATATATATTTTTTAATTGAGGTATAATTGACATATAGCATTTATTGGTTCCCAGTATACAACATAATGATTTAATATTTGTATATATTTAGAAATGATCACCACAATAATTATAGTTAATATCTGGTCCATAGTTATGCATTTTTTTCTTGTGATGAGAACTTTTAAGATTTATTCGCTTAGCAACTTTTAAATATTCAATGCAGTATTAATACAGTATTAACTATAGGCACCATGCTGTATATTACATCCTCATAATTATTTATTTTATAACTGCAACTTTGTACTTTTGACCCCTTTACTCAATTTGTCCACCCCACCCCCTGCCTGTCAACTACAAATCTGTTCTCTGTATCTATGAACCTGTTTTGTTGTTGTTGTTGTTGTTATAGATTTCACATATACGTGAGATCATATGTTATTTGTATTTCTCTGTTTGATTTATTTCATTTAGCATAATGCTCTCCAAGGTCCATCCATGCTGTTGCAAATGGAAATATTTTCATCCCTTTTTATGGCTAAATAATATTCATGTGTATGTGTGTCTCTGTGTATCTCCACATCTTCTTTAGCCATGCATCTACTGATGAATACTTATATTGCTTTCAAAATATTGGCCATTGTTAATAATGTTGCAGTTAATATGGCAGTGCATGTATGTTTTCTAGCTAGTGGTTTCACTTCCTTTGGTTAAATACCCAAAAGTGGAATTGCTATATCATATGGTAGTTCCATTTTTGATGTTTTGATAATAGCCATTCTAGCAGGTGTGAGGTGATATCTCATTATTGTTTTATTTGCATTTCCCTGATGATTAGTGACATTGACTATCTTTTCAGGCACCTGTTGACTACTTATATGTCTTGTTTGGAAAAATGTCCATTTAGATTTTCTGCTCATTTTTAAATTGGGTTGCTCTTTTGCTATTGAGTTATATGAGTTCTTTATATACTGGATGTTAATGCCTTATTGGGTATATAGTTTGCAAATATTTTCTCCCATTCAGTAGGTGGCCTTTTCATTTTGATGGTTTTCTTTGCTGTGCTAAAACCTTTTCATTTGATGTAGTTTCAACTTTTTTTTTTTTTCTTTTGTTGCCTTTGCTTTCCATGACAAATCCAAAAATTATCACCAAGACAATGTCAAGGAATTTACCATCTATGGTTTCTTCCAGGAGTTTTATGGTTTTAGATCTTACATTCAAGTCTTTAATTAATTTTGAGTTAAGTTTTGCAATATGGTGTAAGATGGTAGTCCAGTTTTTATCTTTTTCCATATGACCATCCAGTTTTCTCAACACCATTTATTGAAGAGACTGTCCTATCCCCATTGTACATTCTTGGCTTCTTTGTCATAAATTGACCAATGCATAAACCGTATATGCATCGGTTTCTTTCTGGGTTATCTATTCTGCTATATTGATCTATGTGTCTGTTTTTATGCTCAAATTATACTGTTTTAATTATCAGGGAGTATAATGCCTCTAGCTTTGTTCTTCTTTGTCAAGATTGCTTTGGCTATATGGGGTATTCTGTAGTTTCATACAAATTTTAGGATTATTGTATTTCTGTGAAAATTGCCACTGAGCAAAATAGGAATTTTATTGAATCTGTAAATTGCTTATGGATATTTTAACAATATCCTTTCAACGCATGAGCATGGTATATCTTTCCATTTATTTGTGTCCTTAGATTCTTTCATCAGTGACTTACAGTTTGCAGTGTACAGATTTTTCAACTCTTTGTTACAATTATTCCCAGGTATTCTTTTGGATGCAATTATAAAGCATATTGTGTTATAAATTTACCTGTGTGATAGTTCACTCTAAGTGTATAAAAATATAATAGATTTGTTGTATATTGATTTTGTATCCTACAACTTTATTGAATTTATGTATTCTAACAGTTTTTTTGGGGGGTGGAATCTTTAGGGTTTTCTATATTTAATATCATGTTATCTGTAAGTAATGACAGCTTTTGCTTCTTCCTTTCTAATTTTGATGTCTTTTATTTTGTTTTCTTGCCTAATTACTTTGTGTAGGACTTCCAGCACTATGTTGAATACAAGTAGTAAGAGCGGGCATCCATATTCCTGATCTTTTAGGAAGAACTTCCAGATTTTCACCATTACGTATGTTATCTATGGGTTTGTCGTATACGGGCTTTATTATTTTGAGATATATTCCTTCTATACCCACTTTGTTGAGAGTTTTAATCATAAATAGTTTTTTGAATTTCGTCAAATACTTTCCCTGCATCTATTGAGACAATCATATGATTTTTGTCCTTCATTTTGTTAATGTGGCATGTCACATTTATGTGATGGCGTATGGCTTATCACACCTCAGGAATAAATCCTACTTGATTACCTTATACGATCCTTTTAATGTATTGTTAAATTTGGCTTGCTAATATTTTGTTGAGAATATTTGCTTTCATCAGGGATAATGGCCTGTAATGTTCTTGTCTTATGATGTCCTTGTCTGGTTTTGATATCAGGGTAATGCAGGCCCTGTAAAATGAGTTTGTAAACATTCATTCCTCTTACATCTTTTTTTTTCTTAAGAGTTTAAGAAGGATTGGTATTAATTATTCTTTAAATATTTGATAAAATGCATCAGTGAAACCATCTGATCCTGGACTTTTGTTTGTTGGGATGTTCATTACAACTCTTCAGTAGCTCACTATTCATTATGTACAAGTAAATTGTGTTATTCTGAACATATGTGACATAGCACATTTTTTGCTGATACTTCTGACAGATAAATCTGCCAAGAGAACATTCTAAGCCACCATTCTCTCTAGTATTATTTCCTGATACCCTCCCTGCTTTTCTACTTTTTGCTCCAGCAGCACTAAACAACATGTAGGTTTCTAAATGTACAATTAATTTTTACTTTTATTTCTTTGTGAATGTTGTTCCACCTACCTGAATCTCCTTTTTAGTTCTGCTCGCAAACTTCTATCAGTGCTTCAAATTTTAACATATGTATCCACTTATCTGGTCTTGGATATTTGCCTTCCTGACTATTTCCAACTATTAATTTGCTCAATACTAGCACCCAAGCAGATGAACACGAGAGGAGAAACATCTTGCACTTTGCTGACTTACATTTGCAACCACAAACCCGAGTGGGTTCTTAGAACTTCCTGCTACTCCAACTACATTTCTCTAGCCTGTTCACTCTTGTCCTCCTCCCACCCCCAACAATATTTCCTACCTTCTCTTTGCTCCTCAAAAGCCCAATATCCTCTTTTCCGTCTTCACAGTAAACTAAGGATTTTGCTTCCTATGTAATATGAAACAACATCAGAGAGAAGAGATTTTCATATGGCCCCTCCAATAACTTACTGTCTTGTCTGGGGTGAATTACTATTGTCCATATTGAAAGATCTACCAGTGCTCCCATCTAAGGCAACCCATCCTCTGAGACACTGGATCTCATCCTCTCAACGACATTGCTCCTACAATTGTCCTCTTTCACTAATGTGTCACAGATGCAGAAGCTCCTAAACCCCAAGTTCAAGAAGCAGAGAAAATACACCAACATATGTCATAATCAAATTATGGTTATATTTTTCATCAAATTTGGGAATGCCGGCAATACCTTCTTAAAATGCTTTTTTTTTCCTCCTATTTCCCTCCATTTATAAAGATTTCAATTTTGCATATATTAGGCTGCTTGAAGCTGCTCACAGCACACTGATACACTGTTCCTGCTTTTTGAGTTTTTCTCTCCTTGCTTCATTTTGCCTAATTTCAATTGCTATATCTTTAACTTCACAGTTTCTTTTGTAAGAATGTGCTAATAATTCCATCTAGTCTGCTTTAATCTCAGATATTATAGTTTCCGTATCTTGAAGTTTTTAAAAACTTTTTCTAAATATATTTGAATTTCTCTCCTTAACACATTCAGTTGTTTTTTATCTTAAACACATAAGATATAATAAATGTTGATGCCTTGTCTGCTAATGTTACCATTTACATTATCTCTGGATCTGATTCTTTCATTAATTTTTCTCCTGATGGTTCATGTTTTTCTGCTTCTTTGTATACCTGGTGACTTTTTTTTTTTTTTTTTAATGTTTCCTTATTTTAGGGACAGAGACAGAGTGTGAGCGGGGGAGTGGCAGACACAGTGAGAGGGAGACACAGAATCCAAAACAGGCTCCAGGCTCTGAGCTGTCAGCACAGAGCCCAATTAGGGGTTTGAACTCATAAACCATGAGATCATGACCTGAGCTGAAGTTGGCCGATTAACTGACTGAGACACCCAGGTGACCCCCTGGTGACTTTTATTGTATGGAGACATAGTGAATTTGACCTTACTTATTGCTAGGTATTTTGTATTCCTGTAAATTATTCTTTTTTTTTTTTTTTCCCCCTCAGGGTCAGTTACTTGGAAACAGTTTGATCCTTTTTGAAGTTTATTTTCAAGATCCATTAGGTGGGATCAGGAAAGACTTTAGGGCTAATTTTTTTCCACACCATAGGAGTAAATACACTTTTGAGTACGCTGTCTACTGCCCTGTGAAGGATTTTCTACTCTAATGAAAGCACTAATGACACCACAAACTGTTCCCATCCCTGTGGGAGCCCTAGGGATTAGCCTTTAGGTGTTTTTCCCCCAGCCTTCTCAGCTGAAGACTCAGGAGGACCCTCTGCAAATCTCCATAGCAGTTCTCCTCTTTCTGAAACTTTGTCTTGAAAATTCTATTTGCCTTGGCCTCCTCGTCTCCTACTTCCCATCTGCTCAACTTAAGGAGACTACTGAGCAATGCTCGGACCCCCTTGTGCTATAGGCTGGAAACGCTCTTCAGGCAGGAAACTGGAGTAATCATTTTAGGGCTCACCTTGTTTCTTCCTGTCTCTCAGAGATCACTGTCCTGTGACACTTAATATCCAGTGCCTGAAAACCTTTTTCATGTATTTCATCTGTTTTATAAATGTTTCAGCAGGAGGGTAAATCTGTTCCTCGTACTCCATCTTGGCATATCTAGAGTAATTTGATTGCTTGGCTGCTTCTGCCTTCCTCCTCCATTCTCCAAATGTCATACTCAATACAGTTAATTACTATGTTTGGCTGCTCTTTTGCTCCCTGTTTCTGTCCAAATCTATTTCTCAGCTTATCTTACTGATCAGTGATAACTGGTACTTTGTTCTCATCCTACGTTTAATTAATTATTAAATATCTCTATTTATAACCATCACCATAAATGTATTGAGGGAGAGTAGGTTCCAAATGGTTCATTGGTTAAGCCTTCAGGAACATTACTACATGGTCAAAACTACTTTCATAATAATACTGAAGTCTTAACTACTACTTTTATTTTTCTCTAAAGATTGCACACTGGAGTTTTCTAGAAGCCGTGTGATGTGTGGTGACATCATTGTTCTAAGAGTTAATGGAAGGTGTACTTGCATATTATCATGTAATATGTATTTTTTTAAAATTTTTTTAACGTTTATTTTTTTGAGATAGAGACAGAGCATGAACGGGGGAGGGTCAGAGAGAGGGAGACACAGAATCTGAAACAGGCTCCAGGCTCTGAGCTGTCAACACAGACCCCGACACGGGGCTCGAGCTCACAGACCGCGAGATCATGACCTGAGCCGAAGTCGGCCGCTCAACCGACTGAGCCACCCAGGCGCCCCACATGTAATATGTATTAAATATGTATTAAATGTAAATATGTATTAAAACCTACTTGGTTTTTTTTTTTTTTTTTAACGTTTATTTATTTTTGGGACAGAGAGAGACAGAGCATGAACGGGGGAGGGGCAGAGAGAGAGGGAGACACAGAATCGGAAACAGGCTCCAGGCTCTGAGCCATCAGCCCAGAGCCCGACGCGGGGCTTGAACTCACGGACCGCGAGATCGTGACCTGGCTGAAGTCGGACGCTTAACCGACTGCGCCACCCAGGCGCCCCAAAACCTACTTGGTTTTAATTCATCATATAGTAAATCCTCCATGAGGATGTCAATTATTTTTAAAAGTATGAAGTGTCCTGAGACTAAATTGTTGAAGAAATCTTGTTCTAGACTTTATAAATTCATCCTTTTTCATTCCAGTTTTAAAATTGGCAATAACTATTCTTTGGGATTTCTTACTCTTAATAAGATTCGCCATTAGATTGGATGCCATCTACAAACTGTCCATTTCCATGTTCTTAAAAATGAGAGATTTTTTTTTTCTTTCTTATATTACTGCTAATATTGGTGTAATGGTTAATTTTCTGTGTCAACTTGACTGGGCCAAGGGATGCCTAGATATTTGATCAACATTATTCTGGCTGTGTCTGTGAGAATTTTCTGGATAAGATTAAGATTTGACTTGGTAGAATGAGTAAAGCAAATTGTCCTCCCTAATGTGTGTGGGCCTTATCCAATCAGTTGACAGCCAGAGTAGAACAAAAAGGCTGACCCACTATTAAGAGGAAACGCTTCCTGCCGACTTTTGAGCAGGGACTTCAGTTGGTCTTTTCTTACTTTTGGACTTGAATTGAAACATTGGCTCTTCTTGGGTCTTAAGCTTGCTGGATTTCAGATTAGAACCATGCAGTTGGCTCTTCTGGGTCTCCAGCTCACTGACTGCTGATCTAGGGAATTGTCAGCCTCTGTAGTAATGTGAACCAAATCCATATAATAAGTCTCTTTTTATATAGGCAGAGAATCCTAATACAACCAATAAAACAAAAATTACAAGAGGATATTATAGTGGATTTTGGATCCTTTTGAGTTCTCATAATCATTTCTCCCCAGTCCGTAGTGCCCAAATTGATAATCCAGATTAATTCCATCAGAACTCACAAGGCTTGTCTAGGGAATATGGCATCCCAAACATAATTAAGAGCAACCTAAATTATATCTAGGGAAATGTCAATTTTGAAGCTCAAGATGAGGTGAAAACAGAACAAAACAAAACAAAAGGACACTAAGCAGCAAGGCCCATGTACAGAAAGATCTGGAGAAGAATGTGATCAAGGGGCACCTGGGTGGCTCAGTTGGTTAAGCGTCAAATTTCGGCCTAGGTCTGATCTCACTGTTCCTGAGTTCGAGCCTCGTGTCCAGCACTGTGCTGACAGCTCAGAGCCTGGAGCCTACTTTGGATTATGTGTCTCCCTCTCTGTCTCTGACCCTCGCCTGCTCATACTGTGTGTGTGTGTGTGTGCATCTCTCTCTCAAAAATAAATAAACATTAAAAAAAAAGAATGTAATCAAGTGGAAAGAACAGGCTGAGAACAGCATTTGAAAACTAAAGCAATGAATAACAACAGTGTTCTGAAATTTCCCTCCTATGTGGTATCTTGTCCTTCCAATGTGGCGACCAGGGTCTAACTGGTAGCTTAAGGAGCTGTGGATGATTTGACAGTGGAGAATACAGTGGACATGCAATGAGGAGACCTAGTAGTGTTTGCCACTGAGCGAGCTTGGATATGTGATTTAATCTCTGATCATTTCTGCCCTATAAATCTGCTCTATCACTGTTTTTCTGAGGCTATAATAGAATGGATTACTCAATATTTTCTCCTCTGGCAGTTTCCCTAATAAAATAAGTAGCAAAAAAAAAAAATTAGCTATAAATATGCTCAATGCTTATTGTTCATATCATAAAAATAAGAAATAATCATGTTAAACAACAGGTAATTGATTAAATAAATGACATATCATTTAGATAAATAGATTAGTACGAGGCCACTAAAAGTAATGGTATGGGGGCATTGTTTTGAAATGAAATTTGTTATTATATGCTAATAAGTGAAAAAAGCAAGTTATATAAGAATATATAGTATGATCTCTTTGTTATATGTACATAATTGGTGAACCAAACATCCCTTTTTCCTTTCTGCAGATGAAGATTGATAAGAACAAAAGATCCTTAGCATTTCAAAGCCTCTCTTGTTAAATAATAATTAAGGGCAATAAAGTTCTGTAATTTTTCTAGTTAACTTGAAGGAGAAGTAGGAATGAAATCAAACATGCTAAGAATGAGAAGGGACATTGATCATGAGGTGGCTGGCAAAGCATTTTGTTCCTATGTCCTGGAAGAATTAATACTTGATCTTAGGAGGGTGTGTGTATTCATGCCTTTAACAGATATGTTAAAAAACAAAACAAAAAAAAGAGTGGAGCACAGAGATGAGTTTAACCCAAAAGAAAAACTTGAGGTTTTGTGCTGCTGAGAAGCTACAGCTTCAAAATTCCCTTACTCTCATTCCTTCCTTCCTGTCTTGTGGCATTACATCATCAGCGTAGAAATCACATAACACAATACAAGGCCTGGATGCTTCTCTAGCCACTGTGTCTTCAAACCCTGGGAAAGGCTATTGCGGGAGGAGTAATGAATTGGTGGTGAGAGACCTCTTTCTGTGACTTCTCCCGAAAGCAGGATGTGTTTACTTGGGTAAGTTTTAAGAAGGAGTTCTGTGGCCTAAGCATGAATCAGAGGGCAGTGGAGCCAGGTTAAGAATGAGCGAGAAGCCCACAACTGCAATCTCCTGGCAAGGGGCTGTCTCTTTCTGGGAAGATTTTTATCACCATTCCTCTAATGTAAGAAGCACTTAGTGGATGCTTCCCTCTGCTCTGGTTTCCTGCCTACAAGGGAATTTTTGTTTTATTTTCTTTCCCAGTCACCATTTCTTTTTCTTTCTTTCTTTCTTTTTCTTTCTTTCTTTCTTTCTTTCTTTCTTTCTTTCTTTCTTTCTTTCTTTCTTATGTTTTATTATTTATTTTAAAGAGAGAGAGAGACAGAGTGTGAGCGGGGAAGGGGCAGAGAGAGAAGGAGACACAGAATCTAAATCAGCTCCAGGCTATTTTTTTTTTTTTTTTTTTAATGAACTGAAAGAGGGGAATGCATGTGTGTGAACTCATTTGTTACTTTAAAGTCATCTTCTTAGTGGTGCCTGGGTGGCTCAGTCAATTAAGCATCCGACACTTGATTTGGGCCCAGGTCATGGTCCCAGAGTCATGGGATCGAGCCCTGTGTTGGGCTCCACGCTGAACATGGAGCCTGCTTAAAGTGCTCTCTCACTGTCTCTCTCTCCCTATGCCCCTCTCCCATGCTCGTGCACTTTCTCTTTCACTAAAATTAAAAAAAACAACAACAACAACAACAACAACAACAACAAAATGTCATCCTCTTAGCCATGCCCTAGAAGAAGTTCCTTCCTCACAGTTTAAACAATAGAGAATCGAGTTCTTTTGCTTGGGGTGAAAGGGCTATCATGAAAATATTAAAAAAGCAAATATGAGAGGAAGTTTAATTCTGAGAGTTAAGACTTTTCTTAAAAAAGACTGGTGATTAACCAACCTCATCTTCAGTAGGAGATGTCTCTGAGTCACCTATATTTGTAACAATAATACAAAAAGGAGCCTCGTACACATAAAACCACTTAATCACAAATCAGTTAGCTAAACACTTCCTCCCACACAGCAGCAAATTGTTGCTTCAGACCATGAAGGAACAGGTTATATAGATGAATTGCTTGTTCTTTTGTTCACTTTGCCAGGCAGTATCAAGTGGGTGGATGGTGAATAAGATCGTTGATGTTTACTTAGTTGTAACAGTCTCCCCCATTTTCCTAACTTTATTTAAAGTAATAAAAAAAGAAAAGCAGAACTGAAGAAGATTAACCAGTAAATGTGGTTTTGGGCACCAAGTAGTCTTCACTTTTTTTTTTTTAATTTTTAAAATTCTATTTCGGGGTGCCTGGGTGGCTCTGTCTGTTGGGCATCCCTTTGGCTCAGGTCATGATCTCGCAGTCTGAGTTCAAGCCCCACATCAGGCTCTGCGCTGACAGCTCAGAGCCTGGAGCCTACTTCAGATTCTGTCTCCCTCTCTCTCTAGCCCTCCCCCACTCACACGCTGTCTCTCTCTCTCTCAAAAATGAAATAAAAATGTAAAAAATAAATAAAATTCTATTTAAATCCAAGTGATTCATCACTTACATATAACACCCAGTGCTCCTCCCAGCAAGTGCCCTCCTTAATGCTCATCACCCATTTAGCCCATCCCCCCACCCAAACACCCTGCTTGTTCTATGTATTTAAAAGTCTCTTATGGTTTGCCTCCCTCTCTCTTTTGATCTTATTTTCACTTTGTTTTTAAAAAAAAAAAAAATTATTGAATTTCAGGCAGGGCAAGGAGGGTATCTGGAAGAGGCAGGATGTAATTGTGGTTTAATGGGTCCTGCTTGGGACCAGAGTTCCTGGAAGAAATTCAATTGGAGTGAAATGATTAAACTTTCTTAGTCCCCAAGACTTATGTGCTGAAAGCACTCTCCAGCACTGAACTGACTGGGCAAATCAGGAACACACAACACAAGTAAATGTACCAGTGGGTGAGATGTAGAGTTTGGAGACTATGCTTTATTTTCTCATATATTTCCATCCCTCTCAGGACATGCACAAAATAGCAGCTTTATAAGGGACAATAAAAACAAATTTATACTTACTATACTGGACAATGTTGGTTCCCAAAAATCTTTTGTTAAAAAAAAAAATGGGCAACGCAAACTGGTCTCTGTCCAGATATCCATCCTTCCGTGACCACCCATAAAGAAAGGTGGCCCACTCATAGCTCCAGTTTTAGTCCTTAAATCAGGCTAAGCTGAATAGGATATGGCAGTTGGGCCAGTTCTGGACCAACTGGGCTACTAGGAAATGTGTCTTTGCTGGGGGGGTGGGGAATGGAAGAGAGAGGGTATGATCCCTTCCACTGGATGTTCTCCTGTCTGGATGTGACACTAGGAACCAAGTCCTGCATTTTGGGACCATTAGGTCTCTTCACCTGGAGTACAAAGTTTATGCTCTAGAAAGGGCAAGATAAAAAAAATGGGTAGAACCTGGTTCTTTTTTTATGTTGTTGATCACTGGAGCTAACAACACTGGATCTCACTCATCTATCTTTTTTCCTGTAAAATAATGTATTTTCTTATTATTTAAGATGTTTGAAATTAAGTTTTCTGTTCTTTGTGCCTAAAAATTTCCAAATTTGTGCACAGATGCTAAAAATTCCATTTTTTTTTCCCCCAAGTAATTATGTAGGCAATTTACAACCTCTAGGATTTCACTGAGGCAACTTTTAAATGGGCTGGGAGCTTCAGCTTTTCTAACTGTAAAAAGGGCAGTTTGCTAATTTTTTTTTGTTCAACTACATGTATTTATCAAGCAGCTTAATAAAGGCCACTCTAAGGACTTGGATTTTTACTCTGAGTGATAAGGGAAATTATTGGATGGTTTTGTGCACAGAAGTGACATGTTTTGGCTTATAACAAGCTCATCCTAGCTGATTCATTAAGAGTAAAGAGAAGAGAGAAAAGAATAGAAGCTGAGAGACCAGTGAGGGGGATAGTCCGGTACTATAGAGAATATGATGGTGATTTGGCCCAGAGACGTGGCAGAAGGCATTGTGAGAAGAGGTCACACTCTGGTTCTATTTTGGAGGTAAAAGTGAAAGAATTTCAAATAGAAAAGAATTAGAAAAGACACCAGGATGTCTGGCCTGATCAAAGGAAGAATTGTGTTGGCAATTACTTGAGATCTGGAAAGTACTGAGGGAAGCAGGTTTCGGTATACTCTCAAGAGCTCAGTTTTTGACGTTTTACTTTGAGATACCTGTTGGATCTACACTGTAGATTTCAAATAGGCAGCTGGATCTCGATGTTTAGAGTTTAGGGCAGTTATCCAGGCTGGACATATATACTTGAGAATCAATATAATCTAAAGCATTGAAATCGCATGTTAATTATCCTGGGAGTATGTGAAGACCTAAAAAAAAAAAATTCCAAAATTAAAAGTCAAGTTGATGAAAAGACAGCAGTTAGAGATTGGATAGGGGCATCTGGGATCATAGGAAGAAAATCAGCCAAGTGTATTGTCCAAAAGACAAGAGAAATATATTTCAAGATGGAGAGGGTAGACGACTTGACAGATCAAGTAAAAGGAGAACTGACAGTCGATCCCTGGAATTAACAGGGTGGCCACAGAAGACTAGGAAAAACTTGCGAGGCAATAAAGGCAACTGGAGTGGGTTCAGGAGGAATGGGAGGGAGAAACTGCAAATGGCAAGTTGGGACAGCCCTTTCATGGAGTCTGTCTACTAAGGGAAGAAGTAGGCATCAGTGGGGACAGCTAGCAGGGAGGAAATGCTTTATAATGATGAAGTGGGGAGAGCTGCTAGAAAGACATCTATGAGTAGGTGTGGGGGGGGGGATGGGTGTTTGGCAGGTGCCTAAACTCTTTATTCTCACCACTGGAGACAAGGCAGGGTGTGCAGAAAGAGCTGCTGAGACAGCTTCATTTCTTGCGGTGAAATGGAAGCGGGGTCCTCCACTGAGTGACGATGGGGAAGGAAGAGTTGGAAGTGGAAGATGGTAAGGAAAGTCTGACCTCACTCGTGGAAGAGTGGGAGAAAATGGACTAGGTAGGTAAATACAATTCCTGGGCAGCCACGAGGATCTGTGAGGGGTGTGAATGGCCATGATTGTAGAGCAGGACTTGTCAGCAGTGTTGGATATTTTCCTTCAGTCACATTCAGCAGCCAGAGCATGAGCATGGCTCACACAGACCGATGATGGATGTTAACTGGTTGTGGGTTTCCAGGTGAGTGAGAATGGAGGAAGGAGCAAGGGAGTTTGTAAATTCAGACTATATTATGTGTTAGTGGCTGAGTCAGGCCTTTTGGCCTTAGGGTAAATTGCCACCCCTGCATCTCAAAGCAGTTTCTGAATATCTAGTTCTAGACAGAACATTGCTAGGATTTATATAAATAGTTCACACCTATCCTGTGCTGCCTATATAAACCTGGCAATAAAAATTACTGACCGTTGTTGGCCATTCAAGACTTTGAGAATGGGGTAAATTATTTTCCGTGAAAAGAGCCCGCGTTCTTCCTTTAATATCTCAAATAGTACCTCAGAAAAAAAAAATTGTGCTTTGGATTTATTTTTGTGGATCTCCATTTTCTTGTTTAAAATGAAGTCTAAATAATTCTGGGTACTTTAGCTGGAGAGACCTACTAAGAAGACAGCTGCCTAAGGAGTATGGTTCAGGGATACGAGGAGCACCCCCTCTGTAAACCCAGCAGGCAGCCCATGCCTGCTTGCTGAAGCCTGAGGTGTCAGTACAAATGCTGACTTTAAAAAGGGGTTAAAACTCCAGTGTCTGCAGGAGCTGGCAGCAGACAGGAGTGGAGCATTTGTGGGCGGGGACAGGCCAAGCGCTTGGTCTCCTCTAAAAGAGGCTTCAGCTTTTCTGTCACCACAAATGAACACAGGAAGCAAAATCTTACAAGTTTTCAAATTAACCCAGAAATCATGACTTTGATATGAAACCTCCGATTTTAAAATGTTGGCAACATTTTTTTTTTTCCTCAAAAAGCTAAAAACCTTTTTTATGGGCAAACCAGAAGAGTTTGACTTGTAAAGTAGTAAAAGCCTCTAAAACTATAAATCCTTCTGGGGTAAGACTGAATTTCATCGATGTTTCCTACTGGAGTCTATGGGAGAACATTTCAGCCTACTTCTGAGAATTGGTTTTGTTTGGGAAAAGTAGGAATACTCTGAATGCTTCACGCTGCTGTCTCAACCAAGGTGGCTTATCCCTGCTTATTGCTCACATCATGGATACATGGTCTAGTATACTGATGTTTATTATAATCTTTTTATATATTCTCACTTCTTAAAATCTGACAAAAGATTCCATGAAAACAGTGAAGGAATTCTAGATATCAGAATTTTATTTAATGAAATCAAATGTCGTGCCATCTACGTTTACCCCTACCTTATATATGATTATTTCTACAAGGATTCAGACTCTCAGTTACTTAAGATTAAGATTCCTTTAGAGTTTTCCTAGAATAAACTGATTTGCTTCATCTCATTTTCCCTGCTTTTGGCTAGATGACTACCTTATTCAGTATCTCTCATCTTCCTGCTGAGATTCGATATGAATATATCCTTAGCAATATTCGTAAACCAGCATTAAGACAGCAGCCCATAAAATAAGAGTGTTATACTCCCCTGAGTAAGGAATGGGGACAATGTGAGTATTAATATCAGCAACTGTAATAGTTATAGCTGCTACCATTTAATTATTACTCTGGTACTTCATACTCATCATCTCTAGTCCTAATACCCCTATTAGATTGGCATGATTGTCCTCATTTTACAAATATAAGCTCAGAGGGAAGAGTTAGCATGCTCAGAGTATCAAAGACAATAGTGACAGAGGTAAGCATTATACCCAAGATTGTCTGGTTGACTGCATCTTGAGGTTCCCATTTACAATTTGGCCACAGTTCAAAACTATTAATGGCTTCTCCCTTGTTGGCCCTCTTTGAGTTTAGAGATAAAAAAATGAATATACAGCTCTTGCCTATAGAGATATTATGCTCCACAGTGAAGACACAAAGATGCATCTTCGAAACCATGTGGTTGGCGGGAGGCAGACCCAAACTACAGCTGGTATTGAGAGAACGAGCAAACTTAGAGTGTGGTCGAGGAAAGTTCAATCAGGTGGGTGATACTCTGAATGTTTAGGAATGAGTAAGAATTAGGTTGAAGAAATAGGGGAAGAATGTTCTAGGTGAAATACAGCATAAATAGATGTGTGATGTTTGCAGTCAATTGAAAGGTGGTATACTCGCATACATGTAAGCAGGAGATGAGGTGCTTACTGTAGACTGGAAGCGACATTGAAATGGTATACAGTTAGAGTTGGCTTAAAAAAGGAACATCCCAGCAGCCAAGTGAAGGATGGAACAGAAGACACACTTAGCAATTTCAGGATTCTTGTTTTTAACTACTTTGTTCTCAGAAAAATTTTCCTAGGAGAGACTTACTTTGGACATATATACTAAATTAACTTGCCATTATTACCAAGTGCATTGTTAAAAGGAAGCACAGTTCAATAATTTCATCTTTGCATCAAAGTAAATTGTTATGAATTAATGAGACCACGGTAGGACACACGGCCGCTGGCACTGGCCAGCATCGTGGATGCATTAATACAGTACCTCTTCTTAAGAAATAAAGATGGAAACATTGTCAGCAGAAATCACAAATTTATTAACTCTTAAATATATCAATCAGTCATTTACCATTATGGCAAGAAATATATACAGTGTCCCATGGTAAACTGCAGTGTTTCAAAATGATAGAAGATAATAAATGTGTAATTCAGTTGTGGTGGAGAGAACAAATCACAATTTCCTCACATCTTAGTGTGGAAGACAAACTTGATCTATGGTAATACTTCAACACCACATGCTAAGTTAGAAGTGTAAAAAAAAAAACACTATACCTATTATTTTTAAAATACATGTATGCCACGTAGAGCCGCTTCACAAAAAGGTAGAAGAAATCAAAAAGGGAAAAACGAGGCCATTACTTTTCACAGATCTCATTGGCAGGTTAACATGGCTCAATACATTTACTGTATATATTTATTTTAAATATATATTTTTAAATCGTGTAATTATCAGAAAAGCTTCAATCCATCTACCATACATCCACTAGCAACAATATCTAAAGTGATTAGTAATCAACACAGAAAGGTGAAATGAGAGAAAGAGGGAGGGTTGTTTTTTGTTTAGTTTTTTGCTTCTGCTTTAAAAATAGGCTTCTGAAGATTGTGAATCACTATTGTTAAAATAATGCTGATGAAGATACCATGCACTAGAAAGCATTTCAGGGAAGAGAAACTGCCTCACAGGAGTTGAGAAAACAAAGGAGAAATGAGAAGCACAAAGAAAATCCAGGCATTTCCCTTTTCTTTTTAAACTGGAAAATCCTAACTCCTCACAGGAAGATAATGTCACTGACACAAGAGAGAAGCTAAGAAAGCACACGCCACAAAGATCAAGCTCTAAACACTTAGGAGAATAGAAATCACTTGCAGACCTCTCTGACTTTAGAAAACTAGCCAGTGGTGAAGCAGGAGGGGCCCAGTCCACAAGGCAGAACTAAGTGCCTTTGCACAAAACCCTGATCCACTACAACTTGGTGTTGTCCTTGCAAGTCCCCTAATTAGTAAGACACCTCTCAGGTAAACTAGGAACTCCCTGCTTTTACCTAAGTTTAAATAATTCTAATACCACCAACATAGGCTGTAGTTTGGACACAGGGATTCTAAGCAGAATTAAGAACGTTTAAAATCTTGACAACGTTTTCAGGGTCCTAAAGATGATAGGAGTGCTAGTTTAGTTACCGCCATTATGCAAATTTCACTTTCCTTTCTGTCTAGTAGTGTGTGAGAAAAGACAGAAGAGGATGGAGAAAAAGGAAGCAAACAGCAAAAAGTGAGATCAAATGGAGAAAACAGAGCACATAGGTGAGAAGGGAACAGGAAATACAACAAATTCACAACTGTGAGTATATCCTAAAGTGATCACACGTAAATTATGTGAATTTTTCCAGTTTACGATTTGAGCAAAACCAGCATGACTTTATCTCGCTTCCACATTGAGTGATTTTGCTCACATATCAACCTACTTTAATTGTTAAAGAGCAACAAAGCTTTCAACCAGGATCCCAGGATCACACTAGGAAACTGAAAGTGTTTTTTTGTTTGTTTGTTGTTTTTTTCTTTTTTTTTTTTTTGCTTTTTGTTAAACAAACAAGCCAAAACTGATTAACAGCAAAGGGTTTTAAAAATTTACGTTTCTCTTACAAACTGTCATTCAGAGAACAATAATTTTGAAGTCTGTTAAATCTTGGCATAAACAGAAACTTGACGAATAGGTTGTATTTGGAACATTGTGGAATTTTTTTTTGACCTCCCTCTATTGTTTGCCAACAGTAATTTAAGTTTGCATGGAACATCCCCCTAGTTGAAGTGTAAACAATGTGTGGGAAGGAATATATGACAAGATGATGTATCACATATGCATTACATGTAGGACCTTCACAACTTCATGCACTCAGAAACATGCATGAAGAGGAGGAGAGGACGGCCCAGGGTTCCCATCCAGGTGCCTTGAGAACAAGAGAATGCAGAAGTGGCACTGTTGACATTTAGCTGAAAGAAAGTGGGGGAGGGGGGAGGGAGAAATAAGTTACACCGTTTTACAAAATATTGCCAAATTGTTTTGCCAAAGATGTGACTAGGGTACAATTTTATACCTTAGCTAAATTAATTGAAAATACAATGTATGAGATCTTTGCTTGCAAAAGATGAAATACACGATGTTAAGCAGAAACAAAATTAAAATAGATAACAACAGCATTAATTTTCTCTCAACTTTGTCCACACAGAGCTAAGCTGAAAACAGAAACAGGAACCCAGGCTTCAATCACATTATTGAATATAAATATGCATTGTAAACATTCATGTTTTGTTAAAATGAAGTTTAAATTCATCCTTAGCTTTTGTCATCATTCTTAGGCTCCTTGGAAAGTTAAACCTAGAAGTCAATTTAACAAGGAATATAGCCTCAAAAGTAGATGAAACATAATGATTTAATTGGAGGTTGTTTTTTTTTTTTTTTTTTTTTTTTTAATCCAACTGCTGGTAGCACTATTTGTTAAAAGCTCTGATAAGGTTCAGTGCTTTGAGTGGAGAAAATACTCACAACATTACCACATATATCTGGATCCTAATCCAAGTTAAGAAATAAATCTTAAAAAACAACACAGGCATGAATTTAATTACAGTCAACTTTCAATTATCCTCTGGAATTACCTACTATGTGAGTTTTAAATTTCAGCTTGACTTCCTCTTGTGGCCTGTGCTCATGGTCAAATACTATTATACTCAGGCACAGCAAATTAATTTATAAATTAACCTTAGTCAAGTGCTTAACAGGAATTACCACCTCTAGAAAAATGGACACCAAAAAATCCTACAGCTTGTTATAAATTAGGTCTGGATAATTGAGAGTTGTGAGAATTGACCCAGACATAATGGACTTTTAAGGCGAGAACTCCAGGATATTCTAAAATGCTAACATCCATATGCTAAGGCTCTTCTCAGAGCTTATTACCTTTAAAACAAGGGTTATGCTACAAAATGAGGCCAAACATTAGACTCAAGAGCTCATGCAAAAGTGCTATAAATTTCCAAAGACCTTTAATATTTTCCATTGAATACAATGCAAACGAAAATATTCTTAAAGGGAAGAAAAACAGCCATGCAGCTTTTTAGTCATTAGCTCCATTCACAAAGTATCCCGGAGCAGGATGTTACTTACAAGACCCATATGTGAATGGTTTTCAGGCCTTAGATGTTTTGCCACAAAGAGGTGCTTCCTGAGAAGTTTTCTTTCCCATTTGGAATACAGGATGGCCTATTAAGAGAAGCCCCATTTAAGCCATTTGGCGTAAAATGAAGTTTTCTTAAATAGGCTCTATCCCATAAACACTTGAGGGAATTGTAGAAAAACCTTACCCTCTAGTACTGTATGATTGTAATCCCTTCCATATTAACTGTCAATTAGTGCTGTACCTCTTTGGGGTAAAAAACACACAAGCATGGGTATCTTCATTATTATATTCCTCTTGTCATTCTCTTCATTACATAGCTATCTATTTTTCCTTCGTCTACTTTTTATAAATCCAACAGTGATAAGTAATTATTAAGGCTATAGAGAAGGTCTTTGAAAACCACTGTGGTACATTATTAAACTGAGAAATTTTGATAGATTCTCTGGAGTTGAATGGCTGTTTGTATAAACTTGACTCCCCATCCTACTCCCTTCTGAATATTAACAGGTGATCCTGGTGAGACAATTTGGAATGAGACCAACATTAGGTCACACTTCTGAGTCTAAACTCTCCTTCTTGTTTTCAATCTCATCCCTTCACTGACACAACCTTATTTCTCAATATTCCCCTTTCCTCCAGTTGGAGCCAGCCTTCCTTATCCATAATCCTCTACCATACAAAGCTAACATCCTGACATTGTCCTTTTCTTATGATATTCCTGGACTATCTTCCATTTGCTCTATGTCTCCAAATTCCACTTGGAATTTGGACAAGGTCTTAAATGATATATTCTGTGCAAGATATACTTCTAAACTACTGTGAACAGTTTGTTACATTGGTCATTCATTCCATTCTACTCTGAAGTTGATTGCAAACCTCGTAATTTTTCTTTGGTATCAATCATAAGTTGATTTCTAAACTAGAATATAAGTTCCTGGAAGACAATTATCTTTTACCTTGTATTTTATCTGGCATAAGTTAATCACCTAGGAGATGTGCAAGAAATATTTGTCTAATTATTGATTGGAAGAGCAAACATAACATCTGAGGTAGAGTAGCATAGTGAGGAAGACACTGAAATACCTGTTCCTTGTATTTTGAATGCTGTGTTTATAAATTTCTTCTAATACCTGTTAACTGAGCCCAGTAGATCATGTATAAAGGTTCTGATATGATAATGGTCATTTTAGAAACGCCTCCTTATTTTTTCCTCCCACATCACCCTCTTCTGCAAATTGTGACAATGAAGTCACAAATAGTTTGCCGTATTACGTGATTTAAGAAAAAGAAACCTGGGGCGCCTGGGTGGCGCAGTCGGTTAAGCGTCCGACTTCAGCCAGGTCACGATCTCGCGGTCCGTGAGTTCGAGCCCCGCGTCGGGCTCTGGGCTGATGGCTCAGAGCCTGGAGCCTGTTTCCGATTCTGTGTCTCCCTCTCTCTCTGCCCCTCCCCCGTTCATGCTCTGTCTCTCTCTGTCCCAAAAATAAATAACGTTGAAAAAAAAAAAATTTAAAAAAAAAAAAAAAAAAAGAAAAAGAAACCAGCTTGCTGGGGTATCCTCCAGTTTCTATTATACATGTGTTTCAACCCCCAAACAGCTGGTCTAGTTGATCTTTCTAGACAGTTATAATCTATTTCTCCTTAAACATTCCCACTGATGTAACTGACTTCCAGTGTTAAACAACACTATGTCATGTCATTAACAATGGAATAAGTAAAAAACACTGGCCATGGGTATATTAACACAGAAGCTGACAGACTGGAAATATTTACTTGATGGGTACTGTTGGCGACCCAGAGCGATGAAAATGAACATTTTGCCACTTTCCATCCCGGCGGTGCCACACACGGGTTTCTTCTGACTGCATTGTCTTTGGCATCCCGCTGCCATCCATGTACTGTGTGAGCCTAATGTACGCTATGCAGGCAGCATCATCACCTACCAGGTGTACATGGGGGTTCAGGATAATAGTGTGGATTGGTTTATTGCTTTTGGACAAAGCTGAAAGAGAATAAAATGAAAACAAAACTTAGTTACTACATACAGAAAACCAAAACCAGTAACTTCGTCTGGGGCCAATGAATGCAATGCCATTCATTCATTCAACTACTAATTGTTTGCTTTGAGTCCCTGGCACTGTGCAAAGTAAAACGAAAAGAGAAAGGAAAAAAGAAAGAGCAAAAGTAGATAGTCATTATTTTCTTTGTTTACCTTCATAGAGAAGTTGTCACTCTGGAAACTCAGGGACACACAAAGCTGAAGGTGAAGAGGTGTATTTATTTATAATGGGAAGTGGTTAAAAACAAAAGCTATACTGGGGCACCTGGGCAGCTCAGTCGGTTTAGCCTCCGAGTTCGGCTCAGGTCATGATCTCACAGTTTGTGGGTTTGAGCCCCGCATCAGGCTCTATGCTGACCGCTTGCTCAGAGCCTAGAGCCTGCTTCGAATTCTGTGTCTCCTTCTCTCTCTGCCCCTCCCCAGCTCACGCTTTGTCTCGCTGTTTCTCAAAAATAAATAAATGTAAAAAAATAAAATAAAAACAAAAGCCATGATACAAATAGAGAGGTAGAGGGCCTGGCCCAGATGCATGGAGCAGTTGAGAGGATACCCTGTGGTCTTGTTCGTTTTGTTAGTTGATGAAATACATGGGACAAGGAAATATATCCAGTATTATGCTTAACTGACTGAGCCACCCAGATGCCCCTAAAATGCTTTTTATTTATTTTTGAGAGAAAGCAAGAGAGCAAGTGAGGGAGAAGAAGAGAGAAAGGGAGACAGAGGATCTGAACTGGGCTGTGTGCTGACAACAGAGAGCACAATGCAGGGGCTTGAACTCATGAACCCTGAGATCATGACCTGAGCTGAAGTAGGACGCTTAACCAACTGGGCCACCCAGGTGCCCCTGATGTTATTCCTTTAGATCACTAAAACAGGTTAAACTGTTTTACCTGTTATGCAAACCTCTCTCCCATTTTCAGAAAAGATCTGAGTAAATTACTAAATGCTACAGTCACATAAAAAAGAATATCCCATTATGAAGAATATGTATTTATGGTAAGTAATGACATATGGTTTCTGTTGAAATAAGTTAAACATTTAAGGGGTTAATTATTCTTTTATTAGTGATGAGATGGTGTCGATTGAGAACCAACTGGAAGAAACATTATGAGAGAATCAGGAAATTTACTGAAGCTTTATTAAGGCCAATTTACCACATAATTCTTTCCTTGCAAATGCCTAGTGACTATGTAAAAAAAAAAAAAAATCATTAAACATACTTTAAATTAAAAACCCATGCCACAGCAGACATTCCTGTCAACGCTTATAATTATTGGAAGTGAATTTGATTATTCTAGTCCTTGCTACACTTCCTCTTTAATTTGATGAATTCACTCTATGTATCATGCAAACAAAAGACAATTCCTAGTCTTCAGGTGTAAGGAAAAGAAAGATAAAAGGAATTTCTGGTTTACACTTTTTTTGATGATCTCAAGGATCTCTGGAGTTTCTTTTGCTACTATCTCTGAAATGTGGCTATTTCCTCTAAGACCAAATTCTTATAGTGAAAACTGAAATATTTATTTACCTGATCACTCATCTTCAGGTACATTTCACTTTGAAAATGAGCACTATGCTTGAAAGCACCCCTTTATGTCAAATATTCTGATATGCTATGGTGTCTTTTACTTTTTTGTACATAAACAATGTTTTATGAAAACTTATTTTTTTGGTAATTCATTTTGCAGCTTATCTATACATTTGCTGGGACTTAGCTGGGGTACGTTCCATCAACATTACCTTTTATACAAAATCAAAGAGCTTCCAAAACACCAAAACTTTTAAGCTTGTCATTTTTTTTTCAGTTTCAAATACGAAAAGTGTTATGATGTAAAATACTGGACTAAGGTGAAAATTCTCATTATAGAATAGAGAAAAGCTATAAATTTAAGAGAAATTCAAAGAGAAATTGGAAAAGGCATGTTATTAAATTTAGAATAAATGTACCATTTTCAAAGTAGAATCGGTGAAAGTCCATCCCTTCCACTAAATTACCCAAAGCTTCAGGTTCAAAAGCAGTAAGGCCCGGGTCACAGATTTTTCTGTAGGGGGAAAAAAAAAACATAATGAAAATAACCAATACATAGGTTAATATATTTTGTTTATATAATATACTTTGTTTCACACATATCCAATCTTATTTATCAACTCTTATTTTCCACTGGAAGGAAAGAGTCTTTAAAAAACATAAAAATATAAAATTTCTTTCACAGGCCTTGGCAAGGTGAGTTGAGGAGCAGATGCTATAAAAGCATTTTGCAGGGAACTCTGATAGGCGCAAGATAACACAGCAAGTTCCAGCAGATGATAACTAGACTTCTTTAGGAGTCCCCTTTTTAAAATTTCTGCTTTTTTATATTTCCAAGATGAATTCTCTAGCCTTTCTCCAGTTTTTCCTCTTATTTTTAATTTTTTAAATGTTTGTTTATTTTTGAGCGTGAGAGAGCGCGCCTGAGCACAAGCAGGGGAGGGGCAGGGAGAGAGGGAGACACAGAATCCCAAGCAGGCTGCAGGCTCCGAGCTGTCGGCACAGAGCCCGAACTCACAAACCGTGAAATCACGACCTGAGCCAAAGTCATATGCTTAACCCACTGAGCCACCTAGGCACCCCATGTTACTTTTATTTTTTTACACTTGATCTTAGCCAAAAGGCCGAGAAGTGATTTACTCTTCAGTTGTTGGAGTCCAATACACTCTCCAAGTCCTACAAAATCAACATTGGCTCTGAAACTAAATAATTTTGGAACAACTTTTGACACCTTCTACATTCATTGATTTGAAAGCATATATCACATCCTGTACTTTCTGGAAAAGCTGTTTTTAAAGTTTATTTCACTTGGGGTGCCTGACTGGCTCACTCGGTTAAGAGTGCCAACTTCGGCTTAGGTCGGCATCTCACGGTTTGTGAGTTCGAGCCCCACATCGGGCTCTGTGCTGACAGCTCAGAGCCTGGAGCCTGCTTTGGTTTCTGTGTCTCCCTCTCTCTCTGCCCCTCCTCTGTTTGTGCTCTCTCTCAAAAATAAAAATAAATTAAAGTTTCTTTAACTTTTAAAATAAAATTGAGAGATTCAAACATACAGATTAGTTTTCTTTTTAATACTAGAAATGTAATTCAACAAAGAGATAGGACATTTTTAAATATTCAGAGAAAGCCAATGGCTTTCTTTGGAGAAATTTATTCCATGAAGAATTGTTAAACACCTATGTGGCAGATATTCTTTGAAACAATTATAATATAACAATTAAGACTGGAATAGAAATAAATACAAAGTGCCTGAAAACCAGATTACTTACATATGGGACAGGAAAGATTTAGGAGAAAAAGTGAGCTGGGCTTTTAGGAATGTGTAGAAGTTTTCCAGGTGTGGGGAAGATGGTAGGCAGGAGGAGGGCAGCAAATACAATAGCTTAGTACTGAGAGAATAGAGAGTATGTTTAGGGAACAACTAGTCGCTTGATCTGGTGAGCACTGGGTCAGTGGGTATGTATATAAGTCCCATAAAGGGGGAAACAGTTCCTTGGGCCTGCGGTGATCAAGGCAGGCTTCTCAGAGAAGGTGACATAAAATCTGGATTTGAGGAAATAGTGCAAGTTTACAAAGCGATAAAAGGATTTGGGACTATTTATTTTGGGGGAAAAACATTTTAACTGTTCAACAGAAATACAAGTTGGCCAACATGTATTCAAAAGGCCAACTCACTATGGTTCTTCACAGTATTGTTCATAGTGCATGGAACCGATTTTTTAAAGAATGCTTTTAAAGTAGAAAATAGTTGGGGCGCCTGGTTGGCTCAGTTGGTTAAGCATCTGACTACAGCTCAGGTCATGATCTTCCAGTTTGTGAGTTTGAGCCCTGTGACGGTGCTGACAGCTCAGATCCTGCAGCCTGCTTTGGATTCTGTGTCTCCCTCTCTCTCCCCCCTCCCTCTCACACTCCATCTTTCTCTCTCTCAAAAACAAATAAACATTAAAAAAGTTTTTTTTAAAAGAAAATACTTAAAAAAATCAGTGAATATTTCTGTGGTTAAAAAAAAAAAAAAAGCCTTAAAGGCAGGAGTGGCAGAGGGGAGGTAGTGAGGAGGGCTTTTACATTTTGTCTCAGACTTGCTGGTGGGCAGGTACTTTCAAGCTCAAAGTCAAATATATATAATCTCTAAGGGGCGAAATGGGAATAGCCATGTTGCTATGGTAACAGGAATTTATTCTGCCAGGGGCTGTTACTTCCTCTGCAAATATGACTTCTGGTTGTCAACATTGGTAAATCAAAAATTTTTACTACCTTATAGTGGTGCTGAAATCATCTGAGAATCACTGTACTATGATGGATCTCTTTACCAACCACCAAAAAGAGTCAATAGGTCTGAAAACCTGTTAATCTGTTCTTTCTTTCTCTCTCCTCTGTATATATGCATTTATCACCTGTCATAGGCTTTGGATTAATAAAGGATTCACAAAGCTGCCACTTGATATATATATATGTGTGAACACACATGCTCTGAACAGGTGTCCTAAGGACCAGTTGACAGGGCTTTACCAGTGTATTCATCCAAAAAGCTCCCACGTAAGGTCCTGTTGAATTATCCCTGGGCCTGAGTTGAAACATCAGGCCAGATTACAGGCCTCTGTAGGTAAACAGATGTGATTCCATTATTTAAATAATGGACTGCATTATTTAAAATACCTTACATTAACCTGTCTTAGAATATAGGAAACGTTCCAATTTTGCCTGGTTACGACCACCAACAAAATACACTTTTTTACTATTCTACAGGAGAATGCTATTACAAAAAAAATACATATTTGAAAATAGTATTCTCATATTTGGAGAACATGTTCTCATGTTTTTCTTAATAGAGTTCTCAGCAGAACAATAGAAGAGCAGCTTCTATGGGACAAAGGGAGCTCTGGTCTCCAACGAGAGTTTTATTTATTTTTTTAATTTTTTTTTCCAACGTTTATTTATTTTTAGGACAGAGAGAGACAGAGCATGAACGGGGGAGGGGCAGAGAGAGAGGGAGACACAGAATCAGAAACAGGCTCCAGGCTCTGAGCCATCAGCCCAGGGCCTGACGCGGGGCTCGAACTCCCGGACCGCGAGATCGTGACCTGGCTGAAGTCGGACGCTTAACCGACTGCGCCACCCAGGCGCCCCGAGAGTTTTATTTTAAACTTCACATCTTACTATTTCAAGTGTACTTTATTAAATCATGTGAAAATAGCTGATACACACAAATATATACACATGCATATGCATGTGTTTGCATGTATATGCATTTACACATTTAATTTACAAGAAGCAATCCTGCATTTAATTTAGTTCTTAAACTCATTTACTTTTCATATTTTATAACAGATGATAAAAGCAATACCTTATATAAAATTTGGGAAAAAAGGCAAGAAAAAAATTCACACATAATTTCATCTCCCAGAGGCAATGTCCTTTTTTCCTTTTCAAAACCAATTTGTCATATCTCATTCTATTTTTAATGCTTTTTCTCATGTAGTTGGAATAATTATGTACATTATAATTACATCATAAGCATTTGCCAGATTTCTAGAAACTACATAAACATCCACTGTACCAAATGCACCACGTTACTTAATGGTTTCCTTAATGTCGGACATATGTTTCCAATTTTTCACTATTATGAACATCGCTTCAATAATATTTTTGTTTATATTTTTTGTCCATGCTTTAGATTAAAAATCCATACCCGTGTTAAATTTTTTAAAGTTTATTTACTTATTTTGAGAGAGTGTGCATTAACAGGGGTCATGAGAGAATTCCAAGCAGGCTCTGTGCTGTCAGGGCAGAGCCCAACTAGAGTCTCGATCTAACAAACCCTGACATCATGACCTGGGCCAAAATCAAGAGTTGAACGCTCAACCAACTGAGCCACTCAGGTGCTCCCATACCCATGTTAAATTTTTATCAGTAAAATCAGAGGATTAAAACAATTTGAAACTTTAGAAATAAATAAATTTGAAATAAATGCTTTCTGGTATATAAGAACTAAACGTCCCTTCTAACCACTGCCACTACTACCAACCTAAATTTTTGCCTCCATTTATACTCCATCCAGTGTTGGAGGAAAGTCATCATAGTCCTACAGTATCTGCACTCCACTGCTTGTCAGCAATTTTTACCCCTGCTGATCTGACTGGCAGAAAATGCTCTTGCATTCACATTTGAACATTTGGGCTTTCTTTCTTTCTTTCTTTTTTTTTTTTTTTTTTTTAAGTATACAAGTTTTATCTATTTGGGTAGACTAATCATTTTATCTTCTCATTTGTCATTACTTTCTCTGCTTTTAAACTTAGGTCTTTCCAATCAGAGATCAAATTCAATCTTTTTGCATTGAACTCTTTCATTCAAGAGGAGCTCACTCATATGGAGTAAGAGGAAGGCTTGGACTGATTTTTATCTTTGTCCAAATGGCTAGCTTGTTGACCTACATACTTTGTGAAATACGCCTATTTATTTGAATGCTTTATTTTTACTTGATTTCCTTTATATACCCTATGGTCCAGTAGTTCATAAACTTTAAGCATTGGGACTTTCTTCAAATAAACTGTTACCTAAGAGACAAACTCATAAAAGAGACAAAGGTTGAGGCGTGCTGGCCCAAGAGGTAGAAGGCTGCCTCATGTCACCTTCTGGGTGATATGGATCTGTCCCAGGATCTTGACAGAGCTGCGAGGCAAAACATCTCTTAAACCAAAATGTACTTCTATGTGCTTTCCTGTCTCTTGTGTTTTTGCTCTCATGGATGCTCTGCCTGGAATGCCTTCCTCATATGGAGGAGTGGGTGATTACAAGTCTGTGCATTGACCGGGAGAGCACCAATCCTCCTATCAGAAGCTTTGTGTTTCCTCTGTAAATCCTATTTATTTATGAAATAAAGCTATCATTGACCTCAAACCTGGGGTTAAATATACATGAATTCCGGTACACTGAAGAATGCACTCATATATAAAATATTTTGTTCACATGCATGAAAGCAAAATAAATGTGCCTCTACTCACGTGTAAGCTTCAAAGTCCCCATTGTTGATAGCTTCAATCAGTTGTTCAGTGACTTTGATAATTTCTTGCTTTCGTGCTAAAGGCAAAGATAGATTATTTTATGTGGCTTTTGTCCTTTGTTCTCATAAAACTCTAACAATATTGCTATTTTTCTTAGAGTTTTAACATTTAAGACCCATCCGTCCCCCAAACATGGTGTTATTCTCTCTACAATCTTGCTGTTTATAGTGCAGAGATCAGCATCATCGACTTCTTTTGGGAGGCTGTAAGACACACAGATTCTCAGGTCTACTCCAGACCTACAGATTCAGAATCTGCATTTTAACAGGACCTTTAGTCACCTAGAAATTCCAGGCTATATAAGTTCTCATTACCTTCATCAACATAATTGGGTTTGTAATTTTTTTTTTCTTTGAACATTTAACAGATGTATGTCTATCTTCAGAATACAGAGGATCTTTTACATTGAGACACTTCAGATACTTTTTACCGTTCAGCTCAACCAACTCTGCAAAAGGGGATGCCGACACTATAAATGACATCATATTTAGACAAATGGCCTTCAGTGAACTCTATGAATTGGAAAACCAACATATGAATCAATATGTGGACATAGGCAGATAGTTCGATGGAACCTCCCTGAAGAGCTGTCAATTCCAACACCAAACATGCTTTGTTTCTATTTCCAGCCCACAATTGGTAAAATTATTAATAGTTGGCTTGGCTCAAATCCCACTTATTCAGTAAATTCCTTTCTGATTACCTTTGCAAATGTTCCTTGCCTTTTCTGAATGCCTACAGTGTATCATTCATTTGGTAATGAAGCATATGCTATAATACCACAACACCTTTTTTAGTTAAATCATTACTAGTTTTAAATTGTTATTAAACTTTGTTCACTGTGTGATGGTCTTTCTAGTTAAATTAAAAGTTCCCTTGGTGTGGGGGGGGAGGCTATTTTTTGCATCCTCTAAGTTTTATTCCAATGTCTTTAAAATAGGTGATCAATAAATGTGTGAATTTGATCAACTGCCATTAATGATAATCTTTTGATTTCAGAATTCTATTGTTACTAATGAAATTAATGCATGAAATTTTTAAAATTTAAATTTCTATGAGTTTTGCTTTAAGAACATTGTGATACGTCCTTAAATCACTGGAAATTAACTAGGAGAGTCACGAAGAGTTATATTCATTCTATCTTAGTGAAGCTGCTATTCATAACAGAAAAAGCGGAAGTCTGGTTTTAGATAATTTTTTTTCCAAAGTTTGTTTATCTTGAGAGAATGAATGAGAGTGCAAGCAGAGATGGGGCAGAGAGAAGGGGAGACAGAATCCTAAGCAGCCTCTGCGCTGTCATCGCAGAGCCCGGCTGAGGACTCACCAACTGTGAGATCATGACCTGAGCTGAGAACAAGAGTTGGACACTTGATCGACCAAGCCATCCAGGCACCCCATTTTGTTATTGATTAAAGGCAACCAATATGTATTTTTAATGAAACCGATCATTATTAAACATGTTTTAACCACAAAGTTAAATGCTTACATTTTCCAAGTTATGATGTTCCTTATTTAAAATAAATATTCTGTAAACCTAACCTCATTTATATTATATGAGACTACCCTATAAAATATGACTGCTAATAATGCCAAGGTTGATAATATAAAAAATCACTATATAGGTTAGATTTCATTTTCGTTACATTATTAACTTTCATTTATATAATAAAAAAAATTTTCTTAGCTCCTACACGCATTTAAAACATTTTTTGCCCTTGTTCAGTTGATTTATGAATATCTAGAATATATCCAACACCAAAACATACTGACACAAGTAGTAGCAGGGAATAATTCTGTAATAGGGATGCCACCAGTGGCACATTTTAGCTTAATTTAGTTAGGCAATAAGTGATTCATCTGTTTCTGGCCTCAACAGTATGAACATTTGGCAAAAGTGCATGACAGCTGACCCGATTCTGGAATATAAAGGACACTGGTGCTCAGAAAAGGAGATTAAGAAAATGTGAATATCAAAACCTCCTCAAAATTAAATCCTTGTTTAAAGCTAATATATTTCCTAGTTTGCTAAGTAAAAAACTACAGTTTAGAAAATGTCAATTTTTAAAAATGAGATGGAAGAAAAACGAATGTGAAATCAGTACCCTTTGTAGAGCTTCATTAGGCTAAGGCTCAGTTTACAGAGCGTGAAAAGTTCAAGGTCACGTTCTGAATTTTCTGAACATCTCTACCTTCCCTGATAAACAAAATATGGAATTAGAATATCGACTTTAGGTATGGCCATCTCTCATACTGTGAGTCACTGTGGAAATACTTATTATCTCTTTAATAGTTTACAGGCTACAACTGGCTTAATTTTTGTCCTGCACAATCAAAGCAACACAAATTGCCTTCTCTCTTAGGTCTTAGGCTCAGAAACAATGGTCCTTTAGCTGGCAGCACAGCAAGTGGGAATTAGTGAGAATGCTTCTGTGCTGCATCATCAGGAAAACAACATGACAATCTTGGCTTGGCCCTGGAACTCAGGAATCTTTAGAGTGCTTACTTCCCTGGGGCAAAGGAGCCTGAGTGAGTCACAGGTAGCACATGACAGCTGACTCTTTAAAGGAAAGCAGAAGTCTGGAAATGAATCATTTGTATATAGTAGTCTACTGTGGTTGGGACTATTGCCACAGTGACCTACAGGAAGAGTGAGGTTTTGGTGCTCGCTAGCGAACAGTGAGGATAAGAGACAATCTACTTCTCAGAAGTGAGGTTAAGGGACAGTCACTGTGCTAGGTGCCTGGCTGCCTGCCTATCTTCTGTAGAAAGGGACCCCTATCGTCTGGCCTTCCCTCTTCCTAAATATCAAGTAATGACCACTCCAGAATTCAAACTGGGGACAGCTTGTGATGTGTCACTATTTAACAATTCAGATGAAGGAAAACTGTACCAATATGGCATTCCCTGCATACCAGAAGTTTTTCCGTCTTTAGCTAGCACTTTAATCACTGGGAACTGATTACTCAGTAGTTTCATTTACAGAATAAAGGTACTGAAGCCTATACCCATAAGTCCCAAAGTAGTTTGTGGGGATTTCCAGGTTCCTAGGGGAAAGGCAGGAGAGAAAAGTAAGTGGGAGAGATGTTTCAGATTCTGAGTGTAATTGCTTCCCATGCAACCATGCAAAAGACCTAGAAACATTTTCATGTTCAAATTCATATTCTTTTTGGCTCCCTTATTTTTCTAAAGAGGACTGTTAGATAAGGATGTGAATGGCCCCAGTGTTAAAAACCAACCAACAAAACAAGAAACCCTGGGAACTGAGAATAAGTACATAATAAAACAATGGATAGATTTCAACATTTCTCAAACATTATCAGATCTGAACGATGACCAACAACGTTCTGGGATATGCACACAAACATTACCTACCGGTTTTACAGGTAAGTACAGAGAATATAGGCACTGACCAAGGGACACAGAGTTTGCTGATTACTCCTTCCCTCCATCTTGAAATACTTTTACTGCTTTCCTGCTTTTCTTAATAATTGTGTGATCATATGATCTCTTATTTACTATGTTCTCTTTCTCTACCTGGACTTTAAATGTTTTAATTCCTTTCAAAGGTTCAATTTGAGGCCCTTCTCAACACACACTGTATCCTTCTGAACCCTTCCACACCAGTGTTTTATATTGCTATTTATGTCCCAGTGACTGGCACATTGTTACTTCCTTTTTTCTAGTCTTTTCCTCTACCTCTGTGTGTCAGTGCCTATTTTGGAATCTTCATTTGGATATCTCAAATGCATCTTGAACCCAACATACGCTAAACTGATCTAATGAACTTCTACCTGCACAAATCTACTTGCTTTTCCAGGGATCTCTCTCTTGGAGAATGGCAACATCATCATCCAGTTGCATAAGCCAGAAACCTGAGAATCATCTTTGAATCCCTTATCCTACACACCCCATCCAATCTTTCAAGTTCTGTTGATTTTGCCTTTTAAGATATATTGCATATTGGGACGCCTGGATGGCTCAGTTGGTTAAACGTCCGACTTCAGCTCAGGTCATGAACTCGTGGTTCGTGAGTTCAAGCCCTGCGTGGGGCTCTGTGCTGATAGCTCAGAGCCTGGAGCCTGTTTCAAATTCTCTATCTCCCTTTCTCTCTGTCCCTCCCTCACTCATGTTCTGTCTCTATCTCTCTCTCAAATAAACACTAAACATTTTTTTAAAAATTAAAAAAATAAAATGTATTACATATTAGTTCTTACCTTCTTCACCACCACTCTGGTGTAAGCACCCATCATTTCATAATAAGTTATCTGAAGAGACACTATGAAATCTGGCATAATCTCGACTCTGCTCATCTCACCAGACTCATTCAAAGGCCCTTTTACTTTTCCTGTCCACTCCACCCATACAGCCTATTCTCAGAAATGGAAAATGGCCAAACTGCCTTCTAGTGTTAGCCCGTATATATTATCCTCTCTTGGAGAGCTGTCCCCCATCTTTGCTTCCACTTCTTTTATCAGATCTCAACTATTATTTCTTTGAAAAAGCCTTCTCTGACCCTCATTTTAGGAGAGGTCTCCATGTCATAAATTCACACTTATCTTCTCCTACAACTGCTGTTTAAAGGCACTTAGTATACTAGAATTTACATATTTATTTGTGTGGATTTGATTACATTTTCTCTATTTGTAAGCTCCACAGGGGCAGATAACTAACCACTGCAACCCAACATCTAGCATAGTACATGCTTAATAAATATTTGAATGAACAATGGGTCTAGAACAGACTCAAGCGCTTTCTGATTCCCAATCCAGTGGCCTTTCCAACATATAAATACTTCATTTTTAAATGATGGTCAGAGAGCCTTTAAAAAATATACAACTAATAAAGCAATTCAGATTTTAAGAAGCATACCTTATTGTTTACTGACAGTGAAAGAAAATACTCTTCAACTTATCTAAAACTAACCATCAAATTTCTTTCTCTTTTTGGCTTCCTTATTTTTGCTAATGCAACCACAATTTTACTGGTCTCCCAGCTCAAAACCTTGGGTTACTTCTAGACTCTGTATTCTCCTTTGTCCTCATATTGTCCTCCACAAGTCATTTAATTTTCCATTATCATCTACATGATGTCTCCTACGGTATATCCTTAGCCTCTCCGTCTGTTTGCTTGCCCTTGGCAATCTCATTTATTCCTCTGGCTTTGACCATATAATGAAGACTGCCAAATCTCTATCACTAACCTTAAACCTTTCTGGGCTCCAAGTTCATATTTCTATCTGATTTGTAACATCTCCAGTTACCCTGGCATTTCAGACCTAGTAGGGTGCCAAGATGGACCTCAAGTATCTTCCCTGAGAAACCTGCTGCTTGTCTTCTATCACTCACCTTGGATAGTGATGACATAATCTGCTCAGTTGCCCAAACCAAAAGCCTTGACACTTCCTTTTCTTTCAGTTCTTCATAGAGCTGATCACCAGTTCTTCTTCACTCATCTACATCTTTCTTAGATCCATTTATTCCTCTTTAGGCTAATGGCCACTTCTCTGATTCAGGCTCATAGAAGTTCCTAACCACTCCTGCTCCAAGGTCACATCCCACTCACTCCCACTCTCCACCCCTCACTGTTGTAAAATCATCTCTATAGAATAGGGCTAACCATGCCTTTCCCCCACTGTCTAGAAGCCAAGCCCAATATTCTTTGTTCTTGAAAGATCTTCCTACTTTATTTTTCTAGCTTTGACTCTTCACACTTCTTTTCCCCCAGGAGTCCCATATAACCTATTCTATAACTACACCAAGTGTCTCACTTTTCCTCAACTAATCCTGGATCTTTGATAATGTTTTGGCTTTCTTCTTACCATTTCTTCTGTCTGAAAACTCCCCCTCTTCTGTCTGGAAACCTTCAATATTCTGCTCCAAAGCTATCTCTTTCCTTTAGCCTTTCTTAAGTGCTATTCACAACTCTTTGGTTATACTGCAGTCTTCCTAAAGCATTGTCACAGGATGTTCATAAATCTGCTCAGGCAGGACTTGACAGTTTTCTACCTTCAACACCTGGCACTGAATAAATTCCTATACATGCATGCACATATGAATACATAGATGAGGTGTATAAAATATTATGTACATTTTGAAACATTAAATGCCAAGTATGCTGGTGATGATCACGTCTGGCAGCAGTTTGAAAGTAACTGGGCTAACTGAAAAGGCACTTATGGGGGCACCTGGGTGGCTCAGTCAGTTAAGTGTCCAACTCTTAGTTTAGGCTCAGGTCACGATCTTACGGTTCATGGGTTCAAGCTCTGCATCAGGATCTGTGCTGACAGCATGGAGCCTGCTTGGGATTCTCTCTTTCCCTCTTTGCCCCACCCTGCTCCCTCATGCTGTCTCTCTGTCTCTCTCTCTGTCTCTATCTCTCTCTTTGTCATAAATAAACTTAAAAACCCATAAAATCCCTTAAAAAAAAAGAAAGGGCACTTACGGATCTTGCATAGCTCAGAATCAGCAGAATGACCACTCTGTGTGACGCCATGGTATTTTAGATGCCAGAGTAATTTGTATAGATCTAGTAAGATAAACTGGGCATATCTAGCCAATGTTTAAACTTGTAATTTCTTTTCAAGAGAACTGAGTTCAGAGAAATATCCTAGTTATTCAAGCTTGAACTTTCCAGTAGTTATAGATTTTGGATTAAGAAGTTTGCTGAGATGAAACCACTTGACAATTAACCTTACTCAGGTGTCTATCTTGTCTACTGTGAAACTCAGACTAGGAAATGAACTGAATTTATAGATGCAAGTTGATCTTTACTAAAATGTTAGCACAGTATCATACACTGAAATCTTTTAGTGAACTGTGCCTAAAGACTACTTAATGATCAAAAGTTGCACAATTAAAATTTTAGCTTTTTGGGGTCTATTAGCTCACTAGCAATTCTGCTCATTTACTTTTTGCCAAGAGGTATAGTTCTATTTAATTTAACTTCTTCTTTTTACATATCTCAGAGGTATCGGGCACTTGGCTGCCAGAGACTTGAAGGACAGGGAGGTTAAGTGACTTGCTCAAGTCATCCAGCAAAGTCAGAAGCTGTGCCAGGGCTGGAACTTTATTTGGCTGAGGTATCTGTTTAATTCGCTAATCTATGTTCCTTTCCAGCCCACAGTGCCTAATTCAATATTTTGAAATAATAAACTTAAATGAACCACCTAAGTGTCTTTGAACTTACTCTGGCAAGGTGACTGACTACTTAATTACTGGGCCAAGGTTGTAATTAATTATTATACCGATTTCACAAAACTGGGTGCCCCATGGTTTCATTGTCTTTTTCCACACTGCCATTAACAAAAATAACTCTTAGGAATAGTTATTATCTTCGGCAAATATACAAATTAGGATCATTTTCATGCTTTTGGTAGTTTATAGAAAAAGGTGTCTATCAACTAAGCTGTTTGGCATTTCCTATGCAATTAACAGCTTGCTTCTTAGTGATTTCATTTTTATTTCACTAGTTTTATGTATTAACATTCAGGAGAATATTTTCCATTATTTTGGCTTTTAAAATCAAGCCCATAGAAGATTTTAGAGTTGCCTCGTTTACCCTGGAATATTTTACTCAAATTAAGAGCTGGAAATTACCAACTTTCTCCTCAGTAATGCTTTCAAGAATTGTTGTAAAGCTCACTTACCCAGAAGTCACCTGTTGAATGACATCAATTACTCAGCTCTTTAATCACTAGTGTTTCTTAAGATTACAAAACTAAATTATTCAAATCATCTTTGTACTTTGCTCTATAAAAACTGCTCTTAGTTTCAAAGCATAAAATGTTAATTGGGAGAAGAAGTACTATTAATCTTAGCCCTGTTAAATTTCTATGACTTGGCAATAGATGATTAACAAATATTTAAAAACAAAAAAACTCTAGCATTGGGATCATTTAGTATAAGTGAAAATAGGTTTACATTTTTAAAAAAGTTTGTGAGGATATCATTGGGTTACAAAATATGACCATGTCATTCCTAAAATGACTCTAGATCTAAAGAAGTAAAATATTTACTATTTTTTGTAAAAAATTAAGGGATGTATACTTATAAAGATTTTCATTAAAAATGGCTTACGTTAAGTTTTAGAGTATAGGGGCGCCTGGGTGGCTCAGTTGGTTGGGCGACCGACTTTGGCTCAGGTCATGATCTCACGGTCTGTGAGTTTGAGCCCTGCATCAGGCTTTGTGCTGACAGCTCAGAGCCTGGAGCCTGTTTCAGATTCTGTGTCTCCCTCTCTCTCTGACCCTCCCCCGTTCATGCTCTGTCCCACTCTGTCTCAAAAATAAATAAATGTAAAAAAAAAATTTTGAAAAAAAAAAAGTTTTAGAGTATAGAGAAACTATAGGTGGTTATGTAGAATATTTGCTTATATGGAAGAATTCAGTCCAGCCACATTAAAGCAATTGAATAACTGTTCTGGTATCCCCAACTGACTTGTAGAAGCTAGAAACAGCACAACATTGTGAATACCATTGAGTATTTTAGTATTAAGATTTGTGTGAATCAGATATGTGTGGTACCACTTCCAGTTAAGAGTTGATGACATGGAAGAAAAAGATTTTAAGAAACTGGTTCAAAGATTCACATCAATTGCTTGAGGATTAAACTGCAGTCTCCTCTATAATGTGGGTCAAACTTGAGGGCATTATGCTACATGAAGTCACACAGAGGAAGACAAACACTGTATGCTTTTACTTATATGTGGAATCTCCCAACCAGACAAACAACTCCTAGAAAAAGAGATCAGATTTCTGGTTACCATAGGCAGTACTGGGATAGGAGAAGGGGGAATTGGAGGGAGATGTTCAAAGGGTACAAACTTGCAGGGCGCCTGAGTGGCTCAGTCAGTTAAGTGTCCAACTCTTGATTTCAGTTCAGGTCATGATGTTCCAGTTCATGGGATCGAGCCCTGTGTTAGGCTCTGTGCTGACAGTGCAGAGCCTGCCTGGGATTCACTTCCTCTCTCTCTGTCCCTCCTCTGCTGGCACTCTCTCTCTCAAAATAAATAAACTTAAAAAAAAAAGGTACAGACTTGCAGTTATAAGGTAAATAAGTCCTAAGGATGTCATGTACAACGTGGTGACTACAGTTAACACTGTTAGATGGTATATATGAAAGTTGTTAAGTCCATCCCAAGAGTTCTTACCAGAAGAAAAAAACTTTTTTAGACATTTCTTTTTTTATATCTATATTAGATGTTAAGTGTTAACTAAACCTACTATGGTAATCATTTCACAATATATGTAAACCAAATTCATTTGTTATATATAAACTTATATAGTGCTGTATGCTGTATATTAATTATATCTTTAAAAAACCATAGTCTACTAGCATTCAAGTTTATACACTTGAATGAAACAAAGATACTAAGCATTCTCAAGGAGTATCTGTTTCCTCCACTGTAGAACCAAGGTGATAAAGTTATTTTCTCAAAAGAAAATAATCAGACTTGAAAAGGAGACAATGAGATAGAATTTTTAAATATCTGGAAAATTTTTGTTTTGTTTTGTTTTTTGACAAGAAGGAAATCCAGCCTTCCCCAGACCCTGGAACTATAATGAGTCCAATTAACCCCTCCAATTAATTTTACATAACATCAGCCAAAAGAAGCATGTGTCTTTATGGTCAAAAGTAATTGTCAAAGTGTTAATGCTCTGTTCTTCAATATGAAGAATATATATATATATATATATATATATATAGAGAGAGAGAGAGAGAGAGAGAGAGAGAGAGAGAGGTTAAAACCCTGTGCAGTCATGAGTAGGTTTTTCTCCCCCAATGGTTTCCATTGTGGTTTAGCTTGATATTTTATTTTTAATAACTTATTCCATTCCTATATAAAAAGTATACAGTTTGAATTTAGCAAAAAATAGAATTCAGTATATTCTTGGATAAGTTTATTTGTAACTACACTTTTCTGAATAATTGAACTAGTAGGTTTGTAAATGCTCCCTGGGACCAAGAATGTAAGATAAACTTAAGAGCATGTTCTCTATACTCCAAAACCATTTTAAATCTTTGTTTTGCACAAAGCAAAAATAAAAAGCAAGCAAACAAAAAACCCTACCAAAATTAATTGAAGTCTGATGTGATTTTTGAGAAAGACTGAGACTGAACACAGTAAGAGTACACAAAAATAGTATTCTGCCTCCATATTTATTGAGCCCAATCTGATTTTCTGAAGTCTTTTCTCCTTATCTCCATGTTCACACAACTCTTAGTCATATTTCAAAGTTTCTCATACCAGTGTTGTCTCAGTAAGGCTGAAGTGAAAGCAGTTTTTTTTTTTATCACCTACCACTGTATAGATATTTTAACTCTAAGAATGTCATGTCACTTTTTTCTAAGCATTAAGTAAGTCTACTTGTCCCATTTTGAACCATTCCCCCAAATAGGTAGCAGCATCGCCTGTCATTGAAACTCCATACTTTCTAGCTAATTCTCATCTTCAACGGCTACAAAAATAGTGGCGTGCTTTCATTACAAAGTCTATCATTATCCAATCCATAGCTTCCAGAATTAATAAATGAGAACTGAAAGGGCAGATGAGGTCCAGTGAAATGGGAAGAGAGAGGACAATTTTCAAAACATATCACAGAATACAATTGCACTCATACATAATTCAAGAGTTCTATAGCCTCTCTAATCAATAGTAAGTTAGGGAACTAGTGTAACAAGTTTATAGGACAAATAACATAAATGAAGAGATATTTTTAATTTCAAAAACTGTGGAATAATGATAGACTCTCTTGATAAGTCAGTTTGTCTATGGCATCCAAAGGCAGCATTCAATGTAACATATGTGCTTATATACATGTGACCACTGTTGCCTTCTGAGATGCAAGACCACTGCAGCAAAAAGGCAGAGCTGCAGTCAGTTTGGATATAAATTTACAATGTTTTGTCACAACTTGGAAAACTTAGAGGAAAATTACTTACATATACCTCCTTTTTTCAACACACCACACACACACACACACACACACACACACACACACACACACACTCCCTCTCACAAAATGTTATAAATTCCTATAACTCTTTTGATGTCCCCATGCATTTGACAGATTGCACTGGTAAGACTTCTAGGACCAAGAGTCATTTCTGTGATTCGTTACTACGTTTTTCAAAGCTTAATTTGGAAAAGTAAAAATATCCTATCAGACCAGAAGTTCTTAAGTGAGTTCTCATAGCAAATGCTTTTTATTAAAGTGATTCCTCATATTGGCACTCTATAATCAGTTCAGCTCTGGGATATTCTGTGCTAAATTCAGCTTAGGAAAGTAATGTAAAAGTACTTGCTGTAATATCTTGACCAAATTTTACAAACCAGTAAAATTATTCTTTGTTTAACCAATGTGAGTACAATAATTTATGAACCATATATTTCAGAACATATTACTGTCACTTTTATTCTAGCATGTATTATAAAGTAAATTATCTTAAATTAACACATTATTATAAAATGTAACTTAGAATGGGTACATTTTTGAGTAGGGAATATTGCTTTGCCTTTATCTGTTGAATTCAAATGATGAACATTCATCAAATACACCATTCAGGTTGTTTGGTGAGTAATCAACAGTCCACACATATAAAATTCATATCTATATAATGATAAATGAGATTAAGATAATAGTAAGAATCTTTCATAGAGAATAATTTTGATTTAACATGGAGATACTGACTTGGAAGTTCAGCAGGGCAGACCACCATAAACATCTTTAAAAATTATCTCTAGCATTTGTATCAACAGATTACACAACACAACATGATGAGAAATGAGGTATAACTTAAATAACACTGATGAGAAAATTCTCCAATAACTCACAACCCTGATCATGTTAGAAAATTCTAGTATAGACTCTAAGGATACCAACTTTGGGACAGATTCAGACCTTCATCCAAAACCCATCTTTTTGTCTTGTTTTTTTGTTTGTTTTATCCTCCATAACAAGTAAACACCACATTTCATTTTTATTAGCTGTTTATTTAAATGATATTATTAAAGTTTTTTTAAAATGTTTTTATTTATTTTTGAGACAGAGAGAGACAGAGCATGAGCAGGGGAGGGGCAGAGAGAAAGGGAGACACAGGATCCAAAGCAGGCTCCAGGCTCTGAGCTGTCAGCACAGAGCCCGACGTGGGGCTCGAACTCATGGACTGTGAGAACATGACCTGAGCTGAAGTCGGATGCTTAACTGAGCCACCCAGGCGCCCCTAAATGACATTATTAAATTCCACCTTACCCTGCTCTGTTTACGTGCAAAATTATGAAGAGCTATTTCTTTTTTAAAAAAATTTTTTTAACGTTTATTTATTTTTGAGACAGAGAGAGACAGAGCATGAATGGGGGAAGGGCAGAGAGAGAGGGAGACACAGAATCGGAAGCAGGCTCCAGGCTCTGAGCCATCAGCCCAGAGCCCGACGCGGGGCTCGAACTCACGGACCGTGAGATCGTGACCTGAGCTGAAGTCGGAGGCTGAACCGACTGAGCCACCCAGGCGCCCCAAGAAGAGCTATTTCTTGAAGAAAGATTTAAAATACACAATCTCATATACTCACACTGTTTCTACACTGACAAAAATATCTTTAAAAAGTCATAGCAGTCTCTTTAAAGTAAGCTGCCTTGTCTGTCATTAAAGATCATTAATTTTTTCAGAGGTTATTTATCTACTGTTCAGGAATATCTTTACATTTTATTCACCTTAACTTTGTATAATGTGGTACAATATTTGATTAGAATACTAGACTTCTGAGTAAAGCAAGATAGGTATAGAACAAAAACATACTCAAAATAGATACCACCACAAGTTATTTTCCCAACTGAAGATATTCCCTAGTTCAAATTATAAACAAATGACATTTTGGAGCAGCATTTTTTCTTTTTCTTTTTTTGCTTTTTAAATTTGAAAATACATAATGGCAATGGGACTTTTGTCTATTACTCAAACTTCCTAAAATCCAAAATTCTCTCCTTAACATTTGCCATCTGTGTTTTGCTAGATAGACACACTCTAAATAACCACATGTAGTGATGTTAAAGAAATCAATGATCCTGTAATAAATTATTTAACAAAAAGACAAATAGGTCTCTCACACTTGATCCGTTAACTTCTATCAGGAGGTTACAGTCTCCAAGAGGGATATTTTATGTAATAGTTCTTGAGACATTTTGCTTGATAAGTATGTAATAATTTTGCACATATATGCTTCTTTGTAAATATATATTTTACTTTTGTGGAAAACAATGTCTATATGCTTTTACTCTCAACAAGAATAATTAAGAGCCAAAACTGAGCAAATTAAAAAAAAATATGTTTATTTACTTTTGAGCGAAAGACAGAGACAGAGGCATGAGCAGGGGAGGGGCAGGGAGAGAGAGAGAGGGAGACACAGAATCCAAAGCAGGTTCTAGGCTCCGAGCTGTCAGCACAAAGCCTGACATGGGGCTCGAACTCACAGATTGCGAGATCATGGCCTGAACCAAAGTCAGACGCTTAACCGACTGAGCCATCCAAGCACCCCAAAACTGAGCAAATTTTTCAAAATACTTGAAAACATAAAAAGATTGGTTTAGATGAGGGAAGGCTGAATCATTAATACATTTATGTTTAATTACAAACAAAGTATGTCTTTGAACTCAAAATTTTAAGTGTTCAAACAAAATTAACTTATGGAAAAAACCTCATAAATAATTTATTAATCTATTGAGTGTCTAGCATATGGTACCATGGAGGGAAAAAATAGTGAATTAACATTAACATAATCTACCTTGAAAATTCACCAAAAGTCAAAAGTATACTCTTTCTTTAATAAAACCCTTTTTAAAAAGTAAGAACTTCTATTGTAAAGCAAAAAATGAATATTTCTGTACTTGGGCAGCTTTTATGTTTATGTATATAAGTTGGCTGAATTCTATACATGACCTTAACAATTATAAATGTTTACCCACTTGTCTGAAATAAATGGCTTAGGAAATAGAAGCACTGATTCTAAAATTAAAAAAAAAACAGTTCCCTTTAGATTTATGGTCTCTTTTAATTGTGAGCCTTGGTGCTTATATCATCTACTCATAGGAAAGAATGGCCAGAAATAGTATAATTTCACTAAGCAGCTCTCATGAGATAGACATTATACCAGGCATTTAACTAACAATCTCTCTAGTGAACATTACCATGCTTTATTATTGTTATTATTGTTAGGATAAAGCATATCAAACTGTACTTTTGAAGGTAAAAAATAAAAAGTTAAGTATTGAGATACTATCATCTCTAATGTACATATGACTCCGAGAGGTTTTACGTAAAGGGTTGGATTACACAGCCCATCAGAGGCTGGGCTGAGATTCAAACATAATATGTGTGACATCAAAGCACATGTGCTATCCAAACAAGGAAGAGGATCTTATGTGAGTTACTTTTTACATTTGCAATTTCTATATTTTTAGCTCCTAAATTATGGGGGGAGGGGCACAGAGCATCTGCATAAAAACCCATGAAGATAAAAATGGAGGGATCATAACTTTGAAAGTATTGTCATCATTTTATTGGCTGGTAGGACAGGGCATGGTTGGTATCCACCATACTTCCTTCCTCCATCAATTTAATATTTATTATTCCTATTATTACCAAACACTGGTTTAGATACTGCAGATACAGCAGGGGACAAAACAAAAATCTCTGCCCTGAAGAAACTTACGTTCTAGTAAAGGAAGAGAGAGACATTAAACAAAAAAGTAAAATAAATATTTCACATAATATAAAGTACTAGGGGAAAAGCAAAGCAGAGAAGAAGAATGGAATTGGCTGGATTTGAAGGCACAATTTAAAGCAGGGTCATCAAAGTCTGAGAGGATATGATTTAATCAGAGACATAAAAAGAGGAGGCAGCAAGCAACATGGAATGTGTATCAAGACATAACAGGCAGGGAACAGCAAGTGAAAAGGCCCTAAGGCAGGAACCTGCTTGATACATTTCAGGAATAGTGTTCCTGAGGTATATAACATGAGAGGAGGCCAGATGGTAAAGGAAGGCATGGCTGGTGGAAGTTCTCATCATGGAGGGACATTCAATTCTAAAAGGGCTTTGGCACACTATGTTGAAACTAATGTAACACTCTGTATGTTAACTATACTGGGATAAAAATAAAAAGTAAAAAAGAAAATAATAAAATGGCTTTGGCAGTCACTAGAAAATACAGAGTGGAAACATCATACAATCTGATATATGTTGAAAGTGTCACCCTGACTGCTATGTTGTGAATAAACTACAATCAAGTAATGCTAAAGCAAGCAGACTGGATAAGAAGTCATATCAATAATATGGCCAAAAGATAATACTATCTTGGACCAGGGTGGTGGGAGTAGAGTTAGTGAGCAGCTGTCAAGTGGGAAAAAAATGTGTGTATTTTGAAAGGGGAGTCCGTTGGATTTGCTGATAGACTGATAGACTGAATGCAGGGTATAAGCAAAACTGAGGAGACAAAGAAAGTTCTATTTTTTTTTTTTTTTTTGACAAAGAAAGTTCTAAGATGATGACCTGGGAGTATTAAAGGAACTAGAATATACCATAGGCATATCAAGTTCCTAGCCTCAGCCTAGTCTATCAAATCCAGCACACAAACGGTGCTCAATAATTTTTTTCTAAAAAACAAAACTGGATCCAAACAGTGGTCTCTTTGTTAGGAATTACATGTGTTACATGCATCTGAAATTTTCTGTATTGCTCACATATGACTCTAGCTGTGTCCTTATATTTGTTTTTTAGTGAACATATTATTCTTTCTTTTATAATTATCTAAATACCAGCCAGAAACAAAGAAGGTATGTTATCACGCAGAATTGTCTTTGTCTTTTATAGACTCACTCACCAGGGCAAGAAATGTGGCTAAGTGCTTACTTAGTACATCTTACACTGGAGGTACCTACAGAGTATTCATTGACTATTTGAATTGAATAATGAAAATACCACTATTCAAGATGCAAAAAAAAAAAAAAAAATCCTTTACTTCTACATAATCTCTTCCATTAAGCTCTTTCATTCAGTAATACCTTCTCTGCTTCTTCTTATAATATCTCCACTTAACATGGTCTGAAATGGAATGACCTGTAACCAGGTAAAATAGTAAAAATGCACAGAACTCAGATTTATTTGACTGCCTTAGACTTAATGCCTCCTGAACAAATCAAAGGGATTTGAGCAGAAGTCCATACCAAAAAAAACCAAAAAGCCATTTCATTGATTTACAAGAAGAATCACTAAATGATCAAGACATAAAATAATACAAACTCAGCAAAGGAAATAGTATTTCATTAAAGTATTTTATTCTAATAAATAATTTCAGAATTATATAAATTTATAGCTAATAAAATATAAATAATTATAGTTTCTGCATAGAAATGTATGAGGTAAAATAAGTTTAGATATTTAAAGTAATTGTAGATAGTAGATACCTTAAAAACATGAAATACAGCCCCATAATAATTCTTGCTGGGATGTGTTTAAAGTACTAATTTTACAGTCCATCAGTGCTATGATAACATTTTGAACATATAGTTTAGTGGACCATATTTTCCCATTGTAATAATATTCCATAAAACTGCAATTTATTCTTGAATTCAACTTTATTCCTGAATGTCTTTTTATAATTGTTTAGAATAGTTTACAACATCTATATTTATACTATTTTATAATGTGTAATTGTGGACACTTTAAAATATGAGACTTCATAAAAATCTATTGTATTAAAGTAGGGTTGATAAAAACCTTACAACTCTGTATTATTGATTTCAGTATTTAAATTATGTGACCTGGGAAAGATTGAGCCACAGAGAAGTTATGCAACATGTTTTAAGTAAGTTAGATAAAAGAACTACAAACAAGAGTATAAACTCTGGATTCGAATCAGATCCTTGCTAATATTTTTTATATCATTAAAAAAAATAATAAAGTTAGAATCTGAAAAGGTAAGGGAGACAGAGAAAGTAATAAAATACCTAAAACTTGAAGATAACTTTAAGCTGCTTATGGTACCATTTTTATTAGGTAATGGGAAATATAGGTAAATGTAAAAAAAGACAAAGTTTTACACTTAATACATATGCAACTATATTATAATGTAAATTAGATCTTATTGACTATGAAATTTTTGATTATATAAATTGTGAGTCTCATTACCTCTTATACTGTTAACTTTCATATAAAGTAATTATCTATGAATAGTACATGCTAGATGTTTAAGCTTTGAATTATTAAAATGAATTCAAAGCTAAAAAAAAACTGATAGTTTAATTATGATATGGAAATTAATCAAAGAAATCAAAAAGTATACGGAAAGAAACAGAAATGAGAACAAAACTGTTCAAAACCTTTGGAATGCAGAAAAAGTGGTTCTGAGAGGGAAGTTTATACCACAAGAAGGAAGAAAAACCTAAGATTACACCTATAGGAGCTATAAAAACAAAAACAAAAACAACACACACACACACACACACAAAACCTGAAACCAGTAGGAAGAAGGAAATAATAAAGATTACAGAAGAAATAAAACATATGGAAACTAAAAAAAAAAAAAAAAAAGGAACAGATCAATGAAAGCAGGACCTGGTTCTATGAAAAGATGAACAAAATTGATAAACCTCTGGCAAGACTCCTCAAAGAGGGAGAGAGAGCAAGAGAATAGACTCAAATAAACAAAATCTCTAATGAAAGAGGAGAAATAACAACTAACACTGCAGAAATACAAATTGTAAGAGAATATTATGAAAACTGTACACCAACAAATTAGACAACCTAGAAAAAATGGATAAATATCTAGAAACATTTAACCTATCAAAACTAAATAGAAAATCTGAATACATCGATTACCAGGCAAGAGATTGAATCAGCAATAAAAAACTCCCAACAAATAAAGTCCAGGACCACCTGGCTTCACAGGTGAATTCTACCAAACATTTAAAGAAGAGTTAATACCTTTTCTACTCAAACTATTCCAAAAAATAGAAGAAAAACTTCCAAATTCTATGAGGTCACTATCATCCTGATACCAAAAGTAGATAAAGACATTACACAAAAAACATACTACAGGCCAATATCTGTGATGAACACAGATGCAAAAATACTCAACAAAATACTGTCCTAGCAAACTGAATCCAACAATACATTAAAAAAATCATTCACCACAACCAAGTGAGATTTATTCCTGGAATGAAAGGGTGGTTCAATATTCGCAAATCAATCAATGTGATATGTCACATCAATAAGAAAACGAAAGAAAAAAAAAACATATGCTTATTTCAATAGATGCAGATACATTTGACAAAGTACGACACCTATTCATGATAAAAACCCTCAACAAAGTAGGTTTAGAGGGAACATACCTCCACATAATAAAGGCCATATATGAAAAACCCACAGTGGGGGGATAACTAAGAGCTTTCCTCCTAAGGTCAGGAAAAAGAAAAGGATGTCCACTCTCAACACTTTTATTCAACATCGTAGTAGAAGTCCTAGCCACAGGTATTAGACAACAAAAAAGAAAGAAAAGGCATCCACGCTGGTAAGGAAGAAGTAAAATTTTCACTATTTGCAGATGACATGACACTATGCATAGAAATCCTTAAAGACTCCATGTAAAACTACCAGAACTGATATATGAATTCAGCAATATCACAGGATACAAATTCAACCTACAGAAATCTGTTGCACTTCTATACACTAATAATGAAGCAAAAGGAAAAATTCAGGAAACAATCCCATTTGCAATTGCCCCCCAAATAATAGATACCAAAGGATAAACCGAACCAAAGAGGTGAAAGACCTGTATTCTGAAAAATATAAAACATTGATAAAGAAAATTGAAGATGACACAAAGAAATAGAAAGACATTCTATGCTCATGGATTGGAAGAACAAAGATTGTTACAATGTCTATATTACCCAAAGCAATCTACAGGCTTTATGCAATCCCTATCAAAATACCAACACAGCATTTCTCACTGAGATAGAACAAAAAATCCTATAATTTATATAGAACCACAAAAGACCACAAACAGCCAAAGGAATTTTGAAAAAGAAAAACAAAACTAGAGGTATCACAATTCCAGGCCTTGAGTTATATTACAAAGCTACAGTAATCAAAACAGTATGGTACTGGCACAAAAAGAGACACTCAGATCTATGGAATAGAACAGAAAACCCGGAAATGAACCCACAATTATATGATTAACTAATCTTCAACAAAGCAAGAAAGAATATCCAATGGGGGAAAAAAACAGTCTCTTCAACAAATGGTGTTGGGAAAACTGGACAGCAACATGCAAAAGAATGAAACTTGGCCACTTTCTTATACCATACACAAAAATATGTGTAGCAAAAATTTGATTAGCAATCAAAATGGATTAAAGACCTAAATGTGAGACCTGAAGCCATAAACATCCTGGCAGTAATGTCTCTGAGATTGGCCATAGCAATATTTTTTTTTTTGTCCAAAATTTCTATTGATTGATTGATCATCAAATTGGCTAACATACAGTGTGTAAAGTGTGCTCTAGGTTTTTGGGGTAGATTCCCGTCGTTCGTCACTTACATAAAACACCCAGTGCTCATCCCAACAAGTGCCCTCCTCAATGCCCATCACCCATTTCCCCTCTCCACCCCCCCATCCACCCTCAGTTTGTTCTCTGTATTTAAAAGTCTCTTATGAAAAAAAAAAAAGTCTCTTATGGTTTGCTTCCTTCCCTCTCTGTTTGTAACTATTTTTTTTCCTTCCGTTTTCCCACGGTCTTCTCTTAAGTTTCTCAAGATCCACATATGAGTGCAAATATATGATATCTGTCCTTCTATGACTGATTTATTTCACTCGGCATAATACCTTCCAATTCCATCCACATAGCAACATTTTTCTAAACATGTCTCCTGAGGCACAGGAAATAAAAGCAAAACTACATTATCAGGACTACATCAAACGAAAACACTTTTGCACAAGGCAAGTCAGAGAAAGACAAATACCATATGATTTCACTCATATTTGAGGTTTAAGAAACGAAACAAGCAAAGGAAGGAAAAAGAGGGAGAGAGAGAGAGAGAAAGGTCAGGGGGAGAGACAAACCAAGAAACAGACTTAATTATAGAGAACAAACTAATGGTCACCAGAGGGGAGCTGGGTGGGGGGATGCGTGAAATAGGTGATGGGGATTAAGGAGGGCACTTGTCATGATAAGCACTGGGTAACATATGAAGGTATTGGATCACTGTATTTTATACCTGAAACTAATATAACACTGTATGTTAACTATACCTGAATGAAAATAAAATAACATTAAAAACACTAAAATAAAGTGAATGTAAAAATAAAATATAAACAGGAGTTTATCTGTTTTCAAGGAATAATATACAAAAAAATACAGCAATTAGCAAATATTTTTAGGTTTCAATTCTGAAAGGCAATTGTTAATTTAGCTAACAGGTTGTGCCCTGATATGGATCCTTGGTGGTCATTTTAAATATGAGTATTAGAAAAGTATGTTAGAATAAATTACCCTATTTTTTTCTTATGGGAGAGCCAAACCTGGCCAAAATGCCATACATTAATCTGTTTTCTATGTCACAACACTTTGTCCGTAAAAATGCTAAACCTGTAGCCCAGTCTCTATATAAACATTATGAAAAGCACGTTTTGTAAACACAATATTTTAACCTTAAAAAAAAAAGGGGCGCCTGGGTGGCTCAGTCGGTTAAGCGTTGGACTTGGGCTCAGCTTCGGCTCAGGTCATGATCTCACGGTCCGTGAGTTCGAGCCCCGCGTCGGGCTCTGTGCTGACAGCTCAGAGCCTGGAGCCTGTTTCAGATTCTGTGTCTCCCTCTCTCTCTGACCCTCCCCCCATTCATGCTCTGTCTCTCTCTGTCTCAAAAATAAATAAACATTAAAAAAAAAAAAGAATCCAAAAATTAAGGTAGGAGGAGTCTTAGAACATACATGATTTAGAATTTACGTATTATTTAATACAATAATGCTCCATTGTTTTCTAAAGGTGTATACAGGGTTTTGCAAACTTTCTAAGAAAGCCATTTATAGAAACTTTGAATGGTGAAAATCTATTAACATAGAACGAGCCTGTGTTTTCCTAATGATGAAATGAATGGTTACATGTTTTTATTGGTTTTGTTCCTTTCGATTTAGGACTTTGTTTTAAGCTAGAGTTGGCAGTGGTTTTGATCCTGTATTTTGCCGGCATGGCTAAAGAAGCCTGAGGCTGTCACTGACAAATTTAAGATACAAACATAGCAGAAGGCAAAGACTAAATGAGAAATTATGAATGAGTACGGAGGTAAAATAAAGGAATGTCAAAAAGAACAATAAAGAGAAAATGAAGTTATTTTATATTGGTGGTAGAGCAGAATAAATTCTGCATCAGTTCTATAAGTTACTGATCCTGATTTAAAAGTTAAAGGATTGACAGGAAGATACACACATACAGACATGAATTTTTCTAAATAAACCCTTTTAAAAATCAAATTTTGGATTAGAAACCTGAAAGAAGTTATTATGCACTGCACTACAGATCTTCTAAGACACTTTTAACCTAATGGAATGACACCATTATCAAAGGTTCTTAAATAAAATAACCAGAAGTTTCTTGATTTGCAGACTCGCTTGAAGGGAGAAAAACATGTAAGACAAGTGCTGAGTTACTGCAGGGGAATCTGAGGAAGATTGGTATCGCCTGATCATCTACCTCAGGGAATCCTACCCAGCAATGACGGTCTTCTGTTGAAAAGATAACTTAAGAATAGTTGAATCTGAGTATTTAGTCATCACATTGTCCACTAATGTACACATTTACAAAGACATACACAAAAAGCTCATTAATCAAGTGATTGTGTAGAGTAGCCAAGACTTTGAAATCCAGATGTCCTCAAATGCCAGGCCCCATTCAAGTGATAAAGGTGTCAACACCCTTGCCCTTAACTGGGCCTTCTGCAAACATTCTATGCAAGTTCATTGTCATCATCTATTTTTCAGCAAAAGGAAAAAGAGGATAAACTAGAATGAAGTCCCCACACACAGGCTGATAGCGATACATTTCTGCTTGCTGTACAGAACTCCTATGGTCTAGACCCACAAGAACGATGAAATGCAGCAAGAGATCCAAGCAGCTGCTCAATGTAATGAGATGCTGGAAGCAGGGTGAGTGACAGAAATGACATAAGGGCACAGAGGAGCCCAACTTCAACATGTGTCATGGAACTCTGGGAAAGAGCAGCAGATGGACCAAACCTATGCATACCCATCAGGAAGAAGTAGCTGACTCTGAGCAATGGTGTCGGGCAGGTTATGAGGTGGAGAGAAATTGTGGCATACAGTGACAGGCCCTGCAAACTGGCTACAGCCACAAACCAAAGGACAGTCTTCGAATGTAGACAGTGCTGAGAGGACCATTACTACATATCACTGGCTTTAAGGACATCCATACTCCTAGACAGCTTCACTGTTAGTGTTGCCATCTACTAATTAAAGGCCAATGATGATAGCTGTTTTTAACACCTTAAATTAACGAAAATGTTTTACTAGAAATGTATTCAAAATGGAACGACTATTTCAATAATTTTAGACCTAAAAAATTCATATTTTGAGAACACCAGTAAACTCTAATAGGAAAACTTATTTTGTTTGTTTTTGGGTAGTAATAACTATGCCTAATTAAGACCCCTCTTTATTTTTAAGCCAATAGTGTCCTTCCATTACACTGAGTTTCCTGATGAGTTTACAGACATAGCATTAAAGATAATATTCGGTTTTGAATATAGGACAAAATTAGGGAATGGCTCAAAAAATCCACACTAGGAAGTCCACATTGCCTTGGGGAGAGAAAACAGCAAACTTGAGAAGCTTTTATAAAGAAGAGTTGTAAAAGAATGCAAATTCCTTAGGATGACCATGAGCTTGGGAAGGGAAATGTTATGGTTGTAACTAAATGCTGAAGGTTTTTTAAAAAATGAAAAATAAAATGACTTTTAGATATAAAATACCATTTTTCTTGGGTCTCACTTTTTAAAGCATATTTTCTTTATATTTATTGAATTAAATGAGAGAAACAGCCTAAATCATAGCATAAAAGCTTTACGTAAAGCGTAAAGAATGTCTTGACTCTGAGTTGCTGAAAGCTCTTGAATAAGACTAGTTCACCAAAAGATGTGGAGCTCAGGCAAACAGTAGGCATTCAAAAAAATACTTGCTGAATGAAGAAACTGAGGTGGCCTAGATACAGCTCAAGAATAACACACAGATTGGGGCCTTTTGAAAACCAAAGGCCATTTTGAACAGAAACTAATAAGGATAGCTCAAAGAAAATGATCTTTTCAAAATCCTGGCTTTCTAGATGCTCTAGGTTTTCCTGAAAGTGAAGGACTACCAATCTACCATGACTTCTACCTCCCACCTTCTTTAAGAGCAGTTAGCCTATCTACCCTCTCCGCCCCCCCCCCCAACCCCGCCACCTTGAGAAAGCCAGAAACAGGTATTCTGCCATTGGTTTAACCTCATTTCTTCCTTTGGCTAGGTCACCACGATGTGTTAATATTCCCCACTACGTTCCTTTACAGTAGAGAGGGTGTACAACTGTCACTGCCAGGTTGGTCCTTGGGGAGTGGACAGAATGTGCACTACACTGGCATGGGAAGCATGTGCTGTAGTATTCTAGGGATGATATGCCACCATGAAACAATGCAAGTCTAGGTGCGGGTGTTAGGTGGGACAGCCACCAGGAATGGATGGAACATGTGACTGCATGCAGGAGTGTGCTGGGAGATTATGCGTTTGAGAATATGTTGGAAAGTCTAGTGTTTTACCCTGATAACAAAGTTATCGTCAAGTGTATGTGGGAAGAAAGACACCCAATTTTGTAGAATGGATATGGTTTTATAGAGAGGGTGTGGCTTTGGTCAGGTTATATAACTGATGGCCTTTCTGAGTTCTTAGAGCTTAGATATACAGGTAAATTTGGGTTCTAACAGAGCTGGTCAATAAATATTCTCTACCAAACTACTCATAGCTATAGAAAACTCTGAGAAAACTAAAGAGAAAAAGAACATGGTTGTACAAATGAAGAAATCAATTAGGGTCTTTCTGAAGGCCTGTGTACTGATTAATGAAGAGATTCCCACACAAGCATATCACTAGCACAATAACTACATTAAAAATATATGTGACAATTTATATGCCACCTGTCTTGTAGTCAGAATCATGGCCTGGGTGATTTCTTAAAGTGTCTTCTATTCTGAAAGGTTTCTTATATCATTCAATATTAAAAAAATGTTAGCCACCAAAGATCTGTGTGGGTCTTACAGAGCATACAAATGATGCCTAATGTGTTATATCTGTGACTCTGTGGCCACATCCACACAAGGAGAATTAAGCAGAAACTTAAATAACTTAGTTATTGAATTCAAGGAAATAAACCAAAGCACTTTGGGCTCAGTAATCAATTGGACATTTCTCTCCATCTCAGTATCATGCTTAATTGCTCTAACATTTGCTATGTATAGTCTCAACATGTAACCATAAAGACAAATACTAACTCAATTTGTGAGATCCCAAAGACAAAATGAAATCAATATCACTGTTGTGATTTGAAGAGAACAGTTTTCTGAGAAGTGCTGATATAATTTTATTTCATCGAAAATATAAACTATAAGGTGAGATTCTGTTTACATGTTGATATTTACATAGGATTAATACCGATCATCTTAAACCAAAACCTAGTAAAGAGTCAAATCCAGGTGAGAAAGACTGCTTATTAAAACCCTGCTTGTGATCACCAAGGAATAGGTTTATTAGGATGAACTACACATACCGAGGTGTTGTTATTCTAATATCATTCAGCTGTTTAAAGATTCAGTCTCTCTAGTGGCTAATGCCACTTTATTTCCCCTCTCTGATTCTTGCCCAAGAGAAGAATGTATAAAGTCATATAAACATTTTGCTTGGCTGAAAGAGCTAATGAATCCAACTTACAAAGATGATGCTTTCTGAATCACTGATAAAGCTAAATGGGGTATCTGCTTATTTGGTTAAAAAAAATCTCTTTATCTAATGCGACTGGCATCAATGATTCATAAAATTACTTGTGTTCAAATTTTAGCTCAGGGGCAAGAGTGAGATGAATAGACCTACTGAACAATGTCCTCGACACAGCTCTCCACCTTTCCACTGTAAAAAGAAAAAAAAATGACCGACTACCTCTAGCAGACTTAGGTCAATGCACTAAAATATAAATAGAGAGTACACTTTAATAGAATCAGCTGTTCTATTCAACCAAAGAGGTAAAGTCAGCATAGGTGACTGGCAACTTGTGGTTTATAGGTATTTTTATTTCCTCAATTGCCTAGATGTCTCCCTGACCTGAGAATTTCCAGCTTCTTTATTTCTACAACATGAATAATACAGTTATCCAAGACCATGTCTTACTAATGCCACCTACAGAATTAAAGCCCATGTTGACACTGTTGGGTAATCTTTCCAAATAATGTTTAACTATCTGATGAATCATTTCTCTGAATTTGTTTTATGCTTATTTTCCTTTAATACATCCTTTAATACTTTTTAAACACCCTATTGTTACCATTCTTTTTTGGAATGGCTTCTAGACAAGTGGCTGGTAGAATTAGTAGTTATATACACGGAATCACAAAAATGAGAACACAAAACTATGAGAGCAACTGAAGCAAAATTAACACTCCTAAAACAGCCATGAGACAAAAAAGAGGTAAAAAGTGTGTTTAGTATATGTGTGCATAGGCAGTGAGATGTCCACAGAAATGCTGGCAACGACTCATTTATATTTCTAAAAGAACCTGGGTAATTGAAGTGAATGGAGGTCAAGAATATATTAGGAAAGTGCACAAAAACCTAGGATAAAAAGGCTGCCAAATGTGAAATTCCATTGAAATTCACCAAGACCATGAAAGGTTTTTAAAAATGGTTCTTTTCATACTCTATTCTTGAAGATAAGCTGTTTTCTAGACATAGATGTACATTTTATAGTACCTTTTGACTGATACATTTACAATTTGATATTATGTCCTCAAACCATCATTAGTAGTTAAAATCACAATGTGGTCAAATATACCACATTTGTCTCTATTTTAAGACAGAGAAAATATGTGAAAAAATTGACAAAATCAATACATATAATCAAAATAGTAGTATACTTTTAAAAAGAAAATTACTTTTGTGTCTTAGAATAGGCCTAGTTCCTAAACTTATTAGTTATTTGAAATAATTTTTTTTCTGATATATATGACACTCCAAGTTAGGATTTTCCATTTCTAATGTAATCATACCTTTCACATCTTCATCCTCAATTGTTGTATTTGAACTCTCAGTTGACTCCTGTTGAGAAGAAAACATGTGTTAAGTTGCAAACAATGGATAACTTCATTTTTATTCTTCTTAAAATTGGCAAGTGATGTACATATCATGCAAAGTTCTTCAGCAGGCTGTGCACGTATATTGACATGCAGATGGACAAATACATTATGTGGTTTTGATAGAAATAAAATGGCAAATGCTGAAAACATTTCAAAAAGGGAGTACTCTGGTGGCCTAATCTCTGAAGCAGGAAAAATCTGGGTTATTTGTAGAAGCAGCCAAAGTATGCAACTTATTTTAAGAGCTGTGTTAGGCCATCTTTGGTTACGGTGCCTGATCAGGTGTGTTTTTTCTATGTAGCTATCAGAAATTGAATATATTGGCCTTCTGAATTTGACCCTAAAATAGAACAATTTCTATTCCTAATTAATCAGTAAATAATCCTTTCTTTGTATAAGGCACTATATCAAGCACTGAATTCACAGCCTATTTGTCCTACTCCTACGTAGAGACAGAAAGCATTTCATTGCATCATTTGATGAAGAAGCTGGGGGCCCTAAGCTGAGTTATACTGAAATTACTTTTAACAAGAATTTCTATGTTTGTGATCAGCACAATAGAATTATATGAATAATTTACTTTTTAAAGGACAATCAGATTTTTTTCATCCATTTCTAAATTAGAAACTGGCTGTTATTGATAAGAAGTCTGCTCCCATAATGGAAAGACAAAGCTATTTCTTTATAAAACTACAAATGAAGTTGAAGGCTAATGAACACACTTAAAAGGACACTGTAACTGCCAATATTAAGATACAGTTTCTTACAATGGTTTCATAATTTTTTCCATTAATAACGTACCAATAAAATATTTTCTAGCAAAGAAATTTAGTAGTATTCATAAAAAACACAATTTTCTACTTGAAATGGTTAAGGGCTAGAGCTGAAAGAAATTAGAAACAAACCTCCAATCGAGATCTAAGTGTTCAGTGATGAAAAACAGATTTTGGAAAATGATGGAAATACCAATCAGTGTCCTTTTAGAGGTTCAATATTCAAAAAAGCAATCAATTTATATAAATAGCATATGTAATATTTAAACCAAAGGGACAGACTAATTAAAGGTGTATCCAGACTCTCCATACACACAAAACCAAAGCAGAGTCTTCATGCATTTCTTAATGTGACCTAAGTGTTCAAATTTAAACTCACGATGGAGGTAAACCCATGCACTGTAGAAATAAATTAATTCATGTAAGCAAGAAATGTCATGCAGCAACTCTTACAAATGATATAGCTAGAACTATTGAAGTATCCACTCCAGCTGTTATGCTCGGTCTTTGATTTACTAATGATATTAAAAAAAAAAATTGTTCTCCTATATGATTCTCCTTCCTGTCTACTTCAAGTCATTTAGGGACTTAAAATATTTTAAGTGTCATGAACATAAAACACATCTCATATTAAAGTATACTTGAGTTTTACTTTAATGATTTTAATATTGATCCACTAAATGTTAAACCAGAGGAAATGTGTTATCTAATAAACATTGCTGATAAGAGTAAGGAGAAGTTGGACCCATGAATATATTTGATATCTGAGAAAAAATCTGATGAAGTATATTTTTTCCTTTTAGACACACAATGAGAATTAATAAACAGGAAACATGGAATACATTCAGAAAATGTCTCCTTTTATCCTATAAACATGTATACAGGTACTATTATTCAGTTAACATGCTACACAATCAACAACAGACAAAAAATGTTACAGTCTTCTTCAGACTGTCACTAAATATCTGTTATTGAAATGCATATAATTCAACAAAACAAACATTTCATAAGAAGTTAAACTCCCTGATATCCTCAGTTTCATGCCAAACAACAGAAACACCAACAACAGAGAATTAACAGAAAAAGCACAATACGACAGAATAAAACTCAAAAGCAACATTAAATTTAAACAGACACCTATGAACTCAAGTTGACTTTTTTTTGAAGACAGTGAAATGACATAGCAAGAAATTATAAAATTTCATGCAGAATATATCTAAAGTACAATGCACAAACAGTCATGGAGAAGAAAATAAAAAGACCAGATGGAATTGCTTAAGATACACAGTCATCTTGACATAAAGACTTTGCTTAACCCAAGTCTCATTGACTAATAGTACCATTCATTTCTCTTTCAGGATGTCATTCATTTTTGTTTTGAAAGAAACATGGATAAAATTCTAGATAAATTAGGACCCAGAAAAAAAATTGTGGTAGAAAAAGGGTCAAAATTTTCTTTCCCATGTTTAAATAATGAATTATTTTTGCTTTGGATATTTGATGAAATGTGTGATCTTATTAAAGCAAGATGATGTTGATTCTTTCTGAATACCTTGTTTCCATCAGGGTTGTGGATAACAGTAGTTTGGGGCTCCTGAGTGAGAACAAAATAGAGAAAGAAACAGTTCGCATTGGTAAGTACATTCTTACTAGTGTGAGGACAGAGCAGAGTGAGCCAGCTGACACAACTAACTAGTGACAAGAGCTTAAGCAATGTTAACTACTGTCAGAGGTAGCAGTGACAAGATCACTGATGAAAGATCTCCCTGGTGAGCCCATGAGATAGGATATCTCAGTACCCAGCAGCAGCATGCAAAAGACCTTATTCGCCATCAGTAAACAGACAAGGCTTTGAAGTCTGGAGACCTAAAGAGGCACTCACTGTTTCACAAAGTCCTATACCAGATAGAGCTTTCCTTTCTTCTTGAGTGAGTAGCCTGTTAATGTTTGTCCTATAAAAAACTGACCAAGGACACTAGAGATTAGAACTCTTTAAAATAATCTTGAATTCTTTGTGAGGATTTTTTTCCAGATGTATTGCCTTAAGAATTGATTATGGTGTCATCACTATAGTTAATAGTGTATAGTTAATACACAGATAAATACTCTTGGAAAATCGAGAACATTGTCCCATGCTTAAGAAAAGGTTATCCTAAGGAGTGTATTCGAAAGTCCACATGAAACTCTGCGGAATATTTAAAAGGTTCATTTAAAGGATTCTAGAACTGATCCCATAATCACTATAATTTGAGACATATTGCTGTTAAATGCCATGTGAGTCCATACCTAAATGAAATTTCAGCTTTATAAACTACATTTACAGATTTGCTTGTGAAGTCATGCTTTTCCAAGAAGAGAACATTTTTCCTTTCTGCTTTCTACCAGAGACTTGAAGAAATATTCCCAAGTGGAAAACAACAGTCAAATGACTGAAGTTGACAAAGATTCAGTGTCCATATATCATTGGCATGCTTGGCACTTTCATTGCATGATGTGGTAACTGAGAGTTACTGCAGCCCATTGAGAGTTTTCTCCTACTCTGAGAGCTCTCTGTCCTCTAGACCCTCCTCTTTACCACCTTTGTGCTGCAACACGTAAAGAACGTATTTACTACTTCCCTTCTTCCTTTCTCTGGCCAGAGGGGTGATCCACAGAGCTTTTTAACTCATAGATAACCTGCTACCTTGATGTGTCCTTTTCCTTTAAATGTTTTCAAATTGACCCTTCTGGTTAACCCAAGTGAAGTAATCCCTTAGTATGTTTTATTCATTTAAGATAATACTATAGAGGACAGTCAAAAATCAGAACTATTTCAGAAAACCCTAAATCAAAATATGGAATAATTTGAGCAAAATATTATGGAACTCAGAGTACTGAAGGGCAGCATTCAAATCTTGACTTTTATGTAACACTGCCTCAAAGTATTAAAATGATTTAGTTGTAAACAGTGTGAATGTGATTAAAATGGACAAAACCGCTTTCTCCCTGACAATTCAAAGTCCTATGCTACACATTTCATTCTTTGGATTAAAGTGAAACAGTGATAATTTAAAATACAACAAACAAAAAGCTTCAAACTGCCCAATGCCTCTTTATCTCAGAAAGTGAGGTCTTACAAAGCCCTGCTGTGTTTTAATGAGAGGGAAACGGTAGCTCTGAATAAGGTCTACATTTACTGTTGTCTAGCAATAATCCCCTTAGCTCTCCTTGATGTCAATATTTGCGTCATGAAAGGAGGAAACCATTGTTTGCATAATCTAGAGCTATCATCAGAAGAAGAGCTAAGAGCAACCAAAGCGCATTCTACTGTATTTCTAAGGCAGCATGCAACAATTTCAACTACAGAGACCACAGCTATCAGAATAATGTTCAACAAATGAAATGAGATCATCTCATGTTAGAAACACACTGCTTGGCAACTACCTTAACAAAAAGAAAAAAAAAGTGAAATCAAAGTTTTTTGTATCTTCGAAAGCAAAACAAAACCCAACAAAATGTTTATATACGTATATATATACATATATATATGTATCTATATAGTGAAAGCAAATGAGAGAAACAACAAAAAACAGTAAAGAACTCAAGAAGGGTTACAAAGAGTCCAGGTATACCAGCGCCGGGGTAGGAATATTTTCTTTGGGGCTGGTTACCACGTTGGCTTTGTTGTTTATCTGTAGGTATGCAGAAAATAGAAACAGAGACGCCTTAAACCCCTTGGTAGCCAATGTCTCTATATGCAGCATGTCTATATGGAGATATAGACATGAAAATAAAGAGCCACTGAAGATGAACATGAAAGACACAGTGATGCTTGATGGGAATGATAATCAATTCCAGTCTCTGATGGTCACACACAGGCTAGGACCGCATCTGTGATGGTGGAATGTAAAACAGACTTGGCTGCTTTGGCTGTGCCACCTTAGCCAACAAAGAACTGCTTCAGTGGAGCTCAAATCAAGTTCCAGAGTATGAAATAAATATAAACATTTTCATACTCTTCAGGTTGGATTCTGTTTCCCAGCTTCCAATTGTTCACTGTTATGAATACATTCCTTTTTTTTTTTTTTTCATTTTTTTTTCCCATTTTATTCTTGTTCCTGAAGTCACACATAGACTGTCTCTCTCTGGGAAGCCATCGTCACTTTGCTTCATAGGTATTCAATTAAAAACTTAGATCTCTGATGAAATGCTGGCTTTGTAATGTAATTTTTTAAATAATAAGTCTGGGCTTCCTTTAAAAAACACATCTTCCATTATAAATGACCAAACTGAACTCTTTACTATATTGAACGTAAAAAAAATTATTTTTCACAATTGTGTGAGAGGGAAACACCATGTCTTCCATCACAGTGTTACCGCTGTTGAAGCTTATATCTGGTAAGATCATTCCCTTCCTTTAACATAGTTGGGTTGACCTTAAAGAAAGATCATATCACAATGGAAGCCACACTGTGAAAGTAACTCAGAGAGTCAATAAGTATTACAATGGGTCCACAGAGAAAACTCTTTGTAGACAAGTGGCAACTGGAAATTACAATTGAGCTTGGGTGCTAAAGAACAAAACTAAAAAGTAATAACATTCATTTAAACTCATGCATGGTAACTTACATTATGGCTACCAAAGAGAAATATAAACTAACATTCATTCTCTTATACTCCATTATCTATGTATTTTTTTTTTTACATATTATTATCTAAAGGAACACATCCCATAATTTTAGTATAAATGTTCTTAAGGGCCTCAAAGAGAAAATCATACTGCATAAAAGAAATGAATACCAAATAAGTTCATAAGCAATTACACCCAGTTAATTGTTTGGACTTTCTGGAAGTTTTTTTTTCCTTTGTATTTTATACCTGTATATCATACTGATACCAGCACTGAGAAGAAGATAGAAGGTTAAAGAAATTAATTTAGGTATGTAATATTCTGTTTTTCTATTCATTCACGTTTGTGTGATTATTTAGTATCAGTATTATTCAAATAAGATACAACACTGTGCTCTGTGGCATGCAGGAAAAAAGAAAAAATTTTGTGCCCTTTACTGAAAAACTCTTTAAAGGTTAAATCATCAATCTCTATCTTGCAGATAGTCTAAAATTTTTCTTTAAATAAAAGCTCACAGAATTTAACATCAAATTTTTGCAACAGCCAGAAAGAGATAAGAAATAATGGAATTAAAGAAGGATCAAAAATTAGTATTTATATTAGTATGAAATACATGATAAAAGAGGAGGTATGCACGCACAGATCACTTCCTGTCAGGAAAAGTGTGCGGCAAAACACAGCTGACTTCTTATCAAATGAGCTGAGGCACTTACAATTGAAGTTTCATATATATTTAATATGCTACATTCAGTCTGTATCAGTGGATGCAAAAATATAAGAGGAATATATTGATATACTTTTATTTCTATTTTGAAGTAAGAGACTTAATTGTTTTCTAGAATGGTTGTGAAGAACTGATTTCTTTCGGTGAAAATGTCACACATGCACACCTATGCACACATACTTCTCTGCACAAACGTGCACACACACACACACAACACATGCCCGCCACACATAGGTACACAGCATACACACACCATCATGTCTTCCAACTGAAGGCCATTCTGCCTAGATGAGCCGTCCTTTATTATCAGGCACGGCAAACATCAGTTAAATGAATATGAGCCTCAACCACCACTTTTAGTGGTGTTTAAATAGGCAGTTACAAACTTTTTTAGTTAATGTAAAGAAAAGCTAAGTGGTCTTTTGTTACTATGGGAAGTCTTTTGAAGGTATTTGTAATAGTAATTAGTTGAAAAATAATAGGAGAATTTCTAAGTAAAAGGTTAGGAGGACTTCCTTTTTATTAAAGAGTCAAATATTAAGTATTAGTTAAACTATAAGGTGTCTTTTGAACATACCAGAACTTTGGCACTTTTGTTTATGAAATGTAGTTATTTTATGCTATGGAAACTATCTTTCTTTAACAAAACTGAATCAAACCAGATATTTAAATGATTCACCAAATTATTTTATGAGGCATGGGTAAAATATTCCTATTTTTCAGGTATTATGTTTATTCAGTCCTGAGGCTAATAAATGTTTCCTCTATAGGTGCTTAACGAGGATGGGTCCATTGTAAGCTCATTTTCACACTATTTATAAACTCCATGTAGATGTATTATGGTGTATCTGTATTAGGTTATCTGAGCTAAAAACAACTCCTATTTTAGTAATCATGATCATTGCTTAAAAATAATCCTATAATGTTTCTTTGCTTATCATTAAACAGACCATTATGTCATGTTCTCTTCAGTTTCAAGAGAAACCTGGACTCTGGTCTTACAAAAGATCCTTTGATGGCATATAAATAAAGGTATGAACTTTTCATATATTTAAAAAATTCAACTTCAAAGGTAAACAGTATGATGTGTATGTGGGTACTGTGTTTTGATAGTTACTTGACACTGACCTGTAATGGTCCTACACTTTCTCTATTTATACTAACTTAGGTAAATAAGAGTGTTTTTATTCCTTCCTAAGTGTGAATTGGCACAGGAGGAGAAATCTGGCAGATAGAGATCCTCACCATCATCTGAACACTCGAACTGGACTTCCTTTTCTGAATTGACCAGTCAAAGAGAAAGGGAAAGAAAAAAATATGACCGGTTGAATTTTTAAAGTGTCAAAGCATGGAGCACAGAATAAATTTCTCTTTAAGGAGGAACTATAAGCTGTCTAGGAGAAAAAAAAAGTTCTGGAAACATTTCTTTCTATATAAGGATGGTAGTGAAAATAAGTATCTCAATAGGAACTGTGAGCTCTGCATCTCTGAAAGGTACAGAAAAACATAGAACATTTGGAAAATTTTAAGTATCACATTTCCACCAATATAACATTGGAAAAAAGGGCAATATCAACTGTCACTACTGAAATTTAAACTGAATAAACTAAGCAAAAGGAAGAGAAAATTACAGATTGAGGAAAGCAATTGATAAAAGGCATATGCCATCATAATGGGAAACACAAGTGCATGGTCACCATAGCTCTGGAAATCCCCAAATCACACATAGACAGGAGATGAAGAAATGATTGTGCATGAGCATAAGAAGTGACAAATGATTTTCTATGTTATATTTTCAAAATGAACTGACCACCTGACTTTGGGTCAAGTTCAAATGCTAGAATATTAACTAATTCCCAAGAATGTTGAAGTGTTCATGAAGAATGTATGCATCTGCCCTTGGAAGAGAAAGAAAATGATTAAAGAAATAAAATATTTAGGTAATACTCTGGAAAGATAACAAACATAATACAAATATAAGGTTACATTCAATCAAAGGCAAATTCCCACAAAGCAAAATAGAATCAATAGAAAATACGTTGTATTACTTTGTTTAGAAATCCAAGAAACTAAAAATATCCTTTTGTTATCTTTCTGGAAAATATTTCTATACGTTTTTAGAATATTCACCTTGAGTATATGTCTCAATACCCTATTATAGAAGCATAGGAAAAATTAAGACCTTTATAAGAACTGCCCAAGCAGAGATATTTAATCATTTGACATTCTATTTCCCAGACCCTATGACTTGATTTTTTTTTTTTTCAGTCTATACATTTCAGCAGGCCTCCAGAATACAGCATAACTAGGGGCACCTGGGTGGTTCAGTCAGTTAAGTGTCTGACTTGGGCTCAGGTCATGATCTCACCCTTTGTGAGTTTGAGCCCTGCCTGGGGCTCTGTGGTGACAGCTCAGAGCCTGGAGCCTATTTCAGGTTCTGTGTCTCCCTCTCTCTCTGCCCATCCCCCACTCGTGCTCTGTCTCTGTCTCTCAAAAAATAAAAATAAATAAATAAATAAATAAATAAATAAATAAATAAATAATTTAAAAATTAATAAAAAAAAGATATAGCATAATGAGTCAGAAAAACATTTGGTTTTCATTGATTTTTCAGGTAACTGTGATAGTTTGGGACTGCAGTAAAGCACAGAGTATTTAGACATTCAGTTTCTACAACAACTCCATAAAAAAGTATTGTCAGATTATTTAATATTTAATAAAATAGAAAGAATACACCTTTTCTTGGCATAAATATTAGTCATCTTTATGTATGAAATTATTTTATACTTCAACCTGCATCTTTTACAGAAACTATAAAAAATACAAGCTGTGAAAACTTAAAAAATTTATTTAACATTTAAAAATTATCCAGCATCTGAAAGTCAGAACTGATTTTGGGAGTGCTTGTTTAACTTACCTTTACTCCATCTGGTTTCTTCAACAAACTCTTGGCTGCTGCAAAATGAGAGTAAAATCATTTCAGCGAGTTATCCATTGAAACCCATGCCAGGTAACAAATCCGGTTATTGTTTCTCTCTATCACCTTTACTGAGTTATGGCCAACATATGCCAAATTATCAAGATCACACTGATGAGCGCGAGCTTACAGGACACTGAAATACAGTATCACTTTTCTTGGTTTTGCCACATCAAATTTAGAACTAATTCTTATTTAGTTCATTGCATATAATTGAACACCGTGTCAGTTATGTTATTATTGGACTTTATGTCACTGTTGGTTGCGAAAAGGATACTGGAACTTTAACTGGACTATGCTTTTGTAATCCAGAAAGTTGATTTCAGTCTTCAGACATCAGCTTACAGACTGTATTACATGTTCATCCACACTACAAGTATGGTGACCATCTCAGTTCTGCCACTTAAGCCCCTCTTCCTAAAGGTTTGAAAATTTGCTCCGGTGAAATAACATCCTTTTTAAAATATACATGTATTTGAAGTCAGAACTTCCATTTTTACAAAAAAAAATATTAATAACAATTTAAAATGAAGTGGTATATTATTGACCTAGAGCAAAATTTTTAAATTTTAGCATATGACCTTTAAAAAAGGCATTATGTACTCTTTTATACTTCAAAATCAGAATAGAAAGCTTTGATAAACAAAAGCCTTTTACTTCAAAAAATTAAAAATCAGAAAATCTGAGGTGAGATATAAAACAAAACAAAATCTTCAACTAAATCAGAGAACTCCTGAAGCATATAGTCTCAGATAAAACTTCATCTTCCCGGAGGGGAGCTTTTAGCATTTCTCCTGTTACTGAACTTCTTGAGTATATTAGAAGATGAAGTCATCCCTTAAAAAAATATACTTAGGAATGGGTATATTCATACACGGTGAGCAGATTATATAATTGTCAATGACAAGTAGTACACCAAGTGTAGAACATTTATGATGATGCAGAACAAGGTACATACTTGTGTTTCCATTTAATGTTAATTGCATGTATATTTGTATGTATATATGTGTGTGTGAGTGTGTGTGTGTATATATATATGTAGGTAGTTAAGTATATCAGAATAGACTTTGACATCTGAAATGGAAAAACCTAGCTATAATAAAACTGCATGAACATGTAATTTCCTGACATCCACTTGACTTGGGATATTATTTTGATATCACTTTGGTATAATTTTAAATTTGTTTAAGATAGAAAACTGTTAATTTTATTTAGTCTTTAGCAACAAAGCTATTAATTTATTATTAATTGAGATTGTAAGAATTGTTGCCTTAGCTGTAGTACTATTTGCCTGGAGTTAAAAAGCAATATTAAGTAAATCCTGTGGCAGTTAATAGGTTAGAAAGCAAACTCAGAATAGTTGAAATTGCAATAGCAAGCAAAGAGAAGACAATGATTCAGGGTAAGCAGGGATTTGGCCTGAAAGATGCAGAAATGTCCCTTTTGGTTACTATTCACCTTACCTCACAAGAAATACATTCCACATAAAGGGAGAAAAGAAAAAAATAAAAACAACTTTATAACCATATACTTATGGACAAATTACTTTAAAGAGCATGTTTGCTAATGAAACAGAATGAATAAAATATTCAAAACTAAAATGCAGTATATCAAGTACAAGATGTAACTGGGTCCATTGTTATTCAGTTGGTTTTGAAGTGATGGATAAAAAAAAGGTTGCCTTTCATGCTGAGACATCAGAAACAATATAAAATTCACATATTAGTCATGAGTTTTTAGTTTACACAATGATGAAAAGGAAAATGTGATGTAAACAAAAAGCGTCTATACATGACTGTATACATTTAAAAAGGCCCAATTTACGGCTAACAGTGTATTTAAGACTTTAACAAAATACACAATCTTAATACTGGACACTTTTTTCAAGTTAATTTGCCTTTAACAATATATATTAATAATCCTACCTCTTAGTGATTCACTAGTGTTTGGGCCACAGTGAAATATTTATTTGAATATAGTATACATTAGTTAATATTTAATGAGATGATACTGAACTCACCCATATAAATGTCAACTATGTTTATCAACTGTTCATAAAACAAGTAACTTGACAAAGGCAGTGACAAGGTTTTATCACACCAAACTGGACAAAATACATGCATTTGACTAACATAGTCCCTCAATCTGTAGCATTACTCATTGTATTCTTATCATTGGTGTTGTTTAATAGGTCAATGGAAGCCTTTGGAAAGCCTCCTATGGTTTCATATAATACATAACTAAATATAATGGGGGACAAAGGTGACCATTTAATATAGTTGTAAACTAACTAGAAATTGGTTGAGAAGGTTGTAGAACCCTTGATAATGGTATGGATCATCACCTGATAGCACTGTAATTCCCAGGAGTTAAGTATGTCCTGGGATAAATAATGGAAGAATAGCTAGATCATTTGATGACACATATCACCCTTATGTAAACAGTAAACAAAGCGAAGTGGTGGTATTTTTGGCATAATTGGTTGATAATCCTTCTAAGTCTCAACAGCCACTTTAACAATGTAACTTTCTTGCACTTCAGTTCCTCTTATACGTAAGACTGATTAAAATTTACCAAAATTTGCTTTTTGGAAACCTGGTCCTTTGAGATAATCTACTGAATAAGGAGGTTCCAAGATTCAAATACTTTCTGGACATAATATATACTTTATGTCCATTTTAGAGAGTCACCCCTATAACAAAGAAATGGCTTAGCTTCTTTCAGCCAGCCCATTATTTCAAAAAAAAATTTATCATGGAATCATTTTGAGGAACATTTATTATCCTATATTACTGTAAGGTAGGGTTCTCTGTAAATTCTGGAGTTTAGATACCTTTGAAATATGCAACCATTCTTACAGTGTGCCAAGATACAACTGTACTTTGGAAAGAACTTGGGACTAAAAGAACTGGGTTCCTCAACAATGCTCTTCTGTTAAGAATCTCACTTATTGGGATTTCCTATGAGAATGAGACAAACACAAAAACCGTATTTATAGTTAGCAGTTGATGAAATATCAAAGAACTAATTCTAAGTTTGAAATACTGAGCTTCAAGAGGAGGAAGTACATATTTCGACAACTTGTGTGCACCCCAGTACAGATGGCAGATGGGTTTTGAGTCCTGCATAGCACTGACCAGGGGCTGCTTGAGTGCTCTTGTGAAGGGCGTACTCATGTGCCTAATGTCTCTGTGGAGACAGCACCCAGGCAGATTCCTGATGATAGACACTCTGTAGAAGGAATCCATGCCACATATTTGTTATCCCTGAACAACAGTGTTTTTATAATTACTAAGTTTTTCTTCAATTCCAAACTGACTACTGAAGAGGAGAGCAGTGGATAAGGAGAATTCTTAACACGTGTACCTGAAAAATTCCTCGTAGCCAGCATAGTTGTCAAGATGGCGCCCTATCAGAAAATAAGAATTCGAAATTAATGTTGCCTCTGCAAATCTTGAACCTAACAAGCAGTCTTTGATAACAAATCTTCTCCTAATGTTACTTTTAGTTAGGGGATTTTTATCTGTTTTTGTTTTTTGGTTTCCTGAGAGCAGCAGGCCTATGTCTCACATTCAGCTGGGGCCACCCTCAGGTGTGTGGCCAGGTTCCAATTATCAAACTGCACAGTTGCTTTCCTCTGAAGGGAAGAACCACAGCACACACTGCCACAGAGATCCCAGCTCTTCATTGCAGGTTTCATTCCAGCATCTATTACATTTTCTCAAGACCCAGAAGAGGAGGAATAAGAGTTCTGAGGTCCGCACATTCAAAAGCCTTTGCTGTAAGTTATTTTCTTCACAATTTCATTTCTCACTCTGCTAAGTCCACCTCCTCACACAAATGTATAATTCCTTACCTTTAGTTTTCTTCTAGCATTAAATTTCTTCAGGCAGTCTACCGTCTCCTGTCTGTGCATCATGGAAGCAACAGTAGAACGTTGCTGGAAGAGGAAGAAAAGAAACTTAACTTAGGGTAATTAAATCATACTAAGCATTATAGCATTCTCAACTTCATCCAATCTGCATTAATGGTGCCTAAACCCTTACAATGAACTTGTGAGTATTCACTTGCAAAAGTTCCCTCCTAATGGATGATTAGCTTTGCCAAAACTATTTATGACTAAGATGCAACATTTATCTATAGAAAGCATAGATATGAATATCAATAATTCCCGCAATTACCTTTATTTCAATGTCTTTAATTATATTTCTATCGGACTGCCTTTCATTTACTCAGTACCATACTTACTGCCCTAACATTTGACAACCTTAGAAATGTAGTGGAATCTCTACATCCCCTCCAAATTTCACAGTTTTTCTTAGCACATTTGAAGTATAATCTGTCTACTATGGCCATTCTTTCTTGCTAGTTTAACTTAACTACAAGCTTCCAAATCTTGATGTTGTTGTTGTTGTTGTTGCTATTGTTGCTGTTTTTCCTAAAGCTGCCTAATGGTAAATAATTGAACTTTGTCTAATCTCTACTGGAATATAGTTAATTTTGGTGTCATTTTCTTATCCTCTGTTCATGAGTATTATCAATAACTGGTAGGAGAAATACTTATTCCTTTTGTTACTGTAGGCAATATTTATCGATCTATGTAAATCAGATTTTGTTACCAAAACAGCATTTATTACCATTATAAATTTATTTTATTAAATAACTCGAGTCAAAAATTCATTCATTTTTAGTTTCATCTTTTTCTATAAAAATTATTTTAAATCCATGAAAAAAATTTTAAAGAATGATTCATTTTTAATCTTAGTTCCTAAGGTCTTTGGAGAATTGTCACTTACACAGATCCATGGGTGTTTCAGTGCCTCTGAGGCTGTGATACGCTTGGCAGGATTGATAGTAAGCATTTTATTGATTAGGTCTTTGGCTTCAGGAGTCACTGTGTCCCACTCTGGTGATGGAAACTTCAAAAATACAAATTTATAAATAGTTTCAAAAATAGATACATTCAATTAAACAGGGAAGAGCCAAATAAACTAATCATTTCTTTAAGTAGTGGGTTTCTTCAAAAAACTTACTCTTTGTATAAGTTAAATTGTATCTACATGTAGATAAATCTATATAAATGTGTATATATATCCCCTTATGAATATATTTACATATATAAAAGATAAGTAGCTAATAAGTGATAAGTATATACACTAAACTGCATATTATACCTAGTAAATGTATTTTAATGTTTCAAAAAATAAATTTAAAGATCTTCTAGTCCTTTCAAAGGATCTTTATTTTGGTTTGAAAATAAGATTTTACACAGTCTTTCTCATAATTATTTGTAAACATCAATAAAGCTGGCAGGTTGTCAAATGTGTTGATGTCATCATGCTATTACACCAAGATTCAAAATGAAGTATTATAAGAAAAAATGAGGTATTACATACTTTCACACCTCATGATCAGTAAGAGTAGAAATAATAAAAGAGCTTCCGTTGCTGGTGCCAAAACTGACCTACTAATTGTGGCTATTTGGAATATAGTAGTGAGAAGAAATCTAAGACTACAAGTGCCTCAGCAGGATTTCATTTTAGCACTTCAGAAAAGTTAATCTACTTAATGACAAATTTCATCAAAGTTCTTAAAAGTAACCAACATTCAAAACTTCTATAAGTAATCCATTTGTGTATTAATAACTATATAATAGCTATCCTAAGTGTATTTAAATTTTTTGTTGATAATTACGTAGCCTCATTTTCACATTATTTATTAGTAGAGATACTATAGCTATCCTAAGTGTATTTAAATTTTTTGTTGATAATTACGTAGCCTCATTTTCACATTATTTATTAGTAGAGATACTATTGTTCATAGGTTAAGAAAAATTTACATCAGTTTCTAAACAACAGACAGAATATCAGGTTCTTATTCCACTTCACGGATTTTTATAGACAATCTTGGAACAAAAGTCACTGTCACTATGTCATGGACTTTAGTTCACTTTTAGTAGTTGTAAGATGGGTACTTTGTGAACCATTGGTAAAATGAAATATGAAAAAAAATGATACTGACTCTTTAATACTTGAAATGTTACCAGTTTAACAACTGTCATTTTAATTCCATAAGTTATTTTGGGCAGCTATGAAAACTTGCCAATGAAGAGATATTCAAGCTGTTCCTCCTTGAGGTACAGATATTCTGATAGCAAATTAGGAGCTGGTTCAGCCTGAATAAAGGTGGACCTTTATCTCATTTTTAAAAAAGTTTCCACAAAGTCATTCCTCCATAGTCATTAAGCAGTGCATCTGCAGAACTATGTCTTGCCAGGGGGGTGCCTAGTTGTAGTCTGCAAAGATGATGAATGTGCTAGCTGTGGCCATGTAAATCTTAATTTGGCCCAAATATTAGTCTGACTAGATAGAATGGGATGCTTCAAAATTAAAAGAATATGCATTTTAAATTCTTGCTATACCCACATCCATCTATATAGAACATTTTAACAGAAAGGTGCTGCTGAATTCATGAGACCTGATTTAATATAACAGAGATTTTTTATTTTATCTTCTCTCACTTCCACACTGAGCTTTTAACTTCTGCACAGAAGACGGACCCAAAATTTCCTACGACTTAGTTGCTCCGCTTAATAATATATCAAAAGCATCTCTAAACCTTGAACTCTAATTTCCAGAGGGATGTGTGAGAAGCTACCAAAGGTGGTAGTAAATCATATTTATACACATATTTGTCAAAGGAGAGAAAATTATTATCAGTGAACACAAAGTTAAGCCATAAAGAGAAAATAGATAAGGCTTTACTTTTGAGATTTAGAACCTAATTCATACTCACTACTTTCAAATATTCTAATTATAAATGAAATATGTTGGAACTGTGATTTTCAAGTATATTAAATTGTGAAACACATTCTTCAAATGAAAGTTTCCACAGAAGCCCATGAGGTAAATAAGACTAAAAAAATCAAGCTGACACAATGGAATGATGTTCTATTTGATACATAGATCACAGCAAAATATTGTTGATACATGATTTAAAATTATGTGATAAACATTTGGGAATATAATTCAACTAAACAAGCACTAATCATTTCTAAAGCAAAAATCTTTTAATTTTTATATGTTTTAAAATGTACTAAGATCCAAAAATTTTGAGAAGCGAAGTCCTTCCTTAGAGACTTCCAACTATTTTCCTTTCAATCTTAGGAGATAGTGAACTAAAAGGAAATACAAACTAAACACATACGCTGCTTTTCTTACACTTTATCTCCCTCTCCCTAGGATTGAGAAAAATAATTAGAGAAATTGTTGAAAATTATACTTTAAAGTGTAATGAAAAAATTTTGTTCTTGGTTAATAAACAAAAAAAAAAATGCTCATCTACACTATATGAACATTTATTACATACATCATAAGCTCCAGCCTTGATCTGCTGATAGAGTCTGTGTTGGTCTTCATCCCAGAAGGGTGGATATCCCACCAGAAGGATATAGAGAATGACACCTAGACAGAATGAGCATATTAACATTATGTTAAGTCATTCAGGCAACAATAAATTAAATGTGGCAGATCCACATGATACTTAAGCCACATCCATTCAAAGAGAGGAAATTGGGTACTTGGAAAGCTTCAGAAAGACATGCTCTGATCTACTCTGAAACATTCTGTGGAGGGCGAATGCTCCTCTTCTTATGCTCATGAACTCTGATAGTATATGGCAGTCCAAAAATTTCTCTGTGCACTTTAAAAGAATGTGTATTCTGTTGTTTTTAGATGGGATGTTACATCTGTATCTGTTATGCGCAACTGGTCTAATGGGTCATTCAAAGACACTGTTTCCTTATTAACTTTAGAACCAAAGAATTCTAAAGAGGCACAACAGATCAATACCTAAAGATGAAACTTACCTGTCATCGGGGTGATATATTGATATCCGTGATGAAGACTTGTTTTGTGGCCTAACATATGATCTTTCCTAGAAAAGGTTCCATGTCAAGAAGAATGTGTATTCTCTTGCCTTTGGGTGGAATATTCTGTACACATCTGTTAAGTCCAGGTAGTCTAACATGTGGTTTATGGCCAATATTTCTTTATTGATTTTCTGTCTGGATGATCTATCCATTGACGTAAGTGGGGTATCAAAATCCCCTACTATTACTGTATTGCTGTCTATTTCTCCCTTTAGGTCGTTGATATTTGTTTTATATATTTAGGGGCTCCTATACTTACGTAATGTTGGGTGTATAAATATTTACAAATGTTATATCCTCTTGTTGGATTGACCCCTTCATCACTATGTAATGCTCATCTTTGTCTCATTACAGCCTTCATTTTAAAGCCTACTTTGTCTGATATAAGTATAGTTACTCTAGCTTTCTTTTGGTTTCCATTTGCATGAAATAGTTTTTCCATCCCTTCACTTTCAGACTGTATGTCATTACATCTGAAGGGTAGGCAGTATAAATTTGTTTTTGTTTTTTTAATGCATTCAGCCACTCTATGTACTTTGATTGGAGAATTTAGTCCATTTACATTTAAGGTAACTATTGATAGGTACATACTTTTGGCATTTTGTTCATTGTTTTCTGGCTGTTTTTGTAGTTCTTCTGTGCTCCTTTTTTCTTCTCTGCTCTCTTCTTTTGTGGTTTGATGACCTTCTTTAGAGCTATGTTATATTTATTTCTCTTTTTCTCTTTTGTATTTACTACAGGTTTTTGCTTTGTGGTTATCATGAGGCTTAACAAGTTCTAATTGTGACAGTGTACTTTAACTTAGTAACTTAAGTTTGATCTTATTCTAAGGCTTATAGTTTTACTCTGCCCCATCCTACATTTTGTTTTTGATGTCATAGTTTACTTGTGTATCCCTTCACTAATTATTATAATCATTGTTTTTTACTACTTTTGTCTTTTAACCTGTATACCAGCTTTATATGTGATTAATCTACTATCTTTATTATGTATTTACCTTTCCAATGAGACTTATTCTTTTATGTTTTCTTGTTACCGATAAGCAACCTTTCTTTTCAGCTTTTAAAGATTCCTTTTAACATTTCTTGCAAGCTGGTTTAGTTTGATGAACTCCTTTAGTTTTTGTCCAGAAAACTCATTATCTCTCCTTCAATTTTGAATAACTTTGCTGGGTGGAACATTCTTGATTCAAAGTTTTTGTTGTTGCTGTTGTTGCTGTTGTTGTTGTTGTTTCTTTTGGCAGCTTAAATATATCATGCAGCTTTCTCTGGCCTGCAAAGTTTCTGCTGAAAAACATACTGATAGGCTTATGAAGCTTCCCTAGTACACAACTAGTTGTTTTTCTCTTACTGCTTTTAATATTCTCTCATCTTTAACTTTTGACATCTTAATTATAATGTGTCTTGGTGTGAGTTTCTTTGGTTTCATCTTATTTGGAAATCTGAGCTTTCTGGAACTGGATGTCTGTTTCCTACCCCACGTTAAGGAAGTTTTCAGCCATTATTTCTTCAAACACGTTTCTGCCTCTTTCCTCCTTATAGAACCTCTGTAATGTGAATGTTGGTCTGCCTGATGTTGTCTCATAAGCACCTTAAGTTATCTTCACTTTTGCCTTTTTTTTCCTCTGTTGTGACTGGGTGAGTTCCACCAGCTTGGTTTCATGATAACTCATCCTTTCTACTACTTCATGTAATCTATTGTTAGTCACATTCTCTGTGACTTCTATTTAGTACTTTCTTTTATTTTTCATCTCTTTGTTGAAGTTCTCATTGTGCTTATCCATTTTTTTCCCAAGTTCAATGAGCATCTTTATGAGCATTACTTTAAGCTCTTTATCAGGTAAATTACTTATCTGTATTTTATTAAGATTTCTTCTAAAGTTTTATCTTATTCTTCCATTTGGAACATATTCCTCTGTTTTTTCATTTTATTTGACTCTGTATTGGTCTACAGAGTGGATAAAAAAACCACTTTTCCCAATCTTTTTTTTAAATTATTTTTTTAACGTTTATTCAGTTTTGAGAGAAAGAGAGAAGGCATGAGCAAGGGAGGGGCAAAGAAGGACGGAAACACAGAATCTGAAGCAGGCTCCAGGCTCTGAGCTGTCAGCACAGAGCCTGATGCGGGGCTTGAACTCTTGAAGCATGAGATCATGACCTGAGCCAAAGTCGGCCATTTAACCGACTGAGCTACCCAGGTGCCCCCCACCTTTCCCAACATTTAAGTAGTGGTTTTGTGTAGAAGATGAAACTTGTCTTTCAACTCTACCCCAACTCTTTGTCATCTCTCAAACCTTTGCTCTTCTCCAAAAAGCCTACTATATTTTTATTAGCTCTTAGTAGGTGAGGATGTGCCAAGACCCACTAGTAACTGAAAGGGAAAGATCTCAGCACCTAGGTTCAGACTGTTTGGAATCCGGACCTTCAGATAGCAGGTTTTCAAAAATTATGCAAATATATACAGTCCTGTGGGACTACAAGCATAAGCCCTACTGACCAAGCAATTTGATGTGGTCCCATGGGTGACAGTCACAAAAATCAGAGCTTCAGATGAATGCATAATATCTTTCCTGGGAGATACTAGCAAGCTGAAACAAGGCAAAGGGAGAGTGCCAAGATGGTATCCACAACCTACATTCCTTGAGAGCAACTCTGTAGTCCACTAGATGTATATCAATTCTGAAACTTACTCCTCAGGCCAAAGTTCCAGGAAAAGCCAAGATGTCTTCTTCACAGAAAGATTAGAAGGACGTGTGTCTAAATCTGCTGTTTGTGCAGTGCCCTGGTGTGGCATCTTGCCAATAACTTTCTCTACAATTTCCAACTGTGGGGCCTCAGAATGCAAGTCCCCATAACCAGCCAGGCAATCAAAGGGGCATGCCCTGGGAGGCAGCTGCAAAAAAACAGGGCAGTAAATGTAAAAACCAGGACACCAGCTGTATGCAAAACTTTCCTCCAGCAGACACTGGAGCTCTGGAGTGTGGCAGAGGGTGAGCATGAAGACAGTGGTACTCTCTGAGGTCTCTGAAAAGGATTATAGGCATTCCTTAGATGTGTGTTTAATTAGAAACCTGCTCCTCAGGCTGCAGCTATGATGGTTAGTTAATAGGTGCCCTTCACAGAAAGATGAATCTCCTAGGTCTATTACCTCTTGCTATGCTGTGTGGGTAGTGGCCATTTAAGAACTATCTCTCCATCGGTTACAGTCCTAGAGGACCCACAAGCATAAGCTCCACTGACTGACAGAGCCAGGCAATGTGGAGGTGTCACCTGACAGCAGTTGCAAAAATCAAGGTTCCAGACAGGGGTATGAGCTCCTCCCTGGGTGATGCTGATTATTACAGTCTCACAAGACAAGGAACACAAGGCCCCATGGCCTCCAGAGCCAGCCAGCCAGGAGGCATCCCCTGGGCAGCTGCCACAAGATCAGGGCATCAGTCACATGAAAAAGCTTCTTTCCTGGTGCTCTGGAGCAGCAAAGGGAAAGCATGGCCAAAGGAGAGCATGGACACAGTACTGCCAGCCTCCACCCCAGAGAATACTCCAGCAGGCTCCTAGATATGTGTTTTTAATTAGATGCCTGCCCCACTGGCTGACATTTTAATAAAAGCAGGTCAACCTCCTTCACTTGATGTCTGGGTGCAATCAGGCTGCCTGTGAGCTGGGCCCTAGGGCAGGTATGTCCAAGCATCCAGGCCCCTTAAGAGCTGTCTTACAGATCATGATAGTGTTGTGCATCTGGTACATGAGTCCGCTTTCAAAATTAGACATTCTTGGTGCTCATCTCTCAGGTGCAGGTCCTTAAAGTTGAGGTCTTGGATATGGGGTTCGAACCATTTACTCCTCAAGGAGAAGCCCAGGTTTTGAGTTTTCTCTTAATTGTGGATCACCAAGCTATGGGCAGGGTTTACAGTGAGATTGTGTCCCAGTCTCTCCTACCCACTTCAGTGTGGTTTTCTACTCTTTTGCCAGTGTCTAGTCAACACTGACAGCCTTTGCCCTTTTTTTTTTTTTTTTTTTTTAATTTTTTCATATGGAGCTGGAGAGTCTGTGTATCTATGGGAGGAGGTGAGTTCAGGATCTTCTAAACTTGCCATCTTGAACCAATCCCCTCCTACTTCGGAAAAGTTTATTGGCCTACCTAAAGTCTTTAGTTTCTGTCACTGCTCTGACCTCTATTGATTATTTTTCCCTTGCTGCTTTCCCTTAAAGCATGGAAACCAAGGAAAGAGGGTCAGACAGATAAAACTTTGCCTGGCATGGCCTAGGATTCCTTTTATCTCTTACCAGTGTTGGTCTCTTGGGTTTCTTTAACTTTCCTTGTTAGGAAAATATAGCCCTTATCCATCAGATTTGTCATCTTTATACAATAGACACTGTGGGAGCTAAAATGGCTTTTAAACAATAGTTTAATCACCCTAGACTGTCATAGCCTGCTTCTGGAAGTTCAAGTTCAAAAGCAGATTCTTAAATTCATGTGAATCACTACCAGAGTGGAACAATTTAAACAACATTTAAACATTATTAAATAAAAACCTAACAAAACTTTAAAATCAAGGCTGAAAATAATTTTACTATAGTGGATTTAAAAAGAAAAAAAAGGCTATGAAAAGAAAAATCACAGTATATTGTGAAAAATCTTAGCCTACTGATACTTCATCTTTGCAACATAAAAAGGTATTTTTTCCATTTCTCTCTACATTATAAACAACGTAAATTGATTTAAATTTACTTTTTTATTATTTTTCTATCTAACACATGCATCTAATAATGAGGATCGTGATGAGTGTCTGTGTTTGTGTTCCCAGGAGAGAGGTAGAAGAAGGGCTGTACCTAAGTAGTTTTATCTCTTAGTTATGGTTTGGGGGTAAATATGAAAATTAGTTTTTTTAATTATTTTTCATGTTTACTTATTTTTGAGAGAGAGAGAGAGAAAGGAAGCACATATGAGAGCTAGCAAGGGAGGGGCAGAGAGAGAGGGCAACAGAGGATCCAAAGAGAGCTTTGCAATGACAGCAGTGAGCCTGATGTGGGCTCGAACTCATGAACCTTGAGATCATGGCCTGAGATGAAGCTGGACCCTGAACTGACTGAGCCACGCAGGTGCCCCAAAGAAAATTAGCTCTGTAATGGCAATAGTTGATATTAATTTTTTAATTCGACATTTTTCTAATAAACATTTGAAGTAGGCTGTTATGAAGTTATAAAACAGAGACAACTGAGACATTTAGCACTCTGAACCTAGGGTAGGTTGCAAGGCTGGCCTGCTTCAGAGGTTTTGTCCTGCAGTCCTGCTGGCTGGCACTGATGTGGTATGTCTCTACAAAGGGGAAGGTTCATAGATACCTCGTTCCCCAAGAAATGGCAACCACTACATAGATAAATGCCCACAATTTAATTGCTTGATTGAGGAGTTTCTACCAAAAAATTTTCTTTACTAAAACAATAACACAAATATAAAAGATTTAAAAACATTCAGGCCAGAAGATTTAAAGAAAAAAAATACATGAGCACTATTTACACTGATGTTTACTTCTCAATGCCTATTTAAATAAATACTGGTTTGTAAGCTTATTTTGATTTGCTCATTAGATTGGAGTCTGAGGCCTTCCTGAATTAAATGCTTTTTTGGAGTTCTATTTTCTGTAAGTATAGAATAACTATGAGAGTCATGGTATAATAATACATTTTATTGTAGGTAACATTTTTTGAGTAGCTACATCTGCATTAGTGCATTACCTTATTTACTCCCTGTACAATGCTGAGGTAGATAAATGTTATTGTCTCCATTTTACAGATGAGGAAATGGTTTGAGAACTTATATGAAATAACTGTTTCAGCCACAAGCAGGCTAGAGCTATTTTTTCTTCATCTATGAAGACAAATGCATTTTAAATTTTAAATTGTTTGTGTTGTGTAATTGAAAGGCCTTGACCACTAGTAAGGTTTCACTTTGGTACTGTCTTAAATGTTCCCTGCAGCCACTTTTTCCTTTAGCTATGCACTTTATTAAAGTTTTTATTGTCTAACTGAGAGTCTTTGCCCCATTCCATTTTACTTTTTTCTTGTAAGCTTAATTTATAACCCTAATATTTTACCTTCCTCTCCTAGGTCAGAGAAAAAAAATGAAAAAAAAAATAGAGTTTCTTTTCTTGCCCTAAAACTAAGTCAGTAAAATCTTTAAAAGCTGGTCAAAATCTTCTTTTTTTTTTTTTTTTTTTTTTTTTTGTGAGAGCACTTCAGGGATGAAGATATAATCTCCAAAATTTGAATGTTTCTTAGGATATTATTGGCCTTTAATGATTTCTACCTAGATATTTCATTAGGGGTTACAAAAAAAGATATTTCAATTCTATTACACCTTCTTTAGTCTAAGAACAACTTATTTCATCGATTATTTGGTGACCTTGTTGTCAGGTTCATACAGGAAAGGTAAAGTAACAGACTTTTGTTTCCTCCTTTATGAATTGGTTTTTGAAATAATTCGAAATAATTCGAAATAATTTTGAAATACATTGTTTCCCCATTAATTAATCCCCTAATCCAAGGTTAGGATTGCTACTGTAGTTTGATTATCATCATGAATGCATGGATTTAAACTTGATGTGTTTCAATCTATTACTGTTATTTTTCTCATTTAACTTTTAATTGTCCTATCTTTAACTAGAAGTCGTCTCTTCAAGTTGGCTCCTGAGTCGTGTTCGTATCTAGGTAGAGATCATCAGAAGCTACTAACATCATGAGACACATCCAACCTTTGGAGGTCATATCATCCCTGATATGTTCTTGCAAAAAAAAAAAAAAAAAAGTCTGTGGTCTTTAACAGTTTTCTGTCTTTCTGCTATAACAAGATGCACCTGTATCATGTGCTTTTCCTAACCTAGACTTGGAATTAGTTCCTTTCACAAGGAATCATGGTTCCTTACCATGGTAAACATTATGTAGAGACCAATATCAGGTACTCTGTAGGGGTGCTCTGTGGGAACTGCAGGTTTCTTCAACAAATAAATGGAGAAATGAGAAGGGGGGTGAGGAGGAGGAAAGATAGAGAAGCAGAAATTACAAATTAAAAGAGACCTAAGAGGGGCCCCTGGGTGGCTCAGTCACTTGAGTGTTCAACTCCTGATTTTGGCTCAGGCCATGATCTCATGGTTTGTGAGTTCCAGCCTTACATCAGGCTCTGTGCTGTCAGTGTGGAGCATGCTTGGGAATTCTCTCTCTCCCTGCCCTTTCCCCCTCGTGTGCACTCACTCTCTCTCTCAAAAATAAACTTCACAGAAAAAAGGGGGGGGACCTAAGACAGCAAACTAATAATAAAATTATGAGACAAGAGGGCAAACTGCCAAAAAAATTACTAGTTATTTGATGGTTTTAAGCAGTAATTATATTAAATTTTAAAGTACTGTTATTATTGTCATTCTTTTAAAAGAACCCTTTTCTTTTAGAGACACACATTATGGTATGTATAGATATACCGATATTATATTTATATTTGACTAAAATAATCTTGGGGAGGAGGGATGAGTTGGGTGGTGTAGATGAAATAGGATTAGCTGTCATTTAATTATATTATTCTACTTTTGTATACTTCGAAATTTCCAAAATAAAAAGTTAAAACAACTATTTTGACACAGCTTCATATAACATTTAAAAGTGGAAGTTGAACTAGTTTTCACTGTCATTTGAGCTTGGGCAATGCTAGAGATATTTGATTAATAAGAGTTGAGAAGCACTGATTACTGATTAGGTATAAAGATTACATTATCAAGAACATTCAAAAATAATGTTAATAAAAGCTGGAGTTAGAAAAATGATTAAACCTATAATAACATTAATGATTAAAACATTCTAGTCGCTGCTCTGATGAAAGGAGAGAGAAAAAAGCAATATTCAAAAACTCCAAAAAGTCAGTGGGGAGTTAATGGAACAATCTAACAAGACATCCACTTAATACTCTCACTAAATAAAGGGCATACTGTGAGTGGAGTTTGGAAATGTACAGTTAACTATACAAAGAATAAGTATGGCTCCCTTTTATATTGCAATACCTTATGCAAAAAAAAATCACCATGCAATTCAAATAGGAAAAAGTGTTTAACTAACTCTGACCTAAAGAGACAATTATGGGAAGAACAAAGATCTAGAAGATCAAGGTCAGCAAGATAGGAAGTTGTTTTCCAGATGATGGTAACTATGCCATATAGTAGGGGTGGCAAACAGGTCTTCCAGCACCAGGAAGAGATGAATGCCTGTGTCCACACTGTGTATGGGGCAGGTGGGTAACCAGGGGAGAGCATGTGTCCATCACTTGACAGGTACAGCTGTTATTTAAGAGCAAAAGTATCTTGTTATTAGTTCTCTCAATTGCTTTAGTGAAATTTCCTGATAATAAATTATAAAGATAAATAATAAATGTCAACTCCCCCCCTCCCAAAGTAAAAGGTTCAGCAATCTGGGCAAAACATCTGTGAACCACCTGTTTGCAACCTCTGCTATATTGTGTAAGAATCCTAAAATTTGCTGCCCTAAAGAAAACTGCAACTAGCTAGCATGATGCTGTTCGATGTTGGTGTGCACTAGAATAACCTAGCAAGCCTGATAAAATGCAAATTCCTGAGCCTCACCACGAAGAATCTTATTCAGTGATTCTCTGGTGCATTCCAGAAAATTGAATCTGGTAAGTACTCAGGTCACTTTGAAACATGGGTCCATGTTTCTAAAACATCAGGTTAGGGACACCATAACACTGTGTCTTGAGAAATCTAATGGAATAGGTAAGTTCAAAGTAAGACAATATTGGTAGGGGCTATAATTAGGAGTAAAGCTCCATGGATAGAAGACTAATGAGGATATAGGTCATAAAGGATGAAGGCAACAGAGCCTTGTAATTGTGAGGCATATCTGTGATGGCCAAGTGTAAGGTAATCACGGAACTGGTAATCATAAGCAACAAAGTTGACCAGTGTAAGGTAATCATACCAACAAACTGCTTGAGATTTCAAAATTGTAAATACTTTCTTAAAAAGTGCTTGATGCTGATTTATTCCAGTGAAATAAAAGAAACAAAAAAAACAGCAACACAATCTCTAAGGAAATGGGAACCCTTAGCAAATATACGCTCTGAGGCCCAGTAATCACACAAATGCTGAACTTAGTGACCATGCTTCTTAATATATTCCATAATATTCCAAAGGCTCATCAAAAGTCATGGTATATTCTGTGATAGTCACTAATTTATTATCACTCATAACTGTTCTGATATCTAATTCAGACAGAGACGTAGTAAGACAAGAGTGTGTGTGTGTGTGTGCGTGCGTGTGTGTGTGTGTGTGTGCGCGTACGCGCATATGTGTGTGTTGGCTAGGTTTATATGGGCTTACATTTGAGCCAAAATGTAGAAGCAAGTTCTGTTAAAATCCAGTGATTCAGTGACACCTATAAACAACATCTGTTCATTCCTTTGGGGAATTATGGAAACAGCTATATATGCAAGAAAGCCATCAAAATCAATTTACTGTTGTTAAGGTAGAACTCAGGGGAGTGTTCTTGTTTCACTAACGTCCATTATTTGCTTTTCAATAAAAGACTAGTTGCTTTGAAAGACTAAGTGCAGGTCAGACTACATTCTGTGTGAGGTCTCAAAAGCAAGGTAATGGTGGTATTTGAAATGTCCTATGTATGGATAATTGCATATTTCTAATAAAAATGATGTACAGACTTCTTTTATCTATTATACCAATGCTGTGCTTCACTCTGCTCTATGTCAACTGCTAAAAAGACAATCTGCTGTAGTGCATGCTCATAGCTTAATTCACAGAAGGTTAGCTGCTATTCTGCTAAATGTCTTATTCTACATTTCTTTTATTATCTGGGTAGTGTCATTTCCTACCCCACTCTACAATGTCTAGCCTTGAAAAGAAGTAGTTATTCAATAGGCAAGTGCTAGTGCTGATGGATGGCTAAAAAAAGAGTTTCTCTCAAGATAGGTCATAATCTAAAAGCAACTGAATATGTGTACATTCCCTTGGTGCTTATTACCTTGAGGATGAGAAAGGGTAGACCGTCTTACAAATGTAAGAGAATTTAATGTAACTTTCATGTTACCTTAGTGAAGTGAAAATAGAATAAAATAGTTAAGACAGTGTTCCAAACCCACTGCAGTGATCCAGAAATGTAACAAAAGGCATTATGATGTTTGTGGAAGGAGGTGGGGCATTATTGTGATATTAGAATATCTAAGGCATTTCCATAGTTACCTATGTGATCCCAAACGCATTTTAAGGCACACGATTTAAAAATATATCACTATCTCTATGCAAAATGGGAACTGTTAGGAAATATATGCTCTAAATAGAGCATTGCTTGTCACAAAGGGATTTAACTATTTGTTTGTAGAAAACTGTGAAGAAAGCAAAGGTAAGGATAAAACCGAGCAAAGTGAAAGGTGGTTCTGCCCATGGCAAAACTCAGGTTGAAATCTGTGAGATGCCCTATGGCTCTAAGTTTCTATAGTCATTATGAGATCTGTGTGTATGTGCATATACATCTGCAGGCATACATACACTATATGCTATTTACATGCACTTAAAAAAAAAGTGTATTTATTTATTTTGAGAGAGAGAATCCCAAGCAGTCTCTATGCTGCCAGTGCAGAGCCTGACACAAGGATTGATCCCACAAATCATGAGATCATGACCTGAGCTGAGATCAAGAGCCAGATGCTTAACCAACTGAGCCACCCAGATGCCCCTACTTAACTTTTTAAGAATGTTACATAGCTCACACAGTAAGAAGGGAAGCTACTCTTCACCCATCTTTTTCCCCTTGTCCAGCCAAGAGAGTTAGAGCTTCTACTCTATGAGTTACCTTGCATTTACCAGATGTGAAATCCTATTATTACAAGATATACTATTATTTTAAAAGATTAGCTATATAAACAACGCATTCAAACAAAAAATTCAAAAGCCAGATATACTCAACTTTACCAAAGCAATATTAAAATTGAGCATAGTGTATTTAGTAAGTCTAAGACAGTGAGTCTAAACCCCGATGATATGTCATAGTTATTAAAAAATGTAGCTGCCACTCAGAGCCACTAAAGCAGAGGGCCTATGTAGGGGCTGGATACATATATACATATACATACATATACACACACACATACACACATAAGTTTCATCACTGATTCTGCTCCCCAGCCAGGAAAAGAATCCCTAATACAAAATACCAGGTTTTTTGGGGGGGTTTCTTTTAAATAACCTGACATTCTTTTTTTTTTTTTTTTTAATTTTTTTTTCAACGTTTTTTATTTATTTTTGGGACAGAGAGAGACAGAGCATGAACGGGGGAGGGGCAGAGAGAGAGGGAGACACAGAATCGGAAACAGGCTCCAGGCTCCGAGCCATCAGCCCAGAGCCTGACGCGGGGCTCGAACTCACGGGCCGTGAGATCGTGACCTGGCTGAAGTCGGACGCTTAACCGACTGCGCCACCCAGGCGCCCCTAACCTGACATTCTTAAACACAAATAAAATTGATACATTGTCAAAAAAATGTTTTTAATGCAAGGACTAAATAATTGATTTATTTAAATTGTCTGAATGAATAGGATTCATGAGCTGTGAAACTGGTCTACAATAGCATCTTTGGCAGAATCAAAGGCCTGCAAAAGAATAATTTAAAGGAGAAGAAAGAAAGCAAAGGGAGAGAGGTATTCGGTATTCAGGTAACCAGATGAAGTTATCATAATATTCAACTGCTGATCAAAACAATAATGCTGAGTCATCTAATAAAATGCATAAGTCTCTCTCTCACATATCTACTTATCAGTTATCTTGAAACTTCATTTAAAAAGAAACACTTTCTTACTTTCTGTTTTATACAAGGAAGCTGAGATACCAAGACTATAAAATTTGTGCCAGGTTCTACAGCAAGCGCATCAAAGAGCTGAGTGAGTGGGTGCTCTCAACCAGTGCACATACTGCCTGCCACCTGTGGGGTGGGTGGGAAGGAGGAAGAGAAAGAGGAAAACAAGAAGGGATGGAGAAAAAGGGAGGTGAAGGAAGGCTAGAGGTGACCTTCTCATGAAGGCAGCAAAAAGACTCTTGAGTGCCTTGCCCCAGCTACTGATCAGTCTCCACTACACTAGCCCACTAGTGTTCAGGGTCTGAGTGCAGAACTCTGGCTACACTCCCATCAACTCCCTCCTCCATAAAACCCATCTAGATCTGCCTGCCTCTCAGGACACTCTTTGCTGCTTTTTAAATTCATCAGCAATGACAGATCTGTGATGAAAGGTGTTATGTTGCAAGGGAAATATGTGAGTTATCTGCCATTAGCATTTAGATTTGAACAAGGATGTTCTGTGACAATGCTCTAACCCAAAGACATCGAGTTCATACTTCGAAGATACTCTCAGGTAGGCAGAAGGAAGACAGAGCTTGGGAACAGAGCAGACACCCAAGACCTCACCCTTTAATTAAATGACAATCCAACCTTTTAGAGTAATAGCTGTTTGCATTTTAAATTTCTTTACAAACTATAAAATGTCTTTATTTCACCCCCATGCAATTCTACAAGGGTAATATTTCCTGTTTGATAGATACAGAAACCAACTCAGAGATACTAGAGATAGGGTAAGTGCAAAGTAAAGACCTTAACGCAGGCGTTGTGACTGGAGATATAGTGCTCCTCCCATAACTGCTTTCCTGGGCATGGAGGTAAGTCTAAAGGTCCAAGAGGCATCCAGTTTCAGATCAAACACCAAGTTGCTATTGCTAATGAGATCAAGCTGACAAGATATATAGTGTGGGATAACCTAGCACTACAAAGTAATGGTGATGAATTTATTATTTTTTTCCATGAAACCAAATCTAAAAAGTTATTTTCATAATCATTTTTTTAAACAAATCCTTCCAGGCTTACAAACACCAAAGGCAACAAAATCTGTCTGCGGCACACTAAAGCCACACGATTTAGATTGGTAGCAATGACACAGTGTCAGCAACCTAGAAAACTAGTTTGTGTCAATGACCCCAGTTGAAAAATATTTCAAAGTATTCTATAGTATCCTTTTTATTTTAGTCTTTCACCTATTCGCAGTGTACAGAACACACAGAAATTCCGTTTAAAAATTGTGGTGGGAATCCTCCATATTATATGGCTTTGAGCCTGCACAGGATACTTATTTGATTAGAGTTGGTTGATAAAGGCCTAAAGCAGAGTTCAGTCCACAGAACAGACTAATTGCTTTCTTTTCCAAGATTCACTTTTCCCCTTTTAGTCCCCGCCAACCATGTTGTGCAGACGTGGCATTTGTTGAAAGGGCTGCTTGGATGAGGTGGAAGGACAGCAGTATAAAAGCATGGCCACTCCAGGTGATACTGTGTCCCTGGTCTCAAGGTGCTTCCAGACCTGGAAACACTAACATCGCCTGGGCACTTGCTAAAAACACACATGCTCCTACCCAAGACCGACTGATTCAGAAGCAGCAGTCTGTGCTTTAACCAGCCCTCCACGTGACCTGTGGTAGGCTGAAGTTTGAGAACTACTACCCTAAGTTGATCATTAGAGAGCATCAACTTCCAATTTAAAGGATCCTATCATTAATTATAATACTGGTATACTGTAAAATTTGCATAGAAATATGATTCCTGCTCTTTCCCATCTTGCAAGATGGTGGGCGAAAAAGCTGAGAAGCCGGATACTACGGAGAAGAAACCTGAAGCCAAGAAGGCTGATGCTGGTGGCAAGATTAAGAAGGGTAACCTCAAGGCTAAAACTCCAAAGAAGAAGAAGCCCCACTGCAGCCGAAACCCTGTCCTAGTCAGAGGAATTGGCAGATATTCCCGATCGGCTATGTATTTGACTAAGGCCATGTACAAGCGAAGTATTCAGCAGCTAAATCCAGAATTGAAAAGAAAAAGGAGAAGGTTCTTGCTACTGTCACAAAACCAGTTGGTGGTGATAAGAATGGTGGTACCCGAGTGGTTAAACTTCACAAAATGCCTAGGTATTATCCTACCGAAGATGTGCCTCAGAACCTGTTGAGCCATGGCAAAAATCCTTTCAGTCAGCATGTGAGGAAACTGCGAGCTAGCATCACTCCTAGGGCCATTTTGATCATCCTCACTGGGTGCCACAGAGGCAAGAGAGTGGTTTTCCTGAAGCAACTGAGCAGTGGCTTGCTACTTGTGACTGGACCTCTGTCTCTTAATTGAGCTCCTCTGTATAGAACACACCAGAAATTTGTCATTGCCACCTCCACCAAAATTGATATCAGCAGTGTGAAAATCCCCAAACACCTCACTGATGTTTACTTTAAGAAGAAGCTGCGTAAACCCAGATGCCAGGAAGGTGAGGTCTTCAACACAGAGAAAGAAAAATATGAGATTACAGAGCAGTGCAAGGTTGATCAGAAAGCTGTGGACTCGCAAATTCCACCAAAAATCAAAGCCGGTCCTCAGCTTCAGGTCTACCTCTGCTCTGTGTTTGCTCTCACAAATGGAGTTTACCCTCACAAATTGGTGTTCTAAATTTCTTACAAAGAACCTAATTAAATAACAGATGAAAGAAAGAAAGAAAGAAAGAAAGAAAGAAAGAAAGAAAGAAAGAAAGAAAGAAAGAAAGAAAGAAAGAAAGAAAGAAAGAAAGAAAGAAAGGGAAAGGAAGGGAAAGGAAGGGAAAGGAAGGGAAAGGAAGGGAAAGGAAGGGAAAGGAAGGGAAAGGAAGGGAAAGGGAAGGAAAGGGAAGGAAAGGGAAGGAAAGGGAAGGAAAGGGAAGGAAAGGGAAGGAAAGGGAAGGAAGGGAAGGAAGGGAAGGAAGGGAAGGGAAGGGAAGGGAAGGGAAGGGAAGGGAAGGGAAGGGAAGGGAAGGGAAGGGAAAGGAAAGGAAAGGAAAGGAAAGGAAAGGAAAGGAAAGGAAAGGAAAGGAAAGGAAGAAAGATAGATGGTTCCTTACCGCATGCCCACATATCCACTGGTTTTCCATAAGGATCTTTACGTAAAACTTCTGGAGAAAGATATCCGGGTGTGCCAGCAAAACCTAGGGAAAATGGATGTTAAGGAGTCAGAGTTGACTTAACAAAACCAATATGATATAGGAAACTAAGGAATAAAACATTTGGAGGACCTTTTAACCTTCTAATATGTTTGTCAAAATAAAATAAGGCTCTCAGAAGATGAAAATAACGCAGACTGGTTTCTCTCTATAGTAGTATCAACACTAATCTGCTTGGTAGCTTATTGGAAAAAGTACATTTATTTCCAGACATGAAGGCTACTTTATTGTGCTATACAGTCAGCCTGTATACTTAAGTCTACTCGGTTAGCAGTTCTTATTCTCACGTACTTATGTCAGAACTGAAACAAAACCTGTGAAAGATAAGAACACACCACCCTAAAATATGCCACGGCGGCATACTGATTATTTTTAACTGAAGGCAACTGAGAATTAGCAGATGTATGACAGGCTCTTTAATCTCCTCCTTTCTACCTAAAAGTAGGGCATACATTTCTTGTGGAAAAGGTGCCCTCCCTGTGCCAGGAAGAGAACATTCTTGGCATGGGAGTTGGTGCCAAGATGGATCTACACAAACCAACCTTAGTAAAATAGCCTTGCTCTTCCATTAGTTTCTCTAGGTATTTCCTCATTATTCCCCCACAGTTTAATGCCCCTAGACCAAACCCTTTTTTCTTTGTCTTGTCAAATCTCCACAGTTTATCACTTTTTGTTAAAATGGGATATAATTCCTTGGGTCTAGCCTTCTCTAGGTCTTCATTTCTTCTCTAGAAAGGCATTAAAATATTAACATTAAAACAAATTGTATGCTTTTCTCCTGTTCATCAGTCTTTTGTCAGTTCAACTCACAGGCCCCCGCCACAGACCTAAGAGGGAAAAGACAAAGTCTTTCCTCCTCTATACCTGAAAAGAAATGAGGAGAGATTTGAAGATAGGGTTAGAACCTGACAAAAGATGATAGTTATCATGATATCTACGTAATTTTATTATGAGAAGCATTCATCTATAAAACAGAAGGACACAAAACATAGATGCCAAGTAAATATTTTTGGAAATTGAGGTAGTCTATGAGGTGAGGATGGGGCTGAGAGAAGTTTAAGAATTCACTAAAAGAAATAAGCCCGAAATATATCAAAGAGATCACAGTGTACTAATAAATAGTCAGTGTGTACTCATAACTGTGAATTTAAAGGATTCAGGAACATTTGAATGAATTACTATTGAGCAAGTATCAACTAGAATTTTGAGAGAGATGTGGTAAGAGAAACTAGATGGCAGAAAAAAGTTTCATTATTGTATAAATCAATGTAAACTCCAATAAGGTACGCTTAAATAACAATCAATGTATAGCTAGAACCTAGAGTAACATTTTTCTTATTTCTGAAAATAATAGGTTTCAAATAAAAATACTTACTTTCAAAAAGACTAAAAATAACTATTCTGATTTGGCAGTCTTATTTAAAAGCACACATAAAAACAAAACATTTCTTTAAAAGGATATGTAATCAGGAATTCCTCTAACCACAAATCACTGAGGAAGCTCATTATATATTTACTGGGATGCAAAATTCTGTGGAACGGAGCTTTTTCTTCCCATCTTCAAAGCTATTAAGTACAAACAATGTATACAAAGATATAAAAACAAATGTGTGTGTGTGTGTGTGTGTGTGTGTGTGTGTGTATAAATGGCATGGTTATTTCTGAAATAAATTACTTTAGAAAGTAAGGCAAAGGGCTGGGGATTTTAATCCCCTTCCCCTTGTATTACTTTTCCTTTTCTTTGTAGTGGAGGAAGATGGAATGGACAGTGTGAAGGGACTCCCAAAAAAAAAAGCCCTGTATTATAGTTTAAGCTTTACATGGACCACAACAGATCTACCTCTTCTTCAAACTTTATTTCAAAGAAGCATTTGCTTGACAGTTGTGAGGTAGAAGAATTCCTGAATAATGGCAGTTCCATTAACTGAAGTTTGAGGATTACCTTAAGGAGTGATGTCAGTCAGCTAATTCCAAGGTAGGGCTGGGCACGAGAGTTCTAAAGAACTTCTGGTATGCCACACCTGCTCTCTCTCATTCCAACCTCTCCCAAGTTGAGACACAGACAAAGGAACCCAATGAGAAACTGATGCCAAAGTCCAGGTTAAAGACTAAGGTCCTAGCCTACACTTAAGATCCTTTATCACTCAGTTCCCCTTTATTTACCCAACATGATTTCTTTCTGCTCCTCAGCATTTGATCTGATTAATCTCTTTAAGGTCTCTTGAAAACAGACTTCTCATTCTTGCCCTTGATGTTACTTTTTCTGTTCCTTAAAGCCTCAATTTCTATCTCTACATCTTCTCTAACAAAGGGTGGGCTATGAGTTATTTCCACCTTAGTGATCTCTTTGGCTAACTATAATTCTCAGTGGTCCTTCCTTACTCTAAATGTCGAGTATTCTTTTATATACAATCTATAACCTCCTATCTAGCATCAGTAAACTTTAATGTGTGTCTTACATATCTTAGTAGAATACCTTTCCTAGAGGAGGAAATATTAATAATATTTTATTAGGTATAAAAGATAAGTCACCATGTGATTTAGAAATGAAAAGATCATTTTAAATGTAAATTATTACAAACCTTTTCCGGAGACTGAAATGGTAAGAAAACACCATCACATTCATTCTTATTTGGTATAGTTATCATTTGAGCAGTCAGTGGGGTCCTTACTCCTAATAATACTGAAGTACAGTAAAACCTTGGATTGCAAGTAACTTGTTCTGCAAGTGTTCTGCAAGATGAGCAAACATTTCTAATAAATTTTAACTTGATAAATGAGCGATGTCTTGCAATACAAGTAAGATGTGATGCCGAATGTCACATGATCACAACTGAGCCAATGGTTCTCTCTCTCTCTCTCTCATTGCAGGACTATGGGTGATCGTCGCTTGGATGCTTGGTCTCAGGCTGTTGTGTTTGGCAGATATCAGTGATTCTTCAGAATGTTGGAAGGTGCCCATAACTGACGGTAGTGTATTATTTGTCACTTCAAAGCACCTGTGGACAGTCCCTTGCTTTTCTAGACAAGAGGAAGCTTAGGAATGCTTTGCTTCATTCTAGGTCAGGCTGCCTGCAGATATAGACCCTTTCCTCTACTGCTTTATTGCCAGTTACATTAAATATGGTGTATGACAAGAGTTGATTAATACTGTACTGTACTCAACATCCGCATTAGCACATACAATGGCCCCCATGCAGAACAAGATTCCATTAAGCTAATAGATAGTAGTTATTCTGTTAGTGATAGTGAAAGTGGTCCTAAACAATAACCCTCCTCTCTTTTGTTTGCTTCACACCAGTCACAAAGGTTTTCAAAGATAGGTTCAGGTTGTTTATTTTTCATTACGTTTTGTATTATATTCCAGTATTGTAATCATTTTTATATGAATATTTTTGGGTTGTGGAACAAATCATCTGAGTTTCCATTATTTCTTATTGGGAAATTCACTTTGATATACAAGTGCTTTGGATTACAAGCATGTTTCTGGAACAAATTATGCTCACAAACCAAGGTTTTACTGTATAATCTAAATGCACAAACAGTAAGGAACCGTGTACTGTGCAATGTGTTCTCATGAATACCAAAATACTGAGGGTAAAATGGATAAAACCTTCTTTAGCAGGAGATTAAACTCATAAGAATCTTGTTTTTCATGATGTATGTTATTAGCAAGGAAATTAATGAGAGCTTGCCTTCTTTAGAGATAGTATGTTTTTCTCACTCTGAAAAACCAATAGGAGTATCAGAATATACCAAAACAAATACAGAATTACTTACTGTTGGAAATGTATCCATTGCATTAAAAAAAAAAACCTTAATATTTAGAAAAAGAGACATAACAGCAACCAAGTAAAACAATTCTTACATGAAGCAAGATGGTGGTAGTTATACTTTTTTGCCCTAACAGCAACAAAGAACTAGAGATATATTGTAAATAGCACTTCTAATCCCACAGGAGAAAATGGACTGTATTTGGATATTTTGCTTTGGTAAATTTTCTAGCCATCTTAACAAATGCAGTGACACAAGGTGTTACTTCTAGCATTTTGGCTAGTGCTCAAATAAATCGGGGCTAAGAAGACAGAAGAAATTATCATGAGAAAAACATTTAGGCTTGAAAATGAGCATTGAAAAAACGCAATAAACAGCTTCTATAAGCCTTGTCTCGTTTTTATTTATAGAAGAACTCTTAAAATAAAATTGTGCAAAAGCCTGAACTCCTTGCATTGCACAAAATAAAGAGTTCTGCTCTTTTCTTAAAATTAAAATAATTTATTTTATTAAAATAAAAAGACTCCCTGCCTAACACTGATAATACATTTTAAAAGATAAAATTAATCAAATACACGAGACTATGCTGGTAGGTAATACTGAATAAATATCGAAACAAGTCGTTCATACTAAAACATGCTTTTACTTTAAAATTTATGATATATCTAGTAGAACACCCACAAGATATATTATATACACCACATGCCTCCTTCTCAGGTAGGTTACAATGAGGATTCACTTGAACTTGAGTAGAATAAGCAGAAAATATGCTAAAGAAAAAAAAAGAAAAAAAAAAACTTGTGTTTTCGCTTAAGCTTATAAACTATGTTTTTTTCCTACACTTGTTGAAATGCTGAATTTTATTAGGACTTAAAATGCACCTCTTAAAAGTAATTACTCTAATAGATACCCTAGCAAGAACTTAACTGTCATAGAATCATACAGAAGAAGAAATGGGGATTTTATTCCCAATCTGTCATTCTTTCTCTGGAACCAGATCACTTTTAGAAATAAACCAGATCACAATTTGAAATTTGTGTACTTTTATTTGGATGCTATTGCTTTCACTAACTTGGTATTTGGTTTTTCCACTCATGGATTTGCTCAACAACTGTCACTAAGTAGGCAAAGAACTGTGACATTGTGTTCCCTGCCAAGATGGTTTTGAAAACTTATTCAACATCTTTTGTAGCACAGGTATGTTCCTTGCAAGGAAGTGTTTATTATAACTGCTTACAAAGAGGACAATGGACCTCACAGAGTTAAAGTGACTTGCCCAATATCATACAGCTATTAAGAACCACAGGATATAAGCTTGGGTATTCTAGTTCAAAAAGCGGAGTTTTTTGCACTACACTCAATTCTGTCCTCAGCTCAGAGCACAAGAGATAAAACACAGAGCTCAAAAACAGGGGAGATTTAAGGAGCTCAATAATATCATTCTTGCAAGCACCAAGCCAAATTACTGATGTTAATTTGCAGCCTCAGCTCTGATAATAGGGCTTGTCTTGTTCCTGATATCTAATCATCACCTTGTACCCAGTTCTGACAATTACATCCCTTAGCCTAAATCTAAGTCCCTATTTTGGTATCCTGCTTCATACCTGGAGTCTTGTGAAACAGGTTCCCAGTTTTCTCTAGATGGGGCTAAAGTCCAACCTCTAGGGTTTTGATTTCCTCTAAACAGATTTCCTTAGAGTTCAGAGACCTTGTCTGTTTTGCATGGTATCTGGAACTTGTTTCTGCGTACTCATTAGTTCAAGCTGTCATCAGGCATAGTTTGACCTCCTGCATTAGCCTAACTGGTCCCTTGCCTTGAGGCTAAGTATCCTTAAGCCACCCTCCACATTGTTACCCACAACATCATTACGTAACATAAACCCAATTATGTCCTTCCCTTCTTAAAATTTTTCACCAGATCCTTGAAACTTCTAGGATAAAAGCCAAATCCTTCAAAAGCACATAAAATCCTTTCCCACCTCATTAACTACCACTCATCCCAGTATACTTTATACTTTACTATACCAAATTTCTTGTTATTCCTTAAATAGAAACAATAGTTTCATGCCTCTGAGATTTTGTATGTGCTGATCCCTCTGTATGGCCTTTATGTTAGTGAACAAATTCTCATTCACCCATTAGGGAGGCAGAAAAGCACACCAATCACTGAAACTTGCCCCACAGGCAGAATTTCAGACTTCCTCTCTTGTGCTCCACAGCACTTCATGCATGCTTCTTTTAAGATGCTCCCACACTGCATGGTAAATAGTTATTGATATGGAAGTGTCAGCATCTTGAGGGGGCAGGGCCTCATGCTTAATTCAAGCATCCCCATTAATTACTCAGTCCATCTCTGCGATTGCCCTGCTACTTCCTGTTGGACCTCAACTCCAAATTACTATATATTCTTTATCTGTGTCAACCATGTTCTTACCCAGGATACAAAGATGTGACTGTATCTCCAATTTACAGTACTTATTCTAGGTCTTACTTTCTCTGAGTTTGCAATTAACAGGAACAAGCTTATTCATATGTCAAAATATGACAAACCAAATGCCAAATTTGGAGATACTAAATTTATCTGGTGGGTGAGGAGAGTCTTTATGCAAATGATGGTATTAAGCTTAGGAGGACTCACGGACAAGGGTAACAGTCAGGTACTACTGAAACAGGACAGGAAGCAGAAAATGAGGTCCTAAATTAAGCTGCTGGCAGAGGAGATGGGAGAAGGCTGCCATGTCATCCATTCCCACTTACTAGCTGGGACAGATTAGAGACAGAGTGAATCCTGGAAGCTCTGTGCACACCTTATCTTTAGGAAAACACAGAGAGGGTCTGCATGTAAAACAAAAGGAATAAGCATTTTTTTGAGTGCTCTGTTGTTGTTCAGCGAAAAAGCAATGAGAAGTGAAAAAAAATCATTTAAAAAATAACCTAACCTCAATACATTGAAAGTCAGAAAAGTAAGATTGAGGCTTGGGGAGAGGTTATATTTTGGGACATTACATGAAAAACTGGGTCAGTACTGAGAAGCGGCAAAAACGGAGGCATAAAAAAAAGTGAATAAAATAACCTGACAGGATAAATATTAAAACAATCCACAAGCCTGGTTAGAAATGCTCTAATTTAAACTCACAGTTAATTTCTTTCTTAACTGTAAACAAACTGTAAACAAAATTTCATCATATAGAAATTTCAAAATTATCAAAATTTTAGAGAGGAAACTGGAAGTTTAAAGAACAGAAGATAATTAAGGTAAACACACACATACACACATAATATTTTTAGAACCTTAATTTCTTTTTTTTTTTTTTCAACCTTTATTTATTTTTGGGACAGAGAGAGTCAGAGCATGAACGGGGGAGGGGCAGAGAGAGAGGGAGACACAGAATCGGAAACAGGCTCCAGGCTCTGAGCCATCAGCCCAGAGCCTGACGCGGGGCTCGAACTCCCGGACCGCGAGATCGTGACCTGGCTGAAGTCGGACGCTTAACCGACTGCGCCACCCAGGCGCCCCTAGAACCTTAATTTCTTAATCAAAAAAATATGTGAAATAGTCCATATTTCCTGAGTACCTATTTATACAGCAGTTTTTGGCATCAAGTAAGGTTCTGTGTGAACAATAAATTTCTTCTGAAATGAAAAATAAGTCCTTTTTGAACACTGCAACCCTCCCCATTAATTCTTGGTACAGGATTCATTTTCTCACTCATCCCTTAAGAAAAAGTCAATGTGTTACTGTTCTCATATTAATATTTTCCCTTAAATTACTTCTAGATCATATACCCTTTAATGTCAGTAAAATTAAGTGCTTATAAAGATCTAATGTCTTCAAATTTAGTCAGGTTGTTGTTAGAGGCAACATTTCTGTCTTATTTTGGCTGGGAAGTGGGCTACAATGAGCCAGAAGAGAACGAGCAGCATGAAGTAGAGAGAGGCCCTACTCACCAAACCACGCCTGCTGGTCTCCTTGAACTTCTATGGCTAAGCCAAAGTCTGCCAGTTTCACAGCTGCTCCCTTGGATTTGCTAGCTAAAAGCAAATTCTCAGGCTTTATTTAGAAAGAAAAAAAAAAGAGACTGAAGTGAGAACCTATTTTAAGTGACTATTCAAAACTAACAACATATTTTGTAAGAATAGGAAAAAAAAAAAAGTCATGCACTGTCCTCTCTCCAGGAGACTGTCATTCCTAAATCTCAGGGAAAATATGGTTAGAAAAATGATTAAAAATTATCATGTGTGCAGGCTTCAGACAGATGCAAAAATGTACTAGAGAGATACTGGGCAGAAGAGAGAATACACTTGGGGAGAGACCAAATGAATGGAAGCACCTGTCTTGACCTGCTCACATGCTTCCAAGGGCTGCTGAGGTCCAGACTTGGCCATGGACATTGACTTAGAAGCCTAATAGAGCACAGACATTTTCAGCAGAAGGAAACTTGGCAAAATGATAACAAGAGTTGGACCAATCTACAGACATTTGGCAAATGAAACTGTGCAAATTAAATCCTAGTTGACTTCAAGAGTTTGGACCCAAATGTAGTGATTTTGATTCCTCAATGTTTCCAAACAATTTCTGAACAAATTTTGGAGTCTTATTCTGAATTACGTATTAAATTGCTGTCTTTAAGAATCTGTTTATTCTTAAAGGCAGGAAGAGTGTACTACTATTTGCCAAATGTTATAGTTAGCTTTTTTTTCTTCATAAGCCAGTTTTTTAAAACATAATTTATATGTCTACAAAGTGTGATTCAAATCATTCTTTATATATGTGTTCTCACATGTTGGAATACTATAAGAAATACACATTTTCATTTTCTTGGGTATTTATCGTTGTTCAAGGACTGATAACTCAGTCTTGGAATAAGGCTGTGTCTATTTATCCCTGTTTCCCAACCAGGGCATCGAGACACACTGGAACTTTGAAAACAGGCATCAGGGCAAAATCCTGAATTTCCCCAGACCGCCTTTGTGGATTTTAGGAACTAAAGGCAGAAGACGGTCAGGAAAAGGAGGCTAATTAAGACATACAGTGAAGTCCACCATCCCCAAGTACACATTTGGGAGTGTAGTTCAACATGTTCTTACCTTGGGCTAAAACCCAGTAAATTTAGATGTGTGCCTCGGACTGAAAAAAGTTGGGAAACAATGGAGTCTACAAGTGCCAAAACAATTGTCTGGAAATCTACATATTCAGGTCATTCAAATTGGTTCTGTTTATGTGTTAGCAAACTAATATAATTTTTTTTTCATGAAATGGCTACTTTTTTCTTACTGAATTAAGCAATTCTGTTGGTTGTTTTGACCTTGTATAAACACAGCCTAAACCAATATTTATTAAGCCAGCCATGCAAATTAGCAAAGACTCATAACCAGAACTTGGAAAAAATTAGGTTAAGTCTACAAGAAATAAGAGTGTAGGCAAGTAAGTTTTAATCAAGTACCAGCTTCTTCGGGCTATTGCTGTTCACTGCCATCAGATTCATCACTATTATGACAATAGGTAACTGTAAGGAAAACTTTATAATTGCTTAGGGCTGATAGGGGTTTTTTTGGTTTGTTTTTTTAATCACCTCAACACTAAACACATGGTAATTTAATGTGGACACTGGGATAAAGATGTCTCAAGGATATGAAAGATCTCCAGGCTGAAATAACTTTTAGTAAAAACCTAACACTCAAAATTAGTTGGAACTCTGTTATCTATTAATGTAGTACAGTACCTAACAATGTTATATTATTAATATTTGACATTTTGTTTTCATTAATAAAATTTATGGCCCGCTACATTCACGCATTTTCTAATTTAATCACAATGTGATTTCCAGCTATCAATTTATGGAATAAATGACTTGGAAAAACCACATCAAACTCTAAGCAATAGTTTAGTTCTTCGTAACCTTCACGTTCAAAAGCATTGAGATGTCAGAGATCTCTGCTAATACACATCTGTCCTAATTTGTCAACCACACTCATTCAAGGAGAGTTCCAATCACTTTAGAAATCTCAGTCATTTGGGGTCTTTAGATCAAATAATACTGAAGTTGTTGAGAAAATGCCAGCGCCATCAGTAAGTAAACTTTTAAAATATTTACTGTGCTTTTATTCTTATCACTAGATCAAAAACGTTTCTTGGCAGTGCTGTGTGCATTATGCCCTTAAACACCAAGTATCTGCCAATTCAGAAGAAATGGAACACCTTAGGATTTTATCATGCATGGTCTCTGAATGACTGGGGCAAATATTCATACCTAGAGATGACCTAGAAGACCTCTCTATAGGGCCTCATGAGTCATCCAGGGAAATAATCCATCTGGATCAGTGTTTCACCTTCTACCCATGAAGACTGTTCAGCTGCAGTTATGTACAGGAAAAGGCAGGGATCTTTCAAGGTTACTGTGTAGATTTAAAAATTAATAGCACTAAAATGGCCTCATGTTTGTACATATCTTTTAGGCAAACCTAAAATATTGAATTACGGAATACATCCTGTAAAATACATCCTGTAAAATTTTTACATCCTGTAAAATCAGGATGCTTATTGATTTTATTAAAGGATTCTTTGCTTTCATAAAATGTTTCATCACAAGATTGCTTCTAATGACCAGCTTCAATGAAACATTAGAAATAGCACACAGATTTGAACTATATACAACTCTCTGGAATATATCCAAAATTTGAATAATCCTGTTATCATGTTCTACTATTTATATAGCTTCCAACTTAAAAAATATGTTGTACTACAAAAGTTTGTTGGCAAGTAGGTTAGTTCAAATTCTGAACACCGACAGAAAGGAAGATAATTTGTGATTATATTTCATAAAAGCTGAAATGGTAGAATCTTACAGCGAATTAGTGGCTGCTTCCTTAAAAAGGATTACCACTACACTCTTATCTGCTACTATTCGACTATTTTGATTTTCTAAAGCAAAGGAGAAAGGTGAAATCAGAAACATAGGTTTTCCAATGCACAGATGAACATGAGAGAAATGGGCAACATGATGACCTAGAAAAAAGATGAAGATCTAGGTTTATGTCCTGTGTGGACATGGGTAACTCACAGTCTTAGAGCTAATGAGTCCCTTCAACTTTCAAATGCACATCACATTTGCAATGAATGTTTATAACTTGGAGGATGTCTATATTCCTAAATTTAATTCAATCTATTATGCTAATCTTTATATATTGAGATTATCTCTAAATTCCTATAATGCGATCACTTTTTAGGTCGGTTTTTAAATAGATTCTACTGATGTTCTCACACACAGGTTCCTTCCCCACCCAATTGCTTCCTAATGATGCAGGATTTTCCATGACATCTGGTCTTAGTGTCAACAACCATTTATAGCATATCAGCTGTAATGAGCAGCAACTGTTGGCAAGTTTTGTTTTCTACTTCCATATGGATGCAGAGGCAACTTTGTTAGTTGTGATTTGAGATTTTCTTGAATCTGTTCAAATATCTCAAAGTACCTAGGCAAGTTGCTGGAATCACTTTTAGGACAGAGACTGGCATAGGAGATAAAATGACTCAAACTCCTCAGTGTCTAAATGAGGTAGAGACATCAAAAAAGATGGAGGACTTGAAGCCAGCTTTCTGATTGCTTCTTTTAAAGATGTGAGACTGAGGGAATTCCTCCAATGGCTTAAAAATGGGAAAGTTTTATACCATTGGTATAGACAGTCCACTAAGTAGCTAGTTGCAAAAGAATCTGAAATACTCAAAAATATTTACTACCCATATCCAAATAAGACAAGGGGGAGAACTTATGAGACATATTTTCAATCTTGCTTCTCAAAAATCTCACAAACATATGAGAATTTCTAAATTAATGTGATCTTTATGAAGGAACTGATTTGGCAAAAGTGGTGACCATCTTCAGCATCAGTCATTTCACAGCCAATAAACCTAGCCAATAAAACTCAAATACTAGGACTATATATGTGCAGCAACATCATGTGTGCTTTACTTTTTTTTATAGCTCTTTCCTTTATGAATATTATAAAAACAGCTAGTTATTAGTTTCATTATTCCATTATTATTTAATTCTTACATTTATTTGCTTATTAGTTTTCAGGAACTGAAATTGTCTTTTTAGATTTCTTTCCTCTATTGAAGTGTATCAATTATTTCAACATGAAGATAAGCATTCTGTGCTTTGGTGTGTTTTCAGTCACTTTTCCTTTGCCAAAGAAGGTGTGAACAAAGCTCCTAGAAATAAACTAAGTGAAAGTTTGCATGAATTGCAAAGCTTGAATACCAATCTCACTCATGAACATGGTAGAAGTTCTTTTGTGCACATGGTACAAGTGACTTTTGTTTTAATTTTTATATGGAATGGATGCCTGAATATATGTAGTTAGCACAGGGAGTTTTCAGCTGACACATGTGCTGTAAGTCTGTGATTAGGAAGTATTATTTGTATAACCATGCATATATGGAGCAAGTTCCTTAGAATTGTCTGTTTTCCATTCCTGTTTTTTTTTTTTTTTTTTATTTACTTCTACATCATTAGTACATATTTTCAGGTAGACTGAAAGAAGTGAGGGTGACCACAGTGGGACTGTGTCAATCACCTACTGTTTCTCTATGGCTTGACACACAGTTGTCAGGTTCAATAAAGAGACACCAGAATGACTAATGAATTATGGAATTTATCACTTACATAGTTTCTAAAGCACCTCGACATACATTATACACAAATGATAGGTTTGTTAAACTTGTATTTAAGTATGCTTTTGAGAAAAGTGGAATAATTGTGATTTTATAATTATTCAAAACAGACATTCACAATTTGATATATCTATTGCTAAAGAGGATTTATTGCATGTCATAGTCCTCCAGAAAATTAATTTCTTTCTTTTCTGGTTTTAAATTTAATTTTATTCCTATAAAAGTTTTCAAGTGCCCCCAAATCTCCAGAATTATTACCTTCATTAAAACCTATTCTATTCCTCTCTCTCTTCTTCCCTCTCTTTCTCCATCTATTGACCTAATGACTTTTCCATTAAATAACATTGTTTTTCAGGAGGTAGCTCATTCTCTGCTAAGCCAGTTTACAGGTGTCGATGTGCTGCTAAGAGATTATTGTGTGTATATGAAGTCTTCTAACCAGATTGGTGTTCATGAAGTAGTTTGGTAACCATTTCTGCTGTACTTTGAACTGAAGAAATCTTACCCCTTTGTGTGAAATACAGTTATATGATAAAACGCAGCTATAGAGCTGCCTCCTTTGACTTCTGTTAACTGATTCACAGAAACTGTACTCTTCGGGCTCTTAAATGAGAGAACACATCTGGTTTGATATCCCTCTACTTCTTGTGACCTCAAGAGCTGTGATTTGTTACTGCGACCTTTTTAACCTAATGCTTTTCAGGGTGCAGTATTCATGTGATGTATATCCTTCTTTCTGGGAGGAACAGCCCTGATACATATTTTAAAATGATCTTTATTCAGTGGCCTATAGGTTCTATCCACATAAGGTTTGTTCTTAGTTTGCTCTGTAATTTATGCCCAGAGTTATGACAGTGCCTCAACAGGTACTTAAGACATGTTTGATGAATGTTTGTTCCTCTCTCTTTATACCTGACTTTTCAATCCTCAGTTCACAAACACTCAACACTGAGTTATAGCAATCCATTCTTTGTAAACAGTCTATTTTTAGGTACTTCAAACTGATTGTCTGATGTGGCCTAAATTACATGTGGTAAATGCATATCGTTCTTCTCTATGCCTCATTTTCCCAAGGCTGGGACCAATGCCACTTTACTGATTTCCTGAATAAGAAATTTATACTTTGGACACCAATCTATTGGCAAATTATATTGTCCCCTTCCACTCCATATTATATCTTAAAAAGTAACTTATTCTCTTATTCCTAATGATACAGATTTTGTGTAGTTCTGGAACATCCATAGGCAGAATCATTTTAATCATTTGATTCACAAATCTTAAAATCATTTCTCCAATTCTTACTGTTTCCGGTGAAATTACTTTCCCATCATCGTTTGACCTATTTTTCGGCCTCTGTAAAGTTTTTGATTTATCCAACTAACGAATTGAGAAATGGTAGCAATTAAGTCTGCAGACACTGGAAACAAAATGCTTGGGCACAAATCATATGTCACTAGCTGAACGACCATGAGTAAGTTCTTTCACTAGTGGTTGCTAAAGCTCTCTTTACGCAACATGGGGAATATCAAAGCGCCTTCTTCATAAAGCTGTTAAGATTCATATGATATCACAGTTTAGGGTACATGGTAAATGCCTGATAAATGGCAGCTATTATCATTTTTATTACTAACATCTCACCTTGATCCAAATTCTCCCAAAGATGAGAGTCATATTCAACTATAGTACTATAATTATGTCACCACTGGTAGATACTCCTTAATATTGCTTAGGTTTGACACTGGCTGCACATTAGACAAAAGGCTTGTGTATCCACTGGATACTGTCTGGCTCTGACTGATGTGTTTCCTTTATGCTAATATCCCACCACATGGAACCTTATTCTACTGCTTGTTTGAGGACATCCTCTAATTGTCTGCTATGCCTCAGCCTTGTCTCTAGATCCTTATAATTTTCCATCTGGTGGATTCCACTGTCTAAGAAGCTCCCAAGAGTGGCAGTTATTCAGATAATGATCTTTATGTTATGACTGTATCAAAGAGGATATACTTATCCTCTTTATTCAATATTAATTAACATCCACAAAAGCTATTTTATTCAATGATGCTTTTTATATTGTAAATGTGCTTTTCATTGAGTTTCATTCATTCCTAAATTGAAAGCATATGCCACAAGTATTTACTAGGTATGAAGTCCTATATTAGGTACTGTGAACTATTATAGGTAGTATTATAAGTAGATATTGTAGGTATTACAGTAATATAGCTATTGTTCTAGGATGGGCTTACAAACAAATTGTACAGTACTCATATGCTTGTAGGTGCCTTTAATAATGATGGAAAACAGAACACTTTCTGTGTTTTTCTCTCACTGATATGGACACATTAAACTGTGCATCAAACATCTGTATTATATACGAATTAACAAATGAATCAAGATATAGAAACAAAAATATATGACCTAAGAATAGGAGGGCAAATTTTTTGTTTAAAGCCTGATAATAAAAAAATTTACCTATCTCTTTCAATTTTATGTATTGGCAAATATACTATTACAAGCAGTATACTTAGCAGATAAAGTATACATGTAGATATAAAAGACATAAAACAAAATCAGAGATTTAGCACACTCAGGGTGTGTGTATGAACTTCCTCTAATATATTTTTTTAGTATGCTATGAACTCTCTTATCATGTTATGAAATGGCCTACTGAAACATGCCCTGAAAACTAGACTCAACTGAAATCTATTCAAGTCAGGAATTTGACAGAAACCAAGATAATCCCAAAAATTATAACAAGCTCTACACAAAGCATACTCCTATCCTCTCCCAAAATCAAAATAAGGATGGAGAACAAAAACATTTTGTTGAGTGATGTGCAGGTTATTTCCTTTGGTATCAGGCCTCCCTAAAAATCACCTGCCTGAGTTTTTCATTTTTTTTTCGTCTTTATTTCTGAGAGAGAGCACGAGCAGGGGAGGAACAGAGAGAGAGGGAGACACAGAATCCGAAGCAGGCTCCAGTCTCTGAGCTGTTAGCACAGAGCCCGACTCGGGGCTCGAACCCATGAACCACGAGATCATGACCTCAGGTGAAGTCGGACGCTCAGCCGACTGAGCCACCCAGGTGCCCCCTGCCTGAGTTTTTAACTAGTGAATTTAACTCCTAGGTCAGAAAATATATTTTTGCACAGCCCACAACCTAGACCCACTGCCATCTCTGATTAAAGCTCCAGTCTTTGAAGAGCTCAGCTGAGTTGGAACACTTACAGAAGCCCAATATCATGACCCCACAAGATAGATTTTAAGGTCATGTAAGAGAATTAACATTTTTTCAACCTTGGCTTTTAGAGTATACTTATAATTACATAACATGGAGTAAAATATTTCAAATGATAATGTATTAAATTGAGTATCTGATAAAATTGTACAAATAAATGTGTATGCTCATGTATATTCACTTAGGACAGTAGTACAGTGAGAGCTCGGAGGAGTAACAAAACGGGGACTTTCTCTACATGTCTGATAGGGAATTCTTGAGGTGATTGCCAAAGATATGAATTTTCAAAGGAACATATTGTTTTTCCTTAATCCTGATGGGTACATTTGGTAAAGTGTTAGCAGATGCACACAGTCCCATCTTGGCTCTCCAAAAGAAAATGCCCTTAACCATACCTTTGCTTTTGACATTTAAAGCTCTCAGACTCAAATTGAAATCGAAGGAAGATCTGAGAGACTAAGGTGATACTTTGCTTACACATCACATCTTCAAGTAACTCGTTGTGGATCCTTAGAGATATATTCTTCCAGAGCATACTAGATGAATGGTAACTACGGATTTACCAATGTATCGTAACTAGGGAAGTCTGCAAGTGAGAAACCAGCCCAGGTCCTCCCACTGAACACACACAGTTGACATTCTACATTACTTGGCCACGTTTGTACTAATGCCTGGAAGTGGCTGAGGCTTGAAACAAAGAATGACAACCGCATAGTGCTCACAATTTGCTATTTTGCCCACCCAGTGCTTTCACTTAAATTTCTAGGCCTTCACTAGATCCCTGAAATTCCATAAGTGAAACTAGAGTGCTGACAGAAGGGGACAGAGAGTGGATGAAAGAGAAGCCTCCCCCTGAACTGTTTAATTTCTAAGTGATCTGAACATTTCTCATCCTCAATGGTATCAGAAACTGAGTGAAGTCTTAAAAGTATGAGTCCATATACAGGTTACATAAATATTATTTGACATTAAATCTGTTTGACCTTTTTCCTATCTGTTTTAAAAGGCACTAGTATCTTAGTACTTAGGAATGTAAATAAACAAGGAGCCAGGAAGCCTCAATGTCCTCAGAATTCCTGGAACGTTTTGGACTTCAGAGCCCAAAACGGAGGTCCTTTAGCACCAATCACTTGGGCCAAAAACCTATTCAATGACTTTATCTCTACTCTCTTTATAATTTTCATAACTATTTACATTATATTAGGTATACACAGTATGACTCTAAAATAGTATGTTTGATCAATGTCCACAGAATGAGTTCAGACTGAAGAAGAGACCATCAATCGTACTCAAAGTCACATTAAGTGCTATATTCTTAGGAGGAAAGAAATATAGCAACCTATTTATTGTTAATGGTAGGACATTATTTCTCGGGATGAAATGGGATTTATTTAAGTCTCAAGTGTGTATCAGAGAAGAGATGAAATAAGCGAGACTGTGGTAAGGGAATGTGTTTTCGTAATGTGTTGGAATGAGTCCACACAACTTTCTTGCTCATATTTTTGCCTTTACAGGCATAATTGCAGCTGAACAGTCATTAGGAATTGTGTGGTGGTTTATCTTCTCCAACAGCATTACTCACCTTCAGGTCCCGATGGACTACGCCCATCTGATGGCAGTGTAGCACAGCCTCCAGGATCTGCTGAATGCAATGACTGCATGCAAACACCAGGGGGCGTGTGTTAGTTCCAAGCTTACACTCACTGTCTGTATACCCTCAGAGAGACTGGGTTACAGTGCAAAACCAGCAGACAACTGGGTTGTATTTTACCACCTTCAGTAATGTAAACATATTGCTCAAGTAGAGTGACTACTACCTCAGCGCAATCAGGATCTTGCCAGATGTGAGAGAAAATGTGGATCCACGTGTTTGAGGACAAAAACCTTCTTAAAAATATTTTAATTCAGGAGCTCATTTCCTAGTTCTAAATTCTTATAGGAAAAGAACTGGAATGCAAGTAGAAATTTTATAGCTGTCGTGGTCCACCTCCACCCCATATAAAAAAACTGCTTCCCTATTCTCTCCCATTTTTCAGTATCATTCCAAAGGCTGTCACATTAGCAGTCAAGGCACCATTAAGGTGAAATTAGGATACGTAATGAATTTTTGATAAATCATTAACTTCTTGTGCTTTAATTTAGCTGGCAATTATTACCTCTTGCCTGAGGGTTCATCAGACTCAAATGGAGCAATGTGTAGCCAGTTGTTTTGCTACAGCAACCCATGGTCTCAGAACAGAAGTGGTGTTTAAATCTACAGGCGGACATACATCACAGGCCAAGTTTATCTCCAGGTGAATGCTGGACATTTCAGGAAAGCCTGCCCCCAAACCGCCTCTGGTAGTTTACTGCTTGGAAACTTAACAGGTTGTGTTTTTAATATTGTCCTTTCCTTTCTGCTATGATGTATATTTAGCCTGTAGATGAGCAAACTGAAAGAGGCATCATGCATTATCATTTCATCATGTAGTCATTTTAGGGAAAAATTGGGAAAGGCAAGGGAACCATTTTAAATACCCACCCTCTGCCCTTTCCCCAGAAATAAAACAAACAAACAAAAAAAAACCTCCTTTGATTCAGATTTATGGACTCCATATACTGACCTTCAGGTCCCTGTGAACTATGCCATTTAGGTGACAATGATTTACACTTTCTAGAATCTGCTGTATACAATGACTGTAAAGATACAAGGGCAGAATGGAAGGGAGAACATTTTAAAGGTACATAATCACATTGAATACAAAATAAAATGAAAGTTAAAACGAAACAAACAAACAAACAAAAATTATATTTTCACAACATATTTTTAGCTTTACATTGGAATTTAATAACGCTGAATAAAGCTAATTCTGGTTCTAACAAAAATGACATCCAACATAGAGTTTGTGACATGTTCAGACAAAACAATTTGAGCTGTGTGTTTTTTTCATTGCAAGTGTACATATTAAATCACTTGTATACAGAAGTCAAAATTTCCATATTCAAGGAGAAAAATTCATAAATATTCCCATAATGCTCTGGGAAATTCCTTTAGCAATATAAAATTTATGAGTATTTCTCATACACATCTAAACTGTTTAAAATCTGAGGTCACAATTAAACATAGGTGTTGAAACAAGAGGGTAAACACAGATGAAGTGGCAGATGAAACGAGGGTTAAAAAAATGGAGGGACACATTTATCATTTTGACTTAGAATTGGTGCTTCTTGTAGAATATGTTAAGAGGAAAACCAATGCAAGTCTCAATAACAGAGGGAAAATTTCCAGTAAACCCACGACATAAAATAAATCCCTCTTCAGGAGAGGCATACTCCGGAGAAGGGCTAGGAACTTACGAAAAAAAAAAAAAAAACTTTTTAATACCCTGGAACACTAGTAATTGTTAGATACATTTCCATACACGTCAGTGAAGGAAAACTTTTGCTTATACAATGTCAAAAAGTACAATTTATACTATTCTTATTAAAGGCTCGCTGATGTCAAACAGATTGCTAATTAAATTAAAGGGGATAAATCATTGATTGGCACCTGTAAGGTCCCATGAACTGTCATCTGACATAAAATAATAGAGATCACACTGATGTATTTTGTACAAATTTACTGTGCAATTCAAATACAGGTTATGTATAGAGGTATATTCACTAACAAACATTTTAATAAGGACATTTCAACCACTTAATGTACAAAATAATATTACTCCAAAGTAAATCCTTGAATTATAAAAAGTAATCACCATCTGATTTCTTACAATGTGAATGTAAAAAAAAACATGACTGTGGTTATGATTTTCCAATGCTAACTCTATAAAGAGTACCATTAAAGGGGCTAAAAAGGGGCTAAACATCGTTTACTTTTTGACTATATAGGTTATTTGAGTGTGTGTTGGTAATTATTTTTTAAATCCTATGAATTTTTCCCTTCACTTTGTATTACTTTTTAGAAATATTTCACTTTCTCTTCAACCGCAGGTGTAAGTCATCAGGTTTAATGAATAATGCAAAATAAAGAAGTAAACAATAATTCAAATTAAATGAATTACATCATTTTTTGCTAGTGAGAATGGATTCAATTCTTAAGTTCTTGAGGACTAGTAAGGAAAGACTTTTTCTTTATGTTTGTACATGGGAAGATTTGTTCCTTCTCCTTGATTTTGTTGTAGGACCTATCCTAAAAATTAACTTATAGTAAAATCCAACTTAATAGAAACATGCATATAAAATGATCCAACTTATAGGGTCTACCCTGTTATCTGTAGGGTTCTTCAATAGTGAAAACAGTTTCTATTTTAATTTCAACCAATATCTTTCAAACATAATAACCTGTTTTACATAACTTTAAATAGCAAAATAAATGTAATTCCCTAACTTGTTTACTACCTTAGTTAAAATTACTACTCTCTTTGGGCAAGTGGGCAAATAGCTAATTGCGAGGCTGCTCTGAAGCCTCTTTTCAGGGGCCGAATGTAAGAAATGGGATAAACTGAGCAAGTGGTGATTCACTCATCATAGTATAAGGGACATGGAAGTTTCTATTTGACTTTGGCAGTAAAAATTCCATTAAAAAATTAGCATGTAGTCATGTACAGATAAGGTTCACAGAATGTCATAAACTGGCATTAAACCAAGAAGATTAATTAGAGATTTGCAAGTGAGCATGTGTATGCATGTGCTGCTTTGAAGGGAAGGGGAGGGAATCGGCTATCAGCTGACTATCTGCTGAGGGCAGGCTACTGTGGGATTAGTAAGCGTTAGGAAGCTCTGACAGCATTAGAGAATGGGGGCAGACAATAAGTAACTGAATTTTCAGAATATCTCATTTACATGGCTAATATAGAGTCAATTGCTCAAGGCTAGAGTTTTCAAAATAAGTGCCAACTACTGAATATGTGTAAAGAAACATCAAGGAAAACTAACATGATACAGTCTAAGTAGTACCTAGGCAAGTAAATTAATGTTACTTCAAAAAGGTTGCCTTTGTGCAGCCTAGGAAGTTTCAAATGAGAGAAAATGTACAGTATAGCCACTGTTAAAGATGACGACAATTAACAAGATTGGGAAATATTGAACCCTCTGAAATACCTGAATAAATATTTTTCATATGAGAGTTCCAAAAGCTATCCTGGAATTTCCAAAGAGTTAAACAGCTAATAAATGCTTTAAGGAGACCACTTGGGCTTTTGTACTCTATTTCTTTTTATGCTCTCTGATTAGACATGGGCTGTTCAGTGGAATGGTCTATGATGATGGAAATGTTCTATATCTGCTATCTTCAACTGGTAGTCACTAGCACTTAAGGCTATTAAGCATTCAAAATGTAGCTAGTACAACTGAGAAACTAAATTTTTTATTTAACTTTAATTTTGACGGATTGAAATTAAAATAGCCATGTGACACTAGGGACTACCATCATGGGCAGCTCAGGATCTAGAGACTAGAAGATCTTAATCTTTTATCTCTTAACTTTGCTAAAAGAGTACATCTCTTTAGCAGAAGTCATTCCCAATACAGTGTATATTTTATTATTCATTTTTAAAAGACTAACTGTAGATGCTAGATAATAACAAAATTTAGACCAGATTCTAATTTTTTTCCCCAAACCAATTATTTTGGAAACATTAAGAGAGACAAATAGCAATTAAGAGGGACTCGTTTATGAGAAGAAGTCCAAGATGGTTTTATGAGAGTCTCATAAATACTAAGGGTTATGATATATTTATAAAGAGATATATTGAGCAAGTGTCATTTGAATGTTGAGTCTTGTATCTTCCTCAGGGCAAGTCACTTACCTGGCATCAGCTTCACTGTAATATTCTCTCGCCACTATGTCTTCAAACAGTTCACCTCCAGTAACTCTGTAAAGATAATCAAGATATTGTCATTAAAAATAATAATAAGCATCAATAGACTTGCACCATGTGCATATAGAATTTTTTTCAGATTGTTTTGAAAATTATCAAAACAAAGGATTTTAAGACACTACATTACAGATTTCATAACAATCTATACTAATCTAAACATTTCCATCTTTTCTACATATCTTTGTATCACTAGATCCTGAGGACACAATTTTCTGTATACCAAAACCATATTCAGAGATATCTCTCCACAAATAATCTCTATGAAACTCCTCATTTTAATTCTCCCAATATTAACTAAGGTCTGATGAAGTGTGGTGAACAGTTTAAAAATATTTTCTGAACAATAAGAGAAGACACTTACTACTCAAGGCTATAGAGTATGCATTTGTAGTCTGCATCTCTCTGAACGGGCTTGCTTTTTAGACTTCAGTACACATGACCTTATGGGCTAGAGGTGGCCTTCTAAAATACATATTGCTTTTGGGCTGAGTGCTAGATTTTCTTTGTAAAGCACCCCAATTTCCTTTATGCTCCATGTATTTGCCAGTCAACACAGACTTAGGGATTTTGGCAACTTGATCTCTTGCCAACTAAGAAGTCATATCTGTCAGCCATCTTTAAGTGAAGAGTTTCCCATAACTCAGCAACTGGATTTAGTTACTCTACAAAGTACATTCAAACCAATGCTCTGTATATACGTAAATGTAACTATCTTTCGGATCCATTTCTTCTCCAGGTCCAAAAGACTGTTGTTCTGGGGCTAGAATTCCCTAACCAGTGATTTTCTGGCTCCCCCCTCAAATATATGTTTTTAATGTGATTTTTTTTTTTTTAGCAAATTTTAAAAATATGGAAGTGTACCAAGTACCCCCTTGTCCCTCAACCCCAATTCCACCCTCTGGAAAAAAACTAATTTTAACTTTATGTATATCCTTTCAATTTCCTGTGTATCTTTAAATATACTTGTCCCCTTGCAAACACAAAGAAAACATTTTTTTTTTTCCTCACAAAAGTAGAATCATGCAATATAGGTAAATTATTAGGCTACTTCTGTTTTTTCATTTCACTTAAGGTCATGGGCACCATTTTGTGTAAGAAGTCTTTATTTAATAAATAGACATATGCATATGTGTGTATGAGTCCAGGCCAACTGCCTTCCAAAGTGGTTGTTACCCACCCCTACACAAACATCATGAAGGTACCGACAGTTTTTTCCCAATTAAAAAAAAAAAAGAAAAAGTTACCTCACGTTAATATTTCTTGATTATTAGTGACGTGAACCATTTTCTCATGTATCAGCCATTTCCTAATCTATTAGGATATGGCTTGATTTTAAATTTCAACTTTGGAGTTTAACCTTGTAATAGATAACATTTGGTTACCATGTGCTACACAGTGTACTAAGCATATTAACTCATAAATCCTTGTAATTATTGTCTGCGATGGGTTTTACCACTAGCTCAGTTTACTGATGAGAAAATGAAGGTACAGAGAAGTAACTTGCCTAAGATTATACAGATATAAGTGGCACAGGCGGGCCATCCATTCCATAGTTCCTGCTCTCAATCACCACACAATGTAGCCATTCCAATAATTACACTGTCAATCTTTCCAGAAGTTTAGAAGGCATGAGTGATTTGAAAAAGCACTGGGTAAAGTTATAAATCTTGGTGTGTACATTATGGAAGGAGAAATAAATTTGCTCTTCAGATAGCTCTTTTTTCTTTCTGGTTTTCACTTGCTTTAATAAGTTCTGAAATAACACCAAATGATAACATGTTCCAGAGATCACCATTTATTATTTTCACCAAATGATAACATGTTCCAGAGATCACTAGTTACTATTTTCTTTTGGATTTTCCTTTCCTAAAGGAAAAGATATAATACGAAAGACTTTTAACATGTCTGAAAGCTTATGCAACTTTGACTCCTCTCCATTGCATTCTGAATATTTATAAGTCCTTTAATGCTAGAGTCACTATTTTCAGTCCTATTGTTTTTACAAATAAAATGTGCATCTAAAATTATTTAAAGCTTCATATGGGCTTGTTCTGAAAACCATGGTTACATGTACATGTGATTTCATTTAATAGCTCACCTAGTTTTTTTCCCCAGTTAGAATTACAATAATAATGCAATCACATAAATTATAATACAAAATAATTAAATAATAGACAGATGATACTTCCAACAAACCATTATCATCCCTATAATAACAGTTTTGTAGGATTTCTTCCTTTGAATGAATATGAGTAGGTAAATATGATATATAACCATATTTATCTTTTTTTTGACCACAGGTACCTAGAAAATCTGCATTACAAACAAGTGTGGTTTGTGAAATGTTACCAAATATCGATTAAAAAGCTTATTGACATCAATGATATTGCTGCTTATAGTAGCTCCTTAAATATACTGTATATTCCAGGAGAAGCTCCGTAAGTATAGTATATATTCCAAGAGAATTGTCATATCCTAAATCACTAGGATTCATAACTTACTGATCTTTTTTCTAACCCCAAATATTTATTCAATTAAGGAGTACTGAAGTAATGATTAAATGAATTAACAAGTCAGAAAACCATGCTATTCATCTACTCTAAGTCTGGACTTTACACACACTTAAAAAGGAAAAAAAAAACATTAAAATTTATATATGGCAATAGGTTTTATTTCTTAAGGTGTTTTTATTTAAAGAAGACTATTAAAAACACTTAGGGCCTAGCATTCTAGTAATTTTCAATGAACCATTCCAGCTGTTAAAGAAGTTTAAGGGGTAGAGTTTTATTTTGAATTAAGCATCTCTGACAGCACTCTTTCTCATTTTCTAACATTCATTGTTCCCATTATTTAAAAACATCCTTGTGCAAATGAAACCATTTTTATCATTTCTGTTGTATGTATGATAAATGGGAAGGTAAAGATGGAGTTCTAATAGAACATGTTGCCTTGAAGATAAACTATTGAATTTTCTAATTTTAACATATTTCTATACTGACATTATTGTTTAATGGAGTGCAAAATTAAGCAGTAGTTACAGATTGAAAATTTGGGGCGTCTGGGTGGCTCAGTTGGTTAAGCATCTGACTTCAGGTCATGATCTCAGTGCTCCTGAGTTTGAGCCCCACATCGGGCTCTGTACTGACAGCTCGGAGCCTGGAGCCTGCTTCAGATTCTGTGTCTCCCTCTCTCTCTGTCCCTCCCCCACTCATACTTTCTTTGTTTCTCAAAAATAAACATTAAAAAAATTTAGCATGCTATATAAAATTTCATACAAAGTCAAATTGAATCAGCCTCATGAATAAAGTGTTCATTAACTAATTCAAACTTCTGTGAATAAATTAATGTTAGAGTTCTGTTATTATATGAGGCATATTAATTATATATTTTTAGCATTAATTGCCTTTTATGAATCTCTAGAACATTAGGGGTCACAGGGAAAAATAAGATAATCCTGGAATCATGAAAAGATGAGACTTCACATATCAAAAAAGATAAATACTTTTGTTGCTGCTATTGTTATTTGTAGAGATGTTGATTCATTCTGTGTTATCCAGCAGAATGAACTGTCGTTTTGTTCCTGGTCTATATATTTATGATTTATATCAGAAATCGTTGAGAGTAGTTCTATATTGAATGAAACATTTATAAAATTTCATGAGGATTACAGCCTTGACTATGAGTCTAAGCAGATAGTAGAGTCCAAAACTGGGCTCTGGAAGAACAAATGGTGCCACTAGCAGTCACTGTCTGTCACCTGCACTACTGCAATAGCCTCTTAACTGGCCCTACTTCCTCTCCTGCTCCTCTGCCATCAGTTCTCCAGAAAGCAGCTTTAAATGTGCTTCATATTTTGTCCCATGACTATAGGAAGCCCTTTAAATAGCTGTCCAGTGATACTGGATATGACCTTCAAGTCTTTGCCAAATTTGTACTCTGCCCATCTCTGACCCTCCTTGGCAACCCTTCTCCATCCTACTCCAACCACAATGGCCTTCCTCCAGTTCCTCAAGTGCACCAAACTCCTTCCCATTCCTGGGCCTTTTCACATGCTTGTCTCTCTTCCAGGATATTCTCAATCTGTTTACCTCTATTACTTGGTGACTCTTAAAATTTGGCTTAAATTTTATATCCTCAGACCTCCACTCATCTACATTATCTTATCCCCCTAGAACCCTGTGTTATTCTTCATAACACTTATCACCAATATAATTATGTGTTCATTTATGTACTCATTTGCTTAATGTTTGTCACTCTACTAGTATGGTAGCTCTGGGAGGGTAAAATCTGTTGTGTTTTCACTATAAAATAATCAGAGCTGAGTCATAGTGCCTTTAACAAGCTCATTAAATGCTCTTAAGTGAATGATTCCAGTGTGTTATATCTCAGAGAGAGGCATATGTGGGAGATGATCATATGTCAGTGCATTAAGGTGGGTATTCTTCATATATCACTAACCATTACATTTTGATAAGAAGGTAAGGATTTTTCAAGCAGTTTCCCCCTACAAAATCATATATTTCAGTCCTGGATCTTGTAGTATCTTTCCCACAAGATAGAGTTTGTCTATGAAATAATCCTGTCTGATCACAAATGTAGAAGAATTTGTTGAATTCATTATAAGTCACATAACTGGACTGGAGATTGAAAAGGGAATGAAAGCATGGTGTTTTACAATCTGGGGAAGAAATGTGTAACATTTCATTTTTTAAAGAACCAAACCTATGCCTCTTGTTACCAAAATTAAATACAGAGAACAAGAACATTTATTTGTCCAACTTCATTTGACATTATGACTCTCTCATAGGTTCGGAAACATAAGTTCCTGGTGAATGACCACTGTTTCAGGAAGAGTCAAGTGGTGTAACCATGACACAAGCAGAATCACATGTGTCATCCAGTCCTGTTAAAGCTACAATGGTGGGCATGGGGGGCAGCTGATGCAAACCGAGGAGGGAGGGATTACAAGCATAACCCTGGCTTCATTTTTAATACCATTGTTGGTATCTTATTTAGCCAAGATCAACTTCTTATATAACCTATTTTCTAGCTGGATATCTAGTATTTGATGACACCTCTGAAGTAGTGTATTACCTGAAGTTGTTCAGAAATGATTTTCTGAATGAATTCCAAATTGGATGATGGGAATTTTGAAAGGCTGGAAGTTTGCTTTACTAGAAGGTCCAAAGAGTTTCTTATTGATCCTGATGTAAATAGATTTGCTGAGTCATAGTAAAAATAACAATTTAGATGATAAAACTGAGGCAGGCCATTGAAACTGATTCCATTCAAAAATGATTCTGGCCAGGAGGGGAAAGGCAAAACACTGGGAGAGGCACACTTTGGGATATCAGACACAGGACAGACATTCACAGGCACTATCCAACATGTGGTCATTCAGCAGAGTTGGGGAGTGGAGTGGGATGGCAAGGTTCCAAATCCTTCAAAGGAGCACTTACTTTATTCTTGTTTTTCTGCCTAATCTGTGATTACTGAATCTATCCTTTCAATATCACTCTGGATTTCATTTTCTCTCATCTTATTCTACTTTATTCTTGATACCTTCTGTATCCTCCCACAATCCCCAACTCCTGCCAACTCTGCAATTCCTTTCTCATTTCATCTTTCACAAATGCATGTGGAAAATATGAACCACTATCAAAAGTTCATATTCTTAAAACTGTTTTTTCTATTCTATGACCAAGAAAAAGCATGAATGAAAACAACACTGCTAACCACAATTAATTGGGCACAGAGAATAAAGAAAAAGCAGAAATGGATGGGTTATTTTTGTGCTGTTAATATTACTGACCTCCCCAAATGAGCAAATCAGCCATTAAGCTTATTATATAATCTGTGTGTGTGTGATTCAATAAACTGCCTTAATCTAGGATTGTGTGATTGTTTAAACACTCAGGCAATGTATTCCAAAGATGTGCGTAACAAAATGAATGCTTCTTGAAGGCAAGGAATAAATTGTAAAGCTATACATTAAAAAAAATTGATGCAAATTAAAACCACAATGAGATACCCACTCACACCCATTAGGACAGCAGATAGGAAAGGAGAGGAGAGGAGAGGAGAGGAGAGGAGAGGAGAGGAGAGGAGAGGAGAGGAGAGGAGAGGAGAGGAGAGGAGAGGAGAGGAAAAGGAAAAGGAAAAGGAAAAGGAAAAGGAAAAGGAAAAGGAAAAGGAAAAGGAAAAGGAAAAGGAAAAGGAAAAGGAAAAGGAAAGGATAGGGGGAAGGAAGGAAGGAAGGAAGGAAGGAAGGAAGGAAGGAAGGAAAGGAAAGGAAAGAAGGAGAGAAGGAAGGAAGGAAGGAAGGAAGGACGGAAATAAGGGTTGGTGAACATGTAGAAAAGTGGTAATGTAAAATGGTACAGCTGCTGTGGAAAACTGTACAACAGTTCCTCAATAAATTAAAACTATAATTACCACACACCCATCAATTCTATATCTAGGTATATACTCAAAAGAACTGAAAGCAGGGTGTTGAAGAGATATTTGTACATCCATGTTCACAACAGCATCATTCATGAAAGTTAAAACATGTAAGCAAACCAACTATTCATTGGAAGATGAACAGATAAGCAAAGTGTGGTACCTATAGACAATGAAATACTGTTCAGCCTTAAAAAGGAAGGAAATTCTGCCATACGCTATAACATAGATGAATCTTGAGGACATTATGCTAAGTGAAGTAAGCCAGTCACAAAAAGGCAAATACTGTATGATTTCATGAGGTACTTATAGAGGTCAAAATTAGAGACAGAAAGTGGAATTATAGTTGCTAGAGATTCAGGGGAGAAAGGAATATGGAGTTATTGTTTAATGGGTGCAAAGTTTCAGTTTTGCAAAATGAAAAGAGTTCTGGCGACGGATGGTGATGATGGTTTCATGACAATGTGAATGAACTTAATGACACTTCACTGTATACTTAAAAATGGTTAAAATAGCAAATTTTATGCTATGTGTATTTTACCAATATAAAAGCATCAAACCAAAATGTTTGATGATGATGATAAGGATGATGATGATGATGATGATGAAAACATAAAGAGTATAATTTAATGAAGACTACTACAAACTGCTATTTCTTATTTCTTCTGTGGGTTCCAGAGGGCTTTAGAAAATTATCCTTACCATAATTTTAAAAGCTAATAAATAGCTCTATATCAGCCAGTTAATAAAATTGACAATATGTTTCACTTTTAGGCAGCATGGTCAAATAGAGAATGAAGTGAATTCAATATTTTGGTTTGATATTAACCAACTGTGTGAGGTCAAGTCAGGCCAAAACTTTTCTCAGCTGTATTTTGCCTATTCATAAATTGCAAAAAGAAAAGATAGCCTTTTTCCCCATTCACACCCATGACCAGATAAAGGTTGTGTAATCTGTGTTTTACACAAAGGCACAGATCAAGGGAGAAAGGGAGGGCTGTAATCCAGCCCTATTCCACTCATTAAGCAAAGTGCCCATACCAGAAGCTTTTTCTTTTTTTTTTTTAAGTTCATTTATTTATCTTGAGAGAGAGAGAGAGGGAGAGAGGGAGAGAGAGAGAGAGAGAGAGCAAGCAAGAGCAGAGGGGAAAGGGAGAGAGAGAGGGAGAGACAGAATCCTAAGCAGGTTCCCCACTGTCAGAATGGAGCACCACATGGGGCTCAAACTCATGAACTGTGAGATCATGACCTGAGCTGAAATCAAGAGTTGGATGCTTAACCAACTGAGCCACCCAGGCACCACACCAGCAGATTTGTCTAAAGGCACAGAAACACCAACAGACTAATGGTGACTCTGTCTATGTTTGACAAAGTTCCATGAGTACTTTAGTTCATATAATCCCCCACTCACCAAGATATGCCTACTATAACTCCAAAACCCCTTTGAAATACCCAAGGACATTCATTGAGGCACCCAAGGTGTTCTCATTCTGGAAATATCAAGTTTTAGAGTAAATGATCTTTCTTTCGTGTGTGTGAGGTATGAGACATTTATAGAATCCTTTATAAGTCCTTATGGAAATTTTAAAATTAAATTTAGGGCTGTGCAAGCTATGTTTTGGAGACCAAAAGAATTGTTTGCCTCTCTCATGTCTTATCATGGTACATATCTTTTCTGACTGGAGACTGGTCTACTAAGTAAGCGACAGCTTACCTCTTTGGTAGTTGATAACTCACAATTACATAGCTTTGCACCAGTCCTACACTTAGCTCACCAAAATCCTGCTTGGCATGCACACATATACTATGAGGATGGATGAATTGATATAATATGCTCAACTCTTCAAAAGAAGACATAACAATTGACATCACAGTACCTATGTACATAAAACAGAGTTTATATATATATATATGTATATATATATATATATATATATATATACACACATTATATATAACATATATATTTAAAAAGATAATATATATTATATATATTTAATAATACATATAATAAAAATATCCATATATATTTAAAAAGTTGTTTTTATATGTTTATAGCCAGCTGTTATTATATCATATATATATATAATTTTTTTATATACATATCACATATTTATAAAATCTCACTTGTAAAACAATATAGATACTTATTTTAAGAAGTGAAGGGAAAATTTCTAACACATACCAAACATCTTAACAAGATACCTGATACCCTGTGCTTTAATGTACATAAAAATATAAAAAACCCCGAACAGAAAGAAAAACAATGACCATTTATAGATTTACATATATGCTGCAGATATTCTAAAGAAATACAGGAGAATATTTACAAAATACATTTTGAAAAGAGTAGAAAATTACACCTATTTAGAAATAATTTGAGTACTATAGAGAAATTATCTATGAATTGCACAATTGAAATTTAGTAAATCTATCAGAAGGACTACTACATATAAGATAAACTAAAACCTTGATACCTGTGCTATCACTTGTCATTCACTAGACTAAGTTTCAAACAATGCAATATGGACATGATTATTTTTATCTGCATATTAAAATCATTGCCATATTAAAAATATCTTGTATTACCACAATTTTTGCTCATATTTTGTTATTATGACTATGTAATCCCTAGAGAAAAATTATAATAACTTTTTAAAAGTTTGCTTGCTTGTTTGTTTATTTATTTTGAGAGAGAGAGAGGAAGAGATTGTGAGCAGGAGCAGGGCAGAGAGAGAGAGAGAGAGAGAGAGAGAGAGAGAGAATTCCAAGAAGGCTCTGCACTGTCAGTGCAGAGTCTAATGTGGGGCTTGAACTCACAAACCATGAGATCATGACCTGAGCTGAATCAAGAGTCAGATGCTTAACCAACTGAGCCACCCAGGCACCCTGAAATTATGATCACTGCTTTAAAAATCTGCCATTAATTCTCTGATGAATATTACTAATTAATCTTCACCTTATAAACTACACATCAATAGCCTTTTTACTGATTTCTAAACAGCCTGGGAGTACTGCTGAGGTTATGCTGAATCTTCCTATGAATGTGAACTTTTCATTGTTAATGTCAAGACAACTGTCTTTGACTGAAAAAAAAAAAAAAAACACTGCAGCTAAAATTTGTTTCACAAGTTAATTGGGCTGAAACAGTTTTTGTGTCTCAGTAATTCATCTAAAAGTTGGCATTAGTCACCAGAGCAATGAGCCTATATTTAGTCACAAAATGTTTAGATCATGTTATAAAAGCAGCAAAGCCAGTGTAAATGATGAGTGAATTTATACCCCAAAGCTGAGACTTGAACGTATTTCTGACAAACAGTACTCCAGAAAGAATCCTAGAATAGAGGTGAAAGATGAGTCAAGCCAGTAATTTGATGATATATCCCTATAAGACATCAGATTTTCAGGTCCTGGAACATTTGAGTTTTCCAAGATGACAGACAGGAGATCCTAGCATTTATCAGTCTTTAATACTCAGGAGAGCAACAGATTCTCTGCTGCAGAGGACATACTGTTAGTGTTGATCACACTGAGTGTCTAGATGTTTATAAAGGAAGGGCTTAAACTACCTGTAGCTGCCAGCTATCAAACAGTGCTTATTGTTTTGCGAATTGGGGGATAACAGAAGTTCTCCTACTAAGTTCTCCAGTTAGAGACACATTTAGTTTCTTGATTTTCTTTCTGATACCCGAATAACTTCATGGAGAGTTAAGCTTGTCACCTACACATCAGTGTCATTTATATACTAATTTCACAAATATTATTGAACTGTGTCTGTAATATGTATGAGGCTTGCCCATACTAAAAGATGTAAGGATATAAAGAATATATAAGGATATGAGTATATAGGTAAGAATACACACACACATATACATACATATATACGTACATATATATATATACATATACATACATATGTATATATACATACATGTGTGTATGTATGTGTGTGTGCATATGTGTGTGTGTATATACATACATACATACATACATACATACATACATACATACATACATGGATATAAAGTTCTACCATCAAGCATTTGGACTAGTGGAAAAATCCAAAACATAAAATAAAATTAAGTTTCTATGGAATATGCTTTAACTAAAGCATAGGTTTATTTATAAAGCTAGGATCCTTAAGACATTGCAAATCAGGGAATCTTCTTATACACAGGGGAAGTATGTGCACCCCTAAGTAAAAAAGCTTCTCCCAACACTCATCTTTTTGGAATGATAAAAGGAAGAAAAATTAGCACAAATGCAACATATGTGCACTCTATAAAAGCTTGCTGATGAATAAACAGTTAAGTAACATCCACACTGGAGCATTTTGTCAACTGATGTCCAACACCAGTATGGACGGGAGTTCTTTCACATCTTGTCACTTATGGTGAATTCCTGCTACCTGCTTCACAGAGGGCTCCAGACCACTGTATCTGGATTAAGAAGTTATACCATTTGTACCAACAATAAGCAAAATGAGAGGAAGAAATAATACATTCACAAAGGATAAGGGAAAAGAGAGGAAGGAATTATAAATTCTTTCTGAGGGTCAGTGGAAACTTCACAGAGGAGGTGCTATTTGAAGAGGAACCAACATAAATGAAGAAGAGTTATCCAGGAAGAAACATGGGACAGGAATGTCCAAGCAACATTGGGAGTTTAATGGAGAAAGGAGACAGAAAAGCAACAAAAGGATTGAAGTAGGAATCTCCATCTCTTCTTATTTTGTCTCAATATTTTTTCCTTCCGTTCTTCACAGTAAATATTCATGGTATACTTTACCACTAATGGGACTTCCAGAAGCTACATTCTCCCAAATGTTTTCAACTTTCCATTTTCTACAAGCATCCTTTTGGTAAGTGATTATATGACTATGCGATTATGCTTTCACACTGGAAACCAGTAGTAAGTTAATTTCTGGTGGCACAACATTTCCCCAAAGATCTGAATAAAGAATCATCCAATGAGAATAAAACAAAACAAAGCAAAACAAAAACTATTGTGTTTTTTTCTTTTTAAAGATAATGCTGGATTAATTTTTATCCAGTGTTATAGAAACAATTCCTCTTAAAGGGATGCCTAGGACAATAATTTCATTTTTTAAAAATTACCAAAAATTATTCCTGGTTTTATTCCCAACCTTTTTGATTTAGTCATTAATAATTTAGTACTTGTTTCTAAGTTTAGCATTTTTTTCTGTTTGTTTATTTTTTGAAAGAAAGAGAGAGAAAGAGAGACAGAGTGAGAAGGAGACAGAATCTGAAGCAGGCTCCAGGCTCTGAGCTGTCAGCACAGAGCCCGATGCGGGGCTTGGACTCACAGACCCCAAGATCATGCCTTGAGCCAAAGTCGGACATTTAACCAACTGAGCCACCCAGGTGCCCCTTCTAAGTTTGGCATTTAAGCTCATAAGTTTTTCTCCATGCTTTAGCTATGCTTCAGTACTATCAAAGTACTACTTACTATCGGACAACAAATTTCTTATTTTTTACTTGCATTTTTAGCTGGGTCTCTGGAATATTAATGAATAGCTTATTGCACATATGTATGCATACACTTGCAAACATACCCACTTGCTTAATAGGTTTGAAAAAATGTAGCCCCATTTACTCTGGTAATTTAATCTTATTTTTTATTGGCTATAAAACATTCAATGAATTTCAAAATGAAAAAATAAGCATCACAGTAAAGCTGCAGTAATTCAGATTAACTGGCTGGTCTAAAGAGCCATATTTCTTTTTTTTATTGAAGTATAATTGACATACCATATCCCATTGGTTTCAGGTGTACATCATAGTGACTCAATATTTTTATACATTACAAAATGCTCCCCACGATAGGTCTTGTTACCATCTGTCACCACACAAAGTTATTACAATATCAACTATATTCCCTGTGGCATTATAACTGGAAATTTGTACCTCTTAATAAGTAGCCAAATTTCTGAATTATGAACATTTTTTCTAAGGAAAGGAAGATATATTTTATTTTAAATAAAAGGTAGTAAAGACTTCTTTGTCTATTTTGCAAGTAAGAGGTTCTGCCAGGGTTCCATTAAGAAATAGCTAAGAACCTTACATCAGCATGAAAATTACCATGTTAAATGCTGATTTGAAATCTTATTTACACTCACTTTCTTAGCATATTGCCTATCTACAATAGAAAGACATACCTAGGCCTAGACCATTCACATTACTGTCAATGGAAAAAAAATATTCATTTACTCATGTATTTTTGTGTTACTTACGCCACCTTCTAAAGGGATGTGAGATAGCTTCTCAGATAATCTAAATTATCAGACTTCCTCACCTGAGCTCTAAGTACATATACCTATGTTTCTTATTCAGGCTAACATGCAAAAGAAGGAATAACAAATTTATACTTAATTGGCACTTACAAAAATCTTAGATTGCCTCCATTTTTTTTTTATCACAACAGCTCAGGAAGACAAAATGAACTTGAATTTAATAATTGTTTGCTGAATCAAAAAAATATTTATTTGTTGCTTATTATGTGGAAGCCACTGTGTTAAGTACTTAATTTACTGAAGCTTGGCTTAGTCATTTGGTTCAATGGAATTTTTTTTTCAATAGACAGTTAGGTTCTCAGGAACATAAAGCTTAATTTAATTCAGTCTTGCAAAGCTACAAACTCCTAATTCACAGTAAGTAGCAGTTTTATCACTATTCAACAGTAAGATAATATGATCTTTAGAATGTGGATTTGAAAATTAAAAAAATATTCTTACACAAACTATTTGTAGGAATCATTATTGAGAGCAATTCACCGTTGGAATACAAATGTTATAGTATAACACAAATCAGATTTAGTATGACCCTAAATGTAAAGCATGCTCAGACTCTCTGGATCTGGGTGTTTAAAGTATAATGTGTGGGTTTTCACTGAGAGATTTCTTCACTTTGTCTCTCACAGAAGCCTCACTCTAGTTTCTCTTCTGTATGCTTCCCTTCTCCCTGCCTCCAACTCCAGAGGAAAGAGGGTGTTTCACTAAACCATTTTGAGACCCTGAAAAGGAAACCCTAGTATGTTTCAATGTCTTCTTGCACTTCCAACTCTAAGATAGGTTCCTTGATGGACAGATTGCTGGAGGGTGCTATCCTCCAGATCTTCAATGTTGGAGAAGGAGAAGGAAAGGTGATTCTCTAGGAGGTACTTTTTTGAAAACAATGGGATAAGAGGTGGTGGTAGAATTCTGTTTTAGATGTTCACTCAGTGGGTGTCTATTTAACTACATTATTCAAGTCTGGAGTATACTTGTATTCAACTCCTTACTACATAAACAGTAAGAATAAGCAAATTCAGCATAGTATCGTATATCCCCAGAATATACTTAATATCAAGGTTCGTATTTTACTTAAACCAATTTTCACATTAAGCAGTCCTTGGGGAAAAGGGGAGGAAAGAATTTAGTGAAAAATATCACAGGCTGTGGTAGTGTAAAAGGAAGCTAGCCTAGAATTTAAAAATTCCTTGGTGAAGCTATGAAATAGAGACACCTTGTACAGATAGTTTCTTTTCAACTCCCACTTGTAAATTCAAATACCCACTTTTCATTTATAAAATGTAAATAAATATCTACTTTTCATTCATAAAACACTTTCTATAATAATTCTTTATATTTAAACTACTTTATTGCCTGGTAACCAAATTGGAATAGATGAGCATCAAACAAGAAGATTTTCATACATATATGAATTCTCACCCTCTTAAGAAAAACATCTCCCCCTGCCCTGGAGTCTTTGAATGTGAAACATTCCAATTCCTGGACACGACTTTTCCTCTGTGCCCTTCACTCTTGCCATCATCCTTGAGTCTTTGACCTTAAGCCTACTATGCTCAGAGTATCATCTGTTGGATAAAAATGGGGCTATTAGATTTACAAAAGGAATTTCAGGTGATTTAAAAATTTCCCTTTAGAATGAAATCTTGCCATTTGCAACAACATGGATGGACCTGGAGCATATTATGCTAAGTGAAATAAGCCAGTCAGAAAAAGACAGATGTCATATGTTTTCACTCATATGTGGAATTTGAGAAACGTAATGGAAGACCATAGGGGGAGGGAAAGAAACATAAGTTACAAAGAGAGGGGTAGGCAAACCATAAGAGAGCCTTAAATACAGAGAACAAACTGAGGGTTGATGGTGATAGAGGGTTGGGGAGGCAGGGAAAATGGCAGATGAGCATGGAGGAGGGCATTTTTGGGGATGAGCACTGGATGTTGTATGTAAGTGATGTAAGTAAACTCACAGAAATCTACTCCTGAAGCCAAGGCTAACTGTATACACTATGTGTTAGCTAACAAGACAATAAATTATTAAAAAAAATTTCCTTTAGGAATTTGCTTTTTATGATTCTTAAAAGCTGCAAAATCACTAAACTTAGAAAGCATCTGAATTAAATTAAGAAATTCAAAGCTATGGTAATAGGAACTATTTAATGAAGCGTTATCCCTAATAGCAAAAGTTTAGAAAACAACCTAAATGACCATCTTCACAATAATGGGTTAATAATTATGATGCAACAGTATGATGTTACACCAAAACTAAAATTATGAGGATGATGTATGAACATGAAAAATGTGTTTATAAGTGAAAGTATTAGAATACAGAATAATTCAGTATATTCACATCATTGCAAAAAAATATAAATACATATGAGCTCTCCCTCATTTACCTGTAAAACAACCTTCTCCTTTGAAGCTTATGCTATCTGCCATATCACCATCTATCACTCCCTCATCGCTGTTACCCTTAGCATTATAAAAGGTCACTTCTAGCTTTCTCCCCCCATGTCCTGCTATCTACTATTTTTATTGACTTCACTGTCCATTTGATCAGCCCTTCCCACATCTATTCTTTTAGTTCCTTGAAGCAGATTTGGGTGGTGACAAAATCAAAGCTGTGGCCAAGGGTAGGAGTAGTTGATGTGAATTTAAAGTTAGAGTAAATAAATACCTATATTAGAATTTGTGACTACAGCATGTGATTTTTCCTCAAAAGGAATCCCTACCCCTTGACTCTTCCATGTTCTCATCTCCAGGCTTCTTCCTGATCTCGTTGATCTCCTCGCCTAAACTCTATTCACCTTATATTGGGTTTCCCTATTACTTTTGACATTGACAACCAATAGTTCCACATTTCTTTGTTTCCATAATACTCTGTTCTTGGGAATTGCCTCCTATTTGTCTTGTTTATAAATACCCCCCCTTTTTTTTTTCCAGTTACCTCCTTGGTGTTCAATACGAAATAAGGTAATTTCCTTGTGAAGATGATACATCTTATGATTTAAGCTAGCATGTGCATGCAATGAATATGAAACTTCGATGTCCCACAAGCATCTTAAATTCAATTAACTTCATTGCCTTTATCCCAAGACCTGCTGCTCCTTCCATATCCCGCATCTCATTGTGCACAAAGTCAACCAAGCCAAAATCCTGGCTAATCATCCTTGACTAATTTTGTCCACTTTTCTCCATAAATTGATAAGCTCTGTTAATTTTGTCTTTTAAATATTTCTTGATTCACAATACTTTTTTCCCCCATCCCTTCTACTGCCGTCATGACCACATAATCTCTCGACTGGAGAAATATATTGGTTTCATGACTGATCACTCTCCTTCCAATTGTATCTTCCTCCACATTGCAACCAGCATGATCTATCTAAAAGGCAAATCTAACCATGTGACTTCCCTGCTAAAAACTCTTCCATGGCTACCCATTCCCTATGTCAAGGCTTCTTACAGGTTTACCCTGTACATATGTGCATCAAGTGTAGTGTCAAGGTATCAGTGACCTTTTCCCAAAAAGCTAAGATTCACTGGCCTGGAGCATATAGTTTCTCAGACCTTGATGACCTAGCTTTCACTTGCAGAGCTCTCACTCCATAGCAACTACCTTGGACTTTGACTATTTGCATTATGTTTCCATTTTTGTAATATTATTCACTGTTAATACTGTCTAATAGCCTTGATTTTATTTTCCTTGAGCTTATGCTTTCTTCAAGAGAGAAGCCCTAGACTTCTCTAGGAAGCCTTCTCTAAAACCCACTCAGAATGCACTGTACTTGATTGAAATTTCATATGACACTAAGACCATCTGCTATGTACCTAAATCCCCAACTATATTTCAAAATCAAACATGGCAGGAACCATGTGTTGTTCATTTATTTGTGTATCCCCACGTCTAACACACAAGCCTATCACAATGCCTGAGACATATTAGTAGCTCAAAAACATTACTGTGGAAGAGAAAGTGCAAATATGAAATCAGTTAAAACAGGGAAGCAGAATTATGGGTAATTTTTATTGCTAAAATTTCCCTGTAAAGGGGGAATTTTAAATTCCTGTCCTTCCAATCATTTGCACATTTATCCTTTTAACAAGTATTTACCAAGTGTCTGTGTATTAAAGCCTTTAAAAAATAGAAAATAAACAATATATTAGAACATAGTTAGGTATAAGCAAATATCCATGTGATATATAAAAAGATATCAATTGAAATTTTCAAAGCATAAATGCTTAGCTATTACTACAAATAAGTCAGTAGAAACGTCACATGAAAGCAGTTAAAACATTTAAAGAGTCTTCAAAAAAATAACATGTAACCACAGGATGTGGTCAATCCCCAATCAGGCCACAAATATCTTGCCACTAGGTCACTAGATGCAGATAAGCCTGTGATTAGAAATGTTTTTAGCTGGTGCCACAGTGTGCTGGTTTGTGCAAGAGAACAAACAGGGTATGGGGTTAGTGATCAGACAGAGTCATGGCCCTATAAATTTATCCAATATACCAAATTAAAAAGGGTTCATGCAATATTTTTTTTTTTTTGCCAAATGCCTGAAGAATACCTTCCACATACAAATTATACAAGGTTGTAAAAGAATACAAGAATCAGTGCATGCAAGGCAAATGCTGCTGATCTTTACATCTTTGCCATGCAAATGACAGATTCATCCTAATGTTAGATCTAAATTACTTTTGGGAATGTTGAAAGATGTTGAGGAAAGATAGTGAAGTAGAGAAAGATTTTATGAACTCAGAGTTTGGCTTCCCACAGAATACAAAAATATAGCACTGGCTAGTAATGATCTCACATGTACCTCTGGGAGATTTTATTGCATTATTTAATATTCTGAAATACCAAATAGAATTTCTACATATTTTCCTCATCATAAAATATGTTTGAATGTCTATTACTCTGTGATGTTGTCACATTTTTCTTTGAATATTATTTTCAGTTTTGACTAACTATAGGAGAGATTCAGTCAGAAGATGGAACAATGGAGAGAAAGAAAGTTCTACCCAGAGAAAAGTAAAGAAGTCATCCTATGAATCTGAAACCATCTCTGTAATTCTGGCCTAGGTTGAGGAACAGGGATTCCTTTCATTTAAATCCGCATTTTTTTTCCCTAAAGCTCTGAAAGTCCAACATTCTTTATACATTTGCAATATACATGTACAGTTCACTTTAAAAAGTCCAATTTACCCTCTCAAGATGACACTGATGTTTCTCTCTTTCTCATTTGTTCTCACCGTTGTCCCAATAACAATCTTTTTTTTTTCTTTCTTTCTTTCCTGAACTCTCACAATATCCATTTTCCTTGCTTCCCTTCTGGCCTCCCATAATCCCTTCGCCACCCTACAGCAAGAGAGAGCTCTGTAAAATGAAATTAGATGATTTCATTTCCTAGCTTTAATCTCTCCAGGGTTTCCCACAGCACACAATATAACATCCAAATTCCTTTTCTTGGCCTACAAGGCCTTGTGAGCTCTGGCCCACACCTATGTTATGTGTTACTTTAGATCCCTGTGCCTTAGTCCTTGTGGTGTTTTAAACCACAGTGGCCTTCCTTCTGCTCCACACTGAGGTCATTTTTTCATAGGGCTGTGTCTGTTGCTCACTGTGGGTAGAATCTCTACTTCCAGATCTTTTCAATATTTAGGTTTCTGTTCCTGACACCTCATAGCAATCCTACCTAATCACCCCCTTTAAATCAGCCATGAGTCCCTAGTCACTCACCATATATCTCCTGTTTTCCTCATAGCACTAAAAATAATCTAAAATTATCTGGCTGAGTTTACTTGTTTATTTACTTATTATCTATCTCCTCCTCTCCGACCTACTATAATATAAGTTTTGTATTGTCCATCACTGTATTTCCAGGACTTGGAGGAGTATATGTAAATAAAAAGGCATAACATAAATGTCTGTTGATTGAATTATCAGATTCATTGATATTAAGATCAACCAGAAAAAGCAGATCAGAGCTAAAAAATAAACGTTATAACAAATCTGGATAGAATCTGAAATTAGCTAAAATGACAAGGTTAGAAGTTAGCCATCTTGTGTTAGAATTCTGTGTCCGCTATTTACTACTACTGTGTGGCTTAGGAGAATCATTTCATCTCTCTGATCTTCAGTGTCCTCTTTTATGAAATAACAAAAATACCTAGCCAATGTAAGCAATGAAGGAGTTAATATAGTTGCAGACCATAAATAGTGTCAAGTACACAGTAGGTACTCAATGAACATTAGATACAGTTATTGTTATTTCAATACAGTGAGTCCACTTTGATTAATAGATAGCAACCACATAACAAGTCACCATTGAGGTCTCAGATTTATAAATTTAGAAGTAGAAGTGATTTACAATAACTTGATATTTAAACCATAAGATTTATAAATAAAAATATCCATATAGTATGTTTAGAAATCTCTAATAATTTTTTTTTGGGGGGTAAAGTTATTTTTTTATTGTGGTAAGTTATACATAACATAAAATTTATCCCATTACTCATTTTCAAGTGTGCAATCCAGTGGCATGAAATGCATTCACAATGTGCAACCATCAGCCACTATCCATTTACAAAAATTTTTATCATCCCCAGAAGAACTCTCTACTGATTAAAAACTCCCCAATCTCTCCTCCCCCGCTCAGCCCCTGTCTCTATGAATCTGCTTATTTTAGATATTTCATATAAGTGGAATGATACAATATTTGTCCTTTTACATCTGGCTTATTTCACTTAGCATATTTCAAAGGTTCATCCATGTTGTGGCATATACCAAAATTTCATTCTTTTTTAAGGCTGAATAATGTATGTATATAGTCTATTCATCTGTTTATCTGTTGATGGGCATCTGGTCTGTTTCCACTTTTTGGCTATTGTTAATAACGCTGCTATGAACCTTGGTACATAAGTATCTGAGTCCCTGATTTCAATTCTTTTGGATATATACTGAAAAGTTAAATTGCTGGATCATGTCCCAATTCTATGTTTAATTCTTTGAGGAACTGCCAAATTTTTTCCAAAGTGGCTGCACTACTTTCCATCCCACCAGCAATGCACAAGGGTTCCAAATTCTCCATATCCTTGATGCAATTGATATTTTCTGTTTTATTTTCTTTTTATATTAGCCACTCTAATGTGTATAAAGTGGTATATCATGGTGGTTTTAATTTGTATTTTCCTTAATGATTAGTAATGTTGAGCATCTTTTCATGTACTTATTGGTTATTTTTGTATCTTTTCAAAAATATCTATTCAAATGCTTTGCCCAATTTTGAATTGTGTTGTTTTTGTTACTGAGCTGTAGGAGTTCTTTATATATTTTAGATATTAATCCTTTATTAGATGCATGATTTGCAAATATTTTCCCCCAATCTCTGGATCATCTTTTTACTCTCTTGAAAGTGTCCTTTGATACACAATTTTTTGACTTGTTATTATCTTTTTATTATAAGGGATACAAATGAATGATCAGGTGAAGAGGTACATAGGACAAGGTCTAAAAGAGTCCTAAGTGTAGAAGCTCCTGTCCCTGTGGAGTCAGATTGTGCCACCCTACCAGTACATCAATGGATACACATTTTTTTTTTTTATGAAGTCCAATTTATCTCTTTTTTTTCTTTTGTTGCCTGTACTTTTGGTGTCATATCCAGGAAATCACTACCAAATCCACTGTCATGAAGGTTTTCTCCTGATTTCTTCTAAGAGTTCTACGGTTTTAGCTCTTACATTTAGGTCTTTGATCCATTTTGAGTTAAATTTTATATATGGTATAAGGCAAGGGTCCAATTTCATTATTTTGCATGTAGATATCCAGTTATTCTCTAATGATTTTGGCTATGTGGGAAAATGACTAAAAGGGCTATCAAAGTTTGTATATATTTGCAGAGACAGAGAAAGACAGATACCATATGTTTTCACTCTTATGTGGATCCTGAGAAACTTAACAGAAGACCATGGGGAAGGGGAAGGAAAAAAAAAGTTACAGAGAGGGAAGGAGGCAAACCATAAGAGACTCTTAAAAACAGAATAAACTGAGGGTTGATGGGGGGTGGGAGGGAGGGGAAAGTGGCTGATGGGTATTGAGAAGGGCACCTGTTGGGATAAGCACTGGGTTTTGTATGGAAACCAATTTGACAATAAATTTCATATAAAAAAATAAAATGCATTCAAAGTTTTCTTTTATATAGAGACTATAAAAATTACAATAACCTGTTACCAGAATTTTAATCCACTTCAAAATATCTCACACAATGTTTTGGGAGAATTTGTTCATATTTAATCCTAACCATTATAGCACAGAGCACTCTCTACAGGGAAGAACTCATGCAATTCTACCCTCCCTAGGATAATATCTCTATGAACAATATTAAATTGGCTTTTATGTTGAAATTTAGAAAAAACTCTTTGTAGCAACAATAAAATATGTATGTACAAATAGATTCTCCTAAATTGTAAATATTTTAAATAGTACCTGTGAAGCAAGTTTATTCTAGTTTATTCTTGTTTTTTCTTTATAGTGAATATAATCTAATCACTTAATACAGTTCTAGAGAGGTCAGAAAATTCTCTGCTTGTGCATATACCTCTCTATTTCTTTTCCTCAACTTCACCAGATGAACCCCAGATTGCAATTCTGCATAATTTCAAAAGAGCTAAAAAAAACTTGTTGACATAAAAAGGTGTATATCAAACATTGACATTAGATGAATCACCCCATTAGAAACTTAAAGTTATACTACTTAGGAGATCCATAAAGTTCTATCCATTTCTTTATGGGACATTAAAATATTATTAAAATAAGGCTATAATATTTTATTCTTTAGGATAACACTAATAACTTTTTTATGAAAAGATTTTAAATAATTATTGAAGTATGAGAAACACAAGAATAACAAGTTATTTGAGATGTTTTATGAGAAGTAAGGTTCTTTATCAATTAGGAGAAGGACATTCATATTTAGGGCAACACAAATATGTATAAGGAAGAAATGAATAGAAAATATGAAGATGAATACAAATTAGAAATAATGCAATAATAAAACTTAGATGCTCTCAGTAGCATTCAGAAAAATATTTGTCATTCATAGGGTCCTAGTCAGACTTTGGGTAAATTTTTGCTCTACCATTTACTGTTCTTGGCGAAGTTATTAAAGTTCTTTTTTCATCATTCATAAAGAAGACCAATAGTTTTTTGAGTTTACATATGATAAAGTTTATAATATACTCAGAAAAATACTTAGCATATATTAATACCTCAACAATGTTACCTATTATTATAATGGTAGAAAAGCATGAACTTTTCTGTGTCAACGGTTATTATGTCTTGTTTCTATTCTTGAAGGTAATGCAGCTTGAATAGAGATTTGCAACAAAAAGTCTACGTACTAACCAAAGAGAATAAATCTGTGTGAAGGAAAGATTTCTAAAGAATATTGTACATTGTTCTAAATAAAAATACAGAGAACTATACATTTTTAGAACTTTTTACCTAAGATATAATTTATTCTTTCAATTTCCTTATTTAGCCAAAGACACTAAGGCACAGAGAAGGTAGTACATCCAAGGTCACACAAATAGGCTATACATTTATAATAAGCTAATTTATTAAATTTCAGGGTTTCAAATTTCCACAATGTTTTCTTTGTCAGATTAATGCAATAAAAGTATAAAATGGAATGCTTGCACCCCCTGAGATCTGCCAACAGGAAGGTAGAATAATAAATGGATACTCAAACTTGGTGTAAAAAGTAAGCACATACTTCATAGCATAAGAATTCATCTTTCCTAGGTGCCACCATCACAATATTTTTGCATCCAACTCTACATATTTGTTTCTAGACACCTCTTTCTCATTATATTTTGATCTTTCCTTTGTAAGACCAACCAGCTGCTGAAAGCCAAGATGACTTTAAAGGCTCAAAAGAACCAATATACCTGAGACTTGGTCTTTCGATGCAATTTTATTATTTTATTTTTTACTTTTTATTTTTTATTGAGGGAGAGTAAGCAGGGGAGGTGTAGACGGAGGGAAAGAGAGAACCTTAAGCAGGCTGCGTGCTCAGTGCCGAGCCCAATGCAGGGCTCTACCCTACCACCCTGGGATCATGACCTGAGCCGAAATTAAGAGTTGGACACAACCTGAGTTAAAATCATGAGTTGGACACTCAACCAACTGAGCCACCCAGGCACCCCAAGAGACTTGGTCTTTTCAAAGATTAGCCTAGCCCTGCTTCATTTGTCTTTGGCCTGCCTTCTACGTCCTTAATGGGAGATCAAGAAGAAGACTTCGTTCTATACATCGCCTACAGTGATCAAAGTGTCTACGGTCTGTGAAGCTGCTGCCTCTGAGGTAGGGGGGTCCCATTCTACAAAGAGAGAGGTGGTCCCCCTTCCTTGACCTAGTTCTCCCTCAGGCTCAACCACCACCTCCCTCCTTCAGGACCTGTACTTCCTATCGTTTGAGGCTCTCCTCCAGCCCCTCTTAGCAGGAGGGCTCATGGGGGAGGTGGCTTCTAGGACCTCTCCTTTGTCCCCTTTCTCTTTCCACCTTCCCCATTCTGCTTTAGATTTCTCGATTGTCAATCTCTGTCACATCCAGTGATTGTTTTGCTTCCTGTTCCCTTTCTAACTGCCCAAGGGGCTCAGAACCCCGACATTCCCTTCCTTTCACTACCTTCTTTTTTGGGGGTAGATGGGAGGGACTGAAATTGTGGGGGGAAGTTAGGAGGCACATCAATAAAGAGGAAACCACCAAGCCAAAAAAAAAAAAATACTTCCACTCCATAGTTAAAAATCTGAACTAGAATCATCAAGCTGCCCAACTACCAACTGTGATTTTATACCCTGAGGGTATCTGCCATAATAGCTGGCATATAAAGAAACAGGTCAGATTTATTAAGCACTAGTTTTGTTGGGACACTTTGTGAACACTGTCTTATCTAATCCATTCAAACATCTTATGAATAATATTATGTCTATTTTAGAGATGAAAAACATGAAGATTGGCAAAGATAAGCTTCAGAAAATCACAGAGCCAGAAAGTAGCTGATAAGGGACACATATATGGATCTGAATTTATAGACCATGCTCTCAGCCACAATGCTTACTGCCTCCTACAAGGGTAAGGTACCAAATAGAGCTGATTTAGTTTTTGCCAAATTTCTAGGCATGGATTTTTATCATAGGCTATATTATATCTAATATTTATATCAATTACATGGAATTATATTTGACACTTGGAAAATATAAGAAAATAAATAAAAATGAAACTGTAAGCCCTAAAATGAACACATAGTTAAGTACATGATATTGATCTTGAAAGCTTAAGTCCAGGATAAAAATAAAATTTCAATGTCGGAAAAAGAGAAATCAAAAAGTAATTATCAGTCAAAGTTCTACTATAAACAAGGCTCCTTTTGCTCATGTTTGGGGAGGCAATTAGGTTTTGGAAAAGAGGACATGTAAAGAAGGCTCCTCAGACTTAGCTACAGGTGACTTGCCTGCAAGGGTTAACTTTGATAACTATCTGTTCTTCATCCCTCCTTCTCACTGGGAAAGCTTCTGGGTTTCAAAGGGGCCACATGCCCAGTGCACTGTACCGACATTGGGTTTTTATTCTCTGTGACCTATCTCGTTCCCCTTATATTTTCAAAGAAAGGGATATTTATAGAAACTTCTAGGTCAGTTGCTTCAAAGTTGCCCTGGAGAAAATATCAGTTAGACAACTGAAAGGATTTCAGAATAAAATATTTATAGAAATAAAAATAAAAATATACATTTGCATGTTAGTATATATGAACAAAGATATCTAACTGTTCTGAGATCTAGCCTCTGAATACTAACATAGTGTCAATGTTAAAACGACTTATAATAATAGGAAAAGTAAGTTAATTAGAAGTCTGTGATTTGCATTAAAATACTTTCTTTCATTAAATTTATTCTTTTAAGTAGAGAGTTCAAAATTGCTAAGAGGTCATCATCTAAGGTGACAGATAATTAGAAAACTTAACTTGTATTCTTCATTAGTTTAAAAAAATCCTGGAAACCACATGAAGATAGACCAAATTAAATATCATTATTTTTCCCAATAATATTCACAAAAGCAAGAATGACAACTGAGAAAAACAAGTTACATGATTTTTAATATTTTATTTTTAATTTTTTTTTAACATTTATTTATTATTGACAGAGCACAAGCAGGGGACAGGCAGAGAGAGGAAGAGACACAGAATTGGAAGCAGGCTCCAGGCTCTGAGCTGTTAGCACAGAGCCCCACGCGGGGCTCGAACTCACAAGCCACGAGATCATGATCTGAGCTGAAGTCGGATGCTTAACCAACTGAGCCACCCAGGCGCCCCATGATTTGTAATATTTTAACTATTTGTGGATAGCTTTCCAATATCTTTTTATAAAATCTATCTATGGCTAGCTGTCTGTTGCTCTATTTACCTACCCATCTTATACTTTTTCTATGTGAGATGCTAGTTTTATAAATGTTATTAACAGAAGACAGACTGCACTAGAAAATTGTGAAAACCCATTTGGACATAATACATTCAATTAACTCAAAAAACATATTCAAAAAACTTCAAAAGCCCACATCATTCTTGTCTATGTGGAAAGACATGTTGACCCTGATTCCTGCAAGATGATTTTACTTCAAGACAGGAAAAAACCAGAACCATAACAACCATACTCAAATAAAAAACAAAGCAACAGTCTTAATATCTTTAAAAAACAAAAACAAAAACAAAAACAAGAAAAACTTGGCTATGGTACCCTTCAAGAGATGGTCCCTTCTTCCTCTCCACAGTATAGCTTACTAAACCAGGAATGAACTGTTTAAATATAGTACATTCACATAAGAACTGTCTTATTTTAAATGTTGGCAGGTAAAGGGAAAAGTGCTTGGAAATACATCATTAGCTAAAAAAGACAGATTGATCTTTAAATCTTACTTTTACATCGAAAGCCCTTTGAAACCATTTAGAAAGCTCAGAAAAAAATGGAAAAAGTGACCATATCTCATGCAAAGAAAAGAATGCTTAAAATATTTACTAGCAGCAGGTACAAGCTGGTAGACTGGGATAAAACTGTCAATAAAATACACAAGCAGACACACACACACACACACACACACACGCACCAGATCTCCAAGGAAACTGGAGGATTTTATTATAGGGAAGTAAAATGTGTAAGGTGATTTTCTGACACTGACCAATTTATTCAGAAACTACAATTATGTTTCTGATTTGCCTGAGCATTTTGGCACAAACTTCAATTCTCTCCTTTAAGGAAAAACCCAACATGTGAGGGTTTGAAGGAATTACCAACCATTTCCTCAAATGAACTCAGCCCCACTTGGTCCCCACCCTGAATACCACAATAAAACACACTAGGCCCATAGAGAATCTGCCAGTGAAGAGTCAGGGAGATAGCAAAGACCTTGACTTAACAGTGTAATGAATAGTGATTCCAAGTATAACCTTAGACATTGTACAATTAAGCAAACAGAAGCTTCCAGATAACAAATGGACAAGCTTTGTAGAATTATCTCTATATATTTTCAGGCTCCCATATTTGAACTGATCTAAATCCAGACTTACTCTTTCCTCTCACCTCAGAGAAAGAGGTCTCCCTCCTTTAAAGATAAAAGGCTTCAGATATGATCTTAGTTTGTTCTTGCTTTTTCCCTTCTGAACTTTACTCTTCAGTTCTCCCCTCTCACTTCTTTTTCCTGGAGTTGGTTTTCTACGTTAATTTTTTTTTTTTTTTGAGAGAGAGAGAGACACAGATAGCATGAGCTGGGGAGGGGCAGAGAGAGATTGAGAGAGAGAGAGAGAGAGAGAGAGAGAGAGAGAGAGGGAGAGAGGGAGAGAGAGAGAGGGAGAGAGGGAGAGAGAGAGAATGCCAAGCAGGCTCCACAGGATGAGTGTGGAGCTGGATGTGGGGTTCGATCCCATGAACCAGGAAATCATGACCTGAGCTGAAATCAAGAGTCAGACACTTAGCCAACTGAACCACCTAGGTGCCCCACTTTTTCCTGGATCTTAAATATTCCCTTGTTCACTGGTTCCATCTAATTTGCCTATAAATTAATCTCCCATAAAAATCTGTCCACCCTTATTCTCTCTCCTATTAATCTCCCATCTTTAACTAGCTCCAGCCAATGTCTCATGGACATCCCAAAGGCATTTCAAATTGTGAAAAAATATATTCATTTTAGTCTACATTCTCGTATTATAATGGAGTTAATATATACATGGCCCCCACCTAAATTAAGCGAAATTCCACTTTCTTTCTCACCATAGCATCCAGTAGTTTATCATGTTCTGCCAAATTCTAGCTCGAAAATACCTTCAGACATGATCACCTCCTCTCCATCCTCTATCCCAAAGTTAGTGCTTCAGTATGTCTCACATAAACTACCAGACTATCTCTTATGGCCAAATTCACCTCTCCCTTCTACAAATATATTCTCCATATTGCTGCTATGTTATTGTTCTAAAACACAGCATGAACATATTAGATTCCATGAATAGCACCTGAAAAAATTATAAGGTTTTAAAGCCTGGAAAGGACTGCTGAGATAATCTACTCTTGCACAGAATAGTAGGATAATATTTCCAAAGACATCAATCACTAACAGATCTAGTGTTAGAATCCAAAGTTCCTGATTCCTCATCATATCCACATCAAAGCTTATTTTCAAATTTGAGTCTTGGTTTATCAATTGAGGCATTTATTTTTCACTTTCAATACCATGCAATCATTAAGTGCTCTTTCAACCATGTGTCTACATTATAAGGAATTTGTAAAACAAAAAGTGCTCTAGAACTTAGAAAAGTTAATGAAAGTGCTTCACTGGGCAACCCTCATTCAGGACAATAGTTCTCTCTGTTGACACCAATGGAAAAATGCTAGGACTATTTGCCAACTCTCAAACTCTTTTAAATGTTAAATATGCATTCAAATATGGCTAGAAATCAGTGTACATGAAAACATTAATCCAACAGGCAGCAGAAAGATGCTGTCATTCACCACTAATGGATTTCAGAACTCCAGAAAATTCTTACAAGCCTAGTTCTATGGGATATGTCATCTTTGTAAACAGCATATGGTGTGATACATAGGTGGAACAAGTTGAAGAAAAAAAAAATAAACGGAGCATCTGTGCACTCACTTCTTCAAGTTTTAACAGCCAATTAGGTTTTCTACAGTAATATTTATAGCTCCACAAAACTCAGGTACCAAATGTAATTATTTTCCCTTCTGGAGAATATTAGGCCATTAAACTGCAGAAGCAAGGGGGTATATTCTACGCACTTGCTGTTTCACGGAACTTAAAAAGAAGGATAATTATTTATTTGAAGACTGCCATCCATTTCTTGGACAGATACAAAAAAGATTAATGCTATGTGCCTGTATGTTAATTGTAGGGTTTCCATGAAACAAAATGTAAAACAACATTAGAGAAACATTTAATTTTCCTGGCATCATTAAGAATGGGGAGATTTTATCTTTCCAAATAACAAAAAATTATTCCTTTAAGTTACAAAACTCAGTTTAACTATTTTGACGGCGACATAGAAAAGTACTTTGCATACCTCTGAATTCTTAATTACAGTATGTAATTTTTTAAATGGCTCAGGATCATGATTATGATTATAGAATGCTGTGTTCTGTACAGTTTTTGGTGCCTAAGAACAAAAGAGGTGAGCAGAAAAATTTGCTCCCACCCTAAGCCCTCTCAAACCACAGTTTTTCTGGCTCTGTTTTTTTTTTTCTTTTTTTTTCCCCTTCATTTAAAATTTGCTTATTTTTGAGGTGCCTGGGTGGTTCAGTCAGTTAAGTATCCAACTAGGTTTCAGCTCAAGTCATATCTTATAGTTGTGAGATGGAGCCCTGAGTCAGGCTCCATGCTGACAGTGTGGAGACTGCTTGACACTTTTTCTCTCCCTCTCTCTGCCCTTCCCCTACTCACGTAGGTGCACACACATGCTTTCTCTCTCTCTCTCTCTCTCTCTCTCTCTCTCAAAATAAATAAATAAACATAAACATTTTTTTTGCTTATTTCCTCCCTCAGGCAGTCAATTCTTTCTTCTTGTTACTGCAATCACTGTTATGAGCTTCCTGGGACTCTGGTTTTCATTTCTCCCCTCGAATTTCTAGCTTCTAATTGTCGGGGGGGGGGGGTTGGATATTAGTAAAAGGCGAAAGATTTATACGATCTGAAGAGAAACCAGAGTATCGGGGGGTTGGATATTAGATCATAAAAACTGTTAAAATACATGAAGTCAATATATTCTGATGGAGGGTCTGGGATTCTTTATGGAGTGAAGTTCAAGTTTTAGTGAACATGTTTTTTTGACAGAATTTTAGTTTAATATAAAGACCTTTCCCGCTTACTGCATTCCTAGTAAGTAGAGATTGAAGAATAAACTACATTGTTTTTGTGTTTTTTTTTTTAAAGAGAACAATGTTGATCTCTAATAAGTATCTTCTAGCTAAAGATACCCAGGCATCAACTATTAAGTTAATATTTTCATTTTTGACATTTCAAGAAAATACAAAAAAGAATAAAAGTCTATATTCGTGGCTTCCCCAAGTTTAATCCTGTTAACATATTGGTATACTTGGTTCCAACTGCCCTTCATCTGATTAAGAAGAAAAAAAAACACTCAATTATTTTTATTTTTCCTCAATACAATCAAAACAATGCAGAAAAGTGAAAAGAAGGAAAAAGTACTCCAAATCCACAAACTGGAAATGTTGTGTGTGTAGGAGTGTGTGTGAAGGCTGTACACATGAAAGAAACACAAGGAGACATTTTTTTTTAAAAATGGGGTTCATTTTGTTATTAATCTTATTTACAAAATATTAATTAAATCTGATATTAATAGAAGAAAAATTAAACCAAATTTTAACTTAAATATTGTTAGTAGACATATATCTTAAAAATGACTCTTTGGGATGCCTGGGTGGCTCAGTCGGTTGGGCCTCCGACTCTTCGTTTCAGCTCCAGTCATGATCTCGCAGTTCGTGAGTTCGAGCCCCACATCAGGCTCCATGCTGTCAGCTTGGGATTCTCTCTCTGCTCCTCCCTGCTTTCCCTCTCTCTCTCTCTCTCTCAAAATAAAACCACCACTCTGAAGTTTTAAAAAAAGAGAATTCTGAACAAAAATTAACAACCAAGAATAATTTTTAACTACTTTTCAATTTAGATGGTTATCAGCTGACTCCCTGCTTTTAATGACAGATAAGGGCATTAGCATTCTTCTATTCCCTTCTAATTTCCCTCCTTCACCTCTCTAAACGTTACCTTGTCTGGGTTTATATATTCACATTCTGTTGATGGTCAGTACTTCCCAGCACTGTTGAGTATTCATGTCATCTCAGTGAGGACTAAATGCTTATAAGCTGGACCTTTTATCAGAGTCTTTTTCATTCATGAATTCATTTTGATTGATTGGCTGGATTTCAATTTTTCAAGTAGTTCTTCCAGCTCTGCAACCCCTAGGTCCCACCCTTGCCCTATAAGAATCCAGTGAATTTTGTATTTTGGGAGTGTTTTCCATATTTGAGAATTTTTACACTGTCTTTCCTTCAGTGGCATCTTGCTGCCTAGATGCCTAAAGAATGCTCTCGTCTTACAAGTGTATCAGCCTAACTAGGACACATCTCAGATTCATATTCTGATTCAAAATTTCCTGGAACATATTGTGCTTTTAATATACAGATTCAATTCTCTCTTCATTTTACAGAAGTTCTCTTGAGTTATATATTCTGTTCCTTATTTGGGTTTTCTATTCAGGGATCCCAATTACTCTTACGTTGAATTAGCTTTAGCTCTGTTCCAATCTATTAGATTTTCTAAAACCATGGTATTTTCATCTCTTTCATCCACATACACTATAATTATCACAAGTCCTTTTACTGTGTCACTAATTAGCTAATCAGTGGTGTTTATCAACTACTTCATATTTTGTCAGTCACTTATTCAATAATGATGTTCATTTGGTCCTCAATTTGTTTCCTCAGGTATATGACATCCCTTTTATCTTCTAGGCTTTGGGTTCTTAATTTATTGATTATGTTCTTATTAAGTTGTTTTTTAATGTGAAGCAACTGTGAGAATGGTCAAGACTGGGTCAACTCAATGATAAAATTCTAGAAGTACAGAGCGCATTTAAGAACTAAGTTACACTACACTTCTCTGTTCCAATTCAGAATGTTTTGTTTTATATACTGGAGACAAGATTTGTGAATGTATTTGCTTTAAGCTACACCCCATTCCTTATTTGGTTCATAATAGTTTGTTTAAGTCTTAGCTAGTTTTGCTTATGTGATAGGTATTAGGTGGCAGGGACGGGGGTGGGGGAGAGACAGATTTTTTTTTTAATGCTTATTTATTTTGAGGGAGGGAGAGAGGGAGGGAGAGAGAGAGAGAGAAAGAGAGAGAGAGAGAATGAATGCAAATACACAAGTAGGGGAGGGGCAGAGAGAGAGGGAGAGAGAGGAAGAGAGAGAATTCTGCAATGCAGGGCTCAAACTCACAAAACGTAACATCATGACCTGAGCCAAAATCAAGAGTTGGACACTTAACTGACTGAGCCACCCAGGTGCCCTGAAACAGACTTTATGGTATAGTTTCGATATAATATCTTAAGCCAGAAAGTTTACTGAAGCTTTTTAAAGGAGTTTTTAATAGAACTAAAAAAGAGAATTTAAAACTATAAAGATGCACCCAAATATTTTTCATCATTTTTTTCCTAAATACTTTAAAAAATCCTAAGATTTTTAACTGACCAGTTTAGGAAGAAGAATTAAAAGGCTATTTTCATGTCAACTCACATCTTCTAAAGTAGTGAAGAGTAATTTGAACAGGAATGTTCTTGCCTTTCACAGAAAGCAACATTGAGTTACAGTTTGCTACCACTGTTAAATGATAATTTAATTACTATTACAAATTCTCAAACACTGAGTTTATTTGAAGAATGAAAAATAATTTCTGAAAAGAAAACATATTTTACAAAATAAAAAAACTTCCCTTATCCAATAAGCAGGAAATGGCTCTTGATTTTAACTATGGAAGAAATGGGAAAAGGCAAACTGTACAAATCAGGTCCCAGATATGAGTGTACCAACCACTTAGGTCTTCTTTCTTCCTAAATCTGATATAAGGCCAGTTTAAAAATAGACCAGTCATCAAAAATTTGGTGTGAAAGTGATAAAATGATTTATTCACAAAAAAAGATAATTTTATTAGAAGGAGCTAACATCAGTCACTATGATTCTATTTCACCTTTTTGTATCTAAACAATTTTCTAGGAAGGGAGAAAAAAGGAAATACCAAGTAAAGTATAAAATTTTTACTCTGGTAGTTCCTGATTTTTTTTTAAATGAAATTTCCAGGTGAAAATAGAGTTAACAGAAATAGCTCAGACTTCTGTAAGATTCCATTTCTCTTTCTCCCTACTAAAGCCATGTATTTTAGGAATAAAAGAGGTGATGCTATAAAAAAAATTGGTATTTGCCTATAATTTGGGACGAAGAACATCAAATGTCATTAGATAATATTCCTGCTCTTTAACACGAAAACCAAAACTCACACTGGCTATATTAAATAAAAGATTTACAGAGGAAGAAAGTCAGAGAAACTGATTTCAGGTTCAGCCAAACCTCTAAGAAACTGAAGTCATTAGGGTACTATGCTCCTCTCTTTTCCTATGACGATACAAGGGCTCTTGTTCAGTGCTTCTCCACATACCTGCTCAATCCTCCTTCCTTGATACTAGCTTCTTCTGCATAGCTGTTTTGGAAATGCCCTATAACTCTCACTTGTCTATGGCTTCTGGAGCGTGTATTTTGACTCTGGCCCCAAATCTATTAAGAACTTACAACTTTAGTCTGTGTCTTGGTTCCCAATCCAGGTTGACCTAGCTCCAGTTAGGTCTTCATACATAATCCAGTAAGTTGTGTCCAGAAGGATAGAATCATGGGACATGCAGGATGGCTCATTCGGGGGTATGGGTGGGATCTATTCTCCATGAATAGAATGAGGGTAGGAAGGAATATTTGTAAATAAACCATAAAATAAATAAAGCATTTAAATCTAGGACACATGCTTCCATTTAGTATAGCTATCTCTTTGACCTGCATTTATGAAGGTACAATTTGTATACAGCAAATTCACTTTTTAGTGCACAGTTCTATGAGTTTTGACAAACACATATAGCCATGCAACCATCACGGGTGATTGAGACAGAGAACATTTGCATCATTGACTTGTACCTAAAACTTCTCAAAATTATAGACTTCAGATACTCTTTATTCCACTTTAAAGAAACAAATTTTAAGCTACTATAGGAGCTTTCATTAAAAAAATCTGTCTTTAAGGAATAACATAAAAATTGTACATTTTGCTACTCGGACTTGAGTAATTGAATCATACGTAAAACAGAAAAGAGACTATTTCTACTAACAGCCTACTTCAGGCTATTATTTAAATAAATAATAAAGAGACTATTCTACTCTAGAACTTCATGAAACACATAAAAGTTCCCCAATCTCTAGGGATTGACGGAGTGCCTCCCAGATGAAAAGTCTATACAGTACATACAATAGACACTATATTGTCATGAGCTTTAGACAATGTCTGAATTTAGACCACAGCTTGCTGATAAATATACACTATCCCATGGCATTCTGCCAATGGAGAGGTAGAAAAGCTTGGGAGATAATCAAAGGTCACGGCTTTATTTAACACTATCACACACTAAATAGGAAGATAGGCACTCCCTACGAGGGCAGACAGTCTGTCCTCCCGTGACTGCACCTCCCTTCCACGGAATCAAATCCTGCCTTTAAAAGGTGGGGCTCACGAAGAAGCCTAAAACAGGTCTCATCTTTCATCAAGGGCTTCTAATTTTAAATTGCTGCCATGCTAAATTTTATCTAGTGTCTCCCTGAGTCTCGTCCACCCAGTTTGTTCAGATATACCATTGGTTTTAGACAAGAATTTCCTAGGATTGTGAATTCTAATTTTGTACTGTTTAAAACACAGCCTGCATGGGGCACAAACAATGCAAGTTGGGTAAGATTTTGAATAAAAACCTCATATATAAGTTTTTAATATATATTTCATGTGAGTATACTTAACATACAAAAATAGTAATCTCTATTGGTATCGCTCTCTATGATAACAGACTCCACTCGGGAGAAACAAAAACGATTGTTTCCTAGGAAAAAAGTTAGAAGTCCTACTGAAATACTACTTACAAATACACTGTGGTAGTGTTACGGGTGCTACCTGGACTCAACTGGTAAAAATGGGTGACATCATTACACATTATGAAACTCCACTCTTCTGAAAGGTGAGGCCCTGGGATTCCTCAGGATAACCGCTCAAAACCAATGTCACCAGTGGGAAAATCCAATTGATAATTGCTACTAAAGCACATAATATTTAAAATGGGACAATTGAGGAGAAAATAAAATTTCCAGTATTACTTGCCACAGCTAAACTTATATAAGACAACGGTACAACCAAAATGTACTTACAAAGACACAGTTCATATTACCAACTACATGTGTTATGTAGATTTGTACATATAGATTTACCTCACCTGAGTGTGTATTTTATTCCCATTGTGGACTAATCTCCCACTGGCTCTGTGCACAGTGGAGAGAGACTGAAATGCCTGAAATACTTGAATCGGGGCCACCATTGCTCTGACGGTAAATGCTACACATGCCTTTACAGACCTGAACAATCTAAACTATTATTAGGTAAAGCTTAATCATTAGCTGGGATGTGGAGAAATCTCATTCTTGTATTCACATTATAAAATCCAATATAATTTAAGAATTGTCTGTGGATATCTCAAGTATTTCCAGCAATCTCTTTTCATTGTCAACAGAAAGGAGTTCCTTATCTATAGAATGTGGGTTAAGAGTTGCTGAGGTCTTTCATAGCTCAATGGAATGTGTCTTCTGGGATTTCATGCTCTCAGCATCAGAGTACAGTAAGGCTGTATGTACAAAAGTTTCTGGGGAATAGAACATGAGAAATGCAGAGTGACCTGGGAATCTGGGGGCTCTTGAGGTGATCAAAAGCAGGGCTAAAGAAGGGCATAATGAAGTGAGTTTAAGTGGATTTAAAGCACCAAGGCTCTGTGAGTTGTAAGATGTGGGGCATTAGGGGGAGACAAGGTTCCTGGTCTCCCTCTTCATCCCTGATGATGGTGATAAAAACACAGGAGAGACAGGTCTTTGTTGGCAGGCCTCCTCTTGACTCCAGGTGAAGAGGGTAAGAGACACCTTCAGCCAAACCAGGTTACTTATTGTCATTCAAACAAAATATACTTCAATTCCCACTTTTGCTCAAACTGATGACTCCTATTCTATGTGTTAAAACTTACACATACTTGGAAAAAAACTCTTTTCTCTGAACTCCCTGAGTATATTTTCCACATTTCTCACGGCATCTTTCTGTCTTGCATTAATTGTATCAACCACCAAAATCATAGTGTGAGTAATTTGATGGCAGAAACAGTGCCTTCATCTTTGTACTCTCTAAAGCACCTAGTACAGTAACATCACACATTAGGCGCTCAATAAATGTTTACTAACACAATGAGGTACAAATGAGGTAGATAGAATAGAAACTATTTTTTTCTTTCTACACAGAGCTCAGATTTATAATCACAGGTAACACCTGTTAAGTGTTTACTCTATGTCAAGCATTGTTCCCTAAGTTCTACGTCAACTAAATCATTTGATTCTCACAGCAATCTTAGAAGTTATATGGTACTGTTATTTTTGTTTAACAACCGAGGAAACGGAGACCCTACAAGGTTAAGCAAATTGTTCAAAGCCAGAAAGGAAGTAATTGGCAGAGTTGGGGGTCAAATCTAAGCAAGTGAGTTTCAGGGCTCAAGACAGTCCTGTGCCTCACCACCTCACTCTCTGGCTGATAGAATATGAACAGAGCTGGAGGTAAATACATTATTTCTTGAAAAAAGATGAAAGGCTGACAGGCTCTGGTGTGGATCCTCTTCTCTTTCCTCAATTACTTATTATCTTCTTTCCTTTTTATTTCTGATCTTATCTCTTCTTCCCCTTACTTTTTCTTCTGCTTCAGCTAGGGTTCTTTGCTTTGAAAGCCACAGAAACCAGCTCTGGCTTATATAGGATGAACAAGAGTTTTTGGGCAGGACGTGGGACAGCACACAGAGTCAGAGGGAGGCCTGAAGCAGCAGGCTCAGAAGCTTTCCATCTCCAGGCCAGAGGAACTACTGGGGATCTTCCAGGCACCCCACCATGAGTCCACTCCTACCATCTTCCGTCTTCCAGTTACTTGGTTCAGGTTTCAAATTCCAGAGAGAAGGGGGAGCACCTGACAGGTCTGGCTCAAGTCATGTGCCTACCCCTTAGATAAGGGAGGATGGGACACTTTCAAGGACAGATCCATGGGATTATACATAATGGGAAAGAATAGGTGGTCCCATGATTAAATTACAATGGTTACCAAAGAAAAGCAGAAAAATGCTGGATAAAAAAGTATTCATGATCCCTATCCATTTTTTTTTAAATGTCCTCCACTTATTTACCCATTTTTGCCTAATGACCCATTAAAACTAGTGATGGGCTCACTCAACTATTTACAGATACTTATTGAAGCTGGGACCAGCAGCTGAGTCATTCTCCTGCTGTTGATGTGTATTCCACACTGGATTGCTGTTCTTTCTCATCATCTCGCTTTGAACCAAACAGTAACTAAGGACTTCACAGTTTATTTTTAGTAACTGTTAAACATTTTTTTTCAATTCCTTAATCAATAGCCTCTGTAACTTTTTCATGTGAAGCAAGGCAATAAAATAAGTTAGGAATTTGACCTATTTGTTCAATTAAATATCTATAGATAAAATAAGAACAGGTACTACTTGAATTTCAAATTTAGAAACTGAGTAATAAAAAAATTTACAACAATATTTTTGCATAAGCTACATAAGAAATTTCAGTCCTGAAGTTGAAGTGCTATGAAATGATTTTTTTCCCTAAGCCTCATAGAATATCCCTTCCTAGCCTCATGTGTGTGTATATGCACATATGCATACATACACATTTACACATATATGTATAATTGTATACATATACATACATATATACTCTTTGTATATGATTAAAACATGTATAACATACACAGGTAATTCACAAGTATTATCTAATTTAATAAAATTTTATGCTACCTTATTTATCTATATTCTTTTTGACATTTTGAATAAGAGAGCCACATGCTAGAGAAAAACTCATTAAGCAGAGTCATCTGAGTTTATCTGATGATGAGTGAATTACATATGCAAGATTTTAAATTTCCAGTATAGATAAGCATATAGACCTTTATGCTTAAAAAATAAAAGCAATTAAAAACTATTTAGCTCCTGTTATGTCGATAACTTTGAAATATTACCTCCAATACTAAAGTGGAGGTAATTATGTTTAAGAAGACAATGTTACTAGCATAATAACAAGACTTGCTTCTATTCTCCTAGACTACTGGCTTCTGGCCTTTGCTTTTCTTCTACTTTTCCTTTGGCTTGATTCCCATCTACCTCTTTTTTTTTTTTCTTTTTTTTTCCTGCCTGTAGAGACCTCTGTTGTTTTTCACCTACCTGGCATTTATTTCTCTTCTTAGAGCTGCGCATCCCCCCCCTTTTTTTTTTTCAGTAAACTGTCTTGACTACCATCCATTTTCATCCCCAAAGGCTACTGTGTAATTCCCTTGGTCAGAATAATTGGTTTAGGGATGGAAAATACAACTCCATTTTGGTACAACTATTGAAATTACCTAGAAAAAGAGGCTTTTTTTGCATGGGACCTATTGTCATAAGAAAAATGTAAGCCTGGAAGTGTTTGGGGCCACCATGTTGGGAGAATGTGCCTGACAATAAACCAGAAAAGAGCACACGGAGTCAACTGAACCTGGGCCACTTTTGAGCACATTTGAGACCAATCTACCCATGAACTTTTCATTTATTTGAGGAAATAAGTTAACTTTTTGGCTGAAGTGATTTTGGACTTCTGTCCCTTGCAACATAAAGAGTCCTGAAGGATACATTGACTTTTGCATGTTATTGCCACCACTTTCCAGCAAAACTCGTATCTATCTACTAGGTGATTCTACCAGGTGATTCTAGCTATCTCCAAAGGTTTTGTTCCCACTTCTCTCAACAGAACCACCCAGGATGTGAGGCTCACCTCAATCTCCATTTTCCTAAATACCTGGGATTATGCACATTTGGATTTAGTTCAAATAGGCCCAACTTTCATAAATCTAGAGGTTTTATCTGTATTCAACCAATGAGCCATCTCCAATACTACTGACTGAGGGTTGTAATGTCTAGTTTACAAAAAAGCCTTTTTTCTATGAAAATGTGCTAGTTATAAGAGAGGGATAAATTTGGTATTCAGCCCCAAGTTCAGGGAATGCAGTTAAGAGTAGGCTTAAGAAGTGGGGTAGGGATGCCAAAAGTAGACTAAAAAGTAATGGAATTCAGAAAGCCCTACATCCACAGTTGGACTAAAGGTGGAAAAGAAAAAACAAATCATTCAAAACCAAATGCAAGTACATGGTACTCTACCATGTAAATATAAGGCAATATTTCGTTGTGGTTTGTAGCACTGTCTTCAGTGTCAGGAAAATCTAAGTTCTAGCATAGTCACTTATGCTGTGACATTGGAGAAAGCAAGTAAGCTCTCTTGCCTCAATTTCCTTATCTGTAAAGAGAAGTTAAATAATACTACTATATACCTTATAGAGATACTGTGCAGCACAAATGAGACATTAAGTCATAATATGCTTGTCTTGGTTTGAGAAGGGAGGTTCATAGTACTTAACAAATTTTTACCGCTGATTAGAGACAGATATTCCTTTGTGAAAACCAAATGCTTTTCTAATAATATAAATAAGTTATAAATAATATAAATGTCTTTTTATTCTTGGGTTTTACTCATAGTCAGTAACTTTATTTCATACATATTCATGCTTCTACTCAGAGACCAAGTCAACATCATAGTACCCCAAACGCTCTACATTGCAACAGTCAAAACAAAGAGTATGGTATTTTTTTTTTTTAAATCCCTCTCTGTTTTCTTTAAATAAAGAGATTACCTAAATAATCGGACAACTCCCATGTTTAGGTGGTCAATAAGAGAAATAATTCACACTGAAGAACAAAGTTACAGAAACAAGGCTTTAAGTCTGAGCATATAAAGAAAGCTTTCTTTATGCTCTAGGGTATCAGTCACTATTGCTTATAAAGTTTTTCCAAACTCCAGGCATTAATTCTAAGGGTCTAAATATTGTAACTCCCCTAAGGCACTATGCCTTATCTATTTACCATTTCACTTCTATTCAGTTTCCAAGTGCTTTGGGTTTTAAGACTGTCAGCTAGGCATGTCCTTAGGAAAAGTCCATATCATCACTGATAGCTAGGACAAGAAACCAAAATCTGATGATGTCCTTCATCCAGATCAGTGGTTTCTTTGTTCCAGTAAAAACAGGCAGAAAGGGTTTCTTAGTGCCTATGAAAATGCCCCAGTTGGGTCAACATATCTGGAAAGGGTTGAATAGTTTTCAAATTCCAAAATAAGAGATTAAAAAAGAAAACAAAAGAGTCTTTATTTCCCGAGACTCCAATGACGAATGTAACCACTAAAGAAATATATTAGGCCATGTATACATTGCATGTTTCAATCTTGGCACCTTTTGGGTTTGAGAAAGAGAATGAGAAGAATGACTTCAATTGCCTGAATAATTAGTCATGAGCATCAGGCTCCCAGGGTAATGGAATATCCTACCCTGCTTACTGGCTAAAAATAAGTAACCAAAATGTCCCTAAGAAAAAGTTAATGTCAATGGTAAATATCAATTAATTAACTACCTATAACAATAAAGAAGAATCAGTATTTGTATCTAAATACATTATAATGATCACGTTTGAGAACATTACATCTATTTTGACCATACAGGCAGAGCTACTTCACATTTCTTAAAATGTGCATTCATAATGTCACATTTTGCTCCAAAATAGACACGTGGCTAAACCAAATGTCCATTTTTAGTTTCGACGAAAAATATATTTCTATGATTCTGAGCATGACAATTAGTAATTAGACAACTGGATTTCCAAATAGCTGGCATTGTGGTTCCATATGTACCCAAAGTAATAAATGAAAGAAGACCTAAAATATACACTTCACACTCCAAACTCTTTACAAAACAATTGTGTGTTCTTTCCAAAAGCTTCCTCATATGCAGTTATGTTATATATACACGTGTGTGTGCTCATACATATATATTGAATATATACACTGAATGCCTACTATGTGCAAGCAGTTTTCTAGGCACTGGGGATAAAAAATTGAAAAAAGGAAAAAAAAAATCCCAGCATTCAGGGAGCTTACATTCTGGTGGGTGATGTAGATAATCAAATACATTAAATTTAATTTATCCTAGATTAGTAGTGATAAGGGTCAAGGAGGGAGGAGGCAAAGAAAGAGCTGGAAACAGTTGATGCAGAAAGAATGCCAACTTATAGATGGGTACCCAGGAAAGCCTCCTTGAGAAGATGACCTGTGAGCCAAGCCCTGAAGGGAGTGACAGGTAAGCCAGGCATGTTTCAGGGTTATGAAAACTCAGCCTAAATGCCTACCTTGTTCCAGGCTGTGAGGAAGGCAGTGTGGCTAGAGCTGAGGTAGACAGGAGGAAGGTAATAACAGTGACACAATGGAGTACTCAGAGAAGAGGAGTAACATGCTCTTGGATTTTGACAGGATATCTTTGTGGCTGCTGTATTCAGAGTAGATACAGAGAGGTGAGGGAAGAAACCCGGAGACTAGTCAGGATGTTTTAACAGTGACCGAGGCCAGAAGGGACAGTGGTTTGGGCCAAGGTGGTGCTGGAGACATCGTGATAAGTTACAAAATTCTGAATATATTTTAAAATTAACAGGACTTACTGATCAATCAGATGTAGTATGTGGGAAAAAGAGTTAATAATTACTCCAAGGTTTTTGACATGAACAAGTGGAAAGATGGTGTTGCCATGGATAGGAGCAAGTTTTGCTATAGAGAGATGAGTCGTGAGTTTTAGATATTTTAAATTTGAAATACCAATTAGATATCCAAGTGGAGATGGTAAGTAGGCAACAGAATATCCAAGCCTGGAATTCAGGTAGAAGTCTGAGCTGCAGTGATAAATTTGGGTGGCATTAGTTTATAGATGGAATTTAAAGCCAGAGTACTGGATGAGATCCTTAGGAAGGGATAATAAACTGAAAATAGAAGATGCCCGAGCACCAACCCCTTGGGTCATTCCTATGTTTAGATATCTAGGAGCTGAAAAAAACTAAAAAAGGAGACATAGAAGGGTAGTAGGAAATCACTAATCTGGTGGATCTAAATCACCTTTACAGTATTTTGAATATATGCACAGTTAATGAATATCTAAAAAAACTTCAAATGCCTTAAAGAGAGGGACAAAACAGAACTCACTGTGGTCCCAGGGATGAGCACTGTACCAACTATATAATAAATACTAAATTTATTTGTTGTATGAATACATGAATGAATAAATGAATTCAGAATCCTGAGGATAAGTTATCACTAAGTACCTTCTAGTTCCAGAAACTAAGCAAGACACTGGGAAAACAAGTAAGTACAGACCTGTCTGATGTAGAACAGAGGTTAACTTAGTAGTAAATTGATTTGATTTCTTGTCAAGGGCAGCATCAAGCCAGTAAAAATAAATATATCAGGTATGGATAAAAATGTTATGTTCTTTAAAAGGAAGAATAAATCTCCCTTTAAAAAAAAAAACATTACTAAGGGGCATCTGGGTGGCTCAGTCAGTTAAGCGTCCGACTTCATTTCAGGTCATGATCTCACGGTTCCTGAGGTCAAGCCCCACATTGGGGTGTCTGCTGACAGCTCAGAGCCTGGAGCCTACTTCCAATTCTGTCTCCCTCTCTCTCTGCCCCTCCCCTGCTCACTCTCTTTTTCTCTCTCTCAAAAATAAATAAACATTTTAAAAGTTAAATAAAAAATATATTAAGAGCTGATTCCCTATTTTACTTTTAGCAAGATATATTAAAAAATTACTGCAGAAGTTAATGGAAATATCATAATTCAAGATGGTAAATGTTCTGTATAAAAACCTTTATCATAGACATGTATCACTACAATAAAAGAACAGAGAAGAAAAATGAACAAATGCATAAATTATAATTTTATTTAAAATTTTATATTGAAAACTTTTTCTTGAGGGTTTAATAAAAGTCCTGATTGATGTCAGATTACTGACTTGGAATTCAAAACATAAAATTCAAAAACATTTATGAAATATCAGACTTCTATTTATTTCCCAAGTATTTTTCAAAACAAAACATCTTCCTTTAAAACAATTATTCTTCTCTGCCAAAATCTTGGCAAAGTTATAGCCCCACCAACACATACAACACACATAAATCACAAACACACATACACACAAATGGCTTGCAGCATGGCTAGAGAGCCTAATGGGTAAATAGGGAGGCAGGTAGGCTGAACGAGTGGCAGATACACATAAGAAAAGAAACTTAATGTTTACATAGTGACTTATACTGGAATTATATTATCGGTCATATATTACCCACAAAATGATTTCTAAATCATAAGTAACCTTTTTTAATATTTTAAATATTTTAGTTTGATCTATCTAAATCAAATAGATTAGCAAACCAGCAATCTTCACAAGTTTTATCCAGATGACTGGAAAAGAATAATTCTGTTCGTTGGATATTTGCCCTCATCCCTTCACATAACAGACACATACCACACAACAGGAGTTTATATTATGTAGGTACACATCAAGAGTGAGTATGTGCAATTTAAACTGATGTTACCTCAATTATTGCTTCTACTTTTTTTTTTATTTACTTAAAGTGTCAAATAATAAATACTTGTTGAATAAATGACTTGAATTAAGTGCCAACTATGTTTTAGCACTGCTTACATCTTTGCTTTAGTTAGGAGAGACCTTTTTTCAAAGTCTTCTTGTTTGCCAAGCCACATATTTTTAGATGTTTTACTTCTTTTATTCACATAGTCAAAATTCCAAAACACTGACCTGGTAGCTATTTCTGAGTCTGCTAACTGTCTATTAACAAAATGTCATTGTTCTAATTGTTCTCAATTACACAGCTCTCAATTAGCTAGTCAAAGCATTAAGGAGATAAATTTTTTTTTTCTCTAATCAGATTGTTGTAGTTATTTTAGAAATGGAATGTTCTCAACAGACAGAAGGCTTCAACAAGAGTTCCAGGTTCAATTAATCATCAGATCTATTACTTCTACCTCTTAAATTACTCTCAAAACTTTTCCACTTTTCTTTATTCCCAATGCACTGCTTAACTCCAGAAACTAGTATCTCACATTAGGATGCCAGTATGTTCCTCAACTTGTACATGGAATAATTTTACTAAACTCCTATCTCATTACATCATTTCCCTTAATTCTCCTTTTCAACATTAGGTTTTAGTTCATTTCAGGTTTCAGTTCAAGGAATGATAAACTAAGAAGCTTTGAGAGTTGGCTACTGCCTGCTTCTGCAGTCTCATAACCTCATGGTCCTCCTCTTTTCCCCCTAAAAAACTTAATGGCTAATCCACACTAGAATTGTGCACAGTCTCTTCTGAGATGTTGCACATGTTGTTCCTCTGGTCACTGCAGGGAGGAGTTAGAATCTGTGACTAAATTCTACTTATCCTTTAAATCTCAGAATAATCTCTTCCTCTGTGCTTTCACCTCTACACTCATTGGGCACGGTTCCTTCCCACAAGCTCACCCTGTCTTAGGGCACAGTATAGTTTACTGTCCTTTTCCCCAATCCAGCTCTAAGCTCCTACTGGACAGGGACTACGTCTTATTCATGGTTTTATCCCTAATATTCAGCAAAGTGTTTGGTATATAATTCACACCCAATCAGTATTCTAGTCATTGGATGAATGTAATATTGTAATAGCAAATCTATTTGCAGAGAATGTCTAACATACCAAACGTAGAGGGAAAATTAACTGCAAGCCAACAGCAGTACCTGCCAATTTGGGGTGTCTCAAGTAGAAGTGAAAAGTAACCAGGGATCAAGAGGGACTTGGTTAACAAAGTCCAGGGTGGGAAATGGAATGGATGAGAGCATGGCAGAAAATATCATCACATACTGAAGAAGCCAACTACTAAACTTAGTCTAACATCTTTTAAATTGTAACTTTTCCAGATTCTCTTACATAGCAGAATGTCACTGACAGTCCACAGACACTACCTGTCTCCAACATGACAATTAATACCCAAGATAGAAATGCTAGCCTTTTCCAAGGAGAACCATCTGACCCAGGAGGTGAAAGACATTTACTTTATAAGGTACCACTTTCATAAGTGTCCATGATTTCATGTATAACTTCTTGAGAAAATTGTGTTTTCAAAATCTGGTTGAAAAAAAGACATAGTAAATCTCTTTAATGACTCCTGACAGAAAATTACAATGGGGTATAATTAAGGACAGGTTCAGTTGTTTTCTGAGAAATACTCAAACCACTCATTCTGTCTTAGTGGCTTATACTATATGAGAAATATACAGAACCAGACTTCTAATTATCTTAAAACAGATCTTAAAAATTTAAATTTCTAGTCTTGATTTCTGACCTCCAGCTAATAAATGACTATGTCTTGCTTGCTTTTTCAATTTCAAACAATTTGGGAGCTTTTAACTGAATTTTATAAAGTGTAAGCTTAAAAAAAATAACATTGTGAGGACTTCTGATTTCTGGCTTGACATATAGGCAGCTTAGAAGTTGTCATTCTGTCCTAACAAGTAAAAAGCTGAACTGAAAAATTAACAATTCTTCATAGATCTGTCAAAAAAGGTCACAAGGCAGATTGATACCATAAAACTAGAGAGACAGACAGGCAGACACAGAAAATAACAACTTATTGGAGCAGAAACCTCTGCAGGAACCGGTACTATAACAGGAAAATCTGAACTATAACTGGCAAATTACTGGAGGCTCAGTGTGGACAAGCCTAGGAGATAAAACTCCAGAAGGACGCAGTCATGGGGGTTGGGACGGCTCAGACTTTTGTAAATTTTCCTCTAGGTTCTCTACCATGTCCTCAAAGTGAATATCAAAGAAAAAATATCATGCTTCTAGCAGTGAAAGGAGAAAAGGAACCACTCTGAAATATAGCACAATATTCTCTTTCAAAAAGGCCTGGTTTAAGGAGAAACTGTTTTACCACCGCCTAAACTGCTGGAGTATTAATAGAACCTCACTGACCTAGGGGAATGCAAATGCTCAACTATATCTAGTTCCAACTTTTCAACTGGAAGAAGGGAAATATCTCCAGCTCCTTCTAGCCATCCTATCCCACCTAAAGGGTAGTGATGGAAGCAAAACTGAGAAGCACCAATAAAGTTCATAGTCCAAGGATAGAGGCTCACCAAGAGACTGAGACCTAATCATAGTATTTCCTCCTATACCTTACCACTACATTACTAAAGGGCTATTTACCATGGTTCCTTTTACTTATTGTATCATGTCTACCTTCGAACAAAAAAATTACAAGACATACTAAAAGGCAAAAAGCACACTTTGAAGAATGCTAACAAGCATTAGAGCCAGAGTCAGATAAGGTACGAATGTTGGAATTAACAGACCAAGAATTTCAAAAACTATGGCTATTATGCTAAGGGCATTAATGGAAGAAGTGTACAACATGCAAGAACAGAAGGATAATGAAAGTACAAAGATGGAAATTCTAAGAAAGAATCAAAAAGAAATGCTAGAAAAAAGAAAACACTGTAACAGAAATGAATGCCATTGATGAGCTCATTACTAGACTGGACATGACTGAGGAAAGAATCTTTGAGCTTGAGGAAATGACAACAGAAACTTCCAAAAAAAAAAAAAAATAGAAATGAGGAACAAGTAAAACAAACAGAAAACAGTAACAGACATGGTAGGTATCAATCCAAATACAACAGTAATCGCTTTACACATCAGAGAACTAAATACACTAATAGAAAGAGACTATCAGAAAAACAAGATGCAACTACAGGTTGCCAGAAATGGGCTGTAATTATAAAGACACATGTAGATTAAAAATAAAGCGATGGAGAAAGATAAACCATACTAACATTACTCTAAAGAATGTGAGGGTAGCTTTATTAATTACAGACAGAGCAGACTTCCAGGGCAAGGGAAATTATCAGGGAAAAAAGAGGGGCCATTACTTAATGATGAAGGAGTCTCCATGAAGATCTGTGGGGAAATAGGTTCTACTTACATAAATAGGTTAGAAAAAAAGTTTAGGGTGGAAAGTCACCACCATGGGGTGAAAAGTGCCCAAGGTTAGGTAGCAAGATATTGTAATGGGATCACAAGTACGTTCTATCTGATGCCATTATACTATTGTACTTTGATCACAAACCCCACTTGCCCCCCTCCAGACCCTTTGCTTATACACAGAAGTTAATGACTAATGTCTGAGTGTTTTCTCCATGTTCATGTGTGTAAGATCTCGTTTTCTTCACATTCACCACATGGATAATATCTTGTGAGCCCAATAAATACGGAGATGAAACCCCTGCTAGGGGCTCTTGTCTCCTCCCAGACATTAGCCTCTCTCGTATTCAACCCTGCATCTGCTCTCTTGTTGGACAAGAGAGAACTCCAGACTCATAGTCTGCAACAGATGGTGACCCCAACATGATAGAAGACAATGTGAAGCTAACATGATTAGAGGAAAAGCTGACATGATAGAAGGTGACGTGATTAGAAGAAAAGCCGACATAACTAAGAAGTTGAAGTAACAAAAGGGGACATGATTAGAAGGGGACCTGATTAGAAACCAACAGGCTACAAAGCCCATGTGATTAGAAGCCGATGTGGCTAATAAGCCAACAAAACTCAAGGACTACAGAGTGTCACAGAACAACTACAGTTCTAAACAGAAAAAGTGCACTGGACAACAATCTCTCCTGACGAGATAAGAGAAAAGCGAAACTATGTTAGTGTTCCCTGCCTCAAACCTTTTGAGAGAATCGTTATGCGAGACTCCCTATCCCTAGAGCAGAAACATTACATTCATATAGCACTCCTTAAAATGATTACTCCTTATTAATGATTACCCAGCAACAATGCCTTGGTTTCTGGAGCAAGGAACCTTCGACCCAGACATTTGGGAATGAATAGGTAAACCACTAACCGCACGTCAGATGGAAGGCACCAATGTTCTGCCGGAGGCCATTCTTAACATGATCTGTTGTCTGTATGGCCATTCTCCCCCTGAGTATCAATGATGTTTATTAAGATACCCACCCAAAGTAAATAAAAAAGTTTCCAAGGAACCTAAGCCTCCTTATTGTCAGCCAGCCCCTTTGGCACCCCTACATCCAGAGAATGCCGACTCCCCACTTTGTCATTTGGAAAAATGTAATCTTTTAAAGGAACAAAAGATTCCCTCTGACAACATCCTTACCCTTACGCTACAACTTATTAAGAATGTCCTTACAGTGTTTACAGACACCTCGGGGAAAACTCACAAGGCTTCTTGCCTTTGGAAAATTGGAAAAAAAACTGAGAACATATATTAGACACTGGACTGAGCTCTACCCAACATTCAGAACTGCAAGCCATATTATTAGCTATATAAACCTTTTCCCAACCCTTAAACATTGTCTCTGAAATGTCACGAAGCAAAGACCACCCACTTCAGATTTCCCACCAGCGTTCCAGGTAAAAATAACCATGGGGAAAAAATTGTCTTATGTGGACACAAACATAAGTTTGTTGGTTTGAAATAGACCTGTTTATCAAAGGTCAAATAAGCTCATGTTATGACTTAAAGTAATGGTTAACATTGTCTCATAGTTTTCATGGGTAATTGTTAAGATAGCTTTCAAAGGCTTTAGTAACCTAGAAAGTTTTTCTTGCATTTGGGGTGCCTGGGTGGCTCAGTCGGTTAAGCTACTGACTTTGGCTCAGGTTATGATATCACCATCAGTGGGTTCAAGTCCTGCATTGGGCTCTGTGTTGACAGCTCAGAGCCTGGAGCCTGCTTTGAATTCTGTGTCTCCCTCTCTCTCTGCCCCTCTCCCATTCATGCTCTGTCTCTCTCAAAAATAAACAAACATTAAATTTTTTTTTTTTTGCTTGCATGATAAATTTGGATTGAATTCATTGGATACCTAGGCCTTTTCTAAATAGGATGGGATGCTAAAGCATTGATTACTAAACAAGGCTTATCTGTTTTGGGTTTCTTATTGCAGAGAAACTAAGGATATTTGGGTCTGACGGCAAAAATGTTTTGTGCTTTATAACTTTCTGAGGTTTTTGTTTTTTTCTTTTTTTAACAAATTTCCCAAGGTTTAAATTGTAAATGAAGTCTTTTTGACCAATTAGGCTTCTTTGGTATGTTAAATTATTCTGGAAGTGCTGTCAAACAAATAATAAGCCTTAGGTTACATTTGAGTAAATGCTATAACTATTCTAGAGATTATATGCAATTCCTAGTTTTAATATTTTTTGGTATAAGGTCATCAACTTGATATTCTGATTATTAAAATGTTATGGGCCACAGAAATAACTGAATTTCTTTGTCAATTGCATTAGATCTTTTAATCATGAGCCTTTTTGTCATAGTTTTGTGACTCTTGTTGGACTTCTTCACCACTGTAACTTCTAGTAGACAGATAATCCTTGCTACTCAAGGAGGTTCCATTTCCCCTGAACTCTTTCTCTTTCATGACTCCCCTATACCTACCCCAACTGAGCAATGTTTACCCATAGGCAGGGACATTTCTATGCCCCTATTCAGCAGGAAGAAGTTATAGAAGACCATCCACCCTCAGTAACCTTCAATATTTTAAGGGTCAAAATTGTTCAGGGGGTGAATGATGTGGGAAACAAAGGCAGAAGGAAATAGCAGATAAAATTAAATTTCTACAAGGCCAAACAATTGTAGAACAAACACATAATAAACTTAAAAATATGTTAAAAAAAAACGAAAAAGGGGGAATTACCCATGACTATCTATATTACAACCTAATTTCTCCTCAATCACACTATGATCACACTCAAGTTTGTAAATCTTGACCATCAAGGACTAACTGCAACTGAGCTACATTCTTTAAAATCAGATAAAACCCTCTCATCCTATGCTCCTGGTTCAAACTTCTCATCTGGGGTTCAGGATATGCCTGTGTTCTTTCAGATTCCTGACCTCTGTGGATTCCCCCTCAGTTGGTGAAGGCATTACCATGGCATGGTGGAGACCCCAGAATATCTTCCAATCAACCAAGACTTCTAGAGAATGACTCTCACTGAGTGACCACTGCTCCCATTTTTCAAGATGGAAGAAGCCTCTTCATTGACTCTGCATCCTGAAACCACTCAACAAATGTAAGTCCTTACCCCTCATGTAACCTGGGGAAGCCTTAAATGCCTGTCTAACCAGGTCTGTGTCCTCTTACAACACAATGGTAATGCATAAACCCCTGATTTGTATCTGATAGCCATGATCTCCATCACCGGTATTCATTAACCAGGCAAAGGTGATTCATAGGCTTCTTAATCACGGGGATCCTAGCCATGGTAAGCATTATGACCTCTGCTACCATTGCTGGAATTAGTCTTCACCACACTATCAAACTGCACATGTACTTAATCAATTTATGGTCCAGTCCTCCATTCTAATCTGCCCTGTGATAGAAAATTTAGATGTAACATTACACCAGCAACTATGATACTCCAAAGAACTAAGATATTAATGGGCTGACTCATGGTCCTTTTGGAAAGAGTTTAACCATCTCTCTATTAGCTAATGCCCATCTCAAATTCTGGATAACTCTAGGAAATGGAATACTTTTACTGTGTCTCTCGTTTTCTGCTTTTGCAGGATCATCCTCCAAACTACCTGACAGAAAAAGAAGGATTAGAAGCTCATCATGACGGTCCTCACATGTAAACTTAAAGAAAAACAACAAAAGGGGGAACTATGGCGAAATAGGTTCTACTTACATTAATAGGTTAGATAAAAGCTTACGGTGGAAAGCCACCACCATGGGGCAAAAGTGCCCAAGGTTAGCTACAGAGATATTACAATGAGATGACAAGTACTTTCCATCTGATACTAATTTACTATTGTACTTTGATCACAAACTCCACTTGCCCCCCCCACCAGACCCTTTGCTTACACACACAAGTTAATGATTACTGTATGATTCTTTTCTCCACGTTAATGTGTGTAAGATCTTGTTTTCTGTACATTCACCACATGGGTAATATCTTGTGAGCTCAATAGATATGGAGACAAAACCTCTGTTCAGGGCTCTTGTCTTGTCCTGGACATTAACCTCTCTTGTATTCAATTCTGCATCTGCTTTCTTGCTGCACAAGAGAGAACTCCAGACTCACAGTCTGCGGCAAAGATCTAATAATCATTAATGTGTATATGTCTGACAACACAACATCAACATATGCCAGGCAGAAAACGATAGAAATATAAGAAGAAATAGATGAATCCATTACCATAGTTGGCGACTTAATACCCCTCCATCAAAAATGGACTGATCCAGCAAGCAGAAAATCATTAGTAACATAGCTAAACTCAAGAGCACCATAAGTCAACTTATGGATATAATTGGATATAATTGTCAATTATATATGGATATAATTGACATGTATAGACTACTTCATCCACCAACAGCAGAATACACATTCTTCTCAAGCTCAAATAGAACATTCACTAAGATGGACTACATTATGAGTCATAAAACACCTCTTAAGTTTAGAAGAATAGAAATTATACAATGTCTTCTCTCAGACCATATGGTATTGAACTAGTAATCAAGAGAGCAGAAAAACCTAAAGCACTTGGAGATTAAACAACATATGGGTCAAAGAAGAAATATCAAGAGAAATTTTAAAATATTTTGAATTAAGGGGCACCTGGGTGGCTTACTCAGTTAAGCATCTGACTTCGGCTCAGGTCATGATCTCACAGTTCGTGGGTTCTAGCCCCGTGTCAGGCTCTGTGCTAAAAGCTCAGAGCCTGGAGCCTGCTTCTGATTCTGTGTCTCCCTCTTTCTGCCCCTCTCCCACTCACACTTGTCTTTCTCTATCTCTCAGAAATAAATAAACATTAAAAAAATTTAAAAAAATAAAATATTTTGAATTAAATGAAAATTAAAATACAACTTATCAAAATTTGTGGGGTGCAGTACATTCAGGGAAATTCATAGCAGTGAATGAATACATTTGAGAAGAAGGATATATTAATAATCTAAGTTTCCACTAAAAGAACAAGAAAAAGAAGAGCAAATTAAGTCCAAAATAAGAAGAAAAGAAATAAAAATTAGAAGTCAATAAAACTGAAAATGGAAACTCAACAGAGAAAAATGAAAAGCAAAAACGTTTTTTTTAAAGATCAATAAAATGGATAAGCCAGGCTAAGAAAAGAGAAGACACAAAATACCAGTATCACAAATGAAAGAGAAGACATCACTATGGATACCATGGACAATAAAAGGACAATAAAGTAATATTAGTAACTCTGTGCCCTAGATGAAGTAGACCAATTTCTTGAAAGATACAATCTGCCAAAATCAGACAAGAAGAAATTGACAATAGAAATAGGCCTATCTAATACAGAAATTGAACTGTTAATTAATAACCCCAAAACAGAAAGTAGGCTTAGATGGATTCACCGGTAAATTATACCAAATACTTAAGTAATGATACTAAGTCTTCACAATTTCTCCCAGAAAAAAGAAGTGAGCACATGTCAACACATCCTGTGAAGTCAGAATTACTCTAACACCAGAACAAGATAAAGACACAAGAAAATTATAGACCAAGAGCCTTCATGAAAATCCTCAACAAAATATTAAGAAATTGAATCCAATATTGTATAAAAAGAATTTTATACCATAAAAAAGAGATTTGTTTCCGGTATACAAGGCTGGTTTAACATGTGAAAATCAATTAATGCTATCTATCACATTAACAGGCAAAAATAGAAAAACCACATGATTATATCAGTTGATGTAGAAAAACAATTTGACAAAAATTAAACACCCATTCATGATAATAACTCTCAGCAAACTAGGAACAGAAATGATCTCGCTCAACTTGATAAAGAACATCAGCAAAATATAAAAAGTTAACACCATATTTAAGAGCCAGAAACTTGAAGCTCTCCCACTGAAATCAGGAATGAGAAAAAATATACAGGAAATTACCTATATGTTATAAATGACCAAGTGAAATTGAAATTAAAAACACTTTACCATTTACATTGCACTCCCCAATAATGAAAAACCTAGGTTTAAGGCTCACAATATGTAAAAGATCTATAGGAGGAAAAGTATAAAACTCTGATGAAAGATCTCAAAGAAATAAATAGATATTCTATGGCTATGGATAGGAAGATTCAATATTGTGAAGATGCCAGTTCTTACCAACTTGATCTATGGATTCAACACAATCCCAACCAAAATCTCAGTAAGTGATTTTGCAGATAGAGACAACTGATTCTGAAGTGTGACATGGCAGAATCATGACCATTTTATTAATTTTCCAACTAATTGGACACTGAAATTGTTTAGCATAACCTTGTGAAAACTGTATTTTCCCATCAGTGACCCTCTACAATTCTAGAATTATAGATTTCTACTATAGTGGACGATAAATTTATTTTAAAAATAGCCAATAGGGGCACCTGGGTGGCTCAGTCGGTTGAGTGTCCAACTTCGGCTCAGGTCATGATCTCACAGTTCATGGGTTCGAGCTCCGTGTCAGGTTCTGTGCTGACCGCTTGCCTAGAGCCTGGAGCCTGCTTCAGATTCTGTGTCTCCTTCTCTCTCTGCCCCTCCCCTGCTCACACTTTGTCTCACTCTGTTTCTCAAAAATAAATAAATGTAAAAAAAAAAATTCTTAAATAAATAAATAAAAATAGCTAATATATTTAGATTCAAACAGTTTCTAAAAACAAATGAGAAACACAGTATCTTTACGGCGTTTGGATTTGTTATTTAAAATATCCTCCAAGTTACACAGATTGACTGTTTCCTGCATAAAGCATCAACTAAAAATAAAATTCACAGACTCAACTTTGTTCTAAAGTACATTCAGAGGGTTTGTACCTTAGAACTTCTTTTTTTGTTTCTACCAACAGCTTACTTCAGGGACTTAATATCTTCTACCTGAATGCTAGTGTAGCCAAATTCTAACTGGGTTCACACGTCCAATCTGACCTCTCTTTGCATGCACACAGCAAAATATGGCACAAGTCATGCTATACTGTAATTATTGATTTATTTTTGTTTTGACAGTAGTTTAACCAAGAGGCCTATTCTCAAGTGCTGTTTACAAGTGTGCTGATAGACCAAATAATCTTCAATCTGTGCATTCAGTTTGATCTGAGAGTGGAAATCATGTTTGCCACCACTGTTTACTATATACACTGTTATAAATCAAATGTGATCAATAATACTAAAATCAAAAATAAGACAAATGAAATTTTAGACTAGCTAGGTTCTAGGAAGGCTAAAATTTGCTGTGAATAATGGGCCACAGATGGCCAGAAATATCAGACTAGCTCTCCACCCCTGAAAAGATTTAATAATCATTGGAATATATATGGAATATATATGCTTTGTGAGATGCAGGAGAATTTTATGAGCATAACAGAAGAATTTTACCAAATAACCACAAAGGTGATTAAGTGACTAGGGCACACATCAGATGTGTTCATAGATATTGTGAAACTTGTTACACTATATCTATGTGTCCTGTAAAACTGTCCTGTTGGTTTTGCAACCAAATATTTTGCTAGATGAAAGAATGCTATTAACCCAACAAGCATAAGGTTGCTTTTGGTTCTTTTAAAGGCAAAATTTTCATTCACCTTCCCTTCAATCAGCTTATCCACAGTGCTGGTAGAGAATAAGCACAGATTAAGTGTGTATTTGTTGAATGAAAACATAGACAAAGTAATTATGTCTGCTTCAACTTCAGTTCTTCCCATTGTTTCCTGACATCCCTGACTGAATGAATGTTGGCTCTCTCCCCCAAACCTCTTTGTAACTTAATAGCTTTTACTACATTAGGTCTATAGTACAGATTTTTTTTTTTTGAAGCTGTCTAATCCACTCTCTGAACTATAAAATCTTCAAAAAAAGGGATGGTGTCTTATCTTTTAGTCTTTTAGTCTTGATATTGCCAATACAGCAATCAGCTCCTCAGTGCAAGGGGTATAGTTTTTGAAAAGCATTTTATATTTATATAGTTTCAAATTTGTAAAAGTGAAAAATATGCATGTCTTACTAGTAATAATTACAAAACATGCAACTTGACCAAGTTTTCTGACTGGTACAACAATAATAAAACGGGGCACTGAGAGGGAAGACATCAGATTCTCTGAGTACTCTATTTTGAAATTATCAAAATGGAACATTTATTTTTAAATGCTCAGAAACACTACTTTTTTTTTTCCCCTAAAGCATTAGGCACAGGGTCCTGCATCTGGTAGATACCCATTACATATTTGATGAAAAGAATTTCTTACATGGGGACAAAAACGCAAACACTTGGGGCGCCTGGGTGGCGCAGTCGGTTAAGCGTCCGACTTCAGCCAGGTCACGATCTCGCGGTCCGTGAGTTCGAGCCCCGCGTCAGGCTCTGGGCTGATGGCTCAGAGCCTGGAGCCTGTTTCTGATTCTGTGTCTCCCTCTCTCTCTGCCCCTCCCCCGTTCATGCTCTCTCTCTCTCTGTCCCAAAAATAAATTAAAAAAAAAAAACAAAAAAAAAAAAACGCAAACACTTTAAAACAGGAAAAAAAAAAAGAAGTATTTCATGTGCCAAGATTTGTTTTTGCTGGTGGAGAAAAAAGTTCTTTTTAAAGATTTAGATTTGTTTTTGCTGGTGGAGAAAAAAGTTCTTTTTCAAGATTTAAGAACATGGGGTGCCTGGGTGGCTCAGTCGGTTAAGCGTCCGACTTCGGCTCAGGTCATGATCTCACGGTCTGAGTTCGAGCCCCGCGTCAGGCTCTGTGCTGACAGCTCAGAGCCTGGAGCCTGCTTCAGATTCTGTGTCTCCCTCTCTCTCTGACCCTCCCCTGTTCATGCTCTGTCTCTCTCTGTCTCAAAAATAAATAAACATTAAAAAAAATTAAAAAAAAAAAAGATTTAAGAACAGAATTTTTCTCTAATAGCTTCAAATCATAATAAATCTTCTAATATTTAAAAATTACATTAGGAGTCCTATTAATTCTACCAGAAATCTCAAATTGATGAGAACAGCATCTTGGCCTCACAGAACAATAAAGGACTTAGCGATGTCTAAAAAATATTTCAACTGGTCCCACAGCCTCATTCTGTATGAGAAAAAAATGAGGCTTAGAGGAAACATAATGTTAAATGTTTAGCCGTGGGTAGGTCGACTGAAACTTAAGTCTTCATTCAGGGTCAGCACTTTTGCCAATAAACCTTAATCTAATCTATCTACTTTAGCTCCCTACTGAGATTACAAAATCCAACCCAAGTCTTATTCTCTTATACGTTTACTTAGAAAGGGCTATGAGGGGCGCCTGGGTGGCGCAGTCGGTTAAGCGTCCGACTTCAGCCAGGTCACGATCTCGCGGTCCGTGGGTTCGAGCCCCACGTCAGGCTCTGGGCTGATGGCTCAGAGCCTGGAGCCTGTTTCCGATTCTGTGTCTCCCTCTCTCTCTGCCCCTCCCCCGTTCATGCTCTGTCTCTCTCTGTCCCAAAAATGAATAAACGTTGAAAAAAAAAAAATTAAAAAAAAAAAAAAAGAAAGGGCTATGATATTTCTATACTTCATTATACATTCACCCAGCATGCATAGAATACAGATCTTCTCCGACATTCAGTTCCTGAAATATATATATCACATTCAGATGACTGCCCTTGTCAAGGCCTATTTCTCAAAGAAATGGACTGGGTCTGTCTTATCTGCCTAAGGCCAATGGCTCTGTCTGTTGGCCTTTCCCTTAGGGACTATAATTCTAGCTCCATTACTTCCTTGCCCAGCCTTCCCTTAGATTTCAGATAAATCCACATCTCTTATCTCCCAGAGTTCCCGAGGTGTGCCTGAAAATCCTGCTAGGCATAAACCCTGAAGGAGAAGGATTCATTATTTGCTGTGAAGAGGTCTTTGGTTTCATGCAAGTCTTTCCCACTGATTCCTGAGTCTGTTTGCAAAAGGAATTACTAATGCTTTATAGTTGGAAATGGTGGATGGATACCTACATGAAAAATGTAAATTTAAAATAGCAAGAAGAAACTTTTTTTTTTTAATGGAACTCACTGCCTCTTCTGTTTTGCTTTTTAGAAAGGGAAAAGTATTCCATTAGAAGAAAACTCAGTGCACCTATAAAAATAGAACTTCCCATTAGATTGTGAATAGCTGACATTCCATAGGAAGTATGCACAAGTACCACACTGCCAAAACCATCATCAAAAGGGCAAACACAGGAACATTCCTTCTTTAGGAATTCAAGTAGTTATTTTATCTTGGATCTGATTGGTTAAATGGCCTCTAATTTCCCCATGGGAGTATTTCATCGATAACTCTGAGACCATACTTTTCTTAACTATGTATACAATGTGCATTGTTCTCAAGCTACTCTTCTTCTTCATAGAGTAACCACAATGATTAATTTAGAGGAATTATATTTGCTACAATGTCTTTTTAGTCACTCAATATCTATACTTACAACCATTGTTTTCTAACTTTCTAAAGCTGAGTACTTTATAGGATTGTATTGAGCTAGTTTATTAATCTCATTTACTGGCAAAGCATTTTGATGAAAATTGGTCTTAACTCTTCTCTTAAACATTTAAGAATAATTCCAAAGAGTCTGAGTTCTTCAAGCTAGTAACAGGTTTAATCGCCTGATGCAGCATATTTGATGTTACTATGGTTCAAATGTAAACTTAAACCTTGAAAAGTCTACATTTGGTTTCAGAGACATTAATAACAAATATCATTACAACAGATATGATCCACTGTAACTGAAAATTATATTTTCTTTCCACATGAACTGTTTTTTATAAGTTTTATAAGTTCATTTAAAAAAAAGATGTATGAAAAAATAAACTTTATTCTAAATTCTGTGATTCTTATCATTCTTTCCATTAGTAAGGAATATAAAAAACTATAAAATTTTAAATGTGAATATAAATAACTTGGTAACTGTGGAAAAGTGGCATGGCATGGGAAGAAGCGTGTTGCCCTTTTACAACTGACCTAACACTGACGTGCTTCTTGGAGCTGAAGCGGATGGGATATACTACTCCACAATAAGCTGCTCTGGCAAAAAGATCAGAATATACCATTCCACAATAAGCCACTTTGCCAAAAAGACTATTTTGATCTAAAGTCAAATGAGAATCAACAAATACGTGAAGAATTCTCTGCCTTTCCCTTATCTGCCCAAAAGCAGACAATAAATTTCCCTGTGAGGAAGGTATCTGTTCCATATACCAGGGAAAGAGCAATTCTTAGCATCTAAGACAAGAATTTGACACCTTAACTGCTTCTTTTACTTTTATTCCTTTTCTAAAAACTCCCACGCACACAAACATTTATAAAAATTGTGTACCTTTCATTCTGTCAATCTTCATTTAGTCTGATTCACGTGCCTTCATGTATTGAACATAAGAGGGTATAGGAAAAACATATCCTCTCTGATAGAGCTGTGGTCAAACCTGAATAACAGTACTCAGGTAAATGAGCATTAGCAAAAGTGTTTTTCATTCTAGCATTCATCATAACATGAAAGACATATCCCAGTTTATAATAATATATCCTTGATTTATATAACAAAGGAGCTCTAACGAATTAAATCTATAAAGAAATAACAAGTCTAAAAAAGTGAGTAGATGCATCTCTCTCACTACATGCATGAAAAAAAAATAAATCCCTGTTTTCCCAGCCCTGTGCAGCAGTAAGGAGGCACACCCCTGGGATGCCATAGGAGGCTAACTAGGACACCTAGACTTCTACCCTCACCTGAAAGTAATAAGATGGCACCTAATTACCCCTGCCAGTGTGGTATCAAAGGAGGCCTGATAAGAAGATTTAAATTAAATCCAGGTCTCATAAAATAATACCTAAAAAGATTTAAATTAAATACAGGGTCTCATAAAAAAAATACCTAAATGTCCAAGATATAATACCAAATCACATATGATATCAAGAACCAAGAAAATTTCCATATTAATGAGAAAAAACAATGTAAATACCAATACCAACACACTAATACCAACACCAATACCAACAACACTAAGATGACAAGGCTGTTGGAATTACCTGACAAGGACTTTTGATCAGCTTAATAAAAATGCTTCAGTGAGCAATTATGGACACAAACAGAAAAAAATTGGAAGTCTCAGTAAAGACCAAGAATTTATAGAAAAACTAATAGTCAAAATAGAACTGAAAAAAGAATAACTGAAATGAAAAACCCAATGGATACATTCAACAGCAGAATGAAAAAAAAAATGAAGAAAGGACAAGTCAAAAACAGTATAAATTACCTAATCTGACCAAGAGGAAAAAAAAAAAAAATGAAGAGCCACAGGAACTTATGGGGCTATAACAAAGGATCTAACATTCATATTATCAAGTTTCAGAAAGAGAAGGGAACAAAAGGGAAGGCTAAACAAGTATTCAAAGAAACAACGTCTAAAAAGTTCCCAAGTTTGGCAGAAGACATAAACCTGTATATTCTAGAGGTTAGCGAATACCAAATAAGATAAACTCTAAGAAATTCAAGCTGAGACGCATCATAGTCAAACTTCTAAAAGCTACAAAGAAAAAAATCTTTAAAATAGCTGGAGAGAAATGACACCTTACTTTTAGGGGGAAAACAGAATGACAAAAATTTTCTCATAAAAAATCAAAGAATCCAGAAGGAATTGACACATTAAAAGAATATAACTGCTTACCTAGATTTTGTTTCAGTTTATTTATTTTGAAAGAGAAAATGTGAACAGGAAGGGGCACAGAGAAAGAGAGAGAGAGAGAGAGAGAGAGAATCCCAAGCAGGCTCCACACTAGTGTGGAGCCCACGGTGGGGCTCAAACTCACGAACCATGAGATTGTGACCTGAGCCAAAATCCAGAGTTGGAAGCTCAACCAACTAAGCCACCCAGGTGCCCCCTGGAATTTTTTATCTAGCAAAAATATCTTTCAGGAGTGAAGAGGGAAATCAAGGTATTGTCAGAAACAAGGAAACTAAGAATTTGTTGCCAGCAAACATTTGTTGCTAGCAAAACAACCATTTCTAAAAGAATGCGTAAAGGAGAAAGGAAATTAAAGAAGAAAGGAAATCATAAAAGAAGGGATCTTGGAACATCATAAAGGAAGAAAGAACAATGGAGAAAGTAAAAATATGAGCTCTGAGAAAGGACTGAAGAGGAACTAATAACACCATATGGAGTGGTACCAAACTACAGCCACATCAACAAGTCATGTATGGACTGTGATTACGGAGAAGGAGCCTATACAGTAGGACTATGCATAATCAGAGCTTCAGTCTCTATTCTCCAGCATACACTAGTCACCAATATGGCAGACATACTTGGCTGCCTACCCAACAGGCAAAAAATCCCCTATTTTCTTTTAACAAAGCCATGATTTAAGTCTTATCTGACTATACATACGGTGATTCAGGGGAGGCCCGTTCCCTCCCATTTTTAAATTTATAAGAGGTCAACGCCTATTGTAATCCCACTCCCCTCCTCAATACTTGATTTAGGCATGGACATGAGAAGCAGTTCTAAACAAGGATTCAATAACAGATTGTCTTCTGAGGGACTCTGCTGGAAAGGATTAACGCAATGGCATTAATACTGCCCTTTTCCTGACTTTGAAAGTCACTGATGCCTGAAAATGAGGTAGCCAACTTGAGAACCAGCTCACATACTACAGAAAACAAACAGAAAGGCAGAAAAAACTTGATTTCTTAATGATATCACTGAAGGGCTGAATTAACCAAATTTTTTTTGAATTAACCAAAATTTAACACTAACCTATCTTTAGATTCATAAGAAACAGTATTTTTTCTTGTTTCCCAAACACATGAAAATGCTAGACAATAGTCCATTATATGAATTTACCATAATTATGCAACTGTTTCTCTATTATTGGATCCTTAAGTTGGCTTTCTTTCTTTTTTCCCCATTATAAACGCTGATGCAGTGAACATATGAACATATTTTGGCATAAAGCTTCATCTAAATTTAGATAAATTTAGGGTATACTTTCCATGGACTTTGTTTATAGAAGTGAAATTACTATGTCAAATGGTATGGACATTTTGAATTCCAGAAATTGTGTTCCTTTTAAACCCCTACCAGCCATGTGCATTGCCTGTCTCACTATATCCCAGTTGGGCAGAGCAAACTTATTTATTCTAGTTAATAGAACTTCATTTACAAATTCGGATTAGTCTAAGTCAACCTTGGTAATTCTATTCCTCTTGCCAGTGACTGGTTATGGGTTGGCATGTGACCCCATCATGGCCAATGAGACAAAATGGGATATTTACTGGGTAAATATTTTATTCTTATAAAGAAGAAGAGACAGGGGTGCCTGGGTGGCTCAGTTGGTTAAGCATCTGACTTTGGCTCAGGTCATGATCTCATGGCTTGTGAGTTTGAGCCCCACTCTGGACTCTGTGCTGACAGCTCAGAGCCTGGTGCCTGCTTGGGATTCTGTGTTTTCATCTCTCTCTGCCCCCAACCTGCTCATTCTCTCTCTCATTCTCTTTCTCTTTCTCTCAAAAATAAACATTAAAAAATTTTTTTTTAAAAAGAAGAGACAATGTCTTCCACTGGATATTAGCATGTCTGTATATAATACCTTGAACCATACCAATCTGAGAAGAAAGTCAATAAGCTGAAGTAAAAGATGGGAGGCTGATATTGTTGTTGAACCCCTGAATAAACCAACCTCAAGAATCCTTCCTTGCATCTTTTTTCCATTATTTTAATTATAATGTATTTATTTTTAATTTATTTATCTGAGTATAGTCGACATACAGTGTTGCATTAGTTTCAGGTACATCTCTATACATTATACATTCACAAGTGAACCTACCATCTCTCACCATATGACACTATTATAATATCACTGAAAATATTCCCTTATGTCTTTAATTCCTGTGACTTATTCATTCCCTAACTGGAAGCCTGTATCTCCCACTCCCCACTCATTTTGCCCATCCTCACCAACTCTCTTTCCTCTGGCAACCATCAGTTTGTTCTCTGATTCTGCTTTTTGTTTGTTTATTCACTTGTTTTGTTTTGTTTTTTTTATATTCCACATGTGAGTGAAATCATATGGTATTTGTCTTTCTCAGTCTTACTTATTTTACTTAGCATAATACCCTCTTGCTCCAACCATATTGTTGCACATGGCAAGATGTCATCCTTTCTCTGTGGCTGTGTAATGTTCCACTGCATATGTGTGCATGTGTGTGTATGTATATACATATCACATGTTATTTATCCATTCATATACTGGTAGACACTTAAGTTGCTTCCATAACTTGGTTATTGTAAATAATGTTAAAATGAACATAGGGATGCATGTATCTTCTCAAATTAGTGTTGCCATGTTCTTTAGGTAAATACCCAAAGAGTGGGATTATTAGATAATATGGTATTTCTATTGTTAATTTTTGGAGGAACATCCATACTGCTTTCCACAGTGGCTGTATAAATTTACATTTCCACCAGTAGTACACAAGGGTTCCTTTTTCTCCATATCCTTGTTAACACTTGTCTCTTGTGTATTTGGTTTTAGCCATTTAGGTGTAAGGTGATATCTCCTTGTGGTTTTAATTTACATTCCCTGATGATTAGTGATGTTGAGCATCTTTTCATGTGTCTCTTGACTTTCTGTATGTTTTCTTTGGAAAAATGTCTATTCACGTCCCCTATCCATTTTTTTAATTGGATTGTTTTGCTTGTTTGTTTGTTTAGTATTGAGTTGTATAGATTCTTTATATATTTTGGATATTAACCCATTATTAGATATACCATTTGCAAATATCTTCTCCCATTTAGTTTGCTGTCTTTTTGTTTGGTTGATGGCTTCCCTTGCTGTGCAAAAGTTTTTTATTTTCATGTAGTCCAACAGTTTATTTTTGCTTTTGTTTCCTTTGCCTTAGGAGACATAGCTAGAAAAAAATGTTGCTATGGCTCTTATCAAAGTTTTTGGTCTTCAATCCATTTTGAGTTTATTTTATGTGTGGTGTTAGTTTCATTCTTTTGCATGTAGCTGTCCAGTTTTCCCAGCACTATTTATTGAAAAGACTGGCTTTTTCTCCATTTTCCATATTCTTGTCTTTTTTATCATAGATTAACTGACTATATAAATATGGGTTTATTTCTGGGCCCTCTATTCTGTTTCATTGATGTATGTATCTATTTTTGTGCCAGTACCATAGTGTTTTGATTACTACAGCTTTGTAGTATATCTTGGACTCTGGGATTGTGACACCTCCACCTTTGTGCTTCTTTTTCAAGTCTGCTTTGGCTATTTGGGGTTTTTGGTGGTTCCATACAAATTTTAGAATTATTTTTTCTAGTTCTGCAAAAAATGCTCTTGATATAGGATGGCACTGAATCTGTAGATCACTTTGGGTAGTAACAACATTTAAATAATATTAATTCTTCCAATCCATAAAGGTGGAGTATCTTTCTATTTGTTTATGTCATCTTTAATTTCTTTTGTCATTATTTTATAGTTTTCAGATTACAGGTGTTTCACCTTCATGGTTAAGTTTATTCCTAAGCCTTTTATTCTTTTTGGTGCAATTATGAATGGAACGGTTTTCTTAATTTCTCTTCTACTTTGTTATTAGTGTATAGAAACACTACTGGTTTCTGCATATTAATTTTGTATTCTGCATCTTGACTTATTACTTCTAATAGTTTTTTGGTGGAGTCTTTAGGGTTTTCTATGTATGCTATCATGTCATCTATAAATAGTGAAAGTTTTACTTCTTCTTTACCAATATGGATGCCTATTATTTATTTTTCTTGTCTGATTACTGTGGTTACATTATGTTGAATAAAACTGGTGAGGTGGACATCCTTATCTTGTTCCTGATCTTACAGAAAAAAGTCCTCAAGTTTTCACCACTGAGTATGAGGTTAGCTATGGTTCTTCCTACATAAGACAATAAAGTGGGTATACATAGTCCAAAATATTCAATGGAAAATTAGCTCACATCAGTCCTTTGTATGCCCAAAGATAAAACTGATAACTGCTTATAATATCACTGTGAACAATCCAAACAATAGACTCATAACTGTTTCACATATTTAGATTAACTTAAGTTTTAAATAAACACTCCTGAACAGTCACATTTTTTCAAAAGAATTAGAGTGAATGTTATTTGAAGAACACCTAAAAAAACTACACAGTCATTAATTTAGACTATAAATTAGAAAAAAATATTTAATTAAAAGTGGTTTTCAAATAGCAAAAATAAATGAACACAAAGTGTGTTGTACTTACAAATCAAACACCAAATAATGGAAGCCCTCTTCTGATATGCTGTCATGAAGTCGCACTAAAAATATAAATAAAGAAATAATTTTTAAAAAAGAGAAAAAAGTTCATGTTATATGTATAATGATGATGAACATTAAATTAGCTTTCTAATGGGCATTTGTCTCCTAACTAAAAATGTTGGCAACACTCTTTCTTCTAAGCTCTGATAAGTGAATATCCTTTAAAACAGGGCTTGGGTTCAGACAAACCCAAGTTTTAAGTTCTAATTCTGACAATTATTAACTATGTGAGCTTAATCAAATTAATCAACTTATAATGATAACAGTATCTATACTTTATAAAATGGTTGAGAAAGTTAAATGAGACAATAATAGTAAAACAATCTACATATTACTCAGTGAATAATGAATATTAATGATTGCTATAATATATACCTATCTATTCAAAGTGACCAGGTTCTACCAATTCTACCACTTAGAGTCTCTTCCTTGTCATTCTCTTTGCTATCTCCCTAGTCCAGGTCTTCAACAACTCATGCCTTGATCAATACAATAGGCAGAAAGAGGGATCATTTTAAGAGTCTAGCAAGTGGTCTCCTTGTGTCTGCTATCCTCATCCCTATTTGAAGTGGGGAGGAGATGGGGGGAGTGTCTACATAGCAATTCCTAGCCAACCTGTCAAAAGAGTTTTTATTATGGTACTTCTAAACTCAAGTGACCAAAATCCATTTAGCAAGTCATCAGCCAAAAATATATAGGTAGGAATTCTAATAAAATAATCTATCAGCTCCTCAAATTCACACTTTTTTAAATTTTCCAATGAGCTAGACTTACACTGATAAGTAGCCAAAACAAATGCTTGCTCTTCTGAACTGGAAGCACTCATTACCTACTGTAACTCTAAAGTAAACTAACTACACATATAGAACTTACATACTGCTTTTTCTGCTGTTTATTTTTGCATAAGTCCCCTTCCTCCCCCAACTCATTCCCACAAATAGCAAACTCTTCCTATTTATCAAAATAACTTGGGGTGGCCTGACCTTCACTGGGAGAAACAGAGGGCAGAAAAAGCAAAACACACACACACACACACACACACACACACACACACACACACACAAACAAAAAAACCCAACCCAAACCAAACCAAACAAACAAACCCACAAAACCTGTAGGACATACTGCTTTTGAAAAGTTACCACAAAAGGGTAATGATATCTACCAGAACCTGTCTTTACTATGTTCCCTATGAAATGATGGCCACCACATAGAAAATGTGGATTCCAAAGAACATTTAGATTGTCCCACAAACTACAATGATCCACAGAGGGAATCTGCAGTACAATGAAATTCCCAAGCTCATAGACTTAACATAATCTCCTTTGTTTACAATCCAAATCCATCCCCTTCAGATATCATCTCTGACCTGCAATTAAAATCTTTTCTGAGGGGCGCCTGGGTGGCTCAGTCGGTTGAGCGTCTGACTTCGGCTCAGGTCATGATCTCACAGTTCGTGAGTCCAAGCCCCGCGTCGGGCTCTGTGCTGACAGCTCAGAGCCTGGAGTCTGCTTCCGATTCTGTGTCTCCTTCTCTCTCTGCCCCTTCTCCACTTGTGCTCTGTCTCTCTCTGTCTCTCAAAACTAAATATAAATTTTTAAAAAATTAAAAAAAAATCTTTCCTGAATCTGTCTTCAGAAAATTTTCCAAGGTAGAGAAAACTTTTGTTCCATTACACAGAATTTCTTTCTCATCAATACTACCATACAGGTATCTTATTTCATAGGGTTTTTTGAATCCCTCACAGAAATCTGGCACATAGTAGATGGTCTTTCATAAAACTGCTCTGAGCACTTACTATATATATGCTAGGCATTCTTCCAAGTTCTTGGACAGAAACTTTCACCAAAGCCCAATATACCTAAAATAAAACTATTGATACCAAACAATTCTCCCATAACTATAATTGTGTGAAGGGTATTCTTCAGTTTACCAATATCAAAGATGCCTACAACCTTTGTTTAAACTTATACTTCCAAAGAAAATCAAAATTTAGGCTCAATGATGTGTCTTCTGTTCATAGTCATTCAGCATACTAAGGAAAGTCAGGTCATAAGTGATAATTCAGTGGCTTTCTCAAATGACAGTCTCACGGATACCTCACTAAGCAACTGTAATACAACCTGTATTTAAATAAGCTCAAAGAATGGTATGTCTACTTAAGCTATTCTACAAAAAGAAGATGGATTTCCATGCTATCAAAGTTAAAATGAAAAGAAAAAATCACAATGTGAGAAAGAAATGATTACTTCTTTCTTCCACTGTCTCAAAATAAAAACTTCAAGTGGAAATGAGCAACTCAGATTTTCAGACCAAAGAGTGGTGGCGCTAAACAGAAGTGAAAATTTCAGGTACAACTGGAGAAACAGTATTATTTTCTGGTTCTATCTGGAATAAAATTTTCTTAGTATCATTATCACTACCTTATTAATACTTGGAAACAATCATCATTTAGAAATAAATTATTTTTTCAACAAGTCAAGAGTTGCTCAGATGCAAGCCTAATGATTAAACATATATTTTTTGGTGAAAATCAGTTTCACAAAAGCATTTAGCCAGTAAGCACATAATAATGCTTAAGGACAAATCATTTGACACCAGTTCACTACTTTTGTATTACACAATTCCAAAATAATCTCCACTATTTCTACCCAGTCATTTGACCAGGTGAGATTCATTATGAATGAGTGATGTTATTGATAAAGCAGAAAACAACTAGCATCATCTTTACTTGGAATAAATATATATACATTCACTTTCTTCCCTCATTCCTTCCTAATGACCTCCCTATTTCCTTCCACTCTCTTTAAAATAACTAAAAAACAAAACTAAATGAAATGCCCACAATTTTCATTTCATTTTATTAACAAATTATGTAATTTCATCTTCACACAGATGCATTCCACATGTTTACAATTACTCTGAGGACGGGTTGGTTTCCTTTTGAAACTTTGAACTCTTTATCTATTATTCTCAGAGTGGATGTTTCTATCGTCTGAAGACAGTGTCTTACATACCCACAGATATTATCTTTTTCTCTTCGAGCCTTTTCTGTCTGTCAAAATTATCCATCTTCCATCCATTTCCTCTTTTTTAACAGTTTGTCAAGGGTTGAAAATTGTGTTTACTTTCACAAAAACTTATTCTCTATAAATGACTGTCAATTCATTTATATGCTGAAGAAAATACAGGGTGCACTGTTCACCACAGATGCTAACCCAAGATTGGCAGCATGGCTGGCCTTGAGAGCACGGTGGCTGCTCCGTGGTGGAACATGCTGTGCTGTGTTCCTGCTATGACTGCCCTCCGTTATCAACATAAGCAGTTCACACAGGCACACACAGTTAACCTTATCACACTCGTCACTAAGGTGCTTCCAGAAAAAAATGTTAAAGAGGATAATGAGAAAAGCATTTGAGAACACAGCTTATAATACCTCTGGTAGTCATTCTTTTCTGAAGTTTCCTCAAAGGTAAAATCAAGTCATGAATGAACGAGTTTTCATAAATGGAAACAGTGTAACCGTTTTTATCCAGAATAAAATGTTAAATTCTGGAGCATTAAGTATGAGACTTACAGGGGGAGCAAAGGGGTTTCTGAGACTAAAACGTTTCCAAGATTCATTTGACCCATGGCTTTTTCCTTTCTCTTCCTCATATATTATCAATTTGGTAGTTTCCATTCAAATTACCATGGGATCACTGCTTTCTCTTCCTGTCCTATATTCTTGCATGATTTCACTGCAGTTTCTAGCTAAGTACTACTTATACAAAGGGGCCAAATAGAACTAAATAGGACCTTATAATTATCAGAGAAACTAATTTTATGTAAATGTGAAAGAAGTTTCCTATTTAATACTTCTTCTCATTTAAGGGATTAAAAGGTATAAAATAACTACAGCGCTGTGTCAACACAGTGCAAATACTTTTTCCAAGAGTTAGTTAATATATACAACCTTTCCCATCACCTTTTACAGATGAACGTGCACAGGCTTAGAGAGGTGAAGGAAACTTCTAAGGCTTAACAGCTAGTAACTGGCTAGGCTATGACCATAATCCAGAGCTGGAGGATTCCAAAGATCTGGTTCTTGCTCAGAATACTATATGGACCCTCTAAAATACATTTGTCAACAAACTACCCCCTGCTCCAAATACATCAAAAAGTATTAATTGGTTTGTCAGGATAAAGTAATATTTAAAAAAGAAGTAGACAGGAAAAAAATAGTTATGGTGATTAGAGAAAGAAAAGCAGTGCTAAAAAAAAACCCTATTTACACAAAAAGAGAAAAAATATATTTTAAATGTTTATTCATTTATTTTGAGAGAGTGTGTGTGTGATCAGGGAGGGGTAGAGAGAGGGAGGGAGAGAATCCCAAGCAGGTTCTACACTGTCAGCTTGCAGCCCTTCAGGGCTCAGTCCCACGAACCATGAGATCGTGACCTGAGCTGAAATCAAGAGTCAGATGCTTAACTGACTGAGCCACACAGGCTCCCCAAAAAGAGAAAAATATTTTTAGTTTAGGAAGTTTAAAATGTGATGCTGTATTTCTCTATGTAGTCCCTAAATCCCTAGAAAATTGTTAATTCTCCTCTTCCAATTAGGAATGTTAGAATTTCCAGTGACTCAGTTATTTTACCTGATAGGACATTTAATGTACTGAAAATCCTAAATAGTTAAAGAATCTAAAAATCCTATATAATTATGATAACCTAGGAAAAGGCAGATGTGTGTGTATGTGCATGTTAGGAAGTGAAAATGAGTGTGAAAGGGAGAAAAGGGAAAGACTGGGAGAATTTAAATAGAAGCCATGTCACAATTGCTTATTAGGTACATCTTATCTATTTTCAGGACACATATTAAGAACACTCTGTCAAAAAGTGAACATATTCTTTCACGGTGATTTATTATCTTTCAAAAAAGACTAATAGGATACAAAGTTACATGTTCCAATTTTAGTATACTTCCTTCCCTTTTCATTTCCTAAAAGCATCCTCCAAATACAATCAAGGGTGGTAATTATAATTTTGTGAAGTTATTTATACAACTTATCATTTAGTTCAAATTATACTGCTTATTACTCTTCCATTCAACCATACTCACTACTTGCTGTTCTCTACTAGAATTTATTATGGAGATGTGACAGCCTATTACATTGGTGGCTCCCAATTGGCCATGTCTATCAGTACTCATGTCCTTGTGCAGTTCTCTCCCACACTGACTCTGAATTTGGCCCTGTGACTTGCTTTGTGTGATTAGCATGTATGATACAAACAAGAGATTTCATAGGCTGTTGTACACTGGAGTTTGTCCTCTTGGAAACCACATGTTATGCTAAAAGGAAGTTTGATACAGACTTAGACAAGAAGTCACAGGGAGAGAAACCCTGGAGAATAAAAGGCCATATTGACAGCCCATCACTAGCAGAACTCATTGGTGAAGGCAATTGCAATTGTGACCTCAGTTATACCAAGTGGAGTAGAGCTACTATCCAACTGAATCCAGTCAGTCCACAAAGTCAGGAGAAATAATAAATTGATGTTATTTTAAGCCATTAAGTTGGGGATGGGAGTTGTTAGCCAACAATAGATAAATAAAAAGGAAAGACAATCTGAAATTTGTGATTGGCCCATTGTCCTCAAAGAATTGCAATTTTTTTAGCAAAAAAAAAAAAAAAAAAGAATACTTTTCATGAAAATATGAGTTATTAGAAATCTCTAAAACTAAACATGACAGGGCAATGTTGTCAATGTTATCATAATACTAATAAAATAATTCTGGTGCAGAACAGATGCATTGCATTTTCATAATCACTATTTCTCAGCTCTGAGCAATAGTCCTGGTTATGAATGAAGTAGATTTTGTATTTTTAACTTTACTATGTTACAAGGATTGAGGTAGCTGAATTTGGTTCACATACTGGGATGGAAAAATGGCAGCTTGTAAGTCAGATATTTTTTATATTCCCATCAGCAATTAATTATATTTCAGAGCTAGAGCAAGCACTATCAAGTTATGGCCAAAAAATGTGCCATAACTTTCTCAGAAGAGGGATGCCAACATTGAGCTCATTTGTTAATGAAAAAAAAAAAACATACACATACACACACACACACGCACACATCTCAAACATTACAACTTTCAAATGGCACTATTCTAGAGACCCATTGAGCTCAACCATTACTAATGGCTCTTTTGTGACAAGGCTGATCATTTCTAGAGAGAAAAGTTTTCAAACAGACATAAAAGCACTGAAAACCAAATTCAAAATCAAAGTAACATTTCTAAAAACCTGAAGGGAAATCTGCATGTGCATGTTTTCCTAATTTCTATTTCCTATAACACAAATGATACAGTGGATAAAACAATACCATTTAAAATATATTAATGTTTGTATATTTGAAAAATATATGCACTCTGCTTCTTTGAGATACGGATTTGTGCATACTGTTCATTTTATTTTGAGTAAAAAGATAGGCAGTCAAGAGACTTGTAACACATATACTTTGATGTTCTTTTTTGTCTTAATATGACACTTTTTAAATTTACACATAAAAAGTAGGAATTTGACTTAGCTGGCTAAGGCAAATAAATAAAACTGCACAGGCACAGAAACCACGGTCTGTCCTAATTTTAGATATTTGAACACAAATTCCTGAAATTGCATTAAGGATATGCATTTTTGATAAATACTTACCAATATACCCCATTAATAAATGCCACATGAACCACTATTTAGTACTCAAATGTTAAAACATCAGAAGTCCAAAAACTGTTTTAATAAAATTTCAGATATTTTCTTGTCATGAGAAGAAAATGTTTTTAAACTCAACTAACCTATGTTTAAAACCAATTCAGTGCTGGAACACCCAGGTGGCTCAGCCAGCTAAGTGTCTGACTCTTAGTTTCCACTAAGGTCATGATCTCACGGTTTTGTGAGTTCAAGCCCCATGTCAGGCTCTGCACTGATGGTGTGGAGACTGTTTAGGATTCATTCTCTCTCTCTCTCTCTCTCTCTTTCTCTTTTTCTCTCTCTGCCCCTCCCCCACTTGGGCTGTCTCGGTCTCTCTCAAAATAAATAAATAAACTTAAAAAGAAAAAGGCAATTCAGTGCTTATACTTAAGAAAAAGAAACTATTTTAAAAATCAAAATTACTACATGAAAACTCAGTGGAAAATGTCATCCATATTAATTTTAAAATTATTTTAATAGTACACACAAAAAGTCATTGGATTCAAAGATCAGTGCTGAAAGTCAAACATATCATATCAGCTCTGTCGACCATAATCTCCTTCCTTATTCCCAAATTCTCACCCCATTTCCTGGTTCCAGATTAAAAACAAAGTATAGATTAACTTCAGTATCTATAAGATCAGGTTAGTAATATTTAGGGCTGACTATAACAAACCAGGAGATTTTCTACTAGGCCAGAGCTAGTCATAAACTCAGAGTATCCAAAAGACTTTCTGGCTGGTCAAAGTATCTATTACTCAGGAAAATTTCAACCTTGGAAGATGAAAGAAAGTGAGGAGACATGACCAGTGGTTGCTAATTATAAGGCTACCTGCTACAGCAATCACATGACACCATGAACAACATGAGAGAGCAAGCAATCCTTTTGCTTAAAAAAGCCATAAAGGGTTAAACAGAATTTCAGAGATGGTTAATCAAATAGAAAAGTAAATGGATCATTCATGTAATACACTTTACTTCTCCCTTTTAATAAAACTGTATATGTGAGGAGAAATTAAATTATAGGTTTATTATTAAGCCTAGTAATATCTAGAATTTTCTTTAAAAAACATTTCAAGATTATCTTGTTGCGTATTTTAATTGCATGATTCCGTTTTACTTATTATAATTTGTTTTTTGGAAAAGTGATTTCATTTCTCAGAAAAGTTAGTATTTATTTCAAGATTCCTTTGTTTAAAAAAACTCTTTCCTCTTTCAATTATGCATGAATATTATTTATGTATTTCAGTAAGTGATTCCAGCTTTCTTCATTATCTTTTTCCTGGTTTTATCCTTTAGTTATTCCACCTTCTCATGCTTATATAAAGCTAATCAGTGATCACTCATTGATATTCTTAAGTATTAGGAATATTTAAAAAGGAACAGCAGCTGCTGTCATCATGACTTGCATGTCATAAAAATCTTAAGATGGTGCACTTGAGGACCTAACAGTGTTGGACCAATACCATTTTTTTGTTAAATTTATTCAAACTGTACACACCTATCTACTATGTATTAAATGTGTAAGACTGTCAGGTTAAGAAGACAAAAAATGGCCATTGGTAATTCCTCAGCCCTAAGTACCTGAATAGCACTCCTATCTTGCCGATTCTAGAAGCCAATGCAGGTTCAAGCACTCTGCCTCCTGCAATCTGGGTCAAAAAGAGAAGCCCGATTGATAATTTCACACCAGGCTGCTCAGTTGGCTCCCTATTTGACAGCAAGACACAAACACATGAAATGTCTTAAAGTAATACAGTACCTAGCTACACTTTAAGATTAAACAAAGGCTATGTGATTTATGGTAAACTAAGGCTATCACGCAGGAAGGAGGCTGCATCATGCCAAAGAACAGACAAGATAAGCATCTTTTCTTCAAAGTGCACATCAAGGAAGCATTTAAAAAATATATATATTGAAGTGCATTTCACATTTAAGGTAAGTATAGCTTTGTGCAACTTGCTTGACTTTTATACATATATATTGTACACTGGGTCATGATGTAACCACATAACTAGATCACAGGAAAAAGGCTTGATAAGCACTGGGTTACATGATCCTTTAAGAGGATCCTGTAAGGTTCTTTCCAACTTTAAGTTTTTACATTTCAACATTTCTGCATGATTATACACGAAATAAATAATATAGTGATTACCAATACAAGGTTGAATACAATCCCCTAAATGTAAGACTTTTTCCTCTTCAAACAAATTTAAGTTTAAACACAACTTCATTTTTTTTTGGATTTGCTCTTAATGAGTAACTGGAGAGAAAGCTTAAAACACTTATCTTGCCAAATTTTTAATAAATCTCTGAAAAATTTACAGAGCAGATAAATTGCTTTTCTGACAATAGCCCTTGGAGCAGAGAGTGAATGGAAAAACATATTAGATCATCCTCTCTTTGTGGCTTACTACCATATTATCTTCACACTTGCAACAAATTTTCCCTGAAGACATACAAGCCCAAATGCTCTCATCTACCAATTACTATTTGGTTTTCAATTAACTATTTTTATGCTGAAATTACTTAAAAAGATCAGCTTATTTCCTGTGTATAATATACATAAATGTAAAAAAAAAAAAAATACCGTGATCTTAGGCTCATAAAACTGAAGAAAAACATGAAAGTTATATATGAATTTATTCACAAATTTGATACCATTGGAATAATAAAGGATATTAATAAATATAGCTATAGGCACTGTTAACACCAGTCAGTACCAGTCAGTCTCAGGTACCTGGTAACATATTTTTGCATAAGCATTCAATGGAACAGTTAGTTTACCTAGATCAATGATTTTTTTTAACTAAAGATTAATTTTTCCTTACTACGAAATCATGGAAGTTATAACAAATGTCAGACATCCCAAATATGGGGGCATTTGTCTGCCTCAAAGACATCTCTAACTAAATAAGCCCAAAGAATTTACGATCTTCCCTCTAAAGCCTGCTTTACCCAGTGTCTTCCATATCTTTCTAGTTGCTCAGGATGAAAAAAACTCAGCGTAATTCTTAAGCAAATTCTTCAAAATATATACGGAAAAAAAAATTTGTTTCTATCCTGTCCCCTCACTGTCCTTACAACAGCAGCCAGAACAATCCTGTTAAAACTGAAGGCTGATTATTTGTCCCTCTGCTCAGAACCTCCAATGGCTCTCCAACTGCCTCTGACTAAAAGCAAAAATCCCACCTGTGGTGTATAAGATCCTTCAAAACCCACCCCCCTCCCCACCATCATCTCCTTGGCCTCTCCCACCACCATTCCTCCTCTAGTTTACTGCTCTCCAACCACAGTGGCCTCCTTGCTGCTTTGGGAGAACTCCTGGCAAACTCTTGCCTCGACTTCGAACTTGCTGTTTAATCTGCCTGGAACCCTTTTCCCCCCAGATATGGCTCACTACCTCATCTCCTTCAAACCGCTACTCAGTTTTTCACCTTTTTGTAAATAAAGTTTAACTGGAGCACAGCCTCATCGTCCATTTGTTTACGTATTAAAATTGATGGCTGCCTTCAAGCTACAACTACAGTATTGAACAATTGCAACGAAGACCATATACCCAGGAAACTGAAAATATTTACTATTTGGCCCTTTATAAAAAAAGTTTGCTGACCCCTAGAGTAGAAGAAAAAATCACTGAAAGGGAGAGAATCCCTTGTACAAGGCCTGGGTGTGGCACAAATAATCTGTGTAGCTAAATATAAACCCACCAAGACTGAGGATTACAAGTGGGGAAGGAGAGAACACTGTCAATCAGCTCCTACACAACACAACAAAGAGGGGCAGGTACCAAAAGAATGGCAGGAAATGGCTACACTAGAAAGCGTAGGATGTCATAATCTGAGAAAATGTTTCAAAGATAGGGTGGTGGAAGGATGGAGGTGGGGGATATTGAGGGAGGAGGTGTTAACAGTGGTTTTACAAAAGCAGTGAAGAGCAAGAAAACACCTATCCACCCCCAGGTGCAGCAGCACGTAGAGGAAAGAGAAAACAGCCAACTCAAGAGAAAGCCAGATTGCAGTCAGCACAAGAAGCAGAAATGAACATTCAGAGATGACTGGGAGAACAAGAGGGCATTTTGCAAATATTATGGCATCAGTTTTATTATTGTATGATTAAACTGAAAAAACTAATAAAAGGTATGAAAAGTTGGCAATATTCTCACAGTCTAGATATTAACCAAATAGTTCATCAAATTGTTAAAGATTCTTTCTTTGATCAATTTTCATATTTATTTTTTTTTCTTTTTTAGGAGAGACATGTCTTTAAATATTTTTTAAAATTTTTTTAATGTTTATTTATTTTTGAGAGAGAGAGGGAGAGAGAGAGACTATAAGAAAGGGAAGGGCAGAGAGAAAGGGAGACACAGAATCTGAAGCAGGCTCCAGGATCTGAGCTGTCAGCACAGAGACCAACGCAGGGCTCTAACCCACAAACCGTGAGATCATGACCTGAACCCAAGTCGGACACTTAACTGACTGAACCACCCAGGCACCCCTAAATATTAATTTTTAAAGATCACATTTAAGGAGTATGAGTTTCTGTCATTTTCTATCATATTCCTTGGGGATTTCTAATCTTATTAAAGTGCTGCTGTGGTTTTAAATGTTTATGCATATGTCCTGTATCTTAGCATCTAAATTACGGAATAATCTGATTTTATTCATTCATATCATAATGATTTTAATATATTCAAATTCAGTTTTAATTTTTCCTTCTTGGTTATTTTCCAGATAGGAAAAAAAAAGACACATTTTTAATTTGTTCTTAATAAAAACTACATGATAATTTTATTTTTAATGGAAACTGGTTTTGCCATCTCTACTCCTAAGCAAAATTTATGTCAAACTGTTCTTTAATGCTGAGCAAAAAAACATTAACAGGAAATACATTTCAGATGTAGTTGGTAAGTATTTTTACTTCTATAATCCTGACTACAGTCTTCATTTAGAGATTCTAAGCTTGTAGCATAAATGTCTAAGAACTTTTTGAAGGTTGCACCTAATATTTTTAAGAAACAAAGTTCTTATTAGAGGTGGGGAGTTCATTCTTTCAGCCTCCCAGCCAGTTTATTTGAATGCCACATGCTGGGGCCATAGCTATGAACAAGTCAGTGGTGACACCAGACCTCACACCGGTATCACCAGTCTTTGGGACAAAATCCCCTCGCTAACTTTGTGATTTCATAGTCTTGATTATCAGATTCACAGCTTTATAAAAGCACACCCTGATAGTTTTATTTTACAGTCTCTTCTCATTATGCACCCCTATGGGAACACAGGAAGACAACACGGACGAGGTGGCCAACAAATTTAAACAAGGCATCAATGATAACTAAAGGCACTCCAAAACAGCATCACCTATGAGTGGCTACTAAATCAACAGTCTTTATTTACTGACTAATTGGTTTCATCACACAATAGATCCACCTGATTTTCCTTTTTTCCTGGATTGACTTGCTGAGAAAATTTAACGAGGTGTTTAACCTGAAAGATAAATTTCCCAGTAAATAGCAATTTAGCATCCCCTGTGAGCTAGCCACATCATCCACAAGGCAGCAATCATTCCAAAATGTGAATATGATTATATTACACTTGCGAGCCTTAAAATTCCTCGGTGTCTTCCTTCTGATTTATCACATCATTTATCATCTACACCAGGACATTTTGAGAGTAAAAGAAGGTGATTAATTTTTACACCAGTCAATCAGGACAGCCCTTGGAAAAGAGGTTAGTTTGGTCACCCCACCCACCAGGCTCTACCCCTTCAACTGTCTTTATGCTTGCCCCTCCAGTTCCTTCCAGCCACAGAGGTCCTCTTCCAGACTCAGGTACTCCCTTCCCTCATGTAACAAGCCACATCTCCACTGTTAATTCTTTGCTTGGCCATCTCTTTCCTACTCTCCAACTTAACCCCTAGCTATCCTTCAGAATTTATTTTAAGCATCACTTTGTCAGGAAAGTCTCCTCTGGCCACCCAAACAAACACTCAATAGCGCCTCCCGTCTCTCTTTCATAGCACTGGACACACCTGCAATGATACATTTTGATTGTGTGATCCTTTGGCTAGCATTGTCTTCCTGCTTCACTGATCTCCTCAGGTGACTGGATTCCTGTGTCCCCAGAAAACACTTTCATAGTATCAGACACCTCGATTAAAACAATGCATATATACCGCAAACCTGCAAATGGGCAAAAGGATGAATACATGTCTCGTGACTATCATAATGGAACACTATCTAACTGGCTCACCCAAGGATCACCCAATTCTCTAAGATAGTATCTTTATTCTGTTTTAGTATTTACTATTGATTACGTTCTAAGCAAGATGTGTAAACTGTGGTCCACTGGCCAAATCAGGGTAGCAGCAGTCTGTTTTTGTACAGCCCATTATCTATTTTTGGTTTTGGGGTTTTGGTTTTGTTTTGTTTTTTTTCTTTACATTTTTAAGAGACTGAGAAAACAAGTAAAACAAAAACGTATGATACAGGCCAAAGACCTTATATGGCCCACAAACCTAAAATATTAACTGCCATACAAAGTTTGCCAATCTGTAGATTAGGCTATTTCACTTGTACAGATGACAGTGCAAATGACTCTTGTCTGATAGCAATGCAAATGAATGTTCTGTTATAGAAATATAAATGGATTCTCAAAGGTTATAGTTTTATTGCCTATAAGGCAATAATCAGTTTAGTCCATAGCAATGACATTCCAGAATTCTGTGACTATAAATATTTCTGTCACTCTGGCATTGACATTCTGCTAGTTCCCTCATTAATTAGTTAAGTAAATCTCTGATATTTTAGATAATATAGAATGCCTTAATAGGTGTATAGTATCACATTATATGATCACCACAATCTACTTAACCATTCCCCTCCAGAAGGACACTTGGATTGTTTTCAGCCTTTTTTCTTTGGTCCCACTGCTATCACTTGTCCTCAGTGAGCTTCTCATTGTTTATTAAATACACACATAACAACATAGGAGCTTTGTTTGGCCCAGAGGTATTTAACTGATCATCTGTTGTTTGTACTTTATACTCTAGACAAGCAAGGTTTCTTGCTCTTCCCTAAGGGACCTACCCTTTTTGACCTTTGAGACCCAAGAGCTTCCACTCCTAGAATGTTAGCTACTCCAGTCTCTAAGATGGAAATTCTATCTATTCCTTAAGCTCCAATGCCAGCTGCCCTTGGTTCATGGGTTCAACATGGACTCCCCATCCTTTATTTTCTATAGTCCTTTGAGCTTCACTTCAGGAAAATTTAAAGAAAAGGCAAAGTGAAAATTACCCACTGAAATAAAAATCTAAAACATAATCAAACTTGAATAAGTTTAGTCATTTTTGAAGTAACATATTCTAAGATTTTTTTCATACATAATCAGGTAAGGAAAATCAGAAATTATATCAAGTTTGTATTCAGACCTTTCAACATGGCTTGAAAATAACTGATACAAAACAAAAACAAAATTGTATCTTTTTAATAGCCTTGTAACAGGCTTGATATAATATTTTTGTAAAATGGTTGAAAAAAAAAAGAAAAAAAAAAAAAGAACTGCTGTTGTCCTTAAGTGCTTTAGTCAGTTAAAATGAACATTCCTGCTCACTTCATGGTAAAGTTGGTCTCATTTTTTTTGCCTTGATTTTATATAATTAAACAATGTTCTGTTCTTCATGTACCTTCCCATGAGAACTCTTCTCCATGTGAACTCTCATACAAATGAGACAACACAATGTGCGTTCAACAAGGCAGTTCCCCATGAAATTTGGTGCTATATTTCTGGTCTCTGCATTCCCCACAACTAGTATATTCTGGCATACAGAGGAAACTGGGTATACGCTTTTTAAGGAATTAATGGATTCTGGTATTAGAATATCAGTGGATTGGTATAGGCTAAGTTGGTCTCCTAAACCAACTTTTGGTGATTTGATAAGTCCACATTTCCATAATTATAAAAATAAACAGAAAGTTAAACTTTGGACATGTGGTAACTTATAATCAAAACATAGACATCCTAAGGATTGCCAGGAAGGCTACCTTTCAACTTTATACAAAAGAAATTAACATCCTCTTAGTTACAATAATGCTTACCAAACCCTGACTTGTGCTGGAGTTTTGTTTATGTCCTTGATAGAAGCAAAATTTTCTCTTCTCTGCAACCAAGCACGTGGAATAATGAGGAAGGGACCACCTGCCTAGCTGGCCAGATGTCTGGTGATCAGTGAAGCAGACACAAGAGGTTGCAGCCAGATCGGATTTATCTCCTAGTTATTTATATATCCCTTCTTTAACTCATAAAATGTTGAAGGCAAGGAGCAGGTATTCAATAAATAGTTGTTAGTGATGACTTTATTTTTCCAGTAAATATTTACTGAACTCCCATTCAGTGCAAAGTACTGTAGGTACTAGGAAACGAAGCAGGTAATAAAACTATGTGCATGACCCTCACAAAGTCAATGTTCAGATATACAAAACAGATGAATGTCAAGCAAATAGGCAAATATATACGTGTGGTAAGTGCTCTGAAAAACAACAGAGAAGAGTAAGGGGAGATGAGTATGAGGAGAAGGGAGAAAGTAGAATATTTGGAAAAAGCTTCATTAGGTTGAATTTTGAGAGGAAACCAGAAGGGAATGAACAGAACAAATCATGAATATGGCTCAGAAAATCTGATAGAACACTACAATTGATGTGTTTGAGAAACAGTGTGTCTGGAATAGAGTGAACAACAGAGAGGGAAGCAGGGAAGGAGGTCAGAGGTGTGAGTATACTTGTGTTTGGTGGGAGCTGGGGGACCTATAGGGCTTTGGAGTAGGCCATTAAGTGCTTTGACCTTTCCTCTGAGCTATACAGGAATTCACTACAGGCTTCTGAAGAGGGGAAGATGTGTTCTGCTTGTTTTAATTTTTTTTTTAACATTTATTTATTTTTGAGAGACAGAGCACTGAGAGAGAGAGACAGGGAGAGAGAGAGAGACAGAATCCAAGCAGGCTCCAGGCTCTGAGCTGTCAGTACAGAGTCCACACAGGGCTTGAACCCATAAATCGTGAGATCATGACCTGAGCTGAAACCAGACACTCAACCAACTGAGCCACCCAGGCACCCTTGTGTTCTGCTTGTTTTAAAAATAACACTGTAATGGGGCTCCAGGGTGATTCAGTTGGTTGAGCGTCTGACTCTGGATTTCCGCTCAGGTCGTCATCTCACGGTTCATGAGATCAAGCCCTATGTCAGGCTCTGTGTTGACAGTGCAGAAGCTGCTTGGGATCCTTTCTCTTTCTCTCTCTCTTTCTCTCTCTCTCTCTCTCTCTCTCTCTGCCCCTCCCCTGCTCATGCTCTCTCTCAGAATAAATAAATAAACTTAAAAATAACACTGTAACTGGTGCGCTGAAATATACTATAAGGAAGCAAAGACAGAAACATAGAGAAACTAATGTAAAAAAGCCAGGTGAAAGAAAGATAATGGAGTTTCAGGCAAGATCAGTGGCACTTGAGGTAGAGATGTGGTTGGATTCTGGATATATTTTGAAAACAGAGCTGACAAGTACTGCTGATAGATTACATGTGGGACATGAGAGAAGGAAAGGAATAAAGTATGATTTTGAGGGTTTTGTTCTGAGTAACTGGTATATTAGAATAGGTGAAAATGGAGGGGGAGCAAGTAGGCTGAGAAGATACAAGTAAATTGAAAAGCCCAATATACATCTTAATGGAGATATAAAGAAGACAGCACATAAATAAATACACTCTTCAGTGAATGAAATCTACTCTCCAAATATAACACTTTAAAAATAGATATCTGAACATTATTGTATTTAAGAGCAAGAGTTCTGATGTCGGATTGCCTATGCTCTAATCGTGATTCTGTCACCTATTAACCAGGGGACCCTGGACACTTACTTAACCTCTCCATGCCTGAGTTTCTCAGATGTAAAATGGGGATAATAAGAGAATCCCTCCAATGGCTTGTTGTGCAATTAAAGGAGATAATATACGTTAAGAGCTCAAAACATTTTATAGTACCTTTAGGTATGAATGTCATGTATTATTATTAAATTAAGTGACTATAATTATTATTTAAAAAGTTTTTTTTAATGTTTATTTATTTTTGAGAGACAGAGCATGAGTGGGGGAGGGCAGAGAGAGAGGGAGACACAAAATCCAAAGCAGGCTCCAGGCTCTGAGTTGTCAGCACAGGGCCCAACACGGGGCTTGAACTCACGAACTGTGAGATCTGGACCTGAGCCGAAGTCAGGAGCTTAACTAACTTAGACACCCAGGCTCCCCGAAGTGACTATAATTACTAAATGAAAAGGGATTGTTAATAAAAGTTGTAAATTGTATATCAAATAAATTTGATCAATTTATTTATATAAAATACTGTAAGAAATAAAATCTTTCATATTTATGGTTGCCACTAGGCAGTTACTGTAGGATGTATGACAGGTGAGTTTCAGAGAACTGGACAGCCTAAGAACAGAAACACTTGATTGAATCGGGAAACTTCAGTTCAGACCCTGACCACCAATAGCTTGTTCTTCAATCTTGGCAAAGTACAGAATGAGTCTGGGCCTCCATTCCTCGTATGTAAACTAGGGAGCTGGAGCTAGAGGGGTCTCAGCTGTCTCCTTCACCTGTAACAGTGCACCACCATCAAAATTAAAGCAACATTTCCTGTAACATTGATTACATAAATAAATAGTAAATATTTTACACAGGGATTTGTTAAAAATATGTTCTTAAATAATAGGCTTGAGTTCTATCTATGAATAAGGCAACAAACTATTACTTGGAAACTATCTTTTATTTCTTTTTGATCTCTGATTGTCATATGATGCTCTCTTCAAAGCTAAAGGAAATAAAGAAAAATGCCTTTCCAATAATTATGCTATTAATTCTATGTTGAAATGCATTCCCTTAAAAGTAAATTTGATTCTTTTAGTTCAAATCATTGTTTTCCAATATTTTTCCACTGTAACAAATTTCAGACTGCTTAATATTACCATTTCTCATTATTCACCATAGTTACGCTCTACAATTGCCATGGACACTGAATTAGCAAATACTGAACCATTGCTCCTAGGGAAAATGCAGGGTTACCTTCCTGCAACCTCCAGTCACAACATTTTTGTCAATTTATCAATGCATAACCTTTATATGTGTTTCTGGTTAAAGAAACTTGATTTAATATATATTGCGATTCATTAATGTTGAACCCATGGCCAACAGTGCTAGAACTCATGCCTGAAGGAAGCTTTGCTACAAAGCTTATCTAACACACTTGATATTTTCTCATATTTTCTTCATAAGGCACATCTCATATTTAATATGGCATTAATAGTGAAAAAGACACTTGTTTCAAGTATGAAAGTTGACACAAGAAAGCAGACTGTCACCTTGATAGACCTCAGCTGGGAATGCCATGCATATGCGGTGACTCCAACTTTTTGCTGCTTTGCACATGCGTAAATGTCCAAGAATGACCACAAAAGTGTCCCAAATATTGAAGGGATTATCAATAAATTTTAGTAAGCAAATGAATTTGCAAATATGGGATCTTCAAATAATGAGGACTGTATTTATTTGCTTATATAGTTTCAGTTGAAACTTTTAGTTCTTTTAATTATATTTAACTGCTTGTCAGCAGTACTATCAAGTATTATTAATAAACACAAATACTTAACTGTAGATGAGGCTATCAAAACTGTATGATTAATCATTTATAATGTAAAATATTTTATATATCAGTTATCATTTGATATATAAATATAATCTTGATAATATTACTTGATAATCTTACCTTTTTCAGATACGATCTTCCTAAATATTTTATAATTTATGTATAATCATAAACACTGTTAAAAAACTATGTCCATATGATGACACTGTGCAAGATGCTACACTAGCAAATTCCATTGCAGTTTTTAACCTACTATAATATTGGCTTCCATTCAGGAAAGAAAATAAATAAGAAACAGAAAAGGAGTAAGATATGTAGTCTCATCAATTTTAAAAAGCCATCTTCAATATTAAAATGAACTAAGATTACCACTAATGTGAAAATTATACTTAAAAATGAACAGTAGGGGCGCCTGGGTGGCGCAGTCGGTTAAGCGTCCGACTTCAGCCAGGTCACGATCTCGCGGTCCGTGAGTTCGAGCCCCGCATCAGGCTCTGGGCTGATGGCTCAGAGCCTGGAGCCTGTTTCCGATTCTGTGTCTCCCTCTCTCTCTGCCCCTCCCCCGTTCATGCTCTGTCTCTCTCTGTCCCAAAAATAAATAAACGTTAAAAAAAAAAAAAATTAAAAAAAAAAATGAACAGTAAAATCAGAAGTCTAGGTGACCTTTCTTCTGGATTCCTGCCATGGAACCATGAAGCATGAATGGAGTTTGATATCTATCACTTTCTCTGATCCTCTCAAAGGACTTATCTTTCCTGCTACAAAGCATCTGGGCATTCAAATTATTCATCATATCACAAAATATTTGGGGTTCCCTGGCAAGAACAACTCTCTAAAGATTATACAAATGAATAAAAAGAGTAGAAAAGAAAGGTAATTTATTATATTGTTAAAAATGAAGGCAATTCTTTCTATTCAGTAAAAGTGAATTCTTTTAAAAAATTTTTCATTTTGGGGCGCCTGGGTGGCGCAGTCTGTTAAGCGTCCGACTTCAGCCAGGTCACGATCTCACGGTCCGTGAGTTCGAGCCCCGCTTCGGGCTCTGGGCTGATGGCTCAGAGCCTGGAGCCTGTTTCCGATTCTGTGTCTCCCTCTCTCTCTGCCCCTCGCCCGTTCATGCTCTGTCTCTCTCTGTCCCAAAAATAAATAAACGTTGAAAAAAATAAAACATTAAAAAAAAATTTTTTTTTCATTTTTTAAGGGCAAAAAAAAAAAAAACCTCAGAAAATGTTATTTTAGCATCATTTTGTGAAATTTACAATTCTTTTTCTTTTTTTTAATATTTATGTTTGAGAGAGAGAGAGAGACAGACAGACAGACTGAGAGTGGGGGAGGAGCAGAGGGCAAGAGGGAGACGCAGAATCCCAAGCAGGCTCCAGGCTCCCAGCTGTCAGCACAGAGTCTGATACGGGCTTGAACTCATGAACTGTGACATCATGACCTGAGCCGAAGTCGGATGTTCAACTGACTGAGCCACCCAGGTGCTCTGGACACTTACAATTCTTAATATCTCCTTTAGGCTTTTGAACTACCTTGAAGGTTTGCCTAAACAATCTAAGAACTGAAAAACAGAGCATCTGTACCCTTTCCTCTTGCTTCGAGTTACCAGTAACTCAAAGCAAAACTGCACCCAACAATGTCAAGCACAGGTGGAAGGACATTTCCAAATACTTAAAAGATTATTTCTAGAATTGGACAAAACAAAATCTACACAGTAAAAAAAAACAAAAAAACAAAAAAACAAAAAAAAAAACAAATGAATTATGCACTGGAATTAAGGGACTAACAATTTTTATTTCAAGCATATTTCAATTGCATAATTCATTAAACACACACACACACACACACACACACACACAATGAAGAAGAAACTGTGCTAAGTACAGACTGAACAGAACTACTCAATGGTCTGAACTTCAGAAAACTTTTATAAACTGCAATGTAACGGAATGATCTAAGTAAGTTTATATCAGAAATTCCTAGAACCTAGGATAACAATTTCTGTGTGACCATTTGTGACATAGGTCAATTTTGAAAACCAAAAATGGACACAAAACAATTTTAATGATTTGTTTTTCTATGGAAAGATAGATGGCATCAACTGGCTAACAGTAAGTTCTTGGTCTATTAAACTCATCCAGTATGAAATGACTCTCAGTAAAAATTACATTCTATATAGTACATAAAAATGCATACACATACATACAACTGGAGAGCAGTACACTAAGACATTCTGATATATTTTATTAAATATTTCATTTTTTTCGTCGGGCTCTGGGCTGATGGCTCAGAGCCTGGAGCCTGTTTCCGATTCTGTGTCTCCCTCTCTCTCTGCCCCTCCCCCGTTCATGCTCTGTCTCTCTCTGTCCCAAAAATAAATAAACGTTGAAAAAAAAATTACTTTAAAAAAAAAAAAAAAAAAAAAAAAAAGGGGCGCCTGGGTGGCGCAGTCGGTTAGGCGTCCGACTTCAGCCAGGTCACGATCTCGTGGTCCGTGAGTTCGAGCCCCGCGTCGGGCTCTGGGCTGATGGCTCAGAGCCTGGAGCCTGTTTCCGATTCTGTGTCTCCCTCTCTCTCTGCCCCTCCCCCGTTCATGCTCTGTCTCTCTCTGTCCCAAAAATAAATAAACGTTGAAAAAAAAATTACTTTAAAAATAAAAAAAAAAATATTTCATTTTTTTAATGGTCAGTAATGGGTCATGACGTAAAATTCAAAAAAAAAACCACCTGGTATCTCTCCCAGTTCAGGGCCTCAGTTCTACTAGTGAATTGATTTGATATTGAAAAAGATTTCATTTCTTCTTAAGTCCCTTGGAGAATAATTTACATCATATAAATTTAGTCTTGTCAATTGGATTATGTTCTTAGTAAAAACAGAAAGTACAAAAAAATTCTGCATCCTGCCATTTCACTTTTACAGCTCTCAAATCCAGCTTCCCTCAGAAGACTTATATAAAGGAAATGATGTATAATTTGCAAAGGTAAAAGCTCTTCAGTGGACATTCAGGATACTGAGAAGAGTAATTTAAGTATGTTGTATTTATGTTATATACTTATTTACTTATTTACTAACTTACTTATTATTTATTTGCTTGTTCCCTCATTCATTCATTCAAAGAATAATAATGTATTTTTATTTTATTTATTTTTTTATGTTTATTCATTTTTGAGAAACAAGACAAACAGAGCATGATCAAGGGAAGGGAAGGGAAGAGATAGGGAGACACAGAATCTGAGGCAGGCTTCAGGCTCTGAGCTGTTACTACAGAGCCCAATGCGAGGCTTGAACCCACAAACTATGAGATCATGACCTGAGCTGAAGCTAGACCCTTAACCAACTGAGCGACCCATGTTCCTGAAGGGTAATTTAATTTAGGAGATGATAAATGAGGTCCATATTATCCATAGACCATGCAATATAGACATAAATTCAACGCTTTACCTAGGCTCACCTTTATCTTCCTTCCTATTCACATGTAATTCAAGTCACTACACTAAATATTCATTTGCTGGGTAGCAAAAAAATCAATGTTGTTTTTAAAGGAATAGACATATTTACATAGAACTGCCACTTTAGCTGCCATCATTTAATATCAGTAATGTACCACAATTGCCAATGTCTCCAGATATATGTCAATTCTGTATCAAGAATTAGATATTATACTGCTAACCCTTCAAATCAGAGCAGTATGCTACCACACTTACTGACACAATAAGAAGGTCCATACCAAACCTGTCTCCTCATATGATCAATCCCCAATTTATATATGGCAAAAATTTCAGATTGGACAATTCTAGGTAACATGATTGCATCCTCACTGCAAGGGAGGCTGAAAAGTTGATTTCTGACCTCTAAATTGGTAAGGAATGACTCATAATTTGATTTCCCAACTTTAGAAAGGCTATTTAAAAGATCACGGGGTATGGCAATTGTCCACTACACCTGTATTTTGTGTAAAATGTAATCTACACAACATATTTAAAAAAATCAAGTACCAGAATTTCAGACTTAACAGAGACATTAAACGTCAACTACAATATAGCCTCTTTGTTATACGAAAGGAGTCCAGAAATTGTATGAATCACAGCACCACACTGTTACTCCAGAGCAGGTAATGGTTTTTGTATTGGGCCATTAAAAAATTTCTTCCTACCTTCTCCTACCCCTAATGCTATTTGTGAGCAAATAACGACTTGATTAAAAGCATAGGGAATTACGCTGAAGGTGGTACAACTGGTGATTTTTAAAAGTATCCAGACTGATGGCAGGTGACACTTCCAATGTCCAACAAACATTCCCCTCAACTAAGAGAATCCGCCAGCCAATTATTTTGTGAGCTGCTGCCCATAAGTTAAGAGTGTTCTTTGAACATCAACATTCAAAATAACAGTACATACGCGATAGCAAGTAAAATGCCTTAGTGAGACGGACAAGAAGAAAACAAAACATTAATTGGGTCAATATTGTCTTTGGCATGTTTGTCATCCATTAGGCTGGAACATGAAGATGAATGAAGAAATATGTAGTGGCAAAATCATGGTGCCACAAGCCTGCTTGCAAGTAGCAAGACAATCTATAAAGTAATTTAGAAAAGAGAAATACACCCACAGTGAGTGAAGAAACAAGTGTTCTGGATGATCATCCTCATATGATGGTGAACATGGGTGTCTTTACAGAAATCTTATTTAGAAGTTTTAAATAAATATGTAAAAAGATAGACAACTCCAATGATGGAATTGCAAGACTCCTTTTGTTAGTTACTATTTAGATTTGGGAAAATAATAAACATAAGTACGATTTTCTCTTAGTAGCTCTGGCATTGTAAGTTACAGAATACTACAGGTGTATCTCAGATGTGGGTTCAGTTTCAGACTATCATAATAAAGCAAACACTGCAATAAAGTGAGTCAAATGAGTTTTTTTTGTTTTCCAGTACATATAAAAATTATGTTTACACTAAATTTTAGTCTATTAAGTGTGCAACAGTATTATGTCTAAAATAATACTAACTTAATTTAAAAAAAACCTTTACTGTTAAAAAGTGCTAATGATCATCCGAGCTTTTAGCAATATGTAATCACTGATCACAGATCACCATAACAAATGTAGTAAGTGAACAAGTTTGAAATATTGTAAAAATTACCAATTTGTGACACAATGATATGAAGTGAGCAAATACTGTTGGAACAGTTGGAAAATAGTGCCAATAGACATACTCAATGCAGGGCTGTCAAAAAACCTTCAATTTGCACAAAACAAAACAAAACAAAACCAAAAAACTCAATATGTGAGAAATGCCATGACACAAAGCACAATAAAACATGTCTGTATAGTAGTTAACATTTATTATCCAATCAAAACTTATATAATGTAAATAGAGAAGTTACTGAGTAAATTGAAAACCTTCCCCGAATCCAAATCTATGAAGTTTTTTTCAAGCTACCCCCTCATTCTTGATGTTAAGTGTTCTTAGGTTTCCCTATAGTTCTCAAATCTTATCCTCTGCTATCAACTTCAGGAACCCCAATGGAACATAAAGCAGGATTCATTTCTAAATAGAGACAGAACTCTTAGAGCAAAAATGAGAACAATCTATCATTCGTTATTCCATTCTGTGTGTTAGCATGAGCTTTCAAGCTCCCTGACTTAGAATTAAAAGTCTTTAATTTGCAATAACAAATTGATTCACACATGGACAGGTTCTAATCATAAAAGTATAACTTCAAAACATTTTTAGAACACTGTCAATGTAAAAAAGTCGACCAAATTCATTTCCTCCCAACCAAAAAAAAAAAAAAAAAAGGAGATAGAGATCGCTCATAGAAGTACTCATATGACTTGCAAGTGATCACCCTTCCATGGTATAATACATGATATAGTCACTAACTGGTACCCACCCTGCTAGATCTTGGTTTAAAAGTCTATAGAGATAGGAGGCAGTCAAAGATGGTGATGTAAGAAGATTCTAAACTCATTTCCTCCCACAGACACACTGAATCTACAGCTACATGAAGAAAAATTCCCTCTGAAAAAGATCTGAAAACTAGCTAAACAGCTCTTTCCACCAAAAAAGGGTCACATCAAAGCAAGTAGGAGAAGCTGAGATGCAGTCTCACCATAAACCTCAATCCCCCACATGTCAATGCATAATCGGGAGGGAACTCACAAATCAAAACTTCCCCCTGAGGAGTGAAGGCTCCCACCCCACATCAGCCACCCCCACTCTTACAACCTGTATGTGAAAGATGAGCCTCCAAAACGTCTGACTTTGAAAACCAATAGGGCATGGATTTATGAGACCCAAAGGGCAGCAGCAAACTGAGACACTGCTCTTAAAAGGGTTGGTGTGCAGACTCATTTGCCCTAGGGCCCAACACAGAGATGGCAGTTTGAAAACGCACCCAGACATCATGTGAAGAAAATTAACATGCTAATTTTAAAGCATCTGATGGAAGGGCAGGGGTCTATTGTGATTCTCTCTGGGTACAGAGATGCTAGTAGGCACCATTTTTGCATTCTCCCTTTACTTTGCTAAAGCCAGTGGGAGGTAGGCACCTTTTTCTATTCCTTTCCATGCAGGTTGCCATCTTTACACTTCAACTGGCAGGCACCATGTTTGCACTCTCTCCCTGTCTTGCTAAAGCCAGTGGGGACCATACCTGCACCTCCCTATACCTTCCTACAGCCAGTGGGCAACATTCTTGTGCTTTCTTTCTTCCTTGCAAGAGTTGGCAGGGGCTGCCCTTTTCTTTTCCTTTTTTCCTTAGCGGGTGCCACCTTCCTACTCTCCCTCTGCCACACTCCACAGTGTCAATACCTCTGGAGGGGAAATTTTATACACAATTGGTGCCTTGTTTTCTGTTTTTAGTGTGTGTTGCCTCAGTTTTCATTTCAGCAGCTCATGGGACACCCCTTGAGCACCTGGCTCAGGAGACCAGATGGGCTTGCATTCTTGGATATCATAATTATCTAACAATTGGAGACATTCCTTGACAGACTACTATCTCCAGGGCACTCCACAGATAGCAGACTAAAACACACCCCCAGTTTTTCTGAGAAAGAGGCTTTGGCCTGAGGGGTAGGCTCTTGGCCCACTCCTAGAAGCCTCATAGAGGCCCTGAAAATGCTCTCAGTAAACAGAAACCAGGAGATGCTGTCATTGTGCTCTCCCTCTACCTCACTAAAGCTCACTGGTAACACTCAGAAGGGGGCTTATACACTTGTATAGAGCCCCAATTTTTGTAACTGTTGCTTGGAGACAACTCCAATTGCCTGGTCTAGAAACCAGCATGGTTTACAACTGTGGTCCCACAGGACCGTATATATTTGTAGACTTTAAAAGTTGCTGCCTAAGGGTCTGGCTTCTAATCAGCCTGAAATTAGGTGCTGACTGAGATCTCTTCCTTTGGGACACTGACAGGTTTTGGCACAAGCTCAATAACTGGGAGCTCCTAAAAGTAAAATAGGCTGTTGGGACAATCACTGAAGTTGAGAGGCAACTAGGAGCTACAGGAAAGTTGAACAATAAGGCTCATGTCCTATACAAGGCCCCTCCTATAAGAAGAAGAGAGGTAGCTGTTTCACCAAAGACATAAAGCAAACACAGGGAGTCATGAGAAATAAGGAAACAAAAAAATATGTTCCAAATGAAAGAACAAGACAACTCACCAGGAAATAAACCTCAATGAAATAGAGATAAGTCCATTACTTGATAAAAAGTTCAAAGTAATGGTCATAAAGACACCCACCAAATATGGAATAAAATTGGATAAATACAGTGATTACTTCAACAGAGATGGAAAATATAAGAAAGTACCAAATAGAAGCCAGAGTTGAATAGCACAATAAGTGTACTGAAAAACTAGAGGGGTTCAACAACAGATTATATGAAGCAGAAGAAAGGATCAGTTAATTTGAAGACAAGGTGGTGAAACTCACTCCAGGAGAGCACCAAATAGTAACAGTAATAGTAATAATAATAATAATAATAATAATAATAATATATAATAAAGATGAAGATAGTCTAAGGGGCTTATGAGACAATATCAAGTGAACCAATGTTCGCTTTACAGGGGTCCCACAAAGAGGAGAGAAAAACAGTAGCAGGAAACCTGTTTGAAGAAATAATGACTGAAAATTTCCCTAACCTAGGAAAGGAAATGGACATCTCAATCCAAGAAGCCCAGAGAGTTCCAAATAACTTACAACCAAAGAAATCCACACTAAGGCACATTAAATTAAAATGTCAAAAGTAAAGACAAGGAGAGAATTAAAGGCAGAAAAACAACTAGTTGAGAACAAGGGAACTGCTCCCCCTCCCCATAAGCCTATCAGAAAATTTTTCACCAGAAATTTTACAGGCCACAAGAGAGTAGTATGATATATTCAAAGTGCTGAAAGAAAAACTTCCAACCAAGAATACTCTACCCAGCAACATTATCCTTCAGAATTGAAGGAGAGAGTTTTCCAAATAAGCAAAAGCTAAAGAAGCACATTGCCACTAAGCCAGCCTTACAAGAAATGTTAACAAACAAGAAATGTTAACAAGACCTCTTTAAGATGAAAAGAAAGAGTGCTAATTAGTAACAAAACATAAGAAAGTAGAAATCTCACTAGTAAAGGTAAATATACAATAAAAGTAGTACATTAAGCACTTATAAAGTGAATATGAAGGTGAAAAGATGAAAGTATTAAAAATAATAGCTACAATAATTAGTTAAGGTATATGCAAGATAAAAAGATGTCAAATGTGACCCAAAAACATGAACTGTGGGCGGGAGATGGAGTAAAAATGTAGTTTTAGAATGAAAATTTAAGTTGTTTTGAACTTACAATAGACATATAATATAGGTTGATATATGTAAGTCTCATGGTAATCAGAAAGCAAAAACCAATGATAGGTACACAAAAGAAAATAAGATATCTAACCATACCACAAAAGAAAGTCATCAAACTGCAAAACGAAAGAGAAAGAGAAGAAGAAAGAAACAAATTAGCAATAAGTAAATACTATCGATAAGTACTATAAATGTAAATGGACTAAATTCCTCAATCAAAAGACATAAAGTGGCTGAATAAATTAAAAAAAAAAGACTCATCCATGTGCTGCCTAAAAGAGAATCACTTCAGTTGTAAAGACACACACACTCATCAAAAGTGAAGGGATGGAAAGAGATGCTCCCTGCAAATGGAAATCAAAAGAAAGCCTCAGGATAGTTAGGTTTATATCAGATAAAATGCACTTTAACCCAAAGACTGTAATAAAAGGCAAAGAAGGGCATTACAAAATGATAAAAGGGTCAATCCAATAAGAGGATAGGACATTTATAAATATTTAGGCACCCAACATAGAATCACCTAAACATACAAAACAAATCTTAATAGACATAAAGGAAAATAGACAATAATACGATAATAATAGGGGGTTTTAATACCTCAATGGATAAATTATCCAAAGGAAAATCAATAAGGAGACATTGACCTTAAACGACACATTAAACCAGATGAACTTAATAGATATATAAAAAACATTGCATCCAAAAAGAAGCAGAATACATATTATTCTCAAGTGTACACAGAACATTCTCCAGAGTGGATCATACATTAGGCCATAAAAACAAGTCTTAATAAATTTAAGAAGAATGAAATCATACCAAATGTGTTTTCTGACCATAATGGCATAAAACTAAAAATCAATTACAAGAAGAAAGTGAAAAATCATAAATATATGGAGATTAAACGCCATGTAACTGAATGACAAATAAGTCAATGAAGAAAGAAGAAAACAAAAAGTACCTTGAGACAAATTAAAATGGAAATACAATACGCCAGAATTTATGAGGTGCAGCAATAACAGTTCAGAGAGGGAAATTCAGAGCAATTCAGGTCTACCTCAAAAAACAAATCTCAAATAAACAATCTAGCTTTATACCTCAAGGAAATCAGAAAGAAACAAATGAAGCCCAAAGTTAGTAGAAAGAAGGAAATAACAAAGATCAAAGCTGAAATAAATAAAATAGAGACTAAAGGACAATAGAGCAAATCAATGAAACTAAGAGCTGGTTCTTTGAAAAGATAAACCAAATTAATAAGCTTTTGGCTAGACTCACCAAGAGAAAAAGAAACCTCAAATAAATAAAAACAGAAATGAAAGAGCAGACATTACAACTGATAACACAAAAATACAAAAGATCAATAAAGATCCTTTAGATCCATTAGTGGCTACTAAAAACAATCATACACCAACAAGTTGGAAAAACTTGAAGAAACAGATAAAATTCTCACAAATATAAACCCTTCTAAGCCTGCATCATGAATAGAAAATGTGAATAAATTGATAACTAGAAAATAGATTGAATCAGCAACCAAAACACTCTCAACAAAAGTACAGGACCAGATGACTTCAATGGTGAATTCCTTCAAACATTCAAAGAAAGTAACACTAATCCTTTTCAAATGCTTCTAAAAAATTTTAAAAAGATAGGATGCTTCCAAACAAATATCACAAGGCCAGCATTACCCTGATATCAAAACCAGACAAGGATACCAAAAGAAAATAAAATTACAGGCCAAAATCCTTGATGAATACAGAGGCAAAAATCTTCAACAAAATATTAACCAAGTTCAACCACACGTTAAAAAGGTAATATATCATAATCAAATATTTATTCCAGGGATGCAAGGATGGTTCAACATTTTTACATCAATCAACATGATACACCACATTAACAAAATGAAGAATAAAAATCATATATGATTATCTCAATAGGTGCAGAAAAAGCATTGGGAAAAATTCATTATCCATTTATGACAAAAAAATCTCTCAACAATACGGGTACAAAGGAAACACCTCAATATAATAAGGCTATATATACACAAGCTGATAGCTAAAGCATACTCAATAAGTGAGAAGCTGAAAGCCTAGGGGTGGCTTAGTCAGTTAAGTGTCCAACTCTTGATTTCAGCTCAGGGAGTGATCCCAGGTTGTGGGGTCAAGCCCCATGTCAGGCTCTGTGCTGAACATTGAGCCTGCCTGCTTAAGATTCTCTCTCTCTCCCTCTGCCCCTCTCCCCTGTTTATGCGTGCTTTCTCTTTCTTAAAAAAAAAACGGGGAAAGCCTTTCTTCTAAGATCAGAAACAGGACAGGAATGTCCACTCTCACAACTTTTACTCAAAATAATACTGGAAGTCCTAGCCACAGCAATTAGGCAAGAAAAAGAAATTAAAAGCATCCAAATTGGAAAAGAAGAAATTAAAGTGTCACTATTTGTAGATAACATGATTTTATATATAAAAAACTTTATTTTTATTTTTATTTTTTTTTTTAATTTTTTTTTTCAACGTTTACTTATTTTTGGGACAGAGAGAGACAGAGCATGAACGGGGGAGGGGCAGAGAGAGAGGGAGACACAGAATCGGAAACAGGCTCCAGGCTCTGAGCCATCAGCCCAGAGCCTGACGCGGGGCTCAAACTCACGGACCGCGAGATCGTGGCCTGGTTGAAGTCGGATGCTTAACCGACTGCGCCACCCAGGCGCCCCTATAAAAAACTTTAAAGATACCACCAAAAAACTGCCAGAACTAATAAATTCAGTAAAGTAGGATACAAAATCAATATACAGCAATCTGTTGCATAGTTACATGTTAACAATAAAATAGCAGAAAGCAAAATTAAGAAAACAATTCCATTTAAGCTGCATCAAAAAGAATAAAATACCTAGGAATAAATTTAACCAAGGAGGTGAAAGACCTGTCCACTGAAAACTGTAAGACACTGATGAAAGAAACTGAAGAAGAAACAAATAAATGGAAAGACATTTCATGCTTATGGGTTGGAAGAATTAATATTGCTAAAATGTCCATTTTACCCAAAGCAGTCTACAGATTCAATGAAATCCCAATCAAAATTCCATGGGATTTTTCATGGAAATAGAACAAACAATCCTAAAATTTGTATGGAACCACAAAAGACCCAGAATAATCACAGCAATATTGAGAAAGAACAAGGCTAGAGACATTATACTCCCTGATTTCAATCTACATTACAAAACTAAGTGTGATATTGGCATAAAAATAGGTACAGAGACCATTTTAATAGAGCAGAGAGCTCAGAAATAAACCCATGCATATATGGTTCATGAATTTATGATAAAGGAGGCAAGAATGTGTAATGGGGAAAAGACAGTTTCTTCAATAAATGGTGTTGGGAAAACGGAACAGCCACATGCAAAAGGAAAAAATAAACTAAACTACTATCTTACACGATACACGCACAAACACACGCACGCATGCACACACACACACACACACACACACACACACACACACACACACAAAACTCAAAATGGATAAAAGACTTGAATGTAAGACCTGGAACCATAAAACTCCAAGAAGAAAACACAGGCGGCAATCTCCTTAACATCATTCTTGGTGATGATCTTTTTCATCTGACTCCAAAATCAAAGGTGATGAAAGCAAAAATTAACAAGTGGGACTGCATCGAACTGGAAAGTGCATTGCAAAGGAAGCCATCCACAAAATGAAAAGACAACCTACTGAATGGGAGAAAATATTTGCAAATCATGTATCTAATAAGGAGTTAATGTCTAAAGTATATTTTTTAAAATGTGTATAACTGATTAGCAAAAAAAAAAAAAAAAAGAAAAGAAAACAAAGAAACCCCTAATTAGAAAATGGGCTGAAGCTCTGAATGGACATTTTTCTAAAAAAGAGATAAAGATAGCCAACTGTCACAAGAAAAAGATGCTTAACATCACTAATCATTAGGGAAATGCAAATTGAAACCACAATGAGATATCACTTCACACTTGTTAGAATGGCTATTATCAAACAGAAAATAAGAAATGATATAATGAAACAAGAAGCCTTTTACACTGCTGGTGGGAACGTAAATTGGTGCAGCCATAATGGAAAACACTATAGAAGTTCCTCAAAAAATTAAAAATATAACTACCATATAATACAGCTATTCCACTTCTGGGTATTTATCCAAGGAAAATGAAAAGGCTAATTCAAAAAGATATATGCACACATATAAACACACACATTCACACACAAATGGAATTCTATTCAACCATTAAAAAACAATGAGATCTTTCCATTTGCAATGGCATGGATAGACCAGGAGGGCATTATGCTAAGTAAAACATTAAGTCAGGCAGAGAAAGACAAATACCACGTGATCTCATTTATATGTTGAATCTGAAAAACAAAGCAAACAAAATGAAACAGAAAGTCAAGTGCATAGACATAGAGAACGGATTGGTGACTGCCAGGAGGGAGGAGGTTAGTGGGTAGGTAAAATGGGTAAAGGGAGTCAAAGGTACAAACTTCCAGTCATAAAATAAGTAAGTCACGGGGATATAATGTATGGCATGGTGACTACAATTATTCTGGATTGTGTATTTGGAGGTTGCTAAGAGATTAAATATTAAAAATCCTCATAAGAAAAAAGAGATAAAAAGTCAATCTATAGACACTGAAAAATGTTTTTAGGAAGAAACAATATAATCTGAGCAATTCAGACCCAAATATGTAGGTCCTTAAGCTTGAAATGGACAGTGGCAAGACTGGCACAGAATCTCAAGTTACTAAAAAGTAACACGAAGTAATCTTCAGTGCATACATTCCTAGGATTTCTATTGCTGGGCACAAGGTCATTCATATAGTAACTTGTTTCCTACAACCATCTGCTCTAAATGGAGTGATAGTTGCTTTCTTGACTAAAGTCAAGGAATCTGGCCATAAACTATAAATTCTATTGAAGAAAGCATTAGGAATTTTACAAGCAAATCGATTTGAGGAAACTAAATGTAGACGTTAGAAGTGTCCTACGTTAACAATTTTCATTTGGTTTTAATAATGTGTATGTACAAAAATACATTTTTTAAAAGTTATCTATTCACTTGTCTGTGCCAGTTTTGGTCGTGCAATAACCGAAAGGTAATTCCCACTGCAAGTAGATTTTATTTCCACACAAAGGCTACTTCAGCATAGTTGCCACATTTACTTCTTTCTCTAAAAGATGGCTACTTTCAAAGGACATGATTAAAACAGCCTGACAGAAACCACGGGCGGCGTGGGGACAGCAAAAACAGCAGCATCGACTGCAACAGGACACCAAGTCCAATTCCAGCAGTCACAGCTCCAAACAATGTCATTTGTAAATCAGTTAAAAGCTGCATTCATAGAAATGAGACATTCATTCAGTTTACCAAACATAATCAAATTACACTTCCAGGGGGAATTAATGTCACAGGGTATTTGGTCATGACTGCAGTTGTCACTTCCAACAGGATAAACAAAATAATCCCAGGCCTCCACAGCCATCATCTAGAGAGACAGTTGCAGAGGCCAGTGGGCTTTGCACACAGAACGCATGGCACGCAGTCCCAGCTTGGTCACTTGCTGCGTAACCGCACAAGGTGCTTAGTACGACTCCCCTCTTCACTGCATTTGTAGAAGTGAATATACTAATGTACTAGCTCAGAGGTTTTGTATGACTGTTAAACAAGATAATGGACACAGGCATTTGGCATCATGCCTGGCATGTGACATACATTCAATAAAATGTTAGTAGTTGATACAATTTTAACAATTAGGTAAAAAATGTAAAATCACATAACAGCTAGAACTTACTATGCATGTTTTATTAGAAGTATTTCTGGAGAAATTCTTGCTTTTAAAAGTAGGACAAAAAGCACAAACAGAAAGCACAGTCTGACCTGTGACAGAGTCCTACAAAACACCGAGAACCCTTTGCCAGCCTTCCAGAGTGCTGGTCACAAAACAGCTGCCTTCAATGTTTCTCTGTTCTTCCTTCCCTTTTCTGATCCTCCACAGGTGTCCATATTTTCATTTTCACAGTGGGGGGGGGGGGGAAATTAGCAGTTTGAATCATGGCTGTGTCCACAGCTGGGTTCTGACATTCAGCTTGTCTAACAAATTAGAAAAGGGATTTACTTTAAAGAGGGCCAGCGATTTCCCCAAGGAGAGGACTCTTTCTACGAGAAGACAGAACTGTGCAATTAATATTGACCCAGTAATTAAATGTAAACTACAGTATTTTCTGTACCTCTTTGATGGGAAGAGAAAACCTGGTAAGTAAAATCCATAATTTTAATGAGGAGAGGGAAAAAAAGAGCAACATGGAACGCAACAGGACCCTAAGTCATGGCTCAGTAATGACATTTGTAAATCAGTTACAAACTGCATTCACGGAAATCAGATACTTACTGTTTGTTTCCCTCAAAAATTGTGACACCAGGTACAATTAGCATTACACTGCTTTGTTTCCATGTATTAATTTAATAAATGCTTCTTGAGCACCAATTCATGCCAGGAAACTTTCTAGGTATTGAAGAATCAACAGGAAACAAAGCAGTCTCTGACCTCACTTCTACCCATCTGGGAAGGCAGCCAAGACATTCTGCCCACATCTGCCCAGAACAAAGATGCATTAATGACTGGAATGTGTAGGATCTTCTGAAGTTTAGAAGGCCAGACTCTCCTCTACCCAACACACATGTACCTGGTCCCACACTCATCCTTATATAATGGTGCACAGTTCTGGGCACTGAAAAATCAGAGCAAGAAAGAAAGAATCCCTGTACTTATAGGAGCTTACCAACAAAAGTAGATGCTCACAACCGCTTGGGGATGGTATAACAAGGAAATATTTATATAAAGATATAATGATAGCTTACATAGTATGAGGAAGCACTTTCTGATGGATTTTTCAAGTCTGACTTGTAAGAAAGAACTAATCAAAATCAAGGTCTTTTCTTTGATAACCATTTCTGCTTCCTCTAGGTGTGCATAAATCTAATTGCAAAGATTTTTGAATGTAGATCAGATTCTCAATTCAATCTAGGTGCTGTGAATATTTGACTATTAGTAAAAATGCAAAGAAAGTAAGGTCCCTTCAAGCTCGAAAATGTTATGATTTAGGTAGGGAATTGTTCCACAAATAATGGGCACTATGATAGGTCATTTACATATTGAATTTCCAAGCCTCATTAAACTGTGAAGTGGTTTTCTTCTCAATTTTACAAACTTTGTTTTCATACAAAAGAAGGATTAAGAATGTGTTTCTATAAAATAAGTAGTACAATAGAAGATCCAGGACTCCAAAACAGGTCTGTTTTACTTGAAAGCCAATACTTTCAAACTAGTCTTCAAAAATACATGTTAAGGGGTGCCTGGGTGGCTCAGTTGGTTAAGCATCTGAATGTTGATTTCAGCTCAGGTCATGATCTTACAGTTCCTGAGAGAGCCGCACATCAGGCTCCACGATAATAGTGCAGAGCCTGCTTCCGATTCTCTTTTTCTCCCCCTCTCTCTGCTCCTCCCCTGTTTGTGTTCTCTCTCTCTCTCTCTCTCTCTCTCTCTCTCTCTCAAAATAAATAAACTTTAAAAATATGGTAAGTTAAATACTTTATATTTAACCCCTACAGGAAGACGGAGTGGGCATAATGTGAATCAGGGAGTAGAAAATGAGAATGTAGATGTACTCTGCTTATTATTTGTAGTTAATAGCTTTTTGGGTTTTTATAGGAAATCTACATTTATGGTCTATCTGTTAAGTTTACAGTTAATCTGTAAGAGGTGAGAAGGGACGTCTTTAGCAAATGTGATGTATGTTGCACCGATATTCTGCTGGTGGGGAGCTATACAGCATGTCTCTTGTTAAGGCAGGTACCCTTTCTGACTGGTTGGTACTCAGGCAACACTAGTTGCTAAATATTTTAAATATCATTCCTGGTTGCTGCCAACTCCTGATTTTCTATCTCCAACCTCGAACTCCCACCGAACTGCAGACTCATCTGCAATAATGTATTTGACATGTTCACTTGAAGGTCCAATTGGCATTTTTAAATTTATGTGCCAGTGACTACTCCTCTACTCGTCCCTTGCCACACATCCCCACCCTTAGCCATGCCCATCTCCACCTGGGGCAACTCGATCCTTCCAATTTCTCAAAATCTATCTTTGAGTCACCTCTGTCTGTGACAGAGTTGCACCTTTATACTCAGTTGCACCTTTAAAGCACATCCTGAATCTGACTGTGGTGCTCCACCTCCACTACTGCTATTCTGACTCAAGACACCGATCCCAACAGCTGTCTCTGAACTGGTGTCCCAGGCTCTGCTTTGCCCTTGCGGTCCTCCATCAAAAAGGAGTACCGTAATCCTCCTCAAAGACAAGCCAGATCAGTTCGCTTCTCTCCTCAGAACTTTCCAAAACCTTCCCATCTCAGCGTGGGCTGCCATAACAAAATACCCCAGACTTGGGTGGCTCTAACAAGCCATGTTTATTTCTTATAGCTCCAGAGATGGGGAAGTTCCAGATCAAGGCGCTGGCACATTTGGTTCCTGATGAGAACTCTCTTCCGGGCTTGCAGAGGTCAGCTGCCTCAATGTGTCTTCCTGTGATGGGGGGTGGCAGGCAGTAGCTCTGATGTCTCTTCCTCTTCACATAAGGGCACTAATCCTATCCTGAGGTTCCCCTCCCGTGACTTCATATTAACCTAATTATCTCACAGAAGTCCTACAACAAATGCCACCACATTGGAAATCAATGCTTCAACATAGGAACTGGATGGAGACACACACACTCAGTCCATAACACCATCTCACTAGGAGACAAAGTGAAGGTCCTTACCACAGCCTGGACGCTCCTGTCACCTATCCAATGGCATCACCTCCAACCTCCTGCCCCCTCATTCCACACCACATAGGTCTGTGTGTTGCTCTCAGGAACATCAGGCAAGCTCCCAGCTCACTAGTCCTGGTGAGGTTCATTCCTCCTCACTTCCTTCTGGGTTTGGCTCCCTTATCACAGTTTGTTTATCCCCAGCCCCTATACCGAGGGTGTACGCAGAATAAGTTCTAGGGATTTTGTCAGCTTTGTACACGGCCATATCACAGGTACCGATAACAGTAAATAATACAGCAGATACTCAACAAGTATTTGCCAAGTGGAAGAATAAATCAGTAATGCTGAATTTTTTTTGTAGGCCAAGTGTAATTCTAAATCTGCAACGATTTTCTTACAATTCTCAAAACAGTTCTATATCCAAAATGGAGCATATCCTCAGTTTTGTTTAATTTTTCAAAATAACACAAAATAAATCAAGCAGGATAAGAAAGTTGAAGGAGAGTAACACATAAAAGGGAATTATTTTAAGTTCCATTAGCAAGTTTCATAAACTTATGAGCCCTTATCTTTCTCCCCTGGGTTTCATTCGTGTTCGGTTTCAGAAATCCTCATTCAAGAAGCTAAATGCATTCTTTTGTTCTGGTTTGGGCACATGATTAACAATCTTTAGCAGCCAACAAACAAAAATCCAACTATTCAGTAGATCCCTTGAGATCTATCATCTGTAGATTTACTCTGATATTAAACTTGGATACAGATAGCTATAAAATATCTACCCAGTAAGATATAATCTGAATATTATTTTCAGAAACTACAAAAGTGTAAGTTTTTTGCCTGAAGCTTGGTTCATAGGCTTTTACTGTGCAGGCCTCAACTGCCTGGGCAAACAAGAGCTGGAAAGCTCTTGAAATAACAATCAATTTTAAAATTTCAGACAAGGATTCTGGTCTCTGAACTGGTTCCCTAAGATTCTACACCAGCAAGAAAAAACAGCAACTTTGTTCCCATGCACCCTTAACTGGATATACAGCCTGATATCCTCCCTCTCCCAAATCTGCTTTTATGCATTCACTTCTTGGTGCCTCCTGATTTGTAGCTGAAGAGCCTGACCCACCAGTCACTCTTCTAAGGAGAAGGTCTGAGCTAGCAGTGTATGCAAATAATTCTGTACATTTGTGTGGGCACAGTATAAAGAAATTCAGATGAAGAAACGGAAGCCTGACTGGGAGATGAGGCTGAAAACTATTGAGCTGAACAGAAACACAGAAAACAGCTCTGATTAGACATGTGTGGGCGCAGAGGGAGTATGAGATCAAGAGACAGAAGAGTATGAAAGCAAGAGAGAGAATTGTACAGTACAATAAGAAAAATGAGGTGTTTGGAGAAAGTGGAGTGAGGGTGAGAGGGCCAGGCAAGAAGTGTCCTCTTTTCTAAGTTGTGACTCCTATTAGGGATATCTCTGCAGGGGAAAGGTTAGATACTTACAAGGTACAGGATACAATGTTCTCTCAGTTCTGCCAGGTGCACTTTTAGGAAAACAGTTTAGAGTTAGAGGTGGGAGACAATTGAATCAGTTTGTTGCCTTAGCAAAGAGAGATTTAAGAAAATGGAACTTCACCCTCACTAAGCAGATACCTGCTTCTAAAAAGCAAACTCACCAGGACTATGCTCCTATCCAGCTTTCACTCAACAACTTTAGTGAAAGTACTATTCAGATATTCCCCAGATGTCCCCAATTTGATTCTGCCAATAGGAAAGGAATGACTGAGACAAACCCAAGAACAACCCAAAGTGCCCCAAGAGGGGGGAAATGTCGAAAGGGCAGAGCTTCCCATCTGAAGTACGTAACAATTTCAAATACTTTCTCCCTTTCCCAGGCGGCTAATACTGTGATTCAGACAAAAAATAATAAAAATAAAAATGCGCTGTAAATTATGGAAGCAAATATGAACAGACATGATTATTATGCCATAGTTTGTGCTAGACTGAATGACAACTTGAATGCTAGGTCTTGAAGATAAAATGTGAATGAAGTCCCTAAATCCAATGAACTAAGTTTTGGAAGAATATGCAAATGTAAATAGGTAATGTTGTAACAGCGTACCTTGTAGCCTGCACAGCACCTCTGTGAAATTTTTAAAAAGCAGCCTGTGCACCAGCCTGACTCATCCCTTCAGCTAGGCACCTCTGTACACAAAAAACCTTCCCCAGACTACCGATTAGAGGTGTCAAGGATGGCAGAGGATTGATGTTAAAGACCTAAAAATAAATAAAAGAAGATTATCCAGGCTTGGGAGTAGGGGGGGGGAGCAATTTCCCACAAAAGCGATGTAAATAAAGAGGCATCAAGAAAAGATGGAAAACTTAGAGATTATGGGGTGGGGCGGGTCCTATATGGCTGCACGGTAGAGAACGACTAAGGGAACTGAGATGTAAAAAATTTTGCAAAGTTGGGATGTCAGAAATTTAACCTGAGGAACTGGGGAACCAGGAAAAGATTTTAAGGAGAGGAGTGCCAGACCTGGTCTTCATTCTTAAAAGCCCCCCTTTTTAAAAAATTTTAATGTTTGTTTATTTATTTTCACGGGGGTAGGGGGAAGGGCAGAGAGAGAGGGAGACAGAATCCCAAAAGGCTCTGCTCTGTCAAGGCAGAGCCCAGCACCAGGTCAAACTCACAAACCGTAAGATGAAGACCTGAGTCGGAATCAGAGTTGGACGCTGAACTGAGCCACCCAGGTGCCCCAAAGCCCCCTTTCTTAGAAGCAAAGTGAAGAGTTGAAAGGAGGAAAGGTTTATTACAGCCTGTCTAAGTGGATAAAGAGGAGGCAACAGATTTAAAAGTCATTTAGGAAGCTAAGTGAGAGGAATTGCTAAGTGATGATGTAAGTACAGAGGAAAGGAAAGAGGTGGGCGGGATGACACCAGGTTTCTGGTTTAGGCAAGGCCATAAGGTAAGGCAGGGAACCCAAGCAGAGGAGCAGGTTTGGGTAGGGGTCGTGTGGGGCAGCAGTGGAAAACAAGGCCCATTTTATGCATGGTATTACTAGTAAGGTACCAGTACAGCATTCCAGAAAATATTCCAGTAGGTAGTGGGAAACACATCTGGACAGAAATATTAAACTGGAAAAAAAGTCGGTATGGGAGTAAAGAGCATATAAATGAAACGCCTGGGTAGATTTAAGAGCTAGGCAAAGGAAGAGAGACTCAGGAAGAGAAGTGAAAAGAAGTTGTCAGAGACAAAGAATAAATCTAGAAAACACTACGTGTGACAAAAGCCAAAGCAGGTGACTCACACTTTCAACTATCGAGAGATCAAGTAAAACCAGAACCTAAAACATTTCACTGAACTTAGTAATAAGGAGGCGATTGCTAATCATGAGGAGAGCAGTTTCACGGCAACAAATGAGCAGAAGCTTGAAGGCAGAGGCTGAGGAAGTGGAAACAGAATGCTTCTTTAAAATTAAAATTAAACAAACAAACTGCTCAATGAGAAGGAAATGGGGAGGAATTACTTAAATAGCTAACTGTTTAAATAATTTTTACATAGAAGGATGATTACCCAACATTATCCCCGGAACTGACTCATTTCACCTTCCATGGTTTGGGAAGAACATTGTTCCCTCCTCCCTAAATCTTGTCCTTGGAAATATTCAAATCTGCCCAATATCCTGTGTAAAACATTCCAGAGACAACACCAGCCTCTCTCTTCTCTGTATATCTAATTTGGGTACTTAACTGCATGCACTTCTAAATTGTTTCGTATTTTCATGTGTAAATGTCCTAACTTCCCACACAAGTAGGAAGCCCCTAACATGTCAACATTTGGTACCATGTGGGTCATATTTTAGTGCTTTATTTAAATAAAAAGTAATGCAGCTGCACACAGAGCTCACATAGCTTTGAGCAGAGGAGGAAGTAAAGAACAGAAGGCTTGTGTAGTAGAAATGTGAACTTTGGAATCAAACAAATGTATTTGAATCTTGGTTCCACCCTTCATAAACAAAGTCACCTCAGGCAAATTAATTAATCTCTTTGAGACTGAGCTTCTTCATATGCACAGGGCACACAGCAGGTGCTCAATATTTACCGAATTGACTCAAAAAATGGAGATAATAATACCTCTAGAGTAGTTGGGAAAATTAAATATGATCATTACAATAACTGCTTAGGCAACATATTTCAGTTTGCAAAATAAAGGGAAAAGGTTACAAACGTGAAATAAGAGGGTGGAGGATGCGTTAAATATGTGATGGAGATTAAGGACAGCACTTGTTGCGATGAGCAGCAGGTGTTGTATGGAAGTGATGAATCACTAAATTCTATACCTGGAACTAATATTACACTGTATGTTAAGTAACTGGAATTTAAATCAGAACTTAAAAAATTAAGAACAAAAGAGAACAAACATCCAAGCAGTATTACAAAATCATTTATAAATAGATCTACAATCAAATTATATTAGATATAGCAGGAATTATCTCTTATATAACTAAAGGATTAGAAATCAAACAATCAAAACATCAGATAAATAAATCCCAGAAGTGAAAACCTTTCTCAGAAGACTAGTTATATTTCTTCAGTCTATATCTATTCAAATATATGCTAAAAACCCGTGATTTTCAATGGAATGGGATAATTTTGTCTCCCACCAGGTTAGAGGTAAGAAGTGTAGAGGGGTCAAGGAAAGGCAGTAGCACCAGTGTGGGGAGACAGAAGCAGGACATGGTATGGAAAGTTGGGAGGATGGAAGGTGAAGGCCAGAGGCAGCTATCACAGGTTAAGGTCACAAATAGAGCTTTCTGCAAAGTCACACATGGGGGCTCATGAGCCCAGACTTCAAGTGTGTAGAATAAATGGTCTAAAGCCCAGAAAGAACAAGTGAAGAAACAAGAGCTATGTCAGCAGGATCAATTACCAGCAGTGGGACAGGGCCTGGGACTGTGTTAATGGTCTTTTGAAAGCAGGATATTCTAATAGGTTGTCGACACAAAGTAAGAATTGTTCACCATTGTCGCAGCTCACAGTCTACAGCTGTACACAAGCAAGTGAATGAGAGTGGGTCAGTATTTCTCAGCCTCAGCAGCGGAAACCAGCAGCCCTTCCTTCCACTGACCATCTTGATAACCTACTGAAACGGCTCTGTGCCTAGATGTGGTGTGCTTATTTCTCCCACCAGGGGAGATTTCTGTTATATCCGAGGTACCAAGATGTTCAGCATGGCATTGCCCTCTCTGAGCAGTACCAAACTACCCTCCAGGACTCACACTCCACTGCCCCATTCTGATTAAACTAGGCAGAGTCTTTAAGGGGATCCAAGTCAGCTCTACTAGTGCCAGTAGATTTAAAGAACGTGGGAATTTCCTCATGACATATTTGCAAACAAAGACAAATAAAATATGTTCTCTTCTGTATTCCCATAGAAAGAATCCTCTGTTACATCAAAATTAGTTCACTGTAGTTTATACCCATTGTTGTCAGAATGGTTTTGTGTTATTAATAAAGGCAAGTTCTCAACTGAGGCCCTTTCATAAAAGGTGCAGATCCTGGTAGACTCAGGGTGTTTGGGGAAGGATGGGGGAAAGATGAGATACAAAAAGGAAAGGACTGCAAAAATATCAGAATAAACAGAAAAGATACCACCCTGTCAGATTCGTGGCTTACAGAGCAGCAAATCTGCCAAAGGAAGACAAAACTGGCCTAGGTTATATATAAGGCAAAAATCTAAAATAGGAGAAAAAGTCAGGGCTCAGAGTTATTTTAGAAATAGCGCATGTATGTGTAAATTCAGAAGTAATCTGACAATTTTCAAGGAAAAACAACAAAGAAAGGTAAATTTTGAGTGATATCAGCTCAAGTTGTAAACCAAATTTAAGATTCATAGGTTAACTAGGTGTGGTAGTTAGCTGATGAGAAGACCAAATGTGGGCAGCAACTCTCTAGAACCTCATTAATGAAGTGCTCGTGACTGCTTTACACTACAATGGCAAAGCTGCACCAAAGGACAAGAGATGGCATGGCCAGCAAAACGTAAAATACTTACAATTGGGTGTTTTACAGAGAAAGTTTGCCAAATCTTGCTGCAAAGCAAGGCTCCTTGTGGGCCTCTAAAGGAATCGGTGAGGACAGGACAAGCCTACTATAGAAGCAGGAGTTACACCAACAACCAACCCTCTTTCTTTACTCAACAGTTTAGTAAGTTCATCTAAACAGTAGGCATTTGCTTTGATGTGTGGAGCACTCAAAAACTAAGGGCTATCCCATAAATGTCTAAGAATGAGGCTCACTAACCAAATCAGTAGATAATCTGGCAAGGGAAAAAAAAATGTTGGCATTTGTTTGTAGTACAGTTCTGCTTCCGAGGGTATCACTAAAATGCTTCCCGAAATGGTGGGCAAGCAGCTGGAAGTTTTAGGTACCTGCCAGATAAAGGAGACAGTGACTCTGACCACTAGACAAAGATGCCTCAGATTCTCCAGGTTGCATGGGAAATATGTCAATGATTACTGAAAGGGTGTGGACCAAGATTCCAATAGGATGGGAATTTCAGACTAAGTGATAAGGGACTGTTTAGGAAGACCAGGCGGTAAAAAGAGATATATTAACTCATGATTTGTTGACCTTCCAGACCTGGTAGAAGCCCTACGTTTGCTCTCCTGTTTTGCAGTTTTTGTTTAGGTGTGGGCTTTCCCTGGGCCACTGATACTCATTTTAGCTAGATGAAAATCAAAGTTCCATTGAGGAACCCTCTGCTTGCATAAAACAACATAAGTTAAAATTTATACTTTTTTTCCAATTTTATTAAAGGACATTCCTTTGTTCCATTTCAGATTATCTACACTTTATAAAAATATATGTTTATTAACATGCATTGTTTAATGCTTGCAACAGTTATTTATTGAGCACATACCCTCAGCCGGACACTATTTTGTTCATATAAGGGATACGGACAACAGTTAACAAGCAAAGTCCCTGCCTTTATTGGGTTTTATGTGCTAGTGCATAGAAAATTGATTTACTTTACTGGCTACTGAACAAGTAAATATTCAGTATCATGATAAATGCTACAGAAAACAAAGCAAGGAAGAAGAATATAGGGAGCACAGGGTGGGCATGGGGAAGGAAGGTTGCTTTTTTATGCAGAGCTGTCAGGGGAGGCCTCCTGGATGAGGTCATGGTTGAGCAGAGGCCTAAAGGAAGTGAGCCAGCATCACTGCAGCGGGGAGAAGCAGTGCCCTCAGAAGGAACACAGGGTACAGCAGAGGAACCCCCAGGTACCCAGAGGGGCTGCATCAGAGCAAGTGAGGGAGAGAGAAGAAAAGTAAGGTCCGGAAGGTAAAGGGACAGGTAATCCTTGGGTTGGGCCTCAGACCATTGTGAGGGCTATAGGACTTGTCCCGAGTGATGTCAGAAGCCACTAAGCAGCTTTTGAGCAGAGAGACATGGTCAGAATTCACGGAGGCCAGAGCAATCCTGTTAAAATTAAGCAGGATCCTGCCACTTCACTAAACAATAAAATGTTCCCAAATTAAAGATAAATAACTACAACATAAACATGCCCATTTGCATATTTTCTCAAAAAAAAATAACACTTTCTAGTTTTTGGAAAAACCTCAGGAGAGAATTACAACTTTTTTTTTTCATTTTATTGTGAGATAAACACTTTGCAACCGCTTTATTAACACATCACCGATTCAGATTAAATGGGGAGAAGACCTGTCAAACTTAAAGACTAAATAATCTCTTTGATTTAAATAAATTTCACTATCCTTTAGTGTGTGAAGAAATACAACTTGCCAACAATGCCTAATAAAACTTCTTTTAATAAACAGATTTTTAAAGGATTATAATTAGCATATGTCAGCACCAGTCTATGCTAGGTTACCTTCTGATTACAATGCAATTTCTATGCTTCACTTTAATTAGATAGGTCTTAATTGTCTCAAAAGCAGTTTATACTCTACATTAGATGCATATCTATAATCTTACATTATTCATTTTCTTAAAATTTTTTTGGGGGGGTGCATTAGTAATGTAAAGGTATAAGTAGGCATAAGTAAGTGTAAAAACTAGCTCAGTTTCTGTCCAGAGGTTTAATTACCAAGGGGGCTGGGTGGTATTTCTCCCTTCCACAGTCAGGTTGCATCTCCAATCTAAAAATGCATGCTTTTTGATAACACATTGGAGAGAAATGGAGAGAAATTTGTGAATCCTTTTATGTGAATTATAAAATCATTAAGACTAACATGAGAGTCACATTTAAGATTAAGAGACCATTTTACTTAATTTCTTCAAAGTAAGTCTTGTTCCATTTTAATATGGTATCTATTGCCAAAAGGTCCATATTTGGGCTCTACTGGTCTCTGGAATATTCCAAACTACATGAAATATTGGTGTCAATATACAATTTTACGGACAGGGACAAAAGTTTATCTGAACAAGTTTCAAGATCCAAAAAGGATAAAATCAAAATGAGTCACAATAAAGATAAAATTATCTTCCAGATAATTACTTCTTTCTTATCCACATGTGATTCTTGGGAGGTAGTCTCATTTTACTTCAACATTGACTTACAGAGTTTATTCATAGTTTTAAATTAAAAAAAAAAAAAACTTTCAATATGTAAATATCCTTTTTCACTGATTTAGGACAAATCTATATTCTAAGCTGTGACATCATTCATGACTGACATTTAAACTAGTTCTTTATTTTTCTACTCTTTTGTTAAATGGGAATATTTTAGAAAGTTTTGCTCACAGGATAGTCTATATAAGTATCATTGCTTGCTTGGCCTTCATTTAAAGGGACATACTTTTTTTTTTTTTTTTTTTTTTATAAGGAAATTGCCTGGGTCCAAAGTTAAACCAAATAAGTGTGACTCTTTGTCATATCATTGCTATTCTTACCTTATATCAGGGTTTCTCAATCTCAGCACTATTAATATTTTGGACCAAATAATTCATTATTGTGCAATGTTGGATGTTAGAAGCATCTGAGGCCTCTACTCATTTGATGCCAGATGGGCACCTCCAGTTATAATGACCAGAACACATACTGCCAAATGTCCCCAGGAAGAAGAAACAGTAAAGGCTACAAAATCACCCCAGGTTGAAAACCTACCTTAAATCAATGATTTTTTTGCTTTTTGGGGGTGGGGGAAAGGGAGTGGCCTAATCTCATTTCTCTTGTCCATATTATGAATATATTCTTAGAAAGTGACCAGGAGATGTAATTTAACTTTAAAGGGCAGATTTATAAAAGGAGTATCAAAAGAAAAGGTTGCTAGAATAATCTATAGATATGAGAATGACATTTGAAAACCATGTTTTATCATAGCTCTTCTCTTATAAAGTTCTTAAGAAATAAGTTTAAATATACATTTGGTACTACCAGCTTTTAAATGAGAAGTTGTTTGGGGATAGCAATTGGCAGAAGAAAAAAATATGATCTTCAATTTCACAATAGCTCCAACAAAATTAAGCCTGCTAATGAAACATAGTCTTAATCCTTTCCTTATAGTTAGAAGAGTATAAACTGATATAAGCCTATCTAAAGTCAACACATTTAAACCATTTTTGCTAAAATGAAAAGAAGCCTATATTGCTTTTTGTACACTTCCAAATATTTTGTCCCCAAAATATAACTTCCTTTTATTCATCCACAATAAAATTTTATAAATTTTATATATAAATTTGTTTTAAAGCACATTCCGAATAAAAATAATCTAAGCAAATTATTGTTATTGGTCTTAAAAAATCATTTTTATACTCTTTACAACTAGATATCAGTCATCATCTGTCTTTGACCATCTTCATAATCCTCACACTGCTGTGTACACATTTATCCACTTTCACTATCCCTTGCATGTAAATCTTAAAAATACTTTTCATACTCTCTAGAGTTCTATGTGGTCTCCCACATGTAAGTCAGATAGGATATATAATTAATTATAAAGTTAATGAGCCAATAAACGATATACATTTGGCTAAGTCATGAGAGACCAGTGAGAAGTGATCCTTTCTCCAGTTGATAGAATGTGGGGAAAGAACACTCCAGAAATGTTCAGCCACAGTTAAGTGTTGAGGTTGGTGTAGTGACTATCCTACTTGTTCAAAAGGTACTTTGAGAAGCCAATTTGACAGTCTTTATTTCCTGCATGAAAAAAAGAACCCAAAATCAAAAGTCTAGCTACATTCAAGTCTTGGTATAGGAGGAATGATCATAACCACTGCCAACCACTGCCATCCTGAAGATGAATGCTCAAATGGGGAGAGGCTTGCAGTTTTTAGCAAAAAGTGAATGATCAGGGTTTTATGTGGTGTTATTTGCAATGTTGATTTTTCCTTCTTTGTCCATGCCCCCCCCCCCGAAGGTATTTTCCAATCTTTAAAAATAATTTTATCATGTTCTCAAATCAACTAAATTTCTAATTTCTTCCACCTTCCTTTTTCCTTTGTCCCTTATTAATGATATCAACATCTCTCCAGTCACCCTAACTAGAAACCTCACAGAAACCACTTTCTATCTCATTTACCACAATTTAACTTCTGCCCAAGATCTCCTAATTCTACCTTCACAATATCTCTAGTATCTTTGCCCTTCTTGCCATCTCTGTTTCCATTACCATGTTTCAGGAATTCATCATTTGTCTTATGCATAAACTAATTCAAAAGACTTTCAAATGCTCTTTCAACACAAATTTCTCCTGACTCCAAAAAATTATGTTTATTACTGCCAACTTTTTCTTCTAAGAAACCAATATGAGTCAACTAAATACATCTTTAATAATGCCTCATTTCTAAAGATTAGAAATCAAACACTTTGGCATAGAAAAGTCAAGACTATCTTATCATTCCCCACCAAGCTTTAAGGCCAATATACAGATTATACTCTAGTCATTCCAGATTTTCTATCATTCTTCAAGTGTAACCATAGACTTTTACAACCAATCTTTTCCTTTTGTTTCGTCGTTCTATACTGCTATTGAATACAATACCTACTTCTTTATGGCAAAAATTCTTTTCATTATCCAATGTATTCCAGCTAAAATGCTTAGTTTATTCCTTAGTGCTCTCATGGCACATTAGTAATAGATTCATTAAAGTTTGTAGCCACAATGTATTTTAGTTGCACACATAACTCTCTGCCCTCCAAAACTGTGAACTTGTGGTCAAGGACTATGATTCATTCATCTTTGTAGGCTTTCAGTATTTTAACTGCAACAGAGTTAGCAGTATTCTACTCATTGCTTAATAGTAATCACTGGAAACAGAAGACAACTTGCAAATTACATACACTTTTATTCTGCTCATCTTTTTTGTCATTTTATCTTTACCCACACTGGTATAATTCTTTAATTCTGAAATCAAATATGGATTTAAAAAAAAAAAACCACGGGGCGCCTGGGTGGCGCAGTCGGTTAAGCGTCCGACTTCAGCCAGGTCACGATCTCGCGGTCCGTGAGTTCGAGCCCCGCGTCAGGCTCTGTGCTGACGGCTCGGAGCCTGGAGCCTGTTTCGGATTCTGTGTCTCCCTCTCTCTCTGCCCCTCCCCCGTTCATGCTCTGTCTCTCTCTGTCCCAAAAATAAATAAAAAATGTTGAAAAAAAAAATTAAAAAAAAAAAAAAACCACTCATCTAATGATGAGTTTTAAGAAATTAAAAGAAAAAAATAATAGTTCACTTTTTATTTTTATTTTTACTTTTAAATTTATTTTGAGAGAGTGAGCGAGAGCATTCATACACACTACTGCAGGGAAGAGGCAGAGAGAGAGGGGGAGAGAGAATCCCACACAGCCTCTGTGCGGACTGTTAGATCTGAGCCGAGATCAAGAGTTGGACATTAACTAACTGAGCTACCAGGCACCCCAGAAAAAATAATATGTAGAAAGAAATTAAATAAGTATATTTTATTATATTTTTCAAAAGCTTTTAAGAAATGTTTTCAGAGCTAAGCAAAATATAACACTGCTTCAACAATTCAATTTGAAAGTAGAGCTCTGCTCTCAGTAAAAAATAGATTAATAATTAAAGCACAGATGTGTATGTGCATTTTTTAACAAATCCAACATAAAGTCATCTATATATGCAAAATCACTGATACCTAATTAAATCATAATTCAGAATATCCTTATGGTGGAAATTTAAGTTTCCAGTTTTTGTTAGTCAAATAATCCATTTTCTGAACAGAACACATGACAGACAAGATTTCCTCTACTTCAAATAATGGACTCATAAAAATTACTGCTATCTTCTTTGGTGGTTAACATTGCAGGTTACAGAAATTTTTCTTATTCTATGCATTTGGTTGAACTACTTACACATAAACTCATCACTAAAAATTTTGAAAGCAATCTTTGAAGAATAAACTATAAAAACTACTGACCTTCAATAGTGTGGACAGAATATTACCAAGCAGTTTGTATCATTTCATAGGAAATGTATAAATTATGACAGAAGTACAAAATGTGAAAAAATACCTTAAGAAGAATTCAAGTTATATTACTGTTTGTACCTATTTCCTTTCCTTCAACACAGGCTTTTAGCCTTTCACACTAAATAATCAACAAAATGAATATATCAAACAACAATCTGACATAATCATTACTCTACAGCAAGACCATTAGAGCTGGGGTAGTTTTTGGGAAGCAGATGCGAATCAAATACAAAGAACAAACACTTCTACCTGTGGAACATTTTAAAAGAGAATATATTCTTCAAATTTATGAAGAATAAGAATACAGAGCTACCTCTCCTAAAGTGGCAACTTTTCTATCAAACTAAACCACGGTTACCTTACAAAATGCTAGAAATAAATGTATAATGGGACTCTAAATTACACTTTCAAAAGTTATCTGAAAACTCTAAATTAGTATTCCTTTGTCTATTCTATTAAAATAAGTTATAGGCAAAGATAAAAATAAGCTATAAGCAATAATTGCTTAAAACACTCCCCCTCCCGCACACACATATATGCACAACTCCAAGGGTTTATCTGATCTTAGAATCCATCATCTCATAAGTGTCATATCCTGATTCTTTTTCTACAAATTAAAGAATAGTTTTTTTTTTTAATTATCATATGTTACACATCAGCTACTGTTGTTAGTTTCCTTAACCTTCATTGTTTTCTGACAAATATTTCTCACTCACTTTCCCCATCAATAAGAGATGAGAGTAAAAGATATTCTTGCATAGCAAGTAAATAATTAATTCAGGATCAGATATGACTGCTTAAAAGGTTTTTCACCAAGACAATAAAAACGATTGGCATTAAAATATAATTAGTTCTACGGTATCTGTATTTGCCATAAGTATTTCAATAATCTCATGCTGATATTTCCCCCAGAGAATAAGAACTAGAAATAAATAGAATTATATAATATCTGCAGCAAAGGATCTCAGTCTGCTGTTATTTTAACGAATTTTCATAAAATTTGGAGATCCGTATTAAACAACAATGTGAATAATTCAGAATTACACAACTTGAGAATGGCACTTGTTTGTGTTGAAGATTACAAGACTGGATGCATGGAAAGCATTTAGATTACTGCCTGATAACACAGTCAACAGTTCTCCTGTTAATTCTAGTGACAAAGTTCATTGGAATTCCAACCTAATATTTTTTTTCTTTTATTCAGGCCATCTTCAAAGCTTAACACAATAGCTTATTGTATCTAAGTTTATTTTTATTGCAAAACTATCAGAAGAAAGGGAAACAGCAATGATTTTTAAAGGATTAAAAGGTTCCTCAGATCATTTCAGGGATTCCAGGTTACAGGAGTTATTCTTACCCAGGGTGAGGTAAGGGAATGGAGAGTGGATTCTATCAAGCCCCAGTAAAACAAGCAAACAAAGAAACAAAAAGGTGCTAGTAATGTTTGGAATTATTTTTTCTTTCATAGTTTCAGTGTAGGGCACAATTCTGAGCTCAAGAAACCGTGAGAAACTTTCAATATTCTGGTACGAGATTCTACCCTGAACTTAGCGAAAACAAGACAAAATGGACATAAAATAGGTTTCGAAGAACAAAACAGAAGATATATTTAGGCATTATGGGTTGATAAATCAAAGTGTACTATTCAGTAGTCCAAATCACAAATTGTCCTTCATTTGTAACAGAAGAATCATTTATTCTCTATAGTTTCATATAAAATCCAACTATTCTAATATAACACAGGAAAGTGGCTATTTCACTGATACAGGTAAAAAATAATTTATTTACAAAGAAGCCAATAAAAAGGATTCATATTCAAACACTAATTAAAAGTGAATTTAAAATGTTATCTTGTATCAACAATTTTTATATCCATATTTTATCTTTCTACCAAATAATTTGTTTACTGAAGATGATAAATTTAACTTTCAAGCAAGAATTATGAAGGGCCCATCACTGGTACCATAATAAATGAACAAAAGAAAAAAAGAAAAAGCTACAGTGGATAATGAGAAATTTTGAAAATAATTATTTGCTGGATAAAAAAAAAAAAACCTTTCTGTGCTGTTTCTCACATTTGTGAAGAGAGGGTAATCAATTCTGCAGACAATAAGATATTCTGAGAAGTAATTTAGCCTTTACACCAAATAATCAAGATAAAGAGGTGAGATTTAACCAAATAAAAGGTGAATATAAAACAAGAGTACTTTGCCTTGTTACTACTGAATAGTGTTAAATTACCTTTTATCTACTGAAAAGTCGGTAGAGCAAGTTGTTTAGCAATAAAAATTACTTATTCTTGAATAATTACAAACTGTTATGAATATTAGGCATAATTGCCAATAATGGAGGAGGTCATAGAGAAAAACTTTGTCACTCTCTTGCAATGTTATATTTCTCACAACATTGAAAAAGACTTTTGAGTATCATTCATAAAATCATTAACTTTGTTTCCTCAGCACACTAATTAACATTTACTCTGCACTAACTGTGTTCTCCTTTCCCATGCGACTCTTGCAAAGGATTCCAAACTGGAATATCATAACAAATAGACCTATAAGGCATTTTAATCATTTGCTAAATAACTACTGGGAATATTTAAGTATTTATTGAATTTAGGCTTGCACAGTGTGATTCGAGTGTTTCTTAAAAATTCTAGGAACCTGGAAGAGGACTATAAAATTTTGCTAAAAGCAAAAGTCCAAAAAACAATCAACCAACACACACCACCACCACCACCAAACAAAAGTGACTTAATTTTGTCTTGTGAAAATCAGAGGTATGACATTTAAATCAAGGATTATTTGCAAAGACTAGGGAGATCTCAGATTGAAGTTGAAATATTAGTTTTACAGTAGGACACCATGCCTCCTAAGGTCAGGGAAAAGAAAAGACACTACATGCAAAATGAAGTAATAAGCAGGTTGTGCATTTTTAATCCCTTTGGAGATCTGTGTGTGACCTTGGGCATTATCTCCCTACTGAACCCTCCAATCTCCATCTGCAGAATCTAGGTTGGATTTAGATAATTCCTAAAGGCTCTTCCAGTTTTACATTCTAGGAAAAGAAAGTTATATAAATCCTAGATGCCATAAATTATCACTCATGAGTATGGGAAAACCTGCTTATATAAAAGTGTCAGAGCAGAATAAAGTGGGGTTCACAGAGTCTATAGACTTTTCCACTAATATTGTGTCTTTAATTTTCTATTGCATTTTATAATGAGTGATTTTGTTTATGTGTTTTGGGGTAGTGGCTGAGAGGCCTGGTAGGAAGGTAGTAATCACTAAGGTATTATGATGTTATCTCAGAATGGTTAACTCACTGTACTAGGGGTCTGAGGGTAATAATACAGACTAGATTTTTTTTTAAGGCCACATAGCCCTTCCTTTGGCTCTCTAGCTCCTGGGATTCATTGAGCCATTATCAGTAAAGGCTTACCTTACAAAGGAGGTATTGATCCTCTACAAATACAAATGTTCCTTTACACTTTCAAAAAACTGTCTTGCTCTTTCTAAAGTCTACACAAAGTGTAACTTCAGGTCTTCAGAGAATGGGATAGCCCAGCAACAAAATTTATCATCCCACAAACCGAAAAGCTATCTCACATATCGATCTCCTTACAAATAAAGGGTAAGTGTGTATCTTCTCACTTGGGACCTCAGATAGGTTAGATCAGAGTTCTTGATATTTTCTCTTTTCCTTTCTTGGCCCACTTCTTTTCAGATTCATATAGTCGCAGTAAATGAGCATTTTGCCTGATCTCCCAAAACTCCCTGTTTAAATTATTTGGACTTCACCAAAGGTTTCAATAAATTCCTCAATTATAATGTTTACCAAAGATCAAGTATGAAAACAACAGAAATATAAAATAATTTTGAGAACAATTTGGCTATTGCCTCAAGTATTTTATTTCACTACCTTAAAGGTATTTTTCCCTCACTTTAGTAGATATGCTAACATATATAGCTCAAACTATTTGATTTACCCCAGATCTGTTTATACCTCAAGAAAAAATGAGCTCATTTTATTAAAATAAAGGATGAACATAACAATAAAAAAATAAGCTAATTAACAGAAGATTGAGGTGAGATATTATCTCCACATTTCTTTAACACCTGAAGATAAAGTTAGCTATAATCTTTCTCGTTGGGGGTTCAACCAGAATTGTCAAGCCAGCTGCTCTAAATGCAGGGAAAAGATGGAGCTGCTCAGGAAACTGCCTGCACTCCCAAATTTGTTGAGCCAAAAGACGCATGGTGCTTTCTTGTGGACTATGTGGAGCACACAGAAGAGAGGTCCACCTGTAGCTATTTAAATTCTTACCAAAAAGATGGTGCCAAGGGTGATAAACACCTTAATTAGTTCTAATGAACTAATGAAGCACTATATCATCTCTGATTGTGCTGAGGTGTTTACAGTCCATTTTACACATAGCAGACAGAACAAATCAGATGACAACACACTTTTGCTTAAGACCCTTCTACTGGCTTCTCATTGCACTTAGAATAAAACCTAAACAACTCTAACCTGGCTTACAAGGCCCTAGGTGGTCAGGCACCTACCTATCCTTCGGACCTATGGCAGGTTGCTCTCTCCTTCACTCATGGTAGGCTCCACGCCGATCCTCTGACTCTTCCCCTAACAGGGAAGTTCACTCTGCCTTTCTCTAACCTTTTCTCCCTAAGGTTCTTCATCATGGATTCTTGTCTTACACATATCAATTTAAATGTGACCCCTGCAGACATATCTTGCCTGGCAAGCCACTCTAAAGTAGTGACAAAGACTGTCCCCTTGACCAAAATGTAGGCTCCTTTGAGCCCACTTTTTGACTAGGCCTTGTCTCAGCCCTATACTCAACCTGGCTAAGATAGTCTTAGCAAAGAATCTTACCAAGTTATCCCTCCATCTTTGATATGTGATTGCCCCTGGCATCTGATCAAGTTCTTCATCCCTCACCATTGATGTCAAAGTCTATGGCCTTCCTTTAATAAGACTCTTGCTAGTAGTTTAGTAAGTTCATTAAGAATCCCCCCACGTTTGATATCTCCTCTTAGTAATCTTCACTTCATTGACCCCTCATTCTGCTCCCTGGCTATAAATCCCTACTTGTCTCTGCTGTATTTGAAATTGAGCTAAACTCTTTACCCTAATGCAATAATATAGAATAAAATCTGTCTATTGACTTTAATGAGTGTCTGATTCTGTTTCTCTTTGATAGCAGCCACCCAATCCTCTGGTGTCAAATTACCCTATTTTAATTCTCTGCATAGAACTAATCTCCATGACATAATGATGGCCATTTATGGTCTATCTCCTTACACTACGGTGTGACCTTTGGGAAAAGCAGGGATATTGTTTCCCTTGATTCCCACTTCATCTCCACCAGTGTGTTGAGCCTAGAAACCTGCTGGCAACGGCTATACACTAAATAAATTTTGTTGAGTAAGACAATTTAAAAAATTATATTTTCATGGTTTATCTAAATGGGTATGAAAGCATGTAGAAGAGAATACCGAAAGTTATCATTACACATAAGATCTATCCACAAAAGGCAGAAATAAATACCACAAATCTTAAAAGTTGTTTCCTTTGGTTTCTTCTTTAGAAATCACTGTATTTTCCAAAATTTCCACTGTGTGTTTTACTTTGAAAATCAGAAAAGCATTAAAAAAACACTAAAGAAAAAAAAGTGGCTTATGAATTACCAATTTTAGTTGGTTTATAATGTGTTTCTTCAAGAGAAACCTTTCCCTTGCAAGTTCTCAGATTATCAATTCTGTGCCAAGAGAAAGGCCCATAAAAAAATAAAAAAAGTAACCAGCAAATTTTCACAGGAGAAAAAATTGTCAAAAGTTGTATTTTCTTCCTTCAAGTTCTAAAGCCTGAGAGATTTTAAGGTAACCAAGCAAAAAACAGAATAGAGGAAAGGAAAAAGAGGATAAGAGTCCCATACTAGATATCACATCTATTCAGGAGAATCAAGACAAAATGCTGTTTTTCTGGAGTGAACTGAAGCAGTAGTGAGTAAGCACGAGTGATCTATGTGACACTGTTAACCAAGTGCAATAATCTCAACAGGAACAGCAGGACTCTGCTTATTGCACGGTTTGCCTCTACTCTTCAGTGTAATCTCAGATGTCCATTATGGCATCTATCTTTAGTTTGCTGCTACTATTTTTTTTGACAATTACTGTTGGTGTTTAATCATCTCTCTTTACATGACAACATACAACATCGTCAGATTGCATAACATGAAGATCAATTAAGATAATCAATTAAGATAACACAGAATGAAAAACAGCTCAAACACATTTCTCGAAATGGAAAAAAAGTTTTGGTGGAATCCACTGGATGAGCTCTGGCCTCTGAGTTTTTACATCGGCTGTCTGTTCCCTCTGTCTGTTGATACTTTTTTCACCAGAGAGTCAAATGACTTGCTTCCTCCTGTTCTTCAGGTCTTCCAGTTTCATTCTCAGCAAAGTCACCCTGACCAACTATCTAAAATCAAAATCCCCCAACATTCCCAATTTCCATTCCCTGCTTTATTTTTCTTCTCAGTACCTATCACAATATATAATATCCTATACTTTGTTTATTGTCTGTCCACCCCAAAAATGCAACCTATATGAGGGCAGGTATAATGGTCTGTTGTATTACTGCTGTATTACCAGAGAATTAACTTGTTGAATGAATGAATAATATGAATGAATTTGCCACTGTTATCATTTCTGAGAGTGAGTCTTAGAAGTATAATCTATCGATGATTCATACCCTGCAGTACGGGGTCACTAAAAATCTTTCTTGTGATTATAAACAGATCCCAGAATTCAAGGACCTGTAATTTCATAGTTGCTTTCATACTCCTGAACTCTTGAGAGATGGAAGAAAATCTCAAATGAGGCAACCAAGGAGCCATGATATTGGCTGCTATGGACCACTGAAAAAAATTATATGTAGTGGCAGGGTATGTAAAAGGTGCTGTCTAGCTCAGAAAACTTTAGAACTTTCCCCCATGAACAACTTCCCCTTCGTTAGTAAGGTTATTCTACATGGGTTTTCAAAATGAAAATTGTTCTTGTTTTAGTTTGAGTGTCTTTAGAATGTTTGACTTTGGTCTCCTAGAGGAAATGAGGACAACTAGTTTCATTATCTACAAAAACTGAGTTTCACAGAAAGACCCTGATTAAAAACAAAATAACAACTCTTGTTCATAAGAATGACAAGTGCATAAAATTTCATTTTATCTTAAACCTGAGCATGAACAGTGCTCTTTAAACCATAGTGGGTCATATTGTGTAATTTCTCACTAGCCAATATTATGGGCTGAACTGTGTCTTTCCAAATTGTGTTTCAATCCCAGTACCTCCAAAAGTGACTGTATTTGAAGATGAGGTCTTGAAAGGGCATTTAAGTAAAATGAGGTCATGAAGGTAGACCCTAACCCAAAATGATGGTGCTCTTATAAGAAGAGAAAATTACAACAGAGACAAGACCATGTAAAGACACAGGGAGGGGCGCCTGGGTGGCGCAGTCGGTTAAGCGTCCGACTTCAGCCAGGTCACGATCTCGCGGTCCGTGAGTTCGAGCCCCGCGTCAGGTTCTGGGCTGATGGCTCGGAGCCTGGAGCCTGTTTCCGATTCTGTGTCTCCCTCTCTCTATGACCCTCCCCCGTTCATGCTCTGTCTCTCTCTGTCTCAAAAATAAATAAACGTTAAAAAAAAAAAAATTAAAAAAAAAAAAAAAAAGACACAGGGAGAAGACATCTATCTACAATCCTAGGAGGGAAGTCTCAGAAGAAACAAACTTTGCCAACACCTTGATCTCAGATTTCTTACTTCCAGAATTGTGAGAAAAGCCATCTAATCTGTTGTAGTTTGTTATGGCAGCCCTAGAAAAATAATATAGCCAACAAAGAAATGCCAAAGACTGTCATCAGGGTAAAATACTTAAAAAGAGGTAGATTTACATTTCAGCATTGTTTTGTTCTCTCTCCAACCAAAAGGTTCACTTTAGACAGCTGCTAGTTTATTAAGGCTTCAGATTTACTTGGCACTATCCATTCATTCACTTAAGAATCTAAGAAGTATGCAGGATACTAAAAACTACAAGAGGAACAGAAATTGAATGGTCCTATTCATAAAAATAGAAGAACTATAAACCTTCTCAGTGAATGATTTTGCAATTCTACCACATTATCACTCCCTCTCTCACTACCTTTATATCACAGTTTGGTTGACAAGAAATCTCACCAGAGATGGGCAGTGCTATTTATCCAAAATAATCAAAACTATTTTCACAGAATCATGTTCTTGTTCTTTTTGTTTTTCTTGTTGCTCTTTTTCTTTCCTTTCTTTCTTCTATTTTTCTTATATTCAGCATTTTTTTTAATTTTGAACATTATCATGCTATTTTGTAATTCATGAGAGATAATATTCTAAAATAACTTTACTAGTTTCTGGAAAAGAATCAATGATTATAAGAAAAACTCCTCACAGGATAGGGTAAAAAGTAATTTAGCTGACTAAAATAATGACATAAATTCTGTCTCCAAACTTCAGCAATGGTAGAAAATCCTTGAAAACACATAAAAGGACTATTAACCTAATGATACTTTATATTATTTTTGAAGTGCCAGTACACATAGAATTGCTACCTTTTGAAAAACTTTTCAAAAATTGTAAAGAATCAAATGTAATCAAGACCAAAAATTAGGAATTTATTTCTTAAAAGTTGCAAATAGTCTACAGGGAGTCTGGGTGGTTCATTAGGTTGGGTATCTGACTTTGACTGAAGTCATGATCTCACCGGTCAGAGTTCGAGCCCCTCAGAGCTCAAGCCCAGCGTCTGGCTCTGTGCTGACAGCTCAGAGCCTGAAGCCTGTTTCAGATTCTGTGTATCTCTTTCTCTGCCCACCTTCCCTCTCTCTGTCTCTGTCTCTGTCTCTCTCTCTCAAAAATAAACATTGAAATAAAAAAATTTAAGTTTCAAATAGTCTAAATTACTAAAGTAACATTTTATGGTTAAACAATCCACAACATAAGCCTTAGTTAACATTTAAAATACACTGAAAAGATTTCCTTACCAATATTGGGGTGCTTCAAAAGACGGCAAATTCTAGCTTCTCTTTCCAGTTTCTGATGATCTGTTTAAAAAGAATAATAAAATAAATCACAGCTCTTAGCAAAAAAGATTACAAGACAAAAAAAAGCATATCAAAATGACATAAAGTCTTTACATTTATTGATCTTTTGATCTCTTTTTAAAAAGTGATAATTTGTAAGTAGGTGAACATAGCATAGTTGAACAATTTAATTTTCTTTCTTTTTCATTGGCTTGATACTTGATAGAATGAGATATAGAACAGAGCTGAACTTAGGTAGGTTGGAGAAAACAGTGAAAATGGCACAATAGTATTCTTTTACCTTAAGTATATATTATTACAACAATTTACATAACCCAAAATAAACATACACATTTTTAAGCAGAGGGTGCCTATCTAGACACTGGAATGCCATGGAAACAGTGCTAAGTAGGGTTATAGTTTGTCCCTAATGAAAAGGATTTCCTGCCCTGTCATATTTTCTATCAACCACTCTTCATTGTTGGTTCAACTTCCTAGGTTTATGATGTTCTTCCTTCTATCAGAGACTTCCAAAAATCCCAAATTGCCTGCTTATCTTCACCCTTCTAGGTATCCCTAACCACTTCTCGGAAAGAGCATGACCACTGTAACTTGCATTTTAAGAACTATTCAGACACTCTTCTTTGGCTTCTTTGTGGTGGTTCATATGTATATATTTATAACCAAAATCAATGGCCACATTACAAAATAAATGGCAAAAAAGAAGAACAGGGCAGAAACACATGTTTCCAATAAGGACAGCACTGCAGAGTGGTCATTAGCTGAGAGCCTTACATAAATAACTGACTTAAATCTTACAATAGCCCTGTGAGAACAGGCAACATTATACCTATCTTCAAAATATAAAATATAAGGCATAAAGAGGTTAACTGATTTGCCCTAGACTATAAAGTTAGTGGCATCTACCAAATCAGTTATAAAAAATAAGGCATAAAAAGGTTAACTGATTTGCCCTAGACTATAAAGTTAGTGGCATCTACCAAATCAGTTCTCATTAAGTAGAATCATAAAAGAGCCTTAAGAGAAGGAGGGGAACACCCATCTAACTACCCACATATGGTGTATACCAATCATCCTCAACCTCTGTCATCTCAGAAGCCCTTAGCACTCTTAAAAATTACTGAGAACCCCAAGGAGTTTTATTTATATGGGTTAGATCTGTTAATATTTACTCTATGAGAAACAAAACTAAGAAAAACATTATATATTAATTCATTTAAAAATAATGAACCCATTATATTAACGTAAGTTACTGCATTTAGTTTTTAAACATTTTATTTGGAATTAACAAACTTACAGAAAATTTGAAGAACAGTACTAAAAACACTTATATACAGATAAATTTATTATTAACATTTTACCCATTTAAAAAAATCATTTATGCTCTTTCCCTATGTATATATGTCTGTGTATAGTTTTACACATATTTAATTAATATACAAATATACATACAAATAAATGGGTTTATACCTATTTTTTTTCTAAACTATTTGAGTGTATGTTACAAACATCAGGGCTCTTTTCCCCTAAAATTTCAGTGTGTATTACCTAAGAACTGTGATCTTCTCTTATAATCACAGACACTACAGTTACCAGCTTCAGCAACTGTCACATTGATACTTTATCATCCATATTCTAACTTTGTCTATTTAACCCAAGGATGCCCTTTAAAGGACTTTTCTCCCTTTAGTGGAGGATGCAGTCCAGGGTCAGATATGGCACTTAGTTGTCACTTCTCTTCAGTTTCCTTTAATCTGGAACATTTCATAGTTTTTGTCTTTTATGACCCAACAGTTTTGAAGAATTCCATCATGTCTATCTTTGAAAAAGAATGATTCTCATTTTGGTATTGTCAAATGTTCGCTCCTGATTTTATTTGGGCTATACATTCTCAGCTAGAACATTTTCCTTCTCAGGCTATCACATCTGGAGGTATACATTGTCCAAACGCTTCTCAAAAGTGTAACTTTGATTACCAGGTTAAGGTGCTGTTGAATTTCTCTGCTGAATATTACTATTCTTATTTTTCCTTTGTAACTAATTAATATGTGATGAGACTTTTTATGGTCAGGAAAACATTCTGCTCTTCATCAAAATTTCCCTCTAGATTTAGCATTCAGTGAGGATTCCTGTCTGAACCAGTCTTTACTTTGATGGTAGCAAAATGTTGATTTTCTAACTCTAGCACAATAACATACTTTTCATGAAAAATACTGTTTTTTTTTAAAGTTAATGTCATTTTCATAAGAACATATGAGGACAGATAGTATCTATGCTTGCGATAAACATAGCATAATGTATAAACTTTTCCAATTATGTTGTACACCTGAAACTATTATAACATCATGTCAATTATACTCAAAAAATGATTTTGAAATGAAAAAATAAAGAGCAGCATGATTTTACATTTTTGGAAATCTCTTTGATGTCTGGCTTAACAGAAGACAGCTGTATTCTCATGTTTGCTTCTATATTCAATCTATTGCAATATGTTGTTTTGTTTGAAGTAAATGAAGAAAATCTGACCTCATAAGGTTATATAGTTGGAAAACAGTATTGTCACAGTCTTTTCAGATAATTGTGGATATTATGTTTTAATATTATCCCCAAACTCCAACAAGTGGTAGTTTCTTAAAGGTTAGTTGCCATGCGAAATCTGAAATCTTATCAATGTACTTCCCAAACCATACCAATGAAGTCATGAACTTTAATGTTTAAATCAAATTAATTTTCAACATTAATATAATACATTTTCTAATATAGTAAAATTTTACTCCGTTACATTAAAATTCATTGCTCTTTCTTGTACTTCGAATCTTTTACACCAAGGCATAATATTATAATGTGATGCACCAACCATTTGGAAAATACTGGTTTAGTGCATTATGTAGTTCTTCCAAACACTGACACATTTTGTTACCTACTATCATAAAAACAATTGTTAATATCACCACTAATATAATCAGAACAATATTTAAAATTTGGGAATTCATCACGTTCTCATGGGTAAATATAAGTTTTCCAAAATTCTAATTTTTGTTTGAAAGTTTGAATTGTGTTACTAGCAATAAATGTCAATAGTTTTCCTTCAAGCAATAGGCTCACTTTGTTCATTTTTGATAAAATGTCTCTCAAAAACCTAAGTCTGAATAATCATAACTAGTTTTTCAGTTGTAATTTCAAGTAAAAATGGTGTTCCCTGAGAGTACCTAGTTCAGCTTCCAACTCAAACAACTACAGGGTACTTTTCCTTAAGACAACCATTGTACCTCCGTATGGAGCCTGAGCGCTACCCATTCTAATCATTTAATCACATAGAATGTTGTAATGTAAAGATGTGTGATCAAAGGTCAGGATTTAATAACAGTAAATTAGCTCATTAAGTCCAATCCTCAGTGAAATAAGTTTTTGTTTTTTTAGTCTATAAGTGTATGATGCTGAAAAACACAGACTATATAGTTTGATGCTACTGATTTGATTCAGGTAAAGGTGCCAGCAACTTTATCTATTTCTTATGCATCATAGGTACAAATGTCAACACACACACACACACACACACACACACACACACACACACACACCACAGAAGCATACAATGTCTTATATTTATTATGAAAATAGTTTTGACCTTGTAGATCCTCTAAGAGGGTTTCAGGAACTCTTGGGTCTATAGACAACACTTCTGAGAATCAATGGAATATTTTACAAAAAAAAAAGAACCTATTTTACATAATACTTTTTTGGCAATTTTGAAAAATATTTTAAACATACATAGTGATTTTTAAGTAATCTCTACGCTCAATGTGGGTATATAATGTTATTAATAGCTCAAATAGAAATGGTGTTTTAAAGAATCAGCATACCATTGTATTGGATCTAGCAATGTATCCATTGTATCTGGATTACCAAATATAAAGGCAAATATTTTCTCCCCTTACCATTATCTGAAACTGTTAGTGCTTCAAAAAAAATGTAAATTCTTCAAACCCCCATCTCTTTAATAGGTTCTCATTCTTAACACAAGCTCCTTCTAGAATATTCTCATTTAGAAATACATAAGTAAACATAAAAGATTAAACCTGACTTGAAATTGCATCTAGACCATCTTAAATTCCGTAAAGTGTCATATGTAAAACATATGCGAAATACTTGCTTATAGGAATTATAATTTTTATAAAGACAGGGATATGCAAATATATATGCTATCTCATGTGATATGTATTACGTATATGTTATCATTTAGTATTTATATATGTCAACTGATATCTATATAATTATATTAAAGAAAAATAAGATCTTTATTGACAATATGTGATATAGAGTTTTAGCCATAAAGATGAACATAATTACAGAATTTTATATAGCCTATTCTTATGGGCTGTATCATGTCTTGTAAAAAAAACAAAAAAACAACAACAACAACAAAAAACCCTTACTACCTCAGAATGAGTCTGTATTTGGAGATGGGGTCTTTAAAGGGGTGAAATGAGGTCATTAGCGTAAGCTCTACTTCAACATGACTGGTGTCCTTCTAAAAAGAGGAGTTTAGAACAGACAAGCATTGAGGGAAGATCACATGAAGACACTGGGAAAAGATACCTACAAGCCAAAGAAAGAGCCCTCAGGTAAAAACAACCTTTTGAAACTTTGATCTTGGACTTCTAGCCTCCAGAATTTGAGAAGATAAATTTCTGTTGTTTAACAACCTCGTATGTGTTACTTCGTTATGGAAGCCCTAGCTAACAATACACCAAAGTATTAGTTTTCTATTGTGATATAATTGCCACAAATATGAAAGCTTAAAATAACAAATACTTATAATCTCACAGTTTCTGTGGGTCAGAAACCTGGGAATAGGTTAACTGAGCCCTGTGCTTTAGGGGCTCTCAAAATGCTGCAATGAGGGGCACCTAAGTTGTTCAGCCAGTTGAGCATCCAACTCTTGTTTCAGCTCAGGTCATGATACCAGGGTAGTGGGATCAAGTCCCACATCATGCTCCATGATGAGTGTGGAACCTACTTAAGATTTCTCTGTCTCTCTCTCTGTCTCTCTGTCTCTCTCTCTCTCTCTCTGCCCCTCTCCCCTGCTCATGCTCACTCTCTCTCAAATAAAAAAAAATAATTAAAAAAATGGCAATGAATATATCGGCTAGGGTTGGAGGTCTCACCTAAAGTCTTGACTACAGAAAGATCTCTTTTCAAGCCCAAATGGTTGGTGGCTGTTGAGCTGAGGGTCTTGATTCCTAGCCCTCTGTTGGCTGGTGGTTGCCCTCACTTCCTTGCTATGTGTCAACATGACAACTTGCTTCATCAAAGGTACTAAGGTAAAGAGTCTACTACCACAGTGGAAGTCATCATCATATCTAGCCTGATCACAGAAGTGCTATTCCATCACATTTGCTATATTAAATTAGTTAAAAGAAAGTCATTAAGTTGGCCCACTTTTAAGGGGAGGTAAATATATAAGGGTGAGAATACAAAGAAGCAAAGATCACTGGGGCCATCTTAGAGGTTGCCTGCCACATCTAACTCTATAATGGTACTGATGTTTTCATGAGCTTTTGCTTCACTTACTTTTTCTTCCATACAGTCACATGACTTAGTGATCTCCTACAATTCTTGAGGCATTCTGCGCTCTCCTACTGGGGCATGTTTGACATCCCAAATATCCTAAAGTTTTCATTAAAACGAGAATTGAGCAATAATGGACATGCTTCATGTTCAACATCCAGTTTACAGCTTTTCTTTAGAGGGAGTAGGTAGGTGAGGAGTGATTACGTGCCTATTAATACCAAAAGCACATTTCTGTATTTATCCCTGTAAAGAGATGATTGAGTTTTACATTTAAAATTTCCTTCACTTTTAATTCACTCAGCAACAAAAATCCTGCATCCTACCTCATCATTCCTAGCTCTCACAACTACAGTGGTAAGAGGCAAAGACAGATTATAAAAGGTAAGACACCCATAATACCATTTATATCACCATGTGAACATCATATTTTCTTATCCACACACCCTGCAGCTACTGAAGAACCAGCTTCATTTATCATTTGACATTTATTAAAGTATTCAAACTACAATAGTTTGACTTTTTTCTTCCTTTGAAGCTCAAGTCCACACTGTTATAATGAATAAAAATATAACCCTTCAGGCAGTAATATTGTCAGGTCTGATAAAATACATGTTATTAGCAATGGATGGTTGAAGATCTACCATACAAACGATGCCATAAGGAAAAAAGCATAACGATGCTAAGAATGGAGGAAACTAATTTCATATCATATGGAATTACCTAGTATAAAGATCTCTGGATTTAATTTTTTTTTAATGTTTATTTATTTTTGAGAGACAGAGAGAGAGAGAAAGCATATGAGCAGAGGAGGGACAGAGAGACATGGAGACAATCTCAAGCAGGCTCCAAGCTCTGAGCTGTCAGCACAGAGCCTGATGCAGGGCTCAATCCCACGAACCTCAAGATCATGACCTGAGCCAAGTCAGACGCTCAACCGAGACATCCAGGCACCCCAAGATCTCTGGATTTTAAAAGTTTCTGAGAATTTTGAGAAAATGTAATCACTTTAAGATACTTAAGTCAGCTTTGAGATATTTTTGGAGACTTTTTAAATTTAATAAGATATTTTATTTTGAATGAGGTGATAAATGTGAATTTGAACCTAATGAAGTAAACCCTTCACTCCTGTTCCAAATCAAAATTTAATCTTTATGGAGAATAACTCTCATCACATATGGAAATTAAAGGGCTAGCCTTGACTCTAGCCCTTGACTCTGTGAAAGAGTTCACAGAGTAATAGGAGTATCACTAAAGCTACATAAAGCAACAACTTATTTGTCTGGCAACATGAGAGAATGAAGTTTCACCAAGTTAATTTCAAAAGTAACTACCCCACAAATGACAAACAACTTAAAATGTTAACCTCTTGGGGGTAAATTTAACAATCATTGCTTTCTTAAGTAAATGACATATACAATAATTTAACTTTTAACACCATAGGGTCATCATGATTAACGCTAATTATTACTCTGCTATAATTCAGTGAAGTCCTCAGAGGCTACTGAGGTGTGAAAGGCCACAGGTTATCACTCTGTGTTCAGTCTGCCCCCTACCCTTCAATGTGGAATCACCTTGTGAGCACAGGCAATGCCAACGGATGGTTTGGGCAGGGGAAGGAGGTTGACTGTCATAACTGGTAAGTGTTTCATTTCTCTCTCTGAACACACACGCACGCACACACACACACGCAAGTGTAAACTAATACAACTTAAGGAAGACATGGATTTGCCACACCCAAGAGGGTTAAATTCTTCTAGTTCCTCCTCCCCACAGATTCCCACCCATAAAATAATGTTATATACCAGCTATGGAAGACTAACTCCTCATTGTCCAAGAAAATAGAATGTTTAAAATCCAATTTCATCATTAATGTCTGTTCTGCCAGCCTTTTGCTTTGCCACCTGAAGCTGCTATCTTCCCTGCTCCTATTCTCCTTGGTTGTCCCTTGGCCCAGTGCTCCAGTTTAGTGCCTTAGATCTATCTATTTTTGAGAGCAGGTTAATCCTGCTTTTCTGCCTTCTCCACTACAACCAACCGAACTTGATTCTTAACTTTGTCCCGTTTGTTTGGTTTCTAAGAAACTACAGTCTCAAGTAAGAGACATCCCTGCTCCCCATCTAGAATCACACCTGGCTGGGTAACCATTTCCAGAAGAAGAAAGATTAAACAAAATGGATCTAAACCACTTTAAGTTTGTATTGTTACATCTTTTTATTATACCTTTTCTATTTCTTCCCGAGTTTTTTTTTTTTGTTTGTTTGTTTTTTTTTTTTTTTTTACTGTCCAACTCTTACTGCTACATAAAACAATTTTAGGTACACATAACAGGCATTACATAAACCTCTGTCAAATGAATAACTGAATTAATGATAACTTCCCCTTGTTTCATAATTGTTATGAGCTAAGAATGGAGGAAAACAGGATATAAAAATATAAAATAATCACGAATAGGGGCGCTTGGGTGGCTCAGTCGTTGAGCATCCGACTTTGGCTCAGGTCATGATCTCACTGTTTGTGAGTTCGAGCCCCTCATTGGACTCTGTGCTGACAGCTCAGAGCCTGGAGACTGCTTTGATTCTGTGTCTCCCTTTCTTTCTGTTCCTACCCTGCTTGCACTCTGTCTCTCTCTCTCAAAAATAAATAAACATCAAAAAAATTAAAAATAAAATAAAATAACATAAAATAAAATAAAATAAAATAAAATAATCATAAATATCCTGGCAGTGATAACCTGAAGAGATCTTTTCTGAATAAAAGGCACAATTCTTACCGCACAGATTCTGGAGCACGGTAATGTGGCTACTCAGAGGCCTTATTCATAAAGGTTTTAGAATTATATTTTGAGTACATTTTTCTTGTTAGAGAAATTACTTCAAGCTAAATGAGGCATTCCTTTAGTAGGAATATAGATTCTGTCCATTTAAGTAGGTCACATTTAAAACCACACTGTAAGATAGAAGGAGCTATTTAAAGGGGTTACTTCATTACAAAACCTGAGCATGATGTATATGGATTTAAAGCTGTCACATTCATTTAACAAAAGGTTTTTTAAATTCACAATTAAATATTATCCTTTAATTTTATCCTTTTATTTTAAATGAGGCTTAATCCACATCATAAATTAGATTTTTTTAAAACTATTTGACCTAGATTCTGACATTGGGTATTGGTCACTTCCCATTATATTCTGCTTCCCACTAATACCATGGATAAATCAGTAAGATTCTATAACTATATAGAATGATGTTCTTCCTTTCATGGTAAAGTAGAATTAGATATATGTGCTAGAAGTTCATATATCTTAATTTAGGAGTGAAACCTTCTGGATAGCTTTTTCTGTGTGGGAAGCTCACACAAATGTTAAATTCTGAATTATGGTGTCAGTCAAACCTCCATTCTATATGGACTGGAAACCATGGTTTATGATTTATTTTTGTGGAAAACCCCTCTTCCCCTCATTTTTTTTAAAACATCCATCACATGGGAGATAAATCAGGCCTCTACCTCATTTTACCTTCTTTCTGCAGTTTCACCTGTGGAGGAAGATGGAATTGTCTACAGGTGCCAGAGAAATAAAAAAGGCCCATGATAAAAGTTCCTGATTTTGTAGAACTCTACACACAGAGACAACCCAGAGGGATGGAAAGACCTCAGGTTTCAGAGTAAAAGAGACAAGAATTGCTATCTGGTTCTACGACTTACTACTAGCTGGGTATCAAAGTTCCTTGACTGCTCAAAAGATTCATTTATAAAATGGGCAAAAAAATATCTAGCACCAGGCAGCGTATCTGGCACAAAGTAGGTACGCAATAAGTTATGGTATATCATTACTATTTTTCTTATTACTATAAATCTGTTTAACTTTAAAAAAACTAAATTCCTAAATTAATACTTACTATTAATTCTATCAAGTATTATTCATTTTACATGCACTCTAATATACTATGAAAATAACTTTTCCATAAAATCATACATTTATGCTATTTAGGCAATTGACTAATGATGGGCAAAAACTCAAAAAACTATGGACAAAAACTCATAGTTATTCAATGTTATTGAATATTCTAAACATCTCAAAAATAAAGAATACAGGAAGAAAATTTTGAGTATAAAATTTTTAAACAAATTAAACTGATTCATTTTATATGCAAACTATTTTTTTACCCATTCATTTCACACATCCAGAATGAATGGGATTCTGATAAATAATTTATCATATGATATTTCAGAGATAGCTACTGGATAATTTAGCCTATTTTCTAGGAATGTAAAAGAATAAACAGTGAAATCTGATGGCACCACTCTTAAGCTGTCCTGCAGCAGAAATATTTTCCTGCCTCCATGAGAACGACATTGATTCAGAGACATAACATTATATCTGCTATGAAAATAATGTTTTATATAAAATTATGAAATGTAAGGCAAAATCTCTATCTTTTATAAGGCTCCGCTTGAGTAGCAATTTAAACAAGGCTATAATATCTACAGGCCTCTTAGAACTGCAAATAGTGAACATTAATTTATGTAAAATACTTTCATATAAATGTTTAACATCTGATTATACAGCATATATAGAATATCTATATTCCTACCAAGAATGAAGGGTGGGAATACTCTGTGAAGACATATAAGAAGTCTTATGAGAGTCTGTTAGTAAGTAATCCTCTCATTAGTTCCATATAATGGGCTAAGAGAATTTGAATTGAGCTTTTATCCTCTGGAGGGAAGAGGGAGTCTTCTAGAATTTAGGCACAGGACACAGAATGCTGAAAAGAAGACTAGCTGGAATGCAGATTTCCTCTAGAGGATAAAGGGAGGAGATGGACAGAAGCCTTGTTTATGCCCCTCATAGTACTAGGTGACATCAGCCAGCTCTTCTCCCAGATTGAAAGCCTCTCATGGTGTTGCCATCTTCCTCTTATGGACGTGACTATGCCTGCCACTGTGTCTCTCATTTTGCTAACATGGCAGCATCACTCATTGCATGTTCCAGGGAAGGGAACTTGTACCATAAGGGTCACCAATGGATACTGTCAGGAGAAGCAAAACAGGAAGTAAAAGAACAGGAGGGTGGTACCCAGAACAGATACATAGCCAGGACAAGTCTCTGCAGCAAGTCACAGTCAAGTCTTGTTCACAGGAGGGGAGCAAACTTTTTTAGATGGCATTTTCCCCCACATTTTTTTAAATTATTTTTTTCTAATGTTTATTTGTGTGAGAGAGAGAGAGAGAGAGAGAGAAAGAGAGAGAGAGAAAGAATGTGAGCAGGTGAGGGGCAGAGAAAGAGACACACACAGTACCTGAAGCAGGCTCCAGGCTCTGAGCTGTCAGCACAGAGCCCGATGTGGGGCTTGAACCCACAAATTAAGAGATCGTGACCTGAGCTGACATCGGAGATCAACCGACTGAGCCACCCAGGTACCCCTCCCCGACATTTTTATTTAAATTCTAGTTAGTTATCATATGGCATAATACTGGTTTCAGTAGCAGAGTTTACTGATTCATCATTTACATATAACACTCAGTGTTCGTCACAAGTGCCCTCTTTAATACCCATCAACCACTTAGCCCATACCCCATCCTCTTCCTTCCATCAACCTTCAATCTCTATCATTAAGAGTCTCTTATGGTTTGCCTCCCTCTCTCTTTTTTCTTCCCTTCCCATTCGTTCATCTATTTGGTTTCCTAAATTCCACATATGAGTGAAATCATATGGTATTTGTCTTACTCTGACTGACTTATTTCACTTAAAATAACATAATAGCTCCATCCACATCATTGCAAATGGCAAGACGCATTCTTTGTGATGGCTGAGTAATGTTCCATCCTACAAATATACGGCATCTTCTTAGATGGCATTTAGAACACAAGGTGTCAGACTGAGAGTTCACACAGAACAGATCGAGGACTCAATAGTATGACTGGAAGCTGTTCTGGCTCATGTGACGGTTAACATCATTAAAATACAACTTTTTTCTTTTTAGTTAAGTAGGCTTCACACTCAACGTGGGGCTTGCACTCATGACCCTGAGATCAAGAGCCTCATGCTCTACTGACTGAGCCAGGCAGGTTTCCCAAAACAAACCTTTATATAAACAAATTATGAGGATATTAATTGGTACATAATAAGAAGTAAAGATATTTCAATTTATCTATATATTTTAGTTGTACTTCAATAATTTAATTCATTCAGCATTTAAAAAAATTATTCTAATCATATTCCTATAGAAGGATCATGAGATGAACTTTGTATAGTATCTCATTCTGCTCCCAGTCTCTAGAATTTGGTCTATCAGTACTCTCCCCAAGTGTAATTTTACTTGTGCTTTTGATAGAATTTAACTGCACAATTCTATTCTCATGTGTAGGCATAACAGAGTTACTCACTTGAGACAGCATATATTAAAATCTTTTAAACTTACTACCTAGAGACTAAAAGGACCCAAAATAGAAAAAGGCATACTGAAGATAAATACAATCCATTCTTTACCATTTTTTCCAGTAGCCCAGATGATTTTTATAGGCAGTTGCATACTAACACAAGAGAGCCTTTCTTCAGGGATTTCACAATAAGAAAAATAAATTTTTCTTGCTGTGGTAAACATATGTTGCTATTCTTAAATATGTTTTTTCTAATAACTGAATATACACAATTTATTCAAAACGTGAAAAGTATAAAATATATAATTTTCCACAGGACATTTTTTCCTTGTGTAGTTTCATATTAATACATTAACAACAAAAATAAAAAGATAACTTTGGATAATAATTTAGAAGAATGAAATAAAGGAGAAACACATGGTCTTTTACGATTCCTTTAAGCATGTGGAACATTCAGTTAGTCACTTTTCTGTTAATGAGTTTCCCTCAGAGGGAACTATGAAGCTAATGAATCTTAAACTTCAGGACCTTTCAGATGCATGGGTCCCTATAGGATCTTAGCTATAGGATCATATGTTCTCATAAAACTTACAAAACAAGATATTTTAGCACAATCAATTATGATCATTATCTCCTTCCACTGCCTCTTCCCTTCAATAATGCTCCCCCTTGTAATGAATGATGCTGAGTGGCCATTAACATTTTGAGATCTAGCTAAGGGCAAGCTGAGTCGAGGATACAATTTAGTTTGGATATAATGAAACATATTTACCTGGTTCACAGCCACTTTTGGGTATAGTTGTGTTATTATTAGTCATCCCAATGTAAGAATGCTTCCAGGAATACACCCACCTCCCAGCCCACTGTAGGATGATAGGACACTCCAGTATGTGAACTTGTACTACAAATCACCCCATGACTGTGGCTGTTCAGAGGAGAAAGAGGAATGTTTATTTTTTGCTATTTTTCTAAATTTTGTTTTGCTTTGCAATATCTGTCAACCTCTTAAAATTCATAATTTCTTGTGACTGTTTTCATTTTAATATATAGATTTACTATTGAATTTCATTTTGTATTTGTAATTTTGTTTTCTTTTTTTAGGGAGAATTTCCTAAATTGTGTAGTTCACAGGATCTACACTCCTTATTACAGTTACAAAAAAAGAAAAGTATAAGAAAACTTATTGTTCAAATTCTGAATATAACAAAATCACATGCAATAGAGTTCTTCACAAAACTTCTATTAATTTTAAGTAAATAGACACTCATTTATATTATAAACCTATGTATTAAAAAGCTATACACATCTTACATTATTCATGAGTGACTGACCAAAGCAAAAAGATCACCAAGTTGAAAATCAGGGCGAAAAAAAAAATGATTTCCACTGCAAGCTCTGCAAGGAACTAAGGGCAGAAAAGAGCAAATCTTACAAAAGTGAAGAACTATATTTATTCCTCTCACCCCTATGAGAATATTACATATTTGAGATTTGTGTTTTCATTTAGGGGGAAAAATTCCTATTTCAGACATGGTACTTAAACAAATTATTATGAACATATTTATTAAGCATTTTTATTAAGTAGACACAAGGACACTGATTGATGTTTTGGAAAATAAAGTAACTTATAATCTACTCACGAACAAATAATTAAACTAGAAATCGCAGGTTTAATAATAATACCCTTCAAATTGGAGATGGAAGGTGAAACTATCATTTATTGAACTACATTCAAGTTAAAAAAAATCAAAACACTTAGTCTTGTCTCAACATATTAATCACATATTTCTAATTTACCCACATCTTGTAGATAATTTTATTCCCTATACACACCCACAAACATATACACAAACAGGTTTAAGATAGCCACTTAAATAAAAAAAATACTACTTAAACAAGATATTAAAATAAAATGATGGGCTCAGTTTTAATTGAAATTCTGAAGGCTAAAAACAATTGTCAGCTACAGGATGCTAAAACCATATATCCAGGACTTGTGAAGTGGTCAGTAGAAGGCATTGTGCCATTATGAGCTCATTGCTCACTTCCAGCTGTACAAGAGCAGGTGAGGAGACCATCAGGGAGATCTGTCCTGGATAGAGGTCCTCAGAGCACTCTGTATCTCCTTAACCCACACTGGAAAGTTGCTTATTCAAGGATACTAAATTGAGGGGGGAAGGGGTGGGTTTGAGAGAAATATTTGAAGAAGTACATCCCCTACAGTTTAAGAAAAACAAGAACAGCTTCCTATTTTAAACCGGACTCTGAAGGCATGAAATTTTGGCTGGCTAGCTGCCCTGGAATTGCAAAGCAAAGTAGGCTCTGTCATAATCAGGCTATACTTCTACCACTGGCAAGACAAAGACCCGCATTTCCATGAGCTAGATGGGAGCCCCTAGGAGGGACAGATTGTTTTACAAGGGACAGTTCCCAAGAGGACCACCCAGAGAGGCAATGTAACCCAAAAAAGGAGTGGAATGCCAGAAGTCCAGGAGTTGGAAAGGCAGCTAAAAACATCCAGTCAGGGGAGGCATGGTCATCATTAGCAAAAGGTCACCAAATGGTGCCTAGGAGGAATTGTCCAGAAGCCCACAAAAACGTCCCACAAGATCAGAAATCACACATCTCCCAGACAGTAGTGAAATCAGACATGCACAGCTCCTTGTAGCTTTGTCCTGAAGGGCCACAAACAGCAACCAGTGAATGGGAGAGGAGGTGAGGTGCAAAGAGTATTGGGTACCACACCTCTCTCTGGTCGCTGGAGTCTCTCAAGCATGAAAGAGGCCAGACTTGGCAGAGGGGAGAAGTCTTAAATGATATTACACTGGTCAGGACTTTTCAGTTTCTGCAATGAGACTATTGTTGTGATTCAAAGGAAGTGCAAAGCTCTAAGATCTGACCAAGACTTCCTCAAGGGCAGGAATGAACATTTACAATTGCTTTGAGAGAGCACGGGAAGGGTAGTTTCAGTGTGGTGCTAATGATCTGACTACAGCACTTTCAAAGAACAGTCAGAGGTCACAAATGTTTTAACAAATCTAAAACCATCTAGATTTGGATCTTTTTTTATAGATTTTTTCTAAGTTTATTTACTTTTGAGAGAGAAAGACACAGAGCGCCGGTGGGAGAGGGGCAGACAGAGAGGGAGACACATCCGAAATAGGCTCCCAGCTCTGAGCTGTCAGCACAGAGCCCGATGCGGGGTTCCAACTCACAAACCGCAAGATCATGACCTGAGCTGAAGTCGGACGTTTAACTAAGTGAGCCACCCAGGCGCCCCTAGAATTTGAATTTACTAAATACTGTTACTTCTTTCACATTGCAGTCCTCAGCTTTCAGAGATCCATGTTCAACTTCTCTTGGAAGCAGAGCTAGGAAGAACAGATTACAACAGAATACCTGCGAAATGTGTGGAGTTTCCAGTCAGTCACCTAAAATTTTTCTAGATAACTTACAATTTAGAGCGTATCATCTTATTCCATCTGATCTTGAAAACGATAATGCATCAGAAATGCAGGACAAGATTCCCTGCACTTAACAGAGTGTCATTTTTTTAAAAATTTATATATTTATTTATTTTGAGAGTGAGAGTAAGCACGAGCAGAAAAGTGGCAGAGAGAGAGGGAAAGAGAATCCCAAGCATGCTCCATGCGTCAGTGTGGAGCCTCACACAGTACTCGATCTCACGAACCATGAGATCATGACCTGAGCAGAAATCAGGAGTCTGACGCTTAACTGACTGAGCCACTCAGGTAACCAGAGAGTGTCATTCTTAATTCATCATTCTAGATGTCATCCTTCAACACTCATTGGTAACAAATATTTATCTTTTGCCTAGAATTTTCTATCTCAAGTAAGTGCTGCATCATTTAGAACACGTATTTGCCATTGGCATGGCATTACAAACTGGGCCACCTCTAAAGCAAAAGCTTTTTGCAACCCTGCCTGGCCCAATGCTTATAGTTTCCAAGGAGGCATATTAAATGTCACCCAAACTGACTTTGGTTCTTTCTGAACTATAAAAGAGTAAGATGCTTGACCTTCTGTGGAAAATTTTAAAGCCATCAGGTAAAATCTGTCCTGGACTGACATACGAAATTATAAAGAAGATACCCACTGCCTAGCTGCTAAGTGTCTGTAGAGTAACACTGAAAAAAAAAATCTGATGTGTGTCAATCCACAGGTATTCTGAGAATCAAAACAAGACTCAGTAACAGCTGGAAGGGGGCAGGGGAACCCTTAGGAGCTCATCATTTTTTTCCTATCACAGTTAAATCAATGGCTACTTCTCCCCAGAGAAGGGAATCAAATGCCAGAGGCACTTAGGGAGAAACCCACACCATTTGCTCCTTAAAACCTGAGACTCTAGGAATTCTGCCAACTGACCTGGAAATACGGGACTGTGACCAGAGGCCTTTGAAGCAAGCATCCTGCATTAGCTTTTTGCAGTAGAATCAAATATGAAGCTAGAGTTCACCCTTGTATATTCCATCCTTGACATCTCACCTATCTCCTATACAAGAAATCTTTTTTCCCTTTTCACATAGCCTTATTCCTGACTTATTCGTCCCTGTCCCTGTTTACCTTCTTCTTTCACCCTAATATTATTTTTGAAAATCTTATTTTAAGAAATGGTAGATTCCAACTAGAATACACACACACACACACACACACACACACACACACACACACACACGATATATTTCAGCTAAAATAAATATCATTTAAAACACCACTACCCAGATATACCATTATTTACATTTTGATCCATGTTCTGCCAGGTATTTTTTGCATCTACATAACAGACTACTTCTGACTTTAAAAATCATAGTTTATATACTTTTGTGAACTATCTGAATCTCTCAAGCAATCGCTCAATAAAAAGACAGACTGCTGGCTGGCTGGCTAAACAAATGAATGATAAAAGCTAACAAACCAGAATTTGGGGAGGCAGGAAGATCCTTCCCAGACAAAACTTACCCTAATCATACCAGATGCCCCTCAAAGCAATTTCTATCAAAAGGATGTGACTGGCTCCTCAAAATATTTGCATAAATGGTATAGTTCCCATGGAATCAGAGGGAAATTAATTATTCTATTTCAAAAGTTCATTTTGGGGGAGAAAAAAACCTGAGACTAATATGTAAATAGTGGACAAGCAAACTTAATTGTAGTCACAGAGGTAAAATGTCATATAAAATTTATAAAATTTGCAGGGTTGTATGAAAATAAAAACAAAATCTTCCATCTAAAATAGCTGCACTGTTTACTTCATTCATAGTTTATTACTATGCTTTATTCATCAATATCTACAGTTTGTCTTTGGGTAAGCCAAGAAGATCTATACAGGCTCAACACAAGTGATTACGACACAACTCCTGTCATTGTGGAATCTGCAACCCAAATGAGAAGACTCCTTTAGCTCTGATTTTATGTCCACATACTGGCCAAAATACAATGAAAAAATGGAAAAAAAGATCACTCAAAATCCAAGCTATCTCTATCATACAAACCACTCAAATGTTAGGAAATTTTTATTTGGCTAAAGTGGTTCTCCTTCCCCGATCTGTTCCCTGCGCCCCAACCATTCAATCTACTTTGTTTATTAAAGATGTGGCACCTAGCCATCCTCTACTTCATTCATAGCTTGCCAACATGTTAGGCTACTTCAACAAACACGTGGATAACTCATCCACACACAGCTTCTCAGTTCCTTGACCACTCTGTCTCCAGTGATCTTCACTTCCTGCCCATTTCAGTTACTACTCTGGTAGTCATTCCTTGAAACTTGGTCATCCTCCTCCGGAGTCAGTAAGTTAAAAACCCTAATCTCCAACCACCAAGTGCTCATTTTCCAAACAGTGTGTTCAATGTCTTCTAGGTAACTTTTCTTCAAAAGATCAGGAGCATCATCAGTCCACTGACTCCTCCACTTCTCCCAATCCATAGTCCTCTCTATTATTCACTTTCCTCCACATCCCTACTTTCCCCTCCAGCCATTTAAGAGCCTCAAATGTGCCATGGTTCTCCCACCTCAGAACCTTTGTGCATGCTATCCCCACTGCTGGAATACTCACTCCTCCTTTCCTTGTCTAATTTATACCTATTCATTCTTCATATCCTAAAACAAGTTTTTCTCAAAAAGACCATGTCTAACTTGCCCAAATCCTATATTATTTGGCTCTCAACATAGTAGAAATTCCACTTTGTTATTACTTACTTCATTTGTTATTTTTTTTATTCAGTTGTAGCGTTTTTTGTTTTTGTTTTTTTTAATGATCTATCTCTGCAATAAACTATAAGGACCAGACAGCAGGATCTGTTTATTTTTTTGTTCACCATTTTATATCCCACACCTAAGACAGTGTCTGACATATAATAAAGAAACAATAAATATTAATGAATTTGTAAGTAAACAGGGAAAAAGTAATACAAATATGAAAGTAGGAGTAAAAAAACAGATGGAGATTACTCCTGATATAACTTGGCATACTTCCTTCTTCAGCTGGCTACAGAGATATGAGGATAATCTGGTTAATCAATCCAGAGGCTGCTGTAAGAATCAGACAAGACAAAAGCCTTCTGAATAAGAATGCCCTGTGTTAGCACTGGTCACTGGATAAGAACTGAGCCTAGATTCCAGAAAATTCAATGTTTGTTGGATTGACAAAAATGGAATTAGCCATTGTATTATCAGAAAACTAAAATCAACTTTATTTATTATATATTCAATATGTAATATGACATAATTTTAAAATCTGAACTATAGGCCTTGAATTAAGTAACGAGTCAAGTAAAAATAGCTCCATGAATACAGGGGGGAAAAAAGTGGCTTTTCCTGGTGGCAAACATACAAACAAACATACAAACCTAAAGGGGATATCTTACTAGTGTTATGTAGGAAATCTGCATAGATACACATAGAAGAGTATCTAGTAGCATCTTCATTCAAGCTCCAAAGATCAAAGCTTTTTTTTTAACAGATGTGAAAAAAACAGTTATGAAATAAACTACCATGAAAGTAAAGATTTTAAAAGCTACAGTAAAATTTCAAACAATAGAATATTTTATACTTTGATAGTTCTGTCTAGCTGAAAATCAGATTACCTGAGGGTTAAGTGAAAGAAATTTTTTTGCATTAATTGTCATTAGAAGTCTTTCTAAGTTATGTTAACCCATATCCCCCATTTAATAAAGAACAGTCCTATAAAAGAGCCACTTTTATGTGACAGGCTGAGCCCCACAGCGGGAAAAACTCAAGCAGAGGAAGCAGCTAGATCAGGGTGCTTTTCAGAAGGTGGGACCTCACTGAACATCAGTTTCCCTGGTGGTAAGACATGAAATCATAGCACCACAGGGCACGTGCAAGACTCCAAAGCTTTCTTGGCATCTATTCCTCCCCATGACATGGTGGGCTAGACTGAGATCTTTTCCATTTCAGTGATTCCATACTTGGTTCTGGAATTCTTAAAGTCTAGGTGGACACAAAGTACGTCTCACCCAAAGCCATTTCCCAAGTCTGATATTGTAAAAAAAATATTCATTTAAGTATAAAACACAAACAAGCATATAGGATTGCATATGCCATAAGTATATTGTGCAATGATCTTTCACAAAATGAATACACCCATGCAGCCAGCACCCGGACGAAGAAACAGAGGAAACCCAGCACCCAAAACCTTTCATGCTCCCAGATCCAACCTCCCACACCAGAGTAATCACTATTCTGACTCCTAACAGCATAGCTTAGCTTGTGTCTGTACTTAATATGAAAGAAATAATACAATGTGTACTATGTCTTGGTTTTATTTTATCCCCGGAGCATATTCCATTCATGTATTATGGACTCTGGGGGTCTGATGTACCAATATCATTGAGATGAAAATTTGTTAAAATGAATGCATGGGTAAATGAAAAAACAAATAAGAAAGTATGAAAAGTTGTTAATGCTAAAGAGCTAATTACAAAGGCTTAGTAGTGTAACTCACATATTTACTTTAGGACCACAACATAAACAGACAGTGGGTCAAATCAAATAGTTGAGGTTCATGAATATCCACATGCCAGAATTTAGTCTCTTATCCTCTTCTTTACTAATACATGTTGTTTTTTTTTTAAATGCTTGCTTCTCCCAAGCCCCTTTTTTTCTGTTTAACTCTTTGCTAGATGCCTGCTATACAGACTAGTTACATATTGCCCGGTCTCTGCCCTTCTTGGTTAAAAAAAAATCAATAATCTAAAAGAAAACAGAAAAATACTAAGTCATATCCCTTACATGGATAGGGAGAGAAATCAAATTTTCAAAAAGTTACATAACTGAGTTTTGATAACTCTCATTTCAAAATCCAAAACAAAACAAAACAAAAAAACAGAAGCCAAATCTCTAAATGCAAATTCAAAATTAAAGCACAAGCAAGGAAATATCAGCCTTCCATTACAATAGGAAATCTAATTTCTTAGAAATGCTCAGCATACATTCTTTATAAGGATATCAAACTCATAGTAGCTGTCAGATTTTTTTTTCCTTAGGACAAAAATAACCAAATCCAAATCATTTAGGAAGGAATAAAGGAAAAAAGAAGGAAGAGAGGGAAGGATGGCCTCTGTTAACACTCACAATGATGTATTTGAAAACCAGCTAAAAAATACTTTAAAGTATGTATCTCTAAGGTATGTTGGTAAGAGCTGTAATATTTGATGTATTGATGTTTCTTTTCAAAGGCCGATAAAAGTCAACTAAACACAAAGTGTAAGATAAATTTACTTAAAGATAAAAAATGGTAATAAAATTTTTAAAAAGCTTACTATAAACGTCCTTAATGGAACTAAGAACTTTGCCTGTCAAAGGCTTCATGTCCAATGGAAAAATTCTATGCAACTGTCCTGTACTAAAATCCTATCATAAACCTAACAGTGACTGAACTTTACCTTTTGGGGTGAGCTTTATTTTAATATGAAAATATTATTTCCAAATTAATAAACTACAGAATACGGCACAAGTCTATTACAAAGAAGTCTATTCATTTGTAGCTTGAGGAATTCCCTCCTACTAGTCTTGTTTGTTCATTATGTTTAAATTCTTAACTGGAAGAGTTAAGGGTTCTGTGGAAGCAGACTGTGGAGTGCAAGATATTTAAAGGGATCAAGACTTGTAAAAGAAAGTGGAAGGAAGGAAGGTCAGCGAGAGTGAGAACCTGAACTGTGACACAAGTCCAACAATACCTTAACTAACTGGACCATGGTACAGCCAGCTCTCTGCAGCTGCAGCTGATCCCTGATTGTTGGAACCTCTACTGAATGCCTACCCCACCTATGGCCAACAAGACATTCCATGGAGGGGGATCTAAATGGCCCATCTCACTCAGTGTCTGTCACAGTTCATTAATAGCACATGAGCTTAAAAAAAATTGTTTAATAGGTCCAAGAAGCTAGGTGGGACAAGAGAAGCAAAGGACTTAGGAGTTAGACTTGCTCTAGGGTAACTACCCATTAGGAATTATCTAACTAGGGTCTGCTGCTTTTACAGATGAGGACACTGAGGTCCACAAAGTGGAAATCTGCCTGGTCACACAGAACTACAAGAAAAAACGCTGTTTGTGTCATGGGAAAACCTGCCCTTGGCCTGAATGTAGGTGACTCCCATTAGGATATGGAATGATGACACCATCCTGTTTAGGGACTTGAGACAAACAAAGGCCTCCTAATGACAGGTCTGCCCTTTCTCTAGGGCAGGCGCTGGGCACTTGGCTGGCGTGGTCTAATTAATCTATATCATCTCTCTGTGAAATAGGTAGGTCACAAAGATCATTGCCCTAAATTAAGAGTCAGACAATGATATGCAGAAGAAAAAAAAATTCTGTAATTTTCCTATAGTCATTCAGTAAATTAAGGAAGTACCAGTAGAAGAGCAGGTACCTGGTCCCTGTTGACTGTATTTACTGAAGTAAATATTCAGTTTTATTGCTAGCTGTATTTAACCTTAAGCTATATTTCTTTTCTTTTCCCTCCTTCCATCCCCCATGTATGATCCTTCTATATTAAAAATGAAAAATGAGGGACGCCTGGGTGGCTCAGTCGGTTGGGCGGTCGACTACAGCTCAGGTCATTATCTCATGGTCTGTGAATTCAAGCTCCGCATCGGGCTCTGTGCTGACAGCTCAGAGCCTGGAGCCTGCTTCCGATTCTGTGGCTCCCTCTATCTCTGCCCCTGCCTTGCTTGCTCTCTCTCTCTCTCTCTTTCTCTCTTTCTCAGAAATAACAATAATTTTTTTTTTAAATGAAAAATGAGATACACTATATACTCTTTATTTTCAGTGCAAAGACAGTGACTGACATGACCAATCCCAACAGATCAGATCATTCACTAGTCACAGAAAACTTCAAGACTGTTTTGAGAAACAAAATCTGACCTCAAATTTTATCCTGAATCCATTCCAAGTCATAAATACAAGTGATCATATTACTGAGGGAAAAAAAATCATAAATACCTATTTAATCAAACTCTCTATTGAGATTTCAATGATAATTGAAATATGAATAAATCATTTATTTAGATGACTTCTGCTAAAATTATGCCAAATAACATACCTAATATAAACAACAGCCTATTTCAGTTACAACTTTTGTTAGTTTTGTACTTCTGGTATGTTTGTTTCAAGGAGTATCTTTAGTCAAAACTGAAATTCTCCACCCTTGAAAAAAAACATGGACTGCAGTAGTAGTGAACCTGAGTTTGAATCCCGCTCTGCTCCTTATTTTCTGGAGCAGTTCCTGAGCTTCCTTGGCTGTGTTTACATGATGAAAGATGATAACGCTTTACAGGGCAACTGCAAGAATTAAATTAGATTACATGCACAAAACCTTCCATCACACAATACAAGCTAAATGTTTTAACTGTTTTGACAGAAGAAGAAGAACAATATATTGTTGTAATGTATTGGGTTTTCTTTTAATCCTTTCTAAATAAACTTTCATAAACAGAACAGGGTAAATGAGAAAAATGTACACTCAGATTTTTTAAAATGGTAGTTCTAATTAATTCTTCAGAATTGTATAATATTATCATTCAATCTTTGGACTCATTTTAAAAGTGTATAAACTTGTAAAATTCAAATTCCTCATTTTTTTCAGTGGCTTTCAGCCTTCAATTTACAGTACACTAAAGAATAAATTTTGGTGCAATTATGAGTTGGCCAATCTCGTCTTCTCCTTTTTCCTGCTCTACTCCAACACAGGTGTCTCACCCTTTGTTTTGCTGAAATCATGCAAAGGCCTTTAACTTAGCATTTATCTTACTTAAAATTAGAAATTCTATCATCTTGGCATTTACTACAGTAAACACAAGAAAAGTGTTCTACTATTATTAAGTAAATGTTTTAATTCAAACATTCTTCAATTAAAGTCAAAATAAAGTCATCAAAGTTTTGCTCAGAGAAGGGCTCCATGACTGTAAAAAACCTGACTGAATTCACTCCTTTCCTTAGAGAAATAAAAAGCTCTTAGTTTCACCATGTTCAATCATCTGCCAGTTTCCCTAAATACACTTGAGTCAGATGATCTATAATCAAGAAAACAGAATAAAAGAGGGTACTGAGAAATTAGTCAATGCTCATTCAACATCTGGAAACTGACTTTCTAAATTAAAGTGAACAGAAGAATCGAGGGGCAAAATATTTTAAACCCAACTCATATGTGTTAATTTTCCCCATTCATGACATTTATTTGGCAATCTCAACTCCAAGAAATAGGCTGTGTGCACTAATTTTTTCCCCACCCACCTCTTATCATACACAGACAAGAGAAACTATTTTAAGTGGGTGTAATGATTTGGTTTCAGGCATTTCAAAATCCTCCACCACCTGCACAGGAAACTCTGACTGAAAACCAGGCAGGGGCCCTCAGAGCAGCATCCAGGACATGGCAACATGCCCAAAGGTTGAGTCTGGTTACTAGATGGTCACATGAAATCAGCAGTGGGAACACAGTACTCCCAGTGAAAGGCACATGACACACTTTCTTGTCAATAGAGGTTTGCAGCCAGATTCAGGTTGCCTCTTAACCTGCTTGCAATTCTAGGATGCAAACTGATTCAGTGTTGAATTCAGTTTAATATTGACACTATCTCATGAGTGTCTACTATGAATCAGCCACTTGTATTAGCTGTATTGAGGATACTTGTATAAAGCTGAGGAAAACAAACTCTAATCGCAAGAAGTCCTACAGACCAAGAAGGAAAAAGATGGATAAATAACACCATACAATGAGACAAGTACCAAAACAGTGACATATTAAGTACAGATGAAAGAGAAACAATCTTATCACAATGCATAAAAGAGGTAAAGTTTGAGTTAGGCTTTGAAGAATAGGTAGGGGCTTTCCAGTTAGACAATGATGAAGCAAATTCTAGACAAAAGTATATCATGATTAACAGTATAGATTCAGAAAATGTATTTGGAACATTTGGAGAGGGACCAGTAGTCTAATGTGCTAAACTATGAACAATGACCTCGAACATGAGCTGAGGAGAAACATAAAGAGCTGATAAATTTAGTCCAATGTTAAGAAGTTAGCATGTCTTGCTGCAGAGAATGTGGGTTTTAATTAGAAGGCTGAGGAAACACATTTTTGTTTGCAAGGCAGTATGACATAGTGGTTAAGTATACAGGTTCTAAAGTTAGATTGCCTGGTTCAAGTATCAACTCTATCACTCAGGAGGTTTGTGAACTGGGGCAAGCTCCTTGACCTCTCTGCCTCAGTTTGTTCTTCTATAAAATGAGAATTTTAATAATACCTACATTACAGAGTTGTTGAGAGGTTTATAAATTAAAATAGAATAGTGCTTGGCATAATGTAAGCAACACAAAGTGTTGGTTATTGTTATTTTAGAAAAATAAAGATGTTGTGGAGTATGAAACCAGAGAAGGAAAGATTACAGTCAAGGATTTCAATTAGGAAGCTAATGAAAACTGTATCTGTAAAAATTAAATGGATTTCTAAAGGCATTTATCTATACAAATATCCAAATAACTATGTACCATATAAACAGCACATAATACAAAATATGTATACGTAAAAAGTTACTATTCATACATTCCAAATAAGATACGTGTGTGTGTGTGTCCAAATCTCTTAGGCAAGCTACTAGATATGCCAGGTTACAACTTACACACACAAATATACTCCCCATAGACAACCTAGTAGGTATTGTGTGTATAAACGCGATTTAAAATTTAGTAACTTGGAAAGTAGATGACTGAAAAGGATGAATGCTTCTTTCTTCTTTTTACATGAGGGGACTCACTCAGAAGGAGGAACAAGGAAAATTATGTACCCCTTTCTTGACAATCTTCCTGTCCTAGTGTTCAAGTTCAGCAGGAATAAAGGAAGCACACTGTTCCCATCTCTTTCTGCCCAGAAAGTCCCAATTACTGGAAAAGCTTCAGAAATCTTTACCCAAAAAAATCCATTTAAAATCCCAAAATTCTATTTCTCAGAAAAATAATATTACTCTTCAGTTTAGAAATAACATCCAGGCCTCAGAGTGCTATAGTGTCATTATTTCTAAAAATAAACTGAGCAAACCAAAGTCTTGAGGTCAGTTTTAAATAATGTGCTGCAGCAACTATATAAGCAAGTGGCCCCACTCCACCCCACTGCAGGCAATGAGTTCCCCGAAAGGCTAGGCCTGCTTCTCCTTTTCTCTGGTGTGCACATCTGCAGAGAGCTGGCAGCGGTTAACTGGACAGGCCTCCAAGCCAGAAGAAACGGAGCAAAGACCTTCATTCTTTGTTGATTGCCTTTGGTAAGGCACCCGGAGACAGCAAACCAATGAAGGGGAGATTCTCCAAACCAGAAGATTTTCCAAATGGCATCTCAACCTATCTCCCAGGATTCCCCACCATCGTGTGTAGGAGCCCTTGATACCCCTTATATCATTTGAACAGGTATATAACTTACATTCCAGATTTTAAAAAAGGAAACTCATAAACCCAGGCGGCAGTAATAGGTCTATAAATTGTGAAAACAAAAATAGGTAATATTGTAAAAGGTGTGGAGATATTTTAATTTATGTCAATATAATCATGAAAATTAACCATTAGAATAAAAATAGGTATCTTTGAACACTAGGAGAGATAATATTTTCTCAAACTTTCTTTGAAAATTATAATTAAACAAATAAATTACATAAACAAATAATGAATGAATGCCAAATCACTAAAATGTACTGTACTTGATTCTAAGCAACATCTTTGACAGTAATATGTAAATTACCTTTTATCTTGAAAGTAATGAAAAGAATTTATCAAAGTGTTTTCAAATAACAAAGATACCTTCTGGTGTACCTTCGTAATGTCAGTCTCTGTAAGTTTCCTCAAGTATCCGTAAATCCATCCATAAGCAAGATACTAAAGAGAATAGTTTGCTTTTCCTCTTTTGCTAACAAAATTGCCAAAATCTTAAATTATTTTTCTTTAGAAAAATATAATTCTACAATAATTCTAATAATAAGTTATTATTCCATAACAATTCTAATGTTTCTTTGGGATCTTTCATTTTCTTAAAAGAGGATTTTTATTGCCCCTTTGAGAAATTTACCTTTTAATTTAAGAAGGAAGTACACAGATTACTTCTGGAATCATTTTCTTCCCTGAGTAATTAGGGGTTTGGGAAATTAAATCTGCAAAAGTTTTGAGCCACAAACCAAGTATCTAGAGCCTTATAAGACCCTGAATTTATTTTTAATATGATCATCGAGAAAAAAAGCTTTCAGCCCTGATTTATCAATAAAAGAATAATTCTCATCCATCTGGTCAGTGTGAAATTTTATGCCACAAGTTTTTAAACGTTATTTATTTAAACTGTATTTATTTACTATTTATTTATTTATTTATTTATTTATTTATTTATTTATTTATTTATTTATTTATTTATTTTAGAGAGACAGAAGTGAGTGGAGGAGAAAGGCAGAGGGAGGGGGAGAGAGAGAATCTTAGGCAGACTCTACATTCAGTGTGGGAGCCCAATGCAGGGCTTGATCCCACGACCTCGGGATCATGACCTGAGCAGAAATCAAAAGTTGATGCTCAACTGAATCACCCAGGTGCCCCATATGTCACAAGTTTTAATGCAAACATACTATGCTCCTTTCTTGTTTTCAATATGTATGCATACACACACACGCGCACGCATGCACACGCACACACACACCAAATTCATCCAATGATTCTCTCTTAAAATAAACTACCCTTAGAGCACCTGGGTAGCTCAGTCAGTTGAATGCCCTACTCTTGATTTTGGCTCAGGTCATGATCTTGTGGTCTGTGGGTTCAAACCCCACATTGGGTTCTCCACTGGCAGTGCAGAGCCTACTTGGGATTCTCTACCCCCTCTCTCTCTGTCCCTATCCTACTTGCACTCTCTCTCTCTGAAAATAAATAAAATTAAAAAAATTTTTTAAATAAGTAAAGAAAATTTTAATAAATAAATAAATAATAATAAATAACATAAGTGGAAGAAAAAAAAAAGAGTTTCACGATACCAAACTCCAGGATTAATGGATAGAAGTTTCTCATAAGGGGAAAAAACTGATTCTGTATATAATATGTTGGTCAAATTTACTGGGGAACTAGCCAGGAGCACCAGTGTTCTCTTTTTGAATCAGTTTCTATTGTCACTTTTCCTAAACTAAGCACAAGAAATTAACAGTCCTTCCCTTTTTATGGCCTTCCCTCATTTAAGGGAAACAAGTTCATCAGTCCTCATGTTAGATTTTCAGCCATGTCTTAAAGGAGAGGAAAATGTATTTTAGAACCAGTAATCATTTTACATGTTCACAGGTAATTTGTTACAAATCATTGATTATCTGTGATCAATAACAGTAGCAAAACCTCTAACAGTACAATGTCCACAGAAATGGGTGATATATAAATGTTTATTGACTGCATAAACATCAACTGGCCTGTCATTTTATGTGGCCTGTGGTCACAAGCCATCGTCTTTTATTTTATTTTATTTTTTTACATTTATTTATTTTTGAGAAACAGAGTGAGACAAAGAGTGAGTGGGGGAAGGGCAGAGAGACAAAGAGAACAGAATCTGAAGCAGGCTCCAGGCTCTGAGCAAGAGGTCAGCACAGAGCCTGATGAGGGGCTCGAACCCACAAACTGTGAGATCATGACCTGAGCCGAAGTTGGACGCTCACCCGACCGAGCCACCCAGGCGCCTGACAAGCCATCGTCTTAATAGCAAGCCAGATCATCAATAAAATTCAATTCAAAAGGTTTAACCAACTAGGATAAAAAAATTGATAGCCTAAAAAATTGTCAGTCCCTTTTTCAGGAACACCAATGGCTGGAATGGACCAATGGACATTTGCCTCCAAATGTGCCCCAGAATTAACAATGGTCCTACAAAGGGTAATAAAACAGTCTGCCACAATTAAGACCAAGTTTGTCTTGTGCTTAAGCAGTAAATCAGGTCTCTAAAGCTTTTCATCTGGTGTGTGCTTTGTAAGAAATAAGAAACTCAACAATTCCTTGAACACCTACCCACCAGCTGAAAAAGGGTAGCTTCTGACTGATCTTGTCAATGACATAAAAGCAGCCAAATACAAATGGGATATATTTATTCTCCTTTTACTCTTAACATGAAATACTAAATCTTTAGGCATTCTACCTGTTTCCTCCACCACTTCTTGGCTCAATCATCCCAGAGAGTCTCATATAAACTGTAGTTTTTAGGTGCTTTTATGTTACAAAATAATATAGGAATTAAAGCTTCTAAAGCAGTATGACAGAGTAACACCTACACTTACAAATTGAAAAACCACACCGGAAAAAAAAAAAAAAAAAAACCTCATTCAATTAAATAGACAGTTGTACCTTACCAAATAAAGCAATGATCAGGTAGATCAGGTTCAGCAAAGGCAAAATACTTAATTCTCTTAATTATTAAATAACTGACTTCTATGGTTGCTAAAACTTAACAAATATTCCAGAAGATTCTATACTACAGCATCAGCTATCAAAACTATGTCTATTCCAAAGCTCTTGCCATCCAAAAGCTGCATGAGGCACACTAAGTGGATCTTTTATGTTATGAATCTGCTAAACGTGTGCCCTTCACAAGGTGGTATGTTCTCAGAATTTCATCTGGGAAACAACCTTACTCAAAAGAACTTGAAAGCGCTGGGGAAATGGAGGGTCATTGTCCTTTCTAATCATGTCCCAGTATTTAAATATGTGAGAATAAAACACCTTTCCACCATTTTCCACTTAAATAACATAGTTTTTACTACATGAATTTGACTTTAGAAATAGCACTGTAAACCACCTATTCACACAATTATCTTCTCTACAGAGAGGTTTCTAAAACCCATGTCTCTAGCCTGACCTCTCCTCTGATTTCCACACATCTTCAGCTGCCAGAGGTATACCTTCATATGACTGTCCTATGAGGCACTTCAGAAACATCCTCCACAAAGCAGAACATACATCTTCCAGTCCCTGCTGCCCAAACCTGCTCCTTCTCCGTTTACTCCTTGCTTTCCTTCATTCAAGTATTCTGTCCCAGAATGACAACTTTCCAACCCTGAAATGCCTCTCTCAAACTCACCTCACCTTTGCTTTCCAACTTCCAGTGCCCTAAGCCACATCATCAGTGTTTCTTGCCTGAACAGTTAAGGTGGATTTATAACACTGTCTTCAGTCTGTTTCAAAATTGGTCCTCTACTAAAAAGTGACCATGGAAGAAAAAAAGAAAAGAAAAAAAAAAGTTAACATATAAAGAGAATGATGAACACATTTGAAAAAGAAATAGTTAAATGGATAAACAGAAGAAGAGGATGGGAGAAGTGGAAAAAAGGCTCTTCCTCAATCCCTATTGCTTTTCCTGTGCACCTTCAGCCTTAACCTGAACGAGAACAACACTGTCTGGTGTGGGTGTGTATAACTGGGTCTGCGATCATCTCGAGTATTTGCCAAGTATTTTAAACAAATGTAAACTGTGTGCTGAAAAACAAGCTGAACCATCAATACTGAATGCTTCCTGGTAGTATGACAAATACTGTGGTACCTTGATTAGGTCCTTAGCTGCTGAGGTTCTGGAGGTGGCTGGATCTCACAGAGGCCTTGTCCAGGAGTTGTGAGCTGCATCAGCTCAAGTCTTCTCAGCAAAGGTCATACCTGCATCTATTGATGCAGTACACAGGTTTAAACACCAAGTGCCTTGCCTAAAGGTGTGACAATGTTGACAGGCCAACTCCACACTAGAGCCTACATAAGATAGACTGAGACCTTTCTTGAGATGAATTACAGTTCTAACTCCTGACACCGCCGGTCCATTTTCACACTCCCTCACAGATGTTGATCCAGAGATAATTCCCCAATAACCTTCCTTTATGCAAATCTCCACCTCAGAGTGTTCCATGGGGAACACAACTGAAGACTCAAAGCCTATAAAATTCTATACAAACCAGTCACTCCCTATCTGTCCAACCTCATTTCATTCCACTCTCACTTTTGCTTGTTATATCCAGACACACTACTACCTTTTCCTCCATCATGCCCTTCTTATTCTTGCCTCAGGGACTTTACACTACTTTTCCCCCTCTGGCTTAAATATTATCTTCCTGGCTTTTTCCATGGGTAGATCCTTCTATCATTCAGGCCTCTGTTCAAATGTTACCAAACACATCTTTTCTTACTACTCTTTCTCAAGCAGCTCTACCAAGTGGAATCTACAAGATTCAATCATCTACAAGATGATTCTTGTTAATCTGAATAAAGTCACATCACCCCACCATGTCTATTGTCTTCATCGCATTGAATACAATCTGAAGTTATCAATGTGTTTATTTGATTACCTACTTAAAAGAAATTTGTTCTCATCTCCTACCATCTTTTCATTCTCACTAACATATTAATTTCTTAAAGGCAGGGAATTTGTCATGTTCACCACTGCTTCTCCAAAATCTAGAAAAGTGCTAAGCACATAATGGGTGCTCAATTATTATTGGTTGAATAAATGTCAAAGCTGCTGCATAGGAATTAACATGAACTTAGTTTGAATACCAAAAATACCATGGTGGGGAAAGGGGTAACATGGGAGAACATCCATGTAAAAATGACAACATGAAACCAAATCAAAATGGTAGGACGAACCAAAGGTAGTTAAACCAAAGAAAAGAACATAACCTTATGAAGTTCAAAATGTGTTGACCAAGAAAAGCAACAGAGGATTCTGAATACAATTCAGCATGACTTACAACTCATCTCCAATGCAACCTCACCCCCACTCTTGAATTCATAATGGTAAAGGTGCTGAAAAAATTCTGAGAAGAACAAAAGGTCACAGGTGTATCTACTATGGCCAATAAAACATCTCATTTGAATTCCTAGAGCATCTGGCAAGGACTGTATGGGGGAGGGTTCCAGGAAATTTAAGGGAGTGATCTGTGAAATAATGGGAAGTGAACTCCCAGTTGTGAGAATGAAGGTCCTCCTGAGCAGATCTGTGCCTATGCTAAACTCTAGTCCTGTGTCTCCAGTTATTACCTTGGAAAAACTGAAGCATAAGACTAACTGGAAGCACTATTATTACTGAATAGCCAGAGTTATATTTTTCAAAGTGTCTACTGAATGGCTTCCCAGGCAACTACTTTATCTTTTTGGAATGTAAGCAGATGATTAGACTTCTCCCCTACTTTAAAATAGCTAATTTTTTCTTACTAATGTTGGACAATTTCCAAATCAGTCCTAAGCAGGCTTTAATTTGAACACTATTCATTGATTTTACTATGCACTGTGTATTATGTTATACGCATAAGCTACTATGAAACCAAAATTCAAGAAATGCAGTTCTGTATATATTAGTTTCCCCATAGTATTGGGTCAGTTCCTCTCTCTGAATACTTCTCTATTTGATAACAGTAATAGATCACACAGGAAATAAGAAAGGAACCGTTTGTGCATGCCCTGAGACACAAAACCCTTAGGCATAAAATGAGAGCATTTTGCTGCACTAAAGAAATTATTACTACAAGCACAGAATAATGAAGATACACAATTATCTTGGGATTTACAACCAGAGTATTTTTTAATAAAATGTTCCATATGTGCAACAACTCAAATGCATCAAGGCAATTCACCATTGCTGTCACAAAAAAAGATACTCTTAAAGAATGGAACATTCTCCATTGAAATAAAGACATAGATTATCCATTACAACACTCAAAAACTGGAAGACTGATAACCCTCATGCTCTGCACAATTTCCCAGGCTTAAGTGTCATACCTGCTCCACCAACAGTTTAGGACACGAAGGTATGTACTTCATGATAAGGTTAAAGCTAACTATGCCTTTTGAATTGGAAAACTGGGTGGAAAGAAATCTGATGGTGGGAATAAAGGCAATGCCATCAAGCTGAATAGATTTTCCTGGGCTACAGTCATTTTGTGGCTGTATCCACGTTTAAAAAGATTTACAGATATTCCTGAATGGCTGGGGAAATCCCAATTACATTTGCCACGCCACTTAAATGGGTGGTGAAGGAAACTGGCCAAATTACACAATGACTCTTTTGTGAAGTGTAGCCAATGAATATAATTCTGTTTTGTGTTTTAATGAAATTTTCTTCCTACTCCTGAGAAAAGGACAAAGAAAAATAGCAATACATGAGAAGAATAAAGTCAACCATGAAACGATTACATAAGCGCAACTTAAAATGCTGCTGAGGAAATCACTGAATAATTGAAGAGTCCTTGCTAAGTGACTCAATCTTCAACCTCTTGTTATCTACAAAAAAATTATCTCTACACTCAAAATTCTTCATTCATTCCAGATGCTCTGTCTCTATATAAGAGTTTCTCTGTTGACCATATTCTTCCATTTGTACATCAAAATACCAATTCTACCCTATCAGAAAAGGATGAAAACAAATATCTTTAGACCTCCTCATAAAACATATTTAAAATAAATAATATCAGACTACATCAAAATAAAAATCTTCTGCACAGCAAAGGAAACAAAACTAAAAGATAACCTACTGAAAGGGAAAAGATATCTACAAATGACATATTCAACAAAAGGTTAGTATCCAACTTAGAGAACTTATTCAAATCAACACCCCAAAAAACAAATAATCCAATTAAAAAATGGGCAGAAGACATGAATAGACATTTCTCCACAGAAAACATCCAGATGGCCAATAGACACACGAAAAGATGCTCAAATCAATCATCATCAGGGAAGTGTAAATCAAAACTACAGTGAAATATCAGCTCATACCCGTCAGAATGGCTAAAATCAGTAACACAAGAAACAAATATTGGTGAGGAAGTAGAGAGATAGGAATGCTTATGCACCATTGGTGGGAATGCAAGCCAGTGCCACCACCGTGGAAAACAGTATGGAGGCTCCTCGAAAAGTTAAAATTAGGACTACTCCATGATCTAGGAATCCCACTATTGGATATTTACCCAAAAAGTATAAAAACACTAATTCAAAGGGATACATGCACTCCTATATTTACTTCAGAATTATTTACAATAGCCAATTATGTAAGTAGCCCAAGTGTCCGTGGATAGATGGATACAGAAGATGTGACATATATATATGTATAGATAGATAGATATAGATATAAATAGATATACATACATATGTATCTCATATATATACATACATATACATATACACATATGTATCTCATACGTGTGTGTGTATAATGAAATCTTGCCATTTGTAAAAACATGGATGGAGCTAGAGAGGATAATGTTAAGCAAAATAAGTTAGAGAAGGAAAAATACCATACGATTTCACTCATATGCTTAATTTAAGAAACAAAACAAACAAGCAAAGAGAAAAAGAGAGAGGTAAACCAAGAATCAAACTCTCAACTATAGAGAACTGATGGTTATCAGAGGGTAAGAGGGGATAGAAAATGGCTGAAATGGTTGATGGGAGTAAGGAATGCAATTGTTGTATGATGAGTATAGTGTGATGTATGGAATTGTTGAATCGCTATATTGTACATCTGAACCTAATATAACACTATATGTTAACTATACTAGAATAAAAATAAAGATAAGTAATATCAATTTGATAATAGTCATTAAATAAAGATGTCTATAATCTTTAGTGTGTCACCTTGAGTAATACTAAATTTTGATAATTTATATTAATACAGTGTTAATTCCTATTGCACTAAATATTATACAAAACATGCATGCACAAAACGTCAGTGTATATACTAATATATTTCCTGCATACAAGTGTATAAATTTTACATTATCCATAGGAATATTATCTTCATCGACTATGATTTAAAACAAAGTTTGTTTTCAAGTTCTATTAATACAACTTGCAGAACTGCTTTATGATGATCTTCATCAAGTCACCGGGTTCATGAAAACTTTTACTTCCTTACTCAGGAAGAAACCCATAGGGCATCATTTAAACTCCCTCTGACCAACAGGAGATGTGAAAAATAAATAAAACAAATATGTAGCAGTTGGTTATAAACTGATTCTTGAGCTAATCTTCCTACCAATACCATCTACAGAATAGAACAATGGGCAAGGAAGATTCTGAGTAAGGGGTCAGGATAAGAAACAGTCTCTTTGGGTAGCAGTCCTTCCCAGTGTAGTTTCATTATGTTGTCAGAAGCAACATTTGTAAAGTTTATGGGCTCCAAAGCTCCCATAAAAAATTCCTAGGAGGCCAGCCTGGAAGTCAGGAGAGCCGAAGACAGACTTAACTAGTTTGGCTAAATTCCAACATGTTAACAGATTTTTTTTTTTTTTTTCTGAGACTTTACTGGTATAAGGTATTTGGAGATGATGTAATAAAATACTACCTTTTATTGGTAACTTCAGTCAAGCTCCTGCTAAAGATCAGCTACTCACTTCCCAACATTCAAATACTCCACTGCTTCTGATCCTTGTAGAGAAAATGGAAACATCCAGCAAAAGCAAGTGGCAGAGGAGAAAGAATTAATGCCTTATTTCCTCTCTCCTTGAATCTAATTGTTACTCATAATCCCTACACTCCACCTGGGATGGTTTTGAAAGCTCATGGGGTTCTACTGGAAATTTTTGCTCAGGATCTAAGAATTTAAAAGTTTGTCCTATTAATTCTAAGGTTGGTTACGGTTATAGCCAAATGTAAGTACAAAAAATAAAACAGTATATCAGTAAATTTTTTTTTCATTTTTTTAGATGAAAACTGTTTAGGGGTTAATCAAAGGAAATGTTTCAGACTTTCGTATGCTACCTAAATAATATATTTTTCTTAAATGTTTATTTGAGAGAGAGCTCAAACATGCAAGAAAGAGTATGAATGTGGAAGGGGTGGAGAGAGAGAGAGGGAGAGAGAGAATCCCAAGCAGGCTCCAGGCTGTCAGTGGGGCTCAATCCCATGAACCACAAGATCATGACCTAAGCTGAAATCAAGAGTCAGACACTTAAATGACTGAATCACCCAGGTGCCCCCTAAATAATATTTTAATACCTACTAAACTGAACCCAATTAGGAAGACATTATCTGCTACAAAACCATTCTATTAAGCATCCCAAAGCTAAATGAAAATGAGGGTTTTTTTTTAAATTTTTTTTAATGTTTATTTATTTTTGAGAGAGAGGGAGACAGAGCATGAGTTGGGAGGGGCATAGAGAGAGGGAGACACAGAATCAGAAGCAGGCTCCAGGCTCTGAGCTGTCAGCACAGAGCCCGATGCGGGGCTCGAACCCATGAACTGTGAGATCATGACTTGAGCCGAAGTCAGACGCTTAACCGACTGAGCCACCCAGGCACCCCAAAAATGAGTTTTCATGTATTCACTATCATCACTTTTATTTACCAAGCAAAAGTCAAAATTCTCTCCCTCTATATACAAATCTCTCACGTGTACTAGGCTTTAAAAACCTTACATGAAAATAAAAGATCCATTCATTATCCACATCAAGTAATTAGTTTACCTGGGATCGGTGGATTAATCTAGGCATGTAAGAATCAGCCAATCTGTCCAGAGAATGGAAATGCCATATGATATCAACCGACCTCAAACTTTAGGAGTTTTCTGACCTCTAGACCAATGGAGCACAGAGATACATTAAAGTCTTCAAGAAAACGAAGATCTAGTTTCTTACCCACTACTGATTTATTAATGAATCGTTAATATAAGCTTTCATTAATGCTTTCAGCTCTTGTAATGAAGCTTCTCTTCAAGTGCCACCACTAAGTTTGTATTTTGAGAAGTTAATAGTCAAGAATAAGAGGCAACCTGAAACGCTCTAAAAAAAAATACTTCATTTCTCAAAAAGCAGGCATTATTATGAATGAAAACCTCAACATCTGGGTATACAAGGGGCTCTTCTTTGGGGAATGTGGGTCACATGCTCATAATCCTCAGTGAGAAGGAGCTAGTGGCATTGATTCTAATACCTGTCAAGGGAATTATCCAGACCTATGGGGTATTAGACAGGAGGGACAGTTCCCTCTGCTATACATTCCATCTTACCCTGTGTTCCATGTAACCCATATATGATGAAAATAAAGTAATTTACCAGGACATTGCCCAAAATACCAAATGTTAGTTTTAATAAACTTTTCCTTATACTGCTAAACTGCACAACCTAAGGCACAATTAAATTTTGTCTTACATTGTGTTTAATTGGTTTACCTGTGTCTGGGCTCTCAACTAATTAGTAAGTTTTCTGAGGTCAGAAACTTTCTGCAAAACACTTCTCTAATATCATCCACAGCAAAGGTACATAGTGTCCTCCAAGATTATAGACTGATTCATGAATGGGTAGGCCCTGATTAGCACATAGTTGCTACAAAAATAAATGCTGTTACACATAGATTTCCAACTTTTTACTTAGAACAGGATCTATCACAACTAGAGTCATCAAGAAGAATCCTTCAACTCACTAAAATGAGTATTTATTTTGATAAGATCTCAAATGAGCAAAATAGAATGCTCCTCCAAATCACCCAAGCTGAAAAATAAAGGACAATAATACTACTGCAAGTTTGGACTTTGTGGGATGAGAAGATACATAAGAAGAATGATAAAGATAGAGACACTAAATGAAAAAAATGTATGGGAAGGCCAGGAGGAACTTGTAAACTATTCACTATCCAATCTCCACATTTCAAATACTATCTATATACTGACAAGCCCAAATTTATATATCCAACCCTGATCTCTCCTCTGAATTCCAAAGGATTTCTAAGGGTCAGCTCTCTAGTTCTACTTGAAAGTCTAACAGTTATGCCAATTTAGCATGTCCAAACTTAGCTCTTGTTCTTTCCCTCCAAACTGATGATTCTTCAGTTTTTCCTATCTCAGTAAATAACCCTATCCTTTATGTTGCTCAGACCAAGTCTCATCCCTGACTCCTCTCTTTCACTAGTACCTCATATCCAATGGTCAGCAGCTCCTTTTGGCTCTGCTTTCAAAATAGAACCAGAATCCAGTCACTTCTCACCACCTCCACTACAATCACCCAAGTCCAAGCCAACATTATGTCTCTTCCTAGATCAGTGCAGAAGCCTCCAATTTGTCTCCCTGCTCCTGCCCTTGCTCACTTCAGTCTTTGTTCAACACAGCAGCCAGAGTAATCTCACTACAACCTACTCAGGTAATATTCCTGCACACAAAACCTTCCCAAGGCTCCCCATCCCACACAGCATAAAAGACACAGGGATTGCTATGGTCTATAGTACCCTACATGATCTGTACCTGCCCCTTGTTCAACACACACTTTACCTCACTTATCACTCTCTCTCTCTGACTCACTCTGCTCTAAACACACCGGCCTCCTCGTTGTACCTTGAATATACTGGGCATGCTACAAACTCAGGATCTTTGTACTTCCTGATCCTTCTGCTTAGAAAACTTCCCACAGGTATATCCATGGTTATTCCTTTACCTCTTTCAGAACTTTTCCTCAATATGCCATACTAAGTGAAGTCTTTCCTAACCATCATATTTAAAATTGCAATCCACACCCCTTGACAGATACATACACATGCTTATACACATCTACACTTTAGTTCCCTTCTGTGGCTTCATTTGTTTCCACAGTCTTTACTACCATGTCACATACTTAAATTTTACTTAGGACTAAAAATGTAAGCTCCTTGAAGACAGGCATTTTCTTCTATTTTTATCCCTGCTGTATCACCAGAAACTAGAATGATGCCTGGCACAGAGTAAGCAGTCAATTACCATGTGTTTAATAAGTTAGTGGCCCCACTAAGAAACAAGCAGGAGGAATTAATGTCTCTACACAATCACTCAAAACAGATTTCAGTCATCTCCTCTGTCCTCTTACGGGTTATCATCCACCTTACTAATAATCTATTAACAACAGCTATTACATAGTATTTATGCAGTCCATGAGCAATCCCTACTTCATCACAGATAAGACAAAATAAACACAGAAGCAATTCAGTTATAATAGCTAACATTTATGACTACTTACAATATACCAGGCACTGTGCTAATCACTTTAATAGATTAGTTAGTCCTTACAACATTCTAAGCCTCAAGTTTCCATGACTTACTTTCTTTTTAAAAGGAGGAGACTGGGGCTCAGAGACTAAGAAATCTTAACATGGCTAGGAAGTGAAATAACCAGCATTTGAATTCAGGTCATCTATTCACAGGCCATGTTCTTAACTCCTGCATCTAACAGAAAGATGGTTCCATCAGGATGTACAGAAAAGGTAACGTGTAAGTATGTTTTGAGGTAGTCTGAAAAACAGCCTAATAAGAAATAACACTTGGATGTACAAGGAAGCACAATGTTCCTAACATCAAAGGAGTCTGGATTTGGTACAGGAGGCAGGAGGGACCTGTTGCATTGAACCAGGTAGTCAGTGATACACACTAAAAGTCTCTCCAGTAAGGAAAAGGACTCTTGTCTGAAGATTGTGAAAAGGTTGAGGAAAAAAAAAAGGAAAGCAAAACTCTACATATGGCAATATGAATGTGCAAGAGCATGAAGACCAAAATGAATGCATTCATTTTGTGCAACCGCTGTAAGTCTCCTATGCTCCAGGCACTGTCACGGGTGTCAGGGACACTACAATTAGACAATCCCTGTACTTAAGTTCATCTCCTGGCAAAAGCAGTTGAAGGGGAATGATTAAAAAGCCAGACTGAATAGGCCAGACGATGCTGAGGGAGTTTACTGTAGAACAGTAAAGAAAGAGGTTAATAGATACAAAGGGAAGTGACTCTGGAAGATTTTGAGAGCTACAGGAGTTTTAATTTGATTGTTAAAATATATTCATTATAGGTTTCTGAGGTACACAATAAATATCTATTGAATGAAAGAGCACTATAGTAAAATGCATTCAAATCCCTAGACTAAAAGCTATTTTTCTCCTTTCTGTATTTGGATAACTACTGCAAGAAAGAAAATCATTTCTTAGCATCTCTCAGCCCACCGATAATCTTGGAAAATATGAGGATTTTTTTTTCTTCATATACAAGACCAGTTCTTATGAGAAATGACTCATAATACCTCTGTGTTTTGAAATACCTACAAAAAATTCCAAAGGATAGTTGATTTCTCCCCTGGAAAGAACCCCCTCAAACGAAGTCTGTGGAATTTATCAAATAGACATTTTTTTCTTCAATTAAACTCCTAAGAACCACTGCAGAATTCATAGGCTAAAAAAACTTATGTTCTCTTTCCTCCTGCTCACAAAAATAGGAAGCCACAACGTTTAACCTCCTAGGTCACAAAGGAGAGATCATTTATAAATGGTAATATTCACTCACTATCTATACCCAATACTTTCATTTGACTCTTTCCTCATACACTAACTTGGATGTAAGACTACAGATTTTTCTGTGCCTCAGTTTTATCAACTATACAACAGGAATCACAACAGATCTACATGGTAAGGTGTCTGTGATAATTTAGTGAATACATGCATACAATAGTGCCTGCTCTACTGTAAGCACTCAACAAAAACCAACTATTATTATTATTATTATTATTATTACACACATTTTTATTTTTCTATTAGTGGTTAACATTTAAATTTACAATATATTACAAATATGTTTACTGCTAAAATAATTCAAGCAGGGACGCCTGGGTGGCTCAGTCAGTTAAGCCTCCAACTTCGGCTCAGGTCATGATCTCGCAGTTCCAGAGTTCAAGCCCTGCATCGGGCTCTGCGCTGACAGCTCAGAGCCTGGAGCTGCTCCAGATTTTGTATCTCCCTATCTCTCTGCCCCTCCCCTGATCACACTCTGTCTCTCTCTCTCTCTCTCAAAAATAAATAATAAACATTTAAAAAAATAAAATAATTCAAGCAGTATAAGAAAGAAAAGTAAACATAAAACTCCCATCTTCTTCACCCTTAACTCCCACTCTCCTAAAACGTATCACTGTCTGCATGTCCTTCCAAACGTATCTGGTGACAGGAAACATAGCTATGTACCCATTTTCTTCTTCATTTATATAAATTAGATCATGCTACATAAACTAATTTGCAATCTGTTTTTCTTTCATCTACATAATCAGATGTAAGTCTCCTATGCTATAGGCACTGTAGGTGTCTTATAGGTGTCTTATATACCTTTCCATGTATATTTATATCAATTTTTTAACATGGTAGTAATAATCTGGATGCACATATGCCATGACTTACTTAGTCTCCAACTTATAGACATGGATGTTGTGTCCAGTTTTTGCTATTACCAAACAATGCTTCAAGAAACATTTTATATGTGTACACACAAACTTCTGGGATTATATCATTCTAGAAGTGTGTCTATTGGTTTAATGGCTGTATCTGTATTTCAATTAGATAAGATAGTGCCAAAGTACCTCCAGGAAAGGATATACCTACCCCGGTGGTATATTTTTAAAGTCTTACATTAATCGAGGAAGAATAGAAATATAAGGATTCTACCAAGTAAAGAAATATGATATGATCCCTGGGCTTATCTATTGGTACAGGCAGTTTTAGGAGATTAAGGAACCAGCCTGAACAGATTAGAGGCACAGAGGATGTTTTCTAGCAAATAGCAGACGTAGAGCTATATCTCTAATATGCCATGAAATTAAAGCAAACACCATCATGTAAAATCCTACTTTTATTCTGCTTATCTGATATCCTTTTCTTATTTTAATTATCCATAACACTACTTACTTTTACTACCAAGATGTAACTTTCCAGACAACCATATTCTCTGAGAAATACATTGACATATTTAAGTACTGTAGATTCCTTTGGATATTATGTCATTAATGCTCAAGCACACAATCTAAGGTTTATTAAGAGGTTAACTCTGACCTATCAGTCTAAAACTTCTAGAAGACAGGTGATACTACTACATTCCTTCCCCTCCCATTCTGCCCTACTTTCCAATCCTCCTCATGCCTAAAAAGTGACTGAACCCAAAATCATCTTATTTCCATCCCTGACAAAGATAATAAGATTTACGGGAAATAAAAGACTAGCCCCATATAAAACAAAAACAAAGCACACCACGGGGACTCTGATATAGTTATATAGAGAGCATACACAAAATATCTTGAATGTGGAGACCAAATTGTTATGATGCAAACTTAAATTAAGAAACTCATTCCTATGGATCTGCATTCATTAAAAATATTTCATGTCTTAACTTGTGTTTTGAATCAAAGGCACAAAGTTTTAGGAACAGATTTATGACCAAGAGACAGTCATTCTTTTAAGAAAACACTAAGCACTTTTAGAATGCAAATGTTGAACTATGAGTCACGTTAAGAAGCTAGTTCTACTGTTTGTTTATTTCATTACAAACGACTATGTACTTAGGCATCCAACATTCCTGCTTTTCCATAATCTTTCCATCTGGTACTTTTTGCATATTGGATTTTACAAAATTATTTCTATGGAAAGGCAAGCGTGTAATATCCAATGGGCAACTGAAATTGAATTTACTTCAGAGATAGTGGCCAAAGCCAGCAAAATATTGAAGCTACTTCTTATAAAACACCGTAGGAGGGGCACCTGGTGGCTCAGTTGGTTAAACATCCGACTTTGGCTCAGGTCATGATCTCACAGCTCCTGAACTCAAGCTCAGCATCGGGCTCTGTGCTGACAGCTCAGAGCCTGGAGCCTGCTTCAGATTCAGTCTCTGGCACTCTCTGCCCCTCCCCCACTGGTGCTCTCTCTTAAAATATAAATAAACATTAAAAAATATTAAAACACCATAAGAAAATCTGCCAACTTCAAACAGGCAACCATTTTATTGCCTTGTCAAAGGATTATTTTTAATAATCTCATAACTGTATGTTGCCCATCTTTGCTTTTGTCAATGAAATTTAAGTAAATTCCATCAATTTATAATAAAAGCCAAGAGGGAATTAATTGTTTCAGGTTGAGAAAATTACCATATAAATTATATATAATAATTATTTTTCCTGATTATTTTTGGAGCTGCAACATTGGTAAGAGAATAGACTCTTTCAACTCCAGAGGAGTCACTGATACTGGCTCTGTTTGCATAATTCTAAAGCCTATTCTTGTGCCACACTTCCCAGCCCTGGTAACAAAGGCTTCTCCTTCTTAGCTCTAAATAGCAGTATCAAATAACCAACTCCTTCACATCAAGAAACAACAACAAAAATAAAAACACCTCCCTCCAAACCAGACAGAGCAATGTAAACTCTGAAGAAAACACAAGGGGCCTTGGGTAAACTGTGCTATCTACCTATCGAGGAAGACCACTCAATTCCGTTTTCCCCTGATTCTAGCTGTGGGCAACTCTGTTTTCTCTGTAGAGGAGAAGAAAGTGGTCACGGCAAACTCAACTGGCAAGAGTAGGCTCAGCTGTGTCAGCTGGCATTTGGAAAAACTGGAGTGGGTAACATGCCAGGCAGCCCTTTGGATGAGCCCAGGACACTCTAGAAGGGCAGTCTTCCTACCCTCTTTGGGACTAGACTAAAGGCAGGGAACCTGATCCGGTCTTCAGCAAAGATCCAAAAGAATACATTGCCAGAATAATTTCAACTTATCAAAGCTCAACTAATAACATTTCAGTTAAATAAGGCACTCAATCATCACTTACTGATGACCCACAAAATCAGGCACTGATGAAAAATTAGCATAGAAATGGATGCATTTTTAACAATTTTGCTCCCTATAATCCACACTTCTCTTTACTGGATTAATTCTGCTAAAGCACTGTTTGCTTCATGTCAGATCCTTGTTCAAAAAGCTTCCTGTTCTCCTCAGGGGGAAGCCCTTTTGGCAATATTCTAGCATATCATTTCGAACATAAACACTCTGCGCTACCCCAGTAATTGATTTCACTATCCCCCAATGGAGCTTTTATTTGGTTTTGGCTCTGTCCCTTTGTCACCTCAACTCTCAACAAGTGGAATACTATTTACCATTTTGCCCAATGCAGGTTGGATTCTCTGGGTAGCAGACTGAGAGGAAGTTTAATATGCACGGCATTCTTTAGAGAATGCCCTGGGGATCAAAACCTGAGGAAACGGGAGGAAGGATGCAGGAACTGGGTAGAGGGAGAAGTTGAGCTATGACAGCCTCAGCCAGCACTTCCAGAAGCTCTGTGGCGAAAAAACGCTTGCTGAAATGGTGAGGCCTTTATACTCCACCTGTGACCATTCACTGGCTATTAGCCACCCTGGGAAGTGTGTGATATTGGGGGAGGTGGTGCTCTACAAAGGCAATCCCTGAAGGGGTTAACATTCCCAGCCGCTGAGAGAGCAAGAACATCTCTGAAGGGGGCTCTGGGGAGCACATCAGCACATCCACCACTCTTCCTGCTTGAACCATCTCATCCTCATGTCTTACACCTCTAGTCCACTTCTATATAATGCCTGAATACTATCACTTAATAAAACTTCAATTGTGCCATGAAACATTTCAAAAATGTAATTTTCCATTAAACTACAAGTTGCTGGAGGGTTAAGAACCATGAGTTACATCCTTATAACTTCTTTATAGAACAGGGATAAACTTTTTATATTAAAGGCCAGAGAGTAAATATTCCAGACTTTGTGTATCATATATGGTCTTTGTTGCATATACTTTTTTTTTTAAACAACCTTTTAAAAATGTAAAAACCATTCTTAGGTCATTGGCCATATAAAAACAGGCCAGATACAGTCCAGGGGTCATCATTTACCAACTTTTGCTTCAGAACAGCACTGTCAAATGGAAATTTGATGTAAACCATATATGCAATTTTAAATTCTCTAGCAGCTACAAGAAATATATGGACTCAATTCTAATGTTTTATTTAATCAAAATATATAAAAGATACGCTCACTTCAACATAGAATATAGAAATATTAATGACTATTTTACATTGTAAGTCTTTGAAATCTAGTGTGTATTTTATACTTCTATTGAATTTCAGTTTGGACTAGGTACATTTCAAGTGATTAGTCACATATAGCTAGTGGCTACCATACTAGACAGCACAGCTAAAGAATACAGGGGATGGTGTTTTGAAAAACATGAATTTGTTTATTTAAATGGCATTTACAAAGCTCTAAGCTATGGAGAATGCAAATCAATTTGTGCTAAATGTGAGAATACAAATTTAACAGGATTCAGTTTTTTTCCCTTCAGCAGCCCAGAATTTAGCTGGGGACACAGATGATATAAAAACACTTGGTGGTCTGAAAAAAGTGCTACTGTAGAATAAAAAATTAAAGGAGAGTTAAGTCTTCATTGGTCACCAAATCACTGAGAACTTCTTCAATGCAATATGGATTCCTTAAAATCACAATTTTTTAAAGTTAAAATGTTTCAGACTTTTAAAAATATTTTTCTTTCTTTAAATGCCCTCTGAATGAGAGAAATAAATTTGAGAAGCAACAAAATAACACTATGACAACTTGGTAAGAACCGCATAACCTTTCATGATGAACTGATTATTCTACTTTCTAAAAAGCATAAAATGGAAGGTATATTTCCTCAAAATACATTTCAAATGTGTGCCACAGGTGCAGCTTTCTATTTCTTATAACATCTTTTCTTTCTTTTTTTTTTTTTTAAAGACCAGGTGCTTCATGTAGCAAAATCATGTTTTCTGAAATCTCAATAGTTCAAAAGCTTTTTCCTTGCTTTTGTGCAAATTTTAGGACTCCCTAGGAAATACAATTGATATAAAAATAGCCTTAGAAACACAGTATTATTCCTAAAGAGATAAAAATTGCTTATCTGGGAATAAGAAGGGATACTAAAATGAAATTTGAATGTCTTCTACAAATAGATATGCAAGATTAGCATTTCCAGTAGGTTTCCCCCAGTAATCCAGCAAGCTTCTCATACGTTTTTTCTTAACATTTCTAGTATAAAAGTAACATAATCCGTAATTTTTTTCTTTGTGTCTACTGAAATCTCTTGGTTATAAGTTGTTTGTTTGCACTTGGGATATTCTGGCATATTTTACAACTTGTAAAAAATAAAATTTAATGTTATAAGAAAAAGGTTAAAATGTCTTAACATTTTTAATGTTATAAGAAAAAGGGAAAATTAATTTTCCTGACTAGCAAATTCTATTGACCTAATTTAATTTAAAACCCATACCTAAATGTCATTCTTAATAGAAACATGCATATTTTAATATATACTGATAGAGAATAAATACACATTTAAAATCCCATTATCAATGTGGAATGTCAATCTAATTTACTTGACATCTTCTATGCTATCTTTCTCAGACTGAAGCAGAATGGTTACTAATTTGGGGGGGGGGGGCGGGAAGCAGGGAGTAATTATACAAACTCTTGAAAAATCTCATAAAATCTATAAATCCTCCTCTCAAAAACATCCAAATTCTCGTACACACTATAAAGCCCACAATGAATCCATTAAAGTTCATTTACTTCAAATTAAGAATCTTTCCACTAAACAGTAGATCAATCAGTGAAAAATAAAGCAATGGAATTAAATGCCCAAAAAAATATTAGCAATGGGGCTTTTACAGTAGTACAAGTTAATGTCCCATGAGAATAAGTTGCTTCAATAAAATAAGAATGTCTAAAAGTTAGAGCAGGGGTCAAACCACAGCAGGAGAAACAAAAGATGACAGCAGGTCCTTTGACATTCAGTTGCTGTCACCATGCTCTGTTAGATTAGAAACAGGAGAAGTTCCAGAAATACCTCTTCCTTCATAAAAGTGCTAGATGGAGCCTAGCACTCCCTACTTCAAAAGCTTGTTCAGATGCTTTGACTCTTCTCATTCCTGCCAAATGTTGGTGCCCAGCAGCTGTGTACTCCACACTACCACTATCTGTAGTTCTTCAACCATCCAAAGGCCTTTGAACATGCCTTTAAAAGGTAGGCAGCATCGGGTTTTTATGTAGGAAACACTGTAAGCTATTCTGCCTTTAAAACTTTTAGCTCTGAACTTAATGATGTATATTGAGAAAATTCTACAATATCTTTGCAACTCTCTTGTAAATATAAATTATTTCAAAATAAAGGTTTCTAACAAAAGTGCACTTCTGAGATCATGCAGTTTTCTTTTTCTCCATAGACCTGCTTAGACTGGATTGAATTTTCTTAAAAATGATGCTGAATGGAATTTAAAGGGCATATTACATTAATCTTGTTAATAAGCCTCCCCAACACATTGAAAGGAGGTAAATAATTGTGTCTAGAATTTAAAGAAGAAAACCATTGTATCAGTCTCTGAGCAAGGCCTCAGAGAAAAGGAGCCCTGAAATAGTTGTCAGGAAGAAGTGTGCACACCTGGGTCAGAAAATACCACTGCTGAATGAGGTGAGAGGGAAGGCAAGAAGTGACTAGACCCAGGCAGTATGTCTCATGCCAAGATCAAAGCTAAAGAGAAACTATTGCTACTTTCTAAAAACTGTCCAAATTAATGGGTCATTCATAAGTAAAGAAGATGCTAATCAATTGGTAAGAGACTTTGAAATGCTTCTCCAATAGTTGAACTCAGCTGTTTTTCTATACAAAAGGACTAATTTTAGGGATGCACTTTATAGAGAGAAGCAAACTTTTATCAAGGATTTATTCAATGTTATTAAGCCAGTGATAAACATCCTTTCAAGAACTTTATGTAGCACTTATTGAATGAGTATGAACTTTTAATTAACTAGAAAGCATGTGTGGAAAAACTCCAATTCTAAATTGGCAAATTTACACTATAACATAATGAAAATGGTAAATCCACTAATAGAAGCTATCCCATTTGTGTTGGATAAAAACAAGACATTCTCTAAATGAAAATAATTTTGACTCCTTACCCATAACAAGAGAAGATAAAGTATTGGCATAAAGTTGAGTAATAAAATAAGTAAATCTAATATTGAAAAAAAAAAAACACTATCATAATAACACCTCCCAGGAAACAAAGTGATTTTATAAACTAAAAACGTTCTGAAGTGGGAAGGAAAAAACCACTGGCTATTTTAACAAACAATGTGCATTTTAGAGTGAGTTTTAAAGGATGGTATACCTAAAACTTGGGCTGGTATTTCATACTTTTTAACATTTCCTCAGTAAAATAGGTAATTGTAATAGATAGCAAGCTTAAGTTTCCATTAGTAAATAAGCTAGAAACAAAGAACTTTGATGGATTCAAATAGTATTCAAATTAGAGTTGGTATATTAGAAAACCTCTATGTAATTAACTGACTCATTAAGGCAAAGTTGCATTATAAATTATTAAGGTATATATAAAGTATTTCAGTATCCCACTGTATATAAAAAGATCAAGGCATTTTTAATGTGTTCAAAGTGACTATGTTGTTAAAATCTTTTGAAAGTTTTTCCCATCAAAATATTATTTGTACTTATGCAGGTTTTATTTGTCATGTTGCAAAACAACATGTTTTGGAATACAAGATACGTAGGTAAGGCTGCTATGTAAAATAAGTGAAATACAACAGGGGGAAAAAACATCTTGCACCATAGCAGACCTATAAGTGAAATGTGATAGCAAGCCACCATTCTTGTTGTGTTTTAAGCAAGCACATTACTGGGGTTCATAAATAGAAAATTAGTTTAGAAACTCTGAGGTAAGCTTCTTATTTTACTCTTCACTGCTTGACTCACACTGGATATCCATGCCCAGTTATGATCTCCACATCTGAAAGGGAATGCAGAGAAATAAAAAGGAAGGAAGCGCACACAGATGATGAAAGGTTTAGAAAAAGAAGAAAGATCGAAAGGACACAAGTATTCAGGCTATGAACAAAGAGCTGAGGAGATACTTTTTAACGTCCTTGAAATATATTAACTATTATATTGAGAATGGTAACCAGCTGTTCTTCATCTCTATTTAGGGCAAACCAGAAGAAAATGGCTTACAGCAATCACTGATTTCGGTTAGTAAGGGAAATCATGGAATTTTTTCCAGAATTATTTAAAATGACACAAATATTTAATTTACCTGAAGTGGTTAAGGTACAGGAGTGAGAATTACAGTCTGATTTACAATATCCTTTTAAATTCTAATTTTTACATATTCTTTATCAAGATGTATATTAAAATACATAAAGAGAACTATTAGACGTTACTGAATACAGTCAACCACTCTGAATTATAAGAGGCAATGCAAGGAAAATTGCTTTGGACCAAACCATAATGTGAGACATTGGGCAAAATTTTTAACCTCAAAATGCTTCAACTCTGTGGAAGCATTCTTCCCTAGAAGGGGATTATAGATAGCAAGATTCACCTTGTAAAAGCAATATCATCACCTTGTGATGATAAAACAAAACAAAAAAATGAGAATCTGTGTAAAGGATCTGGTATAATTTCTTAGATACATTAACATGCGCATTTAATGTCAGTTCCCTTCCATTCCCTGACAGATGCAACACGTTTTGCATTTTCCAAAAGGAACAGATAAAATATCACAAAACTTTTCTGAATTCTTGCTCTTATTATTCATAGAACTGTAAGGTAGGAAAGTAATAGTACCAACCATCAAAAATAGACCTCTCTCCAGTCTATAATTTCCCATCCTTTAATTTTCTCTCCTCTTCCTGTCTCCTTCTTACAGCAATTCAAGGGTCTGAGCCTTATTTTGAATAGCATCATGTTACTACATCACAGGAAAACTGGGATAAGCAAAAGGGCTCCACATTTCCCTTACAACTTGTCACAGCTCACTTTTTAAGTAGTCCACAGCAAGGTCAATGCTGGTATAATCTGAAGGCTTCCAAGATGTGTTACATTCAGAAAACAAAATCTTGGCATAGATTCTCCATAAGCAACTAACTCTATGAACAACTGCCAGGAATTGGGCTGCATGACTGAAGACTCTCTTTACTGACAATTAAATGAAAGCATTGCAACTCACATCTTTTAGTCTGCTATCTGTTGCCTGGTAACCGGGAGTACTTCTGCACTCTGACCACTTCACAGATGCTACAGTAAAATGATTCTAGCATGCAAATCACCTGGCAGTTTTTACATCAAGAGTGGGGAAAGTTTTCTTCACAGCTTTAGAGATAAGCTTTTTAAAAGCTAAACCTTCCTGATAGTCTATATCCTACCCATAACACATATTATCAAACTAAGGCATGTTTTATTCCCTTCAAAATAAAAGGGTTCGTGTGTGTGTGTGTGTGTGTGTGTGTGTGTGTGTGTGTGTGTGTGTCCTGTCTGTCTTAATGGACCTAAAGTACATGAAATTTTAAGGAAAGAAAATATTGATACAGCAAGATTATCTGGCTATAAAAACAAATTATTTTCCTGTCCATTTTTAAAGAATAAATCACTTCAATGGGAGAGCCTGGGTGGCTCAGTTGGTTAAGCATCCAACACTTGATTTTAGTTCAGGTCATGATCTCATGGTTGTGGGATCAAAACCAGAGTTGGGGGGCGTCTGGGTGGCTCAGTCGGTTGAGCGTCCAACTTCAGCTCAGGTCATGATCTCACGGTTTGTGAGCTTGAGCCCCGCGTTGGGCTCTGTGCTGTCAGCTCAGAGCCTGGAGCCTGCTTCGGATTCTGTGTCTCCTTCTCTCTCTGCCCCTCCCCCACTTGTGCTCTCTTTCTGTCTCTCAAAAATAAATGTAAAAAAAGAAACAAAACCAAAAAAACAGAGTTGGGTTCTGCCTTGGGCATGGAGACTGCTCAAGATTTTCTCTCTCCCTTTGCCCCTGTCCTGCTCTCACACTCATTCTCTCTCTCAAAAGAGGAGGAGGAGGAAGAGTGAAGAAGAGGAAGAGGAAGAGGAAGAGGAAGAGGAAGAGGAAGAGGAAGAGGAAGAAGAAGAAGAAGAAGAAGAAGAAGAAGAAGAAGAAGAAGAAGAAATAATCACCTCATTATCTCTGCAACAAATTACATCCTCTCAAAATCATCTTATTTCTCTAGGCACCTATATTATATCCTATATTTTCCTCCATGGACATTTCAAATGAAAATCAAAAATATTTTTCAATTTGAAAAATGAAATATATTTTTTCAAATAGTTTTTCAATTCAAAAAATTCAAAATACTTTTTAATTAGAAAAATTCAAAAATTTTCCGATTCCAGAAAAATGAAGATTATTGTATTTTTTAATTTAAGAATACTATGTGTTTGTATTTTATTTAAGTTTAATTATTTATTGAAAGAGAGGGTGCATGCAAGCAGCAGAGGGGCAGTGAGAGATGGAGAGAAAGAATCCCAAGCAGGCTCCAACACAGCAGAAAGCCCAACACGGGGTTCGATCTCACTAACTATGAGATCACAGCCTGAGCTGAAATCAAGAGTCAGACACTTAACCAACTGAGCCAGCCAGGTGTTCCACTATGTATTTTTATTTTAAATGCATTGATATTCACTGAATTATATCAGGTTCAGAATGGAAACAAGTGCTTAAAACATTGGTCCTTTACCTTTACCAAACTAGTTTACCAAACTAGTAGTTTACCAAACTATAGTTTGGTAAAGAGGAAATTATTTTAAATAAGGGAATATATACCTAAAAGGTAAAAGGAATAGGGCAAATGATTTAAATATTTTGGGAGCTGATTATCTAAATCGAATTAGAATGCACTACAGAATCACCATAGTTTGACATCTTCCAAATGCCACATATCCCTGGACCCAAAGTGTCCAAAATACTCAAATACCATAGGGTACCCACATAGATAAACTATAGTCCAATCTGCTCTGCTTTCAGGGAGGCCTTTGCATATTCAGTAGAAGTAAAAAAGCTAAACACTGTGAGAGTTATAGCTTATACGAGAGCTTTCAGAACTGAATACAAATGAATTCAGAAAATAAACAGGAATTAAGTAGGTAGAACTCCATTTTTGCCCATGAGCAAAAGCATCCCAGGTTTTAGGGATGGCGCTCATTTTTACCTTAACACCATGTGAGAAGAAGGGCAAAGCTGCACTTTTATCTTTAACTTTATTTGCAAAGTCTGATGTGGATATGAGAAGTGAACTATAGAAACAAAGTAGGATATTTGGAAGGCAGTAGTCTAAAGCTGCAACCATTTTGAATACCCAGATCTCAGAGCTACCGATTTTCAGACACTTACATTTCAGGATATTTAAAAACAAAGATACTTTGACAAGACTTATTTACATATTTGTGAAAAAGTCAAAAGATTTCAATGACATATGTCTATGGCAACTTAAGCTGTGTGTATTTACTAGGGTACACAGGACATAAACTAGAAACTCATCACTAACTAGAGCCCAATGAAAGGACGATTGTAGAACATATAGGACATGGTAATTAATAAATCTTTGTTTAGATTTTGATTCCCACCTGCCACAAACTCAAGACATGCAAATGGTTCTTTAAGGCTGGAGGAACAAAAGCTGAGGAACTAAAGCTATAAATACAGACACATTCTGAGCTCCTAGGACTATTTGAGGCCATCTGTTTGTACCCCTGAAAAAGACAATAAACACCTTGCTCTTTGGCACCTACCTGAGATTACTATTCACCACACACACACACACACACACACACACACACACACACACACACACAAACACACACAATCAGTCCCAAGTGTCAATCAATTATTCCTTCTTCTTATTTATTCAAAGATAAAAATAGAGGGATTATAATTAAGGGATATTTTAATTGGTAGAATGTGCCTGTATTAACCAAACCTGAAACATGTCTTAAAATCTTGCATGTGGCTACAGTTCCATCCCCATGGACTATTCCTCCTGACACTCTGCTGCTGTCTCAGCTGTTGCTGCCACTACAACCTCAGCAGCTAGGTGAGGCAATGCCAGAAGTAAAAGGCAAGTTTGTGTTATTTTCAGAGAAAATACAGAATCAGAGATTGCTGACTTAAGGTATACTAAATTCATACTGAGAAACAGGAAACTGCCTTTATAAGCACTTGAAGTATTGATCAAGTGCACAACTCCTACAGTAAGAGATCGAATGTTTCTCTAATGCATGTCTTCTTTGGATTAATTCTGAAATGCGTTCTACATAATAAATACTATCTAGCTCACACAGTAAAATCTGAATCCTGTGGAACTGTCGTGAAGTTTTAAAGTAGTCTTAGTCTCTAATACTTATGAATTTACCAAAAAACATAATTTTCACTTTCTAAATGTAAATATATATTTCTGTACCTAAAATTTTTTGCAAATATATGATATATATCAATTATGCTTTACTATCTTTTATTATCACATATAAAGTTGAATATATGTATATATATGTAAAATATACATACATATTAGAATTTCCTAAATTATCCTTTGCAATACATTTTCAAAATACTAACATATGGATAATGCTATTGGATCTCCCATTTTTATACAAACTATCTCAGTGGAAACCATAACAAACTAAAAAATATTTAATACTGAGGAATTCAAAATCTATACTAAAGCTAAAATATCTACTTCTATAGGTATGGACATATTTCTACTTAGAAATCTAAATAAGCTGATGAAATCTGGCCTCAATGCAACTGCTAAATTATATTGAAATAACAATATTGATTCACAATGAAATAGTTATTCCCCAAAGTTTCATATCAGCATGGAACTAGCCTTTATGTTGACCTATGAAAAGAAATGATACAGTAATTTATTTATTGTATTAGCTATCAGGATGAAAATGACCCCCTACGGTCAACTTATTGGAAGCCTTCACTCACTAACTCTCCTTTTATGACATTGCCTTAGACTATACTTCATTCTATGCATATAAAGAGTATCTGAATACTAAATATTTTTCAGTGTAAGAGACTGTATAATTTCTAATTGTCTCTAATTTGCAATTTAAAAAAATAACATTAACATTTCCACTAAATAAACTTTTCTCTCATTTTATTTTCCTTGCGAAAAGTGTTCATTTGTCTCCTAAGTATGGCATATATACTCTCTAGGTGATGGCTTTGAGATGTCACAGGAAGGCCCTTGTCAAAACATCTACCCCCATTCTACAGAAGGAAGCCTTAACTTCCGCTTTTAGAAATGCGTATTTTGGTGTAAGTCTTTCAACCTACTTAAAATGCAAGTATCATTAGGAAATGAAACTCATTATTCATCCTCAAACACTTATATTTTACTGCACATGAATTTATCAGTTCATGACATATTTTTGTAGGAAAGAATATAGTCAATTCCTGAGGGACAGAGGCAAGCTTGAGGGAAGCCTAGGGTAGACAACAATTAATTTTGACCTACTTGAAAATGGGTCCAAGAATGACCCAGGAGGACTATGGTTATTTGTAGTTATTTTAAATTACTCATTATCTTCTAGAGGTAGGTTCAAGTTCATAGAGGTATAGAGTTGTAATTTAAAGCTAATGGTAAATAGTGTCTCCCAAGCTGGATGCATAGATGTTGTACAAGTTTACTACTATTTAAAGACTTTACTCCTAGCTCACTTAAATATAACTACTAGGAAAAGCTATATGCCATTACTTCTTTCACCTCAAATTAAACATTCTGGAAGTTTCAAGGTACACTGAAACATCATTAAGGCACTAGCTATCTTTATAATAATTGCAAAAGTCTCCTTTTCCATGCTTCCCTAACACTAAAACTGCAAAAATTCAAATCTCTATGAATGCATTTTGATTTTTCTGTGATAGTTTAATAATATAAAATATAATGTAATACAAAAATTTGTCCATTACTATGTTTACAACAATATTAACATTTCACCATATTTGTTTCCAATTTCTTTTCTAACAAGAAAAGAAAGTCATGTTTAGGAACTATTTTTCAATTTCTATGCAGCACGATCATAGTTCTAGATATTATAGGTGGTTTGTGTGATTAAGTGGGTTTGGGAAATGCCATGAAATATATAGCTCCTTCTTAGAAATTTACAATATATGTCACTACATATTGGCTCTGAGATAGCCAACAGTAAATATATATATATATATATTTGATTATTTAACAAATGTTTCTCAAACTGACTTGACCAACTAATTATCTTTTCTCAGAAAAATATACTGGCATTTCTAGGGCATTTTTGTACTACAAAACACTCATTGGGAGACCAAATCTTGCTTTGGAGTAATTTCAAGAATCATTAGGTTTTATCAAACACACATGCGCGTGCGCACACGAACATTACCCCCATTACTTTCTTTGAAAAACTCAACGTTCTGACACAGAGAAAAGGCCAAACTCATGCCACATCACAGAAGACTAAGGTTGCTGAAGAGTTTGTTCCCTGAATTACCGGAAGGTATATGTATTCTCACCAACTTTCTCTGTGATTTCTCCATCTCAGTCATTTGCTCTGACAGTAGTAAAAAATATGGATCACAACTGTTATACTAGTTAAATGGTCTATATTTTTGATGAAGCGCTCACCTTTTGTCAAACAAAACACAAATAGAATGGTAATAGAGCCAAATACCATTCTATTATATGCCACACGAAGTGTTCTGTTACTTGATTGACAAAGTCTTATCATTTGATGAAGCTTGAACAAATCACAAGCCTGTAGAAATCGCTTCCAAGCCAAAATCTTTCCTTTTATTTAATATAAAACTACATAAAAGTAATGATATCCAGCAAAAGTGTACTAGTAACATAAGGAAAGATACTCATAAATAAGCAGAATGTTTGGTTTTATATGTTTCTAAAAAATGAATCACTACAAATTCAGGTTTGGTACTATTTAGGGGTATTTTGCAAAAACAAAAGAAGAACAATCCAATGATTCTGTTATGAACACATAAAAGTGAACAGAATAAAACTTAGTACTCCAATTATTTTTATATGGCTTTCAAAATTAAAAGTTTGAAAGGATTTCTATAAAAGATTAACTTTTTCCAAACTATTTTGCTTTTCTCTAACTTTAAAAGTGATCAGGTCCAAATAAATCTAGAATTTTGCTGAATAAACCACTGAAATATATCTTTCCAATCTCTCTCAGAATGACAATTACTGTTACAAATTGACAGGGAAAGGTAGTCTCAGAAAGCAATAAATTCTAATTTGTGGGTAGTTCATATTATCCAGAATTACCTATCTTCTAAATTCATTTTTAAGATCAACATGGAATAGTATCAATACTTAAAGAAAATGCTTATAAAAACAAAGTAAAATATAAACAATATAAATCTTACCTTGCTGACAGAAAAACTGTCTTCAGTGTTTTTCACTTAACAGGAGTTTAAAACCATAAGTATAATAAAATAGATAGTTTTTAAATTTTATGGAAACCTCCAGGAAAATCTAACATAATGTATTTTTTGAGCCTGCTCATAATTAAATTCTCAAAAACATCAGGACTCAGTACTACCTGAAACTTGTGCCACAAATATATCTCTCAACTGAACTTTATCATGTGCATGAGCAAAATTAAAACAAAGTCTTCACCTCCAAAAGTGACTGCTGAGGTAAAACCAAGTGCCTTTTTGTAAATACAACTTGTAAATGTTTCTACTAAATCTCTATGTTCTAGTTTTAAATTATAAAGGCAGAGGAGGGAGAAGACTGAATTTGCATTCCTAATATTTTTTATTATATGAACAGAGAATTATTCATATACTTAACTGTCTTTTATATTTCCTTCTGAAATTATTAGTCCCAGTTAAATAAATACACCTTTAAGTCAGAGTTATGCTACTATACTAATAAAACTATATTAAAGCTATACTCAGATTAATGACAATAGTTACACAACTAAAAGTATTACACATTATATCACAGTTCTATCATAGTTAAAAGCTGATAACCTTAAATATATCCTTTCCTTGACCTTTCATTATTTTTCAATAAAACTAAAGTTGCTAAAGGCCTAACTTGGAGAGGACTTAGTTTTTAAAGCAAATCTGGGGAAATTATTTTTCAAGAAGAATGGAAAAAAAGACAGATATAAATACAATTTTAGACAAAATTACATAATGACAAATCATCTCCTTTTAGAAAGAAAGCTAAACCCTAAATATTAAGAAAAAACAGTGAAGACCTAAATTAAATAAATAAGAGGAACAGATGACAATTTAAGAAAACTATACACTAACTTTTATAAGCAAAAAAATGGAGAGATAACTAAGTAAATACAGGATAATATAACAACAAACTGCTTAGGAATAACTAAAATAATTGCCTCATCTTTGAACCTTCCAGCATATTATTCCCATTAATACTCCTAGCACTACCTTGAAATAGAATGCAAGACAACAGAACTCACAGTCAACTTAAGTAGGTACAGTTTACAAAACTTTACCAAGCTAACTCTAAAATTTAAGGTCTCCTTAGTGGGTGGGGAGAGAAAAAAACCTCTAATATCCCTGATTTCCTTTTTTTAATTTTATTTACTCATTTTGAGAGAGTGAGAGAGAGCGAGCGAGCACAGGCAAGGGAGGGGCAGAGAGAGAGAGAGAGAGAGAGAGAGAGAGAGAGAGAGAGAGAGAGAATCCTAAGCAGGCTCTGTGCTGTCAGGGCAGAGTCTGACGCAGGGCTCTATCTCATGAACCGTGAGATCATGACCTGAGTTAAAATCAAGAGTCGGATGCTTAACCTAATGAGCCACCCAGGCACCTCTTGTGTTTTTAATATCCTAAATTTAGCTAATACTATGGTGGTGGGTTTTTCAAAACAACTTTGGTCAATATAAACATTCTTCTGGTTTTAAATTTTCTTTTGCCAATGCAGTGTCAAAATTGTTTGCTTTTGTCAGATTTTGACATGCTAAATCTGTTTTCCCATTCCTTGTATTCTATTTTGCATTTAAAGACTATGTTTTCAGGGTGCCTGGGTGGCTCAGTTCGTTAAGCATCCGACTTCGGCTCAGGTCATGATCTCACGGTCCGTGAGTTCGAGCCCCACGTCGGGCTCTGTGCTGACAGCTCAGAGTCTGGAGCCTGTTTCGGATTCTGTGTCTCCCTCTTTCTCTGCTCCTCCCCTGTTCATGCTCTGTCTCTCTCTGTCTCAAAAATAAATAAACGTTAAAAAAAAAAATTTAAAGACTATGTTTTCTTCCTTAGGGTTTCTAATTTTTAAAAGATCCATTTCTGAGGATATCTTAAAGTGCATTAAAATCCTCTTTAAATTAATAAATTTATGATAGGGATTAAAAATGTATTACAACAAATGAAAATAAACTAAATAAGAATTCTGAACATAGAATACGGAGAAAGGATCTCAGACTGAACAGCATCAAACGTTATGGAAATCTACTTATTTTTTAGAAATTAATGGCTAAAAAAGATGCATATCACAATGCTGGAAGGATATACAAGTAACTACTAACAGATAAACTGAGATTAATTTTGCAAAGTGGAAACAGGGTTTGAAGAAGAACCTTTAAAGTTTTCAAACTTTGTAACTCGAGCCTATTAAATTTTACTCATGAAGAAGAATTACTCTTAACAATATAAAATATATTTTAAAATATATATATGCCAACACTTTACATCAAATTTACTTTGCCTAGAAAGGAATGACTCCTTTTCTTTCTTTTTTTTTTTTAAGTCCTTCTTTTAAGCCACTAATGTGAAGTAAAGCTTTGTTGCCCTAAATAGTCCACAAATAGCTTCTTATAGCTACTAATAGGTTTAATCTGCTTATAACAAATCACTTCAAAATTTATCATCAACAAACATTTCTGAAGTGGCTAGGAAACACCGGAAACAGGTTGGAAACTTGTATTACCAATAATTCAATTCTCTTATAATTGGAAGCATTCTTTAAAAACTGAAGGATAAACTATATCCTGTAACATTTATGCACATACCCATCTCTAGAGAAGTTATTTTAAAATAATGATATAACAATAATAGTATAGTCAAAGTTTTGATTGGTTGGAGAAACATTAACTTCTCTCTTTCTCTCACTAAAGATTCCTATAGGTTCTGTTCTCAAAATATATCAAAATCCAACCAATTCTTTCTACTGAATGACTACTCTATAGAAAATCACCATAACTCTTGTTTGGATTAGTTTAATAGCTCCCTAACTGTGCTTATTGATTATATCTTTGCCCTGGTACAATTTATCTTCCACGGGATAGCCAGAGTGAGCTTTTAAAAATATGTCAGATCAGAGGCGCCTGGGTGGCTCAGTCGGTTAAGCGTCCGACTTCGGCTCAGGTCATGATCTCATGGTCTGTGAGTTCGAGCCCCGCATCGGGCTCTGTGCTGACAGCTCAGAGCCTGGAGCCCGTTTCAGATTCTGTGTCTCCCTCTCTCTTTGCCCCTCCCCTGTTCATGCTCTGTCTCTGTCTCAAAAATAAATAAACGTTAAAAAAATAAATAAAAATATGTCAGATCAAAGAAAATTCTCAAGTAATCTACAAGAAAAAAAAAAAAGCAAGGTCACATTTACAAAATCAATAAACAAAAATCAATACTATTTCCACATACTAGCAATGACGATGTGGAAACCAAATTTAAAAACAATACCATTTATGATTGCTAAACAAACAAAAAAGATGGATTCCCTAGTACAAATATAACAAAAGTTGGGGTGCCTGGGTGGTTCAGCTGGCTAGCATTGGACTTTGGCTCAGGTCATGATCTCATGGTTCATGGGTTCAGACCCCATGTTGGGCTCTGTGCTGACAGCTCAGAGCCTGCAGCCTGCTTCAGATTCTAAGTCTCCCTCTCTCTCTGCCCCTCCCCTGCTCACACTCTGTCTCTCTTTTTCAAAAATGAATAAATCTTAAAAAAATAAAATAAAACCACAAATATAACAAAACTTGTATAGGATCTGTATGCTGAAATTACAAAATAATGATGAGAGAAATAAAAAATCTAAATAAGAGAAATACTATGTTCATAGACTGGAAAACAATAAAGATGTTAATTCTTCCTAAATTAATCTACAAATTTAATACAATTCCTACCAAAATCTCAGTAATATTTTTAAAGATATTGACTAGGTTATTCTAAAATTTATATGGAAATGCAAAGGAAGAAGAATAGCTAAAAGAACTTTGAAAAAGAAGAATAAAGGAGGAAAAATCACTCTACAGGATAATCTTACTATATAGTTAGATTAATCCAATGTGGTATTGGAGGAGAAGTAAACATGTAGATCAGTGGAACAGGCCAGAGAACCCAGAAAAACAGCCATATAATATGCTGACCTGATTTTGACAAAGGTGAAAAAGAAATTCAATAGAAAAAGGACAGCCTCTTCAACAAATGGTGCTTAAGTAGTTATTTATAGCCCAAAAAAAGCAAACCTCAACCTAAATCTCCCCCCTTACACAAAAAATTAACTCAAAACGGAAAACTTTAAAAATAAGAGAACACTGTCAAAGAGAAATCTTGGGCTAGACAAAGAATTTTAGACTTGACACCCAGAGCACAATTCATAAAAGGAAAAACTGATAAATTGGACCTTATCAGGATTAAAAACTTTTTTTCTGTAAAATACCCTGTTAAATGGATGAAAAAACAAGCTATAGAGGTGGAGAGATTATTTTTGCAAACCACATATCCAACAAAAGACTAGTAACTACAATATATAATGAACTCTCAAAATTTAAGAGAAAAAAACAACCATTCAATTAGAAAATGAACAACAACAAACAGACATTTCACTGAAGAGGAAATACAGATGGCAAGTAAGCACACGAAAAGATGTTTAATATTAGTAACCATTAAGGAAGTGCAAATTAAAACCACAATGGGATTATCACTACACACTTATCAGAATGTCTAAAATAGATAGTGACAAATGCTGGTGAAATGCAAAGAAACTGGATCACTCATTTGTGGCCAGTGGGAATTTAAAATGGCCCAGCCACTCTGGAAAACAGTCTGGCAGTTTCTTATAAACTAAACATGCAATTACCATACACCCAGCAATTGCACTCCTGGGCATTTAGCCCAGAGAAATGAAAATTTATGCCCACTCACAAACCTATACACAAACGCTCACAGCAGCTTTATTACTACTAGCCCAAAACTGGAGACAACAGGGATGTCCTTCAACAGATGAATAGTCAAACTGTGGCTGACCCATACTGAAGAAAGAAAAAGAACAAAATATTGATACATGCAACAACTGGATGAATCTTAAGGGAGTTATGCTGAGTTTTTAACAAACTCAATCTCAAAAAGTTACATACTGTGATTCCATTTACAAAATATTCCTCAAATAACAAAGTTATACAGATGAAAAAAATAATGATTACCAGGGTTAGGCATGGGATGTGGTCATTTTGCAGGGTGGAGGGTGGACTATAAAAGGACAATGGGAGGGGCACCTGGGTGGCTCAGTCAATTAAGCATCTGACTCTTGATTTCACCTCAGGTCATGATCTCACAATCCTGAGATCAAGCCCCGCATCAGGTCCCACACTGAGCATGGAGCCTGCTTGGGATATTCTCATTCTCATTCATTTTCTTTCTCTCTCTCTCTCTCTCTCTCTCTCTCTCTCTCTGCCTCTGTCTCTCTCTCCATCTGCTCCTCTCCCCTGCTCTTGCACTCACTTGTTTGCTCACTATGAAGGAATGAATGAAGGAATGAATGAATGAATGAATGAATGAGTGACAATGGGAAAGATCTTACTATTCAGTATGTTAACTCTGGTGGTGGACAGAAGAACCCACACAGGTGATAAAATTACACAGAAGTAAACACATACGTGAATAATCAAACTGGTGTAATAAGATTAGTAGATTGTATCACTGTTAATTTGTTGTGGCACTGTTCTAAAGTTTTGTTAGGTGTTTAAGACTAAGAAACACTACAGTTAACATCATATTTAGAAAGACTACAGCTAACATCATATTGAATGGTGAAAGGCTGAATGCTTTTCCCTTAGCATCAGAAGCAAGTCAAGAATAGCTACTCTTTCCATTCTTATCACTTTTATTTAACACTGAACTGAAGGTCCTAGCTAGTGTAATACAGCAAGAAAAAGGAATAAAAGGCATAAATTTGGTAAAGGAAAAAGTAAAAGGATTCTTATTCATAGCCAACTTGATCACATACATAGAAAATATTTAAATATCTACCAAAAAATGCAAGAAGAATTTGACAAGTTTGCAGGATAAGGCGGAAGCATACAAAACTCAAATGAATTTCTATTTTATATACTAAAAATTAATTAGAAAATGAAATTCAAAACAAGTATTATTTACCTTAAAATATCTTAGAATATAATAAAAATGAGCAAAACCTCTATAATTAAAACTACCAATTACTACCGATTTAAACAAGACCTCTTAAAAATAGTTGTATTTTATATTTTATATGCCATGTCCATTGATTAAGAAGCATAATATTGTTAAGAAGCTCATTAGATTATCATTATACCAAATAACATCCAAGCAAAATTGTTGCAGATATTTACAAGCAAATTCTGAAATCTATAATGAAGCAGAAAATATCTAGACAAGTTTAAACAATCTTGAAAAGGAAGAATAAACTTGGAGGACTACCTGACTTCAGGATTTACTAGACAGGTATAGTAATAAGACAGTATGCAATTAGCATAAAGATACATAAATTAAGAAAATACATGTCAGAGTTCAGTAACTGTCCCACATATAGGTGATTAATTTTCAACAAAGTCATTCGATGACAAAAAAAGAAGTGTTTTTAAAGTCAGTGGTAGAATAACTGTATCCTCATACAGTATAAAATGTATCTTTAACTTTACTTCACACCATAAAGAAAAATTACATCAAAAATAGATGATAGACCTAAACATAAAAGTTAAAACTATAAACCTTCTAAAGGAAAACAGGAAAAAATCTGTGCTCTTAAAATAAGCAAAGATTTCTCAGGACACAGAAAGTACCGATCATGAAAGAAAATCTGCTGAATTACAGTTTATCAAAATTTAACCCTTCTGCTCATTAAAACACATGGTTAAGAAAATGAACAAGAAATGCACAGACTGGAAGAAAATATTCACAATATCTGATAAAGGACCTTCATCCAGAATATATAAAGAACTCCTATAAGTTAAGGGCAAAATAGAACCGAATTTAAAATATAATTAAGAAAAAGCACTTTACCAAAAAAAGAGTATACGAGTAGCCAATAAGCACATGAGATATTAAACACCAATAGGCATTAGAGAAATGAAAATCAAAACCACAAAATCAAAAACCACAATGAGATATAATTACATACCCACTAAAATGACATAAAATGGAATCCTAAATTTAATTTAGGATTATGGAGCAACAGGGACTGGTGCATTGATGGTGAGAACATAAATGGTCCAACAACTTTGGAGAACTACTTTGAAGTTTCTTAATGATACATAACCTAGAATGCAGCAACTCTACTCCTAGAAATTTACCCAAAAGATACTATTCAAAAGACACAGATCCACAAAATGCCTTCTACAAGAATTTTTCTTATAATTTATTCATAATGGCCCCAAACTGGAAACTACACACACACACACACACACACACACACACACACACACACACACACACACACACTGTATTTTCTTTATCCATTCATCTGCCCATGGACACTTGGGTCACTTCCATAATTTGGCTATTGGAAATAATGCTGTAATAAACATAGAGGTGCATATATCTTTTCAAATTAGTGTTTATGTATTCCTTGGGTAAATATCCAGTAGTGCAATTACTGGATTAGAGTGCAATTTTATTTTTAACTTTTTGGGGAACTTCCATATTGTTTTCCACAGTGGCTGCACCAGTTTGCATTCCCACCAGCAGTGCACAAGTATTCCTTTTTCTCCACATCTTGCCAACATTTGTTTCTTGTGTTTTTTATTTTAGTGATTAGACATTTATTTTTAATTTATTTTTTTCTCATTTTAAATGTTTCATTAATTTTTATTGGAACCTAATTTAAATTTATGGTGAAATGGACACACACACCAGAATATTACCCAGCCATAAAAAAGAACGAAATGTTGCCATTTGCAACAATATGGATGAATCTAAAGGGTCTAATGACAAGTGAAATAAATCAGAGAAAGATACCATATTATTTCACTTATACGTGGAATTTAATAAACAAAACAAAGGAAGAAGAGAGAGAGAGAGGAAAAAAAAATAGGCCCTTAAATACAGAGAACTGATGGTCACCAGAGGGGAGATAGATGTGGGGGATGAGCAAAATAGGTGAAGAGATTAAGAGTATATTTATCAAAATGAGCACTGAATAATGAATAAAATTGTTGATTCACTATATTGTATACCTGAAACTAATATAACACTTTATGTTAATTATATTGGTATTAAAAGAAAAAAATAAAGTTAAAAATAAATGCCTAATAAAAATCCTAGCAAGCTGATTCTAATATTTATATGGAAAGACAAAGATCCAGGAGAGCCAACACAATATTGGAAGAAAAGAACAAGTCAAAGAATTGACACTATATGACTTAAAGACTTACTATGAAGCTACATTACTCAAGACAGTTTGGTACCATAAAATAAAAAAAAAAAATAGAGAAGGAGATACAATGGAACATAATACACAACCCAGAAATACACTCACATAATCATAGTTGACTTATTTCTGTCAAATGCAATACAAAAAAGGCAGTCCCTTTAGAAACACAGTGCTACAATAAATGGACATCCACAAGTCAAAAAAAAAAAAAAAGAGAGAGAGAAGGAAGGAAGGAAGGAAGGAAGGAAGGAAGGAAGGAACAAAGAATCTAGACACAGACCTAACACTTTCCACAAAAGTTAATTTTAAATTAATCATAGACCTGAGAACAAAATGTAAAACTATAAAGCTCCTAGAAGAGAACATGGGAGAAAGTCTAGATGATCATGGGTATGGCAATGACTCTTCAGATACACCAAAGGCATGATCCATGAAAGCAATACCTGATAAGCTGGACCTCATCAAAATTAAAAGTTCAGCTCTACAAAAGACCCTAACAAAAAAATTGAGAAAATATGCCACAGACTAAGAGAAAATATTTACAAGAGGTATTTGACAAAGGACTATTATCCAAAATATACTAAAAACTTTAAAAGCTCAGCAGTAAGAAAACGACTTGATTTAAAAAGGGAAAAAGATCTGAAAAGATATCTCACCAAAGAAAATATACGAATGGCAAGTAAGCATATGAAAAAATGTTCAACATTACATGTCATTAGGGAACTGCAAATTAAAACGAGACACCACTACAAACCTATTAGAATGGCCAAAGCCCAAAGCCCTCATGACACCAAATGCTGGAAAAGATGTGGAGCAAAAGGGAGTCATTTACTGGTGGGAATGCAAAAAGGTACTGCCATTTTAGAAGACAGTTTGTGGTTTCTCTCCCAAATTAAGCATAGTCTTACCATACAATCCAGTGACTAAACTTCTTGGCATTTACCATAAAGAGTTAAAAATGCATGTCCACACAAAAACCTGCACACAGATATTTATAGCAGCTTTATTCATAATTGCTAAAATTTGAAAGCAACTAAGATGTCCTTCAGCAGGTGAATGGATAAATAAATTGGGTGTCATCCAACACTGGAATAACATATGGTTCTGAAAGGAAATGAACTATCAAGCCATAAAAAGACAAGGGGGAAACTGAAATGTATATTGCTAAGTAAAAGAAGCTAATCTGAAAAGGCCATGCTATATGATTCTAACTATAGGACATTCTGGAAAAGGCAAAACTATGGATACAATAAAATTATCAATGGTTTCCAGTGCTTAATGTGGAGGGAGAATAAATAAGCATAGCACGGAGGATTTTTAGGGCAGTGAAACTGCTCTGTATGATACCATAAAGATGGATACACGTCATTATACATTTGTCAAAACCCACAGAGTGTAAATACCATTGAGTGAACCCTAAGGTAAAGAATGGAGTTCAAGTGAGTATGATGTGTCAGTGTAGCTTCATCAATTGTAACAAATGTAAAACTCTGATGAAGATACTGAGGATGTGCATGTTAATGCTTGGAGTATACTGGAATCTCTTCACTTTTGCTATGAACCTAAAAGTTCTAAAAAATAAAGTCAGGAGTGAAAGAAAGAACAAGCATTCATCTTGTGAGCACAGAGAAAGATTTTAAAACTGAAACACCGTGCTTTTTTGCAATAGCATCATACACAATTGCTCCCAGAACTGAGGATATTTTCTCATAATTTATGTTAATAAAGTGAATCCTAACACTTTAAAGATTTTACTTAGTTCCATGAGCTTTGTTATTTCAGATATTATTAATAATAACGGTACATCCTCAGACATTCCACTCCTTTGGTTCTAACAAATAAAAAACAAGTAATCTTTTAGTGATAAAAAGGTATCACTTCTTAAAAACTGAAGAATTTCTTGTCACTTACTGTATTTCAAAGCAATTTTAATAATATGTACAAACATATACAGACCACATCCATTACATATGTGTATACACATAGAGTTTTTTTTCTTTTTATTTTCTGGCCGAAGAAAGCTTTAGCTGATCAATATATTTAGTCAGTTCATTTCTTTGGTAGAAATGTTGAATTATCACCTTGACAAGAACTTTTTATTCTCAAAGGTATGATAATGTGGAAAGACCACTATTGATCATTTTACAAATGAAATTACAGTAAAACCTTGGATTCGAGTAACTTGTTCTTCAAGTGTTCCACAAGACAAGCAAACATTTCTAATAAATTTTAACTTGATAAATGAGCGATGTCTTGCGATACAAGCAGTACGTGATGCCAAATGTCACATGATCACAACTGAGCCAATGGTTCTTGAAATTTGCTTTGATATAAAAGTGCTTTGGATTACAAGCATGTTTCCAGGAATTATGCTCGCAAACCAAGGTTTTGCCGTATATTAATGCCAGAATCTGGCATGTTAGGCATGCTAAGCTGCTCTTCATTTAGATCACTTTCCTCAAAAAATACCTGAAGTTATACACGTTCTATGAGTTTGAACCATCACATCTGGCTTTCAATATGTATATCCTAGTGAATATAATTTTGTTATTGGAATTATTTGTATAATATTTATGAAAGTCTTTATACTTAAAACAATTATAAAAACTGTAATCAACCTATGCTTAGATAGCCAAAGCTCAAATAATAAATAAAGAACCTAGTGAGCAAGATAAGTGAGTTTAAGTGGAATATTAAATATTTTAGTGGGCATGTTTGTTAGAAGAGCTTATAAAACATGATGTGTTTATCATCTGGAATTGTATCTTATGTTTTTCCAAATTAATACCCATTAAAGCCTTTAGAAATCATGAGCATCTCTATCACTGGCTAAGTAATCTATGTATGGGAAATATCATCCTGTTGGCCGACTGAAACTGCCTTGGGATGAGGACGGGGAAGAGATCCTCTATCTCTGTAGTGTTGCAAGTGAACTCCAGCCATGAAACAAAATTCCCTAGGTTCTTTGGCATACTGCCAAAGAAGAGAGGCCCTGTGTAATCTGCATATTACTTAAATTTACTAGATTTAGAGATACAGAGATAAATTCACAACACACACACACACACAGACATATATACGCACAGAAATGTTCACACCCTAGACAAAGGAAAATAAAAAGGATCCCTAAGTCTGTGTTTAATAATGGAATAAAATTCTGTTTTTATTAGTATTTAAAATAAATCATCCCCTTACTAATCACTTGCTTGCTTCAATATGAGACAAAAAGCATCAAATGTCATCCCCATGCATTCCTTCCTCCTTTCCGGCTTCCTTAAATCTCCATCTCTGACTTATGCTGATAGCTGAGATCTAGATTGAAAGTCAGTTATGTTTATGTAGGCATAACAATTTATATCAATTAGCTTCCCATTCCAAATAACACCATTAAAGATGAATACGCTAAAACTCAGTTATATCCCACGTAATGAATATGCTAAAACTCAGTTATAACAGGATTAAAAGTCAAAACCAATACATATTTTAATGTTAAGGTAATAACAAATGCCATAGGTCCATAAATTATCCTTTTCCACTGGATTCAGTAAAAAAAAAAAAAAAATCTATGGAATTTCATTCTTATAAGTTAGCAGCAGTTTCAAGTCCAGTGAAAGAAAGAAAATTCTTCAAGTAAAATTGATACTAATGTTTTATCCATCCATCCATCCATCAACAGAGAGAGAGAGAGAGAGAGAGAGAGAGAGAGAGAGAGAGATGTAGGGCTCAAAACCAAATCAATATTTGAGAAAAGCAGCACATTTATAAAGGGTCTCAACACTGAGGTCTACAATAGCACCCTAAAGCAAAAGTACATGAGATTAACAGGCTGAACACCTGCATCCAGAACTCGTCAGCTCAAACACAGGACACCAACACAGGGCTCCAATCCAGGGCTCCAACTCATGAACTGTGAGATCATGACCTGAGCCTAAGCCGGACACTTAACCAATAAGGCACCCAGGTGCCCCAAGAAATAGAAGTTTATTGAGAGCTTACCTTACTCCAAGCCATGTGGTTGGCACTTGACATACATTTTCTGCTATAATCATCACAATAACCCCATGAGCTACATATTCTGTTACTCCTCCAATGTCATGTACTGAAAGATGAATGCTCTGAATCACTATTTTATTACCACTGGCAAAACCAAATCCCAAAAGCTGTTATTTTCATTAGTTCTGTTGTACTTATAAGGCAACATATTTCCCCTAGACTTAGAAAATGAAGCCTCATTCATAATTACTTTAAGAGATTTTCTATCTCCACGTAAGACTGCTCATTCTATATGCAATGTTTTATGAGAGTACTAGTCACCACAGACCAGCTTACTAGGTAAATTAATTAAAACACGACAGATGATACTTTTATTAGTACAAAAACTATATTAGTAGTCAAAAGACTACATATTTTTTTTGGAAACTACTATTTCTTGATAACCATATACAATGGTGAAATTTTAACTACTCCTCATAAGTTAATGAAGCATATCTCACCCACTTTCACCAGATAGCCTCTCTTAATACTAAATGTATATTTTCTGAGAGTTGGTGTTTTAACAGACTTAAAAGAGAGAGAGAATTTCCTGTGTTTCCTAGAGGTAAGTGATTATATATTCTGTACTATAAAATAAATGCAGAGATAATACCACATATGTTGACTGGAAGACTCAATATTAATAGGCCCATTCTTGCATAATTAATCTATACGTTCAATGCCATTCAAACAAAAATCCTAGCAGTTTTCTTTATAAGAAATTGACAAGCCATTTCTAAAAATTATATGAAAGTAAAAGAACCTAGAATATATAACCAGTATAAAAAATAGACGACATATACTACCTGATTAAACTATAATAAACAAGAGATTGTAAATATTGGCACAAAGCAATCAAGATGGTGTCCAGAAATTGACCTACATATATATGGTCAATTGACTTGACAAAGGCACCAAAGCATTTCAAAGGTTAAAAGAAAGTGTTTTCAATAAAACAAGACAAACGGAAAAAAATGAACCTTGCCCTTACCTGATACCAGATATAAAAATAAATTCTAAATGGATCAAAGACTGAAATCTAAAACTAAAATAAATCTTCCAGAAGAAAACACACAAGAAAACTTTAGTGTCTGTGAAGCAGGCAAAGATTTTTAGGATACAGAGAACAGTAACTGTAAAGACAAAACTTATATATTGGATTTCCATAAAGATTAAACATCTCTTCTCATCAAAAGACCCCAATGTTTATAGCAGCACTCTCAACAATAGCCAAATTATGGAAAGAGCCTAAATGTCCATCAACTGATGAATAGATAAAGAAATTGTGGTTTATATACACAATGGAATACTACGTGGCAATGAAAAAGAATGAAATATGGCCTTTTGTAGCAACGTGGGTGGAACTGGAGAGTGTTATGCTAAGTGAAATAAGTCATACAGAGAAGGACAGACACCATATGGTTTCACTCTTATGTGGATCCTGAGAAACTTAACAGAAACCCATGGGGGAGGGGAAGGAAAAAAAAAAGAGGTTAGAGTGGGAAAGAGCCAAAGCATAAGAGACTGTTAAAAACTGAGAACAAACTGAGGGTTGATGCGGAGTGGGAGGGAGGGGAGGGTGGGTGATGGGTATTGACGAGGGCACCTTTTGGGATGAGCACTGGGTGTTGTATGGAAACCAATTTGACAATAAATTTCATATATTGAAAAAAAAAAAAAAGACACTGACAGGGAAATGAACAGGCAAACTACAGTTTGGGAGAAAATATTCACTACACACACACACACACACACACACACAAACTGACAAAAATAAATATACCTGGATTATGTCAAGAAACCTTAAAAATCACAAGAAAAATGCAAATAAGCCAAGAATATTTTAAAAGGCAAATAAATATCTTTAAAAAAAGCATACTAATGGGCAATAAACACATTAAAAAGTGCCCAACATCATTAGTCACTAGGGAAATGCATATGAAAACCACAATAAGATACCAAATCCTACTCTACCAGCATAGCTAAAATAAAAATACTGACAATAACAAATGTTGGTTGTATGCCCAGCAGCGGAAACTTTCATACACTGCTGGTGGGAAAGTAAAATGGTACAACCACTCCAGGGAACTGCTGGGCAGCTTCTTAAAAAGGTAAATACACAGTTTACCTTACGATCCAGAAATTGTACTCATAAGTATTTACCCAATAGAAATGAAAACATAATCTTGCAAACAAATGCTCACAGCAGTTTCATTCATAAAAAAGCAAAGAACTGGAAATAATTTAAATGTCCCTAAACAGGTAAATGGATTGATATACTATGCTATATTCATATACTGGAATACTATACCTTAGAGATATGAAAGAATAAGGAAAAATCAACAGAATAGATGAGTCTCCAAAATGTCATGTTGGGTGAAAGAAGCCAGACACAAAAGAATATATTATTTGTTTTCATCACTTGAAATCCAAGAAGAGACAAAAAACAATATGGTGATCAAAGCTAGAAAGTATTTGTCTTTGGGGTAGGAGGATGTTAGGGACGAACTGACTGGAAAAAACTTTCTGCAGTGGTAGAAATGTTTTATGTTTTGTTTGGAGAAGGTGACTACATAGGTGGTTACAACTGCCAAAATTTACCCAATTATACACTTAAGATATGTGTATTTTATTACATGTAAATTGTTTCTCATTAAGAAGTATGTTAGTTTGTTGTTGATTTTTAAGCATTTTAGCTGTGGTATCACAAAGAACTAGGTTCAGACTCTGAGTACACCACTTCTTTTTGTGTGACCCTGGAAAATCCTTCTCAGTCCCTTGATTTCCTTATTTTCAAAATGGAGACAATAAAAAAGTATCTACAGCAAGGATTATTGTGAAGATTAAGTGAGATCATGGATTTGAAAGCACTACAGTGCACCAAATAACAGCTCAAAAAAAAGTCACTATTATTATTATGTCATTATTAATGAAAGATTTACAAAGAACATGCCTAATTCAATCACAGGTAAATACATATGCAATTCTCCACCTAAAACTAGTTTCTTGCCACAGGAGGTTCCAACAAAAAGCCTCTTATGATATTGTAGTTCTGATCAAAAAATAGTGATTATAAAACTGCTTCCCAACAGACAATGGAATAACACAAGACTGAATCTGCAGCCATAATAAATCTAGATTATGGGGGTGAAAAAACGCACAAAACTCAAACATGCATCCAAATCAGCACTGTAATCTTCCCTATTTTTTTTAAGTTTATTTATTTATTTTGAGAGAAAGAGAGAGGGGCAGAAAGAGAGGGAGAGAATGAATTCCAAGCAGGTTCTGCACAGTCAGTACACAGCCCAATGCGGGACTCCATCTCATGAACCACAAGATCACGACCTGAACTGAAATCAAGAGTCAGATACTTAACTGCTTAACCCACTGAGCCACCCAGGCACCTCTTCCCTGACTGTTTCAATAGTCTCCTAACTACTCTTATAGTACCTTTCCTCAATCTGGTACCCTGGGGAAGCCACAATGATTGTTTTATAAAGAGAATTTAGATCATGTCATGCCCCTGCTTAAATTCTTTCAATGGCTAAGCAATGCTTTTAAGATAAAATCCGTATTTCTTAACATAGCCCACAAGACCCTGTGTGACACAACTTCTTACCTGTCCAGCTTCAGTAAGTCCCCTCCACCCTAACGGCATTTGAACTATACCTGCCCTTTCTGTTGTTCCAGCATGTCAAATCTGTCCTATCTTTGCATTTGTTATTTCTTCTGCCTCACGTGATCTTGTCCATTTCTCCTCTTCTCTTATGCCTCAGTTCAAATGTCTTATCTTCAGAGAAACCTCTCCTGGCCATCCTATTTAAAGTGTGCCTTACAGAATCAGTTTCTATTACACATCACCTTGACCGCACTTATCAACTCCTGCACACACCTTATTCATATGCTTACTCCATCTCCCATCACTACACTATAAGCTTCATGAAGACAGAAATTTCTCTTTTGTTCACTCAGCATTCTCAGTTCCTAAAAGATAGTTAAGTGCTCAATACAGAGCTGTTTATTAATTAATGAACCCACAAGGGTGACTAAAATTTGTTCTTAATTTCTCTATTTTTTTTTTTTAATGTTTATTTATTTTTGAGACAGAGAAAGAACATGAACGGGGGAGGGTCAGAGACAGGGAGACACAGAATCTGAAGCAGGCTCCAGCCTCCAAGCTGTTAGCACAGAGCCTGATGCAGGGCTCGAACTCACGAGCTGTGAGACATGACCTGAGCCAAAGTTGGACACTCAACCAACAGAGCCACCCAGACGCCCCTTAATTTCTCTGCTGATATTAACAGCAAATTCATTTCAGCAACATACTGCCACCTTTTTTTCCTAAGCCCTTCATTTTATGGTTCTGTTCACTTATTCTCATGACTTTTGTTTGCGTAGTAGCTTCTTCTAAGTGACATGATGAATTAAAAATATGAGGACAGTAATGGTACAAAGCCCCCTAAGATGAGATAATTTTATACAAATGGCAAGAAAGTTCCTCCTATTTCTTAAGGATGGTAAACTAAGGTACTTATGATAGTACCTTAGGTACTTAAGGATAGTAAACTAAGGTACTTATGAATAATATTACCATATATGCTGTATTTCATGTGCTATAAAGACCTTTTCTATCAAACTACAAATGCATGCTGCAAAAGAACATTTACCTTGAGTATAACATCATATTCTGCAGGGTCAGTCCTGAGACTGAGCTCTCTTTTCCATCATATGACATTTCCTTACTCCAAACTTTTGGACTTTAATGTAATTCCTTCACCTGGCTATAGAAAGGATTGAAAGTGTTGCTTTTTAAATCACTTTTCTCATAGCAACTTTCTTCTTCTTACTCCCTAGTTAAACTCACTGATTTACCCCTTCTTCTACAGAGTGACTGCATGACTGAACTTTCCCTACCCTTGCTAATTCTTAGATCACTTGTATGTCCTATATGTGGAAGGTATCACAGTTACATTTTCTTTTGTCAACTCACAGGACAATTATAAGACTTACCACTGAACAGAAACATCACAAGCACAAAGTCACTTATTTAGCAGTTACTGTACCATATACTTCACAACATTGACTTAAAAAATGCAACACATATAACTCTTAGATGTTATTTAAGTCATCAATTTCAATACATTCATAAACTGATTCTTTTCAAAAAGTGCTGGCAAAAAGCCAAATCGACTGCCTAGTATTTCAACCACTTTTTGGTAAATCTGCCCCTCACTAAAGGAAGACAGAAAAGCAAAGACATGCCACAAAATTAAAACACAGGTAGTGGGTATAAAATAGAACTAAAGGTTAAGAGACCTATATTCAAAGACTAAGAAGTTCATGACCACAGGCCTTTCATTGAACTTCTCTGTGTATCAACATTCCCAAGACTAAAAGAGGGGCCCACCAAACCTTCCCTAATTGTTTTCCAAGGCTTTATAGAGATATAAAATTATAATTGTAAAATTATTTCAAAAAGATTAAGGGCACTATGAAAATGGTTATTATGCTATTACTAATAAGGTTCCAAAAAATAAAAAACAATGTAACAGATGAAGCCATTTTTGTAAGCACTATATGATATTATCCTCATTAATCAAATCATTACTTGCCTCTTATTCCCTGAAATAAGGGGAAATAAGGGGGAAAATCTACTTCAATTAAAAGTAATCTAAGAAAGGGTTATTGTGCTTTGTACCATCCACTCTCCTTTATAAAGTCCATAGCTCTATGGAGGAGTACTCTGATTATAGACCCACTGGACACCTGAGCTCTGCTCTACTCTCAACTCTGACACTCTCTGGGTGAGATCTGGATGGGTCATTTCACTCCCTTGGGCCCAATTTCCTCATCTTTAAAATTAGGTAACTGGACTCCAGCAGTGGTGCCCAGACTCATGGAGAATCGGTACCCCCTTCCCATGCAACACACTTGACTGCCACACATCAGTAGTGGTGTTTCTAGGATTTCTGGTTGAGCTTTTACGAATTCAGTATAACTTTTAAGGGAATTTGCCTTTATTAAAAATGGCATGAATTCACAATGGTATTAGTTACATGGTAGTTCACATGTTTTCACATATGTTAATCAGTGCACATGAGTACAAAGACCTAGGGGTAATCGAGTGACAAGATCTCCAGGGATAATTCAGTGACAAGAGTCCGGGGCCTATGGTTGGGGAACTTCTGAACTGGAGGAGCTTTCAGAACTCCCCCACCCTGCTCTATGCCCAGCTACTGCATGACATGATCTTACATGGGGGGAGTATAAGCTAAAAGACACAATATCAATATGCACAGTAGGAATATGAGCAATACCTACACAGTAGGTTAATAATTCAAAGCAAATGCCAGTTTTTCTAAAGCTTCCAGCTAATACATCCTGTTTAAAAGATGAAATTTTGTCATTCTATAGTAACCTTTCTTCAGTCATCTTAAAGTGTGACTTTTCACACATAACTTTTTTAAAAAAGGAGCTAAATTTGAGTTTTCATTAGCTACTCTGACTGATTTGACCAATTTATGCTTACTGATTTAGAATTTATTGAGCATCTTGCTTACCTAGTGCACCATATCAAAAAAATACACGTTAGGAAGTCATGTTCTACAAGAAGTGCTACACAATAAATGAAAAAGACATATGAGTAGCTATCCCATAACTTCTAAATAATTTCAAATGAACACAGGATAAAAATTAAGTATGTAAATGAATATAAAGTAAAAGAGGCCCTGAGGACAGACTGATCAAGAAGTTTCCCACTGAAGAATCTGAGTTCAATTTTGGAAGGAGGTGAGGGGACAAGTGGAGAGGAGGGACAAAGCAATGTGGGTTGGGAGAGCTGTTTGTGCAAAGAGGAAGAGACTGAAATGATGAGGTTGAAATGTGCTAACGACTGCTAATGGTGTCCAGAAAACCAGAATCCAGAAAAGTGCCATTTCACGAGGCTTCTGAATGATTTCAAAACAAATCTTTGTGACTCTCCCGTGAACCTGTAATAGCAGTTGCTTTGTATTTATGGAAGGGGACTTGGTCCTCAATGTCTTTTCTCCTGCATAAGCATTTTGTCCTTAGTTTTAAAATGTCTAGGCGTGAACAAAGATCAAAGAGTAACTAAATGCTGGTCTGACTTAAAAAACTGTTCTCAGCAAGTACAAATCCTTTTATAATTGCTCAACTGAACATCTGTTTTATTCCTACTTTTTTTCCAGCCACTTTTGTTTTAAGTGAATTCAAAATTCCCAAAAAGAAGAAAAGTCAAGTGGGCAGTCCCATAAGAAATCCAAATAAAATACCAATAATGCTGAAATTAGCAGAAGTTAATTTACCACTCCATTGAAAGTTTGGCTATTATTCTAAAACTAGAGCTAAAGAAAAAAGATACAGTTGCTAAACACGTTTTTACATAAAGGTAAAAGGCCATTTCATTTTTAAATATAGAAATACAGGCTCTGCTCAAGCATGTAGCTTTTAAAGTATGAAATTATATAAATGGCATTTTCTTCATGAGTAAACTGTGATGCACACATCTAATTATAATGAGCCTCTTTATAAGGTGATTACTTGACATCTGCCTTTTAAAATACATACACAAAGTAACTTTGTTCATGACTCAACCACTGGTAAGCCAAAGGGTAGTCCAAATATGTACAAATGAAAATAAGTTTCCATTCTGCCTTTAAACAGAACTGACAAGAAACATGTTCTTTAAGGGAAAAATAACTTCAATTTTTTAATATTGAAAAGATTCTCACCTGACTTCTATAATAGAACAAAAGAACAAGAATTCTGTTTGAAATTCTCATGTTTAACAGCTTAATTTTTTTAATAAGGGTAATTTTATGTATTTTAGCTTTCAGCTAAAATCTAAGACCAAGAGTAATATAAAAGCCTTATTCTTGGTGTTGGTTACCAGAGATTCATTCATTTGTTTAAACTTTTTTTTTTAGCCTGTATTTTCTAAAATATGACATTACATGGGTGCAGAGAAACTTGTGGTGATTTTCACTTGATCTGCCTCAGAGTTAATAACTGAAAGGAAAGGTCACAGAACTACTTATTGAATCATCACTAACAAATTTACAGAATAATATTCTACTACATTCTAATAGAGTAGAATATTTTGTTGTTCTTTTTCATTCTTGTAGTAATCTCCTGGATTTAGCCTTTTCAAAAATATTTTTTCCAAATACATAGCAAATGTGCAAATCACTTGATAAGTATGCAAATAGTTCAAATTGTTCAATATTATCTCTTGACAATAAGAGAGTGGGAGGTTCCAGCATTAATGCCAAAGCAACTCTACCATTTCAAGAACTAGCTGACAGCCCAAAAAGACTGGTTATTAAAATGACAACACTTTCATAATCAACAAGATGCAACAATTTGAAAAGCTGATGGGAACACACATTTTACTGTGAACACATATTTCTCTAAATCAACATATGCACTCGTGTTAACACGGGGAAACGAGACTAAAATGTAAATACTCCACTTATCTTTTAAAATGCTTCAAAATGTACTCCTAACAGCTTTATGGAAAATGGAAGAAAAAAAATAGGCAGAAAAAATAAATTAAAAAGAACCAGGATTTTAAAATTATTTTATATGGCGAACTTCTAAATTATAACATATAATCACCAAATTAATAAAGTGGATTCAGAAAATGAAGCAAGAAACCTAAGAACTACACACACACACACACACACACACACACACACACACAAAATGACACAATATGCCTATTGGAGAAACTGCAGCACCAATAGCATATAGGAGTCTTGTCAGAATAACACATAGGGAATACTATATTTGAAATGCTGCCTTTAAAAAACTTACATAATATGCAACTATATATTTTATAGAGATAAATAAAATATATATGGTGCTTTATAATTTGCCAAGTGCTTTCATATTAAATCATTTGATTTTCCCAATAACCCTGAGAGATACACAGGACAAGCATTATTATTCCTATTCTAATAATGAGGAAATGAAGCTCAGAAAGATTAAGATAGCTGTAGTAACTTAATAACTAGCATTTTCCTAAGAAACAATAAGGTGGCTGAGAAATTTTTATACATAACATAAGCAATTAGAAAGAAAGGAAAAACAAAAAGGAGACTCGGGGCACCTAGCTGGCTTAGTCGGTAGGACATGCAGCTCTTGATCTGAGGATTGTGAGTTCAAGCCCCACATCAGCCACAGAGTTTATACTTAATCATTTTTTTTTTTGAAAAAGGATACTCAAGTAGACAGATTAAAGCCAAATGCCATTGGGGCGCCTGGGTGGCGCAGTCGGTTAAGCGTCCGACTTCAGCCAGGTCACGATCTCGCGGTCTGTGAGTTCGAGCCCCGCGTCGGGCTCTGGGCTGATGGCTCGGAGCCCGGAGCCTGTTTCCGATTCTGTGTCTCCCTCTCTCTCTGCCCCTCGCCCGTTCATGCTCTGTCTCTCTCTATCCCAAAAATAAATAAACGTTGAAAAAAAAAAAATTAAAAAAAAAAAAAAAAGCCAAATGCCATTAAAGAAACTTTATATAAATATACTAGCACTCTCACCACTGCAATTGGCAACAAAATGAGTTTCCATAACTTCCTACAAAAGCAAGTAGCTAATATTTTGAATATCAGAAATCATAAAAATTTAGAATATCCTTTTATCTTCTTTGTTACATCATGATACTTAAAGAGACTCCTCCAACTTTATATAACTACTGAGGAAGGACATACAGATAGAGATTATTTAGAAAGAAGTTATCTTCTCATCTACAACCCATACGCAATTAGAAGTCTACCAGATTTATCACTAGAATAAAAAGAACTCTATCTACTAACAGCCCTATAATTGTATCAGAGTGTATTTGAGGTCACTGCCATCTTTCAATTGCACTTAAAGGCAGTAGAGTTATGATCTGATCACTTAGTCAAATAAACCCTTAAAGAGTACAAAAACAAAAATCAAGCAAAACACAGCAGAGGTTTTTCAAGACTTTCTTTCCCTCACAATTATAATTTTACTTTTAAACACTCCCATACAATCAAATCTTTTAAGTCATAGAACTTATTCTGAAGGCTTTTTAGATGCTATCGCTCAACGTTAATGTATTTTAAATATAGTTTTATTCTATCTAGTATTAGATGTTAAGTGCACAGTGAAACATATTAAACCCTAAACTCTTCACTTAGAATAATCCCAGAAACCAAAACTGTGTACACCATAGTTCAGTATCTTCTAGCATGTAAAAGATACTGATTTAGAAAAGCAACTCACTGCAAAAGTTAATCAACTCAATTTAATCAAAGTTTGTTTCAGTTTTCTTTTTTTTTTTTTTGCTTTAAAACAAGAGAAACAAAGGAAGAAGCAGGTAATGCTATGGCACGTACTCCCTAAATCAGTACTAAATCAGTACCTGCAAACGTTTAGTAAAAGTGCGTAGATATCTTACAAGTCTAGGGCATGGACAATAATACTCCCTATCACTGTAGGAGTGATATGGAGTAGGTACTGGAGTAGGTACTCAACAAACCAACATTTCTTCAACAACACTACATGGAATTTTAGATTTCAAAATGTAAACACTATGACCTTTCATTCATATTAACATGAATATGATAAACCTAGTCAAATGAAAATTACGAAAGCCAGAGCAAGGGCAAAAGAAAAAATATATACTGCAAAGCTAAGTGTTCAAAAAGGCAAAAATATCTCTTTGGCTCCTCTTGACTTATTAAATCACATTACTATACACTAAAAAAGTCAAAATGCCAATCAGAGTTTAGAACTGGAAAACTCCATCAGAATGTTAAACATGTATACTATAATTCCATTTCTCTTTTCAGGTAAATAAATATGCATCATGTTTTCGCTGTAATACCTCTCTTCATGTAGTAGAATATTCAACATAAACAATTTACAAAATGATAAAAGTATCTTGAAATAAAACAACACCACACATTCCTGTGTATAACCAAAAGATTATAGGATATATAATATATATTCCTTCCTCCCTTCCCTCCTTTAGAACATTAAATTTAATGATCATAAATAGCTTTTTAGGTAGAGTTCTTAAATTCCCTACTATTCACAATTGCCAAAAGGTGGACTCAACCTAAATGTTCACCAATAGATGCGTGGATAAACAAAATGTAGTATATCTATATAACAGAATACTATTCTGCCTTCAAAAGAAAGGAAATTCAGACAGGCTACAATACAGATGAACCCTGAGGACATTATACCAGGTGAAATAAGCCAATCACAAAAGGACAAAAAATGCAGGAGTCCACTTATATGAGGTCCTAAGAGTAGTCAAATTCAGAGGCAGAAATAAGAATGGTGGTTGCCAGGGGCAAGGCGGGGGAGAAAATTAGGCGAGGAAGAGAAAATTGAGTTTCAGTTAGAGAAGGAAAAAAATTCTAGAGATGGATACTGGTGATGGTTGCACAATGGTGTGAATGTACTTAATGTCACTGAACTATATACTTAAAAATGGTAGATTTTAAGACAATGTGCTTTACAGGTTCCCTTGTTATTTCTCACAACTCCAAATTAGGCTTTCAAATATCAAAACATTAAGCAAATTGCTTAAGATCATCTTGCTGATGTTAGAAATTAAAGTTTCCAACTCTGTATGAAATAAATGGTAAATCACAGCTTTTATATATCACAGACCCACAGAATGAGTGAAGAATCAACACATTTCTTTGAAAATCACTTTGTGAGAAAGAAAAACTAAGCTAGATGAAACAAATTAAATCCCTGTTTATGAAATCACTGTACTTTGCTTTCTGATAACTCTCCCTAAATTAGCCCTGAATATTATACAAGATGGTCTGTACGTGTTCCCTTCCAATCCACCCTCCACAAATAATAGTTTCATGTGGCTGTTTAAATATACCCATATAAAAACCCACTAGAGAGAAAGAATGTGTGGGAAAGTTAGCCAGTCTCCTATTTCCAGCTGACTTGCCAACCTGATTTTTTTAAATGAAAATAGGATATTGCATAATGAGCGAACACACAAAATATTTTTAATGTGTTGTCATCTTACTTGGATTCTGGCAAAGCATACATAATACTTTTCACAATTTCTACATCTCCTTCTTAGGAATCGTGCGTGTATGTGTGTGTGTGTGTGTGTGTGTGTTCAAAAAAAAGACTACATAATGCATGATTCTATTAAGCTTCCATTCCTATACACATGGTTGAATAAAAATATAATACTAAAAAGTATAATGAAATAACATTACTATTCATTATTTTATATACTAAGGTAAAATTTTCCAATATGGATTTCTCCATGACACCAAAAATTTCCTGAGAAAAGTCAACTATGGAAGACTTAAAAGGCTATTAATCCAACTAGTCTTTAAAATTACAGTAATTTCATAAAATTACATTTTATGAAAAATGTAATGTGAACAATACTTATCAATTCGCTTAAAAATATACATCAAATTATTAATATATACAATATAGAACCCATCCAAAAAATGTCCTGCCATTAATGCAAAGCAGGGTTAATGTTAACTGTAAATTAGAATACCCCTTCAATAAAGCAACTTCCTTAGTTTTTTTCCATTCCTAAATTGTTTACAGCACTTAGAAGTATAGTACATAGGGGCACCTGGGTGGCTCAGTTGGTTAAGCGTCCAACTTCATCTCAGGTCATGATCTCGCAGTTTGTGAGTTTAAGCCCGGTGACGGGCTCTGTGCTGACAGCTCAGGGCCTGGAGCCTGCTTTGGATTCTGTATCTCCCTCTCTCTCTCTGCCCCTCCCCCACTCACACTCTGACTCTCTCAAAAATAAAAAAAATTTAAAAATCTAAATAAAATAAAAAAGAAATTAAACAAAAGTATAATATATAGAAATACTCCATATGGGTTAATCTTGTATTTGTCAGATCAAGAAAATATAATGCCACATAAGAAAACTGAAATTCATCATTCAAATTTCATGGGGAAAGAAAGGCAAGTTGCTGCATTCCTAGGCCTTCAATGAATCCTAAATTCACTCTTCGGTGTAAAAGATGAAAATGAAACTTCTCACTGATTATCAGCTTATCTGGGGTCTTGGTGAAAGACAACTACAGCCTACACATCTCACCCCTCACAGCCCCTGTTACCCCGTCACTCCCCAAAACAATTCTCACCGCAAAAGCAAAAAGCCTAGCAAATTTTATTCCAGTGTCAACAGACTATGAGTATATGCCAGAGCCTGGAAAGTAATGTGTAGAAATAGGCACTTCTATAACAAAAGGGGAATAGAAGGAGTAGGTCTAGTATAAGAATTTTACCATACTTTGCATTCAAGCAACAGGAAAATACCCATCTGCATCAATATTCTAAAACAAAACAAAACAAAAAAAACAAAAACAAAAAGCAAAAAATTCATGATACAAATAATGATCCCCATGCCAAATTCTTTCTAGTAACAGTGAACATGAGGAAGGAGATCACTCAGGAATAGACAGATTGGATTGATGGTTCTTTGACATGAAACAGATGTTCTTTTCAACTCTGGACACAGCTAATTTAAAATAATGATTAAACAAAGACCTTCTTACTTGGTGTGATATCTGTATTTCTATACACAAAGGGAAAATGGTCATAATTCACTTTCTTACACTGAAACTTTATTTCAATTTTTTTCTCACATCAAAATATCTAAATTATAATACTTTGTTACCTATTTGTTATATGCACAGGTGTCATAATGCAAATTAATCATTCTAGTGATTAGTAATTCCTATATTACACTATAACTACAGAGTACTATCTATATCATAAACTCTTTAGGTTGCATTTCTCCAAAGTGTGCGTGTGTGTGTGTGTGTGTGTGTGTGAATTTGCATGTGTATAGTATTTCCCCCACTCCTAGGTACATATGCAAGAAAAATAAAAACCTAAGTCTATACAAAAAATTTGGACACAAATGCTCAAAGCAACATTATTCATAGAAACTGAAAAGTAGAAACAATCCAAATGTCTATCAACTGATAAATAAACAAAATGTGCTATATCCATAAGATGGAACATCATTCAATAATGAAATGTGCTGGGGCGCCTGGGTGGCTCAGTTGGTTAAGTGTCTCACTTCAGCTCAGGTCGTGATCTCACAGTTTGTGAGTTCGAGCCCCGCGTCAGGCTCTGTGCTCACAGCTCAGAACCTGGAGCCTGCTTTGGATTCTGTGTCTCCCTCCCTCTCTGCCCCATTCCCACTCACGCTCTGTCTCTGTCCTAAAAATAAATAAAACATTAATAAATAATAATAATAATAATAATAATAATAAAGCATGCTACAAGATGAATGAACCTTGAAAACATTATGCTAAATGAAAGAAGCCAATCACAAATTTTGTAGCCAATCACATATTTTGTATATGATTCTACTTAATATGAAATGTCCAGAAAAAACAAATCTATAGAGCAAGAAAATAGATTAGTGGTTGCCTAAAGTTGAGGGAGAGGAGGAAAGGCAAGAATAGGGAATAAGTGCTAAAAAGTAAGAGTTTTACTTTTGGGGGTTGATGTGTCACATTTAATGTCAAAACCTGAATTCCTGATTTCCCAGTCCAATCAAATTCTACTCCACTATTCCCCATCTCAGGTAATAGTGCCACCATTGGATAGTGGAGTCAGCCATAAGCCCAGTAGTCAGGCCTCTTCATTTTCCTTCATATCTCACAATCTTCCATTAGCAAGTCCTGTATTTTCTTCTCCCAAAATATATTTTCTCACCCACCCTCACATCTCCCATAGACTGAAATAGTCTCCTACTCTTGTTCTCATTCACAAACCCTTACAATCTACTTTCCACATGACAGCCAGAGAGAGACTTTGTAAGCCCAAAGCTGGTCACATCACTTCCCTGCTCCACATCCTCAAAATGGCTTATGAGTGCTTTTAACATAAGTTCCAAATTCCTTAACATTGGCCAAAGTCTCTTCCCAATCTCTCTGCCTACTTACCAAGATCACTGTTTGCTTCTCTTCTCTGCTAATTACACTCCAGCTATAATTACTTTCTTTCTATCCCTGTGCAAGCTGTCACCTTGGTCCTTTGGGCTGGAATTTTCTTCCCTCATATTTTCTCATGGTTTGCTTCTTCTTACCATTAATGCCTCAGCTCAAATGTTACATTCTCAGAGAGACCTGTATAAAGTAACCTCACTTTAGGTCACTAACTTATAGCTCTGTTTTATTTACTTCATACCACTTTATCCAAATGATTCTTCCAGCCTCCCCTACACTAACTTTGCTCACCCTATACCCCCCAAATCAAGAACTATATCTGCACATAACAGCTGCTTCAATAAATATTTGTTGGAATGAATTAATGATGACTGATATAATTAGGGTAAGATAAGACATGAGATCTTGGGGAACTAGAGAAAGTCCAGGGCTACAAAAACATCAGCATAAAAGACATAAAATTTCCACTTGTTACACAAAAGCTAAGAAAGTTGTAGAGATTTCTTATTTTCTAGAACTTACAAGTCTGAACTCAAGACAGTTTTATTTATGAGAAATTTGGTGGTAGGAGAGAAAAGTGGGAGTAATTATGTATCAAACATCAATAGTAATAGCAAAGGGAAGAAGAATGAGGAAATGAATAAGGGAGCAGAGAAACATTTTATGTGAGAAGGAAAAAAAAAAGGACACACATTCAGATCACATCTACCTTGATAACAGTCTTTGGGTTCATTGCTTTTCTCAGGGAGCAAAGAAAGCTTTGCTTTTTCAGTAGACCCAGAAAAAAAAACAAATGAAAAATGACACAGACTTTTAAGGAAATTATTAAGAACACCAACGTTTTGGGGAAAAGCTATCACACCAAAGCCCTTATCATCATAGTCAACGAAGCAGAGACATATAGATAGCAAAATAAGGCACACATGAAATAGAATATTCACAATGATAAACCTTACGAACTTTGGTAATAAAATATCTAAAATGAACTAGCTGATGTCTTTAAAGTATTTATTACATATTCTTGATCTGCAGTAATTTTTCTACATAAACAGTGCCTTCCTACTGATGAAATTATGTACAACTCTAAACCATTAAAAGCTGCTTACAGAGGCTTTTGTTTATGCAGAGAAATTGAATGAAATTGAATAGGAATAAGGGAAATTTAGATTCTGAATTGAAGATTCCCCAGGATTCTCTTTCAGATAACAAAAGAAATCAGCTACCAAACATTCCAAAATGGAATTATTCTGGCTGTCATTCTGGAAGAATAGAATTTTCTTCCCAAGCTTCTGCTTTCTAACTGCCTCTCCACCTCATCTCTCCTGCTGGATGTACCCAGAGAAAACATAACAGAATGACAAGGTCTTTTGCTATTACCTAAGTTGGGTGTTAAATTCTAGCTGCTCTATGTTTACTAGCTATACCAATTAAGGAAAATTAATGTGTTAAAAAAAAAGGGGGGTCTATCTCCTTAAATGCTTAAAAAGCACCAGCATCCCTGTTGACTCACCTTGTCAATCCCTAGTGGGTTCCTAGAGCCCTCTCTGGTCACTACTGGGCTAGATTCATGTCAGGTATACTTGTTAATGATCCACTGCACAATGCTTTTGGTGGACTCTTCTTTACAAACCCCAAAGACCATAACAAATCTGTTCTCTCCAAGCTCTCAATCCTACTTCCATTTCTCTTAATGTCAGATGAACTGTAGCTGTCTTCTTCTCCATCTCCAAAATACCTCAGCGTGTGCACTATCTTCTGGCTCTCCAGCTATCCAAGGAGGAAAAATGTGTTTTTTCCTAAACAAAGCTTCTGTTCCCACTAACACCCAACAGTCTCCATGACTTCCCAATAAACTTTACACTCCTGCCTTGCATTATGTTTTTCTATCCCTTCCTGATTCTTGTTCCTCTTCCTCCAAATAAACTTCAGCTTTATTTATCACTGTTAATTCCCTTGACCTGGCTAATCCCTGAAATTACTCCTGAGTATGTCTGTCTCTTTTTTCCTATTTTACTAAACAAGCAAGGTTTTACATGTCATCTCCATTTATTCTTTAATCCCAAGAAATAATTTTTCTCTATCCATTCAGCAAATATCTATTAAATACCTATTATATTTCATGCTGTATGCTCGATTACAAGAATGTAGAGATGAATAACAGACTGGCCCAATGCTCATGATCTCCTCCCGAACACTACTGAAATCCTGCTTTATGAAAAAACAAGGCCTTTTTCTCAGTCCATTTCCCTCTACTTCTCAATTGCATTGAATGTTACTAGCCATATTTTTTTTTTTTTTTTTTTTTTTTTTTTTTTTTTTGCAAAACTTCTCTACTTCAGAGTCACAGTACTGAATTATCCTGGTTTCCCTCCTCCTTTTCAGATGTATCTTTCCATTTCTCTGAAACTAGTCCTACTTCCTCCTAGCATCCATCAAAATGGATGTATTCCCCCATACCTCTCCTAGGGCCTCTGTTCTTTTCTTTCTATATTCTCTCCTTTCTGATCTTTTCCACTAGTATGGCTTTAACTGTCAACTCTTTGCAAATCACAAAGAGTAGCTAAACTGATTATTGCTGTTATATAAATAAGGAAACCAAGGCTTGGAGAAATCAGGAAGTTTGCCCAAGATCATAAGAACTAGGAAATAGCAGAGCCAGGCCTTAAAACCTAGCAATCTGATTTCAGAGCTGATGCTCTTAACCTATACTGCCCTGCTTCCTGGGGCCCTTTCTCAAGGATAATACCCAATTTTCAATGGTCTTTTAGATACAGTATTCATTGTGAAATATGTTGCTTGTACATCAAACACGTGTCAGTTCATCATCTTCATCAAACTCAGCTGATTCTGACTTCTTAATCTGTTACATGAAGGTTACAATTTTCCCCATTATTCAAACTTCAAAGCTCAGTTATCCTTGTATCCTCACTGCTCATCTTTTATTAGGTTATGGTTTCAGAATCTCAGTACCTCACACTCTTTGCCAATCCATCCTGCTTACTCACTGCTGCCAAGTAACATACTAGATGACCTCTTTAATGTGCCTTCACTATATTTAAGACAATGTTTTCAACTTGGCAATCAAACATTTTATGTATTTTTAAGCTTTTTCCTGATTTCCCACAGATTATCTTTCTTTTTCCTAAACAGGTATTTTTGGTTCTTCACTGAACATTACAGGACTCCTTGCACCCTGGTGTCCTTGTTCCTCTTCCTCCCTTCCATCCATCCATCTTAATTTCTACTTCCTCAATGTTATTTTTCTTATTTCCACAACTAAATGTCATTTAGGTATACTGAATCATCATACTACATTCTTCTGCTACTCATCTTTATCTCTTCTGTAATTATGTGTGTCTCCTATTCTCTAAATCAAGCTGTAAGTTCTGTGTGGGAACTGACCATGTTTCATTATTTCCATGTCCCTTATAGCTCGCTTTGCCCAAGAATAATACAAATGGTTCTCTTCTGTTGTCTTTTAAAGAAAATGCTAACCTTGCTTTCTTCCCTCAATAATAGTACATATAAACTCTCATATTCCTCACTATTAAATGTCAAACTTCCAAAGGTACACAGTCGCACAGATGAAAAATGAGGTAGAGTTTATTTTCTTGAGGCTAAAACAGGATATCAAATGTTTTAAAGACAGAACATTTGGGGGGCACCTGGGTGGCTCAGTCATCGGTTAAGCGCCAGACTTAGCTCAGGTCATGACCTCACAGTTCGTGAGTTTGAGCCCCCGTGTCAGGCTTTGTGCTGACAGCTCAGAGCCTGGAGCCGGCTTCAGATTCTGTGTCTCCCTCTCTCTCTAACCCTCCCCCACTTGCACTCTGTCTCTCTCTCAAAAATAAAAATAAACATTAAAAAAAAAAAATTTAAGATACAGCATTGTTGGGGCGCCTGGGTGGCGCAGTCGGTTAAGCGTCCGACTTCAGCCAGGTCACGATCTCGTGGTCCGTGAGTTCGAGCCCCGCGTCAGGCTCTGGGCTCATGGCTCAGAGCCTGGAGCCTGTTTCCGATTCTGTGTCTCCCTCTCTCTCTGCCCCTCCCCCGTTCATGCTCTGTCTCTCTCTGTCCCAAAAATAAATTAAAACGTTGAAAAAAAAATTAAAAATAAATAAATAAATAAATAAAAATAAAAAGATACAGCATTGTTGTAGGAATAAGGCTACTGACCAAGAGACCTAACCAAACTCCAAATCAGGTCGGTAACTCCTTACTCCCTAAATCTCTCTGCCCCTATGCTCCTACAGCTGGGTAACACTGCCTCCTCAATTCCCTGGCTCTGGAGGGAGTGTGATGTGCACTAGGAAGCAGCTGCAACATGCGACTCTGGGATGGCAGGCCTTACAGCACTGGGCACAAGAATCCCACGTCCTAGAAGTACTAGGAGACTCATTAGGGAACATCTTAAGATCCTTGAATGAAAGATGCTAAATACAAGGATTTCTCAAAAGGCTCATTTCACACTCCCCTCCCTTGTTTTCTTTCTTTCTTTTTTTTTTTTTTTGAAAGCTTGTTATTGAAGGTCTGAATAAAACATTTATATGCAGGGTGGGGAGAAATCATCCTCTCAAAGCTAAGCGCTATTTTTAAAACTGACCTTGTGAGTGCTCACAGAATATTTCTGATACTGGTGTTTCTAAATTTGGATGTATTCCATTCGGATTATTCAAAACATATACCTTAAAGTCTCCTACCTTAAAAAGTTTGCAAAAATTCAAAAAATATGAACTCCATTTTTAAAAGTAATTACTATTTTAAAAGATAAACCAAGTGATCCTTTAGCCATCCCTCTTCATGCCTTAGGACCCCCTCTTTATTATGTCATTGGCAGAATATCACGCTATGACTATCAGAATTAAATGAGGGATATGGAGCTATAAGTAATTCAGTGATTGGTTCTCTGTGAATTATATGAAGTATAATTTTTTCTTTCCATCCAACTTAAGGATAACAATTTTGTTTTCCCTTTCCCTGAACATAAAGATGTATGGGAAGCAGTCAAAGCAAGGATTTTTTCCGAGAATGATTTCCAAATCACATATTAGAGAAAAGCAGGTCTCAAGTCTATTTACAGGAGGCAAACTGTTCTCTTTGACAGTTTTATCTTTTCCCTCTCATTTCTACTAGAATGAAAAAACGTTCTGAAATCAGATCTACAATTAAGAGAGCAGGAGTGGACTTTGACCCTGAAATTTCTGCTTGCAATCTGGAATTTGAATTTTTCCCAACCTGCATGCTAATGATTATACCAACCTTGAATCACAATAGATTTTCTGCTCAACAAAGCTCCTACCCCAAGTTCAAAAAAAATCATTCTACCATGAATCTTACTTATAAATGCACACACACATACACATGTGCGCACAGGGTAAAACAATATTTCCCTGTTTAAATTTTGATTTACACAATCCTTAATATTAATATACTGGGGAAATCTTACAATTTTTTTTACAGCTCTAAGATTCTTCTAAAATTGGAGAAAACACATTGCAATGCTGAACTTAGCTAAAGAGGTTAAATATTTCAACTGACGTTATCTTCCAAGTAGTGAATGAGAGATTTGCCCATTATTTAATGATGAGAATAAATGACTATTTTCCAAACACCAGCCTGTGCTAAATTATAAATTATATCACAGGGGCATGTGGATGGCTCAGTTGGTTAAGCGTCTGACCTCAGCTCAGGTCATGTTCTCACAGTTTGTGGGTTCGAGCCCTGCATCAGGCTCTGTGCTGATAGTTCCGAGCCTGGAGCCTGTTTCAGATTGGATTCTGTGTCCCCCTCTCGTTCGATCTGTCACTCCACCTCTCACGCTCTGTCTCTCTAGGTCTCTCAAAAATAAATAAACATTACAAAAATATAAATTATGTGACAGAATTAATCTCACTGTGCAATTGTGAGCTTCCTTGGTTTTTGCTTTTTGTTTTTTTGTTTTGAAAAAGAAATAATGTATACAAATATTACTCCTAAAACTTCTGGGTCCCTAAATGCACATTCATTAATCATAAGATGATGCAGTTTGGGAGTCCAGCATTCACTCGTTTTATTCAATAAGTATCTCTGAAAAATGCCAGGTACTATTACAGACACTGAGAATTCAGGCAGGGCATATTAGACATCTTACTTTTGGTTTTAAACAGAAACCCACAAACATTTTTTTGCAACAGTTATTAATCTAATATTGCAAATGCAGAGACTATCTAGCTTTTCTGGTTTATAAACAGAAACAGGATTCCCTAGGGCTCTTTAATAATATTGGTTCATTTAAAAAAAAAATCTCTAATTATCCTCCTCTCCTTTATCTTCCACTTAGTCATTTAATTTTTTTTTTTTGTATTGCCCCAGAGCAAAATAAAACAAAATGTGAGATTGATTAGAGGTTGATATTCCTCTTATCAGCTGTTCATCCCTAATGACTCAGAGCTGTAAAATCCACAACCACCTTATTTAATACCTTCCAACAGATTGTGCTGTACTTAATGATTCACTGACAAAACAAAAACAAAAACAAAAATAAACAAAACAAAAAAAAAACTTTCCATCTCTTTCATCACTTTTTGCATCCTTTCATGAAAATTTACACATGGAAAGTCAATCACTCAGGGTTAGAAAAGTATGTATCTTCCTTCAAGTTCGCTCTTTATTGACACTTACTTGCTTCTCATTAATTTTTTTAATTTCTTATTAATTTATTATCTTTTCTACCCATCTTTAAATTCAAAACTGGTTATTCAAAACCCAGTTCAATATTAACTGCTCTAGGAAGTCTTCCCTTACCTTTTACCAACCCAACAGTTATGTCCTTACACCTCAGAATGAGTAAACACTTCAATAGTGTCATTTATCTGTATGGTAATTTACTTGATTCCACATCTACTTCACCTTGAGAAGAAGGACCTTACCTTTGTATCTTTGTTTATCCACACCTAGCAGGTGATCTGGAACAACATGATTAAATTGAAATTTAGAATAATGCTCCCCAAAATTCACTTTCACTAGCACACTTAAACGTCACTGGTGGGAATATGTTAAACATGCAGAATGCAATCTGGCAATAATGCATCAAAAATTTTGATAATATTACATCTTCTAACGCACTAATTCTCCTTCGTGAATATTTCCTAAGAATCAGAAATATGAAAAAGTTTTACAAAACAATGTTTACTATTATGTCAGCATAGCAAAAGGCAATTAAAAAAAAACTAGCAATACTACATATACTAATATTTTACTCAGTGAAGTATAATTGTTAATAAGAAATCAAAGGATTTGTAGTAACATAGGGAAATTTTTAAATATTAAGGAAAAAAGCAGGACACAAAACTGTACAGTTTAGTCCAGTATTCTACTTAAATGTCTGCAGTGACTGGGAAAACTGAACCATGAATATATTGTCTTCTATTTTTCTGTATTTTTCCAGATTGCATAATTAGAATATATATTTTGATACAACTGTTAATGTCTTATGCAAACTGGTAATGAATCATTAAATTTTGTTTCAGAGATATGTCCATAGTATACAATTCTCCCTATACCCAGTGTGTATATATACATATATACGATCTTTAATATGAGAGCATATATGACTTTACTAAAAAATTCATCATGGATAAAGTTTCTACAAAATGGTCAAAACGTTCAGCTGAACTAACTTCACAAATCACATATCATTTTGCCACCATGATTACATACAAATGTTATGAATGTTTTTATGAAAACAGCATATTTTCTTAAGATATGTGTGTGCATATATGTGTGTGGTGTATATATACATATACACCATAAAGTTGTAGAATTGTAAAACCCCCAGTAAATAAGGAAATAAGTGCTTTAAAACATATATTTTCTTTAAGGGATTTCCAATATTGAAACAAGCACACTTTTCAGTCCTTTTGCCAAGTTTCTGAATTGACAGGCATGGCAGTTCTAACAGCTGGCCTCTGTCTTTCCTAAAAAGTCAAGTAACCTCTATAAGCAAATAATATTCATGATTTGTGAATCCAAAACTATATATCACCAAAATGCTCTTTAAAATGAGCTTAGTTAAAAGATAAGTCAAAAAGCATCTCCCTCCGGAGAATGAGAATGGATACAAACTTAAAAATCCAAACATTTAAAATAATTTAATAATAAGGTACCTGGCTGGCTTGGTTAAGTGTCCGACTTCGGCTCAGGTCATAATCTCGCAGTTATGAGTTCAAGCCCCGCGTGAGGCTCTGTGCTGACAACTCAGAGCCTGAAGCCTGTTTCAGATTCTGTGTCTCCCTCCCTCTCTGCCGCTCCCCTGCTCATACTCTGTCTCTCTCTCTCTCTCAAAAATAAATAAAACATTAATTTAATGATAGCCTGAGTCTGACATTACTAAAGTGGTACTAATGGACATGCAGACCATGAAAATGTTACCCCTTCTTATTGAGCCACTTTATGTTACATGGTAAAAAAAAAAAAAAAAAAACAACCCAGCAAGAATTTACACAGTTGCTCAAAAATTTACATAATTATACAAAACTCTTTCTAACAAAGCATAATTTGTCATCAAGAAACTAATGAAATAATTTATGAATTAAAAATTATTTTCAATAGTGTATTCCATTTGGCATGAAGCTTTAGCTCAACTTCCACTTACTTTACCTGCCAAAGGTCTCTCCTTGTTAAACATATATCTACTTCTGGAGACAGAATCCTATTTGCTCACTCATTCATTTATCCCCTCATTCAACAAACATTTATAAGCATCTTCAACATTTGTAAGTAATTTACAATTACTGTGCCAGGCACAGATTCAATGGTAAGCTTAAAAATGTCCACAAGATGTTTGAAAGCTACAACATATATAACTGAAACACAAAAGGAGAAATGTGATCAGTTGCTTAAAAAACATGAAAAAGCTATTCAGAGGAAGAGGAAAAGAACCGCTTCTGCCTAGAGAGGGAAAGTAAGGGTGGAGAGTAAGTTAGAGACGGCATCATGGAGGCAGAAGCACCTGAAATGAGTCTTAAAGGAGATACGGTTTCAACAGCACTAGGTGTACTCATTCCATCTGGAGAGTAGAGCCAGAACTTTCTCCCTTCCTTTGAACATGCTGCTTACTTTTCCTGGGCAACCATTTCTCCCTTCTGTACCAGGCTCAACTGCCATTCAAAAACATAATTTCACTCATTAATCTCTTCAATAAATCTGTGATAACAACCTTTTCCAGCCCTTATCTACATGAAAACCTTGTGTATACTTCTATTACAACATTCAAAAACTAAACTGTATTCAGCAGGCTATCATCCACACTAATGGATCACAAAATACTTCAGGGCAGATCTCTTATCTTTCACCTCTGTATCGCTACAACTTATCAAGATGTCCAGAACAGTGGGTACTAAAAGGTCTAACGATGAACTTTATAAATGAATAAAAAACATGGCAACCATTAGCTGGAAAATCTGTTTAGGAAGCTGTTTAAAAGAGTTAAGAAAAGAAGGGCTCAAGTTAAAATGGTGAAAAAGGGGGCGCCTGGGTGGCGCAGTCGGTTAAGCGTCCGACTTCAGCCAGGTCACGATCTCGCGGTCCGTGAGTTCGAGCCCCGCGTCAGGCTCTGGGCTGATGGCTCAGAGCCTGGAGCCTGTTTCCGATTCTGTGTCTCCCTCTCTCTCTGACCCTCCCCCGTTCATGCTCTGTCTCTCTCTGTCCCAAAAATAAATAAATGTTGAAAAAAAAAAAATAAAAAAAAATGGTGAAAAAGGAAGAGATGGAAAGTGTTGAGATGGGTTAAGGAGAAGAAAGATAATCAAGCATGCTTGAAAGTCCAGGAAAAGTAAGGCACCATTCATAGAAGGGGGAAATCACTGAGTCCACCAGGGACAAGCAGAATTGGGCCTGGACTACTATTGAATACACTTCGGCAGAAATCCAAGTTATCAGAACACAGACTCCAAATATCACCTAAATATTTCTTCACCAAAATATAAATTTTAATTTGAACACTAATGCCATGATATCTGACCTCTACAGATATGTAGAGGCATATCTGACCTCTACAACTTCTCTAGAAGATAAAAGAGAAATCTAATTTTCAAGTACTATACTTACCTTTAATAAGGTAGTTTTATGTAACTTACTCCTGCTTTATTTCAATGTGTGTACATCATCATTAATGAAAATGCTTCAAAAAGACGTAGGAATAAAATAATTTCCTATTACAAAAAAAATTCCATATAATTTAAGCCTTCCCTAGCCCTAAGGGATAGGGTAAAATTATGTACTAATATGAGTTTATTCCATAAATTTTAAATTTATACATGTACAACAATACATATATTGTTATACATATATAAATGTACCTTGATAAAGAGGGCACAGATTTTCCATTGGTAACTGATTGGCCAACTGAAATCAACCAGTTAATTAACAAGTCCCAGGGCATGGGGAAATAAAAAGAGATTTCTCTTTTAAAAATGTAAGAGATTGGGGCACCTGGTGGCCCAGTCAGTTAAGTGTCCGACTCGATTTCTGCTCAGGTCATGATCTCACAGTTCATGGGTTCAAGCCCTATGTAGGGCTCTGCTTGAGATCCTCTATTTCTCAAAAAAATAAACTTAAAAAAATTAAAAAGTAAGAGACAGTGATTAACTCTCAGAGCAAGGCAAGAGATGAGGATCAGCAAGGAACACACAGGTAGCTTCAAAAGTAGAGGGAATGCTCTAGTTACTGAGTGGAGGTTTATTGGATGCTTACTGTTTTATGATTTATAAAATATAATTTCATACTTAAGATGTTAGGTAATAAAAAGTTTCCAATCCCCATGTAATTTAAAGAGAAAATAACCTTAGGTAAAACAATTAAGTGTACGTAAATATTACACAATATTATCTGTGTATCTTTATATGACTTGCTGCACCTAAGTTATTTTTCCAACAAACATAAAACAGCCAAGTTTTATAAATTTTATAAAATTTTATAAAATATTTATAAAACTTAATAGTTTTAGGTTTTTCTTTCACTTGCCACATGTTAGTATGCATTTGGCACATAGTGTTGTCCAAGAAGAAACAATAAAACAACAAACATCTGTCCTCCATGCTTCACAAACAAGAGGAGCCTGAGAAATAAAATGCCTTTCTGAGTAGGTTCCTCTGGGCTTTGGTTAAGGGCTAAGTTTTTCTTTTCAGCAACAAGTGAATCATTTAGAAGAAGTCGTCCTAGGAACTTAGTGTGTTTTGAGATATTTGCAGTAAGTTAATGAATTAAGTTTACCAAAACATGTCATTCTTCTGTAATCATTTTCCCACTGATTCTTCACCTCACTGTTTTCTTTCCAGGAAAGAGCACAGAGGACTATCAAACTTTAGTTTGATTTTATGTTACTGCAGCAATTAAAATACTATCTTCTCTCACAAGGCGGAACTCTAAATATATTTTCCCAAACAAATACTCAATTCTATACACTGCACTGAGGACCTAAAGCTGTAGAAAACATAGTCCTTTTTATGAAAGACCCTGAAGTTTAGTGGGGAGATCAGTCAAGCACATACTGATAAGTACAGAGAGGTTAAGAGAAGTTCTTTGTAACAGCAATCAATGGGATGTGGTGGTGGAAAGAGCCAGGCTTTAGAGCCAAAGAAAATGGTTTGAAATTCTGACTCCACTACTGACTAATATTGAGGCTTTTAGTAACTTACAGCCTCAGTTTCCTCTATTTAAAAATTGAATAATAACAATAAACTAAGTAAAACAAAGTATCTTATAAGTATATATCTGTCACTTAGAAGGTTCTCTTAAAATAATAGCTATTACCATTCCTATTGTCTTATTATTATTATTGATTTGGGTAGTAATAAAGTTCTAAAAAGTTAAAAGGAGACCATAGTACCAGCAAAGGGGTTCGCCTAACTAAAAAATCAATTATGATTTTGTTCTGTGACTGTGTATGATTACAAGGATAGTTCAGATATTTAAAATCAAAACCAAACAAACAACAAGCAAAGCTGTCCTCTCCCTACTCTCTCTCTCTCTCTCCTCCAAACCTGACAGTTTCCCTATACTAGAGAAAGAGTTTACAGTAGATGAAAGGTCTATGAACTCACCTTAAGAAGTAATGATCTATCTCCCTTAACTGGATCAGGAATTTTGGTATCTAAAAAAGTTTCCCTTTTTAATGTTTTAATAAAAATTATTTTATTCTAAAAGTAACTTTATACTGATAGTTGCAACAAATTTACCATCTGAGTAAAATAATATTTTAATTATAATCAGATATTTAAACTCTTTTGAATAATCTCTCCAAATGGTTTTAGACTTGTGGTACTTAAAATTTATTTAAATCCATATTATATAAAAGCCTTCCTTCATCTCTCCAGGCAGAAATAACCTTTCCTTCCTTTGAAAATCAACAGCACTTTATTCAAGCTAGACTTATACCATTTACGTCTTCTATGTCTATTTGTGTAGATAGCCTTACTTTTCCTAACACTCTGCCCACTATACTTATGCAATATTTATTAAATAAAAATATATAAAATAAGGCCACATAAGTGAATGTGCTTAGTAATCTATAAAGTAGTATAAAAGCAAATTACTACAAAGGTATTATATTTTAGAGTAAAAGTATTGCAAGCTTCCACCTAATGTACGGCAGTACAATTCACTGAACAATCCTTAACTGTCAATAATAAAAAATACTGTGCACACCATACCCTAACAAATGTGGAGGGGCAGATGTTTAAAAAAAAAATGTATCAATTCAGCCTAAGAGACAGTAGGAGTTGGTCTGCCTTGGTATCAGCCCAAGAAAAAAAATTATTTTAATTAAATAAAATTCTAGTCAACAATGAGCTTAAATGCCCAAGTAAATCCTAGTATGTGCCTTATAGCAATTCATGATTATTAACTTTAAAAGGCCCATAAAAAATTTACTACTAAATTTTAATTTTTACACCAAATTGATTCAATATTTCAAGGGAAATGAGAAGTATTAATCTCGTTGTATAACAATAAAGATTCTCCAGGCGTTCAATTCCTATTGCATAATCTGTCAGGTAGAGGTTGACACTAGTTATTGATACCACAGTCAGATGCCTGACAACCATGTTCTTTATATCAAGTTTGCATATTATAACCATGTTGGAATACAGAAAGGATTTTTATTATTTTCTGGAAATGTAGATATGCATTTTTATCTCCTAACCAGTTTGAATATCAATAATATTCTCATTCACTAAAAGAGGAAAATAGATATCTAATATCAAAACCTATGTAAAAATGCAAATACAACTAAACAGAATGAAAGGACTACTCTGGGGCCCAATAATTAAAGAGCTGTAGAAAGTCCACATACAAAAATAAAAATACTTTATTAATTTTTTCTTAAAACATTGCTCAAACCAAGAAACTTTCAAAAAATATTAATTAGCCCAATTAGTTCCAAATTGCAAAATCAATAATGTATATAATCAGAACAATTCATCTATATCATCTCATTTCTGCTTCCAACTTAACACAAGTAACCACAAAGCTGAAAAACTGCACTAATTTCTTGACTGCCTGGATGCCAAAAAAGAAAAAAAAAGTAGCAAAAGTTAGTTATTGACATCTCTATTATAACATAAAAAAAACTACTTAGGACATGCATGCAATATCCAGATTTCATAGCTGAGACCTAATTTGGTGTACATGGTTTAAGTAGTTTTTATAAAGTCCTGATTCATATTCTACTAAGATCATCAATTTGGGAATTAACAAAACTTGTAAAATCAAAGAATACCAAATAATTTAACTGTATTAGATCTGTGAAGTATTGCAGAAATATAAAACGAAATCCCTTTTTAACTTTATCAAGAGAGTAGAGCTAAAATATACTTGTAATAGCACATACTATTTCAAGCTTCTACTATAATTTGCATTTTACAAAAATAATGACTTGTGGCTCATCAGACCCTATGTAATAAAAAGTGGTTTCTAATGATCAACAATTACATTGGAAAATGAACATTAAGAAGTTATTACTATCATAAAAAATATTTTACCACAGGGAGTCTTTAAAATGTGAAATAAATCACAAATGCTATTTCTAAAGACATCTGCCATCAGAACCATCAGTCTACTGGATTCTGAACTGCAATCACAACCCTTCCTGGACTTTGCATAACCTGTCAATACCTTACAGTTATAACCAGGTCAAAATCAACAAAGTATCAAAATAGCATGGCAAATTAGGATTTGTTAAGTACAAACTTAATTGTCTGGGACCAAAATGATAGAATTTCTACTGCCCATGGTAAAAATAGGAGATAAAATTCTACAATCACTATCTACCATTTACTAAGTAAGCGTGCTTTCTATTCCTAGCTGACAAAAAAAACTTTTTGAGACAAAAATTGCACATAAAACAGAAGATGTTTGAAACTTTCTTACACTATTTTTAAAGCAAGCCAAATTATATATCAGTGTACTTAATCTATCTAATCAGTATCATATGATGAATGCTCTGTGCATGCACGTGTTAACGCAAAAGGAAAGAAATTCTTCAACAGACTCTGAGTCTCCCAAATATGGTTTGTGTGACTAACAGCTGAGAGGAAATGCAACTGAAACTGTCTGCTGGAAATCCATTAACATCTAGGCACAGAAAAATGCCTGGGTGATAGTAGAGTTGGATGTGTAAATTTGTGCAGGAATATAGCCAAATTTTTGGCAATCCCTCATGGTCTTAAATGTATTGACAATTGTCTTTCTTTTCCAGTTGTAATGTTACATTTGAAGAACATTATTTGAGTTGGAGGACCTTCCTGGTCTTTAAAACAAACAGGCTTAAAGCTTGGATTTACAAAGGCATGGCATTTTAAATAATACAAACAAAAATTTATACAAAAAATTATATGCTCCACAAAAACTGCCATGCATAGCCAAAAGAAAAAAAATCAGTACATTAAGGGAAAAACTGTAGGCTAATTTAGATATCATTCTAATTTCCCTTAAATATACTATTTTTAAATTTTTCTGTAAAAGTAATTTTCAGGATTATTACATTCTGAAAGGGAGTGTTTTTAAAGGAGAGTTCATATTTCAAAGTATATGCTCTTGCTATCTTAATACACTATTTTATAAAAGATTACTTTACATCTAGTACTTGCTTGTTCTTAGGAATTAAACTAAGTATGTAACTCCTTTACAAACCATTTAATAGCCATATGTGATCCTAGTCACTCTGTACTGAGCTCCTCCTAGGTCCTCAATGCTGTGAAATGTTTTATTTAAAATAATGAGGGGCGCCTGGGTGGCACAGTCGGTTAAGCGCCCGACTTCAGCCAGGTCACGATCTCGCGGTCCGGGAGTTCGAGCCCCGCGTCGGGCTCTGGGCTGATGGCTCAGAGCCTGGAACCTGTTTCCGATTCTGTGTCTCCCTCTCTCTCTGTCCCTCCCCCGCTCATGCTCTGTCTCTCTCTGTCCCAAAAATAAATAAACGTTGAAAAAAAATTTAAAAAAAATAAAAAAAAAATAAAATAATGAGAGCACTTTCTTAAGTATTTACAACTTAATATGGGTACAGCTTAAACATGCACACATTCAAAAGTATAAATATGCTATAAGCAGCTCTAATTGTTATGGTTATAAAATAAATTGAAAAATTTGAAGTACCATAATATTTTACAGGTGAGCAGTAATAGGTAAAATTGGCTCAGCACTTTGCAATGAAGAAGTGGTTCTCATAAAATTCACTGAATCCTCAAAACAACCCATGATACACTAGGAGTACCTTTCCCCCATTTTATTAGTGAAGAACCTGTGATGAAGAAAAGGTAAACAACTGAACCACATTACACACTAAATAGTAAAGCCAAGATTCAAACTGGTTACTCACAGCTAAGTCACGGCTGCCACTGGATTTATAATTTTCATTCTTTCATGTAAGTAATCACATATGATTGTTTCAGCAACCCAAGAGATAATAATAGCAGCTAATATTCATTGAATACATATTATGTAGCAGACACTGTTCTATACTATATTAATTCACTCCTCACAAACCCTATAAAAGGGTTACACTATAACCCATTTACAGATAAGAAAATGAAGGCTCACTGAAAATACGTAAATCACCCAAGATTACACATCCAATAGGTAGGCGAGTCAGAATTTAAACCCAGAGCATTTAGTTCCAAAGCCTCTTCTTTCCCACCTCACTCCTCAGTGGATTGACATGAAGCAGGTTAAGAAAGGAAATTGGAGAGGGAGAAGAAGCAGGTCTTCTAGTACTTCACTTTAACTACTTTTCCTAAACGTAACTGGAATAATTAAATCCAGACAGGGCAAGGTGGCTTTGGGTGTAGGTTGTTCTTTACAGCACAGTATGAACAGGTAAGGAACACTGGCAGGAAGAAGGAATCCCATCAGGCTAGAGAAGACTTATCTTCCATAGAGTGGAGGCAGAAGAATGGAAAACTAATGGGAGCAGAAACACATGTATTTGCCATTCTGATTCAGGGAGTATAAATTATGGTAGATGAAGAGGAAGGACTCTAATTAAGGAAATCAAGGAGAAGTGAAGCACAACACTGATTTGTTTTGAGAGAAAATTTAAAGCCACTGAAAGATTTGGGATAGGTGCTGTCATGCCTCCAGAAGAACTGATACTCCTACTTTGGCCAAAAGTATCTAGCGCACAGGAAGAAAACATTGAGAGAATTTTCATTTTTTTCTTTTTAAAAACTAAAATGTCATTTACAGTTTGGTAACTCCTTTTGACTGTTAGAAACCTTCCTGTGGAGAGAAGAGGGAAAGGGGAACATGATGGAGCGTAACGTGCTTCTCATTAGTTCTCAAGCTGTGAAGCTATGGCACTGGTTACTTTAGCACATAGATCTTCCTCAGAGTGCTGTTAAAATCGGATGAGGAAAATCACAACAAAATCTCATTTTAATGAATAAACTGAAATGCCAATCTAAACCTAAAGTAGAAGTTGCAACAAATGAGGAAAAAAAAAGTATGGCAGAGACCAAAAATGACACCAGGATACTAGAGAGCAGCACTTTTTAGAAGACAAATTAAATGGGGCAAACTAACCCTAATAGAATTCTTCCCTCATTACTTAAAATAAACCAGGTCACTGAAATGGGCTTATACTGTGGCATTTTGTTCATTTTAATTTCATTTAAATTTCATTACATCGTAAATTCCCATGGAAATACCTTAGACACGTGTCCACAATAATTAGAATGCCTAACATTTCAGTGTAAGTACTTTTGCATAAGTTCAACAAAACAGAAAGAATGCAGTGAGCTCCTTTCAGTTTTTTTTTTTTTCCTATGTCAACAGCTATTTTATGATAGGAATGATCTCTGTGGCTATAGAGCATGTGTAAAATACATCACATGAGTCTGTGAGAAGCCTTAATGCGGAAGACCCAGTAAAGATCTGGACTGCACACAGAAACCTCAAAATCAAGCTGAACTTCCTAGAATATAGCAATGATAAATTTTTCCTCCCAAAGCTATTACTGTTAAATATACCTTGATGAATTAAGTTCAAGTGTAACTACAATTGAAATATGATTCAACTGAGCTATGACCTATTTTTCCTCTCAAAAGCAAAAAAGAGAATAATGACAGTTGTGAGACTTACACTTTTCCATTCCTGGGTATTTCTGAAAGTTATTTCACAGCACAGCTAAAGGCAAAATGCACTTTGTGACACTTCTTTTCTTTAAAATACAGTTACTTATGCTAGTGCTCATAGGACAGATATAATTACTTAATAATTGTTATTAAAATTCTGTGTGTTTATTTTTAAACTATACATACCAAGGCATTCGGGAAGGAAATAATCTCAGAATGTAATAGGACACCGTAGGTCTACAGTTCAATTATAAGTATATATCTACATACAACAGAACCAACAATCAACATGACAAATACAAAATTAACATATACTGTATATGTGGTTGATAATACCCACCCCTAGCAGAAAGCTTTTTGGTGTTGATAATTTTGGCAGCATATTCTTGTCCAGTAGGGATTTTCATACATCTTCTCACCACTGAGAAAGCCCCCCTGAAAACCAATAATTAGCATGTCATCAATATAATCAGCTATGATATTCTACTAAAAAATTACAGCAATCTGAGCATTTTTGTTGCATTTAATGAACCGTCAAACATCAGTGCGCTACAGTAATATCCACAAAATGAACGATTCTTCCTGGAAACCTAAACCTTCCGTAATGTTGAAGAATAAAAGTAAATTTTATTTAACAGGGAGCACACATTATTAATCAACAAAATGAAAGGAATTGCCAATAATGACCGCTCTTGTTTGCACATGAAATTTGAAAACATTTTACAATTCACACTCACACAGCACCAAATGCTGAGAGGAAAAAAAAAAAAAAAAACCCTGCAAAGAGCATGGCTGAGGAAGAGCAGTAAAAATCTATTTATTTTGTTAAAAAAAAATTTAATGTGGCTCCAACTAAGTAAATATGGCGATTGTTTTCATTAAAATATAAGTGTTGGGAACATTTGTGTGGTTTAACAAATCCTGATATGGTGATTTCTCTGTGCCCTGTTTTGAGCTGGGGGAAGGGAGAGATTTGAATTAAGCTGCTCTTCCGACATATTCTCCATGTTTTAACAACAGACAGCGTATAAATATATAAGGATATAATTTTCATTACATTTAAAATATAATTACATTCCCTTGAATTCAACTGCATAAAACAACAACATACATATAAACGCACCCCTTTCATAAGTAATAGTCGAAACTAGCGATAGAAGAACTGGGTTTGGGTTGGATGCTACATAAATCAACATTCACGGTTCAGCCCCTAAGTCCCTAAGCACAGAGGTCCTCAGGAGGTCTCAGGTCCCCTTCCTTAAATTCTCCGAGCAGTTCTGCCAGTCGGGTGTAGGAGGTCGTTTTATACAACACTAGGCTACCCTTGGGAAGCTTTCTCTCGGTCTCCAGGTCTTTGCCGTTGCCTGTACAAATAAATCCTCCCAGAGAATGCGAAGATGTACACGTAAATCATTGGAAGGATGATGATGATGAGCGAATAACCTAGTGCAAAGAATAAGAGTGGACATGGGGCAAGGGGTCGAGTTCTTTTCAATGGCCCTTTTCCTGGACAGAACAACTACTGGATGCAAAATAGACTCTACGCCAAGTTGAACTTTCGGCATCAATAAATATGGCACCGTCTGTGGCAGCGAGTTCTCATCCGTACGAGGGTCGTACGGCCGACACGCCGGCTAACCAGGAGGCATCTCTATTTACAGAAAACATGATCTATGTTGCATTTTACATGGGTTCTTGTTTCCTCTACACACACACACACACGCTCGCACACTTCTCTGGATGACAGCTACAACTGCAGGGATCGTAAATCCACTAAGTCTCTAGGGCTAGAGGGTGGGGGAACGGGTGAAGGTGGGCTAAGGATTATCGGAATGTGCCACAGCCGGGGTGGAGGGTCTTTTTCCGTCTCTGTCCCCTCCTCTCGCTAAGGCAGCACCTTCCTCAGAGCTGCCACACCGCGGGCCCTCCTCCCTCTCCTCTGGTCTCCCAAACTCCCTCGCCCCACGCGGGAGGCCGGTGGGTCGGGGGCAACGCGACCCGCCCTCTTCTGGAAAGGGGACGTGCAGATGCGGGCCAAGGCGCTTACTTTCCGAGCTCCTCGAAAAGCTGATACTCGTCCGTGAACCTGGTGCAGGTTGCAGTCGAAGCCATCCTCGGTCCGGGCTATGCCCCTGGCTGGGAGCGCGGCGGACAAGACTCGAACAGACGCGCGGCTTCCCCAGGACTGGCCCCACGGCGCTGTCACCCAGGGCCGCCCTCACTTTCCTCGTCCGAAAGTAGCTCACCCGGGAGGGAGTGTGCGCAGGGGCGGGGCGGGAGGGAAGATGACCAGAAAGGGTGGCGTGGGGTCTCCTCCCCACGGTCCGCAGATTCTCTTCCTCCTCCTCCGGCCCTCGCTTCCTTCTCCTCTGGACGCTCCACCCGCCCCCTTTCCAGCCCCTCTCCCCAAATGCTGGGGGCAAAGTACTCAAGAAGAGGGGGTCGGGAAACGGAAAACAGCCGGGCACGGGGCGAAAGCAGTTGCGAAACTAGCCGCACCGGGGCTGGAGGGGTAGGGGCAGAGGGGAGGGAACCCGAGGGGGCGGAGGCCGCGGAGCCGAGAGCGGACAGCTCGATCCCAGCTGCAGCTGTCAGCAGGCCCGGGCGCGGGGCGCGCCGGGGCTCGGTCGAGCGTGCGCGCCCGGGACCCGCCTGCCTCCCGCGGGCACCTCGGCTGCCTGGCGCTCCCCCAAGAGCCCGCGCCGCTTGGAGACTGCGCGGCGAGAGAAAGAGCGCTCGGATGGGGCGAAGACTAGTCCGCCGTCCCCAGGCCTCCGCCTCTTTCCTCCTCCCGCCACTCCCTCCGCCTGCCAGCACCCCCTCCCTCGCGAAGCCCCCTCCTCGCCGGTCCCACACCTCCCTCTAGCGACTCTAACCCAGTCCCTTCGCGGATCTCGCTCTCCCTCCCTAGGTCTTACACTCGCGCACACCCGTCTGGGGAGAGACCAGGTGGGCGGAGGAGGCTGTACGAGGGAGAAGCCTGGGGAAGATTTAGGTGAATGAGATGAGATGTCAAAATTACCCAGTTAAACTCGCAATTAAGCTGCTGCCTAAACCTGGGGTTGATTTAGAAGATGTGGGGTAAGTCGTGGGCTGCCCGGGGATGCTTCCCGGGCCGCGGAGGCCCCCGACCCTGTTGCGGGCACGGGGCACTAGAAACCGCTCCACGCCGACTCGTGAGCCGCGGTGCTCCGGGTGGGAGGGCGAAGTGTGCAACCATTTCATCTCCGCGCGCCTCCGTGTTGACACGGCGGGGGCCGGATGTGGGCAACTGACTGCTTCCTTAGCAGGGTCCCAGCCTACAGCCTCCCAGTGACTCCGGGCCCACCCCAGCAGAAGCCGAGCCGCCCGCTCCCGAGCTCCGGGTGCGCGTTTTCTCCCTCCCTTCCCCCGCCCCCCCCCACCCCACCCCCGGCCCGTTTAGCGAGGGACGACGCCAGCCGTGCGCCACGTTTCACTTCTGATATGACTGCCACCTCACTGTCCACCTCCGCCGTTTTATAGGTTGGGTGGCTCAGACTCTGGCAACCCCCGAAGGCCTTTGCTTTCGGCCCTCGGTGTTAGAATGAAAGCAAAAACTCCCCCATGGAGCCACACCTTCTGAGTAACTCCCCAGTAACCTCGGTAAGTTCTGATAGTAAGACGGTTTCTCGCGAGATTTCCTGCTCTGGCGGCGGGGGTGGGGTTGTGGGAAGGTTGGGTGTCGGTCACGCGACCCGGTCGAGGCTGACGTCACTGTCATCACATGAACACGTTCTAGCCCGTTTCGCTTTGCAAAGGAAAAAAAGAAAAGGAGAGGCGGAGTGTGCCCTGCCTGTGATGGTGGCACAGAAGTATACTCTGTAAATGGTTATCTGGAAAATCACTTAAAAGTTCAAGAATACTTCCTAATCATTAGCATGCAGCAGATAGGAGAAAAAATAATTATGCATTACATGTAAAATAAATCGCTGATTGCTGAAATCACCCCTGGGCCTTTCTTACAGTCCTGTGTTTTCAATAAACTATGTAATTGCAAATTAAAACGCGGAACAAAAGGGTTATGAACGGTCTTTCCAAATTACTGACCTTCGCCTTTACGGCTTGGGACCCTAAAAACCTTGCAGTGCTAATTTGTTCATCTTTAGCATTACATCATGGACTCAAAATTCCACAGCTGGAAGATAAAACATGGTCATACAGAGAATCTAAAACTTGAAGGAATTGTTGCTCACTTCCAGAGGCTGCTATTAATTGTAAATTACCTTGTCCACAGTCACACGTAATCGTAATTCCCTCCGATCCTCATGTGGGGAATGCTATTTCTGCCAACAGCTTTTACTTTGAAATTTTCAAAATTTTACAAATTGTAACAGTTATTAAACAAAATTGAATTTCGTACATATTTTTATTTCTGGCTAATAAAAGCAAATAGAACATTGTGTAAAATGTAATGATACAAGATGATACCAAAAACTATATAAAGGGAAAAAAAGGTGTCTATATACTAATAATTGGGCTATAGAATTGAAAAAAAAAAAACCAATTTGGTCTATGCTAAAGATTTTTAATCTATATCAAATATTTAACAATATGGGTCCAAGTTATAATGCAATAATTTAATATTCTCTGAACCTAAAAGTGAAACAGAAAAAGTAAAATTAAAACAATAAATAAAGATAATATAAAATTTTACAACTCTAGGGAAGAAAAAAATTTTAAATATCCAAGTAATGAGGTCTACATAATTACAGTATTTATCTCAATTATTTAAACTACCAATAATTGTACATGGTTATGATGATTGTATGATACAATAAAGAAAACATAATAGTTTTAATATTGATGTATTATTAGACAATAAATGTGTACTTTTTAAAACACTGCTTACTCTGCATCTGTGCTGTTTCTTGGTCTGTATCTTAAAGTAATTAAAATATTTATCTTATTTAAACAAATATTGCCAGTTATTTCTGAAGCGTGGGCTTTCTTAAGGCAGGAACCCTTTCACAATTACACAGAAATTCCATTTGGATTATCATCTCTTGCCTTCTTCCTGATCTCCTGCTTCTACCCTTGCCCCCCTTTGTTCTAGTCTCATCCGAGGCAAGCATTATGGTCCCCTTAAACCCTCAGTCAGGACAAATCATGCCTTCGCTCAAAAACTTCTGAAGCCTTGGTGTCTCAATTAGACTAAAAACCAAAATTTTAAAAATGGCTTACAAGGCCTTGGGGGATCTGCCCTCCACTCCTACATCATTAGTCTTCCCTACCTCAGTTTGTGCCCTGGCTCATTCTACTCCAGCCACACTGGCCTCTGCGGTTCCTGGAGCATGACTTGGCATGCTCCTGATTAGCAACTTTGCATTTGCTATTCTGTCTTCCCTGGCATGTTTAACTGTCCTATTGCATTTCTTCACCTCCTTCTAATATTTTCTCTATCATCTTATTGATGGAGCTTTCCCTAGCCACTCTGTCAATTACTACACATTTCTCAAACATGACTTCACATTGCCTGCTTCATTTTTCCCCATAATATCTATTACCATCTAGTATACTATAAATTTTATTTTTTTCCCTGTTAATTGTTTATACTTTCCAACTAAAATATACTCTCCCAAGGGCATGAATTATTACCTGTTTTGTTCACTGCTCTATTTCCAGCGACTAGAATAGTGCCTGACACATAATAGCTGTTCTATGAATTTTATTAAATTGGCAAATTAATTATTTAGGGGTTTATTATATTAAAGTTAGTTGTTGATAATTAACATACCAATAAAGCTTACTGTAAGGGTGATCACATTTAATCAAGATAGTCACAGTATCCCATGATTAAAAGTGCAGAGAAATGGATTTTTAAAATACACTAATAATTGACATCAAGGGAAAAGGATCTAGTACTAATTTTCTTGCCATTGAAGTCCATAAAGGAAGAAGGAATACCGGCCTTACTAAATTTTACACTGTAATAAAAGACAGATGCCAAGTTCCAAATGATTAGATCTCACTCTGAAGACACAAGTCAATGTAAGGGAATGAAAAATGTGGCTTTAAAATGAGTTTTTGTAATTCCTAAACTAGTTTAACACCACTACTATGGAAGAAGATCCATCTTATGATGTGGAGAAACACTTAGGAAGTCATAAATGTGAAAAGAACGTCAGAAGTTACAGAATGGTGATGAAGGATTGCCAGATTAAAGTTAAGAAATATTCTAAAATTTACCAACAAACATGAGCTGGAGAGTGTACAAAAATGTGTTGTTCAAATGCAAATTGAAAAAATTGTAAACATGAGCCTACTTGGTTTCTCAATCGATTTAGATTAATCACACACAAATCAAGATTAGCTAGTGTATAAACTCCTAACTTTCTGCTTTGTTAAAGTGGAAGAAAAACATTTGTAACTGTATCCACTTTTAAAATGTATTCCTTAATACTAGAAAGGGTAACAGCAAGCAAAGAAGGAGAGGTGAAGTATGAGGGATGAGGACATGGAGGTGGGGGGCTAAGGGAGTAAAAACTAGTTACAAGCAGAGCCCTATCACTACCTAGATTGCTAGACTTCAATGAGATAAAATCATGTGACTACCAAGACCACACAATATTTTGCTCTAAATACGATCCATCCCTGTGTGTGTGTGTGTGTGTGTGTGTGTGTGCATGTGCGTATGTGATTGAATCAACTAACAAAAAAGTAGCAAAGAGATGGAAGACAAACTGAAAATGATCACTACACACAAATACAACAGGAGAACCAAAGGTAGAAAGTATCTTTTTTGGGTTTTTGTCCAGTTGCAACTAAAAATTGCAAGCCTTTAGTAGTCCCACTAGGAAAGGATGAGTTTCTAATACTTAGGTAAGGAAACCAGATATTGACAATCATTGGTTTTCCTGGCTACAGAGTTACAAGACAAGAAACAAGGAAGAGATGATGCTATATCCATTGCTCCCCAAAGTGAAGACTCAGTAATAAGAATAATCGGTAATAAGAAGTAATCAGTAATAAGAAGATTGCAGTGAGAATTTTAGCAGGGTCTGTTTCTGGTCTGTATCATGGCCACTCTTCACTGAAGATTTAGAGGCAAGGAGAAGAAAGCAATTTGCTTCTTTCAGTTAGCCCTCTTAAGGTACAATAATCTAACCCTGTAGAGCCAGACACAAATATAATCTACTAGTGAGCAAATAATCTACTCACCAAACTGTCCATTCATGCAAGATGAATTTGCAGATGAAGAAATGAACTATGCATAAAACAAAAGCTTATAACAGAAAAGGTTTTCTTTGTTTCATCAGGTGCTAAAAATAAACCTAAATATGTAAATGAACCAAGAAATAATACAATGAAGAACCAGTAGCTCTTTTCCCACTACTTCCAAGTATTTTGGTTAGCATATTTGATCCTCCGCAAAGATACCTAATACTCTGCTAAAAAGAAGTGTAACAGGAAGTTATATTAAATATGACGCACAAATCAAAACAACTTTGTAAAAGGTTGTGAAGTCATTAGCAAAGTAAAAAAAAAAAAAAAAAAAAAAACGAATTAGCAGATGTCGAGTCTTCCTCTGTGCACAGGTAATGACTTTCACTTACTACTTTCATCACACTGGACTGTGACTATTAGCCCCTTCATGGCAGGAACTGTCAGTTTCCTACAACAGCACTGGTACAGAGCTTGTGCCATCATAGGTGCTAAAAAAAAAAAGAGCATATGTTATCATCAGTCTTTATCTCCATGATATTAAAAATGCCCAGTCTTTAATAGGGTGTAATGATGTTTCTTTGTGTCTATATATAATAGATCACTTCCAATCCTTCCATAACTTGGCTTCTCTGTATCACTTCATACTGGGTTTAAAATGTTCTCCACAGGTTTCCCTAACACCACCATATTCTCCATTCAGAACACCTCCCTGCACTCACAACATTTCTATCTCCTTTCTTCAAGCACATTCCTGAGCTCTTTTTTTCTCTACCTTTATGGTAAATGATGTGCTCCATTTTAGGCTGCTCTCCAGGATAATCTTGTAAGTATCATGTTGAAGATGGCAGAGCAACTGTCAGCCTGGGTGCCTGAAAGATTTCATCAGAGCAGAGCTGTTGCTAACCTGGAGTCCCTGCTCTAAAGAAATAAACTTTTGTTCATAAAGGAAGTAAGTTTTAAGGATCTTTTTTGTTTCTGTAGTTAGCCTACCATATCTAAAACAAAGCATGTGAAAAAAAAAACCTTAAAATCAAAAGTCCTGTGCAAATGTAAAGTATCACTATAACTCAAAGTTTATGAATAAAAGTATAATGAATGAATGGAAATAGGCGATTTGGGTTATGACCATATTTTATTTTTCCATATTATGCTGGTTTCCATTAGTGAGGTAATTGAGAGTTAACTATATTGTAAAATGGTCCAGCTCCATTAAACAAGTATCTAAACTTAAATAAGTTCAAGTTAAAAAATAGATAAAAGAACAAGTTTACCCTTTTCACTGCCTACTACACACACACACACACACACACACACACACACACACACACACATTTCATTCAATAGGGGAAACAGATTTTTAGAGGTCCTAGAAGCTATTGCAATACCACCACAAGGGGCCATGCACATTTTTCTCTAAAACCTTCCCATTCTTAATGTTTTTCTATTTCATTTATTACTCCAAGAAAGAAAGGAAAAAAAAAAAGCTTCAATTAATGGCTTATTTGTAAGCAACACTTTTTTTTTTTTCACAACTACTTGGTTCATTTAACAGAGAAAGTGTCCCCTCAAATTAAGAGTTTCAAGGTGTTTTTGAAGGTGGAGGCAATTAAGCTAGGTGGGTTATCAAAGTATGTGGAAAACAAAGAACTTCTTTCTGCAGCTTAAATGTGAATGGTGAATTGTGCCATTAATTCTGCAGCATCTATTCTGTAAGTTGTGCGTTCGTGTATTATGCCATGCACTCTGAAGATGGAATGTAGAGCAAAATAAATAGTGTCTTCACTATTACAGGGCTTACTTTTAAGTGTGTGGGGGGGGGATCAGCATTAAATCAATTATATGGAAAAAACTTAATATAAAGGAGGAATATAGGAAGTTATGAGAATGTACAATATTTGTCTTGGTGGAGTAGGCAAAGAGGGTTTTTCTGAGAGTGGATAAGCAAATGAGATCTGAAAAATAAGTAGAAATTAACTAGATGAAAGAAAGTGCAGGGAAAAGCATGCTAGTAGATGGAACATGGCAAATTCAAGGAACCAAAGGAAGTCCACTGCGGGTAGCACACACTGCTAGCCAAATGAGGCTGTCAGGATAGGTCTAAGAGGCTCTCATGGGGAACTTAAAACTGTATGAAAAACAGTGTGGAAAACTGCAAAGATTTTTAAATGGATGTCACATTCTGTATCATATAGTTCAGTCTGGCTGCCTTGTGGAAAATGAATGCTAGCAATCTGAAGTGGTCACCTTGGAAGGCAAAGTAAGAGAAAGTGATAGCTTGAATTTAGGTGGTGGTGGTGAAAATAGAGATAAATGAATATTGAAAATATATTTGGAAACTTAATATTAAAATTATAAAAAACACACTGACAGTTGAGACCATCTGTTTTAATAGGAATTAGATAAAACAGTAGACTATTTTGGTATGACTTAGATTTTAGGTGGTTTTTTTTTTTTTGTTTTTTTGGTTTTTTTTTTCATTTTTAGGAAAATTCTGCCCAGGAAATATAGTACTATAAATCAACAAATAACTTTACTGTTTGCTTCAGGAAATTCCTTCAGATAAAGTTAGTAGAGATAGTAATCTGCTTATCTGTCTAAATAACTTACTCATCAATTTAGTTACCAAGAATTACTTTACAGTATCCACTAACTTTAAACTCTTATACCATGGACTTTGCCCAATTCTCCACTTCACTTCTTGAAAGACTTCCTTAAACATCTTGAGGCCAGGGAGCACTGGGGTGGTTCAGTTTGTTGGGCATTTGACTCTGATTTCAGCTCGGGTCATGATCTCACTGGTTCATGAGATCAAGCCCCACGTTGGGCTCTGCACTCACAGCATGGAGACTGCTTGGGATTTTCTCTCTCTCTCTCTCTCTCTCTCTCTCTCTCTGTCCAGCCCCTGCTTTCTCTGTCCCTTCCCTGCTCTCTCTCTGTCAAAATAAATAAATAAATATTAAAAAAAAAAAAAACAACAAACACCATCTTGAGGCCAGACCCCAATTCCTAAGAATATCTCACCTCTGACTTCTTTCTTCAGAAACACTGCCAAAACTCTGTCAAGGTGGCATTCTCTCTGTTGTAATGAGTTTGTATTGCATTATTAACAGGTTGTCTGAAGATGTTTCCAGGAGTTCAACAATGTAAACACAGGAAGTTCTTTCAAATACTGCCATGTCATGCAATAAAATATATGCAGCTATTATCACATTAAATTATGCTGAAGCAAAGTTCTGGCATAGAAAAATGTCACAATATGTTAACTAAAAATTCAAGTTACTAAAGAGTTTATTTTATCCCACTTTAGCTTAATCTCAGTTTTATATGTTTGGTTGTTTGGATAGATGGAAGATAGATATAATTCTCAAAGGGCAACTTCCTAAATTTTAACTGTGATTGTCTTTGGGGGTAGAGGTATGAATTATTTCTTTACAATGTTTTTGAATTTCCCTTCTCTGAATACCTTTTATATGTATATTAAAAGCAATGAATGCTATAAAGAGATAAAACTTTTCAATTTGCATATATTTGGGAATTAGAATGTGCATTCCAGAATCCAAAAGAAGTTTAGAATTTATAAATTCTGTGGTTTCTTCCTTGAGATTTCCTTGTTGGTGTTGTTGAAATAGGAGGGAAGAATAGTAATAACTATTATTTGCATGTTATATTTTCATGTAAGCAACGTGACATTTTTCATCTTATGGAATGAGAAAACTGGAGCACTAAATGTGGAAATAACTTTATTTCTCACTAGAAACAAGGGCCAACTCAGTTTTACACTCAAGTTTTATACAAAGGTAATAATAATAGGTAATATTTTTTGAGTTTTTACTATATGACTCACAATCCTCTGAGATAGTTTTCTACTACAGAGCCACACAGAACCTGTACTTTTAATTACTACATATTATATTTCATATTTTTATTCATTTAATATGCCACAGTTAGATACTCATAGATATACTTTATATTTTTCAAATGGGTAACTCTGAAAATATTTAGCTAAGTAGCTTTGGCTGCTCTTTAAGGGGAGACACTGTGGAGTAAACAAACGGACCACAGAAGTAATGTCTTCAGATAATACTAACCAATAAACCAATCACTTTTCCAGAGAGATAAGTGACTCATTTTCTAAATCTATTGCTATCACCTCCTGCCACAGAGTTTTAGTTGAGCACATCCTTTCTCTCTCCTTTTTGTATGTCTCGTCCTCAATTTTTTTGCTTCTCCCTGGCTCTGGTACTCCCATCCTTAGTTTCCTATTTCATTTCGGGGCTAACCCAAGCTAGGATCTGCAACTCTGACTAAACGGTAAGGGGGAAGTTGATAATAAAAACCTAAGCCCTCACTAGATATTTCAGTGACTAGAGGCAAGCCCTTTACCTTACTGTTCCAAGCCCAACTCATTTCCTGAGCATATTTCTGTAGTACATTCCCTGAACTTCACACCAGGCTTTCCCAACAGGCTGGCAAAGGCAGATTACAAGTGGTCCTCAGAAAGTAAAAGAAAGTTTCACGTTCAGATGGATTCTAGCAAGATCTACCACTGCCACTTATTTGTGTCTTTGCATTCCAGTTCCCGACCCTCTACCAGTCTGAGAATCCTACGAATAACCAAGGACTCCCAATGACCAAATCCAGGCAACCTGACTCACATCTCATCCTCATGAGAAGCTGTAGGAATCTGCATAGCCAATTACCTTTTTCTTGAAATGAATCTTCCTTTGACTTCCTCAATTCCAGTTCTCCTGGTTTTCCTACTGCTAAGAATTGTTCCTATAGTATTCATATTTCTGCCTTGTTCTTCTTCCTTCCCTTTTCCTTTAAATTCCCCACTGCTTTGAAGTGGATAACATTGCCAAAGCCTTTGCCTATCAGCTCCATTTAGATGACTTCTACATCATGATCCCTAGCCCCTGTAGCTCTCCAGAACTGCTCATTCTTCTCTCCCACGTCATGCTTTGATGCCACAGTAGATCTTTCCCAACTCTCAATTTCTGTTAATGATACCATTTCCCTACTTGTTCCAGTTCAATCCTTGGAATAATGTTTGATCTCTTCCTTATATTTCCTATTTCTAATGTTATCACATCCTATAGATTCTGTATTCAAAATATCTGCATTAAAAATACCCATTAGGATTTAGTCCTTCCCGATTAAATGTCATCATCAAAGAGGGAGTCTATTATCTTGGTGCTCAGTGACTGCAATGGTCCCCTAACTGAGTATCTCACCTACTGAGGCCTCTCCTCCAAACTACCAGTCCACTTCACCAGTCTTCTGTGGTGCCCATCAATCACTTCTATATTAAAAATGAAACAACGTTAAAAATTGAGAACCTAAACTACCAGGCTCATCTGCATTCCTCCCATAATAACTATTATTCATTTATGCCAAAAATGTTGTTAACTACCTTATGTATATTTACATTTTTTAATCTTTTCAAGAACTGTGAAAAGTAAGGCTTCTTATACCTATTGTACATTTAAGCAAACAAGCTTCAATTAACTGTGTGTTTGTTTTTATAAGTCCACACCCACTACAAGGCAGATAGAGCTGTCGTTTGATCGAGGTCTCTTGGATTCCAAAGCTTATTCTAAGAATTTAACATATGATGCTACAAAGATACATAAATTAGGGGCGCCTGGGTGGCGCAGTCGGTTAAGCGTCCGACTTCAGCCAGGTCACGATCTCGCGGTCCGTGGGTTCGAGCCCCGCGTCAGGCTGATGGCTCAGAGCCTGGAGCCTGTTTCCGATTCTGTGTCTCCCTCTCTCTCTGCCCCTCCCCCGTTCATGCTCTGTCTCTCTCTGTCCCAAAAGTAAATAAACGTTGAAAAAAAAAATTTTTTTTAATTAAAAAAAAAAAAGATGCATAAATTAGACAATCACTGGATACAAAATTTTTGCTTTATATGTGATCATATGTCAGAAAAATTTTAAAAATTAACCCATTGAAATCAAGATACGTACTTTCAGGATTTTTGTTGATATAGAATGAGATTAAGTACAAGGAGAAAAGACCAAAAAAAAAAAAAAAAGACATTGATACTTTAACCTATTTTAACTTTCTTAGTCAGATTCAAGGAATGGTCATTTCTCTGATGGCCAAGTTTTTATTTATATACAAACTGTGATTGTCATTATAAGAAGGAAAACTATCTACCACACGAAACAGCGGTAGGAGCATGCTCTGGACAATGTTGTGTGAAATGGATGCTTTTAACACATGATCATACACAAGATGTCTGCAACGAACTGAATGCTAGAGCAAGTTTGCCTCTCATTAAAATGATAGAAAGACAATGAAAAAACAACTTCCTATTTCTCCAACTGGAGGAAAGTAAATGTCTATGAAGATGGCTCTATGAAGACCTGAGATGCCACAGTTTATGAAAAAGCAGAGCTTTTAAACAGAACAAAATAGAACAAAAAGCTTTGGTAAGATATAAGCCACTGCTCAGAGAGGTCTTATTAACACATTAAGTGGTTCCATTCTTGTTCTTGTTTATTCTGCTGTTTCTTTCTTCCTTTCATGTCATTAAGCTGTTTTATATAAAACCTCTGAATCCTTCTTTTTACTGCCTCTCCAATTCTATGTTTACAAATTGTTCCAAAAAAAGAAAAGGCATTTATATCAAACAACACAGCTTATAGTCCAGCCTGAGGAGCTCATTATTCATGGGAAGTGAATGAAAATTAAATTCATTCTAGATGCAGTTTAAGGCAAACCCTTTTGTTCACGGAAGGATTTGTCAGCCTCTGAAACCAAGATCAATCTAGAAGTAAAAGGAAAGCACTTTCGTGTATTCAAATGTCAATTCAATATAGACTATTGCCAGAATCTTATCAGAATCTGCCAGTGATTCTTAAGACGTTATTTTCAAGCCAGTATTTATGTAACTAATCATAATATGTTGTTTTCAAGTGTCAGGAATGAGCATGATCTACCTTAAGCAAAATGGAGGCATTTATTATAAGATTTAAGAGAACATTTTACGAAACACAATGATAGGAATAAACCTTTGTCTCAAGGAGGTTTAGTATTTAGAAGCAGAAAAACATCAAAGTGCTAGCAGTATTTTTATACCATCTCCCATTTACACTTCTTTCTGTGCTCTACTTTTTATTCTGCATGGCATAAAATGACAAGGCAATCCCATAAGATTGTACAGGTTGCTCACTACATAAAAGTGTCCCGCCAAGAGAGCCAAAATACAATCTAGCTATGCCAGCCATGCTGTGAACCCTCAGGGCTGAGTCATCCTAGAAAGGGTGACTTTTTCTAGGTTCTAAACAATAACATATGGGCAAGTGGAAACCCCATCAAATGGCCTACACAAAGAAATTGAATATTGTTCAACCTCCAAATCCCTGGAGAAGATATTTCAATTGAAAATGGTACCCAGGGGCGCCTGGGTGGCGCAGTCGGTTAAGCGGCCGACTTCAGCCAGGTCACGATCTCGCGGTCCGTGAGTTCCAGCCCCGCGTTGGGCTCCGGGCTGATGGCTCGGAGCCTGGAGCCTGTTAACGATTCTGTGTCTCCCTCTCTCTCTGCCCCTCCCCCGTTCATGCTCTGTCTCTCTCTGTCCCAAAAATAAATAAACGTTGAAAAAAAAAATTTTTTTTTAAATAATAAAAATAAATTAAAAAAAAGAAAATGGTACCCACTCATGGTTCAATTAGCTATGATTCAGGAAGCAAGGATATATGCTTTAAAAAATTGTGAATTGGTTAGATTTTGATGGGTAAGGCAGTTATTCACAATACCTGATTTTTGTGGGGTTTTTTTTGTTTGTTTATATTTGTTTTTTTATATTTCAGACTGCCACTAACCTTTAACTCTTGCAGATCTCCTAAAAATCAATTACTTAGGAAATTTATATAAGAATGGAAATTATGCCAGGAGCAGCAGAAACAATCTCGAGTTGAGAGGAGAGCTAGTTCTTTTTTTTCTCTCTATATATGCATAACTCTTTATGGATTGGCCTTGCATTCTTAGGGACTGGAGATCCATTTATTTTTTAATTAAAATATAAGGTATACTGTTGACATATATGTTTTGTATTTTCTTCCAAAATAATTTTTATATTCCTTTTATGGTTACCAGATTTAGCAAATAAAAATACAGGGTGCCCAGTTAAATTTGAATTTCAGATAAATAATTAATAATTAATTACTCAATGTAAGTATGACCTGTGTAATATTTGCAACATAGGTAATACTAAAAAATTATTGCATGGGATATACACTAAATAATCCTTACTTATCTACAACCAATTGGAAGGCAGATATGCTTACCACTATATCACCAATGCTGTACTGTTTGAAACAAATTGAATTGGGCATCCTTTATTTTATCTGGCTAATTTACTTCCTTTTTATTGTAAGCTGAGCCCTGTAGAACTACTTTTAAACATTTCTAGATCTAAGTTTGGCAGAGGTATGAAGTCAAGGAAATAGAAACAGATGTATTTCCTTACATATAAAGGACATTAAAACTTGAGTTAGTGACTTTACAGTGAAATATGATACATAATCACCTGGTCTCTATGAGTAAAAGGTCTATGTTTTCTACTGTAGAAGAAAATGAAAGAAGAATATGTTGTGTTATTTTCATTGTATTATACACATACTTAATCACACAATGGAACAAGGATATTTTATACATAAAATATAACTAACTAAATAGTACTAATCTCATCAGAAAGCTAATCTAGTTTTCAAAAGGTGAAAAAAGTCAGAGACTTCCACATATTAATATTGTCACAATTTTAAATACATTTAAAATATACATCATTTTTATTTTAAATACTTATAATAACACTAAGTTAACTGTATAGAATCACTGCAATTATTTATAATTAGTCATTAAAAAAATCTAATGTTGCCATTAGTCCTTCAGACCTAGCCCTACTTTTAAAAAATGTCATTAAGTATCTGTGTTAAACTTAGAAACAAAAATCAGAGTTTTGCAATGGGGTAACTATCTTATTAAGTCATATACAACTTAAAAGTTGGAATGATTATTATTAAGTACACATAAAATGCGCTTGAGTTTAGATTTAATTAAGTAATTTCAGTAAGAGTATCATTTTTGTGAGAAATTAGAGATGGAGGCACTTGGATGGCTCAGTAGTTTGAGCATCTGACTTTGGCTCAGGTCATAATCTCGTGGTTCATGAGTTCAAGCCCCACATCAGGCTCTCTGCTGTCAGCACAGAGCCTGCTTCTGATCCTCTGTCCCCCTCTCTCTGTCCCTCCCCTGCTTGAGCTCTCTCTCTCTCTCTCAAAAATAAAAATAAACATTTAAAAAATAAAGAAGCAGTTAGATACCTTAGTTTTCCTTTATTACTTAAAAGTAGCACCACCGTGATTATTCTGGTGATTTGACTAGCACTTTTGTTCTATGCAGTGAAGGTATACATTTTAATCTTATTACTTTTTCATAATTCCTATAAGGAAGATATTATGATCTAGATTTTTTTGACTAGTAGAAACTGATACTTAGAAATATTTATTAACTCCTCTAAGCCATGAATATAAGTAGTCATATCTGTTCCTAAAGCCTGTATGATACACAATAATAAAAAAAATGTACTGTATTACTAAAATATATAACCCACCCCAAAAGCAGGAAGTATTGACAATTTATCTTGGTTTCTTGATTTTTTTTTATTACTAGTAAAGATAAGTACATGATTTTAAGAATTAATTAACACTGATATTCACAACTCTTTTTTTTTTAAGTAATGAATTATTCAGCTCAAATTGTGGTACATTGTTTCAGGGACAAAGATAATGGCCTGTCATTTTTTGGTGGAAATATTTTTGTTAAATTGTAGTAAATTTTTATCTTTGAGGAAGTCTTAGAGAATAAGCAACATGGTGTTGACCACTAGAGGGCTTGAAATTTGCAATCCCTGTTAATAATATCGTAGTATTGATGGATGCTTTTTGTTTATTTGTTTGTTTGTTTTTGAGCTTAAATGCATTTTATTTTCAGACAACCTATATGACATGTTTTTCCCCCGTAAAAACAATGCCTCTTGTCCTAGTAAATCAAGCCCAAAATTAATGAAGTGCTTAAAATGGTATCAGTCCCATTTGTCTAAGTTCTGGTATTGTGTAGATGAAAAGCAGCAGTCAGTTATGATGACAGGTAATCCAAAGTTATAGCCAAATTTTGTTAACATTTTGTCATTTCTCAACCATCCTTAAAGAAAATTGTATATGGAGTCACACTATCCTCACTGTAATCCAGCAGAGCTATCATCTGGATCCATGTTTTACCAATAAAGAATTGGCAATTTTTAGAATTAGCAAGAATGTACTTGATTTGTTCTGCATCCCTGTCATGAAAGGTTTTGCTCATTCTAGGTGCACCTGGCTGGCTCAGTCGGTTAAAGCACCGACTTCAGCTTAGGTCATGATCTCATAGTTCATCGGTTAGGGCCCCAAGTCGGGGTCTGCGCTGACATCTCAGAGTCTGGAGCCTGCTTCAGATTCTGTGTCTCCCTCTCTCTCTGCCCCTCCCCTGCTCATGCTCTGTCCCTCAAAAAAATAAACAAGTGTTAAAAAAATAAATAAAAGGTTTTGCTCATTCTGGTCTCTGTTCTTCAAGTTTGCCTTTAATTGAGTTCATGTCATCTTTGATGTACTTCTTGTAGGCTTATTTTGTTAAGTTGGTTTTCTGCCAGTGATGGTTAATGACAATATCAACACCAGTGATAACTGTCCTTTTGCTAACTTCACTCTTGGGGTCATCAGGAGTGGCATTTTCACCAATGGACAAGTCATCAATGTTACCTACTATTCTACTGACCATCTTCCCCTCCACCTCCAGGCACAGCCCACCCGGGATTTCTCAGCATTTCATCATGGCTGATTGGGTCCTGGTAGATGATCATGATGGCGCCTGGAAAAAAAACAAGGGCAGCACTGGTTTAACAGGAGCCAGGAACTCTTTCCAAGTGTGGTACACTGGGAACAGTGCTGGGGTGGAGGGGATAGAGGGCAAAAAAAGATGGGTAGACATTTCATTAAAGACTTCTGGTAAATTTTTAAAAGGGAAATAGGTACACTGACTCCATGGATCTCCTATGACTAATAAATGTTGTTATTAAAATTAATTTTAATGTTTGTTGGAATCGTTACTTCTAAACAATTGTACAATTAGGATGGTTATTGCACAATTATTATGTGATAAATTTCCCAGAGAATCTTAATGAAATTATAATATAATGTAATTGAAGTGAAATATTGGAATTAACAATAAGGTTAGGGAGAGGCCAGTAGAATACCTACTGGGAAGAGAAGCCAATAAAAGACCAGAAGAGATTGCCTGGAGAGAAGAAAAGAAAAGACAACAAAGGAGCAGAGACACTAACCAAAAAAAAGAAAGAAAAAAATTGAATATTTTCCCCTTAGATTGGCATGCATTTGGCAATGTGAAGCCAGGGGTTGAGAAATTGATATAAATAATAATAATTATTATAAAAGCAACATTTATTTGATTTTTACTATGTTCCAAGATTCTACTAAAACATTTATGTATTTGAACTCATTAAAATATCACAAAAACATCATGATATTTGTTCTATACTTCTTAGTCTACAAATAAGGGAACAGAGCCTTTCTTCATAGATCCCTGCCCCATCCCCCCCAAAATTCAATGAAGAGTGCAGCAGATACCAAACAGCTTCCTAAAGCAAACTTAGACTTAGCGTTTATTAAATTCAAGATCTAGGGCAAAGCAATGATTTCAGATGAGGAAGTATCTTTCATGAGCTTTGGGAGACCTGAGGTCAGTGCATTTAATAACATCTGATACTAGGAAGCTAAATGTCATTTAAAAATGTCTGATAATTGGAAGTTGGGAAATTGCACAAAGTCTAAAATCTTACATGGAGAACTGGGGTGAGAGAAAATGTTACTAGACTACATTGTCAGGTGATTAGATATTTAAAGGCTTATCTTGCCATAGGTTCTTAATGGCTTTAAGTAGTGAAACAAGGCAAAACACATAGAAAACAAATACCTGATATACCAAATATGTGTTTCGTAGCAATTTCTGGGGATGAAAGTTTTTGGTCTGATTAGTAGTGAGGAAATCCTGTATTTCAGATACTCTTTCTGAAGAGCAGAAAAAAAAGTTATGAAAGATCATGCTGCTGAACACATTGAATATTACCTGGAGAGAATACTATGTACAATTATACTATGTAAAAATTGGATGACTCCAATAAGCATAATTTGTAATATTCTCTAGGAGTATTCAGACACTTTAATGCAGGATAGATTAACACATCCAACACATAGGTGGATTTGACCAGAGTTTAGGTTTTGCCAGGAAAGATTGCTTGAGGAGAAAGGAAAAAGGAAGTTAAAGACATTCGTTGGGAAGTAATTATAGGGCAGAATCATGCAAAACAAGCTGGATAATATGACATGTTTAGACATGGAGTTATGATGAATAAAGATGAATTATAGGGTCCATGAATTGGTGGTCTTGAGCTGGCGAATTGTGAGTGGAGTACTAGAGTGAATACACTGGAAGAATAGGGGATGGTAGTCAAAGTGAGATGTTTGAAACTGAAATTCAGTTTTGGATGATGACGAGGTCTAGGTATGACATGTGGGTCATGGAGAAAGAATGGAGAAAAATATTATTGGAGCTAAGAAAACCAAAGAATTTAGAGGCCAATGTGGTAGTTGGATCATCTACTGGGGTTTTGAACCATAATGACAGGAAAACTATTAATGAGTGAAGAGCAATGACTCAGTGATCCATAAGTGGTCTGACAAGGAGGGATACAGGGTGGCACAGTATGAGAATGTATGTTTCAAAAGACATGAGAGTTTTGAAGAGAAAAAGGAGTGACCGTTTGAAAGTAGGAACAGGTTGCAGAAAGGACCCCACCTCAAGCTACAGGCATGTATGGTACTTAAGTATGAGAAGAAAAATAAAAATAAGTTGTTCACTTAAAGGGTCCAAGAAAAGCAGTGTTTTCAGGTGCCAAATTAAATTTCAGCAAAAATCTGAAGGAAATGTTTAGTGCAGAGGTTAAGGAAGGAGAGGAGTTTTCTGACGACAGGAAACAAGTTTGGGTGGAAGGGCTTGGATAGCTAAGAGTGTGGGAAATATGGTCAGATTCATGGAGGTTGGGAATAGGGTGCTGATGAGCATCTGTGTGAAATTGGGTGATCTGGGAACCTTTGACTTCTCGTGGTGATACAGGAGAGCTGGTGTTGAGGCACAATGGGATTTGTTTCAGAAGTCACAGGACACCATGATTAAAGGTCATGTGGAAGTTAGTCTTGCCTACAGCTGGAGATGGGGTGGTACAGAGGAAGGAGTCTCATTGCTGGGGCTTCAGAGCAAAGGATACCTGGAAATCTTGGGTCTAATACTGCTGGAGAAAGAGCAGCAATTCAGTGTCCTTTGCTTCCTTCCCATCAAGGGCACTCTCTACTAAGTAATTCTATTTATTAGAAACACTCCTATAGAATCTCTAAGCCCAAAAGTCCCCTGCTCTGTGAACTCTTTCCAAACCTCCACATCCCATAGTCATTTTTTCTGTAACCAAAAGAGCTTTGCATGAATAGCTTTGTGGACTTGTATGGCATTTCATTGTAATTATTCATGTATCTGTCTCTCAGTACAGCTCCTTGACTCACAAATTGTGGCTTACTTTGTATCTGCACTGCAAAGCAGATCATATCCACCCAACTGAGTAACAAACTTAGGACCTATTAAGTGCCAAATAGTTTTTGAGAAGTGAATTAAAGTGGATTAAAAGATTGCTTCATCAGTATTATTATGTACAAATAGCCACTGAGAGCTTCCCATGAGTAAGCACTGTGTCTGATGTTGTATGTATCTAATCCTGACTTCGTAGGTACACTAGTCAGCTCCGGCTACTACAATAAATATACTTCAGACTGGGTGGCTTAAACAACAGACACATTATTTCTCAGTTCTAGAAGCTGAAATTTCAAAATCAGGGTGCTAACATGGTTGGGTTTTTGGTGAAGACTCCTTCCCTAGTTCACAGATGTCCCTCTTCTCATTGTATCTTCACATGGTGAAGAGCAGAGAGAGAGAGGAAACAAGCTCTCTCTTGTGTGTTTCTTTTTTTTTTTTTTTTTTTAATTTTTTTTTTCAACGTTTATTTATTTTTGGGACAGAGAGAGACAGAGCATGAACGGGGGAGGGGCAGAGAGAGAGGGAGACACAGAATCGGAAACAGGCTCCAGGCTCTGAGCCATCAGCCCAGAGCCCGACGCGGGGCTCGAACTCACGGACCGTGAGATCGTGACCTGGCTGAAGTCGGACGCTTAACCGACTGCGCCACCCAGGCGCCCCTTGTGTGTTTCTTAATAAAGCACTAATCCTGTTCATGAGAGCTTTATCCTTACGACCTAATTACCCTCAAAGGCCCTGCCTCCTAATATTGAAGGTTATGATTTTAATGTATAAATTTTGGGGAGACACAAACATTCAGTTCATAACAGTAGATGACACTATTGTCATCTTTATGAAAGATTGCCATCTTTCGCTTACTTTATAGGTAAGAAATCTGGGAAGGTTATATAGACAGGAGGATACAAAACCAGGATTTAGTCCTAGTTTGTCTGATTCTAAAGCCTTCCAATTCTGTCAAATTGCTCTCCTGGTTTTCTTATGTTATCATTCTAAGATATAGGAGTTTAATTTTTGCTGATGCAGATTTAATACTGCAGGAACATAAATAGAGGAAATCAAGGTTGCTAATTTTATTGTGATATTTACTGTTTATTAATGTGACTCTTAAAAAAAACAAAAAATATCTTTCTGGAGAGTAAATCATACAAAAAGAAAAATGGCTTACATAATTCAGATTTGATCGAAACTTACTTTGGTCTATAAAACAAAATATGCAAATTATACTCTCAGAATAAGCTCAGCTCAGAATATGCGAAGAACTCTAATTCTACCTAGACAGAAAGGAATATGGAAATGTCCTAGAATGTCATGAAGTTTCACTGAAATCCTGACATTGGAAATAAAATATGAAACTCTATTTGGCATTTAAATTATTTAAATTATAGTGCACTCTTTAGAAAATGAGAGGCCAAATGGCTTCATGCACTTTTAACTTTGTAGTACTCACCTTCCCTAGAGTAGAATGCAGTTCTTGGGGCTTGCTCAAGCCCAAATCCCAATAGGGTCCCTGCTGTGAATCCTAAGTTGTAAACTGCACAAGAAGATCATGAAAAATACCTTCATTGATAAAAGCTTAGGTGTGTAAGGCCAAAGTAGGGGTACTCTGTCATTCTGGAGAGAGGAAGACTTGAGCCTTTCCTCAGATCTCAGAAGCAACAAAGGATCCTGTTTCTTTATTCTTATCTTCCAGAGCATTCCTAGGAGCATCAAGTTCAGTCTAGACAAATGAAAGCATTCCAACTACACAGTGATCAAAACATTCAATTGTTGATACTGTACATGTGACAATAACTTGACTGAACCTAGGAGACAAGTAGAAGTAACATTAGCACCAGCAAGTATTTTTTGGAACAAGAAATGGTTGTAAGAGTTGATGTCCACGAATAGGTCCTTAACAGATAAAGCATATATTTATGTAACTTGATACAAGAGGCCAGATAAATCAGATGTTTCCATAAAAGAACTAAAGCAAATAAAACTCAAGGTCTTGAATTATGTAATGTGGTGGTTCACACCCAAATAGGTGGATAACTTGCAAATCTTCACTTCATTTGATGCTTCATAGGCCTATCTTGAGGTTTATGCACAATGGAGCAGGAGTTGGTTCATTATATAAAGGTCTATGGAAGAGGCCAGACTGACAAAATTGGGATTTAACTCTGTGGTTCACAACCTCTAAAAGAATGCCACATAAGTTTCATTGGTTAATCTATCTAAACTTCTGGATTCTGAAAAATCCTTTAGGTGCTCATCCGGGTTTAGCTATTTTAACACTCAACACTTCCTGTCTGGAGTAATTAAGATCAGGCAGATTCTCTGGATTCTCTGACATAACTGCTGGATACATCTCAGTAGTGTCTATCCTGTTAAGTATTTAAAAATTTGAACCAAAAACAGGAGCAAGAGTTATTAACTATTCTCAGGTAATCAAACTTATCAACTATGATCTCAGAAATCCTGTCTTTGCCTTTAACTTTCATCTGCTAACTCTATTAGCTAGAGCTTTAAGTCTTCTCCTAAAATCAACTGTCTTTCTAAGATTTGGATGCTGAGGGTATATGGTAAATTAGGAGAAGTTAAGATTTGGGGGTGACCATGTAGTAATGATACTGGATGATTTGGTAAATCAGAAAGGCAAGAGATTGTGTTCAGAGGTGTCAACTAGGAAACAGAGATAATACAAAAAAATGCAGAGTAACCAATATCCTTCTAAAATATTTTATTCTATTTTCAACAAAACAATGAGAATAGTCTCTATTTTCTCACCCAAGTTGCTTAGAATATCTTTTTTCTTTTCTTTACATTTTACCATGATGCTCATATAGCAAAGAAAAAGATTCTGGGGTGAGGGACATCTTGAAGGGGCAGAGGAGGAAAGCTTTATGTTGGTACTTAAAATGAGTTAAAAATTTATTTTTAACAATATTAATAAGCTTAATAACAAACAGTTATAAGAAGAAGAGAAGTTGTGTATAATAGATAAAAAATTGAAAACGAAATACTAATACACTGTCAAAAAATTTGAGTTTGACATGCCCAAACAAAAGTATAGCTGGTTAGGATGAGGGTGAATTCAGAGAGGGTGAAGAGTCAAATGTAAGTGATTATACAAGTCCACTCCATTCCCCAACAAGATTGCTGGCTACTCCCAGAACACGCCTGCATCCACTTATTTTAGCAGCACTGCCCTTCCATATCATCATAATTTTCACTCTCTGCAGGGCCATCTAAATCAGCATACACATGTACTGTAGCACTTATCACCTAAAAAAGAAAATTAGTTTTTACAACATCTTCTGTCCATGTTACACCCCTTTATAGAAAAACTCAAGGAAGAATGATCTATATATACTCTATTTGCTAGCTTTTATTCTCTCTTGAACCCACTTCACAAGTCCTTCTTCCCTTTTCGACTAAAATTACCCTCATCAAGGCCAACTTGTGACCTTTTGTTGCTCAATCTAACAGTCTATTTTTATTCATCAAATTACTTGACCTCTCATCAGAATTTGGCACAGGTAATTCATCGATCTTGTCTTGAAGCACTGCCTTCTCTTGGATTTTAGGACAACACTCTCTCTCCTATCCCAGTCATCATTCTTTCCCTGTCTCCTCAGGTTCCTCTTCATTTCCTGAATCTCTCAATCTAGGAATCTCCCAAAGCTCAGTTTTTGGAATCCCACTGTTTTTAATTATACTCACTTCTCAAGTAATCTCAGTCTAATTTTATGATGCTAAATGATATCTATACAGATCAGATTCCCAAGTTCATGACTCCAGCCTAGACTTTTCTCCTGAACTTCTCCTGAACTTCACTTTTATATATCCAATTACCTACTTGACATATCCATATGGATATGGATATGGATATGGATATGGATATGGATATGGAACAAACTCTTCTTGTTCCTGACCACACTCCTGATTCCCAACCCTAAACATTTGAATCTTCTCTTTTAGTAGTCTTCTCTCTAAGTCATTGTATAGTTAATGAAAATTCCATCTTTGAAGTTGTTCAAGACAAGTATCCAAAGACTTCCTTGATTTTTTATCTTTATCTCATATCCAACCCATCAGCAAATTTTGTTGGTTATCCCTCAAAATATATCCTGAATTTGTCCACATCTCAATATCTCCATTGCTACCACTCTGGGTCAAGACACCATTAACTCTTGCCAAAATTACTGCAAGAGTCTCTAACTGGTCACCCTACTTCTGCTCTAGACACCTACGATCTATTTTCCATCCAGCAGTTGGTGTGAATTTTAAAGAACATGTCAGATTATGTCATTTCTTTCTGCGCTCAGTAAACCCCAAAGCCTTTTCTCTGACCCTCAAAGCCCTACATGATCATCCTGTGGCTACCTCTCTGCATCCAGCTGCTCCCACTCTACACTTGGTTTACTGTGCTTTAGCCATACCAGCCTTGTTTCTGTTTCCTGCCTTTGCACCTCTCATTCCCTCATAGATAACTAAAGCATGATGTTCTCACCTCATTTCCTCTTTGTCTCTGTTTAAATGTCCTATAATTGTGAGGCATTTGCATCTTTCCCAGATTCTGTCTGTCCATGAAACTGTCTAGGGTATTGGATTATAGTCCTCCCTGGCTTATTGGCTTAGAGTCTAGGCCTCAAAAGCTGATCTAGGACCTGTCTTGCAACTTATCTTTCCTGACTCCAGTTAATCTCTATAACTAGTTGCCAGCCCTAGTCTTGGCACTGCCTAAGTTTGACCATTATTAAAACCAGCTATCCACTGGAGCAGTTCGTCAAATTGACAGCTCAGTTCTCTGGCCTGTTTCTCCATATTGCTGTGATTGTTACTGTCCCTGTGAACTCTGATGATGAGAGGAACATCTGTAGAGGTTGTAGGAAAAACAGCAGTAAGGAATTAGACATAGAATCAGACGTGCCAGCCAGCTAGGCTTGGCTTTGTAACAGGTCTTATATGGATTCTAATCTTTCCCTAGAATTTCTTTTGCAAAATCAAGTGCATCATACTGTGCCCAAGAAATAAACTTTACTTTGACATAATTCAAAAAATACAGCTCTATTTCTTATAAACGTGATTGACAGTTCATAGCATCAGGAATTGAGCAAAAGTAGAAAATTATATTATTATTCAAGAAGGGTTTAATCAGACGCAAAATTAAAGCATGATTATTCACATTAATATTTGCAGATTATATAAACTTAGAAATAGTATAGGCCTGTGTATTGAATTGGTATTCCTAGCAATTTTAAGTTTCAAGATAATGAGCCAAATGGAAAGTCAAAATGATAAGTAAAAAAAAAATGCTGGTCAAGAAGAAAGCTTTCAAGAAATTAGACGAAAGGGATTCAGATATTTTTATGGCCAAAATACCTTGACCATGATTGTTTGAATAGCCATTTAGATGGTCTTTTCTTTGTCATTTTTTCTCTCTCCTCCCTATAAGCAAATAATAATTTGTCTGAAACATACTACTGCTTTGCTTAAAAGCACCTGTTGCCCTCCAACTTCCAAAGAATCAAGCCCCAATTTAATTGCATGGCATGCAAACTCTTAACATTCATCCCTGACCACCTATCCACATCTGTACTTTTATCTGTAAAATAGGGATTCCCTAAGTGTTCTAGCAGCTCTGCTTTTCCAGGCTTTGGCTTGGATCATTTTCCCACTCAGAAATGCTGTTATCCTTCTTTCCTGGCTGGGAGAATCCAGCATACTCTTGAAGACCAAATCAAAATTCATTTCCTCCTCTTTCCCTCTACCCCTCTCCCCAAAGTCATTTTATAAATACAAAGAATAAATTGTCCTTACCTCCAGAGTAGAAAAATAATATGAAATTACATGTGATGATATGATCAAAAACACCCACTTTAAGTCCATTGGGTGTTTAACACACCAATTGTCCCTGGAAATACATTATATTTATTCAAATGTTTGCAAGGGCCAGAAACAAAGAGCATTGAAGGAGTTTCTTACTTTAGAAAGCATTCAAAAGTATTTGCAAGATGCTTTTAATTAAGAGTGTGTGTGTGTGTGTGTGTGTGTGCATGTGTGTGTATTCTTAAAGGATCTTAGACACAGCTGAAGTTTTTCAGAAGTGTCAGAGATAATGGACACATTGGTAGAACTGCACAGTTATACTATGCTTTTAAAACTGGCTGTTAATGTGAGCTGATATTGATTGCTAGTATGGTCAAAGATTAAAAAAAAAAAGAAACAACTGAGAGTTTCTTGAGCGGCTGGGTAGTAAATACAGCAGCCAACCCACCTTTTTTTTTTTTTTTTTTTATCTTGATGATTCTTATTTTATAGCCAGAGTTACAAAAAGCCAAACATTCAAATTATAGGCCTGCTTCCTGTGTGCACTGGCAGGTTCCGTTTGCCTGGCAGACAGGCCTCTGTGGCAAAATTCAGACCTCTCGTGTTCTAGAAAAGGAAAATGTTGTTGATGGCTGGCCCACAGGCCCTGATTCAGAAAGAGTCTGAGTCATGATGGATACATTAGAAAATAATATTATGCCAGCATTGGAGCCATCTCATTCAAAACTGTAAAAAAAGAAGACACAAGAGCAAAAGATAGCTTTAATGACATTAGTTACCTTGGATATACCAGATGTTACATGTCAGTTGCTTTCCTTCTTCAAAAGAAGAGCCCATTAGACAAAAGCATGACAAAGGAAAGGAAATCCTGACATGATTTAATGAGCTTATTGCTAGTTTTCATTTAGGGGATAATTTTTTTCCAGCATGGTCATGAAAAATGTCAGAAGATACACACAGCTTTAGGTAGGATTATTTCCATTAAAGTTAATGGCTATGCTTTGTGATTCAGAATATAAGCATCTTAATCATTGCAATAAATATTTGTAATAATCACTGCAGTAATCATTGCAATAAATGTTTGCAATAAAATCCACTTTAGCTCATTTTCTTATTTATTTTCCCTTCCCACTTTTATTTGTTACCTTTATATTATACCCTTTAGGGATTGTATGTCTGTAAATATTCAAAGGAAATCTTAATGTATCACATGTTTTACATACTATTATTTACTGAGTTATTCTAGAAATTTAATTAAAAATATAAAATATCTTCAAAGAGTATTTGGAAAAGTGAGTATTCATACATTAAAAAATATATTGCTTAGGGAAGAAAAAACAACCTGACTAAATAAAGATGTGAGGGGACCAAACTGCTTTTGGGTAGATGTGACAGAAACAAACTCCAATTAGTATGTCATAAATAAATGGAGTTAAATTTAAATCTAACGGTCAATGGTTTAATGGAAAAAATAACTATGGCACTAGGATTTATTAAGAGAACCATAGCATAAAGGAACTGAGTTTCTATTTTTATAATGACTATTAATCAGATTTTATACCAAAGTTATTACAGATTTGGGTTCTATAATTGCTTTGTAATATGGGGAATTTACTATGAGAGTCAAAGAACAATCCATTTACAGCTTAATCCTGAGGAAAAACTTCTTGGGTTAAAAATCACAACCAAATGGGCCTAGTGGCAAGATTGGGATGGTCACCCAGAGCTGATATAGCAGTTCAATCTTAAAAAAAAAATTTTTTTTGAGAGAGAGAGGGTGCATGTGAGTGAGAGGCAGAGAGAGAAAGGGAGAGAGAGAGAGAATCCCATGAGGGGCAGAGAGACAGAGAGAGAAGTGAGACTCACCTGAAGCAGAGCTTGAGTTCACCCAGAGTGGGGCTCAAGCTCACCAGATGTGGACTGGAACTCAGGGAACCATGAGATCATGACCTGAGCCGATGTCAGATACTTAGTGACTGAGCCACCCAGGCACGTTCACTCTTTTAAAATTAGTGATTCCTTTTATCTCGGGAATTTCTCATTCCTCTAGCATTTAAAATTATAGATGTTAGGGAGGGTCACATCAACACTTCTGGAGATCAGAGATTATATTACTTGCTCAGTGGCCTGAATCATTTTTTTTAAACTGAATTCTAACTGCTGTGCAAAATCAATAAAACTTGTTTATTAATTAGCTAGCAATATTGAATGCCTGCCAAGGGTCATAAACTGTATGGTGGGTTATACACTGTATTAGTTATCTATTGCTGGGTAACAAATACTCCCCAAATTTCATTGCATAAAATAACAAACATTATCTCCTAGTTTCTGTGGGTCATGCATCTATGCATGACTTAGCTGTGTGCTTTTGCCACAAAGTCTAACAAGACTATAATAAAAATGAAAGCCATGGCTATGATCTCTTCTAAAAGCCTGACTGGAGGAGGATACAATTTCAAGTTTGTTTATGTGGTCATTGTCAGGATTCAGTGCCTCATAGACTTTTGGGCTAAGGTCCCAGTTCCTTTACTGGCTATTATTGGCTGGTGCCATATGAGTCTCTCCGCAGGGCAGCTTACAACTTAGTAGCTCCCTCCATCAGATCAAGTGAATAGGTGAGGTAAGAGAGGGCATCACATCAGAGACCACAGTGTCTTGAAAGCACTATACCATTATTTTTGCCATATGCTATTCATTAAGAAAGTGAATCACTAGGTCCAGCCCACACTCAAGAGGAGGGCATATTATACAAAGGCATGAATACCAAGGTGTGGGGCTCATTGGGAGCCATCTGAGAGTTTGTTTCACCATTTGTAGATGGGGAAATAGAGAGTTTTAATGACATTTTCAAGCAAATAGATAGCAAATTTAGGAGCTGGAATCAAATTGAGGTGTGATTAATTTCAAAGCCCAGAGTGTTTACATTGCAAGCCTGTGGTAATGAAACAATAAGAAAGAGAATAAGGTGGAGGATTTAAGCTTGATATGAAACTCATAAAATTACATGGGGCATTGGTCCAAGGTTAGGCAAGTAAATCAAAGGAAAAAGCCCCCAAATAGACCCACACATATATAGTCACTTGGTTTCTAATAATGTTGGCACTTCAGAGCAATAGACTAAGCAGTGACTTTTCAACAAATGGTACTGAGTTAATTAGATACCCATATGAAGTAAAGTGAATTATGCCACACACAAATATTAATTTGTAAAGAAAAATGTGTTCAGTAAAACACTAATCTTTTAGAGGGAAGTATAGGAAACTGTCTTCATGAATTGGGAAAGGCAAAGATTTCTTTAAAGGACACCAAAAGCACTAATCATAAAAATAAATTGTTGTATCTAGACTACAATAGAATTAAAAACTTCTATTAATCCAAAGACACCACCAGAAAGTGAAAAGACAAACCACAAAGTGAAGAAGAGATTTAAAACATTTATCACTGACAACATATTTGTATCCAGGATATATGATGAATTCCTTACAAATAAATGTGAGTGCAAAAGAGAGCCTGACTTAAAAAAAGTGAGCAAGAGAATTGAGCAAGCAGAATATGATACCCCAATGGCCAGTAAATAGATCAAAAAGAAGAATTAACTTTCACAGCAATAAGAAAAAGTAAATTAAAACTACAATGAAATATAACTATATACCTATAGGATGATTAAAGTTCAGCAGAATTAAACTTTTAATCACAAGTCTTTGCAAGGATGTGAAGCTGGTGGGAACATAACTTAGTGCAATGTCTTGAAAACCCTCCAGCATTATCTACTAACCATAGGCATATATTATCCTATGACCTAGAAATTCTGGGTTTATTCCAAACCCAAATGGAACAAAATAAATATACAAGAATCTGCCTATTAGTCTAATTTTAATAGACCCAAAATGGAAAAACCCAAATGTCCATAAGCTGTAGAATAGGCAATGATACAACAATGAGAAAATACAAACTACTGTTGTTCAAAACAACACGATGACTCTACAAACATCAATATGATATAAAAGAATATGCTCTATGTGATTCTATCTATATAAAGTTCAGTAAGGGGTGCTGGCATTGGAGAAAAAGATGACTTAGTTAATGGATATCTAGTAAGATATTTGAGAGGACAGGTTTCTAAGCATAGAAGTAGAAGAAAAGAAGTAGAAGTAGAAGAAAAATTAGGTCCACTAGAAAAAATACTGTTAAAGAAAACAACAGACCAAATTAATGAATGGAAGAAAATTAATTTGATAAAAAAATAAACATTAAAACATTTCCTTTTCATTTAAGCACTTAATGCATTCTGAGTTTTGTCACTTGAAACAGTAGTATTTTAAACTGTCTTGACCTCGAATTTTGTCACTTAAAACAGTAGTATTTTAAACTGTCTTGATCTCTCTCCTTTGTAGTGGTAAATTTTTTATCCACAAAGACTAGTCTGATGAATACACCTGGAGATTTTAAAAAATTATCTAAAATGTTTACAGAGCAAATTAAATGAAGTAAATCTAAAATTTTAGGCCACACTAGCTTTTAAGGACAATTGTACAGTCCTAAGACTTCAGAGCAAAGTTTTTAGTAAATTTCACCAACACAAGTATCTAGACAAGGCATAGAAAGGGTTACAATGACTATAGCATACAACATTACCTTTTGTACATATGTAATGGGTTATTATGGGATGGCTCTTTAATATGGACATTTTAAATCATTTCTAAACAGAAAACTGGATGCTGGCAATGTTCTCCCATGTTTTAAATATTTCTGAAAATACATTTCTTTAATTAGAGCATTAGATAACTGTCATTCAGTAGTCTGATTCTATAACACCTCTGCAACTCTCTCTTTCTATGTGAAAACTTATACTGTGGCTTAGCAAAAGAAAAAAAAACACATTTAATAGCTAGCAATTAAAAATTCCTATTTGCATATGGCATTTTACCTGAATGAGGTTGACGTGATTGTGTACATAATCATTATTTAGGATCCTGCAGAGCATCCTAAAAGTGAGGGCATACATTACTTCATTCCTGACGTAGAGTCAGAGATGGCAGCAGGGAAAACTTTCTCTGTTACAGTCATCTTAAGTCTGGCTAAACATAGAAGAGAGGAGCCTCTTAATCCTTCTGCATTTCATTTCCAAATATCAATTCCTTTTCATGAAATCACTGACTTACTCTAGAGGAGAGCTCATCTCTTTGATTTGTCTTATTTATTATAAGTATACATAGTACCTTGGAATAAGCTGTCTGTCACATGTAAGACATCTAGAGCCACATTGTCTTTAAAGTTCATGTCAATATAACTAGCATTGCATTTATGAGGTGAATGTGTGGGATGGACTGAGAGTCTGACACCTGGTCTCCAATCCTGACCATCATCTAGCTATGTCCACAGAGCAAATCAGTTAACGTCCCTGAGCCTTATTTTTCTCATACATTAAATAAGAGTGCTGGGCTCATTTAAACAGTTAAAAGTTTTTATCTTGCTTTTTAAAATGATGTGGCAGCTGTGTGGTGAACAGTCTTTATAACTAAAAGGGCAAAAATTACGTGGAGGCCCACAGCTTGCTAGACTCCTGTAAGAAAATGGAGAGAACATTAAAGCATTGGCCCAGAGTCAGGCGACAGAGTGAGTACCAGCTCTGTTGTTACTAGGTTTTGAACGTGGGGAAAGTCACCATCCTTTTTGATTTGTTTTGTTTTGTTTTAAATGTTTATTTGTTTTTGAGGGAGAGAGGGAAAGAAAGAGAGTGAGTGAGAGTAAGCAAGGTAGGGAAAGAGAAAGGGAGACCGAGAATCCCAAGTAGGCTCCTCACTGTCAGTGCAAAACCCAGTGTGGGCTTGAACTAATGAACCGTGAGATAATGACCTGAGCTGAAATCAGGAGTCGGTCACTTAACAGACTGAGCCACCCAGGAGCCCCGTCACTACCCTTTTTAAAACTTTAATTTTAGTCTCTTTAAAATTTCCACTTCTAGGAAGATTCACTATTCATATCATAGAGCAGGCTCCCCAAAATTGGTAGCTTGATATAACATACTTACAAGTGAGAACACTGACTTATTATCCTGCTATTATTCCCCAAAGTGTTTTTGAGGAGTTTGCATAATCCTCACTAGGTTTGCACTCTTTGGCATCTTAACTTACCTTCATGGAGAAGAACCAGAGTCTTCCTTCTTTTGATTTGAATTGCTACATCTTCAGTTTCCATATTTGGTGAATACATCTGGTACCTAACTCCCTCCTGCCTTGTGATAGCCCATTCAGTGATGAGCAACATTTTGGGTTATCCACGTTTCTCCTGGAAACAGCCTCAGGACTGTTCTTCCATGTAATTTGTGTATGGTTTGTGATATATTCAGCGCACATTTTAAATATAAAAGAGACTCTAACTGAAAGCATAAACCAATTAACTAGCAGAAACCTATGGTAAATGTGCTAGAAGCCAGGACTGTAGCAAGGGGAGTTATTGGAAGTGCTGCTTGGTTTGAGATACCGGTCACTCAGCCTGCAGACAATCACAGTTTCTGTCTCTTATTTAAATTCTTGTGAGATAATCTGATTGCTGTCACTCAGCCAATAGACTGGATGCACTCCAGTCAGAGTCCAACACTGGAAAAACAGCTGTGGTATAAGTGGTAGAGTTAAATATCAGAAACAAGGCCATCTGAGATGCCTAAGAACAATGGATGGGATGGTGTCCAGCAAAAGGGGCCATGAATGGGGTGTTCTCAGGAAAGGGTTCATTAATATGCCTTAATGTGCCCACAGTCATCCAGCAGAGCCCAAAGATAAAAGTTGTTTATGGTGTTCTCCCAAAGCCGAAAAACAAAAATACTAAGAATTGCTAACTGTACAATTATCGGTGACCTGCAGATTGCAAATTTTAACTCTAAGATTGCTTGTGTTTTTAGGGTTTAGACTGCAAATTATTGCCTGCTGTAGTCATTCTCTGCTATGCCATACAATGTGCTATTACTGTTTATATTTTTCTCATCTAATTCAGTTCATCATGTAAGACATTGAACACATATAAATATATTTCTAAGTTAAGGTTTATCTGAGTCTAAAATCTTCTGGGTTTTTTCCCCCCACAGGGCTTATAATTTTGAAAAGTCAAAACTACTTAGACTTTAAAAAAGCAGAGCTAAAACTCAAGGGGATTAAATATATCTCAATCATTCTTAAACCAAAGTCTAATTTAAGATAATACTCTAAGTGGAAAATATTACTTATTTTGATAATTTTACCAATTTTCATGCTCTTTAGCACTGGTTGGATTTTGAAATCCGAAAAAATAAGATGAAGGAAACTGTTTTCTTAGGATAGCTGCATAACAATAAACTATATATGGTATCATCAAAATGTTGGCTTCCTTTATATGAATGTAGAACTGACCTAAACAAGTCAAATCAAAAGGCTAAAAAACTATTTTCTCAAACTACCAGCTGCCAATTATTGTAGGATTTCCCCTGATTGCCCCTTTTTAAAGGGAAGCAGAACCGAGTTTAGAGCAAAGGAGAAAGGATGCTAAAAGAAGCAGGGTTGGAGGGGTGGGGGGTGGGGGTAGGGGTGGTGCTGCTGCTGTTGTAAGCTTGGACAACCCGAGTCTTTCCCACCCTTGGTCATGCTCTAGGGAAGGGCTTATGGTGGAATGTCACATCACCAGGAAAGTGGGCTGTGCTTGTCACCACTTTAAAGCCTTGGCCAGTCCCAGAGTTGGCTCTGTCTAAGTGAGGCATTTCTTGAGCATGGAGGGGACTGGTTTCCCACACCAAATTTGCAGCTTCAATCCCCTCCTCACATTCCCCCTCCCCCACTGTATTGCCCTTTAAAAGAGAATAGTAATTCTAAATGTTTTTTAAAATATTTATTTATTTATTTATTTTTGAGAGAGAGAGAGAGAGAGAGAGAGAGAGAGAGAGAGAAGGAGAGAGAGAGGGAGAGGGAGAGAGAGAGAGCGCACACAGACAGGGGAGGGGCAGAGAGAGATACACACACACACATAGAATGTGAAGCAGGCTCCAGGCTCTGAGCTGTCAGCACAGAGCCCAATACAGGCCTCCAACCCAGGCTCTTTTTTTTTTTTTTGCTGGAAAGAACTGCACAGCATTTTACTCATGGACGCCCCCCCCCCGGGGTGTGGCGGGTCACTGGCCTAGGGAAAGGGTCTGCAGGGCAGTTTCACGTCTCGGGGGTTCCTGACCAAGGTCAGCATGGCGCCAGAACTTTCTGGGGCCTGGGGCACGGCCACCGAGCAAGGGGCCCGACCCTCTGCCGACACAGCAGGTCAGGAGCCGCTGCCATCGGGACACTGTTTTAGGAGCAGGGCCCTGCGGCCCTGGTCCCCTGCTCACCTCAGCCTCAGCACAAGACGGAGGGGCCGCAGGGAAAGGCCTCTCCGCACGTTCTGGGCCTGCCGGGGTCACTTCCCGCTCCGTGGCGGCTGCCGCCTCCTCATCCGTAGGTGCTGGCAATCGGTCACCTTTGCTCTGGCCCCCGCCCGAGGCCGCCGCCGCCTCTTCCGAGCCCCTCTCCCAGCAGAACCCATGAACCGTGAGATCATGACTGGAGCCAAAGTCAGATGCTTAACCAACTGAGCCACCCAGGCGCCCAGAGAATAATAATTCTAAATGCCACCAACAAGCATGATGTTCCAGGGAATTTCTTTTTACTCATGTCCCTTAAACAAAAACAAAAGACTTAAATTGGATGACTTCAGAAAAACGTTAAGTTCATTAAAATAAAATTTTATATAAACCCAAATTCATAGTGCTGAATTCCTATTAGCTATTATATTATTGTCATAGACAATCTTTAAAATAAATCCTAATTTATTCCTCTTTTTTGTTGTTGAATTTTGACAGAATTCTTCATGCCTGGCTTTTTTAGGGGGGGAAAAAGACTTCTTTTGCCCTTAGAATAATATGTAACCAAACCTTTTCATGATTTTGCCTAAAGTTCAAATTACAGTAGTTCCATTATACCAGCACAGGGATAATCACTTCATTAGTAATGATTATTTAGATATTAATAGAAGTTCCCATCCCACAGATCCCTTTTGCAGATGTTTAGTATGATTTGCAACAATGTGTTACAAAATGTAGCTATATATTTTTTACTTACCTTAGAATTTAAGGGATGAGTCCCATGGAGATTTATGAGATCCTAAATGATGCAAAATTTATTGACGATCAGGAGAACCTTATCTTAAGGAACTTCAACGCTCTTTTACTTCTGGAACCATTTTGATGTGTTGTAAATAGAAGTGTGTGTGTGTGTGTTTGTGTGTGTGTGTGTGCTCATCATTTATTTTCTTATGTTGTATTATTATGTGCCAAGTCAAGTTACATATTGAATTGGATACTAGTCTTAGGAAAAGTACTGTACTATGGTAGTAAGTGATTTTGTACCTTACAAATGGTAACTTTCATGGTATTATTGAAGAGTTTTCCTATGTCTGAAAATTTAAGTTATCAGATACTGAGAGGCAGAATTTCTTTTCCTTCTATTTTCTACTGATTTTTTTTTCAAAAAAACCCCTCACTTTTGTAATTCAAGTTTCTCTTGCTCCCTCCATTCTCTTATTCCTTCTAGGAATAATTTGATAAAAAATGTGATCCAACGTTTTGCATACTAGAAACATTTTTCCTTTTTTGGGGCAATCATTTTTTCTTAATTTAAATAATCAAGACATTCAACTGGATACTTTTTTAAGTTGAGAGATAAAAATGAAAACATACCATTTGTTAACTAGGAAGACATATTATTTAATTCTTTATTCTCTACTCATAAAAGATAGTTCTTTTGCTTTGGCCAATATCTTAATATATTTTTTTATGATGTTATGACTCATGACCTGAATTAAAAGAAATTCACGGGAAGAAAAACAACTAGAAAGTGAGAATATATGGTTGTTGCATTTCTAATATATTTTTAACATGTTACTTGCTAGAAGCAAAAGCCAAAAATCAAAACTTTCTTCTTTGAAAGTTGCTTAAAATAAAGCGTTTCTATAAATCAAATTAGTACTTCAAAGGGGACCCCAGAATGATTGCATCATACATGAATCCTGGAGTCATCCCTACATTGGTTGAAATGAATACTTATTGTATGAAAAATGTTTTGGAAAAATGTGAGAGAAAGATGCATTTTAGGGAGATACCTGACAAAGCCCTTAGCATTATGTGATCAAAGCTTCCCCTTAAATGCATTTTTATTCTGCCAATCCTAGCATATAAAATTTTAAATGTCTCTTTGCAGAACCAGTGAATTATATTTCCCCTTGTACTTTCTTTGGCTATAAGATGACAAGAATATCAATTCTCCATAATGCCTGTTAGGGACCATCTCTGACACAGCTGTTTAGGTGGTATTAGTGAAAATTAGATAGTATTCTGCCATCCTTTAGAAGTCAATCTGATTTAGGAAATCACTCCATGGCAGAGTAGTCTGTATTTATGACAGCAGAATTCTCTGAGCTCCCCTTTTACACCTTCTGGTTTCTAGTTTCTTGTGACATTTTTTGGAGAAAACCTAACAAGAACAAAATTCTTAGGAAATCTAAATAGTAAGTCTTCTTGAGAGGTTTCCTTTCTAAGGAACCAAGGGGCTTCTGGAGGAAGACCTTGTCTAGGCAGATTGCAATGAAGCCAGCTTGTGATAGACTGTTTTCTTTTGTCCCAGTGTTGCAAGAAATATGAACTAATGCTGGTGCTAATTCAGGAACAATTAGCAAAACAAACCGTTAAGTGTTCTATTTAAACAAGGAAGAGATTACAATGAAAGGAAGAAGTTCTAATGCCAGAGGGGACTCCACAAGGATAAACCTTTGTATATGCTTGGATGTTTAACACCCCCACTTGCAAAGCAGATTTAGCACTTTAGGGACTATCTATTATGTATACTTATAAATAAAATTGAATTATGGTTCTATTGATGCAGACGATTTGTCATCATTTAAGAATTAAGACTTTTGGCATACTTCTAATAAAAGCACAAGTTGCGCTCTCTGAAGTGGAAAGTTACAACATCTGATCATTGATTTTCTGCCTCTTGTTGAAAATAGATGAAGTCTGAGCTGCAATTGAAACATCAGTTCTCAGGAATTACATTTGGCTTCTCCAAGGGATGAGCACGTTTCACTCCATGTCTGGCTTTTCTCATTTCTTGTTAACACTTAAATATTCCTTTGTTAATTAAAGACTGGATATACTCAAGTATGCAAGTAGGCATGGAAAAATTGAGTGGAAACCAGACAGAAAATTAATATTCTCACAAAGAAGCCAGACACAAAGCGCAAGGAACTCCTCATGCATTGATTAGTTATAAGACTTATGGCAAGATATGCTTTGAAATATTGGTTTTCCTTATTATTTTCTAGTCCTCTATCATTTTCTTTGTGTTTTTCTGGGAACACTTGAGTAAACATAAACAGCCGCAACAGAAAAGCTATCCAACCCCAAACTGGTGAGCTTGACAAGGTTTCTTAACTCGATATTTTGATCCATAATGAATACAATATTAAATAGGTTTCTTTTGTATAGTACATTTAAATTAGGGATTGGGATTCATAGGCAGCAGTATTATGTTTATTTTTATTGTTGGGATATTTCAGAAGATTCTGATATTCAGTGCATAAGTATAAGGATAATTTCAGAGAAAATTGGTGCTCTTCATCCACAGAAGTCCACATGCAGCCTTTTATAGTGCTTAATATGTTGCTGCAATTTAATATTCATAAAATTTTCTAAAATACTGAAGCATTTGAAAAGAAGGATGAAACTACAATATGACCTTCCACATCTCTCATTTCATATATGAAGAAAAATGAGGCCTCCCCAGTCATTTGTTCTTGTCAACACCAGGAAAGTTGAAGTATCATTCAAATTACACATTCCTAATGCTCAAAGCACTTGCTAAAGGAAAGCAATCTTCTAACCAACCAACCAAGGACACTTTGGAAAGACATTATAATGATTACTTACTGCCATGTGAGCTTTATGCAGGTAACTTCAACTCTTGACCCAGGTTTCTTTATCTGTAAAAGAGAAATAAAAATTATCATAGAATCTACTTCATTTCATTAAATGAAATAAGGCCTATAAAGTTAGTTATGTACATAGTAGGTGTACTAGCTGTGATGATGATGATAAAGATCATGGGGGAAAAAGATATCTTCATATGAATGTGAAGGACCCAGTCCCCACTTAATCTTGATTTATTGCTTTACTATGCTAATTAATGATACATTAGAGGATTCTCTGTAAAGAGATACCTGTTTTATTCACTCTCCGATCTTCTACAATATGTAACCCAAGTTTTTACTACAATGGATGCTTAAATTATAAATAAAAATGTGACTTTGTGCTAGTTTGAAAATTTGACTATGGTAAAAAACAAAGTTCAACTTTAAAGATCTTATTGGCTTTATTCCACAATTCATGAATCAGGCAGCACTCCACCTAAGAAACAAAAAGGAGCTCTGATGATCTATTCAAAAAGGAAGATTTTTATAAGTACAAGGAGATGGGACAAGGATGTTATTCTACCAAAATGCTAATGGGGGACAACAGGGGTCTACCAGCAGGATTAGCTCACTATTGCTGACCAGAAAATTCCAGACTGACTAGATAAGATTACATTCCTGGGAGAGGCTGAAACTGCAATCAGGGTAGGTATTAAGTCTTAGTTTGGTGACATAGGCATGGCATAGGTGACTCCATTTGGGGCCTGTTGTCTCCTTTTTTTTACAACTACCTTTCTTTGGATTGGCGTTTTCACCTTTCTACCCCACAGACATTCTCTATTTCTACTTTGTTATCATCTTAGACATTTTTTCATACCTACTTTAAATTAATTCTGTGTCAAATTCTAAAGAAAAAAAAGAGTTTATTCACCATATTCATCATATTCTTTATATGAGAGTATGTGCATTGCATTTTAACCCATTTGGCTGCAAAAAACATGCATGCTTTTTAAAATCAGGGTCAAGTGAAAGAGGCTGCAGTTGTCTGAATGAGAATGCATGACAAATGTAGGCCTTGGCTTATCAAATGTTTATTCTTGGGATGACTTTGTCTATCTGCAAAGCTAATTAAATTTAAATATTAAAGAATAAATATTCTAAATGTTTTATTAGCTCCTCATTGTGCAGATGATTGAAATGAAGAAGTTATATCCTACCTAAAGTATAGGTATGGTAGTGGTCATTAAAACTTCAATCAAGGGGCGCCTGGGTGGCTCAGTTCAGTAAGCATCTGACTCTTGATTTCAGGTCAGGTCATGATCTCATGGTTTGTGAGTTCCAGCCCCCCTGTCAGCACGGAGCATGCATGAGATTCTCTCTCTCTTCTCTCTACCCCTCCCCCTCCTCAAAAAAAAAAAACTTTAAAAAACAGTAAAAAATTTCAATCAAAACAACGTTTTTAATAAGAACTGATCCACCTCTCCTTGTGTACAATATGACAATAGATGATGAAAAACAATATTTTTATTCTAAATCCCAATATATGGATAAAATCAAATGCCCAATTTCTCTTGCTCTTCCTTTCCTATTCTCGAATACTTGCCTAGTGCAACAATATTGTAGGCTAAGAAAGAACACATCAGGGAGGAATTACCCTGTGTTCCCACTAAAGGATATTCAATCAACTCTCAATAGTTTATTAACAACAACTACCAGCACATGGTAATATTTACTGAATGTGTTCTGTGAGCAAAAGCTGCTGAAGGGTTAAAGAGGTAGAAATTTAATTTTCATAGTAGTTCAATGATATCTTCATTTATACATAAGGAAACTGATGTATAGAGAGATTAAGTGACTTGTCCAAGTTCATGCACACTGTAAATTGATTGGAACCTGGGCTGCATGTTTGTAAATGCAATCCACAAGGAACAGGCTGTCTAGTAGTGGAGGTAAAATATGCACATGAAAAGATGCCACAGATTGCCCAGGGGAATTTTGCTTAGCAGTGTCCCCAATGCGGGAAATACTTTGGTCCAGACCACTGAAGCCTAGGATTATTATATCGGACAACTCTCTTCTTTTTTCCTCTTTGCAATTATACATAAAATAAGGGTATAGAAAATAATTAAATGGAAAGTATTTACTAAAAACATTTGCTAAATATCTATGAATTCTATATGGACATGATGATGATGCCTTCCTGGCTAGTCTACCTCCTTAGATTCCCTATATTTCACACAGTAAGGAAGATGTACCCATGGGAAATCCAATAAAGTGCTGAAGGAAGCCAGAGAAGGGAGAAGTTATTTCCAACTGGGAATTGTAAGAAAGATCTGTCTTCACAAGGAGATAGGTCTGAGCAGAAATGGAAGGAAGAGTATTGTGGAAAATGGACATAGCAAAAGCAAATTACCTGTGTGATATACAACAATATCCATAGTTCCTTTGGGAAGAAACTTTTCCAGTGGTTGTCAGGTATTCCCACAGATTTTGAATGCTATGACCCTTCTAAAATTTTTTGGAAGATGAAATGTTATTGTGTATGGAAATTCTGCAACTTCTAGTCCTTTTATAGGCTTGGAGTAGGTTTAGGGACATTTACATCATTCGTGTCCCACATGAATGTGTATGGAAATTCTGCAACTTCTAGTCCTTTTATAGGCTTGGAGTAGGTTTAGGGCCATTTACATCATTCGTGTCCCACAAGTAAGAAACAGAAACACGTAGCTGTGGTCCATGGGCCAGAAAGCCACTGCTGCTGCTAAGACAGGAAGCATGGGCAAAGCCAGCTTAGCTACCTCTCCACATTTGGGATGCTAAATTGTGCTGCAAAAACCCCTAAATATCTCCATAGCCATGTTTGCAAGCCATAGCAGATTAATGAGCCTAGGAATAACTTCTTCCTCACTTCTGCCTTCCACATTTTGCATAAGTCCATCTTATTTCAGCCCCTAATTTGTGCTCAGAACCCTAACTGCAAAGGACTCTGCGGAAATGTAGCTTTCGGGTTTCTAGCCTATACATGATGACATACCAGCAGAAGGAGATACCTTCTGAACAACCCAGACCTTAGTATTCTCCATGCCATCATATCACAATAGGTTTGTACTTCATGCTTGAATGTTCACTTGGAAATATGATACTTCATACTGAGAAGTCTGCACAAGCAGGTTAGTCTCAGATCTTTTGTGGTTTGAGTTATCCCACATTTTTATCACATCATTAACAGCCTGCAGCACTTAAAAGCAAGGTGGACTTTACAATACCTATAAACAGAATGGAGAAATGACTGGACTACCTGGGAGTCAGAAACTTGAAGTTTGTGCGTATGTTTTCTTTCCTCCAGGCTCCCAATAACTGTGTATCACCTTCAACAAGATATCTAACCTCTCTGGGTTTTTCAGTGTTTTCTCCACTGTAACAAGAATAATGGTCTTGTCACTTCCCTGCCTCTAGGGGTGTTGTCAGAATTAATGAGACACCAGGGTAAAAAAGGAGAATGCTGAAATGTAAATAAAAGTAATATCTCTATTTTGTGAATGCATTTTCCTCCTGCATGTCTTAATGACATTCAGAAAAGATTTTTTGAAGCAGCAGCAATCACCGTAGGTGTTACATATAATGAAGGAACAGTATCTGCCAGGAAAAACAAAGGAGGAACCAAAAGCTTGAGTCAGAGAGAAACTGCTTCTGGCTCACTCTCTAATGGAATCAGTAGGAGGGCTGGGGTAATTGCAAGTAAAATATTACTGTACAGAGAGCATATGAAAGTAGGAGGAGAAACAATGAATTAGAGTTGCCATCTTGCAAGTATAAAGAGAAAAGAGATGCTGCCTGCTGACATGTTGCTAACATGTTCTCGGACGTAGTGGAGGGACAAGAATTGAGTTGGAGGTCAAAATGTTTGTGCATTAGAACTGAACTGCTTGGAGTAATGAGAATCATATCACTGTTCATTTTATCCAGCCGGAAGTTGGGCTTTAATAAAATGAAACCTTTCTCCTCTATTTCTTCCATTAATTAGCCAATGAGTTGTCTGTTAACATGGGCAACATGTACTATAGCAATGCTGTCATTTCAATGGGATACAATCCTCTGGTGTTGGTTGATGTTAATGATGTCAAATATACGCATCTTCTTTGTTTAAGTTTATTTATTTATTTTGAGACATAGAAAGAAAGCACTGGCAGGGGTGGGGGTCAGAAAGAGAGGAGAGAGCAAGAATCCCAAGCAGGCTCCACACCACCAGCTCAGAGCCTGACTCAGGCTCAAACCCTGATCATGATCTGAGCTGAAGTCAGACACTTAACCAACTGAGCTACCCAGGTGCCCCCCCAAATACACATCTTAAAAAGATTTATCCTTTTTCCATTGTAGATGATGAACTTCTAGATAGAGCTATTCTCAGGAATAGAAAACAACTAACTTCTCTGGTTATTATATTACAGTCCATATTTATAATAGAATTGCTTTCTTTGCTTAGACTCCTTCCTTTTACTATATTAAGCATTTATAAAAATACCCTGGGGGTATATATCATGATCATTTCTGATAGATAAGGTGCAATTAAGCAAGGATGGGCCACCTATCCAAGAGCTGACTCTTAGATTGAGAATTCAGTTCTCTCACCCAGTGGTCACATTCGCTGTCTGTTAAAGAAGCACAGTAATTATTTCTTCTTTCAAAGTGCCTTTATGAACACAATATTCTTGAAAGTATTTAATTCAGTTACAGAAAATTTTCTGTTTTCCAATATATTATCCCTAACTCTGAACAACTGATATTAGTGCTTCTCAGTAATCACAGCAGCCTTTCACTTCCATCTTTTACCACATTGATCTAAAAATACACTTTGGAAAGATACCAACCTGATGGGACAATATATAGGAAGTTTGAAATGTGATCTTTTCTTCTAATAGGTCATCGTTCCTTTACTTCAAACTCCTTGCCTGAAGTTCAACATTTTCTTTAGGATAACAATAGCTTATGCAGAACCCTGGGTTTTTTGTTTGTTTGTTCGTATGTTTGTTTTGTTCGTTGTTTTGTTTCGTTTGTTTGTTTTATGTTAGAGAGAAAGAGTGCAAACAGAAGAGGGGCAGAGGGAGAGAGAGAGAGAATCTCAAGCAGGCTTCGCACTCAGCACGGAGCCTGACATGTGGCTCAATCCCACAACCCGGGGATCATGACCTGAGTTGAAATCAAGAGTTGGACACTCAACCAACTGAGCCACCAAGGCACCTCCAGGACCTAGATTTAAGCAACAGTATAGAAACAAGGACTCCAGGTAGTTTAAATATGTTAGGAGTGAGATATTATAGAAAGAATGAAGGTTCATTTGTATCTCAAATATAAACAGGATTAGGAATTAAGACAAGGTCCAAATGGGGTAACACAAAATAACATAGTTAAATATTTTACAAAGCCTCTCAAAAATATTATTTGGAACAATCAAAATAATATATATATTTCTTAGAAAAAAAAGCATTTATTTTACAAAGAGCAAGATGAGGGATTATAGTAAAAGCAATAAGAATGTCTTAAGTGTCTGGAGTTAAATTCTCTGAATGAGTTTGGGATTGAGACGCAATCTCTTCATGGGGACCCTAATGTTTCAAAGGTGCCGATCTGAATATCCAAGTAATTTCTTTCAGTAGCAATCATTTATGCAGGGGTAGGGGATGATAATGAAACCTTGGGGTTTATCATTTCTGTGATTTACTTGAGTATAGTTGTACAAGAGGATCAATGGTGCAAGTCAGATAAAAATTCAGATCATGGACCAGGTCCGGGATGCACAGGAAATGAAGAGAGACACTTGTAAAACTTGGTAGAGAAGATGGATACTCAACTGAAAGATCAAGTGATTAGAAGTCTCCAACTTTTAATATTTAAAAGTGACAGAATTGATAGGAAATATGCTTATAGAGTAAGAGAGTTTGGTTTAAATTTCCAGAGAAACAAGTTGAAGGGTAGACTTATGAGAGTAGGTAACTGTTTGGGAAGAAACACAATGGGAAGTTGTTTTAGCAGTTATCTATTGCTGTGTAACAAAATACTACAAATGTAAAGGCTTGAACCAACATTTAAGAGCTCAGTTTCTGTGGGTCGTGAGTTTGAGCTCGTCTTAACCTGGTCCTCTGCCTAGGTTCTTCCAGTGCTGCAATCAAAGTGTTGGCTGAGCTGTATTGTTATCTGGAGGTTTGACTGTTGAAGAACTTACTTCCAAACTTATTCAGACTGTTAGCTGAATTTCTTTGTGGCTGTAGGATTGAGGGGATTTTGTTGGCTAGTTGAAGACAGAGACTAGAGGCTACTCTCATTTCTACCTGCAATCCTTCACCATGTGAGCTTTTCCAGCCAGCCCCTTACTTCATCAAACCAGCAAAGAGCGCTGCTAGAGTAACATCCCATCATTTATACCACGTTCTATTGGATGGGAGTAAGTCACAGCCCTAAATGGTAGGGGCTTATACAAAGAGGGGGGGAATCATGAGGACCTCCTTCGAATTCTTCCTTATTTAGGGGAAAAAACAAACCTCTGAGGCCATTATAACTTTAAAGTTTCCCATGATAGAATGAACCAGGTGCCAAAATCTAATCAATGCAGGAGAATAACAAGGAAGAACAGAGAGCAAGAGGGACAGAAGTTGAGACAGTTGTGTAGTCTGAATCTTAGAGGCACAGAGATTTTTATATTTGGCCGGAAGAGTAAAACAGGAGGCTTCACTAACCACGGGAGAAAAGCTTAGAGCAGGCACAAGAGCCTTGGGAGAATTGACAGTTTCCACCATAGAGGTTTCAGGTTTGACTTTGGCTAAAACTAAGGAGTGGAAAGATTATTTTTCCCTCAGGTGAATAGGTTGATAAATGAAAAATGTTGTTTACCTTGGAATAAGTTGGAAAAAATTAAGTGAAACGTGAGATAAAGGAGAGCGGTAGGGAGATGAGTCGACTTGTGTTACTTTTACACTTACTTTCAGTTCTTCGGCATTTGCCTCTGTCACTTTATTTTCAATCTTTTTCTGTTGCTTGTTGTAGATGTGTCTCTAATAAACCTGCACGTATCTGGATTTTATTTGTTATTTTTTTGGTTTTTGTTTGTTGTTGTTTTACGGCAATCTGAGTCTCTGTTACTCAATATAAGAATTTAATCCATTTACTACTTTTTATTTACTGTTAGACTGTGATTTATTCCTACTTTGTTTTATACCTTCTTTTTATAATGCTTTCTATTTTTTGTGTATCTTTTGTTTGTTTGATATAGTAGTCTTTGTTCCATTCCTTATCTCTATTTGCCACATCCTACCTTCTTCCTTTTATTGCTGAGTAGTATTCCATTGTATGAATTACCACCGTTTGTTTATACATTCACCAGCTGAAGAAACTTTGAGTTGTTTCCAACTTTTAGAGCTTGTGCACAAAGCCATTATTCATGTTCACATACAGGTTTTTGTGTGAATGTTTCTTTTGGGTAAATACCTAACAGTGGAATTGAAATGTCTGAACTGATTTCCAACGTGTTTATACCATTCTGCATTTTCCCCCAATAGTTTTTAATGTATCAACTTTTATTTGAGGAGGATTTTTAAGTTTACTTACAAACCAGTTAGATTAATAGGGATAAAATTTATTTGTAAGTCAAGGATATTAGCAAAGCATGTAGCTTACCTTTCCCTCCATAAATTATATTTATAGAATTATGTTTAATAGGGTCCCTTTCATTATGAAAAATGTCACCTACATATAATTATATAATGATTTGAAAGAAAAGATGGGGAAAAGTGTGTGAAATTTCCACAGTGATCTCTGGATAATCAGTGTTACAGTTAAGATTCTTGTAAGTGACAGCAAACTCAATTAAATATGGTGAATATATTGGCTCTTATAATCCACATGAAGTCTAAAAGTAAACCTGGATTCAGGAACAATTGGGTTTAAGATTCACCAAATGTCTTCAGGTAGCAGTTCCTCCCATCCTTCTACTCTGCTAAGCATTGTTTTGAATTCATCCTTTATCTCCATGTGGTGGTACAATGGTTATAGAATTTCTACATTTGAAAAGAGAGAATAATTTTGACCTAATATTCCCAGAAAATGTCCTAAAAGTCTCTTTTATTGGACTGGTATAGTGCATGTGTCTACCCCTGATCTAATCCCTATATCCATGGGATTGTGTTGCTCTGATTGGTTTTTGCATGAGTCATTTTCTCCATTCATGGGCTGAATGGAGAAGGAAACCTACCCACATTACACAGAAAACCAAGAAGGGGGATGGGCAATGGACCCCAAAATAAAATTGGAATTGCTGAGGCCATCAACCCAGTGTTTATACCATTATGCCAACCAACTAATGTTTATGGGACATTTATGTCTGTGTGTGTGTGAGTGTGTGTATACATACTACATAATGTGTATATATATCAATACTATATCATTTATATGTTACATTCAATTATCTACATTATTATATATAAAATAACCAATGTCTACACTGTTATAATTATGATTCATTTGTATTTATAATATATTATATACTATATTATATTCATTGTACCTTAATATTTCTACATTATATACAATTATACACACACACACACACACACACACACAATTTTCCCTGATTGGCATGCATTACTTTTAAAACGAGAAAAGTAAATGTTAATGAACAATGGTGTGCATCCATCAGTATTTCATACTCTTGGCTAAGAGTTTATCAGTTTAAAAAGAGTAGGAATAATTATGTATTTAGATGAAAATTTTATGTCTTCAGGCCTTAGCAAATACCAAGAAAGCATCAATTTCTAAAATGAGGTCAGTTATGTACCTAAGAAATGACATGTGAATCTGAACATTTAAATTTAGCAGTGGTTAACAGTGCTTCAAGTAGGCATACTAAGCATAATTTAGTGGCATTCTGGAATTGTTTTTTACCTTAATTTTCTCCAGGTTTTTGAACATGGATAATAACAAATTCTAAATGTCAATTATATTTTACAATATTAATTTGACAGAAAGTGCTTTCATTCATCATTTAAAAATCAAATCAATTAAAAAGAAGCAAATGGAAAGTAAACCCATGGTTTCAAATCATTACATAGAACAAGATTTTTGAATTACACAGAGATCAGTGACTGAATTTCGAAAAACAACCATTCTCAAAACGTAGTGATATTTAATGGAAACAGTGAAAAAATGAGTGAGGAACCCTGATGGCTTACATTCTGTCTCCTCCCTGCTAAGCCTGGGCAAACTTTCAGGAGATCTCAGACCTCTCCCAATAAGACTTCCTGTTTTCTCTTTCCCTGTTCTCTCTCTTGGTCTCTCTCTCTCTCTCTCTCTCTCTCTGTGTGTGTGTGTGTGTCTGTCTGTCTTTCTCTTTGTCTCTGTCTCTCTTCTTTAAAGTGCAAAATAGTTTTGGAAAAAGTTTGAGTCAAAAGTGGCCAGGACGATTGTGGTGGAAGAGGAGTAAAGTGCAATATTCCAGTTCATTTCTTCCTCCATCTCAAACTTAAGCAACAAAACAAAACAAAACAAAACAAAACAAAACAAAAAAAGGAGATTGTGGAAAGATGCCCATACCATGGCTAATGTGAATGATGATACTAACTGCTGCTTTATAAGAACAAAATAATCTTTTTTAAATCCTTTCCTCTCCTTTCCAAATATGTATACCGGTTCTAAGATTCTAAGAGATCTAGCCTAGCTTTGAGCCCTTTATCAAACAGAGAAGGGGAAAAAAATGGTCTGGTTATCTAGGTTTCAAGGTCAAAGAAGTTATGCCTGGCTTTCATATAAAAGTTCATATGCCAAAGACGTTCTTTAAAGAGGCGCCTGGGTGGCTCAGTCGGTTAAGCTTCGGACTTCAACACAGGTCATGATCTCATGGTTCATGAGTTCGATCCCCATGTCTGGGCTCTGTGCTGACAGCTCAGAACCTGAAGCCTGTTTCAGATTCTGTGTCTCCCTCTCTCTCTGCTCCTCCCTGCTTTCACTCTGTCTCTCTCTCTCAAGAATAAAATAAACATTAAAAACATTCTTTAATAAGAGTTCTTTAAAAATTACTCTTATTTGCAGAAACAACTCACAAATAATCACTTGATTAGATGCTTCAAATAACAAAAATTGGAATGGAATCAACTTCTTTGATATTTTCAGTGTTCTACTACTTTGAATATTCAAACCGGCTGTAAAAATAAATAAATAACCCTTGAGATAGTCTAAAAATGAGCTTTGGAGCATAACCTAGGAATGATGGTCGGGAATAACCCACACTGGCTGACACTAGCTTATTATATAACACTTGGCTTATCGAAACCTGGAATACTCTGTGTTTAGACACCATGTGTGTGGTTCTTCCTGCCAAGATGCCAATGTTGTAGCTGTCTCTTATTGGGCTCCACAATGGTGGCCTCCAGGTGGTTGAATGCTTCTATCCAGTTCAAATGTGTTTGTTTTACAATGCCTAAATAGGTTATTTAATGAAGGATTAGGGAATACCACAGAATTTGAGGAAAACTTGAACATAATGATAAACTACTTATCAGTGTACCTAATGGTTAACTTAAACATACACAGATAATTATCATTTTTCGTTAAGTTTTATTTATTTAAGTAATCTCGACACTCCACATGGGGCTCAAATTCATGACTCCAAGATCAAGAGTCACATGTTCTTCCAACTAAGCCAGCCAGGTGCCCCTGCTAATTACCTATTCTTGACAAACTTGTAATCTGTCCACATTAGCATCATTTATTTTTCACGCTTCATTCATTGAAAAAAAAAGTCTACATCGTAATGTGTCTGACACTGTTCTAGGTGCCTAGACACAGTGATAAGTGTAAACGGACATGGTCTAGTCAGTCCCCTGGAACTGTATGCTCAGGTGGAAAGAGGGATACACTAATCAAATGGTTAAAAACAAATGTAAAAATCACAATCCTTCAAAAATTGTAAAGGAAAGGTATAGGAATAGACTTTTAAGGGCACTGAATATGGATGGCTGTTGGTAAGTGTGGGTCCTCTTATGACTACAGATAAGGAGTAAATTTTCAATCTCTTTAATGAATGGTTCTGCCTGAGAACCATTCCTAATCCATTTTATCCCTCACCACCTTTGCAGACTCTACTCATGCTTTGAAGACTTGGATTTCTCCACCACTTACTATGTAGTCTTTCTCAATGAGGGCCCTCCCCTTCCATGCCTTCTAAATCACCTTGTTTCCAGGAGTGGAAAAATTCAGCCTTCAAGCCAGCTTGAAAATCTTTTTGTCTCAAACAGCACCTAATGGTTTTATTCTTTGGATCTTTGGCTATAGGTGACGAGAAATGTCCTCAAAGTACTATTGAGAAAGAAGAGGGAGAGCAACACTCAGAAAATAAACAAATTAATACTTTTAGGTATAGTGCTGCCCTACGAGTAAATCAGATAAGTAATATATGGTATAGAATACATAGTGAGCAGTGGTTAGGCAAAACTACAGAGTGAAATTCAAAGCAACTAGTCAGAGATGAGCCAGTTAGGAGTGACAAGATCACACAGTAGCAAGATGGATTCGTAACGGTGTATATTAATGAAATTTGATAAATATATTAAGTTCTAATATGCCCTCTGGGCATTCTAGTAATTTCCTCTGCCAGAAGCAAATCACAGCAGAGTTGCCTGGATAGAGCATGCAGAGCAGGTAGATGGAGGTACATAGCAGGGGTGGGAGAATGAGGGCATTCAGCTTAAAGTTTTAGCAAAGATTTTTCAAAATCATATAATCTCAGATCTTGTGTAAGGCTTTTGAAAGAATTATATCCTTTAACACTGGGCTAAAAGTAAGCCCTTATCTCACAACACTTTTTCTAGAAGACAGAAGACATGATAGTTATCTTCAAATAATTAAAGGATTATAGTATTAAGACACATCAGGCCTATTGTTCAGGACTCCAGAAAACAGGGGTAGAATCTTGTCTAATAAAGAATTTTATGACAGTGGAAACTCTTTGAAACAGGCGTAGGTTACCTCATTGGGCACCTCATGTGCCAATGTTGCGAAGCAGCATGGCCTTTTGTCAGGGACGAACAGAAATCCATGCATCAACCAGAGGTTTGAAGTGAACTCTAAGCTTCCTGCTTCCCCTACAACTTCTACAGTGAATATGTCCAGCACAAAAATCTCCTTAGGAGCACAGTGTTTTTAAAATATTTTTGTGTGAAAGAAAAAGTTTTAGGAGTACAACTATAAAACACTTAAAAATAATAATACAACTGAAAATTGCGTGTGATATTTTCATTTTGATTTGATTTCATTGCAAGTTGCTACAATGGATTTTTCTGGCCTCACACTGAACTTGCTGGTATGCCTTAGGAACAGAGGTGGGGACTGGAGAAAAAAAAAGAGAGAGAGAGAGAGAGAATAATTTATTTTTAGGATTTGATGTTTCAGATGTTTGGCTTTGTTGAAATTTGCAGAAGTTTAGTTATCAACTCCATTATAAGCTATAAACTCAATCTACCATTTCACACAAAGTAGAATCATGACGGTTTTTTTTTTTTTTTTTTTTTTTGGCAAAGAGCATTGTTATAGTTGGTAATATAGAAAATTTTTGAAGTGATTGCTTCCCTTTTTCTCCAATGTTGACTGTTAGAGATCTAGCAAGTACTCTTTAATTAAGATAGGCTCTCCAAAACAAAATTCTTTTCTGCTTGCGTTGTAGGTTCTGGAAGATAAATAATTGAACATAGTCACTGATGACTAATATATATCAGTATATAAACAGGCATATCATAAAATGTCAATTTAAGCTTTGCAAACTGTTCATTTCTATGATTTGTGTTATTTTTCTGAGGATATGCTCCATGTCTGAGTATCTCTTTCACATTCATTCAAGTAATATTTGTTGATCTCCTACTATGTGCAAAGCATTGCTTTATAGATACTCTGAGAAATGCAAAGATGAAGAAAAGAAGGCATTTTCCTAACCACTATTGGAAGAGAAAATAAGACAACTAACCACACAGAACCAGAACTTAAGGAATATTGAATAAGCACATTAATAGTAGTATAAATCAAGTATTCAGAAGATCAGACAGACATACCTCTTTTTTTTGAGGACACCCAGATGGGCTTCATAGAGGCAGTAGCATTTGACTGGAATTCTAAATGGATTTTGTAAGGAGAGGCAGTGGGTTGTTAGATTTTTATGGAATGATATGAAAAAAAGGCAGAAGAGAGGAATGTTCAAGGAATAGTCATTAGCTTAGCTCAGTTGGGTTTTTTACAGGGTAGTGGTGGAAAATATGTCTGCAGTAGATCAAGCATAGGCTTGCAGCATCAGGCTAAAGGGTTTGGACTTGAGTTGAAAAGAATGGAATGATGGAAATAGTGCTTTAGGAGGACTGGTCTGAGAAGTGTTTGGAGGTGAAAGATGTGAGAAAGAGAGCACTATGGGGAAGCCACTTAGGAGAATAAGCATGAGGATAATGGCAGCAGGAATGGAATGCAAGCTCTGGGTAGGAAAGATATTGGGAATAATTAATCTCCAGAATTTAGTTTATGAGGTGGGTAGTGGAAGGAAGATGGGGTACTTTATAATCATTCCAAGGTCTTCAGTTTCAATGATTAACAAAACATTAATAAATTAATAAACTTACTGTAGAGAGGACAAAATGATAGTTTTTGATTTTTGAATTTAGATGTCTTGATTTTGAGATACTGTGTGTCCATAAGAAAAATTTTGAGGCATAGGAATAAGGAGATCAGTCTCTGAAATAGGACACACCTAGGAATGAATGCTTCCCCTACCACACATTTAGGCAAATTATTCTGTTCCCCTGAGCTTCAGTTTCCTCATCTGTAAAATGGGTATAACTTTTGCACCATATCGTGGGTTTATATGTGGATTAAATGAAATCGTTTATGTAAAATTCTTCTCATGGTGAATGATACAATGTGACTTAATAGTACCTAGCTATTTTTGCTCATAATCTTGTTGGTAGAAAGGAGGGTATATGGGCCTAGAAATGAGAGAAGCCAGGAATAAAAATATAGTTGCTCATGTCATTCTTGAAGCTTGGCTGGTTGGACCTATTTATTTTATTGAATGAAAATAGATTATCAAAACTTGGGGGAAGTGTACACATTTAGGACATGGGAACGGAAAGGGTTTATCAAAAGTATTAGAAAAAAAGTAACTAGAGATAATAGAGGGAAAGCTCTTAAAATCATGGAATTCCAAACATGCACATTTCAAAAAAGAACTGCTAAGCAGGTCAAATTTTGCAAAAATCTTAAGGATTGAAGGCTATTGAATTATTTAGGCCATCAGCACCATTCAAAGACCTTTATCAGAGGATTATGTTACTGGAGGTTAGCCTTTGGCACGAATTCCTACACATCGCATTTAGTTGGTGGCCTCACATTCCATAGCATTAATTTTGCCTGTCATTCACCACCTTGTACCTAGAAGTCTGAAACATCTGAGTTGAGCCATTATAGGTTGAGAATTTCTAAAGCCTTCTACAATTCCTCCAAAGCCATGAGACTCTTTAACTATCATTCCTATGTTTATTTGAAATCAATGTAATAATAATACTTTGCAGGTGAATGGTACTTTCCACTTTTAATACGGTTTTACTTAGACTAATTTTATCCTTACAACTACTTTATTACTTAGGTGGGGGAAGTATTATATTCCCCCATTTTGTATGCAAGGGATCTAAACTTTCAAAATGTTAAAAAGTGAGTAAGTAAAAAGAGTTGGGCCTTAAATTTAATACCTAGTCACGAATTTGTACCAAAATACACTCTGGTTCATTCCCTTTTGTATTTACTTTCTCTCTCCTTCTTTGGAATCTTCCTTTGTATTCTCATTTAACAAAATCCATTCTTCTTTCTTACATCATTTCTTTTAATTTCCATCTCTCCTTTTATTCTTTATAAATATCTTTAATTGATACCTCATGTAAGTAATCATTTCAGGCCAGAGTATAAGTCCACACTATATTTTTTATTGCGAGCGAAAGAGGAATGAAGAAATGTCTATACAAACCTGATTTTGGCTCTGACAGAAAGAGAAAGAAACAACAACCAAAAAAACAACCTATGATTGGGAGTTTAGCAAAAGCACTAGCTAGTCTTGGTTGTCATGGAGACCATCACAGCCACTGCTTTATATGCAGATAATGTGCTGGGAGGGTAGGCAGGAAGATTAGACATAGATAAGGCTCCCAAATGGTGAACTGGTAGTGATTTAAAAAAAAAAAAAAAAAAAAAAACCTACTGGCCTCAGGAGGTGAGGAGAGCTAACACAGGTCAGGGCAGAAAGTCAGAACTAGAGGTGGAGGTAGAGGGTTTGGCTGGGAAGCCCAGGCAGGCAACATCTACGAAAAGAGCTTGTATGGTAATCATTAGTACTGCTTCTGGAATATTTCTCCCTCTCTTCCTCCACAAAGTACATGACAGGACTAATACTTCTGGCACCTTTGTGGGTAGGAAGAGCTGTATGACTAGTTCTGGCAAAGGAGCCTTTCACGAAAGTAATGTGCCATATCCAGGCTTAACATCTAACCGCTGGTACAAGACCCTTCAGAGCTCTATTTGCCTCTAGCCTGGTGACTGGCAATGTTTATTAGCTTGAGTCCCTGAGTAACTAGGATGAGGCGAGCTTCCCTGTTGACCCACAATGGACATGCAGTGTAAGGAATGAGCATCTGTTATTTAAAACCACTGAGATTATTGGGTTGTTTTCTACCTCAGTGTTACCTGGCTTGTCTTGGCTATTCCAGTTCGTGAATGGTGAGGTAAAATTGGCAGGCCATATGTGAGAAATTTTCCAGTTATTTATTGCTGTGTGATAAACCATCCTGACTTAGTGGCATAAAATAACAAGTGTTTTATTATGCTTATGGATTCTGTGGGCCAGGAATTCAGAAAGACAAAGTGGGACTGGCTGCTTTCTGCTCCACAATGACTGAGATGACCAGGATGGCTCCCCAGTTAGAATCGTCTGCTGGCTGTTTCACTCATTGCTTGATGCTTGGGTTAGGATGGCTGAAGGACAGGCCAGAGTGGGCCTGTGCACAGAAGCCCCTATCTGTGATCTCTCCATGTAATTTGGGCTTTTCACAGCATGGCAGCCAGAATTTGAGAGGAAGTGTCCTGCGAATGAGCATTCCAGAAGGTTGTTGTGGAAGCTTCGTGGTCTTTTATTACACACAGTGTCAGATCTGTGCATTCTGTTAGTTATTACTCATAAAAACAGCCAAGAATCCAGTGGTGAGTGGTGGAGTGAGGGGGGAGGCGTGGAATTGGACTTTACTTCTCCATAACAGGGATATCTAAGAATTTGCAGCCATTTGTAAAGTCATCATGGGAGGGTTAAAAATAAATAAATAAAAATAAATAAAAGCTTGTATAATCATGGAAGGAAACTTATGTGCAATGGGGTCAAGTCAGGATTTATTTCATAAACATAAGATCCTATCTCTGTATAGTGTTCTGCAACTTAATACACTTCCATATACCTTGCCTCATGGGATCCTCCCCCAAATCCTATGTCAGAATGCAAGATTGTTATGTTTATCTCTAGAATGCAAAAGAGTAAAAGAAATTCTGAGAGAAACCTGAACTAACTAAATACTATACCACCTAATGGGTAGATATTTCAATCTACCTTCTAATATTTCAAACTGCACCCTATAACTTATTCTGAATTAAATATAATATTGAATGCTTATTAGTTATGAAACACTGTCTTAGGTGCTGTGAATATACAAGGACAGACAAACTACCTTTGTAAGCTAGTTGAGAAGACAAACTTGTACACAGAAAATAAAACAAAAGGGCTAACAATAAGAAACCAGAGACAAGAATGTATAGAGGAAAATGCACGTTGTTCAGACTATGAGAAAGTAGTATTTAAGCTAAAACTTAAAGAATGAGAAATATTTGGGTTGGTGAAAGGGGGTTGCCAAGTATGTTCAGCATGAGCAAAGGCACAAAACATGACTGACCATACACATTCAGAATTTATTCCAGAAGAAAGTGTGGCTGGAATAGAAAGCAAAAAACAAAGAGAGGAAACCTAACACTGTAATTAGTTAATTAGTTCACCTCAAATTGTCTCAAGCTGGCCTACAATGTCTTTATTTTGAGAGCTATGCAATGGCATATATTAAATATTTCTTATGTATAGATCACTTTCCATCCCTGGAGTTTGACTCATCATCACTAATTTCTCCATGTTCTCATAAGATTCTTTAAAATCATTTCTCTGTCAATGACTTCCCTTTCACTGAGTGCTACTCTTTGGTTATAAACTGCTTATCCCCCTGGCAGATTACCACCTCAGGTTATTAGTCATTTACCACCTCATATGGACTAGACCAGAAATTAATAATAATTTAGGTGCTCTTAAAATTTTCCAGAAAAAATACTAGAATAAGAAACAATTGTTACAAGAACATATAGAGAATTATTAGCTAATTTTATAGAATCACCCTTTCTATGATCTACCTCTAAAATAACATTGAAAAAATAAAACATCTTCCTTCTAGGCTGGTTTAAAAAAGGATCTTTTTCAATTCAGTTCTTAACACTTATTTTCTAGGCTACTCTTTCTTGCCCCAGCCCTAGCTTCTGCTCTCTTCTCTTCCCTCAAATTACTCAAAATCCATCACCTATTTGTCTATTTCCTGTCACCCACCATTAAATGCCCTTCTGGTTATAACAATAGGGATTAAATGCTTTGCACTTACAGAAGAATATTATCTCCCCAGGATTTTGCTATGTAACTTTTCATGACTATCAAGAGATACTGAGCATGAAATGATTAAATGGAAATGACTTTGAACTACTGTTGCCAAGAGTGTTTAATATATTACGTTGAGAGTATAATGGCATGAAACACATGGATCTGATTTCATTTTATGCTCCAAACAGGAAATCACTTTCTCGCCTACAGGCATTTTAACCCTTGTGAAGTTCCCACAGCATGGAGAAGAATAGTAGTCATACAGAGAGAATGGAACAGTTAAAACAGAGAAAACTGATCCTGGCCCCTGTACAAAGCATCACATCACATGGCCAGCCTGTCAGAGCACACCCGATGAGTGCAAAGCTTTCTGTAGAAATCAATTGATTCTGAGGAAATCAACAGGCACAGTACCTGGCACATTATAGCCACTAAATAAATATCTTGTTAGGAGAAAGAAAGACCAATATTGGAAGACTGTATGTTGGGCGAGCGCATAGCATAATTAAAACCTTTAAAGAGCCTGAAAGAAACAGATACTCCAGACCCAATTTAGTAGGAGAAGGAACCACAGGGGACATATATAAATAGAATCCAGCATAACAACAAGAGTTTTTTTAAAAAATGATCAAATCCTTTAGAAGAATGTACTACTCATATACCTGTATGTACAGTATATATAAGGTTGCACTATAAATTTGGCATATCTGTCATTACAGAGTGTGGGTTCGGTTAATTAAATATTTTTGCTATTTTCATAAAATTCAAAATGAAATAACTCTTACAGCTATTGTTCGATCTAGATTCCTAAATGCAGTGACCCATATCTGGCTATTCCAGATAAGATTCTAGTGCTTTGATTGGCAAAATCAGGACAGATGTAATGGAATTGAGCTTTTATGAAATATAGTACATGTTTCGCGGGGAATTCTGTTATTAGAGAATGACCCAAGGCTTAGGAACACAGGTAACTTGACCAATATCACCCACATATGTAGTAAGAGGAAGACCAGGACCCAGATATTGGATTGTTTGGCTCTAAAAGTCAGGCTGTTTCCATTATTTGCTGCTGCTGCTCCTGCTGCTGCTGCTGCTGCTGCTGCTTCAAGGATTAGGAAACAGCTCATGCCCTCCTCTTGAGCCTGTTCAGTGTGTGAGGCATTACCCACAGTAATTATCCTAGTGGGTAGAAGCAGAATTCCTGTATTTACTCACTGATTGTTTTTGCTCTGGACATTAGCCTCTTTTGATCTTTAGTTGCAACGTAAACACCACACTTTTAAAAAATGTATACATTTACCAGGAGAGCCACAAGAGTTTACAAATGATGTTGCTAAATATAACAATTGTTCCCTTTAATATCTAAGGAAGAATGTGCAACTAGTACCTATCAATAGTCTTAGAACTTTTCTGTCTGGCTAAATCTAAAGTCTTTTGCTAATGTATGACTGAAAATGACGTTTAATAAAAATATTTTCAATGGTAATAAATGTTATGAATTCTACCTCTGAAAGGTCACTTTGGTTCAGAGGAGAGCATTTCAGCTTATGAGTACATAATTTTGCCAAAATTCATCTGCAAGAATGAATAGGCACCTATTGCTCAATCTTAAGAGTTATGACTTTGGCAAAATGCATAACTTTCAGGGACTCTCAGGATCTAAAAGAAACAGTTTCCTTAGAACTGCAGACATCAATAATGTCTAGTTGGAAAGGTATTTTCGACAGTTAGCACTTTTAGAATTGGCATTGCTTTAAATGTTTTTCAAACTGTCCACATAAAAGAGAATATCTATCAAATGCTCAAAACAATTATTTTATATTTTTTTATTTAAAAATTCTATTTATTTAATTAATTTTTTGAGAGAGAGAAAGAGAGAACCTGAGTGGGGAAGGGGCAGAAAGAGAGAAAGAGAGAGAATCTTTTTTTTTTAACTTTTATTTATTTTTGAGAGAGAGATAAGAGTGAGCAGGGGAGGGGCAGAGAGAGAGGGAGACACAGAATCTGAAGCAGTCTCCAGACTCTGAGCTGTCAGCACAGAGCCCGATGAGAGGCTCAAACTCATGAACCGTGAGATCATGACCTGAGTGGAAGTTGGTTGCTTAACCAACTGAGCCACCCAGGCACCCCCACAAGAGAGAAAGAGAATCTTAAGCAGGCTCCATGCCCAGCCTGATGTGGAGCTCTATATTATAACCATGAGATCACAACCTGAGCCAAAATCAAGAATGGAAAGCTTAATCAACTGAGCCACCCAGGCACCCCAGAATGATGTGTTTAAACAAAGTCTTGCATTAAGGAGATAATATAGATTAAAATTAAATACACAGCAATAAACAAACAAATCACCTTAGGGTCTATAGCCTCTCTCTTCTACTTTTGGAAGCACCTAATTGTAGGTAGATCTCTTTAATATTATGTCATTCACCCATTCTTTTTTAAAAATGTGCATGAAAATTATACGGTAAATACTTCTAAAGGCATTTTTGATCTCTCGGGCCATATTCTTGATAGATTGCTCTTATAATTGTCCCAGGAACAACAAAACGTATCTGCTGTTTTCAAGGGCAATCTGCTCATTAGAAATGGAGCTGATAATGGCAATTTAAAGCATTTCCAAGTCAGCCCTAACTAAAATGGACACAACCGGATTACCTTTCTGAATTTCACATAGCTGTTTCAACACACAATTTAATGACTTAAGGATGAAACATCCTATCCTGTTAAGCAGTGCAGTTGGGCACCCATATGACTTAGGAATAGAATCATTTAAGAGCAACCATATGCATATATACTTCGAAGGAAAGCATTAAGACGCCCTGATGGAGATGAACAAGTAGTTTTTTAAGACGAAATATGTTGCAGACATGTTTTTACATCACTGCATGCATTCTGGTTAAATTTTTTAGGTTTCTTTATTTATCAAAATACATAAAATAAAAACATAATTTATATATCTGAATGTATGTATGCACATGTATAACTTAAAATAAGATGCTGATAAATAGCATCACATTAAACTATTTTAAATTAAAACTATCCTATGGCTGTAGAGACTTGGATAATTTGGACCAGAAGGGATACTGGCCCTCAGTGCTATGGAATAATGGGATGGGAAAGAAAGCTGGGGCCAGGGCTGAGGAAATGAACCTGGCTTTATGTCTGGGTTCCCAACAGAGCAGTGGCTAGCATCCAATGTATGGTGTCCAAAGGGTGATGAACACAGCTTGACGGCCCCGCATGACGGAGCAAGGCAGGAAGGGTTTGTAAGAAGTAACAATAGTCAGTATAGGGTAGATGGCCATATCATGGTTCCAGATGGTCTCTCTCTAAGCCAGGATTAAAGAGAGCAAGATGTAGCTCCCAGAAACTGAGCCAGGGCCCCCAGTTTCTAGACTCAGCAGGAGATATTGCTGTGAAAGCCAGAAAAGCAGTTTTTAATATTGTGTGTGTGCTTTGGAATCAGTTAGACCTGGATTATAATCCTGGCTCTCCCACATATTCATCATGTTTTGTAACCTCTTTAAGCTTAACCTCTATAAATCTCAATTTTATCACTGGTAAAGAGGAACTAATAATACTGCAAAAGATTTTGTTGAGGATTAAATGATGTGTAGCGGAATCTAGTGGTTAAGAATACAGGGATTAAGAATATAAAGATTACACATAAAGGTGCTGGAGCTAGACTCCTTGAATTTGGATGCTAGCCAGTGACTGAAGGCAATTTACTTAACACTCTTTGCCTCTGTTTTCTCATCCCTATGAATGGGATGCTAATGTGCCTATCTCTTAGGGTTTGTTGTTAGAACAGTGCCTGGTATGTGAGAGTGATCAATAAAGTTATTTATCATTACCTACATTATATCAACGTACTAAGGATTTTCTTATTGTTGCTATTATTCTTGTTAATAAGGCCAGTCATGTAGATAGCAAAACATGATGGTGAATAGCAGGAGAAAGTTGTGATTAGCAAGCACCTGTGACACCAGGGTTCACTCTAGGTTTTAAAACCACGAGCCTCATCCCAGAGATATCGTTGGAGTCTATGTGTTCATGTGTCATTTGCCATCATCAGGAATGACTCCACATTTGAGTAGTGAGAGTTGCTACTAAATGGAAGGTCCATAAGCCAAAGCTTAGCAAGGTGGGGGAGGAGTGAGGAAATAGAAGATTGTGTGGTCAGTTTTATAAGTTTTAAGAAGAAAACCATATGTGTCTGCTTAGAATTTTGTTATATCTTTTTCAGAACCATTGCCTCAGTCCTGGCTTGTTCTGCTCTGCTAAGAAGCTCCTGAAGATGTGTCAGAATAAGTCCTCACAGGGACCATCACTTTAAATGCATTTTTCGGATTTACACTAGAGAAGATTACTAGATAGTTTCTCAATGTCCTCATTTCCTTAGCTATAAAATGGAGGAGATGAATGAGAAATTCTGCAAGAATCGTGCAATTCATAAACTATATGATTCTATGATCACACACCATATTTGCCTTTTTCTGGAATACCGCCTTCAGAGACTAGGACATATGATTGTTGTAACCCTATTTTAATAAAGTCCTTATGGAACTTGTTGTAACTAAAAACCTTTGGATTAGGTCCAAGGTTGTTAAAACTAAATTCTGTGATATAGTGGGCTCTATTCTGTAGAGATTTTAGTTTATAGCATGTGTGCATTAAATAAAGCAATTTATAATGAACTAAAGCCTGAGGGAGATCTGACTATTTTTCAATATGTTCTGTCTTACCATTGTCTCTTAGACAGTAGAATTGTCTGTAAAGGAAGTTACCTTGAAACTTCTACCAATGATTCCTATTAAAAATTTCTCACTTCAACTTAATGTTTAAGTCTCATAGCTGTTCTTAGTTCTGTGTCAGGCAAATTCTGACATATTCTTTCTTGGCTTTGTAAATATGATGTCTCAATAACCGTTATTACTTCTTCAAAAGCGTTTACTTTGTTTTTCTCCTCTGATGTATTATGTCATGATAACAATAACTGACATCTCCTGGGCACATAGTATGCTCCCAGCTCTGTGCTGTGTGTATTATATGCATGATCTCATTTAATTTTCATAGGAGCCTCACCAGGCGGTGCTATCTTCACTTCCATTTTACGAAAGGGCAAATTAAGGCTTTGGAAAGTTGAATCTTGCTCCAGGTCACACAAGTGGTATAGTTAGGACCTCAACTACCAAGTTCACACTTTTAATCACTCAGCTTTCTAGATGAGCATGAGGGAAAGGTTGACAATGAGGATGGCAAAAGTTTCTGAATTTAAATGTGTGACCTTCACTAACAGAGCAACTGCAAGATTTTCAAGTATATTTTATTTGAGCATTATAGATGTTTGTAGAACTTGGGGATTCTTTTTCTGTGCCAAATATTTTGCTTTCTATAAGTCTATTCACTCTATTTTTCTCAGATGGAGCTTAAATCTATTTTTATCAAAACTAACAATTCATCCATGCTTTTAGAAAGTTTGGTAATTATTTCTATTTAGAAATGGCTTATAAAACTTCCCTGGAGGATCTTTGCCTTTTACACTCTTGAAAAATAAATTATTTTGAGTTCCTTCTGTCCTCAAAGAGCTATTATCACTAGCTGAAACCTTAGCATCACAAATAGGCCAAAGGGTTAAGAGGCTTTTATTGATACTGTTCATTAAAATATTCATAACTAAGAATTTAAGATGCATTCCCTGTTGAGTGTAATCAAGCTATTATTGCATGTGTGTATCTTTACCTCCTTATTTTTTAAAAGTAATTTTCCAAAGTATAAAAAAGTGTTAGACTTTATAAGAGAAATGTGTACTTTTGCTTTGTGTAGGGTGGAAGATTGGGAGAGAGCATGTGGCGATAGAAGCTTTTCTCTCCCTGATGTGCCCAGTCAATTATTAAACCAATAATGGAGGCATGGTACAAAGCATTAGGCTAGGTATTGTGGTGGATACAGGGAAATAAAAGAAAATATGGTCTCTGGGACAACAGGATACACATTTCAGAGAAAAAAAGGGCAACTCATAATGTCTCAAAAGAATACTGACAATACTAAATGCTTTAAAGAGAGAGGAATTTATATGGGATCACCACGCAACATTTAACAGAACAGGTGACAGTTGATCTTGCCCATGAAGAAAGAACAAGAACTAGATGCAGGAAGGGATACACTTAACTAAAGCCAGAGGCAGAACCATGACATCAAGAGATGCTCAGGACAGTGACTAAGTCCTCCAGGCTCAAAGGGAAAGTGTGTATAAGGGCAAAGTTAGAGGAAAAATGAGAAGGGTAGTTTGTATTCTGGTAGTAAAGAAATGTGAATGCTAATTAAAGAGTCTTGGATCTTTGTCAACAAAGAAGCACTGAGAATTTGAAAATGGACAAATGACATGATGTCGTTTAAGGATATTTTTAAAAGATAGGTAAAATCACGATTTTTCAACAAGATACAAGATAAACATGTATTAAAGATTTTATTGAACTTACAATAAGTGAATGAGGCAGATGTTCAAAAGAGGATTCAAAGAATAGACACATTTATTGATCAGGAATACTGAAATACATGTGCAAATAGAGGCAAAACTGGTTTTTTGTAAGCAGAGGGACTACATCTCCCCTGCACAGAATTTATTGACATGTCTGTAGGCAAGACTTATTTTGCATGTTTAATATTTTATTTATTTATCTATTTATTTATTTACTTACTTTATTATTATTATTATTATTTTTTTTATTCTAGAGAGAAAGAGTGTGAGTGGAGAGAGGGATATAGGGAGAGAGAGAAAGAGAGAGAGAGAATCTTAAGCAGGCTCCATGTTCAGCACGGAGCCTGATGTGGGGCTTGATCCCAAGACCCTGGGATCATGACCTAAGGCAATCAGAAATCAGGAGTTGTATGGTTAACCAACTGAGCCACCCAGGCACCCCTAGTTTGCATTTTTATTAGCTCTCTCCAACATTTAAAGTTGTAAGAACCAGAAAACCCAGAAGATTATATAGTGTTGTGCAGGTTGGATTGAAAAGAAGACTAAAGCTTGTTTTTTTTGTTGTTGTTTTTTTAATATTTATTTATTTTTGACAGAAAGAGCATGTGCAAGTCGGGGTGGGGCAGAGAGAGAGGGAGAAAGAGGATTGAAGCAGGCTCTGTGGTGATAGCAGACAGCCTGACATTTTGGGACTCAAAATCATGAGTCATGAGATCATGACCTAAGCCAAAGTCAGATGCTTAACCGACTGGGCCACCCAGTCTGGCGCCCAGGCTAGAGGTTTTTACAGGGGTGGTTAGTAGTTTATAATGTGAATAGTATGGGAATAAGGAAGAAGAAATACAAGGTAGACAAGGAAACAAATTGCCTGGATGTACTTTCATTATCAATCATGAAATTGTAAGGGAGAAGGAAGATCCATGATTAATCTGAGTTTCTAACTTGCATCATTGGGTGAGCAGTGGTATATTGACAGATTTTTTTAAGATTATGTAAATCAGTTTTATACAAACTGAGTCTGAGGTACCATTTAAATGGAAATGTCCAACTGCATTCCTTTTATTTCCTTCCAACAGTGGGGACTGCATGTTGCTGCTGTTTACTAATATGCTTTCTTTCTTTTAAAAAAAAATTTTTTTAACATTTATTTTCGAGACACAGAGAGAGACAGAAGATGAGCAGGGGAGGGGCAGAGAGAGAGAGGGAGACACAGAATCTGAAGCAGGCTCCAGGCTCTGAGCTATCAGCACAGAGCCTGATGTGGGGCCTGACCCAGGAATTGTAAGATCATGACCTGAACTGAAGTTGGATGTTTAACCAACTGGGCCACCCAGGCACCCCACTAATATGCTTTCTTTAGGAATTTAAACTCTCCTAAGTGTTATGCTAAGTGAAATAAGTCATAAAGAGAAAGACAGATACCATATGTTTTCACTCTTATGCGGATCCTGAGAAACCTAACAGAAGACCATGGGGGAGGGGAAGGGAAAAAAAAGTTAGAGAGGGAGGGAGCCAAACCATAAGAGACTCTTAAAAACTGAGAATAAACTGAGGGTTGATGGGGGGTGGGAGGGAGGGGAAAGTGAGTGATGGGCATTGAGGAGGGCACCTGTTGGGATGAGTACTGAATGTTGTATGGAAACCAATTTGACAATAAATTTCATATTAAAAAAATTTTTTTGAGGAATTTAAACTCTCCTAGAATGGTGGGTCCTCCTGTGAGGTAAGACTTTTGGAGCGATAAGTAGAGCACAGGCAAAAGAAGGTCTATTACACACCAATGTGTAGGATCTTTTCATAGGATAAGGCATTTTGTTTCCAGAAAATCCCTGAAATGAAAATGTTCCTTGAAGAGAAGATCTTCCTTTTTGAGGCTAAAGCTCTCTGATTAATATGAACAGAGTCCAGAGAAAACGTGACTTGAGGCTGGTGAATTTGGGGGCTGGAAAAGAGCAAACACTTATTGTGTGTTTTTCATGTGCATGACATTATCCTAGACATTCTCCCGGCATTAGTTCCTAGAAACCTCACAGAAACCCACTGAGGTAGGTAATATTAATATCTCCATTTACCGATGAGATAACTAAGAGAGTTTAAGTTACTTGTCAGGGCTCACAGAACTAGTAAACTCAGAATCAAGAGTAAGCTTGGGCTGGTGATCCGGATACCCCACAGATTCAACCTGGCCCCACTGCTACTTACGATGAGTGAGAAGTTTGTAGTTATGGCTCTGCGAGAGAAGGTGGAGTGAGGATAAAGATCACAGTGAGAATTCCTTCTCAGAAATTTTGGAGGGGAGGTATTGAATGTCTGGGAACAGGGAATTACAGGTGTACAATGAAAGAAGGATCATTCCAAGCAGAGATTTTGGGGGGGGGGTTGAATTCAAGAGAAAAAGGATATGAAATTTAATTTTAAGATCCTGTCTTTGTTTCTTTTCTAAAAATTGTTATTGTAATGGTTAGGAGTTTGGGCAATAAAACACCAGCCATGAATTTATAATTGTCTCTGCCACTCACTAAGCAGTTTAACCCTGAGTAGTGTGCTCCCTCTGTGCTATAGTCTCTTCAACGGTAAAATGGGGATGAGAGCTTTAGAGCCTTATTGTACAGAATCAGTGAGCTGAAATGTAGAGCATTTAGACCAACATCTGGAACATAGGTAAGCACTCAATGCGTATTTGCTGTTATAATTATCATTCATTATATTAATGAGGCAATTCACTTTCCAGAGCATTTGAATACGTTATGGTCACATTAGTCAGGTTTCTCCAGAGAAACAGAACCATAGGATGTGTATATGTAAAGCTGTTTCTTTTAAGGACTTGGCTCATGTGATTGTGAAGGCTTAGAGTCCAAAGTCTGATAAGGAAGGCTGTCAGGCTGGAGACCCAACAAGAGCCAATATGGCAGTTGAAGTCCAGTTCTTCCTTGTGGGAAGAGGCCAGTCTTTTGTTCTTGTCAGTACTTTAACTGATTGGATGAAACCCACCCACATCATGAAAGACTATCTACTTTACTCAAAGTCCACCCATTTAAATGTGATGTCATTTTTAAGTTTTATAAAATCTTGTGTGAGCTCTTACTGTGTGCTTCCTTCTGTAAAGTTTGAAGAGCTTCAAACTGAGGTTTACACTGCCTGTGATGCTAGCGCTGCTGCTGTTCTAAAATACCTATTGTGGGATCCTTCATTTTTTCAACCAGGCTCTTTCTCGAGAATAGCTGTTCTTATTCTGGGGCTGAGCCCTTGCTATATACACCTTTGGAAATGCTGCAGGAGCGTACATCCATCTGTATATCTATTAATCACTCTGAGTCTTATTGAGTGGCTCATTCTTCATTCAGGGGTCTTTGGAGTGTATCTCAGTCACAGCCAGCATGCTAGTTTTATGAGTACAGTTTTTGGTATTTGTTTTACAATGAAATTCTCAGGTAAGAAATTATTTTCTTGTCCAAGGTTAATAAAAAGGCTTATGATAGAGTTGGTGTTTCAGCTTATATCCGATAGTACAGTATGGGCTTCCTTATCACCTGGCCGGAAGTTCTTTTTCCTCAATGTTGGCTTGATACTAATTTTAAAGACCACTTTTCTTTTCAAAGTATTTTAAAATGTGAAATTAATGCATGCTGACTGTAGTAAAACAATGAAAAAATTACTAAAGAAAAGCCAACAATTTCCTTCTACCTCCCTGAGGAGAGCAATGCCAACAACTTTTTTTTTATTTTTTTTATTTTCTTTTTTTTTTTATTTATATATGAAATTTATTGTCAAATTGGTTTCCATACAACACCCAGTGCTCATCCCAAAAGGTGCCCTCCTCAATACCCATCACCCACCCTCTCCTCCCTCCCACCCCCCATCAACCCTTAGTTTGTTCTCAGTTCTCAACAGTCTCTTATGCTTTGGCTCTCTCCCACTCTAACCTCTTTTTTTTTTTTTTTTTCCTTCCCCTCCCCCATGGGTTCCTGTTAAGTTTCTCAGGATCCACCTAAGAGTGAAACCATATGGTATCTGTCTTTCTCTGTATGGCTTATTTCACTTAGCATCACACTCTCCAGTTCCATCCACGTTGCTACAAAAGGCCATATTTCATTTTTTCTCATTGCCACGTAGTATTCCATTGTGTATATAAACCACAATTTCTTTATCCATTCATCAGTTGAGGGACATTTAGGCTCTTTCCATAATTTGGCTATTGTTGAGAGTGCTGCTATCAACATTGGGGTACAAGTGCCCCTATGCATCAGTACTCCTGTGTCCCTTGGATAAATTCCTAGCAGTGCTATTGCTGGGTCATAGGGTAGATCTATTTTTAATTTTCTGAGGAACCTCCACACTGCTTTCCAGAGCGGCTGCACCAATTTGCATTCCCACCAACAGTGCAAGAGGGTTCTCGTTTCTCCACATCCTCTCCAGCATCTATAGTCTCCTGATTTGTTCATTTTGGCCACTCTGACTGGCGTGAGGTGATACCTGAGTGTGGTTTTGATTCGTATTTCCCTGATAAGGAGCGACGCTGAACATCTTTTCATGTGCCTGTTGGCCATCCGGATGTCTTCTTTAGAGAAGTGTCTATTCATGTTTTCTGCCCATTTCTTCACTGGGTTATTTGCTTTTCGGGTGTGGAGTTTGGTGAGCTCTTTATAGATTTTGGATACTAGCCCTTTGTCCGATATGTCATTTGCAAATATCTTTTCCCATTCCGTTGGTTGCCTTTTAGTTTTGTTGGTTGTTTCCTTTGCTGTGCAGAAGCTTTTTATCTTCATAAGGTCCCAGTAATTCACTTTTGCTTTTAATTCCCTTGCCTTTGGGGATGTGTCGAGTAAGAGATTGCTACGGCTGAGGTCAGAGAGGTCTTTTCCTGCTTTCTCCTCTAAGGTTTGGATGGTTTCCTGTCTCACATTCAGGTCCTTTATCCATTTTGAGTTTATTTTTGTGAATGGTGTGAGAAAGTGGTCTAGTTTCAACCTTCTGCATGTTGCTGTCCAGTTCTCCCAGCACCATTTGTTAAAGAGACTGTCTTTTTTCCATTGGATGTTCTTTCTTGCTTTGTCAAAGATTAGTTGGCCATACGTTTGTGGGTCTAGTTCTGGGGTTTCTATTCTATTCCATTGGTCTATGTGTCTGTTTTTGTGCCAATACCATGCTGTCTTGATGATGACAGCTTTGTAGTAGAGGCTAAAGTCTGGGATGGTGATGCCTCCTGCTTTGGTCTTCTTCTTCAAAATTACTTTGGCTATTCGGGGCCTTTTGTGGTTCCATATGAATTTTAGGATTGCTTGTTCTAGTTTCGAGAAGAATGCTGGTGCAATTTTGATTGGGATTGCATTCAATGTGTAGATAGCTTTGGGTAGTATTGACATTTTGACAATATTTATTCTTCCAATCCATGAGCAGGGAATGTCTTTCCATTTCTTTAAATCTTCTTCAATTACCTTCATAAGCTTTCTATAGTTTTCAGCATACAGATCCTTTACATCTTTGGTTAGATTTATTCCTAGGTATTTTATGCTTCTTGGTGCAATTGTGAATGGGATCAGTTTCTTTATTTGTCTTTCTGTTGCTTCATTGTTAGTGTATAAGAATGCAACTGATTTCTGTACATTGATTTTGTATCCTGCAACTTTGCTGAATTCATGTATCAGTTCTAGCAGACTTTTGGTGGAGTCTATCGGTTTTTCCATGTATAATATCATGTCATCTGCAAAAAGCGAAAGCTTGACTTCATCTTTGCCAATTTGGATGCCTTTGATTTCCTTTTGTTGTCTGATTGCTGATGCTAGAACTTCCAGCACTATGTTAAACAACAGCGGTGAGAGTGGGCATCCCTGTCGTGTTCCTGATCTCAGGGAAAAAGCTCTCAGTTTTTCCCCGTTGAGGATGATGTTAGCTGTGGGCTTTTCATAAATGGCTTTTATGATCTTTAAGTATGTTCCTTCTATCCCGACTTTCTCAAGGGTTTTTATTAAGAAAGGGTGCTGGATTTTGTCAAAGGCCTTTTCTGCATCGATTGACAGGATCATATGGTTTTTCTCTTTTTTTTTGTTAATGTGATGTATCACATTGATTGATTTGCGAATGTTGAACCAGCCCTGCATCCCAGGAATGAATCCCACTTGATCATGGTGAATAATTCTTTTTATATGCCGTTGAATTCGATTTGCTAGTATCTTATTGAGAATTTTGGCATCCATATTCATCAGGGATATTGGCCTCTAGTTCTCTTTTTTTACTGGGTCTCTGTCTGGTTTAGGAATCAAAGTAATACTGGCTTCATAGAATGAGTCTGGAAGTTTTCCTTCCCTTTCTATTTCTTGGAATAGCTTGAGAAGGATAGGTATTATCTCTGCTTTAAACGTCTGGTAGGACTCCCCTGGGAAGCCATCTGGTCCTGGACTCTTATTTGTTGGGAGATTTTTGATAACCGATTCAATTTCTTCGCTGGTTATGGGTCTGTTCAAGCTTTCTATTTCCTCCTGATTGAGTTTTGGAAGAGTGTGGGTGTTCAGGAATTTGTCCATTTCTTCCAGGTTGTCCAATTTTTCATAGTATATGAAATATACTTTTTCATATATATATATAATATATATATATTCATATAATTTTTCATAGTATTCCCTGATAATTGTTTGTATCTCTGAGGGATTGGTTGTAATAATTCCATTTTCATTCATGATTTTATCTATTTGGGTCATCTCCCTTTTCTTTTTGAGAAGCCTGCTAGAGGTTTGTCAATTTTGTTTATCTTTTCAAAAAACCAACTCTTGGTTTCGTTGATCTGCTCTACAGTTTTTTTAGATTCTATATTGTTTATTTCTGCTCTGATCTTTATTATTTCTCTTCTTCTGCTGGGTTTAGGCTGCCTTTGCTGTTCTGCTTCTATTTCCTTTAGGTGTGCTGTTAGATTTTGTATTTGGGATTTTTCTTGTTTCTTGAGATAGGCCTGGATTGCAATGTATTTTCCTCTCAGGACTGCCTTCGCTGCGTCCCAAAGTGTTTGGATTGTTGTATTTTCATTTTCGTTTGTTTCCATATATTTTTTAATTTCTTCTCTAATTGCCTGGTTCACCCACTCATTCGTTAGTAGGGTGTTCTTTAACCTCCATGCTTTTGGAGGTTTTCCAGACTTTTTTCTGTGGTTGATTTCAAGCTTCATAGCATTGTGGTCTGAAAGGATGCATGGTATGATTTCAATTCTTGTAAACTTATGAAGGGCTGTTTTGTGACCCAGTATATGATCTATCTTGGAGAATGTTCCATGTGCACTCGAGAAGAAAGTATATTCTGTTGCTTTGGGATGCAGTGTTCTAAATATATCTGTCAAGTCCATCTGATCCAATGTCTCATTCAGGGCCCTTGTTTCTTTATTGACCGTGTGTCTAGATGATCTATCCATTTCTCTAAGTGGGGTGTTAAAGTCCCCTGCAATTACCACATTCTTCTCAATAAGGTTGCTTATGTTTATGAGTAATTGTTTTATATATTTGGTGGCTCCGGTATTCGGCGCATAGACATTTATAATTGTTAGCTCTTCCTGATGGATAGACCCTGTCACTATTATATAATGTCCTTCTTCATCTCTTGTTACAGCCTTTAATTTAAAGTCTAGTTTGTTTGATATAAGTATGGCTACTCCAGCTTTCTTTTGGCTTCCAGTAGCATGATAAATAGTTCTCCATCCCCTCACTCTCAATCTAAAGGTGTCCTCAGGTCTAAAATAGTCTCTTGTAGACAGCAAATAGATGGGTCTTGTTTTTTTATCCATTCTGATACCCTATGTCTTTTGGTTGGCGCATTTAATCCATTTACATTCAGTGTTATTATAGAAAGATACGGGTTTAGAGTCATTGTGATGTCTGTATGTTTTATGCTTGTAGTGATGTCTCTGGTACTTTGTCTCACAGGGTCCCCCTTAGGATCTCTTGTAGGGCTGGTTTAGTGGTGACAAATTCCTTCAGTTTTTGTTTGTTTGGGAAGACCTTTATCTCTCCTTCTATTCTAAATGACAGACTTGCTGGATAAAGGATTCTCGGCTGCATATTTTTTCTGTCTAGCACACTGAAAATCTCGTGCCAATTCTTTCTGGCCTGCCAAGTTTCAAAAGAGAGATCAGTCACGAGTCTTATAGGTCTCCCTTTATATGTGAGGGCACGTTTACCCCTTGCTGCTTTCAGAATTTTCTCTTTATCCTTGTATTTTGCCAGTTTCACTATGATATGTCGTGCAGAAGATCGATTCAAGTTACGTCTGAAGGGAGTTCTCTGTGCCTCTTGGATTTCAATGCCTTTTTCCTTCCCCACTTCAGGGAAGTTCTCAGCTATGATTTCTTCAAGTACCCCTTCAGCACCTTTCCCTCTCTCTTCCTCCTCTGGGATACCAATTATGCGTATATTATTTCTTTTTAGTGTATCACTTAGTTCTCTAATTTTCCCCTCATACTCCTGGATTTTTTTATCTCTCTTTTTCTCAGCTTCCTCCTTTTCCATAACTTTATCTTCTAGTTCATCTATTCTCTCCTCTGCCTCTTCAATCCGAGCCGTGGTGGTTTCCATTTTGTTATGCATTTCGTTTAAAGTGTTTTTCAGCTCCTCGTGACTGTTCCTTAGTCCCTTGATCTCTGTAGCAAGAGATTCTCTGCTGTCAGCTATACTGTTTTCAAGCCCAGCGATTAATTTTATGACTATTATTCTAAATTCACTTTCTGTTATATTATGTAAATCCTTTTTGATCAGCTCATTAGCTGTTGTTATTTCCTGGAGATTCTTCTGAGGGGAATTCTTCCGCTTGGTCATTTTGGATAGTCCCTGGCGTGGTGAGGACCTGCAGGGCACTTCCCCTGTGCTGTGGTGTATAACTGGAGTTGGTGGGCGGAGCCGCAGTCAGACCTGATGTCTACCCCAGCCCACCGCTGGGGCCACAGTCAGACTGGTGCGTGCCTTCTCTTCCCCTCTCCTAGGGGCGGGATTCACTGTGGGGTGGGGTGGCCTGTCTGGGCTACTTGCACACTGCCAGGCTTGTGATGCTGGGGATCTGGCGTCTTAGCTGGGGTGGGTAGGCAAGGTGCACAGGGGCAGGAGGGGCAGGCTTAGCTTGCTTCTCCTTAGGTGATCCACTTCAGGAGGGAGTGGCAGCAGGAGGGAGTCAGATCCGCTGCCAGAGGTTTGGCTCCGCAGAAGCGCAGAGTTGGGTGTTTGAGCGGAGCGAGCAAGTTCCCTGGCAGGAACTGGTGCTCTTTGGGATTTTGGCTGGGGGATGGGCGGGGGAGATGGCGCTGGCGAGCGCCTTTGTTCCCCACCAAACTGAGCTCTGTCGTCCGGGGGCTCAGCAGCTTTCCTTCCCTTTGTCCTCCAGCCTTCCCGCTTTCCAAGCAGAGCTGTTAACTTATGACCTCCCAGCCGCTAAGTCGCGCTTGCTGTCGGAACACAGTCCGTCAGGCTCCTCCGCTCTTTGCAAGCCAGACTCGGGGGCTCTGCTTGGCCGGCGAGCCGCCCCTCCGCCCCGGCTCCCTCCCGCCAGTCCGTGGAGCGCGCACCGCCTCGCCGCCCTTCCTACCCTCTTCCGTGGGCCTCTGCGCTTGGCTCCGGCGACTCCGTTCTGCTAATCCTCTGGCGGTTTTCTGGGTTATTTAGGCAGGTGTAGGTGGAATCTAAGTGATCAGCAGGACGCGTGGTGAGCCCAGCGTCCTCCTACGCCGCCATCTTCCCTCTCCCTCCAATGCCAACAACTTAATGTGCATTCTTTGACCTCTCTCCAGGGTTATAGAAACACACATAGTTTAGTGTTGTTTTTACATATGGCACCACACACATCAACCTGCCCTTTGTTTTTCCTTATTTAACAATATACCATGGACAACCTTCCAGGTCAACAGATATATTTTTCATTTTTAAAATAGCTAGTGCTTTAACCTGGGTTTCCCCAAAAATCCAGAGACAAGGGCTTGCCTGCAGACAGTTTATTCTGGAAAGCTATCCTGAGGACCAGTAATGGAGGATTAGAAAGAATAAACAGAGTAAAAGGGAAAGTTATCCAGTGGTTCACTACCAAGCTGGTCAGAACTGTGGAAACTAGGACTTCCGTGGGGCAGTGTAGCGGGCACACAGAATTGTCTGCTCAAGGGACAGACGAGAACCCATTTATATACTAGTTCCCAGTCTCTGGTAGTCAGGATATGCCCTATGTTCTCCTCAATTGCAGGTTTGCACCTGTGTTGAAGTGGCTGTGATTCTGTAAGTGTTCCAAGTGTTGATGACCGAGACTCTGGGCACAAATCAAGAAATAAGTGATGCAGCTGAAGGAGGGTGCTGTCAATTATATATCTATAAGCAGCTGGTTGCTACAGCAACAGCTGGAGTAAAATGTGGACTGAGAGGATGTGAGATGATACCCGACAGATGTCTAAAACAACTGCATAATGTTCTGTAATGTGTATGTACCACATTTCTTTAACTATACACAGTTGGATAGATACTTGTGTTGTTTCCACTTTTATTTTTTGCCACCACAATGTTGCACTGAACATCCTTACACATATATTCTTATTGGCTGGTGCCTTTAGAGCTATTTAACATAGTCCCCAAAGTGGAATTTCTGGTTTGAAACACTTTTCATCTGTTAACTCACTCAGTCCTCCCCCACAGCATGCTTATTATTATTGTTCTCATTTTTCACATGAGAAATCAGGGGCACACAGGAATCTAGGAAATGGAAGCAGTTAGAATTTTTTAATGGATAGTGAAAGATTAGATTCCAAAAATTTCAGGGACTTTAAAAAAGAAAAGATTTTAGTATTATATCAACATGTTTTTATTTCTGCAACCTGCAAATCATATTCCCTTGCAGCCATTAGAGAATTGTGTCTCCAAGGAAGGGTACAGGGGGATGCCACTGGCAGAAAGAAGAGGTTCTGATTTAGCAGAATTTTTTCCACACTGGCCAGGTTAACCTGGAAGGTCATTCCTGCGGTGGGATAGGGAGAATAACCCTTAGCTGAAGACTGTAAAGTAGATTGCTTGAGTTGTAACTTTTTGCAGGGGAGAAGCCCTGGGCCCTGACCAAGATAAGAGAGACCATGTTCAAGAACTCAGCTTATAAATTAGAAGACAGCAGGGGAACTAGCTAGCAGGCAGCCACAGAAATGGGCAGGTTATAGGGCATGTAATTAGGGCTAGATTACAGAAACCTTTGATAACAAAAGACCTCAATTTGCTGGAGTAACCCTCACTTAAAATGTCTGGATTCTTAAAGGAAACTCAGTATCATTTTGTGACTCTGGTACTAAGGAGATGCTCTTCTAAGCACAAAGGAAGAAATGCTTATGTTCAGATGAAACTAAGAACAGGAGCACCTGGGTGGCTCTGTCGGTTGACCATCTGACTTCTGCTCAAGTCATGATCTCACGGTTGGTGAGTTTAAACTCCACATCGAGCCCCACGTTGAGCATGTTGGACACGTCAGTCTGCACTGACAGCATGAAGCCTGCTTCAGATTCTCTGCCTCCCTCTTTTTCTGCCCTCACCCCCCCAAAAAATAAATATTAATTTTTTTAAAAAAGGAAGAAACTAAGAACATACAAGTCACAATAAGAAGGTTCGTTATGAGACAAATTTGAGGGACCTAAAGATCTTCCAGTAAATCCAGTTGAATCTTGATTGCACGTGTTCTCTGGTTTAGTCATAATCCTAAGACAAAAGCCTCACAGATGAATAACAGGTGGTTCCTAAATTCAATGAACTAAACTTCTAATGACTATAATCAGTGTGTAAACACAACTAACTTGAACATGATCTGGCATGTTGTATTAGTTTTCTATTGTCATAATGAACTACCACAAGTTAGATGGTGACACAATTTATTTTCTCACAATTTCTGCAGGTCAGAGTCCATGTGAGCTCAGCTGGGTTCTTTGCTGAGGGCTTCAGAAGGCGAGAATCAAGGTTTCACCTGGGGCTGCATTCCTTACTAGAAGCTCTGGGGAAGAATTTGCTTCCAAGCTCATTCAAGTTGTTGGATGAATCCACTTCACTGCGGTTGTAGGACTGTTTCTTTGCTGGCCCTCATCCAAAGGCCAGTTTTTGCTTCCTTTAGCTGCCTGCATTCTTTTTCATGCTTTCCATACAGTTCCCTCCAGCAATATGGGGTAAGTCCCTCTCAAGCTTTCAATCTCTGACTTCTTTTTTTTTTTTCTCTCACATCTTTTTCACTCTAGCCAGAAAAAGTTATCTGGTTTAAGGTCTGTGTGCTTAGATTGGGCCTCCCTGCATAACCCAGGATACCCTCTTAAAGTCTATAATTCCATCGGCAAAGTCCCCCTTTGTCATGCAGTGTAACATATTCAGAAGTTCCAGGGATGAGGGCATGGACATCTTTTGGGGGTTCATTCTGCCTATTCTATATATTGTTATTATAATGACAATATGAACAAAGTGTTAAGAGGAACACAGAACAAAGAGATGGTAATTCTGATGGAAAAGGCAGTGCAGAGAAAGACTTCCTCAATGAGGTTTGAATTGTGTTTCTAAGGATGAATGTGATTTTACAAGATAGAGTGGGTATATAGAGGTCATTTCAGGCAAGCACAAAATCAGGAAAGCATGAAAACACTTGGCCATGTTTGAGATTGGCAAACAGCCTAGTATAGATAAAATACGCCTGAGTTTAAATGCTAGCTGTGTACCCATATAATCTTAGACAAATCCTTCTAAGCCTGAGTTTCTTTTTCTGTGAAATGGGGCTGATGATTGTACCTATTTCACAGAATGTGAGGATTAAATGAACTAAAATACCAAAGGACATCATGTTGTGTCTTTCACATTGCAAATGCAAATCATTTAACATCTCTGTTGTTATTATTGCTAGAGCTAGAGAGGATTGGAAAAGTGGAGAAGTGTCAGGAGTGAGGCTGAAAATGTAGGCTGGGGTCAGAGGAGCAGTATTAATCACTACTCTTTTTGAATCATTTTGCTCATTTGACTCCTGTGACATCACACTTCTCTTGATTTTATCTTACTTTTGAAGATCTCATCTTAATTTTCTTCAGTAGGTTATATTCTGTGTCCTCTAGATATCTTCTGACACTGGGTCCTCCCTCTATAAGAGTTAGCCTATTTTCATGTTTTTAATGACATCTTTTTCTCTGGTCCCCAACTCCCCTGAACTGATATGTGAACTTGGATATTTCAACTTAAATATCACCTTCCTCACCTGTCGTTCTTGTGCTTTGACCATTCCCTGCTCACCTACCTCACCCCTACTACCACCCCCTACACTGTACCCAAGAACGATTCATATTCCAGTGTTTCCAGTCTAGTTCTTGATATCAACATTCCTAGCAATAAAAATCATTGCAATAAATAGGTCCCAGTGTGCTTTCTTATTCTTATGCACTTTGCATGTGCCATTCCCTTTACTTGACATACCTTTCCCAAACTCAGACATCTCTCCATTCTGAAGCCCCTAGTATAAGTTGTCACTCCCTATTCTATGCTGCCCTGTGCCTTGTGCACACCCTTGTGGTTGCACGTATTGCATTGTATTTTAAATAGGTCTTAATACATCTGATTCTACTAGAAGTACACTATGGGCTCCTTAAGAGTCCCTGCCTTTTTATGTTCGTATTCATCATACTTAGTAGGCTGTGTATGGCTTGCAGTAATAGATGCTAAAAAAAATAAAATAAAATAAATTATTGTTTTAATGACTTTGAGTTTATCTTACAGGCAACAGGGGTCACCAAAGTCAGTTTTAAGCCAATGAATGACATTATCAGATAAGTGTTTCACTAAAATCATTCTGGCAGCTGTGCTAGAAGGGTTGGAGGGAAATGAGAGACAGGTGGCAGAGAATCTATTTAGGAGGTTTCTTTATAATCAAAATGAGAGATGATAAAGGTCTAGCAGTGGCTGTGGCAATGTGAAAGAATGAATAGATTCGAGATAATGATAGGATTTCTATGACTTATTGCATGATTAGACAATGGAAATCAGGGAGAGAGGAGCACAGGACAATGCTTTGGTTTGGGGCTTGGCTGACCAGATGAAATAAATGTTGAGTGAGGGAACTTGGAAGACTTTATTCATGGGGGGAAAAAATACTTGGTTTGGTTTTGAATGTGTTGAGATAGAGGTGCTCAGGGACATACCAGTAGAAATGTCTAATAGACAGTTGTATATAGAGGTCATATATATATTTTGTATGTCAGCAAATATGTATGCTGATTTTTTAAAAGTTTAAACAAATTTATAGAACATTTCTTATCTTTTATTTTCTAAATTGAAGGTTTTATCTCATTCTATACTATCTAGGCATCTATCGCTGTACTGTATGCTGAGAATCATGAATAGAAGAATTAAGTTGACTAAGTGTTGGCTCGCCTCGCCTCTCCTTCGTTCTGACCTCTGCAGTGAGGAGAAACACAAACACACACCATGTATCACCATGGAAGCAGTGGATAGAGGATACACAGGGGTCACAAATGGAACCTGCTCAAGGTCCTATGGGAAGTAAGAGTGGAACTTAACTACAGTTCCTGACTCCTTAAATGTAAATGTTTATCTCAAGAGAGCATTAGACAGAAATTGTTTGACTTTCTCAAAAGATGTTGAAGAATCTCTCTTCTCTCCCACCCAAGATCGAACAATAATGGATCCTTGAAGAGCTGTATTTTTTTTTAGATTCAAAATATTTAATAAAATATTTTTAAAATCCAAGCTGTAAACCAACTCTGCAGAGAAAGGGTTATCACAATATGGAAAAAGAAACTGATAAAGAAATCAAGCTATAGACAAGACCAAGGCCATTTTAGAGAATGGCATAGGATTATAAAGAAAGATTGAGTTCTATTTTTATTTTTCATCTGTTTTTCCTTGCTCATTATCCAAATCCATTAGGTAAAAGTAGTGCAGCAACTGAATGTATTTTGTTGAAGCTACAACATACACACAATAATGCAAAACATCAAAACCACATTAATGAAACGTAACTTTGGGAAATAGGGAAATTTTGACTCCAAATATTGTGAGCTGTAGCTCCTAGAAACATTTTGAATGATGTTCTCCCCATCATACTTTAGGATATGAAAGACCTTTTATTAAAATCCCCAAGGAAAAGTTTCCATTATTTCCTGAAGGGCTGTCATAATTATATTATTTCCAGAGAGTATTAGGTTCTTGAAAACCTACAACATTAGTCTTTTAGTTTATCTGGGTTCTTGTGATTCTAGAAAAGACATTTAAGGCCACCTGTCCTCTGTGACCTCTAATGCCATGGAAGAGGCTAAGTGGTACATGTGTCCCTGAACAGGAAGGGAAAGAGAATCCATGAGGGAGATAGCATGAAGCAATCCTTTCCCTGAGGAGTGTGACTGCATCGTGCAGGTTTTGTGCCCGGTTAGTGTCTCTAAATATGGATTTAATGGTACTGTGATAGCATGTTCATACTCACCAAGGATAGAAGAACAAGTAACAGCTTTCTCACCAGTAAGGCATCTTATTTACCTAGTGCTTACTGGCTGCATAGAAACCACAGACAATAAATCTCTCTTGAACATTTATGAGATTTCTTCTTAAAATGCAGGAAATGTAGCCCTCCTACAGACTGCAAGCAATTCTAAACTCCTTCCTAGGAGATTTCTCCTTAAACTCTTTGTGCCAAAATGCAATTTATTTGGAGTACTCTTGAGTTTCTTAGGACTTTAATGAGTTTAATGATTGTTTGGCTGTCATTTTTTACATCAGTGCTGTCAATTATGGATAGCCACGAGCTTTACAGGCTAGTTGTCTGCTATGGTCTACCAGACCAGCTCCCTTCCTGGCTGGCAGGTGGACATTAGGCATTTTTAAATTGTTTGATTCTGAATGTCAGATGGTGCAACAGTAAAACGTACTTAATTTACTATGCTGTATGGTAGATATCCAGAAATAGAAATAAGTTCATCAAAGTATTAGCACCTGCTTGTCCTCCCTCATTCTGATCTCATCAGTAGGGAGGAGCACAAATGCCTATCAAGGACCATTGTGGACAAGATAGACAAAGAAGAACCAAAGACAGTTATATACACATTCAGCAAGTGGGTGGGGTGCACTATAAAGATGTTGTGTCACTCACAACTCTGGGAGTTGCAGACTAAAGCCTACATGGAGGAGTGAAGGGATTATAAATGTAGGAGTCCCAGAGGCTTTCTCCATTTTTCATACTACTGGTGAGGATTGAGTGTACTTCCCCCCCCCCCTCCAGCTCTCTTGAGGTATAACTAACAAACAAAAATTGTGTATATTTAAGGCACAGAAGGTGATGTTTTGATTTATGTATACATTGTGAAATGATTGCCATCATCAAATTAATTAACAAATTATCACCTCACATAGTTGTCATTTTTTTGTGCTGAAAACATTTAAGATATATTCTCCTCACAAATTTTAAGTATACAATATTGCTAATTATTGTCACTATGCTGTACTTCAAATTTCCAGAACATGTTTATCCTGCATAACTAAAACTTTGTATTCTTTGACCAACATTTCCCCATTTCTCCTACTGCTCAGCTCCTGGCAATCACCATTCTATTTTCTACTTCTATGAATTTTACTCTTTTGGATTTCTCACATAAGTGAGATCATGAAGTATTTGTATTTCTGTGCTTGGCTTATTTCATTTAGCATAATGCCCTCAAATTTCATCCCTTCATCCATGTTGTTGCAAATGACAAAATTTCCTTCTCTTTTAAGACTTAATTATATTCTATTACATATATATTTATATAGATATATATAGATATATTCTATTTTCTGTATCCATTTATTGATTCATGGAGACTCAGGTTGATTCTCTATATGGGCTAATGTGAATAGTGCTACAATGAACATGAGAGTGCAAATATCTCTTCAAGATCCTGATTTTATTTCCTTTGGATATATTCCCAGAAGTGAGATTGCTAGATCATATGGCAGTTCTATTTTTAATTTTTTGAGGAACCTCCATACTGTTTTCATAATGGCTATACCAATTTACATTCCCACCAACAAGGTACAAGAGTTCCTGAGCTGGATGTATTTTATGCAAGTAGGAAATCTTGGTTTTGTGAGAGGAATGCCAGGGTGAGCCATCTGGGAAGAGAGGCAGGATAGACTTCCAGGTTTAGTTTGGCTCCAAGCTTGAAGGAAGTGTGTGACAAGAGAGAGGCCAGGTGGCTCCAGAAATGTCTGACTTAGTTTCCTAAGTAGGAGAGAAGATACGTATTTGAGGCAAAAGCCCTTGCTATGAGTGAGGAGTGGACACTGGTCTGAATCATTTCTGACATCCAAGGATGGTATTCATTCAGTTTTTTTTTTGAGGAAAGAGATGCCCTAGCATTTGATAGAATAACCTCATGAAACAGCAATATCCGTAAGATTCTCAGCACAAACTACAAACTGCAAAATGGAAAAACAGAGTTGGTTCCAGAAAAAGATAATTATGTACCAGGTCATAGCATCCTGATTTAGATATTCTTGTTAGCAAAAATAAAAAGGAAATTATGAAGTTTGTCATGTGGTCCTGGAGAAAATCTCCCTATTCAGCTCTAGGATTCTTCAAGACAATTTGGTTTCCACCTGGCTGCCCAAAGAGAATTGCTCGGCTGCTATAGCAACTGTAGTCCCTGAATATATGGCAGTTGACAAAAAAAACACTCTTTGTATGCTGATTTTTATGCTTAGAAATGTAGGCTGGGCTGGTGGGATGGATAAAATAACAAGCTGGCTGGTAAAATGGCTGTAAGACAATGCTGTAACACTCCTTTCTTTATCTCACACTTCGCCTCCCAGTCGTCACCAAATCCTGTCAGCTCCACCACGCCCACCCTGATGTAGCCACTGCCATCCCTCACTGCAATTCTTGCAGTGGCCTCTCAATTACTCTGTTTCCTCTCGGTACATTTCCTCCTTCTACTCTCTAAACAGCTGTCAGAGCTGTCTTTTTAAAATATGTCAAATTACTGTCTTCCTTTGATCTAAACCCTCCAAGGGTGTATTAGTCAGCTCTTGCTTCAATAAGGCTGCTAAACAAGCCACTCTCTCAGTAGTTTCCAACATTAAGCACTCATTTTTCTTGCCCACAGGTCAGCTGGGGTGACTCTGCTGCGAGCTTCAGGATGGATTCTGCTGTGCTCCATGAATCTTATTCTGGGGCCAAGGCTTGAATAGGCAGTGACTACCTAGAACCTACTCTTCAAATGGTAATCAAGGGAGCTCCAGAAAACAACCCATGAGAGCCCATGTAAGGCCTCCGTTTATGTCACATTAGCTAATATTCCATTGACCAAAGCAAGTCATCTGTGTGACCAGATATACTCCACACACATGGGAGGGTACTGCAAAGGACCATGGCCAAGGGTGTATGTGTAAGTGTATAATCCTATTACAAGTGAGTGAAAAAATTGGGACCAATAATCGAAGCTCCCCAAAATGGCTTCTGAGGGCACTTGGGGAGAAGAAAACAGTACTATAGACCTTACCACAGTTTACAAGGGCCCATGCAATCTGGCCTCTGACTGCCTTTCAGAAGTAATTTTCTACCACTTTTTTCCTTTCTCTCTGTTGCAGATACTTTGGTCCTTTTTCTGTTCATTGAACCCTCCAAGCATGTTCTTGTCTGTGGACTTTTCGATTCATTATTCCTACTGCCTGAAATTCTCCCCACACTTCTGCACTACTTAAGTCTTCTTCATCTCATTCTGGCCTCTGTTGAGATGTCACTTCCTAAGAAGAGGCTTCCCAGGCCACGTGTTTAACCCAGCAGCACGTGTCACATTCCTTCCTTTTAACCTGCTTGCTTGCTTTATCTATTTATTTAATTTTATTTTTTTTTAGATAGAGAGAGAGAGAGACAGCAAGCAGGAGAGAGGGGCAGAGGGAGAGAGAGAGAATCTTACTTAAGCAGGCTCCATGCTCAGCATGGAGCCCAATGTGGAGCTCAATCCCATGACCCTGGGATCATGACCTGAGCCAAAATGGAGCAAAATCGAGAGCCAGATGCTCAACTGACTGAGCCACCCAGGCCCCCCACTGTTTTTTATTTAGAAAATTTTAGGGGTGCCCAGGTGGCTCAGTCAGTTAAGCATCCGACTCCTGATTTTGGCTCAGGTCATGATCTCACGGTTTATGAGTTTGAGCCCCAGGTAGGGCTCTGTGCTGACATGGAAACTGCTTGGGACTCTCTCTCTCTCTCTCTCTCTCTCTCTCTCTCTGCCCCTTGCCCTCTCTCCTTCTCTCATGCACGCGCTCTCTCTCAAAATAAAAAAGATGTTTATTTATTTATTTTTGAGAGAGACAGAGACAGAGCATGAGTGGGGAAGGGGCAGAGATTGAGGGAGACAGAATCCAAAGCAGGCTTCAGGCTCTAAACTGTCAGCACAGAGCTGGAGGTGGGACTCAAAACACATGAACCTGAGCCACAGTGGGATGCTTACCTGACTGAGCCACCCAGGCTGCCCGCCATTTTTTTTTAACAGCACTAGCACTACCTGTCCTGTATTCTAAACTTCTTTATTTATTTGGTTTTTCTCAGTCTCTTCCCTGAGAAAGTAAGCTCTGTGAAGGCAGATTCACTGATGTTCTCAACACAGAGCAGTTCAAAATATAATTGTTGAATGAATGAATAAACTGACTTGCGGTAAGTTCCAGGTCCCACTCATTCCCTATTGCTCCACACAACCTTCCAAGCCCTGGCAATATACTGGCATGTGGCCTTGTAAAGACACAAAACACTCACAGGCCAAGGGCAAAGGGTTTTTTGTTTGTTTGTTTTTGTTTTTTTCCTCTAGAGATTTTTACAGTCTCCTTCCACAGAAGGAAAATATTGAGCTCAGAGTCATTTTTGTCTTGTATTTTCCCTTCTAAGCACTTTGTGTCAGGTTTTTGAACTTGAAGAAGACCCAAGGAGTTTGTTAAGAGCTCCTATCAATCACTGCTTGAGTCAATGCACTTTGGATTGTTTGTGTGTTTGTGTATATCAGGGATGGGCAAACTCTTAATATTGGGTGCCAAGTTTCCAACTTCTGCTTTTTTGTTTTTAATTGATTTCGAAGTGTGGAAGTTCCCTGTCATGAATATGGTGTGTGTATATTTGAGTGTACAATTGCTCTTATTCTCCAGCTCTAGGGGTTTGACCCAGGTAAATAATCTAGCACTTGAGAGCAGTGTTGAAGAAAGCACTTTTAGAAATAGAATCTCTTTAAAAAGAGGTACATAGGGAGGACTGCAGATGGAGGAAGGCCCAGTTTTACTGGGAAGGTCCGATGACAGCACGCACACCATGGGCAGATAGTCCTTCACGAATGTTTACCAAACCTGTAGTACCTTGTACCTCCTCTGTGAGCCAGCCTGGCCAAATTTCAGCCATGAGGAGGAGCATATGTGCGGTAGAAGGGTTGGAGTCATTTCCCAAAAAGAGCTCCCTATCAGTGTGTAACTTGAGATGATGTTTGGAAGAACGTGATTTGGAGTATAGGGGAGGAAGCCAAAAGTCTGGAAGTGGGATGGCAGCCAATCAGTGTGTCAGGATGAACACAAGGGAACCAGGAAGCAGGTGAAGGTTCAGCACAGAATACTAAGAGCAAAGTATGAGGGGGCAGTTCTAAAAGTTATTCTGTAAATGCAGTGTATGGGCCATGTATTCCTTTTAGGTATAGCCTGTAATTGAGCTGGACCAGCTATATCACACACGTGTGCTCAGTATTTTTATAGAGATTATGGTTCAATGTATTTTTTTAAGATTTTTATTTTTAAATAATCTGTACACCCAACATGGGGCTTGAACTCGTAACCCCAAGATTAAGGGCAGCATGCTCCATCAACTGAGACACCAAGGCACCCTTCAATTTATTTGTTTTTATGCCATATTGTCTAGGTAAAAAAGGCATAATTCAAGTTAGATAAGGGTGTATAGTATCTGAAGGAATCTGAGTTGCAAAAAAAAAAAATCTCTTCTATGTCAAGTCATTCGGTACATGAACATTTAGCCCTAATAAGAAGCAGGAGTGATGCCCCTTACTCCAATTAAAGGTGAAAGAGAAAGGGTATGAGAACAGATAATGGGATCTTTTTTTAAGCTCAAATCTCTTCTTTCAGAACTCTAAGAATGTATTTAGACCCTAATCGAGGTGACATTTAATGGAATGTACAGTTATAAATTTTTAAAGTACTGGTACATGGCTTAAGCAAAACATTTTTGTATATCACCAATAAATATTGCAACATCTTTAAATTTTAATTTATCATCACCATTGTTGTATCTTTATTTGTCGCTTTAGCTCAATATGCTGAGATAAAGGACAAACCTTTGAAAAATAATATATGATTATGTTGGCAACATTAAAGATGATGGTAAGCAAACAGGCCTTATTCATGTAATTGTTTTGGGCATGAAGTAGTTTTAAATAAACACTCATTAAAACTGCATTTCATGAATTCAAACTTGTTTACTAACTTTTTTTTCCTTTGTGGAAAATCACATAGCCTGGAGGTAAAAATCTATTTGAGAAACTGATGCGGCACACTTTCTAGGATTATCTGGGGTTCATATAATCACTGTTCTCAGGCTCTCTGCCCAAGAGCATTTATTTCCATCAGGTTCTTCTTCTACATTTTCTCTTTCCAAATTGGTTTTAGGCAGTGGATACATGCATATCAATTGTCTTGAATAATGTCTTCTTTGTTTATTCATGTGAAGTCTTTATTATGGTGTCTGGCACAAAAATAAGTATTCTCTAATATTAGTGTTCATACTATCCAGACTTCCACATTTCCTTGTCATTTTCCATTGTTCCCTCTTTCAACAAATATGTACTGAGTGCCAGTCAGACTCATAGAAAGCTGTGTGATAATGAAATACTCCAGTGGGCTGCATTATTGCAGTGTGTAGGGTCAAAGCCAAGACTATGATCAAGTTTTATGGTACATTTGTACCTTTAAGCATTTGTAACAGAATTGCATCTTTTCAGTTTTAGTCTTCTATCATTTTATAAGCAAAAGCTGCTACTAATTTCCTAGATTATCTATGTCAAAATATAAAGTTATCATTTATTTTTTATTTATAGTATTTTTTCATTATATAACATTATTAATTTATATATCAGTGTCATTGTATTAGTTATCCACTGCTTTGTAACAAACTATCCCCAAACACTAACAGCTTAAAACAACAAATATTTATTATCTCAAAAAGTTTCTAAAAGTTTGGAGACCAGAAGTGATTTAGCTAGGTTGTTGTGACTCAGGGTTTTTTATGAGATTACAGTAAAAACTTTAGCCAGGGCTGGGGGTCATCTGTAGGTTTGATTGGGCCAGAGGATCTTCTTCCAAGATGGCTCAGTCAAATGACTTTTGGCAAGCGGCCTCAGTTCCTTGCCATGTAGACCCCTCCATAGGGTTGCTTACATGGTATCTAACTTCTCCCAGAATTAGCAATCCAAAAAAAAGCAAGAAGAATTTACTTTCTGTCAATATGAAAGCAGTCAATACTTTATCCTCTTAAATAAAAGAAACCATCTAGTACTAATAATTTTTAAAAAGAGAGCAAGGAGCAAGCAGCAATGCCATATTTTATTACTTATTCCTAGTTAATTCCACCATACTCTGTTCTTAGTGGATCATAAAGACCAGTCCACAGTCAAATGGAGGAGAATTAGGCTCTATTCTTTGAAGGGAGGGATATCTAAGAACGTGTGGACATATTTTAAAACTCCTAAAATCATAGTTTTATCAAAGCTTTCTGAGCCATTTTCTTACTTTCATAAATGAGGATACTGAGTCCCAAAGATGTGATGACATATTCCAGCTCTTACTAACCTCACACTTCTACCCTATCTGGAGTTGAATCCTTTTCTTTTTTACCCTAGAACTTTGAGTTTTCTGGCTTCTGGGTTTTATTGATGTTCATTCTGTCTTGTTCACTCCTTTCCATCTTATATGTATAGTTAACTAAATAATAATACACATTTATCTATTAAGTTCTTCATAAACACAAAACATTTATTACTCCTATTTTTACCCCAAATGCCTGGCACAGAGCCTGACACATAGTAAGAACTCAAATATGTATTGATTTGAGCTAACCTGGTTAATATTTGCTCATCTCTCCAGGCATATTGGTGTGCTATTGTTTAAAGTCTCAGATAAAAAATGGCCACAGGATATCTCTTAATTCTATTTTACAGCTCTTAAGTAGAGGATTTGTAAATTTGATCATGAAGATATTGAAGCAAATAGCAATAGTAGAAAAAAATGTTCTTTTCCTGCTATTATTGTGTTAAAGTAATCATGCAGTAGGAGGTAAAAAGGCAGATTTATGAAAGGAAATGAAAATATTTAATATGTTCATTAATGTCTATAGAATTTAAATTGTTAACATTAAATGGAATCTGATTGTGTAAAAAAGTGGAATCAGCTACTTCTTAGATGTCAAGGTTTACTAACAGCTGGTGTAGGTACCAGTACAAATTTTATTCAATAGATGAATGTGAATGCATGAATGTGAGGGGAAGGTATTGCATTTTGTTCTCTGTTCCATCTACCCGAGTGAAACAAGTTCCCAGAAACAGAATACCGGTGTTGAAATTAAGTCTACATGCAAGAGCTGTCTCCTTGTGAGCTGCTAGCTGGTTCTATCCATCCTGAACCTGGTTCTATCCATCCTGAACCTATTTCCAAACCAGGCCTCTATGTCTCCTGGGGAACAGTCTCCAGAGCAGGCCCGGGGATTAGCAGCATTATGGAGACTAGACTCCCACTGTAGCTCTACCTCACACTGTTCTCTCTAGTGAGGTAGTTTTTAACTGCTATGAGCTATTCACTAATGTATTCATTTATCTACTATTTGTCAAGCACTGTATAGTATGATTGACATTATGCTATGGACCTTTACAAATTCAAAACAATACATAAGGCATTTTCTATGGTATTAGAGATATGATAATAAATTTACTTGCTTAGTGTTTTCCAATGGACAAGATAATGTATGCATCTAACTTTCATTAGCCAACATTGCCAGGGTAGAGGTGGCATTTTACAGATGAGGAAAGTCAGACTTAGACCATTTAAAGGATGTGTCCTAGGGGTGCCTATGTGGCTCAGTCGGTTAAATGTCGTACTTGATTTCGGATTAGGTCTTGATCTCACAGTTCGTAGATTGAGCCCTGAATGAAGCTCTGCGCTGACAGCACGGAGCCTGCTTGGGATTCTCTCTCTCTCTGTCTCTCTCTGCCCCTCTCCTGCTTGTTCTCTCTCTCTCTCTCTCTCAAAATAAATAAATAAACTTTAAAAAATTTAAAAAAATAAAGGATGTATGCTAGGTAGCAGGCCAGCTGGTGCCAAATATGCGTTCAAATTCAGGTAGTCTAACTGTATTTAGAGCATGTTTTCTGTACACAAGGCACAGAACCTAGCAATAGCTGGTGCTCAATAATATCCATTGATTTGAAAACAAGAACACAATTACTAAAATTTGAGGATGTTTATAACACTGAGTGAATGTTACAAAATAAATGTGTCTCTGGATCCCAGCTATGGAATTTGAGATCTGTAACATGGCAAGATAGTCTATCAGGCCTCAGAAAAGGAATATGGGGAAAGTGTCTGTGGGCCAACAGTGTCCGTACAGGTCTTTGCTTTGTTTTAACACTTAAAAAAAAAAAAAAATGCAGTTAGTTGAGTTAAAAATGTAGTTAGTCCCCTTATCACTTATCATCTTTTGTTGCTACTTTTTCTTCCTTTTGTTCACATGTTATTTTGCCTACTTTCCTTGATAATTTTTGGTCTTAGTTCCAAAAGGAAAGAGAATTAACATTTAAAAAAAAAATAAGAAGATGCAAGATGTAAAATTTCTTCAGATGCTTCTTACCTCAGTGGCTATCCATGTCTTGTGTGAAGAAATCAGGTCTGTGGGAGGCCATGTTCTTAAGTATTTTTGATTGGATGAGCTATTCACAATACAGACATTTAAGAAAGTAATAGTGTTAAATGCAACACATATATTTGCATTACACAAAGTTTAAAATTAAAATTTCTCTAGTTTAGTTTTAGTCTTAGGTTTTGAAATGTCATTTTCCCTGGAGAGGTAGAAATGGCATCTTGAAGGGAAATTACTTCACAGAAGCTATGTAACTTAATTGGATTTAGTCCTAATAATGTGTGACATGAAAAGGTTAATTTGAAACGTTGAGAAGCAGTGAATTCCTTGGATGATTCACCAAATATTAGCTTTACTTTACAAATTATTGTGCCATACTGTCTTTCTTGCCCAAGGGTCATCTGGTACTGAAGCTCAGGCTGTCGGGGATAAAATAATGAAATGAAACAATTTCACATAAAAAGGAACAAAATTCCACATTCAAATGCCTGTTAAACATAAATTAAACTGCGATTTTGCAAATTTTTTCATTACTTTCTGGTTTTAGTATATACCCTCTGTTTCAGAGCATTTTCAAAATTCAATGCCCTGAACCTTACATACTTTAGTTAGTAATCCAACAAAAACCAGAATAATTAGATTTAACATGCTAAGAACACTTTTAACTTGCTTTTTTCATTGTAGTGAATTCTTTTTTGATTTAGCTTTTTGGATTATTCCTGCATGTGGTTTTGAAATACTTCCTTTAGTACATTTAGCCATATATTCTGGAGCCAATAAAATAAACTGAAATGTTGAATACTCCTGGTCAGAATTTAGATATGTTTTAGTGGTATTAAAATAAAATAAAATAAAATAACTATCTTTGATGTTAGACTTATTAGAATTGTTACACAATTCACCAGTTATCTTCCCAGTAGTAAGTCATCTCAAAATTAAAATAGTTTCAAGGCCAAAACTTCAATATCATTATATTAATTAATTCACCTGTCAAATACTGATTAAATAAATCTTAGGTAGTCACAAAAGCACACAGTTTTATACTGATTATCAGCATAAAACTCTACTAATAGCTACAGTGAATATTAGCAGTACCAGATAGGAGACTGTAGATACATATGTACATAATATTATATACATAGATTTAGCAGTATCAGATGGGTTAGTGCTTTCTGTATTGCAAGAATTTTCTTCAGAATATTCACAAATTCAAACCAATTTCTTTAACAAAATACATTCCTTCACAACTATTTAAAATAGTAAAGAATGTGAGCTCTTGACTCCTGTGAAGTACAAAGGGAAAATAGTTACCGGTTTCAGAGAGACTCAGCTCTTACCTGGAAAAGCCGAGATGATGGATTGCTTAGAGCAATAACACACCGGTATTATTATTAGTTAGTGAGCCGGCAAAATGTAAACACAGGCTTCAACTCTGCCATCTGTGTAATTATGGGCAGCTCCATTAACATAGATAAAGGGGGCATAACACTGTAATAATTATGTTTAATAATGCTTTTTAGTTATAGAATGATCACCATTGAAGACCATAGCAGCATCTACTGAGTAATAAAGAAAGATGGAAACCAGAAGCTCTGAGAATGCATAAGAAAAAGATGAAACTGAAATGTGCTCAGAAATACTTTTCATACTGACCTTGTAAACCACAATATGGTTTATATTTCTTCTCAGAACTGTAGCGTTTCCAAAAGGCAGTTCTATCGCCATTGGAATCACCTACTATGCAGGTGACCTCGTAAGGCAGCATCAGCTGATGGAATGTCTGGCTTTGTTCACTTAGAGATGTTTTAAAATTTCATCAGTTTGGGTGAACTTTGCCATCCTTTAGCAACTACTTCTCTCCTGTTCACATTTTCCTAGATTAAATGAGGCTAAAGACTTTAAAAATAGGTGCTTTTTTTCTCATCTGGTTTGGATTTATTGTGTAAAGTGAAAAACAATTTAAGCATGCATTATACATGCATTTGGCTACTAATGTGTGAAGCAAAGGCTTCATCTTTTATTTATAATTTGTTGTGATGAAAGGCCTGATTCAAAATACAAATATAGCCACAGAGCCACTGTTCAAAAATGATATCTGATTTTTTATGACATTTTGTTTCTATAAAAGAGGGCTGGTGTCATTTAAGAAATCTTCTTTTTCCTTTTTTTACATACTGAAGCCTAGGGAAAAATCTATTTCGTTTAATGGTCAACCTTAGTTATTATTTATATTCTTTTTGACTGTCTATGCTCCCTCTGGTGGATAATATTACATAAGAAAATTTTCCATTTATTTACCCTTTTATCTCCTCTAGGCCCTATATATCCAACACAGTAATATTATACCTGACTAATCTAAAACTCTGCACCTAAGTGATACATTCTATCATGTTCCTTTTATTACACAGCACTGTAACAGTGTAGAATTTCCCCACCATAATTTTTGAAAGCTAAATGAATGATAGCACAATTAACTATGTGTTAAATATCTATAATTAATGGCAATAACAAAAAGTTTTTTATGCTCATGAGACAATTTACGTGTCATGGGCATGCCAGAATCTTTCATTATGAATACGTAGGATATATTTGTTCCATTGTAAACAATAAAATAGTACAATTAATTTTATTATATCACCTCATTATTTTTGAGTATGCTGAAAGCACTTTGAAAATTATACAACATTTAGCCACTAGTACTAGACAAAAAAGGAAGGACCTGGCTTTTCTGTTTAACGCACTTCTTAATTTTAAATAAAGCATATTAAAAAAAAAAAAACTATTGGATTTGAGCCCTAAAGTTACCAGGGTTAATTGCTCAGAATTCCACAATTTCATAAGTAAATGTCACTATTTTTAGAAAACAATGTTTTATTCCTGGTCCCCCTCTACCAACCTTGCAAAAGATTCTTCAAAAAAGACCTCCAATATAACCTTGTTTTCGCTTGAATAGAATGAGCAAGATAACAAGCACAAATCTAAGAATTATTACTCATAGAATAAAAGTCATTAATTATAAAATTAATCTAGAGCAGTAATTTTCATGGGATTTTCAGAGCCCAGTTCTGAAAATCCCACTCTCCCCACCTGAACACATGGACACCTGATTCGAGCACCAGGAGTCTAGAGCAGGGAGTCCATTTTTTCCTCCCTCCAGATTATTATATATACAAATTGTCAACTGGAGTTGTTAAAGACTTTGCATACATATTGAAAACTAGACATGTAAACAACAGTAAATTGCTGTCTATATTCTTCAATCTCTAAATTACATTTTGGAATTAAGATTTTATGTTATGTTATTTTTTTAAGTTTTTTATTTTTATTTATTTTGAGAAAGACAGAGACAGCACCAGTAGGGGAGGGACAGAGAGAGGGAGACAGAAACTATCAAGCAGGCTCGTGCTGCCAGCACAGAGTCCAGTGCAGAGCTCAAACTCACTAAACCGTGATATCATGACCTGAGCCAAAACCAAGAGTTGGGTTTAACCGACTGAGCCACCCAGGTGCCCCTGGGATTAAGATTTCAAATTTACACAACCCTAGATGTTACTTGACAATGAAGGCAAAATATTTGATATATTCTGCCCATTATTCTCCATATTGATCAACCCAAACATTGATCAGCTTAAACTTTGCATCCAGCCCTGAAAGCCTTAGTTTCATTTAGGTCACTATTCCACTATTTCTCTTCCCATTCCCATAATTAACCCATTGCTGAACATAACAAAGAGAAGTTGTTCTGAATTTGTTTTTAAGAATTTCCTGTGATTAGAGAGGTGTGATGACCCTGCATGTAAGCAGTAGAAAAAAAGAGTTCTTGATAAAGCTTCCAGGCTTCCTGCTACTTTTTCACTGCCCAATTATTCCCTATAATGAGTCCATTCAGTTCAGCTGTACTCCTAATATTTTTGTTGTACAAAATCATAACACTTTGGTTGGAGGTTGATAAAGTTCAGTGGATGGAAATATCGTGCATCTAAATGAACATATTCTTCTTAGCTCATTCTCCATAGGTACGTCTCGGGCTACATATTTCAACATTCATTTCTCCAGTCATCAGACATTTCATGATTATCTAATCTTTGAGACTCTGTGCTGGGATTACAAAGACCAAAAAAAAAAAAAAAAAAAAAAGGCAGGGGGAGTGGACAGGGAGATTTCCTCATGAAAAGTCTGAACAGTAATATGGGAGGCATAATTACAATGGGATTAGAACTTCAAACAAGCATGGGCTTCTGAAGTTGGAAAATGACCTAACTGTAGCACAGATTAGCATCCAGAAAAGGGCAACTCACTAAATATTAGTTGAATGAATAAATATATCATGATACTTTTCTGGAATTCTAGCCAATGTATATAAGACATTAAGTTGAAAAAGTAGGGGCGCCTGGATGGCGCAGTCGGTTAAGCGTCCGACTTCAGCCAGGTCACGATCTCACGGTCCGTGAGTTCGAGCCCCACGTCGGGCTCTGGGCTGATGGCTCAGAGCCTGGAGCCTGTTTCTGATTCTGTGTCTCCCTCTCTCTCTGCCCCTCCCCCGTTCATGCTCTGTCTCTCTGTCCCAAAAATAAAATAAAACGTTGAAAAAAAAAAATTAAAAAAAAAAAAAAAGTTGAAAAAGTAATACTTTTTTTTTTTTTTTTTTTTTGCAGTGACTGATACAATAATGTTTACTTGCTGGCGATATAGTATATACCACGAATACTCAAGAAAATAATTTGAAGATGCTTAGTATGCAAAGAATAACTCATTAAGAAGATCAGATATGTGAAAGATTTGAAAACCAATAGCTTTCCAGTATGATAATGATCACTTACAAGATATAATGAAAGAAAAATACATCATCCCAAATAATAACAAAATACTATCAAGGGACATACCTTAAGAAGAAATATCATAATTCACATCAATTAAATTATAAAACTTTACTGGAAAAATGTTCTGATGTATAGAGACATAAAATTTTTCTTATAAGAATATTTTAAAGATGTCAGTTCTTCCCAGATTAATTTATATACTTTTGTTCTAGGTGAAAATAACAGCAGGATCATTTTAGGACCTTGAAATAAAGATTTAAATATTTATTTGGAATGATATTGAATGAGAGAAGCTAATTTTTTTTCTTTTTTCTTTTTAAGAGAGGAAAAATTGAAAACTAAAAAAAAATTTGTCTAGATTTTTAAAATGTATTACAAAACTAGAAATAATGTCATTCATTACTTTAAGAATCAATAGATAAAAAACAAAGAATTGATAAATAATTTAATCAGACCATAGTACATATGTGTGTTGTGAGTATATGTACATACAACAATATATGATATTTTAGGATTTACATATACATATGGATATGGATGGATAAATTCTTCAGTATGTGGTGTTGAGAAATGGCCTTTCTTTGGGGGGGAAGTATTAACTTAAACTTTCTCATTGCATCATATACAAAGTAAAACCCAAGTGAATCAAAAGTTAGGCATAAAAAATTCTAAATAGTATAATTTAAAAGAAAATTTAAATATTTAACATATCCAGATGAGGAAGGAATATCTAAGGATATTATGCAAAAGAAAATACAAATAAAATAATTGATAAATTTCAAAGTAAAAAGTTGTAAAGCTGTTGTATGAGAAAAACATCCAAAAGGCAAATGAGAAACTAGGAAAATATAATAAATTATATCAAGAAATTAACATGCTTTGTTATACAAAGACTTTTAACGATAAATGAAAAACATTTTCGTTCCAATAGAAAAACTGGAAAGGATGTGGGCAATTCCTACCTGAAACTATACAAATGGCCAATAAATATACTTTATAAAATATCAAACTCATTAATAAAAAATTCAAGTAAAAATAAGTTGTCATAAGTTTTTAAATTTAATTTGTTTTGGGGCGCCTGGGTGGCACAGTCGGTTAAGTGTCCGACTTCAGCCAGGTCACAATCTCGCGGTCCGGGAGTTCGAGCCCCGCGTCAGGCTCTGGGCTGATGGCTCAGAGCCTGGAGCCTGTTTCCGATTCTGTGTCTCCCTCTCTCTCTGCCCCTCCCCCGTTCATGCTCTGTCTCTCTCTGTCCCAAAAATAAATAAACGTTGAAAAAAAAAATAAATTAAAAAAAAAATAAATAAATTTAAATTGTTTTTTTTTTTTTTTGAGAGAGAGTAAGTGCATGCAGGAAGGGCAGAGAGAGAGGGAGAGAGAGAGAGAATCCCAAACAGGTTCCACACAGTCATTACAGAGCACAATGTGGGGCTTGAACTCACGAACTATAAGATCATGACCTGAGCTGAGAGGAACAGTCAGTTACTTATCTGACTGAGCCATCCAGGTGCCCCTGTTGTAAGTTTTTAAAATGCTGAAATACATAATGGTGCTGAATATATGCTTAGACTGTTTTATATGCTGCTGGTCACAGTCTAAATGGAAATAACATTTCTTGCAAACAGTTTCTATATTTATTCAAATACCTTTATTTTACATGATTTAATGGGGAAAAATATAAACAGCCTAGATATCCAATTATAAGGGAATGTATATATAACTTTTTGGCATCTATATAATGGAACATTATACCATTAGTAAGAAATTAGCTTTTAAAAAAGAGCATTTATTATTATTTTCTGAATCAGAAGTAACAATAATATTATGGAAAATCAGAAAATACTGAAAAAAATAACAACAAAAAAAAGATTATCTGTAGCCAAACTACACACAGAAAACTTTGCGTGCAATTTTTTTCTAGCTTTACTTAAACTGTATATACCATATATTTAACTTTGAATCAATCTTTTTAAAAATTATTTTACCTGAGGTGATTGTGTGTGTGAGTGTGGGTGTGTTTGTGTGTGTGTGTGTGTTGCAGAGAAAGCAAGAGTAACAGGTAGAGAGAATGAGAAAGCTAGAAGGGAGGGGAGAGAGAGAGAATGAGAATTCCTTGAAAAAAAAAGATTTTAGGAAACACATTGTTGACTTACTGCCCTTTGACCTACTACAGTTTTAAGTTTATTTACGTATTTATTTATTTAATCTCTATACCCAACGTGGGGCTTGAACTCATAACCCTGAGATCAAGAGTCACATGCTCTTTTGACTAAGCCAGCCAGGCAACCCTACTACAGCTTTTTTAAAAATAGTAACTGGGGGCACCTGGGTGACTCAGTTAGTTGAGCTTAGGCTTAGGTCATGGTCTTGTGTGGGTTTGAGCCCTGCGTTGGGCTCTGTACTGACAGCTCAGAGCCTGGAGCCTGCTTCAGATTCTGTGTCTCCCTCTCTCTGCCCCTCCCCCACTCACATTCTGTCTCTGTCTCTCTAAAAAAAATGAATAAACTTAAATTTTTTTTTAAATAGTGACTGAAATAGGAGTACCTACATGTCATGGATTATTTGCAATGATGGCCACTAACAATTCCTTCCCTCTATATGTATGCCCCTCCTTCCATCAAGAGCCCAAAAATTTTCTTCTACCCTTAAATCTGGACTGGTTCTATGATTTGCTTTGGCTAGTAGACTGTGTGAAAGTAATGTTTGACTTCTGGACCTAGGTGTCAATAAACTTTGCAGCTTCTGTTTCTTCATTCTTTTGGAAGCTAGCCATCATGTAGAGAATTCCAAATGTCCTGGGGCGCCTGGGTGGCTCAGTCGGTTGGGCGTCCAACTTCAGCTCAAGTCATAATCTCGTGGTCCTTGAGTTCAAGCCCAGCGTCAGGCTCTGTGCTGACAGCTCAGAGCCTGGAGCCTGTTTCAGATTCTGTGTCTCCCTCTCTCTCTGACCTTCCCCCATTCATGCTCTGTCTCTCTCTGTCTCAAAAATGAATAAACGTTAAAAAAAAAAAAAATTAAGAATTCCAAATGTCTAACTAGAAAAAGTTTATGGGGAGAAACAGAAGGGTCCTGGAGGAATTATAAAGAGAAGAGAGGCCAAGTCAATCCCCAGTCATTCTAGCCACCCCAGCTGAGTGACAAATTTCTAGATGAGGCCATCTTGGATCTTTCTAGCCCCAGTGGAGCTGTCCCAGATAAGATCACTCAGAGCAGGGACTAGCTCTCCCTATGGAAACTGATCATATGGCAGTTGTCTGCCATTGTGTTGGTGTTGTAGCCTTTACATATTGGGATGATTTGTTATGCAGTAGTAAGTTAATTGAAATGCTGTATGAAACAGATCTAGCTAATGGTGAGAGAGGCTTCTGAGACACAAAGCCTGTGGGCATGTCCCTCTTTCTTTTCCCTTTTCTTGTTCTTTCCTGACACGTGGCAGCTACAGATGTGGCAGCCACCATATGACGGCAAGGTGACAAACATGAGGATGAAGTTCTGTGTACTAGGAACAGCAAGAGTAACTATGTCTGTCTCACATCTGCCTATCCCTGGAATTCTTGGAGGTGGATAAGCACTTACATGTTTTGAATGCTAAGCTTATTTGTTAGGTTTGCTGTCCCTTCCAGCTGAATGTAATTCATCCTGACTCTGCAGAGTTTTAAATTTTTGGTAAAATTTCAAGACATAAAAAAATTACTTATTATATAATTGTATGTGGCAGAATCAGGTTTCAAACATGATTGTCTTAACAATAAGAAAATTCTATCATCTATCTATCTATCTATCTATCTATCTATCATCTACCTATTATCTATTTATCTACCTATCTATCCATCTATCCATGCCTCTATGTCTATCCAACCATCAATCACGAATGAATAAATGAATAAAAATTGAAATGCAATGCATCAAATGTCACTTACAACTTTTGTAATTAGTGGTTCATTCACTTAATCACTTAATTCAACTCACTGAGCGTTGTTTTCTCCAGCCATAAAACAGAACCAAGCAGTGTATCTATTTTGCAGTGTTGTTGGGAGGTAGAGAGAATGTATGTAAGACGCTTAGATTTGTGCTCATTCTAAATAAGTGCTGAAGAAATGTCAGCTAGAATTGTTTCTATTAAGTTTTCATTTTTATTTATCTATGTTTTGCTTCTTTAATTTTCTACAATGAGAATAGTTGGTTTTATAATCAGAGAACAAAACAAAGCAAAAAGAGTCATGTAGACAAATCTCTGGATGGTACTTATACAGTATTAAGCTCCAAAACAAATAGAAAGTTCTATGGAGCAGAGGTTGAGTTTCAAAGTTTTGTGGCTTAGAAATAAGGTCTGCTAGAATCATTTCATCCACTACCTGAAATATTTATTGGTATTATTTAAATATTTTGTTTAATATTGAATGCAAAAATGAATCTTTATGGCTACATGGATCTTTATGTTATGCTCCTCTACCTATCCTTGACTAAACTGGTGTACTTGCAAATTGCCACAAAACCCCACCCAGTAAAGCCTGTATTGTTTCTAGATGGGTGGTTCACAAAACATCAAGTTGAACTTGTCTGAGATTTTTCTGAACATATGGCAAAGAGGTGGGAGCTAACACTTTTAGTTACTTATACTCACTGGATTTGCCTAGACTGATATTTCTGGAACTTTAATATTACTCAAAATAAAGTAGAGAAAACAGCACAAGGAATTTGATTATTTCTGACTGGTGGTTGATCCCCAGTGTTGATGGAAATCTGGCAATTATACCAGGAGAGACTGATGGCTTTGGATGCTTGGATTTTAAGTGATTTCATCACTCGAAGGTGGATGTTCCAATTTCAGGTCTGCTACTGTCTGGCTTCCTATTATTATCACATTGTCCTGTTTTTTTTTAATGTGTAAAATGGGGTTATAATGCCAAACTTTTCCTTGTTTCTCTCTCTTTCAGGGTATTTCAGGTTTTGAAATTCTTTAAGGTGAAGTAACAGTGCATATATCCAGATAAAATAATAATATGTAACTAAGAGAATCACTGCAGAGGAAATACTGAAATGAGAAATAAAATGAAACTAGAAGGGAGTAGTAAAATGTTTGCCAAGAGATACTGTGCAATGGTTGGATATGAGCCATGATTTTGACTCTGTGTTCTCTAGCATCCAACAAAAAAGAAAAAACAATATGGGTTACACAATTCAGAGGGTCAATAAGGTAGAGCTGACCATATCAATAGCCATACGAAACCAAAAACAAAAGAGTTGCTCTAGGGACACTATGCTCCTGGGAACTTCTTAACACTTTCATAAGGTAATTTCTTTTTTTTCTTTTCTTTCTCTTTCTTTCTTTCCTTCCTTCCATTCTTTCTTTCCTTCCATTCTTTCTTTTTCTTCCTTCCTTCCTTCCTTCCTTCCTTCCTTCCTTCCTTCCTTCCTTCTCCTTTCTTTGCTTCTTTCTTTCTTTATTTCTTTCATGTGTGAGAGAGAGACAGAGAAAGAGAGGGAGAGAGAGAATCCTAAACAGACTCCACCCTCAGTCGGGAGCCAGACTTGGGGCTTGATCTCACGACCGTGAGATCATGACCTGAGCCAAAATCAAGAGTCGGATGCTTAACCAACTGAGCCACTCAGGGGTCCCCTTGGGGCAATTTCTTATAAAAATTCCTCAAAATAGACCAATGAGAGAACATCAAAGTATAGTTTTTGTATGAGCAATCTAGATAGTACAAGAACACTGCAAATTCAGCTACAAGTTTTCTGATGATCTGATTTCATCCAGGGATTCACACTGAAGCACTTCAAGAGACATGGAAGGATTGCACAACTTTTAAGCAGTCTTCAGTCAGTCATGTTTCTTTCAAATGAGCCTTTGTTAGGAACTGAATTGCAGTTGCATGTGTTGCCAGTTACATTTCAAATTAATTGCCAGTTAAGTTTCAGTGGAGCTGGCAAGCAGAATGACATTCTCCTGCGACAGAGGAGCCTAACAAGGTAGATGCCAGAGCAGAATCCCCCTACCTCTTCATGCAGGTGGGCTGGGCCAGGATTCTCCTCTTGAACAGGAGCCATGAAATGAGGTTGTTCAACAAAACAGAAAAAAAAAAATTAAAATAAAATAATAAGTGGAAAAACAGACATTTAAAGTAGACAAAGTCTAAAAACAAAAGAAGCAGAAATAGAATATAATTTTAGTGTAAGAGAATTTATTCCAAGGACAAAATATTAACTTCAAAATCTAGAAAAATCAATTGAGAAAACTAAATAAACTTGAAAATAAACAGATTCAAGATAAGGAGCTAGGTCTAAAAAGTAAAAAGTTAAGAGAGATTATTAAGACTAAAAGAAGTTTTTAAGTATATAAAATAAAGTTAAATTTTTATTAAAAATGTAAAGATAAAATTTTAAGTTAAAGGAAAATAAGAGCCAGAAAATCTAAAATATAAAAACAAAATAGAAAAAAAAAAATTGGGACTACACATCATATAAGTTATTAGCAAAATAAGTTTTAGGTCAGTGTTGAGGTGATGAACCACAAAAATCAATTTGTAGTAAAGGCAGAAAACTAAACCATGCAATAGGTGGAGTAGGAAGAGTGCCTCATAAGGAAAAGTTTTAATTGCAGGTGACTTAAGAGTCAACTCATGGGAAGGGCTCCTGGGTGGCTCAGCAGATTGATTTCCTGGTTCCTAAGTGTGAGCCCCACCCACATTCAGCTAGGAGCCCTCTTCAGACCCTCTGTCTCCCTCTCTGCCCCTCCCCCACTTGCACTCTCTCTCAAAAAAAAAAAAAAAAAATTAAAAAAAAAAGAGCTCATGAGGAAGTATGTCTTTCCTCAAAGAGCAGAGCTACGCAAATTCCTTAGCCTGTTTTTAGTAAAGGACCTCACTTCTGTTAGAAACTTTCACAATTATAAACAAAATTGGGACAAACATTTGTGTATCTATATCTCTACACTTGTTTTCTTTTTTATCATTTTTTAAGGAAAAAATTCTGAAAGTTTAGGTGACTAAAGAATATACACATTAAAAAAAATTTTTTTTCATGATATATAATGTCAACTTGTCCTCCTGCGGCTGGTAGCAATTTATAGTTAAACAGTGCAAAAACTATCTTTTTTACTTCCACTTTGTCTAACCCTGGTATTATCACACTGTTTACTTTGCTAATCTGAAAGTTGAAAAATATCTTGTTTTAAATTGTGCATCTTTGATTGTCATTGAGATTGAACCAAATTCTTCTGAAAGGAAAATTTATTGAGAACTCTTTCTTCTGTCAGCTCATCTTGATATAAATAGACTAGAATACTATAATTCTCACAAGGCAGAAAACTTAACTGGCAAATGACTTCAGAATAGACACTAACTACAAAACGTGTTTGTTCATATCCCTTTTGTTAAACAGGCCTTTCCCGAGCTTCCTGCTTACCAGTTAGCTCTCAAATCTGGCTTGATTCCTAAGAAAATGGAAATAATGATTAATTAATGACAATAGTTCCTTGAATTCCCAACATTATTTGGTAAAAAAAAAAAAAAAGTGCTGAAATGACTCTTAGGAGCTTTCAGGTAGTTTAATTAAAATAAGAAATCAAACAATAAATTAAACCAAAACTGCCCTGTTGAACACTCAAGAATAGTTGTCTCATAACAGAGCTGTCTTATCAACTTTTTGTATTTTTTAGTATTATCTGAACTTGAATTAAAATAAAGTAACATAAAATTAATATGATATTTAAATTGCAGAAATATCCTATGTAATTCAAATTTCATTTATTTCCTGAATACAGTTTACAGACTACACATTTATATCATTATTTAATGTGTATGGAATCTTCGTTGGTTGGCTTTTAAAAATGTTTTCTTACTGCCCATTTAGAAGATATTGAATATTCAGAAGATAGAGTCAATGTTCTAAGGTGAGTGAACAGGAAAATTCCATCTGCTTATTAAGAAATATTGACATCTTTTACAAAAATAGTTTCAATATTGAAAAGGAAGACAGATGTTCTCATTTTAAAATGAAATTTCAGATGGCAACGTATGAAACTACAGGAAAGGATTTAAATTTCTCAGGGAAAATAAAAATTACAAAACATTTAGTCAAAAAATTCAAGTAGATTACACTTCCATGGCAATTGCTCAAAATGTAAATCAAAGACTTTACTTTCAGCAAAATGTTTCACTGTTGGAGCAGAGAAACCCGTCCCAGGATCAGATGCCTGAAATAATGAATTAATGTGAAAATGTTTTAAAAAATCATTGCTGATGTGGGAGTAAATTAAGAAAAACCATCAGAGGGCAAAATCAACAACAGCAAAAAATACCCCACATATCCAGAACGGTGAGCAAGCACTGAACTCAGTGTTTGCCTGGAGAGCACCTGCTGGTTGCTAGTAACCTTGAGCCTGGATTTTTTTTTTTTTAATTTTATGTTTGTTTATTTATTTATTTTGAGAGAGAGAGAGAGAGAGAGAGCATGCACGTGTGCTCACAAGTAGGGAAGCAGCAGAGAGAAGAGACAGAATCCCAAGCGGGCCCTGCGCGATCAGCGCAGAGCCTGACGTGGGGCTCAAACTCGGGAACTGAGAGATCATGACCTGACCTGAGATCAAGAATCAGACGCTTAACTGACTGAGCCACCCAGGTGCCCCAAATCCGGTGTACCCACACAGGCTGGAGGCAAACCATGGGCCTGAATTTCATAGAAGGCTGAGTCAGAGATAACCTCAAAAACCTGAGAGCCTAGTTCCCAGAGGACAATACCCTCAGTGATTGAACTTGAGAGGAAATCCTCTTGCAGAGGAAGATGTTAAGAATACTTGCCCATCTAGCCTTGGGTGTTATATTTGTTTGTTTGCTTGCTTTAATATTTTATAATACTTCATCATCTTGGAGTCTTGCTGATCCCACAGACTTCCCTTCCCAGAGCTACCTAATTCCTAGAGCAAATGACTTGCCCATGAGCATGCCTTTCATATGCAAGTCAATTAATCCTGAGTCCATAACCTCAACCACCTCTTTTATGTAACTGTCACACACCAAAACAAGATCCTCCCCCCCCCTTAAACGACCCCAAGACCAGGTATTCAACAATGAGGGACCACCCTTATAGTTCAGTGCCCACCAAAATGATTCAGACTATGTAATCTTAAGCTTGCTCAACCTGCCTACCCAGTCTTACTCCTTCCTTCTTGTAAAAATCAGGATAAAGCCTCTGCTCATGCTTTTCCCTTGCTCTTTCTGCTTCCTCACCAACCCTGGTGACTCCCCACATGGCTCTGTGTGGCACAGCATGCCCCATTCTCTGGGGAATTATCAGTAATAAAGTCCTTCAAGGCAATGATCTCCATGTCTGTCATCTTACCATACCTGATTAAAATAAACCCTAAGTACACATTAAAACACATTAGCTTTGCATGGAACAGAATTAAAAACAAACATAAAAACGACAAAAATCTTTTAAGAGTTTCTAACCAGAATATTTAACATACATGGATCTGGAGCATGAATTCACACTACTGTGTGGCTTTAAAACCCAAGCCAATAATTAACTTAAAATGGTTCTGGATTTTTAGTGGCCCCAAGAGCCTGACAAAAGAAAACACAGATGTGTTATATGGAAAGGAACTTTAAAAACAGCTTTCAAACATTTCTCAGAGTTCCAATCAATATCATCTCCCAATGAAATGTCATTAAAAACATGAATAAGACATAAGCAAAGTTACCCCCCCAAAAAAAAAACAAAAACCTTATGAACCTTAAACAACCTGATTGATGGATAACACATTACACAGTTGAAGAAAAAATTACTCAATGGAAGGTTGATGCAAAGAAATTATCCAGGATCAGCAAGGAGAGAAAAGGACATGAAAATATGAAAGAGAGGACAGAGGGAAGAATTCTCAGATACTCCTAATGATAGTTTCAGAAAAATAAAGTACAAAGGATGGTGAAAATGATACATTTAAAGAGATAATTGCCATTTCAGACTTTATGAAAGCATCAATACACCAGTATCAAATTCAGAAAAAAATGAATCCAGGGGCTCCTGTGTGGCTCAGTGTGTTAAGCTTCCAAATTCGCTTCAGGTCATGATCTTGCAGTTCAAATCATGAGTTTGAGCCCCACATAGGGCTCTGTGTTGACAGCTCAGAGCCTGGAGCCTGCTTTGGATTCTGTGTCCTCTCTCTCTGTCCCTCCCCTATTTGCATTCTTTCTCTCTCTCTCTCAAAAATAAACATTTAAAAAAACAAAAAGAAAATTCAATGAATCCCAAGGAGGTAAATAAAAACAAATACACCCCTACACACAGGGAAATGAAAACATTAATGAAAAAAGGAGTTACTGAAAGCATCAGAAAGTAGAACAGAGTAATCACAAAGGAAGAACAATTAGATTAAAATTAGATTTCTCAACAGCTGAAAATGAAACCAGAAAACAATGTAATAATATATTCTAAGTACTAAAAGAAAATAATGTTGCCGTAGAATTATATATTAAACAGAACTTTCTTTCACAAAGGAGATGTACATAGGTATTTCACATAAGAAAAAGAATACAAGAGACTAGTTATTGATAGTCTTATCTATTTTAGAATGTAAATCTTGCAATCAGGTTAAGCTCTCCTTTCCCCAGAGTCCAGTCTAGTGGCTTGGGACTTGTGCTTAATGGTGGGAATGGAGCAAACTCTCTCACGACCTTGTCCTCTTTCAAGCTCTTAGTCCTCTCGTGTGGAGGCAGAGAGGGAAAAGACTCAAAATGTATTTCCATGTGCAACTACCTATGGATAATTGGCCAATGTTTATTAGTTGAAAATGCTCTTCCATGCTCTTTGCCATGGTGATTTGTTCTTCCCTTTCTGTCAGTTGTAGCTACTTCTCTGTGGTAGGCATCCAAATGTTTGTTTTCTAATGGGCAGGTGTTCATTGGTTCTATGAAGAGCCCTAGTGGATTCTTGCCCTTTATGGTGCCATGGCTTGGAAGAGTCAGCTGAGGCTGAACCACTAACTATGCCCATTTTGGCTGTGGGGATTTCACTTTATTAGCTCTTGCAATTGGGGATTACTGTTCTAGTTGGTAGCTCTCTTGAAGAGTACTAGCAAAATCACTCAGTTTCTAACTTACACTCATTGTGCTTGTGGGAAACAGATATCCTTGCCAAACCATATGGTGGGAATACAGGCAGTGCCCCCCCTGTAAGTTGTCTCTCCTCATCTCTCTTGCCTCTCTCTTCTCTTGTCAGTAGCTTTCAGTTTAGGGCAGCAAGTACCCTGCTGGTTCTGTAGCTTAGAAAATTTTACCAAGGATGATCAGTAGTCGGAACGTAGTGGAAGAGGTGGTGGTTCTGACATCCTCAACCATGGAGGATCAGAAAGAATATTTTGAATGTTCTTCCTCACCTACAGGAGGAGTATGGGAAGCTGCTCCACAAACTCTCATTCTCTTCACAGATGACTTCTAGCCTTCCTTCTTCATGTATAGTTTAGGGGAAGTGGAGACATGGATGGTTCCAGCTGTGTTGAAATAGTGCCTTTCAGAAATCCTCTCTTCAGAGTGGTTGGTCCCACAGCTGGTAGCTTTTGATTTTAGAATTTGAAATTACTTGATATCAGAATGTGCTTCTGGGCACCAATTCTGGGAAAACAAGAAAATACGCTTGCGTTACTTGGTGTCAGACTATATAGACCCTTAGGCATTAATTCTAGGACAGTAAGAAAGTTTTCCATTGGTACGCTACCGCATCAGGTTATAATAACATAATTTATCATCAAAGATAAAAATTGACCTCTGCATAAATGTTACCCAAACACCATTGAAGACCATTGAATTCTCTACACTATATGTAAAAAGTAATGTTTGTAATAAAACAATAAAGTCTTAAAATATGGACAACTGTGGTTGTTGGAGACAACATCAAACCGTAAATAGCATTAGAAATAAACAATGAAGGTTAAGTATGTAAAATATAGGTATGAAAGCACTTTGGTTAGCCTAATTGTCCAAAATGAATAGTACATAGAGCTACTCAACATGAGAACTTTAGGGGGCTAATTTCCTATATAAATTCAATTTCATAATTTTGAAACTTATTCTGAGTCCTAAACTACATTGGACTTGGAAGAAAAATTCATTTTCTATTCTCATTTCCATTCCATTTCTCAATCAGCTTAGTAAAATGATAATATAATTTTTGAGTGACTATGCAAAATATTTTAATCTAGTCTTCTAAAAATTAGTACAAGAAAAAGGCAAGTTCTTTTCACACAGAATATTCAGTGAAAAGTATAAGTTAGTGAAAAACTACTTGAAGTCCTTGCCTTCTCATCTGATGGCCAAATATTAGTGGGATTTGTTTTCTATTTGATGTTTATTTCTTAAATTTTTTTTTTTAACGTTTTTTATTTATTTTTGAGACAGGGAGAGACAGAGCATGAACAGGGGAGGGTCAGAGAGAGGGAGACACAGAATCCGAAACAGGCTCCAGGCTCTGAGCCGTCAGCACAGAGCCCGACGCGGGGCTCAAACTCACGGACTGTGAGATCATGACCTGAGCCGAAGTCGGCCGCTTAACCGACTGAGCCACCCAGGCGCCCCTAATGTTTATTTCTTTAAGAACTCTTACTGATTTCATACTAACAGTTAATTTCAGGTTTTGTCCTTCAAGAATGACATATCATTGAACTATTCAAATCCCTGTCACATCCAACATCTTTAAAAACCATTACAGTTTTTTTTTTTTTTTAGAAAACAATCAAACAAAAAATATAAAGAATCCTACCTTAGAAGTATACAATAATCTGGGGCACTTGCGTGGCTCAGTGGATTGAGTATCTACTTTGGCTCAGGTCAAGATCTTATGATTCCTGGGCCTACACCAGGCTCTGTGCTGACAGCTCAGAGCCTGGAGCCTGATTCAGATTCTGTGTCTCCCTCTGCCCCTCCCCTGCTCGTGCTCTGTCTCTGTCTCTCAAAAATAAATAAACATTAAAAAAAATCCTTAAAAAAAGTATGACAATAATCTTATCCATTGATAAACTAATTAATAAGCAAAAAAGTAGTTATAATAAAATGAAGATAGATTTTATACCTATGAATGAATTTAACAATACTGTAGTTGATGTAAATAAGAGAAACATCAGCTCTTGGAAACATAGCTAAAGTTTATGAATCAACTCTTGTCTGATGCAATACCTTAAGCTCTTAGGGAGATTTGATCACAAACATCTGCATCATACAAATGGCTGCCATCTGAATGAAATTTGGTAATAATTAGTCTGTCCCTAAAGTTTCCATATGACATTAAAACAAAGGGCAATACTTTTCATAAATCCACAAAGCCACATCCTGAAAAAAGATGTAATTTTTAAAGGTTTTACTTTATGGAGTATACATTCAGGATGTATTTCTGGAACTTCATTTTGGAAATATCCATTACATTATATATTATTCAAATGAAAACATACATGAAAATTCTTTCAAGTTAGTTTAAGCTTTCCCATTTCCACTGGATATTTGGCCAGATAATTGATGTGATGGAAGTCTAGATTTTAACCAGTAGGAGGTGGTTAAAACACAAGGGCTTAATTGTTCTTATTGTGAGATATGAATTATAGTCACAAGTTTGGATTGTCTTCTGAGATCTTGGTTCCTTCATTTACCAGTTCTGTTTTTTGTTTTTGTTTTTGTTTTTAAGTAATGAATTGATTAGTATAAGAAAGTATAGGCCCCCTGACCTCTTTCCCAGGTCACCTATTTCAAAGTCCTATCATTCATAGAAAGGAACTAACTCCAGTTAAAGTTCCTGAAGTTGCATTGTTCAGTTTTTAATATACAAGAGGAAAAAGCAGAATTCTTTATTGGCAAACATTATTGTTACCGATTGTCCATTCTTTTCTAGCAAACTCCAGTAGTTGCATATGATTTGTTTCATTATGCTAAGAAAAATCAGTTTAAAATTTCACTTTTGTAAGCTATTTTACCCTTTCCAATTTCCCTACTTTTGAAAAAGCTAAAATAGCAAACCTTTATGTTATTTGTGAACATACTTCTCTAATCCAATATTCAATGTGCATTAATAATGTAAGCAGATGCTTCTTGGGTCTTCTGGTGTCACCCTTTCTGCTTCTTGTAATCACATGGGATAGTCTAATGTATGATCTAACGTCGACATATGGCTTCTAATATCCTTCCCTAAAAGTAATGAGGGCTCCTTGAAGTATAGCTGACTCCACTTCAAATCAGGAAAATAAAAATGGACTTAGAAAATATCTTGATGTTATCAAAAATAAAAAAGGCTTTCAGAAATATCTGAGGTAGTATGAAAAAAGATAAAGAGGCTAGTTTGTGAGAGGGCTTACAGGGGCCCATTATATCAATTTTAACATTAAAAAGGAGAAAAAATGATGGCAGTCAATTTGAACATGTTAGTATCTTAAAGGAGACATGATTTTATGATGAAACTAAAAGTACGCAAGTTAAAAAGTGATTGTAATGCTCATGTAGGTTTCCAGTATAGGTTTTTAAAATATAGATTTTAAAGTTTCTGTCTCTTCATTTTTTCTAATGGAGATGAAATATTTGAGAGAAACATATGTAAAAGATGGAAAAAATCTTGTTTTTAATGTGGTGAAATGTATTTGAATTAATTAATAAAAATTAATGTCAGTGAATCAAAGGAAAGATCAACACCTTGTGAAAAACAGGCAAAATTAGAAGGGGGAAACTTCAGAATGCTTACATTTTAAACACACAAAAGTGAGGCCAGACAAGGATTCAGAGGGAATTTGACAAGGTAGTGTAGGTTTTAAGGAAACAATTGTGCATTTAGGTTGCCCTTGGCAACAGGAGTGTCTTATTATGCTAAGACATATTGACTATGAAGTAAATCATAATTAGAGTGGCCCTATCTCCCTTGGAGATAGGTTTGGAAAAGAATTTGGGACAGGTTTATGCCATTGACAAAAGATGAAGGCATAAGAGAGAAAATTTGAGTGATGTTCTAAAGAGAGAAGTTGAGCCCAGTTAGTATACCCACTGGGAAGGAACATGGGACTGGAGAACAGCAGGAGCTCATTTTTCTGGGTGCCTAAGGAAGGTGGCTTTGGACCCAAAGTGTTGTAGCAGTTTGGGCTGTGGGCAAATCTCCTGGCTGTCATTAACCCACAGAGTCTGAATATGTCCCTCCCATTTAGTGATTCCCCTTCTGTTATATTTCTTTCAATAACAGGAAACACAGGTAGACTTCTGTGTCTGCCATATTCCACTGAAGGCAGCATTAATTGCTAGAAAGTTCTTGCTTATATTGACCTGACATTTACCTCTCTAATTTCAACTGTTGACGTAGGTTTGCTTTAAAGTCACCTAAGGCAGTTTAAAAAACATTTTATTTTTTTTATTTTTAAATTATTTTTTTTTACGTTTATTTATTTTTGAGACAGAGAGAGAGCATGAACGGGAGAGGGTCAGAGAGAGAGGGAGACACAGAATCTGAAACAGGCTCCAGGCTCTGAGCTGTCAGCACTTAGCCCGATGCGGGGCTCGAACTCACGGACTGCGAGATCATGACCTGAGCCGAAGTCGGATGCCCAACTGACTGAGCCACCCAGGCGCCCCTAAAAAACATTTTAATCTATTCCCGAGCTTTAATTAAACTTAAGCTAATTCCTCTTACGTGTTTAACAATGATATATGTTTAAAGATACTTCGTAGTAATTATACCTCTATTATTAACCATAATAAATCATAGTATATGTCTATTATCAGTAGTAATAGTAATATTGCATTATTATTTGTAATTATGCACACATCACTTTATATTTTTATAAACAAATAGCAATAGCAGCATCCCCTGGCTGTGAATCTTTCCAGAAGAGGAGGTGTGAGGTATTGAGAGAAGATTGGTTGAACTCATCATTTGATTGATTTCAGGCTTTTTATCGTTTGTTGCTGTTAACCACCTACAGCCAAAGGATGATGTGAGACTCAGATGAGACTCAAAAGTCATGTGTCAAGCTCAAGGGAATCAGTGGCATCTAGTTTCAAACATTATGATCTGTGAAAAATCAATTTCGCCTTTTGCTGTCTTGCTTTGATTTAATCCAACTTTCTTTTTGTAGAAAAATAAGTACAACGTGGCTGGTTGAAGAGAACAATTTGCCTACGAAGTTCTCATGTTTCTTATCTTGGAAGAAAGGAATAAATAAAAGATCTGGACTTAAGTGGTAAATTTTTTTTTCTCTGTAGAGGATATACACCTAGCAATGTGAAGCCTCTAGCTACCTATTTCTCTTCCACTTATATATCAAGTTTGGTTGTCTGGCTCAGAGAAATATCAATATTGGTTGTCTCGCCCAGAGAAAGCGGGTAAAAGGAAATGAAATGAAGTTATTGATATTTTTATAAAACAGTCACTCTCTCTTTTTTCACACACAATTATAGGAAGTTCATTCAGGAATACTGTTCATTTTTGACTCCTGGAGAATTTTAAAAATGACACATGCTGTGAATGTGAGGGGAGAATGGAGTGAATGGATATAGTCTGGCAAATTTGACCCTATTGCTCATTATTTATAAGGTACACTTGTGTCTTAAAGTATACTTCAAGGTTCTCAAAAGAGAGAGTAAATAGTAACAATAATAGCACATTTCCTAAGATAAAGAGATGTTAGTACATTTGAACAATAGTTGAAATCCATGTGTTTAAATTCCTTCATTCCTTAAAGTTGAGATAATAAATAGACTTTGGAAGTCAGATTTCAGAAATGTATATTTTGCATATGTAAATAGTGTACATGATACTTTTTAGTATAAGAGAAAAGGCAAGCAATGACAGGAAAATGTCCAAGGATCTACTTGGCAGTATTTCATGAGCAATGTACAGCATCCAAATCAGCTAATGAAATGCTTCAGCTCAGTAACTGGCTGCTTACAAAGACATTTTAAGATAAATGTCAAAAGAAAGATGCTGTAAAGGGCAAATAAATTATGGAGTAAATTAGCATTAACAAGTTATGAGAAAATTAGAACATTTTCATTTTGACAAAAAAAAAAAAAAAAAAAACCCAAGATATATGTAAGAATTGTAAAGGAAACAGAATAATTCATGGTAGAAAAAATTGGTCAAATGATGTTTAGAGGGAAAAGGAGGAATATAATATGTTAATAACCTGAAGTTTATTGCAACTATAACTGTTTTTAATAGAAATGGGTCAAATTTAGAGATTGAACTAGGTAGCTCATAAAATAGCTATTGTTTTGTTAATTTATCAGTGAACCTAAGACAATTTAGAATAATTCAAAGTATATTTTGCTAAAATTATCCTATAACCCAGCATAAGTTCGGTAATTGACAAGTTCATCAATGCTGAAGGTTAGTAGAATATAATTTAATAAACTTTCTTGCTTGAACAGATTAATGCAGTTTAATAGAAAATGGTGATTCATTTTATTGTTCAGAAGTATTTAAAATTAAATCATACATCAATTTTATTTACAAAATGATCATATACACAAAAATATTGACAATTCAGGCAAACAGAAAATGATACAAATACTAATAATTCACAATCGAATCCACTTAAAATTAATTAACATCCTGTCAGTACACATGCCTTTCTCCACCAGGAAATATAACAAGACAAATTTTTGAGTTGCAAATACATTTTCTTATTTAACAGCCAATAATAGTTGTAATTAGTTCTGGGAACCATAATCAAGCAAACATGTGATTATAATTAAACATACAAATAGATAAACAAAGATACTTAAGAATCTGGTAACAGTAAATAAAGTTCTCTATTGTTGAAATATGATCATTTTCTTTGACTGTAGGTAAAATACAAATTTGAGGCCAATAGTCTTTTTCACTTTTAGATTAGGATGGAACATAGGTGGCTATTTGGAACAATTGATCCTCATATGAAAATTTGCTCAAAGACTTTGAAAGATAGGTGCACAGAACTAACAGGAGTTGATGTTGAATCCCAACAAGTAAGTTTCTTTAGTTTTTTTTGTTGTTATTGTTTATTCATTTTTTGAGAGAGAGAGAGAGAGAGAGAGAGAGAGAGAGAGAGAGAGTGTGTGTGTGTGTGTGTGTGTGCAAGTGCTAGAGGAACAGAGAGAGAAGGGGACAGAGGATCTGAAGGGAGCTCTGTGCTGACAGAGGACCCTGATGTGGGCTAGAAGTCACGACACTGGGATCAGGACCTGAGTTGAAGGAGGACGTTCAAACGATTGAGCCACCCAGGTGCCCCAAGTTTCTTCAGTTTTAAACAGGTTATATTTCCTGAAAGGTGGAGAAGGAAAGGTAAATGTGAGAAAGAGAAAAGAGCCAAAGAGGAGTGGGGGATAGACAAACAGGCAGAGGAAGTGGGGGTGGGGTGGAGTGGAGCAGGGCTGGGAAATGCAACAGTCACTGAAAACATGAGAACAATAGAGGGGGATTCAAGGGGAATTAATATCTTCTCAGTAGAGTACCATTTAATCAGAGAGCCATATGCATGGCTCTTTATTTCAAATTTCTATTTATTAGTAATTTTGATTAGAATTGAATTTGATCTGTGATTATTAAACATGAATCAGTTGAGAATAAAGTACATATATGGATATAATTGCACTTGTCACTCAATATGATTCTTCACATTGCCCTAGTTTTATGACTTAATTTTAAAGGATTTGGATTTGAATAATTAAAAATAATAAAATTAGTTACCGCTTCAATCAGTTGAAAGAAACCTGTTAGCACGACACCTGGTGGCAGTCATCTATAACGTAACAGGTGTGATCTTTATTTAGGTCCCACTTAATCTCTGCATGCTGGTTAACACGGTAAAAAAAAAAGTGATCAAAATATTCAGTGAGTATATTAGGCCTTTTTTTTTTGTTCTGCATTCAGTGTTAAATGTATACCACAGTGTGCAAGACAAGTTTCATCCCTGGATTTGAGTAAATATCTGGGAGTAGAATTGCTGTGTCATAGGTAGGGTGAGTACAGTAGACAAGCCTATTATATATACCTATTAGAGAGAAAGAAAGAGAGAGAGCAGATATATGTAGTAGACTCTACATATATGGTGGACTTTGGTAGTGGTGGGATTGGTGAGAAGTATAAGAAATACATAAAAGTACACAAACCATAAAAGAGTAGCTTAATAAATTTGTAGAAAGTGGACATACTCCCATAAGCAGCATCAAGTTAAAAAATATTAATGGAACCCCAGAAACTCTACTTATGCCCCTTCCAGTAATCAACCAACACTCCCCCCTCAATGACATATCATTTCATAATATGGATGCGACACTAATTTAATCAGAAAAATATATCTTGGTCTTCCTTCAAGCTTATGAACGGAGCTCCTCAAACCCTTATTTTTTCCAAAGTGATAAAAGCCATAAGAACATCTTGTGCTGTAATATCTAGTTCTTGCCCCTGGCTTCTGAAACAGCTCCAGAGCCATAAGGTGAAAGGAGCATTGCTCGTGGTTCATAATAGGTCCCTCTCAACCACACCTGAATTTATGTTAGTGAGGTGATTTTTGGAAAGCGCCTAAGGATTAGGGCTGGTTGGGTGTTGGGGGACCCAACCATATTATTAGTGGAACTTTCAGCCCCACCTCCCTACCCCTAGGGAGAGGTGATGGGTTGGAAGTTTACTTAATCACTAATGGCCAATGATTTAATCCATCATGTTTATGTAATAAAGCCTACATTAAAAAACAAAAAACAAATAAAAAATACCTAACCTACGGGACTCAGAGAGCTTCTGGGATGCTGAACACGTGAAGGTGCTGGAGGTATGGTTTACCCAGAGAAAGCATGCAAGCTTCATGCCCTTCCCCGCACTCTGCCCTACGAGTATCTTTTCTGTGTGGCTGTTTTTGAATTGTTTTCTTTTATAGTAAACCAGTAATCTAGTAAGAAAATTGTTTTCCCGAGTTCTGTAAGCTATTCCAGTAAAGTATCAAAACTCTAAGAGGGAGTCATGGGGATCCCCCATTGTTTGCCACCAGTCAGTAGTACAGGAGGCCTGGATCTGATTAGAGTCAGAAGTGGGGGAAGGGCAGTCCTGTGGGAGAGAGCCCTCAGCCTGTGGAAGCTGTGCTAACTCCAGGCAGTTTGTGTCAGACCTGAGTTAAATTGGAGGATACCCAGTTGGTGTTCGCCAATTGCTTGGCGTGGAAAATCCCACATATCTGGTGTCAGAAGCATTGGTAAGAGTAGAAGAAGGGAAGTGTTTCTTTTTGTGGGTATACCATAATTTATTCATTCTATTGTTGATGGATATTTAGGGTGTTTAGTGTTGACCTACTATGAATAATGTTATATCCCTTTGTATGACTTTTGATCACCATATATAAACATTTCTCTTGGGTATATACCCAGGAGTGAGATTTCTGGGTCATAAGGATATATATGTGTTCAACTTTCATTGATATGATCAAAGCTTTTTCTAACACAGTTGCATAAATGTACACTCCCATGAACACTCTCACCTCATTGTTCTAGATATTCACCAACATTTGGTTTTGTCTTTTTCATTTTAGCCTTTTTTGTGGGTGTGTAATGGTATAGAATTATGATTTTGTATTTCCCTAATGCCTAAAGATTTTGAGCACACTTTTAAATCTTTATTGGCTATTTGAGTGTGTCATCTTTTGTGAGGGACTTTCTTTTTTCTTATTAAGCTCATTATCTATTCTGGATACTGAACTTTTGTTAAGTTATATTTGTTATAAATAGTCCTCCTGATGTATGTCTTGCATTTAATAGCTTTATTGAGGAATAATTCACATACCCACAATTTGTCCACGGTAAGTGTGATGTAGGCAGGCCAGCTCCGAGGACCCAGAGGGGGTCCCACAGGACCAGCCAAGGGGGTCCTTGGCTTCTCACAGGATAGAAATCCAAAGTGGAGCTGAGAGGAAGTGAAAGCAGAGTTTATTGAAGATATAGGGAGAGCAGATAGAGCATCCGGGACACTTGGAAAGGACAGACTCTGTCTTTGCTTGTTGTCTGGGGTTTTTAATGAGGATGGCAGTCTGGTGTACGTGTCCTCCCAGGAACTGGTCAAAACAAGGTGTTCTCCGTGTCACTTATGCCCTGGAGCCAGTGTTGCAGGATTTTTATCTCAATACCCGGGATTCCTGGTCTTGCCACTTTGAAGATTGAAGACATGGCCATAAAATAAAAAGAGCAGCAGGCCAAAGTTTATTAGAGTATACATTAGAAAGGAGGAATAGTAGGAAAGGTCTCTTTACAGAGAGAGGACATTCAAAAGTGAACGCCCACCAACAACAGCCAAGGTCCTTGTTTTATAAAGTTCTGGCAGCCACATACACCCCCTCTTCCTTCCCCCTTGTTCCTTCTCAGGTTCTGTCTTTACTGACTGGATAACTCTAGGTGCTGGGTTGTCCATTCCTGATTGGCTCATTTCCATCATATGAGGGGTGGTCTATGGCCATACTTAGGTCTTTTGTCAAATTCCTGAGGGAAAACTGAGGTGGGGGGAAGGTGGGGTAGGTTACATTCTTAAGAGGAACCTTACCCTGAGGTGGTTTGCTGCGGTCAGACACTCCCAGCATTGTTGCAAAATATGTCTTTTTCCCCACCCAGGGACCTCCAGACCTATCCTTTCCCACTCTGCCTATTTTATCCTACCTTTTCCTATCACACCAGGGGTCTTTGTGTCAAGGTGTCTGTAGTGAGTGGTCTTGGAAAAATGGCCTGGTCCAATCACTCCTGAGATGCTATCTATTGTGCTGGAAGACTCCAAAGAAATCATGAACTCCTTGGCCTTTATAAGGAGACACATTAAAGCATGTGTAAGGCGGGGATGCAGGTCCTAGGAGGAAGAGACGCAGCAAAAAAAGTCTTTCATGGGGTCCCTTTAGTTTCCCCATCTCAAGTATACAGTTCAGTGATTTAAAAAAAAAAATTTTTTTAATGTTTATTTATTTGAGAGAGAGAGAGGGAGGGAGAGTGAGCAGGAGAGGCACAGAGAGAGAGAGAAAGGGAGACACAGAATCCGAAGCAGGCTCCAGGCTCTGAGCTGTCAGTACAGAGCCCGATGCGGGGCTCGAACCCACAAACCGTGAGATCATGACCTGAACTGAAGTCAGACACTTAACCGACTGAGGCACCCAGGGGCCCCACTGAGTTTTAGTACATTATGAGTTGTTAAATCATCCCCACAATTCAACTTCTTTATTAAAATTTTTCAGTTTAATTTTTAAAAATTATAAGAGACATTTATTTAAAGTAGTACATTTGCAGCTCAAATATTTCTAAATTGTACATTTCAGGTCTACCCAACTTCTTAAAAATATTTGAGGAGAGCTGCAACCACAGATTTCAGCTCCATGATTATTCCTTTGCCCATTCCTCCCTCTCTTCTTTGCCAAGTGACTTCTTTCAGATAGGGTTCAAGCTAGAATTTACCCTGTTCATATTTTGTCCACTGTTCTTTCCTTTATTATTATTACTTTAAAAAAATTTTAATGTTCTTTTATTTTTGAGAGAGAGAGAGAGTGAGTGGGGGACAGGCAGGGAGAGAGGGAGACACAGAATCCAAAGCAGGCTCCAGGCTCTGAGCTGTCAGCACAGAGCCTGAACCCATGAACCGCCAGATCATGACCTGAGCTGAAGTCAGACACTTAAATGACTGAGCCACCCAGGCTCCCCTTATTATTATTACTTTTAACGTTTATTCATTTTAGAGAGACAGAGACAGAGCACGAGTGGGGGAGGGGCAGAGAGAGAAACAGAATCCGAAGCAGGTTCCAGGCTCTGAGCTGTCAGCACAGAGCCTGACTTGGGGCCTGAATCCAGGAACCATGAGATCAGGACCTGAGCCAAAGTCGGACGCTCAACTGACTGAGCCACCCAGGTGCTCCTGTCCACTGCTCTTTAGGTAAAATCTGCTTGCTGCCTTGCATTCGGGTCCACTGTTCTCTTAATGCGAAACACCTGTTGTTATACAGGTTCTCAGGAAGCCTTATGGCCTCTTTCACATCATCATGCTCACATATGGTAACACAACCCCAGTTTATTAAACCCTGCAGCACTGTAACACCATTTTCATATACCCTCCAGCCACCGGCTCGATGCTGCAACAGCAGCCCTGCTCCCCATTTTGACCCAAGACCCCACAATTCAGTTTAAAATCCTTCCCTCACCCCAGAAGATTCCCTTCTACCTAGTTGTGGTCAATCCTGCTCCAACATTCAGACACAGGAAACCTCTGACCCGTGTCAAGAAGTGGATATTTTCATGGTTCTGCACGGTTAGAGCTTTCTGAGAAAACGTTACTGGCACCTGGGTTAAAGGACAAGCCTTGGAAGTTAAAGGGAATTAGATAGACCTTGAACCATCTGTTCTCATTCAAAGGGTATTAAACTTAACCTCTTCCAGAGCCAAATGCTTCACCTTCTGTGGTGCTGACTTCCCTCTCCCTTTTGGAGAGAATTTACATTTACATTCCAAAGGACTGTAAAGACTGTGCAGCAAGGGTTTCTCTCTTTTCTCCAGAGGGGAGGAGGGAAGGGGAGATAATCCTATTTCTACATAAAACCCCGATTCTTAATCTCAGGTTTCCTGAGATACAACTCCTGGACATGGGGTCCCAACCATGTGGCTATTACTAGGTCACCTCTGAGAAATTGGTGGTGCCATTGTGGTAAATAATAACAATGACTCTGATCTCTGCTCCAGCAAATTCATGGTTTCTTTCAGGACAGTGATGAACAAATATAGACAGTAACAATGTATCAATTTTGCTGACAAGGATGAGATCCCGTTTGAAACATAGTTTTCTGGAAGAGACACAGGAGACCCTCATAGGCTGACTCATGGGATTTGAGAGATATCAAAAGAAACTGTAGCTGACGGGTTGAAAGGATTGGAAGACCTTGTTGGCTGAGGACTGGGAGGTAAGATTGGAACTAGCAGCCCAAATAGTGCCGTGGGCTTTTTTTTCTCTCTTACAGGCAAGGGAAGAAAGGGCCCAGGAATCCTTAAAATTGGTCTGTGGGTGGGTTGACAATGTTAGACGTTTCTGCTGCTTTCTCCTCCAGGTTAGATGAGAAAGAAGAGGAATATTCCCAAAGTTGGTCCTTGGGTAGGCCGAAAACAGTAGAAATTATTTTGTTTATTGCTCTCTCCCTCAGTGGGAGGAGAAAGCATTAATTAGTTACCAAAACTGAAGCAAGGTTTGGGGCACGGCGGCTGCTAAGGTGCTCAGATCTGAAGGGAGATGCATCTCACTTATTCCTATGCAAACACTTTGCTTCCTCCACATCCCTCACTCCCCTTCTGCTATGATCTCTGCTGCCTAAAGGTTTAAGGGTAGGCTCAGGACTTCCTGTCTCCAGGGGATGGGGGTAGCTACACACTCATCTCTTTAAGCTGGGGACTTTTAGGAGGGGAAGAATTAAGATGTTAATCATCTGTTGGACACAGGTGTCTATGTGCCTAGTTCTGTGGCAGGAAGTGGGAGTCAGGGATGGATAATAAAGGTGCTAAAAATGTAAAATGGGGAGCCATGGTTGTACGTAAGAGGACAGAAAGAAACAGCCCAACCACAGCCCAGATGCTCAGAAGTGCGCAGGCATTGAGCCAAAGAAAGAAATAAGGGCAAAACCTCTCCACTTATCCACTTACCTAGTCTGTCACTGCAGCCACTTCTTCCAGCTGGGAAATAATAGCTTATCTTGGCAGCTGTCACTGTAGTTTCTGAAATGCTAAGTTAACTCTTAGGGCTTTGAGCAAAACCTGAAGAAAAGAAAAACAAATTTAATAAAAGACTGTATATTTTATTTGTACATGTACTTGGGCACCTTCACGGGAAAATGAAGACCCAAAGCAGTAGCTGGAGCTGAATGCTATGTGCTAGGTTGGACAAAGGGTAAGAAATCGTGAGAACGTGACAAAACACAGGGGTTTGGGCTAGGGCAGTTAATTGTGGAAAAGTGACTAGAAAGATGAGGATCAGTTTAACAAGTTTGTACAGAATTCTCCCAGCCTCCACTCCCCTTCTCTGGTGACGAAAATGTTTTCCTTCCTTCTGGTACAGGGAGGGCACTTTTCACATGGGAGTTTTATCTCCTGCTTTCTAGAAGAAAATGGAAGGCCGGAGGGCCCTTCTTGCATCTGCTGCTTTTAATGTGACTTTCACTCAAAATAATCAGTATGCCAATGCAGCAAATTTTGGGGTAACATACTCTGAAACCCGAAATTTTGTTGCTGAATTAAATCTGACTGCAGAGTAGAAATTAACGTGGATGTTACATGCTTGTAATTTCCTACCTCCCAGGGGCTAGAGTGGATTGATACTCAAATCATGAAAAGCTACAAATAAAGAAATGTTAGTGGGACATGTATTAGAATGAGTCTCCATGACTGATGAATTATGTTACCATTCTTGCTGAAAAGGATCCTCTAGAAGGTCTGGTGATGAAGACATGAGAAATTACAGTTTCACATGCTATATCAAATTAAGGTTTTGTTTTTGTTAACCTTAATTATATAAAAAAAAAATTCTCATAGTTGTTTAGGATTCAGAAGTTTAGTCGAAAGTATCTGCCAGTCATTCACAACTCTCAAGGCTGAAGAACATTAATTCTTTAAAGTATTATTTCTTGAGATATTAATATGTCATATTGAAAATTGGTTGTGGATTTTTATTCTGAAAGACGGATTTTACTTTTATTTGATTAAGAAGATGCTCCCCACTTAAAATTATCGGCTAAAGAATTCCTGCAAAGAGTGAACATGTAGACATTTCTATTAAGCCTATGTTATTTTCTCGTTCTTTTTCAGTTTGGGGGATTAATTTTACACAACATTGCATAAGCCAATTGACCAAGAACATTATAGGATTGCGGCAAACTTGAGAGAAAGGAAATCTCAAGTCAGAGATATGAAATGGAAGGTTAGGTAATCTTTGTCTGCCTAACTCCCAAGGACATTTTGGCATCCTGTGTTTAATAATGCCATATCTAGCCAATAAATCAATAGACTTCATAGGGATGCTACAATCTAGCTTAAGAAAAATATATCTTTAAAGAAGAATTCCTGGGAGCCTGGTGGCGCAGTCAGTTAAGCAGCTGAATTCAGCTTAGGTCACGATCACACGGTTCATGAGTTCGAGTCCCGCATCCGGTAAACTTGAGCCCCTCATCCAGTTAGCACTAGTCCTCCATGTGGTGAACATGAGCCCTGCTTTAGGTGAACATGAGCCACGCTTCAGGTGAGTCCCATTTTTCTCTCTCTCTCTGCCCCTCGCTCACTTGCACCCTTTCTCAAAAAAAAAAAAAAAAAAAAAAAAAATTCCTGCTCTGCCAAATTGGAGAGCTTTGTAATGGAATACCCAAGGATATGAGCTATAGTCCATGTGGCATAATTCTATGAAGACACAGGCTTGTTTGCTATTTATATTTTTTCTTTCATGATTTGCTACAAAAAATTATTCACGATTTAAGCTCCCACCTCTCCTTTCTGAAAACTCTCATTTCAACTAATGTATTCTATAATATTCAAAGTGTGTTAGAATAATAGTGTTCTGCCCTGTTAGGTAATAAAGATTATGTAGATAAAATTTGCTCTCAATTTTATGTGACTTTCGCTTGGTTTTTGCTGTAATACTCTGTTTTTATAACTGTACGTTACTTTTTTTATAGTGCTGGAAATGTCTGTATTTCACATCACTACTATTATTATGAGAAAAGGTATTAGGGAGGATTAGTTCTATTTTCAGCAGTGAAAGCTCTCTATAAAGAAATGCAAAACGGAAACCTAAGCAAATGTAGCTGAGCATATGGATATATGTGATTATTTTATTTATTCATTCAAAAGATATATATTGAATGCTGACTATGAGGTGGACATTGTTTTATATACTGGTGGTACAGATGTAAATAGAGCAGACATAAACCACTTTTCTTAAGAAGCTTATACTCTAGTGGGAAGAAACAGAGAATAAAGAAAATACGTAAGTAAAATATGAGATATGTTAAAGAGTGATAAGTGCTACAGAAAGAGATTAGGAAGAAGGGTGGGGGAGATGAGGATGTTTGGTTCGTTGATCTATGGCTGTGTCTCCTAGGAGATGTACATGACCTGAAGGCAGGGACTCTGTCTGATGATGCTTGTCATCATACCCTCGCAGGTATCATTACATGTGGCACTTGGCAAATCTTGAAAGAATGGGTGGATAAACTCAGCATTGAGTGAACCCTCCCCTTATCTTGATCTACTTTTTTTTTCTTCACATTACTTTATATAATACAGCAATCCCAAGACCCCAGGTGGATGCCTGAAACCACAGATAATGTCTAACCCTATATTCTATGTTTTTTGCTATACATACATACCTATACATATAAACTTAATTTATAAATGAAACACAGAGATTAACAGCAATCTGTAATAACAAAATAGAACAATTATAACAGTATACTGTAATAAAAGTTGTGTGAATAAGGGTCTCTCTCTCAAATATCTTACTGTATTTTACTCAGCCTTCTTGTGATGACGTGAGATGAAAAAATCCCAAAGTGATGAAATGAAGTGAGGTGAATGACCTGAGCATTGGGATGGCAAACCATTGACCTGATGATACGGAAGAAGAAGTATCATCTGCTTCCGGGCTGCAGTGGACCGTGAGTAAATGAAACCATGGAAAGCAAAACTGAGGCTAAGGAGGGGTGGGGGGTGGAGGGAGGGGATTTTGTATATAATTTGTGTATAAGTTTTGTTCATTATTTATTGTCTGCCTAACTTGGCAAGCGCATAACCTGCACAAAGGTAAGAATTTTTACCTGACAGATAGAATTTTACCTGACAGGTAGTAGGATATGATAAGTATTTGTTGCATGAACGTACACATTTGGATAAGTGATTTTCCCTAAGAGGGAACAATGAAGTTATTAGCTTATGACATAAGAATTTTGTTTGCTTCTTTTGCAAAGCCAACTTACTTCTGCCAACACATATTCTGATAGCTACTGACAAATTCACAATTTGCTCAAGCACCTTATGAATTAAATGCTTAAGAAGCTAATCCTGATGCCAAACTCATGTACCTTGGAATATCAAATGCCAAAATACATTAACTGTATACTTATTCAGTGGTCAATGGCATGCCGTTTTCTCTATTTCTGAAGATCTTCAAAAAGATTTTCAAGAAACTGTAACAGTCGCTCAATTTTTTGAAAAGTGAGGTAAGAGTATGTAAATATACATGAAACATCTCCTTTAGTAGACTGGACAGATGTGGGGTGGAAGTTTTCACTGGAAAGGTACCACAAGGTTTTGTTGCTTTGTTATTTGTTGCTTTGTTGCTTTTTTATTCCAATAAAATGTTTATATCCTTTCTCATCCAAGGCACATAGCCATAGCCACAAAGTATTTTCTGACAAAGCTAGTGGGAAACAGGACTTTCTTTTGTTCTCCTAATGAGAGGATCAGAGGTTTTTTTAATTTGTTTTTAATGTTTATTTATTTTGAGAGAGAGACAGAGCATGAATGGGGAAGGGGCAGAGAGACAGGGAGACACAGAATCTGAAGCAGGCTCCAGGCTCTGAGCTGTCAGCACAGAGCCTGAGGAGGGGCTCAAACTCACAAACCATGAAATCATGACCAGAGCCTAAGTTGGATGCTTCACAGACTGAGCCACCCAGGGGCCCCAGGATCAGAGGCTTTATGGCCCTGGAAATTCAACCTGAGAATCGCAGTTTAGGAGATTGACACCTGAGACTAAATACCCAGTATTAACAGAGTTTGAATGATTAGGACATGAAAGTCAAGTGTACAGTATTTTCCTTCCTGGACATCTTGAAATACCTAGTGATTTGCTGACAGCATTTTGGAAAGATTTTTGTTCATTATTTATAGATGACTATTAGACTTTAGCTCCTTAAGGGCAAGACAGACTTCTCTTAAATCAGTCTACCTAAGCACCAGGTGCAGCGAACAATAGCAACATTTGTGAAGCCATTTCTAGATAGAAGACTGTGGGCTAATTTATTTTCATTGAGAAAGTTATGGTCATTAATAGAGAACTTAAAATCACATCATATTATGTAATCCTTAGTGGCTTCATGTGAGTTAATTTTCATAATCTTAATTGCCTCCTTTTTCTAGAAGATTCTATGTTTACACTCATAATTTTCAAAGTCTGTTCCACACTTTGCCTAGTGCTGTGCAATGTGCTATTGACAAGAGTTTTATGGTGAAATAAATTAGAAAATCATGAATAAAAACTTCCATCTGTTAGAGATTTATGAGGCAAATCAGGATTTTAAGAACTCTTAAGAAAGGCAGCATTAAAGAGACCTTTTTAACTTTAACTCAGCATTTCCTGAACTTACCCTCAAAACTATTTTCTAATGATAACTCTATTTTTTGAGTTATAAGACATCAACTGTTGTAAATCACATCATTATTTGATGTACCACTAAGAAAGGAAAACACTGACAATATGCCTTTGATTTCTAAGACTCATTTAATATATAGTCTATAAAACACAAGCTCAGGAAATAGTTCTTTATCCTACATAAAACATATACTCTAGAAGTAAAATACTAAAATTATTTTTTATCATTTTGGTTAGTAATGTCAGTAACAGTCTAAATGTTCTTTTATTGATTTCCATAAATTGTGAAAGGCAGTCCCTTGAATTCTGATGCAAATGTATTTAATGGTATGCTGCCATACCACCGCATACATTTTGTTATCACAGTTGTAACTACTTTCTGTGATTTTTGAAGTGTTGACTATGAGGCTTAGAGGCCCTTGTATTAGGGGAAGTCACTTTAAAGAAAACTCTAGGGCAGACAGAGGAGCCACATCAATCTAGGCCCATTGATGACCCATGATAAATTTTATTACAAACCATGCTCTCCTTTTTTTTTTTTTCTTTAAGTTTATTTACTTATTTTTGAGAGAGAGAGAGAGGGAGAACAGGAGCAGGGGAGGGGCAGAGAGAGAGAGAGACAGTGAATCTCAGCAGGCTCTGCATGCTCAGCACAGAGCCCAGTATGGGGCTCTCAGTACAGGGCTCGGTACAGGCTAGAACTCACAAGCTGTGAGATCACGACCTGAGGTGAGTCGAAGGCTTAACCACCAACTGAGCCACCCAGGTGTCCCAAGATCATGCTCCTTTAATCCTCCTCATGGTATTCACACATGTGAGTTCCAAACCAGATTTTTAATTATTCCAGGTAGGATCCATATCTTCATTTCTCTCTGTCTCCCCAGTGTGTCCACTTTATATAAGAGTAGGATCATTATAAATGTTATTTATTAACAAAAGGACATTTTTGTCTATGAAATAGCCAAGTGGAAACATCTCCTATTTGAAAAAAATCCATATTATTTACTATGGTAGTTAGCAAATCATACCTGCAATTGCCTATTTGTAAAGATGTTTGTTGTTAAGATAAAGAATATAATTTCATCTAGAAATTAGATCAGAAAAAGCCACAATAAAGTTTCTAGTGCCATAAAATAAGTCATTTTAATAATAAAGACACATAAATAAGGTGTTTATTATGATAGACAATAAAGTTGTCTTTCAACCCCGTACAACACTGAATTCCAAGTAATTTGTAAGGAATATATTCATCTTTTTACATTCAAATAATGGCTGAACAATGAGGATTATCATTCTTGCTGAATAATTTTCTTTTTATCTTTTACGAATTCACCCAGTATTACAGTAATTTATAGTACTACAGTGCTTGGTAATATTGAAGATATGAAATAAAATTCTTCTAACAGTATTTAGAAAATAAAAATAAAATAATTAAAAGTTATTTGTATAACTTTTTTTGTGAAAACAAAATAATTAATATTTTTTTCTGTAAAAATAAATTACATACTTTACGTTGAAACGTCATTCTATTAAAGTGTTTAGAAAATAGTTACATTCACGTTTTGGCAGTGTGCTCAAACATTCTTATATGCCATTCCCTCATGCATGACAGAATGAGGTGCAAGCTGTTTACATGGGAGCAACAGCTTATTTTCACAGGAAAGGAAATGATACGTGAAATGGAATTAACTTCAAAAACCAAGTATCATAAGACAGAGATACAATAATTCACGAAGAAAACGTATCTTTCAAGGCCTTTCAGGTGATGCAACCTTTGACTGTACTTTATCAAAGGTAGTTTTTAATCATGCTACCCTGTAACTTCCATCAAATTAGCATGTCCGTTGATCGCAGTTTTAAAGCATAGTGTCTGGTCAGTTGACGAAAGCACAACAGTTGCACTGATTAAGGACCATTTTTGTAAAGGAGAAAAAGAAATCAGCATCTCCATTCTCCTCTAAGTGTGGCTTGCAAGGGTAGCACCTTTGGCACAAAACAGAACCGTCTTCCACATGACGACCAGGTGGCAGCAGTCTCTGGAGTGGCACAACATGAAAACAGGGCTGCTACTTCCGGCAGTAAAATTATTGAGCCAAATTTGCTGGTCTCTCTAGAAAACAGCTAAAAGACTAAGACCGACTTAAGTTTAACCAGACAGGAAAAAAATTTGTACTTATCTAAGATAATGGCAAACGCCTGAATGGCAATTTGGAAATGAACCTGCTTTCGGCTGTTTCTTCTTTTTCTTACTTTTCTTCTGCTTTTTCTCAGCCTTATTTTTGCTCGGCTTCTTTTTCTTGTTTTCCTCTTTATACCATGGTCCCCAGACTCCTCCGTTGAGCCGAGGATTACTCCTAGGGTCTTTGGGAGGGTACCTGACAGGCACTGCAGTTTTATTGAACTGTGAGAGCCTCCGTAGGAGCTGTTTCACGATTCCAGGATACCTAGTAGATAGGTCCACCCTCTCATATGGGTCAGCCGTGATGTTGAAAAGCCATATGCTTTTGCCAGTTGACAACGTAATTCGTTCATTGTGCCACCGGTTTGGCCCCAGGTTGCTGAAAGACTGAGGGGGAACCCAGTCACTGTAGCCAGGGTTTCCTGTAAGCAGTTTCCAGTGCTGCACCCTGATGGCTGACTGGATTGCAGTGTTCCAGATCCCGTAGCCTGCTGCCCAGGAGCCATTTTTTGCCTTGGTATAAATGGGGTCGATGTTGTGCAAAATATCCACCCGGGGTGAACGAAGGCCTTCGCTTATGGTTTCCCAGACATCATAGCCATCCAGTTGAGTGTCCTCATCAATCTGTCCTTCAGCCAGTGAAATAAGAGTGGGGTACCAGTCAGTGATGTGCACAAGCTCCTTACACACTGTTCCCTTGTTTTTCAGAAGTGGACTATGCACAAAGCCAACAGCTCGAATGCCCCCTTCCCAGTATGTTCCTTTGCTACCTCTGAGAGGCCAGTTACTTCCTCCTGCTGTGGGTTGGCCACCATTATCTGAAGAGTAGATGATAATGCTGTTGTTATAGAAACCGTATGTCTTCAGAGCCAGGGTCACATTGTTGATTGCTTCATCTAAGCAGGAAAGCATGGCAGCGTACCTCCGCCTATTTATGTTGATAATGGATCTGTAATGTTCAAAATACCTGCCAGGAGCTTGCAGTGGTGAGTGAACAGCTTGGTAGGCAATATATAAAAATATAGGCTTTCTGGGATCATGGGAAGCTAAGATTTGCTGAACTCTTTGAGTGTACATCTGTGTGGAGTATAGGCCATTGTCATAGTCCCAGGCAGCATTGTCATTTTCATATAAGTCATAGCCACACATCCCAGGACTGTCACATTTGTAGTGTGTATAGTAATCACCACTTCCCAAGAGGGAACCAAAAAAGGTATCAAATCCTCTCTTTGTGGGCATACATTCTTTTCTGTAAAAACCCAAGTGCCATTTTCCAACCATATGTGTCGAATATCCAACCTCCTTCAGCTTCTGAGGTAGGGTTGCATTGTCCAGAGGTAAGCAGTTGGGTTGGGTAGGTCTTATGATAGAATGTTGAAGTCCGGTGTGTATCTGATACCTTGATAAGAGTAAAAAATTTTGTCAGTGCAGGATAAAAGAGACATTATAAAGATTCTTAAACTAAACAATGCTCTTGTGAAGAGAAACTTCACCCCAACTAAAATATGACCAATTCAGTATTTCCACTGCTGATTCAAAAGTCTTATCCTAGTTAGTTTCATATATAACATTTGAAATACATTTGACTCTAAATCGGTACTTTTGAAACTGAGATTTCACCACTTACTTCAAAGTGTTTTTAAAATTCTTTTAACAGGATTAATGTGAATAAACTTTAATCTCTTAACTAATTATGTAATGTTGAAAACTAATGTGATAAGGGAAAGGATATGAATGTACATAGAGTATTATTATTATTATTATTATTATTATTAGTCTAGAGAACTCACATTAGCTCCCAAATCATTTCCTGAGATCTCTAATTCAAGCTAATTCTGAAGTACTAAAAATACATGCAAAAGTTATACAAAAGTCTCCTGTTTGATTGTCACAAAAATATTTTATAATTAGTCCCCAGCCTGCTAGATGTCTGTAAAGAGAAAGAATCTTTTCTGGCTCACAATACATTATTGCTGAAAAACCATCCTAGGGTAAGTATTTTAGCTAATGCTAAGGAAGGATTACATTTTCGCCCAAACAGCAGGAAATGAGTTCTTTCATGTATTTTCCACAGTGTCTCCCTTTTTAAAAAAGTTACATTCACTTACAATGTAGTCTAGGAAAACAAGGTAACCCTTTCTATACATTAAAATTAAATGAACGTTAGTTTCTGGCATTGTTCTTTTTCCCAAAGATATTTTGCCAAGGATTTTTTTTTTCAGAGAATGGTTATTATCACATAGTGTATGAATTTTCACTTGGGTCAAGATGTGCCTATCAGTTAATGATATTTAAAAGTGATTGATTCCATAGTTATTATATAAGTTCAAAAGGACTTTTAAAATAGAAAATATAGAAATTCTGAGAAAATGAAGGTTGTAGAAGGTTTTAAAGTAAATGTGAAAATATTCTTGGAATCAAGTTACAAAGAGTAATATTGAGATCAAAAGTAAAAGTTTTTACAATGGATTTAACCAGAAAGGCCAACATGTCATACATACCTTGGGTGAGTACTTCAATTTATTTAAATCTACAAATGAAAGGTTAATGTAACTGCGAGTTCTTTTGAAGTATCAATTGTAGTCACATGCTTTTGGTTTTGTAGGGTCTATAGGGATATTTGGTCACTAAGGCAAGGCAACATTCACAGGGGCCCTGTCTGCTCTGCTGATCATTTAGCTGTCAAAGTTTCACAATTATCACAATTGTAAGAATTTAAAATGTAATCAATTCTCAAAGAAATAAGCATTTCAAAAGCATTATTTAGCACCAAAGTCAGACAGTATTGTTACTATCCTTGGTAACTTTTTAAAATACTATTTTATGTATATTGTTCTGGTTATTTTAAGTTTGTGTATTTTGAGAGAGTGCGTGTGTGAGTGCGTGCAAGCAGGGGAGGGCCTTTCAGAGAGGGAAAGAATGAGAATCCCAAGCAAGCTCTGCACTGTCAGCTCAGAACCCAGTTCTGGGTTGGGCTTGAACTCATGAAACAAACCGTGAGATGGATCATGAGCCAAAACCAAGAGTCAGACGCTTAATGAACTAAGAAACCCAGGTGCCCCTCCTTGATAATTTTTGATGATCTAGTTCAAGATCCAAAACATTCACTTGTGAAACTATTGATTTTGTGACAAGGACATGACAAATTGGTAACACCTATCATCATAAGCATTGAGTAAATTTAAAAACTGAAAAATCTGTATGGGCAAGCATTTTGATGAATTATTAACTAAATAATTCTATGCAGAAAATGTACTTGGCCAGAGCATCTATTCAATTCATTGAATGGCTAACCAATTTAATCTTTCTAATCAAACTGGGCATTCTCTCAGCTAGTACTAAAAGCAAAACTAATTGAGCCTTTTGAAAAGCAGGAAGTACAGAAAATGTTTACACAAAAAATAGTAGGAAAGAAGAGGTGTGCTTCTTTCAGGAGAGGGTACAGTGTTAGCAGATAAGTGAGAGAGGTCAGAATTATTAACTGTGTGGTTTCTGTCTTCCCCACAGCCTAGAACAGTTTTCATATGGGAAAATCCAGAACCAACAACAAAAAGATTAGGCAGCGGCTCATAACAGAAGAGATATTTTCAGGACAGACTCTTATTAAATGAACTTGAGACTGAGGCCAAATTGGTGAAGTTTCGGGTAGAATCTGGGGCATGGGTTAGGGGTACAGTTTGGGGGTCAGACACTGTTGGGTTTGAGTTTGCTCCACTGCTTATTAGCTGTGTAGCTTTGGGCAGTACTTAACCACTCTGATCCTCAGTTACCTCCTCTGTAAAATAGAGATAATAATACATATTGTGTTGCTGTGGCATTGAAGACAGCATAGAGTCTGGTAAGGAGAATATGTCAGCAAATGATTGGTTTTGCTATTATTACATCAGAGTTCTGAGTTACTATGTTACACATTTGTGTAAAGTTTTATAATGTATAGGCTTTCTTTCACATGTATTATTGGATTTAGTCCTCATTGCAACAGTAAGAAGTAGGATGCTTTTATGTTAACTTTAAACATTTTTTAAAAGTTTATTTATTTTGAGAGAGAGAGAGAGAACAGGAGGGGTAGAGAGACAGGGAGAGAGAGAGAGAAAGAGCGAGAAAGAGGGGGGGGAGAGAGAGAGAGAGAGAGAGAGAGAGAGAGAGAGAGAGAGAGAGAGAGAGAGGGAATCCCAAGTAGGCTCCGCACTGTCAGCACAGAGCTTGGCATGGGGCTTGATCCCAGGACCTATGAGACCACAACTGGAGCTGAAATGAAGAGCCAGATGCTTGACAGACTGAGCCACCCAGGTGCCCCTTATGTAAATTTTAGAGACGAGAATAGAGACGTAGAGATGAGCCCAATTCCTCCAACCTGCTCCTCCAAGCTGTGAAATGAATTCCTGAATGACAGAGCTTAAGCTGATGCTCTTTCTATTCTCTTACAGAGTAAATATCAGTACTTCTTGAAAAATCAAGGAGCAGAGGAAAGATGGCATCAGTCTTGAGAAGCAAATCGGTTCTAACTTTCTAATGAAAGATGGGGAGGATTTTTGTAAACCAAATAGTGAGGCTTATCATGATCCCAGAAAAAAATTGAGAATAATTTTTTAAGGGGATGCCTCATGAGCATGTTAAAATAAAAAAAACAAAAAAAAAAAAAATAAAACAAAACAAAAACAAATTAGGTGGAGCCAAAAAGAAAAGTCTTGCTAAGTTAGCTTCATTTTCTTTTTTTAAAAAAAGATCAGTATTAGGTAAACAGCTTAGGAAAATGATGGGCATTTCAAAAATCTGCTCATGATTCTTTTCTTATAAAATAATGAAAAAAAATAACTGCATGGTAACATTGTATATTCTCCAGAATAATAATAATATTACACATTCACACCAATCAAGGCATACAGAAAATTTTCATTTATATTATTTCTCTGGCTTCTACAACTCTGTGGACTAGGCAGGGGTAATCCATTTATTACTTTCATCTAATAACAACGAAGACAAAAAACACTGAAACTCAGAGTAATTTAGTATAATTGAGTGGTTTGCCAGGCTTTACAGCTGTAAATCTTGAGGTTCTACTCTGGAATCCAGATTTTTTGGCTTTAGAGACTTTTCCATGGTACACAAACAGATTACTGAACAGCTAGACCTATTTAAAGTTTGGGTTAATTCATTTGCATTAATCTTCAGTATTTATTAGTTCAGTTAAGCAATATGTTGAGTGTAAAATGTGTGCCAGGGACTAAGCTTTTGTTTTGTTTTGTCCACTACCTTCCCATCCCCAAAGCTTTGACATCCCTAAGTGAGCTCTAGGTAAAGATTGTACCAGCGACGGGGGTGAGTTCAAGGCATGAGCTCCTTGAACCTTGGGGTCAGGTGGGGCTTGAGACAGTGCTTTCAGTCATGGAGAACACCACTGAATAGTAATAAATTATTTTCTTTCAGGAAGGAGATGGTTGGAATCTAGGGAAGAATCTTTGGCAAAATAGTGACTTTAAGTTGGCAGCAGCAACTAGCTTGATTATCAATCAGATAATTCTTCAAAATAGACTACAAAATAGTATATTAATTAATGTAACTGATTAACTGGTCGAAGACTGCTGATCTGGAAAGTAGTCTCGAGCAGTACAACAAGGCTCTTTCCTTGGCTTCAATGCATTGGTCATTATTATCCATTGATTATTATAATCCATGATATATCCATATCCATTATCATCCATTATTGCTATGACTTGAATAAGAAACAGAAGAAATGCTTATTATCTAGGTGGAATAGTCAATATTATAAGTGGCATAATCAAGATTCAGAGTAATCTAAATGACCTGAAATGTTGAAACAAAGACGATGATATACAGATCAAAAGTTAAGGAAGGGCTCAAAGAGTGAGGGGAATATGTCAAAAAGATGCAGAATCCTGAATGAAGGGGCTCTTGCTGGCCAAATCTGGGATAATGTGAGCATCAAAATAAATAGTGATAGTAAAGAATTATACCAATGAATCAAATAGGAAACCCTGAGTCCATACTAATAAAAAGAAATAAGTAAATAATAAAAGGTTGCTATGGAATGGGATGACATAGTCTACATAATAATTACAAACCACGTAATCAAAGAGTAACTGTACAGTGAAAGCACCTGATAAACACCATATAAATCAAGCGATTAAAGTTAACATCTCAGTAATTGGGACAAATCAACATCTTGTGCCTGCAGACAGGATGCAATGAGAGAAGAACAGCATTGTTTCTGTGGTGTGCCAGCCTAAGATGCATAAGGTGAATCTAGTCCCGAGTAAACAACAGGCAAACCCAAACTGAGGGATATTCTACAAAAAAATGGCTGAAAATATTAGAAAAGTACCAATATAATGTAAGTCAAAGAAATGGTTCAGGAGAAAATGTTATTTTTTGCTGTACATGTGCAGTACTTGACTTTTTCTATGAGAGTGTTTCAAAATTAAAAAAAAAAAAACTGTAAGGAAATCTAATTGGGATAAGTGGAAAGCACTACATGTTAAAAAAACAATCATTTACATGATCATTATAGATCTGGGAAGTTGTATATAGCAGACTATGAATTTGATAAAAAAGCAAATATGTAAAGAGCTAAAATGCTAATAAGATCTTACATTATATAAGGGCAGTGTGCAAATTCTAAGAAGTAATATTCCTACTCTGTTAATCAGAACACATCTGGAATAGAGTATTCAATATTTAAGCATGTTCTCCCCAAATATATGTACATTTTTTAATTTATAAATCACACACATCCACTGCTATACCAACTTATGAACATTATAAAGCATACACAATTGAAATTTTTAAAAAAGAAGTAGATAAAAATAAATAGACTTTCTGGTATTTGTTCTTGTATCCTAATGAATCACCCTGTGTTGCCCTAGGGTGTACGTATTCCAATTTGGAGACCACTGATACAGAAGGTAGATTGGTAAAAGATGAGAACTGAAACAGGGATTAATTAGGACGCTGTTACAATAGTCTAGGTCAAAGATGATGGTGGCTTGGACTACCACCTAGTGGCAATAAAAATGGAAGTAAGTGGATAAATCCAATGTATAATTTGAATTTAGAACTGATAAGACTAAATCAGTGAAGGGAGGGAAAGGAAAAGGAAAAAAAAAAACAAGGACTTTCAGATATGTGGCTGCTATTTTGGTAGATGGCGGATGGACCAGTTGATCTCTGTTTTGTTCCAAAGTATACAATTAGGACTAATGAATAACATTACAAAAAGGCAGATGGCAAAAACAACAACAACAAACAAACAAAAAACCCAACTAAAAAAAAAAAAAGAAATGAAAAACAAAATAGACTAGATGATCCTCTGTCAGGGATTGTGTAAAAGATAAATCTGAATTGGAAAAGGAGTACTAGTTACCTTTAAGGTTCCTTCTAACTTTAAGAATTTATGGATCAAGGATGATAGGTCAATGTTTCCTCAAAGAACCCCATGCAATCTCAGAGCAGATTCACAAAAACAAGTTTATAATGTTACATACAAGTATTTGATAAAGAAGTTTCCACAATGCATCATATATATATAACATCTTTCTTTGATTAATATAAAGTTAGCTTAAAAAATAGGTTTTTCACATAGCATTTTCTGAATGCAATGATCATGACCAAGAAAAACTAATTTTGAAATTCAGTCTATTTTTTTTTATTACCATCTGGCTACCATGTGAAGAAAATTCCATATGAACAATAGTAAACCTAGAGTTGATGTCAAATCTGTTGAAATCAATAGCCATCATTCTCACGTTCCTGCCAGCTTAAAAGACAAAAGCTAAGTGGGCTTTTCAGCTTGGTGTTAGAACGTGTAAAGACTTCTGTAATCTTTTTAAATATTCATTTATGTCACTGGGTTCTGGTAGTGGCAGTGGTTTTGAATTCTCTTTTGTCTAGGGAAGTCTAATGTAATATTATTGTTTTAATCCAATTACGTAGTTAATGTACCCTAATAAATGTAAAACACTCATAAGGGTAAAATATGAATCATCACAGTTCCACGCAGACTCTAAAGTGTAGGATTGTTACAGAATATGAAGTTAGCCGATAGTGTAGGAAAAATTGATATTTTGAAGGGAAGGAACCAAGTATAAGAGACTATAGTTTATGAATCAAATGTCACTTAGATATTTATAAGTTAGAAAAATATAACTAATTTTCCATATTCTGCAAAGTATTCCTTTACCACTTCCTTCCAAAAGACTCTTTTACCTCCAAGACTGTTGTTCTATTTATAGGACTTAATTTCATCTTTTAGTTAATTTATGTCTTCTGACAAAGGTTGTACGTGGGAGAGAGGTATCATAAGTTTTTCATCTCATGAATGAATGAATTTCATTGGATATTCATTCATGAGATGAACAACTAGACATAGTTTAGAATGAATTACTTATTCAACATTCAATGATTGAGAGCAATGATTCCTGCCCTCAAAGAACTCAGTGAGCCTTCTTGCTCAACTATAGACCCCAACAGTTAAAAGCAGAAATAGACAAGACTGCTTAACTCATGCTCTAACTAAAACCCATTGTGCTTATTTCTTATCACACTTTGTTGAGGCATTGATGTAGGTGTTTTACAATGAATGGAAAATTCCAAATGCCAGGCCAGAAAAGCTCTGATAGCAATGGAATGCCTAGAAGACCACACATCCCCTTCCCCACCCAGGTTCATGGACTAAACACATATCCAGTCCCATCCATGATCACTCTCTGCCTGCTCTTTTGCACGTGCCCCCACCCCCATCCTCTCCTCATAAAACTTCAGGTGTCCATATTGCCAGTGGAGAGGCTGGTTGTTCAGTGGAGAGGGAGGTTGGTTGTTTTTGTCAAAAAAAAAATTTAATGGTTTTTTTATTCATTTTTGAGAGACAGAGCAGGGGAGGGGCAGAGAGAGAGAGAGGGAGACACAGAATCCGAAGCAGGCTCCAGGCTGTCAGCTGTCAGCACAGAGCCCAATGTGGGGCTCAAACCCATGAACCACAAGATCGTGACCTGAGCTGATGTCGGACACTTAACTGACTGAGCCACCCAGGTGCCCCATGTTGGTTGTTAAGGCTTGAACCTGCCACCTCCCCTAGCTGCCTTCACCCAAAATAAATTTACCTCCTTCTCTTTTCTAAAACTCCTCCCTTGAATTTACTGGCTTCTCTTGTGACGAGTTTATCTGAGTTTGTTGGGCAACAGTGTTGGCAAACATAGCCAGGAGCTCTGCTTTTGATTTGTTGGGATTCCTCAGGATGGAGCAGTTGGCTGTGGCAGCTTGCCAGGGCTTCCCCTTTGTTTCCTGAGTTAGAGGCTATGATAGATCTTTAGGTAACAAGTCTAGTGTCTGAGACAGACAACAATTAGAGGACTATTGTGACAGGGATAAATACTACAACAAAGACAAGCAGAGCATTCTCTGAGTACTCATATTAGGCTCAGGAAATGCTCTCAGAGGTGGTCATGTGGGTGGTCTGAGGGCATTGATGGTCTAGGTGAATGTGACGGAAAGGCAGATATTTGAAACACTTGGAACAATATGGACAAAACACAGAGTCACAAGGGAACATGAATCGAATGTGAGGTGATTCTTGAGGGAAGAACAGCCACCTAGGTGAAGAGCTGACATGAAGGCAAAGAGTTTTTCAGTAAGAGGAGCAGAATGTTCAAATGCACAAAGGGAGAGAATTTGGCCCTCTGTGGATCAACAGTTTAGAATATGAGAACAGAGATTCAGACACACCTTGGTGGAAGATGAGACTACAGAGGTAAGTAGGTGCAAGTTACAGAGAGCTGTATTACAGCACACAGCTGTACAAAGATTTTTGTACTTAATGTGAGGCTCACAGAAAACCAAAGAAATACTTTTGAAAAGAGTAATATATAATAAAAGTCTGCATTAGAAAACTCACTCTGGTTGTAGCGTGAAGGGTAGATTGGAGTGAAACATGACAAAGTTAGGTAGGTTTGCCCTAGTGTAAGAGATAAATGCTGACAACTGAAATGGAGATGGGTGACAGTAGGGATGCAAAGAAGATTCTAAGGAGGCACATCTGAGAAGGCTACAGGCTATGGAGAATGTGGGAGAGGGGATGGTAAGAGTGAGTCCCAAGTGTCTGGGCTGGGCAGTGGGGTGAAAGTTTTCCTGCATGAAGTTAAGAAATCTAAGAACAGGAATGAATGGGAAGATGGTGAGTTCTGTTCTGTGTTTAGTCGGAAGCACCTATATGATATCCAGTCGGAGGTGTATAGGACGAAATTATTCCAAGATTTGAGACTCATTAACATATAGGTGGTGGTAATTCATGGGAGCACATGACACCATTTAAAGACAAGATGAGATTGGGGCACCTGGGTGGTTCAGTCGGTTAAGCATCTGACTTTGGATCAGGTTATGATCTCACCGTTCATGAGTTTGAGCCCCACATCAAGCTCTGTGCTGACAGCTCAGAGTCTGCAGCCTGCTTCAGATTCTATGTCTCACTCTCTCTCTGCCCCTTCCATGCTCAGGTGCTCTCTCTCTCTCTCTCTCTCTCTCTCTCTCTCTCTCTCTCAAAAATAAACAAATATTAATTTTTTTTAAAATACAAGATGGGATAGGACACCAAGGTGACCCAGTCAGTTAAGCATTCTACTCTTGGTTTTGTATCAGGTCATGATTTCACGGTTTGTGGATTCAAGACCCATGTCAGGTTCTGAGTTGACAGCATGGCGTGGAGTCTGCTTGGGACTCTCTCTCTCTCTGTCCCTCCCCCACTCACAACCATGTGTGCTCTCTCTCTCAAAATAAATAAATAAACCTAAAAGAAATAAATAAAGACAAAATGGGGACTGAGGGCCAAAGATAGAGCCCAGGAAATGCCACTATTCCGAAGAAAAACAAGCAGCACAGGGAAAGAGTTTGAGATGAAACAGCTGCTGTGTGCACTAGAGTAGTCAAGGGCAGTTTTAGAGTTGACTGCATCACATACTGCAGAGAAGTCAAGAAAAGTGAGAATTGAAAAGCACCAACGAAACTTGGGAATAAGCCTGTATGATCTTGTAGGGGCCAAGGGCAGACTGCCACCTCCCCCACAACTCCCTGGATGTACCAGGAAGAGAGCTATTAACACAGGTTCCTTTTTACCTAAGAAACTTAATGGCATAATAGGGCAACCTTTGTTTTCCAAACATCTCCCTTCTCCTTCCTATTAATAAACTTCCTTCCCTTTGTATCCCCAAAGGCTTACCCCTCTTCTTAGCTCAAATAAACCTCACATTGCCTGACTCTCTTTGGAAGTTCTTGTCCGTGTGGATCCCGGTAAGTATGAAACTAAATTTGATTTTCTCCTGTTAATCTGTCTTCTGTCAATTTGATTCTTAAGTCTAGAATAGAAGGATCTTGAAGGGCAGAGGAAATTCTTTCTCTTTAACAACCTATTAAACTATATTTTAGTAGAAATCCAGATTTTAGTTGGTTGAGTCCTGAATGGAAAGTGAACACTGTGAAAATATTAATTTTCCACTAAGGTAGAGCTGGAAGGCTAGAAGCGGGAGCTATACCATCCAACATCAATTACAGGAAGAATTGTCAATTATAGATCCCATCAAAAGAATCTTAACAGGTAAGAATGATCAGTTACAGGTCCCAACAGGAAAAGATGTATACTGCATCTGCTTTAAGAAATTGAGGACCCCTGCAACTCAGCCAATGAAAAACCATCATCACTTTGAACTCTTGTTTTTTCTCCAATGGACCTTAGTTAAAAACAACCCTCCCAACTTCCTCCTTCTCCATAAAATAGTCTTCTTCTCCTTAGTCTGCTGGACTTGCCTATGGCTTTGCTGTAGCTTGCAGGTCCTGAATTATAATTCTCTACCATTCCTGAAGAAACCCATTTTGTTGATAAAATAACTGTTTTTTTTTTTTTAGGTTGACAAAATGTGTAGATGCTGAGTATAAACTATTTCATGATACATGAATGGAAAAAGAAAAAAAAAAAGAATAGGGTGAGGCTCCAAGTGCTGATATGGAGAAATGCTTATGATGTATTATTGAGTAAAAGAACATCTGGCACTGCCAGAGTACCTACTGTATTATTACATTTTTATAACAAAAAAATGTATAAATTCCCTAAATGCAGGAACTGTTCGCTGCTGTTATCTCCTAAAACAATACCTGGCTCATAATATGACATCAATAAATATTTGTTGAATGAATAAATGAATGAGAATGAGTGTGTATTCATAGAAAGAGAAAGAAAAAAATGTAAAGATATACACCAAAGAGTTAGACATCATTATTTCCAGGGAGATAATAATAATTGTAAGAGAAGAGGAAGCTTGCATTTCCTGATGTATATATTTATATAGAATTTATATATATTATGTAAATACCATTTATAATTTCTATATATTATATAAAATACTGTAAATGAAACAGGTGAATGGGTGTCAAAAACTTAGCTTACTCAGACTAATTACATATGGCACTAATGTTTAATTTAAAATAAAAAAAGAAATCTAAATTCAAACAAAGAAAATGTTCATCTCATCAAAGAGGGTTCTTCTATTAGGGACACCTACTCAGGAGACCACATTTAGACCAGAAGAAAGCAGATGGAATGAACTAAATAAATTATGTAAGTATCCCTTCAAAGCTAGAGAAAATGCTCCCTTTAGGCAAAAATAAATAAATCAATAAATAACTTGTCAGGTAACTTAAAATTCCTGGTTCTGAATGGTCTTTCCTTGTCATGAGAGCCTGTTGTTCATTCCTGCAATTGCCTTGCTCATCCACAATATGTTAACATTTACATCAAAGATTTTGCTATGCTGAATACAGTTGTCCTGGTCTCATTAGAAACATGGCTGCAAAACACATGTTTAGTGATTTCTTTCTGGAAATTTCCCTTTTAATCTTGAAATTGGTGTCCATCTTGTCAGTGCAGATGAAAGAATGAACGCTTGAGGTCATATCGCCCCAGGCACCACTGGACTGACCAAGGAACCTGTAGGAATGCGACTCTACTAGCTTATAGGTATGAATCAGCACTACCCTAGAGATAGATCACCGACTGTACCTAATTAAAAGAATAAAGATATTTTTCAGGTTTCAAGTCTCTTGGGATGGAGAAGACCTCCAGGCAATCAGACAAAGCGGCACCAGAGCACCTGCTAGCGTGGGCCTTCAATCAATGGTGTCCACCTTTTAGGAAACCCCTTCTCCAAATTTTGTCCTTAAAACCCCTCACTTGCAAACAATCAGGGAGTTTGGGACTTTAGAGTATTAGCTCCCTAATCTCCTGGGGGCACCACACCAAAAATTGCCTGTCTTTCTTTACTGCAAAAGGTGGATACTAGTTTTTATTGGCTTGCTGCATATCAGGTGAATAAACTTTTGTTTCCTTCAGTTATAGACTCTTCTATAGTGTGTGTGAATTCTTGGTAGTTTCCACCAAAAGGTCAATTTAGTTCCCAACTAGAGGGTCTTCTCCCTGATTCTTTTTTTCCATGTTGTCTTTCTTTTTGGAATTATTCCTTTTGAAGACCATACTTTCTACTACCTTAAAAAAATTAATACATAAGTAAAAGATTACCAAACATCTGTCTAAATGAATATTAACTTATAAAATTAATATGTTCCTTTTCGGTAAAATTATTTACACAATAAAATTTAAGAGGCAACTCCAGAGGTTTATTTACAGTTATTTAATTTTTAAAAAGTTAACATTTATTAATTTTTGAGAGTGAGAGAGACAGAGTGTGAGTGGGGAAGGGGCAGAGAGAGTGGGAGACACTGAATAAGAAGGCTCCAGGCTCCGAGCTGTCAGCACAGGGCCCGACATGGGGCTCGAACTCACAGACGGTGAGATCATGACCTGAGCTGAAGTCAGATGCTTAACGGATTGAGCTACCCAGTGCCCCTACAATTATTTAATTTGTAGAGACTATTTTAAGGTCACATATATTTCACAAAGCACAGTGTAACTATAGTGTGAAAGTAAAATTTTCTATTTCTTTTTGCTATTCTCTTTACTACCACAGAGTATTATTAAGTCATTTTTTTTTTTTTTAAGTGCAAGTTTTAATCTCTATTTCAAACAGAAAATGCATGCACAGGTGTGGACCAGAGATTTCTTAAATGTTGAACCACATTTCATGTTACCAACTTTGCCCTAGAGACAGGGTGCATTAAGGAAAATACCCTTAACTAATATCCTTTGATATTAGAATTCTCAAAGATATCGATTTCTTAGAAAAAAATTTAAATCCTTTCAATTATTTTGAAAATATGATCTCTCATTTTCCTCTGTATGCATTAGTCTATCATTATTATTCTTCTAGAAATAGGACTGCCATATTTAAGTCCAACATTTTCTTTGTAGTTCTAACTTTGAAGAGAGAAAAATTATGAAGAGCTTGACATTTATGTTCACCACGTGGCTTTTCTAGGAATTAGCTCAACAAAAAAGTGGTAACTTCTTGCATTCTTAAACAGAATTACTTCCTTTTAGCCATGGTTAGGAATTATCTTTCAAATAACATTATTTTTGAACCTGAAGTTATCCCCACATAGGTGAAAGTATTTCATGTCAAACTCATGTGGAACTCATCAGTGTCTTAGCTGCAAGCCAGGTGAAAATAAACTGAAAGTAAAGATGGCTTAGCAGGGAATAGATAATTGTTATATAATATAATTGTTGGGGAATGTGATCAAAAAGACATTCGTCAATTGACTCATGAGCTGGACTGGGCACTGGGGGGCTCCTCACCCCCTCCTCTGTCCCGGGAATGTGGGTTCCATTTGCCTTTCCTGCTCCCAGACGCTGCTCCAAGGACATAGCCTTGAGATGGTCCTGTGATGTTGAAAACACCTGTGCAGTATATAGTGTATATATAGGTGACTGAACCCAGTTAGGACCTCTTTATAAGCTTTTAAGATTTGGAGAGCTGGTGTGGGGATCCATTCATCTTGTTGCCATCCAAGATAAGTCTTTAGGTAAGTTCCTTTTGCTACTGTTAAAAATGCCACCACCACACACACAAAAGAAGCCACCTACAAACTTGGAGTGGATGATTTTTTTCTTAGGTCTTTCCCTGTTTTCCGTGGATGGGGCTGGTCTCAGATTACACCAGGAAATCTACAGCAAAGGCTCTGAACAGAATTCTTCAAAGCCAGTAGGTTTACTAACACTTTCAGTTGATTACCATTTGTTTTTAAAGGATGTTTATAATTCTATGCTACAAAGCAGTTTTACTAAAGAAAAACGCAATTATTGAATAAAAGCTCCATCAATTGATATGGCCAAATTCTCAAGGTTGGAGCCATGCATTTTCATGCAGGCACCATTAGACTTAGAACAGAGAACCAACTGTCATGTATTAGATAATTTTTTCTCTAAAAGCTGAATTCATGGACTTCTGTCTGTGACTTTGCCCTTTTATTGGTTTCTCTCTAAATTCTAACAGTGATTACTATTGATTCTGTCCTGAATACAGATATTAAACTATATTGAGTAGCTTAGGATTTATTATTAAAATGGCAGTATTAATAAGCAATTAGTGCAGATAAGGACGTGGAATTGATATTTTATGTTGTAGAAGATTGAACTTTATACATAGCTTTAAATGAGAGTAAGAAGGGGCGCCTGGGTGGCGCAGTCGGTTAAGCGTCCGACTTCAGCCAGGTCACGATCTCGCGGTCCGTGAGTTCGAGCCCCGCGTCAGGCTCTGGGCTGATGGCTCAGAGCCTGGAGCCTGTTTCCGATTCTGTGTCCCTCTCTCTCTGCCCCTCCCCCGTTCATGCTCTGTCTCTCTCTGTCCCAAAAATAAAATAAAACATTGAAAAAAAAAATTTTTGATAAATGAGAGTAAGAAAATTAGCAAATTACAATGGACCCTTTGCGCTGATAATTATTATAGATACTCTTTCATCTACCACATGTATAACAGGATGGTTATAATAGCTGTTTTAATTTTAAAGTTTGTTTGTTTTATTTATTTTGAGAGAAGGAGAGTGTGCACAGACACACTCACAAAGGCAAGCAGGGGAGGGGTGGAAGAAGAAGGTGAGAAAGAATCCCAAACTGTCCCCTTGCTGTCAGCACAGAGCCCAATGCAGGGCTCAATCCCATGAACCGTGGGATCATGACCTGAGGCAACACCAAAAGTCCAAGAGTTGGATGCTTAACCAACTGAGACACCCAGTCACCCCTGTTACTTTCTTAATTTTATGTAATATTGCAATTATTTTCATTCAACTTTCTCCTTTATGTAGAAAAATGCTCAGAATAGTTGTCATATTATTCTTAAGAAGATTTAGTGTGTTTGAAATGTTTCACAGTGATAATAAAAATAATTTTTGAAACTAGAAAAAAAAGGAAAAATAAATATACTCTGAAGATCTCTAATAGCTAAAACCTATTGCCTTGAAATATATCCGAGGGAAGGAGATTCTCCCCACTCTGGCTTATAATCAGAACACCTTTATCAGAGTTAACTATCATCTCTCTTGCTACATAGGCTAGTCAGCCCTCTTTTTTTTTTTTCCAGGAAAGTTATCCAAAAATTACAAGTAAAAAGTAATCATTATACAGGCACATTATTTTCCTCAGGAGAGAGCTCACTGCTTACAGATTAAAAAAAGGCACTAACTGGAAAGTTCCCAATATTTAAGTCACATGTGATCTGGCAATAATCCTCTTTCTTTTCTCCAAAAGTTTTGCCCTGGTAGTCAGGGTTGGGTCTACAGCCCAAGGTCTCATACCCATCTCCTGGGTAGTAAGTGGGAGAATGTGTACTTTATATTTGTTAGAAATCAGGTTGGTGGAGGGATCAGTAGATGGCATAGTTTATCTTTGGACATTCTGCCCAATGACTTGACATATTAGGATGTTTTCTAGGATGTACTGTGGAAACAATCCAGCCTATGTGGTGGTACTGAGAAAAGCCTACAGTTTTAGGAATCATAATGGCTGGATTTGAAATCCTCCTCCTTCCTGGCTGTGTAACCTTGAGCCAACCACTTAACCTGAACCTCAGGCTTCATTTGTAAAAAAGGTATTAATAATAGCAATGCATCAACTCCACAGGATTCCCCTCTCCCCTTTTTGGTTAGGATTAAATGAAATGAAATACTTAAAACATACTGTAAACTGTGAAATTTTATACAAATGCTAGTTATACCAATTATTATGACATCTTGTCTCTTCTTGTGCCCTTCCTTTGCATCGTCTCTTCAACACCATGTCCTCTTCCTCCACTGCCCTACTGTATACAAGTGATGTAACCAAAACCAAACCAAAACAAACATGTGATTCCATTGCTTGGAACTAATGAACTAGTATCTTGCCCATTCTCTTTCTTCCTGGCAGTCAGATTGGAATATGCAATTATCAGACTGAAGTTTTGCCCATGGAGTTGCTTACCCCCGACTCCTTTTATTTACAAAATATGTCAATTCCTCTAAATGTCTATGAGGAATGCAAAAAATAATAATTCACATTGCTCCATAAGGAGACCCAAGTTATTGCCAATTACTTAGCCTTATTTTTATGCAATGAATATTCTGAATGGAGTCAGTTTGTGAAAAGAACAGGTGTTGAGTCTATAAGAATATTTATGGTATGCTGAGTTGTAATGTCTTATAAACAAAAACCAACTGATCTAGTTGTCTGAGTCATAACTTCCAGTATTATTTTAATATATGCATCTTGATATATTTCAGGAGTAGAGATAAACTTATTCCCCTAAATTCTCTTGAGTGTTTTAATATTAATGTTTATTTTATCTATCAGAGGGAAGATTTGATAGATAAATCTCAGCTGGGATACACTATTCAATTATTTTCTTATTTTTTATTCATACCATAACTCATAACTCATTCTAAAATACTATGCAAATGCTGCATGTATGACCTCGAGAAAGCATACCCATTATTAAGCATAGTTTTCTCAGCTGACTCTATTCTGGAAAGCTTCCAGAAAGTACCCTTAAGATTGGCTGCACTAAAAATTGTTCTTTATGGTACTGCTTCTGCTAGTGCTCACCACTCCTTTCCTGTGCCATCAAGAGGAATTATGTCTTCCTGCTATGCTTTGCCTGACAACTCCTCTAAAAATTTGTGTTATAACATCCCAAACTGTTATCCCTACGTTCTTGAGATTTTGCAATCCTAGAGAGTTATGTAAATCCTGAAAAGCTATGTCTAGCTTTCTTTTACTAGGATCCCAAACACAGATTCCTAAAATTAACTTAAGGTATTTTTATTAGCAATATAAGGGAAAGTGCACACAAAAGTGCAATGATTAGTAAAAATTATATTCATAAGCTGTGTTAATGTAGTTCTTCGATATCATATTCAGAAAAATACTGTATTAGAAACAAGTTACCAAAAATAGATTGTTCTATTGCAATAGGCAATATAATTGGAGGCATACTAATACTAAAAGATTAATAAGTGATTTTGGCCTACTAAAGGAGGGCTGTTATCTCCCTTTGTAATTAACCAATGTATTATTAGTGTTCAATATGTCATATGCTTACCAGTAACTTTGAAATTCTATTACTTATCCTTGTCATTAGATTTATTTCATTTTGAATTTACTATCCTGTGAAACAATAGAGCTGAGCAGTAACATGGAATATTCATTTCAGAGGTTCTCTAAGCCTCAGTTTCATTATTTGCATAATATGAGGTTAATAATAGCACCTTCCTCAATGAGTTATCAAGACAATTAAATGAGTTAATAGATCTAAAGTGCTTAAAACAGTGGCTAACAGGGGCGCCTGGGTGGCGCAGTCGGTTAAGCGTCCGACTTCAGCCAGGTCACGATCTCGCGGTCCGTGAGTTCGAGCCCCGCGTCAGGCTCTGGGCTGATGGCTCACAGCCTGGAGCCTGTTTCCGATTCTGTGTCTCCCTCTCTCTCTGCCCCTCCCCCGTTCATGCTCTGTCTCTCTCTGTCCCAAAAATAAATAAATGTTGAAAAAAAAAAAAAAAAACAGTGGCTAACAAACAGAAGCACAATAGGAAAAATTAGAGTGCAATGACGTTATTAGAATTTTGGCAGATTTAATACATTTTTCCAACTAATTGATTGTCTGACCTCACCTAATGGTAAGTAAGACTCCCTAAGAAACTACCATTTGTCAAATTTTGGTGTAGTATCAAAGAAGAATACCCACATTTACCTGAAAACACTACTCACATACATCTCCTTTTTCCAACTATATGCCTCCATGAAGCTAATTTTCTTCATGTACTTCAATAGTAATAATGTATACCAATGACAACCTAGTTATCTTCTATTAAGCTAGCCATTAAACAGATCAGCGAATGTAAAAAATAGTGCTAATCTTCTCATTATTATTTTTTAGAAGAATATAGTTCTACAGTAGTCCTTCCTTATCTGCAGTTTTGCTTTCTGTGGTTTCATGTATTTCATTTAATCCTAATCAACCATGGTCCAAGCAGATGATCTTCTTGATGTATTGTCAGGTCAATAGCAGCCTGACACTACATTGGAATGCCTGCATCATTCGCCTCACTTCATGTTGTCACACAGGCATTTTAGCATCTCACATTATCACAAGAAGAGTAAATGTAGTACAATAAGATATTCTGAGGGAAAGAGACCATATTCACATAACATTTTTAAAGTGTATTGTTATAATTGTTTTATTTTATGATTAGTTGCTGTTAATCTCTTAGAGTGCCTAACTTTTTATTGTTTATTTAGTTTTGAAAGAGAGAGAGAGAGAGAGAGAGAGAGGGAGGGAGGAAGGGAGGGAGGGAGGGAGAGAACTAGTGAGGGAAGGGCAGAGAGAGAGAGGGAGACAGAATCTGAAGTAGGTTCCAGGCTCTGAGCTTCAGCTCAGAGCCTGATGTGGGACTCGTACTCAAGAACTGCAAGATCATGTCCTGATCTGAAATCAGGTGTTTAATCAACCGAGCCACCCAGGCACCCCTTAGAGTGCATAAGTTTCAAGCTTATCATAGGCATGTATATGTAGGAAAAACATAGCATATATAGGGTTTGGGACTTTCTGCAGTTTCAGGTATCCACCGGGAGGTCTTGGATCATATCCCCTGTGGATAGGGGGTACTACTGTACTCATAAAACGATCTTATTTATGTTAACATGTAATTGGTTTGTTATTATTTTTAAATGAATTAATAAGAAAAAAAATTTTTTAATTCTCAGCTTTAATTTCTATTATGGTAAAAAACAACACTTTTAACTCCTATAAATAAAAGTTCTTCGACATTCTTAGTGATTTTTAAGAATGCAAGCAGGTCCTGAGGACAAAAATTTGACAAAACACTGATGTCATAAAATTCTTTATTCTATGGTTAAAATTTTCTGAAAGGACACATAAATCATTATCAAAGCTAAATAACAAATATTTTTATGAAGCAATATTTTGCAATAAAAAAGAACATGAGATTAGGTATAAAATTTCCAATACTGAATCCATTACTAACTCTGTAGCAAGATGAAACAAATATTTTTTAGTAAGCCAACTCTGGCAAAATGCACATTAGTGGTGAAAATTTTCCAGGTTGCTTCCTTCAGCTTCTAGAGTAGTTGGCTTTGGTTTTTAGAAAAAGTTAAAAATAAATACATAAAAAGGACTATTTTTTATATGTAGGTTGCACTGAAGCTGAGAAACCTATCATCTAGTCTAGAACATGAGATTCAGCTGAGACCAAAGGCTGTAGAAAGAGGTGACCATGAGACTTTGAGCTACTAGTAATTAACAGAAGTCCTTGGAACACTACTGGACTTCAGTAAGATGTATGTTAGGAGTTGAAATCAATTTTATGTAAGTGAAATTGCAAAGGAAAGTGTAAAGTCGAGTGATAACAAATTGGCAGTGCCTTTGATAAATCAATTCTGTATGTATCTACATCTGCTCTGCAAAATGGAATAATACTTCCCACACAGGGTTATTAAACAGATTAAAATGTGTTAATGCAAACGAAATATCTATATAAATTATAATGTCCAAACAAATGGTTATTGTTGACATTGTTAAAATAACTAGTGGAGCCCTGGATCTGTCATTCTTCAGGTCATTCTCCATGATTTGGATCTATCACCTACCCCTCCTGAACCTAACTTTCCTAATCTGTATGAGGTGGGGGGCATGTTTGAGTTATGTGGACTTTGGGAAGGGATGGTTTGTGAGACGGAGAGCCAGAGAAATGGCAGAGACCGTTTGCTATGCAACATGTCCCTGAATTTTCAGAAAAGTTAGTCATGCCTCAGAAAAGCATTGAGGATCTTGTGGAGACAGGAGAAAGGCAGAGATTCATGGTTCAAAGTGACAAAAAGAGGAATCTGGAATATGGGCAGATGCTGAGAAATGCAAAGGAAGAATGGGAATGGCTTTCTTTAGTCCTGACTACAGAAGTGAGCTGTGGATTATAGTTAACTAAATCTCTACCAATCTACAATGGTCAGACTCGTACACTTGCCTTTCTCTTCTGGTTGTTGTGAAAGTTAAAATAAGATAATGTGTATAAATTCCTCTTTATTTTTTATTTTTTTTAATGCTTATTTATTTGGGGGGGGAGGGGCATAGAGAGAGAGAGAAGAATCTAAAGTAGGTTCCAGGGTCTGAGCTGTCAGCACAGAGCCCAATGTGGGGCTCAAACCCAAGAACTGCAAGATCATGACCTGAGCTGATATTGGACCCTTAACTGACTGATTCACCCAGGTGCCCCTAAACTTCCTCTTTAAAGAATGAAATATTGGGGCGCCTCGGTGGCGCAGTCGGTTAAGCGTCCGACTTCAGCCAGGTCATGATCTCGCGGTCCGTGAGTTCGAGCCCCGCATCAGGCTCTGGGCTGATGGCTCAGAGCCTGGAGCCTGTTTCCGATTCTGTGTCTCCCTCTCTCTCTGCTCCTCCCCCGTTCATGCTCTGTCTCTCTCTGTCCCAAAAATAAATAAACGTTGAAAAAAATTAAAAAAAAAAAAAAAGAATGAAATATTATGAAAGGTTAGTTATCATTATTAAGTACCAGGAGCAAGACGATCCTGTAGATCCCTCCCATAGAGATAATCTGGGTATTGAAATAGTTTCATATCTAACAGGAATCATGCTCTGTAAAGTTAATATGCTCAAGATTTATTAGTGATTTCTACTAGGAACAAGAAACACACTATTTCTATAAAAATGAAGCACTTCCTTTTGTGTATTGAACACAGTGCTCTACCCTGCTTTGAGTTTTAATAAAAGAGAAAGCAGCTTGATATTCCTTTGTATAAAGCCAACAGCTAGTTTCTAAGAGTTAGAAAATTTAATGCTACCATTGGGCCAAAGGTTGTAATTATTCTCTAGTTCTTGTAGCAGGCTAGTTTCAGTGTGGATCAAAAGGCTTCCTTGGAATATTTATGTTTGCGTGAGTGTTCAAATATCATAAAATATTCTCTAGAAAAGTGTTCAGTAGCTATTAGGTACAAATGAACAGGCCTAAAGCACACATTCATACCACTGAGCAGCAAACATAAAAATTACCCAGGATCACTTCAAAACATATCTGTACACTGTGATCTATTCATATATTTGCAGAAACAGGTCCAAATCACCACAGGTAATACACTCAAAGAAACACACAAACCAGTATCAGGAAAAACTGTAAACCTTCTTATGTTAAATAAAAAGTCTGTAATTTGGGAGCCTCCAGTCCTTTCAATTCTGGCATTCCAGCAATCAGTAAATTTATTGGCAATTAAAAGCTGAAAGATGAGGGCACCTGGGTGGCTCAGTTGGTTAAGCGTCTGACTTCAGCTCAGGTCATGACCTCACAGCTCATGAGTTCGAGCCCTGTGTCAGGCTCTGTGCTTACAGCTGAGCCTGAAGCCTGCTTTAGATTCTGTGTCTCCCTCTCTCTCTGTCCCTTACCCACTCACATTCTGTCTCTCAAAAATATATAAACATTAAAAAAAAAAAAAAGGAAAGCTGAAAGACTGACTGAATTCTCCTAAAATGAAACTTTTTTTAAAGAGAAAAATTGTAAAGAATCCAGAGGCAATATGTCTCTTCAGAGGCGACTGAAGAGTGGCCCATACTTAAATAAAAGTCCACGAAGGGTCATGACTTAATGACAATTGACCTGTTTTGACTGTCTACTCCGGGAAGTCAATCTGGTAAGTATTTAATGTGCATTATCACATTTTAGTATAAAAATGAAGTTTTAGAATTTTTAAATAACCTGGAGGTCCAAGATAATGACAAACGTCACATTTATATTCTTCAACAATTTAATCTGGGCTACTGACAAGGTCTTGAAGGTATTAGATTAAAAGCAATGGCACCAATCATGACACACTGGAGTGAATGGGAATGAAATGGGATGGCTGGACTGTGTCGGCACTGTATGGAATTGAATGAGATTCATCAAACAAAGAAAGAGCAGAATGCTGCTAACAATTCTCTGAAATAGATATACAGATACACATTTTAAATGACCATAGCTGTGAAACCAGTGGGAAACTAGAGTGTAGAAAGAAAAATTATAAGCTTTAAACTTTGAGTCAGCTCTGGTTAAAATGAAAAGAAACTATAGGAAACCATGGTATTTGATGACAAGTCTTGAGAGAAAAGAATCTTGTTGACACACATGCTCAGCAACTTCCATAAACTGCAGAGTATTACTCATTCTACCAACATAAGGAAGAACAGAAAGAGCCAGGCTGTTAGGAGACTGGAGGGTGGGAGGTGTGTGCAACAGATTTAGGTAAGATTCTTTTAGTTTATACATACTCTTTTTCTTCTTATCTTGAATGACAATTCTGTGTACTGTTTGTTGAGGAGGGGCAAGAGGCTCTCAGAATTATTCACCTGAAACTGTAAAATACGTTTAATCTACCAGGAATGTAACTTTTAACCAAGAGCTGGGTTAACCATAAGGCTGGTTAAATAGGTTTGTTTATATCCAGGATATAAATGAAGCCACCATCTCAGTGATTATTAACCCCTAATTCTAGGAATGATCTCACCAGTCTTGTGTTAATTAAACTTTCCAAATGGCATCGCTTCTCTTCTTAGTCAGAAAACTATAGTCACTTTCTATTTTGCAAACTACTAAAATGAAGGGTGCACTTAGTAGTCTCTAACCCAGAGGCAACATAAAATTTCATCTTTCAGACGGCCGCATGCAGGCAGAGTTGTGGACAACACCAGGAACGGGGTACCTTGGTGAAACTTCAGGTGGACAATGAGTCTGAACAAATAGGCAAATATCAATGAATTCTCACATAGTCCTAAGAATAAACCAAGTAACAACAATCATGCTCGTACAACATGAACAGGGCAGATTTTTTTTTTTCTTGTGATTCATCTTCTCCATTTAAGTGGGAAAGAGAACAACATCAACATCAAGTTTGTGAGGAAAGTAATGTCTACGACAGGAAAGATCACTTAAAAAATGCAGGAATATCCGTCCCTACTTCTCTGCTTAAGTAAAACATCATGCCTTAGTCAAAGATGTTATGTTAGGAAAGTACTGAGCTGAAATCCATGGTGCGAAGTTAAAAACCAGACCAAATCAAATATTGTTATTGAGTTTTAAATGGTTTCAATTACTAAGAGTTTGTAAGCAATGAAGAAATGTAATTTAACATTTAATTTTCATATTTGAAATGTAAACAGGATTATTAACAAATATTCCAGCTCTTTTATGATTAGTTATTGTTCAATGTTTAATTAAGGTATGTGTAATATTATCCTATCAGCTCTAATGCTAAGCTTTTTTCCCCTAATATATAAATATACTAGATATGTTCTGTAATTATTTGATGGAAGTTATGGTGGCTTCAACTCCTATCAATCACTGTTGTATTTTCACTATGGAGAAAATGGTAACATTTAAAGCAATCTTCTTACTTTTATTCATACATTATAGAAACAAAAAGTAGCATTTAGAATAATTAGCATCAAAGAGTTTTAGAATACCATGAAATAATATAACATTAACTTAGAGTGCTCTATCTGGTGATTTTTGAACATGTCAATTTTGTTTGATTTTAGAAAAGCAATCTGCTTTAGTACTAGTCAAATTCCTTTCCAGTGTACTCCATGGAACAATGCGGTTTGTTGTACTTCATACAAAAGTGCTCAGTGAACTATGGGATAATTAATTTTATATGTCAACTCGGGTAGGCCATGGTACCCAGATATTTGTCCAAACACTATTCTAGATACTTCTGTGAAAATATTTTTTAGGTGAGATTATCATTTAAATCTGACCTTCTCTGAAGAAAGAATTTTCCCAGTATTCTGCCTTTGGACTTGAACTGTAGCATCAACTATTCCCTAGGTTTCTAGCCTAATGACTTATCTTGCAGATTTTGGACTTGCCAGCCTCTGCAGTCCTTTAAAATAAATCTCTCTCATTCTCTCCACGCTCATAATACATCCCTCCACACACCCCTCCCTGTGCATTTAGGTTCCTTATATGTAAGAAGATAATAAAAGTAGAATTTACCTCTAGGGTTATTTTGATAATTAAGTATTATAATGTATGTAAAGTACTTGGCATCTTGTGAGCATTCAATAATTTTTAGATTTTATTGTATTATTACTATAATCCCAAATCCTAAAATGCACATTTTTCATAACTTAACAATTCCCAAATTGTGAAGCATTTTATAACTGACTTACATATTTTATATGGTTTTATATAATATATTGGGTTCTCCACTATTAATGGGATATTATAATCAATAAAATATGAAATATATTCCCAGAGCAATGCATATGTCTAAAATTTGCATATCAAAGTGGTACAAAATTCTAAAAAAGAACCATAAGAAATAAATTAGGCAGGAACATTGAGATGAATAGCTTGGAAAAAAGATAATTTGTTTTATTTTATGTCATAAGTATAAAACTTCAAATCTATGTCTCTTCCTTCACATTATGAAGGCTTTCCAGCAAATATTTACTTTTGCATGTCTAAAGGTAGACGAAAAGACCCATAGCTCTTTAGTCTTCTTTAGCTCTATAACTTCTTCCCTCCTTATTTCTCCCTCCCTCCCTTCTCCAACAATGTGCTACTCAAACAAAAGTAAAGAAGACACAGTGCTTTATCTAAAGGAGTTTATAGCCAAAAAATAAAAGATAAATGTCCTGGTGATTTCAATTCAGTGTGTTAAGTGCTCACATAGGGGTGATGACAATGTGATATGGGGACTCAAATGTTGCAGTTCAAGAAAGTTCAAGGAAATGTTCCCTGGAAAATATTTAAGCAGAGACCAGAATGTAGAAAGGAAAGGTGAAGAAGGGTGGTAAAGAATCTTTCAGACAGAGGCTAAATGATGTGAACAAGCACAGTGGTGGACTCTTACGTAGTTCAGTATGGTAGGCAAGAGCGAGGGTTGAAAGTGTGGGTAAGGGTCTTGTGTGGTAAAAGCTTAGGTAAAACTAGCTCACTGGGATGTCTGTTGCTATGACTTTGCCAGTAGAACTCTATAGTTTTCAAGATATTTTAGCTTTCAGGTTACAGCAAGGAGATAGTACATTTACTAAGAAATGTGGAACCACAAAGTTCTGAAAAATGGAATCTGGAAGAGATAGACATGAAGCCGTGGGGCTGTCCTTAAAATGCAGGAAGAGGCAATGGTTGCACCAGACAGGGTGCTGCGAAATGAGGCAATGGAGCCCATATATGAGGGAGAGAAATACTGAAATAGAAAACGGGAGCTCTAGAAGCCACAGTCATATACATCTTTTTTTTTTTTTTTTTTTTTTTTTTTTTTTTAACGATGTCGAGGCAATCAGAGGAAGTTTCACAGAATGAGGACTAGCTTCACTGCAAAGTGTGGGTTTCTGTGAAGGGGTGTGTGAGAGCAGCAACTTCACAAACTCAGAAGGGAAAAAAAATAAGATGAGCCCTGTGAGAATTAAACAAAATTGACATGTTAGGTAAGAATTTTGGTATATGTAAGTCATTTGGTGGTGACATCCACTGTTAATTTTACCAATGGTCTTAGCACCTATATAAAAAGGAATGAATGTGTTTAACTCAGAATGAGGGCCAATGATTTGCAATTTATCCAAAAAAAGTAAGTCAGAGGGGCAGTCTTTATTTTTGTGTCTCTGAGACTGCTGTCATTTGAGTGCCTTGTTTATTGGACTCTTCAATCTGTCCGTTCCTGAGACAAGTTTATCTCTACAGCAAAGATACAAGTACTTGGTTAGTGGTTTCCAAATTGGATGTATCCACCTCAGGGAAGATGCAAGGCAGAAAGAAAATCAGATTAAAAACACTATTTACAAGTATTTTATCATTCTTATAAAATTTCTGTTAGGGGGGTGTTATTTCTTATAAGGCATATTAAATATTATTTGTATAGATGATACATGATTAAATAAATGTGCATAAACTGGGGCAACTGTTATAAAAGCAATTTAGAAACCGTAAAACATTAGAATCCTAAGCATGTCCACCAGTTCTAGGTTCACAAACCAGTTTTTGCTTATAATTTGGCTTCCATTCAAGCAGAGAACGAATGCAGCAGTCATGCCAACACAAGACTATTCTACAACACATGACAATTTGTATTTTAAGAGAATAAATGCTCAACTCGGTATATGTATTTATCTTGTGATCCTGGCTATTAAGAATCTAATAATGATCTAATATTCTAAGAAAAAGGTTCATTTTCAGTGCAGTGGCTGAAAACTTAAATACCACTCTCTGAATCCTGGAAACTTAGAAGTTAAATATCATCCAATTAAGTATCAACAATTAAGCACTGCTTTTTAATTTGATTTTTCAATATGGTCCACACATGTTTCTAAGTCTGCTAACTGTAGCCAATAGAAGTATAAATAAATATGCATAAAAATAAAGACTAATGGCTCAGCCTCCTCTGCTTTGGCCCAAATTCAACATTTTGAGCAAGAAAAAAAGAATAAGTATGAATTTTCCCTCTTCATTAACAACTTTACACTCCTTTTGGACCTACCATGATCCAAGATTAAGTAAAAAGAAGAGGAGAAAAGAATTAATGAGATAACCAAAGCAAAAAGGTAGAGGAGAAGGCCAATTGAGCTATGAAAGGAGTAGCCATTGTTCCCACCTGCTTAGAAGAAACGAAAACTACCCTCAAGAAAGATTAGGTGTGTTCTCTCCTGCCCCATCCCTGATTTTATTATGATACTGAATTTTGTTTAAAGTAAATGTCTCCAAGAAAGTATTTTTACTTAGTCATGATTAAAAATAATATTTAGATTATTTTGGAATGGAGAATGTTTTTCCTTTGAGGAAGTTTTGCATGCAAGCAAGAACTTACGTCAAGAGGCTCAAAGGATTTTCAAGTAAAAAAGTAGTAATTAGAAGAAAAAATAAATAAAAATTAGAATCAAATTGAAAAGCAGGAAGTATCTTTATCTAGGAGAAATTAAAATGCAATTTAATATCTGAATCAAAACAGACTGAAATGTAAACATGGGGGCAATGAGATTATTAGTCTTAATCAGGAAAGAGTCATGAGATTAATAAGAAACCAAGAAACAAAGACAGGAACTGAATGTCACAGCCTCAAAAATGGCAATGAAGAGAATTTGCTAGAAAGTCAGAAAAGGATCGCTTCTCAGCCTTTTGGCTAAGATCAAGTGAAAGTCAGAAAAAAAAGATGCAAGAAATGAAAGAAAAGGTAAATAGTTCAGAGATGGAAGCAATTTGCAATTAGTTGGCAATTATCTGATTTTTATTCTTAAGCAGGGATTTAAGAGTGTAAAAGTATTTTTTTAAGCTTTTGTTTTTTTTAAGCAATCTCCACACCTAATGTGGGACTTGAATCTACAACCGAGATCAAGGGCCTCATGTTCCACTGACTGAGCCAGCCAAGCTCCCCATAGTATAAACACATTTTTAAAATAATTAAATCTGCTGCGTGGACCAGAAAATTGGCTAGCCCAGAGAATTAAGTCCCTGTCATAACCACAATAAAGCTAAATATTATTGGTGAAGCTTAGACTCTGGGGAACGGAAGGAGAATACAGGGAAAATAAATCATATTATGTGAAACTCCAGATTTTCCCAAGAAGTCAATGTCAAAACATATGTGAATTCTTGGAACCACAGTATCAGCCTAGATCTGACAAAACTCATAAAAGACATTCCCTAAAGAGCCTTTTCCTTTATAAGCTAAGAATCAGCTTAGGCTAAATTTCTACAGAATATCATCAATTTGTAAATGATCTAAAGCAGAATTTTCTAGCAAAAAGTTAGACTCTATTCTTATTCACACTCTACCTTTCTACTCATGAACCTCAAACATCATTTGTTAAACATGCTTATTTCCCAACAGTATATTCTCAGTTCTGCAGGCCAGAGGCAAGACTCTCCACCACAACACTGACAGGTCTCCATCACTCTCCTGCTCAGCCCTAATCCTATTTGGTCACAACCCGAGGTGAAACCTGCGTCTCTCATGTCTCAGTCTCTAATTTCCATCAGGCCCTATATATTCATCTTTCTGTTCCCATCCCTGACTCCTCCCCAGGATACTGACCCCTCTGGAGCTCTCAGCCAGTCATTAGCATAGTCCCCTTGATCTTCAATCTCCTCTTGAATGTGACCTTATCTTTTGGTTTCTTTCCACTCAAAACAGGCTCTCTTCTGAACACACTCCATCTCCTATAACCCTCTCAAGTGGCAGCTCTTCTCTCTTTGACACCTTTCACACCCTGGGCCTGGAAGTGGGGCAAATAACCCACTTGCATTTCATTACCAATTCTAAACAATTCTCTTTCTCCTCCCTGTAACCCCAACTCTGAACCCCATGTTATCAGACTATAGAATCTACTGCATCTCATTTTTCTAGCATCCCCTCTCCATATATTCTTCCCTTTCAGTTCTTGAAGAATTTGGCTCTTAGTTTACCATAAAGCATTCTTCAGTTCTGCTTCAATATCCACACAAATGATTCTTCCAATGCCTTGGACTCTTGGTTACTTGACTTCCTTTCCTCCCATGATCTTTTTTTTTTCCTAGCTACCAACTCCAGTGATCATGCCCTAGAAGATCTTCTCACTACCATTTATGGAAACCCCAATTTTAAGCACCTCATTCTCTAATCACTGATGCCAACTTTTTTCCTGCTCATTCCTTCTAATATCCTAATTAATAAAATATTTGTCCTCTTTGAGACTAAGAATCCACTTATTATACTTTCCACTACCTCTATACCTAATTGCCTAGTTTAAATTCCACACACCATAATTATAATTGCCTCCTTACACATGTGTACCACTCTCTTTCCTTCTTTCTAATTTTATCATACTCTTTCAGTGAAACTCTAATTCTGCTTAAATCCAACTCGCTGCCTAACCCATTTCCAGAGAAAAACCTTAAATGATGTGTACTGGTCTTACTTTGAAGTCATGATTACTAATCTCAAATGGGCCCTGATGCTGGCCTCTAGTCCTACTTTATTTTCCTCATTCATTGCCTCTCCGTTTTCTAGATATATGTTTCATACCACACTCTTCTCAGATCTCTAACAGCTCTTCCCTCATGCTCCCTCTTTCTGGTAAAAGGAATTACCGATTTCACAAAGGAAACAGAATCACTCAGATTCTATTCTAATTTCCACAAGTTACCCAATCCAATCTACAACCTCCTTGCTTTTGTGTTCATAACACTCTGTCTTCCTTACTATGTTCATGGCTAATTCCAATCCCTCATCTTGCACACTGGATCTCATCCTCTCTTGCCTACTCAAGAGCATCTTTCTATATTCAACATCAGCAAATTTTGCCTTTCTGCTGAACCATTCTCATTAGCTTACATATGTTGTTGCTCTTTTTTATTCCATCTTACAAACACCTTCTCTTAACCCTATGTCCCTTTTCACGTACTGCCCTGTTTTTCTCTTCACTTTTACACCAAAATTCGTTGAAATACTTGTCAATACTTGTTGTCCACCACCAGTTTTCTCCCATCCTCTTTTGAACATATTCTAATAGGTTTTTCTATCTACCATTCTACTACAAGATCACCATTGACCTCCATGTTGTTAAATCCAATGATCAATGTTCAGTCTTCCTCTCACTGAATCCATTAGTAGCTTTTGACAAAGTTGATCATTTGCCTCTTCTTTACACACTTCCTTCACTTGGCTTCCAGAACACACTCTCTTACTTTTCCTCTTAACTCACTGGCTGCTTATTTTTAGTATCCTTTTGACTCTACCTCATTCACTGACCTCTTAACTCTAGAGTGCTTGGGTTTATCTTTGGATTCCATAAGTCTCATGGCTTTCATGTATATCTTCAGATATAATCTTTATTCCAAAACTCAGTTTCTTGTATCTAATTGTTTACCTGACAACTCTACTTTAATGTCTAAAATGTGCCTCATGCTTAATAAGGCCCAAGTTAAATTTGTCTCCCTCCTTGAAAGAAGTATTAATATGGTTCAAAATAATAATATGAAATTGTGGATTATAAAATTGGGGTTTATATTTTGCTGTACTGGAAAATGATCTGGCCTAAGAAAGTAACAGCAAACAAAACCAGTTTTCTTGAAACCTGATTTAGGAATTCCCTATGTCCTTATTTTGACAGCTTGTTCAACTATTCCTCTGCTTTCCCATTTATCCTAAGTGTATACCATGATTCTCAAATTTCCCCTAATATAGTAATTAATAGTGTTTGCCTTTTTGAAAGTCTCTCTTAAAACTTAAAATGCATTTTAAACATTCTTTCAAAACTTAAGTAATTAACTAAGGATACTAACTGAGGGGATTAAATGTCAAATAACACCAAATCCTTAGAGAAGGTGTTGTCCATTATATCCTCAACCATAAATTTTAATGCAAAATAAATGCAAAACATGATGTTCTAACCTGTAAAAAATATTGTGATCATATGAGCAAGCACTCTGACTTCATATGACATTTCCCTCATTTGTGTAATAAACATACTGAGCAACTTCTAAGTGTAGGGAACAACTTTTGATGTCCTGAAGAATGCCAAGATATATAAGAAATAGCTAAGTAAGAAGGATAAGACATCTATAGCAACATATACAAGACAAATTCTTTAGATGTTCTGAAGAGGAGGAAACTAATTCTGGAAGGGTGGGCAGAAAGATGAGGGAAGGGTTCATATGTCACAGCTTATGATTTATTGGAGCATAGAATCTGAGTCTTACCATCCTGGTTTTCCATTTTGTACAGCACATTGAAATAAAGGTGTCACTTTAAAGATTATTAAATGAGGGGTGCCTGGGTGGCTTAGTCGGTTAGGCATCTGACTTCAGCTCAGATCATGATCTCGTGGTTCCTGGGTTCAGGCCCTGACAGCTCAGAGCCTGGAGCCTGCTTCAGATTCTATGTCTTCCTCTCTCTCTGCCCATCCCCTTCTCTCTCTCTCTCTCTCTCTCTCTCTCTCAAAAATAAACATTTAAAAATTATTGAATTAATGAAGGAATTAATACATGAATGAATTTTGTGTGCTTGTACGTTCATGAATCAGATTGACATTCAAAAGAAAGAGAACGAATGTATCTGCTACCTTTAAAAAGAGGATATTTACATGGTAGAAGTAGACAGAAGTAGACCAGATGCATTCCAATGGGGGTTCTGGTTTAGCCAGTAAAACAAATTTGAAGAACATTTGAAAACACTTCTACAACTTCCATTAGGTTGCTGCTTTACACACTTCACACACAGACATCTTAATTTGTAATCTCCTGTGTACATAATGCCAACATAATAAATAAATAAATTGTATGAATGTGTGTGAGTAAAGGTTGCATGTTAAATCTCTACTAAATCAACCTGTTTAGAATAATCTGACATTATCTTAATCACTGGTTTCTTACTTGTCCTCTACTCCCTGTTTACTAGAACTAGTATGTAAAGATCCAAGCAGGGGAAGCCCTTTTCGGACTTCTTTATTACAGTTGGTGCACTGCACAGTGCCTGATGCATACTATCACTGAAATAGTACATATTATGAGTATTTTAATGTAAAGTCATGGGGGAGTGGAGAAGGGAATAAAGTTAACCATTACAAATGAGGAAAGTTAACTGGTGCAGCTGCTCTGGAAAACAGTGTGGAGGTTTCTCAAAAATTAGAACTCCTCACGACCCAGCAATAGGACTACTAGGAATTTATCCAAAGGATACAGGAGTGCTGATTCATAGGGGCACATGTATCCCAATGTTTATAGCAGCACTTTCAACAATAGCTAAATTATGGAAAGAGCCTAAATGTCTATCAACTGATGAATGGATAAAGATGTGGTTTATATATACAATGGAATACTACTTGGCAATGAGAAAGAATGAAATCCTGCCATTTGCAACTATGTGGATGAAACTGGAAGGAATTATGCTAAGTGAAGTCAGTCAGTCAGAGACAGATATGATATGTTTTCACTCATATGTGGAAACTGAGAATCTTAACAGAAGACCATGGGGGAAGGGAAGGAGAAAAAATTGTTTCAAACAGAGAGGGAGGCAAACCACAAGAGACTCTTAAATACAGAGTATAAACTGAGGGTTGATGGGGTGGGGCGGGGGAGAGGGGAAAATGGGTGATGGGCATTGAGGAGGGCATTTGTTGGGACAAAAAAATATGCGATGGCCTCATCGCTAACAACTGATACTTGTTTAATATTGACAGTTTATTATTAGGCAGATGCTATATAGGATTTATATACTAAATATTAGGCAAAGAATATGAAAAAAGTATACTGTTTTTAACACCTGTTCATAAAATAAAGACAATAATATTATCATCCCCACTATAATCCATAAACACAGAATAACACTTTTTGCATTAAAAACAAAGAATTAGAGAATGTTACTAGATAAAGACAAATTTTTAATAGCTAGAATTAGAAACAGTGGTCTAATTTTTAAAAAAATATTTTGGTTGTGGGATGCCTGGGTGGCTCAGTCAGTTGAAAGTCCAACTCTTGACTTCGGCTCAGGTCATGATCTCACGGTTTGTGAGTTTGAGCCCCACGTCAGGTTCTGTGCTGACAGCATGCAGCCTGCTTAGGATTCTATCTCTCCCTGTCTCTCTGCCCCTCCCCTGCTCTCGCTCTCTCTCTCTCAAAATAAATAAACTTTAAAAATATGTTAGTTTCTTCTTTTTATACTACATAGAAACTTTCTAACCACAAAAGTCATTCTTCAAATTTTATTTATTTATTTATTTAATTTATTGAGTTTTAAGTTTTTATTTAAATTCCAGTTAGCAAATAGTGTAACATTAGTTTCAGGAGTAAGTGATTCACCACTTACATACAACACCCAGTGGTCATCACACTTGTATAAAAAAAATTTTTTTAAGCTAGCATGGATTCTTTTAGAATCAGAATCAAACTCACTGTAAATTTTCATTAATCTAACAATAATTAGAGGGCATCTGGGTGGCTCAGTAGGTTAATTGTCTGACTTTGACTCGGGTCATGATCTCACAGTCTGTGAGTTTGAGCCCTGCGTCAGGCTCTGTGATGACAGTTCAGAGCCTGGAACCTGCTTCAGATTCTGTGTCTCCCTCTCTCTGACCCTCCCCCATTCATGCTCTTTCTCTCTCTCTCAAAAATAAACATTAAAATAAATAAATAAATAAATAAATAAATAAATAAATAAATAAATAAAATTAGAAAGGCATGGTTATTAAGCATAGAGGTGAGGATATTTTATTAGCTCAAATACCAAACCATTTTTATTTTGTAGCTCATATAGCAGAATAATAATGAAGCAAAATAGGGGCACCTGGGTAGCTCCATTGGTTGAGTATCTGCCTCTTGATTTTGTCTCAGGTCATGATCCTAGGGTCGTGGGACACTCAGCATTAGCCAGATTAAACTTCTCTTTCTCTTTCCCTCGGCCCTTCTCCCCTGCTCATGCCCTGTCTATAATAATAATAATAATAATAATAATAATAATAAAGCAAAATAAAAAACACTTCTAAGAATTTGATTATTTCAAATAAAATATTAATGTATCTTTAATATCTTCTGTTCATATGTTCATGCTACCACTTTTAGTTATATTGCATTGAAGTCTGTGAACACAAGAATATTACTGAATCTAAATACACTAAAACCTTAGTGAGATGTAGGTCACACTGGATTAAAGTAACAGGAAAACGCTGAATGCCTAGAAAATGGTGATGAAGACAGAAGACCTAGAAAACGAGGCGGAGGGGCATCTGAGTGGTACAGTTGGTTGAACCTCTGACTTCAGCTCAAGTCAGGATCTCACAGTTCACTGCTGTTAGCACAGAACCCCCTTTGGATTGCCCCACCACCACCACTCCTCCCCACTCTTTCTCTCTCTCCCTCAAAAATGAAAAAACATTTTTTTAAAAAAGGAGGTGGAGTTACCAAAGATAGATTTCACCTACTTTATTTTTTTTTAAGTGTATTTATTTTGAGAGAGAGAGAGAAAGAGAGAGCACATGCACACAAGTAGGGAAGGGGCAGAGAGAGAAAGGGAGAGAAAGAATCCCAAGGAGGATCTGTGCTGTCAGTGCAGAGCCTGACATGGGGCTCAATTTCATGAACCATGAGGTCATGACCTGAGCTGAAATCAAGAGTTAGACACCCAACCGACTGAGCCACCCAGGCACTGCTCACCCACTTTAATTAAAACTTGGCCTAAAATTTACTCTAAGAGTTGCACTGAAGAATAAATTTAAAATGGATTATAAACTTGAATAAGATAATTTTTTAATGTTAAATGTAAATATTTTGACAGATGGCATGCATGTTTCTTAAATCTTGGGATATATGTGTAAAGCAGATTACTCTTGGGGCGCCTGGGTTGGCTCAGTCAGTTAAGCGTCCAACTTTGGCTCAGGTCATGATCTTGCAGTTCATGAGTTCGAGCCCCACCTTGATCTCTGTGCTGACAGCTCAGAGCCTGGAGCCTGCTTTGGATCCTGTGTCTCCCTCTCATACTGCCCCTCCCCTGCACGCTCTCTCTCAAAAATTAATAAACGTTTAAAAAAATTAAGAAAAAATAACTTAAAGCAGATTATTCTTAGAATAAGATTCTTAGGGATTCCTTACACAACTGATTTCCTTATTCTCTTCTAGCTTCTACAATGCCTTCCTGAAGTAAACCTACAGGTTACAGGGACAAAAATAGCCTTCCAGGTGAGTAGTCCTTGAGGGTTTATCAACAGAAAAAAACTATATAGCTCTTTCCACTCGGTTCCATATCTGAATCCTGTGCTCGTCACAGAGCCATGAACACTTTAGCAGCTCATAAATATTTCTATAAAGAATGAATGACTTCTTTCTAGATGTAAATGTGATGTACACAGCAACATGTGAACACACCCCCTATTCTGAAAATAAGATACACTAGTTAAGAGTTTCTAGGGACTCTTAAAGTTGTAAAATAAAACAAACACTTCTCAGTTACATGAATAAGCAAGCCAAAGTGGCTTGCTTTTTGGCATCTCAGAAATTTGAAAGAATATTGGAGTCACTTCCTTTGTGTTCATGTTTTGATTCAGTGAATGTTTACTTGGTTCCTACCATATGGAAGAAACCATATGGTAGGAAGAAAATCTACTAGGAATGTATCAGGACAGTGCAAAGATGAGAAGGCATGGCCTATATGCCCTCAAATGACTTGCAACAAACTAAAGTATCTGATATTGGTATGTTTCCCAGAAGCCCTCACATAATCATAATTCAAGATAGATATGTTGTTAACCATTATAAAATGTAACTTAATTCAAATTAAAAACATAAATATCTAATGTGTAAAGCATCATAACTCTGGGGTGAAAACTAAAATAATATTCCATTTCCACTTTCAATTAAATTAGAATCTAGATGCAGCAATAATTCATGTATATAAATGGCTGTATAGGAAGACAAAAGGCTAAATTAATATTGCCAAGCTGAAACTGCATCAATTCAAAAACAAGAATGCTCAAAATCTTTTCATTAATTACTTTAGCACAATTCGGAAGTGATGCTATTATTATTGTACATTAGAAGTTAGAGGTTTAGAGAGATAAGGAATGTGCGATGATAGATCATGGTTCCTAAAAGTGGAATTACAGGGATGGTGGTGGCAGCAGATTGGAGAAAGTGTCAAGGACATAACCTCCCTGAAATATGACTAAACAGAAGGAGGAAAAATGGATACCAGTTACAAGGAGCCTTAGTAGGTAAATGTGTTGAATTTGAAGAGCACAAGAACCGTCCAATTTTGTTGGAATGGAAGTGATGAGTAGTAAGCAAGAAATGCAAAGAAAGATCAGATCATGGGATTACTTGAAGACCTAGTCAAACCATGGTAATAGCAATGAATTCACATGTCCACCTTTTCTTTTTGCTTCCTAGGCCTTTCTGCTCAAATTAATTTATCAGACAGCTTTCAATTCAATATTTTATAAACAAATCCCAGTGATATAAACTTGCTGCTAAAAAATCAGTTACCTGAAAAGTACATAAAGTATAGATATCTCAGAATGAGGTCCTTGAAATTATGGCTGTAAGTTTTCACAGACCCAAGTAACTAGTATCCACTTCTTCACTGTTCCAAGTATACCCAAGCAATATTACTCCTGAGACTTTACTTGATATAAATTTTTGTTTTGGAACCACTTCCATATTTAAAGGTCCATTTCAAATGCCGCCTCTGCCATAAGGCTTTCCTCTTGACTCTGAGCCACAAAGTAAGCACAGTCAACAATGACTAGGGAATGTTCTTAGATTTTGGCAAGCAGTGGATATAAGTGATATTTGCAGATCTTCATTTTAATTTGGCATATACACAATGCACAATCTGCTAGAATTTTGGAACTTTTTCTTAAAATGGAAAAGTCACAAGAATATGAAAAAAATGTACCACATGTTTACTTAAATAGCACCCAAGCCGTATGTTCAATCATAGCCTAGAATAATTAACTGGTGCAGCTAATAAATACATGTGAGGAAAATATCTTGCCTAATGAGTCAGAAATTTACCTAGATACTAAAGAACAATAACTAGGAGTACAAGGCATCTTTCTACTAAGAATCACAAAATATTCATCCATAAATGTAGGCTTTGAATATCTTTGGTGGATCCTCACACATGTCTTGAAACCCCAACAGGGTTTATCGGGAGGCCACTGACTTCTTTTGACCAACATTTATCACTATGGGTCTAGAGTTGCTCAGATACTTTTTAAAACTTGACAGAGAGGAGTCAGCATCTGGCATAGACTCCAATTTCAACTTTCCCTGCTCTTATTCCTATCCTGGGGCTCCCATGATCCTGAATCCGTGCTTCATACCTTAGCTCACATCCAAGTACCTACCAAAGCCCTATCCAGGAGTCTCTTCTGCCCTTATGCTCTATTGTATCAGATCTATTATTGTCCTGAGCACCATTCCATCATGTTCTCTCACATTAATGTAACAGGTTAGATTCCTAAACAGAGCAGAAATTCCTCCATAATACCACAAACATACTTTACTGGGTTTTACCTATGCTTTAACAAATATTAATTGAACACCACTTTGGGACAGGCACTAGAGTATACATGAACCCTAGCTCTACTCTCTCCACAGGGGAGTTGAATAATAAACAAACCAGCTGCAAATAAGAAAATTCAAGTAGTAATCTGCTATGGAAAAAATTAAAAGAAGCAAATGGTGGAGTGACTAAAGAAAGGTACATTAGAGGGGTGCCTGGGTGGTTTAATCAGTTAAATGTCTGACTGTGGCTCAGGTCATGATCTCGCAGTTTGAGTTGGAGTCCTATGTTGGGCTCTGTGCTGATAGGTAGGAGCCTGGAGCCTGCTTTGGATTCTGTGTCTGCTCCTCCCCTGCTCTCTCTCTCTTTCTCTCTAAAAAATAAATAAACGTTAAAAAAAAAGGAAAAGTACATTAGGTGGGGGGCAAAGGAAGTATTCTTCGAGGCTGTAGGTTTTAGACACCTGAATGACAAGATGAAGCCCAGTGAAGATATGGGTAAAAGTCATTCAAGCAGAAGGAATGGTAAATGTAAGGGTCCTGAGCTGGGAATCAGTGAGATGTGTCCATGAACAGAGAGAAAGATAGTGTGGCTGGAGCACAGTGGAATAGCAAAGATGGCAGGTAAGGAGGCCATGGAGGTAGAGGTCAGACTGTGTTGGGTCTTGTAGGCCATGTCATGAAAATTTTATTTTACTCTAACTGAAATGGTAAAGCCATTGGAAAGCTTTAAGCAGAAAAGTAATATGATCCAATTTAAGTTTTTCAAAATCTTTCTGCTGACTTATAGAGAATGTAATTTTGGTGACCAAAGACGAAACAATATAAATGCTGCTGTCCTAGTCCAGGCAAGTGATGTTTGTGGCTTAGAACCAGGAGACTCAGAGAAGTGATATATAGGAAATGATTTGCTCATAGATCTGACAGGGCTAGACAAGACATGTGTATATGTGTGTGTTTGTATATGTATATATCTGTGTGGCTCTATGTATTTGGGAAGGGACAGATGGATAAGCAGAAGCCAAGATGATTTCTAGGATTTGGAATTACATAATTGTGTGAACAAGGGCAAACGTAGAAGAAGACAGAAAGAAATCAACAGCTCTGTCTGAGCTTGAGTTTGAGAGTCTTAAAAGTTTGAGAGTCATCAGGTAGATGAGGTCTCATAAAATGGCCTCATGGTTTAAAAGTTGTCTAGTTACAAAAAGGGATCTATTACCTAAAAAAAAAAAGTCGTCAAGATCAGTATGTCCAATAAAATTATATACATTGTGAACGAAATATTTCTCAAGACCTGGAAAAGGGTGAAGGAGATTTCTGAATGTCCTTTTCAGGTCCATGATGGGGGGTAAAGTCTTCTACCAGATCCCCTGGGAATTGTCAATTCTATAGGAATGTGTCTTATGATTGACTTGGCTACTTTACAACTCTGTAGGGGTTAGAAGTTAAGTGTTAGAAAACTGAGGGTAATACAAATGATTCTCATTTGTAGCAATGCAAATGAATTTTGTCTGGTAGAGAAATAACTGATCTCTGCCCTATAGAAAAGATGACCCCTAACACTGTATTTCATTACACCATGAAAATTAACTAGTCTTGCATTTACTAACAAATTCACTTCAGCATTCATGACTGCATATATATCATTCTTCAAATTCTCATTTAAATTAATATTGACATCTTAATGGGTCTCTCCTTAATGAATTTAATAAATCTTTGACATGTTTATTTTATATTTGAATGACAGAAGTATTTTTATATTTTGAAATTACATGTTAACAAGAATAACAACAGTGCATTAAAAATCAAAGGGGCATTTTTAAAATCCGAATAGAAAGTGATTTGCTGTGATTAGTTCTTTGATGGTCTCTCTTCAAATGTCCATTTCTGACAATTAAAGAGCAGATAACAGGGGCGCCTGGGTGGCGCAGTCGGTTAAGCGTCCGACTTCAGCCAGGTCACGATCTCGCGGTCCGTGAGTTCGAGCCCCGCGTCGGGCTCTGGGCTGATGGCTCAGAGCCTGGAGCCTGTTTCCGATTCTGTGTCTCCCTCTCTCTCTGCCCCTCCCCCGTTCATGCTCTGTCTCTCTCTGTCCCAAAAATAAATAAACGTTCAAAAAAAAAAAAAATTTAAAAAAAAAAAAAGAGCAGATAACAGAAATTGGTAAACTTTGAATAGTTAGAATTATAATTGACTCGTAGAGATATGGGTAGTATCATAATTGTGTTTGAAATATATGTAATCATTTCTAAGATACTCATATTCTAGGAGAATTTTTTTTGTCATTCATTCAAAACAGGCATCATGAACAACTATGAGAAAACAAGTTTTGGCATCATAAATCCCATTTGTCCATTTCAATATTAAAATTCTTAAAGCAGTTTACCTTTATGCATGACATTTATATAAATAGGTAAAACAACTATTGTTTAGAAGTAGCTGTATTTTGCCCATTCGTTTATTTCTTCTTACTCTCTTCCTAATGAAAATAAAAATAATTCTACCTAGAAATTTCCACACATATCCTTTTCTGATTTGAACCAATAATTAAAAAAAATTATGTTTATTTATTTTTTGAGAGGGAGAGAGACAGTGCGAGTGGGGAAGGGGCAGAGAGCGAGGGAGACACAGAATCTCAAACAGGTTCCAGGCTTGAAGCTATCAGCACAGAGCCTTACACAGGGCTTGAACTCACCAACCACAAGATCATGACCTGAACCGAAGTTGGACTTTTAACCTACTGAGCCACCCAGGTGCCCCTGAACCAACAATCTTGATTGTTGGGAGAGGATACTGGGGACTTAAAAATGTCAATCTGTTTCTGGGTTGCAGGCAAAGTGATCTGAGAAAACAATTTCACACAAAGTACTTTCCTTCCACTCTTTAAATTCCACGCCCGCCTCCCCCCCAACCCCACTAATTATCACTTTTCCCCCTTGGTCTAAATATAATGTGCCTGGTGGTTATTGTGATGAGTAACTTAAAATAAAGGAAGTGTAGGTCACTTCTGTGTTCTCCAGGTTGGATAAAAGGAAATAAATAAAAAGCAAGCCAGAATTTACTCCTTCACTCTTCTAGATGTCCTTTTCATCAATTTCTTATCTGTCTTCTTTATAATACTTTCTTAGAACTAGGAACAATAGGGACTGTACTCCAAAATTAAAGTGAAAACAAATCTTAAATGTATCCACCATCTTTTAATGACTTGCAAATCATTACGCATAAATACAATGAGGCAGACACACATGGAAGTTCCACACAGAGAAGACTCCTTTGCACATCAAGTGGCACTTTTAGGAGCATAAAAAAAGTACCTGAAAGAAAAGAATGTTGAGATATTAGAGATAATTTAAATATGTTATATTTCACAGTGGATCCACATCCCAAATTTTGCACATGGTCTCCACCAAACATTTTAGAATAAAAAGGAAATCCAGAAAGGCTGCATTATATGTATACATAATATATACACTCACCCATGCACATACACATGCCAGTAAACATGATTTATATATTTAATATGCCAAATTCTTCAAGTGCATACATTTGTATTTTGCCTTGACCTTAATAATAGCAATAATAATGCATTTATAATATTTTATGTAAATCATATTATTTATTTTCATATACATTATTACAATTGAGCTCAGAGGTTAGCCCATGAGGAAAAAATGTAGCATGAAAATTATTTTAATGATTTGAATTATAGCTGTTTTGTTTTCCTGTACAATGGTTTCTAGGTTCTTATTTTCTTTTCCAAAACATAGTTATGATTTTTTAATTATAGAAAATTTATTAATATTGTAATAACAGTTAAAAGTTACTTATGCAACTTAAAATTTAATATAATTAGGGGCGCCTAGGTGGCTCAGTTGGTTAAGCATCTGATTTCAGCTCAGGTCATGATCTCACGGTTTGTGAGTTCAAGCCCCACATTAGGCTCTGTGCTGACAGCTTGGAGCCTGGAGCCTGCTTCAGATTCTGTGTCTCCCTCTCTCTCTGCCCCTTCCCCACATGTGCTCTCTCTCTCTCAAAAATAAATAAACATTAAAAATAATAAAAGTTAATATAATTAAATTTTCATATATAAGAGATGAGACATCAGCAAAATGAGTGGTATGTAACATTTGATGATTATACACTAAAAGAAACTGATGACTATCACTTCTCCATAAACTATGTGGAAAGCATTTGATTTTTATTTTTGTCAATAGGATATTTTGACATATATCCAAAATTTTCAAATTTTGATGTTTAGGTAATTTCACTATGATTTACAGGTGAAAAATAGGTTTTACTTTACCCAGTAGAGAATAAAGTGCCTTGCCAGTTAAATAAAGAAATTATACAAACTGTGTTTTACAAGTTACTTAATAAATTTTACTTTTTGCATTCGATCATTTAGCTTGAGATACTTTGTACTTTCTTTAGAGAAGTGTAATATGGTAAAACATATGACCAAATATATCTGGATATAGAGTATTTTCTTTAAGTAAAGTACTTGGAAAGTAAGTCTTTAAACTTTGTATCTGATGAAAATATATTAAAATATAATATATTGAATATCTTAAGCTGAAGGAGTTTGAGAAAACAGCAGAAGCATGAAGCACCCCTTCCTAAAAAGCAGGAGATAAACCTTCCATGTGAAAGTTTCTCTCCCTGTACCAGGAGGAAGAAAGGCATCCTAATCACCAGAGACAAGGAATTTAGGGCTAAGAAAGCTGTGTAAAGAAACCTTGTTACTTGTTCACCATTCTTCACAAATTTATTATTTCTTTGTGTAAAAAGTATTAAAAGCTTTTTGCTCTGGTTACTTCCTTGGGTCTTGTGAAGGAAAGCTTCCATGTACATGTAAAACTTCAATAGAATTTGAATGCTTTTCTCTTGTTAATCTGTCTTATGTCAGCTTACTTCTGAGACAGAGTCATAGATCCAAAGAGGGTGGAGGAGAACTTTTCCTTTCCTACAGAAATAATAAGCTTATGAGTCACTTATGGCTTCACTCTACTGTCTTATCTATATGAGCCCGGGTAAGGAATTGTCGAAATTTATATTCTTTCATAACTACAGATCGGTAAACACAAATCGTTTACAATCACCAAGAAATTTAAACCAGGAAAGACTTTAAAAACTATTACTCTTTTCTTCAGAAACCCCCTTATAGTTAACAAAGATTTGGGTATTCCCTCGAACCCTAAAGCTATATGAAATGTCATATTTTATACCATGTAGGCAGTTTTATTTATTTTAAAACCAAACACTTATACTTTAGTATTCTCTGATAACAGTTGCAAGCATGCTGCATTCTAGCATTTTTTCCAAGCATGTTGTTAATGTTATCCTTAGACCCTTGTTTTTCATTGTGCTTTACGGATTTTTTCTATGTCTAGGCAGTCATATATTAGAACCACATTCTAAGGCACACACAAAAATTAAAGCACATACCGGAAAACACAACAGTTCTATCACCACAGAAGCACAAAGAGTACACTACAGTTCTTCGTCACAGATGAGATGGATTTAGCCATTCCACATCCTCTCCTAGGCTTCTTAGATGTTATTTGGCTTTGCTCTTAGAATTTCCTTTTCTTTCTTTCTTTCTTTCTTTCTTTCTTTCTTTCTTTCTTTCTTTCCTTTCCTTTCCTTTCCTTTCCTTTCCTTTCCTTTCCTTTCCTTTCCTTTCCTTTCCTTTTCTTTTCTTTTCTTTTTTTCTTTCTCTCTTTCTTTTAAAACTTTTATTTTTAAATAATCTCTGTACCCAACACAGGGCTCAAACTCACAACCCAAGGTCAAGAGTTTTACATGCTCTACTGGCTGAGCAAGCCAGGCACCCTTGCTCTTGGAATTTTCTCTATCTCTTCATTGCAACACATGCTCAAAGAGTTTCTTAAAGTCCATCTTTAAGAAATGCGCTACCTCACCAATAGCACGTTTTTTTCTGTCTAGAATTGAAGATGCAGTGATACCAGAAACCATCATTTCCCTTTCCGCTTGACTTTCATCAAAGGAAGAAAAGGAAGTGCATGGATGGAAGTTAAGGAAACACACACTAGAATCTGTCATTTCTTTCTTCTTTTTTTAAAAAAAAATTTTTAATGTTTATTTTTGAGAGAGAGAGAGGCAGAACATGAGTTGGGGACGAGCAGAGAGAGAGAGAGGAGACACAGAATCTGAAGCAGGCTCAAGGCTCTGCACTGTCGGCAGAGAGCCCAACGCAGGGCTTGAACCCACAAACCGCAAGACCATGACCTGAGCCAAAGTCAGACGCTTAATCGGCTGAGCCACCCAGGTGCCCCTAGAATCTGCCATTTCTGAACGAAACTCAAGATCTGCACACACTGAACAATACTGGCATTCAACAGCCCCCACCTTTATTGCACAGGCATTTACTGATGGTCCATTCACTGTCCAACTGAAAAATAGACAGGAATGGAAAAATCTGAGTGTTATTGAGGATCTACCCCATGCCAGTCCTTGTGCTAAGGGGTTTTACCTCCTTCTTCTTGTTTTCTCCTCATAATTACCCCATGGGATACATATATCAGTGTCATTTTAAATATGGAGAAATGGAGGCATGAAGAGATGTAGCTGATGGTCTCATCACTAATAAGACACTTTTGCAATCTACACTCTGCTCCATATATATCATATTAGCTCCTTGACACCATCAGGCCACCCTGCACAGCAGAAGTAGATTCTTGTTATGAAGGTTCACAGCATCTCTTCCACTTGATGTTAAAGACTCTCTGGAGGAAAGAAAAGAGAGGTGTGGAGATTTTTTTTTTTCCCTAGGTTTTCCCAACTTTTAATCTGGGAATGGAGTCAGACACTGTAAATGCCAAGACTCTAAGGACCCAGAGTAACACATGCTATACGATGCAAACTACATGGTTTCTCAGGCCATAAAAATAAGTTCTAGTAAAATGTACTGAAAAGTCATTACATATGAGTGGCAATATTGGGCCATCTGAATGGAGAAACCTGCTTCTGAAGGAGCAGCTTCTCCATTTCCCTCCCTTGGAAGAGATTTCAGCTGTCTAGAGCTGCCGTGAAGGAAATCCATCACAAAGGAGGAAGGACATTTCTGTTGTACACCCCCTCCCATTCTTTTTATGCTCCCCCAAAGCTGCTTCCCACTGTACCCTCATGGTTGCCTTACTGCCAGCTGGTGAAGGGGAAGCAATTCCTAGTACAGCAGAGGTGGGAGACAGACAGCAGCCAGTTGAACCCTGGACCCGGCAGTGTGGTTTGGCAATAAGGAAACAACTCAAGAGAAACATAGGAATGGGACACTTGATCGTTCTGCTGAGACACACCATGAGACAACTGTGAGATAAATCCTGAAGGAGAGAAAAAGAGGGAGGAACGCAGAGAAGGAAAGAGAGCGAGAACTGATTTTGCTTCAAAACGGCTGCAAATTCTGAAGTTATATAAATTCTGCTTGGTTCTGTAATATGAATATCGAAACATTCACATAAGCTCCTTAGGCTTATGATAAAGTGTGTTCTTTATTTTCATAGTCGCCAAATATAAAGCTTTACCTATTAAGAGACTATGCTTTTCTGATTATACCGTAACTGGGGATAGGAATGGGAATTATTTTCTCTGGAGTCTGTTCTGAGACAGCATCTTACTCTTTTTTTTTTTTTTTTTAATTTTTTTCAATGTTTATTTTTATTTTTGAGACAGAGACAGAGCATGAAGGGGGGAGGGTCAGAGAGAGAGGGAGACACAGAATCTGAAGCAGGCTCCAGGCTCTGAGCTGTCAGCACAGAGCCTGACGCGGGGCTCAAACTCACGGACCGTGAGATCATGACCTGAGACGAAGTCGGACGCTTAACCGACTGAGCAACCCAGGCGCCCCAGCATCTTACTCTTAAAGAAATCTGCATACAGTTGAAACACTGGCATACTGCTTTGGCCATGATATCCTGTAATTCTGTTTATGACGCTGCCTTGTCCAACTTTGTACAAGTTTGGGAGGAGGGATTGGAGAGCAAAAGAAAACAAATGAAGGTTTCTGTATTTGAAGACAGAAATGTAAAAAGAGAAAGGAAACAGAATCATAAAAGTTAAAGATTTACAAGAAAGGCATTAGACACCCCAAACAGTAAAGCTATAAAGAGGCATACTTGTTTCTTAGTCCTACGGCTTTTTCTAGAACACTTCCAGTGCAGGGAGTTCAATTTCTCACCAGACAGCTCATTTTGTTTCTGAAGAGTTTGCTAATAGAAGGTTCTTATTTGGATTGATCCAGCCTCTACTTGTCTGGAATCTTAATAAACGCAGCATCTCCTCTACATTACAGTTCTCCTAATACGTGAAGACAGCTACCATGTTTCTGAGTCATCTCAGCTATTTCAGCCAATCCTCACGCCCTGCAGTTGCCAGATCTCCTTGGCACATGCTTCAGTTTGTCAGTGTCCCTCTTAAAATCTGGCACTTTAAACTGAACATCCTACGCCAGATGCGGTATGAAGAGTGCAAAATTCAATGGGACTATTCCTTTCCTTGATCTGAACTCTACACTTTATTAGGACTCACGTTAGCTTATTTGGCAGTCATCACACTGTTGGCACAGGGTGAGCCTGCCGGCAGCTAAAGCCCTATGTTACTGGTTTTTTGTTGTTCTTTTTTTTTTTTTCTTTCACTTATACTTTTCTTAAGCCAGGTTTCCTGCATTTTGTAGCAGAACGGTTTAATTTGTGAATCAGCACAGAGAATTTTCCATTTCTTGGTTTTCTCTCATTCTTCCTGCCATTTAGAGACCCAGAAGATACTTGATTTTGTCATCCAACACGTTAGCTATTCCTCCTCTGTCAATTTTGGCAATAGAGGTCTTCATGTGAATCACATGTTAAAGATTTTGAGGGGACAGCGCTAACTCAGATCAAAGCCTTATAAAACGTTACTGGAGACCTGCCCTCAGGCTAACTTTTGATTTAGTACTCAGTTCACTTTGAATGGCTCATTCAACTTTTTACTTACCACTCAATCTAATTTTTTCTTTATTAAAAAGGATTGCATTTTCTATGAGCTTTGCTGAAACTGAGATAGAGTATATCCATAACTTCCCCTGATATTGGCATGCTAAAAGAAAAGTAAATGATATTTTGGGGGCATGATTTCTTCTCAATGAATCTAAGGTAGATTCTAATGATCACTGATTCCTTTACTAACTTACTGAATAACAATCATTTCCTAGTCAAGTAGAATTTTTTTTACCAGGGCACTATAATCAACTAACTGGTCTTTTGTTGTTGTTGTTGTTGGCACTGAGATCCTACACATCTTCAATATTGTGACACCTTCTCTTTTCAGGAGTCTTCTATGGCTGCTTTTCAGTTTTTTCACACACATGTTAATGTTTAAAATATGGAATGTAATTTAACCCACTGTGGCTTCTCAATTCAGCTGACTGTTCTTACAGTCTTTTAACCCAGGTAAACAAATGCTTCAGCACAAGAATAAACCACCAAATGAGATAGTGTGGAAAGCAATCACTAGAGGGCAATAAAGGGCTAAGAAATAGTTACTAAAGTGAGTGACAGCTGGTTAGAAGGACCAAGAGACCTATAGGCTAGAGAAGGCCGGCCCTCTGCAGGAGAGGCAAATCTCTTAGGCTTATCCAAAAATTCCAGTTTAGATAACAGTTCACCTAAGAACTGGGATAGAACTGGGACACAATCAAGAGGGATCAGCCAGTCAGCAATCAGCTGGAGGACACAGCAATGACGTTTTTAGGAGGTTTGATATCAGTGTCAGAAAACAGCTTTGACACTGGGAGTCTTGGTATCATTGTAGACGTCTATCTTGAAAGCTAAGATCAAAATAGCATGGATTCAGGGGTGCCTGGGTGGCTCAGTTGGTTGAACATCCAACTCTTGGTTTTGGCTCAGGTCATGATCTCACAGTTCAGAGATCAAGTCCGCTGTGTTGGGTTCTGTGCTGACAGTGCAGAGCCTGCTTGGGATTCTCTCCCTCTCTCTTTGTCCCTCCCTGAGTCCTGCACACGCATGTACATTCTCTCTCAAAAAAAAAAAAAAAAAAAAAAAAAGAAAGAAAGAAAGAAAAAAGAGAGAAAGACAATAGAAAAGAAAAGAAAAGAAAAGAAAAAAGAAGAAAGAAGTAGCACAGATTTAGCAATAATAGCTACAATTTATTGAGTACTATATATCTAGCAATAAGCCAACAATATATCTCTCATTCTTGGAACAACCTTTGGAAAATAACAGCGTCCCTGCTTTATAAAAAGGAAACTAAGGATTAAGAAACTGAAGTGACAGACCTAGTATCTAGAGTGAGGTCTGTTCAGGGTTGTTCTTTCTATGCTCAAAGATTATAGGGTATCCTGATTCAGTAAATTAGAACTCTGGGAAGATGGCGTGGAAAAAGCTTGTGACAACTGGCTTTAAAGTCTTGGCCATCTCTCTTAAAATCTGTGGAGAGTAGACACATCTCATTTACTTCTTAAGCTACTATTTCCTAATAATCATATTTCATCAATCCTTCAGTTTGAAGTTCATTCTGCTTTTTAAAAAGGATGCAAACAAAATACATTCCATTTCCTTTAATTTTTTTTATTTTATTTGTTTTATTTTTTTGAAAGAGAAAGAACACACACAATCGAGCGTGAATGGTAGTGGGGGCAGAGAGACAGGGAGAGAATCTTAAGCAGGCTCCACGCTCAGCACGGAACCAACGCGGGACTCAATCTTGTGACTCTGGGAACATGACTTGAGCCAAAATCAAGAGTTGGATGCTTACGGAGCCACCTAAGAACCCCTCTATTTTCGTTAAAGTCTTGAGACAACTCTCTCCCTCCCCTGACCGTGCTCTCTCTCTCTCTCAAAATTAAACATTAAAAAAAATTTTTCTTTAAGTCTTGAGACAAATATATACTTTGTAAGCATAACATATGGCTTTTTTTGTTCAGTATGATGGATTTAAGACCAACGTCATGCAGTGAAAATCCTTAGCAATAATTTGAATTTCAAACAAGAACTGCACCTTTTTGCCCCCAATACTGGCCATACATATGTGGCACCAGATCAGCCTAGTGAAAATGCTAACTAATTAATTAAGGGAGAAAATATTCTAAAGGGTAAGGAAAAAAAAAGATTTTCAATTTTGGTATCTGTAAAATAAAAAAAAAAATGAGTGCTAGCACAAGAAAAGAATTTTAAAAGTGCTGAATGTTAAATCAGTCAGATAAAGTGCTCTGGGGAAAAAAAAAAAGGATCAGAAAGTTAGCAGAAGCAAATAAGGTCACTGATATCAAAGATGTCTGACATAAGTCTGAATAAAATTGTTTCAAGAAATGTGAGATTCAAAAAGGCAACATTTCTAAATATACTAGAAGCATTCTAGAATGTGGTATAGGCCTAAGTGAGTATGGTTCTTTATAGCTTTATTGTTCTGGGTTTCTGATAGCTTTCTCAGACAAGAAGTAATTAAAATAATATATTACCACCAAAATCTATTTTAGGCCTCTGAAGGGATGCCCTCTGGTTTCCTGGAGTCACTGACATCCCATTAGATATGCAAATATATCCAATACACAGTGACTCTAGGGAAATCTATTAGCCACGGTGCCCCTCCTCTTTGCCTCCCTCCTTCCCAGTGTATATATAAAATATTCTTGGCAATTAACACAGAATTTTCATTAAAATTAATATGTAACGTTTCCATAGTAGCTTTCTCTGATCTTTAAAAAAATATAATCCGCAAGGAGTATGACATAGAACAAAATTTTAGGCATATGTTATTGTTTATGTTTTCATTCTTTACGAAGATACATGTTTTAAATACTTGTAAAAGAAAATAAATGAAACGTTTATTTCAAATTCTGCCTCAAACAAAATACCTAGGAAGCACTGCTTCCAAAACTAAAATATCTCCCTTCATTTCATTTAGAGTTAAACATAGATTGTACTTTAGAAGTCCACATCTATCTCCTTTAACGCTCTTTGCACAAACTGTTCCTGGGACAAAGATTTCTGCAGTTATTATAGGCATTTTTTGATGTATGGGTATTGCCAATAGGTGGGAATTTATCTCATAGCAGCGAGACAGATGAAGCCAGATCACACTGGGCAGTGAGCCACCAAAGGCCCACTTGCTGAAAATAGAGCCATGCCTTTTAAATTTGCACTGTTTCCAAGAGGTCTATGGGTATTCAACCCCCAAAACCCAGGAGCCAGATGTCTGGAACCTCTTAGGAATGATTTCCAATTTGTTGTAATGCAGTAATGCTTCCCCTTTGCTATTGTCTGTGCATTTATCTGTCTCGTGTTATTTTGGTCCCATTCTTTACCCCGACAAACAGAGCTGTGTTCTTTTTTATTCCTCTTCTCAATTTCATGACTGTTTTCTTTAGCATATGTGAGCACACAGCATCTGTTCCTGAGTCTATGCCAGATGGATGAACTTAATTATTGGAGAAATCTGAGGAAAGGGAGATCAAGGTACTTTTAACACAGGAAGGAGATAATGGAAGGGTAGAACCAAAATCCAGAGACACTCATCGGAAACACAGTAAACCGCTTCTCAAAGTTTTGCCAGATCCAGTGACGCTGGATACATCTTGCTTGAGAAAGTCTTTGAGCAGTGGGTAGATGCAGGATACTTATCTCTCCCTCCCCCACATTCTCATTAGAGCCTATCAAAATAAGTACTCAGACTGCTTACTATCAACATATTAACTCAACCAATTCATCAACTTCTTTTAGGTCCTAAATCTACATGGACTCGTGGTAATCTAAATGATTACATAATTAAACAGGAAATTCCAGAAAAGACTATCAACAGAATTACTAAATTAAATTACTTGGAAGCCCAGCTTCCATGCCATCCTGCAGGGGTTGTGTCATAGTTTTTATTATAACAGAAAGCACAAGGATGCAGTGTGTTTGGTATTTTCAAGCACCAAATTCATATGGGTACAGCTTGATTAAATACTATGAAAATAATAATGACTAACATCTGTATAGTGCTTTCTTGTCTACACATTGCTTTGTTTAACCTTGATAAGCATTGTCATCCTCATTTATAGATAAGGAAACTGAGGCTTAAGGAGGAAGGCTTAAGGAAGTCATTACGATTCCATTGCAAAAGACAGTATTTTTAGCTATAATTTTTGATTCTAAAATGAGTTTTTTAATTCCAAATCTAGTGTGAGCTCTACTATGGTATGCTGCCTCTCTTTGAAACATTTTAACAAATTCTCCATTGCGGAAACAATAATGTGATTATACTTTCCAATGTTACTTTTAGAAATTGCTGTCTTTTAGTATGTTCCAACTATAGGTGCTATGGTCTAATAGTTCATGAAGATAGTATTTCTGAGCCATTCATACTATGGAAACTGTTTTTAAAATTTTTTTAATGTTTATTTATTTTTGAGAGAGAGAGAGAGAGAGAGAGATTGAGCGAGCAGGAGTTGGTGGAGGGGCAGAGAGAAAGGGAGACTCAGAATCCGAAGCAGGTTCCAGGCTCTGGGGTGTCAGCACAGAGCCCCACTTGGGGCTGGAACTCACTCACCGCGAGATCATGACCTGAGCTGAAGTCAGATGCTTAACCAGCTGAGCCACCCAGGAGGCCCTGGAATCAGTGTTTTTAAACTGAAAATTTTTAAGTATTGTTGAAATTTATTAAACAGTTCTACTTGGTTCCACTGGTGACAAAATATTTTTTCTATGTATTGAATTTTGCAGTTTGGGTAGACAGTAGTCATAGAAAAAGGCTACAACCTCACTGAGGGATCCTTATGGTTATGGACACATGCTCTACACAAGTGGGCCAACAAATCATGAAAAATGTAATGCCTCAGGACACAGAGCACTGACTTAAAACAAAATGTGTTAACGTAAAGTTTCAAGGCACACTAACTTTGATCACTGTTAATTAAGGTGCTGTCCCAATTATCAGTGTTTCTAGACTAAAGATAAAGGTTATATATTCATTTAGATGAGGGAAAAATAGATGCCATGTGTTTAATTATATGATATAATTGCCATAGCAGTTAACATGTTTTTATGTTAAGCATGTTGAACTCACACTTCAAAAAAAAAAAAATTAAAAAAGCCTGAAATGTTTCTGTAGTAAAATATTCAAGAAAAGTTGAAGACAGTTGTCTCAAACTTTAAAGCAAGTATAGTTCACTCTAGTTTGGGGCTAAATGTGAAAATAGTTGGTTGAAATAGGGACTAGGTTTGTAAAGTGCTGAGTAGCTAAAATAAGAATGCTATTTTTTAATCATTTGCAAATGACAATTCAATAATTTTTAAAAATATTTTCTTAAGTTTATTTATTTGAGAGGGAGAGGGAGAGAAAACAGGGGAGGGGCAGAGAGAGAGAGAGAGAGAGAGAGAGAGAGAGAGAGAGTCTCAAGGAGGCTCCATGCTGTCGGTGCAGAGACCCACACAGGGCTCGAACTCACAAACCATGAGATCGTGACCTGAGCTGAAATCAAGAGTCTCACACTTAATGGACTGAGCCATCCAGGTACGCCAATAATTCAATAATTTTAACAGAAACAAAGAGTGCAATTAACAAGTCTCTTTATAGATTTTGATCTTGTCCAGAGGCCAAAATAAATGTACTCTTCAGTCCTTATCAACCCCCTGATGGTAGTGCACAGCTGCCTTCATGAAAGGTCTGTAAATGACCTAAGAGATGCCTTTTTATGATGTTGCCCTAACTTTACCAAATTCTTCCACTAATGCACTGGGATCAGGTGCAGGGCCCCATACTCACCAGCTGGCCAGTGTTAGATGCATAATCTATGGAGGCTCCTGGAGCCTGCAATGACCCATGGTGGTGTTCCCTGCCCTTAAATACTTGGGTTAGGCTCCAGGCAGCAGTGGGGAAGCCTGCCTTGGAAACATGGGGAATCAGACTGCATTTGTGCAGGTGTATAAGTCTACATTTTACAGTAGGGTTTGAGGGGCAAAATTCACTTCTGTGGACCAGCTCCCCTTGACCTAGCCCAAAATGCAAGTAGAGAAAGCAAATTCTACTCTATCCTGGGAGACACACTATCCTTTACTCTGGGAGGCTGTGGCCCTCTGCCTCAGATAGCCTGACTGAAGTACTGATAGCTACAAAAAATCCTTTTGGAACCCAAATTAGATCATGTCACACTTCCGCTCAAAACCTTTCAGCGGCATCTCCTCACTCATAGGTTAAGTTTCAGAGTCTCTACCATGAGCTGCAAGACAGACTCCATCTCTGTTCTCATTTCCCACCATGCTCTGCTCATTGACTCCACACCAGCTTACTGCCCACTTCTCAAACATGCCAAGCCGGCTCCAATCCCAGGACCTTTGCTACTGTTGTTTCCTCCACCTACACCAATTGCTTCCTTTCATTCAGGTTGCAAATGTGTCCTCTTCACAGACACCTTTCCAGAGTGCCCTATAGAAATAGGGCAATTCCTCTCATTCTCTTTTTCCTGAAGTTGCTTTATTTTTCTTCATAGTATCTACCACTTCTTGGCATTGTATCATCATTTTATCAATGTAAGCATTAGGTACAAGAGTACCATTTTATAGGTTAAAAAAGCCCAAATATCAAGAACTTAATGTAGTAGATATACATGCAAGCTTTTTATCTACACTGATACATTTTTCCTCTATGTGAAAATATTTCATGTAAGTTATATGCAATGCTGGTTGGATTATTCTGTTTTATCTATTCTAATCTACACTGTTTAAGTCAGGAGATGAGCTAGTGCCACAAATCTTTTGTGTGTGTGCGTCAAAAAATGCAGTTATTATACATAAACTATAATACAAATTTATCGTTATACAACATTATATAATTTATGAAAACTAGTTTGCTAAAATTTACTTCACATCAAGCTCTTATTCCATGTGTAGCCCAATCATGATGAAACAGAAAAACACTCCACAAAAACAAAAGCTCAAGGAAATCAAGGCCAAGGAATGAATTAAGGCATTTATAAGTTATGAAAATGACAGCTTGTAAGTATTCCAATTCCACTGAATATGGGGAAGGACAGAAGAAGCCTAACTGGAATTTAAAATCGGTTATAAAGGAAAACTTTCCTACCCATGTGGTTGAAAGTAACCATGACTTTTTTAAATCAAAGGAGGTTTTGGAATTTTTTTCCCTAGATTTTTTTTTTTTTGAATGAAAAATTTTCCCTTTTGGGGATTGTTCAGCTATGATGTAACTCCAAACTAACATAAGCAAATGGACTGTATCCAAATGTACCACAGAAGGAAATAAAACTTATTTTCTAATTATTCTAGGATAATAATACATATTACTTATGAGAAGACAAAGGATATCATTCAACCTCTGCTTATTATATCCTAATTTTAATTGGAAAATTAATATATTAAGGAAATATAGCAAATAATTTATGATATTTAATTTCTATTTACACAATTTATAATATATAAAATTAATAGGTTCAATCAGGAAGGACAAAACAATTTTATAAATGTAAAAGATTTGATTTGAAAATTATGGTAGAGGTATAAGGCAACTGTTTTCAACAGGATATATTACTAGTCAAACCTGACTGGATATAAAATATCTAAAAAATATACAGCATGTATTTATGCTTCTTTGACGATTGTACTCAAATGGTAGTTGTTTGGTTTACATTCTGATAATAATTTCTTTTTCCCTTTCTATTCTTTGTCTTTATATTTCTAACTTGACATAAGCTGTACTTTAAGCAGCTAGAACCAAGATATAAACTATTACCAAGTATTCATTGAATTCCATGTTTACCAAGACTAGATGAATAGTAGATGGGGCAAGTTAATAAAATAGACATGTATTGAAATATAATTTTTCAAACCAGCACTGGGGAAGTTGAATATTTATCCAGCTATATGTCCAAGCTAAAAAAAATAATACAGTATTTAATTTCTTTGTCTAAAAATTTAAGAATAATACTGGGGATAGACCTTGTACGGATTTTGAAAGAAAGTAAGGCAAAGCCTTCTTTATGAAAACATAGATTTAGAATAAAAAATTAATATTCAAATAATTCATAATAATAAAGGAGGCTCTGGGATGGCTGGGTGGCTCAGTCAATTAAGTGTCTGACTCTAGATTTCGGCTTAGGTCATGACCTCATGGTTCATGAGATTGAGTCCCACATTCAGCTCTGTGCTAACAGTGCACAGAGCCTGCTTGGGATTCCCTCTCTCCTTCTCTCTCAATGTCCCTCCCCTGCTTGTGCTCACTCACTCTCTCTCTCTCAAAATAAATAAACATTTTAAAAAACTTAAAAAAAATAATAAAGGAGCCTCCCCTTCTTACAGGATGTGATTAATATATTGTTCCCTTAGAATACAAAGAGTTAACTATTAGTCATTTAAAAGAAAAAATAAAGAGAAGGGGCTGTAAGATGTTAAAAGGGAAAATACTAAGAAATATTACAAATATGTTAGAAATCAGTAGGAACACACATTCACTTAATATTTATTGACTGTTTACTATAGGCCATGTAATGCTAGGTACAGGCTGAATTTCAACTTATAAGACAAGGCCTATGCCTCTGACGAGCTCAGAGTGCAATGGAGAATACGGCAATGAGTGCTATAGTACCGGTAAGTATAAATAAAATCTACGAATAAAAAAAAGAGAAACCCGTCTACAGGAATAAGCAAAGGAAGTAAAATTGGACTTGAGTTCTGAAGGATAAATCACATATAAACAGAATGAGAAAGGAGTGAAGAACACCTCAAAAGGGCCTGTGGAAAGGCAAAGAGATATGTAGAAGAGGTAAGTTCATGGAATGGTGACATATCAGTGTTCACAGATTACAGGGTACTTGGAAGGGCAGTGAGAAATTAGACCAGAAAGAGTGAGGGACTGGTTTGTAAAGGCTCTTTTATGCCAAAGTGCGGGCTCCACATTGTCAAGAGCACTATCTTATAGGTTATTCACAAAGATAATTCCAGTGGCTTATGGAAGGGAAAATGATGGAAAGAAGAGACAGGTGGTAGTGGACCATTTCACAGGCAATTGCAATTGTACAGGCAAGATGTATGTTGTGAATTAGAGAATCATTTTACTTTAGAATAATTACTGTCTTAGTAGTTGTGGGCAGATCGTAAATATGAAATGTTTTGATGCAAAGCTAGATTTGGGGAGGAGGGTCTTGAGGAAGATTTCATTACATAGTAAGGTAATAGCAATAAAGGCTTCAATGTGATGTCTGATGCCTTGGGATAGTGACGGTTCTTTTATATTCAGCTCTCCAAAAGGTATTACCACAATTTCATTTACATATCTTTATTAACATCCTTAAACACTAGGGGTTTCTTCTTTATAAAAAAGTTAAGGGGCCCCCCGGGTGAGCATCCAACTTTGGCTCAGGTCATGATCTTGTAGATCGTGGGTTCCAGCCCCAGGTCGGGCTCTGCACTGACAGCTCAGAGCCTGGAGCCTGCTTCAGATTCTGTCTCCCTCTCTCTCTGCCCCTCCCCCACTCTTGCTCCCTCTCTCTCTGTTTCAAAAATAAAACATTAAAAAAAAGTTTTAAAAAGTTAATTTCAGAGACCTCTCTGAAGAAAAGTGAACACAAAAACAAATCCTTCATAAGTGCAAAACTAATAAGCAATACATTTTATTGGAAAAATAAAATCTAAAATTAAGTGGACTAGCCATTTATTTGAGAATAGCAATGGGTCTTTAAAGTTCTTCTGCAACAAATGTGACTATTAGTTTCATTGAGAAGGAAAATTTTAAATTAATCTTTCCAGGATAGAACACTGAAAAAACAAAACCCAACAACTCCAAACCTTCTCTCTACTGTTGAGCACACAACTATAAACACAAATGCACAACATATGTTTCCATAGTTCACGGCCACTGATTTATTTGTATATTAAACACAGTGGTTTCCATCTCTTGTGTTTCTTACATACATACATACATACATACATACATACATACATACATACATAAATAAATAACAGTAACTTACAAGAAGGACTCCCAATCACATGTGAGAAAAAACCTTAGAAGTCAGAATTTCATCTATAAGGCTTGTATCTTTTAACTTTAGGATGCAATGGAAGTCTTAAAACTTTCATGGATAAATAACAAAATCAGTCAACACACAGACTTCCTAAGACATCCTTTCTGGATAATATCTTCTAAGTTAGCATTCAGTGATTACCATTCTATGTTCCATGCTAAGATGATCAAGGAAAACACTTCATATTGAGTGACATACACAAGTGCAGCAAATCTTTTTAAATATGCATGTTGTTTTGGGAACCTTTTTAAAAGGAACGGTAAGCCAGCATATGGAAAGTTATAAATGGGGCCCAAGTCCACCTGGAATCTAATTAGAGATGCCTTCCAGCTGTTGCCACTGCCTGGAGCCTCTATTTCCTCTTACTCTTTCCTTCCAAAATACCATGGAAAAGAAACTGAACAACAGTTCTCCTGAGGCAACGTGAAGAGTGAGGTGGTTTGGTGAAAAAAGAGATGAAAAATCAGCTACCTTATTGAATGTCCCTGTACATAAAGCATTACTCTATGAAAATCCAGGGAGAGAGTTATAGAGGCAAAATTAGCGTTAAAAAAATTATGCACATAACCAGTAGCACAGTGTTACCAATGCTATGACTAAAGATAGAATGCAGTCTAAGGTTTCCCTGTGTGTAGAGAAATTAAGAAATCCATTCATTATTTTTCTTTTCATACTATATTCCCCAAACCAGAAACCTGTGATAATTATAGAACCTCTATAAACTGTTCACTTTGACAGATATCAGACCCTACCTCATAGATTGCATATATTTTTTCTCAATGGATGTTAACCTGAATATTTTATTGTTGGCTATATATATATATATATATATATATATATATATATATATATATATATATAATGTATACATAACAGAGCTTAAGGCTCTCTCTCTATATATAATGTATGCATAACAGAGCTTAAGGCAAGGAGGATTTGGAGAAAGACAGACATTGGTCTGGACCTTCTAGGACAAATAAGATTGCAAAGAGGCTAAGAGAAGAGGGTAATTGTGATAAAAATTTACCGCTTGCATTTGTTTAAAGATTTACTTTCCCTTTATTTTCCTCTATTTTCTGCTAATTCCCCTTTATTTTCTGCTATACCTTCACCAACATCTTCAAGCACATGTCTTGAAAATACCGTCTCTTTGACCCTGCTGCTTTTTAAATCACCAGAACTACTTCCCCCTTGCCTTTGTTTCAAAGTCAAACTCCTCTCACAGTTTCCACCAGTCTCTCCATTTCTACTTCTACTCCACTGGCCCTTTTGGTAACCCTGTCAGAATCAAAGCCATTTGTGGTTTTAGTTGTTGTTGGTTTGTTTGTTTTTTGGTGGGGGGGGGGGAGGGTGATAAAAATGTCTTCCTTCTTAAAATAGCAACTTAAAAGCACTATAAAATTTTTTAATGATAACTAAAACTGTCTAAAAAGAACATTCCTTTTCAGGCAAATGTTAAACTAAGTAATCAGCTTCACATTGCTGTAGACAGCTTTGTGAGTGGCTCACACAGAATATAAACTTCTTAAGTCAACAGCACACTGAGAGGGGAAATAATTTCTGTTCACCCTCAGTCCAGTGTTCTGTTCTGTTAACAGCTCTACTTCTAAATATGCATGACATTTCCTTTAAAAAAAAGTCTTCTGTTTCATGTTTCAAATGCACAGACTAATTCTGATCTAGTGAATTGATTCTCTAATATTGAATCATTCTGGCAAAACATGAGTCAGAGTAATAAAGCTTTCTGAGACAGCTAGCTATTAAAATATTAGGCACATATGTGAACCTGTGAACAACTTCACAGTCTCAAAAGGGACAGAATTTTAGCTTTTATGAGAGACCAGGGTAATAGAGAAACAGCACTTTATTATTTTCACATCTTATCTTTTCTGAATTTCAATATTTACTAGAAGAACCTCAGTTTGCTATCATTTTTTATTTTTACAGGGTTTATAATGATCATGTGTGGAATTTAAAAAAAATTTTACAAACACTTCTATGTTTCGGTTTATATTTATTTACCATGTTTTTATTTTAATCATCAGTTTTTAGACCATTTGGCAACTACAGTGGGATGACAATGATGTGGGATTAACTGTGTCACCAGAATGTCTTTATATGGTTGCATATAATCAAAAGTCATTTGGTTTCTGAAAAACAGAATGCAAATACAAAGACAAGTAGCGCAGTTTAAAGTCAGAATATTCACAACCTTGTATTTTGATTAATGTCTACTTTGGTTAACGTTAGGTAATCTACCTGCCACCCAAAGAGAACTTTCCTGAAAGTCTTCCAGTTTTTCCTCATTTCATTTCAAGCTATGTTCATTTGGGAATTCAGTAATGTTCATTCTATCGCTGATTATCTCTTGAAATTTTGTTCTTTTTTGCCAATCTTATTGTTATTATTATGTCTTTCCAGCTTCTCATTTCTTACCTAGAAAGTTTCCTACTGATTTCCCTGCTACAGAAAGAGAGATGATAACAAGGTAGTGGAGTCAAAGTCGGCATTTTATAGACTATGCATAGAAGGAGGACACATTTTAAGTGTTAGTTCTCAATAACTGTTGTGCAACAGGCTTACCTATGACTTAGTTATAGAATAATAGTCTCCTTGTACTCTCTTTTGCTCTCTTGGGCTATTGAAATGGTATTTGATGACAAGAAAAAAAAAAACTGAAAGTCTGATATTACCTAGGATGTCTTCTCCACTGTACAGATATTGTTTTTTCATTATTATTTTCCACATGCATCCGTGTACCTGTATTTGAATATTAACATCTTTCATGCCTCTGCATTGTAGCATTACAATACCTTAAGATTATTAGTAACTGCCTCATCTTTAAAAACTATGATCAATTCTTTAAAAGAATCATGACAAACATCATGATTTGTAAAAGAAAATATGTTGTAATCAAAGTATTTACTTATAAAAGATGTATTTAAGAGATTGGCAGCTTTTTGTTGCTGCTGCTATGTCATTATTTTTACATTTTGTAACTTGATGCCTATATTCTCTATCCTTTTTTTTTAAGTTTATTTATTTTGAGAGAGAGAGAGAGAGAAAGCAAGTGGAGGGGCAGAGGGGCAGAGAGAGAGGGGCAGAGAGAGAACCCCAAGCAGGCTCCCCATTGCAAGCACAGAGCCTGATGTGGGGCTCGAACTAGTAAACCATGAGACCATGACCTGAGCCAAAGTTGAATGCTTAACCAACTAAGCCACCCAGGTGCTCCCTATATTCTCTATTCTTGAGATTGACTGCATTGTCAACAAACTATTTATTTGTAGCATTAAGTCAGTAATGTGTCTGTAATGTATCTTCCCTGACCTGTTAGAAAATCACTCACAGAGTAAATAAAATATGCCTAAGTGTTTCAAACCATGACCCAGGAACCCTGAAGATTGGGCAAAGAGGCCCTGAGCCCGCCTTACAAGGAAGAGTTTGAGGCTAGGAACCTCCACCAGACTCTCTACTTTCTCATCTGTTTCATATATATTTTCCATCAAGACTTGAGTAAAAAGTTCCACAACAGAAAAAGGGTAAGTCACAGAACAAGTTTCAGGCCCAACACGGAAATAAATCAATTTACATGTGGCAGAGAAACCTGTGGACTGGCCAGCTCCTCGAGGTCAAACAGAAGCCCTGGGACAAAGCAAGGACTGTATGGCTCCTGCATAGACAGCCAGAGGCATGATACCCTAGCCCCACTCCAGGGGCCCAGAAAGACCTCAGCACTTGGGAAGTGAGGTAACCCTTAGAGGACAGAACAACATGGCTTCACTAAAGTTTCCCACAAAGATTTAAAATTAAGGGATTTTGAGAAGAAATTTGAGATGGTAAAAGATTCTTGAGATTCAGTGTTCTTCAAAAAATAATTTTGAAAATTTCTTTTGCATCGGCATACAATTTTTTTTACAGTTCTTGTGCTTAAAAATCCAAGAAAGGGAAAGTTTGGGCTCACTGTTATATGAGATGGAAGGTGGACCTTGTGATCACAATATGAGGTGGGTAGGTGAGGTGAATAAATGCCCTGAAACAAATATTCATCTCATTAAAGCTTGTTTTGGGATCTGCACAGTGTATCCCAGAAAACAACACAGAAACCAGCATCAGTGACACAACTTACCCAAGGTGGTTCATAAATTGTCTAGAGAACAATTTTACTAATTCGGAGAACAAAAAGAAGAGATTGCCGATGTGGAAAAGTTTGTTTATATAAGTGTTTTCTAAAAATAAAAGCATATGTTCTATTTTTAGCCATTTTTAAACTAAGGAACAAAATAGGCACAGCTCAAATTAAAAAAAAAAGTTCTTAACAGAAGTAGATCCTTAAACATTACAACTCTATAAATACAGGTGCAGAACCAACCACCAACTACCACTCAGACTCTTTAGCCTTGACATGAATCCAAGAGAAAGGGAGGTGGGCGTGTGTGTGTGTGTGTGTGTGTGTGTGTGTGTGTGTGTGTGCGCGCGCGCGTGTGTGTGTACACTTGGTATTTAATCTGTCTCAAGTAGCAGCATTTTCAGTGTAATAGCAATAGAGAGGAATGTTGAGTTTATACATTGGTTGTTCTTGTCTGTTTCCTTTTTTCAGCAACCATCTGAGCAATTCTAATAATGTGTAGTGTTTGTGTCTACATGTCTGAGGAGGTGAAGTGATGGGATTGGTGAATTTGCCTAGTTAATGCTATTCTGGGTGACTTGGGGACCAAACAAGCCCCTGTTCTTGCTCTGACACAGCTGCCTTCTCCACATTCACCCACACTCTTTGTCTTTCCTTTGAAATATTTGTGAGTGGCTGAGCCAGAACTCAAATACAGATTTTTTTATTTTTTATTTTTTTTATGAAATTTATTGTCAAATTTCATACAACACCTAGTGCTCATCCCAACAGGTCCCCTCTTCAATGCCCATCACCCACTTTCCCCTCCCCCACCCACCCCCATCTCAGTTTTTAAGAGTCTCTTATGGTTCACTTCCTTCCCTCTCTGTAACTTTTTTTTCCCCCCTTCCCCTCCCCCCCGGTCTTCTGTTGAGTTTCTCAGAATCCACATATGAGTGAAAACATATGGTATCTGTCTTTCTCTGCCTGACTTATTTCACTTAGCATAACACTTTCCAGTTCCATCCACGTTACTACAAATGGCCAGATTTCATTCTTTCTCATTGCCAAGTAGTATTCCATTGTATATATAAATCACATCTTCTTTATCCATTCATCAGTTGATGGACATTTAGGCTCTTTCCATAATTTGGCTATTGTTGAGAGTGCTGCTATGAACATTGGGGTACAAGTGCCCCTATGCATCAGTACTCCTGTATCCCTTGGATAAATTCCTAGCAGTGCTATTGCTGGGTCATAGGGTAGGTCTATTTTTAATTTTCTGAGGAACCTCCACACTGCTTTCCAGAGCAGCTGCACCAATTTTCATTCCCACTAACAGTGCAAGAGGGTTCTCATTTCTCCACATCCCCTCCAGCATCTATACTCTCCTGATTTGTTCATTTTAGCTACCCTCACCAGTATGAGGTGGTATCTCAGTGTGGTTTTGATTTGTATTTCCCTGATGATGAGTGATGTTGAGCATCTTTTCATATGCCTGTTGGCCATCTGGATATCTTCTTTAGAAAAGTGTCTATTCATGTCTTCTGCTCATTTCTTCACTGGATTATTTGTTTTTCGGGTATAGAGTTTGGTGACTTCTTTATAGATTTTGGATACTAGCCCTTTATGCGATATGTCATTTGCAAATATCTTTTCCCATTCTGTTGGTTGCCTTTTAGTTGATTGTTTCCTTTGCAGTGCAGAAGCTTTTCATCTTCATGAGGTCCCAATAGTTCATTTTTGCTTCTAATTCCTTTGCCTTTGGACATGTGTCAAGTAAGAAATTGCTGCGGCTGAGGTCAGAGAGATTTTTTCCTGCTTTCTCCTCTAGGGTTTTGATGGTTTCCTGTCTCACATTCAGGTCCTTCATCCATTTTGACTTTATCTTTGTGAATGGTGTAAGAAAGTGGTCTAATTTCATTCTTCTGCATGTTGCTGTCCAGTTTTCCCAGCACCACTTGCTGAAGAGACTGTCTTTATTCCATTGGATATTCTTTCCTGCTTTGTCAAAGATTAGTTGGCCATACTTTTGTGGGTCCAATTCTGGAGTCTCTATTCTATTCCATTGTCTATGTGTCTGTTTTTGTGCCAATATCATGCCGTCTTGATGATTACAGCTTTGTAATAGAGGCTAAAGCCTGGGATTGTGATGCCTCCCACTTCAATATTACTTTGGCTCTTTGGGGTCTTTTGTGGTTCCATACAAACTTTAGGATTGCTTGTTCTAGCTTGGAGAAGAATGCTGGTGCAATTTTGATTGGGGTTGCATTGAACGTGTAGATTGCTTTGGGTAGTATTGACATTTTGACAATATTTATTCTTCCAACCCATGAGCACGGAATGTTTTTCCATTTCTTTATATCTTCTTCAATTTCCTTCATAAGCTTTCTATAGTTTTCAGCATACAGATCTTTTACATCTTTGGCCAGGTTTATTCCTAGGTATTTTATGCTTCTTGGTGCAATTGTGAATGGGATCAGTTTCTTTATTTGTCTTTCTGTTGCTTCATTGTTAGTGTATAAGAATGCAACTGATTTCTGTACATTGATTTTGTATCCTGCAACTTTGCTGAATTCATGTATCAGTTCTAGCAGACTTCTGGTGGAGTCTATCGGGTTTTCCATGTATAATATCATGTCATCTGCAAAAGGTGAAAGTGTGACTTCATCTTTGCCAATTTTGATGCCTTTAATTTCCTTTGGTTGTCTGATTGCTGATGCTAGCACTTCCAACACTATGTTAAATAACAGCGGTGAGAGTGGACATCCCAGTCGTATTCCTGATCTCAGGGAGAAAGCTCTCAGTTTTTCCCCATTGAGGATGATGTTAGCTGTGGGCTTTTCATAAATGCCCTTTGTGATGTTTAAGTATGTTCCTTCTATCCCGACTTTCTTGAGGGTTTTTATTAAGAAAGGATGCTGAATTTTGTCAAATGCTTTTTCTGCATCGATTGACAGGATCATATGGTTCTTAACTTTTCTTTCATTAATGTGATGTATCACACTGATTGATTTGCGAATATTGAACCAGCCCTGCATCCCAGGAATGAATCCCACTTGATCATGGTGAATAATTATTTTTATATGCTGTTGAATTCGATTTGCTAGTATCTTGTTGAGAATTTTTGCATCCATATTCATCAGGGATATTGGCCTGTAGTTCTCTTTTTTTGCTGGGTCTCTGTCTGGTTTGGTCAAATACAGGTCTTTTAACCCCACCTACTATGTTCTTTTCCCTCCACTGTACTACTCAATGAAAAAATATATATGTTATAGCACTCCCTCAAACTATAAAAACTCAGAGAGGCAGAAAAGAAGGGAGAAACGAAGGCTCTAATTTATTGGTGGGCTTTGAAGTGTAAAATGTAATTGCCAAAGGCATTCCTGTAATTTGTAATGGGTAGTAACTTTACCTTCTTGAGGGAACACACTTTTTTTCCCTGCTGATAGCAGAATGAATGACCTTGAAGTTGTCCTTGACTCCTCTTTTCCTTCCTAACCCATCTGTAGTCCATAAAAGAATTTTATGTGGAACATACTCAGAATCCACTGCTTTCCATCACCCATCTCCACAGCCCACAATCTCTCTACAGGCTAACAGATGATCTCTCTACCAGGTATTCCTGCTGCAAACCTTACCTCCACAATCTATCCTCAACAAAAGCACCAAAGCAATTCAGTTAAAACTAAGCTAGGTTAGGTCACCCCTCTTCTCTAAGCCTTTCAGTAGCTCCCATTTTGCTCAGAGTGGAAGTCTTTTTCCTGTCCTGGTCTTCACTGCACTACACAGTCTGGCTCCTTTAATGACCTTGACCCCACTTCCTCCAACTCTTCCCTGTTCTCCCTGATTGATCTAGGTAGATGAGTTCTTAATGGAACCTGAACAAAGGTGTTCCTACCACAGGGCTTACGCATTTACTGTTGTGTCTGCCCAGAGCATCAATATACAAGACTCCCTCCTTCACTTCATTTCTTAATGAAGCCTTCTGTGACCTCCATAATATTGCCCTCTTAACTCCCATCCCCTTTCTTGCTACATTTTCCTTCACAGAGCATATCATCCTCTGGTATACTATATATTTTACTTACTTGTTTCTCCTTGCACTAAAATATATATGTCACAAGAACAGGGATTTTTGTAGGGTGTGTTGAATGATATGTTTCCCAGTGCCTAGAACAGTAGCTGGCAAAGAGTAGGTGCTCAATATTGAATGAATGAATGAATGATGAATGAATCTCAGGGAAATAAAAACAAGAAGCTCAATTAAGTTAAGGGTGATTACCTCAGGAACCATTAACTGGTAATGGAAACTTCATGAAAGCTTACACGTGAGTGTGATGAAGTAGTCAAAGTATAGTTTTCTCCTCTACAGAACTTCTAAGGGTTTACATTTAATCTTGGGAGACTCCTTTGTAAGACTAAGAAATATTAACATTCCCTTTCCTCATAGATTTGTGGTGAGGCTTAACATTTGTCTTAAAAAAAAAACCTTAAGTTTAAATCATTTATTTATTTTGTTTTGTTATCTTGGCATCTGTGATCATTCAGAGCCACATCAGAAAAGAGATCTGAGAAGTTCTATTGTTAAAACCAAATCACTGAATTATTTTAGCAAATGTGAGACTACTGAACCAAATGGTCCGATTTCATTTAAAGGTAAATGATGACAGTGAATTCTTCAGCTAATTCAGATTAGCTACAACACTTTTAAGAATTAGGATATACCTGAACTCATCCTGAAACTGAGGCAAATTAGATAAAATTCTTTTTTTTTTTAATTTTTTTTTGCAACGTTTATTTATTTTTGGGACAGAGAGAGACAGAGCATGAACGGGGGAGGGGCAGAGAGAGAGGGAGACACAGAATCGGAAACAGGCTCCAGGCTCTGAGCCATCAGCCCAGAGCCCGACGCAGGGCTCAAACTCACGGACCGCGAGATCGTGACCTGGCTGAAGTCGGACGCTTAACGGACTGCGCCACCCAGGCGCCCCTAAAATTCTTAATTTACTGATTTAAAGGAGACCTCAAAATAAATGTCCATTTTCTCTAAGTCGGCATTGTGGTAGAAAGGTTCTAAAAGAGAACAATGTGCTAAAATATCTTTATTTCCTAGCACTTTTAATTTCATGATTCAGTTCTCAGAAATTCAATTGCTTTTGCTCTTGTGCCAGTTGCTTTGCCCAAAATTGGAATCTTTTTATCATCCACTTTGTGGGAGAGCAGAAGCGCATTAATAGAGAAGCTGTCTCTTCCAAGAGCCAGATCTATGTGACCTGAAACAAGCCTTCAACTGTAGAGGATGTAAAGAAAGCCTCAAGAATTAACTGTGCTTGCTAGTCGGATGGTATTTAAACAGACTTGTGCATATAGTGGGTGCTAAATAGTGGCAAAAAAGAAAGAAGTAAAGATGGCAATAAACAGGGGCGCCTGGGTGGACCAGATGGTTACGTGTCCAACTTCAGCTCAGGTCACGATCTCATGGTTCGTGGGTTCCAGGCCCACTTCAGCCTCTGTGCTAACAGCTCGAAGCCTGGAGCCTGTGTCTACCTCTCTCTTTGCCCCTCCCCTGCTTGTGCTCTGTCTCTCAAAAATAAATAAATGTTAAAAAAAAAAGATGGCAATAAAGTGTCATGGAGCCTTAGGAGACCAAAACTGTATCGCAGTGTCACTCAGCACTCATTGTGGTCTCCAGACTAGCAACTTCACCATCACCAGGCAGTTTATTGGAAATGAGGAATCTCAGGCCCCACCCAGGACCTTCTGAAACAAAATTTCTGGGTGACGCCCAGAGGAATTAATGTTTTAACAAGTTCTCCGGGTGATTCTTATGCACCACACTATTACATACATCTTACAGTTCTAAGTATCTAATTGTTAATATTTAAGAAGTTAGAGTCAACAATACATATGAAAAAAATCCTTAAAACTTTTCAAAGTCAAATTAAACAAAACATTTTATAGGGACTAAACAACTATTACTTCAAAACACAGTAACAAAAATAGAGCTGGAATCACATGGTTAAGCATCAGACTCTTGATTTCGGCTCAGGTCATTATCTCACGGTTTGTGGGTTTGAGCCCCATGTCGGGCTCTGCACTGACAATGTGGAGCTTGCTTGGGATTCTCTCTGTCTTCTCTCTGCCCCTCACGTCCACCCCTCAAAATAAATAAGTAAGCTTAAAATAATAGAGCTGGGATTATATTTTAAGTACCTCATGGGCCATTTAACTTCTTCATTTCACCTCAATATGAGAAAATGTAGTTTGACTAATAATTTAAGTAGTACAAATTTTGAAAGGTAAACTAACAGTGTCATCCTTAATTTAGATATGACACAAATGGATAACAAGAACTTCCTTCAATTTTCCTGAAATTGTGTGAGTAAGCCAATTTGAAAATGCATTTCTGCCTTTTAGAATTGCTATGTCTATTTTAGTCTGTTACAGCTTTACTTCAATAAGATATTTACTGATTTCTACTCTAAAGATAAGCTGTGCAGCTATACTAAACCTACCCTGTCAACCATCTGAGCAATGTGGTGGAGCACTCATAGTGTTAAGGTTGGCATTCTAGTCTCATCACCTACTATGTATGGGGTCTTGGCCAAGATATTTCATTTCTGTGAGCTTGATTTCTTCATATATAAAATGTGATTAATAATATTTACCCCTGAGTGATGAGGCCTATATACATATTGGGACAAAGAGAGATACATACATAGACAGATTAGAGAATAATATATATTTCCTGGGGCTCCTGGGTGGCTCAATTGGTTAAGTGTTAGACTCTGGATCTTGGCTCAGGTCATGATTTCAAATTCATGGGACTGAGTCCTATTTCAGGCTCTGTGCTGAGTAGAACCTGCTTGAGATTCTCTCTCTCCTTTTCCCTCAGCCCCTCCTCTGCTCTCTCTCTCTCTCTCTCAAAGTAAATAAACACACACACACACACACACACACACACCCCCATATATATACACACACACATATACACTTCTTAACACTTGTTAAATGCCAAGTAAATGTTACTTCTCTACTCCCAAGATTTTATCTTCAACTAATCTCTTAGAAAAATTTATGATTAAATTAGACTTCAGAGCATTGCAAATGCAACCAAACTAGAACCAAAGCCAAAAAAACAAATAAAAAGAAAGTAAAAACCAAAACTGATTTCAAGTATCTGAGCTTATATTTCAAGTGTGTTAAAAATTATCTAAACCAAAAAAAAAAAAAAAACACTTTAATTTGATGAGCCTGATACACTCAGCTCATATACTTTTATGATACATACTTATTCTGTGCAAGAACCTGGTATGTTCAAAAAATATAACACAGTCTTTAATCTTATAACATTCAACCCCAAAGATAATTTTTTAAAGTATGATAAAACAATTTAAAAATTCTTGAGGTCTTCTGATCCAAGATTATGGCAAGTCTTTTTATAAATTTGTAATAAATTAAAATTATAGATAATTTATAGTATACATTAATATTATGGTTTAGAGTATTCATTATTGCTTCTGTTGTCTCAATGGAATTTTGAAGTAAGGCAATGAGCTGATGAGAGGATATTGGCAATTTGAGGAGATGGGAAATTTTGAAATGGTAGTCCTAAAGACTGGAACACATACTAGAGGGAGTTAAGAAGATCGCTGTGCATTTTTGAGTGCCTATTTTCAATTTGTGGTGATAAATTTTTAAATTTTTTTTTTTTCAACGTTTATTTATTTTTGGGACAGAGAGAGACAGAGCATGAACGGGGGAGGAGCAGAGAGAGAGGGAGACACAGAATCAGAAACAGGCTCCAGGCTCTGAGCCATCAGCCCAGAGCCCGATGCGGGGCTCGAACTCACGGACCGCGAGATCGTGACCTGGCTGAAGTCGGACGCTTAACCGACTGCGCCACCCAGGCGCCCCATGTGGTGATAAATTTAATCAAGTGTTGGTCGCCACTCATGTTCCTGCTGCTATGCCTACCTGTTCGCTGGACCTTACTGGACACTGAATGCTGCCAAATCATGCTCACAAAGCCTTTTTGGACACTGCATGGAACAATCCAGTACTCCCATAGCGTCCAGTCAGTTTCCTCAGCCTCCTTCTTACCCAGGTCTGATTACCTTACCCTCTCCAATCCAGCCTGACACCAACCAAGTATTGAGAAAGCACATCAGTATATCTCCTCAGCAAGGGGGCAATGACCTAGTGATTATTTTCTGGCTTGTCTCCCTACTAGGCCCAGGTGGTTGGTAGATCGGTGTTGGTGTTATGATAGAGATGCACTATTATTGATTCTATTTGGTCAGTGGAGAAAAGAGTCTCATTCATTGTCATAAAATGAAGGAGCTGAAAAAACATTATGTGTGATATCCATCTGCATTCTAAGAATTCTATCACTGTGTTGCTGCCATATCACATACCCAAGAAAAGGTTTATAAAGCCTACATAAGGTAAACCCAAAGGGTTCCTGAGTATTGTCATATAATTTGTGGTAAGGCTCTACACATCCCCACTTTGGAAAAAATTTAAAAGAGTAGTTGAGAATTTGGAAAGATTTTTCCTTTTCTGTTCAAAATAAATGCCCCATAGAATTCAGCTAAACCTAAAACTAGAATGTATGAAGCATCTATTATATGTCAGGCAATACTTTATGCTCTTTCACCAACAAGGTCTCATTTAATATAATAACCAAACCAGAAATTAATGGTCTGTTAGCTCTTATTATGCTCATTTGATGAGGAAACTCGGAGGCATGCAGTAACCTATCTAAAGTTTTACTGTAAGTGGGAATTAGTATTTAGACCCAGGTCTTCAACCCTATGCCTACTGTTCTTTCCACATAGCAAACTGCTTCTCAAATAACTTCCACTTAACATGGCTGCTTTCTCTGAATATAATAGTTTAAAGTTATACTTGAACAATTGTTACAGGTTGTTACCAATCTGAATATTTATGTCTACCTAATTCTATTAAATGGAGTATCAAATCTCAGTTGATCAGCAATGGTGATATGGATGTTGACAATTTTTTTAAATGTTTATTTCTTTATTTTGAGAGAGAGAGAAGGAGAGAGAGAGGGGGAGGGAGGGAGGAGCAGAGACAGAGGGAAAGATTCCCGAGCAGACTCTGGGCTGCACAGAGCTCAACGTGGGGCTTGATCCCATGAACCGTGAGATCATGACCTAGGCCGAAATCGAGAGTCAGATGCTTAACTGACTGAGCCACCCAGGCGCCTCCAGATGTTGACAATTTTTAAATCAAAATATTCCTTTAGGGCACCTGGGTGGTTTAGTAGGTTAAGCGACCGACTTTGTCTCAGGTCACGATCTCATGGTTTGTGGGTTCAAGCCCTGCATGGGGCTCTGCGCTGACAGAATGGAGCCTGCTTGGGATTTTCTCTCTCTCCCTCTCTCTCTGCCCCTCCCCTGCTCATATGTGTGTGTGCACTCTCTTGCTCTCTCACTCTCTCTCTCTCTCAAAATAAATAAATAAACTTTAAAAACAAAACAAATTCCTTTAAAATTTTAAGTCATTGTACTAATCAATGAAAAATATGGAAGCTCCTAAAATTCAGAATAAACTCAAGTATGTGACTCATATACACTTACCATATTTTTGATATTTCTCATTAAGAGCTTTTCACTTGATTCAGTACAATTATTGAATAAATATTTATTGAAAGTCTGATTATCAACACTAATTATCTGTTGGATAGCTTAAAGTTGTCCAGCATGAAGGTGATAACCAAGATAATCAAGGTTTATATATATAAATATATAGAACATATATAGATGGGTTTCTATGTGGCAGACTCTATTCTATGTGTTCTTCCTACACAATCCCACTTAAGCCTCACAGTAAACCCTTTGAGTAGGTATTATAATTATGATGACCATCTTCCCATGAGAAAACTGAGGCACATATAGCTTAAGTTACATGGCTGATGTCTTACAGGATCCTTGCTTTTAATCACTAGGGTATATATTTTTAAAAAATAGACTATGTGGTAAGAAGTGTACAGTTTAGTGTGCTGTTGTACATTTTGGAATTTGAAGGAAACAGGTAAATAAAATAATTGGAATTTATTATAAAAATAGAGAGGAAAGGTTGCAGAAACAGAAGAATGCACTTGATTCTGCCTGGTGTGGGGTAAAGAAACGATCAGAGAAGGATTGGAGAGGAGATGAAGGTAGCAGAGGGTCTGGAAAGATGCAGTAGCATTTTCCCAGAGGAGAGTGAGGAATATTCCATGCTTAGATGGAAAAAGGAGGATTTGGGGCATAGCCCTTGTGGGTAAGTGTAAGTACCCTGGCAGTGATAACCCAAAGAAGGTATAAATGGGAATGTGTTGGCAGCTTGCACCAGAACCATATCAGATGCCATATTTTAAAAGTCCTTATATAGAATGCTTAGGAATTGGGCTTTAGTCTACAGATAATGGCAGCTTCTAAAGGATTGTAAGCAGGGGAGTGGTATGATTTCGACTGTGTTGAAATTTCACTCACGTCCTAGTGTTAGAGTCAGATGCTGCAGGCAATATAATCATTTTGGAGGTGACTGAAATAGTGGCCATAGAGCATATAAAATTCCAATTCCCATGAAGCCAAGAGCAATATCTTAATTCAAAACCATTGCATACCTACTGAGTGGTAGTCCCAAGGGTGAACTGGCATTCAAAACTGAATGAGATATGTTGATGATATTCAATAAAAAAGTTATTGTTGACTGAAGGAATTTGAAGTAATCTTTCCATTTCTCTATGTCCATTACTTCTCATTTAGTGTTGTAGTCTTAACTTATTGTTTAAATATGCATCTGCTTTCAGTTGTCATGAGCTTAGCAGTATTCCATCAGATTCTGCCAAGCATGATGATAACAACACACAAAATCTCCAAGTGCAGAAGCTTTAAAAAAAATATACCCCTAGTCACCTTCCCGAACATCTCATAACTAATAATATTATGTGAAAAATGTTGGTGGATAAAATGTATAAAGTTTAAAGCATATGGTATTTAATTTTAACTCTGCACTGCTAGATAGAAATTGGAAAAGAGATACGACTCTTCTACAGAAAACTTTTAAAAAGACCAAATTGTTCTTTTAAAGTTTGTACGTAATTAAAGATTATGGAGAGGTAGCTCCAAATTTAAAAGACTTTTTACTTAAAAACTATATAAACTTAAAAGTTTTCAAAATGTTTTCACATGTTACCTCATTTGACCAATGGAATAACCTTTGAGATTAGTAATATAAATAATACCATTATTCCTATATTACAGATGTAACCATGGAGTCTCAGAAAGATTAAACTACTTATTAAAGGTCACAGTCAGGAACTTGTTCATTGAATCAGCACTGTAATTCATATTTCCTCACTATAAATTCTATGTTATTTCTTCTCTATCACATTGCCTGTCAGAAGGAAATAATCATTTATTCATTAATTCATGTATTCATTCATTTTTCACACATATGCTTATTGTCTATTAGTACAAAGCACTGTGAGATTTACAGAGATTATAAATCAGGGTCTGTTCTGGGGACTGACTGGCAAGGGAGGTACGAGGTTCAGTGACAGCTATGAACAAGGGGGAAATCATGCATAATGAGACAGTAATAGAAAGAATTATGAAAGGTAATCGCTGGAATAAATTATTTCTGGCTAAGGAACCATGGAAAACTGCACAGGAAAGGTGGTATTTTAGGTGAGTCTGAGTGGCTGACATTTGGGCAAAGAGAGATAGGGTATGAATTCCAAGAAGTGAAAACAGTATGTGCAAAAGAAAGAAGAAAGTGAACTATGTAACGTGCTCAAGAAACTGAATCATTCTCTTTGCTGGGGTTGAGTGTGAAGGTTGAGAGAGGAAAATAAGGCTAAACACTTTTTTAAAGACTTGACTAAGGTGCTTACAATTTTCATATAGTGCAGAATGATGTGATGAAAACAGCAAGGGTCTTGTTGAAACCACACAAGTATAGGTTCACATACAGGCCCTACCACTTAGTGGCTGTGTGATCATGATCAATTTAGGTAATTTCTCTAAAACTTTCATATATCATCCATGAAAGGAAGACATTTGTTAAATATTTCATAAATATTTTTCAATAAAAATATTTTACCTTCAGGGTAGCCATGAAGATCAAATGACAGGATGTTTGAAAAATGACTAGCATGATAAGGTTGTCAGTAAGACTTAATTTCTCTTCTTATTCTTTGGTAGTCAGTGGTGAGGCAGGAAGGGTGTTTGCTGAGGCTGGTGATGTAATGAGAGTCATGTTTGAGTAAAGCAAATATGCTGGGTGAATTAGAAGAGAGAGGAAGTAAATGAGGTAAAAAGTCTTTTTTTGCAATGGAGCACACGGGAATGCATGTCTCAATAAAGTAACACTATTGGGAATATTTACTATCTACAATGATAGAAGGACATTGCAATACACAATAATTATATCAAGGTGAAATACGGAAAAAGATCGTAGTGAAATTAATTCTGGAATATTGCTATAGGAAAAATATGAATGAAATCAAGCTTTGAAATAAAAGAGGCTTTCATACTGAGCTCACATTAGAAGCAGGGGCTCTATGTCTTTTGCTTCTCTCACCTTTGATCTCTCTCAAAGAGGTCATTTGGATGAAACAAAATGTTCTCAATTCTCTACACCTGGATAAATTTCCACCTTTCAGAGCAGCCATTCAGGAAACTCACCAGGATCACCTGAATAGAGATTCATTTCAAAGGAAATCTTTTTAAAAAGCCTCATTTAAAATTAGGGACTTGGATTACAAGAGTGTGCCAATAGCTTACTAGACCATGATTCTATTGTCAGAAAAACCCATATGATCAAATAGGAAGAGGGAGCTATTTGTTGAATTGTCTCCTCTATTGAGCTGTTCTTTTTGAAATGGATATGTGAGGTTTTAAAGCCACCCTCTCCATTTGTTGTTACATTCATTTGCCAAAGCCCAAGTGAGCCTTGGAAAAAAATTGTTTCTTCTAAACTTTTAACCATAAACATTTCTCTAAATGTTTATGCATTAACTAAATATTTATGCATGTAATAAGTGAACTCTTAGTAACTGATATTTATTGTGTACTCTGAGTGTGTAGAACCCTACTTAAAACTAGGCTTTGGATAAAAGAAGTAGATGGGAGAGAAAGCATGCATGACTCTTGATGTTATGTTTACAATACAAGTAGAGGGAAAATGTGTACCCGCATGCCTATGAAATGAAATAATTGAACCCTACTCCCCTTAGCTTCCTTGAATATTTCTCCTATGAGAGTGGCTGAAAGAGTTCAATTACTTTTTCAAGGTTTTCAACACCAGAACAATTGTTAATTGATAATTGATTTTTTTAATTTATTTATTTTGAGAGAGAGCATGCATGCGAGCAGGGGAGGGGCAGAGAGAGAGGAAGAGAGAGAATCCTAAGCCTGCTCTGTACTGTCAGCCTGACATAGGGCTTGAACCCACGCACCATGAGAGATTATGACCTGAGCCAAAATCAAGTCGGACACTCAACCGACTGAGCCACCCAGGAGCCCCATTAATTGATAATTTCTTATCTACAAACAATATGTTATAAACTCCCAACAGACATGGTCCCCTGCTTCCACTGCCCATTGCAGTCTACAGAGGAAGTCTACATGGATCCTATCTTCCTGGACCAAATGAGGCCCCCAGGGCTCCTGATTATGTGCCCGATTATGGCTGCAGTAGTTGGCAATGAAGGGCCAGGAGTCCCCAGCTCAGTCACTCTCCAGGATGAGGCTATAATGAAAACTGAACACTAATTTCCTAGGAGATCTTCTGGGGAAAAAAAACCAACGTGCTTTTCAGCACCATCTGTGTTTTCACTATAACTCCAGTCTTCTCAATGTATCATTCTTCACTTGGGTTTGTATCTCTGTACATCCTCTACTCTGATTCAATCAATCCCTCTCCTCTCCTCTCTAACCCTAGCCAAGAAGCCTTCTGTTACTGAAAGTATGCCATTAGCAAAATTCAATATGACCTCCCCTCTTTCCTGGACATTCTCTCCACCTTCTTGCTTTAGTTGATTGCTGGGTATCCCTGACATCCTCTCAACTTGGAGCTGTTCTTTTACCCATACCCCAATTATCACAGAGCCTGAAACAGGGGTGGGTGTCCTCTTAGCTCCTCACTGACACTTCCAGGCAATTTTGGCTCTTGTCTCCTTCTAAAAGCTCAACTCCTTTGAAAACCAAGGCAACAGATTATAGACTCACTATCTTCCCTGTCTGACTTCTTTACCCAGTTCCAGGCCCTGCCCCTTACCTCTCAGTCATAAATGATTCCAGCACTTGGTTCACTGTCCTGTTGAATATTACTTCTCTCATTGTTGTTAATGGTTTCAATATCCACTGAAGTGATCCATCCAATACCTTGCCCTTCTAACACCTTGCCTTCCTCATTTCCAAACATTTTTTCTTCAATCTCACCTTAGTATCCATCCCCCTGTCATTTCCCCAAACTGTGCTACTCACACAACTTTGATCCCAAGCATACACTTCTCCAACTACCATTATCTATCTTGCTTTTCAACTTTATAAGAGTGTCTCACTTGACCCCAGCCAGATAGCAAATTCATCGACCCTGGCACTTTTCTAGAGAACATAATTCCCTCCTAGTCTTCCCCTTTTCCTTGCCAAGTTTAGAGTCCATGATCCCACTCTATTCATTTAGCAAAGCTCCAAATCTAGTTAAATCTACCTCTTCAATGGCGATTCTTCTGCACACCAGCACCTGGCCATGGCACGAGAAAAACAGACAATAACTAGTTTCTGTTTAAAGTTATGACCACAAATCTCAAGTGGGCTCAGCTGAGTGCCCCATATTTGTACAGCATTTCTCTACTTAATTCACTTTCTCATTCTCCTGGAAGAATATTTTCTATTTCTGTCTTTAAACCTCCAGATCTTTATTCTTAGCTAATGACCTCATTTGTTATTTCACTTAGAAAGTAGTATAATTCAGAAAAGAACTACTTCATATTCCAAAACCAAATCTTCCATGCTATTTGCATCTGTACACCCATATTTTCCCTTCTTTCATATTACAATGAATGAACTGGTAAAGAAGGACTAAGGCAATTTTGAAGGAGAACAACTAGGAGAACTTAATTCCAGATATCAATATTATAAAGCTACAGTAGTTAAGAATGTAGTATTGGCAAAGGATAGACAAAGAGACTAATGGAACATAATAGAGTCCAGAAATAAGACCCAATGTCTACATTTATCTGATTTATATAAAAGTGATTTTCAACAAATAGTGTGGGCCAAATGGAGGTACACATGGAAACAAATCTTGAATCTTGACGTATACCATAACAGAAATTTAATTTCAAATAATTATAGATCTAAATATAAAAATAAGACAATAAAACTTTTAGGAAAAAAAAAAGAGCATTGTCATGACCTTGGTTTAGTCAAAGATACCTTAAATAGGACATAAAAAGAAAAAGATTACTAATTAGACTACAATAAAATTAAAACCTTCTGTTTGTCAAAAGACACTATTAAGAGTGAAAAAGCAAGCCACAGAGTGGAAGAAGACATCTGCAGTGCAAATATCTGACAAAGTCGTCCAAGTCCCTGCTCCGCTGTGTCGGGTATACTTGGGCCCAAGCTCGAACTTGCAAATAAACCCTCATGTGTTTGCATCGGAAAACAAAACAAAACAAAACAAAACAAAAAAAAAACACCTAAATATCTGACAAAGAAACAAATATATTAATAACTACTACAAAGAAAAGCAATCACCTAATGAGAAAATAGGAAAAGACTAAATAGTCCATAAAAATACAAAAAGATGCTCAACTTCATTAGCCAATAGAGAAATGCAAATTTAATCCATACTGTTATACCAGTGCATAACAATCAGAATAACTAAAACAAAAAAGACAGTATCAAATGTTGACAAAGATGTGAAGCAAATAGAACTCTCCATACATTATTGAGAGTATGTATTGCTAAGAGTATAAACTGGTGGAATCACTTTGGGAAACTGTTGGGCAGTATTGATAGAAAACAAATACACACATTCCCATAACCCAGCAATCCTACAACTGCATAGATATTCAAGAGAAATGTATACATATGTTCACCAGCAAACACCTACAGATATGTTTATGAAAACACTATTCATAACGGCTCAACACGAAACCACCCTAATGTCTGTCAACAGTAAACTGGATGAATAAATTGTAGTATATTTGTACAAAAGAACACTGTTCAGTAGTGAAGATGAATGAATTATGTCTACAGGCAACAACACAGAAAGGTTTTACAGTCATAATGTAAAGAGAAAGAAGCCAGACATGAAAGAGTACATTGTCTATAATTCCATTAAGATACAGTTAAACATAGGCAACAATTAACCTGAGGTGTTAGAAGTCAGGAGAGTGATTACCCTCTGCAATAGGAAGGGCTTGTTTTAAAAAGAAATAAATTTATCAATATCCTATTACAAATACACATTTGAGTTACCTTTGCATTTATAAAAATGCTCATCTTGGTATTTCAAGTAGAAAAATGAATAACAAAATAATAAAAAAACAAAATTATTGCTAAAGACATAAATTCGGTTAAGACGGCCAATTTTTCCTACTTTAAAGTCTACATAAAATGCATGTCTAAATTTTGCAAAACTTTTCTGAAGACGTCACTATATTCTAAGAAGAAATGATGTCATTTATCCATGTCTATGTGTAAAACTGTGAAAAACAAAACAAAAGGTGGGAAAATTACTTTGAAATAAATCAAATGTAGGCAGCTACTTTCTCAACCAACCTTTGTATCATGAGGCCAACTTCAAACACATACAAGGCTGTTTCTCAAAGCCCCATGTACAGAACCCCTGCGTTACTATCTCTCTTGAAATCTTTTGCCATAACTATATAAAAAGATAATAACAGCAACTATCTCATAGTGTTATAAAGGTTAAACAAGATAAAAATGCATTCTCCTGGAACACTTAATTTGTATTAATAGTGTTAACATCACAATAACCTGAGGTGTTTGTTAAATCACTATTGATTTCTGGGCTCAACCCCCTACATACTGAAGTAGAATTGCTGGTTGTGCCTGGAAATCTCCATTTTATCTAGCATTCTGAGTGATTATTTTTGTTGATTTAAATTTGAAGACCACTATCCAAAGATTAAGGTCCACTTCCTACTTGTTCCACAGATCTTCAATACAGGGATCCGCACACAGCTAGTGCTTACTGACAGTCTGAATGATATTCAACATTGCCAGACGAGTATAATATAAATGATTAAAGGAATCTGGAATTTGTTACAGATTTGTGTAGTATAAGGGAATAGATTTTTACATTTTGACGCGAGTAGGTTTGTTAATATTAAAAGTAGTCTCCGTTTCAATCATTTTAACTTTCTTTACAAATGCAAAGATATTTGAATCCTCTTATATTTTACATAACCCATTTTTTCTTAAAATAATTCAGTCCATTTAGATTTTTATTGTTTTTTGTTTTGTTTTTGTTTTGTTTTGTTTTGTTGTACTTGAGAAGATCCAGAGAGTATAGTCATGTGCTCCTGAAGAGGACAAATGACCATATTCCCTGGGCACTGCACTATTCACATTAGGCCCATAGCTGGGCTTCTAGAACTACTTTCTTTCTTACATCTCATTCATTTACAGGAAAGTTCCAGTCTAAAAAGAGAACTGTAAATGAAAATGTCTTCAATTGTTTAATTCAAATAAAAATTTAAATAGAATTACAGTTGCTATTTAAACTTTTTGTCTATAAAGCACTTACACAATTTGTTGCACTGAATAGAAAATCTTAACAGGAGACAAAATCTTTTCATAAGATGTTTGATTGCATTGAAAGAACAAGAGAGTCACCCTTTGACAAAAGAGATAAATTAGCCACACAGCAGTGAGCGCAGCATAATGTAGAGTCATGGAATCATTATGTTGTACGCCTGAATCAAATGCAACATCGTGTAACATGTTCAATTTAAAAAAGAGAAAAAAAAGCTAGGAATTATTTCCAGTTTCATTTCTGTTTCATGTTATTGGGCAAACATAAAGATTAAAAGATAGGGGCGCCTGGGTGGCGCAGTCGGTTAAGCGTCCGACTTCAGCCAGGTCACGATCACTCGGTCCGTGAGTTCGAGCCCCGCGTCAGGCTCTGGGCTGATGGCTCAGAGCCTGGAGCCTGTTTCCGATTCTGTGTCTTCCTCTCTCTCTGCCCCTCCCCCGTTCATGCTCTGTCTCTCTCTGTCCCAAAAATAAATAAACGTTGAAAAAAAAAATTTAAAAGATAAAACCTAGATATTTTATCAGTACAAGATGTTTAGGAACTAAATGTTCTTATTTGGTGAAAAGCCTTAAAGCATATGCTCTATTGTGAAAGATAAATTCATATAATTCATTTACATATTTTCAACTACCATTGGCTATCTGAGTAAATCTAAATTCTATAAATTAATTGAAGAAGTTCAGTGGGATTTTAAGACACATTTAATTCATAAACCAAATATAAGAGTGGTTGGGATTAGACATGAAGAACTTGACCTGCAGGCCGCCAGATGGACTTATTTTCCAGCCAAAATCTGCTACTTTATAAATATCAAATGCCCTTGACTTTCTGACGCCACAATTAACCTTTAAAATTACTCTGAAGTACAGTGAGACTCTTTTTTTTTTTTTAATCTCTCTCTCTCAAGAAAGGAAAGGATAGGATTTTTTCTTTTCTTTTTTTGGCAATGATGCTAAGTTCTGACAGTTTGCTAAGCAGTGGAAATCATGCTGTAAGCAAAAGTCTCTGCAAGACAGAGATTCTTACAAAACAGTCTTTATGTTTCCAACGGATACTGGCTACTTTTATAGGATTCAATTCCAACAACAACTTCACTGAAGCAGGGTTCCCTGAGACTGAAATCACAGGACACATATACTGAGCCACTAAGGATTCCCCACTATCTTTGTCCAGTGGTAGCTTGACCTCCAGACCTCCTAGTCTATCTCTGTTCCACACGCTGACTTTGGCCATCCAAATCAATAGCAATAACCTAGATTCTAGTAGGATAGAATGAAAATATGGAAATGAGTGAACACCTTAAGTAGAAGGTTTACCTGTTAAGCAAAGCGACAATATTAAAAACGCTTTACTTAAGCATCCAAATAACTTGATTTTTCTTAGAGTTAACCAGAAAATTCCCAGACCTGTGAGAGCAGCAGAAAACTTGAGATGAAATTTGACTCCTGTTGAACATTTATCATTGAATTTCCCTGCATTTTGAGAATGGCCTTAGTAATTGCACATGACCGTCTTTAGTGATCCAGTTAAGACAAAATTACCAAAGACCCAAAAAGAGTCATTCGTACACTGATTTTATATTACCTTCCATCTATTTCCTTGACCTCTTTTCTGGCCATGAGGACCTGTGGCTTTGATTATTCAATTCTAGATTTAAGAACAAATCGAGAGTTGCAGAAACGTTTTAGTCTGTCTTTCTTATCAGTGATGGTGACTGGGAATTCTGTTGTGATACGTGAAACAAATCTGAGCATGCTCAAAAGTCAAAATGGATTTGGAAAAGGAGACCCCTTCTGGAGACATCTGGTTGGTAGGTGAGACTTCAAAATGTCCTGATCTTGTTTAAAAACCTGGAGGGCACTTCACAGCAGGCTCTGAGAGTAAGCAGAGTAATGAGCCTAGACTAGTGACAAGCCGTTCAAGATCACTAACAGGGAATCCATTTTAATACTAACATAAATCAATACCACATTTCATTCATTCATTCTCTCGTTCCCCATATTTTCTGTTACTCTTTAAATTAGGAGCGGGGTCTTAGTTAAATGCTTAAGATTTCTGCAAGGCATAAATACATGAAGCAGTAACACTTACTTTCCAGTAATAAACTGACTCCTGGACGGTGTGCAAATAGGCTGGACATAGTAGTTCTCCAGTTTAACTCCTTCGGCAGCAAGCTTGTCAAGAGTGGGAGTCTTTATCTCCGAGCCGTGGTAACCCACATCTCTAAATCCCTGATCATCCGCTAGGATGAAAATGAGATGGGGTTGGGAGGTGGCAGATGTGCTGGGCTCTGGCCTCTCTCCAGACTGAGCTCTCAAGGCCCCTTCCTCCTCCTCCTCCAAGCCCTGGCCCCAGGACAGGTAACCGTAGGTGAGGAGGCTGAGGACCCAGAAGGCTGCCAGCGCCCCCATGGCTAGCATCTTTCCGGGCCAAACCCAGGCCGGCGGAGTCGGCGGAGGCGGGGGCCCCGCACACCCCCTGGGGGCCATTCACTTGGGTCCCGGCTGAGACTCCACTCGCAGAACCACGCACCCGGTGCGGCCGCAGACGCACACATGCACGCGGGAGAGGGGTAGGTCGCACAGGCGGTGGACGGTCCCCACCTGGAAAGAAGTCCTGCGCTCCTCTCGGCTGTCACCACATCCAACAGCTTCAACCTTCTACAAGTGATGGGACGTCGGACAAACAAGGAGTTGCTCTTTTCCGTCGGATTTGACTCTCTCCTCCTCCTCGCTCCCCTGAGTAGCTTCCACACACAAAAAAAGTGAAGGCTTCCACCCGAAAGTTCTCGGGACAAAAAGTCTAGCAAGGAATCACCTTGAGTAGGGACCTTTTGTGGCCAGAGCGCCCTTGACGTTGAGGAGCGAGGTTCTGGCAGCCGCGCGCGCACACAGGTCGGGGGACCGGCGGTCCGGCGGTCCCCTCACCTGGAAGGCACTGGGGGGCGGGGGGAGGGAAGGGGGAGGGTTGAGCAGCCGCGCCGCGCTCTTACCCTGACAGATAAACGGCTGCCTGAAGTGCACCGACTTCCTGACCACTTTCTCCACTTTTCCAGGGCTCTCTATTTCTCCCGGTCCTCTCCAAGGCGTTTGCCAGTCTCCCCGACACTAGGCGGCGAAGTAAGGGGGAATAAAAGCCCAGTTTCCTGATCTCTTTCCACGGCTCACCACCCTTTTTCTGCAGGAACTTCGGGCACCAAGTCCTCCGGGCCTCTGGAGCGCGGAGGGAGCGAAGCGGGGTTCCTGCCCCGGTGGCCACTCCACTTCGAGCCCACTTGGTCTCCGCGGAGTGGGTGCACCCGGCCGAGGCGCTGCAAGATGGGTGCGTTGTGTCAGCTAACTTACTTAGTTTTGGCACTGGGATTTCGTGGCTGCCTCCTCCCTCTTTTTTGTCCAGTGAATCACAGAACGGTACTTTCTGCTTTAGCTCCTCCAGGAAGAGGGGGAGGGGTAAGGTTGGTTTAGAGGTTCGGGCTCTCCTTTTTCCCTTCCGGGAGGAGGAGGGAGGGGAGGCTTTGCGGGAGAGAGAGAAAGCTGCGCGCTCCTCCTCGATCCCTGCGGGATCCGGGATCCGCCAGGGCTAACGCTTCTCTGGGTTTCGCCGGCTGCCCTCCATCATCCGGAGAGGGGAAAATCCGCGGCGGCGCGGATCCGGAGGGGGGAAGCGGGCGCTTCTTGTTGTTGGTCTGTAAATGAAGAGCTCTCTCCCCCATCCCGAAGGCTGCGCTTGCAAACTTTTTCTAGCTTCAGGAGGGAGTGAGAGAGGAAGAGCAGGAGAAACAACAAACTGCGTAGCATACCCTTTCTTCTACTCTTCTAGTTTTCCTTTACTACTCTCTTCTGCCCCCCTCCTCCCCATTTTTCCTACTCCTTTTATCCCCGCCTCTTTTTTTTTTTTTTTTTTTTTTTTCCAGCAGCCTCGACTACAAGTTTTTAAATTGAATTTCCTTTCCCTGTTGCTGGCCTTTCCAGCCTGACTTCCTCATTAGCTTCTCCCCACGTGAAGATACTGAAATTGCCCCCTTATTCTTACCTCTTCCCAAACTTACCCACAGGGCGTCTCCAGCCAAGAATGTGGGGCGGAAGAGGAGTTACACATTTCACCCTCAAGAACGGAGAGCCCAGTCTGTACTCCTGCAGTAAAGAAACCACAGTTTCCCATCTAATAATTCAGGGAACTTCATCACTTTTTAAAAACTATGTGGAGTGAAAGTATTGTAAAAGCTTGTGCTGACGGGGAAGATCTGCATGCTTGTACTAGAATTATGGGGTTTTAAAGCTCTGCTCAGTCAGGAAAAGGATTTAGGGTATGTATTGAGAGAGAAGGCAACAGATGCCAAGAGCCACTGAGACATGTTTTTCTTTCTCCAAATTTATTCAACGGTTCTTTCTTGAATACCTACTATGGGCTGACACATGAAAAGTCAGATTCTCCCAAATGCCTGAGCATAAATCTAGGTTTCACTTAGCCAATTTATTTTTAATTCTTTCCTATTGCTAAAGTTCCTATTTAGTTTCTAGGCAAAACATTTGTAAATGGAAACTTAGCACCTTTGAAACTTGCAGTGTGCTCCATACAGTTAATGTTACTAACGTGTAGCCTTCTGCTAGTCTATTTTCTTTCCTGAGACCATTCTGATTAGTTTGTGGAGAGATGAGCAGTGTTAGAAACCTGTGAGAAATATGATCTTAGCAATTCGGTAAGTTAAATCACCAAATATGTAATGAGTGAACGGAATATTGGGACATTGGAAAGCACTAAGGTAAGGCTTCCAGATTCGTGGGTCTAACGAGAGGCTTGAACGCCAGCAGACATTTCAGATGGGTTAGCCACTTTTAGTTGGAGTGGTCAGTGACATACAACAAGAAGTATCCATGTTACTATGCAAGAAACAGGGTCCCTTTTTTTTTAAAATGTCTACTTATTTTTGAGAGAGAGAGTGTGAGCAGGGGAGCGGCAGAGAGAGAGGGAGACATAGCATCTGAAGCAGGCTCCAGGCTCTGAGTTGTCAGCACAGAACCCGATGTGGGGATTAAACTCATGAGCTGTGAGATCATGACCTGAGCCGAAGTTGGAAACTTAACAAACTGAGCCATCCAGACGCCCCAAAAGAGGGTCCTTTTCAGTTCAGGTTTCAAGCAAAAGAAAGAGTAAATAATAATATGATGATGATGTTAACAGTCATGGAATACCTACCACGTGCTGTATTTAATGATTTTATATATATGTGTGTATACATAAATATACACACATATGCTGTATAGTATTTATATAATGCTTTATATGCTTTATCTCTTCTCCTTATCCACCAATTTTATGAGGTATTCTTCCATGGAACAAATATCTGAGGAGCTGGGCCAATGCTAGAAGCTGGGAAAGTAATGGTCAGCTAAATCAGGCACAGTGTTCTTGTGGAGTTTACATTGATGGAAAGAGATTAACAGATCATCCCCAAACTCCAAAGGTTTGGAGTTTATTCTGAAATATTCTGAAGAAAAGGAACAAAATTAGAAGAAATTTTAAAACAAAGAAATCTGACTTAGACTGGGTGTGTTAGTGGGTGGGGTGGTACAGGGATGTGACCTGTAAACTGAAGGAGCTGTTATTTTGTTATCCACACCCGCTTTGGTTTTAAGAGTTCAGCTTTTTATTGAACAGATTGCAGAAGAAGTTTAGTCAGAAAGCCCGTGTCATCATCAGATTCCTCGGATTCTTCTTTCTTTGCTTCCACTTTCTTCTCCTCAGCCTGAGCCTCCTGCTGGTGGAGCGCCAGCTGCTGGGGCAGGTCCACCAGCCCATACACTGCAGGTGAGACTCCTGATGTTGACATTGGCCAAGGCCTTTGCAAACAAGCCCGGCCAGAAAGGTTCAACATTTACAACCGCTGCTTTAATGAGGGCATTGATCTTATCCTCCGTGACCCGTCACCTCATCGTTGTGCAGGATGAGGGCTGAGTAGAAGCAGGCAAGCTCCCAGACCGAGGCCATGGTGCAGGTGGGTGCTGAGTGGGTGCTGCCAGGAGCTGTGCTAGTCACAGGGTGAAGTGAGGGCCTCACCCTATTCTGGCCGTAGCTTCCTTAGAAGAATGGAGCACGTTAGCAGCAGCTGAGGAAAAGCTGTCTATCCCCCTTTTACAGGAAATTTAGACTTGCAAATCTGTCTGACTTCAAAATCCATGTTTTTCAAAAAGATAATCTTCCCACAAGTAGGCATTAAGGTCTTTTCCAGCCACACAGCACAGAGAGAACACAGCTGCCAGAGTTGGAGAATTCTAATCTTTACACAAGGCATGCATGCTCTCCACATTCAAGATAGAAGGGCAGAATTCTGGCCCTAAAAATGCCATTTTGGAATAAACAGTACTATATTAGGGGAGACTAAGAACTATTTGCAATTAGTAGTAAGAGCCAAGAAACAAGAATAGTCATGCTACGGCAGACCAAATGAGATGTGACTCAGAGGGAAAATCCATTGGTTGGGTGCCCTAGCCAAAGTGGGAAATGGGTAATGGTTATTCCCACATCCATAAGGAATACCTTCAGAATGAAATCAGAGGCTATTGAATGCACTATACATTATTGTACATATACTGGTATTATAAGCACAGAAACTTCACATTTCTCATTATAGGATTGGGTTTCATACACTCCAAGCAGTAGTTTTAGCGTCCTCATGAAATCCCAGGTTAAAGACCCTCTATAACTGAACTGTTTTTTTCTGACTTTAGAGCCAGGATTTTTGGTGTTCAGGCATCAGCTTCACTAATGGAACCACATCATAAATTTATTTCGGCCCAGATATAGTCACATTACACAGTCCTATAGTTATGGAATGGCATTATAAAAATTAAAGGTACCATTTGATTTAGTAAGGGGAGAGAGAAAGGGAGAGAAATAGAAGTGCTTAGAGATGAAATTAGCATGGACTGATTATTCAGGTGAGGCTTACTCAGGAGGTAGGACTAAAGCTATGCCTGAAAGGACCAACAAAATTAAAATTTGGGAGAGAAGAGAAGAAGTTAAGGGAAAGGCATTTCAGGTAAGAGGAAAGAGAAAACCAACTGGCTGAGATATGTTTGGACTGGGAGAGTATGGGAAGTAATATTAGGAAGTTCAGATCACCCCATATATTGGAAAGCTTTGAAAAAGTATGAAGGGTTAGAACTTGATTTGGGGGCATTAAAAGGGATGAGGTCCTTTGAGCAGGACATAACATTCTCTCTCTCTCTCTCTCTCTCTCTCTCTCTCTCTCTCTCTGTCAAAAGAAATAAACTTAAGAAATAAAAAGACTACGGAACTAAAGCTACTTTGAGTCATTGTCACAAGAAACAAGAGCTCTCTGATTAGAGAGAGAGCACAATTACTGATTAAGTAATTGTTAAGTAAGGATCACTTACTGTCCTTTCTTGGAAAGTCTCTGTTGAAATAAGCTGTAATAATTTGAGTAATGTGAGTGACACTAAAGTTTCAACCATGCATAAACATTGCTACCCAAGAGTGACAAGGTTTTTGACTTTAGAAACTCAGAAGATCTGAACTGCCAAAGAAGAGATCTTTTTTTTTTTTTTTCCAAACGTGTGAAAGTAGACATTTAAACAAAAATTTTACAGTGAGAAACCTGGTAATTTCAACAATTTTAAAATCTGTTCTTACTGCTTAAATTGTAAGTCAAATTCTGTATTATTTATGTAGCAATTTTCTATTTAGAATATCAATTTCTAAACCTGGCTGGTCATTAGACTCCTTTAGGGATTTTTTAAATAAGGAAATTCCCAGCTCCACCCAAGATACAAATCAAAATATCCAGAGTTTGGGAATATTTATGTTAAGAAAAGCTCTCCAGCTGATTCTAGTGTGGATAGAGTTTTGAAAAACACTGACTTAGAAGCTACAGCATCAAAAAATTTTAATAGGGTTGCTTAATGGGTGAGTTTGGTGCCATCTATCAAATGTAATAAGGGGAACACAGCTGAAAAATGGGTGGATAAATGTAGAGTCTGAACATCTGAGGGAACAGTCAGATTCTGTAAGAGGGAAGGAAGAATTAAAGTTGGGGTATAGCCAAGCCACCAGGACCAAGAAAAAAGGGAAAGGCATTAAAGCTTAAGTGGGTGAATGACAGGGGCAATAGCGTGGGCAGGCACTGCTGAGTTCACATGTACTGAAGGGAAAGACTGGAAGGAAAAACTAAGTTCTAAAGCCAGCTCTTCCATAGTGATATCTTTCGTCAGGATTTGTAGTATTCTCCCAGTTGCATGGGCCAAAGGTCTAAGGTGCTGACCTCCTGAGATCGAAATGTGCTGGTGTCTGGTCTCAAGGAGTCTAGATAGCTGTGAAATCTAGAGTCAAGGTTACTAAGTAAAAGTAAGTGCCTGATCTGGTATCCAGAAAATAGCACATTCCCAATTGTGGATTGTATGAATTTATAAAAGTCATATGAATTAAAGACTATAAGAACCACATAAATCAGAAGAACAAAAATTATATCAATTTATATGATACTCAGTGGTGAAACCAAGAGAAGTTAGTGATTGGAGAATTAAAATAAGGGGAATAAATGATTATGCCCAATTTCTGGTTTGAGGAAATTGCCTGAATGGTAGTACTTATTTATTTATAAGTAATACAAATATGTAAATGGCATATAAACTTAATTTATGAATGGTATATAAATTTATATGGTATATAAACTTATTATAAATAATTAAATGATAGTACTATTTATGTATTTATTTAATTTATTTAATTTAATTTTTTATTTTTTTAAATTTACATCCAAATTAGTTAGCATATAGTGCAACAATGATTTCAGGAGTAGATTCCTTAGTGCCCCTTACCCATTTAGTCCATCCCCCCTCCCACAACCTCTCCAGTAACCCTCAGTTTGTTCTCCATATTTACGAGTCTGTTCTGTTTCGTCCCCCTCCCTGTTTTTATATTATTTTTGTTTCCCTTCCCTTATGTTTATCTGTTTTGTGTCTTAAAGTCCTCATATGAGTGAAGTCATATGATTTTTGTCTTTCTCTGACTGACTAATTTCACTTAGCATAATATCCTCCAGTTCCATCCACCTAGTTGCAAATGGCAAGATTTCATTCTTTTTGATTGCTGAGTAATACTCCATTGTGTGTTTGTGTGTGTGTGTGTGTGTGTGTGTGTGTGTATATACCACATCTTCTTTATCCATTCATCCATCGATGGACGTTTGGGCTCTTTCCATACTTTGGCTATTGTTGATAGTGCTGCTATAAACATGGGGATACATGTGTCCCTTCGAAACAGCACATCTGTATCCTGTGGATAAATGCCTCATTGTGCAATTGCTGGGTCGTAGGGTAGTTCTGTTTTTAGCTTTTTGAGGAACCTCCATAATGTTTTCCAGAATGGCTGCACCAGCTTGCATTCCCACCAACAATGTAAAAGAGAGCCTCTTTCTCCACATCCTTGCCAACATCTGTTGTTGCCTGAGTTAATGTTAGCCATTCTGACAGGTGTAAGGTGGTATCTCATTGTGGTTTTGATTTGTATTTCCCTGACGATGAGTGATGTTGAGCATTTTTTCATGTGTCAGTTGGCCATGTGGATGTCTTCTTTGGAGCAGTGTCTATTCATGTCTTTTGCCTATTTCTTCACTGGATTATTTGTTTCTTTGGTGTTGAGTTTGATAAGTTCTGTATAGATTTTGGATACTAACCCTTTATCTGATATGTCTTTTGCAAAAATCTTCTCCCATTCTGTCGGTTGCATTTTAGTTTTGCTGATTGTTTCCTTCACTCTGCAAAAGTTTTTATTTTGATGAGGTCCCAGGAGTTCATTTTTGCTTTTGTTTCCCTTGTCTCTGGAGACGTGTTGAGTAAGAAGTTGCTGCAGGCAGGATCAAAGAGGTTTTTGCCTGCTTTCTCATCGAGAATTTTGATGGCTTCCTGTCTTACATTGAGATCTTTCATCCATTTTGAATTTATTTTTATGTATGGTGTAAGAAAGTGGTCCAGGTTCATTCTTCTGCATGTCGCTGTCCAGTTTTCCCAGCATCATTTGCTGAAGAGACTGTCTTTATTCCATTGGATATTCTTACCTGCTTTGTCAAAGATTAGTTGTCCATACGTTTGTGGGTCCATTTCTGGGTCGTCTATTCTGTTCCATTGATCTGAGTGTCTGTTCTTGTGCCAGTACCATACTGTCTTGATGATTACAGCTTTGTAGTGTAGCTTGAAGTCTGGGATTGTGATGCCTCTTGCTTTGGTTTTCTTTTTCAGGATTGCTTTGGCTATTCAGGGTCTTTTCTGATTCCATACAAATTTTAGGATTATTTGTTCTAGCTCTGTGAAGAATGCTGGTGTTATTTTGATAGGGATTACATTGAATATGTATATTTCTTTGGGTAGTATCAACATTTTAACAATATTTGTTCTTCCAATCCAGGAGTGTGGAATCTTTTTCCACTTTTTTGTGTGCCTTCTTCAATTTCTTTCATAAGCTTTCTATAGTTTTCAGTGTATAGATATTTCACCTCTTTAGTTAGATTTATTCCTAGGTATTTTATGTTTTTTTTTTTTTTGTGCAACTGTAAATGGGATCGATTCCTTGATTTCTTTCTGTTGCTTCATTGTTGGTGTATAGGAATGCAAGTGATCCCTGTGCGTTGATTTTATATCCTGCAACTTTGCTGATTTCATGAATCAATTCTAGCAGTTTCTTTGGTGGAATCTTTTGGGTTTTCCATATAGACTATCATGTCCTCTGCGAAGAGTGAAAGTTTGACCTCCTCCTGGCCGATTTGGATGCCTTTTATTTCTTTGTGTTGTCTCATTGCAGAGGCTAAGACTTCCAATACTGTTGAATAACAATGGCAAGAGTGGACATCCCTGTCTTGTTCCTGACCTTAGGGGGAAAGCTCTCAGTTTTTCCCCATTGAGGATCACATTAGAGTTGGGTTGTTCATATATGGCTTTTATGATCTCTATGCTCCTTCTATCCCTACTTTCTTGAGGGTTTTTATCAAGAAAGGATGCTATATTTTGTCAAATGCTTTCTCTGCATCTATTGAGAGGATCATATGTCCTTTTTTTTATTGATGTGCTGAATCACGTTAATTGTTTTGCGGATATTGAACCAGCCCTGCATCCCAGGTATAAATCCTACTCGGTCATGGTGAATGATTTTTAATGTATTGTTGGATCCGGTTGGCTAATATCTTGTTGAGGATTTTTGCATCCATGTTCATCAGGGAAATTGATCTATAGTTCTCCTTTTTAGTGAGGTCCCTGTCTGGTTTTGGAATCAAGGTAATGCTGGTTTCATAGAAAGAGTTTGGAAGTTTTCCTTCCATGTCTATTTTTTGGAACAGCTTCAAGAGAATAGGTGTTAACTCTTCCTTAAATGTTTGGTAGAATTCCCCTGGAAAGCCATCTGGACCTGGACTCTTGTTTTTTTGGCAGATTTTTTATTACTAATTCGATTTTGCTTACTGGTTATGGGTCTGTTCAAATTTTATATTTCTTCCTGTTTCAGTTTTGGTAGTATATATATTTCTAGGAATTTTTCCATTTCTTCCAGATTGTCCATTTTATTGGCATATAATTACTCAAAATATTCTCTTCTTATTGCTTTGATTTCTGCCATATTGGTTGTGATCTCTCCTCTTTCATTCTTGATTTTATTTATCTGGGTCCTTTCCATTTTCTTTTTGATCAAACTGGCTAGTGGTTGATCAATTTTGTTAATTGTTTTAAAAAACCAGCTTCTAGTTATATTGATCTGTTCTACTGTTTTTTTGGTTTTGATAGCATTAATTTCTGCTCTAATCTTTATTATTTCCTGTCTTCTGCTAGTTTTGGGTTTTTTTGCTGTTCTTTTTCCAGCTCCCTAAGGTGTAAGTTTAGGTTGTGTATCTGAGATCTTTCTTCCTTCTTTAGGAAGGCCTGCTTTGCTATATATTTTCCTCTTATGACCACCTTTGCTGTGTCCCAGAGGTTTGGGGTTGTGGTGTTATCATTTTCATTGACTTCCATGAACTTTTTAATTTCCTCATTAACCTCTTGGGTAGCCCATTCATTCTTTAGTAGGATGTTCTTCAGTCTCCAAGTATTTGTTACCTTTCCAAATTTTTTCTTGTGGGTTGATTTAGAGTTTCATAGCATTGTAGTCTGAAAATATGCACGGTGTGATCTCGATCTTTTTGTACTTACTTAGGGCTGATTTGTGTCCCAGTATATGGTCTATTCTAGAAAACGTTCCATGTGCACTGGAGAAGAATGTGTATTCTGCTGCGTTAGGATGAAATATTTTGAATATATCTGTTAAGTCCATCTGGTCCACTGCACATTCAAAGCCATTGTTTCCTTGTTGATTTTTTGATTAGATGATCTGTCCATTTCTGTGAGTGGGGTGTTGAAGTCTCCTACTATTATTGTGTTACTATCGATGATTTTCTTTATGTTTGTGATTAATTGATTTATACATTTGGGTGCTCTCGCATTTGGTGCATAAATGTTTACAATTGTTAGGTCTTCCTGGTGGATAGACCCCTTGATTATGATATAATGCCCTTATGCATGTCTTGATACAGTCTTTATTTTAAAGTCTAGTTTGTCTGATATATGTATGGCTACTCCAGCTTTCTTTTGTTGACCATTAGCATGATAGATGGTTCTCCATCCCCTTATTTTCAATCTGAAGGTGTATCTAGGTCTAAAGTGGGTCTCTTGTAAACAACATATAGATGGATCTTGTTTTCTTATACATTCTGTTACCCTATGTCTTTCGACGGGAGCATTGAGTCCATTGATGTTTAGAGTGAGTACTGAAAGATATGAATTTATTGCCATTATGATGCTTATAGAGTTAGAGTTTCTGGTAGTGTTCTCTGGTCCTTTCTAATCTTTGTTGATTTTGATATTTATTTATTCATATATATATATATTTTTTCATCTTTTCTCCCCTCAAAGAGTCCCCCTTAAAATTTCTTGCAGGGCTGGTTTAGTGGTCACAAACTCCTTTAATTTTTGTTTGTCTGGGAAACTTTTTATCTCTTCTTCTATTTTGAATGACAGCCTTGCTGGATAAAGAATTCTTGGCTGCATATTTTTCTGATTCAGCATACTGAATATATCCTGCCACTCCTTTCTGGCCTGCCAAGTTTCTGTGGATAGGTCTGCTGCATATCTGATCTGTCTTCCCTTGTAGGTTAGGGACTTTTCTTCCCTTGCTGCAGTCATGACTCTCTCCTTGCCTGAGTATTTTGTGAATTTGACTATGATATGCCTTGTTGATGGTTGGTTTTTGTTGAATCTAATGGGGGTCCTCTGTGCTTCCTGGATTTTGATGTCTGTGTCTCTCCCCAGGTTAGGAAAGCTTTCTGCTATGATTTGCTCACATAACCCTTCTACCCCTATTTCTCTCTCTTCCTCTTCTGGGACCCCTATGATTCTGATGTTGTTCCTTTTTAAAGAGTCGCTGATTTCTCTAATTCTTAAATCATGCTCCTTTGCCTTAATCTAGCTCTTTTTTTTTTTTCTGCTTTGTTATTCTCTATAAGTTTGTCCTCTATATCACTGATTCTCTGTTCTGCCTCATCCATCCTTACCACCGCTGCATCCATCCATGGTTGCAGCTCAGTTATAGCATTTTTAATTTCATTCTGGCTATTTTTTACTTCTTTTATCTCTGCAGAAAGGTATTCTAATCTATTTTCGACTCCAGCTAGTATTCTTATTATTGTGATTCTAAATTCTGGTTCAGACATCTTGCTTGTATCTCTGTTGGTTAAATCCCTGGCTATCGTTTCTTTGTGCTCTTTCTTTTGGGATGAACTCCTTCGTTTTGTCATTTTAAAGGAAGAAAAGGAATTAATGAGGTAGAAAAATTAAAATTAAAAAAGTATTAAAATTAAAAAAATATTAAAATTAAAAACACACACACCCACAAAAATCAAATAAATGATGCTAGATCCTAGGTGTGTTTTGGTCTTGGTGTTGAAAGTGGTTTGACAGATTAGAGAAAAAAAGGGGGGGGAGAGGCAATCGCTTGAGAACTTGAAAAAAGGAATACACTGAAGTAGACTAAAATGAGATGATGGGAGTAAAATAGAATTTGAAAAAATATACACAAAAGTAAAGAATATAGTAGAAAAAATAAGGAAAATATTTGTGATAAAAATTAAAAATAAAAATGAATTTTTCTTTTTCTGTATTCAAGAAAAAGGAAAGAAACAAAAAAAATTTAAAAAAGGAAATTGAAAATTTGAAAAAGTAAATACACTGTAGTAGACTAAAATAAAATGATGGAAGTAAAATAGAATTTGAAAAAAATTTACACAAAAGTAAAAAATATAGTAATAAAAATTAAAGAAAAATGTTTTTAATAAAAATTGAAAATAAAAATGGATTTTTTCTCTTTCTGTATTCAAGAAAAAGAAAAGTGTAAAAGAGAAAAAAGAAAAGAAAGAAAATTGAATAGATGGACCTGCTGACAGATTGAAGTAGTACTGAAATTATTTTGTTTTCCCCTAGAAGTCAGACTATGTAGTGCTTTATAGTGCATAAACTAAGCAGGCAGTGAGACTTGTGTTCTTGAAGATCAAGGTTGGCCCAGTTGGGCCAGGCTCGGTGTAATGGCTCTGCTCTCCACTAGATGGCGCTGCTAGCCTACTGGGGTGGAGTGTTATGGCACCCATAGGTGCCATGCGTATGTGCATGTGCGGGAATGGTGAAAATGGCGCCACCCAGTTACCCAGTCTCTAGTATCGGAACTCTGTTCTCCCGGATCAGCAATTGTGCACCCGTCCTCTGTCTTCAGCTTTCGTCCACTCCCCACTTTTTCACTGTCTGTGACCAGGCCCCAGGCAGTACTCTCTCCTGAGTTTTGTCTCAGATGTGGCTGTTTTCCCCGGCCCCTTACTTCTGAAAGACTGTGGCCTTGACCCATTCCGCGCCTCTGTGGGAGGGTCTCACTGAGCAATGGCCAAATGAGCAATGGCTGAATGTCAGCTGCACCCAGAAACCCTTGCTGGACCCTGCTGCTGCTGGTGCCCCAAGACTGAGGCCAGGTGCCAGCCCGCCCCAGAACAAGTTCATGAGATAGTATACCAGCAGCTTTTCAGGGATTATGGAAAATCACAACACACATCTGGCACCAGGCTTCACCCTTAACGACCTTGTTCCAGCACCAGCAAATGTGGCCATTTTCTGGGGTCTGCTGGGACCAGGTGGCTTCAACAGTCTCTACCAAATATCCTGCCAGCAGTGGAACAGCTTTTCCCCATGTGGCCCGAAAACCTCCTGGACCCCACTCTGGTCCTGGGGATTCGCCCTCCCCACCACAGCACTGCCAGGTATCAAGCTGCAGAGTTGCAGACTTTGCCTCCCTTTTTTTTGTTGTTTTGTGTTTTTTTGTTTTGTTTGTTTTTTTTTCAATATATGAAATTTATTGTCAAACTCTTTTCCATAAGCCTCCCCTTGTTTACAGTCTTAATGGGATTTAAACTCTCTCCTTTCTCCTTTCTCCTTTCTACCTTTTTAGTTTAGTCCCTCTGGCTGTTTCCAATTTTCCACTTTTTCTCCAGCTGCTTTTGGGGAGGGATGCTTTTCCCGTATTGTCCCCACCACCACTCCCCCCCAGTCTCTGTCCTATCAGCTCACAAAAGCACGAAGCTCTCCAAGTTCACCTCTCCGTGCCGCGTACCTGCTGAATTCTGTGGTTCAGGTTGTGCAGGTTGTTGTGTTAATCCTCCAATCAGTTTTCTAGGTATAGGATGGTTTAGTGTTGGTCTGGCCGTATTTCATGGACGCGAGACACACAAAAGACTTCCATGCTGTTCCGCCATCTTGGCTCCTCCCCTCTCCTCTTTATTTATTTTAAAATTTTAAAAACATTTATTTATTTTTGAGAGAGAGAGACAGAGAGAGTGCAAGCATGCTCATGCGAGTAGGGGAGGAGCAGAGAGAGGGAGACAGAGGATTGGAAGAAAGCTCTGTGCTTTGAGCCCAGAATGGTTGGAACTCAGGAACCATGAGATCATGACCTGAGCCAAAGTCAGATGTTTAACCGACTGAGCCACCCAGATGCCCTGGTAGTACCATTTATAATGGTAGGAGTCATGAAAGGACTAGCAAGTTTGAGGAATAGATGGAAAAAAAAATTACTCTGGTGTTATTGAACTTGAGATCTCTGAAAGATCCCAATAGAGGAGTGCAGTAGATAGGCAGATATATGGGTCTGGACCTCAGGGTATAAAACACAGAAGAGAAAAAAATTGTATTCACAGGTAGATAGGGTGGATAAAATTTCCCAAGGGAAGATAGGAGATAAGAGGTGAGAAAGGGGACTAGGACGGAACTATTTTAAGGATAGGGAAGATGAAATGGAGCCCACAATGTAACCAAGATGTAGCAAGAGGAATAAAACTGCAACAATGGCAACTTTTATTGAACATTACTCCATAATGGGATGGTTCCGGCACTAAACTATGTGGTTTTTCACATACTATCCCAGCGCTCTTCACAACCTATGCAGATAGATGCTATTATTACCATTTTACATGTGAATAAAACAAGCTTAAGTTACATCAGATGGTTGTACAAAGAGACGGAAAACAAGAGAAAGATATCATAAGAGAACAGAATATCAAATAGCCAAGGACCAGAAAACTAACACACCAAGAAGTAAGAAAGGCCAATAAAGTCAAGAGTGAAAAGGACAGTGAACTGGGGAACACAGTAGGTGCTAATGCATTGGAATAAGGTCTCTGCAAATAACTTACTAAAGCTTTTTTCTTTCTCTGAATTTACCAACAGTGACAATGATAGAACTCTATTGTATTGAAGTATTGATGAACAGAGTAGGTTTGTAAGGAAAAAAGGATTTTAGCTCAAAATCTGTTCAAAGAAACTGACAATCATCAAAACATATAAATGTTAGAATAAACTCGAGATGTGTAAAGTCCTTATAAAGAAAAGTATATATTTATATATTGGGAGTTGAAAATATTTAAATAGATGATTTTGAATAAGGTTTTTTCTGAACTAAGGACTCAGTGTTATAAAGATGATCAAAAACATGCACTATGGTGCATGTACTATGGTGTATAATTAGTGCTAGTCCACTTGCTAGCCAGTAACTTACTGAGCCTCTCCTTGCCTCATTTTTCTCATCTGTAAAATATGGATAATAATAACACCTACTTCATAGTGTGGCATGTTACTTATCTATCACCAAACAACACTACTTAACAAACTACCCAACGCTCAATGGCTGAAAGCAACAGTAATGTACTCTTACAGATTTGAGCATTCACTGGGCCAGCTCTGCTCCAGCTGTTTCTCATCTCTTCCTAGGATCAGTGGGATGGACATATGTTCTTCTCAGGGCATAGCTGAAGCTCAAGAGAGAAAGCCCAACCAAGCAAGCACATATCAACACTCCATTTATCTGCTTATAACTCACTGGCCAATGCAAATTTTATGACTACACCCAGAGTCAAAGGGTGGGAAATGCATTCTTCCTAGGATGAGGGTACCAAAAAGTTGTTGATGCAGGATGAGGTGATGAAATGGGGCCAATAATTAAATTGACCACAGTTGTTGTTAGAATTAAATGAGTTAATACTGGAAAGCACATATGCTTTATAATTTATAATAGAACAGCATTTGGTCCATTGCAAGCAGTATTTTTTAAAAATTTTTTTAATGTTTATTTATTCTTGAGAGAGATAGAGAGAAAGCATGAGCAGGGGAGAGGCAGAGAGAGAGGGAGACACAGAATCCAAAGCAGGCTCCAGGCTCTGAGCTGTCAGCACAGAGCCCGACTTGAGGCTCGAACACACGTGACATCATGACCTGAGCCACCCATCTGCCCCATTGTAAGCAGTATTAATGCTTTTTTTAATTTGTTATTCCTATTATAATTATTCCTAAATTAATTTATATTTTAATGTCATTCCCATCAAAACCTCAGTCCAATGATAATTCAAAACTCAGCGTAAGGTAATATTTTAAAGAAGAGTAACATAGATGAAACAAGCTGTGCCCCAAAATTGACATGAGGTAACCACTTTTAAGCTATCCCCTATCACTGGGAAAAGTCTAATGCTATAGCAATCATTATAAAGAATAAAAAGCCTCTGCACTGTTACTTAATACACTATCTTATAACAATATAACTCTGAGGCTCATTCCACTGTTGGTTTGAAAGCTCCTGGTTTGCAAACTATTCTTATATGCATGATAAACTCTTATCAAATGACATAAAGGTCCCACCCAACCATAGATAGAACATATTACTATATAACAATAACTTAATGCTGGTTAGTGAAAGAAAGGAGAAACCAAAAACTGATCCGATCCTATAGGAAAACAGTATGTGAAAATAAACTTTTTGAAATAAAAGAAAGTAAGTAAGCATTTAGAATGATGGACAGAGTAATAGGATAACTATATAACCACACTAGGAAGATCAATCCGTATTTTGTAGCACATAACAAGAGAAAAGCATAACTGGTTGAAGTTGGAGAGCTAAATAAAAAAAGAAAAAGAAAAAGAAAAAGAAAGCCTGACAGAAAATTTAAATGACTATATTAAATACATGTGGGGAAACTATTCTATTTTTGGTTTTTAAATGATAAAGTGATTTCAATGATAGATGATTATAAAATACTTACAGCAGACTATTAAATCAGAAGTTTTAACTGAGGCACCAAGATTCAAAGCTGTGACTTTCCAAAAAGATGTGCCAGAACAAGATGCCAGTTTTCAAAGGAGATTATTGAAAACCAGTTTGACAACTCTTAACATTCTTACACATACAAAGGTAGTAAAAGGGTCAGAGTATGTGGAGACTGAAGAGTATGTGTGAAGAGCCATTTTAATAAAATTATTGGTATGCTCTGAGAACTCTAACCCTGCCTACGTGAGGCTGAGGAGGGAGGTGCTGACAGGAGCACCTAAGAGTCAAGTGCGTGAATGAAAGCAGGCCTTGAGTCGTCTTTGGTCCTGTTCCGGAAGGTCTCCTGCAAGCTTAATCAGATAAAATATTTATCTTATTTGTAAGGAAAGGAATATAAACTAAAGCAAATTATCATAATTTTTATACCTATTAAACTAGTGAAAAGAATGGTATGTAATATGTAGTACTAGTAAGATTGGAATGATACCGTGCTCTGTTGAGAGCATTGTTTTATTTTTTTTTTATTTTTTTTTTCAGTATATGAAATTTATTGTCAAATGGGTTTCCATACAACACCCAGTGGAGAGCATTGTTTTAATATATCTTTTTCCAAAAAACAACATAGCAATATATGTCACAGTATCACATACAAACTATACAAATATCTCTACACATTAGCTCAGTAATACCATTTTTTGACACTTATCCTAAGAAAATAATTCAGTAGAATAAAAAAGGTGTATTAATAAAAATGGTTATAGGAGCACTAACAACAATAGAAAATACTGAAATAGTCTCAATGTTAAAAATAGGAAAGTGGGTTAAATAAATTATGAGTCATCAACTTGCTGCAATGCTATGCCCACTAGAAATGATAAGTATGAATATAATAGGACATAAAATATGCATATAATGTAATGCATAGTGAAAATAAGAACATAAAATATTTTGTACACCAGAACTATATATACAAAATGTATATGTTAAAATATAAGATATATGTTTGCATTTCTTTTTTGAAAAAGTTTTTAATGTTTTTATTTGTTTTTGAGAGAGAGAAGGAACGAGAGAGAGAGAGAGAGAGAGAGAGAGAGAGACATTCTGCAAGCTGGGGAGGGGCAGAGAGAGAGGTACACACAGAATTCAAAGCAGGCTCCAGACTCTGAGATGTCAGCACAGAGCCTGACATGGGGCTGGAACTCATGAACTGTGAGATCATGACCTGAGCCGAAATCGCTTAACCTACTGAGCCACCCAGGTGCCCCGGTTTGCATTTCTTATATATTGCTTCAAACTAGTAAGTTTCAATAACTGAGCAGAGACATATTAAAAAGAATAGAAGGTGACAAGAAATTAAGGAAGAAAGAATAAAATTAATTGAGGGGCGCCTGGGTGGCGCAGTCGGTTAAGTGTCCGACTTCAGCCAGGTCACGATCTCGCAGTCCGGGAGTTCGAGCCCCGCGTCAGGCTCTGGGCTGATGGCTCAGAGCCTGGAGCCTGTTTCCGATTCTGTGTCTCCCTCTCTCTCTGCCCCTCCCCCGATCATGCTCTGTCTCTCTCTGTCCCCCAAAAAATAAATAAACGTTGAAAAAAAAAATTTTTTTTTTAAAATAAAATTAATTGAATGGAGTAAAGTCTATTTCATAGGACACAGAATGAGGGGAAGCCTCAGAGATATGAATCAGATGTGGCTTCATGGTCCAGCTCTTCCTTTTATCTCTTTGAGATTTAAGGCAACTCACTTAACTTTTCTGAGCCTCAATGACCTCAAGTAAAAATAAAGGGTTAGATGAAAACTATCCCTAAAATTATATCCTTTGTTTCCCTTTTTTGTTCCTTTTCTCTCCCCTTAATAAAAGAAAGTGCAGGATTTCTAGGGCATAAGCCAGCTGGATACCAGGCAAATTGATGAAGTCAGAGATTTCAAACAGAAGCCAACTAGAGGAATTTATTTCTTTTCAAAAAAATGTTACACCATCTTCTCATCGTGAGTATTAACTGTAGGCTTATATATCTTGTTTTGCTAAGAAAAAAAAACGTCAAATTTTGTAAATACCTCACCTCCTTCCTTACTTGAAACATAAAATGATATTTGAAGACTGGGTTCAGATTTGAGTTCCGTTATTCATCATGATGCAAGCTCTTGGAGTTTCAACTGTTCTCAACTGTCAAGAAAGAAAGTAATATCTTCCCTATCTATTTTGACAGGGTCGTTCTAAGAACCAAATTAAAACAATATACATGAAAGGGTTTTGAAATCACCAACTACCATATACCTGTAGGTTCTTCATCTCTGCCTAATTTTCTTCATTTCCCTGACTTCAGAAAACCCCTAGAGCAAATGCATGACTCAGCATCCATTGAAAAGAGTATGTGGAATTTTAAACCTAAGTCAATGGTTGTGGAAAAGTCTGGTTAACTTTCCACATAAAAATAAGAGCTATGAGGGGCGCCTGGGTGGCTCAGTCGGTTGGGCGTCTGACTTTGGCTCAGGTCATGATCTCCCAGTCTGTGAGTTCGAGCCCTGTGTCGGGCTCTGTGCTGACAGCTCAGAGCCTGGAGCCTGTTTCAGATTCTGTGTCTCCCTCTCTCTCTGATCTTCCCCCATTCATGCTCTGTCTCTCTCTGTCTCAAAAATGAATAAACGTTAAAAAAAATTTTTTTTTAAATAAAAAAAAATAAGAGCTACGAATATTAAGAAGTCCATAACCAGCTTAAAGTGAAAGATCATTTCAGAATCATAGCTTTCTAATAGAAGGTAAACATCCTGGCTAGGCCTACCCCTAACATTGCAGAGCTGGTGTCAAGATTAAAAATGGAGGTCCATATGCCATATATTTAAATATATGATATTTAAATATCATATAGAATAGAATAGAATGGTATGTAATATAATATAACATATTTAAGTATATTTAAAATTTTTAAATATATTATATTTAAAAATGAATATATATTTAAATATATAAAAAGTGAGTAGATACTCCAGACCACATGAGCAAACTGCCATTAAAGCAGTCCTGTCTTGCTCTCCCCTTGATACAGAGAGTATACTATAGCTGTGTGATCCACCCTCAGGAGGACAGACATATAGAGTAATCTTTACATGGAATTTCTGGGTCCCAGATATTCAAAATAGGATCTAAAAGGACGTATATGGACTCTGGGTGGGCTCCCTGCCTTTTCGGGAGGAGTAGGACTGGATGGGGGCCAGAGAGTAGTCTTTCACAGGGTGGGAACCCAGGGCAGGTGCCCCTCTTGCCCAGGCCTACTGTACTATTTCTGGATTTTTGATTTATCAAACTCTTTGATTGCCCAATGTCCCATTTATCCCCACTGTCATCACCCTTAGTCTCAGTTTCACTTCAGGCCTTGTAATCCCTCAAAATGGGAAATCTTTGCTCATACCCTTCTTATATTGTCATTCCTACCGAATATATCTTTACTTGTTATCATTCTCTCAGTGGATAATCACTTCCTTTGTTAACTTGTGCTGGCAGGCCTCTCTACTATTTATTCCCTTACTCAGCTCACATCCTCTCCATCAATTTCAAACATATGTTTGTGTACTTACCTCTTTGTTCTTTCCTCTCTCCTGCTTTGCCATTCATTCAACTATCCCCTATCAAGGGTCTATTATTGGTCAGTCATTGGAGATGCATACAACAGGACACAAGACAGGTGTGGCCTATGTCTTCATGGAGATTACAGTTTCCTGGGAGAATTGATAATGGTGATTAGTTACAATTATGATGAATACTATGAAAATGATGTGTATCTATGAGAGTCTAAAATGCAGGTGTGGGAACAATCAGACCCCAATCATCCAGTCTATGGTATTTTGTTTTAGCAGCACAAATGCACTAAGACACTAAGTAATGAAAAGAAATTGGTGTCCATATTTGCTCCATATGTAATTTAAAACATCAAGATCTTATATCATTAGAAGTGTAAAGAAATATACCCTAGTACTGATTTTTCCATTGTAATCACTTCAATGCTTTTTTGAATTTTCAAATATCAAAAATTTTATTTTTCCCCAATATTTGTGATGTCTTGCCTTATTTATTTATTTATTTATTTATTTATTTATTTATTTATTTATTTTAGCTTCCTGTGAAAACGAGTCATAAATTCTTCCTATCTTTGCATGCTGTATACTGCCTTTTTGCAAAACTCCTCTAATCAAGGGGAGGAATCTATTTTTTTTCTCTCCTTGAATCTGTGCTTGACTGTGTGACTTGCTTTGGCCAATGGGACACAAGCAAATGTGATTTAGCAGAGGCTTAAAAAGTGCTTGTACCTGGGGACTTGCCTTTTCTCTTTTCATTTTTCAGGATTTGTGGGTAGAAACCAGGAATAGCCTACTGAAGGATGAGAAATTACATGAAGCAGAGATAGGTTGTCTCTTCTTCCAGAGACGAGGCCTGTTAGACCCAGTTAGTTACGAATAAGGCCATCCTAAACCATTAGCCTCAGCTGAGTTACCATCTGACTATAGGGATCCATCAAGCTGGCCCAGACCAGAATTTCCTAGCTTATTCAGAGAATAATGAACAAATGAAGTGGCTATTGTATCAGGCTACTCATTTTGGTTATGGTTTGTTATACAACAGCAATCTCCCTGCCATGGTTAATTTGGCTCTATCTGTGCTCAGGCCATGATACAAAGCCTGACAACAAAGGGTCAGAACTGGTGGAGGCTTTTCCTAAAGGAGAAGCATCCTGAGATGAGAATGGAAACAATAACAAGGACTGATTGCAGAGACCAAAGTGAGGAGAAAGCAGGAAGTTGAAAGTCTTTTTAGGAAGGAGATACAAAACTGGAGGAAAAAAATCTCCTGGGAATAAAATTAATGAATATAATGTACTTGGTAGAGAGTTTATTCTTAACCTTTGTCAGATAATGAGAAGAGCTTTTTGAAAGAAATCTCTTCAAAATCTGCATATAGTGAGTAAACAGTAAACATTTATGGAATAAATACAACACCAATCGATTTTTTCACTAAGGCATTTCAAGATTAATAATAGCATACTGTGCAGTGCTATCTTCCTTAAAATTATTTTCTATTAGATTTCTTTGAATCATAAACATAATACCATCCTTGTTATATCTTTCTCTGAGAGAATACAAATTACCATATAGCCTTTTTTTTTGCCCCAGAGAACATTAATTGGCCAGGCACTATTCTTTTTTTTTTTTTTTTTTTTTTTTTTATATTTTACATTTTATTTTTTTTTATTTTTTTTTTATATGAAATTTATTGTCAAATTGGTTTCCATACAACACCCAGTGCTCATCCCAAAAGGTGCCCTCCTCAGTACCCATCACCCACCCTCTCCTCCCTCCCACCCCCCATCAACCCTTAGTTTGTTCTCAGTTCTCAACAGTCTCTTATGCTTTGGCTCTCTCCCACTCTAACCTCTTTTTTTTTTTTTTTTTGTTCCCCTCCCCCATGGGTTTCTCTTAAGTTTCTCAGGATCCACATAAGAGTGAAACCATATGGTATCTGTCTTTCTCTGTATGGCTTATTTCACTTAGCATCACACTCTCCAGTTCCATCCACGTTGCTACAAAAGGCCATATTTCATTTTTTCTCATTGCCACGTAGTACTCCATTGTGTATATAAACCACAATTTCTTTATCCATTCATCAGTTGATGGACATTTAGGCTCTTTCCATAATTTGGCTATTGTTGAGAGTGCTGCTATGAACATTGGGGTACAAGTGCCCCTATGCATCAGTACTCCTGTGTCCCTTGGATAAATTCCTAGCAGTGCTATTGCTGGGTCATAGGGTAGGTCTATTTTTAATTTTCTGAGGAACCTCCACACTGCTTTCCAGAGCGGCTGCACCAATTTGCATTCCCACCAACAGTGCAAGAGGGTTCCCGTTTCTCCACATCCTCTCCAGCATCTATAGTCTCCTGATTTGTTCATTTTGGCCACTCTGACTGGCGTGAGGTGATATCTGAGTGTGGTTTTGATTTGTATTTCCCTGATAAGGAGCGACGCTGAACATCTTTTCATGTGCCTGTTGGCCATCCGGATGTCTTCTTTAGAGAAGTGTCTATTCATGTTTTCTGCCCATTTCTTCACTGGGTTATTTGCTTTTCGGGTGTGGAGTTTGGTGAGCTCTTTATAGATTTTGGATACTAGCCCTTTGTCCGATATGTCATTTGCAAATATCTTTTCCCATTCCGTTGGTTGCCTTTTAGTTTTGTTGGTTGTTTCCTTTGCTGTGCAGAAGCTTTTTATCTTCATAAGGTCCCAGTAATTCACTTTTGCTTTTAATTCCCTTGCCTTTGGGGATGTGTCGAGTAAGAGATTGCTACGGCTGAGGTCAGAGAGGTCTTTTCCTGCTTTCTCCTCTAAGGTTTTGATGGTTTCCTGTCTCACATTCAGGTCCTTGATCCATTTTGAGTTTATTTTTGTGAATGGTGTGAGAAAGTGGTCTAGTTTCAACCTTCTGCATGTTGCTGTCCAGTTCTCCCAGCACCATTTGTTAAAGAGACTGTCTTTTTTCCATTGGATGTTCTTTCCTGCTTTGTCAAAGATGAGTTGGCCATACGTTTGTGGGTCTAGTTCTGGGGTTTCTATTCTATTCCATTGGTCTATGTGTCTGTTTTTGTGCCAATACCATGCTGTCTTGATGATGACAGCTTTGTAGTAGAGGCTAAAGTCTGGGATGGTGATGCCTCCTGCTTTGGTCTTCTTCTTCAAAATTACTTTGGCTATTCGGGGCCTTTTGTGGTTCCATATGAATTTTAGGATTGCTTGTTCTAGTTTCGAGAAGAATGCTGGTGCAATTTTGATTGGGATTGCATTGAATGTGTAGATAGCTTTGGGTAGTATTGACATTTTGATAATATTTATTCTTCCAATCCATGAGCAGGGAATGTCTTTCCATTTCTTTAAATCTTCTTCAATTACCTTCATAAGCTTTCTATAGTTTTCAGCATACAGATCCTTTACATCTTTGGTTAGATTTATTCCTAGGTATTTGATGCTTCTTGGTGCAATTGTGAATGGGATCAGTTTCTTTATTTGTCTTTCTGTTGCTTCATTGTTAGTGTATAAGAATGCAACTGATTTCTGTACATTGATTTTGTATCCTGCAACTTTGCTGAATTCATGTATCAGTTCTAGCAGACTTTTGGTGGAGTCTATCGGATTTTCCATGTATAATATCATGTCATCTGCAAAGAGCGAAAGCTTGACTTCATCTTTGCCAATTTTGACGCCTTTGATTTCCTTTTGTTGTCTGATTGCTGTTGCTAGAACTTCCAGCACTATGTTAAATAACAGCGGTGAGAGTGGGCATCCCTGTCGTGTTCCTGATCTCAGGGAAAAAGCTCTCAGTTTTTCCCCGTTGAGGATGATATTAGCTGTGGGCTTTTCATAAATGGCTTTTATGATCTTTAAGTATGTTCCTTCTATCCCGACTTTCTCAAGAGTTTTTATTAAGAAAGGGTGCTGGATTTTATCAAAGGCCTTTTCTGCATCGATTGACAGGATCATATGGTTTTTCTCCTTTTTTTTGTTAATGTGATGTATCACGTTGATTGATTTGCGAATGTTGAACCAGCCCTGCATCCCAGGAATGAATCCCACTTGATCATGGTGAATGATTCTTTTTATATGCCGTTGAATTCGATTTGCTAGTATCTTATTGAGAATTTTGGCATCCATATTCATCAGGGATATTGGCCTGTAGTTCTCTTTTTTTACTGGATCTCTGTCTGGTTTAGGAATCAAAGTAATACTGGCTTCATAGAATGAGTCTGGAAGTTTTCCTTCCCTTTCTATTTCTTGGAATAGCTTGAGAAGGATAGGTATTATCTCTGCTTTAAACGTCTGGTAGAACTCCCCTGGGAAGCCATCTGGTCCTGGACTCTTATTTGTTGGGAGATTTTTGATAACCGATTCAATTTCTTCGCTGGTGATGGGTCTGTTCAAGCTTTCTATTTCCTCCTGATTGAGTTTTGGAAGAGTGTGGGTGTTCAGGAATTTGTCCATTTCTTCCAGGTTGTCCAATTTGTTGGCATATAATTTTTCATAGTATTCCCTGATAATTGTTTGTATCTCTGAGGGATTGGTTGTAATAATTCCATTTTCATTCATGATTTTATTTATTTGGGTCATCTCCCTTTTCTTTTTGAGAAGCCTGGCTAGAGGTTTGTCAATTTTGTTTATTTTTTCAAAAAACCAACTCTTGGTTTCGTTGATCTGCTCTACAGTTTTTTTAGATTCTATATTGTTTATTTCTGCTCTGATCTTTATTATTTCTCTTCTTCTGCTGGGTTTAGGCTGCCTTTGCTGTTCTGCTTCTATTTCCTTTAGGTGTGCTGTTAGATTTTGTATTTGGGATTTTTCTTGTTTCTTGAGCTAGGCCTGGATTGCAATGTATTTTCCTCTCAGGACTGCCTTCGCTGCATCCCAAAGCGTTTGGATTGTTGTATTTTCATTTTCGTTTGTTTCCATATATTTTTTAATTTCTTCTCTAATTGCCTGGTTGACCCACTCATTCGTTAGTAGGGTGTTCTTTAACCTCCATGCTTTTGGAGGTTTTCCAGACTTTTTTCTGTGGTTGATTTCAAGCTTCATAGCATTGTGGTCTGAAAGTATGCATGGTATGATTTCAATTCTTGTAAACTTATGAAGGGCTGTTTTGTGACCCAGTATATGATCTATCTTGGAGAATGTTCCATGTGCACTCGAGAAGAAAGTATATTCTGTTGCTTTGGGATGCAGAGTTCTAAATATATCTGTCAAGTCCATCTGATCCAATGTCTCATTCAGGGCCCTTGTTTCTTTATTGACCGTGTGTCTAGTTGATCTATCCATTTCTGTAAGTGGGGTGTTAAAGTCCCCTGCAATTACCACATTCTTATCAATAAGGTTGCTTATGTTTATGAGTAATTGTTTTATATATTTGGGCGCTCCGGTATTCGGTGCATAGACATTTATAATTGTTAGCTCTTCCTGATGGATAGACCCTGTCACTATTATATAATGTCCTTCTTCATCTCTTGTTACAGCCTTTAATTTAAAGTCTAGTTTGTCTGATATAAGGATGGCTACTCCAGCTTTCTTTTGGCTTCCAGTAGCATGATAAATAGATCTCCATCCCCTCACTCTCAATCTAAAGGTGTCCTCAGGTCTAAAATGAGTCTCTTGTAGACAGCAAATAGATGGGTCTTGTTTTTTTATCCATTCTGATACCCTAAGTCTTTTGGTTGGCGCATTTAATCCATTTACATTCAGTGTTATTATAGAAAGGTATGGGTTTAGAGTCATTGTGATGTCTGTATGTTTTATGCTTGTAGTGATGTCTCTGGTACTTTGTCTCACAGGGTCCCCCTTAGGATCTCTTGTAGGGCTGGTTTAGTGGTGACAAATTCCTTCAGTTTTTGTTTGTTTGGGAAGACCTTTATCTCTCCTTCGATTCTAAATGACAGACTTGCTGGATAAAGGATTCTCGGCTGCATATTTTTTCTGTCTAGCACACTGAAAATCTCGTGCCAATTCTTTCTGGCCTGCCAAGTTTCAAAAGAGAGATCAGTCACGAGTCTTATAGGTCTCCCTTTATATGTGAGGGCACGTTTACCCCTTGCTGCTTTCAGAATTTTCTCTTTATCCTTGTATTTTGCCAGTTTCACTATGATATGTCGTGCAGAAGATCGATTCAAGTTACGTCTGAAGGGAGTTCTCTGTGTCTCTTGGATTTCAATGCCTTTTTCCTTCCCCAGTTCAGGGAAGTTCTCAGCTATTATTTCTTCAAGTACCCCTTCAGCACCTTTCCCTCTCTCTTCCTCCTCTGGGATACCAATAATGCGTATATTATTTCTTTTTAGTGTATCACTTAGTTCTCTAATTTTCCCCTCGTACTCCTGGATTTTTTTATCTCTCTTTTTCTCAGCTTCCTCTTTTTCCATAACTTTATCTTCTAGTTCACCTATTCTCTCCTCTGCCTCTTCAATCCGAGCCGTGGTGGTTTCCATTTTGTTATGCATTTCGTTTAAAGTGTTTTTCAGCTCCTCGTGACTGTTCCTTAGTCCCTTGATCTCTGTAGCAAGAGATTCTCTGCTGTCAGCTATACTGTTTTCAAGCCCAGCGATTAATTTTATGACTATTATTCTAAATTCACTTTCTGTTATATTATTTAAATCCTTTTTGATCAGCTCATTAGCTGTTGTTATTTCCTGGAGATTCTTCTGAGGGGAATTCTTCCGCTTGGTCATTTTGGATAGTCCCTGGCGTGGTGAGGACCTGCAGGGCACTTCCCCTGTGCTGTGGTGTATAACTGGAGTTGGTGGGCGGAGCCGCAGTCAGACCTGATGTCTGCCCCCAGCCCACCGCTGTGTCCACAATCAGACTGGTGGGTGCCTTCTCTTCCCCTCTCCTATGGGCGGGATTCACTGTGGGGTGGGGTGGCCTGTCTGGGCTACTTGCAGACTGCCAGGCTTGTGATGCTGGGGATCTGGCGTCTTAGCTGGGGTGGGTAGGCAAGGTGCACAGGGGCAGGAGGGGCAGGCTTAGCTTGCTTCTCCTTAGGTGATCCTCTTCAGGAGGGGCCCTGTGGCAGCAGGAGGGAGTCAGATCCGCTGCCGGAGGTTTGGCTCCGCAGAAGCGCAGAGTTGGGTGTTTGCGCGCGGAGCGAGCAAGTTCCCTGGCAGGAACTGGTTCTCTTTGGGATTTTGGCTGGGGGATGGGCGGGGGAGATGGCGCTGGCGAGCGCCTTTGTTCCCCACCAAACTGAGCTCTGTCGTCCGGGGGCTCAGCAGCTCTCCTTCCCTTTGTCCTCCAGCCTTCCCGCTTTCTGAGCAGAGCTGTTAATTTATGACCTCCCAGACGCTAAGTCGCGCTTGCTGTCGGAACACAGTCCGTCAGGCCCCTCCGCTTTTTGCAAGCCAGACTCGGGGGCTCTGCTTGGCCGGCGAGCCGCCCCTCCGCCCCGGCTCCCTCCCGCCAGTCCGTGGAGCGCGCACCGCCTCGCCGCCCTTCCTACCCTCTTCCGTGGGCCTCTCGTCTGCGCTTGGCTCCGGCGACTCCGTTCTCGGCCAGGCACTATTCTTTGTGCTATGCAAGTATTAACATATTTGTCCTTGCATCAGTCCTGAGTGGTAGTATCTTTACCTTCATTTTATAATTAAGGAAACTTAGACAAAGGGAATATCATTAATTAGTTACACAAATAGTATATTCGAATAGGAATCTGAACCTAGTCAGTTTGGATCTGAAGCCACCTCAATAAAAGTAACAATTTTTTTTTTTTTTTTAGCACTTTGGTACTTCAGGAAGTTTGCTATGGTTTTTCCGCTAAGAGTCAAATTCTTTAATTTTCATAATTTTACCCTGAAGTACTATGGCTGTCTGCATTTTTTTTTAAATTTTTTTTTTTCAACGTTTATTTATTTTTGGGACAGAGAGAGACAGAGCATGAACGGGGGAGGGGCAGAGAGAGAGGGAGACACAGAATCAGAAACAGGCTCCAGGCTCTGAGCCATCAGCCCAGAGCCCGACGCGGGGCTCGAACTCACGGACCGCGAGATCGTGACCTGGCTGAAGTCGGACGCTTAACCGACTGCACCACCCAGGCGCCCCATGGCTGTCTGCATTTTATAGTAGGTGCTCAAAAATGTGCTGGTTTTGTGTCCCTCTTTTGTCTTATTTTCTCCCCCTTGCACTTTTGCCCTCTCTTCCTAATTGCAGTGACTAGAAGAAGGGCCTATCTCCCAATGCACCCAGCCTCATTCTCTGCATGCTCACCTGCTGATAAAATCCTTTCCTCTCCTTCATTCAGTCTGCTGTGGAACCATCTAGTGTCATTTTCAGTTCAGTTATTGTATTCTTCAGCTTTGTGACTTGTATTTGGTACTTTATGTTTTCTCTCTCTTTGTTGAAGTTCTTACTGTGTTCATTCATTTTTCTCCCAGTTTTGGTGAGCACCTTTATGATTATTACTCTGAACTTTTATCAAGTAAATTCCTTATCTCTGTTTCATTTTTTTTTGAGGTTTTGTTTTGTTCTTTCATGTGGAACATAGTCCTCTGTTTTCTCATCTTGCTTGACTCTGTGTTTCTATGTATTAAATGTAACATCCACCTCTTTCAATCTTGAAAGAATGGCCTCAGGTAGGAGAGATGAACCTTATCATTCAGCCTTGCTCTATCTTTCAGTAGTCTTTTGAATCCTTGTGATTGTCTAAGCAGCCTATTTTATTTTTCATGGTTCCCAGTTGTGAGGGTGTGATAAGACCTATCAGTGTCCCAAAGGGGGAGATCTCAGCACCTTATCAGGCTGATTAAAAACCAGACCCTCAGGCAACAACTTTTAAAGTATGCAAATATACAAAGTCCCGTGAGACCCGTGAGCAGAAGCCCTTCTGGCCACCAGAACCAGGTGATATAAAGGTATCCCCCATCAGGAACTGCAAAAATCAGGGCATCAGACAAGGGTATAAGCTTCTTCCTGGAAGATACCAGCAAAAAGGAGAAAGGCAGAGAGAAAGTAAAAAGAATGAATCCACTGGCCTCCTTCCCTGAGTACCTCTGTAGTCTCCTATGAGCATGCTCAGCCAGAAGCCTGTCCCTCAGGCCAAAGCTCCCAGACAACCAAATAGGACCTTTATCAGAAAAACTGGGGGTGTGTTTTAGTTTGCTATCTGTGCAGTGCCCTAAGTGTGGTAGTCTGCCAAGAACTGTCTTTCTGATTGTTAGAGTCCCATGGGACCCAGGAGTACAAGTCCCCTGGCCACCAGAGCCAGGAGATCAAAGGGTGCTCCCTGGGCTACACCTGCAAAAACTGGGACACCACATGTAAAAACCAGCACATCAGCTGTGTGTATAAAAGCCCCCTCCCTGCCCCAGAGATACTGGCACTGTGGAGCATCACAGAGGGGGAGTGTGAAGATAGAACCCACTGAGAATAAAAAAAAAAGTTGCCTGATGCTGACTTTAACAAGGTAGAGAAAATGCTTGAAAATTAGACCTGACTGTGGCTTTTCCCCAGAGAGTGTCCTAACAAGCCCCTGCCCATCTGGAGGACACTTTAAAATTAACAAATGAATCCTTCACATTTAGACTGGGTGTTTTTCAAACTGCTACTTCTGTTCGGGGCTCTAGGGTAAGTGAGTTTGTGCATGAGCCCTTTAAGGGCAGCTTCTCAGTTTGCTACAGCCCTTTGGGTCCTGTGGATGACAGCCCTATTGGTTTTTGAAGCCAGATATTTTGGGGTCTCATCTCTCAGGTGCAGATCATAAAAGTTGGGGTGCCTGATGTGGGGTGCCAACCTTTCTCCCCTCAGAGAGAAGCTCTGGATTTGTAAGCTCCTTTCAGATTGTGTGTTGCTGTACTGGTGCTGGGGTTTATGACAAGATCACATCTCAGCCTCTCCCGTCTTTTCTTTTTTGTAGCTGAGAAGGAAATGTTTAGCAAGTTTTCAGGTCTTTTTCTGAGGGAATTGTTCCATGTGTAGTTACAGATTTGGTATGCTGCAGGAGGAGGTGAGTTCAGGATCTTTCTAGTCGCCATCTTGGACTCCCTCCAGCTGGGCAGCCTGTGTGGTATCTGCCACCGGCCTGATGTTTCCTGATATACCCTATTCTTTTTGATAACAGGCTCAGGCAGGCCTAGCTGGGGTGTATTACTGTAACATGGGAGGATCACACCCAAACTTATTAATTCTGGAAACAGCTGGTAACCATTAATATGTATTTACTTCACAGATAAGTAAAGAGACACTTCAAGTTGTTCCTTGACTTTTCAAGGTCACATAGCAAATCAGTGACTAAAGAGTCAAGGAAAGTACATGGTTCTTGCCTTTGCTTTCAGCCTTTCCTTTTTCATTACATCATGCTCTTGATTATTACTTTTATTATTTTCTTTAAAATTTTTTTTAAACATTTATTTTTGAGAGACAGAGAGAGACAGAGCATGAGCAGGGGAGGGGAAGAGAGAGGGAGACACAGAATCCAAATCAGGCTCCAGGCTCCAAGCTGTCAGCACAGAGCCCCACACACGCACTCAAACCCACGAACTGTGAGATCATGATCTGAGCCAAAGTCCAGCGCTTAAGCAACTGAGGCACCCAGAAGCCCCTCTTGATTATTATTATTATTATTAAAAATTTTTTAATGTTTATTTTTGAGAGAGAGACAGACAGACAGACAGAGCATGAGTAGGGGAGGGGCAGAGAGAGAGGGAGACATAGATCTGAAGTAGGCTCCAGGCTCTGAGCTATCAGCACAGAGCCCGACATGGTGCCTGAACCCACGAACTGTGAGATCATGACCTGAGCTGAAGTCGGATGTTTAACTGGCTGAACCACCCAGGCGCCACTATTATTTTTAAAAGTAGGTGCCTTCCTTCTTATTTATACTTAAAGGTCGGAAGATTTTAATTAAATAAATTTAAAACATAGCATCCCATAAGCCCCATAAATATATTGTTGGTAAGGTCAGTTCTTATACTGAGTTATTTGGAAGGAATTTAATTTTTGGAAAATAAGTAGATTTGACAAAGAATATACTCTTATATTATGATAGATGTCTTGAGGAGAACCTCTCCTTCTCTTTCCTGCTTAACCTCCCACCCCCCACCTCTTAGGAAGCATTTGATTTTAAGTCAAATAACAAGTGAAGACATAACACCATCTTTTGGCAACATTAAAACAAATGCAGATGTCTTGCAATATTTCATGTCCAAAATGGGGAGCACTAATTTTGCTGATAAGATTTTTTTAAATGCCTTTTAAAACAGCATTTTCTATTAAAAAGTGTTGTCAGCTTTCCATATTAAAATAATTCCATGAGAAAGGCCCTTCAGTGCTTTAAGTGTTATTGTAATTGATATAATTTCCTTTTAATATCAAAGATCTGGCTCATAAAAATAAGATTTTATAAGATACATTTCCCTTTGTGGCTATCTTATGTTTACTTACCACGATAAGTAAAACAAAACCAGATTTTCTGCAGATGTTTCTATTAGCATATTGAGGATTCTGACCCACCAACTGTTTTATAAACTATATGCTTCTTAAAAACTTTCAGAAAAAAATTGAATGTATTTATTCTGTTTCTTTCAGTTTAATACCACATCGAAGCAAGTTTTGTAACATTCATAAATTTGGTATGATTTTAAGGAATCTGTACTTTATGATATGTTAATTTTTATAAAAATTTACATGCAAATGTACATTTAATCAGACAGCATCTCTTTGTGGAACTATCCAACTAACTTACGTGTATTGAATTCAACATAAATTAACCAATAATTATATGTGTATGGCTAATGTGATCAGTGGTTTTCAAATTCATAAATTGATAGGCAGAAAATAATTTTTATTTTGGTTAAGCATACTTTCCCTCTGTGGTAAACTTAGATGACATTTGTAATGGGGGTATTTCTAGTTCCTACCTTGTGAAATAGAAGAGTTTGAAATGCAAGGGAAGGAAGGAAGTATGATTTTAGAGATTTTCTGAAGTCTAGACTGTATAGGAAGTGGTAAACAGATGGCATTTCAAATAATTTGAGGTTAAATAGGAAAAGATTATAGAGGAATAATGGAAGAATAATAGAATTTTCAGAGACAATACATATAAATATATATATTGTATAAAGGTGGAAAGATAAAGGTGAGAGAATTGTCTCATTAAACATTTTGAAATCTATTTATTTAAGTCACTTTCAATAGAAAGTTACCGTTTTCTTATACTATTCTAATCTAACATTTCTATATCATGTTTGTTAGCTGAATTTCCTAAGTCAATGTTCTTTTCTGGAAATATGTAGAGGAATCTATTATGACAATATATTTTGCATTGTGATTTCTTTTAAGGATCTATGTCGACCTAATACTTGGATTCAGAAATAACAAATAGTTGAATCTGGTCCCACTGGTAGCCATATTCTGAAGCTTTATAGAGAAAATGAGTAGAGCAAGTCTTAACAAAGGGTACTTGCTTGCCACCCACTCAGACCCTACTCCAGTTAAAACATGCATGAAAGGAATACACAATAAAACATTAAAAGTTCCATGAACATAGAGTAGCTTAGCCTGAATGTTGCCCAGCTTACATGTTTCCCACATAGATGTAAAATTTCTTTTTCAAAGTTCTAGACAAGTGCACATAAAATGAGATTTCTTCTAAGTGTATTTTTATTAACTAATATGAAAAGTCAGTTCCCTTGCAGAACAGCATCAGAGCATCTTACTAATGAGTAATTACTTGGCTTTCTTCCAATTGATTTTCTACATTCAGCAATTATGTTTTAAAAAAATCACAGATCGGATCATGCACCAGTCGTACACTCGATCTACTCCATATTCCTTTTGTCCAGAATGTTTATTTCAGCTTATAAAGACACTGTGAGTATCTGGTTAATGCCAACCCCCATACTGCAATAGGGGCTGGGTCAGGTTTTGTTCACTATCCTAAGCCCAGGGCTTAGCGCAGTGTCTGTTCCATACCAAGTACTTAATAAATACTAGCTGAAGAGCAGAGGGGGGCATGGAAATTGATGTTGCATGGAACAAAGTTCCTTCCTCTGTTATGTCTAATTATCTTCAGTGAATATGAAAGATCTGGGACATTTGATATTTCTTCTTAGCTTCTAAAATTGCCTCAATTAAACCCCCATGCCCACATTTGGAAATGACAGATTGGTTGCGAAGCTCCTGGTGCTGCTAAATTCCATCAAATATCTGGCTAAAAAATTTAAAAAAAAAGTTGCTGTTATCTGTCACAGGTACACTAAGATAATTTAACTCGTATTTGTTAATTTACTCTTACAACTCCACTCGATAAATATTTCAGAAGCATATTATGGCAAACACTAGAATAGAGGGTAATGGAGTTTTAGCTATTTAGTTAAGTCTTCTTTCTCAATTGGCAATATTGCAGCAGAATGGAGTTGTGCACTGACTCATAGGCCACTTTCCTTACTTGTCGGCTTGCTCACCTGAGAGGATTGTTTCCCGTCCAGAAAGGGTGGGTTGAAGAATTAATGTGCAGCTTAGCTGGCCCAGCAGAGAGTCTTTCCTCCTTAGGAGGCTTGAGCCAAAATTGAAAACTAACCCTGCCATCCCTACCCATTCATTCCCATATGGAAACTTAAAACCTGCTCAAATCAGCTTACATAGAAGACAGTGTATGTGTCTGTTTCCGATTGCCAAGCCAAGCAAGTTGTTAAGAGCTGTGCCCTAAGAGGCAAGATTTATGTTACCATTGCTAACCTTAACTAGGGGGATGGAAACTGGAAGGCTGTTTCGGTGGCTGGTGGGAGAATTCCTCCTTCCTGCCAAAGGTGAATGCCAGCATCATAAACAGATTATACAGCATGCTTGAGAGAGGGGAAGGGTTTAAGGAGCACTTCTCCACAACACTCTGCAGGGTCAGAGATGGAAGAGTTGCTAGAGTTAATGGAGGGTGTGAAACCAAAATAGAACAGAATGTGAGCTCTCCAATAATATGAAAGGAATACACATCTGGCAATAGGAGAGACAGACAAAGAGAGCGAGAAGAAATTGACAGAAGACATAAGAAAAGCCATTCTGTACTACTGGAAAGACATCTTTTGAAGGGGCTCATCCTTTGAGAGGATAATCTGAACACTTTTTGGAGAATTCTAAAACAGTAAAATTCATTGCTGATAATGAAAGATGCAAGGAAATCTGGCCCTGTGAGGAAACAAGGATTTATGATAGCTGACATCTGAAAGGGCCTGAATATACACTCCCTGGGAAGTTGGGTGCTGCCTTCTTCAAGCAGATCTTTGAGGGATGGGAATAGGACCATCGGGAAAAAGACGGTTCAGAATCTGATAGATAGACTTGTATACAAACTCTGATCTATCAGTTGCTAGATGTGACCTTCAATAATGTGCTTGTCTAAGTGCCCTAGGTTTTTTTTATGAGTGGGCTAATTTATAAAGAACACTATATGAAACAATTGGCAACAAGAGCTTCAAAGTGTGATTGTCATGTTAACGTGTTAATTTTATCCTTCCAAAATTTCTCAAAGCTCATGTGGGAATGAATGATACTCTCATGCAAAAACATGGAGGTGTATTTCAGATGTATAATGATTTGGGGGTAGTTTTAGGTCATAGTTAGAGTTTGCACTATTTCTTCCTACTGACAGTTGAATCTTTCAAATGCAGAACAGCTAAAAAATGGATGATCTGCTCTACCTATGGTATAAGTGAATAAGATTTTTCTGATGGGCTCTTGCCTTTTAGTTGGATATGGAGTTACGTCTCAAGTACATTCCAGAAAGATCAGCTTTCATTCAAAGGTGTGGATTCCAAGAAGTGGGGATCACTGAGGGCTATCTTAGAGCCTGCTTACCACAGCAGCCAAATTTTTCCAACATGTCCATGTAGATAGTTGAAATTACTACCGTTTTCAGAAAGGATTGTGTATCATCACTGCAAATGTAATGTTGCCTTGAACTAACCATGATTTATATTTTTGTGCATGTACTACTTTTCTACTTTACATTAGCATTCTGTTTTTACCAGTTCTTTGTTATCACTCCTTCCCCCTTGGAAAAGAGACCTGTAAAAATGAGAATAACTGGCCAAAAAAATTGTATAGGGAATTTAATACTGTATTAAGTTTAGGCTCCAAAATAATAAACTATAGTTGGCAGATTGAACCCCCAAAATCATTTCCTTGAAAGTATACTTTGAAAATATAATTAGTCAACATTAGGGTAAAGTTGCTTCTTTCCCAGTTCTAAAATTTTCTGATTATAATCAAGGAACTTACTGGAAAAAGGACATTCAATTTCTCAGTTTTTCCTATAGATAAGATTTAAAAGAGAATAAAATCAAAATACATAGCTGAAAGTGAATCTTGAAGATGATATACTCAGTCTCTCATTTTATAGATAGCCCTTACAAGCCTCAGTTTCAAAGCTATAGCAGTCTAAAACCAAGTTCATGGGGCGCCTGGGTAGCTCATTCAGTTAAGCACCCGATGTTGCTCAGATCATGATCTCACAGTTCATAAGTTCTAAGTCCCACATCGGGCTCTGTGCTGACAGCTCAGGGCCTGGAGCTTGCTTAGAGTTCTGTGTCTCCCTCTCTCTCCGCCCCTCCACCTGCTCATGGTCTGTCACTCTCTTTCTCTAAAAAGTAAATAAACATTAAAAAAAATTATAAGACCAAGTTCATGATCTTCCTTGAAAACATGTTCCATTTCCATCTATGGTGATATGCGAGCCTCAAATTTGCAAGGCCCTGCTGACACTCTCATCCACTACATCCAATCTATCATGCAATCCTACTGATTTTACTTTTCAAGTGAAGTATATTCTGAATCCATTTATTTCTCTCTCCTCCTTCTACATTCTGGATTCCTGTAATGGTTTCTTCCCTGATTATGCTCTTCTATCTTTCTAATCCATTCTCCACAGTCTGGGCAGAGTAATTCTTTTCAAATGCAGATCTCATCACATCAATTCAATTTCTTCACATTACTATTAACATTAGACCTACAAGATCTGGCCTTTTTTGTGATACCTGGAACCTCTCTTCCTCTTACCTAGGGGCCTAGAATTCCTTATTTGAATTACTTTGCTGTCAAGGTTTTCCCATGTCTTTTCCTCTGCCTGGACCAGTCTTCCCTGTTCCCTGACCCCACCTTGTTATTTCATATCTCAGATTATATATTGCATCTTCTAAGTAGCATTCTTTAGCCTCTCTGGTGCAGTCAAGTTCTCCTACATCCTAATTCATTTATCACAGTTTCTAATTGCATTTTTATTTGTGTGATTATCTGATTAGAACTTGCCTTCCTCACCAGATTGTGTCATTAGAGTGGGAATAATAAATACTTTGTGCACCATATTATTTCATTATCTGGCACAGAACTGAAGGTTTAAAAACACTTATTGTGGATAAAGTCTGAACGAATTGGGTTGGGTTTTAGACTTAAGCCCTTACTCTCAGGTCCAGTGTGATTTCTACTACATTTTGTGTCCTTTTCCTCTCTTGTTCAATAAATAGTTTTCTCTTTTCATTGAAAACAAAAGGATCATGAGAATCTTAACTTCATAGAGAGATTATAGAATGGGAGGTGAATAATTGAAATAAACAAGATCAGATTATTCATAACGGAATTGCGTAAATAGAAAAACGAAGCACATGCAAGTCTCAGTGCTAAGAAATTCAGAAGGACATAGAGGTATAAAGGGAAAATTATGGATTTTTCACCATTATCATGGTAAAATAAAAGCAGAGGCTACTTGTTTATGTCATAAGTTGGCCAAGTGTGTAAAATAAATTAGGAGGACACGGGCAGAAAAAAAGCATGTGTCACACTATTATTGCTAACATGCCTGAAGAGAGATGAGCAAAGCTGTGGCACCTTTTCAAGCTCTAGAATGTAGTTCACAGACTTGTTACTTTTCATTAGCTAGTTCTTAAAAGCCACAGAAAAACTGATATGTTGATATTTGGTATCCTAACCTGCCCTCCACCCCCCCCCCCACCCCCATAAAGATTAGCTTAAAATAAGGGAAAAGAATTTCAATGGCCTATTAACCTAGTTAGATGATCAGAATCAGCATTTGGCCACAAAATAATTCCCTGGGATTCACAATGGCTTCTGAGTAAACTGTCTAAAACTTTTGATAGTAGCTTTTTAAAATCACAGTATTTTTTGCAAATAGTGGGAAGACCTATTTTGAAAGTTATAAGGGAGATGCTTGGAATTCCGCTGTTCCCTGTGGAAGAAGCGAATAGAAGACTGTTAAAAAAATACCGAAGCACCTGGGAAGAGGGGCTTTAAGCCCTCTCTCAGGAAATGATCATGCTTTATATCCTACACCTGGCTGGAGTTTTGCATTCTTACTGCATCCTGAGTATGACTGTGTTATTTCAAAACTGACAAATGAAAGACTTGCCTAGACCATCTGTAATTTTATAATACTTATTAAGGATGGTCACTTTAACAACAAGAAATTGCCATTACACTAATACTTACAGGTAACAATTCAATCCTTTTTTTTTTGGATTAGATGCAGATGTGAAGTCAACAAATATATTTAAAAATTATTTATATTTGGAAAAAAGAAAAATCAATTCTAAAGAGAAAAGAGGCAAGACACTTGTACCTACTTTATTCATATAAAAATCTTTGCTATTTATGCTAGCTGAAAATTTTTCAAATAATGATTTATATTTGGGTATGTTCATTTCTAATGAAAATGCCTAGTTTGATCCTAAACTCATATGCACGTTGTATCTGGTTGTTCAACTTCAAGGAAGTACAGTATATTAAAATGGCAATTATATTTTAACTTCAAAAATCAATAATTAGGAAAAAATATTCCTCTTTCTGTTATTTTATATTATATGACTATCCTTCAAGAAATAGTTTACTTGTGGGGCACCTGGGTGGCTCAGTGGGTGAGGCATCCAACTCTTGGTTTTGGCTCAGGTCATGATTTCGTGAGTTCGAGCTCTGTGTCCAGCTCTGAGCTGGTGGTGCAAAGCCTGCTTGGGATTCTCTTTCTGGCTCTCTCTGCCCCTCCCCCATTCACACTGTCTCTGTCTCAAATAAATAAAATAAAACTTACAAAAGAAAGAAACAGTTTACTTGTGATATTTGAACAGTTGAATATCAGTGACAACATCAAAACACAAGGCAATATCTTTCATCTCAAGTTATTTGCATTTTTTGGTGTTTCTGTTTCTTAATCCATAAAATAAGGGTGATCATTAATTAGCTCATAGGGTTATTGTGAAGATTTAAAAAAATACATATGTATACTTATTCTAAGCACTTTATAATAAGCAGCAAAATTAAACTCTAAAGGAAAACTAAAGAAGTAGAAATTAAACACACCTCAAGCATATACAAAGAAACTCAATTTCTAGATTTCCCCACCATTTTGTTAGAAGAGAATTAAGCACATCTTTGACTTTCTAAGGTTCATTTTACAGGTATTTTACTTTATCAGTGACTATACGTTAAATAAAAAGAAGCTGTAATAAACCTCCCAATATCAGGGGCAATTTGGTTTGGGTTTCATAAGTATTTCCATGGAATGTTTCTCTATCTACAGACCCCCTTTTCTAAGACTTTATGAACAAAACTTGGACATCCTCTGTCCGCACTCTCTCAGCACAATAAAGTGTTAAGGCTTATAGCTTGAAGTAGGTAAAACATGACAGATAAAATAGTATATGTACTTTTTATAACTGGAAAATTTTTATTGCATAGGAAAATAATATTATTTCAGTTAAGGTGAGGGTTTGACTCTACTGATTTGTAAAGAAACCTTAAAAGATCACTAGATACTAATTTTGTGATCTTTAAAATAATTGATAAGAATACTCAAATACCTCTTAGAGATGCCTTTCCCAAATGTCCAATTACAAATATAAGATTTATAAAACTATCTATCAAGTTATGCAAAGAGGGCAATCTTTTGACAAAGTATAAAGCCCATGGAATTTAACAAAACAAAACAAATTAGAAACTCCTTTTGCTCAGCTCTCCAAGGCATAGATTGTTTTGTTTGTTTTCTCAGATTTACACCTAATAGCTTGCTTTGAGCAGTATCAATATAAGTGGAGAACTAGAGAATTTCTGTTTTCTTTGAAATTCACGTTACTAAACGTCAAAGTTGTGGCCATTTGGTAGTAGGCAGACTGTCTAGCATTTAATACTACCCTGCTCTATCTAGAGTTAAAATACATTATTTGAATAAGTGAATGAATAATTTTCAGAAAATCAACGCTAGTATATATGCCAAATTCCCATCTTTGAAAAAAAGACTCTGTTTATATTAAATGTTTCTTCCTTTTAGCCCATTTTTTTGGAGTACAAAGGCTAATACCAGACAACAGATCAGTATGTAGAAAACATTGTTTCTCTGTTAAAGGAGCACAACATAAAGAAAGTAGATATGTCTTGCCTTATGGAAATTACCCTGACCCAGGATGTTATGGATAAAAAGAACAATGAGATAGATGAATAAACCAGTAAAACATCAGCCTGTCTGACCTCAGTCTCCACTGCAATGGGTGTTTTTCAAAGCTGGGTACATTTTTCTGGTTTTCCATCTGCCTGCTCCTCCTGATTTAGTGATGTGTTTGACTCCCTCCATTCATAAGCCTGATTCATTTCCTGGCTTTTAAACTCTTTCCTGGCATAATGTTCTCTTGGGCTGCCATCTCAGAGTAGATCCTCTTCCTTCTTTGGACTTACTCCAAAATCAACTATATTCAACCCAGACCTTTTATGTGAAGTCTTGACTGACCAAGGCCTGGATCCATTGGCTTATAGCACTACCACAGATAAAATAACCAAACAAAAACAACATACCTCATTTGGTCTTCTTTACTTTATCCTTTTCTTCAAATGAGGTATAATTGGCATATGAATTTAAGGTGTACAACATAATGGTTTGATGTTTGTATACATTGCACAATGATGACCACAGTAAGTTTAGTGTTAACATCTGTCACCCTACATCATTACAAAACGTTTCTTTCTCATTCTTGTGATGAGAACTTTTAAGATGTAATCTCCTAGCAATTTTCATTGTTATTAATTCTAGTCACCATGCTGTACATTACATTCCCATGACTTATTTATTTTATAACTGGAAATTTGTACCTTTTGACTCCCTTCGCCCATTTTTCATTCCTTCACTTTTTACCTCTGGCAGCCGCTAATCTGTTTTCTGTATCTATAAACTTTTGTTTTTGTTTTAAACAAAACACATATAAGTGAGATCATACGGTATTTGTCTTTCACTGTCTGACTTACTTCACTTAGCATAATGCCCTCGAGGTCTATCCATGTTGTTGCAATGGCAAGATTTCATCCTTTTTAATGACTAAATAGTATTCTATCATGTGCGCGTGTGCACACACGCACACGCACACACCACGTTATCTTTATCCATTTATCTGCTAATGGACACAGGTTGTTTCCATATCTTCACTATTTTAAGTAATGCTGCAGTGAAAATGAAGGCGCATTTATTTTTTTGAGTTAGTAATTCTGTTTTCTTTGGATAAATACCCAGAGGTGGAATTGCTGGATCATGTGGTAGTTCTAGTCTTAATTTTTTGAGGGACTTCCATAATAGTAGCTACACCAACTTATATTTACATAAATAGTTCACAAGTGTTCCCTTTTCTCCACATCCTCACCAACACTTGTAATTTCTTGTCTTTTTGATAATGTGAGGTAATATCTCATTGTGGTTTTGATTTGCATTTCCCTGGTGGTTAGTGGTATTGAGAATCTTTTCATGCACCTATTGGCCATTTGTATGCCTTCTTTAGAAAACTGTCTATTCAGATCTTCTGCCCATTTTTAAATCAGATTGTTTGGGGGTTTTTTGCTATTGAGTTGTGTAAGTTTTTTATATTTTGAACATTCGCCCCTTATCAGACACATGATTTGCAAATATTTTCTTCCATTCCAATAGGTTGCCTTTTCACTTTGTTGATGGTATCCATTGCTGAACAGATTTACTTTGTATTTTAATCATCAGTTTTTAAATTATTATATTGACTTGTAGGACAAGCACAATTGAAAATGTTGGCTAAAGAGGATTCTATAACAATGGGAAAGCATTGTTAGCAATCACGAGGTACTATTGTGTTTAGTGATCACATCTTGGGTTTTCTCTGTATCTTTCAGTAAATCCTTAATTGAGTCAGAGGATTACTGGATATCTCTATTTCTTATTTCTATCTGTTGCATAAATATGGAAAAAATTATGGTCACTACCATTTTTAATAAAATAACTATCCAAACGCTTTGTTCTTATTTTTTTTTTAATCCATCAGTCCAAAGATTCACTCACTATGCCATTAAAATTTTTGAGTGTTTAATGATACATTTGATTAAGGAGTACAGGTAGCAATATTAATAGCAACTATCCTATGTATCTCAATTTACTTTTTAAAAATTGAATACTTGACTGCAAGCTACAAAGCGCTTAGAAGGTCTCAGAGGAATGAATGAATGTTTTTTTCCTCTTGTTTTTAGTTGGAAGATAGTGATACAATAAAGTATATCCCTAAGTCATGAAAAATGTTTATGGTTATTTTCTAGTAGAAAGATTTATTTTAGAACACTTTCTTTAAAGTTTGATCTCTTTATAGGAACAATACAGTTATGTATACTCCTTTATGCTAATAACTATAAAAGAGCATACTATCACCCTATTATTATTTTCTCCCAATGTAAACTTGTAAATGTCTGATAACCACTATTTTAAAAAATGATAATAGACCTTATAATACAGATGAACTTTAGCCAGGTGAACAGGATTTGTCAGATAAGACTCCCTTCAGAGTTCAGAAGCTGAGGGTTAAGAAATAATTTAATAACAAAGGAAAATGGTGCAGAAGGAAGCAGATGAGCAATTTAGAGTAATGTGGGAGGCACCAAAGTGGGCATGCATGAAGAGTGAAGGTCTGAGCTATGGAGAGAAGAACCAGATTGTCAAATAGTGTTGAAGGATCAGATTGGAGAAACAATCCACAACCTAGGGAAAAAGTCCCTGAGCTAATGCAGAGAGACTGGGCAGCAGAGATCAAAACCAAAGCAGAACCAGCAACCCATGTGGGTATAGCACATAGTCTAGGTAACCGTTGGAGCAGCCTTTCAAGATTTAGGAGAGATCAGACAGTAGGGAACTCAGAATTACGGACCATCAGTGAGCACAGGCTCACTGGACCATCATGTCTGAGGTGATGTCACAGTTCTCCCCCACTTGCTTCCATTTTGTGAATATGAAGAAACTGAATAAAAGAACAGGGCAGTTGAAATTCTCATATTTGAAAAGAAGACAATGTGTCTCAAATAACAATAACAAGATACCACTTTTCATTAATTAGCAGAGCAGGTTTTCTCTCATTGCAACGGTTGGACACTGGGTGGCTTTGGATCTGAGAGAAAAAGGCAAAGATTCGATTTGTGAGGAAAGTATGAACTGACACTTGGAGGTAGGAATTACAGGGTCATTTCAGAGAGAAAACTGGTCAACCAACAGAGTTGCTGGGAGATTGGAAGTGAAGGAAATAACTGAAAATAGAACAATTATAATATTATTGCTAATATTGGGGTGTTGCATTTATTGAAATTTTACTACCTGGTCCAGATCATAGGACAATTATATATTAAAAATGTTTTTGTATTATTTCTATTATTTTTATAGAGACTTTTTTTCAGCTTTATGACATTATTCACATGATTTTAACCCTGCTATTGAATTATGCAAATACTACACATAATTTAGGTGTTGCATTTATTGAAATTTTACTGCCTGGTCCAGATCATAGGACAATTGTATATTAAAAATATTTTTGTATTCTTTCCATTATTTTTTTTGATAAAGATATTATTTTTTTCTGACATTATTCACATGATTTTAACCCTGCTATTGAATTGTGCAAATACCATACACAATTAAAGATTAATTTCTTATTTGATTGTTGTGTACTCAAAATGTTTAGCAAAGCCATTTGATATTTTGGTTGGGGCATAACCACTTAAATGCCTTACAGCTAGGAACTCTGAGAGATCTGATTCTCTATCACTCTATATCAAATATATTAATATGCTTTTACATCCTACATTATACATTACATAAATTGATTTTCAATGAAGTTCAATAGTTTGATATAATGTGCTATTTTTATACATTTTATTGCCAGTTAATAATTTCAGCTTATAATTTTATTTTCATCTTTTTGAGCCAATAATCTTTTTTTTTTTTTTTTTTAATTTTTTTTTTCCAACGTTTATTTATTTTTGGGACAGAGAGAGGCAGAGCATGAATGGGCGAGGGGCAGAGAGAGAGGGAGACACAGAATCGGAAACAGGCTCCAGGCTCTGAGCCATCAGCCCAGAGCCCGACGCGGGGCTCGAACTCACGGACCGCGAGATCGTGACCTGGCTGAAGTCGGACGCTTAACCGACTGCGCCACCCAGGCGCCCCGAGCCAATAATCTTTTTTAAGGATCTTGAAAACCTAGCAAGCCCATGATGCTGTGCTTTTAAAGACTTGTGGAGAAACAATTAATGTTTCTCTATAATGTTACTCTATGATGTAAGAGTGAAGATGATTTTACACATGCAGGATAACCTCTCAGAAAAACAGTGTCTTAAGATTTATTATAAAAGAGTATGAGAGAATGTTCATTGATCAAATATCCCATTTCTCAAAATAATAGGATTCAATGATTAGTTTTTGGTACATTTTACATTCATGTGGCTTCTCCCCTAAAGTATCTTGTAAACTTCTTGAAGGCACACTTTCCTTTTTAGACCACATTTTATCCTAAGGATCAGTCCAATGACTTCTACTTAGTAAAAGTTTTTAGGTTAATTGTTCCTTCAAATATAACCACCTCCTTTTTAAAAATATAAGTTTACTAAACTTCTGTTAATATAGTAAGTAAAGTTCTTATGTTGCTGCCAACTGGCAGAAATCATGAAGACATGTTACCAATTGATTGATTGTGTAATATTTTAAGAATTTACTGCTGATTTTCTATGTTCTGACCAACAGAAAAAAATAAAAAGGTCAGCATATGGGTTTTTTTTAGTAAAAATAACCTCAAAGTTTACATCTTTGCCTATATTATTGAGTTTCATGCCAGCATTGAACTCAATATGTAAATAGGAAAAGAACATCTGTCATTTCATAGACTTGTTAATAAAGTTCTGTTACAAATTAATGGTTCATTTATAAGTATTTTCTAGTATGAAAAAAAATTATTTTGTGAACATTGTAAAACATACCCCCTATATATAGTTACATATAATTTTTATGCCAGATCTAATCTCATCTACTTTTCCTTTTCAAATGGCAAATAGGCTGTATAAATCAATTGTCAGGCACTGTGCCACATCTGAGCCTGAGAATTACCTTAGGGCTGTAACTTGGGTGGAGGTGTGAAAACAAACTAGTTCACAGGATATCTATTATGAAAAGGCCACAGAGACCACTCATTTAACAAGCAGGTTTGGAAAATCACCTAGGACTATAGCCTGCTCCTTCCTTATAGCCAAATGAAAAGATACAGTTTATAAAGTAGTGGAAGAATGGAATGGGCAAAAAGGGCATAAATGTCCTAAATTATTATTGTATAGTAGAATCGATTTTCATTTTAAAGTGATTTTTTTTTTTCTGTAGTTTGTGGTTGTTGTTATGTTGTTTTAAAGGAAAATTGTGTGGGACTCCTGGGTAGCTCAGTTGGTTAAATGTCTGCCTCTCGGTTTCAGCTCAGGTCATGATCTCACAGTTTTGTGGGTTTGAGCATCAGGCTCTGTGTTGACAGTGTGGAGGCTGCTTGGGATTCTCTTTCTCTCTCTCCCTAACTACCCCTCCACTGCTCATGCTGTGTCGGTCTCTCTCAAATAAATAAACTTTAAAATGTTTTTAAAAAATAAAGGGAAATTGTGTTACCTGATCAAATGTCACCCTTTTGGAAAAAATATAGAAAATATGCTATAGATATCATTTATATACACCAGTAAGAGAGATTAATTCAAAATCATATTCTATTACATAGTATTTAGGAACAAGAGAACAATAAAATCATTCAGCAGTTTTTGAATTGGCAAAAACATAATATGACAAAACAAGCAAACAGTTCTGGCCAGCTTAATTCATCAGAGATTTTTACAACACGTCTTTATCCCTGACAAAGGAATACAAACAAATGAATATTATAAAGGATGAAATATACCATTTTAATCATAGCTTTTTAAATATTTGTTTGGTAGGTTTGGGTTATATCTAAATGCTTCTAAATAGAAACAATATAACCCATTAGATTTTTGCTTGAGTATGTGCAAGAAAATTTATTTTTTTATTCCTAGAGGAGAAGGAAAGGAATGAAATTTTAAAAATGCAAAGATAAGCAAGGGTGGTCTGATAGAATAATGTGATATAGAGGCCTGTAGAGAGATCCCGATGGACTTGAGAAAGTACAGAAACTCCTGAAGAGATCTTAGTCTAAGTAAAATAAAGACATTCCCGATACGGTGGCCACAGAGTAGGGTCCCAAAGTACACGGGTTGAGCTCGATGGAATCGCTTATTATATATTTGAATATCTGGTTCATGGGTTTTGTTTTTTGTTTTTTTTTGGGTTTTTTTTTTTTTTTTAAGCGTAGTTTAAAAAATCTGTAGCTACTGCTCTCCTTCCCCAAAGCTGCTGCCATGGAAACTACCACTTCACTTCCAAGCAAGTATGACTGTTTCAGTCTCATGTACTTAGTGAAATCTTTTGACCATTTCCAACATGGTGGCTTTTCTTTCCTAAACATTAAAGCCAAATGCTGATGCAAGAAGTCCTGTGATGGAAAACAAATGTTCATCAACTACCCAGAACTGATGTTGAATTCTTCTGAGCAGAGGGGAAAGAATTTGAAACTAAGGATTGAAGAATTTTGCTAGACCGACTATTTATGGTTGTTTATTTATGTGTGGGTGCTCTGCCTGGCTAAAGGGAGGATTTTCTCCAGCTGCATGTTGGAATTTTCTAGCAGTAGTCTGGAAAGAATGGTGATAGGGAAGGTAAGTCCACATTGAAACTTTTCTTGGTACTTACTTCCTATAAGACACTTAATATCAGGAAAGGCATTCTAGTTTCTCCACTTCTTCCTTAAGAAACCTTAATTCAGGTTTTAGAACCTTTAGTTAAATGGACATGAAAATATTTAACCCTTCAGTGTACTATGGAGACTAAGTAAAATAGTGTTTTTAGACTAGTATCATAATCATGATAATAACACTGGTAATAACAGTTATGGGCTGAATTGTATTCCTCTCAAAATTCGTATTTTGAAGCCCTAATCCCCACTGCCTCTCAACGACTGTATCAGGAGATAGAGCCTTTAAAGAGGTGATTAAGTTAAAATGAGACCATTAGGTTGGGACCTCATTCTATCTAATTGGAGTCCTTATAAAAAGAGGAAAGTTGGACTCAATAGACAGACACCAAGCATGCTCCAACACAGAGGAAAGACCGCATAAGGACACTGAGAGAAGATAACCATCTTCAAACCAAACAGAGAGGCCTCAGAAAAAATCAAACATGCCAATGCCTTTATCTTGGACTTCCTTCCAGTCTCCAGAAGGGTGAGAAGATACATGTCTATGATTTAAAACACCTAGTCTGTGGTATTTCATTATGGCAGCCCTAGAAAGCTAATACAATAACTAACACAGATTAAGAGCTTAACACAGTTTTTGTAATTACTACTATTTCTTGGGAAAGTTGCTGAATTAATTGGGAGAATAGATGAGAATGAAGAAGAGAGCATACTTTCATCTTTGCATTTAACTTCTGAGAAGACCAGCTGCAGCTTAGACAATTTATTTTATGGGTATTATTTTTATTAATGTTTATTTATTTTGAGAGAGAGAGAGCGCGCGCGTGCACACGCGCGGGTGGGGGAGGGGCAGAGAAAGAAAGAGACAGAATCCGAAGCCGACTCCAGGCTCTGAGCTGTCAGCACAGAACCTGACGTGGAACTCAAACTCATGAACCTCGAGATCAGGACCTGAGCAGACACTTAACTGACTGAGCCATCCAGGCACCCCTATTTTATGAGTATTATTATTGCAAGAACAAAGAGAAACCATCTCTGACAGTAACTGACAGGGTCTTTCACAGTTTGTTGTGTTACATAGTAATGTTATTGATCAAATTAAATCTGCATATTTTATTAAAATTGTATTTTTGCTTTGGAAATGTAAATACACAAGGGTAGTTCACATTTTTCTTTTCTTTCAAATATTGGGATATTTTGAGTATGGAGTGAATGAAAATGAGCATCCTATCCACAGGACATATTTGTTTACTGTATTCTTGCAAGACATCCTTTATATTGTCCCAACTTGGAAGCTTTACTACCCTTTGCCCCCTGTTTAAGTATGGGTATAGTCAGTTTTACTTCACATTTTAATATAAATTTCTCTGTACTAGTGAATATGAATATATTTATTCTTCATTTCTTGACAATCAGAAGTCTGAATTCCAGTTCAAAATGAAAATTTAATCAAAAATTGGGGGAAACCACTAAATAAATGGGTAATAGCATGATGCTCTAAGAATGCCATTAAAGTTTCTGTTGGTTAAGATTTCTGTATGTGTATATGTCATTACATATACATATATTCGTATAAATGTATATATACATATATTTATATATGTATATATACATATACATCCATTTTAACATAGGATGTAGATACAGATTAGGTAATGATTAATTCTTAGAAAATTAATTAATGAGAATTCATATCTTAAGTTGTAAGTACCAAACTACATGTTGCTTTCAGTGTTGATCATTTTCTTTAAAGACCAAGTAACATTACCCTTTACTTTTGGGGCTGTTACTTGACTAATATTTTGGCTCACTGACCTAAATGAGAAAAGGGCAAGGATTGAGAAGACCCATTCAAAGGCACATTGACTACAAACTGTGGTAATGCTAGAGTTCCTTAAAAAATCAACTATGTAAGGTTTAGTTACACAAGTTACTAATGCCTAGGGACGTCTTAAATTTGCAGTATGTGTACACTTGTTTATCTGAACTTTAATTGAATAAGGCATACTTTGTAACTCACTTGTTTTGGTTGCTGTTAGTTTCTTCAAAAAAAAACTCTTCTAGGTTTTTTTCCATGGACTATTAGCTTTCTTTTTTTATGTTTGTTAAAACACATGTTTAATCTAAAAATTACATCATTTAAACCAAGGAACAGAGTCTTTCATAGAATATTCTAATACTACTAAAATTGTGGTAATTTTGTGATGTCTTTGCCGTGTATTTTTAAAATAAATTTTGAAAAGCCCTTAAATTCATTTTTTTCTCTACCCCTGCATATTTGTTATTCTAAAATCAACTACTATTGCTTATATACCTGGGTAGGAGAATAATTTTCGCACGTTAAAGAGCAGAACAAACATTTAAATATTTTTGGTTTTGAGTTGGAATAAACTACTTGGAAATATATATCAGTATAAACAAATATTTTAAGACCTTCTAGATGCTTAATGCATAGAATTGTGGTCGTGTTTGTTGGATGAATAAATGAACAATAATCATTTTAAACGTAACTATCATAATTTAGACAAATCCTAAATTTTTAGTTTATCATTTTTAAAGGATCATATATGGGACCTACCACTTTCATACATGTTTTGGTTGGTAGATTCTTTTTTCAATTAATAGCTCATTTGTAACATCATGAATGTAGTAGTTTGTTCAGGAAAAATTCCGATAACCACTCAGTAGTTGAGTCACACTTGTACCCACATTCCATGTGAAAACAGATAAACTTCACTGCTACTGAAAATATTTCCCTTTAGAACCTAACAATACCAGATCTACCTAATTTGATCAGTTTATTCTGAGCCTGACCATTAGCTAATGACAGTGGTTTTGTGGTGGTCATCTGGAAGCATGTGGTTTTTCTTTCTGGACTCCATCCTCAAAAGTGGAAAACTTGCTTCAAATTCCTTCCTTTCTCCCTCTTCTCCTTCCTCCCTCTTTTTCCTCTAGAAATTATATACTAATATCATTTTATAGATCCATCATTGTTATATATATATATATGTACACAAAAACATCCATATATAGGAAATACTTTGTATTAGTATATTGAAAGATTTCTGATATAAGCAACTGTGTCTTATCAAACTTTGTCTACTACATGTATCTATCACAGGGTTCAGAATCAATAGCAGATACTGAATATCTGTTGAATGGATGACTGGCCTGAATATCCTTCTGAGATGAAGTGTTCCATTATTAGCGTATGAGTTGATGTTTAATTTGTTTTAAATTTATCCCTTCAAGTTTTAAAACATAATTCCTTACCTCAATATTCTAGAATTAGTTAACATACCTTATAAATAGTATAAATACTATTTATGTGTCTTAGGAAATCCATAAATGTCTGAATACACTTGGATTGATCATATTTAATTTCTTCCCTTAAGAGGAATGGACAAAGACTGAGTGCAATTACAGAAAAATATAGTTGCTACTTGTAGACCTTAATTTGCAGTTCGAGAGATGTACATCCTAAGGATAAAATGTGATATCTGCATTTTACAAACATATTAAACACTTGAAACAATAAGTTGCCTATATATGTGACAATTCCTAGGGCTAGTTGATATGTGGTTAAATAAAGAGAACAGTACAGACAATAAGTGCCATAGGAGTTCAAACACTATGGTCTGGAAGGATGAGAAAAATTTTGCTGAAGGAAGTGAGGCCTGAGAGAAGTTGTGAACAATGTTTGGAAGCTGGTGGGACATTACATGGTTCAAAGTCCTGGGAAGTTGCTACTAACCTGTGAATACTATCACACTGACCCCAGCCTTGGAGCCATGGAGCCGTGCATGATCACAAATGTACATGGTCACATTTGTTCATGCCTTGGGGGACCTCTCTCTACCTAACAAGCTTCCATACCACTGAGGGTAGTGTTTCTGTTCCAGATGAGTAGTTCTGATTGTCCTTCTTTCTCCAAGACATAGATCAATGCTATCATAGTCATATCCCTGTTTAGCTCAGTCATAACTAGAAATTTGATTAGAAGAGCATTCATTTTCACAAAAACTCAAAACCCCATGATGTTCTGTCCAGCCCTTAACTTGTTTCCTCCTACTCCTATCCTATCTCCCTTTAGAGCCCTTGTTTCTTTATCAGAAAACTACCCTGTATGTTTCATTTCTTCTAGAAACCTTCTTTTTATTCTTGCCTTATCAAAAAAACTGTATGTCCCTTTATACTGTTAGTTTTAATGTAGCCCTCTCAAAATAAAGTTGTTTGTTCTTTCTTATACTAAATGAGGTGTAAGAGATTAGGCTGGTGTCCTCTTTTATTTCTGTTTCCACTACTAGCTCTTTATTCTCCTTCTACTGCTCCTGAGGCTCTTGAATTATATACCTTGTCCATTTTTTGCTATTGTTGTCTATTTGCCTACTTATTAAAGCTCTTTTATTCAAGAATATAGATTCCTGTGACTTCAATTTCCACATAAATAAATCTTCCAAAATGTTGGCTTTTTGGTTCTTTAGACTTCCTATCTTCAAATTTCTTTTTATCTGTCTTGGCCAGTCATTTTTACTGTGTGTGTGGTTTTTTTTTTTTTTTTTTCAGCCCCAGAAAATATACCACTTCTGAAATCCTCGTTTTAAATATCTCATTTTCCCATACAAACTTTTTCTGGTGCATTTATTCAAGTATCTCTATTGCCACAATTCTTCAAATACATTAAGACTCTGGCCTCTACATACGTATCTTTAGCATTCCACTCCATGGTTCCTTTTTCTCTTGTGTTCAGCCTACTTCCTGTGTTCATCATTATGATTACTTTGTTGTGATATCCTTCACTCTCTCTCCCCTTGCCTTCCCACTTTAATTACCTTGCAAAATGCTGTCGTTTGCCTTTATAAATGAACTTTAGCTGGGAAACTTTGCTAGAGAAAGATGACATGACTCTGTGATCTAAAATCTCAAATTTCCATGAACAAATCAGGAGACTATAGATGCTGGAGAGGATGTGGAGAAACGGGAACCCTCTTGCACTGTTGGTGGGAATGCAAATTGGTGCAGCCACTCTGGAAAACAGTGTGGAGGTTCCTCAGAAAATTAAAAATAGACCTACCCTATAACCCAGCAATAGCACTGCTAGGAATTTACCCAAGGGATACAGGAGTACTGATGCATAGGGGCACTTGTACCCCAATGTTGATAGCAGCACTCTCAACAATAGCCAAATTATGGAAAGAGCCTAAATGTCCATCAACTGATGAATGGATAAAGAAATTGTGGTTTATATACACAATGGAGTACTACGTGGCAATGAGAAAGAACGAAATATGGCCCTTTGTAGCAACATGGATGGAACTGGAGAGGGTGATGCTAAGTGAAATAAGCCATACAGAGAAAGACAGATACCATATGTTTTCACTCTTATGTGGATCCTGAGAAATTTAACAGAAACCCATGGGGGAGGGGAAGGAAAAAAAAAAGAGGTTAGAGTGGGAGAGAGCCAAAGTATAAGAGACTCTTAAAAACTGAGAACAAACTGAGGGTTGATAGGGGGTGGGAGGGAGGGGTGGGTGAGTGATGGGTATTGAGGAGGGCACCTTTTGGGACGAGCACTGGGTGTTGTATGGAAACCAATTTGACAATAAATTTCATATATTGAAAAAAAAAAAATAAAATCTCAAACTTCCATTCAATACTACTCATTGATACTGATGTTTTCTTCTAATGGGATCATATTTCCACTTTTAATATGAAACTTCCATACCTTCTCTCTGTCTTCAAACCACCTGTAACTTTTACTTCCCTTTCACTCCCAATCAATAATTGTGCTCTTTCATTTCTTCCCCTTCCATATTCACTTCAACCCACTGTGATCAGACTTCTGTGTCCACTGTGCCCAGAATTCCACTGAAAATCTTAGCTGGGTCAACATTAACATTATCTGTCTATGTCTTGTTCAATTTTTTAGCATTATGCAAGAGAGTAGATACATCTTTTTTTTTTTTCTTTTTTCCTAGTCACTTTTCTCCTTTGGTTTCTGCTTCATGAGCCTACTGATTTTCTTTTTTCTTTTTTTTTTTAAGTTTATTTATTTAGTTTGAGGTGGGGGGGGCAGAGAGAGGGAGAGAGAGAGAGAGAGAGAGAGAGAGAATCCCAAGCAAGCTCCATACTGTCAGCACAGAGCACAGTTCAGAGCTCGAACCCATGAACCGTGAGATCATGATCTGGGTCAAAACCAAAGTCAGATACTCAACCAACTAAGCCACCCAGGTGCCCTAACCCTACTGATTTTCTTAAACTTAATGCCAACATCTTTGTTTCCTCTGTTGCCTACTCCTCCTCTATTAGATTTTTAACTTTCAGGGTTCCTTACTTCTAAGTCTCAGATCTTCTTTACCTCTAGGAAAACATACTTTTCCTAGGTTATCTCCTCAGTTTTCATAGATATAAATTTAATACTTATTCTGATACCTCTCAAATATTTATATTTATCCCTGAGCTCTTGACTTCTGTTTCAAGCTACTTATCTGACACCACAGTTAGATCCTTCATAAACTTCTCACATATATGTATTAAAAAAGCATAAACTCATGATCTTCCAGCCTAAATATCTTCCTTAAACTCCTCTTTCTTTGCCACCTTAGCAAATGGCTTCAAAATCCATCTAGTTGTTTCTTCTGGAAGCAAAAGAGTAACTTCTTTCTTTCTTTTCCTCACTGTACGCAATCTATCAGTAAATTCTGTTGATTTCATCCTCACATTATTCTCCAAATATGTCTAATCTCCATCTCTGGTTTTTTTTTTTTTTTTTTTTTTTTTTTTTTTTTTTTAAATCTTAGTTCAGTTTACTATCCCTTCTTGCCTGGAAAATAGCTTACTAATCTGTTTCTTTATGTCTGTTATTATTCCCTTCATATCATTCCTCACAAAACAACAAGTATGACTTAAATATTTTTTATTTTTATTTTTTATTATTTTTATTTATTTGTTTTTATGAGACAGAGAGGGAGAGAGAGAGAGAAGGAGAGAGAGAGAGAGCACATGAGCAGGGAATGGGAAGAGGGAGAGGGAGAGAGAATCTTAAGCAGACCCCACACCCAGCACAGAGCCCAACATGGGGCTGGATCTCAGGACCCTGAGATCATAACCAACTGAAATCAAGAGTTGGACACTTAACTGACTGAACCACCCAGGTGCCCCAGCAAGTATGTTTTTAAATTAAATCTTATCACGCCATTCCTCTGCTTAAAACCCACCAATGCCTTCTAATTTAACTAAGAATATCAAGCAGACTTCTTTTCATGATGTACAGAATCACACATGCCCTGGTCCCTGCCTACTTCTTTAAATCCATTGCAGGCCATTCTTGCAATAGTTCATCATGTTATTGATACTCTTTCCTTTTAAAAGTTCAATGAGCCCATTGAGTTATTTTCCATTCAGATTTTTTATAGTCATTGTCGCAGCAACATGAGAGTCTTCTTTTTGTTGGCTTCAATGTCAATGCCATGAAGTTGCATTTTTTGTCTTTCTCATTCATTGTTGATTTTCCAGCACCTAGAATGGTGCCTGTTACCCATTAGGTGTTTGATATGCATTGCTGAATTAAATACATGATTACATTTCATCCCTAAGGTCTCAGCTGCAATTTCCCCTCCTCAAATGGGCCTTTCCTAAATACTGTTTCTGAGGTTGCTCCCCCCACCAAGATTAAATTACACTTTATCCCTTTTCATTATAATGGTACCCCATACCATTTTAATTTCCTTCGCAGCAGTTTTCACAATCTGCAATTATCTTGCTCACTTATTTCTTTGCTTGATTATTGTCTGTATCCTTTAGTAGAATACAAAATCAGAGAGGGCATCTTTTGGCTTGTTTACAATGAAACTTTAGTGCCCAACACACTATCTGTACACACTAATCCTATATGATAATCCCTAGTAAATATTATGAAAAGAATTATCAAATAAAAAAATGAATAAAAAGGGAAATATGGAAATATTTCTGGGGAAAAATTAGGGAAGATGAGGGCAAATGTTAATAAACAAAGTTTAGCCAAAGCAAATATAAAGAATGTATTGTTTACCCCATTAAGATTATTTATAAAAATTCCAAATTGCACAGGTTCTTATATTAACTCATCTGAAGAGTACAATTTTTCCTCCCCTTTATTTTTTCCTCTTGTTCTGAGTTAATTTCCTATCCAGGACAAATGTTCCTCCAACCCCTAGTCATCTTGATAGAAATTTTTTCCAGTTTTTGATGTGGAAAAATTTCAGTGGTTTTTGGAAATTTAAATAGCTTAGATTAGTCAGACACAGTTTTTTTTTTTTTTTCTCGATAAATGAGGAATCTATTTCTCCTCGGAATTTTACCTAAATATTTCATATGTTTGAACTTGACTCATAACTGTCCCTATGGTTTTTATGGTTGTCAAACTTCTCCACAAAAAAAAAAAATATTATCTACCATGGTTTTTAATCTTTAATTTAAGATATAATCCATCTATCGAAAAGTGTACAAAATATGGTTGTAGAGATCAATCATTATCCCCTTTCCATATCAAGAAATAGAAAATTACCAGCACTACAGAATCGCTACTTTCCTCATATACTCGTTTTTTTTTCATTTTTAAAATATTTATTCATTTTTGAGAGATGGAGAGAGACAGAGTGTGAGTGGGGGAGGGGCAGAGAGAGAGGGAGACACAGAATCCAAAGCAAGCTCCAGGCTCTGAGCTGTCAGCACAGAGCCTGACCTGCGGCTTGAGCCCACGGACCATGAGATCATGACCCCAGCTGAAGTTGGACCCTTAACTAACCGAGCCACCCAGGCACCCCACTCCTCATTTCTATCCTTTTCCTCCTCCACTATGATTTGGTTTGATTTAAAATTTTAAAAATGGGGTCAGAAAATGTGTATTTTTTGTGTCTGGCTTATGTCTTACTGCAATATGCCTCTAAGATTCATCCATGTTGTTATGTGTAGCAGCATTCTATTCTTTGTCATTGCTGTTTTTTGTTACACTGGACAGAGGTATCACAATTTACTATTTATTTCACTGTTGATGGAAATTGGATTTGTTTCTAGTTTTTAGCTCTTATGAATAATGCTGAAAGTTCTTCTACATACCTCTTGAGATACTTGTGCAAGCGTTTCTATTGGGAGTATTTTAGTAATGTAACTGCTATCTTATAAAGAATGTTTGTGTTCAGTTTTAGAAGATAACTACTTAACAGATTTCTAAATTTTTGGTATCAATTTAACATTAACCAACAGCATATGAGAATTAGTTGCTCTATGCCCTTGCCATCTCTTGGTACTAAAAGTCCTTTTGATTTTAGTCATGGTAGTGGGTATGCAGTAGTGTCTTATTATGTTTTAACTTAATTTTCCTGATGACTAGTACTGTTCAACAAATTTTCATAGATTTGTCATTTGACTATAAGTCTCTTGCCCATTTTTCTTTTGAGTTGTGTATTTTTTTTGTATTGATTTTGTATGTGTATTTCATCTAGCCACTTCTCATTATGTATAGTGAATACTTTTACTCATAGTTTTCCTTCTATTTTTTAACTTTTTTAAAAAAAAATTTTTTTTCAACGTTTATTTATTTTTGCGACAGAGAGAGACAGAGCATGAACGGGGGAGGGGCAGAGAGAGAGGGAGACACAGAATCGGAAACAGGCTCCAGGCTCTGAGCCATCAGCCCAGAGCCTGACGCGGGGCTCGAACTCACGGACCGCGAGATCGTGACCTGGCTGAAGTCGGACGCTTAACCGACTGCGCCACCCAGGCACCCCTATTTTTTAACTTTCTTGATGCCATCTTTTGATAAACACAATTTCTACAAATTAAAGTGTCTTGATTTATCATTTTTCCCTTACTGTTAAAACTTTTTTGCTTCCTAAGAAATTTTTACTCAACACTGTGACTACATGATTTTTTTTGTATTATCTTATCAAGTTATATTGCTTTCTTTTTAACATTTATATTTGCACTCTATTTGGAATTGTTTTTCAGTGTGTGGTATGATCCACACACAAAAATTGGCTAAGATCCAATTTTTTTGACCAAAATTGGTCAAGATCCAATTTTTTTGCCCTATGTGAACCCAATTAAACCAGTATCAGTTATGGAAAAGCCCATCCTTTCTCCAATGTGTTATAGGGCTACTTTGGCATAAATCAAGTGGGTATATTTATGACCTCTCTGTTCTGTTAAATTGGTCTATTTTTCCATCCTTGTGCCAAATACAACATTGTGCTGGTTATTGTAGCTTTATAATGTTTCGATTTCAGTAGAAAAACATCCCACCTTATTTTCCATGAAGAATGTTTTAACCATTCTTTTCTTTTGTATGTTTCTTAGAGCAGTTTAGGTTTACAACAAAATTGAGAGGAAAATACAGGGATTTCTCATATATCCCCTGCCCCCAAACATGCACAGCCCCTCCCATTATCTACATCATCAGAATGATATTTTTTTTTTTACTAAGAATGAACTTACAGTGACTCATTATAATCACCCAAAGTGCATAGTTTACCCAAGGGTTCACTCTTGGTGTTGAACATTCTGTGGGTTTGGACAAATGTATACTGACATATATTCATCATTATAATATCACACAGACTATTTTTAGCATCTTAAAAATCTTTTATGCTCTGCCTAGACATCTGTTCCTCCCCTTCCCCAACCCTGAGAATCACTGATTCTTATTATTGTCTCATAGTTTTTGTTATTCCAGAATGTCATATAGTTGAAATCAAACAGTGTGTCACCTTGTCAGAATGCTTTCTTTTATTTAGTAATGTTATGTATTTAGAGTTCTTCCACGTCTTGTCATGTCTTGACAGCTCATTTATTTTTAGCACTGAATAATATTCTGTCAAACATGGATATACCAGTTAACCTACTGAAAGGTAATCTTGGTTGCTTCCAAGTTTTGGTGATTATAAATAAAGCTGCGATAAGCCTCCGTAGGCAGGTTTTTGTGTGGATATAAGTTTTTGACTCCTTTGGGTAAATAATAAGAATGTGTTTTCATTGCTTTATCGAGGGATGACTGAGATCCTAGGTTGGAAATAGGAGGAAAACAACTTAGCAGAACAAATTGACCATTAAAGATCAAAGAGATGCCTGTAATTATTTCTTTTGTGCAGGCCATCCCTTACCATCTTGCCAACTATGCACATATCTCTAATTCTTGCATGGAATTTGAATGTTTAGATTAAATCTAAAACCCAGTGTTATCTAAGTCTCTCTTTACCTTTGTTTGCTTCAGAGTAAGGTTTAATTCTTCATTTTTATTCATACAATAAATAATTGCTGATTGCTAACTGTGACACAGGCATTATTCTACATGATGGAGACATAGCAATGACCAAAAATCCTTGACTTCATGGAGTTTGCATTCCAGGGGAGCACATGCTGATCTCATCAGTGACCGCTTTGTATCAGAACGTTTCCCCTGGGGACCCTGTACCTTGTAGAGTGGTGGGGCTTCAGCGCCAAAGAATATTTATGATACAGTGGATTGGGCCCCCTCTTCAGAGTCTAGGACCTGAGTTGAGTCCCAGCCCCATAACTGTAACTTGTGGGATCCAACAAGATTATCTGTCCTGTATGAGTCTCCATTCCTACTACAGGGATTAACAAGACTGAATTAACATGATTGTCAAAGGAGTTAAATTAGATGATACACATAAAAAATAATTTGAAAATTTAAAAATTATGTATATTTATAAATGAATTTAGGGAAATTAGCTTCCTTATAATATTGACACTTTCAATATAATCATGGCATTTTTTTTTTTCAATTTGTAGTTCTTTTAAATTTTTTTCCACTAAGATTAATAATTTTCTGTGTGGGGATATTGCCCATTTGCCATATGCACATTTATTTTGAGTATTTGTCATTTTTTTATGCTGTGCAAATGGCATCTTTACATATTTTTAAAAATCATGTGGTTGTCCTTGTTTAAAAGTAAATACAACTATTTCCTGATGGCTAAAAAGTGCCTTTTTGAAAACATAATGGTAGGCAAGTTTGGAACTATGTAGACAAGAAAGGTGATAATGCATACTTTGAAGATAAAATGCATATAGTATTTTATGTTGTTTATGAATCATTTATTCATTCAAACTTTAATGGCTGCTTTTCATCTACCATGAGAATCAAGTGGGGACATAAAATAGTCCTGATACAATGTAACAATTCTGTAATAGAGGTATATATGTAAAATACCTCTCTCTCTGTATATATGGATGAAAATCACTTTAAAGTATACATGCATATCAATTACTCAAGGGAGAAACTGAAAAACAAACTGCTTAGCCATACATGATCATATTTTTAAAATACAATCAATCTATCTAATATTTTCAAATTAACTGAATAATACTTTAACTCCTTGTCACATTAATGAGAAATCCTACATTTGTGCTGCTCTATTGAACCTTTATTTTATTCTTACCTGGTAATCCTTGGAAATTTCTGCTTCTTGGAGTATTTCCTGCATTCACAGAGATTTTTTTATTTTTTCATTTTTTGCAAGAATTTTTGAGAGCGATATTTAAAAAAATGTTTTTTAATGTTTATTTATTTTTGAGAGAGAGAAACAGAGTGTGAATAGGGGAGGGGCAGAGAGAGAGGGAGACACAGAATCCAAAGCAGGCTCCAGGCTCTGAGCTGTCAGCCCAGAGCCTGACATAGGGCTCAAACTCACAAACCCCTAGATCATGACCTGAGCCGAAGTTGGATGCTTAACCGACTGAGCCACCCAGGCACCCTAAGAGCAATCTTTTTACTTAGAGCTGAGAATCATGAAGTATCTTCTTGAAGATGCAAATTCTGCATGTGTGGAAAAAGCGGGGATCAGCAAGAAGGAACCAACAGCCTCACTGTAGAAAGGCTACTGTTTAATCTTCCTCTTCTCTAAAAATAAACGCAAATCTCAAAACTAGGAAAACCTTTTTGCACTTTGACCTTGAATACATTACATCTTATCTGTCACACATTAACACTATTTGTCATTCTAGAACATTTTATGATAACACTTGTGTTTGATCTACTTTCCTTCATAAGGATTTTATAATTTTTTAAATCAAGATTGTTTTTACTAGTATACCAGACATTGTGTATAGAAGCATAGAGATAGAGTGCTTCAGCCTTTTTTCCTATAGGCACACAGGATGAAAGGCTGACCATCTTAATTTAATCAATAATTGATGTGGAGCAGGGCTGTGTTGGAACCTGAAGTACAGCTCAGTACCAGTTCACTTCTGGTTTCAAACAGACTCAAAAGTTAGACTTCCAGTGTGCTGTTGTAGGCCCTTCTTGCTAGTGGGAATTTATTCTTTTTTTTTTTTTTAATAACGTATAGTTGACACAAAGTGTTCCATGTATACAACATAGTAATTTGACAACTCTGTTCGCTAAGCTCACCACATGGGTAGCAACCATCTGTACCATACAATGCTATTATAATGCCATTGATTATATTCTGCTGTACCTTTCATTTCTGTGAATTATTCATTTCGTAACCAGAAGCCTGTGCCTCCCACTCCCCTTCACCCATTTTGCCCATCCCCCACCCAACTCCCCTCTGGCAGTTAACCATCAGTTTGTGTTCTGGATTTATGGGTCTGTTTCAGCTTTTAAAATTTGTTTTATTTTGTTTTTGTTTTTGTTTTTTATATTCCACATATAAGTGTAACCAGATGGTATTTCCCTATCTGACTTATTTCACTTAGCATAATAACCTCTGGGTCCATCCATGTTGTTGCAAATGACAAGATCTCATTCCTTTTTATGGCTGTGTAACATTCCATCGTGTATAGGGAATACACACACAGTGCATACACACATCACACATTTTCGTTTGCATTCCTCTATCAACGGATACTTAGTTCGTTTTCAAATGTTAGCTATTGTAAATAATGTTGCAATAAACATAGCAATTCTTAAATAGTCTAGTTTTTTCTCATAATCAAGTTCCTTTTACTATCTGAGAATTCTAGAAAGAAAGGGAAAATATAGAATACCTTTTATAAAATAAGTAGTGATAATTTGGCAAAAATGTATTCTGTACTTCGTTTAAGCATTACTCCACCAGATAACATATAAAAACAAGAGGAGTAGAATAAACCATCTGGGTTGAAGACTGTAGGAGGAGACTTGGTTGGAAGCTTGTACATTAAATGAAAATATTTGTACTAGGAGATTTTGAGTTTTGTATGCATGGTGGCAGGCAATTAGTTTCTTGACTGTGCTAACTCATGTTTTTTAATTCAAAGCTAAATCTCTGGCATTTGAAAGAAATCTTAAAAATGCAACATGCAGATGAGCCTACTTAGAATACAGCAAACTGAGAGTACTGGGTAAATTGAATTATGAAAAATCTATGCTTGTGAGCTACACAGACTTCTTTCCCTGACCCAAACTCCCTGTGTCCCCTAATGCATTTCTTTAAGGGACTTATTTTCAAGCAGTCATTTAATGAGGGGTTACCATGTGCCAGGTATTGTACTAGGTGATTTATGCAGATTATTGCATTTAATTCTCAAAACTACTCAGCGAGAGAAGGTTAACTGGGCCTGCTGGAAAGCCTTTCCTGATGTAGAACCCACTCAGAACTGATGACTCAAACCTGGTATATTTTGCTTCAGATTCCAAAAAACCCCACCAAGTATCATCATGCCTCTTTCTTTGTGTTAGGTCATAGAAGGTATAACAACCTTTCCTCACTTTCTAAGAAATATCCTGACATTTCATAGATACTGGAATTTTAGACACTTCACCAGTGTGGCAGGCCTCTGAAACTTCTAGGGTTTAGCTCTCACGCTCTGACCTGCGGGGGTCTTAGAAAGCATCTAGGGTTCTTAATTCCTGATTTCCGGTGCTTTTAGTATAGTATCATCAATATAATGAACAGGCCAGTATAATTTCTTTTTTAATTTTTTTAATGTTTATTTTATTTTTGAGAGAAAGAGACAGAACTTGAGTGGGGGAGGGCAGAGGGAGAGGGAGACACAGAATCCGAAGCAGGCTCCAGGCTCCGAGCTGTCAGCACAGAGCCTGATGTGGGGCTCCAATCCATGAACCATGAGGTCATGACCCGAGCCAAAGTCGGATGCGTAACCGACTGAGCCGCCCAGGAACCCTGGCCAGTATAATTTCTATGTCACATAAAGGCTATAAAGGACTGGGGTGCCTGGGTGGCTCAGTTGGTTCAGCGGCCAACTCTTGGGTTTTGGCTCTGGTCACCATCTCTCTGTTCATGAGTTCAAGCCCCATGTTGGGCTCTGCACTTCTGGTGTGGAGCTTGCTTGGGATTCTCTCTCTCCCTCTCTTTGCCCCTCCCCTGCTTCTCTCTCTCTCTCTCTCTCTCTCTCTCTCTCTCAAAATAAATAAATAAAAGTAACTTAAAAAAAAAGACTACAAAGGACTATATGTTAAAAGGCCTCAGGCAAAATGGTAAAGATACACTTTGTCCCTGTAAAGTAACTGCTTCTGATTATCTGTGTTAGATTTTAAAAAATAGGTCAAGTCAATAACTATAAACTAGCAGCTGGGAACTCCAGTGATTTTTCCCAATCCTCGAGTGCAGCTCAAGTTTGTGATAAAGCTCAGTCTCCAAGATCTATTAACCTTGTACACCAGCCAAATGGACTATTTAAATGAACGTGTGGTATAAATCAACTTCCCCTGCATTTTAAGACTCTTTTGTTACGGAGCTAATTTTTTCAATTCACCCCAGCATGTGGTATCACTTTGGGATTGCTGTACTTTAAGGGGGGTGGGGGGAGAAGGAGTGAGAGGAGGGGAAGCTTTAATGAAAGTAGAGAAAATAGCTGTATAGAAAGGGCCACCTGTCAGAGCTGAGACCTGCAGTCAGGCTGGAGCCAATTCCTGACATCCAGCAGGGAGAGACTTTGGAGGATACATAAAGGTGTTGAACTCATCCTCCTCCACCCTCTCAAGGTGGTGGCGCCTCCCATTGGCCAAACCAACAAGAAGCCAAAGGGGGTGGCAGCTATGGGGGCATGCCTTAGAAATCAGCCTCCTGGAGAAGGAGTGGAGTAAATAAGTATGGAGAGAATATGACGGGTAGGAAGACTGATCAATGAAAACAGCCGAACTACAGACCTTTCACAATTTAAGTACATCGCTTCTAGTTGCTAGAGGGAAACAAAAACAAGCTGTAAAATTATCAAGTTTACAGTCTGTTACAAATTTCTTTCAAACATGGATCTTGTTCTACATTTTCCTGACTCTATTCTTACATGTCACCAGAAGCCCAGCTGAACTTCTGTCCCCACTTCTGAACTTCTATCATTGGGATCACACTTTCCATTCCTCTAACTCTTTAAAGTTGGTCATTTGAACCCCTTCATACAGAATGGCTACTCTTTACAGCATTTAGGTCCCAAAATACCAAAAAATAAATAAATAAAATTAAAATACTCTCATTTCCAAAATGCCATGGGGTGAGTAAACATCATTCCGCTAAAACTCTTCTCCATTCAAAAACTGCTCATATCTGTCTTTTCACTCAAGAACTGATCAGGAAGTATTTCTGTTCTTTCCTTTGGTGGAACAAGAATATTTGGAAGTACCGTATCTCATTCCTAGCCGTTTTGTGAAAGAATTCTATCTGCTCGTTACTATTTTCTGTGTCATGTAATCAAATATTTTGCCTCCTCACAGCAGCAACAGCTGGTTTTAAATCCATTTCCTTGTTTCTACAATAGACTACTTTTGACTAATTGTTTTCATGTCCAAAGATGTATGCTTTACATTTACATGTTGGAAGATCTGGTGTCAACAAAGTGGCTGTGGAATGGAGATGTTTTTGTTCTGTTTGCTCAGTCTTGTGTTTCTGGGTAGGGTTTCGAGCCAATAGAGTTTGAAAAGCCAAAATCATATATCTGGACTATAATGTATAATTATTTCTGAATCAGAAGTAAGTTTTAGGTAATAAGTTAATTTGAGATTCCAAATATTTTAAGACGTGATGAAGCACTCCCTCTTTAATGTTTTGCTTTCAAAGAAAGCCCCTCACTGATCAAATGTTTGCTTCACATTGAATTCTGAACAGTGCAGGAGATTGACATTCCAGAAGAAAGATAGTCCTCAGACTGGCAAGAATTCTCCTTCTTTTCAGAATTTATAAAGGATAGAGTTTAAGAGTTTAACAACTAAATGAAAATTTAAAGGAAACCTTTTAAAAGTTAGAACACTTATTTCCTCTTCATTGTTTTAGGGACTTTGGACTACAAAAAAAAAAAAAAAAAAAAAAAAAACAATGAAATCACCCATGGTAAAACATCTGGTTGAGTTTTGCTAGTTCTTTTTATTTTATGCATTCCAACTTTCCTTATTTGAATGAATAATATTTAAGTGGGTAATTGTTACTGTTCATAATGCTGATCTTTCAAAAGAGAACATCACATTGTTTATGCAACCTTGGTAATGTGGGAAACTGTTGTTTGTCCTTCAGTTAACTTGCTCAAACATTGCTGGTCAACATTGCATACCCTAGCAGAAATGGTGTGGTTTACGAAGTGGATTTTCCAGATCTCAGTGACTCAAACTCTCTCCTCAGCCATACCAGAGTTCAAAGTGTCTGTCAGAACATGGAACTCTTGTCCAGTAAGTGCACCCCTTAAAGAAAGGAATTTGGGCATGGTCTGACAGGATTGTAAATAAAACACAGGAGTTAGTTACACCAGAATGGTCTCCCACAGGAACAAAAGGCTTGCTTTTCCCCCTCAAGGGAAACCACAACTATTAAAGACAAATAAAATTTGGGTTTGTTTTTAAGTGAAGAAAATTCTTTTTTTTGTCTGACTTTTTTTTTTAAGTTTGTTTATTTTTGAAAGAGAGAGCACAAGTGAGCAAGGGGGAGAGAGAGAGGGGGAAAGAGAGAATCACTTGCAGACTCCTCATTGTCAGTGCAGAGCCCAGAGTGGGGCTTGAGCTCACCTGATGCCAGGAAGTGAAGCATATTCTTGTTTGATTTTGTTACATAGGATTTTACTTTTATAAATATGGAAAAATTCATTTACCACAAGGAGCAGTTTTTGCATATCTATTCCATGTGAAAAATAAATTGAAAGATGAAGAAGATAATTTCCAAATTACCACCAATTTATGTGTTTTAGTGAAGGTCAGCTGCTATATTATTCCTTAGATAACAGAACACTTAAAAAAACTTTTTGTTATGGCACACTTTAATTGTATAAAAAACAGAATAGTATAATGAAATACCACTACTCAAGTTTTAATAATCTTGAGCATATAATTCATTTTTTTCTATCATAGTTTCAGAAATTTTGAGACCTATGAAGTCTCTAAAATATTAGCCCGATATGATGTCAATGTTTTACAGATGTGGTTTTGAGGGCTAAAGAAGTTAAGTGAGTTGACCAGAGTTACCCAGTGACAGCACCAAAAGTAGATCCCTATCTTCTAATTGACTTTTTAGTAGTAAAATTATGCAAACTTTCTTCTTCTTTGGTTTTTTTTTTTTTTTTTGAGTCCTGAGTTCTTAAACCGGAAAGTGGGAATAATAATCATAACTCCCTTTCTTGTTTTGAGTGAAAGCCACGTAAAGAGCCTAGGTCCGTTCCTGGAAAGTAGTAGGTCACCCACAGATATTGGTTCCTTTCTCTTCCTCCTCAGACTCTAGTATCTTTGGTCACACATGGTAAGAAGAACCACTCTTCAGTCTTGAGGCCACCATGAGATTGAAACTTGAACCCTGGTGAAAATCTCTATTAGAAGTAATGGACCTTAAGGGAATGGTGGAGAAGCACAGATTTCTAAACCCAGAAAAGAAGTTGGAAACATTAACAGAATCACCAGGTCTCAGAGACAGGAAATCTGGAGTGTACAGCCAAATCCCACAATGCAAACAGCTATGTGAACTAGACATCTCCCACAGACTGACACTTAGGCTGGAGCACAGTTCTGGTTTGTCTGAGAGGCCAGAAACTCTGTGCTGGAATTATGGGTATAGATGAGCTGATGGGGGTAAGTGACTAATACTGAAGGGGAATACATGTCCAAACACACAGGGGGAAAAGGGAGAGGCAGAGTTAAGATCAGAGATGAATTCTTATTTCTCTCCCATGTGTTTTTTATAAACAGTAAATAAAAGAATTTTGGGGGCATCTGGGTGGCTCAGTTAAGTGTCCGACTTCGGCTCAGGTCATGATCTCGCGATCTGGGTTTGAGTCCTGCATTGGGCTCTGTGCTGACAGCTCAGAGCCTGGAGCCTGCTTGGGATTCTGTGTCTTCCTCTCTCTCTCTGCCCTTCCCCCGCTTGCTCTCTCTCTCTCTCTCTCTCTCTCAAAAATAAATAAACATTAAAATAAATAAATAAATACATACATACATACATAAATTTTGGACTTTGATTATTGCCTCTTGTTTATGCATGAACTCTTTATGTAGATGCAAAGTGGTGGTACAACTTTTTAAAACTTTAAAAACATATGGAAGCTAACACCTGTGCTTGTATAGAATCTTCGCTGGGATTTTTATTTCAGTGCAGGGACGAAGGTTCCAGTAAATGGGGCTTGCCTGAAACCCTGAGATGCATGTGCCAATCCACTTTTACTCAAGTGTACTAGAACCATTTATCCACTGACTTCCTCTGAAGGTAAAGTGAGACAAGAAGTTAAAGTTTTATGTTTCTGTTATAGAAATCCTCCTACTTTAAAAACTATTACTCTTTTCTGCTCTTTTTAAAATTTTACTTTTTCCTTTTTATTTTTATGGAAGTGCTTATTAGGTAATAATCTCTTTGGCCTGATTTATGTCTTTAAACTGTCTGATATTATAAAAATTGGATCACCTTTGGCCATTTCCTAATTCCACAAATAAAAACCATAACATTTTAAAAAATAATATCACCCAATAAATCAAAATAACTTAAAATCTGACCAAATACTTTGCTATTTTAACACATGTGTGTTTTATCAAATCTCACATTCTGTAATAGTCCCTGGACATACATGAAAAATGCTGAATTTAGGCTGCTATTTAGTCAATTGGTAGAAAACATCTTACTATTGTTTATTGTTTTAGAAATCCAAAACAGCATATAAGCAATATCTCATTCAAAGCTGACTATTTTGCAGTTTAGGAATAATTTAAATCAGACAACAGGATATTTATGAGACTCAAACTGTCTAAAGTGAGACATGAACCCTTATCAAAGGAAAGAAGTTTATCTTTTTTTTTGTCCATAGTTCAACAGTTCAAAATATATGTGAAAGAATTAGCAATCATTAACATATTTTTCTGGCATAGTCAGATTAGCCTCCTCTAATTGCAAAGTAACCTGAGGGAATAGCTCTCAAAATGCTCAAGTTGATTGGAGAAGGGTAACACATGGATCAAAGGACATGAATCCTATCAGCACACTTTAGCTGTACATTGCTCAGTGGCATCTGATGGGGAAGCCAAGAGAAACACAAGTGGGTTAGGGATAGGAAAGTGAGGGTCAAGGATAGGAAGAGCACGCATGTTGCATAGATAGACTTCACTTAATTCTTGTTTGTGCCTTTGGCTGATCTTGTTAGCATAACATTTCCATGATTTCCTCTGTTCTTCAATTTGCTATTCAACAGCCATCATGATCAAGACATTGATTCTAATGCTTAGAATGAACTTCTCCTATAAGTTTAAATACTTTGCCATTTGTCCTAACCTTAAGGGAACTGGCAAGCTACACATCACGCTTAAAAACTTGCTTTGTATTCTTTTGATCCAATATACCCACTTTTCTTATGCGACCTCATACCAAGATTGAATTAAAAAAAAAGATTACTTTTGGCTACTGAACCATTTCCTAATAAGTATTGATGTTGAGAACAGGGGGCAAATGACATCACCATTTCTGTTTATTTTACTGCTCTGCTTCCAATGCAGTATGCTTCATTCAGGTACAGTATGCCAGAAAGGAAGGGTGGTTCCATCTGTGAAAAAATGACAACTCGAGCTTTTCTTAGACTGACACTAATACGTGAATGAAGATAATTCTGAATACTTATAAACACTGTATATTCTAGATTTTGACAGATAGTTTGATTTCACTGACCTAACTCTTTACAGGTGGCCGAGTAACTGCCTGATGTATTAGGGCACCAAAAAGGGGAGACTCAGAGAACCCTTTCAAAGAATGTCACAGTGCATATCACTTCCATATGTCTTCCGGTACTTTTGTTTTTTTCCAGGTCACAAATATTTATCAAGCATTTTTACCTTCATCAATTTAACACTGATGAATTTGATGTCATTGAATGAGTATTGGTACACTGAAATACTATAATGTTAGACTGCATATCATTTAAAAATATCTTAATTACTTAAAAATTCAACTCCAGGTGCCTGGGTGGCTCAGTCAGTTGAGCGTCCAACTTCGGCTCGGGTGGTGATCTCACCGTTGACAAGTTTGAGCCCCACGTAGGACTCTGTGCTGGCAGCTTGGAGCCTGGAGCCTGCTTTGGATTCTGTGTCTCCCTCTCTCATGCTCTGTTTCTCTCTGTCTCAAAAATAAATAGACATTTAAAAAATTAAAGAAAACTCAACTCTTCATATATGTGGAACAAAACTACTGTAGTTTTACATTGATGTATTTCTAAATATGCCATCTTTTTAGACAGCAACTAATAGACTTGGAAAATAGATCATTATTATTGTCTTTCTCTAACCTGCTTCTTTTATGTATATTTGTATAAATGTGCATAAGCAAATATGTCTATATACTAAATATATTGTAAATATCCTAAGTATATTGTCAGGAAAATATGAAGGTCATTTTATGCTCTCAAGATAAAATATATTAAATGTTTAAAATGGATTTTAACACATGTGAATTCAGTGAAATCAGAGCTGAAAAGGAATTCATAGCATAGTAGAGTCAGTTCTGATCTTTCTTTGTCTAATAGGTGAAGTGTACTGTTGCTATGGAAACTGCATTTGGAGAAAATGATATTATTTTTTAAGTATTAAAATACCCACTGTATCATCAAGTCAGTAGAATGATTCACTTTATAGTGATATTTAAAACCTATTGTGCATTCTGAGTGGAGCATATCTTTTATGGTTTAAAACTAAATTTCAAGAAGATTCTTTTGTTATTAAAATATGGTAAAGTCAGAACCCCTCCAAACATCTATTATATCTTATGTTTCAGAAAAATATTTGAACAATTATGTATAATATTGATAGTGCATTGTGAAAAGAAGGTACCTTGACCAAAATTGGCTGAGTGGTAATACCATAAAAGAAACAAAACAAAGCAGAATACCATTACCACAAAAAAATAGATAATTTTTTGTTGAGATAATTTTTATAGGCAATTTTAATAGATTAAATGTGACATAGATGTTTTTATATAATTCAGTTGTGTAGCATTTGATCCTTCATTTAGTCAGCTGTTACCTGTGCTCTATTAAATTAATATGACCCATTGCATTCATGATATACCACAGAAATGCTCACTAAATTTCTGTATCTTTTATGGCACTTCATGGAATATAAAGTAACTATCTTCTTTGGAGTCAATGCAACTACATCTCTGCAGCCCTGCCCAGATATTTTTATAGATCAGATTTCTCTCTTTTTTTTTTTTTTTTAATTTTTTTTTTCAACATTTATTCATTTTTGGGACAGAGAGAGACAGAGCATGAACGGGGGAGGGGCAGAGAGAGAGGGAGACACAGAATCAGAAACAGGCTCCAGGCTCCGAGCCATCAGCCCAGAGCCTGATGCGGGGCTCGAACTCACGGACCGCGAGATCGTGACCTGGCTGAAGTCGGACGCTTAACCGACTGCGCCACCCAGGCGCCCCGATCAGATTTCTCTTTTATGCAGTATAATAATGATGTTTATTTTCGTCTGAGTTAGCCATGACTCTGTGTCTGGCTTGAGAAGATGGGCTCTGGAGGGCAGTGGTGGTCTTTTTTTTTCTTTTCTTTCCCTTTTCTTTTCTTTACTTTTTTCCTTTCCTCTTCTCTTCTCTTCTCTTCTCTTCTCTTCTCTTCTCTCTCTTCTCTTCTCTTCTCTTCTCTTCTTTTTTCTCTTCTTTTCTTCATCCAGAAGGTAGGATTCCCTTCTCAAGGCATGTCTAGATTTTTAGCAGTTGAGAGGAGTAGCATTAGCTGGCTGACAAAACAAGGTGAGGTTTATGAACCAAAATTGGAAGGATTTCCTCCCTTCCTTCTTTGGGTCTTCCACCAGCTTTGAGCTTTTAAGAAGTCATTTTCATGTCACCTTTTCCAAAGCCTTCAATATATAGTAACAATATATCAGGAATCCCTTTCATCTTCCTTTTCTACTTCCTACTTTCTCTCTTTTTTTCTTCTTTATTAATAATGTGTTGGGGAAGGGCTCAGCCAAATTCCAAGAAATATTGTCCCACTTGGAATGAAACTGACATCAATGTGTGGTATCAGCCAAGATTTTAGGTTAAAGGGCTTCAGACAAAACCTTATATTGAGACAAGAGACCCAACATGAATGCCGATGTTTATGTGGGACAACAGTTCTTTGACTTAAAACATATCATCTGTCTTTGCTAAAGTAATTTTAAATGAACCACCTGAGTTAGCAAAGTATTACACCAAAATAAACCACAAAACAAAACAAAGCAGAAAATATGTTAATCACTTACCTTCAAGAAGCTTACGTTGTGAAAATATTTAAGAGAGCTCTAAAAGTTTCCTTAATTTCTGAGTTGCAAGCTTTATTTTCTACATCTGTACCCCCTGATAAAGTGGGATAGTTAGATTCTCTGTGCTGCTATTTGTGTGTTAACTTGCAAAATAGAATATAATACAAAAACATATTTCTGACTTTTTAAAACAGCATATTATATAGAAAACAACTCTTAGTATTAGAAAGTACTGGAAAAATATGAAGAAGATATTAATTACCCACGGTGCCCCAATTCAGAGGCAAAAACCTTTAATTTTTCTTTGTACTGTATATCCCATTCTGTATCCTGCTTTTTCCAGTTAACATTATCTTGTAAAGATTTTTTCATGTCATAATTTTTAAGTATATTTAAATATTGGATAATATTTCGTTATATGTATATTATGTTAACTCGTCCAACCACCAATATATTATTAAATATTTAGATTACTTCCAACTTTGGTGGTGGCGGCCTGACAAGTATGAAAAACACATTAGACTGTAAGCTAAGTGAGGCATTATCTGTGTTTTTTCTTGTTCTCTGCTTTAGGCTTAGCACATACAGCAAGGACCCAATGCATATTTAATAAATGGAAGAAAGAACAAATTCATAAACCTGAATATTTCTTCTTAGAGATCCTATGGAGAATAGATTTTTACCTCTCAGATAAAAATGGAAGAAAATAACATGGATTCATAGTAGTATTTGCAACTCAAGGGTAATGTCACTAACAGAGCAGAACAGTGCAGAACTTCTGCAAGATAAAATGTTGACAGGAATGAAGTGATGCTGAGACCCAACAGGGTAAGAACCCACAATAGATAATTAAGAAGGCAAAATGATGTGGGAGTTTGCCAGACAGACTTTGGGAATAATTCCAAGGTCAGAGACTGTAGAATCTGGGGGAAAGTAACTGAATGAATGTGGAACAGGATAGCCAGTTCCCCTCCCAGGATGGCTGATGGCTGCACTGGCACAGCACTGGGATTAGCACTTTGATGGCAGAGTTCTGATAGGAAGGTTTCAGAATGTGTGTGGAATCAGGCAAGCAGATAGTGCTGGAATGTGGTGCTTCTCACATCTGGCCACACATTGGAATCAACTGGGGGATTTAAATATTACTGAAGTCCAGTTCCCATACCACAAAATTCTGATTTAATGGTTTGGTCATGACTGGATGTTGGGATTTTTAAATTTGATAATGACTGCTCTAAATAACCACTTTTGGCTTATCAAGGGGAGGTATAGCCCCTCCACCTCAGAAACAACATGTCCACTTAGTACTGGAGATATCCACTTGCAAGTGGAGAGCTCTGGTAATCAGAACTGTATTTATTTCCAGTCCAACCCACCAGTGTTTATGAGTTTAAGAAACACATTCCAGCTACAAAAGTAGTCAGTATAAGCCTATTTTTTAAATTTATTTTTTACAAGAATAAACAGGAAACCAAAAATCATTAAAGTCAACACATTTCAATGAACAGAGTTAATTGAAGAAACAGAAGAAAATAAAATAAATAGAATATCCTTAGAGAAGCATAACAGGATACCATATCTATAAGACAAACAAGCCAAGAAACTAAAACATTTGCTTAGAAAAAAAAAGTACCAAAATGAAAAATATGATTGCTTCAACTAAAAATAGGTCATCATTAGCATAGATTAGGTAATGGAAAATAGTCACAGGAAGACTGAGTTAGTGATTAGAAAGATCATGCCCAGGTAAGTTTATAGTTCACATAATGAAGAAGTGGAAAGTCTAGAGAAGTATTTAGAAATATGGAGCACATACCCAGAAGTTTCTATGTTCATCTGGGAGGTCCTTCACAAAAAAAAGAGAACTAGAACAAAATGAAAGAGAGAAAAATTTCAAAGAAATAGGGGTGAAAAACATCCCAGACTTGAAAAGAGATTACAAGGGCTCACCTAGTACCAGACAGAGTTAATGACAAGGCTCACACACAAAGATATCCTCTTAAAGTTCCAGAATTCTAAATTTACATTTTGAGAGGATCCTGAAAGTAACGAGAAAAACATAGGTAACCTACAAAGAAATGAAAGATTAGTTTAAGCTGCCCCTTAAAATTTTAAAGGGAAATTATGCAAAAGCTAGAGTTTTTTTATTTTGCCAAAAAAATTAAACTATGATTGCAAAATAAAAATATTTTCATATCAAGGCAAGACCTTGAAATGAGGGAAAGAATCTTCTATGTTGAAAAAGAACAAGTTTGAAAAAATATGACAGAAATTTATCTCTCTGCCTTTAATACGATTTCAAGCTTTATATACTGTAAAAAAATTCAAGAGCTCTCAGAGTACTTCTCTGGACTATGGCTTCCTCCCCAGGTTTATATCTGCTTTCTGAATTTCAGAAATTGGTTAATATATCTTATCTGTTGATAACTCCAACATCATCTTCTATGCTTTTCACTACCAGGGATTGTTTCCACTCTGAAAATTAGCTTCTTGCCATATAAAATGCTCTCAAAAAGGAAGAAGTCCATTATCTTGACCTAAAACTCAGAAACGTTAGATATTGTAATCAAAATGCCTGGATTAACTTAAGTGGATCTGAAATTGCTCTCTGGCCAGAGCTCATATTGTCCCCTGCTCCTTGTATTCTTATGTCACTCAGCTACCTATTTTCAATATTTTCTTCTCAGAAGATGATCATTATCTTCCTGAGTGGTACAACTCTTAGCATTCCTGATGTTGATTATTTTATCTTGGTAAATATTTCTTAATATGATTATAGAGCTCCTCTCAGACTCATGATGCAATTTCACAATATAAAAAATAGACCAAAAGTTATCACTGAACATCTTTCTATAAAATTGTCCGTGCTGTAGTGCTATTGGCACTTTTGAGTGTGGAGGTTGGGTGTATGGGTAATGTTGGCTCTCACAAATCTCTTTCTCACCACTGAACTTTCTCCCACTTAACCAAAGAAATTCCATAATATATAATAAAGCCCCTCCTCTCCACTTTTATGTGAGGTGGAAGAAGGGTATTGCAATAAGGATTTTACAAATAAATACACTGGAAGTTCATCTATTATTTGGTTTTTATTCTGTCACATTAACAATGAAGCAAAACCTTATGCAAACATTGATTCACTAGGTTAACACAAATTTTTGAAAAGAAATCATATCATGAGAGTTTACCCCTTAGGAATAGGTATCTTCTCAGGCATTTTTAAGGTGTCCAAGTCTCTCTACACATATTAGCTATTACATAAATATTGAATGCTTTCTATATAACAGGTGCCATGTGAATTGCTTTACTAAACAACCTTGTAATGAAGGCACGGTCATTGTCCTTTTCTCTCAGATGAGGAAGCTGAAGCTTAAGGAGATTGGGTAGCAGAGGTGGGATATTAAACCAGGCCTGGTTGTCTGTGATCTTGCCCTACTGATTCATTCTAAACTGAATGTATTGCCTGTTTTACATGTCTGATTAGAAACTTCTCAGTGAGACTTGTTGAAAAGCTCCAAAGAAGTTGCTAAGAACTTTCATAAAAATGCCATGTAAGTTTCAGTTCCTATGCAACTATGTTCATGAATCATCATCCAGATTCAAGTCTCCTTTTAAAATTCTCTTTCTTTGTTACTCTACAACATCAAAACAATTGCCAAATTCTATTGTTTAATATCCGTCCTCTGCACAAGACAGAGTTTGTGTCTTATGAAGCAGGTACTATTTTGTGAAAGTAGACACATTTTGGTTTGATTGTATTTCTTGTGTTTAGAAAACTCCTTTCCCTAGAGGAGTTACTCAATAAACATTTGTTAATGCAGTGACATTTTTCTTGCACATTTCCTCTTTTCAACTTCTACTGGTACCAAAACAGAGCCTTCTTTCACCTGGGCTGTTAAGTACAGTCACCTTCCCTTGGCTGACTTTTCAATGTTCCTGTTTCCTCTAATCTGCCAAGTATATTCTTGCCCTAGGGCCTTTGCACTCACAGCTTGGTGGGACCACTTTTCTCCCAGAGAGCCACATTGCTTACTCCCACACCTCTCCTGGATCTCTGCCTAAAAATTCTCCTATTAGTGAGAATAGTTATTTAAAATAGCAGTCCCTCCCCACCCATGGCTCCCTATATGATTGTTGAAATTTCTTCCTCTGTTTATGGCCCAGCTTACTTCCTTAGGGATAGTTTAGGGTGAATCCAGTGGGACTGTAGTACACATGATTGTGGATGGAGGGTGGGTGGGGGAGAATTATATAAGGCTTGGGAGACAATCTTGAGAACGTAACTTATACTGTGAATGAGATGAGGAGCTATTGAAAGAGAGATGTGAATGAGGAGGTTGATTAGAAGGGTTTTTACTGGGGGCGCCTGGGTGGCGCAGTCGGTTAAGCGTCCGACTTCAGCCAGGTCACGATCTCGTGGTCCGGGAGTTCGAGCCCCGCGTCAGGCTCTGGGCTGATGGCTCGGAGCCTGGAGCCTGTTTCCGATTCTGTGTCTCCCTCTCTCTCTGCCCCTCCCCCGTTCATGCTCTGTCTCTCTCTGTCCCATAAATAAATAAAAACGTTGAAAAAAAATTAAAAAAAAAAAAGAAGGGTTTTTACTACTCCAGGTGAGCGAGACAAACAGAGAGAATGATGTGTTGGAACTGGGTGTTAACAGAGGGAAAATTGGATAAAATTTGCCAGTGAAATTGATGTAGGGTGTGAGAGAAAGAGAAAACTCAAGAATTACCTTAAGAATTATGGCTTGAGAAGTTGGAACGGTGGAATTTTCATTTAATCTATTGAGAAACACTTTAGGGGAACAGTTTTTAATGGGAAGATCAAGATTTCAATTTAGGACATGTTAAGTTTGATAAATCTATTTGATATTCAAGTAGAAGGTGATAGATAACCAAATAGAGGGGTCAAATAGGCAGTTGCATATAAAATTCTGGCATTTAGAGAATAAATCCAGACTTGGGATATAAATGTAAAAGTTGTCAGTGTGTATGTGATGTGTAAACCCATCAGACTGGGTGAGACCAGTAGAGTAAGGACGAATAGAGAAGAGGTCTAGCACTGAGCCCTAAGACACTCCAACACTTAGATGAGGAGAATTCAGCAAAGGAGATACAAAGAGGAACCAATGTGACGGGAAGACAACCAAGAAAGTGAGCTGCCCCAGGAGGGACAAGAACAGATGTTGTTTCAAGGATGAAGGAGAGGTTTACTGGATCAGTGTTTCTTGTGAGTCATGTAAGGTGAGGATTCAGAAATGACTATTGGAATTAGAAACAGAGACCATTTCCAACCTTTAAAAGACCAATTTTGATGGAGGTAACAAAAGCTTGGGTTCAAAGGGGAAGGTGATAGGAAGTACTCCAAGAGAAGAAAATGACATGTGCAAGAGGATGGGAGTGTGAGGCACTTTTAGGAGACAATAAGTACCTTCTTTTCTAAATAAGAATTAATGGGTTATTCCTGGCCATTGAAGGCTCATTACCTGGCTTAGGTAGTTGGGATGTATATATATGTATGTATGAATGAATGAATGTGTGTATGTGTTGTGTGTGTGTGTGTGTGTGTGTGTGTGTGTGTGTGTGTGTGAATATGGACCATCCCAAATTTAAGAGCAGAACAATAACATGTCCAAAACTATGCTTTAAAGAAATTAAAGTGACATCAGTATCACTAATGAATTTAGGAGACATAATGATCTCTAAGGCAATAGGGTACTGAATTTAAAAAAGTAAAGGTAAAATTTAGCTTAACTTGGCATTTGTAATTGTTTCTTTAGATTTTTAACCACACAAGTAGAATTGACAGAAAACAGTCTTGAATAACATGGGTAGTGAAATAAGAATTGAAAGTAAATATTTTAAGGATGGAATTTTTAAAAATCAGATCAAAGGGGCGCCTGGGTGGCTCAGTCGGTTAAGCTTCTGACTTCGGCTCAGGTCATGATCTCGCGGTTCGTGAGTTCGAGCCCTGCGTTGGGCTCTGTGCTGACAGCTCAGAACCTGGAGCCTATTTCAGATTCTGTGTCTCCCTCTCTCTCTCACTGACCCTCCCCCGTTCATGCTCTCTCTCTGTCTCAAAAAAAATAAAACGTTAAAAAAAATTTTTAAAAATCAGATCAAAGACTTAGATTTAATGTTTGTGCCTTTTACAAAATCTCAGAAATATATAGAAACTATTCTTTTGAAATTCTTGAGAAAATCCTTCATACTTGATAGCTAATATGTTTATTAACTTATGCAATATGAAAGTAGATGTTTAACTACAAAACGGTTTCTTATACGGGCTGGTAAAATTGCTATGAGGTATCCATTCATTAAACTATATTTGTGTTTGCATTTTCATGGTCCATAAAGAACCAATGTAAAACAGATTTTTAACAGTCCTTGTACATTTGACACAGCTGTCATGAAGCTAATGCAGTAATTGTGTATTCATATATAATCAGTGATGTCATTGCTTCATGTATATATTAATTTTTGCTAAATTATGCCCAGAAATTGAGATTATAAACTGATTTTCTAGGATCATGATAATAGTGAATGGAACATTGACTTACTCTCAGGGAGACTAGATCTGGTTAGCAATTCTTGGTCTCAGTTTCCTTATATAAGAAAAATAATATTTACTCTGTCTGCTTTATAAGGCAGAAAGAAACATCAAAGGCAAAATAATGATAGATCCTCTTGCAATGTGTCATTAATATTTTTTAATATTTTATTACTATTTTACATTTCATAATATATATTACATAATAAAAATTAATTTTAATTAATATTTTTCAGTATTATAAATTGTCCCAAGAATGTGTATATTAAAGTGTGAATATGTATGTGTATGCTTAAAAAAGAAACTTGAGTGGCACAAGAAAGGTATTTTGGTATTTCATTTTAATTTATTGTTTCAGCAGATGTATTTGATATTGCTGAAGTATTTGATAAACTGTCTTATTACAACCAAATTCAGAGGTCAAGTGTCATTTAGCTATAGAAAACAAGCTTCATTTTCTAAAAGAGAAACAACTGATCTTCTTTCAAATGACTAATAATAAATACATGTTATTTTTTCTCATACATTTGCCAGAGATTTTTCCCACCCTATGTGTCATAATTTAAATTCTGTAATTTCTGCCGTATTTGGGTCCAGATCTTCACTCCCTCAAAAACTTATAATGTCTATTGTTTATTTGCTGATCTGTCTCACATCTTCCTTCCCTCCTTTGTGCTTGAGCTCCACTCACTTGTTCTTGATTCATATTATCAAATAAGGAAAATCATTTTCCAATTTGCCCACTACTTTATGTATCTATCCTTAACATACTGTAGACACGTTGGAAGAGAATTTATCATTTTGGCCCATGATGGGTGCTCTTTTCCCAGAAGACATATGAATACAGCTACTTTAAAGAGAAAAAGTCACGAAAAAGACCATCTATCTTTGGGAAGAAATAAAGTACAGTGTTATTTTTTGTGTTAGAAAATAATTCTCTAAGAGTCTTTTGCATCTTCTGCATGTCTTATGAGCCTTGGAAAATAGCATAGTGCTTCCATCTTGAGTAAAAGGCTGATGTGTTTACTACTTATTATAAAAGACCCAGGTTCCTTGAACTAAAGATTTATCTCCTATAATGCAAACCACTGCATATGTGCATGTGACCTGGCCCCATTTTTACCACACTCTGGAAATTTTGGCTCAAGGAAACTGCACAAATATGCTACATATTTGTATGTATGTATATATGCTCACTACTTGTGTGTTATAGACTACATGTTTGTATTCCCTAAAAATTAATATGTTGAAACCTAATCCCCAGTGTGATGGTACTTGGAGATGGGACCTTTAGAAAGGTAGAGATCTCATAAATGGAACTAATGGAACTAGACCCCCAGAGAGCCCACTCATGCTTTCTATGTGAAGACCCAAAAAGAAGAGAGCCACCTATGAAACAGGAAGCGAGGCCCCACCACACACTGACTCTGCTTTGATCTTGAACATTGTAGCCTCCGGAACTGTAAGAAATAAATTTCTATTGTTTATAAGCCTTCAAGTTTATGGTATTTTTGTTATGGCAGCCTTAACTATGACTAAGGACTTAGAAACTCTGTGATGAGTAATAAAGTCTTTTGTCTCTCAAACTATGGCAAGTTACCTTACAATTAGAATAAAACCTCACAGCCTTCAGAGTTTTGGGCAGTTCTGGTGATGAAGATGGCAAATAGAGACATGGCTTTCTGGAATAAGAAGGATGAGGATCATGTGGGCCAATTAATTAGGTATTACAAATCCATAGGAATCGTAGCAAATGTTTTGGCCAAGTTAAATGGTCAACTGGGCAATAAATACAATACTTTACTGGCTGTTAATGAGAAAGATGATTGCAGACTACATTTCATCTTGGTTGTTGTTACATCTCTGGGTAGGAAGAATTCTGTGTTTATACGGTAGACCGTCTCAATTCTTCCCTATTGTAACATATAGTTCAAAGATTTTTCATGGGTAGGCAGAAGGTTCTGCCCCTGTCATGATCAATTTTATGTGTCAATTGAGCTAGGCCATGGCATCCAGTTTTTGGTCAACTACCAGTCCAGATGTTGTAGTGGAGGTATTTTTTTTAGATGTGATTAACATTTAAATCAGTAGACTTTGAGTAAAGCAAACTACCCTCTATAATATAGGTGAGTCTCATCCAGTCAGTTGAAGGCTATAAAAGAAGAGACTGAGGCCCTCCAAGGAAGAAGGAGTTCAGCTTCCACCTACCTATGGATTGAATAATTCAATGTTGAGGCAACTGGGTGGCTCAGTTGGTTAAGTGTTCAACTCTTGATTACAGCTCAGGTCATGATCCCAGTTTGTGAGATCAAGTCCTGCATTGGGCTCTGCACTAACAGCATCGAGGCTTCTTGGGATTCTCTCTCTCTCCCTCTCTTTCTGCCCCTCCCCTGCACTGTCTCTCTCTCTCTCTTTCTCTCTCTTTCTAAAAAATAAATAAAAACATTAAAAAAGAGACTGCAATGTCATCTCCTCCCTACGTCTCTAACCTATCTACATGCCCTGCAGATTTCAGACTTGCCATCCTTCACAATTGCAAGAGCCAATTCCTTAAAATAACCCCCTTACACCCACACACACACCCCCAACACTCGTTGGTTCTGCTTCTCTGGAGAACCCTGACTAATACAGCACCTTCCAGACAAGTTAGAAGACATGCACCTAAACTGAATGCAACAGGAGGGAAATTTGTGACGTCTATTGTCAGAAGCCTGGCAAATCATTATAACTACTTGAGTCACCTGGAGGACAAGGGGCAGGCATGTAATGCTTGTCAAGGAAGACTGGAAAGAGATGGGTTAGCTCTGTTATTATAACACAGTGCATCATGCCAAATTTAGATCCATTCAGAGATAATAGTCTTTGTTTTGTTTTGTTTTGTTTTGTTTTGTTTTGTTTGCACTGGGCTGTGGTTGCTATAAGGAAGTTCAGTGTTCTCAGTAATACTTCTATGAGATAGGTAAGTTCTCATGAAAATTTATAAGGCAATTGAGTGGTAATTGGCTTCTTACTGCATTGGATTGGATTTGTAGGGCTGGTGAAAGTGAACCACTGGAATATGAATACCCAATCCAAAAGAATTTAGGTAAATTCTTGTGGTCAGACCTGCCACCCTATAAACTTCCCTTATTTCTTATGTTAAAACTGGTGAGAACTTGAGAGATGTTATCATGACAATGTAGCAACAAAAGCCCTGGTTTAAGGTGGACTCCTTAACAAGAGGTGCTGCTGTTTGATTCAAGCCCAAGTCAGCCAAATGGCACAAACCAGCAGCCTTAGCCAGAAAGCAACATGGCTGTGGCTGTTTAGTCAAGAGGTTCTCAAACCCGTAGTAGCTGGTGTCAGTAATGATGTCCTTGCTGCTCAATATAGGACTTTGGAAGGAATAAAATATTAGATGTTTGTCTGATGGATCTGTGAGTAGCTGCTGTACTACTTGAGACAGAATACAAATATGCCTTGCTTGCTAGTGCAAAGCTGCTTTCTGCTTCCACATCCCCTGGTCCCTTGCCTTTTCCTTTACCTGATCTTAGCTACTATAGGAGAAAGATGACCAGAGGTCTCCCTATCCCTAAAAGGTTTCAGAGGCAATATGCACCTGTGTGAGTATGCTGGGAAGCTTTAGAAATGGGAGGGACTCAAACTTTTATGGATCTGTTGAAGTCAGGAAATCAAGTCTGCATCCTATCCTGTTTCATGTCAAGAGGGGCATCTGAATTCAACCTATGGGATCTGAGCAAGTTCTACAGTGGTGATAGGAAACTAATGTGACCTCATGGAACATGCCCTATTCAGCCAACTCAGCATTCTTATTACTGTAGATTCATATGTGAATGCATAGTAGTAATTAATGTGCTATATGCTTGTATATCCATATACCATAAATGTCAGAAAGGAGTCCTTCAATCAGTAAGAACTGCATATACAGAAATTTTAATACCTTTGGGGCCCCACCACTTAGTCATCCCTTTGAGCTAAATGTTTCTGTGGCTGATTATTTTGCTGATTTTTGCCTCTGGCAATGGGTGACGATCTTTATCCAGAAGCATCCTGTGGGCTGTATTTATATTTGTCACTTCCATGGTGCGGCTATCAGGTAAACTTCTTCCAGAGAGCAGCTATTAGCTTGCTGCTATGGTCTTATAGAAATTGAATGCTAATCCATAAAGCCTTATGACCCTCTGGTCTAATAGTCTCACTTTGGGATGGGTAAACTAGATTCTGACTAACAAAGTGGGAAGAGCTCAATATACCTCTCTTGTCAAATGGAAATGGAATAGCCAGAAATATAGCTGGTCTGGCTGCAGTGGCATCTCAGCTTTATGTTAAAAAGTAATGACCATTCCTTTAGGAGAAAACTTACTTCTAATCTGGTAGTAATGCTGTTGGCTTAATGTGGCCCTCAATTCACAGAGGTTCCCCTAAATGCCCGAATTTGGCTCACCAATACTTAAGCTTAAGCAGTATAATTTAACTGACTTATTTAAAAATTGGCTTAAATGTATTCGGATTTTACCTCTTACCTCCTCCTCCTCCTCTACATATCTGTAAAGCAGTTTGATCACTGAATGTGGCTGTCCATTGAAGGGTATTATTTTCTCTTGCACACTTCCTGGGTTGAATTGTATCCCCTACATTCAATGACTGGTGTCTTTAAAAGAGAAAGGAAAGGATATTTGGCCACAGAAAGACACAGAGGGCAGCTGGCCATGTGACGATGGAGGCAGAGATTGGAGTTATGTCACTACCAGCCAAGGAATGCCAGGAGCCAATAGAAGCTGAAAGAGGAAGAAAGGTTTCCCCCTAGATACTTCAGAGGGAGCATGACCCTGCTGACATTTGATTTCAGACTTTTTATCTCCAGAACCATGAAAGAATACATTTCTACTCTTCTAACCCACCACGTTTGTGATCACTTGGAATGGTAGCTTTAGAAAACTAATACACTGGGTAATGAGCAGGTTGAAAGATAGAAGGTTCTATATGCCAATTGTGAAAATTTGGGATTTCAACCTGATCTTCCCTGGACATGATGCTTTTTCCCATCCTTACTTACATTCCCAGGTTGGCTTGATTGATATACTTTCCAGAGACAGCTTAGTCAAAAGGGAGGCTAGTGTATTCAAACTTACTGTTGGTTCAGCCATTTGCATTGTTCTGTGGGACTGACATGGTCTTCAGTCATAAAAAGAATGACTACTTGGTTAAGTATACCTGCTGGCTGAGTTCTTTTCCAGAGGTCCATGAGGGACAAAGCAGGGGACACAATGGGTCTGTGTAAGTTCTACAGGAATGGTCTTATTTCTCTTGGGCCTGATCTAAGTATGATTAGGGAATAGTTGGAAAAAGGTAAAGTTATAGCTACTGGAAAAGGGGCACATCAATTTTGCCACAGTAGAGGGAGAATAACTTTGGCACTGAAATGGAGTTTCTTAGACTTTGGCACTAAAGATCTTTTTTGCTTTTAGAGTCAGCCCTGGGGATTTTTTCATGGAGAAACAGCCTGTCATGGCAAATGGTTGCAACAATACTTAACTTACTGGTGAGGTTGCCATCTTCTGCCAGACAGCTCTGACTACAATTTGATCATCATTCCCCTTACTGTTACTAAGAAGCTGATTGGAAATAGAAAGGGGTAGCCTCAGTTCCCACACCTTCCATGCAAAACATTTATCACCATCTCTGAATGTCTGCCCCAGCCCCACTCCTATGGCTGTTGTTCAGACATTCTGTGGGGCACGCAAATGCCACCCGGCTGGTGATGAACGGCAAAAGGATTGATTGGACTGACTGCCTTTATACAATCTCTCCAGACAAAAGGACTGGAGTCAATTATTGGAACTGAACTGAGGTCCATCTTAGCTATCAGGCCTCATTGGAGGCACTATCAATGTGTGGTTCCCCAAATGATGTCGGGCTTAACAATTGGCAATATTTTCTTTCTAGGGGTACCATATGTGTCTCCAGGACTGAAATTTTTGTGTGGAAGTCAGGCATTAATTTTTCTCCTTCCTGAATACACAGCTAATTATAACTTTGAGGTTGTCATCTGAGACCTTCTAGTATTTAAGGAAGCCTCATCAGTAGATCAGGTAGTTTTCAGATGACTGTGGAGTTCTTGCCAAAATGAAGCTATCGTCACTTTCTCTGGGGAGCTTCCTGGATAGAGAACTGACTCATTATTTACATATGCTCTGTTGGCAGTTATCCCTGTGATGTAAGTCATCTGGTTAGAAAAAGTACTGAGATTATATGTGATTTCATACAGTATTTCTCTTTCTCTGTTGGACTTCTTTCATTTAGGATAGTGTCCTCAAAGTCCATCCATGTTGTTATAAATGGCAAGATTTACTTCTTTCTCATGGCTGAGTAACTTCATAAATATATACATTCACATATACATATATATAAAGAATATGTTGTATATATATATTAATAATGTATATATTATATATTTTTAATGTTACATAAATGTAATTATCTATAATGATGTTATATTAATATTATAATATTTTATATATAACATGTACTATATATATATATATATATATATATATATGTACCATATCTTTATCCATTCAGACATTGATAGATGCTTACATTGTTCCTTATCTTGGCTATTATGGATAACCTTGTAATAAATATGGGAGTGCAGACATCTCTTTGAAATAGTGATATCATTTCCTCCTTTGGATATAGACCCAGAAGTGGGATCACTGGATCATATGGTAGTTCTAATTTGCTCTTATCCTGTGATAGCAGCTCTAATTGAATGTTATGTGGAACAAATTGAATGGGTTTTGTTCCACCTTCTGTAGGTCAGATTAATCAGAGTGGCCAATGGAATGAATACTCATGAAAGAATTCGCCAGAAGTCAAAATGATGTAGAAGTGGGGGGTAGATATTATTGGGAGACAATATGGTTGTCTCATGTTCCTGAACATCTTGTGAGCAGAGGCACTGACTGATCATTGTGCCGGACTATGTTTACAGAAATGTTTGTACAGGCACAGCCTTGGAAGACAGAGATAGTGTCTCCCTCTGGAGCAGAGGACAGGCTAGCTTATTGCTCAAGGTAGAAGGTTTGGGTTCCCTAAGTTCCAGCTTCTCTCTTGCATTGCATCCCACAGTGTGTGTGGTTGTTATGCAGCATTCCTGTCACCCTGTGGAGATTGGGACCCTAATAACTGCTATGAAATATGCCAATGCTAGTGCCTCTTGTAGTTCCTTGACTAATCAAGTCTTTGTTGCTGACCCAAAAGGCTCAAGTCTTCTGCCAGCACCCAGGAAACTTCAGCAGGCTAAGTTGTTAGCTTACTAGCAGGGTAAACTCTCACACTCTTCACAATACTTGACAATTGGAGGAAAATTCCTCAGCATCCAGACTCTCATCTATTATCATCTCCCTTCTGCCTAAAGGGATTTATATGTACATACAATGTATAAAATAATACTGATTATTAAATAATAAAATCATTTGTGTAATAGAAATTACATTATTTATCATATAATAACATTATACAATTTAAATAATTTTTCAGTGCAGGTCTACTGTTAAGCTTTTCACATCTGGAAATGTCTTTATTTTATCCTTTTTGGAAATTATTTTTAGGAAGTATACAATTTTGGTTGACACTTTTTTTCTTTTAATACTTTAAAGGCACTACTCTTTTGTTTTCTGTCTTGCCCTGTTCTTGTTATGGAATCATGCTGGAACGCAGGTGGAAAAACCAAGCGGCACTCGGAGACCTTGGTGGATTGGAGATTTAGTTAACACTGGTGGGCTCAGAGGAGACCATTTCTCCAAATATCTGAGCCCCAAATGCGAGCAGGAAGGGTAATTTATAGTTATCAGCCTCCATATTTGTGAGGGGGGGTGGTTTTCATGGGCGCAGCAAACAAAGGAAGAAGAACCTGGAGGAGGGGTCTCTAAGCTAGAGACCAGAGTTTGTTTTAGTCCAATCAGCCATCTTTGGTGTACTTTATCCACTTCTCCAACATTCCCCCCATTGATGCCTTTTAAAAAAAACTTTTAGTAGGCATCACCTTTCAGTTTTACAGGTTGGTACTCTCAGAAAGCTAAGATATGTGCAGTAGTTTGGCAAGCAACAGCGTTTTCAATAAAACATACCACGGCATTCAGTATACAGGGGCCGATGGATACAAGCAAAATTATGGAGAGGAGGGGCCCTTCCATGGCAGGAAGCCAGAATGCCCAATCTGTGAGATCCCATCCTTTCCATTTATTGATATTTTCCTGTTTTCTATGTTGAATTCTTTCCTTGAGTTCCTTAACCTTAGTTGTAACTATTCCTGACTGTTTATGAAATAGCAACATTCCTCCCCCAGAAAGATGCAAGTCCCTCCTTTTTCTGAAGTGAGGAGGTCGAGGGCTCGCCTATTTTGGGGGGTCACTGCCGCCAGAGTGTTTATTTGGCTTTGTAAGGTTACCAGAGAATCTGCCACCTGTTCCATGTCTTCATTTAGCTCTTGAGATAGTCTATGGTATAGTCCTACGGATGAATCTATTCTCCCTATTCTGGTTCCTATTCCTGTCACAATTCCTGCTCCTATCAGAATGGGTAGAAGGACTGCCCGTTTAGCCTGGGACTTGGGGCTAAAGGCTGTTAGGAGCTGATCTTCAGTGTATATGGATATAGGATATCTTCCTAACCCCAGAGATATCCAGTTGGCCTGTAAGCATCAGTAGGCCAAATTAGAACATAGATAGAACACCTCAGGGGTTGAACATAGCATTATATTTCTCTTTAAGGTTATATTTTTTCCGTATAGAGAGGTACCATTCATACCTTCAGGGACTGTACAGATTAGATTGTTGGCATTTGTGAGAAGGATCCCAGTGGCCACGGGTCCAATTAAGACAGAAGTGTTGGTTTTCAGATTTTCAGGAACTTCCCAGGTCAAAGGGATAGGAGTGGCTAAGTAAACCCTCCGGCTGAGGGGCAAGCACATCCAGCAGGTTTGGGTGTGATTATCTATTTTATGGAAGACTTGTAGAGTAGTGTTGGCCCAACGCTGGAGTGGGGAATTGGTAAGCATATGATTGAGGGCTGAAAGGTTCAAACCTTGGTAGGCTGCCAGGGGAGTGGTTGCCTTTATGGCTTGTATTACCCTATCCTGGGTATCCTTTATAGCTTTTTGAAGGGCCCTGTCTTGCACCCTTCCTCCGTCTGAGATCCCCCATTGAGGAAGGTAAGTGTAGCAAGATTCCCTCTCTGGAGGCCCTTGTTTTGACGTGGGTTCCTGACATTTTGGGTTAACTCTATGGTCCATGGAGTTAGTCCTTGGAGCACCGGGTGACTGACAGAGAGTGGGTGTTTTTCCCTTGTAGCAATCTTTGTGGAGGGAGGTGAAGGCACTGAACACCCTTGACCCCCTTATTGTCATATAACAATCCTGGGGGCAAAGTGGGTAAGTGGCAGTTGTGAGGGTGAGAGAGATTATCATAATATACAGGCAATACTTAATAATCCTCCCATCCAGAGGAGGTATGTGAGACCCAGCATGCATCTTTTGTCCCATGTCCAGCTTGTTGGTGCAATCTCTATCAGCCCAACAATAAGAAGTAAGATCAGGGCTATGATACCAGTGAGGGGCAAGGGCTGGCAGAGTTGCATCCAAACCCCTGAGATCGGTCCACATGTAGATTCCTCAAAATTTAAAGGCAATCATAATGAGAATTTAACATCCATAACGGTGCATTACTGAAACATAGTTGTTCTCTCTAACCACCCCCCTTTCCAGAGATAGACAAATTGAGACCAATGCATTTGTAGAACAAATCCAGTCTTAATCTGGCCTAATTATTTACATAAGCTCAGCAAGAATAGAGATTGATCATGATGATCTTTTAAAGTTTGTTTTGTTAGAACCTTTTATAAGGAATCTCCGGGTTGAACTTTTAGTAGCCTCTCCAGGCCAGAAGCCAAGCCAAATACTTGCCATCAGACAGGTCTGCAATACCTGTAGAATTGGGCGAATTCCTCTTCATGAGGTCCCCAAGATATCCTGAGGTTCCTGCACCTGCCAGGAAGTGACCTTCTTTACTTACCTGGTAAGGTTGCTGGGAACTCTGTAAGCAAGGCACCAGGCCAACATTTCCAAGGGGCTTTATGGCTCCATGTTTTATAAAGCCAACCCTAATTCCTTAAAGCTGCCTGGTAATATCTGAGTCTATGAATGTCGCCCTCAAATATGACATTCCAGTCAAAGCCTTGGTAAACTAACCAGTATTTCCAAATGGTGACCTGTTATAAGATGAACAGATTCTTACTGAACTTACGCAAGCAATTGTAATTGCCATGAAAGAAAGAATACTCATTGAGAGTTTTGAATTTCAGAGGAATTATGTAGAGAGAAAAGATAAATGCTTCAGTGTACAAATGCACACTTTATGACATTTTTGTATATCATAGATACCTTAAGAGAAATTTTCCTTACTCTGGAAGAGGAAACATTAGGGAACCAGCAATATTTTCAACAAGAATCACAAAACTATAACCTTTCTCAGTTCATTTAATCCCATGTTCCTAATTCTTGTTCAATGTGAATGCGGCTTTTTAGTTCTGGAAATGTTTATCCATTTTAGTATTAATCTTAAAGATGTTGAATACCTGTATTTATCCCCAAAGCCCTTTTTATAAATCTCCTTGGTTTTGTGAGAGAATAAGAACAATTATAAATGGCAAAATCTCAGAAATAGACATCGTTAAAGATCTGATGAGAGTTCATTATGATGCAATTGACAAAGAAATTTGATTATTTCTGTGACACATAACATCTCAAGTAATCAGAAATAGGTGATGACCTTATATCAAAACATTAAAATTTTAGGAATTGCATATATTTGGGCAGTTACAACATTTACCTGTGCAATACAATCTAAGGTTTACCATTGTATGACAGAGCTTTTCCAAGTAACTTAACATCCCAAATAAAAGGGCCTAATTGGTCAAGGAGACTTCATTTACCATTTAAATCCTGAGAAGTTTGTTAAAACCCCAGAAGTCATAAGTGCATCCTAAATAGGATTACAGATCTTACAAATCTTACAATTTTATATATTCAACCAAAGTGGCAATAAAAGATCCCAAAGGTGAATGTATAGCATTATACAGTTGTTATCAAAACCTAGCTCCTTTAACATTCAGAAGTTTTAACTAAGTAATCAAAGACCTGATAGAGATGAGACCTAAAACTTTGATCTTCCCGGAGGATAAACCTTTGTTTGTATTGTCTTACAAAAGCAGATCAATAGTTCAAGAAAACTTTTTCATTTGAGCAGAGAGAAAAGCAGGATTTCAACCTTATACCAGTGTACTTCTAAAATTCCATTCATCTCAACCTTCTATAACTTTCTTTTGCTTCTAAATTTTATCCCAAAGCCATTTCTTTCCAAATAACCAATCTCATTCAGGACAAAATTACTTTCTCTTACCCTCAATGAAACTGTATTTCCATTCCTTATATCTTTCTTATATACCTCCTATTTTCCTACATCCAGAGTTGCTTTCTTTATTTTCATTAGTCTTAAGTACATTTAGCAGAATTTTAACTCTTCGGAAACCTTAGTCTCCAACTGAGGACTTAGTAACAAATTGAGAGGTGTTAACATCAGAATTTTTTTAGATGGTAAATTCGTGAACCAATAAAGTACAAAGCATGTTTTCCAATAGGTCTGAATAGCCTTAATTTCTCAGCAATAAGAAGTTAAAAACACAAACCTATGTTCAATAATCAAAGCTTTAGCATTGCATCCTATTTGGAAAGTTTCAGGTTACCAACGACCTTGAAAGTTATCTTAACAATTACCCATGAAAACTTTGACACAGAAAAAATGAACTATCATCAACAAATTGCAACAGAGATGACATGAGCTTATTTGACCTTTGCTGATAACTTTAAAGACAGGTCCAATAAACTTAAATTAGTTTAAACATCAAATATATTTCACCTGCATCCATCTAAAAGTCAATTTTTCCCCACTGTCAATTTTCATTTGGGGCACCAGTGGAGATATCTGAAATGGGTGGTCCAAGGGGGGGGTGCACTTTACTCCTTGACTTGGAGAGTGGGAGGAGGAACCAATGGTATCTGAGACACTGAGGGTGGTATAGGTCCACACCCAAATTGGTGCAGAAACATGAGGGGGAGGGGAGCGCAGAAGCAGCAACTGCTTGGGAATATTCCTTAAAGACCCTGTCCTGAGGTAGAGTAACCACAGTTGGCTCCAATTATAGCTGTTAACCTGGGAAATGAGGGAGAATCCCTCATGTCTATTAAGCAGAGGAACAGGGAGAGAGACTCAGTGTCCCCTTCTAGTCTGGTTCTATCTCGGCTTGACCAATAAGGTCCCCTTCTTGAGGTTACTCCTGATTTCCGCTGGGTTTTTGGGACTTTCTCTGGTTGGGACACTTATTCTTTTTAATGTCCTTTCCCATTGCAGTAGGTTCATTGACCCCTTGCTAAGGTGGTTCTGGGCCTCCCCCCTTGCTGCTGGGCATATTTATGGCCTTCTTAGACTGCTCTGATCCCCCTGAGAGCCTTTTGATATCAGTGGATGTGGACCGGCATCTGGAAAGCACCTGTGCCTGGCCGAGGGTGCAATCTGGCTTCTGGGCCTTGTTGGGGAGGGTTCTCTGGCCTGGAAGGGGAGGAGAAATGGGCAACCAGCGCTGGCAGTGGGGGGGGGGGTCAGCAGTGAGTCCATGGGGGGAGGAGTTTCAAGCTCAGGGGAGGAGGGAGGGATCCTAAAGAGTCATGAAGAAGGGAACATTAGGGGAGCGGTGGGTCACTTCTTTGGCTCCCTGGGTGAGTCTCTGGATAAAGCAGCTAAAACCTTTGCCTGGCTCTTGTGGCTCTGTCCCAACCCCACAATGCTCCCATGAGGTTGAGTCACACAGACAGAGGGACAGGGACACCCCTTCCAATGAGGAGACCAGCCAGATGCCCGCCTGGCCGTGTCCTGAAGGAACCCAGGTGATGCTCAGCCCCACAGGTCCCAGCCCTGCGACCCACGATCAGAAACCATTCTGATATCACCACAGACCAAGCACCATCCACCATGGAATCAGAGATGGGCCCACTCAGACTCTGTGGCCCCCTGAGGACATCAAGAGCGCCTGCCTGTGGAGCCACAGAATCAAACTTGGCAGGCAAGCCAGACCAAGTTACACATTCACATTCACATACACACCAGAGGTTATTATATTCCCTACCATAGAATCCCTACCTATGAGACTTCTGAAGTCTCAGGGAGTGATCAGGTCCCCCTTCCACTCTTGCAAGTGGGCCTGACTAGATTGGGCCCCAGCCTTACCAGTTCTGATGTAAGGTCCAGGTCCTCTCCTGCCAAATCTCCTCGAGTCCAGTGGGAACAGAGAAGCAGGGCCAGCCTGAAGGGGACAGAGAGGGAGACTGCCGAAATTTAGGCAGGACGCACACTCTCCCTTGTGGTCCCTCATTCCCTCACCGCAGTTCTCCCAAACTGGTGGCAACAATGGGCCAGGGTGGTTGGATTTCCCCGGTCAGGGAACCAAATTTGTTATGGAATCAGGCTGGAACACTGGCAGAAAAACCAAGCAGCACTTGGAGAACTTGGTGGCTTGGAGATTTATTTAACACCGGCAGGCTCAGAGGAGACCGTTTCTCCAAAGATCTGAGCCCCAAATGTGAGTGGGAAGGGTAATTTATAGTTATCAGCCTCCATATTTGTGGGAACAGGGGAGAGGTTTTCATATGTGCAGCAAAGGAAGAACCCAGAGGAGGGGTCTCTAAGCTAGAGACCAGAGTTTGTTTTAGTCCAATCAGCCGTCTTTGGTGTACTTTATCCACTTCTCCAACATTGTGACATGAAATGTTTGGTTATTTGTTCCTGTGTAAATGATATGTCCTTTTATCCCTCTGGCTGCTTGTCAGATTTTTTTTTTTTTATGTTTACTTATTTATTTTGAAAGAGAGAGATAGAGAGTGAGCAGGGGAGGGGCAGAGAGAGAGGGAGAGAGAGAATCCCAAGCAGGTTCTGCAGCTGTCAGCACGGAGCCTGACACGGGGCTTGAACTCACAAACCATGACATCATGACCTGAGCCAAAACCAAGAGTCAGATGCTTAACCAACTGAGCCACCCAGGTGCCCCTCAGACTTCCTTTTATGTCTTTTTAAAAGCAGTTTGAGTTTTATATGCCTTGGTATAGTTTTCTTAACATTTTGGGTTATAATAATTTATGTCTTAATATACTATCATCTGTCATCTCTATTATTTTTTGAGTGTGTGTCTATTGATACAGGTTTTTTTTTTTTTTTCCCTCATTAAGGGTTGTGTTTTCCTGATTCTAATCATGGCTAGTAATTTTTGAATTGATGGCAGACACAGAATTTTACCTTGTTGGAAGTTTTGAGTTTTGATCTGGGATCAAAACCTAGTTAGGTTAGGTGGGAGGAATTTTAGAGACTTTTTTTAGAGACTTTTTTTCTTCCTTATTTTTTCATTCTTTTTAAAGGCGGGACCAAAAGCAACCTTTATTCTAAAGTTAATTTTGCTGTGCCGTTTAAGTACTTTACCTGATGCCCTGTGAATTACAAAGCTTTCCCAATCTGACTAGTGAGAATATAAATCATTCCTGGCTTTGTATGAGCTCGAGGGATTGTTCTTTTTTGTGGTTCTTTCCCTGGCCTTAGGTGGTTTCCTCGTGTACATATGCTCTTCAGAGACTCCTTTGTGGCTTTCTCTCTCTCTCTGTGTGTAACTCACCCTTCCAGTACTAAGCTATGCAAATGCCAGCTTGGCCTATTCTGAACTCCAGACGCTGTCTACTCCTCTCAGAGTCTTTGGATCTGTCTGGATTTCCGCCTTGTAGGCTGCCACTCAAAACTCTGCAGTCAATGGCTGGAGTAATCGAGTATTGGTTTCAATTGCTTCTTCTCCTTTTTTAATGTTTATTTATTTTTGAGAGAGACAGAATGTGAGTGGGGAATGGGTGGAGGGAGGAGGGAGACACAGGATCCAAAGCAGGCTACAGTCTCTGAGCTGTCAGCACAGAGCCCACTGTGGGGCTTGAACTCACGGACCACGAGATCATGACCTGAGGCGAAGTCAGATGCTTAACCGACTGAGCCACCCAGGCTAACCCAGATTTTCTTCTTCTTTTTCACTGATCACTGTCTTGCACTGCTTAAAAAATATTTGCTTCTTATATTTTGTCCAGTTCTTTCACTGTTTCTGGCAGGAGGGAAAAATCTGCTCCCTGTTAATCTATCTTGGCTAGAAGAAGTAGTAAAATAACTTAAAATCATGTATTAAGCATTTTCTGTTCCTTAAAAGTTGCTTTCTGGCTTTTTAGCCACTGAAGTTTCCTTGGCTTACTCATTTTAGGATGGTCAGTTTCTGTTCTTCTCTCTTTTCAAAGGTCCTCTCCTTTTGTTTTGGCCTAGTTTTTGCTTTGCTCTTTTTTTTTTTTTTTTTCCCTAAATCCTAGATCTAGTAAGTCTTCAGAATCCCGGTTCTACTCTTTTAAAAAAAAAAATTTTTATGGGGTGCCTGGGTGGCTCAGTCGGTTGAGTGTCCGACTTCGGCTCAGGTCATGATCTCATGGTCTGTGAGTTCGAGCCCTAAATCAGGCTCTGTGCTGACAGCTTGGAGCCTGATGCCTGCTTCGGATTCTGTCTCTCTCTCTCTCTCTCTCTCTCTCTCTCTCTCTGTGCCCCTCCCCTGCTCATGCTGTCTCTCTCTCTCTCTCTCTCTCTGTCAAAAATAAAATAAACATTGGATTTTGAGGGAAGATGGCGGTGTAGGAGGACGCTGGGTTCACCGCGTGTCCTGCTGATCACTTAGATTCCACCTACACCTGCCTAAATAACCCAGAAAACCGCCAGAGGATTAGCAGAACGGAGTCGCCGGAGCCAAGCGCAGACGAGAGGCCCACGGAAGAGGGTAGGAAGGGCGGCGAGGCGGTGCGCGCTCCACGGACTGGCGGGAGGGAGCCGGGGCGGAGGGGCGGCTCGCCGGCCAAGCAGAGCCCCCGAGTCTGGCTTGCAAAAGCGGAGGGGCCTGACGGACTGTGTTCCGACAGCAAGCGCGACTTAGCGTCTGGGAGGTCATAAGTTAACAGCTCTGCTCAGAAAGCAGGAAGGCTGGAGGACAAAGGGAAGGAGAGCTGCTGAGCCCCTGGACGACAGAGCTCAGTTTGGTGGGGAACAAAGGCGCTCGCCAGCGCCATCTCCCCCGCCCATCCCCCAGCCAAAATCCCAAAGGGAACCAGTTCCTGCCAGGGAACTTGCTCGCTCCGCGCAAACACCCAACTCTGTGCTTCTGCGGAGCCAAACCTCCGGCAGCGGATCTGACTCCCTCCCGCTGCCACAGGGCCCCTCCTGAAGTGGATCACCTAAGGAGAAGCGAGCTAAGCCTGCCCCTCCTGCCCCTGTGCACCTTGCCTACCCAACCCAGCTAATACATCCCCAGCATCACAAGCCTGGCAGTGTGCAAGTAGCCCAGACGGGCCACGCCACCCCACAGTGAATCCCGCCCCTAGGAGAGGGGAAGAGAAGGCACACACCAGTCTGACTGTGGCCCCAGCGGTGGGCAGGGGGCAGACATCAGGTCGGACTGTGGCTCCGCCCACCAACTCCAGTTATACACCACAGCACAGGGGAAGTGCCCTGCAGGTCCTCACCACGCCAGGGACTATCCAAAATGACCAAGCGGAAGAATTCCCCTCAGAAGAATCTCCAGGAAATAACAACAGCTAATGAGCTGATCAAAAAGGATTTAAATAATATAACAGAAAGTGAATTTAGAATAATAGTCATAAAATTAATCGCTGGGCTTGAAAACAGTATAGCTGACAGCAGAGAATCTCTTGCTACAGAGATCAAGGGACTAAGGAACAGTCACGAGGAGCTGAAAAACACTTTAAACGAAATGCATAACAAAATGGAAACCACCACGGCTCGGATTGAAGAGGCAGAGGAGAGAATAGGTGAACTAGAAGATAAAGTTATGGAAAAAGAGGAAGCTGAGAAAAAGAGAGATAAAAAAAATCCAGGAGTATGAGGGGAAAATTAGAGAACTAAGTGATACACTAAAAAGAAATAATCTACGCATAATTGGTATCCCAGAGGAGGAAGAGAGAGGGAAAGGTGCTGAAGGGGTACTTGAAGAAATAATAGCTGAGAACTTCCCTGAACTGGGGAAGGAAAAAGGCATTGAAATCCAAGAGGCACAGAGAACTCCCTTCAGACGTAACTTGAATCGATCTTCTGCACAACATATCATAGTGAAACTGGCAAAATACAAGGATAAAGAGAAAATTCTGAAAGCAGCAAGGGGTAAACGTGCCCTCACATATAAAGGGAGACCTATAAGACTCGTGACTGATCTCTCTTTTGAAACTTGGCAGGCCAGAAAGAATTGGCACGAGATTTTCAGTGTGCTAGACAGAAAAAATATGCAGCCGAGAATCCTTTATCCAGCAAGTCTGTCATTTAGAATAGAAGGAGAGATAAAGGTCTTCCCAAACAAACAAAAACTGAAGGAATTTGTCACCACTCAACCAGCCCTACAGGAGATCCTAAGGGGGACCCTGTGAGACAAAGTACCAGAGACATCACTACAAGCATAAAACCTACAGACATCACAATGACTCTAAACCCGTATCTTTCTATAATAACACTGAATGTAAATGGATTAAATGCACCAACCAAAAGACATAGGGTATCAGAATGGATAAAAAAACAAGACCCATCTATTTGCTGTCTACAAGAGACTCATTTTAGACCTGAGGACACCTTTAGATTGAGAGTGAGGGGATGGAGAACTATTTATCATGCTACTGGAAGCCAAAAGAAAGCTGGAGTAGCCATACTTATATCAAACAAACTAGACTTTAAATTAAAGGCTGTAACAGATGAAGAAGGACATTACATAATAGTTACAGGGTCTATCCATCAGGAAGAGATAACAATTATAAATGTCTATGCGCCGAATACCGGAGCCCCCAAATATATAAAACAATTACTCATAAACATAAGCAACCTTATTGATAAGAATGTGGTAATTGCAGGGGACTTTAACACCCCACTTACAGAAATGGATAGATCTGGGGCGCCTGGGTGGCTCAGTCGGTTAAGTGGCCGACTTCGGCCTAGGTCATGATCTCGCGGTCCGTGAGTTCGAGCCCCGCGTCGGGCTCTGTGCTGACAGCTCAGAGCCTGGAGCCTGTTTCAGATTCTGTGTCTCCTCTCTCTGACCCTCCCCCATTCATGCTTTGTCTCTCTCTGTCTCAAAAATAAATAAACGCTAAAAAAAAAATTTTCAGAAATGGATAGATCATCTAGACACACGGTCAATAAAGAAACAAGGGCCCTGAATGAGACATTGGATCAGATGGACTTGACAGATATATTTAGAACTCTGCATCCCAAAGCAACAGAATATACTTTCTTCTCGAGTGCACATGGAACATTCTCCAAGATAGATCATATACTGGGTCACAAAACAGCCCTTCATAAGTTTACAAGAATTGAAATCATACCATGCATACTTTCAGACCACAATGCTATGAAGCTTGAAATCAACCACAGAAAAAAGTCTGGAAAACCTCAAAAGCATGGAGGTTAAAGAACACCCTACTAACGAATGAGTGGGTCAACCAGGCAATTAGAGAAGAAATTAAAAAATATATGGAAACAAACAAAAATGAAAATACAACAATCCAAACGCTTTGGGATGCAGCGAAGGCAGTCCTAAGAGGAAAATACATTGTAATCCAGGCCTATCTCAAGAAACAAGAAAAATCCCAAATACAAAATCTAACAGCACACCTAAAGGAAATAGAAGCAGAACAGCAAAGGCAGCCTAAACCCAGCATAAGAAGAGAAATAATAAAGATCAGAGCAGAAATAAACAATATAGAATCTAAAAAAACTGTAGAGCAGATCAACGAAACCAAGAGTTGGTTTTTTGAAAAAATAAACAAAATTGACAAACCTCTAGCCAGGCTTCTCAAAAAGAAAAGGGAGATGACCCAAATAGATAAAATCATGAAGGAAAATGGAATTATTACAACCAATCCCTCAGAGATACAAACAATTATCAGGGAATACTATGAAAAATTATATGCCAACAAATTGGACAACCTGGAAGAAATGGACAAATTCCTGAACACCCACACTCTTCCAAAACTCAAACAGGAGGAAATAGAAAGCTTGAACAGACCCATAACCAGCGAAGAAATTGAATCGGTTATCAAAAATCTCCCAACAAATAAGAGTCCAGGACCAGATGGCTTCCCAGGGGAATTCTACCAGACATCTAAAGCAGAGATAATACCTATCCTTCTCAAGCTATTCCAAAAAATAGAAAGGGAAGGAAAACTCCCAGACTCATTCTATGAAGCCAGTATTACTTTGATTCCTAAACCAGACAGAGACCCAGTAAAAAAAGAGAACTACAGGCCAATATCCCTGATGAATATGGATGCAAAAATTCTCAATAAGATACTAGCAAATCGAATTCAACGGCATATAAAAAGAATTATTCACCATGATCAAGTGGGATTCATTCCTGGGATGCAGGGCTGGTTCAACATTCGCAAATCAATCAACGTGATACATCACATTAAGAACCATATGATCCTGTCAATCGATGCAGAAAAGGCCTTTGACAAAATCCAGCACCCTTTCTTAATAAAAACCCTTGAGAAAGTCGGGATAGAAGGAACATACTTAAAGATCATAAAAGCCATTTATGAAAAGCCCACAGCTAACATCATCCTCAACGGGGAAAAACTGAGAGCTTTTTCCCTGAGATCAGGAACACGACAGGGATGCCCACTCTCACCGCTGTTGTTTAACATAGTGCTGGAAGTTCTAGCATCAGCAATCAGACAACAAAAGGAAATCAAAGGCATCAAAATTGGTAAAGATGAAGTCAAGCTTTCGTTTTTTGCAGATGACATGATATTATACATGCAAAATCCGATAGGCTCCACCAAAAGTCTGCTAGAACTGATACATGAATTCAGCAAAGTTGCAGGATACAAAATCAATGTACAGAAATCAGTTGCATTCTTATACACTAACAATGAAGCAACAGAAAGACAAATAAAGAAACTGATCCCATTCACAATTGCACCAAGAAGCATAAAATACCTAGGAATAAATGTAACCAAAGATGTAAAGGATCTGTATGCTGAAAACTATAGAAAGCTTATGAAGGTAATTGAAGAAGATTTAAAGAAATGGAAAGACATTCCCTGCTCATGGATTGGAAGAATAAATATTGTCAAAATGTCAATACTACCGAAAGCTATCTACACATTCAATGCAATCCCAATCAAAATTGCACCAGCATTCTTCTCGAAACTAGAACAAGCAATCCTAAAATTCATATGGAACCACAAAAGGCCCCGAATAGCCAAAGTAATTTTGAAGAAGAAGACCAAAGCAGGAGGCATCACCATCCCAGACTTTAGCCTCTACTACAAAGCTGTCATCATCAAGACAGCATGGTATTGGCACAAAAACAGACACATAGACCAATGGAATAGAATAGAAACCCCAGAACTAGACCCACAAACGTATGGCCAAGTCATCTTTGACAAAGCAGGAAAGAACATCCAATGGAAAAAAGACAGTCTCTTTAACAAATGGTGCTGGGAGAACTGGACAGCAACATGCAGAAGGTTGAAACTAGACCACTTTCTCACACCATGCACAAAAATAAACTCAAAATGGATAAAGGACCTGAATGTGAGACAGGAAACCATCAAAACCTTAGAGGAGAAAGCAGGAAAAGACCTCTCTGACCTCAGCCGTAGCAATCTCTTACTTGACACATCCCCAAAGGCAAGGGAATTAAAAGCAAAAGTGAATTACTGGGACCTTATGAAGATAAAAAGCTTCTGCACAGCAAAGGAAACAACCAACAAAACTAAAAGGCAACCAACGGAATGGGAAAAGATATTTGCAAATGACATATCAGACAAAGGGCTAGTATCCAAAATCTATAAAGAGCTCACCAAACTCCACACGTGAGAAACAAATAATCCAGTGAAGAAATGGACAGAAAACATGAATAGACACTTCTCTAAAGAAGACATCCGAATGGCCAACAAGCACATGAAAAGATGTTCAGCGTCGCTCCTTATCAGGGAAATACAAATCAAAACCACACTCAGGTATCACCTCACGCCAGTCAGAGTGGCCAAAATGAACAAATCAGGAGACTATAGATGCTGGAGAGGATGTGGAGAAACGGGAACCCTCTTGCACTGTTGGTGGGAATGCAAATTGGTGCAGCCGCTCTGGAAAGCAGTGTGGAGGTTCCTCAGAAAATTAAAAATAGACCTACCCTATGACCCAGCAATAGCACTGCTAGGAATTTATCCAAGGGACACAGGAGTACTGATGCATAGGGGCACTTGTACCCCAATGTTCATAGCAGCACTCTCAACAATAGCCAAATTATGGAAAGAGCCTAAATGTCCATCAACTGATGAATGGATAAAGAAATTGTGGTTTATATACACAATGGAATACTACGTGGCAATGAGAAAAAATGAAATATGGCCCTTTGTAGCAACATGGATGGAACTGGAGAGTGTGATGCTAAGTGAAATAAGCCATACAGAGAAAGACAGATACCATATGGTTTCACTCTTATGTGGATCCTGAGAAACTTAACAGAAACCCATGGGGGAGGGGAAGGAAAAAAAAAAAAAAAAAAGAAGAGGTTAGAGTGGGAGAGAGCCAAAGCATAAGAGACTGTTAAAAACTGAGAACAAACTGAGGGTTGATGGGGGGTGGGAGGGAGGAGAGGGTGGGTGATGGGTATTGAGGAGGGCGCCTTTTGGGATGAGCGCTGGGTGTTGTATGGAAACCAATTTGACAATAAATTTCATATATTAAAAAAAAAATTTAAAAGAAAAAAAATAAAATAAACATTAAAAAAGTTAATTTTTTTAAATTTATTGTTTATTTAATTTCTTTAAAATTAAAATTTATTATTTATTTAAAATTAAAATTAAAAAAATTTAATGTTTATTTTATTTTTGAGACACACAGAGAGACAGAGCATGAGTGAGAGAGGGGTAGAGACAGAGGGAGACACAGAATCTGAAGCAGGCTCCAGGCTCCAAGCTGTCAGCACAGCCTCATGTGGAGCTTGAAGTCATGAACTGTGAGATCATGACCTGAGCTTAAGTCGAACACTTAACTGAGTGAGCCATCCAGGCGCCCCCACAAGTTCTACTCTTAAATAAGTCATTTCCAAGTAAAGACTATTCCTTTCCTAAGAATTTTTAGGCCAACTCTTAAGAAAAAGAAATTCTACTTTATGAGCCAATAAACAATCAACCCCTCTCCCTTCCTGTCTTCCTTCCTTCTTTGCTTTTTTCTTTTAATTTTTTATTATTTGCTTTTTAAAATATTTAAAACTTGAAGTAGTAGGAGATAATGATGCATTTAAACAGATGGAGAAGCCCAAGAATGACGTAACAGAGAAGGAATCACTTGTTCACCTTCCTGTGTGAGTCCAAATACTTCATTAATACAGTTCATCTTATACCGACCTTGTTACAGGAATCTTTTCTCTATAGTTATCTCTTCCTTTTTCTCCATAAGAACAGAAGTATAATATACAATATTTCAGCTTAGAAAGGGCCCTCCTTTTTTTGCCATGTGCTTTTAGGATACTGTTTTTACTGTTCTACTTTACTGTTCCCATTTTACTGTTCTACTTTAGAGCAAAACTCCATGACAGACTTACCCAAACTCACTCTCCCAATTCTCCTATTGTCTCTTGGTCTCAGTCTTAATCACTCAGAAACAAAAACAAAAGCAAAAATTGCATACACACACATACACACACACACACCCCAAAACCACAAATAAACAAAAGCAGCTGTTCTCTCCCACAATCGTCCAATCTGCGATGGAATGAATTTTGTCCCTTAAAATTTGCATGTCGAAGTCTAATTTCCAGTATCTCAGAATGTGACTATATTTGGAGATAATGACCTTTATATAGGTAATTAAGTTAAATCTGGTCATGAGGGTAGGCACTAATCCAATATGACTGGTGACTGGTGTCCTTGTAAGAAGAGAATAGGATATAGGCACACACAGAGGAAAGATCATGTGAGGACACAGTGAGTAGGCAGCCATCTACAAGTCAAGAAGAAAGGTCCTCAGAAGAAGCCAACCCTGCTGACACCTTGACCTTGGACTTACAGCCTACAGATTTGTGAAAAAATAAATTTCTGTTATTTAAGCCACCCAGTCTTTGGTATTTTGTTATGGCAACCCTAGCAAATATATACCCTTCCTCACACTGCTTACTTAAATTGCCTTCTGTGAACACCCCAAGCAAGTTTCTTCTCAGACCACTTACTATCCCCTTTTCCTGGAATATTTTAATTCCAGATCCCCATAGCTTGCTCCACAGCATAGTTTTCGGTTACACAGAGCTTACTTATTTTAGTCAGGTGCCTCCTCAAACGTTGCCTTTCAAGGAAGTCAAAGGAGACTCTCAGACCGTACAGTATATCTTCTCTTTTAGTTTTCTCCTACCACTTATCACCACTAACATATTATGTACTTAGTTGTGTGTTGTTTTTTTTCTGTGTCCCCTCACTAGAATGTAATTTCCACTAGAGCAGGATCTCTGTGTTGTTTATAGTATATATTCAGTTCCTAGGTGAGTTCCTTGCACATATTTAGTACCTAATAAAATTTACTGAGTGTTGAATGAATGAATGAGCAGGAATGTGGGGCTTTTTTTTTTTTTTTTTTTTTTTTTTGGTTTTCTTAGGGAAAACATATATTTAAGAATGTAAAACTGGGGCGCCTGGGTGGCGCAGTCGGTTAAGCGTCCGACTTCAGCCAGGTCACGATCTCGCGGTCCGTGAGTTCGAGCCCCGCGTCGGGCTCTGGGCTGATGGCTCGGAGCCTGGAGCCTGTTTCCGATTCTGTGTCTCCCTCTCTCTCTGCCCCTCCCCCGTTCATGCTCTGTCTCTCTCTGTCCCAAAAATAAATAAACGTTGAAAAAAAAAAAAAATTTAATAAAAAAAAAAAAAAGAATGTAAAACTGAGGTTTTCTTCCCCCTCCTAAAGCTCATTTGTGTCTATCAGAACATTATTAACTCAATAATCTCATATTTCATCCAGTATAAGATGAAACAAATATACATGTTATTTGGTTCTATTCTTTCATGAGTTGGAGAGATTAACACCAGTGTCTCTAGTCAAAAACAGGGAAAACATGAGAAGAAAGCAGGCAACAGAAATAATTAGATTCTAAGCTTTCTGTGCTGGTTTCTCTGTTTCTTTAGTTGTGCCCTATATTCTATCTCACATAATAAATTCAGAAAATGGCCGTTTTCCTTTTTCCCCAGCTTTATTGAGACATAGTTGACATATAACACTGTAAGCTTAAGGTGTACGACATGCTTTGATACACTTCTATATTGCAAAATGATTATCACCATAGTATTACCTAACACCTGCATCATGTCACATAATTATTTCGTTTTTGTGGTGAGAACATATATACTATCTTAGCAATTTTATAGTATGTAATACAGTACTATTAACTATAACCACCATGTTTGTACATTAGATCCTCAGAACTTACTCATTTTATAACTAGAAGTTTGTACCCTTTGACTGACATTTCCCCATTCCCCCTACCCCTGAGTCCCTGGTAACCACCATTCTACTATCTGTTTCTATGAATTCAGCTTATTTACTTATTTATTGATTTATTTGTTTTTAATTTTTTTAACATTTATTCATTTTTGAAAGAGAGAGAGCGAAAACGGGGGAGGGCTAGAGAGAGAAGGAGACACAGAATCTGAAGCAGGCTCCAAGCTCCGAGCTGTCAGTACAGAGCCTGACGTGGGCCTCAAACTCACAAACCGTGAGATCATGACCTGAGCCAAAGTCAGCTGCTTAGCCAACTGAGCCACCCAGGCACCCCTAGTTTAGCTTTTTTAGATTCCACATATAAGTGAGATCATATTTGTCTTTTGCTGGCCAACTTACTTCACTTGGCATAATTTCCTCAAAGTCCATCCATTTTATCACAAATGGCAGGATTTCCTTTTTTTAAAGCTGGATAATATTCCATTGAATATATATACCACATCTATCCTTCATCCATTGATGGACACTTAGGTGGTTCCCATATCTTGGCTGTTGTAAATAATGCTGCAATGAACATGGGAGTTTAATTTTTTAACGAGTCTCCATACTATTTTCCCCAATGGCTCTACCAATTTACATTACCATTAACAGTGCAGAAGGGTTCCCTATTCTCCATATCCTCTCCAACACTTGTAATCTCTTGTCTTTTCAATGATAGCCATTCTAGTAGGTGTGCAGTGATATGTCATGGTGATTTTGTTTTTGTTTTTTTTAAATAATGTTTATATATTTTTGAGAGAGAGAGAGAGAGAGAGAGAGAGAGAGAGAGAGAAAACACGTGGGGGAGGGACAGAGAGAGAGACACAGAATCTGAAGCAAGCTCCAGGCTCTGAGGTGTCAGCACAGAGGCCAATGCAGAACTGGAACCTACCAACTGCAAGATCATGACCTGAGCTGAAGTCGGATGCTTAACCATCTGAGCCACCCAGGCACCCCACCATTGTGATTTTGATTTGCATTTCCCTGCTAATTGTGATGTTGAGAACATTTTTATCTACCTACCTGTTGGCCATTTGGATATTTTCTTTGGAAAAATGTCTGCTCTGGCCATTTTTAAAAAATCATATTTTTTTTCACTGCTGAATTGTACGAGTTCTACAAAGATAAAATAAATACTATTTTGGAGATTGTTTACCTGATAGAAGAAGAAGCCTCATCTTCTAGACTTTATGGACTGACTTTGGTCTTTCTGACTCTCACTTGTGGGTAGGGGCATGCTGGGGTGTCCTGTGGCCCAGGACACGATATGTCTTCAACTCAGGCCTGGAGTCCACAGCGTCTACAAGTCTGTGGTCCTTGGTGAAGGCTGCACGGGGGGTTGAGAGGTGAGGGTGGGGGGGTTGAGGGGTGAGGGTGGGGGAATGCGGGGTGGGGGCATGGGTCTACAGCGGCTCCAAGGTCTGTTGAGGTCCTTAGTGGCACTTCCAGTTCCAATGGCTAGGGATTAAGGCAGGCAGCGGCGGTAGCCAGAAGTGATGGTGTTCACACACTCCGCTGCAGGAGTCAGCTGCAGGTGCTTGTGTAGTGGCAAGCACCAGCTGCAGACACAGACGTAGAGGTGTGGGCCTGCACGGGCAGCAAAGGTTGGGGCTCACTGTGGGCACACTGGTAGCTGCAGGCATCCTGGCTGTCGGCATGGATTACCTGGGTGATGGGTCTTGCCATGGGCGTACAGTGGCAGAGGCCAGCGCAGCGGGTTGTATTGCGGGCATGCAGGCTCACAGCTGGAGCGGTGAGTCTTGAGCGCAGGCAGGACAGTGGGAGTCAGCCCTCTGGTTCGAGGGAGAGTCTTGCGCTTGCGCAACCGCACAGGCCAGCTCGCACGCAAGTCAGGGCGCTCTGAGCTGCCGAGGGCCAGGGGAACAGACGCGGGTTAAGGCTGCTGCCTTTCGCGAACATGAATACCTGTGGGGCAGATACTGGTAAAATCTGCAGGGGCTCCATGGCAGCTGTGCTGGCCTGTGGCTCCTTCTTCCGGGGTGAAAACCGCTGGATTGATCTGTAAAGGAGTTGCCCGTGAACGACGATCCTTCTGCTGTGTGGCTGCTACGGGTAGGCCCTGCTTTTCTTCATGTTCCTGTCTGTATAGCTCTCGGCTTTGCTGAATAGGGTGAAATCACAGTGGCACCTTCGTGCCCCGAAAGGCCAGGGAAACTGCTCACCCCACTAGCTCTTCCTTTTTCAGGGAGGAGAATTCTTTCTAGCTGGAAGTTCTTTTTCGGTGCTGAGCAAAGCTGGCTTGGGGGATGGGATGATGCTGGCAAATGAAGCTATTTTCCTTCTCTTTTTGTGTGGTGATGGTCAGGCCTTTCGTTCCGCGGCGTTGCTGAAGTTTCTAAAGTGGATTCCAAAACTCTTGGAGAGGTGTTTTGGTTGGTGGATATCTTTGTAATTGTTGACATTTGTGGGGAGACCGCGGCTGGGTTGTGTCTCCTCGCCGCCATCTTGGTGTGATGCCTCCTTTGAAAGGACACTTTTCAGGAGGAAACTCATGGGAGCAGCTGATTAATGAATTTAGTTTTTTATGTTTATTATTATTATTTATTTTTCTAATGTTTATTTGTTTTTGAGAGAGAGAGAGAGAGAGTATTTTTTAATATTTGTTTCGGAGAAAACTACCACACCATTATCTGGTCATTGATATTGACTGTAGTCCCTACTTTTTTTTTTTTTTAATTTTTTTTTTTTCAACGTTTATTTATTTTTGGGACAGAGAGAGACAGAGCATGAACGGGGGAAGGGCAGAGAGAGAGGGAGACACAGAATCGGAAACAGGCTCCAGGCTCTGAGCCATCAGGCCAGAGCCCGACGCGGGGCTCGAACTCGCAGACCGCGAGATCGTGACCTGGCTGAAGTCGGACGCTTAACCGACTGCGCCACCCAGGCGCCCCTGTAGTCCCTACTCTTAATGGCCAGTTTGTAGCTTCGTAAAATCTCAGCTTCTGTATATATTTTTTAAACTCACCAAAGTCACCTAATTTAGAATTATTATTCCTTAAATTGAAACACATTCTTTTATACCATATTCAATAAGAATATGTCTTTAACGGCATTGCGATCACTCATTTAGAATTTATTGAGTTTTTTTCTTTCTTTTATAATTACCAATTTAAAATCTTTATAGTCAATAAAGAATATTTAGGAGGGATGCAACAGTATCTTACCCAGAACAGACAGGCAAGGAGACAAAATCCTACTGAAACTTATTATGTGTAGAGCACTGTACACAGGATCCCACATTTAGGCCTTATGACAAGTAAAGGGAACATGATTACCCCTAGTTTACAGGTAGGAAATTGGGTTAAAATAGTTATGTAGTATTACACAGCGAAAAAAGAGAAGCTCCCTTTTTCTACACTGAATCACTGAATATGTATTGCTTTTATTTGGGAGAGGGTGTTACAGATTTTTTTTTCTTAGAAATTGTTCTTAATAACCAGTCTTTGCTTACAGCAATGTACACTACCCTGCTTTTTGGAAATACTGATGAAAAAACAAATCTATGTATAAGAATTATTTTAAACTAGTTGTTTTTGTTGGTTTGTTTCTAATATGTTATTACTCAAAATTTTTTCCAAAGGTCTAAAAAGAATGATAATTTGTCCGGATTCTATTGTAAGCCATACTGAACCAAAAGCATGATAAATGAAATAATAGAAGAGGGAGTTTTTAAGTGTAAAATAGTATTTTAGAGTTGATATCATAAAACAGCTCATTAGACCAAGTGGAGATTGTAATACTTTTTTTTTATTAAATAATGTCTTTAAAGATTTTGGAGAAATCTTCTGAAATGTCCCGCAGAGATCTTCGCGTTTCAGTACTTGACTTTTAGTTTGCTGCAAATTGTTGTTGTCTTTTAACCGCTTTCACACATCTTACTTGCTCTCTTTCCCTGTAACCCTCTCCTGGCTCTTCCTTCCCATTGTCTGTTATCTTTGAGCTCACAAAACTCAACAGCCCCCAGGTCATCTTCTATCATTCAGCAGTTTTTGCACTGATTTCTTTTTGTTATAAATGAAGGAACAATGAAAGGGCAAGAAAAAAAAAATTCTCCTTAAAAAAAAAAAGATTTCTTTTTTTGCAGTGGTCTAAATTCCATTAACTATTACTCGATGTTATCATAAAACATTTGTCTCATATTCTACTATGTAATATTTTATTCATATAATCCTCTGGAGTGCACTTGCTTTTCATATTTTCTCTATTCCTTTAGGTGAATTCTCTAAGTTTTAATTTTTCTTCTGTTTCCAGGGCTCTGCATACATTTTCACGTTTCATTAGTAGTTAATTTCAAAATGCAATTAGAAAGAATTCCTTTGAGGAGAGCAGACAATAACTGGCATCTTTCTGCTCAATCCTTATTAAATAGCATGGGAAGATGCATTTTAACTAAGAATGTTTAGAACAAAGGCCTAAGAGAAAATGTCTAGACAAATTATAGGTATTTTGGCATTAGTATAGCATATGGATGGGTCATTAAATAGATCATTCCCCTACATTTGTCTTTTAGGTTTAACAATAATAAACCCAGTTGAAAGTCAAAATTTTGATTTTCAAAAGTAAAAAACCACCTGGTTTGTTTTCTCTTAGTTAACAAAATACCATATTATTTCACTCTGTGCTTAAACCTCAACATTGAATACTGTACATGGAACATGACAGGTTAAGTCCCCTGTATACCAGAGTCTAGTAGAGTTTTATAGAAATATGTAGGAGATTTCCTTACTCTACACCAGAGTCATTTATACATCTTCAGAATGCCTATGGGATATATCCCCATGTATCAAGGCATGGCAGCTTATAATTACCAACATTTCAACTTTATAAAGTTGAATTATCCTGTCGAGAAATGAAGTAGAAAATTTAAAAGTCATGGAAGTCTTTATGAGCATGTAAAAGAACATCCCAGGGAAGCTATTGATGGCCTTGTTGATAATTGAAGGGAAACTTAAAACCAGATGGATCCTGACTCTTTTTTTTTTTTTTTTTCAATATATGAAATTTATTGTCAAATTGGTTTCCATACAACACCCAGTGCTCATCCGGATCCTGACTCTTAACAACTGATCAAATGTTACGTTAAGAGAGTGAATAGTGTGCCTGGGTGGCTCAGTCAGTTGAGCTTCTGACTTTGGCTCAGGTCATGATCTCACACTCTGTGAATTTGAGCCCTGCGTTGGGCTCCTTGGTGACAGCTTGGAGCCTGGAGCCTGCTTTGGATTCTGTGTCTCCCTCTCTCTCTGACACTCCCCTGTTCATGCTCTGTCTCTCTCTGTCTCAAAAATAAATAAACATTAAAAAAAATTAAAAAAAAGTAAAAAAGATAGTGAATAATCATTTTCAGCCAAAACTTTCTAGTTGACATTCTGTGGTGATAAATTCTCCATATTTATAGCCCGTGATTCTATAAGGAGAATAGAAGAGGAAGAGAAGTTCTGGCCATTCATGTGCTAGATAGCGTAAGTGTGCTCCAGAAAGGAAGAGTTAGGAGATTATGCCCCATGGTGATGCCTCCAACTTCAACATTGATTTGACACACTGATTCACTATTATGAACTAAGTATTGAAAGTTACAAGAGTGGTTAAGAATGAGTACTCTGGTACAGACTTGCTTGTAGTCAAACCCTAACTCTGCTACTTCATAGCTATGTGACCTTGGACAATTAATCATATCATCTTTGTTCCAGTTTTCCTATCTGTAAGGTAGGATCATAAGACTATCCACTTTACAGTTGAGGCCTGTAAAAGAGAACATTGATGTAAAGCACTTAAAACAGTCTGCTACACAGAAAGCACTTCATAAATTTAGCTTTGACTATTACATTAAAGTCTAATATAGATCTAAATCTAAATATAGATCTAAATATGATTCATTACTGCAATTTCAATTCATATCTTCTTGAACACCTTTCTGTGTGTATTTGGAACAATTAGCCAATGTTGTCTTTGACTTGATACCTCATACATTTGAACTTCAACATCTGAGGAGTGAGGATAGAACATGCCACAGAATTGTGCCGAGAGCTTAATTTCCCCTGGAGACACTGATAGGTCCTCTTGTTGGTAGGATCTATCAGAGTCGTGGAAGAGGAAATTAGATTAGGAGACAAAAGACCTGAATTTTAGCTATGACTCCGTCAGTGACTAACTTTTGCTTAGGATAAGTAATAGGCTTTAATTTTACTACATAATCATTATGGCCATGACAAACTATCTAGTCTCTCATTCTAAAACCTCTACCCCAGCACATATGATGCTATCTGTAAACTTCAGCCCGGAAGTAATAGTAATAGGCTTTCATAAATATAATTTTCAGTGTTTATGCAGTGTAAGTTTTCAAAGTTCTTTAAAAACATTTTATAATTATTATATTTTAAGCAATTATATTACATTAATTTAGCCGTGGCAACTCAGCTATTAACTCTATACTCTTAAAATTTCTCTGTCATCATTTAGTTTCAAGTAGAAGTGATAATTTTGCATTAGCTCATTCACCCAGTGCTTTAGTTTTATATTCTTTCCTCCTTCCCTATCTCTTCCATTTTTATTCAACATTGAGTATACATTGTGGGTCAAGAGCTATGGTGTTACACATTATTTTATTAAATATCATTGATTTTTCACAACAGTGCCTAATCCACACAAGGATATAGGAAGTAAACAAAACATCAAAGGTAACATTAAAACAAGAAAGAAGAAGGTACCACATCCATTTTAAATAAGTAATCTTGGGGGCACCTGGGTGGCTCAGTTGGTTAAGCATCCAACTTCGGCTCTGGTCATGATCTCACAGTTTGTGGGGTTGAGCCTTGCATTGGGCTCTGTGTTGACAACTTGGAACCTGGAGCCTGCTTTGGGTTCTGTGTCTCCCTCTCTCTCTGCCCCAATGCCTCTCACACTCTGTCTCTCTGTCTCAAAAATGAATAAATGTTAAAAAAGAAAAAGTTTTAAAAAAAAGTAATCTTGGATTGTGAACATGGGAGGAACTTTGAATTTCTGCAAGGAAGGAAGAAGGCAATATTTTTCAGAAAGAAAAGCAAGGGACTAAGAATTTTCTTGCCCTTATAAATTCTAATCACATTGCTTTCTCTACAATTTTAGGTTATAAAGCAAGAGTCCATTAAAAGTTACTGACAAGACCTTATTAAAAATTGACACAGGACATAGGCATTTAATGGCTGGCACCTACACTGCTCTTAATTTTGTTTCCCTCTGAAGAATGTACAAGCAGGAAAGCTTTATTGAATGAAATCTAGGCCAAGCAAACATACGGCAATGGGATTTCTTTCAGATGAAGTAATTTTAAACTGAGATTTCTCAGAGAAGAATTTTTTTCCCTGCAGACTTTTATAACAGTATCCTTAAAATCTGGTCATGACAAACTGGAGAAAATGATCTTTAAAATCTGAGAATATGCTCAATTCTCTTCTCTGAAATCAATTCTGGGAAGATATCCATATCATTTTGAAATAGCAAACAGATTTGTCTGGTGGAATTTTGCCAGGAAAGAAGTAATGTAGACATGTTATGCTCTATTGTGGAAACATGAAGCATCCCCCTCTGCTAATGATTCATGAACAGGAAGATGAGGCATTCTTGCAGCTATTACCTCCCCTCCTAAACTGAAATATCATGCTGTTTACATCACCACACACATGTTCACATTGGTTGAAATGTGTTGTCATGGTGTATTATTAGCCACAATGGTTAGACTCCTATTTGAAACAAAACGAAACAAAGCACCATTATGTCACAGAGCACTAAGTGTTTTAGCTGTTATGTTAGCCCGGCTAGACTCTCACATTAATATACCTTGGTAATGTTAATAGGTTAAAGTTTATTAAACAAGACTTTGTTGCAGTTGCTCTGGCCATTTAATAGCCAGGCATAATTATTACAATGGATGGTATTAGCAATAACAATTATCATATAATTGCCCCTTATAAGAAGACACTGTGTTCATTTTAAGTTATTAACTAAGACACCTCGTTTACTATCTCATTTAATCTTTTGAGCAATCCCAATGTGTAAATGTTATACCCATTTTACATATGAGGAAACAACAGCACAGAGAGGTTAAGCAATGTGTCCAAAATCACACAACCAACGGCTAACAGAGCTGGTTTCAAACTCAGGTAAACTTTAATCCAGGTTAATAACAATAAGAGAAGGCTTATTAGATGAAGTGGTTTATAAGGTATGTTTTGAAACTACTTATAATTTCTTGGGGAAAATACATTACTGGTGTATGGAATAATTTGTCAACCAAAAAGGGCTGCTAGGGCAGAGGATGAGTGGGAAACATATATGGGTAGCCTGGAGAGACAGAAAGTAAAGAGAAGAAGCCTGTATCGCTCAAACAATACAACAATTGCCTATAAAAGAAAACAGTTAATATCATGCTTTAATGCAATTCTTTTGGGGGGAAAAACCTGTATAGTTTTGAGGGAAATCATTATTTTCATCTATTATTTGAATTGATTCATTGGGGGAGGGTACAACTGAAAGATATTCTCAGGAATGTGTGAAATGAGAAAAAGCACCACACCCCTAGTCTTCCTGAAAAGAAGGAAAAGGAAAGGAAAGCTTTGAAAAACTATGCCAACTGAGAAATAAATAGTTTTTAAAACGAGCTCAAGATTAGAAAAGGTGTAGCATTATAAAAAATAGACATTGAACCAGTGAAACTTAAAAGTTAGTGTCTAGGGGCGCCTGGGTGGTGCAGTCGGTTAAGCGTCCGACTTCAGCCAGGTCACGATCTCGCGGTCCGTGAATTCGAAACCCACGTCAGGCTCTGGGCTGATGGCTCAGAGCCTGGAGCCTGCTTCCGATTCTGTGTCTCCCTCTCTCTCTGCCCCTCCCCCGTTCATGCTCTGTCTCTCTCTGTCCCAAAAATAAATCAAAACGTTGAAAAAAAATTAAAAAAAAAAAAAGTTAGTGTCTAAAGGTTGTTAATATTATTACAAAATAATGCAGCTATCAAATAGTTTAAAAGTAAAGGTAAATAGTGTAAAGTAATGATAAAATCTGAAGCTAGGTTCTTGAATTCCTGGAACAAAACAACAACAAAAAGAAGTATGAGGAGGGTGATTGGGATAGAATAAAGTTTTTATTTTAAAATGATGGAGTGGGTTGCTATTGCTTCTTTATTGATAATATTGAAAAATATATGTTCATATTTTTAAAAATATTTGAAGATAATTATAAATAAAGTTAAATAAAGATACAGAACATCTGAATCAGTAGAGGAAAAGTATGATCTAATAAACCATATGTAATACCTGAAGATAAAAACAAAAATTAAAGAAACATAACAAATGTCAAATAAATATCAAATACAATTACAAATAAGCAGTCTTGTAATAAATATGATTGAATTTAAAATCTTATTAAAAGAAATAAATTATAAGACGATTCAACATACTGTTTATGAGATACACAAAATAAAAAATTACACATAAGAAAGTTAAAATTAAAGTTGCCAGTTTTACCCAGTCATTGAAATCAAGGGCAGAAATATTAGTGACAGATGATATAAGAATTCAGGACAAAAGTATTAAAAATGTCAAAGAGAATTTTACATATTTGCACATGTCCAGTCTATAATTAAAATATAGATATCACATATGCAGCACATGCAAAATATGTCAGACTCTCCCCCACACCAGATACAAAACTTAACTCAAATCAAAGATTTAAATACAAAAGCTAAAATTATAAAACTCTTGGAATAAAATTTAGATATAAATCTTTAAAAAAATTTTTTTAAAACATTTATTTATTATTGAGAGACAGTGAGAGATATAGCATGAGCATGGGAGGGGCAGAGAGAGGAGGAGACACAGAATCTGAAGTAGGCTTCAGGCTCTGAGCTGTCAGCACAGAGCCAGATGTGGGGCCTGAACCCACAAACTGCAAGACCATGACCTGGGCTGAAGTCAGATGCTTAACCAACTGAGCCACCCAGGTGCCCCTAGGTATAAATCTTAAAATAAAATCTAGATATCACAAATATTCATGTTCCAAGTGTCATAGTTTCAAAATATGTAATGTAAAATTATTAAAAGTATAAAAATGTAAAAGAGAGGGAGAAGTTACAAGCAAATAAAGCAGAAGAGTTTTATTTTTTTTTTTTAAGCAGAAGATTTTTTAACTTGAGAATTTTTCAGGTCAAGGAAACAAACAAAAAAGATGTAAATTATTTGGATAATGTCATAAATAAAATTTATATTGAAATTATTTGTCCCTAAGGCCTTCTTGAACTACTTCATTTCAACATAGCCCCACCTCTAACATAATTCAGAGTTTTACCTGGGCTTCTGTACCTGTTCAGTACTTTTATACCTATCACCTAGAACTATCTTTAAATATGTGAAATGCCAGTCAGAAAAGAAAAAAAGTCCACTGCTTATTATTCTCAAAAGAGAGGAAGGGGTGAGGTGAGTTAAATATAAAATGCATAAATATAAAAAGCAAACATATTTTCTAGTTATAAAGGTGGTTAGCTATAATTTGTATGGGGTCAAAGTACAATGTAAACCGAATGGTATTGAACATAAAGTAATTCACTTCTGTAAAACTTTTGGATGCTGTTCTGGCTGATGCGTGGGGACAATAAATAGTATTTACTATAGCAAAAGAAGTACAGTTGTGTTCATTTTATAAGTCTGATATTTCATCTGTTTTCAGCTTCCATCCCTATTACGGATGGATTCTTTTTTCCAATAAGTATTTTGACATCCATTTCCCAAGATCTTTGGCTATTGAATACTGAACCAAAAGAAAAATATCAAGCACAGTCAGACCGTAGAAACTGAGGACTCACATTACATTGTCTGGTTAAGAAGCTTAGAATAAGAGGGGCGCCTGGGTGGCTCAGTCAGTTAAGCCTCCGACTTCAGCTCAGGTCACGATCTCGAGGCCTGTGAGTTCCAGCCCCACGTGGGGCTCTGGGCTGATGGCTCAGAGCCTGGAGCCTGCTTCAGATTCTGTGTCTCCCTCTCTCTCTGCCCCTACGCCGTTCATGCTCTGTCTCTCTCTGTCTCAAAAATAAATAAACTTAAAAAAAAAAAAAAGCTTAGAATAAGAAACATACTTTTCAGTATCAACTGAAAGAACCAGATAAATTCAGAATACTCGAAGCTTAAAAATGTCAAGGATCCTAAGTGAGGAGAACCTATTTATATCCTGATATCAGAATTGCATTTTGTATATTCTTTATGGTTACTTTATACATAACCATGGATAAGTAAATTATATGTAATTCATAATATTAATATAGATTGTAAGTTCAATCAGAATTAAGGCATTTGTTTTTAGGTAGCAAGCTGAACTGAGAGATCCTTTCCTGACTAATAGGGTGGCAATTCTGCAGCCAAGAGAGATGAAAAGCTAGGTTAATAGCACCCCTTAAAGAACAGTCTTAATGAGGCTTTTTGTTAGAGGTTTTCATTTTCTGCCTCATTTCATAAACAAAAACAAGAGATTTCCAAATCAGTTACTTTATATTCAAGAAAAACTAACCAGACAGTCATGTTTGTGGAGGAGCATAATCTCTCCTTATATGTAGTACCTAGTTTGGTCCTTGGACCTGGCATTAAAGTGAGTGAAGTCACAGCCCTCAGGCTCTGACAGCTCAATTCATGCATCCTTTCTGATACTAGAGCTGTCACACTGAGAATATTCTCCAAGGCCTTGACTAGAAACTCCGAGCAAAATAAATCACAACAGAGTTTGAAGGTCTGAGTTTAGTATTTTTCACAGTGTAGGAAATGAACTGGTTTTAGAGTAATTTTAGAAAATACTAAGCTAATGGTTCATTTGCTATGTAGTGGGTTAGGCAGTGTGTGCTTCTTCTGTGTAGCTGTAGACTCTATGGCATAGGCATCCCCTAGGAGAATTTCAAGTTCATAGCATTTAAGTGTTGCAGTTTCTTCACTTGTAAAAGGTTGTGAATTATTACTATAAAGAAAAGCATGGGCATTGGAAGAAAAATTATTTTTCATTCTGGAAAAAACTTGATTTTGCTTAATAGAAAAGGTAAAATCCATATGATACCTATACAGATATCACATAATGTAAACATGATATACCTGTACTGTATAATAGTAAAGGAATGTCAGAAAAGATGTGCCTATGCCAGATGTAAATTGCAATTTTACTTGATATAAAACATTTGGTTTTGTAAGAAAGTGTGTTGAATTTATCAGCAGAGTGAGCTTTTATTTTGAGATCATTTGTTCCACTTTTTCTCCACAATTACCTTTTTTTTTTTTTTTTTTTACTGAAAGGAAAGGAAAATACAAGTGATTTGCAATTAAGATGGTGCATATTCAAGGACACTTTATTCTTTTTTCTTTAATTTTATTTTTTATTTTTTAAAATTTACATCCAAATTAGTTAGCATATAGTGAAATAATGATTTCAGGAGTAGATTCCTTAATGCCCTTACCTATTTAGCCCATCCGCCCCTCCCACAACCCCTCCAGCAACCCTCAGTTTGTTCTCCATATTTATGAGTCTCTTCTATTTTGTCCCCCTCCCTGTTTTTATATTATTTTTGTTTCCCTTCCCTTATGTTCATCTGTTTTGTCTCTTAAAGTCCTAATATGAGTGAAATCGTATGATTTTTGTCCTTCTCTGACTGACTAATTTCACTTAACATAATACCCTCCAGTTCCATCCACGTAGTTGCAGATGGCAAGATTTCATTCTTTTTGATTGCTGAGTAATACTCCATTGTACATATATCTATCTATCTATCTATCTATCTATATCTATCTATCGATAGATATCTATAGATATCTATCGATAGATAGATATAGATAGATAGATAGATAGATAGATAGATTATACCACATCTTCTTTATCCATTCATCCATTGATGGACATTTGGGCTCTTTCCATGCTTTGGCTATTGTTGATAGTGCTACTAGAAACTTGGGGGTGCATATGTCCCTTCGAAACAGCATACCTGTATCCTGTGGATAAATACCTAGTAGTGCAATTGCTGGGTCGTAGGGTAGTTCTATTTTTAGTTTTTTGAGGACCCTCCATACTGTTTTCTAGAGCGGCTGCACCAGCTTGCATTCCCACCAATAATGCAAAAGAGATCCTCTTTCTCTACATGCTTGCCAAAATCTGTTGTTGCCTGAGTTGTTAATGTTAGCCATTCTGACAGGTGTAAGGTGGTATCTCATTGTGGTTTTGATTTATATTTCCTTGATGATGAGTGATGTTGAGCATTTTTTCATGTGTCGGTTGGCCATGTGGATGTCTTCTTTGGAAAAGTGTCTATTCATGTCTTTTGCCCATTTCTTCACTGGATTATTTGTTTTTTTGGTGTTGAGTTTGATAAGTTCTTTGTAGATTTTGGATACTAGCCATTTATCTGATATGTCATTTACAAATATGTTCTCCCATTCCATCGGTTGCCTTTTAGTTTTGCTGATTGTTTCCTTCTCTGTGCAGAAGCTTTTTATTTTGAGGAGTTCCCAGTAGTTCATTTTTGCTTTTGTTTCCCTTGCCTCCAGAGACGTGATGAGTAAGAAGTTGCTGCGGGCAAGATCAAAGAGGTTTTTGCCTGCTTTCTCCTCAAGGATTTTGATGGCTTCTTGTCTTACATTGAGGTCTTTCATCCATTTTGAGTTTATTTTTGTATCTGGTGTAAGAAAGTGGTCCAGGTTCATTCTTCTGCATGTTGCTGTCCAGTTTTCCCAGCACCACTTGCTGAAGAGACCATCTTTATTCCATTGGATATTCTTTCCTGCTTTGTCAAAGATTAGTTGCCCATACGTTTGTGGGTCCATTTCTGGATTCTCTGTTCTGTTCCATTTCTGAGTGTTGGTTCTTGTGCCAGTACCATACTGTCTTGATGATTATAGCTTTGTAGTGTAGCTTGAAGTCTGGGATTGTGATGCCTCTTGCTTTGATTTTCTTTTTCAAGATTGCTTTGGCTATTCGGGGTCTTTTCTGGTTCCATACAAATTTTAGGATTATTTGTCCTAGCTCTGTGAAGGACACTTTATTCTTGAACATGCTTGTTTTACTACTTATATACAATGAAAAGTAGTTGTCTTTATTTGTTTTTAGTTATTTTTAAATTCTCTACTCTTCCAATTTCACGATCAAATAAAAGAAAGCTTGGCATATACAATTTTACTGTGATTCTTTCTATGTTACTAGTTTTTTCTTGTATTAATTCCTCGGCTAGATTAAAACCACCTCAGATATAACCAACCAAATCATACTTCCCTTGTAGATTAGAAAGCAGCCTTTACAATGGCACATATTTCAACTAGTATCTATTAAGTTTAATGTAGCCCTCAAGTAATTGTTCAATGGCATAACCATTTTCTAACATGTATTTTACTACCATGCCATAATATATAAAATCCAGAGGACTAAAAGGAATTTATAGTGAAATAACATGAAATTAACTTGATAAGGCATTTCATTCATCTTCTGTGTGTGTGTGTGTATATATATATATACACATACACATATATGTATTTTTTTTTTCATTTAAAACACTGGTGACTGTTTCAACAGTATGGAGTAATAGAAGTTTTTTTGTTTTTTGTTTTTTTTTTTTTTCATTCTGGTTAAATAATGTCCTGATACTCTAGATTCTTCTGAGAAAATGTACACATCTGTGCCTGCCTCTGTTTAATGTGTTTAGGAAATGTGGGAAAAGTACTTTGCTTATATTATTGATTAAAATTTAGGTATTTTAAGTTGACAATCATGTAGAACTTTTAAATATTTATTATTTTTCCCATTAAAGAAGACTGCTGAGATTAGAGAGAAATATCTTTAAGTATTTTCTTTATCTGGTTTAAAAAAAGCTTAACTCGGGGCGCCTGGGTGGCGCAGTCGGTTAAGCGTCCGACTTCAGCCAGGTCACGATCTCGCGGTCCGTGAGTTTGAGCCCCGCGTCGGGCTCTGGGCTGATGGCTCAGAGCCTGGAGCCTGTTTCCGATTCTGTGTCTCCCTCTCTCTCTGCCTCTGCCCCTCCCCCGTTCATGCTCTGTCTCTCTCTGTCCCCAAAATAAATAAACGTTGAAAAAAAAATTTTTTTTTGAAAAAAAAAAAAAAAAGCTTAACTCTTTTAATTTTTATACTTTTAAAATTCTATCATAAAGAAAATGAAAAAGGAATAGTTTCATTCTCAAAGTAAACACCTATATATTTGGGAAACTGTTAATGTGACATGTATAATTTTATATAAAGAGAGGTTAGTTCTTCTTCAAAGAATGCACAGTATTTCCCCAATCATTTAATCAGAAAAAAGAACTAGAGTTCAGAATCAGGGTTTAAATTAGAGAGAGAATAAAAAATTCTCAGTGATGAGGTAATTTGTAGACAATCCCTGGGATCATGTAGGGTTTATCTAATTTCAACCCTAAATAATAAAATTTAAACTTAGGAATGCATTATTTAGTTTTGTGAATATTTTAGTTTATAGGTTTCTTTATTCACTTCTCCCTAACTGTGCTAAAAAGGAAATGATTAACAACTACAAAATACTGCAGTCTGGTTAGGAACTGAGAAAACCCAGGCACATAGTAATTTTAGTACTACATTGAACACATAGGGAAAGGCAAGGAGAATGGGAAAAAAACCAGCGAAAAATATAATTTTGGAAAAAAATAGAAAAGCACAAATTTTTACAATCACCAATCTTTCACCACTCAGAAATAGCCTTTATCGTTCTGGCATATTTCTGCATATTGACAGAATATAGCTGTCTAGTAATAACATCAAAAGGAATATATATATACTTGACTTTTTGAATGTCAGTACAAATTGTTTTTTAATATTTTAATTTTTCATAGTATTATGAGAATATAATTAACTCTCTAATGCACATATTTGAGTTGATTTGGAATTATAAACAAGGCAGAGATGAATATTTCATAGACTATAGATTTTTGAGCATATTTCTGATAGTTTCTGTTGGATTAATTTGTAGGAAAAGAACTACTAGCTTAAATGGTATGAATACTTTAAAGTTAAAAAAAACTCTTATCAAGTTATTTGATGAAAATGTTTAAATAATATCCTCTCCCTCAACCCCACTCTAATGTGTGGGAAACTCATTTTCTTAACCCCTTTGAAAAATTCTTTTCCATTCCCAATAACACGTATATTTATGTACATTTTCTTTCAGTTCTTTAATTCTTCAATAAGCTCTTTATTCTACATGTGTCCTATTGGAAATAACAAATGAACCAATGTGTAAATCTCTGTCTTTTAGATTCTGAATCAGTCACACTTTTTAATTATATTTCATGATGATTAATTTGGTGAAGGCTAACTTCATGTGGTTTATACTACCAGAATTTCTAAGAGTATTAACATATTAATGGAAAAGGTAGTCTTACCTACTCTCCATAAAAAGAGTATTAGCTGAGTTATAGAAATAAACTGAAGAGATACATAACAAATTTTAGTTTTACTATGTTCTAGCATTAATGCTAAATATCTCATGAAGTCCTTATACTCAGGGTATCTGTATATCTTTATGAAATTCATAGTCAGTAGAATGGGAGCATAGATGAGATAGGAGGTGGGTGAATTCTGATGCCCTAGAAGGCAGAAATTCTGTGCTATTAACTCCCCTCAAAGTCATGTTCATTTTAATTCTTTAACCTTCACTGACTTGCTCCCTATTTGTGATGCATTTTTCAGAAAAAATCTCGCTCAAGTGTTTTTTATGACAACTGTTATCTTCCATGGTTTTCCACTGCTTTTTCCATCCTCGGTCCTTCTTTTCACCTTTTCATCTTGGTAAGGTGGGTTTTACAATCATCCGAAGAATAATTAGTAATCTGATTGCCTCTTTAAATGCAGTATCAGCCATGGTCCAGTAGGGAAACTGAAATGATGTTACACATTTGAACAGAGAGAATGTTTTTTGTTTTGTTTTTTAATATTTATTTATTTTTGAGAGTGAGACAGAGCACACATGGGGGAGGGGCAGAGAGAGAGACACACACACAAATCTGAAGCAGGCTTCAGGCTCTACACGGGGCTGGAACTCATGAATTGAACCACGAGATCATGACTTGAGCTGAAGTTGGACTTTTAACTGACTAAGCCATCCAGGCACCCCTGAACAGAGAGGAGGTTGTATGAATTGCTAATGAGGCATAAAATTGTTAGCTGAGTAACCGAGAGGGTAAAAAGAGAATGAAAGATAAGCTCTCATGGAGGTAGCAACTGCAAGAAACAGCTACCATTCTTGGGAAGAGACTGGAATTACTAAAATTTAGAAACTTAAAAGAAGCCCCAGGGGGCAGGAACCAGACCTTGGAAGAGAGAGCACCAGTCAGCTGGTCCCAGTGCCATGAGGAGCAGCACATGAGATGAAGCTGGTTCTGCACTGCAAATTGTATTCAGTATTTTCTATGGGAAGGGACTGCCCTTGTTGGGGTAAAAAAGAATTGCTAGGATGATACTCACAGAATCAAGAGGAAGCCAGGAGGTCCACAGGAAGCAGTCAGGAAGGTTCAAGTTCCTTCTCCCTCCACTAGGCTCCTAGTTTCCTCTGGCACTTCTTTCCTCTGGCAAAACAGAAATGTTGGGTTATAGTCTCACCTTCAATATCAGAATGCAGAGAAGAGTAAGGTGGGTTTGGAATGGAACGGCAATAACTTAGTGGCACGGGATTTCCCCTCTACAACTCACTACTCCTTCATTTACTCTTTCATACTTTTATTTATTTATTTTTAATTTTTAAATGTTTATTTTTGAGAGAGAGAGAGATGGAGACACACACACACACACACAGAGAGAGAGAGAGAGAGAGGGAGAGAAAGAGGCAGAGATACAGAGTTTGAGCAGGCGAGAAGCAGAGGGAGAGGGAGACACAGAATCTGGAGCAGGCTCCAGGCTCCCAGCTGTCAGCACAGAGCCCGGACGCAGGGCTTGAACTCACAGACTGTGAGCTCATGACCCGAGCTGAAGTCAGATGCCCAACTGACTGAGCCACCTGGGTGCCCCTCTTTCATACTCTTAGAGTCCTTAACACTGACCTCTCACATTTTCATTCCTGTCTACATACCATTTCCATCTTATGCTTTGCCCAAACTGTGATCACAGTGGTTTGCTTGTTACTTCTAGTTACTTTGTGATATTTTCCTGTTAAAATGGTTTATAACTACTGTTTTACTGTATAGGAAAGACAATTTCACCCCCAGCTTCACAGTGAAATTGAGTTAATTTAGTGTTTACTGCTTTCTGAAGAGTTCTTAGGTAGATCAGTAGGTAATCAAATACACTTGATATCACAGAACAGGGTATTGAGTAATGTGGTAGGGCAGTGAGTAAAGTAACTGTTGGGAATCTCCAGGTATTAATTATCTAGACAGTTTGTGTTTCTGTACAAATAATAATGTGGATCAAGCAAGGTATATCCATTATTTTCTCACTGTTTCAGGGTGTTGATGTGTTCTGTCTATAGCATTCTAGCTAGAGAAAAATTCTATACCAGAGCATCAATGGATGATTCCCCTGGAGGAACATGTTATTAGGTAGGAGCAGAAAGCATATCATGGAAAAATTCAAGTCTTGTACAAAGAAAATAACCAAAGCCATTAGCAACTGAACTCATAAACCATAATAAAATGATAAACTGTAATAAAGCTGTAGCAATTATCCTATCAATTTACCCATAAACTTTTCTGATCCTTTTTCACATACATCATTCCGGCAAAATACCCAGATGTAGTAATTACAGGAAATTTCCACGTCTGTTGGCAAAAATTCAGAAGACTTTGGCCCATTGAAAGTCTTACTGCCTTAGCAGAAGCTGTGTAAATGGGCCATTCTATCGTTACAAGGCAAGACCTATTGGCTTTGGTTCAGTTTTTAAGTGACTCTAAGGGAAATTTCATACTGGGTTTTATTGACTATGAATTGCTATTTCTCCTTAACCAGAGCACATAATTTTTATAAAATACAATGCGTGAGGTTTACAATTATCCATTATCCAACTGCAAAACAGGAATTGATACCCTTGCTTAACATGGAGATAAAATCTGGCACTTTTTCAATTGAAAATTATTTCAATTTTATGAAAAAATGAAAAATTTGCATATTGTATGAAAATATTTTGTTGCTCAGAAAATGAATATCATACTATTTAAAAATTACTTCTAATATTAGAGTTCAACTGTTAGTTAATTGGCACATGTTAATTGGTATCTAAGATTCTGTAATTAAATCAGGTTTGGATGTTTAGCTGCTCAGTGTTTCGATAAACAATTAAATACAAGGCAATAGAAACTACTTGATGTGAAAACTACTCCATATAAAGCAAAAGTACACAAATATTATTTTTTGGCCTAGTATTGCTATTATATAGTCCTTTAAAATGTAAGCTCCTATTTAGGTAAAAACAACTTTATTTATTTGGGTGCTTCCTATCTTTATTTTTTGGCAGTTTTACATTTCATAAATGTCTTACCAACTTTTTTTTTCCCTTTGAGGAGGAATCCAAGACAGAGAGTTAAAAATATTCATTATTTTCATATCGTAATCAACACCATCAGTAGCACTAAAGCCATAAAGAGAACATAACATTAAAATGCACCAACTTATAATGGATATAAATTTGAGATTGCTATGTATTGTCGCAGACTGTGAGTCTGGAGTTCTCTCTTGTCCAGCAAGAGAGAGCATACAGAATTGAATACGAGAGAGGGCAACGTCCAGGAGGAGACAAGAGCCCCCAAACAGGGGTTTCATTTCTATTTATGGAGCGCACAAGATATTACACACATGGTGAGCATGAAGAAAATACTATCTTACACACGTGAACATGGAGAAAACAATCAGACAGTAATCATTAACTTGTGTGTGTAAGAAGAAAAGGGTCTGGGGGGCAAGTGGAATTTGTGATCGAAGTATGATATAGTATATTGGTGTCAAATGGAAAGTAATTTCCTGCAGGTGATATAACAAGTTACTCGTGATTCCATTACAATATCTTGCTAGCCAACCTCAGGCACTGTGGTGGCGGCTTTTCACCCTAAGCTTTTTTCTAACCTATTTATGTAAGTAGAACCTATTTCCCCACAGTATATATTAACGTAATGGCTTGGATATCAGTCAGGATATTAATTGGAAAACACTAAGTATTTGAAACAAAAGGAATTTAATGTAGGTAATTAGTTACATAGGTGATAAAAGAATTAGGTAGCCATCAGGTTGGCAAGGCAACTCAGAATTTAATAACTGCAGAAAGCCATCATCCATGGGCTGGAGAGACAAAGAGTGGAGGTAGCTTTACCAAAGCTCGGAGCACAGGGTCCCCTGTGATAAGATGTGATCATAATAGGTTTATCAGTTGGAGTTGGCAGTTGGAGAGAGAGTAAAAATGTATTGGGAATGCCACCTGTGACCAAGAGGAAGAAAGACAGCTGGCTGCCTCTCCCTTTCTTCCCACTTTCCCATGACCCACCAGTGCCTTCCTTGTCAGAACCAGCCAGAAGCCAAGAGACATAGGGGCCTAAAAATGCAGCTGGCAGGACATGGTCTCTCCCATCCCTACAGCCACCTAACCCCCATGATACAAAGGCAAGCAAGGAAAGCAGCAAGGGAAGGATCTCAGAGCAAACAGATCCTGGAAAGGCCAAGATTATTAAATAAACAATAGAACTTATGAGCCAAAGGCAAATATTTTGTGAATCCCTCATATATTAACTCTTTATTGGTACTTGAACTTTCCGAATGTGGCATACAATTTCTAGGAAATCCAAGTTTTTTCCTGAAGATTATATAAACAAATTAAAAAAATATATTTTACAGAATACATAGGGATAATAATAAATTTCATCTTTTTAAAAATTTTGTAATACAATCTAAACTTTTAATGGCAGTGTGATTATTTTTCTTGGTTGAAGAGAGAAAAATCTCCTAAAATGGAAAGATAAGGGCAAAGGACCAAGGAGAGACATTTCCTTTTGCTACTGCATTAAAAAGAAGCTGTGAGGGAGGTCATAACTCCACTACAGAAATCCAGAAGGGTGATACATCCTCCTCTTTGATCTGGATGGTATCATAACCAAAAAGAGAGCAATGGAATCAGAAGTTATATTTGACAGAGAAGGCAGGACAGCAAAGAAGTTGAGAACCAGAGTTAGAATTTAGTGCTATCTTGGGGTGCTTGGGTGACTCAGTTGGTTAGTGTTTTACTTTGGCGCAGGTCGTGATCTTGCTGTTTGTGGGTTTGAGCCCCATGTCGGGTTCTGTGCTGACAGCTCAGAGCCTGGAGCCTGCTTCAGATTCTGTGTCTCCCTCTCTCTTTTGCTGCCCATCCCATGCTCATGCTCTGTCTGTCTGTCTCTCATAAATAAATCATAAAAAAAGACATTAGTGTTATAGCTTCACTAAAAATTAGAGATATGTGCTTGGAGACTGAGTTGCCCTTCAAAGGCTCTGGCTTATTCCTGAGGCTCCAAGGCTCACTGAACTAGGGAAGTGAAATTTTATCAACTAGTCTCTAGCTGAAGCTTCAAATCGGAGAATAGGGTTCTAACAGCAATCAGGTGTTCAATGAATGGTTCTAAGAGCCCTCTGTTCTGTTTGTCACCAACATCTGTCCTGGATAAATCATTCTCTATTCTAGGATGAGTCAACAGAATATGTATCATATTCCAACGAATTAAGGTCTGTGGGAATACTCTTCAACATTGAAAGGAACATAATATAGAAGATGTGGAAAAAACATATACTTAAAAAAGGTTTACTACAAAAAATTAAAATACATTTTACAACTTTTCTGCATTGAGTTAGTAAAAAAATTCAAGGAATCAGACTTTATGGAAAGAGTAAAGAACCATTCACTTAACATGAAAGATGGAAATAAAAAGGAAGCTGGGAAATAAGAAAATATTATAATTTTTAGTAGGAAACTAAAAATTTAATAGCATAATTGAAATCTGAATAAAACACTAAAGAACAGAATAAATATTTTCTTAAATTGTATGAGTGATGTAATAAACAAACTGGATAGATCTCTTGAAATGGCATCTGATGGAAGGACCATGATAAGGGAGATTATTATTGTTCAAGAAGTCTTAATTTAGTGATCTAATATAAGAAAAAATGTATTTATGAATAAGAAACAAAACAAATGGAAAAAGCCAGCCATGCAAATACTTTCAATAAAAGGAATATATTCTGAAATAGAGAATGTTAAATCACCTGAGTATGATTTAAAAATTTTCCTTATTTACCAAGAAAAATAAATGAAAAAATAAATTAGACATATTATGGCAAATTTTATTTTTTTCAAGAATATGAAATAATTAATCAAGCACTCAAGACACTTAGATGCAGGAATTTAGCTTTGATATGTCTTTGTATCTCTAATGCCCCTCTTTGAGCCTGCCATTTCCATCTTGCCGATAGAGACATTGAGGTTAGAAATATTAAATAATTTTCTTAAAATCTTTTAACATTTGCTCCACAAATATTACCTTGGTAAAATTGGAAGGATTTATAACATTAAGCAAGTTAAGGGCATGATTCTTGACAAGAAAATAATATGTGTATTGCATATTAAGTACTCTGAGTTGAGATCGATTCCCAAAGTATATGAAGGAAAATGATCATAAAACAGAGAAAAAAACAGGTTACTGGGCTCAACTGAAGTGCCAGTGTGCTCTACTAAAAGCAGTTCACTTTGAGAATCAGTGGCAAGGAGGCTGAGCTGCTGGCATTCATGGCATAATAGGTAGAAGGAAATAAAAACTTGGATTGTGAAATAATATGTTAAATAGTACACCAAAAATTATAATAAAAAAGAATTGTCCCATGCCTTTCTTTCTCCTCCTAACCCCTAATTTACTTACCTAGAGCAATACTTTTAAGCATTTTTATTTCAGTTCTGGCATATGTACTCTTTCTTCCCAAATATAGTTATATGTGCTACCCTTTTAAAATATCTCTGTTACCCGGGGTGCCTGGGTGGCTCAGTCGGTTGGGCGTCCGACTTCGGCTCAGGTCATGATCTCGCAGTCCGTGAGTTCAAGCCCCGCGTCGGGCTCTGTGCTGACAGCTCAGAGCCTGGAGCCTGTTTCAGATTCTGTGTCTCCCTCTCTCTCTGACTCTCCCCCGTTCATGCTCTGTCTCTCTCTATCTCAAAAATAAATAAATGTAAAAAAAAATTAAAAAAATCTCTGTTACTCAAATTTACACAGGTAGTCAACTATTTTGAAACCATTAAACTAATATAATTTTTTATTCCTTATTTCTCCCATAGCAGTTCTATCATCATAGGTCAAAGAAGAGGGAAAGTCAAATGGAACATGGAGAATATGATGTAGAGGGAGTGCTTGCCAGATAAGAAGTGGAGTAAATGAAAACCCTTGGCAGGTAGTGGATTGTGAGAAAGAGAAAAAGGAGAGAAGCAGTAAAAACCCCTATTTTCACACTTTGCCCTAGCTCTCCACCACTGGGGAAGGAGGGTGGAGGACTGTCTGGTTGAGGGAAAGCCAAAGACAGTGAAGTCTGTGGAAATGTATTCTTGCACAAACACAGCAGGGCACACATGGGGGCTCAGTGTGGTTATGGAGAGAAAGGGTGTAATTTATGACTTTGTGATATAGAATGAATTCACAAGTTCCTCATGTCTTGTGGGGATGGGGAAGTAGCTGAGATGAAAACCAGCTGGCCTGCCATGGGGGCTTCAGCAGGGAGGTTTGAGATGTTTGGATATTTGAACTAAGCCAAGGGACAGGGGGAGACTTTGCTGAGACCTGGAAGAATGGGCAGCTGGAAAGAGCCAAAGTGGGGTTAAGTCAAGGAGGGAAGTTCATCAGGCCCAAGGGAACCAAGAGAACAAAACACAATTCTTCATTGCAAACGTTAGCAAAGGAAGCCAGTAGGGTACCCAGGCACATAAAGAAACAACCGTGAGGGGGCCAGAGGACCTAGTGGAATGTAGTACAGGAGCTCACATCACCCTCTCCTACTTAGATTTGATATCACGTTGGGGTTGGAGGGGAGGAAAGTCTGTGAGGGAGAAAATTTTTTGCAGACAAGACATTTATCTAGAGTAAGCTGAATTATTCAAAAGAAACGATTTAAACTGGAAACAACGGATTTAACAGGAGCTTTGTCAGAAAGATTAGATCAATTTTAGAAAAAGAAACTGTTATTTTTGTACTGCTGAGTGGTAGTAAGTTTATATTTTAATACAAATTATACATTCAATCTTCTATTTATTGTTTAATGTCTCTTTCTCAGCCTGAAAAATGAAACTACTTTCTCCTTTGCTTTTCCCTCCACCTTTCCTTCCTTTTTCACCTTACAACAGCTGTCTCCTGTACTTGTATATATATGTGGTCAAAGTGGATAAAAATTGCAATCTATTTTGTAACCCTAATTTTTACAGCTTTTCTTAAAAGTCGATTCTATAGGCAGAAAATTTGAGTCATCTTCTTGCATTATTGTTTGGACTAGGTTCCATGCCCCTAATTGAAAGGTATTGAATTCATTTTCCAATTTGAGTAGTTTCTTTATATTTGGATTCTGATTATCATCTTGTATTCTTTGTCTTTCCTGGAGTCTTCACATGGTTGCTTTCTAGACTTGCTGAACACTTGAAGTGCTAGGACTTCCTTTTATTTCTCTCCTTGGTTAGATCCTTTATTTCCTATTTTATGTTTACATTGTCATTTTTTTTCCAGAGTAAATCCTTAAGTAATTATTCTGAAAAGATATGTAAGAGATAAATATTTTTATACTCTGAATGTCTAATGATACCTTTATTTTACCTTCATATTTAATAATGATGTGAATGGGTATAGAATTTGGACTAAAGTAACTTGTTTTACATTTTTGAAGGCATTGCTTCATTGTGTTCTTCACTGTGTAGTATGTCAGCTGGACAGTGAGAAACCAGTTTTCTTTTTGCTTTGAACGTAATATGTTTTTCTGTCATTTTAGATGATGTTATTCTTTTTTGAAATCAAGATATGATTGATTATATATATATATATATATATATATATATATACATTGAAAATTGATAAAACCATTTACAGTGTACAGGTATACAACATAATGATTAGATATTTGCATATGTTGCAAAATTACCATGACAGTGAGCATAGTTAATATCCATCACCATGCATGGTTACAATTTTTTTTTTCTTGTGATAGGTACTTTTAAGATCTACTGTCTTAGCAATTTCAAATATACAGTACATTATTGTCAACTATAATTACCCACGACTTATTTATCTTATAACTGGAAGTTTGTGCCTTTTGCCCTCCTTCACCCATTTTGCCCAACCGCCCTCATTGTCCCCCAATGATGATTTGATTCTTGAGGTAGTTAAGTTTCATATTGTTATGTCCAGTTATGCGTCAGGTCTCAACTTGTCCTACTATTGCAAGGTAATCCCTTTCAATCTGAAGGTTTATTTTTTCTTCTGCTAGGGAAATTTTGCTTATTTTATTTTTCAAATGGCTTTATTTTCTCAATTTGATATTTTTGGTTTTGTTTTCTGTTATTACATCTTCTAGATTTATCTTCTGGTTCTCTTGTGTTTTTTCCCCACATTGTTTATCTCTTAATTTTGTTTCCACTTTCTTGGAGCTTTCCTAAACTTTATATTCCAACTTTTCTACTTATTTTGTATTGTGACCATCATATATTTAATGCAGCACTATACTTAATAGCTTCAACTGAAAACTTCCCAAATGCCTATCACCAGTAGGATTAGAGTCACACAATAGAATGCAGTGGAATTCAGTGGAATGAATGCAATGCTATGGATAAATTCCAGGAATTCAATGTTGTATAAAAGAAGCCAGGCACAAAAGAGCACATATAGTATAATTTCAGTTACATGATGCTAAAAGAAATAAATGAAGCTAAGCTAACAAATGAAGCTAGCTGTCAGAAGTCAGAATATTAATCACCTTTGGAGGGGAGAATGAGGACTAGAAGAAGCAGAAAGGTCTCCGGGTGTCATGGTGCTCTGTTTCCATATATGGCTGCTAATTGCACAAATGGATATAGTTTGTGAAATTTATCAAGCTGTGTGATTTCTGTTTTCATACTACACTTGAATAAAGAGTTAAAAGAGTAATAACAAATTGGTAAAAATAGTATTGGCAATATACTTTACACAAAATATTAATTATTTAATAAGGAGAAAACAACAAAAAACACTTCATTTAATATGTGAAAATAACAAGGATTTTAAAAAATCGTGTATGAATATATACAAGTGACTAATAAACATTTTAAAAAGTTTAAAATCCATTGGTAAATAAATAAATGCAAAGAATGGATATGACACATATCTTAAACTGGAAGTAGTAAAATGAGGGAAATGCTCCATGTTGGTAAAGCTTTGGGAACATCTTCTGAAATATTGCACAGGAGATTAATATTGATAGAGAGTCTCTTGAGGATATATTGGCCATGACAACAACAAAAACAATAAAAGTAGATACTCCGTGGCCTTCCATTAGGCCTTAAGAGTTGATCCTTAAGAATTTTGATTATAGATGCTCATAAATATTCCATTATGTTAATTATTTATCAAATCATGATTTATCAGAACTAAATAGATTTACCAACTAAGCCTAAGAATAAGAGATGGGCTAATCAATTTGTGTTAAAGTTTTACAATAGTGTCTGTGCAGCTTTTAAAAACGGTGCTATGGATAAATATTTCAAGATGTTAAGAATACATTACCAAGAGGGGCGCCTGGGTGGCGCAGTCGGTAAAGCGTCCGACTTCAGCCAGGTCACGATCTCACGGTCCGTGAGTTCGAGCCCCGCATCAGGCTCTGGGCTGATGGCTCAGGGCCTGGAGCCTGTTTCCGATTCTGTGTCTCCCTCTCTCTCTGCCCCTCCCCCGTTCATGCTCTGTCTCTCTCTGTCCGAAAAATAAATAAAAAACGTTGAAAAAAAAAATTAAAAAAAAAAAAAAGAATACATTACCAAGAAAAAATTTCCAAACTACATAAACTTGTTTTTTTTTTGTTTTAAATGTACTTTTTTTTTGAATGTTTGTTTATTTTTGAGAGAGAGACAGAGAGACAGAGTGTGAGTGAGGGAGGGGCAGAGAGACATGGAGACACAGATTCTGAAGCAGGCTCCAGGCTCTGAGCTGTCAGCACAGAGCCTGACACAGGCCCCAACCCAGGGACCAGGAGATCATGACCTGAGCTGAAGTCAGACGCTCAACTGACTGAGCTACTCAGGCATCCCTGAATGTACTTTTTGTGTACTTTTTCTTCCCTGGAAGGGAATGGAATGAAACTCATCAAAATATTGGGTTCTATATCTTACAGATGAACTATAAGTAAGTTTAATTTTCTTAGTTTATTTTCTGAATTTTCAAATGTTTCTATAATCAACAAAAAAGTATTTGTCACTCTTAAAAATAAAAGATATTGTATAAGTATTGATATTTTGCTTTACAAGATAAATTATTCAGATTCACAGAACTTTCATTTTTGCCTCTCTGTGACAAAGTATCTTGATCCTTTTCCTTTATGTAATTTCTTTTTAAAATTTCTTAAATGTTTTTTATGTATTTTTGGGAGAGCGTGAGTGGGAGAGGGGCAGAGAGAAGGAGACACAGAATCCAAAGCAAACTCCAGGTTCTGAGCTGTCAGCACAGAGCCTGATGTGGGGCCCAAACCCAGGAATCACGAGATCATGACCTGAGCCGAAGTCAGCCACTTAACCGACTGATCCACCCATGCTCCCCTCCTTTATGTAATTTCTAATGCTACTAAGCACATCATTTTAATTTTCATATGCTAGAGAGTAATTTTTTTCCGTTTTAATTTAAGTAATTATGTTATTAGAGTAGAAAGCAAAGAAAAAGTCATGTCTTGTCTATGGGGAGTAAGTCAAATTCTATAATTCTAGCACAGAAGCAATGAGCAGACACATTAATTTTGGGTGTCTCTGCCATTTAAGCAAGAACCATAAATACTCCATTCAGTTTGTGAGCTTGGTACAGAGGCCAGATACAACATTGACTAATTATATTCAGGCTACAGAAAAGCAGGACTGAGACTGACCAGGCTTTAGGGCTCTGCATCTTTCTTTGGATGATTTAGGATTTAATCAGTGGCATACGTCAGACCCTAAAGGGAATGACATTCTTAACTAAAAGCTGAAGATTTAGTTATACAATCTTGGTAACAGTAGAAAGTGTAATAGGGAAAGTTAAGTTTATAATTGCAAGTGTAATTTTCTTTAGAATTTTTGTAGCACTACATTTCACTTAATTTTCCATTCATATGCAATAAAATTACTGATGTAGAACAGTTGTGCTATTGCATGGATGCAAAAGTGTATTTTTCATTTGCGTAAAAAAAGGATAATCTCTTGTGAGAGGCAAGAGAGAAAATATAAGAAGTAATAATGATAAAGGCATTTCTTAGAAATGTCTATATATTCCAAAATAGCAGTTAAGGCATTCAACTGTATGGTGTTTCCTCTGAGTTGTCTGTTTTTCCTTCTAATTATGATAAGTACAATGATGATATAAATATAGTCAAATTTACTCTAGCTTCAAATAGTTACATTCAGTCTACATTTGTATAGCAGGTATGAATCTCAGGCCATGCAGTATTTTACTTTTTATATTACTGAAATTAATTTTTATGTTCATCTCTTATTTTGCCAGCTGAAGGAAAATTAATCTTAGCCAGTTCAGGGTTCATCCACTCTTTGGCCTGGACTTTCATTAAGTTCCAGGAGGTTTAGAGAGTGCCCGTAGGTGGGGAGGGCATCCATTACTCAGTGTCCCTTCAATTCTGGTGGCAACTGCTGGGTTATCCTCATTACCATATTGTCTTTTGTTACTGATCTCTATAAGTAGCTACTGGGTTATCCTTTATCCCAAGCCATATGCCTTGCCAGTTGTCAAGCCTACTTCCTTTTCCCTCCTTTTCCTTGCTCTACTGTATCAGGCTTTAGGAAACTGGAGCTGGCCAAGGTTATCATCTGTACATCACTAAACTGGGATGTACAGAATCCTATTGCTTCTGGGGTATGGGAAACTCTGGCTGCTGCATCTCCACATTTTTGTTTGTAGGAACAACTTGAGATGAATCTATAGGACCTCTTGTAAAGTTTTGAGCATGTTAAAAAATGGCACTCCCTCTAGGTTGATGAGCTGTGGAGCAGAAATGCACTTTTGTGGTTGTGCTTCCTGCAGGGGGGTGTGGAGCCACCCTAGACACCTGGCTTGATGTATGGAATGTGAGCTGGATTTCAATCTCTTTATCCCCCAAGTGCCATGATTCAACATTTTTTAAATGCCCATTGGCTACCTCTTCATGCAATATATAATTGTTTAAAACACAGTTGGTTAGGCATCTACCAATATACACAACAGTACAATCATCAGACCTGTATTTCTCAATTATACCTAGAAAGCAATTGTTATATTGTTAGTAAATGCCTTGCTTAAGCCACAGTGCACAGTGTCTTTGCCATTATCCAAATCTAAATGTACGATACTCTCTGCTTCTTAAAGTGAAAGTAGCCTTCCATGACTTTTGGTAGTAAATCATTACTATTTCTCATTATCACTGATAGGTCTCATAAGTGTTCACAAACGATCTTAAAATTGTCTTATAAAATTTCCGTTAATTACAGTGTCTTGCATAATCGTTATTCTAGAAACAGATTTTCTCTTCTTTCTGACATCTCTGAAAGTAAATATTTTGTAGCCCTTCTGATGTGTAAGGTATTGTGAGAGATATTATCTATTTATAAATAAATAGATGTATAAGGTATTGTGATAGATATTCATCAATTGATAAAATATCAATATGGCATTTTTGAGTGTGTGGGAAATAGGGTTAGGGAAGGAAAATTATATATCATTGAATGCCTATGATATTTTAGGTATATTTTATTAGATTTATTTTCACATCTGATTCATGTGCTACATATTATTATTATTTTTTATTCTCTTTTTTATGGATATGAAAATTTATGCCAGGAGGTCACAGAACCAGATGAAACTGTATCTGATTACAAAGTTAGTACTATTTCACTTCACTGATAGTGCTCATACTTTAGTGTATATAATACCAATTTATTAAGAAGCAGATTCTTGGGTCCTTATCCCTAGATAGTGATGTAGTTAGTCAAAAGGGGGCACTGAGATCTGATTTTTAACAGCCAGTCCAAGTGATTTTGATGCAGTCAGTCTGTAGGTCACAGTCTGAACAATTGTTTTAAAACATATGTTCTTAGAAAGTGACAATTTTATACAGGACCACCAATGCATATAAAATTCCAATAAAGGTAAACTGAGCTTATTCTAGAATGAAGCTGTAAAGTACTCCTTTGTCAACACAAATCTGAATCTGGAAGACTTTTGAATCTGAGTATTAAAAGTTGGCTTTGATGTAACAAGAGGATGTGATCCTGAAAGGATCATGAGCATATGGACAGGGACAGTGGCAGGGAAATGAAGTTCAGCATTGTTAGAGATTATGATGCAGGGTAAGAGGCATAGCAGATGAGAACTTTTGCAATAAGGGTGTGCTTAGGTCACACACTCAAACCTGATCTGTGAAAAAGTAATTTTTCTTTTCATAATGTGAACCATCTCTCTTGATAGTTATACAAGACACTACGATAATAGTGATGTTGGGGTGCCTGGGTTGCTCAGTTGGTTAATCGTCCTACTCTTTGTTTTTGCTAAGATCATGGTCTCATGGTGTGTGAGATCAAGCCCTGTATCAGGCTCTGTGCTGTCAGCTTAGGATTCTCTCTCTCTCCCTCTTTCTCTCTAGCCTCCCCTGCTCATGCTCTCTCTCAAAATAAATAAACTTAAAAAAAAAATTATAGTAGTGATGTAGATTAGATCTATGTTTTAGATGATAAAAAATAAAAGGCATTAGAAACAATGAATAAGGCAGTGGTTATAGTCCACTTTAGAAAAAGCTCTGGTTTTAGGTCAATAAATGTATAATAAGTATCTGAGAGAATAAAGAGTGAGTGAAATGAAGGGGTCAGATCTCAGAATGTTTTATATTAAAATTATCTGGATGTGTTGATTGACTAAAGTAGCTGAAAGACTTAAATATTTCTTTAACACTAAATCAAGGTGACTGGAAATATGGAAGTGCCATTAACTCTGAAAGGAAACATAAAGGAACAGATTTGAATGGGGCATATGAATTCAAGTTTTGATTTAATGTATTTGAGGTTCTAACAGGGTATTACTGTGTAGCTAGCATTATAGCCACTTAGAAACATGGAACTGGAACATAGTAGGAAGGTCAAAGCTGATATATACACTAGGGAGTATTCTGCATGATGAGTTTATAATACCATGAGTACACTTGATACTAAATTTGGTATATCAGCTAAAAATATTTTTGTGTCCTGAATTTGAGGTAATATACTTTTAAGAGGTAACTAAAGAAAAATGAACCGTTAAAGAGTATAGAATAGAGTCCCTTATTAAAGGCATGAGAAAAGGCCAAAAGAATACAGTGTCATAAAGTTATAAGGGAAAGAGAGGCAGTAGGGAGGGGATTCTAGTTCTGATATTGGAGTATGGTCAGGAATTTATGGAGAAGAGAACCAGCCATCTGATTTGGAAATTAAGAAATCATTAAGCAGCTATTGGGTGCCTGGGTGGCTCAGTCAGTTCAGCATCCAACTTTAGCTAAGGTCATGATCTTGTGAGATTCGTGGGTTCGAGCCCTGTGTTGGGCTCTGTGCTAACAGCTTGGAGTCCGGAGCCTGCTTTGGATTCTGTGTCTTCCTTTCTCCCTCTGTCTCTCCCCAGCTCATGCTCTTTCTCTCAAAAGTAAATAAATAGGGGCACCTGGGTGGCTCAGTCGGTTAAGCGGCCGACTTCAGCTCAGGTCAGGATCTCACGGTCTGTGAGTTCGAGCCCCGCGTCGGGCTCTGTGCTGACAGCTCAGAGCCTGGAGCCTGTTTCAGATTCTGTGTCTCCCTCTCTCTCTGACCCTCCCCTGCTCATGCTCTGTCTCACTCTGTCTCAAAAATAAATAAATGTTTAAAAAAAAAAAAGTAAAAAAAAAAAAAGTAAATAAATAAACTTTAAAAAATTATGAAGCAGCCTTGAAAAAGAAGAATTTTAGCAGGTAGTGGACAAGAAATCCTGGTGTCAGTGGGTTGGTAAATTGAGGTTAAATAAGGAAGCATAGCCTATAAACCTAGATGACCATCATCAAGAATAGCATGCCTGTGAGGTAAGTAGAGATCAGGGATAATAGCCTGAGGAAAACACAGGGTAAGGAGAGAAGGTGATTTTTTTTAAGAACTGGGGAAATTTAATATGTTCACAAACTGAGATGAAAATAGTCAAGAGACAAGGTGAATTATAAAGGTAGAAGAGAAAGCAGATGATTGGACAAAAAAAAAGATAATGAAATTAAGAGCTTAAGGGAAGAGGAAAGGAGGGACTTCTTTGATAAATAATCAGCCATGGAGTATTCTCTGTCAGGTCTTAGAATATCTCTCTTGTTTCAGAACATCTTTAAGGTATATATATTTTACACATGAAGAAATTGATGTGATAAAGAATTAGCTTAAGGTTACCCAGCAAAAAAATGGCAAATCCTTATTTTTTTCAATTATTTTGGTCATCTCCTTCCTTTGTGTCCAAAAGTAAATAAAAACTGAGGAATTAAAGAACATTAGAGAAAGAGGAAAAGTAATTTGGGTAATTTTAACATTTTAAATGAACAGGAGATGAAGTCATTTGCTCATAGATTTGACTGCATTCAGAGATGGGCAAAAGTCAAGACTACTGGGGAGAGGAGTTATTGAAGACAATTTAAGATAAATAAAGTAATAATTAGTGATTAATATTCATTATTTCAGTTGTAGTTAGACTCCATGCCTTGTAGTGAGGCCAACTAGCACAATAATGTGAATTTTGCTATGTTTAGTCATTTCAATTGGATATAGAGAAACGGCAATATTAACATAGAATTAGAAACTGCTGAGGTATGTAAAACAACAGGTCAATTCTTGGCTGCTTATGAGAGAGCGTGGCTTACTGATTGACCATGGTCAGGCTTGGTAAGGAATTGAGTGAGGCTAGAAGGAGGGATCTATAGGGTGGAATGAAGAGTTGTGCAGAGAAATTCAGACTTTGAAGGATGCACACTTTGTAAGATTTCAAACTACTGCTGTTATCAGATTTTGGAGGTTAATCAGTGGAGGTGATGATATGCTCCAAGTTTGCTAGCTACGTGGGAAGCTGGAAGGGAGATGTTGGCTGTTAAGGTCAAGATGTTTCAAAACTTAGGGTCTCTGGTGTTTGGAAGGTTATCAGTGTGAACAGTGATATAAATTATAGCAGTCCCCTCATATCCACGGTTTTGTTTAGGCAGTTTCAGTTACCCACTGTCAACCACGGTCTTCCTTCTAACATATGGTCAGAAGTTTAGCAGTAGCTTCATGCCATCTCACAACATCTACATCATTCACCTCACTTCATCTCATGATGTAGGCATTTTGTCATCTTACACCATCGCAAGTAAAAGAGTGAACACAGTACAGTGTAATATTTTGGGAGAGACCACATTCACATAATTTTTATTACAGCATTCTGTTATAGCTGTTCTGTTTTATTAATAGTTACAATTGCTAATTGCTTTCTGTGCCTAATTTATAAATTAAACTTTTTCATATGTATGAATGTATAAGAAAAATAGTATAAGGTTTAGTACTATGTGTGGTTTCAGGCATCCTTCGGGGTCTGGAAAGAGTGCAGAGTAATTATGTAATATAGTTGTTAAAATTGAGGATTATGGAGTATTGTCTTGAAATCATTTAGATTATGAATGGAGAAGTAGTGTAAATCAAGTGAATTATGGAACAGAGGAAATGGAAGCAAACACAGGGAGTAAAGAGGATGTCAGCTTATCTGCTTGTTCTTATGAGAAGACAATTTGCATGGAATATTACACAATTTATGCAAGTAATAAGTTAATTTATCTTTTACATAGTTGTGAAGGTGACAATTTCTGATTAAATAAAGAATGACTATTAATTTATTTGCAGAGTTAATCAAGACTAAGTCTTAACATATAATATCATGGTGACCTTAGATTAATATTGAGACATTTAAGTTATTTCCACTAACATGGATTGTTGCAGCAATGACCAAGTAGAAATTTTGTTGTCTTCAACTTGTGATATGGGTAAATTAAGTAAAAGTGGTGAAATTGGGTGCCTGGATGGTTCAGTCTTTAAACATCTGACTTCAGCTCAGGTCATGATCTCACAGTTTGTGAGTTCAAGTGTCACATCAAGTAAGCACGAGCCCTGCTTCGGGTAAACACTAGCCCCGCTTCAGGTGAGCTCTTCCTCTCTCTCTCTCTCTCTCTCTCTCTCTCTCTCTCTCTCTCCTGCTCTCTGTCTTTCTCTCTCCCTCTCCCCCTCCTGGGATTCTCTGTCTCTGCCCCTTGCTCACTTGCATTCACTCACTCTCTCTTTGTCTCAAAAAAAAAAGAAGAAGAAGAAGAAGAAGAAGAAGAGAAAGAAAGAAAGAAAGAAAGAAAGAAAGAAAGAAAGAAAGAAAGAAAGAAAAAGAGTCACATACTCCTAAGATGAATAAAACTCTATGTTAAAAATAAATGGTGAAATTGAATAGGCGGTAATGATCAAGAGCCATATACCAGATACTGCTTCTGTTACCTTTCAGGTTGGCATCCTATGAGTGACCTAAATTATCTCTCTAAGAGTTTTGGTACTTAGTATGTATAGAGATAAAATGCAGTGAAAAGCAAAATATTGGCTACTAAAGAAAAGGCAAGCATATTTCAGTTTATTTGGAGTTCATATCACTTCATGAGTCTTTAAGATTTCTCATTACAGTCCTCTAACTAAGCAGTGTTATGCCCTGAAGAAACCATTCAAAGTCTACAGTTATTTAAAGTTCAAATATTTTTCAGTTGCAAGTTTTCAGTTACAAAGATCTCTGTGGTATTTTTTAAGGAGGAAATTTTCACTTTTGATCTGTGTTAGCAAGCTCCATTAAAGCTCTCACACAAGGACTCCCTGACATTTATATTATGTGCTTGCAATAAAAATAATTATAAAGTTTCGGTACTATATTCCCTTTGCCAAAATGAAGTCTATCTGGAAAGAGCTAAATAGATACCTCAGCATGTAAACTGAGCCAAATGGATACCTCTTGTTTCATCTGTGTAGCTTGCTTTCATAATGATACAAAATGATTATAGTAACAAAAATCATACCTTAGTTAAAAGTGTATTTTCCATAAAAAAACAGTATTTGGATTTCTAGTTGAGTCCTAACAAATATGTGGCTGAATTAAAATTAAGGCATATCAGGCCTCAATCTGAAAGAACGCAGAGGAGAAAATTTCAATGGTTCCTGGTTATTCTAGAAAACATAATACCACAATATATGTTGTAGAACTAACAATTTGCTTTGGATTAAATATTCTGCAGTGTAATCCACTCTCTTTCTCTTTTTTTTTTTTTGAAATAACTTCAGACTTACAGAAGAGTTATGAAAATATTACAGTTTCTCTTACATTAGCTTTGTCTAATACTAAAAAATTACATAATCATAGAACAATTGTTAATGTTGGTATAATGTTATTAACTATATTGCAGACCATTTTTTCTTCTAATATCTTTTTTACCAGAATCCAATCTAAAATTCCGCACTGCATTTACTTGTGTTTATATACTCTCCAATCTGTAACAGCTCCTCAGTTTTTTCTTGTGTTTCATACCTTGACACACCATACTGTCTTGATGACTACAGCTTTGTAATACAGCTTGAAGTCTGGATTCATGATGACTCCAGCTTTGCTATTGCTTTGGCTATTCGGGGTCTTTTGTGGTTCCATATAAATTTTTTTAGGATTGTTTGTTTTAGTTCTGTGAAAAATGCTGTTGGTATTTAATAGGGATTGCGTTAAATATGTAGATTGCTTTGGGTAGTATAAGCATTTTAACAATGTTTGTTTTTCCAATCCACAAGCATGGAATGTTTTTCCATTTCTTGTGTCATTCAATTTCTTTCATCAGTGTTTTATAGTTTTCAGAGTAGAGGTCTTTCACCTCTTTGGTTAGGTTTACTCTTAAGTATCTTACTAATTTTGGTGCAATTGTAAATGAAATTATTTTCTTAATTTCTCTTTCTGCTGTTTTATTCTTAGTATATATAGAAATGCAACAGACTTATGAACATTGGTTTTGTATCCTGTAACATTACTGAATTAATTTATCAGTTCTCACAGTTTTTTGGTAGAGTCTTGAGGACTTTCTATATTTAGTATCTTGTCATCTGCAAATAGTGAAAGTTTTATTTCTTCCTTACCAATTTATATGCCTTTTTTTTTTTTGGTTTTGTTTTGTTGTTTGTTTTCTAATTACTGTGGCTAGGTCTTCCTGTACTATGTTAAATAACAGTGGTGAGAGTGGATATGCTTGTCATGTTCCTGACCTTAGGGGAAAAGCTCTCAGTTTTTCCCTGTTGAGTATGATGTTAGTTGTGGGTTTTTCACATATGGCCTTTATTATATAGAGGTACGTTACCTTCAAACGTATTTTGTTGAGGGCTTTTATCATGAATGGATGTGTACTTTGTCAACTGTTTTTTCTGCTTGTACTGAAATGGTCATACGGTTTTTATCCTTTCTCTTATTGATGTGATATATCAAGTTGATTGATTTGTAAATATTGAACAACCCTCATATACTGGGAATAAATCCTGTTTGATCATGGTGAATGATTTTTTTAAATTTATTATTCGATTCCGTTTGTTAGTATTTTATTCAGGACTTTTGCATCTATGTTCATCAGAGATACTGGCCTGTAGGTCTCTTTTTTAGTGGTGTCTTTATCTGGTTTTGGTATCAGGGCAATGCTGGCCTCATAGAATGAATTTGGAAGTTTTCCTTCTTCTTCTATGTTTTGGAAAAGTTTGAGAAGAATAGGTATTAACTTTCTCTATATCTTTGGTAGAGTTTGCCTGTGAAGCTGTCTGGTCCTGAACTTTTGTGTGTTGGGAGTGTTTTGGTTACTGATTTCAATCTCCTTGATTGTAATTGGTCCATTCAAATTTTCTATTTTTTCCTGCCTCAATTTTGGGAGGTTATATGTTTCTAGTAATTTATTCATTTCTTCTAGGTTGTCCAATTTGTTGGCATATAGTTTTTCATAATATTCTTTTATGATTGTATTTCTGTGGTGTTGATTGTTATTTCTCCTCTTTCATTTGTAATTTTATTTACTTGAGCCTTTTCTCTTTGTTTTTTGATGAGTCTGCCTAGAGGCTTATGAATTTTGTTTATCTTTTCAAAGAACCAGCTCCTGGTTAATTTATCTCATCTACTGTTTTTTTGAATTTCTATATCATTTCTTTCTGATGTAGTCTTTATTGTTTCTTTCCATCTGTGGGTTTTGGGTTTTGTTTGTTTTGTTTTATTTTTCTAGATCCTTTAGACGTAAGGTTAGGTTGTTTATTTTAGATTTTTCTTGGTTCTTGAGTTAAGCCTGCATTGCTATTTTTTTTTTAATGTTTATTTATTTTTGAGACAGAGAGAGACAGAGCATGAATGGGGGAGGGGCAGAGAGAGAGGGAGACACAGAATCGGAAGCAGGCTCCAGGCTCTGAGCCATCAGCCCAGAGCCTGATGCGGGGCTTGAACTCACGGACCGCGAGATCGTGACCTGAGCTGAAGTTGGACGCTCAACCGACTGAGCCGCCCAGGCGCCCCTAGCCTGCATTGCTATTAACTTCCCTCTTAAGGAAGCTTTTGCTGTATCCAAAAGACTTTGGACTGTTGTGTTTTCATTTTCATTTGTTTCCATATACTTTTGGATATCTTCTTTGATTTCTTGGTTAACCCGTTTATTGTTTAGTAGCATGTTATTTAACCTTTGTGTATTTGTTGTCTTTCCAGATTTTTTTTTGTGGTTGATTTCTAGTTTTATAGGATTGTGATTGGAAAAGATGCATGATATGACTTTGATCTTTTTGAACTTGTTGAGACTTGTTTTGTGGCCTAATATGCAGTCTCTTCTGGAGAGTGTTCAATGTGCACCTGAAAAGAATATACATTCTGTGCTTAGGATGTTTCGAATATATCTGTCAAATCCACCTGGCCCAATGTGTCATTCATAGCCATTCTTTCCTTGTTGAATTTCTGATTGGATGTTTTTGTTGGGGGTTCTCTATGCCTCCTGGATATGGGTATTTGTTTCCTTTCCCAGGTTAGGGAAGTTTTCAACTATTATTTCTTCAAATAAATTTTCTGCCCCTTTTATTTCTCTTCTTCTGGGATCCCTGTAGTACTTATGCTATTATGTTTTATGGAGTTACTGAGTTCCCTAAGTCTTTTTATGTTTTGCATAGTTCTTTTTTCTATCTTTTCTTAGCTTGATTACTTTCCATGCTCTTCTAGGTCATTAATACACCTTTGCTTCTTCCAGCCTTCTGTTCATTCTATCAAGAATGTTTCTCATTTTGTTTATTGAATCCTTTCTGTGCTGTGTTATTCCTTATCTCTGTGTTAAGGGTCTCACTGATGTCATCTGCTCTTTTCTTAAGTCCAGTATCTTTATAATTATTACTTTCAATTCTCAGGCATGTTACTTATATCTATTTCTCTTGGATCTCTGACCATGGCCTTGTCCTGTTTTTTCATGTAGGACAAATTCCTCTGTCTTCTCATTTTGTCTAATCTCTGTGCCTGTTTCCCTGTGTCAGGAAATCCAGCTATGTTTTCTGTTCTTAAGGGTGATGGTTCTAAGAAGAGGTCCTATAGTGCCTTGCCATCTAGTGTCCCTGTTCTCTAGGGCCTGGTGTTTCAGGTGTTTCCAGTGTGTATTATGCATACTCCGCTGTTGTGTCCTGGCTGCTTTATCTTTCAGACCAGCTGTCTGCAGAGGTACTCTTTGCCTGTTGTGAGCAGTGTTTGGTCCTTGGCCTGAATGTGGTGAGTTTTAACTAGGTGTGCTCTGGTCTGCTTGTGACATGAGACCTGTCACCACTGCTGCCAAACTGCGGCCCTGAAAAACTCCCAGATATGGAGAGGCAGTTTTTGTAGGAGTTTGGACCTATCTTCTCTGGAAGAAGGTCTGCCACACTTCAACTAAGACAAATGTGACTGGGAAGGGTGATTCCACCAGAGCATGGGGGGGGGGGGCAGGTCTTGGTGTAAGTAAGTTAAGTAGCAGTGTCCATGCTGCCCTGGTTCCCACAGGTGGCTCTGTGCTTATGTTGAGGAGCAGAGGAAGGAAATGGCACTGGCTGCTTCCTGTGTTCCTGGAGGAATCTCTATGAATGATGCCTGTCTGGGATATGCTCTTAGATGAGCAAATAACCTCCCCACTATGTGCCCCAGGTGCTCTTCAGATCTCTGTTTCTACACTGTATATCTGTGGGCTGTTTGCCTACCTTCTCTCTAAGAACAGAACTGTCCCTGAGCCAAGCCTGCTGATTTTTAAAACTCCAGGCTTAAACCACACTTGTTGCAAGAACTCATGAAACTCAGTCCCTCTTACTTTCCAACCCATTGCTATGGAGATTCATTTTCCCTGTGAGGGCTCCTTTGTGTACTAGTCTGTCTCTTGCCCTTCTCTGTGACTGCAGTGACCACAATCCGTTTCTCTCCCAAACCACGTCTTTGTACTTCCTACCTTCTTTGATGTAGTCTTCCCTACTTTTCAATGTAGAGTTTGTTCTGCCAGTCTTCAGGCTGATTTCTGGGTATGTAGGATGATTTTATAGTTATCTAGTTGTATTTGTGGGTTGAGGTGAGCCTAGGGTCCTTCTACTCTGCTGCCATCTTTCCCCTCCAGAAAATTTTCCTTAAGTGAGAAAGAACATAACTGCATGAGTGCTGGAATTTGTGTTTTTTTGATTTGTAATAGATTTATCTTAAATACTTGAAATAGTTCCTGACACATTGAAAGTTCTCAGTATTTGTTGAATAAATGAATGAGAGATCATGTAATGATTCCTTATTTTTTAATAGAAATTAAACTACCTAGATTTCTCAGACATATCCCTATTTTATCTACAAATATTTAGTTCTCCCATTATCCTATGAAAATATGGGGTCCATGTGAGCTTAAACCTTGAAATCCCCAATTCAGCTTTCTTTTGTTCCTATATCTTGGTAATTTTGCAGTTAGGAATCAACTTATTTTCTTATCATTGCAACGGTTGTAGGTAGAGAACAGTGGGGAAATACCTAGAGATTTTCATTCTGACTTCAACATTGTTGCACACTGTCCTAAGGCAACTTGGGTGCCTATGATTTTAAGCTTTCTTCAGTAGGTAAATCTTAGCCACCAAAGGAGTTTGAGGTGAATGAGGATTAGTTACTCCCCATTGCTACAGGTTATAATAAAAATAAATCTCAGACTAAATCTCAGTGACATTGACTAAACATTTATTGGTAAGCAAGCACAAAAAGTTTCTTTACCTGTTCTATAAGTACCAGCTCTCTGTTCAGTTAGGTATTCTAAAATCAGCTTATAGGAAAATTTCACTAGAAGCAAAAGCCAGGATTCTAAATGGTTCTTCCATCCTTATAGCTGTGCATCAGGCAACCAAAATCCTGTTTGTGGATGACCAAAGACTTGCTTAGAGATTTAGATAACATCTCACTGAATTTTTGTATTCTGTTCATGCTAATTGAGTCTGAAATCTTTTGACTGATTTGTATTAGCACACTTCATTTACTAGTGGAAGCCCATTTCTAACATTCAGCAGGCCATCTTAAAAGGCTACTGGTTTTTGTTGATAGTGCTGCTATAAACATGGTGGTGCACTTATATGAGGACTTTAAGAGACAAAACAGATGAACATAAAAGAAGGGAAACAAAAATAATATAAAAACAGGGAGGGGGACAAAACATAAGAGACTCATAAATATGGAGAACAAACTGAGGGTTACTGGAGGGGTTGTGGGAGAGGGGATGGGCTAAATGGGTAAGGGGCATTAAGGAATCTACTCCTGAAATCATTGTTGCACTATATGCTAACTAATTTGGATGTAAATTTTTAAAAATTAAAAATAAAATTTAAAAAAGGCTACTGGTTTACCAGTAAAAATGCCCTTAATTTTTACAGTGCAATATTTGGTGCCAACCCAGATACAATAACAGAAAGAACTGTAGCGATCTTCTACAAAGTACAGTGAACTTTCTGATAGAACACTTACAGACCATGTTTAGACTGAATTTTTTCTTTTAAAATATGTTTTTACTTTTAGATAACTTCAGACTTCATAAAAACTGAAAAAAATAGTATAAAGAATCCCCATATATTCTTTACTCACCTTCTCTAAAAGTTAACATTTGTTTATTTATTTTTGAGAGAGAGAGAGAGAGAGAGAGGGAGGGAGAAAGAGAAAGAGCATAAGCAGGGGAGGGGCAGAGAGAGAGGGAGACACAGAATCCTAAGCAGGCTCCAGGCTCCCAGCTGTTAGCACAGATCCTGATGCGGGGCTCGAATCCAGTAACCGTGAGATCATAACTTGAGCCAAAGTCAGATGCTCAAATGACAGAGCCACCCAGGTGCTCCTTTAATGTAAAAATTCTACTACATTTTCCTTATAATTCTCTATGATGCATGAGCATAATTATCTGAACCTTGTTATCATGATTATCCTTTACCTAGATTCTTCAAATTTGACCAATTGTTGTTACTAATGACTTTAATAACGAAAGAAAAAAATTCTTACAGTATTTAGTTTAGTTTCCTTTCATTTGGGTTATTTCTAGGCCTTTCTGTGTCTTTCACAATCTTGCCATTTTAAAGAGTACCAATTACTGATTTTGTAGAGTGCCCCTCAGTGTATGTGTCTGTGATGTGTTCTCATGGTAAAGTTCAGATTATGCAATTTTGACATATTGATATTGTGATATTCTTTCCTTTCAAATTCATTATATAGGTAGGTTAATCTCATGGTTTCTGGTTTCTCCATTGTAAAGTTATTATTTTTCCTTTTGTAGTTAATATGTGTTTTGTAAATAGATAGTTTGAGACCATAAAAGTATCTTGTTTCTCATTAAAATTTCAGTCATTAATTTTAGCATCAATTGTTAAATTTTGAAGAAAATTATTACTAAGATGTTTGCCAAATGATGGTTTTCTAATCTTTTATTCTATTCTCTCTACTGAAAGAAAGGACATTCTCTTCTTATTATTAATTTATTCATTTCATATTTACTTTTATAAGTATGGATTCATAGCCTTTATTTTATTCTGTGGGTTAGATAATCTGTTACTATTGCTATTCATTTTGATGTTGAAGTTTTTGGACTGTGTATTTCGGATTAGAATGCTATTAGTTGCTTAGCTTTTGAGAAGCAAGATGGCGGCGTAGGAGGACGCTGGGCTCACCGCGCGTCCTGCTGATCACTTAGATTCCACCTACACCTGCCTAAATAACCCAGAAAACCACCAGAGGATTAGCAGAACGGAGTCGCCGGAGCCAAGCGCAGACGAGAGGCCCACGGAAGAGGGTAGGAAGGGCGGCGAGGCGGTGCGCGCTCCACGGACTGGCGGGAGGGAGCCGGGGCGGAGGGGCGGCTCGCCGGCCAAGCAGAGCCCCCGAGTCTGGCTTGCAAAAAGCGGAGGGGCCTGACGGACTGTGTTCCGACAGCAAGCGCGACTTAGCGTCTGGGAGGTCATAAGTTAACAGCTCTGCTCAGAAAGCGGGAAGGCTGGAGGACAAAGGGAAGGAGAGCTGCTGAGCCCCCGGACGACAGAGCTCAGTTTGGTGGGGAACAAAGGCGCTCGCCAGCGCCATCTTCCCCGCCCATCCCCCAGCCAAAATCCCAAAGAGAACCAGTTCCTGCCAGGGAACTTGCTCGCTCCGCGCAAACACCCAACTCTGCGCTTCTGCGGAGCCAAACCTCCGGCAGCGGATCTGAGTCCCTCCTGCTGCCACAGGGCCCCTCCTGAAGTGGATCACCTAAGGAGAAGCAAGCTAAGCCTGCCCCTCCTGCCCCTGTGCACCTTGCCTACCCACCCCAGCTAAGACGCCAGATCCCCAGCATCACAAGCCTGGCAGTGTGCAAGTAGCCCAGACGGACCACCCCACCCCACAGTGAATCCCGCCCCTAGGAGAGGGGAAGAGAAGGCACGCACCAGTCTGACTGTGGCCCCAGCGGTGGGCTGGGAGCAGACATCAGGTCTGACTGTGGCTCCGCCCACCAACTCCAGTTATTCACCACAGCACAGGGGAAGTGCCCTGCAGGTCCTCACCACGCCAGGGACTATCCAAAATGACCAAGCGGAAGAATTCCCCTCAGAAGAATCTCCAGGAAATAACAACAGCTAATGAGCTGATCAAAAAGGATTTAAATAATATAACAGAAAGTGAATTTAGAATAATAGTCATAAAATTAATCGCTGGGCTTGAAAACAGTATAGCTGACAGCAGAGAATCTCTTGCTACAGAGATCAAGGGACTAAGGAACAGTCACGAGGAGCTGAAAAACGCTTTAAACGAAATGCATAACAAAATGGAAACCACCACGGCTCGGATTGAAGAGGCAGAGGAGAGAATAGGTGAACTAGAAGATAAAGTTATGGAAAAAGAGGAAGCTGAGAAAAAGAGGGATAAAAAAATCCAGGAATATGAGGGGAAAATTAGAGAACTAAGTGATACACTAAAAAGAAATAATATACGCATCATTGGTATCCCAGAGGAGGAAGAGAGAGGGAAAGGTGCTGAAGGGGTACTTGAAGAAATAATAGCTGAGAACTTCCCTGAACTGGGGAAGGAAAAAGGCATTGAAATCCAAGAGGCACAGAGAACTCCCTTCAGACGTAACTTGAATCGATCTTCTGCACGACATATCATAGTGAAACTGGCAAAATACAAGGATAAAGAGAAAATTCTGAAAGCAGCAAGGGGTAAACGTGCCCTCACATATAAAGGGAGACCTATAAGACTCGTGACTGATCTCTCTTTTGAAACTTGGCAGGCCAGAAAGAATTGGCACGAGATTTTCAGTGTGCTAGACAGAAAAAATATGCAGCCGAGAATCCTTTATCCAGCAAGTCTGTCATTTAGAATAGAAGGAGAGATAAAGGTCTTCCCAAACAAACAAAAACTGAAGGAATTTGTCACCACTAAACCAGCCCTACAAGAGATCCTAAGGGGGACCCTGTGAGACAAAGTACCAGAGACATCACTACAAGCATAAAACATACAGACATCACAATGACTCTAAACCCATATCTTTCTATAATAACACTGAATGTAAATGGATTAAATGCGCCAACCAAAAGACATAGGGTATCAGAATGGATAAAAAAACAAGACCCATCTATTTGCTGTCTACAAGAGACTCATTTTAGACCTGAGGACAGCTTTAGATTGAGAGTGAGGGGATGGAGAACTATTTATCATGCTACTGGAAGCCAAAAGAAAGCTGGAGTAGCCATACTTATATCAGACAAACTAGACTTTAAATTAAAGGCTGTAACAAGAGATGAAGAAGGACATTATATAATAGTGACAGGGTCTATCCATCAGGAAGAGCTAACAATTATAAATGTCTATGCGCCGAATACCGGAGCGCCCAAATATATAAAACAATTACTCATAAACACAAGCAACCTTATTGATAAGAATGTGGTCATTGCAGGGGACTTTAACACCCCACTTACAGAAATGGATAGATCATCTAGACACACGATCAATAAAGAAACAAGGGCCCTGAATGAGACATTGGATCAGATGGACTTGACAGATATATTTAGAACTCTGCATCCCAAAGCAACAGAATATACTTTCTTCTCGAGTGCACATGGAACATTCTCCAAGATAGATCATATACTGGGTCACAAAACAGCCCTTCATAAGTTTACAAGAATTGAAATCATACCATGCATACTTTCAGACCACAACGCTATGAAGCTTGAAATCAACCACAGAAAAAAGTCTGGAAAACCTCCAAAAGCATGGAGGTTAAAGAACACCCTACTAACGAATGAGTGGGTCAACCAGGCAATTAGAGAAGAAATTAAAAAATATATGGAAACAAACGAAAATGAAAATACAACAATCCAAACGCTTTGGGACGCAGCAAAGGCAGTCCTGAGAGGAAAATACATTGCAATCCAGGCCTATCTCAAGAAACAAGAAAAATCCCAAATACAAAATCTAACAGCACACCTAAAGGAAATAGAAGCAGAACAGCAAAGGCAGCCTAAACCCAGCAGAAGAAGAGAAATAATAAAGATCAGAGCAGAAATAAACAATATAGAATCTAAAAAAACTGTAGAGCAGATCAATGAAACCAAGAGTTGGTTTTTTGAAAAAATAAACAAAATTGATAAACCTCTAGCCAGGCTTCTCAAAAAGAAAAGGGAGATGACCCAAATAGATAAAATCATGAATGAAAATGGAATTATTACAACCAATCCCTCAGAGATACAAACAATTATCAGGGAATACTATGAAAAATTATATGCCAACAAATTGGACAACCTAGAAGAAATGGACAAATTCCTGAACACCCACACTCTTCCAAAACTCAATCAGGAGGAAATAGAAAGCTTGAACAGACCCATCACCAGCGAAGAAATTGAATCGGTTATCAAAAATCTCCCAACAAATAAGAGTCCAGGACCAGATGGCTTCCCAGGGGAGTTCTACCAGACGTTTAAAGCAGAGATAATACCTATCCTTCTCAAGCTATTCCAAGAAATAGAAAGGGAAGGAAAACTTCCAGACTCATTCTATGAAGCCAGTATTACTTTGATTCCTAAACCAGACAGAGACCCAGTAAAAAAAGAGAACTACAGGCCAATATCCCTGATGAATATGGATGCAAAAATTCTCAATAAGATACTAGCAAATCGAATTCAACGGCATATAAAAAGAATTATTCACCATGATCAAGTGGGATTCATTCCTGGGATGCAGGGCTGGTTCAACATTCGCAAATCAATCAACGTGATACATCACATTAACAAAAAAAAAAAGAGAAGAACCATATGATCCTGTCAATCGATGCAGAAAAGGCCTTTGACAAAATCCAGCACCCTTTCTTAATAAAAACTCTTGAGAAAGTCGGGATAGAAGGAACATACTTAAAGATCATAAAAGCCATTTATGAAAAGCCCACAGCTAACATCATCCTCAACGGGGAAAAACTGAGAGCTTTTTCCCTGAGATCAGGAACACGACAGGGATGCCCACTCTCACCGCTGTTGTTTAACATAGTGCTGGAAGTTCTAGCATCAGCAATCAGACAACAAAAGGAAATCAAAGGCGTCAAAATTGGCAAAGATGAAGTCAAGCTTTCACTCTTTGCAGATGACATGATATTATACATGGAAAATCCGATAGACTCCACCAAAAGTCTGCTAGAACTGATACATGAATTCAGCAAAGTTGCAGGATACAAAATCAATGTACAGAAATCAGTTGCATTCTTATACACTAACAATGAAGCAACAGAAAGACAAATAAAGAAACTGATCCCATTCACAATTGCACCAAGAAGCATAAAATACCTAGGAATCAATCTAACCAAAGATGTAAAGGATCTGTATGCTGAAAACTATAGAAAGCTTATGAAGGTAATTGAAGAAGATTTAAAGAAATGGAAAGACATTCCCTGCTCATGGATTGGAAGAATAAATATTGTCAAAATGTCAATACTACCCAAAGCTATCTACACATTCAATGCAATCCCAATCAAAATTGCACCAGCATTCTTCTCGAAACTAGAACAAGCAATCCTAAAATTCATATGGAACCACAAAAGGCCCCGAATAGCCAAAGTAATTTTGAAGAAGAAGACCAAAGCAGGAGGCATCACAATCCCAGACTTTAGCCTCTACTACAAAGCTGTCATCATCAAGACAGCATGGTATTGGCACCAAAACAGACACATAGACCAATGGAATAGAATAGAAACCCCGGAACTAGACCCACAAACGTACGGCCAACTCATCTTTGACAAAGCAGGAAAGAACATCCAATGGAAAAAAGACAGTCTCTTTAACAAATGGTGCTGGGAGAACTGGACAGCAACATGCAGAAGGTTGAAACTAGACCACTTTCTCACACCATTCACAAAAATAAACTCAAAATGGATAAAGGACCTGAATGTGAGACAGGAAACCATCAAAACCTTAGAGGAGAAAGCAGGAAAAGACCTCTCTGACCTCAGCCGTAGCAATCTCTTACTCGACACATCCCCAAAGGCAAGGGAATTAAAAGCAAAAGTGAATTACTGGGACCTTATGAAGATAAAAAGCTTCTGCACAGCAAAGGAAACAACCAACAAAACTAAAAGGCAACCAACAGAATGGGAAAAGATCTTTGCAAATGACATATCGGACAAAGGGCTAGTATCCAAAATCTATAAAGAGCTCACCAAACTCCACACCCGAAAAGCAAATAACCCAGTGAAGAAATGGGCAGAAAACATGAATAGACACTTCTCTAAAGAAGATATCCGGATGGCCAACAGGCACATGAAAAGATGTTCAGCGTCGCTCCTTATCAGAGAAATACAAATCAAAACCACACTCAGATATCACCTCACGCCAGTCAGAGTGGCCAAAATGAACAAATCAGGAGACTATAGATGCTGGAGAGGATGTGGAGAAACGGGAACCCTCTTGCACTGTTGGTGGGAATGCAAATTGGTGCAGCCGCTCTGGAAAGCAGTGTGGAGGTTCCTCAGAAAATTAAAAATAGACCTACCCTATGACCCAGCAATAGCACTGCTAGGAATTTATCCAAGGGACACAGGAGTACTGATGCATAGGGGCACTTGTACCCCAATGTTCATAGCAGCACTCTCAACAATAGCCAAATTATGGAAAGAGCCTAAATGTCCATCAACGGATGAATGGATAAAGAAATTGTGGTTTATATACACAATGGAGTACTACGTGGCAATGAGAAAAAATGAAATATGGCCTTTTGTAGCAACGTGGATGGAACTGGAGAGTGTGATGCTAAGTGAAATAAGCCATACAGAGAAAGACAGATACCATATGGTTTCACTCTTATGTGGATCCTGAGAAACTTAAGAGAAACCCATGGGGGAGGGGAACAAAAAAAAAGAGGTTAGAGTGGGAGAGAGCCAAAGCATAAGAGACTGTTGAGAACTGAGAACAAACTAAGGGTTGATGGGGGGTGGGAGGGAGGAGAGGGTGGGTGATGGGTATCGAGGAGGGCACCTTTTGGGATGAGCACTGGGTGTTGTATGGAAACCAATTTGACAATAAATTTCATATATAAATAAAAAAAAAATAAAATAAAATAAAATAAAATAAAATAAAATAAAATAAAAGATTAAAAAAAAAAAAAAAAAAAAAAAAAAAAAGAATGCTATTAGTTGCTTAATAGACTGTTATGTCTGATTTGAATACTTAACTGCTCCAGGAGTATAGCTTAATCCAACAGCCCCCTCCCCCAATGCATACACACACACATACACCCACCCACACACACACCATCACACTGTATACGCTAAAGTATTTTCAAGTGAATTACATTGTAACTTACATCAGATCCATTATAGGTGAATAAATTAAAGTTGAAATATGGGCCCTCCAAATGAGAACCATAAATTCTGAAAGCTATAAACATTGTGAAAATGCTTTGCAGCATGATTGTCAAGTCAGGTCCAAAACAAATTCAGGTAAGACTTGGCATTTGATATATCACTTATTGAGGCACACAATTTCATTGGCATTTTAAACAATAAACATTCACATTAATATATTTCTTTACTTTTTTGGAAAAAAAATTAGATTGAATCAGTCTAGGATTGAAAAAACCTAAATATTCTTTGAAGCTAACCTTCTGCTGGTTTCACTTCTGGTGATTCATAGAAAGTATTGGGATTCGTCCGACTTCGGCCCAGGTCATGATCTCACGTCAGTGAGTTTGAGCCCGGCGTTGAGCTCTGTGCTGACAGTGCAGAGCCTGGAGCCTGTTTCTTTTTTTTTTTTTTTTCAATATATGAAATTTATTGTCAAATTGGTTTCCATACAACACCCAGTGCTCATCCCAAAAGGTGCCCTCCTCAATACCCATCACCCACCCTCCTCTCCCTCCCACCCCCCCATCAACCCTCAGTTTGTTCTCAGTTTTTAACAGTCTCTTATGCTTTGTGGAGCCTGTTTCAGATTCTGTGTCTCCCTCTCTCTGACCCTCCTGCATTCATGCTCTGTCTCTCTCTGTCTCAAAAACAAATAAACGTTAAAAAAAAGAGAACGTATTGGGATTTGAGGTTTCCCATTATTATTCTTAAATTAGTTATTCAAAAATTGAAATAATTGCTGTATGTTCGCTCAAACTGATCTTGGGAAAATGAAAAACCTCTTTCAGGTCCATATAGATTATGGATGGAATGTAAATGTTTACTTATTTACTTCTCCTATAAAATTTCTCATTGTGTATTTAAATTTTATAATTACAAAAATATTTGCAGTAATCAAACTTCATTTTTTCTGATGTTATTATTTCATAAATATTGTTCTAATAAGCCAATTTTATAGAAGATCATGAACTTGACATATGGACAAAATAAAAACCAATAGTAACTTTCTATTTTTGGACTTTATAGGTAATTCATGTAAGAATAAGGTTAATTAGGATTTAAATTCAAGGAAGGTATAGCATTTCCAAGGCAGTCAAAAATGCTTTGGGGTGCCCTCAAACATGATAATCATAATTTTATCTTAATTCTAATTTTTTTCAGTGTACTGTTAATTTTGGGGGAAAAATTAAAATGAAGAGGAGGGAATGATGGCAATGAGTAATTTCTCATAATGCTTTAAACCTCCAGTCTGTTTATTTTCATACTTTCATTTCATTCCAACCATTGTCTTGTGAATAAGGTGTCATTATCCCTGTGTTTCAAGTGAGGAAACTTAATTTCCAGGATAATTTGCCCATGATTATATAAATGAATTTACTCTACTGGAAATGGAACTGAAACCTAAGTAATTTTACTTCATATCCTGGCTTTTCCACTTAACCACACTTTGCTTTGTGACATGTGATGGAAAGAACACTCAGAAAATGAGTTGTCATCCTGGCTCTGCCACATTTTATATGTGAGTTTGAAGAAATGACTTCTTCCCCACCATCAGTTTTCTCTGAGATCTTTAATAGTTCAGTCAGTCATCTGGACATTCATTCAGCACATCTTCACTGAGTGCCAACCCTGGGCCAGGACATGTCCTAGCCTTGAAGATGCAGAATGAATGATATCACTCTTTTTATGGAACTCATATTAGTATAGGAAATGTAGGCCATAAACAAGTCAACACATATATAGATGTAAATTCTATTAACATTTATTTAAAAATTTTTAATGTTTATTTATTTTTGAGAGAAAGAGGGAGACAGAGCATGAGCAGGGGAGGGACAGAGAGAGAGAGGAAGACACAGAATCCGAAGCAGTCTCCAGGCTCCAAGCTGTCAGCACAGAGCCCTGCATGGGTCTTGAACCCACGAACCATGAGATCGTGACCTGAGCTGAAGTCAGACACTTGACCAACTGAGCCCCCCAGCCGCCCCATCTATTAACATTTATTTAAAAGGAGGAAATTCTAAGATTTGTAGTTGGTTAATAAAACCTAAGGAAATTACTGATATGTATAATATTGACCAAAATCTGGACTTTTTAGTCAATTTTATTCACTAATTAATTTTAGTGTGATTAATTCAACCTTGTCGATCAGGTTGTGAGTTTTATTTTGATTATATAGGCATACATAATCTGATTTCCACTATATTTTATTTGTCTAAACGTATTTGTTTAGACGCTAAACTATTTGCTTTGGGCATTATTGCTGAGCTTATGTAATATACAGCTGCTTTTTAAAAAAGTTTATTGAGATATAATTCCAACTCACCTATTTAAAGTACAAATTCAGTGGGTTTCTCAGCGTGTTCACAGAGTTGTGCAACTGTCACCACAGTCACTGTTAGAACATTTTATTTTATTTTTATTTTATTAAAATGTTTTTTTTTAATTTTTTTTAACGTTTATTTATTTTTGAGACAGAGAGAGACAGAGCATGAACGGGGGAGGGTCAGAGAGAAGGAGACACAGAATCGGAAACAGGCTCCAGGCTCCGAGCTGTCAGCACAGAGCCCGACGCGGGCTCGAACCCACGGACCGCGAAATCGTGACCTGAGCCGAAGTCGGCCGCTCAACCGACTGAGCCACCCAGGTGCCCCTATTAAAATGTTTTTTAATGTTTATCTTTTTGAGAGAGAGAGAGAGAGAGAGAGAATGGGGGAGGGGCAGAAAGAGAGGGAGACACAAAATCTGAAGCAGGCTCCAGGCTTTGAGCTGTCAGCCCCAATGCAGGGCTGGAACTTAGGAACTGTGAGATCATGACTTGAGCCAAAGTCAGACGCTTAACTGACTGAGCCACCAAGGAGCCCCTAGAACATTTTAAACACTTGAAAAAGAAACCTCATACTCAATTGTGGTCACTCTCTACTTCCCTCAAACCCCCTGACACCTGCTTTTGTGTTATCTGACCACAGTAAAATTAGATTAGAAACAGATAATCTAAACATCTCAGAAACATCTCCAAATATTTGGAAACTAAGTGATAAACATATAAATAACCTTCAGTTCAAAGGAGAAATTAAAAGAAGAATTAAAATGTATGAAAATACAAAGTTTGTGGGGTGTCCCAAAGCAATGCTTAGAGGTTACTTAATAGCCCACTGAGTACCTATATTAGAAAAGGAAAAGTTCTCAAATCAATAACCTAAGTTTCCATTCTAAAAAATTAGAAAAAAAAAAAGCAAATTAAATCCAAAGTAAGTAGGAGAAAGGATAAAAATCAGAGCCAAAACTCACCAAATAGGAAAAGAAAACAATAAAGGAAAACCATGTAATCAAAAGTTAGTTCTTTGAAAAAATAAATCAAATTGGTAAACTCCCTCCAGAGATCAGAAATAAGAGAAAACAGAAATTGTCAATATCAGGAATGAGAGAAGGGACACCATCACTACAGATTGTGTGCATATAAAAAATATTCTAAGAAAATATTTTGGACAACCTTTTTGTCAGTAAGTTCGGCAACTCAGATGAAATGAATAAATTCCTTGAAAGACAAACTTGCAAAGTTCACCTAAAAAGAAATGCATAATGTGAATTGCTCTGTATCAATTAAAGAAATTGCATTTGTAATTCAAGGTCTTGGCAGAAAAAAAAGTTAGACCCAAGTGGCTTCACTATTGAATTTTGCCAAATGATTAAGAAATAAATAATACCAGTTCGATTCAAGTTCTAGAAAATTGTAAAGGATGGTATGTTTCCCAACTTATTCTGTAAAGCTAGAATTACCTTCATACCACAATAAGAAAAAAGACATTACAAGAAAAAACAAAGACAGACGAATATCTCGCCTAACGTGGATATAAAAATTGCTCTTTAAATTTTAGCAAATCAAACCCAGCAATATGGAAAATGTATGTTGGATTAAGATGATCATATGCTCCTAACATTGTCTTACATTGTAGGGACAAAATTCATCATATTAGCAAACTTTTGAAAAAAAAGGAAAAAACATATGATCATCTTAATCTAACATAAATTTTTGATATAAACTCTCAACAATGTAGGAATAGAAAGGAACTTGCCTAACTTGATAAGGGGCATTTATGAAAAACCTACATTTAATGTCATATTTATTGGCGAACAACTAAATACTTTCTTCCTAGGATCAGGAACAAATTGGATATCCACTCTTAGTATTCTGTTTAACATTGAACCAGAGAATTCTTGTAAATGCAATAAAGGAAGAAAAATAAATAAATGACATCCAGATTGGAAAGAGTAAATCTGTTATATTTATAAATGACATGTGGTCTGTGTAGAAAAATGTGATAGGATCTTCAAAAATGCTACAGAACTGAAAAGTGAGTTGGCCAAATTTGCAGAATATGAGATCAATATAAAAAAGCAATTGTATTTCTATATACTAGCAATGAGCCATTTAAAATTAAAAAGAATACCATTTGGAATAGCATCATATTATGATATACTAATGGATAAATCTGATAAAAGATTTAAAAGGAATACACTTAAAATGGAAAGTACTGCTGGGAGAAATTAAATATCTATATAAATAGATGTATGACATCCACAGATGTGAGACTCAAAGTTATCACTATGTCAGTTCTCCAGGTTAATTATAAATTCAACTTCAATGCCAATAGGCTTTTTCTTTTGTTTTTCTTTTTGGTAGAAGTTGACAAATTTATTCTAAAATCACATGGGAATGCAAAGGACCTAGAATAGCCAAAACAATTTTGTTATGAGGGAAGTGGCAATTACAAAAAGCATGAGGGAACTTTTGGAGTTGATGGAAATATTCAGTACTTTGTGGCAGTGGTTTCATGGGTGTGTGTATGTGTGTGTGTGTGTGTGTGTGTGTGTGTGTGTGTGTGTGTATGCATATGTGTGTATATATATATACATATATGCAAATTTGTCAAATTAGGAAAGGTAAATATGTGGAGTTTATTCTATATCAATTATACATCAAGAAAACTTGAGTTAAAAAAATAAAGGAAATTCATTGAGTGTATTTCATTCTTTACATCTTCAATTTGAAATACCTAACATTTCAAAACATTCCATTTTATTTCTCATAGTTTTGAGTTGTTAATGCCTCATTACCTGAACCTTTAAAATTCTTAATGCTATTTCAGGGTGGATTTCAAAAGCTGAAGGAATAATTTAGTCAGGCCCTTTTACTATAAGTCTTGGCTTACTTCCTGGAAACCTAGCTAAATGATTGCTAAAAACTAAAGGACTTACTTTGTGTGGCCATTTAAAATATTTACATACATGTTTGATTAAATCTCTTATGTGCCCAATTGCTTTATAAATGAAAAAGGCACATATAATGTATCCAGTTATTTTACTATTCAAAGATGGTCTCTTCAAAACAAACTTACAAAAAATAATAATAAAAGCACCTGAGAGAGTTACAATAATAATATTAAGAAAAATCTAAAGATTTTTTTTTTGTTTTGTTTTCCGTGTTAACTTCCAACATTGGCTAATTTTATTCATAAGCAGCAGGACACATGTCATTTGAAATGAAGTAATTCTTGAGGCATGAAAATAAGTATTCTTGAATTCCAGGCCACTACCTCCACATATTATAAAATTTTTGTTTTGTCTTGTTTTGTTTTAGAGGTAGAGAGAGAGAGATAGAGCATGCACCAGTGGGGCAAAGGGGCAGAGGGAGAGAGAGAATCTCAAGCAGGCTCCATGCTGAGCATGGAGCCTGACACAGGGCTCAATCCCACGATCCTGGGGCCATGACCTGACTGAAATCAAGAGTCAGATGCTCAGCCGACTGAGCTACCCAGTTACCTCTAAATTATATAAGTTTTGAAGTGGGTAGTTAAACACTACCTGGCCAGGGAGCTGTGTCTTCCAGATATCATCTAAATGATAGCAGATTTCTTATCTGAAAGTATGGTGGCCATAAGGAATTGGAAGATTTTTTTAGTGCTAAAAGAACAGAACTGTCAAATTGATTTCCTGTATCTGTTAAAACAGTCCTTAAATAAGAAGGGGGAAATAAAGGCATTCTCCGATGAAGGAAAATAATTTGTTGCTAGTAAGTCTACCCTTCAAGAATAATGAAAAGAAGCTCTTCTAAGGGAAAGATAGTGACAATAGAAGGAGGCTGGGACCTTCAGAATAGAACAATGGCATGGTAAAAATAGAAGTAAACTAAATAGAGTTTCACCTCAAGAGTTTCTTTAATCATATTTTACTGTTAAAGCAAAAGCAGTAACACAATTTATTGTGTGTCTAATTATGTGCTTTGCCCATTTCTTTACTGGATTTTTTGTTTCTTTGGTGTTGAGTTTGATAATTCTTCATAGATTTTGGGTACTAACCATTTATCTGATATGCCATTTGCAAATATCTTCTCCCATTTGGTAAGTTTCCCTTTAGTTTTGTTGATTGTTTCCTTTTATCTTGATAAGGTACCAATAGTTCATTTTTGCTTTTATTTCTCTTGCCTCAGGAGACATGTCTAATAAGAAGTTGCTGTGGCTGAGGTCAAAGAGGTTGCTGCCTGTTTTCTCCTCCAGGATTTTGATGATTTCCTATCTCACATTTAGGTCTTTCATCAATTTTGAGTTAATTTTTGTGTATGGTGTGAGGAAGTAGTCCAACTTCATTCTTCTGCATGTCACTGTCCAGTTTTCCCAACACCATTTGCTGAAGAGACTATCTTTTTCCCATTTGATACTTTTTCCTGCTTTGTTGACGCAAGAAATGTTAGCCATACAGAGCAGGAATATTGATCATACCTTTGTATGTCCACTTTTGGGTTCTCCATTCTGTTCCATTGATCTGCATGTCTGTTTTTGTGCCAGTACCTTACAGTCTTGATGATTACAACTTTGTAATATAGCTTGAAGTCTGGAATTGCGATGCCTCCAGCTTTGGTTTTCTTTTTCTCCATTACTTTGGCTATTTGGGGTCTTTTCTGGTTCCATACAAATTTTAGGATTGTTTGTTGTAGTTCTGTGAAGAATACTGGTGTTACTTTAATAGGGATTGCTTTGAATGTGTAGATTGCTTTGGGTAGTATAGACATTTTAACAATATTTGTTTTACTGACCCATGAGCATGGAATGTTTATCCATTTCTTTGTGTCTTCTTCAATTTCTTTCATAAGCTTTCTATAGTTTTCAGTGTCCAGGTCTTTTACTAACTCTTTGGTTAAGAGTTATTCCTAGGTAACTTGTGGTTTTTGGTACAATTTTAAATGTAATTGATGCCTTGATTTCTCTTTCTGCTGCTTCTTTATTGGTGTATAGAAATGCAACTGATTTCTGTACATTGATTTTATATCCTGCGACTTTGCTGAATTCACATATCAGTTCTAGCAGGTTTTTTTGGTGGAATCTTTCAGGGGTTCCATGTAGAGTATCATGTCATCTGCAACGAGTGAAAGTTTGACTTCTTCTTTGCTAATTTATATGCCATTTATTTCTTTTTGTTGCCTGATTACTGTGGCTAGGACTTTGAGTACTATGTTGAACAGCAGTTGTGAGAATGGACATCCCTGTTGTGTTCCTGACCATTATAATTTAAAGTTATTGACAAGAAATATCCAGGTAGTTGTAATGGAGTTTTAATGGAGAATTTTAGGAAACATTCAAAGAATTATTGAAAGTATTATTCAGTGACTTCCAGAAAACAGAAATGGAAGAAACATTTCCTAACTTCCAATTTTATAAGGCAGATAACAAAAGATATATATGCACATGTGAACACACACACACAAACACACACTCAAATATACACATAAAGAAAACTAAAAAATTATATCTCTTATGAACATATCTGCAAAATCCTCAATAGAATGTTAGTAATCAGAAGTGATATCCTGGGGAAGAGCAGAGTAAAATCCTCTACAAATCCTTTCCTCCACAGAAACAACAAGGACACTTGAAAAAAAAACATCAAAATAAACGTTTCCAAATTTTGAAAATTAACAAGGCTGACAACCATATGCAGAGAATTTATTCAAGAAGAGTGACTGAAACTTGGTGTGAGATTAGTGGCATTTTATTTTGCCCAATTTCCATCCTTTCCTCTCCCTCTCCAGTTCCTTGTAAGTTCTAGTAGGCTTGAAAACTAAGAAGCTCCTTTTAAGACTTGTCACATTTAAAAAAAATGGTTTTTTTTTTGCCAACAAAAAAATGATGAAGCATACGAAAAAACAAGAAAGTATAACCCTTATATAGGGAATAAAAGTGGTCAATACAAACTGTCCCTGAGGAAGCCCAGATGTTCAACTCACTAGACAAAGGTTATAAATGAGCTATCAGAGAACTAAAGGAAAGTAGGAGAATATCATTAAGCAGGTAGATGTATATTTAATAAAAAATAGATATCGTGGAGTGGAAAGTATAGCTGAAATGAAAAATTAAAAAAAATACTCATAGAAGTGCTCAAAAACAGATTTGAACAGGCAGAGGGAAGAATCAGCAAACTAGAAGATGAGGCAATTGAGATTACTTAGTCTGGGGAATAGAAAGATAAATGAATAAAGGAAGAGAATGAGAGTCAAAGATATGTGAAACACTGTCAAGCATACCAACAAAAAAATATAGTAGCAGTCCCAAAAGGAGAAGAGATATTAAAAGAGGCAGAAAGAATATTTGAATATTATAGGTGACCGTTTTCCAAATTTGATGAACAAAATTAATCTGCACATTTAAGAAGCTCTATGAACTCCAGTACAATAATCTTAAAATAATCCTCCCCTAGAGACATCATAAACTACTGAAAGCCAAACAAAGAGTCTTGAAAGCAGCAACAGAAGTGACTCATCACATACAAAAACTTGGTAAGATCAATAGCTATTTTATAATCAGAAATCATGGAGTCTAGAAGGCAGTGGGATGACACATTTCAATTGCTAGAAGTTGTGGTTATAGGTGATAAAATTTTAGACACCTGTACACACACAAACACACACACACACACACACAAGGGCATATACAGCTGGTGAAATATGAATAAGTTTTATGGTTTATACACATGTCAATTTTCTGATTTTGATATTTTGATATTTGATATTACTATAGCTATGCACAATGTTAACATTGGGAGAAGCTGGGTGAAGTGTGCAGAGGATCTTCCTGTAAATTTCTTTGTAATTTTATGTGGATCGATATTAATTCCAAAATGAAATTTTGAAAAAAAATAACCCTTAATCATATGAATACCATGTAAAATATTACTACTAAAGAGATAATTCTCAAAGCTCTTGAAACAATAGTCATTAAAGCTAATACTAGTTGTTGTAATTTTACTTTTCAATTCTCTCAAACCTTTAGAATGAAACACTGTGTATAAAATCAACCTGGTACCAAACTACTAGTGTTACATTCTTGAAGCTGCCTTATAAACTGTAGTGTGACCTTAAGCTAATCATTGAATTTACGTACTCTTGAGAATCTTCAACTGTTGTCTAACAAAGCAATTTTACACATGATATTAGGCAACATGTTTTTACCTCTTTGAAAAGTAAGTGACATTTTATTAAAAAGCAGGATAGTAAATAACTTTTCTAATTTAAATTGTCCTTACATTAGAAAATAATCTAATGATGGACACAGAAAAATAAAGGCTTTCATGAACAAACATCATATTTCAGTGATATTGGCCTATTTCACTTTACAAATTACATGATATGCAAGTCTATCGCTCCCAGTAATCTTATTTATCTTTTGTTAATATTTTTACATGATTATTGACTCCACAGACTTTCCTTCATTCCTAAAAGTTATTCTCTATCCTTTGTTAAGTTCTATGTCATTTTCAATATACTATGTGCAGTTTTGGAATAATCCAATGCTCCTTGCTTACCTTTGCAATATTTAAGTATCATGTTAGAGTAAAGCACTTTTGATCTCATTGACTGGTCTCTTATCCATTAACAGCAAGGAAAGTCACAAGAAAAACTGCAGTTTTTGCCTGAAGGTTTTTTTTTGTTTTTTTTTTTACTGTATCTTAGGAAAAGTTCGATTTACACTGTGACTGGAAAAAATATTTTACTGATTTTGGGGATTTTAAGAAACCTTGATTGGTCAGTATGGTTAAACTATACAAATGCATCTATTATACTAGTCAAATCACATTGAATATGGAATTAAACAGATTATAGTTAGTAATACTCAATCAGTAAAAATTAAAGTGTTTAGAGAAGTCTTTCTAGTGCCTTCTCCCTTGTGGTATTACACATTCTTTCTCTTCCTTATATAAACTGAGCTTTAGACTGTCAGTTGTTCAGAAATCCTGATGAAATGGCTGCTGTGGTAAATCAAATTTAAGATTTTCAGCATCAGAAAAAGAAGCTAGAAGTAGTCACCTTCAGAATTTTAATGAAGAAAATCCAATATAGGCGTATATTTTTCTGAAGAAAGTCTTCAGAGCAAATGTTTTATTTCACATAATTTTTTTTCTCTGCTTCTGATTTAATTTGTCCTCTGACTACTTCAGGATAATAAGCAAAATGATATAGTCATTTCTAGTGGATATATAATCCAGACTTAGGATAAGATCCACAAGCTTTAATAGGTGGTCCTTTCAGGAAGTCAATTATGGAGAAGTTTGTGGTTGGAATCTAGTTTCAGTGAGCACAAGGGTTTGTTTCAGCCTTAAAACAAAGATGGGCTTTTATGCACAGAAGAAAAAATCTTGACAACTAAGGAGGCTGCATTTTCAGTAGGATGTGTGTAAAATATGACTCCTTTAAGAAGGAAAAGAAAATTGCTTGTTATGAGTTTTTCTCTGCCAAGATGTCTTTTTGTTACACTGCGAGAATGTGATTAGAGTTCTATTTATTGAAGGCATAAACAACAAAATACCTTTTTAAGTGCCACCATGAGGGCTTAGTGCTAGGTTCTTTACAAAGTGTGTTAAATAATATAGGTGTTGCCTTTTCATTGGGAGACATCCCATCATGTCACATAGTAAAATTTTGCCATTTTTTTCTTTGTGGTTGAATTCAGTAAACGCCATAGTATTAGAAAATTTAGATATACTACTAATTATATTACATTTATAGAACACATCTTACTGTATTGAACATCAGACATAAATAGATTTTGATTCTATAATCTAATGTCAGTGATTAAAAAGCTCCTTGTATTTACTTTTGTTTTTATTATCTGTTTTGAAAAACATCACTCTCCCTCCCCATCCCACTTTATCACTAAAAAAGTGCACTGGAAAGTGTGTTGGATGCACACTCCATTTATTTTAAAAATGCATACTTAAGGTATTCAGAATTAGTATTCAAATCATAAGAGACCATGATTTGTGGTCCATTGACATCACTGAGCCATGCATGGCCACATTAAAAAAATTTTTTTAAATAGTATAGTTAACATTCATTAACCTACTATCAAACTGTTGATTGATAAGACTGACAAAAACTTATATTTGTTGAGGTGTTTCTCCTCTTCAGTAAATTCAAGTTCACTAAGAGTTTTCTTTTTTCTATTTGTTTGTTTTTTATAATGCACAGGATAGCACTCAGCACAAATAACTATCCAGCCCCAGAAGTCAACAGTGAGAAGGTGAGAAAATCTATTCTAGACCAGCACTTCTCCATCTACAATGTGCATGTAAATCAGCCAGGATTCTTGTTCAATACCAATCCTGGTGGCTCTAGAAGTTCTGAAAATCTTAGAAGCTCCTGGGTGGTGTTGATACTGTAGATCTTAGTCTATAGGCTGTGCTTTTTTTTTTTTTTCTGGTTGAAAGATCTTTATTTTTTTTTCCCCATTCATTCCATTTTTAAAAAAATTTATTTAAATCCAAGTTATTTAACATATAGTGCAATAATGGTTTCATGAGTAGAATTTAGTGATTCATCACTTACATATAACACCGGGTGCTCATCCCAACAAGTGCCCTCCTTGATGCCCATCACCCATTTAGCCCATCTCCCCATCCAACACCCCTCCAACAACCCTCATTGTTTTCTGTATTTAAGAGTCTCTTCTCTTATTCCTCCTTCTCTGTTTTTATCTTATTTTTCCTTCCCTTCCCCTATGTTCATCTATTTTGTTTCTTAAATTCCACATTTGAGTGAAATCATATGAGATTTGTCTTTCTCTAACTGATTTATTTTGCTTAGTGTAACAAACTCTAGTTGCATCTACATTGTTACAAATGGCAAGATTTCATTCTTTTTGACTGCCGAGTAATGTTTCATTGTATGTATGTATATAACACATCTTCTTTAACCATTCATCAGTTGATGGACATTTGGGCTCTTTCCATAATTTGGCTGTTGTTGATAGTGCTGCTATAAATATTGAGATGCATGTACCCCTTTGAATCAGCTGGATCATAGGGCAGTTCTATTTTTAATTTTTTTGAAGAACCTCCATACCATTTTCCAGAGTGGCTGCACTAGTTTGCATTCCCACCAGCAACGCAAAAGTATTCCCCTTTTTCCGCATCACCACCACATCTGTTTTTTCCTGAGTTGTTCATTTTAGCCATTCTCAAAGGTATAATATGGTATTGTATTGTGGTTTTGATTTGTATTTCTCTGATGATGAGTGATGTTGACCATCTTTTCATGTGTCTGTTAGCCATATGGATGTCTTCTTTGGAAAAGTGCCTGTTCATGTGCTTTCCCCATTTATTCACTGGATTATTTTGTTTTGTTTTGTTTTTTGTTTTTGTTTTTGTTTTTGTTTTGGTGTTGAGTTTGATAAGTTATCAAAGATTTTGGATACTAATCGTTTATCTGATATGTCATTTGCAAATATCTTCTTCCATTCCTTCGGTTGCCTTTTAGTTTTGTTGATTGTTTCCTTTGCAGTGCAGAAGCTTTTTATCTTGATGTGGTGCCAGTAGTTCATTTTTGCTTTTATTCCCCTTGCCTCCGAAGACATGTCTAGTAAAAAATTGCTGTGGCCAAGGTCAGTGAGGTTGCTGCTTGTTTTCTACTCTAGGATTTTGATGGTTTCCTGTCTCACATTTAGGTCTTTTATCCATTTTGAGTTAATTTTTATGTATGGTGTAAGGAAGTGGTCTAACTTCATTCTTCTGAATGTCACTGTCCAGTTTTCCCAACACCATTTACTGAAGAGACAGTCTATTTTCCATTGGAAACTCTTTCCTGCTCTGTTGAAGATCAGTTGGTCATACATTTGTGGGTCCACTTTTGGGCTCTCTATTCTGTTCCATTGATCTGTGTGTATGTTTTTGTGCCAGTACCATACAGTCTTAATGATTACAACTTTGTAATATAGCTTGAAGTCTGGAATTGTGATGCCTCCAGTTTTGGTTTTTCTTTCCTTCATTACGTTGGCTATTTGTTGTCTTTTCTGGTTCCATACAAATTTTAGGATTGTTTGTTGTAGTTCTATGAAGAATACTGGTGTTATTTTGATTGGGATTGCTTTGATTGTGTAGATTGCTTTGTAGACATTTTAACAATATTTGTTTTTCTGATACTTGAGCATGGAATGTTTATCCATTTCTTTGTGTTTTCTCTTTCTATTGAGATAACCAGTGGTGACATTTATATATTAAGTGCTATATATTATTATATGTTAAATTTTTACATATTAAATGTTAACCCACCTAATATTAACCAATCCTTATATTCCTGGAATAAATCCTACCTGGTCATGTGTGATTCTCATGTATGTATCTCAAATATGCTCCTTGATTTAGTTTTTTTTTCATGTATGGTTATTTATGAGAAGAACCTATAATTTATTTGTCAGGTGTTGCATTAATATTTTACAAGCTTGAAAACTAGTCTTTCTTCCATTGTCTAAAAGAGTTTCTACTAGATTGTAATGATCTTTTTCATGAAAATTTGGTGGAACTCACTTGTAAATCATTTGAGACTATTATTTTCTTATGGGATGTAATTAAGCTATGGTTTCAATTATGAGTCTTCATTTTTCTATTTTTTGGAATCAGTTGTGGCAAGTTACATTTTTTAGGAATGTTTCCAAGCAACTAAGTTTTAAAATTACTCATCATAAGTTTATTGATACATTTGTTACATCTTTAATATCTGTTTTATCTCTAATAATATCTCCTCTATCTTATTCAAAATGTTTTTTACATATATCTTTTTTTTCCTGTGTCAATTTTGTTAGAGGTTTGTGCTTTGTTCATTTTTTTGAACAACCAACATTGACTTTTTGAGCCTCATTTTGTTCTCTATTTCACCAATATTTGCTTTTACCTTTACTACTTTTTCTATTTTTTTGGTTTCATTCTTTTCTCTCTTAAACTCTTAAGTTGTGTGTTGAACTTATTAATTATTGTCATTTGTTTGTTTACTTGGTAATTATTTGAGATATTTAATTTCCCTTTAAGTACTGTTTTGCTGCAGCTTCAAATTTTGACATACAGTCTTTTCATGATTATGCAGTTTTCATTATGTTGTCTTTGAAAGAAGAGTTACTTAGAAAGTACGCTCTATTTCCAAATATGTGGGAATTTTTATTTGTATTTTTAATAATTTCTAACTTAATTTTGGTGTAGTCAAATAATCTCTGTATGTATGATACCTATTCCATAATCCTGATGTACCTATTTTTCCTTTAAAGAGCTGTGTTTTAGTCTTGTCCTCTGATTGGAAGATTTGCCAATTTCTCCTTAGAAGTCTATTAATTTTGATTTTATAAATTCTGTGACTTTTTATTAGGTACAGTATATCTGTAGTTATAAAAATTTTTAATAAACTGGATCTTTCATCTTCATGAAGCAATCACATCTATAATACCAATTTTTCACTTAAAGTTGAATTTGTCTGAAAACAAAATGACCATACCAGCTTTGTTTTGAATAGTATGTACCTACCATCATTTTTCTCACTTTTAGCTTTTCTGTCCTCAAGTGTCACTTGAGTCTTTTCTAATTGAACTGTAGCTGGAGGTTTAAAAGCCATCTAACAGTTTCTGTTTTGTAACTAATAAATTTAATCAATTTATTTATATTGATTGTGATTGCAGGTATTTTGGACTCATTTCTTACTTGTTTACTTTTCATTTCAGTTTCTCTCTCCTACAAAATTTCTTTTTTCCTTTTTTTCTTTGTTACTGTTACATTTATATCTATCTCTGCATTTAGGAAAATAAGAATGTTTGAATCTTCTTGGCATGCTCATAGACCCCTTGAACTCCCTTTCACCCCTTCAGTAATGTTAGTATCATCTAGAATTTTAAATCTGGGTTATTTGAAATTGCTTCCCTCTTTTCCTTCCTTCCTCCCTCCTTTCTTCCCATCCTCCCTCTTGTCCTTCCTTCCATTTTTCCTTTTCTTCATATTTACTTTATTTGTTTTAGGTAGATTTATTTTTTTTTAATTTTTTTTTTTAACGTTTATTTTATTTTTGAGACAGAGAGAGACAGAGCATGAACAGGGGAGGAGCAGAGAGAGAGGGAGACACAGAATCGGAAGCAGGCCCCAGGCTCCGGGCCATCAGCCCAGAGCCCGACGCGGGGCTCGAACTCACGGACCGTGAGATCGTGACCTGAGCTGAAGTCGGACGCTTAACAGACTGAGCCACCCAGGCGCCCCTGTTTTAGGTAGATTTAAATAGATTTTCCAATTAATTTTTATCACTATTGCTACCTTTCCCTAACTATTTCAGCATTTCTTGGATTTTTTTTCTCTTATTGGTCCAGCTCCTCAGAAACTATTCAGTGTGCTTTTCAAATGGCAATGTTTTAGATAATTTAAATGTCTGAAAATATTTTCATTCTACGTTCATATTTGACTAACACTTCACAGAATGCAAAATTGTGATGTTAAAGTTCTCTTCATTTAATAGTTAAAATATTTCCTCACTGTAGTCTTAAACCTTGTGTGACTGTTGAGGGTGTCTTATGTTAACCTAATTCGTGTTCTTTGGAAGTTGTTTTGCTCTTTTGGTCTTGAAGTTTTTAGAATCTTTCTTCTGTATTTGATATTTGTCTTAGTCTGTTCAAAGGCTGCTGTAACAAAATACAGACTAGGTAGTTTATAAACAACAGAGATTTATTCCTCACGGTTTGGGAGGCTGGGGAGTCCAAGATCAAAGTGCCAGCATGGTCACATTCTGGTGAAATCCTTTTTCTTGGTTCATGGCTTGCACTTTCTCTCTGGATCCTCACATGGTGGAAGGGACTAGGGATCTCTCTGAAGCCTCTCTTATAAGGCATTAATCCCATTTCATGAGGGCTCTGCCCTTATAACTTTAATATCTCCCAAAGGCCCCATCAACTAATAGCATTATCTTTGAGGTTTAGAATTTCAACATGTGGATTTTGGGAAGACAAACTTTTAGGCCATAGCAGTGTTTTAAAATTTTTCTGAAATAGTTCTATGTGTGTATTTTTTTTCTTATATCATCTCTTTGGCAATCTATTAACTTATTCAAGAAATATATATTAAAAACCCACTCTAGTCATTGTTCTAGGTGTTTAGAATGTATCTGTAAACAGAATGTATTTATATTAGAATGTATCTATAAACAGAATGTATTTATATCAGAATATATCTATAAATAGCATCACAGATTTACTTATTGAACATGTAACTTAATTGAGAGGGAAGAGGATGAAAAGTAGTGATCTAAAATAAATATAATAAATAAGTATAGTATATCGTTTGTTACACAGTGTTATGGTTAGAGTGGTCTGAGATTGTTGGGGGGACCAGTTTATGATTTAACTGCAGTAATCAGGGTATAGGCTTCATTGAATAGGTTGCATTTGAACAAAATTTGAAGGCGGTCAGAGTGAGTCTTGGGATAACTGGGGAAGAGAGTTCCAGGTAATGAGAACAACCGGTGAAAAGCCTGAGGTCAGAACATTCTGGAGCATAAGAATGGTAGGGAACATTGTGGTTAGAACTGAGCAAGATGGATACCTGGGTGCCTCAACTGGTTAAGTGACTCTTGATTTGGGCTTAGGTCATGATCTCATGGTTTGTGACATCAAGCCCCATGTTGGGCTCTGTGCTGACAACATGGAGCCTGCTTAGGATTCTGTCTCCCTCTCTCTGGCCTCCCCCTCCTTGCTCTCTCTATCTCTCTCTCTCTCTCTCTCTCTCTCTCTCTCTCTCTCTCTCAAAATAAATAAATAAACATAACAAAACAAAACAAAGAACTGATCAAGATGGGAGAAATTATTAGGAGATATGGCTAGAAAATACTAGAAAGCCAGGACACGTAGAGGAATTCAGATCATTGTAAGAATTTATGTTTTAAAAGAACTAAATCCACACTTTATTCAGTTTTCCTTAGTTTTTACCTAATGTTCTTTTTCTGTTCTGAGATCCCATTCAGGTTACCAGAGTACATCTACTCAACATGTATACTTTGGCTTCTCTGGGCTGTGACAGTTTCTCAGACTTTCTTTATTTTTGATAACTTTAACAGTTTCAGGGATTCTAGGCCAGATATTTTATAGAATGTTCCTCAATTGTAATTTTTCTGATGTCTAACTCATGATAGATTTAGCTTATATATGTTTTTGGAAGAAAGACCACAGAGGTAAAGTGCCATTTTATCCTATCACATTGACAGTACATCCTATCTGTATGACTTATCACTATTGTTTTTAATCTTGATCACCTGGATGGAGTACTGCTTATCAGGTTTATCTACTGTAAAGTTATTCTTTTTCCCTCCCATTTCCATGCTGTACTCTTTGCTAGAAAGTCACTATGCATAGCCCACATTCAAAAGTAGAGTGTTATTTTCCACCTGACATTATTGTTATGTCCTACCTGTTCCATTGTTCCTGAGTGCAGGTGTCTGCATAAATTGCTTGGGATTCTTCTGCATAGGAAATTTATTTCTTCTACTTTATGTATTTGTTTATTTAAATATTTGTATCTGTATGGACGCCTAGATTTTTATTTTTTTTTACTTTAGGTTATAATTCAGTACTGCATTACATTTTGTGTTTATGTTGTTCTAACTCTGGCCATTGGGAACTCTTTCAGTTGGCTCCTCTATCCCTTTGACAAACCCCCATTGTTGTATTTAATTTGGACACTTCCCGTGCTTTCTGTCACAAGATGCTGCAAGTTAATTTTGTGTGTTTCCTGCCTCAGTTCTAGAATCAGCCCTTTCTTCAAGGAACCCTGGTGACTTTTATTGGGGAATGGTTTAGAAACCAGTATCTGGATACTACATGTAAAAATACTGACTTTTAATCAGAGTGGCAGTTATAGGGTTTTGAGAGAACAGTGATGTCTTATGGTTTATAATTTGAATAGTTTCCTGTAACTGCTATGTTAGACTGGATTTAGGAGGAAAAGAGTGGAGGCTATTCAGAGGCTATTAGGCTATTAGGAGGCTACTATATAGTTATCCAGGTCAGAGGTGACAACTTGGGTTAAGGTAGTAGCACGGAGGTGGTGAGAAGTTGTTAGATTGTGACCCTTTCAGTTTGAAGACCATTTGTCTTCATTTTTTTTTCAAATATTTTTTTCCTTTTGAAAAAATATTATCCTCCTTCTAGGACTTCATTATGCAGATATAAACATATCCATCTCTCCTACCATGTAACTATTACGTTTTCATTTTTTTTGTCCTTTTCTACAATTTTATGGGAAAATTTTCTTGATGCAGTCTTCGAACTCACCAGCTCATCCATTCATTTCACTTATTCTATTTTATGTGTTTTTTTATTTCACAAATTATATTTTACATCCTAAATATGATTACTATTGAATTTCTACTGTCACCTTATTGCCCACATCCATCCTTTGTTTTGTATTATTCTTTAGCAATCATCACCATTTAATGTACTATATACCTTTTCTTATTTTTCTCACTGTCTGCCACTACAATAGAATATAAATTCCACGAAGGCTGGGACTTTAAAATTTTTTTAAATGTTTATTTACTTTTGAGATAGTGTGCAAGCAGGGGAGGGGCAGAGAGAGAGAGAGACAGAATCAGAAGCAGGGTCCAGGCTCTGAGCTGTTGGCACAGAGCCCGACATGGGATTTGAACTCACGGACTGTGAGATCATGACCTGAGCCAAAGTTAGATGCTTAACACAGTGAGCCACCCAGGTGCCCCAAGGGCTGGGATTTTTGGTGTTGTTTTTGTTTTTCCATACTCTAGATACTGATACTGATCTTATCATAGCACCTGAAACATGGTAAGAGTTCAATAGATATTTTTTGAATGAGTGAATCGGCTTAGATAATCTTGCGTTTGAGAGAGTGGGGACATGACAATTTCATTAAGGAAATTTATTCTACCTCTGGTTTTAGAGAAGTAGGTAATTTATTTATTGGGCTACCCTAGTGACTGTTATTATACCATGTACTTAGCCTTAGGCAAGTCCACCTTTGGAATATGCCTTTAATATTAAGTGTTGTTCAAATACACCCATGTCTGAGAAAGGAAATATAAAGAGGGTAAGTGGGAAATGTCAAGTGGAAAGTACAGTATAGTCAAAGATATGATATTCGCAAGTAATCTGTGTTTGACAAGCCCTAAGATTATATAATTATATTTGTGGTTTGATCATTTTCTGAAATAGAAACTGAGAGTTATTTAGCCTCTAAACTAAGTGCCATTTAGGCAAACTAGTTGGAAAAGCACCCCTTTTATTGAGTCTTCCTTCTGTTGCTGATTGTTCTTTCACATTTAATAGATTCCGTGTTATTTTTTGAAACAATAACAATTTCACTTTTCTCTTTGCTTTGTCCATAACAAGACTTCATTAGTTAGGGGAAAAAACTACTAATGAGGATGACTTGTTTTGGAAGACTTCTTACACTGTATAGTCTCTTTGTCCTGATTCCCTATCCCAACTTCTGTTATAAAGAAGGGACATTCCTTTAGAATATCTTTACAGATTCTGGGGGCTGCAGAACACCATTTTGCTTTTAAGACACTTATGTTGTGCTAGTATATCTCTTCATTTGCATATACACACATAAAGGAGCACACACATATGTATAAATCTACATCTGTATACATTTAACTTGAAAACAGACTTTTATAATTCTGTTTACCCAAAAGTCAAAGCAAGTTGTGCTTCTCCTTATATGTGTGTTTGTTGTTTTTGCATTATCATTATTTCTTATTTATTGCCAATTTGTTTTCCTCTGCCTTTGCAGTCCTAAAGATTGATGCCGTTTTGGGGTCTAATTACCCAAGCTGTTCTCAATTACATTTTCAGTGTGTTTCTTCTATATTGCCTGCAGCTTATGGCACTGCCCCAAATTGCTTGTTCTGCTGAGGTGCTTGCTCAGCACATCTTCTTTCCGCAATCATGTCACCTTCGATGAAGTCTCGCTTTCCCTACAGTCTTTTTTATTTGCATTTACATATTTTGTCAGCCAAATCCCGTCCTTTTGCACTTGGCATTTTAATTAAGATTTCTTTACCATGAAGTTACCATAATTTATAGGGAATTGGTCAGAAAATGCAAAGAAGAAATCAATAGGAAGACATTTTAATGTATCATCTAATTATTTTCCCTTTTCAACTCCTTCTTATTAAAGTACATACATAATATTTTTCAGTCTAAAAGTGTTATTTTAATTCACAGTAATTTGATCTTACCATAGAGTATTTCCTAATTAAATGATATATTTAAATTTTCTTTTATTAAGAAATGGTGATAGTAAGGGAACAGCTGAATTCTCATCTCCCCAAAGGGACAGTTAAATAAATCCTTAGGTATATATCATACATAGTATTTAAGAGTATTGGCGAAAAAATTACATGAACGAGAAAAACATAGCCTTGTGTATAAGTTTAGCTTCTAGGTTCTGGGAGGTGCTATTTGATCCCATTTGTCCCCGGGGGTGGGGAGTGGTGCATGCAGGATGTTATGAATAAGAGCTGGAAATGTTGAGAGGACTCACTCAGGAACAGATATATTAAGCAAATAAAATATATGTAAAGGTATAGAAAAATTCAATAGTAAGATCGATAAGCTTGTGTATGTATTTATATGTATATATGAGTACATATAAATTTATCCTTATATTCAACAAATACCAAATTCATGTTCATTCCAAAATGTATAGAATATTTACAAACATTGACAATATGCTAGTCCCCTAGAAGAGCTCCAATAATTTTTAAAACATTAATATTATACAGGCTAAATTTCCTAATCAAAATGTGGTATTACTAAAAATCAGTAATAAATGACTACCTATAAAAAAGTCCTATGTGACTAGAAGCATACTAAAAAAACCCCAAAAAACAAAAGAGAAAGACACTAAATAATTATCTGGTTAATTAGGAACTCAGTAGGTAAATTATTAAATTTTTAGAAATGAATGACCAGGAAAAAATATGTGAGATATAGTTAATGCAGTACTTAGGGGGAAATGACACATTTCATACATTTTTCATGTACCAAAAATAACTGAAAAAAATGAGGTAAGTGTTTATTTCAAGAAGATAGAAAAAGAGTAACAGTAAAACCCAAATAAGCAAGAATAAGGTGAATATAAAACAACTACAGATACCACTTTCCGTCAACCAGGTTGACAAAAATATTATGAAGTTGGATAATATTAAGTGTTGGCAAGGGTGTTGGAAAGAGAGATCTTCATTCACTGCTGGTGCAATAAAAACTGATGAAGAGATTTTGAAGAGCAAAGTGGCAGTTACTTAGTGAAGCAATGTGCTTATACATCTTGCAACTGCATGTTTAGTATAAGCTGCAAAACTCAAAACTCTTAGAAAGGTACATGCTAAGACTATGCAGAAATATCCACTGCACTGTTGTTTGAGTAAACAGATGGAAATAGAATGACCTCTCTGACGCAATAACCTTCGTGGATTTCAAAAAACATATAAGACAACATTATACAATTTTTTGAGAATAAACATACTTAAACAAATAGATAGTGATTAGAAGTATTAGTTAAGAGATAGGTCAAGCTGCTATGATAAAGAGTCTCAAACATACAGAGGCTCAAATTAAAACAGTTTGTCTTTTAAGTAAAATCCCAGAGGTTGAGTAGTTACATGTTGATGGGATAGCTCTGCCATTAATGGTTGGATTCCAGAGTTCCCATATGTGGATCTTTGCAGATGTGAGACAACTGGAAGGGTGTGTCCCTCTTCTGGCAGGACCGTTAAACATGTTTATTCTTTTTAATGTTTATTCATTTTTGAGAGAGAGAGACAGAGAGACAGAGCATGAGTGGGGGAGGGGCAGAGAGAGAGGGAGACACAGAATCAGAAGCAGGCTCCAGGCTCTGAGCTGTCAGCATAGAGCCCGACGTGGGTCTCAAACTCATGAACTGTGAGATCATGATCTGAGCCAAAGTCGGACGCTTAACCGACTGTGCCACCCAGGTGCCACTAGACATGTTTATTCTTATGAAACTGCTTATAAATCTGACTGCCTGTAATGTGTTGCAATGATTGAATGGCTATCAGTAATGACTAACCAAGTATAACTCCGTTCTATAGTTTCTTTCCTATGAAAACCAACATTACAGAGACACATTTTTATCTGCAAAGCTTTAGAATTTATGAGGCAATTTTGTGTACATTACCTCATTTCATAATTTTGAGAACACAAATGTGAAGCATTCGTAATGCATAATTCATAGTGTAAACACTAGACAAAACCTGCTTAGAGTTTCTAAAATTCAGTATGTTTCTTATTGGAAGAATATCTTGGAATACTACTTATGCTTGGCCTGTTAATATACTTCATCCTTTAGCTAAAACGGGTCCTCTTGCTAGCATTGATATTTGTCTCACAGGACAGAAGACAAGTTGGGCAGAGTTAAAAATCCACTTGGCTGTCAAAAACATGTCAAACAGAAGTGAACCTCTGCTTCTAAAGGCAAAATTCTGTCCTGTTGATAGCACAATTCCTATTGTGTCATGGTATAAGTAGTACAGTGCCTGGCATCAAGTCCATACTGACTCTTTCAACTCACTAGTCAATCGTTGATTGATTGATGATTCTGTGTCTCCTCAGTGATGGACATAGCAGTTTGGTGGTATGTCATGTTTTGCCTCTGTCTAGTGTTTAAGCATTTTATTACTATGTCATAGGAACCCAGGAAGCAAGTTAAAAAAAGATACAGGAAATTAATACACTTGAGAAACAGCTCAAGGAGTATTTACAAATTTGTAAAATTTATTTATAAGACATGAAGAATATTTGCCTGCATCACTGCATTAATGTGATCAGTTTAGGTTACTTAACTCACTTGATTTTTCCCTTTCGAATCAATTCAAGAATAACTGGCATTGACCTTGATTTTATTCATACTTGGTGCCATGATTAATAGCACAAAATAGTTCACTTTATTTTCTCTGTCAGAATATTTTTGATAAATGGGTTGCCTTGATCATATGATATGAACCTTACTCCTCAATTTTCTCAGTCATAATGCTACCTCTGAACAAAATTGAGATTTATTGGTGACCCTCCACTCAGGTGAATACAGCAACAAAATAAAGATGGCCAATACAGACCAAAAAAAAAAAAAAAAAAAATGGGGACAAACTTTTCTTTGATGCACTTCTTTCCAAATATGGGGGAGTGTCTTGATATTCAAATAATGGCTTTGTAATGAATTTTCCTCTCAATAAAAAGACTTCATCATAAAATATAATTATTTTTCTTCACTGAGGGATGAAGTGTGCTGTTTTGCACATTAGAATGGAGAACAGTGCAAAAGGAATAGGATCACTGGCTTTTGACTGTTGCTGCTTTCCTGACAAGACAAATTGCTCTAATGAAAAAAGGCGCTTGGAACCTGAAGTAGGCCACTGTGCAGGGCAGGATCCATGTGGGCAGCCTCAGGGGTGCAGTTACCAGGGAGGTTTTGTCCAATCTTTTAAACCTGAGCACAGTCTAATGGTGTAGCCATGAGCGGCAGGATGACCTGATTGCCAGCCTTTCCCTGTGAAGACTTTGTAAAGACACTGAAAAGAGAAAATGCTTAATATGGAAAAGTATCTAGACTGAGTGATTTAAGGCGTGACCTCTGTCTTTCACGTGAATGTTGGGCTAGATGTAAGAGGTAATGTGAACGCTGAGACTTTTCACTTCTGGTAATATTCTTCCCATTTCTGTAAGCAGAAGCAACTTCTCCCCAGGCCCCTCCCCAGACCAGAGCCCCTGAGGTTGACAAGAGCTTTAATGTCTCTATACCTAGCACTATACTTACATTAAGTGGCACTTTAAATGCTTATCTTAAATATGTTTGTGCCAAATGGAATAATGAGCAAATATGTACATTTACCTGTACTTTTGTTAAAAAACAATGTTTCCTGAATGAATGGTTTTCCCAGACATCTGGAAATGCACTCATTGGAGATCCTTGTGTTTTCTTTAATATTTATTAATGATATCTTACGAGAATGCTTACTCTGATCCTTGCCTTCCAAACATTGGGGATGAACAGATCTTGAGCTCCTCTCCGTGTTTCAATATGTTATAATCCAGGCCTGAGTGATGACAGGATAGGCTGGCCAGAGGTTTAAGGTCAGACAGACCCCTGGCAGTAGAATGAGTGTTGTTGTCAGCAGTGGGAGAAGGTTGGGCAAGGGGGCAGTGGGAATCAGTGAGGAGCCACAGTGAGCAGCCTGCTGATGACAGAGAAGCCATATCAGGCCAGGAAGCAGTGGTTTGAAATCCAGGTGGATTACACTATAGCAGCAGGGAGTAATGGCCAGAAAAAATAGATTTAACCACAGAGAGGGATCAAGCACCCAAGAAAATTGGAGAAGGAGTCATGGTCTCAGAGGATCAGAATCCCTGAACACAGGCCGAGCCATTCATTAACGTGGAACATAAGACTAAATCTTCATGGAAAGGTGAGAATGGAACTAAAATGTTAGGTTGGCTTCTCAAATCCCCATTATGCAAGTTTAGGATTAACAAAATGAAATCCTCCACTTTAGAAGTTGGAAGCTATTGAAGCTACAGGTAGTAGTTTAGGATTTGAAGCTGCAGAGCGTTAGAATTGATAAGCCAATCTATCCATGGATGAACTACATGAACTTCCTCACTCTATGGGGATACAAACCTATTTTCAAAGGTACCTTCTCCCTCCCTCCCTCCCTCCCTCCCTCCCTCCCTCCCTCCCTCCTCCCTCCCTCCTTCCTTCCTTCCTTTCTCTCTTCTTTTCTTTTCTCTTTTCCTTTCTTTTCTTTTCTTTTCTTTTCTTTTCTTTTCTTTTCTTTTCTTTTCTCTCTGCCCTCTTTCTATCACCTATCTATTCATTTATCTGTATATTATCTCTATCATCTGGCTGTTTATAAAGTATTAACTATGTTTCATTACTCCTAGAGTTCTATACTTTCTGTAAAAACTTTGAGCCCATGTTCAGGTTCTGGGAGAGTTTTCTCTCACATCTCTCATTGTCACCTGTTCCTTAATCCCCAAATAGTCACATCTGTTTTGAGCTGTTACCTCCTGCTTTCTCATTTTTGTCTTCGAATTTGTTGTAGGTAGGAAAACCAGATGACCAAGATATGTTGTCCTGTTAACAGAGACACTTGGGGAAAATAGGTCAGTGGCTCTTCACAAATCCAGAGACCTCTTAACCTGGAAGATGCAGCAATGAAATTGTTATACTTACAGCTCTACAGGAAAATTCTCTTAGATGTGAAAAGAATTCTTAGAAAGATCACGCCACCAATCTCCTGTGTTTTGTTTACAGGTGAATCTCTCAGGCTTCTATCCAGATTTAATTAATACTGTCCAAAGATATTCCTTTGATTCTGTAACAAATCCATGCCTTGACATAATTCAGAATTGGTGCAGGGAGAAAGAGGCAATTACTCCAACCCAAATATTTTATCAAGAAAAATATTTCCTATGTGTTTAACATCTAGCCTAATACTAAGTACATTACATCATTTATATATCTACAAAAGTTTTTGCTTTGAATTAGCAATGGATGATGTTATTTTGAAGTTTGGAATGATAATACAAAATTATCCAAAAGGCATGCTTTGGTGCTTATATCATGTAAGTCTTTATGTTCTAGCTGAAAAGAAATAGAAATAACACTGGCAGTGATGATTAGCAGGAGTAGAAATATGAGCACAGGAAAGTATACAATTAGCAGTTGAAACTATACTATTTACATGTTTACATCTTTCCAATCATTTTATTGTCTTTCCCATCTTTTCCAGTTTTTCTTACACCGTTGTCCACTTTGCTCTTAGTCATTTTTTCCTTCATTATATTTTTATCATTTTTTATTTCTAATTTTCTCCATCTTCTTCCTTTCACATAATGCATTTCTTTCAAATGTACGTTGTCATTTCATCTTATCCCATCCTACCTCATTTGTATTACATTTTAGTTGCTTTTTGATTGTATCTTTTCAAAAGCTGCATCAAGGATCAAATAAAACAAAACTCAGCAGTAATTCAAAACTGGAAATATTATATTAAAACTGTTAGCCTCAAGGAGATATTTTACATAAATATGTGTTGCAACCTGACCTCAAAGTCAGGCAGCTGGGCATTTTGCCTGGCTGAGGGAGGCAGAGATTTGAAGGATGAGAAGGTTTTGTGGCTTTTTTCATCTGTGCGTATGTGCTTGCATTCTCTTAGCTCAGAGGTAGCAGTGGGAAAGGGTAGATACCAGACAATGAAGAGTGGACTGATGCAATTGTTGGGAATTTGGTGAGTTTTAAAAATATATATTTATCTGCAGCCAGCAAATTAACTGCTATTAAGTGACATGATTACCTTTCGCAATTAACATTCACTTGTAGGCACATTTAAATCCCCAGAATATCAGTCCTGCTTGTGCTTATATAATTACCCTCATGCTGTCAGTCTAACCTTTCTTTTGTGAATCAGAAAAGATTTTTAGTACAAAACATGTTGAAACCACTAAGTAAACTTGGATTGTAGAAAAAGGTGTAGGAGAGTATTTCAAATGACTAAAATTGTTAAAAACAAAGATGAAACAAATGACTGAAATTGGTGCCTAACATAATTTGCTTCATATCCTCAATATGACAGACCTCCTCGCCTGTCAAAAATAACCATTCAAAAGATATCATATGTGCTGCTGACAAAGATGTCAGGCACAGTGGCCCCAGCCACCTCCTAGTCATTCTCATGCTCATTCTGGACACTCCCTTGCCTTCCTGTCTTCACAGCACATAACACATCAGGCAAAAAAAAAAAAAAAAAAAAAAAAAAAAGTTGCTGTACATGATGAAGGTATGATACATATGTAAAGAAAGCAATGATAATGTTGTTCCCTCCTGCCTGGCCTCACAAAGTTGGTCATGTAAAGACCTCCTTCTCAAGTTGACATTAAAAAATGTGTCAATCAAGTGGCAGCAGATCCTCTATTTGTTCTGCATTGAGTAGCTGTGTGAACCTTAGCTAAGTCTTTTATCTATTAAAGGGGCAGTTACCTCATTTGAAAAAGGAGGTGACTGTAACAAATGATTGCTAAAGTTTCCTCCTAAATGCAACATTCTGTGATTCAGATGCAACAGGTACAATAGCCAAATTAAAGATAAAGGGTTTTTATCTTCTTTAAAAATTTTTAGAAATCCTTTTTAAAAGTAAATTAGTAGAGTTCCATTTTCCTAAATGGTGGCATTAGGAGCCCTGTAGATGTGTCCCCAGGAAAACAACTAAAATTGATAAAAATCATAAAAAAAAAAACAATTAAAATCTCTGGAAATTGTCTTAAGCAAACAAAGCAAATGAAGAAGCATTTATTTGGAAAAAATGTACCAAATCTTAGGAAGAAAAGTGTCTGTGGCACTTGAGGCATGACCTGCTGCTTCCCCCCTCGCTTCCTTCAGATGTGTATGGCCAAATAGATGAGACTTCAGGTGTCTTCATCTTCAACCAAAGGAGATAGTATTTCACCTGGAGGGACAGGCCACCAGCATTTCTCACTTCCTCCAACACCAAGTTGAAGAGGCAAAATTCTGAAAAGATGTGGTCAAGAGGCTAAGGGCTCTTTTCCTTTATTTCTGCCCCATGCATGGAATGGAGGCTCTACCCTAGGTATGGCAGGCCCAGAATACTGGGACTCTGCCCCCAGTCCAGGTTGCTCATAGAGTGGAGATTTCATGCTGGGAAAGGGAAGTCTAGAGGAACAAACTCAAAGAACACTATCCAGAAAGGGAAACGACAACCCACAGAATTTGAGAAAATACTTGCAAATCATATTTCTGTTTAGGCACTAGCGTATAGAATATATAAAGAACTCTTATAACTCAATAGAAAAAGTCAATGCAATTTAAAAGTGGGCAAAAAAAACTGAATAGCTGTGTCTCCAAAGAAGATATAGATATGGCCAAAAGATTCTTAACATTAATAGTCATTAGAGATATGCAAATTAAAACCACATATGGGGCGCCTGGGTGGCTCAGTTGGTTGGGCGTCCGACTTTGGCTCAGGTCATGATCTCACGGTCCGTGAGTTCGAGCCCCGCATCGGGCTCTGTGCTGACAGGTCAGAGCCTGGAGCCTGCTTCCGATTCTGTGTCTCCCTCTCTCTCTGGCCCTCCCCTGTTCATGCTCTGTCTCTCTCTGTCTCAAAAATAAATAAACATTAAAAAAAATTAAAAATAAAACACATAATACTTGATGCAGATAATAGCAATTGTTTTCAAGTGTATGGAGAAATTGGAACCCTTCTACACTCTGGTAGGAATGTAAAATGCATGCAGCCACTTTAGAAAACAGTCTGATAGTTCCTCAAAAGTTTGAAAATAGAATACCATATGACCTGGCAATTTTGTTTCTAGGTATATACCCAAGAAAAATGAAAGCATATGTCCATATAAAATCTTGTACAAAAATGTGTCTAGTGCATTATTCATAATTCCCAAAAAGTAGAAACAATTCATGTGTTCAACTGATGAATAAGTAGGTAAATTAGTATATTCATTCAATGAAACATTATCATCAATAAAAAGAAATTCATCAAGAAAAAGAAATTAAGTATTGACAATGCTACCCTACAACATGGATGAATCTCAAAAACATTATGCTAAGTGAAAGAAGTCAATCACAAAAGACCACATAATAATAAATACCATTTAAATAGAATACCCAGAGTATGTACAACTATGGAGACAGAAAGAAAGTTGCCTAGGTGGAGGGAGCTGGTTTGGGATGAAATGGGAGAGTGACTGTTAATGGATACAGGTTTCTGGGGGTGATGAAAATATTCTAAAACTGATAGTTATGAGGTTGTACAACTCTCTGAGTATACTAAAAACCATTAAATGGTTAATAATATGGTATACAAATTATATCTTTAAAAAGGTTTTGAAAAAAATTAAAAAAAAATTTTTGTAAACAAATTTTTTTAAAAAATAAATTTGTACTTTGGCTAATGTGCTGTAATTATATATTTTTTTTTCCGTTTTGTCACTTGACTTTGTATTTAGTTTATAATATTCTTAACATACAAAATTTTTATCTACTTGAATTTATCAAAATTTTCTTTATGGCTTTTGTGTATTGTGTCTTACTTAAAAAGGAATTTCTTAACACAAGATTGTAATAAAGTTTTCCCTTTTTTTTTTGTTTTAGTACTTTTATGGGTTATTTTGTTTGTTTAAATTATTATTCTAGGGACACCTGAGTGGCTCAGTCAGTTAAGCATCTGACTCTTGATTTTGGCTCAGGTCATGATCTCATGGTTCGTAAGTTCGAGCCCCGTGTCAGGCTCTATGCTGACATGCAGAGCCTGCTTGGCATTCTCTCTCTCCCTCTCTCTCTGACCCTTCCCTGCTCGCTCTCTTTCTCTCTCAAAAATAAATTTAAAATTTTTTTTTAAAATATTCTAAAAAATAAAATAAATCGTTATTCTATCTGAGGTTATTACTATTTTTTAATCTTTCATCTAGCTGGCTCAGTTGGAAGAGCATCTGCCTCTTGATTACTTAAATAAATAAAACTTAAAAAATAAATTAAATAAAAATCTTTCTCCCTAATTGTTAGGGCCACCTTTATCATATACTAACTGTTGACATTTGTTTAGGACTATTTCTAAAAACTCACCATCTAATCACAAAAGTACTTTATATCCTTTTAATGACTGTCACTACCAAATGTGTTTTCATAGCTATTAAGTATTGCCATAAATTATCTCATCTCTAACATTTTAGAATTTTTATGGCTTTTCTTGAATGCTTATTTTCATTGTAAACGTTTTAATAACTTAAGCTAGTTTCAAAAAATGGATATTGAATATTCTGTTATTTTTATTGGAGTCATATAAAGTGTACAGATTATAGTTCAGATGTCTTTAAAATACTAAGTACTCATATGCAGTAAGAAACTGTCTGTTCGTGTCTTTTATGTCTCTTGGAGCCTTAAAGTTATCTGCATATAGAATTGACATACTGCTTGTTATGTTTATTTCTAGGTTCTGTTTAGTTTCTTTTGCATTTGGTGGCTTAGAAATGGGATTTCTCCCCATTTTCTTCTGTGTGGTTATTTGTAAACAGAAAAGCTTAACTTTAATATATTAATTTAATAACTAGGTAATCTGTCTTTCTAATAGTTTTAGTTGATCCTCTTGGATTTTCTAGTTATGAAAATAAATTTTTTTTTCTTACACTCAATTTTTTTTGAGTTTAGTTTTTTATTTTGAGAGGGAGAGGGAGAGAGTGTGAGCAGGGGAGGGGCAAGACAGAGGGAGACAGAACCTCAAGCAGGCTGGGTGCTGTGAGTGCAAAGCCCAGTGTGGGTTCGATCTCACGAAATGTGAGATGGACCCCGATGCAGGGCTAAACCTCAAGGACTGTGAGATCTTGACCTGAGCTGAAATCAAGTGTTGGATGCTTAACCAACTGAGCCACCCAGGTGCCTCTTTTCTGTTCAATATTTATGCATTTTTTTTCTTTTTACTTCTCTAATTGTATTGGCTGGTACTTCCAGAAAAAATTACTTAAAAAATTCTAGTTAAGATGGGCAACTTCATGTTATACTTTAATGAGAATGCTTTTAGTGTTCATCCAGTAAGCATAATACCAATTTTTTAAATGTTTATTTATTTATTTTGGCGGGGGATATAGAGTGAGCAGAGGAGGGGAAGAAAGAGAATCCCCAGCAGGCTCTGCAGAGTAAATGCAGAGCCCCACTTGGGGCTTGAACCCGTGAACCGTGAAATCATCCCTGAGCCAAAACCAAGAGTCGGATGCTTAACCGATTGAGCCACCCAGATGCCCCCAATACCAATTTTTTTTAAAGACATACATTTTATTTCCTTAAGGAAGTATCCATCTATATCACAATTTCATTAAGAAATTCTAACAGGAATCAAGGTAGTTGCATTTTCTCAAAGTCTTTGCATTTTCTCAAAGTCTTTTAGACATCAAGGGTCCTGGCCATGTGTTCTTGTTCCTTTGACCTATTTATCAACTGTAGGCAACAGATACCACTCTAGCTAGTTTAGGCAGAAAGGGATTTCATACCAGATATTTAACGGCTTTCAAAATCTTTTGAAGAGCCAGAGTTGCTGGCTCTAGGTTGAGATTCCAAATAAGTCCCCAGCCTTTAGTATTGTACTTGCTGCGCTGCCCTCATCTGGAAAGCAGCTGCCAATGCCATTCAAGTGAAGATGAATCAGGAAGCTGGTGTCCCTGGGTCCACAAAGTTCTACTTCAAACCATATTACAAAGCGAACCCCCATTCCCTACCTCTCTTCCTGCTTAACTCAGTTCTAAATTCAAGCCTCAAAATCTCATTTGCATTCCTGACTGGTGAAACCAAAATCACACCCATGTTCATAGATATAAGTGTGACTGGGTAATGCAGATTTTAGACTCCCAGCCTCTGATTTACCAGGAAAGCACACCCCTAAGAGGACTTGAATGGCTACTGAGAGAAATGGTCAACAAAACCTGCAATGCTATCAATATAGTGAATTATATTATGAGAGTTTGTAATATCATAACAGCTTTCTAGAGTGAATTCAAGTTCATGTTATTTTTCGAATATCTTACTCAAAGCTATAGGCCAACATTTTGCATTAACGTTATTAATTTTTTTTCTTCTTTTTTACTGTTTTTGTCTGGTTTTGTGATCAGTGGTATAGTGAATTCATAGACAACATTTGGAAGCTTTCCTTTATCACATATTCTGGAACATTTTAGACAGTTGGAGTTACTTATTCCTTGAAAGTGTGATGGAGTTCAGTTTGAGCTATCTGGTCTCTATCATTTCTACAGAGCAGCTCTATTATTTTTCTCATTCAACAAATGTTAGATAATATTCAGTATCTTTATTTCTTTTGTGGTCAATTTTAGAAATTATTTTCCAAAGAAAGCATCCATATTTTTCCACGTTGTCAAATTTAATTGCATATATTTGAGCAAATGATATTATTTTAATTTCCTTCCCATCTATAATAATTTTTTAATATTTATGTCTCTTTGTGTTTTATATGTTCTCTTTTCTTAATTAGGTTAAATATGGGCTTAATTATTATTTTGCTTGTGTGTTTTTTCAAAGAAGTACCTCTGGAACTGATTTATTAGTTTTGGGTTTTTTTTTTTCCAAATTCATTTTTTCTGTTTCTTTAGGTTTTGTTTTTTTTGTGCTTTTTCTATTTTTGTGTTTGTGTCGAATGATTAACTCATTCAGTGATTTTCTTTTCTACTACAATTAGCATGTAAATCCATAGAAGTTCTCTGATCACCTTGGGATTTACCCCAAACTAGTCATTGATGACCAAGGCAAAATGGTTATAGTAGACTAAGTGCACTAAAACTCATCTCCAGAGAATATCAGGTTCTTAATATCCCTCAACACCAATTAGGATTTCAATCCAGAGAAGACGAGCAGTCTTCTAATATGTGGTGGATCCATGGATTATTGACACAATCTTCGTTTTATATTCCGTCTTACCCAAGCGTGCGTAGGCCTATCCAATTAGAGGCTGCTATCTATTCTGTTGAGTTTTACTTCATTCTGTGGAGATATTCAAACAGATGAAGACTTTTATGTTAGATTTTCCTTTTAATTCACGATATTTGCCCACCATTGAGTCTAAGATGAAGCCTATTCTTGATGCTGTATTAAACTGTTTAATTTCTAGTAGACATTTGTTCTCTGCCACTCAGATTAAAAGCAGAGCCCTTAAGAATTGTTTTAGCATATGTTAAAAATACCAACTAAAACTGGGAAATAAAAATACAGTTGTGAATACCCCAAGAAAGAGATCTCTTAGGGCAATGAATAGAATGATACCAGCAAGGAATACCATCTTTCTTATCACATCACTCTAATAGCTGCCAATATGCTGGAAAGTTGTGAACCACCACAGAAGGAGCCTACTATTTCAGCAGCTGTCAGGCATGTTTTAAAAGACTTGGCATAGCGGTGCCTGGGTGGCTCGGTCATTTAAGCATCTGGCTTCAGCTCAAGTCATGATCTCACAGTTTGTGGGTTCAAGCTCCGCTTTGGGCTCTGTGCTGACAACTCAGAGCCTGGAGCCTGCTTCAGATTCTATGTCTCCCCCTCTCTCTGCCCCTCCCCTGCTTGTGCTCTGTCTCTCTCTGTCTCTCAAAAATAAATAAACTTAAAAAAATACATAAAAAATAAAAAATAAAGACTTAGCATAAAGGATTAACAAAAAAAAGCAAAACACAACAATCATACCTACACTAAAGGGAAAAAATTCCAAGAAGTTCACCAGCTAAGAGGCAAAGCAAGAAGGAGATGCAGGAGTTCCTTAGAAGCAATGAGAGTAGGAGATTTATCACTGCTTCTTACTTTGTCCACCCACAAGGGTCTGCTGGGTGGTGAGCCTGCCGGTTGAAACTGGAGGTAGTCTTGTTCTCTGGGGCCTGTGCACTCTAGCCTCTGGTAGAAGTAGCAACTCTGATAATCGCTGAATCACCTTTGAGTCTTTCTTCTCTCTCTCTCTCTCTCTCTCTCTCTCTCTCTCTTTTTTCTTTAAGTAAGCTTTACACTTCAATGGGGCTTGAACTCATGACCTTGAGATCAAGAGTCATATGCTCTACCAACTGAGCCAGTCAGGTGCCCCTCTTCCCTTTTCTTAAACACAGCTTGTAGATGGCTACATTCTTCTCTGTCCCTGCTGTGTTAGGACACAGGAGAGGGCAACATCTACAAACCAGGAAGAGAGCCATCACTAGAAACAACCATGCTGTCATCTTTCAGCCTCCAGAATTGTGAGAAAATAAGTCTCTGTTGTTTAAGCTACCCAGTCTGTCGTATTTTGGCTGTGGGAGCCTAAACAGATTAGGACAGCCAGATAGAAATCTTTGCCCTGATTTAATTTTCACACTGGTGAACTTCATTAATCACTTACAATTATTATAAAATTGGTATAATTTTAGCTTCCTTGCATATCCTTAAATGTTGTCTTGTCTTGTTAGACTGAAAAATTGCTAGGAGATCATTCTTGTATTATGGTGATTTTCTCTGAAAATCTGTTTGGTTTTTGTTTCTGTTTTTAGCTTACATGAGAAACTTTTATTCTCTTTCTTCTGTAATATATTCTATCTGTAGGCTTACAGAATTTTCTCTTTATCTATGTTATTCAGACAAATTTCTAGGTACCTCTTTGTAAATTATTTAAACTCAGTAAGACTTTCTATTTAAAAACTTAGATCTTTCTATCATTCTGGGAAGTTTTCTTCCATTACCTGTTTAATTATTTTTCTTGTCCAGCTATCCCTCTCTCTTTTTAGGATGCCCTGGATTAGTTCCATATCCCTTATCTTTTCTTTTATGCCTTCTATTATTTTTCCTCTATATCTTCCTTTCATCTTCCCAGGACATAATTTGGTTTATAACAGTTCTGAGTTTCATTATTAAAACTTAAGATTTTGAAACTATATTTTCTGTTTCCTAAAACTATTTATTTTGTAGTTCTCTGTTCTATTGTGCTATATTGTGAAACCTTAAGAATTTACATTAGAGCTCATTCAAGATTTTCTTCTGTTTTTCTAACTAAATATGTACTCAATGAAAACCACTTCTTTGAACACTTGGCTTGGTGTAACTCCTTAAAATTAGTATGTTCTTATGATCTGTAATCTTTGTCTACTCGTGTTTGGGTGAAAGTTCCCTTAAATGTATTGTAGTCATTGTTTCAGCTTTTCTAGGGAACCTGACTTGAAATATAGTTTTGTATTTCTTTGTTATTTGACAAGCAGCAACTCTGCTGGTTCAGCTGAAATTAAATGTTTAGGATTTTTTCTTTGCATGCCTTTTAGTATAAGTGGGTGGGACGTAGCCTTCTCCCAGCTGCACTGAATGAGAACAGTTGATTTAAACAGTCAATTTCTATTAAATTGTGGTAAACTGTATCCTCATTATTGGAATGTTATCACAACTACACACATAGGACAGAGCAAAGTCCTTTGAAGGCCCTGATTTTTGAAGAGAAAATGTGTATCCTCTGTCCTCCCCGACACTAAATGTAACCCACAAAAAATAATATGCATGAGAAAAATCCAGCCATTTTATGATCTTCACATTATACTTTAAAATATATGATCAAGGCACCTGGGTGGCTTACTCAGTTAACCATCTGACTCTAAATTTTGGCTCAGGTCATGATGTCACAGTTCCGTGAGTTCGAGCCCTGTGTCGAGCTCCATGCTGGCAGTGTGGAGCCTGTTTCAGATTTTCTGTCTCTCTCTTTCTGCCCCTCCCCAGCTTGCTCTCTTTCTCTCAAAGTAAATAAATAAACTTATATACATATATGTATATGTATAACTTACATACATAATTTATATACATAACTTGTATACATATACATAACATATACATAACTTATATACGTATACATAAATAAACTTATAACATATATGTGTATATATATATAATCAAATACTATTATGTTTTAATTTTTGCATAATCCATGCTTTGTTATTGCCATAAGCACTTGCTTGTCTAATTGAGGAATAATCTAATATAGTACATATTGTGAGCAGGCTAGGTAGTTCATCTATATGTATTAAAGGAATCCATCCATCATTCTGAGCTGGAACGCATTTGTAACTGTGAGATTGAAAGTCTTTGTTCAGATGCTATCAGGAAGGAAGACCTTCTCCCAGGCCTCTGGACCTGTGTCTTCCTGTGGGCAGGGACATTCTGTAAGCAGGGATAGTATGTTGCTGACATCTTGCTGGCGTTGACTGCCTTATTTTCTCTGGAATGGAAACTTTATATATGTTTGGGAACCTTATTATTTTCCAGGAATAAATTTTACTCAACACACAAGTTGAACTATCTCTGACCAAAATAGGGAGATTATACTTTGAGTATATTTTTTAGAAGATAACATTATTCATTTTCCATAAAGTAAGATGAACAAGGCTCCTTTCTAATTTGATAATTTGCTGTCCACAGAAATTTTCAACATTACTTGAATTCTTTTCTTTATTGAAAAATTTTATCTTAAGAGCTAGGGCTGAAATGGCATGTAAAACAAGATAGCTTCAAGTGCTTTTTATGAGTAAATGTTTTTCCAGGACTAGATTCAATCAACTACATTATTTTAATGAGAAGTTCAATTTCCTGTGTACCATCTTTGATGTTCAGAATTATACTATTTTATCTGTATGAAAACTGGTAACTAGTACAAGAAATCTACTTTACAATAGTTCAAACATTTTGAAATGCTAAATTGTGAGTTTCCTTGCAATATGTGTTGATTGCACACTTGGTAGTGTGGAATGCTAATTACTTTTTTATGAAAATTATCAGAATGAACATATACATGATCATCTATTCATCATATCTATTTATGTTTCTCTATGACTTGCTCAGATTCCTAATGGAGGAGAAAGTATAACCAGCAACATTAGCTCCTTCCTGGCTTGGTTTGAGGACACAATTTATCCAGATCTGACTCTTTGCATGGTCTGAGAGTTCTGAGTCAGTGACCGCCCCCCCCCATCCCTTACTTTTTAGTTGAACTCAAGAAGTGAAAAATAACTTCTCCTAATAAAAAAGTATGGGGTAACTGTTGACATTAGAACAGAACTCTCTCATAGATTTTTGCCAAGATTTCATCTTCTACGTAGAGAATTATTCACATGTTTATTCAGTACAATTGAGTAACCCAAGTGGTTGAATAATAGTCAGTGGGAGTAATTCTGTTGTTGCAGAGAGAATTTTAGTCATGCTGACTTAAAATAGAGATGCCAATTCCTTTACAATATTTGAAGAAGATATATAATGTAAAATAATATAAAAATATAAGGAAGACACTTACTCAATTCCCCACCCTCAGAAAGAGGTAAAGGAAATCAATTTAGTTTTTCAGTTTAGGGTCACTTCTGATTCCTAGGGGATGTCTTTTTGTACTTGGTGATATTGGAGAAAACGACATTCTTCCAGCATAGCCTCAAATCCTGATTCTGCTTCTCTTTGTTATATAGATTACAGGTAAACATGCCCTTTCTGTGCTTCTGTTCCAATGGGGTGTACGATAGAATGAAGCAAGATTGAGTGGTTGAATGGGAAGGATGGGGATTGTCATGCTGTTCTGTGGCCCACTAGGGTAGGCTGTAGTTTTCCAGCTATAGGTAAAGCAATCCAATGCAGGAAGATAGAGGTTGAAAACCAGAAAGCTGTCAGCTTAGGGCCTTTGCATTCACTGTTAACTCTACCTGGAATGCTGTGCCTTCATGTGTGCCCTTCAGGTCTTTGCTCAGATGTTCCCTTCTTCATAAGGCCTTTCCAGATCACCCTATTTAAAATAGCAATCCCCTTACTAGCACCCTTTCTACCTGTTCCTGCATATGCCATATAGTCCATTTCTTCCTTGTGTGTGTTTTCCCAACTAGAATGAAAGCTTCCTAAAAATGTAAGTTAACTGTTCTATCCCCAGGGCTTAGAATAGTTCTTGGCATACCTCTATAAGTATTTTTTGAATAAATGAAAATTTTATTTTGATCTTTGAATCAAGCTGTGTTCTCAAAGTTAGTTTTGCCAAAAAACTTGTATCTTGAAAAACAAAGCTAGTGCTACATTCTAGTTCCTATACAGCTCCTATGTATACCTCTCTAATTTTTAACTCCCTAGGTGAGAAGGATTGTGATTGACAAGTACCCCCTAGACTCAGAGGATATCTATGAAAATCACAGACTAACAACCAAAGCTGGCAAGTTTTGTTGGGGGGTATTTTGTGGGAAGACTGCATGTGGCGATCTGGCACTTTCATCTTTGGCTCTGACAGTCTTATATATGTAATGGCTATCTCAGGGTTGAGTGATTATGAGTTTCCATCTTCATTATATTTTTGAGGAGTTTACTTTAAATTTTCTAAAATGAACATATATGACTTACACATTGCACAAGAAATAATAAACTCTATTGAGGAATAATTCTAAAGCAAAGGAAAACAACTTCTTTTGGTAATAACATGTTCCACTTAGTATGTTGAAGAGAACTTTCTGTCCTCAATTTGCTTAACTGAAACCCTATCTGAATGCTGATACATACAGACGCTTGCCCTTCTAGACTGCCCCAAATAATCCCATGTTCACTCAGTGCATTTTCTCAGAATAATGCTTTTATTGAAACATTAATTTACTGTTTTAAAGAAGAGGATAGCCTTCTAATGGGAGTAGTTTGTCTTCTAATTAAGGTGACTGGCAGGCTGCAGACATATGGTCTATTAAAAAAAAAAAGACTGGATTTGAATTAGATTCTAACCATACTGTGCAAAAGGTTTTATTAACTCAGTGTGTTAACTCAGTGTATTAATACAGTGTATTTTGCATATTCCCAAGAAGATAAAGCTGTTAATTTATTCAAAAAACAGTTATTGATCATCTACTGTGTTGAACTTAAGCATATACCAGTAACACAGTATAAAGTTCAGACACGGTTCCTGACAGATGGTACTGTCTCAAAGGTCTGTTTAAATCTTGATTAGCCTTTCTCATCTACAGATACTATATTTTCAATAGCCTTTCTTTAATCTTAAAAGCCCTCATAAAATCTCTATAACTTTTCTTATTTCTCATGTAGTTTTGTGTTTTGTAAATCTTGTCTCAGAGCAGATGACATAATTTCAGCTGATATCTAAGGACTTCTTCAAAAAGGGATTTTTAAATAACGTAAAGAATTTACACATTCCTTGAATATGTAAGAAATAATCAATCACTTTCCCTCTGTTTTTTATCCTGGCCCCATGTGCCAGTATACTTAAAATACATACATTTCTTTCAAACTGGGGTCTTATATTAACACTTACCCATGCATGTGTTATGCTTTACTCGCTATCTGAAATTCCTTCATCCTCATACCATATAATTCATCTAAATCTTCTCTCAGATCTCTTCTGTTCAGTCCATCTCAAGTAGATTTGTCTCTCCTCTAAAGCACTTATGTTGTATACTATATGGTAATTTGCCACTTAGAGTGGAAAGAGACTATTGTCTGTCACTGTTACTCACAGTTGCCGTTGTTTGGTGTGCAGCTATGCATGCTGTTTTAAAGTGGTCTGCAGGAAAATGCATCTGGTATTTTTTTTTAAATTTTTTTTTTCAACGTTTATTTATTTTTGGGACAGAGAGAGACAGAGCATGAATGGGGGAGGGGCAGAGAGAGAGGGAGACACAGAATCGGAAACAGGCTCCAGGCTCTGAGCCATCAGCCCAGAGCCCGACGCGGGGCTCGAACTCAGGGACCGCGAGATCGTGACCTGGCTGAAGTCGGACGCTTAACCGACTGCACCACCCAGGCGCCCCGCATCTGGTATTTTTAAAAGTGGAGGCAAACTTGGACAGATCTATATAATTTGGTAAAGAAGTTAAATATATTCAATTTTAAATCTTTGGAATGTAAGCAAAGTCTTTTACTGAGTCGAAAAAAGATAGTCCTGAATAAATATGCTAAGCACAGCTATCATTTTTAGCTATTTACTTTTTCCCGAACTATATGAAGGGATTTCTCCCTCTTCCAGAACTGTAGCTAAATCATTTGCAAGGACAGAGCCTGGTATAAATGGGCAAGGCAGTGCTGTAAGAAACCTAAGTTTCAGTTAAATTGCAGGCCTGTGGCCCTAATAGTTGAAGCTGTTCCAAAGGAGGTTTGGGGCACCCAGAAGATGAGTTTCATGGTTTCCCTAAATAGGGCTAGATTAATCATCTGAGAGTGGTTAAGCACTGGTAGTGGCTAATTACAGTGTGATGGTACCTCACCATACAGTGTGATGAAGGCTGACTCCATTTTTTTTTTTTTTTTTTAATTTTTTGATTGCTGGCAGCTTTTAAGCCCACACTGTGTCTTTTTCTTTCCTCCAGTACTAGACAAGCTGGTAAGAAAGTCCAGGTGCTCCTTCCTTTGGCCCTGGTGATTCAAATAATGGAATCTCTTGCCCATGCGTGGGAACCCTCACCCTAGCCCTAGCCCCGAACTGCAATAAAAATCTTAACCCCTTTCCTTTCCTTGCTCTTTCAAGCCATTTCACACCTGCTTTGAAGGACTGCCCTCCTCTCCTCAGAAATTCCTCAATTATATAAGCAATAAACCATTTCACACCCTGTGTGTATGTGTGTGTGTGTGTGTGTGTGTGTGTGTGTGTGTGTGTGTTTGTGTGTGTGTGTGATGTCATTGGTCTCAACATGAACCAAATTTTGGGTGGCAAGCCATGCACTTTTAAAGCAGGGTAGCCACAAGAGCCGGTGTTTGAATTATAAAATTCTGTAGTGTTTGTTTAAAATGATTGACCTTAATATTTTGCTATTTTTAAATAGTAAAAACATGTTATTAGCTTCCTGTGGCTCTAACTTATCTAAATATATGAGAAAACTGAGACATATGGGTCATAAAGCAATAGCATGAAACTGTAACAGTGCTCACCTAGTGACTGATTCTTGAATCACAATTATAAGCCTAAAAGATAAATAAACAGGCTTATTCATGTATGCTTACCTTAGACACTCGAACTAATATAGGGGATTTAAGTGCCATACTTAAAACCCTATAAATATTAGGACTTGAAGATAGAGCACCTGTCAAAATGCTTGTTAATGGCTTCTGTTGTTAAAAATGTACATATAACCTAATCAATCCATTGACTGCAAGGCAGGGAATCCTGCCAATTTAACTTCTGTATAACCTAGTCATCATAATACTTCTGCTACTACTACCAGTTAACTTGTTATTTATTTGCCACTATGTTCCAAGAACATTGATAGCTTTTTTTCATGTATTATCATGTGTAATTCTCCAAAAGCACCATTAGGAAGGTTTCAGAGATATCAGCCATGAGCAGATGACACTTGTATCAGGTAGTCTCCCATCTGGGGTCCCACAGCTGGTGTGTCAAGCCTCCAGAAGCCACTCTCTGTTAATCTGTTTGTGCATCTACCCCAGTCTCTTGTGTGTACTATACTTTCAGGACAGCTAAAGTTTGTTGGATAAATGTAATTGTTTTTTACAGAACATGTTCACAGAGAATAGAGGTGGCATTGTAGAAAAAGTATTGAATGGATTATTTTAACACAGATCTTTAAATTTCCATCATGTTATATATAAGTTGGTTGTCTGAAAAAACTACCCTCCTAGCAACTGATTTCTTTTTCTTTCTTTCTTTCTTTCTTTCTTTCTTTCTTTCTTTCTTTCTTTCTTTCTAAAATTACAGGGTTTAGTTAGTTCAAGGGTTCTTATTCTGGGATTCAGAGAACTCTAAAATTATATGCAAATGTTATTTTTATGTGTGCATATGCATTTTTCTAGGAACATTCTAGGAACATTTCTAGGAACATAACTATGAACATATGTATTCATAACATATCTATTTTTCAAAGGGTTTTATAAAAAAATATAAGAATGTTCAACTGGATGGTTAAATTCTCTTGTAGTTCTAAAAATACTATGATTCCATCCAACTTAAGGATAACAGAGCAGAAAGGATTAGGAAATGGCAAGGAAAATATTTTTCTTTTTCTTTTTATTTAATTTATTCTATTTGGTTAAAACTCTTTCTAAACCTGGCATTTAAAATAAATAAAAACCTATAGAGCTTTCTTTGGTTTGTTGTTGTTGTTGTTGTTGTTGTTTTACAGAGTCCAAATCTGCATCTTTATATATGAGTGAGAAAAATAATAAATCTCACCTGACCAAGATCCAAACAGAGAGTCCTTCATGGTATTGTTAAGAATTATAATCCATTTCAGGAGAAAAAAATTGAATCCCATAACCATCTCCTGCTTGAATGAATCAGTAAGTTTATTTAGTTTGGGAAAGATTTCTTGATTTTTAGAACTCAGATATCCAGTTATTAAAAAGTCATTTTCTTTTCTCTTTCAAATTAATAATTGAAAACTCAAGCTTCTGATCATGTGGAGATGTGGGATTTTAGGGGAAATAAAAAGCTTACTATCTTTCAGTTCCTTGTATTTAAAAATAGTGATATCTTGAAGGCTAATAACAGAGTGCATGTGTCCTGATCATATAATGAGATGACCACCCGAGTGAGTACAGCAGGGAAGATGCTGTTTAAACTAATCTCCTTGATTACTTTTCAAAGGTACAGAAAGTTTCAATGAGAGAGCATCTGCTTCTTATTAGGAATTTTTCCACAGCCAAAATTTTATGGAAGACAATCTTAGGGATCATAGGGAACATGCAATAGCATTGTTAATTGTGCTTGGCATGTTTCCATGAAATATTTTTGTTGCCATTAGACTGTATTCATGTTTGAAAGAAATGGAGCTTGTCAGAAGGATTATGAATCAGTATTACAATTAATTTAAAGAAATTAAACCAAATTTTCAAAAGAGTAATGAGTATTCATTTCTACAGTCATCACCCATTTACTATAAAACTTGTTGCAACTTGGCTCTTTTACTTCTAGTACCCTTTCTTTGTTTCCTCTTTGTCACTCCAAACCTGTTTTCCATATTAGTTATCAAATAATCTTGACACCAGTTTTAATGGTTATTTCTGAGTCATTGACCTTCATACCTATTCAGAAGACACTACTGATCTCCAGGTCTTTTTTATGACTGTGTCTTCTATTACTTTCTGAGATTATTTTTTACTCTTCTCTCTTTTTTTTTAATGTTTTATTTATTTTTGAGAGAGTGAGAGAGTACACACAAGTGGGGGAAGGGCAGAGAGAAAGGAAGACAGAGGATCCGAAGACAGTTTTGCGCTGAGAGCAGACAGACAGATGTGGAGCTCGTACTCACTAACCATGAGATCATGACCTGAGCTGAAGTTGGACGCTTAACCGACTGAGCCACCCAGGAGCTCCTTTTACTCTTCTGATCCTTCTCCATCATCCTAATCTCTCTTTTTTCTACCCTCTAATTTTTTAATTTTCCTTTTATTCTTCTAAAATTCCTTTTTGAGTGATCTCATTACAAAGGGTTAATTCCAAGTGGAACACAATCAATTAGCCCCCATACGTTTTCTAAAGTCATAAAATATAACTGAAAGGAAGTGTGGTTTAAATAAACAAGTCTAAGATAGTGAAGCAACTTGTCTAAGATGCACTAGGGAGGAGGGCATTCTGATTGTAAATGTAATCCTTGTTACATTATACCAGGAGTCGGGAGCCCACAACTCAGAGAAGTAAAGATGGAGAAGGAAGCCAGACAGCCATAGATGAAGCTGCACAGTACACCTTAGTTGAAAGTGATTCAATAGGAAAGGGATTGCTTTAGGTGGCCGTTTGTTTAAATGATGATTGTCTTTTTGTAATTAGTGTTCCATGTCACCATTTAATTTGTTTTCAGTTCCATATTGGCATTTGTCATGGTCCCATTTCTTTTGGTTTCTTGAAATACTCTAATGGCCTTCCAAAACAATTTTCTTTTCTTTTCTTTTCTTTTCTTTTCTTTTCTTTTCTTTTCTTTTCTTTTCTTCTTTTCTTTTTTTTAAATAAATTTAAGCATGTTTAAAAATTTAAACTACTTGTATCAAAGGAAACTTTCCTAGGGTACTTGTATTTGTAGTTTAGTAGACTACGTAATTTACTGTCTTCTCACTAGTATAACTTCAGTTCCTTCTTGTGGGACTACTAATTATCTATTGCCCATCTACTAGGCTGCTTTACAACTTTCCATTTGCACTTGCTATCACATTACCTGAAATTCCCTTTTCCTAATACTTATATTGGCACTTTCTTTATTAAAAAGTCACTTTCTCAGTGAAGCCTTCCCTCATCACCTTTTCTAAAATTTCAGCCCCAATCCTTCAGATCCCCTTTCCTGTTTTGTTTTGTTTTGTTTTGTTTTGTTGTTTTGCTTTATTTTTGCATAATACTTACCATTATCTCTAACATGCTATATATTTTGCTTATCATCTGCCTCCCCTTTAAACTGTAAGCTCCCTGAAGGCAAGGTTGCTGTGTTTTGTTCATTCGTATTTCTTGAATACTAGGAGAAGTCCTGGATCCTGGTAGGTGCTTGTAATAGGTATAATCGTGTTTTACACAGAAACCTGTGTACTTCAGTGAGCCCAAATGAAGAAAATATGCTTCTAGAACAAGATGAAAGAAACTGAATTTCTTCATCAAAAACATAAATTAAGATATCAGAAGAAAATGTCTACATAAACTCAAACCCTCTCTTCCACATCAAAAATCACTCTCTTTACTGACAGTCTTTGCTTTTGGAATCCTGATTAACAATTCTGTCTTTACTTTCAGTTGTCATTTCAAAACACTGAGCACCTGAGATTTTAAGTGTCTGTTTTTGTTAGGAAACAAATGCTTCTGTCATTGCTGCCAAATTTAAGAAAAGTATCAAGGAAACAATGTTTTTCTATTCCTTTTTATGTTTCCTTTTGAAACAAAATACAAGTAACAAAGAAAGTGTGGGTTGTTTTCAGAATTCATTATACAAGCATAAAGAAATTCAGATGTCAGGAAGCTGGCATGAATCCTTTCCACTCTTGCTCTCAGAGCACAGTTGGAGGACAAGGTCAGCTGGCAACCATTCTTTATTTTTCTTATGCATTTTCTGATGCCTCTTCAGAGAAATTCCAAAAATGACTTTCTTCATTGCAATGTAAAAAGTAAAAATTTTCAAAAGATAAGAAGGACCATCAGGATTGACCTGTTCACCTAAATCGAAACCAGAATTTGTAATGGTAGATTTTGATCTCAGAAAAGGCAGAAAGTTTCATGGTATTCATGTATTTTAGAATCGCATACTTCCTTTTTCTTGCTTGATGTGGTGGACAAAAGCACAAACTTTGAAGGTAGACAAATTTCAGTCTCAACTTCAGAGTTACATAGCTGTGTCACCTAGGCCAAATGCTTTTACCTGTTTAATTATTAGTGTCCTATCCTGTAATTATGCTTAATGTATCTATTAGAGATGTGTTGAGTATTAAATGAGATAATTTATATAATGTGTATGATGTAAAGTAGGCAAATAGATACTTAAAATTACTTAGCCTTCCCCTAATACACACACACACACACACACACACACACACGTTCATTCTTCTGATAACTTGTTAATTTATTTCATTTAATTACTATTTTAATACATTGTCAAGAAATTTAAATTTTGACTATATACTAGTCCTGTCCTATTTATTTGATACAGGTATTTTGGCAATTTGCTGACAATAAAAAAGTGACATGTTTTTAAAAGGGTTAAGTAAAGCTGCACAGAGTGTGGTCAGAAAACTTGGTCAGAATTTCTAGACTGATTTTCTGTGGCTGAATGCTGAGGTTCTACCATGAATTCCTACAACACTGTAGCTTATCCAAGACATTCTCTCAACAAGTCAAATTTAATATGCTTGAAAATATTATCCTCAAGATTACTGTTCTGCTTTTTAGGGTAAATTACTTAGTTGCCATTTTTCATTTTCAGTGAAAATGCAGTGCTTCATTTATTATAGTCTTCCATAGCAAAAGGGTTTAAACTGCCTGAAAAGCTTTTCTTACTTTCTGTTCTACTAATTCTCTACAAGTAAGGAAATGTAATTGCTATAAGCCTAAATCATCTGAACATTAGTCTTACATAGTCATGGGATTTCTTATTAAAACAGATGACAGAGACTAAACTGTAATAGATGCCTCTTTCTTAATGCATTCATTATTTTGATGTACTCATAATTATTTAAATAAATATTTGGTAAATGTAAAACTATATCTTTTACATACGTGCGCATTTATGTAATCATCGGTTATGTCACATGGCTTCAAATTTGACTACAAATAACATAGCATTCTGGCTGGTAAGAGTGAGCAAGTGCCATGGTGAAGAATGTTTTCTTTCATTATTTAAAGCTCTAGGGTGTTTCTTTAACTTTCCTTGAAAGAATTAAGTTTAGGTGTTAATTAGTATCCCTGTCAAACTGTCAAGCAGTTAGTTACTAAAACAGGAATCAAAAGATTATTGAAGCAGAAAGAAAGTAGAAGCTTTAAATATTTGTTAGAAAATAAAGCTCCCCAAGGCTTGTTTCAGATAGCATTTTATAGCTTTATTTTTTTAACCTAGAAAATGTCTTAGAGATCTAGTTCAACACCTCTGTATCCTCCACCACCATCTTGCATTTTCTCTTATGTAGGAGTGCATAGATGGGCTGTAATGAATGCATTGACATGGTGTCCCACAGAGGTGCTGCCTGGGACCCCTTATTCTCTGAGTTCATCTTCCAGCTTCTGAGTGCTTTCCTGCTAATGCCTCTTAACCTGTGACTTTTGGAGGATTGTAATGGAGCCTTTTCACCTGGAGAAGTTGCTGGATGCCCTGGCAGTTCTTAGGACATCCCTCACCTCCCAAACCCCCATAGACATTGACTGGTGCAAGAGTACAAAGCCTAGCTTCTTTGCCTCCCTTTGTGATCAACTTTGAGGTATAATTAACACCCCAGAACTCCTCATGGTATCAGGCTGTCTGGAAATTTTCCTGAAAATTTGCCTGTGCTTGGTTTGCCTCCTTTCCTTATTCTGTTCTCCTCACAGCCTTTGTGATTGCTTCTGGAAGCTTGTAATATGTCCTTTCACTGGAATCCTTGCCTTAGATTGGCTTCCGGAAGAACTGGCCCTGTGACACCTCCTATAGCATTTTATAAAGAAATATACTAAGCAGGTTAAGTGACTAGATCCACTCTTGAAATTTGTCAAGGAGAGAGGGCAGAGAGTGTATATAGTCCACTGTTTAACAGGCAGCAAAATCTATACAGCAGTGATCTTAATTGTGGATGCCCAGTAGAATCATATAGGGAATTTTTTAAAGAACACTGGGGCAAAAGACACATTTTGATAAATATTAAATAAGAACCTCTAGGTGTGGAGGCACAATAGTGGTATTTTTAAAGTGCCCGAGGTGACTCTAGTATGCAGCTGGGATTGAAAATGATTGTCATGGAGTTAAACACTTGGTAATATTTTTAACAAAAGTGGTGAAATTGAAGTAGGGTTGGGTAAGAAATAGCAATCAAGTGGAATTTAGATTTGGCAGTGCTAGAATATTCTCTGTTCTTTCCAATTTGATAGGGAAACAGGAACAGATAAGTTTTTAAAACAAAGTTTATAATCTTAAATGGCATGAATAAATGAGTAGAGCAGATAACACTACTTTTTACAAAATCTTCTTTTATTGCTTGCTATTAAACATGCAGAAACAGTCTGTGTTTCTACCGTATGCTTTTCTCCTTCCTCACTCCCACTTTATTCTGAAATACATAGCCCTCGCTGCTGATCTTTGCATTTTCCTATTTTTGGCAGAATATGGAGACCAGAAGTGTTCATTAAAAAAAAAAAATATATCTAAATGTTAGGACACTGACACTTGTTCTTAGTCCAGCAGAGGCAATAGGAAGACTCCCTAAAATGCCATAAAACCATGAAGACAAGCTGTAACAGTTCTAGCTGGTCATTGACTTTTGGGAACCCAGGGCCAGTGTTGCCAAAAATTTGGTTTTTCAAGAGTCCAAAATCTAGATTTTATGAGAATTCACATTACATAAATGTTAACAAATAATTTTTTTAAATTTATGAAACTATTATGACTGTGACATGGTGTTTGGACAACTGAAATAAATCCGTGCTATGGAGTTTTACTGTGGCTCACCAGTTTTTCACTTCTAGTTTACAGTATACTTGCAAATCTATATATTTTTGGAAAAATACTAATTTAACTCAAATTTTTCTTCCAATTCTTTTATCACTTAATGATCTGTAAATTTTGCTGACTTTGTATGATTCAGTCTTGCTCCTCTTCACCATTACACATTTATGTATGCTTGTGGATGCTTCATATAATACATACACATGGAGTAAGCATGCACAAATATTATTAGTTTGCACAAATTCAGATATTAAAATTTCTACCATAGTCTTCCAGATGGGAATATCCTAATAACTATGTAGCTTAGGTAGGGTCTACATAATATGTAAATCCAAATTAAAAGATCTTTAGATGGAAATTTTCTTATTGCTGCCAAATTTCTTATGTCTTTTTCCCTTCCTATTTTATAAAGCTTCCTGCTAATCAATAGTCTGACTAGTGTTCAATATATATTTCCAGAAGTGCTGTATTTCTGTGACTGTGGGAGTAAGAACATTTAAGAGAAAGGAAAGTGAAGATCTAAAAATTTAAATATGGGTGCATGGGTGGCTCAGTCAGTTAAGCATCCGACTTCAACTTAGGTCATGATCTTGTGGTTTGTGAGTTTGAGCTCCGCATTGGGATCTGTGCTGACAGCTCAGAGCCTGGAGCCTGCTTTGGATTCTGTGTCTCCCTCTCTCTACCCCTCCCCTGCTCAGTCTGTCTCTCTCAAAAATAAATACACATTTAAAAATAAAAATAAATAAAGATAAAAATTTAAATATGTGTAGTACCTTAAAATGTAAAACAGAGAGATTTGCATCTCTGAAGAAACATCATTGGAAAAAAATACTTTCTAGACTTTCTAATGTACTCAGGTCGCAGACAAAAGATACGCAGTGAGAATCTTTGCAGCTGTAGAAGAAAAATGAGATAATAGCTTTTCATGTCTACTTATTTATTGCAATTATATATTACAATATTGGAAATTTGGAGCTCTTTGTAGAAGCAAGATAAAGATGACAGGGTTTTTTTTTTTTATAAGCCTATCACACAAATATATGGTTTATTCTGAAAGAAAAGTCTTAATATCTGAAAAAATAATTTTTTTTCTACAGGGGTAGAATGAGAACTGTGATAATCTGGTATATCCATTAATGAATGTCTGAGTGGAATGGAGACAGAGATAATTACAGCAGGAAGTGGACACCATTATACTAGGCATGTGTCAGGCTACAAGAGCCCTGCCATACTGAAACTTACAAACTAGGTGTGATATCATTTTGAATTCACACCAAATATTAAATAATAATCACATTTATGAGATGTCATAAAGCAGTATAGGATTTTACAAAAAGAGATAATGTAAATGCTTTGAGTTTAAAGGACAAAGAAAGTTCATGAAAGAGAAGTAGTTTGAGTTATACCCCAACTCATTTGACAGATTAAATAATTTTTAGATCAAACCCTTGGTATTATCCCCAATTCTCTTTTCTTTTAGTGAATAACTGTGTAACAAATCTTATTACACACTGTCTTAGTGTCCTGCCAAGTAATTTGTACTCTATTAAGAGTTCCTTGTGCTTGCTTTCTATTTAAAATAACTGGATAGGGGGGCGCCTGGGTGGCGCAGTCGGTTAAGCGTCCGACTTCAGCCAGGTCACGATCTCGCGGTCCGTGAGTTCGAGCCCCGCGTCGGGCTCTGGGCTGATGGCTCAGAGCCTGGAGCCTGTTTCCGATTCTGTGTCTCCCTCTCTCTCTGCCCCTCCCCCGTTCATGCTCTGTCTCTCTCTGTCCCAAAAATAAATAAACGTTGAAAAAAAAATTAAAAAAAAAAAAATAACTGGATAGGAATCCTGATTCCATGCTAGTAAATACCTACTCATTTTTTTCTTTCTTTACATTCTTTCTTTCATTAGTTCTTATTCTAATCATCTCCTGAATTTTCTTACAAAATGATGCTACTTAGGAATGAAGACTTGGTGTTTTTAACTGGTCTGGAAGAGCTGATTATTTAATCATATTACATAATTTTGGAAAATAAAGATAGAAACAGTCAGAGTCATATACTAAGGTAAGTTCTTTAACATCAAATATATTTTTAGAAAAATAAATATAAATTTGCAGCTGTAGAGTGTTTGAAATATTAACTTATTTAAATTTTATGCCACTTGTTACATCTTGACTATTAGCTGTACTAACTGTACAATATCTTAACAATAGATTTTCTTTTGCATGTTTAGGGTATTACATGTATTTATATAAAAACAATTCATTTTTATTATTTAAATGGAATAAGGAGTAATATTTAATCACTATTTTTTGTTGGTTTTTGTTCATGAAAAGACATTAACTGCAAAAGACCTATGATCACTATTATCTCATGTCTGCATTCCTTATTTTTCTTGTTCTTCTCATGCTCCTAGATTCCTCCTTATTTTTCTTTTCTCCTTTATCATTTCATTTTCATAACAGATGAGATAACATGCAGTCTGTTACCAACAACAAAAAAAAAAACAGTGTAAATTTATATGGCATATTCTCTGTAAAAACACTATCTTATATAAAACACTAGCATATGCCATAGACAATGAAAATATGAATCCAATTATATTAGAGATAAAATATGTGCCTCTTAAAATGTGGAGAAGATATATAATGGGATATTTTTCAGTCATAAAAATGATGGAGCTCTTGCCATTTGTGACAGCATGGGTGAAACTTAAGAGCATTATGTTAAGTGAAATAAGTCAGACAAAGACAAACATTATATGGCATTGCTTATATTGGACTCTAAGACATATAAATAGTAAATTGGTCATTGCCAGGAACTGGTGGGGAGGGGATGAGATGTTGCTCAAAGGGTACAAACTTCCAGGTATAAGGTGAGTAAGTTCTGAGAATGTCATATGAAACACGGTGACTATAGGTAACAATATTGTATATTTGAAACTTACTAAGGGAATAGATCTTAAATTTTCTGGTCACACACACACACAAAGGAATTATGCCAGGTGATTGAGGTGTTAGCTAACCTTATTATTGTAGCAATCATTTCATTAAATATACATGTATTAAATCATCACAGTGTACACTTTAAACTTATATAGTATTATATGTGAATTATATCTCAATAGAGCTTGGGAGGGGAAAGGAAAACATGTACCTTTAAAAAATATTAATAGTTTATAGGAGAAAAAAAGTAAGATATAGCTGGACTAATGCAAATAAATAAGGAGAGATAAGAAAGGAGTCATAGCAACAGGATTCATACTGTGAGCAAGACAAAAATCCCACAGAAAAGATTTAAATTCTTTTTCTTTTTTTTAAAAGTTTATTTACTTTGAGAGGGAGGGAGAGGGGAAAGAGAGAGGGAGAGAGAGAGTCTCTCAAAAATAAGTAAACACTGAAACAAATTTAAAAATGTGAAGATGGTTAAGATGATACATTTTATGTTATATATTTTTTTCTTACAATTAAAAAATACTAAAAATTACAAATGGAGAACACACACAAACCCATCAAGGAGAATAAAAATTAAATGAGAAAATAAACAAAATGAATAAGACATTTAATGAGGACCATATTATGTGAAGTAAGATAACAAAATTAAGATAAAACTATTTGTTATATTAAATTTTAAAATGAGATAAATATACCTTTTAAAATAAAAATTCTCAGGGTACCTGAGTGGCTCATTTGCTTCAGCCTCTGACTCTTGATTTCAGCTCAGGTCATGATCTCATGGTTGTGAGACTGAGCCCTGTGTCAGGCTCTTCACTGGGCTTAAAATACTGTCTCTCCTTCTCCTTCTGCCCCTCCCCCACTCATGCACATGTACAAGTGCTCTCTCTCTCTTAAAAAAAATAAAATGAAATAAAATAAAAATTCTCTGGAACAAAATCAGTATTTAACTACCTTATAAAAGAAGTACATCTACAACAAAATAAAGAAAGATTTAAAGTAATAGGATGTGCAAAAATACACTAAGCGAACGCAAACAAAAATAAATTAGCAAAGTAAAATTGAAGATTAAAATATCTCACAAGTGCTCTTTGAAATATAAAAAGATAAAAACAAACTATGAAGGTATTGCTTGAATCGTCATCCAATTAATAACATAGCCTCAAATTTCATAAATCAAAAACTGGATGAAATATAAGATAAAAATCCACAGAAACACAACATCTATATCAAACTTTGTTGCATGATCCCATGAAGGTCAAATAGACAATCTCAATGTATAGAAGAACAAATAAGCATGAATAATATAATAGGTTATATGTATGCATATAAGTAAAACCTTGGATTGCAAATAAGTTGTTCTGCAAGTATTCTGCAAGATGAGCAAATATTTCTAATGAATTTTAACTTGATAAAAGATCAATGTCTTGCCATATGAGTAGTATATGATGCCAGATGTCACATGATCATGACTGAGGCAAAATCAAGAGTCAGACAACCAATTTGAGCTAGCCAGATGTCCCTCTTCTTCTATTTTTTAATTTACTTTTTAAAAACTTTCTACATTTATTTTTAATTTATTGGGATTGACTATATAAGTGGTTTACAATAGGACTTTTGCTACTATCAGTGGTAGTAGCATTATTTGTAGGTAAGCTGTCTTTTGCTAAATTAATTGAAATAAGTTTATCATAGATTACTTGTGTGTGTGTGTGTGTGTGTGTGTGTGTGTGTGTGCGTGCAAGTGTGTGTCTGTGTGGGTATTTCAGTGGATATATTTATTCTTTTTTTTCCTCATTCTATAACATACAGATTTTAACTTTAAAGTTCCTTGATAAAATTTATAATTTTCTTAATATATACCTCTTTGTCAATTGTTAAGTGTGTTCTTAAACTTTTTAAAATTTTTTTTAATGTTTATTTTTGAGAGAGAGAGACAGAGAGAGAGTGAGTAAGCATGAGGAGGGAAGGAGCAGAGAGAGAGGGGACAGAGGATATAAAATGGTCTCTGTGCTGACAGCAGCAAACCCAATGTGGGGTTGAACTCACAAACCATGAGATGACCTGAGCAGAAGTTGGATACTTAACCGACTGAGCCACCCAGGTGCCCCTCTTTTTTTATATTGTAAATGAGCTTAAGTTTTTTTCTTTGGTAATATTCCTTTAGAGAAAAACTAACGTTTTCTACAAATATTCCTTATATCAAATATTTTCCAAATATTTTCTTAATTCATTTTAGTAGTTTTGATTTTTGTTGTGTTATTTTTACGAGAAGTTATTAGATTTTTCTCAGTATAGCATTGATATACTCTCTGCTGCAAGTAACAGGAACAAAACTCCACTTTAATAGCTATAGACCATAAGGAAAATTAATTTTGTCACATGACCAGAGCCTTGTAGGTGGAGAGAGTCTACAGTTGTTTAATTCGGCAGCACAAAGACTCGGATTCCTTCTACTTTTCAGCTGTGCCTGTCATTGTGTCAGCTTCGTCTCAGATGGTTCCACTCATTGTTATGGGATGGGGGCACAGTTTCATGTGTCACACAGTAATATTACTATCAAAAGTACAGAGGCCACACAAAGGGAGAAACTTTTCTCCATGTATTCCTTTTTAACATTGAGAAAAACACTTTCCCCAAATATTGCCAGGGCCCTTCTCATAAAAATGAATTAGTGATACTTGTGTCAACATGCCCATACCAAAAGCAGGAGCTGAACAGGTAAATGGGACCCCACGATTGACTTACACAAACAGGGCATACTCATGAGTAACAAGGAAAGGGGAAAATACCAAGTAAGACTGTGGTTTTGTTAGCAAAAAAGAATGGTGGGAATGGCCATTGGATAGGCAGCTAATGGAAACTTCACATGTTGATGCTAAAAAGAACTAGGTTTATCTATTCCTGGCCAATATGTATTACATGAGGGTTTTTTTTTCTACTTGACCTATTAAATTTGCTAGAATATCCAAAAGATGTTGAATAGATATGATGATGGTAAGTGTCCTCATTTCTTTTTGTTTTTAATGGCTTAACATTTAAACGTTTTGAATGAGGTTTACTAGGTTTTTTTTCTTCATGATATTTAAGAAGTTTTCCTCTGTGAATACTTTACCAAAAGTAAAAGCTTCTAATTGAGTAGAAGATAGGAGAAACAAAAATAGTATAAAGAATATTCAGATATAAAATAAGAATCCTTGAGGATGCCTGTGTGGCTCAGTTGGTTAAGCGGCTGATTTTGGCTTAGGTCATGATCATGTGGTTCATAAGTTCGAGCCCCACTTCGGGCTCTGTGCTGACAGCCCACAGCCTGGAGCCTGCTTCGGATTCTGTGTCTCCCTCTCTCTCTGCACCTCCCCCATTCTCTCTCTCTCTGTTTCTCAAAAAAAAAAGAATAAATATTTAAAAAAATAATAATAATCCTTGGAAGAAGATTATAATAGTTTTCTCTTGCTCCTGATAAGGGAAAGGAACTTAAAATATTTGAATAAATTATCCACTGAATATTTGGATAATAATTTTTAATGCTGTAAAGATGTGAATTCTTCCTAAATTAATCTATAAATATGTCATCCAAATAAAAAGAGACTTGTAAAACTTGATATGGTTATATTAATAGTCAACTGGAATGTGTACCAACACATTGAAGAATAGGCAGGAAGCCTTCTGAAAACTGAGTATAGTAGCAGGGTAGAGTTTTCACCTCCACAGAATAAGGCTTTAAATAAAGGCGAGCCGAACCATTAGACAGAGTGTTACTGATTCATGATTTAGATAGAAAAGTGGTATAGAAATAGACTTAAAGGCCAAATGAAATTTAGAATGTAACACAATTGTCATTTCATGCCAGAGATGTAAAGGTGAATTGTAAAACAATTGTAGAATTAATGTGAAAATTTTCAAGGTATTAGGATAATTGAGGAGATTACAAACTTAACTCCGTATGTGTGATATAACTTCAGATAGAAAAAAGATGTAAATAGTAAAAGTAATACCATAACATACAATGTAAAATGCTAGCTTTATTTTTTTTTTAAGTTTGTTTATTTATTTTGATATATAGAGAGAGGTAGAGAGAGAGGGAGACAGAGGATCTGAAGTGGGCTCTGTGCTGACAGCAGAGATCCTGATGTGGGGCTTGAACTCACTAACTGTGAGATCATGACCTGAGGTGAAGTCGGACACTTAACTGACTGAGCCACCTAGGTGCCCCTAGTTTATTATTTTTTTAAAGTTCAGAAGCCATCTTTTTAAAGCTTAATTGTTATTTTATTTTATATTTTCCAAAATAAAAATAAATTTTTCTTCTGAAGATTAATATTTTGTTTTGTTTTAATTCCAGTGTAGTTACCATGCAGTGTTACATTAGTTTCAGGAGTACAATATAATGATTCAATAGTTCCATAAGTTACTCAGTGCTCATTATGATAAGTGTTATGCCTAATCCCCTTTACCTATTTTACCCATCAACCTACCCACCTCCCCTCTGGTAACCATCTGTTTGTTCTGTATGGTTAAGAGTTTGTTTTTTTGGTTTGTCTCTTCCCCCCCTCCCTTTGTTTGCTTTGTCTCTTAAATTCCACATATGAATGAAATCATAGGATATTTGTCTTTCTCTAACTGGCTTATTTTGCTTAACATTATATACTCTAACTGGCTTATTTTGCTTAACATTATATACTCCATATCTATCCATGTTGTTGCCAATGGCAAGATTTCACTCCTTTTTATGTCTGAATAACTGTCCATTATATATATGTGTGTGTGTATTTATTATATATATTATATTTATTATAAATTATAAATTCTACATATATTTATTATATATACATTTTTTAAAATCTTTTTAAAGAACCAGAACCTATGTTCACTGATATGTTTTTTTGTTTGTTTGTTTGTGTTTTTAGTTTTTCTGTCATTTATTTCTGCTTTAATCTTTATCAGTTCCTTACTTCTGCTGGTTTTTGGTTTTGTTTATTCTCTTTCTAACTCTTTTAGGTGTAAGGTTAGATTGTTTATTTGAGATTTTTCTTCTTTTTTTTAATGTTTATTTTTGAGAGAGAGACAGAGACAGAGACGGAGAGAGACAGAGCATGATTAGGGGAGGGGCAGAGAGAGAGAGAGACACGGAATCCTAAGCAGGTTCTAGGCTGCAATCTGTCAGTACAGAGCCCGATGCAGTACTTCAACTCACAAACTGTAAGATCATGACCTGAGCCAGTCGAAGCTTAACTGACTGAGACACCCAGGTGCCCCAAAATTTTTCTTGCTTCTTGAGGTAGGCCTATATTGCTATAATCTTCCCTCTTAGAACTGCTTTTGCTGCATCCCAAAGACTTTTGGACGGTTGCCCTTTCATCTTCATTTGTTTCCATGTAAATTTTGATTTCTTCTTTGATTTCTTAGTTGACCCATTCATTGTTTAGTAGCATATTATTTAACCTGTATGTATTTGTGCTCTCTCCAGATTTTTTCTTGTGGTTGATTTTTGTTTCATTGCATTGTAGTCAGAAAAAAAGTAGGGTATGATTTCAGTTGTTTTCAATTGCTGAGATTTGTTTTGGCCAAATATGTGATTTATTCTGGAGAATGTTTAGTGTGTATTTGAAAAGAATATGTATTCTTAGGATGCAGTGTTCTGAATATATTTGTTAAGTCCGTCTGGTCTGGTGTAACATTCAAAGCCACTGTTTCCTTGTTGATTTTCCTTTTTTTCTAAATTTTTAATGTTTATTTTTTTGAGAGAGAGATAGAATGTTAGCCAGGAAGGGGCATAGAGAGAGGGAGACACAGAATCTGAAGCAGGCTCCAGGCTCCAAGCTGTCAGCACAGAGCCCAGTGTGGGACTTAAACCTATGAACCATGAGATTGTGATCTGAGCCAAAGTCAGGTGCTTAACCGACTGAGTCACGCAGGCATGCCCCTTGTTGATTTTCTGATTGGATGATCCATCCATTGATTTAAGTAGGGTGTTAAAGTCCTCCACTATTATTGTGTTACTATCAATTGGTTTCTTTACATTTGTTATTAACTGTGGTAGATATTTGGGTGCTTTTATATAGGGTGCATAAATATTTATAATTATTATATCATCTTGTTGGATTGTCCCCTATATTATTATATAGTGTCTTTCTTTGTCTCTTTTTATAATATTTATTTTAAAGGCTATTTTGGCTGATATAAGTATTGCTACTCAGGTTTCCTTTCATATCCACTTACATTATAAATGTTTCTCCATCCCTCACTTTCAATCCACATGTGTCTTTATATCTAAAATGGGTCTCTTATAGCAGCATATAGGTGATTCTTGTGTTTTTATTCATTATATTACCCTATATCTTTTTATTGGAGTGTTCAGTACGTTTACATTCAAAATAATTATTGCTAAGTATATATTTATTGCCATTTTGTTACTGATTTTATGTTTTTTGTGTGTGTGGTTTGTTTTTAGTTCTCTGATCCTTCTTCTCTTGCTCTTTTCTCTTATCTTATGGTTTGCTGGATTGCTTTAGTGATATACTTGGTTTCCTTTTTCTTTATTTTTTGCATATCTATTACTAGGTTTGTATCATGGTTACCATTAGATTTGTATATAAACTCTTCTGCATATAGCAATCTATATTAAGTTCATGGTCACTTAAATTTGTACCCATTTTTTACTCCTCTTCCCCCAACCCCCCATATTTTAGGTATATGATATAATAATTACATCTCATACTCCTTTTATTTTGTGAATCCCTTAACTGATTTTTATAGATATACTTATTTTTACTGCTTTTGTGCTTCTTACTTTTCGTAAGGTCTTACTTAAGGTCTTTCTTTTCCATTCCAAGAATCCCCTTTAACATTTCTAGTAGGGCTAGTTTCATGATCAGGAACTCCTTTAGCTTTTGTTTGTCTGGGAAACTCTTTATCTCTCCTTCTCTTCTAAGTGATAACCTTGTTAGATAGATTATTCTTGGCTGCAGTTTTTTTTCCCTTTCAGAGCTTTGACTAAATCATGCTACCCACTTCTGGCCTGCCAAGTTTTAGCTGAAAAATCTGCTGATGGCCTTATGGGGTTTCCTTTATATGTAACTATCTTTTTTCCTCCCCTCTCTTTTTGCTTTAAAATTCTCTCTTTATCACTACTTTTTCCATTTTAATTACTATGTGTCTTGTTGTGGGCCTTTTTGGGTTTATTTTGTTGGGTGATCTTTGTGCCTTCTGGATCAGGATATCTATTTCCTTCCACAGATTAGGGAAGTTTTTGGTTACTATTTCTTCAAATAAATTTTCTGCCCTCTTTTCTCTTCTTCTTCTGGGATCTCTATAATGCAAATGTTACTAATCTTGACAGAATCACTGAGTTTCCTAGATCTATACTCGTTTTGCATAATTTTTTTTTCTCTCTCATCTGCACAGCTCATTACTTTCCATTGCTATGTCCAATAGGTTGCTGCGTCATTCTTCTGCTTCCTCTAACTGCTATTTATTCCATATAGTATATTTTTAATTTATTGTGTTCTTCATCTCTGATTGATTCTTTTTTATTTCTCTTTGTTAAAGGTCTTATTAATATCCTCTACTCTTTTCTCAAGTCCAGTGAGTGTCTTCAAGGTCATTACTTTAAATTCTCTATCAGACATATTGCTTATACCTATTTTGCTTAGGTCTCTTGCTGTAGTTTTGTCCTATTCTTTCATTTGGGACATATTCCTCTGTCTCCTCATTTTGTTTAACTCTCTGTGTCTTTTTCTCTGTTAGGAAGGTCAGTTGTGTCTTCTGTTCTTGAGGGTAATGGCCTTATGAAGGAGAGGTCCTGTTATGCCATGCAGTTAGTGTCCCCTCTTCACCATAACCTGGCATTTCAGGGACATCTTCTCTCTGTTTTGCATGCACTCTGCTGTTGTGTCTTGGCCACTTGTTCCTTCCATTCCAGTCATCTCCAGTGGCTCTCTTTTCTCGTCATGTGCAGTGTTTGCTCTCTGTTGTGTTAGTGGGCCAGTATGGGGCCCCACGTCGGGCTTGAATTGAGTCAGTCCAGGCATTTTCCAGAGATACAGTTGCATCAAACTACATACAGGGCACTTACCCGGTGTGTCCCCTGAGAAGCTTTTCTTGGTTGTCAAGGCCAGCAATCAGATCAGCTATCTGCTTTGAGCCCACTGCTGGGTCTGCCACCACCTGAGTGGTATGTGTGGTAATTTTCCTCTCACCCAGGAGTCACTTTGGAGTTGTTCTGGCCCCTGTTAGGGCTGCTTGCACACGGGCCTTGTTTGAACGGGTTCCAGTCAAGAGTGTATTGGAGGGTACAGAACACATTGTTTTAACAAGGTATCTGCTGGTCTGCTTGCAAATTGAGACCTCCCACCACAGCTATTCCAGGACTGGCTGACTGGGACAGATCAACAAAGCATTGATCTTTAACACAATTTTAACAAGATCCATACCACTCTTCTGTGGAGGGGGCTTACTGCCACTGCAACAGAGGCCCTACTTAGCTCCCTGGTGGAAATGTGTTGGTATTAGCAAGGTTTGCATTGGTCTTCTGGGAGCAGGGACCTTCAGTGCTGGGACTGAAGCAAGTATGACTGGAAAGGGTGGATCCACCAAACCACAGGGGATCAGGGCTTGGTGTAAGCAATTTAAGTAGTAAATGTCCCCTGTGCTGGTTCCTGCAGATGGCCCTGTATTTATACTGGGGGGTTAGGGAAGGGAAAAGGAATCTGCCAGCTCTTTTGTTCCTGGAGAAGACCCTTTGTGAACTCTGTCCCTCTCTAAGCTCTGAGATTAGCAAGTAACTCTCCCTCTGTATGTCCTAGGTATTTTTCAACGTGCTGTGGGCTATCCTGGATCTATGCAGGCTGTTTGTTGTGCTGTGTCTTTAAGGACAGAGACTCAGTTTCCTGTCATCCTCCAGTCTCTCTGAGAATGGAGCCTGATGATTTTTAAAATTCTAAGCTTTATGTCCCAATAGTTATAAGAATTCATGAAATTCAGCCCCTCTTGTTTCCAAAGCCAAATGTTATATGTATTCTTCTTCCCTGTGTGGGCTCCCTGGTGTGAGGGTCTGCTTTTATCCTTTCTCCACACTCATTGATCCCTCCCTTCTCCAGAGGGCTTGAGGTCTGTTCAGGTCCATGGTGTCTCTGCCTTTCCTACACTCTTCTATATGACCTCTTCTCTGTCTTTAGTTTGAGTTAGTGAGTTTGTTCTGCTAGTCTTAAAGTCATTTTAGGAGTGGCTTAAACAACACAAATTAATATTTTCATACTGCTGGAGACTAGGAAGTCCAAAATCAACATTCCAACAGAGTTTAATATTTTAGAGCTCTCTTCCTGGCTTACAGACAGACACATTCTCACTATGTCATCACATGGCTGAAAGAGATAGATATTTGGTGTCTCTTCCTCTTTTATAAGGACACTGGTTCTATTGGTTCAGGACTCCACTCTTATGGCCTCATTTGATTAATCACCTCCTTAAAGGCTCTATTTCCTATATAGTCATTTGAAGGGATAAGAGTGTCAACATATGAATTTTAGGGAAACACAGGTCAGTCCATTGCACCAAGCTATCATTATTTCTTGCCTGAACTACTAAATTAACCTTCTAATTGGTCTGCCCATATCCCCTTTTGTACCTATCCAAATGGTGGTCATTGTAGCTGAAATCTTTTTAAAACACGTATCACTCTTCTGCTGATGATAATTAAATGGTTTTACATTAGTTTTTAGATAAAAAATTATTTTTTAAACTTTGCCTATAATGATATGTATGGCTTTGTCCCTACATTCTGCTCCAGCCCTATCGCTACCAGGCCCTTTTTTCCTGATGTCTGCCTCTAGTCACAGTGAGTTGAATATCCATGGTCCCTCCCACCAAGTGACCTTTAGACGTGTTATTTTCTTTGTGAGGAATTTTCTGCCTCCCATAACTTTCTTTGCCTAGTAAATTCTACTCTTTCCTCAGATATTTAGAAAGAATTATTGTATCCCAATTAAGTTAAAAATCCTGAGTGAGGGGATTTTGTTTCAATGTAATCATAGTATCTATTAGAGAGGCTGATGCATAGATGGTGCCTAATAAAGTCTTTGAATACATTAACTAATTAATGACATAAAACAAATCCCAGAGGACTTTCAGAAGATTACATAGCCAAATAAAGCCATACCACTCTCTCCAAGTTCCTTTAAGGTGGAATTTCCCAAATTATTATTCACTAAATACTACTGTTCTGTGAGACATTAGTAGATGTTTACCGAATAGAATTCTTGATCTCTAGAAATGCTGGGTTAAAAGAGATTTTTTTTTTATTACAGGGCTCCTTAGATCCTCTAATAGCTTACTATACAATATGAATCTTCTGGAGTAGATCATACCATTTAACATAACTTCTTTTTAAAAATTTTTTTAATGTTTATTTATTTTTGAGAGAGAGGGAGAGACAGAGCATGAACAGGGGAGGAGCAGAGAGAGAGGGAGACAGAATCAGAAGCAGGCTCCAGGCTCCAAGCTGTCAGAACAGAGCCTGACGCGGGGCTCGAACCCACAAGCCGCGAAATCATGACCTGAGCTGAAGTCAGACGCTCAACCGACTGAGCCACCAGGCACCCTTGATCACAAAACTCTTTTTATAAAATATATTTTAACATCATGAATGACACCAGTGTTCTAAAAGCATACTTTGGCAGACAGACTTAAAGATTTTGGCTATACCTACCATAAGGTAATTAAAATACATGCAAATAGATACTGGAATCATTCATCTTTATCCGTGTATATTAAAATTTCCTTCTCAGATCCTTCAGACACAAGGTAATTTCGTTTGTTTTTTCTTTTATTGGCTTTTGAATTTGAAAATAAATTGCACAATCTGTAGAATAACTTTACGTTGTTTTTATTTTAAAATAAAGATCAAGGACATGGAAGCTAGAGTATCATTATTTCTTCCCAAAATATATTTATTTAACAAATATTAATTGAGAACTGTTAGTGTAAAAAGCTTCGCTCTGTGGAAGATTTTCATTTGTATTAGGTATGGCTTTGGTACATGAGAAGTCTATAATATGAAAGAAAATATAATCATATATATGATCATTGTAGCACAATAAGCATATAATTACAATATCAGTGGAAAAAAGCCATAGAGATACAAGCAAAGAATATCTAATAAATAGAAATATTAAGTGAAGTGAGAGCTTCAGCTTAATAGTCTTAATATTAAAGTCTTCAATAAACAAGTGAGCAAAGGAAAAAAGTGAGAAAGAGAGAGACAGAAACCAAGAAACAGACTCTTAGGTATAGAAAACTGATAGTTACCAGAGGGCAGGTGGATGGGGGATGGGCAAAATAGAGGAAGGGGATTGAAGAGTACACTTTAAAAAAAATGTCTTCAATAAACAATAAGGCAAGGATACCTGACAATCTAGAGTATATGGGAAAGTTAGGCAAGAGGATTTGAGAAGATGAGAGAAGATTTAAAATTTGAGTTGTAGGGAATGGACTAATTTATCATCTAGAAATGAATAATATGATTGTCAAGTAGCTTTGAGAACCCAATTGAAAATAGTCAGCATGAATTTATGGTAGGTTGGTTAGAATAGTTCTATGATTAGCAAAGTCATCTGAGAAATGCTCTTCTTAACTTTCTGTGGCAGAAACTGGAAAAATTTAACTCTTTATTTGAGCAAAAAGTCTATTTTGAACTATAATAGACCATTAATCTTCATTGTTAATTCCTCAGGTCATTGAACTTTCACAGAGAGCCTGATGTCAGTATCAAAGAGCTGAGCATTCCAATTTGTGTTTCTGCCTTTAGAATGTTGAGATATAAAATAATATGGGACTTTATTTCGTGCTCCAGGTGCTGTTGGTTTTCTATAAATATTATATAATCAGAGGGGTAATGTCCTGTACAGTTGTATTTCTGTCAGAATACATTGTGTTATGTTCCAAGTGGTTACACATGATTTATAATTGTTGGTAAGATGGTTCTGTCAGGCAAACAGTGTTATGGCTTATTTTCACTTATCACATCTAATAAATCACTATAAATACAGGCCACAGAATAAATGAAGCACTGCAAAACAATTCTTAAAAATTCATTTGCCTTAACATTGTCTTATGGAGGGTTTCGGTTTATTGGGAAAAGAAGGATTTTTTTTCACTAAAGAGCAAGGATACATCCCCAACATTTTGGCCCTCTTTTCCAGGGATAATAAGAGGTAGGATTATAGTACATTATTTTATACTTTTATACTCTCTATCTTTGCTAAGTATTTCTAACTCCGTAACCATATAAACTCTGAGTATAACTCCAGGATATTCTAAAAAATGAGAATTCAATAAGAAATTTCATATTTTCTTAGTATTATAGTTTGTCATTTCCCTTGTTTTCACCATCTCCATGTAAGTAGGAGAAAAAAGAAGGAAGGGAATACTGAGAGGGAAAGAAAGAATGCTTTTGTTCTGGCATTTTGACCTGAAGAAATGACCCATGCTCCATGTGTAGGTGATCATTGTCTAATAGAAAATATGACTCCTTTCTCTTACTGGGATTACTGGTCTAAGAGTCAAGAAACAGTCCTTACTTTCAAGCACATGGATGTGGACGGACAACCTACCTTGGTCAGTATATTGGGGGTCCTCGCATAATAATGCATATGACTGGAAGGGGGCCACTGTGAACACACTGAGCCCTAGACACAGTTCCCAGTGGTGTGGCAGCTGGTGTTGAATCAACTTATTTTGACTATACCGAGACCCAATGCTGCTTCTCTATCTCTCCATAGACAGAAAACTTGGTGACTTACACAGCCAAGCGATAGTCAAGAAAGAGCCATTAACAATACTTGTAACATCAGCCCATTAATCCTTAGGAGGATTATCTAGGTCTTTAGTTACCAAGTTAGCAGATAGGAATAAATGCCTACAAAATAGTCATATCCAGACTTTTTTTTCCCTTCTCTCCTAGTTCCACCTTTGCAACACTCTCATGTCCTTGTACTCAAGTTCTCTGTAGCATTCAACATGTGAACTGCTCCCTGCTTGGTTTTTTTGTGTGTTTCCAAGACTCTATCCAGTGGGTCTCGAATTGTACATCAGAATCCACAGAAACACAGGTGGTTGGGTCTGACTCCAGAGTTTATGTTTCAGTAGGATGGAGGTAGGGCCTGAGAATTTGCATTCCTAACATGTTCCTAGGTGAGTCTGATGCCTTTGTTCTGAGGACCACACTTTGAAAACCACCACTTGATGCTCTCATGGAAGCTTCATTTATCTCTACAAGTTTCTCATTTACTTATGCCACCATTATGGACACTTCTCATTATCCCCTTTACCAGCTTAGTCTCCTTGAAATGACTTCTAATTTTACCTTCAGTGACTCCCTTTAGTATTCATCCAGTCCCATGGCTTTACCCATTTTGTTGGTTTGTTTTATCTCTAGCTTACACATTTTGTATAAAGCTACCTTGTCTTCAACCTTAGTCATCACATGGTGTTGTGGTGAGGATTAGGTTGTAAACTTCAATTACTTTGGTCAAGATGAAAAAATGATGCCATGACTAACAAAGCAGAAACACTAACACATCAGACTATGTACTATTTTAAAGTGGGTTCTTTTTTTTTTTTTTTTTTGCTTTTTTGACATTTTGTTTATTTTTATTTTTTTTAATATGAAATTTATTATCAGATCAGTTTCCATACAATACCCAGTACTCATCCCAACAGGTGCCTTCCTCAATGCCCATCACCCACTTTCCCCTCCTCCTACCCCCCATCAACCCTCAGTTTATTCTCAGTTTTTAAGAGTCTCTTATGGTTTGGCTCCCTCTCTAAATTTGTTATCTTTTCCTTCCCCTCCCCCATGGTCTTTTGTTAAGTTTCTCAGGATCCACATAAGAGTGAAAACATATGGTACCTGTCTTTCTCTGTATGGCTTATTTCACTTAACATCACACTCTCCAGTTCCATCCACGTTGCTACAAAGGGCCGTATTTCGTTCTTTCTCATTGCCATGTAGTACTCCATTGTGTATATAAACCACAATTTCTTTATCCATTCATCAGTTGATGGACATTTAGGCTCTTTCCATATTTTGGCTATTGTTGAAAGTGCTGCTATAAACATTGGGGTACAAGTGCCCCTATGCATCAGTACTCCTGTATCCCTTGGGTAAATTCCTAGCAGTGCTATTGCTGGGTCATAGGGTATATCTATTTTTAATTTTTTGAGGAACCTCCACACTGTTTTCCAGAGTGGCTGCACCAATTTGCATTCCCACCAACAGTGCAAGAGGGTTCCTGTTTCTCCACATCCTCTCCAGCATCTATAGTCTCCTGATTTGTTCATTTTGGCCACTCTGACTGGTGTGAGGTGATATCTCAGTGTGGTTTTGATATGTATTTCTCTGATGAGAAGTGAAGTGGAGCATCTTTTCATGTGCCTGTTGGCCATCGGATGTCTTCTTTAGAGAAGTATCTATTCATGTTTTCTGCCCATTTCTTCACTGGATTATGGTTTTTCAGGTATGGAGTTTGGTGAGCACTTTGTAGATTTTGATACTAGCCCTTTGTCTGATATGTCATTTGCAAATACCTTTTCCCATTCCATCAGTTGCCTTTTAGTTTTATTGATTGTTTCCTTTGCAGTGCAGAAGCTTTTTATCTTCATGAGGTCCCAGTAGTTCATTTTTGCCTTTGGAGATGTGTCAAGTAAGAAATTGCTGCAGCAGAGGTCAGAGAGGTTTTTCCCTGCTTTCTCCTCTAGGGTTTTGATGGTGTCCTGTCTCACATTCAAGTCCTTCATCCATTTTGACTTTATCTTTGTGAATGGTGTAAGAAAGTGGTCTAGGGGCGCCTGGGTGGCGCAGTCGGTTAAGCGTCCGACTTCAGCCAGGTCACGATCTCGCGGTCCGTGAGTTCGAGCCCCGCGTCAGGCTCTGGCCTGATGGCTCAGAGCCTGGAACCTGTTTCCGATTCTGTGTCTCCCTCTCTCTCTGCCCCTCCCCCATTCATGCTCTGTCTCTCTCTGTCCCAAAAATAAATAAATGTTGAAAAAAATTAAAAAAAAAGAAAGTGGTCTAGTTTCATTCTTCTGCATGTTGCTGTCCAGTTCTCCCGCACCATTTGTTAAACAGTCTTTTTTTCCATTGGATATTCTTTCCTGCTTTGTCCAAGATTAGTTGACCATACTTTTGTGGGTCCAATTCTGGGGTTTCTATTCTATTCCACTGGTCTATGTGTCTGTTTTAGTGCTAATACCATGCTGTCTTGATGATGACAGCTTTGTAGTAGAGGCTAAAGTCCGGGATTGTGATACCTCCCACTTTGGTCTTCTTCTTCAATATTACTTTGGCTCTTCAGGGTCTTTTGTGGTTCCATACAAATTTTAGGATTGCTTGTTCTAGCTTTGAGAAGAATGCTGGTGCAATTTTGATTGGGATTGCATTGAATGTGTAGATTGCTTTGGGTAGTATTCACATTTTAACAATATTTATTCTTCCAATCCATGAGCAAGGATGGTTTTTCCATTTCTTTGTATCTTCTTCAATTTCCTTCATAAGCTTTCTATAGTTTTCAGCATACAGATCTTTTACATCTTTGGTTAGGTTTATTCCTAGGTATTTTATGCTTCTTGGTGCAATTGTGAATGGGATCAGTTTCTTTATTTGTCTTTCTGTTGCTTCATTATTAGTGTATAAGAATGCCACTGGTTTCTGTACATTGATTTTGTGTCCTGCGACTTTGCTGAATGCATGTATCAGTTCTAGCAGAATTTTGGTGGAGTCTGTTGGTTTTCCATGTATAGTATCATGTCATTTGCAAAAAGTGAAAGCTTAACTTCATCTTTGCCAATTTGGATGCCTTTGATTTCCTTTTGATGTCTGATTGCTGATGCTAGCACTTCCAACACTATGTTAAACAACAGCGGTGAGAGTGGGCATCCCTGTCGTGTTCCTGATCTCAGGGAGAAAGCTCTCAGTTTTTCCCCATTGAGGATGATATTAGCTGTGGGCTTTTCGTAAGTGGCTTTTATGGTGTTTAAGTATGTTCCTTCTATCCCAACTTTCTTGAGGGTTTTTATTAAGAAAGGATGCTGAATTTTGTCAAATGCTTTTTCTGCATCGATTGACAGGATCATGTGGTTCTTTTCTTTTATTAATGTGATATATCACATTGATTGATTTTGGAATGTTGAACCAGCCCTGAAGCCCAGGAATGAATCCCTCTTGGTCATGGCGAATACTTTTTTTTATATGCTGTTGAATTCGTTTTGCTAGTGTCTTGTTGAGAATTTTTGCATCCATATTCATCAGGGATATTGGCCTGTAGTTCTCTTTTTTTGCTGGGTCTCTGTCTGGTTTGGGAATCAAAGTAATGCTGGCTTCATAGAATGAGTATGGAGGTTTTCCTTCCCTTTCTATTTTTTGGAACAGCTTGACAAGGATAGGTATTATCTCTGCTTTAAATGCCTGGTAGAATTCCCCAGGGAAGCCATCTGGTCCTGGACTCTTATTTGTTGGGAGATTTTTGATAGTTTATTCAATTTCTTCGCTGTTTATGGGTCTGTTCAAGTTTTCTATTTCTTCCTGTTTGAGTTTTGGAAGTGTGTGGGTGCTTAGGAATTGGTCCATTTCTTCCAGGTTGTCCAGTTTGTTGGCATATAATTTTTCATAGTATTCCCTGATAATTGCTTGTATCTCTGGTGGATTAGTTGTAATAATTCCATTTTCATTCATAATTTTATCTATTTGGGTCATCTCCCTGTTCTTTTTGAGAAGCATGGCTAGAGGTTTATCAATTTTGTTCGTTTTTTCAAAAAACCAACTCTTGGTTTCATTGATCTATCTGCTCTACAGTTTTTTTAGATTCTATATTGTTTATTTCTGCTCTGATCTTTATTATTTCTCTTCTGCTGGGTTTGGGGTGTCTTTGCTGTTCTGCTTCTAGTTCCTTTAAGTGTGCTGTTAGATTTTGTATTTGAGATTTTTCTTGTTTCTTGAGATAGGCCTGGATTGAAATGTATTTTCCTCTCAGGACTGCCTTAGCTGTATCCCAGAATGTTTGGATTGTTGTGTTTTCATTTTCATTTGTTTCCATATATATTTTTTTAATTTTTTTTCGACGTTTATTTATTTTTGGGACAGAGAGAGACAGAGCATGAACGGGGGAGGGGCAGAGAGAGAGGGAGACACAGAATCGGAAACAGGCTCCAGGCTCTGAGCTATCAGCCCAGAGCCTGACGTGGGGCTCGAACTCACGGACCGCGAGATCGTGACCTGGCTGAAGTCGGACGCTTAACTGACTGCGCCACCCAGGCGCCCCTGTTTCCATATATTTTTTAATTTCTTTTCTAATTGCATGATTGACTCATTCATTCTTTATTAGGGTGTTCTTAACCTCCATGCTTTTAGAAGCTTTCCAGACTTTTTCCTGTGGTTGATTTCAAGTTTCATAGCATTGTGTTCTGAAAGCATGCATGGTATGATCTCTTTTGAAGGGCTGTTTTGTGACCCAGTATGTGATCTATCTTGGGGAATGTTCCATGTGCACTCGAGAAAGAAAGTATATTCTGTTGCTTTGGGATGCAGAGTTCTAAATATATCTGTCAAGTCCATCTGATCCAATGTATCATTCAGGGCCCTTGTTTCTTTACTGATCCTGTGTTTAGATGATGTATCCATTGCTGTCAGTGGGGTAGTAAAGTTCCCTGCAATTACCACATTCTTATCCATAAGGTTGCTTATGTTTGTGATTAATTGTTTTATATATTTGGGGGCTCCCGTATTCGGCGCATAGACATTTATAATTGTTAGCTCTTCCTGATGGGTAGACCTGTAATTGTTACATAATGTCCTTCTTCATCTCTTGTTACAGCCTTTAATTTGAAGTCTAGTTTGTCTGATATAAGTATGACTACTCCAGCTTTCTTCCAATAGCAAGATAGATAGTTCTCTATCCCTTCACTTTCAATCTGAAGGTGTCCTCAGGTCTAAAATGAGTCTCTTGTAGACAGCAAATAGATGGGTCTTGTTTTTTTAACCCATTCTGATACCCTATGTCTTTTGGTTTGAGCATTTAGTCCATTTACATTTATTGTTATTATTTAAAGATAGGGTTTAGACTCATTGTGATGTCTGTAGGTTTCATGCTTGTACTGATGTCTTTGTGGTCCTTGCAACATTTCACTCATAGAATCCCCCTTAGGATCTCTTGTAGGACTGGTTGAGTGGTGATGAATTCCTTCAGTTTTTGCTTGGGAAAACCTTTATCTCTCCTTCTATTCTGAATGACAGACTTACTGGATGAAGGATTCTCGGCTGCATATTTTTTCTGTTCATCACATTGAAGATTTCCTGCCATTCCTTTCTGGCCTGCCAAGTTTCAGTAGATAGGTCTGCTACCATTCTTATGTATCTACCTCTGTAAGTTAGAGCCTGTTTATCCCTAGGTGCTTTCAGAATTTTCTGTTTATCCTTGTATTTTCCCAGTGTCACTATGGTATGTCATGCAGAAGATCAAGTTACATCTGAAGGGAGTTCTCTGTGCCTCTTGGATTTCAATGCCTTTGTCCTTCCCCAGATCAGGAAAGTTCTCAGCTATGATTTGTTCAAGTACACCTTTGGCCCCTTTCTCTCTCTCTTCTTCTTCTGGTATTCCTATGATATAGATATTGTTCTGTTTGATTACATCACTTAGTTCTCTAATTCTCCCCTCATACTCCTGGATTGTTTAATCTCTCTGTTTCTCAGCTTCCTCTTTTTCCATAATTTTATCTTCTAATTCACCTATTCTCTCCTCTGCCTTTTCAATCCATGCTATGGCAGCCTCCATTTTATTTTACACCTCATTTATAGCATTTTTTAGCTCCTCATGACTATTTCTTAGTCCCTTGATCTCTGTAGCAATAGATTCTCTGCCATCCTCTATGCTTTTTCCAAGCCCAGTGGTTAATTTTATGACTATTCTAAATTCTTGTTCTGTTATATTGCTTAAGTCGTTTTTGATCAATTCGTTAGCTCTCGCTACTTTCTGGAGTGTCTTTTGAGGAGAATTCTTCCTTTTAGTCATTTTGGGTAGTCCCCGTGGTAGCTCCAAACTTCAGGGCACTTCCTCTGTGCTGTCTGGAGTGTTGGTGGGCGGGGCCACAGGCAGACCTGATGTCTGTCCCCAGCCCACCACTGTGGCCATAGTCAGATTGGTGTGTACCTTGTCTTCCCCTCTCCCAGGGGCAGGACTCACTGTGGAGTGGCGTGGCCCATCTAGGCTACTTGCACACTGCCAGGCTTGTGGTGCTGTTTTGATGGGATCTGGGCAAGGGTGTATTAGCTGGGGTGGATCTGCAAGGTGCACAGGGGCAGGAGGGGCAGGCTTAGCTCGTTTTGCCGTCGGTGGTCCCCTGCAGCCCCCAGAGGGAGACAGGCCCGTCTAAGGGGTGGAAACCACAGAAACACAGCATTGGGCCTTTGCATGGTGCAAGCAAGTTTGGTGATGAGAACTGGTTCCCTTTGGAATTTTGGCTGGGGGGGTGTGAGAGGGAAATGGCACTTGCCAGCGCCTTTGTTCCTGGCCTAGCTGAGCTCTGCGTTCCAGAGCTCAACAACTCTCCTCCTGGCATCCTCTCGCCCTCCCTGCTCTCCGAGAGCAGAGCTGTTAACTTTTAACATTCCAGAGGTTAAGTCCCTCTGGTTGTCAGAACTCATAGTGTCCGGCCCCTCCACTTTTGCAAGCCAGACTTCGGGGGCTCTGTCTTGCCGGGTGGGCTGCCCCTCCACTGCCCTGGCTCCTTCCCGCCAGTCTGTGTAGCACGCACTGCCTCTCCACCCTTCCTACCCTCTTCCATGGGCCTCTTGTCTACGCTTGGCTCTAGAGAGTCCATTCTGCTAGACTTCTAGCAGTTTTCTGTGTTATTTAGGCAGATGTGGGTGGAATCTAAGCGATCAGCAGGATGAGGTGAGCCCAGCATCCTCCTCTGCCACCATCTTCCCAGGTCTCCCCCTAAAGTAGTTCTTAAAAGAGAAATTCAGAGCCTAAGTTATTTTCTTTTACTTTTTATTTTTATTTTTAAAATTTTTTTAATGTTTTATTTATTCATGAGAGAGAGACAGACAGACAGAACATGAGCGAGGGAGGGGCAGAGAGAGAGGGAGAAACAGAATCTGAAGCAGGCTCCAGGCTCCGAGCTGTCAGCACAGAGCCTGACGCGGGGCTTGAACTCACAAGCAGTAAGATCATGACCTGAGCTGAAGTCAGATGCTTAACTGACTGAGCCACCCAAGCACCCCTTAGTTTTTATTTTTTTAATGTTTATTTATTTTTGAAAGGGAGAAAGACAGAGAGAGAGAGAGAGAGAGACAGTGTGTGAGTGAGTGAGGAGCAGAGAGAGAGAGGAAGACACAGAATCTGAAGCAGGCTTCAGGCTCTGAGCTGTCAGCACAGAGCCAGACGCAGGGCTCAAACCCACGTACCATGAGATCATGACCTGAGCTGAAGTCAGATGCCTAACTGAGCCACCAGGCACCCCCAGAACCTAAATTATTGCAAAAACATTAAGTTTTTATATAGGAAATTCCTGTAAGTCACAACTCCATGCTTTTGATTCTGTTGGCACTCTTAAAATTTTTGGCATCATTCATAGTTTAAATGTTTCAATATAATCAATCTGGCCAGGTATACTGCATTAAGTTCTGTTTTTTGTTAAGTTTCTGTCATTGCCTGAACAGATTTATGTAAGGCAGGCTTTGGGTCAAATTTTGTAATTACTTATCATATAGTTTTGTCCAACGCTAGGAAATTTTACTGGGAATATGCCCAAAGAAGAGCAGTCACTTAACAAAATGAAGACATAGTTATTCAAACAAATGACTGCTTGACAGCATAATTCTTTCATGTTGGACAAAAGCACTCATCTTTTTATGTAAGGAAAGCAAAATTTATTCCTAGAAGCCCATTCTTATTGGATTATAGTTTGAAGTTGTGCAGTCATACTTTTCATGTTGAAAGAAAGCTGGTATGACTATCTCATACATCCTATTGTGTACAGGCAGGAAGGAATAAAAATCATCTTAATAATTCCTCATCTCTTTATCATGTCTATTTTTCTTCTAAAAATTAATGAATTTTTTCCATGTCTGTCTTTGTTAATGATCTTCAGGAAAATTCAGGAAATTTTCATGACTTACGTAATTTGGGTTATCAAAAGACTATTGTTTATGATGCATTTGAGTAATTCTATTCAATAGGCAAATTCCTCAAAATCATTTGTAAGTTGACTCACTTGGTAAATGTAAAGTGAAGTTTAATATTTGTATGAGATTTATTATTCAGTAAAGTTATTCACAAATAATTTACCTTATTTGAAAGATTAATTTTCATATCTGTGTTTCTGAAAATTGGGAAGATACATTTTATATTGTAAAATATGGCTGTCAAACAGATTTTAACTCTGATTAGATTCCTGATTGACCTGCAGTAAACATTTGGTATATGTGAAAAATAAACACTTGTTTTAAGCCACTGATATTTTGGCAACAGTTAGTTAGCACAGTGTGATTTAGTCTATCCCAAGTATGTCAGTAAGCATATTTGGGAGATTTTATTGTAGGCCCTTTTGTTTAAATTTTTAATTTATCTGAATTAAAAACACTACAACTTGGGGCACCTGGGTGGCTCAGTTGGTTGAGTGTCCGACTTCAGCTCAGGTCCTAAGTTTGTAAGTTCGAGCCCCGCATCAGGCTGTGTACTGACAGCTCAAAGCCTGGAGCCTGCTTCGGATTTTGTGTCTCCATCTATCTCTGCCTGTCCCCCACACATTCATTCTCTCTCTCTCTCTCTCTCTCTCTCTCTCTCTCTCTCTCTCTCCCCCCCTCAAAAGTAAATCAACATTTAAGAAAAATTAAAAAAAAAAACACTACAACTTGCTTCTAATCAACAGAATATGCCAAAGGTGAGTCCATTGTTATGTTTCAAGAGATTGAAATGACCATCTTGCTAAGAGACTTTCTTCTCTGGCTTTGAAGAAACAAGTTGCCATATTGTAAGATGCTATGTGAACAGGACCACATAGCAAGGAGCTAAGGACAGCCTTAGGCTGACAGCCAACAAAAAAATGAGGCCCTTAATCTGGTAACCTGCAAGAAACTGAAAGCTGCCAATACCTGTATGAGCTTGAAAGTACATCCTTTCCTAGATAACCCCAGATGAGAACCCAGTCATGTCTGACACTTACATTGCAGGTTTGCAGGGGACCCAGTTAAACCATGCCATATTCCTGACCCACAGATACTGTGAAATAATAGATCTGGATTGTTTTTAGCAGCAAAGTTCATAGTAACATTGTTATGCAGAAATACATACTAACACAATTGGGGATATAGTTCTATTTTTCTAATTTAACAACAAGGAGAGATTTCACTTATTTTGTTGCAGCAATTTCAAAGAATAGTAAGTTTTTTGATGTTTATTTATTTATTTTGAGAGAGAGCAAGAGATCAGGAGTAGAGGCAGAGAGTTAGGAGAGAAAAAATCCCAAGCAGGCTCCATTCTGTAAGTGCAGAGACCAATGTGGGGCTCTTTCTCAGGAACCATGAGATCATGACCTGAGCCGAAGTCAAGAGTTGGCCTCTTAACCAATTGAGCCACCTAGGCACCCCAAGAATAATAAATTTATGAAGACAATTATGAGATAAAGTGTTCTGAAAGATCAATGCATTTGCAGTAGTTTTATGAGCCTTATGTAAACCTTATTATCATAGATGATAATAATTAAGATGTATTCATTGAAGGATACTTTGGACCATTTTGTGATTTCTCTCCAGGTTCATTGTATGGCTATGAGTTGTTTATGAAATATGCACTTTTCTATATGTATATTATTCCTTAGTAAAATGTTGAAAAGCAGAGCTCTACTGGTTTGAAGTATAATCAAATAATCTGATATTTTTTTTTACTAAAACCTAGAGTGAATATAAAATAAATAAAATCAATAAGGCAATTTTTAGTATCATGGCTTAAATTTTTACTCTAGGAATTATTAGGCTGGCATCTTTTAGAAGTAAAGTGACCTCAGAAAATAAGTTGAAATTGTAGATGATAGATAGATAGATATATAGATAGATAGATCTAAAATAGTCTATGTCTTTCTCTCATTTTCCCTTCTGACAGTAGAGTTAGGGATTTGATTTTATAGACCATTTAATGAACCATATCTTCAAGTTCATACCTGTTGTTCCAGTCTAGTCTCTTGATTTGTTTTGACTGTTCTTTTAATCTAATTATGATACTTAAAGATGTTCCATTATTCTCCACAAACCTATGCATATGAATAATCTTTCACTGTTTGAATATATTGTATATAATCTTTCATTCATCTAGCTTTCTGAATATGGAATGCTGCAGAGAATCTCTGAATCACTTTTTTTTGTAGATATTGGATCACGATTTCATGTTTAGCAAAAGGCTTGTTGTTCTGCTCCGTCTGATATATTGTCCAATATATCTTTTTATAGTGCGCAGCCAATGCATAATAAATGCATTATTGTGGGATACTGGAAAAAATTCACATGAATCTACATCTATAAATCATTGGTCTAAAGTCTTTATCTCCAGATCTGTGAGGCATATTATCAATCTCAGCTGAACCATAGAACAGTTACTGTGTTGTTGCCCTGGGTGAAAGTAATTGATGACACTGTTAGCAGGTTTGTGGCAGGGAAAAGGCTATGTAATTTCAAAGCCTTTGAATCCATGGCCATGGAGAACAGTGGAATGGAGTAAATCTACAAAGATTGGTGACTTTTCTATTAAAGATGGAGAGCATGAGGCAGATAACTTGGGATCCTCAAATATTCTCTCTGTATATTTTTGTTCCTGGGCCTTTGTCAAAAAAAATGTTTTAATTTTCCTTAACCCAACCCCATCATTTATCTATATAATATATAGAGTGATTAAAAATCACTATCTATCCTCTGAAACACAACTTATGTTTCCAATTCCTCATACACTTTCTTGGACTGTATTGTCTTCCTTTAATTAATCTTTAGACCACCTATTTCAAACATGTGACTTAGAATTTAATAATTTTTGTTCATATACTGACCTCATCCCTTTTAGGCAGTTTAATCTCAAAATAATTTACATTTTAAGTGGTGTTAATTTTGTATGTACTTATTCACTCTCATTTAAAACATATTTATTTTACAAAATGTATTTATTGAGTGGTTTAGTATGCACCAGGCCAGATTGATTGATTGACTAACCCTTTTCTATTCTGTTAATATTTACTGAATGAATACTATATGTGTGAAGTACAATGGGAAGTATATACAGAATGATAAATATATTGGGCATACCCATCCAAGGAATTCTAGTATAAGAAAGGAGACAACATCCGATTCCATTTTCACAAGCATCCCTAGACTCCCTGAGAGAAATAGTGAAGGGGGCTGTGAGACTGAAAACAGGCTTTCAATCCCACATCAAATGTCCTGTAGTGGAGAGGAAGCATAAAGGTGCTCAGCTTTGTGTGTTTTCTAGGGAGAAGTGGAGCTCTGATAATTTAGGGAACTGCTAAATTTGGGGGGGAAATGCAAATATGCCTGCCCAGTGCTGGCAGGGATAGAGCAGTATGGCATCACTTATAAGGATTTCATATAATTCTACTCCTGTCTACCTATTCACCTTCATTTTCCTTTACTCTTGCCTAACATTGTAAGTTCCTCAACACCACTCTAAAAGGATGTTTCCTATCTCCCGACCTTTGCTTACATTGTTTCCTATTATAAGGACACCTACTTTGCCCTCTTATTCTTCTTTACCTTGCTGAAACTTGCTAGAGTTAACTTCCCCATATATCTTTATATCATTTATGGTTAGCTGCCTCTGATTTTATGTGACATCTATGAATATTTCCAACATAGCCTTTATACCCATTGAATTAGAGTACCACACTAATCTGAGAGCAGGAACTCTGTTTTCTTCTTTTGTATAATAAGTGCTTGACAACTGGAGTGATTCAAATCAGTGGTTCTCTGATTCTAGCTTAGAAGACGAGACATATTCATAAAAATTATGACACAATGTACTTAATTAAAAGTTAAAACTTCATCAAAGAAGTTCAGATAAAATGCTGTGGAAATTCATAAGTTTGGATTCTTCATATATTGTGGTTCTCTAGACTAGAAGAAATATGATCCGTCTCAGTGTCCTTCTTTTTCCATAGTTAAAGATTTTATCCCAAATTGGAGAGTTTCCTTGTCATTAACAATCCCTGACAAAGCAATAATTCATAAGAGCTAGCCAACACCTGTTTTTCAGTTGAAGCACATTTCTTAAATTAGTGGCAGAGTCAATAAATTTCAAGTTTTCTTACCCAAAATTTGTTCTTTGTAACTAGAGGCAGAAAAATAGTTTTATGTTTCTTAATTGCATTTTATATTGATGTTTTGATGAACAAATTCTACTCTTATGAATATTCTACTCATTAATAATTTATCATGATATTATTGACAAACATGTATTTTAGTATTATATATTTTTAATAACAGTGATTTCCTATAGATGTTATTTTGATATTATTGAAACTTCTGGGATTTTTTTAGCTTTTATTTAAACTCCAGTTAGCATACAGTGTATTAGTTTCTGGCATATAATGTAGTGATTCAACACTTCCATAAAATACCTACTGCTCATCAAAACAAATGCACTCCTTAATCCCTATCACATATTTAATCCATTCCCCCACTCTCCTCCCCTCTGGTAAGCATCAGTTTGTTCTCTATAGTTAAGAGTCTGTTTCTTGGTTTGCCTCTCTCTCTCTCTCTCTCTCTCTCTCTTTTTTCCCTTTGTTCATTTGTTTTGTTTGTTAAATTCCACATATGAGAGAAGTCATGTGGTATTTGTCTTTCTGTCTGACTTATTTTGCTTAGCATAATACTCTCCAGCTTCATCCACATCATTGCAAATGGCAAGATTTCATTCTTTTTAATGGCTGAGTAATATTCCATTATATATATATACCACATCTTCTTTATCCATTCATCAGCTGATGGACATTTGGGCTCTTTCCATGATTTGACTACTGTTGATAATGCTGCTATAAACTTCGGGGTGAATTTATCCCTTTGAATTGTATTTTTGTATCCTTTGGGTAAATACCTAGAGTGCAATTGCTGGGACATAAGGTAGTTCTATTTTTAACTTTTTGAGTAACCACCATACTGTTTTCCACAGTGGCTGCACCAATTCGTATTCCCACCAATAGTCCGCATCCTTGCCAACACCTGTTGTTTTGTGTGTTGTTGATTTTTTAGTCATTCTGACAGTTGTGAGGTGATCTTTTATTGTACTTTGGATTTGTATTTCCCTGATGATGAATGATGTTGAGCATCTTTTCATGTGTCTGTTAGCTGTCCAGACAACTTCTTTAAAAAAAAAAAAATAGGTTGGAAAGAGGAAATTATTAGCAAAGACTGAATCTGCCTAAAGGGAACTAAGAAAGGAGTTTTTCAGCAGATTATAGTGTTAAGTAATTCCATATTGACTAGTTAAAGGTTACATTCCAGGGAGTTTAAAACTGCAGTTAGACTGGGTATTAAGTTTTGGGTTGCTGACATGGAGTTTAGTACAAATGACTCCATTTTGGGCCTGCTATCTCTTTTTTAACAGTAGATACTTTCAACAAAGAAAAATAATACCAATATTTTACAGGAAAGCAAGTCAAAGGGAAGAGTTTAATACAATGTGCCTAGTACTGATTGAGGTTATTGTATGTGCCAATTCATAAGAATCCATCTTTATGTGAGTAAACGTTTTTAAAGAGAATTTTGTAAATGTGTAATAGGTTTCTGCTAATGACTTCTGCACCCTAATCCCCCAAATCTGAATATGTTTCCTTACATAGCAAATGGATTTTGCAGATGTAATTAAGGTTGCTACTTAGTTGACCTTAAAGAAGGGATTTTATCCTTGATTACCTTGGTGGTTCTAGTATAATCACATGAACTCTTAGTTGGAAGAGAAAGAGAATTCAGTGAGAGATGTAACAAGGGAAGAAGAAGTAGGAGACATTCGAAGCATGAGAGGAATTGGCTCACAGTTGCTGGCTTTGAAGGTGGAAGAAGGTGGCCATGAGTCAAAGAATTCAAGTGGCCTTTGAACAGCCACCAACGAAATGGAAATGCCAGTTCAAAATGATAAGGAATTGAATTCTGCCAACAACTTGAATGAACAAGGAAATGAGTTCTCTGTAGAGATTCTAGATAAGAATGTGACCTGCTAACACCTTGATGAGACCCTTCAGACTTCTGACCTACAGAAGTATAAGGTCATGAATGTGGGTTTTTTACAATGCTAAATTTGTGGCAATTTGTTTTGACAGCAATAGAAAACTAACGTATCATGCAATCTGCTATATAACAACATTTAATATTTATAATTCATAACACACAATACACTCATGAAGAGTATCATGCTTTTTAGTTTTCTGATTTAAGAAAGAAGGCTCACAATATTAAGTGAAGGTGTAAATTTTCTCTATGCCCAGGAGAATGCAGCCTCTGAAGGATTATAGAGACATGGAAGTTGCAAGAGGTCTGACAACCATTCCAAAGCCAAGAAATTGTTCTTTGCACTCAGGGCCCCATCTGCCACAGAGAGTCTTCTGCACGGATGAATTATAGGATTCCGGATGTTAGCAAAAGAGAATGCAAGAGGAGGGGAATAATGGTGTCTTCCTGGGAGGGGGCAGCATAATTTGAAATAGAGGTTTGGATACATGCACTGCTTATCAAATCAGAGAGGTTACACAAATACACACAAATACCCACCTTTTAGGCATGTTTCTGATCTCCAAGAGCTATGGACAGTTTTGGGGAAAAGCAGCACCTGGGCTGCTTTGTCGTACTTTCCACTTAGACCTCCTTTCATCTTGGTTTGCCTGCCCTCGTTACCTTCCTCATTTTGAGATACCACTTGTTTGCCCATCATGCCATCTTCATTCTGATCCATTCACTGGGACGACCCAAGACAGCTCTAGATTGTGTGGCATATTGAGGTATTCCTGGTGCATACCTAAGCAGATATTATATGGAAAAAAAGTATGTTGTAGTCTGATTTATGCCTGTTGTCTGGGCACTTATGAGGAGGGCAGATTCTGGACATGTTTTCTGTGCTTCCATGTCAATATAAATGCAGCAGTGTGCCATCTGGGACTATGCTTTCTGTATTTCATCACGGAGAAAATTCTCCAAAGAGAAGCAGCAACAGGAAAACACAGATACTAATTACTCAACAATAAGCCTCTGTTTTACGTAAACAGCCAAGTTGTAGAAATAATAAGCTATCACTGTAGAATTTCATATGACCATACATAAGCAAAAAAGAGTTCTTTTTATAGTTGCTGATATTATTGCTTTCCATCCTAATTACCTCAGGAATCCATGTTTCCAGGAGAATGCAACACATAGAAACATTCCACTTTAAACAAACACTACATAAATTTCTCCAAGCACAAAAACAAAGATGCATATTGACCTCAGGCACGAAAGTGAGCGAATTATTCTCTTCCATCACATAACTTGAATGTGGTGAAACAGGTTTTATTTATTGTATTGCTTTGAAAAAAAAGAATCATTCTGCTCCAACATGGAAAAGATTGTGTAGTTAGGATATTTCTAAGAGTTTAGATTCTATTACAAATCTATTTTAACACTCTGTCCCACCACAATACTCAGTACTTTAAAGGGATTCTTTATTGTATTATGAAAAGCACATGAAATTTTGCATTAAAATTGCAAAGATTAGCAGTGGTTGCAATGTAGGTGTGAATCTTATGTACATGTTTTTAAAAAGAGGGTGGATATGAAGGTTTATGAAAGCCATTTTGGCCATCATATTGAGGAAGTTAAGAAAGAAAACAAAAGCAGAGATGAGAACTGGCCAGAAAGAAAAATCAACACTTCTAGGCAATAATGATGCAATCCTCAGGTCCAGTCATCCTGAAACCAGGTCCTTTCTTAACTTTCTTCTTATGTGAGTTAAGACATTATAACTTTTGCACAGGCTAATTTGCATTAGGTTTTGTCAGTTGCCTAATACAAACTGGAGCCGTATCTGTGATTGGAGCTGTGAATAAAAACTGAATGAATAGCATCAAGTATTCTCTACAATGGTTGGTATGATTTAAATGAATAGGGGGAAAACAGTTTTAAAATTCATGTTTTTGAGGATCTTAACTAGGACAGAGTCACATCTTATATGAAGATTTCTTTCTAAAATCATTACAAAAAACAAAACAAAAACACCCAAACCACATCTAATACACATTACTCTTTTTAAAACATTACTATTTTTTAAAACCTTAGTATGTATATGATGAATGTTTTTTAGTAAGATTAGGACTTCCCAATGGGTTTCTTGTGCTCTTACACCATGCATTCTGGTTATTCCATTATGATCTTAGGTGGTGCTGTAGGTCAGCATTTATCAGGGCTGCCATGTGTGGCCGCCCAGGCTGATCATGCATAAATATAATGGCATCTTACTTATTAGAATTTGATGTGTGAGGGGCGCCTGGGTGGCTCAGTCGGTTAAGCGGCTGACTTCAGCTCAGGTCACGATCTCGCGGTCTGTGAGTTCGAGCCCCGCGGGGGGCTCTGGGCTGATGGCTCAGACCCCGGAAGCAGAGCCTGCTTCCGATTCTGTGTCTCCCTCTCTCTCTGCCCCTCCCCCGTTCATGCTCTGTCTCTCTCTGTCTCAAAAATAAATAAAGGTTAAAAAAAAATTAAAAAAAAAAAAAAAAGAATTTGATGTGTGAGACATCCCTAGGATGGTGCAGTGTACAAATTGTGAGCACTTGGATAAATTGAATATAGGATATTGCATGCGCTTGATACAGTTTCAGAAAACTGTATAACCTATAATTTAGAAATGAATTACAATTGATGCTGCCATGCTTATGTTTAAGTATAATTTAGGATGCTTTCACTTACTCATTCATGCAAAAATATTTCCTAAGCAACTACCTTGTTCCAGGAACTTCATTCAAGTCTGGAGATCCCATGGTATCGTACGGCAACAGAGATATGATGGCTGTGTTCATGGAGTTTACATTCTGATGGAAGACACTGTCAAATGGGTGTTTTCACTGTGGATACAGATAAGCACTGCAGTGGGGGAGCTCTAGGGTACTGTGAGAACACAAAGGAAGGCCATTTGAACTGAAATCTAATGAATCAGGCCAAAGGGTTAAACATACTATGTAAGTATCCTGCGTAAATAGTACTTAGGGCTGACTTTTTAACTGTGAGAGTTGGAAAAAGGCAACAAAAGTCAACCAGATAAATGAAAGGTATTGAGGTTTCCTGAAGTCCCATCATCACAGCTTCTCACAGTCAGTGACCACACCAGATGCACTGATTCTGCTCATTTACCGCTGTTCTTACTTCCACTGTTCTTTGTTGTCTCTAATCACAACTAGGGTTAAAAAGTCATTTTGCTTGTGACTGATGTCTTTTAAGGGATAAGGATGAATCCAAAGAATTGGAGTTCTGAAAAAACATCCACTTCCTATTTTAGTGTACCTCCTTCTTTAGCAAACCAGTCAGAACCTTTTTTGTAGAACTGGATGCTCCGAAGTTTTGGCCCTGCTTATTCATCCTCCTGCCAACAGCCCAAAGCAGGACACAAGCCTATTGATCTCTCCTTTGCTCTCCCTGCAACTGGGGAATTTACCTCAGGTCTTCCAGTGAATTCTTGCCCTCTAGAGGGGGGCTGAGCTCAGTGTTCAGTTATATGGGAAAACTGTTTGCAATATGCCATTAGCTTAGGACCTGTGCCTCTCTCTTGCCTGAATTTGTGGACATGTTAAACCTCTCTCCTCACTGTAATTCTTGGCTATGTGCAACACATCCTTCTGTACCCTGGGATACCTGAACTAATTAATCGTTAGTAGAGAAGGTACATGCAGTATGCAAGAAAAAGAATCATTGAGGACTAAGATGATTGCGAATCAAACCCAGCCTGGCCAAGAAAGCAAAAATTAAAACTAAGAAGATATATTCAAGGATCTGTAATAAAACCTAGAAGAGAATTCCAAGAATAAAATTCTTATGGATCCTTATGTGAGTATGCCCAGAAAAAGTAAAATAAAATAAAAACAGGAAATAGAGACACCTTAAGTGTGCTAAAAATGTGACACTATGCAGCTATGCATATTAATTCCCAGATAAGAATGGGAAACAAAGAAACAAAGACTGCTTTGTTTTTTTTTAATTAATTCGGTAAGTTTGGATTAATTTGGCCTCCTAATTATAGTTGGCCTGTGATTTCTAATAAAAAAGTATTATGCTTCAATTAATTGGAAACATATAACAATTGATATAATAAATACAGCCAGCTATATGTAAAATATTTGGATGCAGTGCATCTGAATAAGAAATACCAATTTATAACCAAAGGTACTCTCATAAATTCAGAAAGAAAATGGTTAGGAAAATTAGGATATCATCCTGTAAAATTGCACAGGTTAGGTCATCCCTCAAATTGGAAATGAACCCAGATTATGCTAAATTAACTAACCTCTGCAGAGGATTCTGGTTCTGGAAGTATTCAGGTTCACCAACCATGGTAAACTTTTATGCCTTCCTTCACTATTGTGTAGGAAACCCACATCATGGATGGCCAAAGGTGATACTCTATCTGAGGAAAATTATGCCTCAGAAATTCTAGGAAACTTTATCACTTCAAACAAGGATCCATTGTATAAGCACCTGGAGTCTATTTCTGATTAGGCTATAATACTTGTTTGGTCCATTTTTTCTTATTCTATATTTTTTGATAAATAAAGACTGCATGTTACATACGTGTAAGTTGCTTCTCCAGCATCACATCCCTCCCACCCCAACTGGAAGATAACTAGTATTTTGATGTTTGTATTTATTGCTTTTTATCTATTTGTTAAAATTGTTTCTTCCATACTTGTATGTGTTTCTTAACAATACATGACTTAGTTTTGCCTGTGTTTTAGCTTAAAAGAAATGATATCATACTATGTATGTAATTTTTGTGATGTGCTTTCTCTATTCAAAACTATGTGTCTGAGATCCATTCATTCTATTGCATGTGGTTACAGTTCGTTCATTTTAGTTGTGTAATATTCAGATCTCTGAACATATCACAATATATCATTCATTTTCCTGTTCATGGATGCTGGTGTTGATTTCAGTGTTCTTCTATAATGAGCGATGACACTAAGACCTCTTTTTTATTATTATTATTTCTCTTTTGACATACTTTGCAAGAATTTCTCAAGAGTATATACCAAGGAGTTAAATTGATGAATTACAGTATCTGTGAATATTTATTACAAGATAATGTAAATTGTTTTCTAAAGTTATTGTGTCATTTTACATTCCCACCTCAGTATATCAGAGTTCCTGTTCCTCCACAAAATCTCCAAAGTTCAGGATTATCAAAGTAATATTTTTTCTGGTATAGTACACATAAATCATTTCAGTATTTACTTTTCCCTGTACCAAAGTTGAATATAATTTCATATATTTATAATTGGGATTTTTTTCTTCTGTGAAATATCCATTTTTGTCTCTTACTCATTTTTATTAGATTTTTGTCTTTTTTTGAAAACTTATTTGAAAATTTTCTTTATAAATTCTGGGTTATTAATCATTAGTCACTTGTATGTATTACAAATATCTGACTGGAATTTATAACTTGTATTTCTTTTTTGGGGGGAGGAATGGGTAGGAATTTATTTATTGAGGTTATTAAAGTTATTAGTTATTGAATGGAAGTTTTAATTTTAATATAAGCACACTTATTAAAATTTTAACAAGTGTATGTTATGTGTTCCTTTGGGAAATAATCCTTTCTTATGTGGAGTAAACAACAAAAGGATTTTTTTCTTACATTTCCTTCTAAGGAAGGAATTTATTTATTTATTCCTTTTATTTAAGCCTTTAATCTATCTAGAACTAGTTTTTATATTTGTTTTGAAGCTGGGATTCAGGTTATTTTTCCTTCTGGTTAACTATTTATCTCAGGACAATTTATTGAATATTTTCTCCTTTCCCTGTAGTGTATCTTTTGTCACATTCATGTATTCATGTGTACCCATACATATGTGGACCTTATCTTGGGTTGTCTCCTTTGTCTAGAAAAAACTTATGATCTGTTTCAGGCTGTATTCAATTCACAATCTACTTTTGAGCATAACTATATCTGTCTTCTAATTATTCATTTCTTACTATTTTGTCCATGGTTTAACTTGTGAGAATAGTGGGTGTTTTCAATATATTTTTTTTTAATAAAGAGAGAAAAACTGATCTGGACTGTTTTAGTTCTGCTGTACTATTTTTGTTTCTATGTCCTTTTGCACACTCCCACAAATGTTGAAAACTCAGGAAGTGACCATCTTCTTATGTAAACAGTCTCCACTAACACCTGCAAAAACTAAAGCCAAAGCAAAAATATATATATTCCTTATTTATTAGCACTGCTCATGAATGAATACCTCATGCTTAAGTAGGAGGAATTTTATGTCTTTCCTCAGATTTACACAAAAATAACATCTGTTATGCACCATGGTTTGCAGGAGATGGTCCCCAATTCCCAAGGAACTCTTTATTATATGATAGTTTTCTATCTCCTAACTGAATATGTTTTCTTGAATATGGCAGCTGGAATAAAAAGTGGGTTCTGAAGGGGAGACTGGGTGGCTCAGTTGGTTAAGCGTCCAACTTTGGCTCAGGTCATGATCTCACAGTTCCTGAGTTATAGCCCCATGTTGGGCTCTGTGCTGACAGCTCAGAGCCTGGAGCCTGATTCTGTCTCCCCCTGTCCCTGCCCCTCCCCCACTCACGCTCTGTCTCTTTCTCTCTCTCAAAAATAAGCATTGAAAAAGAATTTTTTAAAAGTTGGTTGTGAAGATTTGTTTTTCAAAACTATTAGTACAGCTTAACTATTGACCAGCAAGGACTTTCTAGCTTAAATATTGACAAACAAGAACTTCTAGTCTGGCAAAATTTTAAGGTTGTAGTTTTACTAAGGACTGGTCTGGCAGAGATTTTTCATTTACACAATTGTGTATTGTTTACCCTCTTAACCTCTTTGCAATGCCTCTTTGAAAACCACAGGGAAAAAAAAGCACTGGAAGTATCTAACAAATAAAACACATACAAGCAAACATTGGAACTGAATATTAGATTCAGGTATGAACTGGTAAAAGAATGTTACAGTTGGCATCATCTTTGGTTCTCTGAGACTTTGTAGCTTTATGAGTGCTAACTAATACTGCCCTATTTCTAAATAAGATCGGAAAGATTTCTTAGACAAAACTAAACCTTATTCAAGTTAGAAGCCCATAAAGAACCTTTCAAACTAAAGGCTCACAAATTTGACTTTATCTAAACAGTTCTATATAGTGAGCTCTATATCTCTCTGGCTTATTGCGTGTCATTTTTTTTCTTTCACTGGAGTTAACATGGAACTCAAGAATACCCTGAATTAACCCATTTTTCTCTGTAAACACCGCATCATGTTGTTTACTTGGTCCTGAATTTTCAACGTACTTTTGGAATTCTGTGCAATAATCGCAGTGTTATTTGAGTATCTAATTATCAATTTAACTTCGCGTGTCTGATGTTGAGAACTCCTCAAATCGTGCAACCTGTGGCCCCAGACTGCATTGTTTACCTGTGCATTTTCCAGTCATTTTTCTATTGACTACCACGATCCATACACATGACTGGTATGTTCATTTTACCAACCCTTCAGTACACCCGGTAAATTTTTTTAACTTCATTTCTGCCAAAATGATTTTTAAAATCTGATTAAGGATACATTACTTTATGGATGAATTCAGAATTAAAATTCTGTGAAGTAGAATTTCACTTAAAAAATTTTTTTAATGTTTTTATTTATTTTTGAAGGAGAGAGAGAGACAGAGCATAAGCAGGGGAGGAACAGAGAGAGAGGGAGACGCAGAATTTGAAGCAGTCTCCAGGCTCTAAGCTGTCAGCACAGAGCCCAATGCGGGGCTTGAACTCACAAACTGTGAGATCATGACCTGAGCCGAAGTCACTTAACTGACTGAGCCACCCAGGCACCCCTAGAATTTCACTTTAGATAAAGAGAACTAAATATCTCTAAAGGTAAGAAGAAAAACTAATTAAAATAAAGAATCTGGAGCACCTGGATGGCTCAGTCAGCTGAGCATCAAATTCTTGATTTTGGCTCAGGTCATGATCGCAGGATCATGGGATTGAGACCTGCGTTGGGCTCTGTGCTGAGAATAGAGTCTGCTTAAGATTCTCTCTCTCTCCCTCTACCCCTCTGCCCCTCTCCCCTGCTCACACTCTAGCTCTCTTTCTCTCTCTAAAATAAATGAAATAAAACAAAATAAAATGGAACTAGCCTTGTAAAAGTGGAAAGTTTGCCAACCTTTCAGCCTCATTTAGTAAACATCTCTTGATTGGTTCACTCATTAGGAGTTTTTACAGGTATTCAATTATGACACTGCCTTTAAAATTTATGTTTAAGGAAACCATTAAAAAAGGTGCAAAACAAGTAGCATAAGTATTAAGTAAAAATCATGATACACAACTATGTAAATGTATATAGACTGATTTAAATTATGTTGAGGGGTCCCTGGGTGGCTCAGTTGGTTAAGCATCCCACTTCGGCTCAGGTCATGATCTCATGGCTTGTGAGTTCCAGCCCCGTGTAGGTCTCTGTGCTGACAGCTCAGAGCCTGGAGCCTGCTTCGGATTCTGTGTCTCCCTCTCTCTCTGCCCTTCTCCACTCACACTCTGTCTCTCTCTCCTTCAAAAATAGATAAACAAAAAAAATTAAATAAAAAAATAAATAAATTATGTTGAGAAAAACACCCTGTGTATAGAATAACTGGAAAGAAGTAACCAGAAGTTGTGAGTGATTTTCATTGTTGCTGTGTCTGTATTTATTCTTATTCATTTTGCTTTCATTTTCTAAATTTTCTTTTATCTATGACATATAGTATATATTATACTAGATATCCTGAAATATAAATATTATACAGTATTTTTAGTACATACCGTAGTAAATGTATATAACTATATTTCTATATCTATGTTTCACTCTTAATACAGTCAAATAAAAATATCTGTGGCTCCTGGGTGGCTCCATCGGTTAAGCATCTGACTTCAGCTCAGGTCATGATCTCAAGGTCTGTGAGTTCGAGCCACGCATCAGGCTCTGCGCTGACAGCTCAGAGCCTGGAGCCTGCTTCGCATTCTGTGTCTCCCTCTCTCTCTGGCCCTCCCCCATTCACACTCTGTCTCTCTCCCTCTCTCAAAAAATAAATAAACATTAAAAAAATTAAAAATATATATATGTTTAATGTAACTTGCACTATTTCTGAAATATCCTGAATTATCTCCTGTAACTTTTCTGTTATTATTCAAAATGATATTAATATTATTTATTAAATGTGAATGAAAATGATTATTACACAAAAGTCATTTAGATTAGTTAGGGATACACAAAAGGGATAATTTGATGAGGCTGGTATGAGGTAAAAACCTATTAATACTTGTAAAATATACAAAATTAATTTGGATTTTGGTCAAAACTTTATGAAAACGTTTGAAAATATCCAAAATGAGTAAGAACCCCACATTTGTCAGCATAACATATTAAGATGAAAAATATAACTGTTAGTATAAAATCAAGGCTAAGATGCTTTTGATAAATTAAGAAATTTTGAAATATTCGAAAATACACAAAATACAAATACATATACAAAAATTCTCAAAGGTTGAAATTAACTTATTACATGTAATTTTTATCAAAATGAGTTCTTCAAATACTTTGTGAAGTGAATTAAACATTAGATGATTTTGTGTTTGATTACAGGGCTTTAATTGTATTGACCTAGAGCTCAGTTTGAGCAAGATCTTTAAAGGATTGATTGGTTTCTAAGTAGATTAGTGGAGAGAGAATTCAATAAAAGAGAAGCATGGTATGTATCAAAGGGGTTGGGGGCATTGCCAATAGGCTGGAGCATCTAGTATGTGTACAGCAGTATCTAGTCTGTGTTTGGGTCCCAGATAGTAAGCAGTTGGAATGAGCACTGTATAAGTCTTCAAAATGAATTTTGTATCATGAAGATTATAGCGTGCAATATCCATCCATTTATACCAAATGGATCTTACAATCCAAGGGGGAAGACACACATTCGTTATTGAGCACATACTGGGTAACAGCTATTTTTCTACACTGTGAACAGTGAGTAAAACAAAAAAGTGCCTGCTTTCCTAGACTGTATATTGCATACTAAGGATAATATAATCTGAATTATGAATGAAAGTTTATGGGAAGAGCAGTGGAGAGAGAGTAGGACTTAATTTATAAGAGACCAGAAAGTAGAATGAAGATAAAGCCTTTTATTGTTTTATGATCAGCTAAGGGACTAAAATAGTGAGAGATAAATAGGGTAGACAGATAACCTTACTGATTTGATTTTGAATGTCATTGATGTCACTGAATGGTTAAATAAGATCTTTGTGGGGTGCCTGGGTGGCTCAGTGAGTAAATCACCTGACTCTTCATTTCCCCTCAGGTCATGATCTCATGATTGAGCCCCTTGTCGGCTCTGCACTGACCGCAAGGAGCCTGCTTGGGATTCTCTGTCTCTCTGTCTCTCTCTCTCTTCCCTCTCCCCTGCTCATGCTCTCTCTCTCTCTCTCTCTCTCGCAAAATAAATAAATAAACATTAAAATTTTTAAAAAAAAAAAAGATCCTTTGGACAGTATTTCTCCAAATAACACAGATCCAGGAAATGAAGTTCAAAGATAGTTGTAATAAATTGTAAAGTATATTCTTATCATGGGATAAGCAGAGGGATTGACTTCACAGTATTTCCTGAATCACATCTTTTAGGTCTAGCTATAAAACTGTTAGAAGCAATTCTTTAAAGAGGAAAAACTAGGTAATAGTAGTCATTTCCAGATTAAATTAGGTTTCAACTCATTTAAAAAATTGGCATCTTGCCCCTCCTTCTCCTTTTCCCTGGGTTGATGTTTTCCTTTTCTATAGCTCAGTGGGGAGGGAACATCTACTTCTTAGTCTGGTCAATGCTGTGGCTGGTCCCACCTTAGAGTATTATTATCCTATTATGGTGACATGGGTACATTTTGCGGTTTCAGGTGGAAAAAAGATTCAAAAATAACAATTAAATTTAGTTTTAGGAAAATAAAAAATATTTTTTTGTGTATGTAATTTTATGTATATAAATTCACACCCACTGTACTAAGTACTTAAAGTCATTACAGAAGTGGAAGAGTTTGCTGAAAATTAGTAGATAGCAATAATGATGGAGATAAAATAGTATAATTGGATTTCCATGTTCTTCAAAAGAAGTAAGTTGTTAGGAGGTTATGCAGGAAAATGGGAACTAAGGAAAGTTCAGTTATTTGGGGATATTCATTTTGAATGACTCAAATTATTTCTTAAGTATTTGAATTTGTAAGGACAAGACACACTGAGTTTGCAGTAAGTGACAGAGGACAAATGAGGAAGAGGAAGACAAGAACCAAAACTTGCACATTGCCAGACCTATGGCTTACCTTAGCCAGACTGTGCTCAGCTCCAACTAGGCTTTGAACTGATTTCACTTGCTCGCCATCTGGTCACTGTCATGTAGTTGCAATGTGAGGTCCTTTATATGTGACGTTATATAGTTTATGTACAATGTGTGAAAAGGCCATCAGTGGTGGTGTAAGAAACCGAACCCAGAACTAAGAAGCTAGGTGATGTGATTTGCTAAAAGCAGTGTTTGCTACTTACGTGTAAATACACTGTTTCAAGATGATAGTGTCAGAGAATAAAATATCTGGTAAACCTAAATTGGGCTTATATATAAATAAACCTGTATTAGGGCAGGACTTCATCTGGGACAGGTTGAATACTATCATTTCCAATCTAAGCACAGTTCCCTTGAAGAACTGAGGAGACTACAGATACCAGGTTCACAGAATATCATCCAGCTTCATATCTCCTGGTGAGGTTTGCTCAGAATTTATCCTTTGTTGTTTACAGCAGTAAACTATATCCTCTGTATAATGTATGTGCCAAAATGCTCATTTCCATCAAAAGCCTCATCTCAGTACTCTGTGGGACTTTGACAAAACATTACAGAAACTGGCTCACATTGACAATTTAATATAACCCGTAGTGACTGCCTCAGTAGGTATCAATTGCCCCTTTGTCTGGTGCCACCCTCAAATGGAGCTCTGTCCATATTTTCACTGGTCTGTTACCTGTTTGCAAAATATATTTCACTGTTTTGTATTACATGTATGTAATTATACCAGATTACATGTTTTGGAAACTTTTACATAAGCCTCTTCTTTCTCAAATTCCTCATTTCAATAGTCTTTACACTTAAACTCCATTTGAACAAATTATGTCTTTTCCTATGTGAATACCAGATACACAGAGAGGTAGTGGTCTTCAGTGAGGGGCAGAAGTCAGTCAGCGGAAACCATGAAGTCTGGTCATAGCATTCACCCCATTCATTCTGCTGTGGTATCTGTGACCCAGTCATAGTCTTCCAGTGTTCACTCCATTTTCCACTATGGTATCTCCTCAGCAAACTTCTAAAGTCTCTGGTAGAGATGATTCAGCTGGAGAAATTTAAGCTGCTTTCCAATGACACTTAGGCCTCAGGACTCAGGAGATTCGGGGTGTGGATATCACACTCTCACTGACCAAGATACTATACTTTGTCATTCCTAATTTATTATTAACGCATCACTGTGACATGAGAAATTTCTCCTAAGACTGCTGGCCCTCAGAATTCTGGAGAGAATTAAGGTGGTTTTAGGTCATTCTTAGCCCTCACTTCCATCCCAGCGACTCACCCAACCGCAGTGGGAGAATTCAGAGGCACTGCCACCAACACTGGAACACCCTCCTTCTACTCTTTCCTCTTCTTCCATCTTGGAGAATGCGTGTGTGGTTCCTTTATGAGAGAATCATTACCGTCTCTGCTTCATGGTATCTTCCCCTAAATCTTTCCTTCTTACATGTAATCATGGTGCTTTTCAACTTACAACCATTTGAGGGAAATAGCGACTTTATATTTTTCAGCCCAAATGACCCAAATGAAAGATGGCAAAATCTTCCCCTGGTTCCCTAACCAAGTCTCTGCCCTCTTATTATCTTTCTTTCACTGCCAATTGAAAACAAAAACAAAAACGTAACGCATTTGTCTTGTCTTCCCTATCATTCTTACCCTCTGCTGTCAAAGTTGTAGTCCTGATGCTGACTGCGATTAGGTTATGCCTTTATTCTAAAAGCATTATCGATTTCCCATTACCCACAAAATAGCGCTTAGTGTCATTGCTTAAAAATTCAAACTCCTAAATGATCTGACCTAAATTTGCCTCCCCAACCCTACTTTTCACCATTCCATTTAATTTCTACCCTCTTGGCAAATTTTGATTCCTTAATATTTTTCATATATGTATATTTTGCATCCATTCCTTCACGCTCTATTAAATGCCAGAAATGTCTTTATGTTACCATTTTCACATGCTCTAATTTTAGTGAAATTTCAGGATTCAACTAAAAATTTTCCCCAGGTTGTCACCACACACACACACACACACACACACACACACACACCACACAGGCACACACACAGAAACTCTTCTGTCCAAGCTGCCACAATCCTTTCCTCATACTTCTCTTAGGCACTTATACTCTATCCCATAACATACTTAATTTAAGCACAAGTCAACTCCTGTACTCAGCTGCATTTTAAATTTCTTAAATTGAAAATTTTTTCCTTAATCCTTGTATCTACAGAAAAGTAATAATGTATAAATTGCAAAATAGTCAATACATGTTTGTGATAAAAAGTAATTAATTCTATATTTGAATTCTTTAATATTTTTTTGGTATTGCATCACAAAAAGAAGGTTTTGTTGAGCTTTTATTTTACCTAAGCCATGTGCATCATATTATGTGTGTGTGCATGGGAATGTACACACACACATCACTGGAGAACATATGAATGGTTGATTTTGGCTTTAAATAATAACAAGTTAGTCAACCATGTTCTAGTTTTTGGAAACTTTAGGCAGAAGGAAAGGGCTATGATGTATTTTCAGTTGCTAATTTACTTCAACTTTTGGAAGAAAAGAGAAAACAACTTAGTATCTCCATCAGTCTTTTCTGGTCAGCCTAACCATGTGCTGTATTCATTTAATTTTATTACCTAGAATTCTGGCAATTTCAAGAGTAGTCAACCCATCAGTATGATATAGAAGAAGCAATGCGTGTCATTTTTAGGGCATCTCTTTTCCAATATGGTTTTAGTTTATTGAAGCCATTTTTTGCACTCATGAAATTGTAATTAACCAGATTTTCACACACTTTACTAGAATTGACCTATGCAGGTTAAAAAATTTGAGCAAAGGGAAAATGAAATTTTTAGTACAATGTATGTTGTTTTAAATCCTTAAACTGAATGTGTAATATGAATTCCATGATGTTAAAGGACAATTTGCAAAATTAAAGAAGGGAAAGAAGGTCCTGGTATGAAGAAAGAATGAAGTCTACAAAGGAAATTGTGGCTAGATTAAGCCATGAATAAAAATGAGGAGGGGAAAATAATATAATTGGTTTGGTATTAGTAAAATAACCTACAGAATGATAGAATAATCAAGACTTCTAGGAGATAGTGAAAACAAGCAAACAAATCAGTGAACAATGTTAATAGACCACTTATGGGGGGAAAAAGTCAATATTTCTCAGATTTCATAAAAACAGAAAAATATTGAAGGTTTAGAACTCAGGTTTAATTCTTATTTTTTGTTTTGTTTAAAAGTATTAAAACTGCTGTTCATCCAAGTCACCTAGAAATATAGTTTTATTACCAAAGAAGTGAACATAATGGACCTAAGTTTTCTTAAAAGATTTTTTCACCAGCATAAAACAGTGGTAAGAAAGACAGAAGCTGAAACAACCTTACAAAGTAAGTTTCTCTTTTAAGGTGTTTTTGTTTTGCAGTTGTTTACCTCACAGTACTCTATTATATTTAGATTTAAATTACAGAAATTTTTTGTTAAGAACTGTTTATGAGGCTTAATAATAATCTACGTCCTTTATTATTTATCCTTATGAGAACTGCAGAAGTTTTCTCTACATTGTTTCTTTTCATGGAAAGAGGACGGATGATTAGGAAGATCGCTTTCCCATACACTGAACAGATGGATAAAAATAACTGAGTGATATTGAATACTTTACCTACTGGATAACCTAGGAAAATAGATTTAATATTTATGTAGCACATAAGAGGTATCATGTCATTTCATTACTTTTGTTTCTGGAAATAAAAATTTTCAAGTATTTAAAGGAAGAAATCAAAATAGGCATTGAAAAATAAAAGTATTAAAAGAAGCCATGTTCCCTATTTTCCTGTGAGTCCCTCAATAAAAATCTATTTTATTTCTTGGGTTCTAATATACCCAATTTTATTTTATGTCATCGAATCCTATTTCAGTGATCTTAGCATGATTATGACATACAGGATTTAGAAATATAAACTAGATGAACTAATAAAGAATTATGCCATTGACTTGATAAATTACTACAAGAATTCACATAACTCCTTTGGGTCACAGTTTTTCCTAGGATAATTATTTCTGTGTTTAACAGGAGAAAAAAAAGCACAAGATATTTTTTGAGCACTCATGTCTTTTCTTTAGGTAGAAGTCTCTTCTGAAAGTTAACACTTGTTTTGCAAAGTTATTCCTGAAGAAGATTGACTCAGAGGGCAGCATGACTTATGTTACTATTACTCTGAATAAACGGTTCTGTCTTATGAGTAAACTAAGGTCATGATTTTTAAAGCACTTATGACTTTCCTTGAACCCAACACACTTGACAAAACATACTTTAGGAAGAATTCAAATTAGCTTGTTATGTTAAAATTACTTATAAAACATGTTATGAACATCTTACATAGTTGTTAATATTAATGAATTTCACTTGAATTCTTCTTGAATTCTTTAAGAAATTCTTCTTGAATTTGAAGAAACTTAAATTTCTCAATGGCTGCAGGCAAATTGGCAGAATTCAGTAGTAAAGACAAGGGTTCCAGACTTGTGTTGTCTTGATTTAATCACATTATCTGAAGGTCAGTTTGCTGCATTGTAAAATTAGGAAGTTGAAGTAGTTGATGCATAAGTTCTCTTAAAGATGTATACATCTAAAATTTAAGTTGTTTTACCTATAAATTTAAAAATTTTAATACACTTTTTTATTTGGAATATATTTGTAAAAAAAAAAGTTGTAAAGAGAATATCACCATTACCCTTGTTAGTAATATATTAGTATGGTATATTGGTCACACATACGGAACCAATGAATACATAATTATTAACTAAAATTTATATTTTAGTTAGATTTCCTTAATTCTTACCCAATTGTCTTTTTATATTCTAGCATCCTATCTAGAATACTATGTTATATTTAGTCATCACATCTTCATGGGCTCCTCTTGACTGTGACAGTTTCCTAGACTTTCCTTGTTTTTGACGACATTGACAATTTTGAGGAGTAGGGAAGTATTTTGTAGAATTGTCTTCTATTGGGATTTGTCTGATGTTTCTCTTTTGATTAGGCTGAGGTTCTAGGTTTTTGAGAAGACCACAGAGGTAAAGTGTCATTGTTACCACATCACATCAAAGGTACATACTATCAACATGATTTATCACTGTTGATGTTGACTTTGATGACATGAAGTAGTGTTTCTGAACTGTAAATTTACTTTTTTCTGCTTTCCTATATTCTCTCTTTGAAAGGTAGTCATTATGAGTAGCCCATATTTAAGGAGTGAGGAGTAATCCTCCACCTTTTTGATGGTGGAGTATCTGCAATGGTCTGCAATTCTACTGCATCGGAGATTTGTCTTATTTGTTTGTTTGTTTATTCAATTATTTATGTTAGTATGGACTCAGATATTTATTTATTATTACATAATATTACCTATGTATTCCTAAAATTGTTCCAGCTTTGGTCATTGGAAGTTCTTTCAGTTGGCTGCTATGTCCCTTTGATATACCCACATCATCATGTGTATGTGTTTAAATTGTTTCTGACTCTACAGGAGTTCATATTATGTATTTGCTGTCCCAAATCTGGAGTAAACCATTTATTCAGGAAACCAGATTATTTTTATTAGAGAATGGTATTAGGAACCAAAATCTGAGGGCTAGTATGTTTGTTGCTACTAGGATGCCATTGTTTCTAGGTACTTTCAGCTAACAGAAAAGAAATATATGCATGCATACTAACATTTATATATTTGCAAATGTTTATAATGATATATTCATCTGTATCCACAGTAAGCTAAAACATGAATTCATACTAATATCTCTGACTATAATCAATTACCACATGGATCATTGAAGCCTTCTCCCCTTGCTCATCTAAAACTTCTCATTTCAACAGTGAGAAACTTGGCTCCCAGCATCTCCCACTCATTTACTTAATTGTTCAAGTCTAGTACAGATGTATAGTAGTAGCAGATTTGTTTACTCATAATCCTATAAGAAATAACTTTATCCACTAGAGTTCATTTCTTATGAGAAGCTCCTTTTGCTTTTACTCTCACAGATTCCATTCATTTTCCAAGTTACTAAAATAAACAACTTTTTCACCCATTCCTTCAGTGAGGTTAGTTGATGTGTATTTGTAACACAGTGTTTTTTACTGTCACAGTGTTCTATGACCTGTAAATCCTCTGACCTGTAAATTTTTAAAAAATCTATATACGTTAAAGTTTACTCATTCTGCTGTAATGTATATGAGTTTTGAAAATACAGAGTATCCGGTAGTCACCGTAATATTGCTATATAGAATAGTTTCACCACCCTAAAAAAATTCTCTGTACTTTACCTGTTTAACACCCCCATCCCCAACCCAAGTTCCTGACATAACTGATTTGTTTGCTATATCTATTGTTTTGTCTTTTCCAGAATGTCAGTCATATAAATGAAATTATAAAGTGTGTAGCATTTTCAGACGAGATCTTTCATTTAGCAATATGCATTTGAAGTTCATTCATGTCTTTCTATTATTTGATAGCTCACTTCTTTTTATTGTGGAATAGGATTCCATTATATGGATATATCATTGTTTGCTTATCCATTAACCTATTGAAGGATATCTTGTTTGCTTCCAGTTTTTGGTGATTAGGAATAAAGGTGTTAGAAACATTCATGTGCAGGTTGTTGGTAGATATACGTTTTTAAATCATTTGGGTAAATGCTTAGAAGTATGATTTCTGAATCCTATGTTAAGAGTATGTTTAGTTTTGTAAGAAACTGCTAAACTGTCTTCCAAAGTGGCAATACCATTTTTTTCCCCTACGAGCAGTGAATGAGTTTCTCTTGCTCTGCATCCTAGCGAGAAGTTGGTATTATCTTTTTTTTTTTGAAGCCATTCTAATAAGTGTATAATGGTATCTGATGTATCTCATTACAATCTTAATGTGCATTTCTCTAGTGACATTTGATGTTTAGCATTTTCCCACATGCTTATGTGCCATCCATATATATTTTTTTGGTAAGGTGTATGTTCAGATCTTTTGCCCAATTTTTAATTGAGTTATTTGTTTCTTATTCTTGAATTTCAAGAGTCTGTATATTTTGGGTAAAAATCCTACATGAGAGAGATTTTATCATGAATGAATGCAGGAATTTTCCAAATAGATTTTTCTGCATAAATTAATGATAATATGGACTTTTTTTTTTCCTAAAGCTAGTTTATAAAAGGTAGATTATAATTGGTTGATTTCTAAGATAGTATACCTGGAATAAATCCCATCACTTGAAGGTGTTATATTTTTTATACTGTGGATTCAAATTGTTGGAGAGTTTTATTTATGCTTATGAGAAACGTTGGTCTGTTGTTTTTTTGTTTGTTTTGCTTCTGTTTTTTGGTTTTGTTTGTTTGTTTGTTTTTTTGGCAGTGTCTTGACCTGGATTTTGTTACAGAGTAATGTTGATCTCCTGGAATGAGTTAGGAAATGTTTCTTCTGGTTCTATGTTTTGGAAGAAATTGTGGCCAATTTCTATTATTTCTTTTTTATTTTTTTTTATTTTTATTTTTTTTTTCAATGTTTATTTATTTTTGGGATAGAGAGAGACAGAGCATGAACGGGGGAGGGGCAGAGAGAGAAGGAGACACAGAAACAGGCTCCAGGCTCTGAGCCATCAGCCCAGAGTCTGACGCGGGGCTCGAACTCACGGACCGCAAGATCGTGACCTGGCTGAAGTCGGACGCTTAACCGACTGCGCCACCCAGGCGCCCCTATTATTTCTTTTTTAAATGTTTAGTAGAATTCACCAGTGACCAATCTGGGTCTGATGCTTTATTTTATCTTATTTTTTTAATTAAGGTGTAATTAAAAGAGAAAAATTCTGTATATTTAAGATGTATAACCTGTTTTTTGATATATGTATACATTGTGAAATGATTACCACAATCAAACTAATTAATATATCCATCACTTCACATAGTGACTATTTTTCTTTTGTGGTAAGAACACTTAAGATCTATGCTCTTAGCAAAATTTTTTAAGTATACAATGCAGTTTTATTACCTGTAGCCACCATGCTGAATATTAGATCTCCAGAATTTATCCATCCTGAATAACTGAAACTTTGTACTCTTTCAGCAAACATTTCTCCATTTCTCCATTTCCCCCAACCCCTCATCCTTTGGCAACCACTGTTCTCTCCTCTTCTGTATGAATCCAACTTTGTCAGATTCCATGTATTAATTAAATCATCTGGTGTTTTATTTTTAGAAGATTATTAATTGTTGACTTAATCTCCTTGATAGATACTCTTGTGTGAGTTTTGGCAGTTTGGGGTCTTCTAAGGAATTAGTCTATTTCAATTATGTCTTCAAATTTGTGGGCATAGAATTTCTTACAGCATTCCTTTATTATTCTTTTAATGTCCATGGGATAAGTAGTGATGACTCCTCTTTTATCTCTGATATTGGTAAATTGAGTATTTTCTTTTTTTCTTAGATAAACTGGCTAGGCTTTCATGAACTTAGGGCTCTTTTACAGAGCCAGCTTTAATAGAGCCAGCTTTATTGTTGATTTTCTCTATCATTTTCCTCTTTTCAATTTCTTTGGTTTCTGCTTTTCTTTCTTCAATTTCCTAATGTGGGAGCTTTTAGTTACCGATTTAAGATTTTTTTTTTTCTTTTCTGAAATGTGCATTTAATCCTATAAATTTCCCTCCAAGCACTGCTATTGCTGCATAGCACAGATTTTGATAAGGTGTATTTTCATTTTCATTTATTTCAAAATACTTTAAAAAATTTATCTTAAACCTGCCACTTTGATCCATGGATTATTTAAAAAGGTGCTATTTAATTTCAAATATTTGGAGATTTCCTTTGTATTTCTTTTACTGATGCCCAGATTAATTTCATCTTGTTCTGGTAGATAGCATACAATTTATAATTTCTATTATTTCAAATTTGTTTTAGTATATTTTATAACCTAGAATGCAATCTATCTTGGTGAATATACCATTTGAGTTTGAGAAGAATGTGTATTCTGCTATTGCATGGAGTGTTCTAGAAATGTGAATTAGATCAATTTGAATCATAGTGTTGTCATAATTTATATGCTTACTGATTTTTTGCCTACTTTATCAAAAACTGAGAGAGGTATTAAAGTTTCCAACTATAATACTGGCTTTGTCTTCTTTCCTTTAACTTCCATCAATTTCTGTCTCATTTATTTTCATGATCTTTTGTTAGATGAATGCGTTATTAGGTTTGTTATGTTTTCTTGGAGAACTGACCCCTTTATCATTAATGCAATGTCCTTTTATGCCTGATAATATTTCTCATTCTAAAGTCTGCTTTGTCAGAAGTTATATAACTACTTTTTCTTTTGATTAATGTTAGCATGACATATCTGTACCTGTATCTTTCATTTTATGCTATATGAATCTTTATATTTAAAGTGATTAGTGTAGGGGTGCCCGGGTGGCTCAGTTGGTTAAGCGTCTGACTTCGGCTCAGGTCATGATCTGGCAGTTTGTGGGTTTGAGCCCTGCGTAGGTTTCTGTGCTGACAGCTCAGAATCTGGAGCCTGCTTCCGATTCTGTGTCTCCCCCTCTGTCTACCCCTCCACCACTCATGCTCTGTCTCTCTCAAAAACTAAATAAACATAATTTTTTTTAATTTAAAGTGATTAGTATAGACAACATATACTTGGGTGTTATTTTTGTATCCACTCTAACAACCTTTCTTAATTGGTATGTATAGACCATTTTACATTTAAAGTAGGTATTGATACAATTGAATTTACATCTACCATGTTTGCAACTTTTCTGTTCATGGAATTTATCATTTTCCCCTTTTTTCTGCCTTCTCTGGTTTCAATTAAGCATTTTTACATGATTCCATTTCATCTTCTCTCTTGATGTATCAAGTATACTTCTTAAAAAGGAGTGGTTGCCCTAGATTTTAAAATATATATTTTTATATAATCTAAATTCACTTTCAAATAACATGGTGTCTCTTCACATGTAGCAGACACAACTTCCAGAGTGTTTCCAATTCCTTCCTCTCATTCCTTGTGACAATGTTGTCATTCATTTTACCTATCCATATGCTATAGCCACCTAGTACTTTGCTACTATTATTGCTGTAAACAGTTATTTTACAGGTATTACTAAATGTAATAAAAATAAATATTTATTTTAATTTTATTTGTTCCTTCTCTATTCCTCTTCCTTTCTTTAATGAATTCAAGTTTATGACATATATACATTTGTATTATATGTAATATAGCTGTTATTCATGTTTATATTATACATAGCACATACTATGTTATTTATAATATTTATATTATTTATAAATAATATATAGTATATAACATATATATGTAATTTTCGGGGGTTTTGATTGAATAACTTTTAAAAAAAACATTTTATTTTTTAGAGTGGGAATCATTTCACAGAAAAATTCAATGGAAGATACAGAGATGTCTCATAGATCCCATGCCTTCACATACCGATAGCTCTCCCACTATCAAAATTCTTCACGAATGATGTATTTGTTACAATTGATGAACCTACATTTACAAATCATTATTACCAAAGGTTGATGGTTATGTTAAAATTCACTCTTGGTATTGTACATTCTACGACTTTTAACAAATGTGTGATGGAATATATCCACCATTACAAAAATCTGTGCTCTGCCCTATTCATCCCTCTGTCTCCACTAACCCCTGGTACCTACTGATCCTTTTACTGTCCCCATAGTTTTGCTTTTTCCAGAGTGTTATAGTTGGAGTCATACTGATTGGCTTCTCTTTTTTGTCCAGATTGGCTTCTTTCACTTAGTAATGTACATTTAAGTTTCCCCCATGTTTTTTCATGACTTGATAGCTCATTTCTTTTTCGCACTGAGCAATATTCCATTTTTAAATGTACTATAGTTTTATGATCTATTCACCTACTGAAGGACATCTTTGTTTCTTCCAAGTTTTGGCAATTATCAATAAAGCTGCTATAAATATTCATGTGTAGATTCTTATGTGGACATGTTTTCAAGTCATTTGGGTAAATAGCAAGGCATGTAATTGCTGGACCATAAAGTAGTAAGAGTGTGTTTATATTAAGAAACTACCAAAGAAACTGCCAAAATGTCTTACAAAGTAGCTGTACCATTTTGGATTTCCACCAGCAATGAATGAGAGCATTTGTTTCTCTACATTCTTGCCATCATTTAATATTGTCATTATTTTGGATTTTGACCATTTTAATAGGTTTATAGTGTAATCTTGTTGTTATAATTTGCATTTTCATGATAACATGTGGAACATCTTTTCATATTCTTATTTGCCATCTATATATCTTCTTTAGTGAGGTGTCTGTTAAGAAATTTTGTCCATTTTTAAACCAGTTGTTCATTTTCCTATTGTTGAGTTTTAAAGTTCTTTGTATATTTTAGATAAGAGTCCTTTATCAGATACTGTCATTTGCAAATACTTTCTTCCAGTCTATAGCTTGTCTTTTTATTATTTTGTGAATAAAAAGACAGTGTTTTGTGTAGCAGTTTTTAATTTTAATGAAATACAACTAATCGATACTTTTTTTCATGAATTGAACCTCTGGTGTTGTATGTAAAATGTCATCACCATACACAATATTATCTAGATTTTCTTTTATGTTATTTTCTAGGAGTTTTATACTCTTGCATTTAATATTTAGGTCTATGATCCATTCTGAGTTAATTTTTGTGAGGTATATAATGTCTATGTCTAGATTAATCTTTTTTTGAATGTACGTATCGAGTTGTTTCAGCACCATTTGTTGACCATTTGTCTTTGTTCCTTTGTCAAATATTAGTTGACACATATATGTGGGCCTAATTATGGGCCCTCTATCCTGTTCCATTCATCTATTTGTGTGTTCTTTTGCCAACACTACACTGTGTCTTGATTGCTGTAGTTTCATAGTAAGTTGTGAAATTGGGTGGCATCACTTTTACAACTTTGTTCCCTTTCAATATTGTGTTGGCTATTTCTGGGTCTCTTGCCTTTCTATATAATCTTTAGAATCAATTTCTTGAATTCAACAAAATAACTTGCAGAGATTTTTTTTTCATGGTGTATTCTTCAATTTATTTAGAGTTTCCTTTTTTAAACTATTTTGTTGAGATATGATTGACACAAAAAGCTATACATATTTAATAATTAATATATACAACATTATGAGTTTAAAGATAAGTACATACTCATGAAACAATCATCACAATCTATAATCCATATCCATATGGATATCCATAATCTCTAAAAGTTTCTTCCCACCCCTTTTATTTAGTCACTTATTATTATACTTATTATTAATTTTTTACTTGCTGAGATTTTGACTGGGATTGTGCTGAATCTATAGATAAAATTAAGAAGAGCTTATATTTTGATAATATTGAGTCCTCCTGTCCATTAACATGTAATATCAAAATATCAAACATACCTAACATCAAATATCTGTTTATTTTTAAAATGACATCCAATTCTGCACAGGAAACTCCAATCAAAATCAACAAAAGCAGGCCAAAACCAAGACATAACATATTTACATTTGACTCTTCAGATCTATTGAATCAGAAACTCTGGGGGTGGGACCTAGTTTATGTATTTTAATAAACCTTCCATGGGATTCTGGTTCTCTAAGTTTTGGTAACTCTCTTAAATTATAGGGATCCAGAAGAAAACAATTACCAAGAACTCAAAAGAGCAAAGGTGTGTTAGAGTTACGTCACCTTTTCTTAACCTCTTGAATCCTGCTTCTTTCTCTCCTTTCATATCTTTGCTATTCTTTATTATTTCAATAATATATGTTTCTTCTTTCATTAAATGTGGCCACTGCTAAAAGTTGAGTACCACTAATTTAAGCAGTCAGCTTGAATTCCTACCTTAAAAGATTATGTTTAATTGGAGAGCAGATTAGCAATTAGCATTCAATCACTTTTAAAAAGTCTCAACACAACCTTGGTTAAATTATCTCAAGTAGAATTTTACAGTTGCAAGAGGGAAAAGAAGGGAAGATAATTTATGTATTTTTATTTTGCTCAAGGTCCATTAAAATATAAACTTACTGCATGCTGTTAAATATGGCATTTAATGTGTATTTACTTTAGCTTTTCCTATTATATGTACTTTAAAAGGAAAAATAATTAGAGTTCCTCCTATGATTTTTCTCATGGGAATGAATGAATGGAAAATTTAAAAGAAATGAAAATATAAAAAGGAGTCTAAAGGGAAAAAATAAGGATAAGGAACATAGGAAGGAAAGCATTATAAAAGGAGGTAGAAATTTGTCAGATAGAGTTGAAGAGAATCTTATGCAGAGCAATGAGAAAAAATAAGGCTGCTTGTGTGAACATAATAAGTCACTTATATAAATCAAAGGACTTGGACTCAGGAAAACTGATTTAATCCTGTTTCTATCATTAAGTCAATGAGCTTATTTCAATCTCTTGCTATATCTGTTTTTCCTTTTGCCCCTTGAGGAAGAGGTATATTTTTTTTTTTTTTTTTTTTTTTTTTTGCCTCTAAAGAAATCAAAGCCCAAATATTTGAGTACTGTATCCCAGGCCAAGGAATAAAGATCTTAATATATACTTACACCTACTGCATGGGAAAGTTCAATCAATGGTAAGTACTAATGATACATAAATATAACTTTCTTTTTTCTTAAACTGAAGATGGAGTTGAAGGGCTTGCTTAACTTCTGTTCCCCATATCTGGCTGGACTTTGTAAACACAAATGACATGTTAGAAAAAAAAAAACTATAGACTTCAAGGGACACTAGACATCCTTTCCCCCTTTTCCCATCTTAAAAATTCAGTGTAATTTTAAGCCTTGAGAAGTTAGCTTAAAGTCAAATACTAATTAGCAGCAAATAATAGGCTCAAACCCAGGTTCTTTAATAACTATTCTGTGATTGGGGGATAAATGTAAGGGTATAAAAAGGAAAGTATCATATACTTAGCTAAAAATGTTTTCTTCTTATTTAATTTATGGATAACATTATGGTAATAAAAGATGGAAAACCACAGCAGTGTCTCTGAAACCTCTTTGACCTCAGCTACAGCAATTTCTTGCTTGACACATGTCCAAAGGCAAGGGAATTAAAAGCAAAAATGAACTATTGGGACCTCATCAAGATAAAAAGCTTCTGCATTGCAAAGGAAATAATCAACAAAACTAAAAGGCAACTGACGGAATGGGAAAAGATATTTGCAAAGGACATATCAGATAAAAGGTTAGTATCCAAAATCTATAAAGAGCTTACCAAACTCAACATCTGAAAAACAAATAATCCAGTGAAGAAATGGGCAGAATACATGAATAGATACTTTTCCAAAGAAGACATCCAGATGGCCAACAGACACATGAAAAGATGCTCAAAATCATTCATTATCAGGGAAATACAAATCAAAACCACACTGAGATACCACCTCACACTGGTAAGAGTGGCTAAAATTAACAACTCAGGAAACAACAGATGCTGGTGAGGATGGGGAGAAACGGGAACCCTCTTGCACTGTTGGTGGGAATGCAAACTGATGTAGCCACTCTGGAAAACAGTGTGGAGTTTCCTCAAAAAATTAAAATAGAACTACCCTAAGACCCAGAAATAGTGCTACTAGGTTTATATTCAAAGGATACAGGAGTGCTGATTCATAGGGCAACATGTACCCCAATGTTTAAGCAGCACTTTCAATAATAGCCAAATTATGGAAGAGCCTAAAAGTCCATCAACTGATGAATGAATAACGAAGACATGGGGTACATACAATGGAATACTACTTGGCAATGAGAAAGAGTGAAATCCTGCCATTTGCAGCAACGTGAATGGAACTGAAGGGTATTATGCTAAGTGAAATAAGTCAGTCAGAGAAAGGCAGATATCATGTTTTCACTCATATGTGGAACTTGAGAAACTTAACAGAAGACCATGGGGGAAGAGAGGCGGGGGGGGGGGGGGGAATAGTTAGAAACAGAGAGGGAGGGAAGCAAACCATAAGACTCTTAAATATAGAGAACTGAAGGTTGATAGGGGGTGAGCAGGGGAGAGGGGAAAATGGGTGATGGGCATTGAGGAGGGCACTTGTTGGGATGAGCACTGGGTGTTGTATGTAAGCAATGAATCATGGGAATCTACCCCCCAAACCAAGAGCACATTGTATACAATGTATGTTAACCAACTTGACACAAATTATATATTTTTTTTATTAAATTTTTTTTTCAACGTTTATTTATTTTTGGGACAGAGAGAGACAGAGCATGAACAGGGGAGGGGCAGAGAGAGAGGGAGACACAGAATCGGAAACAGGCTCCAGGCTCCGAGCCATCAGCCCAAGCCTGACGCGGGGCTCGAACTCCCGGACCGCGAGATCGTGATCTGGCTGAAGTCGGACGCTTAACCGACTGCACCACCCAGGCGCCCCACAAATTATATTTTTAAAAATACATTTTTTAAAGTTTATTTATTTTGAGAGATAAAGCACCTGAGAGCTAGTTGGGGAAGGGCGGAGAGAGAGAATTTCAAACAGGCTCCACTGTCAGTGCAGAGCCCCATGTGGGACTCAGTCCCACCAACTGTGAGATCATAACATGGGTCAAAATCAAGAGTCAGAGGACGCTTAACCTTCTGAGCCACCCAGTTACTCCTGAAAATCCATTTTGGCTTGTCTAAAATTCACCAAAAAGGTCAATTCAAGACTGTTATACTCAACTATACTGCTATGCATAAGCAATGCGGGGCATCATCCAAGCAGAATGCTGTCCCTAAAATATATGTATCATAAAGCTTTGAAAATGAAATTCAGGAGCACCTGGGCAGCTCAGTTGGTTAAGTGTCTGACTTTGGCTCAGGTCATGATCTCATAGTTCATAAGTTCCAGCCCCAAATTGGGCTGTCTGCTGTCAGCACAGAGCCCACTTCAGATCCTCTGTCCTCCTCTCTCTCTCTCTGTCCCTCCCCTGCTCTCTCTCTCAAAAATAAATAAAAACATTAAAAGATGACATATTTAAAAAAAGGAAATGAAATTAAATTTAACAACTAAATTCTTGAGTGCTTACTATCTTCTTCCAAGAATAACTCTATGTTCTTAGTAAATAAAAAGGGATAAGCCACACTTTTATACATAAGAAGCCCAGTCTCATATAAGAAAATATGCATATATACTATTATTATACAAGGCAAACTATGATTCATAGTATAATTAAAGTTTTCAATTTACACATATAAATTATATGATATATATATATATATGTTCATTTATGATTCATATTTGAAGTTTAACATATTTCCAAGCCCAAAAGCACTCTTATAAAAAATAGTAAGGGAATTCTAGGTCTAGATTAAGCAATAATGCAATTTACATATCATTAATGGCAGTGTATAATTGAGTAATAAAATTCTGGGTCACTCTCATTTTTTGATATTTTGATGAATGTTTCCTCGAAAGTGAGAAAGTTCTATATGATAGGTCCTAGACTTTTTCTATTGGCTCATTGCCCAGACTGCTCAAAGATTTCAGGTAAAGTAGAAAATCTGGATGGAGACTGGGGTAAACATGAAATGTGTAATTTTGCATAGGATTGAGAAGCATAGAGGGAAACATTCTTACAAAGTGAAGTAGACTTCTGACAACCTGTTTGCTTTCTACAGAAAATGTCAAGTTTGGGCTAGTCAACAAGTCAACCACGACCTCATAGGATAAAAGCATAGATGAGAACAGCAGCTGTACCTGAATATGGTGCCATTTTCTTATTTAATTGTTTTTACATGGTCATGATTGAAATATAGTCACACATTCTCCCAGCATGACTGTTAGTAGAAATGCCTTTCATTTTTTAATTCTGTTATATAAGATAGTTCTAAATGTCTATTTCTTTCTCCACCATATGTTGGTATTGTGTCTACCACAGCAAAACTTACATGTTTGTGAGAAACTCTGGAATCCTTCTATATATGGTGGTAGCAGAAAAGACATTCCATTCTCATTGCTTTGTACATGGGAAATGCCATTTTTAGAATTTTTTTAAAGTATGCCAAGAAACTGTGCTGTTTGGACTGAGAAAGCTCAGTGGCATGTATCTGCCAACTCCTGCTACTTTTGTGAGGTCATTACTAAGCTATCTTTTGAAATGTTTATGCCAACAGCTTTTACATGATGATGATTAATAGGCTTTTCCTGAGAAGTAAATTTAATACAGCTACTTTTCCATTTGATTTAGAATAAATTACATCTATAAACATAAATTAGTATATTCTTTTAACCAAGTATATATGGTTTATTTGTTCTAGACATTGTATAAACATAGAATTCAGACAGACTTTGAAAAATCATCTAGTATAATGCCTTTATTCAATAAAGCAACTAGTATGACCACTGCACACATTAGTACTATCTAGATTAGGGATGATTCAGGGCCCTAGGGTAGAAGCCAAGGAACCAAAGTAATAGCGAAGCATTTGGGGAATTGTGAAGCCACTTTTTATCAGCCTGAATAGCTTGTACAGTTCACTATAGTTCCATATTTTATCAACTGGTACATACTAGTTGAATATCAGCCATGGTAATATCGAAACTAAGCATGGAAAGCCTTACTCTTTTCTGAGACTCTAATACAGATCTCTAATTGATCATGGCACCATTTCCTGCTGAGTCCAAATAAGGTCTCAAATCTTTCTCAGATCTTCAGGGCTTAACTATCAATCAAAGCAAGTTGTCTATTTTGAGGGGGAAAAAAAACAACAACAACAATGACTCTTTATCTGTGATCTGCAAGAATTTTAAAGAGATGAGAATTCAAAACTTTAATTCCAGCTATTCTTCAAGATCAGTATTATCTTCCATATAATACTCCAATTCTATCCTCAAGGAAAAACCTTACCTAATTCCATGGGCTCACATTGATATTCAAATATATCTTTCTCTGAAGTCTTACAGTATTTTCTGTGAATCACACATGTTAGTACTTGGTTACACAATAATTTCTATTACCTGCTAATTGTTTCATGTTTGGATGCCTTACTCCCTTTAGCAAAATGAGCAGCTACTATTTAATAAAAATATATGTAATAAAATATACATTTTATATATACAAATATATAATATATGGTTTGATATAATATAATATATTATATATATTATATTATTTCTATTTCTTATATTTACCATAGATGTATCTACATATTATATATTGCTTATATTTGCTGTTACTACATATCTACTTTAATAGTTACTGTTAACTACAGTACTACAGCTACATGTAGCTGTTACTACATACTACTTTAATAAATTATCATGAACTTAGTGGCTTAAAGCAACACAATTATATTATTTATAGTCATATAGGCTTGAAATCCAACATGGATTTCACTGGCCCAAATCAAGGTGTTGGCAGGGCAGATTCCTTTTTTTTTTAATTTTTATAAGTTTATTAATTTTGAGAGAGACAGAGACAGCATGAGGAGGGGAGGGGAGGAGAGAAAAGGAGGGTGAGAAACCTAAAAGGCACCACACTGCCAGCTCAGACCCTGATGTGGGGCCTGAACCCAGGAAACCATGAGATCATGACCTAAGCTGAAACCAAGAATCAGATGCTCAACCAACTGAGACACCCAGCCTCCTCCGCCCCCTCCTGGCAGATTCCTTTTTGGAAATTATAGCAGAGGTTTGTTTCTCTGCTTTTTCTAGCTTCTTGCTCTTATTAAAATATAGGCAACAGATAAATCACTCTACTATTAAAAAAAAAGGTTTCATTTTTTTTTCATTTTGATTTCATAGACACTATGTTTTTGTGAGAATGATAGGACTTACTGTAAACATGTTGACTTTATATTGCTTTAGCCAATGAATATGGAAAGCAGCAAAAGAGGTGAACACTGCAGGCTCATGAGGAACTGCTATTGGCAAATTTATGTAAAATCTCTGATTATTTCATATGATAACTAGATTTTTAAGATTATTCCCAATATTTTAAAAATAATTATTTAAAAATGCTTTGAATGTTTACTAAATATAAAAGCCATTTCAAAACAACCATACAATACTGTGTGCATATATATATAAGAGAGAAATAACATTCAGCCAGCAAATCAAACTTTGGAGTTTCTTTGGGTAACACATCACAGCTCTTGCATTCTCATTTTTGTGAATATTGTGTGAGAGGAGTATCAGTCTAAGTAGTATTTTACCATCACTTTGCACCTAAAAACAGTCTGTCAAATTGAAAACAAAAAACAAAAACAAAAAACAGTTAACCACAGCATAATTCTTTAGGAAGACTTAATAATAATTGTCATTTCCTTCAATATTTGTTAATTATATAAATAATTGGGCCACCTTAATTCAAGTTTTACCAGTGGACTTTCACTGGGAATTTTGGACATCCTAAATTGTTCACATGTTAAAACTTTGGTCTTCTTACTAAAATTAGGAATCATTGCAGACCTGGCCAATTGGACTGATTCATCCTCACTGAGAAATGTGTTATACATGGCTATGAATTGAGCACTGTGGACATGACTCGCTGAGTTTCTACTGTGTAATTAGAAAGACCAGCATGATACCCTCTTTCTATAATGCTCACTGAGACCCTATTAATTAATGTTCTTTTTTTTTTTTTTTTTTTGTCCTCCTTTCCTGGGTTCCATTGATTTTAAAATTTAAAAAAAAAAGAAAAAAAATAAGAGTTTTATAATTAAGCCAGCATTCATAAGAAAGTGGCACAGACACAGCATTACACATACTATTGATGACATTTTGGTTTTTCTACAATATCAGAGACCAGTTTGCTACAGCTTAGGCCATTAAATTGACCATTATGGGTATTTTTAACTAAGAGATAAACTTATGAGTACCTAATTTATTCCAGCACTTCATTCAGGACTCAATAATACCTTTATTAATTTAATCCATTTCAGAAATTGTGCCCTTCTTCCCTAGTTTATTCTGTCTCCTTGTTGTATTATACTGTATATGTCAATTTTTAAAAATACAAAGTAATTGATATTTACTGTATATTGCACTGCAAAAATAGCCAATGGATATATTTCACCTTTTCCTTGTTCTCTTGACTCTATCCTCAAACTGTTGCACACTAGATACAAAATGTGTATTTTCTTTCTGTGAAGCTAGGCAACATAGGAGTTTCATAGCATGCTACGCTTATGGTCATCCACTCTACAGGTAAAACCCACAGACATTACAGCCCCTGCTGCCATGCTGCAGATGTAAGGATTAAGTGTGTGTGAGAGTGTGGTTGGCAAACATATCTACCTTGTGATTTCCACAGTGAGGCAGCTGAGGTGCTTCCTGGTTAAAGTGTCACGAGAGTTTTGGTGTTTCCCAACGGCTTCCGGGCTTGAGGCACATGGGACAAAAGCTGTGTGGTGAACTTACTCAGGAGAGCCGTCACATGCATTCCTTACCATTATCCCAGCACCTAGAAATCATGGCTTTCCCCAAAGTCATTTGTTTATGATGCCAGCTCCCTCACAAATGCTCCCTCACAAATGCTATTATTCCTGAGTGTAAAAAATTGACAAATTTCCTCATCATAAGCCTGCTTGTCTTTCTGTTCTCTTTTCCTTGTTTTTTTTTTTTTTTTTTTTTTTTGGTTCTCTCCTATTTTAGCAATAATAACAACTACATTTATTGACTAACCCCCATGTGCCAAGCTTCAAGTTAAGCACTTTATGTGCATGATGATATTGAAGCAGCATCATAACTTCATAGTATACATTCTAGTGTCAACCCTCTGTTGTAGATGACAAAACTGAGGCTCAGAGAGGTTAAGCCACTTACTCCAGGTCTCACAGCTAGTAAGAGCTATATCAAGGACTCTGTGTTATAAGGAGTAATTATGTTACTTAAAGTGGACATTTTTTGATGATCAGTCTGGTGTGAACATGGAATAACACCATGGAGAGGCATAGGAAAATGAAAGAGATTTGTCCTAGAGCAGAAAAGTACCTGCATGCTGTGCAGGAGACCACACAGGAGGAGTACGATGGGAGTGGGGGCTCAGAGAAGCTGGCGGGAAACTGAGAGAGTGAAGATCTGTGGACAAGTACCTATACTGGGGGTCAGAGCGAAGTATACAAACAAAAGGGTGAGGGAATTTCACTGATGCATTTGAACACTAGGTCAGGGTCAGGGGAGGGCAAGAAGGGGAAGTGCGGCAGGGACCAACCTTACACTGCTGCACCTGGTCACTTAGGTGGGGTTCTCAGCCTATTTGTGAGGATGCTGAGGCATCAGGAAAATATTAAGTTTTAAACATGTACCATTTAAGCTCTAACCCAAATGTGTCCAATTCCCAAGTGTCTCCTTAAAACCCTAAACTTTCCTGCTCCTTATTAAATTTCACTGGTCACAGATCTTTATAGTTATTTTTAAAATATATCGGGACACCTGGGTGGCTCAGTCAGTTAAGCGTCTAACTTCAGCTCAGGTCATGATCTCATGTCTCATGGGTTTGAGCCTCGTGTTGGGCTCTGTGCGGACAGCTCAGAGCCTGGGGCCTGCTTCGGATCCTGTGTCTCTTTCTCCCCCTCTGTCCCCCCCCCCCCACTCATGTGCTCGCTCTCTCTCTCTCTCTCTCTCTCAAAAATAAGCGTGAAAAAATTTTAAAAATATATTAATATCTTCATTTCCATGATTTCTTGTCAGCTACTTCAGGTTAAATGATTCTAAAATCTTCAGGTGATATCTTTAAATACTGGTTGTTGTCTTACAATATGAATTTGAACTGATAAGTCATCACTAAATCTTTCCCAAATGACAAAAAATGTCTGATTGAACATGCACATTTTAGATAGCCTAAAATAGTTTTTAATCAAGAGAAAGGAAAGAAAGGTTTGTCTTTATTCATGGGAGAAATTTAAAGTGTTTCCAAATGTAAGTAACAAGGGTTATTAAAATAGCTCCCTCAGTTTTTACATCCAGTTTAGAATATGTAAATATGGATTTAAAAAGGCATTTTAACCAGGGTAACAAAATGTTCTTTGTGCATTATTGCACTCAAAGCAGAGAGCCCATTTTCCGTCAGGTATAATTTTATTACTATCACCCTTTTTCATTCTTAGTATCCCCCAAATTAAACCTTTTGTTTTCTCTCTTTCCTTTTCTTTCTTTTTTCTTTTCTTTTCTTTTCTTTTCTCTTTTCTTTTCTTTTTTCTTTTTTTCTTTTCTTTTCTTTTCTTTTCTTTTCTTTTCTTTTCCTTTCCTTTCCCTTCCTTCCTTCCTATCTATCTATCTATCTATCTATCATCTATCTATCTATTTAAATTTAAATCCAAGTTAGTTAAATATGGTGTAATAATGATTTCAGGAATAGAATTGAGTGATTCATCACTTACATATAACACCCAGTGCTCATCCCAACAAGTGTCTTCCTTAATGCCCCTCAACCCTTTACCCTTATCCCCCCACCCAAAACCCCACCAGCAACCCTGTTTGTTCTCTGTATTTAAGAGTCTCTTATGGTTTGTCTCCCTGTCTGTTTTTATATTGTTTTTGCTTCCCTTTCCTTATGTTCATCTGTTTTGTTTCTTCAATTCCCCATAAGAGTGAAATCACATGATATTTGTCTTGCTCTAACTTATTTCACTTAGCATAATACACTCTAGTTCCATCCATGTTGTTGCAAGTGGCAGGATCTCATTCGTTTTCATTGTCAGGTAGTATTCCATTATATATATACACCACAGCTTCTTTATCCATTCATCAGTTAATGGACATTTGGGCTTTTCCATAATTTGGTGATTGTCAATAGTGCTGCTTTGAACATTGGGGTGCTTATGCCCCTTTGAATCAGCATTTTCATATCCTTTGGATAAATACCTAGTAGTACAATTGCTGGGTCATAGGGAAGTTCTATTTTTAATTTTTTGAGGAACCTCCATACTGTTTTCCAGAGTGGCTGAACCAGTTTGCATTCCAACTAAAAGTGCAAAGCGTTCCTCTTTCTCAGCATCCTTGCCAACATCTCTTGTTGCCTGAGTTGTCAATTTTAGCCATTCTGACAGGTGTGAGATGGTAACTCATGGTTTTGATTTGTATTTCCCTGATGATGAGTGATGTTGAGCATCTCTTCCTGTGTCTGTTAGCCATCTGGATGTCTTCTTTGAAAAAGTGTCTATTCTTGTATTTTGCCTATTTCTTCACTGGATTATTTGTTTTCTGGGTGTTGAGTTTGGTATGTTCTTTATAGATTTTTGATACTAACCCTTTATATTGATAGTTAATTTGCAAATATCTTCTCCCATTCTGTTGGTTGCCTTTTAGTTTTGCTGATTGTTTCCTTTGCTGTGCAGAAGCTTTTTATTTTGATGAGGTCCCAGTAGTTCATTTTTGCTTTTGTTTCCCTTGCCTCCGGAGACGTGAGTAAGAAGTTGCTGCGGGCAAGATCAAAGAGGTTTTTGCCTGCTTTCTCCTAGAGGATTTTGATGGCTTCCTATCTTACATTGAGATCTTTCATCCATTTTGAGTTTATTTTTGTGTATGGCGTAAGAAAGTGGTCCAGGTTCATTCTTCTGCATGTCGCTGTCCAGTTTTCCAGTACCACTTGCAGAAGAGACTGTCTTTATTCCATTGGATATTCTTTCCTGCTTTGTCAAAGATTAGTTGGCCATACATTTGTGGGTCCATTTCTGGGTTCTCTATTCTGTTCCATTGATCTGAGTGTCTGTTCTTGTGCCAGTACCATACTGTCTTGATGGTTACAGCTTTGTAGTGTAGCTTGAAGTCTGGGATTATGATGCCTCCTGCTTTGGTTTTCTTTTTCAAGATTGTTTTGGCTATTCAGGGTCTTTTCTGGTTCCATACACATTTTAGGATTATTTGTTCTAGCTCTGTGAAGAATACTGGTGTTATTTTGATAGGGATTGCATTGAATATGTAGATTGCTTTGGGTGGTATCAACATTTTAACAATATTTGTTCTTCCTATCCAGGAGCGTGGAATCTTTTTCTTTTTCTTTCTTGTGTGTGTGTGTGTGTGTGTGTGTGTCGTCTTCAATTTCTTTTATAAGGTTTCTGTAGTTTTAAGCGTATAGATTTTTCTCCTCTTTGGTTAGATTTATTCCTAGGTATTTTATGGTTTTTTTGTGCAACTGTAAATGGGATCGATTCCTTGATTTCTCTTTCTGTCGCTTCATTGTTGGTGTATAGGAATGCAACCAATTCCTGTGCGTTGATTTTATATCCTGCAACTTTGCTGAATTCGTGAATCAATTCTAGCAGTTTTTTTGGTGGAATCTTTTGGGTTTTCCATATAGAGTATCATGTCATCTGCGAAGAGTGAAAGTTTGACCTCCTCCTGGCTTATTTGGATGCCTTTTATTTCTTTGTCTTGTCTGATTGCAGAGGCTAAGACTTCCAATACTATGTTGAATAACTGTGGTGAGAGTGGACATCCCTGTCTTGTTCCTGACCTTAGGGGGAAAGCTTTTTATCTTGATGAGGTTCCAGTAGTTCACTTCTGGTTCTCTTTCCTTTGCCTTCTCCCCATCAATGGTTTTGGGGAGCAGATTTCTTGTTAGTCCACTGCGAGTGTTTTCACTCTTTCTCTGTCTTTCTCTCCAGCTACTTTAGGGAGGACTGCTTTTCTTACATGATTGCAGTATAACACACTCTTCCCCTTTCCCTTTCTCTCTCTGTCTTCTCTCTGTGAAAACAGCTCCTTGCCCTCCGCCGCTTTTCTCTTCCCCAGTTCACCTCTCCCTACCATGTACCTGCTGTGTTCTGTGGCTCAGGTAATGCAAATTGTTGTGTTAATCCTTAGATCAATTTCCTAGGTGTTCAAAATGATTTGGTGCTGATCTAGCTGCGCTTCAGGGATGAGATAAGCTCAGGGTCTCCATGCTGCTCCATCATCTTTAATGTACTTTTGTTTCTGATTGAGTTAAAAACACAGAATATTAAATCTTGGGATAACATCAAGGTCATGAAACAAATCTCCTTTTTTTAGAGGTGAGAAAGGAAAGTCCCAATTCCACAATGATAAAATGTTTACATGTGCTTATGGTCACTCAGAATAATTTCTGGGGCTCCTTGTAGCTAAGTTATGTGTCATATGACTCCAGTCTTTGGAAGGGATGAAAACTGAAGTATATTATGATAGCTTCCAAAAACTTTCCCAAAGAGACAGCTGAAATGTCTCCTTTTCCCTCTTCTTTATTTTTTCCTATTTTACTACAGGAGCTTATAGGTCACTCACTTAGGCCAAAAGAATGAAGGTTGTATCTCAGAAAGAGAAGAGAAAAGGAAACAAACTTTACCTTACTTAAACTGCTGCTATTTTTCTGTAACTCACAGAGACACCTAATTCCAACTAGTATGCAACTGCATTGTCAGGAAGTAATCGTAAATCTCTTCATTGTATACTCTACCATATCTACATCTGTACACGGAAGAACATGGAAAAAAAGGAGATACATTATCCTCAAGCCAGTAAAATCTATGCCCTGTGAATAGATTAGTGAATTGGTGACAGTAAACAAGAATATCTACAGCTTCACAACTGAAGAGTTTTTTAATTTTATTTTTAACAATTCCTTTGAGCTATACTTTATGTCAAATCAATGCATATATTTAAAGTATACAGTTTAATAGGTCTTGACACATGTATACATAAGGGCTGGTTGTATACTTAAATCTAGAGAGAGGTGAGTGAGGCACTCATCTTGGATGCATTATTTAAGGGAGCACCAAAACACACATTTATCAAGATAAATAATATTTTAAAAAATCAGTTGACAATCTATGACCTATGGGCTATCCATTTTGTAAGTAACGTTGTATTGAAACCAGAACTTGGAGTAGGGTGAGTTGAGTGAGATAGGGTCCTGTAACTTCAGTTGGATCTTGTCTTCATTTAAAATTTTGATGTTTGTTTTTCACATTAAAAAATAATTTGAATTTTAAGAAATGTATTATTTATCTTGATTACTGAGTGTTTGCCGTCTCTCACACCCTCTTCTGATATCTTGCCAAGTATTAGGTGCAATCTAAGGAGAGTTTGCATTGCCTTAATAGAATGCTTACACTGGGAATCAGGTAGACCAGATGTTTCTGACTGATCTTAGAGGAAGGTCACACTGCACAATAGTGTGCTAAACATTTTCCAGGGATGGCATGCTATTTATCACCAGCAGAAATTGTTTTGTACTATGATGTGTTGTAATATGGTTTCATTCTTATGTTGATGTTTATTAGGACTCAAGCAGAAAATTTACTGGAATTTGTACAAAACCACACATAGCCAAATCATTAGTTAGAATTGCATCCTGGAGTTTTATAAAGTGTTAATTTTAAAATATGTTTGTGTAACAAGCATAAAACCAAGCTAAGTGAAGCAGATACAATGTAATCAGGAAATATCTGATTTAAGCTGCATATATAATAGACATAAATATGTATCAAAACCACACACAGATTTTCAGGCACTTCCTGACTTAGATTCATGAAGAATCATGTTTCTGAAATTCTTGGGCTGTTACTCATTTTAAAAAGAGTGTGTGTTGGAAAATGAGGGACATTAAGTTTGAATTACTGTTTTATATTAAGTGATATATTTGCTTTAAACATAATCATCTGAGAGTTAAACATTGATTTAAAGAGCTTAGTATCATGGGCTCTTCTGTTTCTGGAATAAATAGGGGCGTATTATGCTAACTGAAATAAATCAGACTCAGAAAGAAAAATACCATATGATTTCACTCATGTGGAATCTAAAAAACAAAACAAATGAATAAACAAACACACAAAAAGCAGAATCAGACCTATAAATAGAACAAACTGATAGTTGCCAGAGGAGAAGAGAGTGGGGGATGCAGGCAAAATGGGCAAAGGGAATGAGAGGTACAGGCTTCCAGTTATGGAATAAATAAGTCATGAGAATAAAAGCCATAGCATAAGGAACATAGTCAATGATATTGTAATAGGGTTGTATGCTGACAGGTAGTAGTCACACTTGTGGTGAGCATATCATAATGTACGGAGAAGTTGAACTATGTTGTACACCTGAAACTAATGAACATTGTGTGTCAACTATACTCAAAAAAATTAAATATAAGTAGTAAATGCTAGGTTACATATTATTATATTAAGGTTCATTTTCTTCAAAAATAAAGTTCAACAATCTTCAAAGATTGTTGAGAAGAATGTAAAGATGAGATTATTCCATTAATGTCTTATTTACTTGGAAAAATACATCAACTTTGCTTTATAGCTATAACCTGTGTAGTGAGCTCCTTTTTCATTATTTCACTTAATTTTTTCATTAATGTTTTTTAATAAATGAAAATGGGTGGTAGAGAGGGTGAATAATCAGTTATGTCGGTTCCAGGGTTTAGTCATTGGTCTCGTCTTTTTTCTACCCTTCCCTTCTCTCTTTCCCTACCTTTCTTCCTTCCCATTTCTACTATTTGGTAGAAGGAGGCATCCAAAACCAAGGATAGAAAATAGGACAAAAGACACTGTTGTAGCCTTGAGGTTGGTGTCATCTCGTTTAGTTTTCTTTTGCTATTTTTTTGCAGCAAGAATTAATTTGCCAATAATCATCACTGAATCTGTATTGGTAAGATATATGTCACATGTGATCAATACTATGCAACCTACAGAACAATGGGGGAACAAATACTATTGCACCAGCCAAAATGAATCACTGCTTAATGACAGGTGAGCTGGACTTCCTCCCTAATCCTATACATGCCCTGAGGAGAGCCATCCAAGGTTAGTGACCCAGCAGTCAGAGGGTAGAGAGATGCCTGGAGCAAACAGCACAACTGCCTTGCATATAGATATCTTTCGCCATATTGCTTTTCCTCTCTCTACTCCAGATTGGACCTTATACAGAAGGGTGGTTGTGGTGAAGCATCATCCTGGAAGCATTCTTTTTTTTTTTTTTTCAATATATGAAATTTATTGTCAAATTGGTTTCCATACAACACCCAGTGCTCATCCCAAAAGGTGCCCTCCTCAATACCCATCACCCACCCTCCCCTCCCTCCCACCCCCCATCAACCCTCAGTTTGTTCTCAGTTTTTAACAGTCTCCTATGCTTTGGCTCTCTCCCACTCTAACCTCTTTTTTTTTTTTTTTCCTTCCCCTCCCCCATGGGTTTCTGTTAAGTTTCTCATGATCCACATAAGAGTGAAACCATATGGTATCTGTCTTTCTCTGTATGGCTTATTTCACTTAGCATCACACTCTCCAGTTCCATCCACGTTGCTACAAAAGGCCATATTTCATTCTTCTCATTGCCACGTAGTATTCCATTGTGTATATAAACCACAATTTCTTTATCCATTCATCAGTTGATGGACATTTAGGCTCTACCTCTTGGTTGGCTCATTGCTCATCGAATTGTGTTTCTGTGTATTAATTGCATCTTACTCAGGTTATTTTTATTTCTCAAAGAAGGCTCTGCCCAGGCTATCCTTATCCCTTGAAGATTGAGATGAGTACAGATGAATACTCATAATAATTTGATAGTTTCTTCAGGACTCATGGGTCTCTGTAAAGGCAATGGCCCTGGCAAGGCAAAACAATATGAATACGTCTATAAATATCTCTTCTTTTAGGCAGAGAATATCTGAAATCTTGGAAGAGAGAGGCATAGTAACTGCCTTGTATTTATAATTCAGCCCACTGTGCTTTCACAAGTGATATCAATCTTAGCTAGTGTTTTATGATTCTAGACCTATCATCTGGTACTGGATCCAGAAAAAGAAGTAATATACATTCTCGTGTCTACTAACACTATGCTTTCTGTGCTTATCTTCCAGAACACTCATTCAGATTATACCTCCCAATATCTACCAATGAAACTGTGAACTCAAACAATAAGTGAAGTAAGTACAACAGCAGAAAAAAAAGTTAACATACAAAACCAATAGTCCGTGAATATACAACAATAATGAGAAGATATAATGGAAAAGAAAACCATATTTACAAAAGCTGCAAAATAAAAGATTTACCACTTATGAATAAACTTAAGAAATATATGAAACCTATATGAGGAAAACTTTAAAACCCTCATGAAAAACAAAAAGTAGCCCTCATCAAATGAAAAAAAAATCTGTTGTTCTAATTCAACATTATAAAGATGCCCTGCATAATTATCTGCTTTAGATAATTTATAATTTATAAATGTCTGATCTCAATAAAAATGCCACCAGGTTATTTTTTACCTAGAGCTAGACACGTTAACTCTACCATACATTTGGATAATAAAGATACAATATTTATTTATAAAATCCTGAAGCAGAAGACCAATTGCAGTTGGCTATATTTATAGTTATTTAAATGTACTACAATTTTCCCATACTTAAAGCAGTGTGATACTGACCCATTAATAAACAGAAGACTAAAGGAAAAGAATATCAAAGTTAGACATACACTCACATTACATGGAAATTTAGTATATGATAAATATGGAACTTTAGACAGTGTTAAAAAACTGTTGGGACAAATGATAGTCAGTGGGAAAAAGATTAAGCTTGAAACTCTACTTCACAGTGTTTAAAAAAATGAACTGCAAATAAACCAGAAAACTAATACAGATGCACTGGAAGAAAACATGCAAATGCCTTTATATTCTGGATATAAGGAATATCTTTGTATTATGCAAAATCAGAAGCAAAGGAAGAAAAGATAGGTAAATTCAACCACCTTTAAAAAAATACCTCTGCATGCCCTCTCCAACTCCAAACAACAACAAAAAAATTCAAAGGACAAATGATAAACTGGGAAGAAATATATGCAATACATGTCATAGAAAAGGACTAATATTATTAACAATAAACTTGAGAAAATTGATGCTAAAAAGGCTAAATATAAACGCTAGAAAAAGGGACAAAATACTCAAATAGATAATTTACAGAGATACAAAAGCCTAGAATACGTACAGTTGAACTCCTTGAAGTAAAGGGAGGACCTAAAATATTTTTAAAGGTAAAAATGGCCACAAATATTCTGAATTTTATAAAAATTACAAAACCACATATCCAAGAAGCACAATAAAGCCCAAGAAAGGCACAACACAAAGAAAACCACACCGAAGTCCATTATACAAATTTCTGAAAATTAACGATGAGGAGAAAACATAAAAGTAACCAGGGGATGGGCTGGGAGAGGGAGTACATTACACATTGTTATAGGAAGATTATGTACTCCCCCCCCCACCACCAAATTCATATGACAAAGATATAACCCCCAATGCCTAAGAATATGACTGTATTTGGAATTAGGGCCTTTAAAGAGGTAATTAAAATTAAATGAGGTCACATAGGTGGGCCCTAATGAAATCTGACTGGTGTCTTTGTAAGAAGAGGAAACTTGGACACAGAGAGACACCAAGGGCATGCACCTAGAGGAAAGACCATACAAGGACATAGCAAGAAGGTGGCCATCTGCAAGCCAAGGAGAGAGACCTCAAAAGAAATCAACCTGCCTACACCTTGATCTTGGAATTCTAACTTCTAGAACTATGAGAAATACATTACTTTTGTTTAAGTCACCCAGTCTGTGATATTTTGTTATGGCAGCTCTAGCAAACATAATACACACATTGTGAACAGAGAAACAAAGAAAGACTCCAGAACCAGCTCTTCATATTTACAAAGTATATAAAGGCACGTCTCAAACTTGTTGCTATTAATAGTATAGGACATTATGAGAAAATGGAAAAAGATGAAAACAAATCATTGCTGGACCTTTTGGTATAAAAGAGATTTTTTAATCTTGCAACTGTAACTTGCCAGTATTTCCCACAGTATGACCCTCAGAATATTAATTCTATAGATCCCCATTCAGCTCTTGTTCTTTGTGAATAACTATTTGGAAATCAGATGGATTGATCATGAGTGATTGTCAGGGCAGGATTTGAGCTCCCTATGTTGTTTAGAGTTAATACCATCAAATGGTATGAAAACATTACTTGATTTCTATGCTATTAACTTGCTTAATATTAACCAAGAATTTATTAAAGATTTGCAACAGAATGTGAATAGTTACATTTGTTTATCATCAGACTCTGGACCCCAGTTGAGTATGTAAAATATCTTAAAGTAGTTCTTGTGCTTGAGTATATGCATATTTTAAAGTGGCACAATGAAGGAATTCTTGATCATTTTCCATTCTCTTGCAGCTGTGCTTTACTTGTTAATTGATGCAAATCCAAAATATACCTCTTAATAAAAAAAAAATGCTGTCTAATGCTCAGAGAGAAGGGTGCCTATTAGTGGCTCAAAGAACAGTTTATATGTAATGGGCCAGAGATATAGTAAATGCTAAGTGGAAAAGTAAACCAGGTAATTACAGCCTTTAGAGATTGGGACTTCTTGAATCTGCATGTAGAACCTGGGTTTCAAACGTTTTAGATTGTACACAATCAACCAGGCTATATTATCCTTAAAAAATGAAATATGCTACATTACTGAAACTAATGGCATAAAGTTGGTGTCCATTGGTCAAAGACTACCTGTAACACAACTGTAGTCAAATGTGGGTTTATTAATGTTTGCTACAGCACAGGAGACATACCATGAGAACCATGGGGTGCCTCAGTAAGAAAGTAATAGGAAGGACTTTTTATAGTATTTGGGCTTATTATGGTAGGTGATTTAGGGGAGGATTCAGACAGTCAGGAAGAAGTAATTCTATGATTGGATATTATTTTTTTTTAACTTTCTAACATTTATTTAGAGAGAGAGAGCGCGCGCGCATGTGTGTGTTCATGAGCAGGGGAGGGGCAGAGAGACAGAGAGAGGGAGTGAGATAGAATCTCAAGCAGACTCCACGCTGTCAGCACAGAGCTGGATTCAGGGCTGGAACCCACAAACCATGAGATCATGACCTGAGCTGAAATCAAGAGTCTGACACTTAATGGACTGAGCCACCTCGGTGCCCCCCATATCACTGATATGTTAATGAATTTCATCTCAAAAGCCAAAAGAATGAGGCTAAAGCTGTAATTAGTTACACATTCAAAAAGTCACAGTCACTCATGTTAGCTGAGAAAGGGAGGGTATTTGGTCATTTTTAGGTTTTCACAGTGACCTAGTATATATCTGTGCTCAAACATGATTATAAACTGGTTTGGCTGTGTCTTGCTTTGCTGTGGTCACAGAGCGGACTTGTTGGATGTTGGTCATCTGTGGGATTATGTTCAACAGGAGAACATTGTGGCCTCATAAGTAGCAGGTCAGCTTTGGATAGCCTTTTGCCTTAGTCAGCTCAGGCTGTGGTAACAAAAACCTGTACACTGGTAGCTTATACATAAGAGATTTTTTTCATACTTCTTATGGCTTGAAGCTTGAGATCAGAGTGTCAGTGCTCAGGTGAGGGCCCTCGTCTGAGTTATAGACTGACAATTTAGTGTATCCTCACATGGCAGAGAGAGAGCTAGCTCTCGGACCTTCTCTTATAAGGGCTTTAATCTCATTCATGAGGGCTCCACCTTTATAACCTAGTTCCCTCCCACAGGCTCTATTTCCAAATACCATTATATTGGGATTAGGATTTTGTTGTTGTTGTTTTGTTTTATTTGAGAGAGAGACAGTGCAGGCACACACGGTGAGTGCATGAGTGGAGGTAGGGGCAGAGGGGGAGAGAGAGAGAATCTTAAGCAGGCTCCATGCTCAGCCCAGAGCATGATGAAGGGACTGATATCACCCACAACCTTCGGATCATGACCTGAGCCAAAATCAAGAGGTGGATGCTTAACCAACTAAGCCACCCAGGCAACCTGGGATTAGGATTTTAACATATGAATTTTGGAGGGACGCAAACATTCGGTCATTTGTACCTTCATTCAAAGGATAGAGTAGAACAGAAGTCCAAATAGGGATAACTACTATTTCCTTCTAAGAAAAATATACTGAAGTTTGCTGTTTCTCCAGCTCAAGTTACAGGAAAATAAATGTTCTCTTTCAAAGTGGGAAAAGAGCTGCCGTGATTTCAATTTAACCAAGTTCTCAATAGAAAAGACTGTTTTCTGTGGAATCCCTCCTCTTTTTTGTGAAACTACCTTTATAATCACTTTTTTCTACTCCTTAGACCAGGCAGTGTTCACAAACCATAAGATCATTGTCTAAGGAAAATAATGGATATAATAGAGGTCTTCTGAAACATGTAAAAATACTCCATCTCATTAAGGTACTGTGGACTCAGTAATGTAATACACTAATATTCCCAAATCTTAGTAGATTTTTTTTGTAGTTTAATTTTAAATCTCTAAAACCGTAAGAATGAAATCAGTTTTGTCACATACAGTGTGTTTTACAATGCCTTCTGCTCTTTGTATTAGTTTGATACAAGTTCATGAATCCATGTAGATCAAGGTTTTATTTAGTTTAAGGACCAGTTTTTTCTGTCAAAATTCCATTTTTTCAGGCTATTTGAAAAGTATTCTAAATATTTTTTTTAGTTTTTAAAACCTTTAGCTAGAAATTCAAGAATAATAAAAAAATAGGGGCACGTGGGTGGCTCAGTCAGTTATAAATCCAACTTCAGCTCAACTCATGATTTCACAGTTCGTGGGTTCAAGCCCCGCATAGGGCTCTGTGCTGACAGCTCGAAGCCTGGAGCCTGCTTCTGATTCTGTGTCTCCCTCTCTCTCTGCCCCTTCCCTACTCATGATGTCTGTCTGTCTGCCTCTCTCTCTCTCTCTCTCTCTCTTAAAAATACATAAAAACATTAAAAAAAAAAAGAATAATACAAAATGAAATGGTATTTTCCTGTATTTGGTTGAGCTGAATAGTGGACTGTTCTTCGTGACTTCAGATTACTTTTTTTAAGGGGCTCCTGGGTGGTTCAGTCAGTTAAGCATCCGATTTTGCTCAGGTCATGATCTTGTGGTTGTGGTTTGTGGGTTCAAGCCCTGCATCAGGCTCTGTGCTGACAGCTCAGAGCCTGGAATCTGCCTCGGATTCTATGTCTTCCTCTCTCTCTGCCCTTCCCCTGCTCATGCTCTGTCTGTCTCTCTGTCTCTCAAAAATAAATAAATATTAAAAAAAATTTAAGATTTTTTTTTAAGATTTCCTTCACCCCAACCCCTTTATTTTAACAACTTAAAAAAAAATTTTAATGTTCATTTTTGAGAAAAAGAGAGAGATATGAGTGGGGGAGGGTCAGAGAGAGAGACACACAGAATCTGATGCAGGCCCCAGGCTCTGAGCTGTCAGCACACAGCCTGACAAGGGGCTGGAAGACATGGGCTCCAATTCACAAACCGTGAGATTATGACCTGAGCTGAAGTCAGACACTTAACCGACTGAGCCATCCAGGAGCCTCTATTTTAACAACTTTTAAGCAAGGTTTCATTCAAGTTGGTCAACTCCATTGTAGTACACCAGAATACCTTGTTCTTCCACTGAAAATTTGTTTAGATATCCATCTCTGATACTAGTCCTCCAATCTAAAAAACAAAATATTCTTTGCCATTATTTATAAAAGTAATATAAATGGTTTCTTAGCAATAGTCTATTTCACAACATGATTTGGAAAACTCTGACTACTATCATGTAATCATTTCACTGTGTTAAAATTTTTCTTCTAATTATAGTTAATCTCTTTGCATGGTAGTAGGTAGAATTATTATCTGATTCATGCTAACCTAGTGGATTTACAGAGTCCAGATTCTGCAGATACAGAAAAATAATTTGTGTAAGGAAAATGAATTCTTCAGGTTCCTAGAGAGTCTGAGCTTTTTCTGAAACATTTCATTTTACTTTATGTTTGGTGTAATTTTTCACTTGATTATATAGTATTTTTCCCCCAATAGGAACACTAAATACTTAATAAAACTATTGAGTTTTAAGTTGCCCAAAGGGAGAGAGTATACCTAATATCTGCTAATTTGCTAGTGGTCTGAAAACAGAACTATTCACTCACTTGTATATCATCAAAATGAATCTTTTAAGTTTCTTATAGGTAGTTTGTGCTATTTCTATTTCTACACTTGCATTTAACAAATTCAGATGATTGTGTGTGAAATTCAGCTTTAGTGAGCTTCAAGTATTTTCCAGACTTGGGAGTAATTTTATCTCATTCTATTCATGATTAACTGTGGAAAGTTTACATTTGGATACTTTCCAGTTTTTCCTTAGAACCATAATAGAATGATACGATCTTGATCACTTGCAGCTGCAATTATAAAAACATGCTGAGCTACTAGAGTCACAGATGACACAATTTAAAAAAAATTAAGAACCCTAAAATTCATCATAATTTATAGATATAACAACAGACCCAAGGAGAGAGTAAGCCATTTCTATTAGGTTTTAGGATAGAATTTAGAATTTGATCTAATTATCTCAGTTAAATTATGTTGTTTATTGATACAATGATCTTCATTACCTTTGACCCATTCTGCTTGAACAGGCAAAAAACATTATCTTTAAGGATTACTTGAAATAATCAAGTAATTATTAATGAAAGATACATCTATAACATTAACATTACATTTTAACAATTAAAAGGATGTATTACAGGGACATAGTTTCTCATAAGTAATATTACCAGAGGCCAAAATGATAGTGGAAATAATGATATGCCGTACACACTGTAAAGGGCTTATGTAGTAAAATATAGACTGTAGTAATGAAAAAATAAAATATATCAGAAAATATGTATGGAATATCAGAGATAGTGAATGTTCACAACCACAAGAAAGGATATATAAAGGGTAAGTAGGAAAGATAAAGAAGGTGGACTGGCAGGAATCTACAAGTTAGTCCTTTGCTAGAGCAGAACAGACTTTATATGTGAGTGATGGGTCATTAAATTCTACTCCTGAAACCAATGCTACACTATATGTTAACTAACTTGAATTAAAAAAAAAAAAAAAAAAAAAAAGAAAAGATATCCTATCACTATCAGTTACTTGAAGTAGACGTCTATTAGCTATAGGCCGGCCAGTCTCTGATTTATATTTCTGGTGTAATAGGAAGGTGGCTTCCTACTTACACCATTCAGGTATAGCCTCCTCTGTACCTGGGGCTACTTAACCTTTACCTACAGGTTCAGTTCTAACCCAACCTATTAGATGATTTGAGTGCATGGGCATAAAAAATATAAAGATCCATGGATTCATAGCTTGACAATTCAGTGTCAAATGGACTATATTGCTTTATTGCTAGAACCTAGCTCATTTTGCATCCCAGTTCTGTTCAGTGTATCTCTTTGCCTTGCTCTTTGTGGCTTGGCTTAGCCTTGTAACCTTTGTTCACTGATTGGTTTTGGTCTTACTGTTCATGAAATTAGCTTTCAGCTAAAAGTAACAGAAAATCCAACTGACACTATTTAAGCAGTAATGGGGATTTATTTGTTCCTGTTACTGAAAGATTTCAGGATAATTTGAGTTTCAGGAATTGTGTGCTTCAGCAGCTTAAAGATACCATCAGGGACCTAGTTGCTTTGCCATCTTTTCTATCTTCCTTGTGTCAGCTTAATTCCAAGGCAAGTAATTTAGTTAGCTGCTGCAGTAGATAAATCTTGACTTCTTAGTGGCTTTACACAATAAAAATTAACTTTCTGCTCACATCATCATCTAATGTGAGTGTTTCTGGTTGAGCTGCCTTCTATATTGCCATTTGGGGACCCAGACTGCTCCGAATTTTGTGGTTCCACTTTTTTCCAAATCCTCGGGGTTCTCTACAGTCAGTCAGAAGAAAACATGGGGGAGGCATACTTACTTCTTATGACTTTTCTCAGAAGCAACACAAACACTTCAGTATATATTGCAGTGACCAGAATGTAGTCACGTGGATATGTGATATCCTTAAGTTAGAGGGTGTAGAAAATGTGTCATAGCTCCAGGGAGGAATAGGAAACAGATTTTGGTGATCATATAGCATTCTCTGCTAGAATCAATTTCCCAATGGAAAGAAAAAATTGGGTGTAGTACTTCTAGGGTTCACATTCTATATACTACATCATCCCAAACTGGGAGAGTAGACTGATTTCTGGCAACCAAGTGAATGAGAATGAGAAAACTCTTTCCCCAAATCCTCAGCATGCCTCCACTTGCCTCTTACTAGCACAGAGTCTTAAGTCAATTACTGAGATAGACACACTATGCTGGGAAAATGCCAGGTATTGCTTCATATTCATCAAGCAATGAAAAAAGAGATGGGACCACTTTAAGCTCCATCAATCCTATTTTAAGGACTGTGATTTTGAATTTGTTAGTATTTTCTATTATTCTTTATTTCATTTATTTCTGCCCTTGTCTTTATTTCCCACCCTCTTCTTTCCTTGAGTTCACTTTTTTATTCTATTTGCAACTTCTTCAGTTGAATATTTAGTGCATTAGTCTTTCTTAACTCCTGATAAAAGTATTTAAGCATGTCAGTATTCTTAAAAGTATGGCTTTAGCTGTTTCCTAAAAATACTAACTTCATGCATCTTTTTCTATAATGATAGTGTACCTATAGTAGTAGGCATACTACACCTACTTATCTATGTATCTATAATTTTTGCTTTATCAAGATTTAAATATCTTTACATTTCCTTTACAATTTTCTAGCTTTGCCAAAAACTACTAAGCAACATGCTATTTAGCTTAGAAACAAACAGGTTTTTCTTAGCTTTTCTTTTTTATTTCTAATATTACTTCATTTTGGTAAAACAAAAAGGTCTATAAAATATTGTCTCTCTGGAATTTATTTAAGCTTATTTTATGGCCTGATACATTATGTATTTTTTTTAATGCTCTATGTGTTCTAGGAAACAATCTGTATTTAATGTGTGTTGAGTAAAGCAGGGTAGACAGATCGATGACAGGTACAGATGCGTACTAACTCAAAATTTTTCATTATGTTCTTTAAATCTTTAATATCTATGTTTATTTTTGGCCCACCTATTCTGTCAGTTTCTGAGAAAGGTGTTCCAAAAACCAACAACTGTAATGTTGATTTATACCTGTCTTCCTGCTGTTTAGCTATTGCTTTGATATATTTAGAGTTCATATTATTACATGGGCATATGTTTACGATAGATATGTCGCCTTGTTCCATTATATCTTTTACAGGAACAATACCCTTATCATATCTTTTTCTACTAAAGTTTTTTTTTGTCAGATATTGGTACTGTTTCCCTAGATTTCTTTTTAGTTATATTTACCTGGTATATATCTTTCCATCCTTTTATTTTCACAATGTTTGGGTACTTTTAATTAGATTACTTGTACAGAACATATTAGTGGATTCTGTTTCTGAATCCAATCTGAAAGTCTCAATTACCATATAATGTTTTTGCTCATTATCAGGCAAAGTTTCTGATCACAGTTTCATCTGTAAGCTGTAGAGAGAAATAAATCCCAACTTTGAGGTCTGGAATGGGAACTAGTAAAAGAGCAAAAGCCTAGACAATCTGTATGTATTTCCATCACCGCAGCAGGGAATTTTCCCTCTGTGGTTATTATTCTATCAGAATCAACGTCAACAGTGTAGAATGTTGCTGCCAATTTCCATTAATAAAAAGCAGGCAATAATTAGGCAAAGATAACAGAGGGAGAATAAAAACAACATTTTATAAATATGTTTCTTAATATCTTTCTTACCTCCATCATCAGTGGCTTATGCCGTTTTAGCCATTCACCATCCAAATACAAACTAATTTAGGAATTACACTTTTACTATTGGATCTAAATATATATAAATAGACAACATAATTTAACTGAGATAATTAGATCCCATCCTAAATCCTATCTTAAAACCTAATAAAAATGGCTTACCCTCTCCTTGGGTCTGTTGTTATATCTATAAATTATGATTATAATATAAATTATAATTATGGATTCTATAGATCTAAATTTTAGATCTCCTTCTTTCAAAAATAAACAAACGTTAAAAGGTTTTTTTTTTTTTAAGTTGTTTCATTTTATACAATGGCATATCAGAAATATTCCACCACCCCTTTAGGTAATAATTTGGTCGATATATTGATTTCAATAAAATTTTAATTGTTTCTTCTCATCTTTACAGTATTAGCATTGAGTTATATGTCATCCATTGATGGATAGTATGATTCTATTACTTTTTTTCAAGATTTTTATGGCTTTCAATGTATTTTTCCTCAGAGATGAGTAGGATGGCTGATTACTCCTTAAAACTAAAGTGAATTTAAATAATATTTTACATCTGATAAAGTAAAAAGAGAAAATAGTCAAGGGAAGCACCCTGACTTAAGAAATTTTAAAATAGTTCCGGTATTTCTGAGACTTAACGTCATTGCTGAATGAATTAGTTAGCTGTTAGCTTTAAAAAAATATTTAATTATCCTAGGTTATTTAGAAAAGAATACCATTATGAGATTAAGAGATAGGCTAAAAATGCCTTGCTGAAGCTTCTTGATTTTTAAATCTAATACTATACATCTACTAAACTGTAGATGAAAAAGGAAATTTGATTCATGCAAAAAATTAATTGGTGTCTGTAAATGAGTTTGGGTTTAAACAATGTAAGATACAAGCCAAATGATAATCTCCATAATAATTATATATTTTTATATAAACAAACAAATTTTAAGGCTTTACTACTGAAAACTTTTAAAGATTTTAGGTATATAAAAGAGTAGCTCATATAAGACAACAACCTGAATATTTTCTATAGATGCTTGTTAGAAATCTACCATGGGAATAAGGATGAATAGTTGTTAAAGTCTTTTTATCCTTTTCTGTGTAATTAGGTTTGTGACACAAGCCACTTTTGGCAGTTTTTGGCCCTGAACCATGAATCTATCCTCAAATTTGCAATGACCAATAAGGATCAAATTGATGTGCACAAATCCAGGTTTTAGAGATGATGTATACTTCTGACATAAGAATTTATTCAAATCCTGGGAGATATTTCTAGTTGCATTTAGCTTCAAGCTGAGGTGAGGTGACCTCCCAGGAGACACCTATCCTTTGTAAAGGATGCTAGCCCAAATCCCTCTGACTGTTTAGCCACAAAGTTCTGCATTTTATTTCCAGCATATTTCCTTAATCTTAAAGTCAGTGTTACACAATATCTATAGTAGAATAAAAAATAAACTTTTTTTTTAATGTTTATTTATTTTTGAAAGAGACAGAGACAGAATATGAGTGGGTTAGGGGCAGAGAGAGAGGGAGACACAGAATCTGAAGCAGGCTCCAGTCTCTGAGCTGTCAGCACAGAGCCCGATGCAGGGCTCAAACTCACGAGCTGTGAGATCATGACCTGAGCCCAAGTTGGTTGCTCAACCGACTGAGCCACCCAGCACCCCTAAAAAAGAAACTTTATAAGAGAATTTCTCATAGAATATGCATCCAGTGTTATGGAACAAAGGATTTTTTATGGAGTTTTTGCTGGACTGTTTTGCTTTGTTTTGCTTTAATTTTCTAATGAAAACAGTTTGAATACCTAAGGAGATTACAAATATGAATTCACATATGAAATATTGCCATAATTTTAGGGATTCATGGACTCTCCTAAAACCTAAGGCTGGCCCAGGAATTCCAGGCAAGGATACTTCCTACTCAAGGAACTTTCAAATATACTGCTAATTTATCAGAGCTACACATGAATATTTTTAGTTCCCCATAATTTCCATTTGGTGAAAGTCATTAGCCTATATTCAGGTATTCTGTTTATTTCAGTAAGGATGCACTTAGGGACATTGCAATCAATCCTTTGCTCATCATCCTCTTCATAAATAGCCAGGGCAGTACTTTCTGATCTAAGGAGAAATCCAGTGTTGTGTTTCCTCTAAACAGTAGGTACTTATCTTTTGGAATCTGAGTTGTGTAATTATGATTTTCTCTGGGAGTTTTTATCAGCAGCCCACTATTATCAAATAGATAAGCCATAACAGCATTTATTTCGTGAATTTGCTTCATTGCTGACTTCATTTTACTTTGATTCTTGTTTTTCCTTTGTTATATTTTTCTCACTGCTTCTAAATTGAGTTATAGCACTGTATATTTAAACAATATACTAGATCTTTCCTAAAAATAAAAAAAAAATCATTTTTAACTAGAAGATGCTTTTGTACATTAAAGAAATTTGTTTTTAGTATTTACTTAATTTTGAGAGAGAGCACAAGCAGGGGAAGGGCAGAGAGGGAGGGAAACAGAATCTGAAGCAGGCTCCAACTCACTAATGGCAAGATCATGACCTGAGCTGAAGTCCGATGCTTAACCAGCTGAACCACCCAGGCACCCCAGAAGTTGCTTTTGTACAGTCAAGGAAAATAAGTCAACTGATTAATTTTTCTCACTAAATTTCAAATGTAGTACTGACGTGGTGGCAGAAAATATGTAGGCTTTAGCATCAGACAGATCTGAGTTCAAATACTGGCTCTACTGCTTTCAATAATCTTGACAGCTTTTTGCAATTTCTATGGAGCAACGGTTTCCTAACCTTTAAATGGAGAAAATAAATATTGTTTTTCATACTTCTTCCATATATCTTGCGTATATAAGATATATATTGTCAAGTTATTTTGACAACATAGGAGGAAGTTATTATTTACATCTTACAGTTGTAAATGTAAGTTGAAGCACAGAATGAGTAATACGCTTGCCCTAAATTAATACAGCTAGTAGATAGTACATCTTGAAATCCAGGTCCAATTAACTATAAAACCACATATACTCTTTCTTTTAAAGCATACAGAATTGTGAATACTAAACATGTAAAAATACATCCAGGGTAATAGAATATACATCAGAATTAATGAGTAAAACTGACAACTGAGAATTTTATGTCTTAAATTCAGAGACTCTCCAGCTATTAAGGCCACCTCCTTCCTGGTACAATTACCACCACCATTTCTTATTGATACAAAACAAATATTAAGAGCAAAAAAACCATAGAACATTTTATAAAAATAAGCCTTTCCATCTGTCCATCTTCCTTTTGAATAGGTGACATGTTTTTTCTTCTGAAAACCAGTGTGGGAGGCCCAAAGAAAATCCCTTATAAATAGTTCAGGGTACCTGTGAAATGAGCGACCTACATTTTGTTTTCTGGTTGCATATCTACTTAGCCATCAGATTTTCTGCTTCTTTGTTCTACAAATGCATGGGTGGAAATGTTAGAGATGAGGTTTTGCTGGGATTTTGAGAGAAGAAAGAAAGAAAAACAGTGTATCTCAGTGTCTGATCCCACAGGTGTCTCTAGTCTGAGAACTCACAAGAGACTAGATAATACATGGAGCCGTAGTTTTTTACAGGGGATTGTAAGAATATGGGTCAAATGTGTGTACTTTCCGGAGGAATGAAGTATGAAGCTGCTGGAAGGATGAAAGTGTGTGGCTTAATTTTGTGAGAGACTACCAATGCCCCTGTGAGTTGCATAGAAGTGAGCTTTTCACCTACAGGGTGAACAGATCAACATTAAGCCCACAGACAATAAGCAATTTGAGGAATTTGCACCGATTAAAGAGAGGACCATAGTTTTGTAATAGGAAGTCAAACAAGGAGACTGCCTTCCTACCCATTTACCCAACTCTAACTTTTATAGAAAGGCACAGAATAGAAAAAATGTGGGGCAGAGACTTGGAAACCAGAACATCCCTTCCCGCCCCCACCACACACACTTCTAAACCTCCAAGCTGCTAGAGTTTAACCTCCTGGGGATGGGTTGAGTAGGAAAACCATAGTGATTGTTTAATAATAGAAAATTCTTGAAAATAAATTGTGCATGTGGATTGAGATAAAGTCATGGGAGAGGATTTCAAGATTAATGTGTTCCCTAGAGATGTTCAGTGATTAACCTGTCAACTGTGGGTGGAAGTGTACAACACAGCACACTTGAGGCGGCTGTGGAAAAAAAAAATATATATATATATGTTCTTTATATATATATATATATATATATTCATGTTCTTAATTAGCCTTGATGCTACTCTAGTGTTTAGTTAGTTCCCTGGGACATAAAAGATGATGGTTTCTCCCAAACCACTGCCAATTCTCCAAGAGATTTTACAAATCAAAGTTTCAGGTGCAACTTTGTAAATTCAATATGTTCATTAAAAAATAGGTATCAGTAGTCTTCAGCATTTTTACTTATATGTATGGATCAAATAAATTCTCTTCAACAAATATATTTTGAGAGGTGCCTGGGTGGCTCAGTCCCTCGAGCATCTGACTTTGGCTCAGGTCATGATCTCACAGTTTGTGGGTTCGAGATCTGCGTTAGGCTATCTGCTGACAGCTTGCTTAGAGCCTGAAGCCTGCTTCAGATTCTGTGTCTCCTTCTCTCTCTCTCTGCCCCTCCCCCATTCATGCTCTGTCTCTGTCTCTCAAAAATAAATAAATGTTAAAAAAAAATTTTAAAAACCAAATATATTTTAAGAGTCAAGTATGTACACATGGCCCCATTTGATAGTCTTTAGAAAGTAAAGTAGCCTTAAACTCCAGGTGAGTTCCTTGGGTTTCAAAAAGTTTTAAGATTATGGCGGGGGTGGGGGGGGGTGAGTCTTGCTTTCTGCCACTATTACAATTAAATTCTGGCTAATTTAATTAATTAAGTAAGTTCAGATTTGAGATCTACCCATAAGTGTCCTAATACTTGACCACTAATAGAAGAGTACTCAATTTTTAAAGTTCTACTAAATGCCAACCAACATCCTTATAGAAATTAACTTTTAATTCTTACAACAACACAAAGGGTAGGGTTAAATGAGATGACAAATACTAAAATGAATTAGAGACTTAGAAAAGTTGATTTCTAAGAAAAGTTATTTAAGGTATAATTAGTAGTAATGATAGCAGTAATAGTAGTAATATAGTTGTGGCAATGTGTGGCTTGTCCACAATAACAAAGGTGCTAAGCTGCTAAATGTTCAAGGTTAGATACATAGTTCCTTGTCTCTCTTCAAAGCTTTTGTTCTTTTCTCCATATCATACATCTTCTCACAGAAACTGAAATGTCTGGTTGGTTCACCTTTCCTCACATCTTCCTTAAGCTTCTGCAACCAAGTCTACCTTTCATAACTAGCCAAAACCCTATTCTTATTTAATTCCAAGTTCCAATTAGGTCTCAAAACTCCCTTTGTTATTAAAAACAGCTCATCATTCTTCACCTACAAAATGTGATCTGCAGGTCAAGGTCTTGACTTGTTAAAAATTCATCTGGAGTGGCTTGCTGATGCTAGTTAAATGTCTTGCCTCCAAGGAATATGTTCTCTATTGGCTCTCAAGCATATACAAAGGCAGAGAAGGTTTAGTAAAATATTTTTCTCCATCCCAGACTGATCTCAAAGGACCATTTTTAAAAATAATCATTAATCCTTTGGTGAACTGATGCACAGCTGAGCCAGAGAAATAAAACTTGTTAGCATTTGATGATCTAAGGGGAGCTTAAGAACAGAAAAAATATTTTGTCTGCAAGATTAGAAAGCACCCAGTAATGTAAAAGTATTCCTATCACTGCTTCAAGCAACTTTAGGTTCTTAAATGCATCATAAATACATTTGTTTCTAGCTTTGGAACAGATCATACAATACCAGTAAGAACAAAGTACAGTGTTAAATTTTGCCAGACATTGACAAATCATTTTGTAGATGGACCCCAAAAAATCTCATTTGTAAATGAATAATTATACACCCAACTAGACAGTTCTGGGTAAAAATAATTACGCCTAAAGAAGAGTGCCTATTCTTTAACTTGTCAAGTTCCAATGCTATTTTATAATTGATCACATAGATAATAGATGTAATAAATGAAAGAGTCTTCTGTGTTTGGGAATTAAAGCTTGCCTAGTGTGTTTGAAATCCTTATAGTGCAAAAGGTAGGCCTTTTATATTTGCTTACTCAAGTAGGAAAAGTCTTATTCCAGGTAATGGAATGTTTTGCTTATGATGGAATATTTTGCATTCTCTCATGTATGCACTTTTTAAATAAAGAACTTTTAAAACCTAAAGTTTATACAAGCCTAAAAGTTGTTAAGTTAATATAAACGCTTTATTCTTAGATACTATATTTAAACATAAATGTAGAAGAGGGAGTTTTGAGTAAAGTACAAAAAGAAAATTAAATAGGCCTATTAGTTGTTGTATTATAAATAACTCATATGATTATGACTAATCATAGATTAGGTTTTAGACTTATTATTTTACCTTTGGTATTTTTCTGGTGGACCACTCTTTTAAGCATAGTTTTTGTTTGTTTTCTTTTTTGGGTTTTTTTTTTATTTTTATTTTTTTAGCTTGAGTGAAAACCAGGCACTTATGTGCATGCATGGTGTTAACTGTAGAAACTACTTTGCTCAATTTGGACAACCTGGAGACTGGGAAATGAAAAACAGAAAAATCACTGTTCTTTTGTGAATGTTCATGTAAATTTTCGAATGTAGATTATTATTATGAGATTAAATATTTGAGTGGTCAGAATACTAGGGAATACTAGGTCACCTCAGTCAACTGAGGTGACTGGGGATGAGAACATTCCTCAATAGCAGCCAAGAAAACAATAAAAACAAGTAGTAAATGTGTTTTCACTGTAAAAAATAAAGCAGAGAGTTCTTTCACTGATTCATTCAATCAAATGTGCAACCAATTTTATAACCACAATCCTACCAGCTGGAAATTAGTAAGAAATGAACAAAGTAATTATGAAAATGAAGAACTATTAAAATCTTAATGGATGACATCCTAGTAAGTGAAACAGCTCCCCAGAAATATTTCAGTCTGCTCTAAATCAATAAAATTATAGTTATTTGGCAATAATTCTGATAATTTCTTATTTTATGTTATATATTTTTTTCTCTTTTAATCTCCCAATTTTCAGGTTTTTTTTCTCTAGAGACAGAGTGCAAGCTACTAGAGCAGTAATAGTGACAAACTAAGATTGAAACACAGCAAGTGAACAAAAAATATTAGTTGATGGTGCTGCTGATAGGGAATATAAAGAAAGCTCTTAGCAAAATAATGATGAACATAGGTTTTTGTTTGTTTTATTTTAGAAATTAAAGTAAAAACCATTTAACCAAGAGTTGATGACTCCACATGTACCCAATGGTACATGTGGAGTGCTTTAAAATAGCCTGTGAGAAAGGGATTATTCTAAAGAAAAACTAGGCTGTGGTTAATACTATTTTCATGACTGTTTCAATGCCAAACATGTGTTATAATGCCCAGGTGGCATTTACTTGTGAAGAGCACTGTGCGGTTCATTCATGCATCCTTTCAATTAATACTTGTTGAGAGCCTGCTATATGCCAGTCACTGCAATACACAGTGAGCAAAACAAAGTCCTTTTCTCATGGGCTTTACAGTCCAGTGGAAGTTCACAAACTCAGAATAAATCTTAAGAAATACATAACATGTTCGAGGTGCCTGGGTGGCTCAGTCAGTTAAGTGTCTGACTCAGGTCTGATTTTGGCTCAGGTCATGATCTCACAGTTTGTGAGTTAGAGACCCACGTCTGGCTCTATGCTGACGGAGCAGAGCCTGCTTGGGATTCTCTCTCCCTCTCTCTGCTCCTACCCCCACTTGTGCTCTCTCTCTCTCTCTCTCACTCTCTCTCTCAAAAATAAACAAAATTTTAAAAATTTTTTTAAAAAGAAATACATAGCATGTCAGATAGTAGTAATAAGTGCAATCCAAAGCAAAATGAGGCGGGATAAATGATTAGAGATTGGTGGTAGTGATGGGGTGGTATTTTATATAGTCAGGGAAGATCTCTCTGATAAGATGACATTTGAGAAGAAATCAAAGGAAATGACTAAGGGAGCCAGTGGATATGTGGGGTAGGGATTGCACACAGAGGGGAAGAGAAGCAAAGATCCTGAAACAGCATACTTGGCCTGTTGGAGAAACCATGAGAAGTTCAGTGGGGCTGGGGTCAAGTGAGTGAGGAGACAGTACAGAAGGTGAGATAGAGCAGTGGGGGAGGGGTGGGCAGATCCAGGAGGAATGAATGTGGGCCTTTGCAAGGACCTTAGCTTTTACTATGCATGACACATTAAAAGGTAATCATTGGATGGTTTTGAACAGGAGAGTGAAGTCATCTACCACTTCTTAGGAGAATTGCTGTACTTACTGTGTTGAAAATAAACTACAATTGCACAAAGATTAAAGGGAGGTGAGGAGACTTGCCTCAGGGGCGGGAGGAAGATCACTTGTTCTACAGGGTGGTTGTAGCAGTGGAGGTGATAAGTGATAAGATACTGAATAGATTTTGAAGGGTGAGCTGACAGGATTTGCTGATAGATAAAATGTGGGATGTGAGAGAAGGAATCAAAGATGAGTCAGATTTTTTTGCCTCCAAATTGGAAGAAAGAAGTAGTCTTTCACTAAGAAAAGGAGTATTGGGCTTTAGGGGTAGAATTGGGGATCAGAATTCAGATTTGAGCTTATCAGGTTTGAGATGCTTTTTTAATATCTAAGAGGAAATGTTGAGTACACAGTGAGGTATACATTAGGAATTAAGCAGCAGTAATGGAGAAGACATTGTCAAATGGTTACTGGCTATTGGGAAGGCAAAAGACAAAAAAATAACTTAGAGATTTTCTTTATGAAAAGACCTCCATGGTTTGTAAGAGAAACTTGTATCAAAAATGTAAAAGTTAACCTCCAAAAATTATGAAGGTTAAGAATCTCTAAGAAGGTAAAAAAATGAAAATCCTATGTTGTGCCCTGAAATCATTAGTTTACTAGTTTCTCTAACTCCATATATATATATATAAAGTTTACATAAATGAATATAATGCTTTGTAAGTCAATGCACAAATCAAATTAAATCACCGTGTCAGAAATCATTTCCCTTTTTTTGGAACGTGTATAAGATTTTACCTGAACATTTTCACAAAGTGAAGAGAGCCAGTTTTACAAAGTAATCCAACTGAGGGCAATTGAAGGAAAATATTTTTCTTTTAAATATGAAAGAACCTAATGTTAGAACCACCACGATAGCCTGTCCAAAATTCTGTGAAGTAATATTTATAGAAGAGGGGATACCAATTTTTCCCTAAAAGAAGCATGGTAAAATAATTATGTGGATGTATCTGAGATTTCTTTGCTACTGAAAAGGAAGAGAAATTTAAGAAAGAAGTTTCAAGTTGCTGGCTCTCTGCACAAATAATCAAGTATGTCAGAAATGTCCAAGAACATGGAAATATGATCTTTTTTTAAATGAAGCATTCTTTTTGGAGATAGGGTTAGAAAATAGTTTTAAATGGATTAAGAATGAGGGTTAAATAAAGCTTTAACATGTAGAATAAATAACATAAATTCTCTGTTAAAATTATGAACAAGCCCTTCTCCTATAGCAACAAATGAAATCAAACATAAAAGAGACATCTCTGTTTCAATATGAATATTTTGTCTTGAACTGTCCAATGCAATTGCCAATACTTATTTAGCTACAAATACTGATGTAAGTAATTGTTAGTGTGTCTCTCATGTATGCTTGCATATATACATTCATCTTAGGCTGTATATAATTTACCTGTAGAGAAAGATTTAGAAAGCATGTTAGCACTAACTAGGAACAAATCCTTACTGTTGGGCAAAATATGTATCTCATCCTATGCACAAAGAAGCAAGCATCCCAACATGTTATATACATAATGACTCATTTTAAGCTCACTTTACATAAATATCAGTGGGTGCTTCTGGAATATAAACATAGACATCTGTTGAATCAGAAGAATATAAATCATTTGAATAACCCGGTGACATTTTGTTGTTTCCAAAAGTCTATGAGTTCCCACTATTTACCAGGCAGGAATAAACATATATTTATATATCTAGTAGCTGAATATATTTCATAAGTTCTTTGGAGACCTGTAAGAAAGTGCTGTTGAAAAATCTCTAAAAGTTCCAATTGTGAAAGACACATCCCCATCCTTTCCATCTTATCTTCATCAGGAGCTAATCCGAGCAAAGCTGTATAAGCAAGAATGCATTATGGTTTCCTGTAATTAGTACCTTATTCTGTCTCTATATTTGAGACATTTTTGCTAACTTGTAGCACATTCTGAATTCACTTTTCTGATCTCCTCTCTAATGGAGTAGCATCACTAGACTCATTCTAGATGGAAATGGTATTTTGTAGTTGCATCAGGTAAGGTAGAGAATCCTTTTCATGTGTAAACATTTTGGTGCATCCCCACAATGTTCTGCAATCTGCAGATTGGCAGGTGATACAAGTATGATGTATGGAACATAACTAGTTGGTAAATAATACCATTGAAAATTTTCAGGAAGACTGGACTTGAAGAGTTGGCTTCAAATTGAGGAAAATGCTTGTCTTTGCCAAATACTTTGATTGTGAAAAACAAAAAGGAAGGTGAGTGGGGGAACAGAACACAGGTATTTACTACCCCATTTTCTTCCATAATGAATCTTTTGTTGTAAGCATAATGATAAATTCAGCAAATTTTCCAATACTAAGTCCCCGATCCAGCCGTTTTAAGTGGTTCTGAACTATTTGAAGAAAGGGATGATGGAATGTTAACCTGATTACAAGAAATTATTCTTCTTGGAAAAGAAAAAGAAATTATTCTTCTGGGTCGACATCATTAAAAAGCATACTTGAAAGAAACATATCTTGGCTTCAATGACATCACGCAAGACAAAGGAAGAAACTTCTTTTAACATTTTCAAAAGGCTTCTCTCCTTGCAACCACAGATGGCTTGTATCAGGATAAAGAAATCATTCGCTGCATGTTATATGCTATCATCACAGGTCAACAACACAGTCTGTTTTCATTCTTTTCTTTTGCTTACTTTACCTCGGTAGTCTTTTAATCCTCCTAATTTTGAAAATCAAAACAAAATAACCCATGGAATTGTTTTGTTTTCCAATGAGTATCAGGAATGAAGAACTTTCCTGCTGACTGAAGTAAAAGTGAAGGGCATGGAGAGGTGTAGTGTTCAGTGGTTTCAGTGGCCAGAAGAAGCTTGGAGGAAGGTGGGGAAATGGAGCATCTGGCAGGGAGAGCTGAGTGGCCCAGAAGGACAATAGATACGCAGGGATACTCAGATGTGAAATAATCCCCCCAGTCCTGAGAAAACAATCAGTCTCTTTGAAGTTAAAACTATCACTCTTGGCACTGTTTGAAAACCTGGGCTTATCCTCTACCAATTGTCATCTGGCTTTTTAATGTTACAGAACAGAGCAGAGTTGTCCTTATATCTGATCTTTGCCCTGTTCACCTCTGTTTTTCCTCAATTCCTATTCGCAAGCTGAGCTCTCACATAGATGCTTTCCTTTCCCTTCCACTTTTAATTTGAAATCTATGAATAATGCAGAGTTAAATTTTTTTTTTTTTTAATATTTCTTTCCTTTTCAGAGAGAGAGACAGAGAGACAGAGCGTGAGCAGGGGAAGGGCAGAGAGAAAGGGAAACAGAATCCGAAGCAGGCTCCAGACTCTGAGCCATCATCACAGAGCCTGACGTGGGGCTTGAACTCACAAACCATGAGATCATGACCTGAGCCGAAGTCAGACGCTTAACCAATGGAGCCACTCAGGCGCCCCAATAGTGTATATTTTAAGGTATATAATTTATATCTTTCTCAGAAAGCAACTGAAGCAAAAGAAGCAGTGTCAATGGTTCCCATATGAACTATCACCTTGTAACTGGGCATAACAAATTTTGGGGGAAATATGGTAAAGCCAGTTTCTCCAAGGTGCATTTTTATCAACTATATCACCTGCGTGGAAGATATACTTAAGGGTTACCTTGGTTTTACAGTAATTTCTGTTTGCTGAATAAAACATCCACTTCTTCCACTTTTTTGAATGAAATCATGATTTTGATTGTGCTTGTACTAAGTGTTCTTATTTCCCTACTGCTGAATATAATACTATAAATATGAATAAAGAGAAAACATGATCCAAGGTTAACCTTTCATGTTTCCTTACCATAAACAAAAGTAAATGACATTAAACCCACACTAAATATGCAGATTTACCCAGAGCACTATCTGTTGAACACTTAGGATATTTCATGTACTGTGCCAAGTGCTTTAAATGGGCTATCTTATTTAATCCTCACATTGTCCACAAGAGAGAGATGTCCTTGCCTCCATTTCACAGGTGGGGAGACTGACACCCAGCAAAGTTAAAGAACTTGTCAAAAGTCAACCACTGGAAAGTAGTGGAACTGAGATTTGAATAAAGGTCTATTTCAGAATGTTTGCTCTCAACAGCTGCGTTTAATTATTTTCAACAAAGTAGTTGAGGAAATTCTAAATGTCACAAAATCCTACTAAGTTGTATAAAATGAAACAGTCAGAAGGAACAATCTTATCTGCCTGGCTTGATCTCTAGCTTCTACTTTAAAAAGGATTTTTTTCATTCATTTTGATATTTTACTGAATCTAAAACTACTTTCCAACTATAATAATGGAGATTTACTTATATGTAATCCTGTGTTGACCTTATATTATTCTTAGATTGGTAAAAATTCTCAATTTTTATTTACTATTCTAATCCTGACTTTGTTAGTCATCTCCATCCCAGATTGAAGACCATTAATTTGCCTTAATCTCAGAAGATGATCCCTACCTATCCATTCCTGAATATTTAAAAAATATATTTTATTTTTTAAATGTAACATATTTGAACAGATTTCAAATATATTTAAATAGCAAAAATGTATTTTTATCTTTTACGTTTTCCACAATTCAATTACACAAGAAATCCCTGATATACAAATTGATTTTGTTCTAAAAAGTTAATTTGTAGGTCAGTTAGACACTTGGAACAAGTAATTAATCCTTATAAACAAAGTTAAAAACAGAGTTTAGGTTCCCAGTCCAGTCATAAAACCTTAAAAATCCATAATGAAAGCTGAAGTACAGTACTTGTAATATTACCATAAGTTCCCAATCTTCAAAACAAGTCATTAGTGATTCAGAAAAGCTAACGTGGAGGAGAAAGATTCAATTTAACACAAATATTTAATAGAAACTCTCTATTTAAAATAATAAATAAAACATAAGGAAGCACCCTCTAAGAATATTTCAGGGTTTTTTTTTGTTGTTGTTGTGAAACGCTGATTAATATGAAACTCTGATTAGTATGATAAAATGGTTGAGTAAATAAATGTAGACCTCTGCTTCTGATATAACACCTCTGAGACAGATGGATCAGAGAGGAGCTCAAGAATTGAGAAATGAATTTAGTGAGAAGACTGCCCCCTATTCTCACCTCCTGGCAACCTATAACCAGTGTAATATGCATGCTCAGTTCCACAGTTGCTTTATATATCCTAATGGTCTCCACAGTGGAGTGTGCACTTCCCAGGAAGTATGCAAAGCAATCCATTGAGGTAAAAGAAGAAATTCTCATTATGTTTTATGTGCATGTATATTTGGATATAAGATAGAAAGGCATTAAGCTCTCTTGATATTTCATACTCAGTTAAACCTGGAATCCTCATCTGGTTCAGATACTTTTCTGCCATGTTTAGTGTTTGAGGGTACTGAGGGAACAGTGGGAGTTAACAGTGATGGTGTTTTTCTTCTCCTTGTTTTTTTTTTTTTTTTTTAAAGTAACTCTTTGTGGAGATAATGTAAAGTACACAAATCATAAGCATACAGATTGGCGAATTTTTACAGAGTGAACACACGCAGATTGATAATGGAATATCACCGGCAGGTCAGAAACCTCTTCAGGTGCCTTCTCATTCATCTTTCCCCTCCTTTAAAACACTAATTCTGACTTCGATTACCATAGCTTAGTTTTGCCTGCTTTTGAATTTTATACACATGGAATCATGCAGTCCATCTTCTTTGTGTCTAATTTCTTTTGCTCAACATTATGTTTGTGAGATTTCTTCCAAGTTATTCAAAAGACTTTGTTCACTTTAGTGACTGTGTATTACTCCATTGTATAAATATGTCATTTGTTTTCATGTATTGCAATTTATTAATTTATTGTAATGCTAATGGAAATTTATAATATTTCAATTTTGGGTTTTTTAGAATGATGCTGTTCTAAACACTTTTGTAAGTATCTTTTGGTGAATATATGTACACATTTCTGGTAAGTGTATATCAAGAGATAGGATTGCTGGTTTATAGGACATGTTCTTTTGTTTTCCAAAGTGATCGTTGCAACTTTCACTCCTGCCTGCAGATCATGAATTGCTTCATATTCTCAACAAAATCATTGTTATTTTCTTTTATTTTAGCCATTTTGATGGATATTCAGCAATATGTAACTGTGATTTTAAATTATATTTCTTTGATTACAAATGAAATTGATAATTTCTTCATATATGTGTTGACCATTTGGGAACCATTTTTTTTGAAACATCTTTTAGGTCTTTTTCCCATTTAGATTATCTTTTTTTCTCACTTTTTAATCATTCCTTATTTATTCTTGATATGAGGTCTTTGTCAGTCCTTTTTCAGATAAATATATTATAAATACCTTCTCCCACTCTGTGACTTGCCTTTTTCACTTTCTTACTGGAATCTTTTGATAAACAAGTTCTTAATATTAGTCAAGTCCAATTTATCAGTTTTTTCTTTTATGGTTAGTGCTTTTTGTGCGAATCTGTTTAATAAACTTTTGCCTATTTTCATGATGGTGAAGATACTCTCATGTTATCATCTAAAATATTTATGGTTTTATTTTCAGATTTATATCTACTTGAAATTAATTTTATATATGGTCATACTTTGTCTTTTTTCATGGGGCTATCTGGTAGACCCAGCATCATTGATTGAAAAGATCATTCATGTTCCCAAGGGATTTTCTTTTTTGTGGATTTGCTTTCACCATTTTGAGACAGATTACAGTTTACATGTTTCCAATAAAAAGAATTTATGGATTCATTTTTTTTTTTAATTTTTTTTTCAACGTTTATTTATTTTTGGGACAGAGAGAGACAGAGCATGAACGGGGGAGGGGCAGAGAGAGAGGGAGACACAGAATCTGAAACAGGCTCCAGGCTCTGAGCCATCAGCCCAGAGCCTGACGCGGGGCTCAAACTCACGGAGTGCGAGATCGTGACCTGGCTGAAGTCGGACGCTTAACCGACTGCGCCACCCAGGCGCCCCTGGATTCATTTTTTATTTTTATTATTTTTTTAAAAAAATTTTTTTTTTCAACGTTTATTTATTTTTTTGGGACAGAGAGAGACAGAGCATGAACGGGGGAGGGGCAGAGAGAGAGGGAGACACAGAATCGGAAACAGGCTCCAGGCTCTGAGCCATCAGCCCAGAGCCTGACGCGGGGCTCGAACTCACAGACCGCGAGATCGTGACCTGGCTAAAGTCGGACGCTTAACCGACTGCGCCACCCAGGCGCCCCCTGGATTCATTTTTTAAAGAGTAGGATAGGCAATATTTCATCCTAAGATGTAGATGATCAGGAAGATCTTTGGTATTTATAGAAGTTTACTATTTCATGTCAAAGGACTTAAAGACAAGCCAAATCGACTTATTTTACAAAAAAAGATGAGTTGCACATTTCTTTTACTTTTTCTTTCTTTCTTTCTTTCTTTCTTTCTTTCTTTCTTTCTTCTCTCTCTCTCTCTCTCTCTCTCTCTCTCTCTCTCTGTGTGTGTGTGTGTGTGTGTGAGTGAGAGAGAGAGAGAGAGAGAGAATCACTGACTAGCAGTGGTATACTCTAAGAAATTACTTTCAATTACAAACAGTAAAAACTTAAAATTTCCCTTCAAAATTAAGATGAATTTAAACAGAGCAGACTAAGCAAATGCTCTTCAAGCAAAAGTACAGAGATAGCAAATGGATATGCATATTAAGAAATACTTAACATTATATAATTTTTGCTATTAAAAATGTCAGAGATTTTAAAAATGTAAAAAACTTGGCAAGAGAATTTTCTTTTTTTTTTTTTTTAAATTTTTTTTTCAACGTTTATTTATTTTTGGGACAGATAGAGACAGAGCATGAACGGGGGAGGGGCAAAGAGAGAGGGAGACACAGAATCGGAAACAGGCTCCAGGCTCTGAGCCATCAGCCCAGAGCCCGACGCGGGGCTCAAACTCACGGACCGTGAGATCGTGACCTGGCTGAAGTCGGACGCTTAACCGACTGCGCCACCCAGGCGCCCCGGCAAGAGAATTTTCTAAGCTGTTTGAAAATCTTATAAATGAAGAATTTTAGTTAATTTTGAACATATTTATTACAAATACAAGAAATATGATGTCTATTCATTAATTCAAGGATAACTGATTAACATTAGGAAATATAAAACTTGCTACCTGAATTTCAGCAAAAGCCTTTGCATAATGGATGGATTGGAGCAAAAAATAAGTATAATTATTTAGCAAGTTCAGCCAGAACTTATATATCTTTGGGAGATATCTTTATTATCTATTAAAGGCAAGTTTCAAAATAAACTAAACTCAACCAGATCTTCTAATCTTTAAAGGACAAAATGTGAAATCAAGTTTTAAAAAATAAAGTGGCATTCAATCACATTGTTCTAAAAATGTCATCAATATAGTTTCTTAATGAAAATGTATTAGTTATCTATTGATACACAGCAAATTACCACAATTTTAATGGCTTCAAACAACACTCATGTGTTAGCATTCAGTTGTGTAGGTCAGAAGTCCAGCACAGTGTGGCTGAGTTCTTCACTCAGAGTATCACAAGGCTGATATCAAGATGTTGGCAGAATTGAGTTCTCACCTGGAGACTGAGGAAAAATTGCTTCCAATTTCATTTTCTTGGAGGTGGGGGTTATTGGATGGAGGTCCTCATCTTCTTGTTTTCTGTCAGTTGGGGTTCTCACTCCAGAGTCAGCCTTCATTCCTTGTTATGTGGCCTCATCCATCTAGAAGTTGATAATGATACAAAAAATTCTTCTCATGCTTTGATTCTTTCTGACTTCCTCTTTCACCAGCCCTCAGCTTTTAAAGGAATCATATGATTATATCAGGTCCATGCAAATAATCTGCCTATTATCTGTCAGCTGATTTTGGGTCTTAATACATTTGCAAAATCCCTTCCCAGCAATATTTCAATTAGTGTTTGTTTGAATGCAATAAATGGAAGCCACTGGTACCTACACCAGGGGGCTAAGAATTTAGGGGGCTTAGAATTCTGCCTACCACAGGGACAAAAATGTTACATGAATATCTTGATTATTACAGAATAGTGATTTTGCTGTATGTAAGACAAGAAATAAATTTTATGGGAAAAACATAACATCACTTACAAATTATTAACATTTCATTTATTACTCAAACATTGCTGTCTCATCAATAGAACAACAGTGAGAAATAATAATTGATTTAGTTATCTTTGATTTTTTTTGTGTGCCAACTTTCAGTAACATAAAAGCAAGGATTTTATTGGTGCCTAGGTGGCTCAGTCAGTTAAGCATCCAACTTTGGCTCAGGTCATGACCTCGCGGTTTACGAGTTTGAGCTTCTTGTCAGGCTCTGTGCTGACAGCTTAGAGCCTGGAACCTGCTTCAGATTCTGTCTCCCTCTCTCTGCCCCTCCCCCACTCATGCTCTGTCTCTCTCTCTCTCTCTCTCTCTCTATCTCAAAAATAACTAAACATTAAAAAAAAACAAGGATTTTACACATATTTTAATTTTTTAATTAAGAAGATATATTTATCTAGAGGGAAATATTTGTATTAATAGTTTATTATTCTAATGTATAACTTTTACATGTTTAAATATATTGTATATGAGATGGCCTTATATACACAGTATATGGTATATAAGGATGAGCCTACTCTTTTCCCAGTTAATAAGTCTTTCTTTTTTTTTGTTGTTAGGCTTAAGTGATTCAGGTGCTTACTAATATTTGCATGTATGGGACTGTCATAGAGGACCAAGACAATTTGTTCATCAGTATTCCTTGATTCCCCTAGCTACTCACAGGGTTTTTGGGCCTGCCAAATCACAGATAAGGTATATAAGGAACAATCCTATAGCAACTCCTAGTCACTGTCTTCTGTTATACCACTGAACATCCCTATTCTGGACTGCAGAATAAATAAAATGCTCCTGAAGCAAACTAGTTTTCCAACTGATTTGATTTCCCACCCTTATGTTTAACAATCCCAGTGCTCCCATGGTTTAGATGATATGTGCAAGGTCTTTGTAAAAGGACAATTTAGTTAAAATAATTTCTACACTTATTGTACTGATCATTTTAGCCTTCTGAGAAGATTTCCTATGATGAAAAAGAAAAGTTTCTTTTTTTTAATTTTTTTTGATGTTTATTTATTTTTGAGAGAGAGACAGAATGTGAGTGGGTTGGGGCAGAGAGAGAGGGAGGCACAGAATCTGAAGAAGGCTGCAGACTCCGAGCTGTCAGCACAGAACCTGACGCGGGGCTCGAACTCACAAGCTGTGAGATCATGACCTGAGCCGAAGTCGGATGTTCAACCGACTGAGCCACCCAGACGCCCCAAGAAGTTTCTTTTGCCCACTAACGTTCTATTGGTAGTATCTCAAGCATTGTCATGAAGTGATGTGAATATATAAGGCAGTGAGAGGTAATTTGAGGCAGTGTTTCTGCCACAAATTTGCCTGAGGTAGCTTCCCTAAGCTAATTTTTTCTTCCCCAATAATCTATCAGCAGGAACAACAATTGGGATTTGTATGGATGGGTTCCTTATATGTTCTTGACCACATATAAGGAACTCATTCATACAACATCAAATCTTAACTGCTCAGTATTCAAGGTGAATGCAACATGACATATATTCAATGATAGTCCTAGGATCTTTATGTGAGACACTGAAGTTGTGGTTTTGGGCCAACCAGACTTCTGAAAATAATTAATGTAACATAAGATGACTAATGAGGAAACACACATGGAGGCCAAGGACTGGATCAGGGACACATGGTCACTGGAAAGTTCAATAGCTTGGCCGCTGCCTTCAAGACATACTGATAGTTCAAATTAGTGATTCTCAGATGGCATTGTTTTCCAATCTTGTTGGAAAACCTGGTTGCTGAGTACTTTAGGCACAAATAATCCACAGCTAAACCTCTGATGTATTTCTTTTTTTCAGCAGCTCCCTAGAATCTTGCAAAATTTTGGTTGTGTTTTATTTACTCTAGGACTCCAACTAGAGTTAGAGCTCAAACTAGAATCTGTACATCCACTGCTCATTACATTAGTGATAATGCCTCAACTCGATTAACAGAGTTCTCATCTCCAAATAGAGTATTTCTTACTTGGTTGTACTAAGTTTTCCTATTTAACTAAATCACATCTCTGAATGAAGGTAATTTCTAATCTTGATTGCATATTCAAAATGTAATTACCTGGGGAAGAGGAAGGAAATAATACAGACAAAGACCTTATATTTGTCCTAATGATGACATGGTGAGAAGCTGGGAGCTATTTAAATTTGATACCCATTGTGAATTAGAAGAGGACTGAAGGTTAGTACACGGATCTCTAATTCATGGAACTATTTGATGCTTCCATGAGCAAGTATAGATATCTATGCACTCCTGTTCCTTAGAAGGCGATGGGGATGTACTCTTGTTATAACTGTGTTTTATTTCCCAAATTGGACATTATCATTCCCAAAGACTCTGTGAATCCAAGAAAAATATACCACATAAGCATGTACAACATATGTAAAGAATAAACAAGTGGATTTCCTTTTCTCAGGAGCACGGTCATAACCTGGCTATACATGAGGACTGAATGAACTCAGAAGGCATTTAAACTTTATTGTGTCTTAAGTCCAAGAAAGAAAATGAGGAAAAAATGTGTTTATATTACTAAACTGTTTTCCATTTTAGCTAGCCAGAATACTGGGATATGCCATTCCCAAATGTTGCAATAATGGCTTACATTTTAATGTGTACCTGGACAATGTAAAAGAAAAGGGAAAAAAGGAAAATCGTACTATACACTAGCACTATTCAACAGAATTTCCTGAGATGTTGGAAATGTTCTAAATCTGCACTGTTAAATATGTTAGCCCCTGGTCAAATGCAGCTGTTGAAAATTTGAAATATGGCTCATGTGACTAAGGAACATTTTAATTTTATTTAATCATAATTAATTTAAATTTATATTCAAATAACCATATATGGTTAATGGCTGCCATATTAGACAGTTAGTACAGCAATAGACACAAAAATAACAGGTTCAGTTCCAAATAGAGACATACTCAAAGATACCAAGAATTTCAAACTCTTATTCTATTTTCTAATTCCTGGGAGAGAACTAATCCTAGTGTTGCAATTTTAGTACGGTCCTTCAATTTATTCTAGTTAATGATTAATAATACCTAGACTGCACTTCTCTAATAGATTGTAAAAGCTCCCAGAGAGAAATAATATGATCTCAAAATGTAACTCTAATGTACTGTAACCTACCTTAGACATTTAAATATTTATTACAACAATTTGCTTAGGAAGAGCACAATGAATGCCTTTAACAGATAAGGATAATTTAGACCAGCAAAATATCTAAATGTGCATATTATAAAAATAGGGCAATGATTTAGAGCACAGCCTGCATATTCTTTTTTTTTTTTTTTTTTTTTTTTTTTTTAAATTTTTTTTTTCAACGTTTATTTATTTTTGGGACAGAGAGAGACAGAGCATGAACGGGGGAGGGGCAGAGAGAGAGGGAGACACAGAATCGGAAACAGGCTCCAGGCTCTGAGCCATCAGCCCAGAGCCTGACGCGGGGCTCGAACTCCCGGACCGCGAGATCGTGACCTGGCTGAAGTCGGACGCTCAACCGACTGCGCCACCCAGGCGCCCCATAGAGCACAGCCTGCATATTCTTTATGAAGTCCTTGTGTGTGTGTGTGTGTGTGTGTGTGTGTGTGTGTGTACATGCATGTGTGTGGTTAACTGTGTAAATCTCAAGCAGTAGACACTTTCCAGAGTACCCCAGATTGTTGTCTTTTGTCTAGTTTTTGGTAAAGCTATATGACTGTAAAGTGGCCACTAAAAAAAAGGGGGAGCTTTACAACAACCTCAGACTTCTGAAGTAATCTTGAACAAATCAGTAAAACACTTAAGTGAAGTTAATAAAATAAAGTGTGGTCATAAAGTCTATTTATTATAGCTCAGATTATAACATGTAACCTCATCTATAAGGGTCATCTTTATATGGTATAGTTGTCAGTAAAAAGGGTATATTTCATGTATTTCCTGAGTTAAAACAAGCAGCAATTGCTTCTCCACATAGCCTTTTGTTCCTTACCACTCTCAGCATGGCCTAGGGCCACCACTCACTTTCCTATAATTGCCCCCAGAACACTAGTGCCACTATCCTCCTTTTATCATACTGCAGTTGTCATATAGGGAAAGTCCCACTTATCTTTACTGCCCTCCCATAATTTCTCATAACTCTACCAAGAACAACAGGTTACAGATTCACTGAAGGTTTTATGATAACCAGAGGGAATTGTAATCTGGAATAATGATATGGGGATGGACAAGAAACCTAAGACCGGATGCTGATGTTCAAGATAAAGCTTTATAACCTCTAAAAGATCCTGCATGGGGTGACTATCTTGTTAGTCCTATTTCCATGTCAAGTACAGTCCTCATCTCATCCTCTCAGAGAGTGGCTCCTTTAAACCTTCACCCCTAAACTCAGGACTTGCCTCATATATAAAGTCTGTTTTCTTCCCAAAATAGGGAACCCCCATGTTGTAATCTCCCACAAGGTCACATCTTTCCCCCAAATCCAAGATACTCAGAATAGTCCAGGATGGGTTTTTTAGGCCAAATCAGAGTCTCTCTGGCCTGGCTGACCATCCTTGGGGTGTATCCAGTTCTTTCATTGGGTTTTCTTCTCCCACTAGTTTCTCGGGTGAAAACGAATAAAGCAGATCTCTGTATTTGACAATATTTTTATGATAATTCTATGGCTTGGTTTTCTGAAATCTTGTAATCCTCAAGTCCATTCAAATTTACAGCAGGAAAGTAGAAAAAAGCCATGGGCTAACAAAGAAATAAAAAGTCTGATAGTAATAACTGGTGCCAGGTCATAAGAGAAAATGACATAGGAGCAATTAGAACAACATAGATTTCTGGTAGAAATTTTGGTAAAAAGGCAAGATATGCCTTACACATAGTATTAAGTCAAGGAAGGGGTAGGAGGAGAAGAAATGGTTCCATACTGTAGTCCACAAATGTAAAATGATTGTCCCAAGTTATCAAGTAAAGGCTCAATACATTTAATATATTGTCTTTATTAAGGCAAGGAAGGATATAATAAACTTTATGAGGATATAGGCACACACATACACACACACATATTCTTACCTATTACCTAAATTATGCATAATTTGGTTGTTTCTTTTTTTAATGTACATTTAAGTTGATTTTAATATTTTATAGTATTTAACTTTTAATTTTGAAATAATATCAGATTAATCAAATTTACAAATCTTCCATAAATTTTAGCATCTTACACAACCATAGTACAATAATCATAATTAGGAAATTAAATCAATATAATACCAACAACCCATCAAGAAATTTCACTCAAATGTTTCCAAATTGAATTTGAATTTGGATTTGGATTAGTGGAATTCCACAAATGCCCTTTTTACTGATTCATACATAAATCTGAAATCACTCACTGTATTTAGTTGTCATGTATAAATTTGGTTTCTAAATTAATTTATGTGATTACTTCACAATATTATCCTAGTAACTTCTGAACTCAAAGCGTTTTTTTCTTCTGTGGTTCATGCCGACATTTAATTGTGGTGTATAACAAATGACAGTAAGATTCACTTGTTTTTCTTGAAATATGTTTATTAAGTTACTATTTAGTAATTACTAAACATTTACTTAAATAATAAAATTACTAAATTACTATTGGTAATTTGTACATTTTTGCTAGTTTAATATATTTCTATCAAGTTGGTTTTACTTTAATTCTGTAGTGGAGTCCTCCAGTTCTGAACTTCAGTGGCATAACAAACCTGTCCTATTGCCTGTCATTCTCTCAGCATGCTGTAAATTAGACACATAATTGAAATGAAAATCAGCTATTGGCTGTAAAGTATTCTGCTGGGTCAAGAAGCAGACTACTAGCTATCTTCATCTTGTCACTAATTACCTGACGTGGAAATTATTTAGCTTTCCCGTACCGCAGTCTCTTCAACTGAAAGAACAGGAAATTTTTCTCCCTTAATTTCAATGCTGATGTGAAAATGTATATGAAAGAACTGTATTTGAAACTGACAAAAAACAGATCATTAAAAAAATTATTTTCAATGATCACAGGATAGTTCTTACCTAAAGAAAAAATAAGTCTTCTCCATGCTTATCCTATCCAATTTTTTCTCATAATAGAAATAGGTCAAAATGGCTTCAGAATCCCAATTGGTGACTTGGAACTTATTCTTTAATTGCAAAATTGGAGCAACTGATATGGCAGTAGATTATCTAGATTGTCTAATCCACATGAACTTCTAATGGAAAAGAATTGCCCACATTCACTAGACAGTGAATTTTCCCTGATGCTTTCTTTTTTGTATGTGCTTAAAGTGAGGCACAGTAAACTCTTGGAGGACAGGAAATTATTATTTGATGATAATTACGTCACTTATATAATAATAAATTCAACAATTTTTATTGAGAGCCACATATTTCTAAATGCTGTGAGGGTTACTATTATGAATGAAGAAAGACATATTGATGTAAAACTTATAATCGAAAAATGTAAAATGGCAAAATGGGATGAGTTATTAATTCTACTTGAGAGTATTAAAGAAGACTTTACATTTGAAGCAATAAGAGATCTGAGTCTTGAAGACTGAGTTGGATTTTTAAAGAACAATGAATAGAGGGTTTCTACTTATACATAACAGAAGTATATAGAACTACATAGAATATAGATTATGTATTCTAGTTGCATACATATGTAATACTGTATATATTCTAATACTGTATAGAATATGTATAATATATTCTATATATTCTGGTTATACATGTTTGTATTTATATGTATATACATATATACATATATATATAAGTGAAATAAATAGCATGTTTGTGGACTCATAAGAGATTCAGTGGGCTTGGAAATTCAGCAGACTTATGAAGAAAAGTTGTGGGAGACAGAATGGAAAGATGGACTGAAGGAGAAGATGAATTTGTAGAAGTATTCTTCTGAATGCCATATTTATTTTGGATTTTATTTTATGAGAACTATCGTCACCTCTTGATTGTGAGAGCAAGATTTGTGTGTGCAAAGCAGTTTATATTTTAGGAATGCAGTCAGTGCCTGACTGGGTGAGGCTAGAGAGAAGTACAATCATCTGTGAGGAGATAGAGACTAAACTGATTGCTCCTGGATAATAGGGTAAGGTGAAGATATGATTAAAGGTGTTACAGGAAAATGATCAGTAGAACTTGTTGGCATATTGTACATAAGGTAAAAGAGAAAAAATAATCAAAGATGGCTCTGATGCCTGATAGATTAGATAGCTGAGGTAAGTGGCGATGTCATTTAGTGGTATGAAAAATCCAGAGGGAAGAACACATTGGCAAGTGTTTTTGTGCTGTGTTCAAGTATATCTATCTAACATGAAGTTTGACTTTTTAAAAGTGAAGTTGTTCTGGCTGTTGGCAAAAATTCATGTTGTGTCTCTGTGTTTGGGTTTCTGGAGAATGGTAGTGATACACGTTTTCAGAAAAAAAGTTCAGGGTGTCAAATGCATCATAAATACTGAGTTCATGAATTTATTTATAAGATGATAGCAGGAGATAGGCTGGAAACTTTTTCCTAGGCAATGATTTTTGAATTTCTACCTTTGAGTCATATCCTCTAAGTTCATATTTCTCAAAGCTTGGCCACTAGGGCAGCAAACACTGGCAATGTGGAACTTATTCAAGATACAACATCTTAGACCCCACCCATTACTATTAAGTCAGAAATGCTGGGCATCTGGAGGCCAGAATCTGTTTTAAGAATCCCACCACGTGATTTTGATTCACACTAAAGGATTTGAACCTTGGTTTCACATTGGGACCATCTGGGGATCTTTAAAATGTTCTGATGCCTTGGACCACCTTTAGTGATTCTGATATAGTCAGATGTAAGGCCTGGGCAAAGGGCTGGAGATTTTGAAAGTCTCTCAGGTGATTCTACTGTGCAGCTTGGGCTAAAATCTATATTTTTAAAGAGTAACAATAAAGAAATACCAAGAGGAATGTTTCTCAGACTTTAAAAGTGCAAACCAATAATCTTCAAAATGCAGAATCTAATACAGTGGGTCTGAGTGCAGCCTGTAAGTACATTTCTAGTCAGCTTTTCTGTGAGCTTGACCACAGACCACACTTCAAAGAGCAAAGCACCAGAACACAGTCATCAGGCATGTATGATACCTCTCCTACAGATATGAAAAAACAAGGGATTAGTAGCTGGGGATGATTTGTCTGGCCTGGGAATTGGTTGCTCAAGAAAAGAGATTGAAGGTGAGAGTAGGAACCAATCAAATTTATACACATACTTAATTTTTAAATTATTTTTAGATCAAGTTGTCCAAAAGCACAAGTGCTTCTTTAAAAGACTAATCCTTTAAATTAAAATATTGGACAAAGCTAACCTGAAGGGGTCAGAGTTAAATTTTTGCAGGTAGGCTCCAAGAGACTCATTGGATTATCTTGGATTATCTTATTCCCAATTTTTTCTTTTTTCTTTTCTTTTCTTTTCTTTTCTTTTCTTTTCTTTTCTTTTCTTTTCTTTTCTTCTTTTCTTTTCTTTTCTTTTAGAGAGAAAGAGAGCATGAGTGGGAGAGGCACGAAGGAAGAGGGAGAGAGAGAATCTCAAGCAGGCTCCACACCTAGTGCAGAACCCAACGTGGGGCTCCATCTAATGACCATGAGATCATGACCTGAACTAAAATCAAGAGTCAAACACTTAACAGACTGAGCCACCTTCGTGCCCCTGGATTTTCTTATTTCTGCCATGTTTTTCTGGAGTGGACAAGAGTGTAATTTTCTGATATAACTTTGACAGTCCTATTAACTATTATTCTGGAAGGATTAACCTACATGGGCTCATATCAATCCAGTCACATGTCAATGGGAAAGTAATTTCCATTTGTGTGTCCTATTAGTAAAAGTCAGCCTCTAATTTTGGAATTTTAAAACCATGGGGGAAATAGATCCCGAAAGGGAATTATGTAGTCTTCCTTTTGTTGTTTTTGCCATTTTTCAAATAAATGTGCCTTTATGGATTTAATGAAAATTCAGTTTCAAATGTGGTTGAAGAAACCAACTTAGCTACCCCCTTTTACTAATGACAGTAGTCAAATCATTACTTGTCTAACTGGGCTCAGCAATGTCCTAATTAGCAAAGGGTTGATCTGAGCCTGAGGTGACAGCTTACCCTTTGGCTCTTGAATTCTAGCTGCTTCTTCATTAATCAAAAGTAAAAATAATCACAAAAGTTAGAATGATTAAATAAGACCTCTGCCTTTCCGTTGAATCTTTAGGCTTCTGGTGTTAGAAAAAATGGACATTTTTTTCTTGTAAACTGCATTCTAAACTTTTTAATTGATTAGTGAATGAGTGAAATTATCTTGGGTGGGAAAAGTATGAGAGATTTAATAACAGTAGTTAGTCAATATTAAAGGGAAATGGGTCAGAATGGAGTTAGATACCACACATTCCTACTATGAATTAACCCCCATTTTCCTGAGGGGACGATTCAAAAGGAGTTTTTTAAATTATGTATATAAAATGATTAAATATCAACTTTTAATATTTAATTTGTTAAATAAGTTATGAAGTATAGTCAAAATCACAAGTTATATAATTACATTTTAATATAGAAATACACTTTTTCACATTTCTTGAAAATAGTTTAGTCAAGCTTTCCATGTGCATCTTCTAAAACAGTCTTATCGTCATTAGAGTTCCTTGTTGAATCCTCTAATGCATTTGTTGAGAGCACATTATTTTATTGGTCCACATTTTTTTTTTAGCTAAGACCCCTTTTGGATCTGTATATGATGTTCTCACTGGAAAATTTATCCTAAAAGTATACAATCAAAAAATATGAGTACATTTGGTTTTTATATTGTCCTATGTGTATATGCATTCATGATTTCTCCAACACAACCATTTTCTGCTTTGCTTTTTAAGTAAATTTTAAAAGGTTTATTTACAATCAAATCCTTGCAGTTGTGAAGTCATACACACTAGAATAATGAAGAAATCTGTAGTATCAAAATTGTTTCTTGCTTTCTCACCAACTAATTAATCACTGCATACTAGTACTGACCTGTGTGGTTTCAGACTAATGTGCCTTTTTCCTAAATAGTACTTGGTTAGTCAGAATTTAGGGAACTGAGAGAGGACCAGCAATAAGTAGACTTTGTGAGACTTGGATATAAAGTAACTATATGCTGTTGTTTGAGGGTTAATATTTTAGGAGGAAAAAAAAAAAACCCTTTGTCTTATATTTGAACATACCCAGAAATAACGATGTTTAGTTCATAGAAATTGTTTTAAAGCAAATTCATACTAATTATCATTTCTTCTGAATTCTACATTCAATTTTATTTTTATTTGTATCTGAAACTGATTATGATTAATAAAATATTATACAACTTAGTAAAGTTTCCAAAGGTGTTCATGTATTGTATAAAAAGTGAAATACACACTATATACTTTCTTTTACAAGATTGAGGTCTCTGTGGAATATATTTCTCCTTTTGCTAAAAGATCTTTTTCCTGGGAGAAACAAATTACTTGGGTTGGTATCTGGAAGCAAAATTCAGTACTAATTTAATCCTAAAGGGAACTAATTTTCCCTTTAAATTTGTGACTTCTAAATTTGATCCCACTTAAAAAAGTTGTGCTTACCTGTATATTAGCCAACTTTTGTGAATGTCAGCAACAAAATTGCACCACTTTCCACAATGCACATTTTTTTATTGTTGTGGGTATAACTTGAAGGTTGTTCTCTACTGGGTTCTACTGGGTTCGGCCCAGGTCCATGAGTCCTCTCGTTCCTGGATCCCTTCTGAATAAGGAGCCACCATCTGTGACATGATGTTCTCATGGCAAAGAACAGCTTCTCAGGTGGGACAGAACCAATCCAGGCAAAACATTTAAAACTTCTACTTGGGAGTACTTGGGTGGCTGTGGCTTAGTTGGTTGAGCTCAGACTCTTGATCTCAGCTCAAGTCTTGATCTCAGGGTCCCGAGTTCAAACCCTGCATTGGGTTCTACTTAAAAAACGAAACAAAACAAACAAAAACAGTAAAAAAATAAAATAAAACTTTTATTTGAACAAATGTATATCACATCCCCTCACACTCCATAGACCAAAGCAAGTCATGCTACTAAACCAATGTCAGTGTGGCAAGAGGATATATTCCCTGCCAATGGGGAAGTATGACAAAATTGGGGAGGGGACAAATAATTCTGAGCAAATAATGCAATCTACTCCTGATAATCACTTTGGTGACTGTCTTGTAATTTGTAACACTTACTTAATCATCATTAGAACTAGAATCAATGTCAGCAAGTGTGAAGGACACATATTGCTTTTAGTTACCTACAATGGCCATGAAATTAGATGAAGATCAATCGTGTGAAAGTTGAGAGAAGTTATTCACTATGTTTTCTAATGGACTTTTAGTTTCTAATGATGCTAATAATTTCCATTATGCTTTTTAAACTTCTCAGAATAATTTTCATTTTTAAGTCCTATTTGAGAGTTTTTTCCTCTCTGTACCATTCCTGTCAGTGCAGCATCCAAGTCTGGTTCTGTTCCAACTCTTCCAGAGATTCTAGGAGATATTTAATTTCCTTTAGTATTTCTGCTAAACTAGCTAGACTAAACTCTTTTCTATATATAGCCTATGAAGTGGATATGTATCCTCAAGAAGTTAATACATAAGAAAGTACCTAGCGTATGGTATGCATTTAAAACAGTCACATTCCTTCTCAGTCCTATTTCATTTTGAAAATGTTGAAATATTTGTTAATTTAAAACATTACTCTATTGATTTTTTTTTTGTCCTGATACTCTCAAATTCTTAAGAACTGCTTACCCTAATTTTTCACATTGTTTCTGAAAGCCTGGGGGTGGTAATAAAGATAAGATGAAAAGCAGTTTTTCCAGCATTTTCTGAAGATGCTTCTAAATCAATCATCTGTCCCAGACTATCAGAAGAAATGCAGATTTAATATAAGCTGCTTCACTGTCCCCATAAGTTTGCTTTTATTTTTTTTAAATTTCTTTTCCCATAAGTATACTTTTATATATGACATCCATGTTTCATGTTTTGGTTCACAAAAACACGTTATCCTTGGAGCTGTTGGGTTAGGAACATGTGGAGATTCAAGAAGTGTCATACTAGGAGGGGGCATGGAAGATCTGAGCCCTTTTGCTCTACAATGCCCTATGTATCTCTTTCATGTGGCTGTTCTTTAGTTATATCCTTTTATAATAAACTGGTAATCTAGTTTTAGGTCCTGCTACCAGGTGGTGTGTCTTTTTAGGAAACTTGACAGAAGAATTATAAGAATTTTGAAAGCACAGTTCATGATGATTACACATTTGTCATCAAGACAGACTTTGAAAATTTAGGGCTCATACATCTCATTAGATCACCTTTCCATGAAGCATATATGCATGGATTTTTCATGGATGTAAGACTGTCACAGGTAAAATTGATGGTAAAGCCATTTGCTTATGAAGAATATAGGAAAGGTAAGATCTGACAGAAGATAGACCATGTGCACAGAGTCCACTTAAGGAAATTGCCAAAAGTTAACAAAGAGCTGGCACTTAATAATTGAGGGAGAGGAAGAGAAGGAAAATCTGCATGGAAAAAAAAATTAAGAGCCTTTCTAATATTCTCATCAATGACTGGCTTAAAATTGTTTGAGAACACTGACTTCAAAGCAGACACAAAGAGTAAAGAATTAAAGCTTTTGAATCCAGTTGTTTAAAAAATTAGTGAAGGAAGAAGACTCTTAGAGCAATAAATATTTTATGAAAAAGAAGAGGAGGAAGAACTGAAAGGAGAACTGAGTGAGGCAGAAAGTTCTAAGATCTCAGATGATAAAAAAAAAAAAAAAATGGGTTGAAAAGGTCAGGAAACAACAGACTTCTCCACCAGGAGGAGAAAACAGCAGGAAGGACTTAGGGAGAACCAGCAGACAGTCCTCAAGCCCCAGTTTTATGAAGTCAAAACAGGAGAACTCAGAAGCTTCAAAGATTCTGTCACAAAGCAGAAGCTGATGAATAAAACCCTTGAAGATCACTTGAAATTTGAGGCAAAAAATGGGACATTGAGTGTATCAGAAGCTAGGGCTGGCAGCAAACAATTGACATTCATGTTGAAAAGTTCTGAACAGTGGAATCAACAGGAGGCTGAGAAGGTGCACCAAGAGAGGGAAACATTTTGTCGTTCAGCAGTCACCTGAAGTCAAGACACAGAAGAGGACTGCTGTTTTTGCTGAATTTGGAAACAATCCTAATTCTGATTTGGAAGAAGCACTTCTACTCCAAATTGGTTATCATTAGAGTACCTTAAACCCAGACAGGGGAATGCACATTTTGAAAATTTTATGTAAATACCTTTTTTTTTTTTTTTTTTTTTTGAGAAAGAGAGAAAGTGCAAGTGAGCAAGGGGCAGACAGAGAGAGAGAAAGAAAGAGAGAGAGAGAAGCTGGGCTCACCTAGGGCTCATGTGTTTACAGGAAACAGGGCTGGAACTCACCCAAAGCAGGGCACTGACTCACCCAATATAGGACTCAAACTCACCAATTGTGAGATCATGACCTGAGCCTAAGTCAGATGCTTAATGACTGAGCTACCCAGGCACCCTATGTAAATTCTTGATACATCTACACAGGAAAAGATTTGATAACTTGTCCCTGCAGGGGTAGGACTTTGAAACTAGGCCTCCACCAACCGGTCAATACATGGCCCCAGGGTGCTTTTCATACATTGTTGCTTCTCATTAACATTGGCCTTTTACCCCTGATTTTAATCAGGTAAACCAGGTTGTTTTAATATTGTGAAATGTGTACCATAAAACAAAAGGTTATCCTGTGCTAAAAATGAAGATTGATCTTCTTCTGGGAACTTTTTTTGCTTATAATACCTGCTGCCATTTATGATTAAAGCATTCAGAAATACCATTCCTGTCTTATATAGTATATATATTGCTATGTTTGTGTTTATAAATATATGTTGATGGATTTGTTACTTGTGTGTGTTAGGGATTTTTTAAAATGTATATGTTATACCAAGAGAATATAATTTAATGGCAATAACTGGAAGCAAGAAGTGGAAACTACTAGTTATTCTTCTAATTTTTCAAAAGATTAAATACGGATTTTTATCTGTTTCTTAAGTTTAATTAAAGACAACTGACTGGAGAAGACATTACAAAAAAACCTTCATTTGAACAACACTACACTACCCTTAAATATCACTGCTTCAGTTGATTTAACTTCAAAATCTATCACCCTGTTAATTATCTGGATAGATTTGGCATTTGGCTTATCTGGTTGACATTATTTATGTCATTCCTGAAGCTGAATGTTTAGGAGGGCCATGGACACAAATACAGAAGAATTATTATGCAGCCAGGATATCTGTCCTCCCTGTGAGAGCCTCCAGACTAAGTGGGTTGTGTTAATTCAATGACCCAGGTTGGCCATGTGGAAGGGAAAGGAAGTAGAGAGAAATGACAGGATAACGGGATCTACAGGGACTCTGGTCCTCAGGTATTCTCTTTAGCGTGCAAATAATAGTCATTTATTTTTACAATTAAAAACTTGGGCACCTGGGTGGCTTAGTCAGTTGAGCATCCGACTCCTGATCTCAGCTCAGGTCATGAACTCTCAGTTTGTGAGATTGAGCACCTCATTGGGCTCTGCACTGACAGTGTGGAGCCTGCTTAGGTTTCTCTCTCCCTCTCTGCCCCTCCCCACAAGCACATGCTGTCTCTAAAAAAACTAAGTAAACAAAAATTCAAAAACCTCATTTTATATAAAATATTACATATTTTGGAAAATGTATTTTTAATTAAAAAAGAAAGATCACTAGAGAAAACCCTGTTAGCGTTTTTGGTTACATATTTTGAGACTTTTTTCTTTTCTTTTTTTTCAATGTTTATTTATTTTTGAGAGAGACAGACAGAGACAGAGTGCAAGTGGGGGAGGGGCAGAGAGAAGGAGACACAGAATCCGAAGCAGGCTCCAGGCTCTGAGCTGTCAGCACAGAGCCCAATGTGGGGCTCCAACTCACGAACTGCAAGATCATGACCTGAGCTGAAGTCAGACGCTTAACTGAATGAGCCATGCAGGCACCTCGACACTTTTTTCTATTTATACATATTTTCTTTATATGATTTCATAAATTACATATTAGTTATTATTTTGTTTTGTTATCTAAGACTCTAAATATATTTCCCAGTCTATAATATATTCTATTTTATCATTTGGATGATTGCACACAGTATTGTACCATATAAAGATTACACAGCTCTTTAAACCAGCTTGTTTGTTTTTCTCTTCTGTTTCATTTTTCAGGCATAAATCCTTTTGAGACAAGCATGTTTATAGATCTACCTTGGGCAAATGCATTATTATTTCTTAGGATAAATTTCTAAAAATGTAAATCCTAGATCAAAGAACATATCTTTTAAAATTGAAAAGTTTTAAGAACATATTATGGAATTTTTCTCTAGAAAATTTTGTATCAATTTACATTCCATTCAGTAGTGTTCATGAGGGGATCTGTTTTCTCCCTTTCACTAATAATGGATATTATCATTCTTTGTAATCTTGACCAACATGACAGCAGTTAATAATGGGCTGAATTTTTTTTTTTTTTTTTAAGAAACATTTCAATACCCTTATTTACATTTCTGGCCAAGAGTCTGTGGAAGAAGAACTTAAAATTTCAGGGGCTCTTTCTACCCATTCAGTGGCCTGAGCAGTGGGAGTTGCAGACCGGTCTTTGGTGACAGGTTGAGTGCTTCAGTCTTCAGTAGGGAACTACTCAATAGGCACAAAAGGAACCTGTACACCTTCAGACTAGTCAGAGACTTTAGGTTGAATTAGCAGTAAATTTCGGGAGCTGGAGCAATCCATTCACCCTTAAATTCCTTCTTGGTTACAGCCTGTTCAATCTCCACCTGATTTTCCTTTTCATTCTCTTCAGGATCTTTATAAGTAGAGAACAGGCATGACCTCCTGTGGATATTCAAGGAAGATGGTGTCACATGTGCTCAGAGCTCCCTGGGCCAGCATTTACCATATCAGGCCTGCAGAATGAGCTCCCTTGTTGTTGCATGGCATGGCAGTGTCTTCATAGTGCAGAGCAAAGTCTGTGTTACCGAGAGCAATGGTAGGCAGATTAACACAACATACCCCTGTGAGAGGCTGCTGGTGGGCCCCAGGACCAGTAACCACTAGAAGTCGCAGCTCCCAAAAGGCTGCCTGAATGTGGCTGGGAAAGGTTACATGAGTGGAGTGGCCAGCAATAGAAGTGGCTCCAGGGGCAAAGAGCGAACTTTAGTGCATCTCATCAGCCAGTATTCCTGGAGAATATGCCACGAATATCAGCTGAGTTTTCAATGATACAAGCTGCCAACAGAATCTTCTCCTAGGTTCTTTTCAGGTTTATGATATAGATGCTATCTCTTTTCATTTATAGATGTACTATTCCATTTGGAAGTCAAGTCTGTTGCTATCTTAGTGGGTTCCTTCTGCAACGGATTTGAGGACATCTTCCTTTTTTGTTTGTGGGACATCAAACTTATGAAACTTTCCCTTTAATTTATGAGAGGAACCCGAAACACCATATGGATCCCTCTCTGGGTAGTATAGAAAGGTAATGAGCTTTATTTTATTATTTTATTTTTTAATATTTTTTAATATTTTATTTTATTTTTTAATATTTTATTTCATTTTATTTTATTTTTATTTTATTTTTTAATGTTTCATTTCATTTCATTATTCCATTTCATTTTATGACAGAGAATGCACGCATCTGCAGGCAAGTGAGTGAGGCAAGAGGGCAGAGGGAGATGGAGAATGAGAATCCCAAGTAGGTACACACCCAGCAGCACAGACCCAATGCAAGACTTGGGGCTCAATCTTATGACTGTGAGATCATGACCTGAGCCAAAATTGAGTTGGATGGTTAATAGACTGAGCCTCCCAGGGGCCCCATGAGTTGTATTTTAATTTACATTTTCATAATTATCAACTTATAATTTCTTTTCTGTGCATTGTCTATTTATACTTCTTCATTTGCGAATGACCATTTCTGACATTTTCCTGTTTTTCTTTGGAGACTTTGTCTTTTGCTTCTAAGTTACAAGCCTCCTTTTTGAAGTACCCAGCTTAAAAAGTAATCACTCAAACATGCTGTAAATAAACTTTCTCACTTTAGGGATTTCCTTCTAAACTTGTTTAAATTAAACAAACAATTAAACTTGTTTAATTGACAAGAAGATTTTTATTTATGTATTTTATAATTTTGGGTCAAAAGTTTACTGTTGAAAATAGATTTTCAGGAAAACTAATCTTGCCAGGGTAGGCAGGCTTGTTTAGAGAGGGAAAGCTCGATTAGAACATTAGTTCATAATAAAAAAATTAAATAAGGGTCTGCAGTCAGAAACAAGAGATGAAAAGAAAGCATCATGAATAAATGTCAGAAGCCTCTTTAAGGGAAACATGATGAGCATTGCTTGAATGTAGGATCTGAAGAGATATAAAAGTCACAGATGATTACAAAGTTTGAGACTGAGAAAATGTTCCAGTGCTAAAAATATAAACATGGGCATGCCGTACCTCTGAGTCTCAAAGTTTGTTTTGTTTGGTTTTAAATAAATTGACTTTAAGGTAACAACATCTACCAAATGAACACTGAAGAGTTCTTAGAATTTTTTTTCCTTCTACATCTTTGATAAGCGTTTTGAAATAACTTACACAATTATTTTGTTCTGTTTAATTATTTAACCAGTATCTGTGTTGTCAGCTAGTAGCCACTAGGTAAAGAGGATTTTCTCAGTCTTCCAACTTCCTACTATGGTTGTGCTAATCCTCCTATTCCATGTTGGTCAGGATCATAGGTGAGTGGTTGCAATTATCTGCTATGACATGAGACCCCAGTAGCCAATCTACTTCTGTCCCTGCCCCTATGTTTCAGAGTCACCCACTACTATATCTAAACTAAAGTTTAGTACATATGTGGCATCTTGGGAAATGGCAAATGGTTTGGCTCATCAGGGGCCTGGAAAGAGAAGTATTAAAAGATCTTGAGGGAGGTTGGAGGAGGTCCGGGATAGAGACATGTTGATAGACATATGAGGATGGGCATGAACTGTGGAGAACAAAAAGTACCACTGATGTGTTGCTGTCTCTGGGTATATGAATGTGACACCCTATTTATTGAAGGTTGTCATAGGAATCCCATAGAGAGGTTTCTCTGGATTTCTCTAACAATACCTTATCCACAATTCCAAAAATATAAACATCTCTGAAATTCAAGTTATTTTTCTTTTTGGCAAATTTATTTGACAACAGAAATTTACTTGAACTGACATAAGGACATTTATAGTTTTAATTATGTATTTTAGTTGATATATAATTGATCTGTAGCATATTATTTTTAGGTGAACAATGTAATTATTTAATATTTGTATATATTATGAAGTGATCATCACAATAACTGTAGGTAACATCATCACCACACATAATTAGTTTTTTTCGTTGTGATGAGAACATTTGGAATCTACTCTCTTAGCAACTTTTCAATATAAAATATAGTATTATTAACACAGTCCCCATGCTGCACATTATATCCAAAGACATATTTATTTTATAGCTGGAACTTTGTACTTTTTGGTCCCCTTCATCCATTTCACCTCTCCTACCCTCCACTTCTGGCACCCACCGAACTATTTTCTGTATCTATGAGTAGAGGTTCTTGTTTGTGTATGTGTTTTTTTGTTTTTAGATTTCACATATATATGGGAATATATGTTATATGCCTTTTTACTTAACTTAGCATAATTCCCTCAAGGTCCATCCATGCTGTTGCAAATGGCAGCATCTCATTCATTTTTTTTCTTGGCTGAATATTTTAGTATGTGTGTGTGTATCACATTTTCCCGATCCATTCATTCATCAGTGGACACTTAGGTTGCTTCCATGTCTTGGCTATTGGAAATAGTAGTGCAGTGAATATGGGAGTACATATATCTTTTTGAGATAGTGCTTCCATTTCCTTCAGATAAATATCCAGAAGTGGAATTGCTGGACCACTTGGTAGTTCTATTTTCAAGTTTTTGAGAAATTTCCATACTGTTTTCCATTATAATTGCACCAATTTACATTCCCAGCAACAGTGCACAGGGTTCCCTTTTCTCTACATCATTGCCAATACTTGTTATTTCTTGTCTTTTTGGTAATAGCCATTCTAACAGCTTTTTTTTTCTCATCCTATTTTGAGGTGATACCTCCTTGTGGTTTGATTTTCACTTCTCTGATGATCAGTGATGGTGAGCACCTTTTTATGTGTCTGTTGGCCATCTGTATGTCTTCTTTGGAAAAATGTCTATTCAGATGTTCCGCCCATTTTTAATTTTTAATTTTTTAAATATTTATTTATTTAAGTAATCTCTACACCCAACGTGGGGATCAAACTCATGACCCAGAGGTCAAGTGTTGCATGCTCTTCCAACTGAGCCAGCCAGGCACCCCTCTTTTCCCCATTTTTAAGTCAAATTATTTGTTTTTGCTATGGAATTGTATGAGTTCTTTATATATTTTGAATATTAACTCTTTGTCAGTTATATAATTTGCTAGTATTTTCTCCCATTCAATAAACTGCCTTTTCATTTTGCTGATGATTTCCTTTGGCATGCAAAGGATTTTTAATTTAATGTAGTCCCACTTTTTAACTTTTGTTTTTGCTGCCTTTGCTTTTAGTGTCAGATCATAAAAATCATTGAGAAGCTTACTGCCTGTGTTTTCTTCTAGGATTTTTATGTTTTCAGGTCTTAAGTTCATGTCTTTAATCCATTTTGAGTTCATTTTTGTGTATGGTATAAGATAGTGATCCGATTTCACTCCTTTGCTGTCAGGTTTTCCCAATACTATTAATGAAGGAACTGCCCTTCCCCAGGAAGGAGTCTTGGCTCCTTTATCATAAATCAGTTGACCATGTATGTATGGGTTTAATTCTAGGCTCTCTATTCTGTTTCAGTTTTAACTATTATTAATAAAGCCAAAAATTAAAGATCTCACACGATACATGATTTTCCAACACAGTAAGGATCAGATTGGTGAGAGGAGCACCAACATTACTAAGAATTTAGGTGATGGATTTCTTCTGCAGACTGGGGTAGGAGAGGGTGCTATAGGACTGAACTCACTAAAAATAATAAAAATGAATATCCCCAAAAGAATAGAGGCCAGTGGCATTGGTTAGCCGTCAGAAGCCTGGTGCACGTAACTGATTATAATGACCCTCATGTCATCTGCCACTGTTGTACTAGTGCCTCTTCCTCTGTTCATACCTATGGTTGCAACAGAGATCCCTCATAGCTAGTGATGGAAAGGTTTGGGTTCTTGAATGGGTCTTCTTGGTATGTAGATACAAGACAGAAATAGATGACAACCACACTGTATCTTCATTGAGGGGTAAGATAGTGGTGACAGAAGATCATCTCATTGAGCAGAGGTTCAGATAGTGTCCAGGTCATCTGCTTTATGTAGATAGAAAGGTGGCCCAAGCTTAGTATATGTATGGAATAATGGGAAATGGGAAATGGCTTGGCTGATCAGGGGCCTGAAAAGAGAAATGAAATGAAAGATCAGTTTCAAAGAGTTCTGGGTAGAGGCATGTAGATGGACATATGAAAATGGTTGTACACTGTGGAGATCCTTTATATCACACCATAATGGGCAACAGAAATCTAACACTATGGAAGAGTTAATAAACACCCTGATTAAAAAAACTGAATTGGCTAGTCATCAACCATCTCAGTGTTGACAAAATGGATACATAAAAGAAGTATCCATGGGGATGACAGAAATACAGGTTATGTGTGGGCCAATAGTATGGGCTGCTACTTGCCAAAGACATAGAATGTCCAACCTGTCAGCAGGAGAGACCATAGCTGAGCTCTCTATATGGCACCAACTAGCTACTTGGTGGTCAACTGAATACATTGGACCCCACCTTGGAAGAGATAATACTTCACTTTGGTAAGAATAGATACAGATTATGGTTATCTGGTTGTCTTTCCTATGGATGGAACCCTAGCCAGCACCTCTGTCCCAGGGTCTATAAAACCTATGTTCCATCACTACAAAACAAGATATAATATTGGGTCAAATCAACGGACCCATTTTATAGAACAGGGGGTTTGCAGCTGGTCCATAACGTATGGTCCACTACTCATATAGCCTATCATGCCATTTGGAAGGTGCTGGCCAGATAGAGCAGTTGAATAACCTGCTGAAGGCAAAGTTAAAGTGCTAGCTTCCAGAAGATGCTTTACAATGACACTGTTTTCTTCAAGACATGGTGTCCCTTTAATTCAAATACCTTTATATGATGCTGTGTCCCCAGTAAGAAGAATATTTGGGTCCATGAACCAAAGTGTAGACGCAGGATTAGCTCCACTTATTATCACTCTCAGTGAATCCCTTGGCACATTTGTGCTTCTCATCCCTATCATTCTGCATGATCTTCTCTCATTCCATACAAATTTTAGGATTATTTGTTCTAGCTCTGTGAAGAATGCTGGTGTTATTTTGATAGGGATTGCATTGAATATGTAGATTGCTTTGGTAGTATCGAATATGTAGATTGCTTTGAAGATATTTGTTCTTCCTATCAAGGAGCATGGAATCTTTTTCCATTTTTTTTTTTTTTTGTGTGTGTGTGTGTCTTCTTCAGTTTCTTTCATAAGCTTTCTATACTTTTCAGTGTATAGATTTTTCACCTCTTTGGTTAGATTTATTCCTAGGTATTTTATGGGATTTGGTGCAATTATAAATGGGATTGATTCCTTGATTTCTTTTTCTGTTGCTTCATTGTCTGTGTGATCTTCTCTTAAAGTGAGAACATTTCCACCAAGACACACAGCAAGAGCCCTATTAAACTATATGCTAATGAGGGGCACCTGGGTGGCTCAGTCGGTTGAGCGTCCAGCTTCGGCTCAGGTCATGATCTCGAGGTCTGTGAGTTTGAGCCCCACATCAGGCTCTGTGCTGACAGCTCAGAGCCTGGAGCCTGCTTCTGATTCTGTGCCTCCCTCTCTCCCTGCTCCTCCCCTGCTCACACTCTCTCTCTCAAAAATAAATAAAGATTAATTTAAAAAAAAAATAAACTATATGCTAATGATTGCCACCTAGATATTCCATGTTTACCTTGCAAGTGACCAGAATGCAAATGGTAGTATATTAGTAAGAGAAATTAAGACTTTTCATCAATAGCAGTAATACAAAGAAGGCAGGGAACAATATTTTTAATACTCAAATAATCATTGGATACCCTTGGTGCCCCTTGACAAGTTTTGGTGGTTAGTGGAAGAATTCAAAAACCTTTTCCTGAGAATGGCTTGGTGATCTGGGGTTCAGAAATCTTGGCAATGGTGGTCTGGGCCATAGCACTGGAATGAAGGATTTATTCTCTCAGTTTCTAGGGGGTTTCCAGAAAAAAAGGCCTCCAAATGTCAGCCCTCTTTGGTCTCAAGAAAACAGCAACACCCCAAATTATCCTTTGTTTCCATCAGCAGCCTATAATCAATGATTGATCAACACAGGGGTCATGCAGACTCATCCTCCCTACTCCAAGTTGAGACAACTCTAGAGGACTGTATCAAATCAAGAACTTCCTATATGGTTGCCTAAAGCCTGTGTTGGAACTGAATTAACATTCCCCTCCGCCCAGTCCTGCCTCCTTCTCTTCTCTAGGTTTTGGTCCCAAGAGCATAGCCTAGTGTATATCCTTCCCTGGACCTCTGTCTCAAAGTCTGATTCTTACAAAAACAAGCCTGAGACAACATATTTATTTAAGGGGCGCTACCTCAGATATTGCTGAAAATGTCATGTACTATATGATATAAATACCATATTTCTTTTTTTAGATCTAAAAAGTTGTGAATTATAAAGCACAGTTGGCTCCAAAATTTTTAGATAAGGGATCTGGGACCTGTGTTTAGCAAATATAATGGCTCTAATAAGGAATGGGGGCTACAAGGATGAGACTATGAATCTTTTATGTTTGTCTGTGAGCAACACTTCCACCTTTTGGGTCTTTTTTCCTTGAAAAAATATCAGTTTTCCTCTATCACTGCTTGACTCAAGTATCTTTCTGTAAGCCTTGCTCTCCAGGAAGGTTCACATTTCCTTCTCATAATATCAAAACATTGATATTTAGAAGCCTTAATATTCATCTTTATATTTTGTTACATTATATCTTTCCCAGTATAAATATATATTTCCCAAGGAATAACCTTTCTTAAATTTTCTAGATTAAAAATAAAAATTAGCAAATTATCCTCCACGAACAGTTCAGGATTACTATGTGCAGTTTTTTCTTTGATATGTTATAGAAATTTCTTGATGAAAGTGGAAAGTAATCACTAGAATGATCCCAACTAATACTTAGAATTATACATTTTATCCACATAGAATTATACATTTTATCCACATTTGTCATAAAGATTTCCCCCAGGTAAACATGATGGTTTTTGAAGTGTTCTCTTGCATTATGGCTCCATCAAGTGGCAAAATTGACATGAAGCTTTTAGTTTCATTTACATACTAGAATTTCTATGAAGGCTGTATTTATAACTAAGTATCTCTTTGTTTCCAGGCACAGACAGACACTTTTAACTTTGAAACTCCAATGATTTTGTTTATGAACAGAGATGGATTATTCTTAAATTTTTGGTATAGAAACTAAAGAATCACATTTTCCCTACTATTTACAATTTGATTCTTTGAATATCTTTCAATTACTGTTTGCTACTGGAAACGGGTATTGTGAGGCCTCAGGTCCGCACTGACTTTTTGCCAAAGACATCAGTTTCTTACCATATGGGTCTCTCCGTGAGGCTGCTCCCAACATGCATCTTGCTTCTCTCTTTGAGCAGTGGATCTAAGAGAGGGGAAGGAGTAAGGAAAAAAGAGCAAAAGGGAAGTCACAGGCTTTCTGTGACCTAATCTCAGAAGTGAAATTCTATCACTTTTTTTTTGCATTATAAATGAGTCACTAAGTCCAGCCCACATTGAAGGGGAGAGGGTTGCACTGTGGCCTAAACACCAGGAGGCAAGGATCACTGGTGGCCATCTTAGAGGCTGCTTTCCTGAAATAAATGTGCAACCTCTAAAATGCTCATACTTTATGAAAGTTTAAACATATTATCTTTCACTTGCAGAAATTAGTGATGTTATTTTTTTTCTCTTAACAAGTTCTTTTTTATTGAAATATAGTTGACAAATAAACTTGTGTGATTTTAAGGTATACAGTGTGGTTTTTTTCAATATATGAAGTTTATTGTCAAATTGGTTTCCATACAACACCCAGTGCTCATCCCAAAAGGTGCCCTCCTCAATACCCATCACCCACCCTCCCCTCCCTCCCACCCCCATCAACCCTCAGTTTGTTCTCAGTTTTTAAGAGTCTCTTATGCTCTGGCTCTCTTCCACTCTAGCCTCTTTTTTTTTTTTTTTCCTTCCCCTCCCCCATGGCTTTCTGTTAAGTTTCTCAGGATCCACATAAGAGTGAAACCATATGATATCCGTCTTTCTCTGTATGGCTTATTTCACTTAGCATAACACTCTCCAGTAATTTTATTATTAATAATAGGGTTTCCTATGCCTCAGGTATCGTTCTAAATGTTACCCACATATTTACTCATTAATTGTTACAACCCTATATGGTAGGTACTATCGCTATTACCATCTACCAGATAAGAAAACTGAGGCACAGAAAAATTAAGTAATTTGGCAAGATTTGAAATTAGGCCATCTGTCTCCAAAGGAGAATATGAAGTTGAACACAATTTTTATTTGTTATAAACAGAAAGTGTAAACTGAAGATTGGAACATCATTGAAAATAGAAATACAAAATACAGAACTTTAGGAATAATTCCCAAGTTTCCACTATTCCAGTTGATACATTTTTGTAATATAAATATCATGACCAACTGCTGTTTTGCCTGCAATAGCCCTGATTTAGGCTGGTCTCCTGATATAATTGTTAATAATGATTCTTCACCCTCAAAGTGTACAGGTTTGGGTGATAAATCATTAACCCTAAGTATAAGGCTATCAATATGTGTCAACACATCTGAATAATATGATATATTTCATTATTAGACAAAATTTATCCATCCCACCATACCTCCAAGTGATTCTGACATGGTCCTAAGGGCTAATAATTACTGTTTAAGATGGTCAAAACTGTAAGAAAATTAATGGCAAAATAGTATCTCAGTATAGTTTGTCTCAATGAGTGAGCAGCACCAATCATTTAGCTAGTTCGCACACACAGAGTCAGAAAATCAAATATACTGAAAAAAATTATAACAATACCAAGCTGTTTTAGAACTTATCCATCACTTTGTCCTTTACAAATGCAATGTAAAATATGGATCTTGTAAATTGATTAATTCTATCACTAAAAATATCCCAACTAGATAGATTATGCTCCAAAATTTAAAAAAAAAAAAAAAAAGGAAAAAAGTCTGCCTATGTTTATTAAACTAAGTTAGGCCGGTGAATGCCTATATCATCAATAAAACACATTCATTTTTATAACTGTTAAGAAATAACTAGGTTTAAAATTGTTGAAACATACACTACAAAGTAAATGTATGGAAAAGAACATGTAAATTTCCAGATAATGCTGGAACAAGGAGAAAGGTTGTGCTTTGGTCTTTAGCCAGAAGAGGGCATTGCATGACTGCCATATTATGGCGTATTACTATACACTTTTAAAAATTAGAAAGACTAGATGGTGGCAGGGGGGGAGTAGTGATGAATCATAGCATCCAAACACTATTCACTGAAATCATTTAATGCAAATGAATTTTCAAATGATACTACATAAAGTATTCAGCTTTCTTTTGAGAATTTAATAAACCTTATATCAATATACACATAGGTGCTATGCTTTATTACAGTCAAGGGTTTAAAATGGAGGAAGACGGTTCATTGTTAAAACTTAAAGGAAACTATGAGCCCCCTATTCTAAGTTCTTCATTCTACCAATGATACAACTGAAGTTCAGAGAAGTTCTGTGGCATGTCTGAGCTCTCTCAGGTCTGGTACTGTCATCTGAGACTGAGGTCTCTTCTAACTACCCTTCTCAGACTGGCCCCTCTATAGTCTTCAGCTCACCATCAATCAGGGCATTGCCCTGAACACTGACATAGGGACTTACTGATTCAGGTCAGAACCTGAGGCAGTGGGAAGCACCAGAAGTACCAATTCATTCCTAAATATAGATGTTAATACAGTTTGAATGTAAATATTTTTATCATGCTTATACTTAAGAAATGTTTTTAATAAAACACAATTTCCCCTTTTCAAAATGAAATCAAAATGCTCCCCAGTGAAAGGGGGACCCCACAAGAGAAGAGAGAAAAACCTTGCTGGCCCATGTAATGCTAGTCTCTGGTCACAAAATGGTAGCATTACAGAACTAGAAAATTAGCAATCAGATTATCTCTCTTATTTATAAATAATTTATACATAAAGAATCTCAGGCACCTGGAGGTTAAATGATTGGCTCAAGGACTCAAACCTGGCAAGTGCCTGAGTAATGGATCACTTAAGGTCTGTGGAAGGCAAAATTCTATGATGACCATCTTCCCTGGTGTTGTTCCCATGACTGAATTACCTTAGAAGGCAAAAGAAGTCTTGCAGTGCAGTTAATGTTACTAATCTGTTGACCTTAAAATAGAGATTATCCAGGTGGGTTTCACTTAATATGAACCCTTTGAAGGCAGATAATTCTCTCCTGCTGTGGTCAGAAGAGGCTATCAGAGATGTTGAAAGCATGAGAGGGGTTGGACATGAGGAACAAATGATCTCTATTGCTGAGTTGGAGGAGCTAGGTGGTGTGAGAAGTAGAGACTGAGAGCAGCCCCTAGCTGACAGCAGGCAAGGAAATGAAGACCTGTAACGTGAGTAACTGAATTCTGCCAACAATGTGAATGAATTTGGAAGCAGATTCTTCCTGAGGGCATCCAGATAAGAGCACAGCCTTGGCCGGCACCTTGATTTCAGCCTTGTGAGACCCTAAGCAGGAAATCAGGTGGAGTCCATGTGGAATTTTACCTATAACTATGAGATAATAAATGAATCTTCTTAAAAGCTGTTAAATTTGAGTATTTTGGTCTATAGCAACAGAAAACTAATACTAGGTCTAATCTGAAAGCAGAAAGCATTTGAGATTTTAAGAAAGAGGAAATTTCAACATAAGCATTTCATTACCCAAATGATAGAAGAGCAAAGACACTACATGGAAGACAAGAGGCAACTCTGAATAAGAGCTGCAGGAAGCTACTTCCCCCCCACACCCTCCCAATCAGAGGGACAGTGGGAAGTGAGTCACCAGAGTCCAGGAGTCAAGTCACACAGCAGAAGGTGGACTACAGCAGCCTGTCCAGGGTGCGCTGAGCCATTACATGAGCTGTGGTAGCTTCTAGACACTTAGCCTGAGGCACGGAGAGGTGTGTGTCTTCCTTCTTGTCACCTTCCCATCCTCCACTGGGCAGACCCCTCTAGACACTGGGTGACAGAGGAGACTGCAGAGTCAGCCAGCCTTCTGCCCCACAGAGCAGAGCAAGGAAATTACAAGAAATGGATCTTAAGGCAAATAGGCCCAAGACAGGCACAGATGGCATCAAAATCTTCAAGAAGACAAGGCAGTTGGAGTTCAGGCACTGTGCCAAATGATTTATTTATGTTATCTGTCTTAGTTCATAGTTAGCATTAATATCTTTTTCTTGTTTTGTATTCCTTGTTTACTGACTAGGAAATCGAGGTCCAGGCTGGTTAAAAAAATGTTCCTCAAATTATTTTGCCTGAAATAATAGACGTGTTTTTTTTTTAATTCTTTTAATGTTTATTTATTTTTGAGAGACAGAGAATGAGCAGAGGGAGAGGGAGACACAGAACCCAAAACAGGCATCAGGTTCTGAGCTGTCAGCACAGAGCCCAATGCAGGGCTCAATCCCACAAACCCCAAGTTCATGACCTGAGCCAAAGTCAGATGCTTAACCAACTGTGCCACCCAGGCACCTCATAATTTACCTGGTTTTAAACGCAGATTTATATAACAATCACTAGCTAACTTACAGGAGTAACTATGAAGCCCTACAGATGCTTCCTATGCTTTTCTATGTACAACAAATCTGTCTAGTATCTTCAAGGAAACTGATGTCCTGAAACCAAAGATGGACTCAACGGATGGCAAATAGATTGAGTAAGCAGGAGTTTATCATCCACTGTTTCTAAGAGAGTCACCAAAAGAGGGTTACTCTTAATTACCAGATCAAGGATGCGCTTTCATCATTTCAATAGGCAATAGTCATTGTGATGTGAAAGACTACAGCTAAACAAGGCCAGATAGGATACAGAGAATGGCTTTTCATACTGCAACACAATGTGGAATAGTTATTTTAGCATCAATACATAAGAAAATATTCATACAGGATTTAATCTTGCCAGGGTAAAAAGTATTAATACCTTTTATATATAGACGCTGAGGATAGATCACCATCAGACTTTCCCCACCTCCCCAGCTCCACTACAGGATGTAATGGTTTCCCTCGGTGCTATCCTAACTTCCACTGACACACATGCACATGCACACACACTTTAGACCCTATCCAATAACAGAACTAGACAGAAACACAAAACACAAACCAAGTAAAAAATCTACTGGGAAGAAGCAAAGGTTAAATGAGTGAGGAGTTGTGGGAGAGAGTCTGTGATGAAAGTGACTGCTAACAGGCAGTGAGTGGTCATATGAGATGCTCCAAGCATTTAAAACTAAAGAGGGACAGGGCGCCTGGGTGGCTCAGTCAGTTGGGCATCCGACTTCAGCTCAGGTCATGATCTTATGCTTCATGAGTTCGAGCCCCCTGTTGGGCTCTGTGCTGACAGCTCAGAGCCTGGAGCCTGCTTTGGATTCTGTGTCTCCCTCTTTCTCTGCCCCTCTCCCACTCACGCTCTGTCTCTCAAAAATAAATAAATGTTTTTAAAAAATCAAATTCAAGAGGGTTGATGGAGGGAGGTATGTGGGGGGGATGGGTTAGATGGGGGATGGGCACTAAGGAGGGCACTTACTGTAATGAGCACTGGGTATTGTATGTAAGTGATAAATCACTGAATTCTCCTAAAACTAATATTGCACAGCATGTTAACTAAAATATAAATAATAAAAATAAACTAAAACTATATATATTTTGAATATAATTTAATAGAATAGAAAAACCTCTTCCACATTTCTACCACTTTGTGGAAACTAATACAAAGTAAAGGCCTATGTATATGTGTTTTTTTTCCTGGCTGATTTGATTCCTGCAATTATGGATTTCAGTTCTCTTCTTTCCTTAGTAGAAGCAAAAATGCTAGAATGACATTAGCAGGGAAGCAGATGATACTATCAAGATAGTTGAACATGGCATATGTGTAAATCTAAATTTATATCTAAATCAAAGTATCCATTATTCTGAAAGAAAGAATGTTTCATTATATTGTTTAAACTGTTAACAGAATGTGCCAATGAGGAAAAATGGACTTAGCACAAATTATAATTTAGTTTACAAAATCCCTTCAAGTAAAGTACACAGTATGGATAGTAACAATTGAGATAAATTCTTTAACCAGAGAAACAGAAGTATGCTATACTGGAAATTTACCTTGGTTTTCTTCCAAAACTTCCCATAGGACATGTCACCTGTACAGTGTTTTTGGAAGTACAAGTTGTTTGGCAAGGATTCTTAAAAATTCTTGCAAGATAAATTGCTTTTGTTAAAAATAAAAGGCATATCCACGAGTGATATGGCGGAGAGATAAATAAGCCAGACCAGGTGTGGTTAGAAGGCCACCATTTTATGCCTTAGGAAGATCACTTGAAACCACCAGTCATAAGTTAGTTTGAAAACTCTGTGTTCTTTGTTATCCTACGTACTAAAATCCAAAGTGTTTTTGAGTTTTTAAGGAGAGGCAAAAGTCTGGGGATAATAATTTTGAACCATGAAAAATGTATCAGGCAAATGTTTTAAGTATGAATATTGAAGAATAAAACATAAGTTTATAGGGAAGGAAAAATAATTTTCCCTTCCTTCTGAGTTCTTGGCTGAGACCCCTGTAATAAAAGACAGATTGACAAGAGAAAAAACAAACAGAAGCTTATTAACATGTCTACTTCATGTATACATGGGAGATGCCCAGGGAAAATGAGTAATTCAAACTCATGGTGGCTTAGTAATCAGGCTTAAATACCATCTTCATAGGGAAAGGAAAAGGGGCCTCTTAAGGGAGAATAAATGAACTTTAGAAAGATGAATGGCCCCTTAGAAGAATCAATGGGAGGTATGATGGTTTGTGACAAAGTTTGGGGGATGTGTTGACTTCTAGTCCCCTCTTCTTGATAAGGGTCAATATTCTCTGGTTGATGGAATAGCCAAGGAAGAAATTTATGAAAATTACATTTCTTTTGGATAATCTGAAGATCTGTCTTTAGGCAGATAAGGGAAATTTAAGGGAAACCTCTTCCTGCATCTGCTGTTTTTCAAGTGATTACAACTCAAAATAATATACAAAAGTGGCATATTTTGGGGTGGCATGTCCTGATCTTCTATAACCATATGCTGAGGTGACATAGTCTGCTACCCTTAGAATTTTAGGGAATTCCCAAGACATTTCTCTTAGAGTTGTCTATGAGTTCAAAGTCAAGGGTGTGTCAATCTTGGTGCATGCTTTGTAACCAATTTTCAAGTACGTTTTTGGAAGAGTAGAATGCAGTAAGGACACAAATGCCAAGTTTTTAATCACTCATTCTGGTAGAGGGCCCAAAGATTTTAAATTAAGTAAGGGGTTTATAAAAAATGTTTACAATGCAAAAGGGACCACAGAACTTAACCAGAAAATCAATATAGTTGAAAGGAGTATTGCCAGGATCTTTAAATAAAAACCGGGGGAAAAATTAACTTGAATGCCTTCTTAAATTTCTCACATAATGCAATTAACTTTGGTGGAAGAGAAGCTGAGAACACAGCAAATTTTTGAAGCCAAATAGGTGGCTCAGCACCAAGCTTGTGCCTTAGTATGTGGTGAAAAAGTGTTAGAGACAAGTCCATGGGACTTGAGACCCTTCAAGCTCCACCTTTGGGTAGAGAGGTAAGGCATCAAGACAAAAGACTACCTTTAAGTTCCAGGCAACCTAGCACAGGTATCACTTCCAGGATTATACTAGAGAGATTCTTCTTGATGGCTTGATGAAATAAACAGCCATTTTGGAAAAGCCCAAATGGCAGGAAAACTGTGAGCAGCCTCTAGAACTGTGGGAGATGGCTGACAGTCAGCAAGAAGCTAGGGACCTGGATCCTACAACCACAAGGAAATGAATTCTGACAACCTGAGTGAGTGTCACTGGTTGAATTGTCCTCTCAAAAGTATATGTTGAAGTCCTAATCCCCAGTACTTCAGAATATGATGTAATTTGGAAATGGGGTAATTGCAGTTGTAATTAGTTAAGGTAAGGTTATACTGGAGTATAGTAGACATAATTCATTATGTCTGATTACAAGGTAAGAAGAAAAACACACAGGGAGAAGGTAGTCATGTGAGGACACAGGTAGAAATTGGAGTGATGGATCTACAAATCAAGGAAGGCCAAAGATTGCCAGCAAACATCAGTAGGTAGAACAGGCAAGGAAGTATTTCTTTCTACAGGTTTCAGAGGGAGGATGGTTCTGCTGACACCTTGATTTCAGACTTTTAGCATCCAGAATGATGAGACAGTTTCTGTTGTTTTAAGCCACCTAGTTTCTATATTTTGTTATTTTGTTATGGAGGCTTTAGGAAATGAATATAGTGAGCTTGGAAACAGATTCTTCCTCAGTAAAGCCTCTAAATGCAGATGCAAACTAGATGCCTTGACTGGAGCCCCATGAAACTCTAAGTAGAGGATCCAGCTGAGATGTGCCCAGACTCTTGGCCACAGAAACTGTGATATAATAAATGTGTGTTGTTTGAAGCTCCTAAGTTTGTGGTAAGTTTTAACACAGCAGTTCTGAACCTATGTCTTCATCAGCTGGGAGCATAGCACCACATAATGGCCATCTTTTAAAATTTATATGCCTCATTCTGAAGATTACACTCTAATTATTAAAATATGTTATCTCCAAACCATTGCCTCCACTATACCTTCAAGAGTTTGGTAACTTCTAGAGGGTGTGGCTTATGGTAAAATCAGTGGGACCCATCGTTCACCTTTGTTGTAAGGTGGGCCTCAGCAATGTTTTATAGGATCTGTTGGTGGATAAGATTTTGAGAGCCCTTGAAAAATAGTGCTTGTTGAAAAACTAAGCAGGGGAAGCAAATCCATATGCAGAATAAGTGTGAAATTTGGTCAGTATGAATCTTTGCCTCTTCAGAATAGAAGGAGTTTGATTTATAATCAAATTGCCAGCAACTGACTGGTTGGTCTTCTTGAGATATGATACAATTACAAGGGATCAGCGTTGATCTCTATTTCTGGTGGATCAGACATTCAGCAGTGGTGGTGCAAGGATCAGCTTTCATGAGAGGAAGCCAATACTGTTGGGCCCATGAATGGCATCCATACCTACCTGCGTATCTGTTCATGAGCTATTAAAAGAAATGGGGTGGTCAGGAACAAAAGCTGACTGACATGAACTGGCCAAGTCATCTTATCTACTTTTCTATTCCACCTTGGCCACCAGTATATCTGCTCAGTTTTTCTTATTTTTGTTTTTATTGTTTAACCTGGGTTCCTAGAGGTTGATCCTGTGTCTTCATACCTTAATGATCAGACAATGATTGCAGAGGCTTCCATCCTGTGCCAATTTATCTGTGTGAGTTGGTGGACATATCCAAAATTGAAGTCAGTTTAAAGTCCATTTTTAAAGTTAAAGGATAGTTTACATACAATGTTATATTAATTTCAGGTGTACAACATAGTGTTTGGACAATTCTATACATTACTCAGTGCTCACCATGGTAAGTGTAGTCACCACACAATATTATTAAAATATTATTGACTATATACCCCATGCTATACTTTTCATCTCCATGAGTTATTTATTTCATGACTGTAAACTTGTACCTCTTAATCACTTTCACTTGTTTCAGCAATCCTCCCACCTGTCTCACCCCTGGAAACCACTCATTAGTTCTCTCTATATAAGAACCTGTTTGGGGGCGCCTAGGTTGCTTAGTCAGTTGGGCGTCCAACTTTGGCTCAAGTCATGATCTTACAGTTCATGAGTTTGAGCCCCGCATTGGGCTCTGTGCTGACAGCTCAGAGCCTAGAGTCTACTTCGGATTCAGTGTTTCCTTCTCTCTCTGCCCCTCCTCCACTCTCTCTCTCTCTCTCTCTATCTTGTTCTCTCTTTCTGTCTCTCTCACACACAAATAAATAAACATTAAAATTTTTTTTTTAAAAAAAGAAACTGTTCTATTAGATTCCACATATAAATGAAATAATATAATATTTATTGTTCTCTGATTTATTTCAATTAGCCTGATACACTTTAGGTCCATGCAAATTGTTGCAAATGGCAAGATTTAATTCTTTTTTTATGTCTGAATAATATTCCATTGCATATATACACAACATCTTCTTTATTCATTCATCTGTTGATGGATATTTGGGTTACTTCCATGTCTTGGCTATTGTAAATAATGCTGCAGTAAACATAGGAGTGTATATATCTTTTCAAATTGGTGTTTTCATTTTCTTTGTTAAATACCAGTAGTGGAATTACCAGATCATATGATATTTCTTTTTAATTTTTTGAGGAACTTTCAAAGTGTTTTCCACAGTAGTTGTACCAATTTACATTCCTACCAACAGTGCACAAGGATTCCCTTTTCTCCATATCCTTGCCAAAACTTATTATTTCTTGTGTTTTTTATTTTAGCCATTCCACAGCTATCAGGTGATATCTCATTATGGTTTTGATTTGCATTCCCCTGATGACTAGTGAGATTGAGCATCTTTTCATGTGCCTGTCAATCATCTGTATGTCTCCTTTGGAAAAATGCCTATTTAGTTCCCCTGCCCATTTTTAATCAGATTGTGAATTTTTTTCTGTTGTTATATAAGTTCTTTATATATTTTAGATATTAACTCCTTATCAGATACATCATTTGCAGATATCTTCTCTCATTCAGTATGCTGCCTTTTCATTTTGTTATTGGTCTCTTTTGTTATGCAAAGCTTTTTATTTTGGTGTAGTTCCAATGGTCTATTTTTGCTTTTGTTTCCCTTGCCCAAGAAAACATATTCATAAATATATTGCTAAGCCCATGTCTAAGATTACTGTCTGTGTTTTATTTTAGGAGTTTTATAATTTCAGGTCTCACATTTAGGTGTTTAATCCATTTTGAGTTTATTTTTGTGTATGATGTAAGAAAGTGGTCCAGTTTCATTGTTTTGCATATGGCTGTTTTGTTTTCTCAATACCATTTATTGAAGACTGCCTTTTTCCCATTGTATATTCTTTCCTCCCTTGCCATAGATTAATTGACCATCTAGATCTGGGTTTATTTCTGGGCTCTGTATCCTGTTGCATTGATGTGTCTAGTTTTGTGCCAGTACCACACTGTTTTGATTACTACAGCTGTGTTGTATATCTTGAAATCTGTGATTGTGATACTTCCAACTTTGTTCCTTTTTCTCAAGATTGTTTTGGCTATTTGGAGTCTTTTGTGATTCCATACAAACTTTAGGATTCCTTGTTCTGGTTCTGTGAAAATGCTGTTGATATTTTGATAGAGATCACATTAAATCTGTAGACCGCTTTGGGTGGTATGGACATTGTAATAATATTAATTCTTCTGATCCCTGAGCATGATATATCTTTCCATTTGTTTGTGTCATCTTCAATTTCTCTCATCAGTGTCTTACAGTTTTCAGAGTACAGTGCTGACAAGGTAGATGGAGAAGGTTAGCACTGGTTCCTACAAGCATCCAGCTATATAATCTGGGGGCAGTCTTGGGAAAATGGCACTCCCAAGCAGTTTTATTCCCAGAGAAATCGCCTGTAGATCCCTGCCCCTGCAGCACACATTCTTGGTCACTGAAGCCCCATCATGTATAACTCAGGCACTTTTTAAACTGCTGCTTCTGTGCTGTGTCTTCTGCCTAGTTATTGAGCTTGCTTGTTCTTAAAGGTCTGGGACTTAGTTTTCTGTCATCCTCCATCATTCTTGGAGTTAAGCCTCACTAATTTTCAAAGCCAGATGTCATGAGGACTTGTCTTCCCAGTGTGGGTCCCCAGGGCTGGGGGTGTGTCGTATGGGGTTTAATCCCCTCACTCCTCCGTACTCATTTGTGTTTAGTCACACTGGAGATTTGGTTCCTGACTGGATCTTTGGCCCTCCTACCCTTGATTTTGCCATCTCTCTATGACCAGCTGTGGAAAATCTCTTCTGTTGGTTTTCAGGGAATTTTTAGTTAGTTGCATGGGTGTAGATATTGCTTCATTGTGTCCATTGGACAAGGTGAGCTCAAGATCCTTCTATTCTACCAACTTCTGCAGATTCCTATATTCTGTAAACTTTTCAGACTTTTACAGTTGCCTTTCCCACTTTAATTGAGCAGCAACTTTTTTAGAAACTCATTATTATTGAAAATTTCAAAAGCACTCACAGAAGCAGCTGTCCTCTATAATATACTCACTCATTTGTTTATGCAATATTTAGTTAAATCACATAATTACAATGATAATTACAATGATGTAATGCATCTTGGGAAAAATGCAACTGATTTTTGGTATGCATATAATTCAATTGATAAAAGCTATAGAGCACAGCATAGCAGAGATTAGCTTCCTAGCCAAATGCATTTAACAAGTCAGTATATTTTGTATTGTCCATTAATGAATAGATTAAGTTATTTGAAGGTTAAGAGAGCATCTCTTCCCTTTAAAGAGTACCCTTCCCTTCACCGTCTTGAAAAATGAGGATCAGGGGCGCCTGGGTGGCGCAGTCGGTTAACCGTCCGACTTCAGCCAGGTCACGATCTCGCGGTCCGTGAGTTCGAGCCCCGCGTCAGGCTCTGGGCTGATGGCTCGGAGCCTGGAGCCTGTTTCTGATTCTGTGTCTCCCTCTCTCTCTGCCCCTCCCCCGTTCATGCTCTGTCTCTCTCTGTCCCAAAAATAAATAAATGTTGAAAAAAAAAAAAAATTTAAAAAAAAAAAAATAAAAAAAAGAAAAATGAGGATCATGCTCCGGATAGACTTTTTTTTTTTTTTTTAATGTTTATTTTTAAGAAAGAGACAGAGAGACGGAGAGGCGGAGTGAGAGTGGGGGAGGGGCAGGAGAGAGAGGAAGACACAGAATCAGAAGCAGGCTGCAGGCTCTGTACTGACAGACAGAGGTAGGGCTCAAACTCCTGAACCATGAGGTCATCACCTGAGCCAAAGTCAGAGGCTCAACCAACTAAGCCACCCAGGCGCCCCTCTGAATTGACTTTTGTATCTGTAGTTACTATGTATAGTAAAGCAATAGCACCTTCTCGATGGAGAACTCCACCAGGGTTTTCCCAACCTCATTTTGTCTTATAGTTATAATTTTCAAACCGTTTAATTAATTAATTAATTAATTAATTAACTTGTTTAGTGCTGAAACTTTTTTTTTATTCAAAACTTCATAAGCAATCATAAAAGATTAAAAAGAGAATTCTGATTAAAGTAGGGTCTTTAAGTCTCATTTATTTTGATACTCATTTGTCAGAGCAAGTGGCTGCTGGGGTAGTTGTAAAGAATTTATTTCTAACACGACTACTCTGAATGATAGTCTTCTTTTATAATTCAAGTCATATTATGTTGTTGCCTATAGAATATTTGCTTTTTTATAGCAAAAAATATTTGCTTTTTTTTCAAATCTCTTACACCAAATTTGTTTTATTTTGTTTTGTTTTGTTTTGTTTTGTCTTTAATAAGCTGCGAAGGAGGTGGGATTGTTAGAAATCCCCTTTGAGTGATTTCTTACTACCTTAACTTCTAACCTGAGCATAAAAATAACCAGAGGAAAGCAACCAGTGTTTTTCTGTGTGAACTTGGTATTGCTGTCCATAGCAGCTTTCCTTCTAAATTAAGTTCTCTCTCTTAACTCTGACCTTGAAAGCTCAGTCTAAATGTCATAAAAAATAGTGGCATCAAGAGCTGTAATCTGTGCACTGTGTTGGATCTTCAATGTCCTTTAGGTCTAAGACTGAGAGTATTTTATGGCTTCGCACTCAGCTGGCCACAATTCTGACTATAGCGTAATTGGATTATTGCACCATATAATGAAGATAACAAGGAAGGGATATCTGTGAATTGCTGTTATAGATTTGTTGACAGAACTAGCATTTGAGAAAGGCTTCTGGCCTTAGAATCACAGAATTTTCAAGGTACAAGAGCTTGAAAATCATTGACTCCTTAAGAGGTAGTAAGTGATGTGCTGGCACAGCTAGTAAATGGCACAAACCGTGATTGCCTTAGGTCTTATTTTAGTACTCTTTCCTCCATGCAAATGGCCCTTAACCTTTTGTTGTTGCTGTTCTTCTTCTTGGACTCCCTTGTAAATATAAGGAAAATAACAAACCTGAAAAAATATACATGTACAAACATACGCCAGAGTTTGCATAAATCACTTGGCTGAGAATCTCAATTAACTTGTCTATGGATCCAGTTTGAGAATGAAAAAAGACTTCCTTTCTTCAAAGTGCTAGTGAAAGAGAAGAATATTTTAAATTCAGCCTATTTTTAGTGAGACATATGATGGTAAGATTTCAAGGACACCTTATTTTTCTTCATTAGAGAAAAGTAATATGTATTCTTGGTGACCAAAATCTCATGTGGCCCCAAGGATAAGGGAAGCAGTGCTGCAAACAAAGTAAGCAATACAGGAATAAGATTAATGGAGTTAGTTAATTTTATTGTGGCCAAGCTTAACATTGACCTAGGTATATTATCTTAAAATTGTAACAACCAAGATACTCTAAGAAAAGGAAGAAAGAAAGAAAGAAAGAAAGAAAGAAAGAAAGAAAGAAAGAAAGGAAGAAAGAAAGAAAAAGAAAATAAGCAAGCAGGCAGAGAAATGGAAAAAATACAACACAACTTCTCAACAGAGGAGTTTTAAAAAGTAGTTTCAAAGCAATTGAACCCAGAACCTATCTTTGCAAACTAAATTTGACAGTCTTTTAATAAACTGATTATGACTATGAAGGAAGTTGTCAAATCAGAAAGTACAGGAAGTCTGGCAAAAGATGGCCAGGCAACAGTAAGTGGTAATCACATTATATTAGGAAGAAAAAAGGAAAAATCATGGAAAATATAAAGAAAAATTAAAAAGTAAACAAATATTTAAAACCATAATTCAAGAAAACTTTGCTTAATTAAAAGAAAATTTGTATCTATAAGCTGAAGAGGCACACCATGTACCCAGGAATATTTACCCAAAGTTCTTAACACTGAAATATATTATAGTAAAATCATTGGGCTTTAGTTAAAGGGAAAAAAAATGGACAATTGGGTTAAAATAATGTCACTTATAAAGGAAAATAAGTCAGGTTGGCATACTTCTCCCCATCAACATTCAATGTCAGCATACAGTGAAGTAACATCTACAGGATATTTAAGAGAGTATGAATCAAGGATTTTATATCCAGCCAACTTATTTGTTACATATAAGCCCTGCATACAGTTTTAAATAGGAGAGAGCTCTGCGATTTTTATTCATAGGAGACTTTCCTGAGAAAATTGGAGGACAAGGTCTTTCTTTCAACACTTTAAATATTTCACTTTTGCATGGTTTCTGAAGATATATTTGATGTATTTCTTAACCTTGCTCCTCTGTCGGTATTTTTTTTTCTTCTGGCTTCTTTCAAGATTTTTGTTGTTTTGCATTTTCTGTAGTTGTGAATATGATATTCCCACCTAGGTGAAGATTTTTTGATATTTATATTGCTTAGTATTTGCTAAGTTTCCTGGATCTGTGTTTTGGTGTCTATCATTAAGTGTGGAAAATTTTCACTCATTATTGTTTTCAACATTTATTCTGTTCCTTTGAATCATACTTGCATCCCAGGCATAAATCCCAAATGATCCATTTTGGCTTCTGAATTTGGTTTGTTAGTATTTTATTAAAAATTTTTGCATCTTTATTTATCAAGAATATTGGCCTGTAGTTTTCTTTTTTAGTACTGTTCTTTTCTGGTTGTGGTACCGGGATAATGCTGGCTTTGTAAAATGAGTTTGGGAGTATTCCTTCTCCTTTGATTATTTGGACAAGTTTGAGAAGGATTGGTACTAATTCTTTAAAAGTTTGGAAAAAATCACCAGTAAAGCCATATGGTCCTGGGCTTTTCTTGGTCGGGAAATTTTTTATTACTGATTTAATCTCCTTACTAGTAATTGGTCTATTTAGATTTTCTCTTTCTTCCTGATGCAGTCTTGGTAAGTTGTATGTTTCTGAGAATTTTCCCATTTCTTCTAAGTTGTCTAACATGCTAGTGCATAGTTGTTCTTGTAGTATCTTATGACCTTTGAATTTAGGTGGTAGCCATTGTAACGTCTGCTTTTTCATTAATAATTTTGTTGATTTGAGTCCTCTCTCTTTTTTTCCTTGATTAGTTTAGCTAACAGTTTGTCAATTTAGTTTAGCTTTTTAAAGAACCAATTCTCAGTTTGGCTAATCTTTTCTATTGTTTCCCTCTTCTCTATTTCATTCATTTCTGCTCTAATTTTTATTATTTCCTTTTATCTACTAACTTTGGGTTCAGTTTATTGTCCTTTTTAAATTCCTTTTAATTCCTTTAATTCTTGTTTCTTAATGTAAGTATTTATTGCTATGAATTTATCTCTTAATTTTTTTTTTCAACGTTTTTATTTATTTTTTGGGACAGAGAGAGACAGAGCATGAACGGGGGAGGGGCAGAGAGAGAGTAGACACAGAATCGGAAACAGGCTCCAGGCTCTGAGCCATCAGCCCAGAGCCTGACGCGGGGCTCGAACTCCCGGACCGCGAGATCGTGACCTGGTTGAAGTCGGACGCTCAACCGACTGCGCCACCCAGGCGCCCCTGAATTTATCTCTTAAAATAGATTTTGCAGCATTCCACAAGTTCTGATATGTTGTATTTCCATTTTCATTTGTCTTAAACTTTTTTAATTTCATTTTTAATTTCTTCTTTGATCCATTGGTTATTCAGGAAAAGTGTTGTTTAATTTCTATGTTCATTAATTTTCCAGTTTTCTTCATAATTGATTTCTAGTTTTATGCCATTGTGGTTCAAGAAGATACTTGGTATGATGACAGTCACCTTGAATTTTCTAAGATTTGTTTTATGGCCTAACATATGGCCTATCCTAGAAAATGTTCCAAGTGCATTTATGAAGAATATCCATTCTACTGTTACTGAATACACCGTTCAGTATATGTCTGTTAGGTCCATTTGGTCTATAGTGTTGTTCAAGTCTACTGTCTTATTGATTCCCTGTCTGAATGATTTATCCACTTTGAGAGATAATCTTCAAGTATTATTGTGTTACTGTTTATTTCTCCTTTTAGCTTTGTTAGTTTTTTTTCTTTTATATAGTTAGGTGCCTCAATTTTGAGTGCATAAATATTTACAATTGTTCTATATTTTTGATATATTGACCTTTTTACCATTATATAATGCCTTCTTTATCTTTTCTTACCATTTTAAAAGTCTATTTTGTGTGATGTAAGCATAGCTACCTTTGCCTTTTTTTTTTTTTTTTCAATGTTTATTTATTTTTGGGACAGAGAGAGACAGAGCATGAACCGGGGAGGGGCAGAGAGAGAGGGAGACACAGAATCGGAAACAGGCTCCAGACTCTGAGCCATCAGCCCAGAGCCTGACGCGGGGCTCGAACTCACGGACCACGAGATCGTGACCTGGCTGAAGTCAGACGCTTAACCGACTGCGCCATCCAGGCGCCCCTACCTTTGCCTTTTTTGGTTACTATTTGATTGAAATGTCTTTTTCCATTGAGCCATACTCTGTTTTTAATTAGATAACTTAATCAATTTACATATAAAGTAATTATTGATGGGTAAGAAGATGGGTAGTAGATGGGGCTATGAATTTGCTTCCTTTCCTGGCAGGGAAGCAGGATAAGACTCAGGACCTGTATAGCTCATTGCTTGGAGACCTCGATCAGTCCAGAATGTGCACTGAATGCTTCAGTCAGGTGAGCATTTTTTGCTCTTCAGACCCAATGACCATTGGCTGTATTCTCTGTTTGAGTGCCACATCAGGCTGTTGAATGGGCTAAGCTGCTTTCTGTGTTCCATGGTTAGGTGCTTTCATCAAACAGGCTGAAGGCTGCATAAATCAATGAGTGGGGTTATAAATTAGATTTCCTGCTCTGGCACAGTAGAGGAACAGCTCTAAAGCTGGTAAGGCTCTTTGTTGTTTTAACTCAAAGTTGACTCACACTTCAAATAGGGCCATGAGAAAACAGGGCCACTGGCTTTGTTCTGAAAATTATCAGCTCTTCCCCCTTATCCCTTAGCTTGAGTGCCATTGTGCTGCACAGTTTCTAGGAGTTGTTGCCAGCCCTTCTGGTCAGATGGGGCCAGAAAACACTTGCCACAGCAGATGGGGCTATGTCTCATCTCCCTTACCTAGGGATAGAGACTGTTTCAGGCTATTTTCAATTTTCTAAACAGATTTTATGGTATAGAGAGGCCTAGAGCTACCCTCAGCCTTGGCTATGAATCAGTCCCTCTGCCACCAGGCCCAATACTGTCTTTGCTATGGGGGTGGTCAGTTCTGCTCACTCAACTCTTGGCTCACACACCATTGGACCCCACTGCTCCTAGGAGTTCTTTCCAGGCCTTCTGGTCAGATGGGACCAGAAGATACTCTCTATAGCAAGTGGGGTGGTGATTCAGCTCCTAGCCTGGCCATGGACAAACTATGGTCTAGGGCCAGCAAAATTCTTCCTTTGTGGATCTGAATCAGGCATATCTGCACTCTGCCGTGTACCTTGGTCAGAGTGTACCCCCAATTTGGTTCTGCAGATTAGCAAAGCAACTGGTTGGGATTATTACTTGGCCACTACAGGTATGAACTTGGTCTGTCAAGATCCATCTGCTAGTTGTTGCAAGTCTTTACCTTTTCTCCATTATAATCAGGTTGCCAGTGGTTGAGTCTCACAGATTCTCCTGCAATCTGTGTGATCTCATGGTATGAGATCAGACTAGAAGCTCCCAAAATGTGACCCAGAATGCTGAAAGAGTCTCATTATTCCTCATGGACTCTCTTTTCTCATTGGAGAAATCACAAGCTCAGAAAAGACCTTTCCATGTGGTGCTATGCTGGCCTAGCATGCTGGCCTAGTGGGAATGCTGTTGACATGTAGCCATTTCTCTTACTCTTCTGATGCAGTCTGTCTTCATCTCTTTGGTACAGAAGGATACTACGTCCTCACCTCCATGTTCTAGGATTGTCTCAGTGGTTTGTTCTTGAATAGATGTTAGTTGTTCTTATGAGGGGAGCAAAGTCAGGAACAACCTATATTGCCATCTTGGTGACATCAGGCTCATCCATTTTTATATTGTTTTACTTCTAATTGCAATGTTTGTTCCTTTAATATTTAATATAACTATAGATCTTTTTGGAGTTATTTCTATCATTTGAAAATTTGTTTTTTGCTTGTCCTCTGATTTTTCTTTCTCATTTTGTCATTATTCTTTTAATAATTTTTAATTTTCTGAATAATTTCACACTTTTAAGTAGTTACTCTGAGGATAATAGTACCCATACTTAACTTTAAACCATCTACTTAGGCTTGATATTGTACCATTTTGGATAAAAATGTGAAAACTTTGCATGTATATAAAAGTCCCTTTACCATTTCCATTCTTTTACAATATATTTGTCATAGGTTTTATATCGACATCCTGTATGCATATGAAAATTTCATAATTTTTTCCTTAGACAGTTCTATATGTTTTAAAGAAATTTGGAGGGAAACAGGGTTTATATTTTGCCAAACCATTTCTGATGCTCTTTATTTCTTCCCAAAGATATGTGTTTTATTAAATATAATTTCTCTTCAGTGTGAAAAACATCCTTTAGTATTTCAGGTAGTATAAGTATGATGGTGATCAGTTCTCTTAGTGTTCTGTGTCAAAATGTGTTTTTATTTTGTTTTTATTTTTGAAGAAAACTTTGGCTAGATAACAATTCTGGATTAACTTTATTTTTTCTCATGTCAGCATTTTGCCACTGGTATGTTGCCTCTCTAGTTTCTGAACAGGAAATTGTGGTCATTTGAATTCTTGTTTCCCTTTATGTAATGAGTTACACTTTTTTTGTTCCAGTTGTTAGTTTTTCCTTTATGTTTGTGCTCTAGTAATTTGCCCCTGGGGTGTCTGAACCTGATTTTTCCCTCTTTGTAGTATTTGTTAATCTTGGAATTTACTCATCTCTTGAATCTATAAATTTATCTTTCAGAAATCTGAGGATATTTTTGGTCATTATATCTTCTAATATTTTTCTGCTTTACTAGGACCCAATAAATGTATGTCTTCAAATTATTTAAGTTTTTAATCATTATTTTCTCAAATGTTGTTGTCTGCCCTATTCTTTTTTGTCTTCTCTTTTGGGACTCTATTTACACATATTATACCTTTTGATATAGTTCCACTTATTTCTGAGGCTCTGTTTTTTCCCCAATCTTTTTATTTTTCTTTTCTCTGAACCAAATGACTTGAATCGACCTATTTTCCAATTCACTGACTATTCCTTCTATCAATTCCATTTTCCTGTTAAGGCTTTCAGTGAATTTTTTTTCATATATTGTACCGTTTGTTTCAAAATTTCTATTTTGTTCATTTTCTATAGTTTATATTTCTCTCCTAGAAGTTCTTATCTCTTAATTTGCTGTAAACATACATTCCTTTATACCATTAAACGTAAATGTAATATCCTTCAAAATTTATTTCTGTTAATTCCATCATCTATGCCATTATAAGGTTGTTACACCCTGATAGTAATTTCTTTTGAGAATAAGTCATATTTCTTTAATTCTTCATGTTGAGTGATTATAGATTCTATTCTGGACATTATAAATGTTGTGCTGTGGGAAATATATGTTGTGTTATATTATCTTGACTTCTGTTGTTGTTGTTACTGTTGGTTGATTGATTGTACTTTTTTTTTAACCTTATTTATTTATTTTGTGAGAGAGAGAGCTCAATGAGGGGAGGTGCAGAAAGAGAGAGAGAGAATCCCAAACCCAAGCAGGCTCTGCGCTGCCAGTTACAAAGTCCGACAGGGCTCGATTCCATGTACCACGAGATCATAACCTGAGCCAAAATCAAGAGTATGAGGTTAACTGCCTGAGCCACCCAGGCACCCCACAGATTGTACTTTTTAAAAATGAATTGTTAGTTGGTGACTTTAACAGACTATTAAATTGGTTGGACAATATCTTGTAGGTGGCAGATAAAATCTCAGTACAATTTAGCTGGGCTCCTTAGACTCTGCTTTCATGTGGTAGCTCCAGTTTCACCCAAATATTTGGCAAGTTAATTAAAAAATAACTTCTCCAACTCCTTTCTTATGGTCTCCCCTCACTTTGCAGCAGATTTGGTCTTCCCAAGTTCTGTTGTCTTGTTCCTCAAACCAGAAATTTTAGCCATGGCACATGATGAAGATTGGGTGTGCCCTCATGCTATTCATCCAGTGCTGTTCCCCACCTCTAACTGTCAACTCTGTGTCAAGGAAGAAAAAAAGGAAGAGGACCTGCTTTTGTCACTCTCTTCTGCCTAAAAGCAGGGTGTTTTTTGTACATCATCTGAAGTTTTTATCTGCTAGAGGGCAATTCAATAATTTACTTAGCTATTACCCAGGATAAAAATTCTGCATGTATTTTCAAAAGATAACTTTGTTATTATAAAATTATAGTTTGACAGTTATTTACTGACAGTATATTAAAGATATCATTATCTTCATTCTGGCTTTTATTGAGAAGTCTGCTGTCAAATTATCTTTTTTCTCTGTTCTTAGGATCTTTTTTTGTTTTTGATATTCTAGACATATACTACAAAGCACAAAGGTGTCAATTTATTTGTATTTATTATGCTTTCTAAATATTGGACTTCATGGGTTTGAGGATTTATGATTTTTATCAGTTTTGAAAACTTCTCATCCTTTATCTCTTCAAATAATGCTTTTGCTTTATTCTCTATACTTTGTCTTTCTGAGACTCCAGTTAAACCTATATTACAACTCCTGATTCTTTCTTCCTTGACAGTTTCTTTTTCTATTTTCTAACTCATTCTCTTTCAACTGCCTGCAAGATAATTATACTTGAAATATTTCTATTTTAGTAACGTACCATTAAGTTTTGTCTACTTGATTATTTAATGAAACCATTTAGGGTTTGCTAAGTAATATTTTCACAATATAAGTACTCAAAACTCACCACTTGAAATAAAAGCTAGGAAACTGATAGCAATCCTCATCTAAACACGTGGGTACCCCCATCCTGTTGCCTTACATTCCACTCCTTGAGGTAAACCATGTTATAATCACTTTAATTTCCATTTTGTATCATTTTATTGAATTTCTCTGTATTTCTAATGACTATATATTTTTAGCATATAATTTAAAAAATTTAATGTTTATTTCTGAGAGAGAGACAGAGAGAGAGAGCAAGAGAGGGGCAGAGAGAGAGGGAGACATACAATCAGAAGCAGGCTCCAGGTTCCAAGCTGTCAGCACAGAGCCTGACATAGGGCTTGAACCCATGAACCGCGAGATCATGCCCTGAGCTGAAGTTGGATGCCTAACTGACTGAGCCACTCAGGCGCCCCAGTATATAATTTCATAAAAAGATCTATTGCTATATATATTTGGGGAGACAACTTTTTCAATTAAACACATTGCCATCCATTTAGTCTTTTTTTATTATATATTATGTGTTTAACATACTGATTTTTAAATTTATGTACAGTAAAATTCACACTTCCTTTTTATACAATTCTGTGGATATGACAAATGCAGTAATGAAGCTATCACCACAATCAGGATACAGAACAGATTCCTCATCTTCAAAAGTTCCTTTATGCTACTTATTTTTTATCAAATATACCCCACTATCCTAATGTCTGGCAATCACCTATATATTCTCCATCTCTATAGTTTTAGTTTTTACAGAATTCATATTAGTGTGTTCATATAGTAACTTTTTTACTCTGCTTACTTTCACTTAGCATAATGCATTTGAGAGATATCTAAGTTACTCTTTTTTTCTTATCGCTGAGTTGTATTCCTTTGCATAAATGTACCAGTTGTTTATCCATTCATTCATTGAAGGACATTTATTTTTAGTTTGGGGCCATTATGAATACAGCTACTACAAACATGAGCATTTTGTGTGCTTATAGATTTTTATTCTTTGTGGTTAATACATAAGAGTAGGATTGCTGAATCTAATGTTGAGTGTATGCTTGATTTTTTTAAGAAACAATGAAACTGTTTCCCAAAGTGGCTCTATCATTTTGCATTCCCATCAGCAATATATATGAGTGATGCAGTCTTGAGCTTTTTTTACTTTTATATAATATTACAAATTAAACTGTAATGATTAGTCTTCTTGCATACTTAATCTATATCAGTTACTTTGCATGCATTTTAGAGAACTGAACTATTCTAACAAAGAATAAGTCAAATGTGATGTTACAATCACATTCTGCTTTTGATTTTAACATTGTCATTACAAGACTGCCATGTTGCTCAACTTTAAATGGTACCACTCACATCCTAGTCTATAGAGTTTTTCCCTAACCATTGCTTTTAAGTCTTTAACGAATGCGCACAATAAGCAGAACCATCATGTGGGTGTATTTTGAATTTTAATTAATGATTCATCATAGTATACTATTATGGCAGGTCAAATCATCAAAAACAGCTTCTAAAACCAGTTTTAGAGACTTTAAAACACATATGTAATACACATTTGCACAGCAACATAAGGTTATTTTCCAAAATGGGTCTACTAAAAATCAGTGGTGTAAGATGTTTATATGTTTAATTTGAAGTGTGTCGCATAAGAGGGAATCTTTGTTAAATAAGTTTGAAATAACATTATTAAACAAATATTTTTCTACTTATAATATTCAGAGACTTTAATATTTTATTTTAAAGAGAGAACTAGCTAATAGATCATTTTCCAAACTTATTTTATCATAAGACCTATTATAGGAATCTCATGAAAATTTTGAACTTGTAAGGAAATTAGAGAAAACCATTAGAGGAAACTCATAATAGCATTTATTCCGGGTGGTCAGTTATTATCTGGCTCAATTGAGTGTAGATCATCTGAGAATGATCTACAAATTGAATGTAAAATATGAAGTACCTGCAGGAATAAAGTGAATTGGCTAGAACATGTATTATAAAGAGGGGGCATTTGTAGATAGCACCAATATATAACAGGTCATAGCCAAGTGTCAAAAACAATTTACAGAATAGTTTGCAGCTTACAGGCTCTGGTTTTAAATGACATTTCTATTGACACTTTTTATTTTCTGTGAGCTGACAGAAGATAGCTCTTACTTAGAAAGGCAAGGATATCTGCCCCTGAAGTGTCTAAGGTGTTAAACTTATTATGTTCAAGTGTTAGATTTTAAAAAGTACTGCAGAGGGTAACCTTGGGAAGCATTCACTCCACTCTTAAGGTAAAGCCTGAAACATCTGTTGTGGAAGAGGGAAATGAAAGAAACATTTTAGATGTCTCCATGCTTTTAACTTTGATTCCTTTTTAGGTGCTCTGGGCATGAAGAAAAGGGAAAATGTTTTTATAAGGTTTTGTTTGTTTGTTCCAAATGAAGATTTGATATTTGTGCCTACAGATATTTATCACTTTGTATCATGCATTAGACTTAAGACTGCATGTCATTTAATACTTTTAGCTTTTCAGAACCCCTGTTTTTATCTATCTACATACTTATCTATTATCTTTCTTTTACTTCTGGTCTTTTATTATCAACCACGATCTCAAATTAGAAAAGGTAGGAAAACAAGGCCATGTATTGTTATACACTTAACATAAATTTCTGTTTGTCTCTTTATCTCTTTTTCTTTCTCTCTCTCTCTTACATACACACACACATTTTATTTAATTAATGCTGTTCTTGAGCAGTCAGATTTACTTTGTAAGGCTTACAGTACATTATAAAATACTGAACAATTTTGGCATAATTTGTGTCAAGGCACCATCCACTGAAAGTGATATAACATGTATTTGACAATGGGTTAGGGATTAAACTCATAAATTTTCTTTTGAAAAGTGAGTGAACATCCATACACAACCTCTAATTTTAGTAATAGCCTCACAGGTCAAAATCAGTATGTATTACCCATTTGTCTCTGCAGTGTTCCTACAGTAATATCAAACCCAATAGCTTGATTATGATCCTTTTATCTTCTCCTTTGATTACTTGACACTTCAGCTTCTATAAAAATTAATTCCAATAATTTGTAGAGAAGAAGAAAGAGAATAATTAGAAGAAGGAGTGGCAGGAGAAACAGTATTTATAGAAAGCTAAAAATTTACATCTTTCACAATAGCTATTAGTTTTACTTTTTCTTTTCCCTCTCTGAATAACATTCAGAATTTAATTTTATTTTATATATTATATATGATATATGGTCATATATCATATATAATATAGTATTATATGTTATTATAATATTTATATGTGTATTATTTAATAATATTCAAAATTTACTTAAAATTTAACAGTAAATATTAACCATTAGTATATACATGACAATTTTCTAAAAAAATAATCTGTAGGAAGTGGGCAAACAAGAAAAATGAAACTAAATAACATTGATTTTTAGAGAAGTCAACAAAATGCTCTGCTAAAATCTTTTTTTCCAAACAACAGCATTGAGATAATAGTGAGCATGTGATCCTTTTCTCCTTAATGAAATATAAGAATAAGTTTGGCAAGTTGTATGTTCTATTCATTTGGACAAATGTATGACATGTTTCCACCATCATAGTGTCATACAAAACAGATTCATTGCCCTAAAGGTCTCCTGCACTTCAACTATTCATCTCTCCCTCCTCTCTAACCCTTAACAACTGATCTTTTCACTGTGTCAAAAGTTTTTCCTTTTCAAAACATCATATAGTCGGAATCATACAGTATGTAGCCTTTTCAGATTGGCTTCTTTCACATAGTAATGCACATTTAAGTTTCCTTCATATCATTTTAAGACTAATTTCTTTGTACTGTTGAATAATATTTCATTGTCTGGAGATACCAGACACCATTGGTTATCCATTCACCAACAGAAAAACATCTTGATTGCTTCCAAATGTTCACAATTATGAATAAAGCTGCTATTTGCATGTTTTTATGTGAACATTTGCATGTTTTTATGTGAATATCCATTTGCATGTTTTTATGTGAACATAGTTTTCAACTCCTTTGGAGAAATATCAAGAAGTGTGACCAAAACAAAAGTAATAATAAAAAATAAAACCTAAAAAATAAACTTAACAAAGGAGGTAAAAGGCCTGTATCTGAAAACTATAAAATGTTGATGAAAGAAATTGAAGATGACACAAACAAATGAAAATATATTCCACATGGCCTGGAAGAACCAATATTATTAAAATGTTCCTACTGCCCAAAGCAATCTGTAGATTTAGTGCAATCCAGCGACATCAAAATACCATTGGCATTTTTCATAGAACCAGAACAAATAATTCTAAAATTTGTATAGAACCACAAAAGACCCTGAATTGCCAAAATGATCTTGAAAAATAAGAACAAACCTGGAGATATCATAATCCCAGATTTCAAAATATACTACAAAGCTATACTAATGAAAACAGTATGGTACTGACACAAAAATTGATACATAATCAATGGAACAGAAAGAATAGACAGCCTAGTAGTAAACCCACACTTTTATGGTCAATTAATCTATGACAAAGGAGGCAAGAATATACAATGGAAAAAAGTCTCTTCAAGAAATGGTGTTGAGGGGCGCCTGGGTGGCTCAGTCGGTTGGGCTGCCGACTAGAGCTCAGGCCATGATCTCGTGATCTGTGAGTTGGAACCCCGTGTCTGGCTCGGTCTTGAGAGCTCAGAGCCTAGAGCCTGCTTCCGATTCCGTGTCTCCCTCTCTCTCTCTCTGCCCCTTCCCTGCTTGCTCTCTGTCTCTCTTTCTGTCTCTCTGTCTCTCTCAAAAATAATAAACAATTGAAAAATTAAAAAAAAAAGAAATGGTGTTGGGAAAACTGGACAGCTACATGCAAAGCAGTGAAACTGGACCATTTTACTACCACACACACACAAACACACACATACACACACACACAAACGAAAACCTCAAAATGGATTAAAGACCTAAATGTGAGACCTGAAACCATAAAATTCCTAGAAGAAAATGTAGGTAGTAATCCCCTAGACATCAGCACAGAAACATTTTTTTTAGATGTCTCCTTTGGCAAGGGAAACAAAAGCAAAATTAAAATATTAAGACTACACCAAAATAAAAAGCTTTTGCGTAGCAAAATAAATCATCAACAAAACAAAAAGAGAACCTACTGAATGAGAGAAGAAACATGCAAATGATATATCCAATAAAAGGTTAATATCCAAATATATAAAAAACTTACACAACTCAACACCACAATAAGAAATAATCTAACTAAAAATGGGAAGAGGACATGAATAGACATTTTTTTTCCAAAGAAGACCAAAGCTGGCCATTACACACATGATAAGATGCTCAACATCATTAATCTTCAGGGAAATGCAAATCAAAATTACAATGATATATCACCTCACATCTTTCAGAATGGCTAAAATAAAAAACATAAGAAACAATAAATGTTGTCAAGGATGTGGGGGAAAAGGAACCCTTGTGCACTGTTGGTGGAAATGCAAGCCAATACAGCCACTGTGGGAAACATGATGGAGGTTCCTCAAAATGTTAAAAATAGAATTACCATATGATTTAGTAATTCCACTACTGGGTATTTACCCAAAGAATATGAAAACACTAATTTGAAAACATATATGCACCCCTGTGTTTATTGTAGCATTATTTACAATAACCAAGATATGGAAGCAACCCAGGTATCCCTTGAGTCCCTAGATAGATGAATGGGTAAAGAATATGTGGTATATTTACACAATGCAGTGCTAATCAACCATAAAAAAGGGTGTAATCTTGCCTTTTGCAACAACATGGATGGAGCTAGAGAGTATAATGCTAAGTGAAATAAGTCAGTCAGAGAAAGACTATATGATTCCACTCATATGTGAAATTTAAGAAACAAAACAAATGAACAAAGAAAAAAAATAGACAAACCAAAAATCAGACTCTTAAATATATAGAACAAACAGGTGGTTTCCAGAGAGGAGATGGGTGGGAGGTATGGGTATAATAGGTGATTGGGATTAAGAGTGCACTTATTATGATAAAAACTAAGTAATGTATATAACTGTGGAATCACTATATTGTACACCTGTAACTAATATAACACTGTATGTTAACTATACTGGAATTAAAATTAAAAATTTAAATAAATACAAAAAAACAAAAGTCTGTCATTAATTCTCCATATATTTTCCCATCTTCCAGATATCTCATTGATTTCTAGTTTAATTCCATGTGGTATGAGAGCAGACATTATATGATTTCTATTCTTTTAAAATTGATAAGGTATGTTTTATGACTCAGAATATAGTCTATCTGGTGAATGTTCCAGGTGAGCTTGAGAAGAATGTGCATTCTGGTATTGTTGGATGAAGTGAACTATAGATGTCAATTATATCCAGTTAATGAATGGTGTTGTTGAATTCGACCATGTCCTTACTGATATTCTGTCTACTAGATCTGTCCATTTCTGGGAGAGTGATGAAATTGCCAACTGTGATAATCTATTCATTTATTTCTTTTTGAAATTCTATTATTTTGCATCACTTATTTTGACTCTCTGCTTTTAGGCACACATACATTAAGGACTGATAATGTCTTGTTGAAGAATTCACTCCTTTATAATTATATAATGCCCTTCTTTCCCTCTGTAATGCCCTTATTTTCCCCTGATAACTATTCTTGCCTTCAAGTGCACTCTATCTGAAATTAATATAGCTTCTGCATTCTTGTAATCTGTGTTAATGTAATTTTAATCTTTATGTATCTTTATATTTAAAATGGTTTCTTATAGGCAATACATAGTTAGGTCTTGTTTGTTGGTGCCCTCTGACAGTTTCTCTTTTTACTGATGTATTTATACCACTGATATTTGAAATATTTATTGATATGGTTGGACTAATATCTATCCTATTTGTGTTTTTTTTTTCACTTTGTTTCCCTTGTTCTTTGTTACTATTTTTGTTTTTCCCTCATTTTCTGCCTTGTATTGTTTCTAATTGGGCATTTTGTATAATTACATTTTCTTTTCTTTCTTAAGAATATTGATTATACTTCATTTTTTAACTTATTTTTAGTAGTTTCAGTAGAGTTCACAATATACATTTATAGCTAATCCAAGTCTATTTTCAAATAATACTATAGGTGAGCGATGTAATAGATTGTAGGCAAGTATGCACAAATGTCTTGAAAATATAATCCAGGGTCTCTTGGAGGTAACTAAAACCTTTTAGACAAGATAAGAAAATGAAGCCAAGTTAGAAATTATTAATACAAAAACAAATAAATCAACCAGAACTTATTGAGTACCAATGGTATAAGTAGATTTAAAAATATATTTGATAAAGTAGATGTGATCTAGCTAGCTATCTATAGATAGACAAATATAGATATATCACATAAAATGTGATCTATATCTATCTATCTATCTATACAACAGAATATTACTCAATGATCAAAAAGAATGAAATTTTGCCATTTGCAACAATGTGAGTGGAACTAGAATGTATTATGCTAAGTGAAATAAGTCAGTCAGAGAAAGATAAATATCATGTGATTTCACTCATATGTGGAATTGAAGAAACAAAACAGGGAAAAATAGGGAAAGGGAAGGAAAAATAAGATAAAAACAGAGAGGAAGGCAAGCCATAAGAGACTCTTAAATACAGAGAACAAACTGAGAGTTGCTGGAGGGGTTTTGAGTCAGGGGATGGGCAAAAGGGGTGATGGGCATTAAGGAGAGCACTTGTTGGGGTGAGCATGGTGTGTTATATGTAAGTGATGAATCACTAAATTCTACTCGTGAAACCATTATTACACTACATGTTAACTAACTTGGATTTAAAAAAAAAATTCAAAAAAATTTTTGAGGAGCGCCTTGGTGGCTCATTCGGTTAAACATCCACCTCTTGATTTGGCTCAGGTCTGATCTCATGATCATAAGATCAAGCCCTCTGTCAGGCTCTGTGCTGGGCATGGGGCCTGCTTAGGATTCTCTCTCTCCCTCTTCCTCTGCTCCTCACTCACTTGCACTCTCTCTCTCTAAAAAAAATTTAAAAATATGTTTGAGAATATGATATATACAGCAAACACAACATTTACAGTTTAAGTCAAATTATGTGTAAGTAAAGTTTTCAATATGATTTAATAACTATGCATTGGTGTACTAGGAATGAAGACAATGATAGAGATGGTAAGATGTAAGTTGTCTTAAAAGGACACAGTTACAATGCATGAAAATAATATATGGTATATGTTCCCCAATGAGGGAAATATTTGCATTTTTAATTTTCAAACTTAGCTTCACAAAATCCTGAGATTATTTTTAGACATATTTCAGAGATTTCCTGATGAGGCTGGGGCTAAGTATTTGAGTATAATCTACAAAAAGGAATTTGAACTAAAATAAGTAAGTATTATTGCATAATAAGGAAAGAGGATATTGGTGGCTATGATATAGTAGGGACAGCAAGGACTCTGGATAAAGAAGAATTTGGAAAAGGTTCATGATATAATACACTCCACCAATGTGGCAGTAGACTGGGTTTATTGGAAAAGATGGCCATTGTGAAATTAATTGTGCTGAGACTACCTAAAGGATTTTAAGAAAGCTGATATATATTATTAAGATGTTTTTAGTTCTGTACTGTTTTATATCCCCTTGCTTTTGCCCCAAATCATTAGCAAAAGTCTATTTCACACAAGATCACATTGGTGATATCGTGGTAAGTAAAGGAGAAATTAACAAACATCTTTGCGAATAAGGTATTATAGAAAAGTCACAAAAGGTGTTCCAAAGTCACAAAAAGTGGGGCACCTGGATGGCTCAGTCGGCTAAGTGTCCGACTCTTGATTTCAGCTCAGGTCATAATCTCACGGTTCATGAGTTTGAGCCCTGTGTCATGGTCCACATTGAATGTGAGGCCTGCTTGAGAGTCTCTCTCTCTCCCTCTACCTCTGCCCCTCACACCTGCTCATGCTCTCTCTTTCTGTCAAAATAAATAAATAAACAAAATAAATAAACACACACACCAAAAAAAAGTCACAAAAAGCATAGGATAATTCTCCAATTGAGAATTGAGGCTCAAGAGCAAGGATGTAAAATATTAACTAGTGAATAAACTCCATATGGCCTGCACCCACATATCTTCAGAAGTTTGAACAAGCTCTAAACTTCTCATAGGAAATGGGATGGGGTACTAAAATGTACTCAGCTACTAAAATGATAAGTGCTTATAGAAAGCTGTGGAATGAGGGAAACTTAGTTTATAATTCCAACATTTAGTAGGTTTGTCAGGTAAGGCATAATTTCAAGAGGGCAGAATACTTATCTTTTAGCATATTATACGATTTTGAAATTCTAGGCTTTTTAAATATTCAAATATAATAAAATTCTCTTTATATATGGTTTTTCCAGCCTGGTGAGGGAAGTTAGGCATTCTCTGATTCTGGATGGATTTGTGATTCAGGTCATCATTTCTTATCATTTCTACAAAGTTTAGAAAGTTTATAGAAGTTATAGAAAGTTTGTAAGGTTTTATATTTACTAATCTTTCATGCATTATAACCTAAAAACATCTTTTTATTTTCATCTAAATTCTGAGTTTTGAGAGTAATATATATTTTTTAATATTGTATAAATTGTGACCATTGGGAAGACTTGTTGACAATAGATTTCTTGGAGTGCAGGACTGTGTTTATCTTGGATCCTAGCATCTGGAGCAGAGTCTCATATGTGTTGACTTTATCATCTAAATATGATACCAATGACACAGGAAGGGACAGATCCAGGTTTTATGGAGCCTAAATCTTACTGAATTTAGGAAGCTATCTTTAATTTTTTTTTAATATTTATTTATTTTGGGGAGAGAGAGAGAGACACAGACCATGAGCAGAAGAGGGGCAGAGAGAGAGGGAGACACAGAATCTGAATCAGGCTCCAGGCTCTGAGCTGTCAGCACAGAGCCCAACGCGGGGCTTGAACCCATTGACTGCGATATCATAACCTGAGCCAAAGTCAGTAGCTTAACCGACTAAGCCACCCAGGTGCCCCTAGGAAGCTATCTTTAAAAATAAAATTTAAAATTGTCCAAACAAAATTATAGAGAGGGATCTGAGAGCCCAGTCCCTAAGTTTAAGCTTCATTAGCTTAGGGGATAACTGCTTCTAATATAAATATTAATTTTTCTTCTTTAGTATAATTTATATCTTTTTCTTTACTTGTCATTTAATTCTCATGCATCACAATTTGTTTTTAAAATGTTATTTTTTTCTCCTATCTGAGGAACAAAAACTAAAGGTTTTTTTCTCATACTAAAAGTCGTAGAACAGAGACACAAGTTTTGGATAAAATGGATTAATTATATTTTCAGAGAAGTGATACCTTTAATAAAAAAACTAAGGTTCTATGTCCAAATTTAATGTCATCTTTTCAATAGATACCATATACTTTTCTACATTAGATATCTGTATTTAAAAATGTTTCCTCTCTTAAGACCACATGATGGCAATGTAACTCCAATAGACTTACTTTCACTTTTAGGCCCTACATTCAGGGTAAGGCTGAAAGAGATCTAAATTCCCTTCTTTCAGATATCAAGAGTTTACCTGTCAAATAATTTGTCAGCATTTTGCACTAGGGGTTTTAATTTGTTTTCACTTTGCTATAGTTTATAACATATCAGGATATAAACATATATTTTTTATTACTTTCTTTATGTTTTAAATATTGTGTTGTCTTTAGGCAAACTTGCACACGATAAGCCAGTAGAGTCAAGAACCTTTAATTAGGACAAAAGATATTCATTGGAATGTGTGACTATGAAAACACAAAGATGGCAAGAATCATTCTTATTTATTCTCCCTCTCCCATAACTCCATTTGAAGCCTCCTGTACAATCATTATCTAGAGTGTATTATGAACAATTAAGAAGAAAAAAGAGCCACATTATATGATGGGTCAGAAAAACATTAGCCACAAAAAGAAATGTAAATTTGAAAGTGATGAATGTTGTGAAGGAAAGTACAAGGTATTTTGGGATCCTATGAAAGATCTAGAAGGTTAGTCAGAGTCAATTGCTTAAAGCAATGATGATTGTCCTGAAATTGGAAGGATCAGGTACAGCTAACCAGCTGAAGTTCAATGTAGAGAAAGGAGGAAAAGTAGAACAATAGAACAAAAAAAATTCCAAAGTTAGACTAGGCCTACATTGATAAAGGATTTAAAAAACAATTATCTGGCATGTTTAGAGACCCCTCCAAAATAAGGGACAGATTACTGCAACTTATAACTTCTAGTATTAAGAAAAAAAATGTACAATGTTAGGCCTCCTTGGATTTTGGAAGGAGCATATTCTAAAACTGGGAACTCTGATAAAGCTAACTTTGAATGGGTTCCAAAGCAAGAAAAGATTCTCAGCCAGTCCAAGCTGTGGTTCACGCAATATGCCTCTTTGACCATGTGACCCAGCAGATTCCATGATACAAAAGGTATCTATGGTAAAGTTACCATTTTGAGCTCCAATACTGAAAATTTGAGTTTGGGCCAAGACCATGCCATCTGCAACACAGTAGTGTTTTTAGCATTATGTTAGAACCTACTAGAAACAGAGTGTCTGACCTTTAGACATCAAATGACTATGTGGCCAGAATATATAATCATGAGCAAGTACTATTAGATCCCCCAAGTCAGGCAGGCTCTGCATCATCTCAGAGCAAAATGGAAGTACTATATCTATGATCAGGTTCAAGAATGTCCAAAGGCACAGGTTAGCTGAATGAATATGTGTCCAAGTCCCTTATGACACTTAGCTCTAGTGCATCATTACATCAATATCTCTCCTTTGGCACAATTCATCTATGGCCCCATGGAGGCCTTATGACTAGTTGATTGAGGAGAAAAAAAGTTCAAGCTTGGCGTACAAATTGATTGACCTGTCATGTAGGATCAAATAGAAAATTGCACTGTGATGCCACTGCTACTACAGGAACTTTTTGGGGTGTACGTGAAATATACTCCAAGTAAAATCCTCCCCGGGGATAGAGTTTTGGGCAGTGCTTCTAGTCTTCTCATTTGTGTGTAGAGAGAGGTAACACAAGGTAAGAATTTACATAGATTTGTGAGTAGTGGAAATGTCTTACTGGTACATCAGAGTCCTGGGATGAGCAAGACTGTAAAATCAAGTGTAAGAATATTTAAGGAAGAGGCATGTGTATGCACCTGTGGGAAATGAGACAAAGTACAAAGGTTTAAATCACATGCGGATGCCAGTCAAAGGACATCCAAAGAGGTACTAAACAACCAAATAGATAGGATGACTTGACTTGAATGCCAGTTCTCCTCTGACATCAGTCATCCCAGCCCAATTTTGGCCTCATAAATGAAGTAAATACAGTAGCAGAAATAGAGGCTATGCCAAAAAGGTGGGATCCCTCTCACCCTTACCTCTTCCTACCACTAAAGCCGATCTAGCTAATCCTGCTGCTGAATGTCTGACCTGCCAGCCAAATATACCAATGCTGAGCCCCCAGTATACCACAGTTCCTCAAGGAAATCTACCACTGACTGGGAAGTTGATGATATCGTATCCTTCAATTCTAGAAAGAGCATCAATTCATAGTGGCTGGAATTGTCTTATATTCCAGGTATGGATTTTCTTTTCTTGTCTCCAGTTCTTTAGCCAGAGCTACCATTAAGGACTCATAGTATCTAACCTACCAAAATGAGATCTAGCATTTACATTCCCTCTGACCAAAGAATTCACTTTTTAGCAAAAGAAGGCATGATCATGGCGATACACCATGAACATAGGATCATGGTTCTACCACATACTAGTCACACCATATGCTGGTTCTGTCACTTACCATACCTACCCATAACCCTCCAGACTCACAGGATAATGGAACAGGTTTTTGAAAATGTAGCTGAGATGCCAACTTGGAGATGACAATGCTATGGGGGGATAGTGCACTATCTTTCAATTTGACACCTGCCTTAAGCCAAAGACAATTACATGGTATTATCTCAAGTAGTAGAACATACCAGTTCTGAAAAACAGAAATGAAAGCAGTAATGGCCCTGTCACAATATTCCAATTTTTGCTTGTTTTTCCAACATTTTAGGCTCTGTAGTTCTATGGTTTTGATTGCCAAAGGGGCACTGCCTCCACCACGAAACTCATCGTAGAGTCTTCATGTTAGACCAGTGGGCAGAAAAGGAAGGCACTATTCTGACAGGGATAATGGAGATTGATCATCATGAAGCAGTAAGGCAGAGCTAGAGAGGTATATATTTGGAATTCATATTATCCACTTGAGTGTCTCTTAATATTCTCATGTTCAGTTGTAACTGTAAATGGGCAAGTAGAGCTAATACATCCTGCTGAATTTAGCAGAAATTCATAGCCTTTAGGGATGAGACTCAGCTCAACCCACCAGTCAAGTCATTGTAGGGAAGGACAATTATTTTCCCTTACCCTTCTAGTTTCTTGGCTGAGACATACCTCACCATTCATAATAAAAAATGGATTAACAGGAGGAAAAAAATTACATATGTACTTACCTGCAGAAGCCCCACAAAGATAAGATTCAGAAAGCAGCCAGATAATTGAAGCTTGAATACCATCCTGAGCTAAGTAAGGAAAGGGATGGGGTTCTAGGGCTTCGGAGGGGGGAAGGCAATTCAGGCTAAAGTGAGAAAAAGAAATATTTGGTAAACAAAGGTTGTTCAGCCATGTAGATAAGTGTCTATGAAAAAGGAATCTCTGGTAATTGTTCTTCTCTGAGTATAGGTCCCCTTTTAATGTAAATGTCCTTTATAAATATAGATTGATCTTACAAATGGGTAACTTCTACTCTATTTTCAGAGCTTCCTATGTATTTCCAGTTTCTTTTTTTTTTTTTTTAATTTTTTTTTTTTAACGTTTTTTTATTTATTTTTGGGACAGAGAGAGACAGAGCATGAACGGGGGAGGGGCAGAGAGAGGAAGACACAGAATCGGAAACAGGCTCCAGGCTCCGAGCCACCAGCCCAGAGCCCGACGCGGGGCTCGAACTCACGGACCGCGAGATCGTGACCTGGCTGAAGTCGGACGCTTAACCGACTGCGCCACCCAGGCGCCCGTATTTCCAGTTTCTTAAAAAAACAGCTCAAAATAATCTTTATATCAAAGAAGCATTTTTGGGGGTGGGATAGTCTGCTACTCTTCATGACCTAGACTAGCAGAACTGCCAGTCAAAATGTAGGGAAATTCTACAGGTATGACCATAAAGTATGGAATCATGGCAAATATAAATGATTTATCATTAATATATTACAATACATGGTATGTTGAATGACATTATATGATATGCTTTGTGAGTTTTCACTTGTTAACGTAAAATTTTCATCAATCTGTGTACATGTAGCTGTGATGTGGTGCTTCACAAATTTCCAATAAAAGAAAAAATTTGCTTCTTTAGCATACCACACATAGATAAGGTGATTCAATCTGTTAAAGGAGAGACAGGTTCTATGGCCACCATGTAACATGGGTGGTAGAGAGAAGAGATGATCATTATCAGTGATAGCCTCAGAACTATATGCAGTTGTTGGTTCTATAGTTTGGCTAACTAATCTGTTCTTATAGATTTGCCTAGAGATTATGACCAAGCAGGTTCCTGCAGAAATTGTGCCTAGACGGAATGTACTTAACATAAGAACTATGGAAGTCTAAGTAGTACAAAGGATAGCTTGTAGTGGATGCTCTTGATACCCCACTTAGATACCCATTACTAGCGGGTGCACCCATCCTCCAATTGCTTTGACTGTCAGCTAATACCTCACAGATACCTCTTTCTCTGGAGAACTGTTCTCAACTAAAGCCATTACTCATCAAGCTTCCTATCCCCACTTCCCCATGAGGAGGCAAACCTCAGCCAATGATTGATTGACATGGTATGAAAGGTTGGCTCCTTTGCCTCAATAGGGAACTAACTTAGGTGTAATTTTTGCTTGAGAATTTTCCTGTGGAATCAAGCTGAAATTAGTCTTTGCTGCAACCACATACTTGTTTAGTTTTTAATCCAGACCACTCCCCTGCTTCCATTATTCCTCTTCTCTGAGGAACTATCATCTAATAAATTATTTACATCTATCTGTCTCTACTTTAAGGAAACCTAAGACAATTGGTGGGTTTAGTGTATTTTGTGTATTGAGATAAAAATGTTTATTCTTAGTTCTATTTTATTTATGCTTTCTTGTTTCATAGCTTATTGTTTTTATGTATTTTATTACATAGACCACTTTACTTTGATATGTGTGTGTTGCATTTCTGTTATGGTAGATAACCATTGTAAATTTTTACACTTAATCTTCCATTTTGATATATAGAATCTTTAAGTATCAAAATCTGAGTATTTCCTTTTCCCGTATCCTTTTAATTTTCTTCTCCCACAGTCATTTTGTGAAAGAAAACACAAGGTTTGTGAAAACACACAAGGTTTTCTCATGTGTATACATATATACATTTAATACATATACATAAATGTGTGTATAGGTGTTTCTTCTATCTGAACTCTCATTTGAAGTTAGAAAAAAATAGGCTTAGATAAATATTTGAAGAAAATGTTTACTATCTTAATTCAGGAACAGAATGACATAAAATATCAGTATTTGTATAAACACTTTCTCATATAGAGTTACTTTTGTTTCATTATTTGGGGGGGATATTGATTACAAATATTAAATTTGTCTTCCACATCTACTGTTTTTTCTCTATAATTTAACTTTTTGTAAGTTTGTGTTATTTTTCTCACATTTTTTTAATGCTAATCAATGGACTCTTAGTGTGTTTAGTGTTGACTCCTCCCTTTTGTGTTGTTTCTAACATGTGCCTTCAGTTATGTGATTTTAGTATTTTCTTTTTTACTTCTTTCCTAAGCCTCAAAAGCATGCATTTCCTCTCCTTCTGCTACCAAAACATCTCTTTCCTGAACTCTGTTTTCTTTCTTTGCTTTGAATTCTTTTTTTACAATAAAAATTTCATTATTTCTCTCCTACTTAGTTCAGATTTATTTTTCTTTGTCTTTTTACGTTGGAACCTTAGGTCACTGATTTTAGAACTTTTTTCTTTTAATATAAGCATTTAAATTGTTCATTTTTTCTCTAAACACTGCTTTAGCTATATTCCACAAATTTCAATATATTGTACAACTATTATCAGTCAATTTGAAATATTTTCTGATTTCCATTGTAATTCTGTTATGCCTCATGGATTCCTTAGAAGTATGTGCATAATTTCCAAGTATGGGGAGTTGTTCCTACATATCTGCTATTCTAATTTAAGTCCAGTATTGTCAGTAAACATACTCTGTATGGTTTCAATTCTTATTTATTGAAGTAAGAATGGGCTTTACTTTATGGCTCAGAATAAGGACCATCTTGATGAATTTACTATGTGCACTTAAAAATCATACTCTGTAGTTGTTGGGTATAGCATTCTATAATCATCAGCTAGATTGTGGTAAATAGAATAATGGTTTCCAAAGATGTAAACATCCTAATCCTTAGAACCTATAAATCTGTTACCATTTGTGGCAAAGGGAAATTGCAGATGCAATTGAGTTAATGATTTTTAGATGGGGAAAGTATCCTGGATTATCTGTCAGGACCCTATGGAATCACAAGGGTCCTAATAAGAGGGAAACAAGGTCAGGAACAAATGTAGTCTAATGGCCAATGCAGAGAAGAGTGTAAATACACTAATCTGCTGGCTTTGAAGTGGCCATGAGATATGGAATGCAAGGATCCTTTAGAAGCTGAAAAAGATAATAGAATGGATTCTCTCTTAGTGCCTTGAGAGAAAGTTCAGTCCTACCAAAACCTCAATTTTTTTTTAACCTAGTAAAACCTATTTTGGACTTTTGACCCCACAGAACTGTAGGATAACAAATTTCACTGTTTTAAGCCATTGTTTTTTTTTTTTTAATAATCTGTACAGAAGTAATAGCTAATGTGTAGGCCAAAAGGCTTGTTAGTACTATTCAGATCATCTGTGTTTCACTGAGTTTTGTCTAGTTCTTTCAGTTTCTCAGAGAGGAGTGTTAAAATCCCTATGGTTGTGGAATTGTCTTTTTGTTCCTTTAATTCTTACAATTTTTATTTTATGTAAATTGAAGCTCTGTTATTAGAAGCATATGTATTTATGGTTGGATTTATACCACAAACTCTGTCTTGGGCCGCAAATCACATCTCAACTTAGCTTTTTTATGTATAACTGAGGTCTTTTCCATTCATGCATTCATTTCTGAGGTTATCCAGAAATTTGTAAGAGTTATCAACAGAATTTGGAACTTGCTTTATTTAGCTCTCTTCTAATCAGGATTCCCATCTCTATTTTCAAGTTGTACCTGCTCTGAATTCTTTTTTTTTTTTTCACCATACAGACTAGAAACCTTATATAAAAGTTTTAATTGGCCCCATTCACTTGTGCTGCCTTCTGTTTGACCTCAACTAATGCCATTAAAATGGGCATTAGCCCATATGATTCCTTTTTGTGAAAGCATTCACTCGCCTCCAGAATCTGTTAATGTAACCTAATCACAGGAATGATATCTCATCATGTTACCAGTTCCCACCCACACTCAAAGGGAGGTTTCTTTCGGGCATATACACTGGAGCAGGGAGGATATTGGGGACATCTTAGAATTCTACCTCTGATAATTGCTATGCAAAAAGTAAAGTCAACCCCTTGAAAATTCATAGAAATCCCACTCCATGATTAAGAACCAGCCAAATGTTTCATTTCCTTTCTCTATCATGTTATCAAGTTCTAAGATAATATGACCTTTAGTTGCTCGTACTCTTAAGAAGAAAAATTATGCTGTCATCATTACATTCATTTCCTCATATTTTGGGGATTACGGCATTTTTTTCTTTTTAGTTATTTTTTTCTACTATTTTTACTTCTTCATCTCCACTGCTTCATCCCTAACTACCCATCACTGCCTTTGTTTTATTGTACTTTTCTTTTGCTTTCTTCCCTCATGAATAATGCTTGTATATTGTAATACTTATACCTGTAACTATACTATAGTATACTTAAGGCAACTTAACTGTTTAGTGTTTTTCAAAACTAAATTCAGTTCATTTTATAAAATTGCAAGCATAAAATCAATTCCATGGATTTATAAGTTTATTTGAAAATAAATTACTGTGATATCTAACTAGAGGCATTTTAAAAATATTAAAAACATTTTCCAATAATTACTCTTAAGGTTTGAGAAAGCTGCATACAATTTACACTATTCTTCTTAGGAATGTTTTTGAAAAGACATAGTACACTGTAGCTTTCATGTAGCTTTGGGGGTGTTTACAATGCTGTATTATTGCTCAGGGATCAGCTTTGTGGTACCCAAGAACACGGGATACAAATCCTCTTTAAGACCGTTTCCTTGTCAATTAGAAGTCTTCAAAGATACTGTTTTAAACTAATTTCATAATATCAAAAAAGTGATGTTATTAAACTTGAGCCAGTTGATAGGGCTCAGTTTCCAGGAATAAGATCAGATTTTAAATACTTGATTTATTTTAATATAAAAAAAATGCTTATACTACACCTACTAAGATACTAGATAAGGAAAAACAATCCAGGTTAATACAGGACTGAAGATCCTGACTTCCACACCTATGAACCTTGCTTTTGTCAAATGACAAAACTAAAACAATTAGTGAAGAGCTGATGTCCTTTATTCGAGGGAAACCAATCCACATATTAGCGCAATGCTTCACAAGCAATGGTGCAGTCTTACAGAGCAGATTTGGGTAAGAGAGTGTTATAGAGGCATGCAGAAATGGCATGTTTGGCTAGGAGTTCAGGGATTCTTTTTTGTTGTTTGTTTGTTTGTTTGTTTGTTTGTTTTTAATAAGGTTACACGTCCTATTTTCTAGGGTAAGGTAAACTAGCTAAAGCTGAGCTAGAGAATTGTGATTGGTGTGTGTTAGGTTTTCTTGAAGTTTCCTGCAAATGCAGGCTAATTTAGGTTTAGATTTGTGATGTGGGCTGGTCCACTGTAGTGGCCTCCATATGGTGGGTCCTGATATATGAACTAATTTAATTATTTTCTTTAGTAGATGCATAAACTTGTGTCATTTGGGTGATACAAGTGACTTAATTTTTCAGGTGAGAAAATGGAGGCTGTGATACCATCAAACTAGAGGATTACAGAGCCAGATTAAGCAGTTTTAAGAGATGTTAACTCCCAGTTCATTCTCTTTCCACTATTGCTCAAAATATATCTATATGGTTATGTATAACTTTTATAAATTGAATCTCTAAGGACAAGACTGCCCATTTAAAACCATCCTGTTGTAAAATGAATAAGACTCCCTAATTTATAGACTCAAACTCACCTACCACTAGGATTCCTCAGATGTTCCAATTTTGAAAACACTAGCTGCAATGGAAGGTCAACAAATGTGCTTGACTTCTTTTGCCTTCCGCCTAAGCTGTAGCCCTCTCTTCCCTCAAAGGTCTTGTCCAAGCACCAGGCCCTTTACTTTCTGACACAGTTAGCCCTTCTTGGAAATTGGTTGATCTATACTCTTTCTGGCAAGGTTCATGGGCAATCGATATTTAATTGAATTCTGAGTTGGAATTATTTAAACCTGAACTTTTTAATGAAGAAGGTGAGGTGGGAAGGTACAGGGGTTGGTTCTCATGGTTACTTTCTTAAGGCATTTCTTAAACTCCCAAATAGGTTTTTTGTTTCTTTCTTCTTTCTATCTTTGCTTATTTATCAGGAAAAGACACCCTGGATTAATCTTGAAACGTCTGTAAAACGGTGGCAAAGTAGCTAAGAAATGCATATGTGTCTGAATATTTTCAAAAATGTATTTAATCTGTACAGAGTAAATTTCTTTTCTAACACTTAGACATGTATTAAAATTATTTATATGTAGTTGAATGATTTTGTCTGTAGCATTTAATTTAGAAGGTGAGATATCTTGGGTAAAGGATAGTACATGGACTCAGAATAATTGTTTATGTTCCTGCTTGCCTCCTTACAAGTTCAGTGTGTCCTTGGACAAATTAATTACTTTCAGTTTGCAGTTTTCTCTTAAGTGAAAAAGGGATACTCAAATATAATTACCTAATTTGGTTGTATTAAACAAGGGAAGTATATGTAGAATACGCAGAAGATCTTTTTAAATTATAAATATTTTTATTAACAGAGTTACTTTGGGGTTTCATGTTTTAATACTTTTTAAACTCATAGATTAATGGTTCTATGAATTTAAATTACATATTTTATTCTTTCTAGAGTGATAGATGACAAGCCAATTTCTAATCAAGAACAGAGGTCATCCACTTGCCTGAAACAGAGGGATACACATATATTTAAAAATAGTTTTATGTGTCTATAGTACAATCTGTGTTTGTCCAATTTTTAAAATTTTATTGTTGCTATCATAATTTAATTCTTTTTTTCATCTTCTCAATCTCTGAGCATTACCTTATTTCCAAAAGAGTGAAATATTTAAAGAATGAAGGTGCTGAAGACATTCAGATATTTCACAAAAATAAAATAATCAAAGAATCATTAGCCTTTTTCAATTTAATACAAACATTTATATTGAGTTTCTTTGCTTAGAATTTGGGAGAGATGTGCAATTAAAAATTTTAAGAATTGTTTAGCAATATGTTAAAATCCCCTAAAATGTTTTTTTTCCTAAACACTTTTTTTTTTTTTAATTCTACATTTATGAGTAGAAACCAGCATCTGAACATGACACATTTGAAGTTGGTTGGCCATCTTTGGGTGCCTGGGTGGCTCTGTTGGTTAAGCTTCTGACTTCAGCTCAGATCATGATCTCATGGTTGATGGGTTTGAGCCCTGCTCTGGGCTGTACGCTGATGGTGTGGAGGCTGCTTGAGATTCTGTCTCTCCCTCTCTCTCTGCCCCTCCCCCACGTGTGTGTGTGTGTGTGTGTGTGTGTGTGTGTGTGTGCAGGCACTTTTTCTCTCTCTCTCAAAATAAATGAACTTAAAAAATTGTTTTATATGTATAAAAATATATACATAATGTTGTGATGGAGAGATGGTATCCATTGGAGTAAATGCAGGAGACCACGTTGGAGGGTTGAAGTTCAGTGAGAATTTTAAATGGAGGTCTGAGTCGTAGCAGTCATTAACATTGAATTTCAAAGATGAACGTAAATGTAGTTTCAGTGAAAATAGGTTGAATGAACATAAATTTTTTTTTTTAATTTTTTTTTCAACGTTTATTTATTTTTGGGACAGAGAGAGACAGAGCATGAACGGGGGAGAGGCAGAGAGAGAGGGAGACACAGAATCGGAAACAGGCTCCAGGCTCTGAGCCATCAGCCCAGAGCCTGACGCGGGGCTCGAACTCCCGGACCGCGAGATCGTGACCTGGCTGAAGTCAGACGCTCAACCGACTGCGCCACCCAGGCGCCCCGAACATAAATTTTTAAAACGGGTATGATCTTAAACTTTTCTTGGGGCATTTTTATTTATTTTTTAAATTTTTTATTTTACTTTTTTTTGAGAGAAAGAGAGAAACCGAGCATGAGCAGGGGAGGAGCAGAGAGAGTGGGAGACACAGAATTTGAAACAGGCTCCAGGTTCTAAGCTGTCAGCCCAGAGCCCAGTGGGGGGCTCAAACTCAGGAACCATGAGATCATGACTGAGCCGAAGTGGGATGCTTAACCGACTGAGCCACCCAAGCACCCCTCAGCATTTTTATTTTTGAATGAAAACTTGGTGAGGCCACAATGATACATTGTTTTAGTCTTCTCTGACTCCTCTAATAAACTATGATACTAGATAGGGTGGCTGAAACAACAGATATTTACTTTTCATAGTTGTGGAGATTGAGAAGACCACGTTTAAAACACTGGCAGATCTGTTGTGTGGCAAGGGCCTTCTTTTAGGCTTGCAGACTGCCACCTTCTCCATGTGTCCTCACAAGGCAGAGAGAGTAAGAGCAGGAGAGCAAGCTCTGTTCTCTTCCTCTTCTAATCCCATAATGGCAACCCCACCCTCATGACCTCTTCTAAGACTAATTACCTCTCAAAGGGCCCTCTAGTGACTACCATCACATTGAAAATTAGGGCTTCAGCATAGGAATTTGGGGGGGAAGCACAAACATATAGTCCATAATGTGTTTTAAAGGACAGTCTGTGTATATCTGTGTAACTTGACAGGCTCCACAAGTATGTAAACAACATAATGTTTGTGCAGAGTTATCCAAGGATGAAGAAAAATCAGAGGTTTTTAGGATAAGAGATAATTTGTGTCTGGAGATCATAACTAAAAATATCTGAAATATAAGTTGCAAATTTCATAACACCTATTGTTAAAGGAACTTCAATAAGATTTTCCCCAGCCAACTAGATTTTTTTAATATAAAGCTGAATATCTCAGGAGGCAAAGGAATCAATAACTTAATACAAATGTGAGCTTATTCCTGTTCTGATAAATGCTGGAGAACAAGGGGTCAGTTGGAGCTTGTTGGCTGTAGGTAAAGGCAACTCCTCAACCACCCTTTATCAAGTACACTGAGTAAGACCTTGATCCTTCCCTTCTCATGGCCTGGCTTAGGGAGGAAGTGGGCAGGGGTATACTGGAAAAATATCCAAAACTTCCAAGTAAGGATATACAGACTGCAAATGTGTAACGGTTAGACCTAACCCTGATTTTGTTCATTTTTTCTTTGGATTAAGTAAAATTTCATTTTGAATAATTCTATTTAAATTTTACAATCACAATCAGGAGAGGATTAAGAAAAATATAAATATGAAAGCTGTAGCTTTAAAATGGTTCCTGTTTCCAAATAATTTTAATTGAAAAGAATTTCTTCTAATGTGACGCACATAGTTCCATAAAAATAATGGAATATCTGTCAAACTGCAAATTTTTTTTTCGGCTGGAATTTAGTGTAGGGTGCAATGCCCTTTTCATCTACACCAAGAAAATATATTAAAATACTTACTTTTTTTAACTTTGAACTTAACCAAATGATTTTTTAATTAATCTTCCTAGAGTGTGATAAAAATCAGGGTATGCTAGAAAGTAGATTTTGTGAAGTATACAATTTTATGGTAATATACACTGTTTTATAAATCTCAGCCATTTACTTAGGCAATGTTGTGAATGCTGTCTAATGTGGGTGTCCAAAGAATGTACTGTGTTAGATGCCAGATAACCTCATTTTGATTCAATTTAAGTTATTCGGAAGATTACCCTAAACCAGTAGGTGAACAAGAACTGTAAGAAAAATCTTTAGAATATTGAATAATAATGACTGTGAGAAATATGTATCTTCAAGTATGTAAGGATACTTGGACTATTTGGCGATATAAGACACAACACTATAGGATAAAGATGTAGAATATTCATATTACACGCTCTGCACAACTCCCACTTCTGCATTCTTACAAGTACTCCTTACACTAGGCTATCTAATATTAAGTGAGATAAATTATATTGAGAAATTTGCCTAGTAATTGATATATAGTTGGCAATCAAATGCCCCACACTTAAGTAACTTGGTAACTCAACCTTTGTTTAAATATATAATATAAACGTAATTGTACCACATTGAAGACGTTTAAAAATAAATTTTATTTAAGATAATCGTTTTTAACAACCAAAAATAAGCAACTGAATGAGAGCAACATTAAAATATAAAACCTTGAAATGAAGCAGACAGCATCAGTTAAAAGAAAAAATCAGCAGCAATTAAATATGTGAGAATATTCTTTAAAGATTCAAACAAAAATTCTCAACAAAAACTTAATGTTGTTTTAAAGAAACTGTTCATCTTGGGCCCAGAATATTCTCTTATGAGAAAGCAAGATACAAACATCTTCTTGCTTACATTTGTCCTGTGCACGTTTTTAACTTATGCACGGAAGACAGCAATGTTGGCTATTTTTGTTCCTTTCTCTTGCCTATGCTTTTCACAACAATCTGAGAGGGAAGCTCAGTTTATCCATATGTACATATTTTCTTCTCATTATTTGAAGACAAATACCATAACTCAGGCTTGAAATTTGTGGAATAATATCAAACATTTTTGCCTCTTAATGCAATACAAAGTCATATTTTGTATTTAGTGGGTCCATGAACAGCACACAGCAACCTTTAAAAATGAGTTTCAAACTTACCATTTTATGAAATTATTTATCCTGCATCGCACCAGGTCTTCACTCATTTCCTAAAACACCTGAAAGTGACTCGAAAGGAAATAGACATTTCAGGGTGAAACAAAATGTATCCATCCCAGGTCTCTACCGTGGACCACAGGAGAGGCTGAAGCCACCAGGTTTCCTGTGGGGTAGCTATTGATCTCCCCCTAGAAGAGGGTTTTTGCATCAGCTCAGGTGTCCCACACATATTGCCAAATAAACATTTTTTTCTCCATCCCAAAAGAGTTTCATATACTTAGGGTGGATTCTGAGTAGCCCTAATTTGTCTGAGATTCCTTTAATATTTTTCTGACCAGAAGACCTTATCTATAGATTCCATCCCTAGAAGGATATGAGGTCTTTTTTGGTGATTAAGCTCAGTAATTCAGCTCCTAAGTATTACTTTTGTCTCTAGGATGGTAACCCAAAGTTAGTTATCTTCCTCTGAGTAGCTCGGGGTATTGAAGTTCTGTCCTCAGGTTCAGGTGTGAAGAGCAGAGTCCTTAGTGTAGTTTTCTCTAGCAAGTTACAGCACAATTAACATCAGTTTTCAATAAATTGTGTATCGTATGTTTATATTTAACAGATTTTATTAAATGGAGAGTCATTTATGAATGAACTTTTTGTTTGATAAAAGCTAGTAATGGACATGTTAAAAAACAGCTTTCTTATTAAGAAATATGAGCTATGTAAATTGCAATTACATAGATCACATAAAAGTATAATTTGGGGGAAAGGTTATAAGTTGTAATGAATGGATCACAAATATTTCAAAGTAACTGTACAAAATAAAGTGATATTTGTCAAAGGAACTGAGGGTCTGCCCTTTGACATGTTACCTGCTTGCACATTATCAATATATTCTTCACAATTAAAAAAAGAAAGCTGAATACACCATAAATTAGCAATTTAGATCTATCAGAGAATTGAAGTCACTGGACAAACCACTCCCCTCAATACTGTAAAAACAAGCAAATTCAGAGTATACAGATCAGCTTATCTAAGTAGAAGCTTCTGGAGCTAGGAAAGGGTAGGGACATTTAGATGATAACTCAGTGCATTGCCAAGGGCTAAGTGTAGGCCAGCTTGAGAGTTAAAAACTCCTGGTAACACTGTCTCACAGTCTAAGGGGGAACTCTCACACTTCCATGAGTTTAACCTCCAAGAGCCCTACCAGGTTCTCATGGTAAAGACCAGAAGGAAGAAAACCCATGTGTTTAGCCACACGAGGGGAAAAGTAACCATTTTGAAAGAAGCTCAGAGACTTTCTCACAACAAAGGCATGCTAGCACGGGAAAAGACTTCATCAGAATCCTATTGGATTTGGGAGAAGAGCTGGAAACCTGTAGGGAATAAGTTTAGGAATTCCCTGAGCTTGCCCTGATGGTTTAACAAGGCGTAAAGAACTAGAAAGCCATAGGATGAATACACCCAAATTTGGATAAACAAGATTAAGTAAACAGGGCAAAGGCCTCCAGCATAGGACAAAGGTATAGGAATAGGAAATCTAAGGATGAAAACATCAAAGATTAGATAAATAAGATTAGGTATTCAGGGTGGAAGTGCCCTTCAATTTAGTACAATAGCAGAAAGCTGCTTTTACAGGAAGGAAGGACAAGAAGCAGGAAAACAGGACTTTAGACCTCAGCAGGACAAAGTTGCCCAGAGCAGAGCTAATTAGCAAAAGAATGGTGCTTTGTTGACCCTGAGGTAGCATGCTCTGTCTTTATTGCCCCTAGACCAGTTCAGGTAAACAGAGGTGGCACCTCATGTTTGCTGTAAACAACCTTCCACCCAGCACCAAAATTTTGTTTTGTATTGACCTCAAACCCCTAACACCACATATCTCTGAAACCCCCTTTTCCCCATGCCCATGAGTTAATGTTCACGGTTTCATTGTCTCTTTGTGCATATCCATCAGCTTGCAGGCCTTCTGCTCCTAATAAAAACGGAGCAAGGACCCTTACTCAGGGCTCTTGTCTCCTCCTGGACATTAGCCTCTCTCATATTTTAATCCTGTGTCTGCTCTCTTGCTGGACAAGAGAGAACTTCAGACCCAGAGTCTACAACAAAAACCCAATTTCAACCCCTTCTAGCCTTTCTATCTCCCATAAGAGGGGAGATAAAAAGCTGAAAAGGACTCACGAAGGTAACAGCCTAGGGAGATAGATTTTGAAAAGCAGATGATGAATTAAACCTGTACAGGTTGCATTTTAAGCACCTGTGAGATACCCAAGTGTAACGATATGTGGTGACTCTACATGCACAGGCAGCTCAGGAAAGAAATCTAGGTAAATATATTGTTTGGGAATAATCAGGAAAAAGGTAGTATTTGAACCCATGCAAAAGGTATGGTGACATATGGCAAGCTAAGGGTGAGAAGCTAAGGCATCCACACCTTGAATCTTAGGTAACACCAGCTCTTAAAGGATTTGTAGAGGAAGAGAACCATATTGAAACAAGTAGAACAGTAAGATATGTCAGATAAGAAACTAGAGAAAATGGTCTCTTGAGAACTTAAGGAAACTATTGGAATATTCATTTACAGATGTGCTGATGAACTAGGGGCAAATGAACTGAGGGCATTGTTAAAAGATGGATGTGATGGGCAAAAGTGTTTTAGATAATGTAGGGAAGGATGAAATACAAGACTAGAAAAATATGAAGAAGTCAAGGGACAAAGAAAATTTGTGACTGGAAAATGTGATATGTGAGTTTGAAGTTTCAGCTCTTGTGATAGAGGATGTGCTTCTGCCAATGGTGAGCTCTACTAGAATAGAAATGAAGGTTATTGGAATTGAGAGAAGTGAAGAACTATAAGCCAGTAACGGACCAGTCCTCAGTGCTGACAAGGACATCAACTGAGGAAAAAAGAAAGAAGAATGTGCTTTAAAACAGATACGTTTTTTTAAATACCTTCGATAAAACAAAAACAAACCCAAAAATTGAATTTAGATCTGACACTCTTGTTATTCTAATACTCTAAAATACCTTTCCTGTGATTGAATTGATAAATGTTTTGAACTTCAAGGTAAATAACATAAACTCTGGCATTAAAGTAGAACTTGTTAATTCAAAACTGGTCTATGTCTTCAAAGTAAAATTCTGATTTAGGAAATTTGAAAATATGATTAAAAAACAATTATAATTTTCATGATTTTTTTATTTAATTAGCAATCTACATTGTTTGCATTCCATCGTTTGTTCACTATTCTGTGAAATGGAATATATATACAGTTAATTCTCATTATTCATAGTAGTCACGTTTTAAATGTTGCCACATTGAATTAGCAAACCATTGCTCCTAGGGGAAACACAGGGCTAGGTTCCTGCAAACCTGTGGTCACAACATTTGTCAACTAATCAATACATAATCTTGTTTGATGTGTGTTTCTGTTTAAAGATATTTCCTTTAATATACATTTTTGGTTAATTAACTTTGAACTGGTGACTGATAGCACTTTCAACTCATAGCTCAATGAAACTTATCTAACACATATATTCTCTGTAAGGCACATTATAGTCTTCTTGTACATAAAAATGTTGCATAGCACTTTACCACTGCATTCGGGACATTTGCAACAGCAAAATTACCAACAAAAGACACAAAAATGCAAAAAACATGGACTATACTGACTGTGAGGACAGCTGAGAGCTGAGATGGGAAGACCATACTTGTTTGACTAAGCTGGGAACATACTTTCAGGACATCTCAAATTGTTTGCTGCTTTGTGCATGTCCCTGAATATGTGAGGAAATTCCATGAGTATTGATTTTGAGGTTAGAAACAAATTTTAGTGAGCAGGCTAAATTACAAATATGAAATCCATGCATAATTAATATTGTGTGTGTGTATGTGTGTGTGTTTGTGTGTGTGTGTGTATGTATATATAGATATGTATAATGTTCCATTGGAGCTGTTTACAAGATTCTTTGGTCTAGCGAGTCTTTTTGTCTTTTTTTTTTTCCAACAAATATATAAATGAATGGACTTTCAATCTACTCAAGTTAGTAAGTAGGAATAATCTTTGACTTTATCCACAGCATTGAACACAATTTATTATCAACTGTTTGTTAGGATACTTTTGGTTGTATGTGACAAAATCACCATGGATTATTTTAAGTATGGAGAGTAACTTTTATCAGCATCACTAATTGAACTCAAGACAAGAATCTTTGTGGGTTTCGGGTTGAACCGTAGTGAAGAACTTGAGTGTCTTCAGGTTCTTTCTTTTCTTTTCATGTTTCTACTTGAGTCTACACATTTGTGTCATTATTGTTTCTCATTAGTTTCCTCTCCCACAGTGAACTTAACAAAATATAGCCACCCATATTTTTTGAGTGCACATAATTTGTACAATAGATACTATTTTTCCCCAGATCAGTATTCACAAATCCACAGAATATAAATTTGTTGATTATCAGAAAGAACCAAATTTCTTTTTTTATAATTAAAAAAAATTTAATATTATTTATGAGAGAGAGAGCATATGCAAGAAGAGCGGGGACAGAGAGAGAGGTAGACAGAGAATCTGAAGCAGGCTCCACACTGTCAGCGCAAAGTCCAAAGTGGGGCTCAAGCCCACGAACCATGAGATCATAACCTGAGCAAAAGTCACTCAACCGAATGAGCCACCCAGTCGCCCCAGAAAGAGTCAAACTTCTAAGTAAACTTTCTGCAACTGAGTGTTTATAATCAAACAGGATAAATTTTTATTCTATGAATATCGTACAAAGTTTTTCCTTGCTAACTATAACAATGGTCATTTGTACCCAACTATTGTTCTGAAAGAATAATTTATGGGGCAATCATACTAGGCAGTATTTAAAGTGCTTTAACACATAGGGATACATCTGCTATACATACTTACAATCACATTGTTACATATCTGCCCATCACATCTTAGTTTTTCAAATTACAAGATATATTACTGAAAGTCTGAAATTAAAATAGTAACAATGGCAAAGCCTTATTAGTTCACGTGATTTTTAACTATTAAGATTTTATTGATTTAGAATACATTTTTCTTTCCTTTTTTTTTTCTTTTTTTAATGCTTATTCATTATTGAGAAACAAAGAAAAACAGAGCTTGAGCACAGGAGGGGCAGAGAGAGGGGGAGACAAAGAATCCAAAGCAGGCTCCAGGCTCTGAGCTGTCAGCACAGAGCCTGACGCAGGACTCGAACTCACAAACCACGAGATCATGACCTGAGCCAAAGTTGGAAGCTTAGAGCCACCCAGACGCCCCTAGAATACATTTTTCTTTAACATAACCTGGATAGCCAAAATGTATAATTATCCAAGCTCTTTACTTCAAAAAGGATCATCGTTATTAAAATTACCTTAGACTACTATGTACTTCCATTTGGGGGAAAAGCCTAAAATAGTACATAGTAAAATCTTAAAAATAAAAGAGTACACTTTAGGTATAATCCTAATAGCATTATCTGTTAATATTATATAGAAAATTAGAATTAATTCTTTATTATAGAGAACTTTGCATATGGACAGATGAAATTATGTACTTTTTCTCATTTAGTTGTGTCTCTATAAACCACACAAGTATATAATTCGGTTTGTGCATTACTTGTGTCTAATTTATTTTTTAATGTATACCTATCCCAAGCTAGCTTCTATTATCTCTGGGTCCCCTCTTTAGATTATGCTCCCAAACCATAATAGGGTGTGTGTTAAGGGAAAAAACTAATAAAAAACATTAATATATGGGTATATTTTCTATAAGCATATAAACAAAAAAGCACCACTTAGTAAATTAGTTTAGGAATAACCATATAATGGGTCACTTATTCTGTCTGTTAACATTGATAAACTAGTTGTTTATAAAAAGAAGTTCGAATCAAAAGTTTCCCATATGTAAAACTTACTACCTCCTGTTCCCCCATTCTGTGCTACTCATCTTAATTCCTAAAATTTAGTAATTATAATTGAGTTCATAACAACTAGCCTTTTGCTATCACCCATAAAAATGAACAAAACTCAGAATTTGTAAGGGACACCTGGGTGACTCAGTCAGATGAGTGTCTGACTCTTGATTTGTGCTCAGGTCATGATCCCAGGGTCATGGGATCAAGCCCCACAACAGGCTCTGTGCTGAGTGTGGAGGCTGCTTAAGATTCTCTCTCTCTCTCCTCTCTCTCTCCTTCCCACTCTTTGCCCCTCCCCCCCACTCATGCTCTTTCTCTCTCTAAAGTAAAATAATAAATCAGTAAACCTCAGAATGTATACATTATTTCTCTTTCTGGTAATTAAGGAGGTCTGAGGTGTTCACACTAAACATTTATGCTATAGGATTACATGGTTTGAAATTAATCACTGAATTCACTCCAATCAAATTTTGATAGTTCTTTAGGAAGGGATTTCTACCAAATGAAAACCTAACCACTGTTTGCAGCTGCCAGAGATTTTTGTGCTTTCCCGGGAATATCTCTGTTGTGAATTGAAATTCTGCAACCAAAGACTAGATTTCAAAAGCAGGGAAAACCAGATAAGAGGAAGGGCAAATAATTCTCCCTGACAGGCACTTAATTAGCATCTTAATGAGGTATCTACACTCCTGAGAAGAAGTTGTGCTGATGCATGCTCTATCTTATAAGGGCAAGGAATCTAGAGTTTCTTTTTTTTTTTTTTTTTTCTTTTGTAAAAGGCTCTGCGTTCTTTTTTTGAAGTAACAGCTGAATGTACAAATACTATTTAGATAATATCCTGACAGATGAATCCCCTTTGCTGCTCAAAACCCACCTGGAATCATTAGAAATACCTGTCAGGGTAGGTAGAGAATTAAGTGAAGTAAACCTATGGGAAAGGGTTTTATTGTTACAGAGCGTGAGATCCATATTTTCCTTGTCTTTTCACTGGTGCATTATCCTAGTTGAGGAAGAGCTTCACTGAGGAAAACTGAAGCAGTCTCGAGACTGACAGATCTCCCACCATGGCATCCACCTACATACCCATGTCAATGTCCCTAAACTTGAACTTCCTTCCTGTTTTTAAGAAAGAACTCTCCCTGCACTGGAGTTTTTCCTAAAGCATCATACCATCAGCACAAACACATATTGTATTTATCCCATTCTAAAACAAAAACAAGTAGACCCCCCAAAACTGTCTTTTGCCTTCCTCTATCTCCCAGTTCTGGCACCATTTCTAATGACTACAAGAAAACTCCTTGAAAAGATTCTCCATATTCACTGCATCTCCAAATGTTCTCCTCCTATTCTCTCTTGAATGCCTTTCATTGATTTTTTTTTTTTTTTTTTTTTTGCACCCACTGATACATCGGGACTATTCTTTTTGAGGTAATGATAACCTTTCCTGTACCCATCATAGTTCTCAGTTGATACTGTGTAACTACAGACTAACAAGAGAAAAGGTTACTAATGTGCATCATGCTTGTAACACATTGGAGTACCCAGATATGAATAACTCAGAGGTGACTTAGAATTGAGGCTTATATAGTGGCTTCAACAAAGGCAGTAAATTTATAGAGGAATTACAAGACAAAGTAGTTTTAGACTTCCAAGGGCAGCAAACTGTGGTAAGGTAAATAAAAGGGAAACTAGTACATAAAGGCTGATTAGTGAAGTTTGTTATGTAGATTCCTCCCATCCAGTCTCCAGGCTGATAAGGGTCTAACATGGTCTGGGGTGACTAATTTGTGTTCTTCCTGATAGAGAGGGGAGGAGGGACATCGCTGAAAATGTATGCCCTGTTTTTAGGCAAATAAGGAGAGGGGAGGGAGCTTTTCTTGTGTCTGTTTCTCAGTTGCCTTCAGCTCAAAATAATCCTTATGCCAAAGGGGCATATTGAAGGGTGATGTATTCTGGTTTCATTCAACCTCCACATTGCTAAATCCCATAGTCATTCTCATTGGTCAAATTTCTTGACCCGTCAATAACAATGGACACACTTAGATCTCTCTTTCCTTTTAATACTTCACTTGGCTGCCAGGGTACCACATTAACCTGCTTTTGCCATCTTAGTCATTTTGCTGTTTTTTCTTTTTCTCTCAGACATCTTAATGTTGAAAGCCACTTTACTCTGTCATCATTCATCTCCCTTGTGATCTCATCCAGTCCCATGGCTTAACATACCATCAATATGCTGATGACTCCCATATTAATATCTCTATCTTAATCTCTCTCCCTGGATTTCAGGCCCTCTGCGTATTTGACATCTCCATTCGAATGTTCATTAAGCATCTCAAACTTTCTATGTTCCCACTTATTTCCTAATATTTCCCTCAAAACATGTTCTTCCTACAGTTTTTCCCATCACAGTTTGTGGTAACTCCATACCTGTAGTTGTAAAGGTCAACAAGCTTAGTATTCCTTTGAGTCCTCTCTATCCCTTTAACCCCAAATTTGAGGCAAAATTTTTTGACTATACCATCAAAATATATTCTAAGCTCTTACTTCTCCATACTGCTACCCTCTCTACCACTACCATGGTTTTGCAACCGAACCAAAGGAGAATTCATCTGCACAATCTGCAGGAGGCCAATAAAAGACTGAAACTGAGTTTTGGTAGTGAAGAAAGATAGGCTATTTATTGGTATGGCACCACCCAGGCGAAAGGAGAGCTAATGTTCAAAGTCCTAAACTTGCTGATAGCTTATGTGTGAGGGCTTTTAAGGGAAAAAATCAAGAGTAAGGGGTTCAGTGTTGTGGGTTCTTCTGATTGGTTAGGGATTGAGTAAACTTCAAGACTGACTGTCTTTTTGGCACTGGTCTGTCTGGTGTCATCCAGATTGTTGCCAGGTGGTCATTCCCTTCCCTGGTTTGGGTGTGCAAAACATCTCAGCAGTGTGTGTCAGTGATGCTGTCTTTGTTAGCAAAAGCAGAGGCCATACACCTTGTGACTATGATAACTGTGCAAGTTATTTCATTTTTTGTTCTCTTGGGCTACATTTTCATGTCTTAAGTGAAGTAGCCTGATGTTTTTCACAATAGCTATGGGCTACATGCATTTCTACAGACTTAATTCTGTTGGCAGTTTCAGTTTAACCAACCTTTTCTCACCCGAATTATTCCAATAACCTCCTAAGTGTCCTCTTTGCTTCTGGTTTTGATTCCAATCCACAGTAAGCTGAGCAAAGTGAAATAGGAGGAAAATAGTAGCAGAGGTAATAACAGACAGGAGGGGAGAGGCAACTAGGGTCTTGTAGGTCATATTAAAGACATTGGGATTTATCCCAAGTGAACGGCAAGCCATTATTGACTTGTCATAGATGGATGACATGCTTGGATTTCTTTCCTTCTTTCTCTCTCTCTTTCTTTCTTTCTCTCTTTCTTTCTTTCTTTCTTCCTTTAATTTTTTAATGTTTATTTTTGAGAGAGAGAGAGAGCAAGCACGGGAGGGGCAGAGAGAGAGGGAGACACAGAATCAGAAGCAGGCTCCAGGCTCTGAGCTGTCAGCAGAGTCGGATGTGGGCTTCAAACTCAAGAGTTGTGAGATCATGACCTGAACTGAAGTTGGACACTCAACTGACTGAGCCACCCAGGCATGTCTTTCTTTCTTTCTTTCTTTCTTTCTTTCTTTCTTTCTTTCTTTCTTTCTTTCTCTTTTTCTTTCTTTCTTTCTTTCTTTCTTTCTTTCTTTCTTTCATTTTTCTTCCTTCTTTTTCTTTCTCCTTCCTCCCTTCCTTCCTTCCTTCCTGTCTCCCTCTCTCCCTCTCTCTCTCTCTATATATATATGTATATATATATATATATATATATATATATATATTTTTTTTTTTTTTTTTTTTCCTACAGTGCCCTTGACTGAAATAACCACATGGTCAGCTCCCTTATTTCATTCATATCTCTACTTTAGAGTTGCATGCTCAAGAAAACCTTGACTGGTCACTCTCTCTAAGCTAATAATATTCCTGAAGCCTGTATTCTATCTTTTTTATTTTACTTGCTGCTGTATTATTCTCCTCAGCATTTGCCATTATATTTTTGTTTATCTTGGGGTATTTTGGCCTGACTTCCCACTAGAATTAATTGAGGACAGAAATTTTTCTACTATTTCCTAGAATACCTTGCACGTTGTATTAAATTTTTTTTCAATAGTGAAGTAATAAATAAATGATTATTGGTGTTGTTTATGGGCCTTGTGCACATAATAAAGAATGACAGGTGGGTCCATAAGCAATGCAAGGTTTATAATTGGGTAAGTTTTCTTGTTCACAATATCTGTTTAAAACCCCTAGATTCACATAAATAAAAATATTATTATATTCTGGCAGCAATATTAAGAAATGAAGCAAATGGTTGCAATTGATAATAGCCTTGTAACATACAGGTACAATAAATTGTCACCAAAATCAAACTGGCTACATTTTCATAAATTTTTACATGTAAATACATGAATGTACTAATGATAAGTGTCATGAAATGATTCAGATAGCCTGTGTAAGGGAGGAAAAATAATTTTCCCTTTATCCTTCTAGGTTCTATGGCTGATATATGCCCCCTCCACCATAAAAGACAGATTAACAAGAGAAAAATAAACAAGATTATTAATATATATGCCTCACTTATACGTGGTGGGAGGGAGGGAGAAAGGAAAAATGAGTAAACTCCCTAAAATGTCTCAAGCCATCAATTTATTATTTATTTATCTATTTATTTTTTGGCCTGTCTGGGTTTAAAAAAAATTTTTTTTAACGTTTATTTATTTTTGAGACAGAGAGAGACAGTGCGTGAACGGGGGAGGGTCAGAGAGAGAGGGAGACACAGAATCTGAAACAGGCTCCAGGCTCTGAGCTGTCAGCACAGAGCTCGACTCGGGGCTGGAACTCACTGACCACGAGATCATGACCTGAGCCGAAGTCGGGTGCTTAACCGACTGAGCCACCCAGGTGCCCCAAGCCATCAATTTAAATACAGTATTCAGCTAAAGACAAAAGAAAGATGTTGAGGGAGGGTACAAAGGGAAGTCAGTTAAGAGAGGTTACCAGCAAAAGCACAGTAAAGAAAAAGCACCACGAAAGGTAAGGCTGTTATATAGATTTAATAAGTCAGATGCCTTATTCCTGAATAAGAGCTTCCTGAGATTTAGTCATCTTTCTCTTTCTGGTACAGAGAGAGAGAGAACTTACAGATGGAAATTTTTCTTAAATGTAAATTTCACTTACAAAAGGGTAATTTCTACCATTTTCAGAGATTTCTCTTGTATTTGCTTTTTCTCAAATAGCCAGATCAAAATAATCCTTATGCCAAACAGGCCTATTTTGGGGTGGCTTATTCTGCTACTTTTCACCTAATTGACCAAAACATGAACAAACTGAATATATCAGATATCTTTATATAGAATGGAATCACTAAAGAATAGAAGCTTCTCAATTCTCTCAAAGAATTGTAATGCAATTATGTCATAGGGTAAACTTGATGAATACTGCTTAAGATATGCTGTGTTTAGCCCTTTGAATCTGGATCCAGTGTGGCCCTCTTGCCTGCCTATCACTTTATTTTCTGTCTCCTCTCTTCTGCCCACATGAAAGCCTACAGAGGTAAACTTTTCCTCTGCCCTTTCATTGGCTCCTCCAGACTTCACTTTCTCTGCCAAAGCAGACAGGGGCCCATTTGGTTTTCACATTGTACACACACTTCTGGTCCTAGTACCATACTTCCTCCTGACCCTAGCATTATATGGTATGAACACCCGTCGTGTTCGACATTTTGTTTCTCTATAGATTAAAATTTACATATTGTCTTATAGACAAAAAGCACTTGGTAGCATGCAGAAGGTTTGATAATGCATACCCTTGCCAAATAATAACCAATGAGAACAATTACAGTAATTATAACTTTAATTCGAGTATTTAATGTTAAATCTTTTAGGCTATAAATCAGAGTAGGCAGCTGAAACTGATACTAGCTTGGACTTAACAGAACACACTCCTAGCTTCTGTCTCAGTAAATGAGTGTCCATTTTAAGTTTCATAGGCGTCACAAAGTTTAGTACAGTGACCTTTACTCTATTCTTTATATATATTGAATAAGGAATCTATTCAAATCTATACAAATCTATACAAAATCTATACAAAAAAATCTATGTATTTTTCTTTTTTATCTTTATTGAGATGTAAAGACATATAATACTCCCAATTGTATTTGGTTTACATTCATACCTTCTCTATAAAGCTGTGTAAGTTACAAATGTACTGCAGAGAGTGCTATAATACAAGTGAGTATATAAATAAATGAAGTAAAATTTCAAATACAGATATTTTAAACAATTTCAACAAGTTATTAGAATAAAATATTCTATGTTTTAATTGATGAACCTAGCCTGGAAAGAAAAACTATGCAGTTCTCACCTGCAGTGCTGGCTTTCTTAGTTTTAAAAGACAATATAAAAATCCAGCACTGTATTAGTTTCTTATCACTGCTGTAACAAATTACCAAAATCATAAGGACTTAAAACAAAGCAAATGTATTATCTCACAGTTCTGTAGGTCAAACATCTGACACAGATCTTACTGGGCAAAAATCAAGGTGTCAGCAGAGCTGTGTTCCCTTCTGGAGGCTTTAGGGGAGAATCTGTTTCCTTGTATTTTCTAGCTTCCAGAGGCTACCAGCATTTCTTCACTCATGAGCCCTTCCTCTTCTTTGAAAACCAGCCATTCCCATCAAGTCCTCCTCTCATCACATCACTCTGACCTTGCTCCATTATCAGATTTCTTTCTCTCACTTTCTTCTTCTGCATTCTTCTACTTTTAAGAGCCCTTAGGATTACATTGGATCTACTTGGATAATCCAAAGAAATCTCCCTATTTAGGGCACTTGTACCCCAATGTTTATAGCAGCACTGTCAACAATAGCCAAATTGTGGAAAGAGTCTAAATGTCCATCAACTGATGAATGGATAAAGAAATTGTGGTTTATAGACACAATGGAGTACTACGTGGCAATGAGAAAGAATGAAATATGGCCCTTTGTAGCAACATGGATGGAACTGGAGAGTGTGATGCTAAGTGAAATAAGCCATACAGAGAAAGACAGATACCATATGTTTTCACTCTTATGTGGATCCTGAGAAACTTAACAGAAACCCATGGGGGAGGGGAAGGAAAAAAAAAAAAAGAAGAGGTTAGAGTGGGAGAGAGCCAAAGCATAGGAGATTCTTAAAAACTGAGAACAGGGGCGCCTGGGTGGCTCAGTCAGTTAAGCAGCCGACTTCGGGTCAGGTCATGATCTCACGGTCCGTGAGTTCGAGCCCTGTGTCGGGCTCTGTGCTGACAGTTCAGAGCCTGTTTCAGATTCTGTGTCTCCCTCTCTCTCTGACCCTCCCCCATTCATGCTCTGTCTCTCTCTGTCTCAAAAATAAATAAATGTTAAAAAAAAATTAAAAAAAAAAACTGAGAACAAACTGAGGGTTGATGGGGGGTGGGAGGGAGGAGAGGGTAGGTGATGGGCATTGAAGAGGGCATCTTTTGGGATGAGCACTGGGTGTTGTATGGAAACCAATTTGACAATAAATTTCATATATTAAAAAACAATAATAAAAAAATTTTAGAAATCACAAAAAAAATAATTAAAATTAAAAAAATCCTTTAGATAAAAAAAAAAAGAAATCTCCCTATCTAAAGGATGTTGATTGGCAACCTTCATTTCCTTTTTCCATGTAATTTAACACATTCATAGGTTCTAGGGATTAGGGCTTGGTCATCTCTAATAGGATGTCATTTTGCCTACTGCAAACATTATCTTTACCAAATTCATTTTGAATCAATAGATACTCAAAACAAATTTAAGATCTAGAGATGAAACTAGCATAACACTATAAAACAGGTAACATTATATTCATTTTCCAAGTGAGTCACTGCAGTCTCCAAAAGAAAATATTGTCATTTGCCCAATCATTTGAACCCATTTGAACTCACATCTGTCCCAGTCTGCAGTCTATATTCCTTCCATTAATTACACCACATTGCATAGTATTTGTTGCCTATAGAATATGTTCTGGAGATGTATTAGTTAACTTCTTGGTTACTTAAAACTGTCCTTAAGCATTCATGACTTAATATATCAGTGGCAATAAATGTCTTCTCCATAGTTAATCTCAGTGAGGTCAGTGGATTTAAGAAGCTTTTGTTGGAAAACAGAGATTCAATCTTTTAGTGTTTTATTATGGTATAGTTAAAACACTAATTCTGTCACATTTATAATGGGAACTTTGTATGAAAGAATACAAAACACTCCTTGGCCTCTCTCTTGCAGTGAGAGTTAGTGTGCTCTCTTGTTTGTCTGGGGTTAACTTTAATTAGCAACTTAACAGAGACATTTTGGAGATCTCACTTGCTGATACATAAGAAGCAGGCAGTGATTTGCATAATGCATCCTGCCAAGTTCAAGTGAATACAATAGCATAATTGAACACACTTTAGCGAAATAAGAGAATAGAGAAATCTAAAAGGACAAATTTGTCGAGAACAAACTTTGTCAGTACTCAAAAGAAATTATACTTTTATATATAATTTTATATAATTCACAGAATTGTTTGTGGTTAAATATACATACATTATTGAAGTATTCTGTAATGGGCTCCTACAGTTTTATTAACAAATGGCATGTCATATCTGTAAACTGAACTTTTTGTATCTGAAATCAATTTAATCCCAATATCCTAGTAAAAGTCTAGCACACTACTTTGTGTATTAGAAGCAGTCTATAAATATTTGTAAATTAATACTTAAACTCAAAATATATTTCTAAGAAAGAAGACATTTATATTAATAGGGCTAATATTTACAAAAGAAATTCAACTAATGGGTCAAATAAGAAATCAAAAGAGAAAGTAAAGAATACCTTGAGATGAATGAAAATGGAAAGGTAACATACCAAAATTTATGGAATGCAGCAAAAGCAGTTGTGAGAGAGATGTTCTTAGCAATAAATACCTACCTCAAGAAACAAAAAAAGTCTTAACCTAATTTTACACTCCAGAGAACTAGAAACAGGAAAACAAACAAAGCCCAAGTTTATAAGGAAGGAAATAACAAAGATTAGAACAGAAATAAATGAAATAGAGACTTAAAAGACATTAGACAAGATCAATGAAACTAAGAGCTGGTTCTTTGAAAAGATAAACAGAATTGACAAACCTTTAGCTAGAATCACCAAGAAAAAAAAAAACAGAGAGAGAGAGGGCTCAAATACATAAAATCATAAATGAAAAAGATATCACAACTTCTACAGAAATGCAAAGGATCATGAGACTACTATGAGCAATTATATGCTAACAAATTGGACACCTGGAAGAAATGGATAAATTCCTAGAAACATACAACCTACAAAGAATGAATCAAGATGAAATAGAAAATCTGCACACTTGATTACTGATTCAATTTCTACTAGTAATCAAAAACTTCCCAACAAACAAAAGTCCAGGATAAGAGAGTTTTACAGATTAATTCTAACAAACACTTAAAGAAAAATTAATATAAAACTTCAAACTTTTTCAAAACATGGAAGAGGAGGAATCTTCCAAACTTCTTTAACAAGGCCAGCCAGCATTACCCTGGTACCAAAGCCAGATAAAGATACTATAAGAAAAGAAAATTACAGGCCAATATCCCTGATAAAGACATGCAAAAATCTTCAACAAAATATTAGCAAACTGATTTTTAAAATATATTAAAAGGATCATAGAGCATGAACAAGTGAGATTTATTCCAAGAATACAAAGATGGTTCAATATCCACAAATCACACAATGTGAAATACCACATTAACAAAATGAAGGATAAAAACCATATCACTTCAATAGATGCACAAAAAGCATTTGACAAAATTCAACATCCATTTGTTTTTTTTAATACTTTTTAAACTTTATTTATTTATTCTGAGAAAGAGAGAGAGCATGAATGGGGAAGGGGCAGAAAGAGAGAGAGAGAGAGAGAGAGAATCCCAAGCAGTCTCCTTATTGTCAGCACACAGCCTGATGCAGGGCTTGAACCCATCAACTGTGTGATCATAACCTGAGCCAAAATCCAGAGTCAGACACTTAACTACCCAGGTGCCCCTGTGTCCCAACATCCATTTATGACAAAAACTCTCAACAAAGCATGTATAGAGAGAACGTACCTCAACATAATAATGGCCCTATATAAAAAGCTCACAGCTAACGTCATATTCAATGGTAAAAACTGAAAGTTTTTCCTCTAAGATCAGGAACAAGACAAGGACGCTCACTTTTGTCTCTTTCAATCAACATAGGTTTGGAAGTCTTAGCCAGACCAATTAAGCAAGGAAAAGATGTAAAAGACATCCAAATTGGAAAGGAAGAAGTGAAACTGTCTCTGTTTACAGATGACATGGTATTATATATAGAAGCCCTGAAAACTCCATCACAAAAAATGTTAGAAATGATAAATGGACACAGTAAAGTTGCAGGATATTAAATCAATACACAAAAATCTGTTGCATTTCTATACACTAATAAAATACCAGAAAGAAATTAAGAAATAAATCCCATTTATAACTGAACCAAAAAGGAAAAAAAATACGTAGGAATAAGTTTAACCAAGGAGGTAAAAAACCTGTATATTAAAAACCATCAGATCTTAATAAAAGAAATTGAAGAAGACACAAATAAAGGGAAAGATACAATGTGCTTATGGATTGGAAGAATTAAAATTGTTAAAATGTCCATTCTCCCCAAAGCAATACAAAGATTTAGTGCAATCCCTATCAAAATTCCAATGGAATTTTTCACAGAAACAGAACAAAAACCCTCAAATTTGAATGGAACCTTCAGAGATTCCAAATAGCCAAAGCAATACTGAGGAAGAAGAACAAAGCTGGAGGCACCTTTGATTTCAAACTATCTTACAAAGCTATAGTAATGAAAACATTATGGTATTTTCATAAAAACAGCCAAATAAATCTGGATAGAGCCCAGAATTAAACCTACACATATATGATCAATTAATTTATGACAAGGAAGTCATGATATACAATGGAGAAATACAGTCTCTTCAATAAATGGTTTTGGGAAAATTGGACAACCACATGCAAAAGCATGAAACTAGAACACTATCTTATACCATACACAAAAATTGACTTAAAATGGATTAAAGACCTGAATGGGAGACCCAAAACTATAAAACTCCTGGAAGATAACATAGTGTAAGCTCCTTACCATAGATCTTGGCAACGATTTTTCTTTTTTTTTTTAATTTGACACCAAAAGCAAAAACAACAAAGCAAAATTAATAAGTGGGACGATAGTAAACTGAAAAGCTTCTTCATAGTAAAGGAAACCAACAAAATGAAAAGGCAACTTACTAAGTGGGAGAAAATATTGACAACCATGTAGCTGATAACGGGTTAATATCCAAACTATATAAAGAACTCAAACAATTGAATGGCAAAAAAAAAAAAAAAAAAAAAAAAAAAAAAAAAATCCACTTAAAAAATGAGCAGAGGATCCAAACAGACATTTTGCTAAAGAAGACATACAGGTAGCCAACAGGTACATGAAAAGACACTTTGCATCATTAATCATCAGGGAAATGTAAACGAAACCACAATGAGATGTCACCTCATACTTATTAGAATGGCCATTATATATATATTAAAAAAAAAAGCAGACTAGAAATAGTAAGTGTTGGCAAGAGTGTGGAGAAAAGGGAACTCTTGTGCATTATGTTGAGAGTATAAATTGGTTCAGCCACCAATGGAAAGCAGTATAGAGGAAACTAAAAAAATGAAAAATAAAAATATCAGATGATCCAGTAATTCCATAACTGGGTTATTTATCTGAAGAAAACAAAAACACTAACTCAAAGATACGTGCACCCCCATGTTCATTGCAGCATTATCTATAATACCCAAGATAAGGAAACAAACTAGTATCCATTGATGGATAAATGGATAAATAAGATAAATATCTCCACAATGTGGTATTATTCAGCCCTAAAAAGAATGAAGTCTTGCCATTTGTGACACGAATATACCTCAAGGGCATTATGCTAAGTAAAAGAAGTCTGAGGCAAATATCATATGATCTCTTTTATATGTGGAATCTTTAAAACAAACGAAACAAAACAACTAAGCTCATCAATGCCAAGAACAGATGGGTGGTTGCCAGAGGCAGGGGTTGAGGGTAGAAGAAATAGGTGAACTGTTCTGTTGTTGTTGTTGTTGTTGTTGTTTAAATTTAATAAACAAGTTTAAATTTAATAAAAAATAAAAAATATTGACACGATTTGTGAAGTTAAATGTATGCATTTGTTAGAGAAAATTGGAGAAATGCTTTTATATCTTAGCTGTGGGGAAAATACCCAATAGCTAAATTTATCTGCATTATTCTGAACACATGAAATTATCAACTGCAAAATGCCTCACATACAACTAAAGAACCTAATCGGACTTTCACTGATAATGACTTAGATTTTTAAGACTGTTTAGGAAGTTTTTAAAAGTTTACTGTTGCAACATAGTTAGACTTAACTTTTGATTATGTCATATGTCAGCACTAAAGCACAGAATAGCTGTAAGTATAAGAGATGAGTACAGGTGCACACTATGAGACTAGATGACAGGTATCTATTTAAAGAAGACTTAAAAAAAAGACAGTTCTTTGATTGGATGATTTTTTTTTTCATTGAAGTAAAAATCCATGAATTATCCCATAATATAAAAAGAAATGGAAATTTCTCATAAGATGGCTATCCATTTCAAATGGTGGGAAAAGTGACTTGTGTCATAGCAGTTTATTTAAAGAGAAAACCTCAAGTTTTATGGATAGGTGAGCTGGGAAACTTCACTTTGTGCTTTTTTTTTTTTTTTTTTTTTTTTTTTTATTTCACTCATATTCTTCAGAGGAAACAAGAAGCAAACTTGACAAGGCATCATACTACTATGTCTTAGATATTATGGTCATTCCACAAGTATGTGTGGATCACCTACAATATGACAGGCACAGGTATTTATTAAGAGCCTGCTATTTTCTAAGCCTAGATGCTGAGGATGCATCAAACAACTCCAGTCGCTTATCTCAAGGAGTTTATAGTATACAGATGCCTACTTGGGCACAAGATATATAGAGATAAGCATGTACATTTGCACTTCCTGTCCTTAAGGAATCACCTTGAAAGGGTACCAGAAAGCCTTTAAAATAGCTTTCTTTGGAACTCAAAGCACATATTGTAATATTCCAAATGGAAGGATATGACCAATTCTCTATATTTCTCCTCTATGCCTCAACTGAAACCTGGCTGACCTCCAAACACCTGATTTCACTGTAGTCCTTTCAAGAACGAGTTTGTTTATTCTCCCACACCTCAAATTCCTAAAGCAATTCCGGAATTCTCCTAGTTTCTCTCACCAGTTCTGTATCATTATTCTTCTATATTCATGCGAGAAAAACCCCTTCATCCTCGATGGTTTATGGTATCCAAATTTTCCATCCTCTAAAACTGATTCCTTTCTGCCACTTTTCTGGCAAATCAGTCCTTCTCTATATTCATCGAGGGCTTTGGTCCACAGCTTACCTCCTTCTTTCCATTTACATTTTCTCTATTTTTCTGAAAGATTTCCATATGTAAGTAGAGGTCCTACCCTCCAGTCACTCCATTTATTTGGTCTTCAAATCCAGTACCTTTCATGTCTACTTGGTTCAGTACATACCCCAAGGCAGCACACTGGAAGTTACCATCTGAAAGTTTCCCAAGCCAGGAATTCTAATATCCCACACACCCTACTCTTCTACCTTTCTGAGTCTCCTCCCAAGTATCCTTGGTCTTTGACTGGATTGATCTTTTGGTCTCCCCACCTTTCCCCTATTCTGCTCTTTCTCTGAACTTTGGACATTTTAAGGTTCCTAACTTCCCATACTTTCTCTGAAGTCCTGTGAATCCTTCACCCCATGTATTTCTTTTTCTTTTTTTTTTTTTTTTGTTTTTTTTTTTTTCTTTCAACGTTTATTTATTTTTGGGACAGAGAGAGACAGAGCATGAACGGGGGAGGGGCAGAGAGGGAGACACAGAATCGGAAACAGGCTCCAGGTTCTGAGCCATCAGCCCAGAGCCTGACGCGGGGCTCGAACTCACGGACCGCGAGATCGTGACCTGGCTGAAGTCGGACGTTTCTTTTTCTATTGTACTAATGTTCAAACCATCAGTCTTTCTCTCTGCTCATCAGCTTTCCTCACATTGCTGCTGAGCAATGCTAGAGAAAATGTCATGACCACACAATTGTTAGTTCTAGAAGTGCATTCTCTGTAATCTTAGCTGGTCTTTCAATACAAATAAAAAATAAGCAGTCTTGGTCAGCTACTTCTCCCATTTCTTCCCTCCTTCTTCCAGCTCCCACAAGTATCAAGACAATCTTCTGACAACTCTTCTCTTAGTCCTGCCTGCTGGCTTTCTGTTAGCAACTCCACTTCACACTTGGGAGTCCTTATTATCTTATTCTCCCTTTTAGAAAGAAAGGGGCCAGTAATCTGGATACAATGCGTCTCCTCTCCAGAGGCATTTTGCTGCATTAATTATCTCTTTATGTGTTAGATTATTTCTTAGTGTGTATAAATATGCTCATCTCTTCCTTTGGCAGAAGAGATGGGGTGTTTCTCCTTACCACCCCTCATTATAGCACAAATGTTTTATTGGTTTTTGTTTTTGTTTGCTTAACCAAGTTTCTTAAAAGCATAATTTGTATACAGTCACTGTATCCCCTCTCGAATCATTCACTTTTCACTTCCTAAGAATGTGGCTATATACCCAAAAGACCCCCAAAATTTTTTCTGGGGCCCCTGCTATACCTAGAATGCTTCATGGGCACCTCTTTTCAGTGTAACTACATATTAATAAGTATTTACTATTCTACATTATAATTTCCTGTTTGTATCCCTTGACAAACATATGGGAACCATGTTTTATCAAAATTGTAGTCTGTGTGACCAGCAAGTGTTTCTATCACAGAATGTACTTGAATATTAGAATGAATGACTATGCTTCCAGTAGCCTAATGTGTATGAGCCTCATGTGTCTTATTCCTATGAATTCATAGAAAGCTATCACTGAAAGGGTGTTATGATCATTTAATCTAAGTTCCCAATTTTCTAAGAAACCCTAAAAGTCTTATCTCCACTAATTAGTAGTAACCTTATAAAGTCCTTTCCCTTCATTGCCTTATAGGTAAAATCAAAAGATTGGGATAGACTATAGTCCCAAACAGTTTTTGAAATGGCCTTGTTTCAAGTACAATTTTCAAACACAAACTACATGCCACTTGTGTAAATGAATGTTAGCATACTTGCCTGAGGCAAGGTCAAGGTGTGGTCATTTAATTGGACTCCTTGATTCCTATCATTAGAGTTCTTTATAGTAGCTGCCAGTGAATGAACGGTAGAAGCTAGACTGGCTGCCAATGCAAAGCGTTCTAATTTTTTTCACCTCATTTAATGTTATATGTTGCAAATAGGGAGATAAGATAAATTTTTAAACCTTTTGTAATTTTGAGAGAATGAATGATGAGAAGAATCAGATATCCATAATCCAAATACTGCAATAAAATGGTTATGTTCCAAAGAAGGTTTAATTTTATACAATATACCAAAAATTGAAAGAAAATATATAAAGAATTTTAAAAATGTGCTGCACTAGTTTAGGTAAAATCTAATTTTCTTTTTCTCTGCAGATTGGACACTGTTCTATTTTTACTGCTCAGGCTATCACTTTCCTAAAGCAGTTGAATAAGCCCCAGAGGACAAAGGTATCACTCTGAAGGGCATGAGCTTTGCAGTAGGGAAGCTATTGGAATTCTATTCTGTTGACTCAGTGTCTCCTTAGATCAGATGAGTGAGAGAAGCTGAGCCTGTCAGCAGATTTACACCCACTGCACACTCTCATACTGAGTCAAACAGGGCAATGGTAACGCCAGAATTCCCAATTTATGGACAGTATTTCCAACTTGAAGGGTAACACCGAAGAAACCATTCAGTGATCTGCATCAATTCTCACTGTCAATATGGATTTTTATAGAAGGGTGTATGTGGCCTAAAGCAACGATGGAATAGTAATAAGATCGATGTTCCATAATATGGAACACAAAATATCTAACCCCATTATTTAAAAAGAATCAAACCCAAATGCATAATGTCTAAAAATACAGGACTTTAAATTTAAAATTAATAAACTTCATACACTGCAAGTTCCTGAAGCTTCAGTGGAAATGAGACTATATCCAAGTGCTGTCTTCTGTGTAATATAAATTGCTCCAGTGAGTTTTAGAAAAAGTGACCTAACTTCCCATAATGAAGATCTTCTACTTAACCCTTAGCTACCCAAACAACTAAATTGACTCCATATTTTCCTAGATTTCAAATTATAGAGGATTTTATTGTACTTTTCGAGTTTAGTAATATTGGGTCTAAGGATCAGTGTGGAAAGGATCAATAAAATAAAGAACATAAAGTTGATTGTGGCTGCACCGACTAAGTTTGTACCTTACAGGGTCAGTTTTCTCCCTTCAGACAGAATTCATTGAAGTGTTCAGAAAAGTAGAATTCTGTGCTTACTGAGTATTTCTATAGAAGAAGAGACCAAGATTTCCCACCATTGATAATGTATAACTCCATCTAAAAGCCTCAATTATCAGGAAAATTCTGTATTTTTCAGTGGATAGAATGACTCATGCACAATACCCTTGACATCTTAGAAAATAATCTTTCCTGTTCCCACCATCTTTTAGCCTTCAAAAGTCCCAACTCCCATATTTTTTTATTGAGATGTTGGCATGTAATTGGCATATAATATATTAGTTTCAGATGCATATGATTCAATATTTGTAGATCTTGTGAAATGATCACAATAAGTCTAGTTAACATTCATAGTTACAAATCTTTTTCTCGTGATGAGAACACTTAAGATCTACTTTCTTAACTTTCAAATATACAATACAGTATTAATTATAGTCACCATGATATATATATATATATATATATATATATATGTGTGTGTGTGTGTGTGTGTGTGTGTGTGTGTGTATGTGTGTATATATATATCATCAGGACTTATTTATTTTAAACTACAACTTCTTGGGCATCTGGGTGGCTCAGTCGGTTAAGCGACCAACTTCCGCTCGGGTCATGATCTCCTGGTCTGTGGTTTTGAGCCCCGCATCAGGCTCTGTGCTGACAGCTTAGAGCCTGGAGCGTGTTTCAGATTCTGTGTCTCCCCCTCTCTCTGCCCCTCCCCTGCTCATGCTCGCTTGCTCTCTGTCTCTCAAAAATAAGTAAACATAAAAAAAAAAAGAATTTAAATGACAACTTCTTACCTTTGACCAGTTGCATACAATGGGTGTTTCCTAGTCATCTTCTTCATTTATAAGAGTAAAAAGTTACAACCAGAGGTGTCAGCCCAGCTATTTCCCATTTATCTTCTATATTCCGTAATGATTTATTATAAATACTATATTTCTTGTTGTTTTTTTCCAGGTGGAATACTTTGTATCTTACCGGTAGGATTTCATTTCCAATTTGTTCTTTAGTTTACCGAGGTGATTTTGAGTTCTGAAATGCTAACCACATTATAGAACAGAATGAGACTCATGTCAGTAAAGTAGTACCAAAAGCATCATGAGGATTCAAAGAACGGACCAGGGCAGGCTTCACAGAGTAAAATCTGAGCCAGAAGGGATAGGATTTGTCAGATAACATAGACACGGGGAGAAAACACTGTAGTAAGAATGTAGGCAAGTGCAAAAGTATGAAAATGCTGGGTGTTTAGTAGAAAGAGTAAGTTGTTCAGCTTGCCTTAAATATAAAATGCTTGGTTAAGGAGGTTGAGTGGAAGATTATTGGTATTGTATCAAAAATATAAAAATATAATATATTTCCCATTTGTCATCTGAAAGAAGAAAATGCATAAAATGCAATCTCTGGTTAATTTTCGAAGACAAACTCAAGAAAATTGTATTCGTTTTGAGATAAGTTCTTATTACTTGGAATGAGACAAATATTTTGACACTTTCTTTTAGAGTATAAGGAAAATTATGTAGAATTCTTCAGTGACACTTAGGAAAGCAATAAAATATTTAGCAATCCACTTGTGTTTGGGCACCTACAGTATTCATATAATTTGCATCTCTTGCTGATAGTGGTCTGTTCAGTTTAGGTATCTAGTTTAAGGATCAGAAGACAATTAACAATTAATAACAAGCTCAAATAGCTTACCTGATATCCTTCTATGGCATTAGCTGCTTGTTTCAGCTACTTTACATCCATACTGCTAAATCAAAACAAAGGTTACTAAACAAGCAAAGGAAAGTACAGGGGTACTTTTAAAAAAAACTGCAGTATCTGAGGTTTTTCTTCGTTATATCATTCCTTTTAAGGTTACAGAGTGAATAATTTCCTAAATACTCCAGTTCCATAAATAATGTAAATATCACCTGAATTAAGTTATTTTTAAGAGTTGGAGAGGGAAACATTTACCAAGACAGACTGACATTACTACTTTACTACTACTACTTTAAAATTACTGTTTTAATTTTTTTTTTTTTTGCTTGTTTTGACATGTTTAGAAACACCCTGATGAATGACAAAGAAGGTATCATTGTGTTTAATATATCCTAGGTCTTCCTTATCTACTTCCCAAATGATTAATCATCTGGACTTAAATATATGTTCATTAGTGCTTTTTCTTCCATTTTCCTATGCAAGATCTATTGCAAACAAACAGAGCTTGCTTTCACTGGGTTTTAAATTACAAAGGAAGCAAAACACATGCTTTTCATGCTTTTCACAGGATTTTCAAAAGTGAAAATGCAATCATGTTAAGATTATGTGTGGCAAACAACCAATCATATAACCTCTCAAACAAAAGATGTCTTCAAGTTCTGTTTCTGGTATTCTTTTTTTGAAAGATGATGGAAGGGGAGCACGTGGCAGCTATATTGCATATAATAGCTTTCTTACAGGACACCATTACAGTCGGGCTGATACCATCTTGAAAACTCCTGAAGTAAAAAACACACTTTACTTCAGTATCTGAGTTTTTAATATAACATGGATTAGAGATAATTTTGGCTAAGGTAAAGAGATTTGGCCATAAAAACATTTTAGTTTGGGATATTGCTAATTTTTCCCTTAGGTATTATAAAAAATTGAGCCAACAATAAATATGCAGCTGCTTTCCTGAATGAGTCCTAGTAAAAAATGTTCTACTGAAAAATAAGTGCCCAGTTTTGATGCAACAACCTTTAGGCATTTTTATGGAAATGAGAATATAATGAGAATCATTATAAAGGATCTGAGCCATTCATTTATTTACTTAAAATTATTGAGCATCTACTATGTGCTTAGCTAGCTAGCATTGTTCTAAGTGATAAGCTGTAAATTTAAGAACATGATGACTTTATTTCACAAAACAGTAACTACTGTTACCTTTTCACTTACAGGAGGGGACATTTAAGAAAAATAGCCTAGAAGTAAAAATGGTTGATAATCTATAATCAATTTTTTCTTGGTACTTATATTTATTAATTTGTTAATTTAGTTACAATCAAACCATCACTTTGGTATACATTTTGATTGTCTCAAAGTGCAGAAAATGGTTGTTTCATGTCAGAGATATACTTATTCAAAAAGTCATCATTAATAAAATGCTGTCAATTGAATAATGCCTAAAATCCTAACATTTCAGCAAATAGATCTTAACTACTCTAAAAAAAAGTAGTTACAGATAAATAGATCAAAAGTAATAGCTGGTCAGAGTTTCACCTTCCTCTACATACGTAAAGCATCATTAAAAGTAAAATAGTTGTTTGTCTATACAGATATATCTCTGACTTGTGACAAATAACACTGAAAGCCATATTAGTTTTCAAAGCCAAATTAGAGCAAATAACTATTGACCACCTAATCAAAAGTAAGGAAATTTCTTTATAAAAGGATGATTACCTTTGAAAAAGTGAAATAGGTTTTTATATAAATAAATGCTAACAAATGTAGTTGAATAACTAAATATAATTTTAGAGAATGAGTTAAGGCATTGGATTTTAATGACAGCTTTTGCTCATATACTCATGCTTCAACTTAATTCTTGTTGGCCCTTGGGAAAATTATTTACCCTTTTGTGCCTTAGTTTTATCAACACTTCTTCAGCCTGGATTCAAGCATTCTGAAGGAGGAAATGGCACTTAGATTCTGGTTGCTGGTTTCAGACCTATACTGCATCCTGTAGGAGCATATCTCAACTTTACACAGAATTTTCCTCTGCATACGTTTAATAGAGACTTCCTTGTTACCAATATTATAATCTTGTCCTTTCCATTTTCCAATCTCCAGACTGGTAAAATAGCTGAAGATAAGCAGGCCATTCTATCAAATCAAGTGGGTAAATACTAGGTAATGGGAAATATAGTTAGTCTACCAAATTCCATGGATATGAGCCCATTGCTACATTTTGCTGTAAAAGGTTGGTTTACCTGCATCTGATGCTGTTGAGACACCATGGTAAGTGGATGAGGCTTTCTATAAGTCCACAGGTGGTGTTGCTAGCAGAAGAACTATGGGTAGAGATGGCCTATTAATGCCACAATTCATGCCTGTATTCGTAAAGCCAATTTTATGTCTCTTCTGTATTAAAAAATATCCAATAAAATCAATCTACTACCAGAAGCCTGACTGGTTCCCCTGGGAAATGGTGATATTCAAAGCTCTCAGTAGTAGTCTTTGCTATTATCTGGCTGAGCATTTAGCCCTGACTATAGTCATAACAACTTTGATGGAGGAGAGTCCATGTTCTTGAGCCTTTGAATAGCATCCATCTCTGCAATGATAAGCACTTCTTCCCCAAACATTAGAGCACATTAAGTAAGTGCAGGGGTAATTGGAAAAAGAGACTGACTAACATCCACTGGATAGTTCATGTAATTCATCTAATTTGAGATCTGCAGACCCATGCATTTATCAGAACTCAACTAAAGCCTTTTGGGGTTCCTCAACTGGTCTCTGTAGCTCTCTCTCTGCCACTACCTACTCTCTTGTCTCTTTCTGGGTGAATTCTAGACTTCTTGCCTCTTCTCCCAGACTCCCAGCTTCCTCTCCAACTCAGAGAGATTGCCAGTAGTCTCCCACTGGTTTCACATTGTCTCCTCTGTGGTGTGGAAATTCTTTCTAGGCAGTAATCTAGAGAATTAATCATAGGGCTTACCTCATCTGTTTTTCCATTGTCAGTTATAAGTGTCCTGAACTTCTTGATTTTCAGTTATTGAAAAGTATTATTTATTTCATTATTTTTTAAATTATTTTCATTATTTTTAATAGTTTTAAGTGGTGCAATAAATCTATTTCCTATTACTTTGTCTTCTTTGGAAGCAGAAATTTCCCACCTTATTTTTAGTATTTGTGTTTATATCATTGGTCATTCTTTATTTTTCTTTTTTCTTTTTTAATCTTTATTTATTTTTGAGAGAGAGACCAGAGCATGAGTGGGGAAGGGGCAGAGAAACAGGGAGACAGAATCCAAAGCAGGCTCCAGGCTCTGAGTTGTCAGCACAGAGCCCGATGCAGGACTCGAACTCACAAGCCATGAGATCATGACCTGAGCCAGGTGCCCTGGCCATTCTTTATTTTTAATCTGTCCAGAATAATTTTGTGTGTGTGTGAATAACAGTTGTGTGTTGCACTTTTATTCAATCTGACAAACTATGCCTTATAATTGTGTTTAGACCATTTATATTTAATATAACTTTTATTAGATTTAAATCTACAATCTAGCTGTTTTGTATTAATTTCACTTATTTTTCCTTTTTTATCTTTACTTCACTTCTTTTAGATTGAAGATTCCATTTTACCACAAATTGCTTCCTCACTTTATCTTAATTTTAATGATTGCTCCATGAGTTATCATATGACATATTATTATAATCTACCTTCATGTATTATTATACCACTTCACATATGACTTCACAAGAACCTCATAACAGTATATTTTCATTTTTTTCCTATGTCCCTTGTGGTATCACTGTCACACTTTTTACTTCCTCATATATTATAAAGTGCACAGTAAATTATTATTTTTAAGCCATCAACTATTTTTTATATACATCAAATAATGAGCAAAATTTTTTATGTTTATCTGTATGTTACCATTACTATTTTGTCTATGTGTGTGAGTGTGTGTATACATAGATCCCAATTTCATTTTGGTAACATTTTCCTATTCCTTAAGAATTATAGACTGATTTTTGTACCTCTGTGTCCAATTTATATGTAAAGTCCTACCCCCCAGTACACTTCAGAATGTGACTATATTTGTGCAAAATATATTTCTGTTACTTAGGACACTTAGTTTATGCTATTTTGTTATGCTAACTCTTGCAAACTAATACTATAAGGAACTTCCTTTAATATTTTGTAGTGCATATATGCTGGAAATTAATTCTCACAACTTTTGTCTGGATGAAAAATTCTTTATTTCCCTTTCACTTTTCACATATATTTTTGTTAGTTTAAAGAATTCTGGTGGATTTCTTTCTTTTTTTACTTAAAATTTTTGAAATTATTGTTCCATTGTCTTATGGCTTATGTAGTTTTTGATTATCTGTGTTTCTCTGTTTACAATATTTCTTTTTCTCTGGCTGCTTTTAAGATTTTCCCTTTGGGGTACCCAGGTAGCTCAGTTGGTTGAGTGTCCAACTCTTGATTTTGGCTCAGGTTATGATCCCAGGGTCGTGAGATCAAGCCTTGCACTGAGCTCTGTGGTAAGAGTGGCTCCTGCTTAAGATTCTCTCTCTCACCCTTTCTCTGCCCCTCTTTCCCGCTTACACTCTTTCTCTCTCTAAAATAAAAATAATAATAAAAAATGCAAGATTTTTGCTGTATCACTGGTTTTAAGCAATTTGTGATGGGCCAGAGTGGAGTTTTCTTGTGTTTAATACTAATTGGGATTTGCTGAATTTCTTGGACATATAGGTTCATATTTTATATGAAATTTAGAAAATTTTCAGCATTATTTATTCAAATATATTTTCCCTACCTCTCTCTTTTACTACAACTCCAATTATATTTATATAGACTACTTGATATTCTTCATATGTCACTGATGGTCTGTTTAATCCCTGAAGTCACCTTTTTCTTTCTTGCTTTGTTTTGAAATGTTTATATGTTATATCTTCAAAACCATTAGTATTTTCTCTGATGTGTCTAATCTGCTATTAATATCTTTCTTCTTTGGATATTTTTACATCTTCCATTTTTCTCATTATAATTCTATTTCCCTCTACCTTTGTGAACATATGGAGCATATTTAGAAGAGCCATCTTAACATTATCTTTTAATTGCATTGCCTCAGCTTTTTATGGGTTTTCTATTGAGTTTTTTTCCCTCTAAGTTATTGATCATGTATTCTCCTTTGCATACCTATTAATTTCTTTATTAAATAAATTACATTGTATATAGTAGGATTCTGATTGCTATCAAGTGAAAACACAAAATAATCATGGTCCTGTTATGCTCCAGAATTTAATCATTCTGTTGCTTCTTGGTGATTGTTTCTTAAGTCTTGACTAGTTTTCTCTTGTGAATGTACAGATCAGTACTTATATGCATAGACCCAAGAAAACCCTTACACAGATCTCCAGGGCTCTCTCTGTGTACATTTCCAGCATCTGATACACTGACATGAAACTCCAGCCACTTGGCTTCCCCAAACATCATTCTCTGTCTCTTCAATTCTTGAAGATTGCCAGGTTCTATTTGTGTTCCCCAGGCTGGAAACTTCCTCTAGGCAGTAAAGTGGGACTATTGAATGAGTCACCCCTCTATCACTGACCACAGTGTTATATTGCCTGTTGTCCAATATCCAAAACCACTGTTTTACATTTTTTGTTGGATATCAAAAAACTGAGTTTCAGCTACATTAATAAATATAAACCAGAGATGAATAAAATATAGTGAGACTTTGTGTTTCCCCTTTGGAGAGGAGAAAAAGAATGTCTCTGGTTATGCAAAGTATACTTATTCCAGATTAGGTAGGAGCATATTGTTATTGATTTTATCTGGAAGATATATATGGATAAAAGATGTAGTTATAGATACTGAGTTGAAATAAGGTTAAAATATGCAGGCCATGTAGACACACACACACACACACACACACACCACATGCAGACTATATTTCCACTTGTAAAGCCTAGTTTTCAAAGAGAAAGCCATCAATAAATTCACAGCTTCCTCCCAAACTAGAGAATTTTCCTTAAGGGCTTACGTTTGAAGTATTAGATTATTTGGTGTCATTGGATTTCACCTTTTCACTTGGGAATTTTTAAATATCTTTCTTTTAAGATCATAGAAACAAATCTCCAGAAACCACTAAAACCAATACAATTTGGAGGCCATTAAATTAACGGTTAAAATTCTTCATCTAAAGAAAACAAACCTGAACAGTTTTATTTGTAATCCAAGTTTCCAAAGAGCAAATGATTCATTATTAAACAAAAATCTACAAAGAATGGAAAGGTAGGAATTTATCTCTCATTTTATGAAATTAAATAATTTCACAATAACACTAGGCATGAATAGTATGATAAATGGAAATTATTGGTCTCTTTTATTCATGAATGGAGATGAAGAATCTCAAAAATTATTAAACACAAACCAATATTATATATAAAAGATGATATATCATGATAAAATCAGCTTTATGCCAGAAATGCAAGGATATTTCAATAGTAGAAAAAAACAAATCATTCACTACATTAACATTGCAGTATTATTAACTCAAAAGATCCAAAACCATAGATATAATAAAATTAGAACTTAGTATTGAAAGCTTAATAACAAAAACAAAACCAAAATTCAACTACCTGCCACCTTGGAAAGCAGGAAAGGAAGGAAGGAAGGAAGAAAGGAAGGAAGGAAGGAAGGAAGGAAGGAAGGAAGGAAGGAAGGAAGACTTATTTATCTCTTGGATCCAAGGGAAAGTTTTAAAAGTTACAAACTATGAAAAAGAAGCATTAAAATATTATATATCCAAACAATAATGTGATCAAAGCTCTAGTTAGAGGTAAATTAATAGTTCTAAGTTGCTTTTTTATTAATGAGGAAAAGGTAAAATGAATAAATCCTGTGTTAAGTACAAGAAATCAGAAGGGGAATAATAAGAAACCTAATAGAGAAAAAATATACATAATGATTAAAATAAAAATAAAATACAGTTCTTATATTTAAAAAAAAGGAAAAAGTACAAATCTAGGGATTTAAAAATCATTACACATTAACACATATAAAATCATTATTCTTTAAAGCCTTTTCTTTTTTTGACTAGTAACCCTGCATTTTATAATTTTCTGTATTTTGTAGTTCTGTCTTTTCACAGTAGTTCACAAATACAGACAACTATAGTGACTTTTATTAATCTATTCCTATTATTTATTTCTAAGTATTCTTCCAACCTTGAATATTTATTATATTCCATTTCAGTAACCAGTGGCCATACTGCCCTCCAATTCCACCCATCAGCAAATCCGTTTCTTGTATATACTATCATGTGTTACTCCATTTCACTTTCTGCTTTACAAATCAGGTCTATCTTCCAAGTCAGACTTTGAAGCACACTGGTTAAAGCCTGTGCTTTAGGATGAGGCTGATCTTAGCTCAGACTTTGGTTCCTCCAGTCATGACCATCTTGAGCAAGTCACTTCATATCTTTAAGACTTAGTTTTCTGACTGTTTAAGTGGAGGTGCTAATACTTATCAACCAAACTTGTAATTAGGTCTAAATGCAGCACACAAGAGTACCTACCATAAAGCTTGACTTACAGTAAATTGTGATTAAAGTTTTTCTTATCTTTACCTTTATCTATCTTGATTTTCTTTTTTTTGATGCTACTACTTTGATTCCTTATTCACATTTTTTCTATGAAACAAGTACTTGTACTATTAGTCCCTCTCTTCTGAACAGGCCTACATCATCTCTCAACTATCTAATGTGTCCTTTTAATCTAACCTTCCTGCCTCCTACAGTATCCCCCTTTAAAATAGCACGTTGATTTACTTGTTTTACAAACCAGGCCACAGATCAGTATTCAGAATTAATGCAATATATCATCAAGCATGATTAGGCATTTTTATTTTATTTTTTTTTTTTTAATTTTTTTTTTTCAACGTTTTTTTTTTATTTATTTTTGGGACAGAGAGAGACAGAGCATGAACGGGGGAGGGGCAGAGAGAGAGGGAGACACAGAATCGGAAACAGGCTCCAGGCTCCGAGCCATCAGCCCGGAGCCCGACGCGGGGCTCGAACTCACGGACCGCGAGATCGTGACCTGGCTGAAGTCGGACACTTAACCGACTGCGCCACCCAGGCGCCCCGATTAGGCATTTTTAAACAAAAATGTATTCAGTCTTCAGTTTGCTTGTAAAGAGATTGGAGTCATTGGATGACAAATTACATTGGTGGAGGTAATGATCAGAGAAATAAAGAGAATAAGGTTTACAGTCAAGTATATTTTGATTCTAATATGAGCATAACCAAATCAGCTTATTTTACTTCTGTGATCCTCAGGTTTTTCTTTTAGAAAGAAAGGAAATAGGAACACTTGTGGCTCTCAGTCAGGTAAGTGTCTGTAAGCATCCAACTTCGGCTTAGGTCATGATCTCACAGTTAGTGAGTTCCAGCCCTGCATTGGGCTCTGTGCTGACAGCTCAGAGCCTGGAGCCTGCTTCTGATTCTGTGTCTCCCTCTCTCTCTGCCCCTCCCCTGCTCTCACTCTGTCTCTATCACTCAAAAATGAATAAGTGTTAAAAAGGAAAAAAAAGGAAATAACATTTATCTTTCGAACTTATTGGGAGGACTAAATAAATTAATGTATGCCAAGCATGATTATAATTCCAATAACAAAGACAAAGTACTTTGATCCGCTTTATATTTATGAATAGAAGAGCCATGTGTTATTTATTCATTTCTCACTCTTCCCGCCAAGAGTTCACCTGGAACTACTATGTGCCAGACCTTATAATGAGGCTCTTGGAATTTAGTAGTGAGTAATTACTGTTTCAAAGAGTTTACAGTGTACTAGTGAGGCGAAGGAGACAAGTAACTAGGCTTTTACAATTTAAACATTCCTTAAGTACCTTTTGCCTGCCTATTTAAGCAAGTATGGTAATAGAAATATGCAAGCCTACATATAATTTTAAGTTTTCTATTCGATGCAAGGAAAAAGTAAAATAAAAATTAATTTTTAGGTATTTGATTAAACATATCCTAAATATTCCTTTAAGATGTAATCAATATAAAAATGATTAATATTTTTACATTTTTATTTTAGTACTATGTCTATGTTTATTTTATATTTATATCCTATATTGATTCTCACTAGCCGCATTTCAAGTGCCCAGTAGTCACATATAGCCAGTGGCTACAATATCAGACAACACTGTTCTAGAAAATACCAGAATATATGAGATATGCCTCTGGCCTTTAACAAGTTTACAATATTGTAGAAAAAAATTAAGAGATCTACTTCAATGGCTATGATACCAGGTATGCAATATGTTGTATCAGTGGTACAAACCAAATCAAGTTATTATTTGTATATGTCCATCTAAAATCAGTAATTTCTGGATGATGATAATAATGATAATAAACACTACTTTAGTACTTACTATGTGCATGTAAGTGTGGTGTTACATGCTATTATCCTCACGAGAGCCCTATGATATATACTGATTTTACAGAAGAGAGAACTGAAGGCCATGGAGGTTAGGTATGTTGACAAAGTCACAAAGGTAGAAGTAGGAGAGCCAACAGTTTAACTTCATCATTCTTATTCGTGAGTCAATATGCTTAATTGAGATAGTTTGGCTTCAAATTGTACACCTGGAACTAACTTAACACTGTATTTTAATTATACTTGAATTAAAACAAAAACAAAAAAAAAAACACCTATACAAACCAATTAGAAAATACAAACCAAGTACCTTACACTACTAACTAAAGAATTTAAGAATTTAATTGTTGTGTTTTTAAAGATGGCTTGTAAACTACCATAGCACATAGAGTGGTATAGGTATCCATACGGATTGAGTTCTATTGAAAGTAACAGAAACTCCACCCAAACAATGGTTTAACCAATAATAAGATGATTTTTAATATAACAAAAAAATCCGGAGGACAACAGGACCAGAACTGATATAAGGTGGCTTAGAGATGCCCATAGAAATCCAGGTTTCTTACATATTTCTTCATTGTTAACCTTAATTTTTGGTGTTTATCCTTGTGGTTTGAAGATGGCTCCTGGATCTCAAAGTATGCTTCTGGGTGCTATACATGTGAAGGGAGAACAACAGAGTGAAACAGACACAAGAATTAGGCCAAGACAATTGGCTCATTCAACAGATTTCCCTGAAGCTACATAGTATGAATTCTGCTTATATTTCTGTCCAGAAATCCATCACAATGGACACTTGCAGTTGTAAGGAAAACAAGAAGGTGGTTGTCTCCCCCACTGGGTACACTGCTTCCCTATCCAAGTAGAAAAGAAGGAAAGAAAAAAATATTGGGGGAAGACAACTCTAGTAATATATCTATACAATAATTCTATATTCAATAAACTTACCCTCTATTAACTTTTATCAACCATTTGTGAGAGTGTGCGGTTATCTGCACTAGCTGTTTTATTGTTCTTTTTAAATTGTGACCCGTAGTATATAATGATTTTACTTTGCAACAGTTTTTATTTTATTTTCAGAGAATGATGTCACTGATTAAATTAACTAAGAGGCTGTGACTGAAGAGAAAATTTAGATCTTAAACACTGTAAACCCTGAGTGTGCCTGGGTTGTCCTATTGGCGGCTAAACATGAGGGTGAAAATAAGAAAAATCTGTGTTTGGCAGGTTAATAATTTAACATTTGACCTGAAACATTTGTACAAAAGAAGCAGTAATTATCATTAGAGCCAACCTGACAAGGAGTTAGTTTATCAAACATTTATTTCCCATCTATCCGTATTATTTTTTTTTCAAATTTTTACTTAAATTCTAGTTAGTTAACATATAGTGTAATATTGGTTTCAGGAATAGAATTTGGTGATTCATCACTTACATATAACACTCAGGGCTCAACACAAGAAGTGTCCTCCTTAATACCCATCACTTTTCTAGCCCATTGCCCACCCACCTCCCCTCTATCAAACCTCAGTTTGTTCTCTAGAGTTAAAAGTGTCTTATGGTTTGCCTCCCTCTCTGTTTTTATCTTATTTTATTTTTCCTTGCTTTGTCTTATATTCATCTATTTTGTTTCTTAAATTTCACACGAGTGAAATCATATGATATTTGTCTTTCTCTGACTTGTTTCACTTAGCATAATACACTCTAGCTCCATCCATGTTGTTGCAAATGACAAGATTTCATTCATTTTGATGGCTGAGTAATACTCCATTGTATATATATGTATATATATATATATATATATATATATATATATATACCATATCTTCTTTATCCATTCATCATTCGATGGACATCTCAGCTCTTTCCACAATTTGGCTATTGTTGATAATGCTCCTGTAAACATTGCGGTGCAAGTGCCCCTTTGAATCAGTATTTTTGTATCCTTTAGGTAAATATCTAGTAGCACAATTGCTGGGTTGTAGGGTGGTTGTTTTTTTTTTATTTTTTTTAATGTTTATTTATTTTTGGGAGAGAGAGAGAGAGAGATAGAGAGAGAGCATGAGCGGGGGAGGGGCAGACAGAGAGGGAGACACAGAATTGGAAGCGGGCTCCAGGCTCCAAGTGGTTAGCAGAGAGCCCGATGTGGGGCTCCAACTCACGGACTGGACTGTGAGATCATGACCTGAGCCAAAGTCGGACGATCAACGGACTGAGACACCCAGGCGCCCCTGGGTACTTTATTTTTAACTTTGTCAGGAAACTCCAAACTGTTTTCTAGAGTGTCTGTACTAGTTTGCATTCCCACCAACAGTGTAAGAGTGTCCCCCTTTATCTGCATCCTTGCTAACATGTAATATTTTCTGTGTTGTTAATTTTAGCCATTCTGACAGATGTGAGATGGTATCTCATCATAGTTTTGATTTGTATTTCCCTGTTGGTAAATGATGTTGAGCATCTTTTCATGTGTCTGTTAGCCATCTGGATGTCTTCTTTGGGAAAATATCTGTTCATGTCTTCTGCCCATTTCTTCAGTGGATCATTTGGTTTTTGGCTGTTGACTTTGGTAAGTTCTTTACTGATTTGGGATACTAACTCTTTATCAGATACATCATTTGCAAACTTCTTCTCCCATTCTGTAGGCTGCCTTTTAGTTTTGTTGATTGTTTCCTTCACTGTGCAGAAGGTTTTTATCTTGATGAAGTCCTAATAGGTCATTTTGCTTATGTTTTCCTTGCCTCCAGAGACATGTCTAGTAAGAAGTTGCTATGGCTGAGGTCCATCTATCCGAATTAAGTCATTTTTCCTGAAATTATACTTTAGGTCCACCTGCTTTTTATGTTTTGACAACCAGTTTTTCTTCAGACTTTATATCTCCCTGCCCAACATAAGAATTAATGCAGTGATGAGATTCACTTCAATATCATGGAACTAGCCATGTTTCATGACTCCATTTTCAGGAGGCTTATATTGAAAAAGTATGAGCACTTGAATGTAATAGACTAAAAAACGATTTTTACAGGTAGGGATAGATATCTGTTACAGATAAACAAACATAGCTATGTTGATGATTTGGCTCCCATTGTTTCCTAAACTTTCAACCTCATCAGAGAAAGCAAGGTATTAAAAACATTTTTTAATACAGCTAGAAGACTATTATGTTATTAGCTAATAATATTTATCAAATAATTATTGACCAGTACTGATATAATTTGGAAAGCCTTGTTTCCCATTATTTTGAAAAAAAGTTTATACATTCTTATAGGATGATAGAATAGAAGCAGAAAGTAAATTTCTTTCCTAGTTGCATCTTGTGAGGATTCTTAATTAACATGAGTAATTGCTCTCTTCCTCAAGATCAACCCTACCAGAATAGGAAGACAGAATAGAAAGACCAGAAACTTATGAAATAAAGAAGAAAACAGTGAACAACTGTTGAGGAGAGAGTGTGCTACTTAAAATGATGTGTGTGTGCAAGGAGTGTTAGGAACTCTGGTCTGGTAAAGGAGGAGGCTGTAGCTGGTAATGGGAAAGATAATTTAGGGGAAAAAAAGTTGACTTCCAACTTTGACTATTCATCGTCACTGCCACTGTCACCATCCTCATGATACCGTGACAATTAAAAATGCCTACTTCTCACTTCAGAAATTAGAACCAGAGGCTCAGACATCTGTTACAGGATTCCTTAGAGGTAAAATCTGGCCAGTGATCTAGGCCCTGCTGGAGAGAGGAGTAGCAGTGGGAAGTGATGAGGCCAGAACATTCATGAACTGTCCCATCTCTGTCCCACCCAACAACCCAGCAGTGCTGTATCACACTTAAAGGAGTGCCTCTGTTGGTGGTGCTCTTCCAAGATAGAGCCTGGGAATAAGGCTCTGGCCCAAGGGTTGGTGGCAGTGAGGACTGATCAGCTGTGGTTTCCTGATATCTGGGGCTCTCCACCCTGTCTTTCTCCCATATATCTTGGGCTCGCCACCCTGTCTTTCTCCCATATATCTGAGGCTCTCCACCCTGTCTTTCTCCCATATATCTTGGGCTCTCCACCCTGTCTTTCTCCCATATATCTGAGGCTCTCCACCCTGTCTTTCTCCCATTTTTTCTTCAGCCCATCTGGATTGCATAGACTTAGGTCTTTTATCTTTCCCAAATATACATTGCTGGACAGAGTAGCCAATATACCCAGGGAAATATGAGTTGACCATTGAAAACAAAGATGTGTCTAAGGAATATAATTTTTTAAAAAATTTTTAAAAATGTGCAGATAACAACAGAAGTAGGTGTTTTTAAGTACACAGAATTTAAAAGAGGTATAATAAACAATCAAGAGATATAGGAAGATAATGATATGAAAAAAGAATAGATACTATTAAGAAAATCAAGTAGAGGGGCACCTGGGTGACCCAGTCAGTTAAGTATCCAGCTCTTGGTTTTGGCTCAGGTCATAATCCCACGGTTTGTGAGTTTGAGCCCCATGTCGGGTTCTGCACTAACAGTGCAGAGCCTGCTTGGTATTCTCTCTCTCTCCCTCTCTCTCTCTGCCCTTGCCCTGCTCATGTATGTGCTCTTTCTCTCCCAAATTAAATAAATAAACTTAAAAAAAGAAAATCAAGTATAAATATGAGATGTGAAAAATGTTAGATATGCAACATTAGATATGAAAAATAAAGAACACATTTTTTAAAAAAATAGAATGAATGTAGACAAAGGGGAAATAAGAAAGCTAGGAGCTCAGATTGAACAATTCTCCTAGAATAAAGCTGATAAGGATAAAGAAATATTAACAAATATGGACCCTTTATAAAGAAATATCAATCGGGGCGCCTGGGTGGCGCAGTAGGTTAAGCGCCCGACTTCAGCCAGGTCACGATCTCGCGGTCCGTGAGTTCGAGCCCGGCGTCAGGCTCTGGGCTGATGGCTCGGAGCCTGGAGCCTGTTTCCGATTCTGTGTCTCCCTCTCTCTCTGCCCCTCCCCCGTTCATGCTCTGTCTCTCTCTGTCCCAAAAATAAATAAAAACATTGAAAAAAAAATTAAAAAAAAAAAAGAAGAAATATCAATATCCATCTAGTAGAGATCACAGAAAGGAGAAATTAAAGTGGAGAATATAAAATATTTTTTTAAAAATTGAAAAGAAATTTTTCAGAACTAATGAAAAATAAAAAAAAAATCTCAGATAAAAAAGAACTATTGTGTACCAAAAGGAAATACAAAGAGAAGCCATATTTAGATACAGTGAATATTAAAAATATTGAAAAATTCAAAAAATTTCTGTAGAGAAAGGGCAGATCACATATAAAGGAAAAGAAGGAGATGTCATATAGTAACAAACAAAGAAAGCAATGGAATAATACCTTTAAAGTATTGACAGAAACTTTCAATCTCAAATTTATATCCAGCCAAACTGTCATTTGAAAGCAACAACAGTTTTTGAATCTGAAGCATATAAGGACTAAGAAGTTTGCCTTACAAAAATCCCCATTAAAACACTTTTGGAAAAAGTGCCTGATAAAAAGGAGAAGAAAGTCCAAGAAGACTCTGAGAAATATGTTGATTAAATTGATTAAATAACTAGATAAAGTTCCTAGTTAAGAAAAAATAGTTAAAACCAAAAGAAAAGAAAAAGTAAAGACTTAAGGGCCCCAAAACAAAATTCTGGACAATCATGAGCATTGGGATGTGAGAGACCACAGGAAACAGAGAATGCTCTTGCATTTTTAGACAGGCAATTTAAATTTTTAATGGAAAGAAAGCAGTAGGAATTTAAAAAGAAACATAAGAAGTGAAGCAAATTAAATTATAAACTCAGATTGGCAAGACCAATCTAAATATTTCAAAAATCAAAATACATGGTATTTAAGTAAACTTGCCAGTTAAAAAAAACAGTGATCAACAATTGGGAAAACAAATGCAGCCATCCGGAGGGTGTTATGCTGCTCTGTGGCCTGCCATAACAAAGTCCAAATCTCAGTGGCTTAATATAATAAAAATGTATTGCTTGCTCACATTAAAATCCAAAGTAGATCTTAAGAGAGTGGAGCGAGTGGTGTGAGAAATGAGTAAGAGGAACAAGAGGGAAATCGTGCTCCACACTGTTTATTCTGGGCCCAGGCTCCATTCAGTTGTGTGGAATTCTCCACTGACTCTTCTAGGTCTGGCCAGCAGGTGAGAGAAGACAGAATGCCTGCAGGAAGTCAGGGGAGATTTTAGAGGAATTTGCAGTGTTTCATATCCTATCTGCTCACATTCCATTGTTCTGAATTCACTTTTGTAGCCCTCAGGGAAGACTGAAATATGGTGAATTTTTATGCTGAGGAGTGAAGAAAATATGTTTGAACAACCTGTGTTCTGTCTTCCTCATCTGCTCTTCTGGTCCTCAAATCTCTCTCTTGTCCTTCTGCACAGAGAACACCCCTCCCTCCAAATGAGAATCCCATTGTTCCCAGTAACTACATCTGTCATGAAGTCCAGGGTATCTAGATGCTGAACAGTTTTCTCCCTCAGATATATCTGTAGCTTTTCTTGATCCAGAAGTTATGAACTAAAGTGACTGCCACCAAAACACACATTTGATGTATGGTGGAGGAACATGGGCAGAAAGTCACAATAAAATTCTTATTTGGGAAATGGGAAACATTTGCAAATGGGAAACAAATTATCCTGAAAAAACAGATATGGCTATATTAATATCAGACAAAAGACTTTAAGACAAAAAGCAACATGAGAGATAGAGGCAGTTACTACAATAACAGAAAATGGTCACTTTGCCAATGTTATGTAACATCACCAAACAGATATGAATCTAATAAAACAATCTCAAGATATATAAGGAAAGAGGAAGCAATTGCAAAAACATTTTCATATTGGAAGATTTCAGATACCTCTCAATTATTGATAGGTTAAGTAGACAAAACTTTATCAATGATACTGAAAATTTCAAAAAAATTACACAATAAGAAGTTGACCTTATGGATATACAGTATACCAAAACCTACATCTAACATTGACAAGAATACATGTCCTTCTCAAGCACATATGATTTAAAAAAAAAAAAAAAAAATCACATACCAGGACATAAAATAAGCCTTGACAAATTTCAATGAATATGTAATATGCAGACTACCTTGACTGAAAAGGCAATAAAGGTAGAATTTAATGACTGGATAAGTTAAAAATTTTTCTGTACATTTAGAAATTTAGAAACACATGGAAATAATACATAGTCTAAATATATGAGTCTAGAAAATAGAAAACAGCTAGAACTGAGTAATAAAGACTCAACAACACAACTGTGGGATGCAGTAAAAGCAGTACATTGAAGAACATTTATTGGCTTAAATTAAAGGAGGGGCACCCGGGTGGCTCGGTTGTTGAGCCTCCAACTTTGGCTCAGGTCATGATCTCGCATGAGTTCGAGCTCTGTGTCGGGCTCTGTGCTGACATCTCAGAACCTGGAGCCTGCTTCAGATTCTCCCTCCCTCTCTCCCTGCCCCTCCCCTACTCACGTCTGTCTGTCTGTCTCTCCCTCTCTCTCTCTCTCTCTCTCTCTCTCTCAGAAACAAACATTAAATTAATTAATAATTAAGGGGAAAAGGCAAAAAAGAGTCCAATTTAAGAAATTAAAAAAAGAATAAAACCAAAATAGTGTGAGTGAGCCAGATATTGTTATTCTAATATATCTCTATATTGTTTAGCCAGACTATTGAAGTGTGAGAAAGCCAGGCAACGCCTTTCAAGAGGGATTAAAGTGTAGCTAATTAACTTTAACAAGTTATAGTTGAATTATTTACCTTGTGAACTGCAAGGTCAGACAGTCCTCCTGAATTGCAGGAGAAAAACCCCTTATCATGCTGCTATGCGGGAGTCAACCACTAAATAAACATAAGAGAAAAGGGATTTTTCCACCAGATTTTTCTTGGACAGCCAAGTAAAAGCAAAATCTGGCAATAACCATTTTAAAATTCAGCTAATGTACTTAACTATTTTCTTATGTGTTTGGCACATAGTAAGTGGTCAAATCTACTAGAGTCCTATTACCTGACTCTACTTTCTCAAACTCAACATAGAATGGATTTAGAGCTTCTCAAGACACCTTTACAAAAGCATGATTCAGTTATCACATTGTACTTGCAAGAGTTTGGGCATCTCACTAATTGGCTGAAAGCTACTCAAAAAAAGTAATTATACTGTTTATCCCATTTAAAAAAAAAAACTGTGTTTATAGTGTCTATCTTTTAAGAAAATAGTAAGGACATAAATATGAATTATAAGTGCATAACCTCTAAGTACATAAATTTGAGTTAATTAGCAACTTTTGCTTGTTAAAATCTCTCTGAAGTTTTAATTTAACATTCTCATTTTCATTTTACTGAAACTAAAGTAATATACAATGATCTGTATCAAAAATGATTAAAAATTTAGCTTAAATATTTCTTTCTTCAATAAATTCTAAAAGTTAAAGGTCATTTTAAGCCCAGCGGGAGTCATTTTTACAGAAGATAAAGGAAAGAAGAAGAGGTAAATAATTTGCAAATAATTGTGTATTTGCCATACCTAGTGATTGGGTTTAATTTAGAGATAATAAAAGTTTCTATAATTTACTCTCATTCTTTAAATATTAGTAAATTTGGTCTATCCCATAATAAAGTGAAATTTTAATTTCAGAGTTTTTGCTAGGAGTGTTAAGGAGGAGATGTCGCTGTTTTTTGACAGCTAAATGCTCCCTACCAGTAATGGTCTGAACCAGGAAATCTCTTGTACTGATCTAAAGACAAAGTAGAGAATAAAATTCCCCTAGGTAATAATGTAAATCTCTATCTTCATTTGATTAGGAAAAATCTCCAAACATAGTATTACCTGAGAAAGATATTTCTCTTCCTTTCTGAGTATCATGGATGTGTCATCTCTGAAAATTAAATTAATGCTTATTGTAGAGAGATGTATATATTTATGTGTGTATGTTTGCTTACACTACTGGAAACACCACAAATCCACCAGGACTGTCAGTACCACACCTGGCTCTTTCTGCTACTAGGGAGTACAAGAGATTATCCTAGTGAGAACTGAAATGTATGTCAATATGACTTAGTTGCTTTGTTTGAGGGGGAGACATTGCTCAGGAAATGATAAGACTAAAACAATAAATAATTTTGCTATTGGCTTCAAGAAATTCCTATAAATCACTTTATCAGAGATAACAGTCTGTAGGTAGACCTGAGTAAAGAGTTTATCAAACAATACTTATCACTTCAGAACCCTCAGCTCCCTGCATCCACCAATCTTATACTGTATCATGAATATTGCCTAATCTTGTTTCCTTGCCTTGAACCATTTGAACCTAGACCCGAAACCTTTTCAACTTCCCCCCACCCCTGAGATACTACTAAGACTCTGCTTCCCTTACTACAGTGAATGAACTCAATTTGTCTTTATTAACAGGGTGTCTGATGATACTTTTGGGAATTCAACATCAGGCATCTTGCCAAAGCCCAACTAATGTTGTTTTATTTTCACGTAATCCTATGTACTGTTCTAATGAAGAAAAGAAAGAAAAAAAAAAGGCCCAAGGTAGATATTATTTGCATGGTTAATAGTATTTGTTTTCCTAAAATGATAGGAAATTTTATTCTCCGAATATCTGATAAAGGAGCATCTCTCCTTTAGTGGTAGAACAGGGTGAACGTAAGATGGGGAACAAGGCTATGAATTGGCTTGCATCCATAAGTGGAAATGTCATGTCTCAGCCTTTTGCTTGGAATCTGGCAACGGTCATATTTAGAGTAGAGTTTTAAGCAGATTTTCCTACCATATTCTAACCTTTCCACTTATGACTGGACCCTCAGGCCATAGCCACACCCTGCCCTAACGGTGTTGTGGGGAACCCGGGGGACAGATAGTAAAGGGTAGTGTTGCCTCCCTCACACACTCTCCACTGAAGCCAAGGCAGCAATAACGTCGCTGCTTCCAAGGAGCAGGTGCCCAGGAGTGCAGTGATCAGAGGTCCGAGGAGAGCTAACTGGTGGGAGAAGCAGCTGCAATAGTGTGAACGGTTCAGAAAAGGATGACAGAGGACTCCTTCTGCCTTCTTAAATATACTAGGGACAGTGTTTTCACCAAAGGAGAAACAGAAATTTGGATTCGAGTTAGAAAGAGATAATTACAGTAGTTTCTTTTTCCTTTGGCCAGAAAAGAAGAAACGAAATTACTGCGATCCCTGCTCTTAAAGTCTGAGTCCCCACAGTCTGTAGATGCCTGTAGGAGACCCAGCACTCACTCCCCTGCAGATAGAGTAAGGAGGTTGATGATCAGAGAAAGGATATCAAAAGGCTTCTGGATGGTTCTAGAGTGGTAACTACTAATGATAATTCATTAATCAGCTCCTCAGCCAGGGGCAGATAGACAGCTGCTATTGTGGTCAAAAATCCTTTCTCCTCCTGATAAGGTTAGAGCATGTGGGAAACATCACAGCAGCAGAACTTACTCCTTTTCTTCATCTCAAAGCAAGATGATAAATTATCCCAGAGAATTGTTCTCATTTTCTTCTAAGAATAGAGGTATATAAAAATAAAGTATGAAATGCAGTACTATCAAGGAGATTATTCACACAAACCTGCCAGACCAGAAGTAACACTGACTAGGGAATGTGTACATAATAATACATAATTGTTGGTACCAAATTAATTATTCATTGTATGATAATCCTTGTTTCAGTAGTTATCTAAATGTTGATATCCTACATAATGTCTTTTGTGACTGACTTATATTGGAAATGTAAGAGATCTAAGGAGAAGTTGTATTTTCCCTTGTTTTTCAGTTATAAGGTTAATCATATATTTTAAATGAGAAGTTGCATATGATATAATGAAGACAGTGCCAATCAGTGGATGAGGGAATCAAAGTCCCTGCCCTTACTCAGTAATAAATTCTTATGACCTTGGGAAAATCATTTAACTTCTGTGAACAATTATGCCCATTTCTGTAACACTCGAGGGTCTGATCTAGATCAGGGGTTGGTAAACTTTTTTTTTAAATAGTAATATTTTTTTTACTTTGCAGGCCATTTGGTCTCTGCTGCCACTTCTCAGCTCTGCTGCTGTAGTGCAAAGGCAGCCATAGACAAAATGTATGAATGGGCATGACTAGATTCCAATACAACTTGATTTATGGATATTGGAACTTGAATTTCATGTATTTTTCTTATGTCTGTGAATTATATTCTCAGATTTTTTGCCACCTATTTAAAAGTGTAAAAACCATTTTTAGCCAATGGGCAGTACAAAACAAAGTTACAGACTGGATTAGACCCATGGGTCCTGGCTTACTGACCCCTGATCTAGATTCATCTTAAGAACACAATTTCCTTTGGGTTTCTTGGGGCTTGAATGGAAAAGGTTTAAGAATTAAAGTGAGAATAAAGAAGCCTTTGGAGAAGTTGTAGAAAACAGCATGATGAAGTGATGTTTTGGGAAGGGTGTAGCAAGCAACTAGCTGAGGGCAGAGGTAACAGAACAGTTATTGAGGGGAGGGATGACAGAGAAAAGGAGTAACTCAAAACAGTAAACTTGCCTGATGGGTGACCAGAATATCTAAGTGGAATACCTCTGGCTTAAATTGAAACAGGAACAAACCCAGAAAAAAAAATTGGGGGTAAGTAGAAATGACAATAGATAGTACACTATATTTGTATGTACACATATTTGCATGTGTTAGCAGTCATTAATACACAGAGCTGTACAAAAACATTGTAAGTAAGTATGGGGAATACGAAACATACCCAATATGTACCAGCAAAGAGGAACAAGGACTTGAACATAAAACTATTTTAAGGGAAATAGTTGATAATAAAACTATTTTAAGGGAACTTATAAATGTGCTGTGATTGTGCTGTGATTTAATTTGCTTAAGAAATAAGTTATGTGACAATAAGGACTGTGGCGTGAGCAGACTGACACATTGTATAATGATTTCTGCATATATCAACAGGAGGCAAGAAAAAATACTACTACTTAAATGGGTAACACCAAAGCAGACACTGATTTCATCTACTGGCTATAAAGGAGTTGACTACTATTATCACTATCTGAAGAAGTTACTGCAGTATGTGTTAAATACCATATGAATTTTTTTTTATAAACTTACTAGCATGGCTTGGATCTGGGACTTGCCTTATTAATCCTGGCCAATGACTTAAAGTCAGTGTAGATACACATATTTATTTATTTTTATATCCACTGGTAATCTGATGACATTCCAAACAGGTGTCTTGTTTTGGCCACATATGAAAATAAACTGTATCACAAAGGACTGAAATAATTCTAACTAATTTAACAAAACTGTATTCACTATGACATTATGTTAAGAATGAAGAAAATATAAGCATATTAAAAAGATTTTTATAAAAGTATTTCATATAAAAGTAATAAAGAGCACCAGATTCCATACCCTGAAGGGAGTTGTTTGAAGTAATAAATAAGTAAGACTTAACTACGTGCTGATTCAATGAAGAGATATTAACAATCTTCATGAGAGTCATAAACATTAATTTAACTCCCCCTTTACTCATAAAATTTACTCAGATATGTAATAAGAATTAATAAGATGTCATTAAAAACTAAATTTTTACAACTTCACAGGGAAAATTGCTGACAATAGCTTTGTCTTAATGTAGGAATATTTTTAATGGACTCAAAATTATTCATCAAGGAGAAAAGTCACTGACTAGACAATAACAGGTACTGTATTAAGTAAATGCATTTTCCCATTTTAGATCTCTGCTAATAAGATTTAGTGGTATGATACACTGGGTCTCTTTGGCTCTTATTCTTACCTCAGCTTCATCTGGATTTAAAATGTACGGGAGCTCAATTATGGGAATGCTTGCCAAGGCACACCTTGTTCTTTAGCATCAACTGAGTGAAGGAGCACCTATTAAGCTGTTGAGACATTGTATTTATATATACTTTGCATATATAAATATTTGTTTATACCCTTATATATATTTCAATATGCTATATTGAAATCCTTAAGTTCTCTGCCTGTGGTTTCTGTTACAACAATGAGATGACCCTGGAATTCTTGCTACTCTGTAATATGATATTAATTATGTCTGTTCAACAGACAGAAACCTATTTTAAGTTTCTAAGTTGTTCCTCTTCTCATCTAGTAGAGATACCTATTTCAGGTATTGATCATTCCTGTGATATATGATGAAAAGACATTTCATTTAGAGGAGAATGATTTACAACATCTTAGTCCTTATAATATCTGTCATAAGCTTTCTATAGTTTTCAGCATACAGATCCTTTACATCTTTGGTTAGATTTATTCCTAGGTATTTTATGCTTCTTGGTGCAATTGTGAATGGGATCAGTTTCTTTATTTGTCTTTCTGTTGCTTCATTATTAGTGTATAAGAATGCAACTTATTTCTGTGCATTGATTTTGTATCCTGCGACTTTGCTGAATTCATGTATCAGTTCTAGCAGACTGATTTTCGGGTTTTCCATGTATAATATCATGTCATCTGCAAAAAGTGAAAGCTTAACTTCATCTTTGCCAATTTGGATGCCTTTGATTTCCTTTTGTTGTTTGATTGCTGATGCTAGAACTTCCAACACTATGTTAACCAACAGTGGTGAGAGTGGACATCCCTGTCATGTTCCTGATCTCAGGGAGAAAGCTCTCAGTTTTTCCCCATTAAGGATATTAGCAGTGGGCTTCATAAGTGACTTTTATGATGTTTAAGTATGTTCCTTCTATCCCGACTTTCTCAAGGGTTTTATTAAGAAAGGATGCTGAATTTTGTCAAATGCTTTTTCTGCATCGATTGACAGGATCATATTTTCTTTTATTAATGTGATGTATCACACTGATTGATTTGTGAATATTGAACCAGCGCTGCATCCCAGGAATGAATCCCACTTGATCATGGTGAATAATTCTTTTTATATGCTGTTGAATCCAATTTGCTAGTATCTTATTGAGAATTTTTGCATCCATATTCATCAGGGATATTGGCCTATAGTTCTCTTTTTTTTGCTGGGTCTCTGTCTAGTTTAGGAATCAAAGTAATGCTGGATTCATAGAATGAGTCTGGAAGTTTTCCTTCCCTTTCTATTTTTTTGGAACAGCTTGAGAAGGATAGGTATTATCTCCGCTTTAAATGTCTGGTAGAATTCCCCAGGGAAGCCATCTGGTCCTGGACTCTTATTTGTTGGGAGATTTTTGATAACTGATTGAATTTCTTCTCTGGTTATGGGTCTGTACAAGTATTCTATTTATTCCTGTTTGAGTTTTGGAAGTGTGTGGGTGTTTAGGAATTGGTCCATTTCTTCCAGGTTGTCCAGTTTGTTGGCATATAATTTTTCCTAGTATTCCCTGATAATTGCTTGTATTTCTGAGGGATTGGCTGTAATAATTCCACTTTCATCCATGACTTTATCTATTTGGGTCATCTCCCTTTTCTTTTTGAGAAGCCTGGCTAGAGATTTATCAATTTTGTTTATTTTTTCAAAAAACCAACTCTTGGTTTCATTGATCTGCTCTACAGTTTTTTTAGATTCTGTATTGTTTATTTCTGCTCTGATCTTTATTATTTCTCCTCTTCTGCTGGATTTGGGGTGTCTTTGTGTTCTGCTTCTATTTTCTTTAGGTGTGCTGTTAGATTTTGTATTTGGGATTTTTCTTGTTTCTTGAGATAGTCCTGGCTTGCAATGTATTTTCCTCTCAGGACTGCCTTCGCTGCATCCCAAAGCATTTGGATTGTATTTTCATCTTCATTTGTTTCCACATATTTTTTAATTTCTTCCCTAATTGCCTGGTTGACCCACTCATTCGTTAGTAGGGTGTTCTTTAACCTCCATGCTTTTGGAGGTTTTCCAGACTTTTTCCTGTGGTTGATTTCAAGTGTCATAGCATTGTGGTCTGAAAGTGTGCATGGTATGATCTCGATTCTTTTATACTTAGGAAGGACTGTTTTGTGACTCAGTATGTGATCTATCTTGGAGAATGTTCCATGATGTAAAGAAATGGAAAACATTCTGTGCTCATGGATTGGAAGAATTAATATTGTTAAAACTTTCAATACTACCCAAAGCTATCTACACATTCAATGCAATCCCAATCAGAATTGCACCAGCATTCTTCTCGAAGCTAGAACAAGCAATCCTAAAATTTGTATGGAACCACAAAAGACCCCGAATAGCCAAAGTAATTTTGAAGAAGACCAAAGCGGGAGGCATCACAATCCCAGACTTTAGCCTCTACTACAAGGCTGTCATCATCAAGACAGCATGGTATTGGCACAAAAACAGACACCTAGACCAATGGAATAGAATAGAAACCCCAGAACTAGACCCACAAACATATGGCCAACTAATCTTTGACAAAGCAGGAAAGAATATCCAATGGAAAAAAGACAGTCTCTTTAACAAATGGTGCTGGGAGAACTGGACAGCAACATGCAGAAGATTGAAACTAGACCACTGTCTCACACCATTCACAAAAATAAACTCCAAATGGATAAAGGACCTGAATGTGAGACAGGAAACCATCAAAACCCTAGAGGAGAAAGCAGGAAAAGACCTCTCTGACCTCAGGCGCAGCAATTTCTTACTTGACACATCCCCAAAGGCAAGGGAATTAAAAGCAGAAATGAACTGTCGGACTTCATGAAGATAAAAAGCTTCTGCACAGCAAAGGAAACAACCAACAAAACTAAAAGGCAACCAACAGAATGGGAAAAGATATTTGCAAATGACATATCAGACAAAGGGCTAGTACCCAAAATCTATAAAGAGCTCACCAAACTCCACACCTGAAAAACCATAATCCAGTGAAGAAATGGGCAGAAAACATGAATAGACACTTCTCTAAAGAAGACATCCAGATGGCCAACAGGCACATGAAAAGATGCTCAACATCTCTCCTCATCAGGGAAATACAAATCAAAACCACACTGAGATACATTACCTCATGACAGTCAGAGTGGCTAACATGAACAAATCAGGAGACTACAGATGCTGGAGAGGATGTAGAGAAACGGGAACCCTCTTGCACTGTTGGTGGGAATGCAAACTGGTACAGCCGCTCTGGAAAACAGTGTGGAGGTTCCTCAAAAAATTAAAAATAGACCTACCCTATGACCCAGCAATAGCACTGCTAGGAATTTACCCAAGGGATACAGGAGTACTGATGCATAGGGGTACTTGTACCCCAATGTTTATAGCAGCACTTTCGACAATAGCCAAACTATGGAAAGAGCCCAAATGTCTATCAACTGACGAATGGATAAAGAAATTGTGGTTTATATACACAATGGAATACTACTTGACAATGAGAAAGAATGAAATCTGGCCTTTTGTAGCAACGTGGATGGAACTGGAGAGTGTTATGCTAAGTGAAATAAGTCATACAGAGAAAGACAGATACCATATGTTTTCACTCTTATGTGGATCCTGAGAAACTTAACAGAAGACCATGGGGGAGGGGAAGGAAAAACAAAAGGTTAGACAGGGAGGGAGGCAAACCATAAGAGTCTCTTAAAAACTGATAACAGGGGCGTGTGGGTGGCGCAGTCGGTTAAGCGTCCGACTTCAGCCAGGTCACGATCTCGCGGTCCGTGAGTTCGAGCCCCGCGTCGGGCTCTGGGCTGATGGCTCAGAGCCTGGAGCCTTTTTCCGATTCTGTGTCTCCCTCTCTCTCTGCCCCTCCCCTGTTCATGCTCTGTCTCTCTCTGTCCCAAAAATAAATAAACGTTGAAAAAAAAAAAAAACTGATAACAAAATGAGGGTTGATGGGGGCGGCGCTGGGAGGGAGGGGAGGGCGGGTGATGGGTATTGAGGAGGGCACCTGTAAGGATGAGCACTGGGTGTTGTATGGAAACCAATTTGACAATAAATTTCATATTAAAAAAATTTTTTAAGTAAAAAAAATCTATCAAAAGCAAACAGGTGTAAAACTGCAGCCTCTTCATTTTACAAGCAGCCAAAGTGGTCTATAATTTTTCTTGTAATATCTCTGTCACATTTTAGCAGGTTATGCCATCCTCATTTTTATTTTTATTTTTAAATGTTTATTTATTTTTGAAAGGGGGTGTGGGGAGAGAGAGAGAGAGGGAGAGAGAGAGCACATGCACAGTGAGGGAGGAGCAGAGAGTGAGACAGAGGATCCAAAGCGGGCTCTGCACTGACAGCACAGAACCTGATGTGGGGCTTGAACTCATGAACTGTGAGATCATGACCTGAGCAGAAGTCAGATGCTTAACCAACTGAGCTACCCATGCACCCCATCCATCCTCATTTTTTAAAAAAAAGGGTGGGAATATGGGATCTGTTCTTCCACTTTGTGAAAAAAGTAGCATTAGCCATTATTTCTTCCTTAAATGATTTATAGATTTCAGCAATGAAGCCATATGAGCTAGTGTTTTCTTTGTGGGATTCAATTTCTTTAAAAGATATAGAGCTATTCAGATTTTCTATTTCTGCTTTTGTTTGGTTTGGTAAATTGTATTTGTCAAGGAACTTCTTCATTCCAGTTAAATTACATTTATTGGCAAAAAATTCTTTATAATATTCCCTTATCTTCTTAATGTCTCTGAGCTCTGTAATGATGTCACCTCTTTCATTCCTGTATAGGTAATTTGTTCCTACTTTTTATTTCTTGATCAGTCCCTGTTGGAGATTATTAATTTTATTAATTATTTAAAGAAACCATTTGTGACTTTGTTCATTTACTCTACTATTGTTGGTTTTATATTTCTATTTGTATAACTTAAGATAAGGATGTGTTTCATTGATATTTTTAAACTTTTTTGTTGTTGAGGTGAAATTCCTATAACATAAAATGAACCATTTTGAACCATAGAATTCAGTGGCATTTAATGTATTTTATTAGTGTTGTTGATCAACCACCTCTCTCAAATTGAAAAATAGTTGTTTCACTCCAAAAGAAACCCCTGTACCTATAAAGCAGTCATTCCCCCATCCCTCCTTCTCCCAAAGACCCTGGCAACCACCATTCTGCTTTCTGTCTCTATGGACTTACCTATTCTGGATATTTCATATAAATAAAATGATACAATGTGTGACCTCTGTGTCTGGCTTCTTTTGTTTAGCATAACATTTTTATGCTTCATCCATGTTTTATCATGTTAGTGTTCCATTCCTTTTTAATGGCTGAATAATATTCTGTTTTATGTATATATCACATAATTTATTCATCCATTCATGAGTTGATGAACATTTGAGTTGTTGCCATCTTTTAGCTATTGTGAATAATGCTGTTGTGAACAAATGTATATTTTAGTTCTTTGGGGTGTATGCCTGGGAGTAGAATTGCTGGGTCATATGGTAATTCATGTTTATCTTTTTGAAGAAGCACTAAACAATTTTCTACATTGGCTATGCCTTTTACATTCCTGCCAATAATATAAAAGAATTTCAATTTATTTACAGGCTTAAACATTTTTTTATTTTCTGTTTTGTTGAGTAAAGCCATTCACAGAAGTTATCTCATTGTGGTTTTGATTTGCATTTACCTAATGGCTAATGATGTTGGGCATCTTTTCATGTGTTGCTTGGCCATTTGTGTTTCTTCTTGGGAGAAATGTTTATTTACATCTTTTGTCTATTTTTAAATTAGGCTGTATTTTGTTGTTGAGTTGTAAGAGTTCTTTTCTGAATCCTAGATCCCTATTAGATATATGATTTTCAAATATTTTCTTCCACTCAGTGGGTTGTCTTTTCATTCTATTGATAATATCCTTTGATGTACAAAAGTTTCTAATTTTGTTGAAGTGCAACTTATCTATTTTTGTTTGTTTGCTTCTTTTGTCATATCCAAAACCTATTGCCAAATCCCAGGTCATGAAGATTTACCCTTGTGTTTTATTTTAAGAGTGTTATAATTTTAGTTCTTCTATTTAGGCAGTGATAAGTTTTCAGTTAATTTTTGTATATGTTGTGAGTAGTGGTCCAACTTAATTCTTTTGCAAGTGGATATCCAGTTGTCCCAGCAGTACTTGTTAAAGAGACTATTAGTTCCCCATTTACACACTTGTCAAAAATCAGTTGGCCATAATAATTTCTGGGCTCTCAATTCTATTCTACTGGTCTATGCTTAAACCATGTGTGAGTACCACACTGTTTTGATCGCTGTAGCTTTGTAGTAAGTTTTGAAATCAGAAGTGTGACCCCCCCCTCCAACTTTTTTCTTTTTTAAGATGGTTTTGGCTATATAAAGCCCCTTGCACTTCTATAGAAATTTGAGGATAAGCTTTTCCATTTCTGTAAAGAAAAGCCACTCGTATTTTAACAAGGATTGCATGGAATCTATAGGTTGCTTAGGAAATATTACCATATTAACAATATTAACTCTTATAGTCCAAGAACACAGGGGTCCATTTATTTGTTTGTTTATTTATTTATTTATTGTCCATGTCTTTAATTTCTTTCAGCAATGTTTTATAATTTTCAGTGTACAAGACTTGTACTTGCTTAGTGAAATTTATCCCTAGATATTTTATTCTTTTTTGTGCTATTGGAAATGGAATTGTTTTTAAAATTTACGTTAAGATTGTTCATTACTAGTTTATAGAAATACAAATAACTTGGAGCAACTTTAGTAAGTTCACTTATAAACTCTAACAGTTTTTGTGTTTACACATTTATGTGGATTCTTTAGAATATGCTATGTATAAGATTATGTTATCTGTGAATAGAGATAGTTACACCAATTTGGCTACCTTTTCTTACATGATTAGTCTGATTAGAACTATTAGAACTCTGATTAGTCTATTTCCTTTTCTTACATGATTAGTCTGATTAGAACTTGTAGTACAATTTTGAATAGAAGTGGTAAAAGCAGGCATACTTGTCTTGTTCTTGATCTTAGTGGGAAGACTCTTGGTCTTTCACCAGTAAGTATGATGTTAGCTGTGTGCTTTTCATAAATGATGCCCTTTAACATATTGAGAAAGTTCCTTTTTACTCTTGCTTAAGTGTATTTTATTTTGAAAGGACTGTTGGATTCTATCAAGTGCTTTTTCTGCATCAAGATGATAATGTTGTTTTTTCTTCATTATATTAATATTGATGCTTGCATTGGTTGACTTTTCATGTTGAACTACTCTTGCTTTTCTGAGATAAAATCCCGCTTGGTCATATTACATAATGCTTTTAACAATGCTGTTGGATTCAGTTTGCTCAGTTTGCTAGTATTTTGTTGAGAATAGTATTTTATGAATCCTATTATGAATATTCATAACAGGTATTTGTCTGTAGTTTTTCTTTCCTTATGGTGTCTTTGCCTGGCTATAGTGTCAGGGTAATGCTGGCCTCACAAAATGAGTTAGGGCATATTCTCTCTTCTGTTTTTAGAAAACATTGGGTAGGACTATTGTTAATTTTTTAAATGATTGGTAGCTTCACTAGTAAACTCTATCTGGTCCTGGACTTTTTTTTTTGGAAAGTTTTTTGATCACTGATTCTTGTTATTTGTTATTGAGTGTTTAGATTTGTATCACTTTTGACGGTTTGTATGTTTGTAAAACTGTCCATTTCATCAAGGCTATCTCATTTGTTGGCATACAAATGTTCATAATATTCTCTTATAATTCTTACTCCTGTATGATCAGTGGCAATACCCCTACTTTCATATCTGATTTTAATAATTTGACTCTTCTCTCTTTGTCAATTTAGCTAAATTTTGTCAATTTTATTGATCTTTTCAAAACACCAAGTTTTGGATGTTGGTTCTCTTTGCTGTTTTTCTGTTCTCTATTTGTATTTATCTGTTAATCTTATGAAGAATTCCTTGTTTATGATGAGATGTTTCTTCTGCTGGTTTCAAAATTATTTTCTTTGGGGCACCTGGGTGTCTCAGTCAATTAACCCTCCAACTTCAGCTCAGATCATGATCTCACAGTTCTTGAGTTTGAGCCCCGCCTCATCTGCATTGTTAAGCACAGAGCCTGGAGCCAGTTTCTGATCCTGTGTCTCCCCCCTCTCTCTGCCCTCCTTTCCTTGCTTGCACTCTGTTTGTCTCTCTCTCTCTCTCTTCTCTCTCTCTCTCTCTCAGAAATAAATAAACATTAAAAATTTTTTGAATTTTTTCTTCATCTTTATCTTTTGACACTGGTTATAATTTATTTCAGTGCAGATCTCTGCATTTATCTGTCTTAGATTTGCTGAGCTTCTTGAATATGTAGATCCATTTCTTTTATCAAATTTGGGAACTTTTCAACCATTAGTTCTTTAAATACTCTTTCTGATCTATTCTCTATCTCCTGCCCTCTGGCTTGCCCATTATGTGTATGTTGGTAAGCTTGATGTCACATAATTCTTTTTTTTTTTTTTTTTTTTTTTTTTTTTTTTTTTTTTTTTTATTTTTTTATTTTTATTTTTGGGACAGAGAGAGACAGAGCATGAACGGGGGAGGGGCACAGAGAGAGGGAGACACAGAATCGGAAACAGGCTCCAGGCTCTGAGCCATCAGCCCAGAGCCCGACGCGGGGCTCGAACTCACGGACCGCGAGATCGTGACCTGGTTGAAGTCGGACGCTTAACCGACTGCGCCACCCAGGCGCCCCTACATAATTCTTAATGTGCATTTTTCTTCATTCTTTTTCTCTTTTCTTTCTATTCCTCAGATAATTGCAGTTGGCCTACCTTTAAGTTCATTGATTTTCTTCCCCTCTGCCTATTCAAATGAGCTATTGAAACACTGATGAATTTTTATTATAGTGTGCTGTAAGCTTACTGTGCTGTAAGCTCCAGAATTTGTTTGGTTCATTTTATAATTTCTATATTGATAATCTTTTTTGTTGAGTCTTTCTCCTGGTTTCATTGATCTCACAGCTTCCTTCAGCAATTTGAGCATCTTTAAGACTGTTGATTTAAAGCATTTTCTAATAATTTTAATTCTGTGCTTCCTCTATGATCATTCTGGTAATTTTTCCTACAGATGATACATACTTCCTTGTTTCTTTGTATGCTTCACAATTTCTGTTGTTGTTGTTATTGTTGAAAGCTGAACATTTGAATATGTAACGTGGTAAATATGAAACCCATATTTTCCATCCCCCTCAGGGTTTTTTATTTTCATTGTTTCCTTCAGATTGTAGTTGTTTACTTAGTGAATTTTCTGAGCTATTTTTGTAAAATAGTTGTTTTTTTAGGTTTTTTAAATATTTATTTTTGAGAGAGAGAGCATGAGCAAGGAAGGGGTAAAGAGAGAGGGAGACACAGAATTGGAAGCAGGCTCCAGGCTCTAAGCTGTCAGCACAGAGCCCAATGTGGGGCTCGAACCCACCAACCCAGAGATCATGACCTGAGCCAAAGTTGGAGGCTTAACGAACTGAGCCACCCAGGTGCCCCTCAAAATAGTTTTGTTTTTTAAACTGTTTTTTATCCCATATGGTCTCTGAAGTTTCTGTTCCTTAAACTTGTAGTCAGCTAGTGTTTTGACAGAAGTTTTGTTGGATGCCTGTATCCCCATTCTCACACACACACAAAAAAAAGACTTTAAGGGAAAGGGAAGGGGAAGGAAAGGGTGGGAAAGAAGGGAAGGGAAGGGAAGAGAAGGGAAGGGAAGAGAAGGGGGAAAAAAAGACAGAGAAAGGAAAGGAAACAAATCCCCCCTAACAACAAAAACAAAAACAAAAAACATAAAAAACACAACTTCCCCAGTCTCTGCAGATTGGCTCTATGTTGCGGCACTCCTTAAAGCTTCTCCAGCCCACATATAACTCTGCCTTCGCCTTCATTTCTTGCTTGTGCTGAGTAAATATCAGTCCAAGGTACAAGTTTACTTAGGGTGTTCTCAGATCTTTTCTGAGCATGCATCTTACCCTGGACCTGTGTGTGGCCTGCTAAATTACATAATAAAATTATGGGGGCGCCTGGGTGGCGCAGTCGGTTAAGCGTCCGACTTCAGCCAGGTCACCATCTCGCGGTCCGGGAGTTCGAGCCCCGCGTCGGGCTCTGGGCTGGTGGCTCAGAGCCTGGAGCCTGTTTCCGATTCTGTGTCTCCCTCTCTCTCTGCCCCTCCCCCGTTCATGCTCTGTCTCTCTCTGTCCCAAAAATAAATAAAAAAAAAAAGTTGAAAAAAATTTAAAAAAAAAATTATGTATTTTGGGGTACCCTAATTTCCCAAAGACGTTCTCTTCCCATCTTTTTCTCCCAGGGGTCTATTGTTTGTCTCTGCTATAATCTTTTGTCCCATGAAGTTGTACCTCCAACTCTATCTTAGAGCCTGCCAAATAAGACTTTCTAGCTTTGTTTCAATGCCTCCTGCATCACTGCATCGACAGTGACTACAAATAATGTTACATGTTTTTCTTATTTAAAATCTGAATTAAAAGAAAGCAAGATATAATCAAACAGATTTATAATTTCTGTAATATCTATTAATTTAACCTGTAATATAGTTGGATTTGTTCCCTAAAGTAGCTTTCTGTTGAACTTTATTTGAACCGCTTTTTAGATCACATATTGGAAAACATATAATTCAAAAATAAGTTTGAGTAAACATTTGAGGTTCTGCATTATAATAAACCAAGCTTATTTTAAATGCAGATATTATTTTTTTTTCCAATATATGAAGTTTATTGTCAAATTGGTTTCCATACAACACCCAGTGCTCATCCCAAAAGGTGCCCTCCTCAATACCCATCACACACCCTCCCATCCCTCCCACCCCCCATCAACCCTCAGTTTGTTCTCAGTTTTTAAGAGTCTCTTATGCTTTGGCTTTCTCCCACTCTAACCTCTTTTTTTTTTTTTTCCTTCCCTTCCCCCATGGGTTTCTGTTAAGTTTCTCATGATCCACATAAGAGTGAAACCATATGGTATCTGTCTTTCTCTGTATGGCTTATTTCACTTAGCATCACACTCTCCAGTTCCATCCATGTTGCTACAAAGGGCCATATTTCATTCTTTCTCATTGCCACGTAGTACTCCATTGTGTATATAAACCACAATTTCTTTATCCATTCATCAGTTGATGGACATTTAGGCTCTTTCCATAATTTGGCTACTGTTGAGAGTGCTACTATAAACATTGGGGTACAAGTGCCCCTATGCATCAGTGCTCCTGTATCCTTTGGGTAAATTCTTAGCAGTGCTATTGCTGGGTCATAGGGTAGGTCTATTTTTAATTTTTTGAGAAACATCCACACTGTTTTCCAGAGTGGCTACACCAGTTTGCATTCCCACCAACAGTGCAAGAGGGTTCCCGTTTCTCCACATCCTCTCCAGCATCTGTAGTCTCCTGATTTATTCATTTTGGCCACCTGACTGGCGTGAGGTGATATCTGAGTGTGGTTTTGATTTGTATTTCCCTGATGAGGAGCGATGTTGAGCATCTTTTCATGTGCCTGTTGGCCATCCGGATGTCTTCTTTAGAGAAGTGTCTATTCATGTTTTCTGCCCATTTCTTCACTGGGTTATTTGTTTTTCGGGTGTGGAGTTTGGTGAGCTCTTTATAGATTTTGGATACTAGCCCTTTGTCTGATATGTCATTTGCAAATATCTTTTCCCATTCTGTTGGTTGCTTTTTAGTTTTGTTGGTTGTTTCCTTTGCTGTGCAGAAGCTTTTTATCTTCATAAGGTCCCAGTAGTTCAGTTTTGCTTTTAATTCCCTTGCCTTTGGGGATGTGTCAAGTAAGAAATTGCTGCGCCTGAGGTCAGAGAGGTCTTTTCCTGCTTTCTCCTCTAGGGTTTTGATGGTTTCCTGTCTCACATTCAGGTCCTTTATCCATTTGGAGTTTATTTTTGTGAATGGTGTGAGACAGTGGTCTAGTTTCAATCTTCTGCATGTTGCTGTCCAGTTCTCCCAGCACCATTTGTTAAAGAGACTGTCTTTTTTCCATTGGATGTTCTTTCCTGCTTTGTCAAAGATTAGTTGGCCATACGTTTGTGGGTCTAGTTCTGGGGTTTCTATTCTATTCCATTGGTCTAGGTGTCTGTTTTTGTGCCAATACCATGCTGTCTTGATGATGGCAGCTTTGTAGTAGAGGCTAAAGTCTGGGATTGTGATGCCTCCTGCTTTGGTCTTCTTCTTCAAAATTACTTTGGCTATTCGGGGCCTTTTGTGGTTCCATATGAATTTTAGGATTGCTTGTTCTAGTTTCGGGAAGAATGCTGGTGCAATTTTGATTGGGATTGCATTGAATGTGTAGATAGCTTTCGGTAGTATTGACATTTTGACAATATCTACTCTTCCAATCCATGAGCACGGAATGTTTTTCTATTTCTTTTTATCTTCTTCAATTTCCTTCATAAGCTTTCTATAGTTTTCAGCATACAGATCTTTTACATCTTTGGTTAGATTTATTCCTAGGTATTTTATGATTCTTGGTGCAATTGTGAATGGGATCAGTTTCTTTATTTGTCTCTCTGTTGCTTCATTCTTAGTGTATAAGAATGGAACTGATTTCTGTACATTGATTTTGTATCCTGCAACTTTGCTAAATTCATGTATCAGTGCTAGCAGACTTCTGGTGGAGTCTGTTGGATTTTCCATGTATAATATCATGTCATCTGCAAAAAGTGAAAGATTAACTTCATCTTTGCCAATTTGGATGCCTTTGATTTCCTTTTGTTGTCTGATTGCTGATGCTAGAACTTCCAACACTATGTTAAACAACAGTGGTGAGTGGACATCCCTGTCGTGTTCCTGATCTCAGGGGAAAAGCTCTCAGTTTTTCCCCATTGAGGATGATGTTAGCTGTGGGCTTTTCATAAATGGCTTTTCTGATCTTTAAGTATGTTCCTTCTATCCCGACTTTCTCAAGGGTTTTTATTAAGAAAGGTTGCTGGATTTTGTCAAAGGCCTTTTCTGCATCGATTGACAGGATCATATGGTTCTTATCTTTTCTTTTATTAATGTGATGTATCACGTTGATTGATTTGCGAATGTTGAACCAGCCCTGCATCCCAGGAATGAATCCCACTTGATCATGGTGAATAATTCTTTTCATATCCTGTTGATTTCTATTTGCTAGTATCTTATTGAGAATTTTTGCATCCATATTCATCAGGGATATTGGCCTGTAGTTCTCTTTTTTTACTGGGTCTCTGTCTGGTTTAGGGTTAGGTTTAGGAATCAACGTAATGCTGGCTTCATAGAATGAGTCTGGAAGTTTTCCTTCCCTTTCTATTTCTTGGAATAGCTTGAGAAGGATAGGTATTATCTCTAAATGTCTGGTAGAACTCCCCTGGGAAGCCATCTGGTCCTAGACTCTTATTTGTTGGGAGATTTTTGATGACTGATTCAATTTCTTCGCTGGTTATGGGTCTGTTCAAGTTTTCTATTTCCTCCTGATTGAGTTTTGGAAGAGTGTGGGTGTTTAGGAATTTGTCCATTTCTTCCAGGTTGTCCAATTTGTTGGCATATAATTTTTCATAGTATTCCCTGATAATTGCTTGTATCTCTGAGGGATTGGCTGTAATAATTCCACTTTCATTCATGATTTTATCTATTTGGGTCATCTCCCTTTTCTTTTTGAGAAGCCTGGCTAGAGGTTTGTCAATTTTGTTTATCTTTTCAAAAAACCAACTCTTGGTTTCGTTGATCTGCTCTACAGTTTTTTTAGATTCTATATTGTTTATTTCTGCTCTGATGTTTATTATTTCCCTCTTCTGCTGGATTTCGGGTGTCTTTCCTGTTCTGCTTCTATTTCCTTTAGGTGTGCTGTTAGATTTTGTATTTGGGATTTTTCTTGTTTCTTGAGAAAGGCCTGGCTTGCAATGTATTTTCCTCTCAGGACTGCCTTCGCTGCATCCCAAAGCGTTTGGATTGTTGTATTTTCATTTTCGTTTGTTTCCATATATTTTTTAATTTCTTCTCTAATTGCCTGGTTGACCCACTCATTCGTTAGTAGGGTGTTCTTTAACCTCCATGCTTTTGGAGGTTTTCCAGACTTTTTCCTGTGGTTGATTTCAAGCTTCATAGCATTGTGGTCTGAAAGTATGCATGGTATGATCTCAATTCTTGTATACTTATGAAGGGCTGTTTTGTGACCCAGTATGTGATCTATCTTGGAGAATGTTCCATGTGCACTCGAGAAGAAAGTATATTCTGTTGCTTTGGGATGCAGAGTTCTTAATATATCTGTCAAGTCCATCTGATCCAATGTATCATTCAGGGCCCTTGTTTCTTTATTGACCATGTGTCTAGATGATCTATCCATTTCTGTAAGTGGAGTGTTAAAGTCCCCTGCAATTACCACATTCTTATCAATAAGGTTGCTTATGTTTGTGAGGAATTGTTTTATATATTTGGGGGCTCCCGTATTCGGCACATAGACATTTATAATTGTTAGCTCTTCTTGATGGATAGACCCTGTGACTATTATATAATGCCCTTCTTCATCTCTTGTTACAGCCTTTAATTTAAAGTCTAGTTTGTCTGATATAAGTATGGCTACTCCAGCTTTCTTTTGGCTTCCAGTAGCATGATAAATAGTTCTCTATCCCCTCACTCTCAATCTGAAGGTGTCCTCAGGTCTAAAATGAGTCTCTTGTAGACAGCAAATAGATGGGTCTTGTTTCTTTATCCATTCTGATACCCTATGTCTTTTGGTTGGCGCATTTAGTCCATTTACATTCAGTGTTATTATAGAAAGATACGGGTTTAGGGGCGCCTGGGTGGCGCAGTCGGTTAAGCGTCCGACTTCAGCCAGGTCACGATCTCGCGGTCCGTGAGTTCGAGCCCCGCGTCAGGCTCTGGGCTGATGGCTCAGAGCCTGGAGCCTGTTTCCGATTCTGTGTCTCCCTCTCTCTCTGCCCCTCCCCCGTTCATGCTCTGTCTCTCTCTGTCCCAAAAATAAATAAATGTTGAAAAAAAAAAAATTTTAAAAAAAAAATAAAAAAAAAAAAAAGAAAGATACGGGTTTAGAGTCATTGTGATGTCCATAGGTTTCATGCTTGTAGCAATATCTCTGGTACCTTGTCTCACAGGATCCCCCTTAGGATCGCTAGTAGGGCTGGTTTAGTGGTTTTTGTTTGGGAAGACCTTTATCTCTCCTTCTATTCTAAATGACAGACTTGCTGGATAAAGGATTCTCAGCTACATATTTTTTCTGTTCATCACATTGAAGATCTCCTGCCATTCCTTTCTGGCCTGCCAAGTTTCAGTAGAGAGATCCGTCACAAGTCTTATAGGTCTCCCTTTATATGTTAGAGCACATTTATCTCTAGCTGCTTTCAGAATTTTCTCTTTATCCTTGTATTTTGCCAGTTTCACTATGATATGTCGTGCAGAAGATCAATTCAAGTTACATCTGAAGAGAGTTCTCTGTGCGTCTTGGATTTCAATGCCTTTTTCCTTCCCCAGATCCAGAAAGTTCTCAGCTATTATTTCTTCAAGTACACCTTCAGCACCTTTCCCTCTCTTCCTTCTCTGGAGTACCAATTATGCGTATATTATTTCTCTTTAGTGCATCACTTAGTTCTCTAATTTTCCGCTCATACTCCTGGATTTTTTTATCTCTCTTTTTCTCAGCTTCTTCCTTTTCCATAATTTTATCTTCTAGTTCACCTATTCTGTCCTCTGCCTCTTCAACCCGAGCCGTAGTTGTCTCCATTTTATTTTGCAGTTCATTGATAGCATTTTTTTAGCTCCTCCTGGCTGTTCCTCAGTCCCTTGATCTCTGTAGCAAGAGATTCTCTGCTGTCCTTTATACTGTTTTCAAGCCCAGCGATTAATTTTATGACTATTATTCTAAATTCACTTTCTGTTATATTGTTTAAATCCTTTTTGATCAGTTCGTTAGCTGTTGTTATTTCCTGGACATTTTTCTGAGAAGAATTCTTCCATTTCATCATTTTGGCTAGTCCCTGGAGTGGTGGGGGACTGCAGGGCACTTCCCCTGTGCTGTGGTGTATAACTGGAGCTGGTGGGCGGGGCCGCAGTCAGACCTGATGTCTGCCCACAGCCCACTGCTGGGGCCACAGTCAGACTGGTGTGTGCCTTCTCTTCCCCTCTCCTAGGGGCGGGATTCACTGTGGGGTGGCGTTGCCCGTCTGGGCTACTTGCACACTGCCAGGCTTGTGGTGCTGGGGATCTGGCGTATTAGCTGGGGTGGATCAGCAAGTTGCACAGGGGAGGGAGGGGCAGGCTCATCTCACTTTTCCTCCGGAGATCTGCATCGGGATTTTGTTAATTTGATTTTCAGACCCAGTCAAGGACCCTAAGAGGTTCAAAAGATTTTTTTGCCTCCCCTGTAGCTTCTTAGAGGACACATGATAGAATACAAAGAACACCTGAGATCTATTCTTACCTAGGCATTTATCTTTTTTGGTCTTCAAGTTTTTCATCTATAAAGGAGACAAGATTAAAGAGCAATAGTGTTGGGGCGCCTGGGTGGCTCAGTCAGTTGAGCGTCTGACTTCAGCTCAGGTCATGATTTCCTGGTTTGTGAGTTCAAGCCCCCCATGGGGCCCTGTGCTGACAGCTCAGAGCCTGGATCCTGCTTCAGATTCTGTGTCTCCCTCTTTCTCAGCCTCTCCCCCGCTCACACTCTGTCTCTCTCTGTCTCTCAAAAATGAATAAATGTTAAGAAAAATTTAAAAAGAGCAATAGTGTCTTTCTAAATTTACAGAACTATTGTTCCATTTTAATAAGATAATATTTGTGAAAGCATTTTAACAAAATTCAAACACCATGGAAATGGGCGTAATTTTTTTTTTTTAATTTTTTTTTTCAACGTTTTTATTTATTTATGGGACAGACAGAGACAGAGCATGAACGTGGGAAGGGCAGAGAGAGAGGGAGACACAGAATCAGAAACAGGCTCCAGGCTCCGAGCCATCAGCCCAGAGCCCGACGCGGGGCTCGAACTCACGGACCGTGAGATCGTGACCTGGCTGAAGTCGGACGCTCAACCGACTGCGCCACCCAGGCGCCCCTGGGCATAATTTTTAATGGTTAATTATGTAGAACTGGAAAGAAAACTAAGGGAAATTGTATTTCTACTGATCTCCAGGTGTGGGAATATAAAGAGATAAAGTAAGACAAGGGCAGTGCGTGCTGTACGCAGCACATGCTGCACACAATAGCTGCTCAACCAAGGAAAAACCAAAACATACTGAAAACAGCAGAAATGTTTTTCCTTCAAAAATGAAATGCTTAGGTTACTAAGGAATATTGAACCCATGCTTACCCCTTACTTCACCTCATGCATTCTTCCTGAGTTTCCTAATGTATACGTGAGATGGTCATGTAGTTAGAGTCATGGTATGTCTCATATGATTGATTACCTTGTTATTCTGCTTTCATTTCCACATACCATTGTTCACTCCACAAGAAATACAAGAGAGCTACCCAGGTCAGGGCTGCCCCCAGCCCTCTCTTGCTTAAGGGAGCTTTACTTGGTGTAGTCTCTCCCAGCCTCTCATTGTTCCAAACCATTTGGACTCTGAGTAATCCTTTCAGTCTTGCATCACACCCAGCAGCACGTGACACCCAGGTTATGAGTTCCTTGAGGAAAAATAATACATTTTAAAATCATTATACTCTTCACTACCTAGTAGAGTACCTAAACACAAATTACGTATTCTGAGTATTCACGGAAAAATGATCTCATCCATTTAGAATTGTTCATTTCGTAAATGAGGTGACACATGAGACAAACCTTAAACGCTGGACAGGACTTTGAAAGGCAGAGTTGTTAGTCAAGTCTCTCCAAAGTGAAGGAATAGCATCATAGTAGTAGGAGAAGAGAGATTATGTGGATATGGAAGTTAATGAGAAATTCCCCAGGATGCTCTGAGATCTTTCGTAAACATTTATTTCTTCATTATTTCTAGAGTCAATATAAGCAGGTCTAAGGGTGTATGGGTATCTTCATGACAAATCTCCACAGAACATTTAGATTTTATCCCCATCGAGGTCCCCTTATCCAGGAGTCAGTTCTCCCTGAATTTTTAATCTTTCCTTAGAATGCAGAACATACAAAAAGTCAAGAGTGTTGAACAAGTTTCAACCTTTTAGTTAATGAAACGAATATAAATTAAATCAACAAGCATATCCTTTTTCGGGGGAGGCTATCAGATTGACAAAGATAAAAGGAATTATAATACATGAAGCCTTGGGGCGCTTGGGTGGCGCAGTCGGTTAAGCGTCCGACTTCAGCCAGGTCACGATCTCGCGGTCCGGGAGTTCGAGCCCCACGTCAGGCTCTGGGCTGATGGCTCAGAGCCTGGAGCCTGTTTCCAATTCTGTGTCTCCCTCTCTCTCTGCCCCTCCCCCGTTCATGCTCTGTTTCTCTCTGCCCCAAAAATAAAAAAAAAAAAAAATAGTCTTCTTAAAAAAAAAAAAAATACATGAAGCCTAAAGTTGATGAGGGCATTGAGAAATAGATATTTTCAAAGTGTTGCTAGTGAGAGCAATGTTGCAGTCTTTGAACAAATAGTGCAGTTTGGAGATTCCTGGGTGTCTCAGTGGGCTGAGCATCTGACTCTTGATTTTGGTTCAGGTCACGATGCCAGGGTTGTCGGCTGAATCACTACATGGAGCTCTGTTGAGCATGGAGCCTGCTTAGGATTCTCTCTCTCTCTCTCTCTCTCTCTCTCTCCCTCTGTCCCTCTACCATGCTCACCCTCTATCTCTCTCTCTTTCTATGTCTCTCTAAGAAAATATGTGTATGTATATATATATGTGTGTGTGGATATATATATACATATACATATATATACATATACATATACATATCAGTTTAGCAGTGTTTATTCAGAGCTTTTAAATTTTGCATACATTTAAGAATTTATCCTAAAAGACTATGTATGTAAATTAAAAATAGTCATCACAGGGGCACCTGGGTGCTCAGTCAGTTGAGTCACTAACTCTTGATTTCATGATCTCACAGTCATGAGATGGAGCCCCACATTGGAGTCCACACTCAGCATGGAGTCTGCATGAGACTCTTTCTCCCTCTTCCTCTGCCTCTCCCCTGCTCGCACATGTGATCTCTCTCTCTCAAAAAAAAAAAAAAAAAAAAAAAATACTGATCACAGAATTATGCATAACACTGGAAATTTGGAAGCAATGTTACTACCTCAAAAAAGGAGATTGATCAAATAAATTGCCACATTCATAAAATATAATACTACGCAGGTATTAATGTGATTATGAAAAAAATTATTCTATATAGTACAAAAAGAAAAAAAATATTACCAAGTTTTAAATGGTTTAAAAAATTCAAGTATTTTATTTGTCACATTTCTTTATGTGGTTGTGGAGAGAGTAACCAAAATCTTGAGTGGTATTCTCTGGGAAGTGAGAATATTTGCATTTCTAAAATTTCTTATAATAAAAAAGGTATTATTATATAATAAAATAAGATTTTTTTTAAGTATGTTGCATAACCATGTAGGTGACAAAGATTCTTTGTTTGGCCACACTTTTGTCAGTTTTCTGAACTTTTTCCACTTCCATGTAAGATCTAATTTTAGCAAGAACCCTACCAAGTCAGTTTAATCAGGACCCTTCGCCCTTGACATCACCCTCAATATGTGACCAGGTTCCTCATCCTCTACCATCATACCGGTGATGTGTCATCACCCTGGGCTGTCTTCAGCAAAAATTCTTTTAGGTGGGTTCAGATAGAATTCCCGTCACCCATGATGTTGCCTCTTAGTAATTTTCCACCTACTGACTCCCACCCTACAAGTTGGTTATAAGTTCCCAGTCACCCCTGCTATATATTTGGAGTTGAGCCCAGTTTCTCTCTTCCACTGTAAAATGCCTTTGCAGTATTCCTTATATCTGTTGCAGCTATCCTGAATAAAGTATGTCTTATCATCTTAACAAGTGTCAATGAATATTTTTTTCTTTAACGTAGTTACCCTTCTCTTTTCTTCCCAATTCTCAGTTTATACTGTCTCTAATAATAAACAATGTCAAGAAGTTAAGAGATCACATTTTTGCTAAAGAATGAGATTCTTGAGGAAGATCAATAGTGATAAGGGTGGAAAAGTAGGTGAAGGAGTCTAAACAATAAGCTGGCAAGTTAGAGTAGACTGGCTATATTGATTGGTGAGTGAGAAATTGTCTTCAAATAAAATGGGTACATTTTATTCTAAGAACAAGAGACAGAAGATTGAGAGCACTGAGTTTTGCATTGTAATGGCTTTTCACATATTTCCTCTGTTTGGCTTTACAGAGAACAAGCAGTAGGATATTTCAAGGTCTCTCCAGATGGGATGCTGTTAACACTCAGCTATCAGTAGCCAGAGTTGGATAAGATAGTAAGGTCAGCCATACAATGACAAAGTATGCCAGTCTATGAAGAACATTAAAACAAGAGAGCAGTAACAACAGTGTATTTAGGGCCTCGTGGAGAATTCTAGTTGTAACATGGAAACATGTAATTCAATTCTTCACCTGCCAAAGTGGAAATGGCTATAATGTTTCTTAATAGTATTATGGTTTTGATTTATAAAACTTCTTTTTAAGTACTATCTCCTTATTAAATAAATATGAAAGAATTAATACAAATAGCATATTATATATACAATATAATTTTTCAGCCTAAGGCAGTCTTGGTTATAGTCTATTCTTTCATCCAATTATAGATCATAAAAGGGGATTTGACATGATTCTAACTGGAAGAGAGTAGGGAAGTTCAATGACAACTCATGATTCCATTAGAAAATACCAGGTCTAAAAATGAGAAAACAACCAAAATGTTTGGACTTATAGCAGTTTTTATAGACCAAGATAAAGGGAATATCATACAACACTGAACCAATGCAGACTTCTTAAATGACCTATCAGAGAAACTAAAAGAAATTTTTAGATACTCTTTGGTAGATTTTTTTTAAAGCATGTTCTCTATAAAAGAGGGGTAGGAAGTAAAAAAAAAAAAAAGAATATGAGATTCAAAGGGAATGTATTTGCTAGAGAAAAATTATAGCATGGTTAAATATGTAATTTTAATGACAGTAATTAAAATCCATATTGGATATAGAAAAGAGCGAAATTAATAATTCATAGAATAGAAGCAACAAATGTAATAAACCATTCCAGAATGCAGGAAAAAAGTTAAGTAGCACAAAACATGAAAGCTATCAAAGAGAAGATGGTAGCTGTGAGAAAAAGAAAAGAGACATATCTCATGATTTACAGGTATTTCTGAAGAAGAATCAAGTCAGAAAACTTGAAACAGGAACAATAATCGAGTATATAATTTAAGAAAAATTCACTTTCAGGGAGCCTGGGTGGCTCAGTCAGTTAAGCGTCCAACTTTGACTTAGGTCATGATCTCATGGTCTGTGAGTTCAAGCCCCCCGTCGGTTTCTGTGCTGACATCTCAGAGCCTGGAGCCTGCTTTGCATTCTGGATCTCCCTCTCTCTTTGCCCCTCCCCTACTCACACTCAGTCTCTCGTGCGCTGTCTCAAATATAAATAAACATTTAAAAGAAAAAGAAAAGCTTTTTCTTGAAAAAAATTATCGATTGAAATAGCATTCATATGTTATTGAAAAGGAGACCTACTTCCTAATTAAATACTTAAATGACGAGGATTTAAAATAATCAAGGAGTATTTGGACTCAAAGGAATAAATTCAGGCCAGTCTCAGTTTTATTTGAATGTTAAAAGCTAGAAGAATTTTTATGCATTTTTGAAAGTTACAATCTTCAGAAATCTGCCTGTTTTGTTTACTCCTGTAACCTTAAAAAACTGGAACAGAGTCTAGCACATAGTAGACACTCAGTAAATATTTTAACAAGTGACTGAATGAATAAATAAAAGTTAGTTGCCCATGATGCATGAAGGCAAAATATTGTTAAAAATTTAATTTTACAATCATGCATCCTTCTTGGACATCAAAAGAAACCTTTAACATGGTACTTTAGCAGATGAAAATATGTACTGTGATTAATATTTTGAGCATTGAGAAGTCATAATATCAAGTCAACCATCAGTGCAGATAGTGGCATGAGGGTTGGGCAAAATCACCACTGTAGACAGCCACACTAGTGAAACCAGAAGTTGGTGGACAGGTTGCTTTCTTCTAGTTGAAATATTGAAGGGAATAATCTAATTGTGAGTTTCTGTCACTTTTTATAAACCTAAACTGTAATTGCCACACAAACACACACACACACACACACACACACACACACACACACACACACAAATTCTCTTGAACTGACTCAATTGATTTTTTAAAGGAGTCAATTCTGCTATTCCTGGAGAGATGCCACACCCTTTAACCCCTACACACAGAATGGGAACATACCAAATTGTTCTTGCATATAAAATATTTGGGGTGAATTATTTGTATTTTTTGTCTGTGTTTTCTGATTTTATCATGCATTTATATTGAATCATTTTTTTAGGAAAAATAAATACAAAATTACCATAGTGGTATGTTGGCCCCTGGTGGTTAAACATCAATGGAATGTGTAAATGAAAATAAGAATTCAGTTTTTGTACTGTTAAAAAAGAATAGACTCTTCATTTGAGAGTCCAGTAAAATACTGAGAAGACAAACGTCTTCTCTTTTATACATGTTATGTTTGATTTTCACAACTGTCTAGTCATAAAAGCTCTGAACAAATTTTCTCTAAGTTGGCTATTAAACTCCTCATTATATCTTTCTGCCAAATCAACAACTCAAATTAGATCTTGACCCTGCATATTAGCTCCTGGTTCCCTGTTTCTTCCCCATGCCTGAAAAAGCCATCACTGACTTTCATAATTCAAGCCACTTTCTAGAGTCTTAACTCGATTCAGCAGATTTGCCTGAGAGGGAATGAAGCGTGGAGATTTAGATGGAACTGTCTAACACAAGAACATGTTATTCTATCATTAATGAGAAAAACTAAGTCATTGGTTCTGCTGTTCCCTGGGTTTCAAAGTCAATTTGGTTTTTCTGAAGGTAACTGGCAAAAGTGAGGAGTCAAATTATTAATTCACAACAGGAGACAGCATGTTATTTGTTACACAATCAGCCTTCGGTGTTCTAAATGATGCACTCAATGAAGATGAACCAAAAGAGGTCACCTTCAGATATATTATTATAATGAAAATTATTGATCTGGGATCAGTGGAACAAGATTATACCAAAGACCCCTTTCTTTTGTGAAACACAATTTTTCAAATATGACAAGAACTACAAAATAAGATTAATGTTTTCTAGAGGAAAGCAGATTCTTCTGATCCACTATTTTGGATTGTTTACCTCTGCATCCATAGGCAGAGTTTTAGCTCTATGTAACAGCAGAAGGACTGAGAGGGCTCTAGGATGTTATTGTAACTAAGTAGTTACTATAGGGGACAGGAAGAAATTCTTTAGCTAGCAGAAAATAATTAGCCACCCAGAGTTTGCATCCAGGTAACAGAGTTATCTGCAAATTTGTTCCAGTACAGAAAAGCTAAAAGAATACAACCAACACCCATAAAGATGGCTACCTATTATGAGAATAATATTGCAAGCTAAAAATAGTTTGGATAGAAGAGAAAATGGTTTCAGAAGTGGTTCATCAACCTCAATGCAAATTTTGCACAGAGGAGTGCACTGTTAATCCATCATACTCCACTATTGCCTTTCACTAGACTTTGTTTCACCTTGTCAAGGAAATAGTTAAAAAACATGAAAGACCTTGACTAGGATGCCAGGCTATTAAAGCCATTTTAAAATTATCAAGTTTCCATCGAGTGATTATCAGAGTGAGTGGAAATGGGCCCTTGAGGAACCACATTTCAGTGTCAAATAGTAAAATTCAGTGTTGTGTCCTAATAACCCATTTAAAACCTTTAATAACTTAATGTGATCATTAAGCAGATGAATACATGCTTTTATAGTGTAGAAATTAGAAAAAGTGGCCTCTGCTTTGTTGATAATATAGTTCATCTATTTGTTCAATATATATTTGAGTACATATTAAATGCATTGTAAAGTTACCGAGGCACAATGTGACATTTACTTAAGGTCAGATATTAATTAATTAGTTATTAAAGTTTATTTATTTTTAAGAGAGAAAGCACGAGTGCAAGTGGGGTAGGGGCAGAGAGAGAGGGAGCGAAAGAAAATCCCAAGCAGGCCCTGCACTGTCAGTGTGGATCCCGACGTGGGGCTCAAACTCACCAACCGTGAGATCACGACCTAAGCCAAAGTCAGACACTTAACCGACTGAACCACCCAGGTGCCCCTTAAGGTCAAATATTTTTAATCAAATGTTGATTTTGTTACTCAGCAATTTTATTTAATGTTATTATCTCTAGTAATTTGTTCATAAATTATTTTGGGTATTCTTTGCAGAAAATCATAAAATGTGCAAATAATGACAATTTCATTTCTTTATTTCCAATCATTTATTTTACTACTATTCATTGTTTCATTTTACTATAATTTACTTATGAAAATTGACAGAGATTTCTATGGCATCAATTTATTCCTTCACTTTTCTTTCTTTTCATTTTTGATATTTTTAATGAAGTATAATACACACATAGAAATGCATGGAACAATGTGTATAACTCAAATTACCACAAATAAAGTATCTGTGTAGCCATCACCCTGATTAAGAAATAGAACTTTACAAAAATACTGGAAGCTCCCAATAGGCCCTCTCAATTACAACCTCTTCTTTCTCCCAAAAGAGTAATTGATAATCTGACTTTGAACATCATAGTTTTGTTTTCTTGTTTTGAATATTTTCTAAGTGAAGTCAATAGTATGTTTGTCTTCTATTGCTCCATATTATATTCATTATTTATTCTTGTTTTCATTTCTAAGTAATTTTTTCATTTTAAAAACTGTTGTATATAATATTAATATAACATAAGATATATATATATATTTCTGCTGATGGACATTTGGATTGTTTCCAATTTTTACTTATATAAGAAAGACAGCTATATACATGATCACATGTGTCTTTTAGTGCACATGTGCATATATATACATACATATATATGTATGTATGTGTATGTGTGTGTGTGTGTGTGTATATATATATATATATATATATATATATATATATCTTAGCATATATCTGTAAGTGGAATGAATGGCATTAACAGATACTGATACTCCATTTTCCAAAATGGTTGTACCAATTCATATTTCCATCAGCAGTGTAAAAGAATTCCTATTGCTTCATATTCATGCCAGAACTTGGTATCATCAGTTTTTAAAATTTTGCCATTTTAAAATTTGTATAGTTGTATCTAATTGTTTTAAAAAATTGTTTTCCTGAATATTAATGGGGTTGGTCATCTTTTTGTATCTTCATATGTCAATTAGATATCTTAAAGCTTTATTTTGCCTTTCACATTTAGATCTATAATCCACCTGTAATAGATTTTTATATATAACGTGAAGTAGGGGCAAGATTCTAATTGTTTCAGCACTACATACTTCAGTTCTATCTTTATGTAAATCAAGAATTAATGCCATTAAAGTTATCTTACTATGTTCTGGACTTTTTACATTTCTATATAAGTTTCATAGTCATATGCCATGTAAAAAAATCTTGCTGAGAATCTTGAGATTGCATTGACTCTCTAGGTCAATGTACAGTGAATTAACAACTTCAAATTTTGATTCTTCCAATCCGTGAATATAGTATATTTGTCTACTTACTTTATTTTTCTCTGATTTCTCTGAACATTTTGCTTTCTATTTTTTTATTTTCTAAGTATTTTCTTGCACAGGGGCGCCTGGGTGGCGCAGTCGGTTAAGCGTCCGACTTCAGCCAGGTCACGATCTCGCGGTCCGTGAGTTCGAGCCCCGCGTCAGGCTCTGGGCTGATGGCTCAGAGCCTGGAGCCTGTTTCAGATTCTGTGTCTCCCTCTCTCTCTGCCCCTCCCCCGTTCATGCTCTGTCTCTTTCTGTCCCAAAAATAAATAAAAACGTTGAAAAAAAAAATTTAAAAAAAGTATTTTCTTGCACATATTTTTTTCCAATCTGTTAAGTCCCTAATAGTTTTCAAATATTGTTAATTTTTAAAATAATTTTCTGTATATGGAAATCATTTTCTGTATATGGAATTAAAAACTGATTTTTGTACATTCATTGACCTTGTATCCAGCAATCTTGCTGGATCATATATTTATTTTACCTTCTCTTGTATTTTTCTAAACTTTTGTCACTTTCTAATTCACTTTCAGTGTTTCATTCTAATTTTTTTTTTAATGTTTATTTATTTTTGAGAGAGAGACACAGTGTAAGCAGGGGAGGGGCAAAGAGAAAGGGAGACAGAATCAGAAGTAATTTCCAGGCTCTGAGCTGTCAGCACAGAGCCTGACACAGGGCTCAGACTCACAGACTGAGAGATCATGACCTAAACTGAAGTTGGACACTTAAAGACTGAGCCAACCAGGCGACCCTTCAGAGTTTCATTCTAATTTACATTAGAAATTCATAACTTTCTCTCCAGTTGTGTCTAATTGACTGTTAACCCATCCATTGAGTTCCTAATTTTAGTTATTGTATTTTTTAGTTCCTGAATTTGTCCCTAGTCATTTCCTTTATAATTCTAATTCTTTGCCAAAATTCTCCACACACACACATATATATATATGTGTATATGTACATATATATGTACGCATACATATATATGTGTATTTATACACACACACATATATATACATATATATGTATGCATACATATATATGTGTATTTATATACACACACATATATATAATCTATGAACATATTAAGGATAATTATTTGAAAGTACATTTGCTAATTCAATTATCTGAATTCACTGAGTTTACTTCTTCTTTTTAAAAATTCTGTTAATGTTTATTTTTTAGAGAGAGAGAGATGGGGTGTGAGCAGGAGGGGCAGAGAGAGAGGATGACACAGAATCTGAAGCAGGCTCCAGGCTCCGAGCTATCAGCATAGACCCCAAGGAGGGACTTGAACTCATGAACTGCGAGATCATGACCTGATCCAAAGTCAGATGCTTAACCAAATGAGCCACCCAGGTGCCCCTCACTAAGTTTATTTCTATTGTCTGTTTTATCTCCTTGGTTTTGGCACAGTTTAGCCTCCTGCTTCTTTAATGCCAGAAATTGTGCATTTAATTTATATTTTATATTTAATACCAAATATTTTAAGTAAAGAAAATTATAAAAATATTAGAAGACTTAGAATGAGAACTTAATGTTATCTTCCTCCAGATGTTAACTTCTTCCAGAAATTATCTGTAGTTGTTTTTTCCCCAGGAGGCTAGAACCAATCTCAGACTACCTCAGACCAATTCTGGAACTGAAATTATTATCCTTACCCCTGGAGCTGAACGCTTTTGGATGTATACCAAAACTTGTGAATTTCGTAGTACCATTCTCCCACTGGCAGACTCTGAACATCAATTGTTTTTAGCCTCAGTCCATTGAAGATGTTGATTTCTTCAGTTTCTCATCCTCTCAGTTTTCTTTCCCAGGATCTGCATATATCCCTAAGGAAAAATTGGCTGCAATGCCACATTTACTTAGATGCATTTCCTTCTTTCTCCTTCCAGATCTTATTTCCACAATTTCTCATTGTTTCTTTTGTTGCTGTTGTTGTTTCAGTGTTTTCTTTTTATTTTTGGGGTTTTTTGGTTTTTTTTAGTTCTGCCAATGGCTTCAAATGTGTTTCTTGTGTTGGTCTACTTTATCCAGTTATTTTCAGTTTAAGTGTGGAGCTTAATTATTTAATGTTACTCTGCTGAAATTTAATATTCTTTCTTTCATTCCTTATTTCTATTCTAGCTCTGAAAGAAAATTATGAGAAATGTTCAACAAAAGGGAATATATAGGAACATCTATTGAGTGTCTGTTATGTGCCTCACTATCAGCTTATATTTTCATTAATCATCTCCAAATTCTGTGAAATCATTACTTTTTATCTATTTTTCAAGTTTAACAAAGCAAGAAAAACAAAATAACCCCAGGAAACAGTGGCTAGAAATTCAACCCCATGAGTGCTTGTCATATATTAACGGGGATAGGGTTAAATGCGGTGCTTAATTCAGGAGGTCTGGGATATGTCTTGAGACTGTATTTCTTATAAACTTCCGGGCAAGGTTGTTGTTGCAGTTCCATAGATAATTCACTAAGAAGCAAGGGGCACCATCATACCACCAGAATGGTTTTTCATCTTTGCCTATAGAGCCTTGTAATTCTTATTAGCCCTCCCCATCTTCCAGAAAGTATATCATCTCTTTTCCTCTCCAATACTCTCCTCCTTTGTATCCTAAAATGACTGCTCCTTCCCTATACAGTTGACCCTTGAACAATTCAGGGGGTCGGGTCACAGCCCCTGCACAGTCAAAATCCATGTATAACTTTTACTCCCCAAAACTTAACTACCAAAAGCATACTGTTGACTAGAAGCCTTACTGATAACATAAACAGTCAACACATTTTTATGTTCTATGCATCATGTACTGTATTCTTACAATAATCCCTAACTTTTTCTTAAATTTTTTGGTATTTCTAAGCTATACACTTCATTTGCAAATTTCTTCAAATTGTCACAAATCTGAAAAAAATTTCCAGTGTATTTATTGAAAAATACCCACACAGGGTGCCTGGGTAGTTCAGTCGGTTAAGCATCCAACTCTTAATTTTGGCTCAGATCATGATCTCACAGTTCATTAGTTTGAGCCTTGATTGGGGTTTGGCTCTGACAGTTTGGCTCTGACGGTGCAGAACCTGCTTGGGACGTCTCTCTCTCTCTCCATCTCTCTCTTTCTGCCTCCTCCACTCATGTGCACGCTCTCTCTCTCTCTGTCTTCAAAATAAATAAACTTAAAAAGGTAAATAAAAAAAAAAAGAAAAAAAAATTACCCACGTAAAAGTGGACCCACACAGTTCAAACTGTATTGTTCAAAGGTCAACTGTATTTACCTGCAGTCATATTCTAACTAGGTACCCTCATTCCTCATTTTAAAAATCATCATTTGAACTTACTCATTCCTGAATCCCACTTCTCACTTCCTGCTGTTCAACCGTTAATCTGCTTCCTTCCCTGCCACACTCTCATTTTTATTCAAAATTTTCATCAGCTGGAATGATTGCAGCCTTACATATAACTTAGTCAACAGCTTTTTAGCTTTATGCTTTCCGGCCTTCAGTTTTTACTTGTGTCTTTCTCTTCATTATTTATTGCTGTCCAGTAAATGGAGATTGAGTATTAACATGCAAAACATAAAAGAGGAAGAGCAGTAGTCTTTCTAAGTACAGAAACCAAATAGAAGGAATTCTGAATAGTATTTTCCAAAGTGAGGCTCATAAACTTCCGTGCTCGCCCAGGTAGGCTCTTGGTAATAGGGGGAATATTGAAATAGTTGTGCCTATCATAGAAAAAGCCTAAGGAGACTGAACACAGAGAGTAGAAAAAAGGACTACTAGATATTTATTGTAGGGAAGAGTCACTAAATGGGGTTTGTGATAAGGGAAATTACTTATATTACCATCACCTTTAGATTAAGCATGATTTCTTAGTCTTCTTTCTGTCCTATGCTTCCCAACTAAACCCATTCTAAAATGTCTGTTTATTTGAGTCATACAGTAATAAGTGAAAGGAAGAAAATTGTGTCAGAGGAAAAATTAACTTTATATGATCTCATAGCAAATGCTTTCAACATGTAATATCTAACCTTCTCTTCATTTAGCATATAAATAATGGCAAGCTCACTCTCCTGGGGGAAAATAAGATTGTGTTATTATTATGTAATATTAAGAATACTCATCATTTTATTTTACATAAATTTTAGTTTGAATATTGATTAAATATTTAAGTGATTGTTAAATTTGATGCTAACTTTGCAGGGCTTCAATCATTTTGAGACTTCTAAGACTTGTATGGTGGTTTCTGAAACAAAAGAAACAAATTACCACTGAGTTTACTTGAGAATCTTATCAAAGAACACAAAATCTTTATTAATAAAATTTCTAGCCCACTCAGTTAAAAATACCAAATGTCACTCTTGAAGAGATATATGGGAAGACTGAGAGGATAAATGTGTTAAGGATAGAAAGGATAAAAGATAAAGATTAAAAGATTAATTTTTTTTAAGTTTATTTACTTATTGAGAGAGAGAGAGAGAGAGAGAGCGGAATAAGGGAAGAGAGAGAGGAGAGAGAGAAAATCCCAAGCAGGCTCCACAGTGTCAGGGCTCAAACTCAGGAACCATACAGAGATTAACAAACACTTAACTGACTGAGTGACCCAGGTGCCCCAAGGTTAAAAAGTTTTAACCTTGACTTCAGTCCATGTTTTTGTGTAATCCTTTTCTACTAGAAAACTTAGATCTCAGTGAAATGCTACCTAACAAGTTATATATTAGCAACAAGGTCAATTTTACTTTAAAAGCAGTTAATTTTTACTTTATTTTGATTCTATTTTCTGAATTCATACTAATAATATCTGTACTATAAACAGTTGTGTGAGCTTAAATATTTTAGTTGCCTTTCCTTGATTAAAAAATAATGGTGTGGGAGAGGGAGAATAAAGAATGCAATTTAGGAGACAATCAGCCAAACAAATTTAAATATACAGTCACTGACTTTTATTTCTGACTCTAATCTTTATTCAAGTTAATTTTCATTGCTTCCAAATGGCACTGCAACTTTTCTAGTAGAGTAGATTTCTCAGTTTTTAAATGATTCTCAAATATAGATTCTGATGGCTACTTCTGATTTAAAAAGCATTAAGAGTAGTCATTGGTTTCCTTTGGACATATGTAGCCCATGATAACAAGTGGTCTATTCATTTATTAGTTGGAAAATGTAGATGTACCTACATCTTAAAAAGGCAATACATACTAAATGTGTGTATAATACATATATATAATAGGATAGGCTGTATATATAGGATAAGAAATAAATTATAAAGTAATAAAATATAAAACCTGTCCACATAAACAAAATGAATAAGCATAGTGTTTTACAGCCATCTAAATATATATATATATATATATATATATATATATATATATATATATATTGCTACTGGCCTACCCAAACTGGAACTTTATGTATCTTCCAACCAGCAGTGTTTCAGTGCATTTAAAGGGGATCAAGTGAGAATGTGTTTGGTATAGCAAAGCCACTCCAATGAAAGGGAAAACTAGCCAAATAAGCATCTTTGTGATGGCGTGTGGTCAAAACCTAGTAATTTAGGAAACCCAGCTAGTCAGTGGGAATAGTAGAAGCATCATAGGCAGTGCTGAGCGCTTAGAAGGAATAAGTTAGTAGGGAACTACCAGGAAATTCCATGTCGCTGACTCTAAAAAGAAGTGAGTTGGTAGAGATATAAGTCTATCTTCCTCTGTGTTTTTCTCTCCTTCCTTCTTTTGACAGAGTATGAATAAAAATTGGATGGCAGTTTGGACTAAATTCAGAAAAAGACCACGGTTAGCACCCAAACTAGCTGACTTCCAGACCTCTCCAGAAAGCTCCCAGGCATTTTCAGAGTGCAAGAGCTGCTGATTTGGCAAGTTAGCTGAATTTCCTGGTTTGTTTTGTGACCATCCCTCATCCTTTTTTGAGTCCCTCTCCAAATTGCCCCTTTGAGCCCTTTTACCTCCTCCTCTTTCTTTTCCAGACAGCCAAAGATCAAAAACCACAAAGCCTGCTTTTTCCCTGTTAAATCACCTTTTTTTCAGCAAACAAAATCACAATTAAATGTGAATATAAGTATGGTTAAACTGATGAAAATTCACTGTAGGGCATATTCGTCCATTCCTGCCATCCTCAAAGCATATAATCTCTACTCCGCTCCTGTTTCTTCCCACTTGCCTAGTTAACAAGAGATAAATCACCATCAAAGCCAAATAATTTCATTGCTTGTTTTTCTCACTCTTGATAGTTGCAGATCCAAGAATTAAAGCATCGTTAGTCAACTAATTTGGAATTTTTTTGGCAATTGTTGTTATATAATATGAAAAGTAAAAAAGAAGATTAGAGCACTCCTAAGAATCTGGTAGATGAAAAATGCTTCCTGAATCTCTAGAGCATATTTATTTTAACCAGGACAGTATTTGCATCATTGTGGCTGTTGGACAATGTCCTGAGTGTTATCAGATATTAGTGACTGCTAAATCATTCTCTATATGAATGTTAAAACAGGTACTCCAACACTAAATCATACAATACTGTCAAGATAATGTAATTTAAATAATATACCAAACTTGAATGGCATCAGAATGACATTATTATTTGAATAAATTTGAGTCACTATAACCAAGAAGAGATTTTATCCAAGAGAGGTGAAGTCTAGCTGTAGAATGTTGGAAAACAGATGGATGATCAATAATAATAATAATAATAATATCTGGTTTATTTATTCAGGTGTCACTTTACAAAAAAAAAAAAAATACGGTCAAAATGTTGATGGGTCCAAGTAATAAACATTATTGACTCAATTGCAAAAAGCATTTCTTAGGTATCTTAGGTTGGAAAAGTTTGCTGGTCACATATTGTACCCTTTTGCCAGGCTTATACAACATATTTTATGACTATATGTATTAATCTAGGATGATTTTGGAGTAATTAAAAAAAATGAAGTTGGTTATAACGGTAGGAATAGGTATTGGTTAATAGAATTGAAAATCCAAAAAGAAGTAGGCTTTCAGCTTGGTTTATCTGGCACTTTTAGAAGGTCATCAAGTCCCAGATTCTTTCTATGTCTCTGCTGGGACCTCCACTGTCATCTTTTTTCCTGAGATTGATCCCTTACAGGGTCTTAAAATGGCTAACGGTTATATATGAAGATACTTGAATATTTGTTCATGGCAAATGTAAGAGAGATAGTAGCCTCCAGAAGGTCTTCCAGAATAGTGAAGAGAAAATCTCCCATAAACTCCCTACCAATCACTGTTAGCATCTCAATATTGTGAATGCTGCTGATGCCCGTCTCTGAGCTAAAAACTAAAACTGGGCATGTGGCTAGCATTGGAACTACCAGGCCCACTCCTAGAGCTTCCTAGGAGGCACTTAAGCTACACAGCTGAGATGTAGTTAACTAAATAATATTGGAATTCACTTTGGAAGGAGATAGGAGATAATGGATTCTGAGTAGTGAACAGCATGTCCATGATAACATCCCAAAAGGGAAAATGTTCATATATTTTTAATATCAGTGCACATAAGAAAGAAAAAAGGTATTAGCCAGGGGCTCCTGGGTGGCTTAGTCGATTAAGCATCCAACTTGGGCTCAGGCCATTATCTCATGGTCCACAAGTTCGAGCCCCGCATCAGGCTCTGTGCTGACAGCTCAGAGCCTGGAGCCCGCTTCAGATTCTGTGTCTCCCTCTCCCTCTGCCACCACCCCCCCCGCTTGTGCTTTGTCTCTCTCTCTCAAAAATAAATAAAAATATTTTAAAAAGTATTAGCAAAAGGATAATTTCCACTAACATAATTGATTTTCAGAAGTTGTTGCTGAGGAGTAGATAAGATTCAAGTTCAAAGATATGCTTGTAAATGGGAATTTCCTGCCTTGCACACCTCAGGGAGACAATCAGAACCTCATTAGCTGTCCTTCAAGTTAGGCCTTCTTTGCCCTCTTGTTCTACAAGAGCCCTGTCCCTTTTTTCAAAGCAGAGTTCTCTCTCTGATGGCATGGCCCAGACAGACTCAAACTTTTAAGTGATTGAATCTTTGAACCAGAAAGCATGTTGTCCCTTTAGCTGGACTCAAGCTCTATAGGTAATTCAATTTTAAAGGAGTTTCGCTTTTAGAACATAGTTACAAAGTTCAGATATCATTGATCAAATCCAATTCAGTTATAGTGCTTATTATGTATATCACTCTAATATGTTTACACATTAAGCAGAAAGTCCTCAAGTTGTATACCTGTATTGTCTGTACATCTTGTTCATAGTGATAAGATGTCTTTTCCTAAAAGACATTGGATCTTGCTTATTTATAACCAACACTCATAAGTACATAAAGTATAAGCCTTCTCCAACTTAATCACTTGAATCATATCTATTTCTAGGAATAAAAAATATCCTACTCTAGGGGAAAAATGCCTCAAATGGATTTATATTAGGTTTCCATTTGTATTAGTTTATGGTGAAGACTACAGCAAAGAGGTCCAAAAATGCAATGGCTCACATGGAGATAGAAGGTTCTCTCTCACGTATAAAACTCCAGAGAGGGTAGTTGGACATGACTGCATGACATCACCCAGAGACCCTGGCAAGTAGGGCTGCTCTACCATCCTCTGGGGCATTGTCCTCATCTGCACATTGAAGTCTGGTCACCTCCATGTACAGTTTCTCCCAGCGGGAAGGAGGAGGAGTAGAATGGTGCACTCATGTAGTGTGATAACGCATGGCCTGAAGGTGGCATGAATCCTTTCTGCTTGCATATTCCACCAGTGAGAATTCAGTCACATGTTTACTCTGGCTACAAGAGTGGGAGAGAGAGTAGCTCTGGCTGAGTGATCAACTATGGTTTTAATTCTTTGTTCCTATGACAGAACTGATTCCAAAAGACAATAGTTTCTGACACTATTCATACATATTGGTATTTTGCATTCATTGTGTCATATATTCAAATGTGAGTAATCAATCTAACTTGAACTTTATAAGTTTGAAAGGAAAAAATTGACATCGGATGATTGTTCATTAATTTATTGATCTTTTCCTTCTTAGCCCTGATAATATTCTTTCATGAACAAAAGTGATTTCTGAGGAAGGACAATAATAATATTTATTAAGAAATGATTCAAGGTTTCCTTTAAGCTGAAAAATGAAATCAGCTGAGTTATAAGCAGAGTGGAATGAGTAAGCTGTTTAACCGCTCAGATACCCACCGCTACTCTACCATGAGTGTGGATCCAGTCAGGTGCAGTGATACCTTCAAGGCAAATACTTTGGATGCACAAACCATTTCAATGTTCCTGTTTCTCCCAACAGGAGAATTGCTTTATAATTCCCAGTTCCTCATATATAATTTGGTTTAGAAGTTTAAATTATTGCCCCTGTGAAAAACACATTCTTATTGAATTTATAATTCGAAAGTAAACCATAGCAGATGCTTTTGCTCCACTAAGAAGTGAAACAGAAAGGATGAAATAATAACAAAAGTATACTGAATGGAAAATTCTGAAGAAAAATTTCATTTGAATTCAATTTGATTGGAAGAAGGGACACGTGAGAGAGAGAGAGAGAGAGGAGGAGAGCGTTAGTAGAATCAAGGAGGGTGACAACCACACCCCCTCAAGGTGAATAAGAATATCTTTCTAAGCTATAGCAAATTGATATTCAGCCACCATTATAGCTAGCTGAAACCTTTTCAAACTTAGAGCAAAACTATGTGTGTTTAGAGGGAAGAGTGATAGGAACTCTCTCGCACAGAATTTCCAGAGTTATGTAAATCCAGAGATGATCTCAGGGTATATAGGACTTGTATCAGCAACACTATCTTTTTATATGTAGCTTAAAGCTGTGGAAAAACTAAACACACGTGCATACTATATACTTTTTTCATAATCCTTTACCTCACTAAACTTTGCTAGAGGTGCCTGGGTGGCTCGCTCATTTGAGCGTCGGACTTTAATACGGGTCATGATCTGGGCCACCTGGGTGGCTCAGTTGGTTAAGTGTCCAACTTCAGCTCAGGTCTTGCAGTCCAGGAGTTCGAGCCCCGCTTGGGGCTGTGTGCTGACAGCTCAGAGCCTGGAGCCTACTTTGGATTCTGTGTCGCCCTCTCTCTTTGCCCCTCCCCCACTCACACTCAGTCTCTCTCTCTCTCTCTCTTCCTCAAAAATAAACATTAAAAAGGTTTTTTAAAAAGTACGGGTCATGATCTCACAGTTCGTGGGTTTTTGCATTGGCAGCGTGGAGCCTGCTACGATTCTCTGTCTCTGTCTTTCTGCCCCTCCCCCACTTGTGCGTGCTCTCTTTCCCTCTCTCTCAAAGATAAATAAACATTTAAAAAAATAAAAATAAAAGGGAACTACCCTTCGAGAGGAAGATGACTCCCTATCTTCCTTCTAAGTCATACATTGTTGAATCACAAGGGAAGGAAGCCTAGCCATTCTCTACCACTAGAGAAATGTTTACATTTCACACCATTCCTATACTGTGAATCCATCTCTTTGTGTTGTAACCACAGTGATGATAATGGTTAGCTGCTGTTTTTCACCTTTATGATACCATCTAAGTACCAAGTCACTGTTCTTAAGCTACCCAGCTTTCTTCAAGAGGAACAACCTCCTTTCATCATGTGATCTCTTACTAACTCATATGAGTGCGTTTGTGGCCACATATATAATAAGCTGTGTGAAGGATATAAGAACCTACAATATCTTAACTGGCCTTCAAAGAGTACATATTTATTTCAATAATCTATTTAGAAGAGAAATATGATATAGCGCCTTTGGACTGGATCCTCAGCAAAGGGAAGAGAGGGCAGTTGCTCCTGGTCTGGCATGGCTTCTGCAAATTCAAGATCTTCCCGGCTGGAAACCTACATCATATGTGCAAGACCAACTTTCAAGTTCCACACAAAACCATAAATCTTGATTGTGCTCCCAGCTGTTCCAGAAACCCTGGGAAACACAGATAGTCCTAAGCCAAGTTTCAAAGTGCGAATTGGTATGGCATTTTTTTTCTTTCCCCACTCATCTCATTGTCTCTTCCATCATATTTTATATCCCCAGAAACCCTATGTTCCCATCTTAGTTGTCATTTACTCCCCTCATACTATGTCACCTGTCAGAGGCTACTTTGAGTTATCGTATTGTAAAAGGAGTAACAAAGATAGCTAATTTCAAGGACTGTATCATTTGCTCTTACATATTCTAAGGCATATTCATGCTCTTACATATTCTAAATGAACACAGATCTATTGTTTACCTAAAAATGATCAAATTTAGAGGCTGGATTTTAAGCAGAAGTACAAGCAGGTAAAGAAACATCCCAGAGAAGGAGTCCTTTTTCTATAATTTCTAAAATCTAGCCTCATAGAAGGATTCTGACTTCATCTAGGCATGTATTTGACCCTGTCAGGAAAGCTACCTGACTTATGGAAGGTGTGCCTCCTATCTCATGTCATCACATGTTATCTAATTTAAGCAAGCTGCAGGCACACAGGAATTCCATTAACCTCTGGAACATCTTCCTGAAACTCTGGTCAGAGAAAGGATCCTGTTCCTCAAGAGAAAGCTTTTGGTAAGCCTATGGGAATTTTGACTTAGGGTCATGTTGAAATAGGTAATGGCCAAGGTGGCCAAATCAATTGCGTATTTATGGCTTTATGATTAAGGCACATATTTAGGCGAGTGCTTGAATCATAGATGCATATTCAGGCACCACTCTGAGCATAGAAGGATGTGAATAGATGGCCTGCTTGTAAAGAAAATAAAAAGGTGTTTACAGATCAAATTCAGAAACAAATAGCTATAACAAAAACGTTCAGGAGACATGGCTTGTCCAAGAAAAAGTAATTTATTAAGTATTTAATAACACTGGACCCCAAATCACTAAGGGGAGGTTTATATTAAATAGTAGATATGGTCACTATCTGTAAGATAGAAATTTGTAAAATAAGATATATAATAATGTGATGCAAAGACACATGTAAAGCCAATCATAGCGAGATTTAAACTGAAAAGTTCCCAAGAATGGCTTCTAAAAAGTTGCACGAAGTTCATTTCACTATAAGAAATGATGTGATAGATGACAGGTGACTGATAGAGAGAGGGTATCCTGTTTTTAAAAATACCACACTCGGGGCGCCTGGGTGGCGCAGTCGGTTAAGCGTCCGACTTCAGCCAGGTCACGATCTCGCGGTCCGTGAGTTCGAGCCCCGCGTCAGGCTCGGGGCTGATGGCTCAGAGCCTGGAGCCTGTTTCTGATTCTGTGTCTCCCTCTCTCTCTGCCCCTCCCCCATTCATGCTCTGTCTCTCTCTGTCGCAAAAATAAATAAACGTTGAAAAAAAAATAAAAAATAAAAAATAAAAATACCACACTGACATCTGACAATTCAAGTAGCCTAACAGAGACTGTGTGATAACTCCTGTCACTATTTAACTTTCCATGTTGTCAAAATTCCAAGTGTGGCATAACGAAATGGACATGGAAATAGGAATGGGGACTTTTACGCTGTAAAGTTATGGCAATTCGCAGTCTCTCTGAATCTCAAGCACAGGACTAGTGCGTGTAAGAACGTTTCAGCTCGTTAATTGTGTGATTTTTGTGAATATGATATACAGGAAAGCATCCCAAAAATACACCAGCCTAAAATCATAGAATTTTAAATGAGTGTTTTATGATAGTATGGTGAAAGTGTAAATTTAAAAACGTGTTTTATTTGTAAGTTTTATTTTCAACTGATAATAATTAGGTAATAATAATAAGAATTAGGTATTTCTTATGATAATTAGGTATTTCTCCTGATATTTTCACTTTCTATCCTTTGTCAAAAGAAAACCAAATATATATTGCTACAAAACTAAGACGTTGTGAATAGATATTTGAGGCAATCTGAGTCTTCAGCCCATTCTGGGGGTTGAGTTGCCTACCAGGGACCTAAATCTCTGACATCAGACAGGATAACGTCTTTATCTGTATGAGCATAAATCCCATGTCAGGAGTCTTGGAATACACGGAAGGAACACAGACATAGTGTCCATTTTTCCACATAGAGATAGATGTCTGTCTTGTTGGGCCTCACCTGGTTCACTCTTCCAGAATAGAAAGAGCTTTGAGGCTGGAGATCTCAAGCAGCTCAAGAGAACCACTGTAGCCCCTAAAGGATAGAAATGAGTGGAGGAGACGATAGGTGTCATGAGAGCAAACCTTGCCTATCCCCTTAGCGTGTTATGACCATATTAGCAACAACAGGAAAGAACTGACAGACAACTTGGGGATGAAGTGACTTGCCACATGCATAACATAATTCCAAGATCATCATTTTTACAAATACCATTGAGTTTTTAAAGAGCTCTTTTGGATCTTTTTAAAGATAATGTTTATCAACGTAGTATAGCTTTTTCGATGAGAGTTCAACTCTGATTTCGAGTCACACTGCCTACTGCCTGGCCTCAAAGTGCACTTTACCATTTACCTTGAGCAAATTATTTAACCTCTCTGTGTGCCAGTTTCCTTATTGGTAAAATGCTGATAAAAACAATATGTACCTCATTGGATGGTGGGATAAAAGGAGTACTTAGCGAGTGCCTATTAACAGAATGACTAATATTTATTAATCATTATTGTTATTATTATACTTTATGTAAAACCAACTCTTTGCTATAGATTTCTATAACTAAAACCTCAGGCATCTGGTAAATGTGTTCTTAAAATCTGAACTACACTAACATTTCTTCCTTTCTTTTTTTTTTTTTTTTTTTCATTTCCTTCCTTGATAGTCAGAGTAGTTCGGACGTGCTATTCCCAAAGTCTTTCAAGATTATGATTTCTCTCAGGGTGTTCATCTTCGTGCTTGTCATTCAATTTCCTGTAATTTCCACTTTCTCTCTCCTGCCAGCATTACGCAAAGTTGTGAAATGGGTGAAGTTAGTAGATACTAACACTAACCTTATGATCTCATATTCCAATGTTAAGTGTTTGTCCTTGCTGTTTTTGTTGTCTGTGAAGTATCCCACCCATGAACTTTCTAGTGGGTTTGTGTGGACTTTTCATTTTATTCTCTCAATTATCATAAGCATTTAGCTAGTAAATATCATAGAAACCTGGAACTCTAATGTTCAAAATTTCAACCACTTTATTTTATAGATGACCAATTAAAGTTCCCAAAGAATTGAGACTGTCTTTCAAATTCTTACATATTTTCTAGCTAGTCCTGTTATGATATAAACTTCAAATTCTGTGATTTTGTTCATTTCTCTTTTTTTGATGCACAACCTGTCTTTTGTTCTCTTTCTTGCAGAGTTCTTAGCGGCATTCTCAAGTGAGAAATGATGACATTCGAGTTATGTCTCTTAATAGATACAACATTAGCCTAAAATAATGCATGCTGACTTCAACATGTTGGTAGGCAGAGGAAATAACAGGTTTAGATGCTAGAAGTGTCTCAGGACCATACAAATTATTATATGTAGGCACCACTTTTTCTATCAATGTCTCCAAGCAAATTACCTCTGAGTATAAAATATGTTCCTTATTGAGGTCAATTTTGCCTGGCATGGTATTTTACACACACTTTACAATGACTCTGCTAAGATAAGCTAGTTTTAACCTGCCATATGTTTTCACTGTAACTAACTCTCATGAATGATGTTGCTAACAAATACTGTGTTGATAACAAATCATTTTAGAATCACTTACACTTTTACATAAGCTTCTATAAAAACAGCACCTGGATTCTTATTTCTCTTTTGCTTAATATCCAGCTAACAGTAAGCAATTACCTGAAAGGAGCAAAAAATGGAATTAGAAATACAATCACTCCTTTGTTCTTCAGAAAGAAGACAAGTATTTTAATAAAACATTTCTTCAGGAACTGTGGTTGGAACTAATGATATACTTTTTGATAAGTTATCCTCCTTGTTTTGAGGTAGTATTTTTTTAAGTGTTTATTTATTTATTTGTGGGGGGGGAGGGCAGAGAGAGAGAGGGAGAGAGAGAATCCCAAGCAGGTTACATGCCCAGCTGAGTGCCTGACACAGGGCTCAATCTCACAATCGTGAGCCAAAATCAGGAGTTGGATGCTCAACTGACTGAGCCACCCAGGTGCCTCTGTGAAGTAGTTTATAACCTATTAAAAGAAAATAGAAAAATCAAAAAATACACATAACCATATGTTGAAAGTACACATAATCATGTAAGAATAAAAGTGCATCCAAGGTACCAGAAGAGTTCAAATAAGGGGTATTGAATCCAGAGTATAGGAACCACAGAAGTTTTCCAGAGCAAGTGACTTTCATTGAATTTGTGTTAGAAATTAGCTAGGCACAAAAAGTGGGATCTTATTCCGGGAGCAGGAAAACAAAACATGAGCACTATCCATGAGGGAAAAAAAATGAGCCCAATGATTCCAGTATCCCGTTAGATGCTCTAAGATGGGTTGGAAGATGAAGAGAGTAGAATGGGGACCAAAGATTCATCAAGCATTCATAGATCCATGGACTGACCGTGTAATAATGAAAAATGAAAGGAGTTGAGCTATGGATCCTTTACACCATCATTGCTGTTCCCTGCCCCCACTCTGCCTCACTTGCCTCCACCTCCATGAGCCTGATAATCTCTCCACAGCTCTTTAAATGTCATCTCTGGTAAAATGTCCTTTAACACCATTAATGGTAGGTACTTTGGAATTATCTCAAGCTATGAAAAGAACCATAATTGACTGATAGGTGATGTAAATTCCCAAGATTTTTACCATATTTTCATTCTCTGCACTGTGTGCATCCTTTATAAATACAGTGTCGTTTCTTGTCATGTTGGAAATGTGAGCCCACTGTGACTAAGTTCATATTTAATACAAACACAACATTTTGTTGGCTCTCCCTAAATGTTTTTTTTTAAGTACATTTTATTTTAGTTTTATTTTAGAAAGAGAGAGAGAGAGCACTAGCAGGGTGGAGGGCCAGAGGGAGAGAGAGAAAGAGAGAGAGAGAGAGAGAGAGAGAGAGAGAAAGAGAGAATCTTAAGCAGGCCAGACATGGGCTTCAATACTACAACCCCGGGATCATGACCTGAGCCGATCGAGAGTCAGATGCTGAACTGACTGAGCCACCATGGCACCCTGGCTCTCCCTAACGTTAAATATTAGTGAAAAGAGATGAAATAGTACAAGAACAAGACAGTAATTAAAACAGATCCAAAGTGGGGTGCCAGGGTAGCTCAGTTGGTTGAGCGTGGGACTCTTGATCTCGGCTCAGGTAGTGATTTTGTGGTTTGTGGGTTCAAGCACCACGTCGGGCTTCTGCACTGACAGCACGGAACCTGCTTGGGATTCTGTCTCTCTTTCTCTCTCTCTCTCTCTTTGCCCCCTCCCCCCCCGCTTGTTTTCTCTCTCTCTGTCTCTCTCTCTCAAAATAAACAAATAAACTTTAAAAAATAAAACAAAATAGATCCCAACTGCTTCCACCTTCATTAGAAACATAAGGGGAAAAAGTGAACACTTCTTAAAATATAAAACAGAAAATATTTCTTGGAAAGCATGAGCTATTTAAAGTCATCAGACACTTTTGAACTGAAATTCCTTTATATACAACAAAAAAGTAGTTTCTGGATGTCCTTACATTCATAATAAGAATCTAAAATATGTTTACCATGTAATTTGGATTTTTAAACATTTTCTCCACAATTCCATTAAAGTACAAAGTTTCGCTCCTCATTGTTTTAGATAATCATTTAGTCAGGTAATGAATATCACATGGTACAGGAAAAACTATATACATATATACATTTTAATTTTAGCTTCTCTGAAACCCCATTGTTCCCTTCAGGCTGCCTTTCTGAGAGTCCTTGCACTAAACGCCTCTGGTTACATTCCATACAAGACAAAGGCATATTTTAGGGATGTACCTCTTACAAAGAGGTATTGATGGACCAGGAATCAGAGTTTGGACAAATGAACATTTCATTATAACACAGCCTAATTGTTAAAGCTCTTCTTTTTGAAAAGAATAAAAATTTCATTAGTCATCACAGTAGCTCAGCACAAACTCCTCCTCCTTTTCCGCACAATGCACAGAAAGAATGGCAGTTCTAAGCTTAAACATCTTGGAACCTTTGGTTCTTCCTTACTTTGGCTCCAAGTGTACTAAGAAGTATTTTACTAACAACGATGAAATAACTCAGTAATATTCTAAGCTAAATTTTAGAGATGGAATTGTTTAAAAAAGAAAGAAATCTCAATGATCCCATGGAAATGTAGTTCAAGTTAAGAGCTGCCTGGAGGGCCTGCTCTTCCATTTGTAGGGCCCCAGCGTGATTTTATGAGACTATTAAGGACTCATAGGGTCATCCTGAGGGTTAAATAAGATAAAGGTAGAAGTGCTTTATAAATTATAACGGTTTTGTAGCTATAAGGAAATAAAATTTGCATTGGTAATCCTTATCTCCACATAGCTTTTAATTTTAGTATCTTTTCAGCCTCTCCAGGAAAGATATGTATTGATTATTGCCCTAAGCATAAAAACTGCCACAGGGAAGGACCAAGATACAATGAAAATCACTAATTTAGAATCAAAAGCCCTGCCATTAATCAGACAATAATATTGAATAAGTCACATATTATGTTGGAAGCTCTGTGTCCCAGTGGTGAAAATGTGAAGGTTAGACTAGATGAGGACCACAAAGCATATGGCACCAGTAGTCCCGCATCTGAGTGAGAATTGCCAATTAATGACAGAAGGGTTTCTGGCTCAGAATCTTTGCCAACATAGCACCTCAGTTAAAGTTGGCTCTCTGAGTTTAAACCTACTTAACCAGTTGGGACTAGATAGTCTTTTTTTTTTTTTTTAAAGTTTATTTTAAGAGAAGAGTAGGAGCACTTGGGTGGCTCAGTTGGTTAAGTGTCTGACTCTTGGTCTCAGCTCGGGTCTCTTTTTAAATTTTTTTAAACATAATTTATTGTCAAGTTAGCTAACATACAGTGTATACAGTGTGCTCTTGGCTTCAGGAGTAGATTCCCATGATTCATAGCTTACATACAACACCCAGTGCTTGTCCCAACAAGTGCCAACAATGCCCATCACCCATTTCCCCCCCATCAACCCTCAGTTTATTCTCTGTATTTAAGAGTCTCTTATGGTTTGCTTCCCTCTCTGTTTGTAACTTATTTTTCCTTCCCTTCCCCCATGGTCTTCTGTTAAGTTTCTCAAATTCCACATATGAATGAAAACATGTGATATCTGTCTTTCTCTGACTGACTTACTTCACTTAGCATGATACCCTCCAGTTCCATCCACATTATTGCAAATGATCTCAGGGTCGTGAGTTCAAGCCTGCATTGAGCTCCACACTAAGTGTGTGAAGCCTACTTAAAAGTAAAATAAAATAAAATAAAATAAAATAAAATAAAATAAAATAAAATATAAACTGTAATGGAGAGAGAGAGAGCAGGGGAGGGATAGAGAGCAAGGAGAGAGAGAATCCACACTGTCAGCAAACCAGACTGGACTCAGGGCTTGATCTCATGAACTGTGAGATCATGATTGAGTCAAAATCTAGAGTCAGAGGTTTAACCAACCGAGCCACCCACAGGCCCCAGGACTAGATAATCTTGTAAGTTTTCTTTCTTCTAGGTCTAAGAAGCTCTAGTTGTCATCTATGATTGTGGATAAATCACATTCTCTGCTCAAAATTTTCCAGTAGCTCAAATTTGCATTGAGGGTAAAAGACAAAGTACTTAAATGAGCTACTCTTCAATCTCACCTTTATTGCCTCTTCCCCTTCATCTCCCACTTGTCTCTCTCTCTCTCTTACACAACCTGGTCCCATCACACTGGCCTACTGCTTGTTTCGAGAACATACCAGGCATTCTCTTACCTCAGAAACTTTGGAGTGACTGCTTCCTCTGCCTAGAATACTCCTGAATATCCATGTGCTCACTCCCTTATCTTCCCCAAGTCTTTACTAATTTCAGCCTTCCATCTGTCTACATAGGAGTTGGCAAACACATTGGCCAAATCTTGTCCCTGCCTGTTTTTGCAAAGTCCACAAGGTAAGAATGGAATTTACATTTTTGGTTGAAAATATATAAATCAAAATTGTACACTGTGACATGTGAAAATTATATGAAATTCAGATTTTGATTTATGAATATAAATAAAATTTTATTGAAATGCAGGCTGCTTTTGTAATAAAATGGCAGAGTTAAATAGTTACAGTAGGGACTTAATGGTCCACAAAGTCTAAAATATTTATTATTTGGCCCTTTACAGAAAAAAGTTTGCTGAACCCTAAGAAAGATTTAGCAATTTGTTAAAAATTGCCAGAGGCACTGGTAATCATGATTCCTTCTCTTTCTTAATTTTTAAAAATGAAATTAATCAAATTATACCATATTACACAAGTTCCTTATATATTATGTATATTTATTGTCTATTCAGAAGAACACGAATTCCATGTAGTTAAAGAATTTTATTGTTTTGTTCCCTGATATATTCTCAATACCCTGAAAGGTGCTTGCACATAGTAGGTATTCAATAAATACATTTTCAGAATGAATAAATTCTATGGAAGATACCTACATAAAGTACAAATAGATTAGACAGGGAAATCAGGGGAAGATGATATTTGAGGGTTAACAGGTATTAAGGACTCATTTTTCCTAGAAACAGTACTAAACAAAGAAAATTTGTGTAGGGTAGTCTGAAGTAGAGTCCATGAGGTGGAGAAAAGTAGGTTGAACCCAGGTTGTAGATGGCCTGGAATGTCTGATGAAGATGCTTGAGTTCTAATCCTATAAAGTTGTATATTTTAGAAAGATTTGTATCATAATCATACAATATATAGTATGGGATGGAATGGGTAAAATCATCATATAGCTGAGCTGAATCTTCTTTTCAGGAAGAAAGTCCAAAAGAATGAGGGTCATCAACTACATTGTTCCACAATGGTCTGGGAGATTGCCAAGTCTATAGATCACCAGGCATCCCAGTGCCCACTAAGCCCAGTAAACCAAGAAGTGATGTTAAGGAAATGGACACTGGCTGATTTGTATGAACTTGTTTAATCTGTTCTCAATAGGTAACATGATTACATCAGATGATCTATTTAAGATACACCTGGATTCAGAAATGAAGTCATTAGGTTATGAATTATCTATTCATCTATTTATTTGTCCAATCAACCTTACCCATTAGCCCATTTATGACATAGTCTTCCTAAACTTTACCACCTATCTCTGTTATTCTTCCTCAACAGTTTATAAATCCTGTTTCATAAAGTTACCTGTGTTTCCTCTTTTATAGGTCAGATTTCTGGTGGATTCTTATTGCAACGTTTTAGTTTGGGTAATGTGAGATCAAATAGCTGATAAGGACTTAACCTGCTGATCCCCGAAGGACAGGGTGTGGTTGAGGATAGCTCAACCAGTAGATTGATAGCTGAAGATAAAATACAAGTGCCAGTAGATAAGATAGCTGAAGACAGATCAAGATCATAACAGAGCACTTATAATAGTACACCAAGTAAGCACTCCTTCAGATGTTTCCATTTACACAACTTGCAGTCTTCTACCCTCTTGCACTTGTCAGGCACCATATATCAAATAATTAATACAAATGGGGTTGATATTTGGGTAAATGGACCAGAGAAACATTAGAAGATTTAATCTTTTGGAGGCAGTAGTAAAGGGCAGGATGTTTCATGAACATTATAATGTTCCCTATAATTGTCTTTGATTCTGTCAGTGACAGCAATATTCTGCCATTTACTGATCAAAGGAATGTTTGTTGACGACCTACTCTAATAGCCAATGTGCTGTAGTTATGGATTCAATGTGAAGAAAACAGAGTCCCTGTATCATTGAACTAGGAAAGTTGTACAAGTATAATACAAGTGATAGGAAAACTGAACAGGACAGAGAAGTACCAAACCCAGGCTTTGGGTTTCAGAGCTGGTGTCTTGGAAGAAATATCATCATATAGGCTGAGACACAGATCAAGAGGTAGTAGTGAGTTGATGCAGAAGGAAGAATCCTCCCACAAAAAAACTTTTTTCAGGAAAGTTGTGGCAGGAGTGTCAGGATTGGGGTCCCTGGATCACTTTCTAATACTTTTTCAATGTGCCCTCTACTTTCCTTACATAGCACTTAACACAATGTGTGATTCGATATTTATGTGATTTAAAAAATGTCCTATCTTTCCATTGCCTGTTTTGTTCTCCCAGATTTTTGGTACATATTAGGCACTCAGTCGATATTTGTTGAATTAACAAATGTCTGGGAGGTGAAGGGAGGAATAGCAGAAAAGACACTAGATGGGTGGCCAGGAGTCAAACTAAGCAAGACTTTCTTGACCATATTAAGGAGTTCTTACTTCATTCTAAAGATAGTAAGAGAGAAAGTTCTCTGAGCTACATTTTGCATTTTAGAAAGTTAATTTTGACTATAATGTAAAGGAATAGATTGGAAAAGAGCAGAAGTCTGTTTGTAACTTACCTGAGCAAACTGGAATTATGCCATTGGGAGTGGACTTGAAGGATAGTTAGGAAGATAGATAAGGCTGGTTTGGTTAAATAAGGAGGGAAGAGTAAAGGAGTTCTCCAAGATGATCCAGAGGTTTTGCATTGGGCAGCTAAGTGCATCATGTAGAAAAACTATGTTTTGTCTTTGTTTTGGGTGATGAAGGGACACATGAGAGGTTCATTTTTGAGCATATTAAGTTTAAAATGCCTGTGTTGTCATCTAAGAGATGTCCAGGAGGAAGTTGGATAAATATCTCTGACACTCATGAGGGAAATCTTGGCTGCATATAGAGATTTGTAAGCCAGCAAAATACAGATAATTAAAGTTGTCTTTCATTGATGTAGCTAAGGACTCTTGTAAAACCTCCTTCCATTGACAAGCTCTTGAAGGTGTCTCTTCAAAGCCGACTCCAACCAGTTCATAAACTGGTAAATAAATCACAGAAGAAGGTTTATAACTTTGGAGAATATCAGGTGGTCTCTGTTAGTATTGTAAAGGCCAAAATGATGCGACAGCCAACAAAGTGACAGCTGGACTCTATAGGCCTCTACTCCCCAGTTCAGAATTTACTCCTTCAGCTCCCTACTGGGTAATAATTCTGGGTTGCTAGTTTATTTTGAAGCTTTTTGAGAAGGGACACACGTACCAGGGGATCGTCTGGGCATTGTTATACTACAATATTGAGTTAAGCATGTCATTACACTATTTACACATACAATTGCCTTTCACCTGAAATTTAAATCGCTTTTCTTATTTGCTACTTCTCAACACTGACCTCTCATTTCAGTTATGCTGTGATCCATGTAGCAGAAGAGGATGGTATGTGCCTTGGATGTATTTTGTTTGATTCTTTTATTATACTGACATTTTTAAAGGCAGTTTAACTAGTAGGTGTTATACTTAGTTACAACACAAACACCTAAGCATGCATTGTCTTTCATCCTATTTATATGGCATTTATATTAAATGTACACCATCTGCGGTATTTGGTTCATGCCCCTTACTGTACAGTTTTAACATCAACAACAAAAGCATGTGTATAGCATAAAAGTAGAAGAGTAGAGGAGAAGATGAACTAACATGTGTGTCAGGCATTGGTAGGAGAAATACTTTGCAAAAAAACTTCCTGAAGAAGTTTTACAAAAATGGATTTGCTGTTTTTCCAGGTAGACTTGGCAGGGGAACCACATAATCAAAAGCAAAACATGAACAAATGTTTTCACAAATGTATAGGCAGTACGGTGTTGATGGTTTGTAATATTTGCAGGCAATAATGGGCCTCAAATGCCATTCAAAGGGTTTTGGAATTACCTTAGACAGTGGGGAGTTAGGAAGGTGTTTGACACAGAGAAGTATAATCCAGCTTTCACTTAAAAAAAAAAGAGCACCTTGGCAGCGTTGCTGATCATGGACTTGAAGGAAGTAAAGAGCAGTTATGTCACTTTTCATGGCATTAGTATCTACACAAAGTATCTACACAAATTCAGAATCCACTAAACTACGGAAACCTTGATCTCTGAAATCTTCTAATATAACCTCCTGATCTTTTAAGTCTCCCAGTAAACACAATCCTCATTATTTTTAAGGACCAATAGCTCCTTAATCTATCTTCCTTGCCCAAGCCTAGTGTTCCTTCTTGGCTTCACTTCTGTATCCCTATTCAGCCTGCAATGCATGGATCAGCATTTCAACTGCATACTCACAAACACCTCAGATTCCTTTGCCCTTGACCTGAGCCCAACCTTTTTGCGAATCCTTAGTTCAAGGTACACTCAACCAAATACACTTGTCCTTTGTCTATGAATAATGTTCATGAAAACATATGATTAGATTATCTTTATGCGGAATCCTCACTGTTATCTTCTAATCCTTTTACTCTTTGTTAACTCCTTATCTCTTGTGTTTTCGAGTTTCTGACACCTGGAAGTTATCTAAATCTCTCAAGAGCCTTGTTCAAAATTTTGGAACCCCAATTCAGATTGAGAGAAACAGAATCTCCAAGGAAATCTGTATTTTAAATATTTTTAAAAATATTTTCTAATGCTTATTTATTTTGAGAAAGAGAGGGAGAGAGAGAGGCAGAGAGAGAATCCTGGGCAGGCTCTGTGTTGTCAGCTTAGAGCCTGATGTGAGGCTTGATCGCATAAACCATGAGATAATGACTTGAGTGGGAATCAAGGGTTGGATGCTCAACCAACTGAGCCACCCAGGTGCCCTGGAAATCGGCATTTTAAAATAATATTCTGGTTGATCCTTATAATCTGATAAATTTAAGAAACAATGCATAGATAATTTCATATTTACATAGCAACTCTTCTGAATATACTTCACAAGTGTAAAGCTGTAGCTCAACTCTTCTTACGATTTTGCCTAAGTTAAACACCAAAATAATGAAACAACTTCATTATTCTTAATTCTCTTATAACATTCCTTTACTCTTTTTGTCTTCTAGTCCATCTTCCTTTCAAAGTCTGACCCATCTATGTGTGTTCTCTCCCCTACACTCGTATGTTGGAGCCTAACCCCCAATTTGATGGTATTTGGAGACAGGACCTTTACAGAAGTAATTAATGTTAAGTGAGGTATTTATAAATAGAGACAACAGATCTCTCTCTCTCTCTCTCTCTTCTCTCTCTCTCTCCAATTTTTCTGTGACCTGACATACTTTTCCACCTCCATCTCACATGGGAAAGAAACTCTTTCAAACCTACAAGACCAATCTGACAAATCACCCTTTTTGAGAAGCCTTATCTGGCACTCCCATAGCTTATATCCTCTTGAGTCTCCAAAACACTAGGAATAATTGTAATGATGTGTTTATATGTGTTTATATGTTACTAGACAAGTAGTACTCCTGTTTTTTATATCCCCAATGCCAGGTACTTACTTCATATTCACTAAATATGTATTGAATAAATTAATGAAAACAAACTATCTTTTTAATTCAATCTTGTACCATATAATTCTGTGTCCCATTCAGATCAAACTAGCATGAACATTTCTTTCTTAGCACTTCTCTTCATGCTCCTTTCCTCAACCTGAAACATACTGACCATCTCTAACATGCTTGCCTAACTCCAAAGACAGCATCTCCTTTACCCATTAAATTAAATACAGATATATATATATATATATTTTAATGTTTATTTATTTTTGACAGAGAGAGAAAGCATGCAAGCAGGCGAGGGGCAGAGAGAGAGACACAGAATCCTAAGCAGGCTCCAGGCTCTGAGCTGTCAGCACAAAGCCTGACTCAGGGCTTGAACTCACGAACCACAAGACCATGACCTAAGCCAAAGTGGGACGCTTAACCGACTGAGCCACCCAGGCACCCTAAACACAGTATTTTTGATGTGACAGATAATGCTGTTTTACTGAACCTAAATCACTTAGGTTCACTTAGTATAATCACTATTCTAAGTGTTTTTCATGTGTCACTAATTTAGTCTTCACAACAACCCTATGAAGTAGAAATTATTATCATCATCATTTTACAGATCAGGAAAATAGGAGACAAATGGCCAGTAACTTGTCTAGTAAAACGATCCAGACTCTCAAGAACTAAGATTTGGATCAAGGCATCCTAACTCTAGAACCTGGGCTTCTGACCAGAATGGTTTACTTCATCATTGTTTGCTAAGTCTGTGTAATCAAATCTCATACTCAATCAAACTGACCTGAAGTAATACATCAATGATAATTTAATGAGATATCACTTGATAACTTTATAAGCTCTTATTCATTTAAAGAGAAGTATCAAGATAATTATGAAATCTGTTGGAATGGAGTATCTTATCCAATGATTGCTGAAAGAGGGAACATAAAAATTATTTTTAGCCACATTTATTATTTCATTTATAGGTGTAGTAATTCTGCAAGATGGTTGCATAACACGATAGAGGAAAATTATAGGTAAGATTTCCTGGAATGAGCTATTGTGCTACCATTTAAACTATTTTAAATTGTTTTGCACACAGAAGTGGATCCCAACCAAAAAAATATCAAATTATTGTCAATATGTAGTCTGACTGCTGTGGAGTCTGTCCTACCATGTATTCTACAATGAATCAATTACTCTCCTATTTTCTGTTACTTGAACTACTGCCAAACTTTTCTTGCTGTCACATCCTGTGCTGATATTTGGCCTTGAATTGATGGGAACACATTTGTGTTTGTGTTCATAGGTTGTCTTCCAAAAGATATAGAATGCGCTAAAATTAATTTTAATTTCTCATAGAGTACTCTAGTATACCAAAGAACACATAGCAGCTGAAAAATTGTTGGCTAGATAAAAAAAACAGGCCACTGTTAGAAACACATACTCTGTTCATGAGGTCCTAACATCACAGAGGCTATGGCAGAAGTGAGATATGCAGGAATAAGGAAACAGGGTCAAAAAGAAAGTAAAATGTCTTTATTTTTTTTATTTTAAATTTAGTGTAGTTAACATACAGTTTAATGTGAAATCTCCTTATTAAAGGTTACAGCACAGCTTAATAAGTTGCTCAAATCTTTTTATTTCTGACTCAGGCCATACAAGACTTAAGGAAATGGAAAGATAGAAAAGCTATTCAAAGGACACAACAGAAAGACTTTTAACTCTTCCAAATCACAACAAAAGCTCCATGCACTTACACAGTATTAGGTTTGGTTTTTTACATCTTAGAAGTGAATGAGGAGGGCTTAGGCCCCCTTAAATTACTACAGTTTAGAGTATTCAATAACAAGTAGCCTAAAGACGGGTGGCTTGAAGAGAAGACAAACATATGGGTTTTTTGTTTGTTTTGTTTCTTTAAGAGTCCTGGGCTGAGAGTCAGGAAGCATGGAAATCAGGTATTAACCCACTGTGAGACTTGAGGCAAATCGGTGCCATTTATTTGTTCATCAGTTTCCTTTACTTTCAAACAAAACAGTTGGACCAGGACAGAGGTCTCTGTTGTCCAGTTCAGACTTTAGGCCTTATGATCTCTGAGGTGATTGCAGAACATGATGGAGGAAATCATAGTTAAGATTTCCTGGAATCAAGCCACGGTGCTGTGCTAGTATCTGTGTTGTGGGATATCATTAAGATATTTTAGCAAGTAATATTCTATCCTCTTGGATAGGGTTTAAGACATAACCTCTCTGTTCTGCTATATTCAATGGAACGTACATTGTGTTCCAGTCTGTACTTTTTGGAAGGTGGAGTGGAACTTTTTCTTCTTGGGAACAAGTTACTCCACTCTGACTTTTAAAGGACTTGATGAAGATGGATTATACATTTAAACCAGGGAAAGCAGTTTTAACACTACACCTTAAAAATCATCTGTCAGGGAAGTATTATTTCATTACATTAGTAAAGTAGCAGTAAGTCTTTTTAAGGTGGTAACTTGTCATCTGTGTGTTTAGTCTGTATTTCATAAGAGTACAAATCTACAATGTACATGTATGCATAAGCATGTGTATATTTAATGCAGTTGATGGTGACACAAGCATAAACAATGTAAGAATCATCAATCCCAAATAAAGAGAAACCTACTTTTTTGCACCATGTATTATGAAGTTGGTCAAATGTAGATAGTTCTTTCTTTAAATAACTCCAAATAGCTCCTTGTATATCACATGTAATAACTTCCAAGCTTTGTGTTCAAAAGAATTACCTGGAGCTGTTGCTAAAAAATACTGATTCTTGGTCACCACCCCTGACTTCCAGAATCAATCTCTAGCACAGTCACTCAAACTTTGGTTGCATGCTGAAATCACAGAGCTTTAAAAAAAGCACTCACATTCATGAAGTAAGTCAGACAGAGAAAGATAAATACTGTATGCTTTCATAAGTATGTGGAATCTAAAAAACAAACCAAAACAACACAACAACCACCCCAGAACAAAAAACATCTACAAAACAGATGGGTGCATGTCAGAGGTGTGCATGGGGATGGGAGAGATAGGTGGCAAGTGGTGGGCAAAATGAGTAAAGGTGGTCAAAAGGTACAAACTTCCACTTATAAAGTAAATATGGGCATGTAATGTGATGTACAGGGTGATGACTATAGTTTATAATACTATATTGTGTATTTGGAAGTTGCTAAGCCAATAAATCTTAAGTTTGTATCACAAGAAAAAAAATTGTAACCGTGTGTGGTGACAGATGTTAACTAGATTTATTGTGGTGATCATTTTGCAATATATACAAATACTGAATCATGTTGTACACCTGAAACTAATATACTGTTATATATCAATTATATCTTGAGAAAAAATTAAAACAAAATGAATTCATGCCCTAGTTGAGCCCTAGAAATTTTGATTCAGTCTGTGGTATGGCTTGGATATCTGGATTTTTCAATGTTTCCTAGGTGATTCTGTGGGGCAGATGAAATTGGGGACCACTGCTCTAGGGAATAAAATCAAGAATGAACTGCTTTACAGAGGTTCCCAGGTGATTCCAATCACCAGGAAAGTTCAGAGAACAATGATCTTCAGATGATCATCTTCAGGGACAATGATCATCTTTCCAAGATGTCTTCGGAACCCATATAGATTTAATTTACACTGTGTTTTAGATCCTAACTCCATATCACACCTGTATTCTGATTCACTCTCACTCTGGTGCACCTAGCTAATCTTCAAAGCAATGATTCTGTTGCATTAGAACTTCTCAACCAGTAGTTGCTTTTGAAAGCACAAATTTTTAAGCCACACCCCAGACCTGAAGGTGGAGTTCAGAGATGTGCAATTCTAACAAGCCTCCTGAGTGATTCCTGGCTGGAGCAAAGGTTGCAACCTATAGCATTAAAACTTACCTGGAATGGAGAGCAAGAGAAGACAATGAATGGTAGAAGCTCAAGAGGCAGGTATTAATATCCTGCTCTCATTTCCTCCCAATTACAGGACCTTTCATAAAGTCAACTAAGCCATTGTGTATTAATACTGAAGAAACCTTTTGAAAGTATTCAATTTGTGGATTGAGAGAGCTGTACTTATGAAGGGTGGATATGACTTATGAGTCAGTGAATAATACCCTGGTACTTCAAAAATACAGTTGGCTACCTACAGACATTTAAGTTTGGGGGTATGGGCTAAAATCAGGGAAAGTAAGGTTATCAGCAGATAGTCACTTTGTAGTTCTTTGATCTTGCTGAGTTTTCCATGTAACTCATGAATTTGAGATAATGAATTCATTTTCCAGAAAAGAAAATCTTAAAATTTTGATTACTATAATCCAGGTGTATATTAAAAGGTTTTTTATTTTCATCAAGATCTCCCAACATCTCAGAAATAAATGGCCTAAAATTAAAGGTTAAATACTTTTTATAAAATACCCATTTGCTTAACATATATTTAACATGCTAGATTGTAGAGCAGTGCTGGAACTGGATATTCTGTCTTGTTAGCCACTGTATAACTAGTACTTGGTTCTGCACCTAGCATATAAGTGATTAAAAAAATATTTTATGATCAAATTAAGGCCGTATCTGTTGTTAAAAATTCTCCAAATATGGGGGGGCACGTGGATGGCTCAGTCAGTTAAGCATCTGACTTTGGTCATGATCTCACGGTTCGCGAGTTTGAACCCCACCCACATCAGGCTGTCTGCCGTCAGCATGGAGCCCACTTCAGATCTTCTGTTCCCCTTTCTCTCTGCTCCTCCCCTGCTCAGGCTCTCTCTCTCTAATAAATAAATAAATAAATAAATAAATAAATAAATAAATAAACAAACAAACATTAAAAAATTCTCCAAATATGAAAAGTTGGAGAAAAAACTCACTTATAGTTAGAATCATGTGGAGAACAACAAGAACAGTAGGAGAAACAATCGAGTAACTTCAATCATGGAAATATACAATAAACTTACAGTTCCTATGGCATTTATTCTGTATAGGAAAAATACAGACATTCTAATCATCCATTTTAGATGTGAAAAGTCATGATTCTGGACCCCTTCGTCCAATACCTGAAAGCCCAAATTAGATGCTGGACTAGCTAGTGCTTTTTAGCCTTATGTAAGTTATGTAGTTAATATTAGCTACATAATATAACTCTATCTAGATGGGTTCATAGATGGTAATCCAGCTAGCAAAATATATATCTATCTATGGCTGTATTAGAAGTGAAGATTATTTAAAGACCATGTGATTGCATGACCAACAGATTCCAATATGACAGTTTCTAAGCTTTTAACGTAATCTGATTTTTGTTAATTTATTTCTTTGCTCTTCTTTTATTATTATTATTTGGAAAATGATGACAAGTTAATGAAATTTCATATAGGTTAGCCTGATGATATGAGTATTTCACAGTAGATAAGAGCCGTGCCTGGTAGACTGGCCAACTCTGGTTCTTGATTATCACTTAATAGCTGTATGTATGACTTTATATGGGTCAAAATCCAGTCAGGAGAGAGAATACCAGTAGCTTGAATGTTACCTAAGTATAAAGTTGTTATTTAGGTAAATGAAGTAGAATTCTACATTTCTCAGAAGTTGCAAGTGCAGGAAGCAAGCCTCATCTCCAATACTGGGAGAACTGAGCTACAGAGTTACTGAAATTTAGAAACTTAGGGGAAAGACCCCGTGGGCAAGGGACCCTCATGCCCCCAGGAGAGGAGCTTAATGAGGCACACTTGATTCTCCTGCATCTAGAGAAAGGACTTCTGCTACTGGAGTAAGGAAACATGCAAGGCTAATTGCCCAGAGCACACAGAAGCAGACACAAAGCCTACTGGGAGCCTGCAGGAAGCAGCCAGGAAAGAGCACACCCCCATCTTCCTCCTCCAGCCTTGCAGTTGCCTTTTCATGTCCCCTCTTGGCAGAGCCTTACATAGGCCCAGCTGGAGAAGCAGAAATGGGGCTTCTCAGCCTCAGAATCAAAATCACAGCAAAGAAAGGTGGTTTGAAGCTTAGAGATAAGGTAATGACTGGGGCAGGGAACACAGTGATAAGTGTAGCATGGCAGATAAGAGCTGGGACTGGTAGGTTGCCCTTATTTAGTTTCTGACCCCATCACTTAATAGCTATGTGACCTTTGGTTACTTATCCTTGATCAAATTAATTTGCCTTAGGTATAAAATTGCAACAGTGTTAACATCTTGAAGTTTTGGAAAGTAAATTCAATATAAAGTAAACTGCTTAGCATATAGCCTGAGATAAATGTATGACAAATGTTAGGTATTAAACGTTTTCTTTGTATTATATAGCAAGATAGTACCCTGATTTCTTTTAAGTAAGACTTCTGACTATATTACTGATCAGTGGTTTTCAATTTACATGTCTCCAGTACCAAGGGACACTTAAACTTATAGTCACATACCTGTAAATTAATATGCACATTTCAACCAACAGAATTCTGAAAGTATATCTACTATTATTCTTTGATTCACATTTTTCCCATTATGTACCATGCCCCTGGAATTATAGAACTTATGGTTTAGTGGAGGATAGAGGCAACTAAAGAATTCAATAAAATATTATAAAGACCAGAATAGGAATATAGCAGAGATGGGCAACTAAACTCAACAAGGTCTCAGAAGATGTCTTCCAAGGAGTAGAAACTAAAGACTTGAGTAGGCTAGCCAGGCAAAGTTTGCAGGGAAGACAGGCACTCCACATACTTCATAAAATTAAAATTAAAAATTTACAAGCAAAAGGTGTGACAACTTTTTAGTGACAATGTGAAAGTTAACATCCAAGGAACATATTAAAGATCTTCAGATTGCACAGTGAGAACGTTTAGTCCTATTTCTTGAAAGAGGACAATGTCATCTGTGTTTTTTTGTTGTTGTTGTTTTCAATCCTAGAGAATTCAGTGGAGTTCTGAGTAGATCGTCAAAGCTCAATATAGACTTGTCGGAAAGTAGAGTTCTATAGTTTTATATTATAATAGCTCAGGGTACGCCTGGGTAAGATTAGTATCTATCACATATTGAGGCCCTGAATAATCATGGAGATTATTTACAATTTTTATATCTTCTTGTTGAACTGTTCCCTTTATTATTATGTAGTCTTCTTCTTTATCTCTTGTTATGGTCTTTGTTTCAATGTCTATTTTGTCCAGTATAAGTATTGCTTAGGTGGCAACCTAGTCCATGCATAAGTATCATCCATAGATCTAACCATTTTTTCCTTCCATCTTGCAGGTTTCTTTTGACATCCATTTGCCTGATGAATATTTCTCCACCCCTCACTCTCAATCTACAGATGTCTTTAGGTCTGAAATGAGTCTCTTGTAGGCTGAAGGTAGATGGGTCTTATTTTCTTATCCATTCTGTCATGCTGTGTCTTTTGATTGGAGCATTTAGTCCATTTACATTCAAAGTAATTATTGATAGATATGTATTTATTGCCATTTTGTAACTTGTTTTGTGGCATGGAGATTACAAAATGTGAAAGGAATTGAACTGTGTTCTATTAATCCAGTTAATAACAATCTAGTTTATTTATTTGTATCTATCTCTACATACATATGATATACTTTCAAAATCCTGTATATGAATAGCTGAGCATTCCTGCACACAACAGTTATAGAGTGATGCTTCAAAGGCAGTTGCATCACATTTTTTTCCCTCTTGGACCTTTGTTTTGACTGCTGGAGAGATCAAAGAACTATTGCTGTGAATGTCTTGGCAGAGTTATCATCGTAGTGTGAAATGACTGTAGACATCCCTGATTTCTTTTTACAATTAAAATAACAATTATAAGGGATAGATTTAATTTTTGTATTTAGTTTTCATAAATGGTATTATTTGTTGTATAGAATACCATTGGCCAGGACACCTAGATCTCTTCATTCAATTCCAGACCTGCTTTTAATGATCTCTTATCCTCTGACCTAATAAATCATACTTTGTCCTAGACCATTATTACTTTATAAAATACATATGGTGTTAACAACCACAAAACAAGTAACAAAATGGCATTAAATACATATCTATCAATAATTACTTTGAATGTAAATGGACTAAATGCTCCAATCAAAAGACACAGCATGACAGAATGGATAAGAAAATAAGACCCATCTACCTTCAGCCTACAAGAGACTCATTTCAGACCTAAAGACATCTGTAGATTGAGAGTGAGGGGTGGAGAAATGTTTATCAGACAAATGGATGTCAAAAGAAAACTGGAGAAGCAATACTTATACTGGACAAAATAGACATTAAAACAAAGACCATAACAAGAGATAAAGAAGAACACTACATAATAATAAAAGGAACAATTTAACAAGAAGATATAAAAATCGTAAATATTTATGCACCCAAAATGGAAGCACCCAATACATAAAACAGTTAGTAACAAGCATAAAAGAAATGATCAGTAGTAATACAATAATAGAAGGGGACTTTAACACCTCATATTTTGTATCAACAGACAGATCATTCAGTCAGAAAATCAACAAGGAAACAGTGACTTTGAGTGACACACAAGACCAGATGGATCTAGCAGAACATTCCACCCTAAAACAGCAGAATACACATTCTTTTATTTTCTTTTTCTTTTTTAACTGGATTTATTTATTTTGAGAGAGAGAGAGAGAAAGAGAACACCTGTGAAAGAGGCAGAGAGAGAAGGGGGGGGTAATACAGGGGTTAGAGAGAGAATCCTAAACAGGCTCCACATGGTAAACATAGAGCCCAATGGGGGTCTTGAACATGAATTGTGAGATCAAGACCTGAGCTGAAATCAAGAGTCAGAAGTTTAACTGACTGAGCCACACAGGTGCCCTACATTCTTTTCAAGTGAACATGGAACATTCTCCAGAATAGATTACATATTAGGCTACAAAACAAATCTCAACAAATTCAAAAAGATCAAAGTCATACTATGCATGTTTTCTGACCACAACACTATGAAACTAGAAATAAACCACAAGAAAACTCTGGAAAGACCACAAACACATGGAGGTTAAATAACATATAACAAACAATGAATGGGTCAACCAAAAAATTAAAGAAGAAATCAAAAAGTACATGGAATCAAATGAAAATGAAAACACAGTGATTCAAAAACTTTGGATGCAGCAAAAGCAGCTCTAAGAGGGAAGTTTATAGCAATACAGGCCTACCTTCAAAGCAAGAAAAATCTCAAATAAATAACAACCTTACACCTAAAGGAGATAGGAAAAAACCCTACAAATAAAATCCAAAACCAGCAGAAGGAAGAAAATAATTAGAGCAGAAAGAAACTAAAAAAACAAAAACAAAAACAAAAACAAAAAAACCCAAAAATCAAAAACCAAAAAACAATACAGCAGATCAATGAAACCAAAAGCTGGTTTTTAAAAAAGATTTTAAAAAATTGATAAACCTCTAGCCAACTCATCCAGAGAAAAAGAGAAAGGACTCAAAATCACAAAAGTAAGAGGAAAAATAACAACTAATAGCACAGAAATACAAACAATTGTAAGAGAATATTATGAAAATTACATGCCAACAAATTAGACTACCTAGAAGAAATGGATAAATTCTAGAAAAATAGAATCTACCAAAATGAAGAAGGAAGAAATAGAAAATTTGAACAGACTAATTCCCTGCAAAGGGATTGAATCAATAATCAAAAAACTCCCAACACACAAAAGTCCAGGACCAGATGGCTTCACAGGAGAATTCTACCAAACATTTAAAGAAAAGTTAATACCTGTTCTTCTCAAACTATTCCAAAAAAAAAATAAGAGGAAGGAAAACTTCCAAATTCATTCTAAGAGGCCACTATCACCTTGATACCAAACCCAGATAAAAACACCACACACACACACACACACACACACACACACACACACAAGAGCTTTATAGACCATTATCACTGATGAACATAAATGCAAAAATCCTTAACAAAATACTAGCAAACACAATGCAACATTACATTAAAAAAATCATTCACTGGGGCACCTGAGTGGCTCAGTCAGTTAAGCGTCCGACTTCGGTTCAGGTCATGATCTCACAGTTTGTGAGTTCGAGCCCCACATTGGGCTCTGTGCTTACAGCTCAGAGCCTGGAGCCTGCTTCGGATTCTGTGCCTCATTCTCTCTGTACCCCTCCCCCACATCTGTTCTGTCTCTGTCTCTCAAGAATAAATAAAAATGTAAAAAAATAAAAATAAAATCATTCACTGGAGTGCCTGGATGACTCAGTTGGTTAAGATCCAACTTGAGCTCAGGTCATGATCTCCTGGGTCACAAGTTCGAGCCCCACGTCAGGCTCTCTGCTGTCAGCGCACACTTGTTCAGGGGTCAGTTTTTGTGCTTCTGCTAAATGCATCAGGTTATAGTTTTCTTTTGGCACTCACCAAACATTTATGTTTATATGTGTGTGAGGGGAAGTTAGAAGATATGGGGTCAAATAAAAGAATGAAAGATATAGTTCATGTGCACAAAGAACACACATTCTAATAGAAATCTGACATGTATATAAATAATCACAGACCATATCATCAAGGTAAAATTTGACCAAAGAGCTATGGTACATGAAAGAAGGAGAGCATTCAGGAATGCTCACAATGGAGTTTAAATTTCATGATAGTTAGGATTTTTTAAAAATGGAAATGGAGGGGCGCCTGGGTGGCTCAGTCGGTTAAGTGTCCGACTTCGCTCAGGTCATGATCTCGCGGTCCGTGAGTTCGAGCCCCGCGTCGGGCTCTGTGCTGATGGCTTGGAGCCTGGAGCCTGTTTCAGATTCTGTGTCTCTCTCTCTCTCTGCCCCTCCCCCATTCATGCTCTGTCTCTCTCTGTCTCAAAAATAAATAAAAACGTTAAAAAAAAAATAAAAAAAAAATAAAAATGGAAATGGAGAAGACTATGTTCCATAACTCTCTGTATTTATAATATATTTTCTCCTGCAAAGCATACATCCCTAGCTTGGAGACTGACTGGTTTTGCTCGAGTGATGATCTTACAATGGGATGTAGTCAGTTTGGGCTGTATCTTGAAGGACATAATTGAGCATCTGTAACCAGTTTTCATTTTTCTTCATTCTGTTTTTTTTCAACTGACCCAATAAGTTGTTTTATGTGAGTTTTTGTCATATGATATATCTTTTGCTGAATTTAGGTCCAACCTAGCAGACCATGTAAATGTATGTGTTTGTGGGGGAATTTTAGTGGAAGAAGTGAGCCTACTTTTCTCTTTCTTAACATCAGGCTATTTTGGGGAAGTTACTTGTTCTTCGTATCAGACCTTTTCTATTTCCTAAAATTCTTCATGTTCCCCTCCCCTGGAAATTTCAAATCCAAGACTGGAGTCACGTACTTAATCGGCTTGACTCTAGCTGTATTTGAAATTATGTGAACACCAGTGGTGTCACGAGCTGTCACATATATTTAGCTATGGTTCAGCTGCCTAGGGAGTAAATATTTTCATTCAGGGGCTTCTGGTACTAAGCAGCCATTCACTTATTTATTGATTTAACACAAGCATACATTTTAGCATACCTTGAAACAGGTAGTGTTCTAGGTCCTGAAGATGTAACAGTGAATTTAAAAACCAAAGTCCTTCTTCTCATGGAGATTAAATTCTAATGGTAGCTCTGATTAGCTTGAAAATAAACTAGCTATCAAATTCTGCTCAAATGTCATTTTCTCAAGAGAGACTTCTCAGACATTTTTTAGATTCTGTTCCCATATTACTCTGTTAGCTCTACTGTTTTTTTCTCCCTCATAGCGATGATTTGCTCTTCCCTTTGTCTGTCTATCCTTATTTCTCTTCTCCCTGGTCCCCTCAATAAGCTGTGAACTAGAGGGCAAAGACCAATATCTCACCATCTTTGTATTAAAAGAAAATATATTCAATAGATCTTTATAAGTGAATGAATGAATGCAGTTAATATTTGGTAATCACTGTTTGTGAAAACATTAGGGGCAACCTCACCAAAATGTCTCTCTCGATATGTCATGGAAATTCAGTGTGTATGGATTTCTAACCACATGAACCAAACTTGATATTCCATACACTCCATTCCATGGAGTTTGATGGTACATGTTTAATTAACAATCAGCAGTTTAAAAAAATGTCATATCTTGAACTTCTGGGCTATAAAACATGTGTCTTTTAAAATACCATTGTAGAGAAATGTAGGGAATGGCTCCAAATGTTTTGGAAGATCAGCTCACTAAGCTGAGAATTTCCAGAACTTGATGTTAATATGTATTAGCTAACTCTGGTCATGCAACATCATACTTCTCTTTTATTCTACTTTGATACCGTATTCTGCAGAAATGTATACAAGGAAGCTGCTTCCCAGAAATGACATTAAAATTGAGTTGTGGGGTGCCTGGGTGGCTTAGTCTGTTGAGCATCTGACTCTTGATTTTGGCTCAGATCATGATCCCACGGTTGTGGGATCAAGCCCCCTGTCAGAAGCGTGGAGACTGCTTAAGATTTTCTCTTTCTCTCTGCCCCTTTTCCCCATTCACATGTACACGCTCTCTCAAATAAAACATACCAAAAAAAAGTGAGTTGTAAAGAAAACTGGTAGTTGAACAATCTACTTCACTTTCACCATGTCTAATATATTGGGGGAAAATAACTATTAGAACTTTAGCAACAACCTACAAGACCAGTACTGGCCTCACTTAGAGTCAGCTGTACCCAAGTTCACTGTGTCAAGGCTGTAGTCAGTCTAGGGAAAACTGATTTGACTGCTGAAGATACATGAAAAGTGAACACATTTTGCTTCCATGTTGTATATATATATAGGGCTTCCTTAGAAAGTGGAAAGTATTACCAAAGATGTCATTTGGTGACTTATACAATACTGGAGACTTTAGAAAATTCTCTTACATCTTACCTCATTTAATCTCTACGACTCTCTAAAAGGTATTTTATTGACATTTTGCAAGTTGGAAAATGATGCATCAATAAGTTGTGTGATATACTTAAGTTCACATGCACCTAGTAAGTGGCAGTACCAGAGTGAAAGTCCAAAGTTCCAAGGTTGCCTCAGCGAGGTCATTTAATATAAAGGGAGGCATTTTAGAGGCCATAGTAAATACCAAATCAGTTCTGACAGTATACTATGCTGATAAACATGCTGGTTGAGACTGTAACTTTTTGGTGTGGAGGTGATTTTCTTCTATGAAACTACCAGCAAGTGGGGCGAAGAAAGGTAGACTGCTTTAAGGAAATAGTTAAGGGGAGGGGATTAAAGAGAAAAGAGGAAGCAAGAAAGAATTTCCTATTCTTTGAGCAATGTAAGCTTCTCATTAACTTTTTAGTTAATGAGTGCTGGCATGGTGCAGAAAAATATTTCAGCAACGAATCTTAATACTATTTAATATTCATGGGGATATTGCAATCCACTCCATTTCTCATTACCATTTCAAGGGTTTTAAAATAAACATTTGTTGTAATTAATATACAATTATTATACTGCTATTGTTCAGTTATAAGTCCAGAATCCAAATCAGGGTGAATTCTAAGATATTTCAAAGAAAAATTTTTAAAAGTAGGCTTCGTGCCCTACACTTGAATTCACAACCCTCAGATCAAGACCTGAAATGAGAGCAAGAGTTGCATGCTTAACACACTGAGCCACCCAGGTGCCTCTACTTCAAAGAAATTTGTATCCACATTTTACAATAATCATAATTTAATAACTTCTTTCTATTATCTCTAAAAATTATTAGAGCTAGACAAATGCTTACCATCAAAGTGCCTCAAGTTTCCTCATCTATAACATGAAGGAGTGAAAGAAATAATTCTGAAGTCTGGCTGACGATTAAAATAAAATTGGGAGCTTTTGGGGCACCTGGGTGGCTCAGTCGGTTAAGTGTCCGACTTCGGCTCAGGTCATGATCTCATGATCCATGAGTTCGAGCCCCACGTCGGGCTCTGTGCTGACAGCTCAGAGCCTGGAGCCCGTTTCAGATTCTGTGTCTCCCTCTCTCTCTGCCCCTCCCCTGTTCATGCTCTGTCTCTCTCTGTCTCAAAAATAAATGTTAAAAAAAATTTAATAAAAAAAATAATAAAATTGGGAGCTTTTGTTTTCAATAATTAAAAAAAAAAAAACTTTTAGGGGCGCCTGGGTGGCGCAGTCGGTTAAGCGTCCGACTTCAGCCAGGTCACGATCTCGCGGTCCGGGAGTTCGAGCCCCGCGTCGGGCTCTGGGCTGATGGCTCGGAGCCTGGAGCCTGTTTCCGATTCTGTGTCTCCCTCTCTCTCTGCCCCTGCCCCATTCATGCTCTGTCTCTCTCTGTCCCCAAAAATTAAAAAAAAAAAAAAAAAAAAAAAAAACTTTTATATAGTTTTATATTTACAGCAAACTTGACGATACAAGTCGAGAGGCCCCATATCCCCATACCCGTTTCCCCTTATTAACATCATATATTCGTATGGTGCATTTGTTATAATTAATGAACCAGTACTAACACATGATGATAAACTACACTCTATACTTTATTCAAGTTTTCTTACTTTATCTTATGTCCTTTTTCTGTTCCAGAGCCCCATCCAGGATACATCATGTTAAGTCATCATGTCTCTCCTTATGCTCCTCTCGGCTGTCATAGATTTTAGACTTTATCTTTCATGACCTTCATAGTGTTGAGAAATACTGGCCAGGTATTTTGTACAATGTCCCTCTACTGGAGGTTAGCTGATGCTTTTCTTCATAATTAGACTTGAACTCTGAGTTTGGGGGAGGAAGACTGGAGATTTCCTAAAATACACATTTTTGTACTTGTTTCTAATTTGGTGCTTCTGGAGTGGGAATCAAGAGTAAAATTTTTCAAAATCTCCTCAGGGTTCAATCATTGATTACATTGTCTCTTCTGGTAGGTGCTATTTGCTATGTCTAAAAACAATCTGACATGAGTTAAGGATTAAGGTTTGAGGATCTAATCTTCAATTCTCAAAAATCTTTAATTATTTATTTCTTTTTTATATTCTAGCCTTTTTTTTCTTCTGAAACTCTGTATGTATCATTGAGTTAATATATTCTCCAGGTCTCTTAACTTTTGCATGCACATGTATGTGTGTGTTTCTCTCCTTCATCCTGAAGGAATTTCTCAGAACAATCAAGATTTACTAATTCCTCTTCACAAATGTGAAGAATTTATTCCATAGAGTGAAGCTTCCACTTTCTTCATGTTCCAACTTTTCTTGAGATAGGTTTTTGTTTCACTATTTCAAAAGGAATTTTTTTTTTATTTTGACTTTTAATAGATTTATTCCTTCATTAAGTGTGTTTTAAAGCCTTTGTCATATAGCTTCATAAGATTAATTTTATTTACAGGGGCACCTGGGTGGCTCAGTTGGTTAAGCATCTGACTTTGGCCTAGGTCATGATCTCATGGTTCCTGAGTTTGAGCCCCAGGTGGGGCTGTGTGCTGACAGCTCAGAGCCTGGAGCCTGCTTCAGATTCTGTGTCTCCCTCTCTCTCTGTCCCTTCCCTGCTCATGCTCTGTCTCTGTCTTAAAAATAAATAAACATTAAAAAAGATCATTTACAAAGAATTCAGGCTTCGGGCCTATGGTTTTAGTTTGCTTTTCTTAACATTAGAGTTTTTTGTGTGTCTTTGGATTTTAGGATACATTTTATTTTAACTGGAGAGGACTTTTTTTCTTGCCTAGTTGTTTTCAGTACCTTTAATTGCCTTCACCTGGCACTCCTAAGCCACCAATCCAGAACCAAGTTTAGTAACAGCATTTTAAGGCTCCTGCTGTAGGTAAATATTGGGGATATCAAAAGTCCAGCCACTAAAGTCAGCTAGCAACTTGATTTGATTCCTAGTTTTGAGTTTTCAGACATCCATACAGCGACTGTTTTCTATGTAGCCAGGTTTCCAGCCTTTTTATTCAGACTTTGCTCACATGTGTGGGAGTCCTGGCCCACTCCTGGTTTCAAGGAGTAAATCTGGCTGATTATCCTCTTCCTGTACAGAGCAATGAATTAGTTACCAATTGCTGTATAACACAGTACCCCAAACTTAGTAGGCTAAAACAACACACATTTACCATCTCACCATTTTGTGGATAACGAGCCTGAGTATGGGTTGCCTGGGTCCTGTGACTAGGGGTTTCTCAAGGCTACATTCTAGGTGTTGGCCAGGCTGCCTTCTGACTGGGCAAGTATATACTTTAAAGCTCATTCAGTTGTTGGCAGAATTCAATTTTCAGCAGCTATATGACTGAAGACCACAACTCCTTGAGGACTTTTGGTTCAAAGCCACTCTCAGGTCCTAGAAGCTGCCCATATTTCTTTGCCATGAGGACTTCCTCAACATGGCTGCTCATTTCATCACGCCTGTAAGGAGAGTCTCTCTTTGTAGGGAGGGCCCAGCTCCTCTTTTAAGGGCTTTCACCTGATATTCTTAAAGTCACACCTACCCAGGATAATCTCCCTTTTGATTAACTCAACATCCCTGAGATTTGAGGTCCTAACATATGAAAATTCTCTTTACCTTTGTCATATTCTAATGGCTAGAAGCAAGACAAAGTCCTACACACACACAAATGGGAGGATATTATAGGAAGCAGGATGCCAGGAGGTGAGAATGATGGAGTTACCCTGGGGTCTGTCTGTTACAAGCACCTTTAGTCCAAAGACCACTAACTGTGTCCAGTTCCAGAAGTCCCAACCCTTGGCCCCAGCTTGGATCTCTGCTTTGCATTTCTGTCCTATTTCTAGTTCAAGAGGATGTTTACCTTGTTTCTTAATTCCTCTATGTCTAATTGGTATGTTTTTCCCTTCTGTATTATATCAGTCATCAATTTTTGTATGAAACAGAGGTTATGTGAAAGTATAAATTTAGAAAGCTATTTTACTCTATCCATGTTTTGTAAAAATTTCTACTTGATCAGGGTTAGAACAGGTTTCTGAAGCTCTAGATGTGTTTTAATGGTAAGGAAGTATTTAACCAAATTTTTTTGGGAAGAAGGTCTGGTAGACAGGATTATTTATGGTATGAAAGGATAAGTAATTGGTAAATAAAACTAGGCTCATCTAGCCATCACATTAAAAAAAACTAAAGTAGTTTGTGTCTGTTTTACAGTAAGAACCTCAACTTCTAATGATACCCTGGAAAGACCCATGCAATCTTGATATCCTCACATTATAGAAATATGCTGTCGCTGAAGTAGTTTTTTTCTACCTGGACTGCCCTTTTTATGGGATGTTCCTTCAGACAGTTTATTTTACAACATAGTTTTTTGCTACACAAAAGTAAGGGATACAATGAATGAAAAACAAGGCAAGAGTAGAGATACTCGAAACAGGATTCCAAATATAAAGTAAAATACACACAGGTAACATGGTAAGTCTGAACACTAGGGCCAAAGTCCTTGGTTTTATTGTTTTTCATTGACATAGAAATCTACTTTCTCTATAGACCTTGGGACGGTCAGGCTTAGCGTTGACACTTATACACAAGCATATGCCTAACAGTTTTATTTGGGAGCCAAAGTCTGAGAAAGTGACTATTGAAGCACTATAATCTCAAGAGAACCACATGAAATGAGTCACGAATAATTGCTTATACCAATCTGCCAAGGCAAGTCCCTTATATCTTTTCTGAAAACAATACAGCTAGTTTTTTATGTTAAGAGGCAGAGGATATAATCCTAAAAAAATAATAATGGATTCTGGGGGTATTTAAGCTTCCTAATAAATGCAAGTTGATTCTGCAGGTTAATTCATGTTTACTTTGGGAAGCACACAGACCATGATACCAGGATGATGGAATATAGGTTAGGAAATTTTGATATTTTAGAATTATGTATGATGGATCTGAGAGCTGCTATAGACAAGTGATAATAAAAAGATATGAATGAAGATTAGCATCTATAAAAGTATAAAGCGGATATGGTAAACATGACCACATTCACCCAGTTCTGGAATATTAGAACTGGTTGGTATTGCATGGAGCTTGCAATGTAGTTAGGTCAAATAAATTACGTGCTATAATTGCAATATATTATAAAACTCTTTAGTTCCGGGAGGCATTACAGCCTAAATATAGAAAGGCTGTCATAAGTAACACCTGCAAAATGGGTGGGAAAGGAAGCTGTTGTGGACACAGCCTTACCTTTGATGTCATGCAGCACCACCTTTCTCTCCTTTAAAATCTTGGCTGCATCACTGAAACTCAATATAGGGCTATATAAGAATCCAGTATGGCAAAGTTTCCAGTTCTGAAAGGCCAAAGGCCAAAAAATTTGCTACATCCATAAGTTTTCTACAACTAACTCTGAACAGGGTTCATCATGAAGTTTTGGAAATTAATTTACAAGATTTAGCTTACAGGGTACTAGATTAGATAGCAAAGTTTCATTGATGCCATTTTCTAAGCATGCAAATAAATATTGCTTTAGAAGGACATATAGAATAAGCTAATGATGTCTACTATCATGTAATCAAAATTATTAAAAGTATAAGCTTTTTGGCTTGCCTTTTATATGAGATAGTCTTTTAGACAATTAAAAAAAATATTTTGATGAGAATCTGGAAGTTGTCAGGTGATCTAGACATCTCCGTGATTTCTACAGTTCCAGAAATCCCTCTTTGTTGCTCTGAGCCTTCCTCTGTTACAATTTGAGCCATAGGTTAAAATATTCTAACATAGTCTATAATGCATAATAAAATCAAATTATGATGAAAATGAAAAAAATATTTTGCACACATTAAAATTATGGAAAATGGAAGAAATTAATTTGCACATACAAAAACATGGAGTATGGCACATAAGTATAGAGCGTTTAATTGAAACTGAAAGCCGGGTGTTTGGAAGGTAATAAGAGATGGACAAAAAGGAAAAAGTGAAGAAGTGATGGTGTGCCTGTTTTTATCTTACGGGCTTTGTGCATGATCTTCATTCTCTGTGCTCTCAGGTTTAGTGTTCCTATAAATACAGCAAGTCAGAGTCCACAGGAAACAGGAATTAAAATAATGGCAATAATTTTAAATTGGATATATGGAAAATTACATCCCTCTTATCACAAAGCATCTTTGTACTGTGCTTGCTTATTGAGCAGTTGTTCTGGGGTAAAAGAGGAGACACAGCACAGGGACATAATCCACACACAATCTAGTAATGCATTTTCTTTCCAAAAGTCTGGCAAAATTCTCACCTGATGTTCAGCTTATATGCTTTTATTAAGCAAAGGAATGTGACACAAATTTTAGAAAGTTTTTCATAAATAAAAGTTATAGTTGTTGCTTAATTTCTAAAGAGTTTTTTTTTTTTTTACCAAGAGTTTACATGTGTAAGATCAAAACAAAGGCTTGCAATTGCTTGAACAATAGCTTGAAGCTTGACACTTGAGGGAACAGAGCTTTTAAAGTAATGCTTAAGTTCTCTTAATCAGATCATTATCTGTTATGTCTAATGTTTATTATTTTTAGGTTCCTAAAATGCAAGTTAAATAAAAAGCAAATATAGAGGACGGTAATCTCCTTAGGCCAGGTACAAAGACTGAGAACATATTTCTAGTGTTTTTCACAAAATTTCAAATTTCTAGTCTGCAAAGAAAACAAGTGCATTTTTTTTTTTGAAATCGGCATTTGAAAAGTCTACATCAGTGAACATTCTTTAGAATATGGACTTTAAATCCTGGACTTATTAAATACAGGAACATTAATAAAATGAGAACAATTATGTTTATTAGCGTTTTTCCCCATTTATCATTAAGTAATAACATACAAAATACAACAATTTCCGGTTACTTATCTAAGTGCAGAGTGTCCCAACCTATTTCTGAAATTCGGTTCGGAGGAAGGAAAGAATGTCCTGACATGGCATTTTTTTTTATTTTCAGTGTTTAAACGTGTAACGCTTGTGCGCAGTGGCAGCGTTTTAGCTTCTGGAGTTTATGCCCAACATGATTTTTGCTTTTCTGAAAGCAGTAACATAAACAACTCTGCTCACGTCGTATATGTATTTATTGAGTACAATGCCAAACAGGCTTAGAGAAAAATCGAACAACACTGTTAGGTTTTCCTGATTCCCAGGAAGCTCACAATCTACCATCAGACTCTTAAAGGTGCTTGGCCTTTCGGGTCTGAGACACCGCAGGAAGGCTGCTCCAGTAGGCCTGGGTACGCAAAGTTGCTTCCTGGCCGGAACGCCAACTTGGCAAATATCTGCTCCTGGCAAACACAGATTAGTAAGGATAAAGTCTTCACAGACTCAACCAAGCAAAGCATAAATGGCCCTTTCAGCTCGAGCCTGCAAGGAGGGATGTTACTGAGCCCAGAACCCAAATTACTTTTTCCGGGCTCCCCAAACTTCAGTGTTTGTTTTAACGCTTTCGGATTCACGAGGCAGGTGTCTAACTCTCCTCCCTCGATTTCTTTCCCTTATCCCCTCTACCTCCTTGCCCAAATTCAACTTTTTAATGGGTGCAGAAGCGCAGTGAGCTAGGAGGATAGGAAGGTGAGAGAAGTGGCGCTATCACCACGTAGATTCGTGCTGAGCTAGCGTGATGGGGGGAAGAAAAAGGCGGGCACCGAGAGCAGAGGGGTGGTGGCAGAAAGGGCACAAGGCACGCCTTGCAGGGGGAACAGGAGGCGGGGCCACGTGCCAGTCCCAGGGTTCCCAGCTCGAGCGCGAGCGGAGGGTTCCCGAGCGTTCCAGCTTGCCAGCCGACCGCCACTCCGCAGGCGAGCATCCCTATCCCAGGACCTGCCCCTCGCCCAGCCCGCGAGCGCGTGGCAAGAAGGCGCGTCCGCATCCATGCCCCAGCCCGGGGAGCACAAGGCGTTCGCAGACCCAGGCGTGTGACGAGAGGCTGAGCGCGTGGCACCCAAGTCGTGCCCCGCTGAGCCAGACGCGGGAGGAGAGGGGCGCGCTCCAGCTCTTCCAGCAGTGCGCTGGGCGGGGCGCGGCTGGGTGGGTTGGGGGGGGGGCGGCCACCCGCGGGGAGCAGCGGAGGAGCAGGCGCGCTGCGGCCCCGAGGGAGGGCACCGTTAAAGCTTTGCCATCAATTGTGAGCCCAGTGAGTCCGTCCTAAGCTAACACACTAACGCTACAGCCTCCCTCACGCCCCCAAACCACCGAAGGCGGCGACACCTGATCTAGCGCACAAACACGGGTCCCTTCTGTCCCCGGATACAATTACGCGGCAGACACACTCAAACTCACGCGCAGCAGCCAAGAGCCGAGGTAAGTAGAGTGAGCACGCCGTTCCAGCCGGCGGAAGGGGGGCGGGCTAGGAGGAGGAGATGGGCGTCGTTTGCTCCCAGAGGTGAGTGCTGAGCGAATGGCTACGGTCCAGGGTGGGGGGGGGAGGGTGGAGGGTAGGGATTGGAAAGTGCAGATGGGGTTGGGCTGAACAAGATAGGGAATGGGGGAGTGGGGTTGGGGGGTAGGGAGAAAGGTCAAGGTTGTGGGGCTGTGAAAGAGATTGTTCCCAGCTACCCTCGAAAGCTCCCCTAGTCTTTTCCTCTCCCATATGGCACCGGTTTGAGGGTCTTTTCGAATTCGTGTGTGAACTCGGAGAGAGGAGGAAATAACTCGGCGCGGATCTGTTCGAGGACCTTGCACTTGACCCTGGAGGGATGGGCATCGGGGAGTCCCAAGGCCCGAGTCGCTGAGGGCAGCGATGGGGTCCAGGAGGTTTCGGACCTCTCCCAACAGTCTTCTACTTTGTCCTCTCCCTAAAGGGGAACTGGATGTGTTGGGGGTGGGGAGTGTCTCGGAGCTGCGCGCGCGCGCGGACACAAGCTCACACGCTCACTCACACTCTCTTTGGACCTTTGAGCTTCTGCGGGATCTCGCGCGACCCCCTAGGAAAGTACAGTGGTGGCAGGGTCGCGCGCGGTTTCCCGCGCGGTTGGGGAAACCGTGCGGCGTGCCCTCGCAGTAGAGAAGCCTGTGCAGGCTGCTAAGGTTAGAGAGGAGTTGAGAGGAGGACGCGCTGCAGGAAGTAGGGCGCCTTCCTCGGGCTGGAGGAGCGGCGAGGGGGCCTGGGATGCGTGATTTGGGTTTGTACGAGGCAAACCGCATCGGCAGGCGCAAATATGTGCAGTGCGACGGGGCAAAAGGACAGGCAGAGGTGGCGAAGGACGTACCCAATCTGTATGTGTAAATTTACTGGTTTAATTTTAGGTGTATAAAGTTGTGTACGGTGAATGTACTACTCTGCAGCACTTCCTTGGGGAGAGAACCGCGTCTGTACATGTACCGCTGGTTCCCATCACCTTAAAGCATACCAGGGCACGGGGGAGGGAGATGGGGGAGAACGGGATGTCCCGAAGACTGACTCTTCCGAAGTCTAGGTCTTGTTAACTAGCCTTTCTTAAGGAGAGGGAGAATCAGAAGAGGACGGTGGTGGGCGGCGTTCTCAGCCAGGAGTGACCCCGTGTCACCTCTGTATGAGTCAGTGTTAGTAATAGGGACAGCCTTTTATTTCAGGTGGGTTCCACCTAGAAAAGATCAAACAACAAACAAACAAACAAACAACACTACACCAAAAAGCCTCAGCCCCCTCAGGCTGTCACCTTGTATGATGAATTTTTGCGTGAAGGTGTGGCTGTTTGGCTATATGCCAAACTTTACTTTTTCTGGTAATTTCATGTTCCAAAAAAGGTCTCCACTCAGAATTGCTGTGCTTTATATCTTTGGTGGAGGGGAGGGGGGGAAATGACTGCCATTAGTAGGAAGGATAGAAAGTCCTTTTAAACTGGTTTTCTAATTATATTAGGATTAATCACACTTTGTTCTCTGGAGATTTTTAAATTAATTGAAGAGTCATGCACCTCAATGGATAAAGGAATCCAGAACTTTGTTCACTGAGTAAAATCATAAGTCAGCATTTTTTTTTTTCCAGTCCCAAAGTGGATTTAGTTTTCTCCTATCTCCTGATGGATAGTTTAAGGTTTTGCTTTAGGAATGGAATTCTGTTCAGCAACTATTCTAGATAATTCCAGTGAGAAATAAATACTCTAGTATTGTTTGATTTGCCTGCCACCCGCAAAATAAAATTGACATCTAGCGTTGTGTGATTTATTGCTATAGGATTGTTTAAAAACTACAGTGAAGTGTATTGCCTTGACATTTGGTAAAAGCTTAATAGTGTATAAGTACCTGGGCATAACTTAGTAGAAACAATACTTCTGACTTGATCTGGCTAATACTACTGAAGACATTTAAACTCTTCTTAAATCTACACTTCCCAGAGCTTTATGCTTGTTATGTTAATACTTGGTGCATTTATTAGGATAAGTAAACCAGTGGAGTAAAGAAAGATATTTACAACAAAATTTATTTTTTTGTAAAATCTATTGTTTGTGTAAAGAGTTTGACAGTTAACATTTAATTTGAATTACTTAAAACATTTCAAGGTACCTTATCAGCTTAATTACCACTTAAATAGTGGTAACAAAGGAAGAAAACAACCATATTCCCAATTCTCAAACTCCTTTTCAAAGTTATTTATTTATCAAATAATATTGATTTGATGTTGCTTAATTCACACTAGATTTTCAGAATATACCAGGAGAATAAGAACTTTTTATTGCTTTTGTAATATATAATAATACTTAATTTATTGATATTGTTACCATCTGGGATGTTGCTTATTTAGATAAGCGCATTTTCTCCATAGCTGACCTCTCACGTGATTAATTACTGAAACTTAAAAATTAAACTATTAAAACAAAAAAATAATTTCTAAATCTTACACTCAGTTGCTTCCTTGGATTTAAGTTAATTTTTCTGTTGGGTTGTCTTTATGAGCATGAATTCATAAAGAATTGAATAGTGCTATTCGTTGAGGTGTATAGAGCTGTTTTTGTTTATAGTAAATGGTCTTAGTCTGCCCAGTTGAAAAACTAGATTGAAGACAGAAGTACTATTCTTCCTTTTATGGTTTTTCTGGGTCCTCTTTCTGTTATCAGCTATCAACTTTCTACTGTCAGGCTGTGAGCGAGTCTTGCTGCTATATTATCTGTTGTCTTTTTTTCTGTGAAATGATGTGGGCTATTGCCTGAGTATAAAGCCTGTGGACTTTGTGACAGATACTTGCTGTTCTCATGCTTTATTTCTGGGCTCAATCACAAGCTATATGGTGCGGTTCCTAAAAGGATGACTTCTACATAAATGGTTTTAATGTTGTTTTATAGAATATTTTGTGTGTGAGATCTTAAGAAGAAGAGTGACTTAATTTCAGACAGTTCAGTCTTGTGAAAAATCTTCGCTTTTCTGAGAAATTGAAGTAGCCCTTAAAAAAGTCGGTTGAATATCTGACTCTTGGATTTGGCTCAGGTCATGATATCACGGTTTGTGGGATTGAGCCCCGCCTCAGGTTGTACACTGGCAATGCAGAGCCTACTTGGGATTTTCTCTCTCTGCCCTTCCCTCTTTCTCTGTCAAAATAAATAAATAAACTTTAAAAAAAAGTTTACTGTACGCTAGGCCCAGAGTGTCTTTGTTTGAGAATATGAATACAGTGATAGTTTCCATACCACTTCCTGCCACTGAAACCAGCTAGCCATATATAATATCGTTAATATTTTCCTATTCTGGAAGCCACGAGTAAGAAGTGTGGTTTGATAATCTTGTTAACCATACTTGAAGGTAGGTCAATCATTTCAATGTTATTTTGCATACCTACCTATGGAGGAACTAATCAAATTAGTTTGAATAGATTAGTTTAATTTAGTCTTGAAAACAGTAGCAATCAATATCTTCCCAATATAAAGCATTTCACAAACATTCATTCTTCTGTTCAACAAATATTTATTAAAACCACACTGTGCTCTTGTGCTCTGGGGATATACAAACACATAAGAGCCTGGAAGGGCTCTGGGTGTAAGAGGGTTAGTTAGATAGAAAACAAACTAGTTTCAGTACGTGCAAAATAGTGCCATAAGGTCTATGAGTGCTGTGATGAGGATATGCAGAGTGCCCTGAACAGGTATTGGAAGTGATCGGAAGACTAGAAAGGCTTCATAGAGAAGGTGACATAAAAGGCAGGGGAAAGGTCATGAGGGGCTGTTTGCCATCATAAGGAATATGGACCATTTTCTGTTCAAGTCTGTTTCAAACAAAGGAGTGATTTGATGAAAAGACAGCTCTCACAGCCATCTAGAAGGGTGGATCTGAGGAATATGAGATAAGAACAGCAGTTTAGAAGGTACTGGAGTGATCTTGTTGAGGACCTTATACCATAGTGGTAGCAGTGAGATGAAGAAAAGTGTTTGATCACATAGATGTTAAGGTAGGAGAATCTAGGATTAGGTGAGCAATTAGGTGAGCGATTACATGATGGGTGACATAGGAGGATGGAATAGGGACTTTAAAAGGTTGGAGGGGCAAAGATGATAGAGTTCAGTTTTGGACATGAAGAATATGAACTACCTATAGAAAATCTAGTTCTGGGCAGAGATGTCTTGGCTGGATAGATAGGTAGATAAATGGATAGATGGAAGGATGGATGGATAGGTAGGTAGATAAATGGATGGATGAATGCACTGATTTAACAGTTTTCAGTATATGGGTGGTTGTACGAAAAAAAAAAAAAAAAAAAGGAGTCGATAGGTCTTCCAGGGCAGGTACAAAGACTAAGACGGAGATAGAGACCTAGGGAGATCTTAAAGTTTAACAGTTGGGTGAGAATCAGGGAGCCAGAAAAAATGAGAGGTACAGAGTGGAAGGCAGGAGGACAATTAGGGGAGAACAGCTTTTTAGGAGCTGAAGAAATAAGTTCAAGAAGTAAGATCAGGTACTTAAATGGGGGTATCAGACAGTCCTGGTTCTGCCCCTGACTAACTCTGTGACCTTAAACTTAGAATTTAGTTCTCACCTACAAAAAGAGAACCAAAGTGCCTACACCATATGTCTACTGTGAGGATCAAATGAGATGAAGTCTAGCAAGCTCCGTGCCTAGAAGCTTACTGGTTTGTGTTCAATAAATGGCTAGCTGTTTTTATGAAGAGCTGAACTTGGATTTGGTGATAGTTTGTAGGGACTATTGCTTTCAGCAGTACTTGCTCTCAGGGTTTCAGGAGGGTGATTGAAGGTATATTTCGGATGAAAACTTGATCAGATTTACAGCCTTTGGGGAGGAAGCCAGTAGAATAGGGGTAATTGGAAATTTTGAAGGGAGCAGAAAGAGCAGTTTGAAAGCATTGCCTAAGGAGAGGGTGGGAATTGCATCAAGAGCTCTGGGAAAGCCCCTGGGATCCTCTGGACAAGCCACGCCTTTACCAGCCTGAGGGTCTTGTGCCACACAGGTTTGTTTGGTTTGTTGTTGTTGTTGTTGTTGTTTTATTTATTTTAAGAGACAGAGCAGAGGAGGGGCAGAGAAAGAGAGGGAGAGAGAGAATCCCAGGCAGGCTCCATGCTGTCAGAGCAGAGCCCGATGTGGGGCTTGAACTCACAAACTGTGAGATCATGACCTGAGCCGAAACCAAGAGTCAGACGCTTAACCATCTGAGCCACCCAGGCACCCCGCACACAGGTTGTTTTTTAAAAGCCTCTAGGGGCGCCTGGGTGGCGCAGTCGGTTAAGCGTCCGACTTCAGCCAGGTCACGATCTCGCGGTCCGTGAGTTCGAGCCCCGCGTCGGGCTCTGGGCTGATGGCTCAGAGCCTGGAGCCTGTTTCCGATTCTGTGTCTCCCTCTCTCTCTGCCCCTCCCCCGTTCATGCTCTGTCTCTCTCTGTCCCAAAAATAAAAAAAAAAAAAAAAAAAAAAAAAAGTTGAAAAAAAAAAAAATAAATAAAAAAAATAAATAAAAGCCTCTAGTAATCAAATCATAGACATTTTAAATGTTTTGTTAAACTATTTTTGGTACCATAAGTGAGTTCTAGTTTCTTAGATAATCTAATAAGGATATGGATTATCCATTTTGAAAGAGTCTGAACAAAAACAACAAAAAAGACAAGTGATATTAAAACTGAACAAAATATTTAATATTTGATGATTCAGAAAGCACTTCTATATCTTATGGAATCTGAAAAGGCAACACTATGGGAAGCAGTTATTAAACTTGTATAATGGACTGATGCATTATTTTTTTAAAAAATTAGATCTACTGTAATCATATTTAAAAATACCTACTTTTTTTCTTTAGGATTTTCTCTATTTGGATGAAGTAATGCTTTATATTAGTGATAAATATCTAAAATTAGATTTCTACTTTAATATGTGTGTACAATTTCTACCCTGTAATTAGTGGACATTTTGAGGAAATGTTTTCATGTATAAACTGGTTTGGGAACCAATCAACAATTGAACATAATGCATATTATTTACTAATTGGTTGTAAGGTATATTGGTAATAATTGGTTATAAGTAATACTGATTTTTCTTTTTTAGTTCAAATTAGTATATATGTTTCAATACTTACGGTTTCTCATTTGTCATTTGTTTATATGCCATTTAGAGTACACATAGTTTTTCAAATTTCTAATAAGTGTTTTTGAGTGAAATGAAATTAGATGATCAGCATGTTTTAATTTTTTATCCTTATCCTTATCCTTATCCTTATCCTTATCCTTATCCTTATCCTTATCCTTATCCTTTTCCTTATCCTTATCCTTACTCTTATTCTTATTTTTTTTGAGAGGGGAAGAGGGCAGAGATAGAGAGAGAATCCTAAGCAGGCTCCACACGTGGAGACCCATGCAGGACTCCATCTCATCACTGTGAGATCATGACCTGAGCTGAAATCAAAAGTCTGACACTCAATCCACTAAGCTCCCAAGGCGCCCATAAAGTCAATATTTTTAAGGTGACTCATTATGTGTGTAGTTTTCATGTGTTTTATGTGTGCAGTTTTTAATCTCTGATGATGTTCTTTACTTGAAATTCTCTAGTCACACTTTTTTTTTTTTTTTTTTTTTTTACCAGGATCTCTGTATTTTGGAGTTGAATTTTGGTGCTTTTTGTTCACTGCACTAACTTCCTCACAGTGTATAATCTCGTTCTTGCAAAGCATAGTAGTCTGTGTAGTCCCATGTTGTGTATTCACCAACTCAGTTTTAGACTATGTACTGCCCTGCTCAACACTGCCTTAAGATATGACAGATGCCAAGTTGAAATTGATTTGGACATGTGTGCCATGCTTAGGTCAGCATTTCCGAGTGCAGAGCCAGAGAAAAATGGAACCTTTGGATTTATGAATGGTGGGTATCTAGGACAGCATAGGTCAGTTCGTACTCTTTGGCTAGAAATTTGTATAAGTATTAAAACATTTGGAAAGTATGTGTAATTAGGAACATTTCAGAGATACTGTGTGTTTTGCTCTTAGCCTTGTGCTATTTATTTGTATTGTTAATAATCAAAATAATCACTATATTTATTATATTTGCCTTGACTTGAGTTAGATAATAGAAATACATCTGTAGGTATTCCAGTTTACTGACAATTTTACATTATAACTGATTTGGTAAATGTTTGCTTGATTTTGGAATATTATTCATACAAAATATGTGTAAAATTATTGTGCACTTTTCAGTCTGTTTTTAAAAGAATTAATACTTGAAATATTTTCAAGATGCTGAGTCATATTTTTTTAGCTATTTCATTGGCTATAACTAATTTTAATAAATAATAACTGTAATAACCATAGGGCTGATTTTCCCCAAAGTGAGGTGTTTTAGTTTAATAATATGTCCTCATGAATTTTTAAAAACTTTTTTAATGTTTATTTATTTTTGAGAGAGAGGCAGGCGTGCAAGTGGGGGAGGGGCAGAGTGAGAGAGGGAGACACAGAACCTGAAGGTTCCAGGCTCTGAGCTGTCAGCACAGAGCCCTCTGAGGGGCTCAATCTCATGAGCTGTGAGATCGTGACCTGAGCTGAAGTGGGACGCTTAACCGATTGAGCCACCCAGGTGCCCCCTCATGAATTTTTTTTAATGTTTTCCTGTTTGTTTGTTTGTTTGTTTGTTTGTTTGTTTTTCTTAAGTTTATTTATTTTGAGAGAGACAGAGAGCGAGTGTGAGCGGGGACAGAGAGAGAGGTAGAGAATCCCAGGCAGGCTCTGGGCTGTCAGCAGTGTGGGGGCTCAATCCCATGAACCATGAGATCATGATCTGAGCCAAAACCAACAGTCGGCACTCGACTGATTAAGTCACCCAGGTGCCCCTGTCCTTGTGTATTTTTAAATTATTTTTTAAAAAGGAAGTAGAATCCAGTGTATTTTTTGTATGTTCCTGAAAAGTTGTGTAAAAATCCAATTTTTATAAACGGACTCATATTTATAGAATTTAAAATAAAGGTGATGGGTATACAGATGTTTGTTAGTCTTTATACTTTTCTGTATGTTTGAAATATTTTACAGTAAAAAATGTGGACAAACGTGGACACTAAGCACATCAGTGTACCCAGAGACTTTGTTATTTAAAGCAAAATTTTATTTTCCATAAAAAGAATCCTATTTTGATTAATCTGTTTTGCAAATTCAAATTCTCCTAATCTACTTAAGGAAACACACACCACCACCACTCTGCCACTAACGTAGGCATTCTTCTGTACCACATTTTTGAATGTAGTCATAGCCACCAGAATTTCTTAAATTTCTAAATTAAGATAAAGGCTTAATGTAATCCTCATCATAAAATCCCTTATTCTTTTTTTTTTTTTTTTCAAAGTTTATTTATTTATTTTGAGAGAGACTGAGACTGCAAAAGTCGGGGAGGGGCAGAGAGAGACCGAGAGTGTGAGAGAACCCCAAGCAGGCTCTGTGCTGCCAGCTCAGAGCCCGACATGGACTTGAACTCAGGAGACCTTGAGATCATGACTTGAGCTGAAACCAACAGTCCGATGCTTAGCTGACTGAGCCACCCAGGTGCCCCATTATTATCTCTCATTCTAAAGGGGAGGCATCAACAGAAGGATGTTTCCTTTTTTTTACACTAGCAGTGGAATGAATGATTCAGCAGTGTTGCCTTCCTGCTTTGAGAGATTGTTCTAAGACTGGGCAGTTAGTGCAGGACCTGCAGGCCCTTCCCTGTGGGTTCTCATACAGAAAGGCCCTTGTGCCTTACATAGCTTTTGCATTTGTGCTGTTGTGCCTGTTGTTCATTTGTACTCAACCAGCCAATCAGGAGAGCAGGGCTTAGAGGAAAACTAGTCAAACAGGTTTTCCCCGTCTATTTAAATGGGGGGAAAAGCAGTGAAATTTGTGGATAAGGTCAAGGGTGAAACTATTTTAAGGAGTATTAATGCTAATCACTGACTCTTATTTTCTCCTGAGTTTTGAAAATACTTTGGGGGCGTATGTGAGAATATATCTTAATGGAGCTAGAGTGAGCGTAAGGGAAACAGAAAGAAGTAAATAAGAAATAGGGAATTAGAACAAGGTAGAGAGAGGGAAAGGGAAAACAATAGTGGAGGGAAAAAAAACCCAAGAGGAAGAGGACAAGTGTTTCCATGTCCTATCTTGCCTTTGTGTAAGCTTTGATCTGAGAATGAGTTTAATTAAAACAAGCAAACACCTGCAGTCTTCAATATCCAAAATAGGGAACATTCTACTGGGTCAGGGCTGAGGCTTGGTAGGAATATTCGTGGGAAAATGTTGTAGTTACTATCTCTTAACACTGACTTTATCTTGCAAGTACACAGTTCCTTGAACAATAGTAAAATGTTATATTCGTACAGCATTTTTGTAGTTTGCAAATCCCTTACTCATACACTCTATTGTTTTATCCTCATTCCTCTCCTGAGCATCCAGTAGATAGTCATGTTTTACAAACCATGATCTGGGCTTGCAGAACTCTTAAGTAACTGCTGGTGGTCACTAGGAAAGGCTGTGAGGATTTGGTGTTGGAACACATGCTTCTTTCCTAGAGCTGTGCCCTGGAACCACAGCTGACCACCTGATGAAATCTGGACCCTATTGAAATGACCTCTAAGTAAGTCTTTCTTTAGACCTCACCAGAGTCTTTTTACCCACCTACTGAGATTTTCTTCCCCTTTACCCTCTGGAATGGTGAGCTAGTCATGCTCATGGATTGGGGTTTTATTACGAATAAACGATTCACAGATTTGCAAGTCTAGTTCGGACTTCTTAGGTACTCTCTCTTTGTAGAGTCTCCAGGTCTGACACCCTCACTTGCCTGTCTTCAGGCATAGATTTTGGTGTTATTTTGGAGTCCAACCTCTCCTTTTCCCCTTATATCTAGCCTGGTCCCTAATTCCATCACTGTCTTCACAAAGATCTTTCACACATTGATACTTTCCATTCACTTTCTGCTGTCCCTGTCGCTTCCTGACCACATCAGTGCCTCCTTCTCACCATACCCTGGACCTTGTTTTCTCCACTCTCCCATTCCTCACTGGGTTGCATTTGCCTTCCACGAGTGCTGTTTGACTGTGCCATTCGTTTTCACATGAGAAATTCCAGCTTTCAGGGTTCTTACTGTCCAGCTGCATTCTGATCATCCTCCAACAGTTTTCCATTTATCAGGTTCCATTTATTCCTGGAGGTATAAATGGATATTCCTCCACCTGATTCTTCCGCTGTTGTTTCTCTCTGTACTTAGCAAAGTTTCATTCTTCACCATGTTGACCCTCAAGTTCCATCTCAGATAATGCTTCCCAGTCTCTTGTGCTTTTCTTTGGATTTCTTTTTTACCTGTGCTGATGATCCTTTAACACTTAATTAGATTAATTCTCCAAGGAGAGTATGAGCTCTTAGAAGGTGGGCTCTCATTCATAGTTGCCTCGTAATGCCTTGGACAAACATACTGATGACAGGATATTCAAATATAATTGAATGGCATCTTTAGTGACTCATAAGGCAGCAAAGAAGGTCCATTCTCCAATTTTCTATATGTATATTGTTGCTTTTGACCTTTTGTTCTTTCCCAACTGCATTATTCAAACTTGAAATGTTCCATTATTTTATTTTTAAATGAAATATTCTATTCTACAGAGACCACTGTATCACTTAGTCACAACAGACAAAATAAAGTCTGATCTGTTATAATCTGCTACCTCTATATTATAGGTCCTTTGAACTCTTTATTATAATATAATATTTATTATAGTTTAGTAGGTTTTTCTTTTTGAGTTTACCTGGGGCTTCTAATGGATGGAAGTACATTCACAGCCAGCTCTAGGTAAGGCTAATAAAAGGAAATAAGGACAGAGATAACTAAGTGTATTTAGTTTTTGTTTTGTGTTTATATTTGAATGTAAACACACCTGATATCATGAAACAGTAGGTGGAGAAAAAAAATGATTACACACATGAGAAAGATCTGACTTCAGAGTCATTTGAATGGCTCCCTTCCTCCCCACCCCCCAGATAAGACATTAGATACTAATTAATTCAAAGCACCAGTTCAGGCCAAGTTCTTTTTTCCCTCTTCTGTGGTTATTTCCTCCTTTGGCAATCAGCAGAATTCTCTGGTTTGAAACGTCTCCTTCCCTCTCTCTTTCTGGGTAGGGCAGTAGGAGAGGGAATAGGAATAAGAACATATTTTAAGGAATCTCTTCACTAAAAGAAAAAGAAAATAAGCAGGTTTGGTAATACTATTAATAAGAAATGATGCCTGACTCTGTTATTTGCCCGTTTTAATTTTTTTTTTAATTCTCCAGAGCTATGTTATTTTGATCAATTAGACTTTATCTGAGCATATGCTTTGGAATACTGTTTTTCTTCAAATTTTACAACTATGCAAAAATACACGGATACAGCCTCCTCTGGCTGTCCTGCTCCCTCCTTTTGCTATCTCCCTCTCTTTCTTTCTTCACCAGCCTGCCCTTCTGGAGGTAATGTCCCTGTCTTTGATGGGGAATTCAGAAGAGGGATCCTAGTGATTGGGTTACAAATTGTAGGGAGGAATATTGGAGCTGGGGCATAGGGTTCTGCCCATCACTAACATAGGAGGTGGTCATTTTGTTCAAATCACCCTGTATAGGGGTGCCTGGATGGCTCAGTTGGTTAAACATCCCACTTTGGCTCAGGTCATGATCTTGTGGCCCCATGTCAGGCTCTGTGCTGACAGCTGAGGGCCTGGAGGCTGCTTCAAATTCTGTGTCTCCCTCTCTCTCTGCCTCTTCCCTGCTCTCTCCCCTGCTCACTCTCTCTCTCTCTCTCTCTCTCTCCCTCCCTCCCTCAAAAATAAATACACAGTAAAAAATCTTAAATTTTTTTTAATTAAAAAAAAAAAAAATCACCCTGTATAGTAGTTATCTAGCCTCTGTATGGGTCCTAAGTGCTTTTTGCTTTCTCATCATTTTTTTTACCAGTAAAAATACTTCAGCTTACAAATTTGATACTGCTTAAATGCATTTCTATTCCTCCTCATACACTTCTGCCCAAAGGGTATGACATAGGACACGTTTTGAATCAGACACGCTGGAGAACTGTATGGTATCTGTAACATACACAAATTCATTCACCCATTCATTCAACAATCAGTCTATTATATGATAGAACTCTTCCACCTTAGAGCCAAAATACATGGTGTTTTTTTAAAAATCTAGTATAAAATTTAAAAGTTTTATGTAGAAAGGTTTAAAAAGGTCTTTATTAAGGCTTCTCAGAAACTGCTTTTGATTTGTATATCTCAGAATTTAAGAATAGGTTGATCGATTATCTGACATATGACAGTGGCAACTTTTGAGAGTCTTTGTATGGTACTGGTAAAGGGTCCTGGATTAGGACTCAAGAAACCTGAGTGCTAGTTCCAACTCAGCCAGTGAGTAACTACAAACTTAGCCAGGGGATGCTAGGCGACCGCCCCCTGGAGACCTTGTCCCTTTCTCTACAGATGAGAGGATTTGAACTTGGTTATCTTTAGTCTTTAAATTGGGACTTTGACATTTTTTAAAGTGAAAATGCATACATTAAGAATATTTGGTATCATTTCATAACAAATATATTAAGTACCAGTGTTTAAGTATATTTATATTATGTTTGCAAGCCTAATAACAATAGCAATGCTATACAAAAGACTTCTCTGGACTTGATTCATCATGCTGAATATCAGTTACCATTCTGGATGCTAAGAAGGCACAAAATTATGTTTTCACCTGTTAGTAAGAAAGCATCAGAGAAATAAGTTTTGTCTTTTTACAGAACCTACCAAAATCTTCCTCTTCTGGGGAATAATGTAATTTTGCTGTTTTATCTAATACCCTGTAATAACCTGCTCTTAGTGATTATGCTGGCATTTTATAGGACATCATTGGGAAAATTTATTGTTAGTTCATTCTTCTGGACTTCCAAGGAATTGAACAGGGAAATATCCAGAAGTTGTTTTTTGTTCTGATTTGGTTTTGGTTATATTTGTACAGGCATTTTTGGTTCTAAAACATGTTTAAGATATCACTTGGGAATTTATTCTGTGACTCTTAATCTTAATGTAGATAATGTTAAAATCTGCTTACACTATTGATAGTAGCAAAAGGATATTATTAATAAAGAAGAGAAACAATCTTGTGATATTTTGTGATCCTGGTACATTTCTGCAGCCTTAAGAATGTCTGTATAATGATGTGTTGAAAACCTGTTTCCCTGGGGGGGTGCCTGGCTGCCTCGATGGTAGAATACGTGACTCTTGATCTCCGGGCTTTGAGTTTGAGCCCCATGTTGGGTATAGAGATTACTTAAAAAAACGATAAAATATTTTTTAAAAACCTGTTTCCCCACACGTGAATAAACCTTGAGGTGGGAGAGGATGAAAATTTAATCTAGATTTCCTCCACATTCACTGTGGTGTTCTAAGAATTAAAATCCCAATGAAAGAGAGTTATAAAAATTCCTAACGAAACATTTTAAAACATTAATCAGGCATCAGTTTTCTTTTAAGAAACCATATACCTATAAGAACTTAAAGTCTTATGCAGTCTTATTTATGAAACTTTTCTCATTTGCTTAAAGATGAGATCAGAATAAAAACAAAGAATTTCCTTTTTGTTCACTGAATGTTGATCACATGATGCAGTTGCCTGGAGATAACTGGTACCGAGCTGGTCTTGAGGAGATGAAGAAAAAGAAACCCACACTTATTCCTGTATGATTTGTGTATTTGTATATCATACATACATATTTTTTTAAAACTGGTTACGTGATAAAGATCGAAAGTGTCTTTTTTAAAAAATATTTATTGATTTAGAAAGAGAGAGAGCATGAGCGTGTGAGCTGAGGAGGGACAGAAAGAGAATCCCAAGCAGGTTCTACGCTGTCAACATAGAGCTCAGCTCAACGTGGGGCTCAATCTCACAAACTTTGAGATCATGGCTTGGGCCGAAATCAAGAGTCAGACACTTAACTGACTGAGCCACCCAGGTGCCCCAAGATCGAAAGTCTCTTAATGCCACTGTTTTCTTTATTAGAAAAGAATTGCCTTTGTTAAAATTCCAGACTTTTATCTCTGTCAGTGATCCTTAAAATGGTGCCTGAACCAGCAGCATCAGCATCACCTGGGAATTTGTTGGAAATGCAAATTTGGGGCTCATCCCAGATCTATGGAATCAGAAACTGTGAGGACAGGGCCAATAGTCTTTGTTTTACTAGCTTTCCAGGTGGTTCTGATGGCATGCCAAGGTTGGAGAACCACTGATCTCTGATACTAAATATAATCAATTCAGGTTTTCTGATCATTTTAGGGACAAAAGAAAAACTAGGTTTAAATTTCAAAATGCTTTCCTGTTACTAATTCCCTGGTTAGTTTTTATAACCTAAACTTAAGCTATTGTGTTTTATTTACAAATTGCTAATTTATGCATATTCAAGTATTCATAGTGCATTTAAAACACACACACACTCTCTCTCTCTCTCTCTCTCTCTCTCTCTCTCTCTCTCCTCTGTTTATTAAAAACAACAAACAAAATGGGTTGGATTAGTTGTTTACTTTGGTGTATTTTGCTATGATTTTGTGTAAGGGCAGTCCAGTGGTTCTCAATATTATAATTACTTGGAGAGCATTAAATAAAAGCAAAAAAATAAATGCTAAGACCTATGAGGTCTTATCTCCAGAAATTCTGATTTAATTGATAATTTTAGGGGTAGTAGGCTTTCAGGCATCTCTAGCTTTTCCAAACATCCCAGGTGATTATAACGTATGGTCAGGGTTGAGAGACACTGGCATGTAGCCATATGTTCAAAGATTGTCTTACCTACCACGTAACGGTCACTTAAAAAATTGTATAGGTAAATTAGTTCCTTTCCTTATTGTAAGCAGATTGTCTTTTGTTTTCCAGTAGGTTACTGTATTGTTGACTGGTTGACCATGTTATTAATCAGGTTTTATTGCTCTTAATTCTAACTCTTGGCTTTACCCCAAATCCTTTCTTACCAAAGTACAGTCCATGTACCTGCGTCTTTGGATAGCACCAGAGAGCTTGTCAGAAGTAAACAATTTGGCACACTAGACATACTGAGTCAGAATTTGCATTCTAACAGTATCCCTGTAAAATTTGTCTTCACACTACAGATTCTTTGTAACATAAAGCTTAAGATTCATTTTCTCAATTTTTTTTTTCCTTAGCATCTGTTTGGTCTTAACTACTTTTATGAACCAACTCATACCAATGTCATTACACCTATTTTTAAAATTGTTTTTAAGTTTATTTATTTATTTTGAGAGAGACAGAGACAGCACGAGTTGAGGAGGGGCAGTGAGAGAGGGAGAGAGAGAGGTTCCACACTGCTAGCACAGAACCTGATTTGGGACTCAAACCCAGAAAGCCAAGAGTCAGACACTTAACCAACTGAGCCACCCACGACCTTTTAAACCTATTTTTACATCTATTTTTTTAGTAAGGTCTTTTAATTGTAAGAGATCTCCAGGACCGTCTAATTTCATAGTCTTAATTGGCAGATGAAGAAAATTAGGCACCAAGAAATTAAATGACTTGGCCCAAATTACAAAGGCTGCTGATTTGGGGATCTATAGACACATGCCATACCTATTCTTATTTTTTCTTGCATCATAGAGACTTCACTGTAGAGTCACCTAAAATGATGTTATTTTCATAGTATAAGCAACTGGAAATATGAGCTTCCCAAAAAGATAGTCTTAGGTTACCCAAGTATGACACACAGCCAAAACCCAACATGTTAAATACACGTTGACATTTGTTTAAATTATCTATCTAGTGTGACATTGATTAATACTTTACTAATACTTTAATATTTCAAGTTATCTTATTATAATTTGTGGGATTAAATGATCATGGGAAAGTTGAATATGTGGTATTAAACTGATGAAAATGAAAAGCTACTGCCGTGTTCTTATAAATTTCCAAAACTGTATTTGTGTGCCTGAGATATTATAGGTACTTTATAAAAGTATATTAAAAACATACACTTTGGGGTTGCTTGTTTGTTTATTCTGAGTTCCTCAAGATCCTGGGCTGGGCATTGTGACTTTTCTGAATACCCAGAACAAGTGAAATTTAACTCGGGTCTTTATATTTCAGATCCACATGCCCTTTGAATCACTTACGTATCTCTTAATGCACATAAGGATTGAGTAGTAGATCCTTGTCTCTCAATCCGGTGGTTGAACTGCATCAAAATCTCCAAATGCTTATTAGAAATGCAGATTTTGGGGGTTCTTTCTCCCCAGACTTCCTAACAGCCTGTGTGATGAAGAAACCATGGAATCTGCATTTTTATTTTAAAAAAAAAAATTTTTTTTTTCAACGTTTATTTATTTTTGGGACAGAGAGAGACAGAGCATGAACGGGCGAGGGGCAGAGAGAGAGGGAGACACAGAATCGGAAACAGGCTCCAGGCTCTGAGCCATCAGCCCAGAGCCCGACGCGGGGCTCGAACTCACGGACCGCGAGATCGTGACCTGGCTGAAGTTGGACGCTTAACCGACTGCGCCACCCAGGCGCCCCGGAATCTGCATTTTTAATAAGCACCACAGGTGATTGTTTAGGACAGGAATGTTGGAGAACCATTTCATGAGATTAAATATGTGTGTTTAAAATAATTTAATCACTGTTATCAAGCATTAATTTGACCCATATTATATCCAAGGTACTAAGTTGCAATGTCTGTTGGTATCCATATTATCCTATTTTTCTTTCCCTTTTTTTTTTTTTTTCTTGTTTTTATCTTACTTCCCCCCACCTGATGATCAGAGAAGGGCCCCAGGAGGGCCTGGGCCAGCTATCACTGATAAGGGAAGAGCATTGGGTTTCTCCTGACAGCTTCATCATCTGTACTAGATGTCTGAATAGATACTGGTAGTGTAGGCAAGTGTTAAGTGCGGCTAACTCGGAGTGCGGGACGACAACAAAGGACAAAAAAACATTCTTCATGACCTCTCCTGCGCGAGGAGGTTTTCGTGCGCTCCTTGGCACTAGTCTAAGTCCCAGGTGCAGGATTAAAAATTTTGAATGGTTTTACTACTGGTTTATTCCTTTCAGTATTTTGTGTGTATGAAGAAAGATCTGCCTGTGTGTTTCTTTTTACAAATTTATATTCATCTTGTTTTCTTTAAGGTGACATGAGAGTGTTAGGAATGTGGTGTGAATAATAGACTATTTTCTGTTGTGCCTTTTGATATTATTAGACACAAATAGTATCCAAAAAAGCAAAAATGTGTTAGAAATTTTGGCTAAAAGCTTTTGACAAGTAGCTTTGATTTGTTTTTTGTTTGTTTGTTTTGTATTTTTGAGAGAGAGTGCACAACAAGCAGGAGAGGAGCAGAGGGAGAGGGAGAGGGAGAGGGAGAGGGAGAGGGAGAGGGAGAGGGAGAGGGAGAGGGAGAGGGAGAATCCTAAGCAGGCACCATGCTGTCAGCTCAGAGCCCTATGTGGAGCTCAATCCCACAAAGTGAGATGATGACCTGAGAGGAAATCAAGAGTCAGGCACTTAACAGACTGAGCCACCTAGGTGCCCCTGGATTTATTTGTTTTTTTAATTTGTGAAATGGAGCCCAATTTCTTTCTTTGCATTTAGCATATTCCAGTTCAATTTTTGTAGTTAAATCGTGCACCTCCATACATATACGTAAGTATCTGTGATTTTTCTCAATGAGTAAAAAGCATTAATTTGGGAAAGTGGTAGTTTCGAAAATCTAAGTTATCTATCTTTATTAACGACTGACAGACAACCTGAGTGGTTCTGTTGGCAGTGTAGGGTTTTTGTTGTTGTTGTTGTTGTTGTTTTCTTTTCCTTTCCTTTCCTTTCCTTTCCTTTCCTCTTCTTTTCTTTTCTTCTCTTTTCTTTTCTCTTTTCCTTTCTTTTCTTCTCTATTTTCCTCTTTTCTTTTCTTTTCTTTTTTCTTTCTTTCTTTTTTTTTTTAACCCAGATTGCACCCTTACTTAATTAAAAATGCCTATTGCCAGATCAACAGTTTTTGTGAGGTGGGAAGGAATATTAACCAACAATGGGTGGCCTTAATTTTCTAAATTATCTCTCCTCACCCTCCCACACCCAGTCAAGGTGTTCCCATTTCATAGTGTGATTTTAGGGGACTCCTTCCTTTTAGTAGTTTACTTGCAAGAAGACAGTCCTAATTAATTTCAGAACTCAAGATATTGCCTGCATATGAAAGATGAATGCTTAAACCTGGGCTGTTGAATAACTCTATAGCAATAAAATGGAGCCATCCCCGAGTTAGCCCACAGTTACAGTTTTCTTCAGCTTTATTTTCTTCCTCCCTTCCTATGGTGGGATAAAAGTAGGTTAAAAATGGATATGAACCTCTGCAGTATGCTACATGTAGATCCTGCTCAAGTTCTTATCCTACTCAGTCTGACTATCCTTGTCTGTAAAATGGGAACAACACTTTTTCTTTAGTATGGTCTCTCAGTGTAAAATGAGATCATGCTCATAAAGCCTGTAATGCAGGGAAGGTACATAGTACAGTGGAGCTCTTTATAAGATATGCTATTTATTGATAGTTTTACATTAGGATATAAGTCACAAACCATAGAGGGACCAGCTCATTCCATTTTGTCCAGATAGAACACTGAAAGTTCCACATCCTGGAAATCTCAGTTCTGGGCAAAGCAGGATGGTTAGTCATCCTAGTATGGGAAACAGAGACTCAAAATAAAGTGCCTTTAAGACAGTAGTTTAGTTGTGTCACAGAGAATGGCCGTAATGAGCATAAGCAAGGAAAAGGGCTGGTATTCTGCTTCCACAGTGTGGATTCAAGTATCTTTGTTGTTGCACTATTCCTGGTTTATACTTCTGCCTACGTGGTCAGTCCAGGATGTTAATCATTACCCTGTGCTCATTCCTGCTAGCAGGAAGGTGAAAATTGAAACCTCTCAAGGCATAACTTAGAAACTGCACATATCACTTTTGCTTCTGTCCCATGCACATGTACCAGAACTTACTTATATGGCCCAAACTAGCTCCTAGAGAGGCTAGGAAATGTCTTAGGTCTTTCTGGCTGTGAGCCAAGTAGAAGTAGAGGATTCCATTACTAGAAAAGAAAACTATATGCCACAGCAGTCTCTTGTATGCCTATTATGGCATCCAACAAATTCCAGCTTCTTGTCACATTCTTTTGTTATTTAATATAATGGTCACTTGCAAATTGAATGTGTAAGAAGTTAACAAATAAGATGAAAAAGACCCCTAGACTTAAGTAAAAACTGAAATGGAACCTATACTTTGATACTTTCTTCCTCCAACTGCAATATTCATTATCCTAGAAACTTTCTCCATTATTGGGATGTGTAACTAATGTCAGTACCTCAGGCAAAAAGCTTTTGATTTAGAATTTTGTTTAGAAATAAGACAATTGATAAAATTACATTTCATTCATTTAAGATTAAAGAAAAAAAAAAAAATGGGACCATTAGTGGCTGTGCCTATGGTCCAACTACATAGTACCCTGGCTCAAAATCACAATTGCAGTCAATTCATTCAGTAACTATTTATTGAGCACTTACTGCATGGTTAACAATGGAAATAAAATAGTTACCTACTTTTACTAAAATTTCAACCTTTTTGGACCTTAAATTGTGCTAGAGGATACAGAAATTAGATTTTTTTTTTGCTTTTTTAAATTGGAGTAAAATTAGCATTCAGTGTTATATTAGTTTTAGGTGTACAATAATTAGTTTTAGGTATAAAATAGTGACTGGTCAATCCTGTACATTACTCAGTGCTCACCATGATAAGTGTCACTATTTGTCACTGTACAATGTAATTACAATATTATTGACTGTATTCCCTGTGTTGTACATTTCAATTCCATGACTTGTTTTACAACTTTTGTACCTCTTTATAGATGTACCTTTTAACCCCCTTTTATCTATTTCACCCCCACCCTCCTCCCTCACTTCCTTCCCTTTGGCGACTGCCAGTTTGTTCTCTGTATTTAAGAGTCTGTTTTTTGTTTGTTCATGTTTTTTTTTTAGATTCCATATATAAGGGAAATGATACAGTATTTGTCTTTCTCTGACTTGTTTCGCTTAGGATAACACCCTCTAGGTCCATCCATGTTGTTGCAAATGGCAAGAACTCATTCCTTTTTATGGCTGAGTAATACATTGTGCATATATACTACCTCTTTATCCATTTATCTATCGATGGGCACTTTGGTTGCTTCCATGTCTTGGCTATTGTAAACAATGCTGCAATAAACATAAAGGTGCAGGTATCTTTTCAAATTAAGTGTTTTCATTTTCTCTGGGTAAACACCCAATAGTGGAATTATTGGATCATATGATATTTCTGTTTTTAATTTTTGAAGAATCTCTATACTGTTTTCCACTTTGCCTTGCACTAATTTACCTTTCATTAACAGTGCACAAGGTTCCCTTTTCTCTACATCCTCCAGGACACTTATTATCTCTTGTCTTTTTGATACTAGCCATTCTGACTGGTGTGAGGTGATATCCCACTGTGGTTTTAATTTGCATTTCCTTGATGATTAGTGAGGTTTGTGGTGCCTAAATGGGATGTCTCTGAATTGGATGGGAGCCCCTGAGGTGAGGATCTATGGAAGCCCAAGACAAAGGAGGTGAAAGAATTCACCTGAAGCAGAACATAGGAGCTAAAAATTTATTGAATAAACCACTAGGCAGTAGAGGGCAGGACCGCAGAGAGGCTATCTGCTAGGAGGCAGGAGGGGGCTTCTTTTACTGAGGGAAAGTGAGGAGTATGGGGGCCTATGGAATTTTCCCTTTTTTGGTAACTGTGCGTAGTTGTAAGTAGCCCATTGTTTGGTTAGGGCCTGTGGATATTTTGAGATATGGGTGCCTGATGGACCTGTGTGTATTCAGCCAGGTGGTCTCTGTGGGCCCTTTCTATATTCCGTTGCTCAAGCCTATTTGCCTGAAAGTGGCCTCCAAAATGTTGAACATCTTTCTGTGGGTCTGTTGATCATCTGTATGTCTTTTTTTGGAAAAAAATGTCTATTAAGGTCCTTTGCCTAATTTTTAAGCAGATTTTGGGGGGGCTTTTCTTTTGGTATTGAGTTGTATAAGGTCTTTGTATATTTTGCAAATAAACCCCTTATTGGATATGTCCTTTGCAAATATCTTCTTCCATTCACCGGGTTGCCCTTTTGTTTTGTTTATAGTTCCCTTTGCCGTGCAAAAACTTTGTATTTTTGTGTAGTCCCAGTAGTTTATTTCTTGCTTTTGTTTCCCTTGCCTAAGGAGACATATCTAAAAAAATGTTGTTAAGGCTGATTTCCAAGAGATTACTGTCCATATTTTCTTTTAGGAGTTTTATGGTTTAAGGTCTCACATTTAGGTCTTTAATCCATTTTTACTTTATTTTTGTTGATGGTGTAAGAAAGTGGTCCAGTTTCTTTTGCATGTGGCTGTTCAGTTTTCCCAACACCATTTATTGAAAAGACCATCTTTTCCCCATTGTATGTTCTTGCCTCTTTGTTGTAGGTTACTTGACCACTTGGGTGTGAGTTTATTTCTGGACTCTCTATCCTGTTCTCTTGGTCTATCTCTATGTTTTTGTGACGGTACCATACTGTTTGATTACTATGACTTGTAGTATATCTTGAAATCTGGGATTGTGGTACCTTCAGCTTTGTTCTTCTTTCTCAAGATTGCTTCACTATTTGGGTCTTTTATGGATCCATACAGATTTTAGGATTCTTTGTTCTATTTCTATGAAAAATGCTATTGGCATTTATTTAAAAGCACTAGTAATGATGTCTAATTAGTCTTTATTTTGATGGATTTGATTTTTGTTTATTTTTCTTTATTTTTTCTGGATGGCATTTTCCTAGGTTTACTTATAAAAGGTGCTTTGAAGACAGATGAAATTATTCTAATATTTCATGTAGTACCAAGGTTGACTTCTGGTGGCAGTTATGATTGACATGTTGTTTTCATGTTATTGCAGTCATTATAATTAAATGCCAGAGAAACTTAAAAAGTACTGAGAATTTTAGCTGTTCATTTACCAGACTACATAATCTATTTTTTCTAAATAGTTCAATTCGCCACATACAGACATGATTTTAAATGTCCCATTAGCCTTTTTTTTTCCTTTAATGCGAAAACACTTTGATTCTTATTTAAAATGACAGTCTATTTTTTTTTTTTTTAAGTTTTTATCGAAATACCACTTAGTTGGGATGCCTTGGGTGGCTCAGTCAGTTAGGCGTCCGGCTTCGGCTCAGGTCATGATCTCGGGGTCAGTGAGTTCGAGCCCCAAGTCAGGCCCTGTGCTGACAGCTCAGAGCCTGGAGCCTGCTTTGGATTCTGTGTCTCCCTCTCTGTCTGCCCCTCCCCTGCTCACTCTCTGCCTCTGTCTCTGTCTGTCTCTCTCAAAAATAAAAATAAAAAAAAAAGAAAGAAATACCACTTAGTTAACATACAGTGTAACATTAGCTTCAGGTGTACAAGATAGCAATTCAGCACTTCCATACATCACCTGGTTCTTATCACAAGTGCACTCCTTAATCCTCATTACCTATGTCACCCATACCTCCAACCACTTCACCTCTGGTAACCATCAGTTTGTTCTCTAGAGTTAAGAGTCTGTGTTTGGTTTGCGCCTCTCTCTCTCTCTCTCTCTCTCTCTCTCTCTCTCCCTCTCATTCTCTCACTCTCTTGTTTTCTCCCTTTGCTCCTGAATTGCTAAGCTGCTAGGCTGGTTGGCTGTCAAAATTTAACTTCTTTCCTGTAGTTTATGTGCTTGCCATTTTTTTTTTTTATATATATAGTTCATCCTCATGTATGCTTTCCAGCTCAGTATTATTCATGGTTTAATCTCAAATAGCAAAAACCAGAGAAATGATTCTTTCATGTGGTAGCCAAAGACCATTCCCCGTCTTTCTTTCTTTCTTTCTTTCTTTCTTTCTTTCTTTCTTTCTTTCTTTCTTTCATAAGTAGATGGAAATAGCACTTTAAAGTAAGGTTGCTAGAGGTCTAGTAAGGTATTAGACTCTGGTATTTTTTAGACTCCTGTTTGAGAAAATAAGAAAAATCAGGGGTTAATGAAGCCTATTTTTTTTTTATCTTTAAAAAAGTCTCAGTAGAGTAATGGGGTGTTCTGGTGTCAGATTTCAGCTGAAGTGAACCATTGAGGCTTAGGAACAGGAAAAATATAGCTAATCTATTTTTTTCTGGTGTTCTAAGGGTTTGGTCTTAGAGGGATCACTTTTGCAAATGAGTGTTTTGGATTTGCAGCGTTCAAGTAAAGTGCCACTCTGATATCCTTGTTTTGCTGAATCCATTTACCCCTAAATGTTAAACGGCTTCCCTATGCCCTGAGGTGGGTCCTTTTATTAAAATTGGCATTGTTTCTTGTCTCAAATGCAAGTATATAGATAATTTTTAATTTAAGAAGAAAGGGAGAGCTGAAATGCAAAAGGAAATTTGTTTAGAGTCTTTGAATTCCGGATTTTCTTCAATATTGTGACAGTGGAGTACAAGTAGCAGTGGCATCTCAGAGCCAAGAGAGAATTTGGAGGGGAGAAGGGATTGATCATCAATGTATAGCATTAGAGAGAAGTCCAATCAGGGAAGTGTTGGGGGAACAAAAGGGCATTTGTGTGAATATTAAGAGGTATTTGGTGCCCTCAACAATGAGTGTTTGGGCAGAGTGGTGGTGGAGACCATGCAAGCTGTAATCATTTGGGGAGTAAGTGGAGCCCAGCAAATAGACACGGATATTTTTAGACATTGGACTCCAAGAGGAGAGTGGGAGTAAGGCTGCAGCTAAAGAGGCATGGAAATGGAATGAGTGTGTTATAAATATTATCTAGTTTTGGTAGAAAACTTCAAAAGCCCGGAAATATAAAATAGGAGGAGAAAACAAAATTCCTCAATTTGACAATCCAGATTTCTGATTTCGGTTTGTTTGCAGATTTCTGATAAGTTTGTTATCAGATAAGTTACTTTGTCATCGATATAATCATTTAGTGTATATACATAATGCATATAATTTTATTTCTTTATGTTATGAGCATTTTCTCATGTTAAAAATGTTTAAAACTCAGTTTTGATGGTTCTATAATACTCCATTGTAAAATGTACTATGATGTGATTAATCCTCTATTGCTGGATTCCTGGTAGTTTCTGGCCGTTTGCTGTTAGAAGTGAATACAGGAACATCTTTGTACATATATGTTGATATACCTGATTTATAGTACTTACATAAATAACTATAAAATGATGGGCCAGTTGTTTTTCAAAACATTTGCACCGATTCATATTATTACCAACTGCCTAAAACTGTGTTGTCATTCAAAATGATGTACTTGCTAATTTTCACGAAAGTAAAATCTAGTTTGTTTTGTTCAGTCATTCAGCAAATTTAAGCTCCTAGCCTCTAACTGGGAGGTTGAGTTCAAACTGTGTGTATGGATGCGGCATGTTCAGTGACCAGTACTTTCTCTAGGGTGACAGGTAAGGGGCTAAAAGCCACCTCCTGTAAACCAGCATTAAGAGGTTTTACCCTGTTATCAGTTCTCATCACTCTTCGGGCCGCCAATCTGTTCATCTAGGGAACCGATGTGCATTTTTACTTTGGGCAGTACATGCGGCTGCGGCTGCGGCTGCTTTGCACCCATGGGAGTGAAGAGAAGATGTGATAGGTGGGGGAAACAACTCTATCTCCTCTTTAGAGAGCTCTTCCCCTTGGTTTCTTGCTGCTCCCACCACTCTTGCTCCCAGACTTGTCCACTGAAGCTCTCAGCCATTCTGGAAGCAGTTTTCACCTCTGCTACAGGATTCTCTGTGTGTTCTGGGTCATGACTTCTTCCATTCACTTTTATTCCTCAATAAGCTATTCTTGGCATTTGTTTTCTAGAAATCCATTTCACTGATGACTGTAGCCCTGCCCACACCTCATTTCCTCATAACAATTTTCAGAGATATTAGGTATTCCCTATTATATTCTTGGCTGTCATTTCTAAAGAAGCTTTAGGAAGAAAGCAGTAGAAACACTTATGTTCAGTTAGCCATCTCAGGCTGGAAACCTCTGCTCCAGATGTCTTTTTTTTTTTAATTTTTTTTTTTTAACATTTATTTATTTTGGAGACAGGGAGAGACAGAGCATGAACGGGGGAGGGGCAGAGAGAGAGGGAGACACAGAATCCGAAGCAGGCTCCAGGCTCTGAGCCATCAGCCCAGAGCCTGACGCGGGGCTCGAACTCACGGACTGCGAGATCACGACCTGACCCGAAGTCGGCCGCTCAACCGACTGAGCCACCCAGGCGCCCCAGCCAGATGTCTTAAACATTCCCAAAATATTTAATGATTATGTAGTCGAATCTAATAATATCTGTAATGAGGATTTCTTTCTTTGCTTTATGCTCATTTTCCACCTCTTTCCAGTGATCATTTAAAGTGCAACACTTTTATTGGATGTATTAAAAAAAATTAACACTAGTCTGATTTATCAATTTATAATATGGGAACGATTGACTTTTCTCAAATACCACCTTTCATTAAAGTAGTAGAGTATTTCTAAATATTTAGTATTATTTCCATGTGTATGCCTTTGGAGAAAGGCTTGCCATACTTAGGATAGCAAACAAATATCCTTTTTAGTTAATTTCAAGGCATTTTATGTACTTTATTATTATAAATGAGATTTTTTATCACATATTATTTAAAAGCAATGATTATTATTTTTATTAAGAGAAGAGTAACACCTACATGTCCATTGTAGAAAATGTTAAATTAGGGGCGCCTGGGTGGCTCAGTCGGTTGAGCATCCGACTTCGGCTCAGGTCATGATCTCGCGGTCCTTGAGTTCAAGCCCCGCATCGGGCTCTGGGCTGATGGCTCAGAGCCTGGAGCCTGCTTCCGATTCTGTGTCTCCCTCTCTCTCTGCCCCTCCCCCGTTCATGCTCTGTCTCTCTCTGTCTCAAAAATAAATAAATGTTAAAAAAAAAATTTAAAAAAAAATGTTAAATTAAAATCCTTTGTTATTTACACTATTATATGCATAGTATAAGTAATATACATTTCACTTAGTAATATGCATTTAAGTTTCTTTCCTTTTAATGGCTTGTAGTCCATATTCTTTTTAGCATTGAGTAACATTCCATTCTACTTTATTTATCCATTTACCTACTAGAAGACATCTTGGTTCCTTCCAAGTTTTGGCAATTATGAATCAGGCTGCCATACACATCCATGTGCAGGCTTTTGTGTGCACATAAGCTTTTAGCTCCTTTGGATGAATACCAAGTAGCACAAATGCTGGATCATATGGTAAACGTATATTTAGTTTTGTAAGCGGCCACCAGCCTGTCTCCCAAAGTGGCTGTACCATTTTACATTCCCACCAGCAACAAATGAGGGTTCCTGTTGCCCTGTATTCTCTTCAGCATTTAGCGTTGTCACTGTTCTGGATTTTGGCCATTCTGACAGGTGTGTAGTAGTATCTCATTGTGCTTTTAATTTGCATTTGCTTGATGTATGGTATGGAGTGTCTTCTCATGTGCTCATTTGCCATCTGTAGATTTTCTTTGTGAGTTGTCTATTAAGGTGTTTGGCCCTTTTTGAAATCAGGTTGGTTGCTTTCTTCTTGTTGAATTTTAAGAGTTCTTTGTGTATTTTGGAGAACAGTCCTTTATCAGCTGTGTCTTTTGCAATTATTTCCTCCCAGTCTGTGGCTTATCTTCTTATTCTCTTGGCATTATCTTTCTCAGAGCAGAAGTTTTTACTATTAGTGAACTCCAGCTTATCAGTAGACACATCCTGATAAGTCTGGACTGGCAATAGCCTCACCATTTGTTGGTAGTCGTGTTGCTCATTCTGTTTCCCGCCACAACAATGTTTATCAGAGTAAAATGCTGTTGTAGTACTTCATAATTAATTTTATATTTGAACAATTTTATATCTGTAGAAATGATGCTTCTTTGTTGGTCATTAATTTTTTTTTCACAAAGCATCAGTAGACATTGTTTTTAGAAGATATTTTTTCCCACAAATATTGGTATGTTTACATAACTACTTTTAAAATCTATATGTACAGAATGTATGCACTTTTTCTAACCTTATATTAGTACTGTAGCCACTGGTACTAAATTAATTAAGCCACATGTTAAAATTTAAAATTCAGTTCCTCGATCACACTAACTACACTTCAGCTGCTCAATATTGGATAGTCGTGATAGAGAACATTTTCATCTTCACAGAAAACTCTTTTGAACAATGCTATTCTTGAACATAAGCACTTGTGCGTTAAAAAAGCAACCATTTTCCTCAGTCGATTGGGCATCCGACTTGAGCTGAGGTCATGGTCTCCTGATTCCTGAGTTCGAGCCTGGTGTCGGGCTATGTACTAACAGCTGACAACCTGGAGCCTGCTTCCGATTCTGTGTCTCCCTCTCTTTCTGCCCCTTCCTCGCTTGCTATCTTTCCCTCTCTCTCTCTCTGTCTCAAAACTGAATTAACATTAAAAAAAAAATCACAGAAAATTATGTCATTTTACTTTGTAGTAATTTCTGAAATAAAATATTAAAATAAAAAAGTAAGACAAGTAAAAAGCTCAGGGAAAGGATTTGTTTCCCTACTATTATTTTTTGTGTTTTGTTTTGTGTCTTATGTGTCTATGATAGATAAAGCAGTGGTTTTAACTGTAGCTGAATGAACTGTGTGTTCACTGCTCAGCTAGATGCAAAACACAGTAGACAAAGCCGTTCCTACCATTAGTCCATCAGTTGGTATGTCTTCTTGAACATGCAAACCATGACAGGTAGTATTAATCACAGCAGTGGACACTAGCTGCTGAAATAACTGCTTTTGCATAAATCTCATCCCTCGAATTGAGAACGTGTCCACTGAAAATCCTTAATTTTTAATTCCTTGGAATTGGGAGCCTGCACCAGAGAGATACATTAGAGAGATGGTACAGAGGAATGAAGGACTGGAAAGTTTCCTCCAGAATTGGCTATTTAATTTTTTTTCTTCATTGACCTTGTAATTATAGAATAAACTTACTTCATTGCTATAGAAATAGTGTTTTCTCTAAATTTGTTTTTTTAAAGCCCTCATTAATTCAAGCAATAGTTAACATAGGCTCTTCTATGCTTATAATGGGCATTACTTCCAATTTACTCTTAATGGTACAGTATCAACTCATCTAGAAATAGTTTGAAAATTTCCTTGGAGGGAGAGAAGAGGCACCTGGAATTATAACGTATTTTGTAGTTTAGTCCTTTTTTTAATTAAAAAAATTAGTTTTTATTTTTTCTTGAGAGGGAAAGAGAGATTGAGTGAGCGGGGGGGGGGGGGGGGGCAGAGAGAGAGGGAGACACAGAATCCGAAGCAGGCTCCAGGCTCTGAGCTGTCAGCACAGAGCCCGATGCGGGGCTCGAACCCATGAACTGTGAGATCATGATCTGAGCTGAAATCGGACGCTCAACCAACCAGGCCACCCAGGCGCCCCTATAGTTTAAATCTTGATATGAGAAGAATCTATCATTTGCCCGCTATTGATTTCTTTTTTGTTTTTTGCAGCGTGTTTGAATGTTGAGAAGGTATAGTTGCTAAAACTTCATTTAGATGGTGGGAATTTGTACAAGTAGGGTAGTTAATATATGATAATGAATGAAAATGGTTATTGATTTGGTGATGTGCATATAAATCTATTCTAAGTTGTTCCTTGAAGTAAAAATATCCAGTTTGTACGGGTAATTATTATTTAGATGGGTTTTGTTTGTTTGTGTGTTTGTTTGTTTGTTTTCAGTTTGGAGGCTAATTTAGAGTCTAAGTAAAAATTATATTGGGTCGGGTAGGAGGAGTTTGCACACTATATAGACCCCACAGGTAGAACACTTATTTCTAAAAACGGATTGAGGACAACTCTAACTATTGTACATAATCCACTAACATGAAAAGGTAGAAGTGATAGGTATCACCTGTACAACCATGATCTAACTTGCCATTTGCACCTCACTTACAAGTACAACACAGGAAGTGTGGTCTGGCACACACTTGTTAATCAATCATTTCTATAAACATTTACATAGATCTGGTTAACTCCCTTGAACTTTTCTATTAAAAGTTTTTTCTTTTAATGTCCGGAAACGAATTAGCAAATTGCTATAAATTACATAGAGACTGCCAGGATACATAAGTGTATTTAGATAGAGGGGAAATTCACATAAAAGGTAATCTTTCCTGTAGAAAAATGTCCTTTATATAGAACTGTTACTTGAAAGGATTATTTTTTAAAACAATCTTTCTTTGGTATGCTTTGGTCATAATTGGGAACGTAACTGCTGTGATAAAATGATTTAAAGAGACACATACATGCTGATGCACCCAGAAATCAAAAATCTTGGCCCTTTTTCCTGGGATTAACATTAATGTTCAATTAAAAGATAAACAGTGTTGGGGCACCTGGGTAGTTCAGTTGGTTAAGCGCCAGCTTCAGCGCAGGTCATGATCTCGCCATTTGTGGGTTCGAGCCCTGGTTGGGCTCTGTGCTGACAGCTCAAACAGAGCCTGGAGCCTGCATTGGATTCTGTGTCTCCATCTCTCTCTCTCCCCGTCCCCCACTCCTGCTCTGTCTCTCTCTCAAAAAATAAATAAACATCAAAAAAAATTTAAAGGAAGATAAACAATGTTTCATAGATATCTCATTGTGATTATTCGAAGAAGAGAGATCTTTCATTCAATCTTATAGAAGTTTTATTTCAGATTTCTGAAATCTAGTTCTCAGAAAGTATCTAGTTCTCTCTTACTGATGGAGTTATGTGCTCTGCAACAGATATATTTTAAATGTATTTCAGTTTCTGTCAGCTTTGCTGTCAGTTCTGTACTTTAAAAAATTATCTTTTAAAAATAGAGAGGTAATTAGAACAAATATCAGGATACTTTTCAACAGTGATCCTTAGACAAAATATTGGATCATCAAATACTTTGAAAGAAGTCTTTGTGATTGTTTGTTTTGAATGGTAAGGACTATACTTTGTTTTAAGTCTTTTTCTGGTTGTCATTTCAGCGATGAAGTCTTACACTCCGTATTTCGTGCTCCTGTGGAGTGCGGTTGGGATAGCGAAGGCTGCCAAAATCATCATCGTGCCGCCAATTATGTTTGAAAGCCATATGTACATTTTCAAGACACTAGCCTCAGCCTTGCACGAGAGAGGCCACCGTACAGTGTTTCTTCTCTCTGAAGGCAGAGACATCGCGCCATCTAATCATTACAGCCTCCAGCGCTACCCAGGGATTTTTAACAGTACCACCTCGGATGCTTTCCTGCAGTCCAAAATGCGGAATATTTTCTCTGGGAGATTGACAGCAATCGAACTGTTTGACATACTGGATCACTATACTAAGAACTGTGATATGGTGGTTGGCAACCATGCCCTGATTCAGGGTCTAAAAAAGGAAAAGTTTGACCTGCTGCTGGTGGACCCTAATGACATGTGTGGATTTGTGATAGCGCATCTTTTAGGGGTTAAATATGCTGTATTTTCAACTGGCCTCTGGTATCCTGCTGAAGTGGGTGCTCCTGCCCCATTAGCTTACGTCCCGGAGTTTAACTCACTCCTCACAGACCACATGAACTTGCTGCAAAGGATGAAAAATACCGGCGTTTACCTCATTTCCAGATTAGGGGTCAGCTTTCTGGTTCTTCCCAAGTATGAAAGGATAATGCAGAAGTACAACCTGCTGCCGGAGAAGTCCATGTATGACTTGGTCCATGGGTCCAGTCTGTGGATGCTGTGTACAGATGTAGCACTGGAGTTCCCGAGACCCACTCTGCCTAATGTTGTGTATGTAGGAGGAATCCTAACCAAACCGGCCAGCCCACTACCAGAAGTAAGGTTTGCTGAACTCCTTGGTAATCGTTTCTAAATACAGAGGTCAATTTAATCGGTTTTGAGTTTCGGAAGAGATAGGATTGGTTATTGTTGGCTAACCGATGCTGCTCTAAAAAGTAGTTAAGACAATAGATCCCTACCAGGGTCCCTTCTTTTGTGGATGCCATTCCCCTGGAACACGTTCCTGCTTTGATGGAACATTTCTACACTGCTGAGGGGCCATTCTATATGGTCAATAGAGTGGCTGGGAAATCTATTTTTGATTAAGTAATAACGATAGTGTGTGAGGAGAATGTAGTTATTAGTTAGCTTTAATGAACGTGAGGTTTTTTTGCTTTTAATTAAACAGAGTTCCCTCTGTTCTTTGCCAGAAGCACGATTACAGGTCTCCAGATCTAGATTAGGTTCAGTGAACTCAAATAAATAAGAGACCATGTAAATAGAGGTTCTTCTTTCAGCAATCACAACCACAAGAAAGTCCAACAATGAAAACGAGGTAGTAACTTCCATCAAACTAGGGAGCCAACTAATTTTTAGTAAGCAACTATAACTCTTTTAAAGAAATCCTGTCCCGTTGCAATTTCATTTCAGAGATGGAACTGATTGAACTTGAACAAAGCCTGTCTCATATCTAAGTCAGACCTAAATTCTTTTTTCCTGGTTGAGCTGTCAGTAAATCCCTTGTGTTCTCTTCTCCATCACAGTGTGTTTTCTTAGGTATCTCAAACTTGCAGGAGCCATGCTCACATATCTGTTGTTGTAGGGTTTCCTAACCCCAGATTGGTTCTCTGTATTTAATCTCAGCATCTGATGTCATTTACCAGGAAGCAACGAGTTGTTCTAGGATTTTGTTCTCTACTGAAACTATTTCTACTCTTGAAAATCTGAAAAGAGCCACTCACAACAACTCTGCTAAATTACTCATTTCTAGCTCTCATCACTATGTATCAACAAAAATTTGTTAAGGACTTGATGAAGAGCAAAGCCAGACATTTTTATATATGCATCAGATAAGGACAATCACTGGGCAGCATTTTCTCATGGAGAAAGAATGTGATTGGAATATACAGCCAGCCTGTAGGCTTTTCTAATCCATTTATTAGAAGTATATTTAATAAATAACACCTTGATATATTTCGTGTAACATGAAAAAAATAGAACTTGCCAGATTTGTGGCCCATACCACCCTAGCATTTCAATCAGATGTCGCCAATGGAGGCTGTGAGGGCACAATTGTTCTCTCTGCATCCAATATAAAGGATAGGAATTAACCTCAGCTTTTCTCAGCCATTCACAAATTTATCCAAGCCCATTTCGAATCCTTAAGTATTCTCTGCCAGAGTCACTGTGTTATATATTAACTCCTCTTCCTAAAGGTAGCTAAAATCAGATTTAGAAGTAGCTTCTACAAGACTTGATAAGCAAGTCTGTTTTTACTCTGAGTCATTCATAATATTACACAGATGAGCCCTGTTCCCTCCCGGTGTTCATTTTCTTTTTTCTCAACCAGAGCACTTTCTGCCTGCTCCATTTGGTTTCTGTTTTGGTGCTGTCTCCCTTCGGACTGAAAAAGAAATGCATGATGAAAAGGAATGTTCTGATGAATCTTCAGTCCCTGTACATCTGTCTTGAGTTGCAGCAACTTGAGCTACATAAGCACAGAATAATATTTTATGTTTTGTTTTATATCCACTACCCTTCATTAAGATACATACATAGCATGTGAGAATGTTTCTTTTTTTCCTATAACCCAAGCTTATCTTTTCCCCCATGGGTCCCTCTGCCCGTTAGTTTCACTATTTTATTTTAAAGCATCTTTTGAGTGGGTTTGGAGCCTTATATACGATTATTACTCCAAATGTTTTCTGATTTGCATAATTTCTAGGGTGATGCTGGTTTGACCTACTTTGTGGGCTTCCCTGTTCTTTTTTTCTCTTTGGGTGTTTTGTAATGATTCTTTTAAGGATGTGCTTTTTATTTGCAATAGACACTTTGGCTGTGCCAGTTATGGTATGTGCATGTGTTATGTAGATCTAGGTAAATGTATTATTCCCATTGAAAGTGTCTTACTTAGTTCGCAAGTGTGAAGGGCCGTTTTCAGTTCAGTATGCCACTTACGAAGTTTTTCACCAGGGAATATTTTGAAGAATGATGTGTCTTACACTTTCAGATATTTCTTACTCTGGCGAGGTTTTATATGCTTAGGAACACATGTGTTCCTACTGGGATTTCTCTAGTAGATTTCTCTGATATGATAAACTGCACCTCGGGGTTCTACAAGTTAATGAGTTTCTCAAATGCCTGTATTATTTTCAGGTCATGGTTGTGACACTAAAATAATAGGGCCCAGCAAGTGGCCGTTTAGAACACATGATTCACTAATAACAGCTTAATTGTTAACTGCCTTGGTATCTTACACTGGGGATGGATTAGGTGTTCCAGATGTCTGGAAATGATTTGACAGTGGGATTTCATTTCAAAACCTGGGATGAAAGGCTACAGAAAATTTCTAAAAGACACTTTTTAGAAGCTTTCATAATGTTTGAGCCTAGAGAAACTCTAGAGAGCATCTAGTTCAGTTCCATTAATTTAGTTTATTTTTCTCCCCTCAAAATACAGAGAATAGTCCATTCATTTGTCACATAGGAGATTCAGTGAATTTGAGTGTCCCATCCAAGGCCATACAGATGGTTTGTGGCACAGCCAAGTAAAATGTGGATTATTTTGCTGTGATTAGATATTTTGTCAAGATGCCTACATCTCTTGGTACTCATATTACTCATTTACACATTTGTAGTGTATACAAAACTGTGCAGAGAAGAATATTTCTCCACTATTTGATATCTCAAAGATTGTGAGGACTTAATACGAGAGTCAAATTTTAAGTCATGCATACTCTTACTTATGCTTTAGAGATTTAATAGTAGCAATCAGCCCCGTCCAAATGCTTTTGATTACAAGGTGTTTTATTAGCATAGAGTGAAGCAGTTGAGTTCCTTGATAATACAGTTATTTAACAATGCACGTTAGCTATGTGCCTAACTTGCAGTATTATTTACTACCTGACTCCCTAGAGTATGGGTCCTTAAAATGTGTCAATCAATGAAGGAGAAGAGGTCCAGATTGGATTATATCTTACTCTATCATTGCAGGGTGGTAGAAAACATGAATACAGATTTTTTTAAAAAAAGATTTGCCTTGGGCAGGAAAGGGGTGTGGAAATAGATCCCTACTTGATTAGGTCCTTTAAGTATTAAATGTGAATGAAATAATATCTAACAGAGAGTGATTAAAGCTTTTAGCAGTTTTATAAGTGGGAAATAATGGCACTAAGGAATCATACATTTACTTAGAGAGTCTGTTAATTTTTAATTTTTTTCAACATTTATTCATTTTTTGAGAGAGACAGAGCATGAGTGGGGGAGGGGCAGAGAGAGAGGGAGACACAGAAGCACAGGCTTCAGGCTCTGAACTGTCAGCACAGAGTCCAACACAGGGCTCGAAACCACGAACCATGAGATCATGACCTGAGCCGAAGTCAGATGCTTAACCCACTGAGCCACCTAGGTGCACCCTAGTTTTTAAGATTAACATATTTCAGGTGATAATTTTTAAATGATTTCTCATTGATGAAATGGTCTGACCCTGCCAGGCAGCTGATCTCTGCCACTGTTCTGCTTCTACAGTCCCAAACTGTTTTTGCACTTAATAGATTGTACTTTAAACATTGGTTTTTCACATGGCTTTCTTCGTAACTAGAGTGTGGATGCCTCAAAGGGGGTGGATCCTCTACTTAATTCATCTTTCTCCCCTGAGTACCCAGAAAATGGTAGGCATTCGGTGAATGTTTAAGATTAAATGAACTGCATCAAATAGAAATAGTTGCCAAAAGAAATAGGTTTCAGCTAGTCCAACAATGTTGTTAATAGTATAGGCATTATCTGTTTCTTTCTAATTTATGTCCACATACCATCCCAGCCATTAAGCAAGCAAACATTCCAAGCTAAGTTATTTTAATGAATTAGAATTGCTACATAATGTTATTGATATTGACAAAAGATCATTATACATTACTCAGTTGGTGAACTAAATGGCCTCTACTGTGTTCCAAATATGCACGGGAACAGGGTTAGTAGAGCGAATCAGCCCAGCTCTTGCTGTCTTGAAAGATGTTTTGGGGTGGGTAAGGTACTCATTTGGTATGCCTCAGAGGTGCTTTATTGACAGGCGAGAAGTATTAAGGGCATCTTCAATTCACCAGTTGTAGAAACATTTTTAATTTAGGGAAACATAGTTCTGGGGAGAGATACAGATAAGAGATAAGCAGAGATAAGAAAGAGCATGAGACCAAGGACAGGGTCGTGAAATACTCACTGCTTGTCATTTTGTTATTTGCCAGAACTCTCTCACAGAGAAACGTTTTGGGGAAAATGAGATATTGAACAACAGATTCATTAGATTAACCACTTGTGAGCAGATCAGGTTATAAGAAGAAGAATAAAACTGAGAAGCAAAACATTGGCTTTCCATTTTCAGTTTCCATTGATTCACCTGTAAGCCATTCCTTACTATTACATATAGTAATGGAAAGCTGACTTCCCGAATAATGAATGAAGTGTCTAGGCTGAGAAATGGGACCACAGTTGCTGGTGCTAACAAACTTGATCCAAGATTACAGCAGTTGTGGAAAACTCCGGCCATTTTAATACTGTGTTACATATAAATTATATTATCATGAAATATAAAGCTACAGATGGGATTATAACCATTGTACCACATTGATTAAAATGCCCACTTAGGGGTGCCTGGGTGGCTCCGTCGGTTAAGCATCCGACTTCAGCTCAGGTCATGATCTCACAGTCTGTGAGTTCAAGCCCTGCGTCAGGCTCTGAGCTGAGCGCTCAGAGCCTGGAGCCTGCTTCTGATTCTGTGTCTCCCTCTTTCTCTGTCCCTCCCCCACTCATGCTCTGTCTCTCTCCTTCTCTCAAAAATAAATAAACGTAAAAAAAAAAATGCCCACTTAAAAAATTTTTTTAATGTTTATTTTATTTTTGAGAGAGAGAGAGCATGCAAGGGAGAGGCAGAGAGAGAGGGAGACAGAATCTGAAGCAGGCTTCAGGCTCTGAGCTGTCAGCACAGATCCCAACAAGGGGCTCGAACTCATGAACCATGAGATCATGGCCTCAGCTGAAGTTGGATGCTTAACCGACTGAGCCACCCAGGCTCCCCTAAAATGCCCACTTTTAAATAAGTATCATTTAATCAAATTATATATCCTTTGTTACAGGTTCCTCATTTTGAATGCCATCACTCACAAATGACTTAGTAAAATGTCTTCATCTATATAGTACTATTGTGCTGTTAGCAGCTGTGCGGGGATCAGAAATTGACAACTGTAATGTTGGAAAGAGACTAATGAGGTAGTTCCAATGACTAATTCTGAGCTTAAATATTCACTACCACAGGATAGTTGGGCAGAAGTGATAGATTCGCTTTGGGAACTTATTAATGTAAAATGTTGTTGGAGATATTTATTGCAGAAGTTTTATAGGTTGATCATGTATTTTGTCTTTATTTTGTGGTAAGAAACCAGATTACCTTGCTCAATGAATCTATCCAGGAAGTATATCAGGCACTGTTAGAACCATCAGTAACTTATTGTTCAGTTTACTGATATGGTAATTTTCTAAGCTGCACTGTAGTTTTAAATAGCTTATCAGTTGCTTCTGTAAGCATTATGGGTTTACAAAGATTTCCTGATATGATACAAGATCCAAATATAATTGAAGGTACACAGTCTGATAGGATTTTTAAACACCTTCCTTCTTCTGCTATTACGTATTTAAGCTTTAGGATGCCTGATAGAATTGTTTATGTAGATATTAATTCAAACACTGGCCGTGTTAAGGGAAATCTTTTTAACTGATCATCTTTACAAATTCCAGTTTTCGCAATTAAATTGCTGTTGGTACCAAGTTTTTGGTATGATATTCATCTCATTGTAAGCCAAACAGTTCTGTTTTTGAAATTAAAATCTCTACTGTCAGTTGAGTTTGCCAGACCTATTCCTGAGTGCAGATTTTGACGGAGAGGATGGAGTAAGCATGAGCTTCTGAAGATTCAGTGTCACTGGAGACAAACTACCTAATTCATACTTTTGTTTATGGAATTTTTTGTACCAACTTTACTGGAGCTTGTGGCAGAAGTAGCAAAGTGGAAAAACATGGGCTTTTTCAGCCAAATGGCCCTGACTTTTAATCTTGGCCTTCACAGGACTCTTGGATGAGCGATTCAGCCTCATTAAAGTGAGGACGGCAGTGCTTACCTCGGAGGGATTGGTGTGCGAGAACCATGGCAAAGCTGGTGGTGGCAGTTGTTGCATCTATTGTTTTAGTAGCTCCTATTAAGATGAGCTATAATTGCTGAATCACTATCACTTACTATTTTCCACATGGCAAATAGAATGGTTTCAGGGGCCAAGGGGGGACGTGGAGGAAGTCTCCACATCTTCCCCTCTACTTATTTTAGGGGTGGGCACGTGGTCCTTCTGCTCCTGTCCTGGGGATGTTTATTTCTCTTTCTTTCGTCCTCTTTTCTCATCCTCATTCTCACAGAAATAGAAGGAAAATGACAAGTGAGATAATGTGAAATTAGCCCATTTGAGTGTTGTGAGAAATTAATAGAAGCAGATGGGTACATTTCTCAAGGGTAAGAGAATTAAGGGTGTAGCTTCATGGTACTTGGGAATGCCGGCTTCCTTAGGCTCAATGATACTGTCTGTGGCTTTTCAGACCTTTACATGGAGCAGTTGGGACCCTAACCCCTGTCCTGCTGGCTCTACCCCTGTTCATTTTCCTATGTCTGTGCTTCCCATTCCTAAAAGAGCTTAGGGCGAATAAATGACTGCCTGCCTTCTAACCAGAGACTCTCCCCAGATTCTCCTCCACACTCAGACCCTGTAAACTAGATTATTAGATTGGATAGCCTAGAAACCTAAAAACATAAATAAATTCTAGGTTTTCTTCTAAGATCTAGAATGCAGACTCAGCAACAAACCCCAGTCTTTATCCTGATTTCTTGCAATATCTCTGTATCCTGCCCCAGTTCCTCAGTATTGTTTGGATCAGAATGCCATGACATTCTTGTCAAAACATAGATTGACTGGCCAGTTAGTAGGTCTGGGATGGGCATACTAATTTCTGACAAATTCCTAGCTGATGCTGATGCTTGCTGGTCTGAGGACTAACCATACTTTGCAGACAAGCTGTGTGATCTATAAATTTTAATTGTATTATGTAATATATTTGGCATGAGAATGGAATTTTTTTTTGCGATCATTATAGGTTTTCTCCCTTCTAGACACTTGTTTTCAGCATAAATTGTATAATGTGTATGTGTGTATTTCAATAACTAGAAGAGCCCTCGTTTCCGTTATACACATGGGGAGTTTATTATCTTATACCTCTGCATTGTGAAATTAAGATGATGCTATTGAATTATCAACCATTGCTTTAAGACACAGTCCTAAACAGAATGTCCATGTGCAGCCATGTTACATAATGCATGCAGCCATGTTACATAATAGTTAGTTATGCTTTTCAGAATGAATACCCTCAACTATTTTCCCTATTTCTTCATTCATCTCCACTATTTTCTTTTTCTGTTTTTACAGCATTCTGGAAATATTTTATCCCAGGTTAACGTATAATATTTGATCAAAGCAGGCTATGATTTTATTTTTCTAAGTTTTTCTTTATTTATTTTGAGAGAGAGAGAGAGGGAGCGCACAGGCAGGGTAGGGGCAGAGAGAGAGAATCCCTAGCAGATTATGCACTGACAGCACAGAGCCTAATGTGGGGCTTGAACTCATGAAGCATGAGATCATGAGCTGAGCCAAAACCAAGAGTTGGACGCTTAACTGACTGAGTTCCCCAGGGGCCCCAAAGCAGGCTATGATTTTAAAGTCACATTATGTAAATGCCTGTTTTCTAAAATTCTAAGAAGTTATATGCTGAAATCACGTTTTTTTCTTATCTACAGTCTTATATCCAAAATTTAGTAGTGAACAGAATGCCATATATTTTATGTAGCATTCTATAAATGCCAGCTACCCATTATTAACATACTATAAATAAAAAATATGAGAAAGGATTTATTTTTTAGTGTGCAGTCTTTATGTCAGCTTGCTTGCTCAGGAAATATTTTTATGCCATGAGAACCACTTTATTTTTTTAACTTTGAAGGCATCTCTCATAAGTTTGCAAATCCTGAACATGTACTTAAGGAAAATACTGGTTCCTGTCTCATATGCCCAGAGTCAACTTGGGGCAGAGGGTTACTTTGTAATGGGTACTTATAGCAAGAAAATTGGATAAACAGCCAAAGAGAAATAGGCACTGAAGTAATGGGACAGAGTTTTTCAGGCACTTCTTAATCCTGAGTGTGTTCTAATTCCATCTGGAATCAGAGAGGTATAGAAACTCCTCCTAGCACAGTGCCAAAGAAAGATCATTTCACAAAGCACAGGGGAGAGGCAGCAAGGTGCTCGCAGTGCCTGCGATTTGCCTGTACTCAGCAACAGGAACTGGGTGCCAAAATAAAAATGACAAAGCTATGCAGACCAGAACCCTGGGCATTTGTGGAAGGAGGCGTATTCTTTAAACGTTGGACACAAAGCGGTCACAGCCCAAGAGACCCTCCATACAATCAGAAGCAATTGTGCTACCAAATGAGGCACAGAATGGGCCAGAATGGGAAACACGTACCTCCACCATTTTCCTTTGGCTTTCTGTCAAGATATTTTTTGGGGCGCCTGGGTGGTGCAGTCGGTTAAGCGTCCGACTTCAGCCAGGTCACGATCTCGCGGTCCGTGAGTTCGAGCCCCGCGTCGGGCTCTGGGCTGATGGCTCAGAGCCTGGAGCCTACTTCCGATTCTGTGTCTCCCTCTCTCTCTGCCCCTCCCCCGTTCATGCTCTGTCTCTCTCTGTCCCAAAAATAAATAAAAAAAAAAAAGTTGAAAAAAAATTAAAAAAAAAAAAAGATTTTTTTGCAAAGCAGCACTTACTGCTGTTACAGGGGACCACTTTTAGTAGAAGACTCAAAAGTTGTGATTCTACCAATATAATTAGACTGTTAACAGGCATTCGTTATAGAAAGTGCTGTAAGATAAAAGTGCTATGAGATATGAAAGAGAGAGAAGAAAAGAAAGAGGGTCACAGAGAGGCATGTGTTCCTTTTTCCCGAAAAGTTTGCTTCAGAGAAGAGTGCTTATTAAAATGGGCATTTACATATAATTAAGATTATTTCATATGGTAGCTTTTTGACAGGATAGCTTCTCGGGACAATTGTCTTCTGATACAAGAGAGGAAACCTTTATGCTATGTTGAGGATGTTATTTCCCTTGATTTGCTTCTGCTTTTTAGATCAAAAATTTTCAAATATATGATATAGTAAAGATAAACTTACCAAAGTAAGCTGACCGGATAACACTTCTTTGACTATCACAACCACTTAATAAATGCCTGTTAAATTGTTCTATCCCTAATTCGAGTTAGAGAAAAGTTCTTTTAATCTCAGTTGAAAATATTTAATTTGTGTAGTGCTTTAAGAAGAGCGCTAGGTTCTGGGTTGTTTGGGTGACTCAGTCAGTTGAGCTCAGAGTCTTGATTTCAGCTCAGGTCATGATTCCAGGGTTGTGGTATCGAGCCCTACATCAGGCTCCACACTGAGCTTGGTTCCTACTTAGGATTCTCTCTTTCCCTCTCCCTCAGCCCTCTCCCCTGCTCACATGCATGCTCTCTCTCCAAAATAAAATAAAAATAGAAATAAGAACATTAGGTTCTAAAAAACTGAACATTTTCAGAAAGAGTAATGGAGGAAGCAAAACTCTTTGAGAGCAGAGGTCCTGGCTCATCTTTTATATCCCACCCACTTCCATACCTCATGCCACAGCACTCTGCATGTATAGGCCTTAATATATATATATATATATCTTTTTGAATTAATGTAATTTCCAGTTGTAAAAGCCTATGTATTTGCCCAACTTATTTTGCAAAAATGAGATGAAATTATTTTTAAGCTATAGATTTCCAGAGCTTTTATCAGTGCAAAGCAGCTCAAGTAGCAGGACAAATTATTACTAAAAGTTTGAAGCTAAATAAATTCCCTGACTACCAGTTCCAGGCCATCATGAGGAGCAGTGAAACCAGCTTGACATTTTCTTTTTCACTGCAAGGTCCTTTGAGAACTTTTTTTGTGTTGGGGGCAGTGAGAAGCTTTTGCATACCACAAAGGGATGGCCGTTCAGAAAAGGAATAGATAGCCATTTTGTTATGCATTCGGTATGTACTTACTGAGAGCCTAAAATGTACCAGGCACTGAACTAGCAATATTAAGTGCAAGTCCCGGTTTCTTTGTTTGTGCCACTTAGAGTCTGATGGGAGAAATGATTAATAAAGATGTAAATAAATTAATAAGATCCATAATTTCAGCACTAAAGTGTTGTGGAGGAAACCCATCAGGGTGCATTGATGGAGACGAAGATGTCTTCTCAGGAGATAAAGTAGGGCTTCATGAGAGGTTGGAGCCAGCCACGGGAGGGGAACATTCCTGTCAGTGAACACATCATCCCAAGGTGCATTTTGAAGACCTGAGAAAGTTCAGTGAGGCTGAAGAGGAGGAGGCAAGGGGCTAGGGCAAGGTGGCTCAGGTAAACATTGACAGCTGAGCAGAGATCATCTCACAGAAGCCCTTATACACTGTAAGGGGTTCGGATTTTATTCAGTGAGTTAAAAGTGATTGGATTTTCTTTTACAAAGAATTGTTCTGGTTACTTTGTGGGGAAATCTTGTTAGAAGGAGAGAGAGAAGACATGAGGTCCAATTGAGTGAATGTTGCCATAACTCAGGGAAGTGGTGGGCTGGTGAGAAGAGGGATCTTTCCAAGTATATTTGGGAGGTAGAATTAACTGGGGTGGAGTTGGGTGAAGAGGATTCTAAGAAAACAGCAGGTTTCCTGAAAGAGTAACCAGTCAAAGGCATTTCGTTAAAGGGAAAGACTGAAGGATGAGCGGGTTTTTGAGAGAAAAGACATCATTCAGTTTGGACATATTAAATCTGAGAAACCAGGGATCTATGGGCACAAATGTCAGACTGACCTTTGAGGATATGAGCATAGAGCTGAGAGGAAAAGTCAGGGCTGGGTATTCAAATGTGGGGGTCATCTTCCAAGAGACTGGACTAAAGCATTAGGAATAAATGAAATTACTTACAGAGAGGTGTGGAAAGAAAGGAGGACTTTGGTCTGAGCCAACAATACTCAACCATGTATAAGCTTTGTAAAGGAAGACGAGACTTCAAGAACTCGGGGAGGTGAGGAAAATCCAGGAAAGAATGGTGTTTTAGAATCTAAGAAATGAGTGTTTCAAGAAGGGAAAGTCCACCAGTTATCACTACTGCTGAATTGGGTGTTTCCACATGTTAGTTGGGGACATATGCAGGGGTCCTACGTCACTGTACAACTTTAGTTGTTTACTGAGTAGATAAGTAGCAACAAAAAACTAAATTTATGCTCTCCTTTAACATTTTCTTATATCTGCTGCATCGGTCCATTGGTAAAGTTGAAAGAGTGCTCACTGGGAACCAGGAAATTATATATATTCAAGGTCTCAAGGAGGTTCTTGGGAAGATCACTTTACCTTTCTGGGTCCCCATTTCTTTATCATTAAATTGCAGGCAGGTCAGTGGGCGGGATTGGATTAGTTTTTAAGTTTCCTCCACTTCAGTGATGATATGGAATAGAACATTTTAGGCACCGTACATAATTAAAATGTAGATTTATATCCTTAAAACATTTTAATCTCTGGTGTAGTTATGTTGACAGAACTGAAGTCAAGCAGACTTTCTGTGTAGGTATGGTCTAAGTAATAGTTCATGAAGGTGGGGGCTCACAGAGGATGGGCAAGGGATAGCTATAGGAAAGGAATTTTACAATTTATATGTAGCAAAGCTTTGATTTTTTCTAGTAAATCATAAGCAATCATTAGAAATAGTATTAAGGTGAGTAGTTTTGGTCTTATAAGAATTTATGATTAAAAATTCAGGGGCGCCTGGGTGGCTTAGTTGGTTAAGCATCTGACTTGGGCTCAGGTCACAATCTTGTGGTCCCTGAGTTCGAACCCCACGTCGGGCTCTGTGCTGACAGCACAGAGCCTGGAGCCTGTTTCAGATTCTGTGTCTCCCTCTCTCTCTGCCTCTCCCCCGTTCATGCTCTGTCTCTCTCTGTCTCAAAAATAAATAAACGTTAATTTTTTTTTTAATTCATGCCATCATTTGGTTTTATTTTGCACAATACAGAAAATTCATTTTCTTCCAGAGAATATAATTGAATTACTACTTTTATTGAACAAGTTTTATTTTTCTTCTTGAACTGTAATCTCAAAGAGAATTTTAGGACACATCACAAGCCATATATATATACATTGGTTTCTTCTCACTTGAAAAATTCTGGTCTTTCAGCTTTTTATGGTAGATAATTTGTGAATAGATTTTGCAAAATGTGTTTCTTCTGAAAGGCAAAAATTGAAATGATAAGAAAATGCTTAAGGCCTTTGCAGATTTAATTTCATTTTGGTAAAGTACATACTTAGTTGAATATTATAGAGAGAGGTTAAAAGGAGGGATTTTGTCCTCTATGCTGCCAAAGCTTAGGGAGGGGCATAAAAACTTGGCTTAGTCAGAAATACCTATGATTCAGAATAAGCAATCATCTGAGGCACTTAGTACTAACCTGTTTTATATTACTGTGCCTACCAAACAGTGAATTTGGTTTTCTTTTTGCAACTTACAGTTCTTTCATTTAAGCCTTAGGTAATTTGCTTCATAAATAAAACTTCAAATGAGATCTGTTTACAGGATCTTTACCATTTAAAGGGTAGAAATTTATACTGACGCGTGTAATTGGGGTCACTTCTGTTATGGAGATAGAAAAATCTCCACTGGTTTTTAGCTATTTATAGATGTTGGATGTTACCAGAAGAAAGTTAGGAAAGAGTGAGGTTATTTATGTGCTAGATACGTACAACTTTTTTTCAGGTGCATACAGAAAAGTTCCTTTTTTTCAAAAAGTATATGGGTTTTCTTTAATAATGTTTCAAAGTAGATAGCTTATCTCTCTAGACTTACTTAGTAATAAGGTCTTTTTTAAAAATTACGATGATTTAATGGAGATCCATATGTAATGTGTCATACGTGAGCTCAACCAAGTAAGTTCCTTCGGCTTGGCTTATTTTCTTTTAGTCCAAACAGCTTTTCTACAGAGTTGACAAATACTACATCTCTTAGCTTTATCGACATGTTATATATAACTCCAGTTTATATTTATAACTTTGCTTCTTTCAGCTGAATAAGGCCTCGAAAGTTTTGTATCCAGTATTTGAGTACTTTTGTTTTTCTCTTTTAAAAAGTCAGTATTAGGCACTACTGGTTACTACCAGCTGAAGCCTCACACAGCTGTGTATTTAGCATTTAATCATGCTAAGAATTGCTAATTAGAACATCAAACTGGACAAAGCGTACCCAGTGGAGTTGATACAATACCATTTTTGTTTGAAAACCATAAATAAATAATCTTTGCACATTACTGGTTTCATTAATAAGCATTTGTGTTGAGTACGTAAAGCAGGCAGTCTTTAACAAAATGTTTTAACCTGCTAGGAATAATTTAGCAATATCATCCCTTCACCAAATTTCATAATTTCTCTAAAATATGGCCAGCCTTAGTAAAAAATTGCCATAGTTAACATGTGACCTTTTGATTTCTCTTTCTATTCTTCACTTTCTTTATTCGCTCCATTTCAGCAATGGCCCTCACCGGCCTGACTGGCCCCAAGCCCCCACCACCCAGAATCTTTCTAAGGCTCTCTTCCCCTCTGCTTTGCTTTCCCCCTAATCGGAACCCTGGGGCCAGCAACACCTCTGTAGCACCTCAGTCAGCCTTAACTGTGGCTCAGACTGCCGTATGTTCCCAAATCCCCATCTCCTATTCTTTTACTAAAACCACCTTGTTTCAGATGCAGTTAGCAGTAGCAAAGATCAAGTCTAAGAAATTTGTTTAGTGCTGTGTTAATGGCCGACAGCAATTTAATGTATTACCTTTCTAGAAGTAGTGAATATTTTATACTGAAATTGGAGGTCTAGTGACAGTAAGACATAAGTCAGAAGAATCAATAGCAGTAGCATTATTAGTCTGGTTAGTAAAAGGCAGAGGTAATGGTTCCCGGGGATGAAGGGCACACTGTGTATCCTTAATATCGGTTCTTAGTGCTCACTCATATGGGTGGTTATACTCTTAATTTTTTAATTTATTTTTTATTTTTTAAGTTTATTTTTTATTTATTTTGAAAGAGAGAGAGAAGGAGAGAACCAGTGTGGGAGGGTCAGAGAGAGAGAAGAGGACAGAGGATCCGAAGCAGGCTCTGTGCTGACAGCAGAGAGCTGGATACAGAGCTCGAACACATGAACTGTGAGATCATGGCCTGAGCAGAAGTCAGAGACTTAACCAAGTGAGCCAACCAGGTGCCCCTGGGTGGTTATACTCCTAAGGGTTCAAATTTTTCTAGGGAGGAGGAAATGCAGCATTTTTAGCTTTGTCAGCACTGGATCTCACAGTCATTGTGAGTTCAGAGAGAACAGGAATGTTCCCAGGCCTGACATGGTGGTCATAAAATGTGTGCCTACCACTCTTGTAGACTGGACTTTGCCTTTTTGCTTTGAGGATTAAATGGGCCAGACAAGTAACAATACTACATTGAGAAGCTAAGGTGTGCAGAAAATATTTAAATACATTTTGAGTGTTTAAATGGCACAGATTTTGTTGAAAATGTTTTTTTCCTTCAGGAATATGCATTTGGAGAAGTAATAAGGCAATGATTCTCCGAAATTCAACAAATGCACACTTCTTAGTAGTGTGGTGTTGCTATTAGTAACCTTTGTAGACCACCTCTGCTCCACTAATTCATATAGTCAAACCTGTGTCACTGCAGTGGCAGAAGTGTCCTGGGAGTCAGGAGACTGGAGTGTGAGTCCCCTCTCTGCCACTTACTAGCTTCATCTTCGTGAGGCTTGTCCATAAGAATTTCTCAAGTGCAGTTTTCTTAGTCATAAAAGGAGAAGAAGATTTTTGTCTGTATCAAAAATGTTCACTGAAGATCAGTTTAAATAACATTTATAGGTATCTATCAATTATAGAGGATTATATAAAAGCAAAGGATTATTGAGGCATTATGTAGGAACTATAGATGATGAATTTTGAAAGATATATCATTTACCTAAGACAGGCTGCACTTTTAAGAGAACATTTAGTGGAGATCTGAGTTCGGATGCCATTTCTTTCTAACTCCAGTTACCGACAGGCTCTTTCTGGCAGTCTTATTCATCTGGATGACAACCAAGAGCTAAAAAAGCAAGTCAAAAGGACATTTGAGAAGCCAAAATCAATGCCAAAATGTCCAGGAACTAAAGTTCATTTACTTGACTCCCAATGGATACCTTTAGGTCTTCTTGACTCAGAGTTCATTCACTCTTAATTATGTACCTTCAAAACAGCTTGGTTATTTTCTTCTCAAGCCCACTAAAAGAAGAAGATTAAGAGATAAATAAGATTAAAAGAGCAAATAAGTTTTGAGATAGGCATGCTGAAAACAGTGAAATGTGACAATCTGGTAACTTGAGACCCTTCCAGAATAACTGTAGGAAGACTTTAAGTCATTCATACAGCATAGCCCTCTTGGGCCATTTAGTGTTGTAGACCCTCAGGATATCTCTCTGTTATAGTGACACAAAGATAGAATTGGGTTCGTACGTTATATATTCTTTGTGTAATCAGGGACAGAAATGCGTAACGTGCTTTATAAGTATGATACAGTTCACAATAGGCTTCAGGTAGTTGTATCTGTACTGAGGCCAAGGATCTAGAAATCCTTCATCAAGATAGGCCAAGTTTATTCATTCACAAAACAAAGAGTTTAGGCCATACTAACCTTTAGAACCATAAACCAAAATATGTAACCTCACATATGCCTTCTACCAGATTAATATTATATGTTTCAAAACTCTGCCAGATTTCTTGCAACCAATTTTCCAATAGAATATAAATGATGTAGGTTTAGAATGACATGTGGTACTTGCTTTATTCGCGTGAAAACACCAAAATGCTTTTATCATTATGATCTGACCATAAAATAACACTTAGAAATATTTAGGTCATTTTTCATTTTCTTAACAAATATGCATGGAGCCCTTTCCTAAATCCAGAGACTACATTAGCTCCTGGGACCAGAGTTTAGCAAAAGCAGTCTTGTGTCCTCAAGGAATTTAAGTCTGGTGGGAAGGACAGATATGAAACTTGTAATCACACTAAATGACATTTGGAAGTACTCCGGAAATGCCAGGCATCTGGAGAGTTTGGCATTAGAACCTAGGGATAAGGAACAGGGTCCAGTAAGTGCTTTTTCCTTTAGAGTCCTAAGGATGTTCCACTGTTGTCTTTCTGGATCTGGGTTATGGAAATGCTTTTTGAGTAAGACCACTGCCTTAGAGCAAGACCCTTTGGAGCATGCCCAGAACCAAAGCTCCATGAGAGGAATTGGAAGGAAACACCCCAGATTAGGCACATTTTGAGGGACAGTCATCTGTTTTTCTCTCCCCACTTTGCTCCCCTCCATCTCTCTTTTCTTTTCCTTCGTCATCATTTCCATAATTTGTTGATAGTCACCATGCATGAGGCACTGTGTGTTCTCCCATTTTAAAACTCATCTCTTTGACAGGGAGCGAGGTCCACCTTCTGCTACCACTGAGGCTCACATTTCAGGTCGTTCTGATCTTTGGTTCATGCTGAATGTTCTCTACTTATTGGAAGGTACTTATTCCCTCCCACAAGCTGTTTATTTGAGCAGTGAATTCTCTTTTGCATTTCACGATTTCACTAAATTTTATAGATCGTCTGTCACCAGCACCTCCGTACTCAGGTTCAGCTGTCATTCTTAGATATCGCTTAAACTGCAGAGGATTTTTTTAGCTTCCTTCCCATGCTCACTGAGGATTTCTAGGTCTCTCAGACTTTTCTAGTCTTATGAGGATCTTGACTGAGAAGAGTACTTCATACTTATAAAAGAAAATGCCCAGTCTGCTTCATACCTATATCTTTGGTTTATTTATTCATTCATTCACTTATTGAGCAATCTGTTGAGTGCCTGCCATGTGCAAGGTACTCCATTATGTGCTGGGAATGCAGGATAAAACATCATAGTCCATAAAACTGTAAAGGATCTTAAATGCAATCTGTTAGGTTCTATAGCCTGGTGGGATCTAGTGCTAGTTCCAGCTGTGAAAGAAAACTCCCAAGTGGAAATAAAGACCAGCAGTCTCCAGAGCTCTGTCACCCTCTTTATCAGACTCCATTCACTCATTTCATCCATTCATCAATTCTGTCACCGAATAGTTATTGAGGGTTAGGTATTGTTCTTAATGCCATGACCAAATGGAATATTACCCATACCCTCCATCAGAGAACTGGAAGGGCTTGCCATCCCCAAACCTGTCTTGTGGACATTCTGGTGTCCCTGGATCTTCTGTTTAACTTTCGTTTTCCCGTTATGCCTAGACACACAGTTAAGGCAGAGTCTGAGTGCTCCGAAAGTGGTGCCAGGAAAGGCAGTCTTGCTGGGCTCTAAGTAATTTGGAATAAAGAATCTAAACCCTGTAATCTTCTCCACTTCTTTGCTTTACCTTTTCTTCGTTTATCATTCCTTGACTTTTCCTTTTGGAAACCATCTTTGTTGGAACTGACCTAACTAAGGAGGCCTCCTGGAACAGGAATGGGCACAGACTTTAACACAAGGCAAACCTGTGTTTTACTTACTAGTTTTAGGTTATAGGAGAAGTTATTTAATTTCTCTGAATCTCAACTTCTTTATCCATGAAATAAGAAAAGCAATTTTGTTGTAAAAATAAATGAGGTAGGGACACCGGGGTGGCCTAGTTGATTGAGCATCTGACTTTGGCTCAGGTCATGATTTCATGGTTAGTGAGTTTGAGCCCCGTGTTGGGTTCTGTGCTGCCAGCACAGTGCCTGCTTCAGATCCCCCCACTCTTTCTAACCCCCCACTTATGCTGTCTCTCAAAACTAATAAAAATAAAACTTTAAAATATAAAATAGGAGCACCTGGGTGGTTCAGTCAGTTGAGCACCTGACTTTGGCTCAGGTCATGATCTCATGGTTCATGAGTTCGAGCCCCACATCAGGCTCACTGCTGTCAGCACAGAGCCCACTTCAGATCCTCTGACCCTCTCTCTCTGCCTCTCCCCCACTCATGCTCTTTCTCTCTCTCTCAAAAAATAAATAATAAATAAATAATAAAATTAAATTAAAAAATGAAAATAAAAACGAAATAGAGTAAATTGTAAGTGCATGGCACATGTAGACTTAATTTCCCTTGGTTGCCTAGTGTTATCTCCCAGAAATAGCTATTGAGAGGAAAAGTGGCTCACAGGTAAACATTGAACTGGAACGGAGATAATGGATGCTTTATTGGATGCATAAAACACAAATTGTTGACTTTCCTTTTGTGTGACCTTTAGTACGTTTTCCCCTTCACTATGATGATCTCATAGATGGATAATTTTCATGTAGAGAGATACTAGAAGAGAAAAGTTCCTAAGAATTTTTCTTAGAAGAGAACATTTACTCAGGTTCCCACTTCTGTAATATTTTTCAAGAAGAATAAAGTTATAGTTGTTGACTCCAGTAAATATTAGCAGCCATCCAAAATAAAAGAGTATTTTAAAAAAATAGTATTAGAGTAAAACAAGTATACATGGGTCACGTATTTAAGTAATCTCTAACCCCAACATGGGGCTCGAACTCACAATCCCAAGACTAAGAGTCACATGTTCGACCAACTGAGCCAGGCAGGCACTCCTGTATTGCTGGATTTTATTCATTTTAAAGATCTGTCCTAGAAAATATCACCAAAAGGACAGGATAGCCTCGTCTTAAAATTGTGAAGCCTTGGTTTTCATGACACTTTAATTATTGTTGTCAATCTTAGAGGGATTTCTGTGGAGAAATTCTGGTAAGCTTTTGATGTTGCTGTGTTCAAAAACTGACAGGCACAATCTAAATTCAATACCTAAAATTAATAGCCTTTAGAAAGGCTAAGGATGAAGTTTTAATTAATAATTTGTAATTAATCTTTGTCAGCTAATAATCAATTGCTGAAAAAGAACCACACAAGGCCTACTGTTGGTAGAATTGCTATCTTCATAGGTAATAATGTTATCTTAAAATACAGTATCATTATTAATTTGTTCCTTCCCTTTCGTCCATCCTTCTAAGAGATATGTCCCTCTTTGCTCAATCTCACTTTGTTTTTATTTCCACAAACAAAGGAATACTTGAATTGGATTCTATTAAATTTTGGTCTGGTAACTGTCCTATGACATAATCATAGGTTGCAATTCATACAAGTGGTGAGAAAGTTATCTTAGTCATTTATAAAATATTAGGTCTATAAATTTGTCAAAATATAATGTTAGAAAGAAAAGGGGTACCTACATGCCTCAGTCGGTTAAGCATCCAACTCTTGATTTCATCTCAGGTCATGATCCCATGGTCCTGAGACAGAGCCCTGCGTCAGACTCCGTGCTGAGTGTGGAGCCTGCCACAGATTCTCTCTCTCTCTCTCTCTGTCTCTCTGCCCCTCCCCTGCTCACGTGTGTGCTCTCTCTCTCAATCTCTTGGGAGGGAGGGAGGAAGGAAGGAAGGAAGGAAGGAAGGAAGGAAGGAAGGAAGGAAGGAAGGAAGGAAAGAAGGGAGCAAAGGAAGGAAGGAAGGAAAGAAGGAGGGAGGGAGGGAGAGACAGAAAAGGAAAGGAAAAGGAAAAGAAAAAAGAAAAGAAAAAAAGAAAAGAGAAAAGAAAAGTTAGTTTGATGTCTACAGATTTTGATGGTTGTTAGACATAGGTTTGTTCATACACATTAACTGGGGTTACGATGAAATAAGACCCAAGTATATTGATAGTATTTACTGATTCATAAAAGGAGGGACTAACCATTGAAGTAAATTGATAGAAAAATGAGAGAAAGGTGGAGAAAACGATTGTAAAAAGTTTTTTTAAAAGACTTATTTTTTTAGAGCTGTTGTATATTCCACTGCAAAATTGAGTCAAAGGTACAGAGAATGCCCATAGATGCCCTGCCCCTACACATGCATAGCCTCCCCGACTGTCAGCATCCCCCACCAGAGTAGTATGTTTGTTACAATTAATGAACTTACATTGATACATTATAATTACACAAAGTCCATAATTTACAGCAGGGTTCATTCTTGGTGTTGCACTTGCTTTGGGTTTGGACAAATGTATAATGATATGCATCCATCATTATAGTATCATGCAGAATAGTTTCACTGCCCTAAAAACTCTCTGTGCTCTGCCTGTTCATCCCTGCCCCTCAACCCCTGGCAATCACTGATCTATCTATAGTTTTGCCTTTTCCACAATGTCAAATAGTTGGAATTATATTGTATGTAGCTTGTTCAGATTAATATCTCTGCCTTAGTAATATGCTTTTAAAGTTCTGTGTCTTTTCATAGCTCAGGAGCTCATTTCATTTTAGTGTTGAAAAATATTTAATTGACTGTATGTACCACAGTTCATTTATTCACTTACCTACTCAAGGACATGCTAGTTGCTTCCAAGTTTAGCAATTACGAATAAAGCTGCTGTAAACATCCATATGTGTGTTTTTGTGTGGACATAAGTTTTCATTCTCTTGGATCAATGCTAAGCAGTGTGATTGTTGGGTCATATTTTACAAATATGTTTAGTTTGGTAAGAAACCATGAGGTTGTTTGTCTTCCAGAGTGCCTGTGCTACTTTGCTCTCCCACCAGCATGAAATAAGTGTTCCTGCTGCTCCAAATCCTTGCTAACATTTGGTGTTGTCATTGTTCCAGATTTTGGCCATTATGATAGGTTGTAGTAGTACCTTCTTGTTATTTAAATTTGTTTTTTTCCCTGATGAAATATGATGTGGAACATTTTTTCATATGCTTATTTGTCACCTGTATATCTTCTTTGGTGAGGTGTTGGGTCAGGTCTTTGGCCCATTTTTAAATCAGGATATTTGTTTTCTTGTTGTTGAGTTTTCAAGAGGTCTTTGTATATTTTGGACAACAGTTCTTTTCAGATGTGTCTTTTGCAAATATTTTCTCCTATACTGTGGCTTGTCTTTTCATTCTCTTGAAATTGTCTTTCACAGAAGCTTCAATTTTAATGAAGTCTAGTTTATCCATTCTTTCTTTCATGGATTGTGCTGTTGTCATTGTATCTAAAAAGGCATCACCATCCCCAAGATCATCTAGGTTTTTCCCTCTGTTATCTTCTAGGAGCTTACTGGGTTTGTGTTTTACATTTAGATCTGTGATCCATTTTGAGTTCATTTTTGTGAATGGTCTAATTCTCTATCTAGATTCATTTTTTTGCCTGTGGATGTCCAACTGGTCCAGCACCATTTGTTGAAAAGGCCATCTTTGCTCCATTGTACTGCCATTGCTCCTTTGTTCTTCAACAAATTGACTATATGGAGATCTACTTCTGGGCTCTCTTTTCTGTTCTATTGACCTATTTGTTCTTTTGTCAGTACCACACTGACCTGATTACTACAGCTTTACAGTAAGTTTTGAAGTCAGGTAGGATCTTCCAGCTTTGTTCCCCTCCTTCAAGATTATGCTGACTATTCTGGGTCTTTTGACTCTCCATATAAATTTTAAAATCATTTGTTGATATCCACAAAATAACTTTCTGGGAATTTGATAAAGTTGGAGAAAAACTGATGTCTTGACAATCTTGGTTCTTTTTTGCCCATGAACATGGAATATCTCTTTATTTATTTAGCATTTCTTTGATTTCATTCATCCAGAGCTGTGTAGTTGTTCTCATATAGATCCTATACATATTTTGTTAGATTTATACCTAAGCATTTCATTTTTGGAAATAACAAATTTAAATGGTACTTTAATTACACTTTTTTTTTTTTTTTTTTTTGAGAGAGAGTGTCTGCATGTGGGTGGGTGGTAGGGGGAAGAGGGAGGGGGACAGAGAGAATCTTAAGCTGGTTTCACACAAAGCATGCAGCCTGATGCTGGGCTCGATCTCACAACTGTGAGATCATGACCAGACCTGAAATCTAGAGTTGGATGTTTAACTGACCGAGCCACTCAGGTGCTCCTAGCACTCTTTTTAATTTCAAATTCCACTTGTTCATTGCTAGTGTATAGGAAAGTGATTGACTTTGTATATTAACCTTGTATCTTGAAACCTTGATATCACTTAGTTCTAGGAGTTAGTTTGTTGATTATTTTGGATTTTCAGCAGAGATGATTATGTCATCTATGAATAAAGACAGTTTCTTCCTTCCAAATCTATATATTTTAATTTCCTTTTCTTGCCTTGTTGCATTAACTAGGACTTGCAGTGCAGTATTGAAAAAGAGTAGTGAGAGGGACATCCTTGACTTGTACCTCATTTAAGTCGGAAACCTTCTAGTTTCTCACCATTATGTATGATTTTAGTTGTAGGTTTTTTGTAAAAATTGTTTATCAATTTGAGGTTATACCTCTCGAGTCCTAGTTTACGAAGAGTTTTTATCATGAATGTGTGTTAGATTTTGTCAAGTGTTTTCTCTGCATCTGTGATATGATCGTGTGATTTTTCTATTTTAGCTTATTAATGTGATAGATTATAATAATGTATTTTTGCATGCTAAACCAGCACTGCATGCCTGGGATTTTATTAGATATTTAGAACCTAAAACAGATGCAGTTAAACTTGAAGGAATTATAGATTCTAAATTTCTCCATTGCCTGAATTAGTCATCTCATCTTCACTTACAATTTGACAGAAAAACAGAAATTTATAATCATTATATTTTTTTCGTTTACCTGTGTACTGAAAGATATTACAACATAACTGATAATTTAAAAAGTGAATTTGAAATGTTATAACAAAAGGAAACTTCATAGTTTAAAAAATTTTTTAATGTTTACTTATTTTTGAGAGAGACAGAAAGCCAGTGGGGGAGGGGCAGAGAGAGAGGGAGACACAGAATCCAAAGCAGTTTCCAGGCTCCAAGATGTCAGCACAGAGCCCTTTGCGGGGCTCAAACTCACAATCAGCGAGATCATGACCTGAGCCGAAGTCGGACACTTAACTGACTGAGCCACCCAGGTGCCCCGCCCCTATAGTTTTTAAGTATATAGAAATTCCTATTAAGGAAAAATAAATAAACATCAATAAGAGGAGGAAATGGGCTCATTATGGTTTGTAAGATAGTAGATATGGGAGTTAGTGCTATCTATATTCTGGGAAATAGTCTCCTCTTGAAGTTGTTAACATGGGCTTCACATATTTAATACAATTGTAATGTCTGATGCAGCAATGACTGGCAGGAAGATGATGGAGGTTTTTCAACTTACATTAACCTTGGTGAAGTTTTTTTGTTTTTCTTTTGTTATTGCATTTTGTTTGTTTGTTTGTCATTTCTGTCTTTGAAATATTAGGACTCTGAGCCTGCAGTTTTCTCATCTATGTATGGGAAAACTGTCTTATGGTGATGTTTTGCCTTCTAAATGGGATGGTAGAGTGATTAAAGCACATTATTTAATGCCATGACCATATTCTAGATGCTCAGTAATCAGTAGTTATTAGCTTTATCAAGAGAACATGATGTTACAATTTTTTTTAGTTAGAATTTTATTGATATGTTCTTTGAAGTAGGAGATTCTTTAGCTGTTCTTTTTACCAACTCGTTAGGTTCTGACTGTTTCGCTTCCTGAATTCTATTCCTATATTTTCACTTGAATGAGCAGCTGTATAATAAATCACCCAGCCTAGACAGCTGAATAAACTAGCACTCAACAATTCAGTAAATAAAACTTCATTTACGTCACCTTTCTCTTTCATAGCTATTTTAGTTTGTAAGCAATGGGATTTAAGTTTGCTGTTTGACATTTGGTTAGTTTATGAGAAAAATGTATTTATTTCAAAAAACATGTAGTTTTAAAGGCCCATAGATAAGTCATAGAAAAATAAATAGGGGTGTGGAATTACCTGATTAAAGACACTCTCCTCTTGCATTTTAGGTAATTTTTTTAATGCCAAATACGGTGCTTTTCTTTTGGGAAATATTATCTGTAGGTCTCTGAGATATGTGATCTCTGATAAGTATCATACTTCAATCAAAACAAAATTAGAAATAGCTCCTCCTTTAAAGGATTTTTTTTTTTTTCTAAAATGGGAAATCACCATTGGGAGTTTTGAAAGAAAAACAAAAAAACCTTTTAGGTTCTTATTATTTTAACAGTATTTTAGTTTGTATAATTTTGGTTGAAGGGCCCAGGACTTAAGATGCATGGTCACACTTTCTCTGATAGTTTTATATATATTAAGTTGTAAAAACAATGTCTGGATGCAAGGTAATGGCAGTGACATCAAATGCAGTTCTTAGGTGATCGAGCACTTGTGTTCAGGAGGACAGAAAGAAATACGGTCAACCTAAGTTTAAATTTTAATAGTTACAGAGTATTGGTGAATGATAAAGCACATAAGTAAGCCACTTGAATTATATTTGGGGCAATTAGTCACAAAAATCCTTGGGAAAAAAAAATCGTGCTAAGTCATATGATATCAGGGAGTAGTAGTTTGTGGTATTCCACTTGGCGCTGATAAAAAGGAGCTTGTGGGGTTTAGAAAAGATGTTACCATGTTTTCCTGAGTGAGTTACTAATACTCGGCCTTTAAATAGCTTCTTCAGGGCATTATTTTAGAGTAAGGTACTATTTCACAAACAAAATAAATCACTCAAGCTTAATTTCCTTCTGGTGGTACTGAGCTCATTATTTGGCATGTATGTAGTAGGTAGTCTGTGAATCTCTGTTGGATGCATGTTAGTTTTTATGTTAGCTTTTTTTATGTTAGTTTCTCAGATGGAAACTAACTCTGCATAATATATAGCAGAGCTATAGAAAGGGAATCTGTTTGACAAACTTAGACATTCTTTTTTAATGTTGTATTGAAAACTCTTCGAAGCCATGGCACATTAAAAATTAAATACATATTTCTTAAACTGTTTGAATGTATCTGTCTTTCTGGCTTCAACAAATACTGATGGTTATTCTTTGGAAATGATATTTATCCCTTTCTGTTCCATTTTATTTCCACTCCCACTTTTTGCAATTCATAATGACGTCACGTGTGAACATTGACGGAGCCTGTTGACTTGTTTCCCAGGCTTCACCCTTCAGTCATAGTGCCCTTTTCCTGACTCTAATCTACCCTAAAAGCAATGATAGATTAATTTTCAAGTATTATGGCACCGTGAAATTGTTTCTCTTATGACAAATTCTCTGATTCCCTTACATAAATGATCAAGTTCAAAAACTTGAAACTTGTAGTCAAGCCTACCTACTTGCTTGTATCTAATATTATTTCTTACAGTTTACTCACACTGCATCTGCTACCCATTTTTTTAAATAATTTTTTAAGTTTATTTATGTATTTTAAGGGGGAAAGAGAGAGAGAGAGAGGAAGGGTGTGGGGGTGGGGCAGAGAGAGAGAGGGAGACAGAGAATCACAAGCAGGCTCTGTGTTGTCAACGCAGAACCCAACGTAGGGCTTTCACCTCAGGAGCACAGCGCAAACCATGAGACCATGACCTGAGCTGAAGTCAGAAGCTTAACCAGATGAGCCACTCAGGCGCCTCTCTGCTCTCTATTGTTAACATCGCTTCATCTGAGAGGCTTCCCAGACCCTCTTTTTGAATTCCGTAATCGATTTTGGCACATTATGTTGCATTGTAATTATTCGCCTGTCTTCCCCTATGAGCCTCTTGAGGTAGGCTCCTTATTTCATCTCCATTGTATCCCTGGAGGTGTAATATTGTAGGTCTTCTATACATATGCACCGAATTAATAAGTGCATGCAACTTATAATTTGTGGTCTATATATTTTTAAGTCTTTACCTGCCTAAAATGTCTTATCCTACTTTATTAAAATCCTTGATCTACCTCTTTGTTTTGTTCAGTTAAAGCTTATTGAGTGCTGAGTATCTGCAGGACATTGTACTGGGTGATTAATAGGTCCTGGTGAGTATACTTCTGTGCGTGGTTCTTCTATAGCTAACAGTGGTGTGTTTGCCTCTTATGTTATCATTCTGATGTACTGCTTTGCTGGGACTCATCACATTGCTAGTAATTCATTTAGGTCTAGTTATTTATTTATTTATTTATTTATTTATTTATTTATTTAGAGAAAGAGAGAGAGTGAGAGGGAAGGGGCAGAGAGAAAGAAGAGAGAGCCTGACATGGGGCTGGATCCCATGACCCTGAGATCATGACCTGAACTGAAATCAAGAGTTGATATTACTGACTGAGCCACCCAGGTGCCCCTCATTTAGGTCTTTATGTGTTAATATTCCTGACCTGGATTATTAGCTCATTAAAGTCATGTTCAGTTTCTATTATAATTAAACATGTGTAAAATACCCAGTACATACTACACCAGAGACAACAGGCATCCTCATCATCTTCAAGACTGAAAATAAGGAAACTTTGTGAGAAGGATTAAAGCTGTATTTACAGAGGAGAAAATTTATTGAGCAAATAAATGAACCAGTCTAGAAATTGGTCAAACATTGTTAGGAATGTCATTGTAGATTTTCTTGAATAGGAATAAGGGTTCAAGGGTCCTTGAAAATTGTATCAGTGGCTGTCATTTGGTGCGGACTTATCATGGAGAGGCACGGTGTTGAGTGCTTTACAGGCAGGATTTCATTTTATATAAATTCCTGCTTGTTAATTAACAGAACTGTGGAAGACCTGTTGTGAACACAGGCAGATGTTCCAGCTTATGCATAATGTAGTGTTCTTGCTTACAGTTAAGGTATGTCAGTTCAGTGTCTTTTATTTACTAATTGAGGGGGTTGGTTTCTGCCCTGAAGAAACTAAAATTTAATGAATTTGGCCTTTCTTCTAAAGACCTTTGCCTCGGGTGCCTGAGTGGCTCAGTTGGTTGACTCTTGATTTCAGCTCTGGTCATGATCTTGTAGTTTGTGAGTTTGATCCCCTGTGGGCTCTGCACGGAGCTTGCTTGGGATTCTGTCTCTCTCTCTCTGCCCCTCCCCTGCTCTCTCTGTCTCTGTCTCTGTCTCTCTCTCAAAATAAATAAACATTAAAACAACAACAACAACAACAATAACAACAACAACAACTTTGCCTAGTCAGTACCTGGATGTATATAAGGAAAGATTCCTTGTTTCGACTCGTCTTCACTGTATAAGGCAGAATGCCGTTCCAGCATTTTGAGTGTAGTCTGAGTTGGTCAGTAAGTGATACCATTTATGTGCTTTATTAATACTCAAAATACATGAGGAATGAAGAGTATGCACTTCTTGCCTATGGTAGGGAAGGAGGATTGTGTCATGAACATGCCACATAATATCATTTATATGTAACCTCAGACACAGCCTATTTTTTATTCGTTTTGTTTGTTTGTTTGTTTGTTTGTTTGTTTGTTTTAAGTCAAATCCAGGGTATTTAAGGGCTGCTACTTAGGCTGTCTGTAGAGAGTTGGGGGAAAGCCATTTTTTTTAATCTGGCCCTATGATACAAGAATGAGATTTGAGATATATGTACTTTTCATTCAATTTTATCACAAATCATAATTAAATGAGAATATATTTATGAGAGAGGAGCAGTTGGCACATTGTTTAAAACTCCATTAGCACTGATTCAGGTGGATTAATACCTATGCACTTAAGAAAGAAAAAAAAATTAAAGGAAATAAAATAACTAAATGAGAAAATAGGAAACATAAAATATTTAACACTTGCAAAATTGGTTAACGTTTCTTTATGCATGTCATTGTTTTTCTTTTCCTTCCAAAGCACAGCAAAGAGGAAAGTAAAATGTAGTCTTTGAGAATATAATCAACATCGTATCTTTTCACTGAGCAAGTAAAAAAAAAGCATTTTGTGAACTACTGGGATTAATACCCTCAATTTACGTAACATTATCCTTCTGAGGCACTTCACGTAGTTTTTGCATTATCTCCTGTCCATAAATGGCTGGCTTTAGTTTCTTCAGCTGTAGAATAAAGTAGTAGGACAACATGAACTTTAGCTCTTCTTCAAACTTGATGACACCGGAATAATGTTTGATTTTCAGATGCAACTCCTGGTTACCGGGATTGATCATACAGTACGGGTAGAGTATTCTAGTTTCAGAGCAACCCAAGTGACCCGGAAATTAGTATTATATTAATAATTTGCATTGTTGTACCTGCATGCCACAAAATAATGAATGTGCTCACCTGTGTGATACTGGGATAGCAGTGCCCAGTCAACCGTGAGTAATGGACATTTATTGGAAGCCTCCTGTTTTGCATTCTTCATGATTTCATCACTTAGGATTACGTTTTAATGTGAATCACATAAAACAAATAAGAAGCTCTACACAATGGCAGTGTAGGCAGTGTATTTTTGCATCACATAAAGGAAGTACTAAGATGGGCAGTCGGGACAAGTCAGCAGGGATCCAGCCCTCTGTTCCACTGTCCTGGAATGCAGCTCTCATCCTCACAGTCAAGACGACTGCTGCATTTCAGCCACTGGCAAGTCCACTGCTGCTCACTCATTGTCCAGAGCATTGGCTAGTCACATGTTCGTGCTCAGCTTCCCCTAAGGCGGGCACATGTTGTCTTTACTGGAGCTGCAGTGTGCCCGGCTAAAAGTTGGGGATTGTTCTTCAGGAAGTGGAGGAACCGGGTATTGCTAGGTAAGGAACAAGTTGCTCCTACAATGATATACCTTCGTTTGTTTTATTATAACAAATAATATAAACGTTATTCACGAATTGAAATGGGTTAAAGTTAACATTCCAGGATGATATATTTTATGGCTTTATGGTGTCGTTCCTGGCACACTTGCGTGTTTTCCCACTGAGATACACAGATTTACACGTGATTGTTTAAATTCAGTAAACACTGACCGAAATGGTATGTGAACTGTTAATTAAAAGCAGTGTTTTGGACCAGTGGGTTTTCTTTGTTTCATTTGTCTGTTTGTTTTGTTTTGTTTTTTAACTACATTGGATTGGTATGCAGAGATTTTTTCCTAATTGAGCTCCGGAGGAGATTCTGCATTTGCCCTGAGGACCTGGTGTCAGGATCACTGAGTCCCCTCTTCCCAGGTGTTAAATTCTTTGCAGTGATTCCAGCCTGGTAGTCACACGGTTGCCTTTAGGGTTGTGTTATTTCAAAATGACTGGCAATTGGCCAGCCCTGGAACCCTTTTTCTTACAATCTTACCTGTGTATTCTCTTCCTGGAGTATATCACAGTATTACAAATAGTACTTGTTGGATAATTTTCCCACATTCACATACCTTTTGTGTATGAACTATTTTTTAAAAATTTTTTTTAACGTTTATTTATTTTTGAGACAGAGAGACAGAGCATGAACGGGGGAGGGTCAGAGAGAGAGGGAGACACAGAATCTGAAACAGGCTCCAGGCTCTGAGCAGTCAGCACAGAGCCTGACGTGGGGCTCGAACTCACGGACCATGAGATCATGACCTGAGCCGAAGTCAGACGCTCAACCGACTGAGCCACCCAGGTGCCCCTGAACTATTTTTTAAAGGTTCATATGCTTTGAAGCAGGGTGTGTACTACTACTCCATACAAATATATTAAAATTAATTTGTCTATTTTTACTTTAAAATGATCTACATACATTCTGACATTTTTATGAAATACTTAGTCCAATATTGTGACTATGATTGCTAGTTCCATTAAAAGAATTTGTTTCTTGGTGATGTCTTTGATGGTTGGTTGTTGGTTTTTAATCTATTTTAAGTATTATTCAGTTTGTCAGAATCAACTGCCGGGTAAGAGGGATCCAGGACGATCTCATACACTCAGGAGATTTTTACTCCTTTTTTGTAGTCTTTGAGCTCTCTGCTATCTACTCTTTAATTGACCATGTTCATTTCTTACTTTTCCATAGAAAAGATTTTTTTCTTCTGTAAATGTGTGAGTTCTCATTCTATTCTGCAACATCTTTCTTATTGCTTTTTTTCCATTGAACATGCCCTTCTCTTTGCCCAAAAAGTCCTTTTTTACCCTTCCATTTCCTGCCTCTAATATAAACTTTTCTACCTGAAACTCATCTCTTCCTTACTTTATTGATCCTGAAATATCTGATCTCTGCTTTACTTAGTGTTTCTTCTGTACTTTTGTTCACACTCTGCCCTGTGTTAGACTCAGATCTTCTGAGCTAAATGAGATATTTGAGATACTTGCTGCAAACATTTTCCTTATAACTCTTAAGGGGGTTGAGGGTGGGGAGTGTTATGTATCTAGTTTTCTAGTTTTTCATACTAGTGGATGATTGTCATGCAAACTTCCCTTTGGAGTCCTAGAGTAAAATAAATCACACATATCCAGAAAACATGTCAAAGAAAAAAGGAATATATGTCAACAGTTTGACTTAAAAGATTTGGCAAGCCTTGATTCTTTCCTTTTCTCCTCAGTTGGGAATAGCTGAAGAATCCTCTTCTTAGAAGTAATACTTAAACCTTTTTCTTCAGCCATGTTTCTTTTTACAATATAAAATTCTCACATATTTTAATTATGTGTGAAATTTAAGACAGTTTTAAGATTTAAAACAAATACTGGTTGGTTTTCCATATATGCATCATTTTTGTTCTCATTCTTACATGCTCTGATAAGGGTTTCCTTCATGCCCCCTCTGCTACCAACTGTGTTATGAAACACAGTTTCATAAACTTTTCAGGGTATTTGCTGTTAAACCCATACAGAGAGGTGATTTTTTCGAACAGGTGCAGAAAGTCTGTCAGTCACTGCCCAGAAATGGGAATAGAGAATGTGAATTTGTTGTCTCAAAGTTCCCATCGGAACAGTGTTATTATGCATCACAGCTAGGTTCTTAAGGCCTCTTCCAAATGTCTCTTAATTAATAATTGATCCAAATATACTGAAGTCCCGAAGTACAACTTCAGTTATCGCAAATACTATGTATAACAATAACATTTTGTGAAAATGCACATAGATTTCAGAAAAAGATTTAGAAATGAACCTTTGGAATAAATCCATTTATAAGTTGATGGATGTTTGCATGTGTTTTAGCAAAACAATAATCAAAATTTAATGTAAGTTATTAGATAGACATATATTCAGTGAATGTTTGAGTGTACGTGAATTATGGGCAATACAATGTTTTGGGTGCTTTAATATTCAAGGAATTTGTAGTCTGCTAAAGGAGATAACATATGTATACAAATCATTTTATATTAAATTCAAATATGAACACTACCGTAAAAGAGATATAAAGTACTATCAAAAGAGAAATAAGTAATAATTCCTTAAAATTGTCAAGATCAAAGATTGGTGTAGAAGGTGGCATTTGACCTGACCTTGAAGGTGCTATTTGATTTGGATAGATGGAAGTACCATGATGCAAAGGAAGCCAGAGTGAACAAAGTCACCAGTGTGGGCAGGGATGGGACAGGCTATGAGAATGTATAATGATACAGTGTGGTTCAGTGTAGAAAGTGAGAAACAGATTGGCCTTGGATTATTAATGAAAATCATAAGGTTTTTTTATGGATGAAGTTAAATAAATGGAATTAAGAACTTGAGCATTGGGGCACCTGGGTGGCTCAGTCCGTTAAGCATCCAACTTCTGCTTAGTCATGATCTCACGGTTGGTGAGTTCGAGCTCTGTATCAGGCTCTATACTGACAGCTCAGAGCCTGGAACCTGCTTCGGATTCTGTGTGTGTCTCTCTCTCTGCCCCTCCCTGCTCATACACTGAGCAAAAATAAAAAATAAACATTAAAAAAATTTTTAAGAAGTTGAGCATTGAGTGGAGAGTACTTGAATAAGTCATTTTTAATATGCTGATTTGGATTGGGCAATAAACTTTTTTGAGAGACACTAGGAATTAGAATAAAAAGAAATTAGTGAGAAAGTAAATTTTAGGTGGCTTATTCAAAGATAGACTTCTATTACAGACTTCTTTAGGAGCATAGTGGTTAATTGTATTAATGGAAGAAAGTCATGGTATTGGCGAATTAGAAAGAGCAAATAAATCCAAATTTTAATTCCACAGAGTTGACTTGAGAGTGAATAGTTTGATGGAGTGCTCCTGTAAGAACAGTACCAGGAGGGGGACTGAGAGACAGGACAACCCCAAACAGCTTTATGATGTTTATCCTTCATTCATGTAGCCTTTACTGGGACCAGCTAGGATTTTTACCTTTTTCTGTCTTCCTGTTCTCTGTCCAAGCTGTGGGTGAGATTTGTTTTGTAAATTGTCTTTATATAGGTTAGTACATGAAAGATTACACCATCTGGCAGCACTGTTACCATGGCTCCACATGTTTCTGCCCCAGGTAGAAATGCTTTCCCTGAGATGACACAGCTCCTCATGCCAGGATCAATGCACCATTGCCCAGACCCTTCTGGGTCATTGGCTTTGTTGCATAGGAGGCATTGTACTTCCTGAATGGTTGTGGAAAGAGATTATATAAAGGGAGAGTGAGGTTGAGGGGAAAGGGTAGACCAGTTCCTAGTTTTTTAGTCTATATTGTCACTCACCCCAAGAAGCAGCAGACGTAAACCAAAAACGTCTCCTGCCTTCTTCCTGTCCATGTACAGTATTCATGCTCAGCATGGAAAGACACTAGAGTTAATGGAAATATCTGTGAGGTCATAGGATCTGATCATATTGCATATTTGACTTTGTCTAACTTCATACACATTTCTGTAGACATTTGGGAGAAACTGACTCAGGTGCACTTTTATGCTATTATTGACCTGGAAGAATCTAATTGAGGGATTTATCCTGTAATTGACTGGTCTTAACCAATTTCTGCATTCATTAGTCTTCTCTTTATAGGTTTATAATCTAGAAACACCAAATACCAGTATTACAATATTAGAAAAGAGATTTTCTTTACTTTATGAAGGGATTCTTCAGCTGCCAGAGAATTTTTGATATTGTATTTAATTGAACTATTAATGTGTTTCTAACTGATTTTGGAACCATTTGCAGACAACTTTTAATTGCTAGTTGCCATGCTATGGCACTGGGAATTCAACTCTGAAATCAAGAGAAAACTGAACTATAATTTACATTAATGTAAATGTGTTTTTTGAAGTTATATTATTTATTTCCAGGTCTCCATTTCCCCAGCACAGAGGGAAGAAATAGGACAAAGGTAGTATTAATGTGCTGCCAGTAGTGAAGCGTAAACTGGACTATGAACCGTTATCTTACTCTTTTGTATTCTTGGCACCTAGTGCCTGGCACATAGATATTGACCAATAAAAGTTTAACTGTTATTGAATTATTGAAGAAATGAATATGTCTGCAGATTAATTAAGGAAAGTGTACTCAGTCCTTGGTAGTATCCGTATACTTCAGAAGGGAACAGGGCTATAAGAATTATTTTGGAAAAATACCAGGTAAATATTGCATTTTCTCTATTGAAATATTGAGGAGGACCAAAGGTCCATTGCTAAGAATTAGATTCTTTAGGCCTCAAGTTTATTCATTACCTTATTTTCTTAGAAGAAGCAATTTAGAATAGTTTAAAGTCACAAAGTGAGTTATTCAGTGCCTGTAGTTACTTCCTATTCTCTCAGTCTTTTCTGAAAACAAAACAAAACAAAAAAATCTAGGACTTCATGTGGGTCTCTTAGCCTTGTTTTTAAAATCTGTCTGTGACCCTTAAGAAAGGTACCAAATAAAGGTCCATTGGGATGTTTCAGTTACCAGAGCTGTAAAAACAATCTCAGTGGCATTTAAACAATTTCTTATGTCTATAGAATCTGTAGCTGTAGCTGAGGGATTGAGGTAGCATCCAGCAGGAATGACTTGCCTCTGCTTCTCACATGGTCTGAGGCCTCAGCTGAAGACTTGAGAAGTAAAAGAATCATCTTCAGGCTCATTCAGTCAGATGTTTGACTGTTGATATAAACTATCAGCTGAGACCTTAGTTGTTGTTAGCTAGAACTCTGTGTGTGTGTGTGTGTGTGTGTGTGTGTGTGTGTGTGTGTGTGTTTGAGAGAGAGAGAGCATATGTGCACTTGTGCAAGTGAGGGAGGGGCAGAGGAGGAGAGAGAGAGAGAGGGAGAGAGAATCTTAAGCAGGCTCCTTGCTCAGCACAGAGCCCGACACAGGGTTCCATCTCATGACCATGAGATCATGACCTGAGCCAAAATCAAGAATCAGACAATCAACTGAGCCTCCCAAGCGCCCCAGGTTAGCTAGAACTATTATTTGTGGCTTCTCCATGTGGCATGGATTTGCTCAGAGCTCATAACATGGTGATTGGGCATGAAGGGTGCATGTTCCAAGAGAGAGAGAAACAAGTGGCATCTCTATCCTTTCTGATGACCTAGCTTTTAATGTCACATAGCATTACTTCTACTAAATTGATTGAAGAAGACACAAGCCTGCCCAGATTCAAGGGGTGTGGATACAAACAACCTCATTGGTGGGAAGTAGCAAGGTTCTGAAAACACATGTGGGACTGCAGTCATTGCTTTATTGCACACAGTTTCCATGTCTTTTGCTAAAATTTTCACATGATTAATAATTTTTAGCTATCTTGAGTACTTTTACCAAAGAGACTGTCTACCAGTTCCTTGTATCTACTTAAAAAAAACATCTACAGTTGGGGCACCTGGGTGGCTCAGTCAGTTAAGTGTCCGATTTTGGCTCAGTTCATGATCTCACCGTTCCTGAGTTCTAGCCCTGTGTCAGGCTCTGTGCTGACAGCTCAGGGCCTGGAGCCCGCTTCAGATTCTGTGTCTCCCTCTCTCTCGGCCCCTCCCCTGCTCACACTGTCTCTCTCTCTCTCAAAAATAAACATTAAAAAAAAAATCTATAGTTAAATGTGTCAAACAGATGCTGAAATTGATGGAGGGAAGTTTAAATTTAAAAGTGAAAATTCATAGCTTTATTTGTGTTTCTCAGTGAGGCGTTACACATTTGTTAATATTTTGGAGAGTGAATACTGAGGATTTATAATAAAATGAGATGGTAAAAGGAGTAAGAAGACTACATTCTTCTCTTACACAAGTAAATAATGAATACTCGGCTTCTAGGTAATTTTTTCCAGTTTCTTTTTGCTATATGCTATTTAACTTTTCTATTGCATTTAATTTTAATCTAAGGCATCTTAGTTAACGCAAATAGCAATGGCATACTTTATAGTTCTAAACTATAATATGTGATTGAACAGGAAGTTACAGGAGATATTTTATACAGGAATTGTTGAATTCTGAGAAATACCAAAATTGATATGACTTCCCTTCCCCAAACTTCCTTTTTTGTTGTTTTTTATTCTCTTCTTTTGGGCTAGGTGCTGATTTTGCTTGTCAGGAAGTTCGTTTCTGTCTGAACAGTGCTGAATTTTCAGGGCTATGCTCAGCCACTTCTGCTCAGCTCGAAGGTGGTCTGGAGAATCCTAGCATGGGACTTCCATGCAGATTAAGTAGGACTAGTTCTGGAATTAGGGCAATGGTCATTTTGATACTTTGATTTTGTTTGGGATCCTCCCTAAAGGAACCAGATTGAATAGGGGATGCAATAGATCTTCTGGACCAGAGCTGTATGCATGTACCATCAATTCTTACATTCCAACTAACTGAACTAGTGGATCATGTTTTCAATGGTGCTGGAACAGAAATATAACTAATTTATCCTGCTAATTATTCTAGACCCCGAGTCTCCTTTTTCTCACTCCTCCTTAACAATTAAGGTAATTCCTTTGTCATATTCTCTTTGGAAGAAAGATAATAAAGAGACCACTCATTGCCTGTTGTCCAAAACACTCATGTGTTTCCTCTTGATGTAGTTGAGGCACAAAGCTATATCTGTCGCTCACTTTTCCCTCCCAAGTTTCATATTTCCCACTGCTTTCTAGATAGTTCCACTTAGAACAGAAGTGGAAATCTCAAAGTCGTTATGTTTAGCTATAAACTCTTCTTACCCCCCTCAGATCCACTTCTTGGTTAATTCTATAATTTTTCCAAGCCAGAAGTCTGACTAGCATGCTAACCACCCCCTCTTCTCAGGTTCTCACTAAGTCTTTGGTTCTAATAAACACTTAAAACATACTCATTCCTTACTCTTCTGACCAGCACATCCTGGTTTAGACCCTCATCTTGTCCTCTATCTCCTCATCTCTTCTAAACATCCCATGATAATTTCTCCTTGTATGAATTTCGCTTTAGTACACCTCAACCTGCCTCACTCATCTGCCTCAATCCCAGACATGGATTGTGCCTTGTTCATTGTGTCTCTGTGGCATAACAATGTGATTGTCACAACGAAAGTTTTTCCTGGGAGGGAAGAAGACAGACAGATAAACTGGCTGGCACACCTACCTTTATTTTTTTCCAAGCAAGTTACGTAAGTTAGTAGCTAAATTTGAATTTAAAAAATGAGACTTTTTTTTTTAAGTTTATTTATTTATTTTGAGAGAGAGCATAAACTGGGTAGAGGCAGAGGGAGGCGGCAGGGGGAGAAAGAGAATCTGCACTAACAGTGCAGAGCTAATGTGGGGCTCAAACTCACAAACTGAGATCGTGACCTGAGCAGAAACCAAGATCAGATCCTGAACTGACTGAGCCACCCAGGTGCCCCAAAAATGAGACATTTCTTTAAATACTCACCATTCTCTTTGTTGGCTCAAATTCTAGGGAAAACACAGTCTTATTTACTTAATTACCTGAAAGAAAAAAATAAAGCAATGTATTTATCTTTTTTAGTTGTAGATTACTGTTAGCTTTCTTGATTTCTTTTTTTTTTTAATTTTTTTTTTTTTCAACGTTTATTTATTTTTTTTGGGACAGAGAGAGACAGAGCATGAACGGGGGAGGGGCAGAGAAAGAGGGAGACACAGAATCGGAAACAGGCTCCAGGCTCCGAGCCATCAGCCCAGAGCCTGATGCGGGGCTCGAACTCACGGACCGCGAGATCGTGACCTGGCTGAAGTCGGACGCTTAACCGACTGTGCCACCCAGGCGACCCTTGATTTCTTAAAATAAGTAGTGAGCACCAAAAAGAAAGGAAGTCTTGTATGTAAATTCACAAGTGAGGTGGATTAGTGTCCTGGGAGAGAGCATGTCTCACAGAGGAGATCAACAGAGATCAAAGATATTTACCAAATATATATTTGGTGTTTATATATATGCCATCATAGATATTTACCAAAGTCCTGACAAAGGATCACCTTTATCAGGTAAATATCTGTGATGTAAGGAGGAAATCTCAAGCCCCACAAGGTAGGCTGTATGTGGAAAAATGAAGAGCAGAGAAGGCAACAACACCTGAAGAGAGGTAAGGATAGAAATATGGCCATATTGTTAAGAATGTAAACTCTCTGAAGACAGAAATTTCTGTCCATATATTCTTTGAAATGTCTCGAGTACCAAAAGAATATCAGGTATGGTGCATAGCAGGTGTTCAGTAGTATTTGCTGAATTAATGAATGGACTTTGAAACCCAGCTAACTTATTGGGATACTGTCCGATAGCCATGACTTTTTTTTTTCCCCTAACAAAACTTAGAACAGGTAGCTGACAACAGCTTGTTGAGGAAAGAATGTTCCGGGATCACATCCCTATGCTCAGATGCGTAGCGTACTCAGAAAACATATGCCTCCTCTTTCTGGATCTTCATTCCTCTCCTCCAATCTCATTCTCTGTTGCAAATAAGCATACTTAAATCTCTCTCATTCTCCCTAAATCTCTGGATTTTTAATTTCCTTTTGTAACAAAGAAAGATATCGATGTCACTTTTTTTGGGGGGGCGGATTTTTTTTTCTAGTGAGATTTTCATTGTTTTATACCCAGTGGTTACTTGATTTCAAGGTCTTAAGAACCTTGAAAGCTTAACTTTCTTCAAAGTCAAATCAGGGTTTCAAATTTTACCTACTTTTCATTATAACTGTAATGGCAAAAATTTAAAGCCTTATGAGAAAGAAAAAAGATACTGTAGAATCTCAGTGGAAATGAATATGCCTTTCTATAGGTTGTGCATTCTCCTGAATATTGTGTGTTAATAAAAAAAATCATCTGCTGAGGTTTTTAAAAATTCGAACCATCACCTTGACACTTCTCTCCTCACTGTATTGCTTTAGGTAAGCTGTGGCTTAAGCCTCTTGGATAATCTTGGAAATCATTTGAATATTCTGAAAAACTGATGGCTGGATTTGATACTGCATGTAAAACATTTTTTGTGTGTGTTACTTCTCATTTGTTTGTACCAGCTTTATCCTGAAGAATCGAAAACATGGTGAATAGAGTATAATGGAGAGGAAATTTCTTGGTGCAGAATGACTTTTTTCTTTCCTTGTCTCAACGTGGCCATTATTTCAGTCCCTATTCAGTCTACTGCTTATCAGACACCCTGTCTGGGGGAAAATAGCGGTAATTTTTATTTAACAAAGCACTTTTATATATTTGATCTCATTTAATCTTTGCAATGTCCTTGTGAACATTATCAGCACTTTTAAAGATGAGAAATCTGGGCTTGAGAGAGAATAGGCAACTTGATTGAGAGCACACAGATAACTGAACAACTGAGGTTTGAACCAAATCCCTGGCTGATCAAATCAGTGAAGACAATGGTTGGGACGTGGCATTGTGAATGGTAGGTAACTTCTGTATTTTCAGTGGTATTTTTTGTTGTCATTTAATAAGTTTTGGCTAACTATTTTAGCAGAAGCCAACAATCAAGTATGATGCCCCACAATGTTTTTTAAGCATTTTATATCAAACTGTTCATTATTATCTTAACTACCGAGTTTTGCAAAATGAGTATTGCAATTCTCTGCAGCCCACCTGACCAAAGCGGAACATTCTTTATGTCAGATACTTTAAAATGGGAAAAGAGGCCTATTGATGTTGGTGTTGGAAACAAGAAAAAAGGTCTCTCTTCTCCCGTCGTCATCTCTGTGTAGGATTCTCTCACAGCCCAGGCATTCTTCATCTCAGAATGGACGAGGCTGACAAAGGATGCAGTGTTACTGCTTTCTCAACAGTACTGGGCCCCACTCAAGGCTCTTATTTTGTGGGGAGAGAAGAGAGTAGGTTTGGGTCACAGGCTGCCATCAGGACAGATGTAATGTTAATTAACCACAGCAGCACAGTCTGTCCCCAGGTCTCTGAGAGCAGTGAAAGGTCTCCCTCAGGGTCTCCAGATTCTGGTGCCTCAGAATGAAGCCTAGACAGGACAGAGGTGGGCCTGCACTAGCCAGCTTTTAATTATTCTTCCATTGATTCTGAAGTGATTATCTTTTTAAAATCTGCTTTTAGGGGCGCCTGGGTGGCTCAGTTGGCTGAGCATCTGACTTCGGCTCAGATCAGGATCTCATGTTTCCTGAGTTCGAGTGCCGCGCAGGCTCTGTGCTGACAGCTCAGAGCCTGGAGCCTGCTTCTGATTCTGTGTCTCCCTCTCTCTCTGGCCCTCCCCTGCTCACGCTGTGTCTCTCTCTCTGATATAAAATAAAAACATGAAAAAAATCTGCTTTTACATATCTGGTATTGGGATGTGTTTTACATTGGCCACAACTAATAGGAAGTTTGCTGTTTGTTTTTGGATAGGGGGCTAAGTATATAAAAAAATGATTGTTTTCTCCAAATGTCTCAAGATCTTCCTTTTTTCTTACTCCTTCTTTTAATATTTTTCTTCTTACTCCTTCTTTTAATTTTTTTCACATCCTTCATTTCTTGGTATTCGTCATGTCAAAGTATTATGTACAATTATTGAAAATGTCACACTGTGGGAGTACTTGCTCCCCCAGCCAAACTCTGGGACTTCTCTTGGTTCCAGTTCCAGCCCATGTCCAGTGTCACAGAGCCAGGCTCCTTCATCCTGGCTTGTCCTGAACAGCTCTCCAGGGAGGGAACAGGGGACGGTGCCTTATTCTCCCTATCACCAAGTCAAGGCACCTGGGGAAATGAAATCACGCAGTACTAGAAAACAAATCTTTGTGTGTCCAGGTCAGGATTATAAAAGATAAAGAAAGGAAATACATTAACATGCAGTATTTGATTTTGATAAATATATTATCCATATTTCCTTATTCCACCTTTTCTCATAAAGGACTTCAGACCATTTAACCCTGAAAAAAGATAAAGTGATTATTTTTATTGTGACGTTCTCTTCTCAAAAGCTATATGTGTGTGTGTGTGTGTATATAAATATAATTATTTTATAGCAAAATCATAAGTATGTAAATGATTATTTTAATTGTATAGGGATGGAAATATTCATAGTAATATAGTGAGGGAAGCACCTGTGTGTACTACTGATTCCCTGCTTAATGTTTGATCCATTATTGTGATAATTTTGATTTCATTTGCATTCGGAAAATGATAAAGTTCTACCCCTAGACAAGGAGCAGGAAATACCATAGTGATAGACTGTGGGTTTGACCTGTCATGATGGTTGGAAGCCTGGGGAATACTCTTCGGAGACCAGACATCCGTGCTCCGTTCTCGCTATGCCATCTAGTGGAGCAGTGTGCTTGCTACCTGTGTGCCGGCAGAGGACTGAATGCGATTTTTTAACTTACATGGTATGTTTATTCTGTAACATGTATGCACAAATACTGGCAACATACATAAGAAGTGGTACTGCTAGTAAGTGGCAGGTAATGTGTTCAAAGAGTCCTTAAAAAAGCTGCTACATACAAGAATAACTAGTAACATCCCCAGGATGAAAATTAACGAGAGAAATCTAACACTGCAGATACGAACATGTATTATAAAATAACAATAAATAAATCTCGTTGGCACTGGCACAGGATCAATAGGACAGGATAGAATTCAGAAATCCACTGAGCAGGTGGCATTTTATGTAAATGAGGACAAGAATAGCTATCCATTGGGTTATAAATAAAGATGGATCCCAGCCTCATTCTTTCCTCCAAAAAGAGAGTCTAGATGATGAAGGGTTGAAAATTCAAGAAATGAAGCTATCAAACTAAAAGAAACTATGGGTATTTAAAAGATAATCTTAATGTGGGAAAATTTTTCTAAATATGTCAATAGGCCCAGAAGCCATTTAGGAAAAGATGTTTTATCCTTAGAGCAAAACAAAAAAGTTGACAGAAAATTATAAAATAATAATGCTTAAAGGTAAATACTGTATTCAGTTCTTTAAGTCAAAATAAATTAATATGTTGACATCGTCTAACAGAGTGCTGTGTAAAGAGGAGAGAGAATAAGAGGTAAAAACAATTTGAATTTGTGTTTCTCTGGCTAGCATGTGAGGCTAAGCATCTTTCCATGTGAATGCCATTTGTTTTCCTTCTGTGAAATGGGTGTTTCCTGATGTTGTTCCTGGAAGTTCTTTTTCTCATTATTTTGTTTTGGATATCAATCTTTTATTATGTATATTTAAACTATTTCTGCATATTATTATTATTATTATTTATTTTTTTTTAATTTTTTTTCAATGTTTATTTATTTTTGGGACAGAGAGAGACAGAGCATGAACGGGGAAGGGGCAGAGAGAGAGGGAGACACAGAATCGGAAACAGGCTCCAGGCTCTGAGCCATCAGCCCAGAGCCTGATGCAGGGCTCAAACTCACGGACCGCGAGATCGTGACCTGGCTGAAGTCGGACGCTTAACCGACTGTGCCACCCAGGCGCCCCTATTATTCTTTTTTAAAGTGTCCTTTACTCTCTGGAAGTTTTATTATTCTGTATTCAGATCTGTCAGTATTTTCTTTATGACTTCTGGGATTTGTGACTGGACCAGGAAGGCCTTCCTTGCCCAGAATAAAATTATCTTTGGGGGAGTTTTTTTCAAGTGCTTCATATATTTTCATTCAAAATGGCTTTTTAATTCTTCTCTAATTTATATTAGTGGAGAGATCTAAACTCATTTTGTCTAAGTCAGCGGTAGAGGACTCTTTTCTGAGGAAAACTGCTCAGTTTCCTCTTTCTGAGGAAACTGCTCAGTCTCTGAGTGCACAGCAGTCTGGCACTGCCTGCCACCCTCATTCCTCGCTCTTCTTCTTAAACCGGACATTTCATCGAGATGGCTCTAAATTCTAGAGTGCATTTTAATATCTACAAGGAAAATTTTCTTTTCCTGTTCTTTTTCAAAACCTTCTTAGCCTTTCTTATACATTTTCTTTTCCAGAATAATTTTGGACTCAGCTCTAGTTTCATAGCAGTCCTCTTGAAATGTAGGCTGAGAATGCAGTGAACTTAAAAAATATCATTTCCCTAATATTGATGTTTCCTTCTTGGCGCATGTCCCATCTCTCCACCTATTCAGTTTTTCTTTTTTGTCCTTCAGTAAATTGTTCTTCATGCACGTCTTGTGCATTTTGTTAGGTTTACTCTACTCTTATGTATGATTTTTGTTGATACAGTAAATGAAGTGTTTTTTATTTTTATTTTTTTACTCTAAGTTTTTAACTTCAGGCGAACATTCTAAAGTACCTTTATTTTAACTGTTAAATTTCTGAAATTGGGTTTTTTTTTTTTTTTACATTGAACATATTTATTGTAAAGGTTATTATTTTTTAAAAGAGTTGTTATAAAATCGATTTGCACTTTATAAGTGATGGGGTCTTAAATTCCAGAAAATACTGTATATGTCTATAGAGGCAAGATGCCACCTGGGAACTCTCATCCCTTGGAGAGCCAGGCATACCTTTCATGAAGTTCCAGTTCCAAAGTCTTCACCATGAGCTCAGCAAATTCGGGATCTCTGCAGACTCTGGCTCCTTCAGCTCTTCATGCAGCCTGAATATCACCCTCATTAGCCAAACCCAAAACTCAATTGGTGTTTTGTGGGAACATTTTATGTTTTAGGTTCCCACAAAGTATCAGTCACACCAAACGTTCTGTGAATTTAGGCTGAGGATGGGAGATCAAGGGAGGAGCTGGTTATGTCCAGGAGACCAGTGTCAGGCTCACTGTTTCTTGACCTCTGACCTTTCGCTTCCCCTCTTCCTTCAGTCCCCAAGAATAGCAGTTTGGAAGTCACCTTGAGGCCTCAATTCTAAGCCAAGTGGAGTATTATCTTCCAAAAATACTGAGTGCTTTTCCTGCAGGGAACTCGAATAAGTAAAATTTTCTCTGCTCCCTTTCATATCAATGAAAGCTATATACTTGAATTGTAAATGTATTGTAAATGGTTAATGCATATGGTTAGAAAAAATCTGGAAAAAATACATTAATGGATTTTATTTTATATCACATAGAACAAAGAACAAATAACTGAAGTATTTATTGCATAGAGTCCATTGAAACTCAAAGACCTTTTAAGTCCTTGGGGAACAAATTTTAAATAACATTATTACTGTAAGGCTTAGTATATCTGAATGTAAGCTTTTTTTTTTTTTTTAATGGCATTGACCCTGAAATTTTAATCTTTAGAGAATTGGGTAGTAGGTGGTAAAGTGCTTGAAGACGAACCATAGGGATAAAACATAGTATTCAAGTCATTCTACCGTGCAGCATTTATATTTGTTTTAAGTACATCCGGCTTAGGACTGAATCTAAAATGAAAATTTTAAATCAGTTTGCTCTTGTTTCTTACTTTGAATCCACAGATAACACTGTTATATTTTCAGCACATGTGCTGTTCTCGTTAAATGGAGTAGAATACAAGTTGAAAACTAATAATTACAGCTTGTTTTAATCAGGAGCTAGAAGGGTGTGCCCCCTTCTGTCTTCATCCCAGTTATCTGGTGACACTATTCACTAACTCATATTGGGCATAAAATGTGGTCCCCTCTTCCCTGTTAAGAATGAGTACTATAGAGCTGTTAATACAGATATCATTAAGTGATTTTACAAAAAGTGGGGAAAAAAAAGAAAACAAAGAAAAGGAAGACATGTTGGGGCCTGATGTGTCATATAAATATTTTGTTTTGAGCTATGTGGTGATGTCATTGTGATGATACTTCTTCCCTTGCAGTTAACTCTCAGCCGCAAATCAGGGTATACCAGAAAGTGATGTGAAATGCAAAAGGCATGGGCTACACTGTAGTAATTCATTCATCCTGAACGAGAGACCCGCAGGGTCTGGAGATGGAACTGTGATGGCTCACTCTGCACAGTATGAATACAGAGTGGGTCTGGCCTGTTGTCATGCCTGTATTATGGCAAAGGTGTTGTGTATGGACAACACATTTGTTTTCCTCGTAGTGGAATTATGTGTTCCTCTCAGTGCTGTGGCTCTATTAGTTTTCATATGGGAAAGTGATGCTCGATGTCTTTGACAAAGACTTATTCAAAGGGATAACTGACCATAAAAACAAGTTTGTGCCTACAGAGCGAAACAAAGCAAGGATAGTATCCCTTAAAACTGACTGCTTTCATTTTCAGTGTAAATCAACCATACTGGCAAAACTTTGTTAATGTGTCCTCCTCCAAAATGAGTGATTCCTACAATGTTAGAATTGTCCCTCCTTAACATTGGATCTGCTATGGCCCAGCATGTGTTGGGTGTTGAAGGACAGGTTTGAGAATTTAGCATTTTCCCACACAACGAGGGAGAATAGCAACCACCGGACATCTCCAGAACCCCTGGATGCCTCACGATAGCACATATATGATCTGTGTTCTGTATGAGTTAGAGAGATATTTAGAGAAATGATAAAATTCATTAGGCCTATGGATCTTTGGAACTATTAGCAGATTCCTTCTTTTTCTTATCATAATACAGTATGAGTCCACAGATGAAAATTACCAAGTGTAGGGGCGCCTGGGTGGCGCAGTCGGTTAAGCGTCCGACTTCAGCCAGGTCGCGATCTCGCGGTCCGTGAGTTCGAGCCCCGCGTCAGGCTCTGGGCTGATGGCTCAGAGCCTGGAGCCTGTTTCCGATTCTGTGTCTCCCTCTCTCTCTGCCCCTCCCTCGTTCATGCTCTGTCTCTCTCTGTCCCAAAAATAAATAAACGTTGAAAAAAAAAATTAAAAAAAAAAAAAAAGTTTAAAAAAAAAAAAAAAAAAAAAAAAAAAAAAAAAAAGAAAATTACCAAGTGTAGACCAAATGGAGTAGAATATAAATTGATAGCTTTAATAATTCTTTTACAGTTATTTTACCGCCCACTCCTTTTATTTTTAATGTTAATTTATTTTTGAGAGAGAGAGAAAGCATGAGCAGGGGAGGGGCAGAGAGAGAGGGGGCAGGGGATCCTCAGTGGGCTCTGTGCTGACAGCAGAGAGCACGATGTGGGGCTCGAAATCACAAACCGTGAGATGATGACCTGAGCCAAAGTCAACTGACCGAGCCACCCAGGTGCCCCGAAGTCAGCCCATTCCTAAAATAAAATCTTCCTGGGTGGGGGTGGTCATTAATGTTTTTGTTGTATGTCCAGTCCACATCTTTCACTTGTATCCTTATGCAGATTTATCCCTGACCATGTTTTAAACGTTAGTTTTAATTTTTTGACTGAGATCTGAGGCCATTAGCTGCTGATTTGCTGTTTTTATTTGTCTTATCAAATTAACTGTCTGCCCTCTTTATTTCTGTTAGCGTTGTCAGATGAAATATCTGAAACAAAAACAGTTATTTAAAGGAAAGCTTTGTATCCTCTACTTACTAATCGTTTAAGAAGATTACCTGAAGTCTTTTTAAAAACTGGGCTGTTGATGATGTTGATTATGAAATATATTGGCCTTTCATAAAATTAACTGCTGCCTTTTGATTTATAGGATCTCCAAATGTGGGTAAATGGTGCTAATGAACATGGCTTTGTCCTGGTGTCTTTCGGAGCTGGTGTCAAGTATCTTTCAGAAGACATTGCTAACAAACTGGCTGGAGCTCTGGGGAGATTGCCCCAAAAAGTGATTTGGAGGTAAGGTAATAGCATCAATTGTTTCTTCACTGTGTATTTTTGTTATCCCCTTGCTTAACTTGCAGGGCCCTGTAAAGCTAGCACATTGGTTCCGCAGCAAGATTAGCAGGAGCTTCTCCTAACTTTTCATTTTTGTTTCTTAGTGTATTGAAATCTAGCGACTAATTTATAAGACTCTGTGATGGATAAAGAAAGAGACATCAAGCCTTGGAGCATAGAAAGAAAATATGATGCAAGGGCACCTGGGTGGCTCAGGGGGTTAAGTGTCCGACTCCATTTTGGCTCAGGTCACCATCTCACAGTTTGTGAGAGTGAGCCCCCCACTGGGCCCTGTGCTGACAGCATGGAGCCTACTTGGAATTCTCTCTCCTGCCCATCTCTCTGCCCCTCTCTCTCTCTCTCTCTCAAAATAAAATTTAAAAACATTAAAAAATCTTCAAGAAAAAAAGAAAATATGATGCAGAATGATTTATCCTTGTGTCAGATGCATTTTTTATGTTAACCTAAGCTTTATACCCTTATTTACCCTAATATTAGTGTCATTTAAAAAGTTGTTTTAATTACATGCATTTCTATATACTTTCTACATACCTGCAAATCAGTGTTGGAATGAGGTAGAAAATGATAGATGAATGCATAAATAGGCAAAATATTTCATGGAACCTTTTGTCCTCTATAAATGCTTTTTATTTCTTTTACCCCCTCCCCCCCCAAAAATAGGCCTTAAAACCGCAATAACTTGCCAGTTAATGCTGGTTAAAACAGATCCTTAGATTACCCCACTTCCCAACAAGTGTCTGTGTCAGTCCACCATGTAAAAATCCGACGTGAACACTATTTACCATGTATTTATTTAGTACCTGCCAGTGCCGCTGGGCTCTGAGGATACAGCAGTGAACATCACCCCCCCAGGTCTCAAGCTGTTACAAGTAGGGCCTGAGTAATATGTCTTTTTCCTTTATAACAATGGTGTAAGGATTAGCTCCCACTTTTCCTGGCTGAGCTATGAAGTGGATACATATTTTATTCCAACTGTTTAGGACTTCTTCCTTTGGATGCCAGATCTATTGCATTTCCTCTAAGGGCTTAACCCAGAAAACACCCTTCTGCTTCAATTAGGACAGTTTGTGTCTGCTCAGTTCAGACTCGTGTCGTTCTCTCAGTTGTGAAGTATGTTCATGGTTTATCTTTCATAGATCAAGGCACTAAATGACTTAATTATAAACTCTGCCCCACGGAGTGCCTGTCACTGGGGCCAAGCTGGAGGAGAGTACTTTCTGGTTTCTTTCAATTCTCACACCTTCCCGTAGGCTCCACGTGTCAAAGATCGGAGCTATAGACTGCTTAGTGGTGGCCCTCCCAGCTTTTTCATGTTTTTCTTTCTGGGTTCTGCTGGAGAGTGACTTTCTAGCCCAGGTTTATTTACGTGCTTCTCACCTCCAGCCCCCATCTCTGTGATGGGGTGAGAAGAGCCGAAAGAAAATAGATCTCAGTATGAGAGTGTTTTTTATTTCTCTCACAATCAATGAAAATGTGAAAAAGAAACATAATTAAAATTTTGTTGTTAGTAAAGCCTGGTTTCCTTCTTAAGATAGCAATAAAAGATCATTTAACATTTATTTTAAATCTAATAATTTAAGCACAGAGTCCATACCAAGAGTAAAGTTCGGTTTTTGAAAGATTCATTGTCTGATGTACATTTTAGGTTTTCTGGAACCAAACCAAAGAATCTAGGAAACAACACTAAGCTCATAGAATGGTTACCACAAAATGACTTGCTTGGTAAGTCAGTGACACGTGGGTACTTACTTGGCATTTAGATTTTAACTGAGTAAATGTGATTTTTGTATTTGAGCAGTTTATACAATATGTGTGTAGTTTATGGTAGAGTCACTAGATTGCCTAGTATCTCATGTTAGATTTCAAACCAACAAGTCAGATCTTTCTTTGTTGGAAAATGATTTGTAAAATATAATCATTTTATGTCTGTAAATTAAGGTTTTTAGACCAGTCAGCAATTTTAATTTTCTGGAAAATATGCTTAATAAGGTATATAAACCAGCAGTGGATAAAGTTATACCTGATTAGACTAATCAGCTAAAGGTAATAAAATTAAAACAGTGAAAATGTAGATTTGTGTTATAATTGTATTACAGATGTATCTGACTAACCTGAGAAATTCAGAGTTACTCATATGTTTGAAACTAAAAAGAAGGTCAAGAAAACATTTAATTTATCTTATCTTTATTTGTTTCATCTGTTCATTTCCCCTTAAGTCATCAGACATTTTTGAAACACACATTTATTTATTTATTTATTTATTTATTTGAATTCTGATCCTTAACTAAAAATTAAAATAACAGTTATATGAATTTATTTTAAGATATTTGATCGAAGAAATTTAACTCATTTTGTTGTGTTCAATAAGCATTGATAGTAAAACCATAAAGTAATTTCATTAATTTCTAGCAAAACATGATGCTGTATTAACCTTTGAGATATTAAGGAAATTATAAAAATATTATTGATATGGCAATATTGACATCATTTGTTCAACAATACTAAAATCTAACAGCTATATAAGGTGCTTTAAATTTTAAATTACATTATTAAAAATTGGCTTTGAAAAGTATTTTTTAGAAGCTAAAATGGCCATCCTAAAAACCAGCAAATTGAATTTTGCAACTAAAAAACAGTGAGGAATTTTCTTTATATAATTCCTTTTCATCTAGTTCTTCATATATGTTATTCTATAAATGACAAAATTGAATAAGAAACAGGGCAATTTACCTTCTTAATATTTGTATTTTTTTTTTATGTCTTTACTATTATGACTTCAGATTCCATGGAAGGTAGGAAGAAGCAGAGAATTTAAATAAGATAACCTGGACTATCAGCTGTTTCAGTGCAACAGTGTGATGCTGCTCTCTGGGAACATTGAAACTGTTAGCATGGTTTTCTTCTGAGAGCCTCTACGGCAAGGTGTAGCTACTCAGTGGTGCACACCCAATGGCCCTCCTTAAGTTCAGAGCTCTTCTGTGTTCCTCAGAACCTCAGTTCTCTGCCTTTACCAAGATCAGTGTCCTTTTTTATCATTAGGCATGACTTTATGAGTCCACTGTTGGCTTCTAACACTGATCAGAAAATTCCTCCAGGATGAGAAGTAGGAACCCAACCATTATCTTTCCCCTTTCTTCCTTCCATAATATCCCTTGCCCTCCACACACCAGCACTGTCTTATTTTTCACTGCTGGGCTTGGTGGTAAGGTTTTGTTCAGAGAAAAGGTTTTGCTGCAAGAAAAAAAAAAGGTTTGAAATGCACTGAGAAAGCAGATCCATTAGGTGGGCTGAGTTGAGAAGCCACTTGTAGGCAAAGGTGACACTGAGTAATTCTAATAGACATGGAGTGGGAGAGTCCCTGCACCCTACTGAGACCAAGGTTCTACATACCATTTTATACCTGGTGTGTGTATATATAAAAGACTTCTATTTCTGCAAGCTGTAATTCCTTTCTGGCCATAGCATACATTTCCTAAGTGCAATGTTTCCTTGTCCTACACTTATACAGGGTTTTCAGTTTCAGTACCTTTTATGAAATATTGGCCGCTCACGAGGGGATCTGTGTTTTGAAATACCTCATTAATTTTGATAAATTGTCTTCTTTTATCCCCTTGACAACTCGATGTTACATGATGTTCCATCTCTTACAACTAATTTTTATGTGTCAGTCCCTACTTGTTTATATACCTAAACTGTGAAATTGGACCCTAAAATTGTGAAGCCAGAAGCTGACATGACTTGAATGTTGTAAATACTTTGTACCATACAGTGTTCCTCCTTAGATAAGCACATAAACTCTTCCTGAACTTTAAGAATCTAGCCCCACATTTTAACATATTTTTTTTGTTTTCTTACAAAATGTGTTTTACTTTAAGATAAATGCCTGGGGATCCAGAAGTGGATGTCTGTTTGTAACAGAATGTGGTTGCACCTGGTATTTTTGGCATTTCTTGCTTTTGTTGACTTCCTATTTAGTATTGGCCTTTTAAATAGATGTTGCTAGCCAGTTGATATTTATGTTTGAGGGAAAGTTGTAATATGCTCTAAAAAGCTATAGATTTTAAATTTATAAATTTAAAAATGACTCTTAATTGATATATACAAATCAATTCACTATTTATATAACAAGTGTTTTAATTGATATAGGGCAGGAATCAGTGAAATTATGCCTTTAAAAATTCTGTATCTAAAATATATATTTAGTATAGTGTTGACTTTTAAGAGATTTCTGGAAAATCTCTTTTTTAGAGTAATATACAATACCCTAAGTTGTTTTCTTTTTTAATCCTTCTTTAGGGCATTCCAATATTAAAGCCTTCCTGAGCCATGGTGGTTTGAATAGTATTTTTGAAACTATGTATCATGGTGTACCTGTAGTGGGAATCCCACTCTTTGGAGACCACTATGATACTATGACCCGGGTCCAGGCAAAAGGCATGGGGATATTGCTAGAATGGAAGACAGTTACTGAAGGAGAGCTATATGAAGCACTGGTGAAAGTTATCAATAATCCCAGGTGAGTTTACAATGAACATGAAAGCAGATGAAATATATATACCATAGCATATTGTCAATAACCAAGTATTGCCAAGAAGTTGTCAATAAACCAATTATAGGAATATCTTTTACATTCCTGTGTCTAAATCCTTGTGCATGTTTTCTATAATTTTAAAAATAAAAATGGCAAGTATATATATATATATATATATATATAGCCAGCCATGTATGACCTTGAATAATATTCTACCAGGATTTGCCAAATTGAGGGAGAAATTAGAGTGGGAACAATCATCAGGTCCCTAAAATGTGTCAAATTTTATTTGTTCTTTGTCTCATTTTAATACTCGTCATATCTGCGTATCACTATTTTCACTATTCACATTGTAAAGATGAGGCACTTGAAACTCAGAGGGCTTAAGTAATTTGTGCATAGTTGCACTAAGCTATTAGAGTAGATATTTGAACCAGGAATGTCTGATTCCAAAGCTGGTGCTCTTTGTATTGACTGATGCTAGGTTTCCCTAGGACTGAGTATCACTGAAACACAGAGATTTGTTTACATAGTTGCAGAACTAGTCTGAATCTTTAGCTTTTTTAATTTTTATTTCTTGAATGTCCCCAGTTAACCACTGAGTTTCAAATAGTCTAGAGAGCTGGCCTGTGTAGTTTTAAAACAAAGCAGTAGTTTTCCCTATTTTTTCATGACATTTAATTGATCTTGCATTTCAAATGGCAGTAATATTTGGAGGGCAATAAGCTTTTTCTATTTTTACCTGGGGCATATGGCTTAACACTTGGATTGGGAAACATTGAGATGTTCTAAGAAACAACCAATAATAGGAAAAATTCTCTCATTTAAAATGATGCAGCTTTCATATAAAAGGCTGGGTTCAAGTGCACCGAGGTTCATTGTGCTGTCTTACATGGGCTCAGAGGCAGCCATCATGCTCTGACCTCTTAAAGGATCCAGTGTCTTGGTCGCAACTCTGGCATTTGGAGCAATATGTTCTCTAAGACGTGGGGTGCTTGAGTATGGGGATCCCTTTGTGTTTTATAGCTCTTCTTTTAAAGTAGAGTGTTTTTCAAGTCATGATGTTTTTATGGAAAATGATATATGTCTTTCAGGACTTTTTAGAAAGGTTTGTAGAATGCAGCCCTAAAGCAGAGTTTATGGGGGGATAGTTACAGAGCTACTGAGATTGGATTTGTTCCACAGAGAAAAAGCAAAAGGCTGGATTATCCACATACCGTCATTCTGTCAGTGTTCTTTGAGATATAAACAGGGCGACACTATAGTCGTAGATCACATTGCAATGAAATCCCAGTTATGCAATCTTCATGTATCCATAAGTACTCTGATTTCAGAATATTGACTATTTTAGAGAGTATTTTCATTATACATATATACATACATGCATATATATGTACTGCATGTAATGTTATATATGGCTTCATGGTGTTGTTTTTCAACTCCTTGTCCTCTGTTTAATAAGTATAATATTCTCACACCATCCCTTAATCTTATTTTAAATCAGAGGCAGAATTAAATTTTATTGCTAAAAAAAAAGGTATTGAGACAAAGTGCTGCATTTTTCTTCATCTGTCCCTTTTAGAATCTAATAAATGTACTCCTCTTCCTGGTTGAGATTCATTGGTTAATAGAATTTAAAAGCATATGGAGAGAAGAAGTATATGTGGGCAAGAGGTGTGGCATAGTATAAAAAAGAGCTGGGGTTCAGAGACAGAAAAACTGGAATCTGAATCTCAACTTTATAATCATAATCAGGTTGCCTAGTCTGTCTAATTTTCATTTCCCTCTTTCAAATTTATTTTATTGCCTTAACATAAGACAATGTGTTTAAAGCATTTACCACAGTGCTTGGCACATATTAGGTACTTAATAAAGAAAAGTGGCTTTTATTATTTTCCTCATTTTAGAGTGAGAAAGTCTAAAATATATTGAACCTTGTATCTCCATGATCATTCTGTGTTCTCCCTCCACTCCGTAGCTACCGTCAGAGGGCCCAGAAGCTTTCAGAAATCCACAAGGATCAACCTGGTCACCCTGTCAATCGGACTGTCTATTGGATAGATTACATTCTTCGTCACAATGGAGCCCATCACCTACGTGCCGCTGTCCATCAAATCTCTTTCTGTCAGTATTTTTTACTGGATATTGCCTTTGTGCTTTTGCTTGGTGCTGCCTTGTTCTATTTCTTCTTGTCCTGGGTGACAAAATTTATTTACAGAAAAATCAAAAGTTTGTGGTCTAGAAATAAGCATAGCACAGTTAATGGACATTACCATAATGGAATCCTCAATGGCAAGTACAAAAGAAATGGCCATATTAAACATGAAAAGAAGGTGAAATGAGCCAACAGCCCACATGATAGTAACCAACCTGTTCAGTCACTGGATTTTTACTGCTATAATTTAGTCTAACAACTACTAAAAGTAAAATGTAAGTAAACAATTCTAACACTCCCTTATTGGATCTTACTAACAGAATTCTGTGGAATTAAGATGGCTGTAAAAAGCACAAACCTAAAATGCAAAAATGTATTTTATTTGAATACTGATATAGAGAGTTTGGGCACTGAACCTTTTAGAAGCCTTAATTATTTAAATCAATTAAGTGACCATGTCAGACCTTAGTTTTGAATCTTGATATGTGTGTGTCCCAGAAGAGGAGTGGTTTCTTTTCTCTTAAAAAGATTTGTTTGTGTGCATGTGTGTATGGGTGTATGTTTCCTAATTAAGGGAATTTTTAGCTGGCTGCTTGATATATTTGTTGAAGGTACAACACATTCAAGAATGAAATAGAAAGACAGGATCCAAATGTTTCTTTTCTAGAATTTAATATATGTGAACTCAGAACAGTACCATGAAAGAACACTTTTCCCTCAAAACTGAATGCAGTAGGAGAAAATGAAAAGATAAATGGCACCTTTTTTGTACTTCTTGGTTCGTTTGTTTGTGATAGTTTTTTTGTTTTGTTTTGCTTTTTATTTTTGTTTTCCTTTTCTTACAGACCGTGGGCACTTCTGGGGGAAAAATACATGCAATTAAGTACATGTATAAATTGGTTGTCCCATTTTACTTTTATTTTCCCCTTACCAATAATTTGTCTCTAGAAGAATTTTATAGTCCTTTCTATTTCATTTTGGTGAATAACATTATGTGAAATGCATAATTCAGACAAAGCAACAAAGCTCTGACTTTTGTTCAAAGTACTGAAGATTATTGCTTTTATGGCATCTTTAAACAGGGCTGTTTGACTGTTTTTGTAACCGATGGCTTTTTTTATAATGTAACTTTTGAATGTTCAGGTGTTAAGATTTCCAAAGTTTTAACTTTAAAAAACGATCTTCTTCATCCCTTTTGTTGTCTGGGCCACACAATCTATATTTAACATAGGTGCCAACAGTTAATTAAGTGGAGCATTTACAGTTCTCTATACTGGTACCTACTTTGTCTGAGAAGTTTGAGATCTCGTTAACAAATCAAACTTTACATATTACGCAGAAGTGACAGAGAAATTGTATCACTTGTTTATGAAAATGAGTTTCTGTTTCCCTCTTCACTTCTTCACCACCCCACCTCACCCCACCTCAGTAGTGTTTTCCAGTCATTGTGGCTGACATGGAACAGTGACAGTATTCATTTGAGGATAGGGATGCAAGTCACACGCATAAAATCAGGACCTCCTGGCTGACCATTCACTAGTTGGCAACTATGAGTTTATTCCATGTCATTCTGTTTACCTAGCATTTGCACTACACATGTTGAGTGTATGCTTTATTTATTCGTAGCTTGAAATCCCATGGCTGACAGCTGAGAGTAGAAATATACATTTACCTAATGACATTCACTAACATGGGAAGAGTTGTGAAAATTCTAGAATGCTGTAAATCCTTGTCATACACTATGACATACAACTTCATTGCACTCCCACCAGGAGCCACTCTCCTGTACTTAGAAATAATGTCACAAGTAGTTTTCTAATGTACAATGCAGACAAACGTACTGCTCTCTGAATACTTGAAGAAATGGTATTATACATATAAGCCTATTAGTTATACCTTTTCACAATCTTATCATTATGTTGCCGTTAAAAGGGAAAAAAGGCACAGGCGATGAATGGTGGGATGGCAACAGGCTTAGAGTGTATGAATGAGTTGATTTTACTTTTTTGGAATTGGATGAAGTTGACAGTAGGCACTCACTGGATGATTAAGCATAAATTAATCTCCACTGTGATAAAAACTTAATAAACATGATTTAAAAATAGAGAAATGTTGTTGGAATAAAATTTTTATTCAGATTTTATTTCACAATATTATGTATATCCATTATAAACATGTTTCTAAGACATGTCTCCCAACTTTTATATGTGTATATGCGTGTAAAAAACAGTATGTTACCTGTGGGAATATTTTTATTATTATTAAACAGAGGGATTTACCTTATAAGTACATCAACATGGATCTTAAAATTATCCCAGAATTAAAAATGTTAAGTGTAGGTATTTACTGATCACTGTTGTTGGTTTTTTGTTTTTTGTTTTTTTTTCTAGAAAGCGTATTGTTAGCCAGTTTTTGGTAAATAGAGTGATTTTAAATTTTCCACATTTGGGCTAGATTCTCTAATAAAGTAAAGTTTTCAAGAAGGTATTTATTCATTTGTTATTTAAAAAGAGCCTCTGCAAATATTTTCATAGCTTGTCATCATCATATCAAATGCAAATGAGACATTGATCCATTTTTTCCTCCAGAGCCATAACTTTTAATATCCCTCCACATAGACATAGGGGCAGAATTTGGGTGCCCAGGATTGGAGGGAGCTAATGTTTGGGTGAAAGCAATGGTTTAGGATTGAAGGTGAAGCAAGCTAGAGATTCTTTCCTGGGAATATAGAAACCTTGTGTTACAATATGAGGACCTAGGCTCAGACTCCCAAGTACTGCATAGATCATTTTCTGGTAAGGTCTTGTCTGGTGTTTATCAGCTTGAGCTTGTTGGTACTGTCCTCAAAGAATCACCTCTGAATGTTATACAACCGCACGTTCACCCCCAACCCCTAGATTTTGATATACAGCACCCCTCTCCGACTGAGCTGGAATCCACCACACTGGGTCCTCAGATGACTGTCCTTCAAAAAAAACCTACTCTGTGATCTGAGATCTATCCCTGCCCTCCTCCTTCCCTGCTAAGTGGTGGTGAGACACTACAGAGTCAAGATGTAGCATTCTGGGTTTTTTTCCCCCACACATTTCCTGCTTCTGCCAAGACTACAAGAATGTTTGTGCTTGAATGGTCTGATAGATTCTGATAACCTGCCTCAGAGTCTTGTTTCCAGCTTTGCACTATAATTGGGCATATTAGACATTGTAATTAGATATTATGGAGCATAAAACATGCACTGAAATTAAAAGGAAAGAAGTTCACTTTATTGTGAAAACATTTTACGGGCTATTAATATTTATAAATGGTAAGTATCTTCTCTGAAATACACAACTGTAGTGAATTAAAGAATATATATTTATTCACTAGAAATTAGGAACTGCCATGACCGAATGGTATTCATTCAACATTCGATGGGTGCCCATCACACCCCAGACAATATACCAGATACCAGGGGAATTTACAGATGAGAAGGTCAGTCTCTCTTTCAAGATGCTCATGATCTAGTGGGAGAGATGGACACATAAGTAATTATAATGTAAAGTGCTGAGAGCTATAGCAAGTGTATATGCAGGGTACTGTGGCAGCACTGAGTTCAAGGTGACATTGAACTGCATGCTCACTACTAGTTTTGGGGTTGTTTGTAATCAACTCCCATGGCATTAATTGCTTAATCCAGAACACCCTCATAAATTTTTTTGGCAGATAGTTGTATATTGAACTCAAGTTCTGATTGTCTGAGGGTCCTAACTTTGAAGGTTAACTCCATCATTTACTAATCTTTAACTTTGACATTTCTTATTTGTGTAATGATAATTACCTCATGGGCTTATCATGAATACACACTCACACACACACACTCACTCTGTAATGGCCACTATACTAAATGTTTTAAACACATTGTGTGTAGGTATGTGTATGTGTTTAAAACATTTAGCATAGGGGCTCCTAGGTGGCTCAGTCAGTTAAACGTCCCACTCTTGGTTTTGGCTCAGGTCTTAATCTTGGGGTTTCTGGGTTCAGGCCCCACATCAGATTCTGCGCCAACAGTGCGGAGCCTGCTTGGGATTCTCTCCTCTCTCTCTCTCTCTCTCTCTCTCTCTCTGCTCCTTCCCCAGCTTGCTTTCTCTCTCAAAAATAAATAAATAAACTTAAAAATAAAATAAAACATTTAGCATAATGGCCAGTGTAAAATGAGCCCTCGAATCGGTGGTTGTTTGTCCTGGACACTTGAATAGACTAACCTCTGTCACAGTAGTGTGCTTTCAGTTTTTGAGAGTTGTTTGAAAAAACATGTTTCATTCATTCATTCACCAACCATTTACTGAGTCTTCATTCATCCAGTGGTGCCCTAGATGGTCACAGTTGTCCTGTCTTCTCTCTGCATAGCCCAACTCCTCACCAAATCCCCAAATCCTGCTAAGATTGAAGGGACGCACCGTGAAAAAAAAATTTTTTTTTTTTTAGTTTAAAAATGAGAGAAACAAAACAAGGTGACAAAAGTATTTCAAATACAATTCAGTCATCTGTTTTATTGAAAGTATAATCCATTCATTTTCACTTTTGCTTCTAAGTAATTCAGCTGGTTTGTAAATATAAAATCACATTAGAAAATGCTTATTTATAACTGGTTTAATCCAAAACTTCGCAATAGAAAAATTTCAAATTTATATAACAAAGTTTAAGAATTATATGAATTCTATCAGTGAAAATTCCCAAAATATGCATTAAGGAGCTTTTATCCTCCTTATTTCTGAAAGGATAAGCTTTTTAGCCAGCGTTTAAAAAATACATGTTTCATGCAAAAATGTCAGTGAAATTTGTAGATGTCAGCAAAACCATTTTTCTAATGAATTTCATTTATAAATGCGTCAGAAATCCATGTAATTAAAATACTCAGATTGTCATTTTTCTACAAATTCTGCAAAATGTTTCAAGCTCCCTTACACTTGGGTGTTGGAGTTGTTAAGGTGGGGCCAGGGGAAGGATGGCGTGGATGCTCTTATTTTTCAAAATATAGAAACTAAAAGGCATACAATATAATTATATTATGGAAATTTTTTACTTTTGGGTAAATAAGATATAATTTAAGAGTGAATTCATATAGTCCACAGGATTACTGATACTATGCTTAGTTTATGTAATAAAACCAGCAGAGTTTTTTCAACAGAGCAATATGTATTCCAAGTTGACTGAAAAATAAGAACTACATGTAAAATTATGTTATTCAAATAAAACAATTATAATTGTGTAAATCTACTCCAAGAAGTCTAACACCAACGTTAACTATCTCAGGTATTACAAAGCATTTTCATTTATTAAATAATAAAACCTGAAGTCCTCACTGAACTGTATACAACTACACATATTTTATTGCTCTGTTGGTTTCTATCTACAATTAGTTTTTACTCATTTAGTAACCTATTTTGTGCAGTAAGTGATTATTCCTTATTACAGAGGCAGAATTAGTTTGACTTTAATACAGTATTCACACTTTTAAAAGGTAATTTCTACTAAGCCATGGGTTCTTAGTCCTAATACTAAGATCAATTTTCCATTTAGGTCAGAAATAAGTAAAAGATGATGTAACCATGAATAACTTGCTATTGAGATTTTAGATAGATAATTTTGCTATTGAAGGATCTGTTATTCCTTTACTTACCATGGTGCTGCATTAAAATGTCAAATATCTAATGTTTGAAAGGAAGAATTTTTTAAATTTATGCTAATTTTAATTTAGTTACCCTTATGAAATTTTGGCTGAAGTCCATGAGTATAACTTTTAGTAGAAAATCAGAAGTTTGGAGTATAAATACATGAAGTAAATTGCAGGTAATGTTAAATTTCGTTAATGATGATGTGTGGTGTTCTATAGCTTGTTGAGTGCATTTTGTTTACAAATCAAAGGGACTGGCAGTTAGAGACCAGGTGTCTAGAAAAGCCCAAGGCTATGATAGTCATGAAAATCATCAGTTATGCTTCTGATCTTGATTCTGCCCTTTGGATATAACAAGAAGTTCAACTTTTGAGTAAGTAGACAGTTCTAGAGTGCTTAAAAATGCCAGTGTATGGGGCACCTGAGTGGGTCAGTCAGTTAAGCATCTGACTCTTGATTTCACCTCAGGTCATGATCTCAAGGTTCATGAAATCAAGCCCTGCACTGGGCTCTGTGCTGACATCATGGAACCTGCTTGAAATTCTCTCTCTCCCTCTGTCTCTGCCTCTTCCCAACTTGTGCACGTGCTCTCTCTCTCTCTCTCAAAATAAATAAATAAACATTTTTTTTAAATGCCAGTGCGAAAAAAATTAGTTAAGTTTTGGCCAATAGAAAAAAAGCAAATGTATATACCAAAGTTTTAAAAACATATAAATATATAATGTTAATAGTCTCTTTTGCATGTGTGTGCATGTATATAGTTAGCATTTAAATTATACTAAACAATGAACTCAAACCAAATATTCCTTCTCTATTTTTTTAAGAAGGGTAGTATTATGGGGGCACCTAGGTGGTTCAGCCGGTTAAGCATCTGGCTTTGGCTCAGGTCATGGTCTCACAGTTGGTGAGTTTGAGCCCCGTGTCGGGCTCTGTGCTGTTAGCTCAGAGCCTGGGGCCTGCTATGGATTCTGTGTCTCTCTCTGCCCCTTCCCCTCTCACACTCTGTCTCTCAAAAATAAATAAACATTAAAACAACTTTTTTAAAAAAGGAGGGCAGTATTATAGACTTAAAGTCTATTTCAACAAAAATTTCTTTGAAACTGAATAGAGTTCAAAAGAACTAGCAAGTTTTAACAACTAGTTTAAAACATTTCTTGCTAAAATATTGTGAAAGTAAGGTGAAATTGTCATAAAGTCAAGCCATTCCTCTGAATATCTTCTTCTTTCTGGGACTTTCATCTTCTTATTTACTCTGGAAGAAAAATATTTTGAGATTTAGAAGTTTAAATTACATTTAGATTCTAGTTATGAATTACATTTTCTCTTATGATTTCAGCTGACACATGACAGTTTCCCATTGAGGGGGTCTCAAAAAGATGAAAGCAAGAAACATTTACTCAGGTACCTCTGGTAAATATAGATCCAAGAGAATGGATAAGTCGATTTTACCACTTGTGAAAACACAATTAACTTTGAGTATGTCAGCCTCTATTTCCAGATTTCATACTACATACGGTACAAGCTGCTTTCCTCCCTGACCTGGTCTGCCCCACCTACTCACCTCCAAGCTTTTGGTTTCCTCTCCTGGATTTTCCACTGTTCAGTGTTTTTTGAGCTGCCTTACCATTTCCAGGTGCATGGTGCATAGAGTGTGCTAACGTATCTACTGATGCTTTTGTTTTTTAACAGACTATGGAAACACAATTGGAAGTTCAAGGATCCCAAATTACAGAAGGCTAAATTGAGAAAATGTCCAGCTGTGTTAAAATCTCTTTTGTCTACTCTAGTTGAATGCCTTTTAGGATGTAAGGCCCATCAAAAACAATGAATATACAGATGGTGCCTCCTTAGGGGTGTGGGGAGGAAGGCTGTGGCTGGATGAGCACTGCACCCCCTCAGGGCACTGCCGGGCCCTTTGGCTTTGGAACCCCATGAACTGGTTTGTTCACATAGTGATCTCTAAACTGTCAAGTCATGCATACCCCTGCTTAACCCCAACTTGATTAGTCAAAATTCTTAAACAACTGGTGTGTACAAAGAGAGACCTTATCTTCTCCAGTGGAAGCCTGCCTCTTACATTCACTATTGGTGCTCCTAAAAGGATCTGCACCAGGATGTATTTCATCTCTGATTCTCTTGATGCTCACTTATTTAGTAATGTTCCTATCTCTGATATTAACAGAAGATGCTGGAACTGCATCCAGCTGTCTGGTAGGGCCAAAGAAAGGCCCAGGACTGCTACATGGTGGGCATTCAAAAATTTATCTCAACCTGGGATTGCAGCAGGTTCATCTTCCATGTAGCAATAAACAAAAAAGTGTGGGTAGCAAAGCAAGGATGACCTGGAAAGGAGGCCGTGGTTTCAGATAGAAAACTACCTCAGACTGCCTCTTCTGCTTTTCACAATGTATTTTTTATGCAGTTGGTCTATTTCACTGATATTCCAGAGAGGTTTATCTGAATTGGATGGATGGTTTCTCCAACGATGCAATTTGTATTTTGGAATAGTAATCCGTCTTCTTAAAAGTTTTATCCATCTATCTGTCTACTATCTATCCATCCATCCCACCAGAGAGAAGGTAGGAAGGAGCAAAATCAAGCAAAGACCTTCAAAGGTCAAATATAGAACCCAGAGAGGTCTATGGGATTTGAAAAATGCAAGACTTTGGCAATATCCAGGTATCTATAGGTATGTGGGCCCTATTATGTCATAGATGTTCTAGCAATGCAGCTTTCAACAGAAAAAGATATGATCCCTGAGAATGTAGCTTTACCACTGGGGGAGTAGGTAGAGTCACCTCATGAGTTTACACACATGAAGATGGAAAGGTACAAAACATCTCTGCTGGCTATTGTTTATTTTCTCAAATAAGAGGGCAATGAGAGCAATTTAATAATTTTTAGTCTTCAGTTTTAAAAGTAAATAGATTAGGGGCACCAGGGTGGCTCAGTTAAGCGTCTGACTCTTAGTTTCGGCTCGGGTCATGATCTCACAGTTCATGAGTTCAAGCCCCTCATTGGGCTCTGCACTGACAGTGCAGAGCCTACTTGAGTTTCTCTCTCTCTCTCCTTCTCTCTCTCTCTCTCGAATAAGTAAACATTAAATTAATTAATTAATTAATGTAAATAGATTAAATTTAACATTGATTACATGGAATTTCAATTTTATGGCCAAGTGTGTTCTATTGATATACCAGTTTCAGATATCAGCTCTAGTATTTCTTCAAAAGAATTAAGAGCTAAAAAAAGTTCCCTTATTTTCTATATCAGAATTTTCTCAGTTTCCCAAACACCTCTTCTCCATAGGCATCTATATTTCCATCTCCTATTCCTCACATCACTGGTTAAGAAACTACCCTTAGATATTTATGGTAAATGTTTACAAACTCTTTACATGACAGATTCTTTGAAAATTAAAAAGAAAATAAGCAGATGGGGGAACTAGTACAATTTTAAAAGAGGTTTTAGATTATGATTTAATGCCATCTATATTGCTTTAACTTTTTATTCTATTAAATGAATAGTAGCTTTCTAGTTTCCTTTTACATCATCACTTAATACTATATAGGCTTTAAAGTTTCAGTCTTGGGGCACCTGGGTGGCTCATTTGTTAAGCATCCAACTCTTGGTTTCCGCTCTGGTCGTGATCTCATGGTTTTGTGGGTTTGAGCCCCTCACAGCCGTCTTGGGATTCTCTGTCACCCTCTCTTTGCCCCTCCCACACTTGTCTTTGTCTCTGTCAAAAATAAATAAATAAACTTAAAAAGTAAAGTTTTAGTCTTAAGAGTGCCATCCTAAAATCCTTTAAGCAAGTACAGAGAAAGATCATCATGCTTTTTTTTAACCTCCAGAGGACATAAACTCTATTCACTCAGTTAAACTGAATGATTTATTACTCTATTGTTGTGGATGGCAGGGATGCCTTGTTTTTTTCTTTGCTTTTCAGTTTTTCTTACATTCTTTGTTTTTGGATCCCAGCTGTAAAGTAAAAATTGTAAGCTGTGGGCTGTTTGTTAGTTTTTGGCTGTAAGAATGAACATTATTCAAGGCTATCTATTTCCTGACCTTCACCGATGTTTCCGTCTGAAGGCCTTACCAGTCAGTCCAAATGCTCTTGTAAGTTCAAGGTAGGAGAACATCTTGTTGTTGTCAGCATCGAACAGCTCCAGTTGCTCTCGTTCTGGTGTTTCTTCTCCTAGAAGACTCTCTATTTCATTATAAGTTAAATATCCATTTGCATTGTTATCAGCACCATAGAAAAAGACTTGAAGATCTATGAAAATGAAAGGCTTCGCTTATTTCAACTCAGATTTTGAATATCAACCCAAACACTTACTATCCTTCTGAACACCACAGTGTTCTCGTTGCAGTTTTTGTTTTGTTTTGTTTTCCTGGTTCTCACACACACCTAGGTCATCATTACCTTCCACTTCACCTTTGCTGTATATCTCTTCAATAAACCAATTTTTCCTTTCCTTTCTTTTAATAGTGTATCCTCTCCATTCTACTCTGAATTATCCAATTATTCATGTTAGTAATTATCCTTCTGTTATCTGTGTCCTCATGGTGTTTTTGTAGTTAACCTTAAATCAGTGTTTTAATTGTTTGATATTTGCTTCACTTATTAATTTAAGCATTTTAATGGAACATTCTAGGTCATGTATACTACAGTCTTTGATACATCTATTGGATCTTATTTCTCCCCTAAAATGTTACCAGAAACATCCATCTGACTAATTGTAATGGTCTTTTCATTCTAAGTACTTGACTTACCTTGCTTACATTCACTTCTTACCTCCTCTTTGTCTAACATTTCTTTCTTAATTTTACATAAAAAAAATGCCTACTCTTTTTGTTATCAATTCTGAACATACTGACATTTCTTATGCCAAGTTGGATGTCATCTGTAAAATTTATTTTACTTTACATATAGTCAAATGTTGTTTCTTCACTTATAACACCACTAAATAACATTCCTTTGTCAGAATTCTTATTATCTTCTCCGTCTCACTGCTATAAATACTGCCTTTATTAAAACACAGTCAAACATTGTTTTCTGTGTTTCTAAAGTGCCAGGCACTGTATGTGATGCTGAGTATACCAGGATGAAGAAGCCATAGTCCCTGATTTCAAGGAGGCAAAACCAACAAGTAAGCAGTTTCAATAAGCAGTGAAACCTATATTGTAATGTAGGTATGGACAATGTGCCATTGAAGCATAGAGAAAGGTGAGGGAATATTCCACCTGGGGGTTGTTTTAATTGAATTATAATAAATAAGAGAAGTTCACCAAGCAGAGAAGTGGGTGGAAGTAATTTTTGGAAGGTATGAGCTGTGGTCAAAGGCGTTGAGTTATAGAAAATTGTAGCATGTTTGGAAACTGCAGGTAGTTTGGTTTGACAGGAGTGTATGTGGTGAAGAACACATGACCACCATACTGAGGAAAAATATTCCTGACATGAGTCTTCCCCTTGGATCTTCATTTTATCTTTGTCAGACACAAGGTGCATTGCCTTAGCTATTCAATAACTTCTCCCAGGTTACTGGTATTTGTAGCTAAGTGCTGAACACCCGGTCATTCAACACAGCTTTCGAAACTGTTGATGTCAGTCTTCTTGCATTGCAGATTATGTGACATAGTGTAAAGGCCCTTCTATCAAGCTAAATTGTAGAGAAAGACCAATGCATAACCCTTTTAAATTTACTTGTGCTTGGCTTAGGAAATCTGCAAAATGCCTGTAATATGTCCATCTTCTTCTACTTAGCTGGTTTGAAGTAAAAGAAATGAGTTTTGTTTTGTTTTTTTCATTTTAAAATGTGAAGGAGTATGTTCTGATAATGAAAGGATTCAGCAGAAGCAACAATTTATACACTTTTTTTTAACTTAACATGGTAAAGAAAATTAAATGCCTAGGAACACTGACAGAGTGCTCAAGAATAACAGTGACAAAGTAAAGATTGCGATTATCTTGGTGGTCATGGGTTAAATGGGAGTACAGATTTTACAATGTAATGTTGTCTATGGCAGGAAAAGAGAAATTACTATAGTAACAAGAGTAATATAACAGCAATATAATAATTGAATGCCATATAACTTTTAGAGATTTTAAATCTAGCCATGTATACTATCCAGTTGACACTCTTTCTACAGTTTTTGGCTTTGTTTTGCATTAGCAGGTATTTATTTATTTATTTATTTATTTATTTATTTATAAATCCTCATTTCACAAAAGCATTATTTCAAACACCAACCCAGGGTCCCAAAATCAGATCACCTGGCTTCTAAGCTTCCCAAAAGTGTGAAAGGAAAGGATAGGCCAACCGAACTTCAGGATGGCTTAAGGAACCAAGCGTGGTAAATAAAAGCAATCATGTCATCCAACTAGTAATTCAACTCAGATTCAATGATTTCTCCCTGCCCATGAGTGAAGGGCAGTTAGTCCTAACAGAGCAAGAGGAGAAGCTCCAGGTTTGTGTGTGGAGCCTCTGCATCTTATCTTTTAACCTCTTTCACTCAGGTTTAGATTGTTGTAGCTCTATGGGTCCATTGGAGCTGGCAATAAGCAACACCCTTCTTCCTTGGGGATGATGGGAAGTGAAATGCTTTTCCTTGATCTTGATTTGTTTTTAGAGAGAAAGAAGGGAAAAGAGGCTGGGAAAGTCAGTAGCCTTGAATTTCCTCCCACTAGAGGCTGATAACGGTGTAATCTTCTAACACATTTAAAACTCATAAGCCTAGATATTGATATTTGCAATTATGTTTGGTTCCATATTAAGTCCAGGGCTACATTCATATGAGGGTTAAAAAACTAAGATTCAGCTGTTTGATAAACTGCCAAACCTGGGAGTTTAAGATAACAGAGCTGGCAGCAGTAGCTGGGCCAGGAAAATTGAGATTGGTTTCCTGCGTCTTCAATGAAAAGCAATTTAAATGTCAACTCTAAGAGAACTTTAGTTACAACCCCGATTACTCCTCCCTCTAGGAGTTTCGCTCAAGTGATTTAACTGAGAGAGAATCTTAAATTCCTTCTTTCCAAATCCTGTCAACCATTTTCTGAAAAGGAAGAAAAAAAAAGATAAAGAAAGAAAAAAAAAAGTAAAAAAATTCAAACACAAAAAAGTCATTAAACGAAAAACAGAAAGTATCACTGACTCATTTTACACTCATTAAATTCCTAGAGGAGGTTCTATAAAATCGAATAGATTTTATCCTTAGGATGACAGCTACCTGGCCAAATTTATTGAAGGTTACACCTTAAGTCTGTTTAAGGAAGTTGGATTAGTGGCCTTTAAAGTCCTTCCAAATACTGGGTGGACCATCTGGCAAATTAGTAGATTTCCTTGGTGTTGTCAAAGCCATTTACCTCTTCTCTTCCTCTTCGGTCATCATATCCAAGCAAATTTTGTTGTTGTTGCTGTTTTGTTCTGTTTCGTTTTTTATCATCCAGACTCCACTTCTAAAATATTCTACTCTGGTATCCCTGCCAACCCCCTCCCTCCCCCTCCCCCCCCCCCCCCCCCCCGCGGCTAGTCTCCTATCATTCCAGTACCTTTTCCACTACATTTTATTTGTATTTAGTTCCATAACTGTTTCATTTTTTCATCTCAACCCAAAAGGTTCCTTCTGAAACATTATTTTTGGTGATAAGCTTGGGCCTCTGAACTCTAACTTAAAAATCTATGGTCTATATTCACAAAACTCTTGCTTCTGCTTTCCTGCATCACCCATGTAGCAAAAGTCCAATCCTGGAACAATGCGACCACCTGTGTTCTTTATCTGCACCTGGATCGGTAAGTTATACTGGCAAAAATCAAACAGCCACATGGATTGATGCCACTAAAAAGTCAAGAGCTTCATCTTAGGGACTGTTAGTGATGCCTACTCAGCATTTTATTTATATCACTTCAGCTTTCGTGCTCTCCATAGCTATTTCAAACCTTCACCATTTTCCCCTCAGGTCTTTTAACTTGCCAATTTACCCCTACTGGTTTCAGCAAATGATCTTGCTTTCATTGAAAATTACCATATCCATAAGCAAGTGTTCCTTCATCATTTTGCCACTTCTGCAACCTATCTGTATCCACACCACACCTACCTTTTCTTCTCTTCTGTAGTTTCAGTGAAAAAAATAACAATATGAACAATAATAACATTCACATATTTTCCTCTCAGACGTAATTTCATTATCTAGGTTCCACTTTGGAATTCTTAATTTTTGTGATGCCATAAAAATATACAAATAAAAATATCTAGGAGGGATTCAAATATACAGATCTGGAACTCAGGAAAGAACACCTGGCTGGAGATATCTATTTGGGTTTCAGCCGCAGATAAAGATTAAATTGTGGCAAAAGAAAAGTTTCTGGCACATAGAACACACTCAAAAATATTGGTTGTTTCTTGTTCCCATTTCCCTAAGCTCTTTCTCCTTCTCATGTCCTCTCCTAATTAATGACACTAGCATTAATACAATCACATAAGCCATCAACTCTGGGATCATCTTAGGTTTCTTCCTTACTCACCACTCCCTAGTGTCCCTTGGGTCTCTAGTCCTTTGCCATTGCCTTAGTTTATATGGCTCTTTTACCTAACCTATGGACACACTTCTCTAATTGTTCTTCCTGCTTCCAGATTTCCTTCTCCACAAACTAGTTCCCTTTGACTTAAAGAATGATCTGTCAAAACATGAAAATTTGTTCATATTCTTATCACTCAAAGACTTTAAGTAGCTTCCTATTTACAGTAAGATAAAACTTAGGCTGATATATAAGGCCTTCCAATATTTGGTGCTTGGCAACATCCTCAAACTCATTTGTTGCCACTTACTACACTGTGTCACCAGTCAAATCAAACAACTTGCAGTTTCTCATATGTGTTATGCTCTTTAATAGATATATGCCCTTCCTTCCTTTCTTTCCTTTTCTTTCTTTCCTTCTTTCCTGCCACCCCCATTCCCACTAGCTTTCTTTTTCCTCATTTTTCCCCAGTCTGTCCTTACCCTTTTCTTGACTAACACTTTCCTTTTCAAATTTCACGTCCAAGGTTACCTGTTTCTTTTTAAGTTTATTTATTTATTTTGAAAAGAGCAGGGGAGGGGCAGAGAAAGAGGGGGAGAGAGAGAAAATCTCAAGCAGGCTCTGCTCTGTCAGTGCAGAGCCTGATGTGGGGCTCTATCTCACAAACCATAAGATCATGACCTGAGCCAATATCAAGAGCCAGCTGCTTAACTGACTGAGTCACCCAGGTGCCCCTCACCTCTGATTGTTACCTCTTAAATGAAGCCTTATCAGTCTGAGTTATGACCCCCTGCCCCCAATTTCTGTGTGTGTGTGTGTGTGTGTGTGTGTGTGTGTGTGTGTGTTTGTATTTGTGGCCATGTTATTTTCTCAACTAATGACACTGTAATAATTGCATTTTACATCTGTATTCCTAGCACAGACCTGAGACATAGCACACACAAAATATATGTTGAATGAATGAAATATTCTAGTTATTTTTTGGCCTTTCTGCTTCCATATCAGCATATTTGGATCTGGAATGAGAATTTGGAAATAGGAATAAGGCTAAACTTAGGAAAACCACACAAATATATTTAATATATTTAATTGTTACATATTGACCATTCTGTCTCAAGCAAGATGCCCTCTCTAGCTTTCTCCTAGCACTAAGTACGTATTTATTGTTCTTTCTTTGCTGCTAGGCTTTTAGTTCCTCTAGCACAGGAATCACATCTGTTGTGTTCATTGATGTATAGTCAGTGTCTGGCCCAGGGTGAGTTCTCAGTAAAGGCTGTGGAATTAACTGATTAATTTCTTTCAGGGGGCAAGTGTAGGGGAAGAGTGGGAGGGGCAATGTTTCTTTGTTAAGTTCACATTGTTCTTGATCCTCTGAAGATCACCTTAGTGCTAACTCTTTATGTTTCTGTGTAGTTCCCTTTCTTCCTTGTTGCCATGATTAAGTTACAGATGATACAAATTAAGGCATAAACACACTGGTTTTCCATGTTTACTGGCAAACCTAAGTGCAATATACCATGTTTACCATGATATTATACATTGTCTATATAATTATGCCTCATAATACATGGTATCAAATTATATCTCAGTGAAGGTATTATTTAAAAAAATACAAGCACATGCAAATATATTATTTTAGTCCAAGTGGAGAGCTGAAAGTAATAACTTATAGCCATTTCAAAGGCAGGCAACTCATCGTCATTTTCTTAAGTTCTTTAATCACCATTTTCCCAACTTTTGAAGGCTTTATCTTTTCACAAGTTATGAATTACTATCAACATGTTATTCATGAATATCCAGGTAATAGAGGATTCATCAAAAATTTTTATAATTGGAAAAAAAACGTTTTTATAATTGGACAAGTTTCACTCACAGCATTAGCGTGGCTTGGTTTGATGCCTCTAAAACTTGAATGTGAATCATTTAAGTTTATATGACTTAAATCATATAAGTTTATAGGATAAACTATATATAGTAGAACTGTGGGATAAAAAGTAGAAATTGTACTTTTCAGTCATCCTTAGCCCCAGAGTTATTTTAGATAAATGTATTTAGTTAAATATATAAAAATATATTGAATGGTTTAGCAAAATAAAAAGTATATGTACATATAATTTAAATCTGACATTTAAAATTGATAGGATATATACTGCTAGAAATAAGGCCGGTGGTATGGAGACAACTTCTTATTGTATATTTTCCAGAGGATATGCGTGGGCACTTAGCTTTATATCAAATTGCGAAACTTACCTGTAAGATTCTTTATGAAAGAAGTAATTATCTTGGGTTTCTTTTCCAACATTTCAGAATCTACTACATCCTTGGGGACTTGTGTTGCTGGTTCTGGAACAGATTTTTTCAAAGAGAACAAAGCAGTCAGTGACTTTGGTCTAAGAGATATGAGAAAATGAATAGTCACATACTTGGTGTAGTACATCTAGGCAAACAAAATGTCCTTCTCTAACTCATCTGGATTATGGTTACCTGGAACAGAATGTTAAATCCATGCTCTTCTCAGTTGTAAACACAATGAAAGTCCTACCTATTCTCACAGGTTGATGTTTCATTTCCTTCTCCCCTCCTGACTCAGTGTTTGTTTATGTGACTTAGACTCCTCAGCAGAATCATTCACTTCTTTGTTCATTCAAAGACACATTTATTGAGTGCCCACTTTGTGCTAGGCGCAGGACTATGTGATGTGGATACCAGGTTGAATAAGACATTGTCTTTGGCACAAAGACTACTGTCTAATGATACATTTGGCAGCAAGAGGTTTTTGGAGGTACGATGTTGTAGAAAGTGTCCAGGGTGAGATTTCTGGTATAATATCCTGAAATGTAGTTTCAATGGGCTCTTTGTGAAAACAGCCATGGTGATAATGATAAATATAAAAGAATGACTCCAAATAGCCCCAGAACCCAAGCAAGAGCTAACCACTTGAGAACTCTAAGAGAAATTTTGGCTAAATATAAAGTATCAGATGCATGAATTAAAAGAGCCCATTTGACTAAAAAATGAAAGATCCCCAGGAATTTTGGAAATCCTGAAGAATAGGAAAAGGCAACTTGCTGTCATTCACTTCACTGAACCCATATAAATCTTATGAATTAAAAGTGAGATCCCAAACTTTTAATTTTTTTAATGTTTTTCTTATTTGAGAGAGAGAGAGAGTAGGGGAGGGGCAGAGAGAAGGAGACAGAATGTGAAGCAGGCTCCAGGCTCTGAGCTGTCAGCACAGAGCCCAACACGGGGCTTGAACCCACAAACTGTGAGATCATGACATAAGCCAAAGTCAGACGCTCAACTGGCTGAGCTACCCAGGATCCCTGAGATCCTAGACTTTTTAAATGCAAGACCACTCTAGCACTGGACTTTGTGAAAGTCACGGCTCTGTAAACATCACACTTAAGTGGAAATCTTCTCAGAGGCAGGTAGTGAAGACAGACAAGAGTCTCACGTTAGTCCAGCAAAGACACACTTCTGAATATTATGCATTGGACTAACCACTGTACCAACTTCCAGGGGTGGAGCCTCATCAAACTCCGCCGAGAAAACCCAACCTTATCTGCTTACTCACCTGGGATAATCCAACTTTCCAGCCACTCTACACCCGCAGCAGGACAAAGGAAAATTGCTGGCGAACACCTCAGTGCTGATCAGTCTTGCATTATACACACAGCCCCAATCTTAAATGGGCTCACGACACTGCTCACCCTTCCCTCTACCCTGTATTAGATTTACTGTCTTTACGTTTTCTTTTATTAATCCTTCCACAGTCCCTCTTCTCCCTCAGGTTCAGATGAATTTGTATCCTACTTCATAAAGTAGAAATAGATTTGACTTCCTTATGTACGCACCAGCCAACCTATCAGCCTTCCCTGCTTCTGTAGCCACATCCTGTTTGCATTGATAATTGTAAAAATGCCCAATATCTCAGCTCCCATCAGATGTAAGTTCTTCTCTACTTGCAGTTTGGATCCCATCCTGATTTTTCAAAGTTTCACTACAGCAATTACTTACCATCTTTCCCACATATTAATTTCTCTCCATATGTATCTCCAGCAGAATTAAAATACTTTTTGGTCTCTCCCCTCTAAAAAAATTTCTTAATACAGTGTCTACCTCTATTTACTGTTTTCTCTTTTTCTTTAATTGCAAAGCTTCTCACCAGGTTTCCCCATTCTTTATATAACCGACTTCTGTTGGGTTCCCACCCTTCGTATTCTTCTGAAACTTTTTTCCAAGATCACCGGTGACCTTCAGCTTATCAAATTCAAGGATCACTTTTGTCCTTATCTTCTTCAACCTCAGCCTCTCAACACATTTGACATAATTCCCTCTTTATTGATATACTTTATGTTCTTAATTTTTCTCATTCTCCTTTCTATAAGGAGAAAATTTTAAAGTACCTATGCATACCTAGGTCATGTGGTTGTTGTGAAGATGAAATGAACTGGTACCTGAACAGAGTTTAGACTGGTGCCTGGCAAAGAATACATCTCAGTAATTGAAAGCTAACATTGTCCTCTAAGATGTACTGTCTTGTCCCCCCTCCTATTTCAATGATCCTTCAGTTTTGTTTTTTGGCTATACCTCTGCTATCAGACCTCTAAAGGTTGGAGCTTCCCAAAACTGAAGTCCTAGGCCCTATACTCTTTCCTATCATAGCTCTCTCCCCCTGTGATCCTCTGTGTGCCTTTGGTTATTACATACATGTTGATGTCCCAAATTTATACCCTCAGCCCTTACCTGCTTGTAGAGTTCCCAACTTTACTGCTTATGTGCTATCTTTGCTTTGAAGCCTAAGAGCACTTCAAATTTAAAATGTGACCGAATTTTTAGATTCCCCCAAGATGTTCCCATGTTGTATGTAATATTCGTACATGCCCAGTTACTAAAACACCTTGACTGTAGTATTTTTCTTATTCTCTAATCAAACAGTTAAGTCCTATTGGCTCCACTCCCAGGAGTTATCCTGAAACCTTTCATTTTTCTCCATCTCAGCCATTAAGACCTCTTACCTACCGATTGCATGAAGCTTTCCCTGAAAGACCTCTCACCTATTCTTGGCTTTCTAATATCTAGTTTCTACTCAAGATCCAGAGGCCTCTTCAAAAACACATATCCTCGTCATTCACTCCCCTGTCAAAACCCTCTGGCTTCCCACAAGTCTCACTGTGGCCCACCTGGTCCTACATGTTCTCATCATTATCTGAGCTTTCACACAGCCGTACCACACTTTCCACTTCACTCACTGAGCTTCAGCCTTCAGGGCTTTTTATGTTCCTCAAACATGCTAAGCTCATTTGTGCCCTAAGTTCTTTGCACTGCTATTCCCTCTGTTGGAATTCCCCTGCTTCAGATTTTCACGTGGATGCCCTTTTTTCTCACTCAGGCTTCTGTCCAAGTGCCTTCTGCTCAGAGAGATTTTCCTGATCACTCAATTTAAGCCACTCTTCTCCAATGGTTTACTATCTAAGCAGTCTTTCTTAATTTCTTCATGAGACTTAATATTATCTAAAATTACACCTTAGTTATGCAGGTATTTCTTCCTTATTTATGTTAATTTCTCACAATAAGAATGCATCTTCATGAGAGCTGATATCTTCAGTGCTGAGTCCCCTCGTACATACTTGTTAAATAAATATTGTTGAATAGGTAAAGGATTAAGAGGTGATATTTCCAATAAAGGGTGAGAACAACCAAAGGCAATCCAAATGTCCTCTCTGTTGGTAATGTATCTTATAAATATCTTTTCCTTAAATATAAGTAAACAATGCATTCCTTAAAGCATAAACAATTCCCTCTAAACCCTACCCCTACATGAACTGGAACATCAGAACTGTTGGGTTGCAAGGAATATGGAATATCCATACTAAAGTTTCAAAGAAAGGTTTGTGAAATTTAGTGACTCAATTATCAATTAACTTATCTCAGGCTGCTCATTTTCTACATTCATGAATTGTTGATAATAATCTCTGCTTACAAAGGTAACTTGTGGAAATAAAATATTGTCCATGTTAAAATGCTTTGCCAATATGTTACTGTCGTTAATATTACCTGTGGCATTTAGGTTATTTACAGAAGCAGGGATTGATATGGAAAAATCCATTGTCTCTCTTCTCAGGATTACTCTCAGGATTATACATTTATTCATTCTTTCAACAAATACATACAGAGTACCTAATATGTGCCAGGAAATGTGCTGGAAGATAGGCAATGAATTAAATACACACCAAACCCACCCTTTTCTGAATATCATACTACAGCAAAATTATATATCAGTATAACCAATGGTCAACATACCAGAAATATCATAATTTTGACTAGATACTACATATGGCAGTCTTGGAGTATAAAACTTCTTTTCCTCTTGGAAGGACTGAGTTGGTGATGAATATGAACTTAAACCTTCCATCCTGGTTATATTCAATGTATTCTCCAAAATGTACAGATTATCTTTAAGCTGGGAAAGCTGCAAAAAAACATCATCTAGGTCCTAGAAAGCAAATTATAATTACTGAGTGGTTAAAGAAAGATAAAAAAATGTTCAACCAAAATATCAATTATCTCACATTATTGAGAAAAAGATGCTCCAAAGCACAGCCAGGGAAAATATTTAATATCCAAAGTGATGTCTGATAACACATTATAAAGAAAAAAGCCTGTATTTAAGATAACTTATTTATTATTTAAATTGTTTATCAATTTTTCCTTCTTGATGTCTTTACGTTTAAAATCTGCCAATCAGGGGCGCCTGGGTGGCGCAGTCGGTTAAGCGTCCGACTTCAGCCAGGTCAAGATCTCACGGTCCGTGAGTTCCAGCCCCGCGTCGGGCTCTGGGCTGATGGCTCAGAGCCTGGAGCCTGTTTCCGATTCTGTGTCTCCCTCTCTCTCTGCCCCTCCCCCGTTCATGCTCTGTCTCTCTCTGTCCCAAAAATAAATAAACGTTGAAAAAAAAAAAAAATCTGCCAATCAGCTAAACCTCACCCTATGAACCTAAAACAAAGAAAAGAGATGATTGGATTGGATTTTCAAAATAAAATTATACATGTGGCATTGAAGTTTGCTCTTTAAAGGAATTCTACCATAAAACCTTTTGAAGCAAGTAATTTCATTATTATTTCTTGTAGGAATAAATTCAATGAATGAAAAGTATATGTTCAAATTATTTAAGGCAATAACACATTATAAGATTGTCAATTTTCTCCTTGGTCGTCATAATGTTCATAGTGATATGAAGAGTTTGAATTGTGAAATAAAGTTGTAATTTCTCACATCAGTTTGGTATCTCATTGGTGAAAGAGGACAACTTACGCTCATTTTCTAATGAAAACTGGAGGGAAATAATATTCATATATATTATTATGTTATATTATATATATTCCACATATACATTATTATTACATATACACATATAATACAATATTATATGCATCATATATTTATCTATAGTGTGTGAGAAATAAAACAAGTCATTTTTCTGACAGGAGCCATAGAGGTCTGATCACTAAATGTGGAGTCACTGATATGATGAACAAATCTTTGGTGACACCTAGTGGTAAAATACAGATTTATTTATTCACTTTTTTTCAAAGCTTTAAGATGCCAGTATTGTATATAATCTTGAGATATGCTGAGATAAATTGGAGACTAAAACAAAATGGACAAATTCAGTAAACTTCTTTTCTTCAGGAAAAAACACCTTAAAATTGGTTAAGAATAAAGGGGAAGGCAGAAAGAGAATCTGCTTTTACTAAAAATTTTCATATTTGTGAGAAATTTGTGTAGAGAATAAAATTAAAAACAATTTTTTCACCAGCTTACATGATAAATATGTTTCTTTCTGCAATTATATTTAGCTTATGTGTATATTCTCCAATTCTGAGAAGTACCACATTTACTTGTTTTGATGAGGTGAATCCCAGTAATGTGAACTTGTAACAGAATTTAGATGGGAGATAACAGAGGACCTGTGTATATATTTTCTATGTTCTGTAATCTACCATTATGCATTGTATTTTATTACCATTGTATTTGGGGAATTATGGAGTAAAGACGTACTTATGATTAGTGGCTGCAGATTATGTTGACCCAGTTTCCATTTTATATGTTATTTAAGCAAGCTAACTTTCCAAGCTATGAAGTCTTTTATTTTTACTAAGCTGTGAGGGACAACATTATCTGTATATTTAAAAATTTGTTAAGTCTTTAATTATTTTTGAGAGAAAGAGGCAAAGAACAAGTGGGGGAGGGGCACAGAGAGAGAGGAAGACACAGAATTGGAAGCAGGCTCAAGGCTCTGAGCTGTCAGCTAAGAGCCCAATGTGGGGCTCAAACTCACCGACCGTGAGATCATGACCTGGGCTGAAGTTGGACGCTTAATTGACTGAGCCACCCAGGTGCCCCTACATTATCTATACTTTTAACAAATGAACTCAGAGCTGGAGTCTGCATGTTTCAATAGCAGAAACGCTGTGCTGGAGAAAAAGCCTATATTCAGGTGCATATCTACTAACAAAAATTGGGTTAAATTATTTAATATCTTTAAGCTTCAACCTTATTTTTAGAATGGAAATATTGATAAACTAATGAAATACATTAGATGAACTCCAAGCTTCTCCAATCTCAACTTTTTTGATTTTTGTGACTATCTATATACATTATTTACTCTTCAGAATAAAATTCTACCAATGAGTAGGGAAAAAAAAAGTCCCAATTACACTTTAAAGGCTGTGTCCACATGTTGCAAGTGGGATTGGAATTTTGTTAATTATCCCGTTAATTTAATTACTTTAGGCACTTAAATCCAAACTCAATTTTTCATAGCCTCATTTACCTACATTAATGTGCCTGTATTGATTAAATTAAATGTTTAGTCTGCACTAAACCATGTTGATTTAACCCTGTGAACTGACAGGAAAGTAATAAGAGAGTATATAATAATGTAAACTACCATAGTTTCTCAGGGAAAATATACATTTTCTTTATATGAGATCAGCTTTGTTGCATTAATCATAAACAATGAAATATTTGAAATACATGATCAAAATTTTTAAACACTTATTATTTTTATTAATTCATTTAAAAGTCTGTACTGAGTGCCTACTAAGTGCCAAGTACACTTCATGGAGGAAGAGAATGGAGAACAGCAGATTCAAACCTTTATGGAGCATGCAGTCAGCCTAGCTGGGAAAATTGGCATTGACAGAATTAGAACTGAATGGAGTCACGTAAGATCCTGTGGGAATTTACAATGACAAGAAACCCCAATGTCAAAAAATTTAGAATGCATATTAAAAAGATATATTTTATCCACTATTTCTAGATGCCTTTCAAAGATTTTCAAGCTATTTTAGTCTGTGTTCTTGCAGGAACTAAAAGTGAGAGCTTTACTCAAAGACAGAATTAAAAGACATCGAAGGTATGATCAGTTGTAACGTGTGTCACAAGTAATAACTTACTTTTTAAAAAATGGAGCAAACTCAAAGTCATTCTCTAATAATGCTATTCTCACATTTGTCTTGATGTTATGGTGAATGGGAAGAAGTGTCTTAGTGGGGGCATCAGGAATTTTATAGGCTTGCATCAAGGCATTCTTAATGCCATCTGTCATGAACATCAAGGTTGAAGAAAGCAAAGCCTTTACCTCTGCTTTTGAGTGTCTTCTGTAGTATTTAATTTTTCTCTGATTTGGTGTCATATATAATTCTTGGTCTTTGCTGTTTTCCAAGAGTGGGCAAGTTTTTGTCTTTTTGCCCAAAAAATACAGATGTTAAAAGCTGCAACTTGGCATCTTCACTCATGGGATTCAGATTTGACAGCTCTAGCTGAGGCCCTAATAGGCAGCCAGCCCTGCCTTGGTTATGCTATTCTGCAACACAATTTTACAAGTAAATAAATGGAAACTGAGAAAGGCTGAGAACTAACACAGTAGGAAAAATAAAGACAGAACAAAACAAAGTAAAATAATACATAATTCTACAAATGCAAATATCCTTGTTTAAGGAAGTTTTTGTCTTTGTTACAGTACTAATGCTTTTATTAGTATAGTCATGGTTGTGTATGTATATTATTTTTCTATTTTTTTTCACTTGGCTTGTGGAGTATACATTTTTCCCACGCTGCTAAGGATTTCATTTATCAGTTGTAGTCTTATGAGATAGTCTATCAGTATGTATGTCATAGCTTACTTAATTTAATCATTGTTATATATATATATATATATTTATGTAAATATATAAATTCATTTTGTTGTATATTTACCATTGAAAATACTTTTAGGATTATCTTTGTGTTTGCTACTTCTGAATATTTTTATTATTTTACTAGGATAGAGCCCTTGAACTGAAATTCAACTGATCAATGGATACGAATATTTTATAGCTTTTGATAGGCGTTGTTAAGCCGCTTTCCAAAACCCTTCAAATGTTTACAATATCACTGGTTCTTTTTTTTAGGATCCTATGTATCATTATTAGGGATTAAGCTTATTTTTTCTTCTTTTGCTAGTTAGCTAAGTAAAAAGTGAATTTAAGTTTCATTTCTTAACTAAAAATGATATTTTTATGTATTTTCTTATTTATTGTTAGTGTCTTAATTTTTTCTTCAAGATTTCCATAAATCTTGCATATTTTTGGCAAATATATTCCGTACTGTATTATTTGTCTTTAATGTTTGTGGATAATACTTAAATTTTTTCTTAATCTGTCACTTTATGAGTTCTCCCCTTGTTTTTAGCCTTAAAAAGTCAATTCTCTCCCCTGCAGAGTGTTGATAAATCTTTAGCTCGAATTTCTTTTCATTGTGTATTGTTTTACTATTGGTATTTTAAGTTTCAGCCAATATAAATTAACTTGAGTGTTTGAAATGAGATGATTGCCTGAACTAGTTTTCTTGTCAGTTAATAAATACTTATTCCGGTTTTCTTCACTATATTTTTTTTTTCTCTGATTTGGTTGTGCCTTCTTCATGAGGTGAAGTTTTTAAGTTTATCAGGACCAGTATTTGTGTTTTGTAAAGGGCTTCTTCCTCTTGCTCAGTACTCTTAAATCACTGACCTTGATGAATGTTTGTTGAATATTTGGCTATAATTTTTAACATGTTTTTGTCTTCTAATCAGGTAATATGCTTAGATCTTCTGACTCAAGATGAGGTGTTTTTTCACATTTTGTTCCTTTGATCATTTCAATGCAATTGTGTTTAAACATCTCCTAAATATGTCTGATCTCAGATGCATCATATGGTAACTTCTGAAAACCTAGCTTCATTCTTTCTATGTAGCACTTTTTCCAAAAAAGGCTACATAGCTTCCTGTTTGTGAGTCACTTCACATTTGATCAATTAGCAACAAGATACTGACTGAGAAACAAGAAAGAGTTTCAACAAAACGGCAGGAACAGATGACAAATCTGGAAAAGAAAGCCTTCTTTTTTTTTTTTTTTTTTTTTTTTTTTTTTTTTTTTAATGTAGCCCACTGACCCTTTTTTTCTGGAATGAAATAGGGATGCTTTCAAAGATGCACTGATGCTATTGCAGGGAATTATTCCGTACTGTTTGTGGATGGATACAAGCTAGCCATTCAGTGGAGCAATTCTGCTGTTGTCTTAAACACAAAGGAACAATTCAAGGATAACTGACCTTGATACCCTAGTATCATGTCCTGAACATAAATTTGGTATTTGCAGGCCTAGTCTGAAGCATGCATTTGAAAAGTAAAGCAGAAAAGCCATGTAAATATAAACTCAGTTATTAATATGCCTCGTATCATTAAACATAGTCTATTTGAAAACATTCCCAGGATATAAGTAGTGATTTATTTGTTTGGGGTGTAGGTATGGAAAGTCCTCCTCCTTCTCACTAAACAACCTCATTTGAGTTCTTCATGTTCAGTAAATTCTAAGCACTGGGGAATACATTTTCCTTCCTATAACTCAATGTGGTTTGCATTAGCCCTTAATAAATATATTATGATATGCTATATACCTCCGTTTGCAGTTTCAGAAATCATTGTGTAGCTTCCTGCCAACCACCTCCAAAATGAACAAATAGGCTATTGCACTCAAGGTGAGTAACTGTGTATCTTTTAAAATTGAATTATTATCCTTTTAAAAAATTAATCATCCTCACTTGTGCACCAACCTAGACAGAGTACTGACCTCCTCTAAGCTGTTGTGAAGGTTATTCAAAGCGATGGTGACATTTTCAAGTCGTTTTTTGAATGCATTCATTTCTGAACCAACAGGATTCTGTAGCTGCTGAAAAAGAAGCATCACACAGGCATTACACCAGGCAAAAACAATGAGATCATTAGCTGGATTGCAGGTAGATTTACTCAGTTTGATTTTTGAGTCTCTTGGTAAAGTATCAAGTTCTTTTTTTTTTTTTTTTTTTTTTTTTTTAGCAAGTGGTATTTTAGCAGTGCAATACTGACATCCAATGGAGAGACAAATAAACTTTACTGTATTTTTTTGGAGAGGTCAAAAAGAGTCATTTTTGCTATTTCTAAGGAATTGATTGTCCACGTTGAAGAATTCATTTGATTTTAACTCATGTAAATTCATATCTCTGTATCATCCTTCTAAAAACAGTGTTACAATTAACAACATAGTTGTATGCACATGTTAAAAATTTCCTGGTGTAATCTCTTTTTGTTGTGGCTGATTACTGGAAGCTTACTACAGGCAAATACTTGCTTCTTAGTTCATCAGGCTATCATTACTAAGTAAATATATATCACTTGTCATGCATAATTATATTTGTGACATTAAAAGGAAACTATATAAGATATGTTGTTCATCCTAAAGAGAACTTGTTATTTCCCCCATAATTTGGTAAGGCTGGGCTGAATCAATGTTTGGTTGCTTTTCTAATATTACATGATCAGATGTGTTTTAGCACTTTAAAAAATATAAAAGAGCATTAGTGCTGGTGTGTTAAATCATGCCCTGTGTAAGTGAATGTTTCTAGAAAGCCACTGATGTCAATGGAAATTGTAGTTTTCCTGTCAGCAGATAGCAGTGTGGATGTTTGTTGCCCAACAGGAATGGGTGGATTCTGATTCAAATTCACATAAGGTTGACAGTTTAGGCTGAGAGCTCAGGAATGACATTGAAAAAAAAAAATTGAAGAGAGCCATGATGAACATCTTTATGTGTGTGCATGTGTTTTCTTTTTCAGCATACCTCCTCACTCTTTTGATAATGGACCTTCCCTTTATTGTGGCGTTCCATTATAATTTGGTGGGAAAATCCTTCCCCCAAGTGACAAAGATGTATGTGCATGTGAGCCAGGCTTGGCAGTCTGAGTAAACCATCTCCTGCCAGCAGTGATTAGCTCAGGGATGAGCACAAGAAGGAGCTATTTTTCCGGACTTCCGGGATCGCCAACCCTGTAGGATAGGAGATTTAAAGACCTTGACTCTGTATCACTGGGTCTTGTTGTACCTGAAACCAGTTACTGTTTTTTTTTTCTTTTAGTTACATGAGTTAATCCATCCATTTGCATACCTAAGTTAGTTTAATATAGGCTTATTTATCTTTGCTTCTAACAAAAGAATGCAGTGAACCATATATATTGATGAGAATTTTGAAATAAATCTAAATTACTGCTTTATAATTATGGATTAACTCTACCAGAACATATCTCTATCATCTCACGAAGACTTCCCTTTGAAGAAAACATGAAATTTGCTCTTTATTATCCATGCAGAAGAAAAATGGTATTAATAAAAAGTCAAAAAGTGCTGAATTGTGAGGACATTTGGGTGGAATTTACTAATTTTCTTACTAATCAATTCAGTCATCTTAAGCAAATCACTTCTTATATTTTTGTTTTACTTATATGCTTTATGAAGGAGCTGACTGCCATAACATACATCTAACTCATACTGGATATCTATCTTGGCTGCTATTCAGACAATATCCATTGATGTCTGACAGTAGAATTGGCTTCTACACAAAGCCAATTGAGAAAAACACAAGAAGAAAACAAAGAAAAAAGAAAACACAAAATCAAACACAAAATATATGTATGAGATCGTAATGCCCTGGGTAATCTGTTTGAGTATTATTTTTTTATAAACATCTCGACCAAAGAGTTTATTTCTTTTTTCTTATTTTTACCTTTTGCCTTTCATACCATATTGTGGGTGCTGTGGAGTTTAGTGATGTGAATTTTCCCCCTTTTCCTAATAAATTCTATTGCAGAAAGTTTAAAGAAAAATAGAGCAAGACAGTGGAGGGGCACCTGGGTGGCTCAGGCCAGCTGAGCCATCCAGGCCAGGCTGGATGCAAAAGCATCCAGCTTTTGATTTTGGCTAAGGTCATGATCTCATGGTTCCTGAGATGGAGCCCTGTGATGGGCTAAGATCACGTGCTAAGAGCACGGAGCCTGCTTGGGATTCTCTTTCCCTCTGTCTGCTTCTCTCCTGCTCTCTCTCTCTCTCTCAAAATAAATAAATAAATTAAAAAACAAACAAAACAAAAACAAGACAGTGGAAAGGTGTAAGGGGAGCATGTATTTTTTTTTTAATGTTTATTTATTTTTGAGAGACAGACAGATGGAGTGCGAGCTGGGGACGGGCAGAGAGACAGGGAGACACAGAATCCAAAGCAGGCTCCAGGCTCTGAGCTGTCAACACAGAGCCCGATGTGGGGCTCAAACCACGAACCGTGAGATCATGACCTGAGCCCAAATCAAGAGCTTGGACGCTTAACCTACTCAGCCACCCAGGCGCCCCAGGGAGCATGTATTCATTAGTGTGGAAAGTCAGATTAATGGCATTTTCCCATTTGTGTATTCAACTAAATTCAGCACAGACTTCTTGAATCCCTACTGTGCTAGACATTTTGCAAAAGTATTTTTCCACTGTTTTGAAAGAAAAAAAAAGATACTGATGCTGGGTTATTTGAGACAGGAACTGATGAAAGGCATTGAGTGGTTTTAAGCATAATTTTAGTAAGCACATCCTCCTGTCCCCATGTTGGGTCTCTGTACACACATTTGAGTTGAGCAAGACATGGCTAGAACAGAGAAAATGCTAAGAGGAACAAGATGCTTTCAGGTTGCCTTTGAGATTTACGCTACTTGAAAACCCCTGAAAACTCTCAGCATTTGAGGGAGAGCTTCTCCTTTCCCCACCACACTTACTTTATCTCTTCAACATCTCAGGAAACTAGACATTTCTGGCTAGTATCTGCCCTCGACAAAGATTTAGACAGTGGAAAAACTTCTAACCAGATTAGTGAGTTAATGAGAAAAAAATGAAAATTGGAAGTGTTCACTCAGAATCTGATTAAATGTAAAAATGTGTATGTTTACTTTCCCAATTAGTCACACATAATTCTATGGGAGAGCCTTACATGGTGGATACATCCAGGAAGGAGATAGAGAGATAAGGAGCCATGCTATCCATACTTGAACTTGGTAAGTAACGTGTTGAAGCTCAGATACAAATCCACACAAGAGTGACTTAATTTTCTCAGCATTAACATACCAATACCAGTCACCAGATACTTAGCTAGTCTCTGACTGGGCCCTACATGGTAATTGAGCTGAAATAATAAAATAGGGCTAAATAGTGTATTGGAGGGTGGGAAAGGCAATTCTTTTATGACTGTTGACATGTTTTTCATATTGTTTTGCTTTTGTCACTATGTGATAAAACTCTGAACATTAGTCCATCCTATTTTTTTAATTATTTTTTTAATGTTTATTCTTGAGAGAAAGAGCGAGAGCAAGTGGAGTAGGGGCAGAGATAGAGGATCTGAAGTGGGCTCTGCACTGATAGCGGACAGCCTGACATGGGGCTTGAACCCGTGAACTGTGAGATCGTGACTTGGGCTGAAGTCAGACAACTGAGCCACCCAGGCACCCCATCCTAGTTTTCAAAAGGGAGCTCTTTATTTCACTCAAATGATGAATCCATTAAGATTTGGCTCTGCAATGTGTGCTATTTTCTTTCTTAATACGAACACAAATATCTCAGGCCAATATTCTGTAGGAACTGCAAGCTGTATTCGTGCACTGCTATTCTAGGACTAACCGTTATTACACTTGGTACTTCTTTGTCACCAAACATTTCCATAGTAACCTAGGACTATGCCTTTAAGTAATGTTTTCTCACTCTTAAATTTGTAGACAGAGATTATTAAAGATTACACTGCACTGATTAACATCAAATGGTTAACAACGTAGAAAGATTTACGTTGCAATACTGCTAAGAGAATCAAGAGATGCTTAATTCTAAGAGAGTCAGTAGGAATGGGTTATTGACGCACCAGATAATGCCTTCTAGAGGAAGGAAATAGAGACATGTTCTGGTCACTCTTTCTTCCCCCACTTTAATATACCCCATAAATATTTTATGTCTCTAAATGAATATTCCTCTGCCACAGATATTTGAGCGATAAGCTTCCTTAACAATGATAAGTATATCTTATATATGAAAATTAATTAATGTTATTACCAGGATATAATAGTAGTTTTAATAGAAACTATCTTGAACAACTATCTATTTCCTGGCAGAAAAAAAAGGAGCTGCAAATAAATATTCTAAAATGGATTAAAATAAGTAAAACATTTGGCTTATTTACTACATATAGAAACTCATCTTATGCTCTGTGTGGTTTATTGGAATTTTTATATGGTTTAAGGGACAGTGGGTAGTACCAGATAAACATATTCGAAACTAAAAGCTTTCAGTCATGCCCTATGAATTGTGAATGCTTGCTTGTCCAGTCGTTGCTGTGTAAGGGTACATCCGAATTGCTGTCTGATGATACTCTTAGTCTTACCCAGGGTATTACCCGGCTCACCTTGGAGAAAAGGAGAACAGTCCCTCTAGTGAAGCACATGCCCTTTTCAGGATTCTTAATTTTTACAAGAGGATGTCTGCTTCCTCCCAGCACAATTGCCTACTGAAGCATACAGCACTGCACTTAACTCCCACGGTAAAGCAAATGTACTCAAGGTCTTTTCCAAGAGTATAATTGACCTGACTGTCTTTCAATAGGATTCAGAAGCTTGGCTGAGATAAATAATAGTCATAAAGGACTGCATAAAGATTATATTATCCATCCACTCATCTAGATATGTATTTTTCAAACACTTTTTTTTAGTAGCAGACTACTTTTACGAAATGGGATTTTACATGCAGCCTGACAAATAAAATGGATTAAAAGAAGAGTCTACCCCATGGGAGTCTCCTTTGACCAAGGTGAAACTGTGATATCTTCCAAGGAACTCATAGCTCTGCAATGGAAAAATTTGAAAGCCATTGCTGTAATCAGGCTTGCAAGCTGGAATGTCCTTAGAGACCCTCTTAGGTAAATGTAAATGACTCTGTGTCTAAGATACTTAGCAAGTAGTGACGAATATGTTCTTAATGTGTGTGTGTGTGTGTGTGTGTGTGTGTGTGTGTGTGTATAACTGACAAGACTATAATCTAGGACTGTTATTCAATCTCTCTGGGGTAATGCTCCCATTTTAACAACAGGAATATTATTACCTAACAAATACGTTTGTTAGATAATTAAATGAGATCATGCATATGAAATACTTATCAGAGTGCCTGGCACATAATGAGCACTCAATAGCTGTTACATAGTAGTACTTATTTTATAGCTAGAAGAATATATGCCAAGAGGAGAGCTAATGAAAATCATCAATTATGTGTTGGGAATTGATAGCTTTATTTTTCACTTTATAACTCCATTCTTTATTTGCTGAGCTATTGTGAAATAAATTACATACATCATTACATTTCATCTCTAAGTACTTCTAATGTACATCCCTACAAAAATAACACACCCACATACCCAGGATAACATTACCATATCTGAAAATAAAAATTTCCCAATGCCATCCGATACTCAGTCCACTGTCAAATTTTGCTATTTGTCCCCTAATAGTCTTTTACAGTATGTTTGTTCAATAAACAATTTTAAATGGGAAAGAATTTACCAGGTTGCTTACTATACAATCTAAACATTATTTGGCTATTTTTAAGCAATTAATTTTACACAAGTTGGCTAGTGGAACAGGACAAATGTTAGGCAAATGGGAAGGGCAAGGACAAGACCTGGCTTGAACAGTCTGTTACATCTGAGCGGACAGCCAGTGCATGCTGTTTATGGCAATTGGTATTTTTGCAGTTGGAATCCAATGTCACAGGATAGAGTCACACTATTCACGCTATTCATTTCAGCAAGCAATATGGCGATGACCAATAATACAAACCTGAGAATTGGTAGTATAGAACAGAGAATTCACTACTGTTTCCATAGAAAGAAACTGGTCTGATAAATTATGCAAATAATTGTGCAGTTGGATGATTTTGCCTTTTATTTCATGAAGTTCCAGTGTAGTGGATACGTTCAGTTTGTGAACACATTCAAACAAACAGGATACTTCCTATGAGGTTAAAAACAGAGGAGCACAGAAGGCAAAGAAATTACTTTAAAACAAAATTCCTTTTTAAAAAGTTAGTTTACTAATATTTTCTGTGTAAGTGATTGAATTACAATTAAACTGAAAAAATTAAGTATCAGGAAGATACATCGATGCAAAGGAATTAAACTTGAATCAAGTCAACAGAGTTCAAAATTTAGATGCTCTGTGAGAAAACTGGTACGGCAAAGGGTTAGTTTTTGCTTTTCAAATGTGAGTGCCAGTTACATTGATTTTTTAGCTGTTGACATATATTTCCACAATTATGTACTTTGTGACATAATTGTGTGACATAATTCTTTGTCAATCAAGAATGAAACTGAGCATTTGTTTTTATTCCAGCCTGAAGTTTTCCAAACATACATGCTAAGTCAATCATTTGGAATGAATTCCCGCCAAGTTTCTGATCTTTGAAGTCAAGGGTAAATGTATTAGTTACCTCTTTCCCTCTCCTATCTCCCGGTCTCACACACACGCACACACACACACACACACACACACAGGCACATACACGCAGTCATACTCACACGGTCCTTGCATAATATTTTTTAGAAGTAACTTGGCAACTTCAAGAATCATCAGTATGATTTACGTTATCACATGAAGCAATCAATTATAAAGAGTTTGGGAAGCTGGAATTAAGTCAGTTATTTTAACCATTGCTTTCTAGTGTCCTTCTTTGTCTTCACTGCTCCATGTTTTCTCATTCTAAACATTCTTTCTGAGTAATTGTATTCATTATGTCTCAACTACGTTAGGTTTTCTTACTCAAAGCATATTAGTTCAAGAAATATAATGGAGTGCTTACTATATATTAGGTGCTTTTCTAGGCACTAGGGATACAATAGTAAAAAAGACACACAAAGATTTCTTTTTTTCAGTTTATTTATTTATTTTGAAAGAGAGAGAGAGCACGAGCAGAGGAGGAGAAGAGAGAGAGGGAGAGAGAGAATCCCAAGCAAATTCCATGCTGACAGCAAGGACCCTGACACAGGCTCGATCATATGAACTGTGAGATCATGACCTGAGCCAAAATCAAGAGTTGGACACGTAAGCAACTGAGTCACCCAGGCGCCCCAACACGCAAACATTTCTATCCTTTTGGAGCTTGTATTACAGAGGGAAAAGAGAGAAAATAATCAAAATAAACAAGGGAAATATATAATATGCAATGGAGAAAAATAAAGTCAAGAAGGAAGAAAGGGAGAGTGGAGAGAAGTCACAATTATAAATAGGGTAGATGGTAAGAGGCTCTTATCATGCCAGGTGTCCTGTTATGGGGCTATATTTAATAGGTGAAGGGAGAGGTTTTTAGTTTTTCAATATTTTATATTTTTAGAACAGTTTTAGGTTTACACAAAATTAAGAGGAAGGTATAGAAATTTCCCATGTACCACCTACTGCACACAGCTTCTAGAGACTGCTCTAATCTCTTGGCTCATGGCCCTCTTTTATCTTTAAAGCCAGCAATGTCTGTGTCTTTTTCAAGACACTATCTCTCTGGTTCTGACTTTTCTATCTCCCTCTTCACCTTGTAAGTACCCTTGCGATTACATTGGGCCCATCTAGATAATCCAGAATAATTTCCATATGTAAGCTTGGTTCTTTAGTAGGCTTAGTTCCAACTGGAACCTTAATTCCCCCTCGCATGTAGCATAGCAGAGATTAAGGCACTGATTTCTTTGGGGATCATTATTCTGCCTATCACAGTGTATTAAAAGTAGTGAGCAGGAATGATAGAGGGAGATGAGAGGAAACATATATATAAAGAAAGAGGTCGTTGGAAAGTGGGCAGCTTGAAATTGTTATTTGGTAATTAGAAGTTCTAGAGGGTGACCATGGGAATGAGCGACCGTTAGAGGAAAAGAGTAGTTTAAAGATCTGAGAGACTACAATATTGAAATGATCACTTCTCAAAGGTTATTCAAATGCCCCTGACATTATGACATAACCAACTTGAGAGAGAGCTTTAGGGATGAATGAGATTAACTAGTTAATCAGTGAGGAGGAGTGACCCACTATTGTAGATTTTATTATTGTTTAGCAAATATTAGGCTTGGCTTGGCTTTGGCCAACGGAATGTGGAGATAAGAGAAAGTGGGCTAGTTCTGAGCAAAGACTTTAAGAGGCATTACAAGTCTGAGGAAAATCAAACTCAGTTTAGACCTTTCACGGGAATCAAGATTTATAGAGAAGACCAGTATTTTTATTAGAGCAAGGAGGTGAAAGGAAAATTTAGAGAAGAAGGTATATAGGGGAATTTGCTAATGATTGTCCATAGCACAGTTCCACAGCATGGTGGTAAGATTTCTTCTTTGACTTATTTCTTATTTTCAGGTCTTTATTTCCCACTGTCTAGTGTGCACCTCAGTATGATGAGCCTAGGCATCTCAAGCTCAAATTAGCTGAGACCGAATTAGTTATTTCCCTCATAAATCTGCTTCTCTTCCTAGAACGTCTTTCGTTTCTCCCAACCTGGAGACCTGAGACATCTTTGATTCCCCTCTCTTTTGCTTCTCACAGTCATGGATGCCCAGGTTCTGTCCATTATACTTTCAAGGTATTTCCCAAATGTGTTCCCCTTTTCTGTCCTCATAACTGCTGACCTAGTACATACCCTCTTTTTATTACTTACATGAGATATTAAAAGAATTTTTGAAAATGTCTTTATGTCTTCAGTCTCATCTCCAATTAGCTAACTTATCTAGTGAGAGAATATGAATTCTGGACTCAAATATTTCTCAGTTTGCATACTGGCTTTGAGACTTACAGTGGGACAAGAGGAAAGATAATTAATGTTTTATGATTTTAAACTTTCCTCATGTGTCAAAATGGGACACAATAAAATTACCTACTTTGCAAGGTTGTTCCTAGAGTTAAATGAAATAACACCTAGGTAATTGATAGTGTTAAATGAAGCCCAATTAATGTAAGTTTCCTTCTTCATCTTATATTTCTAGAATAATCTTTCTATAATGCAAATGTGATTGTATTATTCTACTGTGAAAAAAAAATCTCAAATAGATGCTTCCTGAGTACAGAATGGAAAAGAAATTTCTAGCATGGCATAAAAGGGGTTCAATTATCTGGTCCTCTGACATATTTTTCTTTTTCATCCTTGGCCACAGCTGGTGGCCCTAGATTATAAAAATTCCACTGGCATTAAACCAACATGGTTCAATTTCTAAGTAGTGGAGCATCCTGGAAATGGGCTAAGGTGGGAACTGCTAGCTGCTCACCAAAAATCCATTTTCTTTCTCATTGTAGCAGAAACTTACAGCTGTAATCACTATCTGTGTTATCTCGCTCCTTATATTCTTTATGTTTCAATGTTTTGCACTGTGATGAGGTCAGCTCTGAGTGCTGGGTAGCATAATTTATATAGAAATGATATATACCATTTCCATGCCTGGCCCGTAAAGTCTTACATAATCCTCCAGGCTCACAGTCTCTCCCTTCCTCTGTAGGCCAGATATAGAGAGTACAGTGGGAGACTTCGAGGCTCTAAAGTATGGCCGAGACTTGAGATGGCCGAAGTTTGGATCCAGGAATGATTACATGAAGCAGTGTTCCCCCTCAGCCTACACTGGATGTAGTATAAACAAAAAAAGAAGCTTTTGGGGATGTGATAATCCATTGATGTTTTATTGTTGATTCTAATAACTGTTAGTGTACCAGACCAACACAAATTTTCAATGGGGGGGGAGGGCATGCTGCTATAATAAAACCTAAAGTACGGGTCAGTGGTTCAGCAGTTGGGAAATGAGCCACAGAGGAGCAGATGTAACAGGATGACAGTTGACATTCATCCTTTATTATGGCAAAACTTTTGGTAAGAATGTGACTTATGATAACTAGAAAGGCAGACTTCAAGTCTACCAATACTATCTCTATGAAAAGAGGTTGATAAACAAAGCATTACATATGAGTATTGGTTGCTGTTGGATGAGGTTGGTAAGGCATTTCAAGAAAAAGAACTCAGAAAATTGTAGGCCTGTTTGTTAGCAAAAAAGCAAGAGGAGGAATTTGGAGGCCTAAGGTGGAAAGGCCAATTGATTCTGAACTCCAAATGGTAATAGACATAAAAGATGAGATTGAAAAAAGGCTTTGAGTGCTGAAAACCCAGTGAGACTTTTCAGTTGAAGTGAGTACTCAGTCCTATAGACAAATAAATTAAAGGTATCTTCTCACTCAGGCCTATTTTTCCACCTGGTATCAAGTTACCTCCTTAAGTTGAGAGGTAGGATTTAAGAGTGAGCAAACACAGAAATAAAACGAGGTGTAGAAAAGTACTCTGAGTGTGGTTACTGGCATAGGAAAGTAACTAGATGCAAATCAATCAGAAGTCTACCATTAAGTTCTTGAAGGACTGGCATTGTTAATAAAAAAAAAAAACTTTGAATGCTCAAACTATTAAACAAATTTCAGGCCACCAAGCCAACTACAACAGGAAATGAACTGTGAAAGCTGGGCACCCCCAAATGATGGCCTTTTTTTCCAGTGGAAAATGATGGAAAATGAAGAACCTTTTAATAGTGTGAGTCAGACCACATGAAGAACAATGGAAAATGAAGGGTTCCTTCAAGAAGGTAGAAATAGGGCTGGATTTAGGAACCTCTACCAAATACCAGGCAAAGAACCTTTATTCACCATGTTGGTCCAACAGGGTTTCAGGATTTCTGCAGGCAAATGACTGTTCTTATTCTTCCTCTCTTCAAATGGGCATAATTATTGTAATTATTCTGTCCCTGATCTATACTGTATATATAGAAATATGTATATTAAATGACATCCAAACAAATGTATCTTCTTAGTACGTGCAGCATCACCAGCATCAGCATTTGCACTTGTAGACTGCACATCTCTTGGAAATTCTAGACTCTGAGCTTGAGACAGTGACTGGATGTAGTTTTGGCTGTGTCCTTTTGGGGAGGTGACGAGGGCATTATATGTATGGAGATCAAAAGATATATTCAGAACACAAGAGTGTCAAAGACTGGATGCTTGTTCACAAATACTTATTTTATTTGGCAGACAGCTGGACATTATTTCCCAGGCTTTTCACAGGCGGGGCTGTATGCTTAATTTCTGCTCACAGGATTGTGGGTGGAAGGGGTGTCCAACATTTGCAGGTCTCGTCCCTCACATGATTCTCTCTCCCTTTGTCTTCTGGTCACTGCTGATGATCAGGCAGAAACCTTAAGGTCTGCCTGTATGTGGTCTGAGTATGATGCAGAAGAAAGCTGATCCTTGAATGATCCTTGAATGAAGGCATGCAGCAAAGCATCCTTGACAATCCTCATTGTACGGTGATGTAAGCAAGAAGCAGACATTTACTGTGAAAGCCATTGAGGTTTTTTGTTTTATTTTTCCCCCATAAAAGTTAGCCTCCGCTACCTAGCAGACTTCAATTCCAGAAGATAGAACCAGAGTGTAGTTCCCAGCTTCCCACAGAGTTAATTGTGGTCATATGGCTGAATGAGTTCTAGCAAATGGAATATGAATAGCTGTGTGGTGTGCCGTTTCTGGACTGACAGAGATGACCCTCTGAGATCTGTCATCTTATCTTTGTGGGGAGGCAGAGCAATCACACCTTGGGAAAGCAACAGAGACCTTGGAGGATGGAGCCTGGGTTTCTGAATCACCACATGGAGAAAAGCCACACATCAGCCAGGAACATCTGTTTTGTGTGAATGAGAGGCAACTTTTGTGTTTACTTATATACATCTGGTATCTTCTTATAATAGCATTTAGGATTTAAATGCTAAGTAATAAATGGGCCATATTTCTTTATATCTTCATTGCTTGTACTTTAGTCAGTTTGGGATGACTTTCCCTGACTTCACTTGAAAACTTCTATCCAGCCTTCAAAACTCATTTCAAATCTCAACTCTTCTCTAAACTTTTCTTAATTTTCTGGGCAGTTATTCATTCTCTTCGATAAGAAAATCAAGAATTTTATATAAATATCTGTTATTGTACTTATAGTATTCAATTATGATTATTGATTTGCACATCAATCTTCCCTTCCTGAAAATTAAGTCATAAAGGGGAAGAGCTCATATTTTTCTGTTTCTACCATGCCTCACATAGAGTACAGGCTGCATGGTTTCCAAATGAACAAATTATCATTTCTATTTGAGATATTTTGTCATCTTGGTAGTGAAAGTTACTGACATGCTTTATGAATACTGAATACATATTGAAATAGTATCAAACTAAGAAATACAGTTTATTTTAAAAATTTTTTTTAATGTTTATTCATTTTTTGATACAGAGTGCAAGTGGGGGAAGGGCAGAGAAAGAGGGAGACACAGAATCTGAAGCAGGTTCCAGGCTCTGAGCTCAGCACAGAGCCCAATGCATGGCTTGAACCCACAAACTGCGAGATCATGACCTGAGCCAAAGTTGGACACTTAACCAACTGAGCCACCCAGGTGCCCCCAAGGAATACAGTTTAAAAGTAAATCTCACTGAAACAGAGTAGGCTTTGGAACAAATAGAGCAAATTATCTATGTCAGTTTCAGTATATTAAAACCCTAATAATGCCATGACCCTGATGGAAGAGAATAGAGAATGCTTTAAGAGATTTGTCTTCCCCTTCACCTCAGGTTAAGAAGGGATTTTAATTATTCCTACACTATTTATTAATTATTCACAAAGCTGATGGTCTGAGTGTTCTTTCTGCACTCAGGGAGAGTAAAGTTTTGGAAAGTCCTGAGGCATAGGCCGTGCATGGGTTGTTCAAGTTCTGTCAATCTAAACTTTTGCAGTTTATCATCTCTTTCTTCAATGTGTTTTATGACTGAATAGAAATCTTTTTTTCAGCAAATAAATTCCAAATGTGATGGAAAGCCATTTTGGAAAAAGGTAATCATATTTCATCTCAGATTCGATATGAACAAAGGAAAACAACTTATATGCAAAGCTCAATTTCCATTTGATTGGTTCATGTATGACCACTTTTATGATTTCTAAGAGTTTCCTCCTTGGAAATTTACCTTAATAGTTAAAAAAAATTGACTCTCAAGGATATGAATCAGATGTACTTGCAGTGACAGAATTCTTAAAATGTTTTGTTTTCATTATAGCACATTGTATAAATGTAGTGACAGGGTCATAGATTTAAAAGAAATAGCACATTTGCTCCAAATAGAAAATAACCTCAGAGAAAATGTTGTCATCAGATCAATTCTGTTTATATATAAGAATTTATTTCTGGATATGATAAAGATTGATCACCAAAAAGCAATCAAGATGGACTAAAATTCCACAAGCCTGATAATTAGTGCTCTTATTTTACTGTGCTCATCTTTTTCTGTATATACATACTTCCTTAAAACATGGAATAAAGCTCTTAATTAAGTATTCTCTTCTAGACTACCTTTACGTGACAGCCCCAGATTTTTTATGCATTTGTGAAAATGAAGAAGATATCTAACACTCTTTACATTAAGTTGCCTCTATTCTTTGTACCTGTGATTAACTTCTTATGAGATATAACGATTGAGTTTCACATGGTATTTTGAAATGTCACCATTTTAAGCAAAAATAAGCTTAAAGAGAGATTAGCTGAGTCATATACTTATTAGAATAAAACAATAAGACAAACGTTTAGAATTACAATTTCCCAGCATATACTACTTTCTACTGTAAGTGATTGAATATGTAGAGAATTTAAGAACTGAAGTGAAAAAGAACATAATACTTGGCATTAAAGCCATCTGATGTTCATGAGTGAGAAGGCTTTTCTTTGTATTTTCCCTTTTTCCTTTAAAAAATTACCAAACAGTTAGAAAGAACTGACCACCCTTGATTGTTTCATGTTTGTTCCCACACAAAATCTTATTGCTGTGGGCCATCTATACCATGATGCACAAATGTAGAGGACAAAAGAGAGCAATGGAAGAGCCATAAGGTTGTTGTTATTATTATTATTATTATTATTATTTGCAATGGTAAGTGGCTTTAAAACCTAATAGGACAGAAATCACAGTAATGCTTTCATTGAACGTAAGAGCACACTATTTCTGGCCGTAAAGGGGTCAAAACACTATCTAGGTTTTGAGTAATATCCTCTATACTTATACCAGATAAAATAGAAGAGACTTGGTTTGTTTTTCTACTTACAAGAGGAAAGGCAAAGAATCTTTATGAGTTTTCTGACACAAGATAGGAATTTGGATAGGTAAAGTTTGGCATGAAATTTCTTAGTGTATAATTCACGTTTTTTTACCTTAATAATTGTTGTACTCAAGTTTTCAAAATATTTTTACTCATGATCTTTTCTATCACAATAATTCTAGGCTTCCCCTTCTCCACTATGTCTGTTGTCATTATGAAATGGACATTAGGAACTAGAAACTTAACAATTCTTAAACTCAACTCTATTTCCACCTACCCCCTGCAAAGACGTTCACCTGCAACTTTCCCATGTTCCCTGTATACCATCACCTTTTGCTCAGGAACTGGAGCCATAGCTGAGTCCTCTCTCTGTTCTTATTTATCCTTCTTTAGCTCAGCCAATCACTCGTAAAGCCTTCTCTATCTCCTAAATATCTCTCACACAGACTCCCTCCATCCTATTCTCACTGTCAAAACTCATGTCAGGATCTTGTTATCTCTCTTCTAGAAGTAGCTTCCAAACGGGGCTTCCCATGCTTAGTCTCTCTCCCTTCTAATTTTTACCTCTTTTTTTTTCCCTCAAATGTGTGTTTTTGAAACAAATTTAATTTTGTCTCTATTCTGACCGAAAAACTCTATTCATCCTTATTATATGTGTGATAACTAAACATTTCTTAACTTGGGTTATGAGATCCTTTATAAGGTAGCCCCACATTACCTTTCTTATGCCACTCCCTACTATCACCTTATGATCCAGCCTGGAACAGGATCACCACTGTCCCCAGGACATACCATCCTCATCCATTATGAGCACCACCTTGGTGCTGTCCTTCCTAGAATGAGAGATTAGAGAGGCTGTGTAGTTCAGTGTTGAGAGCCATGGATTTTGGAATCAGTTTAAACAGGTCTTGAGTCTCTGCTCTGCAATTTACTATCCACAAGGCCTAGCAAGTTACCTAAAATTACTAAGCCCAAGCCCCAGTTTCTCAGCTATAAAATAGGACTAATAATACCTACTTCTCATGGTTGACATGAAGATTATATCCACTTACTTATATAAAGTGCTTAGCACAATGACTAGAAAGTAGCAAATGCCCAATAAATAGTAGTTATTTTACCATTGCTGCATCTATTGCTATTACTACTATTCCTACCAGGGCAGGGTTGTGGGTTTTGTTTTGTTTTGTTTTGTTTCCTTTAGTTGCTAACACACCTTTTGAAATTCTCAGTGACACTTTTTTGTCTCTGAAAATGTGCTTGATTATTAGAAATAACTGAAAGATTTTTTAATTTAATTCTTATAAAATGAGTGATCAAGTTTTTAATACTACTCTGGTCAAAAGATGTGATTTGATTATAAAGTTAGTTTCTATTATTCCAGTTTGGGTGACTGACCTTGAAAATGATTTCAACAGATGAATTAAAAAGTGCTTGGAGAAATACCAACATCATAAAGCAGTTGTATGGTTAGGATGACCATGTAATTAATTATCTAATTACTTTTCAGAATGAAAGAGGCATTATTGATAATCATGCTGAGACTAGAGGAATAAACAAGGATAGTCTCCTCCCAAAGTGACCTCCCCACAAAGTTAATTCAATGGATCTTTCCCTGAGGGAAAAGCAGTTTTGGATTGTAGAAAATTTAACACCAAGCATCAAATATATAAATGCCATATGAGCATCAAATCATCTATTACTTAACATAAAAACCCCACCAAAATCAGCCATTGTCCTTTGGATAAAGCTATATTTTCCTTTGCTAGGTTTTGTGATATATGTGACATATGTAAACAAAACCTATTAAAATGGTAATTGGCAGTTTATTAATTCTTTGAGAATTTAATTTTGATGAGGGAGAAGAGTAGCTTGGATAATTTCTTAAATGTGTTAATGACAAAGTAGCCCATATGTAAGTTACAATAGGCTCAGCTGCCAATAAGCTTCTTTGGGCAATTGAAACAATAGAGAAATGTGGGGATTTTCTTTAATATGTGCATGATGACAGGAAGACACCTGTTAAGTTAAAGGTGTTACTGAGTGTTCTTTGAAAGAAGTGAAATGACGGGCATGAAAATACTAAATAAGCATAGTGTTGAAAGGTTGTCATCACCACGGGGGCTATCCTAAAGAAGAATTCTCTTTTCTCTTTGACATCTAGTTCCTTATGCCTTTCTCAGCTTTTTCCAATAAACGCAACAGGAAGATGGTTTCCCCAGTTTGCTTAGCTGGTAATCAGTAATCTGCACTTCAACAGGGATACAAATGCAAGGAAAGTGCTTTATCTGCTAAAGGAACACATTTCTGAGAGTATTTACCTGCCTAGAATATCACATGCATTTTAATAAGTTGGGACTGTGTTCTACATTTAAAAAAAATTATTGGGGGCGCCTGGGTGGCTCGGTTGGTTAAGCATCCCAGTTCGGCTCAGGTCATGATCTCACAGCTGATGGGCTCGAGCCCTGCAACGGGCTCTGTGCTGACAGCTCAGGGCCTGAAGCCTGCTTTGGATTCTGTGTCTCCCCCTCTCTCTACCCCTCCCCCACTCATGCTCTGTCTCTGTCTCTAAAAAATGAATAAACCTTTAAAAATAAAAAAAAATATTATTATTGGCTTTATTGTGTGCCCATGAGGTGCTTCTATGTACAGAATACTTTACTAAGCACTAACATTATAAAAGTTTGTAAAGCAGAATTTCTGCTTGTAAGATATTTGGTGGTGGCTTTGATGCTGCATAATAGGACATTGCCCAGGCATTAGGAACAGCTTCACAGGAGAAAGACCCAGTCTGTGTTGCCAGAGTTAAATAGACTAGTTCAGTGGTTGTATTTGTAGTCTTGTTTTCTTATAATTTTTTCTTGCTTTTACTAAGTCCCGATCTTTGGCTTCTATTTCTCAACTGTAAGCTAGGACCTTTGGCACATGTCACTTTGTAACTTTGTCCTCACATCTTTAACTAGAGTAGTTTCATGAATTACATAACATCTGAAGACCACTGGTTTGGGTCTTCATATGCCCCCATATGTGCCTCTGGTATCTACTTAGAATCCAGTTGAGGAGGAGGCTGATATTTCTAGAAAAGCAATATTATGTAGAACCATAGAATATCACAAAAATAAACTTGTCACAAATATTTGCAAACAGACATAAAATCTGGATAAATATGACAAATTCATTCAAAAACATGTATTGAACATGTACAATGCATCCAGCATTATTGAAGATGTTGTGGCTAGAAAACTCAAAAGAGCAATAAAGTTCTTGTTCTCATACTGCTTATATTCTGATGTATGTATGGAGAATGGACAGTGTATTGTATGTATCATATAATATGCCAAGTTGTGAAAAGTATTTTGTAGAAAAATAATGCAGAACCAGGAGGCTAGAGTATGACTGGGGGTACTATTTTTTTTTTATAGGGTAGACACAAAAATCATTCTGACAAAGTGTTATCTGTGCAGACTCATGAGGGAAATGGAGGAGTTGAGGATAGATGGGAGAAGAGATTCTGAGTAAAGAAAATTCCAACTGCCAAGGCCCTAAGTCAAGAGTGTTTTTGATGTCATCAAAGAATAGCAAGTGGGGTTAGAGTTCAATGAATAATAAGGAGAATATAAAGGTTAGAGAGGTTGGGAGAGGCTAAACATGGAAGACCTTGCGGGCCATGATGAGGACTTTGCACTTTGTTACATGAGTCATTGAGAGTTTTCAGCACATGAGGGACACGGTGTAATTTCCATTTTAAAGAATATACCGGCTCCTACGCCGGTACAGGCCATAAGAAGAACAAAGCTGAAGTCCAGGATATTAGTCCTGAAGCTACTGGAATATAAAATGTGAGAGACGATAGGGCTTGGATTGGGTGGAAATGATAAATACGGTGAGCGGCTTTGAATCCTGGGCGTATTTTAAAGGTAGAGTTGACAGGATTTTGCAGATGTAGGGGTTGTGAGTAATAAGAATGAAAATTAAGATTGGTTTTAAGTATTTGGGCCTGAACAATTGATAAAAATGAAGTTATCACTTATTAGGATAGAAAGGACTACAGAAAAAGCAGATGTGTGTGTGTGCATGATAATCATTTCACAATATGTGTAAATGAAACCATCATGCTGTATACTTTAAACTTATATAGTGATGTGTATCAATTATGTCTTAATAAAAATGGGAAAAAAGTATATGCTTTCAGATATATTGGGTTTGGGATTCCAAACAGACAAGTCAAGGTTTGAATAGGAACAAGGTATGTTAGGTTCCAGTTCACACAAAAGTTCAGCACAAGAGTGTAAATTTGGGAGTCGTCAGCAACTGGATGAAATTTAGAGCCCTGAATGTGAACGATATAACCCTGGAATGAGTATAGATGGAGAGATTTAAGCCCTATGCTTGGGATCATTCTAAGATCAAGAGGATGAGAAGATAGGGATGTAACAGGAATGAGGTTCACAAGAAGTGGCCAGTGAACTGGGCATAAGAAGCAAGAGAAAGTGGTATCCTGTGGCAAAATGAAGAACATTTTTCAAGAAGGAAGAAGGGATCACCTGTATCAAAGTGCTATTAGATGTGGCAATGACCATTAGATGTGGCAACATGGAGGTGTGTGACAAGGGCAGTTGCAGTGGTGTGGCAAGGAGAAAGCTTAACTGAGTGGATTCAGCAGGGTCCTAGGGTAGACTGAGGGTTGATTTCAAGCATGGACCATGTAAAGATGGTCTCAGATTTATTGAGTGCTTAATGTATCTAAGTATTTCTCTAAGGACTTTAGATCCATTAACTTTCTATGAGAAAATAAAGAAGATTAGCCACAGTTTACAGACAGGAAAACTTGGGTTAACAGAAAAGCTAAGTAACTTGAATAATAACACACAGTAAATAGTGGAGCCAGGATTTGTAACCCAAGAAGTGTGGATCCAGAAATATGGCTCTTAATCCTTATGTGATATCAGAACAATCAGTTCCATAATTTCCTAATGCTAAGACCACAACAATTAAATGTGCCTTTTCATAAGAAATTTTGAAAATGATACATTCTAGTTTATTAAAAAAAATTTTTAATGTTTATTTATTTTTGAGACAGAGAAAGACAGAGCATGAACAGGGGAGGGACAGAGAGAGGGAGACACAGAATCTGAAATAGGCTCCAGGCTCTGAGCCGCCAGCACAGAGCCCGGCGTGGGGCTCGAACTCACGGACCGTGAGATTGTGACCTGAGCCGAAGTCAGACGCATAACTGACCAAGCCACCCAGGCGCCCCTGATACATTCTAGTTTAGATGAAGGCACTAACAAACATTTAACATCTCACAGCGTCATGCCTTCTCCTTTTGAAAGTAAAATAGTAAAACATTTCCAATTTAGATTAATTAGGGAAGAGTACCAGAAAATACACAGAAAATATTTATTGAATGATTACTATATGCCATGAACAGTAGATACTAAACAACATAGCAAAGTCTTTGTTCTCCCAAAGATTATAGTCTACTAAAAACAGAACCAATTAACAGTTACCAAACACTGTGATGTTTTGATGAATATGGTAGAAGGGCAGGCACAGACACACTGGAAACACCAAGCAAGGGGTCTGATCTGATACAGAACCCAAGGAAGCAAGCATCGCTTAAGTTGAGAAATGCAGAATATATGGACTATTAGACATATACTCAATAAAACTCTCAAGGAGTAACCATATAAAGTTATGTATAGACTGGGCTCAGCAAACTGTGGCTATGGGCCAAATCTGTCTCCCTACCTCTTTTTGGTAAAGAAAGTTTTATTGGAACATAACCATGGAATATCTGGTTATGGCTGCTTTCTCACGACAGTGGCAGAGCTTAGTGGCCATATTACCTAGACAACAGAAAATGTTTACTATTTAGCTTTTTATGGCAATATTTACCAACACTTGGTATGGATGACCATAACTCTACTTGTCATTAGAACGAATGTTTTTAAGGTACATTTGTAAAGATTTGTCATTTGCTTGATATAATATTTAAAATAACTTTGAATTAGTTTTTCAAACTTAAAATATATGAAAAAATATTAAAGAATCCAGAAACACTAGCCCCATTTTTATGAGGCAATCATTGACTAGTGCTTATTTGCGGTGGTCCCTTAAGATGGGGCACAAGCTTTCTAGATCATTACAGTCCCTATCACTGTAGGACAGAGACCAAGATTGAAGCTTCTTGCCCAAGAACAAAGGAAACTCACTAGTATCCTAGGAAGGAAAGAGAGAAAAAAGTTTTATAGGACCCCAAATTTATGGAAAGAGGAAAACATTGTGCTAGTGAAAGATCAATATAGAAAGTTAGCAAGAACATGTCTAGACCTAGGTTCACTTGAATGAAGTTTGTAGTTCTCATAGCCAGGACTATCTTTGTAATTTTACCATTGTCTATTACATTGTTCCTGTTTTCTTGCAGTTATCTCAGAACAAGGAGGGTAAGGAAGGGACAAGGAAATAGCATTCCTTTCCATAATGGACCTAGAGGAAGTGTCCAGCTGGGAGACGAATGGTTGCAGAGAAGGAAGCAGGAAAATGTGGGCTAAATAAAGGGGGAGGGAAGGGTCAACACGAGGCTTTTAATCATGGTGGGAGGCTCTGCAGGGCATCATACATGGTCAACAATAAGAATGATATTTTGCTGACTCCAGGCCTTAGCAGAGCCCCTTATACTCCCTTCTGTGTAGGTAGAGAGGTCCCAGAGTGTGGGCTGAGAGCTAAATGATCCCAGCTGTGGAGATTATAGAGCAGCAGGATGTTGTTCTTATATTTTGCAAAGCCAAATGTTTGGCATTTCAATTGTATCATTTGAAGGTTAGCAGAAAATCCAACTCTTCCCTCGCATGCAGTGCAAGTAAATGGATATCCTCTGCTATCTCTAAATTGTAATTTCAAGTGATGGATTAAGACACAAGTTGCCAGAATTTGTTCAGAGCCTGGAATCAGGAATTCATTTTCTTGTAGAAAATGTAAATAACGGCTAATTGGGGAGGAAAGGGAAAATATATAAGTCAAGTTCTATTTTGTTAAACTCAAAATAGGCCCCTGTGTAAATTTTTCAAAATTGCTCTATTCCTTGTGACCTAGCTACAGTGTTAGTACAGATTTACTTGAGAGCTCTCGAGAAGACATAGTTACTCTTCCTTTGTTAAAGAAGTTTTAGGGCGCTCCATGAGTCTTTCTGCTTTCTTGCCTTTCTGTTCCCTTTTCCTTTTGTTCTGTCTTCTCATCTTTTTCTTATTCTTTTTATCTCTGTGCTTAAGAAAGTAGACTCTGAAAAAGCGAGTAATTTGGCAAATTAGGTGATAGAACAAGAGGTTCATGAGAAAAGAAAACTTTTCTGGTTCTTTTCTCTTCATTGTTTCTCTTGTATTAGGTTGAACCTTGAAAAAGTGCCAAAACGGAATGCTTTTGACTTACAAAATAGTCAAACTCATAGGGTTCAGCCCAGTCCAAACTTCATCATATGACTCCTCTCTACCAAGACACTTTCAACCACTTCTCGTTGCTGACAATGTGACGTTCTGGCCCTGTAAGTTGGACGTTCAAGTGGTTTCACACTCTGGGCACCATATTTTCTACCACAGGTTCCCTCCTCCAAATCAAGTCGGCCAGTTCAAGACTCACGTTCTTTAGAAGACTTCACAGCTCAATGTAGCGACCAAGTGTCTGCCCTTCCCCTACCACCTAGCACTGTTACGTACATAGGCTGTAGTGCATAATGTGTAATTAAACGTGGGTTGAGTTTTTTTTTTTTTTTTAACATTTTTATTTATTTTTGAGACAGAGAGAGACAGAGCATGAATGGGGGAGGGGCAGAGAGAGAAGGAGACACAGAATCGGAAGCAGGCTCCAGGCTCTGAGCCATCAGCCCAGAGCCCGACGCGGGGCTCGAACTCACGGACCGTGAGATCGTGACCTGAGCTGAAGTCGGACGCTCAACCGACTGAGCCACCCAGGCGCCCCGTGGGTTGAGTTTTTGATGTTGTAGTGATCCGTAAAGTGTTATTCCAACCCAAAGCAAATTGAAATCTGCTTATCAACAGGACACATGTCTTAAGAACTTTTTTACCTTTTCCATCTATTCTAGTATCTTAGAGCTCTGTTGGTTTTTGATTACTACTTAAAAAAAAATTTTTTGTAGATTTTTTTCTTGGTAGCATTTGTATGTTAAAGACTGAGAGAATTCTGGGGATTTGAAAAGTGTGAAAGGTATGAATTCTGATGTTTTTCTTGCTAACTTATGCCTTTTGTATGCTTTAGGAGACGATTCTTTAAAGTTCCTCTACTTTGTTAGAATCTGGATTCCAAACTTCACGTTTAGTTGTTTTCATTCAGTGATCTTATTAAGTTCAAGGAAATTGTGGTCAAAGGTGTCAGAAGCCAAACTGTGTTTGTGAGAGCATCTCAGCCAGGGTACGGGCAAATGAATCCCTTTGCAAAAAATATGCAAACTAAAAGAAGAAAATTCAACCACACGTCACACGAACACTAAGCTCAGGGGAAAGACTCTGTGGGAAAGTTAATTTTAAGCATCTACTGAATGATTTTTCTGCACGTGACAGCCGGGCTGATCCAAGGGGTGTAGGGCTGCCGTGTGGCAGGTGGGGACTGCTGTGGAGCTGGCAGAGGTCCCAGCGTGTGACTGGCAGGGGCTGTCTTGCGGCAGCTGGGAGCACCAGGAGGCAGCTGCGGTGAGCGTGTGGCTGGCAGGAAGACGGTCATGCATCTGGCAGGGGAGGCTGTGCAGCGGTACCCTGGCTGGAGCCACGGTCAGCAATTCAAACCAGGCATCCACCCTGCTTAGCGTTCTCTGAGAAATCAAGGCTCCGTCCTATCCAATTCTAAAAATAGTCAGCCAGCCGCATGAACTGGCAAAACAGAACTTGCCCTGTCTGTGTAGAATGGCCTTCTCCATGAATACCCATTACTGGTTATTTTGTTGCTACTTTGTTTTCTTCAGTGGAAACTACAAGCAGTAGCAGCATAAGAACATTTGAACCAATATAGGCTCAAATCCATTCTTGTAGATGCCTAATTACATGTTAAATCTTGACCAGCAATAAACTGGGGAAGCGTTGGGTTCTTTTCACCAAAGTTAGAGACAGAAGTGCTCAAAGGTACCTTTCATTTTTATAGAAACAAGGTTGTAATCTAATATTAAAGAAGGGTCACCTTTGCTGGCAATCTACATTTGTGCTTTGCAATTGTTTTAATCCAAAGTGCATCCAAATGAAAGAACATTAGGACACCCAAGGTTAGCACTGGGCGGCCCTGGAAGATACACACACACACACACACACACACACACACACACACACACACACATACACACACACACTCGCTCACTCTTGAATGGACCCAATTGATTTACAAAATGATGTTATATGAGGACGGAAGATTCAAATCAGCAGTACTGTTTAAAAACTGAACAAAAGCATACTTTGAAAATTCTTTGCCTTTATTGTGCTTGCTACTAACATCCACATAAAATTAATTTTTAGCATTTAGTTATAGCAATATGTATGGGTTAGTAATCCTCATGCTGAGGGTTATGACTCCTTAAAGAACTGGAAGACAGTCCAAGGGTTTTAAGGAAATGAAAATTGTTTACCTGAAGAAGGCAGCAGCCCTGTTTTCAAAAGAATAATCTTCTCTCTCCTCACATCTCCCTTCTTTTACCATTTTCCTAGATTTTTTTTTCATGTATTTGCTATCACCAAAACACTTTCATCAAAATTTTGAGCTATCTCTTTCTTTGAACCTTTTAACTCCATTTTTAACAGCAAGCATCTCCTGGTGTAGTTTAACGGCGAGAAACGAAGTTTTTGGTGTGTGCATATGATGGGTAGAGGTTAAGAGGACATTTTGCAGAAAAGAACCTCTTTCACGAAACTACCTGGCTGTGCTGGCAATGGAGTCATTTTGAAAAAGTCACCTGCTTGTGTTTCAATTTACTTCCCAAAAGAAGGGTGGTTAATCTAATGTAATATCCCTCTATTATAGTCTTAAGAACTGATAATATCCAAAATTGCAATTTGCAGATTGTTGTAAGTTTCCTAAAACTAGAAATTTTATATGATTGAATAGCACACTTTTTCTAATACTTTTCACACCACCCAGTAAATGATATGTAGCTAGAGGCTTTCCACTGCTTAAACTTAATCTAGCATTATTATTAGTGTCACTGATATCACTGAGTATATGAATTTACTTATTTTAGTTTATATGTACCAATTCTTACTGTAGATGACAGAAGGATATTGCAAACAAAATGAAAACATTTCCCAGATGTTTACTGCTAATAGTCATTTTTGTTAATGTCATTTTATTTTCTTCTGTGTCTGTGGAAGTCCTAAGTAATGCTCACTGGTGAATGTTACTTTGTAACATTACAGGGTATTTTTTTCCCCTTGTAACTATAAAGATAGCAGCTTCCCAACAAGATTATTTTGGAGAAAGAAATTGCTCTCTGAAACTAAGTTGCAATTAGGAAACAATTCTTTAAGGTATCTTTGTAGACAACTAAATTACAAAAATAAAACATCCATTGTTTGGATTTTGCTCATGTAGACTCTCACCAGTCTACTTTCTGTGAAAAATAGAGGGAAACTTTTTATTTGAACTCAGTTGGAATCTGGATCACAAAGGACTCCATGAGAGCAAGTGACTGTCAGGAGCTCATGACTTGGGGCAGAATATCCTGGTTTGGAAGTCCTGCTCGCCTTCTTATCAGGGTATGCTTTTGAGAATTCTTATTGTTTTTAATAAAATTTTTAACATCTATTTATTTTTGAGAGAGAGGGAAACACTGTGAGTGGGGGAGGGGTAGAGAGAGAAGGAGACACAGAATCTGAAGCAGGCTCCACGCTCTGAGCTCTCAGCACAGAGCCCAACACGGGGCTTGAACTTGGGAACAGAGAGACCATGACCTGAGCAAAAGTCAGACACTTAACCCACGGAGCTACCCAGGTGCCCCTGCTTCTGAGAACTTAACTTCATCTTTCTTTTTTTTTTTAATTTTTTTTTCAACGTTTATTTATTTTTGGGACAGAGAGAGACAGAGCATGAACAGGGGAGGGGCAGAGAGAGAGGGAGACACAGACTCGGAAACAGGCTCCAGGCTCTGAGCCATCAGCCCAGAGCCTGACGCGGGGCTCGAACACAGACCGCGAGATCGTGACCTGGCTGAAGTCGGACGCTTAACCGACTGCGCCACCCAGGCTCCCCGAACTTAACTTCATCTTTCTAAGACACGCTCTTACATTGACAAAATGGAGGCAATAATAGAAGGCCCACCACAGGGTTGTCATGAGGGTTCAATGGTAATTTATGGAAGGACTTGGCCTAGAAACCACCTCCCGCCCCAGCCCCATGGCACAAGAAAGGACTGGCCAGCAGCCCCTGAAGCTGCATCCCTTTGCTCTCAGCCTATTCCTAGTACCCACGTGACAGTCCCTGGCTGTCAGCCTTAGGGACGCCAGCTTCATTCTTCTCAACTGACGTGGACTGCTCTTTGGTGTTCCTGGAAGTAAGAGTTTCTATGGAGGCAGTTCTCTGAAGAACAGAATGAAAGTAAGCAAACCAACAAAAGTCACAACAGGTACAAAAATTTATGGAAAAGTAAAAGCTGTTACGACTGGTCTGTTTTGTTTTCTAGGATATTTGCACCCAAATTCCCTAAAGAGATGATTTAGGCTATCTGTACTCAAAAATATAAACGGGCCTTCCCTGAGGCAAATTATACATTTCTTGTTGATTGTTTTACAATAAAAAAAAATATCTGTGGAGTATCTACTGTGTCTCAGGCCCTGTGCTGTGTGTTGGGCATTCAGCAGGAAAAAAAGTATGTTCTAGGATGCGAAGGCCCACCTCTCGCTGTCCTGCAGCTTACAGTGTACTGGTGGAGTCAGATGTGAATCATGCAATTGGAATGTGCCAAGTGTAGAGAAGAGGAAAGGCTAGGTAATATGGGAACAGAATAAAGGAATATACTGTGATCCAGCTTGGTCGTAAATTCTCTAGAGTAGACAATATAGGATTTCAACCTTAATAAAGAGATCAATGACATCAGAGATAGGTAGTTTCCTTTACTACTAACATATTTTTGCTGGGTCTTTACATCTGGGTTATTTTTTTTTCCAATGTATCAATACTTTATAGATATAAAGTATTGAGTTCTTTTTTTTTCCTTTGCTAAACATAATAATAACTGTGATTTAGTGAATACATGTTATTGGCCATTATTGTTGTAGGGGCTTTAAAGGATCTTAATATGACTTTATGAAGAATTAGTCCCATTTGGTAGATACAGAAACTTTGAGAGGCACAGAATTGAAGTAACATTTCTGATGTCATGCAGGCAGAAAGTGAGGGAGCTGAGATATGTGCACAGGCCTGATGTTTCTAACACGGACAAACTTTGAAATTCCCAGGACGATATATCCCCTAGTCAGGGCAAGTGTGTTTGTCACTAGCAACTTACAGCATCACTACCTTACCTTGGTAAATAATTTTTATTTAAATGGAACTATTTCATGTGACTTAATCCCAAATCATGGACTTAACCAATGCTTTTTTAAAAAACATTTCAATTATATGAGGTTTGGTAGAGTAAGCCTATGATTTAAATTCTGGTTGTACAATAGCATTTGTTATTATTTAAAATGTAGATTATTAATTTTTTGAGGAACCTCCACACTGTTTTCCAGAGTGGCTGCACCAGTTTGCATTCCCACCAACAGTGCAAGAGGGTTCCCGTTCCTCCACATCCTCGCCAGCATCTATAGTCTCCTGATTTGTTCATTTTGGCCACTCTGACTGGCATGAGGTGGTATCTCAGTGTGGCTTTGATTTATATTTCCCTGATGAGGAGTAACGTTGAATACCTTTTCATGTGCCTGTTGGCCATCTGGATGTCTTCTTTAGAGAAATGTCTATTCATGTCTTCTGCCCATTTATTCACTGGATTATTTGTTTTTTGGGTGTGGAGTTTGGTGAGTGCAGCACTTTCAACAATAGCTAAATTACGGAAAGAGCTTAAATGTCCATCAACTGATGAATGGATAAGGAAATTGTGGTTTATATACACAATGGAATACTACTTGGCAATGAGAAAGATGAAATATGGAATGAAATATGGCCTTTTGTAGCAACGTGGATGGAACTGGAGAGTGTAATGCTAAGTGAAATAAGTCACACAGAGAAAGACAGATACCATGTTTTCAGTCTATGTGGATCCTGAGAAACTTAACAGAAGACTATTAGGGAGGGGAAGGGAGAACAAAAAAGTTAGAGAGGGAGGGAGGCAAACCATAAGAGACTCTTAAAACCTGAGAATAAACTGAGGGAAAGTGGGTGATGGGCATTGAGGAGGGCACCTGTTGGGATGAGCACTGGGCATTGTACGGAAACCAATTTGACAATAAATTTCATTAAAAAAATAAACATAAATAAATAAATAAATAAATAAATAAATAAATAAATAAAATGTATCTACACACATTTTATATGCATCTAATCAAGATTTGAATGGAATAGAGGTTTTGAGGCACTCGGATGAAATCATTGGTTGAGTTGGTCACTGCATTGAAGATGGAATGTGAGCCAGACAAAAGATCTTTATCTGATTTATACATTGATAAACCCAAGTGCCTACAACAGTGCCTGGTACTAAAATTATGTTTATATTTGTTGAATTAAACAATGACAAATGAGAAAAATTAGCCCCAAACAAAAGAATCACATTTATTAATAGGGAGGAGAATAGATGCTGTGTTTATTTCTTTTAAAAAAAATTTTTTTTCAAAGTTTATTTATTTTTGGGACAGAGAGACAGAGCATGAACGGGGGAGGGGCAGAGAGAGAGGGAGACACAGAATCGGAAACAGGCTCCAGGCTCTGAGCCATCAGCCCAGAGCCTGACGCGGGGCTCGAACTCACAGACCGCGAGATCGTGACCTGGCTGAAGTCGGACGCTTAACCGACTGCGCCACCCAGGCACCCCTCTGTGTTTATTTCTAATTAAAGTTAACTTCTCTCAAATTCTTTTGAACAAAGGTATATTATCAGAACACTTTCATTGGTGAAATTGCCAATTTAGAAATTATTTATTTATTATTTAAAAAAGTTTTTAATGTTTATTTTGAAGGAGAGAGGGAGAGAGCAGGAGAGGGACAGAGAGAGCCAGAGACACAGAATCTGAAGCGAGCTCCAGGCTCTGCCCTGTCAGCACAGAGCCTGATGCGGGGCTCAAACTCATGGACCACAAGATCATGACCTGAGCTGAAGTTGGATGCTCAACCAACTGAGCTACCCAGGTGCCCCACCAATTTAGAAATTATTTAAAGCCCTGATAAAGAATTCTCATTTTCCAATATTCTGATTAAGGATTCCTTAATGGGAGGACAGATGAGTTGTTTGGTATATAGTGGAGTGGGTTTATTTTATAAGGTAAATAAATTTGGAGATGAAGTGGAAGGTTGTGTCTACTAGATGAAATGACAATAATTTTAGGGATAAAGGGATAGTTTTATGAGAATACTCTCTTAATACTGAAATAGATTATTTTTTATATCTCTTTCTCAGCATAAAATATTGGAAGGTGTGCAGAGGCTGCCAGGAGTGTTGAAGCGCTTCAAACAGTATATTTACTATAAGTAAAACTAGTTAGAAATGTAACAATATTCCTATAAAAACAAGATATTACCATATTTAAAAGAAATGATCAATTACCATTAGAAAGCATGATGATACAAGATTGCTGTTTGTTTTTATTCACTCACTTATTCATTCAACAAATATTTATTTGTTTGTTTGTTTGTTTATTGCATGTGCCACACAGATTCAGGTCCTTGAAACAGATCACTAAACAAAATAAGACAATGGACTCTGCCCTTAGGGAGCATACATTCTAAAAGAGGGAGACGATACATAATAAAAATAATAAATAATCAAATTACATAGAATTCAGAATTTGACAAGTGTTTGTAGAACAAAGAAAAAGGAGAGAAGGGTAAGGATTATTGAGAAGGGGGCAGTACATTTCAGATAGGGTGATGGGAGAGAGTGCAGGATAGGTCTCTTGAGAAGTGACATTGTAAGAAAAACAAAGACAGTTGGAAGTTAGACATGCAGATATCTGTGAAGAACATTCTAGCAGTGGGTACAAGTACCAAGATCTTGAGGCAGGAGCATGCCTGCAGTTGTGATATGTAACAGGAGGCAGAGGGCACTGGTAGGTGGGCGTGGGGGCAGATCCAGACCACGAAGGGCCTCACGAAGCTATAAGGCCTTGGCTTTTATTGAGAGTGGAATCAGGAGATGTTTGAAGGTCTTGCACAGTGATGCACGAACTGACCTATGGTTTTAAAGGATTGCTCTGTAGGGGTGCACTAGTGGAAAAAGGAGACCTGTTAGGACATGGAGATTTCCAGATAGGAAAGGATGGTGGCTTGGACAAAGGTGGTTGCAGAGGATGTGGTGAGAAGTGACCAGATTCTGGGCATATTTTGATTTATTGATAAATTGGTTTGGGGAATTAACAGAAAGAAAAGTCCCTTCAAGAACTGACTTGAAACTCCAGTCATAAGGTTGAATTTTGGTAAGCATGAAATATTAAACCAGCATGACTACTCACCTTGGTTAAGAATTTTTATTTAAATGGAACTATTTCATGTGACTTAATCCCAAATCATGGACTTAACCAAAGCTTTAAAAAAAAAACATTTCAAAATGTTTTATACATTTAACATATGAGGTGAGGTAGAGTAAGCCTATGATTTAAATTCTGGTTGTACATTAGTGTCACTTGGAAAACTTTAGAAAAGTATCAGATACCAGGTGCTGCTCCAGAATAATTGGCTGAGACTCTCTGAACATGGTATCTGGATACTGATATTTTTAGTTTAAAAATTGTCTGGGTGATTCTAATATGCAGCAGGGTTAGGAACTCTGAAACACTGCCTGCTTGTATTAAGTCAGGAGGAATAGTGCCCCCCAAAAGGAGGAAGTTCATAATTTGACTCGATATTCATATTTGATCTTGATATTGATTTTATTCTTTCTGAATAATTTAAAGACAAAGACCCAAGCACCCCCAAAAATTTCACCGAATAAGGGATGCCACATATCATAGCTTTTTAGCCAGAACTCACGGAAATTAGCACTTGATCTTGGGAGATATACACATTATTTCTGAAAGTGTTATTGATGCCAAACCTAGCATGAGGAAGGAAGCCATGTTAATCACACGGGTTTCAGGTCCATTAGAAACACCAGAGAGGGAGAAAAATTCCTTTTTGCCAAATGGAAAATGTCAAAAAATCAGCAGGGTAAAAATGAATTGGATTTTTGTGCTTCTAAGAAGGGGGAAAAGGGAAGCAAAATGGAGACTAAAACATGCCAGCTGATTCTCCTAAATAAGTCAATTTCGTATACATCCATTAGCAATTCAAAAATATTACTTTGTTTAATTGACCATTTCTTTAAAATAAAAATTTGTACTTCTCCTGAATCATGTCTCTTTTCCACCTGCTGTTCCAGACTACAGAGCTAGGATTGGTAAACCATGAATCTGTCCTTACCTGCTGGTTTAAGTCTTTGAATTCAGATTCCGTCTGTTCTTTTCTGCTGTTAATTGTTTCTACATCCGTCTGCTCACTGGCAATGTTCAAAGATGCTGTTAAAAGAAAAATACAGTGAGATCGCATTTGAAATGCTTTTCAGAACATGATTTTTCCTCGCTAGAGTATATGGAATATATACTTTAAATAACATACCTATCGTATAAGTCGGTTAAATCTTTAATGCAAACAATGTAATGAGGCTTGATAATTCAGACTTATACTGAGAATTTTGAGTTTATATTTATGAATACAAGCATACCTAATCAAATAAGATCAATGTTTTCTAGCAAAGTTGATTATGAGAAAATTATTGTAAAAAAACATTAATTATTACTATCTTTAAGGAAAAAACAATCAGGATGAATTTGTGTATATCCCGTGTAGAGTAATACGAATGTGCACCATGTGAATACACAATGATGCACACAATAACACACTGATCTTTCTGAAAACTCTAGTCATGCAAGGACATTTAGTCCCAGTACAGACATATTGAAGAATACAACCAATAATACATGTGGTGAAAGATAGAACCCTCGCCACCATTGAGACCTTCCGGCTGCTCTAGGCCACCCCTTCTGCTGTACTGCTTGTATTCCAGAGCACCTAATAAATCACTTTCGGTTTTTCAAATTCTGCTTCCTTTGTCCCTTTTTGTATGTAATAATCTGAAAACAAAATTGCAGTGTTTAACATCACAGCAGGGTATCTAATAATACTCCATATACCATACTTAGCATAAGGTTTTATTTAAGCAGAAAAGTCTTCATGTTTTAAATATGAGGCTTTATTATATATGTAGACCTGGAGACAATAACTGATTTAACTTAAATTGTGATTTCTTGTTCCAGATGCTCAGCTTTGAATTCTGGGGTGGCCACTTACTTAGCCTCAATGTGCCTTAGGTTCATTACCTGTAAGATTGGGATAATAATAGTGCCTATTTATGATATTATTGTGAGAATCAATTGAGTTTATATATGGAAAACACTTAGAATAGTGCCTGAGATAGACTCGGTGTGTATAGCTAGGTACTATGACCAACAAATTTTCTATTATCAATGTTGTTAGTATGGTACTACGTAATGGGATTCCCAAAGAGATAAGTTCTTTTGGTATTTAACAGCAAAAGGAAACAAGAGCTAATTTAGCTTTTAAAAGGCTGTACTGTAGATAATGTTGAATATCACCTCTTCAAGATCTAAAGAAATTAAGCATGGCACTGTAAAAAGAGAGCATGCAATAAATAAACACATAAAAAGAATGTCCTATGGGTTGAACTTGAACTTACAAGTTTGACCCACACTATATATTTTGAAAATACCTATTAAAATTATTCAGGGTCTGGTCCTTGGAATGTGGTGTATGTAGTTCATTGACAAATAGTAGGTGGTGTTGCCCACTAAGGAAGTACAAAGATAATTTGATATGCATTGCCAAAATTGTTCAAAGAATGAAATTCATAAATAAAAATGGGAAGTATTGTCAGACTTTCATTTACTGCATATAGGAGATTTAGCTTTGATGATATACCTGATAGTCAAAATAGGAAGCCCTAGTTCATATTGAAATTCAAAAATCTTTTTGTAATTTTAATTAAAATTCAAAGGAGCCTAGTGAATTATACCATTAACCCTTCACCACTAGAATTCAAGGATCACATGTTGGGTCAACATGAGAAATGAGTTTGCCAGTCTCATTTAAATGTCCATTTGTACACCTCTCTGAGCCAGGAGCGAAGTTATTAAATCCTCATACATTTGGCAGTCTTTTACGAAAGAAAAGGGGGAAACAGGGGTTTCAGGTCAGGACTATCTTTGACTGACAATGCTGCATGAGAAATTTAGGGAAGCCTTTTCTTGATTTAATTCATTGCTATCAGTACCTAATTTATTCAAAAAAATCTAGAAATAGCTAAAGGTCTGGCAAAGAGGGGAGAGAAGCAGACGAAAATAAAAAGTTTGAGAAAAAAGAAATTTGTTCCAAAAAAGGTTAGCAATATTGTCTGTGATATGGCTGATTTCATGTTTGTTTGCATTTTGTGATTGAAAAATAGCTAGGGGACAGGTGCTAATCACTGGGAAAATTATTATGAACTTATGAATTTTCCAGCAAAAGAAAAGGTGAAAGATTAGAAAGAAGGTATGAGTTTTCGAGGAAGACTTCTTCACTGGGGTTGAAATATTCCCAGACAGCACGTAAGAAATAATCTGAATAAAAACAAGGCGGGGAAACAACACTGTGAGAAGTTGAAGGCAAGCAAAACTGGTGAAATTTTGCTGGCGACCAGAAAAACTGATGAGAAAAGAGAGAAGTTGTGAACCAACAGTGCCATGTGACACAGGGGCAGAATGGAGATACTTAAGAGAAAACTCAGCCTTTGTTTCCCTGAAAAGTAAAGAAGACTTTCGGTCATTAGCAGGGTTGGGGAAATCTGTTAGCAGCTGCCAAGAAGAAAGCCCAAGGCAGTTAGTGGCTGCTGACTGTAGTGTACAATGAGGGTTTTGTGGACAGGCTGTTGTGAGGGGGAGGATTTAATTAATTATTAGTTTTCCCATATTAAATATCATTTATGTGGCAGAGAATCTGACAGAATTTTTGAAGTGACCTTCTTCCTGTTGGTCTGTATTGGGACAAATGCCATTGCCAGAGTTAACTGGCAAGGTATCTCTACGGTGCTGTGGATTTTCAGGTAAAAAATTAAAAGGCTTGAAGTTCTTTTATCTCTTCTTGCCACGGAAGATTATCACCTTAGAGAAGAAAGAAAATTGGGAGTGAAGTAATGGTTGCTGTGTAGAGAAACATGACTTCTTTTCCTTGACGTGATTTCATCTATGAGAATGTGTTACGGATCTTTATTGAATTGTTTGACACTTGCCAATAGAATCAGTAGGATTTTAATCTAAAAGTGGAGAGAGGGAATAAAGAGAAAAATCCTTTGATTAGATTTAAAGACGGAAAAGCTAGAGTATATATAGATTATGAAAACTAAGATTCTCCCATGTGTTAGCTTGTTTAATCACCTCCACTAATTTATTAGACAGTGTTTTTCCTTTTTATTTATTTATTTTAAAATTGTCAGATGAGGAAAGCGGGGCCTGAAGAAATTAAGAGACTTGGTCAAGTTCATATTGTCAACAAAGGTTTGACATCAGCAGTCCAGCTCTTGTGCCCAGGTACTTGAATACTCTTCTCTCTGTCTCCTTGACATAGATATGTCACAATAAGAGGGTCAATAACAGACAAAGTGCCAAGAAAGTCTATAAAAATTTAAAAAATCAGTGTCAGGAAACTCCGTATTTATCCTCCATCTAAGGTGGCCATATAATAAACAAAATGAAAGTCAAATTTACATAGAAGTAAGTTTTTGCAGCCAGATGGAGAAAATGGATGGTGGGCTCTAGGAAAACAAACAAACAAACAAACAAAAACCAAAAACCAAAACAAAAACCAAAAAAAAAAAAAAAACTGACAAGGGAAATATACAAGTTCCTATAATGATGGGATTTTCTGATCATGTGGACCCATGTGGGAGACAAATTCTTCTAGAAGCATACTATTTGATGTGTTGATAACTGGTTGCATTAGCTTGCTACAGTGGAATAACAAAGTAGTCCAAACTGGATGGCTTAAACCGCAGAAATTTATTTTCTCACAGTTCTGGGGGTAGAAGTCCAAGGTGTTTGTGGGATTGGTTCTAACAGCTGTGAGGGGAAATCTGTTCCTTGCCTCTTTCCTAGCTTCTTGTGGATTGCTGGCAATCTCTGACATTCTTTGGTTTGTAGATGAATCACCCTGATCCCCACCTTCATGTTCACATGGGGCTCTCCCAGTGTGCTCAAATTTTCCTTTTTTATAAGGACTCCAATTGTATTGGATAAGAGACCAACTCTACTCTGTATGACTTAATTTTAACTAATTACATCTGCAATGACACTATTTTTCAATGAGGTCACATTGTGTGGGTTAGAACTTCAATATATAAGTTTTTGCAGGGATACAATTCAACCCATAAGAAAATTCTTGAAATGTAGTTTCATTTTTCAGAACACAGAACAAACAATAATTGGGACCAGTTCTCTGGACTTAATGGCAGCCATCAAACAATGGTGATTGGATACCTTGAGATGTTGGATGCAGATAGGTGTTACTAAGGAAGGGAACACCATGTATATAATGTCATATGTGCAGTTGAAAATTCAGGGAAGTATCTTGTAATAGGTAAGAATAAATGTATTTATAGAATTTCATACAGGGACTTTAAAAGGAAAAGTATTGAGGCAGGGTTTGATTGTTCTAAAACAAAAAATTCCCAGTAATGAAGGATCCCAACATGGGGAAATAAAAGTTTGTGGGGGTGGGGTGATTTATAGAATCATTGCTCTTTCTAGAAAGAACATTTCGAAGAACTCAAGTTTATAACATAGAGCATCAACTATAGGTTCTGTTGATTTAGAGTGGAATTTGTCATGTACAAAACATAGAAATTAGATGATATGACCAAGAACTAATATTAAAAGCGCTATAAACATATAAATTATATCAGAAAATGTAACCCCGAATAAAATGTGGCTTCAGAAAAATGTCAACAGTACCAAAGGGCTTTTTCAGACATGATGAAAGCAAGGAAAAGACAAAAGTAAGTGTAAGCCTGCTGCTTGGGCAGATGGTATAATGTTAACAGATGACAGGGGAAAAGCAGAACTCCTTCCCTTCACAAAGTTTTAGCTACTTTGTCAGAGGAAATGATCCTTCAACCAAAGAGGGTAGAGCATATATTGTCAGGTGGGAATTGATCTGCAAGAGAAGTGAGATAATTTATAGAGTGGACCTGGTGTGCCAAATGATCCAGACAAATTGCATCCTAGGTTCTGAGGGAAGCAGCCAAAGCGATGTCTACGTGTCTGTTGCTAATACATTTAGAGGACTTGGGGAAATGGAAGGAATATTACAGAACTGGAGGCAGAAAACAACGTTCTGGTTTCTAATAAATTGAAGACAAAGTAGTCTATCTGTACTGCAGATTGTTGAGCTTGAAGTGATTCCAGAAAAAAGATCTACAGAACTGCAGGTTTTTAAATTTTGGTTTTCCATACCTTACGGTTTTCCATGCCCTAGGGTTCTTAACAGAAATCCTAAGAACAGCAGTGCAAGAAGAAGGGGCTGTGGTGAGGAAGAAGTACAGGGAGAGGCTGAGTATGGTGGACTGAGATCCCGACCAAACATCTATGCTTTCCTTTTCTCAGATAAGATTTTGTTAGGGGAAAGAGTTCTAGGGTGTTGTTTTTTTTTTAAGTTTATTTATTTATTTTGAGAGAGAGAGTGTGAGCAGGGGAAGGGCAGAGACAGAGGGAGAGAGAGAGAATCCCAAGCCGGCTCAATGCTGTCAGCACAGAGCCTCACTGGGGGGCTCGACGTCGCAAACCGGGAGATCATGACCTGAGCTGAAACCAAGAGCCGGACACTTAACCGACTGAGCCACCCAGGCGCCCCACGAGTTCTATGATTTAAAAGAAAATCACTAAAAACCTCACAGTTACCCAATGGACTAATAAACGCTCGATCTGTGAATACTTCCAGAACTCTGCAGTAAGCACCACCACCCACAGTGAGTTGAGTGAGGCTCAATAGTAAGAGTTTTCCTTTCTTAAAAAAATGCTTATTCTATTCCTTCCTCCACATCTTTCTCCTTTCTCTCTTCTTCCCTTCCTCCTTCCTTCGTTTCTTTCTTCCTTATCTTCTTTCCTCATTCCTCCCTTCCATGCTTATTAAGATTACCAGACAATCTTCTAGACATGTAGAACCTGACTTTCTGCAAGACATTGACAGTAACTTTTAATAACATCTTTGTGGATGAGAATGAGTGATGATGGTAGCACAATTAGGTAAAATTGTAAGTAGTTGATTAATTGGATGCGAAATTTGAAAATTTAATGAGCTGTTAACATAGAAGGATACCTCAAATGAAGTCTCAGAGCCCTATTCACAGTAATACACAACATTTTCACTTAATAACTTTATTTCAATTAGTACAGCCTGTTGGTCAAATTGGCACATTACACGAAGCTGTGAGAAATAACACATCTATTTTTAGATTATTTTAAAGTGTTTCAGCAGGCTGGAATGGGGATATAACCATATATGTCAGCCCAGCATGCCCAATGCCCACCCCAGCAGAGAACTCGGGGCAGGTCACCTACTGGGGAAGGAAAAGGGAAGTTTCAGCCAAGCTTCTAGAGAATTACCCATCAGTAAGCTGCAAGAGGGCCCATATGGGCACATGAAGGTCATTCTCATGGCCACACAACAAAAGCCAACCTCAGAAGCCATCCATGCCAAGAGAGACTGTAAGGTACCTGCACCAGCTGGAGGAGCAGATGAGACTGAAGAAATGACGCACTACCGACAGTTATGCCGATGTGCACTCAACCATGAGCGGAGCAGTCCTTCCGTTCTGTCCTTGCTGCTCCCAGCCCCTGGCACAAGTGCGATGGGGGAAATTTGAAAACGGGAACAGGTGGACTGAGAGGGAAAGGCCTTTGAGAATTAGAGGAAGATCAGAGAGGGAGTTGTAAGCATTCGCTGAGATGTCCTTAATTACATTAAGTATTCACCTGAATGTGAATATATTCCGATTTATATCTACTATGTCTGTAAGTAGCAAGATTAGTCAGTGCCAAACAGGGCGAGAACCTCATAGGGAAACTTAGTCTTGCTAAATGTACAGGAATTCTTTTTTCTTTCTCTCTCTCTGTCACTCTCACTGTTGCTCTTTTTTAACTTAGATGACTTGATACTGTTTCATTCCAACCATCCATGTTTCATAAGCACAGCACTTTGGAGCATAATTGGCACTTTGTAAATGTTCAATAGATGAGAGTTTTTACAACTAGAAGTCCTATGTTTTTGCTTCGTGTCTAGGCCACACACGGAAAGTTATAGTCAGTTTAAAATTGATAAACTAGGGTGTACCCAAAAGAAACTGTCCAAAATAATGAGTATAATTCTTGCACCAGGTATAGGGGTATTAACACCCTCCCCCCAAAGGACTAAAATGTACCATTGATGTATATAAAGTGAGTGAGGGGAAGGGGACAATGGCATGGCCTCTAGGAGAGGATGGCAATCCAAGTTTTATAGTGAAGAAGGAGCGATTTAAGCCAGATGATTAGGTATCCGAGCTTGTTACAGAAGAGCCTAAAGGATTAGGTTTCCCATTGTAGGTGGTTATGGATGGAGATTATTTGGGAATATTGCCTAAATGTGTAAGGGAAAAGAAGTTAGGAAGAGCTAACTCCATGTAAAATTAGGAGCTGACTAGGATATAGTGTCATGGGACAAGATGTGGCACTATGCAGGTGTGGGTTAAAAACTGAACGATTGTCATACATACAATAGTCCCCCTTATTCATGGTTTTGTTTTCTGCAGTTTCAGTTATCTATGGTCAAGTGCAGTCCAGACACAGATGATTCTCTTTCTGACATAGCGTCAGAAGGTCAACAGTAGCCTAATGCTACATTACAGTGCTTATGCCATCTCATCATGTAGGAATTTATCATCTCACATCATCACAAGAAAAAGAAGGTGAGTACATATAGAAAGACATTTTGAGAGAGAGAGAGAGAGAGAGAGAGAGAGAGAGAGACTACATTACATAACTTTTATTATAGTGGTTGTAATTGTTCTATTTTATTATTAGCTATTGCTGTTAATCTCTTACTGTGCCTAATTTATAAATTAACCTTTAACATAACCTTTATCATAGGAGAAACGTAGTATATATAGGGTTCAGTATTATCTCTGATTTCAGGCATCTGCTGGGAGGTCTTGGAACATATCCCCTATGGATAAGAGAGGAATACTACTATATTAGATTTTGTGTTGACTTTATGTTATTATGCAATGGGTTGGATTGGGAGATTCAGACTTACAGAGGTAAAATCTCGCCTTAAGTAATTTACAGTTTAGTGAATGTAGGGGTATCAAAAATTACACAAATAAATTACTATTCTATGAAACATGTGCCCATGTACAGTATAAGCACAAAGGGGTGGGGTGCATCACAGAAGATTTCCCCAAAAAGGAGATACTTAAACTCAGTCTGGAAAGATGAATATGTTTCTTCGAAAATGACTAGGGAGGGAACTTTCAGGAGGATCTCATGATGTTCCACACTACCTAGACAGCATATTGCTATATTGGGGCACCTGGGTGGCTGAGTCAGTTGAGTGTCTGATTTTGACTCAGATCATGATCTCATGGTTCATGAGTTCAAGCCCCACATCAGGATCTGTGCTGACAGCTTGGAGCCTGGAACCTTCTTTGAATTCTGTGTCTTCCTCTCTCTCTGCCCTTTCCTTGTTCACTCTCTCTCTCTCTCTTTCTCTCTCTCTCTCAAAAAATGAATAAATGTTAAAAAAATTATCAAAAAGAAAGCATATTGTTATAACATAGTCTGACAAGTTCAAAATGGCAATAATTCATAACTATTAGGCTATAAGAGAGACTATTGTGAGAAACCAAAGTTATAAAAATGTATAGGTCCTAGATTATAGAGAACCTTAACAGGATGCTAGTATTTTCTGCAATTTTCTGGTAGAGTAGGGAACCAGTGAAGCATTTTAAGCTACAAAGTGAAACATCACACAGGCCAAAGTTGGAAGATGGAGTAGAAGAAAGAAAGAGTAAATGCAGAGAAACTTTTTGAGGCTGGTTCAATGATAAGGGCTTATGAGATCCTGAAGGAAAGCAGAAGTGGAGGCAGTGATGGAAGGGGAAGAAGAGTTAATAGAAGGTTTTCACCTGGTTTCCAGGTGGGATGTGGAGGGGGAAATCTTGGCTTCCCACCAAGAACTTTTACCAAGAAGAGTAACACAGGGTAGAAGATTCATTTTAGTAAATAAAAATGAGTTCAGTTTCATATGTGTTGACTTTACGGTACCTGCGGTCATTCAAGTGGCAATGTCCCATTGGCAGTTGGCTGTGTAGGTCTAGAGATCAGAGAAGAATGGATTAGTGATACATATTCAAGCATATCGATAGCAGCAGAGTCACTGAGTTAAGGGTATAATGAGAAGTGTTTGTGTGTAATGAGAATGAGGAACGCATAAAATATGTAAGGTATAAACAGGTTCCTGGAAGACCAAGAGTCAGCTGAAGTTAGAAGGAATGTGTGGAGAGATCAAAGGAAGATACATGTGGGGTGGATAGTAGATGCCAAGGAATAAGAGTTTCCAGAAGAAAGGAGTCTGAAATATTGTGGCAGAAGAGTCAAAACAAGTTGAAGACTGAAACACTGTAGATTGAACTGATTTTCTAGGGTAGATCTTATTTTACAGTGAGTAGAACAAGAACACCAGGTGAGAGAATGGACGCCCTCAGCAAAACTATTGCTTTAAGGAATATAACTGAGATTAATTTTAAAGAAGAGATATCCCTGCTTTAGAGACCGGAGAAGTGATGAGATGAGGTCAGGTATAGCTAAATGTGTGTGTGAGAACAGGAAATACCTGATGACATCTGATTTTTCTCAGAAAAGTAAGAGACAGGGATATGGGCTGGGCAATAGCACCGGGGACTGGGGCAGGGGAGTTGCACCTGGCGTCACCACTTGAATATATTCAAAGTATCACACATTCAACCTATGGACACCCTAACTTCTCACTGCCAGCCTTAACCTGTATTTTGAGTTATAAATCCATAGATTGAAATAAGTACTTCATGTGGGTATCTTAAAGACAGCCTGAAATGTAGACATCTTTTTTGTCAAATCTTCTCTCTCATCCTTCATGATCCAGTGCCTCCCTTATCCTGTCTGTTTTGCCACGTACATCTGTCCATAGTCAGTTAACTGTGCTCTGTCTCATTGTTGCCGTTCCAGCTAAAGCTTCTGTCTTCTTCTACCTATAGGTATTGCACTGCATTGTCTACAATGCAGTAGCCGCTAGCATGTAAGCTGCATAACAGACTGAGACGGTCTATTTTGTCAACCATGCTATTCCCATAGTCTGGAAGCAGGGCTGGGTTGGGAGTTAGCAAATACTAAATGTATATTGATTGAATGAACCAAAGAATAGCTTCCTAACTGATTTCCTCGCCTCCCATCTTACTCTATCCATGCTTTTTCTTTTTTCTTTTTAAGTTCACTCATTTATTTTGAGAGAAACAGACACAGCACGAGTAGGGGCGTGACAGAGAGAGAGGGACAAGAGAATCTCAAGCAGCCTCCACACTGCCAGTGCAGAGCTGGATAAACCCTTGCTACTCAAAGTGTAGTAATATCTGCTTCATCTGGGAATTTGTTAGAAACGCAGGCATGAGGGCCCCACCCCCAGAAATACTGGATCAGAATCTGCATTTAACGATATCCCCAGGTGATTTGTAGGCATGTTAGAGTTTGCAAAGGAGTGTTCTGATAGCATCCAGAGAGATCTTTCAAAATACAAATATGATCATATCACCTACCCTTCTCTTAAACGTTCTGGTGGCTTCCATTGCTCTTGGAATAAAGACTAAACTCATAAATATATCTGAGAGGGCACCGGTTTAGTGTCATTTGTCCCCACTTCTCCAACCTCTTTTCCCACCTGGGTCCCTTTTAGCCACTCTAGCATTGTCTCAAGTATGTGAATACACCTTGCTTCTTCCCACCACAGGGCCTTGGCTCCTGCTGTTTCTTCTATCTTGCTTGCTTCTGTTCTTACCCCGACAAGGCCTTCCACTTGTTTAGCCCTTACCCATCTTTCAAATTTCATATCACCTTTAATTATTATTCAATAAAGACTTTTTTGACCCCCTAGATTCCTCCTTTCTATAGTCACAAAGACTATGTTTCTTTCCTATGTGGTATTTAACATAGTTGTAATTTATTATTATTATTTTTTCTATACTAGTATTACTTGACTAACACCTCCACAATTGGGTGTAAGGTTTATGAAGGCAGAAAAAGTGTATCTTTCATTCACTGTAATATTTAAGTTGCCTAGCACAGTGTTTAAAATCTAATAGATATGTATTTAAAGACAGAAAGAAAACAATCAAGAAAGAATGAATTTATTTTTTACATTGAAGTCACCAAGGGAAATATGATAAGACTCGGGGAACAAAAGAGAAAACTGAGAGAATAGTTCTATAGCTCTGAATTAATAAGTGGTAGTAATCAGGAAGATGTGTATAATAACTTTAAGAAGGGGCTGTTAGAAGATTTATTAATGATCCAACCAGGGATAAAACAAAGATAGAAGTGCTGTTAAGACACTGAGAGAAATTAAAAAGAACTCATTGAAATAAAAAAAACCCATAATTTTAATACTGTTAAAATAGTAATCCTCTTTTTACTTTGAGTTTAATGGACCAGACAATAGACACTTTCCGTTCGGTATTTTGAATTTCTTAATCATTTTACAAGGTGGTATTAGTTTCTTTATCAGGACATGAGGAAAATGGATCTGAAAGGAAGATACATCTTCAGGTCACATAGCAGATGTGAGCTTAAGTTTGACTGAATCCAAAGCAGTAATTTTTACTACTTTATGCTCTGACCCTGCAATATACAAATATTGTTTATACAGTCCTGATTCACTGTTAACAGATTTTAATCTCTGGAAATGAGAAGAAAAATACTTTGCTTAAGAAATAATAAAAGGCTATAAAAGCTTCTTTTTATTAAATAAATTTTTAAATGTGTTGTATGCTCTTTTAGAAAATTAAATTTTATATATTGTTAGTAAAACATGTATCAACAGAGGAGAGGTTAAATAGCAAAAAAAAAAAAAAACCTCCACCTATTCCTTCATGAGCATTGTCTGATCTTATATACAAAGGCTACAAGGTGAGACGATATTTTACTTGGAAAAAAGCGTGCAAACTTAATACCAGGAGTTCATATGTATTTGGAATTATATTATTTGCAGTAGGAAAAACAAAGTATGTGTGCACAAACAGGAAACACATTTGCAAGCCAATGTCTAATCTCTAAATATATTAACGAGGGTAGAAATAATCAGATAACAATATCTAAAATACCAGAAGTGTCTCCTTATTCTCATTTTAATAGTCACATGTGCTTGAATTCATTTGAATCTAATCCGCCTACACCTTTCAGTACACATCCCTTGTTGACGTCAACTTAAGTTCTGTATTGAGGAAAGAACAGAATAATAGAACAGATTCTCAGGGCAGTGTTAAGGTTAATAAAAAGTCATAAATATACAATACAGGGGGAAAATAAGACTGGTAGGACCTAGCATGGTAATAAAGCCTATTTCTGGTTAAAAAGGAAATGTCCTAAATTGTTTAAGATTAAAATTCTCAGTGTAAATTCATTTTATCATTAACAAATAAGGTCTGGTAATTTTATCTTATAGATTCCCCTGGAAGATTGTATGAGGTCTCACAGAGAGAAACTCCTGCAGTGATCGCCACTCCCCTTTTAAGCAAGACCCTGGTGCCACTAAACATGATTTCCCTTTCCCTTCTCAGTTATGGGTGTTTTCCCAGCTGATAGAATTAATGGGGCAAATTGTTGAAGGATGTGACACTAATAATCCAGGGAACAGCAGCGACAAAAAGAGTCAGTATTCTTTGCTGCTCCGGGCCATTTATGCTTACCACTTCTTAAATTACATCCATTGTATGATTTACAGGCATCTCTCCTTTATCTAGAGAGTCATCTGGCTCAAAACAGTAATATAGCTTTGTTGACAAATGCCACAAAGCCGACTTTATTCTCAGGGTCCGTCTTGAATTTCTGTTTAGTCACAGGCAGACCACAAATGAACGTGACAATCTCAGAATGATCTTTAATACCGGCTGCCCATCTTGGCAATGTTGGTTTTCCAAGGGTATTATCAGTGCATCCCTTGTGCACCAGGATCATGTAACTCAGTAACATTCCCATGGGGAACATATTGCAGGGAGAAATCAATGTTACAATTCACATGTCTTGCTAGGAGATCAAAAGAGTTTTCTGGATATTGAGTGTTTGGCAAATACCAAAAATTAGAGAGAAAAACAGATGGTTTCAAGGCAGTTGAACACAATAAAATTTTATTCCTCCTCAACTTTATATAATCAAATGCTGTGTGTGTGTGTGTGTGTGTGCGCGCGTGTGTGTGTAATCCAGAAAGCTGCTTGAATTTTAGGTTTTTTGATAGGCTAGGAGCATATAACAGCTTTCCCTTCAGCTAAGATCAGAAAAGAAAGGAAATTTTGAAGGACTTATTTTTCCTAAGTGACATTGTTTCCAATTAATAGAACAGGGACATGAAAAGGGTCATGTGGTTAAGAAGTCCATGGTACGGAGATTTGCTGAAATAATTGCCGAGGTTGGAAGCTCCATCAGCCTGTCAGCTCTTTCCCCTGCACAAGCACTTTTATAGTACACTTTAAGAGACCACTGTGTAACCTTCACAGGCCAAACATCTACCCAGCAGCACATGATTAAACTCTCAAACATATATAAAAAGAGCCCTGCTGGATATTCTCTTTTCAACTGGCCGGTATTTCAGGCTTCACAATGTAATGTTTTTTTATAACAGCTTGCATTATGAGGAAAGGCTATATAACTGGAGGACTAACCAGCAGTGGTTGAACAAAGTGAATGTTGCGAATTCCATGTCTTCCTGAAGCTATTAAAGGCAACTCGGCGACTCAAAATTCAGTCATGTTTATTACAAAGTCATGTACATTCCAAATTACCTACCTTGATCAATACCTTGATCAAAACTGTATGTTGAATTCTAGCCCTGAAGATGATTTCAGAAGATGAAAGCTGATACATAACTTATTATCATTATCGGTAAATCTTGGTAGTGTGCCCCGTAATGACATGGCATTGAATCAGAATGTAGGCTCTCCTAGAGTGGCTCATCACACACGTACTGTTGTCTGACTCTCTGAGTTCACATCCCAGCTTTTTATTGTTTACTAGCTGCATGTCCTTAGGTGAGATATTTCACCTCTTGGCCTCAAGTTCTTTGTCTGTAACATGACAGTGATAGTATTCTAACTGAGCACAGGAGGTTGTGGGGATCCAACTTTGTAAAGCATTTCAGACAACACCTGGAAAATTGTCAGTGCTAGACAATCCCTTTGTCATTTTTGACAACTTCATTATTACCTCCATTGATTTTTAGATGTAAATATGATAAATAAATACATTTTATACACACACATATACATATATAAAACAAGTTCTCTGAATGGGTTTACTTTTCATTTGTGGGGGGACAATCCAAAACTTTGAAAAGCTCAAATCTGTAGTAAAAAGGTTGGTCGAGTATGGGATGGTATTCATGGCAGATGGACTAAAAGGAAGTGAATGGTCACTTACACAGATCAAGTCTGTCAACAAGCAGTTTGAACTTAGTGACTAGCAGCAGGCAACTATCCGTGTATGTTTTAGACTTGAAAGGTTTGCAAGTTTCTTCTAAAATGCATTCCCTGTCCTCGGAAGATTTTATATTAAAAGACTACATGCATTCAAATAGGTTAGATGTCACCTCTCTGTATTAATCTTTTGGATTAGTTAAGAAAGCTTTTTTGTGCTTATAATTGCCCTTTAGGCCAGTCCTTCCTGATTGTTCCATATACTCCTGAAGAATGCAGAATCTGACCAATACTTATTTTGATAGGTAGTAGGTAATGTCTTAGGACACAATCATGAGAAAGATAGTGTTCTGGGGTGCCTGGTGGCTCAGTCGGTTGAGCATCCAATTCTTGATTTCAGCTCAGGTCATGATCTCATGGTTCCTGAGATTGAGACCCATGTCAGGCACTGACAGCGCTGAGGAGTCTGCTTGTGATGCACTCCCTCTCTCTCTCTGCCCTTCCCCAACTTGTTCTCTCTCTCTCTCTCTCTCTTCCTCTCCCTCTCCCCAAAAGAAAATGAACTTAAAAAATATATAGCGTTCTGATCTTCTAAAAGCTTACTGTCTGATGAAGAAGATATACAGATAAACACGTACAACTAATGATGAGGAATACTTTTCCTAGGGTTTCATGGGGCAGAGTGTTGGGCAGGAAGGGGTGAATGGTTAAGGAAGGGTTCTTAGAAGCTTTATTTGAGCTATTTCAAATGAGTAGTGGTGGTAAAAAAGAAGAGAGAAATCAGAAAGGAGTATCATGTGTAAAATCCATGATCTGCTTGGGTGAACTACAGCTTTACTTTCAGTATTAATGGAGAACACATGAATAGAATGGTGAGTGAGTTAAGCTCAAGTAAGCAGAACTACATCATAAGGGTCTTTGCAAGAAAATTTGGTTTATACTCTGAAGCCAATTGGAGCCATTGCTAGCTTTGAGCAGGGAAGTTTTATGATGCCTGGGTATGGGAGGGAAGGGTGTTGGATTTTGGAGTGGTGGCAGGGAGATAAGTTAGACATAGCCTTATGGTAGAAGTTATGAGCCAGCTTCTGTGGATTCCTTGGATTCTAAAGTTGTCAAGGGTTGTATCCTCAACACATAAATCAATTGTATCCAAGAAGAGAAATTGGAAATTGACGTTCAGGTAAAACTTTGTAGTCATGATTGCTTACTATCCTAAGTATACATTTTTACAGCAATTCTGTGGCCCCAAATTTTTTGTTTTTAGTTTTGTTGTTATAATATTTATAATCACATTATAAATCAGCGTAAATATAAAAGGGACTCTCTTGCTGGAGTTTTGTTTGCCCACAAATTTTTCATCAGTTCACAAATGACAAATCGGCTATTGCTTTTGCCAAATCATCTAAAACTGAAATAGTGATGATGTCTTATAATGCTCTGCACATGTATATATTTTTGGTATGATAACACTTACTCAAAGTAATTAATAAATATTTTCTTTTTTATATATTATTTTTTATTTTTGTTTAAAGTTTATTTATTTTGAGAGAGAGGGAGGGGCAGAGAGAGGGAAAGAGTGTATCTATCTATCAATCTATCTATCTATCCAGATATTTTAAAGTTTATTGGTTTATTTTGAGGGAGAAAGCACAGGCATGCACAGGGGAGGGGCAGAGAGAGGGGGAGAGAGAGAACCCCAAGTAGGTTCTGTGCTGTCAGTGCAGAGCCGGACATGGGGCTCTATCTCATGAACCATGAGATCATGACTTGAGCCAAGATCAAGAGTCAGACGCTTAACTGACTGAGCTACCCGGGTGTCTCAATAAATATTTTCATTTTAAAGAGCAAATACAGCTTTAAGAGGCTGAAAAATTTTTCCAGAAAAATACCTTAATAATATTGAAAGCAAGTGGGCCTGGTTACCAGCAGAAGAAGCAGCCAGGCCTGAGGCAGTTTTGTGATAAGAAAAACATATTTTTTTGTTTCTTTTTTTAAAAATATAATTTATTGTCAGTTGGCTAACATACAGTGTATATAGTGTGCTCTTGATTTGCGGAGTAGATTCCCGTGATTCATCAATTACATACACCACCCAGTGCTCATCCCATCAAGTGCCCTCCACAATGCCCACATTTTTATTTTTTTTACAGGCATTTTCTCAAAATAGCTACATAAAGGTGGCTAGCTTCTTTTTATTTATTTATTTATTTATTTATTTATTTATTCATTATATGAAATTTATTGTCAAATTGGTTTCCATACAACCCCGTGCTCATCCCAAAAGGTGCCCTCCTCAATACCCATCACCCTCCCTTCCCTCCCACCCCCCATCAACCCTCAGTTCTCAGTTTTTAAGAGTCTCTTATGCTTTGGCTCTCTTCCACTCTAACCTCTTTTTTTTTTTTTCCTTCCCCTCCCCCATGGGTTTCTGTTAAGTTTCTCAGGATCCACATAAGAGTGAAACCATATGGTATCTGTCTTTCTCTGTATGGCTTATTTCACTTAGCATAACACTCTCCAGTTCCATCCATGTTGCTACAAAGGGCCATATTTCATTCTTTCTCATTGCCACGTAGTACTCCATTGTGTATATAAACCACAATTTCTTTATCCATTCATCAGTTGATGGACATTTTGGCTCGTTCCATAATTTGGCTATTGTTGAGAGTGCTGGCTAGCTTCTTTTTATTATTATTATTTAACTCTGGTACATGTGCACCATTTACAAGATTAGAAGGAGATCCATAAAATTTGTTCTAGTTTCTGGGAAGGGGTGGCTTTCACAGTTCACAGAAAATTTGAAGATAGTCATGAATACATTCAAAAAGGTTGCATTTTATGTATGCTATATACATATGTATGGCAGAAAGCTCTACATTTCAACAGATTTCAGGTTAAATTTATTCAGATAGAATTTGTGTGAGGGGACAAAAATGACAGTGTTTTCCAAGCCACTTTTGAAAATTGTGGGAAGTTTTTCTGTTTTCCTGTTAGAGAAAAGAACTAGAAAAACTTATAACCTCTAAAAAATGGAAACTGAATCAATTGAGTCACATAAGTGTAGATTTTTACTTGAGGCTTATCTAACTTAAAACCAAAAATGTGGTTATAACACAAACAAGAAATTTGTTGTTCATTTACCTTTCACTGGTGTCGATGCCCCCTTTTTTTTAAGTGTGCTCAAATCTTGATGAATTTTTAGGACAAAGGCACTTAAAAACATCTGGGATGTTAGTATCAGCAGCATAAAAAAAGCATGACAGAGCCTTTGAGGTTGATCGCAGGATGAAAACCTCTTAGTTTTCTGTCTTCTTGAGAGGAGCTTCCTGCCAAAATATAGACAATAAGTTGTTTTAATTAAAGTATATTGTATTCTTACAGTTAGCAACAGGAGATCTATATTTCTCTTTAGTGATCAGAGAAATTACAAAAAGTATATGAAATGTAATAGGAAAACTTGCACAATAGCCTGGATATCTTCACTAAATCAGAGCTGCAATTTGAAATTATAGTATATCCTTGAGACAGTGAAATTATTTTGTTTTTATGCATTTGATTAATAATGGAAATTTAAAAAAATATTTAGCATTTTAAGTTAATATATCTGAAAGGAGATCTTGCAATGGTCATCAGTCAGCTTCACTCCTTTTGTATATGAGGAGCAAAGCAGGGCTATTGCAGTCTTATCACATTAAATGTAAGCTTGACCTTGATCTGTAAAATCCAAGAGGTCTTTCCTTCCTCTGTCCCTCCCTTCTTTCTTCCTTCCTTCCTTCCTTCCTTCCTTCCTTCCTTCCTTCTTTTTTTTTCCTTCCACGTGCTCATATTTTAAACTATTGCCTATTTAGAAAAAACATCTCAGTACGTATTTTTTTCTTCCTTCAATTTTCCATTTTGAACACTTTACTAGGCAATTTTAACGTTATCCTACAGCTAATGGTATCAGTGGAGGTTATGGAGCAAGGGTGTGTTGTGGCCATAAACTGTAGGATATATTGGTTGGATTATGGTCTGGGGGACAGGAGGCTATTATAATAGGTCACACATGAGACATGAGAGATTGGAGCTTGGCTTAGGTTGGCAGCAATGGAAAGGGAAGAAGAGATAGTTTGGAAAAGGAGGAATCAGAGGGACTTGCAATTAGCTATTTGAAGAGTGAGAAACACAGCTGTAGCTGAAGATTCAGGTGTCCCTATGATGAAGACTAAATGACAGGAATACAATAATAGAAAAGAAAGAGAGTAAGATATTGTACAGAGAAAGTGTTGTTAGTGGATGTAATTTGGGAGAAAAATAATACGTTAGAAAAAGGCATGCCATCTAGACAGTACAATCTACTGTGCACATTGAAGAGCCAGTCTTATTATGTCTCTTGGCTGTTCTCATAACAAGCAGTCTTAATGACAGGGAAACCGAATTGTCAAGATTAGGGAAGCACACTGTCCCAGCCATTGTGGTTAGTTTTAGTAGAAACTCTTAAAATATGATACGGGTGCTTGGGTGGCTCAGTCGGTTAAGCGTGGGACTTTGGCTCAGGTCATGATCTCGGATTCACGAGTTCGAGCCCCGCATCAGGCTCTGTGCTGACAGCTCAGAGCATGGAGCCCACTTCAGATTCTGTGTCTCCCTCTTTCTCTACCCCTTCCCCGCTCACACTCTGTGTCTCTCTCTCTCTTTCAAAAATAAATAAACATTAAAATTTTTTTTCAAAAGTCGTAAGATATGGTAAAAGATGGTGAAGGTGAAGGTAAAAACTTGATATGAGGAGGTACCTTGTGCCAGCCAATTTTGGTTAATGTCTTTTTCAGGATGAAAAAAAAGATTCTCTTCTCCTTTTGCATGTATATATGTGTATGCATGTGACTCTTGATTATGCTTTGAGAACAGTTATTACAATCGCAACTAAACTTCTGAACGTTTATTCAGTGACAGCAACTTTGTGCAGCACTAATAAGCATTACCACATTTGCTCTTCACATCACCCTTTAAAGGTGATAGCACTATTATTTTCATTTTACAGATGAGGACGCTGAGACTCAGGAAAATAAAAACAACTTGTTCAGCTTCCCAAAGCTGGTAAATGGCAGAGGAAGGATTTGAATTCAAGCAGTCTGATTCCAGAATCTCAGTTTTTAACAAATGTACTTTAATCGCAAACCTTATGTTGGTTTTCAAAACAGTACGTAAATTCTTGTAAAAATTCAAAACCATGGATTTACTCTCATCTCCTACTTTTTTCCACATCATGTGGAGAGTGGAACACTTATAGAAACATATTTAAAATAGGAGCATATCATGATTTCTTTCATCAGTGTAGAGAGAATAGTCTGGATTTCTGAGGAGAAGTATTCAAGAGCATATAATGTGGATGCCTCAAAGTTGCCAAGGATGCATTTAATGAAACAGTATTTATCTTGAGATAATTCATTCCTAGATGTAATAATGTTCCTTGGGAGGTGATTTAGCACAAATAGCTAAAGAGGTCCTCCTCCCCCCCTACCATTTCCCCTCCTCACTTGATCTTTTCAGACCAGGATTGCTTTATTCCTTCTCTACATAGCAAATTTCTTTTTTATTTATTTATTTTTTTTATTTATTTATTTTTTAACGTTTATTTATTTTTTTTGGGACAGAGAGAGACAGAGCATGAACGGGGGAGGGGCAGAGAGAGAGGGAGACACAGAATCGGAAACAGGCTCCAGGCTCTGAGCCATCAGCGCAGAGCCTGACGCGGGGCTCGAACTCACGGACCGCGAGATCGTGACCTGGCTGAAGTCGGACGCTTAACCGACTGCGCCACCCAGGCGCCCCTCTACATAGCAAATTTCTACTCATTCCACAAGACTGAGGTCAAATGGATTCCTTAATAATTCCAGGGAGTTAGTAGCTCCCTTTCCGGGATTATCTAGCAATTTGTACGTAACACATCACTTTACACAATCATATCATGAGGGCAGGGATCATACATTCTTATATTTCCTATTATCTGATACATAGTTGGATATATTAGAGATTGTTGAGCTGATGAATAAATGAAAAATAGGCGTATATCAGAATACCATTGTAAGCATTTCCAGCCTGAGTTTCACAGCCCTTTGTTCTAAGGAGCACAAATGACTTTCGGAAGTTCTGAGGTGCTGTAGAGGTTTGGTGAACAAAAGATTTCATTTAAGGGCCAAGTGAAAACTGTTAAAGTAATTTTACCTGAAAGCCTTAATGCATACTGCCTGACTACATTTTTAAAAATATGACTGTTGATGGTTCTTTCTTCAATTTTTTCTTTCCAATTCTGAATCTATTCTTGATTGCCCTGAGTATCATCTTGCTGTTCAGAGTGAATGTCCAATTATGTTTAATTGCATCACTTTTCACAGTTAAAATTTCCACCATGACCAATTTCTCTGTGTTCCTGGATAGCTTTATGAGTAATCTATTATTTTTTTAATTTCCAATTTGAAATAATGACACGCTCAATTTGCTTCTTATGTTTGTCTAAATATATATATCTGCAGATATCAATTGCCTTTATCCATTCTAGCAAAATTGTTTAATTCACTTTAATTATAAACTTGCTATGTTTTTGCTTAGACCAGGCCCACTATAAGATTCAACAGTTTTCTCTGCTATAACAATTATATTTCTCAGATGGCAAGTTATTGTGCCAGAACAATCAAATGACCTGAGATAGTTAGCCAAGGGGATAATGGATGTAAATGGAGGGTTTATTTGGCACACATAACTGAGGTGATTGTCTTTTTTTTTTTTTTTTTTTTTTTTGCAATTTGAAGAGAATAAATTTTATACACTACCAGGCAGAAATGATGAAAGGAACCATTTTTCTTTACTCTCCCTTTTTAAATAACATATTCAGCCTTATTCCTGCAACTTTAGTGAAATCAGTTTCTCTGAATGATGTTCTCATCTTCATAGAAATAGAGAGGAAACCCACTTTGTAACTCCTAACAATGGAGAGAAAGGGCCTTACTAGGCAATGGATTTTGAGTCAAGCATTAGCATAGGAGATAGCCACACAATTTCCTCCAAGTTGAATTCACTGCCTCTCACATCTCCACCCAGAGAGGCAAATAGCTGACCACGAGACGGCATGTCTACAGTTGATCATTTATACAGCCCTTGTTGGAAGTTTATCATTTGCAAAGAATTCTCTCTTTCCCCCAAGTACACTGGAATCATATTTATGTATTTATAGATATGATTTATAACCAATTATTTCAACAAGCATTTCCTGGACGTCAGCTACATGCCCAGTACTCTAGCGGTCTGTGGAAGCTAGGCAGTGAATATTGTAACAAGAGGGGAGCAGGGGCATCAAACAAATTAATACCAGTGGGATGACTGCTATTAAGGAAACATTGAGAGAATAAATGAAGGCCCCTTGGAGGGACCTACCCAAGGTCACAGCCAAGAAGGGCCATATCAGGTGGAGACCATTTGCCCAGACCTCATCAAAACAGGTGTAAGTCTTTACCCTCCTAATCTGCCTCCTGCAGTCAGTAAAACACACAAAGGTTTCGGTACCTACAGAGTTAGGAAAACACAGAGAGTCAGTTTCTTAGTTTTAATACTTAGAAACCGAGTAAACAGCATTTCCTGAGCCTTAATTTTCTGATCTGCAAACTAAGAAAATCTACCTTGTATGGTTGTGAAAACCCAACTGGTACGTTCAATATAGTGCTTTGTGCACAGTGCTCAATAAATGGGAGCTACTGGTTTTAGGAAGACCCTGAATATGAACTTTCCAATAATAGAAGATTAAAGGAAAAATGTAAAATTTTTAAACAGACTGTAGTTTAAGTTTTTTCCAACTTAAATTCAGTTTGGAAATGCTTCTAACCTGCTTGGAAAAATCTGTAATAGTCATGCATAGAAAGCTTGGGAACAGTCTGGAGGCAGGGTGGTCTCTCCTGGCATCCCCGCCCTGCTTCCCACCCTCCTATCTTTCCTCTTCCCCATTCTCCTTCTCTCCCTACTTCCCTTCTCTTTCTTTCCCCTCTTTCAGCACTTGGGGTACATTTTATTTGTCTCTGTTGAGGGAATTATTATCTCCGGCCTTTCTTGGGGGGAGTGGAAATAGGAAGGAAGGACAGAGGGAGGAAAAGGAATTTTCAGGTTCAATTAAAAAAAAAAAACCTACTTTGTGCTTATCTATTCTGGAATCTGAGGAAATTTAACTGTAAGTATGCCAAATACTAACTTTACTAGTAGTCAGGGCATTTAGGGAGTTAATGAATGAGCAGAGATACGATCAAACAAAACAAAACAAAACAAAACAAAACAAAACAAATGGATAAACTAAAGCTAGAGAAAACCAGACAAAACCCTGGTGCAGATTTTTTTGTGTGCTCTTATTAAGTTACACCAAGCCATAGTCACAGCTGAATAAGCAAGGCTTTTAACCTCAAATATGTATATTTAAATTATTTCCACATAAATGATTATCCTTCTGATTCAGTTTTCAGTTAACATGTTTGTTTAAGGAATGAATATGTTAACTTTTAGCAAAAGGGGCTTAAAATGTCAGTAATATGAGCAATTCCTTTTCAAAAATTTCTGTACTTTCAATTAAATAAGACCATTTTTTTTTCTTAGGAGGAAGAATATCTGATTTCACTTGTTTCCTGTTCTTCCCACTTTTCTTCTCTTTTATGGTATCATTAGACAAATAAACAGTGTAGTACTTCATGGGTCTTAAAAGAAATCTTTCACCTGTAAATCCTTTCTCAATTTTCTGTGCCCAATAAGAAGGGATTTGGGGTATGTCACCAGGAGAAGGGAGATTACTAAATGACATTTTCAATTGTTAGAGTTCTGTGTGATTTAGAGACATCGAATTTAGTGGGTTCAATTTTAATCTATTTTACAAGAAAGTGTCATTTTATATCATGTGAAAAATATACTTCAACTGGGACACAAAACAGGAAAATACTTCTTTTAACCTTTCCACATATCTCATAGGGTGAAAAAACAAACAAACCCTGTCTTTATTTTTCACAGCATAAGACTATTTTTTTCCACAGTTTTCAGCCTAGGTTATTGTGATGTCTGCAAAAATCACTGACAGTCCTAACATTTCATATGCTTGTTGCTTTGATGCTTACATGTCATAACAACAAAGAATTTGATTTCTGCATGCCAAGCTTATCTTTACTGAGGATATGTAAAGCATGTCATCATTTCCAAATAAAATATAGTTTTTTAGTCAACAACAAGATTCATTCAGAGTGGATTACCCAAGCACATCTGAAAAATCTTTAGGATTAGATCATGCTTACCTCCAGCCGCTTTTGATGCTGGAAACTTCATGTACATAGACATTGCAAGGTAACATCATGACATGATAGAGTTAAACACTCTACCAAAAGTGCTGTAACTATTTTCCATAAACACAGACATGCAAAGCATTTGCAGCCTTCACAGTACATAAAATTACTAAAAGCAAAGCAAAAAATTTGGTGAAGGTGTTATATTCTATGCCAATCAGTATCTCATTTTCATTAGTTGTCTGCAAGTTTTTAATCTAAATATCTTTGCCCTGTGTAAGATCAGCCTTTGGGGGAGTTAAGCTGAAGATTTTGAACCTGTCTGTTGTTATTATTTGCAATTTGGAGCTGTTTCCCCCAGAGGATTGTAATCAGTTTGCTTTTAAAGGATAAGTGATGTTTGGAAGAGAGTGACAGGCAGAAAATTAACAGTAAATGATTGTAAAATAGAAATATATAAAGTAGCTTGAAAAATTGTCTTATCACATTTGGCCAATTAGTCTGAAACAAGCTCTAAACCCATGCTTTTATAAATGCCAAATCTCTATGTGTATCAAAAGTGGTTCGATTTTAATCCATCCACATGCCTATGATTTAGAAAAAATAAATAGAAGACACCTGGAGACAAACATTCCAAAATGACCTTATTTATAGTTAATCAATATTGGACAAAAACCACATGGATTTTTTTTCTGTTATGCCTGGCTCTAAATGTACAGATACAGAGTGGCCATAAAGTGAATATGAGTTGGCAGTTCAGTAAGAGATGCACCTTTGTTACACAGATACCTTTTTGTTAAGAGATAGGTGATTTGGTAAATATCTGTGCATTAAAATGCGCTCTTCAAAATTATTAAAATCAATTAGCAACTACATGCAATAATAAAATACCCATTGTCTCATATTCCAATGCTTAGATGAAATATTTTACCGTCATGTATCTAATACCTTGCGTGGCTATAGATAGAATTTCTGAGTGTTCATTTTTACTATGTCCACATATACACACATTGCTGTAAATTGGGCAGTCTCCTTTGAATAAAATTAGTCTATCCACATATCATAAAACTTACCCTTTTTGAGTTTGATGCATTAAAGAAACTTTACTTTTGTCAAACTCTTCCAAGTCCGAGTCATCATTTAAGAGAATGTATTTTTCCTGTTTGTCCACTTCCATCCTTTTCATTTCTGAAAGTCTTGGTTCAGTAATCTCTGAAAGTCTGCTTAAATCTTAAGATCGTTTTTAAAGATATGATTATAAATTCTATTTGCATCCTATGGCGACATTTGGGGAAAAACTTCAGGTCGGACGGCTTAGTAGTCTGAGTTCCCCCACTTAGTGTTAAGTCCAAAACCCAAGTGGCCTACCTGGCTTTTTTTGTGGAAGGCCCCTCCCACTCACTCAGGTAGGATTTCAGGCTCACCTGCACAGGACCAGATGTGGGGAGGGGAAGAAGAGAATAGTCTAGCAAGATAAAGGGCTCACATGTAGGGAGGGGACTTGACAACCAGGATCTATAATTATCCAACAACCTGTTTGGTGAATTTTCATCAAATATTTTCTTTCATCTGAAACTGTGATTAAAAAAAAAAGAAGTCACAAATAAGAATTTTTTTAAAAGGAGGAAAAGCCACAGAGGCATTTTGAGAGTACATTCCCTACAAGACATAGATTTAATTCTTATGCAAATACTTAAAAGCATTCTTAAACCAGATTTTTTTCTCTCTAGCTCAGGTGGTTGTAATCTCTAGGTCCTGTGATGACTTTTATTCAATCAGAATACAAATTCTTTCAGATGGCATCTTAAAAATCTTCATTCTGATATGTAACCTTGTCAACAGAGGATTGGTACCTATGTGTTAGATATAAAGAAAGCTCATTAGTCAGATGATTATTAACAAAGGTCAAAAAATTAGTAGATTTCTCCTATGTGGACAGTTTTCTTCACAATCTATTGGTTCTTCTGATTTCATAAACATGGTTACTAATACACACAGTTGTCTTTTCTCCTGGAGAGATGGTTCTTAGGTCTGAATGCACATTAGACTCACCTGAGGGGTGTTTAAAAAGACTTATGTCAGGACCCCAGTCCAGATAAATCAGAATCTTTGAAGGCAGAGCCCATTTGTATTAAAACAACAACAAAAACAACAACAACAACAACAACAAAACAAACTTTCTAAGTAATTCCAAGAACCAACTTGTTTTAGAAAGTACTTTCCTAAAAGTCTATTTTCAGTTGTTGCTTGTTATGTAATATTTTTGGTTGCAAGCATCATAAATCTATTCTTACTAGCTTAGACAAAGAATATGGGGTGTGAAAGTGGCTTGGCACCAAACTCTTGACCTTTTCTAGGAATATGAGCTGGATGTCGTGACTGCATGATTTTTTAATGTTATCCCTTGACCACGGGGTCAGTATATTCTCTGTGTGGGAAAAAGAGTCAAAAACATCCGGTGACCAGAAGGGTTACAGAGACTGTCTAGCTGTTCGTCAAACTGTTCCTCTCTCTCCTGGGCACACAGCTAGATGATGTACAGATGTATAGTGTGTGGCCATAGGCCTGAGTCCCAGTCAATAAATGGTATAGAATTGATTTCTGGCACTCTCAGGTCTGAACCACAAAAATAATGTCTTTATTCACTTGCCCAACCTGAGTACGGTGTGAGCAGAAGATTAATTTTTACCATGGTAAGCCAACTGAAATTTGGGGGATTCTTATTTACAGGAGTTAGCCTATAGAGGAGAGTATTAGAAGACAAGTTCAATAATCAGGTCTCAGGAAGAGAAGGATTCAGATCAGATGTGAAAATTCTAGCAGGCACTTTACTAATTTTATATTTAGAGAATTACATGTAACTTGAGCTACAATAACTACCAGCTTCCACATTACCTCATTTTGAACTTCTGATAACTGGAAATAAGATTCTGAATGATCCAAAGTTGATCAGCTGCCCCACACTGGATCAGTTCATCACCTGTGGCCAGTGGATGAGAGTCCAGCATGGAGAAGACATGAAGAGTCTCTTCAGTGCACCTCCCAGGCCTGCAGCTAGGATTCTCTCCTCCCTACCCCATTTAATTTTTTTTCTATTATATTGCAACTATTGCTGTTCTTATTTCTATGGTGCTTTTGTGTAAAAACCCTCAAAACCTATATGAAAGTGGGGCAAATATAAATAAATGTATAAATAATAAATATATGAAATATTCTATTTCTTTCCCCTTTTTAAATTAGCAGTGGTATTTATTTCTCCATAGGCCTCTGGCATCACTTATACTCTTCAAACTCTTCAAAGGTTTCTAACAGTAGTTCACTGATCTCATTTACACATTTTTCCATATCCTGAGATATAATTATCCTCCCACCATGAGAATTTAATTCATTTACAACAGTCAGGGTATTATTTTACAATCTCCTCATTCATATTAGGTTTTACTTCCTTCTTACTGTGTTGAAGATCATTCTCCTTCACAGGGTAGGTAGAAACACAATGACAGACAAAATATGCCTCATGGTGTCCATCAATAACATATCATAGGCTGCTGAAAGCAAGCTTTTTATTTTATCATCTTTTTTGATTTGAACTTAACAACAAGAGTGGACATTGTTGTTCATAGCAAATTTTTTTAAAGCCTAAACTCATTAGTGGCTTTAGATGCAAGGGCATTAAACTTGTTGATATGTGTCATCTTCTTATTGATCTTACTATGTGTTTTCCCCACCATTTGTATTTGAATTTTAAAGTGTGAGCTTATCAGAACACACTGTATAGACTTTTTCTGGCATCATTTTGGAACCTTCTACATTTCTCAACTGGATCACTTATGATTGAGAAAATAAAGATAATATTTCTAAGAACCCCTAAGCACCTTCCATGACAGAATCTCATATCATGAGATCAATACTATGTCTTTCCTAGATATTTGGGTTTCTGCCTTCAAGCACACATGTCTTCATCTTCTCAGTTATTATAAACTCAAAAGTCACATAGTTTCTTTGTCCTTGTCTCATCTTTGCAATGAGAAGGAATAGCACCACCTGAGGAAGGCTGGTCATCATTTAAAAGAAGTGATTGATGATCACATTTCAGGAGTTTGTTCTCAGATTTGCTACTTTGGAAATATAATTGTTAATGTATGCAGAGTCACTACCCTAGCTGTAGAACTGGTCAAGAGCACAGCGAAATAAAATTTAAAAAACAGGATGACAATTTGTGAATTTATACTAACAGACCTATATCAACTGTGATATGTGGACATTTGCATTAACTCATGAGCTTATTCTTTTTCTGTAGTCAAGTGTACACAAAATGTCAAATTGTAATTGAAAATCATAAAATAAGAGAAAATTAAAATAAGTTGGATGATTTTAATCATTAGGACATCATTCTGTGAAAGACTATCCATCCACCTTAGTAAGAGGAAAATATCTATATATAAAGTGTTCTTCCCACTGTTGTTCAGAAACTCCTAAAGTCTTTCAATGTGTTTTGGAGATTTATTATTTCTATGATTATATTTTACTTCTGATTTTTATTTTAAGAATTATAAAAATGAGTTATAAGAACCAAGTTGCATTTTTATCGAAATTATTCATAGTTGAAAAGAATTTTTAATTCTTAAGTAGATGTTCTAAAATGGATGTGAGTAGATTCCTGGAGGTTTGAGTGCAAGATTTTCAATGGTCTCTGAGTATTTTTTCCCTTAAAATAAGCTCCATTGCCCACTCAATTCTGAGAAACTGCTATAGTTGATTAAGATCTTTAACCTTGGAAAATAGCAAAGACACTACTAACTTTGAAAGTATGATTACTCCCAATTCTTTCCTTCCATTGCTAATCAGATACACTACAGTTTTCATTAGATATCCTAGCTCATTGATTCAGGTTACAGACTTGTCCATAAGCCATTTATCTCCCTATTAAAAACTAAAAACCTTTTTTCTTTCACTAGACAATCCGTCATAAATTACCTGCAATGGCTTGTTTTTAATTCAAGTTCTAAGTTTCAGTAAGCTTTGCTCAGAAAGCCCTAGTGTGAAGAAACATAAAATCATTTCCTTGCAGGCCCACGCTCCCCAAGGCGAATTTGTTTATTTCTATCTTAAGTTATTATGTGTTAGTAGTTTAGCTCCCTAAAAATAATCTTGTTTTTCTGTTTTCAAATTCTCTGTAGCTGATGGAAGATGCTTATTGATTCCTGCTAATTTTACTTCAACACAAATTCATCCTTATTGTCTTGGAATAATGAATTTCTTTCCAAAATGAATTTTTCACTAAGACAAGAACTTGTTAGGAACTACGTTTATTAGCTAAACAAACTCTTAGGATTTCCCAGTGTCTGGAAGTTGCCAATGGCTTCTTACTTTTGTGCCAAGAATGGACCAGATGATCTAAAACATTCCACAATAATATTGTCTCTGCTTCTCTTTCCATTTCTCTTGTGTTTACAAGTCAACATGTATCAGCCCCAAAAATTCACAGATTCTCATGAAGGTAACTATCTTCTTGAGATACTGCTTTCTTCTCTAAACAGTTTTTTTTTTTTTTAACACTGGGAACATGTACTTTTATTGCTTTGCATTTATTTTCATTCCAACAAGTCTCAATAAAGCTTAAGAGATTTTATTAACCATTCTAAATGCATAGTTGTGACTTCAGTTGGTCTTCTAACATCACCTAACAAAACTGCCATGTTTTCCTTGTCACCTCACTTCCCCATTTTCCATGATGACTTTCGCAAACATGCTCCACTTTTCCTCAAAACTCTCTTGTCTGGCTTCACTTTGAAGGAATTCAAAGACTTAGTAGATGAATGATCTTAACTCGGGAGTTGGTGGGGGAAAGGAACTACTGTGTCTTCAACCACCTTTACCTGTTTCTCTTCTTTTATAATGTTTAGCAATTCTTTGCTATGCATCAAGTATCTAGATGCTGGGTTGAGAAAGGGAGAAATAAAAGTATGTCAGTAAGTCCCACAGGGCTTGATAAGTGCTATTACAGAGGTGTGGTTGGGTTTAGGGTACTAACAGAATAGAACTCTACTCACACAGGTGAGTCCGGAATTCCACTATATGTATTTCATAAGCCAAGACTTGAAGAAAGAGTAAGGGTTAGAGTGGACAGTGCAGTGAGAAGTCCTCCATGCTTCTCACATTCCTTTTGAAGGACCTCTTAATTTCCTTACTTCACCAACTGCCTCCACACTAACTTTGTCTTTAAGCTTACCTTCTCACACAGAATGTCTATTTCCTTTTAGGTATTAGATTGAAATATTCAAATATTATTAACTCAATCCTTACTAATCAATGTGTATCTTCTTAACCAAAATTAGAATCTTTATTAGCTTCATCATTATCCCCCCGCTAAACTAATCTTCTTTGGCTCATCACACTTCTTTAGACTAGTGCGTATCCATTTTCACTGTCTGAGTCAAGGAAGACACTGAAGCCCATGCCTGACTCTAGCTGCCGTCAACTCTTCTCATCTCTCCAGTCCATCCTGAACTGGCGGTAAGACTAATTTTCCTTGAATGACACATTCATCTTGTTTCTGCTCTATGAAGCAGATGGAATAGTAGGATCTCTGCCTAAGTCAGACCACCTCAACAAGCTGTAGATACCACTTAACTAGTCCCTGAGTTATAACAAGACTGTTTCCTCATCTACTGAATGAAGCTGATGACAATGTGTGGCTTGCCCACTGCAGGTAATCACTCTGAAAATGCTTGCAAGATCTGTCAAGATTCTAAGTTATTATTATCACATAATAAGTCTATACTCCTTCTTTCCTTTGAAACACTATACACAATTTTTCTACATTTTCTATTCTACATTTCTTCACTGCTTCTCAAAATGAACCTTTTAGGGAAGGTTTTCACAGACCTAAAAATATAATAAAAGTCTTCCTATCTCTATATTTTTGTTTGGTGTTTTTCTTTGTGTGGCTAATCATTCTCTTATATATACACCTCTCAAGATACAGTATTAGGTCTGGTTTGATCTTTATTTCCTCTATAAAATTTTTCCTCCAGCCTTAGTCTTCATATAGCTCTTTCTTCTTTAAACTTTATCACTTATAGCCTGTTACAATTCTCCCTGTAACAGTTAATTACACTTTTGTTGTTGTTGTTGTTGTTGCTATTCTGCTTTCACTTTAGCAATGACCACAGTGTGGTGACTATGGTAGGAACTCAATAATAGTTTTGATTGACTGATATAAGTAGCAAGCATTGTGTTATACAATAAATTCAAATGCTTCTTTAATAGTTTATTCCTAAGATTGTTTGCGAAAGAACTGATGAACCAGTTGCATTATATTAAGAAAGCAAAAGTTATTGCTTTATAGATTAGAAATTACTAGATATAGATAAACTTACCAATCCTTATATTCAAGTGAACCACAAGGAAAAACAGACTAAATAATAAATTAAAGATCTGCAATGTGATTGTGTCACTTGACACTGAGTTCCATCAACATAAATTGATATCATGGGTAGATTTCTTATTAATCATGCTTCACTTGGGTATTGTGTTAAATGTTTAAATAAAAGGGTAAGAGTTTTGCTGGCAACTTAATTCTTTATTTCCAGTCTTTGGAAGACAGTCTCTCCTCTCCTTCCCTGGAGGAGGGGAAGTCCATCAAAATGTCATTATTTTTGCATGTGTAACAATGTCATTTCTCTTGGTTTCTGTGCAGGTGAAATTGCAGTCAATGCTTGGTGATGAAGTGCTGCTGATTGATCCTCATAGATTCACTCCTTTCCCTTCTCTTCAACAAAGATCCTGTTTTTAATCACCTTGCTGTGTACTTCCTTTCCCTTATCCATTATGCAAGGAGGTCAGCTAGTTACACTCAATATGACTAATTAAAAAGAGAACTCCAAGGTAAAGCACACAGAGGCACTCTGGTAATTGCAGTGATATCTGTGAATAATAATGACAATTAATGAGATCTGTAATAGCTTTGTAAATAGTCATTTGCCCACTCACGGGAAGTGACTTACAACTTATACCGAGTGAGGAGAGTCAACTCCTGTGATTCACTTACACATTGTTCTTTTCTGCCTTCTCAAGCCAACCCTGTTTTTGGCATTTTAGAAATTCCCGAAAAGGGCAGACTTGGAACTATGCCTTGAATGACAGCACAGTGTCTCCTTTGAATGGAATAGATCTCCTTTGCATGGACTACTTTATGGGAAAAGATTCAGTTAGGCTTAACTGAAGTACCTTCGTGAATGGGAAGAAGGGTGGCTAGATTCAAATGCAGCGGGTATGTAGAAAGTTGCTGGAAATAGAATTTTCTAATTTTATAGCTAGAAGGATCACTAAAAACTATCTAATGAAAAAACTGAGATCATGTAATGTAAAGAGGTTTGTTCAAGCTCTTATAACTTGCTTGTGTCAGAGTTGGGACAAGAAGACAGAAATCCTGGCTTTCTGCCAGTGATCTTCACAGGGCAGACCTCTGAGGGCTTTAGAAGTCCTGTGAAGGTATATGGGTTGGATTGGGCTGGGAAGGCTTGGCTATAATGTCCTAATACTGTCTAGTAGTTAAACTGACTGTAAATGGCAGGTTACTAAAGGAGAAGCATATAATTGTGCAGATGAGACAAATAGCCAGAAGTATATCAGGGGTGATAGCAAAGGTGATAATGAAAACAAAAGAATGGAGCATCACTCTCCAAGTTTAGGCAGAAACATCTAAGCATATTTCACTGACTTAAAAGTAAACAGGGGTGCCTGGGTAGCTCAATTGGTTAAGGGTCTGAGTCTCGATTTAGGCTCAGGTCATGATCCCAAGGTCATTGGTCCAGCCTTATGTTGGGCTCCACACTGAGCACAGAGCCTGCTTAGGATTCAATATCTCTGTCTCTCTGTCTCTCTCCCTCTGCGCCTCTCACCCACTTGTGCGCTCTCTCTCTCCATCTTGTGGATGATGCTTTGTTGTCTGGAAAGTTAGTATCCCCTTCCCAGTGCATTCTAAATCTTCAATACCATTCGGCCTTCAGATCTTAGAAAAAGGGATACTTCCTTGAGAACATTTTCCCTGATTTCTGACCATGTTCAATCCATCCTTCTGTTAAAGACTTTCACAATATCGTGATGCTCAGCTAAAATTGTTTATTTGGTTAATGTAGATCTTCATCACTAAGTTTAAAGTCCTGTGTGACCTGAGCAGTATCTGTTTTTACATACATTTGTATTATATTCTTCCCCAGCTCATGCCTGACCCATAGTAGGCACTTAGTTTTAATGAATTACTGAATAAATAAACGTAGGAAAAGAAATAAAATAGAGAATCATTTCAGAGGGGAAGAACACACTGCACATTGCTGTGTGAGGAATGCTGGTTAGACCCCCTCAAAAGCGAGCCATGAGGGGCGCCTGGGTGGCTCAGTCAGTTAAGCGTCTGACTTCTGCTTAGGTTATGATCTCACAGTTTGTGAGTTCAAGCCCCGCATAGGGCTCTGTGCTGACAGCTCAGAGCCTGGAGCCTGTTTCTGATTCTGTGTCTCCCTCTATCTCTGCCCCTCCCCCACTCATTCTCTCTCTCACTCTCTCTCTCTCTCTAAAGAAATAAATAAACGTTGAAAAAAAAAAAAAACAAAAAACAAGCCTTGAAGTGAGGGAGGCACTGCTGAATCTTCCATACTTGGCTGTTATTGGATACTCAGGCTTGTGAGATATGTTTGTGGTTAAAAGGACACATGTTTCTTATGTTAGAAGGTAAATGTGGTTCTTAGCTACTATATTTAAAGTTCTAAAAATGTTAACAATTTTACTGGGGCAGTGGAAAATTGATTGGTTTATGGGAGACCAACATATGAAAGGATTCAATCTGCCCAAGACTTCATGGTGGTGAGAATAGATGAGCACCAGTTTTTCAGAATTACAAGGTCTAGGCAAGTCCCCACATTATCTGCAAGTTCTAGTTTACATCTGAAGGGGCAATTTGTGAAAGAGGCCCAGGCAGTTCTGTTTGGATTTCATTTGCACAATCTCGTTTATTGAAACTTAAAGAAGACTTGGGGTGCCTGGGTGGCTCAGTCGGTTAAGCGGCCGACTTCGGCTCGGGTCATGATCTCGCCGTCCGTGAGTTCGAGCCCCGCGTTAGGCTCTGTGCTGACAGCTCAGAGCCTGGAGCCTGTTTCAGATTCTGTGTCTCCCTCTCTCTGACCCTCCCCCGTTCATGCTCTGTCTCTCTCTGTCTCAAAAATAAATAAACGTTAAAAAAAATTAAAAAAAAAAGAAACTTAACACTTGAACAAAGGGACTGGGATAGCTGGATATCTACATGCAAAAAATGAAGTTGGATCACATACCGTATATCATATATAAAATTAACTCAAAATGGATCATAGACCTGTGTGTAAGAGCTAAAACTATAAGACTCTTAAAAGAAAACAGAGGAATAAATCTTCATAGTTTCTTTGCGCAATAAAAACACAAGTGATAAACAAAAATAGGTAAACTGGACTTCGTAAAAATTTAAAAATTTGTGCTTCCTAAGACACCATAAGACAGTTAAAAGATAACGCATACAATAGGAGAAAATATTTGCAAATCTTATATCTGGTAACGGACTTGTATTCAGAATATACTAACTACTCTCACAATCCAACAATAAAAAGGCAAATTATCCAATTAAAAATGGGTAATGGATTTGAATAGAGATTTCTCCAGAGGACATATACAATGGCCCAATAAGCAAATGAAAAGATGCTCAATGTCCTTAAGTCATTTGAGAAATGCAAATTAGAAGTACAATGAAATATTACTTCAAACTCATAGATGCTTAAAATAATAAAGACAGACAATAACTCGTATTAGTGAGGATGTGGAGCAATTAGACCCTCCGAAGTAGCTATTAGGATTGTAAAACATTGTAGTCACTTAGGAACACAGTTTGGAATGTCCTCCAAATGTGACACATAGAGTTACCATATGATCCAGAAATTCCACTCCTAGGTATATATATACTGAAGAAAATTGAAAACATATGTCCACATAAACATTTGTACACTAATATTCATACAAAAATTATAACAATAAAAAGGTGGAAACCACCCAAATGCTCATTAGCTGCTGAATGGATAAACAAAACATGTGTATCCATATAACTGAATATTATTCTGCCATTAAAAGGAATGAAGTACTGATACTTGGTATGATATGGATGACTCTTGAAAACGTTATACTAAGTGAAGGATTCCAGACATAAAGTTCATGTATTGAATAATTACTTTTATAGTAGAAGTATATACTGTTTAGAAGAGGCAAATCCATAGAGAGAAAGTGGATCAGTGGTTGCTAAGGGCTGGGAGGGAGGGGCAATGGGGATTAAATGCTATTGGGTACAGAATTTATTTTGGGGGTGAAGGAAATATTCTAAAATTAGATAATGGTGATAGTTGCACATCTTTGAATATAATAAACATTGAGTTGTACACTTTTAAAAGGTGAATTTTGTGGAATGGGATGATCTCAATGAAGCTCTTATTAAAAAATGTGCAGAAAAAATTCAAGTGGAAACAGTAAGACCTTATACTTGGGTGCATTATTGATATGATATTTTAAGATTAGCTATCACTGATAGTGAGAGATGTTATGCTTTTATATAGGCCATTTAAAAAAATCTTAGAATTTATACAGAACAAAATTATATTAATTTTACTCAATATATTTACATTTATTCCTGATAGAATAAGCCATTTAGGGTAGTGATTACTAGATATGACTATGAATTACAATGACTAATATTTAAACATTTTTATCAGGAGTATTTTATACATACATTTATAAGAGTATATATATACTCTTATAAATGTATATATAAACTTATTTATAATCTATATGTAAGTGTATAAATATACATGTATATCTTATAAATGTATATATAAATTTATTTATATATATCTATAAAAAAATATATATAAATTTATATATAAATGTATATATAAATCTCTCTATATATGATAGATTTGTTATCAGGTTAAGAATTTACCAGTGATAAATTCTAGTCTAGTATAAGTTCTGTCATGAGTAGATGTTGACTTTCATCAAGTGCTTTTGTTTCTGCCTCTATTAATATAATCATAAGTCTATTTCCTTTCGGTCTGTTAACATGGTGAATTCCATTAATTGATTTTCTGGAGGTAAACCATTTCACATTAAAATTTAAGGTTAACACACAAAGGCAAAATGTGGTATCTTTCCTTGCCTTTTTTCATTCACTGCTGGTGGATAACTGAGTGTATTCGTGTGTAACCTTCATGAAGTCAGTGTTACCTCCATAGCCAGTACCCACCAGAGTCTGGACCCAGGCCTTCCTTCAGAGAAAGTTTGTTTGAACTTCATATAGGCACATGAGGCCATCATAGCTAAGACCACTTGAGATTACATTTTTTCTTGGGATTTTTGGACCACAGATATAGAGTGAATTCTAGCACCAAACCCATATGGGTTTGTGGTTAAAAATTATAAAGGTGAAGGTGTGCCTGGCTGGCTCAGTCAATGGAGTGTTCAGCTCTTGGTCTCAGGGTTGTGGGTTCGAGCCCCCTTAGGAGCAGAGATTACATAAAAATTTTTCTTAAAAATCTTAAAAAGAATTATAAAGGTGAAGACTGATGAGTATCTTCACATTTCCCTCTCTGGGTAGATTTTTTCAGGCTCACTCACAGAGAATATTCAACCTGCTTCCTCCTCTGGTCTACTTCAAACATTTAAATTCTATGGCTTCTTAACCTAGGCAAAGGTTTCAGGGCAAAAGCCAGCTCCATCAATAAACCACCCCCTAGCATCTCAATTATTCATTGTTTTAAGCTTTAGAATATTTTTTTTTTTACTTTCACTGAAGTTCACCTATTCACTGGGGTTTTCTTACTAGTTGTACTTTTTAACTTCCCACCCCCCTTGATATAGATATTCTGATTAAGTATGTCTAAGAAAACCCACTAGTACTACCTTGTTATTAATGGACATTTATATTTTTACTTCTCTTACATTCTGAAAGATGTAAGGTAGAATCTGAGAACAGAGGGATGTCAAGACCCATGTTTCCTAAATTTGCTGCCTATAAAACTACTTCTATAAGATGTTCTGGTAACACAGGGTTTCATGATCAAATAAAGGTGAAAAATGTTGCACGCCATGCCCCCATTTTGAAGATATACAGTAAGCATTTGCACAGGAAAAGTCCTGAAAAGTCGCTCCATAAATAACACTGTTTTATGTTACTTATCATTTTTATTAAAGGTTATTAACATCTAAAGAAAATACCATTATATAAACCACAACTTCTTTATCCATTCATCAGTTGATGGACATTTAGGCTCTTTCCATAGTTTGGCTATTGTTGAGAGTGCTGCTATAAACATTGGGGTACAAGTGCCCCTATGCATCAGCGCTCCTGTATCTCTTGGGTAAATTCCTAGCAGTGCTATTGCTGGGTCATAGGGTATATCTATTTTTAATTTTTTGAGGGACCTCCACACTGTTTTCCAGAGTGGCTGCACCAGTTTGCATTCCCACCAACAGTGCAAGAGGGTTCTGTTTCTCCAAATCCTCTCCAGCATCTATAGTCTCCTGATTTGTTCATTTTAGCCACTCTGGCATGAGGTGGTATCTTAGTGTGGTTTTGATTTGAAAACCAATTTGACAATAAATTTCATATTAAAAAAAGAAAATACCATTACAAAGAGTAAACATTCTCATCGTACACATGAGGAAACACAATCTCAAAGAGGTTTATTAATGATGATATAGTTAGTGATGGTGTCAGGAGTAGAAATAGGTCATGTTCTTAGTTCATTTCTCTTGCTCCTTACCACACACATCTCAGAGAGTGAGCAGGAGTACTAAAAAATGGGCTACAGATGACATAGGTATTCATATATTTGTAATTAGTAAGAGGACCTGAGAAGTTATGACATATGGAAGTCTTTCCAGAGGGGACTATTGGGATGCCTAGATTGTCAAGGAGGAAGGATGAAAGCATTAAATTTCATAACAGTAGAATAACATCAGGCATTCACCAAAAGACATGGAGAAGACTCAGGGGCTCAGCTCTCCTACTTTTTATTATGACCAATTGACCTATTATTAATTACTTGTTAAGCAGGTGTTTGGAAGAACTGAAAGAATCTCTATCTTAATGGATTCTTCAATGTGGGATTAATTTATGTACATTTAAATTCTGTACAACACAAAACTACATTCTTCCTTTCATTCTTGTAAAACCTCTGCTTATAGGCATTAAGAAATTGATTATCTTAATCTCACAAAGACAGAAAACTTAATGTAAAAGAAAAAAGTAACCTCTTCTATAGTATTATAGAAATCTTTAAAACGCCAGTCTGCCATAACAAATACCTTGACTACTTTACCTTTGTATTATGCAATTTCATAAAAATGCATTTTATTTATTTTTATGTATATTATATAAATATTCTCATTTCATAAAAACTAATCTGTTATTCACTCCTTTTCTGTGTCACAGGACTCTTTTAACAAATGACTTCTTAGATGGAAGTCAATGAAAGCTGTGATGAAGAAGATTATTGCATTTGCAGCTAGCTAATCATTCTCAGCCATGATCCCATGATTCATGGAGGCACCTTGTTACTTACTCTACACACTTTGAAAAACTGTAGAAATAGATGAGAAATCTGCACTTCTATCTATACCCTCCCTTTCCCCTTAAGCTTCTGCTCTTGGGGGTTCTCGGTAGGACAGGTAAGGAGCTCTCTCCCATCCACTACTGTTAGTCTCTGTTAGAATCTGTTCTCTGATCTCATCTGACTCCTGTCTACTATTTTCAGCCAATCACTGAATATCTTTTTTCCCCCTGGAACCAGAGAACCCCAGGACTAAACTCTCTCCCAACCCAGGTCAGTTCTAAACACATAGATAGATCTCAGCCTCAATACTTCAATCCTTCGCATATTCCATGGAACTCATGGCAATTATGCATATCTGACTTGGAAGACTTGAGAATAATCAGAATGAGTATATTACAGGAAAAATAATTAAGTTACATGTTAAATGTATCTGTTTCTATACCAGGGAAGAGAAATATAATGTATATCCTTTCTAAGATTTCCTTAATGAGTACATTCTTATTCCTAGTCTTGCTGACCTGAGTTATATCCCGTTTCTCAGAATAAGCCACTTATTTATTTCTTCAGTATGAGTATAGGATTTTTTTCACCCTATAATTAGTTCTGTCTCCACCCTCCATTCTTCCATCCTCTTATCAAAAAAAAATCAATTATTAAAATAACCTGTAGTCTATTTTCTGGCTAGAACAAAGCTGTGGGGCAGAGGGACTTCAGCAGAACAGTGAGGAATGACCCTAGTCATTTCAGATCTGGGCCTCTTTAAATTCTCCACATTTTTCCCCAAGCTTTTGTCTCATTGTTAAATCTTAGAAAGTAATACAGTCTCAGAGATATAAACATCAACAATGCATGTGGCCTTCTCAGAGACGGAGCCTACATTCATGTTGAAGAGAAGAAATATTTTCCAGATGGCACCATAATATGTCAAGACTTTTCCCAGCTCGCAGTGCATATAACATTTAAGATAATTATGCAAGGAATTTTAATTCCCCAATTCTGGTATATTTCAAACCTGCTGAAAGTCATAATCATCAAGATTAAAAATATTATAATTTGCTATAGTGATTTAAATGTTTTAACAAAATTAAATATTGCAAATACATGTGAAGGCCAAGGTAACAGGTAGTATGTATATTTCTCATGCATGTGTTTATATTTTACTGCATATGGGTGCAAAAAAATGTTCTCCCTTTTCTAATATCCCTGCTCTAGTCTGAGCAGTATTGAGCCCCTCCAAATAACATTTACTTCTGATTTTTCTAGTTACTTACACCAAAAAGTAGGGATAAGAGGAGGGAGTACCTGAATTTTTTGGAAACCAACCCTATTCAGATGCTTTACCTATCTTTTCATACTTGATTATTACATCCATTAGATAAATGGGAAAATTGAGACCCTAAGAAGTAAGTAACTAAGCTATGCCCAGGCCATGTGTTAACAAAGGGCCAATATTTGAAATGCACCTGACATGGCTCCTGAGCTGGAGGGGGGAAGTTTAGAGTCTCTATGCTCTCAAGAGGTTTGCTATTTAAACTATGAAGTGGTTAATGTTAATACTGTTAAATACAGGATAACTCTATGATACAATATGAATATCACTTTAACAAGCACCTTGCCATTACACTTTAAAAGTTTATAATTGAATTTTCCATTTATAAATGTACAGTAAAGTCAGGAGCTATCTCCAAAATGAATTTAGTAATGATGATGAAGTTTTGACACTTTCGGTAAATGTAGATTCTTAAGATCTTTGCCAGAAAAAATAAGAAAAATTCCTTACAAGTAAATACCTATAAGTTATAAATGAACCAAATGAAATATGTATAATCATTCTTTTAGTAGACTTCTTATAATGTTTGATGTGTATATAATGTCAAAATGTAACTATGAAATACTATTATTTTGATGTCTTCTAAGATTTTGAGGCCTCTGACTGGAGCTTGGTCTGTTATCATATACTTATTTTTGCTTGGGAAAGTAGTTTGTAACTTGTTTCTGCTGATATTACCCTTAATGAAATATAATCGTAATGTTTTTGAAGATCTTTTTTTTGAAGATCTTAACTATAAGATTTTAATATCCAAAACATAGAAGGTATTGTAATATTGCCCCTAAAACTTAATGAAGAGCAGCATTACTTGCTTTCTCCATTTTTCCACAGGCAGCTGGAACTTCTTCACAGTTGTGTGACTAATAAAACATGGCATCTACTTTCCAATATAGAAACAAGGAAGTAATCGTACTAAGCATTATTGTGAACTGGGTCACTGCCACACAGCATATTATCTAAAAAAGCTGAGTAGTACTGCAATTAATGAAGAACCTGGAACTATAACTGGACTGAGGTTATTTTAATTTTTTTTTGTCTAACCTATTTTTCATAAGACTAAGTGCAAAGCTTTGCAGAAAAAAAAATTCTAATGGCATCATTATCAGCATACACACAGAATGTAAATCAAGTAATGGATAGTGGAGGAAAAGGATGGGTAAGATAATATTTATGGAGTGCTTACATTTTTATTGACATGTGCTGTACCTTTCATATAGGTTGCCTATTTAACCCCCACAGAAAAAGCTGTGAGTTGATATTATTATTCCCATTTTACTGATGAAAAAACTGAGAATCAGAGTGTTTTAAGTAGTTTTGGTAGATAGTGAGTTATGTGAGTGGGATACAGATGTCATTCTGTTTGACTCTGTGCAATACTTCTTCCCGTTAAACTGCAGCGCCTGTGAATGAGCAAGAAAGGCTTGAAGGATGAATATGTCCTTGAGTTCCCTGAAAAGGAGATTCCAAGATGGAACTTGGTGTGGAAAATGCTTATTAGTGTTTTTAAGATCAACACCTGTGGAAGTGAGATGATGAAGCAGGCGTGGGCACAGAGGTCAAGCTGTGGCACCAGCCCAAGAACAGGCTTGGCCAATCCCACAAAGAGTGATGGAGCTGGGATGGCTCCGTAGTGTCATTCCAAGTTGAGCTGAGAAGGCCCCGCTTCAGATTCCCACATCAGCCACTGACTGTGCACCACAGAAGAAAGAGGCATGAGGTTGAGTGAGGTGGTTCTTAGTGGCAGGGCTGTCCCAGAGGGGGCTGACAGCTGATGGTGCTCAAAGCTGCCAAGGCAGAAAGTCTTTACTTCGTAACAGTGAACTGAAAGGGTATCTGGGGTACATGTAACAGTGTCCACCTCATTTATAAGTTGCTCTTTCCTAAATGCCAAGTGGGATAACAGTTTCCTAACAAAATTGGTTAAGGTTGTAAGTAAGGAATGGCAATTTTTTTTTGGATTTGTGAAATATTCCAACTAAGTGGCCAGTTGACCTATTCTAAGATGAAATTGTGAAACAGTGGACACCCTGAAAGACCAAGAAACAAGGAAAGGTATTTGCTTTCTGTCACAAATATATTCATTAGGTGAAGACACAGTTAGTAATGTATTTTCTGAGGTAAACCAGAAAGCTATCTTTCCAAGAAAAAGGACAGAGGAGCAAGACCATAGGTACATATCAATGCCTAAGGAGTGTAACTAAAGGGGATCCTGCATGGTAACTCAAAGCAACTCCCAGGGAAGGAGTAGATACACAGGTCTGAACAAAGTGCAAATGTGTACTGACTTGCAGTTGAGATTTTGGTCCTTGAATGTAAGATTATTTTCAAAAAGGCAAGTATGATACAGCTATTACATTTAGCAGGCAAAATGCATTCTAGAATGTTTATTTTTTTTTAATCTAGGCTTTTCTGTGAATCCCATCAAGTCCATAAAGAATTTTACTGATAACATAAACATATTCATTTAATTTTCTGCGTTAGTTGACTGCTGTCTGCATATGCATTCATTATTTTGCAAGCTACTTTCAGGGAAATTAGATTATTGCTGCCTAGATGGCTGTGTTTCTTCACATCTCAATATCCTTTCATTCTGTCCTATTTTCCTTGACCTTATATCCCCTTCATTCTGAGAGAGGAGAGGCATGGACATAAAAAAAAGTAGTAAAGGTTGATAATAATATACAAATTTTGCCTGGACAAAAATAGGTGACCGTTTGGAAAGAACACTGAGAAACAGGATAGGAATCATTTTGTCTTATACTTGTTAAGTGCCTATGAAAATCACTTCACCTGGAGATTGGTCACCCAGGATGGGCTCCACACCTTTCATGCAGCAAACCCTCAGGAAATACTAGGTCCACACAACGGGAGAGGACAAATTAATACAGTTTCTGGCATCATAGGAATGTATTCAATGTCCTTTATGGCAATAACACAAAATTATTAAAACTGGGGGGACTAACAGGGTTTTGTCTGTCTGTGGCATTCTCAGTATGATGCTCAAGTTAAGAGATTTACCACCTGTCATAATCTCCAGGATATTACATAGGTAATACCTGTCTTCTTTGCTATTATTTGTTGAGCTCTCTTTCTTGCTATGATGACTAAAGAAATATATATACCTAAAATCTTATAATTGCATCCCATCATAAACTTTAGAACAGCTTAGACACCATATCTTGAGAATAAACTAGAACCCCAAATTTCTAGCTGTTTTGAGTTAGAAACCAGGGGCAGAATGAAAGCTGGTTGGAAGCAGAGTACCTCTATTATTGGAAGCAAAGCTTAGTATTTTAGAGTCTCTCTTGCTTCTCATTGGCATTCTTTTTCTTGATGTTGGTGACTTGGAAATCTCGAAGTCTCAGTTAAAGTTGAAAAACCACAGACAATACACAGGAAGAAATGAAGAAGATAAAAAAATGGGAAGAAAACATTCTATACTCTTGAGACAAATACTGACCCTAGAAGGAAACAGAAACTGGCCATTGATTTGGGGATTGGGAGGAAAAAAGTGGTAAAGCTACTACTATAGTTAGGAAGAGAATTCCTTTTGTAATAGAAGAAGGGTGAGAAGATGGAATAGAAGGAAACCACAGAAGTGAAGAATACCCTGGAATGTATGTGCTATCATCACAACAACAGATAGCCTTATAGTTGGAATGTTAATGGAAAATTCATTACACTGAATACTGTTTGCTATGCTCTTCCTGAATGAATGCATTCATTTGCTCATTCAACAACTCTACGAGAACTGAGAACGTATAGGGCAGTAACTCTGCCCTGAGTTCCCAGAACTCTGCTCTGTTCTGGGAATGCATTTGTGAATGAAAACCTTTCTTGCTTTCTTAGTGCCTGGAACCCAGTGCCTAGGTGAAGGTTGTCATTCCTATGAAAATAATTGGGCCAGTTAATCACGTTTCCCCTTGTATTGTGCCTGCATTTCAATCTCAACTCTGTAACTTACTACCTATGTGACCTTGACAATTAATATACTTACTCCCTCTGAGTGCTGGCTTTCCCATCCAATAAAAGGGTGTAAATAACAGGACCTATACCATGGATTTGAGTATTAGGCAGGATAATCCATAAATTTGAGCATCTTTTTATGGATTTATTAGCCATTAACATTTTATTTTTTGTGGTATGCCTATTCTTTTCTCTTGTCAAATTTTTATTTGCCCAATCAATCCAGTCTGAGTTCCAAGTTGCAGTATTTTGTTATGCTGCTTGCATGCTTACCTTTCTCCTTTTCTAGGTGTGGCCTGACTGAGGGGAGGAGAGAATGAAGGTAACAGACAAACTGTAATAATATGTTATGTGGATTCCATCTTCTCTGGTGAGGTATATATTTACTTCTATACTTATATCTGTATCTATACATCCATATCTACATACATCTTCATCTAGATCTATTTCTATCTATACATACATATACACACATATATGCATACATATAATTATTATTGTTATTTTTAATGAGAAGAAAGGAAAATAATTGTGGGTTTCATAGTAGGATGAATAAAAGACTTCTTCAGCTAGTCAGAAAAAGAGGAAAAGCCTGGAAGTAGGATCAACTAACAAACCCAAACACAACATTTGAAGTCATATGTCTTGTTACCCTATTATATACAATATCATTTATACAGATATTTATTTAGTGAATGTGAAATGTAACAAGTAATTTTGAAGTCTTGTCAATTTCTTGAAAATAGGAAATTAATGCAATGTAAAATGCATGTGCGCTCTACAGTTTTGTTTTCAATTGTTCAATGGAAGCAATTACAGAATGCACTTTATTTTAATTTAATGACTTTCTTACATACAGTGTAAAAAGAAAACATTATAAAGTAATATTAAATTTTGTCATTCATTGTCCTTGCTGTTTACATTTTGTCATCCTGCCCGGCTTGAATACTGATGTGAAGGAGTTTGTTTCTCCTCCTTGGTCTAATGCATTGATACTAAGAGATTTAGGATATTATGTACTTAAAATAACAATCAAACATTTGTTACTTTGCATATACACCACACGAAACCAAGTTTTGTTAATTCTCTATTAACTTATTTCAAAGTAAGTACACAAAAATAATATGTAATATTTATAAAAATATGTAATTTTTGGTGGCAACTCCACCTTAGTTGCAGAATTAAAGCTTAAGTCCTTGCTAAATATCATATATATTTATGATATTTATTTAAATCTAGTCTTCTACCACAGAAAAAGACCTTTGTTATATTTAGGACAAGTTTTAAAGGCTCAGTAACATTTTGAATTTTCAGAACACAAAAACTAGTAATCTAAACCACAATTTTATTATTTCATCAAATCAGGTAAATAAAGAACATATTGCTATGACTGCTATGACTAATTTACCCAACTCAGTGTTTAGACTTGGTAATTGAGTTCTTCTCAATAAATGTAGGAGTGCCTATAATATATTTATAGTGATTGAAACATTTAGAATGATGCATGCTTAGTTTATGAATATTCTACAATACGTAATAAACTTTTATTTATTTTTTTTTAGCACTTCTAATCTGGAGGCCCAAGTTTTAGTCATTTCAGTATATTCCTTTAAAATATACACCTGGAACTCAGTAAATACGAGCACAGTTTAATCTCCCCTTTGGAGAAGCGTTTCATTCTTCTGATGCAACAAAGAAGCCTTAAAAATATAATGTCATCCCTCAGCATATAAGCATCTGGAAGGTGACTGAGTTTGTAAAAACTGCAGTAGATTTTTATTGTCTAGACTTACTACGAATTTATCAATCTAACATGCACTTATTGTTACTTAAATGAATCAATTGTGAAACTAAATTTTAAAAGTACCCTTAATTTTAGAGAGAAACCACACTCAATGAGCTGTAGATGACCATTAAAAAGGGCATTTTTCCAAATGCTGTTTTGACAATGTGCTCATATTCCTTGACATCTCTTCAAGGTAACTTGTTTGCCTAAAGTTACTTTTAAAAAATAGATTTTTTTCAAGTAATAAGCAGATATAGAGCATTCAGTGAATATACAAATACCCCCTTTAAGATTTCACATCACTTGTATGCTACCAGGATCTTAATTTTTATATTTATCTATGTCCGTACTGAATTATAATAACCATTTCACTTTATTCCTGGGGTGCCTTATTTAGTGTGCATTTTATTAAAAGTATCATTGCTGTTGCTGTATCAATTGCAAAAATTAAAGCTAAAGGGCTTTTTACATATAAATTGTAAAATTGCATTTTGAGAAAACTTAGAGTGAAGTATCCATTCTAATAATTTGATATTTCTTAAAATCACAAATTGAGGTAACGTATTTTTTATCTTGTCACTAACTTCCAGGTGGCTCTTTTTATATCCCATTATATTATTACATGAATCCTATTTCTGATTAAATTTGATTGCTTAAAATATTAAGTGTTTTGGTATCAGAGTTTAAAACATTTGATACTTACATAGGTAAGAATTACATAGAGCACTCAATTTCCTCAATTAAATTGTGCAAAACCAGTTCATTTAATGTGACAACTGTACCTGGTAAGTTGGATCATATTTCTTTGTGTTAGATATCAGAACGGTGGGCGGGGGGTGAGTGGAGGATGTAGACCAGAACTTACAAATGGTACCAGTTACTGCAGATGCAATAAAGCTTTTTAAAAGGTACTGCAATGCTAAAACATGTTTTCTGTGTCATCTTAGCCTAGAAAAATTTGTTTTTACACTGACCACCTGCTATATCATGTTAGAGAAATTTTTGGACTCAAAATGATATTGATAGGCCATCAAATTCCTCCCTATCTTATGTGTATAAACACACATGTTCCTGTTGGAAAGAAATCCACTGAACATATATAATAACCATCTATTTCACGCCATTGAATTTCTTCTGTGAATTTTCTTCACTCCTGCCCTAATTCCTGTGTTCGCCCCTCGCGTGCATACCCATTTCACTCAATTCAACAATTCAAAATTTGATTCAGAGGTATCTCTGCTGTAGGAATGTTCCCAAACCTTTGGACTGAATCGGGTCCCTTGTCACTTCTCCCATAGAAACCTGTGTCATTTTATCAGAATATTAATATTCTGTATTGAAACTGACTAGTAGTTTGTCTCTTCTCCCACTTGACCCTAAACATCTTGAAGGCAGAAGCTCTGTCTTTCTCATTAACACCTAATAATCCTGAACTATTTTAAGGGATCTGTAAATAGCTATTGAGTGAAGGAATGTTACTGGTGTATGTGAAGTTAGACTGAGGTTCAATCCATCTGAACCAATTTCAAGCACTTCTGACTTTGACTCTGGGAGGGTCTGATGTATAAAAAACACTTCAATTGATTCAAAAAAGGGGATATTTTAGAATATTTGGCATTATAATACATACTTAAATTAATCATCTGGGAACAATCAGATCATATATATATAGTCTTGGACATTGGTAGATTAACATAAAGAATTTTACTTTCTGTGATTTTGGCCCAAGTCCATAGGGATTTTTTTTGAAAGAAGTTCATAAGTACAGTTTTATCACTTACATTTATTTTTTTCTGATTAGGCAAGCTTAATGATATATTTTAAGAGCTGCCCAATTAATTTTAGTTTGTTCATTTTTATATTCTGGATGACAAATCAATATAAAAATAGGCTTACAGAATAAATTATTAAGTTAATATGGTAATGGTCATAAAGCAATTAGATATAGTTCTAATAAAGCACCATAGCCATATACATTTTTATTGCCTGTTATCTCATTATTTAAAATCATGGTTTATGAAGTGAAATACTTTTTTTAACTATTCTTTAATTAGATTATATTTAATCTTATGCATAACAATGTCTCCTGTTAAAGAAAAAGATACTATAGAAAGCAAATCTGAAAATGCCACTTACGTGGTCCTCAAATTCAATTCAAGTTTGTTTTAAAATAATTTAGTTTAGCAAATTTTCATTGAGAACTTAATATTGTTCTGGCTCTCAGTCCAGGCTGACCACACATAAACAATTTCTAGACTTTCTTCCTATCACTGGGAGATGTCTACAATATCTTGACAATAATTTTATTTCTATAGTTAAAAGAAAATATGTTTACTTACAGATATACCACTTAGTATTTGTAATGAGACAATATGGAATGGTTGTAAGCTTTATAGAATGTGAGATTATCTCACAGGTTGCTGCAGATTGGTGATGGAAATTGATCAAATGAATGAGTTCTTCCAGAAATGGGTCTTTCACTCATACTCTATACACAAATTCACTCATACTCTATAAATCTTCCAGATATGTTCCTTTTTTATTCATACTTCATACTGCAGTTTAAATACCCTAAGTTTTTTCCTCAGTCACTAAACCTTGATGAAAGTTTGCTACGTATAATGTAATGAGATATTTAACAAATTTGAACTACATTAAGTTTAAAAAATCTAAGATTAAATGAGCCTACCCCTGGAAGTGTATGAGAAGCTCATTATGTCCCCCAGGAGGATGTAAAGAAATGAATCCATATGAACCTAAATTACCTAAATTGTGTGAATTTTTATTAATTTAAAAGACTGTGTTCAACCTTTCTTTGAAGTTCTTAACATTGTAATAAAAATGATATATGGATCTATGAGGAGAAGAAATAAAATTATCATGATTTTTCTATTAAAAATTTTTTTATATAAGAAACTCAAAAAAATCAACCACAAATCAATTAAAATTTTTGGAACACCATCCTATTGTACCAACACAAAATAATTAAAGGATCCCCATAGCTGTTCTATGGAAACAATAGTTTTCCCACAATGAAAACTAACACTTTAGAAATGATAATGGGGAAAATGTTGCCCTATGCACAATACAATCTAGATTATCAAATCTGGAGATAGCTGAGGATTGATATTAAGTCATCTCCAAAATTTTACTTTATACATATAACTGAGCCATCCAGGAACCCCTAAAGATGTATTTCTAATTATGTATTATGTATTTAAGTTTTATTTTTTGTATACACAATATTTTTTATGGAAAAACTAAGTAATTTAATGGTATTTTAAATTATATTTATGTCTAATTCAATTCCATTCAAAGATTAACATGTTTATATGCTTGATATAATATAAGATTAATATATGTAAGATTATATATATAATATTATATTATATATATAAGATTAATATATAAAATATAACATAATAAGATTAAAATGTTTATATGCTTGACAAGATTGTATCAAAATTGTGTTGGACAGTAAACAAGCAAAAAGAGACATAGCACTTTTGAAAATCAAGAATAATTCCAATAATATAAACTAAAGAAGGATCAAAAAAAAGTTCGATATTAGCACAGTAATATTTCGACAGAAGTGAATAGCACTACAGGGGGAGCGAAGGAGAGACATTTAGACAGTTAGTATCACTTGACATGTGGGCAGTGGTTTATTATGGGATAATGAGGCACCATCATTCCTCTAGCAGAAAAAATTAGTGTAAGTCATGTTAATATTTGGTATAGCCTCTTTGTGAAATAAAATAACTCTAATACATATAGTACAATGTGCTTGCAACTATTTTTAAACTATGAATAGAAACTAATTGGTTTAATGAAATTGGTATTTTCTATAACCATACAGCTGCAAAATAGGGTCCATATACATAAATGTACCCTAAATTAAAGACGTGTTTCTTTTTGTTGTTATTTATTTATTTATTGTGGGGGGGAGAGAGAGAGAGAAAGAGAGAGAGAGAGAGAGAGAGAAACTCCAAGCTGGCTCCGAGTTGTCAGCACTTAGCCCAACATGGGGCTTGATCTCAAGAACCCCGAGATTATGACCTGAGCTGAAATCAAGAGTCAGACGTTTAACCTACTGAGCCACCCAAGAGTCCTTAAAGATGTATTTCTAATCGTATATGGCTCCTCCAGTAATATATAACACACGGACAAAAAAAAAAAAAAAAAAAAAAAAAAAAAAGAAAGACCACCACTTTTTGTTATATGTTTGAGTGTCATAGACAACATTTTTTGTTATATATTTCAGGTTTATAGGTTTTCATAAAAGTGGTACTTTGCCGGGGCATGTGGGTGGCTCAGTTAAGCGTCTGACTTGGGCTCCGGTTATGATCTCACTGCTCCTGAGTTTGAGCCCCATTGGGCTCTGCCCTCTCTCTGTCTCTCTCTCTGTCTCTCTCTCTCTCTCTCTCTCTCTCTCAAAAATAAATAAACATTAAAAAACAATAAAAGTGGTGCTTTGCATACTGTTACCAATAGAATGTGTTAAAGTTTGCTTTCTTTTTACTAGACCCAAAATTCTGGTTCCTTTATGGAGCTCTACAATGATCATTTTGATCAAAAATACTATACCAATTGCCCAAACTAACTTTAGCTTCACTTACTTGTTTTTTTAAAAAAACTTTAAACATATTAAGAAGGGAAACAGGAAATTTTTAGCAGCTTTCCATTTGTATGTTTAACTTGTTTCATTTACATTCAAAATCCTTTTAAATTAAATGATCAATTGTTAAATGATGAGTCGATATTTATGTCTAGGTAATAACTATCATACATATCAACTAAAATGAATGTCATCTGCTTAATCAGGCAAAGGCTATGTTTAGTTTTTTCTATTTTTAAAGTTGTTTTACCAATTAATTCAATGATTTGAATTCTTTTCCTTCCCTTCTATAAATCGGATACCAAGACATAGATAGCAGAACTACAGCCTTTGGGAAAATTAATTAGTATCAGTGTACCTGATGGTAAGCAAAGGGTCACATTTCCAACTTTCTTTGGTTTCCTCCTAGCATGGTAAATAAATAGCAGCAACAACAAAAACAATTCTTTACTAGAATTTAACAATTGAAAAAAAATAAAGCATTTATTTTGTAGCCTTCTTCTGGGTTTCTTGCCTTGGACTCTTTGAAATACAAATTACACCCTTTGAGTTCCTGGGTGCTCTTCTCCTCCAGGCTTCCTGATCCATAAGAAGTAAGAAGCCTCTGCCACAGCCTCGCAGGTCTTACCACTGGGACTATTGCTCTGATGTTACTCTGAAGAATTAGGTTCATTTGTGTGGCTTTCCTTGTTTTCCTTGGGTTAGTCATGTTACAGGCTTTCTAAGATCGGTACCTTAATGTAGTCTTTTTTAGTGTGCCCCACAAAACCACCATTTCTCGTGGTGCTCATGCTAGTGAATTCAATACAGCTTTTCTTGTTTGATGTCTCTGTGAATCCCTGGATTTCTGTGATTCTGATGGCATAGATCTTAGTTGTAAAGGAGGCTGGAAAACAATGCATTCAACACCCTCTCTGAAGCAGTGGAGAGGTCTGCAATAAATCCACAGAACTTACTGCTCCAGCTTTGAGCTTGAAAAAGACCAATTTACTTTCCTTTCTGTAGGGTCTAATTCATTAGACTCCTGCTATAAAACTTTTTATTGGAGAAGTTGAATCATAAAGTCAACCAGAAAGAAAAGATTTGGCGATAAGTGGTGTAAGTGTCATAATGTGAAGAATAAAATGCTACAGACAAAATAAAAGTATTTATTTACTGCTTTTAGAAGTGAAACAGCTTGAAAAAGATAATACTGCATTCCTAGTGATGATAAATTTAAGTTTTGCAAACTTCACAATGGTATGGCACAGTCAAATGCTTACTGTATTGAAGACATGATTACTCTATGTGTATTACTGTAATGCATGTAAACAGACACGCACAACATACACACACAAATACATAATATATATATATATACATTTGTATATGGTTGTGTGTATATATGTGTATATATTTTCTACACATATATACATACTATATAAATATTATATAAAATTTGTATGCTCTTCATTGGCAAACATGCCATAATGTATTTATTTATGTGTGTTCTCTTGGCTAGGGTAGATGACTTGATTTGGAAATGAGAACAATTGTTCCCCTTTTACAGAAATTGGGAATAGATAGAAGTCTCCTGCTCACATGCTTCTTTATTAATCTATAGATAAGATTAAGACCTGTTTAGCTGCATTATTCAAACCATAAAAGACTCTTAAAAACTAAGAATAAACTGAGGGTTTATGGGGGGGGAGGGTGGGGAAAGTGGGTGATGGGCATTGAGGAGGGCATCTGTTGGGATGAGCACTGGGTGTTGTATGGAAACCGATTTGACAATAAGTTTCATATTAAAAAAACAAAACAAAACAATAAAATAATAAAATAAATAAAATAACAAATTAAATAAGTAAATAAATACAAAACTTCCTAGACAGATAGGCAACCAATTAACCAAATGTTAACTGTCATTCCTCATCAAATGTTATATCCTCCCTCTCTTTTCTTTTACTATTAAATATTATCCTCTTCAGAATTAGAAAGGAACATAAGGCTAGAATTTCAGATTTAATTTATGACTTCCCTTTAAAATTCTAATTCAGTCTATTCTTGAACTTTTAAAAATATGTGCAAGTTACATATTACATCTTCCAGGCAGCTCATTCCACATGCCCTATTTATTAGAAACATACTTTTTCTATTAAAAATAAATTTACCTTTTTATAACTTTTTTTTTGTAATAAGTTCATGAAACCTATTTGTACTCTAGCTAACTCCTCATTTTCCTTGTTCACACCCAAACTTCCATCAAAACATTCTATTTCTCCATGTGCTCTTGATGTTATGGGCTTATGTTTCTTTATCATCTTTTTTTTTCTTTTCATATTTTTACTAATATTTACTGAGGGCTTAATACAAAGTCTCAGGAACTTCAGGTATAGGGAATACCACAGGGAACAAAAGAGAATGCTTTTCTCATGGAGCTTATAATATTGTCTATAATTTCCCTACAATATAGGGAAAGCAAACAAATGAACAGACAAATCATTCAGGTATCAGTTGGTGATAAATGGCAGGGAAGAATCAAGAAAGGAAAGTAGACGGGAAAATGATGGTGTGGGGGTCTGGAAAGACTTACCTGATAAGGTGATACTTAAGCAAAGAGTTGAAGGAAAGGGAGTGTGAGGAATGCAGATGTTCAGGGAACAGAGAGTGTGAAGGCTCTTCTGTAGTCTGGCATGTTCACAGGACAGTTAGGAAGCTTATGTGGCCTGAAGAGGGAGAAGTGATAGTAAAGTTGGTCGAAGAATTGCTCTGACTGGTATGGAAAATAGCTGTAGGAGCTCAAATCCATAGTAGGAAATGCTATTAGTCCCTCTGTAAAAGATAATGGGGGCTCAAATTAGGGCACTAGGGTTGGATGTGATAAAACGTTCTCAGAACCGGAATAGTTTTGAAGATAAAACTGACAAGAGGTATTGATACATGAAGGTTGTGAGAACAAAGAAGGGAGTCATAGTTGACTACAGTTTTTAGACTGAACAAATGAAATTTCCCTTTCTGTAAATGGGTAGTCTATTTTTCTTAGAATGGGAAAACAGTCCACTTGGCTATCATATCTTCACACATCACCCTCTCATAGTACGAAGTTCACTTGAGAATTTCCATGTCTCGGGTATGATCTGTTTAGCATAAAATAAATCAAAACCGTCAACTTTCATAATCTAGATTTACTATTTTTTCACTCACATGTTCTAAATACAACATTTTTAAAAGTTTTACTTATTTATTTTGAGAGAGAGCATGCATGAGTCGGGGAGGGGCAGAAAAAATGAAAGACAGAATCCCAATCAGGCTCTGTGTTGTCAGCACAGAGCCTGATGCAGGGTTCAATCTCATGAACCCCAAAATTATGACCTGAGCTGAAACCAACAGTCAGATGCTTAACCAAGTGAGTCACTCGGGCATCCCTAAATATACTATTTTTATTTTTTTTTTTTAATTTTTTTTTTTCAACGTTTATTTATTTTTGGGACAGAGAGAGACAGGGCATGAACGGGGGAGGGGCAGAGAGAGAGGGAGACACAGCATCGGAAACAGGCTCCAGGCTCTGAGCCATCAGCCCAGAGCCTGACGCGGGGCTCGAACTCACGGACCGCGAGATCGTGACCTGGCTGAAGTCGGACGCTCAACCGACTGCGCCACCCAGGCGCCCCTATTTTTAATGGGCACAAATATTACATCACCATTTGTAGATGTTCACTATGTTTCATATTGAGTTTACCATTAAATTAAGTCCTGGTGTCCCTTTCATCCGCAATCTGTGTGGCGGGTGCTAGATCATTGTTTACCAAATATGTCTCCAATTTTTCTTTGCAAACCAGTCAACTACAGTTCCCAGCCTATCTGGTAGTGAAGACTGATCATATGACTGAGTTCTGGCCAATGGAATATAGACAGATACGATGAATATACCTTCTAAGCTTGGCTTTCAAAAAATCTCTCACTTAGAAAGTGTCCACTCTTGGGTGCCTGGGTGACTCAGTTGGTTAAGCATTTGGTTTTGGCTCAATCATGATCTCGTAGTTCTTGGGTTCAAGCCCCTCACTGACAATGCGGAGCCTGCTTGGTATTTTCTCTTCCTTTGTCTCTGGTCCTCCCCCACTCATTCTCTAAATAAATAAATAAATAAATAAATAAATAAATAAATACACAAACTAACTTTTTAAAAAAGTCCCCACTTTGTCTTACCCTTGCTGTGTTCTGAAAATTGACAGAAATTAATTTTTGGTTTTACAGTCAAGAAGACAGATTTTCTGTGTGAAACACAACACTCCCCCCCACCCCCTGCCACTATTTAAAGTGTTTATGAGCAAAAAATGAATTTTTATTTTATGATACCACTAAGAATTGGGTGTTAACCTATTACAGTAGCTAGTAGCACCTTAATTAACTTTAATATTGGTAATTCAAGAAATGAAGTTATTATAAAGATAAACAAATTTGTGACGTTGTCCAGCAGTGTGGGTAGATGTTAAGGAGAAAACAGTTATAAGATATTGGATAAGAGTGGCAAAATATTTGGTAGAACTGTCATGCATGATAACTGGAAAAACAGATCAGATGCTTCCAAGACTATATTGTTACCTGGAGAAATTTTGAAATAGAATGCTTTTCATTTGTAATAGAAAATATTAGAAAGAAGAGATGAACTCAGTCAAGAATTAGCTGGTTTGTAGGCAAACATAAAATGAAATGGACTGCGGATATTTGAATCCTCAAAAGTTTGAAAAATCCAAATTCTCCTAAACCTGAGACTATGAGGAAGATTGAAAGATTTGTAACTGAAGATTTCCAGTTACAAAGACCCCTTGCAGTCAGTCCCTTGATAAAAGTGAGACTGAATATTACCTTTCCACTTAAGCCTAATGGCTCTTTGAGAGCTGCCATAACTGAGGGAGGAAGGGAGGGATGGAGGAAGGGTGAGAGAGAGAGAGAGAGGGAGACTAAGATAGGAGTAGAGAGAATGAGAGATAATTGGGGCAAGAAAATGAGGGAATAAAGCAGATTTGAGTACTAGTTCTAGGAAAGAATTTTGGTGACAATCACTGGCAACATGGAACTGAATTGAAAGAAAATAACTAGGTTAGATACCTACTAAGTTTTGAGGGAAGTATATTGGCAAAGAAATCATGAGTCCAAATTTTTTTGAGAAAAAAAAAAAAAAAGGGATGGGAGACATCAGGGTGGAAAAAAAAAATGATTTAGACCGATCCTTTGAGTGGGAAACATTAGGCTTTAATCAAGAAAAAAAATTCCCACTTCCAGGCATCCCTGTCTTCCAAGCAGAAATGCAAAATGATTGCCATATATTGACAGCCATATGTCTCCTATTCTTCCCATTTTCAAATGGGATTGTTTATTGTGGTTTGTACGCCCAGGGCCCATCATTGTATTTCTGTCTGTGATGAAAGAAGATGACTTATACACACAGATTGTCAGACCATGAGAGCCATGTCTGGACCTGTTGAAGAGGCTGACAGAAAGCTCAGAGATTCTCCACATTGAGCTGAATGAAGTGACCAGATAGGACTTTGTGTTTACCCTCACTTGAGGACGGGTGAATGTCTTCCAATGTGTAAGAGTAAGAATGTGATGGATATTTGGTGACTGGAAGGGTGGACTACAACAGAGAATGTCTATTCTATTTAAAAAACCTATTTCCCTCTCCTCTTGGGGTATACCTCAACATTTCCCAAACTCCCTTCAGTAAAATTTGGGATTGTGACTAAATTGTGGGCACTTCGATATGTACTAGAATGTTATATATTATTCTGAATCTCTAATTCTAAATGATTTTGAATTTCATTTCCTTTGTTTTGCAGCCTAGATGTCCAAAGTCTATAGCGACAAGGGAAGTCATATTTGTGTTTAAAGATGTCAAACTTAGAACAGACTAGATTTCTGAAAGACAACATGGAACAAAATTTCCTCCCCTACCCATTCTACCCATTCTCCCTCCCCACTGATTGGGTTTTATGTAAGTGCAAAATAAAGTTATACTGTATTGGTTTATTAAGCTTCCACAATTTCACTATTATAGCACATTAGTTTGAGAAATCTTAACTAAAACCACATGTCTTGACGAGTTGGGTTCTTGGTTCCTAAGACTAGGATTCATGCTGAATCAAGATCACAACACTGCTTGCTGAGATTTATATCTCTTCCAATTTTATCCCATATCTGGTTATCTTAACGATAAACTTCAGAATCTAGATGGCTGGGAATAGGAAAATAGTTGGCTGTGCATCCTAGGGAACTTAAAAGTATGTGCCCCATCTAAAACAAAACAAAACAAAACAAAACAAAACAAAACAAAACAAATAAAATAAAATAAAACCTATTTGCTGGTATCTTCAAAGACTGTGAAATTGGGATCTTTGATTTATAACTTCATCTGAATATTTTTATGCAAATTTTCTTGGACAAAACTGAGGAGTGAGCCACTAAAATTTTCTTTTTAGGCAGACATTTATTCATTAAAAATATTCTTTGACTATGCTTCTCCAACTATTTGCTGATTTATTAAACTTCATTAGTTTAAAGTTCATACTGCTCTTGGTTGTTCACCTAAATAGAAAAAGAAACATTGTACCTTAACCGCTGAGATCTAGACAGTTTACTTAAATCCATGTATTTGGGACTTCAAAAGTTGAAATATCTGAGTTCTTCCAAACTTCAAAAAATGTTATCTGAAGACCATTTGTATTTGGATCACATGAGGAATTTGGATATTCTATCTCCTTTTAATTTATGTACTGACAATGAGTTTTCTGTAGAATACTTTTGCCAAATTTAGTTGCAAACACTGAATTCAGAATCTTGCCCATTGGTAAATTATTAAGTTCAATGGTTTATGTTTCACAGAATACACTTTTTTTAACCCCATTAAAGATATAGGTTGAAAAATATTGGTTGATATTTTCCACTCTCCAGTCTTCTGGCACATATCTTTTTTTCATTATTATTGTTCCTCAATAAGAACGCCTAAATATTATTTTTTTATACATATGATGATCTACTTTGCACATTCTTTCAGTGTTCTGACTAAATCTATCCCTCCCTGGAGACTTGAGTTTAATGAGAAAATTTCAGGTTTCTATTATAATTTCTTTATTCATCAATCTTAGATGTTAGTTTCACTTGTCAGCACTCTATCTTTAGGTTCCTATCCTCAATTCTTAATACAGGAAGAAATGAGCCTCATAAGAATTCTATAATTTGGTCAAGCACATGAAATTGACAGAACTAGATTGGTAAAACGTGGAGATATTGCAATTGATATTATTGCCTTGTTACTATCTACCTCTTGTGTTTGTAGACTCTTGTTTCTAAATATGCTTACTTTTACATGCCATTAATTTTATATGAAGCCAGATTTTTGGGAACATATTTTTTTAAGGAAAAGGGTGGAATTTAATCATTATTTACAGGACACTGCAAGATATGAGATTCCACATAGAAATAAGAAACCCACTGAGAGGAGAAGCTTCATACAGTTTGTACAGTTTGGAACTCTTCAAGTATAGTTTCCCTTGTAGAAAGTGCTACAATAACAAAACACATTTAAAAAGAGTTCTTCATAGAGAAACAGAAAGACAAACTTATACCAAACATAGTACACAGCAAACAACTTTATTCCTCAGCTATACAATCTAAAAGTTAAAGGTCCCGGGAGTACCATCCCAAACTTGGAATGTAATAGCCTTTAGAGGTAGTTTCTGGCACATTTTGATCTTCTTCTTCCTCTACAGAGGAATACTTCTCAATCAAGTTTAATGAAGCTTTGCACACAGACACATTCATGGTTTTGTAGAGCTTCAATTTTGTCAAACCTCCACTTTCTTCAATCATTATACTGAATTTTTCAGTTTCACCTAGTTTCTCAGCAGCCTGAAAGATGTTTGAAATGACATCCAGAATAACCAGAATAGTATTGGTATTTTTTGCAGTTAAGAGGTTCATCAATGGTTCTATTATGCCATAATGAACAAGGTACACAATCTGTTCAACTGTTCCACCACATGTATACTTGTTCACAGCCCATATAGCTTCCTTTTGTGTCTTGAAGTCTGCCTTAGAGAGAACACCAATGAGGAATGGAACTAATCTATGATTCACAACTTGCTGTATCTGGTCCTGGTGACCAGCTGTGATGTTTGACGTTGTCCATGTAGCTTCCTTCTGAATGTTAGTTTTGGGGTTTGTTAGCGGGCTGGGAAAGACCTCAAGTGCTCCTGCATCTACTACAACCTGAGTCTGTCCACCTGGGAGAACATATTTTTTTTAATGTATTGTGCATTTAGAAAAAGATACGTACAAAGTAACTAATAACAGTAAACACTCTTATAGTGGTTGATCTGCTCCAACTACTGTTCTAGTGCTTTTATGTATTTTAACTCATATAATCCTCATAATAACCTCAAAGTGTAGGCATTATTATTATTTGCATTGTGAAGATGAGGAAATTATAGCACAGTGAGTGTAAGTAATGTGCCCAAGGAACCTCACACAATGAGTAAGCGGTATTGTCACATTTTGAGCCGTGACTCTGGTCCAGACATCCCTGCATCACAGTATGCATGGTACTTCTTCAGGTTGAAATAGTTTAAAATAGTTTGATAGATATTGTTATGGAAATCACAATGGGTTCATATGATTCATTCATTTCAGAGAATAGCACACAAACTGTTCAATGCTTGCTTTATCATTTACATTGGTTGAAGGTGGCTGGGGGAGGAGGTGGTTGGCGTCTATGTGTATTGTATGTGTGTTACCTGTGATAAAGGCATAACTTCTTGTTAACTTAAGTCTATTCTCATATTTCTTTTCAGCTTTGCCATTTTCCTAAAATGGGATCTAAGTATCTTCAGGATCTTGTCTGTGGATAACATTATTTACTCTTTAGTACATAACTAACTATAGGTTTACATATGCTTGATTTTATCAAGTGGTTAAAAGCTTTTGGATGACTGTAGTTTGCAGGCAACATCCTGGGAACATGCAAGAGAGAATTACAGTTGACCTGGGCCTTGATTTAAACCTGGGATACTTGGGTGGCTCAGATGGTTAAGCATCCAACTTCGGCTCAGGTCATGATCTCTCATTTCATGAGTTCTAGCCCCACGTTCTGCTGTCAGTGTAGAGCCCGCTTCAGATTCTCTGTCCCTCTCTTTCTCTGCTCCTCCCCAGCTCACTCTTTCTTCCTTAAAAATAAATAAACATTAAAAAAAAACTAAAACAAAACAAGACAAAACCGAAAACAATTGACTTGCACATGTGAGAGTTTAGTATATAGACTTTGGTACCTGAAGGTACAGAGAGAAAAACATGTCTACGTTTTCACCCTGTAGAGTGTAGGCAGTTTATTTTATTTTATTTATTTATTTTTAATTTTTTAATGTTTATTTATTTTTGAGAGAGAGAGCGTGAGCAAGGAAGGGGCAAAGAGAGAGGGAGACACAGAATCCGAAGCAGGTTCCAGGCTCTGATCTGTCAGCACAGAGCCTGATGTGGGGATCAAACTCACGAACCGCAAGATCATGACCTGAGCTGAAGGCGGATGCTCAACTGACTGAGCCACCCAGGTGCCCCGAAAGTTTATTTTAGATATGGTAGACAAACCAAAGTCTGTTGGTTTTGAACCTCAAAGGGTAAGTGGGTTACAATAAACCCACCACTCCCAAAACTTTCTACCATGTACTACTCTTTGACTTTTGACACATCTTCATCAGGAAACAAAATAAAGGAAAAAATATTTGATGTACAATTTCCTCTCCTGACATACTCTCACTTGTATGTCAGTGTGGGTTGTTCCCTGCACCACACTGCCACCTGTTACTCCAGGTCAAAAGCAGTTAAAACTTCTTCCTGCTTTTTTGAAAACACTGTTGACAGGTATACAACCCATAGCAATTTTTCTCTTTTACACCAACTCATGTGATCTAGAAATAGTAGTTGGTGGTCACAAGAATGCAGTCATGGTTCTCTTGCATCCTCACAAATTGGTTCCTAGTTTCTCTTTTCTGCTGTATATTCTTACCTTGAGTGTCTTATTTCTGGCCTACCATTTAGATTTCTGAAAAGACTTATAAGATTTACAGTAATCAAAATGGAGTCCTAAATAATTAAGAATATCCTGGAAATAAGTGTGCTTATTAAATGGAGATGTTTTCGTACTAGTTGAATTAAGAAAGAAAGTGCCCATGTTTTGGACATGACAATTACACCCACCGTTTCTTGGACATTGTTTCCACAAACATTTTATGTGTCTCATCAAACAATGACATTGTTCTTTTTGTCAGGACGAGAAAAAAACCTTTACAACTCAAGGGTTTCACTAATCAATATCAAGTCAATGCTCTCCTATCCTCTTCAATATGGTGAATTATTTTCAGTTCTAAGCCTTGCACTTCACCTCCTAAAGTGCATTGTAGACAGGCAGCTCTTAGCTTTGTCCTGATTATAAACAAACATTTTTAGGGGGCAATACTGTGAGATATTTAGACCAATATGAAAGAACAGCAGTTAATGTGGCTTAATTCCTACTATGTCTAGGAATGCTTAATTTGGTCTGTTTGGTGCTCTTATTTATAAGATTAGATGACTTAGATGTACAACCATACAGACTCTTAGAGAACAGTCAATACTTTTAAGCCCAAACAGTCTTGAAAATGTGTATCTTGGTGCTATGATTGAGAGCATAACTTTATATTTACATTTTATGCTTACAAATTGAAGTCTTTTCCTGCCCTTGTAAAGATATAAGATAATACATATATTCATCTAACAATTACTTATTTTGTGCCAGATACTGTATTATGCATGAAAGTAACAAAAATGAAAAGATATTTCCCATTTTGGCAACTTACAGTTTAGGTTGTAGATGAGATATATGAAAAATTACCATGCAATATAGGTGCAATAATAATGGTGTAATATGATTAGTAAGCTTGTTGCTGCCATTATAACTCTAAATATGTTATCATCATATCCCAGATATTCATGGCCTAATGCCAAGGGAACTGGAAGATTTCTTGTACCACTTAAAGCCAGAGACCCAAAGTTGAGAGGATTGATATTTACGTGAGTTAGATACAAAGAACTTAGGAAGCAAAAGGGAATGGATTTTCATGGCCAGTTTGATTGAGATTCAAAGTGTTACTGTGTTAGTAAATCAGCAATGCCAATTCATACAGGAGACCAGTTGAGGAAGGGAAAAAGTGTTCTAGGCAGCAGCATGTACAAGGGCCTAGAAATGTAAAAACCACAAGGTAATTGGAGAACAGCAAATATAGCATTGTCCCCTTACCTGCAAGAGATAGTTTCCAAGCCCCTCAGCAGATGTCTGAAACTGTGGACTCTATACATACTATGTTTTTTCCTACACATACATACATATAATAAAGTTTAATCTATAGATTTATAATTTAATTATAATTTATAATTTATAAATTAAGCAGGGTAAGAGATTAACAATAATAATAATAAAATAGAACAGTTATAACACTATACTATAATAAAAGTTACGTGAATGTGGTTTCTCTCGCACAAAATATCTTAATGTATTATACTCACTTTCTTGTGATGATGTGACATGATGAAATGCCTATGTGATGAGATCAAGCGAGGTAATCAAGACAGGCATGGTAATATAGCGTTAAGCTACTATTATGTATTTAAGTTCAAGTTAGTAAACATGAAGTGTAGTATTGGTTTCAAGAGTTGAAGCCAGTGATTGATCATTTACACATAACACCCAGTGCTCATCCCACCAAGTGCCCATTTAGCCCATCCCCCACCCATCCACCCCCCTCCAGCAACCCTCAGTTTATTCTCCGTATGTAAGACTCTCTAGGCTACTATTGATTGACTTTTTGATGATACGTCAGAAGAAGGATCATTTGCCTCCAGGTGGTGCTGGACTGTGGATAACTGAAACCACCAAAAGAGAAACTGTAGATAAGGGGGAATGCTGTCATTGATTGTTACTAGAATTGGGAATGCAATTTTAAAGAGATAATAAAAAAATAATAGCCAGATAGACAAAACCTCGGACCAAAAAAGAACTTTGTAGAATATGTTATAGAGTTTGCATATATCCTTTAGGTTTGGGGAATCTTTGAAGATTTTTAACGTAAGTAATAGCATGGTCCTATTTACAAATTAGAAAGACTGTTCCATCAGTAGTGTGGTGCATGATTTAGAGAGAAATGAAAGGTCCATTTCAGAGGTTGTGACAAAAATTTTACAGGAGGGAGGAAGAGAGGCTGTAGTAAAACAGTGGTGACAGGTGTGGGGTGAAGGCTAATGTTAAGATTTTATTATGTGCTGCCTGGACATCTGCTAAAACTAGAGCATCTTTAATGGTTTAACCACAAGTTCCCTTCCCACTCTGCTCCTTGGGGAAGGTACCCTACCCGCAAATTGTCCCATCAAGTGGCCCAAGTGCCGTTTCTGATTATCCTGAGTAGCAGATCTCAGTTTCCTGCCAGCCTGCAGAATTATTCAAACAAGTAAATCACATGTTCCTGTGGAAACAAGGGGCCCCCTCCTCCTCTTGGTGCTATAAGACCTGTCTCTCACTCCCTTGTTGTTTACTCCTTCTCAAGGGCAGTGTATGGTGTGCAATGTCCTCCTCCCTGGACCAGGGGTGTAGGTAACAGATAGACTGCTGTTGATCTCAACTGTCCCACGCTGTGTGTTGTGGTTTGGCAGCCGCTTAGAATCTTAGGGCAGGAATCCTTCTCTCACCAATAGGGTGACTAGGAAGTGATCAAGAATAGCAGATGGAGAAAGTAGAGGCTAGAACTGTGCCATCCACCGTAGAAGCCTCCAGCTATATGCGTCTGTTAAGCACTTAAAATGCAAGTCCAAATTATTATGTGTTCTAAGGGTAAAATATAGATTCTGAAGACTCAGTATGAACACAAGAATATGAACATCTCATTAATAATTTTTTATTGATTGCATGTTGAAACAATATTTTGGATATATTGAATGAAGAATTCAAATTAATTTTTTCATAGTTTTCTAAAGTGGTTACTAAAAAACCTAAAATTACACATGTGGTTTACACTTGTGACTCACATTGTATTTTTTACTGAGCAAATACGGTTTAGTGAAAGACATTCAGGAAAACAATCAGTGTAACTTGGGCTTGTGGAAGAACAAGATTACCAGAAGGACTAAAAACTTATTCTGATTAGGTGTAGTTTTTAAAAAGAAAAGGGGATTGAGGGGAAGCAGAAAATTTCCATGAAGAGCAAGAGTTCAATCAGTAATTAAGAGGGATGTGCTCAATTTAGGTGTCAGGCAGATATCTAGATGGGAATGAACAGATTTAGGTGGGTAATAAGTCTGGAATTCATGAGTAACTTTGAGAATGGAGATACAGATCTTGGAGTCATTAGTCTATGGAGTCATTAATTTATCACAAGCCATGAATAAATTCTACACCTGAAATGTAAACTTACAGAATGTTTAATGATACATACTAAGGTTGGGCAAATAATTAAGGTATTGGTAGTCCTCAACACATTTCAACATATTTCAATGAATTTTTATTGAGTATCTAGTGTGCATTGGGTTTTGGTAGTATGTAAGACTTCAGACATGAGAAACAATAAAATATCTTTTGAATGTAAATTATTTATGTAAATGCCTTATTTCGGGCCTGAGATACTGTGCATTTGCAATAAAAGTTTCAAATAATAGTATTTGATATTAACAAATAAAATATAACACAATATACTAAATAAAGCATAATAAAATGCTTCATTTGTAGAAAGGATATTATGGAGATAAAGACTTCCGGAGCAGAGAAATTTTCTCATAATTTTTAATGCTCTAGATTCTTTTAAGTATTGATTCATTGTTACATTTATACCTCCATTAAATTTTGTGACTGTTACTTGATTTGAGGAAGTTGCACTTCTGGATCTGATATCCCTGATAGAATATCTGTTGGGTTGCAGAGGAACTGGGGACACCTGGGGGGCTCAGTCAGTTGAGTACCCAATTTCAGCTCAGGCTATGATCTCACGGTTTGTGAGTTCGAGCCCTGCATCTGGCTTTTTGCTATCAGCGTGGAGCCTGCTTTGGATCTTCTGTCCCCCTCCCTCTGCCCATTCCCTGCTTGTACTCTCTCTCTGAAAAATAAATGAATCTTAAAAAAAAAAAGAGTATCTGTTGGGTAGCAAAGGAATTGAAGAGAGAAATATAAAGAAAGGGTACAAGGAAGACACTCTTCTGAATAAACTGAGGAAGAGGTCAGTAGGAAGAAAGGGATTTCAACAGGATGGACTGAGATGGAACTACCTTGCTCCAAATGGTGATTAGAACAATAGCAGGTAGCAGCACAAAATCATTTTTGGACAGTGATGCAGAAGACAGTTTCCCATTTTGACCAAATACAATTAATTGTATGTTTAAGATATATATGTTTTATTATTAAAGGGAGTAGAAAACATATTCTTGTTTGATGAAAGAAGAGATAGTGACTTGAATCTTATACATTATTCTTATAACAAATATGTTCCAGCATAACTACATCAGGCCTTGTGCTGTTACTTAAATATATTTTCATATAATGCTTACCAAATGAGTAACACTTTATTGTCTCTCTTTTACAGAAAAGGAAACTGTGACTCAGGGAAATTCCACAAATTGTCCAAGGCCCCACAGCTAATGAGAGGCAGAACTGGCCTGAGAACCCAGATATCCAAAGTTTACTCTCTTAACTTCCTGGTTATACTTTTTATATGTTTGGAATTTAGGGAATATGTATATAGATAAGAGATAGGAAGACAGAAGAAGCTAGGATGATAAAGGAAAGGAAAAAGAAGGTTTAATCTATTGATTAAAACCTTAGGGGAGCCTGAATGGCTCATTCCGTTAAGCATCTGACTTCTGCTCAGGTCATGATCTCGTGGTCCGGGAGTTCAAGCCCCGCATCAGGCTCTGAGCTGTCAGCACAGCTCAGAGCCTGGAGCCTGCTTCAGATTCTGTGTCTTCCTCTTTCTCTGCCCATCCTCTCTTCACACACACACTCTCTCTCTCTCAAAAAATAAACATAAAAAAATAAATAAAACCTTAGATTTTAGAGGAGAAACAACATTACTCTAGTTGCCATACCAGTAGTAGTATTTATTCTGAAGAAGAACCAAAGATACTATATCTGTTATTTCACAATTTCAATAAATGCAGAGCTCTCTTTCTGCTTTTCCCATCCACCTCACTGGCTCACACACACACACACACACACACAAATGTTCATTTGCATATATATACACATACTGGGTGCATATATGTACCCATGGCTACATTGTGTTCCTGTAGTTGAGATAAAATCCTAAATGGGAGAGTACTGGATTTCTTTCTTTTCAAAAGTTGGCCAACATTATTTTGAGGTACCTCCATCAAGCAAATGGCTAATATATATTCTAGCCACCAAAAACAGACTTTTAAGATATTATTCCACTATAAATTGTTTCTGTAACTGAAAATAAATCAATTATTCATGGCAAAGGGCACTTTATGTCATATTAAAACAGTGAGATAGAAGAACAAAAACTACATAAGGTAAAAATAAATGAATTTGTTGAAATCGAGGCAAATAAAATCTCTAAATGGAATAAGAGTATTTTTTTTAGAAAAAATACAGTAATAAAAGGAGTGTAGATTTTTCTCACTTGCATTCTTCCTTGTTGCTTATTCAGTTCTTTGGCAGCCATTGTTAAATACATGCAAAATTTGGTTTTGGATGAGATTTGTAATATAATTTTTAGAGACTGGTATTTGACAAGCTTGTTATTACCTCTTGATGTAGGCTTATAATTAAATATTATTCCTGCTTTTATTAATGTGAAGTAATCAATGATTATACTTGTGAGTTAGGCAACTGGAAGAAGGAAAGAGGAGAAGACATTGTCTTGCTTAAAGGTTTTAGGAAGTTCTTTAAAATTTAAAAAAGTATGTAATTCAAGACCATGAGATAGAATTTACTTAAAATTTTAAAGCATTACATATATTAAATTTGTCTCAATAATTCTGAAGAAGTCTGAAGTGGGTAACAATTGGGACAATCAAGATATTCTTAAAGCTGAGATTTTTCCTGATTTATTATAATATTCCCAAAGCCCAGAGTCCCTCCAAGTAGTTTACTATAAGATGAGGATGAATCATATAATTAAAATTTATTTTTTCTTCATAATCAGTCTTAATAAGAAAAAGGTACACGCTGGTTGAAATGAAAGAGACTGGGTGGATTTGGGGGAATTCTGCTCTCTGATGTCTGTAGATAGGTGAATGATACATTACTTAGGGGAAAAAATGAGAAAATGCCAAAAATGAGTTATATTTTTGCAGATATGGTGATGAGTTGTATTTTGACTTGTGTGAAATTTTACTTTATATGAAAAATATCTCCCCATTTTTGTATAAATATCTCTGTTACTCCACTTAGAAAAAAGTTAGTCTCTAGTCAAAAAGAAAATATTAGAATACAAACTGGAGGAAACCAGTGAACCAACAAATGAAATGTGAGAGGTCTAAATACCCAATTATTGTGATTATCGCGTGCTTAATGCAATGTTTTCAAGCACATGATCATATAAGTAATAATAAGTTTGAGAATTTGAGTCTCAAAGTTAACACAGGAACAACCAAAGCAATAATTTGTGATTTCTATTCACTCATGCCCAAGAAAAACGTTCACATTTTCTCAAAAAGATCAAAAGCCTCTAGACACAGTGGGGAAACAAGGGGAAAACAACAAGGAAACAAAACTTTTCAAGAAGTATAAATCCAAAGTTGAATTTTATAATAAAATATGTGAAAATTCTTGATTCTCTTTCAGATTAGATTAGATTTGCTTGCTTAAAACAACAACAATAACAACAACAACAACAATAATAACAGCAACAACAAAAACCAAACAAACAAAACAAGGATCTTCAGTTTCCTTTAAAGACAATGAATTATGTTACGCATAATTTCTCAATTTGCAGGAAAAGTAATATTATTTATAACCTATAGAAAAATTACTCTAGAGGAAGGATGGATCTATAGGTAATGTCCCCAAAGCAGCTGATTTACTGTTCTGTTGAAATTTTACCTTCATGGATCATGCTGAATAGATTAACAAAGCCTTACTATGTCTTCATTGAAAAATGGGATAAAAAATTCAAACAGCATGACAATCCTCTCCACGTAGGAGAGTAACCCAGGACAGGAAGAGCCATCACTCCTCTTCTAGAAATTAATTGTTGGGTGGCATGGCTGGGAAACAGTTCAGGTTAGAGAATTAGTAATGTTTAAAGAGGTAAGTTTTCGATAATATATATTATATATATGTATATATATAATAGCCATTAGAAACATAATCTTCTGCAATAGTATATGTATTGGCATATAGAAAAGTCCATGCTTTAAAACGATTGATATAATACTACATAGAAGGCACGAGTGCCCCACACTACCTGTAAACTCATGTTGGGTGTTTTCATTCCATATCTTATCAATCAAGTTTTTTTCTTCCATAGATAGTGAAAAAATATATAAATACTACATCACTGTCAAGGTGGCTATACCTAGATTACTAGTGTGGTAAGATTTTGGACCCATGGAAAGATGGCCTTCTACATACTAGTTGATACTACACAGAGTATGCATCCTTACTCCTTTTCCCCCAAATGTCTGATAGGTTTTGTTGGACCCATAATGCAAAATCCACTGAGAATAGATTGCCTTGCCAGATAAAATAGTACTATTGGTGGATGTGAAACCTTTTCTCTTACCAAAGAAAAACAGACAAAAACTCATGGGGAGGTGAAGACTATAACTTCACAACTTCTCTAGCAAGGCAAGGAAATTCATAAAAAGGAGGAAAAAATATGTGGACTACCATAAATAATAAATGCTCAAAATAAGAGTATGGGATCATAGCATTTCTTCTCACCACAAAAGCAAACTTGTTTTTAAATTAGCAAAGAGAAAATGCAAGCCCTTACTCAGATACTGGGTTACTACTAACTTCACTTACAGATATCTCTGTTCTTATCTTTTCCTCAAGATTCTCATTTGTCACTTGCATATAATCAGGGTTCCCAGTCTTATGTAGAGTTTCTGGAACCTTATGGTTAACAGAGGAACTGGGCTGTGTCATGATACCCACACTGGAAACTGGATAATGCCACAAAACCCCACATTACTTCCCAGAAGCTCACATAGGGACGGATGCTAGTAATTGCCAATGCGTGCATATATAACCAATTTCATTTTATGAAAAAGATAGAAGGAAATTTATTCACACAGTCTTCTGTTGACAGTCACAAGTGCATTAAGGGGACAAAAGTTGTGGGGTTTGTTTTTCTATTTAATAGTAAAAGGAAGCATCCTTCCAGCCTTGGTTCTTGTCTCCAGTGCTATCTCACTTTCTGCAGCTCCTGTCTCAGCCAGGATGGCAGAGGCTGCCCCAGTCTATGTAGCAGTTTGGACAGTTCCACGTTATGATCTCGGTAGTAATTAGAGAGGAAAGTTCTAGACTGAAAAGCAAAAAGCAAAAACAAAACAAAAACACAAACAACTTGAAGGAAGTTATTCATTAAAATGATGCAATCTAGATTTCTTAAAGTCTCTTACCATATAGGTGTCTACAAAGATGCATTTCTTTGTATTTTTGTTCAGATACTACTCATTATTACCTTTTGAAAAGATTTGGCAGAACTGTAGCTATAAAATAAAAGTCGGTCCAGGTATATCTTTTCTGGATTATATACCATTAAGGCAATTCTTAATTGTATTGCTATGCAAGGAGAAAAGCTGATGAGAGGTAATGACACTAAAGAAGAATGAAGTAGGGAGCTGTTGTGGTACCAAATCCACAAAAGTGAACTAGAAACACATATGTTTCCTTTAAAATTGATCATTTTCTGTAAAACTGGCCATAGCATAAAATGTGAACATAAATAATCATACATGCTGAAATTCATGATTAAAGAAATGACTTGTAACTTTTGTTTAAAAAAAAATTTTTTTTAATGTTTATTTATTTTTGAGACAGAGAGACAGAGCATGAACGGGGGAGGGGCAGAGAGAGAGGAAGACAGAATCGGAAGCAGCCTCCAGGCTCTGAGCCATCAGCCCAGAGCCCAACGTGGGGCTCGAACTCAGGGACCGCGAACTCACGGACCGCGAGATCGTGACCTGAGCTGAAGTCGGCCGCTTAACCGACTGAGCCACCCAGGCGCCCCATGACTTGCAACTTTTAAAAATATTTTCTATGTTTATTCGGGACAAAAACTGATACTTTCAAAACAACAGGAGTTTTTACTTCAAAAATATTATGATATCTCATTATAAAAATCATTATAATGAACTTTATTGTGATTCTTAAATTCTTAATCAAGCTGGAATGATTGGCCCTTTTTAGATGAATGGTTAAAAAAAAGAATTCTCAAATATATCCGTATTCTTAGTTTATGTTTTCTTTTATTTCTGAGAAACAGAAAATTTATAATTGGGCTTTCTCTCATATGTCACTTACTTCATATTATAACCCAAAGAACATTGTTTTGTGTCTCTGATAAAATAGTAGATATGAACACTTCTGTGTCACTATAGGCAAGCAATGATCCAAACATTATTTTCCATCTGGTCAAAGTTACGCCATCTCTCTTAAGCCCTTTCCAATATTTTAACACAAATGAGTCTTTTCCCTCATAAAACTCCCTTGGCAACTTTTGTGTATACCGTGGAAATGGACTTAAGACAACTACATTTTGTCTTGTACCATCCATCAGGCATTTCATTACATTTCTTCCCTTAAACCAGATTGTAAACACTTCAAATTCTGGATAAGATGTTTATAGAAGTAGTGAGAACCTTACGCTGATTTCTTGGCATTAAAGTGATTTCTGAAACCCTTTTGAAATTACAGATTTCACAGGTATAGTTTAAGAAGGACATTCTGGTACTTCTATTTAGTACCTGAATGTAATACCTGAATCACTTCCAGCCTCCCTTTGCCTACCTTGTCTTGAGACAGATACTCATTACATCTGGCCCAGCTATTGATAACTGGCTTCCCAACCCTAGTCTACCTCTTCATACCATCACTTCTATCTATTAAGAAAAATTTTTCCTGCTTTTGTAGTTTGTCGTTGTTTTATGTATCTTATTATAAATCAATGAAAACAATTAATTTACCCTCCTATAATAAATCTGGGTTCGTAACTATTTTATCCTGTATCCTCTCTTTGATATTGTGATTTGTATTATAAAATATATCTTTGTTCCTTACCCCTTCTGCTGGCACAAAGCTCCTAAAATCCTTGGAATGTCCTAAATGAAAGAAGGATAAAGGTATCTTTTGTTATGTTAACTAAGTAGCTTCTAGACCCCCACCTGGAGGAGGGCTGGTTGCCAGGAGAATCAGCCATGTGATTAGAAGGTTGGACTTTAAGTCCCACCCTGCTGACCTCCTAGGAAAGAGGGCCTGGAGGTGAATCAACAATTACCATTTGCTAATGATTTAAACAATTGTGTCTATGTAATGAAACCTCCAATAAAACCTCAAAAAGGACTGGGTTTGGAGAACATACGGAGATTTGGGGAGAGTGGCTCATTCATAGAGGAGGGCTTTCCCCATACCTTGATCTATGCATCCCTTCCATCTGGCTATTCCTGAGTTATATTCCTTTATAAATAACACGTGACCTGGTCAGTAATGTTTCTATGAGTTCTGTGAGTCCCTGTAGCAAATTTTGCTGCATTAAATGTAGCAAAAAGCATTTGCTTTGTTGTCACAAAGCAAATTTGTGAACAAGTCCCTCGCGAATTCTGTGAGTCATCATAGCAAGGAGGAAGCCAATTAAATTTTCAATCTATAGCTGGTTGGTCAGAAGCACAGGTGACAACCTGGGCTTGCAACTGGGATCTGAAGTTGGGAGGGTGAAGAAACAGTCTTAGAGAATTGAGCCCTTAACCTGTGGGATCTTATCCTATATCTGGGTAGATAGTGTTAGAAATGAGTTGAATTGTAAAATACCCAGCTGGTGTCTGAGTGTTGACTGGTGTGGAGAAACCTCCCCACTCACATGTTATATTTGGTAATCAGAACCCTTTACTTTCCATTCCTTAACTCATGCATGGTATAGGTATTGTATACATATATTTAATATATAATAATAATGTTTATGTATTTTATCTGAAATCACTTGTTTAGTAAACAATTCATTTAAGTACTTTACACATTTGGAAAAGTGTTACTGTTCACTAAGTATTTATCTTTCAGTTGTACCCTAATGGTAAACAATTTCTACAGGTATCTATCAATTATTAATCTTTGTCAGTCTATCTATAGTCTAAATATATAAAACATTGATAGCAAAGAAAGAGAAGACAAAGGAAGCCAATTTATTGTCACTCATTTTGAAACAGTTTTATGCACAAGTTTTACCAGATTATTTCAGAAATTAGGAAAGTATTACCTCTGGATCCATGGGTGGATATTTTCGGCCTTTGCTCTTTCCAAGACATTTGGTTTTTCCTCCTTCCAGGAGCTGACACCAAAAGCCCTTTTGGGGATCAAACCTAAAAAAGTGCAAAATATAAGTAATTGTAAAAATATAATCATTATAACTTATATACATAATTTTGAGTGAGAGAGCCTCACCAATTGTATAAAGAAAATGCACTTTGGGGGGCACTTGGGTGGCTCAGTCTGTGAAGCATCCAACTCTTGATTTTGGCTCAGGTCATGATCTCATAGTTTGTGAGATATAGCCCTGCATAGGCACTGTGCTGACAGTGCTTGGAATTCTCTCTCTTCCTCTCTCTCTGCTCCCCTCCCCCACTTGCATACTCTCTCTCTCTCTCTCTCTCTCTCTCTCTCTCTGTCCCAAAATAAATAAATAAACATTAAAAAAGAAAGAAAGGTAACTTACTTTGGTATGCCCATTGTTTCAACTTAATTTAAGTCAGTACCACACATATTCACTGAATTGGTTTGAAAGTCTAATTGAGATTATATAAGCTATATGTTATTATATATTTTTTAATATTTCTACTGTAATGAAAAAAGACCCATAAATATTTAATCCAATCTTAGGTTGAAATTATTAACTTAAGTTCCATATTTTACCTATTCATTCATAAAAGATCAAGGACCAATCATCAAAATGATAACCCATATATGCTGGACCTTTAAAATATTTATTTACTTATTAATATGATTTCTTTATCAAAATATATTAACAAATTTCTTGGAAATCATTCAATGGTACATATTAAAATGACTAAATGTAATGTAAGTATACTTTTGTGAATATAAACATGAATTAAAACTTCTAATTTGGGGCGCCTGGGTGGCGCAGTCGGTTAAGCGTCCGACTTCAGCCAGGTCACGATCTCGCGGTCTGTGAGTTCGAGCCCCGCGTCGAGCCCCGCGTCGGGCTCTGGGCTGATGGCTCAGAGCCTGGAGCCTGTTTCCGATTCTGTGTCTCCCTCTCTCTCTGCCCCTCCCCCGTTCATGCTCTGTCTCTCTCTGTCCCAAAAATAAATAAACGTTGAAAAAAAAAAATGAAAAAAAAAAAAAATGAAACTTCTAATTTGGAAAAGTGCTATAGATTTTAAAGTTCAAAATATTTACACTTTTTAGGGAGGAAACTGAATTGTAAAAATATAATTTATTATATATTTTTTTCAGACAATATGAGGCACAGGCTATGCAAGTGGCAAGTGAAAGATTAGACAACTTTTCATTTCTTTTGCTAAAGGCAAATGATCCTATGGGATAATTCAGGTCCTTATACTCAAAAAAATTCTAATGTTTTGTTCCCATGGCTGCACAAAGTTACAAAAGAAAGGATGCGTGGCCTAATTGTTTAAACTCAGATATATAAGAACTTTTGTTTAGGACTAACAAGATAGGAAAAATGGAAGAATAAACAAATAAGAAGAGAAATTTTAAATTTATTGCTATGGGACTTGCTGCATGCATAAAACATCGAAAAGGTTTGCATTTTTGTTGCTCAGCAGATGTTTTAGAAGGATGAAGCATAATTGACTGGGATGTAAAGTTAATTAGTTGCAGAATATTTTGTTGCCCTGGGCCCATTCCTATAATACCGGTGCACCTGCAATTTGCCTCTGCACATATGTGAACTCATTTAGGGGGAGAGGGAAATTTTCTTCACAGTTCCCTGCCCAACCTATTATTAGAGACCTGATCCTTGCAGTCCAGGTTGTCCTAGTACATGTTATCAATTAAAATTAAATACATCACTGGTTAAATGAATAAAAGGAAGACAGAGTCATTTCCAACCTGGACTTTTCAATCTGCTCCTTGCCTATCACAGTCCTTTCTCTAGTTTTCATTAATTTCCCAAGAGGAAAAACAATTCAGCATGCTCTGCAAAATGAGATGGGGAAGTCGGCATAACTGTTCCCCTAAACAGCATTTCTGCCTCAGGATGAGAATATTTAACTGCATTAAGGTAAAATACAGTTCTTGCAACAAAGCCAAGATATTTATACACACGCTGAGAGCATCTCCTTTGCTCTCAGGTGTGTGGAGGTCCCAGGATGGGGCACAGTCTCTTCCTGTTCTCCACAGCAGCTGTTGTGAGGCAGAACTGAATACAACTTGAGCAAGAAGAGCCATATTGAAAGTCATTCTTTTAGATAGGGTTGTCATAACCTTGACTCCATATTATTTTGCTGTCCTGGTTTCGTTTATTGCATTGATGGTATATACTATAACAAAGGACATTTATTTTTTCTAAGTTATATGAATTCATTATTTTACAGTTTTATTTTAGTAGGCATGAAATTGTGAAATGAAGATGCAAAGCCTTTTTCAAATAACTGTTAGACAACTCTGAGGACATGAATTGGTTGCCATATGACTTCTTTTATTACAGTGAACATCACTATAGTTATTAATTTTTGTGATGTGAGACATATTAAAAGCCATACATTCTGTACTTGTTTGCAATCTCTTCTTAAAAAGTATGATTTTACAGGTTTATTGAACCACAAGCAACTATTTGCAGTAAACTAGATAGAACCATTCCCTAAACTACTGCAGGGAGGTATGGGAAGACAGCTAATGTCAATAACTATTAATGTAAAACGTAATATAGGAAGCTTTGTCTACTTAATCAACAGGGGCATGCCTTGTATTGTTATTGTTTCCAAGTGTAGGTAAAAACTTCATTAGACTTGTTTGAGTGGATAAGGAACAACCCAATCTTATTACTGCTTTTTCTGTCCTTCCATTACCCTCTCTAATTGTCTAATTGCTGATTCTAATCTGCTGTGAACTGGGAAATTATATAATCAGGCTTGTTAGAATTTTGTCTAAAATTTAATAGGCTTTGTATCAGGCCTTGTGAGGTAGTCAAGTACATGCCCTTTTAAAATATTGTTTGGCTTCTTGGAGGTTTTGTTTGTTATTTTGCTTCTTTACCTCCCCCCCGTCATTTTTAATTACCCAAGTATATGGTTTTATTTTTCTAAGATGACAGCAACAATATCTCCCCTCCCATATTCTTTTCTGTAGAATGCCCTTGCCCCTCTGCATCGGGGGGAGAGGCCCATTTCCCTTTCTTTGGATTTGTACCGGCTTTAGTGTCTTGGTTGTGATCAATAAAATGAAGTATAAATGATGCTCTGCGACTTGCGAGGCTAGGTCAGAGAAGGCCATGGCTGTGTTGGATCACACTCCCTTGACAAATCATTCCCTCTCAGAACACAGCCACTACACTGCAGCAATGCCACACAAAGAGGTCTCATCCCATTGAGCTCAGCCTTTGAGCCTTCCCCGTCCAAGAGCCAGAGATAGGACTAAAAAAGTGAAGCCTCCAAAGATTCGAGTCCCTAGCCATTTGATTCATACCCAAATAGTCACATTCCCAACTGTGTCCCCAGGTATTATGAGCAGAGATAAGCTGTTCTGGCTGTGTCCTGTCTGAATTCCCAGCCAATAGAATCTATGAGCATAATAAAATGGCTGTGGTAATATGCTGGTGGGTTTTGGGATGGTCTGTCATGCAACAGTAGATAACAGGAAGAATAGATGTGATTATATTTTGTTATACACAATTTAATAAATGCAAAGTAAAACGTGAATTTATCCTTTTCCCAATTCTGCCCGAAATACTGCTCATTTTCACAGAGTTAACAATGGCCATCAGCATTTCATTTCTAACCTGTGAATTACTTGGGGGAAGAGACTATATTTTTTTTGCTTTTTTAACCTCAGTTTCTGGGACAATTTCTGCACAGAGTAGGCATCTAACAATGTACTTAACCAAACATACATTGGGAAAAAGCTCACAAAGAGGGGAATTATAAAATGCCTAAAGGTTAGCACTTTGTAAAATACAATATTTGTGGTATTCAAAAGGAAGACACTACGTGAATAATGAGGATACTCCTTTGACTGCTTTTGAGTAGCATAATGATGTATAAATTCATAGCTAGTATTAATGATGCTATATACACACCTACCAGTATAATTTATGATGGCAAATAATGGAAATGAAATCAAGCATGAGAATAGACTCACGTTAGTGCTTCAGAATAATTATAATGAGGTGTAACTCCCAGAAACTTCTGGACTTCATCCATCACAGTAGCTGGGTCAGATCTCAGCTGCTGTCCATCAATAATTAGCAACTATAAAGTAAAAAATAGTCACTTTGTGAAGAACAAAACTAAATTAAATAGACTAAGCTGCCCCACTTGACCTGGTATGACATTAATCAATTAGGTCAGTGTGAATAGGAAGAAAATATGCATCACTTAGAACACATTTTAATATTTACTATTCTTGTGTCCTTCCAAATAAACAACAACTAAAGTTTGCCATAGGCATCATTTATAAACCTTAACTAACTTGATTGTTAATCAGAAATAAACATAGACTCTCTTGATTTAGTAGCTCAGTAGAAACTCGATTTTCCATCTGTCATGTAATCAGATAATTATCCAGCCTACAGAATCCCATGAGCTAACCTTGGAGTGAAAGCCTTAGAAATGGCATACAGATGAAAATTACTCATCTATTCTCGTTATAAACAATGACAGAGAACTGAGGTTTCAGTTGTGACCTGATCTGGAGTAAAGAATATAAGCAATATGCTTTCTTCAAATCCTTACCTCATGTTCTATCCCACATTCCTGGAGCTGTTACAGCATTTTCCATTTTGACAGTCTAAAGCATGACTTTCTTTCCTTATAAAAGTCCTACAGGACAGATGTCAGAGTATCTGCACATGGTATTCCATAAAGGTATTGTCTAACAGGCTGTTCTATTAGTAGTTGAGTTATTGCCTATGAAACACGTGATGTCTTCCGTATGATGACTTAGCACTTTGAGACCAGCTACTATCCAAAAGAAGATCCCAAGAGTATGTTTCACAGCCACTTAACATTTTAAAACTATTATTGACATTAAACAATGCAACAATTGGGTCACTTGGGTGGCTCAGTCGGTTAAGTATCCAGCTCTTGATTTTGACTCAGTTCATGATCTCACAGTTTGTGAGACTGAGCCCTGTGTCAGGCTCTGCACTGACAACACAGAGCCTGCTTGGGATTCTCTCTCTCCCTCTCTCTCTCTCCTTCCTCTGCTTACTCTTTCTCTCTCTCTCACACACAAAATAAATAAATAAACATTTTTAAAAATGTAAACATCCACATATCTTCTGTAGGTATGATTGTCTCATTATAAATTGCTATCTGTGGCAATGTTATTTCTTACTTTGTTTGTAAAGTGTAATACAACCAAGATATAATAAACAGAAGAAATTAGTTTTAGGACTTTACCTGAGAAGTAGCAAAGTAAGTTAGCCATCTTTCAATGTGGACTGCATACCATCCAGGTACGAGGCATCTCCTTTGCAAAGCTTTCAGGTCTGGTGAGGCCCAGTGTCCGGTGGTAATAACTTCATAGAAATTAAACCTCAGGGCAGCTGGATCTTCATGAGATCGTTGGTGCTTTAACAAGAAAGTCAATTGTAAAATTGATTTTTTTTTTTCAACGTTTATTTATTTTTGGGACAGAGAGAGACAGAGCATGAACGGGGGAGGGGCAGAGAGAGAGGGAGACACAGAATCGGAAACAGGCTCCAGGCTCTGAGCCATCAGCCCAGAGCCTGACGCGGGGCTCGAACTCACATACCGCGAGATCGTGACCTGGCTGAAGTCGGTCGCTGAGCCGACTGCGCCACCCAGGCGCCCCTAAAATTGATTTTTTTAATGCCTGCACGGGTATGTGTGCATGTGTGTGTTTGATGTATGTATATGTGTGTCTTTTATTTCCAAAAAGTAATGAAAAATGATAAATTAATTTTAGAATGAAAAAATAGGGGGAAGAATGCATATATTAAAACTCAGGCTTTGGCGTATATACATACGTCTGTGGTTGTCTTCATGTCTAAAATGCTTAGGTTCAAGGCAAGAGACAGAATACAGGATTTTCTTGATGGGTCTGATTAAAGTGAACAGATGTCAGGGACTAGACAAATCAAGCCCAGTGAAAGAGATTTAGATTGGCAGGAGTAGACTCACACTTTACTTTGCTCATTGTTTTAATACAGCTACTCCTGCAGGTTCTGACACTTTCCCCAAGACCGCTGTGTAGCAGATGCTATGAGTACAGAGAAAGCAGATGTCTATTCCTAATGCTTGTTTAAGTGTCACAAGGAAGTTGACATTGCCCCAAATCCTTTCCTTTTGCTGTCCCGATGGTTTCCGTCCAACCCTGCTAGTTTCCAAGTACTCCTCCGCTACTACTTTTCAGTACCAAATCCTCCTCGTCTTTCCTATCGAGCCATCATTAGTCAAGCTCAAGAGCCCAATATAAAGAGAGAGGAACTTAGCAGTCAATACAATTTCATAAGCACCCACAAGCTCCTTACCAGAACAAAGAACTGCAATCGATTCTGGAGATAAAAGGATATAAGCAAAATGTCCTATCTTCAAAGAAATAAAAATTTTATATGGGAGACAATAGATTAACAGAGTGTAATAAAGTCATATATTTGACTAGAGGTACAAATTATTTGCTGCGGTAACCAGACCTATAAGTGATTAGTTCTGAATGAAAGATGAAGGGTTTGTTTTTTAATGGTTGAAAATTTTAAGCTAAAATGTAATAAGAGAGATTTTTATAAGTAGAAAAAATAAACATAGAAAGTAAGAGAACTTTTTTCCTTGAGTGAAAACAGATGAATTGATTTTGCAAGACATCTAAAAGTTGAACATAAAGAAAATTAACTGCAGGATGAGGATGGGAGTGTATTAGGACTTGATACATTTGTGTACCAGCAAGTAATCTATGTGAGTTAGAAAGAAAAATCATTAAAAAAGTAAAGATGATTAAGAAGTGGTTAAACAGTGAGTGGTAGATTGGTGGAACAAATAAAACTTTTGAAGTCCTCTCATTTTTGTATATTTACTGACATTCTTATATGTATATGCATTATGCTGAGTACATTGAGACTACATAATACATAGAATTGACATAATGTATAGAAACCACATACTATAAATAAAGAAACATAAAAATATGTTAATGCTAAAATTTCTATTTTAAACCGTGATAATATGGAACCGTACTTAATCTGCCTATATAGATTTATAAAAGTTTAACACCAACTTTTCTTTATATTCCTGCAACTAAGAAGATTAGCATAGAAATATGACCAGAAGTCACAAAGGAGCATATTTTCTGGAAAAAAATCAACTATAGCTTCTCTGTGAGGCCCATTATAAAGATGTGGGGTAGAAATTACAGTGGCAGGTGACATTTGTAGGAGTTTCTGAATTACACCTGCTGAGCTTTGGATTTGCAGTATTTACTGAATAGACAGGGCTAGCTCAGTAACAGGCTGTATTCTTTGAAATGTGGGGCAGTCTGGGGACCCTAGTCTTAGCAATATGGCAATAAAATATCATAAAATATAATTCCTTTCAAGTGTGTATGTTCAAAACATTTACTTGAAGAAGCAGGCACAGATTCTCTTTTATTTAAATAGTTTAATCCATGTAAAAAAAGATTCATATAAAAATGCTCCATGGATTCTGCTAGGAGAATGTGCAACATTTTGCCCCCAGGACTTGCATTCAAAATTTTTAATTAAGGCTTCATATTTTAATGTTTTTGTCACAATGTTTTTAAAAAGTAAGTGTATCTTGTGTTGCAATGTGAATTTTCATAAAGTGAGAAAGGAACATTTTTATATCTTAAAGGAAACAGTGACTCATGGGATCTAATCATAATAACTGGATGTTGCTCCCAATCCCGGTGTTCAGCTTGGATCCCCAACCACCAGCAATCCCAATGTACAGGGTCATGATTTCTTGTCCATTATTATTTGTACTTGGCCATATATGTCTATTGAAGAAAGTCAAGAAAAAAGAATGAATAAGAAATGTAGAATGGATAAAAAGTAAATGAATAAAGAATTAACAAAAAAATTACTTGTGTGCTCTTTAAACATTCCCTTTTAGTCTTGTTTATTTGGGCATTAATTTATATATGCATTGAACATACACTCACAACGAACTATGAGATCATGGCCTGAGCCGAAACCAAGAGTCAGACGCTTAACAAACTGAGCCACCCAGGCACCCCAGAAATGGAAGCATTCTTAACCAGAGGCCCACTGATATAATTCAGAGAGTTTCTGAACCTGGGTCTGGGAAAAAAAAAAGCCTCTTTATTTTCAGTAACTTCTAAATGAAATTTTGCACTTAATTTACCTATGATTTTACTACCAATAAAAATAAGTTATTTTTAGATCACATTACGGGTGTTTCAGATACATCAAAATGTTGTTTATGCTCATCCTACTTCAACATTACAGAAGCATTAGTCTCACCATTAGATCCTGCCATTTAATTTTTTAAGAAATATTTGTTACGGAATTAAAAATTACTTTGACAATTATATTTCAAGAAAGTTGTTTCTCTGTAATTCTACATAGTTATATGCTTTTAAAGCATATTTCTGAGGGGTGACTCAGTTAAGCATCCAACTCTTGATTTCGGCTCAGGTCATGATCTCACCTTTTGTGACTTCGAGCCCCGCGTTGGACTCTGTGCTGACAGCACGGAGCCTGCTTGGGATTCTCTCTCTCTGTTTCTCTCTCTCTCTGCCCCTCCTCCCTCTTGTGTTTTTTTTTTTTTTTCCTCTCTCTCTCCCTCATATAAACAAACAAACAAACAAACAAACTGAAAAAAAAAATGTGTGAAAAGGGACTCATAGACTCCAGCAGCTGCCTGAAGGGTCTCATGGAGTCCTTCCCTCACATCTAAGCTAGTTCCTATAGTCATCCCTTCCTGGCCCCTCAGGATCCTGACAGGACTGATTCCCGGTTTCTCCCCCAGGCCTTACACATCTCTCCTTTTTTGGAAACACCACATAATCCACATCATTACCACCATAGAGGACGGTTCCCTTGAACCCACTTTAACTTCTCTATAACAAGCGTGTGTCTTGTTTCTTTTCCCCTTTGAAATCACATTTCTGTTTCTACCTCCTACTTAGACTTTCCTTCACCAAATCCATCTGGGTTTGCTCTTTTCATTTGGTTGTTAAAGGCTCCACTTCTCTCCATGTCTTTCAACTCAGTGAAAATAATTCAGGCCTTGTTTTGCCTAATTGTCTAATTTCTTAGTAGCTGTTTGACACTGTTGTCACCTGCTCACCTCCTCTATTTGGTAGTCCTTGCTCCCCTATATTCAGTGTCACCACATTCCTGGATTTCTTTCTTCTGTTCCTCTGGCTGTATTCTCTTATCTCTCGGGCTGCCTGATCGTTCTCTATACTTTTCTTCTCTAAACCCTTTCCTTAGAATTTCACCACTTTGGTGGCTTTTTTGGCCTCTGATTCACAAATTTCTGTCTCCAGCTCAGACCTCTCCCCAGAGTGCCTGCTAACTAGCTTTACTGTTCCTTTCAGTACAACAGTGATTCCATACCTCATGATCACCATTTGTACCACGTTATTAGCACTTCCCCCTCCAACCAGTCCTGTATCCTTCTTCAGTGCTTCTATTGTTTGGGGAATATATACTCAGCATCCAGTTGCCCACATCAGAAATTTGATTCACCCTGACACTGTTTTCTCACCAGGGTAAACTGATTTTAATCCCTACCATCTCTTGATACTTTATACTTCACTCAGTTTCTACTTACTCTCTGTCAGTGCTACCTCATTTCTCAGCAGGACTATTGCAACAGCCTCTACCCCATTTCCCTGAATAGTCTTCTGTTCCACTCCACTCCATTCTTCAAATAGCAGATAGCCTGCTTTCTACAAGGAAATCTGGTGGTCACACACCAGCTTAACTTCTCAAAGGCTTTCAGTTACTTGGAGAATAGCAGTCACATGGTCTCCCCACCTGATTTCCAGCCCCTGTGTACGTCTCAGACTCATCTTCCACAGGTCTCCACCACAGGTTTTCCTCTCTAGCCACACAGAAGTTTCCTTAGTTCTTTAAATGTGCTCCCCCTCTATCCCCTCTCAGTTTATACTGAATCATTCTTCAGTTTTAAATCTAAAGCTTATCGCTTGAACCAATACTCTCCTAGCACCATACAAAGTTCCACACAGAGCATTCAAAACTTCTAATTATATATCTTTGTGATTATTTGATTAATATCTAGCCACATTTTAAAGTGGACACAATGTTTTAATTCATATTCGATTGTTTAGAACCATCATTAAATGTAGTTGCAGAATATTGCATTTCAGTGTGACACAAATCTATATTGTTGGGTATTTTTGTTTCCTTTTTTTGTTGTTATTGTTTGAGTAGTACTGTGAAATATAAAGGGATAAGTGTCTGTACATCCCTTTGAACTTTTCTTTATGATTCATTCTAGAAGAGGATCCATAACACAAAAGGACCTTTATAAAGCTATTTTGATAATTATTGCCAAATTCGTTTTTAGAAAAGACCTCCATCTATACCCTTTTATCTCAATGTTTGAATGTCTTTACCATCACACCCTTGCCAGGAGAGCGAACAAACATTAGATTTTTGTTGAGATGATATTCAAAGAGTATTATTTTAATTTATATTTTGTTGATCCCTAATTGAGTTGATCATTTTCATATAAATAGTTGAGCAGTTGCTTTTGAGTGTATTTGTGTATGTGAAATGTCTATGCATCCTGTTTATTTGCTCACTTTTCTACTGAGATACTATGCTTTTTTATTTTTACCAATTTACAGAAACTTTTTTTTTTTTTTTTTTTTTTACAAATTAAGGGCACTAAACCATTTACCATGTATTATTAAAGTTGCTCTACTTAGATGTGTACTTTTAATTTTGTTAGTTGTGGTAGACTAATATTTCACATGTTTATGTTATTTAAATCTATTAATTTTCTGATGTATGTTTTCTATTATTTTATGCCTGAAATTCCTTGTTTGACTTGACATGAATTAAATATTCAGCTTTTATTTCTTATAATTTCTTTTCTTTTTTTTCTTTTTCATTATTTCTGTTTTTTGTTTATTTGTTTGTTTGTTTGCTTGTTTAGTTCTATAACATTTGACCATTTCATACATCTGGGCATCTAGACTTCATTTTGGTATTCATCATTGCTTACATGTAAACTATGGCCAAATATTTACAACAGTATTTTTTACTGCTTCATACCTGGTACCAAGAGTATGCCCTGTCTGAGGGGTCGATGAGAATGGTGATGATCTTGGCTTTGGGGACCAGAGATGCAGCTCTCTTGGGAGCTTCTTCTGAATGGAAGTAATTAGCACTCTTTTCAAATAGAAAGTCACTTGTAATGTTGGATGGAGTAGGGAAAAAGTCCATATACCTGAAGGCAGAGAAAGATAATTAATTAATCTGAGTTCTAAGTTTTTCTCTAACATGCTATGGATATTAAATAATTGAACATTTTTACATTCATTTATATTGATTTCTAATTATTAGTGTTACAATAGTTGAAATTGTGCTATTGTATACACTTTGAATGTGAAAAACAACTCAAAATGTTATTGTCCTAATGAGCTATTAGGGGAAGGAATGAGATGAAATAGGTGGACTTTTTTAGTTTATTGATTTATTTTGAGAGAGGCAGACAAAGAGGGAGAGAGAGAATCCCAAGCAGGTTCCACGCTCAACAAAGGGCCCCATGTCACTACTGGGAGATCATGACCTGAGCCCTAAGCCAGATATTAAGAATCCCACACTTGGGGCGCCTGGGTGGCGCAGTCGGTTAAGCGTCCGACTTCAACCAGGTCACGATCTCGCGGTCCGTGAGTTCGAGCCCCGCGTCGGGCTCTGGGCTGATGGCTCAGAGCCTGGAGCCTGTTTCCGATTCTGTGTCTCCCTCTCTCTCTGCCCCTCCCCCGTTCATGCTCTGTCTCTCTCTGTCCCAAAAATAAATAAACGTTGAAAAAAAAAATTAAAAAAAAAAAAAAAAAAAAAAAAAAAAAAAAAGAATCCCACACTTAACTGACTGAGCCACCCATGCACCTGGAAATAGGTAGGTTGTTAAGAACAGAGGGAAATCCTTTAGATTTGGGTTGATACTCTGTGTTATTAAAAGCCAAATTCAGAAAAATTAAGTTTACCCTTGACACACAGAAAATTACACAATATTGCCTAGTAAATATTTTAAAATAGTAAATGCATGTTTGCAAACTTGAATACAAAATTTTTAATTTGAGATGAAAGTACACAAGAAAGGAAGATGTGTAAGTCAGAATAGCTATAAAATCCTAAACAGATTAAGGCATAGCTGCTCTCCTCCTTTTTAACTTTTGCATAATTTGTAGTATGTGTAGCAGTGAGAACACATTATAGTCTATCTAGAGTAATTAAGAGGATATTTCTTGCCAGTTGATCCTGTGGTGCCTCAGTAGGTTCACTCTTCCATATGCTGTTGGAACATTCCTCTGTGTGTAGATTATGGAATCAATATGTTCAGAGGTTAACTCAGTTCAAGGCTTTAATTATGTGTGTAATCCTCCTTACAGCTCATCACTTCTCTAACCCTCAAATGTTTTAGATATAAATAATGAGAGCAATTAAGAATTCATATAAGACACTTATTTTCCTCTTTGACATTTGTTATTATGTTTCCCAAATGTGAAGTGGTGAAAAGTCTCATCTATATTCCTGCTTAACAATTTGTGTTACATTTGAGCTCACAGATAAGTGAAAATTGCTGTTATGCTTTTAGTAACTTGCATGCACTTCCAAAATTCATTTAGTCTTTTAAAAGTAAGGTAGAACAGTGATATCCTAGGTGCAGCTGGGCTCCCTGCCTTTGCCCTTCCCCCACTCTAACCCTAGCTGGGTCTAAACAGAAGAAGCCTCTTGTTGAGGACAGGTTTATGTGCAGTGTTGACATAAAGTTACACAATGCAGAGGTATGCATATAGGGGCATTTTCCTTGGGGGAGATTTGTCTCATATAACTGGAAATTGGAATCAGAGACATGTTTTCTTAGAAATTGCAAAAAAGCTAGGATAAAGCTCCAAAGTAAAGATAAGTTGTAATATCAGGTTTATTCTATTTCAGTTTAGGGAAAATATTGTGATTTTAAAATTTTTCATAACTTATTAAATGCAAAGTAATATTCCTTTTATGCATGTGTGTGACTAGCATTAATATGGTTTTGGAAATGCGCTGTTATTATTTGCATGACAAATATCAGCTTATATTATTATACAACATTCTACAGTCTATGTGGTTAATAAAGATACATGTCACAGAGTAGAAAATAAAACAACTTATTTATTTGTTTCCTTAAGCGTCATTTGTGAAGACAGATTATGTATTTAGTTAAAAAAATTCTAGGCACAGTAAAATAATAATATGCTTAAGCAGAATTTTAAATATCCTTATGAATAATTCTGACAAAATATCCCATAACGTTCTTTATGCAATCATATTAATTTACCAGAAAAATATTATCATTATTGCACTGTCCAAATCAAATTATAGGCAACACTGATTAAACATATCGTTGTTATAAATTAATTTCTAATTCACTATGGTAGAATTGAGCATAACAAATTTATGCTGTAATTATGTAGATGCCATGCATACATCTATAATTGCTCTGCTGTGATTGAGCATTTGTTAATAATGGACTTTATTTTTTGTTATTTTCCTTACCAATCAATTCCCTTGTGGTAGTTGTTGCCATTAAAGAATTGAACTTCTTCAAATGTTTTGGGGCTGGGAAGATTGCTGATGATGGAAGGGTGCATAAGAAGGAATAAGTAAAGTGCAGTTGTTCCTATTACAAAAAAAGAGGCAAAAGGTTATATATGACAACAAAGGAGATACAATTACTATTTTAGCAAAATTTTTGTTCAAAAAGTAATATTCACAAGGCCAATTTTTTTCTGGTGTCAAAACGATTTCCTTAAAATCAATTAGGTGTATTTCATGTGGCAACGATATAAGTATACTTTTATTAGTCTTCATGGTTCCATTTACCTAAACATCTGATTTAATATTTGTACATAGGCAAAGGTGAGCAGACTGATGATATAGCTATCTTTGTCCTCAATGTATTTTTTACATTTTTTTCTGTTTGAATTGCAGTAACTGTTCTCCTGTATAGGATGATACAAAGTTTCTGCTTTAAATTATTTTATTTATGGTAAAAAGTCAGTTTACTTGAAGAAGAAATATGAAAGATACCACAGGAGAAGCATAACATACAAAAAATGCAAAAAACACACAGGTGGTTGTACGAAGATATGACAAAACTAGGCATCTGAAGGGAATGATACTGTACTTCAAGATGGGAGAGAACTTCAGAAACCAATGGCTCAATTTCCCTCCTGGAGTCAGGTGAGAGGCTAAAGCATCAAGGGTATCCAGCACAATACCTGAACATGGTGGGTGTCATTTAATATTATATTCAAATCAATTCAATTCAATAAAACTATTCAACAGATGCTAACTGGTGCTACTCTGTGCAATCCCTGGTAATAAATCTTTTTTTTTTTTTCCTGGTGATAACTCTTGATAATAAAAACTTATTTGCTGGCCTTGATAAACCTAAAGTGTATGTGTGGACTTGGGCCAAGTAAACAGGTATTTGCACCTAGTGAGACAGTTTCCATACTGAGAGAAGACAAGAGTGCCTTTCCAATACATGAGAAAATGGGTGACTTACACTTGGGAAGCCAGTGAAAGCTTCCAAGAGGAAGTGTTTTCTCAGGTTTTGCCTTAAAAACATAAGTGTTCCCAGTAAGGTTGAAAGAGGAGGGCAGGAATCTCGAAAGATGGCCACTTGAATGTCCTACCCTGGCAAAACAGGCAATCAAATTGGATAACTGAGGCATTCGGCTGAACAGACTAGCTGATAGAACCCACTGAGTGCATGTATCACAGAATGCTGAGGTGCAATCTCTGACCCTTGTTTCAACTTGAGTTGGGCCAGAGATTGAACGGCTACAGCAGAAGGCATCACGAAGTGACTGGGTTTTCATAGTTCTCATAAATCAAATTTTCCATTCTGGGAAAAATTATCCCCTTTTTAACACAGTGGATCCAGGAAGGTTGTTGGATTTCCTGGCCCTAGAAGACCTGGAGATGAGCTACGCATGTGGGCTGGCAGAACAGTAATGATTGCAGTCAGGAATCTGGAAGCTAAGCAGATCATCAGAGAATTGGTATTTTTTTCTAACATATCTTAAGCTCATAGGAGCAAAGTGTACTGTGCTTTAAGTATTAATGAGATGCCCACCTGTTTAGATCTTCAGAACTTTTACATGACCACCAAGAGTGAATAGGGGCTTGAGTAGTTAAAGGAAAGTGACAACAGATCTGAGGGGACCAACCACCTTGGAAGGAAGACAGGTTAAGGAATCTAGAATAGGTGGCTCCTAGTGAGATGGGAGGGCAAAAATTAATAAATGCCCGTAAAATTAATTACTAATTACAACACATGGAATTATGAGGGATTAGGGAGTCCTGAAGAACTGATATAAGTTGCTCCTGAAAACAACAGAAGCTCAAAATGGAGAAACTTTTAGAGGAGGAAGGAACAAAATGTTCCAGTGAGAAAAAATAAATTTGAGTATTATAGGGTATCTGGGAGGGAACAGGGAATTCAGAAATGTTCTTTCTAAATAACTTTTAGGATGGGACCTACATAAAAATGTTTTAACTAATGATGAGAATGAAATGTGTATGTGTTTGTGTGTGCGCCCACATGCATGTGCATGCACAAGTGAGAGAGAGAAGGAGAGAGAGAGAGATTTGAGACACACAAGAGAGCTGAGAATATTAATAGTTTCACAGCCCTGAGATGTTGAGAATAGATGGATCCAGGGGACAGATAAAGAAGCATTTTTGAATTATTGCTGAATATTGCAAAACAAATACATTATAATTTCACTAACATGTACAAATGTTTAATTACCCTAATGGTCACAGAATTGTACCAGATTTCCCCTGGGCTACATAAAGGCAAAGCCTTTATGTTCTGAGCCACAATACCTTCATGCCTCCAGGAGCAGGAAGGACATCAGGAGGCATCTGACAGGAAGGAAGGAGAAAGCACTTTCAACTGAGGACAGTAGGTATGTGGCTTGATACTCATATAATGGGTCATAGACTCTGGGCCCACCACCTCAAAATATATATTTATTTTATGATCACCTGTGTTTTCATCTATTATTGACATTCGTTTTTATCCAACATCTTTGGTATAAATATTTTGTGGAGGAAGTAGAAAAGACCTCATCCCTGGTAATACTCTGAGAGAAACTACATTGTATTTTATATATAATTGATTTCTCTTCAGTTCTAACAGAGTTAGCCAGTCAAATCATGACAAATTAATATTGACAGTGGGGACACTGCTTTTCTGGGAGAAGTAATGCCAATGAACTATGGCTTTAGAATCATAGTGCTAAATTTAACCTTTTTGGAAACCCCCTCCTCTCCTGGTAATATCAAAATTTGACCCAGAATCATAAAGGATGCTTATTTGTCTGAAGGATTCTAGCAGTACTGGGATTTAATCTTTGAGTGCCATAGCCTAGGCCTACCCTGCTCTCTCCCTGTCCTTGTTCATTGCCCACTGTCAGCTAATAGGAATTCCTTGTAGGATTCAGCAACGGAGAAGTGGGACATCAGTTCCTTCCATTCTCACCTCGCAACAGTGGAGAAAACAGGGGTTTGCAGACTACTTTTGTATTTCATGTTTATTGCAAAGGATGTGTAGGCCATGTTTAAATTGTTTAAAGACAACTTTGCATTGAAGACCATATTCTTAGCATTTGCTGTGTCCGGGAAATTTACAGTTCTGACAGCAGTTGGGAATTCTGCCAACTAAAGCAATAAGGAGAACAAAAGAAGACTTTAACTTCTATGATTGAATGGATTTTAAGAATTATCACAACCATTTTCACATTAGAATAGCATTTTCTAACAGCATATAAAATATTATTACCATCCAATTCCTTTATTTTAACTTTGTTTGTTTGTTTGCCTTGGGGATGCCAAAGGCAGTTAAAAGCTTTATTTCCATACTGGCAGGTCAAATATAAATACAAACAACAAGGAGGAAAACTAGATTTATACTTACTAACCTGTAGTTTTCTCACAGAACTAAGAAGTAATAATATTCAAAGACAAATGATAAAAGATACATCCTTAAATTAAATTTTTAACATAATTTTACGACACAAGAATGTTTTATTTCTTTGGTAGTCTTTCCGGAGTTAGCACTGCTATAAGGGAGTTGGTAGAAAATTAATGCACATTTTAAACAACAACAGCACAAGTGATATATCTGAAAACATGTGCTGCTTTTGTTCCTTCCCTGCACACGTGTAACTTATTGTTGTAATACAATTTATATTCCTGGAGGAAGAAAAGATTTCAACAACCAACATCTAATAGTCTGGAAATTTTGCCCACAACCTTTAAAATGATCTACTTGCTTGTATTACAAATATCTTCATCTGGGCCAGGCTTATTTATTGTGACTGTTTGTTTTGTGTTATGGTTTGTGCACTCACTGATGAAAATGCTTCTAGTCAAAGTAGTGAATTCAAAATACAGCAACTCAATAAAAACTTTAATTAATCAGGACATGAGCAAAGTGTATAAAACTGTCACATGCTGAAGAAAGTATAAAATATTCTAATTGAAAGTGTCATCTCATTGGTGAAATACTTTCACTCTCTTTTACTGCAGTCCTATACACTTGTCCTTCAGCATATGAGAAAATACTAAGGGAAAAATGCCTGATGAACCTCAGGTGTATCAGATAATAAGTCCGAACCATATTTATACTTAATAATTATTTTTAAAATACAAATCACACATGTAGAATATTTTAAAGTAATAATGGAAATGGCTCTGGAAAAAAGTCAATTCAAGGCTGATCTACAGTGTAAAATAGTTTGAATCAAGGCAAGCACTTGCTTTATAACCTAATTTAGGAGATACTTAGCCAAAACTACCAAAAAGTAGAGATTAAAATCAGATACTGCAACTGTCGTACATTAACACAAAGTTGTCAAAAACTTGACATCTGTTGAACAGATTTAAAATCTACAGTTAAAAAGTTAATCCCCAAGTCTAATTAATAGGAAGCATTGGTCCCTTTGAGGATCATACATGAAGATGATCTATAGGGATGAAGTACCATTCAAATAATGAATTTGGATGGGTGTCTAGATATTTCACATAGAAAAACCTAATCCAATTATACTGCATGGCAATATGTTTCATGACAAAAAAAAAAAAAAAAAAAAAAAAAAAAAGAAAAGAAACAGAAAGAAAGCAAGTGGCAAGTTTAGCTATTCTTACCTGTTTTTTGTGGCCCGATGACAAGGAATTTTGGCAAGTGGTCACAAGTTTTCTCTCTGGACCAAATGTCTTTGTGCCGTTTATCATCACAGGGATTCTACAGGAAGGAAGAATAATGAATCTTAGTGTGTAATGAATTCCTCGATCTGTTCTGTAATAGTTGTTCAAAGGACAGGATCAAATTCTTGTCAGATACCTTAGAACTAGGAGTTAGAACTTGTTTTGGTTCTGGTTCTTTGATTTCCAAATTGTTTCCTTCTGAAATGGCACCTTCCTTTCTTTCAAGGCTAGAGCTTAGCATCAAGTTGATCTTGCTGTCATCCTCTTCTGAAGCTTGGCTAGGCTCTAACTGCTGAGATTCCACTCTATATCTAGAAACATGTCCTCTGTTTTGTCTGTATACCTGAGCCTTCACTTGTCTTAACCTTCTTCCAACCATAGCTTCTTGAATATCTGTGCTCTGCCCTAATCTTTCCTATTTCTCTTTCCCTGGGGGCTAGATGGCCATCCTTGAACTCCATACTTAGTCAAATTTTCCTTTCCTTTTTGCACTACGTCCTATTCTGTGCTGATCCAGCAAATCCTAATGTTTGGTCATACCCTACAAGTTGATAGCATATAGATCAACATTTGTAGCCTGTACCTCCCTCCTGAGCTCCTAACCTATATTTTAAATGGCATCTGTATAACTGTTATATAGATGTGGTGAGTAAATGCCAGGCCCAAAATACCCATAGATCCAATTTTATCTCCATCTCAACCTTCTCCTGTTTCATTCTCCTCCCATTTCATTTGAGTGACCCACATTTATTATCTAAATCATGACACTTTTGAGAATTCAAAGGGCTATTAAATGAAAATAATACAATTTTTAAAATATGTATTAACTGACAAATTGGTTTTATTATATTGTTAATTTAAATAATATATTCAAAAATCATTTTCACAAATAAAATTCTGTCTAAATACAAACATTAGGTATTAAAACAATTACAATTTTATATTATTATCCGAATATTAAAAATGACATAAAATGACTAAACATTTATGATTCATATTTGTGTATTTTAATCAGTTCTTTAGCCACATCTTTTTTTCTTTTGTTTGTTTATTTATTTGTTTGTTTATGTATTGAGAGAGAGACACAGTATGAGTGAGGGAGGGACAGAGAGAAGAGAGAAACACAGAATCCAAACACAGAGTCAAAGCTCCAGGCTTTGAGCTGTCAGCATAGAGCCTGACATGGGGCTTGAACTCACGAACCATGAGATCATGACCTGAGCCGAAGTTGGATGCTTAACTGACTGAGCTGTCCAGGGTGCCCCTAGCGACATCTTTTTCTAATACCATGCCAGGACAGTTCCTCTCAAGAATGATTGTTTTCAGCATGATCTTATTATGTTTTACTGTTCCATAAAATTGCCTGCAATCTTTTTCAAAGTTACACTTATGATTAATTAATTTGAAAATGTTGATACTTTCAATTGACTCTTCTCTATTTAACACTATATTTTTAACTGGGGAAATATTTTCTTTATAGAGGTGAAGTAAGCTCAGAGTAAATTCTGCTAAAGGAAATTTGTTCTGTTATTTCCAATTCTATTTTTTCCATATTGAAATATCTATTAGAGGCCGAATATTTCACAGTTATTTTCCATTTAGAGTCTCTTTCTTTGAATATTTTCCTTTGAATATTTTTCAAGAATAAACTTGTTAAATAAGTCATCTGTAATTGAAACTTTTGACCATTTTGCCAAATATAAGTGCTGCAAAATCATCGACTTCTCAACGTTACATTCCAGCACAGAATATAAATTTATCTAATTAAAAAAAGAGACCCATCAAGAAATGCTTATCACAGTTGAACTTCCAAAGTTCAATTAAAGAATGCCAAATTAAACCCTCTAGTTCATTTGAATTCTCATTACTTAATTTGTTTAGTCTCCTCCCTTCTTGCTTTGGAGCTTTTTTTAACATGACAAAAAGCACTAAAGGAAGAGAAAAATATTACTTAAATATATTTTTTCTCAAAGTAATATTTTAATATTTTTATCAAAAATAGTATCAAAGCTGTTTGTCCTCAGTGTCATCATATAGACTGAAAGGGTTAGATCATCTTGACATTCCACAGAACTTAACCACTAGTCTTCTGTATTGACTTCATGTTAACTATATCTGATAGGTACCAAGTGTCAAGTACTCTGTTGTCTTTGTAAGACACATGCACTCCAGAGGGTAGAAGTTTCAGGGAACCACCACTGTGTGTGGTTTTTCAAGGTCCACTGGTCTGGATCATACTGAGACATCTCTTCTGAGTAAGGGTCTATTTTTGTTCTTTGTGACTCCGATGACTAAGAAAGAACACAGGGCTTGATAGGCCTCTTTGGGTTTTGGAAGCAACATTTTATTGCACTGGGGAATATTGATCTGAGGCATTGACAGGATGATGCAGAAAATCGCTAGTTTTCGAACCCAGAACAAGGAAGAGTCCTGCAAGAGGTTAAGACTGAGGTACAAGCAGCTCTCCGACTTGGATCATACCTCTGGGCAGACCTAGGGTACTATGGCATCCCTGCCAAGTAGAGTTTTGGTTAAGCCCCAGAGGAGAATTGCAGTGTGCACTCCTAAGTTTCTGCAGCAGGGTGTGCCACTGGCAGCAGTCATTCAAACTGGTATCTACTCCTGGTATGCTACTGGGCCCTAGAGGAGATAGTGTTTCTCATGGATTTTCAAAGTGACTGGGTGGCCATAACTGGACATCATAATTTGAGCATTGGCAGCCCCACCAAATCCTAAATTCAGTTGTACCCACTAGTAATTCATTGTTAGATGGGAGTGGTATGTCTGGGATCGATCTCAAGCTGATCCAAAGGCTACAGATGACCTTTACAAATGAGTGACCTAGACCCTCATGTCACCTATCACTGTTCCACCAATGCCTCTATATCAGCTTATTCCTATATTTTCATGGAAGGCCCCCTATATCTGCTGATGAAGAGGGGGAAACTCAAGCTTGTTTGTGGATAGATTGACCCACATGTTAGCAGAGGCTGAAAGTGGACTGCTGTTGCACTACAAGCCCCTAAAAACTAGTGGCTAAGGGAAAACTTCCAATTAAAAGAGTTATGGGCAATGTTCTTAGTCATCTACTTTTTTTGTGGATAGACTAGTAGGGCAATATAAGGATAGAACAGATGAATAGGCAGTGGGGAATATGTTACCCAAGAGACTGAAAGGAGTGACATGAGAGTATTAGGGCTAATAAGTTCTAGGGTAAAGACATGTTGATGGACTCATGATAGTGACCAAAAAGTTTGATGATCTTTGTACTGTGCATTAATGTACACCAAAGATATTCAAGGTAGAAGTGTAAACAACCAAGTGGACAGAATGATTCAGTCAGTTCCCAACATTCCCACATGTCACCTAAGCTCTGTCCTTAGCCAGCCCTTTGCTGGAGCAATGGGTTTGTGAATGGAGTACCTACAGTATCAAGATGGAAGCCATTCATAAGCTTCCTTCTCCCAAGTCTGCTCTAGTTACAGCCACTGTTGAGTATCTGACCTGCCAGTAACAGAGAACAGTTCTCTGTTAATAGTTCTCTGTAAACAGTTCTCTGTAAATCCCAGAAATTGACTACCCTACCACTTAATAGAAAATTGATTATTTTGGACACTTTTACTTTGAAAAGGGCAGTGATTCATCCTGACCCATACTGACACATATTCAGAGTATGGATTTGCCTTCTCTAGTCACATAGGCTGTATCCTCTTCTCTGTCCTGTTTTACTTTTTCCCTTATAGGTTTTTCTCTTTTTTTAATATGAAATTTATTGTCAAATTGGTTTCCATACAACACCCAGTGCTCATCCCAACAGGTGCCTTCCTCAATACCCATCACCCATCCTCCCCTCCCTCCCACCCCCCATCAACCCTCAGATTGTTCTCAGTTTTTAACAGTCTCTTATGGTTTGCCTCCCTCCCTGTCTAAGTTTTTTTCCCCTCCCCCTCCTCCATGGTCTTCTGTTAAGTTTCTCAGGATCCACATAAGAGTGAAAACATATGATATCTGTCTTTCTCTGTATGACTTATTTCACTTAGCATAACACTCTCCAGTTCCATCCACGTTGCTACAAAAGGCCAGATTTCATTCTTTCTCATTGCCAAGTAGTATTCCATTGTGTATATAAACCACAATTTCTTTATCCATTCATCAGTTGATGAACATTTAGGCTCTTTCCATAATTTGGATATTTTTGAAAGTGCTGCTATCAACATTGGGGTACAAGTACCCCTATGCATCAGCACTCCTGTATCCCTTGGGTAAATTCCTAGCAGTGCTATTGCTGGGTCATAAGGTAGATCTATTTCTAATTTTTTGAGGAACCTCCACACTGTTTTCCAGAGTGGCTGCACCAGTTTGCATTCCCACCAACAGTGCAAGAGGGTTCCCGTTTCTCCACATCTTCTCCAGCATCTATAGTCTCCTGATTTGTTCATTTTAGCCACTCTGACTGTCATGAGGTGATATATCTCAGTGTGGTTTTGATTTGTATTTCTCTGATGAGGAGTGATGTTGAGCATCTTTTCATGTGCCTGTTGGCCATCTGGATGTCTTCTTTAGAGAAGTGTCTATTCATGTTTTCTGCCCATTTCTTCACTGGATTATTTGTTTTTTGGGTGTGGAGTTTGGTGAGTTCTTTATAGATTTTGGATACTAGCCCTTTGTCTGATATGTTATTTGCAAATATCTTTTCCCATTCGGTAAATTGCCTTTTACTTTTCTTGATTGTTTCCTTTGCAGTGCAGAAGCTTTTTATCTTGATGAGGTCCCAATAGTTCATTTTTGCTTTTAATTCCCTTGCCTTTGGGGATGTGTCAAGCAAGAAATTGATGCGACTGAGGTCAGAGAAGTTTTTTCCTGCTTTCTCCTCTAGGGTTTTGATGGTTTCCTGTCTCACATTCAGGTCCTTTATCCATTTTGAGTTTGTTTTTGTGAATGGTGTAAGAAAGTGGTCTAGTTTCATTCTTCTGCATGTTGCTGTCCAGTTTTCCCAGCACCATTTGTTAAAGAGACTTTTTTTCTGAGAGTATCTCTTCAATAAATCATTTGAAGCCAAATTTCGTATCTCAGATTTTATTCCAATTAACTTTCCATCCCCAGCTTCTATTGTAACATGAATGCAGTGCAAAGTAAAAAGACAAATAATATATAAAGACAACTGTACTTTGTGAGAATTCGCCTTGGAAAAAGGGTACACTTTGTGGGTTTTTGTATGAATTCATCTGTAGAAACGGTGATGAAATGAGTTAATTACAAGCCAATAAACTTCACATTTTTTTACTCATTTTGCACAATAACTTAAATTTTATTTTATTTTTACCAGTGTCTTTAATTTATGTCATCTTTTTATTCAACTAGTATTCAATCTCAAATCCTTAATAGTCTAGCTTCAGTTTAATTCCATAACCATAATTTTCACTATGGCAGAGAAGAGTAGACTATTTGGTTTCCTTTTTTTCTTTCAGTTATGGAACATTCCTTTATTTTGCATAGTCTATAGGTTTCAGCCAGAGACTATATTTCACAATCTCTTTTGAATCAAGCTTTCTTCATCTGAATCATTTCAGTCCAAAGGAAAGTATGCCAAAATGATGTAAAGTATCTTCTTAAGGGTAAAACCACTCTCCTTGGATTTTCCCTTTCCTAATGACTGTCAGCTGTAAAACGGTTACAACTGCAACATGTGCCTTGGACTCAGAGACATTGAACAGTTGCCAACCTGGGGCCCCGGATGACCCTCTATGTGGAATAGAGCTATCTAACGCTCCTAAATGTCCTGTCCATTTTTAGACAGTTGTATGAGTGAGATATATATATCTGTTTTATTTAGTCAATTTATTGTTTGGAATGTAATCATTATAGCAACATTGCCTATACTCTAACTCAATGTGTTTCAAAGCACTTGTCTATGAGAAGATAAGGAACTTGAGTCAGAATGTGAATTATTGAACTGCTTACTGCAATAAGAACATCCTGCTACAAGCAAAAACAAAATTCCAGCTGAAGCAGCCAGCGTGTTCAGTGATATAGTTGGTTTATAAGTTTCACAACGTTCTTGTCTCATAGCAAATCAGCAAAAAGCAATTCAAGCCCTTTCATGGACCACACTTTGAGTAGCACTGCTCTGTATTAACAATCGCCAACACCATACACAAAAATAAACTCAAAATGAATAAAGAACCTAAGTGTGAGCCCTGAAACCATAAAATTCCTAGAATAAAACAAGCAAACAGGCAGTAATATCTTTTAAATAGGCCTTAGTAACATTTTTCTAGATATATCTCCTCAGGCAAGGGAAACAAAAGCAAAAATAAATTATTGGGACAACACCAAAATAAAATCCTTTCTATAGCAAAGGAAACCACCAACAAAATAAAAAGGGGAGAAGATATATGCAAATGATATATCAGACAATGGGTTAATATCCAAAATAAATAAAAACTTTTACAACTCAACACTGAAATAAATCCAATTAAAAATGGGCAAAGGGCCTGAACAGACAGTTTTCTAAAAAAGACATGCAGGTGGCCAACAGACACATGAAAAGATGCTCAACATCACTAATCATCAATGAAATGCAAATCAAACCACAATGAGGTATCACCTTACACTTGCCAGAATGGCTGGAATCAAAGACAAGAAATAACAAGTATTGGTGAGGATGTGGAGAAAAAGGAACCCTCTTGCACTGTTGGCAGGGCTGTAAACTGGTACAGCCACCATGGAAAACAATATGGAGACACCTCAAAAAAGTAAGAATAGACATACCATATGATCCAAGAACTCTACTGGGTATTTACCCAAAGAAAATAAAAATACTAATTCAAAAAGATATATGCACCTCTATATGTTTATTGCAGCATTATTTACAGTAGTCAAGATATGGAAGTAACCTAAATGTCCATCTATAATTGAATAAATAAAGAATATGTGGCATATACATACAACAGAGCATTACCAAAACATAGAAGAGAACGAGATCTTGACATTTGTGACTACATGGATGGACCTAGAGGGTATTTTGCTAAGTGAAGTAAGTCAGACAGAGGAAGACAAATGCCATATGATTTTGCTTATATATGGAATCTAAAAAATAAAATGAACAAACAAAAATGCAGAAACAGACCCATAAATAGACAATGAACCGAAGGTTACCAGAGGGCAGAGGGCTGGGGCAATGGGAAAAATGTGTGAAAGGTGGTGAGAAGTACAGACTTCTAGTACAGAGTCACGGGAATAAAAGGTACATCATAGAGAATATAGTCAATGGTATTGTCACAGTGTTGTATGAGGACAGTGGCTACACTTGTGGTGACCTTAGCATAATGTATAGACTTCTGGAATCAGTATGTTGTAGACCTTGTGTAACATTGTGTCAACTACAGTTCAATCTAAAAACTGCCAAAACCGACCTAATGTTTCAGTTATACTGTATTCACTATTATAGATATACTCATGTCTGTACCTGATTCTTCCAAGCTTATTTGAACAATTTATTTTTCTGTGCAATGCTCTTTTTTTTTAAACCAATCCATAGTAAAAATTTCACCAATTATTCTAGTGTCAGCTAATATGTCCCATAAAACTTCCTTATTTTAGAGGGGTGGCATAGCCCAGTTGTTAAAAGAGTGTGAGCTCAGGAGGAAGACTGCCTGTGTCTTATGGAATTTCCCTAAATTCTCTGAGTCTCAGTTTCCTTATCCAAAAAATAATGATTGATGGTATCTACTTCACATGGTTAGTGAGAGTGTTAAAGGAGCTAATATATTTAAATGAGCAAATTGTTCTCTATAAGGGAGAGTGATTATTATGTGATCCAATGTTAGCTTCCCCCCCCATCTTTGTTTAGATGAGTCAGTCAGTTGAAGCAGCAGAAAGAAATTACTATTGCTGATAGACTGGTTTAGTATAGATATCCTTCCTTAAAGCAGACTTCCTGGTCTACTGTCTGAACCCTAGCACCTAAGGTGGTTGTCTCTTCTCAGCACAAATTCATGGTTCGATGACTAGGTTTCTGAGATGTATGACTTACTTGATAGGGAAATAGCTTGGGGGTTTCTTCAGGAAAACTTGAGAATATAGATTGCTCTGTGAGACCCAAAGACCCCTATATAATCCCAACACAATTTATTTTTGAATATGCTTTCTGTCTGGCTCCTACAACTCATCCAATTTATTGTTTTAGCACTTGCCATCACTCAGGTCACAACTAAAATATGACCCCATGTAAGAGGGCTTCCCTGATGACCATAGCCAAAGCACCTCCTCCGAATCCTGTCTCTCTATGGTAGCTTCTGGTCACATTTCTTTCACTGTACCTGAAATTATTCTATTCAAGTATTTGTTTATAGTAATTTTAAATTACATGTATATAATGCATTTATATTTGTAATTCTATCTCAACTAGAATGTGAGTTCTCTGAAGCAAAAACCCATGTTTGTCTTCTTGACTGCTACAATCTAATACATAAAAAGCGTTTGATAAAAATGGACTGAATGAGTAACCGACTTAAGACAGGCACAGTAAATCTACAGTAATAGGCATAGACAGATTTTGCTACGTTTGAAAACTAATGTAATATGAACCGTGTAGACATTTTACTTCCAAAACTATGACCAAAAAGCATCTGTTCCCTATGTTCAACTAGGCCACTTATTTTCTTTATTGCAGTGCACCTTGTCTCTGCCATTCAAATTTTTGCATGCAAAACCTGTGAAGTGGGCAAATTCAATATAACACTTGAAAAGAGTTTTCTTTGTCACACAGAACATGAATAAACATGCTTGTTTTAGTAGACAAAGACACTAATTATTTCTAGTTGTACTTTCCCAAGAAATTATACCAACAAAAATAAACTATCAAATAAAATTCCTGGATGCTGTTACAGTGCTTTCTGCTCCATGTGCTTTTATGACTAACAATTCAATTGACACTACTCCTGTTTTTCCTATACGTATTTTACAGTTGGTGGCATTTGTACACCTCAATCTAGGCAGATTGCCTGTTTTTATAACTGCATCCCTTGTATGTTATGCTATTTTCAGACTTTCCAGATGTCCATTATTTCTTCTTTCACCTCTTTTCCTGCATGTTTCCCCTTGTGTCTGTTAATCACAAGTCTGTAAACAGGATGTTTGCATTTCCTATTTTATATTCTGAAAATGTTTGTTTAGATTTTTCCTACTCTGATTTTTCTTCTATTGCCTGAATATTTGAATAACAGCTAACATAATATCTAACCTTTATTGATCACCTTCTATATTCCAGGCACTTGCTTGACATAGATTATTTCTAATCCTCAAAGCAACCTGGCAAGACAGATATCATTATCCCTTCTTTACACCTGAGGAGCCTGAGATGCAAGGTGTTTTATTTAGGTCTTGCTGAAGGTCACACAGCAAGTTAGTTTCAAATCTGGAATCCAAAGCTGGTGTTGTCTCTGAAGTTAAATTGTGTGTGTGTGTGTGTGTGTGTGTGCGCGTGTGTAAGAGAGAGACATAAAGAAAGAGGGAGACAGAGAGAGTTTGTAGGAGTGATTATGAAGGTGAAACGGTCTTCCCAAGAAAAAGCAAAGCCTTTCCTTGTACTTTCATACTTTGTTCCATTGCTATTATTTTAATTTCAAAAGTCAGAAAATTGCAAAGCAATTATATTCCTTTTCCTTCTCTAACCTGATTGTTCTCTGCATATCTGAAACTGCCATAAACAGTAATTTACTCTTTTAAGTATCTAGAACTATAGATATATTGAAACTTAAAAAAAAATATTCAGTTAAAATTGCTTTAGGCAGCTCATGGTTACAGTGCCAGTCTAGTAAAAATGCATGTAACTCAGCTCTCACACAGGTAGAGAGGATGCAGGTGGTTTTGCACATGGAATACATGATGAGGTGAGGCAGATTTACTTTTAAGAAGATATAAGAGAGGTAGAGAGAAGATTCCCTGAGGTGATGGGCCAGACTTAGAAAGGGGAGTAAATTCTGATGAAATTGTGTTACTGAGAACGGTATTAGCACCCAGCTTTTTCCTCTCCAATTGAGTAAGAATTTCAAATTCATAATCAAGCTAAAAACATGTATTTTTAAAAAATCACACTGCTTACCTTATCCTGAAGTTCACAGTTTTATAGAATACATGAAAATAACTTCTGTTCTCATTAGATGTAGTTGGAATAACGTTGCCTTTACTAAAAATCTGCTTTGCTCATTGCTTCTCCACATCCTTCACACAAGGACACTGTGGAATTATCAGTGAGATTGATTATCCACTCTCAAGTCATGTGCCTATTCCAGATAACTGGGACATATCTAGACTTTAATAGCTAAAGCCTTAAAAACGCCCAGTGCTCATGGCAAGATTATTTTGTTAATTACAAACGTTTCAGAGATTATTGGCTTTCTCTTCATTTCCTTTCTGCTTGCTTTCTGCTGTTCTGACCTCACTGTTTAAAGGAGAATGCTATGCAAGGTGTATTTGTGGGTTTTTTTTAATTCTTCTTCTTCCTCCCTACTTGGTTGTGTTGTTTTAAAAGTTCTTCTGTTTATTGAGTTTCTCCATGTACATGTCTTTAAACAAAATCCTTTTCCAATCTGTTTTATACAGGCTGGTGACTTCCAATTTTTTTGTCTCTTGATGTCATTTAAGCCTAATGCAACCCACATACATTGATGAGTAATTTTAATAGGCTATGGATGTTTATTCTCAGTGCTTCAATCAGCAAATCCTTATGGAGAAACTCTAAGACACACACCATCTTCACAAAGCTTGATTCTACCTGCACACTACGTAAAATACAGCTAGTCCATCAATTCCTTGGAAAAGCCTTTCTTTTCTGAGTGCACTGATTTATAATGAATGCTCTCTCCACAGAACTCCCGTAGCACTTAATGGTCTGACTCTTACTCCAGCTTTCCTCCCAAAGTAGTCTGAATATAGAGGAGAATAAATGCCCACTTCTGAGAGTGGGAGTGGATGGAAAAGGGCTTTTGGTTCTGTGTGGGTCTGGGGTAACAGCGCCATCAGAGCTGTTTTAAGCATAAAGAACCTCTGATTTACCCTAAACATCTATGCACTCATCACCATATTATATCCATGTTTATTTAAATAAATTGATACTGTTGGCATTTACCACAAAATATTTTCATAGTAAAATTGACCCCAGGAGATGATAGGTTTACTCTGAAGCTCTGAGTATATTTAAACAGATGCACATTCCTACATACAGTATCTTATATTATTGTTTATGGTTTTATGAATATCTTGTTAGAGAATCTAGATAGCCAACTTAATAAAAAACTATTTTTAAACTCCTATTAATAGGTTGGTATAATATAGCATATTCACTCACAGTATGCCTTTTAAGTTATCAGGCATATCTTTAGGGCACACACACACAAATTCAGGGCTTCGTTGTTGTTATACTTGGATTATGTGCTGAAAATCTATGTTTTATGATGATTTTGATTCAGAAAGGATGAAAGTGTTATAACTTTTTATTTTATTTATTTTATGGCACTATCTTCAAGTAGTTTTTCTATTACCAAACCTCAGTAAGTTATTTGTGTGGGGAATTTGACACTTGACAAGATCATGTTTGCAACTAATTGACAGGAAAAGGAAAGTCCATGACTTATGTTACCATTTCTGGATGTCAGAATGTCTGACAGCCTTGTATAACCAAATAGGGAAGTGCTTCATTGTAAGTTAAAAATTAAACTCATGAGGAATTTCCAACATATTTGGGAAACACTCCTGAGAGGTTTAAATACTAGTCTGAGTTAGGAAAATAAGTGTAACAAATACATAAATTCAAAGTGTGATTAGGAAAAAATACAGAAAAATAAGATGATGATGTCTGTGCCTCTATTATGCGTGCCATCTATGAAGTGATGAAAAATTATTCTGGCTATTTCACGGGAAAGGCTAAAAGATGAATAATTACAAATGAAAAACATGAAATTATAGAGTTCTTATTTCCCCAGATGTTGCAGATCAGTTTTCCTTTAACCTCAGTGTCTCACCCACAAACAATTTCTACCATTTCATGAAAGGTCTCATTCTTTTCACCACCAAGAAGTTTCCCCTTTTCATGGCTACATTATTGTCTCAACTTCAGTTCCTCCCTGTTCTTACCTGTCCTGGAAAAAAACTTCTGGTATAATCTTTATTGTCCAATTTTTTTTAATTACTTTACTTTCATCTTCAGAACCTGCAGAGAATTGCTCCTTGTTGCCTATGAGACTCAGAATACTCTGATAGCCTTCAAAGGTTTCCCAACTGACTTGTATGTGCTTCCCAAGGTTATTTCTTATTGGATTCCTACTGTTCTCTAAGAAACAAATGTTTATTTTATTGTTCTTTGTGCACATGCACACACCTCTGCCTTTGCTTATTCATTCATGAGATTTTAATGACACTGGTTATGGTACCATGCTGGGTTCTAGGTTACAAACATGAATAAACAGTCTCAACTCCTTCAGGTTTGCATGAGCTGGCATATGACAGACGTAAGTGTCTGCAATACCATATGGTAAGTGCAGTAATAGAGTCATAAACAAGGTATAAAGTGGAAAAGAGAGGAATTAATATGAAAACAAATTTTAATGTCATTTTGTTCACATAACCAGGAGCTCTTATGGTTTGTAAGTTCTATGAAAGCAAAGACCTTTCTATTATGTAGGTACTTCAAAAGTATAGGTCAAGGGGCACCTGGGTGGCTCAGTTGGTTAAGTGTCCGACTTCGGCTCAGGTCATGGTCTCATGTTTCATGAATTCAAGACCTGTGTCGGACTCTGTGCTGACAGCTCAGAACCTGGAGTCTGCTTCAGATTCTGTGTCTCCCTCTCTCTCTCTCTGCCTCTCCCCAGCTCATGCTCTGTCTCTCTCTCTCAAAAATGAATAAACATTAAAAAAAAGTTTTTAAAAAGTATAGGTCAAATAAATTCACACTGAATACACCACCAGATTCTTCTAAAGTAACAAGGCATACCTGAAATTCCATCCTACAGAGGAAGTCGATGACAGAAGTAGATTTATTTTTTTAAATGTAAAACTACCATTTTGCTGTGATTGGAACTACACTGCAGCAGGAATAAGAAAACCTGAGCTTTACTCTTGACTTGTCCCTAATAATCCAAGTGACTCAGAACAAGATATTTCATCTCACTAGGTGTCACCCATTTCTTCTCTAAAATGAATAGGTTGGGCTGGACATCTCTAACTTCTTATTCTGCACTTACAATCTATAATTCTTTGTGTCAGAATTCATTTATTCCTTCAACAGACACATAATAATAGAATCTACAGTGTGTATGTCGCTAGACCTTGTGATTTGTTTATGTCACAGTTGTTCAAATCTCACCATTTCTAAGCTGGAGTTGGAGGATTTCACAGCTAGAATCAACAAAGGTGCTAACTCTTAAGGTTAGCACCTTGTGATTTACTTTCTACTTTTTTAATCCTGGAGCTACTGGCATGGAGAGAGAGAAAGCTCTTTGAGCATTCCCTTGGCCACACGGGCAAGCAGAAATCCACATCACGCTTGGCATGTTTGTTGATAGTGAGAGTCTGGAGTGACTGCGTGAAGATTGAGGCTGAGCTATCCTGACAGCTTGAGAGCTTAAAAGCATCGATTAGTGAATGTGCAAGAATCTGACCTTCTAAATGCCTCCATGTTGTGGTTTGGTTTTTATAATGAGAGTTAAAAGGGAAAAAAAAAAGGAAATCCTATTCTTCCTTGCTTCAGAGTGATTATTCTACCAAAACAAAAAGGGACATGAATAAATAGGAACCCGTGAGAATCCTTTTAAGAATCTTACACACTAGAGACTAACGTGAGGAAGATAAACTCTAGGGACAGAGTTCTATATGTGTCTTCAGCATATATTCTCACATTTAACAGCTTTGAAAGAATCCGTTTCCAGTGAAGGAAGCACAGACACATTCTGTGTTGTACTTACTATGCTGTCCATTGATAGATATTCATATTGCACTTTTTAATTAGGTGACAAAACGTTGCACATATATGGCAGTTGGTGCTAATGAAAATTTACATAAAGAACCAAAAGAAATTAAATAGATGTGAAGATTATCATTATTCATGTTTTATTTTTATTTGTAGTAACAAAAAAGTGTGAACTAAAAATCTTGGGAAAAATAACAGTTGATTTACTTTTTAAAAATGAAATACAGTAAATAAGGCATGCTTAGAAACACAAAAGGGTACCTGAATTTTGAGAATGTATAACAATGACAGACACATTATACTAATCTATCTTAACTCTGTAGGGTTGTGAAGAGTGGGCCACAAAACATTTAATTAGTGCTGGTTATGCTTATATGTATTTTGTAAAACTAAATTCATATTGTATACAGAACATGATGATAATGCTCACAGCTGCTCTGTTTGTCATCATAAATATGAATATGGAGAGAAGAGATAACCACTAGGGAAAGGGACTCAGAAAGTATTATGCACTTTATCTCTACTTAACCATTTGTAGTCTCATAGACATGGTTTATGACCTGCAAACTGATCAGATTTCTTTAATAAGTCAGCTGTTCTCAAAATCTCACATACATGAACAATTCCCTTTTGAACTTAACTGCTCATCTGCTTTCTACTCCTTGTTTTCCTTCTTAAACATATTTGAGAAAATATGGCACTTTAGTTAATGAGAAATGCATGCAACTTTATTTTTCAGTCAAAAGAAACCACATATAATATAATTTGCTTGATAAAATGGAAGTCTTTTAGTAAATATGTACTCTTCAATGTTACTTAAATACTTTTATGACGGGTGCCTGGGTGGCTCAGTTGGCATGAGCTGAGCATCTGATTCTTGACAACTCTTTATTTTGGCTCAGGTCATGATCTCACAGTTCATGGGATCGAGCCCTGCATCAGGGCTCTGTGCTGATGGTGTGAGCCTTCTTGGGATTCTCTCTCTCCTTTCTCTCTGCCTCTCTGTTTCTCTCAAAATAAACTTTAAAAAATTTTTAAAAGTATTTTTATGATAAGCTATTTTGATAACATATTAAAATTGCTAAACATGTAAATTACAACAGTAATTACAAAAAAATTTGTGAACTCTCTGAAGCCTTTTCTGATTAATTCTATCACTTGTTAAGAACTATCTAGTAATTTACCTCTATGATGTTATTCAAAATTGTCAGCCCATTCAAATGTTTTGTGTACTTAGGGTCTCATGTCTTCAAAATGACATAGGTCTCTAAGAAATGGTTCTATTTTCTGTGTCTAATTTTCATTTATACCAGCAATCAACTGAGGTTTCATATTTAACAGATTATGTTTCATATTTAACAGATATTTCATCAATATTTAGAATCATCGAGTAGACCAAATCATATTGGAGCTGGTGTATCTTTGATTATATTTACTCCTTAACAAAATGGAACAGCATCACTGATATTGAAATGATATCAATAAATACAATTCTTGATTAAAAAAAACTCACACAATATTAAGAGATACAAATCCTTCATCTAAAGAAAACTTTCCTTCCTCTAAAGGAAAAGATAGTTTGGCTCTTGGGGCTGTTGACTCATGTCATAGACTCTGGGTCTGGAGTTCTCTCTTGTCCAGCAAAAGAGTGGGATGCAGGATTGAGAATGCAAGAGAAGCTAATGTCCGGGAGAAGGCAAGAGCCCTGAGTAAGGGTCCTTGCTCCATTTTTATTAGGATCAGAAGGCTTACAAGTGTGATGGGTGTGCACGAAGAGACAATGAAACTGTGAACATTAATTCATGGGTGTGGGGAAGAGGGGGTTTTGAAGATAGGTGGTGTTAGGGGTTTGGGTCAATACAAAATAAAATTCATGTGCTGGGTGGGAGGTTGTTTATAGCAAGCATGAGGTGTCACCTTTGTTTATCTGAACTGGTCTAGGGGACAAGAAAGACAGAGCATACTACCTTAGGGTCAACAAGGCACGTTTATTTTGCTAATTAGCTCCACTCTGGGCAACTTCACCCTGCTGTGGTCTATAGCCCTGTTTACCTGTTTACCTATTTTGGTCCTTGCTTCCTGTGAGAGCAGCTTTCTGCTATTGTACTAACCTCAGGGGCATTTCCACCCTGAATATCTAATCTTGTGTACTTCATCTTGGATGTTTTCATTCTGAGATTTCCTGTTCCTATACTTTTGTCCTATACTGGGGGCCTTTGCTCCCTTTACCTAACCTTATTTACCTAATCTTGTTTACCCAAACTTGGGTGTGTACATCCTATGGCTTTCTAATTCTTTATGCCTTGTTAACCCATGGGTGCAAGCTCAAGGAATTCCTAAGCATATTCCCCACAGACTCATTTATTGTATGTTAGCTGTTTAAAACTTTTGTTAAGTTGGCTACTTTGTATTGTTACTGTACCATGAATTATAGATATCTCATAAATAAACATGTGTGAGAAAAGAATTGATTTACTATCAATGATTTACCAATTTTATAAGTACGTGAGCACTTTTGAAGAATCCCATTTATGGGACGCAATGCTTGGCCTTTATGATATTCAGCAGCTACTTGGTATGATGCTATACACTACGATAATTATGTCTTTATCTATTTATCTGTCTATCTAACTTATACACCAAACATAAAGATGGTCAAGCAACTTATCAGAGGGGCAAAAGAATTAGAATGTGTAGTTCAACAAAAACACAAATGGTGAAGAGTTCCTGAATAAATCATCAGACTAAAGTATGAATTACTCTAGCAGTCAGTTGTAAAGCACGTTTTCAAATATATGCTAGTGAATAAGAATAGCAAGGAAACCCTGCTGACTTTGGGAGAACATACTGTGTTTCATTCTTTGCATTTGCTAGAGCAACTAGCCTTGCCTTATACACAGTAGATACCCGATAAACATGTGTTGGACGACTTCCTGACTGAATAGACACAGAGAGGCATGTAACATGAATTATGGAATAAGAAGAAACATAGAATCTTGGGGAGAAAAAGGGGATGGTAACAAGTCTGGTTCACAGTGACTTCTCATTAACGATGATGCTATTTCCCTACCAACTGCTTAGCAGGGGTCTATGTGATCTGCTCTCTGCAGCCAGCTTATTGATTGTGTGGGTCAATATAATGTAATGCATAAAGAACCAAGAAAATGGGAGGTAGCATTTTCCCAGATAACTGCTAAGAAGCAGATACTTTACACTTTCATACAATGAGGGTGAGTGACTCCCATGTGAAGCTGAATTATTTGTAAAAGCGATCCTAAAACTGATGATTTTTTTTTTTTTTTTACCAATAGGTCTGATCCTAGTGAAAGATTGATTAGATTTAAGAGAAATGTGAAAACCTATTAAAGACAGCATATGTAGAAGCATGAGGTAAAAAGTGTTTTTTCTTTTTCATTTTTACTATGTGTGTTTACACATACATATCGGGGGGTTAGTTATAGGGTTTTAGATTATGATGGCTCCTGGCTTCTGTCTCCCTAGATACTCAGCGCCTAACCATTTTATTGCCAGTTAGTGCTCACACTAAATGAGAGTGAAAATGACTAGCAGCGAGGAGACACCAACAATAAAACAACATCCTCAAAGCAAAAGTTCCGAACCAACCAAACCAACAAGCCAAACAACAGAGAAACAAAAAATACACTTAATGCATAAAACAAAAAAAGTTACTGAAGAGAACAAAACTAATGAATAAAAAAGAAATTTGTGTTAAATGTCAGTTTTCATATCTCCAACAGAGTTCCAAGTCAAATTAGGCCCTGGTTTCTTTCCTTTCACCGCAGGAGAGAATGTTTCACCTTACCTGCCAGAGAGGGTCTTTTTGCTCAGGGAAGAGCTCAAAGTACTTGTGTGCGAGTTGCACTGGGGGCAGAGTTTGCAGTTTCAGGGTGGTCCAGCTCTGCACGAAGTTGGCCAAGTTCACAAAGGTATATAACCCCAGCCGGTCATTCCCATAATTCGACAAATGGGTCATGAAAATGCTGATCTGAAAGACAAATACAAATGACGGTAAAATAAACATACTTACGTTCAAAAATGGCGTACCATTTTTGGCGGTACCTTCAGGTAGAATGGCAGAATCTCCAGGCGGTACCTCACCTAACCTTGGAATTTCATGAGAAATACAATGATCATTTTAGGTGGTGTTATGAACTGAATTGTGTTCCTCCCAAATTTATGTGTTGAAACCATAATCTCCAAGGGACGGTTCAAAGATTAGGCCTTTAGGAAGGTAACCACAGTTAAACAAGGTCATAAGGGCAGGGCCCTAGTCTGATAGGTCTTGTGCCCTTATAAGAGGAAGAAATAACTGCACTCTCTCTCTACCTCTGTCCTCCCGCCCTCTCTCCTCCTTTCCCCCCTCACTCCACTTCCTTCTCTCCCCCTTTCTCTCTCTTTTCCTCCCTCTGTCTTTCCCTCCATCCTCTTCCTTCGCCCCATCTCCCTAACTCCCTCTGTATACATCCGGAAGGCTGTGTCTATAAACCAGGAAGAGAGTTCTTACCAGAAACTAAATTTGCTGCTACCTCAATCATAGACTTCTAACCGCCAAAGCTGTGAGAAAATAAATGGCTATTATTTAAACCATCCAGTCTGTGGCATCTTGTTATGGCAGCTTGCACAGACTAATACAAGTAGAAAGCCACATATTTGATTTCTATTTTATTTTTTATTTTTATTAAAAAATTTTTTTTAATGTTTATTTATTTTTGAGACAGAGGGAGACAGAACATGAGTTGGGGAGGGGCATAGAGAGGAGACACAGAATCTGAAACAGGCTCTGGGCTCTGAGCTGTCAGCACAGAGCCTGATGCAGGGCTCGAACTCCCGGACCATGAGATCATGACCTGAGCCGAAGCCGGATGCTTAACCGACTGAGCCACCCAGGCGCCCCTGATTTCTGTTTTAAAATCACTCTTAAACTCATTTTTAAAATAGAAATTGAAATTGGGGTTTTCCCCCCCACACTATTCATTAAAAGTATACTATTAATTTCCATGTCATTTTTTCCGTATTATAGAATCATTATGAGATAGAGATATATAATCAACATCATTAAACCCAATAATAGTAACTTCTAGGCCACTAAAGACCCAGAATTAGACTAGTTCTAAAATCAAACAATTGTTCCTGATCTTTACTGGTTTAGATATGTATGTAGATAGAAATGGAAGAGACTCAAAACTCTAATGAAGACTTTCTACTGCAATAAAGTAATTGTTGGGGCATCTGGGTGGCTCTGTTGGTTGAGCATCCCACTCTTGAATTTGGCTCAGGTTATAATCCCCAGGTCGTGGGATGGAGCCCCACATCAGGCTCTATGCTGACTGTGGAGCCTGCTTAAGATTCTCTCTTTCTGTTCTCCTCAGCACCTCTACCTCACTCATGTTCTCTCTCTCTCTCTCAAATAAATTAATAAATAAATAAATTAATTAATTAAAAAGGAAACTTAGTGTTTGCATGGAAACTGATTGCTTTTAGCTAAAAAACTCTTCTATATTTATCTTTTTGTAATATTTCTTATCTCTATATTAACTCTAAAAACACCATAGCATTTTGGTATTGTATTTTTGTAGATCAAAGATGAAGACAAAGTAAAATCTAGATTGATTGCTCTTGGACACAGCAACAAAAATTTCGAATATGATTACAGATATGATGTACAATCCATCAGGGATCGCAGTTGGAATTTAAAAATATTTAATTTTTTAATTTTTTTAAATGTTTATTTATTTTTGACAGAGGGAGAGAGACAGAGAAAGAACGGGGGAAGGGCAGAGAGAGAGGGAGACACAGAATCCGAAGCAGCCTCCAGGCTGCTGTTCGAGCGGGGCTCGAACTCACAGACTGCAAGATCATGACCTGAGCTGACGTCGGATGCTCAACCAACTGAGCCACCCAGGCGCCCCAAAAATATTTATTTTTTTACTGTTTACTTATATTTGAGAGAGAGAGAGACAGAACACGAGTGGGGGAGGGCAGAGAGAGAGGGAGACACAGAATCAAAAGCAGGTTCCATGCTCAGAGCCGTCAGCACAGAGCACAGTGGGGCTCAAACTCACGAACTAGGAGATCATTACCTGAGCTGAAGTCGGACACCCAACCGACTGAGCCACCCAGGCACCCTGGAATTTAAAAATATTAAACGAAGGAGAGGGGCACCTGGGTGGCTCAGTCAGTTAAGCCATCGACTTTGGCTTAGGTCCTGGTCTTGTGGTTTGTGGGTTTGAGCCTGTATTGGGCTCTATGCTGACAGCTCAGAGCCTGAAGCCTGCTTCAGATTCTGTGTCTCCCTCTCTCTGCCCCTCCCCCCACTTGCACTCTGTCTCTCCCTCTCTCTTAAAAAATAAATAAATATTTAAAAAAATTAAAAAGAAATAAATGCAGGAGAATTTGTATATTCTTGATCTAAATTGTGGAGATCACTAATGTAAGTCATGAAAAGGGAATTAATAATTTTCTACCATAAATAATATTTGTACTTGCTCCTCAACCTAATATTTGCATATAAGCATTTTAAGAATTCATTTTTATTACTTATTTTTTAGATCTTTAATATTTCAGAGAAATTAACATACAATAATTAAGTACTTTATTAACTTAATTAGAAGAGCAACAGTAATTTAATGTTTGAAATAGTAACATCAAAGCAAATATAACATGTTAAGTGAATCAGAAAAATAATATCCACAGGCAGTATGTAGAAAGTCAAGTGTTGCATGGCTAATTTTTGTATGGATGCTAACTGATTCTTTTTTTAAGGGTTAATGTTTCTTGGTGTGCTTACTTGGGTTGTTTAAACTATTTTGAAAATAAAAGTGGATTTGCAATAACCATTCTAATATCCTATCTTTGCAACCTGGTTAGAATGTTAGCCATGCAATAGAGTTTATATAGAGCAGAATCATCATGCCTAAGACTTAATTTGTCATTGGATAGCTATAAATGTCTGAAGAGGATACCTTTTGTGTTAAAAATAATAGGACATTAACTTGTTCCAGAATTAAAAAAACAAACAAGCAAACAATACTCTGGCAAAGTACTGCCAGAGTAAGTTACAAGTTAAAGATATCAGGCTCACTGAATGCCCTTTTACTTTGGAAAAACAACAACAACAACAACAACACAACATTCCCTTTCTATGTGTTATATTAGAATACTGAAATTAATTCTGTGAGAAAAATCTTATTAAAATTATTAGAGATACTCCTCACCATGGTTGAAGGTGGGGAGGAGAGTGGGAGAGCTTGGTTCATTTCCTTCATATTCCTAAGGTATATAAAATAATACCTAAAAGGGGCGCCTGGGTGGCGCAGTCGGTTAAGCGTCCGACTTCAGCCAGGTCACGACCTCGCGGTCCGTGAGTTCGAGCCCCGCGTCGGGCTCTGGGCGGATGGCTCGGAGCCTGGAGCCTGTTTCCGATTCTGTGTCTCCCTCTCTCTCTGCCCCTCCCCCGTTCATGCTCTGTCTCTCTCTGTTCCAAAAATAAATAAAAAACGTTGAAAAAAAAATAATACCTAAAAAGTATATGGTGCTTACTACGTGCAAGGCACATATCTAAGCCTTTTACATATCTGAAAAGATTAAATCCTTTAACAGATAATTCTTATGGGGTAGGTACAGTTATTGTCTCTTTTCACAGATGAAGAGACTGGGGTATGTAGTTAAGTAACTTGTCCAAGTCCCACATCTAGTCAATGGCAGAACAGAATTTAAAACCCAGGCCATTTGATTCCCAAATCTGATACATGATATACCTGACAGCTTCACTCAAATATTTTAATATATATTTTCAAATCCATCATTTTTATTTCCTTCTGCTTTTTTAAAAACAAAAGACAAAAACGTCTGTCTGTACAAAAAGTGGAAAATATATGTAAGCAGTATCTTGCTAACTTAAAGGTTTTTTTTTTTTTCTTTTTTTCTTTTAAATTGGAATGCCAGAAGATAAATTATTTTTGGAATCTTATAAGAAAACTTTCAAAACGATGAATTATAGTATTTGAAAGAATATTACTGACTGCCTGCAGATTTATCTTTGAAGGCAGTATCACTCCTATCATATTTCCAGCCCATTTTTTCCCTGTGGAGTGTATTCAAAGGTTTTTACTCTAAAGGTCAGAAAAGAGAAAGGCTATTTTAAAGAAGATTCTTCACATAGCTAATTTAGATACAAATTTATATTAAATCCCCCAAATGTTAGTTGGTACAACATTCTCGCTTGAGATTCATGTGGAATCATTAGAACAGGCTTGGGGTATCTATGTCTGTGAGTGATTTTTACACTGGCCAACTTCTCTCTCTTAAAGTTTCCCCTCCCAAATAGGAAGTGTCCTCTTGGCAGAACTTAATTACAGAGTTTCTAGAATATAACGCAGTATCAGTCGTTGATGACCATATAATTGCAATGGTTGTCATGTAGAACTTCTTTATAATCACCACAAAATAATATACATTTGATCCCAATAAGTATGCATTTATCTCATGTCACTACTGTAATTAAGAAATAAAACAGTGTAAGTAGTGTGCTTCAAGATAATTATAGTTTCTCAGGACTGAAATTGTTATGAAAAACCAGGCTGCTGGCTGAATGCCTAAAAAAATATAATAATGTCCTAGAAATACACCACCTGCCCTCTAGCATTATTATTTTAAGATGGAACTTTAAAGCACCTGTAAGTGTCTAAAATCTGACAAAATTTTAAATAAAAATACTACTTGGAGAGTACTGTAAAGATTATTTTTATATCATGGACAAATGTATATTATCATTTCATTAGGGTAGTAACTCAATGCCTTTAAAAGATTTTTGTCACAGTGTAATTCTAAGTCATTTATTTAGAATTTCCTTAGGAGAACAAGCCTTGTTTTCCAAATGGAAGTATCAAACTTAATGTGGAGCAAATGCAAAATCTGCCTTTAGTGGGAAGCGACATCTGGAGATGTGTGGTTCTAAGCTGAGGCATGCTTCTGCATTAAAAATTTTTTTTTTTGTTTTATTTTTGAGAGAGAGAGAGACACACACAGAATCTGAAGCAGGTTCCAGGCTCCGAGCTGTCAGCACAGAGCCCAATGCGGGGCTTGAACTAATGAATTGTGAGATCATGACCTGAGACAAAACTGGATGCTTAACCCACTGAGACACCAAGATGCCCCAATGTTTCTTCGTTTAAATGTTCCTTTGCTGGGAATAGAAGGGGCATCCTGGCCAGGATGGTTGCAATCACTGTTGTATTGGGCATCATGTTTACCTGCCTTACAGGTTAGAAACAAATTAGTGCTGGTATATGGTCAATTAACTGCACTTTAAGAAAAATTCTGCAAGCGCAGCTTAACTGCATATCTGACTTGCTAAACCACCTATTGTGCAGACAGAACATTTTAGATTTAGTATTTCTGGACAAGTGTCTTGTTCAAAAAACAAAACCTATTCAGAGGGTGTAGTGAGAATAAGATAAATTAAGAATAGATGTGGTCTGAAGCATAAATAAGAGAAGTCAAAGAATATTCAGTATGAAATAGCAAATAATTAATTTTTCACAGACTTGCAATATATTGCTACTATTTTTTACATGACCGTATCTGTTCTTCTGCTTATCCTGTCCTTTTATTTATTTATTTTGATTGTTATTTCCTTACTTATATAGTAAGAATGCTCTTGCTCAGTACTCCCTAAGGCATCATCTAGAAAAGGTATGACTGTGCTGTACGTTTGTTATGCTGCAGATGTTTATAGATACAACTCACTGTACCTCACAATATTGCTGCTCAGAGATATACATCGATTCAGGCAAGCAGAGTTTCATCCCTCATGTCACAAAGACAAGCAAGGGCATCATGTTCAATGAGTGAGTTTAAGAATAAAATATCAAGTGCTAATGTCTGAGGGCCAACTGCAGCAGGCTGTCCAGGGCGCCCCTGAGGTCTGGGTGCCCTGGCTTGTCATCAAGCCTGCCTCTCTGTTGCCTTCGACACTTCTACATACGTCCCTCCCTCAACTCTCAACATGCTTAACTCCCTTAAAGCCAACATGAAACAAGTCTAATTTCTTCCTTTTATCTGGTGTAAAACAGAACTAAAAAAAACAAAAAACAAAAAACAAAAACACTGGAAGGCACTCTCAAAGTCTAACTATTCATTAGAAACATAAAACGGTTTTTCTGAATGCTAGATGCAATATGCAGGCACCAAAATTTGAGAAGATCATTACCTGTGAAATAAATCCATTTAATGATATAACTCTAGTCCAAGAAAAAGGGAGGCTTTAAATATAGTAATATATAAATCTTGATAATAAGGAATTGGAGAAAAATAATTGAACTCTACGCATAATCCTTACATATGGTCAAAGTACTGTCACGGTGACCAATGGAAAAGTATTCTATAAATGTGGGCAAGTGGTTATCCTCCTGTTTAGTTGCAAATTATATAATTTATTGTCTGGTATATCATTTTACTTTGCATCTTATGAAGTCACTAACATCCAAAATAACAGAGAAGAACAAAATAAAAACACAAAGGCCTAATTTTATTCATAAAATGAAGCAACACCTCTTCTAAATTGAGTTAAAATATTTTCACACTTCCAATACCAGAGTAGCTTCCACTGCTTTTCCTATTTGTATGACAAACAGAATGTCATATAAATGGTATGGATGGATGCTAATATCCATAGCCAGAATATCAAATATAGTGTCTTCAATTAGAATTTCAAATCCCTTCTTAGAGCATGAATTTTTACATAAAGTGGACACTAAGTATCTATATATTAGTTCTGTATCTTATAGTACCTTTAAAAAGCAAATCATTTACAGAGTAGTCAGATACAAGGTTCATCAGAAAATATACATCATTATAACAAATACAGAAAGAAACAATAGCTTTGCAGAGCAAGATATATATACCTGATTTTAAGTCAGCTTGTCCTGTGCTCACGCTACAGCACAGTACTTTTCAAGATAAGCACTCAATATTAGCAGTTAGTTTCTACCTTTGCTTCTGTGGCCCTGCCAGTGTGCCCCTTTTCAGGAAGATTCCATTGTGTTTAAAAATATGCCCATTAGCTTGTTAAATTATTGATTAGGCTTTTAGTTCTCATAAAATGTGAAGATAGATAGAATATAGGTTAAGACGTCCCTGATGGCCCATCTGGTGGGTTTTGGCCTTGTACTCATATTTTCCTATAAAAAGCAATTTGTGTCTCTATTTTATTTTGAATATAGGCTGGAAGCACAAAGGAGATAATCCATGTCAGACTATGAGTGTCAGACATTACCAATCTTAATGTCAATATACTTCTAGATTTAAATACACATGATATAACTGTTGTACAATAATTATAGGCTTCCCAAGTAATACCTTTTTAAGTCCTGGGCAACTAATAACTTAAAAATGTTTACATCTATGTTCTCAGATACCAAAAGTAAGGAATATTTGCTCAAACCTAATATATTATTCTGCCACTCAATCTAAAAGACCGTCACAAGCTTGGAATTCACTATTGAGATATACCAATTCATTTTTTTTTGAAAAACATAACATATACTGAATAATTGGTTAATGGTTGATCTTTTTTTAACACACTATTAACTTTGCTAAATGTTTTTATGTTCTCTTTTGTTGTATTTCTTGATTAGGTACTAAAAAACATCCTACTTTGGAAAGAAGGAAATGAGGACCAAAAAGTTCAAGTGATCTTTGTGAGGTTATATGGGGAATCCCAGCAAAGCCAGTGCTCGAAGTTAGGGCTTGTGAATTCAGAATCAGTGCTCTTTCCCACATAAGGTTCTGCCAGAGACTTTGGCAACAAGCTCATCTAATTTCCTTCTGTTTCCTGCTCTCTCTCTTTTTATCATTTTAATTACCTGGTAGATTTTATTTGTAACAATTTTAGGATAAAACCAACATTTCATTGTATACTTTTCCTAGAATTGGCCCAACATAAAATTTCACTTACATATTTTAATATTATTTTTAGAAATGGATGAAATAAAAGTCGATATTTCAATACCTACATCTCTACACAGATGTACATTTCAACTGTTTATTGACTCTGAACATTTTAAGATAATATATACTGAAGAGAGAAATTATTATTTCATTTGGGAAGATTAAGAGGTTTCTTAATGTAAATGTGTCATAGAACTAGAAAGTAAATCCAATCTCCAAATTTTTTTAATATTTATTTTTGAGAGAGAGAGAGCATAAGTGGGGGAGGGCAGAGAGAGAGGGAGACCCAGAATCCGAAGCAGGCTCCAGGCTCTGAGCTGTCAGCACCAAGCCCTATGCGGGGCTCGAACTCACAAATAGTGAGATCATGACCTGAACTGAAGTCAGATACTTAACCTACTGAGCCACTCAGGCACCCCATCCAATCTTCAAATCTTAAAGGAATGTGTTTGATTTTAGCAAACCTTTCAAGATGTACTCCTCTAGGAATTATTATTAGAAGGAGAAAGAAAAAGAGTAGAAGGAGAAGTAAAAATGGAAGGAAGGAAGAAAGGCAGGCAGGAAGGAAGGCAGGAAGGCAGGAAGGCAGGATGGAAGAGAGGGAGATTGGAAAGAAGAAAGAGAAGCTCCAAAATTCAACATGTCTTGCCATCTGTAGTTCAGACAGACGGAAAAAAGTAGGCCACTAAGAATGATTTAGTTCGTGGCTTTAAATATCAGATTAAACTGTAACTATTGATCCTCCTACTCAGGCTACTTCCCTAAGTAAAGGATGCTCTTTCCATGTGACTTTCAGTGTGGTTTCATGTAAAACGTGCATCCCCACAAACATTTATAATTAATTACTATTCTTTCAGTTGATGTTTTAACATTCCATACCCTTTTCTATTAAAAGGAAGACTTTCTTGGGTGTGTGAAAAAAATTATAACTTTGTTTTTAATTTGGAGAAGGTTTAATGAAGGAAATAATACCAATCGAACAATTTAAAAATTAAAAGAGATAGTAATTAAAATATTATCCTGGGGACTTACTGCTGAAGTCAGAAAATACAGAAAATGATTTTGGGTTGCTGGTCTAATTCACGTCGGTTTGGTCTGCACACAGTGGAGTAGTACAAACGTGAATCTAGATTCAGAATGCCTGGATCTAGATCCACTGTCTCTGCCTCATTGTACCAATTAACATCTCTGAATCTCAGACTTTTCTATTGTTAAGGAAAACAATAACTTAGTTTATAAATCTATTTGATGCTGGATGAGTTGGGGTATGCTAAAATATATTTTTTTTTTTAATTTTTTTTTCAACGTTTTTATTTTTATTTTTGGGACAGAGAGAGACAGAGCATGAACGGGGGAGGGGCAGAGAGAGAGGGAGACACAGAATCGGAAACAGGCTCCAGGCTCCGAGCCATCAGCCCAGAGCCTGACGCGGGGCTCGAACTCACGAACCGTGAGATCGTGACCTGGCTGAAGTCGGACGCTTAACCGACTGCGCCACCCAGGCGCCCCTAAAATATTTTTTAAAATTAAAAGCATTATAGGAAAGTTATCATCATTATGCATATTCAATTAAAGTAACTTATAGAATAGTTGACATATCAAATATAATTTTAAATAATTTGATTTATATCTGAGATAATGATATATTTTATAAATAAAATTATTGTTCTTTGTTCTGCTGAAATCAACTGTGTATACACCATGTTTATGATAATTAACGTGATTTCCAGTTAAACCAGAAAATGTTGGATACATGTATGCCAGAATAAAAAGCACTAAGTTTGATACCTAATACATGAAGCTCTTTTGTGGTCTTCATGTTATTTTTTTAATAAATGCAAGTTTTATCCTCCAGAATTACCTCTGACAGCTGCAGTTAAAAATCAATATAGGAGGAGATTGTTAAATGGGATCCTTTGTTTCATTTCAAAAAGTGCAATGAATAGATTTTAGAAATAGACACTACTCAAGGGTAATAGTGTGATGAGCTGATGTTTCTTTGCTTTATTCTTATGCACCCCAAGTCAGAGAGCATTTCCAGCCCTCTCCCCATCTCCTTGCCTTCCAGGGCACTCAATGCCTGACATATTATGTATTTGTTTGGCGCTTTCCTCACTTCCATGTTAGAATGCAAGCTCCTTGAGCCCAGCCCCTCTACTGCTGCTACATCCTCAGTGTTTCATAGGATGCCTGGCACATCCTGGGTGCACAACAAATATTTATTAAATAAAAAAATGAGTCCATGGTAACATAAACTTCTTTTGCTAATAGAAAATGTGGAATAACTTAATTGGCTTCTAATTATTCCCCATATTCTAAAGACATGAGGGGAAAAACAAAACACTATCCTAAAACCCTGAAAACAGCTGGCATTTAACTGGACACGATGAATTGTTAAATTACATTTTTTATTTGTGTTTTCCATTTCCATTATCAGACTAAATGCAACAGAAGTTCCATTCTGCATCTGATTATTTGCCAGTGTCCCAGTTTTTCAGTCATAATATTTGCTTAGTGAATTATTAACAAATCAGAACTGTTTTGATTCAAGACCGACTAGAGTGTAAACACTGATCTTTCTGAATAAAGAAGTTGGGCAGTGACTTCACCAAAGCAGCAGTAAATAGGGCAGCTGTTCTAACAGAGAACAGAAGGCTCCTGCTATATTTCAGTGAGCAGGGGCTTGTACATTAATACAGGCCTAAGTCATTAAAAGGCAACACATGCTCACATCCGTATCGTTATTGCATATATTTGTTTTGTTTTCCTTTTAGTAGTCAAGTCAGACTGAGGTTTTAGATGTCGCAGTAATTGCCCTTTAGAATACCCTGATTTTGAGACAAGATTTGCCATTGTTACACAGAGAGAAAAACAACCAAAACGGCTTCCCATCCAAGTGACTTAGCATTACTCTCTTTTCAAGAGATCAAATCTCCTTTCCAAACATGTTGCAGTGATGCCACATAAAAGTCACTGAAGTGCAAAATCATAACCCCAGGAATAATCATGGGCATGCCAATGGGTAGGTAAAACATGTCCATTAGTCATCAGTATAAGCTGCACTAATAGCCTCAGAGTTCGACAGTTTTCAGTGAAAAAAGAAAAAAAAGTCATCTCCATTTATTCAAACAATCAACCAACTGACAAATATTTATTAAATGCCTACTAAGTGCCTGTCAGTCTATTAGGAGGTAGAGATATAATCATGAATAAATTATGCATAATTTTACCTAAAGGTATTTAAGGTAAAATGGGGGATATAGAAAAGAAAACAGCAGATTATGATATAAAGTGATCTGGAAATTCTGTGATCTATATATCACACGGATGCAGGGGGTTGGGAACTGATCTAAGACTTGTGGAAGCCTTCCTGAAAAAAGGGACCTTGGAGCTGAGATCTGAAGGATGACAAGTTATAGACACTTCAGGTGAGAAAATAGGTTGGAGTAGTGGTGGGTGACATGCAGCTGAGGTCATGGGGTTCAGATGGAAGGAACTGTGTATGTGAAAGGTGTTTGATGAGAATGCACATTGAGGCATAGTCAGATATGCATTTTAGGAACTATCCTGACTGTCTTATGAAAAAGGATTTAAATTAGGGAATATGAGGCTTTTATAGGTATATGATTACATAATGATGGCTATGGGAAAGGAGATAAAATAGATTCAAACAATGTTAAGATGATGAAACCCAAGGAATGATATCAGCCACATGGCTGAATAAGAGGTCCCTCATTCTTGTCCTCTGCCCCAACAACAATTTGGCATATACCCATGGACAAAGTCATGTTGAAGGAGCTGTAGGATCCAGCATCATATGTCAAGAAACATGGAAGGAGGCTCTCCCAGTTATGCATTGGATAATACAAATACAGACCTTCGTCCCAGCTGTGGGCCCTGTAGTGCCCTGTAAACTGGCTTCATCCCTTCATCCCTTCCTGGATGAGGTCCAGGATCCCTTGGAGCACACTGTTGTAGACAATCACCTATAGACAAGAGAGCCTTGGGGAAATACCAGGCTCCTGGTGGAGAGGTTCTAACACCTCACGATTACAGCAAAAAAAAATACAAGTTTGGATGAGTTGGAGAGGCTAAGGGAAATAGTTTTATTTTACCCACATCATCTGTCCCCCCAAATGGCACAATTCAGAGCCAAAAGAGATTTTCTCTGCCCAGGATTTCTCCTGAGGGGGAATGTGAGATGGTGTGAGCCAGCACCAGGCTTCCACAGCAGTATAGAATGCTGCCAAAGAGGCCCATTTCCCTCACACCTTATCCAGAGTACTGAGTTGTGAGCTGCATGACTGTAAGGTGGGAAAAGGTTGGAAGAGTGGCCAATAAGACTCTTGGAGCGCATTAAAGGGACATGGATCCTACTAAATGCTTCTCAGACTCCATCAAGGAGCCTATCCAGAAGCCTTCGAGCACACCTGACCACAGATCCTCTCAGATAGCTACCCCAGTGCTCTGCACCCTTCGCTCATACACTCTTCCACTCTGTGGCTGGCTCTCAGTGTATGCTCCCAAGGGTAGCAAGAGCAAGCATTAAAAGATAGCTAGTAGGCACGTGCAGAAAACTGGCCAGAATCTGTAGGCCACAGAGAAACCACAAATGTGAGCTTTAGCTCCACCCTTGGGAAAACAAAAGGAAGGCTGTCACCCCAGCCTGGTGTGTTGCAGGATCAAGAGAAGGCATACAAGTTTAAGAATTCAGCCAAAGGGAGAGCAAGAAGCCTGGAGTAAGTGTGTTCATAGAAACACTGGGGGGTGGGGTGGGGGTGGGGGTGGAAGCCTCAGAATCCCTACCAGTACTGAAAGAAGGCATTCTCTCCCAAAGTCAATTAGTAAAGACTGCAAAATGTGGTTACCACTTCAAATGCATCCAGAGATGCAAGATTTCAAGGAACATAAAATCAGTCAATCAATCAATCAATCAATCAATCAATCAAGGAAACATGACACCACCAGAGGATTATAATAATCCTCCGGTAGCTGCCCTTAAAACATGAATATTGTGAAATATTATTTATCCACAAGAAAGAAGGAAATCCTGCCATTTGCAACAATATGGATGGACTTTGTGGGCATTCTGCTAAGTGAAATAAGTCAGACAAATACTGTATGTTATTATATATGTGGGTCATATAAATTTTTTTAATGTTTTATTTTATTTTTGAGAGGGAGAGAGAGACAGAATACGAGCAAGGGAAGGGGAGAGAGAGAGGGAGACACAAAATGTGAAGCAGGCTCCAGGCTCCGAGCTGTCAGCACAGAACCCGATGTGGGGCTCAAACCCACGAACCGTGAGATCATGACCTGAGCTGACTGAGCCACCCAGGTGCCCCCATATATGTATAATCTAAAAAAGTCAAAATCATAATAACAGAGAGTAGAATGGTGGGTACCAAGGGCTGGAAGGTGGGGGAAATGGGGAGGTGTTGGTCAAAGGATACAAATTTCCACTTATAAGAGAAGTAAGTTTTGGGATCTAATGTATAGCATGGTGATATAGATAACAATCTCGTATTATATATTTGCAAGCTGCTAAGAGAGAAAATCCTAATTGTTCTCCCCATAAAAGAAGAAATGGTAATTATGTGAGGTGATGGAGTTATTAGCTAACCCTACTGTGGTAATCATCTTGTGAAGTATGTGTATCAAATCATCACGTTGTACATCTTAAACTCAAACAATATTATATGTTAATTAGAGCTCAGTAAAGATGGGGAAAAGGTAATAAATCTCTAATGACCTATGTCTCATTGCATGTGAGGGGTGAAAAAAAGAATGGATCAAATATTTTATTCTGTTTTCTGGCTTAGATAACTGGATGGATACTGAAGTAATTTTAACAAAATAGAAACAATGAAGGAATGATAAAGCAATATATTAAGAGAAATAAAAACTTTAAAAGGGTGGCTATAGAGAACCAGACAGAAAGTTAAAAAGGGAAGCATAGACGCTTGCTGTGGCTGCTCTGAGAGTCTTAGTAAGCCCATAGAAATTTACAGAGACTTCAATCTGTATAATTTTCTTCAGCATTGCACCAGTTAGAGGCCAGCTGTAGATTTGCAGGCAGAAAACAGTTGAATTCTTGTAGAAATTGGGGATTTGCTAAATTAATGAAATGGAAGAAAAGTAGGACAAGGGATTTCTTAGTAATGCTTGGAAGATAGAGACAGAAATAAGCCCCCATGTGCTTTCTGAAATTAGTAACATTTTCAATCTTTTAATGTATATTTTTATATTTTAAATAACTCATTTTATGGCTACAAGTTAGCCACATTAAAAAATACTTTTACAGGGTAGGATCCCTGAAATGGCAGGAAAATCAGCTCCCAGGCTAGAATTCAAGTTATAACTGTGTAGAAGGATTTTAAGCTTTCTTCTAGGTCTAGCTAGGCTTTCCATAGCAGGACTCAAATTTCTTGTGAGTCAAGATGACACCAGAGAAAACATCTTGGCTTTAGTTATTTTGCACTTAATTACAAAGAGGAATTTCCTTCAGGTAAGGGATTCCAAAGAGCAGGAGCCTTTAGGATGTGTGGCTTCAGTGCAAGTTGAAAGAGTTGGTGAAAGAGGTTGAGTAGAGCTTGGATCTCCCACACCCATCTTCTGTGCTATTGGATGCAGGTGCCAACCATCACTGCTGTGACTCCAAATGAACATACAAGGGCTCCTGAGAGGGGTAGCATTTGAATGCCTGCCATGTTGAGACCGTCCTTGATGAACGGGTATTATTTAAAAATGGTCTTAGATATGTTTTCACTCTTATGTGGATCCTGAGAAACTTAACAGAAGACCATGGGGGAGGGGAAGGAAAAAAAACAACAAAAAGGTTAGAGAGGGAGGGAGCCAAAACATAAGAGACTCTTAAAAACTGAGAACAAACTGAGGGTTGATGGGGGGTGGGAGGGAGGAGAGGGTGGGTGATGGGTATCCAGAAGGACACCTGTGGGAATGAATGAGCACTGGGTGTTGTATGGAAACCAATTTGACAATAAATTTCATATTTTATTTATTTATTTATTTATTTTTTAACGTTTATTTATTTTTGAGACAGAGAGAGACAGAGCATGAACGGGGGAGGGTCAGAGAGAGGGAGACACAGATTCTGAAACAGGCTCCAGGCTCTGAGCTGTCAGCACCGAGCCCGACGCGGGGCTCGAACTCACAAACCGCGAGATCATGACCTGAGCTGAAGTCGGCCGCTTAACCGACTGAGCCACCCAGGCGCCCCTAAATTTCATATTTTAAAAAATGGTGTTAGATTGGTTAAAAATGTATATTGTAAACTCCAGAGCCATCACTAAAAATTTTTTAGGAAGTATAATTGATATGCTAAAAGGTGAAATGAAGTGGAGTCATCTAAAGTGCTCAGTTAAGGGGCACCTGGGTGGCTCAGTCGGTTAAGTGTCCCATTCTTGATTTCAGCTCAGGTTGTGATCTCAGTTTGAGTTTCAGCTTTGCATCAGGCTCTATGCTGATGGCGTGGAGCCTGCTTGGGATTCTGTCTCCCTCTCTCTCTGCCCCTCCCTGCTTGCTCTCTATCTCTCTTTCAAACTAAATAAAAATAAGTTTAGAAAAAGTGCTCAGTTAAAATTAGTAATGACATAAACAGAAAAGGGAGCAAAGAGAAAATGCAACATATATAAAAGTTAAAACATAGTAGATATTAATCCAACTATATCAAAATCCCATTAATTTTAAATGGTCTAAGTACATCAGTTAAAATATAGAGATTGTCAGAATTGATTTAAAAAAAAAGATGCAACTGTATGTTGCCTACAAAAAACTCACTTTATGTATACAGACTCAATTAGGTTAAAGGAAAAATATGGAGAAAGATATACCACGCTAACACAAAGCAAATGAAATCAGAATACCTAAATTAACTTCAGAAAGGCAGGCTTCAGAATAAGAAAGATTATCATGGGTAAATAGTATATACACCGCCAAAAGCAGACACCAGACTTTGCACACTCACACATATGCTCATGTACACACACATACACGCATATACACTCATACACTCACACACATTCACTTGCACATCCATTCATAACACATATGTGCACATACACACCAACTCCAAGATACTGGGCAGAGAAGCCAACATAGCACTGGAGGAAGAAAAGAATTTTGATTTGGGTTTAAAATCACAACTTTTAACTTAAAATATCTATAATATTCTTATAACTGAACGTGGCTATAGAGCTATGGATTCTGGCCAAGATATTCTTATGGAACCCTCTACCTCGCAGGAAGCAGAGTTCACTGTAGCACAGGTGAGTGTTCTCATAAATTTATATATTCAAATGTTTCCCAAGAATAGTTCTCTAATGGATCTAATGGTACATTTTAAAAATATTTTATCTAAATACTTTAACAGAGGAAATGTTTGTTACACTTGTTTTAACATGGGTTAAATCAATATCATTTGTATTATTGACTTGAATTAGCTTATAGAGAAATTTTTTCCTCATATGAAAGTATGTGTGGGTTTGTTGTGTTGTGCTTTTTGTTTTTGTTTTTTTGCCTTCATTTCCTTTTAGTAAAGAAGTCATATAAAGGATATGAATGGTTCTCCAGCTTATGCTAACCAAAGAATATTAAAATAAATCCTCTATTGAAACATCACAATTGACAAATAATATAAAAGTACATATTTTAAAATAGAGGTGCTGAAATTTTGATTAAAGTGAGCCAAGTGGCTAAAATGGGTTTGGTTGGGGGGCCAACACTAATGTGTGATAGTAACTTTACAGTAGTTTTGCAATGTATGTATACAATCTAAGAAACTAAAATTGTATCTCTCCACTTCACCTTTCCCCCCCCTTCTCTCTTTTTCCTCTTTTGTATTCCCAGTTGTATAGAGATGTAACTATGGGTTTTGCTGGCCTCAGTACTTTTGTTATACTAGCAAAATGTTCTACAGTTTCCAAATTGTCAAAATCTGATCTGAATGTCAGCAGGCTATATTTTAAAACACATGAATAGCATTGTGAACAAAAATATTCCTGTCAGGTGTCCATTTCCCAGTACCAAAACAGCTCCATCCTTGGTTATCTGTCACAGCAGTTCTTTGAGATTTGAGTGTTTAACACATGTCATATCCTGACAATCTACCATTATAGATTATAGTCTGCTATTATAGACAAAAATGTATAGTCCATTCAGTACTGTTGGATCTCCTAGAACATTTGGATCTGGTAACTCAACAAACAGCTGCAGTAACACAAAAGGATAGCTGGAAGAGATTTGGGGTTGACAGAGCACTAATTTTAATAATGACAAATTGTCTCAGATTTCAACATTTTTCATATTCATGACCCTTCTGCTCCTGAAACAAAGCAATTTATGTCCCTGAAAATTGTCCCTGTGCTTTAATTTGATACCCTTATAGACATCATGTGTTTTTATTTCAGTACATCTGACATGAGTTGAATGAAGAGAAACATATGTTAGAAAGGTCAAATTTACATTTAAGAGAACAGGGAGTGATGGTGTTAGTACTGACTCCGTGAGTTCACACTCTGTTCTCTACTCTCCAATAGATGGTCATGGTATTTTTCAAAAGATTTCATATAAATCCTTGCTAATACATTTACATTTAAAAAAAGCGGGGGGGGGCGCCTGGGTGGCGCAGTCGGTTAAGCGTCCGACTTCAGCCAGGTCAGATCTCGCGGTCCGTGAGTTCGAGCCCCGCGTCGGGCTCTGGGCTAATGGCTCAGAGCCTGGAGCCTGTTTCCGATTCTGTGTCTCCCTCTCTCTCTGCCCCTCCCCCGTTCATGCTCTGTCTCTCTCTGTCCCAAAAATAAATAAACATTGAAAAAAAAAAAAAAAAAAAAAATTAAAAAAAGCGGGGGGGTGCCTGGGTGGCTCAGTCGGTTAGGCATCTGACTTCAGCTTGGGTCATGATCTCACGGTCCATGAGTTGGAGCTCCATGTCTGGCTCTGTGCTGACAGCTCATAGCTTGGAGCCTGCTTCAGATTTTGTGTCTCCCTCTCTCTGCCCCTCCCCTGCTCCCATCTCTGCCTCCCTGTCTCTCTCTCTCTCTCTCTCAAAAGTAAATATTAAAAAAATGGTGAACAATATACTTCCCAAACAAAACATATCTGCTAGTTGAATTGAAGTCATTCACTGACATTTTTTTCAGGCTTTGAAGAAGAGAAAGTACTTAATAAGTGGCTATATACATGGCTCAGATCACAGTGTCAAAAAATATATATTTCCATAGCCCACTCATTTTGAAGCATGGTTTCATTAACTAGTTGTTTGTATTTTTAAATTTATCATTCATAAAATCACATACATTTACATTAATTAATGAAACTAATAGCAATTCTACTGAGAGTGAGATTAAAGTTCTACAAATACTTTGAAAAGATAAAATGCGTACAATTTTTCATTTTTGGCTATACAAATTTATAAATGAAGAGCATAAAGGTACAATTTTGAACTATATTAGTGCTTGAAGAATTTGAAGAGTTGCTTTCTTTTCAATATTTTAAGCCTCCATTTATTGATTAAAACAGACTTTGCACACTCACATATACATCTCTAAATTTCAGTAATGGGATCCATGTGACTCTCTAGCAAATGTATAAAATTATTACAAATAAAATAAAATCATTATTGAGATTTCTAAAAATATTTTTAAACATACATATTAAAATTTAGAAATTCATGGGGCGCCTGGGTGGCGCAGTCGGTTAAGCGTCCGACTTCAGCCAGGTCACGATCTCACGGTCCGTGAGTTCGAGCCCCGCGTCAGGCTCTGGGCTGATGGCTCAGAGCCTGGAGCCTGTTTCCGATTCTGTGTCTCCCTCTCTCTCTGCCCCTCCCCTGTTCATGCTCTGTCTCTCTCTGTCCCAAAAATAAATAAAGGTTGAAAAAAAAAATTTAGAAATTCATAAAGGTAGAAGTGAAAGATTGCTTGATCAATATATGGTAGCTTATAATATTTAAATTAAAGGAAAAGCAACTTTTCAAATTCTGCATTTACTTATGCAATTTGAAAACTGTGCTCATAATAAAATTATTATTATATATAATATTTATGTTTCCATGAGATTGTTGTTTAATAGGGAAATATCAGATGTAAAAAGAGAATATTGGGAAGTTATGGCATTTTTCCTAGTTTTATTGAGTTATATTTACTTGAGATCATTGACTATTATTATGTGGAAACAAAATATAATCCAATAAAAATGTCAACAGAGAAAGTAAGATAAAACTTATGAAAGCAAGCAATGCTAGCATATTTATTGTAGGGTTATTGGATGAACACAATAGATAGCATTTGCTTTGAGAACAGAGAGAAGTCTTCTGTGTGATGGCATGGGTGTGGTCTAGGAAGAGTTCATGAAATAAGAGCAACTTCAATTAGACTTTGAATATAAATAAATTTTAACTACCTCAAGAAGAAAGTGCTTGGTATTGTTCTACTCTAGGTAGAAAGGAAAGCATGAAAATGAGACACATAAGGTACTTTGGGGAAGAACAAATTTTCTGATTGTGTCCCCTTAAAATTCATATGTCGAAACCCTAATCCTCAATACCTCAGAATGTGACTGTATTTGGAGATAGAACTTTTAAAGAAGTGACTAAGTTAATATGAGGCCCTCAGGGTGAGCCCTAGTCCATGTTTAACTGGTGTCATTAAAGAAAAGTAAAGTGATATCAAGGATGTGTGAGCACAGAGGAAAGCCCACGTGAGGAGACAGTGAGACTGCAGCCATCTGCAAGCCTTAGAAGTTTCAGAAGAAACCAAACCTTGCGACACCTTCTAGAACTGTGAGAAAATAAATTTCTGTTGTTTAAGCCACCTAGTCTGTGGTATTTCATTGTGTCAGCCCTAGCGAACTAATGCATTAAGCATGCTGTTTTAGCAAGAGTAGAGGGCTTATGTAAAGAAGCAATAGGATTCATCTTAGGAAAGCTTGAGGACAAATGGAGGAAATCACTGGATCAATCAGTGTTGAGAAAGATATTTATGGGGTGAGAGGTGAAGCAATGGGTGCCATCTGAGGCTGGCGTTTGTTTCACTGCTTTATTGCAGTAAGGAATTCTTTAGATGAATGCAGAAAACACTTTCTGGGAGATGTTTGCCTTGTTCCTGCAAATTATTGTCCAGTTTGTGTGAAGATTTTACATTGCCAATTCCTGGTGAAGAGAAGTAAATAGTTGTGACAAAAGCAATCAGGTTTTGAACTTGAAATAATGGAATAGGTTGCACTCCATCAAGTATTATCTAATTTGTGAAGTACTAAACTATAAACCTCTTAATTTTTTGTGCTTACAGTTTATGGTTTTGCTCATTACCATATAGATTTTGGTAGAGCTAATCACTTTTGATCGGAAAATTAATTTCTCTTAGATACCATCTGCTTCCTCATTCATTAAGAAAATGAGAAACACATGATGAAGAAATGAGTGATGGAGAGATCCAGCAGCTACGTGGGGTTGGGTTTTCTTCATTTCCTTATCTCCTAGCCTGCTTGTTGGCAAATAACAAACTGAAGTTTTGAGTATTTATAGGTGAGTATCAAGGGCTTACATTTATGACCCCTTTGCAAACAAAAGAAGTCACTAGAGAACTGAAAAAAAAAAAAAAACCCACAAAAGATAAGAAACAGTTACGCTTTTGTGTGGGTATGTGAAATTATCTATCAGATAGGCCTATGTAGATTCTTTTTAGGAAAGGGTGCAGAATAGCAATGAATCCATTGTGAATTACATTTGGAAAACAACTGCCCAGCAACACAAGAGATGATTTTAAAACTAGGTATTTCTGGATGTGCTGAAGCTTTGTTCTCAAAGAATCTGAATTCAGAATCGTTTCCTATATGAGAAGCTAGGTTATTTATGAGGAAAGGCTTTTTTAAAATATCTGGGTTTAGCTTGGGATATTCCTAAGGAGCAATAGCAAAATCTTTTTGTTTGTTTACCATAAAAATTGTTTTACTTCTTCAAACGTTAAATGAGATTTTCAATATACAGAAAGAAACTAGATAAATAGAAATTAGCAACTATTGTGACAATTTAATCTGGATTGTTGTAAGAATCATGCAGGAGAAGACTACCAACCTGAACAAGAGTTCAATGCCTAAGTGAGTACTATTTAAAGAGACATCTGCCGGGATATACATCCACAAGACAGTGCTGAGTTATAGGTTAACAAGGATAAGTTGACATTCAGCTGCAGGTACACAGAAGAGGGTTTGTGATTAAAACCTATAAGCATTGCCTGTCTGTTGGCACAAAAGCAAACAGGCATGGATCTGCTTAATAATTATTCTATGAAATCCCAAACTCTCTAGCTTAAAGTAATTTGGTATTTAAGATCCTTCAAATATTAAATAATACATCTACTCACTGGGAGTGCATTTAATCCATTTATTAAAATAATGAGTTTGTTTTCCCCATGCAACTTGACTTTTTCACCTTTTGGACTATACAAGTGGACAATGGACACTGATAATCTACCCAGGGATTTCCCACTTGCTGTCATTAGGCAATCTCAAGTCTTCTCTACTACCTCCCTCATGGTAAAAGGGACGTAGATCTTCTCATGTAATTGGTTGTCTGGGTCCTAGTAAGCCTTTTGTTCTGTATATTGATACCCCTGTTCTCTCCTTGTTCCTTGCATCTTAGAAAGTAACTACACTTTACCACAAGTGAGGGAAATTCCAGGGAGATATAACATACCTGAGAAGTATACTCATTTCAGTCTCAAGCTGTTCATTCAGTAGGGATCAAGCTAACAAGCATTTATTGGCCTAGTCACTGATTCAGAGGATAGCTGAAGTTTATTGAAGATGTCTAATCTCTAGCACTCACAAAGCACCTAGACTCTAGTCTTCACAACTGGATTATAGCACTTTAACACAAAAAGAAGCTAAATAAAACTCAAAGAGATTACATATGCTCACACTACTACAGACTGGGCCTAAAACAGACTAGTGTGTGATTCCTAAATCCAGGCTCTTAAACACTATTTTTTTTTTAATTTTTTTAATGTTTACTTATTTTTGAGACAGAGAGAGACAGAGCATGAACAGGGGAGGGGCAGAGAGAGAGGGAGATGCAGAATCCGAAACGGGCTCCAGGCTCTGAGCTGTCAGCACAGAGCCTGACGCAGGGCTCGAACTCATGGACCGTGAGATCATGACCTGAGCCGAAGTCGGACACTTAACTGACTGAGCCACCCAGGCGCCCCTCTTAAACACTATTCTATGTAAAATGTAGTACTTTTCCCCCCTCATATTTGATACAAATCCCCTCCTTTAACATCTTTAATTTTGTTGGACTTCTAACTGCTTTCCTGATCTGCTCAGTGAGTGGCCCTTGAATGTGGCTTTAATAAATATAATCTATCACTTTTTTATTTCCTTTGTAGAGATCATGACAGTCTAGCTACTGGATCTTATATCCCATATGCATGCTGATTTAAAAAATTTTTTCTCATCATGAATTTTTGATACTTTGAAGATTAGAACCGTTAATTTATTTCTATTTCAATTTTGTTTTCCTTTATTTATTTTATTTTCTTTTTTAAATGTCATTTCCACCTCCAGGTTCTCATCCACATATCTCTGCTGAGCTGTCAATCCCTCACACCTACATTTAGGCATACTGGATATTACCATACGTTCTTAAATACATTTCTTCATGGTATAAAACATGCACATCTACATTTTAAAATCAAGTTTCATGGATTTTATATCTCAAAAAAACACATGAGTTTGAGTAAAAGAACAGCTACCCACTTTGCCACCAAATTGAATACTGCAATTTGTAATTCTTTCTTTGGAAAATGGGGGTATTCTTTCAGATTGCGTTCCCAAGATATTGAAAATTGCTCATTTTAGTCCACCTTATCCTAAATGGATTTGGGTCTCAGTCACTCTAGTCAGGTGATGAATATACAAATTATATAACTGGTTATTGCTTATCAAATATTAAAGGAGAAGTCAAACAAAGAAGTGAGTAGACTGAAGATGACCTTAAAAATATATTAAGTCAAATAATAAGCACATGATCGTAAAGTCTATGCTGAATGGGAACACTCTGGCAGAGATAATGAAACTTGTGTTCACATTAGGCAATAAAGTGTTTGAAGTTAAGCCTCACGTGGAACAAAGCACAAAACTCAAGAGAGGTGCAGCAGAATTGATAATCCTCATTGAGGTTTACAGAGACCTTTAGAAAATGTCAAAGCAAACATCAATCATAAACTTCTTTCAAAGTGGTGTGTGGTGTCCCCAAATGGAACAGCTGCACCTTCCAGGAAAGTAGTCTTAGATGGGGAAAAAGCACAGAACTGGATCATTGTTTTGTAGCTAATGGCTTTGGAGAATTTATTTCCCCGGCAGAGCCCTAGTGACTCCATCTGCAAATTGGGGATAATGATGCCCACATTACAAGGTTGTTGTGAGAAGGAAAGTACTTGGCTCATAGTAAACACAAAACCTGTGGTTTTGAATGTACAATGAAAGTACAACAATGACAGGGGTAGGCCTTTCTTTGGAAAGCCAGTGCTTTATGCCCCTCAAAATCTTTTGCTATTTTATCCATTAATAGTCCTTTTAGTCATTGTAAATCAAGTACACAAATTTTAAATAGTTACAAATATAAAATTCTTTCTAAAGTCTCTTGAGATCTATTTTTGTAGATTGTACATTTGTACCATTTTCCAAGTTATAGTTTGATGGTAAGAATAGTTACAAATCTAATATAGTTTACTGAGAAAGCCATAAGTCAGATAAGAATATAAATAAAATATTAGAGCAACTTTAAGTAACAGTAGGACTTCAGGGGTGTTTTGATAAAACTTCATTAACATACAAAACCTTGCATATAGAATCACCTTGCAAGTAACAAAATAAGACTCATTTATGGGAAATGATCTGGGAGAAGCCCCAGAACACTTTTTCCTCAAGTCATCACCACCAAATATTTTCGCTAAAGATAGGAAGGTTGACCACAATGCAGAAACTTTCCCCCAAGAGGAGTAACATTTGTTATCCAATCTTAGTACAAGAAACAGTGCTAAGAAATACTGAAGGGTTCCTGCAACTTTTTTTCCAATATCTTTAACTTCAACTTTATCTTATCTTTTTCACTCCTCCTGCTTCCTTGGAATAGACTAGACAAGACCACCCAAACAAAGTTGATCCCTGTGCTCTCATTTGTCCTCAGGGAATTTTTCCTATTAATTACCCATTCCCTTCTCCTATCCTAAAATACACTCTTGCAAATTTATTCTCCCTACTCTCTACTATCACTTTGCCTACAATCTTCTAGTTTCTTTATTCTAAAATAGCCTTCAATTTACCTATGCCCTGGAGCTGCTATGCAGACTTTCTACTACCTCCCCCTGACTGAGTTTTTCAAATTCCTTCTTTTTTTCCCCTAGCACTGACTCATTTATACCTTTATATTTGGCTTTGGTTTTGACCTCCATACAAAAACTCTCTCTATTGGGGCGCCTGGGTGGCGCAGTCGGTTAAGCGTCCGACTTCAGCCATCAGCCAGGTCACGATCTCACGGTCCGTGAGTTCGAGCCCCGCGTCAGGCTCTGGGCTGATGGCTCAGAGCCTGGAGCCTGTTTCCGATTCTGTGTCTCCCTCTCTCTCTGCCCCTCCCCCATTCATGCTCTGTCTCTCTCTGTCCCAAAAAATAAATAAACATTGAAAAAAAAAATTTCAAAAACTCTCTCTTTTGAAAGTCACTAATAACTTTCTACTTGCCAAATTTAGAGGTGTTCATCCCCAACCTTGACATTTCAACCCTATTTGATAACGTTGACCTTTGTTCTGTCTTTGAGGCGCTCATCTTACACAGTGATAACACGCTCTCAGTTCACATTTCCCTTTTCTCCTGTATTCGTTCTTTTTCCCTTTACTTGAAAAGTTCTTCTGAGTTCTTCATATAATCTTTCCCTTTTCTCTCTCTATGCAATATCTTCTCCTAATATTATAAAAGCTCAATTATCATCTTTAAATAAAGGAATCAGAAACACCTTCAAAAGGTGAAACATTTTAATGTCACATTTACAATTTGATATGTCAGGCTTCTCCATAGGAATGTCTTTAGATCATTTCACATTCTTCTCAACTACTCATTTTTCTCTCCAAACTACCTTCTCCACCATTTCCATCAATTTGGAATCTTTATGTCATTTGACTTTGATTCTACCCTGGCACTTCTCCTCCTGTAATCCTTTCCTTTCCATTTCTATCATTCTAATGTAAAGTCTTTTTTTATGTCTTCTTAGCTTATTGCAAGAACCTTGCTCTCAACTTCTGTTTTTGCCCCCATAATTCATTCAGCAACAACCATTGCATATTCCCTAAGCATATATCCAGTTTTCTCCCTCAGAAATGCTCACTGCTTTCAGTATCTATTGATTAGAATTGAAGCTGATTTGGGTCACCTGGGTGGCTCAGTGGGTTAAGCATCTGACTTCAGCTCAGGGCATGATATCGATATCACGGTTTGTGGATTCAAGCCACGTGTCCAACTGTGCTGACAGCTCAGAGCCTGGAGACTGCTTCAGATTCTGTGTCTCCCCTCTCTCTCTGCCCCTTTTAAGAATTGAGGTTGATTAAACACTATTTGAGACCCTTCATGATCTAATCCTACAAGCTCAGGTCTCGATTCTGATTTAACTGCACGCCACTACCATTCTTCAAGCACAGCATTTCTTTCTCCACACCATTGTATATGCTTTCGTCTGTGTTCATCTTTCCAGTTTTACTTTTGGAACTTTTATGCCTTCAAGTCACCTCCTAAATGCTTGTAGCACTTCACCTTTCTCTTACTGTGTGTACCACATGAAATTTTTGTTTTATTAGGAGAACCATATGAAGTTGCCATTTTACAGGCCAAAAATAATTGACTACAGGTAATTTTACCTGATATCAACTAACATTTTTCCCTATTAAATTAGAAACTTCTTAAAGGTAGAATTGGGTTTTATTTGTTTTTGTAAATTCCCCAGCATCTTTATTTTTATAATCATTCAATTAATATTAATTTTTTGAATTTAAGAATTGATCATAAATGCCATATACATTATTTATAGTTGGATATATTGTGAATAACTAATTTTGTATTATAGCCTACTTAAATTTTTCTACCCTAATTCCTTTTTTTAACACTCTGTGCTTTGAAATATAACATGCATACAGAAAGGTGCATAGAATTTACTTATAATAAACTTTGGTATCTAGTTGTATGAGTTGTCCTACTTTTTCTTTTTTCAAGTTATAAAATGCTATACTTTTGTGTAAGAATTATACTTGAGCAACCAGTATGTTTCACTACCATTAAATCCTTATTTCATATCCATACTAAAGTTTTTAAGATAATGCAAGTAAATGCATTCATGTACATTATGTCTCTCACAACGAATTCATTGATTATTAAAGAATGTATGTATCGAGATAGAAATGGGTATGTTACAGAGATAAGAGAAGGCCTAAAACAGGATTGTGGAATTCTGTATTCCACAGAATACATGTGGTGATCATGTCTATATCTACTTGTCCATTTTCAAAAGGGTTAAATCTACCTAACAAATTTGCATTAAGAATCCAGAATCTCATATTTAATCTAACAAAGCAATAAATAAATGTGTTTCTGATATAAAAGAATAACTGAACAATATAAAACACTCCACATACATTCATAAAATTATGATATGAAATTATCAGGGGCATAGAAGCTTTAATACCATTTAACCAATGACAACTATGAATATCTATCTCTGTGGTATGGGACTGACTCAGTCTTTGAGATCATTTGCCTGTATTTCTTTTAGTTAAAACTGAAAAGAAAGACAGTAATAATTAGCGTGATCTTCAATCATGATGGCCTCTTAGGTGAGGGTGAAGATATCACTGCCTGTTTCTAAATTATTTGCTTTTGACAACAAAAACCACAAAAAACCAAAAAAAATCCCTATGTATTGGAAAAATAAATATTATTCTGGGTATTTACCTGGGTTATATGTTTATTATTCAGATTGGATGCAAATTATTTGTAAGAAAACACAAGCAACAGCTATTTTACATGCATTTTAGGATATTTTTATTTGTTTGCAGGTTTTTAAGAAAATTATGGTTTGTCACCAAAATTGCCAGAGTCAACTATATCTAATTTAAGAATTGACAGATTGATTTAAATAGATGTTATGTTTTTAGAGCAGTTTTAGGTTCACAGCATAATTGAGTGGAATACAGCGATTTCCCATTAATGCATTGCTCTCACACATACATAATCTCTCCCCCATTACCAACATCTCCCACCAGGGTTTTTAAATTTAAGAGTTTTGAATTTGTTGCAACTGATAAACCTACAGTTACATCATTATCACTCAAAGTCCATAGTTTCCCTGCCACAGAAATCCTCTGTGCTCCAACTGCTTCCCTCTCTCCCCTCCCTAACCCCTAATCTTTGCATTGTCTTCATAGTTTTTCCTTTTCTAGAAAGTCATATAGGTGAAATCATATAGTATATAGCATTTTCAAATTGATTTCTTCCATGTAGTAATATGCATTTAGGATTTTTTCATGTCTTTAAATGCCTTGATAGTTCATTCTTTTTAGTTCGGAGTAATATTCCATTTTCTGGATGTACTATAGTTTATTTATCCATTCACCTACTGAAGGACATCTTGGCTGCTTCCATGTTTTGAGCTGCTATAACATCCATATGCAGGTTTTGTATGGATATACGTTTTCAACTCTTTTTAGGAAATTTGAAGGGGTGCATTGCTGGGTCACATGGTAAGAGTACATTTAGTTTTATAAAAAACTGTCAAATTGTCTTCCATTGTGGCTGTTCCATTTTGCATTACCACCAACAAAGAATGAGAGTCCTTATTGTTCCACATTTTCACCAGCAATTGGTATTGTCAGTGGTCTGGTTTTTGGACATTCTAATAAGTTCCTAGTTGTTTCTCACTAATTTTTCTTTTCTTTTCTGTTTTTTCCTTTTTTTTCTTTTTTTCTTTTCTTTTCTTTTCTCTTTTTTTATAATTTATTGTTAAATTGGCTAACATACAGTATGTAAAGTGTGCTCTTGGTTTTTGGGGTAGATTCCTGTGGTTCAGTGCTTACATACAACACCCAGTGCTCATCCCAACAAGTGCACTCCTCATTGCTTTTTTAGTATGCATTTCCTTGATGAAATATGGCATGAAACATCTTCTCATATTCTTATTTGGCATCTGTATATCTCTTTTGGTAAGTTATCTGTTAAGGTCTTTGAATCATTTTTCAATTGGGTGGCTTATTTTCTTTTTTTTTTTTTCTTTTTAAGTTTATTTATTTATTTTGAGAGATAAAGTGAGCACAAGCAGGGTAGGGGCAGAGACAGAAGGAGAGAGAGAGAGTTACAAGCAGGCTCCATGTTGTCAGCACAGAGCCCAATGCAGGGTCGAATCTATGAACGGTGAGATCATGACCTGAGCTGAAATCAAGAGTGGGACTCTTAACCAACTGAGTCACCCAAGCACTCCTAGGTAGTTTGTTTTCTTATTGTTGAATTTTAAGAGTTCTTTGTATAGGGGCACCTGGTTGGCTCAATTAGTCAAATACCTGACTTTGCCTTAGGTCATGATCTCACAGTTGGTGAGTTTGAGCCCCATGTGGGGCTCTATGCGGACAGCTCAGAGTCTGGAGCCTGCTTCAGATCTGTATCTCCCTCCCTCTCACCCCTTCCCCAGTCATGGTCTGTCTCTGTCTCTGTCTCTCAAAAATAAACATTAAAAATTAAAAAAAAACAAACAGTTCTTTGTATACTTTGGATAACAGTCCTTTATCAGATGTCTCTTTTGCAGATATTTTCTCCCAATCTGGTTTATCTTCTCCAACTATCTACTTCTTGTGTGAATTTTGGCAAATTGTATCTTTCAAGGATAGATACATTTCATCCAGGTTATCAAATATGTTGGTATAGAGTTACTCATAGTATTCCTTGATTATACTTTTGAGGTCCATGGGATCTGTGGCTATGTCTGTTCTTTTATTTCTGATATTAGGAACTTGTGTCTTTTCTTTTTCTAAGCCTGACTAGGATTTTATTAATTTTATTGATCTGTTCAAAGAAACATCTTTTCATTTCATTGGTTTTTTTTTAACTGATTTAATTTTCAATTTTATTGATTTCTGGTGTAATTTTTATCATTTTTTGTCTTCTGGTTACATTGGGTTTAATTTGTTCTTCTTTTATCTGGTTTCCTAAAGAGGAAGCTTAGAGGATTGATTTTAGACCTTTCTTCTTTTTTGATATTTTCATTCAATGCTATAAATTTACCTCTAAGCACTTTATTTGCTGCATCCCAAAAAGTTTGATAAATTGTTTTTATTTCATTTATTTCAAAATATTTTCTAATTTTTATTGGTATTTCTTCTCTGATCCATGTGTTGTTTAGAAGTGTGCTGTTTAATCATCACATATTTTCAGGTTTTCCAGTATGTCTGTTATTATTTGCTAGTTTAATTCTATTGTGGACTGAAAGAAGACATTGTATGATTTACATTCTTTTATATTTGTTAAGGTGTGTTTTATGGCCCAGAAAGTAATCTATCTTGATTAATGTTCCATGTGAATTTGAGAAGAATATGTATTCTGCTGATTTTAGAGGAAGTAGTCTATTAGACATCTGTAATATCCAGTTTATTGATGTTGTTGACTACAACATGCCCTAGCTGTTTTTCTGCCCACTGGATCTATCCATTTCTGAGAACGTAATGTTAAAGTATCCAAGTGTGATATTGGATTCATCTATTTTTTTCTTGAAGTTCTATCAGTTTTTGCCTCCCATTGTTTGATACATGGTTGTTAGGTGTATATAATTTGAGAACTGTTATGTCGTCTTGAAGAACTGAACCCTTTATCATTCTGTAATGCTCCTTTTTACCCCTGATAACTTTCTTTACCTTAAAGTCGTCTCTGTTTGAACTTTCCTTTTACTAGTGCTAAGCATGGTAATCTGCCTCCATCCATTTATATTAATATATACACTTTTTTATACTTAAAGTGGATTTCTTGTAGACGGCAAATAGTTGGGTCTAGTTTGTTGATCTCCTCTGACGATCTCTGTCTTTTAATTAGTAAATTTAAGTTGTTGACATTAATATTAATTTCTGACACAATTGTATTAATATCTACCACATTTATTGTTTTCTCTTTGTGCCCTTATTCTTGTTCTTTTTTTTCTGATTTTTGTGGTTTTACTTGAGCAATTTTTTATGGTTCAGTTTTCTATCCTTTCTTTTCATATCAAGTATACTTTTTTTTTTTTTTACATTTTTTAGTGGATGCAGTAGAGTTTGCAATATACACTTACAACTAATCTAAGTCTACTTTCAAATAAACTATATAGTTTCACAGGTAAGGTAGTACCTTATAATAACAAAATAATCCTAGTTCTGTCCTCTCATTCCTTGTATTATTGCTGTCATTCATTTCATTTGTACAGAAGTACACACACACACACACACACACACAAGCATACATAAGGGAGCACATTGTTGCTATTATTATCCTGAACTGTTATCTGTTAGATCGATTAAGAACAAGAAAAAAAAAGTTTTTATTTTATTTTACCTTCACTGATTTCTTCTCTGATGGTCTTCCTTTCTGTGTGTATATCTGTGTTTTTGTCCTATATAATTTTCTTTCTCTCTGAAGAACTTCCATTAACATTTGTCACAAGGCATGTCTGCTGGCAACAAATAGCTTCAATTTTTGTCTGAGAAAATCTTTATTTCTCTTTCACTCTGAAGGATATTTTCTCAGGATACTGAATTTTAGGTTAGTGGGTTTTTTCGCCCCTCTCACACTTTAAATATTTCACTCTACTCTCTTCTTGTTTGCATGATTTCTGAGAAGTTGGATAGAGTTCTTGTCTTTGCATCTGTACAGGTAAGATATTTTTTCCCTCTGGCTTCTTTCAGAATTTTTTCTTTATGTTTGATTTTTATAGTTTTAATATGATGCACCTCAGGGTATTTTTGTTTGTTTTGTTTAGGCATTTACCCTGCATAGTGTTTTTTCAGCTTCCTGGATCTATGGTTTGGTGTCTGCAAAATTAATTTAGGGAAATTATCATTCATTGTTTCCTCAAATATTTCTTCTCTTCCTTTCTTTTTTATCCTTCTGATATTCCTATTATGTGTATATTATACCGTTTTTTAGTTGTTCTACAGTTCTTAGATATTCTATTATTTTTCCCCCCAGGTTTTTTTCCTCATTGCTTTTCAGTTTTGGAGATTTTTATTGAGATATCAACCTCAGAAATTCTTTCTTCAGCCATGTCCAGTCTACTAATAAGCCCATCAAAGGCACTTTTTAATTTTGTTTACAGTGTTTTTGACTTCTAGTATTTCTTTTCTTCGTTCTTTCTTAGAATTCCTGTCTCTCTGCTTACATCTGTTCTTGCATACTTTATACCTTATCTGTTAGAGCCCTTATGTTATTAATCATAGTTGGGTTAAATTCGTAGTCTGTTAATTATAACATATCTGAATTTGGTTCTGATGCTGCCCTGTCTCTTCAAACTGTCTTTTTTTTGCCTTTTAGTATTCCTTGTAATTTTTTTTCTTGATAGCCAGACATGATGTACTGGGTAAAAGGAATTGCTGTAAATAGGCCTTTATTGATTTGGTGGTGAAGTGTGTGTGTGTGCATGTGTGCCTTGTGTATGTGTGTGGAGGGGTGGTGGTGGTGGGAGGGTGTTAACCAATCTATAGTCCTATGATTAGGTTTCAGTCTTGTAGTGAGCCTGTGTCTAGGACGGTGAATTTCTTTCTTTTTTTTTTTTTTTTAATTTTTTTTTTAATTTTTTTTTTAACGTTTATTTATTTTTGGGACAGAGAGAGACAGAGCATGAACGGGGGAGGGGCAGAGAGAGAGGGAGACACAGAATCAGAAACAGGCTCCAGGCTCTGAGCCATCAGCCCAGAGCCCGACGCGGGGCTCGAACTCACGGACCGCGAAATCGTGACCTGGCTGAAGTCGGACGCTTAACCGACTGCGCCACCCAGGCGCCCCTAGGACGGTGAATTTCTTAAGTGTCTCTCATCCCCCTCTCCATTCTTGGTAGGACAGGATGAATAGATTAGACCAGAGTTATGCATTTTTCTTACCCCAGGTCAATTAATCTCTGATGAAACCCTGTAGGTTAGGCTCTGGTTAAATATTTCTCCTTAGAGATGGCCTTGTTAAGGAGAACAGAATGCTCTGGGGTATTTCTAAATGGTCTTTTTTCCCTTCCTAGCTGGAGGCACAAAAGGATTTTTTCTCAGATTTTCACTCTTAAAACTTGGTTGAGCATCTGGATGCAAAACTCACAAAAGTGTAGGGGGTCCCTTATTTTTGGGTCCCCCTGTTGTATTTGACTCTCAGACTTGTCCCCACTGAGCTTCCAGCAACTTATTAATCACACTTCAGGTTTTCGTATCTGGGCACTGGTTCTCATGGAAGTTTCTGCTCCCGGAAGTTGTGATTCTACCGACTTGTCTGCCCTGTGACCTTAATTCTCTGACCCATCTAAGAAAAGTTGTTAATTTTGAGCTTGTTTGGCTTTTTATTTGTTACTGGGATGGAACAATGATTTCCAAGCTCTCTACATGTAAGGCCAGAAAATTGTAGTCTGGATTGATTTATAATAAAGAAAGCAAAGGAGAAATAAACAATAACACATGCACTATCTTTAAACTTGAAGCACGTCTGATGTGGACTTTGTTTTCCCATATTAACTCTCCAGTATTTGGAAATCTCCAAATTATCAACATCCAAAGGAATTTTTACTTAGGTTATAGATACCAAAGGCAAAACTGACGGAATGAAATAGGATTCTGTAGAGTTTAGGCTGGGATTCCTTTGGGATTGGCATTATAATTCTTATTATACTAGTGTTTTTAAAAATGTTAGTTTGAAGTCACATATCTTTCACAATGTTAGTGATTTAAATATGAAAATCTTTACCTTTGATTAATGCATGGTTTTAAAAAAAGAGAAAGAGGTATGAAAGAAACCTTCTCATTCACAAATGCTATACTTTTCATATGCGTTATTATCTGTGTAATAGTACTTTTGACTCTGAAGTAATTCCTGTTTCCCACCCAAGTGATATAATTTTTACTGTAATACATATCACACATTTCTCATCTATCTGTCCTCTCACAACTGACACATTAATAATTATTTAAGTATGAACGAATCTGAAACACTAGGATGATAATCAAAGTGTAGGAACAAAATTCCACAGAACTTTCTTATTTATTTGCTCAAGAATTGCACAAGTTATTATTTTTAATGATTATTGCTATTACTTTCTTTAATAATCTTGTCTAGCAAGTAGATTTTAATAACAATGATACATATTCACTTTGTGTACCTATAATACCAGTTTGCTTAAAGATCATAGAAATATAAACAAAATAGAAATGTGTGCATACCTAAGACTTAGTTTTGACAATATTTATGCACCTGTTTTGTTGCATACATTCTAGAAACAGCTGAATGTGAAAAGAATTTTTTTTTTACAATAACAATGTCTATAATTCTGAGATATTTGACAAAAAAGATGTATACCATTTTGGTAACTTGCAGAGATTGCTTTTTGTAAGAAATAAGATATAAGATATTAAATATATACAATTCCAACTATACTGATAGTACTGTATCTAATATTCCCTTTAATAATTACTATAGGCCACACAGGTATTATAGAAATGTTCAGATAATCAAATAATTTTGAGATTTTGTTATTTTTTCTCAAACATATAATTAACAGTTAATGAAAGACTGGAAAAGACACAAAAAGGAACACTTTCCCTCTTTGGTAATAGATTGTAGAGTTAAAAATTCTTAAAGCTACTTTACATATACCATCAAACCAAGCTGAAGATGTAAAACAACAAACAAACAAACAATGAAACAAACAAACAAACAATGAAAACCAGGCTATAATAATTTGTTTTAAGTCAGTTTCCTTTCTCATCTGCATTGCTCAAAATATAGTTACATGATGGATATTATTTTTTTCTTCCCCACCCTTACAAATAGTCTGTGGTACACATATAACCTCAATCGGATTAATATACCACCATATAAAATTCCTACATTATGCATCCCTGGACCACTTCACTGCTAATTTGTGAGAATAAAGCTAATAAAGTAGACTATTCATCCTGAATAGAATTATATAGGTAATATTTAGCTCTTTCTTAAAGGCATTGTGTAACACACACTAATTGAATCTCTCTATAATGTGTTAATAGGGATTTCTTATCAATTTATCAGTTACTCACAGGGAAGACCTAATCTGACTTTTTAATCAGAATGTCCTTAGAAGCATAGATAAAATGTTTTATTTGACTTTGCCTTAGATTAAGGATACTCTTTTAACATTTGAGTTATAAAAAATGGCAAAGAACTAGTGATATTGAGATATAAAAAGATGTTGTTTCCATAACTTTCTCTTTGTTTTCCTTTAGCTAATTTCATGCATTTTTTAAAAGATAACTTTTATGATTCAAAGTGCTTGGAAATTATACTTAACCCTCATTTTGGAGTTCTGCTATGTATAAACAAACCTTGGAATTAATTTTATTCACTATTTGGTCAGTTCGTTACATAGTATCATATTTTCAAGTCAACCATTTTCCAATTAATTTTGAGTGGTGAACAGCACTCTGCAATTTTGTTCATTTCCATTTATTCACATTAAAGATTCATTTTGGGTAATCAGAGAATTTTGTATCAGCTATTTTTTACCTTAAAGGTTTGCTTCTGACACTTTAATAAATTATCCTGTGGTCTGTGCTGGAAGGTAACTGAATTTTTTTGCTCAACAGCCCTCTCATTGACACATGTTCATTTATTACTATTTCTTCCATCAGCTGACTCACTTGAGGCTAATTCTGATGAAGTGCTTTCAAATAAGGACCACTATCAGTTTACATTAACGAGGAGATGGTGAAAAGGCAGCTTTTGAGCAGAAGGAATTAGAAAAAGAAAAATTATGAACTTTGGGATCAATTTTTTTATGAGTCATAACATAATTAACTATAAAATATGAAGCTGAAAAGTATTATTCTCAGTAGACCCTGATATTTTGGCTTCATTTAGGAACTATATTAAGAAGGAAAATGAAGGAGAAGGGTTGAAAAGAAAGAGTCACACAGTCATATTTAGGAAGAAAAATTGTTCAGAGAAGCTCTAGTTAGGAAGAAACAGATTTAGTCATATATCTGGAGTTGGATGATAAAGGTTCCTTTGACTTTTACATTTGTACTATAATTTTTCTATCATGTTATCACCTCTAGAAGCAATTCTTGTTATGAAAGGAGATATTTGGGGGAGATTATTCTACAGATAAGCATTCTGTAGTAACATAGTTTTCACTATAAATGTAATTTTTGAACTTATATATTGTAAACAAATAGATGCGGTTAACTCATTCTGCCCTGTAGTTAAAATTTCCCATGCCAATAAAGACACAGATATATAAAATACTTAATTGTTTTTGTTTTGTTTTGTTTTGTTTAGAGAGAGGGTGCAAGCAGCGGAGGGGCAGAGGGACAAGAAGAGAGAGAATCTCAAGCAGGCTCCTTGCCTAGCACAGAGCCCAATGCAGGGCTCAATCCCAGGAACATGAGATCGTGACGTGAGCCAAAATCAAGTCTGTCACTTAACTGACTGAGCCACCCAGGCGCCCCTGTAAAATACTTAATTGTTACATTTCCCCCACATTTATTGATGCACAATAAAATTAATTACTTTATTTTAGTTTAGACTTTGACCTTAGGTGTGGAGGGGATATCTCTCTCTCTCTCTCTCTCTCTCTCTCTCTCTATCTATCTGGCTTTTGTCTGAACTAGAGATAAACTTCCAATCAACTTGCATTTGAATGTATCTAGGACTCCAGCTGTTCTGAAGGTACAGTGGTGCATTTATTTTTCACAATGAAGCCTGTTTATCAAGGCTGAAGTCTTTGCGTATTTTATAAAATTTTGGCTTTCAATAAATAAAAGTAATAGCTCTTTATGTGTTTTTAGGAATTCATGATTCTATTTTCTTTGCAACTCTGTCTGAATTTTATAGAAAAGAAGTACTAAGTCTGCTTAATCTAGTCTGAAACCACATTAGAATGAGGAAAAGGAGAACTAATTGTTCTCTGATAAGACTCTAACTAAGCTATATTGGGAAATTATTTACCCTTGCTTACTCTGTATTTTTATTTTTTTTAAACTCTGGGAAATAAAGTCAAGTCATTGAGTGTGTGTCTTTGCTGTTCTATTTTATTTTATTTTTTTATTTCAAGTTTTCATATAAATTCTAGTTAGTTAAGAGGTGCCTGGGTGACTCAGTCATTTGAGTGTTCAGCTCTTTGATTTCGGCTCAGGTCATGATCTTGCGGTTTGTGAAATTGAGCCCCGTGTCAGGCTTTGTGCTGACAGTGTAGAGCCTACTTGGGATTCTCTCTCTCCCTCTCTCTCTCTGCCCCTCCCCTGCTTGCGCTTTCTTTCTCTCAAAATAATTTAATAAACATGAAAAATATTATAAATAAATAAATAAATTCTAGTTAACGTATTTAGTGTAATATTGGTTTCAGGTGTAGAATTTAGTGATTCATCACTTACATGTAACACCCAGTGTACATCACAAGTGCCCTCCTTAACACCCATCTCCCATTTAGCCCATCCACCACCCACCTCTTCTCCAGCAACCCTGAGTTTTTTCTCTATAGTTCTTTAGAGCTCTCTATAGTCTTTTACAGTTTGTGTCCTTTCTCTTTTTTCTTACTTCCCTTATGTTCATCTGTTTTGTTTCTTAAATTTCGCATATGAGTGAAATCATATAGTATTTGTCTTTCTCTGACTGACTTATTTTTCTTAGTGTAATACACCTTAGATCCATCCAGGCCATTGCAAATGGCAAGGTTTCATTATTTTTGATGGCTGAGTAATATTCCATTACCTATGTATAGTAAAACCTTGGTTTGCAAGAATATTTGGTCCAGAAACATGCTTGTAATCCAAATTACTTGTATATCAAAGCAAATTTCCCCATGAGAAATAATGGAAGTTCAGATGATTTATTCCAGAACCCAAAATATTCATATAAAAATGATTATAATATTTTAATATAATACAAAATAATAAAGAAAATACAAAATATAAAGTAAAATAAATTAACCTGCACTTACCTTTGAAAACCTTCATGACTGGTGTGAGGGAGGCAAGAGAGAGGAGGGTTATTGTGTAGGACTACTTTCACTATCACTAATGGAATCACTGCTGTCTATTGGCTAATGGAATCTTTTTCTGCATGGGGGACATTGAATGCACTTGCATGGATGTTGACTCCAGTACGGTATTAATAAACTCTTGTCATATACTGTACTTAATGTAAAAAGCAATAGGTAGCAGAGGAAAGGGTCTATGTCTGCCGGTAGCCTGACTTAGAATGAAGCAAAGGATTCCTAAGCTTACTCTTGTATTGAAAAGTAAAGGACTGTCCATAGATGGTTTGAAGTGACAAAAAATACATTAGTGCCAGGTGTGAGCATCATCCAATGTTCTGAAAAATTACTGATTTCTGCCAAACACCATGGTCTAGGACTGAGCATTGGAACATGGGAGTGATCATCCACAGTCACATAGCGAGAGAGAGAGAGAGAGAGAGAGAGAGAGAGAGAGAGAGAGAAAGAGAAGAACCACTGGCTCAGTTTTGATCATGTGATCACAGTATATAGTTGTGATCATGTGATCACAGTATATAGGAATATATTCCAAATATTTTATTCCCCAGATCTTCTTTATCCATTCATCAGTCGATGGACATTTGGGCTCTTTTTATCATTTGGCTACTGTTGATAATGCTGCTATAAACATTGGGGTGCACATGCCCCTTTGAATCAGCGTTTTTCTATCTTTTGGGTAAATACTTTGGAGCGCAGTTGCTGTATTGTGGGGTAGTTCTATTTTTAACTTTTTGAGGAACCTCCATACTTTATTCCAGAGTGGCTGCACAAGTTTGCATTCCACCAACAGTATAAGAAGATTCTCCTTTCTCTACATCCTCACCAACACCTGTTGTTTCCTGTGGTTTTTTTTAAGTCATTCCAACAGATGTGAGGTGGTATCTCATTGTAGTTTTGATTTGTATTTCCCTGATGATGAGCGAGGTTGAGCATCTTTTCATGTGTCTATTGGCCACCTGGATGTCTCTTTTGGAAAAATGTTTATTCGTGTCTTCTGCCCACTTCTTTACTGGATTATTTGTTTTTGGGTGTTTAGCTTGATAAGTGATTTATAGATTTTGGGTATTAACCCTTTATCAGATATATCATTTACAAATATCTTTTCCCATTCCATAGGTTACCTTGTAGTTTGTTGATTGTTATACCCTAAACAAAAATAAATTCAAAATGGATGAAAAGCCTAAATGTGAGACAGGAAACTACCAAAACCCTAGAGGAGAACACAGGCAGCAACCTCTTTGACATCAGTTGTAGCAACTTCTTACTAGACATGTCTCCAGAGTCAAGGGAAACAGAAGCAAAAATGAACTATTGGGACTTCATCAGGATAAAAAGCCATTGCACAGTGTCTTTCTGTTTTAATTGGTTGCTTTGCTCAAAAGTCAAATCTTACGCTTGCCCTAGGATTCATTGTAGGTCTTAGAAGGCACGTCTGGCTCAGAGTAAGAGTATAAGGTCTTTTTTATGAGGGCTGTTTTCGTAACCTGGCTCTGATATTTACTGAATGTCTAACTTTAAGTACATTACTTAACCTTGCTATGCCTCAATTTCTTCATCTGTTTGAAAAAAAAAAAAAGTAAACAATAGCACTTCTCTCAAAGGGTTGTTTTGAAGGTGAAATTAAGTTAATACACACAAAGGACCAGCTAACCAATGTCCAGTACATAGGAAAGTTCTTAAAAAAATAATTTTAATTTATTTTAATTAACAGATTTATTTATAAGCACTAAGTTGCATTGGTAAAACAAGAAAGAATTTCATATGTAAACAGTCCAGAAGCTGCTCACCATCTAAACAGACAAAAGGGGGGGGTGACAGGTGCTAAATTACAGGTTTATACAAACTAGTATGGGAGCTTAGAGGAGAAGCTACTAACTGGAACTGATTTGGGGGTAATTAGGGGGTCTTCAAAGAGTATGTTGTATCTAAACCGAGTAAGGAGCAGAAGGAAAGAGGTAAAGAAAGTAAACAAGAGAATGATAGGCCCTGTCTTACAGGCATGAGTTAAAAGGTCTCTTGGGAAGCAGCCAGCATCCACACTGCCAGATATTGCAATCCTTGCGATGGTGTGAGACCAATTCTGACCAGATTCACAAGGAGAAGAGATGTGCATCTATGCTAAGAGGTTTGGACTTGAAGGGGAATCATTAAGTGATTTTGAAAGGAATGGTATGAAAAGGTTTTTCTTTAACATAAGATATATCTCTGGCAGATCTATACAAGGTAAATTAAAGGAGAAATACTGGTAAGAAATATACAGCAACAGGAGAATGATCAAGTGAATAATGCCAAAGTCATATTTTGTGTATAGTACAACATTCACAGTGTAACTTTAAATAATGTTAATGTCAGGAAAAAATCCTCATGCTACAATACTAAGGTAAAAAGACAAGATATAAACTGTATATTTAAAAAGCACTTTTTGGTACTTTAAAATGTTAATTGTGGAAAGAGGTAGGTGAATTTTGTATTGTTTTATTTTTCTTTATTTTTCACATTGTCCTAAGTAAGCATGCATTTATTAACATTTGTTATTAGAAAAAAAAACATATTTTTAAACATTTTATACCAACTCAGTTCAATTGAATTCTTGTGAGCTTTTCTCCTTTTCTGGGACAGTTAAAAAAATTATGCTAACCTACTTTTTAATTATGTAGACTTTGTTAAATATAAAACGTTTGAGCTTTCCAATTTGCACAATATGATCTACAAAGTCATTTTGCTGGATAACAGCTGCAGGACACTGGTACAATTTCAATTATGAATTATATTTGGATTTAGACAATAAGTTTTTGTTATTCAAGGTTAAAGTTTTGTCTCTACTATAACTAGACTCAGAAAAATGCAGCAAAATCCAGAAACACGTTAACACACACACATACACACACACACATGAATACACAAAGAGTAACCTTTCAAATATTTTTTCTTAGAAAAACAAATTAATGCTTATAAGTCTGTAATTTTACTATTCTGAAGCAATTTTGATTTAACAGTATTTTCTATTTTCACAACTACAGTAAAGAAAGCAGGCTTAAATAGTATATTTTAAAAAGTTGTTTAATTAGCTAACATGAAAAATTATTATCAGGTTTAAATATATATAAAGGAAAATTTTATGAAAAATATGTTACAAAATATAAAGCTTAGAACGGACCAATACCTCTATCACCTCAATATCATGCCATCCACCAATATCCTTTTTTTTCTCCATCCACCAATATCTTAATGAAAAGAGAATGCTGATTTGATCCAAAATTAAAGAATATTTATATATTTATTATTATTTCAAAATTCACTTAATCAGAAAATTACCCCTCCTATTTAGTGATATCCTTCAATGAAAAGGAAACAACATATAAATATAAATATAACATAATATAATATTTAAAAATAATATTTATAATAATATAATATAATATATATTATATATGATGATAATATAAATAATATAATAATATAAAATAATGTTTACTTTTAATCAGTGTGATGATTACGAAAAAGGTATATTGAGGATGGAGAAGTTGTGATAAATCATTACATCAGGGCTGACATGGCATCAGTGTTAAAGGCTTAAAAATTTTCAACCACTAAGACTTAATAGAAATCTAAATTTCTAATTCAGATTTATTCAATGGCCATTCAAGAATTTATAATTTAAGATATCACCAATTTCCTTGAGCAAATCCTTAATTGTTAGTAAAGACAATTTTATGCATTAGTATGAAATTAAAAGGTTATTGAGATGAGTAGCAAGATGTATCATCAAAGTGCCAGAAGAGTTGCTAATATCTCATTTGAAATGTAGATTTTATTTTTAATTTTGACTTAAACAGTTTGGCTTTATGGAGAGCTCTTCTTGGTTGGCATAAGGAATTATTCCAGACAGATAATTCTTTGACTATTGTAAGAGGATGATATTTAGAGCTGTATTTATTAGCTTATCTTGTCTGTTAAACATTTATGAGCTGGTTCTTTATCGTCCAAAATGGCAAGGGAGCAAGAAAGATGAGCTGGAAAAAGATACTATGAGACCTTGTGGACACTGAAGAGATATGATCATGGGTACAGATTCTGTCTCAGGATGCCTTAAATATGTCAAAGCACGTTCTCTTCAGACCCACTCAAAGGCTTGGTAAAGGAATAGGGGGAAAATTAAAGGTATCCAATGAGGCATAAACTGTAGTATGTGAGCAAAAATGGAAAGCTCGTTTCAATCATCCATGTCCTTAATTTCTCAGAATTGCCATTTCAGGAAATGAATATATCTATTAGAGAAAAAATAGGCCCTAAAACATTATCATATTTCAATATTATGACAGTAATTCAAGGGAGGGGGGTCATGTGTGTGTGTGTGTAGTGGCTTGTTCTTTGTCCTAGAGAAAATGAGAAGATTTTCCTTGCAATTACTAATAAGAAATAGCAGTGTCTAGGATAATATTCCTAAATATGAGACAGAAATTTTGCATGTCATTTAACCTACTATTTTGCTTATTTAGTCCTATAACTTTAGATGACATCTTGATGCTAATATATCTTACTATTATTGACCTTCTGAATTGCAGACTCAAGTAGCCAAATATTTTGGATGCCTAAAGTATATCTCAAAATCAACTTATCAATAAAGGTACTCTGCATAGCCTCTTCCTCAAATTGGCTCCTCTCCCAGTATTCCCCATATTAGTAAATATGCTTTCATCCATCTGGTTCTTTAAGCAAAACATTTTGGGTCATCGCTGACCCTTCTTTCTTCCACATCACATCAAATCCGCCATCAATTTAAAATGTATCTCATAGTCAGCTATGTCTCACTATCTCCACTAGTACTGCCTAGTCCAAGCATTAATTTCTGCCTTAAAATATCCTCTTAATTGGTATCTTTGCTCTACACTGGCTGACTTCAGACTCTTCTCCATTCTGCAGCCAGATTATTTCTATCAAAACATAATCTAATTATATCAGATCCCTATTCAAAACCTTCCAAAGGCTCACATCACACCTATATAAATAAAATCCTTACAAAAATATAAAAACACACTTATAAAAATATAAAGAGTAAAATGTCTTTCCATGGCCTACAAGGCTTTGCAGTATTTGGTCCTGATACTAAAGAGAGTTTAGGGGAACACACAAAATCTAAAAAATAACATGTAAAATTTCTATGTCATATTTATAATACATTTCTGTCTTTAATTAGCTTTTGAATTTACTGCTACAGTGGTCCCCAGAATGCAAGAAGCTCAGCAGGGTTCAGAAACTCATCTCCATAAGAAAACATTACAATTTCATTTGTATTTATTTTGTATTTCAATGTAATGTATGTGGTTAGAAATGCATCACATAGTATGAATGAAGTTAATCTATACATAAATATGAATATTTTGTGGATACTTGCTCAAAATCATTTTTATTGATATGGTGTATGTCTAAAAATGTTAGATACCACTGCATTCGAGGGAATTTTCTTTCAGCACCCAAAGGAGAGAAATAATGAACATACTTTAATAGTCTTTAAATACTTTAAATACAAGTTAGTGACTGTGTATAAACTATGGGGAACACTTTTACTTTTAATAAGGTAACAATAACCTTTCAGAATTAGTACCTTTTTTTCTAAATTTCCTTGAAACTTCAACAGTCATGGCACTAATCTAAATTCAAGTTTTGCAATTTGCTTCTGTTAAAGCTGAGGCAGCAGGATATTGAGATCAGGAGTACTTGAATTTCCAGTCCATGCTTTTAATCACTATCTTTTGAAAAGCAAGAGCAACTGCTTGTTTCCCTTTAATGTTTCATTAGCTTCTTTTTCACTCGGCATTGCCAGGCATAGAATGGAGAATAGGTTACTTGGACACAAGATAGTGGCAGGTGGAGATAGGGACATTTTTTATGTCTGCTCCTATAATTCCTCTTTTACCACAGATGTTGATCTGATTTTTATTTTCTCTTAAAATATTAAACTAGCACTATCCTAATGAATTTTTAAAAATGAAGAAAAATGGGATAACATATTGTTTAGCAAAGGTTCTAGATATGAATACTGAAAGCAAAGTCCTCCAGACAACTGGTAAGAGGAGCCCTAAAGGCAAATTTTCTCACTAACCTCACCCTATTCTTAGGGGTTCTTTAGCAATCACAAATAGGCTTTTCCTCTGTAGCCTTTCTGCCCAGCCTGCTGAAAACAAAATCACAAAGCTGTCAGATCTCCAGGGGGGAACCTCAAAAGACTGACCAATGCCATAATGGAGTCAGTCAACAAATTGTACTTGAATTTGGTTTTATTTCTTCATGGCTCACTATTTTCTTCCCACTGACACCAGGTAGGATGCAATGAGGCTAATAAAGTGAATTAGAAGTTAAGATAAATATACTATATATTAAATTCATTCTTCTTTTATAATCATCTTCTTGTTAACAGTCAAAACATGCAAAGAATTATAATCCTCCTTTTCATGACTGACTTATAAGATAAAAAGTTGTTCTTGGATGAGAACAAAGTCTTAAAAACTGACTACTTTTTTTTTTTAAATACAGAGAACACTTCAATAGAGACAGTAAGTGTAGTAATATAAAGCCTGTGTATTTTTTCTAAATATGTTTGTTTTAAAATCTACTTTATTAGTGGTTAATTGAAGTCTATTATTTTTATCATTATGGTGACATTAAGAGTCAGTAGATAGTATAATATTACTACATGCTTTTTGTGGTCTAGTAATATAATGATTCTAGAAATAATGAGATGAGTTGCTCATTAAAGAGAACAAGAGAAGGAGGAAGAGGGGGTGAGGGGAGGGAAGGGGAAGGAGGAGGAAAAGGGGGCAAGTAGGAGGAAGAAGGGGGAGGAAGGGAAGGAAAAGGAGGGAGAAAGGAAGGAAAGAAAGAAAAAGAGGAAAGGAAAGAAAGAGAAAAAGGAAAAAGGGAAAAAAGAAAAGGAAAAACATAGGAAAAACCCACAAAGACTATGGATTCAAAATTGCAGTGTTTCCATTGTTACACAGTATTAAAATCACTTTAAAAAGTCTAATCTTCAGAGGTCATGAGATTGTTCATTTTGCAAAAGGAACCTGGAAGAAAGGATAGCACATACTGTTGGCCTCTTCTAACAGTACCCCATTTGTGAGATCTATTTATTATTGAGATGAGGACAGTTTTTGAAGGTTCTAGAAAGGGACAAAACCACTCACGGTATGATGAAAGAAAAAGTATCCTTTCTCAAGAAAGATCACTATTTTGATGGAAAGCTTGAATATTATGAAAGAATACTCACTTTCTTTCTAAACCTGAATATGGGGCACCTGGGTGGCTCAGTTGGTTAAATGCCCAATTCTTGAACTTGGCTCAGGTCATGATCTCATGGTTTGTGGGATCGAGCCCCGCATTGGGCTCTGAGCTGAGAGCACAGGACCTGTTTGGGATTCTCTCTCTCTGCCTCTCTCTCTGCTCCTCCCACTCCCTCCCTAAAATAAATAAATAAACTTAAAAAATAATAAAAAATGAACCCGAGTATCACATCACTTACCCACTAGAATGTCCCTACACACGATCCATAAAAATCTGTACAGTGTAGTCCCAAGGTCATTTCTTCCAGCTTCCTTTTCTCCTGTCACTCTTACCCTGCTCTCTTTTGTTCTTTCCATATATGCCTTAAGCTCATTAGCGCATTAGCTTCCTGGCAACATGGAACACCTTTTCCTTCATTGATAATCAAAATTCTACATACTTTGTACAGCTCGAAAGTCACATTGTCCTTGTGGACTTTTCTGATTCTTTCAGGTCCTGGCAACCTCCTTTTTGTATATTTCCATTCCTTTTCAAAATAGTACTCATCAAACTTTATCCAAATTTTCTGTATTGTATGTTTATTTCTTTCACCAGCCTGTGTAGACTACACCTTTGTCTTCTTATTTCTCTCACACACTAACAATATTTAATAGGTGCTTATTTCTGCTCATTTTTAATAACTGTTTAATGTTTATTTATTTTTGAGAGAAGAGACAGAGGGGAGGGGTGCAGAGAGAGGGAGACACAGAATCCAAAGGAAGCTCCAGGCTCTGAGCTGTCAGCACAGAGCCTGACGTGGGGCTCCAACTCACGAACTGTAAGACCATGACCAAAGTCGGATGCTCAACTGACTGAGCCATTCAGGCGCCCCTAATAGGTGCTTACTGAATGAATCAAGGAGCCTGAAGCTTTGATGTGAGCATGGGACTCTGAAAGGTACATATATCTCTGTAATTACAAATGTATTCAACCCTGGAAGTTGATGGAATACAGTTATTCCTGCTAAGATCACTTTTCCTGCAAGAAATAGATTTTTCCCAAGTTATATTACTATTTTGACAGTCCTCTAAGAGAGACAGCAAAATGTACTGCGAAAAGAGTGAGGGTTTTGGAACCTGACCTCCTGAATTAAACCTGCAGTTCTGCAACTCTCAAGCTGCATGAAACTAGATTAGTTAACTTTTTAGAGATGGTTTCCTTATTTAGAAAATTGAGATGATAACTGCATCCACTTCATATGGTTGTTGGGAAGATTAAATGAGTTAATACATGTAAATCAGGGACACCTGAGTGGCTCAGTCAGTGAAGCTTCCAACTCTTCTGATTTCTACTCAGGTTATGATTTTATGGTTCGTGAGTTCCAGCCCTGCATCTGGCTCTGTGCTGATAGCATGGAGCCTGCTTGGGATCCTCTGTCTCTCCTCTCTCTCTCTCTCTCTCTCTCTCTCTTTCTCTCTCTCTCTCAAAATAAATAAATAAACTTTAAAAGAAAATACATGTAAATTATTTAGAATATTAAATATAGTAAACATTGAAGAAGTGGTAGCTATTTATTATGAAGAGAAGAAAGAGCTTTGTCGTATTAAAAATAATGGGTTTCATGGGGCGCCTGGGTGGTGCAGTCGGTTGAGCGTCCGACTTCAGCCAGGTCACGATCTTGCGGTCCGTGAGTTCGAGCCCCGCGTCAGGCTCTGGGCTGATGGCTCGGAGCCTGGAGCCTGTTTCCGATTCTGTGTCTCCCTCTCTCTGCCCCTCCCCCGTTCATGCTCTGTCTCTCTCTGTCCCAAAAATAAATAAACGTTGAAAAAAAATTAAAAAAAAAAAAAATAATGGGTTTCAATTCCTGAGTGGGTATTGAAGATGGCTTGGATATCACAGGAATTCTACAGATTTTACCCTCACATCTCAGATTTAGATTTGTATTTCTTAGGAAATTATTGCTAGGTATGTTTTTGTAATTTCAGGCAGACATTAATGTAACTAGTTTGGCAAGCTAAGATAAAATATTACTTTAAGTCAAATTTGCATAAACATTATAAAACACTTTAGGTATATGTTGTTCCCCATAAAAATTACAAAGTTATCTGTGTGCTTAAACAAACAAGCAGTGATCAAATATACAGAACTGTTCTCAATTGCACATTAACGTTTGAAATCTTTGGCTAAAATCACTTCTAAAGCTCACAAAAACATCTACCCAGGAATATACAGTGGTTAACAATCAAATGGTTTAGTGCTTTCTATGCCGCTCATATCATCCCTGTACCCTCCACCCCAACATAAATGTTGCTGGACTCATGGAACTAATGTGGAGGGGATCCTGGGTGGCGTAAGGACAGGACATAGAGTCGGGGGAAGGAGACACATGGTGAACACATAAATCAACAGGATAGCTGCAGAGAGTAGTAGATGCCATGAAAAAATAAGACAGGTAAGTGACTGACGGTTACTGGGTAAAAGGCAGGCAACCATCTTCTGAGGAGGTGACTTTTGATGTGAGACATGAAAGGCAGAAGAAATTAGGCTTACAAATTTGTGGAAGCAGCATATTCAAAGCAAAGTGCCAGAAACAGAAAAGTTCTGAGGGACAAACAGTCTTGGCATATTTAGACTTTCCAGAAATAAGGCTGGTGTGGTTGGAATGTAGTAGGTGAAGGTCAGAATGGAATGTGATCAGTGCAGAGGAGATGACCAGGTCATGACCCAGAGTTTGAATTTTATTCTAAGATTAAATGAGATGCCATTGAAGGGCTTTCAGAATGGCTGTGACATGGTTTGCATTTAACAATATTCTGACTGCTCTAGGAATAATGGATTCTGTGTGGCCAGATGGTAGCAGAAAGAGAATGGATCCCATGTCTTGTAATCTCACTATGGAAATGGAAAGGAAAAAATGACTGGTTGGGATATACTTTGGAAGCAGAGTTGACAGTACTTACTGATGGATTTATTCATTCAACAGGAACAGGACCTACTATGGGCACATCTTGTAAGAGGAATGTGTTCTGATGTTCCTGGGAGTTTGCCTGCTCACTAGAAAGTCATTTCCAAAACCATAATAATTCAGCCAATGACTCCTTGCCTTGTAAGCCACTACGGCTGCGCTTGTTCACAGACGGGCTGCTTCTTCAAAATCTAAATCACTAAAGATTCAAGAGTCATTATATGCTATAGCACATACCTTTTAAAGATGCATTTGGCAAAAGATAGAATAAAAGCTGCTTCCAGTTTGGGGCAATGTGATGTGTTTAAGTTTCTTTTTTATTTCTCTAAATAGCTCATAATTCCTAAACTCTGTGTTTATGAGCGTAACATCTCAGCCCATGTAGAAAGCTCTGCTATATAGATTTGATTGCTTGAGCAAGTTGTTTAAGTGAACTACAGAATGGACTTCTGAAAAGAAATTTCGGGAGGATGGCAATTTTCAAGTCACATCTTTTATTCACATTTGATTTGAATGTGTACCTGTGTGTGAAAGAGAATTTAAGTGGATATAATAACAGCTTCAAGAAGGAGCAAAATTCCACTACTTACACTTTATACTTTGAATGTCATTATTGGATACCTTAAATTGTGTTAAAAGTGACAATTATAAATCAGGAAAACACTTCATGCTTGGAATCTTTTACATTGTTTAAGCTGGTAATTTTCATATAGTTCTAAAGGATGTTGGCAGTTGTGAACTTGCCGTTTACAAGAACATGACCTTTTCTTTACTTCTAAATTTCTTGGCTCCTTCTCTGGTTTTAGTTAATGTTTCCACAGAGGTAATTGAATGCTGACTGTTCTGTTAGGTGTGAAGTTCAATGGAGACAGATCTATAGGATCAATGATTGTAGACATGAAGAGCATCCTTTCCCTTTGTGATAAGTAATGAAATCCAGCCTAGAGTTTTCTATTTAGTTTGTGGGATTGGGTTTTCTTATTTCTACTGAGTTCAACACATTCATCTAAATTAGCTATAATTATGTAAAAATTGGGAAGGTCTTCCATTTTTCATATAATTAATTTTTATGTGGTAAACACAGAGATTGCTATAAATCTATTTATTACTCATTTGAGCAAAACTTCCACAATGGTCAGTGTTCACTATAAAGTATTAACAAAGTCTGGACCTAGTGTTCCCAGCAAACCTCTCTATTGTTAATAATAATAATAAAAGACCTTAAGATCAGCAACACTGACCACAAAAACAAAACCTTTTGACAAAAACATCTGAGGTACTTCTGTAGACACCAAAACCAAATTTACAAAGCAGTCCTGACTGGCCAAACAAGTCTTGACTGGCTGCATTTGATGACTCAATTTGTTTCACTGGAATAAAGAATAATGATAGAAATTTTATCATTTAAAAATAGCTCAGGAAGCACAATAAAATAACACAACCAAGGACATTTTCAGAAGCAAAACACATAATGAACTGAAAGCCTTTGTAAAAGAGAGTGTCTTTATCCCATGATTTATGTGTTCCAGCAGGGAGAAACAATCAAGCAAAATTCAAACTGTAAATAAACTCAAGAGTTTATGGGCTGCTAACACATCTCAAGTATCATTTGATAATAAAAATGATATATGCTTCTACTTTTTCAAATAAGAATTCTATCCAAATTATTTACTTTTTCTCTGAAAAATCAAAGCACTTACTTTTTACCACATTTCATACTATCTGTGTAAAACAAATAGTAAGGGGACTAACATTATTCCCCCCGTTTTACAAATGGAGAAATTCTGAAGCATTAAGGAATATTATATGGCTTTTTTCTTATAATTAATAAAAATAAATGAAATAAAACAAGATTGTTTGAGTTTCGGTCACTTTGATACGTTCCATTCCTGTGGCCCATCTGATTTGATGAAAGAGAAAGGGATGACTTTCCATTTATTTCTTCTTTCCACCCTTGACTCCTTCCCTCATTTTCCCTTCCCTTCCCTTTCTTCCTTTTCTTTCCATATTCCACTCTCCTTTTCTCTTCACCTCTGCCCTCTCTCTGCTTTCCTTACTCCTTCATTCTCCCTTTCTTTTCCTTTTCTTCTGACACAGCTCTAATAACTTGTGTGAAATAGCATGTGAGTAGACACAGACAGTTGGGATGCTATCAATTCCATTTATGCATTTATTCAACAAATACCTATTGAGCCAACACTTCATGCCTGAGGGTGCATTTGGCATGGGTGAGGAAGATAATATTCACTAAGTGTAAAGATATCACTGTAAGCAGTATTGTGCATGTGGCTCCATGTGTATATATAGCAGTGCATCCTTTCCTAAACCCATGAGGGGCCCCGGTGAGGAAGAGAAAGTAGAGGTGAAATCTGAGAGATAAAAAGTGAGGTGCAGGTGGGAATACTAGGGATAGAAAAGCACTGCTGGCAAGAGAAGGGGTATATACTATTGTCCTCTATATAGGACAGATCCTGTAATGTCAGCTAGAATTACAGATAAAAATTTATATTTGATTCTGCCACCCCCTTGCTTAAATCCCTTCCCTTCCTACAACAGAATAATAATATTCAAACTGTCCACATGTCATACAAAACTTTTGTGATCTCACAAGAGTAAGATCTTATGTTCCCTTCATCTTGTGCTCCTGCAAACCCCAGACATTTACAGATCCCAAACTTGCAATGATGGCTTTACCTCGCTAACTTTAGCTCTTCTCTCTGACTGGAAAACTGCCACTGCAAACTGTCACTCCACAACCCCATCATGTTACCTCATTTGTGTGATGAATCCCTACTATTGCTCAGCTCACTCAAATATCAACTCCTCTGAACAGCATTCCTATGCCTTCCTTGACTGAGTTATGCACATGCGTGAATATTCACATGTTAGAACTATTTTATACCGAACTCGTCAGGATGATCTCCTTAAAAAAATTTAATCATTGAGGAGGGCACCTGTTGGGATGAGCACTGGGTATTGTATGGAAACCAATTTGACAATAAATTTCATATAAAATAAAATAATCAGATCAATAAAGAAATAAAAAGATTGAGACACAAATAGCGGGGGGGGGGGGGGTTTGCCCTCCCAGCAATAGATGACACTGTAACAATTCGTTATAAATGAAGCCTGAGATTTCCAATTATTTTTAACAATAATTTTTACATTTAAGATTAGGTAAACCTCAAATAAAAATTTAACAAATAAATGTCAACTCAACCTAACTTCAGTGATAGAAACTTTTTGGCCTGCTGATAAGACTGTAGGGATAGAAATTGTAAGACTTTTTCCTTTTGGGACACCTGGGTGGTTCAGTAGGTTAGGCACCGGACTTTGGCTCAGGTCATGATCTCAGGGTTCATGAACTCGAGCCCTGCGTGGGCTCTGTGCTGACAGCTTGGAGCCTGGAGCCTGCTTCGGATTCTGTGTCTCCCTCTCTCTCTCTCTGTCCTTTCCCTGCTCGTGCTCTGTCTCTCTCTCTCTCAAGAATAAACATTAATTTTTTTTAAATATGACTTTTTCCTTTCAATTCCTCAATGGATACCAGCAAGTTAAGTATTTACCTAAATACTCCTTATTAGATCAGCATATAGCCATTAATTAAGGAAAAATAAGACTAAATAATTTGGGTCTCCAGAAATAAAAAAAAAAAAAAAACATGAAAATATCAACATGTTTTAGAAAAGAGCTCATATTTTTATTTTCACATTATCTGACTCCTCAGAGTAGCCAGGGGAATGAAGTAGGAATAAACAAAGTGAAATAAAGTGATACAAATGGTCTTTCTGCTTCACTGTACTTCAAAATTAGAAAAAAAAAACTATGAAGAAAAAGAAATAAGATATATGAAATACTTAGGTGTTACATAATTTGTGGAAAAGATGATAAAATCAAGATGATAAAATTTTCAATTTTAATTTTGTAGAGTCTCACAAAACCCACTTACTTTCCTACTATCCCACCAACCCACTAAGCCATATAAACAGTGATGCAGAGAGGTTTTATTTTTTTCTTATTACCACGAATTCACTGATTTTGCTCCCACACTATCCCTGAATGTCAAGAGCATTATGCTCCTAACGCTTATATATTACAAGCTTCAACATAGAGGGAAAAAAGGGTTTATCTATTGACTAACATCCACATAAACAGGAGGTTGTATTTTTTGCTGTTGAAAATTTATTTATGTTAAAGAGCTATTCTACCTCCTTTCATAAAATGCTTTGGGGAAACTAAATTATCCAGTTATGCTAGATGAAATAGACTTCCCCAATAAAATATTGTTGTTTCCATTTATTTTTCTAGGGGAACAAAATTGAAAAAAACAATGCAATTTTATGAATTTGTTCATGGTCTAGAAATATATAGGAATGTAAATTATGTTCCATCAGGATCTGTAGCAACCATTGCATTAGAAAGAAACATGTCTACACAATAATAGCAATCTTCCTCTTATTTGGTGAAACTAAGAGAGTTCAGGTTTAGGTGACAAAAATATTCTGGCACGCTTTACATTCTGAACAACTAATTTCCATGTAAATCCTACTGTGGAAAATTAAACAAAAGCTGCACTACCTCCCAAAGTAGGAAAGAGCAATATTTCTTCACATTCTCTAGATCCCTGTACTAACTCTGATCCTGAATTTCAGTGTGAACAGAAAGAATAATATCATACATAGTGAGGCCACAGATCTTAGCTGACTCCAGATTTTACAAAGTCCCTGCTGTGAGTGTGAATCACTTCAGAAGGGCTGATTTATGTCCTTTTGTAAAGGTTAGTCCTGCAAATCTTTAAGGAAAAAAAAAAAAAAACCAGATAAAGGAAAAAAAGAGGTGACTGTAGATCTTTCTGTGAGTGGAAATAGAATTTTCCACAATCTATATTCTCTACAGGGGTCCATTCTTCTCACAGTTGGTGGCTCTTCTTCCAGGCTCTATGCCCCACAGTTCCCAGTAACACTAATTGCTTCAAAATCCTGCCCAGATAAACGGCAGATTTCACTATAGTAGAGCAGTTATAAGTCAATTTATTTATTTATTTTTAAAATACACAGTGCTGAAACACATGTAAAAAATCTCCTGTGACCCCGAGACAGAAATATTAACATATTATTTTGGAGAGAAATATATTTTGATGGAAAATATAATTGCTTGTTCTACATGAAATATTATCTGGTTGTTACAATTCTCTCTAAAGCACGGCATTTATAGGAAATCAAAATCAAGATCGTAAAAGAATACTCGGATGCCTTGATAACAGTAATCGGTAATTCTTTATAATCTGCTCTAAAATAGACTTGGGATGTTTCCTGCATTTTATATTGTGCTGCACATAAAATATGCTTCTGTTTGTTATCTTACATATCTGATTCTATATTATTTCAGCACTAAGGAACTTAAAGTTTGGTTCAGGCTATTCATGTTGATGTTGTTCTATGCCTTACATCTGTCTTTTCTCTACTTTGTCTTAAGAGCCAGCACTAATCCAAAATGCACTACACCTGCTATTAGATTCCAGGAACTTGGAGATTGATATACACGAAGAAGGAAAGCTCATTAAGCAGCCCAGGTGTATGAAAGTTCAGCAGACAGCACATGGAGAAGTATATCATTGCAGTTCCATTATACTCTACTGTCAATTTCAAGTACACTGCTCTTTCAGGCACATATTTTTTGTTCACCTGAATTTGCAATTGACCAAAATACAGGCAAGGGTTAGAAGTCTAGACTCTGCTTTGAACTTTGGAAAACATAGATTTTCTGGCTCCAGTACTGCCATTTTAAGACATTCTAGAATTTAAACATCTTTAAGCATATCTGTTAAGAAACTTAGAAAATTCTATTTTCATATTGTTCTTTGCATAACATAAAATTAAAATGAGTTAAAAAAGTAAATCCAGTAGAACACACTCATTTCAAGCTTTTATAGTTACTGGTGACACCATCTGATAAGACTCCAGACTTCCTTTATTATTGTCAGCTGCTGCATATTTTATAGGTTAGTGTCTCAGCTTGAATGATGGTGGGTTACCTGGTATAAGCTGTTTCACCTCATACATGATTAAATTATATTTCTTCCTGTCTGAACAAAGATTATATTGAAAATACAGGAAGGATTTGGCACCAGGGAAATACATGTTAGTATTTGACAAGTGTGGAGCAGTGCAGGAAAATATCAATATGTGATGAGGTCATGATAGAATCTAAGAAAAATAAGAGGAAGTTATCTGAATGTTAAGTGAACAGATACCTAGCTATTCTTTTGAAATGCCATTCAAATGGCCCTCATATCATTTAGTTTTCAATTGTTAGATTCATTTGGGCAAAACAAATTGGTATTCAAGGATATGAAGAAACCCTGTTCTTTGCTGTTTCCTGAATCAAAAGTTTCACACAACAGTACTGTTACACAATAGTAACAGGAGTTCATATGTGAGTCAAGATGTAAAAATATATTCCAATTTGTATTTTCTGTTTTATGGTAGATTAGAAAATAGTGACATATTTTATTTTGTTTTATTTATTTTTATTTTTACAATATTTATTTTTTTTATTTTGAGAGAGAGAGAGAGAGAGTGAGAGTGAGAGAGAGAGAGAGAGAGAGCAAGAACAGGAGCAGGTGAGGGGCAGAGAGAATCCCAAGCAGACTCCATGCCCAGCATGGAGCCAGATGCAGGGCTTGATCTCATGATGCAGGGCTTGATCTCATGAACTGTGAGATCATGACTTGAGCCGAAATCAAGAATCAGATGCTTAATCTACTGAGCCACCCAGTTGCCCCTATTTTTACTTTTTTAAGTTTATTTTTTTTTTTAGTAATCTCTACATACAACATGGGGCTCAAACTCAAGATCAAGAGTTGCATGCTTCCTCCAACTGAGTCAGCCAGGTGCCCCAGAAAATAATCACATTATTTTAAAACATGTATAGAAGCAGGATGCCAGCTAGAGTCACAATTTATAAAACTGTTGAAAATGCATAAAGAAAAAAAAAACATCAGAGACTTTTGAGTACAGAAATGATACAGATCTATTCTAGAGGGGACAATACAAAATAATGCAAATTTCTAAGTTGGACAAAGAACAAAACTGCCTTGATCTTGATGTAGTTTGTGCTGCCTCATCCCTTTGTAATATACCAGTTTTTTTTTTTAATTAAATATATTTAACAAACAATGTTACATTAGTTTCAGGTGTATACATAGTGATTGTATAAGTCTATATGCATTTTTATTTTATTTTATTTTATTTTATTTTATTTTATTTTATTTTATTTTATTTTATTTTATTTTATTTTATTTTTATTTGAGAGAGAGAGCATGAGCAGGGGAAAGGGGCAAAGGGAGGGAGAGAGAGAGAATCTTAAGCATGCTCCATGCTTAGTGCAGAGCCTGACACAGGGCTCGATTCCACGACCCTGGGGTCATGATACGAGTCAATATCAAGAGTCAGACTGTCAACCAACTGAGCCACCCAGTTGCCCCAACAAGTCTCTAGGCTATACTGTGCTCACCACAAGTGTAGCTACAATCTGTCACCATACTATGCTATTACCATACCATTGACTATATCCCCTATGCTGTGCCTTTCATCTCCATGACTTATTAATTCCATAACTGGAAGTCTGTGCCCTCCCCTTCCCTCACACTGCCTTCCCACTCCCCTTCCCACTCCCCTTCACCCCCTTTGTCCACCCCCTATCCTCCCTACCCCCTGGCAAAACCAATTTGTCCTCTGTATTTATGGGTCTGTTTCTGCAGAAAGGTTTGTGCCTTTTTGACTGCAGAGCAGAGTTGTAGAAGTTATAAAGCAGAAAAAAAAAATACGTGGAACTTTTCAAGGTTATTTAATCCAGTCCCCTTCCTTTAGGCAGATGAACTCCCAAGGCAATAAGAAAGAACTATATAGTTGTTGATTCTATTTTAAAGTACTCTAGAGAGGGAGATTCCAGGACATTCCCTCATATACTTTTTCCAGCTTTTATTAGCCTCATAGTATGTTTACATACAAAGGAATCCAGAAACTACCAATCTATTCAGAATAATTCTGCTAAATCTGTCAGTAATATTTCTTTCAGTATACTGATGATGGAAAATTTTTTTCTTGTCAATACATTCCCATTAATACATCTACTACTGAATTTCTTCCCATTTTATCTCATTCTTTTATGTGTATGCATGTTGATGTTACTCTTTCTTCTTTTCCTCTGACCTTACAATCATAGAGTATAACCAAGTTTATAATGCTGGTTTGTAATATTTAAAATTAAACCCACTTTATATTTTTTAATGTTTTACAATGAAAGAGATATACCTAGTGTCTAGCTGAGTAAGAATAGAACCACAGATTTTTAGCATCAAATGAGATATTAAAAGTAATAGATTCCATATTCCTACAACATTTCTGTTAGGGCAATTTCAATGACAAGGAACTTAATATGTCATGATGCAGGCTATAAGATTTTCTGGCAGATTTAATCTAGTCTTATATAATATTTATTCTTATACAATGCTGTAATTATGCCACTATTTTCTTTGAAAATAATTTTTGGGGTTTTCATTATTTCCTGTTAAATTTTGTCTTGCTAGATTTGGTCTATCATTCCAATGTGCTAAGAAAAACTGGATGTTGATATTATTACGTGGAGTATTTACTCTCACTCCTATCTTTGTGTCATTCTGTCTATATCCCTATCCATCCATTCATCAACATACAAAAAACCCAATAGGACAAACAAAAATCCATAGATCATTTACAAATTCATTGAGAGAATTACCATACAAGAGAGATATAATATTTGCTAAGTATAGCATTCTTATTATGTGAAAGTATAGATCATCAATTAAAAAATAAATTAAAGCTAGATTGGCCTTTAATCTTTAGAGTTTATACTAATACTAGTGATCACTTATCCTACTTATAAGTTCTCGCAAAATCACTTTTCCATATTACGAGTCAATTGGAACAGTAAGTAGAGGAAGCGATGATTTCTGGGTGATTTCATGGGTTTTGAATGCCTCCTACTGAAAACATATCTTCACAAGGGACTTTGATACCTAAAATAATGCATCTCTTGGGAACTGGTTCTGTTAGAATATAAATATTCTTAGAGTTAGCATATTAAATTCGTATCAACTGCATATCTTCACATCAATGAACTTACAGATTTTTTTCTTCAGCATGGTTTTGGTGAAAGAGTAAGGAGATAATGTTACTCTGACAAAGAATTAAGTGATGGCTGGAGAAAAATAATAGATCAAAGGGGAAGGCTGGGTGTCAGTATGATATTTTCTCTTTTTTCCTCACTCTATTCCTGTAAGCCCATTCCTTGCCAGACCTGCTGAACGATCTAACCTGGAATTGTAATTAAACAGTCTGAATATTTCTTTTCTCCATATCAGTGTGAATACTGATCATAGCCCATCACCTGAGATGATTCTCTATTTGTAATAGGACACATGCAAAAGAAACTTCTAAGCTTACATTCCAAGCTTCTTCATTCATCACTTCCTCCTCTCTTTCTGTGTTGCTCATTTTATTTCATTCACTTTCAGACTGCTTCCCACATTAAGTCTTTCATTTGGTGTGATTAATTTATGTGTCAGCTTGACTGGGCCATAGAGTACACAGACAATTGCTCAAATATTATTTTGAGTGTGTCTGTGAGGATGTTTTGAATGAAATTAACAACTGAATTGGTCAACTGAGTAAAGCAGATGGTTCTCTCTAATGTGGATGGACCTCATCCAATCAGTTGAAGACCTGAATAGAACAAAAAGGCTCATCATCCTGTGAGTAAAAGAGAACTCCTTACTGATGGTTTTGAGCTAGAACATTGCTTATTTGTTTGTTTGTTTTTTTGCCTTCAGATTTGGATTGAAACATTGGTTCTTCCTGGATCTTGATATTGCCAACCTTTGGACTGGAACTACACCATCAGCTCTCCTGATTCTCAGGCCTAAGGTTAATCCTTAGGACTTGTACTAGAACGACATCATTGGTTCTTCTAGGTCTCCAGCTTGCCAATTGCAGATATTGAGACTTATCAAACTACATAATCACATGAGCAAATTCTTTATAATAAATCTCTGTCACCCTACCATCACTCACCCTACCGGTTCTATTTCTCTGGAGAACACCGACTAATACGTCTTGTAACTTCTGCCTACACAGGTCTGGAACTAAGGCCCATTTTGATGGGTTCCATCAGATGCTGCCTGCCACCTGGCTCCCTAGATTGCTGAGTAGCATCAACTTAGATTGTTTATGGGTGTACACTATCCATGTTGTGAGCAACATTGTTCTTTAATCTCACATCTTTGTGGGCTGCCATTTGCCAGATACAGGCTTCATATTACCATACTTTATGATGTCCTATATTATTCACACTTTGACCATTGCTCTCTCCTTTACTCATGTATCCTGTTTTGAGTTCACCATTAATTCACAATGATCAAGTAAGCACAGCTGTGAATGGATGCAAAAAGCCTCCTGAAACTTCCCTCCTCTACTGTTCCATTCCACCTGCAATTAAAATCAATCTGTGTGACAGTGACAATCTTGTAAAAGAAGGTTTGCTATAGTTAGTGTTGTTTTGTGAGTTCACAAGTGCTAAAGGTAGAAATACTAGATGCCAAATAGTCCTCTATTTTATTTAAAAGGCCAACTATAACTCTCTGAATGATGCTTTATGAAGGGTACAATACTGAATTCAAAATTAAAAAAAAAAAAGTTTTATATCCATCTTTTTAATGGAAAGTAGACAGGCATTCAGGTAATTTACAGTAGTAGCCATCAGACCTGTGGGCAAGAGTTTTAGGGGAGGCAATCATCAGTGCTCTGATACTTATCCTCTTCCCCTTAAGAAATGGTTAGTGCAAGTCAAGAGTGTAGCCCTGATATGAAAAAAGTAGGAAGAAGTGACCCTTGCCTTTGTGGAGATCAAATTCTCAATTAGTGAAGAAAGGAGTAAACAGAAAGGTTTCCCACATCTGCTTTCATTAACATCCATGTGCATACTTCAATTCCAAAAATAATACTTATAGAATATCTTGATATTTTTTTAAGTGTCAATGAGTTCGAATTACACTCAAAACGTTGAGGTATCTCAGACTTAGATCCATTAGCAATACCTCTGAGGCACATTGAAGATTGTCCAGTTCAACTAACTTGTTTTACAGAAGAACAAGCAAGTTCTGAGAAATCGTTTCTTGTGAAAGATCATAGAGCATCCAAGCTGTTCACCCGTTTAATATCACCCAAACACAACAGACCTTTTTAAAATTTTGTTTTGTTTTCAATAACTATGTCATTTGATGAAAAAGTTTTCTTTTTATTATTTTTGATTGATTATTTTGTATAAGGCATTTTAACCCCCACTTCCCTACTCCTTCAATCCAATTTACAGGTTTTCATTTTTACACAATGTAGGTTTATTTAATTTCTTCCGGCATTTAAAATACCTTATAAAATTATTTAAATAATTCATTTTAAACATACCTTCACCACAGACAACTGAGCTGTAGTTTTGTTTAATGCATGAATCTTTTTCTCTGAGTATGAAAATTTCTTACATTAAGCATAGCATATGACATACTGCTTCATACTTTTTGTGTGTACTGAGATGTAAAAGAGGAGATGCTTTTGTAAGACCTCAGAAATGAAATATTTATGGGAGAAAAATAAAAAAGCTGAAATAATTTCAGCATTATCTAGTTATAATATATTCCCACCTTGATATACTTTTACACACAACCAGGAAATAAAACTGTAAAACTTTGAAAGATGAAAGGACACAATTAAAGAAAAAAGGGCCAAACGTTCTACCTTTGATTCCAAATAAACTTAGTGGAGATTTTAAAAAATAGGCCTCAGATGACCCTGGTATGCAAAGATAATACATAGCTACATATTTATTTTTAATTTTTAATTTTTTAATTTTTATTTATTTATTTTTTCATTTTAGAGAAAGAGAGAGAGAGAGAGAGAGAGCACAAGCAGGGAGGGGCAGAGGGGGAGAAAGGATCTCAAGCAAGCTCCAAGCTCAGTGCAGAGCCCAACTAAGGGCTCGATTCCACAACCCTGGGATCATGATCCAAGCCAAAATCAAGAGTCAGACACTCAACCTACTGTGCCACCCAGGTGCTCCTAGCTACATATTTTCAATGCAATTTTACATTGTGATCATTTTTAGAGACTGAATTGTGTATCTACTGATATTTAGAGCAATAAGCAAACTCAATTTATGGACAAAATATACATTCACTGATGATATTGTGAATATTAATTTTGGGCGAGAAAACTGCATTTTATTATGTCTTCACTACAATTCAAGAATAGAAGTCAACATTGAGATGCTATATTACATTGAGTTCTTAAATTCAACACATGCTTTTTAATAATTCTGTGTTATTCCTGATTGCAGATCATAAAAATTAAAAATCAAGTTCGAATAATTTGGAGATGTAGTCTAATTTCTTTCTAGTAGGGCTAGTATTTACCACCTTTTCTTGTGAAAGGGTTGGCAACAGAAACAAAAAGAAACACATATTTGAAAATCACACGTTATTATAAAAAGCATAAATAGAATACATACCGGGTTTAGAAGGATTGTGAGGAAAAGTTCACCTCCTCTGATACTTTTATCCAATTCTTGGGGTCCTCCTGGATATTCTTTGTAGAAAATAGTGTGGGTGAACAACCCACAGGTCTGTCGAGGGAGGACCTGAGGAAAAGGGGAGAAAGAAGAGCACACTGACATGACTTATCCACCACTATCTCATGACTTCAGAGTCTGCAAACTATCATTTTCTATCGGAGTTCCTTGGTTGCTAAGGCGAAAATCTTACTGTAATCAAGAGCTGGTATTGGTGTAATTATCTAAATATTAAGGGAGTTGCCAGATCAATGCTATGGGACAGATAGGCTAAAACATTTTCGGGATGTTCTAGGAATCTCACCTACCAGCTGAGTTATGTGAAAGGACTGACAAAAAATAAAAGCCTTCTTAGGATTAATTAATTTAAATATAGAGATTTTCCACATTTACATTTTTCATGGTATTAGGTCACTATTCTCTTTGCTTCTGAAATACAATCTTACATGGTACTCAGGTTCTAAGATTCAATTTTAGTATATGTGCTGCCGAAGCGAGCACTGGTTCTAAGATTCAAAAACAATCCATTTCCATCACTTCTTCCACTTTCATATGTTTTGTTTTTACTACACTGATTTTAAATTTTAATCACAGTAGTAGTCAAATCATTTAATGACTGCTTCTGGCATATTCTGTGGTTAATTCTGTTATAAATTTGAATGTTCCACACAGAAAGCAAATAAGTAATTTTATTCCAAAAGTTTGTTTTGAATAATAAACTGCTTATAATCTAAAGGAAAATGCATCCAATTGAACAGAGTAACTGTAATTTCATATATTCTTTGCTTATAATAGTTTGTATTAAATTCAAACTAAATGAACGTATGTAATATTGGTTAAAATGAATGTTTTTATTTTATGATATGTCAACATGTAACTTAATAAAGGGAAAACGATACTTTAAGTCTGATTCAAAATTACATAAGAGCAATTCTTTCTATACTTCCTGGATTTTTATGAATGTCAATACCACTGTTTTCATTATTAGTAGCTCCATTTTTAAATCTGAGACTTTTTAAATCTAGGATCTAGGTCTTCTAGTACTAGTTGTGGTTAGGCATGTGTTCTAGTGCTTTTTTTTTTTTTTTGTTTGTATGTTTTTAGATAGTGATTAAATAAATAATAGATAGATGGATGGATAGATAGATAGTTCTAACAGCAATCTGAATAATGGATTGAGAAAATGTAAATATTTACAGTAGGGAGAACAGTTTGCTGTTGCTATGATCTAGGCAACTGAAAATGAGAATATAACCTGAAGCCCCAGAAGTGGGGATGGGCATATTAAATGGACTATTTTATTTCAAAGTGAGGAATACCATATATTTTCCATTCCAATGAACACTTATAAATTCCCATCTAAAATTCATTTGATTCTATCCTCATTTATAGCAACTGATACAGCATTCTTGTATCATATTATTATTTTTTGAATCAACATATCTGGAAAAAATATATATACACCTCCACTTTAGTAGCATGCAAGGAAAAGAAAAAAGAAGAATAAAATAATATCCTAAGATACTCTTAAGTGTCTGAAAACCAAAGCAAACTGGGTGGATAACTTTCAGATGTTATTTGTTTGATTCTGTTAATAGTGTAGTGACTTGAGAGGCATTTGCTTGATCCATGGACCAACATTTTGCTTGGAAAACTCTCAATATGACCATCCAAACAAACAGACAAGGAGAAACTCCCAGAAGTATAGGGTCCCCAGACAAAACTTCAATTGAGAAACTGCAAGGATGATTCTTTTGAAACTCATTTTCAATATCTTGAGCTTGTTTAGACTTTGCTAAAACCACCCACAGCAAGCCAATAACATGCAAACAACGTGTTAATGGGTGACCTGTCACCACCATGGTATGTTAGGAACTTATGCTATCATGTCACAGAGGTCTGCAGTTATATGTTGTATTTATTCCACATACAGATATTAAGAGTCTTCAATACACATAGCAGTATGTGCTCACCATGATGTTATTGTGAATGAAGCCCTTTCGGTACCGTGCAGGTTTCAAATGTGGATATTCTTCAGTGCTGGTGACCTGAATACCCCAGACCTTCTTCCAAGCTTCATATAACTGAATATGAACCGGGTAGACCCCTGAGTGATGTGGTGCCACCGCGTAGCCCATGTTGATAGGGATTCCATGTTCCTAAAAGAAGGCAAGAACAACATTACATGGAGTGTGGTCAATTGAATTCCATTAAAATTGTTTCCATCAACATTATTTAACATACATTGAATTCTATGCTAAATACAAGAAATATAAAAACTAACATGGAGCTTTTGCCTTTCAGGAACTCATAATCTTACAGAACTCTGATTCTATCATAGACATAGTAAATACTTTGGCATGTGGTGTGTGGGTGATATTCATTCTGAATTTTGAATACTGAAAGTCTGGGGAGAAGATAGGAAGAGAACATGGTCTTTCCTTAGATAGTTATAGAAAAACAGTGTCACTTGAGCAAGTGCCCAAAGATGAAAGAGTGTGTGTGTTTATCTCTCTCTCTCTCTCTCTCTCTCTCTCTCTCTCTCTCTCTGTGTGTGTGTGTGTGTGTGTGTGTGTGTGTGTGTGTGTGTAATGTTAAAGACAACCAGAAAGGTAAGTCTGAACTATAATGAGCCTTTACTATGAACTAAGGGATTTGGAAAAAATTCCATTTAAATACTGTAGATAAGGAAGCTCTTTGAGAATGGAGGGGCATGATCTGTTCTATGTTTCTGGAAGAAGGATCTAGTGAGAACACATTCAGATGAAGTAAAAGTGGGGAGGAAATGAATTGCAATGGCGCATTTTATTTATTTTTTTTTTAAATTTTTTTTAACGTTTATTTTTGAGACAGAGAGAGACAGAGCGTGAACAGGGGAGGGGCAGAGAGAGAGGGAGACACAGAATCTGAAACAGGGTCCAGGCTCTGAGCAGTCAGCACAGAGCCCCACACGGGGCTCGAACTCAAGGACTGTGAGATCATGATCTGAGCCGAAGTCGGATGCTTAACCGACCGAGCCACCCAGGCGCCCCTGCAATGGTGCATTTTAAAGGGAACATGGGTGTCCAAGCTAGGTTGAATTTTGGTGGTCCAATTTCATTTCATTTCATTTCATTTCATTTCATTTCATTTCATTTCATTTCATTAGTGTTTATTTATTATTGAGAGACAGAGAAAGACAGACCATGAGCATGGGAGGGGTAGAGAGAGGAGGAGACACAGAATCCGAAGGAGGCTCCAGGCTCTGAGCTGTCAGCACAGAGCCCGATGCGGGGCTCTAACTCATAACCCATGAGATCATGACCTGAGCCAAAGTCGGACGCTTAACTGACTGAGCCACCCAGGTGCCCCATGGTGTCTAATTTTAAAAGCCAGGGGGCAGATGTCATATAAGACCCAGTGATGATTTGAAGGGTAAAGGAAAAGCCAAATTAAGGTTTTTTCCTTGGTTTTGGTTCACAGCAGCTCAATTCACTTTTTATGAAACATACACTTTACTATGAAATGCTTGCCCTGGGTAAACAATTGAGTCTAAAGGAAAACAGGTATATATTTAAAATAAGAAAATGAAAAAGTTGTTGAAGAATGACATTAGATTGCAAGGTATATGATATAGATCTGCAGTTTTCTAATTTCTCCTTCTTTATATTTCTCCCTTTAAATGCTTTTCTGCTTTATAAGACACCTTAAAGGATTGAATCTCATCAATGAGGTTATAAATGAGAGTGTATAGTATTATATGAAAGTTGATTGAATCAATAAGCTGAACACAAAAGTGTTGACAATTGCCATTAATATTTTCCATTATATGGCACACAGCATAAGAAAAGAATTCAGTTTGGCATAATAAGCAAGAAGTGAATGGATCAAATATCTATAGTGCCTAAGTCACATGTCACACTCAGCTCAGAAGATGGACCCTAAATATTTTGCTTCATTTTCCATCATTTTCCTTTCATAGACTGACTCTCATTGTATAGCCAAATCTACCTCTCTTTCATCAAGACTATGTGTTTTCTAACATCTATTACAATAAATGACTCTGTAGAAAGACTGAATTATGAAATCAATGCTATAAAATGAGCTAGAGTCTTTTGCTAGGCACTGGGGAAAACTAATTTCTTGCTGTGTGCAGAAGAAAAATACTTTCCCAGGAGCTTATACTTTCAATATAAGGCAAAGTTGGAAATGTCCAGTAACAAAACTACTTGGAAGCTGCCTACGAGCAGGTAGCTACTGTTATTTTGATAGATCACTGGGGGTCATGTACTGGGAAAAGCCTTAGTTCTCTTGGCTTAGTTCCATGTTGCCCAGTGAATCCTTGCAAAGTGTCTAGGTATCATCAGGTAGCCAAGTGTGGATACATTGGGTATAAGATACAGATGAACTTCCTCATCAGAGAAATATAGGGTCAAGTGTGTTCAAACCTTTCTATCTGGTAAGTAGAACTCGTATGACTGATATTTAGAGAAGCACTCTTGATTTATAAGAAAGGAAAACCAATCTGTTATACTCTCATTACTCTTCCATGATTCATATGGAGGTTTTGTAATAGTCTAATCCCATGATTTGCAAATAACAAAACCAACAATATATGAATCCTCATATCTGTACTAATCATGGTGCTAGTCCTCATTTACTATCCCCATATAATATTTTATTCCAAACTTGGGGCCTACAACACTAGATAAGTATGTAAATGTCCTAGAAAGAAAGAGATGAAAAGTGAAATCATGAAGAAAATTGAAATATCAAACAACTATATCTCCTCAGGGAAAAAAAAAAAAAAAACATTTCAATTTTGACAGGTAGTAAAATGAATTGTAGAACTTTCATGAAAAACCAGAAGGTAAAAAGCAATTGATTTAGTGAGTAGGAAGGAAGGGGCAGTAAAAGGATTTTATTATATTTATTGATTTCTAGGGGCTCAATGTTATACTGCTCATAAGGTCATCTTATCACACTGACAACAAGAGCTCAATCAAAATAGTAAATCACACTAGATAATTATGAGTTTATACTTTTTCAATCTAAATGATAACACAAAATGAAAAGTAATTCCCTAGAAACTCTTTTTCTGTTATCAAGAAGCTTGCTGAACTGAAAACCTTCATACTTTACTGCCTAGAGCTTAAAAGCCACTTCACAGAGATTTGGTCAACTAAAAAGTGAACTAAACATACCTATAAACGATCACAAAAATTAACAAAATTTAAAAGATTTGCTAATATGAATAAAGGAAGCATTTGAAACTATAGGAAGAGAAATAAAATGGCAGAATAAACTAATTCAAATATGGTTTTTATTATTTATTAAAACAATGTCTTTATAGGATCTAAGATTTCTATGACATTGCAAAATGATATCACAGATATTTATAATTAAACTTGATTAAATTTTCCCAGTTACATTAAATTCCTAGTTGATTGGGAAATGAGATAATGTGGTAATTTACAGACTATATAAAAATAGGGTCACCAGTTTTCTTTTTTTTTTTTTTTCCAACGTTTATTTATTTTTGGGACAGAGAGAGACAGAGCATAAACGGGGGAGGGGCAGAGAGAGAGGGAGACAGAATCGGAAACAGGCTCCAGGCTCTGAGCCATCAGCCCAGAGCCCGACGTGGGGCTCGAACTCACGGACCGCGAGATTGTGACCTGGCTGAAGTCGGACGCTTAACCGACTGCGCCACCCAGGCGCCCCGGGTCACCAGTTTTCAATAACTGGAATAAAATAAAATGTATTTAGCATTAAACTTTCAATAGTAGATGCAATTATCTCATTTAAATTTTCTTTGTTCCTACTGATCATATCTGCTTACAGTTGATAAGTACATAATATTTATGAAGTGTTTTCACATTTTTCTAATGAGATCCTCATAAGCACCCTGTGAGGTGGCTTAGATGTTATTATCAAATGTGGAAACTGAGGCTCAGGGAAGGCAAATGACTTGTTCATGTTCCTAAATGTCAGAGCTAAAATTATAATCAAGTCTTCTAAATTCACAGATTTTACATTTGCTTTTCTACTAAGTTGTTACTACTGTGAGCTCCCACTCCAACCCCAGTTAATGATTGGAAGTACTTTATAGACAGAGAATTGATTCTAATACATATCTCTGAACTGTAACTCCTATCTACTCTATTTTCATTTGGAGAGGTTATAAAGCAAAATTATACCTTTCCCAAACTTCTCCGCAGCTCTCACTTGTTACGCATTCAGCCAATTATTGCACTCAGCCAATTAGAAGTACTCAGGACATATTTTAGAAGGCAGTAGATGGGCAAATGCTGAAGTGTGGTAGCTCCTGGCTCTTGTTATTGACACCAAGGTCTTGAAAATAGGAGACTTTTCTGAGGCAGTATTTGGTGCCCATTTGCAGGGCAGCAGTAGAAACTTATGCTTCTGCCAGAGCTCCAGTGGCAGCTTTGGAAGTGGCCATTTCTCTAGGGAAACAGTTCTGTCTGGCTTTGTGAGTCCTTTGAGAGGAACAGCCTAGACTCTGCTTCATCAGCCTTTCTAAAGTTTTTGGAAGCACTTAAATTGCTAAGTAAAAACTCCCCCTTTTTAAAATAACTTCAAGTGGCTTCTGCTTCTAGCATGGAAACCTTACTGATACGGGTAGTTCTCGCTCCTTTATAATAAGTATGAAAAGTTTAAGGAGTTCACATGAGATGTCAGTGGTTTGAATTCTAGGAAACCAGAGGAGGAAGAGATTGCTAATGCAGTGCCCAATATTTCTTCAAGAAAACTCATTGATATATGGCAAACACCTATTTGTCTAGTTGGATACTATCATGTAATATATATGACTACTTAATTTTATGTACTCGTCAGCCAGTGGTAATGATAGAGGAAATAAATATGAGACTAGTTTACTTAAATAATAAATACCCCAAGTATTTAACACAGAACAACATGTGGTGAAACCATGTAAAGTAGGGAACATAAAGAAGGAGAACAAATTCTCTTGAAAGACCATTGCTCCAATGGATTAATCTTGATGAACACAAACACCTCTGTGTCAGCATGCATTGCAACATCCCTTTGTAGGATAACTACATACTAATGAATGGGCAAAGAGATCTGTAGGCATTACATGCAAAGATAGAAAGAACCATGGGTAAGCTTGAGCATTACCCTGGTGCTACCATTTATGATCAGTCAGTGCAGATACTTTTTTAGAAGACCTGATATACCATAGGGAGCCAGAGGAAAAAAAGAGAAAAAAAGGGCCCTTGGAGGTCAGGAGAGATCCCTGGATCCTTCACAGATATTTGGACAGAAACCTGAAGAATGGATGAAGGTCTTGATACTAGGATGATGAAGAGCCAGAAAAATGGTATTTTTCCTATTATTATCTCCTTCTATTTGCATTTCAGGAGATATTGCCTGTGAAACCAGCCCACAATACATTTAGGATGGTTTTAAGCACTTTTTTTAAGTGTTTATTTATTTTTGAGAGAGAGAGACAGAGTGCAAGTGGGGGAGAGGCAGAGAGAGAGAGAGAGATACGGAATCTGAAGCAGTCTCCAGGCTCTGAGCTGTCAGCACAGTGCCAGATGCGGGGCTCGAACTCAAGGACCTTCAGATCATGACCTGAGCGTAAGCCGGAAGTTTCACTGACTGAGCCATCCAGGCGCCCCTATTTAGGATAGTTTTATATTTCCAGCGCTTAGCAGTATGCCTGGTACATTGATGGCGTTTAACAAATATTTTTTAAAGGAAATGATAAATTTAAAATGTTATTAAATAAATTTAATCATTTTATATTTAATAAATGAATATAAAAGGAAAATAAATAAAATAATGATTGCATAAATGAATAAATTCACTTACTTGAGTAACGATATAATGCATTAAACAGTATCCTGTTGAACATAAAGTACTGATTTGTACTCGGATATACACGACTTCTAGGGAGCAACACTAGTGCTAAAGAAAATAGATCTCATTATCTATTTTTCCTTTTAATAAGGACTTGGAATCATATTGTCAACTTTGAGAATGACCCTAGGATTATTGATTTTCCACTGTGTTTTGGGAACTGAAATTGTCTTCTGTTTTCATAAGTGATAAAAGCAATGACTGTGTGACCCTAGAAATTGGCTGGGTCAGTCCTGACACTTTTTGGACTGAAGCCTAGTAAATGGTGACAAATGTCTGGGGAGCTCTGTGTTACAAATGGATTTTTCTTTTGAAAAAGAAATAGCATAGCAATGGTGTTGCTTCTACAGTGTGAACTTTCCGATCCTAAGTAGAGTTATTTTGGGCAATTGAGACTTGTCCCCCTTTAATATTCTTGATCCTGCTGAAGGTCTACTTTGCTGCCTAAAGGAAACTAACAGAAAAACTAAGTAAGTCTTCATTAACACTGTACAAAATGTAGTTGATTAGGCATTTGCATTGTTAATTTTTTGTGGTTAGAACTCTTAATTTATTGACAATCAACATGTTCAATACATTTTGGTTCGTTAATTTTCTTTTATTCAATACATATTTATTATGTACATGATGTATTAGAAATCATTTGAGGTGCTGAAAATATATCAGTCAACAAAACAGACAGAAATCCTTGCCATCAAGAAGTGTACATTTTAATAAGATGAGATCAAGATTACACAAAATAAGCAGGCAAATGGTATAATATATCAGAAGATGCTAAGGGCTATGGAGAAAAATAAAGCAGAGAAGGGGCAGGTTTGAATGAATATGGGTTGCAATATTAAACAGATTTTTTAGGAGGGCTTCCCAGAGAAGGTAGTATTTTGAATCAAGATCTGAAGTTGTGAGGGATTAAGCCATACAGATAACTTGAGGAAGATCATTCCAGGCAGAGGTGACAGTACATACATTGCTCTGAGTTAAAAGCACTTCAGGTGTTTTTTAGGAAGAATAAGAATTCTTTTTTTGTTTGTTTTTTTTGTTTAGAGCAAAATTAGCAAAGGGGGAGAGTCGTCATAAGAGACGCTATCAAGAGGCAGGGTTGCTGCAAATAGTCTTACAAGTTGACTGAACAACTCCAGGGGACACTATTCACATTGATTATGTTTTCATGGAAGCTATATAAGGCAGCATTGCTGAAAAGAAGGAATGGGTGTGGATCATTTGGGTGCCTATATGCTACTATCAGGATGTTGGTATTACCCCAAGTGAGATAAGGAGCTACTGGAAAGTTTTTGCGTACACAGATGATATAATATAGCCTACCATTACAAAAATTCTTCTGAATGCTGGTAGCTGACTAAAAGGAAGTAAGGCAGAAACTAGTATCCTGTTAATAGGTTATTGAAACAATCTAATAACAGCTTGGATCAGGATGGGGACAATATAGTTAGTGAGGAATGATTTTAGATCTGTATATATTGTGGAGCCACAGGATTCAATGACTGATTGAATAGAAAACATGACATAAATGTTCAATTAGAAGGATAGAATCTGCATCAAGTGATACTGGGAAGTTAAAAAAATTAAACAGGTTTTGGGGAAAGAGAGGACATATATTTGACATTAGACATTGAATTCGATATGTCAGTTAGGAAGTCAAATAAACCAGTTTAACATTCAGAGGAGAGTTCAGCTAGAGATCTAAATTTGAAGAGTTATCAATATATAAATTTCATTTAGAACCATAAGAGTCATTAATATCATCAACAGAATTAATGCATAAATAGAGAAGTCTAAGGATAGATCTTACAGGGGGGAAGGGGGTGGTTAACATTACAAAGAGAAGAGAAGAAATCCAGAAAATATACCGAGAAAGAGTATTTCAAGTGAGATGGGAGGAATGCCAGGAATCTACAACAAAATAGGAGCCAATTGAAGAAAGTGTTTGATAAAAGAGTCTGAACAACATGTATAGAGCTGATAATAGATGAAGTTAAATGAGAAAATAAGAATTGCCCGTTGGTTTAAAATATTAAATATTGGATGTGCATTGGTGAACTGGACAAGAGTTCTTATGGAGAAGCGGAGGGAAAGCGTATCAGAATGGATTTAAGAGAGAATGGGAAGAGCTGCAACAGGGACAAGTGAGTATTAAAACTATTTCAAGAATTTTAGCTAAAATGGAGAGTCTAGAAATGGTGCGGTAGCTGCAGGATGCAGCAAACATAAGCACAGATTTATCTAAAGATGGGAGTAAGAGCAGTATGTTTGTACACAGAGGGAAATGATTTAGGAAAGAGGAGAGAATTTCTGGAATAATGCTCTTGAACCATTGGAAAGGGGTGAGATTGAGTGCAAAAGGAAGGAATTTGGTCTTTGCATTTCTAGTTCTTTTATTCATTGTTTCAAGACAGAAGGCAAGATTGTGTGCTTCTGTCACAGAATATCAGCCCACAATTTATATTTATGTCATTATTAACACAGTTTATGTTAACTGGCACCGATATATCGAAAAGCTTTTACTAAATAATTATGGTCACATGAGTAACTGTCTATAAAGATTATTATAATTATTAGATTTTTCTGTAGGCACATCAAAATTATACCTATTATTATGTTTTCATTTCATTATCATCATGTTGAAGTAGCAGTTGTAGGGAGCATGTGGAAGTTCACTTCTAATTTATTGATTTTTCTATCCAGTGAAATAAGATCATCAGCTGAGAATGGGGATGGGGGAAGATGTGGGGTAGTTTGCAGAAAGAGAGGATGAAACAGTGGCCTAGAGGAGTAGGATGATGAGTAAACTGAGGAGTTTCAGTGTACCTTCTGGGCAGCATTGAGGGTCTATTGAGGTCTGCGGTCATGGCTTTAAAATGAGAACAGTTAAGTGTTGGTCCCACCACATTCAGTTTCAGGGGTAGAGGCATAGACTAGGTAGAGATTTAGATCCAAACAACGTTGAGGCTTTGCAGGGGAGTATTATGGACCCAGAAGTGCAAAGGATTTCAGAGGGTATTCAAGGGAATGCTTATGATGATGGGCTCTTAAAATAAACTGAATAAGGAGAATAAGGATGAAAACAAGCACCCGAGAACAGTGAAGGGTGACAGAAATGTGGCATGAGGATGTCTCATGAAATGCCAGACTGCATTTCAGTAGCTTTCCCTTCATTGTTGCCTCTGCTACATGGCAAAATTTAGTGCTAGATTTAATTTAGTAACAAGAGAAACAGTACCGGATATTAAGTATTTAGAGCTTCTGACAATGCCCTTCACCTGGAAGAAATGATAACATTAAAGAATCTTAGATGTGTTAAGAGTCAGATAGAAACAAGAATAGTATTATCTCTCCATTATTACATCTTTTCTATAGTTACAATAAGCAGAAACATGCAAAAAGAAGATGCTCAAAATAATTTTGGTTAATAAAATCGACACCATTTCACAATATATTTCACCTGTAATTTTATCTCCAGTAAATAATATACCTGATTTATCTTGTCATATCTTCTCTCCATTCTAAGAACCTCATGAATTTATACACACTACACATTAGTTATTTTTTTAAATTTATTATTATTATTATTGTTATTATTATTAAATCTGATTGCCTATGTTCATGGAATAAAACACTGTTTTAGGCGGGATGGGTAGGGGGTGTGTGTGCGTGGATGTGTCTGCATGTGTGTGTACACGAAGTGGACATGTTGAAGAGGGCAACTTGACCTTTTTAATGAGGCTAGAATGCCCTTGGTTTTCTGATGTTGAACACATTTCCAAACCTTTTAGGTGCTTCCACAACTGTATAGTTGATGGGCTAGAATTGGTAATTTAAACACATTACTTTGCAGAAATAGATTTGCATAAACTATTACTTTCCCTGAGCAATAGGATATATTTCTAATATTATTTTTGAGTAAAGCTGAGATTTCTCTTAGGAGTCATTTTTCCCCTTAATGTCAACTTAATGCAGTTATAGAAAAATGCTTTAAACATTTTGTGTGGCATGTGCCATCTCTCAGGTTGTCAATTCCCCCGCCCTCCAAATACAGGGTCTTATTTCATTTTTAAAATCCTTCTGTGACATCCTGTGCCTTCTCTAAGAGTTAAAATATTCATATCTGCAATTTTTTCTAATGTTGGCGAACGTTTACCACCATGTGAAAAAGGTTAAAGTTCATCAGACAGAAAGTAAATTTATGTTAATAAATGGTACATATATAGTCAAAAACACCTAAATTATGATTGCTTAAATAAATGCCTATAAAATATTAAGGTATTATATTATTCTGTAGGTATGTAGATGTTTCAAGTTAAAATCATACCAAAATATTATTATTTCCATTTTGCTATCATCATGTTACAGTGGCATTATATTTGGAAATCAAAGCATTGATACAGTTCTCATCTCAAAACAATCTGACTTCAAGTATTCTAATTCATCTGTATTATCAATCAGTTTTAACTCTCTCCACTGTCAACATGTTTGGAAACAATTCTCATATTCTCCTATTGCTCAAGTTACTGCGGATACGACTGCAGGGAACTGAGGTGTCAACTATAAAGAGGTAATCACGGTATGATGAAAATGTTCAGCCACTATAGGTAAAGCATGAAAGAAACTATCAAGCTGAAAGAATTTTTCAAATTGAAGAAAGCAAAAAAGAAAAAAAAAGAAAAATATATGGTAACAAGCACTCTTGAAAATTATCCAATTTGAATAAGGTAGACTCAATACAATAGGGAGTTAAGTAAAAAACAATTCTTGAAAATCTTGGCTCTTGAAGATTTAAGAGTCATTTAATCATTAAACACAAGCATGGTCATTGAAGCAATTTTAATTAAAATCTGTCAGTGAAAGTTCATTGTTCTTATTGACCATTCTAAAAATCTACTCACAAAATTGCTATCTAAAAATTGATTCATAAATAAGCATAAAACCTACTACCAACACTTCTTAAAAAGTTTTGGGCTTCTAGGTTCAGGGTATTCTATATAAATATTCCTTTGGAGGGTCTACAAATTTTAAACAATGGGTCAATTTGAATGTAAGCAAATGTCAAGACATCCAAAGAGGAAAAATGTAATGTAAAGCACTGGGTAGGGAATGGGTTCAAACTTTGTACCAGAAAGACAAAAGTGAAAACAAAAAACAGTGGCTTAAAAAAGAAGAACTTATTATTCTTGAGAAATGGTAAATCTGGAGATAAGCAGTTGGTTCAGAGTTTCAAGAATGCCAGAAGTGTGGTCTCTGATTCTCTTGGCCTTTCCTTCATAGTTTTATGATGATGCCTCAATTCCAGTTAATAGGACCAAATAGACAAAATAAAGGAGCAGAGGCAAAGGGCAGAATGGCAAGCATCAGCTGGATCCAACCTGGTTTCCTGGAGCCTCATACCACTACTTATGGTTATTTCTAAATGCTAGGAATGTGTTAAATGTCTCCTACCTGAAATAAAAGCTGAAAAATCAATCCTTTAGCTAGACATTTTGCTCCACAAGCAAACTTTGGGTTTATTCAATAAGGAAGAACGTAAAAAAAAAAAAAATGTGCACTAAGTGTGCATTTAGAAGTGACAACCAAGGACTAAAGACATCTGTACCCTGAGGTGAGAATGTAGAAGTGAGAATTTCCATGCACCATTGCTAAGTAGCTCACTTTCTAATCTTGTCTACAAAAGACATGCAAGAATAATGATCCGGAAGGTTCTAGAAGAGAAACGAATAAGAATATACTAATTCAGAACACTGAGACATGATAGGAAAATCTGGAAAATTGGTATTTCAAATGGTAGATAGAGTTCTATGCAAAGGTGATCAGTTACTTGGATTTAGGACCCTGGGGCCCTAAGGCCTAGGGTATAAATTTCCCGTAAATTCCGGTCCCACATGAGCTACTCAGTCTCATCTTCTCCTAATTCCCAACTCAAAGTGTCTTCTGACACCAAATCAATTTCTTCTTCCTTTCTTCAACATTTTATGCTCCTTTTGGAGATTCATAAAGGTAAGAATTATCAGAAATGTATTTTATGTTCTACAAATTTCATATTTGTAAAGACACGGGAGGTTGCCAATAATCACTGATGGATAGGTGTGTGTCAATTACGGACACATGCTATATTATTCATCATTATGATTCCAATTTGAGGGGTACTTCGGTGGCTCAATTGGCTGAGAGTCTGACTCTTGATTTCGTCTCAGGTCATAAGCTTGATTTCAGCTCATGGTTCGGTTTGTGGGCTGGCATTCTGTGTCGTGCTCTGATTCTCAGAGCAGATCCTGCTTGGGATTCTCTGCCTGCCTCTCTCCCTGCCCCTCTTCTACTCATGCCCTAACTTTCTCTTAAAAATAAATAAACACTTTGAAAATTAAAGGAAAATGATTTCATTTTGATATACTTTTCTCTGGATCATTATATATGTGAGCCACGGTTTGACAAACTTTTACTCTGAAGAGCTGTGTAGTTAATATTTTAGACCTTGCCAGCAACATAATGCTTCTGTCAGACATTTTTCTTTGTCTGTTTGTTTGATTTTTACAATGCTTTAAAAATGTAAAGCCAATCCTGAGCACACCAACCATACAAAAATCACTGCAGACCAAATCCCACAGGCAGTAGTTACCAGACACACTGATAGGTTGTTGCTGAAGCAATATATATTTTACTAGAAGAGTGGAACATGTTATTTGGGGCATTATCTTGTGGTCTTTTGCATATTGCTCCCTCTGGCTGGGTGCTCCTCTCCTGCCTTCTGTCAGGCAGAATATCTGATATCTGTCCCCAGCTTGCATATTACATAGCCTTGAAAAAGTCTTGTGGTGGTTTTATTGTTATCACCAACCTCTGACTTCAAAAGGAATGATCGTATGTTTCTTGAAGAAATATGGTGAAAATGATGGTAGCCATGATGATGATGATAACAAATATTTTTTGTAATACTTACGTGCCAGACACTTTGCTAAGCATTATACATATATAAACATGTACATACATCATTTAATTCTCATAAAAAAACTTGAGGTAGGAACAATTATCATCCCCATTTTACACATTTGAAAATAAAAGCACAAGATTTCTAAATTGTTTCCTAAGGTCACCCATTTAGTAATTGCAAAAGGCAGAATTTGAACCAAGATAGGTCTGAAGCCCAATGCATGGGCTTAACTAATCCACTGAACAATTAGGCCCACACAGGGCAAACTCACGTCACAAAAGATTTTTATGTGTTTAACCAACTGAGCCACCCAGGTGCCCCTGATTTTTATGTGCAAAAATAGCTTAGGTTTTGTTTTCTTCAGAGGAATATAACTTTTTTTTTTGGATTTTGTGCATAGTTTACTGTTCTGTATAATAAAAACAAAACTTAATATTTAAAGGGAGTATTTATTTGCCTTAAAGCAAGTAAGTTAAATATTAACATCTACTTTAAGCAGTTATCAGCTTATCTCCTAGGGGGGAATCTTGTTTCAATTGTTTCATGTATCAGCACCAGAAAAGAATTAGAGCTCCTCTAGTTAATCTTCAAAGATTATTTAAATGCATAAAAACTATAAAGCAAAAGGAATGACTTTCAGTGCTTTACATTTACCAAAAATAATGATAAAAGGTATTCAGAACAGATAGATGTGAGCCTTGATAGATTTACATTTAAAGCATTTTGAATGATAATGATATAAATAGTTCATTTCTTTCGATTATTGCTGCCCAATATTAAAGTTAATTTTGTAGGTGGCATTTATTCCTTTGAGGTTAAACACGTTCAGAAATAAAATAGCTACTTGACAGAAACAAAAATATGCTGCAACTAAAATAGGGATTTGGGGGATGAGTGGGTCCGATGTTGCCCTCTGCTAGGAAAATCAAACAGATAAATACGCATTGTAGAGATTTTCTGTCTAAGGGAAATTCTGTCATCTACCTGCCAATACCAGACCAGCAAGTCAAAGACTTACCATGATACAACACATGACAACGAAAGCCATTTTTTCTCTCTAAATCCATTGCTAAGCTGTATGAATATTAATAAATAATGAAATACCAATTCTAATTTTCAGGCAAAAAGTTCATGCTATTCTTCATGTTGTAGGTTTGGTGAAAAAAAGGAATTGATGAAAACCTTAGAGATGGTTTGAATAAGCTAGCTAAGAACTTTATTAAACAATATCATTCTACTTATAAAAAGGGTAAAAATCCTATCTTCTGGCCATGGGTAGGTAAGAGAAAACTAAAAATATTTTCACTTATTATGCAATATGCTGATCAATATCCTAATTACACACTTCGATTTTCCATATTCATCCTTAAAGTTTTTATACAATAATGTCGACTCTCAATACAGAAAGAAAGTTCTGTGTTCTTCAACAATTTTTCAACTTTGCAGAAGTTACTTTTACCTGGACTGTGGTTTTTATTTATTTATTTTTTTTTAATTTTTTTTTCAACGTTTTTATTTATTTTTGGGACAGAGAGAGACAGAGCATGAACGGGGGAGGGGCAGAGAGAGAGGGAGACACAGAATCGGAAACAGGCTCCAGGCTCCGAGCCACCAGCCCAGAGCCCGACGCGGGGCTCGAACTCACGGACCGCGAGATCGTGACCTGGCTGAAGTCGGACGCTTAACTGACTGCGCCACCCAGGCGCCCCAAGGACTGTGGTTTTTAAAAAGCCACTAGGAAAACAGGGTGCACAAGTTGGTTCATTTTACCTTGGGCCATACTGTCTGGTTCTCCCAGAAGTCATCTGCTTTTGCGTGGGGTGGGACATGGTGCATCTGACAGAGCCCTGGATTAGGAACCACAAGGCAGAGTGTGGGTTCTCAGTGCTACCATTGACACATGAGCTCAGTTTTCTCATTTGTGAAATTGAGAGCTTCACTGTCATTTTAGAAACAAGCTGAAGAAGCTTGCTGTATCTCCAAGCTCAAAGCAACTCACATTTATAGAATTTTAGAGATATCAGGTGCCTCAGTGGTCATCTAGTTTGAACACTTCACTTTACTAAAATGGGAATCTGGCTACTATACCCAGATAACATGACAATGGCTAGAAGAGAAAGCTATCAATCTTACAAACCACGAATTAGAAAACTTGAAAAAGTAGATGCAAAAATTAAAAAAAAAATTTTAAGGACACAGTTTAGGAGCAAATAGTCCATCTACTCTCAGCAAACTCTGAGAGCACAGTAACAGTGGGGGCAATAAAATCATTTGTATTAACAGTGAAAACCTTTGGTCCTTGTGAAAAATGAGACATGATTCTTAGTATGCATTTATTAATTTAAAAGCAATAAGTTATGTATTTTAGAAAGTTACTCATTGAAATGGTTAAAATAATACATCACCCAGATGCCAAAGCTTTGCAGTGACAAATGGATAACACACACATCATAATACAAATCTTCCATGCTGATATAGCATATATTAAAGGTTGAATCTATAAGTGTACAATTTTGAGTATCTTGAATAAAACACACAAGTAGTAATAGGAAGGTATAAAGAATTATGGTGGACAAAATATTGTCATGGTAAAGGAACATGGAGGGGGATAAGTTGTTTGTAAAGCATGTTTCTGAACAATATATGAAAAATTTATGTATATTTAACATAAAAAGAAAAAATAATACTTATGATTACGAGATATTTCCACTGACTATATATATATATATATATATATATATATAGAGAGAGAGAGAGAGAGAGAGAGAGGAAGAGAGAGACAGAGAGAGAAATACTTTTAAACTATTATAAAATGCCATCTGTAAATAAATGTTGTATATTCAGCAACAAAATCATTTAAGTGCTCATATTAAGTGAGTCTCAAGTTTGCTGGATGATATTCTATAATCTTCCCACTGTGATTTTATTATTTTCTTCCTTCCTAAGATCATTTTACTTATCATAGGTTTCCAATACATGTAATTAAATACATTCAAGATCATACGAATATTGCATTTACTAAACATTTAGCAAATTTTTACTGCTCTGTCTTCCAAGGAAATGCCATTAATATTTGATTCTATTACTTAATGCATTTTCAAACTTAAAAATACTTTTTTGGCTTATCCTACTTTAGGATTCAAAGTACAGATACAAACCAAAACAAAAACAAACAAACAAACAAACCCAGTCTATAAATTCTAGCACATCAGGGGAAATTACTGGAGACTTTCTAGTATCATCCATTAAAACATCAGATGTGAAAAAATGTTCACAGTGAAACAAGGGGTCAGATGCAAAGGCCTTGAGAGATATTTTAAGGTAGTTTGGAGGACTTTGAGACAAAATGTAACAAGACCCGATTTACTGTTTTGGATCACAATACCTGTTTTGATGAGAATAGATTCAAGAGGACCAAGAATGGAAATGGACCCCCGTGAGGGGGCGGTATTGCTATAAATTAGTCAAGATATAATGTTAGGATTCTGACTTGTGGAATGGTGCTGTGAGGAGCTCTGTGGACTCTCTCCCAGCAAAATAACCATAACTGATAGAAATTATTACAAAAAAAAAAACATTTAAAATCTCTGGAAAATGAACTGAGGATGTATAGCAAATGAAGAAACATTATTCAAGAAAAATCTACCAAGATTGGTAAGAACAGTGAAAGTATGTGCCATTTGAGCCATGACCCACACCTTTCCCCACTTGCTTCAGTTTAGAGTGACAAAATTCTCACCTCAGGAAGGTAGAGACAAGAACATAGAGGTTTCTCTCCCCTTGGATTTCAGTCTAAAGCTGTGCTTGTCCCTGGGAGGAGCTAGCCATGAGAATTTCTCATGTCCCCTTCTCTGTGCTTAGAAGCTCTACTCTAGGCAAGAACTGCTGAGAGATATGGAGATCTCTTCCTCAAGGGGACCTCACTTGGAGCAGAAACTATACCTCAGATGCCAGAGACCAATAATACCAAAACCATGATTTGTCCTTGCTCCAACTCAGTTGTAGGCTAGTGGTTCTAAGCTAGGAGAACCAAACTGAGAAAACCAGAGGCTACCATCCCAACCCAGCACCCTGCTCATAAATCTGGGTGTCACGTTGAGAGAGGAAGCCATTGTTCCCACTCTAGCTCTGGAACAGTGGTTGCAGGACTTTGCCCACAGGGAGATGTAGGTCATAAAAGAAAGAACTCTTAAATTCTCTCCAAGGGAAGTGACTTTATTTGGGACAGAGTGTGGAAAAGTTCAAGTCAAAGATCACCTTTGAAAACAATGGAGATTTTGATGGCAAGCAATTCAGAGAAGGCTGTTGTTATTTTAATTAAGGTTAATAGCAAGCTAATAATAAACCAAATAAGAAGTATACTAGAGAAAACCAAAGAAAGAGACAGCTAAGAATACTCCTGTGATTGGAAAAAGTCTCATAGACCTATCTATAGACCCTATCTATAGAACTGTGTTCTTTCAAAACACAGAAAAGGAGAGAACATTTTCCAACTAATTCTATGAGGCTAGTATTAGCCTACCACCAAAACCAGACAAAGGTATAATAAAAGAAAAACTACAAACCAATATCTCTATGAATATAGATACAAAATATTCAACAAAATACTAGCAATTAAATTCAGCAACATATAAAAAGCATTATACACCAAGACCAGTGAGATTTATCACAGGGTTTTCCCATCTGATATTTTAATGGTTGGTACTAAAAAGTCTTGGTTTTAGATGTTAAACTAACCTTACAACAATTAGTGTAATACATCTTACCAATAAAACAAAGGGAAAAGCATAATCAACTGAATAGAGCCCCCCAAAATATATGAAAATGCCAATATATTCTCATAATCAAAATACTCAACTGAGCAGGAATTGACAGGAACTTGAACTTGATAATAGGTTTCTATGAAAAGGCTGTAACTAACATCATGGTTAATGGTGAAAGACTGGATGTTTCCTTCCTAAGATCAGGAATAAGACAAGGATTTTTGTGCTTGTCACTTCTATCCAGCAATATACAGAGATTCACATCAGGTAAGTTGGACAAGAAAATGATATAAAATGTTTCCAGATTGGAAAAGAAGAAGTAAAACTATTTCCATTTACATATGATAAGATCTTATATATAAACTATCCTGAAGAATCCACTAAAATAATTCCAGAACTTGTAAATAAATTCAGCAAATTTGAAGGTTACAAACTCTATATACAAAAATCAATTGTACTTTTATAAATAAAAATAAAGAATGTGCAAGTGAAATTAAGTAACAATTCCACTTATGATAGCATCAAAAAGAATACAATACTTAGTAACATATTCAACAAAAGAAATGAGGAACATAGGCAGTGAAAATTATAAAATATTATTGAAAAAAACTAAGGAAGACCTGAATAAATGGAAAAATAGCCCATTTACATAGACCAAAAAACTTATGTTAAGATAGGAGTATTTCCTCAATTTATTTGTGGATCCAATGCTATCCTATCAAAATCTCAGCTAGTCATTGTGCAGAAATTGTTAAGCTGCTTCTAAAACTCATATGAAAACTCAAAGGACCCAGAATAGACCAAGCAATTTTTAAAGAGAAAAACAAAGTTGGACGACTCACAATTTTCAATAAAAAAACTTATTGGGAAGATACAGGAATCAAGATGGTGAGATCTAGCATAAGGGCAGGCATAGAGATAAATATAATAGAATTGAGAGTATAAATATACTTCCTTAAATTTAAAGTCAGTTTATTTTTGACAGAAGTACCCAATTTGGTGGGAGAAAGAATGGTCTTTTCAACAAAAAATGTGGGTACAACTGGATACCACATGTGACAGAATGAAGCTCTACTTCTTCCTTGTGCCATACAAAAGAATGAACTCTAAATGCACCGCAGAACTAAATGTAAGTGTTCATATCATCTAATTCATAGAAGCAAATACAGGAATACATTTTTATGACCTTGGGTTAGGCAAAACCTTTCTAGGTTTGACACAAAAAGCACAAGAGACCAAAAAAAAATGATAAATTGGATTTTATAAAAATTTAAAACTTCTATGTTTCAATGTTTATTTATTTTTGGGACAGAGAGAGACAGAGCATGAACGGGGGAGGGGCAGAGAGAGAGGGAGACACAGAATCGGAAACAGGCTCCGAGCCATCAGCCCAGAGCCGGACGCGGGGCTCAAACTCACGGACCGCGAGATCATGACCTGGCTGAAGCCGGACGCTTAACCGACTGCGCCACCCAGGCGCCCCAAAACTTCTATGTTTCAAAAGACACTGTTCAGTAAGTTTAAAGAGAATCCACATATGGAGAAAATATCTGAAAATCATAGAACTGATAAAGTATTTGTATAAAGAATATACAAGATTTCTTGCAAGTAAATAACAAAAGGCCACTAACACAATTAAAAAGTGGAAAAGGATCTGAATAGACATGAAGATATATGACAGCTGATAGACATATGAAAAGATGCTCAACATCATTAGCCATTAGGGAAATGGAAATCACAACATAATTTGATACTGCCTCATATCCATACCATATATAATAAAAATGACAGATAATAACATGGGTTGACAAGGATGTGGAGTAATTAGAATCCTCATGCATTGTTGGTGGAAATGTAAAGTGGTGCAGACAATTTATTTTATTTTATTTGAAAATTTTTAATGTTTATTTTTGAAAGAGAGAGAGAGAGAGAGGGAGGGAGGGATGGAGGGAGAGAGAGAGAGAGAGAGAGAGAGAGAGAGAGAGAGAGAGAGAGAGAAGGAGAGTCAGAGACAGAGAGACAGAATCCGAAGCAGGCTCCTGGCTCCAAGCTGTCAGCACAGAGCCTGAGGCAGGGCCTGAACTAACAAACCAATGAGATCATGACCTGAGCCAAAGTCAAATGCTTAACCTCCTGAGTCAACCAGGTGCCCCAAGTGGTACAGACAATTTAAAAACAGTCTGGTGGTTTCTCAATATGCTAAACATAGAGATACCATATGTAACCCGACAATTCTACTCCAGGGTAAATATACAGATAAATGAAAACACATGTCCACACAAAAACTTGTACATGAATATTTGTAGAGACATTATAAATAATAGCCAGAAAGTATAAACATGTCTATCAACTGATGAATGTATAAATAAAATATAATATAAACATAGCAATGGAACATTACTTGGCTATAAAACAGAACAAAATACCGATACATGCTACAACATATATGAACGGCAAAAGATTAAGTTAAATGAAAAAAAAACTAATTATAAAAGACCACACACATATTATATGATTCTATTTATATAAAATGTTCATAATAAAAAATCTACAGAAATGGGAAGTAAATTAATAATTTCCTAGGTTCAGGGGAGTTGAGAGAAAGAGGAATTGACTGTTGAGGGGTACAGACTTTTTGAAGTTATAAAGATGTTTTTTTAAAAAATAATCATGGTGAAGTTTGCATAAATCTGTAAACACACTAAACATCACTGAGGTTTATGATATGTTAATGTCAATATCAATAAAGCTGGTAAAAAAGATACAACTGTAACTTAAACTAAGTAGTTAGTAGTAGAGGTGACAAGAATTCAACAGCTGTCTATATATTTTCAAGTATAGGCAATGGATTGGATGAAAAGAAAAGAGTTAGATGAGTAAATATTTTGGTCTTAGGGAGGTGTAACTGGTATTAAGCTTCAAGATAAAGATTCTGAGTTTATGTGTATGGTGTAAGAAAGTGGTCCAGTTTCATTCTTCTGGATGTTGCTGTCTAGTTCTCCTAGCACCATTTGCTAAAGAGACTATCTTTTTTTTCCATTGGATATGCATTTCTGCTTTGTCAAAGATTAGTTGGCCATACATTTGTGGGTCCAATTCTGGGTTCTGTATTCTATTCCATTGGTCTATGTGTCTGAAATTAAACAGGAAAACATCAAAATCCTAGAGGAGAAAACAGGTAACAACCCCTTTGACCTCGGCCGCAGCAATTTCTTACTTGACATGTCTCTGAAAACAAGGGAAATAAAAGCAAAAGTGAACTATTGGGACCTCACTAAGATAAAAACCTTCTGCACAGAAAAGGAAACAATCAACAAAACTAAAAGGAAACCAACAGAATGGGAAAAGATATTTGCAAATGACATATCAGATAAAGGGTTAGTATTCAAAATCTATGAAGAACTTACCAAACTCAACATCCGAAAAACAAATAATCCTGTGAAAATGGGTAGAACACATGAATAGACACTTTTCCAAGAAGACATCCAAATGGCTAACAGGCACATGACAAAATGCTCAACACTGTTCATCATCAGGGAAATATAAACCAAACCACATTGAGATACTACCTCACACAGTTCAGACTGGCTAAAATTAACAACTCAGGAAATAACAGATGTTGGCAAGGATGTGGAGAAAGAGGAACCCACTTGCACTGTTGGTGGGAATGGGGAATGCAAACTGGTGCAGCCACCCTGGAAGACATTGTGGAGGTTCCTCAAAAATTAAAAATAGAATTACTCTGTGACCCAGGAATAGTAGTACTAGGTATTTATACAAAGGCTACAGGAGTGTAGATGTGTAGGAGCCCACGTACCCCAAAGTTTATAGCAGCACTATCAACAATAGCCAAATTATGGAAAGAGCCTAAATGTCCATCAACTGATGAAAGGATAAAGAAGATGTGGTTTATATATACAATGGAATACTACTCAGCAATGAAAAAGAATGCAAATCTTGCCATTTGGAACGATGTGGATGGAACTGGACAATATTATGCTAAATGAAGTAAGTCAGTCAGAGAAAGATACATGTTTTCACTCATATGTAGAATCTTAGAAACTTAATAGAAGACCATTGGGAAAGGAAAGGAAAAATAACTTACAGACAGGGAGGCAAACCATAAGACATGCTTAAATACAGAGAACAAACTGAGGGTTGATGGGGGTGGGGAGTTGGGGGCCTGGAAAAAATGGGTGATGGGCATTGAGGAAGGCACTTGTTGGGATGAGTACTGGGTGTTGTATGTAAGTGATAAATCATGGAAATCTACTCCTGAAGCCAAGACTACATTATATGTGAGATCACCTGACAGTAAATTATTAAAAAAAAAGAAGATTCTGATTTTAATATTTTAGTTCATATTCAAATATTTTTTAAGTTAATGAACAAATAAGTATGACTTCTATCATACAGGATTCTTTAGATTTCCTATTTCTTTTTTTAAAAATTTTTAATGTTTATTTATTTTTGAGAGATAGAGTAAGACAGAGTGTGATTGGGGAGGGGCAGAATGAGAGAGACAGAATCTGAAGCAGGCTCCAGTCTCTGACCTGTCAGCACACAGCCTGATACGGGGCTCAAATCTGTGAGCAGTGAGATCATAACCTGAGGCAAAGTCAGACACTTAACCTACTGAGCCACCCAGGTGCCCCTATATTTCCTGTTTCTAGTTAGACATGAAGGCGAGCTTCCATAATGACTTCCAATGATTTCTGCCTATTGGTATTCCCTCCCTTGTTGAATCCTCCTCCTTTCGGGTATGTGCTGGCCCTAATGACTATCTTCTAATGAATAGTATATGGTTAAACTGGTGGGATCTCGTTTCTGAGATAAGTTATAAAAGTTCAGGATCCCTCAAAAGCTCATGCAATTGCCAAAAAGTTTCAAATTTGTCTATGCTTGGATGTTTTGCTTCTCTATATTTTATTTAAATTCTTCATGCTTACGTAAGTATCTATTCTGCTGAGTGCACAGACTGCCTTATTCATTACTGAACCTTCAAAATACATTATTTGCTCTCTAGTGAACTTTCATTAAGTCAGTATTTGGTCACAATTTTATTTTTGATTCAATAGTCTTACCTGCTCTAAATTTTCTATCTCTAAAACACCCTATGAGCTATAATTACCAGAGGTTTCTTTTTTTTTTAATAACTTGTATTTGTTGTACTACTTAAGGCCGTATACTGCATAATTTAGTAAAGATACAGGCATACAAGCTATTGAAAGGCACTTCTCTCTCAGTTTTATATCATCGTGCCATGAATTCCAATATTACACTCCTTTTATTTTTTAATTAAAACCTCTACATAAGTGATTTAGTATGCATGCCATCATGATACTTAAAGATTTTCCATAGTTACTCTTTGATGAGTTTGAGCTTTTATGAGAACATTTTAAGTGTCAGCATTTTCCTTATCAGAAATATTGTGTCTTGTTATGAAAAAAGATATACACAGTTCATAAATAAGTGTAGCATTTTAAAAGTAGGATTTAAAAACTTAGACCTTTATTTCAGGAATTCTTAACTTATTTACTCATAAATACAACACATAACTATTTAACAAAATGACAAGAAAAAGACATAATTATTGAAAAGTTATCATTGAAGACAAGTGGGTTTTTTTTGTTTGTTTTTGTTTGTTTGTTTGTTTGTTTCCTTAAGAATATTTTATAGTCTACAATTATCAGTGAACTGAAAGATCTCACTCATTTGAAAATGTGAATCAGTCTGTCCACAAAACTTAAAACAACAAAACACTATTTCTTAATTTCCCTTTTCCCCACAAATCTATTTTGGAATAAAAATACATAATCTCAGTTTATGCTATAGGCATTCTTTCCCTCTAGGTTTGAAAAAAAGGTGTGGGTCAAGTTAAGAATAATTTTGGTAGCCTTTTCATCAAATACTTTAATGTTAGCCAATGTTTTCCATCTGTTGATGTAAATCTCTTGAGATTTTGTCTGTTGTCATATTTGAAGTGTTGCTTCTATTTAGTGACATGCTCAAGTAACATAATGAAAGCAAAAATGTATGGTTTATTAGAAGAATCAAAAAATATTTTTCCCAAATCAATGCCATACAAGTATATAGTATCTTATAATTAATGTATCTTAGTTTACTACACTTATCATTCAACCAATGCCCTGTACACACATACACACATTCACAGGGCGTATATGTTCATGTAATAAGCATGTTATATATATACACATACATATGTATATATATATGCACACAATAAACACATTCATACATTGCATATGCAAATGCTAATGGATTAAGTATATACATACCCATAGCCCCTTATACATATGCATGTACATTCACACCACATACATAACTTAATGGATTTATAAATAATAATGTTTGAAAATTATCAAAACTGAGAAATGAATTTAGTAAAGTCACAGACTATGAATTAAAATTATAAGATTAATATGCAGAAAAATATTGAGATTCTTTACAATAATAAAGAAGTAGCAGAAAGAGAAATTAAGAAAATAATCCCATTTACACTTGCACTAAAAATAATATAATACCTACTAATAAACCTAACCAAGGAAGTGTAATGTAACACTTGTACTACAAAAACTATAAAGCACTGATAAAATAAATTGAAGATGACACATACAAATGGAAAGATAATCTATGCTCATGGATTGGAAGAACCCATATTATTAACATATCCATACTACCCAAAGCAATCAATAGATTTAATGCAATCCTTATCAAAATACCTACAACATTTTTCATAGAACTAGAACAAACAATCCTAAATTCATATGGAACCATTAAAGATCACAACTAGCCAAAGCATTCCTGAGAAAGAAGAACAAAGCTGGAGGTATCACAATCCTACAGATCTAAGATATACTACAAAGCTATGGCTATCACAATCCCACAGATTTAAGATATACTACAACGCAATGGCAATCAAAACAGTATGAAACTGGCACAAAAATAGACACATAGATCAACAGAACAGAATAGAGAGCCCAGAAATAAACCCGCGGTTATATGGTCAATTAATCTACAGAAAAGGAGGCAAGAATATGCAATGGGAAAAAGACCGTCTCTTCAACAAATGGTATTGGGAAAACTGGACAGTTACCTGCAAAAAAAAAATTGAGACTGTACTATTTTCATACACCACACACAAAAATAAATTCAAAATGGATTAAGGACTTAAATGTAAGACCTGACACCATAAGACTCCTAGAAGAAAACATAGGCAGTAATTTCTTTGACATCAGCCATGGAAACATTTCTCTAGATATATCTCCTCAAGCAAAGGAGACAAAAACAAAATTAAAGCTTTGAGACCACACCAAAATAAAAACAAAACAAAACAAAACTTCTGCACAGCAACGGAAATCATCAACAAAATGGCACAGCAACCTACTGAATGGGAGAAGATATTTGCAAATGACATATCCAATACAGGATTAATATCCAAAATATGTAAAGAATTTATACAACTCAAAACCAAAAAAACAATCTGATTAAACAATAAGCAGAGTACCTGAATAGGCAGTTTTACAAAGGATACATAAATGGCCAACAGACACATGAAAATATGTTCAACATCACTAATCATCAGAGAAATATAAATCAAAACCACGACAAGATATCACTTCACAACTGTAGGAATGGCTAGAATCAGAAAGACAAGTAGTAACAAGCATTGGTGAGGATGTGGAGGAAAAAAAAAACCAACCTTGTGCACCATTAATGGGAATATAAATTAGTGCAGCCACTGTGGAAAACAGTATGGAGTTTTCTCAAAAAAATAAAAAGAAATATCAAATAATTCAGCAATTCCACTCCTGGATATTTACCCAAGGAACATGAGGACACTAATTCAAAATATATATATATAAGTACCCTTATATTTATTGCAGTTTTATTTACAATAGCCAAGATATGGAAGCAACCCAAGTGTCCATCCATAGATTAATGGATTATATACACATTGGAATATTACTCAGCCATATAAAAGAATGAGATCTTGCCATCTGCAACAAAAGGGATGGACTAGAGTGTAAAATGCTAAGTGAAATAAGTCAGACAGAGAAAACAAATATATTATTTCACTCATGTAGAATTTAAGAAACAAAACAAATGAACAAACTAAAAAACAAAAAGACAAAAAAAGAGAGTCTTAAATACAGAGAACAAACTGGTGGTCGCCAGAGGGGAGGTGAGTGATGGGATGGATGAAATAGATATAAGGAATTAAGAGTACACTTATTCTGATGAGCACTGAATAATGTATAGAGTTGTTGAATCATTATATTGTGCACCTGAGACTAACATAACACTATATGTTAATTATACTTCAATTAAGAAATGTTATTGACCAAAAAAAAAAAAAAAATCAAGTTTACAGTAATAAAAGCTCTTCTAAAATGATGAAACAGTAAAGAAACAGTGGTGGCAATGTATTTCTCTCTTGAGTTTTAGACATATTACATCAGGAGATGAACCCTATCCATAGAGAATTTGAACAAACACTACAAATAAAACCATTCAGATTGTGTAACTACTTTTGAAACATCACCATAAAACTATTAATATGTCTTTGAATCATTTTTTTAAATGTTGTGAGAACAACTGTGTTTTTGACTGATAACTCCTCTGCCAGCCAAGGTTGTACCGAGGAATGTCAGGTTGGGATAAAAAAGAGAGATTTACACACTTCTGGTTTTTTTCAGCTTAAATTTGTCATTCAGTTTGAAAATCTCTTTCCATAATTGCTTCAATTGCAGCTAGGTAAGTGTTTCAAGATGTTCATTCCAAATTGTGGACCGACATTGTCAATGATCACAGAATTTTAGAAATGGGATTGATCAGTGGATTATCTGGTCCAGTGCTTTTGGCTGGCAGATGAGCTGATGTAAATTAATTATCTAAAAACTTTGTGGTTTAGAGAATGAAAAAGGGAATCATTATTATTCCAGGGGAGGAAACTGAGGCATGAAGACATTAAATGAGATGCCAACTGTATTAGAACTTGTTACTTGTAGTCAGGACTAAAATATAGTCTGCGAGTATCTCATGTAGAGCTTTCCTATCCCATCTTAATACTGTTGATGATTTTGAAGTGTCATCTAGATGTGGAAAGATAATAATTTAATAGGAAAGAGATACATTCCCTGGCTCTCTGGAAAACAAACATATTGCCATCTGATGTTTGCAGGTAAAGGTGGATTTTGGTTTTTTTTTTTGTTTTTTTTTAAATTTTTTTTTAACATTTATTTATTTTTGAGACAGAGAGAGACAGAGCATGAACGGGGGGAGGGCCAGAGAGAGAGGGAGACACAGAATCTGAAGCAGGCTCCAGGCTCCGAGCTGTCAGCACAGAGCCTGATGCGGGGCTCGAACTCACGGACCGTGAGATCGTGACCTGAGCGAAGTCGGACGCTCAACCGACTGAGCCACCCAGGCGCCCCGGTAAAGGTGGATTTTGAATGTCACTGCTTGAAGAGTCCTGAGAAGTTTTATTGAGGTGAACTCCAGAAGGAAAAGAATGATGTCATTGCAGGATGTGTGTTTAACAGACTTTATTTTAGTTGTAATATTTTGCCTATGCAACATATAATAAGATTATTTTTTACAAAATGTGTTTATAGGCTTCAGTCTAGCATCTAGCCACACTGACTAAACAAATGTAATTGCTCTGAATGAACTCTAAATAGCTTTCAACATTTCATTACAAAGCAATTACATCGAGTCTTTCCCAGTGCTTTTGGCATGGCTTTTTAAAAAAAGAAATTACACAAACAGGTGAAATCGACCATTATGAAATATAACCCACATGCCTAAAAAAGCAAGCCTTCACAGTGACAGAGAGGTAGGGGGGGGGATTTAAGTCAAATGATAAACAAACAGTTTAATGTTAAGGTAACTGCACAGAGAGAATTCAGCATGCTTACACAAGGTAAGTTTATTTTTTGAAAAGGGAATATTTACTTAAATTTACAATGCTATGAAGTACTACAAAATTTATTAGACATTCCTTAAAAGTTAAGTGACAATCAACCTCTTGTAAATCCATATTAAAAAAAAATATTTGGCTTTTGTAAAGCAAAACATAACTGCATATTTGTCTGGATTTTGGAAGATCATAATTGTTTAATTAACCCCTATTGAGTGTTACTGTGTTGCAGGAACTGCTCTAAGCATTATATATATATATATATATATATATATATATATATATATATGCATATCCTCAAATATGTATCAAAATAATCCTATGAGGTAGTTGTTACTATTATCCTTGTTTTTACAGATGGGGAGACTGAGAGATGGGAAACAGAGAGTTTGAATAATTTTTGTTCAAGATCAAGCAGCCACTGATGGAAGGTCAAGGTTAAAACATAGGCACTCTTGTGCCTGAGTCCATGATCTTAATTGTTTTTTGTGCTACCCACTCTTAGTAAGGATACTATGTGTAGATTTGACATAGGTCTGGGGATTTTGTGATGAAAAGAACGGTGAGCTGTTAACATAATAACATAACTAGGCATAACTTCAAAAAATATCATAGTGCACATCTGGCCTTAGGTCTATGCCTCTTAAAAATTTTTTTTAATGTTTATTTTTGATAGAGAGAGAAAGAGAGAGACAGAGCATGAGTGGGGGAAGAGCAGAGAGAGAGGGAGACACAGAATCTGAAGCAGGCTCTAGGCTCTGAGCTGTCAGCACAGAGCCAGATGTGAGGCTTGAATCCATAAGCCATGAGATCATGACCTGAGCTGAAGTTGGACACTTAACCGACTGATTAAGTCTATGCCTGTTAATATGGCTTTTAAAAAATGAAACATCAACGATCACATAGTACATATGAACTATTTATTTTATTTATTTTTTTAAGTTTATTTTTTATTTATATTGAGAGAGAGATAGAGAGCAAGAGCGGGAGGGGCATAGAGGGGAAGAAACAGAATCACAAGCAGGCTCTGTGCTGTCAGTGCAGAGCCTGATGCAGGGCTTGAACTCAGGAACTGTGAGTTCATGTCCTGAGCCAAAGTCAAGAGTTGGACACTTAACTGACTGAGCTGCCCAGGGGCCCTGAACTCTTTATTTTAATTGAAAACTGTTCATTTAAAGATAGGTTTTATCTGGGGCCTAGAATCTTGGGTGATTCACATACCCCTTGTGATGGTCTATTCCTTCTGTGTGAAGATGTGAGAACGTGCACCTGAGTATTTTTCTGGGAAAAATATTTCTTTCATTAGATTGTTAAAGGGATGCATAGTTTACCTAATATTTAGAACATGGTGGGAAAACTTTTTCAGTAAAGGCAAATATTTTAGGCTTTGTGGGCCATATATTGTCTCTTCTGCAACTGCACAACTCTGCTGCTATAGAGAAAAAGCAGCCGCAGACAATACATAAAAGTAGGAGTATGCAGTGTGCCAGTAACATTTTTATATGTACTTCGAAATCTGAATTTTATGCAATTTCTATGTCACAAAATATTATTGTGCCTTTGATTGTCAATCATTTAAAAACCTAAAAGACAATCAACGAAAAACCCACAGAACAAAAATATCTTAGCTTAGGGACAATAAAAAGTAAGCAGCAGGCCAGGTTTGGCTTATGGGCCATCAGATAATTTGTTAGAAATGCAAATTCTCAGGTGTCTTTGAAAATATACTGAATCAGAAATTTCAGGATTGGGCCCAGCACATGCTGCAGTTTGAACCACTGGTTCTCAATCATTGTTGTAATGTTTCACGTCACCCATCCATCCATCCATCCATCCATCCATCCATCCATCCCTTATAATTAATGCTTTGAGAACGTAATTATAATGCACCAGGAATACAATGGAGAAAGTACTATATTTCTTTCTCATAGATGCAAGAATAATTCTTCCATAAAACAAAAGATAGTAATTTTCTGACAATAACATACTTTTTGAAATACATTTTATATCATATCACGGTCCTATATACATATATATATATATATATATATATATATATATATATACACACACACACACACACACACACACACACACACACATTCCTGAAACAAAATAACACAAATCAATTTATACCCTTAATACGTGTGATGCACTCTTTGATATCTTCTGTTCTATTTCTGTTGTATTCAACCCAGTAAATTGATTTTATAGTCCACTGATAGATCATAACTCAGTTTGAAAAATATTCCAATAAAATGTGCTCACCAGGGCAAATTCCTTGTTGAGAATCATCTGTTCAACTAAAGATGACTCATTATGGAAGAGATGAGGCTGCATATGGCTCCACATGTGAGGAAACCACCAGAACTCATCTACAGACCGAAGCAAAAGGTCATCGCCTTCATCTTCCTCTTCAGTCCCTGTAAAACATAAAGTTAAAAAGGGTTTAAACGCAAATTTCATACTAGCTTGAAGATTATGTTTGTCAGGTTTTTATTCTTCTTCTTATTACTGATATGTAAATCCAATTTTGCATTGTTCTCAATAATAATAAAAAGAAATGACCATAGTCTAAATTATATCAGGGGCAATGTGGCTGGGGGTTGGGATGAGTTGGGGTAAGTGTGGTAGCCCCAAGTTCAGATAGGTGTTTAATTTAGAATTTAGGGGTATTTTATCACTGACACTGTTTAGAATTGCTAGTATATGATGATAATAATAAGTAGACTTCATTTGAGACTATTTATTTATTTATTTACTTATTATTTGAGAGAAAGAGCACAAGTGGGGGGAGGGGGTAGAGGGACAGAGAGAGAGAGAGAGAGAGGGAGAGAGGGAGAGAGGGAAAGAGAATCTCAAGAAGGCTCCAAGCTTAGCACAGAGCCCAATGTGGGTCTCGATCCCATGATCCAAGGCTCGTGACCTGAGCTGAAACCAAGAGTCAGGCCCTCAACAGGACTGAGCCACCCAGGCACCCTGAGACAACTTATTTTTGTTTTAAAATGATCAGCTGAGGAGGTTGGGTGGCTCAGATGGTGAAGCATGGGACAAGATTACAGTTCAGGTCATGAACTCACAGTTCTGAGCCCCGCATGGGCTCTGCAGTGAGAACACAGAGCCTATTAGAGATTCTCCTTCTTTCGCTGCCCCTCCCCTGCTCTCACTCTCTGTCTCTCTCAAAATAAATAAATAAGCCATAAAAAAATTATCAGCTGATAATTCTCTTCCTTTTTGTATACACAGGGGAAACCTAATCAGAGATTTTTTTTTATTCTTAAAAATATTCTTGTATATGCATCTAAAATTGAGCTTAAAATTTAACTGATGAAGTTTGTTAATTTTTTTCTGATTACAAAAGCAACATAAGCTTATTGAATAAGTGAAAAGCACAGACTAGTGATATATGATGCCCCAAAACAAAATAAAAACAAAGATCATCACCTAAAACTGGTAGAAACATTTGGTGCTTTTGTTTTAAATCTTTTTCTATTTACTTTAAAAAAAAATCAGCTAACATTGTATAATTACTTTTGTATCCTTACATCTTAACATAAATATTATGAACATACATATTTCCTATTTTGATATCAATATTTCATAAAACATGAACAATGAAGTTATTAACACAATAGAAACTTGATTTGAGAACTTAAAACTGATATAAAGTTCTCATCCTTGGGGCACGTTGGTGGCTCTGTCAGTGTCCAACTTTGGCTCAGGTCATGATCTTGTGGGTCATGAGTTCAAGCCCTGAGTCAGGCTCTGTGCTGACAGTTCAGAGCCTGGAACCTGCTTCAGATTCTGTGTCTCCCTCTCTCTCTCTGCTCCTCCCCTGCTCATACTCTGTCTCCCTCTCAAAAATAAATAAACATTAAAAAATTAAAAAAAAACTTCTCATCCTCTATTAGGAAAATCTGTTAACAGTGCTCAAGGCATAGTAAAAACCATTTGTCATGCCACAACTGGAAAAAAAAAAGAAATAACAACTTACTTCTACAGGAATTCACTTTGTCACAGCTACCCACAAATATTTTCACTGTATGAAATCATATAGTTTTTGTACAGTTTTACAGTATGCAGTCTAATTTTAAAATGTTCTGAATCAATAATGTAAGAATTGATTCTTGTTTGGTCTAGATATTTAACTAAGTGAATTAAAATAACAGATATGGCTTATTGTGTGAGGTGTATTTATTTGGTTTATTTTTCTACAACATAGTATGCTTTACAGACAGCAGCTAAATTTAATATTAAGCAAATAAATATTAAAAAACAAAGGCATTTCTTTTTTTTTTATTAAACGTTTTTATTTATTTTTGAGACAGAGAGAGACAGAGCATGAGCAAGGGAGGGTCAGAGAGAGAGGGAGACACAGAATCCGAAACAAGCTCCAGGCTCCGAGCTGTCAGCACAGAGCCCGACGCGGGGGCGAACCCACGGACCGTGAGATCATGACCTGAGCCGAGGTCAGATGCTTAACCGACTGAGCCATCCAGGTGCCCACAAAGGCATTTCTTAAAGGAATTTTCTCCAGACATTGCATTTCTGTGTCCCATAATAAAGATTTCGCTGATCATGCAGTAAGTAGCGCCGTGAAATGGTGAAAATATATATTTGGTGTCAGTAAGTACAGAAGTAGGGTCCCTGCCTCTGCCATTTACTTGACTATGCCCTCTTGTACAGGTTAACTCCTCTGAGTCTCAGTTTCCTGGTTCAAAATGGGGATTTAATATCTATCTCATTGGGTCTTTGTGAAAAGTCAATGAGATCAATTTATTAAAGCACTAATATCGTGAGTTGCAGATAGCAAGCACATTGTAAATATCAGGATATCTCGCTTCTTAAAAGTAATATCTACTAGTTTATACTTGCAGTGTTCTAAATTCATATATTTTTACAAATCCTGAAACCATTGCCTGCCTAGAGTATAAATTTCTAAAAGTCAGAAATTGGATTTCTTTAACTTGCACTATATCATACCACTTCCCAAAGCAGTAAATAGGTGAATAATTTAATTCAGTCCATAATAATGTAACGTCAGAGGACGTCAGAGTTTTCGTATGTATGCTGAAGTAGATGTCATTTTTAAATTTTTTTTATTTTTTTATTTTTAATTTTTGTTACATTTATTTATTTTTGAGAAACAGAGTGAGACAAGGAGTGAGCGGGGGAGGGGCAAAGAAGGAGACACAGAATCTGAAGCAGGCTCCAGGCTCTGAGCAAGCGGTCAGCACAGAGCCTGATGCAGGGCCGGAACCCACAAATCCTGAGATCATGACCTGAGCCCAAATCAGACGCTCAACTGACTGAGCCACCCAGGTGCCCCAGTAGATGCCAATTTTCGTGTGTATTTATGTATATGCATTATTTCTGGGATACAGTTCATAATGCATATTTCTTAAAAGTTGTAAGGACCACCAGGATTAGAGTTTGGGCACCGCAGTACTAGAGCAGTTGCTACTAAACAAAGGGTAAAAAATGGAAGTTGTGAATGTGTTAAAAGTCTTATGAACAAGGTGAGCAGACAGTATCCTTGATTTTTGTTAACTTTAGCTAAAATTGTTAGTATGAAGGACTTGCCATTCATGGACTCTTGTTAATATAGATAATATCAAACACTGAAATCCAGATGAAGAGAAGTTTATCAATTCCTTATATGGATTTTAAGCAGGAAGTGTTTAGACCGAGTGTTTATTATAGCCATAATTCACCCACTGAGGCACAGATTAGAAAGTTACTTTATGTCACATGCGATGAATGAATCAATAGTTCTCCCACTCTTCTGTTGTGCTTTGAATATAGAATGTTCCATTCACTTTAAACTTCACTGATTGTTACTGAAAGTAGCAGGAAGCACAAAATACATACTTGACCAGGAAGGAGGTCAATCCCTCCATTTAAGGAAAATTTGCAGACTATTGATGTAAACAAATACATGACTGATCATAAAATCTTACTAATTTTTATACTAGCGATTGTATCAATTTATAAACATGCTTCACAAAGTTGAGAGTAGTATCTAAAACCTTAGTTTTTCACTTCATAGATTAATTTCCCATTAGCCTTTCTCCTACTTTATACAGTTTTATAATTCAAAGCCTTGTGAGGCAAGCTTACAACACTAGAAATAACTTAATGAAAAATATGATACCAAATCATGCTGAGGCCCCACAGCAGAATTTCACGTTTTAAAATCCAACTAAATGAAAATATTAAATTTTTGAATCACCATAAACAAGTATTTATTTATACCTAATTTATGCCTAAATTATATGTGAGGATATAATTTGTAGTTTATACATGACTAGATTTAACACAAGTTACAATTCTTTGTAACACAAGAATTTGTGTTAATATTAAGCCTTTCACTTCTAATCTAATCTAGATTCAAATCAACATCATTATTAAATAAAAATATAGTATTTTTTGTTCTCATTTAACAGTTATTCCCTTTTACTCCTTCCAATTCTCAAAAAATAGGAAGTTTTAAATTCAGAAGTAAAATATTGAAGAATTCACTTTTTGTTATCACTTGTGGAAGATCTTGTAATGAGATAACAGCATGCCTCTAAAAGTCCTTTAAGTCTGCCCATATAATAATAATTTTAGCAAGATCTGGGCTATAGGTTAATTCCCAGAAGGCAACATTAAAATGCAATTTATAAAATTCCAGTGTCTGCATTATTGCTTTTGTACAAATGTCTGCCTTATATTTGTTCATTATGTATGAAATATTGTAATTCCTAAATGGTAAGAAGATGTTGTAATTTTCTTTGTATATTGACTCTGGCATGGTTTCATATAGGTGGGTATAGATAAACTAATTTTAACTATTACACTAAGTAAAAATAACCGTGTGGTGATAAAAATCAATTAAAAGTTACCTAATAGGGGCACCTGGGGAACTTAGTCAGTTAAGCATCCCACTTTGGCTTAGGTCACGTTCTCAGGGTTTGTGAGTTCGAGACTGGCATCAGGTTCTGTGCAGAGCCTGCTTCAGATCTTCTGTCTCCCTCTCTCTCTTTCCCTCCCCCACTCATTCTCTCTCTCTCTCTCAAAAATAAACATTAAAAAAATTACCTATCTATAGTTACCTATTAGCTCTAGAAGTAATCAATTCAACAAAGCTGCGGAATAAAAAATCATTATACAGAAATCTGTTGTAGTTTCATACATGAATACACTACACACTAACAAAAGAACAGATAGAGAAATTAAGAAAACAATGCAATCACACTTGCACCAAAAATCAGAAAATACCTAGGAATAAACCTAACCAAGGAGGTGTAACATCAGTACTCTAAAGACTGTAAGACATTGATGAAAGAAATAGAAGATGAAGAAATTGCAAACAAATGGATATAATGCTGATGGACTGGAAGAATTAATATTGTTAAAATGTCCATACTACCCAAAGCAATCTACAGATTCAATGCAATCTGTATCAAAATGTCAATGGCATTTTTCACAGAACAAGAACAAATAAAATTTGTATGAAATCACAAAGATCTCAAATAGTCAAAGCAATCAAGAAAGAAGAACAAAACTGGGAATATCACAATCCCAGATTTCAAACTATACTACAAACCTATTATAATCAAAACAGTATGGTACTAGCACAAAAATATACACAGAGCAATAGAACAGAATAGAGAGCCCAGAAAGAAACCCATACTTACATGGTCAATTAATCTATGACAAAGGAAGCAAAAATATACAGTGAAGAAAAGACAGTCTCTTCAATAAATGGTGTTGGAAAAACCGGACAGCTATATACAAAAGAATGAAACTGGGTCACTTTCTTACAGCATACACAAAACAAACTCAAGAGGGATTGAAGATCTAAATATAATACCTGAAACAATAAAACTCCTAAAATAAAACATAGGCAGTAATCTCTTGGACATCATCTACAGCAATAATTTTCTGTATATATCTCTCCAGTCAAGAAAAACTAAAGCAAAAATAAATTTATTTTTGGGACTACATCACACTACAGAGATTTTGCAGATCAAAGGAAACCAACAATAAAACAAAAAGGCAACCTACTGAATGGGAGAAGATATTTGCAAATGATATATCTGATAAAGAACTCCTGAAAATACCAAAAATTCCACAAATAATCCAATTAAAATGGGCAGAGGTACTGAATAAACATTTTCCCAAAGACCTCAGATGGCCAAAAGACATGTGAAAGGATACATCTCTAATCATCAGGGAAATGCAAACCAAAACCATGATGAGATATCACTTCACACCAGTCAGAATGGCCAGTATCAAAATATAAGAAATAGGAAGTGATGGCAAGGATGTGGAGAAAAGAGAATCCTTGTGCACTGTTGGCAGGAATCTGGTGCAGCCACTATACAACACAGTACAGAGGTTCCTCAAAAAACTAAAACTAGAGCTACAAATCCAGTAATTCCACTTCTGGGTACTTACACAAGGAAAAAGAAACCCACTAATTGAAAAAGATATATGAACACCTTTGTTTACTGCAGTAGTATTTATAATAGCCAAGATACAGAAGAAATCAAAGTGTCTATCCATAGATGAATGGATAAAGAAGATGTGGTATATATACACAATGGAATGTTACTCAGTTGTAAAGAAATAATGAAATCTTAGCCATTTGGGACAACATGGATGGATAGCATGCTAAATGAATAAGTCAGAGAAAGATAAATATCATATAATTTCACTTATAGGTAAAATCTAAAAAACAAAACAAACAACATCAACAACAATGACAAAAAGGAGAAACAAATTCATATATAAAGAGAACAAAATAGCCGTTGCCAGAAGGGACAGGAGTGGCAGGTGGGTGAAATAGGGTGAAGGGGATTAAGAGGTATAATCTCTCTGTTATAAAATAGATAAATTATGGGGATAAAAAGTATAGCATGGGGAATATAGTCAATAACACTGTAATAACTTTGGTGACTGTGGAAACCACACTTATTATGGTGAACAAATTGTAATGTATGTAATTTTCAAATCACTATGTTGTACACCTGAATCTAATATATCGTATGTCAGTGATACTTCAATTAAAAATTAAGAAAATTAATTTCAGAAAATGTTTTCAGTACATTGCATTGCCTATAAAACCTTCAAAAAGACACATGTAGAAAATATATCTCTAAGAATGCTACTTGTATCTATAAATAAGGAGAGTTTACTATTTCATTGTATATATATGTTTACAATGCATTGCTTCACTGAATGTAAGGCACATACATAAAAGTTGTTTCTAAGAATGCTACTTCTACATGTGAATAAGAACAGTGTTATTTCAGTTAATGATTGTGTTTGCCACACTGTAGTACTTTAAAACTCGCTTTAAAGGTAAACAAAAATACAAATAAATAAGTAAATAAAATGAATGCATAAATGAGTGCATGGATGCATGTTACCTATGATTTCATAATTAGAAAATAGAGCTATGTGAATTATTCAGTTTAATTCTTTTATAAAATTTAATCTTATATAAAAATACTTTTTAAAGTGATAGTAATAAAAAATAGCACTTAGAACATGTTCTAGATGAGGGAGATATTATTATTATTCTCATTTGGAAATGCAGAAACTGAGGCAAAGAAAGTTTAAATAACCTGTTTATGTTCACAAAGCTAGTAAATGTCAAAGTCTGGATTTGAACAAAAGCAATCTGTTGCTAATACCTACTCTTTGAACCAATACTTTATACAAAAAATCAAAAACTAAAAGCAAACAAAAGTGAATGATTGTAATACCTTTTTTTTTACTTTCATGTTTGAAAGGTAATAGTTTTATATAAAGGATCTATATTTTTGTAAAATGAATTCTCATTAAAAATATTAACACACCATTCACAAAAATAAACTCAAAATGGATAAAGGACCTGAATGTGAGACAGGAAACCATCAAAACCTTAGAGGAGAAAGCAGGAAAAGACCTCTCTGACCTCAGCCGTAGCAATCTCTTACTCGACACATCCCCAAAGGCAAGGGAATTAAAAGCAAAAGTGAATTCCTGGGACCTTATGAAGATAAAAAGCTTCTGCACAGCAAAGGAAACAACCAACAAAACTAAAAGGCAACCAACGGAATGGGAAAAGATATTTGCAAATGATATATCGGACAAAGGGCTAGTATCCAAAATCTATAAAGAGCTCACCAAACTCCACACCCGAAAAGCAAATAACCCAGTGAAGAAATGGGCAGAAAACATGAATAGACACTTCTCTAAAGAAGACATCCGGATGGCCAACAGGCACATGAAAAGATGTTCAGCGTCGCTCCTTATCAGGGAAATACAAATCAAAACCACACTCAGGTATCACCTCACGCCAGTCAGAGTGGCCAAAATGAACAAATCAGGAGACTATAGATGCTGGCGAGGATGTGGAGAAACGGGAACCCTCTTGCACTGTTGGTGGGAATGCAAATTGGTGCAGCCGCTCTGGAAAGCAGTGTGGAGGTTCCTCAGAAAATTAAAAATAGACCTACCCTATGACCCAGCAATAGCACTGCTAGGAATTTATCCAAGGGACACAGGAGTACTGATGCATAGGGGCACTTGTACCCCAATGTTCATAGCAGCACTCTCAACAATAGCCAAATTATGGAAAGAGCCTAAATGTCCATCAACTGATGAATGGATAAAGAAATTGTGGTTTATATACACAATGGAATACTACGTGGCAATGAGAAAAAATGAAATATGGCCTTTTGTAGCAACGTGGATGGAACTGGAGAGTGTGATGCTAAGTGAAATAAGCCATACAGAGAAAGACAGATACCATATGGTTTCACTCTTATGTGGATCCTGAGAAACTTAACAGGAACCCATGGGGGAGGGGAAGGAAAAAAAAAAAAAAAGAGGTTAGAGTGGGAGAGAGCCAAAGCATAAGAGACTGTTGAGAACTGAGAACAAACTAAGGGTTGATGGGGGGTGGGAGGGAGGAGAGGGTGGGTGATGGGTATTGAGGAGGGCACCTTTTGGGATGAGCACTGGGTGTTGTATGGAAACCAATTTGACAATAAATTTCATATATAAAAAAAAATATTAACACAATTCACAAATATCCATGGAGTAATTGATTGAATCATATTAATTTATTATTAATTATAAAGAGTGACAATTGTCACTAGAAATTATGCCCTATGAAAAATCATACTTATAGTCCTTTATCCCTAGAAGGCATCTTAATGTTGTAATGTCTTTATTCTTTAATCAAGCTTTCATTGTGCAATTCCAATCAAGATTTACATATTTCCAGACTAAAACTCTTTATTTCAAACTCCACACTTTTTTTCCCCTTTTAATCAACAGTATGTCCTTCCTCTTTCTATTTGGCACCTGTGAGTGGCTGACTGTTAGGGAATGCTTAGCGATATGTCCTTTTTGGGTGAGATTGTTTTTAGCACGTGAAGGACAGAGAAACTGAACAGGAAAGAATACATGGAAAATACAAATAAGTGAAGCAGTCTACGAAATGAAGAATCTATCATTATAACACTGGGCATATGTGATTAAATGTCTTCAAAACAATGAGGCTCATCAATCAGCATCCTCATGCATTGGGAAATCAGAACATCCTGGGAGAGAACAGAGACAATCATTGTGACAAGGCCATCTTCTAATAGTTACACATCACAGCAGAGTGCAAGTATAAGGAAAGCACTTCCCTGATTTGCAAACTTTTTCCCATACAGTTAAGCCTCCATATAAGAACGTGACTAGATAAGATGAAGGTATGCCCTCCCTGTAGTGGGCATCACCATGTTATTCCATGCTAGAGGAAACCTTGGTATCTTTGGGTAAATTAATAACTACTTAACGTAGTAAGATGCCCTTTTGAAATACAATATGGGTGCTCTTCAATGATTCAATGGATGCAAATCAATGAAAGTTTCATATTTACGTGAAGGAAAGTAAACTTCTGGGATTTAGGAATGCATGTGTGTATATATACATGTATTCATAAAGTGTAACCTAAATGTATGGTCTCTAAAGTGTACTACTACATAACACAACAAAACAGAATAGAATTTCTTCCATTATTTTTGTTAGGTTAGTACCAACTTAAGGAGTCAATAAGGTCTTTTTAAAAGATATAATTAAAATGATTTTTTGTACCTTCCTCCAACAACTATCCCTGTGATATTAACTAGTGTCTTGTTCATTTCCTAGTGGATGTGTACTGTGTACATGTTCAGGATCATAAAGAAGAAATGGGAAGTGTTATAACCTGCTATCAACATTAACTCTGTGAATGTCTGCCAGGTTTAATAGGTCTGAATATGAAAAGTAAATAAAAGACCTGAGGCAGTTATCCAGATATATTTCAACCAAAAGAATGGCTTTACTTGTACTATCTAGCTATTTAAGACAAAATAGCATTGTTTGTGTGTGAACTTCAAATAATCCCATAATTTTCCCCCTGTGTGAATAGATATAGCCTTTAGAGTTATCTGCTTTATAACTTCAGAGTCAGAGCTTCTTAGGCCAGAACTCATTTCTTGAGGGGGCTTTTGAAGAAGATTTACAAAACTATGTCTATTTTCAAAATTGTAAGCTGGAATTGCTTTGCCTGTGCAGATATGATGACCCAAATCTCTTTCTGCAAAATGTCCTTTTAAAATATGCAATCATTTGATTTATCAACTGGTCTAAATACTAATTTTCCTTCTATTACTTTAAACAGATTTACATGTTTCAAAGCGGGAGGGAAAAAAGCATTAAAGAAAAGCCAATAAGACATTGCTGCTTCAATATTCTAATAAACCATGCTGAGCCTCTTTGGGTAAACATTAAAAAGCTTCTTTGGGTAAATGAGCTGCATTTATGATCATTAAAGACTACCTTTGCACAGGGTATTTTTAATGTCAATAACATGCATGCATAGAGAATACTATGAAATGTTTTCACTAAGATACTATGAAGTAACGACAGTGCAAAATCACAAATGCAGAAATAGGAGCAGATAGTATGTATTTGCCCTAATACAGACTCTAACACACCATTTTGTGCTATTTTTGTCATTGTTACAAGATAGTCACTTCTATGCTCTATGAACATAGCTTTGTCCATACTAGTGCCAGACATTAGAATGCTGATATTCAGAAAATAAAAGTCAAATTCTGGAGATGACGGTGGGTAGAGAGGTGAGGAATATCAGAACATAGAGTAGTGCATGAACACCAATCACATTTTAAGAATTTGTTAAAAGCTGACACTGAACAGAAGTGCAACTGTGGCTGGATAGAGATGGAAAGAAATACAAGCCTTATTATGATGGTTTTAATGCATGTTGGGCCAAATTATTGTAATATTTTTAGGGAAAAATCCTGCAAGGGAAGGTAAATTAAGCAAGGTGACTCTTAGACTCTATTGATTTTCTTTGAGGCTACAAAATTCCTCTCTTATCACCAGGTGTTTCCCAAAGGAAAATAATATGTACAAAAATGTCTGTCACCTTGACTATCTGACTTTTTAAAAACACTGTCCATTATTATTATTATTATTAGAGTGTTATTGCCATCATCATGATCATCATCACCATTATCATCATCATCATCATCATCATCATCATCATCATCATCATCATCACTATGCTTTCTACTTGGACCACGCTGAGAGACAAGATGCATAGTCACAACTTAAACAATGATCTTGGTTTCTTTTACTGAGTTGAAAAAGTCAGTTCTCTTTCTCTTTTGCCCTTGATTCTAACAGTATTTGCCAAAATAAACAAGCTCATTGATTTTGGATTTGGCTACTCATATAATGCATCCAAGTTTTTCCCATAATCAGTCCAGATATTCTATTTCTCCTACTTATGAAACATTTAAAATCCTCTCTCCTATTTATATGTAGCTTCCTGAGAACACAAAGCTCCTTCTTACCTGTGTGGTAAAACTTCCCTGAAAATCCAAGGTTGAAGGTAAAATTTGCAACCTGAGTGCGCAGTAAATTTTGAGTCTCTAGTAATGCCTGAAATAAATAAGAAATTAACATGATTTTAGAAAAATAAATATGAAGTTTGGGATGCCTCTTTTTCAAATGTGTATGCATGAGTGAAACAAAATAGTATGGGCTTTGTTGCTTTTTGGGTTTTTGATGGCTACTGTTATATGCTATTCATATCTCAGGTATTATAATCACTATTATTATTTTTATTGAAGTTCACCAAATTATGAAGCAGTTAAGCCCTAAGCACATTATAAGTTGCTGAGAGGCAATTCTCTAAACACACAGCACTGAAATCATTTTTCATTTCCGTGTGAGTCATTTCTTGATTTCAGATTATTACACTTTTTTTCCTTGGGAGAAAATTTTCAGAATTTTTGGATATAGACAAGTCTTTAATTTGTTAGTAAAGAATGGAAAGGTAATATTTGTTTGAGTTGCAATTCAGTATTTATTTAACTGTGCTACCTCCCCTATCATTTTATAAGGGATAATCATTACGTTAAAAGCTTGGGTTCTCAACCATATAAACTAAAGAGAAATGTATAATTTATATTGATTGCAAATCTTGAAATATGAACCAGGCAAGGACAGATAGAAAATAAATAGCCAATTCCATAAAGAAAACTTTTCCAACTGTGGAAAAATGTGCCTATCTTCTGTATCTGGAATTATTCTATGTTAATTTCTTATTTGTAGACAGGATAGGAACACACTGATAGTAATCTTAGAGTCAGACTTAGTCCTGTAAATTTTCTGCCAATCCTTAAACTGCTATTATTCCTATGCCAACATATGTAGTATAATTCAGAACTCTCATATCCTTGGGCTTTTTAGTTTGCTTATTGATTCAGAATGCTTTTCCTGTTTTTAAATGGATTTTTAAAGGGGACTTACTTTGTTCTGATGAAAATGAAAAATTCATTTCAAACTAGACATATTAGTAAGACCAATTTTGGTTACTGCTATCCATATGTTAAGGTGAACAGAAATTTAGACAATTCTCTTGAGTATTAGTCACAGTGGATAAGTATCTGCTTAAAAATTTTGTGGAACTATTTACTCCTCCAGAATTAAGAGGACTCTCCTGCAAATTAGCTTAATTAGATAAAAGAATAACTAAAAGGTTGATAACTACATAATCAGTGGTTATCCTAGGTTACAGTTACATTGCGTGTAATCCTGGCCAATCTTATTTAAATATTATGAATTAAGTAGAAAAAGGAAAAAAATAGGCTTATTTAGTTTGACTCAGTTATATGTAATATATTTTTTAAAAGTTAAAGAAAAAAAACCTAAATACTAAAAAGAGGTTGGAGTTAAAAATAAAGTCTTTTGAAATAGTCAAGCATATTGGTAAATCCTGTGGAATACAGTGTTAAATTGAAAATATCATGCATCTCTTTATCTTAGAAAGTTTCTTTTTCTGGGTTTCTTACTTTATTCAATGCACAATCCCTGGGCTTCCATAACTTCAGTTAGTTTTTTTAAAACACTCTCCTTTCCCCTGTATTCCTTACCACTCCAATCCCCTTCCAATTCTTACCTCTGGGTTCTTGAAGTCATTATTTTGCATTTAGTTCTCCAGTATCTTAAAATCACTACATATTTATTGTAGGTGGATACATATATTTAGTGTATATATTGGGTGTAACAAGCATAGTCCTTTTAACCTAGGACTTTAATGCTTAGAGAGGGAGAGAGAATTTAAATAGACAGTCAGAAAAATGTATAATTACAACTCATGATAAGTTCTACAAAGAAATCTAGAGCATGTTATGATAGACCAGTAAGGGATTTTAATTTATACAGATGGAGTGGGCCCACATTTTCAATACTTTATTAGGGGAAAATAAATCAAATAAATCAAAATCAAATCAATAAACATCAAACAATGTATTTTTCCTTCAATCAACTTGCCACCACTTTAGGAACACCTCCATTGTCTTTTTCTTGGGCTTTTAAAACACTATAGTCTGCTAACCTTCCCACCCTTCAGTTTTATCTTCCTCTAATCTGCCTTACATTCTGCAATCAAGCTAACATCCCAGAGGCAGTAAATGCACTTCACCCTTGGGGTCAAGGAGGCCATTCAATTAATGGTTCAGCCTTGCTGGTCATTTCAGTTCTCTAATGCTTTCTTTCCCTTATCTGTAAATGGGATAATGTTTAATACCTGTTTCACACTATTATTGGGGATTATGTTGTAGAAAGTATACAGCTAAATGCCTGGCACACAGTAGAAACTCAATAAATGCTGTCAATGAGCACTCAATGTGTCATTCTCTCCCCACCTATTAGGTATTGTTGGCGCCTCCACTTTTCCAATTAAGCTACATGCATTGTTGTTTCCCCCAAATCACCTTGTCCTCTGGATCTATTCCCATTCCTATATTTCTCCGTGCCTTTCCTTACTCTGTTCCTTTTGCTTAGTCTCCAGCTGCTCCAGATCCCATTCCCCAAACCCATGCATTCTTTAAAGTTCTGCCCAAATGCCATTTCTGTATGAAGCCTGCCCTGATGCCTCAAAGCTTTTACTTTTTTTATCTCCCAAAGTTCTTAAATTATTTTTCTTAAGACTTACATTATTTTCTTCTTTACTACATCACTTTATATCCCACTTCTTCTAGTCTATAAGCATCTTCAAGTCAATCAAACCTTACTTATTTCTACATATTCCCTATTGCTAGATATATTTTTGTAAATGTGGAAGGCATTCAATTGAATTAGTTTCCTTTATTTTTATTAGTAACATATTTCTGATGGTAAAATGATAAACATGGTTCATGGACCATACCATTAAATGATATCAGAACAATATGGATAGGATGCTACATTTCACCAGGACATTTATATCATGGATACTTTATAATCTTATATTATAGATTACCTAGTAAGACAAGCTCACAGAAGCGAGGACAGATGGATTTTCTTCCTGTGGTACTAATAACTCTATGAAGAATTTGGCAGACCCTTCTATTGTTGAAAGAAATAGAATTGTCTAGTCATACTCTCCCAACATGTAATTTTGATTAATGTGGGGTAAAAATGACAATTTCTATAAGTAAAACAAAACAAATAGATTAAAAAGGCAGACGCTGAAAGATTCCATGACTGACTATTTCAGTATAAAAAAGTTCTTTAACTTCCAAAATTCAGGGAAAGAAAATTTCCATGGTCTTTCGATGGTAAAGGAAGAGAGATACAAATAATAATGAGTAATAAAATAGTCCAATTTTAAAAATAAAAATCATAAATAAGCTTAAAAGAAAAAAATGTTAAACCACAAAAATTAAAGAAGAAACATAGAAAAAGTAAAGAATAGAAATAGAGGAAGTGTAAAGTGTCAGAAGAAATGTTAGATAAGAAAAGACAAATATAAAATTGTGAATAAATGAAATATAATGAAACTAAAAAAAATTTACTTTGGAAAAACTTGTTTATAAAGTGGAAGTAATATGTGTCAATTATAGATAAAAATCAAATTGTAAAGTTTAGGAAACAACATGTAGCTACAGATAAGCTTTTTTTATCTGAATATTTTGTGAGGAAATTTCACTAACTTTTGAACATAAATGTAAAATGAAATATATTTAGTGTTTAGACAATAAACTTGCTACTTTCTTTAATAGTTTATCTCATAAGAAATATAAACAGCTTTGGGGCACCTGGGTGGCTCAGTTGGTTGAGTATCTGACTTCAGCTCGGGTCATGATCTCACAGTTCCTGAGTTGGAGCTGTCAGTACAGACCCTGTTTTGTATCCTCTATCCCCCTCTCTCTCTGCCCCCCCCACTCTCTCTCTCTCTCTCTCTCTCTCTCTCAAAAATAAACATTAAAAAAATATATATCTATATATATACAGCTTTAAGATATTCCTTTGCATTATCTGGGAAGAATTTACTAAGGAACTTGACTAGATATTAAAGAGAATAAATATATACAACTTAAGAAAAGGCAACAATTCATTATTTTAATAGATATTACTTACATTTGCATAATGTTATCATAACTAGTTCTCAGTATTTAATAAAGCAAGTCTGACTTGGCCCTACTGCAAAATGTTAAAGAAAACAATGGTTTTCAAACTTTATTGTGCATAAAATTTTCTAAAAGAGACTGCTAATATTGTCAATTCTGGATTCCCACTTGAAAAGTTATTGATTTAGTTTTATGTGATAAGGTCCAGGCTTGTGTATTTCATCAGAGACCCTAGTTGCTTCTAAAAAGGGTCAAGCAATTGTTTCCAGGTTACCCATATGAAATGAGTTGCCAGAATGCTTGTAAAGTAACTTTCCCAGGCCCATGTTCTGGAAATTCTGAATTGGAGTATAAAATGGAACCTAGGAAACTGTAAATTTAATAGTGATTCTTATAGCTTCAAGCTGGAGATTATAACCATCAAGGAACTTTGGGAAATATTGTTAGTGCACTATTTATATTTATGCTAATTTCAAAGTATGTTGCTTATGCCTTTAAAAAAATTTTTTTTAAATATTTATTTATTTTTGAGAGAGAGAGAGAGATACAGAGAATGAATGGGGGAGGGGCAGAGAGAGACACACACAGAATCCGAAGCAGGCTCCAGATCTGAGCCATAAGCACAGAGCCCGACATGGGGCTCAAATTCACGAACAGTGAGATCAAGACCTGAGTCAAAGTCGGATGCTTAACTGATTGAGCCACCCAGGCGCCCCCCCCCTTTTTAAATTTTTAAAAATATTTTTTTTGGGGGGTATTCTGTTTATGTCTTAACCCACTCTGATATTCAGGCTAACCCTCTCCATAACTGCACATAAGATATGACTATCTACATATATTGATATAGCCTTATACTTCCAAAATTTCAAATCAAACCCAAAAGGGTGATAGTTTTTGTTCCTTTAACTGTCTTGTACAGTTTTTTAATATATCCAATAATTAAATGAAAGTGTCATCTTAGTTATCTTATAAGATCTTGATGTGGGAATCAGAAGAGGTTACCTCTATACTTATGGTCCAGGTGGAAAAAAATGCTTCGTGGAAAGTTCAAGTGGCCTACGCACATAACACTAGGAGAGGGCCCAAATTGAGCATGTTTGCCTTAACACTTGGTCCAACCTTAACTTCAGGTCCCACTACAGTAAGTTTGTGGGACCAACCAGGATGAAATGACTCAGGAGTCCATGCACTTTTCTGCAGACTATTTGTCAATGTACAAATGAAGATGAATAGGGCTGACCCAGGGTGAAAGTATGAAGCTTTTGAAGTTTGCCTTTGATAGTCTCTGCCTCTCTTCTTGTTCATCTCCTTTCCCTTAGAAGCGATTTGTATTCTTTCAGAAACCTAGTCTCTCTTTTGCTCTCTCATTTTTAAAATCGCTTACTGCTACTCAAAGAGGAAATTGTCTGATATAATTTATACACTGACAGAATTTTATTACACCAATACGCCAAATCTTCCACAGTATTTCACATTGAACAGTTGGGCTGTGATTATGGAATGGAAGAGTTAACTAAGGAAGAATGAATGAATGTTTGTAATTATAAACTGAAGAAATGTGGAGACCATTTGTGGGGAGAAACGTGTGGGGTTTGGGGATCCTTCTGCTGAAATCAGACTCAAATGGAAGAACAACTTGCTGAGTAGAAAAACACTCAGAACAATTTCAGAACAATTTCTCTCTCATCTTCCTAGTCATCACTTATGTGTTGTCCTCCCATCTCTCATCTCTTGCCTAAGTATCCAGGAAACCAGGGATCCGAAGCTCAACCTTTGGGCTCTCTTCCTCCTTGTGCCATTATTAATTCATCCATCCATTGAAACAATAATAATTGAATCCCTGCTATGTTTTAGGCACTCTTCTAGTTACTAAAGACACAACACTAGTTGCTGACAGCTCAGAGGCTGAAGCCTGCTTCAGATTTTTGTCTCCCTCTCTCTCTGCCTGCCCCCCCGCTCCTGTTCACTCATTGTCTCTGTCTCTCTCTCAAAATACATAAACATTAAAAAAATTTAAATCTCCCTGTGATCCCTTAATTAACCCTATTTTTGAGGCATATAAGGCACAGAGAGGCTAAAAAAGCTACATAATGTTAAGGAGTTAGAAAATGTCTGACAAACAAAACTGATAAGCTTGTTGTTCTCGTAGAAACTGGGTTCTGTTTAGGCAAACATGATACACACGGCAGATCAACCAAATAATTATTTAATTGCAAACTGTAATTAGTGGTACAAAAATAATTATAGTATATGCTCTTATTGAAACTAACAGAGTGCCTGAATTTCGACAGGATAAGCAATATGATCTATGAAGCCTCTCTGAAAAAGTGGCAATTTAGTTGAGGCATGAAAAATGAGAGGCCAGCCATGCCCAAATCAGGGCTCTGGAGGACTGTGTGCTGCAGGCAAATGGGACAGTGAGAACAAGGCTCAGTGTCAGGAAAAACCTTGGCATCTTAATACACCACACTTTACTTCATCTCACATAAGATATGATTTTACATTTTTAATGGAATCTTCTGGCTCATTGCTGAGAAGGAATTGTAGGACAACTGGAGCAAAACACAGGAAAATCAGTTAGGAGACTTTTGTAGTAGTTCCAGGAAGGATAAATAAATAAATAAATAAATAAATAAATAAATAAATAAATAAATAAATAAAGGCGTGGCTTTTCCTGGAGGTACTGGGAATAGAAGAAAGTAGTGTAATGTTGATGGACTGGTGTGGGAAGTGAAGTGGAGTGTAATTTCATTAATGCTTCAGATTTCTGACATTCCGATGTGGGAGAATTGGGAAAGGTTTTGAGGGAAAAATCAATACTTGCACTGCTATACTAAACATTCTTTCTCACAACAGGATGACTATGTTGTTGAAACCTCTACATCAACCCTAACAGGAAAGAGACCTTAAAGTCATACAGCACCATTGCTTTTCAGTCTTTGTTATCCAAAACTGGAGGGTAAACTTCAGGAACTAACTGCACAAGGAATGTATATATGTGCAAGGGGAGTAGTCTTATATAGCATAAGGAGTGCTTTTTGCATGCTGGAAGGTGAAATACTGATGCCGATTAAAGGTACTGGCAAAGAGAAGAGAAAATTTGAAAATTGGTTTGACCTTGCAAAATAATATTAACTCGTGTCACGTATGTGAAGAGTTTGCATTTTCTGCTTGATTATCAAAGAACACAATGAAGGTTATATAAATCATTAAATTTGAAGTGCATTTATAGTGTTGTAAATTGCATTTGATTACATCAGCAAATCACTCCATGTGACTTTGAATTCCTTCCCAGTGGGTATGGATGGATTTTTATTGTCCCCCAAACTTTGTTACTGTAAAGTGGTCTGGGCAGCTTTGTGTTGACAGAATTCGAAGTCATTTTGACTTCAGTTAATTCTGAAAGTATGTGAGATGAACTTCTGCTTCTGCTTTCTGCTTAGCAGTCTTGCATTTGCCCTGGGATCAGAAAATTTCCATAAGCAAGGTGAAACACTGCCCAGTTCTTATCAGCCCCAAATTCTCTCCAACTGCATTCTCATTTTCAGTCTGTATAGATCATCTCAACCTATGACTGTGTTCTGTTCTGTTTCCATGTTTTTCATGTTCTACCTAATTGATTGGAATTTTGAATCAAATAAATTTGAATCAAATATGAACCATAAGATCCTTCAGGTAATATTATTTGCACCACTGGTATTCTCCTTTAAAAGTTAGTTTCTATGGAGGCACCTGGGCAGCTCAGTCAGTTAAGCATCCAACTTTGGCTCAGGTCATGACTTCACGGTTCATGGGTTCAAGCCCTGCATAGGGCTCTTTGCTGACAACTCAAGAGCTTGAAGCCTGCTATGGATTCTGTGCCCCCTTCTCTCTCTGCTCCTCCCCTACTCATGCTCTCTCTCTGTCTCTGTCTCTGTCTCTCTCTCTCAAAAATAAATACTAAAAAAAAGTTATTTCCTCTAAACTTGGCCTTCAATTATATTATTTAATTTACTTTTCCTATAAGTTTTGCTCCAAGTCTCTATCATGCCCTACAAGATTTTTTGTTATAAAAAGATAAAAATATATTATAACTTCAGAGTTCATGGTTTGGGTAACATAACTATTCCCTTTAAAGCCTTTTATGACATAATGACAAAAATGACTGTCTTATTTTCCTGAAGCCAAAGTATTCAAGTACATGATAGAGTAATAGTGAGATACTACCTACCTTATGTTAGGACTTCTTTGGGGATGTGGAATGAAACTGGTCATTGTAAACTCAGGGACTAAAAGATGGCTTCAGGAATTATCAGGAATTAGATAGCTGAGAGAAGCATACACATGAACATACAACACAAGCAAACTGACAAAATCAAGCCTTTATTGGGTAAGGGTGGGTGGAAAGTAGTTTATGATGCGAAATATTTCCAACAATTTTCAGTAAGGATCTGCACTGAATTGGTGCAAATTCTCATTGTGTCAGGCTGGGACTTCATTTCTTTATTTATGTATTTTAGGTTGGAACTTTAAAATGTAACCTGAATCACTTTCATAATCCTGATTCCCATGTTGGGGAGCCAACTTGATAGAAATACTTTGTACTGCCATGGAAGCTCTAAAACAGACACAGAATCATTCCTCTCAGAGCTGGCTTTGGAGTCTGTGGAGTGTGGAAGTTTGGGCTGCCTTCAATACCAAGTCATCATGGATGATTTTACTGTAGAAGAGGAATTAACGAGTGAAACAGAGTTGTTGATTACAGAGGATTTTTTTCCAAACCATAATCTGTGGGGTCACTAGGTCTGTGAAATTTAACAATTCTATGAAAAAATAATTCCATGTTCAAAATGTTTAGAAACACTCTATATTATACTCCTTTTGAGAGGTTCTTTTTTTAAAGTTTATTTGTTTATTTTGTGAGAGAGAGCACAAGAGTGCAAGCAAGCAGGGGAGAGGCAGAGAGAGGGACAGAGGGAATCCCAAGTAGGCTCTGCACTATCAGCACAGAACCCTATGAGGGGGCCAATCTGACCTCATAAACAATGAGACCATGACTTGAGTCAAAATCAAGAGTCAGACACTTAACTGACTGAGCCACCCAGGTGCCTCTTGAGAGGTTCTTAATTCACATTAACATACCACACTCTCTAGCAGGAATAATTTTGTATATGGCTTACCTTAGTTTTTCCTCTGAACTATTAGCTAGCAACACATACTCCCACTTGCTTAAATGTGCTACATATGGTTTTAGGAAAAAGCATTAAGTGGATAGCTAATTCCTAGGAAGTAGAAGTGTCTCCTGGAGTCATGCTATAGTTTCCTATTCAGTATCCAATGCAAGTTGCAGAATATAATAGTTGTGATTTTATATAAAATGTGATTCTGTGTGCATTCAATCATGTAATAACTTAGCTCTTTGTAAGCCACCTAAAGAAAGGAGGATTCTTCCATTACTGCAGGATATCCCTAAAGAAGTTCTAATCAATAGCAATTCCTTAATATTACAGAAATGTGCAAAGTATTTAGAAATAGAATTTACACTTTTGATAAACATGATATTACTTCTTGGAGCATCTTATTCTTGTTGAGAAATTATTAAATTGTTTCATTAACAATTATTAAGTTGTTTCATTAACAAAAATACTTTTTACTTAAAGATTTAAAAAATCTCTCAGCATAATTATCATTTTATTTTTTAGGCCTTAAAACATGAAAGCCTCCAAAGCAACTATCTCTTTAATCAAGGTCAAGTATTAGCACTGTTTCTTAGGACACCTGCTTCTGCCTTTGCTGGTGGCTATAATCTCCATTTCTCATTCCCTATCCTCTCTCCTACTCAGTATGCATCCAGGGTGGGCTTACAGCAATATTCGTACAACACAGCTACCAAATAATTGTTGGCTGGCGTTGTAATTGACTTTTCTAACTTTATCTCTAGAAATACTCCCTGCTCACATACTGGTTAGGAATCTCTTCATTGTTAAGATATTCACTTATTAGCTCTATTATATCATTATTTGATTAAATATTGTGTTGGAATAATTCCACAATGTTTCTTGAGCACACAAAAGTATACTTTCTATTGCCAGTTTTATAGAATTCCCCTTACTTTTACCAGTGCACTTTGCATACACCTGAGCTCTGTGTCAGAGTTTTAGGGTCTTGGAGACAGACTTAAGAGATTCTTGCCATAGCCGTGGCAGCCATGTTGGTCCTATAATAATTCTCCTAAAAAAGGCCTGAAACCAGAGAAAGGGAATTCTGCAGATAAAATTCAGGATTTTAATTTCAAATTTTATCTCTACAGCCATTCAACATTAAAAAGAAAGAAAATGTCAATTTCCATCATTCCTGTCTCGTAGGAGTAGGGGATATATTACTGACAGTATCTGGAGATGTATGCAGGTTTTTACCTAAAAAGGTAAAAGAAGGTATAGTTTCTTTCCTTCTTCTATGTAGTTTCATTCATAATTTCTCTTTACCCTAAATGTAAATGAATATCAGGTTAAAGTCTGTATGACCTTTCCAATGAACAAACTTCTCCTTTCATGACAGATATCTCATTTATACTATGCTTGAAGTTATAAACCATCCATTTTAACTTTACTACTGACTTTCTGTTAATAAATTTAAAAGAATGAAAGCTTTGTTTTACTTTTATTTGGTATATTCATAGATTGAATTCTGTCAAACTGCAGTTACCATCAGGACAGAGCAAGCTATAGTAAATAAGAAAAGCTGATAATGGTGAAAACAGTTGTGTGCAGTAATGATTCAATTGACTGATTGAATCTGTAAGTGATTTGAACAAAGATGAGTCATTGATCTTGTTGGGTATTGATGTATTGGAGAACACATATAGGATAGGTGACATGCTGATAAATACATGTTTCATGTCCCACAATGAATATATGTCTTCTTTCTGAATAAAAAGGATATCTGGTTTTTAAATGCATATTTGGGGTAATAGGTGAATAAACAGGCTACATGTAATAGCAAAATCATCATTATCAGTGTCTGTTAATATGGTACATAATAACTTAATTGCCTAGACTCTTCAAAAAAATTTTTTAATGTTATTTATTTTTGAGACAGAGAGAGAGACAGAGCGTGAGTGGATGAGGAGGAGAGAGGAAGACCCAGAATCTGAGGCAAGGCCCTGGCTCTGAGCTGTTAGCACAGAGCCTGATGTGAGGCTGGAACTCACAAACCGTGACATCATGACCTGAGCCAAAGTTGGACGCTTAACCAACTGAGCCACCCAGATGCCTCTACTTAGACTCATTAAGTATCTTTCGATTAGAATATTGATATATTTGGATTTAAGGATAGGAGTGTCAAATTAAAAAATCAAGAATATCCCCTAGATGACTTAGAAAACAAGTAAAAAGTTTATTACTGATAATAGCATTGAAAATATACTGATAATTCATCTTTCATTTAGCCATTGTAACTACAAAAATTCAGTATTTAACAAATATGAGTTTATTTAACAGGTAAAATGAGAAAACTGTAGTTGCAACCACCTGTAGTGACCATATTCACTCTAAGTAAATACCAAAAACTTTGTCTCCATAAAGAACTAAACTTCAGCAAGCCTTTATTGAGCCACTTCTATCTTCCAAGCAGTCTCCTAAGCCCAAGCCCTTGCTAATATATTTTGCACATTTAAAATTTTTTTTCTTTTTTTTCAACGTTTTTATTTATTTTTGGGACAGAGAGAGACAGAGCATGAACGGGGGAGAGGCAGAGAGAGAGGGAGACACAGAATCGGAAACAGGCTCCAGGCTCCGAGCCATCAGCCCAGAGCCTGACGCGGGGTTCGAACTCCCGGACCGCGAGATCGTGACCTGGCTGAAGTCGGACGCTTAACCGACTGCGCCACCCAGGCGCCCCATATTTTGCACATTTAAAAGTTATATATATATATAAATATAAATAAGTATATTTATATAAATAAAATTATATAAATATGTTAGAGATTTATAGTCTGCATGTGAAAATGTTTCTGTGTTTTATTTTCATGTTATTTTACCACATCTGAATAAATCTGCATTATTTAAAATTTTCATGATCAATTTTATAAATTTTTGGAAATTTTTCATATGATACATATTTGAACATTTTGCAAAAACACATTCAGATACATATATATTTAAATGCATATCATAAAAATCATTTCCAAAGTGTAAATATCAACTCATGCAAAAATGTATATACAGTTGTAGCATTAAAGTATTTATTGTTTAAGCTCACATGTAATAGAATCTTCTCATTATACTGCTAGGAAGGTAAAGATATGTTTATTTTTAGGTTTTATTATAAATATGAAAACATATGTCATTATCTGCATAGAACCATGATTTGGTTATGGAAATCATAACCAAAATATACCACAATTTATGGTATATATAATATTTTAAGGTGGGATTTTCCTGTATTTGGTAGAGAAATCATTTTCTAGCAAATCTCTCCCTCTGACAAAGACTACGGGTTTCAAAAATAAAAAGCTCCTTTGAGATTTTGTTGTCACCTCCTCAAGTTCAATCCTATTTAAAGCCTAATTATAATTCACATTCATAACAAAACAGGCTTGACATCATCTGATAGTCTACCAACTCTGCTTTCCTGTAGTTGAAGGCAAACTAGTGAGACACTCATGAAAGAGAACAACAAAATAAAAACGTATTAATGGTAACATTTTCCAGCACAGTTCTCATTTCCCAATGAAAGAAGGCGATAGTCAAAATATTTTCTATGTAAATGGTATCCTTTAGAGTGACTGCCCTTTTCCACATTTCACATATTTTTTATAAGGGAATTTTACTGTAATTTTAAGAAAGATCCTCAAATAAATGTAATATATTACTTTATTTACTTATTCAAGAAATGTTTGAATAGCTAATGTATTTCAGCTGTTTCTAGGTACTAGAGATTTAGCTTTGAACAACACAAAGGACTTTGTTTAGGAGCATATCTTCCCGTCAATGAGACGGGCAATAAACAAATAAATTAATATCATGGTACAATAAGATGAGTGTACTGGGAAGCCACCAGGGAGGTCTGAGCAGAGATATAATGTTCATCACACTTTGAATTGTTGGCCAGTGCATGAAGAGTTGACCAGGTAAAGCGAAGACAAGGATGGAAGAGGAAGCGTTTAGAAGAGAAACAAGTACCCCAAATGAGAAAGGAGTATCTTCTAGTGGGTGGTGAAATAGGAGGAAAGTGGTCAGATTTGGGATATAGTGTGACGATAAAGGTTCTGGGACTGTAAATGTCAAATGATGAATTGAATGCAAGTTGTGAAAGAATTGGATGTGGGGTAGGATTCTTGGATCTGTTCAGATTTGGGCTAGTAGATGAACACTGGAAATTAGCAGCTACATTTACTCTCCAGGAGTGAAATTTCTCCTCAAAATCCGCAGAGTGTCATTTATCCAGTATCTTTCAGCCCCCAGAGTGAGTCGGCTTCATCTATGTAACGTGAGTGTCCCTGATCAACTAAAATTTTTGGCCCAAAGAGTGTTTTTTGTTGCTGTGTTTTCATAAGAGCTCAAGAAGTGTGTAATGAAAGGAAGCTTTTTCAAATGTTTTAGAGACAAAAAATGATGGGACAAATTATCAGGTGAAAATACCCCTCTCACAATTTTTAATTTAAGAAGTAGTTTACATATGTGTTAAATGCAGAGGAAATGTAATATTGACACAAATATATAGCCCTATTTTAAAAATCTGAAATGTGAAGAATAAAGAGCATATCATTACCAATCTTTCTACTTTTATGTAAATATTGATGTATGGGTATTAGATGTTATAAAGAATTTATACTTTCAGCTCATTCACTGAACTGTTGAAATAAAACTCCTAATTATTATTTTACTAACTATGGATCATTTAGCATTATAAAACAACTTACAAAGCATTACAATTTGTTGAAACAAAGTCTTCCTGCTTCTGTAGATGAAATACGGTAGCTCTTTAAAATAAGTTCTTAAGGAATGTCTTTCCCAGAAGATATTTAATCAGCTACAGGGAAGTTTCATTTTATTAACTGACTCTTTCGTTTGACATTGCAAATATCTCTCACCTCGGGTCACATATGAAATAAAGTCTCTTAAAAAAATCTTATTCTCACATTCTGCATTATTTTACATTAATCTCTAGAATTACCTTTAGAGATTTTGAGTCATCTTTATTCTTCTTAATTGCTGCATCTATTAAGCAAGGCAGATATTTTTCTACATATCCTTGTTAATTACTAACATATCCCACATTTACATAATACATTTTTGGGGGCATTTTCTGTGATAACATTTCATGGCTAATAGGAAGCAATTTGCTTTCCTTTATTAAGTGCATTAAAACTTCATGCCCTAGACATCATTGACGGTAAACATTTGATTCTGCTCAAATTTAATGCACAGAGGCATTTGGCTGTGCCATATTAGGTTTATTTATGTGCTGTGTTCTGCATTGTTAGCTGCTAATGAGACTTCAACTCTTATTGCTCTAAGGCCTGAACACTAACCTCATTTTAATGAGTTCATTATTTGCTGTCTTCTGAAAGGAAGACAACAAATTTTCCTTTTAATTAAAGGTCAAAACACCTCTGGTGAAGGAAAAGGAAGAGGTTATCAAGCCCTGGGATAAGATGAGAGATAGCTCTTTCAGATTTCTAAGCTAAACAGAGTTAGTGTAGGCTGGGGTAGGCGGTGGCTTCCCAAAAATACAGACAGTCAATCAATCTCAGGAGACCAAGGTGCATCTAAATTTAAGACAAATGAGAACACTACAGTATGATAGCTAATGTGCCTAAGACTTTGTAAAAAATGAAAGTCAGCCAAAGTAATTAAAGAGGCTTTACTCCTAACCAAAAGGGCCACGTGGATCAATACGGCTGCAGGAGCAAGATTCATCTTTTGCATGACCAATGAGTTATGGAGTTCAGAGAACACATGTCATATTAATTGAGCCACGAAAAACTGATCTCAACTATTTTATTACAGAAAGTGAAGCAAAGACAACTCAGTATCTTAGGGAATAAGTGCACCTAGCATGAAATAAAAGAAAATGTATATTCAGAGGAAACTAGCTGCTAAACTGAAATTCCTGGGGATGTCAGTTGTTACTTGCATTTGCAGGCAACTGCATATCTCTAACCACAGGAGAGAGGTGAACCTAAATGATATATAGTTTTGTCACAGCAGATATTATGAAAAACTTTCTAATTATGTAAATTTTAATATAAATGAAACCAAGACATTGAGCATAACAATTAAATGGAACATTTGCATTTAACAAATAGTGTGCTTACATTAAAATCCAAAATATTTTCATTTTGCTCTGATGACATACACATTCCACAGATGGATTGTTTAGTCTTCTACACTGCTCTTTAAAATGTAAAAATTTAATAATATATAAATATACTTTTATTTAAACATATACTTTCAATAAATTTATGTTTAAGTTCTACTATGTACCTTTCTGTATTTCCAGCATTGCTCCTGACTTACAGCATATGATAAATAAATATTTTTGTTCACTAACCTTTTTTAAATTTAGAATATTTTTAGATTTGCAGAAAATTGCAGATAGTGCAGAGAGTTTCCACATACCAATACTATTGTATCTTACATTACCGCGGTACATTTGTCACAATCAATGAACCAATATTGATACATTGTTATTAACCAAAGTCCATACTTTATTTGCATTTTCTCAGTTTTCCCTAATTTTCTTTCTTTTCTAATTTTTCTTTCTTTCTTTCTTTCTTTCTTTCTTTCTTTCTTTCTGAGAGTGAGAGAAAGAGCTTGTGCATGCACACAGGCACAAGCATGCACACATGCGCAAGTGTGAGCTGGGGAGAGGTTGAGGGAGAGGGAGAAAGAGAATCTTAAGTAGCCTCCATGCCCAGCACAGAGCCCAACGGGGCTCCATCTCACAACAGGGAGATTTGACTTGAGCTGAAATCAAGAGTCCAAGGCTTAACTGACTGAGCCACCCAGGCGTCCTCCTAACTTCTTTTTTTCTATTTCAGTATCCCATCAGGTTCCCACATTGCATTTAATTGTCTCCTTAGGGTCCTCTTGGCTTAAGATTCACATTCTTTTTTTTAGAGCAGTTTCAGGTTTACAGAAGCACTTAGCAAGTACAGAGTTCCCATCTATCCCCTCTTCCACATATCCCTGCACAGATCCCCCATTTATTACAACTGATGAGTGAATATTGACACATTATTGCTAACTAAAATCCATAGTTTACATGAACATTTGCTCCTTGTGTGCTAAATTCAATGGGTTTTGACAAATATAGAACGTCATGTTACCACCATTATGGTTTCATGTAGAAAAGTTTCATATCAGATAAAGGGTTAGTATCCAAAATCTATAAAGAACTTACCAAACTCAACATCTGAAAAACAAATAATCCAGTGAAGAAATGGGCAGAAGACATGAATAGATACTTTTCCAAAGAAGACATCCAGATGGACAACAAACACATGAGAAGATGCTCAATATCACTCATCATCAGGGAAATACGAGTCAAAAACACACTGAGATACCACCTCACACCAGTCACAGTGGCTAAAATGAACAACTCAGGAAACAACAGATGCTGGTGAGGATGTGGTAAAATGGGAACCCTCTTGCACTGTTGGTGGGAATGCAAACTGGTGCAGCCACTGGAAAACAGTGTGGAGGTTCCTCAAAAAATTAAATATAGAATTACCCTACAACCTAGCAATAGCACTACTAGGAATTTATCCAAAGGATACAGAGTGCTAATTCATAGGGGCACTTGTACCCCAATGTTTATAGCAATGCCTTCAACAATAGCCAAATTATGGAATGGGCCTAAATGTCCATCAACTGATGAATGGATAAAGAAGGTGTGGTTTATATATACAATGGAATACTATTTGGCAATGAGAAAGAATGAATTCTGCCATTTGCAGCAACGTGGATGGAACTGGAGGGTATTATGCTAAGTGAAATAATTCAGGCAGAGAAAGACAGATATCATATGTTTTCACTCATATGTAGAACTTGAGAAACTTAACAGAAGACCATGGGAGAAGGGAAGGGGAAAAAGTAGTTACAAACAGAGAGGGAGGGAGCCAAACCATAAGAGACTCTTAAATACAGAGAACAAACTGAGGGCTGACAGGGGTGGGGGGTTTGGGCAGGGGAGATTGGAAAATGGGTGATGGGCATTGAGGAGGGCACTTGTTGAGATGAGCGCTGGGTGTTATACATAAGCGATGAATCATGGGAATTTACCCCTAAAACAAGAGTGCACTATATATACTCCATGTTAGCCAATTAGACAAGAAATTATATTTATAAATAAATAAATAAATAAATAAATAAATAAATAAATAAATAAAGTAATAATAAAAAAAGAATAGTTTCTTTCACTGCCCTAAAAATTCCCTGCACTCCACTTATTCATTCTTTCCCCCTCCTTCTGGCAACCACTACTATTCTTTTTACTGTCACTGTAGTTTTGCCCTTTCTAGGATATCATTTAGTTGGAATTATGCAGTATTTAGCAATTGGTTTGACTTCTCTCTCTCAACAATATACATTAAAGATTCCTCTATAGGTATTTTTATGGCTTAATAGCTCATTGTTTTTATTGCTAAATAATATTTATTAAAAAGGAGACAGCAGGGCCCAAATGAAATCTTGTGTTAAACCCTATATTAGCAAACCAAGACTTAACACCTAACCAAACTGCAGCTTCAGCCTCTCCCAGGAACGTAATCTTTAACCAGTCAACCTGGAATTACCTGGTCAGCACTCATGAGGCAATTCTCCTCATTATGCATCCTTTGCTAATAATTTCCTTATACTATCCCCTTTTCATCCTTAAAAACCTTTCCTTTCTCACAGCTTGATGGAGCTCTTTCTATTGCTACATGGGATGCTGCCCACTTCATAAATTGTTGAGCAAAGCAAATTTCATCTTTAAATGTACTCTGTTGTATTTTTGTTGTTTAACATATTCCATCATCTGGATGTACCATGGTTTATTCATTGACCTTAAAAAGCATCTTGGTTACTTCCAAATTTTGGCAATTTTGAATAAAGCCGCTATAAAATTCATGTTCAGGTTTTTATGTAGACATTAGTTTTCAACTCATTTGTGAAAATACCGAGATGTACACTGATTGGATGGTATGGTACATATGTTTAGTACTGTAAAGAGTCACTAAACTGTCATCCAGAGAGACTGTATCATTTTGCATTCCCACCAGCAATGAATTAGAGTTCCCGTTGTTCCACATATTTCCCAGCATTTGGTGTTGTCATTATTTTGGCTTTTGTCATTTTATTTTATTTTATTTTATTTTATTTTTTTATTTTTTATTTTTTATTTTTTTAATTTTTTTTTCAACATTTACTTATTTTTGGGACAGAGAGAGACAGAGCATGAGCGGGGGAGGGGCAGAGAGAGAGGGAGACACAGAATCGGAAGCAGGCTCCAGGCTCTGAGCCATCAGCCCAGAGCCCGACGCGGGGCTCGAACTCACGGACCGCGAGATCGTGACCTGGCTGAAGTCGGACGCTTAACCGACTGCGCCACCCAGGCGCCCCATATTTTATTTTATTTTTTTAACGTTTATTTATTTTTGAGACAGAGAGAGACAGAGCATGAATGGGGGAGGGTCAGAAAGAGGGAGACACAGAATCTGAAACAGGCTCCAGACTCTGAGCTGTCAGCACAGAGCCCGATGCGGGGCTCAAACTCACGGACCGCGAGATCATGACCTGAGCCGAAGTCGGCCGCTTACCCGACTGAGACACCCAGCCTCCCCTTACAAATTTTTTTCTTTTTTAACGTTGGCTTTTGTCATTTTAATAAATGTGTAGTGGTATCTCATTGTTTTAACTTGCAATTCCCTAATGACATACAATGTTGAGCATCTTTTCACATTATATTGCCATCTGTTTATCTTTTTAGTGAGGTATTTGTTCAGATCTTTTGCTGACTTTTTAATCTAGGTGTCTGTTTCTTATTACTGAGTTTTTAGAATTTTTTATATATTTGGATGCAAATCCTTTATCAGATATATGTTTTACAAATATTTTCTCTCAGTCAGCCTTGTTTTTCATTCTCTTAATAGTGCTTTATGTAGAGCAGAAATTTTAAATTTTAATTAAATCATACTTCCTAAATTTTTCTTTCATGGCTCATGCTTGGAATAAAATTTATTTGGTAAATGGATTCAAAAAGTCAGATCAGTTTTTATTGAGCATCTTTTATGTACAATGCAATATGAACCAGAGTAAAATGAGGTGTGAAGGAGACAATATAGGAAACATTCCTTTTCTTTAAGGAGCTTAAAATCCTGTATTATTTTTGATCATAAAAAAAATACTTTACATATTTCTTTAGACACTATTTTATGTTTTTTCTAAATGTATTTAAATAAAATAAAATAAGATCAATTGTACACTAGGAAGTTATCCAATAAATATCAATATAGATTAGCATCATAACCAAAAATACCCAGTTAAGACAGACATCAAAATTGGCTGTAAGATTTCCCTTTGAAAATCTCTTCACTTTGGCTTTTGCCTAATATGCAGAGGGGAAAATTAAGATTTAAAAAAGAAGATCATATGGGGTGCCTGGGTGGCTGATTAGATTAAGCCTCCGACTTTGGCTCAGATCATGATCTCACAGTTTGTGGGTTGGAGCCCCATGTCGGGCTCTATGCTGACAGCTCAGAGCCTGGAGCCTGCTTTGGATTCTGTGTCTCCCTCTATCTCTGCCCCTCCCCTGCTCACACTCCATCTCTCTCTCTCTTTCTCTCTCTCTCTGTCAAAAATAAACATTAAAAAAAAATTAAAAATAGAGAATAAAAAATGAAAACTTATTTCAAAAGATGTTTTTTAAGTTGAGAAAACAGATTATAATATATAATTATGCCATTAATAACATTTAAGAATTTCATAATTTTCTAAAGGCTGTCCTATAGTATTTTACTTCCAAATAATTCTAGGTATTGCTATCTTTATTTCATAGATGAAATAAAGTGAAAAGGAAAGTGATGTGGCTAGATCAGGCTCTAAAATTAAATCTTATGATTACAAATCTGTTTTTCCTCTTAGTTCATCCAAAAATTCTTCAGCTATTGTGGTATAGGTGGCATCAACTATTTACTGATAGTTAGCTGAACTGTGAATATTTTAGCTGAGGTATGTATATTTCACTTAAGAGAAAATGCCCACTTCAGTTCCAGAATTTAATGTTTCAAAGGAAGGAGTTAAAACTCAAACAAATGAAATAGTATTTAAATAATGTTATATATTTACAATTTAGCTTTATACTGTGCTTTATAGACAGCAAGTGTTTGGAATTTCAAATAAAGAAATGAGACTCACATTGCAAAATATCCATACTTTGTTTTGTAATTTTAGCTAAGTTACTTTTGTAACCTTTTTTGTCATTACACTTGTATATATGCTAGGACTCTAGAGGTATTTTGAATATAGGAATATGAGTGTGCACTACTAAACTGGACCCAATTTTAAAAGTTTAGGACAGGGGCGCCTGGGTGGCGCAGTCGGTTAAGCGTCCGACTTCAGCCAGGTCACGATCTCTCGGTCCGTGAGTTCGAGCCCCACGTCAGGCTCTGGGCTGATGGCTCGGAGCCTGGAGCCTGTTTCTGATTCTGTGTCTCCCTCTCTCTCTGCCCCTCCCCCGTTCATGCTCTGTCTCTCTCTGTCCCAAAAATAAATAAAAAACGTTGAAAAAATTTTTTTTAAAAATAAAAAAAAAAAATAAAAGTTTAGGACACATTTACTTTGATAAGAATCTGAAATAGGAATGCATTTCTTCATGACATTTTTTATTACCTCATAGGAATAAGGTAGGAAATAAACTTATCTGGGTGTTCCTTTGCCTGCCAACCTTAACATTATTGTTTCTGTTTTAAATAAGACTAGTTTTAGATGTGGCTGTGGATAAGTGGAGGAATAAGACATAGAAAGTAGCTGTTTCATAATTAATTCCAACTTGGTATGATATGTTCCAATGGACAACATATTCTGTTGCTATTTATACTGTTTTGGTTGAAAAAAAAACTATGTATTCTTCCTATCTCTTTTTGACAGAAAAATTATGTTAATTAAAAAAATTATATTTGTTTCTGCTTTCAAAACCAAGTGGTGAAGGCAAATGTGTGTATATATTTATATTAATCTTGAAACCTGTGCACTCATAAACTCTATCTTTTGCTAAGTAGCTCTGTAGTTATTTCAAGTTACATTTTGTCTTTAATATGAACCCCTTAAAGATATTGCCCCCCTAATTTTCATTGCACCACCTCAATTCAGGATGTTAAAGATTAGTAACTCTGTTTTTATTGATGTTTCATAAGTGGTCAATTATATTCCATATCTTCATTTGCCACTGTCTGTTGGCAAATCTTAAGGAAATTGTTAAAATTATGATCCTACATCTATCCCATTTTTGAAAGCCATATTTGACCCTGCTATTTGGTCCAGTAATTGATGCCAATTTGTTAAGATACTTTGGTATAATCTCAAAAATTCTTGATATAGTGTTCTGCCTGTTAAAAATCAAATTCTTATCCCTGGTCAATAAAACCTGTATTGGTGCAGTACTTAGTATATACTTGAAACTGCTCCAGGGAATTAGTAGGAACCAAAATAAATAAAAATAATTGTTCCTATAATTATTAGGTAATTATAATTTTTAACAAGTAATTTTCTTTTGAACAAACAAAATAAAACTGTATAAAAAGCAGTGTAGAATGATATGGTAGGAGCATGTCAGTGCAAATGCTTAGTGAATCCAAATTAAGGCAAAGAGTGGCAGGGTAATGTTGATCAGAGAAGGTTTCAGTAAGTAAATGATTAAACAGATTTGGAAGAAACGATGGTATTTGACGTAGTTAAAAAAAACAATTCTGGGAAATGTGAGAGAGAAAGTATGCAAAAAGGTGAACTATTTACTAGAGCATTTTTTATAAATTGTATTTATCTTCTCCTTTTTTCTAACTTTGGAGAGAACCGGGTTATGTTAATGATATCCCACAACCTAAATATCTGGCTGTAAAAATATACTTCATTTTCGCATTTCTCATAACACAACAAACTGTCAAATTTCCTGCACCTGTTTGGGGATGTCTCTAAGTAACTTCCCCATATATAACAATTTTCTATTAGCTGATGTTTTCTCAAATATATTGATCAATGACAAGTAAAGAATATCAGGGCCTCTAAGGGACTGAAACATGTTAAAACCCATTCTAAATAACCGGGAAAATATTGCTTTATTTTAGAGTACTTTTCCTCATCAAATATTAATTTTGACTATTTATGAGCAGGCAGTTATGCTAGAAGTTGCTAAAGATTTTTAAAGAATGTGTAAACCATGGTCTGTATCCTCAGGGGTAATCAATATGATGGAAAATATGTATCTTAATAATTATAATAATAAGCAGAAAAATGTAAATATTTATCAAAAAGTGCAATGAAAGTTCAAAAGGGTCTTGGCATTATTGTCTTGTACAGGAAAACAGGCAGAATGAGCAGACCAAAGGTTGCAATATAAAGTAGGGAAGGCAGAGGGATGCCTGGGTGGTGAGTCGGTTAATCATCTGACTCTTGATCTCAGCTCAGTTCACTCTCTCATCGTTCCTGAGATTGAGCCCCATGTTGGGCTCTACGCTGACAGCACGGAGTCTGTTTGGGATTCTCTCTCTGGCCCTCCCTCATATGTGCACACACTCTTTTTTTTCTCCCTCTCCAAATAAATAAATAAACTTAAAAATCGGTGGGGCAGATGATCCTATGAATCAAGTGGGAGAATTTACTTCACGATGATTTTTTTGCAGAGGGTTGGAAATACATCTTCTTCAAAAACTTTAATCTTTAAAATTAAAATAATCTGGCAATTGTGAACAGATAAATCATGGTTGTTATGTAGGGTTTGGGCAAAACAGGGAGATCAATACAAAAGAAGTTATTAAAATAGTATCTACCTGGACTTTAAGAGCTTAGATGGTGGTAGCAAAGAATGGAAAGGACTCTCAGACAAGTGGTAGCATCTTTTAAAGGAAGAAAACATAGGATTTGTTGATTTAGTTATATGGCAAGAAATAGGAAATAGAAAAGCTCACTGACAGAAAGATAATGAAGTTAAAGGAAAGAACTAGTGCGAATGGCACATCAATGAAGAGTTAATATTAAATATTTTAACTGAGTTAAAATCACCCGAAAATGAATGAAGCATATGACGTTCTTGCATAAATGCATACATATATTTCAAATATAATCTTTTATAAAAGAACAGAAAAAAAATCGTTATAACTAATGAAGCTTGAAACAGTGAGATTCATTCAGACACTTAAGGGTATAGTTTAAAAGTTATAAGTATGGATGTTTAATTCCTATTAATTAGTATGTCAATTACAGAAGTAAGTTAATGTTAATTTTAAAATAAAAATCCGTTTCCATTTGTGATGCTAATTGTTTTGATAATCTAGACCTGTGTCCTCACAATGACCAGCGAATATTCTGAGAATGCATTCTTAATATATGGATATTTATTTTTATACATTATATACTTGCATTCCTATAATTTATGTGCTTTATGAAATATGCAAAATGGAAATAAGCAAATGAAATGAACACTATTTTAAGTATTTTATTCCATTTATGAAAAGCATAACACCTCTGTTGGTGCTAACAAAAATTATAATGTCTTAATGTTAAGGAATGTGACTAAATAGGTCAGATCTGATTAAAGATCTTTGTTTGAAATCTCTAGTGTGACCTGACTGACAATGGGTGCACTAAAGAAGGGAGAGAAATGTTCCTGTGCCATTTTCCTGCTGCTCATTTCTGTTTGAGTTATTAGCATTATGTATAATCGGCAGTCTCTACCAAATATCATCTCTACCAAATATCTTAGGTTAATATCTTTCTTACTTTTAGATGAATATTAATCAGAGTCCTAATACTTTTTTCTCCCTGCATCTTAATGCATTTCCTTGCATTTAATTCACCTTGGAGCTATGCTTACCCAAACTTCTGATAGGAGACATTGTCACATTATAGTTAAGAGCTCAGGCTCTGAAGTCAATATGCATGGGTTCAAAAATGAGCTCTACCACTTAGCCTATGATGCCTTCTGTTTCTTAACTTCCTCATCTGTAAAATTGGGGTGTTAAATACTTCTTAGACTTGGAAGGAATAATTGAAGTAACATACAATGCTCCCATATGTGAAAAAATGCTCCCACATGTGAACAAATGCTCCCACATGTGAACAACGTGTGGTATATAATAAGCTTTTAATAACTGTAAATTGTTGTTGCTGTTGTTATATGGCAACAAAGAATCAACTGAGCTAATGCAGGTTCTAGAATGTATAATTATATTAGTTCCACAAAAGCAAATGTACATATATGCCTGAGTTATTTGCCTTTACCTCAAACTTCCTTGCTTTTTGTCAGTCTTTAATATGATATCTTCAAAGGTGTGGGGGCCCTTGTGTTGGCTCCTTTTGTGATACATTAACAGATTCTTTCCTCTGTTCTAAAACATTAATTTGTAATATGTGCTAGAATACATTAAATATATATAAAATATTAAAAATAAATAAATAAATAAATAAAAATATATACAATATTTAAAAATAGAATACATTAAAAATAATCTGATGAAGTTATTATTTAGAAACAAAACAACTGTGACCTAATCTCTTCCTTGGAAAGAAACTCTTGGTAAGAGAGTCAATATAATTCGCCTTTCAAATGTAATGTGAATTGTGTTGCCTCATTTCATGTAATTATTTTTTTTTTGAATTGTTTTTACTTGGCTAGCAATGATTTTCTTGTTTTTCACATGGAAAAATATGATCCTTGGTTTATTGAAGCAATACTGATAGTTAATTCAGGCGCTTTCTTTGAGACATCCATCAAAACTCCCCTACTCCAGAAGCCAATCCTAAGCACACTATTTAATAATGGAGCCTCCTCCAACTTTCACTAAGGACCCCTTAATTTGCTCTACACTTTCTTTATTTTCCATAGGATTTAACACCTTCAAAATACCATATAATTTATTTATTTATTATATATGTTAAACTGTCTTCGCCCTCCTGCCCAAATGCACGGCTCAAATGAGGATAGGGAATCTTTCTTTCTTTGTACTCTAATGTATCCCATGAGGCTAAACCAGTACCTGGAACATAGAGTGTTCAATAAATATGCACAGAATGAATGATGGTAGTGTTTGGAACTGATGGAAATCAATTACAGGGAGCTAGGTGCTCAAATTTCATAGCCCCAAGGTGAAGACATTTCTAGTGCAGCTGCAATTACCATTACTTGACAGAGATGAATAGGGAATCATGTTCAAATATACTCCATGTTTCCCTTAGTTACTGAGCCATTTTATGTAGCTGGATATTTGAGCCAGTTAGGTTAGATAATCAGATGATACAACAAGAATAAAATTGAAACTTGAAGAACATTTTAATTTTGTAAAAAATAAACTCCCAGAGTTAAAAAAAAAAAAAAGTTAATGGCTTTCATTTTTCCTGTTAATTAATCAGCAAACTAGAACTAACTAGGTATTCATGATTAACTAAACAGAAATTGCCAAGCTAAATGGAGAAAAACATAAAAATCTCCAAAGATTTCTTGAGCAGCAGCAGCAAATCTCTGAAGAAATTATTTGTTTTTCTTGGAATAGGTCACTTCACGAAGTCTCTGAAATTCTGTCTGATTTGTAACTATTACAGATCATTGAAGTGGTACCAGAAGTATAAATTTAGAGACTAAAATGTGTGCTGAACTGTTTGCTGTAATTCACACAGTTCCTCTTCTAGAATCTCAAAGAAGCATTTAAGTTATTGGTTCTATTTTTTTTCCTAATTTCTTCTAAACTAGGCAGGGAGTTAAGCAGTTATAAATTGTCTGTTTAATGATATAATCAGATGAAGTCAAAGCTATCTTATTAGTGTTAAAGGAACTGTGAACATGGAATCAGTAGATCAAATATTTACAATGATACGTTGACATACATTTTAATTTAAATTAGGAAGAGACTAGATTCACAATAATCTGTACTGATTCACTTCCAATAAACTGATACCTTTGCTATTTTCATTCAGCAGTAATGAAAGGTGAGAATATTTTGACAACTCTTTTATATAATGCTGAAATTCTGACATTGCAATACAATGTTAATTTTAATAAGCATCTGCATTAGACACTAGTATAGTCATTTTGTGTATCCCAATGTATTTCTTCTAGGTCGACAAATACTATCAGAGACTAAATGATGTTAAGTGATGAGTGAGTTTTCTGTGTGAGTTTTATTTGAATTCTCCAAACGTGTCTTCCCAATCATTCATTTTAATTGGAACACCTTTGTTTTTATTTCTTGTATTGTGTTTGATTTTTACAAATATCTTTTAACATTTCTCTACAATAATAATAATTTTTAAATGTATATTTTGAGAGAGAGAGTATGAGAGAGAGAGAGAGAGAGAGAGAGAGGGAGAGAATGAGCAGGGGAGGGGCAGAAGGAGAGAGGGAGAGAGGATCCCAAGCAGGTTTTGCCCTGTCATCATGGAGCTCAACTCAAGGCTCAAACTCAAGAACCCATGAGATCATGACCTGAGTTGAAATCAAGAGTTGGACACTGAACTGACTGAGCTACCCAGGTGTCCCTATAATAATAATATTTTATAATCTCTTTTGTTAGTCTGCAAAAAACTTCTACGGGTCTCTTGGTGCATTAAAATGATAATGCAATAAAGATTTAAAGTAGAAATTTGGGTTGTTTACTGACAGACAGAATGAGTTTTATCAACCTTGGTTTTCCTGTCCTTAAAATGGGAATTAAAAAGCCTGCCTTGAAGAATTAAAGTGAGACATAAGTGAGATAAATCATAAAAATCTGCCTTGTACCTATAATTTTTTTATGTAGGAAGGAGTAGAAAAGTAGAGTGATCACAAGATTGCTTAAATTCCCATAGGAATTCCATCTTAAGTGGGGACTGGGATTCAAGGTTTGGATTCCTCATTTTCCTATGATGCTATGCTGCGATCATTCACATCTAATTCCAAATTGTGGTTCAGAAAACACCTTTTTACAATAAGGACATATTTACATAACAGTAACAGTAAGAAGCATGCTGAGGACTGAATCTTCATCTCTCCTGTTTCCAAGTCCTGTGTCCATGCTCTGGAGGCACTTGTTTCTGCAGCAAGTCAGCCCACCTACCTCCCCCCCAAGCCCTCCTACCTGTCAGAAAGGTGATCAGTCTAGAATTGAATAAACATCCCTTGTTTTTATTAGGACAAACTCCTTGGGTTATTCAAATAAGGGCAATATTAAAAATCCAATTTCCATTCAGTATGCATCCCTTAGTACTTAAACTGAGAACTCAAATTACTTGCCAATGTGCATCTCTCCATTTTGTCTAAATTAGAAAATGACCCAAGAGAATTGCTTTCATGTGTTCATAGGTGGACTCACAGACCAAAATGGAAAAAAAAAAGTCATGTTTAGAAGAAATAACTACTTGTTTTTACTTCAGTGCATTCCTAAAAATCAATGATGCTGCAAGGTGTTCTATTGAACAGACACTTCTGGTATCCACGAGGCAGCTCCCTGATCTGGCCATGCTTTACTTAGTTAAATGGAGGGACCCTGGAGGCAGTCTTGTATACCTTTTTCATTTCCTCACTTTTCCCCTATTATCCAGGCTGATGCTATGACTTGGTTAGCAAATATGCTTAATTTTCTAACTTCTGGGCTTTTGTTTTTGTAGGGTACTATTCACTTCTACCATGGCTCTATCTATTACAAAAATTGTTCTTTCTCCAAGTGTGCTTATAAATCCAAGCCTTCCATGGTGCTTTTCCTGATTCCTCATTAGGAGATAATTTATTTTTCCATACTATTTTCTTTCTCTCTCTTTTTCTTTCCCCAGCAAGTATATTTAGCCATCAATGTAGATGAAGGACATAGAACAGGAAAAAAAAAATGGAGATACTCTCTCCCAGGTTCCAAAGGGAAAACTATATCTGTCAAATAGGTAATAACATTATAAAAATCATAAAATCAGCTTTTAAAAGTATGAAACATGTTACTGTTCTATTTGTTCAGTGACAAATTTTTTTAGTAAGGTAGAAAATACTGCCTGCCTCCATGTGCAAGTAATCTGAATGTGTAAGCATAACATTATATCTGAGGAAAGCTGTGTCAGTGAACTTAATCTTGTACATTTTTTGTGGGTCTGTTCTTAAGTTCCGGTATGATATCAAGGGCTCTGAGAGGAGAAACTGAATTTTACTTACCTTCATATTTCTTATATAAACAAACACAGTGCCTTATCCATAGTCCAGACCCAGCAGGTATTGGATTGAATTAATTGATTCAAATACTCCATTAGCTTTCTTAATAGTCCCAGAGAGAAATATGACTCATGATGAAAGAATTATGTAAGCGATGTTCTATTTCCCCCACTCCAACCATCAAAATTTTTATTTTAAATAGAGTAATATCTCCCTGGTTCTAGGGGTTTTAAACTTGCATCTTTTGAAGAGGATTAAAGGATTTGTATGGCACTCTATATTGGAAATTATATGTGGTCTATGATACATAGGCATCTACAATACATTATAATAGTTATCTCTGGTTTTCCTCCGCTGATGATAACTTAAGTAGTGTGGCTAATGGAATCGTTCTGCTTTGGACTGGATTTCTGTACTTAGAGGACCTGGGGATTAATCATTTCCACCAGCGGCTTTTATCCCTTGCCTGCTTTCCTATCATGTCCTCTAGTCTTAGAATTCTTCCAACTGTCCACAAAACTTAGTGTTTGCTTTGCTAAATGTGAGAATGGCTGCTTCACACTGAAACTTTGTATTTCTAACGTGACCAAACATCCTGTGTCTACAGCCTCTTCTAGGAATCAGCTTTTTCTTGCATGCTGTGGGTATGAGAGAGGCTTTTTAAAAACCGTTTTAATGGAAAGAATCACTTCCAGCTTAGAATCTAACTTGAAAATGGATTCCCCAAAGTGCAGAGACCTGGAGGTCATGGCTCATATTGTGTGACTCCATTAACTATTCCCTGGACAGCAGATACTCTGGAGTAGCACATATCTCACCCTCTTGATAAAGGCCTTAGGGAAACATTGTTTCTAAAAGAAAGCAGGTTCTGGGCAAGAATTAAAAGCATTCTCATAACATAAGTGCTAGAATTCAGGCTTTTAAACCTCATTGCTCTCAGATATATCATCAAAGTGACATTGCTAATAGAGGAAATTTTGTGGTCTGACTATAGTTTTGCAATCAGAGCATTTTTTTTAACTTACCCCCAGGCTTCATCAACAGTGTATTTTGTGGTCTTTCCTCTGTTTGCCTAGGAAACTGACTCATGCCATATATTTTCTCCTTTGGCTAAGGGATTCTTGCTGGCAAAGAAAGAGCTTGGATTTAAATTTGGCTTGCCCCTTTTAGATGAGTCACCTCAACCACCATGCCTCATAACAAAGCATGATTTGCTAGCCCTTGTATAATGGGATAAAACTGGATCAAGATGAGAATGCATCTTGCTTATCTCCTATTATAATCACAAAAGTTTGAGAGAATAAGTTTCTTGAAGGCAGAACAATGTCTATTTTGTTAACTGCTATATTACCTATGCCAAGCACAGTTCTTGGTTTGTACCACGTACTTAATGCATGTGTGCAAATTAATGGATAGTATCAGCATCTTTGATTTATGTGTTTCATCAAGATATTCAATCACCTGCTCATTTTGTAAATATACATATAGGTATAACACTTGTATCTACCCAATAGTTTCTTATGAGGAATAATTGAGATATTACATAGAAGGTGCTTAGAATTACTTTCTGGTGTAAAAAAAGTGCTTAATAAAAACAAGTTATTAATATTATCATGAAAGATTTAAAAACTTATTATAATTATTATCTGGATATTCATTCTTTTAAAGAAACCTACTGGACACCTGATTTTACCAAATGGAGAAGATTTAAAGCATCATAAATTCATACAAGAAGAGAGAGTTATCAAAGGCTATAGCACGTTCACAAAATAGTAAAACATTCTGAGAGTTCTTTCTTTTCTTTTAATTTCTTGCTAAGAAGTTGGAAGTTATTTCTTAGATGATCTGCAATCACAGAGGTTTTCCACAGAAAGTTATTCTGAAATATGGGCTGCAGTAGGGAAAGAATCATTATAGTAAGGACTGTTAAGAAGTATATAATGTTTAGAAGGTACTTGGTGGATGTGATTAATTAAAAAGACCTATACTTATCAATCCTTATATCACCAATCTTACTTTACTCTCTTTCTAGAAAATATTAAAGATTGGTAATTAAGTATATACTTCTCATTTTTTAAATCAACAGTCATGATCACCTGTTATTATATGTTGTAATGCAAGAGCATAAAATGCTTGTAATAATACTTGTAAAATATTAAACTTTGTAATTGCTTAAAAGCCATATTTTATAAATCCAATTCACTTCTGAAATATTATAGCAGTTAGATCATCTGACATTAAATGGGAGTTGACTGGACTATTATGACAAGTCAAAAGAATGCTAAAATGAGGGTAAAGTTAATTGACATAAATTACAATGTGGGAACATCAAGTATCTTCATCTTAACATTTTACCTGATTTCCCAGGAATTTAATCTTTCATTTCTCTTCTATATTGCCTCATGAGATATCTGCCTCTTACAAGTCTGCTAGGAAATCAAATATCTCCAGTAATCAACTCACGATAATAAACCACAGAGAAATAAAAGATTTTAAGATGTTTTAAACTCCTTTCCATGTATGTAGTGAGACCTTTGTTGAAACATAGTTCAAAGTAGAATGACTTGATAATCATTTTAAAATAAAGAAAGTAAAACAAAACAATCCCCAAACTCCTTGAGGAAGAAACTTAAAAGCTTTGTCTTCCTTGTTCATTGTCTTGGTATGACACTAATTTTTATACAAAAATTCCTCTCCTTCTGCAAGAGTTTTCTGCATCCAAGTGTTCAAATTCTACCTGTCTTTAAAGAGCTACATCTTTCCTGAAGCCTTCATTGCGATCCTCCACCCATTATAATTTTTTATTTTTTTTCATAGAATGGTCATTTTAATTTCTCTGCCAAATCATTCACTTTCCTTGTACTAATACAGTACCTTAATTTTCCTCCATTGAATAAGGTCTTATTGGGACTCTCTCTCTTTTTTTTTTTTTTTTTTTTTTTTTTTAGAGACAGAGAGCATGAACAGGGGAGAGGGGCACAGGGGAGAGAGAGAGAGACAGAGAGAGAGAGAGAGAGAGGGAGAGAGAGAATGAATCTTAAGCAGACCACTCACTCAGCATGGAGCCTGATGTGGGACTCAACTGGATCCCACTTCCCTGAGGTCATGGTCATGACCTGAGCTGAAATCAAGAGTCAACGTTTAGCCTACTGAGCCACCCGGGTTTCCCCTTACTGGGACTATTAATGTCTACCCTGCTTTATCCAAGGGAAGAGCATGCATGCAACTTAGGCCTACCAGATGCTCTCTTCCAGGAATTAAATTATTCAATAGAGTGAACCAAAGATAGAGTAAAGGAGACTGACCCATCATAATGATACTGTGGAGAGCATGGTCTATACTATCAGAGGTGTCCTGCTTCCTGTTTTCAAACTATTTTTTTTTAATTTCCCCTCCAGCTTTTCAATACAAATATGTGAACTGTGATATACCTTCCAATGAACTGATTTGGCTTAAGATAACCAGAGTCTGATCTTTGATTGTCAAAGAACAATGATTGTATATATTAAGCAACTTTTACTGAAGTCCTATATTCAGAATTTAGTTACATATTTATAACTGCCTTCACATTTTTTTTCCTTGATGTATTAATCTGGTGTATATAGTAAATTACAAATTCCTTCAGGGTTGGAACAAGTTGTGTATTTTTCAAGGCATCCCTCAACATAGCACTGGGCAGTGCTTAATAAATAATTGCTTCATAGGTAATTGTTACAATGAGTCCCAGTTTCAGTAACAATTTACAGTTTTCAATTTAATTCATAAAATGAACTTACTTTCATATCCACTGTGTGCACTTTCCAGGGCAGGTATTATCACCATGCCTGAAGGCAGCATTACAAATCAGAAAGAGTATCGGCAGCATGAGGCTTGAACCATGCTCCACCACTCAGGAGCTCTGGCAGCTGGGGCATGTTGTGCAATGTTTGTATAGTATGTTTCCTCTTCTGCTAAAGAACAAATTATAAAATTGGTACTAAGATTTAATAAGTGTCAATTATTTTTATAATCATTTTATAAAGACAAAGGGACACAAAATATTTAAATAGATTTGTCCCCTCACATGGTCAGAAGTGGCTGGATGGGGAGAAGACTTTTGTCTGTGTATCCATTGCTACTGGGCAGCCCATTAAGGCAAGGCTTTACTCTGTCTTTACTCATTGACATGTGGCCATCTTTACTTCTAGAGATTAAATATATATCTTGCCCTTTGCCTATCTCTATGGATTTAATCTCCTAAGCTTTTATTTATTTTAATTAAGTAGCTAAAATAAAATAATAACTTAAATAAAACATATAGATACTTGAAAAATCAATGATTTATGCTAATACAATGCCATAGCCCATTAAGACAAAGTAAAAAATGTTTTTTTTAAAAATCATGATCACCCGGGGCGCCTGGGTGGCGCAGTCGGTTAAGCGGCCGACTTCAGCCAGGTCACGATCTCGCGGTCCGTGAGTTCGAGCCCCGCGTCAGGCTCTGGGCTGATGGCTCAGAGCCTGGAGCCTGTTTCCGATTCTGTGTCTCCCTCTCTCTCTGCCCCTCCCCCGTTCATGCTCTGTCTCTCTCTGTCCCAAAAATAAATAAATGTTGAAAAAAAAATTAAAAAAAAAAAAATCATGATCACCCTTCAATATTAAAACAAAATTCAGCTTCAAAATTTGTATTTGTTACTAATTATAAAACAGTAAATATTTGAAAATCTTCAGTGGATCTCTAGAAAAGGTATAGTCTTCCAAACAGTACAATTCAGTTTTCATCACTTTGCAACGTAAAGAAATTTTGCAGACTGCTTTTGCAGCTGGATGTTGATAATACTTTATTCTTCAACCCTTAAGCTTTGGGTATACTATATGCAGTGAACTCAATAGGCTTTCTGGGCAGTGGCAGACAGAACACATATCTATTTGGCATTTTGTAGGTAAAGTTGGTCTTGAGCATGGAATTGGTATAAATCTATCATCATCTTGCTTGCTGCTTGTTACACTAACCACCCGTTCTTGGTCAATCCCAAATTACAGTACTATTTGAACTTCTAATGGAAAGTTCTTCTACTATAATAGATGTATTGGTTCGTTGAGTTGTACGTGACCTACATGATTTTTCCTCAGTACTTAATATTTTATCCTTTTCAGGGATAATTGGTAAAAATGTTCACAGGATTCTCTCTAAATTGGTGATAAGACAAAAAGTGGGAAATAGTTTAACCTTTTTCACAGGAAAATGAATCTATTAATTAATTTAATATTCAGGTGATCTGACTGGTAGAGTTGAATTTATGAGGTTGCCTATTTTTCAATCTTACCATAATGGAACTTTTCCTCTAATTTTAATAAGGACTTTATTTTCAAAATGCTAATGTTTACTTTAATTAAATATCAAATTTAATATTTGATAATTTAATATTTAATAACTTAATATTAAATATTAAATAATTTAAATAAATAAATAATATTAAATAAAATTTAGTATTTAATAATATTACTTTAATTAAAATCAAATAGTTCACAGTTTTTAATTTAACATTAACTCTATCAAGGGTCATTGAATATCTACTATGTACTTGATGCTAGATTGCCTAAATAGAAGAATAATTCATTTATCACCCCTCAATTCATTATTTGTGTTGATTTGTGTACTTTGTGTGTGTACTTCATTCTAGGTACCAGGGATATAATAGAGAACAATACAAATAGGTTCTACAAATGTAATAGGGAACAATACAAACAAATGGCTTTCTTTCATGTTTACATTGTGATGGAGGAGACCATCTATAAGCCAAATGAATAAATTATGTACTGTCATAGAGGTGAATAAGGTAAAGTGTTTGGGCCTTCTGGGAGAGGTTTTCACTTTAAACTGGGTGGTCATGGCAGTTGTCACTAAGCTAATGAGATTTGAGAAAATCTTTGAAGGAGGTAAGATAGTGACTCATGGGTGTATTTGGCAGAAAGGACAATGAATGCTAATATCCTTGTGGAATAAAATGTCTAAGGTAGTCAGGAAACAGGAGGTCAGTATAGCTGGGGTAGAGGGAGTAAGAGGAAGAGTAGTGGGAGATAAGCTCTTTCCCTATTAAGTTCATAGTCCAGTGGAAAAAAGACAAGAGTATTGATATTTAGAGTAGAGGATTTTCTGTATTCAGAGTAATCTTAAGTGTGAATGGGCCTTCTTGTGAGAGGCTGGGATCTTCCTAGAGAAGGTGACCAAGAAATTAGTGAGATCTGAAGATTGAGTACAAGTTAGCTAGATGAGAGGATGGGGAAACCTGGAAAGAAGAGGAGGGAGAGAATATGGAAGGCATGGAGAGAGAGGACACAAAAATATTTTCAGGAAACTGTAAGAAGTTCTATATGACTAATGAATTTCTAACGATTAGAAAATGATGACGTCTTATTTACAAACTAAAGGATTTGTATTTTATCCTAAAAGCCAGAGAGTGCCACTGAATTTCTTAATCAGGGAGTAATGAACATTTAGATAACATTTGTTGCAGACATACTGAAGCTTAGCCAGTCCATTCAGAGGCAGTTAGAAGCCTACAGCTATAATCTAGGGAAAACTTGACCTTGGAATGAAGAAATAAATAGGAAAGCCATCAAGTTAGTATAATATACAAGTATTAGATACAGATTGGATATATGGCGGTGGGGGCGGGGGGAGTCAGAAGGAGATTGCAAATTTTACTCCCAAGTTATTGGTTTGAAGAATGTGAAGGAGCTGGAATGACATTCACAGGCAGAGGAAGAACAAGTTTGTGGGAAAGATGATGGCATTATTTTGAGAGATGAGGAATTTAAAATCCTTGAGGGACATTCAGGTTGAGATACCCAAAAATGGTATATATAAGAGGTACATAAGCAGAAAGTCTGAAGTGCTCACAGGTCTGGTGAAGTTGAAACCATAAGTTTAAATAAGATTTACAGAGAGAATATTCGGAATTAGTAAAGCAAAGTTCCAACCAGAGCACCCTGGGAAAACTTACAGTTAATGGCATGAATGGAGGAAAAGAGGCAGCAAAGAGGATGGTAAGAAATAGAAAAAACAGGTGATGATGATGATGATGATGATGATGATGATGATGATAGGGGTTTAACTAGCCTTACAATTTTGAGAGTTTTAAAATACTTAGGGTTTGTTGAATATTTACTAATGTACTTTACACTGGTTAAGGTATTTAGTTTCACAGACCCACTGCATAAAATGAACTATTATAATCTCCCGTTCTACATTTCAGAAAATAGAAGTATTAATAGTTAAATTTGTTTAGCTGGACACTGTTGTTATTACTTTAAACAAACTAAATAATCTAACTCTCCAAATCACACTTCAAAAAGTTCTATTATCACCCCATTTTACTTATGTGGTAATTGAGGCATAGCAAGTTTAAGTAAACTTGCTCAAGTTTACAGAACTAGCAAATGTATGGACTGTCTGGCTCCACACTCCAAATATTTAGCCCCTTTATTGCTGTTTTGTTAAATGGTGATAGAAACATGTGCTTTTACTCTCACAATATCCATATGACTGATGAATAACAAAAACAAATTCAATGGAGTGACAGGAGCATAGGTACAGACTACATGGAATTAAAGAGCTAAGTGAGAAGCAAATGAAGGCAGCAATTTTGTGAAGTGTGGCAGTGAAAAGAGGAAAACTGATGAATCAGGAACTAGAGATATATGTGGATTTAAACAATGATTTTGTTTGTTTGTTTCTTGTTTAAGAGGAAAGTAAGGTGAGTTGAAAATTCCAGTGGAAAAAGGAAATGATGATACAAGAAAGACATGGAAGGATTGATAGAGCAAGGAACCAGAGAAGGTCAGGAGACACGTATATAAAGCACAGGTAATAATTTGCCACACAAAAAACAAACAGAAAACCTCATTGTCTGACATCTCCTCAGACTATAAAGACAACAGGAACACTGTCCAGGATACGTCCAGTACATCCAAGCATTTCCTTTTATTTCTCCGGAGGTAAATGTGATAGTGGCAAAGACTTCTGGCCTGGCTCCTATGTGGCCTCTGTTTTGTATCACTCCTATAAGGAATTAGGCCTGAGTAAAAGCTGGCTCTGTTCTTGGTTTAGCCTTGGGATTCAAGGGGTTCAGAGGATGCCAGAATAAAATTTCTCTCCAGGATGTAATATAAAATTAGGATGCATATCAATTTCCTTTATTTTCTTTTCAACTAAATTAGAAACCTAGGGAATGACCTAGAGCTTAGTGGGTTTTTCTTAGGTTTCTGACTCAGAATTTCTGAGCTAGCCTCAAAAATAGCCTCAGAGATATGATAAACTCTGATAGATCTTTCTGGACAGATAAGTTGGGGAGGAATAAGATTCTGTCTTCTCAGGCATTTTATTTATTTATTTACTTACTTATGATAGAGCGAGCGACAGAGAGAGCACACAAGCAGGGGAGGGGCAGAGAGAGAGAGTGAGAGAATCCCAACTTGGCTCCACGCTGTCAGTGCAGAGCCCAAGGTGGGGCTTGATCTCACAAACGGTGAGATCATGACCTGAGCCAAAATCAAGAGTCTTGATGCTTGATTGACTGAGCCTCTCAGGTCCCCCTCAGGCAGTTTTTACAATTTCAATCATACACACTTCAAATGTAATCTATTTCAAGGGGTATAACAAAAAGTATTATATCATAAATATAACATTCACCTTTCCCATAATTTTATATTCATATTTCCTCAAATTTAATATTTTAGATTTTCCTTTTACCTAGACTCATAATTTATTCAAGAATTCTTCTAGATTTCAACCAAAATTTTAGATGGTAATCTTGACTAGAAGTTGTTGCATTTGCCTTTACTTAATTTACCTTCTATATTTATTTGGCAAAGTAAATGACAATTACATTGTGTGATTGTCTGGAAGACAGGGGCCACCGCTTCACAGGGTTTACCAACAGCTTACTTTACAATATTGGATTACCAAAAATATCACATGCATCTAGTTAACACAGTGGATTGCCATTACCTTTGCCTCAAGCAATTACATACAGTGGTATTCCCACATATGGATGTCAGCTGGTATGCTGTGTTTTCTGAGGCTGATGTAATTTGCCTATTAGCCCTCCTATAAACTTCAGAGCTTCAAATGTTTTGAGATGAGGTCACGGCAATTTCCTTGATCTTTCAGTGTGTTACTAAATAATTTACTAGAGTAACCTTGTGGTAAGGATTCCTAGGGGAAAAACTCCTCATAAAACTCACCGAATTAACCACTCACTTGCTCCTAAACTATCTATTCTGGACAAATGAGTCATTGATATATATGACAGTGTTGTTAATATGCTATGCTTTCTTCAAAATTTTGAGAACTATTTCACAAAAACAGATAATTAAACAAAAGAGAGAACTGAATTAGGAGAAGACTTGCAGCTGGACTGTCATCTTCAAAATCATTTAGTAAAATATTTGTATGGAGATCAGACTAGTATTAACTCTTCATGATCTAGTCCTATTGTATCCTTTTCTTGTCTTTTTCCTATCATCTTGCAAGATGACAAGTTATTCTTTTATGCTATGCTATCCTATTATTTTTTTATATAAATTAATATTATTTGGTTCTTTTTAAAATTTAATAAATAGGCTTATTGAGGGCACAGGGGATTTTTTTCACTTTTAAAGTGAATGTAAGATATGAAGTCCTAGCTTCCTAATTCTTACAGACATCAGCATGCAATATTTACTTATTAACAAGCTGTCGAGAAATGGACATATATACAAGAGCTATCATATATATTTAAAATTCAATGCACTTTAAGATACATTGATGACCTGGAACTTTTCATTTCATGATCAGGCTCTGAGAACCAGAGTTCTGACTGTGAGAATCAATACAAAAACCAAAATAAAAATAAAAATAAGAGATCTCCTGAAATAGTTTTGTTCAGATTAGGCTTCCATTGAGAAATATTTTTAATGAAATGAGATGAATGGATATTAAATGCTCAGTCTGATGAGTTTTGTCAGTTGAAGACACCTGTGTAAGCACTTATCTGAAACAATATAAAAAAGCATTTATCTCACCTCAGTGAGTTCCCTTGTTCCCCTTTGCAGTCAATTCTTGCCTTTTCAGAAACTTCTTTCTTATTTCTGTCACCCTATAGTTATATTCGTCCTTTAAAACTCAACTTTTTTAGTTGGTGCAACTCACATAAGGCAACTATTTTAGGTGTACTGTTCAATGGCTTAACTCATTTTCATCTTCTTACCTCGTTCCCTCGTGCATCAACCTCCCATTCTAACCCAGGTAACCACTGATCTGCTTTTTGTTACTATAGGTTAGTTTTATCTGTTCTAGAATTTTATATCAATAGAAAATATAATTCATTACTTTTATTATTTACTAGTATTCCCATGTATGGATACACCATAATCCTCCTGAAGATGAACATTGGGTTAGTTTTAAGTGTGATTATATTAAATAAAATTGTAAGAATAGATATCATTACAATGTTTATTCTCCAAAAACAACATATATCCCTACATTTTTTTAGGTCTTTAATTTTTCTAAGCAGTATTTGAAGGTTTTCCCTATTAAAAGCTTTTAATATATTTTATTTTTTGATATTATAACTTTTAAATTTAACTTTATAATTTTTTGTTGCCGGTACATAGAAATGCAATTAATTTTGGTATACTGACAACATACCCTGTGACCTTGTATCCTGTGACTTTGCTTAATTCACTAAATTGTGTAAACTCCAATAGGTTTTCTATGTACATAATCATATTATATGCAAATACACTCTACTTCTCTTCTGAACTTTATGCCTTTAATTTCTATTTTGCTGACTGACATCCACTTACTGACATCCAGTAAATGTTGAAAAGAAGTAGTTAGAGAAAACATCATTGCTTTCTTCCTGATCACAGGAGAAAAGTATTCAATGTTTTACATGAAATATAATGTAGATATAACTGTAGATATTTTGTAAATGCTCTTTACCAGATTAGTGAAATTTTCTTTTATTTCTAAGTTGCTGAGGTTTATTTTTTTTAATCATGAATGAGTGTTGAATTTTGCATCTACTGATGCAACTACTTCTGCATATATTGACATGATGTTATATATTTTTTTCTTTAGTTCTCTTTATGTGGTGAATTACATTGATTTTCTTTTATAAAATAAATATTGCAAGTTTGGAATAAATCTCATTTGGTCATGATTTATTATCATTTTTACATTACTGAGTTCAATTTGCTAATATTTAGTTAAGAAGAATTGCACCTATATTCATGAGAGAGTCTGATATTCAATTTTTTTGTAACATCCTTGTCAAATTCACATCAAGTTTTTGCATTCTTACATAAAATAAGCTGGAAATTGATCTCTTCTCTGTTTTCTAAAATTTTGTATAATATTGGTAGTATTTATTTCTTAAATACTTCACTGAAATTATCATAGACATGATATGGACCTGGCGTTGTCACTGTGGGAATGTTTTAGATCACAAATATTTTTAATTTAATATACATTATTTATATTTTCTATGTATTTATTGTGTCACTTATGGCAAGTTGTCTTTCCAGGGGATTTTTTTTTCTTGTTTCATTCCAATGTTAAAATTTATTGTTATAAAGTTTTTTATGATATTCCCTTATTATCCTTTTAAAAAAAGTTTATTTATTTTTGAGAGAGAGAGCACAAGTTGGGGAGGGATGGAGAGTGAGGGAGAAACCGAATCTGAAGCAGGTTCCAGGCTCTGAGCTGTCAGCACAGAGCCTGACTTGGGGCTCAAACTCACAAGCTGTGAGATCATGGCCTGAGCCGAAGTTGGAAGCTTAACCAACTGAGCCATCCAGGTGCCCCACCCTTATTATCCTTTTAATGTTTTTATGATTAATAATTAAAACCCTTACTTCATTCCTGATATTGATACTTTTTTCTATTTTTTTCCTTGATCAGTCTTGAAAAAGATTTATCAGTTGCATTAATCTTTTCAGAGAACTAGCATTACTTGGTTGATTTTCTCTTATTTTCCATTTCTATTTAATTAATGCTGCTCTTATTTTTATTTTTTCTTCTATCTACTTTGGGCTTAATTTGCTCTTCCACTTTTTTTTTTCCCTAGGATCTTACACTGGTCATTTGGATTATTTATTTGCACTTTTCTTAGTTTTTATAGGCTTCAGGGCGACAGATTCCCCTTTAAACACTGCTTTACCTTTACCTTACATATTTTGATGTAAAGTATTTTTGTTACCATGTGGTTGAAAAAATTTATTTCCTGTGTGACTTATTCTTTGATTCATATTAGCTATTTAACTTTAAAATATTTGAAGATATTTCCTATGCCTTATTGTTGTTGATTTTTAATTTAATTCCTTTGTGTTCAGAAAATAGTCATTTTTATGTTTTGATCCTCAGACATTATAGAAATACTTTTTTTGTGGTTCAGTCTATAGTGTACTTTGGTGAATGGCATATGTCCATTTAAGAAGAATGGACATTATACAATTAGTACAGTGTTCCATATATATCAATTAGGTCAGATTGTTTGTTAGTATTGTTCACATCATCTGTATTTTTTCTAAAATTTTATTTACTTTTTCTATTGGGTACTGAAAGAGAAATGTTAAAATCTCTGTCTATGAGTATGGATTTGTGCATTTTACCATTACTTTTAATTATATGGACATCATATATTTTGCCACTCTATTATCAGTTGCATACGTGTTTAGGATTAGTATGTCCTTTTCTTGATGAATTGGCCCTCATGTCATAATGAAAATCACTGTTTATATCTGGCAACAATATTCATCCTGAAATTTATTGTCTGCTATTCATCTAGACACACCTGCTTTCTTTGCTTAATGCTTCCATAATTCTATATTTACACCCTTTCATTTTTACCCTTTATATTTAAAATGAGTTTTGTATAAACAGCATAGCGTTGGTCTCTCATTTGTCCAATACTATAATCTGCTTTTTAATTGAAGTCTGAGTCACTTACATTTAAATAATTGCTGATAAGGCTGTGTTGTTAAACATTTCAGGATTTGTTTTCAGTATGTCTCATATGGTTTACTTGTCCTTCATTATTCCAGTCATATATTCTTTTGGGTAAACTGAACACTTTGTGTTCCATTTATTCTCCCCTACTGACTTTTTTGCTATAGCTATTTTGAAATGATTATTCTAAATATTACAAAATGTATCTTTAAGTCATTACAGTATATTTTCAAATAATATACATACTAGTTCACTGGCAATGCAAGAACCTTATAACACCATAGTTCTTTCCTTTCTGCTCCTGTTGGCATACATTTTACCATACATATGCTACAAACGCATATATTATTTTTGTTGCTTTAAACAGCTAATAGGCTTTTAAAAATTTGCACTATATATGTATGGAAAAAAAGACAAAGCAGTGAATTATATCAACCCAGATATTTACTTCTTTTTGGTGTTCTTAATTGTTTCCCGCAGATCCTGGATTTTATAGGGTATCATTTCATTTCAGACTCAAAAATATCTTTCTAGTATTCCTCAGAGTTATATATACTGGAAACAAACTCTTTAAGTTTTTATTCTGTTTCTTAACTTTTGAAGAACATATCTGAAGAATATTTTGAAGAAATCTAAGTCTCAGGTTTTTATGGATTGAACATTTGTATCCCCTCCACAAATACATATGTTGAAGCCCTAAGTCCAAATGTGAATGTATTTGGACACGCAGCTTTTAAGAAGTAATTAGAATTGCAGTAAGTCATGATGGAGGGACCCTCATGATGGGACTAGTGGAGGGAGATCTCTCTCTCTCTCTCTTTATTCATACATTGAGGAGAGGCCATGTGGGGACACAGCAAGAAGTGAGGGGGTAAGCCAGGAAGAGAGTTCTCACCTTTATCTTGATCTTGGGCTTCCTAACTTCCACAACTGTCAGAAATAAATCTCTGTTGCTTAGGCCATCCAATCTATGGCATTTTGTTATGGCACCCTAAGTAGAGTAATACACAAATTTTATTTGTTTGTTTATTTGTTTTTTATTTCTTTTAAGCATTTTAAAGATGTCTCAGTTGTCTTCTAGCCTCTTGTTTCTGATAAGAAGGCAGCCATGATTTGTACAGCTGTATCTATATAAGTAGGCTTCTTTTGGATTTTCTCTTTTGCTTAGGTTTTCAGTAGCTCAGACACAATGTGCCTAAGTAAAGTTTTTTGCTTATTTTGGTCTTGGTTTTTGGTAATTATTTCTCATTTCTCATTCTTTTTTTTTTTGCTTGATTTCTTTTTTTTTTTTTTACATTGTTTTAAATGTTCATTTATTTTTGACAGAGAGAAAGAAAGAGAGGCAGAGAGAGAGAGAGAGAGAGAGAGAGAGAGAGAGAGCATGAGCCGGGGAGGGGCAGAGAGAGAGGGAGACACAGAATCCAAAGCAGGCTACAGGCTCTGAGCTGTCAGCACAGAGCCTGACTTGGGGCTTAAACTCATGAGCTGTGAGATCATGACCTGAGCCGAAGTTGGACGCTTAACTGACTGAGCCACCCAGGCACCCCTTGCTTGATTTCTTAAATATGAAGTTAATATCTTTCAGCAATTTTGGAATATTCTCAGCAATTATTGTTAAAATATTTTGTCTTCCCATTCATACTCTTCTTGTGTCACTCCAATTAACATGAGATAAATTACTTGCTATTTCTAAATTCATTTTGTCAGATGGCTCCTTGTGACTGATATCTTAAATGTTTGAATAAATATGGGCTTAGAATTTCAGATTATATAAAAGATGGCTACTATATACACTCTTCATTCTTTTTTAAAATGTTTTTTAATGTTTATTTTTTTTTTTGAGAGAGAGAGTGAGAGAGAGAGAGAGAGCGAGCACATGTGATCTTGCAAGTGGGGGAGGGGCAGAAAGAGAATCCCAGGCCAGCTCCATGCTGTCAGTGCAGAGCCCTATGGGGGGCTCAAACTCACCATCTGTGAGATCATGACCTGAGCTGAAATCAAGAGCCCCATGCTTAACTGACTGAGCCACCCAGGTACCCCCTAAACTCTTCATTCTTTCAAACAATATCCAAATTTCCTCAATACTGTTTCTAAAAGCGAAGATGTTCCCTCACTTGGCTTACTTACAAACAAGAAACAAATCCTTGCTTAAGAAAATTTGCAACTATTCTGCAACCATATGATTAAATATTAAGTTGAAATTTATCACTAATTCAGAATTGAACAGTACACAATGAAGCCTATATTGCAGGGTTCTTTTTTCACATTGATCATAGTTTAATTTTTTTATGCAATCTAATGCATAGATTTTCCTTTCCCATCATCACAATAGTGGGTGACTGGCAACTGAAAATTGGAAAGAAAAAAAAAAGGCAAAATGATAGAATCATCCATACTATTTCCATTCAGTTTGCCTTCAGAAGTTTAGTAGTCAGATATAATGTGCTTATCTTAAACGACACTATGATTTGTCTGTTGAATAGTTTCTATTCATCTCTATGTTACATGTCTACTGGCACCATAAACAATTACCTTAACCTCACTTCATAGCTGTCATGCCATTCTGGTACTTATCTATATTTCTACAGTCTGAGAAAAGTCTTATCATTTATCTCTTCAGATACTCCATTCAAGTATATTTCTTAACCTTTCATTATACTTCATGCACCATCAAACCTCCTACTTCTACAACAGTTTCAGACAAACATTAAGAGGTCACTTTTTTTTTTTTCTTGCTGCAATCCTCATGTACACTTGCTTTTCTAAAATGACTGATAGTTTTATAAACTGACATTTCTTGTAAGGACTATTGCTGTCAACTTAGATACTATCTTTTTTAAGTGAATAATTTAATGTGTTAGAGAAAATTCCAAGTAATAATAAACAACAAAAAGCTATTTCTTCAAATTCTATTCATCTTAGAATTATAAGCCATATAATGCCCATTAAATTATTTAAAAATATTTTATCTCTATGAAAAACTGTACAACTTATTTATTTCATATTCCAATATATCTTCCTACAGTAAAATAACTTTATTTCACATGGAACCCACCACTAAGAACAGTAATAAGAAATAACATTATTTAACTTATGATAGTTAGATGGTTCTACAGGTATGGTCTTGCAGATACACAGGCCAGTGTTAATTTCTCATATTTACAATAAACACATATAGTTTGTTAATTTTAGTAGAGGAATTGTAATAATTAATAAAATAATTTAAAAATAGGATAAATAAATAGAAAAACGAAAAAGAGAGAAAAAGTCTTTGTGTGGGGGTGGGGGTGGGGAGGGATAAGAGTGAAATGGATAAAATGAAAGGGAATTTAATGACCACTTAGAATGAGTACTAGAGTCTTAGAGCTAATCTGTTACTTCAGAAAACAAAAGAAAACAAAAAATACAAACTAATGAATAACAATTGATTCTAACCATCAATGACATCATCATAAAACAAATGATAATTTATCAATTTACAATCTAGATATTATGCCTATCAAAGCCTGGTATTCCTGAGACCATTTTTTACAACCATCAAGACTTTTTGTTTTTACATTTGACACTGATATATGGGAACTTTCACTTATAAATGGCTGGGTTATCTGATGGGAAATTGAACTAGCATCTTAAATTTTCACTACTTGATGTTATGGCTCAATGTCACTCTAAATCAAAGGTGTTATTGGTTGATGGTTACAAAATAAAACTATCATCCTAACGCCAGAGTTTAAGTGACCTCATTTGCTCTCTTTTCTAACTGGATATTTTTCATCCAAATTAATAAAAGAAACATTTTATATTGGTATGTTCTTGCCCTATGATTCTTAATATAAATGTTGATTCCAACATATATTAACATGCCATAATTAATTTTGCTAACCATAATAACTTTGCTAAGTTGTTGAGCACTTCATGAATTATTGTATCTTTGTCAAATAACTGAATTTCCTACCTCAAATTGTGCATTATTTCTATCTTTTTAAAAGCTATACCTAAATGTATAAATAATACAAATATTTTTTCTTGGTAACTGACACAGAACTTTGTTGCGCTCTCAGAGCATTATTCTTGGAATATTATTCTGTCCTTTAACTGTAAAACTTTTTTTTAATAGGCTACATTACTGCTTTCCCTCCAGTAATTTAGCTAGCATTAGCACTATCAGAAATTCAACAGCATCGCTATTAATGAAACCTAGTTGTAGAATATATCTTTTTTCCATTTTTCATTTTCTTTGATCACATTTTAAAAATTCTGTCTTCATTTTTACATGGTATTAAATAGAGTAGGTCTCCTATTACTCATATTTTTTTTTCTATTGATGGGGCTCTTCTTATCTTTCAATGTAGAATTCCCAAGATCCAAACTCATTTCTTTCACTCTTATAAAATTCACTTACTTTAGAACAAAATTATTTTAACTATCACCACATTGTATTTGTCCATTAAATTTATATTCAGCCTGGAACTCTTTCCTGAGTCACAGTCCACTTGTCGGTTGCCTAATGAACCTCTAAGTCAAATGCTTTCCTTCACCTCAAGTTTAACATATCTAAACTTTAATTCATCTCCATCTCAAAATCAGCACTCCATCCAGTTTTCTCTTTTCCTCTCATGCTACAGTCATTTCTAATGCTTTACTCAGGCTAAAAAGTTCAAGGGTATGTTCCACTCTCTCAATGTCTACTTATTATGTCTTCAATAATTTTATCCATGTTTCATTTCTTTGTATTTTCATTGCCTCTCACTATAGTACTTCAGACTCTTATCAGCCCAATACCAGCTCATTGTCAATGCTAACCCATTCAAAAATATTCAATGGCTACATATTATCTATCAAATTTATGCAAGTGCTTTTTATCTGGCATACAAAATCTTCTAAAATTTATCTTCCACATTATTTTCCCGGCCTACCTCTCAGGGTTTTCCTTTATGCAACCCAAGTCCAAATCACATTAAATGAAGTTAAATGAGGAAATTTTTTATAGACATCATATATGTCACATCCTCCCTGGGGAATGATATTCTGCTTATGCTTCATATTCACATATTCAAGTTGAATATATAATTCAAGGCCTAGAGCAATATTGTTTTTATTCTGTAAGTGGAAGTGATGTCACTCCTAACTCCCTAACCTGCCAGCTTGAAATAATGGTATTGTCTGTCATGTGGACTGCAGTTTAAACACAATCTGCCTTGAGTACATTATTTATACCTCTTGATAACATTCTGCCATGAGTATATTATTGATGCATTATATTTCCAATCAGACTTAAGACTAGTCTATGATATTTGTATCTGCCACCATACTTAGTGTGGGGCCTCAAATATTTATTGAACGAATAGTTCAATTAATTGAAATTGTGTTACTTTTATTTGTCAAGTTGATTGGGCCATGGGTACCCACACTTTTGTTCAGACATTATTCTGGTAATGTCTCTCAGGTTGTTTCTGGATGAGATTAATAACTGAATTGGTAGCTTTAGTAGATTGCCTCCCTTAATATGGGTGGGCCTCATCCAGTCAACTGAAGATTTGAATAGAGAAAAGGCTGAGTAAGAGGGAACTCCTCCTGCCTGACTATTTGAGCAGGGACATCAGCCTTTTCCTGCCTACAAACCCAGAATGAAAAATCAATACTCTCTGGGTCTTGAGCATGCCAGATTTCAGACTGGGACTTACACGATCAGCCCTCCTAGGTGTCCAGATAAGGGGACTTCACAGACTCCATAGTCATATGACCCAATTGCTTATTTCCACTCTCTATGTATATATGTCAATATATATTCTCTCAATGTAGAAGAATTCCAAGTTTCATTTTATTCCTTTTGTTCTTATACTACCTCTATATCTATCTATCTATCTAATTGGTTCTGTTTCTCTGGAGAATCCTGAATAACATGATTGACATATAACATTTATATATATCCACCAAACGCATCACCCAAATAAAGAGCCCTATAATATTCTTTCTTCATGAAACATTCCTATGTACAATACCTTTTTCTTCAGAGCATGCCTTCTTTAGCCATTCTTTGTTTCCCTAAACACACGTAGGTTCTCAGGATCATCTTCCTCCATTTAGGTTGTGGATACTTAGACACCACAGGTGTGGATTTAATCTTCCCTTGCCACCTAATTCACTCCCTTGGAAGAAAGTCATTTTATTTTCTAAAGGAATGCATGATAAAACATTCAGATGACAAGTGGTGAATCCAGTATAAAAATAAGCTAGCTATATACCATGGCATGTCCTAATTATTTAGGAATCATAAAGCAATCATTTATAAAACTATTATCAAGAAAAGTGTTTCTCAAATTGTTTGAACTAAAGATCATCCATAAGCAAAGCAAAGGCTCCTCATGCCCAACTTCATAGCCCATTCCTAATGTAGGGGGCACACAGGGGAATGTAGAGTAGGACATAGTTGTTTGGTTGTAACAATTAAAAGTCTTTTCCACAAAAAAATTGGAAAAGAAAATTTTAATTCATATATACTATATTATTATTAAGGTATAGCATTATGGGTTAGTAATATGGATATGGACATTTGTGTTTGAACTGCAATATGCATTTTTGTCAAGATCTAGTTTTTGGGTTAGTTTTTTTTTTTTTTTTTTTTTTTGATTAAAATGCTGTTGAAGCATTCCTATGCCACTGAACACTACTGTAGTCAAAATATTTTAGTAATTATAAATGAAATTAAACTAATAATTTACTTTCAAAAACAAAAATATATAGCCATTGAAAGCAATGACCAGCACCATTCCTCTGTACTGATTTTCAAGTGTGTAAACCAAGTTGCAATATTTGTATATGTGTACGTACAACAGAAGTTTTGCTACGCTAACTAGAATGATGTTTAGCAGACAGATTTCTTCGTAGAAGATAGAGAGTTAAAATCCTTGGGAAAATATAGAAATATGTTAATTTAAATTTTGTTTATGAAATTCCTTTTTCTACATAAACAATATGGGGGCTGATATGTATAGGGTTTTTAACTATATATTTTTAAATTCATAGGCTTTCTTTGTAAGCAATCTCAGCTTCATTATTTTGACTTTAAATTATTATTATATTTTTAAATTTTTTTTCAACGTTTATTTATTTTTGGGACAGAGAGAGACAGAGCATGAACGGGGGAGGGGCAGAGAGAGAGGGAGACACAGAATCGGAAACAGGCTCCAGGCTCTGAGCCATCAGCCCAGAGCCCCACACGGGGCTCGAACTCCCGGACCGCGAGATCGTGACCTGGCTGAAGTCGGACGCTTAACCGACTGCGCCACCCAGGCGCCCCACTTTAAATTATTTTTTTACAAATTAGTAAAAATTAAGAAACACAATCAAAATTATTACAGTGTGTTTTTATAATTATTCTATTCAAATAAGTGATAGGTCAGTTATTTCAAGATGGACTATAAATCTTCCATTTTCAATTAGTACCCTGCACAGAGTTTTACATAAATACCAGGAAAAAAAATTAAGTGGTATATGTGGTAGATGTGTGTTAGTTTATTTTTTTTAAGAGTGCAAAATTCAGAATATTTATAAAATAAATTGTGGTAATAAAGTGCTTATAATATTATTAGTAGGTTTAGTGCCTATGCTTAGTAAAAATGTATCAATCAATACAATAGAAAATAAAAATTATGAGAATATGAAAACTTAGATCTTCTAAAATTCATATATTATTTCAGAAAGATGTGTTAATTCTTAGAAATATTTCTCTGTAAGAAAACAACTGCTAGTTTTTTAAGGCGATAATTATTTTTGAAATAATTATTCTATTCTCTCTGTGTTGCTCTTTTCAAAACTACTTTCTCTCTTTTTTTTATTTTTATTTTTTGGTGTAAATATTCATCTAACCAATACATAGGAGTGGTGTTGTCATTGCTCGTTTACCATTTCTCTTGGATTCTTCTTTATCAACGATGTGATTGTCAAATAGCTTGAGCTAAAGGAAGATTCATCACCTATATACTACCTAACTTTCAGTTACCTATGTTTAAAAACATGTTTTCAGAAATTTTATGTCAAATATATAATTGTAGGTAAATTACTACCCTCGTCCAATAGGCTTTCTAAGTTTCCCCTCAAAACAAATATAGCACTAAGAAAAACATTTAAAAAAGTGAAAAATATAAATTCCTTTAAACACAAATTATACACTTCTGTGAAAATTTTATAGACTATATTAACTGGAAACAGAAGAGTTGGAGCAGCTGATCTATGACATATTTTCTGCCTTTATTGAGGGCATCCCCAGACAAAAGAAGTCAGGAGATGCAGTCTAATCTTGTCATCTGAATCTTTGAGCAAATAGATTAGATTGCTAGGAGGAAGAGACCTGGTTTCTGAAATGCCCTGAGAATGATGCCCTGGCTGAAGATTATTACCTTTACTAACAGAACTCAGCATCTTTAATTCTCCAGGAGAATGCCACATAAGTCATAAAACCTTAAGGTTATGAAATGAGCAATGTTCATAACTTAAGTCCCCACCATGCATTAGGTACCCCAAAAATGTCCTTTAGGGACTTCACCTTATTGGGCCAGAGTGGCAAGTCCAACATGGGAAAATGACCTGAAGCACAGCCTTGATATCCTAGAACATACTTTGCTTCATATGAGCTCCTTGATTGCCTATATCCTTAAAGTTGTTTAGTAAAGTGTGATACTGAGTGAGAAATCTAATTCATGCCAATCTGATTTGACATCTGATCCTATTTGTTAGCTCAGTACTCTTACCTGGAGAATGGATGACTGTGATGAGGCAAAGATAGGCTATTTACTGACCATATTTATCTCATAAACAGGAAGAAACAAAATGTCTACAAAAATACAAACTTAAAATTGGAGAATATTATTGAGAGTTTCTGACAGTGTACTTTTTAGAGAGAATTTAAACTCATTAATAACTTGTCATCTCTGTTTTTGTTCTACATATTGGCAACAATAAAGGAGAATTATTCCATAAAAATTCTATTAACCTGCTACCACATGAACAACATATATTACATTTTTAGAGTTCACATATCCTGTGGTATCTATTTATTACTGCAGATGCACTGGAGTTTAGTATACAGGGACATAATTGAAAGTGATGCTTGAATTTAGGTTTATTTACTTTCAAGCTTACTAGTCCTGGATATAGTTATAAAAACAAGTTATATACTTACACAATGTGACTTTATGAAGAAAATTGTGTAAATTCTCAAAATCTCTTATACACTGAACCATTTTCTTAAATAATATCCATCAGGCTTGTTCATATCTATAAAAGTGTCACTTATGTTAGTAAACTAATACATTGCCACTGAAATGGTTTGTAGTTTTAAAAATTATTATTTATAATTTTCCATTCATATGATTAAATGTAATATAGAGTGCTTTACCTTCTAACATTCTTTGCTCTAATTCTAGAATAATTAAACTCTATCTTTCAACTTTTTTGGGTAGCCAATTTTCCATGTGATTGCATAGAAGTTAATTTTCTACAGTGTAGCAAACACAGTGTATCATTGACTTTATTGAAGTTGATTTTTATTGAAGCACATTGGTTTGGGTCAGTAGAGAGCTTTCAAAGAGAGATGTATTATAAGAGGGAATCATGACTGTTACTGTCTATATTAGACAATGTAATTGAGATTAACTTTTCAGTAAAATTGATTTGAGCCCCAGTTTCTACATGCTCATGAAAACACCCACACCCATACACACTCATACAAACATATTCACACTCATATGCATATACCCACACTCAGATACATGTTTTCTCACAGTTCATTTCTTGAAGGAAAATAACATATTACACACACACACACACACACACACACACACACAGAATTTGGTTTTCACATAAATCCCAGTTTAAAGAAAGAAGCCATGATATTGACCCTCACCATTTCTCTGGTTTACTGTCCTGCTTCTCTAGGCCAGCCAAATTAAAGTCAGATATGAGAAGCCTGCTGTTCCTCATCCACCATGTTTTTGTTTGTTTGTTGCTTTGACTCAGATTTTTCTCTCAAATATCTTCTGTACCACAAGAGAGATGGGCAGGCGGAACATTGTGGTGGGTACAGTAAAGCACAGAAGTGTGCAGAAAAAGGGGCTCTAAAGGGTTTTTTGTAAGACCATATAGGACTTGATTGCTTCATGTTTTAGATGGATTCTTCTAGTGATTTTGTGGAAAATGAACTTAAAAGGAACCAAAGTAGAATCAATCAAGAGTACGGAGGTGTTACAGTTTTACAAAAGTGAGGATAGGAACTTTAAGTAACCATCACGATCATCATCATCAATAATAATATAAATAATAATAGGAGCTAATGTACCTGATGGTTGAGTACCCAGTTTATGACATAATCAAAACCTGACTTTATTAAGTGTTCCACCACCATTTTAAAATGAACACAGTAAATGTAGTGTTTCCTGTACTGCAAGAAAACTTGAGCGGTCTTCTGACTTTTTTGGCTGCATTTTATTTATTAATTTTTAAAAATTAGCTTTACTTCTTTATTTTTGGAGAGAGAGAGGACAAGTAGGGGAGGGGCATAGAGAGAGGGAAAGAGTGAGAATCCCAGGCAGGCTGCACACCATCAGCACAGACCCCATTGCAGGGCTTGAACTCAGGAACCATGAGATCATGACCTGAGCCGAAGTCAGATACTTAACTGACTGGGTCACCCAAGGGTCCCCTTTTCTACTCCATTTTAGATAATATGCAGTCATGTTTTATCACAGGTTCATTTGCTTGGTAGTTAAAAGTATTGAGACAAAAGTATTAATCACATTAATCATAAGTGAATCTTTTACGGTAAAACATCTCTTCTCTCCCTGCCTCAGTCTACAACTTGTGTTGAAAAGGAGGTATTTTCGGCTTTTCCCTTCTCTGCTAATCCCCACACTTCCTCAAAGTCTAGTTGCTGTTTAACTCCCAGCCTGATTCAAAGGAAGGATGGCAGGGAAAAGAGGTAACCTGGCTGACCCCTTCTCTGTCGGAGTGTTTTCACAGGCTCTTTGAATGTTCCCCGACGCTATGAATGCCATGATATTCTCAGACTGCATTTCTGCATGCTATGTAGCTGAGGTATTTTATTTCCCTGTTGGCACTCCTTTCCAGTGAGGTTAACAGGTGGACAGCTCCATACATATGCTGCCAGATGCTCCTCTTGGACAGGACTGAAAACCTACTGATTCCTTTTTCTGAAACATAGATACATCCTTTGCCATTAGCATGGGAAATGAAACCCTGCCCTCACCTAACTTCTCCTCCAAAGTAGTCTGTCACCCCCTATAGTCGTTTCTAGATTTATGAGTGAGAATAATATGTCTGAAAACTATAGGTAAAACATAAACTCTCTGAGCTGTCTCCCTGAAGCACAATCTCTGTGCGTTTGAAATGAAAAGGAAAGCAACCTACATTCTACTTTTTTTGGGGGAGAAGGATGGGTTTCACAAAATCTTTTTGAAAAATTTTTCTCAGGGCGCCTGGATGGCTCAGTCAGTTGGGCCTCCGACTTCGGCTCAGGTCAGGATCATGGGTTCCAGCCCTGCGTAGGGCTCTGTGCTGACAGCTCAGAGCCTCTAGCCGGCTTGAGATTCTGTGTCTCCCTCTCTTTCTCTGCCCCTCTCCTGCACGTTCTCTGTCTCTGTCCCTCTTTCTCTTAAAAATAAATAAGCCTTAAAAAAAAGAAAAAAAAAATTCTCAAATTGCTCTTTTGATCTTTTTTATAGTGTCATTTGTAAGAGAGAAGTTTCAAGTATCATAGATACTTTCCTTTGTAACTCCTCAGTGTATGTCTGCTTTTTTACTTACCTCTTAGGGGCTTTTAGTCCATAATCTGTTTCTTCTTCTGCCACATCTATACAACAAAACTCTGAGCTGAATCAATACTAAAACCTGTGTTCTCTACCACCATGCATGAGTAAATAAATTCTGAGAAAATCACAACACAAATTTCCTTCGTAAATCCTTCATATCCTGATCTGATTTTATAATTTGATATCTATTTTACCTTAGTATCTTGCCGGAAACTTAAATTTTAAGATCATACTAAAGCATCATTTTGGGGCACTTAACTTTTTTGACAGACACTGTTATAGAAGCCTCACATGTATCAACCCACAGACTCATCACAATAACCCTGAGTGGAAGAAACTATTGTCTCAATTGTTCATATAAAAGCACTTATAGTAGAGAAGGATAGGAGGGCATAAATTCCAAGAGAAATTGAGGGCACATAATCAGTAGTAAGTCTTGATTAGAAGTTTGAGGTTATGGAGGATCAGATATGACACTCAGGATTCTTTTTATTTTTTTTAACTTTTTAATGTTTGTTTATTTTGAGAGAGAGAGATAGAGCATGAGTTGGGGGTGGGGGGAGTCAGAGAGAGAGAGGGAGACACAGAATCAGAAGCAGGCATCAGGCTCTGAGCCATTAGCACAGAGCCCCACACAGGGCTCCAACCCACGAGCGAGATCATGACCTGAGCCAAAGTCGGATCCTCAACTGATTGAGCCACCCAGGTGCCTTGACACTCAGGATTCTTAACATGAGTGTCTGGTTGGATGAACTGGCTATCAAAGAATAATAATTTTTTAAGATGCAGGGTGAAAACCCTTCCTAGAATTGATGGCTGTACTTTGGACAAAGACTGCCAGGGGGTGATGCCTAACTAGTGGCTTAGTATTAAAATCTGAATCTCAGGGAAGAGATGTGAGTACAAATAAAGATTTGGAAATATATCAGTCTGCATATGGTTGCTGAAATTCTGTCTATTGATCACCCTCACAAATCTGAAGGTGAAGAATACAAATAACAGTAGACTGAGCTGGAACCACTGGGAGGAACAAAGTTTTAAGAGGATATATTTAAAAAAAAGAGTCAAAGAAGAGATAGGAAACTAAAAGGAAAACAATAAAATTATTGTATATCTGGACATATTAGGAGATTATCACCTTATGAAGTGGTAATGTCAATAAAATAAGAATTGAAAACGACTAACCAGGACTAGGTATTAGGTGGTACTGAAAAAGAATAGCTTTATTACAGAGATGTGGTAGAAGCCAGATGACATTAGATGAGAATTGAACATAGTATTTATTAGTTAATATCCTTGCAGAAAGGATCCTTAAAATTAAGATAACTAGAGGAGAATTTTATGAAGGCGTGAATTATAAAAATAACAATGGGGAATAGAAAAATCACAAAGGATAATACAATAACTTAGGACCTAAAAGCAAAGCTCCATTATCACTTCCAAACCTATAGTTCATGAGGTGGGAGGGGTTTCCAGAACTAAGAGAAAAAGAATTCTGTGTAGAAAGACTACCTGGGAGAGGTGAGAGTTCCAGTCAAGATATTCATACAGAGTGCAACAATGCCACAGGTAAATGGATATTTTTTATTTCACTTTGCTTCTGCCAAGATTCTACATGTGTCTCATACTGGCAAAATCCAATTGGTCATTGTCGAACAAGGTAGTTCATGGATACAATGCACACAGGTAACTTGGATCTGGAGAGGCATGCATAAGATATCCAGCACGAATGTCATAAAAAAAAAGTGTTAAAATCAAGAGTACTGCTTAAAGAACTCTCAATAATAAGAATAAAATAAAAATCAGCTGCAACCAGAAAGGTATGAGAGGTCAGAGATGGGTTTTTAGAATGAGAAAGCATTGAACATGTTAACAGGCTATGAAGAAGGATGCCTTAGAGGAAGACAGGTTGAAAATACAGACACTAGAGATGTTCATTAATAGAATAAGATTTCAGAGGAGACAGAGGTAAGATCAAAGCACAGATTGAGACTGGTCATAAACAGGAAGAGGGACACTTGTTATATTTCGGGGGGGGAAGAAGAATCTATGCATATGTAGATATGTTTTATGTATGGGAAATATTGGCTTAAAGAGATCATCTGGGTGGCCTTCATTTTTTTCATACTGTACAGGATAAAACTACTAAGACTTCAGGCTGTTGAGTAAAGGACAACATAAAGTATTTTTGCTATTTATCTTTGAGAAGAATGAGTGAGTGAAAAGTAAAATGACAGGTGAATATATTACAGAGGCCTAAATGGGGTCAGATACCTACCACCCACTTCCACAGAGTTGTGATTTTCTCAGAATTTATTTACTCACGCATGGTGGCAGAGAACACAGGTTTCAGTATTGATTCAGCTCAGAATTTTGTTGTATAGATGTGACAGAAGAAGAAACAGAGATTATGGACTGAAAGCCCCTATGAGATAAGTAAAAAGCAGACACACGCTGAGTGAGCGTGTGGGAAAGATAGATGGAAAAGAGGTTTTGGTCAGATTGGGACAGTGGAATCTATCTCTGAGGTTGATATTTTTCAGATGATGGCTCTAGGAGTCAGTGGCAGGAGAGTAGAGACGAAGGTATTGAAATTGGTGTGGGCACAGAACTGAGAGTTTAAGTTCTTGAACATTTAACTGTAAAAATAATCAAAAGAGTTAAAAGGGCAAATATTTAAAACCCATGTATAAACATATGTCTCAATAAGTCCATGCTGTGTCTGGTAATCTCTTTCTTATCTCTCTAGGCAACTGATTGGGCTGGTCCTAGTACCATCTCTTGCAGAAACAGGATTAGGAGTGGGCTGTACTTGGAAGTTACCTTCTAAGTTGAAAACTAGGTTGAAGGTAGGGCTTGGGATGGAGAGTAAGCCTGAGAGAGAGCTTGAAGTTTTCAGTCTATGATTAGGAGGTTATTGTTATTAGATGACAATGGAATAGGTTGAGGCCCATGTGGCCAATTGGCCTAATGCCCCAATTAGGAAATGGAAACAACCTAAATGCTCACGAAGGTAAAGGAACACTATTTGGAGCAGCAATAATGAATCAGGGGATTGCCAAACTTCCCTGCTGGACCAGTATCTTTTTGGGTACAGAGAGGGCTTATACAGAAAGGTGTGTCCCTATGAGTTCCAGTTTTAAAATAACTATGATGTAAGAAAGAACCAAAACGTCCACCCATCATCCAACACCTCTCTTTAGAATATATCGGCACTTAATGTCCACGGACCTCATGAAAACAAGAAAAGCCCCGTAGAACATTTTTTAACTCTTGTTATACAGAAAAGGACAATGTTTATTTAGATACTTGAGGGTATCTAAAGACAAGGAACATCAGAGACTTGTTTCTCTAACTCCTGAAGCAGAATCAAGACCACATTTCTGGAAATTTTCAAGTACATTTTAGAACTATTTAGTAACTTTACAGAATCAAATCTTGTCTAAGCAAATGTGCTCTGGAGAATCACAAAGCTCTTCCTGTGCTAAGGTATATAATCCGCCTCAGTCTTCAGTAAGAATTTGAATTCTTTAACTAAAAATTTAAAATGATACCCACTGAAAACTCTGAAAAAGCTCAGTCAACAACAGTACTTACTGACTGCATTTATAGTTTTCTTATTTTACTTTAAATTTACTGTTTTTCAGTGGCATCATTGTTAATTTTTCATATAGGAACTAATTTCCATTCATAAATGTTTATTAGAATACTCTCTTTGATAGGACATAGTTATATAACATTATATTAAAAACTTGTTTTATTTTTTTTCTTTTTTATTTTTAAAAAAAAATTTTTTTTCAACGTTTTTATTTATTTTTGGGACAGAGAGAGACAGAGCATGAACGGGCGAGGGGCAGAGAGAGAGGGAGACACAGAATTGGAAACAGGCTCCAGGCTCCGAGCATCAGCCCAGAGCCTGACACGGGGCTCGAACTCACGGACCGCGAGATCGTGACCTGGCTGAAGTCGGATGCTTAACCGACTGCGCCACCCAGGCGCCCCAAAAACTTGTTTTCTATCACTGGAATTATTTAAGAAGTTTCAGGGTAAAAGTTGCACGCACTCAAATCATATAAAAACAGAAAATAATTTTGGTCCCAAATTTAACAAAATTTGGTGTTTTTTCTGTACTGTCTCAAAAATTTGAGTGAAAATTACATTAGACTCTATAATTAAATGGTATAGTGATGCGTGGGTTTTGATTGGGATGTTCATAAAATTGTCTCAGACACATTACATATTTTCATAGTCAGATTTATTCTTAAGTCTTCCAATTGAACCTTACTTCATTGCAAGAGCATATGATAGATAAGGATTTTTGTCGTTGTTCTAGAAGTTTGATCTTTGGCCCCAAACAATCAAATTCATTAGGTGGAAGATGAATCATGTTCTTTGAGTTTCCCAAAAGATAGGTTTTCTTCCATAATATTTATTATTCTTGATATAATGCTGCTATAAATGGTAATTTTGAACTTTTTAAAAAGTTTATTTGGTTTTGAGAGAGAAAGAGAGAGTGTGTATGCACACGTGCATATGCACTTACATGAGTGTGGGAGGGGCAGAGAGAGGAGACAGAATCCGAAGCAGCATCCTTGCTGTCGGTGCAGAACCCCATATGGGGCTCCAACTCAGGAACTACAAAATCATGACCTGAGCTAAAGTCAAGAGTCAGACACTTAAATGAGTCACCCAGGCACCCCAAATGCCGCTAATTTTATAAGCAAACCTGTTGAATTTATATTTCTTTGATTACTAAACTATTATCTATCTTTTTCAAATGTCTGTTACTGTTTGTGTTTTATCTTTATTTTGTCTTAATATTATCTTGTCAATATAGCTACCAGGATCCTAAGGGGCCTAATCATGCTGACCTGTTATTTTTAATGTGAAGTTGTTATCAATTTTTAAGTAGTTAAATGTATCTTCAGTTTTTAAAAAATGTACTTCTTCATCGTATTGATTGAGATGTTTTCTTCTACATTCTTTTAAAAATATGCAATTTTTAAATCTAACTATGTTATTTTGATACATTGTATGAAATGGGAGCTATCACTTGATTTTTCTCAGAAATCAGTTCTATTTATTTAATAATACAGAACTTACCCATCAGTTAGATTAACACTTTTGTCACTAAATAAGTGAAAATACTCATTAGTGATGATGTATAGAAAAGCTGCGTGTCATGAATCTAGTGGCAGGTTCTTTGTTCGGTCTTTCGGGTAGAATTTGAACAATGTTCATCAAGCATTTAAAATTTTATTCCTTGTTTAATAAGAAAAAAAACTCTAAAAAGCTATTTTGAGGATTAGCCTAAGTTACACAAAGGAATTAGTCTCAATATACTAGTTGAAGAATTATTTAAAATCTTAGACCAGGGGTGCCTGGGTGGCTCAGTTGGTTGAGCCTCCGACTTTGGCTCAGGTCAGGATCTTGAGGTTTGTGAGCTCAAGCCCCGCATTGGGCAGTCAGCACAGAGCCTGCTTCAGATCCTCTGTCTCCCTCTCTCTCTGCCTCTCTATCAAAAAAATAAATAAATAAAAATAAACAATTAAAAATAAATAAAATAAAATTTTAGACTAGCTATAAACAACTGAAAAACTTAATATTAAAAGAAGTTAACTGTATTTTGGAACAAATATTTTAATTATATTGACCCTAATAATTATGATGTGAGGCACATTAAGGTTCCATATCATGTGCTGCCTTGACCTCTGGTGAAATAAGGAGGGCCTCAAATGGCCTTAACCACAAGTTCCCCTCCACACTTTGCTCCTGTAGATAAGCTCCCCTGGCCAAAATTCCTTCCTCTCAAGGGGATTAGGCACATTTCTTCCTTATTCTCGAGAAACAAGTTTCAGTTCCTTTTCAGTCTTCATTTATTCAAACAAGTCAATTATATCCTTCTGCGGGAACCAGAGACACCCTGTCCTCTTGATACTACAAAGTTTTCCTCCCACACCCTTGGTTTTTCACTTTGTTCCCAAGTGCAATCCTCACGTAGCCCTGCATGGCCTGTGATGGCCTCTTTCTTTAGACTGTGGGTATATATGACTGATAGGCTCCTGTAGACCTCATATGCCCAATGTCAAGTTTTATGTGTTCAGCCATCTCCACAACCCCAGAGAGGGATCCCTATCTCACCAACAGGGTGAAGAGGAAGTGACTAAAACAATAATAAAATATTATGCAATTAGTCAATATTTACAATAATTTAAATCACATTTGAGATACATTATAATAGTAAATGGAAATATGCAGGATTGAAAAATTTTGTTACTGCCTTCTAAATATAAATGCCTTAAAATGATTGGGAAAAATACACTGAAATATCAACTGATAATAGTGACACCTATAAAAATGTGCTGTTTTAATCTCCTAGGGGACCATCCCTGATTGATGATCACATTTGTATCCCCTCTGATGCACCACTGCCTTTCATACATTTTATGCCTTCACACCAGCCTATTCCCACCTGATTACTGAAGATAGCAGGGGTGCTTATTGAGGACTATTCCTGAGAAACACATGACTCCTGCAGTGGGTGTCTCTGAATCAAGGATTTCTCATCAGTCTAGTCTAAATTTTCTTAGAGCTGCTTTGCAGTCTGAAATCCTTCCTATCTAACCTTCTGTCCATATATCTTTCATAGAAGACGTCAGCTCATGTGAAACTCAGCTTTCACATCTGAAAGGTCTTTCATTTTCCTCATCTTCCTTCCCTGTAATAAATCTCTTGCATGTTCAATCCCAACTTGGCATCTGCTCCCCAAAGGACTCAAAGTAACACAATCATATTTGGTTGATTGGATTATTGGCAGTTTTAATTTTTCTCTTATATTTTTTTCTCCAAAGCTCTTCTATTCAGTTGCAGAAAACAGTAAAATGATAACCCATTATTTTGTTATTTTATTTGCTTGCAACTTTAATTTATTCAACATACATTTACTATCACTCCATTAAGTGATAGGGGCCATACCATTAAAGGACTTGCAAATTTGTGGTAGGAACAAGATTGTGTCTAACTTAAACAGTAACACCATACGAAATGGAATAAAAGAAATTTCCCTAGGGAGTATTTAACTAGGTTGTACAGAGGAATAGAAAACAAGGGCTATGAATTGTGAAGAGATACAGGTCATGGTTGAAATAGTGAGTAAAGTCTACATGGTCATAGGTGTGCCTGTGTGGCTCAGTGGGTTAGGCATCTAACTTAATTTCAGCTCAGGTCATGATCTTCCATTTCCTGAGATCTAGCCCTGTGTCAGGCTCTGTGCTAACAGTGCAGAGCCTGCTTGAGACTCTCTCTCTCACTCTCTCTCTTTTCCTCTCTCTCTCTCTCTCCCTCCCTACTCCTGATCTCTCTCTCTAAATAAATAAACAAACATTAAAAACAGGTCTATATGTTCATAGGATTGGAGCTGGTTCTTCAAGTTAAGGTAATGTAGAGAAACAGAATGGAAGAAATTATATGGAGAAAGGGACATCAAAGCTATAGAATAGTAAGCAAAACTAATGTGTTACAGTTTTGAAAAGTAATGAATAACTAAATTGTGGAAATATAGTTTGTAGTGAACATTAAATTTTGAGATTAAAATACATACCATGTTATTTGAAATATAATGACATACTTTTAGTCTTAAGATAACCTAATGAAATGTTTCATCAGTTGACTTTTATCCTGTAGGTATACCCAAATGAACTATTAGTTAAGGAGTAAGAATATCCCACATACGGTATGTGCATTGTGAATGTTTAGACACAATGAATATATCATTCACATGTGAATATAGAGGTACCATGTTGATTTCTGGCTCCCTGCTCTGTGGCTCATTGTCAGCTGCATACCAAAGACGTAGCAAAACAATCTAATTCATTCTATGAAAGTCAACTATAAAATTCTGCTTACAATGGAGAATGTCATTATCAGTAAGGATATAGGAAGATAATGAGAGAATAACTTGGATTTATCTTATGCCACTCTATGCAGGCCAAAATAATTGGACTCTAAGCTTTCATAGTTATCTTTGGAAACAAAATTCACATAAATGAGTAGACTGTTTTCTTTGATTGCCTAAGACATAGCAGTTTTAACAGATAATGGGGGAACACAGAATTAACAAAAAAGTAAATGCTAATTGTGCTTTTTATTTCAAAAATCTTACTTCTCAAACGAGAATATTTTCATCTGGTTAGAAAGTTTTCTCTAATTTTAGTTATATATAACATTTCTTAATAGAGCTTTTACTTTAGCAGATATTTGCAACACAAGTTCAAAGAAAACTACATTTTTTTCTGTTTATTGTCTTATTATTTAATATAAAACATCCCTACTTGCAATAGTTTACAGCTGTAAACTATTAGTTTTTTAATGTAGACTTAATCTAAATAATACATTTCCATAATTTCAAATATAGTAATTATGTGTGTGTATGGATGTATCATTATCTAAATTTCCTAACAAGGAAAACGAGTAATAGTAAATATATAGTTTATAAAGTTATCTAGAATAAATTATTTCATCTAGTCCTTTAAACAGATGGATGAAAATAAAAATTCTTATGTGTTCTCCTTTTATATATGTATATTCTGAAACAAAAGATTAATAAAAGTATCAATAAATTAATAAAATTGTGGTTATATAACAGATTTCAACCCAAATTCTTTCTAGGACTTTGGCTGCAAGGTTTTGTATCTTTTCTAATATAAAGTATCAATGTAAAGATATACTTTAATGATACATGACTAATCTACTTCCTAAATGTGATGTCTAAGGATGTTCTTAACCATACAGATATTAAAACAAAATCATCATTGAACAGTAACAAAGGTTCTCAAACATATTGGTATTAAATAGGAAGATAGTTATATAATGTCCTTCATATTTATTTATTTTCAAACTAATATTTTTATCAGCAATAGAATAAGTGAAATATGAAGCAAAAGTTAGTTAAAATATAAGAATGAGACCTTTAAAATACATAAGACAGGAAATAACTTTTATATACTATTTCACTTGGTAAATTCATGCTATATTTCAGGAGAGAGAAAGATGGAGGGGATGGGGGGTGGACAGAGAGAGCATGTCTAGGCTATAAGGGATTTCATGAAAAGAGGAATCAGATGATTTAATCAGATCAATAAGGCTGTGGTCCAAAAGCTGTTTCTCCTTTGTAAGAATAGTGGCCATTAATGATCCTTTCAGAAAGAAAAACAGATGGAGAGGAGATAGTAATCTGTAGCACAAATGAACATCGCTAAAGACTAGTGACCCAAGGAAATAGAGTCAAAGCAAGAGAAGTCAAGGTAAATGAACAAAATGTACCAAGGGAAGAGAAGATTATAGGTACCTTTTGAATTTTGAATTGGACATATGATTGCTAAATTTTGTATCAAAATTTGAGTCTATTTCTTTCTTTTCTATTTATTTATTTATGTATTTTGAGAGAGAGAAAGAGAGAGAAACAGGGACAGAGAGTGAGTGGAAGAGGGGTAGAGAGAGAGGGAGACAAAAAATCCCAAGCAGGCTCCTCACTGTCAGCACAGAGCCCTATGCGGGGCTTGAACTCACAAACTGTGAGATCATGACGTAAGCTGAAACTAAGAGTCGGGCCCTTAACTGACAGTCACCCAGGCACCCCAAAAGTTGAGTCTATAAATCCATAGCAAACTGAGATATATATAATTTTATCTTTTGAAATACCATGAAAATTCCCAGAAGCAACACATTTTGTTTGTTCTTACTATATTGTTATGCATATGTATATATATATATATACACATATATAGATATGTATATGTATGTATGATATATATGCTTTTCTCTCCAGAATGTTCTCTGTGAACAGGGATTATTTTTTTTAAATATATCTTCATGGTATAGATTTAGTATCTGGAACATTGTATCTGTTTGACAAATATTCTTTTTAGGTTTGTTTATTTATTTTGACAGAGAGAGATAGAGAGTGAGTGGGAAAGGAGTATGGAAAGAGGGAGACAGAGAATCCCAAGCAGGCTCCACGCTGTCAGCACAGAGCCTGATGCCGGGCTGGAACTCACAAACCGTGAGATCATGACTTGAGCCAAAATCAAGTGTCAGATGCTTAACCAACTGAGCCACCCAGGTGCTCCTCAACAAATATTTTTGTAATTAATGAAGAAGTAATTGGTTTCTGAAGGCCAAAGTTAGAATCCTAGTAATTCTAGTCACTGTTAGTTCTGAGTCATCATTATTGATGCAGGTATTCTAACAGCATAAGCCATCAGTATTATGCCAGTTTCAGTACCCTAAATTTAAATTATAAGAAATAAATTTATGAAAAAAATATCCCAAGAGAGCAGCTAGAGGACAGGAGAATGACCCAGTGAAACAAATAGGCCATCAAAGATGGAAATTTGAAGTAAGTTCATAGGTGACTTCTATGATAAATACATGTGTTGTTTCTGTTTTTGTAAGTAGGCTCTTGCCCAGCCTGGAGCCCAATGCAAGGCTTGAACTCACAACTCCAAGATCATGACTGGAACAGAGATCAAGCATCAGATGCTTAACTGACTGAGCCACCCAGGCCCCCGGTTAATACATGTTTTGGCTGCATCTGAAGGCAAAATCAGAAAGTTGGGGGAAAAACCAGAAGTTGAAACCTCATCTGTCTAGAATAGGCTGTATATTTTGTGAACTAGAATCAAGCACCATTGCCTTACACTTAACATGTTCAATTAATATTTGTTTAGTGAATAAATGACCCAACTTGGGTTTTCTTTACCATTTTATAAAAGTAAGAAACTATAAACAGGGACTACTGCAATACATTTTAGAAAGTCCAATAACCTTTGTAACTTTACCTTGTTTTGCTATCTTCAGTCTTTTTTATGTAGTTATTGGCTAGAACAATCATTACAATTAGATTTGTTCTTAACTTCAGAGGCAACGGGAACAGGAAAGCTGAGGAAAAAGATGACAACAGAAACAGGTACATCCCTAGGCAAAAGAAGGGATGATGAAAACCTCCAAGAAGCCTACATTTCTCTGATTTTATGCAACAGAAGAAAGCTAGGGAAGACAATGTAGGTTTGAGAAAGGGTAAGGTGGCTTAACATCCATTCGTTAAATTTAACATTCTACAAATTAAAAAAAAGAAACTAGGCACCCATTCCTCATTGTATATTCATTAGGAAAATTAAATATATTATTATGGTTTAAAATAGTTCAGGGATGTGACAACATGGATGGACCTAGTGGGTATTATGCTAAGTGAAATAAGACAAATATCATATTATTTCACTCACATGTGGAATCTAAAAAACAAACAAATTAATAAAAACATAAGCAAAAAGCAGAATCTGATGTGTAAATACAGAGAACAACTTCGTGGTTGCCAGAGGGAAGACGGTGGAAGCACTGGCAGAAGGGGTGAAGGAGAGTTGTTTAACTACTGACTTTCAGCTATGGAATAAATAAGTCATAGAAATAAAAGGCACAGCATCAGGATTATAGTCAATGGTATTGTAATAGGGTTGGGTGGTACAGTAGCTACATTTGTGGTGAGAGTAGCAGAGCACATAGGGATGGTGAATCACTATGTAACACCATGCATCACCTAAATACAAGTTAAAAAACACTTTAATTTTAAAAAGACTTTTCATTTATTTTCACAAATAACCTGTTTAACAAACTTTTTTTTTTTTTTTTTTTTTTTTTTTTTTTTTTTTTTGAGAGAGAGAGAGTGAGTTTGGGAGAAGGGCAGAGAAAGAAGAGAAAAAGACTCTTAAGCAGGCTCCAAGCCCAGCATGTAGCTCAACGTGGGGTTCGGTCTCATGAGCCTGAGAGGTGGACATTTAACTGAGTGAGCCACCCCCAAGCACCCCATAATGAACTTTTTAACATGTGATTTTTCCCCTTTAAAATTAAATTATAAACAATATTCTGGGAATATGGGAGCAGCAGCACATCTCTCTGAATTTCCCATAAACACAAAAGTACAGAGAAACTAAAAATCATGGACTACATCTGAAACAAAAGTAGATGAACATATATGCCAATGAAACCCACAAAACATGCGGGTAGGGTCAAACTACCTAGAGGTAAAAGACCCATATAATTTAGCACCTGTAGAGGAGGAAGCAAAAGAAATCAATCAGGTATGTGAAACAACTGAGAAAAGAATACTGAAATCATTGACAGTGCGTCCAAGAAAGTCCTGTGTGCTGATTTCAGAATAGCTGCTGAGTTGGAAAGGTTTTTACGTGTTCCTTTCATAGAGGAGTCAAAGGGAAACACTGTAAAGTTTATAGTAGCTAGAGATATCTAGGCATATGGACCTTAGAACTCACCTACAGAAACTTCCAGTGTGAACAAATTCTATACTGAGGACAAAAAAACACAAAAACCTGTTACTGGTAGAATCCAAATTGAGAGAAATGAAAACAGAGCAAATGCATGGATATAAAATGTGTGTGTATGCACACATATGTGTATGATATAACGTAACCAAAGCTATGCATACTGATTATGTCAATAAATATAAATGGTTTAACTAATCTATTTGAAGAAAATGAATCCACATTACCTAACAAAGCTAAATCCAACACTATGCTGTATCTCTCTGTACTACTATGGATTGATCTCTAGGTTCTTTTGTTTAAAAAAAATCAATGTACAGAGAAGTGCAGAGTGTGTAATAGCTTTTATCTAAGAAAAGAGGGGGTATGAGTAATATATATGTATCTACTTACATGTAAAAAATAGAATGGTAAATCAAAACAAGCTTTTGAAAAGGTAACCTACACAGGGATTCATAGAAGAGAGGACAGAGATAAAGCCAGACTTCTTTGAATATACATTGTTTTAGCGAAGTTTTCTTTGGAAACATCTAACAATTTTACATAAATTTTATTTTAAACATTTTTTAAGGTTTATTTATTTTTGAGAAAGAGAAAGACAGAGTATGAGCAGGGGAGGGGAAGAGAGAGAGGTAGACACAGAATCTGAAGCAGGCTCCATGCTCTGAGCTGCCTGCACAGAGCCTGACACGGGGCTCAACCACAAACTGCATCAGGTCAGATTATGACCTGAGCCAAAGTCGGACACCCAATGGACTGAGCCACCCAGGTGCCCCCATTTTAACATAAATTTTAAAAATTAATTTTCAAAAAGCCATCCATAAATAATACAAATAAAATTAAAGAAACGAAGATAAATGTGTATTTAGTTAGAGGTATACCCCACAGTAAGGTACTATCTAATGGGCCTTTAAAGCAAAGTAATTGTTTTGTACTCTCCTACTGGAATAAACCTTAAGAACAAGAAGAACTACAGAAGAATTTGGTTAATAATCAAACTGATATTATTGTTCTAATAATGTTGAGCTGGTATCATGACATATGGCAAATAAATCATTTGTGCTCTTCAATTATCCTCAGTGTCATTGAACACCTCTCAGCATTGAAGAAAGGAGATACACATGTGACACAAATAAAACCTTGTGGTTCAATTTGAGTTGAATATATGACACTTAGATAATGTATTTTATATTAAAACAATGAACATTCTCAGAGCAGGTATATGCATGTATTTAAATGAACTTATATATACATACATATGTATACATTTAAATTCATTTGCTCATCAGGATACTGAAAACAAAAAGCAAATAACTGTCCATAGTTGGAGAATACCAATTAACCAACACTCTCTTTTGAAAACTAGTAGGTAAAAAAAAAAAAAAAAAAAAAAGCTTTTATTTCACCTTTCATTTGTGAACTGTGCCACTAGCAATTAAATAGTAGAGACATTTTTCTTTATAGAGATACTCTAGCTAATGAATAAATAAGGAATTACAATATCACCATTTGATAACTCCTAATGAATTAATGGAGCTACGCATTGATCATTAACGGCTGCTAAAACCACACAGAGAAACAGCCAGACATTATGTGTCTCCTGATAAAAGACTACAACCTCCTTTTGAAGGAGTCTTACTTATTTATTGAAACCGAATCTCATCTTGTCTCTAGATCCAATTCTCAATTTATAGAACATACATGGTATTAGACAAATTATTTAGCAAATGATTGTTTTTTCTTGGATTTCATTATTATCTTTAATTAAGTATAACTCTATTAAAACACGTGATTATTAATCAGGTGCCTCAGCCTTCCAAAAAGAACTTTGCCATTTCACTGAAGGGAAATTCAAACAGATTTAAAAGATCCTCAATATTAAATAAGGCTATGGATGCAAATCAATTCAAGGTGATTTCTGGTTAGCCATGTGCTGACAGGCTAGCTAATGACATTTTCTGAGAAGGATTACCTCTGAATGAAAGTGTATCACTGAAATATGAATGTAAAGAAAAAAGATTAAATGTCTTGTTTTGAAGTTAATTTAATCACTGAACTTTGATATCTATCTCCTTTTCATTTCAAGAATGTTACTGATCATTATAGCCAGAATTTGGTGTTTTCCATTTATTTTTTCCTGACACATCATATTATGTACTCATGAGATGCTTGAGTCTCTGCCTGTAGGCCTGAGGTTTTTTTCAGTATACATTCAGTAAAGACTTTATCCCTCAGATATTTGTGAGTGTAATTTGAGAAATTAAAAAAAAAAAAAACAGGTTGTAACTTTTTCCTTATGAAGTAATGGCTTCTTGTGAGGTGGCTTAGTTACTCAGTCATGCATTCATTGTAATCAAATATTTATCAAGTGCCCATTATATACCAACTTATAAGGGGGTGCTAGAGATATGATGATTTACTTACTAAATTTACGTAACAGTTTATAGTAATTATATTCTGGGCATCTTTACAATGGGCAGATCTGTGATTTAGATCAGAGGTTGGCTCTGGATTCGGTGTCAGAGGTTCCCCAACTTTTTCAATTCACTGTAGTGTCTCAGTAATTTACTTCATGGTGTTCCTAGATCAAAAGAAATATCTTAGAGTTCCATTATTATGTAATTAGTTTCCAAAACTTAATAATAGTAGTATATGTGGTGCCTGAGAGATGTCCCTGTGCCTCTCTCAAACATTTAAAAGATCTTGTGGCACTCCTGAGAGTTTACTGCATGCGCCAGGGTACCTAGGTAGAAAGTTGGGAAATTCAGATTTACTTGTCTAACCACTACAAATACTGCTTACATATAAAAAGATGTTCCACTCTTTGTGTCTTTGAACATAAAGAAACCAGAAATAGCCTATCAATTTTAAAAGTTATTTTTAAGACTCAAGGCAATATATAAACAAAATTATAACTAAAAAATCAAAATAAAATTCCAATAAATATATATTTGAAAGTATTGATTTTTAGACATAGTCTTTTGATAAACTAGAATGTGTCTAACAATTGGCAGATGTATTATAAGAATACTTTAATATTAGCTAAAATACCCAAGACTTGAGAATGATATACACTTAAAAACAAATGTTATTCAAAATTATCACTAAAATGTACTTTCATTTTTACATATTTTATTGAATGGAGGAAATAAACTATTACACACATATCTAGCTCATCAGGAATTGCTCACTACTATCTTTATATAAGATATATTCATGAGTATTGTTAATATACATGTGTTCATCATGGGGCATATCTTTGTCAGAAAAATGAAGTCAGAAGCAAACTTTTAGCTACATAAAGGCATCATGATAAAGTAAAGAACATAGGTTGTCACATATCAGAGACCTGGAATACAATCCTGGATCAACCAATGAATGACTGCAAGACCATGGACAACTTACTTAATATCTCTTTGCACATGAGTTTCCTCATCTATAAAATGGACAAATAATATTCAATTTGCATCTTTGAATTTGAATAAGATACCAAGAATACTTATACATGTAACTATTGGAAAAAATATTGAATAAATAAAATAAAGAAGGGATATTAAAAAGTTGAGTTCATAAAGTATTATATAAATACAATAATCAGAATGTTGTGGTATTTCAGAATGGGAAGAAATTACATCTTAAGGGGTCAAAAAAGATGTTATAGGAGTGGCTTTTGAGAGTAGCTTAGAGAAGTGACTTTCAAAGTTTTTACCATGACTACACACAAATAGATGCATTTTCATTTGACTCATTTAAACTTTGTATCATTTCAATATATTCAAAATAGTAATTTGCTTTTTATATTTGATGCATCTTGCTTACAACCTTCTAAATTATTTTTATACCTCATAGTTTGAAAGAAACTGACTTAAAGCATGAGCAGAAATGGAGTTAGAACTTTTATCTCAGAATTAAACAGTACATGGGTTGGGACTGATCCTTCTAACAGTATTGTGGGCTCAGTTATACTGCAGATCCTGCCAATAAAATTATAACAATACTTGGAATAAACTGCAATGGTATATATGTTTTATATTGTTGTGCTCACTAAAATTAAGGGAAGAAACTTTAAAGATTCAGGAGTAAAACACACACACACATACACACACACACAACTGTAAATTGAAACATGAGCAGGGAGCAATAAGGAAGAAGCAAGTAAGTAGGGGAGGGTATGTACAGTAAAGAGTGCTTTTTCCATTAAGGCACTTACCCACATTTGTGTTCTGTAGGGAAAAAAGGTAAGTCCTGAAGCCATGGCAAGATGGAAAAGGTAAACTAGAGATTCTGCAATTAAATTAAGGCCCTTGAGAAAAGCTAAAATATTCTGTGTTAATTGTAACTACTGATTCAGTAATAGAGGAAAAGACAAATTCACTCTGCTGAGAAGCAGTTTAAGCTCTACACATTTTCATAGATTAAAGTTTAAGCTCTATACATTTTCATAGATTAAACTCAAATTCAAATGTTCCAAACATGTAAGGAAATATGCCACCATGAGTAAAAGTCGGCAGGAAGGAAGGTTAAAAAAAAACAAAACAGATTTACACTACCAAGAATACCAGATATTGGAGTTATTAGACAAACTATGTTATATAATTATGTATGAAGGTGTAAAGAAAAACATAAAATAAGTAAACAAAACAAAAATGACCATTTCATAAAACTGGACAATAAACATGTGACAAGATTCTCTAGCTCATTAGTAATCATGAAAATTCAAATTAGATTACAATGGATGCTATTTCACACTCACTGGAAGAAGGATTAAATTCTGGAAATCTTAAATGTTGGCAAGAATGCAAAGCAATGGGAACTTTTATACTCTCCTAGTGGGAATGCAAATTGGTAGAATCATTTTATAAAACAATTTGGCACTAATTATAAAGATGAACGTGTGCATTCTCTACAACTTGGCAATTCTATTCAGAAAAATTCTAATGAGGTCTAATGAGAAAAACACATATAAATGAGAACTAAATTTTTATATCCAAAGTAGAAGGGTAAGGGGAAAATAAACCTACATATAGAAAAGAAATAAGGAAATTTGCCTAGGTAGTAGGGAAAATTTGCCTGGGTCGTGGAAGAATTTAGAGCTATAAGCCAGCTCTCATAGATGTTTGAAGTTCAAAATCATACTCCTATGATGTGCAAAACAAACAAATGCCTAAACAAACAATCAAAAACCTCACCAGGTAATTTAATTTAATTATCTTTTGTTGGTAGTGTCCCCTAGGAGATTGATATAAGTGAATGTAGATATTGATATAAGAGAATGTAGATCTCTTCAATGAATTTCCGTAGGAATAATCTATGAAAGGAATGGGCATGCTTTTAGCTATGGAGGCTATTCAATAGGGACTTCCTCTCACAAGGGTGTTCTAGGTCTTGGTATTGCTGACTGCCTAACCTCTCAGCCATACAGACAGACATTGAACAATTGATCTACCATCCCCTGAGACCTCTTTTCTCTGGAGGGGAAAGTGAGTATCTTTACAGAAGTGACATCTGCTCCTAATCTGGATTTGCCTACCCTGTTTACAATACTTTTGTGTTTTATTTTGTTTGGCTTAGGTGGAAATACAATAGCAAGAATGGAGGTATGGTGAGTCTTATTTAGTCAAAGGAAAAATTGATGTGGGAGAGTGGAGGGAAAATTGTTATTGCAAAGTCCACGAGCAACCAATTACATGCAGGCTACCCTGTCTTGAAATGGCAAAGGATTGAGGGTTATGGATAGTTGAAGTGGATCTCTTGGTGCTTCGCCCAAATCACCTTTACTAGAAGGTACACCCATCTCCCAACTGCTAAAAGTATTGTCTGCTAATGGCTCAGGGCTGTTCTTTTCTTTTGAAAAGCACCTACAACCTAGGCAACACAGGAGTGCTAATGCCCAGGCAGTTACAACTACCTCCAGGCTCCACTCCTGTCCCAGACAAATGACTCCAAAGCAGCTTTTTGCAAGATATCCCCAATAGAGAAAGATTGAAGCTAGTTTCTAGCTGAGATCCCTTTCTTCCCTACCTGTCCCTGCCCTGTTCTGCCTCCCTACTGACCTGTTCCTAAGCACTTACTCAAGAAATCTCCTGAACAAGAAATCCTTTCTCAGATTCTGCTTTTAGAGAACCCTAACTAAGATAACTTTAAGGAAATCACTGTCCAGATCTTTATCTTCCATATGTTCTTTTCACTATAAGTCTCTCTAATATTTGCCTGCATTCATAGTAGTCCTTCTGCCACACAGTAAAAGAAAGCCATAGCCCTTACCTCAATTGTGTCCAACTGTTGTGTATTTTCCCAAGGTGAAAAAACCCCTTTGGTGTATGTGGGAGTGGAGAAAAGGATAAATCACAATATTGATTTCACGATAGCCTCTTTTAATTATTAATGTCCGTACCATAAACACATCAGGTTTATTTCATATTCTGTTTGATATGTGTGTGTATCAGATTAGATAAAGAGATATATTTGGCATTAAGAGTAATCTGTTAAGCCTGTATTTTAGCCTTTAGTTCTTTATTCAGAAATTCGAAACAGGGGGTGGTAGGATAAATGACAGCTGTTGATTAATACATCTTTTATCTCTGAATTGTTGTCAAAGAATTCATTGCACTTGAGGGAAGGTCCACTGGAAGCAAATCAAAGAGAAAATTGGCATGAAATACTAATTCCTAAAAGGGACTTCCTTTTCACATTTTTTTAAATAAATATATCTCATATAGTCTCAAAATTCATCCAAAGTATGTACTTTTAGCAAGAGTAAAAAACATATTCTATAGCTTAAATACTTAATGGTGTTCATTCTTTTAAATGCAACTAGAATATTTTTCAAGACTTCTAAATTTTAAAAAATAAAATAGATAAAACTCATTGGAAAAAATTCATAAGATTTTGTTTCATATATAGTACTAAGATAATTAAAAACTATCTTATCAGGTATATCAAAAATTTATCCAATTATAGTCAGTTATTCTGTTTTAATTTTATAAAACATAAAATATTTTAAAAACCTATTGAAATTATATGCTAGGTGTCAGATACATTATATTTTAACAGTGTATATATTTGTTTTTTAAATAACTTATAGAAGTTAATGGCAATATTTCTGGGTTTTTACATCACTGTTATTGATTATTTCCCTTAGCCAAACACCAGGTGGATAGGCATACATTTGGAAAAAAAAAAACAAAAAACAAAAACTCCTTGGCTTTTAGCATATTCCTTGCCTAGCTCCATAAATAATATTTTGGTTATACATTATTAATGTTATTATAAATGTAAGTAATGAAAATAGCACATATATTTATGATCTCATATTTTAAAAAGGAATAATTAAATTAGATCCATTTGATTTTAACTTTGATTGCATTGCTTATAATCTGTTTTATAAGAGGCATCTTTAATTTATTTCAGAGTAGTTTAGATATTATTACTAAAATATGTATTTTTTTAATTTACTGAGGTCAGGTTTTTTTTTTTTTTTTAATTTTTTAATGTTTATTTATTTTGAGACAGAGAGAGACAGAGCATGAGTGAGGGAGGGGTAGAGAAAGACAGGGAGACACAGAATCTGAAGCGGGTTCCAGGCCCTGAGCTGTTAGCAAAGAGCCTGACATGGGGCTCGAACTCACAAGCCGTGCCTTATCCTGTAGATCAGGTGTAGGAAAGTTGAGGATGTTGTCACTGATTATGTTAAAGCACTCCTGCTAGAAATGTCTCTGTGTACTCCTGAGGTTACACACAGCCAGCCATTTGGTAGAATCCTATACTGCAGTAATTGTATACATGACTAGGTAACACTAAGTACCTTTTTGAGAGATAACTGATCAACAATAGGTGTAATTGTGTTTATTTCCAATGAACTTTAGCAGTTAGAGTTATATATAGAGTGGGACAGTTAGATTTAAACAAGGCTGGAGCTCTGCCCTGTGAGATATGGGCAGAAATTGAAAATATATACAAGGGATTAAAACCATAGTGAATTAGGTATACCTGGCTGGCTCAGTTGGTACCGCATGTGACTCTTGATCTCAGGGTCATGAGTTCAAGCCCCACATTGGGTATGGAGCCTACTTAAAACAAAAACAAAACATTGTAGTGAACTGGGAAATGAGAACATGTGAGTGATAAGGGACACAGAGGTAAACAATTTTTGGAGCTGGGATAATAGAGAAAAGATAAGGTGATGGAATGAAAAGGGAAGTTTAAAACTGAGGTTGTATAAAATATATGCCTGATGCTATTATTGCTACATCAATACAAAATAATCAGTTTGTAAACTTGGAGGTTTCATAGCTTATCACAGAATCTCTAGTCCATTGCCCTTATTTAACCAGTGAAAGCACTGAGACCCAGTGACTTTAGAGTTTTGCCTAAAATTCTGTCGAAGCTAGGACCAAAATCTGACTTTTCAGATTATCAAGGTCATTGATTTTCTTCCATCCATTCTGAAGTGACTTATTTTCAGTATCTTGCTTTCATGTTATATATCCCTACCAACTCCCTTAAAGTTCAGATTTTTCTTCCAATGAGAATGCAAGTGAAGTTTTTTCTTAAAGTTTTACTCTTCCATGTGCTGGAAAGACCCTCACGATAATACCTTGGGTCTGTTTTATATTAATGCCCTGGGCAATCATAATCCTCAAACTTATAAATATACTTCACCACCATTGAAACTTCTCTGAAAGCATTAGTTGCAAGTATTGCAAAGTGACCTTCCACAAGTATGTAAACAGTAAGAGTCTACTTAATCTATCATAAGTTATACTGCTCACGTGGCATATGTTTCTTTGAAAGTGAAGCAACACACACACACACACACACACACTCATGCATGCACACACACACACCACTATTAAGAACATAAGTCTGTTGGTTTTAAATGGAATAAAATAATTCAGAGCCTGCCCAGAGATATTTATGATACTTATACCTCTGGTCATGGCCACACTTTAGAATACCTGTAATTTTCAAAGAAATAATGATGTCATTTTATGGGAAACTTTTTCATTTTCAATTATAAATCGAGTAGAATTATAGTTTGTGATATCTTAATCATGCTTGGTATTATATCCATGAATCTTAGAAGTACTACTGAGAGGAGACATGCAGTTTGTAAGAATTATAAAGGATTCATAATCTGTTTGCATGTTTCCTCCCAAAGGACTGTGACTAGTCACAGTTCTGAAATGTGAGATGTGAGATGCTACACTACATTAAATTCTTATGACTATAGAAATAAGTAGGTTGTACGTGCATTGATGATATAAAATCTTCTAACAGAAAAATATTAGGGATTTGTAATGCAGAGAATTCTATTCTAGAAACAAATCCTTTCATTAATCAGTGGAAAATGGTTTCTCAGAGTGATATACTGAATTTGACTGAGACTGTAAGCATTTCAGTAAAATTGCTCTAAGCACCTCTAACCTTACTTAAATATGAATATACTTTTATAATTTCAAATTTTCTATAGGTAAAATTCTTTTTTAAATTATAGGATTTTACTGAACTAAAAGTTGTTCACTGGTTTCCTTTATTTACTTTGTTCCCAACAACAGTAGGCTATTATTATATTCTCTAGTTTTATTAAATTCTTACTTGCCTTATGATTTTGTTTAATTTTAAATATATTCCCAACAGTATTTCCAATTTTAGAGCCTCTACATACTGTTTACCTAAGTTCATATAAAGCATATAGTTTTGCAAATTATGTGTGGAAACTGGTCTCTAGATTCCCAAACATCAAAGGACTGACTTGAAATTTTACATGAATCTGAACCTAAACACTTTTCCATCTCCAGGCTTTCTTCTAAAATCATCAGTTGTCTGTGGTTGTTCCACAAGCTGGCACTGTCAATAGGCAATCAGATTCAAATACCATTTTACCCCCTATAAAATTTTTACCCAACTCTTTTCAGGAGACACATAACGTAAAAAGTATTAATTTTCATCCATTTATTCTTTCAAACAAATATTCAGTGAGTGTTATAAACATTGTACAGCATTAGCAATTTCATTCTAACCTAATTAGCATAAGTATTAAATACCTGCCTAGAGAAAAGTATTTTAAGAAAAAATGATAGACACTTTGAAAACTTTGTTGTGATTTCTGCAAGGAAAAGTTACACAACAAATACTGGTATTAATTGTGGATGTAAACTAATTTAAAAGGAAAACCAAAAATATTTTTTTCAAAATGTCACTGTATGACTTAAACAAAAAACAAACGTATATAAAGAAATAAGGTCTTTTTTTCCATACTAGAGCCCAGTGGAAAAATCAGAGTGGCCAGCATATTACCATCAATAAATGGAGGCTCCATCATACATTATGGGAAATTAATGTACTGAATCAAGGTAAAACTGAATGAGAAACACATTTCTTTCAGTGCCAGTGACTCAGCAGATGTAGCTGAAATAGGCAATTTAAACAAAATTTTGTTATCTGATTTACAAAGAAATTTGGATAGTAACCATTGAAGAACATGCTAACCACTAGTAAAAAATTAGCAGTGGAATTTCAGTAAAACATAATATACTCAATGTACTGAAAGAGAATGGACTTATTCTTCAAAAATGATGAGAGTTGTGTAATAATTTTCCAATGTATAAGTGTATCAAATCAACATACTTTACATTAAACTTACACAGTATTATATGTTAATTGTATCTCAATAAGGATTAAAAACTGATGAGATAATGAGTCTCAGCACTCTACATTTCATTATTGTCTGAGACCTAATTCTGTCTCCTTTTCTCTTCCATGCTTTTCCCTGGGAAATTTTCATTGACTATTAAATTCTATCCTCAGTACTCCCAGACTACTTTACTATATGCTTGGATACTTGTGACACCTAAATGATGAACACAGTCACATACAAAATGATGTTCAAGGATATAAAAATTTCCCTGGAAATGCGAAAACTCAGTATCAAAACTATTTTTATAATAACTACTGTCCTAGCATGTACTTACGCTGTTAGGAGAGTAAAGTAGTCTGATGAAGAGAGTGAGGAAATATCAGTGAGATAATGTCTGTGAACTTCTGATTTCCTTTATTAACACCATATTGGTTCTTTAGCCTCCCATAACTACAGTTTTGACAAAGATACTGCCCCTTGTTACATGGAGGGGATATCTATTCGATATCTAAAGTTTCCTTGTTTCATTATCTCAGATATAGAAATATAATGGATCTTACTCATACTGGTTCTTAGTAAAAAATCTTATGCCTACTAAGTCTCATATATATGTTACCCACTGAATTTCCCTGAATGCGAATAAGTCACTATGAGTTTCTTAACAGGGAAAGATGTCAAAAAATAGTAAGTTTAAAAAATTTAAAGCACCTAAAAATAAATGGATGTTTACAATATTGAAAGCAAGATGTATTTAAGAAGATATGAAATAGTATAAAAAGATAAAGACATGGCAAGTTCACTTCCAATATAAGAATCGTAGAACTAGACAAAGAACAGAACCTCTTACCTCTATTGTGAGGCAAGAAATCATGAAGCCACACATTCACATATGAGTTGTACTCAATAAAAAAGGGATATCAGCCAGTAAATAGTTGAATTAAATCATTTTCTTTATGATTTGGTATATTTATCTAGGGCAGTATTTTTCAAACTGGAGTCCTTGGATTTGTGCTAGTGATCATATAAATTCTTTGTTACACTCATAATACACAATCTTGTATTTTATTTTAATGATCATCTCTAAAATGTATCATGCACGTTTCAGATAAAATGGAAATATGATCACCAACCTATTCAATTTTATATAGACTCAAACAGATATTCTACAAAATATAATTATTAGAAAGGTAAGATAACACTTAAGGAGTTGACACTCTAATGTTTTCTCTTGGCGTATCAATGGGGTGCATGCAGATTCCTTTGTAGAAGAAACACCAAAGGCAATCAATGGCCCGGTCTGCAATGAGGTTTATGGTACAGATATGACAATTACAGATCAAGAATCTCCTCATATGCTACTATTGCCTGAAAATTTTAGGTTCTTCATTCTTGATATAGCCCTTATCCATTGCTTGATTGCTTTATAAAATTCAGAAAACCAAAAAAACTCAAATCACCTTTGACTTGGAGGTTTCCTTATTCCACTACAGTTATGTCGCCTATTGGGAACATTTGCACACACCCACTAATAACTAGGAAGCTGTATCTCTACACTCATGTTATTGACTTATGTAAATTCTTCAAGTTTTTCTTTTCCTTTTGGAGGTAAAACAAGATAAAAACAAGCTTAAACTGAATTCAAGTTGCCATTCATGTCAGTTCATAAATTTTATGGTCTTGTTTAATCTTCTACCTTATAGCTTACTACAGGTGATATTAATGCCTAATTTCATCCTCTATTTCAACATAATTTGTACAAAGGTGTACTTATTTGATTCTGTCGTTAATGAGAAATAACGTAGGGATAATTAATAGGTGGTGGGATGACATCAAGTGAAGGCCAACAGGGTATAAAGATGAGAGAGTCATGGGTGCCAAGAGAATGTGTGAGCAAGATGAACTCAAATGAATCTGCATGCAGATAGTTCCATATTCACACTATCCATATTACTCACATTGTATGTAACATCTAATTTAAGCAACAACATCATTTATCACTTTAATGTTTATTTTACTACTAATCATTGGGTAACTTTGTTTATATTTCAATTATAGATTTACACAAGTTTACATATAGTTTTATACATATAGCTTTATATTATTATTTATATGATTATATATAATACATATTAATTGTTATAATATAAAATGATCTAAATTATCACTGTGATTCATAATTGTTTTTCTTTAAAAGGGACTCAGAAAACATTCAAATTTGAAAAACACTGATAGGGATATGACTAAAAGTATAATGAATAGTAAATTCCATTAAAATTATAATATTAGCTTATATTTTTTAAAAGAGTGAAGCAATCTTCTATTTAGGCCTCTAAATTAGTAGTCATAATGTAAGGGTGATAGTTATGTTGATAGAGTTAACATAGTTTCAAAAGACTCTTGATTTGTCTTGGAGGTTCTTTCCAATTTAATTTAAGTTTCTCAGCCAGGGAGCAGCTCAAATGATTTGTAGTTTCATAAAGCATTCTGAAAGGCCATTTCATTGGCCATAGGAAATAAACTTAGAATCAGATTCCTTCTACCCAGTTTATGATAGAATGCTACTTTCACAATGTGCCATACAACTTTTATTAGAAATTGTTGTATAACCATAAAACCAAACTCTTCACTATATTTCTGGTCATGCTCAGTGAATAAATATTTATACTATGATTTAAGCATAGTTTATAGACTTTGAAGACCATGTATCTCAATATTAATATGATTTCTTTATTTCCAAACTAATTGTTCTTCTTTTAAGAAATTTAAAGAATAGAGAAAGAAATCCTTCATGCCTCTGGATGTTTATGGTCAGAAATTTCAATTATTTGAAACTATGCTGTATTAAATTCTAATGACAATAAATAACAAATTTGAAGGAAAAAGCACCATTTTGGATGCTTTTTAAAATATTTTTTATGCTTTCTTTTTGTCTGTCTCATTTATGCATACATACACATTTATGGTAAAATTACCTTTGGAAATTAAAATTTTAATTTAAGTGGAATTGGTACTCCTTACAGATTACATATTTCATGGAGCATTTAGTTCCCTAAAGACTTTAATATAAATAAAAATAGACTTGTCTTCAACTTTCTTATTAGTGTATGTGCAGTTACAAATGCTTTAAATGGTTTTAACTTAATACTCTAGGCTTACTCTTTCTATTCACTTTTTCTCTCCACCTACACACACACACACACACACACACACACACACACACACACACACACATTTATAAAGAAGTATATTTAAAAAAAAACCCTAAGAACAAAATATATTATAAATATGATCACATCACTTAACATTTAAATTTTTTTTTCAACGTTTATTTATTTTTGCGACAGAGAGAGACAGAGCATGAACGGGGGAGGGGCAGAGAGAGAGGGAGACACAGAATCAGAAACAGGCTCCAGGCTCTGAGCCATCAGCCCAGAGCCTGACGCGGGGCTCGAACTCACGGACCGCGAGATCGTGACCTGGCTGAAGTCGGACGCTTAACCGACTGCGCCACCCAGGCGCCCCAAACATTTAAATTCATATATAGTAGGCTGTCATTCTTGGGGTTGCTATTATTATTAATGATCAGACCAAATTACATTATTACATCTTTGGTTTAGTGAACAATACATCATAGCCTGTTGGTCATCTAAGGTTGAAAAAAAATGCAGTCGAAAGGATCAAACAGTCTGCCTCATAACTGATAATATACTGCCTAATAGGAAAGGCATCAACATAGTCAGTGTGTACGAATATGCATTGCTAAATGAGGAGGTTCCAATATAAGAGTTGATATTTTGTATTAATGTATTTCTGAATGGGAACGGTATTAGTATATTGTATTGTAGTTACTTATACCAAGGTGACTTACATATGTAAGTAAATCAGAAGTACATAATCCTACAGGTCGATGCTTCTTCTGCTTATAAAAAAGAGAGATTTTTTTTTCGAGTAAATACGTGGTCCTTGGTTAGCAAACATCTTAATGGAGGTACATTTGTGCAGCAGCCTCAGCCTATGAGAGGGAGTAGATTGGAAGGGAAAAGGAAACTGCTAAACAAAAAGTTGCTTAAGTTGTTTTTTGTAACACATTAGCTCAATTCAGTAGTCTCCAGTGAACTTAAGCAACTGAAAGAAAGAAGGAGAAAGAAGCAGAAGGAGAGGAGGAGAAAAAGATGGAAGAGATGGAGGGGGATGAGAAGGCAAGGGGAACTGAGAAGGGAAAGGGGCATGGCGAGAGTGGAGGAAGAAAAAGCCTCAGCAATAATCTATGAGGGACTTGAAGAAAACTGTCAGCTAGAAATTGATTTCAGACATGGGTGTGGCTAAAGGATTTTGTAAAGTTGGATATATAGTATTGAATTTTACTTGTTTTCATTGTTATATAATATTGTAGTATAGTCTCCTTTGAAACTGCAAACCTCCATCAAAATCTGTTATAAATAAGTACTCTATGTGGTATCTTGGGAAAATCAAGAGAAATATGGCAATGTGCAAGGAAACAATAGGGATGTGGAGACAAAATGCTCAGTTCTGTTTCTGTGTCACCCTCTTGTATGGCTTTACATAAATCACTCAATATTTATAGTGTCTAATTTTTCTTACTTTTAACATAAGTATTATTATAACCGCTTTAAAATATTTGAGAAGGTTAGAGGGAATGTAAAATACTGATTACAATGTATATACTCAAAATATATATTCAAAGTATAATTTTCAAGTTCTTAATAAATAATAGGAAGAAAATTGAGATGCTTTTCTAAACCTTTCTCATTCATTTTTCCTCTTTTGTTAATTTATAAATATGTATTTCCAAAATTAGACAAATATTTTCTTTAGAATGCTCTGTTTTGCACAAAGTCTACTTACTTAAAATCAAAATATTCTCAAATTAGATTCTTCCTTAATAGACTTGTTTGTGTTAATGGAATCGCCCTCTGCCTCAGTTCCTATTTTCATAATGTGAACTTTACGTTATACTTGTGATTCCCCTCTCTTTGTTCCATCAATTCAATTCAGTAAGTTCAGAGATGTGCCCATCAAATATCTCAGGTTTATCTCTTCCTCCCAGTTCTTAATGTGGCCACTCTGATGTAAGACCTATTACGTCAGTGAAGAAGCATTTCTTGTTTCCCAGCCTCCTTGATACAACCCATCTTAGGATATAATTTCATGTAGGATATAATTCCTGCTTTAGTGTATCACAACTTTCCTGGAAAATCTCTCCTGGCAAAATCTACACAACTCCCTTCCTTAGTCTGTAAGAGCAAAACCAAATATAAAGACACTGCTGGCGTTAGCTAATTTCATTTGTGACTTTTAATGCTTTCCCATAAGGACTTCAAAATCATTCATCACTACCCTCCTTCCCTCTTGAAGTTTCTGATAAATGTTTCTGTATTATTACTAACATTTGTGATTGAACATTAATATATAGTACTCTATATCTGTACATTTATGGGAATTAGGTAAAAAGTTAAAAATAAGCATAAAGAGGTACAACTTACTGATTAATGATTTTTTAAAAAGGCTATCAGAAGCATACTTTATGGAGCTAAACTTTGCTTATGTATCCTGTTTATAGTCTCAAAGATGTTAAATAGTTTCCAGCTGCTATAAGACTGAGAACACACATACCTTTTATTCATGATTAGTTAAAATAGTTTTAAATTTATTTTCTAAAATGAAAATTCAAATTTCCACATAAAAATTACAAATTCACATAAAGGAAGAAAGTGGTTTTAGTTGAGAAGCTAAAAAATATACCATTTCCATTTAAAAATTTGGATTTTGAGGGGCACCTGGGTGGCTCAGTCAGTTAAACAGCTGACTTCAGCTCAGGGCATGATCTCCCTCTCTCTCTGCCCCTCCCCCGCTCATATTCTGTCTCTCTCTCTCTTTCTGAAAAATAAAGAAGCATTAAAAAAATTAAAAAAAAAACAAACTTTGGACTTTGTATGTTTTCCCACAAGTAAAAGAACAAAACTAGACTTGAGGGGGAAAAAATACATTTCTGAAAAGTTTTCCTTCCTTGTAACTTTACATTATAGACCAGCTACATCAACGCAAATATTCAGACCTTAGAAAAAAATCATTTTTATGAATTATTAAAATATACAAACACATAAGCATATACACTATGTATATTTGTGTGGTCTATCAAAAGTCTAATACTCATCATAGATAAATTTAATGGATATCCAAGTTTTCTTAAAGTTTATTTATTTATTTTGAAAGAGGGAGAGAGAGCACGAGTGGGGTGAAGCAGACAGAGAGGGAGAGCAAGAGAATCCGAGGAAGGCTCCCCACCATCAGGGCAAAGCCCGATGCTGGTCTCAATCTCAGGAGCCATGAGATCATGACTTGAGCAGAAATCTTAACAGTAGGATGCTGAACTGACTGAGCCACCCAGGTGACCCAACACCTGATTTTTAATTTAAACTTCACTACCATATGTTAAAAATAAAAAGGTATTAGAGGAATTTGGCAAAGGAACAAATTATGAATTGATTCATATCTTAAATTTCCATTTGCTAGAGTCATGTCTTCCAATGAGGGCAGTTAAATTAGAAAAAAATTTGTTCAAGTAAAAACACATAGAGGAAAAAAATCTACAAATATAATGATCTGTGGAAAAATTCAAGACCAAAAGTCAACATTGAGAGGTTGTGTAGTGTAGTTGGTAGGTGTTAAGACTCTGAAGCCAGACTTCCAGAATTCAAAGATTAACTTTGCTACCTCTGGTGACGTGACCTTGGACAAGTTGTTAAAACAAGGTGAATGTCTATTGTTTCTTTTGTAAAATGGAGTACTAGAAGCACCCATGGATTATATTGCTTTGAAGATTTGACTTAAAAATCTGTAGAACACTAAGAGTAATTCATTGTGCAGAGTAGGTAATAGAAAAATATATTACTATGGTTGCTTTTTTTTTACCTATTACTTTGCAGTTAAATTTTTTTAACACTTCATTTCATTCAATACTATGACATCCTTATTTCATTTCCCTTTCAGTCAAATTATCCAACCACAGTAAATACCTTAAAACTATGTTAAACTTATGAACCATCTGGCAAAAATTACAAAAAATAGAAATCTAATTATTTTTGTTTCCAAAAACAGTTGCTTATAGGTATGTAGTTTACATTTAGTATTAACTGTTTAAATATTTCAATTTAGTCCTCCAAGGTTATTATTTTAGCTGACTTACTGAGCATATAAATTCAGCCACAATGCTTGAATGAATAATTTGGGTACACAGATACAGTTTTATTATCTGGGTCTAGAAATTTTCCACATAGCTACATATATACATACACACATGCCCACATAGACACAGGGCACACACATAGAATGGGAAGTGTTCAGATATGAGATTCTTATTTATCTAGCTGCTTGATGTCTTTTATAGAGATGCCATTGCTATGATTTCATCACTGTTGCAAAGCTCATAAAAGAGTATACAATGTTAGTAATTAATGAAGTTAGTAGGCAAATACATATGTGTGTATTTACCTATGGCTGTAAATACACACAAACACATATATATATATATATATATATATATATATATATATATATATATGTGTATGTGTGTATATATATATATATATATGTACATACATATGTACTTGCCTCTTGTTTAACTGATAGTAACCAAGAAAAACAAATTCTACAAAGACACACAAGAAGAAGACACAAGAAATCTTAAACTTTTATAATTGTGTTCTTGGAACTCACCCAATCTGCTAAATTAGCTTTCTCTAAAGCTTTACTATAGGAACTACTTGGAATGTTTTACCTTGAGAGTTATTCCCACTAACCCTCTAAAATCCTTTCATTTCAAGTGTTGTCTCTTGTGTTTCCTCACATATTTCTCCTTCTCCGCCCACCATAATTCCCATATAAAAAATTCTATATTGTTTATATCCTGTGTAATGGGTGACAAATAGAATATGGTAACAAGTAGTGCCTATCTGTACACAAATAATTCAAATGAAATTTATACTCCAGAGTAATGTTACATGATCAATGTTTTCCCATTTCATTCTGCAAAGCTTGTTAGGTCTTTATTTGTGCCATTTGGGGAAAAAGTCCTACAGGGTTTATTGGTCTTAGGATGAATAATTCTCATCAGTGACATTCTTACATCTCAGTTTGGAAAAGCTTTTTGAAAGAACAGTTTACTGTATTTACTGTAAAATACTACTACTTTTCCACTGTGAAAATAAAAAAAATATTTTTTATTTTGAGAGGTCAAGGTAGTTTTTAAGTTTCATAAAGCTTTAATTGCAATCAAAAGAACTATTAATGACATTCTGAGAAATTAAAAAAAGTTTAAAGTTAAAATAGTTACTAATATAGAAACTAAAATTTCATTTAAAATATTCAAATAGGATAGTAGTTTAATACGTTTTTTTCTTAATTTTTTAATGTTTATCTATTTTTGAGAGAGAGAGAGAGAGAGTGCGCGCAAGCGCAGGTGGGGGAGGGGCAGAGAGGAAGTGAGACATACAATATGAAGCAGGCTTCAGGATTATAGCTGTGAGCACACAGCCTGATGCAGGGCTCAAACCCATGAACTGTGAGATCATGACCTGAACTAAAGTCAGACACTTAACTGACTGAGTCGAAGGTGCCCCAGGAGTTTAATTGTTGAAACACAGCTTATAGTTTAGAATTTGTGTTGAATGTAAGGAATAACAGGAAGCAAATTGTGGGGGTCCATCTTAGGTATGTATTAAATATTGTTTTGGGGGATGGTATATATTTGGGAGTTTATTTATATCATATATTATATGATAAGGGGTGGTAGATTTTTTTTTCCTCTGGCAGTGATGAACACTTCCCACACACCCAAAATGTTATTTTTCTTTCATTGTAGGTCCAACACAGAATTTTTAAAAGCGAGAATTTTTTAAAATAATAAAATGATTTAGAAAAACTATAATACATAAAGTAGATAAATTTCATCCTCTAAATTAGTATTTCAGAGTGATATCTGAGTAAAATGAAATAATATTTTGGAATATTGCTCTTTTATTAAAATATGTGAAATAGTCTAAAAGTTATGAGCATTCTATTTGTATGTGAAATGAAGCTAATGTTGGGGAAATAATAATGAGTGTCAAAAGTTTATGCAACTTTAATACATTTCATCTTATATGTGAAATGTTTATTGGATATAATGGATATTCTGGAATATTAAATTGAACAAAAAATGATAAACTTAAAATAAAAATGACATTATAAAACAATTTATTCATTGAGTTTAGTTCTCTTTGTAAAATTAATTGAGGAGTAATTAAACATTACATATTAGCACTGTATGTAGATGGATAGTTAAATATATTTTTTTTTATTTAAAAAAATTTGTTTAAATATTTATTTATTAGTGAGAGACAGAGAGACACAGAGCATGAGCAGGGAAGGAGCAGATATGGGGGTGGGACACAGAATCCGAAGCAGGCTCCAGGCTCTGAGCCGTCAGCACAGAGTCCCACACGGGGCTCGAACTCATGAGCTGTGAGATCATGACCTGAGCCGAAGTCAGACTCCCAACCGATGGAGCCACCCAGGCACCCCAAATATATATGTATATTTTAAAGAAAAGTTATTCAGATAGAAGGTATTTGCCATATATAAGCTTTACATATACAGACATTCTTAAGAAAGCAGTTTTCATTTCTTTTTAACTTACATTTATTTGGTGCTTTGTTTATTGCAAACTTCTTTTAGGTTAACTGCATCTTATAAAGAAAAATACATGCAGCAGATATGTGGTATGAATCTCCGAAAGCATCGGATATGAAATATCTTTTACCAAATATCATTTGTAAGAGTTATTTGCAAGCAAATAAAAAACACTTAAATTATATTTCATATGTAATGCATTCAAGTTTCAAATCAAAAGAAGGGATGCTTGACATATTGTGCCTGGCACTTTCAATTATACATCTTTAGAAATTCCAAGAAAGCTTGGCTTTAGAGCTTAAAACATTTATTATTATGTAAATGCAATACTTTTGCACATATGTTCTATAAATTCTATTTATGTCATTGTCTTAGATTAGAATTGCTTTATAATTATTACCATAATATTTAGCTATTTTAATATATATTGTAAATTCAACAAAGGATTATTACAAGTGTTTAAATTATAGCCATTATGGAAAACAGTATGGAGGTTCCTAAAAAAAAAAAAAATAAAAATAGAACTATTAACAGGGGCGCCTGGGTGGCCCAGTTGGTTAAGTGCCCGACTTCGGCTCAGGTCATGATCTCATGGTTCAGTGAGTTTGAGCCCCACTTCGGGCTCAGTGTTGACAGCATGGAGCTTGGAGCCTGCTTCAGATTCTGTGTCTCCCTCTCTCTCTGTCCCTCCCCTGATCACACTCTGTCTTTCAACTCACTCTCTCTCTCTCTCTCTCAAAAATAAACGTTAAAAAATTAAAAAAAAATATATAACTATCATATGATCTAGCAATTCTACTTCTAGCTATTTATCCAATACTAGGAATTGAAATCAGGATTTTGAAGAGATACCTGCATTCCCCTGTTTATCACAGCATTATTTACAATAGCCAAGATATATAAACAACCTAAATACCCATCAACAGATGAATGGATAAAGAAAATGTGGTAACACATATAATGGAATATTATTCAGCCTTTAAAAAGGACATTCTGACATTTGTAACAACATGAATGAATCTGGAGGAAATTATGCTAAGTAAAACAGAGGAGACATAGAAACACAAATACTATATGATTTTTCTTATATGTGGAATCTAAAGTAGTCAAACTCAGGAGTGCCTGGGTGGCTCAGTCAGTTAAGCATCACACTTTGGCTTAGGTCATGATCTCATGGTTCATAGGTTCGAGTCCCATATGGGGCTCTGTGCTGACAGCTCAGAGCCTGGAGCCTGCTTTGGATTCTGTGTCTCCCTTTCTCTAACCCTCTCCCTCTTGTGCTCTATTCTCTCATTTTCAAAAATAAGTAATAAAAAAATTTAAAAACAAAACAAATGAACAAACAGATTATTAAATACAGAGAATGTGGGGCGCCTGGGTGGCGCAGTCGGTTAAGCGTCCGACTTCAGCCAGGTCACGATCTCGCGGTCCGTGAGTTCGAGCCCCGCGTCAGGCTCTGGGCTGATGGCTCAGAGCCTGGAGCCTGTTTCCGATTCTGTGTCTCCCTCTCTCTCTGCCCCTCCCCCGTTCATGCTCTGTCTCTCTCTGTCCCAAAAATAAATAAACGTTGAAAAAAAAAAAAATTTTATAAATACAGAGAATGAACTGGTGGTTACCAGAGATGGGGTAAGATGGAAGGAGACAGATGAAATGGAGGAAGGGGATTAAGAAGTACAAACATCCGGCTACAAAATAAATGAAATGGGAATGAAAAATACAACATAGGGAATATAGTCAATAATATTTTAATAACATTTGTTTGGTGAGTGATGATGACTTATCATGATGAGCATTGAGTAGTGTATAGAATTGTCAAATCAATATGTTGTCACCTGAAACCAATATGACATTTTATATTAACAACGTTTCAATAATATTTTTTTAAAAATAAAATAAAATTAGTTTTAATTATTATACTTCATAAAATATAACAGGTTTTGAATTAAAAGATATACCTAATATCTGAGATGATAAAGTATGAAATTAAATGTGAGTCTTAGAATCAATAAAATAGAGTAATCAAAATATTGAAAAAAATCACAGGAATCATTTCCTTGAACTCCATTATCAAGAAAATTATTTGATTTTTACAAAATGTCAGGTACTTTCCTAGTGTTATTCAGTTAAATTATTTAATGTTCACAGCCACTTGTTGAATATGTGCTATTATTAGATCTCACTCTATGAATGAGGAAAAAGTGTGTCACATAAGATTAAGTAACTTGCACAAAATTATAATGACCAGTTAGGCCAGATTCAATCTTTTTTTTTTTTTTTTTACTTGATCAATTTTTTATTTTTATTTTTTTATTATTATTTTTTAATATATGAAATTTATTGTCAAATTGGTTTCCATACAGATTCAATCTTTATATCAAATGAATGTTTTAAGTATTATTTTCACCTACAAAGATAGTCTTTTCACACCCAAATCAAGCGTCCTTCAGTGAAACATATCCTCATGTTCAGAACACAGGCAACTTATATTTAGATCAGATTTGTTTGAAGCAGAATTTAAGATTGGGAAGGAGCATCTTCCCATCATTCAGCTTCAATGCTAAACAAAACAAAACAAAACAAAACAAAACAAAACAAAACAAAACCAGAAACAACATAACTAAACAAAAAAACAACAACAAAAACCCCACCCCAAACTAAAAACCAAAAACCACCTCTCTGTTCCTCTGTTTTGCACAAAGAAGACTCTCATCCCCCCAAAAGATGATTTTAAATCTGGCTTCCATTGCTGCTTTTCAAAAAGCAACTGCCAGTCAACTTTTTTTTTTTTTTCCCCAGGAAGAGAACTTAATCTTGTGTTATTTTGTATCATTATAATGTATCTAGGTGGGGATTTATTTTTGGTTTATTCTGCAATTTTTTTGTGAGGAAGCTCTGTGTATTGGAAATATGTTGTCATTCATTGAATTTGAAAAAGAGCTATTATTCTTTGAAAATTTCATCTCTCTTATTTTCTGGAGATTTGATTAGATTCATTAGATTTAAAAAAGATGGTCAGACCATATTAAAAAACAACATCAATAATATGAATTTATATTTTGTTACCAGAGACACAACTAAATCCATAGGACTTAGAAAGATTGAGAATAAAAACATGCATAATGATTTAGCAGGAAAAACTGCTAAAGTGGAACCATATATCAAAAAAAAAAAAAGAAAATATTAGTAAAAAAGTATTTCAGATATGATGGAAGCCATTTCACAATGTAATTAATAAAGGCTTTAATTCACCAGAAAGATATAGTAATAGTAAATGTCTAAGAAGTAAAAACAAACAAAAAAACAAAAAACAAAACCAGAGCTATATGATCTATAAATCAAAAACTGAAAGCATTAACAATACTGGACATTTTACCATAGTCCATGTAGATGTATAATCATCACAGGTCAAACAGATAAGAAATACCCATATCAGCAGACAAAAACTCAGAAATATACAAAGGATTTTAGTAACACAATTAACAATCTTGTGCAAAGATGACAGATAACTAGATCTCTGAACCCCTGAACTGGAGAAGATACACCTTTTTCAAGCACACACATAGGAGAAAGCTGAAAGACAATGAACACATACTGCTCCATAATGCAAGTCTCAATAAATTAGCAAACACTCAGTATGCAGATACTTAAAGAAAGATACTTTAAAAACATACTTAAAGCACTTTATATATTAGGAAAATCTGAAAACACTCTCATGATTGGTTCTAAGGTCAAAAAAAGAAATCGTGACAAAAATCAGACAATACTCATAACTGGATGACAAGCACTACCACTTTTTAAAAGCACACATAGTTATTTAAATCATAATATTGAAATATATGACCCTGAATTCTATATTAGATGAGAGAAAAAGGGTGACACTTAATGAGTTAGTTATGTATTTTAAGGAGAGAAAAAAACCCCACATCAGAATAAAACAAAACTTTCAGAAGTTAAGAATGTATAAAGATAAAAACAAACATTGACAGAAAATAAAAGGGAGCAAAAGAGAGGATTAAAAAAAGAGAAAATAAAATTAGCCAATCTCTGTAATGGATCAATCAAAAAATGGAAGAGGAATAATAAAAATGAACAACATTAGAACCCAAACTATGACATAACCAACCACTAGAGAGATTTAAAATATAATAAACAACGGGGTACCTCGGTGGCTCAGTCATTTGAGCACCAGGCTCTTGATTTTAGCTAAGGTCATGATCTCACAGTTTGTGGGATCTAGCCCCGTGTCTGGCTCTGCATTAACAATGCAGATCCTGCTTGGGATTCTCTCTGTCCCTCTCTCTGCCCCTCCCCTGCTTCTGTTCTCGCTCTCAAAACAAATAAAGAAACATGAAAATATAATTATAATAAATGTCTATTGTGAAAAAATTTAAATTAGACATTTTGAAGTAATGCAATGGAAACATTTTTTGAAAATATTAGTTGGGGCGCCTGGGTGGCGCAGTCGGTTGAGCGTCTGACTTCAGCCAGGTCACGATCTCGCGGTCCGTGAGTTCGAGCCCCGCGTCAGGCTCTGGGCTGATGGCTCGGAGCCTGGAGCCTGTTTCTGATTCTGTGTCTCCCTCTCTCTCTGCCCCTCCCCCGTTCATGCTCTGTCTCTCTCTGTCCCAAAAATAAATAAAAACGTTGAAAAAAAAATTAAAAAAAAAAAGAAAATATTAGTTATAATTAACTCGAAAAGTATTTTAGAAAAGAAAAAAATATATAATAATAATTTTTTAAAAGTTATTAATTTTAGTGTATCCCCTAATGAAATTTAGGTTCAGATTATTTTAAAGAACACTTAAATAACAAATAAGGCCAGTATTATGCAAACTTCTTGAGACAGAGATGACAAAACATGCATACAAAAATGTCCACAAATAATGTATTTAAAACATTGATATATTTTACTACAATAAAAATTAAATATTTTTCATCAGTGAAATGGCACCATTAAAAGAAGTGAAAAGACATGTAGTATGCCAGGAGAAAATATTTGCAAACATATCCACAAGGGATTAATCCAGACTATACAAAGAACTAAAATTCAATATAAAAACAAGTAATTGAAAGTTTAAATGAGAAAATGACACAGGCTGTGCAAAATATATGAAAAAGTAGGAGAGCAGGGATGAATAGGTGGAGCACAGAGAATTTTTTAGGGTAGTGAAAATGCTCTGTATGATACCATTATGATGAATACATGTCATTGTACAATTGTCCAAACAATTATATGGACTTTGGATGATTATGATGTCACTTTAGGTTCATCAGTTGCAACATGTGCAACTCTGGTGGGGGGTATTGATAATGGGGGCTATGCAACTGTGAAGGCAGGGATATATGGGAAATTCCTGCACCTTCCTCTCAATTTTGCTATAAACCTAAAAGTGCTCTGAAAAATAAAGTCATAACAACCAAAAAAAAAAAAAAATGTCAATAGGTAACAGTAAAAAAGTGCAAGAACTATACCAGATTAAAATAAATTAAAGAGACTATGTTGATAGTATAATCTTAATTTGATCCTGAAAAAACAAAATAAGATATAAAGGATTTGGCGGGCCGGAGCACCTGCCAACTGGCTCAGTCAGGTAAGTGTCCAACTCTTGATTGCAACTCAGGTCATGATCTCACGGTTCATGGGTACAAGCCCCACATCTGGCTCATCCCTGACAGTGTGGAGCCTGTTTGGGATTCTCTCTCCCTCTGTCTGTCCCTCCCTTCCTCTCTTTCTCTCAAAATAAATAAATAAATAAACTTAAAAAAAAAGAATTTGACCAATTGGATAAATTGTTAATATACACTATAAAAAAATATTGTACTTTTAATTTTCTCAAATGTGATACTGTTATTTTTATTGAAGGAGGATAGCCTTTTCTTAGGAAATCAATGTTGAGATAGTTAGAGATGAAACATAATATTTTGCAACTTACTTTTAATGCAGTTAAAAATAGGAAAACTTGGAAAAAACATGGTCATTAAGTACAAAATAGCTATCCAACCTCATAAATAATCAAGAAATGCAAATAACAATTCATATATAATTTTATATCCACCAAATAGCCAAGAAATTTAAAAGTCTGATAATATCCACATTGGATAAAATAAATATTATAAAGAAATTAAGTTTCACGAACCAGAGTTATAAACATCAATGTAGATGAATCTCAGGAATAAAAGTAAGGGGAAAATTGCAGGAAATTTGTATTGTATGTATGGTAGCAGTCTCAATGCATGTAGGTCTCAAATTTCAGGATATTAATTACTTCTCTAGGAGAAAAAGTGGTGTGTGATTGGAGAGGTGGTGATAATATTCTATGTCCTAAGCTAAGTGGTACAAAGGTGTTCTTCTTATCATTTTTTAATAATTTTCATTTTATATATATATATACACACACACACTTTTTAGAATGTATGAAATGTGTATAGAGTATAATAATAAAGGAACACATCAGAGGAATATTTGATTTATTTGAAAAAAGGAAGTAGCAAGTGGAAATTATCAATCTCAGCAAAGAGCTAGAGAGCTTGGCTCAGATTAGGCTTGAAAAATTATGAGTTGAATGAAAATAAAATTCAATTTCTATAACTACTTTAATAGTTTAATCTATTATCCGAATACTACTACTACTACTACTACTACTACTACTACTACTACTATTCTAGCTTCCTCAGGATTATATAATCAAGATGCTTCATTACATGATAATTTACCTAGGAACACACAATGGGTATTTCTACAGGGAGTATAAAAGGAGCAAGTTTTTGTTTTGTTTTGTTTTTCTTTTCAGACATTCTTTAGAAATTAAACCATTTTGTGGTATCTTTTGATGACTATCATAACAAAACATGGCTTTAGCTGAAGAGGATCATTATAATCTGAGCATTAATCACTATTTATATCGTCATAGAGAATGAGAAAATATACAAAACTAATCAGAAAATATCCCCATGATTATCCCCAGGGCTTTTAGGCATTAACAATGAGATTTAAGAACTCTAAACTCTAATTGTTTCTCTACCTTGCTGAGACTTGGCTAGCTTGGTTGTTTTTACCAAAATATTTTCTAACATTTTCTCTTTCCCATGGAGACAATTGCTACATCTTAAATGGCAAAATAGAGCTCATGGACTTTAATTGTGTTCTTCCCCTGCTGTATCAAAAGATTGTTCTCTGCTCAGTAATTACGTTATACTGTAAACTAACCAAAGTGAGCACTCATGTTAGTGTTCGATCCATTACTATTTAACCTGTGTTGGGTGCAAATTAATTCAGGGAATGTCCAGTCTCAAATTAAAATCTAATATGTATATAAAAAAAAACTTTAAAAAATATTCTGAGTAGACAATCCTCATTTGGTTAACAGGTCTTGTTTTAAAATGCACCTTTTAAATAAGTAATAATTTTTAAATGTTTTTGATGTTTATTTATTTTTGAGAAAGAGAGAGAGAGAAAGAGTACAAGCTGGGGAAGGGGCAGAGAGAGAGGGAGACACAGAATCAGAAGCAGGCTCCAGGCTCTGAGCTGTCAGCACAAAGCCTGACATGGCCCGAACCCAGGAACCGTGAGATCATGTCCTGAGCTATAGTCAGATGCTCAACTGACTGAGCCACCCAGGCATCCCTAAATGTACTTTTTGTATATTGTAGTCAGAGGCTCAACCAACTGAACCACCCATGCACCCCTAAAGAAGTAATAACTGATACCCAGAAAACAGGTTTAAATGAAAGTATGCCTCCAAAATCCTTGTTTACAACAACAACAACAACAACAACAACAACAACAACAACAAAACTAGACAAGTTCAGAATGAACACTGTCATCAAGAAAATAAAAACATAAAAACTAAATAAAAATATTTCATTAGAATATAATTAGAAGACCATTTTGAAAATTTAGAAAATATTTCCCATTAGAATGAGGATTTAGCTTTCTTGTTCTCTTTATACTTAATCCCTATATATCACTCCACATTTCAGGAATATTTATAACGAAGAGTTATTTGGTACACCTCACAGTCACATTAGTGAGGGGCGACATATTGCAATTCTTGTTCATCAAGAGGTCATAAATAAGAAGGAAAATATAATTCAAAATGCCAAATACCAGATAAATGATTGTGCCTTCTTTGTTGCATGAACACCATGCTATTCTCAATTGAACATTCCTTTGATTTTATTTCTCTGAAGACAGGCAGCACTTACTGATATTTCAGGCTTTTTTCCATATTATTAATGAAGAGGCTGTTCGGATGGCTACTCTCTTTGTACGTGAAACAGTTTTCTATGTAGGAAACTAACTTGTCATAATCTTGAGTTTATTACAGGACATCCAAAAGATACATTCAACCTGTATTTTTTTCTTCTTTGATTCATTTCCCTTTAGTGATCACCACTAAGATTGCAAGTATTAAGCTTGATGATTTCTAAATCTAAACTGCCACCTCTGACAGTGTCTGAAAATTTAGATTTGCTTTTTTAAATGCCTACATTTGGATATCCCATGTTAAATCATCAGACCTTAAACCAAACTCATTTTCCTGACACCTTTTCTTCTGCCTGATTCTGCATGTATTAATGGATATCCCCAGGAAAAACCATGATGCCACATCTCCACCTTTTTCTCTGCTCCCTCCATTGAGTAGGTGCCCAAGTCCCATCAATTCTGCATGGGCTCTCCCAATCTCCCTGTTCCATCCTGATTACCACTGAGCTAAACTGAGTAAATCTTACAGGTCAGACTCTATCCTAGCAACTTTCCACTCCTTATCTTTCTAAAGGTTCACTACAATGCTAAGGACTGGGTCGCTTTACACTGCTGTTATGGATCTATAATCTGAGAATTGGAGAGGTTAATAAAGATGTTCAAAGTTAACTGGTTACTGTTGGCACTGAGACTCAAATCCAAACTCCCAGCACTGATTTCTAAAAGAAAGCTTAGACATTCATGACAGTTTGGGTGTGTTTGCTCTGCCACTTATTAGCTAGGTGGGTATCTTAATATTGTCAAGCCTCATTTGAATCATTCAGCAAATGTACAAAATATTTCCTCTTTAGTGTTGCTGTATTAAATGATATACTGCCTGTTAATCATTAGCACAGTGCTGAGTGTATATTAATATGCTAAATAAATCCTATTTTTAAAAATAAATAAGAATTATTATTTCTATATTGTTGTAATACATTTTTTGACAGGTCTCCACAAAAACATATCCCTCGTTCAAACAATATACTTTTCTTGATCCCAGCCCTGATCAGGTTACTTTCTGGCTTAAATTCTTCAGTGACTCAAATAGTATCCTTCTGTCAACAAAGCTCTATATTATGGCCACAACCAACATATTCAGCATTTAATAACACTGCTACCTCTTACTTTATCATCCAAGCAACACAGACAACTTACCATTCCCAAAAATATTCTGATATTTTTGGCCAGATATTAGCTTGGATTGATCCATTGACCATGAATATACTTCCTCTTCTTGATTTGCTAGTGTTCTGTCATACCATCACAGAGGACTCAGATGCCACCCCTCCATGAAATTTCCCTGATTCTTAGAATTAGGCCCTCTTTTTTTCCCATTGTCAACATTTTGTCATGGTATATATTGCATTCTACCTTGTAATGCAGATAACTGGGAACATGTCCTGCCTATTCTAATGAAAACAAGAAGTGAATATTTTATGTTTGTGTAAACTTTGTAATAAAAAATGTGGAGCCCATAGGTGAGAAATAATGATTTGGACATCGAATTAAATTATTTTAAGTTAATAAACAAAATGTTAATGTTTTTAGTTAAATGCCCAATTTGGAGGGATATTACCAGTATATATTTTCTCTCTCTCTCTCTTTTTTTCATTCCATCATTTAAAAGTGCACTTTTATATAATTTTGGTAATTTTTTTAAGTAGAGACCTTATTTACTTCCATAAAGAAATATCTTTTGGAAGAGATAGTGTTCTTTTCCACTGACAAAGTCATATGTATGGTGCCACATGAAAAAGTTCAGAAGAAAAGAAAATCTGAGACATTTACATTATGATTATAAATAAAAGAAGGAAGGAGTTTTCTTTTTGAGAGGGAGAATGAGAGAAAGAGAGCACGTGCAAGTTGGGGAGGGGTAGAAAGAGAGGGAGAGAGAGAATCTTAAGCATGCATAGCATGGAGCCCTGAAAAGAGCCCATCGCGAAGCCCCATGTGGAGCTCGATGCAGGACTTGATCTCATGACTGTGATATCATGACGTGAGCTGAAATCAAGAGTAGGGCACTTAACCCACTGAACCACCCAGGCGTCCAGGAAATTTTTTTTATTAAATACATCCATATAGTGGCTGTCCTCATCCAAGCTTGAAAACAAAACTCAAATTTTGTCTGAGTTTTTCTGAAGTCACTACTGACTTTGACAAAATACATTATATAGAGCATATCTTTTCAGTCAAGACAAACTCAAATTACAAAAATATTTTAATTGACACAGTGATTCTAACTAAGTTTATACAGAAAATGAATCATTTCTATGATAAGCCTCCGACAGTGTCTGTTTTTCTTTTGAACCAATTGAGCAACTTGAAATAGTATAATTATTGCAGCTGGGCATCTAAGGATTCCATGAGAAACTAAATGTAGCTCTTCCCTTACAGTCCTAAGAATTCTAGATCATTGTCAGGGCTGCAATTTCAGCAGGTCTAACTGAAGGCTCCTCTCTTCTGCATACGGTTATTGTTATGCTTGAGCTCCTGCCTTCCAAGTTCCTTGTCATGTTCCCTATGTTGATCTCCATGTTGTCATATATTGTCAAATCTTACCCTTCTATAATTGGGCCATTGCCTTCTGTGCCATTTTTTCTCAGATAGAAGACTATTTTTGCCTATAGACTAATCCCAGGACTGAGTATCTTCAGTTTGTTGTGAAATATCTTGATAAAATCTGATCCTACTTGCCTGGGCCACTACCCAGCTGTTATGCTACACTTAACTGAATACATGTCTTGCTCACCTACTTAGAAACTGCCAAACAACTTTCAGATGCTGCTTGCTTGATTGTCTGACTGGGCCATCCATTCAACTCCTACTGTCTGGACTGTTCTGCATTGCTGGATCTACACTGGTTAATATGTTAAATCTGGATTCCATTTACCACATATAATTTTTACTTTTCAGCTCCCTTTTTTGATAGTGACTCCATTCAGTCTAGGATATCAAGCATTCTAAAAAAAATTTTTTTTTCTATTAATTTGTCAGATGTAGCAATATGTTTCAGTCATAATGTTAAAATGTTATAAAACTAATCTTCTAATTACCAATATAGCTTCTCATCTTCTGTGCTGATATTCATAGCATCAATAATTTCTTATTTTATTAGATCACAACTTTAGAAATCATAAGTTTTTTTTCTTTTCTCTTCCAACCTTATTCAAATGATTAATCAAGATTTTGAAATTTTCTTTTATGATAGATTTCTTCTTTCCTATTCATAGCAACCTTGTCCCTCTTAAATGTCATAATTCCTACAAAAGTTTGAACTGAGATTTTATTTAAATATTTACATTAATAATATAAAAAATTGCCAAAATATTTTCATTGTATCATTTTCTTGTGTAAAAGAGACTTTCACATAGCTATAGGACCTAACCCTAAATCATTTACCTGTAGTGTAAGATATTTTATTAATTGTCTCCTTTATATCTATTAACTTAACATCTTTCATGTATCAGTCATTCAATTTGCACAATTTCTTTTGCACTTTAAATTTTTGAACATATGATTTTCAATTCAGGAAATATGTAGTCAAATAAGTGCATGACAACATCCATATTAAGATACCGCTAAATTGTTTTATCTGGATCAATTCTTAACCCTAGTCTAGATACAGATTCATTAAAAACAATATGGGGGGCAGGGAGGAGAGAAGAAAAGAAAAAAAAAACAATTAGCTTGCTAACTGTTTGTTTTCAGACTCTAGGTTTACAACATAGATTTTTTTCTAGTTCTGACTCTACTTAAAATGTACAAACAACTCGTTTTGAGACAAACCACAAAACTACTCAAATTACTTTTCTTAATGTAGTAACTCAAGTCTATGACTAATTTAGTCCTGCATCCACCAAACAGTTAAAGACAGTGCAATAATTGTCAATGAAGTATTTTCAAATCATGTCTAAGTTTTCTTGCTATATACTTTCTCAAAAGTACATGTATAAGAAAACTTGTCTCACTGTCTAATGTTGAAGTTGGCTCATGTACATGAGGATGCTAAGTGAGAGTTAAGGTCAGTGATTATTCAGGGACTCAATTTAAAGAGAAATCACCATTTTGAGTTTATTTTTGTGAATGGTGTGAGAAAGTGGTCTAGTTTCAACCTTCTGCATGTTGCTGTCCAGTTCTCCCAGCACCATTTGTTAAAGAGACTGTCTTTTTTCCATTGGATGTTCTTTCCTGCTTTGTCAAATACACAATGGAATACTACGTGGCAATGAGAAAGAATGAAATATGGCCTTTTGTAGCAACGTGGATGGAACTGGAGAGTGTGATGCTAAGTGAAATAAGCCATACAGAGAAAGACAGATACCATGTGGTTTCACTCTTATGTGGATCTTGAGAAACTTAACAGAAACCCATGGGGGAGGGGAAGGAAAAAAAAAAACAGAGGTTAGAGTGGGAGAGAGCCAAAGCATAAGAGACTCTTAAAAAACTGTTGATGGGGGGTGGGAGGGAGGGGAAGGTGGGTGATGGGAATTGAGGAGGGCACCTTTTGGGATGAGCACTGGGTGTTGTATGGAAACCAATTTGACAATAAATTTCATATATTGAAAAAAAAAAAAAAAGAGAGAAATCACCACCTACCAGGGTCATTAGGACAGGTGTCACCTTCTCATAAGAAGTAGGACTTAAGGTATCTTTTGAAATATGGGTCAATTCAGGAAACATATTTGAGTCAAAGCACAGAAACTGAGAGGTCAAGTAGGCATGAACAAGCTATAGCTAAGGGATAGACAGGGGCTAGCCTACTACAAGCAGTGTGTTTTGAGAAGTATTACAAATAAATGTTGAAAAGGTAAATTGAACTGGATCATATAGAACTTTAAATAAGAATGTTAGATTTATTACACAGATACTGTTTTAGATATAGTCTTATATACAGTAGATGTTCAATAAATAAATAAATGAATTTTCTCAAGAAGTGTAAAGACATATAAAAATGCTAATAGTGAAGCTTACTGCCAACAGAAAAAATACAAGAGGTCACAAAATTGATTAAAAGCACCAAAATTATTGGTAGAATCAAAATAATTCTGATTTCATTGTCCATATGGAAGCTTACATTTACCATGTTCATGTTTTCAAAGCCCTCATTGGGAAAAAAAAACCCCATTTATTCTGTCTTAGGAAACTATGAAAAAAGAATATATTATCTTAATTCTACCAAACATCTATGAATATACCAAATGTTTCAACCAAGGGTAAACCATTTCCCATAGAAATCTAATTAGTTGACTGCAAGAAGTTTTTTAAAATTAAAACTTTAATAATCAGGATGGCCTTTATTATTTTTGCTTACATACATGTAATTAAGGCCATTATGAAAAAAAATTGTTTTCAAAACTAGGAAAGAATAAATCCAAGTGTTTAAGACACCACTCTAAATAACCTGAGGTCATACTGCTAATAGAACCTTAGATGTACAGGATTATTTTCTGATTGCCTTGAAGATTACACAGAAATATTCCCAGGTCAAATCATGACTATATTTTCTGACTTTATTGATAGCTAATATTTTACAAACTTTTGAAATATAATTCTAGTAGATTATATACATGAATAATTTCTTCTATCTTGAGGGTTTGTTTTGAAGTTTATTTATTTTGAGAGAGAGAGAGAAAAAGAGAGGGCATGAGCCAGGGAGGGACAGAGAGAGAAGGAGAGAGAATCCCAAGCAGGCTGTGTGCTGTCAGCTCAGTTTGTGATCATGACCTAAGCCAAAATCAAGAGGGACGCTTAAGCGACTGAGCCACCCAGGCGCCCCTCTTAAGTTTTTACACATGCAATAAAATTTTGGCAGCAATTAGATGATAGTTACTGCACCTGCGTGAGCTTAATTTTGCTTGCCTTGGAAATGAACACACTAATTTCTGTCTCAGTGGCTTTGGTTGGAGGAAGGCATGATGAAATCAAATAAAATATGCAAGTTTCTAGAAGAAGCTAGATCTACGGTAGCTTGGGTCAGGCAGAACCATGTAGTGAAAAGAATGCGGGTTTTCAAGTTCGATTAAAAGAAAACATGTGCTCTTTTTATTGCATCAAATGCTGTACCTTAAAAATGCTAATTCTTTAGCAGTATGATTGTGAATCTCTATCTCAAAATGAGAAAATGTGCTCAAGCTAAAATACACTAATATATTTTTTGTCAATAGAGTGAGGTGGTATTGCACACAAAGGTGTGTTTGAGTTTGTTGTTAAATGCTCCCAGCTATATACTCCAGGTCTAATTGTGTGAATGGCCCAAGAAGAGTCCAGTCATGTATATAACCAATAATTTTCAAACACAACTCTCCAGCTTTCCTAAATGTGTTCTGTTGAGGAACAGAGTACCTCTACTCTCATTTCAGTATAATAGAGAAAAATGTCAGCAGCCATGCAATACCTCTGCTTTAGAAAATTTGGGCAGAGTTTGAAGGAGGACAGATTTCTCCTCATCTTTACCAAAGTATAAGATTAAATGCTACAATACCAGAAAAGGACATGACAATGAAGAACATGAGAGCATTAAGAACTTTTCTACACATAATTTAAAATTTTTTCCCACAAAATCATATTAATCCAAAAAATAAGGTCAAAATAAAAATCAAATGCCAAGGACTGGGACTAGAATTTTTATATTTGGAAAGTTGTATTTCCTCTTGACCTTTAATTAACTAAGAGGGTAATAACCCTCAGTTCCAATCAAGTTTCTGATACTCTTTGATTAATAGTTCTGAGGAAGAACCAGCAACAACACCAAAAGGGGCATGAAAAAGTATTTTCTTCAAAGTGACAGGGTGTGTGAGTGTGTGTGTGTGGGTGTGTGTGTGTTGAGTGTATAATTAAGATACATGTGCACATACACTCTCTCTCTCTCTCTCTCTCTCTATATATATATATATATATATATGTATGTATATATATATTTATGTATATATATGTATATACACACACACACACACACACACACACACACATACACATATAATCTTTCTGATCCTTTCTCTGCCTGTGACATTGTTCCAGTTTTGTTAAATTTCAGTATTCCATTATTGTTTGGGGTTATGTTACTTAAAAAGTCATCAGTGAATACTGTATAGTGGTGAATAGTTATTTGTAAGTTTTTATTGAGAGTAAGTGAAATAGCTGAATTTAGGCTGGAAAAGTTTGTTAGAGTCATAAAGTTTTTCAATTCATATAGTTTGTTAAATTGAAATTAGGAAACCCTCTCCTTTTAGGGTTTCAGGATATGAATCACTTGAGAAACTTTTGAAACATATAACACTTGTTTATGATACTGAAATAAATATAAAACTACACTTTATATTAATTAAAGGAATAGTGAATACAAAACAAGAAAAAAACAGAAAAATCTAGACAGAACTCAAGAGGCATCATTTAATCCCTTTACAACAATGTCCAAAATGAAGTATTTGGGTACCAGTCAAGTGATGCTTCATTTGGTGGCTCATTAAAAATAGAGGCCACCGGTTCACATGTACTTTGAACATTTTTAAAAAGTGAACTTATTTCACTGGTTTTAATCATGTCTTACTACTTGGTCATAAGGCCTCAGGATAGGAAAATGCTGTCATTTTGAAGTAGTATTGAGGTTTCATCTTTGCAGGATAAAAAGCCTAACAGCAGGAATAAAAAATGATATGATCTTTATAATCTTTAGTTCTTTTATAATTTTAAGTTGTGTCGTATTATTTCTGTTTGTAGTTTGCTACAATTATTTGTCCAGGAATGAATTTAGTTACATACAGGACAAGATAGGCACAAATGAGAATACTGAATCAAGATTAAAAAAAAAAAAAAAGAAGGAATTATTCTTAGAATTACCTACCTAACCTAGTATACCATATTTGGCTTTTTGTTTATCTAATAACAATCGCAAGGTTAATTTGTTATAAAGTCAAACACTGTTGTGTTACCCAAAACAATATGATAAATTTATAAAAGAGATAATAAGGGAAGAGTTCTGAGTTCAAGTCCAATACGCATTCTCTATAAAACTACATTTTTGCTCATATCTACATTTACAAGTATATTAACACTTCATGTAAACAAACACTATGCTTACTTGAAGTTACAAGAGGTACTTCTCCATCTTGTATTTCAACCACCACTGTCAAACCCAAGTAGGGCAGGGGATCAGTCGAAGAATCGAGTTTTATGACTATATGGGTCTCACTGCTACAAACTGCAACATGTGCTAGAAGGAGAAAGCCAGTTCTACAGAGTTCTTGAGCAAGGTCTAGGAAGAGCAAGGAAATTAATTGTAAATATTCTTTGGGATATTGTAGTTCTATCCCCTACAAAGCATCTGGGGTATGTGTGTGAGGAATAGCTAAGGCTTAGTTCAATATTTTTAATGCCTATTTTATTTCAAACATATTGCATCTGAAAACTTTGCATAACTAGGAATCTAAAATATTCAAAATTACATTTTATCAATACCACAGTTAGTGAAACAAAAATTACGATGTTATTTATAAATGTTCTTACCTTTACATCTTTGACATTCATCCTTGTTCCCTCTTTCCCAACAAAGATATCATCAATGTCCACAAGGATGTACCTGTCCAAGGACAGTGTCAGCCTCTTCCCTGACAAGAAGGAGATGGCATCTATGAAGATGAGCTTGTGTAGCCAAAAGTTTAAGTTGTTGCCAAAAAGAACGCGCTGAATTCCATCATGAAGCCCCAGATCCTGAATCACTGTCGCATAGAGTGGTTTGCTGGATGAGGATGAAAGGAATTTTTCTGTCTGTAATTCAGTTAAAAGCACAGGTTGGTAGGTTGAATGATTATATTGGAAAATACTCCAGTCTTCCCCAGGAAGAGGGCCTTTCTCAACCTTGGGGGCTTTGGTAATATGCAGCAAAGGAGACTGAGGGTTGACAAAACAGTCCTTTAGAGCTAGATTATTGAAAATGTTTAATGGAAAGCCTTTTAATTGTGTACTTGGTAAGCTGTTCTCATTGGCTTTATGAAAACCAATTATACTAACACTGTATTCCACACAGTATTTTTCTAAAAGCTCTCGATTCCATGAGTCCATGCTGACATACTTCAGAATATTTTCATAAATAACTAAAATATATTTCCCTTTGCCATTATCTGTAAGAGGAGGTATATCCCCCTTACCGGGGGCAATGACCATTTGGTACTGAAATCGGCTAGACTCCAAGATAGCTATGATATCTTGACCAAGTTGAGAATATTGGCTCTCCACAAATAGGAGGACAGTAGGATCAGTTTTGGATGTATCAATAGGTTTAACTGTTTTCAGCTCCATTGACCGATATGGTAGAATTTTGATGTCAGCACATTCTGCTTCTGCAGTGGTTTCAATAACAGTCATTTCCTGTTTATAGCCAGAGTAGAGGAAATAGGCAGAAATGACAATGCTCACCAAACAAAAGGTAGCTAAAAGAACAATCAGTGTTCGAAAACTTCTCCGAAGCTTCACAATAAGATTCATTTTTTTAAAATACTGCTTTGTAAGTTTTTTCCAATTTCTTTTTCTAAAGTGCCATAGTGAATAAAGTACGAGATGGTGCAAATATCACTTCCCAAAAGTTCATGTAACCATTGCAAACCATGTAAAATGTTTGAAGGGATCACAAGTAAGTTAAAGCTGGAAGACAATGGACCAGGAGAGCAAAAGTTGAAGAAGGGATTTTGAGTATGTCCAATACCAAAGACTGATGCAGAATCCTTTAAACATTATCTGAAAAAAAGGAGAAATGTAATGACTAAGACAGAAATATAAATACAAGTGTTTATGTGATATGGATGCTTATATATAAGAAAAATACATATGAAAGATAATTTTAGTGTGTTAATATGCTAAAATATTAATAGCTTAAAGTTTACAGTCTAGGTTTTTACTATTAGGGTAGATTTTTTTCATGTCTTCAAGAATACAGATTCCTATTTCATTTTGCCAAAGAAAGAGATCATTTTTCAAACTAGTAATCTCAAAAAAAAAAAAAAAAAAAAAGAGACTTAAGAGAGGCATCTGGGTGGCTCGGTTGGTTAAGCGCACCACTCTTGATTTCTTTTAGCTTAGGTCATGATCTTATGGATTGGTGAGTTCAAGACCCACATCAGGCTCTGTGCTGACAGCTCGGAGGGAGCCTGCTTGGGATTCTCTGTCTCCCTTTCTCTCTCTGCCCCACTTCCCCCTCTCTCAAAATAAATAAATAAACTTAAAAAAGAGAGAGCTAAGAAAGAAAGTTTTAGTGTAAAATGTTAATAACCATAAAGATTGCTTCTATAGGACTGGTAAACATTATTTACATAAAGAATTAGAAAATCAAATATTTGTGTATGAGTTGGAACAGTGAAACATGTTCTAAGTGTCTGCTAAGTATCTGGAGTGCCAAGCTGAGGAAATGATTTTGTCTTAAGTATATACAGTTGTTACAGGTTTTTCCCTTTAATAACATATCCTTTTCTGAAGTTGCAGGGAGACACTTGGTCTTCTTCACCATACCAGCCAAAATACACAGGATTTCTCTTTCTCTATTCTTAGAAGCAAAGTGATGGAGGAGCTATAGGAGAAAGAATAAAATGGGAACAACCATCCTCAGACCCCTCTAATGAGAGGCCAGGAAGCCTAGATGAGAAGAAAAGCTTTGACATGTTTGTCTTAAAGCACATTCTAAATTTGGCTTGCCCCTATAATCGAAATTAAATTTGAATTTTTATTCATTATTAATAAATCTATTATTTTAATGTAATTATAATATTGATTATATTATATTAATTATTAACATTATTAATTATAATTATTATTAATACATTATGCTTTAAAATAAATTATAATTTAATAGTTAAATTATAATTTATTCATTATTAAATTTTATCTAATAATCATATGTTCTATTTCCATATCACTTTCTTTAGTTCAAAAGAAAAAGAATGTAGAGAGAATTAAAAAAAAAATTTTCCCCAGATGGCTTTACCACAAATGGATATAATCTTCCATTATTCTATTTTATGTGTTTTGATGGATGACTCTGATTTTTAGTGAATTGCTTTCTATAAAAAATTTTTTTAATTCTCAAAACTGGTTTAGACTATGGAATTTTCAAATTCCCAGTTTACCAAACTCTTGTCAAACTAGTAGAAAACAATCAAAAAAGTTCATGTTTTCAATTTGTGACACATATACTTTAATACACAATAATACTATTGACATACAACATCACAGAAAATCAAATTAACATGTATTGTAATATGAGTTGTATATTATACATATTGTATCATTTTGTAAATATTTTATAGGTTTTGGGTTTTTTTTTAATTTGAAGAAGCTGTGTAATTAATAGCTATTAATTATTAAAAGATTATTAAACTATGGAGCATCTGGGTGACTCTTTCGTTGAGCATCCAGTCTGAGCTCAGGTCATGACCATGATATCGCAGTTAGTGAGCTTGAGCCCCACCTGCCCTGCGACTGCTCTGTGATGACAGTGCACTTTGGATCCTCTGTTCCCATCTCTCTCTGCCTCTCCTCTTTCTCAAAAACAAATAAATGAACATCAAAAAAAGATTATTAGACTAAATGATTAAACTATAATATGATACTACTCCCATTTTATATTTTTATGTTCTGATGTTCTGAAATACATTTTTCCTGGTAATTTAAATAAAATTCAACAGTTGAATAACATTTGTCTATGCCTTAGATTTTGGGAAAAAATAAAAACAACCTCAAATATCCACAATTAAAAATTTTTAAATTTCTACCAAACATTTCAATTCTTCAGATTCTATTTATATATAGACTTGAATTTTTACCAATTTGAAAAATCCCCCTAGTGGTTTCATATTCACTTTAAAGAAAAATTAACTTCCATGTTAGGCACTTACTAATACTGCTATCAAAAATAATTATTTAAGATAATTATTTGATCTCCAAAAACTTTTCAAGTATCACAATACTCTATTCTCTATAAACAAACTGAATTGTATTTTAATTTTAAAAGAAATGAAATACAGCAATGAAAAGGTTTTGGTTTGATTAAAATGTACAAATCAATTATGCTGTGTCCTCTAGTTTTGTGTATATATGAACATGGCCATAAAGTTCATTTTAAAACTAAAAACTAAATTAAACAATATGTATAATAAATATTGAACAATTTGAAATTCGCCAAAGGAAATTATGCAGTCTTATATCTATTGTTAGATTTCTCCAAGCTCATGTATTTGGTTTTAAAATCCGTTAAGTGTACAGGGAATTAGCTCCATCCCCACCCCACCCCATCCCCTGGATCACCCACAAGAACAGACTAATTCACATACTTTGTGGGTTTGCTTAGTATTTTAAGAGGCAATTTAGTCAGGAATTTAAAAAATTGATGACACTACTTTGTTAAATCCTTATCTTTTCTGACATTAAAGATGTGATTTTTATTTTTGAATACACAAAGGATGAGATGTCAGTTTTGCATATTAGAATGGCTCATCTTAATATGTAATAGTGAAAAAAATTAAAAAGCATATGGAACTAGAATCTGCCAACCAAAAGAATAAATAAAATTTAAATATGACATTTATTTAACATTAATATGTTCAGAGTTAGAAGAATGAGAGATACATATTATCACCATTGTGGATACGTGAGTTTGAATGTGAACGTGTGTGTGTGTGTGTGTGTGTGTGTGTGTGTGTGTGTGTGTGTGTGTATTTTAACCTAAGGACTTATCCTTCTTCCCATTCAGTCCTCCCACTTATCCTTCCCTAACAAAAATTAGGCAGTGCAAGTGAGAAGTCTGGAAAATAAAAGATGGTAAACCAGAGATGTTTACTTATGTCCTATGCCTGAGACAGAAGAGGTTTGGCATTGTTTGGGATGCCAAAGCAATGCAGTCTGTGATTTGCCTGAATCTCTTGTTGTGAAATAATAGAAAAAAATATGTATATACACACACATACATGTATATCTGTCCTCCTGTTGCTGGCATAAAGGTCCTAAAAGACTTATTATTTCCTATAATAAGAGCATTAAGAGCATCTTTAGATATAATATTTGGTTTCTGACACTGGTTCCTGACACAGAGCTCCTAAAGTTCTTGGAATTTCCTGGGTGAGAGCATATCTTTTGTTGTAATGAGGCAATGCTTGATGGGTTCCTGGTGGTCACTAAAAAGACCACGCCCTGTTTAGATGCTTAGAACTTTTAGCCTCACCCTCATCCTACAGGAAGGGGAGAGGGACTGGAAATTAGGTCAATAATGGATCATGCCTACATGATGAAGCCTCCATAAAATTCCCAAGGTTTTGGGATCTGGAGAGCTTCCAGGTTGGTGAACATATCCACAAATGTGGATGCACCCCAACTCCATAGGGACAGAAACTCTTGCGCTTAGGACCCTACCATACTTTATCTTATGTATCTCTTTATCTGGCTGTTCATCTGTATCTTTTATCATACACTAAATTGGTAAATGAAATAAGTGGTTCCCTAAGTTTTGTGACTTTCCTAGCAAACCATCAAATCCGAATCCAAAGTGAGGTCATAAGAACCTCTGATTTGTCTCAAAGTCAGAGTGGTTGTGGAAAACCTGGGGACCTACAACTTGCAATTGGTATCTTCACTGGTGAGGGGCAGTGTCCTAGGACTGAGCCCTAAACATGTGGGGTCTGAAATAACTCTGGTTAGTGCCAGATTGAATTGAATTGTAGGACAACCAATCGGTGTCACAAAGCATTGCCCCATATATCTGGAGTCAGAAGGGTAATGAGGGTGGCAGTAGTGTGAGTATAAAGAGGAAACACATGGAGGAAAAGTAGGTTTATTATATAGTGCTGTGTCCCTTACAAAGGAAAAAACAAACAAACAAACAAAAACAAGGCAGAGTGTAGGGTAGGAAAACCAACTTAAGAACCTTGGAAAAGTCAATAAAATTGAGATCATTTTTTAAAAAGACAGATGTTAAATTAGACATAAAAATATGCATATTCATTTAAGGGTAATAGTGAAGACATCAAATGCTACTTCAAAATCCTAAAAATATGTGTCATGTATTCTTAAGGAGTCTTTAGTGATATGCTAGTTTCGACTTTACCTTAATCCAGTGCATTGTGCAGGATGAACCTGAGACCAGGTGGAAACAAAAGGCACAAGCAGGAGCTCTTTGCCCTGTTTTCCCCTTACATCATGATGTTTTTCTTATAGAATGAGTGGGCAAATGCATGGATGAACAAGTAAAGAGCATTTGTTAAGTTACATTTCCTTAAACACCATACCAAGCAAGTTAAATAGGCTTTGATCCCAAGTCTGCTAAATCTGCCTTTCACCTGTCCTAATAAATCTACTTTAAAAATTTGGAGACACCTATTCATTATTTTTTGTGACAACATATCCCCAAAAAAGTGCGGCTGCATGACCCCTGTGCAGGCTTTGGTGAGAAAAAAAAAGGAAGCTTTTAGGTGCTGGCTTCCTTGCTGTCTTCTTTTCTTTTCTCTTTTTCTTCTTTTCTCTTTTCTTTTCTTTTTTTTCTTTTCTTTTTTTTTTCTTTTCTTTTTTCTTTCTTTCGTCTTCTCTTCTCATCTCTCTTCTTTTCTTTTCTTTTCACCTTTCAAATGTGACTCATCACCTCAGTAGTAGTGGAATAAATATCTCTCAGAATCTTTCACTCTCTTTGAAGATTAGGTAATGTGAAGAAATTATTGTTTTGTATATCTGTTTTTAAAATGTTCTTTGACTTATTTCCAAAATTTATAGATTTTTAAAAAAATACAGTTTGTGAAATCCATTTACCAAGAGTTCTCAAACATTGTAAATTTCTAGTAATTTCTGGTAGCAGTAGAGGAATTACTAAACAAGGCAACTGAAGAAAGTATTATAGTTATTGCTATTTTTTGGAAAGAAGAAAATTCAGAAGTAAGCTAGGGGCTAGGAATCACAATGAATTTATGAGTGACTTTTTCTTTTTTGAAGGTGGTATCATGAGCTATACAGATGATCACAGAGGCTCATTAAAGTTAGCTGAAATTGAAAAAAATACAATAATATTTACTAGCATTTAATAAGTGGTTACTTCTTGACAGTCATTATAGTACATTTTTTTGCATTCATCACCCTGTTAGTTAGTCATTATTAGTCTATTTTTAAAATGAGGAATTCGGGATTTAGAGGGTTTAGAAAAGGGACTGAGATCATGCTGCTGGTGATTTTTGATGCCAGTGTTCTATACGCCACCATTGCACTGGTGAGAAAAACCAAGTTAGATGAAACCAAGAATTTAACTGTTAGTATAACAATAATTTAACACAGATATCAGCAAGTTTTATTTAAATTTTAATATTTCATCTGAATTTATTTCAGATATTCAAAGCCAGAAATATGTACCCAAAATGCAGAAAACAATCTAGAAGAGAACTGGATTAGCACAAAAGAAACTGTGTTGTAAGCTGAGATGACTGAAGAATTTGGAATAATTCAACTTTGACTTTTCATGATACATGGGGTGGGAGGGCATATTTTACCAAGTATCTCATTTTCATATGCTTCTTGAGTTCTTTCTTTTATCTTAGGAATATTATAAAGAATTAGCTTATATTTCATATTAATAAAGCAATGGTTTTATTTAAAATTGTGATATGTAAACATTTAACCATTTATTCCCATATATTGATGGCCCTCACACTCTCTTAGGGAGAATTCCAAAATTTATAATCATCTTTCAAGACAGATTCATTTTTCCCAAAATTATAATTCACCAACACATAAATGGCAATGAAATAGACCAAAATAAAAATATTGATGTACTTCATGTAGTGAGGGTAAGTAGTGCTTTAGGAAACATGAGTTTGTTAGCTTTGTGTGTATATATTTTATGTGTTTTGAATCCCAATGAGGGTGATTTCTTTTCTGCATCAGAGTAAAAGATTCTTGAAAAACACTACTCTAGAAGGCACAGCTGATTCAAATTATTTAACCTGGTTTTAAGAGAATAATAAATATCATAGAGGCTTTAGCCAAAGATGGATTTAGTCTCAAGATTCTGAGTGCTTTCTAAAAATATCCATTATGATTCAACAGAATTTGAGACTAAGAGTTGGTGGATATCACATGGTTTGATCCCTTGGAGCTCCTTTTAGTGTCCAGGCTTCAACAACCCTACATATGTATATAACTTTTTCAAAATGAAGGTACAACATGATGAGTAATTGTTATATTTAATCAAAATAAAAATAGTATGCTTAGTTTATGATTTTCTGAAATAATGATTTTTTCTACTCTTATAACCAGTGACTGTTACTGAACTTTTATACACTTCATATTTTCTTGATTTCAGTGACATAATATAAATTTATTTTAGTCCCCAAAGTGTGCGTTTTTATCAGTACACACTCTTAAAAGTGTCATTTCCAACATAATGATAACATTACTACCACCATATTATATTGTAAAATAATATTATACTAGGTACATAGCTCTGAGCTATCAGCTATATTCACACTTCGAAAGATTATGAAAGCAACTCAGTAAATAGAAGAGTAAATGTCAGGCGATTTCTTTTATCACCATTTCCTGGAGAGAGATATATATATATAGTGCCTATTTACCATTTTCATAGGTCTTGTTTTCTAGAGCAGAAAAACATGATTTTTCAAAAGGAAGAGTTCACTTTTATTAAAATAAAAATGCAAATATCTATATATTTATCTTGTTTATTAGAAAAATATAAGAACTTTGAGAAGAAGGAAAACACTAATTGGATATTTTTTCTCTTTGGCATTTAAAACTTACAAATAAGCAGCAGAAATGCTATTTGTGACCAAGTGGAGAGATCTAGTAAATGAATCATTGCATAGAACTCTGTATTTGTTCTTATAGTAAAGATTTCATCATCAAATTTTGCCTTTAACACCAATGAAATAATAATATCTCCAGAAGGTATAATCCAGAATTAAATAACATTAAACACCTTTGAATGCCTGTATTTGTGAGAGGGAAGATGGCGGCGTAGGAGGACGCTGGGCTCACCGCGCGTCCTGCTGATCACTTAGATTCCACCTACACCTGCCTAAATAACCCAGAAAACCGCCAGAGGATTAGCAGAACGGAATCGCTGGAGCCAAGCACAGACGAGAGGCCCACGGAAGAGGGTAGGAAGGGCGGCGAGGCGGTGCGCGCTCCACGGACTGGCGGGAGGGAGCCGGGGCGGAGGGGCGGCTCGCCGGCCAAGCAGAGCCCCCGAGTCTGGCTTGGAAAAAGCGGAGGGGCCTGACGGACTGTGTTCCGACAGCAAGCGCGACTTAGCGTCTGGGAGGTCATAAGTTAACAGCTCTGCTCAGAAAGCGGGAAGGCTGGAGGACAAAGGGAAGGAGAGCTGCTGAGCCCCCGGACGACAGAGCTCAGTTTGGTGGGAAACAAAGGCGCTCGCCAGCGCCATCTCCCCTGCCCATCCCCCAGCCAAAATCCCAAAGAGAACCAGTTCCTGCCAGGGAACTTGCTCACTCCGCGCAAACACCCAACTCTGCGCTTCTGCGGAGCCAAACCTCCGGCAGCGGATCTGACTCCCTCCTGCTGCCACAGGGCCCCTCCTGAAGTGGATCACCTAAGGAGAGGCAAGCTAAGCCTGCCCCTCCTGCCCCTGTGCACCTTGCCTACCCACCCCAGCTAAGACGCCAGATCCCCAGCATCACAAGCCTGGCAGTGTGCAAGTAGCCCAGACAGGCCACCCCACCCCACAGTGAATCCCGCCCCTAGGAGAGGGGAAGAGAAGGCACACACCAGTCTGACTGTGGCCCCAGCGGTGGGCTGGGGGCAGACATCAGGTCTGACTGCGGCTCCGCCCACCAACTCCAGTTGTACACCACAGCACAGGGGAAGTGCCCTGCAGGTCCTCACCATGCCAGGGACTATCCAAAATGACCAAGCGGAAGAATTGGTCTCAGAAGAATCTCCAGGAAATAACAACAGCTAATGAGCTGATCAAAAAGGATTTAAATAATATAACAGAAAGTGAATTTAGAATAATAGTCATAAAATTAATCGCTGGGCTTGAAAACAGTATAGCTGACAGCAGAGAATCTCTTGCTACAGAGATCAAGGGACTAAGGAACAGTCACGAGGAGCTGAAAAACGCTTTAAACGAAATGCATAACAAAATGGAAACCACCACGGCTCGGATTGAAGAGGCAGAGGAGAGAATAGGTGAACTAGAAGATAAAGTTATGGAAAAAGAGGAAGCTGAGAAAAAGAGAGGTAAAAAAATCCAGGAGTATGAGGGGAAAATTAGAGAACTAAGTGATACACTAAAAAGAAATAATCTACGCATAATTGGTATCCCAGAGGAGGAAGAGAGAGGGAAAGGTGCTGAAGGGGTACTTGAAGAAATTATAGCTGAGAACTTCCCTGAACTGGGGAAGGAAAAAGGCATTGAAATCCAAGAGGCACAGAGAACTCCCTTCAGACGTAACTTGAATCGATCTTCTGCACGACATATCATAGTGAAACTGGCAAAATACAAGGATAAAGAGAAAATTCTGAGAGCAGCAAGGGGTAAACGTGCCCTCACATATAAAGGGAGACCTATAAGACTCGTGACTGATCTCTCTTTTGAAACTTGGCAGGCCAGAAAGAATTGGCACGAGATTTTCAGTGTGCTAGACAGAAAAAATATGCAGCCGAGAATCCTTTATCCAGCAAGTCTGTCATTTAGAATAGAAGGAGAGATAAAGGTCTTCCCAAACAAACAAAAACTGAAGGAATTTGTCACCACTAAACCAGCCCTACAAGAGATCCTAAGGGGGACCCTGTGAGACAAAGTACCAGAGACATCACTACAAGCATAAAACATACAGACATCACAATGACTCTAAACCCATATCTTTCTATAATAACACGGAATGTAAATGGATTAAATGCGCCAACCAAAAGACATAGGGTATCAGAATGGATAAGAAAACAAGACCCATCTATTTGCTGTCTACAAGAGACTCATTTTAGACCTGAGGACACCTTTAGATTGAGAGTGAGGGGATGGAGAACTATTTATCATGCTACTGGAAGCCAAAAGAAAGCTGGAGTAGCCATACTTATATCGACAAACTAGACTTTAAATTAAAGGCTGTAACAAGAGATGAAGAAGGACATTATATAATAGTTACAGGGTCTATCCATCAGGAAGAGCTAACAATTATAAATGTCTATGTACCGAATACCGGAGCGCCCAAATATATAAAACAATTACTCATAAACATAAGCAACCTTATTGATAAGAATGTGGTAATTGCAGGGGACTTTAACACCCCACTTACAGAAATGGATAGATCATCTAGACACACGGTCAATAAAGAAACAAGGGCCCTGAATGAGACATTGGATCAGATGGACTTGACAGATATATTTAGAACTCTGCATCACAAAGCAATAGAATATACTTTCTTCTCGAGTGCACATGGAACATTCTCCAAGATAGATCACATACTGGGTCACAAAACAGCCCTTCATAAGTTTACAAGAATTGAAATCATACCATGCATACTTTCAGACCACAATGCTATGAAGCTTGAAATCAACCACAGAAAAAAGTCTGGAAAACCTCCAAAAGCATGGAGGTTAAAGAACACCCTACTAACGAATGAGTGGGTCAACCAGGCAATTAGAGAAGAAATTAAAAAATATATGGAAACAAACGAAAATGAAAATACGACAATCCAAACGCTTTGGAACGCAGCGAAGGCAGTCCTGAGAGGAAAATACATTGCAATCCAGGCCTATCTCAAGAAACAAGAAAAATCCCAAATACAAAATCTAACAGCACACCTAAAGGAAATAGAAGCAGAACAGCAAAGGCAGCCTAAACCCAGCAGAAGAAGAGAAATAATAAAGATCAGAGCAGAAATAAACAATATAGAATCTAAAAAAACTGTAGAGCAGATCAACGAAACCAAGAGTTGGTTTTTTGAAAAAATAAACAAAATTGACAAACCTCTAGCCAGGCTTCTCAAAAAGAAAAGGGAGATGACCCAAATAGATAAAATCATGAATGAAAATGGAATTATGACAACCAATCCCTCAGAGATACAAACAATTATCAGGGAATACTATGAAAAATTATATGCCAACAAATGGGACAACCTGGAAGAAATGGACAAATTCCTGAACGCCCACACTCTTCCAAAACTCAATCAGGAGGAAATAGAAAGCTTGAACAGACCCATAACCAGTGAAGAAATGAATCGGTTATCAAAAATCTCCCAACAAATAAGAGTCCAGGACCAGATGGCTTTCAGGGGAGTTCTACCAGATGTTTAAAGCAGAGATAATACCTATCCTTCTCAAGCTATTCCAAGAAATAGAAAGGGAAGGAAAACTTCCAGACTCATTCTATGAAGCCAGTATTACTTTGATTCCTAAAGCAGACAGAGACCCAGTAAAAAAAGAGAACTACAGGCCAATATCCCTGATGAATATGGATGCAAAAATTCTCAATAAGATACTAGCAAATCGAATTCAACGGCATATAAAAAGAATTAGTCACCACGATCAAGTGGGATTCATTCCTGGGATGCAGGGCTGGTTCAACATTCGCAAATCAATCAACGTGATACATCACATTAACAAAAAAAAAAGAGAAAAACCATATGATCCTGTCAATCGATGCAGAAAAGGCCTTTGACAAAATCCAGCACCCTTTCTTAATAAAAACCCTTGAGAAAGTCGGGATAGAAGGAACATACTTAAAGATCATAAAAGCCATTTATGAAAAGCCCACAGCTAACATCATCCTCAATGGGGAAAAACTGAGAGCTTTTTCCCTGAGATCAGGAACACGACAGGGATGCCCACTCTCACCACTGTTGTTTAACATAGTGCTGGAAGTTCTAGCATCAGCAATCAGACAACAAAAGGAAATCAAAGGCATCCAAATTGGCAAAGATGAAGTCAAGCTTTCGCTTTTTGCAGATGACATGATATTATACATGGAAAATCCGATAGACTCCACCAAAAGTCTGCTAGAACTGATACATGATCATTGGATTCAAGTTGCATGATACAAAATCAATGTACAGAAATCAGTTGCATTCTTATACACTAACAATGAAGCAACAGAAAGACAAATAAAGAAACTGATCCCATTCACAACTGCACCAAGAAGCATAAAATACCTAGGAATAAATCTAACCAAAGATGTAAAGGATCTGTATGCTGAAAACTATAGAAAGCTTATGAAGGTAATTGAAGAAGATTTAAAGAAATGGAAAGACATTCCCTGCTCATGGATTGGAAGAATACATATTGTCAAAATGTCAATACTACCCAAAGCTATCTACACATTCAATGCAATCCCAATCAAAATTGCACCAGCATTCTTCTCGAAACTAGAACAAGCAATCCTAAAATTCATATGGAACCACAAAAGGCCCCAAATAGCCAAAGTAATTTTGAAGAAGAAGACCAAAGCAGGAGGCATCACCATCCCAGACTTTAGCCTCTACTACAAAGCTGTCATCATCAAGACAGCATGGTATTGGCACAAAAACAGACACATAGACCAATGGAATAGAATAGAAACCCCAGAACTAGACCCACAAACATATGGCCAACTCATCTTTGACAAAGCAGGAAAGAACATCCAATGGAAAAAAGACAGTCTCTTTAACAAATGGTGCTGGGAGAACTGGACAGCAACATGCAGAAGGTTGAAACTAGACCACTTTCTCACACCATGCACAAAAATAAACTCAAAATGGATAAAGGACCTGAATGTGAGACAGGAAACCATCAAAACCTTAGAGGAGAAAGCAGGAAAAGACCTCTCTGACCTCAGCCGTAGCAATCTCTTACTCGACACATCCCCAAAGGCAAGGGAATTAAAAGCAAAAGTGAATTACTGGGACCTTATGAAGATAAAAGCTTCTGCACAGCAAAGGAAACAACCAACAAAACTAAAAGGCAACCAACGGAATGGGAAAAGATATTTGCAAATGACATATCGGACAAAGGGCTAGTATCCAAAATCTATAAAGAGCTCACCAAACTCCACACCCGAAAAGCAAATAACCCAGTGAAGAAATGGGCAGAAAACATGAATAGACACTTCTCTAAAGAAGACATCCGGATGGCCAACAGGCACATGAAAAGATGTTCAGCGTCGCTCCTTATCAGGGAAATACAAATCAAAACCACACTCAGGTATCACCTCACGCCAGTCAGAGTGGCCAAAATGAACAAATCAGGAGACTATAGATGCTGGAGAGGATGTGGAGAAACGGGAACCCTCTTGCACTGTTGGTGGGAATGCAAATTGGTGCAGCCGCTCTGGAAAGCAGTGTGGAGGTTCCTCAGAAAATTAAAAATAGACCTACCCTATGACCCAGGAATAGCACTGCTAGGAATTTATCCAAGGGACACAGGAGTACTGATGCATAGCGGTACTTGTACCCCAATGTTCATAGCAGCACTCTCAACAATAGCCAAATTATGGAAAGAGCCTAAATGTCCATCAACTGATGAATGGATAAAGAAATTGTAGTTTATATACACAATGGAATACTACGTGGCAATGAGAAAAAATGAAATATGGCCTTTTGTAGCAACGTGGATGGAACTGGAGAGTGTGATGCTAAGTGAAATAAGCCATACAGAGAAAGACAGATACCATATGTTTTCACTCTTATGTGGATCCTGAGAAACTTAACAGGAACCCATGGGGGAGGGGAAGGAAAAAAAAAAAAAGAGGTTAGAGTGGGAGAGAGCCAAAGCATAAGAGACTGTTGAGAACTGAGAACAAACAAAGGGTTGATGGGGGGTGGGAGGGAGGAGAGGGTGGGTGATGGGTATTGAGGAGGGGACCTTTTGGGATGAGCACTGGGTGTTGTATGGAAACCAATTTGACAATAAATTTCATATATAAAAAAAAAAAATGAATGCCTGTATTTGTTCAAAGGAACTCTAAAATTCAAACAATTCCCTTAGGACCTTGAGATGATTTTGAGATAGATCTTTGACATCTCTCTCATTTTTGTGTAGATTTGGGGATAATGTTTACTGTGATATTCAGAATTAAAGTAGGACCAGCTGGGGTGTCTAAAATTCAGTTCCATTTTGGATATGCTACTATTTTCTCACATAGGGGAGGCATTCATCCAGCATCCATTCAACATATAAATGTATTAACCTTTATTAATAGTCTAATATTTTCCAGGTATATCTGCAAATTCAACAGTAGCTCATATCATCATAAAAAATACCTAAGTTATTTTCATCTATTCTTAATTTGTCCTGTTTATTTATTATCTTCCTTTCATCTCCAGAAATTTTTTCTCTTTTTTTTCCTGTCTTGACACTGGATGGTTTTAAAGTTACCTTTAACTTTTTGACTTTTACCCTTAACAGTTTAACTTTTTTGCAAATTAGATTTAATGTGATGAGTATGAGCATTAAACAGCGATCTATGTAACTATGTTTCCATTTTCTATTTCCATTTTCTTTTCATTCCAAATAAGCAATTTATAAGGGAACTAAAAAGATGACTGAAGAAATGAAATATATGGTATGCTTCCTTGTTTAGATATAGTCTTATGAACAATTTTCTCTCAACTCTTTTTCTGGAAATTGTCTCATCTACAAAGGAGATGTTAAAAATGTTTTTAAAAACTGACACTAAGTTTTTTCTTTACAAAATTATGTATATTTCTACTACAAAAGCATGAAAATTTGCAAACATTTGTTAACAAAAACTTCATGTATTTCTAGTTGTTTCTCTATACGTAATTTGTTTTTATGTAGTTTTTATGTAGTTGTATTTGTTTATATATGTTTTTATGTGGTTGTGATTATACAAAAAATAATTTTACCCTATGGTATTACTTAAAATTATAACATAACTAGTTACAATAAAAGGGAAATGATGAAACCCTTCTTGTATCCATTATTGTTTTTTCATTTCTATTCCGAGACATATTTTGAGAATTTCAATAATTTCTAAGCCTGATAGCCCCAACTCTATTTTCCTTTACATGAAAATAGAAAATGAGGGTTGAACTAGCTGAACATCACCTTCGGAGCCGAGTTGACTGCCATCAATATTTCCCACACCTAAGGAATTTTCACCTTACTTATTTGCTTCCTGATGCATGGAAAATGGGTATTTCTTGTAAAGACAAACTTTTTCTCCCCTGCCTCTTTTCTAGAACTTCTACCTCTCTTTTATGAGGACTTAGTTAAAACCTGGGGGCAATCATTTCTTAGTAATGACTGTAAAAATATCTACATATGTTTTGTTTGGTACTTAACAATATTTTGATACCTGAATGACTTTAGTCTCCACCATTTGCTTGCTACTCTTAGTCTACTTGTTTGGCCCCATATTTATTTTAGTTTGAGACTAAAGGTATAATTTTCTTAAAAAGTTTAACTCACATCTTCATAAAATGTCTTACCACAGCTACATCACCCCAACCCAAGCAACTGCCTTAATATATTTCTTTACCTTTATAGTCAAGCTTTTTGAAAGAGTTTCTCTTATAAAATCCATTTATCTTGTCATTCCCACACTTTACATGTTGAACAATTTGCAGTTCTGGATTGACCAATGTTGTCTCTGCCATATCTAAATCTAGTCAGCTCTTACTCATTTTAACAAATTCAAGTTAGATAAAACTATTCCAAGAAAAATCACTCCTGACCTTGCAAAAGCTAGTTTAGATGAGTATGTCTCCAATGTGCTATCCTAGGATAGCCTCTATCACAGGATATTTCAATCTAATTATCCATGAACTTCATGAAGCCAGGGACTGTGATTTATTCAGCATGGAATCTACAGCACTTTGTAGGCCACTTTGTATAGCACATTTAAAGAACAAAATATTCAATACTTGTGAAGAGGTAAGATCAACTTTATTCAGGACTATTATGACAGGTATAACCTTCATTCTATACCCCAAGGTATACCTTGGGAGAAAATGCTATTTTCTCCAGGAAAGTACAGGTAGAAGAGCAAGTCTGAGCTTCAGTTTCTTCATTAGAAAAATAAAGAAACCTAACATAATTGTTTATCTTTTGATTTTCATGTATCCATTCATCAAGGAAGATTTAAAAGAATGCTTATCAAAAGGTTGATCATCTCTGTATTTCTTATACTTTTCTGTATCATTTGAATTTTCTATAAGAACAATGTACAACTTTTATATAAAGAATGTACTATATAAAAATATTACCAAAAATGTAAATAGAAAATTTTAAAAGGGGGTGAGTTTGCTAACATTAAGTTGCTTTAAACTCTAAAATTCATTAATCTGGTGAATAATAAGTCTTCCTTCTTTACGCTGGTCGCTGGCAATATTTTTCCCAATAATATTTAAATATCAGAAGAGCAAGTTCTCCCTTTTTTGTGATACCTTTACATTTTTATTGATCTATGTTTCTTCCCAAGATGATTGTGGGTAAATTTTCAGTAGCCTAGTCTGTATATTATCTTTTCACACTAAACTCCTCCCTCTACCCTCAAGCATAACCCAATACTAAATTAGATGCATAGAATTTTAATAATCATAATTCAGTTAAATTGATATTCCATGTTATAATATTTATAATAGTTCTATTAGAACAGGAATCTGAGACTTCACATCTAAGGTTTTGAAAATTAGAAAATCAATTACAACCAAATTATCTTTAAATTTACTTATAACAAGGGGCGCCTGGGTGGCGCAGTCGGTTAAGCGTCCGACTTCAGCCAGGTCACGATCTCGCGGTCCGTGAGTTCGAGCCCCGCGTCGGGCTCTGGGCTGATGGCTCGGAGCCTGGAGCCTGTTTCTGATTCTGTGTCTCCCTCTCTCTCTGCCCCTCCCCCGTTCATGCTCTGTCTCTCTCTGTCCCAAAAATAAATAAAAAACGTTGAAAAAAAAATTAAAAAAATAAAAAATAAATTTACTTATAACTAGAATATAATGATGCATCAATTGTGTCTGATAAGTCCAAATTTCAATATTAAAACACAAAATTCATATTTATCTGCTCCTAAAAGGCAAATAAAATACTCGTAGTAAAAAGAGTGGCAGGATCCTCAAAAGTCAAAGTTTCATCTACCCCTGAGATAGGTCCTGGCATCTGTGATCAACTTGAATATTCAGGGAGTGGCAAGCACACTTCTAACCATTTGCCTAAGTTGATTTGCAGAATTTGGTCAAGACCCTAGTGCACACAGAGCACCGGAGGGATTGGAAGCTATGGCTCTGTACGCACGATAGTGTTTCCATGGTGGGTGCCTGCTGCAGTGGACTTGCTGAGACACATTCAGTAATTTCTGGGTAGGAAGACTGGTGACAGGCCAGAAATCCAAGATGAACCTACCAAATGGCAATCACGATGAGACCCTGAAGGGCACTGAAATGACTGTGTGACAAGAGAGAAGAGCTAATAGTATGTAGGCTCTTAGTATCTTTGACTACATTTGTACCCACAGGCAGTGGTGGGCTGAAGATATTTGGATTATAGATATTAATGTTGGTATATTGTTCCCCAGATTTACTTGGTCTCAGTCTATCATTTTGGGGATACAATGATAAATAAGTTTCTCTTTGAATTTCAATCATTAACTTTCTATTTATGTTATTTTCTACAAGACTTTTTCTTAAGAACTTTTCAGTCAATCCTTCATCTTGCATTTTCAGGCAATGGAAAAGATTTTTCACTAGGCACTGAATCTGGCTACAAAAGGACTTATAAAATCACCTCTTCCAGTTGAGTGATCTGTGCTTCAGAGTTGTGTTCTTTACTTTTTTAACAATTAAAAGAAATTTACAGCTAATTTTTATAATATAAGCCAAAGTAATTACAAATACTTGGAGATAAAGTATTATAGCTAATTTATCTTTCCTAAACTTTTAAAATGCTCATCCAAAACTATAATTAAAACAATGTAATTAAAATTACCAAAAAAAGTAAAATATTAAAGATAACATTTTCTATCTAGTCAACATTTTTTTTTGTAACCAAGTCTAAAAAATAGGTTAAAAATCATATTTGGCATTTATTTTCCAGGATTCAAAATGTTAACTATATATTTGTATAGCACATTTATTTAAAGAGAAAATAAGACATTTGTTTTTTAAATGCATTATTTCTGTGTTTCCAATCTTTGGATCTCCTAGCTTTTTCAACACCAGAGGGCGGTATGCTCTTGCTTTTATTGCAAAACTAGATAGCACCTGCTCTCTCCTTTGACAGTTTACCAAAAAAAAGAAAGTGCTAACTAGGTTAGTACAGTGCTCATAGGCAACTTTCCGTCAGGAAAAAACATCCTGATGTTGATATAAGAGAAATAACAGCGATTCTTAATATTAAAACATCAATTATGCTATAATTCTACATCAAATACATTTAGTCAATTTTCTTGCTCAGATTTGTAATAAACAACCAATATATTGCTTGTAAGATTCTCTTTCTAAATTCTTATTTCTGTTTTTTTTTTTTTTATTGAATAACTCTCCTTCTCCTCTTCTTCCTCCTCCTCCTCCTTTTTCTTCTTTTTTCTGCTTTGCCAAGAAAGTGATAAATGAAATATCACCTCTACTTAATATCTTGCTAGTTTTGGTGAACTTTTAACATCTAAATCTTTTTCAAGGAAGTAGAATAATAATATCTGTAATTAAAAGGTGTATAAAACCAGCTTTTCCATATATTGTTTTCAAATTACTATTTTCTCTAGAATTTATTTATTTTATTTCTTAAGGGAATAAGGAAATATGCTTTTGGGGGGAGGGTAAAATAGAGTTTCACATTTCTCTATTATGCAAATATATTTGTACAATAATTTCATTTTCCCAAAAAAACACATGATTTGAATATGCTTAAATGACCTCGTTAATATCTTAAAAGTGAAGAAATAACATAAAATGAATAATAAAAAACTTATATAAAAAAGAGAAGTGTGTACACCATGATTTAGGTCATCTCCCAATTTACTCTAAATTCTCAGTTCCTACATGGAAATATAAAATGTAAGAGCTATATTCAAAATAATTTAAAATTGTGCTTATAATCTCTGTTTAGAATGGAATTATGACTTATTTGCAAAGAAGATTTCTAGACACTAACTTCTGTTCATAGTTACATCTTAGAATTATAGCATTATGTGCTTCCATTATAATTTATCATTTACCTGAGAATATGTAAGAATATCTTCTTACAAGGATCTGATTTGCAGATGATTTGAAAGATGATGGATTATTTGAAGGTTGTATGTGCAATGAAATATCCTCACATTAATCATCCTGAGTAATATATACAAATGTATAATACAATTTATTTCTAGTCATACTGAGATTTTTCTCCAATTTGATTTAAAAGTTTGTTAAAGAAAAGCACTTTTAGGAACTAAGAAATCATGTTCAGTATCACATAATATATCATAAATGGGTACTGAACAAAATGGTAACATGATACAAACTATAACTGGAATGCAAACATCAGGGTGATTGAAAATGCACTCCAAAAAATAGTTCTTAATTAGATTTAGTCAGATCATTCTGCTTATTTTGTGGAAAAGGCCACAATCCCACATATATACACACACCTCCCAATCATTTTGGCTCATTTTGAAAGAGTGGCCATAACCAAATATTGTGCAATCTTCACAGGTAATATTGAAGTGTGGGCAGTTCTTCAAGAGACAACCCTATTAACGCCTCTGGAACATGGTTGTGGATGAAAATACCTTCGATAAAGGCAATCATTTCTGGATCTGCTTCTTTGCCTCACCAGTTTCTGATTCAAAGTCTGCTAGGGCATTTCTATTAATTGGCTATGTGAAAGGCTGGGAAATAGTGAACTGTTACCTAAAGTTAAAAGGTAGAAACTCGGGGTGCCTGGGTGGCTCAGTCGGTTAAGCGTCCGACTTCAGCTCAGGTCACGATCTCGCAGTCCATGGGTTCGAGCCCTGCATTGGGCTCTGGGCTGATGGCTCAGAGCCTGGAGCCTGCTTCCGATTCTGTGTCTCCCTCTCTCTCTGCCCCTCCCCTGTTCATGCTCTGTCTCTCTCTGTCTCAAAAATAAATAAACGTTAATATTAAAAAAAAAAAAGGTAGAAACTCATAAGATCATGAATTTCTCAAACACATGAGTATTCAAACTGCTGAACAGAGTGAACATAGAATTTATAAAATTGTGAGTTAGTTTAAATGACCTTAAGTATGTAAAATGGTAATAATAAATCATGATAGAACTAAAAATAAAACAAAAACTAATTGAAATAAGTAAGACCAATGCCAATGAAGTGAAAAGGTAATAAATGGAATAAAAATGTTCTAAGTGCCATGTACTAAGGTCATGATATTAACTGACTTAGACTTTGGTAAGTTAATATTCATATTCCGATTTCTAGTGAAACTAATAAATAATATATGTCTTCAAAGCTAGTAGAGGAGAAAAAAGGAAATGTATGAAAATATTCAATTAAAGAAAAAGAATAAAGGAGAGGAGAGAAAAGGAAAGCTAGAGTAGGTAGGACTAACAGAAAACACAAAATAAATACATAATTCTATATTAATAATTACATTAAGTATAAATAAATTATCTTTTAAAAATAGAGATTGTCAGATTGACTTAAAAGAAAACAATAAATTTAAGTGTATGTTGTTTACAAGTGACACATAAAAGAGTGTGTGAAAATAAACATCTGGAAAAATGTATCAGAAATATTTAAATTAAAAGAAAGCGGATAAAGCTAGGTGAGTATCAGAAAAATAAATTTCAGGCAAAAAGAATTACTAGAGTACAGAAATCACTTAATATTGATAAAAGTTTCAGTTTGCTAGGAAATCCTTAAAATTTAAATTTTCATGCATCTAATATAGCCTTAAATGTATAAAGTAGAAATAGGCAGGGCTATAAGGTGATATTTACAAATTCCTAATCATAGTGAAAAATGTATAACATTTCTTAAGAATTGTTTGAAAAGTTGGATAGATGACCTAAGAAGACCTAAACAACATGATTCACAAACTTGGCTTAAAAGACATATTTAAAGCATGATATTCAACAGTTGTAGAATACATATTGAATTTGGAAATATTTATAAATATTAATCATACTGAGCCCCAAAGCAAGTCTCAACAAATTTCTAAGAACTAAAAATCATATAGAGATATACTATCACCACAGTGTAATTACTAGGAACTTAATAAAATAATTAGTAAATTCTCATACATTTGAAATTAAAAAAAAACATAACCTTAAATAACTTATGGCAAAGAAAAATCAAATGAATACATATTACGTGTTACAAATTATATCCCATATAACATATATCAAAATTTGTAGATTTAGTTATTGTAATGTTTAGAGAAATTTAAAGCCTAAGTAGCATATACTTGAAAAGAGAAAAGTATGAAAATTAATAAGTTAATAAGGTAAACATTCCTCTCAAGAAGCTAGAAAATGACAACTAAAATAGTAACAAACATAGAAGAAAGACAGACAACAAAAATGAGCAGAAAGTAATCAGATAAGAAATGCAGTAAAGAGAAAAATAAAGCCAAAACCTAATTCTTTTTAAAAGGCTAATAAACTGGACAAACATCTGCTGACATTAAGATAAAAAAAAGTAAATTACACAAACCTGATAGGAATGTGAAAAAGAAGACACTACATGTGCTTAGTCATTAAAAATATAAAAGAAAATCATTGATGAATTTATAACAAAAAGTTTTAATTTTAAATAAATTTAAGTAAAGTTTCCAAAAAATATATAGATTTATAAAATTGATTTAAAAGACATCTCCACGATGGAATATTACTCAGCCATAAAAAATGAAATCTTGCTATTTGCAATGATGTGGATGGAGCTAGAGAGTATTATGCTAAGTAAAATAAGACAGAGAGACAGATACCATATGATTTCACTCATATGTGAAATTTAAGAAACAAAACAAATGAACATGGTAGGAGGGAAAAGAGAGGAAAACCAAGAAACAGACTCATTTTTGGGGGTGAGGGACGAGGGAGAGGAGAGAGAGAATCTTAAGCAGGCTCCATGCCCAGTGTGAAACCCATGGTGTGGCTGGTTCTTACAACTGTGAGATCATGACCTGAGCTGATATCAAGAGTGAGACGCTTAACTAACTAAGCCACCCAGGTGCTCCTAGACCTTTAACTACAGAGAAAAAACTGATTATTTTCAGAGGAAATGGTGGGTTGGAAGAAGGCTGAAATAGGTAATGGGGAGTAAGAGTGCACTTGTGATGTGCACTGAGTGTTTTATATAAATGATGAATCACTAAATTCTACACCTGAAACTAATATTACACTGAATGGTAAGTGGAATTTACATAAAACACTTGAAAAAAATTTTTCAAAAAGCCTCAAAATGAATAATGCAAAATGCAAGATTTTGAATTAACAGTTAAAAAATTTCCATAAAGAAAACTCCATTCAGATTCCTTTACCAGAAGGTCCTATCAAAGTTTCAAGGAATAAATAATTACAATCATACACAATCATTTTTTAAAAGAAATGAAAAGCAGGGCAATACCTGTCAATTTTATGAGGCTACTATAACCTTGATAGTACTAACTAATAAGGGGATAATACAAAAATGGAAAGTATGGGCAACGCAATGCACAAATATGAGATGTAAAATTTCTAAACAAAATATTCACCATAGTTACAAAAAAAGAAATAGCATGACAAAGTAGAGAGTAGATCCTATAGGTTGACTCATGTCCCCCTAAAATTTGCATGTTGAAATTTTAGATCCTTGTACCTCACAATGTAACCTTATTTGAAAATAAAGTTATCACAGATATAATTAGTTAAGATAAGGTAATACTGGAGTATAGTAGATCTCTAAACCAATATGACGGTGTCCTTACAAAATGGGGAAATTCAATAGAGACATGGGCACAGGGAGAATGGCATCTGAAGTTTGCAATGATGCTGCCACAAGCCAAGGAACTGCCAAGAGTCAGGAGAGAGGCCTGGAACAGATCCTTCCCTAGTGCCTTCAAAGAGACCATGGTCCAGCTGACCAGGATAGACATCCTGAATCTATCACCCTGACTGCAACAATATTTCGAACTCTTAGCATCTTTCAGCCATGATCCTTTCACTTTTTACTCTCTCTCTCTCTCTCTCTCTCTCTCTCTCTCTCTCTCTCTTCCTCTCTCTCATGGCCTTACACTCCTTCTCACCCAGTTTAAATTCTCTAACCAATTATTATATTCATTTTATTTCATATACTCAAACCTTTTTATCCTTTCTTGTTTTATGATGCACATTTGTCTAAACAACACTGGCTAAATCCCACAATCTACCAAATGTGTGCCTGCAACTCTGAAGATGAATGGAACATCACCAAACTGATTATTCTCCTTTTAAATTCATAATCAATGGTTTCCAGAGGGTCTTTAATGATGCTGGCAATCTTGCTATATTTTCTTCATTAACTATTCCTTCTCCTAGATGACTATCATGTACTCTTTTCCTCTCTCTTCAAACTTCGAACATTTCTTTCCCTCACTCTCAGCTGATGATCTTGATTTCTATTTCACAGAGAACACAGTAGCAAGCATAGAATTTCTGTAATTTCCTGCTACCGCACCTACTCATGTGAGTAGATGTTCTCTACTGGATGAATTATCCACTCTGGATAAGGACTATCATTAACTTGTGCACTAGTTCCAGGCTTTATCACCCACTCCTTGAAGACATCACTACAGTAATATTTTTCTGTTTCATGTGGTCACTACACACACACACACACACACACACACACACACACACACACACACACACACACATTTTTTTTCCTTGTCTATGGAGTATTTATGCTTCCCCTCACCCACTTGGAGTCTGCTCCAACCAGGTTCACCCTCACCATTTCATCAAAATTGCACAGTAAATTCCATGTTGAGAGACCCAATTTTCAATTCTCACTCTTCATCTTACTTTACCTATCAGAAGTATTTTGCATCATTAATTATTCCCTCATTCACACAGAAACTATCTTTACCCAACTTCCAGGAAATCATGGATTTTTGTTTTTCCATGACTTCTTAGTCACATTTTCAAGTTCCTTCCCATCTTCCTAGCCTCCAAATGTGGAGTTCTTCAGGGCTTAGTCTTGGACTTCTTTTCATTTCTATTTACATTCACTTCTTTGATGACCTCACACTGTGTCATGGTTTTATTTTAAACACTATCTATAAGCTGACTCCAAAATTTACATCTCCAGGTAAATCTTTTACTTGCTCCTATTTGTATATTCAACCACCTATTTTGTATTTCCACTTGGAAATTTAATGGACATTTCAAATTTAAATGAGACCAAATGTGATTGCCTGATATTTTCCATAACTCTATCCTGATTCCTCTCACAATTTCCCCAAGTCATCAACGTTAGTTCCATTATTTATCTGCTTGGGGATACACACACACACAAACACACACACACACACTCCTTAGAGTTAGTCATTGATTCCTCTCTTTCCCACCAGACCCCCTAGACATTCAATCCATTGGCTGTACCTATTTACCTATATATAGAATCTGAACACAGGCTATCTCAGCTATCACCATAGTTCAAAATAGCGTTATATCTCCACTGGCTTACTGAATTATCTTCCTAATTGATTTCTGCCTCTGCCATTTCTCCACATCATTTTTTCCAATACATTGGCCAGAGGAATAATTTTACAGTATAAATATTAGGTTGGGTCTGTCCTATGATCAACTCCCCACCCCCACAGTGGCTCTCTCATTTCACTAAAAGAGCCAAATTTACAGAATGTTCTACATAATTCTACCTAATCTACCCCTTATCTTTTACTTAATTCTCTCCAATATCATTGGCCTTGTTAATGTTTGAACATGCTGTGCTCTTCAGATAGCTACTCTGGGGCTTTTGCGCTTGCTGTTTCCTCTGTTTTAAATACTTGTCCAGATATAAACTTAGCATATAATGTCATTTCTTTATGTTCTCCTTAAATGTAATATTTCAGTATATCCTCTTCTGACCTCCCAGTGCAAAATTGCAAGCTCTCTGCCAGCACTTCCTAACTCCTTGTATGTGTGTGTGTGTGTGTGTGTGTGTGTGTGTGTGTGTGATTTTAACAATCTATTATACTATGTAAATCATATTTTTTTCTTATCTATCAGTTTCACTGGAAGTTAGCATTTGAATCAGAGATTTTATTCTATTGTTTTCATTTCTATTCTCAATGTCTATGTCACACTTTTAAAAGAGAGTGGCAGGAGGTACATCTGGGTGGTTCAGTTGGTTAAGTGGCGACTCTTGATTTCATCTCAGGTCATGATCTCATGGTTGTTGAGTTCAAGCCCCATGTCAGGCTCTCATCTGATAGTGCAAAGCCTGCTTGGGATTCTCTGTCTCCTTCTCTCTCTGCCCCTCCCCTACTATTTCTCTTTATCTCTCTCAAAAATACATAAATAAACATTAAAAAAAGAGAGCAGCAGGTAACTGAATTGAAAAGACAGGTATCAGAAAATAAAAAGGTCTTATAAAAATGATAAGGATTTTAAATTGACTTAAACATTGGAATCTATTGAAATACTTTAATTTCAAGACTCGCATGGTAAATGCTGTCTTTTAGAAAGTTTGTTTGTTTGTTTGTTTTGAGAGTATAAGACACAGATTGGAGCCATGAGACAGAAGACCAGTTAAGAATTTATTACAGTAGTTCAGATGAAGACTTAAAAAAGTAGAAATAGGTTAAGCAAAGTTTATATGGAGAGCAAAATTCAAAATAGCCAACATAATACTGAAGGAGAACAAAGGAAGACTAACATTAAAAAACTTTACATTTTACTATTAAGCTACAAAAGCCAAGACAGTGTGGTACTGGCAAAAGAATATACAAATAGATCAATGGAACAGAATAGAGAACACAGAAATAAACCTCAAAGGACAGTCAACTGATCTTTGACAAAGTGGCAAAGTCAATTTAATAAAGATAGTTCATATGAAAAAAATCTATACACAGACCTTACACTCCTAAAAATAAAAATGAATCACAAATGTAAAACAAACAAACAAACAACCAAAAAAACTATAAAACTCCTGGAAGATAACAGGAGAAGATCTAGATGATTTTGGCTTTGGTGATGACTTTTTAGATACAAGAAAGGTACAATCCATGAAAGAAAAATAAATTGGACTTCATTAAAATTAAAATTAAAATAAAATAAAACAAAATCTCCAGGAAAGACACATTAAAAGAATAAAGAGACAAGCTACAAAAGAAAATACTTGCAACAGACATATCTGATAAAGGACAATTATCGAAATATATAAAGAATTCTTGAAACTCAGCAATAAGGAAATGAATAACCTGATTAAAAAGTGAGCCCAAGACTTGAACAGATACCTCATGAAAGAATATATACAGATGACAAATAAGCAGTAAAAAGATACTCCTCATCATATGTCATTAGGAAATTTCAAATTAAAATAACAATAGGCTACCATTACACATGTATTAGAATAGCAAAAATCCAGAGCAGTGAAAACAAGAAATTCTGGGAAAGACGTGGAGCAAAACGAACTCTTACTCATTGCTGGTAGCAATGCAAAATGGTATAGCTACTTTGAAATATACTTTGACAGTTTCTTACAAAGCTGAACATACAATCCAGCAATTAAGCTCCTTGTTATTTGCCCGAAAGAGTTTAAACTTTATGGATACACAAATACCTACACACTGCTGTTTATGGCATCTTTATTCTAGTTGCCAAAACTTGGAAACAACCAAGATGTCCTTCAGTAAGTAAATGGATAAATTTTGGTAAATGTGTAAAATAGAATATTATTTACTGCTAAAAGACAAGAACTATCAAGCACAAATATATATGAAGAAATAAAAAATGCATATAGCCAAATGAAAGAAGCCAATCTGAAATGACTGTATACTGTATAATTCCAAGTACATAACATCTGGAAAGGCAAAACTATAGACTCAGTAAAAAGGCCAGTAGTTGTCAGGGGTTTGGGAGATGGTGGGGAGGGATGAATAGGTGGAGCACAGAGAATCTTTAGGGGGAGTAAAACTATCCCATATGATACTGTAACAGTGGATATCTTTGTCAAACTACAGAAAATGTACAACACCAAGAGTAAACCCTAATGTAAACTATGGACTTTAGGTAATAACGACATGCCAATGTAGGTTCACCAATTGTAAGGAATGTTGGTGGTGGAGGAGGCTAGCATGTGTTTATGCACGTGTGGGCATACCTAAAACTGCTCTAAAGTGTGAGGTCAAAATTTTTAAAGTAAAACAAGTTTCAAAATGTTTATGTATAATTTTCTAGCTCCTTAATTGTGTAGCCCCCCATGGGTATCACTGTTGGAATCATTTAAGAAGCACAATATAAGAGCCACAATAATTAATTTGAAAGGAATTTTATTTACTCACATTTTCTAAACAACATTAAAGAGTTACAATTCATAAAACAAAATGGCATTTCTAAAATGTCAGTTTCTCTACTCTCCATTTCCCCCGTACCCCAAAGCTACTGTGGAAATCCTCATATAACAAAATTTTATTTCTGCCACCTGCTTCAGTCCTTTTTCTTCTCTCACCTCCTTAATCCCTTCACACTCAAAAAGTAAGGTATCCTTTTCTTTAAGGGGGAAATGGAAACTATGAGTGTTTTATACTGTTTGTTAGAAGGACAAAGTTGTGAATGCTCTCCTATGAATTATGTTTATCCTGTCACATAAGAAACAGAAGTGTTACAACTTGGTGATTGAATGGATCTAGAGGGGTAAAAACTGCTCAAACACATCAGGCTTTCAGTAATTCATTCAATGTTTTTTGAATGCTTATCTAGTGCCAGATGGACTATCCACCTGACAAACACTACTGCTCTTCAAAAACAGTGAACATCTATTCTGTGACACATTTGAGTAAAAAGCATAGTAAGTACAAAAACAGGGAAAGTACAAATGTATATGGTAGAGAAGATGTGGGAAGACAAAACAAGTAGAATGTAATATATTACTTTTGAAATGTCTGTGAGATATTCAAAAGGAATGTCCCCTAGGCTGCCAAATGTATTGGAGTGGAATTTAAGGTCTGTGCTGGAATTGTAAGTTACGGAGTAGGAAAAGCTAGGATATCAAGTGAGAAAGATAAGAAACAGTGTGTACCATAAAATGATAGAAGTACATCATTAAAACCCTTAAACTGCATACAGGGTGGTTAGTGGGAGAGAGCCATGGAAGCTACAAGCAAAGGGAAACAAATTTTTCTGAGCAAGAACTGAATGCTATTTTTAATTCAAGAAATACAACTGAAAATTGACCTTGGTTTTGGTGACCGTAGCAAACGCCCAGTGGTATAATGAACTCAAGTAAAAGTGAGTTGAGAATGAAGTAGGTGATGAAAGAATTGAGAATACCTGCAAGTAAAAAACAAACAAACAAACAAACAAAAAGAAAACAGTTAAAGAGTTCATATGCTTATTAGCAAGAAAGAACTCTAAGGATATGCTGTGAGATTTTAGAAAAAGGAATGAGTCCTGTGGACTGAAGTCATTAGGAAAGTACCTAGAGAAGGTTTAGGGTTAGGGTTATTTTAATCACTGATAAATGAGGTATTTGGATTTTGAGGAGGAAAGAGAGATTTGAAAGAGAGGAGAAAACCAAGATCCAGGACCAGGCAGGGAAGTGATGACTAATTTTGCCCTTAGAATCCTAATGGAATGTTCATTTTCTGTGCTTTTCTTTATACATTTTGGTGAAATCAAATTATAGCCAGCAGCAATAAAATGACTGCTATCAACTGATAATTCCTTTGGTTTAGTTCAATAATCATTTTTTAAAAAACATGATTATATTTAGTATTGATTGGCATCCTTATTAAATGCATCAGCAGAAAATCATGGAAGCAGTTATCCATGAAACATAAAATGCTCACTTAGCCCTCATATTCTTACAGTCCTCATATCTTATGTCTATGTAATATATAGGGATGAATGAATGAAACCACAATGTAGAAATGTACTTCTTGAGCTACTACTAGTAACAGAGAAAGAAAAATAATTTTGCCTAATATTTAACATTGAAGTTTAACTTCAAGAAATCAGAAAGGAATCTATTAAACTATAAATTATAAAAATTATATTAATTGTCTCCAAATATAATGAGTTACTAATAGTACTACACTTATATTCATAAGTTATATTAATGTCTAGCATTTCTTAGAAGATATACTTTTAATATTTTAATTATTCTCTTACTTAATTTAGGCAAGCTATCACTTGATCACTATCAATAGAATTTGCCTGCATTAGAAGTAACAAAAGATTACTATGTCTTAAAATTCATTTATCTCATCAATCATTTCTCATCATTTATGTCATCAATCATTTCTATACCACCGACTTTCTTATCTAGAGACTCCCAATGTAGTCAAGTCAATACATAAATGCCTGAAGAAAATTAGATTGGTTTGGGGCAGTATAACTGCTGTCTATTATGTAGTTTATAGGAAGTTTTAATGAAGATTGTTTTTCCATTATTTTATCTATCAGGATATTACCTGTGTAAACTTATATACTACTGACTTTGAGCTTCTTGTTATAAAAAATAAACTCTTTTCACATGGACTCTATTCAATGAATGAACTAATGGAGAACTTAATGCGTATAAGTCGAACTTGTCCAGTATCACACAGCTAATGTGAGCCCACATTTTTTTAAGGGGAGGAGAAGTAGAGGGAGAGGGCGAGAGAGAATCTCAAGCAGACTCCATGACCAGCATGGAGCCCCATACAGGGCTAGATCTCACAATCATGAGATCATGATCTGAGCTGAAATCAAGAGTTAGATGCTTACCAAACTGAGCCATCCTGGCACCCCAGTGAACCCACATTTTCTGATTGATTCTAATCTCCCCTATTGCCACTGTTCTGCATTGGTACCCTAAATATTAAGAAGTAGAATTTCATTGCCATGCACAAGACTTCTAAAGAACTCTACTGAAATGGAAATCCTGATCATTTTTCTTTTGATTATTTATTTCCTAACTGTAGATTTTATAAATCTTTTAGCTACTATTTCCATCTTTTACGCATTTCTCTTATTTCAGAGCATTTACAGTTTTACATGCACAAAACAGTCAGATAATTCTTTACCAAAGGGATACATGCTCCATTCAATTTCACTGATAATCTGTGCCTATTTTTCTTATCCAATTGCTTCATATTTTATGTTATTTTAACTTTTAGATACTGCAGAATAAAACATCAGTTTGGCCATAAATCAGAAATAACATGGGTGGTCACATGTAAATATATCCCATATAGAATTTCCTCCTCCCACTCAAAACTAATCCAGGATACACAGTTCTGAAAGTTTGGGGGGGAAAAACATAATAAAAACTTATAGGAAGAGACTTGGAGTGATTTCAAGCATTCTGCTACTTGTCAGAGGCAATGTTTCTTGAGATGCTCCTATTTTAATACTTGATGACTGGAATGCAGAATTATTACAAACGTTACTTACAAATGCTTTAAAATGATGCTAGGCACTGTACCAAAATAATTCACTTTGTAGCAAGCCTATGTGGCAGAAAATACTGGGAGATTGTGAAATGTAAAATATTTTGTTGATATTTAAAATACCTTTGGGAAAAAAGAATCGGAGGAGTTGTCCAGTTTTACATATGGAAACTTGAATGTCAATTTAAGAGACACCAACACATTTATGGCAAAACTTAAAATATAATTTTGTATCTTTTTACTCCCAGTCTGAGTTAACATTAGTAATTTAGAGGAGTTAAATCTATTGTCCAGAGGCTTCTGTGGAAACAATTCTTGCTGTGAATGGGAGTGAGATGGTAGTTACCAAGCTATCCTGTGTTCTCATTGTGTGACTACAAGAGGTGTGGAGAAACCTCTAGAATGAACATTCTGCCCATCTAAATCCTATACAAGCATTAGGTTAGAAAACTGATCGATACACTTGAAGTAAATAATTGGGTAAAATTTTGTAGCAATATAGTTTCTACATGTTTGCATGGTTTCCACATGTAAAACAAAACCATTTTTTTTTCATTTTCCTCATTCTTTTTTCCCCCAAAGATATTTAGAAGATCCACAAAATGTTTTACATTTTAAAACCCCCAGTATTTTATACCAAAGACGCTTCCTAAGTGAACTATTTTGGTTCATTGCCTAAAAGAATGTTTCTTTTAAAAGATTCGTAAGTAACCTTTGTGATAATTCTAGAAAATGTGTCAATATAGACGTCACATGAAATACTTTTTTAGTGTTTTACTAGATAAAATTGGAAACAAACATTTGTATTCATTTTAGTTGTCTCCAGTTTCAGTTTCTGAACCTTTCTTTGCCTTCTTGTCTTCTAATCCCACATTTTTCCTTACACCAGCATGCCAGAAAATGAAGATAAACTACTTAGCACTTGTTTCTGACAATATTTTCCTCTGGTTTATAGTCTGTTTTCCTTAAGATACCTGAATGTCATTTAATTTTTGAACTATGATGAATCAGACTGAAATGTCAGTCAATGATGTTTGATCCTTTAGTTACATTTAATACTATTAATATTCAAATGTATAATAAAAATACAGTAGAGATAGTGCAAAAAGGTGATTTAGGTCATTACTTTTAAGTGAAGGGGATTGGAAATAGTCAATACTCATCACTCAGGGGTTGCTTTAAATCGGTGCAAAATGTTACCTTGCAGGCCAAAGTCAGAGTACTGATGCATGTAATTAATACTTAATTCCATTAAATTAACACCTCTCATGTTTCCAACTTTGTAATAGGAACTTTATATTTATTATCACATTTAGCTTTTCCAGCAATTCTATGAAGTAGGTATTATTACCTCCATTCACAGATCATGAATCAGAGGCACAGAAGAGTTAATAAGATTTTTCAAGGTTATATTACACATGAGGGCAAAGCTAGAATTAGAATCCAGCTTTGGTGGAATTCAACATTACCTCTGCCTTCTATTATGTCATAATGCTATGGCATCTTTAAATCAATTCACATTTGTTTACGTGATTGCAACTCTTCTCTTGCAAGGCTTACATTTCACAACTCAGCCAAACAAACCATCTCTATATTCTTTATTTAGAAGTTTATAGAAGCTAGAAGTATCTTTCTTACTCATGCATCTAATCTTCAGAAATTTTCTTTCTTGGATTGTCTCAAAGGAGTAGCAAAACCAATAGGTTTAAAGTTTTAAAAATCAATCTGACACTTATTTATTATTTTATTATCTTCAACAGATTATACACCTTGTAAAATTACCCTTTTGTGGAAAGTTGCTTTTACATTCTAGAGAATACCCTCTGTAATACATTCCTGCTACGTAATATTACTCAATCATTATTTACTTGAAATTTGTTAACCAGTTTTCTAACCAACTGCTAGAGCTTGTTTTTGGTGGGCAGCATGACCACTGTAAAATCTTCACCTACACGCCTATTTATAATTACACAATGAGAAACATAAGAAACCTTGGTGACCATTTCCTACTCAAGGTAGAAACACCTTCCACAGATGTCTTCTGGATAAGTAGCACTCTAACCTGTGGTGATTGCTTTGACTGGAATCTCAGTGATTTTTTTAATGTTATTGTTCTTCCTCATGTTGCATAGAAACCTCCCAATATCTTTCCTATGTTAGGGCACTGGTATCATATAAAACAAATTACCTTTTCATTAAAAAATTCTGCAACATATATTATATAGGTAATTATACTGTTATTAAACAATCTTTTGTTTTTTAATATTGTTTCTTCAACTGTTGCTCATACAACATGTCTCACATTTTACATTTATCAAATGCTTGCTATTTGCCTATAGGTCAAGAACTCCCTAAGCATTCCTGCCATCAAAATATTTTGTTAACTGGGGGCACTGATACATATACAGTACTTACACCTTCAGGTAATAGGTACTGTAATAAGACGAAGGGAAAAGAAGGTCAGAGAAGACTGCTCCTAATATGAGATGGCAGGAACCTGAGGTTGGTAAATAGGCCACATGATGTTAGACCTCTGCTAAGTAAGGTTACTGATCATTGTTTCCTTGACGTGGGTACTATGATTTCATTAATCCATTTTAAGTTTGCATTAGCATTGTATTAGCCCTATCAAATTTTTGGTTCTTGTTGAGTTTGAAGGACTTTTGTAGTTGGTGAATTTTTTAAATTAAATAATTACACTTATCCCTCTATATTTCATTATAAGTTCATTGTTCCAGCCAACAGAGTGATCTTTCGGAATATTGGTTCTTACACCCACCGATCTATGAGAATGAGGCAGGGGATTAGCTCTTCTGCTGTGGAAGTTTCAATAATAACATAAACTTTCAAGCTGTAGGGAGAAATACAATAATTTGAGACAATTTACTCACATATTACATTTTAAATACCTTAGGACTATAAAGAGTAGAAGGAAAGTTGAGAATTACATGTTCTAAAACTAATGGTCTATTTTCCAGAGAAAGTAAAACTAAACAGTGTGCTATATCCTAAACTCTACCGAACAATTTCCCGGAATTGAAGATAATAGTCAATTGGTAGAATAAAAATTCAGCTTGTCAGCTAGCATATTACAGAAAGTTGCTGTTCCTCATCACATTTTTCTATAAGACTGAAGCAATGGTATCAATTTGTATGAAACTTTTAAATAGGTTTTCCGAGTGTCAGTTTGTCAGAAAAGTATTTACTGACCAGCTCTCTGGCTTTCACTAACACCCTTTAACTCACTACCTTGATTAATTCATCTTCATAGTACTTATAGCTCTATCACAGCATCTTTATTTGTTTATTGCTTGTTCCCTTCCCCCAACCCCCTCCCCTGAAAATAAGCCTCCTGAGAGCTTGAATGGTGTCTGGTGCATACTAAAAATAATGGCTAATAATATTATCATTATCATTACAAAACATTATTGAACAAAGATGAAAAGGTATTTTCTCTGTTTAAGGTGAAAGATACGTCCAGATGGAAACATAGACTAACTTAAGTACAAAATTGAGTTCAACCTCTATTGACCAACTGAGAATGATTTTTTTGTGGTTATTAAGGAAATGCCTTACTCCAAAGAAAGCAGCTTCACAGGCTGAGATATCAGGAACCACAATACCTGAATTACTAAGTGAAATTTTTAAATGGTTGCCTGTGTTTTATTTTACTTATTATAGTATGTGAAATCTCAGTTGGATTTACATAACTATTAGAGAAAGACTAGGAAAAAAAATTAAATTTTAATTCTCATTATTTGCACTGTAATAAATAGAATTAGAACTTTTATACATGTTCACAAGAGCATATGCATCTCTGCATCTGTTTCCTTTCCTTGTATTAATTCTTAGTGTAGCTATATTTATTTCTGAGGTTTAAATGATTTTTACGTAGGTGTTAAAGACTATTCAGTACCTCGAGAAGAACTCTTTTGAGATGTCTGATGAAATATGACAAATTCTGTGGATCAGCAGTCTACAATTGAATTTCTGATTCAGGAATGGAGTCAAGCCAAAGCATGTTAATGTGCAAAATAGCTTTCCCTTCTCTGTCTTTCTTCCATTAGGAGAGCAGTCAGCCTTTGGGCTGCATATGAATGTTATGTTTAAACTACTAAATATAAAAAATGATTTATGGGGATTTAAAATATCAGTATAAGGATTATTTACATTTATTATTGTTTTACTTTTGCCACTAAGCTGCATTTGCCGCATGAAAAAGACTCCACTGCCAATGAAAGGGAAGTATATGGAAAGGGAGCAAAAGGACTATACTTAAAGAATTTAGTAAATTAAATGGAAATTCTCAGGTGGGAGAACAGCCAATATTTTCAGGTTGACATCACTACTTCTTTGACATGAATTTCCCATCCCATCTTACCTTTTTTTATTGTTCAGTATATTTTCCCTACTTTTCATATGCATTTTTCCCATACACTCCCATGTTCAAACCAGGCCATTAGATAAATAATTACTGCCATGTTAAACGTGAGTGGTTTGCTCCTGGACGTTGCAAAACAGCATTTAGGCTATGTGACAAAAATGAAGAGAGAAAAGAATCACAGAGATGAGGTAAGGAAAACATAAAGGGAGGAAGGAAGAGAGGGAGGAAGGATGGAAGGAAGGATACACAGAAGGTAGGATGAAGGGAAATAAGTAAGGAAAAAGGGAGGGAGGAGAGAATGAAGAGAAAGAAGAAAGGAAGAAAAGGAAAAGAGAGAGGAAGGAAAGGGAAAAAAGAAGAAAAAGGAGAAAAAGAAAGAAAAGAAGAAAGGATCAAGTGAATAGCAATTAAGGAAGTAGATCTACGTTTTTTTGCTTGAACATACTGAATTTGGCCAGTTAACTTTCCACTTCCACAAGGTTATGATTGAAGATAAATTTCATTAAAGACTTTTAATGAGGAAGTTTAATATTTTAAATAAAGCACAACACAAGTTCATCTGATACAGAAAGTCTGAAAAGGGGGCTGTCTTTTAACTTGGAAGGAAAAAGAAGTGTTTATTTACGTGTGTGTGCGTGTGTATGTGTGTGCGTGTGTTGGCTTACTAAAAGTTGACTCTTTATTGAACTTTTCAAGTATTTCAAATTATTTTTTTTCAATAATTTCTTAGAGTGTAAAATTGAGTTTGGTACAGAAGTCTTAATTTGGCAATTTAAATGGAGTTATCACTTTTGTTTTCTAAAATACCCTCATTCCATCATCAAATCAAGTTCTCAAGCATTCAAACATAGTCTTTTTAACCTTCATTTTCTTCTCACATATTTCCTTAATACTACTTAATTAATCATGATTGCCATTCAGTATTAATGAAGTATCCTTAAGTATATCTCTTTTTTTTAATGTTTATTTATTTTTGAGAGAGAGAGAGAGAGAGAGAGAGAGAGAGTGAGTAGGGGAGGGGCAGACAGAAAGGGAGACACAGAATCTGAAACAGGCTTCGGGCTTTGAGCTGTCAGCACAGAGGCCAACACTGGGCTTGAACCCATGAATCATTAGATCATGACCTGAGCCAAAGTCGAATGCTTGAACGAATGAGCCACCCAGGGGCCCCACTTTAAGTATATCTCTTGAAAAAATACTTGTAAAGTAGTCTATATATGCAAATTTCGTTAATGAGTCACTTGAAAGGTAATACTTAGTTTGTCATATTCAGGTTGCTTTGTTATAATTTTTTTCATGGCCTGAATTATATGGGTAATCATAAATATAAACAAATTATAAGAAGGTAAAGGAAATAAATACATCAAGTTAGACAGGAAAACCTTTTCATCTGTAGAAAAGGAGAGTAAGTTACTATTCACATTTTTTTTATGATTTTATTTTTAAGTAATCTCTACACCCAACGTGGGGCTCAAATTTACAACCCCAAGATCAAGAGTCGCATGTCTACCAAATGGGCCAGCTGGATGCCCCAGTATTCACATTTTAAAAAATATCTATTTGTTTTGAAATGTACAAAGCCATTGATGTGTTTGGGTTTCATTTTCAGACTATTTTGGCCTTTGGGACAATCTGTCAACAATTCAATATTATTCTAAAAGAAACTTTAGGTTTATCAACCCCAGGTTGTGATAGCATTCCTTAGAAAATTGAGATAAAGGAAACTTGGAAGTAAGACTGTATTTATAAAAGTTCTCCATTGTAATTGACACCTCTAGCTTCTGAGGCTTACTGAAAATAACTTAAAAAAGAGTGCATTTAACACTCTCTGTAACAGCATAGCTGAAAGTTTCCTGAAGTGTTAAAGAAAACATTGGCTAAATGTTATCCAATGATGGCTAAAGGCAGTAGCATTATGTCTGACACCTGACCCATTTCTCTCACTTCATAAACTTAAAATAAATCTACAGACAACATGGTTTCCCCCTTCCCTAGTTATTTGGAGTACATGATGGCTGAGAGTTAACTTTCTTTTTTGTTGTCTAGCTTCACAAGGTGTATACTACAACAGTTTTAGTACGTCACCTTCTATTGTGAATTTTACTAAGTCAGTTACTTTCATAAATACTCCCACTTCTTCCTTTGGACATATATCCATATGTGGCATCTCTGATCACTCTGCCATTACTAAGATATGCATCTCATTTTTATTTCCTTTTCTGCTCTTAGGTATAAACTGTATTTTATAGGAGCTTCTGCTAGGTTTATTTACATTTTTCATTAGAGCAAACTTTATAAAGAAGTAAACTTTGTTACTTTAAAATTTTAGTCTAGTCAAAAAGCATATTTGTTCTTTAATATCCTATAGTTTGTACAAGAGAAAAAAATTACACTTCAGGTTAGACTTTAAACAGAATGAATTATCAGTGAATTTCAGCCCAGAAAGAATTAGCCTTCTGGGTGCACAGCTTCTCTGTCTTGGCTTCCAGCCAGGGCTGATACTCGAGCTTTATTTTATAAGTTCCCCCAGCTGCTTTCCTAATCTGGGGAGGCAGGCACCAGCTAGAATCTTCTAGTTTGAACAAAGCATGCTAAATGCTTCTCTGTTCTTCTCCCTGAGTAGTTGTTACTCAAGGAAGCACAGAAAGCTTGATCTTTTGATTTTATTCTCAATGGCACTTTTCCCACTCAAACAGAATGTGCAAGGGTATATACAAACAACTAGACCTATTGAGGGCAAATATTATACTGGTTCAGAAATATTTTTTAGCATCTTTTAGAAGTAAGGTTAGCCTTGAGACTTGAACTAAGAAACTAACTTTATTTTAAATCTGATTATAGAATGATTTTTTGGGAAGGAGAATAAGTATAACAGTGTTAATACTCAGATAAAACTCAAAAGATGGTCCTTTTTTGGGGTGAATACATATGTAGACATGTAATTCTATTTTGGTTATCAAATATACAAATTCCAAATTATGATTTAAAATAATTATGTATAAAGTAGTCTCCACTTACTTCATTTTGGTATTTAAGGAAATCATTTAAATAGGCAAATTTCTTAGATAATAACCTCAGGCGGCAGAAAACAAAATGCAATTTATGTAAGTTTGCAAGTTTATTGAAAAGAAAACATATTAAAATCCTTATGAAGTTTTTGGCTTTTTTAAACGTTTTTATTTAAATTCCAGTTAGTTGCCTTTTTTTAGTTTAAGAATGATGCGTGGGTTTGTAAACTACATCTATATTTTCTCTCTAAAGGTGATTTTCATGTTATAATTATTAAGTCATACACATTATAATTTTTTCAAAAAAAATTTCTAAGCATCACTCTTAGTTATGACCAATTGTCATTAAGATGCAGTAAAAAAAAAGACATTCTGTTTAATGTTCAATTTCTAAAAATCTCTTAGCTTATCATGAGACTTCTATCAATGTACATACTATGTGATATTAATCATTATAAGATAAATATTCACAGGATTTGTTATTATAAAAATGTCAAAACAGATGCTAAATGGTATTAAATACTCATTTTTCTATTGAGATAAATGTTGAGTAGAAACTATATATTTCCTTATTAATCACTTATTTTTTTTCGGTGAATTCCAGTTGAAGGTATAAACTGTTTAGACTTTATATTCTCTACATACATTTGCTTCATGAAAAAAAAAAAAAAACATGACCAACACAGCACCAACTTGGCATCTGGAAATAGCTAACTAACATTTTTAATAGAAGAAATTAAAACTATTATTTTGATATAAATAAAAGTCTTTTGAATCTATGGGGGAAGAAATAATTGTCTTCTAGTTTTGGAGAAATTCAACGAATTACAGTAACTTTTGTCTTCATTCATACCCTTTTGTGGCAAGAAGCTCACAGTATTTGAACCATCAAGTTGAGGAGAAAGTGAATTACTAAAATTATTAAGACAATAATCAATAACTTTGTATGCAATTTACTTTAAACATTTATGATCTTGAGTTGATGAAATATATTCTGATAGAAGACATCATGAAATCAAGAAAAGATGAGTTTGAAAAAGACATAATAAAGTATAAACTATTGCAACTTTTTCAGAGCTTTGTTAGAACTCACAGTAAGCATAACCTATCATAATAAATTGTATCATTACTTGAAAATATCATGATGATATATCTGAAAAATACAGTATCTTATTAATCAGGACAAATTATAAAGAAAATACAGGTTTAAGGTTTCTTTTTTATTTGACTTTCTCTAACAGAAATATTGGAAGGGATAAGTAAAACCATATTTAAATATTATTTCTTATTTTCCAACTTATTCTGTGCATGAGGAATTTGGAGGTATTTACAGGTATAGCATAAAGCTGTTTTGTTCTCCAGCATAGATTCTCCAGGGAATCTATGCTTATGGCATATGACATATAGTGTTCAAAGAATTTATTTTTCTTTCCTAATAGGACCTAGTAGGAAACCATCTATTTCTTTAAAAGCAATTTATGACTGTATCCTACAATTTCAAATGTCTGTGACAGTTGTTTTTCTAAAGCAGACCATTAGAACAGAGCATGCCTATAAACCTCAGGTCCCAAAGAGAGGAGTTCCCATCTTGAGCAATTTGATTGCCATGTTATCAGTAACACTTTTCAGGGAAACATTTATAACCACACACTTTGTATTTGAGTTTGTAAAATGGGCATTTTCAGTATGAAAGCCTAAAATTGTTATCAAGTGAGTTGTTTCTTCTGCAAATGTTCTGACAACAGTTTAAAATATTTCAGGTTCTATCTCCTTTTTTAGGCAGGACTGTATTTTCCATTTATAGTGCAAATATAACTTCTACAACAGTAATGACAGATAAGCACACACATGCTGAAAAGAGTGAATTTGGTCTAAAACTAATGTCTCTTTCTACATAAATCTTTCATAAATAAAACTTTATTGTGTTCCACTTGTTTACATTGCTAAGCAACATATATGCATTTATTGAACACACCTCAGTTTCAGCAATTAAGCAGTAACTTACCTAGAGAAGCATTTCAATTTTTTTCTTATCCTAACTTGAATTTATCCCGAGTTAGAAAGTGAGATATCCAGCATTCAGATTCATTTGGCTCCAGGTTAATTAGAAGGAGCTTTCAGTTCATATAATCTGCCTCAACAATATTCCGAGAGCGCTTTTTTAGTTCCAATCCTAGTATCTGAACTCTTCCAGCAGAGTGTCTTTTTATTTATACACACACTGTCCTTTTCAAAACAAGCAGCCAGCTGGAATGATTCAAACCTCTGTTCAGCACACCGTTAAAATGCAGCTTCCTCCTTGGACACGAGAATTACACCAGGGAGCGGACCGAGTACAGCAAAAAGGCTATGAGAACTATTTAATCACCGGAATACCAGCTGCTCCTGCTCCGCTGTTGCTACTGCTGCTGTGCTTCTTGCTTAGCTGTAGTCGGTCTTTCCCTCCCTCCCTCTTTCTCTCGCATCTCCAGAACTATAAAGGCAGCCCTGCCGGATTATGATTGGCAGAAACCGCCAATTCCTTCAGCTAATCATCCTCAAGACTTTCAAGGACCTGGAGCTGTTGTGCTGTCACGCGGTCAGTGGGATGTTACACATGAATACGTTCCAACAGAAGCTAATTCAGCGATCAGCTGCATTCCTCTCACACCGAGGTGATTGATTAGATGCTCCTTGAGGATTTGCATAATCTTTCATTGTACAGTTGGACAATTTCCTATGAAACTCGAGAGTAGAATTCCACTTTGCAGCCATGACACTGGACCAAAAGAATCTATTGGGTAAAAATGAAAAGTTCAATGCAGGGTCTTCTGTGGTAAATGTGTGCCAGTCAAGCACATGAATTATCAATTCAATAAAAGCTAATGATGAGCAGCAGGACACTTAGAAAAATAGTAGTGAGCTATATACTCTTAAAATTTAATAATAATGTTTTAGACCATAACAAATGGTAAAAGAAGGAGTAGTCGTGTGTGTGTGTGTGTGTGTGTGTGTGTGTGTGTGTGTGTGTGTCTGCGTCTGCGTGTCTGTGTGTGTTGTATAGATTGTTTCATTAGTTTAGGTAAATTACTGGATTGTCATGTTAAGGTTCTTTTCTATTCCCAGCATGAACAAAAAATCGTCTCCATGTCTCATTTTTCTACTTGGCCAATATAAGATGAAGATTACCTGCCCTTTGTTCTAACTCATATTAACTCAGAAACATCAATTACATTTATTTGCTTTATGTAAAGTTTTTGAACTTCATTCAAATACATACATGATAAAAGTGAAGCACTTTCAAGTGCATTTCTTTATTTTAAGCTGCATGATTCCTGAGGCTCTTCTTCTTGCTTTGGTACCTTCTTTTAATCTCCACCATTTAAATTAGTGGGATAAAATGTGATAATTCAATTCAGCCCAAATCCCTCATTGGTTAGAGAACAGAGCTGCAAACTTTTCTCAAACCCAAAGAACCCTTTTGGTTCATATGTGTGTGTGTTTTATTATAGAGTTCTACTTGTATTACTGAAGCAGTATCATTGACCCTTTAGGTATGCTCAGTATGTTGCAGGTTGGTGGGAGAGAAGGTGTCCCTCAAAAACACAGCATTTATTGATGATGTGGTCTTCTGGATGAATAATATTAATGCACCCAGTGCTTCTAGTGTTATTATACTGCACAAGGTTTTGAGGGTCAGGTGGTTGTACACATATGCTAGACAGAAAATTGGAAAAAATTTCAAGCAAATTTAAAAGAATATCTACCAGTTTTTTAATAATGTACAAAGATCATCACTAGTAGATCATGTGACAGTAATTTTTTTCAGACGCACAGGCTGGAAGTATAATAAGGGAAAATTTTATATTTTAAAATTCCTCAAAGAAGAGTTCAGGAACTACTTCTCCCTTTTAAGAATCTTTGGAATGAGAAGGTGCATTGGAAAATCAAATCAGAATTTCCATAGTGATATATACCAAAATTCAAATGGATATATTGCAGTTAATATTCCAGTGATGTCTTAATAAAATAATTATTAGTAGAACACTAATGAACTATGCCAAACACCAATGGCTGAGAAACATAATAAAATAAATTAAAAAGCTGATTGAAGATTTTCCATTTTATGTAACTTCTTATACTAATAATGCCTTTTTGTTTATTTAAGTTTGGTCATCATTCTTGTTTTAGCTATACAACAATGAAAGGAAAACTTTTTTAAATACTCAAGAGTTCTTTATCCTATTAACATATATCTACTTCATAACTCAATAAAGAATCCTACTTTATTACAGTAATTTCAGTTATTGCATCTAAATGATGACACAGTTATTCTGATCACAAAACCATGGCATTAAAGCATGGAATAGATTTATATCCTTAGCACTGGTGATAACCATACTTGGTTTTTGATTACAAGTGAAACTAGTTGATCAGTTTTTTCTCCAGTATTATTCCATAAACAATGTTTGTTAGTTAAAGAAATACACTATTATTTGAAGTGAATAGAATAATAAAGTGAAAGCATTTTGACAACGTAAAAGCATTATATGTAATATTAATGGAAGATATTCTTAACATAAAACTCTAGCATAAAATACTTTAAATATCTGTTAAAAACAAAAATATCTGAGATTCTGATTTCAAAAAATGGTAGGAAAAGAACAAGTATACTGTCCTTTTCTCATAATTTATTCATAAATAAACTAAGTCTTGGGGCCAGAGGGACCCACCAGATATACATATGTAAAAATAATGGAAACCAACCACATATTGCTTTCTTTCCTACTCCTATGCAAAGTTGGAAACATTCACACTACTCATATTAAACAATAAAAATAAAATAATCCCCAAAGTACATTGAATAGTTTTCTCATAATTTTCTTTGTATATTATATTTTCTAGTGATTAAAAACCACTTAATTTATGAAATTATTAACTTTTCAATTTCCTAATCTATTATGTGGAGGAAGTGAAGAAAACAACAAATGAGTGATTCTAGAAGGAAATCTTTTATGCAAGAGAATATAGGGAAAAATTATTTTCTCAAAGTGATTTTTAAGCACTTTACCTGTGTTCACAATTTATGGGCCTTGCACATAAGTCAAATGTAGCATGTATCCGATTAGCTTGTAACAATACACATTATGCAAAGCGTTTGCCCAACTGCTCATAGTTGAATTCTATTATTTTTCTTTTGACACCTCACGAGGTGTCTATGAAGACATAGGCCCAGAGATATGCCAATCATCAATTATCCTTATTAAAATGAATTGAATTTAACTAACACACTTTTGAAGTTCCTCACATTTTTAATCCAATTGCTATCAAAGTCTCTTTTTTTTTCAACTGAGTTTCCTTCAAAGTTCAAAAAATGTATCATATGCATGGTTTTGAAATTTTAAAACTGAAAAAGTTCAAAAATATTCAATAATACCCACTTAAAATGCACATAACATGTGTAAAGTATGTATCAGTGCCCATTTATTAACCAGAAGAAACAGAAAACAAAATCAAGCGTGTTTATTGAAAATGTAAACTCATTTATAGTCAATTCATTTTCACAAAGTCAGAGGGTAATTATATCTACTAACAAAAATATTATAAGAGTTCAGAGAAATTCAGCATATTTAAGACTTTATAAAATTCTTATTCATTATTTTCTTTACCATTAACTTTTGTTGTTGCTACTAAAGGCATGCATCTAAAATAAATATAAATTCGGGGCGCCTGGGTGGCGCAGTCGGTTAAGCATCCGACTTCAGCTCAGGTCACGATCTCGCGGTCTGTGAGTTCGAGCCCCGCGTCAGGCTCTGGGCTGATGGCTCAGAGCCTGGAGCCTGCTTCCGATTCTGTGTCTCCCTCTCTCTCTGCCCCTCCCCCGTTCATGCTCTGTCTCTCTCTGTCCCAAAAATAAATAAACGTTAAAAAAAATTAAAAAAAATAAAATAAATATAAATTTACCAAGAAAATAATAAAGAAATATTCCCAAGTACCTTACAATTCCTATTAAAAAAAACCTTCACAGGCATGTACACATTATAAATAGAAGATATTATAGTTTTAAATATACATTTTCATTTTTCCAAGTTTCATTTCACTTCCTTAATTCTGTATAAATGACAACTTTGAACAAATACAAGTAATTTAATTTACAATTTAAGCTACTAAAGTTTATGCATGCAGGATTCTGTTACCATGGTACCACTCTCTGTCCTCTTTCCTATCCTTCCTTCCTTCCTTCCTTCCTTCCTTCCTTCCTTCCTTCCTTTCTCTCCCTCCCTTTCTTTTCTTTTCTTTTCTTTTCTTTTCTTTTCTTTTCTTTTCTTTTCTTTTCTTTCCTTCCTTCCTTCCTTCCTTCCTTCCTTCCTTCCTTCCTTCCTTCCTTCCTTCCATGTCATAAGCAACTTTCTAGTTGTCCCACCTAACACAAAAAGGCTCTAACTCTTTTTTAAAGGAAAAATCATGAATAGAAGAAACTGCTATGCTCAAAGTTTATGCCTGCAGAGAGAAAAGCCTCTAATTGAGCTATGAGTGACTAATACAAAAAGTTTTTTTTTTTTAAGGGGGGGGGAGAAACCCTTTTGCAAGTAATTACTCAGATGAGAACTCCTGTGAGAAAGAAGGAGCATAAAATCAGCTTTGCTTCATAGAAATCATATACATGGTGAAAAGAAAGTAGTGTCATATAGCATTACTTATGTAACAAACACTCCAGACAGATTTAAATGTTATCTTATTACACATCTGGATCTCTTGTTAGCAAATTACTGAGTGAGAAAAAATGGTAACCGCAGGTTGGAAGAAAGAATTTTCTTGCCAGTATCACTATAGTGCATTGTTTTAGCAAGAGAGAAATAAGCATGCTAATGCTTCAAATAAATCCTTTGAAGATGCAAAGCTAGATGGGCCAAGTGAGGGAAAAACAATCTAAATAGTCCAATTCCAGTTTGGCAGACAACTGCCTAAAGGAACATGATTTTTAATAAATAGCAGATGTTGGCCAAAACATCATTGAATCACAAAATTCTTTGTTGTGTAATGAAAGGGTAGCACACAAGTGACACCTTGAGTGAGGTGAGAAAAGACAGTAGAAACTAAATTTATAAATACCATGGTCTGATCACTGCTATGAAATTTTTAGTGAATTTCTCTTTTTGAGGTTACACAAAGGTGGTTAGAGTTTATAAAGTATATTAATTAGGCCACAACTCCAATGGGAGTCTCTTATCAGAGAAGAATCTTTAAATACCACAAAGTGCTTCAGTATGAATGGGGTATCTAACAATAGGCAGTTTCACTTTATTTCTTTTCTTTGTAATGTGTTTGCCAAATTTTTTATTGTGCTTTAATGATAATTTCCTTTTGAGTTAGGTCTAACAAATCCAGTCATTTTATATCCTCTGATTTAAAGTCCCAAATGTTCAAAGTAAAAAAATGTACTTGTGGACCAGAAACCTAGCATCATGATGATAAATTTGTAAAAACCCTTTCAGTCATAGAGAGTATTTTGTTTCATCTGTTAGCAAAGTCCTTCTATCTTAGGTATCCCAATATCATTTGTTTTCTGTCTGCTACAGTCCTTTGGGGAAAGGCATCTCATTTATGAGCTACTGCTACTAATGCTCTGATCAGCATGGGAAATCTTAATGTTTCACCAAGCCTTCGTAAATCAGTTTCTGTCCTGTTAGCTCCAATGCCTCACTCTAAATTATCATCACTCTAGGATAATTCACTGGATGCTCCCAGTCTTCCTTCCATTTGGTTTCAGTATAACCATGTATTTTAGGAGGGTGGTGTTGAGAAATACCTCCTTAACCCACTAGAAGTACCAGAAGTACCTTCTGTAACCCACTAGTGGTTAGGTATACAACCACTATTGGTGGTTATCTTCGAGACTATTATCTTAGAGACACACACTATTTTTTTAATTGAAATAGAGTTGACACAAAATGTTACATTAGTATCAGGTGTACAGCATAGTGACTTGACAACTCTGTATGTTATGCTATGCTCACCATAAGACATACACTAATTTTGGGTCTCAATTATAATCTCTGCAATAAAGTCTTTGCTTTTGGGGGACAGAGATCATACTTTGTTTTCTTTTGAGATTTATATCCTCAATACTTGGAGCAGTGCCATGGCACAGAATAGATATTTACACTTAAAAAAAAAACTTATGGAGGCACCTGGGTGGCTCAGTCAGTTCAGCGTCAGACTTCAGCTCAGGTCATGATTTCGCTCGGTTTGTGAGTTCGAGCCCCGCGTCGGGCTCTGTGCTAACAGCTTAGAGCCTGGAGCCTCCTTCAGATCCTGTGTCTCCTCCTCTCTCTGCCCCTCCCATGCTCATGCTCTCTCTCTCTCTCAATAATAAATAAACGTTATAAAAAAAAACAAACAACTTATGAATGAATGAATGAACAAATGGTGGCAACTCAGGGTTAGGAAATGGGGAAGGGGTGCACTAAGATTTTGCATACAAATGTATTTCCAATGCAACCATTGCACTAGCTCTATATTCCATGAATTGAAGCAACAGCTAATTTCAAAACAAAGATGCAGAGATGCATTAAAAGCAATTTTCCCTAGATTAAAAAAAGCCCAGATTAGTTTTTCATTTTGGAACCCATGTCATTAAAATCTCCCTAGTATTACTCATGAATAAAAATATTTTAGTAAGAATAAAATCTTCTTTTCTTCTTTAAATGTTAATATTATATATACATATATATAATTTACTTTGTATTTACAGATTCAAAAGAATGACATTGTCAATTCTAAATTCTCCATCATGTAATATGATTTGTCTATCTTCTATATTATAATAAGCATCATATTATTTTAGGGCTATAATTCAAGTTTTTTTCTTTCTGAATAGGAGTTATCATACATAAAATAATTATAAACTAACTGGAAATAGATGCGGTACTCTGAAGATAGAGATATTTTACTAAAAGAACAAAACAAATACTTGAATGTAATATAAAATAAAATAAATGAAGCAAAACAAGTTATGTAACAAATTAAGTAAAATAATACTGTAAACACATTTCATAATAAAGAAATGATAAATTTGTTTGCCAGCTCGGCTGTTTATATCTTTTTGAGAGTAAGGAAGAGCACAGCAATTAAATTAAGATGGGAAAAAGAAGCATGTGATGACCACAGAAGTATGTCAAAAAATATACTTATCATCCTGCTAAAATCTACAATATTTTAGGTTCCCATAGAGGGCAATATTGTATAAAAGATGGTGAATCAAAAATCTGCCAATTCATCTCTGTTGATATGCTTTAAAGAAAACTGCTGTTACCATAAATTTGATGCTGTACTTCCCCTCAAACTCTGACTAATATATAAAATGATGCACACAAAAACACAGAGCAGACACTCATCAAAAGCAAAGAAAATTCATTTGGTATCCTACTTACTGGTAGATTACCTGAGTGAATTACCTCCAGTTTCACCTACATTGGACTCAATCCCTGAATCTAGATAGTAGATTGCAATCTATAATATAATTATTTAGTCTAGTGGAAATATTAATGAAATAGTGCTTTACTCAGTGCCTGGAAAAGAAAGATAAACTACAAATAAGATGAAAGCCATGTCTATATGTGAAATCAAGCATCACTCAATCACAAAAATCTCTGTTGTGTACTGAAAGGGTAGTACATAAGTAAGACCCAAGATGAGGTAGGAGAGGACAGTGGACACTAACCAGAGATATAACTATAGTGTAGGGATGGGGTATGGAGAATGCAAAATTACACTTAGCTATGGTTGCTTTGCCAGAAGTCCCTTCTGCTAAGAGATGCTAAATATCATTACAACTTTGAGCATTTAGTCTCAAATGACTTTTATAGTAACTGCTAGTTTGAATTGAGTTTATACTGAAAGCAGTGAAGGAGGCATGATATTAATTTAAGTATCCAGTCATCTATAAGTTTTAATACACGTGGTGATATGGAGTACAAGGAATTATGGGGCATGCTCTGGTAGTCTATCAGCTATGACTCAGGTGCAGTTCTAAAAGAGAGATGGCTTTCTAAGTTCCCCTATGTTATGGAAGGTCCTTTCCAAGATTATTGTGATGATATTGTATAGGAAGTATTTTAAAACTGGGGCACCTGGGAAGCTCTGAGCTCTTGCTCTTTGTCCCTCCCCCAGTTATACACTCTCTCTCCAAAATAAAATAAACATTTTTTTAAATTATAAAAACAAAGGAAGTATTTTAAGGCTAACATAAATTAATTAAAATGAATAAACTATATCATATTTTTAGTTCCTTAGTCATAAGAAACAGAAAACTAGACTTTTTTTTAAGTTTATTTATTTATTTTGAGAGAAAGAAAGAGCAGAAGCGGGGGTGAGGGGGCAGAGAGAGGGAGAGAGGGTGAACCCAAAGCAGGGTCCACACTGTCAGTGCAGAACCCACAGCAAGGCTCGAACTAACAAATAGTGAGATCATGACCTGAGCTGAAATCACCTTAACCAACTGAGTCACCCAGGCTCCCGAATACTAGATATTTTATTTAGGATATTACTTCATACATAAGGGTCAAATCAAAGTAAAATGAATTGTTTAGTTCAAATTGCCATGCTAATCTTTAAAATAAAGTTTATTACTTATCAAGCACTGCTTCTGAAGTGTAAATAATATAATATTCTCCCGTCGGCCAAACTAACTACCAAACTAAGGGGTATGTGTATGTATTTGCAATTAAGCAAAAACTTGTCCCAGATTTCTTAATCTGGTTTATGTCCCTATCTCATATCCCATATTACCTTGGAAGGAATTATTCCTCTAGCGTTAATCATTATCTGGCCTGGCCCTCAAATCTCCACTGTTAAGGTGATATATTAAAGGAGGCTATTTGTTAAACTTGATATTCTCAGTCACTGCAGTCAGCCAAAGCCTGTTTCAATATGCTTACTATTATTATACATTCAATACCAAAATTATGTTATCTTCAAGTCATTTATAAGTACTTCAGAATTTACAAAAGATGTTCTCATAGATTGTTTTGAGTCTCACGATGATCCTGTGATTAGTGCAGTATTGCCTACATTGTAAATTGAGACACAAGGAGCAAATCTGGAATCTGCAAATGGACTCATCAATTCCTAGCCTTGTTATCTTTTCATTACACCAAAGAGTTTCTCTGAATGAATCATCTAGAGAATGATCTTTTATATAATTCTGTAAGCTGGATGGCCTTTCAGGTGGCCATCTAAAACCCTGTACTCTGTCATACACTAGGTGAAATGTAGATAGAAGAGGAATAAAGCTCTCAATATTTCAATATAGCAAGTTGACAAGAAGTTGGCAGGATTTAAATTTCAGTATCTATTCCACAAATATCTTGTACACAAATACGTACCTAGTATTAGAACTGGCCTAAAGGCCTATTTATATAGCAAGAAGGATTTAAGGCTAGGCTTTAGAACAACTAAGCATATGGGGAATTGCAGTTATTGAAATATGCTAATGGAAATAACATGAAGGAAATCTGTAAGATTTCATTTTCTGTATACTTTCATTTAAACCATACAATTTATTTTTCTGGGGTGAAAAAGAGAGACGAACCAGAGAATTTTTCATATGCACCCATGATGTTACTGGTTATTAAATTTATGTGACACACACACGCACACACACACACACACACACACACACACACACACACACACACACACAAACTGAGACAAGTTTCTTAAGTTCTTACTATGACTATGTGCAGTGAATGTGATGCTTTCTATTTGTTCTATCCCTTTCTTTTCCTTTCCATTCCATTCCATTGCATTCCATAAAAATTTTGAAATGGTGACATTAATCTATTAATGTAAATGCACATAATGAGCCATGGCTTACTTTTAAAAGATACAACTCTGGATTCATTATATAACTATACAATACTGAATATAAAAAAGATAAAGTCATTTCAATGTTTTTATAATTGGAACTTTTTCTTAATTTTCCATTTAGCTGACTATTTTTATAACCTTAAGAGAATACTTTTTTTATTTCATAAAGCAACTATCAATAGATGATGCTATTCTTTGGAGAATACAGAGCCAAAGAGGTAGACCAGGTTAACATATGAACATAGAAACAAATGGGACTTTCAATTATACACTAATAACACTGGCCTCTTAATGTAGAGAACAACAGATTAATTAATATATTAATACTCTTTGGGACTTTAATTGTTTGCAATTATAAATTTATAGACTAACACTTAGAAATCCCAAACTTCCAATTAAAGGGAGAAATGAGTTGCCAAAAAGTCATGGAAGGAAGCACTCTGTATTTTTTCATTATTTGTGGGAAAACAAAAAAAGTTTATACTTCATTGCATCATAGAAATCTTACAGCTACCTTATAAGGCTAGAATGATTTTAGAGTGCCACTAATAAACTCATTTTAATTGTGTACTGTCTTTAGTGACAGTATTTCCAACCTAATTCTAAAGTAAACAAATAAACAAACAAACAAACAATGCTTTTCTTTTGTGAAATGCGCAGCTATAATTTAAGGGAAAAACTAAGTGCTTCAAAATTAAGAGAGGAATGTAGTGGGATGCATTATTGACCCTACTTCTTTATTCCTGCCAGTATTAAAGTCTTTTGTCATGTGACTTTGTAGTTATTCCCAATAAAAAGGCTACCTTATTTTCTCACCCTTTCATTTTTAGTTCTGTTACATGAGGGATTTTGGCTAACAGAATGAAGAGAAAGTAGTATTATGCTAATTCCAAGCTGAATGCCTGAGAGGCATTATACGTTTAAACTTCCTTTCTTGTAACTCCATTACTGTAAGAAGGATATGCCTGCCTGGCATGTGGATCAACATTGCCCAGCTAAGATGTCCTAGCCAAGTACAGCTTAAAGCAAAGCCCCTAGTTGACCTGTAGATGAATAAACAAATCTAATCCATACTAGCAAAACCTAGCTATATCAGCTGATTCATGATCAACACAGAGCAGAAACAAACTGTATTAATTCAATGGATGTGAAACTAAATGCAGCTTTGAGTTACATATTAGTATTGCCCTCATTACATAAATAATAGTAAAATAGATAATATAGTAATTAATTCACTTTTAGTACTACATTTTTTTGCAGTTACGGAGTTTTAGATAAGCACTTTGGAGACAAAATATTCACAATTTTAAGGGATAAAATAAATGTATTTAAGCTGCTGAATTTTGGGTAGTTTGTTTTACAGAATTATTTAACTGACACCTTAAGTTGCTTTCTTCTGTGTCTAAAGCCATTTTGAAAAGATCTTATTCTACTACTCAACATATAGATGATGTGAACTGAAACAAGAAAAAATGATCATACATTTTCTTAGCATTAGAATTACAGATTTTGAAAATAGCAAGATTTCTTTAAAAAATACACCTTTTAAAACGTGAGTACTTTTTCAAAGTTTTATTTAAATTCTAGTTAGTTAACATACACTACAATATTGGTTTAAAGAGTAGAATTTAGTGATCCATCCCTTATAACACCCAGTGTTCTATATAATAAGTGCCTCCTTAATACCCATCACCCATTTAGCCCATCCCCCCCACCTACTTCTCCTCCATCAATTCTCAATATGTTCTCTATAATTAAGAATCTCTTGGGGCGCCTGGGTGGCTCAGTCGGTTAAGCGTCCCACTTGGCTCAGGTCACGATCTCGCGGTCCGTGAGTTCGAGCCCCGCGTCAGGCTCTGGGCTGATGGCTCAGAGCCTGGAGCCTGCTTCCGATTCTGTGTCTCCCTCTCTCTCTGCCCCTCCCCTGTTCATGCTCTGTCTCTTTCTGTCTCAAAAATAAATAAACGTTAAAAAAAAAAAATCTCTTACGGTTTGTTTCCCTCTCTTTTTCCCCGTCTTCCCCTATGGTCATCTGTTTTGTCTCTTAAATTCCACATATGAGTGAAATTATATGGTATTTGTCTTTCTCTGACTTGTTTTGCTTAGCATAGTATAGTCTAGCTCTATCCACATCGTTGCAAATGACAAGCTTTCATTGTTTGTGATAGCAGAAAAATATTCTATCATATATTTATACATATGTATGTGTATATGTGTGTGTGTGTGTGTGTGTGTGTGTGTGTGTGTGTGTGTGTGTGTATCCCCCACATCTTCTTTATCCATTCATCAGATGATGGACATTTGGGCTCTTTCCATCATTTGGTTATTGTTGATAATGTGGCTATAAATGCTGAGGTACATGTGTTCCTTCACATCAGTATGTTAGTACCCTTTGGGTAAATACCTAGTAGTGCAATGCTGAGTTGTAGGGTAGGGCTGTTTTTAACACTTTGAGGAATCTCCATATTGTTTTTCAGAGTGGGCTGCACAAGTTTGCATTCCCACCAGCAGTGTAATAGTGTTCTCCTTTCTCTGCATCCTTGCCAACATCTGCTGTTTCCTGTGTTGCTAATGTTAGCCATTCTAACAGGCATGAGGTGGTATCCCATTGTGGTTTTGATTTGTATTTCCTTGATGATGAGTGATGTTGAGCATCTTCTCATGTGTCTGTTGGACATCTGGATGTCTCCTTTGGGAAAATTTCTATTCATGTCTTCTGCCCATTTCTTAGCTGGATTATTTGTTTTCTGGGTGTTGAGTCTGATAAGTTCCTTATAGCTTTTTGATACTAACCCTTCATCTGATATGTCATTTGCAAACATCTTTTCCCATTCTACAGTCTGCCTTTTAGTTTTGTTGATTATTCCCATCACTGTGCTCAAGGTTTTTATCTTGATGAAGTCCTGATACTTCATTCTTGTTTTTGTTTCCCTTGCCTCCAGAGATGTGTCTAGTAAAAAGTTGCTAAGGCCAAGGTCAAAGAGATCGATTTTGATGGTTTCTTTTCCCACACTGAGGTCTTTCATCCATTTTGAATTTATTTTTGTGTATGGTGTAAGAAAGTGGTCTACTTTTATTCTTCTGCATGTTACTGTCCAGTTTTCCTGACACCTTTGTTGCATAAACTGTCTTTTTTCCCCCATTGGATATTCTCTCCTGCTTTGTCAAGGATTAGTTGACCGTATAGTTATGGGTCTATTTCTGGGTTTTCTATTCCATTGACTTCCATGTCTGTTTTTGTGCCAGTGCCATACTGTCTTGATGACTATGCTTTGTAATATAGTTTTAATTCTGGAATTATGATTCCTCCAGCTTCACTTTTCATTTTCAAGATTGCTTTGTTGCCTATTTGGGGTATTTTGTGGTTTCATACAAATTTTAGGATTGTTTGCTCTAGCTCTGAGAAAAGAGCTTGTGGTATTTTGACAGAGATTGCATTAAACGTGTGGATTGCTTTTGTAGTATACACATTTTAACAATATTTGTTCTTCCAATTCATGAGCATGGAATGTTTTTACATTTCTTTGTATCATCTTCAATTTCTTCCATAAATGTTCTATCATTTTCAGAGTACAGATCTTTCACCTCATTTGTTAGGTTTACTCCTATGTATCTTACGGTTTTTTGTACAATTGTAAATGGAATCAATTCCTTGATTTTTTCTGCTGTTTCATTATTGGTGTATAGAAATGCAACAGATTTCTGTTCATTAACTTTATATCCTGTGACTTTGCTAAATTTTTGTAGTAGTTCTAGCATTTTTTGGCAGAGTCTTTCAGGTTTTCTTTTTTTTTTTTTAACGTTTATTTATTTTTGAGACAGACAGAGACAGAGCATGAACGGGGGAGGGTCAGAGAGAGGGAGACACAGAATCTGAAACAGGCTCCAGGCTCTGAGCTGTCAGCACAGAGCCCGACGCGGGGCTCGAACTCAGGACCGTGAGATCATGACCCGAGCCTAAGTCGGCCGCTCAACCGACTGAGCCACCCAGGCGCCCCTTTCAGGTTTTCTACATAGAGTATCATGTTGTCTGCAAATAGTGAAAGTTTGACTTCTTCCTTGCTAATTTGGAGGCCTTTCATTCCTTTTCGTTGTCTGATTGCTGAGGTGAGGACTTCCAGTACTATGTTAAATAACAATAGTGAGCATGGACATCCCTGTCTTGTTCCTGACTGTAGAGGAGTTCTCAATTTTTCCCCATTGAGGATGATATTACCTGTGAGTAAATTTCAAGATTTTTCTTTCTTTTGGTTAGGTCTGTCAATCTCCATGGAGCAAACACATTCTATATTTCCTAACAAATTTGCTTTTTATTGCAAAGGTAAAGATGGATTAAAAAAAGAAATGTCACTCATCAACTCAATAAAATTTGTTTCCCCCTGTAAAGATATGGAATAAAATCCACATAAAAAAATTTAAAGGGGCACATGGGTGGCTCAGTAGGTTAAGCATCCAACTTTGGCTCATATCATGATGTCATGGTTTCTGAGTTTGAGCCCCATGTTGGGATCTGTGCTGACAGCTCAGATCCTGGAGCCTGCTTTGGTTTCTGTATCTCCTCTCTCTCTCTGCCACTCCATGGCTCATGCTATGTCTTCTCTCAAAAATAAATAAACATTTTTAAAAAAATTTAAAAAAATACAAAGAAACCAAACCTTTTTTGCTTTGGTACCAAGTGATCCTAAATTTACAAAGAAAGATTTCCTTTTTCACTGATGAAAGGCTAGATAATCATCAATTTTACTGTAAGGGAACAATTGTGAAGAAAGTAGATTTAATTGTAATAAAATGCATTAATAACTGAAGACACTCAACATAAGTTTTTATGTTGGAGTGATTTAGTCTGTTTAAAGTGAGACAAATTAGTATTTCATGAATTCGTAGTTACAGGATCATTTTTCTTTGCTCAGTAAAAAATACTAAACAAAGAAACAAACAAACAATAGCCTCAGTATTTGATTCCTAACTTCAACAAGGTAGCTGTTGGTTTGCCATCTCCCCTTTCTGTTAAATTAACTGAACATATGTTCATACTTTCATATAAGAAATACATTGACAAATGGTTAGTACACATCAAATCTCTCACCTTTTGATTCTAAGAAATAGGAATAATAATATCTCAAATGATAATATCAAGTAGGAATGATGATCATGACAGTAACAGTGCTACCACTCATCTCACCAAGCAGCCTCAGTGACAATAACAAGCAGCCACTATTTCTTGAACCCTCACAAGGGTCAGGCAATGTGCTAAATTATTTGAGCTTCCGTTGTTCAAATTTTTAAACAAAACCAAGGTCAAGATGGAATAGGATCTGGAATAGGACATAGATAATGCAAATATCAGCATTTATACTCCACAATGAGTTGAGGAATGAGAATAAGAAGAAGAAAAAAGGGAGAGGAGGAGCAAGTAAGAACAGAATAGATATGATGCTGTAGCCTTGTGATAATAATTATAGCACATTGAATGAGCTTGGTATCTTTTAAGCAATTTACTTTTATTAACTCACTTAATCCCTGTGGAAAAATCTGCCTGATAAGAATACAAACAACGATATTGGAGCACTGAAGGGTTAAGTATCTAGTTTGCCCAAGCTGGTAGGTTTGGTATCTGAACTTAATTGTCCAGCTCCTGAGCCCATGGTTTTAGCCTCCTGCTACTCACATAGAGAAGCAGCGTCCAGTTTTCTAAAATGGCAAGACTTTTACTCTTTCACTCCATACTCTTCAAAGCACTATTAAATCTTCCAATGACTTACATTTCAAAATGTCTGAATTATGAAACACAGAATAATGCCTCAGTGGAAAACAAAGCAAAACATTAAATCATTACTAAGATAACTTTAGAGGCAATGCACTAAAGGAAGGAAAAGCCATGCCAGACAACAATCAATAAATTGAAAACATCAATAGCAAATTAAAAAGAATGCCAGAATAAAATTTAAGAATGTAGCTAGTCATATGAGGGGCCTATAAGCAAACCTATAAAATCTGATTTAACATGGAATGTCCTAGTTGATTCCTGCTTTGGGCTTCCTATCTGCCTGGTTTAGCATTTTCCTGGATTTTTCATCTTTAAACAAAATATAAGCATTAATATCTTAATAAGCCAGCATGAGATTGATGGAGTCCCACTTGCTATGCCAGCTTCTGCCATATTGTTCTCTTGTATCATGTCAGACATATATGCAAAGCAGAGTTCTTACTTCAACATGTGGTTAAATATGAGAGACTATTAATAGTAATGGTAATTAATAGTAATAATATCCTTCTTTTTGGTCTTTTCATGGGCTATTCCAGTCTCAATTTAACTCCCACCTCTCTTTTGAGCACAGCATTCCGAATATTTGCTGATGAAATGAAGGTGCTTGGGTACTAGTAGTCAAGAACCTGATTTATGCTGCTGGGATGCCTTGGAGAGTGTTGAAGCCCACCAGATGTAGGAAGCCACCAGAATGCCAGTCAGTTGGATTGGTGGGAAGTAGAATTTATTATCTTCATAAATGTGAAATATATTTTCACATATAATAAAGAATATGTGGGTAATAAAGAATAAAGAGCCCTACCATAGGGTTTGAAGAGATTATAGATAGTAGTTAAAATATTCTTGCTACAGTGTTTTTGCAACATATTTTATGCAATAATGTGCAACTATTTATATTACTACTTGAAAATGCTTTTTTATTTTGCAGTAATGCTTTTCTGTAGCAATGAGATAAAGAGTTCATGTACAGTGAAAAAATTATTTAATTTGTTTAAAAAATTCAATAAAATGTCAACATTTATCATCTACTAAGACTACTGTGTTATCATTTCCTATTAAGACAATCACAGCAAATCTGCTATATTAGCCCTAGGATCTATTTAAAACATTATAGTTAATTTAATTAGAATGTGCCCTAAGATGAGAATTTCTCATACAGAACCCCAAAAAGAAAAATTTACATATCATTTTATGAAGTGTGAGTTTTCATTCAGATCATATGAATTCTCCTAAATTAACTTTTACCATTTTCAATAAAAGGTTTCTTCTGTATGAAATAAGATGTTAGTATTGGCCCTTTAGAAAAAAAATAATGACACAAAAAGTTAAAATGATGTCATTTGATGATAGCACATTCAGGGACTTAAAATATAAATCAGAAAAGTTAAATCTATTAATAGTTCAATTTTTTTTCTCCAGTTCTAGAAGTCAAAGTAAAGCTATTAAAAATTAATGTGACACTTGAGTAGGGAGGTGGGGAGCAGGATGGGTTGATTGGTAATGGGGATTAAGGAGGGCACTTGTGAGGAGCCTTGCATGATCTATGGAAGTGTTGAATCACTATATTGTGTATCTGAAAGTAATATTACAATGAATGTTAACTAACTGAAATTTAAATAAAAACTTAAAGTCAATGTGACATTAGATATTACTGTAGATGTTATTATAAACTCAATTAAAACTCAATATTGAAAATAATGATAATTTATTTTACAATTAAAAGAGCAAATTTTGGTAGAGCAAAGCATCATGGTAGAACAATGATTTTACTAAAATTAGTAAAAAAAAGAAATTTAAATGTAATTGAAATCAGTTGTGGTGCATACATAATTCACAATTAATTCCAAACGGCATAAAATATTTTCCAAATGTAAAGAAAACATGTACTTATCATAACTTCTAAATACTTGTGTATGCATATATAAGCTGGAGTAAATGAACTATAGTATTTTTGTAAGGGAGCAGATAGCTGATATGTATTACATAGTGTATTATGTTACATATAGGTATGTGCATGTATTACATGTATATGTAAATTTATCATAGCGATATGTGCTTTATGGGATGGGATAAAATGGTAATCTACAATACCAAAGCATCTAAAATAATCACAACAAGAGACAGCTTATCTTGAAAAAAAAAGTTGTTGAAGAAAAGTACCCTGAAAATGATCAAAAGACTGTACTTTTAAAAATATTATCCACTCTATTTAAAGAAAGAATAGAGAAGAGCCTACATTTAGGAGCTTTTTCAACATCTCCAGGTAGAATACTTTCGCAATTAAAGAAACCCATGGGGGAGGGGAAAAAAAAAAAAGGTTAGAGTGGGAGAGAGCCAAAGCATAAGAGACTCTTAAAAACTGAGAACAAACTGAGGGTTGATGGGGGGTGGGAGGGAGGGGAGGATAGGTGATGGGTATTGAAGAGGGCATCTTTTGGGATGAGCACTGGGTGTTGTATGGAAACCAATACAATAAATTTCAAATATTAAAAAATAAAATAAAATAAAATAAATAAGATAAATACAATGAAAAACAAATAAAAATAACTTGCTTTTCAGAGAAAAGTTAATTAAAAGTATAATCAATTAGAATTTATTAGTTATAAAATGCAACTCTAAAATGATTGCAGGTGATGTTATAAAAATTTAAAATGTCTTTGTAAAAGCGTATTTGCAGAAAATTATTTATTTATTTATTTATTTATTTATTTATTTATTTATTAAGTTTATTTATTTATTTTGAGAGAGAGAGTGTGTGCATGCATGGGAGAGGGACAGAGAGAGCAGGAGAGAGAGAATCCCAAACAGGCTCTGCACCATCAGCATGGAACCCAATGTGGGGTTAAACCCCTCAATTATGAGATCATGACCTAGCCAAAATGTAGAGTCAGATGTTGGGGCACCTGAGTGGTGTAGTTGGTTAAGCATCTGACTTCAGCACAGGTCATGATCTCATGATACATGGTTCATGGGTTTGAGCCCAATGGAGCCTCCCATTGGAGCCCTTAGAACCGCCCCATTCAAGCCCCATTTAAGCCCCACATCAGGCTCTCTGCTGTCAGCATGGAGCCCTCTGGGGGCTCCTCTGCCGCCCCTTCACTCTTCCCCTCCCCTGCTTGTGCTCATTCATGCTCTCTCTCTCTCTCTCTCTCTCTCTCAAAAATAGGGTTAAGAAACTGATTGAAGTATGTGAATACGTATCAAGAATTATTATTTGGTTGTTCATTATGAAGAGGTTTTTAAAAATTTGGCTTTAATGATTGAAGTATATGAATATGTATCAAGAATTATTATTTGGTTGTTCATTATGAAGAGGTTTTTAAAAATTTGGCTTTAATGAACATACTATATGTATGTTAATTTAACATTTTTTGAAAAAAAATTATTTTTGAAAATCCTTTCTTAATAGGATGTTTTTATAGGTCTACTAATTCATAAAACTAATTTGTTGGTTAACAAATATATATATTTCATGATGTATAGTTTTGTTATTTTTAGTGCATCCTTGCATTCTTTAAAGTATTGTGGTCCCACCCAGGGACACCTGGGTGGCTCAATTGGTTAAGCCTCCGACTTCAGCTCAGGTCATGATGTCATGGTTCATGAATTTGAGCCCTGTATAGTATTCTGTGCTAATAGCTTGGAGGCTGGAGCTTGCTTCAGATTCTGTGTCTCCTCTCTCTCTCTCTGCTCATCCCCTGCTCATGCTCTCTCTCTCTTTCTCAAAAATAACATTAAAAATTAAAAAAAATAAAGTATTGTTGTATAGACATTAAATAACATCTTTGTGCATAGGTAATGCATAAGCTGAGTCCTAGTGGACATTCTTAGTGAAAACTCAAAGTGTCTCTCACATTTTGCTGCAGGAGCATATTTACTATGTTTTCCTGAATAAAGGTGTCTTTACTTAATGCCTATGAACTCTGATCACCTCTGCAGTCTCTCTCACAAAAGAAATGTTCCAATTATAATTAATCTATCTCTATATTCACATATCATTCTCAGTCAATTAAATTTCAGATAACACATCATCCAATCCTTGTCAGCATAAAAAATGAAATTAGGAATGTATTGTGGTAGAGTAAAATGCCAGTCTAATGATTCAGAAGACCTGGATTCCTTGGTTTAACTCTGTAAACAAACTAGATCTTGGATTTTAGCATGTTTGGACATGCTTCCTGAAGGCATGTGACCTTCTACATCTAGACACTTTACTGTCTACAATACAGCAGTATTACTCTACTACACTAAGAAACTTCTGCCCAGTAAGATAAAAGTTGCAAATGACTTTACTATTTCTTTTAGGAGTTCCCAAAAGATCCACTTAAATGAACATCAAAGTGCTTAACTTTTTAATAGACAACATCAAATAACTGTTTCCAGGATTCTTTCAACTTTTTGTCTCAAAATTATCACTATGATGTTTCCAGAAATCTTTACAATATCATCACCTCTCCCAGTGTGAATCAAGCCCTCTCCAATTACCATACTCCTCCACTGCAAAATCTCATGAATGTCCTAAATTCATCCTCTCCTCTGAGACAACACTCCAACTGTCAAAGTAGTGCTCTCCTTGATTATCATTGGTTAACACTTCTAATGAGGCATACAAGTCTCCCTGTCACTGTTGGGAACTTCTTGTTAAATATATTCTTAATATTGTCTAAATACACCCTGAAGAAGATATATAGCATTATACAATTACCTTCCAATTAATTTCTTAAAAAGAGAAAGTGTTTTTTGGATCATAAAATAGCATTTTGAAGGAGTTCTGAAGGACCAAAGGAGCACTGGTGGCTGAAACTAGATGCTCTGAATTTAATTTTAAAAGGTTCAAATTGCTTAAGAAAAGATTCTTCCTTTGTGAAAAATAGGATGGACCTCAACATTTTGACAGGAGAAAGCCAGATTCATTATCACTGAAATGACATCTACTTGAGGATGTGAAAAAACAGCTGATATTTTGGAGAAACTATGAAATGAGGTAAAAATGATAAAAAATTTTGATTTGAAAAGTTTTTCTTTTTTATTCTTCTTTTTATTTTATAATATTTTCAAAAGATCATTATGAGACTTATTTTAAAAGAAACTAAGGACAGACAATTTTGTCTACATTTGAGCTTGATCTTTTAAAAGGGCTAACTTCAGGGGCTGGATAAAGAAAGAGATGTTCAGTATGAATGAACACCAAAAAGGAAGTTTGCCAAACCTACTGGTTCACTGCTCCCTGCTAAATCTTCCTACCAAAATTTTGCTAGATTTGTATTTCATAGAAAAGTGAAAAACAAAACAAAACATCCAATAAATTTCCCAGTTCCTAGTCAATGTTGAGGTGACAATAATAAATGCCCCAAACTCAGTCCTGCTATTATTTCATAAAAGAACTGTCAGACCTAAACTGAAGGTTTTAACTAGAAGCTTTTTATTAGATATTGTTGTCTAAGGGATATAAGACCTGAGAGAAAGAGATTTCTAGTAAATAATTTGTGTGCTCATAAATATTCAGAAAATCAATGTTAAAATTAATATTACAAAGAAGATGTGTTATCTGGATTAACAGAGAATGGAATCAATCAGTCAAAACTTCATGTTAGTTATTTCCATAATGAAGTACAAAGAAATCTTGAGGAAATGACAAAAATAGTGTCTTGTGTTAAATAGGATGGTATAAAGGAATGGTGATTATTAAAGATCTGACTATATCTACTCTATTCACAATATCGCCCATTTTGTATGTTTGTTTATTATATAAACCAGATTGGAATTTCTTGAGGAAGAACAGATATTACAAAAAAATTATATTTGAAATTACAACAAACCTGTTTTAGAAACAGAAGAGGAATCTGATAGTAAAGAGTTGTATTTGTGTAAAATAGATAAAATATAATCAACATAATCAACCTGATGAACCTTGACATTAGCACAACATAATGTACATGTTATTTAAAATACGTATATGCATATTTCTAATGACACATCTAAAGCATAAAGTTTCCAGAAAGCTTAAGCTGTTCTTGAACCTTAATGCAAACTTGAAATCATGGCCATGACATGTTTACTTAAATGTGACATGTCATACCAATAAATATTTTTAGGAACATGACTGTCTCAATGCCTTTTTTCTTGTATCATATAACACAGTTGGTACCATATACAACTGGGGACTGATAAAAATTTGTTGGGGCGCCTGGGTGGCTCAGTCAGTTAATCGTCCGACTTCAGCTCAGGTCATGATCTCATGGTTTGTGAGTTCGAGCCCCACACTAGGGTCTGTCTGGGCAGCTCAGAGCCTGAAGCCTACTTCAAGTTCTGTGTCTCCGTCTCTCTCTACCTCTCCCCAACTCACATTCTGTCTCTCTCTCTCTCAAAAATAAACATTTAAAAAAATTAAAAAAAAATTGTTGAATTGAGTGGTAAATCTTCAGTACTTTCTAATTTCATTACTTTAAAAAGACTGAAACTTAACCTCACCTCACCACCAAAAGTTCCTGAAGTTTCATGGAGTTAACAAGTTACTGAATGCAATATATCAGTACAATATCTCTTGCTTTTTCAAATTAATAATAAAAAGTATATATTTACATAATTAAAATGGTATATATAACAGTGGATTTGTTTCCTCTTATACAAATTGTCTAGTCTTATTCCCTAATTTCAATAACTTTTTATATTTACCCAAGCATCCTTTCCTTTAATAAACACATGCCATACAAAATGATAGTCACTGGGGATAAAGATGAATAAGACATGACAGTCCCTCAGAATAGTGAGGGATATTCACTGGAATGACAAAATATCTGTGTAATATATCAGGTCTAACAACAGAGGTATAGGCAGGGTTCTCTGGGTAACCAAGGACAGGTACCCAGTAAAAGCAACTAACATCTGTATAACACTAGTGCTGTTCCATGCCCTGTTCTAAATTCTTTATGTTCATATTCTCATTTATAGCACACAGTGATGGCATCAAGAGTGGACATGTGTGCAATGAGTTAAAAACACAGGACTCTGTCTTTTAACACCAGAGGAGAATGTTATCTCTCTTTCTCTCTCTAGAAGTTTTGCTGTACAGCGAAATGGCTAATGCCATTATGCCACCATAAGAGACAGAGCCTGAGACAAAAGACTACAGGAGGAAGGCACACCTAAGGCTAACAGTGAATCCTGAACTGTTTCTTGGTTTTGAATTACATGGACCAATAAAATTCCTTTTTGTTTTAGTGAGATTGAGTGGGGTTCTGACACTTGTAACCTGCAGCTGAAAGAGACAATTGATTTTTTTTTTCAATGTTTGTTTATTTTTGGGACAGAGAGAGAGACAGAGCATGAACGGGGGAGGGGCAGAGAGAGAGGGAGACACAGAATCGGAAACAGGCTCCAGGCTCCGAGCCATCAGCCCAGAGCCTGACGCGGGGCTCGAACTCCCGGACCGCGAGATCGTGACCTGGCTGAAGTCGGACGCTTAACCGACTGCGCCACCCAGGCGCCCCGAGACAATTGATTTAAATAACCATGATCTTTCTATACTTTTTTCAAAGCCTTCCCAGCCTTTATACATTTCTCCTCTCCCTAATCAATTCAAACCTATCCACTAAGGTTGAACTCAACTGTAATAACCTATATTAAGCCTTTCATGATCTTCCAGCCAGAAGTAATTAATTAGCCCCTTTGGCTTCCACTGCACTTAGTGGCATTGATTTAACTATGTCTTATATTTTAGTTAGCTGTTTTTCATGAGAATTTCCTTATTGGCTTTATGATTAGAAAAATGAGGTTCAGATGTCAACTCCTCAAATTACTATTTGGAAGTCCATTAATTTCTTTAACTTAGAGCTCTTTTATATCTATAAAATATTAATAAACAAAGCTAAATAATGAAATCAGAGAACACATATGTTTAAGGTTAATTGTGTCTCCCCTGAGGAAGATATGTTGGAAGTCCTAGCCCTAGAACCTCAGAATGTGACGTTTTTGGAAATGGGATTTTTGCAGATGTATTTAGTTAAGATGAAATCATGCTGGAGTAGGGTGGGCCCCTAACTCAATATGACTGATGTTCTTACAAGAAGATGATCATATGAAGAAAGAGAAACAGGGAGAATATCATGTGACAAAAAAGAGCAGAAATTAGAGTTGTGCAGCTGCAAGACAAAGAACAGCCAAAGGCTGCTGGCTAAAAAACAGAAGTTAGAAATCAAGGAAGGAATTCCTCTATAGGTTTCAGAGGTAGCATGGCCCTGCCAGCACTTTGATTTTGGATTTCTGGTCTTCAGAACTGTGAAACAAAAAGTTTCTGTTGTTTTAAGCCACCCAGTTTGTGGTACTTTGTGAAGACAGCCCTAGGAAATTCATATAATATGCAACGGACTGCTTGTAATGTCTGAGATCTACTAGGTATGCAATAAGTGTCAGATAAATGTTAAAGTATTGTATTCATCTTGTATAGTCTATAGTACTGAACACTTATTTATACATTAAATATTAATTACATATAACTAATATATAACATCTTTTTATTGTGTGTATGACATCTTCAATTTGTGATATCAATTTTCTTGTCTCAGGTAAAGGCTACATGACCTCTCATCTTACCTATTCTCTTCTATGACACACTGACACATCTGAGTCTAACTATATCCCATAATAATAGCTTCATGGCAGTAGTGATACCTGTTTCTCTAGGACTCTATACCTATTTCTCTTGCACATCACGTGTTAAGAAAAGCTGGCTTCACTGATCATTAGCAGGATTTCCTTTTAAAAGGGCCAGAAGCTATTAAATTAAATAAAATAACCTAAAATTAATGCAGTCATACCACAGCACTCAATGTTGTCATGGTCCACTAGATTGCAATTGTTTTATTTTTGGAAGTTCATTATTGAAGTTAATTTTGGAAGAATAGTTTAAAATGTAAGAAATCATGCTTAAATTGCTTTGTACATCTAGTCTTTGTGTCATATAACATTTGAATGGGTATCATGAAATAGAACCTTTTTAAAAAGACCAATAAGAGTACTACATGTATACTATTTATAAAATTCCCTTCCTGCCTCCATTTCCTCAAGTAGAAAATTTTGGTCTGGAGTTACTCAGGCATATGAAGTTGCATCTAGCAGTGAATGGAGGTACATATTATGGGAACGAGGATATGTGAGCAGGATATTCTGAATACCCTATAAGTTTTGGCATCTAAAACTATACAAATGATATACACTTGAGTCCCAAGCTGTGTTCATTATGTACGATGATGTCTGAAGCATCAAACCCTGTGTTTATGGGTATCTCAGGCTACACACAATGACAAATCAAACCACATATTTCATAATGACAACTGAAACCTTGAACACTGTATGCACATTTTAAGAGCTAAATTGTGCCCTGGATTCTGAGGTCACACACACTCAGATGTGGAATCTGAACTCCTGCTCTATGGTTCTCATGGGCACTGGAAGTATTCATTTGTTTTAGTTTCTTTATAGACAGGGCTTCAAATATTTATTAAAGTTTTTTTTTTTTTTTCCTTTTACCCAGAGTCATAGATTTAGGGGCTTGTATTTAGGCATACCTATGTGTATAGGCCAACAGGTTAAGATTTAGCTAGTTAACTAGGAGACAGAGATTAATGATTGTCAAGTTACCTAAAATTTACTGAGACAAACCATTATAAAAGAAATCATAATATAGTTAGACTAGCAAAAGTGGCACTGAGAAGTTATTTAAAAAAACTGAACACTGAGATGAAAGCTATAAATGTTAAATGGGACAATCAGCAAAGTATCTCAGGAACAAGCACTCTTTGAAAGGTCTTTAAGGATGACCTAGAATTGGATAGAAGATATGGTAGTCAAAATTCTTAGTCACAGGGCACAGAAATTGCCTCTAGTTTAGGGTTTCCAATTTAGTAAATCTGCATGAGATGTATTCTTTCTTTGTTTCCTTCTTTCCTTATTATATTTCACTAACACAGCACACCTGGGAGGTTAGATGTAAGACTGGGAAAAAAATGACAGATACTCATTGACACTCAATGTTACCACAGGCATTGAACAACTTTAAAAATGAGACTATCAACAATGCTTTCTTAAAAATTCAAATTTCAATGGAATTTCATATGTAACTTTTAAAATAATCATAAAACAAAAACATATTTACATGACCATAGAATTTTCTGTTTGTGTTTATATTCAAATGTATCACACAGGATTCTCTAAGAGACTGGTTTTGACCTCTAGTCTTCAAAATGAAAACTAACAAAATACTAAATGTAGTAGCATATTGCAGGAACTATATGTTCATTAAATAGAACCTTGTGTAAAGTTCTATAAACACTTAGTATTCTACAAAAACTGATGACAAACTTAAGGAAGCTATTTTTATAGTTTCACAAACTGTGAAAGAGTGGTCCTTAGAGAAATACTAGGTCTTTGTTGAATAAGAGTAATAACTTGAATTTCAATCAGATATCAATTTCCTGTCAAAGAATTTGTTATCTAATATAGTTATTCCATGGCAAAACCTATTAGATTTAAAGGGTCAAAAATTTGGATGCCTCTTTTTATTTAATAAGTGTTAAGTGGGATTTTGTGCATTGAAACTTATTTTAAAGGGTACATAAACAATTTGTTGCTACAGCTATTATAGTTATTTTTATAAATGGAGGCTTATTTGCTCATAGAAGACATTTGAACTTCTGGATAATTGCATTGTTATACTGACCAGCCAACCTATGCAGCACCTCTCTGGAAATGTTCCCAAGTAGGGGCTGGTAAATATTTATTAAAAAAACATCTTTACTAGAGAAATTATGTGTTTAGGAAATCATTATTCTTAGTATTGTAAAATTCACTTCTCAAATCATTACCATATACCATTATTATCCTAAAACCAAGAGTACCATGGCCTTTATTATATCCCAAGATTTAGGACTGAAATATATCTAACAGAGATTAAGTCACAGAAATAGAATCACTGTAGATAAAAGAAAACAGGTATGTGAAATCAAAGATTTGTATTTGCTCTGTAGAATATGAAAGACTCTCTCCCAGGTAGAGATAATATGGCTGATTTTATTATATTTTACTATATATTATTTTAAGTTTATTTTTAAATTATTTTAACATATGTTATATTTTATTTTATGGTGAATACATTTGATTTCATGTCTCCAAACAGATCAGTTGGTAGTATTTGCTATGAGGATATGGATAGAAGGCACTCAGGCTATATAACAGAAAAAGAGTATCATAATCTATTATGGATGTCTTTTATAGTTGTGGTAAGGATAATAATAAAGTATGTGCTAGAATTTGATATTCCTGAATACAATATTGGATATGTATGTAATCATAGTTGTTCCATCAAGTTGTAGTGCAATATTGTTCCTAGCTAGTACACAGGAAGTTGTCATTGTCTTTCTTGTACATTTAGTTCTTAAATAGAAAGTATATGATACAAAAATAATATTTATTAATTTTAATCTCAATAATTTTATCCACATCTCTTATGTTCATAACATAATGGTGCAGTCTATGTTCAGAACTACATTATTAGTTACTGTATGGGACTCCTAATCACCCAGTGATGCTGTCACTACTTAGCTTTACTCTAATAAGGTCATTTTAATCCATGTTAGCCAATGACAAGATAAAAATAACAAATACAGCAGGATTTGCTTACTGATAAAAAGACCCATGTGATTCAGAGATGTAAGTGAGAGTGCAAAAGACATATGTCCCCAGTTAACAGTTTATCTAATCTTTCTTCCTACTGTTGGCTGGTCCCTGGATACCAACAGGTGCAAACAATTAAGAATGACCAGGGAAGCACAGAGGGTTAAGAGGCAAAATCATCATAACCTGGTAAAGAATTTAAAGATTTTTTTCAGAGAGAAAAAAAAGTAAATTTGTAAGCTTAGAGGATGAGAATATGGTGGTGAGGTTTATGTCAATGTAGACAGAATAAGGCAATAGTTGTTTTGCAGATACAAATAATAAGTTTATACTCACCATATATTTCCAAGTACCTGGGACCAGCATCTACTTATTTTATATGCTTCTTAAATATACATATTGCTATTGATTAATTGGTTAATTTTAATTTTCATGTATGTTTTCTACTGACAACTTGCAAACAAACAGTCTGTATGGTGGAAAATGTATGGGGTTACAAACCAGTGAAGAACCCTGGATTTAGTTCCATCTCCCATACTCAAGATCTGAGACCTTAGCCAGAGCACTTTCTTTTCCCAGCTTCACAATGCCTTTCAGTGAAATTGGGAAATCAGACTAGGGTATCTCTAAATTCTTCTGAGCTCTAAAATCTCAAGTTGAATGATAAATATTAAGAGCGAAATATAATCTGCTATAATTGGCATAACATTTAGTGGTCACTTAACATATGCAAATGAGTAATGGGGCATTTGAATCTGATAAGAGTATAAAAAAGCTTTCCTGTTGAGTTTATGTTTGTGCTATCTTTCTATTAAAAATCTCTCTTTTCCAGTATCCCTCCAGTTTTCTCTCATGTTAGCTTCTCAGTGAGAATTCCCATGGGTATTCTGCCTAAAATTCAGGTCCTACACCTACCTATCTTCATCCTCTCTTACTTGATTTTTCTCTATACCTTTAATACACCATATAATTTATTAATATACTTAAAGTTTATATTTGTATAAGAATATAATATTAGTGATGTACTTAAGTTGTATGAAAGGGGTGAATCCACTATGTAGCCGGTCATGGTTTCAAGACTAGCCAGAATGACAACTTTGACTCAGATAAAGCTACTCTACAGAGTATATTGTAAAGACAGCAACACAAGGGATATCCATGAACTCAAGGATATCTATGCATTGACATAAGTATTATTGACTTCTTATTTCCTTCCAGGGACATCAATAGAATTCAGCTCATCTCAGCACCAAAAAGAGTAAAGAATCTAAAAGTCAGAAGAATCCAAAAATGGGGCTTCTCTATACACAGAGATGATCCTGAAGTTCTTTTCACAGAAGACACATTTGAGAAAAAAAATAGTGTAAGATATTGTGGCAAAGAGATAATGTCGGGCTTGCATACAACTTCCTGGAGTTTAACTAAAATAAACATGGAATATTAAAACGACAGAGTTGCAACAACTGTAAAAGTAAGGGCAAGGGTGAAATATTTGTCAATCTTAGAGAAACTTCTACTAATCACAAGAGTGATGGGGCTATAGTAAGAAGCACATTCAAGGCTAATACAGAGTAATGTGTGCCGCAGAGTGGGCAGTAACAGCAAATCTGGGAAGCTTACTCTCACTTTCACTGTGCAAAAATAACTTTCTGGAATAAATTGTTTTCTTCTTTCTCCTGAATTCCCTTCTGATTTTTCTTTCTGTATATACTCAAAAACTCTAACTTCTACTCACCAAGTAAAACAAATATAAAGGGGAATGGGTCTTAATGCTTTTGATCTTGGATATGTAGGACTTTAGAAATTGTTCACTCTGTGTGTGTGTGTGTGTGTGTGTGTATGTGTGTGTGTGGCACTTGTATGGTAGGAGAAGGGAGGGTTGGAAGTAGAGGCAGTAAATAAAGTCATAGAACCTGTGAATATAACAGAAGGAAATGCAATTTTTAAATATGCCAGACATAGTTAAAGAGATAAAAAGTGCTTTAGATAGTTCAGGGCACCTTTTTGTTGTTCCTGTTGGTTTGTTTTGCAAAGAATAAGATTCCTTGGCAGGCAAGACACACAGTGTCACTCCAAATCATTGATTCTCAAACTGTTAGCCCCCTTTTGAATACAATTAACATAGAATTATCTATAAATTGATTATTAAATAATCAGAAATTTCAAGATAACTTAAAATTTAATAAAATTCAAATAAAATGTATTAAAATTTCAGGAAAAAACCTAAGAAAATCTATATAGTAAGATTACATCAGGCACTTTAGAAAGCTATTTAACTTTGAAGTTACTATAATTTGAGAAATATAAGTACAAGTACATAGCTGATTAATTAAAAGATGACTTCTACTGTAATTTAAAATAAAACAATCTTTGAATATTGGCATTTTCAGTAGGTCATGAGGAATCTGAAATTATATATGTAAATACATATACCTTCCTCATTATAAAGCAGGATTTTCAACCTTAGCACTACTGACATTTGAGGCTGGACAACTGTTTGTGGTGATAGCTTGCCCTGTGCATTACAGTTTGTCTGACAGCATCCCTAATCTCTGCCTCTAGAAGATAGTAGCAAAATGCACCCCTTTAACCTATCTGAGATGTGCTAACCAAAAGGCCACCTGGGTGTATACAGGGCCACTTGGGTGGCTCAGTCAGTTAAGCATCCAACTTCGGCTCAGGTCATGATCTCACAGCTCATGGGTTTGAGCTCTATGTCAGGCTCTGTGCTGACAGCTCATAGCCTGGAAAACCTCCCTCGGATTCTGTGTGTCCCTCTCTCTTTGCCCCTCCCTCACTTGCGCTCTGTCTCTCTCTCTCAAAAATAAGTAGAAATTATTATTATTTTTTTTTTTAATTTTTTTTTTCAACGTTTATTTATTTTTTGGGATAGAGAGAGACAGAGCATGAACGGGGGAGGGGCAGAGAGAGAGGGAGACACAGAATCGGAAACAGGCTCCAGGCTCTGAGCCATCAGCGCAGAGCCTGACGCGGGGCTCGAACTCACAGACCGCGAGATCGTGACCTGGCTGAAGTCGGACGCTTAACCGACTGCGCCATCCAGGCGCCCCAGAAATTATTTTTTTTAATTCAAAGTGTACCCAAACATTGTCAAATGCTCCCTAGGAGGCAAAATTACTCCTTGCCTTGCAAGTATAAAAAAATGGGTAGATTTCTTATAACAAGTGCAAGCAAGTAAAGTAAAGCAAGTAAAGCAAAGTAAAAATCTATGAAGCATAAGCAAAGAGAACCTACAACATAGGAATGGAAATACATATCTGAAATTTTAGTAAGTATTACAATGTAATTTTTTCTATTCAAGTTAAATTTAAAATTTACCTTTAAGACTCAAGAAAGTTTAAAAAAATATGTTGTTGAAAAAATTCAAAGAGAAATAATCTCTATTATTATGAAAATATCAGAAAAACATAATTCAAAGAAATATTATTCATTGGGACCAACAGGCTAATTTTATTATGAAAGAAGTCAAATCCACAATTCCTATGTACAAAAGAATATGGTATAAAGCAAAAATATTAAAAATATAAGAAGACATTGATAATAATAGAGACAGAGGGAAAATTAATACATGACATTCTATATCTAATAGAACAGTAATACAACTTGATGTTAAAAACCACAGAACAACAATAAAGTTAAAATTTTAAAACATTTCGTATAAATAGGGCTCTTTTCTTTCTAAAATAGGGTTTACAGGATTTTTCTCAATGCTCTGAATAACAATTAATAAAATTGACCAAAAACTAAAAAGCAAAGAAACGTAAAATATATATGTGTTTCTGGGCATATGGACATATGTGTGTATATTATAATCATAAAGGCCATAATCTCTCAATACAACAAATAAACCTAAAAAGTAATAACAGCAAAGATAAAAAATAACAATGACACCAGGAAACAAAACAGAGAGGACACAAGAACAGACTGTTTGGAAATTTTAGCAAAACAATTAAAACACCAAAATGAAAAAGCTCCAAATAAATATTGAATAATTTTAATATGGGCATGCTAAATAAGCTTACAAGTACATTAAATTTATTTAATCTTCAAAATAACCTAGTGAAACTGGTACTCCCAACATTCCCACGTTAGAGACTGCTGCCTTTTATGAAAACGAGTAAATAAGGAAAAACACATTTGGTCTGTGTGTGGATGGGGGAGTGGATGGGTTCAGAGAAAGAGAATCAAGCATTTCCTCTTAATTAATTAATTAATTAATTAATTACTTTTTGTTTATTTTAGAGAGAGAGAGAGAACAGAGCAGAGCAGAGAGGCAGAGGCAAAGAGAGAGAGAATCTCAAGCAGGCTGGATCCCTTTGCAGAGCCCAAAGCAGGGATCAATCCCACAACCCTGGTTCATGACCTGGGGCCGAAACCAAGAGTCATATGCTCAACAGACCTAGACACCCAGGTGCCACAAGCATTTCCTACATTTAAAATGTTTTTGCCATAGGCTTCTCCTTTATCCTGGAAAGGTCTGCTCTGGGATTTGCAGTGTCTATATCTGATCCATCTTTCATGACTAGATCCTACAGTTGTGTGTTAGTAGTAAATAGTCAATTAATTATTAATTAACTAGTTGAATTAAAAAATGAGGAGAGAAAAATGAGTTAACATTCCAGAAGAATCCTGGCAGAATCAGAAAATCAGACTGTGGATTTTAGGGCTATCTGTGATTCATAGGATCCCTGACAAGGGACTTGTCTTCTACTGAGGTGAGTGTCTTCTACTGAGGTGAGTGTCTCAGGGACATATGTTTGGTGTTTGGTTGTATATGGATGATTGATTAGGGCCAAGTGCAGGCAAAGGAAGAAATCTGAATTCTAGCCAGTGTTATCAAACAGTTTTCCAATTCTACAAAAATAAGATTTTTCAAGTCGTATATTTTGGACAAGAAATTTTCTTCTCAATGTTGTACTAACTGAATAGACCGTTATTTAAAGTACGATGCTAGAAGAGTAGGATTCCTTATAATCTGCTGCTTACAAAAAGTTGCAATGTTCAACACTAAAAACAAATTTTGTCACTTCGCAAAATAAAGGTGATATGTATTTAAGAAAAAAATCTTTTTTTATGTTATTTTAAATTATATTCTTTTCAAGGCAAAGATTCACTGTTTTTCAGTCATATGGCTTAATTCCTAGAGTAGAAGAATTCCTTTAACTTTGAAGCTCACTGACTTTCTTGTTATGCCTCCCGTTAATATATAATACACTGCGCTCCACTTTTAACGTTCTAAGTTTGTTCTTTTCTGAAGAGGAGCTCTACTTTAATTCCCTTTACTCTTTTACTCAAACCAGCTCATGCCTTAATGAAGCCTAGAGGAATATTTAGCCCATAGTCGCTATACAGATCAGTGATTTGGCAAACTTTTAACCAGACAAATGTTGCTACTTAATCCCGAAGAGTAGAAACTTGATCTTCTGCACACACACACACACACACACACACACACACCAAACACACACACACACACACACACACCTGACAGTGACACAATTACCAAAATAGGAATTTCGTCTATTAGTTTTAATTTTGGAATACTCTTCATCCTTGTTACACAGAATGGCTGATCTATGTTTTTCTCTTGGAGAACTTTCCTTCATTTGTTTTCTGTGTTTGAGTGCTTTGAGTTACTTTTCTTCAGCATTTATTTATAGTTGCTTCCAGATTTTATCTTTTCTTTCCTTTTTCAACATTTTGTTTTGGGAAATTTATACTTAGGGGATAATAAATAATTATCTATTATTTTACTGACATTTAATATATCGTTTCATTAATAGTGCTGAACAATTATGATCAGAAACAATGTCACAAAAATGGCTAAAGCAGGGATTTGAATCCTTCATTTAAAACATATATTCCAAGGTGCCTGGGTGGCTCAGTTGGTTGAGCATCCGACTTTGGTTCAGGTCATGATCTCACAGTTAGTGGGTTCAAGCCCGGCATCAGGCTGTCTGCTGACCGCTCAGAGCCTGGAGCCTGCTTCAGATTCTGTCTCCCTCTCTCTCTCTCTGCCCCTCCCCATCTCACACTCTGTTTCTCTCTGTCTCTCAAAAATAAATTAAAATGTTGAAAAGAAATTTAAATATATAATATGTATAATTATATGTATGTGAAAAATATATATATACACTCCAGTTGGTATTCATTATAAATATTTGTACCTGTGGAATTATTTCAATGTCTACATTTTACATCATGAAAGAAAAATGAAGACCAAAGAAGAAATGGTATATTTTTCTCAGACTCAGACATGGATTTGAACATATCATTTTACTTTTGCTATAGGAGTCTCTCATCTCACCCATTGCATCTATATTTATATCACCAGGACAAAACAAATCATCCATCACCATCCCCAATTCACACATGTGCATACACATATTTACTAAGAATGTATTACTTCTGCTTTTCTAGCTGTAACTTTCAGTTAAAACTTGATAGTGAGAGACACTTTAGTACTTGGTTCTCCTTCATTTGGACCCTCAATAGGATTATCTTATTTCTATATGAGATGAATGGTGTTAATTTTGTTTAACTCCTTTTACAATGGACTCAGAATCTGCTAACCAAAATAATCTTTAAGGAAAATAAAATGAAAAATAAAAAGAAAACATTCATTACAACTGGAGGTGATGACAGAGAGCTGGAAATGCCATATGCATATAAATGCAATTTATATATAATTCCCCTATTCCTTTATATGTTCAATTTTGAATCAGAAGCAAGAACTATAATAAGATGCTTCCATATTCTCCTACAGCCTTGTAATATTATTCTCCAAAGCAATTCCCTGGAGTTTATAAACTTATACACGAAGGCCTTCTTTGCTCAAACATTTCCCAGGCATTGTGGAGGTAGTTTGGTCCTTCAATTCATAGTGAATTTGATACTCATAATGAGACACTGATATAATAGTTAACCTTGCTAAACTCCAATTTTTTAATCTGTAATCGAAGACAAATTATGAGAAATACCAGGTATAGCTTAGGAGTTTGGTACTTCAAAACAAAGAGTTCTTATTTCAATGGACATTCTCATAATGTAGAACAGTGATACACAATGTGCTAATTCAGCTACTTTGAGTAGATTGTACGTAGAAATAATTTTGTCAGTAGATGCCATCAGAGATATGTAAAATATTTCTATAAGAGAGCAAATGCCCAGTTCAGCTACTATCTCACAAGACAGCATTTACCTTGTTACTATTATTTTGTCAGGGTAGGACAAGAATCTGATTTGATAATTACCCAGGTGATTAATTCATCTGTCAAAGTGATCATAGATTGCTGAACTCATAAGAAATGATGTACAGTTTTATGAATTCACAATTTCCTAGTCAGCAAGGGAAGCCAGTTTATCATTGAGATGCTACTTAGCAAATTTTAAATCAACATGAGGGGAATTCATTTTGAATTAAACTCTGATGGTATCAGAATATGAGTGCTTCCACCACCTAACTTCCCAAGTATCAGGATGACCTCCACACTTCACAAGGCATAACCCAAAATGAAGTCTTGTCTCCTGATCTGAACACACGGATCGAATCTCAATTTGCTCACTTCAATTATAATCAGCCAGAAAAGCATATTTTTTTCTGTTGTGTTATTCATTACATAAAATGAGTAACAAGCTAAAATTGATAGCACTTTTTAAAGGAGAGCTAAAAAATAGGGGGGTTTAAGAATCTTAAAGCACATAAGCAAATAATACTTTCTAAAAGAATAAAATATTTTTATGCAATGGGCATGTAACCACAAATAGGAGATTTGTAAATGTGCAATGTTTTGAGAAGTAGCAATGATAAAATAAAAAGTATTTTAAGTCAGTAAGTGGAAAAAGACTGATATTACAAAATGGAAATTTCAGGTTACATATTCATTTAAACTTTCCTAATGATTCAGGTAATGAGGAAATGTAATAATTTACTCAAAGAGGAGTTAAAAGCAAAATTATTAGTGAAATTTAAAGAAAAATCTTGACAGAAAATTAATATAATTCACTGACATCAAATGTTCTGTTCCAAATAATAAAGTGAGCATTTATATTAGAGAGGCAACTTTTAACAATGAATTCATGTAACTTCAGAGTTTGAAGTTATTATTCTACTACATTAGGTAGCATATGAGAAAATAAATTAGATTTCTTAGCAAAGAGAACATACTAGTACGCTTTCTCATACAGAGTGGGAATTCAACGAGTATTTAGGGAAAGAGAAGGAAAGTTTGAAAAAAGTAAAAAGGAAACCATGTCTCTTCATGAATAGCATCACAAACCAATCATAATTTCATAATATAATTTCTGTTGCCTTCACTTTCCTTATGTATATAATGAAGGTTTCAGATAATAGAATAAAAAGTAAGAGTTTGCCACACACCGTTCTATGCATTTCATATTAATGGACTCATTCACTTTTCACAACACATCTACGAAAATAGATATTATTACTCTGTTCATTTTACAGGTGGCACAATCAGTGGTAAAGCATTTTATTTAAGGGGCCAGAGCTAGGAAGTGGAGGAGGCAGGAGTTGGAGCCAGGCAGTCTGCCTCCAGCTAGACTCTGTGCTGAACACTGTGCAATATAGTTGATTTCTGAGATTACCTCTCACAGGACCTATACATCCATGATTTTGGGGGAAAATTTATTATATAAATTTAACACTAGGTATTTTTGGACTTGGGAATAACAAAAAATAATAAAATACTAACTCAATGTTATATTATGATTTACTTTTACAAATGTTCCTTATAGGATCACAATATGCATATGTATCCTAGACTCTGATGACCTCTGAGATTCTAGCATATACACAAGGCTATTTTTACAAACTAAGCTATACTTGATGGCCTAAACATACCAAAATAGTATATTAATTTGTACTAGTTTGAGGATTTGTTCCTGCTTTAAATTTATAGAAATATATAGGAAATTAATGAAGGCAACTCTGAAAATCATAAAAGTAGTTAAATTCATAAGAAATTGACAACCATATAGCTGTTTAGGGCACTGATGTATTTCATGATAAAATGTTTTTCAATTTAGAAGTTTATTTTTCTTGTCCATAAAATGTCATGACAGAGCCAACTCTTTTCTGTTTTTATCAATCTACCAATTAAAAACAAACAGAAAATGCATTTCATGATCAAGATGGTAGAACAGCATGGAGACCCTCAGCTTGTCTCATCCCTGAAACACAGCTAGGTCACCACCAAATCATTTTGTACACCTAGGAAATCGATCTGAGGATTATCACAACAATCTGTATAACTTGAGCCACAGAACTCAGAAGAAAGAGAAAAATTCATTTTTATTTTTAATTAATTAATTAATTTTCTTTTTTCTTTTTTAAATTTTTATTGTTTCCTTTTCTTTATTTCATTTTATTCTATTTTATTATAGATATTTTAATTTTTAAATTTTTTACCATTTTTTAATTTTTTTTTCCTTTTTTTCCTCTATTCTATGAATCTTCTTTCAATAAGCAGACAAAAACACACCTAGGATCTAGCTTCCTTTTTTGATTTTTGCTTTGTCTTTAATTTTTTTATTTTAATTTTTAATTTTATTAATTTTTTTCCTCCATAATGAGAAAATGAAGGAATTCACCCCAAAAGATAGAACAGGAAGAAATGACAGTCAGGAGCTTAATCAACACAGATATAAGCAAGATGTCTGAACTAGAATTTAGAACCATGATATAAGAATACTACCTGGGGTTGAAAAAAGCATAGAATGCCTTTCTGTGGAGATAAAAGAAATAAATCTAGTCAGGATGAAATTAGAAATGCTATAACCAAGATGCAATTTTTAATGGATGCCGCCACAGTAAAACAGCGATAGAGAAGACAAAATTATGGAGAACAAAAAAGCAGAAAAAATAAGGGAAACAAAGCAAAAGAGCACAATACAAGACTTAGAGAACTCAGTGACTTATTAAAAAGGAATAACATCTGAATTATAGGAGTACTAGAAAATGAAGAGAGAGGAAAAGGAGTAGAAAGTTTATATGAGCAAATTATAGCAAAAAAAAATTTTCTAATCTGGGGAAGGACACAAACATCAAAATCCAAGAAGCACAGAAAACTTCCATTAGATTCAACAAAAACCTACCATCACCAAGGCATATCATAGTCAAATTCACAAAATACACAGACAAGGAAAGAATTATGAAAGCAGCAAGGGGGAAAAAACGTCCTTAACCTATAAGGGAAGATAGATCAGGTTCACAGCAGACTTATCCATAGAAACCTGGCAGACCAGAAAGGAGTGGCAGGATATATTCAACATGCTGAATCAGAAAAAATATGTAGTCAACAATTCGTTATCCAGCAAGGCTGTCATTCAAAATAGAAGGAGAGATAAAGAGTTTCCTAGACAAACAAAATCTAAAGGAGTTTGTGACCACTAAAAAAGCCCTGCAAGAAATTTGAAGGGGAACTCTGAGTGGAGAAAAGATGAAACAAGACAATAAAGACCAAAAGCAACAAGGACTAGAAAGTAACAGAGAACAACATCAACTCTATAGGCAACACAATGGCACTAAATTTATATCTTTCAGTACTCACTCTAAATGTCAATGGACTAAATGCTCCAATCAAAAGACATATGGTATCATAATGGATAAGAAAAGAAGACCCATCTATATGCTGCTTACAAGAGACACATTTAAGATCTAAAGACATCTGCAGATTGAAAGTAAGGGGATGGAGAACTATCTATCATGCTAATGGTCATCAAAATGAAAGCTGGAGAAGCCATACTTATATCAGACAAACTAGATTTTAAAGTAACAAGAGATGAAGAAAGGCATTATATCGTAATTAAGAGATCTATCCACCAAGAAGATCTAACAATTGTAAATATTTATGTCCCCAATGTGGAACACCCAAATATATAAATCAATTAATCACAACATAAACTCATTAATAACAACACCATAATAGTAGGGGACTTCAATACCCCACTTACAACAATGGACAGATCATTTAAACAGAAAATCAACAAAGAAACAATGACTTTGAATGATGCCCTGGGCCAGATGGACTGAACAGATATATAAATATTCAGAATATTTCATCCTAAAGCAGCAGAATAAACATTCTTCTCAAATACATATGGGACATTCTCCGGAATAGATCCCCTACTGGGACATATATCAGCCCTCAATAAATACAAAAAGATCAAGATCATCCCTTGCCTATTTTCAGACCAAATGCTATGAATATTGAAGTCAACCACAAGAAAAAATTTGGAAAGACCACGAATACTTGGAGATTAAAGAACATACTACTTAAAGAATGAATGGAATTACCAAAAAATTAAAAAGGAAATTAAGGGGCACCTGGGTGGCTCAGTCAGATATTATTCTGGTTCTTGGTTTCATCTCAGGTCATGGTCTCATGGTTTTGTGGGTTTGAGCCCTACATCAGGCTCTCAACTGGCAGCACGGAGCCTGCTTGGGATTCTCTGTCTTCCTCTCTCTCTCTACCCCTCCCCTACATGCACTGTCTCTGTCTCTCTCAAGATAAATTAATAAATTAGAGAAAAATAAAGATGTATTTAAAAAGTACATGGAAGTCAATGAAGATGAAAACACAAGAGCCCAAAACCTTCAAGATGTAGCAAAGGCATTCATAGAGGGAAGTACATATATAGCAATTAAGCAATTAAGATTAGAGCAGAAATCAATGATATAAAAATCAAAAAAACAGTAGAACACATCAATGAAACCAGGATCTGGTTCTTTGAAAGAATTAACAAAATTGATAGACCTCTAGCCAGATTGATCAAAAAGAAAAAGGAAAAGACCCAAATAAATAAAATCACAAATGAAAGAGGAGAGATCACAGCCAACACTGTAGAAATACAAATAATAATCAGAGAATATCATGAGCAATTATATGCTAACAAGTTGCACAATCTGGAAGAAATGGATGAATTGCTAGAAAACATATAAACTATCAAAACTGAAACAGGAAGAAATAGAAAATTTGAACAGCTTCATAACCAGTAAAGAAAGTGAACCAGTACGCAAAAATCTCCCAACAAACAAAAGTCCAGGACTGGATGGCTTCCCAAGAGAATTCTACCAAACATTTAAAGAATTATCACTTATTCTTCTAAAGCTGTTCCAAAAAGCAGAAATGTACAGAAAACTTCCAAACTCATTCTACAAAGCTAGAATTACCCTGATTCCAAAACCGGACAAAGACCCCCACTGAAAAGGAGAACTACAGATCACTTTCCTTAATGAATATGGATGAAAAAATTCTTAATTAGATACTAGCAAACTGGATCCAACAATACATTAAAAGAATATTTACCATAATCAAGTGGGATTTATCCTGAGATGTAGGACTGTTTCAATATCTGCAAATCAATCAATAGGTTACATCACATTAATAAAAGAAAGGATAAGAACCATATGGTCCTCACAGTAGATGCAGAGAACACATTTGACAAAATATAGTATCCTTTCTTGACAAAAACCCTCAAGAAAGTAGGGATAGGAGAATCATACTTCAAGATCATGAAAGCCATATACGAAAGACCCACCACTAACATCATCCTCAATGGGGGAAAAACCAAGAGCTTTGCTCCTAAGGTCAGGAACACGACAGGGATGTCCACACTCACCACTGTGTTGCCCATCTCACCACTACGTATCCAACATAATGTTGGAAGTTCTAGCCTCTGCAAGCAGACAACATAAAGGAATAAAAGGCATCCATATCAGCAAGGAGGAAGTCAAAATTTCACTCTTCATAGACGACATGATAATCTATGTGGAAAGCCCAAAAATTCCACCAAAAGACTACTAAAACTGATCCATGAATTCAGCAAAGTCACAGGATATAAAATCAATGTACAGAAATCGGTTGCATTTCTATACACCAATAATGAAGCATCAGAACGATAAATCAAAGAATCCATTCTATTTACAATTGCACCAAAACCATAAACCTAACCAAAGAGGTGAAACATCTATACACTGAAAACTATAGAAAGCTTATGAAAAAAATTGAAGACACACACACATACACAAATGGAAAAGCATTCCATGCTCATGGATTGGAGAAAAAATATTGTTAAAATGCCAATACTACCCAAATCAATCTACATATTCAATGCAATCCCTATTAAAATAACATAGCGTTCTTCACAGAACTAGAACAAACAATCCTAAAATTTGTACGGAACCAGAAAAGATCCAAATAGCCAAAGCGATCCTGAAAAAGAAAACTAAAGCTGGAGGCATCAAATTTATGGACTTCATGCTGTATTACAAACTGTAGTAATCAAGATAGTATGGTACTGACACAAAAACAGACATATAGATCAATGGAACAGAATAGAGAACCCAGAAATGGATCCACAAACATATGACCAACTAATCATCTTTGCCAAAGCAGGAAAAAATATCCAATGGAGTAAAAGACAGTCTCTTCAGCAAGTGGTGTTGGGAAAACTGGACAGCAACATCCAGAAGAATGAACCTGGACCACTTTCTTACACCATACACAAAAATAAACTCAAAATGGATGAAAGACCTAAATGTAAGAGAGGAAACCATCAAAATCCCAGAAGAGAAAACAGGGAAGAACTTCTTTGACCTTAGCCACAGCAACTTCTTACTTGACATGTCTCTAGAAGCAAGGGAAACAAAAGCAAAAATGAATTATTGGGACCTCATTAAGATACAAAGCTTCTGCACAGTGAAGGAAACAATCAACAAAATTAAAAGGCAACTGAGTGGGAGAAGATATTTGCAAATGACATGCCAGATGAAGGGTTAGTATCCAAAATTTATAAAGAACTTATCAAAGTCAACACTCAAGAAACAAATAATCCAATGAATAAATGGGCAAAAGACATGAATAGATACTTTTCCAAAGAAGACATCCAGATGGCTAATAGATACATGAAAAAATGCTCAACGTCACTCATCATCAGGGAAATACAAATCAAAGCCACAATGGGATCCCACCTCACATCTGTCAGAATGGCTAAAATTAACAACTCAAGCAACACCAGATGTTGGTGAGGATGTGGAGAAACAGGAACCCTTTTATACTGCTGGTGGAAGAGCAAACTGGTTCAGCCACTCTGGAAAACAGTATGGAGGTTCCTCAAAACATTAACAATAGAACTACCCTATGACCCAGCAATTGCACTACTAGGCATTTATCCAAATGATATAGAAGTGCTGTTTTGAAGGGGCACATACACCCCAATGTTTACAGCAGCACTATCAACAATAACCAAATGATGGAAAGAGCCCAAATGTCCATCGACAGATGAATGGATAAAGAAGTTGTGGTATATAATACAATGGAATATTACTCAGTGATCAACAGAATGAAATCTTGCCATTTGCAATAATGTGGATGGAACTAGAGTATATTATGCTAAACAAAATAAGTCAGATAAAAACCAATATATGATTCCACTCATGTGGAATTTAAGATACAAAACAGATGAACATAAGGGAAGGGAAGCAAAAGTTATATAAAAACAGAGAAGGAGACAAATCATAAATGACAAATACAGAGAACAAACCAAGGGGTGCTGGAGGGGTGTTGGTGGCAGGATGGGCTAAATGGGCAAGGGGCATTAAAGAAGACACTTGTTGGGATGAGCCTTGTAAGTGATGAATTACTAAATTCTATTCCTGAAATCATTTAAAAAATCAAAAACTTAAAAAGAAAATGTGTTTCACTGCACTTTCGAGTACATATTGTATGCTGCTGGTATAAAAGAACATACAAAAAAACCTATATTCAGTATATCCTAATGTCTGTCAGTGGTTTATGGTTTAAAACAAAATAAAATCTGAAAAAAAAAACCCTACATTTTTTACTCATGTCAGTATAGTTGCTTGACACCAGTCCAAAAGAATGCACTGAAAACATTCAGGGTGTTTCCATGCCTTGCTCTTACTTTGTTAGTTGCATTGTATGATGCCCTATACCCAAGTATCTATTTGAGGTGTTTACTACCCACAAAGCCTTTTGTTTTAACCAAAGCTTTTTGATAGCCTTATGTATGTAAATGTGTATTTGTGAAGCACTAGGAGGAAACTGAAGGAACAAAGTATATAGAGTGGGTGGGGCGCCACCTGTATCAGACACTTTCACTAGGCTGGAACCTCTACATGAAAGAGAAAGGATATGATAAAAAGGCTGACTTTAAGGTAGTTTATCATCTGGGGACAAAAACATTTCTTTCAGTGCCAAATGACAAAGAATGGCATGAGATGAGAAGATACTCAGCAGAATACAATGCTTTTCCAAGCTAATGACATCCATGAGGTAAGTTCAAGGTTTTCACAGGAAGGGAACACACAGTATAAGGGCTAAGGATTAAGAGGTAAAGAACATAGCAGATACTCCTTGGTTCAAATAATGAATTGATTTTTGATCTCATATAAAGCACCCTTTAGGGATTTTTAGGAATAGAAATGAAGGGACATATTTAGAGGAGAAGAGGAATTGAGTGGCCTACGTGTAGAAATGAGGAATAGTAATGGTAAAATACATGTTAGGTAACTGACACTAATGCAACTTCATTTCATTTCACTGAGTGATAAAGCCTGGGGACACTGAAGTTTCACTTATTTTGAATAAGTTGGTAGATACCTCAAGAGTCATATATGGCACAAAAACAGACATTCAGATCAATGGAACAGAATAGAGAACCCAGAAATGGACCCACAAATGTATGGCCAACTAACCTTGCCATTTGCAACTACGTGGATGGAACTGGAGGGTATTACGCTAAGTGAAATTAGTCAGAGAAAGACAAATGTCATATGACTTCACTCATATGAGGACTTGAAGACACAAAACAGAGGAACATAAGGAAAGGGAAGCAAACATAATATAAAAACATGGAGGGGGACAAAACAAGAGACTCTTAAATATGGAGAACAAACAGAGGGTTACTGGAGGGGTTGTGGGAGGGGGCATGGGCTAAATGGGTAAGGGGCATTAAGGATTCTACTCCTGAAATCATTGTTGCCCTATATGCTAACTAATTTGGAGGTAAATTAAAAAAATAAAATTAAAAAAAAAGGTTGTTGGTAAAGACCACCTTCACCCAGTCAATGTTCATTTTCTTAACTTGGTGCAGCAAGGGAAAGGGTACACCAAATGAACCACGGTGGCTATAGGAAGAGATTTTTCTTGTGGGGTTTTGGGTTTGTGCTAAGTGATTCTAAGGTGGGAAGGGTAGAAGACACAGGAATCAGGCCAGGAATGCTGGTGGTCATGAACTGGGGTGGTTTAATAATGGAGGAATGAAGCAAGTCTGCAGAAGATATCAATAAGAAAGAAATAGTCACTCAACGTTAGTTCCTTTGCAGTTGTGGTGTGGCCTTGGGAAAATCATTGCTTTCTGTTGGCTTTGGGCTGGCCTCATTTATGACTGTTGGGAACATCACAATCTGCTTATCAGAGCTGACTTTAGTTTTCTCCGGTCCCACAAAAAGTTAGTGGGTGTTCCGTGAAGAAAGAGATCTGTGTAAGCCTGGAAAGTCCTTGTTAAAAATGTTAAATAAACAATAAACTAGGCTTTGTGGAGTTAAAAAAAACAAGAGTCATATATAAATTTTGGAGCATGTTACCAAAGTAATTTGGGCCCTTGTTATCAGTTTAAATTGATAAATCCATATCTGAAAACAACCAATTATCTTTTTTATGATTGAAATATTTATTAAAATTTTTCTTATATGTTGGCATCTTTAGGTAATAGCCATAATATTCTAATCTCTTCCAATCTTTTTGAAAATATCTTGGGCATTGTGAGATATTATGTTAGTACCTGTCAACATTTTGTAAATGTATAGTGTATTGTAAAACTGAATACACACACACACACACACACACACACACACACACACACACACATTTTCACCATTCATTTTCAGGGAAAACAAACAGAGATATAGCAATAGCCAGTCTGTCATTTGTGCATGTATATTGTGAATGTGTAAGAGCCATAGAGATTAGTCATGTATCTAATTTTGCATTCTGCACATATCTTATTACTATATTATTGCATATAATGCCAAGTAAATCTCTGGCACAAAACGTGAATATATGCAAATGAGTTACATTAGTATTATTTGGTAGTTGCTAAAATTCTTGAATAGGTCCTAGTTATTATTATTAATTTATAAAATTTTATGAGGTTAAATAATTTTAACTTTGGATTCCAGGTACTGTTGTAAAATGTAATCATGTGATTTAACCTAAATTATATAACTGTGGTCTTTAAAATACTTGTAACTAATACAATCCAATACCCCAAAATCAAATCATCCAATTGAAAAATGGGCAGAAGACATGAACAGACAATTCTCCAAAGAAGACATATGGATGACCAACAGGCACATGAAACAATTTTCATCAGCACTCATCATCAGGGATATGCAAATCAAAACTAGAATGAGATATTACCTCATACCTGTCAGAATGGCTAAAATCAAAAACACAAGAAAGAAGTGTTGGCCAGGATGTGGATAAAGAGGAATGCTTATATACTGTTGGTAGGAATGTAAATTGGTATAGTCAATGTGGAAAACAGTATGGAAGTTCCTAAAAAAGTTAAAAATAGAACTACTCTATCATCCAGTAATCACAACACTGGTTATTTACCCAAAAAGTACACAAACACTAATTCAAAGAAATACATGCACCGTGATGTTTACTGTAGCATTATTTACAATAGCCATATTCTGGAAGCAGTCTAAGTATCCATCAATAGATGAATGGATAAAGAGGTAGTACACATATATAGTGGAATATTATTCAGCCATAAAAAATTAAATCTTGTCATTTGCAAAAACATGAATGGAGCTAGAAAGTATAATCCTAAACAAAATAAATCAGAGAAACACAAATACCACAAAATTTCACTTATATGTGAGATTTCAGAAACAAAACAAATGAGCAAAGAAACAAAAACAAAAACAAAGAGAGAGAGCCAAATGAAGAAAGAGACTCTTAATTATAGAGAACAAACTGATGGTTAGCAGAGGAAAAGTAGGTGGGGGGATGGGTAAAATAGGCGATGGGTATTTGAGAGTACACTTTTCATGATGAGTCCTAATAATGTATAGTATTGTTGAATCACTATATTTTACACTAAAAACTAATATAACACTGTATGTTAATTATACTGGAATTAAAATTAAAAAAATAATAGAACATGTTTTTCAAAAAAGTATTTGTAACAAGAAAAATTCCTGAAAGAGATTTACCCAAAGTGCACTATATATGTGAGTTCCTATATAATTGTTGACAGTTTCCCAAAGAAACAAATTTCATAAAATCTTTATTTACATCATTTAATGTTAACCAACTATTAAAATACTCTTACAACATTTAATATGCTTCTTACAACAATGAAATCTACTCCCCTAAATAACTGTCTTTGATACAATTTGTTCATATATTCAACAACTACACATAGTGAACACCTCTTAGAGACTCCTGAGACACAATGCCAAGGAAAAATGGAAATAGGCCATGCCCTCATAGAACTAACAGGTGAGTAGGAATGGGCATACATTAGTTATAATGTTATATCTGTGAGAGATGTTGAAGGAAAGAAATATAGGCTTATGAAAATATGTTAAAGGATTGGACATAGTGATAATTGAAGTGAAATATGTCTGAGGAAAAATTAGGTAAGACAAGTTAATATTAAAACTCATTATCAATATTAAGAGTGACAGATATAAAGGGGTGAGAAGAAACAAATTATCTTTGATGAACTGCAAATGATCCTATGTGACTTCAGCATAAAGAGCAAGGAGAAACAAAGGACAAGGTCTTGGAGCAAGACCAAGTATACTAGAGGGTACAGATAGGTTGGGCCTTGATAGACTTTCTATGCTGCTTTAGGAATTTAGGACTTTGAGAGCAATAAGACTTCATTAAGGATTCTTTTTCAGAACATTTATATTACCAGATATATGTTATTAAAAATAATACTCTGGCTGCAGGGTGGAGAATGAATAGGATGAGGGCAAGTGTAGATCCAGGAAGAGATTTTATATGGTTTCTGTCTGTAGTGGCACGTTGGAAAAAAGTCCAAGGAATTAAAGGATATTTAAATGATAAAGTTAGTTGGGATGGATAAAGATCAAGGGAAATAGTGATTTTCTAATGTATACAACTGAAAGTATATTGTTGACATTCACTGAAACAGGTAATACTGGAAAATAACAAATTTGATAGGGAACAGGACTGGAGAGTTTGGTAACATTTGATTTTGGATAATTTGAATTTGAAGAGTGTTGATATATCAAATAAGTGGTTTTCCATATCAAATAAAGTAAAAATAAGTGAGAGAGATGGCATAGTGCAGTTAACTATACTAGTTTGAAACTCCAAAGAAATGTCTTGGCTAGAGATATAAATTTATAAATAATTTTCATAAAAATGAAAACCTAAGCTGTGCTCCAAGTTGAAACTAAAAATTATATATATATACATATATATACATATAAACATATACATATATACATGTATATATACATATATGTATATATACATGTATATAGATGTATACATACATATATGTATATATACATGTATATACATGTATACATACATGTATATACACGTATGCATATATACATATACATATATACATATATATGTATACATGTATATATACATATGTATATGTATATATACATGTATACATATATATGTGTGTGTATATATATATATATATATATATATATATATATATATATGTATGTATATAGGGGTGCCTGGGTGGTTCAGTTGGTTAAGCGTCTGACTTCGGCTAAGGTCATGATCTCATGGATCGTGGGTTCAAGCCCCATGTCGGGCTCTGTGTTGACAGCTCAGAGCCTGGAGCTTGCTTCGGATTCTGTGTCTCTCTCTCTTTCTGCCCCTTCCCCACACATACTCTGTCTCTCAAAAATAAATAAACATTAAAAAATTAAATATGTATATACAAAAAGGAAAAAAAGCCTAGGAATTCCTGGCTTTTATTGAGGAATTCCTCACATTTATTGTTAAAACAGAGACTAAACATGAAGTTTCAGGGAGGATGGTATAATAGCAGATCAAAGGAAAGAGGGTTTTAGAAGGAATGGTCAACGCTGTCAGATACTATTGAGAGGGCAAAGAAGATCAGGATTGAAAACTATCAATCTAATGTTTGGTATGGAAGTAATTTGTGTCCTTGGTGAGAACTCCTTCACTGAAATTAAGGCAAAAGTGAAGTCATGGTTGGTTTTGTAGTTAGTGAGAAGAAAAGATATGGAGTAAACAAACTTCCTTTATTCTACTAGTAGAGGAAGAGTTGATACACAGTTTTGTGTGTTTGGCTGCCTAGGAATTTGGAAATCAGTTGGCTAATTTTTGTAAATAATATCCTATTATCCACAGTATAATAATACCAGTGGAAAGAATACATGGTACATCTCCCATCCAATGTGAATTTTTTTTTTTTACCTAGATTTGTTTAAAATTGATCAAACTGTACTGGGTCCATACAATGTGCTTTGTCTAGCATTTAAAGAGAGCGGGGGGATTGAATAAAACAGAAGATAACAATATATTCAAGTAGTAAAAGTATTGCTTCAGCTTTAAGTAATATATATCCAAATTATGTGCCGAGGGGAAGAGTCACAATCTAAAATTAATTTCTTGTTGTGGGTCTTGGGTAAAAAAGTATGTTTTACTGCAACAAATTAATATATTACATTAAACATTTGATTTCTGTAGATGGAAGTGCCAAAGACATCAAAGCATTTTCTAATTTTTCAAATTTCCTAGGCAAATAGTCTATATAATCTTAGTGGATAAACAAATTATATAAATCAAATCAAATGTTATCAGCAACATCAGCATTTAAGCCAAGAATCCTAAACGATTGTTCTGTTAAAATCTGTTGAAGTAAGAGCTGGTAACAAATCTTTTACTTTATTTTTGAAAGCTCTTTGTCATCTACCATAATGTGATTTTAATATATTTATCTGTGGTTTACTAAGATGTTAAAATAAAATGAGAATACATCTCCTTATTGTTGGTCTATAAAGGAAGTTTCTCCTGTGCACTTTAACCCATAGCTTATTAATCATCCTAAGGCTTTCGACCAAAAGGAGAGTGCGGTTTAGTGATGCAATTATGGTCATGGAGATCTGGGGTCTATTTTCAGTTCTCCACCTAGCTTGTGTTTAGTGACTTAGGAAGTCATTTAACTTCACTGGGGTAGATTTTTTGTGTATTTTCTTCCATTTACAGAGTAGTCCAATGAAAGGAGGCTATGTACCAGCTCTGCAATCCCTGAAGAGTATCCCAATGGATCAAAAAACTCCTGAAAATGGTGAACAATGCTGTTTGGTTTCAAATGTTACCTACTGGCAACACATGAGTTAGTAGGGTTTGTCAATAAACTATCACTCCAACATGGTATTTGCTCTTTTTTTTTTTTTTTTTAATCTTTTGCACTTTTATCTTTCCAGATTAATTGATCCACATTATGGATAGGATTGCCACAAACTTCATTTGATTTTCTGGATGATAAAACTGTTGCTGTTATAATTCTGTAAAATGTTGACTATGTGCATAAAATCTTGATGATTATTATGTTCCAATATGTTAAGTGACCACTGTAGAAATCAAAATAGGATACTTGAAATGTTACTGCTAAAATATATAGATCAAGGGTTTTTCAATTTAACAGCAAACTTTAAGAAGTAGAAGCTCCCAAATTTATTTGATTGTGTTTGTTTTGTTTGAAGAGTATTTGTGACCACTGTTCAACTGACTACCTTGAAAAAATGCTAAATGCTAGACAAAATGTTCTTTAGAGCAGTGTGACTGCATACCATATCCTAAGAATGTAAATTTTATAAAATATTTCACAATAATCACCAGAGAATAAAAATTACTATTTAATGCTACATTGTAGTACATTTATTATTGTTTAATATCATTCACTTTCCCTTCCAGCAAAAAGATTATACACTCCTACCCACATGCCATGACTTTCAGTGCCTCTTGTGGGAGGAGCATACTACCTTGTCCTCTTGACATTGAGTTTGACCATGGGCCTATTCTGACCAAAGAAATATGAGCACATGTGTCACAGTTTTGTATGAAGAATCTTTAAGATCGATGCATGTTTTTGTCTTCATCTTTCACAAAAACAGCATATCCTAGACAGTGGCTGCCACTTTCAGCCTGGATTTTTGGAATAAGAATTCCACTGAGCAATGCTAGAATCAATCCATAAATGCTGACATGTGACATGAATGAGTAGTAAGTGGTTGTTGTTCTATGCCACTGAGATTCTGAGTTGGTTGTAATAGTTGAATACAAGAAAAATACATACAACATTCATTATTAGGGGAAGGTATAATAAATTTCACATATTTCTAAAACTTTTATTTGAAAAAAAATTTACACATGTTTTTTGAACTTCATGTTAAAGATCAAGTTTCTCTGCCATAATCTGGAAGTTGAAAATGAAAGAAGATTAATTTTTTCATCATAAACATGGTAAAAATTTGGAAACTGATCCCATATTGGGAATATATATATTTTTTCTTTCTTCCTGAAGTAGTTTTACTGGATATAGAATTTGCAGCTCACAGTTTTGTTTTTCTTTTCTTTCTTTTTTTTTAACCAGTATTTGAAAAATTTTGTGTCAATTCTTTATGGCCTCTTTGGCTTCATATGAGAAATCCACTGTCATTTGCATTTTTTTCCCTATAGTCAACGTGACATTTCTCTTTTACAGCTTTTAAGATATTTTTCTTTGTCTGTAGTTTTCATAAGTTTCATATTAATGTGTCTTGGCCAGAATAATTTGTTTGTTTACTCTGGAGTTTGCTGAGCTTCTTGGATCTATAAGTTCATATCTTTTTGCCAAATTTGGGAAGTTTTCAGCCATAATAAGTCTTTGAATGCTCTTTGAGTTCCATACTCCCTCTCACCTTCTGGGACTCCAAATATAACCTTGTTGGATCTTTTGTTATTGTCTCACAGGGGCCTTGAGGAGCTATTTATTTTTGCAGTCTATTTTCTATTTGTTCAGGTTACTAAAGTCTGTTATCTATTATCTATCAACTCCTGATTCTGTTATCTATCATCTCTCCTCTATTTACTATTGAGCTCCACTATCAAGACTTTTGTTTGTGTACTGTCATGTATAGTATTGTTTCTACAATTGCCATGTTTTTATATTAATAATTTCTACTTTTGTTAGGATTTTTCTTCACTTTATTTGTTTTAAGAGAATTTGTAATTGCTTGTTGAGGTATTTTAATGATGTCTAATTAACATGCTTGCCAGATAGTTCAAACATCTTATTCAGCTCACTATTGGCATCAGTTATCTTTTCTCATTGTATTTGCGATTCTCCTGTTTCTTGCTATGATAGTATTTTCAATTGTATCCTGGCTCTGTCTATTATGTTAAGAGACTCTGGGTTCTATTTGAATCTTTTATTTATCAGGCAGTCATCTGTTTAGTTTAGCAAATAAGTTCTGGACTACTTTTGTAGTCTGTAGTAATAATGACAATTTAATTTTCAGAGTTTTTGTGTAGCTATTTTGGTCACTTTTGCTGATTTACTGCTGCAGGATCTCTCCATGATTCCTGCTGCCACTGCCTTGGGGATGGGGGTTGGAAGGAATTTCTCTAGGCTGGGCTACCAGGTGTCTTGAAGTGGCAGGGGGCGGGGGAGGAGTCCTTGGCATGTGGGAATGAAGAAGCTGTTTGAACTAGGCCATTTGTTGTGGGGGAGCCCCCCTTCCTGGTGCTTCCCAGCCACCCATGGCCTTTTGATGAGAAGAGGAATCTGTAGTTGGTGAAAAGTGGACACTTTCCAGGTCAGGAGCTCATCATGACAGCATTTCCTTTGCATGTGGTGTATAGTAGCCCATTTTCACCCTCTAATTGTGTCTTCCTTATTCATGCTGCTGGGCTTGTTTGTGTTATCAGCAGGACTTCCATTCAATCTGGGAAAAGAATGAACCTTTCTGAGTTGACTTCTTTTGCTTGTTTAAGGTTGGGAAATGCTGGCCCTGAATTGTCTTCTTCTTCTTTTTTTTTTTTTTTTTTTTTAATTTTTTTTTTTTTTTAACGTTTATTTATCTTTTTGAGACAGAGAGAGACAGGGCATGAGACAGCGCATGAGGAGCAGAGAGAGAGGGAGACACAGAATCCGAAACAGGCTCCAGGCTCCAGGCTCCGAGCTGTCAGCACAGAGCCCGACGCGGGGCTCGAACTCACGGACCGTGAGATCATGACCTGAGCCGAAGTCGGACGCCCAACCGACCAAGCCACCCAGGCGCCCCTGAATTGTCTTCTTCTATTGTGTGATGGGCTTATAAGATGCCATGCCACTATGTTGTTCTTCCAATCCTATAGTCTCTAGCCAGCTCATCTTCCTCTTTCCATCTTCTGAAGTTCTTCTTTGGTTGCTTCTTGCATTATTTCCCAAGTCAATAGTTGTCCTTAATAGAGAAGAGCAGGGAGAAATGAGTCTGTGCTATCATTCCTTGTTGGAATGGACATTTTGTAAATGTAATTTTAAAAACTAATTTTTAATTGGGGGAACTGTTTTTTTTAGTTGAGGCAAGTCATTTTATTTAATTTTGTTTCTAAATTGGATTGTGTGGCAAAGCAATGAATTTAAAACATCAATTGGGGAAAAAAATGAAGTTTAGAATTACCATTACCAACCTAACATAAAAGAAAATTTAAAAACTACTATATTAAAAACTCCTGTTTGAGGCACCTGGGTGGCTCAGTCAGTTAAGCATCTAACTATTGGTTTCAGCTCAGGTCATGGTCTCGCATTTCATGAGTTCGAGTCCTGCATTGGGCTCCACTCTGACAGTGCAGAGCCTGCTTGGGATTCCCTCTCTCCCTCTCTCTTTTTCTCTCTCTCTCTCAATTTCTGCTCCTCCCCCACTCACTTTCTCTAACTTAAAAAAAATAATAAAAGAAAACGAACACAAACTCCTGTTTAGTCAGAATATGTATATATGAATTCATTTTCTTGTTAGTTTGTTAATAACTCATGTCATTCTAAAAAGAATTTCCCAGGAAAGAGAAAGTTCTTTTCTGCAGGCAGGGTTGGCTTCTTCTGAGGTCTGTGAGGTAAACTCTATTTCAAGATTCTCTTCTTGGTTTGTAAGTGGCCATTTTCTCCATGTGTCTTCACATTATCTTCCCTCTGTTCATGCCTCTATGTCCAAATTTTCCATTTTATACAGACAATAGTTATATTGGGTTATAGGCACTCTAATGGCCCCATTTTAACTTGACTACATCTGAAAGAAACTTTTCTCCAAATAAAGTCACATTCTGAAATTCTGGGGGGCTGTAAGGTTTCAGTATATGAATTTTATAGGACACAATTCAACCCATGACATCATCTCATTTAATGTTAATTCTTTTCTTTCAAATTGCTCAAAAGTCTTGGTGTTTCCCTTGATTCCTTCCTACTTCACATTCCACATCTGATATATCACTGAAATTGTTTATGTTTATAATAAAATTATATGAGAATTTGACTTCCCATTACTTCAAACAGCTACACCATGCTTCAAGCCATTATAATCTCTATCCTGGATTATTGTCATTCATAGCTCTTTGTCTTTTTTTTCTGATGTTAACTCCTATGGTCTATTACCAACATAGTAGCCAATATGACATTGTTAAAATGTATATGATATCACATTATAAAATCCCCCAATGGCTTCCATTACAATGGCCAACTAGCCTTATATGACTCCTTATTCACTATTTGTATTTCATCTCCTGCCCTCTTCTTCTTATATCTGCTGTAATCGTCCTGGCACCTAAATATTCTTCATATCTGATATTTTGGCATGGTCTTGCCTCAAGGCCTTTTCAATTGCTGTTCCCTTGGCCTAGAGTGTTCTTTACTTGATGTCTAATAGCCTACTTTGCTTATTTCCTTTAAGTCTTTACTCATGTCACCTTTTCAGTGAGCAGTTTCTAAGATAAACTGTTAAATTTTTCCCATTGATTCAAGGCATTTCATGACTCCATTTTCTTCTTTAGTTTTTACCTCAGTAGTTAACATCACTTAACGTAATATATATTTTACTTTTTAATCTGTCAATTTTATTTTTTCTTCCACTAGAATGTAAATGGTATAAGGTCATAGATTTTGTGTTGTTTGGTATATTGTTATATCCCCAGTGCCTCAGAGTACCTGTCAAACAATGCTCATTTGATTAATATTTATTGAATATATCAATATATGTGAAAAAAAATGTGAGGTACCAGTGTTCAGTTTTCTAAAATTGGTAGCACATGGAAATAGGCAAGGTACAGTTAGGAGTTATAAATTTTTTTTTCACAGTTCAAAACAAGTATATAGCTACACTTTATAAACAAATATTGAATAAAGTAGAATAAACAATACTCATCTATATTAGATTCCATATTAAAAATTATAGAAAATATCTCCATAACTCTGCCTTTATTTTCATACAAGTACCTTGTATTGTACTTAGTAACTCTTTTAAATATATTTGTTAACTCATAGCCTTTCTCAGATTCAATTTGCTTTAAATAAATTAATAATAATGAAATAGCAAGTTATATTGTTTCTAAATGCTTAAATTGTACAAATTTGGATAGAAGAAGCCTGTTGAAATTGACTTCTTATCCTTTCACTTATTTCTATAAAGTTTTTGCCAGTCTTTCCTCATTTTATATAGTCCCAAGGAATGGAATTAGGCATGTTCAAAGGAGTCTTGGTTTCCTTCATGGAGAATATTAGCAGAGGGTCAGAGGCTCACAGCTGAGTTGGTGGTGGGTATTTGTCTCTGATGTTGCTACTGAGGAAACTTTATGAGTGATGGATCTTTAAAAATATTTCCTTTCTTATTACAAGTTCACATTGATTTTACAAATTTAACATATCATATTGCTTACCCTAGTTTTTAATAGTGTGTGGTTTCATTGATTACCAAGGTTTTCTCTATATTGACATTTGGCACACCAGATGTCAGGCTGAGTTAGCAACAAAGATAACCCAGGGCACAGGAGGTAAAGAGAAGCCAGGGACCATGACTGGACTACTGGGATATAAATATGATTTAATAAGTTTTTCCCTTAAAAATTTCATCCCTCTTCCTGACATCCACTGTTATTTTCTTTTTGCTTCACTTTTTTTTTTTTTCTGTAGCAGAGGGGGAAAAAAAAAGTCTGTTCGTTGTCTATTTCCTCCACTATAACCTAAGTTGTAGGAGGAGATTTTATTCAATTTTGCTTAATGTTATGTCCCCATTGCCTAAATAAGTTCTTGGTATGTAGTAGTTCCCTAATAAATAATTGCTAAATAAGTGAATTATTTTTTTTCTTATAGAACCCATAAATTGGATGAAGTCACCAAGTGAAAATGTCTAAAGGGAAAAAAGCTAAGGGTGAAGAATGCAATTAAGTCATATTGTGTTTCAGGATAAAGAGAAAAATAATCAAAATCATGACAGGAAAGGAGTCACTGGAGATAGAAGAAAAAAACCCAGGCAAAACAAACAACAACAATCAACAGAAGTGTCACAGCCAGAGAAGAAAGGGATTCTAAATTGGAAATTTATGGTCAATATCAGCAAATGTTCAAAGAAAAGTAAAAAAAAAATTCCCATTACCCTTTGCACTATGCACTGTTTTGAACTCAGCGAAGCAGTTTCAGTTCAGTAGTGAGTGACATAATGATTTGGTTTCTGGAGGAATCAATGGAAAATCAGGCCATAAAAAGAATACACATCTAGTATTTTCTCACAAAGTATTATAAAGGAGAGGAGGCCTATGCTACAGCTGTAGGTGGATAGAAATGTTGGGTCTCTGAAAATGTTTTTTGTGATTTTTTCCTAATAAAACCAGAGTGATTTGAACATGCCTTATATTCTAAGAGTAAAGATTCAGTAAGCATTTGAATGTAAGAAGAAAAGGAAACAACAGATAGCTCAAGATCCCTGAAGGAACAAACCTCAAAGAGCAAGAAAAAAGTAACCTGAAATAAGAGTAAGTGCCCATTCTCCACTAAGAGAAGAAAGTATAATGTATCTGGTTTGAAAGTAAGATTATTGGGGAGAATTTCCAAGTGGCAGAGTTAACTCATTCATTCCAGGGAAGTTGGAGGCAACATCTTCTGCCAAGAGTGCAAGGGTAAATGATAGAGGGATATATATAGATATAGATATATAGATATATAGATATATATACAAATATACATATATATACATACATATATATATATATATATATATATATATATATATATGAAGAGAGGTCAGAGATGAGGAAACATGGATACGGATTTTGGAGACTAGGCAGTGGATTGACATACAGATTTTTCAAACTCAGTCTTGAAGTAGGACTGGTATGAACCTCTGTGACATTGTTGGGATGGCATTTGCATTGCCCACATATTTACAAAGGTGGCTCATTTTCTTTGTACTCTTTTGGATGCCAGAGTAAGAGCTTAGGAGTTAGATCTTTGTAACCTGTATATTGGAGTGAATTTACTATTAAGACTGGATATTTTATAAAGTACTGGAATTAACATGGAATTGATGGTCTTCATGAAATCAAAGAAAACTAGAAGAATTTTAAGAGCTAAAATGATCGGGCATTGCATCCAGAGGAAAATACTGAGATTCAAAATATTCTTTTAAAGTGTATTTATTTATTTTGAGAGTGAGAGAGAGTGAGTAGGGGAAGAGCACAGAGAGGCGGGGGGGGGGGGTGGGGGCGGGCGGATCCTAAACAGGCTCTGTGCTCTCAGCACAGAGCCTGATATGGGCTCAATTTCACAAACCGTGAGAAGAACCCTTTCTTCTTATTCATGACCTGAGCGGAGATCAAGAGTTGGATGCTTACCTGACTAAGTCACCCAGGTGCCCTCAAAATATTTTTTAAAGGTAAATAGTTAATGAAAACATTCAGAGCCTAGTGGTAGGAATGGTTTACAGATAAGGTATAGAGATAAATTATTGGAAATTGGGAGATCAAGAAATGTGAAATCAGGATGTTAAGTAGGTCACAGACAACACATAATTTTTCAAATTCCAAAGACAAACATACGCCAAGATGTTGGTATATTTAGTTGTAGAGAGAACTATATCATCTCTGTGTGCCAAAGTCCTTGGTGAATGCAAAAAGTAATGATGAAAGAAGAACAAGAAACATTATCTACAATAGCCAAACTATGGAAAGAGCCCAAGTGTCCATCAACTGATGATGGATAAAGAAGATGTGGTATATATACACAATGGAATATTACTCACCCACTGAAAATAATGAAATCTTCCATTCGCAATGACATGGATGGAGCCAGAGTATATTATGCTAAATGAAAGAAGTCAGTCAGGGAAAGACAAATATCATATGATTTCACTCATATGAGTAATTTAAGAAACAAAATAGATGAACATAGGGGAAAGGAAAAAAACGGAGAGGGAAACAAACCATAAAAGACTATTAATGATAGAGACAAACTAAGGGTTGTTGGAGGGAGGTTGGTGGGGGGTGGGCTACATGGGTGATGGATATTAAGGAGAGCACCTGTTATAATGAGCACTGGGTGTTATATGTAAGTGATGAATCACTAAATTCTACTCCTGAAACCAATATTGCAATGTATGTTAATTAACTAGGATTTAAACAAAAATTATAAAAATAAATAGGAAAGAAAGAAATACAGGAAGAAAACTGTATAGCTATTTGGCAGGTGTCTAAAAGTGCATGCTTTATATGAAAATGGAAAATTAGGGGCGCCTGGGTGGCTCAGTCGGTTGAGCTTCCGACTTCGGTTCAGGTCATGATCTCACAGTCTGTGAGTTCGAGCCCCGCATTGGGCTCTATGCTGACAGCTCAGAGCCTGGAGCCTGCTTCAGATTCTGTGTCTCCCTCTCTGTCTGACCTTCCCCCGTTCATGCTCTGTCTTTCTCTGTCTCAAAAATAAATAAACATTTTAAAAAAAGAAAGAAAATGGAAAATTAGTGGTTTGGAAGCAATATGAGTGAGGAGGAAGAATGCTGTGCTTCCTTTATGACTAGAAATAATGACAGTAAGAATGAATTGCTCTCTTTACATGGATGCAGACAAGGAGCTACTACACAAGAAAAGTGAAGTTCCCACTGAAGCATGCAAAGAAAGATAGTCCTGTGGGGTCTAGTGGGTTTTTTAAACAATGGAGTTGACAGTTGAGAGTATGCAATTGAAAAGAGTTAGGAGGAAAGGCAGTAGTGATAAAATGAGATGGCAGAAACACAAAGTGGTATAGCCAATTGTTAAAGAGATGTCTCTTCAGTCTAGAAAAAATTAAAACAATGATGACCATAGGGAAACAGCAACATTCATGCAAAATTATTCAACACATATTTCTACTTAGGGTTTTGACTTCTACCCTGAAGAATAAATTTTCTTGGGATGTCTTTGGTTCTTAGTAAATAGCACAATATTCCTCTGAGGCAGAAGGTTATTATAAGTATTTATAATTAAGGAAATTGAGACATTGTTAATCAAAGACACTCAATCAAGCACAGTTGATCATGTTTAACTAGACCCAAGAACAGAGAGAAATAAATATTAATGTCAGCCTCTAAGTTCCTAAAGGAGAACAAAAATGCCAAAGAAAGTGACATTCATTATTTAGTTCCCAAAACAATAATGATACCTCTTACTTATAATTTATTTTGTTCTTATAATATTCAAAAGTATTATATTCTATACCTGTATGAACATGTAAGTGTATAAAATAATACAATAATGGATAGGTCTCATTTTGTCTTTATTTATATCCAGTTTGCTGAAATGCTTGGGTCATCAAAGGTAGAGGAAGAGATTTTGGGTGATTTTCACATACACCTTCTACCTTTATATTCAGTAGCTCTTATCCTAATCTCAATAATAATATTCGTTTTTCTGCTTTTGCATTTTATTTAAATAATATATTATTTTGTGATTCAATCAACAAAGCACTAAAAATTACTTAAGTCTTTGTACCTGATTGCTTTGCTTCTGTGATTTCCTATGCCCTCCTTACTATTTCTAAGCAACTATATTATATTTAGCACCATTCATCACATCATCTATGCAAAAGTGGGTACAACTTCCAAAATTAGAGTCTGTGACATACAATCCAAAATAAAGCTACTTAATCTTTCACAAGTAAGTAGAAATATGAAATGTCAGTGACACACTGGATAGAAGAAACAGTGAGACAAGCAGAGCATTTAACCTACATTATCCCCACAGTGCTTTAAGAAATAATTACACCATTATGTGCTTTTTGCTTCTACTATGTCATAATTGTCTTACATCTCAAATCATTAATTAAAACAGTGTATGAGCAGGCTACTGGCTGATTTAGAATAAGTAATTTAAATTTGGAAAGGGCTTCTAAGATATATCAAGGAGAACTTAGAAGCTACTTTCACTTATACTAAGGATTGAGTATATAGTAGAAAAGATAGTGTTATGAAGGTTCTAATAACAAGGATGATTATATAATTTTATGAAAAAAGTACAATATGTAACCAAAGTACTTGTCAGAGAAAATAATTTTTATTTCTAAAATATTTTTCTGTATTTTCTAAAAAGAAATCATGAAACATGTTAGGTTCAAATTTAAAATAGAATATATTGATTTTCCACATTGACATCATTTTTTAAACATTTTTTGAACGTTTATTTATTTTTGACAGACAGAGACAGAGTGTGAGCGGGGGAGGGACAGACACAGAGGGAGACACAGAATCCGAAGCAGGCTCCAGGCTCTGAGCTGTCAGCACAGAGCGTGATGCAGGGCTCAAACTCACAAACCATGAGATCATGACCTGAGCCAAAGTTGGACGCTCAACTGACTGAGCCACCCAGGCGCCCCACATCATTTTTTTAATTTCAAGAATTATGAAAGCATACAGTAAGAAAAATTAACCAGTATCAAGTAATTACATGAAGTCTGCTTTGTTACTTACTGAAATCAAGTATCACAATACCAAAAATGGAGGGCTGTGAAATGTTTAAAATCACAATTTTACAGAAATAAACATCATTTTATAAGCTAAGATTTTAAGGGGGTAAGACAGAAATAAAATATATAAGTACAATAAATAATGCATTAGATAGTGATAAGTGCTATGAAGGAAAATTAAACAAGGAAAGGAACACATTACCATTTTAAATAGGGAAGCAAAGAAAGGCTTCACTAAATCAAATGGCATTTGAATACAGACTTTGGATTGTCAAAGTCTTGGGAAGTGTCAAGCCATGTAGATATGCAGGGGAAGGGGGGGAGAATTCCAGGTAGAGGAAGAGTGGGTCCTAAGTATACTAGGTGTAAGCCTAGTGTAGAACAGCAGGGAAGTGAGTTTGGCTGAAATGTCTATTAGCAAGTAATTAAATCAGGAAGGCATTGGTGGTAGTGCTAGTGGGAGTGACAATCTCCTGTTCACCTATACGCTTCTCTAAAATTTTTGACATTTAACTCTGAGTGAAACAAAGTCCACCTAAGGATCCCGTGTTGTGTAACTTATCTTTTAATAGAATTATTTTACTGCTGTGTGGAACAACAGATTGAAATGTGACCAGGAAAGAGACAGGGAGGATAGTTTCAAGAAAATGAAACATGTTGGTGGTTTAGGGCAAAGAAGCAGCAGTGGAAGCAACAGAAAGTGGTAGGATTCTAGGTATATTTTAAAGAAAATACTAATGGGTTTTCTGGAAACTGAAAATGAGGTGGAATGGAAAAGAGATGTCAAGGGGCCACCCAAACTTCTGGCTTGAACAACTGAAAGGATGAGTTTGTCACTAATGAAATGGCAAGATTATGGGAAGAGACAGTTTGGGTGGTGGCAATGGGAAGGGGTGGTTAATGATTGAGAGTTCAGTTTTGAGAATTTTGAGCTTAAAATTCTTATAAGAATAAAATCAGAAACACTGATAGATGGATGGACATGGATCTAGAGTTGAGAAAATTTAAGAGTGGAGATATAAAAACATGGGCATCTTATTATAAAATGTTATTTAAAATGATAATATTGGATATTACCAAGAGATTTAATGCAGATAAAAAAAAGAAGAAATTAAAGGTCTAATTGCTGGCACACTACAACACTGGACATGAAGCAAAACCATTAAAAGAGAATGAGAAGGAGCTGTCGGGTAAGGAAAGAAAAAAAACAGACAGGAAAATACGAATTTGGAAGACAAGCAGAGATAATGTTTCAAAGATAAAGGAGCATCAAATGTTGCTAATAAATCAAAGATGAGGGGATGAGAAATGGCAGTTGGATTTTGCAGCGTGGAAGTAATTAATTACTTTCAGGGAGGGTGGAACAAGAATCACATCAAGTCAGTTCAAGAAGATATGTTGGAAGTAGCAAACTGAGGAGATTGGCTAAAAAAGGAAGAGGAGGTACGGGACAGAAAATACAGGGAAAAGTGAGATTGAAGCAAAAATGATTCAACTTACTGTAAATTTCAGCATTTCATCCAAGTGAATCCATTCTTAAACCTTAATTAGACCATTTGTATATCTGAATTTAATTAGCCTTTGCAAACCACTATTTGATTGGTTTGCATTTTTCTTTATTAACAAGTACCTCAACTAATATCCAAGACATTAAGTATACACAATTTTTTCGATATAGAATAAATTTGCATATAGAATTTCAAACTAGATGAGAAACTCAAGCCAAACTTACTATGAAACATCAGCACAGATCAGGTAGCACCAATTCAATTTCTCTCAGGTATTTTACACAAGAAACTATATCAAAACATATACATACCCATAACAATATTCCCCTAAATGGCCTAAAGAAATGTTGTGCATTCCTTTGGAATCTCTCTTATAAGCAAGCCATCTTCAAAGTTTTATACTTGATACAAATACAGTGAAGTAAAATCTACATAAAGAGTAGAGATCATGAGATAGGTTTCTTTAAATCAAGGGACTGGTTTTGGCTAACGAAGTTTCATATGTATCAAGTTTTAACGCTTTCACAGAGCTTTGTTCAAGCATGTTAAGAACAGATGATAGACAAACCAAAACTATATTCATTTTCACTTCATAAGCATCCCTTGGTTTTGCCTCCAGCGGGTTATGGTGAATCAAAATAAAATATAAACTGCATATCTTCATGGATTTACATTTTATCATACAAAAGAGGAAGTGAGAACAAGTAATCTCATCTAGAGCCATTCTAGAGAAGCCAAATGGAAAAATGAAAGGTTTCAGAGAAAGCATGCTTTTGTTAACAGAGAAAGCCACATTCAGTTATATATTTAGTTGTGCTTCAAGTTTCAATACTGGCTTTAATGAAATTCAGATAAAATGTTATTATTTAACATTGTTTACACACTCACCCCACCACACACTATATTTTTAACACTTTTAAGTAGTGTGAAAAATTGTTTCCTGCTGCTTTGCTTTGACAGCTTAAATAACTTCCAAGCAATACATGATCTTTAGGAAAACATCATAATGGTGAATTTAACTAATGTACTTGCATTTGAACACATGTCTAAATGTGATGCTATATTTTCCCCCAAATATTTGGAGTAGTCAACATACTGTTAACAGTATCACTGATTATGAATGAATCTAGGTCTAAGAATCATGTGAATCTATTATTTAAGATATACACAATTATTAAATTCAATGAATTTGATTATTACTTTACATTGCAATTCAATTTAACTCAATTTTACCTTGCAAAAATTCTATTAATCACTTTAATATACAAAGATGTAGTTTTGATGGAAAGACAAGAAAGATAAGGTAATGCTTTCAATATTCCCAACACCTATGGGGTGACACCTTATTAACAACAAAGATATGTGCTAAAATCAGAGTATGAACATTTTATTCAGTCAGAAGAGTTAAGAAAGGTTTCATAAAAGAGATGAAAGGTTTCAGAAAGAGATGATGTTTGAGCTGCATCTTAACACTTTAAAATGAAAGAATTGGTTTCATATGTATGATCTCACTTGATACCCATATTTCCTCCTCAACTCATGCTAATTGGGGTTTCTTCTCAACCCTTTCAAGTCCTCTTGGTTAAGGTCACAGGAATGAATTGCTAAGAATTTTAATCATGACTCATGAGTTTTTAATAGTATGCAAAACAAGTTAACCTCTTCTTTCTTCTTGAAAATCTCTCCTTTCTTCACTAATATTTTATTTTTTGTTTTTGATTCTCTGTTCCTGAAGATGATTGGGTATTAATATCTTTCCATACACTCTTCCTCTGATTTAGATATTAAATTTACATCAGGCTTATACTATGTGTTAGGGAATGTTCTCTTTTTTCCCCCATTCCTGTTTATTTTGAGAAGTTTATAAGATATTAGAATTCATAGGTAACATTTGTTTAAATACTTCTAAAACTAGCCTGTCAAATACATTTCTTACATGGAAAAATGCTTTAAAATACAGAACAAATTTCTTCAAAGTCTATAGGGGCATTTATGCTTTATATTTCTTCTTGAGACAGGTAATACATATTTTGTAGGAATTTGTCCATATGTCTAATCTCAAATTTGTTAACATAACTATATTTTTTATTCAACTTTCAGGGCCCTTCTACTCACTTTTCCATCTGTCATGATTCTCACTTCTCTAGATCTTATGATTTAGGTTGCAACTCAAAAGTAATGTCAAAGAAATTTTCCTTTATCCATTAAATAATTTTCTTACAGATGTCAAGTTTCTCTCCGTATCATTAACTTAATCATTTCCTGAAATTCCCTTTTATTTTTTATTTTTATTAGGATTTAAGCTTTATGAGAGTAGGGACCTAGTCTGACTTATTTATCAATATATCCTGAATTTCCAGAATAGTGTCTAGGGTATAATACAGCATAATATTTTTTTGAATAAATGAATGGTACTTGTTATTTCTCATAGTTTGCTCACATTTTTGCATACCCTGCAGTGAGACACTGTCTGCCATTTTTGTTCTGGAATATTGTTCTGGATTTATGTGGTGAACAGTCTTTGAAGATAGGTATAGTGTTGCTCTCTACAGCAAAGGGAGACATGCTTATTGTTTAATGTAATAAAGATAATTTTTGTCTCCAGTCTATAGGGAGGGCAAGCTTATGCTCAGAATGCCTTTCCTGAAATACAATCCAGTGAGTGGGCCCATGTGGGCCCATTGGCTTGTTCCTTGTGGGACTGGTGAGCAAAAGAAATTGACACACATATGCTGAAGTTAATCCCATTTTTAGTGCTATATGCAATATAGTTCTTTTTCTCTGACTCAGGTTTCTCCAATGTTCTCCAAGTACTCATGAAACCATCATAAACTAACTTGTTAGCTTCCTATAGAGTAAGATCTCAAATCTTCACATTTCTCAACAATTACATACTAATTGGCTGTGCAGGTATGAGCAGAGGTAAGGTATGATTCAATATACTATGTTGAGAATTTGAGCATCTTTTCTAAAATTACAGTGAATAACTTGAGGTTTTGGGTCTGGGTCCCATGTATTCTATCTAATACAATTTAATATTAGAATGAAAACCGCTCAATGACTATAAAAATATTTATTTTTAAAATAATATTTTTAATCTTTATTTATTTCTGAGAGAGAGACAGAGTGTGAGTGGGGGAGAAACAGAGAGAGAGAGAGAGAGAGACAGAATCTGAAGCAGCCTCAAGCTCCGAGCTGTCAGAGCAGAGCCCAGCGTGGGGCTCGAACTCAGAACTGTAAGCCCAAGTCAGATGCTTAAACGACTGAGCCCCCAGGTGCTCCTAAAAATACTTATTTTTAATCTTCCCTTCGTATATACTCCTTTAATATTTTTTGATATTTCATATCATATATTCTATTTATATGATAATTGTTAATGACCAAGATGCATGCTATCTTCTCAGCTAAAGCCATTTAGTATTTTATTATTCTGGAAAAAAAATCTTTCCAATTTCCTACAATAAAATGGTGCTAAAACAGAATCATTTTAAGTACTTGCCAATAGCTCATTTCTATTTTAGCTGTATTAAAATATCTACTTATATATATATTTTTTACAAGTTCCTTATATATGAAGTCTTGCTAATAAGCCTGAATAAAATACTTCTTTCCAACATTATTTTTGAAATGTTTTATGGAGTTGCTACTTCAACTCCAGTTTTACATTTTTTAAGTCAAGAAAATAATTCAACTAAAGTCTATTACAGCACAGTTATCTTATTTGTTACACTAGCTTTGCAGCTACCAAAATTTCCTTGAATTATAGCCTCAGAATTTAACCAAGGTCCCCCACCCTTACTATCCATGGCTGAAATCATCCTTAATAATTTTCTCTGACTTGATACATAAACAGCAATATATTGACTTTATATTCCATCTGGATATGGCTAATAAATTTGGGTTACTCAGCTTTAAAATTGTTTTGGGAACATAAAACTCATTTAACTCATCAATTATGTGGTTGCAGTCACTGTCATTTGGCTTTTTGGAGTATAAATAACTTGCTACAGTTAAGCTACTGAGCTGTTGTTTTATAAATTTTATCAGCTGAAGGATTATTGTAGATACATGCGATTGTAAAATAAGTCAATCAGTATTCATATATTTCACAATATATTCAATCAGTAATTTAAGTATCTTTGTAAATTATTCCATAAAATATACAAATATTTACTGTGGCATAAATCACTACATATGATATATTGTAATGACTTTCCTTCCAAACCCAATTATCAATTTTAGAGGGCAAAGAAATTGCATAATATAATGTTATTTTTAAAGAAATATGTGTGCTTAATAAAAAAAAAATCAATATGTAACTCATTTTGTCATATATATATGTATACATAGAGATAATTGAATTCTATTTAAACTTATTACTGAAATCTTATTAGCTTCCAACAAATAGTTCTTTAAAAAGGCAATATTTAGGTAGTTAATTTTGAACCAAAAGGCAATACTTGTTTGGCTTCCCTTTAGTGTTTTTACATTGTAATATGAAAAACCCTTTTCATCATACACATATTCTCTCTAATGTTGAAATTTTAATGGTATTCTCCATATCATTTTACCCAAAAATCGGTATAAAGCAAGCAAAAATGTTTTCTTTGCCTTATTTATTTCAACAAAAGCAAAATGCTTTGCAAAATTGGTTTTATTTTGTTTAATACTATTTAAAAATACACATATTTCATTATCTGATCTTAAAACTCCTGAAATATGTTTTTCCATTATTTGAAATAACACCCTTTGAGGGAAAAAAAATGGCAGGGCATTCATACTTCTGTAATGGGTACATATCTTGGTATTCAGAGGTTAAATCACATTTGCTGGGTTGATGCCTCTGAAAAGAAGCACCCCTCCCAATTTGCATGATTATTCAGTTATTATTTGCTCATATATTGGAAAAATGGGAAAAGCATTCTAGGATATTTATTCTTCACCCACTCTATTCTCACTAGACATCTACAGAAACACATAGATACGCATAGGCATGCATACACACACAAGCATAGGGACACTTTTGCTATTAGAAATGAGCACTCACTGAGAACATGCCATGTGGTAGATACTCTTCATTTATGAACTGTTTTCATTTTCAACACAATATTTCATGATAGAGAAACAAGCAGAGAAGTTAGGTGAACTTCCCTAGTCATCCCGTGACAAGGGATGTTGCAGGGATTTGAATCCAGAGAATCTGGCTTCCGAGGCTAGCCTCATATCCGTGATACTCTGACAAATTATTTTGAAAGTTCCATCCGACTACTTTTAATTAAAACATACTATTCTTCCTTCAAGTATTATTTAAAATCAGTGTATCTCTTACATTTAAAGCTGGTAAACATGAGCCATCTATTTAAATCAATGAAATGACTATATTATGCGTTAAAAGGATTGGTAGGAGTTGCTATTCAGTATAACAATTAAAGGACACATTATTTCTTAAATTCTTGCATGCTCTCCTTCTCCTCATTAATAAACTCCCTGAACCCAAAAATAAGGGAAAAGAAGAAAGAAAATAAATCTTTATAATTTTGTCATAAAGGAAGCAACTCGTAGTTTGCATAGTCAGTTCAATGATGAGTTAGTAATACACTTTCATTTCTTACATGCAGATTTCAATATATTCTTCACTTTACCTATGCCCTTTCTAGGTAGAATTCTTTTTTTTTTTTTTTTTTTTGCAAATAAATCACTCATTTCACTTGCATATGTTTTTATTGTATAAGATATGGGCTATACAACAACATGCTCTGGTAGAAATAAGTGAAAATCTACTAAAACAGCATAAACATTTGGAAAGCATAACATGATATATTGGGCTAAATTTCAGGTAAATTATTATATTAAATTATATTAAATCACTGTTGCTTGTTCCTTTACATTTGAGATGTGTGTTACTACCATTTTCTTCTTCTAAGTTTTAATACTCATTGCCTTTTATTCTTTTATTTTTAATGAAGAACAGGCATAGTATATGCTATATTTGAGCTTAAAATCATTCAGAAAGATTACCTAAGCAACACACATTCTGAGCTGTGTATTCAAGACAGATATCAAACAAATATTTTAGATTTCAAAAAATGAAATCTTAACATAAATTAAAAGTTCATAGCTATGCTTGAACTAATTGTGAATTTATGTAAATAGTGCTTCCTTTCCTCTTTTTACATTGCATGTGGTCATTATCACTATTATACCATATGGGGAAAATGAATAATTTATAGATTTGTATATGCCTAAGTAAAACTATCTTTTGAATATTTACTGCTGCAATATTATCACCATTTTAATATAACAAAAATAACATACATAAATATGATAACAACTAAAAACCATAACCTAACTTTTAAAATGCATTATCTATTTTTGGTATTAATTTGACATGAGAAAAGCTTATCTAAAATAAAGACAGAAATACAGCCAAGAGATAGGTGTCTGACTGTGGTTTGCTGACTCTTTTAACTAAATATATACCAAAAAGCTCAGCACATCTCTACTGCAAAGGCCAAATTAAATATTAACAGTGTAAATCCTAAACTAATACAGGTGGTACCTGAATTTCAAACTGGAAGCTGTTTTTGGATATATATTTAGATGTGCAGGGTTCTATTAATGATACATTGATGCTGTTAAAATCAGAAACATTTTTAGTTGAAGTTTTAATAGAACCATTAATATCACCATTAATATCAGGGGCTTACACAGTTTGCCAACATATTCACAAAATAATTTTTATTTCATTTAGGAACATTATATCATGGAAACAGAGAGTATATATAGGCAAAATAAAGATTCATGGTTGCTTCTATTGTTCTTAGCTTCCAAAGATACACATCTCAAATTGTTTAAGAAATAATACAGTTCCTGCATTTTCAGCTGTTTTTTATCATCCCAAGTATATGCTGATTTCCAGGAAAATAAAAGTCCCTTTTCTTCTTTACTTAAAGCTTCCATGTTAATATGCTTTGTGATAAAAGTTAAAAGATTTACATTAAATAAATCTGCCAGTGGTTATCTGAAAAATTCACATAGACTTAATAAAGATAAGTTAGATTGTATGGAATTATTTTAAGTTCCCTTTTCAATATCTGTAAAATCCATCTGGTCCAGTGTGTCATTCAAAGCTATTATTTCCATTGATTTTCTGTTTAGATGATCTTTCCATTGATGTGAAGTGGGATGTTAAAGTCCCTTACTATTACTGTGTTATTATCAATTAGTTCCTTTATGTTTGTTATTAGTTGATTTATATATTTGGATGCTATTGAGTTGGGGACATAAATATTTACAATTATTACATCTTCTTGTTGGATTGTCCCCTTTATGATTACATAATGTCCTTGTCTTTTTACAATCTTTGTTTTAAAGTCTAGGTTATCTGTTATAAATATTGCTACTCCAGCTTTCTTTTGACAACCATTTAATGATAAATGTTTTCCATCCCCTCAATTTCAACCTGCAGGTGTCTTTAGGTCTAAAATGAGTCTTTTGTAGGCAGCATATAGATATGTCTTGGTTTTTTTTTAATCCATTTTGACACCCCATCTCTTTTGATTGGAACATTTAGTCCATTTACATTCAAAGTAATTAGTGATAGCTATGTAGTTACTGCCATTTTATTACTTGTTTTGCCATTGTTTCTGGAGATTTTCTCTGATGTTTCTTGTCTCTGTCACTTTTGATCTCTCCTTTGTACTTAGAGTCCCCTTTAATATTTCTGTCAGGGCTAGTTTAGTGGTCATGAACTCCTTTAGTTTTTGTTTGTCTGGGAAACTCTAGCCTTATGGGTTTTGCCTTGTAAGTTAAGGGCTTCTTTTGTCTTGTTGCTTTTAAGATTTTTCCTTATCTCTATATTTTGCAAATTTAATTACAATATGACTTGGTGTTGGCCTGCTTTTGCTGATTTTGATGCTTTCTGGATCTGGATGCCTGTTTTCTTCCCAAGATTAGGGAAGGTTTCTGCTGCTATTTCTTGAGATAAATTTTATGCTTCCTTTTCTCTCTCTCTTCTGGGATTCCTATAATTAACAAATGCTATTATATTTGATGGAGTTATTCAGTTCCCTAAGTCCATTCTCATGTCATGTAATTCTTCTTTCTCTCTTTTGTTCAGCTTCATTATCTTTCCATTATTTTGTCTTCTAGGTTACTAATTCATTCCTCTGTTTCTTATAGCCTATTGTTCAATGTATCAAGCATATTTTCAGTCTCATTTCACTAATATGTGGGATTCAAGAAACAAAACAAACAAGCAAAGAGAAAAAGAGAGAGGCAAATCAAGAAACAGACTCTTAACTACTGACAACAAAGTGATGGTTATCAGAGGAGAATAAGTGAAACAGGTGATGGGGATTAAAGAGTGCACTTGTGATGAGCACCGGATGTTGTATGCAAGTGTTGAACTATATTATACACCTGAAACTAATATTACACTGAATGTTAACTAATTGAACTTTAAATAAAAACTGAAAAAAATGACCATTCATCAACATAATTCTTATTTTTATCTTCAAAGATCAGATCAAACAATAAACCTTTATCATAATCTTTCTACCTTATAAAATGGGGATATGGGATTTATTTATTGAATAAATAAATCATACAGAGCATACTGGATCACAAAACAACCATCCAACTAGAACTATATAGTTGGTATAATTGGTTGAGGCTAAAATTGTGAAAAGTTAAAATAATAAAAAAAAAAGTGATGGCCCTTTCATGATTACCAGCATTATGAACATTTGAATCAATCCATGATATGACAACCAAAACAGTCAACTCTTCACATTCATTAAAAGAAACATGGTATTTAGAATGAAATAGGTAATGATCAGGTTTCCCTTATACACTCTTCAGATTATATGGGTATTATCATTTTCAATTTTAAATTTTTTTTTTTCAACATTTATTTATTTTTGGGACAGAGAGAGACAGAGCATGAACGGGGGAGGGGCAGAGAGAGAGGGAGACACAGAATCGGAAACAGGCTCCAGGCTCTGAGCCATCAGCCCAGAGCCTGACGCGGGGCTCGAACTCACGGACCGTGAGATCGTGACCTGGCTGAAGTCGGACGCTCAACCGACTGCGCCACCCAGGCGCCCCATCATTTTCAAGTTTAAAATGAGAAAGATAGAGTGTGAGCTAGAAAGACTTAGTATTTTAGTGAAGGAACTTAAAAGAAACTTAGAACCAACATATGAACATTTGAATGAACTGGGTATGTATTGTACTGAATAAGAGAACACATTGGTTTCTTTTAAATGGTTGTTGAACTGTTCTATGAATGAAGAAGGAGAGTAAATTTGTAGGACTTCCAATGATATAATTTAGGCCAACAGGAGAAAAATTAGTATATATGATAGATTAATGCATATAAAATTTTTCAATAAAGCAGTCAAAATTTGAATATATTCCCAATATAGGTTCAAATATATATAATGAAGATGTCATATGAAGACCTTAGTCATTAAATAGATAGTTGAACTATGCAAAATTTAAATGCCCCTCCAATTTTTTAATTCTTGATTTATGATTATTCCATTTATTATTTCATTCACTAGATATTTGATTTTTCATTAAATATTTAATTTTTTCTTGTTAGGTTAAGAGATGGAATCATCTCTTTTACCAAATATAATACACTTTGCCTTTTTTTCTATTTGAAAATTTATTCTAGTTTTCTGACATTTGGCCACACCCTCTTTCTCTACTACATTAATATAACTGTCACATTGTATATCCTCATTTTACCCTAGATTGAAGTACATAGTGACATGAATGTCAGGATTTATCATAAGGAAAAAAAAAACATTCCGGCTCCATTCTAAACCACTGAATCACTTTTATTTTTTGAATCACTTTTACGATTAGTTATTTACTGAGTTGAGTAGAGTGTCATGTTGTCATCTAAATAAACTACATATTTTATAAAAGTAATACTAGAAAATATAAAATTAATGTGAAGACAAAGAATACAACCTCCTTATTATAAATGTCATTTGGTTTCAATCTCATAAATCAGTCTTATAAAAAAAATCCCAAGTTTTAGCTAAACACACTAAAAAGGTTAGAAATATTAATCTTACATAGATGTTGCCTCTGTTATAGGTATAAATTGTTATATACTACAATGTTATATATCAATTATATCTCAATAGAAAAAAAAGGGTTTGACTAATACCAAGTTACCAAATAGTTTAAGAAGAAAAACTATTTTGTTGTTGATTTACTGGAGGCATTTAAAAGAATTTTAAATTGTAACTCACTGTCTGTATCTGTCTTTTGTCATCGAGTAACATTGAAATTTGAAATATTTAAGTACTACGTGCTGAATTTAACTATAAAATTATATATGGTTTTCTTTTAGATGGTCATAATTAAGTAGGGAACACCAACACTGATGGAGTAAAGTTCCCACTCCTTGTCTAGCTATTAATAAGTGATAGATGTCAAAATAATAAACAAAGAAAAACACCGAATCATTAGTTGAATTCATATTTTAAATAAAGCTAGAAAGGGTGTCAAATACAATGAATACTAGTGTTCTAAAACACATTGGCCTATATGATGGCCCAATTCTAAAATGATAAATTTATATGTTATAAAGTTGTAAAAAAAATAACAAAAATAAAGTTGTACACTTAACCCAAAACAAATTACTAAAGTACAGGATTATGTAAATAAACTCAACAATAGTAATTATAAGTTATATTAAAATATAGAATCTAGAAAAAGGAAAAAGTTAGAATTATTCTTAGTAGTCAGATGTCGCCCTCACCCCAACCCAGGGATTCTGTTCTATTTGGAATCAAATAAAAATAAATGAGAGACTACTTTTTAAAGTCATTTTTTTAAGAGGGAGAGAGAACAAGCACAAAAGCAGGGAAGGGGCAGATGGAGAGAGGGAATCTTAAACAGATACCATGTCTAGTGCAGAGCCCAAGATGGGGCTCCATCTCACAACCATGAGATCATGAGATCATGATCTGAGTTGAAATCAAGAGTCAGTCGCTTAACTGACTGAGCCACCTAGCCATCCCTAGAGTCAGTTTTATAACTATTACTTTGACTTCAACTTTTTAGTAAGAAATATATACAACCTAGAATGCGTAATGAAGGGCATTATTAGAATGGTAAAAAAAATGTAGTAATATGCAAGAAAAAAGAAAAGGAAACAGATAAAGATGCTTTTTCTATAAAAGTAGGACTTTAGGAATGTCGAGAGCTATTCTTTATGCTTTTTCTTCTTTCTTTTCATTCCCTTTTCTAAAAGATTCATTTCCTAGGACATGAGGTAGTGAGGAATGGGGATGAATAGGCAGAAATCTGAATGGTGGGAGCTGCAACCAGCCAGAGACCGACCAGTCTGTAGTAAATTTAATGTAAGTATTTGTTAAATGCAACAAACAAATATAAAAATATATATTAGTTGGTAGGTCATCGAATATTACTTATAATTCAGTAGGTCATCAAATATTACTTATAATTCAGGTTTAGTTTCAAGATGTGAGACACATCCAAGTAAAAATATTGATATAGGTAATTGGACTGAGTCCCAATAATTCTGGAGAAAATTCTGAAGTGGAATTATCTATTTTCAATCATCACTGAATAGTTGAGTGAATGCGCAATTACAAAGAAAAAAGTAGAGTGCAAGTTTCTGAGGGTCAGAACTGAGCCTTGAGAAGCAATGATAATGAAAATATTGGAAGATAAATTATTTTCTGTAAAAATACCCCAAGAGGAGTGTTAGTTAATGTCCATCTTAATGTTCATTTCTACTGTAGATTATCATAGGAAGTTACTCACAGGCAAACACAGAAGTGTGGCAAATGCTAAAGAAGTTTGTAGATTAGAGAAGAAATTTGGCCTTTGAAGATTAGAAACAACCCTCTCTGGGATGATGATAAAATGAAGCTGGAGATATCTGGTACAACTGGAAAGAGATAAATGTATGATTACCTCATTTAAAAAAATTAAGTTTTACTTTTGTAGAATTACTGAAAGATTTATAGTAGCTAGACAGTGAATTATAGCAACACAGATCTGCATACAGCTAAGGGAGGGAGCATGGTGAATCCTAGCAGTGTAGAAAGGACACTTACAGAAACTGCAGTGAATGAATCATCTCAGAAAGGCACAATGTCTATGAATTCTAAATAGAAAAACTACCCATCTCCATTTATTGTAAGCCTGCAGGCAAACACCTATAAAAATCAAGAATTTGTTTGCAGAGGGAGAATGGAAAGATTTGCCAGACTCATATAATAGCAACTGAATTAAAGTCTTTTGCTGTTAATTATAACTATTATTTTAACTCTGTTGCAAAAGTCCCAATTCCTTATTTTAGTCATTCCCAAGAGTGCAAGGGAAAAGAGCCATGTTAATGAAACTAATTACCTGGTAAAAATTATTTTTAAAAATTGTACTGAAAATGGTGCTTCATTAATATGAATCAATAATGCAATTTGACTGATAAAAAGGCTAATGTAATCTCAGGCTTCATTAATTGAATCAGAGCATCAAATCACAGAAAGTAATAGTTCTACTGTACTTAAGTTTATTAACAATTAGTTTAAAATATATGTATCTCTAAGACTTAACTTTGGGTGAAAAAACTTCTAGACTGTATCAGAAAAGATGAGATTAGAAATCAAGCAAAGCTGTTTTCTCCTAGTGATTATGTGTCTGAAGATCTTTGCCTGACTTTGCTAGGAATGCTTTTTCCCCAGATCTCATGACGACCTTTTCTTATTATTCAGGTCTCAACTCAAATATCACCTCCTAAAGATGAATGCTTTGATCATTCACTGTATCTAATGTTTTTCCCTCCTAGGGCAACACCTTTTCATCATCTTGTTTATTTATGGTCACAACAATGCACAATATTTTATATATTTATATATTTTCCATCCAGAGAATATGATATATGGGAGGAGAAATTTTCTCTGCCCGGCATATTGCTCTTTCTCCTGCCAAGCACTGCACTTGGCACATAGTAAGCCACAGCTATATATGAATCAAAATGTTTTAATGGGATATGCTACTGTATTCTACTAATTTTTAATAAACTCAAATATGGCAGAATATCCTACTAAAATGTTTTAATAAAGGATATTTGGACTAAAGTTTAAAGGGAAATATAATAGCTTGATTGAAATAGTCTGTATTGTTTCAGAATACAGAGTGAGAAATTATAGTTTGAATTTGAAAGGGGACATATTTCATATCAATGCAAGAAATAGCATTCATACAACTAAAATATCTTCAATGGAAATAGCTACCTAATGCAGAAGAAAGTACGTGAAAATTTCAAGTACTACCACATGCTTATTAATTAAACTATAAAAGTTGGAGAATGGCCTAGATAGCCCTTAAAAATCCTCCAAATCCTTAGATCTTATTGTGACATAATCCATAACTTGTTATACATTTTATATCAGGAAGAAATTATTAAAATTTTATCCAGTAGTATAATATATCCACTTCTATGTTTTCTATTAAGTCCACATATACTTTTTTATGAACAGACTATTAATATCTCACCTCTTTATATTAAGAAAAAATTGCAAAGAAAATTATTAATTTTCATGTAACAGAGGAATAAATAATACAATCACATCAACAGTTAATTCAGAAAAACAATGCATTATTAACAAAAATTCTATGGCAGTTATAACTGTTCTCCATGATATTATACCAAATTTTGACTTTGAAAATGCAGAACTATATATAATTATGTTAATCTAATTTCTAAATCTATTTATCCAATTAAAATTACAAAATACTTTCTCTAGCTATTTGTTGGAAGAGGTCACCAAGAAGACGTGACCACTAGTTGACCCTCAAGCTGGACCCAGGCAATTGGAGGCTCCCTATGCCATCCCCTGTCCTTGGAATGCATGTTGCCCTAGCCTTTCTCCCTCCCAAAAGCTGCTCCAAGGATACAGCCTTGAGACAGAAATGTGGTATTGAAGCTATCTTGACTGGGTAGGTAACTGAATCTAGTTAAGGCCTCTAAATGAACTTTTAAGATTCTGCCACGTGAGTGCAGAGGTCTACTTGTCTTGTGGCCAGGCAAGATAAGCATTATCTGTGCCTTTGCTTATGAAAATTGCTACCTACCAATTTGAAGTAGTCAGTTTCTTTCCTTAGTCTCTTTTTGTGTGTGGATTCTGGTTTCAGATTTCACTGAGGAGATTCCCAAGGATGTTGTGAATGTGAAATTGGCAAGCCAGACAGCAGATTGAAGAAATGGGCTTTGAGAAAGGAGTTGTCTGTAGGGGAAACATTGCCTTGACCAGCAACCTCAACATGGGGAGGCACAGTCTATATGTTAGATGCTAGTAGACCATCTCACTGAATATAAGGACACCTTGAAAATGCCATCTGGTTTAATGCACTTGTTTGAGCACTGCATGTAGTGCACCTTAAGCCAAGAAGTAAAATGAATAGTTGCTGCAGGGCACTGACTTCCACTGCAGGCAGTTTGGCTGGATAAGGATGCCCAACTAGAGGTTGAAATTCAAGTTAGAAAGTGGGAAGACGAGCTTAGAGACAGACATTTGGTTGTCCACACTCTACTAGCTTAGGGGCTGGGAGACAAGGTGGAAGAAGAGGATAATATATTGGAGAACTTAGTGCCATTTACAAAACTAGGAGGGCACATGATACTGAGGATTAAAATACAGACACCTGAGGATTAAGATCAGACACTCATGGGTGGGCATGGGTGGCTCAGTCTGTTGTCCAACTTCAGTTTAGGTCACTCATAGATCACAAATTTAAGCTCTGCATCAGCTCGTTGCTGTCACTGTAGAGACTGCTTGGATTCTCTGTCTCCCTCTCTCTCTGCCCCTTCCCTGCTCCCGCTCTTTGTCTCAAAAGTAAACATTTTTTTTTTTTTTAAGATCCAGACACTTGTGAAAAAGCAGGTACAATGAGATGTCCCACCAAGATAGGTGAGCTTCTTCACACCCCTGGGTAAGGGGAAACTATTCAATCTCCACTGGGATTCCTTTGTTCTGCTGCAAACTGGACCTGTTGAAGCACATGATACCTGCAATGGAATATACACCATTGAAAGGGTTGAAAAGTGGGAGTCCTGGTCTGGGATATCTCACTCCTAGCCCCCTCCTTATCAACAGTGCTGCCTTCCTTGGCCAACATGTATGGTACACACAACCTGGTCAAATTCCTAAAGCTGCAGCCACGTTAACATTTAAGGATCAAGCCACAAGTGTAATTCTTAGAGAATGACTTCCTCATATGATTTCCTACAAAATATCCATATTTTTGACCTTAGACTTCTACTGCTCCTATGGTGTCCAGGCATAGTATGGGCATCTGATGGAAATGCCCTTCTAGAGTGGGCCCATTTGTTTGCCCAACAAAGGAATCAATCCAACTGTTAGGTATGTGGGCAGCTGCTCCTCTCTAGCTTGTCAGGATTGCCATGGTAGGTATCACTACTCCAAGGAGGGGATTGGAAGGCCCTAAAGCAATACGTTAAAGAACAAGTTAGGACTAGTATTCTTAATTCGTTTGATATTACTAGTATAGTTCCAGAGACCCGGCCTGTGGCACACACTCTCTGTTACAGTGGGCATGGGTATTCTTTATCTGCCAAAAATGCTGCAAGGCAGCACATCAAACTGCTGACTGGAAGGGTCCTAAAAATAACCACTATAGAGCCATGGCTGGCTATGTTCAGATTTGGGATAGGTTTATGTGGTTTACCTTGGGTTATGGACAACCTGTGTTTTATCTTTTCTGTTGAGAACAGAAAATTCACTCTAAACAGAACCACCCCAATTATGCCAGAAGTATGGAATGGATTTCACTGGATCTGTGTAGTCATTCTATCGTACTAAAGATAGTGACTGGTTTGACACTGACTGGTCTCCCTGCCCAGGTATTTATTGGTTGGCCCCAAATGGTACCCTATGGTTATATGGCACAAATGGTCTTTGGCCATGGCTTTGACCTGTATGGCTGGACCATGGTACCCTGGGTTACACACAGTAACAACTGCCAACCCCTCTCTTCTCCACACTAGGTGGGCCCATTCTGTTTTCCACTGATACAATCATTTGGCCTCTGTCTTTATCTCCTCCATTGGCCTAGAGGACATTATACCACACATAGAAGCCCTTACTGAGTTCATGCAGCAAACCTTAAATGATAGACAACGAAGCCTGTCCTTGATAAACACTATAATGTCTCTAATGAGAAAAGCAGTCCTCCAGAATAGGATAGCCTTGGACATTATTACTGCCTTACAAGGAGGCACCTGTGCCATTATCCAAACAGAATGTTCTGTGTTCATACTTGATCAGTCTCCTAAGGTGTCATCTTTATAAAATCACGAGGGCATAGTAAATGCCCTGAATGATCTAACCCCCAGCCTAAGAGACTTAATAAATCAATGGTTTAAATCATGAAGCACTTGGTGGAAAAAGTTGTCACTGATTTGGGGAATTATTGTCTTAGTTTGAGTTTCCTATATTATTGCTGTGGAGTCTGCCTCCAATGCAGCCAGATAGACGCCAATGAGCCACCTCCACGCTAGTGAAACCCTCTGATGACTGCTCAGGGATACATTGCAGAAGAGGCAGGAGGGAGGTGCATGTGAGATTGCAAGAGACAGTCACAAGGGCTGGAGTGGTGGAGGAGGTCTTGAAGATGTGACTGCTAGCTGACCCATAAACTGGACCCAGGCAATTGGAGGCTCTTCACCCCCACCCGTGTTCTTGGAATGCATACTCTGCTTGCCTTCTCTGCTACCAGAAGCTGCTCAAAGGATGCAGTCTTGAGATATAAATGTGATGTTGAGGCCATCTGGACTTGGGTATGTGACTTAACTCAGTTAAGGCTTCTATTTAAACTGGTAAGATTTTGGTGGGTAGGTACAGAGATTTATTCGTCTTGTGCTCAAGACAAGTGTCATCATTAAGTACCTTTGTTTATTAAAACTGCCACCTTTCAGTCTGGGTGGTCTGCTTCTTTCATTGATCTGCCTTTGCCCTCACATATAGAAGTTGGTTTCAGATTACACTCAGGGAGGTTTCAAACCAACACTATTTTCAAATATTCTCGCTTGGACTTCAAAGTGTGCATTTATTCTTTTTGTTCAAAGTAACAGAAAATTACCTATAACTATTTTACATAGAAAAATAATTTATTGGCCCATATACCTAAAAATCCCTGAGATAGACCTGGCTCTTATCAGCTGAATTCACTAGCACGCTCTTTCTCTCCCCATCCCAATTGGATATTCTTTTTTGATGGCTTCAATCTTATGTAGGCTATCTTCCCAAAAATTACTAAAATATATCCTATTAATTTAAATATTTCAGTGAAAGTGAATTTACTTTTCACAATGGTCCTAGCAATTTCTCATCATTGACTTTCATTGGTCCAGATTGAGTTGGATGAGTTTTTCTGGGAAGACTCGAGCCTGAGCCAATCCCTCATCTTTCCCAAACTAATAGCATGAACTGATAAGTGAGTGGTAGGGACATTTCTCTCAAAAGAAAAAAAAGAAAAGGTGCTTGCTCTGTTACCAGAAAGCGACATGGTTGGCTGGACAGTAAAACAATAGTCATTCACTACAGGACCTCTTACTGCATTTGGGAAATTGGTGAATAATTCTGAGGTTAACTTACTCATGGTTTCACAACCATAATTTTCAAATTCTGTTCTCCTTCTCTCTCATTTTAATTCTTCATTTTAAATTAGTTCTTCATTTTACTATTTCCTGATGTAATCTTCCTTCCCTTATATATTGGTTCATTTTCATTGCCATTTGTGGTTCCATCATATCCTTCTTGATGCATAGTGATCATAACCACATAGCTTTTTATATAAAACTAAAGGATAATTTTCTGTTGAATTTCTAATGCCTTTCTGAGAAACCATTTCATTGGACTTTAAGATTGATGCTGAGTTTTAGGCCCATTTTCTTATAATACAATTTAAAATGCTTTTCAGATATTTTCTTATATTGTTATCTAGAGCTCAGTATTCAATTTATTTTATAAGTATGTTCACTCATTTTATAAATACTTTATATTAGAGTCATTCTCACATAAAATATTTTGGTATATGCCCTAAACAATCTCTCTCTCTCTCTCTCTCTCTCTCTCTCTCGAGAGAGAGATAGGTAGGTAGATAAATGGATAGATAAATAGGTAGACAGATATCTAGATTTAATGTAGATATAACTGGTCACCATAATGGCTAATCTCTGAGATGTCATATTAAAAAATTATTGAGTTACAAGGACAACTCTTAAAGACTTGAGGAATTCAGTAGATCTTTATTGTAACTTTCTTTAAAGTAGTATACAACATATTCCACAGAAAATTTATCTTTAAGCATCACTTTCTCTCACCAAAGTTTTCCAGCAAAACTTAGGAGCAGATACCAATAAACAACAACAAAAACACCACACACACACACACACACACACACACACACACACACACACACACGCAGAAATTCTCTCTTAGTCCCTTTCTATTCCAGTTTTTTTGCTACACAGCTTGCTTTCCTCTCTATTTGCCCATCCTTTGTCCTGCATCTTCATGCACCTGTCATAACCTAGTAGAATCTAGGCTGTGCTTCTATCGGATACTTGTTGAGAATCAGCTCCTTGGTTATAATGATTAAAAAAAAAAATATTTGCCTTGTTCTCATTTTATCACTAGATTTCAGAAGACTTTAGGTTACTTTCAAAACTTGAGGATTTCATAGTTATGTCCTACTTTAGAAACTGTGTAGGAAGATGTCAAGGGAGATGATTAGTTGCTGAACTTACTGAACATTAAGGGATCTCTTTAACAAAATTTCCAGCTTATCTTTATGAGGTGTTTCCTGTTTCCAAACAGACAGTATAAAATATAAAATAAGGGGCGCCTGGGTGGCTCAGTCAGTTAAGCATCTGACATCGGCTCAGGTCATGATCTCACACTCCGCGAGTTCGAGCCCCATGTCCGGCTCTGTGCTGACAGCTCGGAGCCTGGAGCCTGCTTCAGATTCTGTGTCTCCCTCTCTCTGACCCTCCCCCATTCACACTCTGTCTTTCTCTGTCTCAAAAACAAATGAACATTAAAAAAATGTTTTTACTAAAAAAAAATTAAAATATAAAATAGTTAAGACGCTGGAGCCAGACTTTAGGAACACAGAAATGTTACTCACTTAAACACTTCAACTGCCTTATCTGTAACATGAGGATGATATTCATTTGTGTATCTCACAGAACTGTCAGAAGAAAATGGTGTAATACATGACACATGTTAAACAATAGTACTAGTTTTTCGTCTTATCTGAAGTCAACACCCCACTGAATGATTACTCAGGTATCTTATGAATATCCATGGCAATGTTTTTGAAAGGATGAGTAGATAGTATTAAATATTTCCTCTTTATTTCCTCCTGAAATAACTCAAATTTTTGACATTAAAAAACGTTATTTTTCTATAGGGTTGATTCACTCAGCAATTCTTGATAATAGGTTTTGTGCCCTATTTCATTAAGGCTCCATGTTCTATAATTTTCTTGATTTCATGTAGATCCCTTCTTCTGTATAGGGATCACGGTTCTAATCTTGAAGACTTCTGCCATATTAGCTATTCATTAATAAAAGAAAAACAGTTTTGACAACAGTTACACAATGTCATTCTCAAACTCCTAGAAAATATTTCATGGATGCTAACACATTCCAGTGGGGTCATGATGATTTCATTAATTTGACCCTCTATTATGCTCCCAAGGCACATGTTACTTACTTCTGTTTCATTGTTTTCATATATATTTTAATTATTTATGTGGCTGATTACTCCTCAACTTGAAGATTTTATTTCCATCCCCTTATACTTTCATCGTTCCTCTCTAACTTTCATCCCTCAAAGCACATGCATATACATACACACCAAGTCTAGAACATATTAAAGAGTTGGTAATTACTTAGTGAATGAGTACATACAATATTGAGAATAATTTGATAAAGGGTCTTGAGCTTGAGGGAGGAAAAATCCCCCTAACACATTGCTTGCAAAGGACTAAAACATTCTGTTCTCATTTTAGCCATTTCCTCCTCAATCTCACCTTTAATCTCAGAGTCACCAAGGTTTGTTGAGCCTTCTTCCTCATTTTGATTAAAGACAACAACAACAACAAAAACAACAACAAACAAGCATTTATTGAATATCTATGAAAGAGTCTGGAGTTAGATACTAAAGTGGGGAGAAATGAAAGTGGATAAGGTCAGTCACTGGGACCACCTTTGAATAAAGTATCAAATACAATGAGACAGTGAGTGAAGGTGGTCAGAGAGATTACTACAAGTATATGGATTATGGAAGATGCTTGCAACAAAATCTCAATCACATTGTTTTATTTCATTGTTAAGATTCCATTTAGGGGCGCTTGGGTGGCTCAGTCGGTTAAGTGGCCGACTTCGGCTCACGTCATGATCTCGCAGTCCGTGAGTTCGAGCCCCATGTCGGGCTCTTTGCTGACAGCTCAGAGCCTGAAGCCTGTTTCAGATTCTGTGTCTCCCTCTCTCTGACCCTCCCCCATTCATGCTCTGTCTCTCTCTGTCTCAAAAATAAATAAACGTTAAAAAAAAATTTAAAAAAATAAAAAAAAAAAAGATTCCATTCAGATAGGAGGGGATGTAAAAGCGTAGACCTATGTGTCTTGGAGATGGGAGAGCTGTCCCAGATAGAGGAATCAAGAAAGAAATAAGGTAAATGAGACATTTTCTTTAAAAACCTTGCAAATTCCTTCTAATATGCTCCTGGAACACATTTGTACTTTATATATTTTAGTTTGTACATAAATTATCATAATCTATAGGATTTATTATTTACATTTGTTACGTGTTCTTATTTTCAATTAATTCAACACTGGGCAGCCAATTCCTATAGGGTCCTGTTGAGCCAAAATCTGAACGATTTAAAAAACATTTTTTTTTAGTTTAGCTTTATTAACTAATTTAGGTTGCATTTATGTAATGCAAATCTATTAATACCCTATGAATAGTTATTTGTGAAGGTGTTCTAGGTTTTAGGATTTTGTAATTGTCAGCATGAAAATATGGAAATGGTAAGGTAGAACTCAAAGGCCAATCAATATGGAGATACTATTTGTAAGAACTCCTGTTTTCAGAAATGAAGCTTGAATAAAAATAAATAAAATGTTACTTTTTAATAAGCATGCTAGTATTTTTAACATGTAAAAAAATTATGAATGCCTCCATATGCACCACTACACAAGGAATGTTAGCTAGAAAGGTAACAAAGCTATTGAAATTAAATAGCTATTTCATATTCAGATGAGAATCTTTCCCTCTTTCTCCCTAGTAGGTGCCCACTGCTACTATATCCCAAAATTAGGTGGTGGAATATCTAAGAAGGACTTATGAAAGAGGTGATACAATCCTCTAGGTTCAAAAAAAAAAAAATTGGAGCAACTGAAACATGTTTGAGATTGACATAATTTCTTCTAATGCAAAGCAGAGGAGCTTTAAGAAGACATCAACCCGGGGTGCCTGGTTGGCTCTTCTGGCTTCAGCTCAGGTCATGATCTCGAGGTTTGTGAGTTTGAGCCCTGTGTCAGGCTCTATGCTGACAGCTCAGAGTCTGAAGCCTACTTCAGATCTGTCTCCCTCTCTCTCTGCTCCTCCCCCATTCACATTCTGTCTCTCTCTCTCAAAAATAAACATTAAAAAAATTAAAAAGAAAGAAGACATCGACCCAGAATAACGTGGCACTTCTTCCAGAATTATCAACTTCCAAAAATTTAGTAAATTTCAAAACAAGCATATAGATTCAAAATTTCCATAAATATACTTCAAAATTTAGAAATTGAGCCACGGGAGCACCTGGGTAGGACTCTGGCTCGGGTCATGATCTCATAGTTCGTGGGTCTGAGTCCCGCGATGGGCTCTGTGCAGACAGCTCAGAGTCTGGAGCATGCTTCGGATTCTGTATCTCCCTCTCTCTGCACCTCCCCTGCTCATGCTCTGTCTCTCTTTCTCTCTCAAAATTAAATAAATATTAAAAAAAATTTAAAAAAAAAAGAAATTGAGCCACAGGCATGCATTTAGCCTCCAAATATGAGTACTTTGGTAGACAAGTACCAGATGCATTGCCCTAAGAAGTCCTGTTAACTGTCCCTTTTCAGGATGGGGAACCAGGTTTCTTACCAAGGCAGGCAGAGGAAGTTTTCTGGTGTTCCCATAACTTCTGCCTGGCTTCTGAAGAACAGTGACTTTTAAAAGTTGCAAAGAAGACAAGGAGGAAGCTAGGGAATGAGCCAAGCCATTAGATTTGAGGGGAAAGGAGAATAGGTTCAATAACTTTACGCAAGAGGCTGACTTGAGAACTGTGAGCTGGGCGCCTGGGTGGCGCAGTCGGTTAAGCGTCCGACTTCAGCCAGGTCACGATCTCGCGGTCCGTGAGTTCGAGCCCCGCGTCAGGCTCTGGGCTGATGGCTCGGAGCCTGGAGCCTGTTTCCGATTCTGTGTCTCCCTCTCTCTCTGCCCCTCCCCCGTTCATGCTCTGTCTCTCTCTGTCCCCCCCAAAAATAAATAAACGTTGAGAACTGTTAGCTATTAGCACCTGTCTAGAGACCTTTTATTTCTCAGTCTAGGGGACACAGCTGTTCCTGCTTCTAACCCTTTTCCACTGTTTGCTACTGCTCTTAGTATCCCTATGTCAAACTTGTCAAAGTCTGTAGGAATCCACCCACAGACCACTGTAGCAATAGCAAAAACAGCTTTCCCACAACAGCGATGAGGGCAGTTTAATCTATTGTCAGCAGTGATTTTCCCCCACTTCTGAAAGCCAAGACCATTTTCAGCAATTCTAACATGTGCCACTGTTCACATTCTAACATCTTTAGAATCAGGGCATGTATTTCAACTGATGTTGTCTCTTAATGGCAGAATATAAATTAACTGCACATCTTAAATCAGTGCAGTCTTAAATTTGATGAAACACGATATGTGAAAACAATGTCTCTGTTAATGGTAGAACTTCAGACTGCACTAAGATTAAAAAAAAAAAAAAAAAGCATTGACTTGTTACAACCCCCTAGAGGGATGAGGCATAGAAATTGGTGTCAGATCCACACCCAGAAAGAGTATAGCTTGTTAGTTGTTCTAATTAAAAAATTAAAAGGAATAAACTGAATTCCAGAATTTACCAGAACAAAGGATTCACAAGCATTTAGCTTACAGTAGGTGAGAGTCACTAAACCTAACTTAAAGAAATTTTGCCCAAAAGTGAAAGGAGGAAGGTTAAGAAGGGGATTCCAACGGAGAAAGACTGAGTGAACCAAACATCACAAAATCAAGAACTTTTGAGGATATTACAAATGACTAGACAGGTGAAAATGCATTGTGAATGTGCTTCAAGAAAGAGTTAACTTTAAAGACCTTAAAATCACAGAGAAATTCAATGCCTAATAACATTAATATCTGTCAAGTAGCAAAATTCCTGTCCTTTACCTCTTTTCTCACTAATCTCCCACTCTCTTTAATTGTAGAGTAGCCTACTACAGCCTAGTGAGGATGGGAGCAGAGCAGTAACCTATGCAGGAAATAGAAAGGAAGCCATGCATTCAGCCCTTTCCTTCTGCAAGTTTCCCTACTGGAAGTCTCCCCCTGTTGAAAGGAATAAGATTAAGAACTGAATTCAACACTAAGTTTTTAATTATTATGCTGAACTGGCCTTCTTAATTATTCAGGTGAGATCCTTCTCATTTGAATGAAACCAGTACAACCAAAGAGTTAAAGAAGCTGTCAAATATTTCATCTAAGGCAGGAAAGTCTATTCTCACAGAATAGGTTTAAATGAATAGGAAGAGAAGAAAATAACTTTATTTTGTGACTATACCGTAAGAGCCTCACTAGTTCAGTGAAATATTTCCATAAATAACTTTGAATTACAAAGTGTTATCTTTCAGTTGCTATGGATGGAAGATCTAAAAGATCGAACATCTAACACGAAATTTCTTAACTGTTTTACTGGAAAAAAATGTTGAGCCAAAGAATCAAGTTTCTTTCAAGGAAGGATTTTAGAAATATTCATAATTTGTTAAAATTTCAACTAGCTTTTAAGATTAGACTATTAAAATATACATTGAATTATCAATAACTGGTTTTTATGTCAAAGTATATCATTTCTATAGACTATTTTTGTATTCACACTTAAGGATCAATGCTTGTGGAAAAATCACTAATGATTGAATTAACTAAGAAATGAGTGAATAAATGAATGAATACATGAGAGAAAATATACCTGAAATTTGGAAAAGGCACCTGAATAACCTTGCATGGCAGAGGGTACTTTATTCTCATTAATGTAAAAAAAGAAGTGATCTGAGCTTTCTATCTGAACTAAAAGAAGCACTATGGATTAAAAAAATATTTGATAAATTCAAATATACTCTTGAACATTATATTTGAGTCTGATCAGAGCATTTAATGTGGCTAATTCGACACTGATCTTTTGGTCTTCTTTCCTGAGAAGAATCTGAATCTGCTACTATGAAAACATGCTGGCTGAGCAGAGAAATAGGAGCTACAAGAGGGAACTGAAACACAGAATTCAGAGTAGGTTCTCTCAAGAGAGAATATCTTGTTCTTGTAGAGAAGGATAGGTCACTGGTTCTATTCATCACTGACACCATGGCTTTCTTCTAGATATATAGCAGGAAATGTACACAAGGGAATGAATATACAAAATTTAATTTCAAAAGGTTACTAAAAGGAAATAATTATGTATAACATGGAGGCTAAGATGCCTCTTCTATATTTAGCCTTTTCTTGAACTCAATATTAAAAAAAAAGTGAAATGATTAGGCTTGATATCAAGTGCCACTTCCATGTTTAAAAATGAAGAATACCAAGGCACTGGGGTGGCTCAGTCAGTTGAGCATTCGACTCATGATTTCAGCTTAGCTAATGATCTCACAGTTTTTGGTATTAAGCCCTGTTCTGTGCTGTCAGCATACAGCCTGCTTGGGATTCTCTCCTCTTCTCTTTTCCCCTTCCCACTACAACCCCACCCCTACATATGCTTGCGTGCTCTTTCTCTCTCTCAGGGTAAATACATATATACATACAACCGTACACACGTACATACAAACTTAAAAAATGGAGAAATACCATTTTCTAATTTGGAAACCTAATGAGCATCTTGAAAATTAGGAATATTGTTTCTAATTTGGAATTAAATAAAGGTATCTGTGCCAAATACAAAGCATTGATAGCATCCTGTATTATTATCTGTATTATTATGTCTATTATCTATCATTAATAGAAAATTTTAAAGCATTGACTGAATCTTAGTAACACTTCATTTTTCATGCTTCTTGAAATTGTCCCAAGACAGGGTGGCTAATTTAAAATATAAGTTTTTTTTCCAAAATACAAAAAATAAGATGCTCTGAAGTACCATTTAAAATTAGTTAACTATTGATTTTACCCTCACTGCCTTTCTATTATCTGACTATTCTTTGTTTTATGTAAGTTTTATGTATAAGAATCTTGAAAGTTGGATGGTGTTTTTAAATTTGATTTTTCCAATTTGAAGTAAATATACAAGAAAGAATAGCAAACATTACCTAACCAAATACTGGGTTTAATGAACTGTCAGATGGCAGAGAGTGGGCATAACAGAAAACAAATGTATGCATCAATGCAGGCTCCAGGAGACACATCAGTATTTTCACGCAATGGATAGTGTATTAAATATACACTAGGAGTCCTAGTACTCACTCACGCTTGCCTATTATTAGGTGAGGATGGCAGGTATGTGACAAGTTCTGCCTGATCACAAGGACTAAATTTAAATATAAAGGCATATTTCAATTCTTCTGAGAGATGTGATGTGGCAGCTGGAGAGCAGAGCCTGAGCAACACTGGTGAGGGAGATGCTGAGAATAAAGTGACTCCTGGCAATTAATCACACATGTCAAGGAACAGTCAAGAGGATCTGTTGAATTTGACAAAATAAGGGACTCCACATGCCCCTGAAGAACAGGGCTTCTAATTCCTCTGGTACTGTTGACTGTTTGTTCTAATCAGAGTGGCACTGGGAAGGGATACTAAATGGGAAAATAGAAATTCAATAAATATAAATTAATTAATGGCATTCTACGATATTACGGATTTTACTATGTGTTTTCAAAGAACAATATAAAAAGTAGACAGTCTTGAGTTTTATATATGATTGTGAAAAACATACTTTCATTCCCTTTGGTGTTTTGGATTACTTTGTTCAGGTTCTTTCAACTCTGTGATGGTTGGAGGCATGTCATGCCTTCTGATTTGTCCATATCTGTGGCTCCTATTCTGGTTAAACTCATTGCTATGCTCTACGTGGCTCCCACATTGTTAAAAACCCCATTGTTTCCTCCTCAGTCTCCCCCATCCCTAGCATCTAGTCTGTCACTAACTTTATCAGATTTGCCTGTGAAATACCTTTCTAATCTTACCTCATTTCCAGTTTCTCAGTTTCTACTTATGTAATACCTCCTTCACAAAACTGCAAGTTATTTTCTAATGTAGACCTGTTTATAATACTCCTCTAGTTAAAGGAAAAGTCTTGAATATGAACGAATATATGAGAATCATATATTGCTAATTAAAAATGTGGTAAAAGTTTATGTGTTGACGTGAACATATTGTATAAATGTAATTCAAAAGAATCTACATTGTCGGTATTTTATTTTAAATAAAAACAATACATATTATATATTTTGTATATGTAAGCTTAAAAGATGTTCTTCAGCATAGTTACTGTTTGTCTCTAGGTAACAACCATACATTCATGTTTTTAATACGGAGACACAGATCTTATGCTTGAAGACATAAAAGTATTTTGATGGAGAAAACATACAGATGGTAATCAGACATATGAAAAGATACTCAACATCACTACTCATCAAAGAAATGCAAATCAAAACCTATACCAAATCAATGACATGTCTTATACTTATCAGAATGGCTAGAATTAAAAAGACAAGAAAGCACAAGTGCTGGAGAAGATGGGAAGGAAAAGGAACCGTCATGCATTGTTGGTGAGAATATAAGTTGGTGCAGCCACTACAGAAAATAGTATAGGGGTTCCTCAAAAAATTAATAGAAATAGCATATGATCCAGTAATTCCACTATTAGGCACTTACCCTAAAAAAAACAAAAAACAAAAAACAAAAACTAAAACACTAATTCAAAAAGATATACACACCACAATGTTTATTACAGCATTATTTAGAATAGTCAAGATATAGAAACAACCTAAGTGCCCACCAAAAGGTGAAAGGATAAAGAAGATAGCACGCACGCGCACACACACGCGCACGCACACATACACCCACCCATACACACGCACACACACGCACTGGAATGGATATTACTCAGACATAAAAAAAGGTTAGATCTTGCCACTTGCAAATACATGGATGGATCTAGAGGGTATTTATGCTTCGTGAAATAAGTCAGAGAAAGACCAATACAATATGATTTCTTTCATATGCGGAATCTACCAAACAAACAAGTAAATAAACAAACAAAAAGCAGAAACAGACTCATATATACAGAGAACTGAAGGTCGCCAGAGAGGAGAGTGGGTTGATGGGCAAAATGGGTAGAGGGGAGTGGGACATACAGGTTTCCAGTTGTGGAATTAGTCACAGGGAAAGAAGGTACAATATAGGGGATATAGTCAATGGTATTATAATAGCATTGTATGGTTACAGATAGTAGTTACACTTGTGGTGAGTGTAACATAATAACATACAGACTTGTGGAATCACTGTTATACATCTAAAATGTAACACTGTGTGTCAACTGTACTCAAATAAAAACATTTTAGACAAGAGAAAGAAAGAATTTGAGTGAGAGATGAGAGGTTTAACTTAAAATAATCAGGAAATTATTGCATTTAAATTTCATATCTCCTAAAATCCTAACTGAATTTTCAACATATTTTTCTTGTCATTTTTACTATGATTCTTCCTTCATTTTTTACTTCTTCCAGACATCCCCACCCAAGATGAATGACAAACACACATCCCTGAATTACTGAAAATGTCTTCTTTCAAGCAGAGTCTGTAACTATTTGTATACAAAGGGAATAACCTAGGAGTAAAAAAACTATATAATGCAAATTGGGACCTTGCCTACTCAATCTTCTCAAGCACTCTCTAAATACTTATATCCTCTGAACTTGTGTTTTGTTAATGGAAGAGTAATCTGAAAAAAAAAAAAAGAGGATTACGTCTAGCATTAGAGATGAATAAAAGTTTTAAACATAAATTATTTTCAAGGAGCGTTAATATTATCTCATAGTCTTCTTACACTACTCTTCTCAGTAATTATTTTTCTTGACACAGAAAAATATTAGATGATGGAATTAGGAAGGAAGAGAACAGGCAGACATGAGGGTAGTGAATATATTTTCAATTTGCTCAGTAATTCTCATTTTGTTTAGTACAGTTCATGGCAGAAAATAAAGACTAAATAAATGTTTGTTATCTGAAATAATGAATTTAATAAATATTAGTTGGATATTCATTGTTATCAAGCCCTTTCTAGGCTTGGGGAATTCCTAATTAAGTGAAGAAATGCTGAATGTTGATTCATTTATTTGGAAAAATACTTAACACATATGCTGGGGTGCCTGGGTGGCTCAGCTGGCTGAGCATCTGACTTCTATTCAGGTCATTATCTTGCAGTCCTTGAGTTCAAGCCCCGCATTATGCTCTGTCCTGACAGCTCAGAGCCTGAAACCTGCTTCAGATTCTATGTCTCCCTCTCTCTCTGCCCCTCCCCTGCTTACACTCTGTCTCTCTGTCTTTCTCTCTCTCAAAACTAAATAACTGTTTTTATTTATTTTTTTTTCAACGTTTATTTATTTTTGGGACAGAGAGAGACAGAGCATGAACGGGGAAGGGGCAGAGAGAGAGGGAGACACAGAATCGGAAACAGGCTCCAGGCTCTGAGCCATCAGCCCAGAGCCTGACGCGGGGCTCGAACTCCCGGACCGCGAGATTGTGACCTGGCTGAAGCCGGACGCTTAACCGACTGCGCCACCCAGGCGCCCCAATAACTGTTTTTAAAAAAATATGCCATGACAGATACTAAATAGCACTTTGGATGCAGGGGAGAACAAGTTAGTTGTGACTCCTGAATTCATAGATCTTCCAGGCTAGTGTCATAATAGAATATATTTAACTGCTATGAACATAAATTGAGAAAGCATTTAATTCTACCTAAGGGAGAATGAAATAACATCCTGAAGTTTGTTGAGCATCTATTGATGGATATGCCAAGCATTGTACATAGATGTGTCATTTATGTCACTATGCTGGTTTATTATAGTGCTACTTGTTTCTGAAATGCTTATGATAATTTCACATATACTAAAATAGAACAATTTATTATAGTACAATATGTGATTTTATTTGACTGTTATTCTGTTTTTATCTCTCAGTCAATATTTGTTCTAAGTTGCTATCCTCAATTATGATTATTATAAAATATGGTTTACACCACTATAATCTGTTTATCTGCCATTTATTTTTTTTTGCCTGTTTGTTTGATTTTGTTTTTTTAGTTTATTTTTTGAGAGAGCATGAGTGAGAGTGAGCAGGGGAGGGGCAGAGAGAGAGGGAGAGACAGAATCCCAAGCAGGCTCCACAGTCAGTGCAGAGCCCAAAGTGGGGCTCAAAGTCAAAACCGTGAGATAGTGACCCCAGCTGAGATCAAGAGTCTGATGCTTAACCAACTGAGTCACCCAGGTACCCCTGCCATTTCTTTTTTGTTTTGATTAAGTTTTGACTCATATGCCTGACAAGAGGAAAGTGAGTGATGCATTTAACCTGTTGAAAAGAAATAAAAGGTGTATCACACAGGATATTAAAGTGGAAGTCATATAGATGTTGAAAGACCGATCAGAAAGTGATTGAGAAAATAAATAGCACAGATTATCATACAAATTAGGGTTAGTAGATGGACTTTCATAATATGAAAGATATCAGGAAATTTAGAGCGACTTGGCACTATGGCCAAAGAACTGAATAAAAGGTAGTTGAAAGAAAATATGATGAAAGCAGTTGTAAGTTTGTTGTTCCCCAAATACCCGTACTATGCTGTAAACTTTTTCCTCTGAGGATCATGCTATGAGGGCCCCTTAAAGAACTGATCTAGTTAAAAATATCATGTCCAAAAATGCAACCCCTCCCAAATTCAATGAGTGTATATGAGCCTGATGCCTTTTATATTGTTTATATAAGGACAGTAAAGGTCCTAAAAAGAAGTAAAATTTGAGCTTGACCTAGAACAGGGCACTGTGTTTCAACAGTTGGTCAATGAAAAGAAGAGAAAATTAGAATAAATTACCTACATATCTATGCCATATCCTGGGACATTAAGAATGTTACAAAGTGAGGCTATGATCAAGACAGGACTTAGAGAAGGCAGAAAATATTTAGAAATTTAAAGGAAAACAAGTATAACAAGTAGTATTGAATTTTGATGTTATCAAAATATATGTAGTTATTTTAAATAGTTTTGACATGAAGTTGAAAATATATTAATATAGTCAAATGAAAACAAAAAAGAGAATTATAAAGTATTTACATAGAATTATTGTATATATATTATTATATATTATATATGTATTATTATATTATCCCTATTCACTAATTTTACAAGTTGACTTAATATGGGTCTTTTTAAAAAAGTTTTTATTTCATTTTATTTTAGAGGTAGAGAGCATGCAAGCAGGGAAGAGGGGCAGAGGGCAAGTGAAAGAGAATCTTAAGCAGGCTCCACACTCAGCATGGAGCCCAACAAGAGGCTCGGTCCTATGACCCTGCGATCCTAATCTGAGCCCAAATCAAGAATGGGATACTCAACTGACTGAGCTACCCAGGCACCCCAATGTCTGTCTTATTTATATATCAATCTCAATTATCTAGAACATGGCCAAGAAATAAGTAGGGTAAAAATAATTATAAGTAGCCATATTTTTTCCCCTGCAATTCAATTCATTTTATTGACAACAGAGTAGCTAACATCCTCACTTCCATTTAAAAATTTAAAATTTCTACCTCCATGCCACTGATCAGTCCACAAAAAATCAAAAGTAACAATCTTAAAAGGGCTTAAATGAAATTTTTGCTTCTGGATATGAGGGAGCAGCTTGCAACAAAATAAGGCCAGCTAAAATGCAAAAGAAAAATCTGTTTCTAGAATTGCTAGCAACGATTTGAGGGAAGCAAGGAAAGACAGACTGATATTCTATAAGCTGCTGTAAGCACAGTGCTTTTGCCAATTCTTGGAGAAGGCAAAAAGGCTATGAAGTGAGAGACAGAGCTGTTACTAGGAAAATGGAAACTAGCAGAGTTTTCAGCAATTTTATTAAGTCTGGGGATAAAAAGTAGAGGTTAGAAATACAATGGCAGCCAAAACTTGAGAGCCCAAGATCTCAGAAAAATTGAGGCATAGGGAAATGAGGAAAAATCCAGTGATTTTTCTTTAGGGAATTTATTGAATTCTTAAACTACAGAGAGAAAGAAGCAAAGAAGCTAAAGGGAATAATTGTTGACACCCTTAAAATGTTGAAGAGATTAAAAATAAAATGGGAGGACATAACAAGGAAAGGGGCTTTAGTAAAAACACACGATGAGTAGATCAGCTCTTGATTGGATTAAGGTATTCATCCCCATGCAAGCTATTCAATAGAAGGAAGATGAATCCTCTTCAGAGTAAAATACAAATTACTCAGTCTTTAGAATTATTAATGCAAAATGTCCCACAATCATTAAAAAAAATACTCAGCATACCAAGAAAAATAAATGACAAGAAAATGTGACCCAGGAAGACGTAGACATTTTATTTACTAAGGATGCACTTTAAAGTAACTATGATTTAAGTTTAAGAAAATAAATAATATAAGGAAGAATTTCATTAGAGAAGTGGAATCTCTAAACATAAAAGAATCAACATAATTTTTACTAATTACACATTCAATTACAATTTAAGCAATAAATAGATGAGTTTAATAACAAATTGGATGCAGCAAAAGAAAGGTATAGTGACTTTAAGTGAAGGCCAATAGGAAATATCCCAATTAAACTGTGTGAATAGTGAAAGGATAGAAAATAGGAAAAAGAGATGGGAGACATATGAGGAGAAAGAAAAAAAAGACCTAATATACTTCTAATTTGAGTACCAGTAGGACAGGAGGAAGAGAACAAAGCAGAACAATATTTAATGATGGCCAAGAAAATTCCAAGATTGACAAAAGACATCAACCTACAGACTTAAGAAATGCTGCAAAACCCGAACATCATAAATTATGGAGAAAAGAGCCCCATGGCCTTGTCCCTCACTCATACCGTCAGGGTTTTATATCTGGGTAAAAGAAGCAAATGTTGATATCACAAAAAATATATAGAGATGTCAGAATGGGAAAATGATGTGTGGTAAATAAGGTGAGCTTGATTTTAGCAATGATCAGAAAGCAGTCAAAGAAAGAGGAGAGATAGATATTCTCACAAGAGGTCTGCCAGAATGGAAGAGGAGTCCTCCGTCACCAAAAAAGATGCCTCTGCCCAAGGAGAGAGACGTGGCTTCATCAAGAAAGAAAGGGAGAGGGGTGCCTGAGTGGCACAGTAGGTTAAGCGTCCAACTTCAGCCAGGTCACGATCTCGCAGTCCGGGAGTGCGAGCCCCGCGTCAGGCTCTGGGCTGATGGCTCAGAGCCTGGAGCCTGTTTCCGATTCTGTGTCTCCCTCTCTCTCTGCCCCTCGCCCATTCATGCTCTGTCTCTCTCTGCTCCTCGCCCGTTCATGCTCTGTCTCTCTCTGTCCCAAAAATAAATAAACGTTGAAAAAAAAAATTAAAAAAAAAAAAAAAAGAAAGAAAGAAAGGGAGGAGGAACTCAAAAGTTGCAGATTTAACCTCCTTAATTTTTGTTTGGCTTATATAAAATGAAAAGGTTAGTGGAGACAATTATATATATATATACATATATATATATATATAATATACATATACATATACGTATATATATATGTAGCAATTTACGGTTGTCAATGTTTTTATATATTTTGTCTCTCCTATCTGTGATTAAGGCAGGACAGACATTTTAAAAATCTTCATTGCAACCACAGTGGAACCGATCTTGAGAAAAGTTGCATGTATTTGCTGTAACTCTCTAGAACATGACCTCTAAGGGAAGAAAGTATGTTTTTAATTCAAAATCAAGTTTTTGCAATTAGATGTTATAAGGAATCATAGTTAACACATTTAGGATTGAAAATGGTATTATGGTTTAGTTAAGAACGCTTTTCTTTTATAGATATATAGTAAAATACTTTTGACTATGAAACCTGGAATCTGCATCAAAATATTACAAGGAGCATAACTGCAATGTTCTATATCTTGTTTTGGGTGATTCTGAAATGGATATGTACAATTGTTAAAACTCATCAAACTGAAAATAAGATTTTAACATTTAAGCACATGCAAATTGTATCTAAATAAAAAAAAAAAAAACATCAAAAAGTAACTAGGAAAGACAATCTAGAAGACGATAACAAAGCTTGTGGACTTATGCTATCAAAATCAAGACATGCATACCTACAGTAATGAAAACAGTGTGTTTTGGTATAGGTATAGAAAAATGGACCAATGGAAAAGAATAGAACAAATAGAAACAAACTCAAAAATATATAGTGACCTGATACAATGTTCATCCTGTAGTAAAATTAGGAAAGAATGATTTTTTCAGTAATGGCCATGGGTCAACTGGATACACATCTAAGAAAAAAAAATCAGTCTTACCTTCTATACTTTACATTATATTAAACAATTCCAGATGGAAAATAAATGTAAATGTCAAAGGAAAAAAAAAAAGAAATTTTCCAGAAGAAATCATAGGAGAGTATCTTTATGATCTTGGAGTAGGCAGACATTTTAACTTGGTAACAAACTCTAGAGAAAAAAAATGATAAACAGAGCTACATTAAGATCTTCTGTTTATCATCAAGAAAATGAATAGATAGCACACAGAGTAGGAGAATATATTTGCAATGTGTACATTTGTTAGAGGCTTACATAGACTATATATAAGAAATCATATAAATGGACAAAATAGAAAACTGTATACAATACTTGGAAAATAATTTGAATGAACATTACAAAAGAGGATATCCAAATGGCCAAACAATGTATGAAAGGTTCTCTACCTCATTAGCCATAGAGAAATGCAAATTAAAATCTACTGCAATCATTACCCAGCCTCTAAATATTAAATCCAAAAGAGATAATACCCAGCTTCAGTGACGACTTGAAGTTATTGGACTTTGCATATACTGCTTGCTGGTGGGGGTATAAATAGTAAAACCAACTAGGAAGGTTGTTTGGTGATGTCTACTGATGCAGAATATATGCCTATTTTGTGACACGGCAATATCTTTCCTTGATGTATATCTAGCAGATAAGTATACACATACAGTAAAACCTTGGTTTGTCACCATAATTCGTTCTGGAAACGTACTTGTAATCCAAAGCACTTGTATATCAAAGTGAATTTCCCCATAAGAAATAATGGAAACTCAGATGATTAATTCTACAACCCAAAATATGTATATAAAAATGATTACAATGCTGTGATATAATACAAAATAATAAAAAAAATACAAAATACAAAGAAAAATAAATAAATCAACCTGCATTTACCTTTGAAAACCTTCATGGCTGGTGTGAGGGAGGGTTATTGTGTAGGATGAATTTCACTATCACTAATGGAATCACTGGTGTCTATTGGCTCAATGGAATCCTTTTCTTTTCTTGCAGCTTTAACAAGGAACCTATCCAATGACACTTGTTTTTGCCTCCTTTTGAGGATTTTGCAGAAATGTGACATTGCATTGTTTTTCAACAGATTCATCGCTTGCACTGATACAAACCTTATTCATGTGGTGCTTTTCTACAAAATTTTGCACTGTTTCCCACATTTTACACATATCCATAATCTCATTTGAAGTGAGGGATTCTCCTGCCTTTTTCCCCTCCTCCTCTGCAGACAAGATGCAGATGTAGATGTCTTATAAAATCTTGCAATTTCAGCCATTCCCATACCATGTTTGTACTTCTTGATGTATTTCCTCCTTAATTTCCACCATAATCATCTCCTTCTTACAGCCTTTCTTTTCAACCTTTTTCTGCATGGGAGCCATTGTATATGCTTGTACGAATGTTGACTATAGTACAGTATTAATAAACTCTTGTCATATACTGTATTTAATGTAACTGGCAATAAGACAGCAGAGGAAAGGGTCTGTATCTGCAGGCAACCTGACCCAGAATGAAGCAAAGCATTCCTAAACTTATTCTTGTATGGAAAAGCAAAGGACTGTCCATAGGTGCCTTGAAGTGACAAAAGATACACTGGTGCCAGGTGTGAACACCTTCCAAAGTTCTGAAAATTCACTGATTTCTGCCAAACACTGCAGCCTGAGACCAAGCATCTGAGCCTGGGAGACAATCACCCACAATCCAACAGTGAGAGAGGGAAAGAAGAGCCATTGGCTCAGTTGTGATCATGAAACATTTGGCATCATGTACTACTCATATTGAAATACATCACTCATTTATCAAGTTAAAATTTATTAGAAATGTTGGCTTGTCTTGTGGAACACTCGCAGAACAAGTTACTCGCAATCCAAGGTTTTACTGTATTCAACAGAACACGTATATGAGTTTTCATAAAAGCATTATGCATAAAAGCTAGTAACTAGAAACAGCCCAAAGACTATTGACAGAAGAATGAGTAAACATATTTTGTCCTATCTGTAAAAGCAAATATATCTTAGTAATGAGAATACACAAATTGCTGCCATACAGAACACCAAGGCTGAATATCAAATTCTTGATATCGAATGAAAGAACCAGACATAAAATGGAATATATTATATGAATCCAGTTATAGATAGCTCAAATCCACGGATGACTTACCCAAGGCTCTTAGATAAGAAGAGGAGGAACAGTAAATTCAAAGGGATCATTGGGCATCTTGCCTGTGCATGTCCTTGGTCCAAGGGTGTTTGCAGTCAGCTTTGGATCCCATTTCTTGTCACCAAAAACTGTTAAAAAATATTGAAGAAAACAATTTAGGTGATACAAACAAACTTTATTTAACACTTTATGAAATAGACAGTCTCTCTTTGGAGAACTGCAAAATGGGTCAGAGGGCAGGAAGCTTTTATTAGATGAAGAACAAAGAAAAAGGAAGACACAAGTAGAAAATATCTGATTGACTGGATCCACATAGTCAGCCTTGTTTGGGGTACAAATGCCTAAAAGTGGCTTAGAGTTGGGGGACTGGCTGGATATATTGTGTTTGTGTTCAAGCTGAGCATTTACAAGGGCATGAAGTTTGTCTAAGTTTTGGTTTGCTGACATTGCACCTGTGCAGGAGTGGCTCCATCTTGGGACTAAAAATTTATTTCAAGAGCACCAAAGCTAGTTTTCAGTAGAGTTCCTGCAAACTCTGTTACTTTGAGCTTCTGCTTTCAGGAATGCATAAGACATGGAGGGCATGCCTCTAGTCTGCCTTTGGTGCAGACCTGGATTGGAGACTCCACATAAAACAGAATCTTAACAGCTTAATGAAAATTAAACCCCCCACCACACAGAAAAAGACAGATTGAAAAACTTAAATCTTGACCTTGATAGTGGGTAGAGAAAAAAATAGCCTCTGCATTCACAATCAGAAGCTGGTCTTTACTTGGCATGCAGTCCAATGAAAATAATACAATTCAAAATTCTTCGAGTGATTAATATATTTTAACATATTACAAATGAAAAGGTAAGGATCTTATTACATTGATAAATAAAGGAAAATAGGCAATCAAATTCAACATTCATTCTGTATTAAATTTTTAGCAAAAGAAACAGAAAGTCTTTTCTTTAACTTAGTAAGTACATGTACAAAAATAATTAACAAATATCACACTTGATTGAAGAAAAACTGAAAGCATTCTTTCTAACATCAGGAACAATGCAAGGATGCCTGCCATCATTATACCTAATAAAATATAATGAGGTCCTTGTCAGTGCAGACAGGGGAAAAACAAAGTAGACATAGGAATAAAAAGGAGTTTTTATTATTTACATAAGATGTAATTCTCCACAGAGAAAACTTCCCCAAAATCTACTGCTAAACCAATAGAGTTAATGACAGAGTTTAGGATACAAAAATACAAAATAAAAAATAAAAAAAAATGGGGCACCTGGCTGGCTCAGTCATAAGAGCATATGACTCTTGATCTTGAGGTTGTCAGTTTGAGCCCCACATTGGGTGTAGAGATTACTTAAAAATAACATAACATAACATAACATAACATAACATAACATAACATAACATAAGTAAAACAAAATAAAATAAAATACAAAAATCAGTTCATTTCTAAAATCCAGCAGCAAATAACACATTTCTTAGTAAAATAAAATAAAAAGTGATCATTTACAAGGGCAAAAAAAAATAGAAATAAATCTTTTTTTAAGGAATAAATTTAAAAAATTTTTTTCTAACGTTTATATTTGAGAGAGAGAGAGACGGGGGGGGGGATGGGCAGAGAGCGAGAGGGAGACACAGAATTCAAAGCAGGCTCCAGGGTCTGAGCTGTCAGCACAGAGCCCCTACACAGGGCTCAACTCACCAGCTATGAGATCATGATCTGAGCTGAAGTCAGACTTAACTGACTGAGCCACCCAGGCATCCCAGGAATAAATTTTTTTTTTTTAAGTTTGTTTTGAGAGAGAGAGAGACAGAGAGAGAAAGAGAGAGAAAGTATGAGGGGCAGAGAGAGAATCCCAAGAAGGCTCTGCACTTAGAGGGATGCGGGGTTCAGACTTTTGAACTGTGAGATCATGACCTGAGCCCAAGTCAGACTGTCAACTGACTGAGCCACCCAGTCAGGGGCCCCGGAATAAATCTTTTTCAATGTATAAAATTTATAGAAAGCAAAGTATGAAATTTTACTGTAAATCATTAAGGCAAATCTGAAAAAAATGGTAGAAATACAACTATTTCAAGGATTGAGAGATTCAACACTGTTATGATATAAACTTAAACTGATAGACTGTAATTGTAATAAAATTCTCAATGTGGTTTGTTTCACTCAATTTTACATTTTATTTAGCAATATGATTCAAATGTTTGTATGAAAGAGTCAAGTACCAAGAATATTAAAAGGCATTCTGGAAAAGGAACAATGTTTAAAGACTGGGCCTTCTAGATATTAAAAGGTAGCTAAAAGATGCAGTAACTAACACAAGGAGGATTTAGTGTGACAAAAACATATACAAAGGGTACTGAGGAAAGAGCTTAGATCTAGACCCAGGGCACTGAAATAGACCCATGCAAATATTGCAACCTGATTTGAGATAGAACAAGAACAGCACAGTGGTTTTTGGAAACAATAGATTCTTAAATCAAAATGTGATAGTAGTACCAATAACAACAAAACAATAATAGCTGCTTTGGGATAAGGGGAATATAAAAAGCTACTACTTTCTTCCATTTTCTTTATTTATAAAAATAGAAAACAATATCAAATATTAAAAATGAGTGAATGAAAGGTAAGGAAGTGGTGACTATAAACAACTTTTGAAGTTTGGCTATGAAGAGGGAATTTAGACACTAGTCTTAGAGAAACAACCAGAGGACATTATAATGCTGGTATATAGAGCATATTTTTGGGTGATATGAATGATCTATTTAAGAATGAAACTTTGGGGTGCCTGGGTGGCTCAGTCGGTTGAGCATCCGACTTCGGCTCAGGTCATGATCTCACAGCTTGTCAGTTCAAGCCCCGTGTCAGGCTCTGTGCTGACAGCTCGGAGCCTGGAGCCTGCTTCAGATTCTGTGCCTCCCTCTCTCTCTACCCCAACCCACTTGCATTCTGTCTCTGTCTCTCTCAAAAATAAACATTAAAAAAACAAAACAAAAAAAGAATGAAACCTTCATGATGCAAGAAGGTAAGTCAGTCAATTATTTAAAAGTTTGTCAGTATAGGGAACTCCTAATCCTCTCAAATTTGATAAAATTAAAGCATAGTTAAAATGAAGACATTATGACTACAAGCTGGAATAGCACACTAGGTTTTTTTCCAAGTCTCTAAAACATTTCAGAAAAAAAAAAAAAAAAAAGGAAATTAGCTGAAAGAAAAAAAATGCAGGAATATTTCTGGTATAATTCTTTTCACAAGGAAAAATATAATGTAGTCATCAGTGTAAAATACATGGATATCATGAGACCAAAGGAGATAATTTGATACAATTTTATTTTCTTTAGTTTCTGTGAGGAAACTAAAACTTTTTTTCTTTTTTAAAGTTTATTTATTTTTGAAAGAGAGAGAGAGAGAGAAAGAGAGAATGAGCAAGCTGAGGAGGGGCAGAGACATAAGGAGAGAGAAGCCCAAGCAGGCTCCGTGCTGTGAGCATGGAGCCTGATGAGTGGCTCGAACATATAAATTGTGAGATTACGACCAGAGCTGAAATCAAGAGTTGGACACTTAACCAACTGAGTCAACCAGGCACCCCTTAAAAATATTCTTCCTTGATGGAAGTTAAAAAGTTATTCTTTCAAGTTTCTTATTTATAGAAAGGGGTATAGGTCTACTAAACTACTTTAGAACTTATAAATACATGAGGGCAGAAGTATGGATTAAGTTATAGTTACTATAGTTCTTCCTTGATGCAAAACTCTACATATCTATTTTGTTGTACTTTTAAGACAACCTCAAAATTATAATTCTAATTTATATTAATTTGCAAATTATTTAATAGGAGTTAAACAAAGAATCTTGATAGATGTTACCACTATTCATCAAAATATGGTCCTTCTGTATTTCTGGGCATTGGAGAAAATTGCATTTCCCTATCCCCTTGAATTAAATACTGATCATGTGACTTGTTTTGGCCAATCTAATGTGAAGAGAGTGAGGCATCTTATGTTGGAAGTCAGTTACACATTTTTCAGTTCAACTCCTCCTTGCTTCATTGTTTGTGAAAACATATGCTGATGTGAAGGTGCCATAATTTCAAGAGCAGCCTGGAATTCTGAGTAATTATAAGGGCAGATGCTCTGAGATGTTTTCTTACATACTCAGTGATGTGTGAGCAAAAATAAATATTGAGTTAAGCCAATGAAAATTTAGGATTGCTATTACCACAGCATACCTTAGACCTTGTTGAAAGACTTAAGAAGCTAAAGTAGAAAGTAGAGCAGGAGAATTAAACCCCAGGAGAATTAAAAGAAGCTGGGTAGAAAAGCCAAATCTTCTGGGTGCCTGGGTGGCTCATTTGGGTAAGCAACTGACTTCAGGTCAGGTCATGATCTCATGGTTGGTGAGTTCAAGCCCTGTGGTGGGTTCTGTGCTTACAGCTCGGAGTCTGGAGTCTGCTTCAGATTCTGTGTCTCCCTCTCTCTCTCCCCTTCCTCCACTCATGCTCTCTCTCTCTCTCTCTCTCTCAAAAAAAGTAAACAACAGCAACAAAAAAAAAAAAAAAAAAAAGAAGAAAGAAAGAAAGAAAGAAAGAAAGAAAGAAAGAAAGAAAGAAAGAAAAAAGAAAAGCCAAATCTTCAAACTAGTCTTAGGAATGAAGTCTTAGGAAGAGTCTTAGGAAGTAAGGAGTTCTATGTGTAAGAAGCAATAGAAAATATTATGGCATGGTATATAGTTCAAACTATTTATTTCTCCTAGAACTATGTATGAATGTTATTTAGTTATCCTTATTAATATAGTTTTTGTTTATTAGTACCTTATTGAAATTTCATTTCATTTTTTTTTTCTACTTTAAAAGGCTTTATAGCTCTGAGACCAGAAGAGCTAAGTCTAGGATTTTGAGCTGTGATTTCAGAAAACAGAATAAGACTGAAATAAAGTTTCACTATGCATATTTTTTAAAAAAAGAAAACTTCTAGCATTTTATTACTGCTCTATGGTGAGATTATCTTGTAAAGTTTACAGCGAGTAAACATAGGTAATTAAACATTAAATAGTTGACTCTGATATTCATATTTTAAGAAGATGTAACACATCATTGATCTTGTACTTATGTCTTTGTCATTTCATTTTAGGCACTTGGGTCTATTTTACGAAAATACTCCTAAAAAAGTCTTAAGACTCACAACTGAAAATATTCCCACCAAATAATTTCAGAAACCTATTCCTTATGGTTGGGAAGGCACTCCTGCATATATTAATGAGAAAAGATTATTTTTCAGTGAATTCCAGGAATATTGTTTTAAAATTTTCATACTCTGCCTTTCCTGTTTCCCTTCTTACTGACTTTTAATATTAGAACAAACAACAATATTGGTTTTATTTCAAAGGCCAAATTACAGAAAACAATAAACTGGCTAAAAGTAAGACAGAACTATTATATAAAATCAAACAAGAAACTAAAACTCAAAAATTCAAATTACCACTTTGTCCTTACTTTGGCTTGCTTGTGGGAATTTATTGAAGAAGTCTTTTAAACTTCATCAAAAATCCCTCATGCCAGTTAATGATAGAATGGGGGAAGAAGAGGTTTTGCTATGTTTAAATTCCATTAGAGCATTGTGGGTTTTCACTTCCTAAGTGGATTATTTAACTTCCGAAGAAAATCCTTTGAGGTCTAAGCTTATTTGCTTTCAGGAAAAATATGGCTTCAGTCACTTAGGAAAAAAATAAAAAAAAAAAGACAACAGTAATCTTTAAAAATATATACTTAGAAAATATTTCCCTATCATGAATATGTAGCTGAAATTCATTTTTAAATTAAATTGTTAGTTATAATGCATAAATTTAAATTTTCAATTAGAAATCAGCTAAACTGAGCATCAATCAGTTGCAATTTTTTTTCTTCATTTCACTTAAAGAAGGAAGCATTAAATAAGAACGAATAGCTCATAATGGTAATAACGTAAAATAATAAAAAATATACCATGAGTTGCTTCAAACCTTATGATACAGTTATTATCCAAATTGTTGTGCTAGATTTTTATAAAATATGGATTCAATTCTAGAGCCTCAGGCAAGATAAAATTTGCATTTGCTTGGCCTATATATAGGCCATTGATAAATACATTAGATAAATCCAAGATTATATGAGATAAAATGCATAGAAGTATTTTTGATACATTTATACCAATTGTATCAATCATGTATATTCAAATATCGCAAAACCAATGCTTTTCCTAAGAACTACATCCTTATGGGGCACCTGGGAGGCTCAGTTGGACTTTGGCTCAGGTGTGGGTTCAAGCCCGGCACGGTGCTCTGTGCAGATGAGCTCAGAGCCTGGAGCCTGCTTGGGATTCTGTCTCCTGCTGTTTCTGCCCTTACCCCGCTCATGCTGTGTCTCTGTCTCTCAAAAATAAATAAACATTAAAAAAAAAGAATGATATCCTTTCTAATAACTTGACACTGAAGCTTCTGTTTAGACAAAAAGGATTGACAGGTCACATTTATCTCATGAAAACTCACTAATGTAGGAATTCTAAATATATAAAACCCCATGAGGTCAAAAAGAACAAGAGAGCAAATCACTGCAGTGGAGAAGCCTGGCTCCTCACTTCGCCAATTTACAACACAATGCCTCCAGGGGGCATGGCTGACATGAAAAACAACTGTTTCCACAGCTCTTGGAAACTTAAGTCATTGAAGAAGCAGAGGTAAGATGGGGAGCTGAAAACAGGACTTGCTATAAAAGTTTGTATTTTGTATAAAAGTTTGTCACTTCCTTACAACCGATTGAGGTCCTCCGTATTGACAAAATGCAGGCGGCTCCTGTGGCCAGGCCCACGTCACCAATGCAAACCTGAGACGGCCGACATTTAGGGAAAAGCCTCACCCTCACGGCCAAAGAAACCTAACACACACCAATGACAATCCTCCAGCTCGGCTGCAGTTGAGTTTACCTTGGCTTAGAAAAGCGGGCTTCTCAGCCAATCACGCCCGCTCTCTGTGCCGCCTCTCCTCACGCTCTAGGAAACGCGCTTACCCAAAATCCCTCGGGAGGTGGCAAACCCTGGCCTTCGTCTCGCGAGGCCCCGCGAGGCTCCCAGCTCACGGGTTGTTTTCCCTTGGATGAAGGACATCAAACTCATTACAAAGTTATTTCGTTTCCACTTGAAAGTTTCAGTGGTGAGGTCGGATGCAGGCTGCTGAAGTCTCAGTACTGCTCCTAGACGCAGGTGAAGGGACCCACAGGCTCTCCAGGGATCTGCGGTAAGCTTTTCTCGGTTCTAGCTCCGCTTATTTTGCGTTCTGAACGTTTGAAGTTTGTTTACCCTAATCCTTCTGGATAAAAAATTGGAGTGTGAGAGAATCCAGATTTTCATGGTGAGACTTAGTAGGCCACAATATTTGGGTTTGTGGCCGATCTCATCAATAAGGTAAGCTCCTCAGGGAGGATCTGATGGATCTCAGAAACAAGAAGTCTGGTTTTATTAGGGAGAATTGTTTCAACAAAGGGAAATAATTGGTACTCCTGAATTTTGGAAAGGAAAGTGACAGCCTTTAGGTAACTTCAAAGCCACAGAGTAAGTGCACAGTATGAACTGCTGTGGGGGGTCTTTGGGGGGATATAAGGTAGGAAATCCAGACTGTTTTAATCAACAGCATATCAAAATCTAAGTAGGCATAACTTAGAGTATTAAAAGCTCACTGTAAAGAAGTCATCTCTTGAAAGGCATAACAGGTCTGTTGGTAATGCAAATGTCAGAAGCCAAAGCCACAAAATTGGTGGCCAGGTGTCAAGCATTTAAAAGTTATTAGAGCACTTGCCACCTAACTGTAAACTCCTGTGCTAGGATAAGTTGGTCATGGAATGGGTTAGGTTGATACTGGGTCACTAGCTAACCTCAAGAAAATTTCTGTGCTGATAGGTACACTGTAAAATACTATAAAATCCCCATCCCAGTGGCACATCCATCTTAGGTATGTGCCAAGAGACCCAAGGCTTAGCCAAAGAAATGGGATCCTCAAGTTTCAAAGAACTGAGCACACCACATTCTGGCACACCTGCTTCCTTTGCTAAGAACCATGGTCCCAGAATTACAATGGCCTTTACAGGAAGCATTCCAATTAGATAAGATTTTTCATCTGAGGAGTGCGCTTAAAAGTGAGAATACCCAAATCAGACAAATGCAATGAGAAACCTATTTTGATGGGCATGCATAAGTTTCCAAAAGACTTCAGGATTACAGAATAATAATTTCATTGAAAGATTCATAGCAAAAGAGTAATGAAAAGTTAAAGACCCAAGAGATACCTTAACAAAAAAAAAAAGACTATTTAGACTGATGTGACTGTTACTACTCCCTTCTGCCCTCCTTTGCCTGAGTACTCACAGTCTACTGTACCTCTATCTGAATTGCCTTTCCACTCTGAAGAGACCACAAGACCGTAAATAAGTCATTGACCTTACAGACACTTCACTCCAAGGAGGGCCTTCATGTGGGCCTCTCTCAGTGTTGACAGGACTCTTGAGGGATTCTCCAGTAAACTGCTACCAGCTATTCCCTTAAACTGCAAAAGGGAAACTAAAAATTAATTGAAAACCTTGCTAAAGTCAGGTAGATACCAGAACTACACTCTCTACTTTAAATTGGGTGTAAGCTCTGGCTCTAAAGGTTTGCCTTCTGGAGAAACACAATACTTGGGAACTACCAGCATAGAAAAAGGCATGACCAGGCCTGAGGCCATAAACAGGATTTAGTAAAAAGTAGAAACCAAGTAGCCATTTCCCACCCTCTCAGGGCATAAACACTGCAATCTGGTATGTGTCCTGCAGCAGGAAATAGGATGCCACTGAAGACAGACTCCTTGCAGATCTTCCCACTGTAAAGGCGTCCAGTCAACCAATTCTATATGGAGAGCTTCCTGTCAACCTCAAGTGTCTCAATATTAAATGTAATAGGACAGTAAAGGAGTTTCAGATGTTTAAGAAAAGCCACTAACATGAAAAACGAGAGGCCAAAACCAACAAATTAGAAAATTGTTAAAAGGAAGCCAGTGCACAAAGTAGAAGATTAAGTAAAACAAATTGCCATATAAAGAGTTGAGAAGATATTATATTATTATAGTAAGTGCTCAGCTCAGAGTAATGAGAGAAAGAGAAAAAGGACTTGGATAAAATAAAAACAATTAATGAATTGAAAGGTGAAATTGATAAAATTTTGCATCATGGGGGTGCCTGACTCAGTCATACTACTCTTGATACTGGGGTTGTAAATTCAAGCCCCATGTTGAGTATAGAAATTACTTAAAACTTTTTTTTTTTTTTTTTGCATCATGTCTCCAGACTAGAAAATGAGTCCTGCAGAGGTAGGACACTCAAGGAACAGAGAAGCAAGACAGAGATTTGGTTCAATTTGGCCCTTTCTTAGGAGAACTGGCAGCTAGTATTTTGCAATGTATATAAAAATTTAACTGATAATAGTGATAATTATTAATTATTTAAATATAATTGATACATATTAGTTTCAGTTTTACAACATGTTTGTATATTTGTGAAATGATCACAATAAGTCAAATTAATATTTGTCACATTACGTGGCTACAAAAAATTGCTTTTTCTTGTGATGAGGACTTTTTTTTTTTTTCAACGTTTATTTATTTTTGCGAGAGAGAGAGACAGAGCATGAACGGGGGAGGGGCGGAGAGAGAGGGAGACACAGAATCGGAAACAGGCTCCAGGCTCTGAGCCATCAGCCCAGAGCCCGACGCGGGGCTCGAACTCCCAGACCACGAGATCGTGACCTGGTTGAAGTTGGACGCTTAACCGACTGCGCCACCCAGGCGCCCCCTGTGATGAGGACTTTTAATGTCTCTCAGCAACTTCCACATATGCAGTACAGGATTATTTACTGTAGTCACCATGCTGTACATAACATACCCATGACTTTTTAATTTTATAAATAGAACTTTGTACTTTTTTGCCTCCTTTACCCATTTTGTCCCCTACCCTCCCTCATCCTCCATGTCTGGCAACCACCCATCTGTTCTGTGTACCTATAAACTTGGTTTTATTGGTTTTTAATTCCACATATAAGTGAGGTCATATAGCATTTGTCTTTTCTCTGACTTATGTCACTTAGCATAACATCCTCAAGGGCCATCCATGTTGTAAACAGCAAGATTTTGTTCTTCTTTATGGCTGAATAGCATTACATTGAGTGGTGTGCGTGTGCGCATGCGTGTATGTGTATCTATGTGTATCACATCTTCTTGAGCCATTCATTCACATAAAGACACTTTGGTTGCTTCCATGTCTTTATTATTGTAAATCATGCTGCGCTGAACTTGGGTGTGCATATATATATATATATATATACACACATATATATGTGTATATATGTGTATATATATATATGTTGATAAATACTCAGCAGTGGAATTGCTGGATCATATGGTGGTTCTATTTTTAATTTTTTTAAAGGTTTATTTTATTTTATTTTTTTATGTGAGAGAGAGTGTGCGTGCGTGCATAAGCGGGTGAGGAGCAGAGAGAGAGATATACACACAGAATCTGAAGCAGGCTCCAGGCTTGAGCTGTCAGCACATAGCCGTGCACAATGCTCGAACCCATGAACCAGGAGATCATGACCTGAGCCGAAGTCGGATGCTTAACTGAGTGAGCTACTCAGGTGCTCCAGTATATATTTTAAATCTAGAAAAAAAAGGTAGTGTACGTAGTGGTTTAAATTTCACTAGTGGTCATTTTATACTTACACTCATTGCTAAATGTAATGTGCTAATTCAGTTTTTTATTAGGAGTTTTAAGAGTGAGTAAGGATTTAGTGATGTCTTAAAGTTGAGATTGCATTTTACCATAAGTAATTGAAAATTAAATTATATTTACTTATAGAAATAGGAGTTTATTTTTCTTATAAAACAAATCTGGAAGTATGTCATGGCTGGTGTTAGTTTAGAGAAGTCCAAGGGGGCCAATGTCACTAATATTATCTTGGTCTTTCCCTATGGTCTTAAGATGACTTCTCAAGTTGTAGTTATAAAAGATTTGTGGTCAAGGAAGGAGTCATCTAAAGGATTAACAGGAATGAGATCTTGTATGGAAGTAGCTAGCATTAACCCAAGTGAAATGAGCAATTTTCCCTCTTGTTATCTTCTTACATCATTTACCTAATTTGAGATGTATACACACACACACACACACACACACACACACACACACGTACATATCAGTTTATTAGATTTGTTTTGTCAGGAATTTTGTGGTTTTCTATCTTCACTTTCAGAAGTTATCTTTCAGATTTAATGTTTACAATAAGTTTTATAAAATTATGTATAAAAATTACTTAGAGAAAACTTATTTAAGTGCTCATGTGATGATTTTTAGTTGTGTTTTTGAAATACCACTTGTGAATTGTATTTTGTATATTCCATGGTGTTAATATTCCCATGCTGCTGTCTCCAAATTTTGGGGTCTCTACCTTATTACCTTGATAGCCTAGGAAAAATTCTCAGTATTAGAAAACAAAAATGATCTTCCACCACTAAATATTGTTGTGAAATCTTTGGCCACTCTTGATTTTTGTTTGGTTAGTTTTTCTGTCTGAATACTTCTAGATTATTTGATTAAAAAAATTCCAGGGGCGCCTGGGTAGCTCAGTCGGTTAAGCGGCCGACTTCGGCTCAGGTCACGATCTCGCGGTCCATGAGTTCGAGCCCCGCGTCCGGCTCTGGGCTGATGGCTCAGAGCCTGGAGCCTGCTTCCCATTCTGTGTCTCCCTCTCTCTCTGCCCCTCCCCCATTCATGCTCTGTCTCTCTCTGTCTCAAAAATAAATAAACGTTAAAAAAAAAAATTAAAAAAAATTCCACCTATTTTAAGGGTGGTGACCTATTTTTACTTTGAGAAATATCAATGAGCTATTACCATTTATAAGTTTTAGTTCTTTTTAAATGCACTGTTTTTTAAAAATCTGTTTTAATTTGGTTATTGTTTCTGCTCTGTTAGTTCTGGTTACTTCTAGATGTTGCATCACCATTTCAGGATTTCTAACAACTTCTCAGCTATTGTTTTTATCTTGTTTCTTTACTTCACATGCTATGAGTGGTTCTCAACTTTTCTTTTAGTTTTCTGATTTTTTTTTTGTAGCATTCAGTTCTTTATGAATCTAAATTTGATTTTAATACGGCTTTGTGTTAATTACCTTCCAATGTCTTTTTTCTTGCACGTGATCTTTACATGCATTCTAATCACTTTGTTCATTTCAGCTTGTTAATTTATCTCATTTTTCATCATTATCTCTTCTTTGACAAATTCTCAGAATTCTAAAAATTTAGTAATTTTAGTAGACTTGTTGGGTTGTATTGAACTGTGATCCTCCTTTACTTCATGTTCTAGAATCTTATCATGTGCAAATCTATGTAATTAGACCAGTAGTCCACAGTGTGGTTTGGTGTGGAGGCTGCTAACAAGTATAGAATAGTAGCAAAGTTAGTAATTCCCTCTGACCTCCACCACCATTCAGGAAATGAAATGTGTGTGTAAGAAATGCTTTCAGGTTTCTATTGGGGAAGAGAAGATATTAGAAGAGATATGTGAGTTTTATTTATGTTAGGAAATAAGAATAAGGATTAGTAAATTGTGTTTATAATGTCCCTGGAGATTCTGTCATAATTCCAGTACCTTTATTCTGTTTTGATTTGTTTAAGGGATGATACCATTAATGATAAACAGGTATCCATTAAGTTTATTTTTATGTATTATTCCACATACATTTTTATAATGAGAATGTCTATCTTGTGTTAGCTGAGTCAGGTTCTAGATTATTTCTCTTTTTGTTATTATGCTTAGAGGTATAGTCCCAACTGCAAATAAGAATATTGACAGATATTTGCTTTTACTTCTATAGTTTCAGGTTTTGCATCCTGTATCTATATTTACTTATCCATAAGGTGATAAGGTGGTCAGGCTTAACCTTTTTTCCTATTTAAACAACTCATAATTGCCATGGTCCTTTATATTAGTGTGTTATGCCTCAAAATTTATATGTATTTTATATTAATATTGTTACTAATACTAAATGATTCCTTGAAAAATGTTTGAACTCAAGACAAAGTTGAGGAAAGGGCATTGTGTATTATTTTTTGCCAAATTATTCTACTTATATGATACAGTTCTAAGGTCACAGTGCTTAAAATAAACTCTGCTAGATTAAATATAACTTTTAATTATAGTGCTGTTCATACAATATCTCTAATCAGAAGCCTTTTTCAGGTTTATACAAAGGTGCTCTGAACATGCAGTTTTAACCTCTACTGATTCAAGGACTCCGTCATCATCCCATTTTCCAGGGTGAGGTGATTTCTAATTACTGCACATCCTGGTGTTTAATTTCATGTGATAAGCTTGTAACTAATAAGTAAATATGCCTGCTTGTTTCTGAGAATTAAATAATTTGGATAGAATTAAAAAAAAAGATTTAAGAAATGAAAAAGGTGAATTTCAGAAAGCCAAGCATACTTTAAATGAGGTTTACTCTAATTATTTTCCTGCTTGCAAAAAAAAAAACAAAAACAAACTCCTCTTTTGCCCTTTCATAACTGATATAAAATAGATTTAAATGGAAAAAAATACAACCATTTGTTGTTGGTTTATAATAGTGTTTTTAAAAAATCACAGAAAATGGGCCAATTAGTTTTTTCAAAATATATTATAATGGGGCAAATATGTGCTATGTTATCTAATGTTTTTTATTTTATTTTTTGATAGAGTGAGGCATTTAAGATCTTCAAATAAGTGTTCAGAGTCAAACTGAAGCATAGCTTTTACTATACCTCTTTCAGAAAATATTTTTTTCAAAATCATTCCTTCTGTGTATATTTTTAAAGATACAAGATATATCCTACCTAAAGATAAGATCTGCTGATTAATGAACTTTAAATTTATGATGAATGGTGTAACTTCAGATTATCAGTACTATAACATTAACAAAATACCTCTGTGTGTTATTTGTGAAGTAGAGGTGTGCTATTACTGTTGAAGGAGTCGGGCGAATTGCAGTCTGTTTAAGAAATGCACATTATATTCAAGTATGGCTTGGTATTCCCTTGCTGTTCACTCTTTTGAGTGCAAAAAGTGGTTTTTGCTAACTCCATTTTGCTGCTCATGGAAAGCTGAAAAATCAATAGCTGCAGGTTGATGAAACCTAAATCCATTTGATTCCTTTCCACCAGTGCCATTATGCAGACAGTCAAGTGTGATGTATTTAGTTCATGCAGTACTTATTACTCTCAAGCACAGCTTCTCATCAGGGAAAAATTAGACCAGATGAGAAGTAATCAAGAAATTCTGGAGAGGTTGCAAAGATCTTCTTTTTAACTGCTTCCTTTTTTTTCCTCTCTGTCTTTGACTCTCATAGTCTGCAAAAAAGAAAAGTTAAGATCTCCACCACAAAGCTCCAGAAAGTTCTGTAGAAATGTTTTGTGTCACCTTTTTTTTTTTTTTTTTTACATCAGTATTTGTACTTAGTAACAGTCACAATAAAGAACACTAGCTGGATAAATGCCAAATTAAGAAAAATTCCCCCTTACTAGAACTATTAGAGTCATCACTTTGGCAGAGTTGAACAAATAAAAAACTGCTAGAACTGATTTCGACATTTCCATTTTTTCTTAATAGGCTATTTAATAGGTAGACAGCTAAAAGTAGTTGTATAATCTGGAGGCTCAGAGCATGGTCTTTGGCAATCCCTTTCTGTTAATTACTAGCTTGATTAATCTTGAACACATTGTCCTCTCTGATCATCAATTTTATCATTTATGTAAGGGAATTATAATAATATCAGCCTCAGAATTTTGGAAAGAGAATAAAATGGGTAATCAATATAAAGCATTTAACACCATAAACATTCAATATGAATTATTTGTTAATATTAATCCCTTACATGGCAATGATTGGATATGAATATGCAGCAACTCTTTTTCTACTTTAGCAATGTTTTAGATATCTGACTTTAAAGTTACAGATATTTGACAGAATCTCCCATATTACATTGCTGTAATGTATCTATTACAATGAATAATGAAATGATCATCTGGTCCAACCTCCTGCTTTAGTAGTTAGAATGCTAAAATGACAGTTTACGTGATTTGCCTGAGTGCAAAACATCTGTGCTTGGTGAAGATGCAAGACTAGAACTTGGATGTCCTTGCTTTCAGAAGTGCCTTTTTTTTTTTTTTTTTTTTTTTTAAATGACTGTTTATTTTGAGAGAAGGAGAGGGCAAGTAGGGGAGTGACAGAGAGAGGGAAAGAGAATCCCTAGCAGGCACTGCACTGTTAAGCACAGAGCCCAACATGAACCCATGAACTGTGAGATCATGACCTGAGGCAAAATCAAGAGTAGCACAGTTAACCCACTGAGCCACCCAGGCGCTTGTCAGAAGTGTCTTTTTCTTTTATACTCACATCTGTGAGTTTATCTAGACTTGCTTTTCAGACATGGGTAGACAAGTTAAGCTCCAAATTACGGAAACTACAATTTAAGGTAAAAACTTGGTCACAGAGATATACATAAAGATCACCCTTACTAGAAGTGATACTAGTGGCTGACTACTTGGAATGAATTAGCAGCTGTCAAAAATCTGTGAACAATGGAATGAGAGCCATTGTGGTGGGCAAAGACACCTGGAAAGCTTTGAAACTGTCCCAGTGCTATCAGACAAAATAGTAAAATAAAGCAGAAATCTATCTCAGGAAGAAATTAATCTACCTTCTTAGACTTAAAGAAGTGAGAGTTGTGGTCTCTCTCATTTCTATGTTTATTTCAACTATGTTGGTTTTGCAGAAACCAAATGGATTGTAACAAATGGTAGTGGATTATCATAATTTCAACCAGTTGTTAGCCCCAGTCACATTTGTAGCCCTGTAAGAGGTATTTTTACCTAAATGTATCAAGACAGCCTTGGACACTGAGTATACTGCTATTAACATGATAAATGCATTCTTTCTAACTCTCCTCAGTTGAGAGGACCCAAAGCTGTTTGCATTTTGTGAAAAGAACACAGGAACATATTATTTTGACCGAAGGATATGTCAATGTTACTTTCTTTTCTCTGCTCAAAAATAATCTGCAGTACCTTGATTATTCTGATATTTTGCAGAACATCACACTGGCTCACTGTTTTAATTATATCATGAAAATTGAACCTAGTGAGCAGGAAATGGTGTTATATTTAATATGTCATGCTAAGACATATGGATGTCTGTTTATGGGAAATAAACTCTACAAAAATTCAGAGACATGACATATTAGTGAAAAATTTTAGGTTATTTGGCTAGAATGGTTGGTACATAATGGGGGCAAGGTGGAATGTATCCAGAATTCAGGGGATATACTGGATTGTGTCTTGGTACTTCCATGCTTTTATAGTGACCATAGCTCTAACAAGAAGAGGGACTCTTTAAGGAGGAATCAACCCACCATGAAAGCAATCTAGAACAGCTCAATTGCTGATTCAGGCTAAGAAAAATCTAGAATGTATGGCGTAAGAGGACAACAATGAATATAAAACAGTGACAAATACAGTTTGTTCCCATAACTTTATATAAAAACTAGCCACTAATTTGAAAACTCAATGACAAAAAAGACTTAAATGGTGCATGTGGTGGATAATATCAGAGGCCTGGGTTGCCTATCTTTTTTTGTCTCACATAATTGTAATTAAGACTTTGTGGACAGTTCTGTATGAGTTTTGATACACCTGGTGCCAATTGTAACTTGTCTGTTTCAACGCTTCTGCAGAGCTGATGACATAAATGGATTTATTCCAACATTCTGAATAGTAATCTGAAAACAAAAGCAATTAGTGCCCTTCAAAACAACCTTTAAAGACGCTGGTGATAGGAGCAGATGCAGATGCTCCCTGTGATTAACTCCTAGAAAACTGCTTGTTTCTAAGTTCTTGTTTCAGGCTCTGTTCCATGGGTTTCCCAGACTAAGATATCCTCTAAGAGTAAATCTAACTGCATGATTATAAGAGGTACATATTTTTGTAAAGCAATTATATCACAAGTTCACCTGATGAATAAAAATAGTTCTTTCAATTATGAGAGCCACAATTTTCATGATTTTCTTTTTATTTAATTTTTTTTGTGTTTATTTATTTTTTGAGAGACATAGAGCACAAGTTGGGGAGGGGAAGAGAGAGAAGGAGACACAGAATCTGAAGCAGGCTCCAGGCTCCGAGCTGTCAGCACAGAGCCTGACACGGGGCTCGAACTCACAAACCGTGAGATCATGACCTGAGTCAAAGTCGGGCACTTAACCTACTGAGACACCCAGGCTCTCCTTCATGGTTTTTTGATACAACTATTTTCTATAATCGATTATATGGAGAGATTATATATAATTATATATTATATGTACAATATATAATGCTTACTTCCTATTTATTGATCTCCACTATATATTTTATTTTTATTTTTATCTGTTTTTAAAGTTTATTTTGAGAGAGAGAAAGAGAGAGAGAAGAGGGAGAGAGAGAGAGAACAAGAGAATCCTAAGCAGGCTCCCTGTTATCAGTGCAGAGCCCAATGTAGGGCTCCATCCTTGCCTTGGCTCATAACCTGAGCCTAAACCAAGAGTCAGATGCTCAATCAACTGAGCCACCTAGGCATTCGTACCACTGCACATTTTAAATAAAGTTTTTTTCTTCCTTTGAGGTGGTTCCATCCAAATCAGTACCACTTTTGCTTTATTTTTTTTTTTTTTCTACCTTCACTTTCAATACTCCCCTATCTTTGAAATTTAAAGAACTGTGTTACATCATAAATGAATTAGGGAAAAACAGAAAGGCCCAGAACTTAGAAATGTAGTTCTGGAATCATGGGGGAATTAGATTAGGGAATCCAAATGCTTTACTGTTTGAATAATATATTTGTATGATATTAAATTTAGTAGGATTAGACACATAAGAGAATTGTTAAATTCATGCACAGACTGACTTTAGTTACCTTTTATAGTGCATTATTACTGGAAGCACTCATATTATATTGTGAATCTCTGTGGCATGTATTCATTAGAGTCTTTTATTACATTTTCAAAAGCTAGAAATGCAATTTATATCAATTTGCTTTCCATACTTCTTAGGGAATTTGATTGAATATGAAAAATTCTACTGAGTTTCTGTATGATGTACTAGTAATTTGGATATATACCTGTACAACACACTTGTTAAAATGTCTACCACTTTCAGATAATTCACTAAAAGTATGTATAAGGCTACCAATTCCTGCCAGCTTCACAGGGTCTAGAAATATTATTTCTGAATATACACACATATATAGGCACACAAACACACATAACTCTCTTGATTTTCTTTGCTACATTTTGCATTTGGCTTAGAACAGACACAGAAAATTAGAAAAGGGTGGGAAGGCAAGTTTCTCATATGATTCTCTAACAAGTCATTTGCTTAACAGTGTTTATTATATACCAACTATTAGTCCTCAGAGGCTTTCTGTGTGGTAGGTTTTATTTTATTTATTTAATTTTTTTAACAGGTGAAGATATATATTGGGGCTTAGAGAGGTTAGACAACTTGCCCTAGGTCTCACAGCTCATAAGTGGTACAGACATATTCAAATCCTTCTGGCTTTGTTTTAAATTTTAATATTTTCATGACCACTTATTCCTTTTTTTTGATGGAATATATTTGTCTTTTGCTTCTGCAAATGACTTATTTGAATTTAGATATATAATTGTGAATTGATATCTTATGTAATTTTCTGTGAATATATTTCATTCCCTCTTTACAGTCTCATCCTTATATTATGTTAACAAAAGTTTGGCTCATCTATAACTCTTTTTAGACTGTATGTTCTTTTGAAAGCAAGAACTTCATAAGTTGGATTATAATGGTATACATGAAAAACTCATACTTGTCAATGATTAGTAGTAAAGGTGTATGATTGTATCTCTGTCTTCTATATTGTACTTTATGAATTTGTTTCTTTAATATTATGCATATTAGCAAAATATACTTATATTACAGATATTACTATTTACATGTTTGAGTTACTTAAAATAGGTAAAATATTCAAAAATAATTTGACTTTGGATACTGAAATGGTCAAGAATTTCAAGAGATGCAAGAAAAAAGGAATAAATTACATATAATGAGAGAGGACTTTGAACTAATGATTTGAAGGAAATAAAATATGAAACCTATGTGGTTTGACTCTATACCAGTCAAAATAAAAACTGTTTAAAAATGAGGCTTGGTTAAATATCACTTTGTCTGGTCCAAAAATGTGACTTCATATGAAACTACACAGCCTATTGTTCTATTCCAAATGCAGAAATAACTGTAAGGCCAACAGACATGTAAATGTGACCTTTTGCCTTTGATGCGCCAAATTGAAATTGTGTGCAGGGGTGGCTGACTGGTTGTCGGTAGAGCATTCGACTCTTGGTCTCGGCGTTGTGAGTTCAAGCCCCATGTTGGGTGTAGAGCCTACTTAAAAGTAAATAAATAAATACCTCTTAAAAAAAGAAAAGAAGTTATGTGTGCAGTTATTATCAGAGAGAGAGACTTGGAGAATTCTTAAGGCTGCTTCACCCTTCACTAATTATTTCCAATTATTTGTTAGATATTTCTATATTATCAGGCAGTTTTTCCACAGTCCAGTACTGAATTTTTTCTGTTGTTGTCTAAGTCTGTTTTCTCTTAACTAATATCTGGCTCTTGATAGGTATTATAGCTTATTAACAGAATATAGCATTTAATTTTGGTATCATTCCATATCTTATTCCCTGGTTTATGGTGGGAACCTCAGTATATTTTTATTATAGTTTCTGTCACTTCATTTGCTATTTAAATTATTCTTACACTGCATTAAGTCCCCTTGTTTACTAATTACATACAATTATACTCAACGATAATTAAATATTAACTTAATTCTCATTATTACTTAGACCTAAACTAATTTCATCTTTTGCATGAAAAGACTGACTTTTAAATTCTAAATACTCAATTTTTAATAATTATGGATCTTATTATTAAATATATAGTTTTAAATTTACTGAATTTTTTCACTTTATAATTTTTATTTGGTTACAAAAAACTGAGCTCTTTTACTTAATTTTACCACCCTATCATAAAGCCCAGATTAAAAAAAAAATTATTTTCTTTTATTTTTGGGAGATACAGAGCGTGAGCAGGGAAAGTACAGAGAGAGAGGGAGACACAGAATCTGAAGGAAGCTCCAGGCTCTGTGTTATCAGCACAAAGCTTGATGAGGGGCTCAAACTCAGGAACCGTGAGATCATGACCTGACCCAAAGTTGGACATTTAGCCAACTGAGCCACCCAGGTGCCCCAAGATTTTTTTTCAAGGATGGATTCTATAAGAAAAGGAATCTCTTAAATAGCTAATGTAAAAATGAAAATTATGAATCATATATATCACTGTGAAACATTTTGGGGAGGTTGCTTATTGTACTGTCAGATAATGCCAGTATTTTCTTATATTTAGTAAAAACCAAATTATTTAATAGAGCTGCCAGGGCCACAGCCTAAATGTTTTTGTTTTTTTTTTCTTCTGAAGAAATCTGATTACTTTTTCCACACCGTCTATATAAATTTATTAATTTACCTGTTTGTAATTCTCTACTTTTTGAAATGACTAGATAGATGGTCTATAGACCATTTTATATATATATATATATAAAGGACTGGAACCAAACCATAATTCACAAGGCAGTGTCTGTGTCTTACTTAGAGCTTGATACATTCTTGATGACCTAAGGACATACCTCTAACCCATTCCTCAGTGAGGAATCTTTGGTGTAGCGCCTCAATTTCAGTTTCTCCAGAACTTTCTCCAGAACTTTCAGTGAACAGCAGCTATAGCTGTGGCATCATAAGGACAGCAGTTATTTATTTATTTATTTATGTATTTATTTTTGAGAGAGAGGGAGAGTGAGAGCGTGCCTATAAACCAGGAAGGGGCAGAGAGAGAGAGAGACAGACAGACAGACACACACACACAGAATCTGAAGCAGGTTCCCGGCTCCAAGCTGTCAGCACAGACAATCAACGTGAAGCTCAAATCCACGAACCTTGAGATCATGACCTGAGCTGAAGTTGGACACTTAACTGACTGAGCCACCCATGTACCCCTGCAGTCATTCATTTATTACTCACTCAGTGCCAGGCATGGTGCCAGTTCCAGTTCACACATTACCCTGTCTAATATCCATAACAACTCTGAGGTATATGTATTGTTATCACTATTTGACATAAAATTCATATTTAGAGAATTTTAATAATTTTATTATAGTCAAGAAGGTAAAACAGATTAGAACTAAGACTCAACACACATCACTGTGATCTGAAGCCATAAGTAAAGGAACAGCATAGTGTTCTTGCAGAAGTAGGAATTATTTCATTTTCATATATTTTTAATTTTTAATGATCTACTGGAACATTATCCTTAATTTGCAAATATCCCTAAGTAACTCCTGTATTTAAATATTTCTACAGTCTTCTTTGTGACCCACATTCCTTTGTACCAAACATTCTGACTCCTTAAAGAAAAGCAGCTAAATTTACTGATGCCTTCAGTTTCTCACATCATTTTTTCCTTATGACTAAACTTAAGGACATATTTCCCACTTATATTATTTGCTTTCCTGGGTAACAGTATTGACCACCAACACTCACTATTGAACCCTAGGCCATGCCTGTTTCTATACTAAGTCCTTTGTAGTCTCCTTCATGGGCTGTTCTGCTTCTTTTCCCCTGTTCTAGAAGCTTTCCTGGCTTGATAATGTCATTTGGTATTACTAGGGTTTAAACATAGCTTTATCTGCCCTCTCCCAACTCCTGTAAGCCCTTCAGATTCTTATTTTTTCTACCAAATGTTCTCCTCTTAGTTACTAATACTTTTGACAAACTGCAGTAAATTGCATAGGAGGAGTCTCCAACTACAGTTGATCTTTCCAATGATGACTTTTATGTTGACGAGGTCAAAGTATCCAGATATTTAGTCAATGACTATTGTAGATGTTTCTGTGATAGTATTTTTTGATAGGGTTAACATTTATATGAAGCTTATCCTGAAAAAGTGAAGCAAGATTAGCAGCACAGTTTTTGAGATGTATGATAAATCACATATACAAAAACGTGTTAATTATTTTCTGTTTTTAATAGTGTTTAACAATTGCTGTTCCTTCCCTTGACACTGAGATCTTGCAAGATCCTGATGAATCTCATAAAACCAGTAGTGATTTGTAGACTACCCTTGGTATAGTTTTATTGTTGAAACCTGTTTATAGAAGTGATTCTTAATCCCCTTTTTTCTATTATTTTGAATAAGCAGGATATTAGTATCTTATGCTGCTTAATTATAATAACTGTAGAGATACTGAGAAAATAGATTATTTTTCTTCCACTTTTCATTCACATATATTTGTAAAAAAGAGGAAAATAAATGTAGATATACATCCTACCAATAAATGTAGACGGAGTCACTAACTAGTTTTTACTTCTCCTTTAAACTGTATTTTTATTTGTTATAATTCCAAGCTAACTGCTTTTAGAACATAATAACTTTTTACTTCTCCAACTTTGATCAGTCCTAGAAAGTGTATTACACCTTTGAGAACTCCCTATTTTCATTTAAAAAGAGAGAAAATAAATTTGACAGTGTAATTGTAATGAAATATTAAAAATATGCTATGATCAAGTTTTTTAAATCCCACTTATACACATATATTAATCTAGGTAGGTACACTTAAATCCTATTGGCATTCTTGAATCTAGAAATTACTAGACATTAGGGATAAACATGGAAATAATACTGTATAATTTCCAAGTAAAACTCCTTTTAGGAATGTATATCTGTATGCAAATACTTTCTAGAAATCAGAAGTACCATGCCAAACTAAGAGCAAGCTTAAATGGAATAACTCCAAATGGGAAGCTTCCTCTAGTGAGCATGTTAAAACTTCTGTAACCATTGATAGAGCCTCATAGTAGAATACAACCATCTTTATGACTGCTAAGCCCCAGACATAAGGAATAATAATATAACTTGATTCTAAAGCTGCATTCTCAGATCTTATTGGTGTTTTATAGCTAGTATATATCTTTAAAATGAAAACTTTCACAGATCAAATATGAAAGGCCTATGCAATGTTAATTTTTGTTTAAAGAAGAATGATCTCAATATTTTATGTAATGTCTACTATATGTTCATTATTAAATTAAATACTGAATGGAGTTTTTGGCATTAGTACTTAGTTTGTATACGTACTGATACTTTGGGAAGGTAAGATAAGCCTTGATAATCTGCCTGGAGCAAAATTCAAAATTCCAACAAATCTTGTTAACTGTTATACAGGAATGATCACCGATTATTTGTGCTACCTGACTTTTGATTATGTAGGAACACAGGCACACACACACTAAGAATAAATAATATTGTAGTTCGGAGGAAAACCGTGGGTTCTGTAGCTTGACTGTCTGGATTTTGATCTTGACTTTCACTTACTGGTATTTGAACTTTGAAAAATTACTTAAGCTGTGTGCATCTCAGTTTTTCTTCTCTAAACTGGTTGTAATGATTTGTCTCACTTTATAGGAACAATGCCTAGCATAGTAGATGCTCAATAAATGTTACTCATATCGTGGGAAATGAAATGTATGTATCTAATGTTCAAACACTAGTGATTTCTGATTTTTTTCTTGAAGTCACTGTTTTTGTTAGTTTGATGCTTGTATCTTAAAACCTTCCTAAAATTCTGAATACCGTTTAAGTATTATCACATTGATGTTAACTCTTCTTGGGAATGTTATAATAGTCCTTGAAATAAATGCCCTGGATTATATTACTTTAACTCAATATTAGGGTGGCATTTTTGTCTAGTATTACTTGAATAACATAGCAGACTATAGTTGGAAGCAAACTTAGAGGTCATTATTTACAGGAGGAGAGGGATCTGGACCCAGATTGATAGTATGACCTTCTGAAAATCACTCAGCAAGGGGGAGGATCTGAGAGTGGAATGCAGATCTTCTGAGACTTAAATCTGTGTTTTTCTTGTTATGCTACTCTGCTCTTCTTCTCAGCAATTAAATTGCATGCTTTTAAAAAATGCACATATTCTTTCTTTATATATGTATTCCTTAGAAATGAAGAATGCTATTATGATTGGAAAATAAATTTGTCAGGCTAATTTATATGCAGACAGCATTTTCCTAGCTTTCTGATTCTAAATAATCCTTATACTATTGAACAAATGATTAGGCATTTTTCACATCTTAGGATGTAAGACCAATATTGTTAAATCTTTAATCATGCCCAGAGGCAATACATCAAAGGAATCAACTATTGTAATGATGATGACTTCAATTAACTATTTTGTAATCCAATAATGAATTTCATTAGTATTCTAAGAACTTTCCAGGCATTATTACCATAATCTTCAGTGCTCCTATTTGGTATTTATTTTGGGTCCTGAACATAATAAATAGAAAGGCACAGTCCCTACCACCAGATAACTTTCATTTCTTAGTAGAATACACTACAGAATAATGTGTGTCTACAAAAGGAAATATTTGCATGTAAATTTTACTACCTTGGATTACTTACTGGTCTGTGTTGGTTCTTTACAAGAGAGGAAAGAAGAAGAAAAAACAAATGAGAGATTGTTTTTTTGGCTGTCAAAAAGCCAGGCAACAGCTCTTGCTAAATATTAAAGCTGCTACCATCTCTAAATGAAGGTGAGATATTCACTTACTTCACAAAACACATGTGAGAAAGATAACAAATAGTATTCATGACTTTTAAGTCTGGAGAGCTGAGACATTTATTAACTATAGGATACAGGACCTTGTGATACTGTCATTTCCCAAATTAAACCAAACCAAATCTTACTCAACTCAGTATCTTCTTCTGTAAGATAATTTCTCCTTTAATAATTCCGTGTCTTTGAGAAACTAAATAAATGTGTTCTTTTAACAATAACACTCAGTTTATTTAAGGAGTATTTGCCATTCCTCATGGGAAGGGTGAAATAAGTGAACCTGTGCACATACACCTATTGTTTTAAAACCTGGTGGTCTCCCTAACAGGTTCTTTGACATGAAAAGACTTGACAAAAAGTCAACTGTGTCTAATCTTTGTCTTAAAAAGATCTTCCTGAATAGGAAAAATGGGGAAAAAAGATGATGTTCATGCTCGTTTCCCATTTTTTGGTAATGCGAGGGGAGAAAATAAAGCTTATCTGTAAGCTATTGAAGGCAATACTGTGACCATCTCTATACTCCTCTCTACATAAATGGTGATTTTCTGTGAACTTAGAATGCATGTTTCTTTTATGCTTCCATGGCTGTATCTGGAGTGTGTTTTATCTAAAATATAGCTTAACTTCTTTTTTCTCAAACGTGTAAAAGTCAATCAGAATGGCAATAGTGTATCCTGTAATTTTAACTAATTATTAGTTTATTACTATGATTTTTTTGCCCCACTTAACAGGTAGAGACAGAGTACATGGGAGCTTAAATAACATGCTCACTATAAAGCCATGCATTAGAAAATATTGTTCATTTTTTAAAATTTTAGTTGATGAATCTAATTATTTGATCATTGTCCTATAGTAGTTTTGTTATTAATCCAAGTAAAATAGATTATCAACAATCAAAACCTTAATATTTTGGAGTGCCTAGGTGGCTCAGTTGGTTAAGTATCTCACTGTGGCTTAGATCATGATCTCATGGTTTGTGGGTTTAAGCCCCATGTTGGGCTCTGTGCTGACAGCTCAGAGCCTGGAGCCTGCTTCGGATTCTGTCTCCCTTTCTGCGTCTCCCTCACTCATGCTCTGTCTCTCTGTCTCTCTCTCAAAAATAAATAAACATAAAAAAAATTAACAAAACCCCCCACAATATTTCATCTTAAACACATTCCTTATTGCTTATCTTAATTTAACATTTCTAAAAAGTGCCACTCCTATCCTTCTAAAACCTCTCTTACTCATTCTTATCTCTCAGCTAGTGATACTCTTCCAATTGCTTCCTAGATAATCTCTTTTTGTGTACTTGCATTCAAGTCAAACAAGACCATCCCTTGGGACTGCCCTTAACCTCCATCAGTTAACTTCTTTTTAAATGTTTTTTTACCTTTATGTTACTGTTGTTTTCATAGCCTTTGAGGAATAGGCATTTAGGAAACACCAACATAAAATGGGCTTTTTTTTTTTTTTTTTCTTTTTTACGAATCCCAGTGTAGGTAACTGAGCAGGGAGCTAAATCATAGATTAAACAGAAGAATAAAAGGCACTATTGTATGGAACAGAAACTTGCTCATAGGGGAGAACAAAATAAAAACCTCATTTTTGAAGCTAGGCTATGATATCACATGTAAAAAGCCTGACTTATTTCTCACCTAATCAGTTTTGTTAAATTACATATTATCAGAATACATGTATTTCACCTATATTTTAAAATGACTTTTCATATAATTTTTCATAGTATTATCTATTTTGTTAGCTGGTAATAATTGTTCAAAATATTTGCTCCTATTTCCTACCAGTGTCCTCTTTATACAACCATTCCCTGGAGGAATGACTTTTCATATATATTATAATGGATATAGAAATGCTAACTTACCTTACCTTCCATTATATTATATTAATTATATGATATGATACGATATGATATATATTTCCTGGCCTAGTTGACAACAGGGTTGGCCTTGTGATCTACTTTGGTCAGTTGAAGAAGAAAATATATAATGTGTGACAAACAATTTTAAGAGCTAGCAGGAGATCACAACACTTTTTAATTCCATAGCTATAAAACTAGCAAGTTCCGGAACAAAAGGGTTTAGAATTAATAAACATAGTTTACTATGAGGAATTTAACCAAAACAATAATGATTCTTTGCTGTAGCAAGCTAGTGAGATTTAATATTATTTGTTATTACAACATAACTCAATTTCAGTTGACTAATATCTGCTTTGTCTATAGTTAGGCTACTTTTTTTGTTTCTTCTAGCTTGCTCATATTTTATTAAACATCAGAAATTCAGCTGTTTAATTATTATCTTAGAAAACTGATTTTGCTTTTTCAGACTTCTATTTTATCTTTGTTTATCACTGATAATAGAAAGTACCTTTACTTTATCATCACTTTCTTTGGGTTTATTCTAGCATTCTTTAAAACCACTTAAATAGATCATTAGCTTATTTAGCTTTAGCATCTCTGTTCTCTAATATATAGTTTTTAAGCTATAAATTCCCCTTCTTACTATTTTACTTGAACTTACAAGTTTCAATGTATAGCTTTGTTTTGTTTTAATGTCTTTTTGAAACTAGAGGTAGTTACAAATATGTTTTTAAAATTCAAAGTGGAAAGTTGTTTTCTTTCCTTATATTGTCATTATTGACTTCTAATTTAATTGTATTGCAAGTAGAGTAAGTGTTCTGTGTGATAATGATTTTTGAACATTTATAGACTGGTTTTAGTGCCAAGTTTGGAGTGAGTTTTTATAAATGGCCCATGTGTGCTACAACATTTTTTTTTTCTCATTGTTAGGTGCAAGGTTCTTTAGGTCCAACAAATCATAATTACTCATTTCCTTACCAGGTGTTTCTTACTTTCCTAATTTTTTTAATCTTCCTTTTTCATTAATTGAAAAGATCCTGTTAAAATTTTCTATTAAATGGTGAATTTGTCCATTTCTCCCTGTTTTGCATATTATTATGTATATCATAAGACTATTTTACTAAGAAATACAAGTTTAAATAGTTCTATTTTCTTGATGAGGTGAATCTTTAATCATTATGTGCTTAAAGCTACTTTTTCTTGATGTTATGTTATATAACATTAGCAGTGTTAATATCAACTTTACTGTTGTTAGTATTTTCCTATATGTGTTCTTTCATTTTTTTTCTTCCAGTGTTTTCTTTTCCTTATTTTAGGAACATCCCATAAACATCAAACCCCTAATTTTAAAATTCCAATTTGAAAACCTTTTTCTTTTTTATGAAAATTTATCTAAGATTATTTGTCCATTGAAATCCACTTTGGCATTTTGCCACTGTTCCGTTTCACTATGTTTCCATTGACTTTCTAGCCTTGACAAAAAAATTTAGGTTTGTTTTTTACATTTATACCTTTCATTCTATTCTTTGTATTCTATGTCTTTCTATTTCTTTGGAAACAGAACTTAATATGTCTTTCTTTATGTAGGTTATTATTTGGAAGTTACGTTTACTAAAGTGGAGAATATATATTTTAATACCTTTCTGAAAAATAATAAGGACCTTGGAGCCCTCTACCTTATTTTCATTCCTTATGAAATTTTATGCCCTTTTGGTTTTAAGATTTTTTATCTTTAACTCCCCCCAAATAATTATTATTATTTTTATACAGAGAATGTTTAGTTAGATTTACTTCTGTTTATTAACTTTTTCTCCCTACTGGCATCATTTCCTTCTTCCTGAAGTATATATTTTTAGTACTCCCTTTAATTTAGGTCTATTTTTGGTATACTATAACTTTTCTTTTTTTTTCTTCCTTTTCTTTTCTATCCATTTCTTTTCTTTTTTAAATGTTATTTATTTTGAGAGATAGCACACATGCAAGTAGGGGAGGAACAGAGAGAGGAGAGAGAGAATCCCAAGCAGGCTCTGCACTCTCAGTATGAAGCCCCACTGGAGTTCAGTCTCAGAAACCATGAGGTAATGACCTCAGTTGACATCAAGAATTAGACACTTAACTGACTAAGCCACCCAGGTGCCCCTACTATCATTTTTCTTTATTTCAAAGTATTTTATTTCATTCACATTCTTGGTAGGTGTGGGGATTCAGAATTCTAAATTTTTAATACTTTAACCTGTCAGCATTTTAAATATTATATTTCAATGCCTTTTAACCTTATTTAAAATTAATAAGTCTGCCTAATGATTAATTACTGTTCTTTTAAAGAAATTATCTTTTTCTGGCTTTAAGATACCCTTTTAGATGTTGTATTACAATTTTTTTGATTCATCTTTGAATTCATGATTTGTGTGTATTTCTTTTAATCATTTGATATGTATTGTGTTTCTTGTACCTATGCATTTAGGTCTTTCATCGGTTCTGAATAATTTTATTCTTTACCTCTCAAATACTTTCTTTCAATCAAGTCTCAAGTCTCTACCTAGATATATGTTAGAGCTTATTGTCTGTACTTTTAAACCTCTCCTTTTTTTTAATATCTTTGTCTAGTTCCGCTTTGAGTAAATTCATCAGAATTTTCTTTCAATTGAATCGTCCTCTTTCAGCTATATCTACTTTGCTCTTTAATCCATATTTTGAGTGTTTTTTCAATAGTTACATATATTTACTTAAAAACCTTCTATTTGTCTCTTTTTCAAATAGGCCTATTGATTACTCATTTTTGTAATCTGATTCTTTGTACTGTAAGCATCTACTTATAGGAATATATATACATACACATTTAGAAAACTTTAATATCCAAAGTATTGAGTAGTCTAAGTATGTTTTTTGTTGGCCTAATTCTCATCATGACATTTTGCTTGATTGTATGTGAGCTGATTCTTGATATTGAGCCCAACAAATCTCAAACTCTGGGAAATTTGGAGGCCTAAGTTGATGAGACTCTCTCTTCCTCAGGAGATTTGCTCTTGCTTCTTTGTGAGGTCCTATGTGATGTTTGATATATAGCTCCTCTAGTTGCTGCCAGCAGCATCTTTAGAGCAGCCCTCCCTCTTATATGTACTTCTTGCTCAATATTCTCCGACCACTTCTTATTGGACCCATGGAGATTTCTCTTCTTTCCTGTGAGCCTAAAAATACAAGGACCATTTTGTGCATAATTTGTAGCACAAGGATCGCTTTGAGTATCTAGCCCCAAATGTTATATTTTCTACCTTCAAAATTCCCTTTTAGTCAAGGAGTTGATACATTGAAGTTTTGCAAACTGCTTAAATTCACCTGTATACTGTTAAAGTTAATTGAAATTTTAGTTAGTGGATACTTATGTATATATTTTCATCAATAAAGTTATATGGCCAGTTTAGTAATTGAGCTATCATGTTAGTATGGGTAGGGGTAAAAACTTAAGAATTCCAGTTCTTTTTTCACAACTATATTATATTATACAATTGAAATTCTGAGCCCATGAAATTAAGAACTTTCTTTTCTTTTACTTAGTAAATAAAGCTGATTTGAATTGAATATATTTGTTTTAATGAAATAAACTACTGAATTAATAGCTAATGCCTTGGAGAATATTTATACAATAGAGAAGTCTGCCATCATAAATCACTTTGGTTAAATAGTGTGTAGATAAAGTTTATGGTTTCATTTCTATTTATATTTTTTTATCAAAATTCATGTCTTATGGAATATAAGTATGATTTCACTGATACCTTAAGATGTAATATTGTATACATTAACTTCTACATACAAAAGATTAAAACTAATTTGATATTTTACAGTGTTTTACAGTCTATTTAAAATCAGATACAAAATGTACACTTGATCACATAGAATTGAGAGCTGCCCCTGCCATTCAAGACCAAACAAAAGCTACATTTATTAATACATTAATAGTCAATTAGTTTTGACTATTAATGAGAACACTCTGCATCCTACAACTATATATTTCAGTGAATCCTGATCCTACAATGATATCATAAAAATGACAATTATTTATTACTTTCTGTGGCTCTTAGCTCTTGTCAAAGTATTGGATTAGGACTCATAATATTTCATTCTTAATCTCTGTAATAAGGTGAGAATTTCTACCAAAGGGTTCCCAGAGTAAAGCTATATAGATAAATGATGTTTCTATCCAAGAAATTAAGCCTACAATGAATCTACTTGATTTTTAAAAGTATAATCTTTATCTTAGGCTTTAATATATCTTTATAGTTTTAAGAATAAAACTATTTTTTGTCTTTGAAAATTATGTGCAACCCAAGCAGGAATAAGAAACATATCATCTCTTGAATTTAAAAGGAAAAGACTCCCCCTGCCCCCGCATCAACAACAATGTGGTGGGCAATGTACCATGTATGTTACCTACATTAGGGTATTTAATGTCATTAAACAACTGTAGGAGGTAATTAGTAGTTATTATGGCCAGTTTACAGAGGAAAGAGATATGGCAAATTGACTCTCTTAATACCTCTTTATCACTTTATTTTAGCTTGAATTACTATAAATGAAAGGCTGAAAATGTGTAGTATAAATTATAAAGATTTCCTTGCAGTTAGACTTTGTATGTAACACAGCTTATACCAAATACACATAACCATGTGAAACCTGGAAGTTAAAAGTGACCACTTAAAAGTGGCAGCTGCATGGCTCTCTTGAAACTGTTAAGCAAGATATTTAAATTTTCTTCTTTGAAAGCTCTGTTACAATGGCTCTAGTGTCTACATAGTCCCTAGATTGAATGTTGCCAAGCTAGCCACAATGGCTAGCTCCCTTACCTAGCCAGCTTCACAGTGTGTCTTCAAGGGCTTTCCTGATAGGCCAAACTAAGCTCTCCAGTTCTTGAACACTTCTTTATGTCACTTAAAACCCTATCATAAGTTGCTTTCTTCTTAAATCTTTTTTCTTTTTCTTAAATCTTGAATGGATTATGTTTTCTGCAACTATACTCTGGTCTGTAAATCTGAGAAGGAAACCGAGACCAAAAAACGTGATGAAGTAACAACATACAATAAAGCTAGTTAATTATAGAGCCAGAATTTGAATCCAGTTGGTGTGGAGCCAGTGCCCAAAATGTTCACTTATACAGCTTTTGCCAAAAAATCAAGTATTTGACTGGCAGACACGTGACATGATATTAGAAAGGGGAAACTTAATGGGAATTTGAATTAAATTTATACTACAATGAAATGCAAAAATCATATCAATTATTCCCAGGAATATGAAAACATATGAAATGCTTTCCAAAAGAATGAATGAGTAAACTTAATCCTATTTGAAATTAGTGGTGCCTGATAGATAGTTGTTTGACTTACTCTAGTTTATCATGAATTAGCATATTGATTAAAACAATGATAAACTATTCAAATAATTGCTTAAAAATAATCCAAAAAAAAACAAAAAACAAAAAAAAAACAGGAAAGCAAGAGTAAAGGAACAAAATGCAAAGTGGGTAATATGAAAACAAATATTCTTAAGTAGTAAACATGAATCTAAACATATCAATAAATGTATTGTGTTAATGGAGTAAACATTCTAATGAAAAGTCAGATATTGTTGGCATATAAAAAAGTAAGACTCAGTTATAAGCTCAGCTCTCTACAAAATATGCACTTTAAGTGGAAACCTTCAGATAGTTTGAATGTAAATAGATGGGAACATAATTTGCCATAAACATGGAAAGCATGAAAAGGCAGGCATGGCTCTATTAATATGATATAGATGTCAAGAGAAAAGTTATTACCAGATTAAGAGGAACACTTCATTATAATGAGAGAGTTAATTCTTTAGGGAGACAAACAATTATAACATAAGTTTTCCTACTAATAGACCTTAAAATTACAAGAAACAAAAATTAGCATAATTAAAGGGAACAATAGCCATTCAAAAATCATGTTAAAAAAATTAACATCTCAACAATTGAGAGAAAAATTAGACAATAAGATATAAATAAATATATTTTTCCATAAATTATAAATTTATTTGTAAATTATAAATAAAGCAATAATAAATACATAGATAACCTGGACAACATTATCAACTACCTTGACCTAATTGATAATTATAGAACCATACAAATACAAAATGGACATTCTCTACAAATGCTTGGCCATAAAATAAATCTCAATAAATTTAAAATGATTGGAGTACCATCAAATAAAATCAAAATAAATTTAAAAAGAAAACAGTAACTGTTTTCTCACCCTAGGTGCCTTCTTTTGTGAAATTTGTATTTAAGGCACGAATCCCTAAAGTCTTTACCAGTGTGTAAGGTTGACTAAGAAAAATAATGTCAGTGTTTCCTTCTTAATTCAAAACAAATACAGAACCTTGGTTCTTAACTCACAGTTTTAAATTCTGATTGGAGAGTAGTAAGTCATATTACGTTATAGAATAGAAAAATGTTTGTGTTGGTATTTAGCCTTCAGTGAAGAAAATGTATTTCTCTTAGAAAAATTCAGAAATTTCAAAACTTTTACTTAAATAATTGAAAAAAGCTCAGTAGTTTGTGAGGGGAAAATTTCCTAGTTTTTATTTTGAAAAAGTTATAGATACTAGGAAATTGCAACAATAGTACAAAGAGATCTTATTTACTGTACCCTCACTATTTCCCTCACTGGTTACATCTGACATAACCATAGTACGTCAAAACCAGGAAATTGTCATTGGTACATATGTGTGTATAGTTCTGTGCAATTTTATCACATGTCTATATAAATATTCAGAAGAGCTATATATTAGCAGACACAGAACTATTCCATTACCACAAAGATCTTTTGTGCTAATCCTTTATAGTCACACTCATCATACCTAGTCCTTCACAATTATGAATGTGGTTTCCATCCCTAGACAGTATGTGAACTTTGCAGATTGGTCTTAAGTGAACAAACTGAGCATTGTAACTTTGAGGTCTATATAAACTGTATGTTTTAATAAGTTTGATCCTTTTTATTGCTAAGTAGTATTCCAAGGTCAGAGTTCTCTCTAGTCTCTTTTATTAATTTCATGCATCAATCCGTTTGATAATACCATAGTCTTGCTTACTGTAGCTATGTAATAAGTCTTGAAATTAGATTTAATGATTACTTCTGCTTTATTCTTTTAAAAAATTGTTTAGCTATTTTAGTTCCTTTGTGTTTCATATAAATTTAGAGTAAACTTGCTAGTATATGCAAATACGCTGAAATTTTTATTGAAATTGTGTTAAAATATGTCATTTAGGGGAGAAGTATCTACTATATTAAGTCTTCCATTTCATTTAAGTTGTCAAATTTATATATATAGAATTATTTTATAGTATTTATAGTATTTATAGTATTACCTTATGTTTCTTTTGACGTTTTCAGGATATGTAAAGACTTCCTTATTTCATTATTGTATCTTAGCATGAATTTCTTTTTGTTTATCTTGCTTTGGATTCCTTCAGCTTCTTTAACCTGTAGGTTTATGTCTTTTGCCAAATTTGGTAAATAGTCATTTTTACTTCAAATCCTTTCTGAGCCTCATATTCTTAATCGTTTTCCTTCTGGGGCTTTGTTGTTACAAATGTTAGAGCTTTTGTTATATATAGTCTCACAGGTCCTGAAGCCCTACTCATTTATTCTCAGATTTCTGTCTTTGTGTTGTTAATATTGTATAATTGCTACTGTTCTGCTTTCAAGTTTAATGATTCTTTCCTCTGTAATCTTCATCCTACTGTTGAGCCTATCCTGTGAATTTTTTTTTTGGGGGGGGGTGGAGGCATTGTATTTTTTACTTCTAGATTTCTACTTGGCTCTTTTTTAGATCTTTTTCCTTTTGCTGAAATATTCTATTTAATTGTGGGGACTTTATTTTTTTAATATAAGTGTATTCAAAATGGCCTGGTGGATTATTTTTAAGATGGCCGGTTTAATGTCCAACATTTCTGTCACCTCATTGTTATTTATTATCTTTAATCATTCAAGACAAGGTTTCCTGATTCTTGTTAAGATGAGTGCTTTTCATTGTGCATGGGTGGCTTAGTTGATTGAGCATCTTATTCTTGGTTTTGGCTCAGGTCATGATCCCAGGACCCTAGGATCTAGCTCCTGTGTTGAGCGTAGTGCTAAGTGTGGAGCCTCCTTGGTATTCCCTCTCTCTCTTCCTCTGCCCCTCTCCCTAACTGGCATGCCCTCTCTCTCAAAAACAAACAAACAAGCAAAAAAACAAAAAACAAAACAAAAACAAAAACCAAAAACAACCCAAGTGCTTTTCAATCATACACTGAATATTTGAGGTACTTTGTTGTGAGGCTCTGGATCTTATTTAAATCTTCTGTTTCAGTAAGTCTTTACTGGCACTACTCTGATAGGGTAAAGAAGATGGTGCTTCATCACTATTTTGTGGGAATAAAAGTCAAAGTTTCCCACTCAGCTTCTGTTGGCATTTCAGGAGGAAATTGGTAGGAAGTCTCAATACTGATGGGTGGGATTGAACTTCAAACTCTCCGCTATTCTCCATTCATACCATCCTGGCTTGGAGAAGAGGGACACCTTGTTCCTGCTTCCATATGGCCGCCATCAGCACTGTGTGGGGTAGCCTCTTTCCTGCCTGATGGAATTGAAGTCTCAGGTATCCAGCTGGGTTTTTCTGACTTTTATCATCACCTCAGTAGGGACCTTTGCTGAAAGGCTTCAGCTGACCTCATTGAAGGTGAGTGAGGTCACTCTTTTCTCTAAGATATGTGGTTGAAGTAGGATGATAATTTAAAAGATTTTTGTCTTGCTAATTTACCTTTTCCTGGTCCTTTTCTATAGAGAGAAGAATTTTCTTTAGCTCTTTAAATTTTATACTTAATTAAAAAATTTGTTGTGGCAAGACCACTTAACATGAAATCTGCCCTCTTTTTTTTTTTTTTTTTTTGAGAGAAGAAGGGAGGGAGGTTGGGAGGAGGGAAGGCAGAGAGGGAAGGAGAAAGAGAATCAGAGAATCGTAAGCAGGCTCCATTCTCAATGTGGATCCCAATGTGGGGCCCAGTCTCATGACTCTGAAATTATAACCTGAGCTGAAATCAAGAGTTGGACACGTTAACTGATTGAGCCACCCAGGTGCCCCTCTTTTTTTTTTTTTAATCTGTCCTCTTAACAAAATTTTAAGTGTGCAATATAGTTACAATGCCAGTGTAGATCTCCAGAACTTACTCATCTTGTTTAACTCAAAGTTTATGCCCATTACCAATTCCCCATCCCCGCCTCTCCTGCCCCACTCCTGGCAACCACTATACCACTGTCTGTTTTATGTGTTTGACTATTTTAGACAACTCATATAAGTGAAATGATGAAATGTTTGCCTTTCTGTGACAAGTTTATTTCACTTGGAATAGTGTATTCCAGATACATGCATGTTGTTGCATATTGCAAAATCTGTCTCTTTTGAAGGCAGAATGATATTTATATAAATATAAATATCATTTTATTTATCCATTCATCTGTCAGTGGACATTTAGGTTATTTACACATCTTGGCTCTTGTGAATAGTGCTGCAGTGGACTTGGGAATGTAAATCTCTCTTCAAAATCCTGATTTCAGTTTTTTTGGATAAATACCCAGAAGTAGGATTACTAGATAAGCTGCAATGGAAACAATATGGAGGTTCCTTTAAAAAATAAATAGAGAGCCTTTTCTTTTATTATTATTTTTTTTCTGGGATTTTTCAGGATATTGGCTTCTCTAGCATCAAGTCTGGGCTTATCAGGTAAAAAGAAAACTGAGAAGACTTACAACCATGTTGCTCCTCAATGCTGAGTTCCCTAGCTAGTCTTCTTTCTTCTTGCCACCTTTTAAAGCCTTCTTATGTTTGCTTTATATATAACATTTAGGGTTAGTATCTGTAGGATACTGGAGGAATAGAGAGAAATGCATCTAGTTCATCTTTTCCCAGAATCAAAATCCTTGTAGTACCCTCTAAACTGGTATCTGTGTTTTCTTTTCTTGCTTTTCCTAAGAGAAAGAAACTTAAATTCATTAAGGAATGAGAACAAGCTACAGGGAAATCAATAAAGGAAGTAGGATAGAACAATATAATTAATTGTTCTAACAAAAATATATTTATATTTTTATTTTATAAACATATCTATATTTTATACTCTCCCTTTGAAGGTTTGTTTGATCTACCTTTGCCTTTTTAGGCTTTATAGCAGTGTCTAATCATTACCTTCTTTTATTTAATTGTCTTTGTTTCTAGAGTATACTTCTAAAGATTTTTATTTATTTATTTATTTTTTTGTTTTTCTAATCTTCAAATTGTCTCTTCTGCAGTACAGGGAACAGTTTTCTTCAGCCTTTGATTGATTAACGTAGAATTGATTTGGGGCTATTTTAGAATTTTATTTTTTTTTCTTCCCTTTCAGACCCTCACCTAAAATGTTTATTATTATATATTTCCAAATCAATGGCACATTACCATCTTCATTGAATGCTTTTCTAGTGAGATGAACAAGTAATATTTCTTCTTACCCATTTAACTTGAGATCTGGGAATAATTTTGGCAGAAGAAAACAAAACTCTCATATCAAATCTCTGTTTCTTAGTTTCCTAATCAGCAGTATAGAAAATTCTGGATGCATACTAAATCACTGGATTATGTAAATAATAATGAAACATTTATAAAGTTATTGTATCTAATGGAGGGAAGAAGTTATGAAAACAAACTCATTTTCAGTAACAAAAATAACTGTAATGGTACAATATTTTGGTAATCAATCTTTTAGGGAAGCATGGAAATTCAATAAGAAACCATTTTGTTTGTTTAGAAAGACATTAAAACTATTTATGATCAATACCTGTGATTGTAGAATTCTAGATTATAGCTACAGTTCATTGGCCACCTACAATATAATTTTCATTTGCTATACAATTTAATTCTTACAGAAAACTTTGCAAGTATATATAAACTGTTTTAGTTATGAGACAAATGAAGTTCAGGGAGTTTAAGTAACTTTCCTACTATTGTAGTTAGTAAACACAAGATCCAACTCTGTGTACAATGTAAATCTACATTTTGGTATTTTTATTTGCCACCTTAAAAAGAATATATTATCTATTTTAAGATTATATAATTTAGTGAATAATATTTAACTAAATAGGCAAATGCTGTTTCTTCAGTTTTGCCAAATCTTTCTCCTTCCTTCCTCTTTGTCTCTTTTTTTTGTGATAGTGATATTTACAATTTATTTTTTAAATGTAGGATGAAGGATAAGTCATATCCTCATTAACGATGATGTTTCAGGATAGAAGAGTGGATAAGCAAATTTTTCTGAAGTCCTGCTGCTTTATTTTTTTTTTTCCAAGTTTATTTATTTTGAGAGAGAGTGAGCGAGAGCTAGTGAGAGCTCGCAGTGGGGGAGGGGCAGAGAGAGAGAGAGAGAGAGAGAGAATCTGAAGCAGGCTCCAAGCTGTCAGCACAGAGCCTGAGGCAAGGCAGGGCTTGAACTCATGAACTGTGAGATCACTACCTGAGCTGAAATCAAGAGTTGGCCACTTAACTGATTGAGCCTACCAGGAACCCTCCTGCTGCTTTTTTACAGGCAGATGTGCTGATAGGATTTTTTAATGCCTCAATGGAAATTTATATGAAAGATAGCTGAGTCCTTTTTGGAATGGAGAATGGCAGAACCTGAAATACAGGAGTTTGTGAGCAACATACTCTGCTATTATTGTATTAGCTAAGTATATCATAACTTTAAAAAATATCAGATGTTTATTTCAGATATTTTCAAAGGATATGAGACATGATTCTGTCCTTTGAACAAAACAGAAATTTCACATACTTTTCCCCTAAGGCTCAGACATATGAAAAACTACCTTCTTGTCTACTGCTCATGTTTTTCTGTCTTCTTTCCTGTACTAACCTCTATGGTGAATGGTTTTCCTTCTGTCTAGGTCCTAGATCTTATTATTGTGGCTTATTTTTAATCATATTGAGAATTTATGATACACACTTCCAAATTCCAGAGAAGGAAAAAATGTTCAATTTAAATTACATATTTTAAAACTTTGATTTAATGGAAAATTAATTTATTTTTTGCTACAAACACATAATCTTTGAAAGAACTTGAAATGTTTCTTAACTGAAGAGTAGGGTCCAATGATTGAGAAATGTATCAGAGGGGAAAAGAAAGCTGTTTGGTATATAGATCATAATTTTACAACTGAAAATTCCTGTCAAACCCTAAATGAATTTCAATATTATAAATTGGAGTTTTGTTATGATTCTGTTATTATTAATAGTGATAATAATAGCTAACATTTACCATTTTCTAACTATGTGAATTGAACTAAATGTTTTGCACTAATTCCATTTATTTCTTATATGGTATTAATTGAAAATATTTTCATTATATAGATGACAAAATTGAGGTTTAGCAAACCAAATCTCTCATCAGTTGGAGAGAGACTCAAACTTTGATCTCAGCTGCATTATCTCCAAAACTTACATTTTAGGCCACTGTAGGATACTTCCTCTAAATGATGTTGAGGCCAATAGAGACATACACATATTATAAAGACAAATATTCCTTTTTTACACATTTTTCTTAACTCCATTTTTGCTGATTTGCATTTTTCAGGTATTATTCATGAACCTTGACTGACCTAAGAATAAAGAAATGCCACTGCTTTCAATTGACAACTGATTTAGTCTCTTGGCATTTTCAATCTGAATTGGAGGAAAGTGTAATTTCTCAAGTTGCTGGTGGAAGTTTCAACATGTAGTCTTGGGAGGAAAAGAGCAAGTACTTCCATTGGTTATATAAAATTTCAAACAGTGGTATTTATTAAGATATTTTCAGAGCCCTTCTGGGTATCACTACGCTATAGCAACAACAAAGAAATGCAAGGACCTATGTTCAAGTATATAGGATAAACTAATTCTTTGTTTAGAAAATATTTTAAGAGTACTTTACCTTCTGCCTCTAACTGCAGCATGTCCCTATACAATTTTAACTACAACATTTATGGCTCTGTTCTGCAAAATACTTTCCCCTGCTGATTCAAATTAACAAATTCTCATAAATATTAAAGCCAATTATTATTTTTTGACAAGTTAATTGACAGAAGAAAATTCATGATTGTTGAAGTATCCTGTTTTTGGTTGTCTTCATGTGTTTTTATGGGAAGATAAAACATATTGTATCAGGTGCCATTAACTGTATATTTTTTCAAATTGGAATACATTTTGGCGTCTGTTAACTAAAACAATAGTGACTTGACCTAAGAAAATATACTAGCATGTAACATTGCACCACTAGATATTTCCTTATTTAGAGGTTTAGATTCCAGTTGCATGTTGTTTCAAAAATATTATGGGAAAATCAAAGGAACTTAGAAAAATTTCTATTCATTTTATATATTCAAAGAAATGTTCAGCCATGGGGGATTGTATTAATATTTCACTTGCAGATTCAAGGATTCAGAAAACAGATTCTGCAAGATAAAGTTCTCAAGAACATGTTCAGGGGCACCTGGGTGTCTCAGTTGGTTAGGCATCCAATTTTGTCTCAGGTCATGATCTAATGGTTTGTGAGTTCGAGTCCTGCATCAGGCGCTGTGCTAATAGCTCAGAGCCTGGAGCCTCCTTAGGATGTTGTGTCTCCCTATCTCTCTCTGCCCCTCCCCCACTCGTGCTGTCTCTATCTCTCATAAATAAATAAACTCAAAAACTAAAAAAAATATATATTTTTTAAGAACAGGTTATTCAAAAGCTATTACCATGAAGCTCACATTCTTTCCAGTGCAGATGAAAACATCTGGCAGCTGGTGGTCATGATATCCTGGTATCCATGATTTTGGTAAGGTCAAATACCTAAACTGTACATTGAATGATAAGAGAATGATTTCTCAGGGTGCTGTGGCATTTTTCACTGTTACTCATAAATTGGCTTAGCAGTTTTAGCAAATTTTCCAATGCAAATAACTAATGTGGTTTTAACACCATTTTCTCAAAGGGTTTTGCGAACATATTTTTATCTTTTATTTATTTGAAGTTTATTTATTTATTTTGAGAGGGAGGAAGGCGGGAGAGAGAGAGAGAGAGGGAGAGGGAGGGAGGATGGACAGAGAGAGACAGAAAGAGAATCCAAAGCCTACTCCATAGTGTCAGGGCAGAGCCCTACTCAGGGCTCCATCTCATGAACCATGAGGTCATAACCTGAGCTGAAATTGAGAGTTGGGTGCTTAACCAACTGAACCACCCAGGCACCCCTGAGGCTAATTTATTTTTAAAGGTAAAAAATTATGGCTCCTGCTCCTGGAAATTCAACTATTCATGCCTTTAGAACAATCAGACTTTAGGAGATACCAATTGATTTCCTTCTATGTTTTCTAAGTACAATGAATATCTGAGGTGTATTCAATGTGTTGTAATTTGTGTCTGTGTCTTTGAACTATAAAACTAGAATTGCTGTTTCTTTTTTTTTTTTTTTCCCTTAGAGAGAGAGGGACAGGGAGCACTTGTGTGTATGAGTGGGGTAGGGGCAGAGAGAGAATCCCAAGCAGGCTCTGCACTGTCAGCACAGACCAGATACAGGGTTGAATCTCATGAACCATGAGATCATGACTGAAACAGGGTGATATTGAAAAAAACCCACCAGACACCGAATAGAAGCAAGGCAAGATTTTATTCACGGCCAGGCCAAACCTGATCTCCTTATCTTAAGGAGAAAAGTGCAGAGAATGGCCCTGAACAAAAGCAGCAGTGGGCTTATATGGATTTTAGCAAGTCAGAATACATCATTATTTGGTTAACCAATTACAATCGACAGCATTTCATGGTAGCCAATTACATTGTGACATAAAGACGTTAGTTTTGGTGGGAACCTATAAATTGTGAATGTCTTTGTCCTAAGAGGGTTTAAAATGACCAATCATAGTTAGACACCTGAGATGCTGTAGGGCAGTGAGTACGTGACTTTTTACTTGTTGGTCTTGCCTAGGCCAGATCTTGGTGGAGGGGGTGGGGGAGCGTTTTGCATCCTAAGTTATCTGTTTAGTAAGCAGGTGAGGTCACAGAAGTGAGATAGGGCGGTTAGTAATTACTGATAACCCTAATAGGGAACTACATAAGCCTTTTATCTCAACTATTCATGAAAGGTGAGTTTAAGGCGAACTTATATACAGTAAGCTTTCTGATATCTTATAAGTTGACCTATTACAATGACCTGAGCTGGAATCAAGAGTCAGATGCTTAAACCAACTGAACCACCCAGGTGCCCCTGCTTCTTTTGTTTTAAAAGGGAGAAATTAATATATTGACTTCCATTTACTTTCATTTTTTTAACACTTCTCTCTCTGTCTCTCTCTGTCTCTCTCTTGATTAATGGATAGATATAGATGTAGATAATCATTTTTATGTATACATATATGCAAAAGAAATAAAACTAATGAGTAGAATTGCTTAAAAAAATAAACTCATGAGTGGCATTGCATCTTTCAATGGGCTCAATAAAAATGTTAGGTAAGACTATAAATGCTCTGAAAATTAAAGTTAATCAGCACTAATGGTTACTGTTTGGAGTCCTTGATACTCTTCTTATATAGTGGGTCTTTGTACATTTCAGCCCTTTCTAAATGTATCAGTCATTAAATATAATCTTTGCCCCAGTGCTTAACTTTATGGCCTAGAGATGTTGTAGAGAGAAAATAGGTAATATTTATGATTCTTATTAAACTATGGCACAAGATAACAATAGTTAGGATTTTTAAATATACTATTCCATAATAGCATTCAAATGAATATGTTCCTAAAGGGACAATCTCAAAATTTCTTTAGATATTTTTCTGATGAAGTATAAATTGTAAAATTCTATTATTTTGTATCTTTTGTCATCATCTTTTAAAAAATTACAGAGGCCAAGTGAACAATAATTTTTCTTTAACCATAAAAGTTGAATTAATTTGATTTTTTTTTTTTTTTTTTTTTTGAGAGAGAGAGAGAGAAAGAGAGCATGTGGGTGGTGGGGAAGGGTGGAGAGGCGGAGAGAGAGAGAGAGAGAGAGAGACAGAGAGAGAGACAGAGAGAATCTTAAGCAGGCTCCATGGAGCCCAATGAGGGGCTCAATCCCGTGACTATGAGATTATCACCTGAGCAGAAACCAGGAGTTGTTGCTCCTCAGTCGTGCCTGACTGAGCCACCCAGGCACCCCTAATTAATTTGTATTTTTAAACCTATTTGTGTAACACATAAGTCTTTGTGAAAAGACATCTCTTTACAAGTTAAAATTACAACAAAATTATGCTAAATAAGGAAAGGTGTTACATATTTAAGGTGTACTTTTTTTTTTATTTATTTTTTTATTTTTTTTTTCAACGTTTTTTATTTTTTTATTTTTGGGACAGAGAGAGACAGAGCATGAACGGGGGAGAGTCAGAGAGAGAGGGAGACACAGAATCGGAAACAGGCTCCAGGCTCTGAGCCATCAGCCCAGAGCCCGACGCGGGGCTCGAACCCACGGACCGCGAGATCGTGACCTGGCTGAAGTCGGACGCTTAACCGACTGCGCCACCCAGGCGCCCCTGTACTTTTTTTTTTAAAGTGAACTTAAAGTTGAAAAAATAAAGTATACACATCATCAGAGTTCATTTCAACAGATTTTCTCAAAATAAACCTCATGTAACCAGCACAGAGACCAAGAAACAAAACAGTATTAACAATATAGAAGTTGTCTCTTGCACAGTTTAGGGCTTCCCCCACAAAGGTGACTACTATCCTGATTTCTATCATGTTAGAATAATTCTGCCCTTGTTGAATCGTGCAGTATATACTCTTTTCTCTCTGGCTTTTCCCACTTCATATTATGTATCTGAGGTTTATATATTCCCTTTATTGTGTAGTATTTCATTGCACGTATGTAGCACAATTTGTTTATCCATTTTAATGTGGCTGGACATTTGGTTGATTACAGATTTTGATTCTTATAAATTGTGCTGCTGTGAACATTCTTGTACATATTTTTGCTGAAAATATGGCTGCACATCTGTTTAGAACAAATGTACTCTTGAGTTTGTTTTGTCTCAGCATTATGCTTATGAGATCCATCTACATCAGTTTATAGTAGTAGTTCATACATTCGACTTACCCAGTAATGTCAGAGCACTGTGTTTTGATATGTGTGTTTTCTTGCTGGTTTTCCTGTGGTTGCAAATTTTTCTGATTTAGGTTGAATTTGCCTAGAATGATGTTTGCCTCAGAGAATGTCTGTTAATAGCCTACTTATTCTTTACCTCTTTATGCCTTCCTGAAACAGCTCCCTTTGTCTGTCAAACACTTGGCAATCAATGCTTAGTGGCCCAGAACAAGGAACTATTCCTGCTTTTATCATGAGAAAACCTGAGAAAATACTATATGCAAAGAATTAAAAAAAAAATTCTCCTAGCATTTTTTTAATTAAGTAGCTATTGACTTTATGGTTATTTTATTTCCTTTTCTTTTTGGAATCCTTTATAATTAAACGAAGTCAATGCCTAATTTACTAAAACCTTTACTTTTTATTACTCTTTTATCTCATAGTGTTTCTAGAAACTTAGAAAGTTATGGGAAAAAACTTGCTTAGACTTGTTCAAAATAAAAGTTTATGTAAAAGTGGGGAAAGGATTACTCAGTTACATCTGTCCTATCTGGTGGCTCTGGGCTCCTTGCATGCTGGATGGTTCTTCAGACATTGTTAGCTTTATCTCTATTTTAGTAATTTGCTGTCATTTATATCTTTTATTATCTTGATGTGTAGTTACTGATACTATGTAAAACTGTATCTTTTCTTCTTCACTTAAATACAATTCTATTAAGTAAAATTCTATTTCTCAAGTACTATATATATTTTATTTTAGTTTTTTTATTATTAATATACAATTTCAGCATTCTCTAGAGATTTTTGCCAATAGGGATATTAAAAGTAGGTTTTAATGTACAGTATTTGTAGTATGGGATTCTTAAAAACACATAACAAGGCAAGCTATCTAAAGTTATCCTCAATAATTTTTCAGAATAGTTTGAAAACGTAAACTATAGCAGTTGCCATATGTTATCTATTTTATCATTTTCCCCCAAATTTTAGAGAGCAGTTATTGGTGTGGTATATTGATATATTTTAATTTTGGGAGGGAAAGCCTCAGAAATGGCACCTGGGAATAATGCATTAATACTGAACCGTTTTTGGGGCGCCTAGTGGCGCAGTCAGTTAAGCGTCCGACTTCGGCCAGGTCACGATTTCCCGGTCTGTGAGGTCGAGCCCCGCGTCAGGCTATGGGCTGATGGCTCGGAGCCTGGAGCCTGTTTCCGATTCTGTGTCTCCCTTTCTCTCTGCCCCTCCCCCGTTCATGCTCTGTCTCTCTCTGTCCCAAAAATAAATAAACGTTGAAAAAAAAAATTAAAAAAAAATACTGAACCGTTTTTGAGGATGTTATATGAACTGTCAAAAAAATTGCATCAGAGTTAAACAAGAGAGACTTTATATAGGGAAGAGAGGGTGAACTCAACTCCACTGAAATCAAAGGCGAAAGGATTTTTAAAGGATGGGGTGAGCTAATGCAAACGTACTGGAGTACAATAGGGATGGAAGTTGGTTCATGTGATTAAGCCATCTGTGTTTGCTAATTGGCTCATCAAAGTTAGGGTCCATTGACCCTGTGTTTTTTATCATTACATTTCAAAAAGATGATTTCCAGGTTCTTGAGAAAGACATCTTTAGGTTGTAGAAGATTTACATCTCGTAAGGCACAGGAATAATTTTCAGTGACAAGTTTTCTAAAGTAAATGCTGTAAGAAGAGGGAAATCAGGGACTGTAGTCAGGAGGAAACCTATCTAAAGTTTATTCAAGTTGAGGAGGATGTTAGTATCTTCTTGGTTAATACAAAATATTTGTTTTCATACAGAGTCATATACAGAAATACTTTTGTATTTTTAATCTAGTAATTTATTTCCCCAAAACAAACTAACTGACCTTGTACTTAGTTTTGGCTTGAAACTGAGCATCGACCTTTATTCTGATTCCTTAGGTAGAGTTATTAAAACAATTAAAGAAATATTTATGATAATTGGGGATAGTTAATATCCAAAGACATTCCCATAATTTTAATACACATATATGCATTCATAGGCATAACTTTTTTTAAGAATTCAAAATTTAGTCTTAATACTAACTGCTTTCAATAGCTTATTCTTGAAATGAGTCCAATTATCTGTTAAGTTTTTATAAGCTAGACCTGGTAGGTTTAATTTCTTTTGACTATAAATGAAACCCAAAAGCAATGACTCCCTCTGGACCATAGACAATTTCCAAGTTGCTATAATTTAGTATTACCATCAAATAAAAATAATAAAGTATTTCAGCTTCCTTGTGTTATGTGCAATGAATATATTTACTCACTATTAAAACAATCAAGTTTTATCATCAGAGAAGAAAACATGGAAAAGATCTTAAAATTACCTTGCACATGTCAATTGCTCACTGTTCAGAGGTCTGTTGACACTTAGTGGTTTGTACAGGGTTATATAAATTACCACTTCCTGGTTTGCTCTTAGTCATGAGTTTCCTGCCTCCTACATATGCTGTCCTACATAAACACTTTCTCCATCTGCCTGTCAAACTGCTACTTCTAAATTTCACATTGCTATGTGCAATACATGAATGACGTAAAATACAAATTCTATTAAAATTTATTTTGCATAAAGTGGTTTTATACTTTGCATCATAAATACAGAAACATTTGTAAACGATTTCTCCAGAGCTATTCTACTTCTAATAAAATAATTTGTTTTCCTCATTGATAAGACCACAGACTACCGATTTTTTAAATCAGTTTCTATATCTGAGAATTGCTGCAGTACCTCTCATTCTGAAAGGATTGAAACATTTGCTTTCAAAAATTTGATTGAGTATGAGTATTTTGAAAAAAGATAAATACAGATGAAACTCTGACTCTCACAAGGCTTTAAGAGCTAGTCATCATTCTTAAAAACAAAACAAAAGAATAAACCTCCTTTGTGGAATTATTTTAAGAATTTTGTTTTTGGAACTATACATTACTTTCTGGTTTCAATATGTCTTTTATAAACATTATTTTATAGACACAGTGAGTCACAGAATTTTAAAAAAGGTTATCTGCCCTTTTCCTTTCATTATTTTGTTCTTAGATTCTGATCCACTTACTAATCTAAAGCAACCATATGAGCCAGAGTTGGCATCACAACGAGAAAACCTTGAGTTGCTTTAAAAAAATGTTTTTTTTTTAATGTTTATTTTTGAGGGGCGCCTGGGTGGCGCAGTCGGTTAAGCGTCCGACTTCAGCCAGGACACGATCTCGCGGTCCGTGAGTTCGAGCCCCGCGTCGGGCTCTGGGCTGATGGCTCGGAGCCTGGGGCCTGTTTCCGATTCTGTGTCTCCCTCTCTCTCTGCCCCTCCCCCGTTCATGCTCTGTCTCTCTCTGTCCCAAAAATAAATAAACGTTGAAAAAAAAAATTAAAAAAAAAAATGTTTATTTTTGAGAGAGAGAAAGAGGGAGCGCACACAAGCAGAGGAAGGACAGACAGGGAGACAGAGAATCTGAAGCAGGCTTCCCACTGACAGCAGAGAGCCCTATACAAGGCTCCATCTCCTGAATCATGAGATCATGACCTGAGCCAAAGTCGGTTGCTTAACTGACTGTGCCACCCAGGCGCCCCTTTGAGTTGCTTTTTAAGTGTATGGGCTCTATGACACATGAGCAATTTCAGTTTTAAGAGTCTTTCTGTATGTTCTGTGGAAGCTATGAAAGAAAGAAAGGGAAAACAAGTTAGGACATTGAAATGTTATCAAAGGGGAAATGACTTAAAACACTTTGATGCAAAAAATGTGAGGGTGAATGGCAGTAGAGAGAATGAGACTAAAATTTTTTTTCACATTTATTACCATAGCTCTTTGTACTTTTCTGTTTCTGCCTTCTAGGATTCTGCTGAGATGTCTACTCAGTTGTTGGATAACAGCTGCATTCTCTTCCTCCTTGCACTGTGCTAGACATCTTTTCTCAGTTCTTCCGCTGTTACTTGGAGACATGTGTGACAGAGTTGTGGCCAATGCCTTGTTGGAAGTGGTGGATAGCAGTTCCAGGGCTGACTCTTTTTTTTTTTTTTTTTTTTGTAGGGGCTAGGTTGGGGTGGGCACTAAAATGAAGATTTATTTAGAATGAGACAAGAAATCACAACTAATTACAAGTTTCAGTACTACCACAACATTGCCAAATCCAGAAAAAGAAACGTCTATGATATTTGGTTTTCCCCTGCATTTTGGGAAAGAATCAGAATCAGCATTCAGAGCTGATTCTTAGACATGTAAAATTTCTCACATACTTTCCCAAATTCTCTTACCTTCCTCATTTGTTGGCAAAATACAGATATCTAGTGGATTTTTCCAAGGTTTTTGGAAGCCACATAAGGGAGGAGACTGCTTTTTTAAATAAATTCTTGTGAAATAGAGTCCCCCAAAGTCCAACTGCCATTGAACTCCATGGTGAGTGAGAAATAATCTCTGACTGCGTGAAGTTACTGAGATGTTGGAACTGTTTTTTTTTCTTTTTTTAATAATAATTAATAATGCTTACCATGACTAACACAAACATATTTTGTTTATCAGTTGTCATTTCATACCACTGAGATATGGTAGACATCACTGTAGGACATTTTCCCATTCAAAAAAAAAAAAGTGTTTGCCTATTCTGTGTAACAGAATCTTGACTGTAATGTTCACTTGAAGTTCGCATGATTCACAGATCTCTGTTTAAGCATACTGCAAAAAAATCTTTATCTTAGGACTTAAAAATAGTAACAGGTGTAACAGAAATACCTTTTTGAAATCCAGAATTCATATTATCACATGAAGTTACATACATGTGCACATATGCACATATATACTTATATAATTTAGTATATAAGTATACATATTTAATATATATTTAAGTTTGTTATATAATAATATTTAGGTATAGAGATATATGTTATATACTTATTCAGTTAACTGTAGAATAAAAATATCACAGTTAAAGATTTGATACAAATTTTAAACATTTTATTTGGGAGAGATTTGGAGATGTTCCTTTGCTAGTTTTGCTAAAAGAAAGATCTCTATTCAGTTAAGAGAATTATACTTGTTACATTGTTCAGTTCTGAGGAAATTCTTTTTTGTTGTTATTTATATGCTGGGATGTTGTCTTCCTACAAAAGATCTTCGTAATCTTTGGAAAATTATTGAGTCTTTGTTAAATTACACAATTTATTTTAAGCACATGTCTGGAGTCTTAAGTTTTTCAATATTAAAACAAAAAAAGTGTATATACTTCCTCTCTGACAATAACTGTGAAAGGTCTAAGAATTTACTCTGTAAGCTGACAACTTAATCTGCAAACAATCATAGTTTCTGGGGAAAAGAAAAAAAAAAAAAACAGATTACTGGGTCAGAAGCAAAGTAGTTTATTACAACAGTGTCATCAGCCAATGTATCAGCTTTTCCTTGTATGATGCACCAAGTGCCAATTCTCACAAGGTAACACTAAGAGGACCAAATGGTACCTGTACCTGTGAGAGAGTAACCACAATCTTAGGGAACTTGAATATAATAAGCAGTGGAGATGCCTGCTCTTCACTCTAGAGGGAAACATTTAGTCTTTTCTAAACTGTTCACTATAAAAACAGTCTTCAAAGAGTTCCAAACAATGGTAGCTAGTGTGTTTGCTTATAAGATAATGCAGAAACATGAGAGGCCAATGAGGAAATAAATGCCTTCTAACACTACCAAGTAGCCTCTGTTGAGGCTTATATGTTTCTATTCAACATCTTAGGTTATAGTAACCTGTTTTTGTTTTCTGTCCTTGCTACCATAATAGGAGAGAAATTTCGTTCTATTCTGTTTAACTAAAACTTTAAATTACAATCTGAGCTGAAATTTGTTTCTCTTTCTGCGTTGAGTCAAATTATTTAGTGTCATCATTAACCAGCTTCTCTGCATTTTGTTTACAGCAGCTCACGGTGTTAATATTTAATTATCCGTAGCCTGTGGCCTTTTATATGAGTAATGTGAGCCACAACAGATGATTGTTGGACCTTTCTCTTGAGGGGTGTAAATTGCAGTGGCTACAATAGGACATAATACATGCATGTAAAAATAACAAAATGTAAGGGACTGAATGTGAACATAGTTAAATGCCAATGTAAAAATTAGTGCTATGTAATAAGTCATTTATTTCAGATAAAAGCTATTTGTGAAAATGGATGCTAATGGACCCTCCTGCCTAAGAGTTATTTCAAGTAGAAGTTTTAATTAGTTGAACATAAAGGTATATAGTCTTCAGAAGTCAACAAAATTAAATTCATCAGTTTGGTCTCACACTCACTTTAGAACAGCATTGCCCAACAGATAAGTGATATGGTCCTCATAATGCAATTTTGAAAGTTCTAGTAGGAAAATTAGAAATAGAAAAAGATGGAGTTAATTTTAACATTGTATTTAAGCCCATATATCCAAAATATTTCTTTGTATAATCAATGTAGAATTGATAATGAGTTTGTTTATATTATTTTCATTACCTTAAGCCTTCAAATTCCAGTTTGTGTTTTACACTTTATGGTATATCTCTGCTTAGGCAAGACACATTTTAAGTGCTCGATAGCTACAAGTGCCTAGTACCTATAATACTGGACATGTGGAAAAGAAAGTCAACTTTCATTTAATTGCTTCATCAAAATTAAAGTCAACTTTCATTTAACTGCTTTATCAAACTCATCAAATGGCTATTAAATAAAAATTACATGATGCCAAGATACCCTCTATAAATTTACCTAAACAAAAGTTTTGAAATTAATCTTTCCATTATAGCAGAGTGATATGGTAGTAAGAATATTGGATTAAGAGCCTGGCGTCACAGGCTGAAATTCCTACATACTAGCTGTAGGACTTTGAGTGAATCATGTAAACCCTTCTGTCTTATTCCCTCATATGTAAATGAAAGGCTTTGAGTTTCATGATTTATAAAGTAGTTTCAGTTCTAAAATTCTGTCAATCTATGCAGACTAAATAAATGGCTTGGGGGAAGGTATAAAACATCATTAACTTGAGAAATAAGGTAATCATGACTTTGGAAAATCGATGGCTATGCTTTACTAAACGTAGCTACTAAATCTACTTTGTATAGGGTCATATAAAAATCACATAAACATATGTAGTTAATTTGGCATAAAGCTTCTGGATTGCCTAAGAATAAGCATTTAACAGATATTGTGATTATCTCATATTTGGATTCAAGGCTTATAAGGTATATATAAGTAATATATTATCAAAAATAATATTGAGCCATTGCATCTAATTCAAAATGTATTTTTTTCTTTCAAAAAGAAGTAAGGTACAATAAAACAAGCAAAATGTGTAGGGAAAAACAAAACACACACACAAAAAAAACGGCACAGGAAAACAATGTATTAAACATGCTGCAGTCTTCCTAGACACATACATTAACCTGTCTGGCTGAAGGTATTTGCTAATTCATTTAGCCCAAAACATTGTCTTGAAAACTCACAGCTGGTTACAAATCCAATCTTTTACAATGCTATATACCTGCAGGCAGTTCAAAGAAATATTCAAGTTCAACTGCAGCTACAATGGGAAGTTAATCATTAAGTTAACTTCCAGGTTTTCTTGTACAATTGAGTCAATCACACTGAATTTGCCCTTTAACATTTTGGCTTTTCTTCTGCCAAAAAATTATTTGGCCCTAGAAGGAGAGTGAAAAAAGAAACAGTATTGATGCAACAATTAGAAAGTATAGGAATATTTGCTTTGCCACCAGTGAGCCTATATCATTCCTTTGCTGATGACCCACTGTCATATTTCAGAAACATATTTTACTATTTCGTTAATTTTTATGGCAATATAGTTGCCTGCATACAGTCAATAAGAATCTGCCTTTGCCTGTTATTTGACCAGTATCACTTATACTACCAAGACATACTCTGTGTCATGTTTCAGAATAAATCTACTGAATCAGAGCTGAATATCCTTCTATTAAATAACAAGAGTTGTATTTTATTTGCAAAGTTAATGTGATAAAAAAAAAAAATCCAGGAAAACTGGCTTGCTACCTGTTTTATACCTAAAGGTACTTGGCCTCATTTCCTGGCAAGCCAAAAACCTCAATATATTTTTAGTCCCTTGAATATACAGAAATTCTTCAAAATCAACATGTACTGCAGGTGAAACAATAGAGGTTTTATTTTAAAAAGTCAAATACTGTATTTCTTAATAGAAATTCAGGATAGAAATTAATTCTAAGGTCTTGGCAGTTGCTTAACAATTTGTGTTCAAGGAGGTTTACATAGTTAATACCTTTAGTTGTAGACATTCAGAACAAAACAAAATGTGACCAGCCTTCTTCTTGAGTACCACTTAAGATTATTTCTGATCAAAATGGAGAAACTGTGAGAAAAAAAAATTATTAATGCCTATGAAAATTAAAAAAAAATATTATGGCAGTTTTAACAACACCTAAAATGTATTCATTTCTTTAGGATAATCTACCCATTATTTGGGTATATCTTTTTGTAGAAAAGATAATTTCAAGGGCTGTAAATATTAACTAGGTTTATATTTAGCCTAGCAGCCTTTTTATAATAGTCTTTTTTTAAAAATGCCTTTAACAATGGACTGTATATTTTGGTTCTTTAAATGCTTGTGGAATCATCATCTTATCAGTTTATTAATGAGTTAAATAAAATAAATACATTCTATTCATGAGAGTCATGTTTTTAACATGTGAAAATGATACTTTAACACTTAAAACTGTTTTTGAAGACTAAATTATTCATGTAATTCAGTTATCTTAGTGCTATTGTAAGAGTCAAACCATACTTCCATTTACTCATCTGGGGAATATCTCCTTCATTAGGACAGTGGATTACTCATCTACATTGACAACTGCTTATATATTAGTAATTCTCACTTTACCGTACCTACCAATTCTAAATTATTATGTAACAATTACATCCAGATAGTTCTCTTGAGCCCTGATTGCAAAATCATGAAAACATACTCTCTCAGTCTTCCCTCTCTGATACTATTAAACCACCTGAGAGCAGTGGGCCTTGCCTTTCACTTCCTGTCATATATCCTCCTAGAGCAGCTTCACCTGGAGCAGGGCACCAGACTGGCAGAAATGGCTGAGTCAGTGTGGGGAAATAAAACTTCCCCACACTCAGTGCTTCTCAGTGCTTCTATAAAAAGTCCTGGCATTTCTGAGCCATGGCAATGTATACAATAACAGATAAAGAATATTTTCTTTTACTTCCCCAAGAACATCTTACTCTTTAAATACCATGAGAAACACATGTAGCCATTTGCCTAGTTAATTGCTCTGACTGAAGGAAGCCAAATGGTTAAGCCTGGACTAGGTTAAGACCAAGGTGTTGGAAAGATAAAAGACATCTATTGGTTGTAAAATCCACAGATATCAGGAATTTATTTGGGCTTTGGAAAGATGTATTTATATTTCAAACTATTAGGCTAAGAACCCAAGATCCTTTCCATCCCCTCACAAAGACACATTCCCCTCCTCCTATTCTTTTGGACTATGAGGGGACAGTTCTTTCTCCTTTAGGTAAATGGAGAACATCCGTTGTTCTCCATCTGTTATGTTTGACTATAGAGTTACTCCTGTGGGACATCTGAGTTGGTTTCCATCATGTTGGGGCAGGATAAAGCCTGGGCCAAAGAGAGCCAATTTGTTAGGTGAATAATAAGAAATCTCTGATCCAGAACACCTTGTATACAACATTCAGGATAGAACTAATAAAGATATATTCTAAAAACTCAATGGTCAGGTGCTAAGGAAACTTCTGCTATGTTCTGTTGCAGAGCTTGACACTCAATAAGCTAAAGTTCCATGTTCCCTTTGAGAGAAGACTTGCAAAAAGACATTGACTTTGTGGGGGGATCCAGGGGATAACAATCTGGTGACCAATAGCCATGATAGGAGAGACAAATGCCAAAAGTACTATGAAATAACACATTCAATGATGTCAACGTACACTGTAGACCACCAATGACCGGCTGACTCATTAGGTTCTTACTGTAGGGTTAGATATAACACCCTGTAGCACGATACTGCAGCATTATTAGCCCAACATGTAAATTAGATCACACTTGGAGAGAAGGGAAGGGGAAGGCAAAAAATCTTGAGAAGAAACCTAAATTAAACATTCTTCAAAAAGTTTAAATCCCCCATAAATAACAGAGCTACTTTGGGTTGGTAGATTTGTTTTTCATGATCAGCATGAAAGGAGCCTCAAAACCATACTTAGGTTCATTGTAAGTAAAAATGTCATAATATTTTTGCTTCTGTGTAAGCATAGAAAATTATTTTTTCTTTGAAGTTTAATTCCTTTTGACTTTCTGCATTTGGGAGGGCAAGTTGATCCTGATGCAGTATTACACAGTTTACCACCTGGGTGCAGGCTGTAGTTTAATGTCTGTAAATACACTTTCTAGGCAGATAGTTTTCTGAGGATCTTACGAATAAATTGAAATTCCTGAAACTTGTCTCTATTTCTTTTTTAATTGATACATCATTTCATTTACTAATTGCATTCCTGCTTTGCTGTATTACAAAAAAAGGATAAAGTAATATTAGTATGTATTTCAAAGGCAGCATGTTTTTGTGAGGACTAAGGTCTTTTATTTCCCATTCTTTGTATTTACCATGCTACTTTATCCCTACTGATCTTCAAAAAATCTTGGCAGATTTAACATGAATACATACATGTAAATCCTTTCCTGAGGCATTTTGTGTACTTTTGATATCTTGATTATATTTTATTTCAATAACATTTTCATCTTTTAGTGATATTTTATTCAACATATACCCACTCAGTGCCTCCTAGGAGACAGGTACTCATCTAGGGGTGTGAGTATAACAGGGTATAAAAAGTAAGGGTTACATTATATTAGGAATAAGACAGATACAAAAATGACCACTGAGTTATATAGTGTGTTAAGAGGTATTATAAAGGACGATAAAAAATAAAATAAAGGGGCAAAGGGATGTCGGCTATGTAACAGCAGTTTTAAAAAGGGGCCATTGAGAAAGTGCTATCTGAGCAAAGATTTGGAAGAGGTGAGGAAGTATACCTTTTGCATATTTGAAACAAACGCTTCTCAGCAGAGGCAAAAACAAATGGCCAAGACCCTATGGCAAGAGCATGCCTAGTGCATTCCTGGTACAACCACTAGGCCAACATGACTGGAGCAGAGTGAGTTAAGGGACTGGAGTAGGGAGGAGATCAGCTCAGAGAGTTGGGGAATGGGGAGGCACAGAGCACCTATTGAGGTATGCTATGTGTTTTAGCTTTTAATTCAGTGGTATATGAGTACATTATTGGGGCTTGTGATACAAAATTTGTCATGCTCTTATTTTCATTTTACAAAGAACCTACTAGTTGCTGCTTGGAGAATGCATTGATTCCTGTAATGATACAAGTAAGAAAACCATTATTCCTTCCCTCCATTCCTCCCCCTTCCTTTCCTCTTTTTTTCCCTCCCTGCCTGCCTTCCTTCCTTCCTTCCTTCCTTCCTGTCAACTTTATTTTTCTACAGAAATTTTAACTTCACAGCAAAATTAAGAGGAAGTACAGATATTTCCCATATATCTCCTCTCTCACGTGAGTAGTGGGGCAACCACTAGAGTGGTCCATTTGTTAAAACTGATAAACCTATGTTGATCCATTACAATAACCTAAAGCCCACAGCTGACATTATGGTTCACCCTTGGTGTTTTACATTCTAGGAGTTTGGACAACTATATAGTGACATATATATCCATTACAGTATCATACAGAGTAGTTTCATCACCCTAAAAATTCTTTGTGTTCCATGGATTCACCTCTTTTCCCCACTAAACTCTGATAACCATTGATCTTTTTACAGTATCCATTGTTTTGCTTTTTTCAAAATGTCATACTTTTGGAATCATACAGTATGTAGCCTTTTCATAATGATTTCTTTCCATTAGCAATGTGAATTTAAGTTATTTCATGCCTTTTTATGGTTTGATCATTTATTTTTAGCACTGAATATATTCCATTTCCTGAATGTACCACAGTTTATACATTCACCTGCTGAAAGACACCTTGGATGTTACCAAGTATTGGCAATTATGAATAAAGCTGTTGGAAATAGCCCTGCACAGGGTTTTGGGTAGACATAAGTTTTCAGCTCCTTTGGGTAAATACCAAGGAGCACACTTGATGCCATGGTTTTCCCTGTGCCGTCCCTTCTGTTATGGATCCAAGAATTGTTTATTTTTCAATGTGTTTATGTTTTCACTTGTTAGGATGGAGTGGTGAGTTCCAAGCTCCTTAAATCTAAAACTGGAAATAGGAAACTATCTTTTAAAACATTGCTATCATTGAACTAGAGGGTATTATGCTAAGCGAAATTAGAGAAAGACAAATATCATATGACTTCACTCATACGAGGACTTTAAGACACAGAACATATGAACGTAAGGGAAGGGAAGCAAAAATAATATAAAAACAGGGAGAGGACAAAACATAAGAGATTCTTAAATATGGAGAACAAACAGAGGGTTACTTGCAGGGGTTGTAGGAGGGGGCATGGGCTAAATGGGTAAGGGACATTAAGGAATCTACTCCTGAAATCATTGTTGCTCTATATGCTAACTAATTTGGATGTAAATTAAAAAAATAACTTAAAAAAGCAAATAAATAGAAAAAAAATAAAACTTCAAATATATCGTTAGTGTTTTTGGATTAAGTAGTCAAATATTTATTAAGGAGGTTTTTGTTTTGTTTTGTTTTTAATTTTTTTAACGTTTATTTTTGAGACAGAGAGAGACAGAGCATGAATGGGGGAGGGTCAGAGAGATAGGGAGACACAGAATCTGAAACAGGCTCCAGGCTCTGAGCTGTCAGCACAGAGCCCCACGCAGGGCTTGAACTCACGGACTGTGAGATCATGACCTGAGTCGAAATCAGACGCTTAACCGACTGAACCACCCAGGTGCCCCAAAGGAGTTTAAAAAAATATATATATATATTGCCATCATCAAACAAGAAATGGTAGTGTTTTAGACCAAAGTCATGAGATGGTAGTGATAAGAAAAGCTGAATATGGTTTTAAATTAGAGTCAGCAGAATTTGATGATGGAGCAGATGTGGTGTGTGAAAGAGAAGTAGGAATTAAAGACTTTGATTTCAGACTGGTGGGGTGGAGTTAACTGGTGTGTTTGTGTGTGTGTGTGTGTGTGTGTGTGTGTGTGTGTGTGTGTGTGTGTGTGTGTTTTAAACTGAAAATCAGCTAAGTATAAACTGTTTAAGTCATTACCATGTTGATATTTCATTTAAAGGTAGAATTTATTTTATTTTTATAACATTGAAATCTGTTTTTTCCAGCAAAGAAAACAATAAAAGACTCAACAGACCTAGTTTTTGCTTCTTAGGAAGAACTGAGATTCCTTTGGAAGCATTTAGGACTTTTTATTTTTGAGCTAATTTGGAAAATGTTTATTTTATAAAAATGTTTGCATAGGCACCTTCTAGATTTCTACTGTTTAGGTCATTTTGTATGTATTATGTTCTGAAGTTAATGGTTATGAGCAAATCATGTCATAGAAAATAGTTTTAAGATTTTAAGATTATTTTCCTTTTTTTTTTTAAATTTAGCCAGTGTTTATTCCTTTGGATTAACTGCCTTTTAGTTTGAGGTATCACCACACGCCTTTTAGTTTGAGATATCACCACACAATCCTTTATTATTCTCTTACATAAATAACCAGAATAAATTAAATTTATGTTTCTAGTCTTATGGTTTTTAGAACTATCACTAATATCTGTCATAAACTTTTCATTAGGGCTAGGTATAATTAAAACTGAATAATCAATGTACATTTTCCCATTTTCTATAGCCTTTTGGAATTTGATCACTACAGAGGGAAAAAATGTAGAAATAGACAAAAATTAAAGGTAGCTTACACTTGGTTGAAAGATAATTTAAAATAAAATTTGACAAGGGAGGTTTGATAAGCATTCACTGCTCTTAGAAATAGAAATGACAATAACTTATGCCATTTGCATAAACAAGCTTTGGCCCAGTAACCTCATTCATAATGTCACAAATTTGAGAGAATTACATGTTAAATGATGTTTCTCTGAGATAATTTTCTAATAGTCAAGTTTCAATTAGTACTTAATTTTCAAGGCCAGCGATTTAATGATAAATTCATTTTTTTTGAACAGTGCACCACACCAAGTAACAAAGACTAATTTGATTTTTTCAAGTGTGTCCACTGTAAGGAATTCATAATAATATAGTGATCACTGTATATTTTATGTTATTGTTACTAGGTAGTCATCTTGAAAGACTGGAAATGATTAATATGTTGGTGCCTCAACCAGAGAAAATGTTCAACACTTGATAGAGAGAGGAACATTTAGGACAATGTAAAAACTGCCCAGGAAATTGTTTTCCAAACTCTGAAAATTATAAGCAATTATAAGAATTTTACCTGGCTGTACTATAACTCTGACTCAGTGACAGCTTAACTGGTATTAAGCTTCATTTTTCAGCACTAGGATTTTGGGATAATCACTGTGTGCCTGTAATTTATACTGCTTCATCTTCCTTCTTTGTACGTGCTGAAAATGTTTTAGCAATATATTTTTAAGAGGATAATTAGGTTATAGTATAGGGTTGATTTTATTTTTTAAAGCTAGTGAAAAGAAATTTGCATTACTGTCACTACCTAAAAGTTTGAGAACTTACATTTTCTCAATTTTAATTTTAACCTTTTATAAAATAATACCAAGCGAATCCCTTCCAGTATTAATGCATACATTTCAATTGCATGTGTTCATTAATAGCAAAATATAAGACCACTAAGAAAGAAGGAAAAATATAGTGAAGATTACATGCCAAAATATAGGTTTTTGTATCAGGTAAACTGATATTCAAATCTTAACTTTATTGCCTACTGTATAACATCTCTTAATTTCAGTCTTAGTTCCATTTGTAAAATGGGAAATATTTCTGCTGGAAAGGACGATGAGATGATGTATATAAAGTGTTTATTAAAATGGCCAGCACATAGTATTCCATGAATAATAATTAATACTGTTGGCCAGCAATGCTCTTTTGAAAAATAAAGGTTTTGTTTATTCACTATAATTATTACCAAAGCATAATTCATCTGGTGTTTTATTCACATTAATATAAAAAATTTTTCCATATTAACATAAAATAAAGAGGATAAGTGGTTAATGAAAGATCATGAAATTATATGTGAAGGTCAAAAAGCATTAAACAGAATAGCAATCAAAAATTCTGTGAACTTTTAGACCTCACTGGAGACCACAACTCAATATCCTTGTGTATATTTCCTTTCCAGATCTTCAGCCTGCCATGGCTATATTTGAAAAAGTAAACCAGTTTTTAAGAGTCTCTTATGGTTTGCCTCCCTCCCTAAGTTGTTTTTTTTTTCCTCCCCCTCCTCCATGGTCTTCTGTTAAGTTTCTCAGGATCCACATAAGAGTGAAAACATATGGTATCTGTCTTTCTCTGTATGACTTATTTCACTTAGCATAACACTCTCCAGTTCCATCCACGTTGCTAAAAAAGGCCATACTTCATTCTTTCTCATTGCCAAGTAGTATTCTATTGTATATATAAACCACAGTTTCTTTATCCATTCATCAGTTGATGGACATTTAGGCTCTTTCCATAATTTGGCTATTGTTGAAAGTGCTGCTGTAAACATTGGGGTACAAGTGCCCATATGCATCAGCACTCCTATATCCCTTGGGTAAATTCCCAGCAGTGTTATTGCTGGGTCATAGGATAGATCTATTTTTAATTTTTTGAGGAACCTCCACACTGTTTTCCAGAGCAGCTGCACCTTAAAATCTGAGAATAAACTGAGAGTTGATGGGGGGGTGGGAGGGAGGGGAAAGTGGGTGATGGGCATTGAGGAGGGCACCTGTTGGGATGAGCACTGGGTATTGTATGGAAACCAATTTGACAATAAATTTCATATTAAACAAAAAGAAAACAGATGAACATATGGGAGTGGGGGGGAAAGAGAGGGAAACAAACCATGAGAGACTCTGAAAGATAGAGAACAAACTGAGGGTTGATGGAAAGAAGTGAGTGGGGTATGGATTAGATGCATGATGGGTATCAAGGAGCATACTTGTGATGAACCCTGGGCATTGTGTGTAAGTGATCAGTCATTGAATTCTGCTGAAACCAACATTGCACTGTATGTTAACTAAAATTTAAATTAAAAAAATGAAAATATTGGGAAAAAAAGTAAACCTGTGTGTGTGTGTGTGTGTGTATTTTTTTTTTTTTTTACATGAAGCTACATTTTTTCTTACAATCTGCACAGAGGGAAATTGCATCCAGGTAGCAAATAATAGCACATGTACTTTAGTCAAAATGCTGGAATCCTGCTTAGAGGCCTGGTGGCTACAGAAAAGGATTTTATGGCTGATAAATTTGAAAGTAAGTCCAGTGAAAGATAAAACCTAACAAGTATAGATAATATAACTGCTTAGTGTTATCTGTCAGTGTTTGATGTCTCTAAGCAGAACTCCATAGTCTTTATTTTAATACTGCAGAGACAATATGTTGAAAGCTCTAAGTAAAATTCTAAAAGTACAAAATCAAATATGTACCATATCTATGAAACTATTTCATTAATCTCCATTTGTCTGGGAGCCTCTTCTTCATTTCCTTGCTACACCCTTAAAACTGTTACTTTTCTATTTTATTTCAGATTTGATGCAACAGCAAAAAACTGTTTCAAAATTTAAAAAATATAAGCAGGAATGCCTGGCTAACTCAGTCTGTAGAGCATGTGACTCTAGATTTTGGAGTTGGGAGTTCAAGCCCCACATTGGATGTACAGATTACGTATTTAAAAAAATAAATAAATAAAAAATAAATAAATAAATAAATAAATAACAGTCTAGCATTACAGACTTACATGCTATTTCTAATATTAAGGCAAAACTGAATGAAAACTTTTATTTGAACAGCAGTATAGTTTTCCAACTTTTGTCAGAAAGAGAATTTGTATATAGAAAAGGTTTAAACAGCTGAATAATACACCGCCATCATTATCATCATTATGATAATTAACAGTATTGTTTCTAATAAGTTACAGTAAAATATACATTGTTCGAACAGAAAGCTATCACTTTTTTTTTTTAATTTTTTTGGGGCGCCTGGGTGGCTCAGTCAGCTAAGCGTCCGACTTCAGCTCAGGTCACGATCTCGCAGTTCGTGGGTTCGAGCCCCGCATAGGGCTCTGTGCTGACAGCTCAGAGCCTGGAGCCTGTTTCAGATTCTGTGCCTCCCTCTCTCTCTGACCCTCCCCCATTCATGCTCTATCTCTCTCTGTCTCAAAAATAAATAAACGTTAATTTTTTTTTTTAAATAAATAAAAAATTTTTTAACGTTTATTTTTTATTGGGAGACAGAGCATGAGCATGAGCATGGGAGGGGCAGAGAGAGGAGGAGACAGAGAATGTGAAGCAGGTTCCAGGCTCTGAGCTGTTAGCACAGAGCCCAAGGTGGAGCTCGAACTCGCAAATCACGAAATCATGACCTTAGCTGAAGTCAGACACTTAACTGACTGAGCCACCCAGGCTCCCTGAAAGCTATCACTTTTACAGGTAGATAAATATATGGAATGTCTGCAAAATACTGAAACATATTTTGAATCTAACTCTCAAATAGGATGCAAACTGACAACTTAAAATATTTAATTATATTTAATTCTCTTTCAAACTTTAGATGACAATTACTTTCTACATGGTTAAAAGAAGAACTACATGGGACAAATATAGCTGATTTTTTTTTCTAAATGCCCATGTTTTAATCTTTTCTTTGAGAAACTTGGTTAAAAGTAATCATTAAGGAAGAATCAATAATTCTTCATCTGTTCATCTGCTCATCTATATCTTCAGTGTATCATCTTCCATGATAAAGCTAAATAATAAAAAGTATGCATATGAATCATATTAGCTTTGGAGAGGACAAAAGAGTCAGCTATAATGTAACTTTCATTGAGTTGCAGTTTATTGAAAGAAACATCACATACTTTTTTGTTTAATTTTTAAAAATGAGGCAAGTGACAAAAAGAAAATGAGAATACTGTTGTTACCAGACAGTGATAATTATACTGCTTTCATATTTTTGAAAGATAAAATGACATATTTCTAAGCTTTTTATATAGTCCTCATAGTTTTAGTTTAATATCCTAATTATTTAGTCATATATCAGGAAAATAGCTGTATTTACTAATATTGAGTGATTATTAATGCTTTTGTCATCAAATTTGTATGTTTCAACGAATATACCTGCAATTTAATTTTACCAGTTATTTGAATAGTTAGTTGACAGAAATTACATTTTCAGTCTAATGAATTAAAGTTATTTCCACTGCCAACTAGAAATGAGAGCATGGTAGTAAATCTGCTTTTCCAAGATTTTCCTTTGGGCTAGTAGTAATCTAAAGGACAGTTTGTTCTTGGCGACCTGTGTATTTTGCTCATTTCAAAAATTTTTCTACATAATTCTCAGGGTCTTCATACTGACAAATAATTCTGAAGCATTCCTGAAGTTGACAAAACAACTCATAGTCAAGGGCAGTTATGTAAATTATCTGCTTTGAGAAGATACTGTGCTGAAAGTATTACCTTACAGAAACAACACTTTATACAGGCCTTGAGTGATAGATTTTGGTGGGGAAATGATGGGAAGCAGATAGGTAGTTCCCTAGTTGAATAATATATATTGGAAAAGAGTGAATAGAAAAAGCAATTTACAAAGCTAAACCTTTTGGGAGACCTTTGAAAGAAGTACTTGCTGGCTGACCAAAGACAATTAACAATTTGTACCATGCATGTAGAAAGGAATGCTGGTTTGGGGCGCCTGGGTGGCGCAGTCGGTTAAGCATCCGACTTCAGCCAGGTCACGATCTCGCGGTCCGTGAGTTCGAGCCCCGCGTCGGGCTCTGGGCTGATGGCTCAGAGCCTGGAGCCTGTTTCCGATTCTGTGTCTCCCTCTCTCTCTGCCCCTCCCCCGTTCATGCTCTGTCTCTCTCTGTCCCAAAAATGAATAAACGTTGAAAAAAAAAATTAAACAAAAACGAAAGGAATGCTGGTTTTCATTTTGCTGCATGAGGAAATTAGACTATGTGCCGTGTGTGGACTATTAAATATCTGTGTTTATTTATAAAGATTTCTTGTGTTAGTAAAGAAATACTGTTTGTGAAATGTATTGCAGAACATAGAAAAGAGACAAATTCCACTTGATTTCTCTTGCTAGGAACTTGATGATCACTATCTGAGCCAATGTAATGACCATGAAAATGAACTGGAAGGGGTATATATGAAAAATGTTTCAGAACTGATTGTGTTCTTAGAAGTTATGCAATCTAATTTAAACTAATCTAACTTTCTACAATATTACAGACAGATGGGAACCTACCATTTACAGACAATTTCTCTCTGTGGGGAAAAAAAAAAAAAAAACAAAAAACACAAACACCAAAAAGACATGGTGTTCTCTGTGTACCTCATCTCAATCTATTTTTGTTTTCTTTTATCTTCTAATCCCAAGTAATTATTTTATTGTTTTTGTTTCTTAAAGATTAATTAACTCTACTCTTTAGCCTACCAGACAATGTTATTCTAGTTTAATGGAATTTTTAGTATTTTATTACTCTCTTTTCCCAATTTTAAAACTGTTTTATAAAGATATATATCCCTTAATGAACAACTCTATGTATATAACCACATTACTATCTATAGGTATGTTGCCTTAATTTCTAGTTATCAGAAATCTAGTTAACATTTTATCATTGATAATCATTGCTTTCCTTCAGTTTGGCTATAGGACAATGTCTTTTTCCTTTAGAACTTTCAAGAATTCTCTATTTAAAGCCTAATTCTATTCAGTATTTCTTTCCTTGACAATTATGATTTATGAAATAAATTGAATTAGATTGGCATTTTCACTGATTCTTTCCTTAGTCTACTGAAAGATTAGATTATTATTAGTTCGCATGGCCTAATTTTATCAAAATGAGCCTTGTTGCATGAAGAATTGGAAAACATTTCAGGGTGCCTAGATGGCTCAGTCAATTAAATATCTGATTCTTAATTTCAGGTCAGGTCATGATCTTACGGTTGTGAGATTGAGTTGCCCAGGTAGGACTCTGTGCTTGGCATGGAACCTGTGTAAGGTTCTCTCTCTCCCTCAGCCCCTCCCCTGCTCTCACATGCATGCCCATGAGTTCTCTCTCTCTGTTTCTGTCAATAAAAAAAAAAAAAAAAAGTCAAAATATTTGAAGCAAGTGTGATAGGGGTGGAGCATTTCCTAGCCCCACCCAAGTACCTGTATTGAAACTTTCCTATTACTATCTCTCTACCCTTGGGGATTAAAGACTCTACATCTATTTTCTGTGTGGGGAGGCTCCTTGGTCTTTAACAAAGAAAGTGACCAGAGTAAAAGTTCAGATAGATACTCATCGAAGTGTAGTGTCTCAGGATATGGTCCCTTTGCAGGAAGACCCACAGACAATGGGAAGGTAACTCTTCAACATATTGAATGAGATGTGAATAAGACTCTGTAGCTTGAACATATGGGGAAACTCTCCAGCATATGATATGAGATGATGCTATGCAGTTGTTGGCTTGGCTTCCACTTGACTCAGTCATCACTCTCTCATGGCCATTAAACAAGACAACTAACTACCTTGCTTCTTGCCCCAATGCACTCTGTCCCTACCTTGGTCCAGATGCTCCATGTAGTGTCTATAATGGGAAGGAACAGGATTTGCTCTTTTATTACCACCATTCGTTAATCTATTTATAGTATAAACTTGATTCTTTTTCCTCAGTACCTTTCATTTTGATTTTCAAAAGCCTAGTAAGGAAGCAAAACCAAAGCAAACTAAAAGTACTACTAACATTTTAAATTCCACATTTCTGTAAAATATCTTTTCCTCAAGGTCCTATGGATGTCTCTAATTGACAAGGAAAAATCATATTTATATTTAATCTGTTTTACAGTGACAACTCCAACTCTTGATAGCTTTTGCTCTGTGGCTCACTATTATACCCAGTAATATAACTCTTTTTTTTTTAATTAATTTATTTATTTTTTAATTTACATCCAAATTAGTTAGCATATAGGGCAACAGTGATTTCAGGAGTAGATTTCTTAATGCCCCTTACCCATTTAGCCCATCCCCCGCCTCCCACAACCCCTCCAGTAACCCTCAGTTTGTTCTCCATATTTATGAGTCTCTTCTGTTTTGTCCCCCTCCCTGCTTTTATATGATTTTTGTTTCCCTTCCCTTATGTTCATCTGTTTTGTCTCTTAAAGTCCTCATATGAGTGAAGTCATATGATTTTTGTCTTTCTCTGACTAATTTCGCTTAGCATAATACCCTCTAGTTCCACCCATGTAGTTGCAAATGGCAAGATTTCATTCTTTTTGATTGCTGAGTAATACTGCATTGTATATATATGCACATCTTCTTTATCCATTCATCCATTGGTGAAAATTTGGGCTTTTTCCATACTTAAGCTATTGTAGATAGTGTGGCTGTAAACATTGAGGTGCATGTGTCCCTTTGAAATAGCATACCTGTATCCCTTGGATAAATACCTAGTAGTGCAACTGCAGGGTCATAGGGTAGTTTTATTTTTAATTTTTTGAGGAACCTCCATACTGTTTTCCAGAGTGGCTGCGCCAGCTTGCATTCTCACCAGCAATGCAAAAGAGGTCCTCTTTCCCTGCATCCTCACCAATATCTGTTGTTGCCTGAGTTGTTAATGTTAGCCATTCTGACAGGTGTGAGATGGTATCTTATTGTGGTTTTGATTTGTATTTCCCTGATGATGAGTGATGTTGAGCATTTTTTCATGCGTCAGTTGCCCATCTGGGTGTTTTCTTTGGAGAAGTGTCTACTCATGTCTTTTACCCATTTCTTCACTGGATTATTTGCTTTTTGGGTGTTGAGTTTGATAAGTTCTTTATAGGATTTGGATACTAACTCTTTATCTGATATGTCATTTGCAAATATCTTCTCTCATTGTGTTGGTTGCCTTTTAGTTTTGCTGATTGTTTCCTTCGCTGTACAGAAAGAAGCTTTTTTATTTTGGTGAGGTCCCAGTAGTTCATTTTTGCTTTTGTTTCCCTTGCCTCCAGAGACATGTTGCATAAGAACTTGCTGTGCCTGTTTTCTCCTTGAGGATTTTGATGGCCTCCTGTCTTACATTGAGGTCTTTCATCCATTTTGAGTTTATTTTTGTATATGGTGTAAGAAAGCAGTCCAGGTTCATTCTTCTGCATGTCGCTGTCCAGTTTTCCCAATGCCATTTGCTGAAGAGACTGTGTTCATTCCATTGAATATTCTTTCTTGCTTTATCAAAGATTATTTGACCATACGTTTGTGGGTCCATTTCTGAGTTCTGTATTTTGTTCCATTGATCTGAGTGTCTGTTCTTGTGCCAGTACCATACTGTCTTGATGATTATAGCTTTGTAATACAGCTTGAAGTCCAGGATTGTGATGCCTCCTGCTTTGGTTTTCATTTTCAAGATTGCTTTGGCTATTCAGGGTCTTTTCTGGTTCCATACAAATTTTAGGATTGTTTGTTCTAGCTCTGTGAAGAATGCTGGTGTTATTTTGATAGGGATTGCATAGAATATGTAGATTGCTTTGGGTAGTATCAACATTTTAACAGTATTTGTTCTTCCTATCCAGGAGCATGGAATATTTTTCCATTTTTTTTGTGTGTCTTCTTCAATTTCTTTCATAAGCTTTCTATAGTTTTCAGTGTATAGATTTTTCACCTCTTTGGTTAGGCTTATTCCTAGGTATTTTATAGTTTTTGGTACAATTGTAAATGGGATCAATTCCTTGATTTCTCTTTCTGTTGCTTTTTGTTGGTGTATAGGAATGCAACCAATTTCTGTTCATTGATTTCATATCCTGCAACTTTGCTGAATTCATGAATCAGTTCTAGCGTTTTTTGGTGGAATCTTTTGGGTTTTCCATATAGAGTATCACGTCATCTGTGAAGAATGAAAGTTTGACCTCCTCTTGGCCAGTTTGGATGCCTTTTATTTCTTTGTTTTGTCTGATTGTTGAGGCTAAGACTTCCAATACTGTGTTGAATAACATTAGTGAGAGTGGACATCCTGTCTTGTTCCTGACCTTAGGGGGAAAGCTCTCAGTTTTTCCCCATTGAGAATGATATTAGCATTGGGTCGTTCATATGTGGCTTTTATGATCTTGAGGTATGCTCCTTCTATCCCTACTTTCTTGAGGGTTTTTATCAAGAATGGATGCTGTATTTTATCAAATGTTTTCTCTGCATCTATTGATAGGATCATGTGATTCTTGTCCTTTCTTTTATTGATGTGATGTATCACATGGATTGTTTTGCAGATACTGTATCAACCCTGCATCCCAGGTATAAATCCCACTTGGTTGTGGTGAATAACTTTTTTTATGTATTGTTGGATCTGCTTGGCTAATATCTTGTTGAGCATATTTGCATCCATGTTCATCTGGGAAATTCATCTGTAGTCTTCTTTCTAGTGGAGTCTCTGTCTGGTTTTGGAATCAAGGTGATGCTGGCTTCAAGAAGGAGTTTGAAAGTTTTCCTTCCATTTCTATTTTTTGGAACAGCTTCAAGAGAATAGGTGTTAACTCTTCCTTAAATGTTTGGTAGAATTCCCCTGGGAAGCCATCTGTCCCTGGACTCTTAGTTTTTGGGAGAGTTTTGATTACTAATGCGATTTCTTTACTGGTTATGGGTCTGTTCAAACTTTCTATTTCTTCCTGTTTCAGTTTTGGTAGTGTATATGTTTCTAGGAATTTGTCCATTTGTTCCAGATTGCCCATTTTATTCGCATGTAATTGCTCATAATATTCTCTTATTATTGTTTTTATTTCTGCTCTGTTGGTTCTGATCTCTCCTCTTTCCTTCTTGATTTTATTTATTGGGGTCCTTTGCTTTTTCTTTTTGATCAAATTGGATAGTGGTTTATCAATTTTGTTAATTCTTTCAAAGAACAAGCTTCTGGTTTCATTGATCTGTTCTGTTTTTTTTGGTTTTGATAGCATTGATGTCTGCTCTAATCTATATTGCTTCCTGTGTTTTGCTGGTTTGGGGTTTTATTTGCTGTTCTTTTTCAAGCTCTGTAAGGCATAAGGTTAGGTTGTGTATCTGAGATCTTTCTTTCTTCTTTAGGAAGGCCTGGATTGCTATATACTTTCCTCTTATGACCTCCTTTCCTGCATCCCAGAGATTTTGGGTTTTGGTGTTATCATTTTCATTGGCTTCCGTGAACTTTTTAATTTCCTCCTTAACTTCTTGGTTAGCCCATTCATTCTTTAGTAGGATGTTCTTTAGTCTTCAACTATTTGTTACCTTTCCAAATTATTTCTTGTGGTTGATTTTGAGTTTCATAATGTTGTGGTTTAAAAATGTGCACTGTGGGGCGCCTGGGTGGCGCAGTCGGTTAAGCGTCCGACTTCAGCCAGGTCACGATCTCGCGGTCCGTGAGTTCGAGCCCCGCATCAGGCTCTGGGCTGATGGCTCAGAGCCTGGAGCCTGTTTCCGATTCTGTGTCTCCCTCTCTCTCTGCTCCTCCCCCGTTCATGCTCTGTCTCTCTCTGTCCCAAAAATAAATAAACGTTGAAAAAAAAAAATTTAAAAAAAAATGTGCACTGTATAATATCGATCTTTTTGTACTTGTTGAGGGCTGATTTGTGTCCCAGTATGTGGTCTGTTCTGGAGAACTTTCCATTTGCACTGGAGAAGATTGTATATTCTGCTGCTTTAGGATGAAATGTTCTGAATATTATCTGTTAAGTCCAACTGGTCTAGTGTGTCATTCAAAGCCATTGTTTCCTTGTTGATTTTTTGATTAGATGATCTGTCCATTGCTGTAAGTGGGGTGTTGAAGTCCCATACTATTATGGTATTATTATCAATGAGTTTCCTTATGTTTGTGATTAATTGATTTATATATTTGGGTGCTTCCATATTTGGCGCATAAATATTTATAATTGTTAGGTCTTCTTGGTGGATAGAACCCTTAAGTATGATATAATGCCCTTCTTCATCTCTTGATACAGTCTTTATTAAAAAAAAATTTTTTTAGCGTTTATTCATTTTTGAGAGAGAGACAGAGTGCAAGTGGGGGAGGAGCAGAGGGAGAGGGAGACACAGAATCTGAAACAGGCTGCACGCTCTGAGCTGTTAGCACAGAGCCTGACACGGGGCTCGAACCCACAGACCGCAAGATCATGACCTGAGCTGAAATCGGCCACTTAACCGACTGAGACACCCAGACACCCTGATACAGTCTTTATTTTAAATTCTAGATTGTGTGATATAAGTATGGCTACTCTGGCTTTCTTTTGTTGACCATTAGCATGATAGATGGTTTTCCATCCCCTTACTTTCAATCTGAAGGTGTCTTTAGGCCTAAAGTGGGTCTCTTATAAACAGTATATAGATGGAGCTTGTTTTCTCTCATCCATTCTATTACCCTGTCTTTTCATTGGAGCATTTAGTCCATTGATGTTTAGAGTGAGTACTAAAGGATATGAGTTTACTGCCATTAAGTTGCTTGTAGAATTGGATTTTCTGGTGGTGTTCTCTGGTCCTTTCTAGCCTTTGTTGCTTTTGGTCTTTATTTATTTGTTTTTTATTTTTATTATTTTTTTCATCTTATCTCCCCTCAGAGAGTCCCCCTTAAAATTTCTGGCAGCGCTGGTTTAGTGGTCACAAAATCCTTTAATTTTTGTTTCTCTGGGAAACTTTTTATCTCTCCTTCTATTTTGAATAATATTCTTGATGGATAAAGAATTCTTGGCTGCATATTTTTCTGATTCAGTACATTGAATATATCCTTCCACTCCTTTCTGGCCTGCCAAGTTACTGTGGATAGGTCTGCTGCAAACCTGATCTGTTTTCCCATATAGGTTAAGGACTTGTTTCCCTTTGCTGCTTTCATGATTCTCTCCTTGCCTGAGTATTTTGTGAATTTGACTATGATATGCTTTGTTGGTGGTTGGTTTTTGTTGAATCTAATGGGAGTCCTCTGTGCCTCCTGGATTTTGATGTCTGTGTCTTCCCCCAAGTTAGGAAAGTTTTCCGCTATGATTTGCTCACATAACCCTTCTACCCCTATTTCTCTCTTCCTCTTCTGGGACCCCTATGATTCCGATATTGTTCCTTTTTAAGGATCACTGATTTCTGTAATTCTTAAATCGCGCACTTTTGTGTTAATCTCCCTTTTTTCTGCTTTATTATTCTCCATAAGTTTGCCGTCTATATTGCTGATTCTCTGTCCTGCCTCATCCATCCTTGCTGCCATGGCATCCATTCAAGATTGCAGCTCAGGTATAGCATATTTTATTTCATCCTAACTAGCTTTTACTTTGTTATCTCCACAGAAAGGGATTCTAATCTATTTTTGACTCCTGCTAGTATTCTTACTATCGTGATTCTAAATTCTGATTCAGACATCTTGCTTGTATCTGTGTTGTTTAAATCCCTGGCTGTCGTTTCTTCGTTCTCTTTCTTTTGGTGTGAATTCCTTCATTTCATATTTTTAAGGGAGAAAATGAACTAATGAAGTAGAAAAATTAAAATTAAACAAATATTAAAATTAAAAAAAATATTAAAATTAAAAAATTAAAAACACACATACACACACACAAAATCAAATAAATGATGCTAGATCCTAGGTGTGTCTTGGTGTGGGTGTTGAACGTGGCTTGAAAGATTAGAGAAAAAAGGGGGGAAAAGAAAGGAAATCGTTTGAAAATTTGAAAAAATGAATACACTGAAGTAGACTTAAATGAAATGATGGAAGTAAAATAGAATTTGAAAAAATTTACACACAATAAAAAATATAGTAGAAAATTAAAAATATTTTTAATAAAAACTGAAAATAAAAATGTTTTTTTCTCTTTCTGTATTCAAGAAAAGGGAACAAACCAAAAAAGAGAAAAAAAAAAAAAAGAATGAAACTGAATAGATGGACTGGCTAACAGACTGAAATATGACTGAAATTACTTCGTTTTTTCCTAGAAGTCAAACCATAAACTAAGCAGGAGGTGAGACTTGTGTTCTTGAAGAGCGAGGTTGGCCCAGTTAGTTAGGGCTTAGTGTAACGGTTTCATATTCCACTAGATGGCACTGCTTAGCTTACTGGGGTGGATTGTTGTGGCACTTGTAGGTGCATATGTGCATGTAGGTGCATATGTGCATGCGCGGGAGCAGTGAAAATGGCATCACCCAGCTACTCAGTCTGTAGTATTGGAATTCTGTTCTCCCCGATCAGCAATTGCGTGCCTGTCCTTTTTAGCTTTTGTCCACTTCCCACTTTTACACTGTCCATGACCTAGCCGTTAGATTGCCAGGGGCACCTCCCTCCTGAGTTTTGTCTCAGATGCGGCTGTTTTTGCCTGGCCCCTTATTTTTGAAGGACTGTGGATTTGACCACTCTGCTGCTCTGTGGAGAGTCTCACTGAGCAATGGCTGGGTGCTGGCCACATCCAGGAACATTTGTGGGACTGTGCTGTTGGTGATGCCCAGAGGCTGTGGCGACATGCTAGCCCGCCCCAGAAAAAGTTCACGAGATAGTGTAGCAGTAGCGTTTCAGGGATTATGAAAAATCACAACACACATCTGGCACCAGGCTTCACCCTTAATGACCTTGTTCTAGCACCAGCGAATGTGGTTGTTCTCTGGGGTCTGCTGGAACCAGGTGCCCTCACAGCCTCTACCCAAGTGTCCTTCCAGCAGTGGAGCCGCTTCTCCCCGTGTGGCCTGAGAACCTCCCAGACCCCACTCTGCTGCTAGGGATTTGTCCTTCCCATCAGAGCCCCACCAGGTATCAAGCTGTGGAGTTTCAGACTCTGCGCTCCCCCTGTTTATAGTCTTCATGGAATTTAAACCCTCTTTTCTCCTTTCTCCTTTTCTCCCTTTTCAGTTCAGTCCCTGTGGCTTTTTCCAATTTTCCACTTTCTCTCCATCCGCTTTTGGGGGGGGGGCATTCCCATATTCTCCATCCCCCCCTCATCTCTGTCCTCTCTCTGCATGCAGAAGCGGCTCCCTGCCCTCCAGGGTTCTCTCTCCCCAAGTTCACCTCTCTGCACAGTGTACCTGCTGAATTCTGTGGTTCAGTTTGTGCAGATTGTTGTGTTAATCCTCATGTCAGTTTTCTAGGTGTGCAGGATGGTTTAGTGTTGGTCTGGCTGTATTTCATGGATGTGAGACACACAAACAACTTCCATGGTGTTCCGCCATCTTGGCTCCTCCCCCTGGTAATATAACTCTTATTTTGTTGAAATTTCTACAGTCATGCAGGTGATTTTCCAACATTGTAGATAATCCTTTCCTTGAAATTCTTTTCAAAGATATTGTCCTCTACTCTCAGTATCTCACGCTCATAATCATATTTACAATGTTGTTGATACAAGTAACTGCAAAACTTCTATGGTTTCATGCTTCTGACCTTTGACTGTTATCTTTTTTTTTTAACCGATTCATTTTTCCCTTGTATCCTGATCTCAAAAATCTTTCAATCACACTAAGTCCTCACATACATTATCCTACCTACTTTTGAATTTCCCTCATGCAGTTGGTTTCCCTGATGTCTTCTTTATTCATATTTAATCAGTATAATCCCTTCTTTGTGTACTCCCTCAATTCCATAGCATCTTTCTTTATTTGTGTAAACTCTTAGAAAAACCATTGCCTTGTTTAAATTCATCTCTCTGCCTACTTCACATGTGCACCATTGCAGCTGATTCTGGTTACTTGAAACACAAAAGAAAACAAGCAAGACAAAAAACAAAAACACAGCTCCCCTGATGATCTCACTTTACATTTGTGACTGTAAGCCTTAAGTGGCTGTAACTACTGCAGCCAGTCATCCTCTACATTTCTAGTCCATTTACTTGCCTTATTTTCTATGTTTATTTCCTATTTTTCTCTTCTTTGACAACTTCCTCAGCCTCATTCTTTAGCCAATGGAAATTATTCCTACTTTACTGATTAAACTAACGTGAATAGAGAGAATGTTCAGACTCTGAATATTTCATTTATTCTTATCAATATCTGCACGGGGATAACCTGTCTTTTTTTTTTTATTACCATGTATAAATTCTCTATACATAGATCAAAAGACACTTTTTGTAGTTGAGCATCAAACTCTATCTCCACTTTCTGGCTGACACCTTGATTTTAAGATGTCTGACCTTTAGAGTTGATAATACTTTTGTGTTTCTTTAAAACCACTAAATCTGTGGTAATTTGTTACAGTAATAATAAGAAGCTAATACAATTATATTCATAAGACAGGTAATACTGTTTACCAGATTGTTGATAACTCTCTCTGTGTGCCCTCTGTATTGAATATCTAGGTAAATATGGCCCATAACAATCTAAACATACTAATAAAGTGCATTTTCCAATCTCGTCACTTCAAGCAAGCTCAGTAGATGCATATTTATTTTTAGGCCATGCCATAAGCCAGTGTGGGTTGAAGACTGAGGTCTCTGATCCGTGCCTTCCTTCAAAGATCCAGGCTTGCCTATGTAGTAATTTTCAAATGTATTTAGTGTAAGTGGAAAGAGTTGAATATTACTCATGGGATACTTTATGCAAGATGTGTGTGTGTGTGTGTGTGCGCGCGTGCGCGTATGTGTATGAAATTTCTGTCTACACTGCTTTACCCAGAATAGGCTCACATGAGCCTACCAATCTGCTTGGTAGTTAGAAAATACAGTTTAGAATTATTACTAGATAAAAGAGGAAGAACATGAGTATTGCTGAATATCAGCATTTTTTATCAATAGTCACTTTTATAAGTAACTTATATGTAATATCTTCTTTAAATCAAACCACAGGGGAGCTTGGGTGGCTCAGGTGGTTAAGGGTCTAACTTTTGATCTGGGCCCAGGTCATGATTTCATAATTTGTGAATTTGAGCCCATGGTAGGCTCTCCACTGACAGCATGGGGTCTGCTTGGGATTCTGTCTCTCCCACACTCTACCCCTCCCCCACTTGCTTTCTGTGTGTGTGTGTCTCTCTCTCTCTTTCAAAATAAACTTAAAAAATAAATCAAACTACAAATACTTGAAGCAATGTATTACTTGTATTCTCTTTTATAGTGGAGTATGCTCTGAGAAATATGTAACATTCTCAGAAAAATAAGTAACTTTTCTAAATGTGTATAACTAATGCATTAGATTTCAATCAAGACAGTATACCATTATAGTTGCAAAGACTTAGTTAGAAAGACTTGCTTTTGTGTTTTAAAAGTTAATGGTAATTGCACATAAAGTTTATAGATTATGTCCTATAAATATTATAAGTATTCTAATGTAAATAGTATACACTATACTGCCATCCTAAATTCAACTGAGTCCTCTAATGATTCTGTACATTTGCTTTGACATTCTACATACTTGGTCTGATGGAGGTTGGAGATGCTGTATGGCCTAGAGTGCTTTTTTGCTTCAACCCCTTTTTCAGTTGATAAGACATGGATCTCAATACATTCTACCTATATTCATTCACTACCTTTTGTGAGTTACTACTGAACCCAATAAATGGTTATGTTCACTAGCTGAGTACTTTTCAAGATGTCATTGAAAATTATTACTATAGGGGCGCCTGGGTGGCTCAGTCAGTTAAGCGTCCAACTTCGGCTCAGGTCATGATCTCACGGTTCATGAGTTTGAGCCCCGTGTCGGGCTCTGTGCTGACAGCTCAGAGCCTGGAGCCTGCTTTGGATTCTGTGTCTCCCTCTCTCTCTGCCCCTCTCTTGCTCACTGTCGGTCTCTCTCTGTCTCAAAAATAAATAAAAATAAAAACTTAAAAAAAAAGAAAATTGTTGGTACAAATTTACTTATTTTTTTAATGTAAACCATTGACATATAAGGAGGACTCCCTCATTTATGTAATATGTACAGGTACATATTTATAAGACAACTAACAAAAATAAATAAAGAACAATAATAAAACTAAATGAATATCCTTACAGTTAAACACTCTCATAAACATATTCAATTCACTAAACCAGAATAAATTATAACTAAATTATCTAAGGGAGATTATTTTAATTTAAATGAAAGGAACTTCTATCACTTATGTATTTGGGGGACACTTAAAAGGCATAATTTAATCATAGTATTCTGTCCTGATACCCATATATGTGTATGGTATTCTTCCCATGTGACCTTACAACACCAAAGAATTCTCCTGTGATAGCATTTATCACACTAGATTTTACTTTTTATTTTCTCTCTCTCTTCTCTGTATATTAACCTCAAAGGATAGGATCCATGGAATTTTTATTCATTTCAGTATCTTCATTACCCTAGTAATAGAATAATTTAAGTGTTCAATAAATATTTTGTGAATATAGGTGAATTCATGAAAGATTTACATAAAATATTCCTGGGCTCTACCTAAGATATTTACATTAAATTTGAAGAAATGGGGGTACCTGGGTGGTTCAGATGGTTAAGCATCTGACTCTGAATTTCGGCTCAGGTCATGATCTTGTGGTTTGTGGGTTTGAGCCCCATGTTGGGCTCTGCACTAAGTGTGTGGAGCCTGCTTGGCATTCTCTCTCTCTCTCTCTCTCTCTCTCCCCCCCTCCCCCCACTTATTCTCTCTCTCTCTCTCTCTCTCTTAAATAAACTTTGAAAAAACATTTTTAAAGAACTGATTTTAAAAATAATGTCTCTTTTCTAATGCAGTGTAAGCCAGCAGATAGTCACGTTTATTCAGTGTATAATATATATAAGATGTTCTGCTAGGAGATTATTGCCAGTGAAAAATAGATAACTCTATGAAGAAAATAGAATTCTACTGGAAAATCAGGAAGGAACCCAAAATCAACCATACCAGGTATTTTATAATGCTTCTTTTGATAATATAAAAAACATTCAACTCACTGTGAGTAGAAATCTATTCCAAGACCATATATTATAGAATGTGTTCTATGTTCATCTTTTATTATAGAATGTGAGTTTTTACTTAATTTACCAGATTGTACTTCACTACTCTCTGCATTCACTCGAGCATCCTTCTAATTAACTCCTTCCTGAAAAAGTGGCCTAAATCTATTGACATACTACATGACCTGTCCAAATTTCAGTTTTGACCTGTGATAACCTCCCAAATCCACTTAATTGATTTACATCTGTGGATTACAGAGTCACTTAAATACACTGATGTCCTCTCTTCACTGCAGATCTTGCTCTACACTCCAGTGACCTTTCTTTTCCCACTGGGGGAAAAAAAATCTTAAATCCTTATAGAAAATTAAAATTAAAAAAAGAAAAAAGTTGAAACATTACTCTCTTGGAACTTATAATCCAGATAGGAAATGAGTAAAAATACTATGGAAGCATAATGTATAATCATAATTTATACATAAATTTAGTTAAATATGGTTGGGCATGGTAATTAGAGATATGAAATAAAGGAAACTGTGTGAGTTGAATCTTGTGGAAAAAAAGTGATAATCCTAAGTGTAGGATAAGAAGTAGCAGTTCAAAGGAATCAATGGAAATACTGAAATTATCTAGAAAATTATATTTTCCAAAATTTAGTATTAATAAATTACTACCATATGTAAGCCACACATTTAGAACTATCATAATTGATAAAAGACTTTTTCTTCTTCCCACTTCCTCAAGAAAAAAAGAGTAATTTAGATTCGGTTTAGTTTCTCCTCCCATATTTGAAAGATGCCATGCATATCCAACCTACCAAATAATTTTTACTCAGTAACATAGAGTGAGTGTTATTTTTTAATTTTATTTATTTTTTTGAAAAACAGGATGGAGTTGTTGGGCCTGCCTTGCCTGTTAGAAAATCCATGGGAGAAGAAGAGTATTTGTGTGTACAGTTCACTTATCTAAGGATAATTGATATTCTTGCCATGGACAGCAAAGTTAACCTCTTGCTTTCATGAGGGATTTGTTTTTGCAAATCTCTTCTGGGAAGGATTAAAATCATACCTTTTTCTATACTGTACTTAAGGTGGTAAAATATTTCCTCTTAACTCTTGAACATATATAAGCAGCTATTTAAAAATGTTTTTAAAAGTTGAAGAATAGCAAATATGAATTTTTATAATTATCCCCATTATTTCATTGTTAAAAGCAATTAAACCTGTGAGTGCAAGGTAATAGATTTGAATGAGTAATGGAAAATTTATCCCTAAATCATCTCATTTTTTTTTTTTAATTTTTTTTTTCAACGTTTATTTATTTTTGGGACAGAGAGAGACAGAGCATGAACGGGGGAGGGGCAGAGAGAGAGGGAGACATAGAATCGGAAACAGGCTCCAGGCTCTGAGCCATCAGCCCAGAGCCCGACGCGGGGCTCGAACTCACGGACCGCGAGATCGTGACCTGGCTGAAGTCGGACGCTTAACCGACTGCGCCACCCAGGCGCCCCTAAATCATCTCATTTTTAATAGATTTGTCAAATTCAGTTCTCATAGGCCAGAATTCTCCTTCAGTAAAGATCTGGTGAGAGTTTTGTATGTTCATGACATGAACTTCATAAGTCATAAAGTTTTTCATTAAGAGGTTTTGCCTGTTATATCAAGATGTTTGAGAAATAAATCTTCAGAACTTTATTACCTTTTCTTTTCTCAAATGAAATGAGTGTTAGAGGGTAAAACTAGTTCCAGATTTGACTTTATTCCATAAAATCAATTCTTCCCAATGGATATTTTGTTATATACATTGTATCTAGCATTTGGAAAGTGCAAAAATAAAATATTTGTATGGTGCTAAAATAACATTTTAGATGACAAAATAGCTTTGTCATAATTATAATCATCCTCTTCTCTATATTAAAGGTGTTGCTCTTTTAGTCTGGGAATAAACAAATGCTTCTGTAAGCTTGTCTTCCAATATATTGCCTATGGTGAAAATCAAATTAATTCTTCCACTTGTAAACCTTCTTTTTAGATTTAAAAATCTCTTGAAAGTGAATTCAGTGATTTTTTTTTTAGCAAAAGAACTATAGGTGGCCTTTGGACATTATGAGAACGAGGGCAAGCCTGTATATGGGGCTAAAGTGGTAGGGATGGAATCAAAGTTAATGTACCTGAAGTTCTCTAATCAACAGGTTAACAGACTTAGTATTTGCATAAGGAACTTTATATGACTAATATTAATTATATTTTTTAGAAAAACTAACAAGATGTGTTCTAGCATTTTATTAATTTTTATTATTAGGGAATTGAGTCTTTGAGTATGTAATTTTTCCAGAATCACACAATGAAGTAGAGCCAGAACTAAGAATATCTGATTCCAGGAGCACCTGGGTGGCTCAGTCCATTAAGCATCATACTCTATTTCATGAGATCAAGCCCCATGTTGGGCTCTGTGCTGACAGTGCGGAGCCTGCCTGGGATTCTCTCTCATTCTCTCTCTTCTCCTCCCCCACTAGCATGCTCTTTCTCTCTTCCTATCTCTCTCTCTCTCTCAAAATGAATAAACATTAAAAAAATACAAAAAAGAATATCTGATGCCAATGTCCAAGTTCTTAATTATAGTATCTCTTATATAAGCTATATGAAGCCTGAAGTTATAAAAGGTAAGGTGAGGATTAGTCTTAGTATCTGTTGGCTGGGGCTCACAACTGAGAGAAAAATAAAAAGTTAATTTTATATAATTTTAGAAAAATTGAATGTTTCAATACTCTTGTTACTAACATACTCCCAAATCTCATGACTCTGGGGATAATTGGAATAGCTAGGCAATTTTTAGTTGGGTTCTCATGAAGATTCAGTCAGTTGGTAGCTGGAGCTAGAGTTATCTCAGAGGTGTCTTAACTTTCATGTCTGGCTGTTTGTGCTGACAGCCCATCAGCTGAGACCTCACATGGAGCTGTCAGCCAGAACACCTCCACATGTCCTGTGAATGTGTCCTGGACTTTCTCACAACATGGCAGGTGGATTTAAAAACCAGATTCCAGGAAAGAAAGCCAGGTGGAAGTTTTTACAACTTAGCTTTAGAAGTCTTTGTGTCAGTTCCGCAGTATTCTGTTTGTTAGAATGTGTGTCGCCAAGACCAGTTAGTATTCAAGGGGAGAGAATTAGACTCCACCTCTGACTGGGAGAGATAGCAAAGATTTTTCAGTCATATTTTGAAATCACATCAGTATACATGTGTTTTAATCTTCTCAATTATTTTTTTAGTGCCAAATAGTAGACTCATTTCTCAATATCTTGCCAGATATTAGAACATCATTGTTCATAGCCAAATATAGGAACCAGGCTGATCATTCCTATTTGACATATTCTATAGATCATTCTGGGTTAAAATCTGTTAAATTACACATTAAAAACTTAGACACCTCAGAAACAGACAGGATTATGTAATAAGCTAGAATGAAAAGAATACTTGCTTAGGGATCAGAGATGTGGGTTCCTGGCTTCTTTATTCCTTACTAGTCAACATATACTTGGGCAATTTGCTAAAGTTCTTAATGCTTCAGTGTTTTCAAGTGTAAATATATATATGAGATAATGATAAAATTCGATAATGATAAAAAAGTGATATGTGTAGTTTTTAAAAATTTTTTATGTATATGAGGATTTCAGAAAGGGGGAAAATTGCCTAACCATTAATTCACATAATTGTGCTGTCTCCAATATACTGAGTTTGAAAGCAGATAGAGGAAATTAAATAGAGACATTTCAATATAGAATAGACTTTAGAGGGTATATACCAAACCTTTATTTTACAACTGAAGGGAATGAGACCAAAGCTTGTAAGATATTTGCACGGGGCCACATATTGCTGGACAGCGACAAAGCTGAATTCAGAAATTCTTGACCAGAGCTTGAGCCACAATATTCAAGTTCAGAATTTTATAATAACTTACTGATGGGGTGCCTGGGTGACTCAGTTAAGCGTCTGACTTGGGCTCAGGTCATGATCTCCCGGTTCGTGAGTTCAAGCACCATATCAGGCTCCATGTAGACAGCTCAGAGCCTGGAGCCTACTTTGGATTCTGTGTCTCCCTCTCTGCCCTCCCCCGCTCAAGCTGGCTGTCTCTCTCTCTCTCTCTCTCTCTCTCTCTCTCAAAAATAAAATAAACATTAAAAAATTAAAAAAAAATAACTTACTGGAAAGAAAACTATATTGTTTGTGCAATATTATAATCAACATGTTTATAGTCTTTGCTTATTTTTTTATGCACTAGCTTGACATAAATTTTGCTCCTGTGCTGGTAATTGTTTTATGTATTCTCTCAGTGAATTTGGCTATTTGAGGCCTACACTTCTGCCATTAATGCGTTTCTAAGTTCTTGTAATCCAAAATCAATGTTCTAGTAATAATATTGTTTAAAATTTCTCCCCTTTGATGAGGAGATGTATAGAAGGAATGGAATCTGATTCTTCTGATTTGTTGGTAGAATAATTGAAAATGTAGTCCAGAAATACATAATTAGCTGACAATGTGCAGAAACAAAACTACAACACATTCACGATCTGCTAAGACATCATTCTTCTAAGTTCTCTCTCTCTCTCTCTCCTGCAATATAGCGTAGCCTTTATTTATGTCAGTAAAACACCTTTCAAGAAAAAATAAGATGGAGCTTTGAAGTGCATGCAACATATTTTACAGTATATCTGATGAACTCATCTTTAGTTTTCAACAAAGATTGTCTTAGAACAAGACTGTAACTGTATTTTTTAATTCATTCATTGGATAGGTGTTACATGCTCAGGACCATATAAGATGCTGAACACAAAACGATAATGAGCTAGAGGTGGCTCTAGCTTTCACAGAGCAAGTAGTCTTATTGATAAAACTGATAATGGATCATCATGGTAGACCATGTTGAGTAATACGTCAGTGGAGGTAGAAGGCTCGGAGGACGTACGTTTGAAGGTTGAGAAATAATCCCCTGAAATAACTTTTTCTTCTCCAACTCCCACTCCCAATTTAATATTAAATTAACAAGGAAGATGGCCCCCCTTTCCTTGGGGGGTCTCAGGGAGAATCTTTCACTGACCCCTTTACCTACTTTTTCCTTCTTTAATCCCCTACCATGACAACTCCACTTCAGTCTGATCTGCTATTGAATTTTCATTTTGCTGCTCCATCTTTGAGCCTCCTCACCTTCCTCATTCTCCCCTCACCGTGCAATGAAGGGGCTTTTGGAGTGAGCTCTGGGTTTAGGGGCTTCCTCCATCCCTTAGCTACCCTGGATCTTTGCCCACCTCCTTCTCAGATCCCCACTGCAGATGCCATAGCCCTCATCCAGGGCTGTGTGTGGAGGGGGAGGACTGGCTCCCAACCCTTTCTCTCTTCCCACCCCCTGCACATCACAAAAACCTTCCCTACACCCTTCTCTTCCTTTGTGTTTTGATTTGTACAACTTGTAACTAGGTGTTTATGTAATAAAGGAGAATGGATAGAAGAAAAAAAAGTACTTGAAGGTTGTTGATCCAGACATGGGTAGTTGGGAGATTTCCATTCTATTAGTGACATTTCAGCTAATACTTAAGGCTTAAGAAAGTGTTTCTGGCAATTGTCAGAGTTGGTGAGAACATAATGCATTCAAGGAGTAAAAACATTCAGCCTAGGTGGAACAACAGGAAAATAATTGGTATATATGCAAAAAATAAATCATGATGTGTCTTACAAGTCACATTCAGGGATTTTTATTCTATTCCCAGAACCGTGGGAAGGCTTAGAATGGATTGAAGCATTCTTCCTCTTCCAGGACTTGGGGTAAGTTTCTTTGCATCTCTTTCTTCATGACTGATCTTCCATTCCCCAAGCCTAGAGTCCATCTCTCCCTTCTCTAGGCCAACATGAACATAGACTGACAGTCAAAAAAGATTGCTATGTGTCAGAAACATTTTAGAGTTTCTAATCTATGCTTGTTACTGTAAGAGTCATGAAAGATGGGATCTTTTTAAAATTGGTTTTAATTTCTCTCTCCAGCTATGCTTTCCATCTACCATCCTCACAAAAATGGTAAAAGGAATGTAAATTAGTAAGAATTTTAGTTTTTGAAGTCTTAAGTTTCCTTTGTTCCAAGAGAAGTTAAGACATATTTTAATTAATTTTGTTTTCTATTTTTAAAATTTAAATTCCAGTTTAGTTAACATATAGTGTAATGTTGTTTCAGTAGTAGAATTTTGTGATTCTTCACTTATATACAACACCCAAGATTCATCATAAGTGCCCTCCTTAATATTCATCACCCATTTAACCCATCCCCTCACACACCTTCCCTCCATCAACCTTTGGTTTGTTCTCTATATAGTTAAGAGTTTTTCTAGTTTCCCTTTCCTTCTTTTACACCTATGTTCATCTGTTTTGTTTCTTAAATTACACATGAGTGAAATCATATGTATTTGCCTTTATCTGACTTATTTCACTAAAAATAACACACTCTAGCTCCATCCACATTGTCACAAATGGCAAGATTTCATTCTTTTTGATGGTTGAGTAATTTTCCATTACACACTCACACACACACACACACACACAAAACCCATTCTTTATCCATTCATCAATTTATGTACCTTTGGGCTCTTTCCATAATTTGGCTATTGTTGATAATGTTGCTGTTAACATCGGGGTGCATGTGTCCCTTTGAATCAGTATTTTTGTATCCTTTGGGTAAATATCTAAGAGTGCAATTGCTGGATCATAGGGTAGTTGTATTTTTAACTTTTTGAGGAGCCTCCTTACTGTTTTTCAGAGTGCCTTCATCAGTTTGCATTCCCACCAGCAGTATAAGAGTATTCCCCTTTCTCAACCTTCTTGCCAACACTTGTTCCTTTGTTGTGCATTTTAGCCATTCTGACAGGTGTGAGGTGGTATCTCATCATGATTTTGATTTGTATTTCCCTGATGATGAGTGATGTTGGGCATCTTTTCATGTGTCTGTTAGCCATCTAGATGTCTCCTTGAGAGAAATGTCTATTCATGTCTTCTGCCCATTTCGTAACTGGATTATTTATTTTTTTGGAGATTGAGTTTGATAAGTTTTTTATAGATTTTGGATACTAGCCCTTTATCAGATGTGTCATGTGTAAATATCTTCTCCCATTCCAAAGCTTACCTTTTTATCTTAAATCAGGTATACAAACTCAAATGCCAACGTGAATAGTGTAAATAAGCTTAATGAGTAGATCTGGTCATGCTTAAGAAATGAGTAACCAATTTAAATAATTAACTATAAAATATAATTAGGGGATCAATTGGAGATTTTGGATATAGCCTGTATATTATTTGATATCAATGAATTGTTGCTAATTTTTAGATGTAATAATGGTATTGTGATTATGTAGGAGTTATTTTACATTTTTTATTAAGAGATGCACCCTGAAACATTTAGAGATGAATATCATGATGTGTACATTTTCATTCAAAACATTTTCACAACAAAAGTGAACACGTATTAAAAAATGAGCAAAGAATGTTAGACATTGTACTAAATTGAAGAGAAATCTTACAAGTTAGGAAGCCATTATTTAGCTTTCTTCACATGAGGAAATGTAGGCTCAGTATTGGCCAGATGTTCAACTTTTCAAAATAAGCTGTAAGCCCAGATTTTTATGTGAAACTGCCTGTGTTTGATATCTTGGCTCTTAATCAAAATTGTAAACATTATTTATTCCAAACAGAACAAACTTAAAGGATTTTAAGAGATCTTTTAGATCTCTAGCTTTGGCTCGTATAAAAATGTGGGAGAAATGGGGCTAAGATTTGGAAAGTGAGGAGGCAGAAACAGCCATCCAAGGGGAGATACTGAATACATCCCTCTAAACTAGGAAGCAGACTTGGTCCTTGAAATGTTCAAGTAATACATGTAAGGTAGGTGGTAGGATTGAGAGATATTTAAGAAAGATGTTAAGTAAAAAAATAATATTGGTTTGGAATGTACCTTTATTGGTAGATATAAATATTAACCTGTGTCCACTGTTGGATTTTTTATGACCCATTAGGCTTTTGCTTTAATTTGAGAGATTTCATCTAATGACTTTATTGCATTTTTGTGCTTCTCCAGCAGGATAGTGTGTAGAATGGATTAAATTTTTTTAAGTAGTATGAAGTCAATACAACATTTATTATAAGCATTTTGTTGTGTGACGCTCATATTTGCTGTGAATATTTTATATTTGCTTTGGCAAAACACCAGTTTGTAGAAAGAATTAGTGGTGATTATGTCTAAAGAATTAAAAATGGTGAGATTAGTAAATATTCCACTTTAGTAGCCCAGTCTAGAGGAAGCCCTGGTCTAAACTAGGAATATATAAGAGCGATGTATGTGAGTGATGAGAAACAGTGAAGAATTTTGATTGAGTAGGAATTAACAGTGATAGGGATAAGGTAAATACAATTTTCAAAGAGATTTACTGTGTTTCAGGTTTAGTGAACTAGGTTGACTCATGGAGTCATCTGCTGGGCTAGAGAAGGCTGATGTAGAAGCAAGTTTGGATGGGGTTATAGACGTGCTGATATGAGATGAATGGAGACCTTAAGGTCAAGATGTACATGAGTCATTTAAATACTGATATGAAGCTTCATAGTGAAATCTGAGTTAGTAATACAGATTTGGGATCACTAATTCAGTGATTATATTTAACATAAATTGTCATGGAAAATATGTAGAAAAGAGAAGGCTTGAAGGCTAGCTCAGTGAATACTATCATTTTAGTCTTCCCAATCTCCAGCGCCTTATTCTTCTAGCACAAGAGTGTACTGTACACTTGATCTAAACAAGACCAATCATAAATGCTCCTTTCCTTTGGTCACAGTTATTGGTAAAAGGAATAGGCATGTAACTCAAATGATGTAATCAGAGGAAAACTAGAGCTGGGAAAAATATACTCTTTTGTTCTTGTAAGATGTGTGAGTAGATGACCTTAGAAGCAGATCTTGTATGGGCAAAGGAAGACAGCAGTGGAAGAGAAGTCAGCAGAAAAACAAAAAGAGAAAAAAAGAGGCAGTGAAATAGTCCTAATGGCATTTAAGATTTTGGTTCCACTTTTTTACAAAGCTAATTTTTAAAAAAGCTTTATATTTTCACCAAGATAATTTTTAAAAAGCAATATATTTTCTTGGTTGGTTTAAGTTAATTCTATCCCAATATACAACACTTTGAAGAAGTTAAAATGTAGAGGATTAAATGCATAGAATCAGAGGGTTGATTAGGGCTTAAAAAGAGGGTTTTTTTCCATACATACACACACACATTTAATTTTAAAGAGAGAAAAAAATAAGGTATTTTTAAATACCTGTAGAAAAGGTCCAGTGGTAGAGAGAGAATTGCAGTGAATCGAACTGAAAATATTAATACTCATTAATTATGTGCTTCACAAGTAGGAGTGACTAAGACTGAACTACAATAATAGTAGTTTATCTTTATTAAACAGGGCTATTTTACCAAAGTAATCATAACAGAAATAATATATTTTCCAAAAAACTGTTTAAAATGAGGAATTTAAAACTTGTAAGAATTAGTAATAGTAATCTTAGCATTTCGTGTTTTTTCCCCCTTGATTTTTCAATTAAGTTCTTCATGTAAGTAAAGTGATATGTACTGAAATTATAAGTTGATTTTATCACAATTAGTTGCATATTACATATTAAATCTAAAGCAACAATTTGTTTCAAATTCACTTGTTAAAATTTTGTGACATTTATCTTTATCTTGAATTCTAGATAAAAAACAAACATTAAAACCTTATTTAATAAGCTGCACATATGAATCTGACATGTGTAATGGATTTTAAATTCACTAGAAATGTGCACACATTAAGGAGCTGTGGTGATGTCACAGTGTCGCAATAAGTGGGGAAGTGAGCCATGTAAATAGTCTGGGTTAGATTGAGTATTTGGAAAAATCATTAATATATATTCCCCCAAGATTATGGTGAAGCCCAATAAATTTACATTCTTACAAGATGGATTTATGCTAGAAAATATTACCTTATATATGGGCTTTGAGGCCTAGGCTGAAAGGTTAATAGATAAAAGGCTCTATTTTGAGGATTACCCTCATTAGATGTGTGTGTGTGTGTGTATGTATGAAATTCTTGTAAAGCAGGTGATTAGCATAAATGACTCTTTCTACTTTTTGGCCTCTTTTAATTTCCCACCTGGAAATTATGTTTTCAGAATATTACTATGAGTCTCATTCCTTTATTTGCTTAGTCATGAGAAATGACTATTTTGGATTTAAAATGATATGTCATTACTAAAGAAAGTAATTCACATGGAATTTCATTAGTAAGTAGAGGCATAATAAGGCCTCATTTTTATTATTATTTAATAAAATTTGTCTTGGTCTTTCTATTTCCTTTTGGCCAAAGACAGATTTTATAGAAAGTAGATCTATTATAATTACTGTATTTTAATTAAGAGTCTGTGTAAAGAGAATAAAGGTAAATTGCATTTGTTACACTACTTGTTGTTTTCTATGCATATTCATCTGAAGAGACATTTTTGTTACTAATTTAAATATGTATCTTATATTCTTTTAAGAGTAGATAAGTAGATGCTCAAACTTAATTCCTTTAAATGTGTTATAAATAACCTGTTATGTTGATGGAATACACTAGATGTTACTTTTTAATTTAAAATAAATCTAAGTACTTCTGATGTGTATGGTGGCCAATTTGCAATTATGATCTCCATGATGAGATTCTTCCAGGAAATGAGAGGTACATTATAATTTAAATGGAGTTGTAGATCTGGTTGATTTTAATTTGTGACCTACAGGTCAATAGTTATTGGGTGTAATAACCCTCCGGTAATGGGGAAATTCAAGGCACATTTGTATAATGAGAAATCATAACTAGTTATGGTTCAGGATGATGATTTTTCTCTTTGCCATTCTGATCTGCTGTGATTCGGCCTTCATTTTATAGACTTCATACCTCTAGCATTTAAGACATATCTTTACTAGGCAAAGTTATAAAGCTAGTCTTTGATTTATAATAAAGTTTATGATATCCACTATATTCAATGCAGTGCTACTTTCATATGCTTGCTATTTTTAAATGCATTTTTTATTATCTTTCTTATAAGTCTCATGTTAGTGTTTGTCTAATATTTTGTTGCCTCAGTATTATCTTTCAGATAATCAGATTTTTAGTTTTACTTATTTATTTTACTAAATTAAAATGCACTTTTCTGAGATAGAAGAAAATTCATAGCAGAGATGTCCTTGTGTAAAACTTTTTATTGCACATCAAGACAAAAATAAAATTTATTACAGGGTTAGAAACTAGCATTTCCAAGTTAAATGAGAATTACACATAATAAAATAACATAAAATCTGATCTTTATTCATCATTACTAAATCAGAATTTAACCTTGAATTCAGAATAATGCAATCAAAATAGAGTCAAAACTTTAAAAAGTGCCTGGAAAAGATTTTATTGTATAGAAGTGTTTTACTCATGAATAACAATAATAATAAGGGTAAGGATAGTATATTTTGGAGCAATTATGCAGTTATGTAGAAGTATATCACTCTTTTGGTGATTATCATATAATCCTTTAGTTAATCTTCATAACAACAAGTGAAATAGGTACTATCATTATATCCATTTAAAAATGAGAAATCTGAGATTAAAAAGATTAAGTAACTAGGTCAAAGTCACATTTGCTATTAAGTCAGTTTAGGTCTTTGCAGCCTCAAACCTGTGCACTCTGAGCTGCTTTTTTTTGAAGTATTTTCTTTGACCGTCTTTTTTAGACCTACTGAATCAGAACTCATGGTTGTGGCACATAACAATCTACACTTTAACATCTATCTGCACGAATTAATGTTTCTTACATATGGTTGTGTACAGAAGACAAGAAATACCATAAATAATTAAGGATGAGTCTAATTCACTTCAAACAATGTACTGATAGGGTTGTAGACAGCCCAATAAGTAGAGTGGTGACAAACTACCTATTTTAGTAGGAAACTGCCTATTTCAATGATACTTAAAATGGTGAAGCTTTTTGACAGTACTTTTATTGGACTTCACCTCTTCTGGCTCAGAATGAGTTCTTCGTAACAAACTGTGTACTCTTCATAACAAACTTGTATTTTACTCATCTCTCTGGGCAACAGTTGGGTGAGAGGAAATGTTAGGAGGAACTATAGCATATGTTGTAAAAATCTATTCCATTTCCAGTTGCAGTGAACATTTGCTTAGTTGCTTTAAAGAGCTTTGCAGGTACCACTCTTGCTTTTCAGTGAATACCACAGGGAGTTTACAGTGATAATTAGAATTCTTTCTAGTATCAGCACTTTTTTCTGGGGTTTGAGCAGTTACAATAGGTGAAGCAAATATGTTTATGTAAGGTTTTTGGTATTTAAGTGAAAGAAGTTCTGTTCACCATTTGGCATTAAAAAGAAACTCAGAAAATTGACCTGTTGGGGGGAAAATTAAAAAAATAAAATAAAATCTGAGAATATCAAAGCAGGAATTTAGATGTTGAATGTTTGAAATATGGATGAAAGAAATGTTCTATGTGTTTCAGGATGTTAAATAGCTTTAGTCGGATTCTTCAATATTAGCTTATTGAAATCCTATGCAAGTATTTATATTCTAAGGTAATACTAGTTAATTTATGGTAGCTTCAATGTAAGTCACTTTTCTAAAGTTGAAAATCACACTTTAAAAATAAAACAACACAAAACTAAACAAAATGAGGTAGAAGCTGAGATAGTAATTTTGGTCATATGAGTCATACTTAAAATAATAGGTTATTCCTTATCTACCCACCTATGGTAAGAAATCAAGTGGCTGCTTCCCACTCACTGAAAAAGCTTCAGCCAAACTAAATAAGCCTTTCAGGTATGACTGGTTTGATTGGTTCCTTAAGTCCTTCAGAAGGGACTAGCTTTAAAACAAATAAGCAAACATATTTTTATATTACAATAACAATGAGATTCATTGTAGAATGTGTTAAGAAAATAAAGCAAAAGGAATACAAATTAAAATTACCTATAACCCACAGACATGAACATTATTGTTTGTTGTCTATTTGTTCTTCCCACCCCCCAAAATGGAGTCATATTTCTGTATTGGATAAATTTGATCCTTCATTCACAATCTGTGTTTATTTTGCCATGTCATGAAAGTCTTATGTAACAGTTTTTTTTAATGTTTTATTTATTTTGAGAGAGCGCAAAAAGGGGAGGGTTAGAGAGAGGAGGAACAGAGGATCCAAAGCAGTTTCTGAGCTGTGAGCCTGATGTGGGACTTGAACTCAAGAATTGTGAGATCATGACCTGAGCCAAAGTCAGACGCTCAACCGACTGAGCCACCCAGGTGCCCCTATGTAACGCCGTTTTTTTTTTTTTTTCTTTTTTTAATTTTATTTAAGTCGAAGCTAGTTAACATATAGTATAGTAATAGTTTCAGGAGTAGAATTTAGTGGTTTATCACTTAAATATGTAACACCCGGTGCTCATCCCAACAAGTGCCCTCCTTACTGCCATTCACGCATTTAGCTCATCCACTTACCCAACACCCCTCAAGCAGCCCTCAGTTCTCTGTGTTTAAGAGTTTCTTATGGTTTCCCTCCCTCTTTGTTTTTATTTTATTTTTCCCTCCCTTCCCATATGTTCATGTTGTGTTTCTTACATTTCACATAGAAATGAAAACATATGATATTTGTCTTTCTCTAACTTATTTCGCTTAGCATAATACACTCTGGTTCCATCCACGTTGTTGCAAATAGCAAAATTTCATTCATTTTGATGACTGAGTAGTATTCCATTGTATGTAGGTACCATATCATCTTTACCCATTCATCTATTGATGGACATTTGGGCTCTTTCCATACTTTGCCTATTGTCAATAGTGCTGCTATAAACATTGGGGTTCATGTACCCCTTCAAAACAGCATTCCTCTATCCTGTGCATAAATACCTAGTAGTATAATTGCTGGGTCATAGGGTAGTTCTATTTTTAATTTTTTGAGGAACCTCCATACTGTTTCCCAGAGTGGCTACACCAGCTTGCATTCCAACCAGCAGTGCAAAAGGGTCCATCTTTATCCACATCCTCGTCAACATCCGTTGTTTCCTGAGTTGTTAATTTTAGCCATTCTGACAGGCGTGAGGTGGTATCTCATTGTGGTTTTGATTTGTATTTCCCTGATGATGAGTGATGTGGAGCATTTTTTCATATGTCAGTTGGCTATCTGGATGTCTTCTTTGGAGAAGTGTCTATTCATGTCTTTTGCCTATTTCTTCACTGGATTATTTTTTTTTTTGGGTGTTCAGTTTGATAAGTTCTTTATAGATTTTGGATACTAACCCTTTATCTGATATGTTATTTGCAAATATCTTCTCCCATTGTGTCGGTTGCCTTTTAGTTTTGCTGATTATATCCTTTGCTGTGCAGAAGCTTTTTTATTTTGATGAGGTCCCAATAGTTCATTTTTGCTTTTGTTTCCCTTGCCTCTGGAGATGTGTTGAATAAGATGCTATGGCCAAGATCAAAGAAGTGTGGAGTTTGGTGAACTCTTTATAGATTTTGGATACTAGCCCTTTGTCCAATATGTCATTTGCAAATATGTTTTCCCATTCCGTTGGTTGCCTTTAGTTTTACTGATTGTTTCCTTTGCCCTGCAGAAGGCTTTTATCTTAATGAGGTCCCAGTACATTTTTGCTTTTGTTTCCCTTGCCTCTGGAGATGTGTTGAATAAGATGCTATGGCCAAGATCAAAGAGGTTTTTGCCTGCTTTCTCCTCAAGGATTTTGATGGCTTCCTGTCTTGCATTGAGGTCTTTCATCCATTTTGAGTTTATTTTTGTGTATGGTGTAAAAAAGTGGTCCAGGTTCATTCTTCTGCATGTTGCTGTCCAGTTTTCCCAACACCATTTGCTGAAGAGACTGTCTTTTTTCCATTGGATATTCTTTCTTGCTTTGTTAGAGATTAGTTTGCCATATGTTTGTAAGTCCATTTCTGGGTTCTCTGTTCTGTTCCATTGATCTAAGTGTCTGTTTTTGTGCCTGTACCATACTGTGTTGATGATTACAACTTTGTAATACAGCATGAAGTCCAGAATTGTGATGCCTCCAGCTTTGGTTTCTTTTTAAGGGTTACTTTGGCTGTGCAAACTTTGGCTGTGTGTGGCTTTGGCTATTCCATACAAATTTTAGGATTGTTTGTTCTAGCTGTGTGAAGAATGCTGGCGTTATTTTGATAGGGATTGCATTGAATATATAGATTGCTTTAGATAGTATCAACATTTTGACAATATTTGTTGTTCTAATCCATAAGCATGGAATATTTTTCCATTTTTTTGTGTCTTCTTCAATTTCTCTCATAAGCTTTCTATAGTTTTCATGTATGGATTTTTTACCTCTTTGGTTAAATTTGGTTGATAAAACAGGTGTTTTATGGGTTTTGGTGCAATTGTAAATGGGTTTGATTCTTTAATTTCTCTTCATTATTCATATTCATTTTGTTTCATTATTGGTGTATAGAAATGCATCTGATTTCTGTGCATTGATTTTATGTCCTGTGACTTTGCTGAGTTCATGGATCAGTTCTAACAGTTTTTTGGTGGGATCTTTTGGGTTTTCTGAATAGAGTATCATGTCCTCTGTGAATAGTGCAAGTTTGGCTTCCTCCTTGCTGATTTGGGTGCCTTTGTGGTTGATTTTGACTTTCGTAGTGTTGTTGTCTGAAAACATGCACAATATGATCTCGATCTTTTTGTACTTGTTGAGGGTTGATTAGTGTCCCAATAAATGATCTATTCTGGAGAATGTTCCATGTGCATTCGAGAAGAATGTGTATTCTCCTGCTTTAGGATGAAATATTCTGAATATATCTGTTAAGTCCATCTGGTTCAGTTTGTCATTCAATGTCATTGTTTCCTTGATGATTTTCTTCTTAGATTATCTGCCTTTGCTATAAGTGGGATGTAGTAGTCCCCTACTATTATGGTATTATTATCAATGAGGTTTTTTTTATGTTATTAATATATATATTTAGGTGTTTCATGTTGGGGGCATAAATATTTATAATTGTTAGATCTTCTTGGTGGAGAGACCCCTTAGTTATGATATAATGCCCTTTTTCATCTCTTGTTAGTCTTTATTTTAAAATCTAGATTGTCTGATATAAGTATGGCTACTCCAGCTTTCTTTTGGCAGTGATTAGCATGATAGATGGTTCTCCATCCCCTTACTTTCAATCGGAAGATAAGTTTAGGTCTAAAATGGTTCTTTTCTAAACAGCATATAGATGGATGTTCTTTTTTTATCCATTCTGTTACCCTATATTTTTTGATTGGAGCATTTAGTACATTGACATTTAGAGTGAGTGCTGAAGGAAATGAGTTTAGTGCCATTGTGTTGCCTGTAGAGTTGGAGTTTCTGGTCATGTTCTCTGGTCCTTTATAGTCTTTGTTGCTTTTGGTCTTTTTGTTTTGTTTCATCTTTTCTACCCTCAGGGACTTCCTCTTAAAATTTCTTGCAAGGGTGGTTTAGTGGTCAGGAACTCCTTTAGTTTTTGTTTGGGAAACTCTTTATCGCTCCTTCTACTTTGAATTACAGCCTTATTGGGTCAAGAATTCTTGGTTGCATATTTTTCCAGTTCAGCATGTTGAATATATCCTGTGGACATATCTGTTGTGGACCTGTGGACAGATCTACTGGGAACCTGATCTGTCTTTCCTTATAGGTTAAAGAAGTTTTTCCCCTGCTGCTTTCATAATTCTTTCATTAGTGTGTATTTTGTGAATTTGACTATTATATGCTTTGTTGATGGTCAGTTTTTATTGAATCTAATGGTAGTTCTCTGTGCTCCTTGGATTTTTATGTCTGTGTCTTTCTCCAGGTTAGGAAAGTTCCCTTATGATTTGCTCACATAACCCTTCTACCCCTTTTTCTCTCTCTTCATCTTCTGGGACTCCTTTGATTTAGATGTTATTACTTTTTAATGAGTCACTGAGTTCTCTAATTCTTATATCGTGGTCTTTCACTTTAGTTTTCCTCTTTTTTTTTTTTTTTTCTGCTTCATTATTCTCCATAATTTTGTCTTCTATATTGCTGATTTGCACCTCTGTTCCATCCATCCTTGCTACCATGGCATCCATTCAAGAGCGCATTTCAGTTATAGCATTTTTAATTTTGTCCTGACTAGAGTTTACTTGTTTTATCTCTGCAGAAAGGAATTCTGTGTTTTTTTTCAACCCCAGGTAGTGTTCTTATTATCGTGATTCTAAATTCTAGTTCAGACTACTTGCTTATATGTTCATTGATTAAGTCCTTGGCTGTAATCTTCCTTTTCTTTCTTTTGGGGTTAATTCCTTCATTTCATCATTTTGGAGGAAGAAAAAAGAATAACATGAAAAGTTAAAATTTAAAAAATTAAAAACACAAAAAATCAAATAAAGGAAGCTAGATCCTAGATGTATTTGGTATGGTTGTTGAAAGAATTTTGATAGAACAGAGGAAAAAGGGGGAAAGAAAGGAAAAGACAAAAGGGAAAAAATAAGAAAAATGTTTAAAAATTAAAAAATATATACAATAAAATAGAATAAAATGAAAGTAAAATAGAATTTTAAAAATTTACAAAAAATTTTAAAAATATAAAAAATTAAAATATTTTATAAAAATGGAAAATAAAAATAAGTTATTTCTTTTTCTGTATCTAAGATTTAGAATAGAAAAAGAAAAAGAAATGAATAGATGTACCAGTGAAGAGAAAGAAATCTGACTGAAATTACATCCAGTTTCCCCTAGAAGTCAAATGTGATTGTCAAATCAAAGGGCTTGGTTCCAGCAGTTAGACTGGGCTTGGTGTAAAGGCTCCGTTCTTCACTATGTGCCACTGCTTAGCTTACTTGGGTAGATTCATGTGGTGTGTGTTTGCTATGTGTATGTGCATGTGCAATAGAGGTAAAAATGGGGCCACCCAGCTTCCCAGGCTCTAACATCAGAACTCTACTCTCTCACAGACGGTCAGTCAAGCAACCCTCCTTAGTCTCTGGCTTCCCGGCTTCTACACTGTCTATGTTGAAGCTGTCAGACTGCTAGGTGGCACCTCCCTCCTGAATTTTATCTCAGATGAGACTGTGTTTCCAAATCCCCTACTTCTCAGGACCCTGCAGCTTGGATCTGCTCCAACCCTCTGGTGGAAGGGCTCACCAAGTAATGGCTGGGTGCCATCTTGCCCTCCGGGAACGTTCATGCAGTTGCACTGCTGCAAAATCTCAGAGAATGTGGTGGGCTCTGGCTTGTCCCCGGAAAAGTTTGCATGATCGAAGAGCAGCAATGGTTCAGGGATTATGATAAATCACAACACACGACCAGTGCCAGGTTTCACCACATCCTAGTCTTTATTCCTATACCAGCAAACATGGCTGTTCTCCATGGTCCACAGGGACCTTTGCCTGTGGGAAGTCTGTACAGCCTCTACCAAATGCCCTCCTAGCAGGCAAACTGCTTCTCCCCATTTTGCCTGTGACCCCTCATACTTCGCTGTCTGCTCCTGGGGATTTGTCCTACCCACCATAGCTCACTAGGTATTGAGCTATGGAATTTCTGACTGCCCTCTCCTTTCTTCCTTTCTTGTTCCGTCACTTGTGGGTGTTTCCACTCTTTCTCTTTCTCTCCAGCTACTTTCAGGGGGGAGTGCTTTGCACTCTCCCCCCACCCTTTCTCTGTTCTCTCTCTGCAAAAACAGCTCCATACCCTCCGTGACTTCTCTGTCCCCGAGTTCACCTCTCTGTGCCCTGTACCTGCTGAGTTCTGTGGCTCAAGTTATCCAGATCTTTGTGTTAATCCTGAGATCAATTTTTTAGGTGTGCAAACTGGCTTGCTACTGATGTAGCTGCATTTCAAGGATGAAAGAAGCAGAGAACTTCCATGCTTCTCTGCCTTCTTGGCTCCTCTGCCTGTGTAACTCTGTTTTTAATAGCATTATTCTATTCCCCAATGAGGTTTTAAAAATATAATAATGAAATAGGTTACTGTTGGACATAATCACATGATATAGGGGATAAAATACAGACTGTGGAATAGAGGTTCAGCCTCTCTCAAGCTGAATGCCTTGGGCTGTGTTATTTAATCTCTGTGTACCCCATTTCCTTAACTGAAAATGTATATGAACGTATTTGTCTCATGAAGTTGTGAGGATTGGGTAAGTTACTATCTCTTAAGCACAGTAGCTGGAATATGACACAGCTCAATAATTATTAAGTGTATTTAAGACAATGATAATTATGTGATACATCCCTAGAATTAAAGTTCCTGAGTAAAAGATGAGGTATAATTTTTAGAACTTTTGGTGCTTATCAAGAAATCACCCAGATGTGCCCAATGGGAATAATGGGAATACACAGATTATCTGTCTTGTTTTATTCCCAGATTCAGACTTTAGGAACAAATTTAACATGAAAATTATCAAAATTTACTTCAGGAACTAATATTCCTGATAAAAAAAATCCAAGTACATTTCTTACTTTTTTTTTTATATATTACGTTATACTTGTTTATATTTCTGTTATGCTAAGTGGTGCATATTATAATGTTTTCATAGTTGTTTGTTGTTTTCTCCTCTGTATCTGTACTAAGTAGTATGTTATTTATGATCTATCTTTATGATCTATCTTAATTTGAAATGTACAAATAGCATATCAGTGTTGTCTTTATTTTCATATTTATTGTATTTTCGAGGTGAAAACCTTTTTATCCTTTTCTTTGAACTGCTTGTCTTTAGGAATGTTTCTACTAGATGCTTGTTTCCATTTGTTACTAATATATTAAACCTTTCTCTGCAGTGAAATGGGCACCTTTTTATTTTCATAGTTTGGTACCTTATTTGCATTGATATATTTTCCTTTCATTTCTTTTTCCTAGGAATTGTGTATGGTACCATTATGTATATGTGTGTATGTGGGTTTTATATGTGTATGTGTTCAGTCAAATCTATTATCTGTAAGTTTATAAACTTTTTTTGTTTCTATAGTTGATAATAAAATGTTTAAAATTTTTAATTTCGAGGTGCCTGGGTGGCTCTGTCAATTAAATGTCTGACTCTTGATTTCTGCTCAGGTCATCCTCTCATGGTTTGGAAAACTGAGCCCCATGTTGGGCTCCATGCTCACAGTGCAGAGCCTACTTGGGATTCTTTCTCTCTCTCTCTCTCTTTCTCTTTCTCTTTCTCTATGCCCCTCCCCATGCTTGCATTTACACACTCCTGCTCTTTCTAGTGCACTCTCTCTCTGTCAAAATAAATAAACATTATTTTTTTTTAATTTGACATGTGTGGAGTATTAAATTATTGTGAATTTGAAACTCAAAAAAATTAATATCTCCTGACAGTTTTCTCCTAATTTGGCTTCCATATGAAGCCCATAAGTTTCATAGTAGCTCTATAATTAACACGTATCATACACATAATGAATGATAGCCATTCTGTTAAATAATTTGTATATAGTCTATTCTCATAAATAAAAGATATCCTTTTCCATGTTTTTATTTTTTGTTGTTTATTTAGAGAGAGTGTGAGTGGGGAAGAGGGGTAGAGAGAGAGAGAAATCTCAAGCAGGCTCCACACTGAGTGGGGATCTGGACATAGGGCTTGATTCCACAACCCTGGGATCATGACCTGAGCCAAAATCAAGAATCAAATGCTCAACCAAATGAGTCACCCTGGCCTCCCTTCCATGTGTTTCAAATTAGGCATATGGAGTTTAAGTAATAACCCAATTCCACAGATCTGTAAATGACAGGGCTGAGTCTTATTGCCCTGTTAACCCTCTGTAAGATGACCTCTTTTACACTACAGCACCCTAGCATATGGGAAAACTGAAACAGAGGTAGTAAAAAGTGAATACCAGAACTGTGGGGCTGGAAAAAGTGTTTGAAATATTCTGGCACAAATGCTTCTCTTTTTCCATGAGTGGACTAAATTAAAGCAGACCATTTTGATTAAGTATATTGCCTAACACATTCTAGGTGAGAATTTCAAGAATATAAATTAGGGTATTGTATATGGATATTAAGACCTATTTGGTTGATATTTTTGAATCTTGAGTTAAAGCCTATGGATGTATTTAAATTACTTGTTTGTTTCATACGACAGTCTCTAGTTTTATTCTTTATCTTCACGTGCTTTTAATGTTAAGAAATTTATATTTTTATCAGTAGATGCTCAGAAGTCTTCATTATTGGCTCCATTAAGGGAAAATGCAAACAAGATATATAATATATACGATAATTTTTAAGCTTATTAAACACAGATAATGATAGAGAATTTTGTGTGCTACACATTGTTAACCTTACCTATGCTGTATGTTGTGTAACATATTTGTTACATATTTTTCCTTTGGTATTATGTTTGAAAATAATATTTAGAAAAAAATTTTAATGATTATTTATTTTTGACAGAGGGAGAGACAGAGCATGAGCAGGGGAGGGCCAGAGAGAGAGGGAGACACAGAATCTGAAACAGGCTCCAGGCTCTGAGCTGTCAGCACGGCGGAGACCCATGTGGGGCTCAAACTCACAGACGGTGAGATCATGACCTGAGCCGAAGTTGGACCCTCAACCGACTAAGCCGCCCAGGCGCCCCTGAAAATAATATTAAAACAAAGATTCTCCATAGATGATCTCTACTTCTGGATAGCTTAGTACATGCACACTGACTAGCAAGTTTATTTTTCCTCCTTTTGAAATCGATACCATGGCTGTCAGCAGAGTCTAATAGAAGTTTTAAGAACATTTAATTGCTTTTCAGAGCTGGAGGTAGAAAGAAAATTTCAGCAAGGTCTTCATTTGAACCACTGTTCTAAGTCTATTTGATATACCTTGGTTCTCATATTAAGGAAATAACACATTTGTAAGTAAACTAATATTGTGTGTTCTGCATGAGGGCAGAAAAAGAATACATGAATGATGCAATAAATAGAGCCCAGTTCCTGTTCATTGACAGAGATGAGGAACAGCAAATCTTTACTTCTCTATCTCTTTCAGCTTTCCCTTAGTTACTTCTAACTCCACCTACAGTGTCCTCTTGAGTTTCTAGAGCTGGCTCTATGTAGTATAAGATGCAGCTGTAAACTGGAGAATCAAACACTGACTTCCCATGGAAAATTCCTTGAACTCTGGAAGAATTTCTAAATGTGAATACTACATTGTAATTAATTCTTCTCAAAATAGTTTTCTCTATTCCATTTGATTTCTCATGAATAAATAGGAACTTGGGAGGAAGAATGAGAGACAGATGTGTAAGAATTAATATAGGTAAAACCAAGCACAGGCTGACATTTATAATTCCCATGAATTTAAGTCTCTTCTATGACCTAATCATGCTAACTGAACCAGTATTTTTCCTCAAAACACTGGATTAGCCCATTTATTTTGGCTTGCTGAATTCTTGATTCTTTGGTTTGATCTCTTTGGCTACTTACTTCACTCCTGTTTTGCTTCTTCTTTTTACAACACCCTCCTATCCCATCTTCATGAACCTATTTACTGGCTTGATCACTTTTTCCTGCCGAAACCACTGAAACTTTATTTAAAAGATCTCCAAGGACATTCTTACAAAGACCTGCACAAATTATTGTTCTTTTATGTTGCTGAGTTAGGGAGCATTTATAACATACATGTAAACCTATGTTACTGACATTTATTGAATTTTATATATTAAGCACTGTGGTAGGTATTAGAAAATTAAGAAGAATAGAGATACTGTGCTCAAAAAGTATTATGTTGTGTTGATTATGCCAATGGTACTGATTCTGAATGTTATCAGAACTAACTATAAGTAGATAACAATGTTCCCTGGATCAGTCAAAAAGGCCTATTGGAAGGCCTTTTATTTAAAATGAAAATAGAAGCACATACATGATGGGCAAAAGGACATTTCTATCAGAGTTTAAAGATTATTTTAAGCACAGATGGGAGTTGATTCAAGAGAGCCTGTCTGCCTTAGCCGTTTTGTGAATATATTTATTTGAAGGCAATAAAACATACATTATATAAATTATAAGCACTCTTGTGTAATTTGTTTTGAATCACATTCATTTATTCTATAGAAAGAAGGACTCAAACCTAGGAAAACATTAAAAAGGTACGCTATGCTATAAGAAAGTAAATGAGCTACAGACATTTTTTATAAAGTATACATTTAATCGTATTTTTATGGCAGTTCTTCACTGTGAACGGTTTTGCTTCAAGCCAGAAGTAGGTGTACAAAAGTATCTAAATATTCATAGAAGTTTCCTTTTCCTCTTACATGGATTTAAGTGTATGTGTTAGGAAGAAAAGCTAAGAGAGGGAATTTGAGGATTTAATATGGCAATTTGATCAATAGGCATTATGCCAAAACAGCACTTTGTATGAACAACTGAAGAATCAATAAACTCAAACAATGGGGGCAGCTGAAGGCAAAGGAAAGCAGGAATTTTATTTTGGAACAGTATAACCATGACATTGTTATCAGAGAAGCAGCAGCCATAGCTGATTATGCCTTTGTGCAATAAGTAGATGTGGTGGTTTAATTTGGAGTAAAAGCACAAAGTCAGCCTGAGGTTAGCAGAGTGGATTTTAGGCTCTCTCCCAAGCTCTAATACTAAGAATAAATGTTAGATGCTGACTAAGTGGGAGAAACAGCAGTGAAAACGTCTTTAAATAGACAGAGATCACCTTCTCATGGAGGAAACAATTACTACTGGGGAGTCTTCATCTAAAAATGCAATTCAAGATTAAGTTTATGCAAAAACTATGAAGAAGAGGAAATTTATTTCCAAGCTCTCCAGCCTCGTCTGTACAATCATAAATGCCCTTAGGTGCTATATATGCTTACATGAAAAAGAACATTTTTTTGTTGCAGCCAATTTGATACAGCTAAAATGAGGTACCTGTTAGATGCAAAGGACAACTCCAAATGGGAAAAAAAAAAAAAAAAAGCAAGTACAAACTCAAGAGATACTCCCAACCAAACTCAGGTTTGTGCCTCAGCACTTACCTACCCCATCCCTGAGTAGAGATCACAGGGTGAAAATGTATGTTTTGCATAACTATTCAAACCCTAGAAGTATACATATTTATGAAATTACTAGGGGATACATGTGGCTATTCTTATTACTATATTTTAGTGTGGGGAAGAAATTTCATGTTAGAAGCACATACATAGAAGCTAGACACTTAAGAAAAAAATGGCAACATTTAACTATTTTGGCTTTAAAATAAAAGATAAATGGGGCAAATATATTTGTTGTAAATACTGGAGGGCTTATATCCTTTATATACCAAGCATGCTTATAGCTTAACAGAAAAACAAGACCCCCAACAGCAAATAGGGAGCAAATATGCACAGTTCTTTTTTATGGAAAGAAAAAAATTAGATTTTTGGACAATAAAATAAGATATTTGAAGTCAAGCAAATTTTTGAAGATAACATGTTTTTAAATGTCAGACTGCCAATTATGGAAGAATATTTAATATTCAGGGTATATTGTTAATTTTAAAAAGTCAGTTTTTTAGGACAGTTGAATAGCTTTTAATGGAATATGAATAGATCTCAATTATGGAAGTCCACACAATTATGAGCATGCATGTTTTATTTATTTATTTTTTTTATTTATTTATTTTTTTATTTATTTTTTTGGGACAGAGAGAGACAGAGCATGAACGGGGGAGGGGCAGAGAGAGAGGGAGACACAGAATCGGAAACAGGCTCCAGGCTCTGAGCCATCAGCCCAGAGCCTGACGCGGGGCTCGAACTCACGGACCGCGAGATCGTGACCTGGCTGAAGTCGGACGCTTAACCGACTGCGCCACCCAGGCGCCCCTGAGCATGCATGTTTTAAATGTAAATCTATAGTCTGTCTATCTTCATAATGATCTAGATGTGTAAACATGAAACAGTTCACTTTAGATATTTTTGGGAAGGTGATTGGAATTGCAGGGTAGTTAAGGAGAACCTCACTTCACATTTTATTAGCTAAAGCTGGAATCCACATCTAAATCAAAACCAGGTTACCACATGGTACCAGCTCCAGCCTGAAAGATAAGATCAACTGGTTCATTGATTGAACCAGTTCATGAGACTGATTGTGGGAATCACTTTTAACTCTGTACTCAGTGACTTTATGTTAGCAGTTTAGAATACTCCATGGTGGAGATATTTATGCCAAAATAATAAATCACTACAAATAAGGATTCTCTTCCCCCCTCTCGTTTTCTCTCTCTCCTTTAATCTATAGAGGTGACTATTAAATATTTCTCAGCACACTACTGGATGCAACCACTGTAATTGGTGTAGAGACATCAGGATTTACCCTTTGCAGTGAATTATATGTTAGGGGTACTATTAGTAAAGTCTGGATTCTTAACAGTTTGAAACGGTGAGTGAATGTTAAACAGTCAGTGAACAGTGTCTGATATTGTAGTAATGGAATCAAGAATAGTGAAAATTTTGGTGTATTCTGAGTGGGGCTAGCACATTTTAGTTATTGTAGTCAATTCTGGGTAACCCATTTTAAGTGTTGCCCTGATTAACTTGGGGACTTAGGTAAAGGAAAATAAAAGATCTAGTGTCTAAAATGTATGATACATAAATACATATGCAAGGATATGTGAATGCATATAATGAAACAGACAAGTATCAAGGAGGCTATATGTATGTTCCTCAGTATTCAAAGGTCTATCATTTGGAAGAATGTTTTCACTTTTTCTACAGTATAGAATTGGAATGGACACATACACATTCATGGAAATCAAGCTTATTGATAAGTTAGTTGTGATTAACAGCATAATTATTATGGACTTGACTAGTTCTAACTCATTAGATATGTTTTTGGTTTTTTAACCATGTATAATTTAATAAGCATAGTGTCTTATTATATTTTTGAAAACATAATACCATCTTTAAATTAAATAAGAAAAAACATAACTGACAATTTAATCTCATAAATCTCTTTATAATCCTATTCTTATCAACTCCTCTAATTATTAATATTAATAATTCAATATATAAAAATAATCATTACACTATTATAAAAGCACATTAGTCTCTACACTTTCTTGGGTAACCCATTTCCATGTTAACTATGACTGAATATTTAGATATTAATGCTGAGGAACACTGCATATTAGAAGCAAGTCTGTTTTTATGTAGTGTTCCTTTCAGCACAGTGAGAGAAATAAAAATGCTTTAGTATAATAAAGAAACCAATGCCACATTCAGGACCAAGAAGGCATTTTTTTACCCCAGCTTCTCATTAGCTTTTCTTTTGCATTCTTAGAGTAGTAATAGAAAATGCTGAAATCCCTTCTCCTTTATTTTGCTTTAGGTGGTTGTCATGATACTTTGGCAACCAAGTGAGGTATATGAAAAGTACAATGCATAAACATATAGTCATGCTTCTTAACAAAATAACATCACTCCTTGTACCTATTGCCCATATTGTGCCATACAAATTGCTTACATTTTGAATAAGCAGGAATACAGTTCCAGTTATTTAAATTACAAGCAAAATGGCTGAATTTATATGACTTATAGAGGGGAGATCAAGGCAGCCATTTTAATTAGGAGTTTGGCATTTATATAAATAAGGTTTTATTTTGATATTTCTTTCTCTGTTAGAAAATGCAAATAAAAAATCAAGAAAATGTACCTTTCCTTATATTTTCCTTTCAACCCAGCTATTGTATAAAAGTATTTACTGATACTTTGATAATTTGGAGTCAAATTTAGGATGGGGGCTACAGAATTAATGCACTAAAAGGTATGCTGTTTATTCACAATGGGTGAGAAAAAACTTCTCTGCATTCATGAGACCTTTTCATTATGAGGAAATGGAGAATTTTCACAAGTTACATAAAACTCATTTATATTTTAATTCAACATTTAAGGAAGAACATTTTGGATTTAAGAATCAGAAGATCTGGAATTAAGTTCATGTTCTCCAAAAGCGTGTGGAAAAACAAAAAACAAAAAACATGACATCACATAAAAGTCACAGTTGCATTATTCAAAATGGAGAAAAAAATGTTTTAACCTTTCTTATGAGGTTTGAGCATGAAATAATACATATATAATACTATTTTTAAAATATATTGGGCCCCTGGGTGGCTCAGTCAATTGAGTGTCTGACTGTGGCTCAGGTCATGATCTCACGGTTCATGAGTTCGAGCCCCCATCAGGCTCTGTGCGGACAGCTTAGAGCCTAGAGCCTGCTTTTCATTCTGTGTTTCCCTCTCTCTATGTCCCTCTCCTGCTCACACTCTGTCTCTCTCTCTCTAAAAAAAATAAATATTAAAAAAATTTTTAAAAAGTGATTCTTAAAAAAATAAAATATAAATGTGATATGTAAATAAAAATTCCTGTTATTTATATGTTCCATAACTATAGACTACCATGTTCTAAGTACACTATAAGATGTGAATTTTGACAAATTATTGATTATTTAATACTAAAGTGCTATCTTAATCCATTACCCTGTTACTAAAACCCTCTGAACAACCATGTACCACATATTCTCCAATTATAGATGAGAAAATTGAAGCTCAGAGATGTGAAATTATTTGTCAAAAGCTAAGGCCAATAAAACAAAATTAAAATTTATTTTAGTAAATTATAGGTCCAGTGCTCTTTGATAAATGTAAGATAAATGTAAGACAGCGTATTTAGCTTAACAGAGCTTCACTTCTTAAAAACATATGAAAAGACTAATTAAAAATCTAAAACAAGGATCTAAGATATTTTGCTGTAATTGACGCAGAAATAAGAGATTAAGAAGTTTTAAGGAAGAAGAGATTACTGCGGGCTGAAGAGGTCAGAGAAGACTGTATTTCAAATCTATGATTCAAAATTATATGTAAACCTTTGTGTTATTGTGCTTTGCAGGTATTGCATTTTTTACAAACTGAAGGTTTGTGGCAACTTTTTGTCAAGCAAGTCTGTCAGCACCGTTTTTCCAACAGTATTTGCTCACTTCATGTCTCTGTGTCACATTTTGGTAATACAGTATTTCAAGCTTTTTTCATTATTATTCTGTTATGGTGATCTGTGAACTGTGACCTTGGCTATTACCATTGTAATTGTTTTGGGTACCACAAACTGCATCCATATGAGATGGTGAACTTAATAGATAAATATTGAGTCTGTCTTGACTGCTCCACTGACTAGCCATTCCATCATCTGTCTCCCTCTTCTCAGACCTCCCTGTTCCCTGAGATATAACAGTAATGAAGTTAGTAACCAATTAATTACTAACCAATTAATGATCTTAAAATGGCCTCTAACTGTTCATGTGAATGGAAGAGCCACATGTCTCTCACCTTAAATTAAAAACTAGAAATGTTTAAGTTTAGCAAGGAAAGCATTTCAAAGCTAAAATTGGCTGAAAGCTAGGAATCTTACACTAGTTAGCCAAATTAGTGAATTCAAATTGGAATTAAGTTCATGCAAAAAAAAAAAAAAAGAAAAAGTTCTTGAAGGAAATTAAAAAGTGCTACTGCAGTGAACATATAAATGATGAGAAGGCAAAACATCCTTATTGATGATATGGACAGTTTTAGTGGTCTGGATAGATCAAACCAGCCACAACATTCCCATCAGCCAAAGTCTAATCTAGAGCAAGACCCTAGCTCTTTTCAATTTCATGAGGGCTGAGAGAGGTAAGGAAGCTGCAGAAGAAAAGTTGGAAGCTAACAGAGGTTGGTTCTTGAAGTTTAAGGAAGGAAGCCATCTCCATTACATAAAAGTACAAGGTGAAGCAGCAAATGCTTAGGTAGAAGCTGCAGCAAGTTGTTCAGAAGATCTAGCTTAAGAGAATTAAGCTCCACTAAATTTACAACCAACTTTTGATGTAGATAAAACAGCTTTCTATTGGAAGCAAATGTTGTCTAGGAGTCATAGCTAGAGAGGAGAAGTCAGTGCTTGGCTTCAAAGCCCCAAGGACAGGCTGATTCTCTTGTTAGGGACCAATGCAGCTGGTGACTTTAAGTTGAAGCCAGTGCTCATTTACTATTCAAAAAACATAAACATAATGAAAAACTAGGGCCCTTCATAATTATGCTAAATCTAAACTCCCTGTGCTTTATATATGGAACAACAACAACAACAACAAAAAAAACCTGGATGACAGTACGTTTAAAAAATGGCTGACTGAATATTTTAAGCCCACTGTTGAGACTTACTGCTCAGAAAAAGAAAAAAGATTTTTAAAAATATTACTGTTCATTGATAATGCATCTGGTTACCCAAGAGCTCTGATAATATATTTGGAAATTAATGTTTTCATGGCTGCTTATGAAAGATCCATTGTATAGCCCATGGATCAAGGAGTGATTTTGACTTTTAAGTCTTTTTTTAAGAAACACATTTTGCAAGGCTGTAGCTGTCACAGATAGCGATTCCTCTGACTAATCTTGGCAAAGTAAGTTGAAAACCTTCTGAAATGGACTCCTATCCTATATATCATTAACAATATTTGTGATTAGGAGGGGCCAAGATGGTGGAGCAGTATGGAACTTTGGTTTGCCTCTCTTGTCCCTGAAATGTAGCTAGATCAATACCAAACCATCTTGCACACCTAGAAAACTGATTTGAGGGTTAACACATCAATCTGCATAACTTGAACCACAGAACTTGGCGGGTACACAGCACAGAGAGGTGAACTGGGGAGAGAGAAGCTGCACAGGGTAAGGAGCTATTTTTGCTTGTAGAGAGAAGATGGAGATGGGAAGAGTACAGGAAAAGCACACCCCTGCTGAAAGCAGCTGGAGAGAGAGAAAGTGGATTGAACAAAAAAAAAAAAAAAAAAAGAGAAAGGTACTGCAAGGTACTAAATTAAAAAAAAAAAAAAAGGAGAAAGGAGAGGGTTTAAAATCCATTAAGATGCTATAAATAGGGAACCACAGAGTCTGAAACTCCATAGCTCAATACCTGGTGCAGGTCTGGTGGGCAGGGTGAATCCCCAGGAACAGACAGCGAGGTCCGAGGGGTCCTAATGCCACATGGGGAGACGTAGTTTCCCTGCTGGGAGGACATTTGGTAGAGGCTGTACAGCCTCCCCACAAGCAAACATCCCAGCCAACCCAGAGAACAGCCACGTTGGCTGGTGTTGGAATAGGGATGTTAAGGGTGAAGCCTGGCACCCTGTGGGTGTTGTGTTTTACCATAAGCCCTGAAATGCTGCTGCTACATGATCGCATGAACTTTTTCTGGGTCAGGCTGGCACCTGACTGGCAGTCTCTGGGCATCTGCAGCAGCATGGTCACACAAATGTTCCTCGGGGTGAGCCAACACCCAGCCATTGCTCGGTGAGACCTCCCCCAACCCTTCTGCAGAGGTTCTCAGTGGGTCAAAGCTGCAGGGCCCTCAGAAGTGAGGGGTTTGGAAACACAAGCCATCTGAGATAAAACTCCAGAGGGAGCCTGGCAGGCTGATGGCTTGGTCACAGTGTAGAACTGGGGAGTGAACAGAAACTGGAGACAAAGGAGGGGTGCTTGATTGCTGGTTGGCAAGAGCATGAAGTTATGATACTAGAGACTGGGTGATGCATTTTCACCCCTCCCGCACATGCACATACATGCCTACAAGCACAATGATCCAGCCCAGTAAACTAAGCAATGCCTTCTAGTGGAGAACAGAGCTGCTACCCAAGCCTCTCCAACTGCGCTCTAGAGGAACAACTCAAATCTCTCCAACTGCTTAGTTTATGGACTATAAAGTGGTTTATAGTTTGACTTCTAGGGGAAACTGGATGTAACTTCAATAGTATTCTGTTAGCTGGTCCATCTATTGATTTTTTTTTCTTATTCTTGAATACATAAAGAAAAAAATATTTTCATTTTCTGTTTTTATAATAAATATTTTTCTTTAATTTCTTCTATATTTTTTTTTACTTTTTTGTAAAGTTTTTAAATCCTATTTTACTTTCATCATTTCATTTAATTCTATTTTGTATTCATTTTTTTAAATTTTCAAATATTTTCCTTTTCTCTTTTGTTTTCTTTCCCTTTTTCCTCTATTCTGTCAAACTTCTTTCAACAACCAGACCAAAACGTACCTAGGATGTAACATCCTTTATTTGATTTTGTTGTGTTGTTTTTTAATTTTTTTTAATTTTAAGTTTTTAATTTTTTATTCTTTCTCTTCCTTCAAAATGACAAAAAGATGGAATTCACCCCAAAAGAACGAACAGGAAGAAATGACAGCTAGATACTTAATCAACACAGATAGAAGCAGGATGTCTAAACCAGTATTCAGAATCATTGTAATAAGAATATTAGCTGGGGTTGAAAATAGATTTAGAATCCCTTGCTGTGGAGGCAAAAGAAGTAAAATCTAGTCAGGTCAAAATTAAAAATGCTATAACTGAGCTGAAATCTCAAATGGATGCCATGGCAATAAGGATGAATGAAGTAGAGAAATGAATCAGCAATATAGAAGACAAATTTGTGGAGAATAAGAAAGCAGAAAAAAGGGGAACTAAGGCAAAAGAGCACGATATGAGAATTATAGAACTCCATGGCTCATTAGAAAGCAATAACGTATGAATCATAGGGGTCCCAGAAGATGAAGAGAGAGAAAAGGGGGCAGAAGGTTTATGTGAGTAAACCATAGTGGAAACTTTCCTAACTTGAAGAAAGACACAGACATCAAATTCCAGGAAGCACAGAGAATTCCCATTAGATTCAACAAAAGCATTGACCATCAACAAGGCATATCATCGTCAAATTAACAAAATATTCATGCACGGAAAGAATCATGAAAGCATCAAAGGGGAAACAAGAAAAAGTCCTTAACCTACAAGGGAGACAGATCAGATTCATAGCAGACCCGTCCACAGAAATTTGGCAGGCTGGATAGGAGTGGCAGGATATATTCAATGTGCTGAATCAGAAAAATATGCAACCAAGAATTCTTTATCCAACAAGACTGCCATTCAAAATGGAGAGATTAAAATTTTCTGAAGCAAAAACTAAAGGTGTTCATGACCGCTAAACCAGACCTGCAAAAAATTTTAAGGGGGACTCAGGAGAGAAAAGATGAAAAACAAAACAAATAAGGCCAAAACCAACAAAGACTAGAAAGGACCAGAAAACACTACCAGAAACTCTAACTCTACAGGAAACATAATGGCAATAAATACATACCTTTGACTACTCACTCTAAATGTCAATGGGCTAAATGTTCCAATCAAAAGAATTAGGGTAACACAATGGATAAGAAAACGAGATCCATCTATATGATCTTTACAGGAGAATCATTTTAGACCTAAAGACACCTTCAGATTGAAAGTAGGGGGATGGAGAACCATCTGTCATGCTAATAGTTGCCAAAAGAAAGCCGGAGTAGCCATACTTGTATCAGACATTCTAGATTTTAAAATAAAGACAGTAAGAAGAGATGAAGAAGGGCATTACATCATAATTAAGGGGTCTATCCACCAAGAAGATCTAAAAGTTGTAAACATTTATGCTCCAAACATGATAGCACCCAAATATAAATCATTTAATCATAGCATACAGACTCATTGATAATAATTCCATAATAGTAGCAGACTTCAACACCCAACTTATAGCAATGGACAGATCATCTAAACAGAAAATCAACAAGGAAACAATGGCTTGAATGACACACTGGACCAGATGGACTTAACAGATATATTCAGAACATTTCATCCTAAAGCAGCAGAATACACATTCTTCTCGGGTGCACATGGAATATTCTCCAGAATAGATCACATACTGGGACACAAATCACTTTCAACACATACAAAAAGGTCAAGATCATACCTCATATTTTCAGACCACAACGCCATGAAACTTGAAATCACCCACAAGAAAAAATTTGGAAAGGTAACAAATACCTGGAGGCTAAAGAACATCCTACTAAAGAATGAGTGGGCCAACCAAGAAGTTAAAGAGGAAATTGAAAAGGACATGGAAGCCAATGAAAATGATAATACCACAGCCAAAACCTCTGGGATGCAGTAAAGGCAGTCATAAGAAGGATTCGAAAACCAAATACCCCACTAAAAAAGAGAAGTATAGACCAATTTCCCTGATGAACATGGATGCAAAAATCCTCAACAAGATGCTAGCCAACTGGCTCCAACAATACATTAAAAGAATTGTTCACCATGACTGAGTGGGGTTTATACCTGGGAACAGAATAGAGAACCCATAAATGGACCCACAAATATATGGCCAACTAACTTTGACAAAGCGGGAAAGAACATCCAATGTAGAATAAAGATAGTCTCTTCAGCAAGGGTGCTGGCAAACTGGACAGTGACATGCGGCAGAATGAACCTGGACCACTTTCTTACACCATACACAAAAATAAACTCAAAATAGATGAAAGACCTAAATGTAAGACAGGAAGTCATCAAAATCAGAAGAGAAAACAGGGAATAAACTCTTTGACCTTGGTGGCAGCAACTTGTTACTCAAAAATGTCTCCAGAGACAAGTAAAATAAAAGCAAAAATGAACTATTTGAACCCCATGAAAATAAAAAGCTTCTGCACAGCAAAGGAAACAATGAGCAAAACCAGAAAGCAACCAACAGAATAGAAGAAGAAATTTGCAAATGACATATCAGATAAAAGGTTAGCATCCAAAATCTATAAAGAGCTTATCAAGCTCAACACCCAAAAGACAAATAATCCAGTGAAGAAATGGGCAAAAGACATGAATAGACACTTTTCCAAAGAAGACATCCAGATGGCCTACTAACACATGAAAAAATGCTCAACATCACTCAACATCAGGGAAATACAAATTAAAACCACAATGAGATACCACCTCACAGCAGTCAGAATGGCTAAAATAAACAACTCAGGCAGTAACAGATGTTGGCGAGGATGCAAAGAGAATCTCTTTTGCACTGCTGGTTGGAATGCAAACTGGTGCAGCCACTGTGGAAAACAGTATGGAGGTTTCACAAAAAATTAAAAATAGAATTACCCTACGATGCAGCAATTGCACTACTAGGTATTTATCTAAGGGATACAGGTGTGCTGTTTCCAAGGTGCAAGTGCACCCCAATGTATATAGCTGTGCTATTGACAATAGCTGAAGTATGGAAAGAGCCCAAATGTCCAACGACAGGTGAATAAAGAAGATGTGGTGTGTGTGTGTGTGTGTGTGTGTGTGTGTGTGTGTGATGTGTATTTACATATATGTGTATATATGCATAACACATGCACACATACATATGTACATACAATGCAGTATTACTCAGCGATCAAAATAATGAAATCTTGCCATTTGCAACTACATGGATGGAAATAGAGTGTTTTACGCTACATGAATTTTGCCAGTCAGAGAAAGACAAATACCATATGACTTCACTCATATGAAGAATTTAAGATACAAAACAGATCAACATAATGGAAAGGAAGCAAAAATAATATAAAAACAAGGAGGGGGACAAAACATAAGAAACTTTTAAATAAAGAGAACAAACTGAGGGTTGTTGAAGGGGTGTGGATGGAGGGATGGGCTAAATTGGTAAGTGGTGCTAGGGAGGTCACATGTTGGGATGAGCACTGGGTGTTCTACATAGGGGATGAATCACTGTAATCATACCTGAAATCATTATAGACTATATGTTAACTAACTTGGATGTAAATTTAAAACAAAAGAATATTTATGATTCATGGGAAAGTGCCAAAGTATCATTAGCAGGAGTTTGGAAGAAATTGATTCCAGTCCTTATGGATTACTTAAAGGGGTACAAGACTTCGGTAGAGGAAATAGAGACTGAAGATGTGACTAAATTGCTGCAATCTCCTGATGAAACTTTGAATGGATAAGCCAAGAAAGTGGTTTCTTGAAGTAGAATCAACTCCTTTTGAAGATGCTGTAAAGACAGTTGAAATGACAACAAAGTGTTGAAATATTGTATAAACTTAGTTGGTAAAGCAGCAATAGGGTTTGAGAAGACTGACTCAAATTTTGAAAAAAATTCTGTGGGTAAAAATGCTACTAAATAGTGATGTGCAGTATCACATACTGTAGAGAAATCATTTCGGAAAGGAAAAGGTAAATTTTAGTTTTGTCTTATTATAAGAAACTGACACAACCACCCCAACCTTCAGTAACCACCACTCTCATAATTCAGCAGCCATCAACATTGAGGCAAGAGCCTCCACCAGGAAAAAGCTTGCAACTCCCTGAAAGCTCAGATGATGGTTAGCAATCTTTAGCAATAAAGTATTTTTTAAATAAGATATATACATTTTTCAGGCATGTGATATTGCACACTTAATAGATTATAGTCTAGTGTAAACATAACTTACATGCACTGGGAAACCAAGATTTCTGTTTGATTCACTTTATTGCAATACTCTTTATTGTGGTGGTCTGGAAGCTAACCCGTAGTATCTCCTATGTAACTATTTTTTAAATGGCAACCTGGAAGCCAAAGAAAGATAGCTCAAAGAGAAGTAATGGTAAGAACAAGAAATCATAAGTACTCTATAAGGAGGAAGTTCTTAGTAGATATATTGATATAAAATATAATTATTCTTCCATATACTTTATCAAGTGCAACAATGGAAAGGAAATTGCAAAAGTGCATTTTAAAAAAATTAACTTTTATTTTTGAGAGAGAGAAAGAGAGACAGAGCATGAATGGGGGAGGGTCAGAGAGAGAAAGAGACACAGAATCCAAAGCAGGCTCCAGGCTCTGAGCTGTCAGCACAGAGCCTGACATGGGGCTCGAACTCACAAGCTGTGAGATCATGACCTGAGCAGAAGTCGGATGCTTAATCAACTGAGCCACCCAGGCGCGCCCAAAAGTGCATTTAAAAAATACTTTCCAAGTAGGTAAAAGTTTATAGTTAATTTCACAAATTTACACTTTATAAAATTGAAATAAAGTAAAAAGAAGTATTCCTTTTCCTTACTTGACTTACTGTCATTTACCTTTTATTTACTTTTGATTCTGTCTCTTTTAAATAGACATTTTCTTAATAAATTCAATATTATTACTAAAAAGAAGTTGTTGCCACTGCCTCATTTTCTTACCATTAAGCAGCCACTTTTTTTTTGCATAATTATTCCATTCCAAAAATCCTTCAAATATGAATATTTAATAATTCTGTAGTCCTGGGGCGCCTGGGTGGCTCAGTCTGTTGAGCGTGCGATTTCAGCTCAGGTCATGATCTCACAGTTTGTGAGTTCGAGCCCCGCGTCGCGCTCTGTGCTGACAGCTCGGAGCCTGGAGTCTGTTCAGGTTCTGTGTCTTCCTCTTTCTGCCCCTTCCCTGCTCATGCTCTCTCTCTCTCTTGTCTCTCAAAGATAAATAAATGTTAAAAAAAAAAAATTAAAAAAAATTAATTCTGTAGTCCTCACAAACTAACATACAATATGCAAGAGCTAAATACATATTTTGTATTTTATTCATTAATGCAAGACAGTGACAAGAAACAGCTAAGGCTAAAGCCATTGAGGGAGGAGTTAATCATTAAATAATTGATTTTTTAAAATTATTATTTAAATCCTAACCATACACTGAGAAGATTAATAATTGAGTCAGTTTTGGAATGTCAAACTTTACTTGTCACATTTGCTTGGTATTCATGAATTTACAGGTGTGGAAGTAAGAGACCTATAACTTGTCAATGAGGAATGATATTGGTCATTAACAGTTACACTTGGGCTGGCTTACTTGTCTATACAGTGTATTGAATATTATTTGCCTTGTATTTCACTTGTCCTTAGGCTGTATTAATGCATATAAATGCTTTGAGTCATAGGTTAAAGGTGTTATATACATATCTTTTAAAAACTTAATATATGAATTTTGGCACCTAAAACAACCACCACCAGACACATTTACCGGGAAAGTGTTGTCAATCCAAATGGCCTAGAATTGTAGCCAATAAGGTACTTTGATTTCAAAATGTACCATCTGTACTTAATATAGCAAAATATATAAAAGTGTATACACGTAGTGCAAATTATGTAAGATTCAGTGAATGCATAGGGAACATATACTTGAGACTACTTTTCACTCTGCTTTTAATATACTTTTATAATCCTTATTAAGAATTAGGATTGCAGGGTACCTGGATGGCTTAGTCGGTTAAGCGTCCTACTTGATTTTGGCTCAGGTCATGATCTCATGGCTCCTGGGTTTGAGTCCCACGTTGGGTTCTGTGCTGACTACGCAGAGCCTCTTTGGGATTCTCTTTCCCTCTCACTGTCTCTAAAAATAAATAAATAAACTTAAAAAAAAAGAATTAGAAATGCCATTCACATTTAACCACTAAGAATGTTTATCCCAATTTTCAAAAACTGTAACTCTATACACAGTTCATTGTGAGTATAAAAATAGCATTAAAATTATTTCCATAATAGATGTGATTGTTAATGAATGAAAATATGAAAATTAAAGAAAACAGCTGTTTAAAACACTTTGTAATACAAATAACTCAGTTATCTGTATCTTTTAAAAACATTGATTTCTCAAATAAAACTAAGATCTATTTTAATTTTATTAGGTTACTGTGACCAGTGACAGGATACTATTTAAAAGATTATTACTAGTTCTGGGCCTGTGCAACATAGGAAAATATGAAGAAAATTGGTCAGATTTGAAGGAGAGTAATGATGATGTCTGTATTTTGAAATTTAATTTTTGAATAGGGTGGCATCATCAGTTACAAAATAACAACCAAAAAAAAAAAAAAAGAAAGAAAAGAAAAAAGAAAAAGATGGTAAGATGATTTAAGGAATCGTACAATGAATATTCCTGATCTATTTACTCTCAAATATATACACCTGAGAGGATTTCAGTCTTGGTATGAGAAGAAAATGTTAGAACTTTATCACATTTATTTTTGTCTCATCCCATTATTCTTTCCATTATTATCTAGAAATGCATATCATATATTAATATAATATAGGCATATGATTTATAAATAAACAAATACTCAAAAGTAACTTAATTTTTAACCAGTAAAGTTGTAAAGTTAGGAGATCTTGCTTTGGGAAATCCCTTTCACATACCATACCACCCAGGGCACAGAAAGTTGAAGGGAACTCTAAAAATATGTTGGTTGTTCAGGAATTAAACTGAATTTAATTAATAAAGATGATAGAGAAATCATTTACCCCTATGGAAAAAAAAGAGAGGTGCATATTTAATTTTAAATGAAATCATAAATATGAAATATATATTTCATAAGTATGAAATATATGAAAGCATATTATGTTAACTATGAAAAGGTTGATTAAGTGTATAAGATATCTGGTGAACTTTCTTCTCCTTTTTTTTTTTCTTTAATGAGAAATTAGGCCAGTTCATCTTCTAAAAATGACTATTTGTGACAATGCCAGGTCTACTGATAGAAGAAAAAGCAAGATAACTTTTGAGGTTTCTTCTTACTTCTTAAAACCTTTATTTTTTCTGTTCTGAAATATGAAAATGCTATTATTCAGTCTAATCTTTTTTATGAATCTTTTTAAAAATAAGTTCATTTATTTTGAGAGAGAGAGATAGAGAACGGGGGCGGGGGCAGAGAGAGAATGAATGAATGAATGAATGAATGAATGAATGAATCTCAAGCAGCCTCCACATTGTCAGCACAGAGCCTGATGTGGGGCTTGAATTTATGAACTGTGAGATCATGACCTGAACTGAAGCCAAGAGTCAGAGGCTTAACACAGGCTCCCCTTCTGATTCTTTTTAAAATCCATGTTCCTATATCTATTTAGTTCTTCTTATCAAGTGGTAGATATTGGCAGAATTATTTACAAATACTACTTTTGAGACCTTAGAAGAGTCATAGATAGGCTTGCTAAGGTTTAATCTAGATTTTTTCTAACTCATCAACTGATCATTCTCATTATATTTAGCTTAGTTTTCTTTGTTCTTATTTGCTAGTTTTCATATATATTTTACGAAGTTGTAATGATTAGACAGATACTGCAAGCAAATGTATTATATTGTACATTAGGGGTAGCTACCCTCTTTTTACTGCTGAAAAGTGGCTTTTGTAATTATAAGGGATACTTTTGATAGTCATAGGTATGATGTTCATTAGTATACAATATTTAAAGAATAGATTAAAGAAAAATTGAAAAATTTGGATATATTTTATTTCAAAAAGATCTTTCATTTGGGGTAAATAGAAGACTTAAAAAAGTTAAATTTACTTTTGGGGAAAATTGAGGAAAGTATTGTACTGATAAAATGTGACTTTATATTGTAGTGTATGCGTTATGTTGCAAAATGTGCATATTTTATGGGGTCAACCATGACTTTAGGGCAGGAGCTGGTCTTTGAATGGACATGGAAGAGTGAAATCCTAGAAATGTCATTTCTGTTACATTTCCTATTCATTTTCTTCCTTTTCCTCCTTCTAAGGAAAAACCAAAAAATATATATTTGTGAAACACCCCAACAAATGCTATTTCTGGATTATTTACATTATGCAAAAATAATGACAATGTTTCCATATAGAAACATATTATGGTTATACTAAGTACATTTTGTGCCTTACTCTGTTTTTCTTCTAAGCCAAAAATATTGGAGTAAAAATTCACTAGCTCTTTGAGAACTTATAAAACTGCATGGCATTCATTAGAGAATTTTTTCAGGAATTAGATTACCATTTAAGGATTTGCAGTTTAGACTAATCCATAGATAACTAGATTGTCCTTCAGATAGTATTTTCATGGAGTGACAGCAGTCTTTTTACGCTTCTAACATGTTCATAGAGATACTGCACCAAAGATTATTTTGCAATACGGCGTATGAATAGTTAAATCTTGACTCCTAGAGTTAATATTTAATATTTCTTATTATCACTGTCAGTAGGAAAGGGTCAATCATTTACTTCTTGCTTCAAGCCTATCAAGCTTTCTTAGTCAAATTAATAGTGTCATTTTCTGACAACAGCAGTCTTATTCATAGGTCTTACCTAGGTTCCTATGAAAAGCCTACTAATATACATCCCTTCCATACATCAAAAATCCTATTCTCCTTTTCTGAGTCCAGAGAAGTTTCTAGGTGTTTTTTCATGATGTTGTCTATTGTGCAAGTATGTTTCATAGTTAGAAGCAAGAATTAGAAATCTGTCACTCTATCCATTAATTAATTTTAGTATCTACTCGCACTGCACAAGGCAAGGGAAATTTTGAGGACCCCAGTAATCAATAACCTAACTGGCAAACATTGTAAAAATCCAGTTAAGCAGAGAAGACATATCAATAAACAATTTGCAATCTAAGTAAGTGCAGCAAATATGTGGTCATAAATATTGTCAAAATATGTGAAAAATTCAAATATTTAAATATAGAATTGACACAGCTGTGAAGGAGATTTTATAAAACTATTTAACAAAATTTATCCCATTGATTTCACAATTTTAGATATCTAGTAAGTGTTTATTAATCAGAATTGCATCCTTACCCCTACTGCCTTAATGATCTAGGATTTGCAGAGTACTGTATTTTCTACCATTATGTTTTAAGAACACAGGGAAAATTACATATGCCCGACAATTGAATATGCTGAGAACAGATTTGCTAATCAGATATGGCTATATTCCAAACACATTCACTTGACATTTACCCTGCAGGCCTATAATGTACAACTTTCCCAGGTGAGTGACATTCAGTATGTAATTGGTCCTTGAATTTTCTGAGCTCATATTATTGTTAAATGTGGCTAAATGAACAGCATAACTCAGAAATAAGTGTATTTTTGCAAGTTCCACTTTAAGTGGTATTAGATGAATATATAAGTAAAACCATTGTCTTTGTAGGCAACTTAGTCTTTGAATTTATATACTTAAATCTGCAAATTAAGACTGTTTTGAAACCCTATAGTATCCTTCTTTCCATTAGAAATATGCCTGAAGGCTGCCAAGTGATTGGAACATCCAATATGACTAATAAATAATAGATGTTCCTATTGACTATGGTTAATGTTGACCTAGTCCCCCTTCAGGATATGGAAAAACATTCAATTATTAATTTTAAAATGACATTCAAGAAATAAACAATCTTTTAAATTTAATCAGTAAATTTTAGATTTGTTGTAAAAAGATTGTATTGTTTTCTAATTTTTTAAAATACTTGTCTCAAATAAGTCATTGTCTACTTGCCTGTAAATCTGGGATTTCTTAAATGGTAGGTGTTCTCTGTCCCTTGCAACTATTTATTTTAAATTTAGGATTTTACAGACTGTAAGCATTTAGGTATTATATATATCTTTATATTGGACATTTTGTATTGTCAGGAAGTTGATTTACTTCTTCCTGAGCTAGAGATTTTGATATTAACAAAAAGGTTATAGTTTACTATTTGTGATTTTGCGGTTTGATTTGCAGGGTACCCTATATCTTAGATACCTTTGTATACGTAAGAACCAGTTAATATTATGCTCAACCTGTGTGACTGAAAAAAAAATTATTTTGTAATTCCCGTCATTCTTTTTTTTTTCTTTTCTTTCTTTCTTTTTTTTTTTTTTTTTTTTTTTTAATGAGGCTAACAGTCCCATGACAGTCACAACTACCACCTTGTAATTTGCAGGCTTAGATACCTTCACTGGCTCTCCTTGCACATACAATTAATTCCTTGTGATTGTCAACATCCTCCCTGTATTCCCTCTGTTCCCAGGTTCATTTATTACTAAAAGTTTGCACTTCATCCCAGCCAAACAGTAATGATTTTATTCTTCAAGTGGCCTGCTTTTCTCTTTTTGTGATATGGCTCACAGTATCCCTTCTCCATTGTTCACATGCCAAAACACAAGTCCTCTTCTATTTCATAATAATAACTATTTGCCCCTTACTCAGTTCCAGGCACTACTCTAAGTGCTTTATATTTGTTAAGTCATGTAGTCCTCAAAGAAATTACTACCCCTTTCACTTATGGGTGAGAAAACTGAGGCACAGTGGGGTTAAACAGTAGTTGTCAGTGACCCAATTGGCTAGTGGCTGTCTTGGTCTGTTTGGGTTGCTGCCATGGCTGTCAGTTTAGACTGCTACAACAAAAATACCATAGACTGGGGGGCTTGAACAACATTTATTTTCCATTTTTCTGGAGGGGGAAGTTCAAAATTAAGGTGCAGGCAGACTATATGGTGAGAGCTCAGCTCACGGTTCATAGTTGTCCATCTTCTCATTGTATCCACATATGGCAGTAAGGGCAAGAAAGCTTTCTGGGGTCTCCTTTACGAGGATGCTAATCCTATTTATGAGAGCTCTACCTTTGTGGTCTAATCACCTGCTGAAGGACACATTTCCTAATGCCCTCATATTGGGGAGTTAAGATCACAATATATGAATTTTGGAGGGACAGAAATATTAAGTCCATAACAGTGGAAAAATTAACATTTGTACCCAAAATAAACTTTCAGAATCTATGTTCTTAACTACTACTGTATCTGTAACCACTTGCTCCAGCTTAAGAGTAACCTTTTTAGTAAATATCCTAATTCCTTATGGAAAAAAACGCACTTCTCCTTTCACTGCAGTATCTATATCCTTTATATTTCTATTTTTTGTGGGGCACCTGGGTGGCTCAGTCTGTTAAACATTTGACTTCAGCTCAGGTCATGATCTTACAGTTGGTGGGTTCGAGCCCCTGGTCAGGCTCTGTGCTGACAGCTCAGATCCTGGAGCCTGCTTTGTATTCTGTGTCTCCCTCTCCCCTGCTTGAGCTCTGTCTCTCTCTCAAATATAAATAAACATTAAAAAGTTTTTTTTTTAAATATTTCTATTTTTGTTCTTACAACAACTGATATTTTATTGTAATATGTGTGTGTGAAGTAAACTAGTCAAATATTTTCATCTCTTTTGAAATCAAATATTAGCAACTTTTAAAATTTGAAAGTTATTTCTGGACCATTTCTCCTACCCACAAATACTCCTTTACCTCTATTATTTTTTTAGTGAAACAGGTTTATAAAGATGCTTAAATAAAATGTAACATAAAATAAACACAGAGGAAACAGTGCTTAAAAAGCATTATTAGGTAAAAAAAAAAAAAAACTCTCAAAAGTGATATTCTTGTCCTTTTACCGTGAAAGCGTTAGTAAAAGTTACAAAATGAACACTGAAATATTTCCTTGACTTTGAGCAAAATTGCAGTTTGACCAAATTCATATGTACATATTTTCTTTATATTTGTTCATTTGTCTATGTTTTGTAATTTTAGGTATTCAGTACATATTTTCCTTTTTTTTTCTTAACTCTGAAAATCAGGGCAGACTGTTTCTCCAGATCTCTCAGAGACTCATTGATTTTTTTTTCTTCAGATCAGAATCAGCTTTCATTTCTTGAAATTACTAAAATTGACATAGAGATTTAGGTACAAGGAATGGTTGCTGGTTGACCACAGATTTTTTTTTTCTTCAGTTGATAGTATGATATTGGTTATTTGGCCCCAGTTGGGACTGAGAGCAATTAAAAATCCAGCAAGTATTACATAATTGGAATTTGGTAGCATATAGCATGTAGTAACAAAACAACAAATTAAGCAATTTAATGTATGGCCATCTGGAATTAAAAGGCACAGTTAAAGAAAGACTTTGACAGATCAAGAGGTCATTGATTAAAACTAATAATAAAACAATAACAACATCATAACACAACTATTTGTAGAGGATAGGAATATAAGAATTGGAGGTAGTAGATGCCTCTAATATTTATAGGTTACCAGAAGAAAGAGAAAGATAAATTCAGACACCTATGACTTAATCTCAACACACAGATTACATTCCAGGAACTTCTAGAACTCTCAATTCATGCATAGTGCCAAGACAACCAAAATTCATATGAAAAGACTGAATTGTTTGGTTGCCAATTTACACTCTTAGTAGGATTTATAGTCTCACAAGTTTTTAAAAATGAAGTTTTAAAACATAGAGGGAGATAATAAAATTGAAATTGGGGCTCCTGATAATTTCTCTCCCCATTCCCTTGGGGAATTGTCACCTCAACAACTGGTATCTTACTATTCAGGGATGGTTTCTTGGATTTGTTGAAGTTTGTGCAATAATTTAACGTAAGCAAATTGCATGTGGAGGAAAGCCAGTTCTCCTTCCAAAAATCTTCCTTTCTAACCTTTCTTTTCTTTTTTTTAAATTTTTTTTTTTTTCAACGTTTATTTATTTTTGGGACAGAGAGAGACAGAGCATGAATGGGGGAGGGGCAGAGAGAGAGGGAGACACAGAATCGGAAACAGGCTCCAGGCTCTGAGCCATCAGCCCAGAGTCCGACGCGGGGCTCGAACTCATGGACCGCGAGATCGTGACCTGGCTGAAGTCGGACGTTTAACCGACTGCGCCACCCAGGCGCCCCTCTAACCTTTCTTTTCTAACACTGCTAATAGCTTCTGTATACAGAACTAGAGTCAGGACCTCAGTGCTCTGATGGTCAAATTATAAAGTCAAGAGCAAAAGTAGAAGGCTTGTCTAAAAAAAAAAAGTATTTCAAGACTTTTTTTTATTAAATTTTTATTTATTTTTGAGAGACAGAGATGAATGGGGGAGGGGCAGAGAGACAGGGAGACACAGAATCCCAAACAGGCTCCAGACTCTGAGCTGTCAGCACAGAGCCCAATCTGGGGTTTGAACTCATGAGCCATGAGATTATGACCTGAGCCGAAGTCGAATGCTTAACTGACTAAGCCACCCAGGCGCTCCTCAAGACATTTAAATAAGCAAAATTTGGACAAATAGGTGTGTGAGTGGATTTTTGAAGTATACAGAGCAGAGAAGAACATAATTTTATTTTATTTTTTAAATTTTAATGTTTATTTATTTTTGAGACAGAGAGAGAGCATGAACAGGGGAGGGTCAGAGAGAGAGGGAGACACAGAATCTGAAGCAGGCTCCAGGCTCTGAGCTGTCAGCACAGAGCCTGACACAGGGCTTGAACTCATGGACCATGAGATCATGACCTGAGCTGAAGTCCAATGCTCAACTGACTGAGCCACCCCAGGCGCCCCAAGAAGAACATAATTTTAGATGGAGATCAATTTATGGATACGGTTAGACTACATGTCATTCCATATTTAATGGAGTATTTAGTATACTAGAACATTATTATCATAAGGATAATAATAATTACAGCTAACATTTATTGAATATTCCTGCAGGGCACTGTTTTTTTAATGATTGTTTTGACTTTACATAAAGTTTATTTATTATGGTATGTAGTTTGTTAAGCTTTGACAAATGCAGAACCATGTAACCACCACCACACTCAAGAAACATATCAATTTTAATCCCCAAAAAACTCTCACAACTCTCCTTTATAGTAGTCCAGGCCCTCAATCCTAAATCAAGATGACTCTTCATTGTTTCCAAAGGTTTACCTGTCCCAAAATGTCAGATAAATGTGATGATATGATATATAGACTTTTTTTTTTAAGACTCACCTTTATTTATTTATTTTTAAAGTTTATTTATCTTTGAGAGACAGAGAGAGTGAGCAAGGTAGGGGCAGAGAGAGAGAGGGAGAGAGAAAATCCTAAGCAGGCTCTGCACTGTAAGCACGAACATGATGTGGGGCTCGAATTCACAAACCATAAGATCATAACCTGAGCCGGAACCAAGAGTTGGATGCTTAACTGACTGAGCTACCCAGCTGCCCCACAATGTATAGACTTTTAAGTCTAGCTTTCTTAGCATAAAAAATGTTACTGTGAGATCTATCAGTATTGAGTTCCTTCCTATTCTGAGTATTATTCCATTGTATGGATTACCAGATTTTTTTTTTTTAAATGTCTTCACCACTTGAAGGACATTTGAATTGTTTCTAGCTTTTGACAATTTAGAATAAAGCTACTAACACCAGTTACATACAGGTTTTTGTGAACACAGTTTTTACTTTTCTCAGTTAAACACTTGGAGTGGAATTTGTATGTCATACTGTAAATATATGCTTAACTTAATAAGAAACTATAGGGGTGCCTGTGTGGCTCAGTCAGTTAAGTGGCTGACTTCAGCTCAGGTCATGATTTCACGGTTCATAAGTTTGAGCCTCGCGTCGGTCTCTGTGCTGACAGCTTGGAGCACGGAGCCTGCTTCGGATTCTGTGTCTCCCTCTCTCTCTCTGTTCCTCCCCTGCTTGCACTCTGTCTCTCTCAAAAATAAAGATTAAAAACATTAAAAAAATAAGAAACTATAAAACTATTGTTTTCCATGAAATGTAGTTGCTGATATGGTTGAATTTAGGTCTATTATTTTATTAGTTTTTACTGTTTGCCTCCCACCTTTTTTTTTTTTTTTTCCCAGTCCCTCCACTTCAGTTTCTTGTCATGTTTGGATTATTTAAATATTTTCTAGTATTCACTTTTAATTTATATGTTGGATTTTAGGCCCTGTCCCTTTGTATTTTTCTGTGTGTGTTGTTGTAGATTGCTCTACTTAATTCTTTGTTGTCTACCTAGAATTTATATTCACCACTGCAAATAAATATATAAACCTATAGACATACAAGCCCGTTTTATCCTCCCCACATTATGTTACAGTTAACATATACGACATCTATACAAACTGAAAATGCACTAGACACCTTTATGATTTTTGTTTCACTAATATATATATTTTTTTCTTTACAAATTTTTAAAAGTTTTTATTTTTGAGCGACAGAGAGAGACAGAACACAAGCAGGGAAGGGGCAGAGAGAGAGAGAGAGGGAGACACACAATCTGAAACAGGCTCCAGGTTCCGAGCTGTCAGCACAGAGCCCAACATGGGGCTCAAACCCATGAACCCATAACCTGAGCAGAAGTGGGGTGCTTAACTGACTGAGCCACCCAGGTGCTGCATCACCAGTAATATATATGTTTTAAAAATTAATAGTAGAAATACAATATATTGTTTTTACATATATATTTGTCATTGTTGTTGCTATTCATTCCTGAAGTTTCAGCTTTCCCTCTCTGGTCATTTTTCTTTAAGCCTAAAGAATTTAAACTAGTATTTATTAGAGAGAAGGTCTGCTGTTGACAAATTCTTTTAGTTTTTGTGCTTCTAAAAATGTCCTTTATTTACCCTTTCATACCTGAAGGATATAGAATTCTTGGTTGCTACTTTTGCTTCTTTTTTTTTGTTTGTTTGTTTGCTTTTGTTTGTTTGTTTTTAAAAACATTGCTACATTTCATAGTTTCTCACAGGAAACTCTAGTCATTCTAATAGTTGCTCACCTATATATACTATACCATTTTTTTTCTGTCTGCTTTCATCTTTTTTTCTTTTATCCTTGATTTTCAGCCATCTTATAATGATGTATCTGGATGAGTGTATTTTGTTTGGGATTTTCTGAACTTATTGAATACATACTTTTTTCTCTAAATTTGCAAAGTTTTGAGCCACTATTTCTTCAAATATTATTCTGAACCAGTTTTCTGCTCTCTAGCTAGGACTCCTATGATGCAATTATTGTACCTTTTGGTACTATCCTACAGTCTTGTCTGATGCTCTGTTTTTCTTCTATTTTATTTTTCCAATTTTTCTTCTGTCTGTTACTAAGATTGGATAATTTATATTTCTCTATGTTCAAACTCACTATTGCTTCCCTCTTTGGGTAGGCTATTAAGCTTATCTAACATTTATTATTTTGAATATTTTTTGTTCTTTTATAGTTTCTGTTCCTCTGCTGAGAACACCTATATTTCCATTCATTTCAATATGTACATTTATCTCAAGTTACTTGATAATAATAACCACTTTAAAGTTTTTGTCACCACAGGATTGGCATTTGTTGATTGTATTTTCCTTAGAGAATTATCAAGCTAAGTTGGAAAGAGCTGGGCTGCCAGGTGTCTAGGTGGCCAATTAAAACAAGCCAAAGTGAAGGTAATCACTTACTTTAATCCAGTCTTTAATCACTTACTGCAACAGTATAAGCAAGAGACCGAACAGGAGAATACACTGGCTCCCCCATGTTCTATTCTCCCCCACATAACAGCATCAGGTGAGAGTCAGGTGGATCAGCCTAGACATGAGGGTTCTTTCACTGCTGAGGGAGTCCCAAATGAAAGGTTCATGGTCTTTATAGACCTGGGAAGAGGAAGAGCAGGGCTTGGAGTGAAAAAGTACTGACTCAGAGAAAAGAATATGTTTTCAAAGCCTATACCTTTTTACTCCACATAAGATCTTGGTAGAGGCACTGGGAAAGGCCTTGGCTCAGGACTGTCTTCCCCCCAACCCCCAACACACACACACACACACACACACACACACACACACACACACACGTCTCCAAATGGAGGCACCTGGGTTCAGAGTGCAGTTCTGTGTAGGATCATGGGCTGTCAGCTCCTGGGTCCTTGATTACAACTGCTTTCAGAGACTGTAGTGCGCTTGTGCGCAAAGTCTTGTGTGGGGAGGACAGTTTTCCCCAGTGAGATTTTCCAGATAAAGTCTTTATAATAGGCTAGGGTTGGGCTTGAAAGATCATACCAATTTTTTACAATCTCTTACAGAAGATAGACGATAGAAGCAGAGGGAATACTTCCTAACTCATTCTATGAGGCTAGCATTACCCTAACAAAAAAACAGACATTGAAAGGACAGTAGACTATAGACCATTGTCTCTCATCCTCAACAAATGTTAGCAAATCAAATTCAAAAAAAGTACCAAGAAAATTATACACCACAACCAAATGGGATTTATCGTAGGTATGCAACACAGTTTAACACTTCGAAATCAAAGTAATTCATGACATCAATAGACTAAAGAAGAAAAATCACATGATCATATCAATAGTTGCAGAGAAAGCATGTGACAAAATTTTACACCCACCTATTCATGATTAAAACTCTCAGTACACCAAGAATAGTAGGGAACTTCCACAATTTGGTTAAGACTAGCTAAATTAAAACCATAGCTAACATCATACTTAATGGGGCAGAAACTAGAAACTTCAATGCTATGATCAGTAACAATGTAAGGATGTTCTTCCTCACCACTCCTTTTCAATATCATACTGGAAGTCTTAGATAATTGGGTATAATAAGAAAAGGATAAAAGATAAATACATTGTGAATGAAGAAATATAACCATGTTTATCTATAGATGATAGGATCCTATATGTAGAAATTCCAAAAGAATCAACAAAAGAACTCCTGGAACTCAAAAGCAATATAGTAATGTTACAGAATACAAGGTTAATATACAAAAGTCTCTTCCCTATATACCAACAGTGAGCAAGTGGAATCCGAAATTAAAAACACAATACCATTTACATTAGCACTGCCCTCAAAATACTTAGGTATAAATTTAGCAGTGTAAAAGCTCTGTATGAGGAAACTTCAAAACTCTGATGAACAAAATCAAATAACTAAATAAATGTAGAGATATTCCGTGATTCTTGGATAGGAAGACGCTCAAGGTATAAGTTCTTCCCAACTTGATCTACAGATCCAATGAATCACAATCAAAATCCCAGCAAGTTTTTTTGACATTGACAAACCAATTCTAAAGGTATATAGTGAGGCAAAAGACCCAGAATAGCCAACACAATATTGAAAGAAAATAACAAATTCAGGACACTGAAATAACATAATTTCAAGATTCACTATAAAGCTGTAGTAATCAAGACAGTGTCATATCTGTGAAATAATAAACAATTTAATGGAAAGAATAGAGCACAGTAATATACTCACATAAATATAGTCTATTGATTTGTTGACAAAGTAGCAAAGGAAGTACAATGGAGCAGAGATCACTTCTTCTACATAACGATACTGGAATATCTGGACAGCCACATACTAAAAAACAAAACAAACAAACAAAAAAGACTCTATACACAAATCTTACACCCTTCACAAAACTTACCTGAAAACCGATCATAGATCTAAATGTAAAATGTAAAACTATAAACCTCCTAGAGGATAACAGAAAACCTACATGATCTTGGATATGTTAATGACTTTTTAGATACAGTACCAGAAACACTATCCATGAAATAATATTTAAATCTTTAATCTGGTCTTCTTTAAGTTTCAAAAATTTCTTCTCTGCAAAAGACACAGTCAAGAGCATAAGAAGATAAACCATGTACTACGAGAAAATATTTGCAAAACACATATTTGACAAAGAAATATTATCCAGAGAGCTATTTTCTAAAAAATTCTTAAAACTTAGTAGTAAGAAAAGGAACCCAGTCACCCAATTAAAATTCATCACAGGACCTGAACAGTCATCTCACCAAAGAACATATACAGATGACAGGTATATGAAAAGATGCTCAACATCTTTTCATATATGATGTTATTAGGTCATTGCAAATGAAATAGCAATGAGACACCACTATGCACCTATTAGAATGGCCAAAATCCAAAGCACTGACAATACCAGATTCTGCAGATGATGTGGATGTGGAGGAACCATAGCTTAGAGCCCATGGCAGAAAGCTTTATGTGTCTCGGTCTAAAAAAAAAGCCATTTCACTAAAGAGATAGTTGAAAATAAATAAAAAATAATGCATAAGAGAGAAATCATAAACACTATGCCCCAGTAACAGAGAAGTGAAGTGAGAACTGTACTCTATGTCCTATACCAGCATCTTTTCCCTACTGTATTATATACATATAGCTGTGTTAACGTATATATTATAGATGGATACATGTATGTATTACACACACATTGCTGATGGGAATGCAAAAAGGTGCAGCCTCTTTGGAAGATAGGTTGGCAGTTTTTTTTTGTTTTTTTTTTGTTTTGTTTATAAAACTATTCACACCCTGAATAATCCAGCAGTCATACTTCTTGATATTTACCTAAAGGAGTTGGAAAAATGTCTACACATGACTGTTTAGATCAGCTTTATTCATAATTGCCAAAATGTAGAAGCAACCAAGATGTACTTCAGTAGATAAATGAATAAACTGTGGTATATCCAGATAGTGGAATATTATTCAGTGATAAAAGGAAATGAGCTATCAAGGCATGAAAAGACATCTAGGAAATTTAAATGCATATTACTAAGTGAAAGAAGCCAATACTAAAAGGATATATCCTGATTCCAATGAAACGACATTATGGAGATAGCAAAAAATCAGTGGAAGTCAATGGTTGGGTAGAGGGGAGGATGAATAGACAGAGTAAAGTAGATTTTTATTGCAGTGAAACTCCTGTAAGATGCTCAGTTGTGGATACGTGTCATTATATATTTGTCAAATCTCACAGAATGTACTATACCAAAAGTGAATCCTAATGTAAACTATGGAATTGGGGTTATATATAATGTGTCAATGTAGGTTCATCAGTTGCAACAAATGCACCACTGTGATTCCAGATGTCAGTTATGGGAAAGGTTTTATATGTGTGGGGGTAGGGGATACACAGGAACCCTATGTATTTTCCACTCAACTTTGCTGTGAAACTAAAGTCTATTTAAAACTTTATTAATACAATTAAAAGGATCTCCAGATTATTTGAAAAGTTTTTTTCATGGATTTTTCCTGTAGTCTGGAGGTATTTTTAATACATGTGTCACATAAAATTGGCTCCTAGGATCCTAAGGAGATAGAGGCCAAAATGGATACTTAAGAATAAATAGCCAGAAACAACAGGTTTTGGAGAGGATGTGGAGAAAGGGGAACCCTCTTCCACTGCTGGTGAGAATGCAAATTTGTGCAACCACTCTATAGTATAGAGATTCCTCAAAAAACTAAAAATAGACCTACCCTATGATCCAACAATAGCACCACTATGTATTTACCCAAAGGGTACAATAATACAGATTCAAAGGGGCACATGCACCCCAACGATTATAGCAGCCCTATCAACAATAGCCAAAGTATGGATAGAGCCCAATGTCCATCCTACTGATGAATAGATAAAGAAGATGTGGTATATATATATAAATGGAATATTACTCAGCCATCAAAAAATGAAATGTTACCATTTGCGATGATGTGGATGGAGCTAGAATGTATTACGCTAAGAGAAATAAGTCAATAAGAGAAAGACAAATATATGATTTCACTCATATATGGAATTTAAGAAATAAAAGAGATGAATGTAAGGGAAGGGTGGGGAAGAGAACAAAGGGAAACAAAAGCAATGAAACACTGAATTCTACTTCTGGAACCAGTACTGTTGATTTAAAACAATGCCGTATTGAAATAAATAAATAAATAATAAACAGGAGCAAGGAGGACATGGTTACCATACAGTCAATTGGTCTTACATGGTAATCAGTCAAAACCAAACCTGAGCCAGTAAACATACCGATGAAACCTTTAATTAAAAAAAAAAAAAAGTATAAAAATAATCTTAGTACAACTGGGGAAGGATACTGCATTAACATTGTTACAGTATGTTGTGAATGTTCCTTATAGCCTTACCAGGCTTCTAAGAATAGTTACAAGAGTGCAATAAGGAAACCAAATTATCCAGATGAATGCATAATTATGGGAGACTAATACTAATTCCTGCAGATCCAAAAGGACCCTTTTCTCATCATTGTGAATGCTTATGTAGAACAGTTACCAAAAGGAGTTTTGATACAAGTCTGGTTCAAAGTAATCCCAATAAGATCCTATAATAATACCAGGCTTTTTTCCAAAGTTCCTAAATTAGTATAGTTGGAAAAGACATTTTTAGGTAGAATTATTCCATTTATTTTCTCTACAGGAAAGACCAAGAGCTATCATAGATTTGAAAAAAAATAATATTATAAAATCAACTATTAAAAGAACGTTAGAGCATTGATTCCTATTGTACTCACAGATGCTGCTTTTCAGTATGTTGAAATCTTCTGAAAAAGGTCCAGGAAGACAATTAGGACAGGGAATCTTTCCACTAGACAGAACGTCAGGGACTTTTACTTTCCCTTTGCCTGGAAGAACAGGATTAAGAAATGTGTCTACATTTGCTTTTGAGCTGTCAGTGTTTCTTCTTTTGCTAGAGGATTATGGGCTTTGAAAAAGCAACAGTTAACAACTGGTGTCAAGACTGGGAAATGCATTTTATTTTATTTTGATTTATGTATGTATGTATGTATGTATGTACGTATGTTCATTTAGTTTTGGGAGAGATAGCGAGTGTGAGTGGGGGAGAGGCAGAGGGAGATGATGGAGAATCTGAAGTTGTCAGCATAGAGCCTGACGCAGAGCTTGAACCCACAAGCTTCAAGATCATGACCTGAGCCAAAGTTGGACACACAACCAACTGAGCCACTCTATATCACTCTGGAAAATAATATAGAGATTCCTCAAAAAAGTTAAAAATAGAACTATCCTGTGGCCCAGCAGTTTCACTACTAGGTATTTACCCAAGGGATATAAAAATACTGATTCAAAGGGATACATGCATCCGGATGTTTGTAGCAGCACTGTCAACAATAGCCAACTATGGAAAGAGCTCAAATATCCATCGAGTGATGAATGGATAAAGAAGATGTGGTGTGTATGCATGTAGATTATATGGAATATTACACACAATGGAATATTAGCCATCAGAGAATGAATTCTTGCCATTTGCAACGACATGTATGGAGCTAGTGTATTATGCTAAGAGAAGTAAGACAGAGAAAGACAAATACCATATGATTTCACTCATATGCAGAATCTGAGAAACAGAAAGATGAACATAGGGGAAGGGGAAAACAGGGAAGCAAATCAGGAGCTAAATAGGTGTTGGGTATTAAGGAGGGCACATTTTGTGATGAGCACTGGGTGTTACACATAAGTGATGAATTACTACATTTTACACCTGAAACCAAGTTTACCGTATATGTTGTCTAACTGGAATTTAAACAAAAACTTGAAAGCAAATAAGTAAATAAATAAATAATGCAGCCCTTGACTCAGTGCTGCTAAGATGACTGTGAAAAAAAAAAGTCTATAGCACAAAAATATAGGTGGCTTATGAATTATCATTAAAGTACCTAATTTCTGAAAAGATTCTTAGAAATCACCCAAATTGATAGACTATTAATTCAACCCTCTTTCACATCTTATTAAATCATGTTTGTTCAATGAGTATATTCACTCAATTGGCCAATATTAAGTTTTGGGAGTTTTAATGTGCAGGCACTATTTTAGGTGCTAAGATATAGAAATAAATCAAACAAAATCCTTGACATATAATTTAGTGAATGAAATAAAGAACATAAATATATAATATTATGTCAGATAGTGCTATGTGTGCTAGCAAGGTAAGGTGATAGAGATCAAATGGTGACAGGTGGTGTTTTAGATAGAACAATCAGGAAAGCACTCTGAGCAGAACTCATGCATGTATGAATTTAATGGCAGGATGGCAGTTATTACAGAACCTCAAAAACATGTTCCTCTTCTCATGAAGTTCCTCTCGGAATCAACTGAGTTTCCTCCAACAGAAATAGCTATGAGCCCAATTTGGCACTTTGCACCATGTGACCAGCCTGTTTTTAAAGCAGTCAATTATACTGGAAACTTTTCTGTAACAAAGTGGGCAGTGATGTTCCTCAGGAAAATATGCACTTATTCTGAATTTTCTTTTGCTTTCTATGTCCATGCCTGCCTTTTTTTTTCCCCCTCTAGAAGCATTGAAGGCATCTGTGGTTGCATTGAATGCCTTTAATATACCATGGTAGCCCACCCATACTGTTTCATATTCAGGATCTTATTTCAGAGCAAATGAAAAAAAATGTTAAAGAGATTTGTTGGTGTTTCTGTATGTTACCTATTACCCCAAAGGCTTAATAAGGGATGCCAATACTAAGCATAATTCAAAATATGCTCAGATTAGTGATCTATGAGATGGTTTTTCTCAGTGCCAAAATATACATATCGTGCTCTCCAAGATGCCAAAATAGTATAGATTATTTGATTATTATATAATATATATAATACTAATAATCTGCTATTATTTTTTGTTAATATTTATTTTTGAGAGAGAGAGAGAGCGCGAGCGAGTGGGGGAGGAACAGAGAGAGGGAGACACGGGATTGAAAGCAGGCTTCAGGCTCTGAGCTGTCAGCACAGAGTCCGATGCAAGTCTCAAACTCATAAACTGTGAGATCATGACCTGAGCTGAAGTCGGATGCTTAACTGACTGAGCCACCCAGGCGCCCCAATAATCTGCTATTATTATATGGTTACTACAACAGGAAGTAGTAGTGTTTGCTGGAGGACAAGTGAAGACTACTGCTGTAAAAAGAAGAAAGGAAGGAGTAGGGAATGGGAATCTAGAGTTTTTCCTTCATTAACAAACACACTGGTATAAGGTTAAAGAAATCCTAATTATATGCATAGGGCCATTTGCGCACTGTCTGTATAGTTTGAGACCACCAGTATAACCTTATGTGCAGGGTACCCATAGCTTAGGGCCCATGGCACAAAGTTTTAGATGTCTCAGGCTAAAAAAAATTCATTTCATTAAAGAGATAGCTGAAGATAAATAAAAAATAATCCATAAGAGAGAAATCATAAATACCGTGTCCCAGTAACAGAAAAATGAAGTGAGTACTGTGCTCCATGTCCTATACCAGCATCTCTTTCCTGTTGTATTACATATACATCTGTTGACATATGTAGATGGATGCATATATGTATTACACACACATATATATATCTTAGATATAATGTATGTTATATCTATTTATGTGGAGAATTAATTTTTGCTTCATGTTTGAGTGGAGGGAAATAAAGAATAAACATCACCCAGAGATACATTGGGCTTGGAAATGAATATGGAATTAATTAGTCTTGAGGTGCACTGTGTATTGCTTGAGGATTAATTGAATTATGTTAGTGGGAATATCACTGGGGGGAATGCAACAATAAGAAGAAAGGTTTATATTGACATTGTGAAGCCAAAGTTTGGATAACTAGGGCTTTTTTTTTCCCCTTTTGTTTTCCTAACATATGACTCATTTTATTTGGGGAATCTCTATATATTCAAAAGGAGAACTTGACTCTATAGGAAACCAAAAATGACTAGATATTTACTTCCGTAGTTGTTTTTCTTAACTAGATTACACAATAATCACTTACCTATGATTTGTATGCAAGATTTAGTGATACAAAGAAGCAGGAACCATGAAAAATGCAATTTGTGGCTAAATGTTGCCATTAATGGAAGCAGCAACATGCAGTTTGCATGGGAAACAATAGCATGATTGCCAATAGCATCTGGTGTCCATTTCAAACAGTGTCCGTGGTGCAAGGTATGCCATCTGGTGTTGAAGGTTGGCACCTGGTATCTTCACTAGAAAAGTTTAGTGAGTGATAATTAGTCATAGCTCTGGCTGATCAGCTTTTTTTCCTCCTGCTAACTTTCTAAGCCTGCTAACTTTCTAGAAATTCACTGAATTTTCTAAATTAATATACTACTAAATTATTTTTACCTAGTTTAATGAGAGATTGTATTGTTCACAAATAAGCAGCAAACATGACGAGCATGTAAATAGACTTTTCAAACAGTTTTATTATTGCATATAGTCTGTATATTTGAGTCATGAGCACCTAAAACTCATGACACTAGGTAGCTATGTTACTTGCATATGAATTACAAATTCAAGGAGGTCCATTTTAAAATCCAACAATGTACTTCATTCTAACTTGTAAAATAGTATGTTTGTTTATATGATGTTTATTCTGAAAAAGAAAAATTCCCCAGAAAGAAGTAGAGTCATGTTGTAGAGTTAGAACATGGTTGATTAGTATTTAGGCTTATATTTTGGTGACTTCTATCACATTATTTCCTTACGATGTTCATATCCTTCCTGGAGTGGCTTAGTGTAGGAAAACAGGAAACCCAATAACATAGTGGCTTAAAAAAATAAATTTCTCCTATAACACTCCTGGAAGGAGCTGTATAAGGCAGTGGTGCAGTTCTCCATCCCTGTGCTCAACCAGGGATCAAGGCTGCTTTCATACTGTTGTTTTTCTATTCTCTAGGGCAAGGGTCTGCTACTTTTTCTGTAAAGGCACAAAATGTAGACATTTTAGGCTTTACAAGGTATATGGTATCTGGTGTAACTATTCAGCTCAGCTCTACTGGTGGAAAAGTAGCCGTGAACTGTGTCCTGATTGGGCATAGCTCTGTTCCAATAACATTTTTTTTTTTAATTTTTTTTTTCAACGTTTATTTATTTTTGGGACAGAGAGAGACAGAGCATGAACGGGGGAGGGGCAGAGAGAGAGGGAGACACAGAATCGGAAACAGGCTCCAGGCTCCGAGCCATCCGCCCAGAGCCTGACGCGGGGCTCGAACTCAGGGACCGCGAGATCGTGACCTGGCTGAAGTCGGATGCTTAACCGACTGCGCCACCCAGGCGCCCCAACATCTTTAAAGGAACAGGCAGAGGGAGAAACTTGGCCTACAGGCTGCAGTTTACCAAACCTTATACTAGGGCACTGTTGTTATTTGGGTGGTTGAAGTTGGGTCACTGCCATCTCTGAGTTCTACTGGCAAGGAGGTGAAAGCAAGTGTGAGATTGACATACTCTTTACAACATGAAGATGTGAAAATGGCAGATATCATTTTGTTTACATTGTCAGCAAAAATCTGTTCACCATGTCTAACTACAAAAGGCTAGAGTTGAAAATTGATAGGTTAGCTAAGCAGTGGTATGTCCAGTAGCTGCAGGTCTGTTTTGTTTGTTTTGGGGGTTTTTTTTGTTTCTTTGTTTTTTGTTTGTTTTTGTTTGTTTGTTTGTTTTTTAGCTTTTGTGGAGAAAGGAGTTTGGTGAAAAACAAGTAATCTCTTTTATAATGGCACAGGTTTAGTGAGAAAAGTGCAGAAAATTGATTAACACAATATTCTCCTATCATAATTTAGCCAGACAACAAAAAAAGTGCAGATTGACCTAACTATAGAATATAAAATTAGACTTATTAAGATTTTACCTATCATAAAAAAAGATACCATAAAAGCTATCCTTCAATATTGTTATCTTTGACATACTAAATTAATTCAGTAATTGGAATTAATTACTAAGTTGGAATGCTTAACAAGTTTTTTAGAGGCTATTTAAAATACAGTTTTCAACTGTCAGCTGATTTTTTTCTTTTAGTTTGTTTGCCTAACACATTCTTAAACAAAATCTATAATTCACATCTGGTAGAAATTGATAAATGTTATCTATGCTGTTTTGTGGAGAATTTATGCCATTTGAAACAGCTGAATGCAGACTGGGTTAATGATGCTCTCCAGTTGTCAGTAGTTCACTGGGAAGTGTCATGCTGCCTACAGACATGTCAATACCATATCAAATATGTTTCCAAAATGCATGCATTATAAATATATTTCCAGATTTTTCATCAAAAAGACAGTCTAAAAAGGAATTCAGTGAAGTTATTAGAATATATGAAGTCCGCTGCTTACGTATGCTTCGTATGCTTGATTCCATGAATAAAATTAAAATACCAAGACTGGGTAATCATGTAAAAATGAAATGTACTATTAGTGTTTTATTCTTATACTAGGATATAAAGTATAAAATTCTTTGGCGATCATTTGTACCAAGACTCAATCTGCTCCAATCATTTTACATGTTTTCATTAGTACAAAGTAATAATGATAGTATTTACTTGCTGCTCTCAAATGGCAACTTTTAAGAACCCAGTTTTTTAGGCTGTAGTGATGAATATATATTGGGATCCATACAAACTTTTGTTCTTAGTTTTTGTTTCATGTCAGACTCCTCCTCTCTGTTACTCAGCATTTATTCATACCCTGCATCTTTTCTTACATGCTTATGTTAATAGATAAAACTCAATTTGCTGTTATTTGCTAAATTATTGCCAAATTTTGATACCATGCAGTACAACATCCAAAGTTCCATTTCTCTTGGTCTCCTAAAAGTTTTTCTGTATTAATACGATTTCTTCATTACATCATAGGTTTTAAATTAATTTCCGCTTATCTGACTGACTCCACTACAATAATGACATTTTTCTAGAACAATAAACATATCTAAAATAATGGGCTACTATATAAAATGGGACTTTCTGGAGAGAAGTAAAATCTGGCTCCTATTTGTATTTGAAAGGAATAACTTAGTCATGCATCTGAATTTGTTTAATGTATTTTTATGAAAGAGCCTAATATGTCTCTTATATTTCTTTTGAGATGTGCATTATTCTGAATTAACATAGCACCAGAATGCTAGCTCCTGATTTAATAATACTCATCACAGTGTCCTTGAGCACAACAAAACTGTAAACAATGTAACCATGGAAAAATAGTAAGATTACATAATAAACCTTTACTGGTTGAAGTGATGAAGGATTTTAATTATTAAGCTTATTTGGAAATATATTTATAGTTCTTGATTTGAAGTCACCATTATTATAGTGGAAGTAGAAACAATAAGATTTTGGTCTTACCTACTTTTTTTACCCTTCCCTTAAAACAAGAATTTTGAGGAAAAAGTTAAAAACGTGATTCAGTTGTTACTCTGAGTCTTCTTTCAGTAATCATATTGGTATCTTTTCTTAAGCTTTTTTTCTCACCTCTCTTTTATTTCCTGTGTCAAATGCCATCCATATTTTTTTTTTATCATGCATCCAGGCATTCTAATTCTAAGGCTATCACCAGGTTACAGTTGAAGAGAAATAACATTAGGACTTTATATCTAGGGCAGTGTTATCCAAGGGCATAGGTATTGTTGGTATGGGTAAGGTCAGGAAGAGCCCTAATTAAGAAAGGGTCTTTCTCAGTTTCCCTCATTTTTGTAAAGGAAAAACTCAGATTTTGTTCAGATATTCTGGAAGGTACATTCTTCTACTTAAAGTTAAAAAAAAAAAAAAACAGAGCTAGTGAAAACCCTTTCATTTGAGTGAACTACCTTAATAATTCTGATAGAGAAAACAATCTAAGAACAGAGGAGTGAGTGGATCCTGATGTAGTATATAAAACCAAGCAATGGATAAGACCAAGCTGTGCACCATGCCTGATGACAAACAGTAAACTTATAGTTATTTAAAAAATACCAAAAATGGGGTTTATAAATAATTCTGACATTTGAAAGGAAATATTACATTGAAGACTAAAAAGAAAGCACACTTGTTTTTTATTTATTTATTATTATTTTTTAGGATATCTTTACAAAGACAATATTTATTGATGGTCATAGGCCACCAGGATAAGCTCTGAGGTGAAGGGCCCCAGCCCTTCCCTCACTCCCCTGGCCTGGGCACCAAGGTGAGGGGAATCCCATGGTACTGAAACTAGGGAGCAGGGCCTTTCTTGCAGCCTGTGAGAGAGTGGGGACCTCAGGCCAGGAGCAAAACTGACTCAGAAGCTTCCCTCCCCATATCTTTTGTGAGTACAGGGCCAGGACCCCCAACCTGGTGGGTTGTGCCCAGGGAAAAGCATACTTTTAATGATCAAGAAAAAAATCTGTGTGTGTGTGTGAGTGTGTGTGTAAACATGTTCCCAAGTAGGACTAATGATATGACCTCTATTAAACAAGACAAGGAATAAAGAATAAACAACAGATTATGTTGAAACAAGAAAGAATAATTTATAATGAAGAGGACCTAGAAAAAAAAATATTGCAAGGGGAAAAAAAGAGAAAATTATCCACATAGAATGAGGAGGATGACAGATAATGGTGATAAATTCCTTGGGATTCTTTATTGCCTCCTGTATATGGTGGACAGAATGATGCAGAAATCAGGAATTGCCAACAGGACACAGACCAAAAAAAAGCTTCAAGAAAAGCCTGTTCATAATCAAAGAACTAAAAAAGGATAGACTAACAACAAAAACTTTTTACCAATACTTCCTCCTTTTCCAACCTAATACCAATTAAAACTACCTCTCATACATAATTCCTCAGGGAGCTGTACATCCCCTACCTAACAGAAGCAGGAAGTACTCCCAATTTCACTCCATGATGGTGTCCATGGCCAAAGGAGGGAGATGATATTCCATCTCCGGCCTGGTGGAACAGAGCTATCTGTCTGGAAGAGCAGGTTGTGCTCTGATTACCCTGCCAGGGTACTGCCAGAGGGGTCCAATGAAGAGAAAAACCTCCAAATGGTTTTTGACAAATGTGTAATAGCAATTCAGTGGAGGAAGGATAGCCTTTTCAACAATGTTGCTAGAGCATTGGACATCAATATGCAACAACAACAAAATCTGAATTCTGGGATTTATGAATACTTTTATTAATTTCATTTCTATAGTGTTCAAATTATTTAAAATGGTTATATATTACACTATCAAGAAATAACACATTCTTTCTTTTTAAAAAGAAAAAGTAGTACTTTTTTCATATTGTCCCTTTGAGTATATGTGTTCAACTGAAACATTTCATGCCTTCATTTTTACTAAAAAATTTAAATCTTCAGAAATGCTTGACTTGCAAGAGTAAATGTTAATTATATACAGGCAAATAACACCAGAAAGGACTTACATTTACCTACTCATTATTAGGACTACTTGCTTACAGAGAAACCACTTCTATATCATGGCAATTTGATTAATTGTTCTTTAAATTTAGGATACTGAATTATTTAACTGATTATCTTTATAGTTTATCTCTCTATACATATATTTTAATAGTTTTTTTTTTTTTCCTGGAGGCTAAGTAGTGATTTGCTTATTATTCCAACAAACTAGTCGTTAAGGGCAATACATATTTGAGTTGGGAACTTTTTTTTTTTTTTTTTTTTTTTGAGCCATGTCTAATGAGCCTGGAATCAAAGAAAATTTTATGAACTAGAGTAAAACAATAATCACAGCTATTGTTTTAGGAAAATAATTTTTCAGCTTTGGTGATGCCTGTTTATTTTCAGTACCTTTTATCTTTAAAAAAATGAGTTGGCCATTTATCCATACATCTTGTTTAGGGTTTTTAATTAAGTTTACCATCTACCCTGAGTAAAAGCATTTTAGTCAAAAAGCTGGAAAGACAATAAAAAAGAAACACATTGATTCAAACTCTACTGACATATTTGAATATGCTAAAACCCCCTTAGTTTATGTTTGTAAACACTTTTTTGAACAGTTAGAAATCATAAGATATAATCAAAGGGACATTTACACTGTAGTATTATTTTTAAAAATTTTTAATGTTTTTTATTTATTATTTTTGAGAGACAGAGCACAAGAAGGGGAGGGGCAGAGAGTGAGGGAGACACAGAAGCTGAAGCAGGCTCCAGCCTCTAAGCTGTCAGCACAGAGCCTGATGTGGGGCTCGAACCCACCAACCGTGCAATCATGACCTGAGCTGAAGTTGGAAGCTTAACCAACTGAACCAAGAAGGTGCCCCTATATTCCAGGATTATTTTGTGTAATACTTAAGAAGACTCTATTTTTAGTTTTCAAAATTACTTTTGTTTAATCTTAACTAAGTTGCTTCAGTTTTGTTTTTCATTTTTTGTTTTGGTATCTAGAAATCAAGACTATATTTTTATGACTAAATCATAGAGTTTCAATCACTTATAAATAAATGCAAAAGCTTATATTCTCCATAATGAGAAAGCATGCTGCTACATATTGCATTTTGCAGGCACAACAAACAGAAATCAATGGGGCTATTACACTACCCGGTACTTTAGAACTGGAAATAAGATCTATTGCTTAGTTGATCTGGGATGTAGCGTTTATTTCCATCAATCCATTTCAGATGGCTAAGTGCTTTGTATTTAAAGAAATAAGAAAACTTACATGATCAATGACTTCAATTCTATTAAGACATTTGATATGCTAAAATTACCTTGGTTTATGTGTCTAACCACTACTTTGAAAAATTGGAACCTATTGGATGTAATCATGATCATTTTTATTTGTGTTTCCCAGTCTCTCTTTACAGTGTATTCAGCAGGAAAACATTTCTTCTTGACCAGGATGAAAACTCTTTAAATATTCTATGACCATTTGAGTCCTAAATACAAGTTAAAACATCTAGTTTCATATAAAACCATAATTCTGGGCATGATAGAAAGTGATATCCCCTTTCTACTTGAGGTAATCTCCAAGCAGAAAACTGAATGTGAGAACATCCTCTTGCCTATTGGTCAAGTGACCAGTACAAAGTAAACAAGGCAAATCTACTTAACATGCAATGAGCAAACTTAATATAGCTCTTTTCTCATGTAAGGAAACCAAAAAATATTAACTTATTCAGCATGAATGTAATGAAGGCCTAATTTGTATTGAAAACATAGGTCTTCTGGGGCCTCTGAAAAATCTAAACCTTGCAACATAACATGACAGTGCAGAAATGGAGGAAAAGCATGAACTTCAGAATATTGCCGCAATAAATAAAGGTGATTAAAAAAAATCTTCTCGATGTTCTTAATGAATTGCAAGAAAATATGGACTCTCTGAGTTAAGAGATGTAAGATACGATATTCAGTAAGAGAGTAGAAAAGATAGCTTGATGAGAAACAGAAAAAAAAATGAAAACTTGGAAACATGAGGACCGTGACATATTGCAAGAAACCTAAAAAAACAATAAAAATTTTGAAATCCTTCGGAAAAACTTAAATTACGAATCAAGATCATACATATTAAAATTAGAGAACAAATTAGACTAATTCTTAATATTCTTTGGAAAATGATAAAGAGATGAAAAAACCACAGAGATTAAAACCTGTATGTATTATAAAAGACAGAATTGAGATTTAAGATGATATTCAAGTTATTGATGTTCATTTATTGATTGGCTCATTCAGAATTTATTTTTTGTCAAGCCCTATGCTGATGACAGTGGATATAGCAGTAAACTAAACAGACATGGTTCAAATCTAGAAGCATACATTTTTGTGGACAGTGATACTACTAATAATACTGATAATTATTACTAGAAGTAGTAGTATTACTTTAATAAAATAAATTTACAAAAAAGGCAATTTTGTCAAGATGGAAAGGCAGAATGTGCTCTAGATGATTTAATCAGCGAAGAGTTTCTGCAGAGTGATAAGTAGTTGTGAAATCATAGCAAGGCTTGGAGAAAACCACTTCATGTTAAATTTGAGGAAATACTTTGAAATCCATACTACAAACCTGAGAATGCAAAAATGCAGTGTGTGGAAGGTAAACTGGCATCCCCTAAAAAGATATGTCCATGTCCTGGAAACTGTAAATATGACCCTGTTTGGAAAAAGGGTATTTATAATTAAATTAATGATTTTTTAAAATTATATTTTATTTAAATTTCAGTTAGCATACCATGCAATATTGGTTTCAGTGATTCCTCACTTACAACACCCAGTACTCATCACAAGTGCCCTCCTTATTACCCATCACCCATCTAGGCCATCTCCTGCCCAACTCTCTCCATCCACCCATACTTTGTTTTCTATCATTAAGAATCACTTGTGGTTTATTTCCCTCTCTTCTCTTCTTCCCATTTGATATATGTTCATCTGTTTTGTTTCTTTAATTCCACATATGAATGAAATCATATGTTATTTGCCTTTTTCTGATTAACTTACTTTGCTTAGCATGGTCCATTCTAGCTTCATCCACATCATGGCAAATAGTAAGATCTCATTTTTTTGATGGCTGAGTAATATTCCATTGTATATATAGACCACATCTCATCCATTCATCAGTGGATGGACATTTGGGCTCTATGCATAATTTGGCTATTTTTGATAATGCTGCTATAAACATTGGGGTGCATGTACCCTTTAGAATCTGTATTTTTGTATCCTTTGGGTAAATACTTAAGAGTGTAATTGCTGGATCATTGGGGAGTTCTAGTTTGAGTTTCTTAAGGAATCTCCATACTGTTCTCCAGAGTGGCTGAACTAGTTAGCATTCCCACCAGCAGTGCCACAGGGTTCCTCTTTCTCCACATCCTTGCCAACACCTGTTGTTTCTTTCATTGTTAAGGTGTGACAAGTGTGAGGTGTGAGGTGGTATCCCATTGTGGTTTTAATTTGTATTTTGCTGGTGGTGAGTGATGTTGAGCATCTTTTCATGAATCTGTTAGCTATCAGGATGTCTTCTTTGGGTAAGTGTCTATTCATGTCCCCTGCCCATTTCTTAACCGGATTATTTGTTTTTTGGGTGTTGAGTTTGATAAGTTTTTTTTTTTTTTTTTTTTTATAGATTTTGGATAATAATCCTTTATCAGATCTGTCATTTCTACATATATTATGACATTCTGTGGGTTGCCTTTTAGTTTTGTTGATTATTTCCTTCACTGTGAAGAAGCTTTTTATCTTTAAAAAACATAAAAGATTTCATATTGTTTTTTTTTTCCCTTGCTTTCAGTGATGTGTCTAATAAGAAGTTTCTGTGAATGAGGTCAAAGAGGTTGCTGCCTTTGTAATCCTTTAGGATTTTGATGGTTTCTTGTCTCACATTTAGGTCTTCCATCCATTTGAATTTATTTTGTGTAGAGTTGAAGAAAGTGGCCCAGTTTCCTTCTTCTGCAGTTTTTCCTTCTTTGGTTTTCTCAACACAATTTGTTGAAGAGACTGTTTTCCATTGGATATTCTTTCCTGCTTTGTTGGAGATAAGTTGACCATTTAATTGTGGGTCTATTTCTGGGTTTTCTATTCTGTTCCATTGATCTATGTGTCTGTTTTTGTGACAATATCATACTGTCTCGATGATTACAGCTTTGTAATGTAGCTTGAAATCCAGGATCAGGATGCCTCCAGTTTTGTTTTTCTTTGCCGGATTGCTTTGGCTATTTAGGGTCTTTTCTGGTTCCATATGAATTTCAGGATTGTGTATTCTATGTGAAATATGTTGGTGGTATTTTGATAGGGATTGCATTAAATGCTTAGATTGTTTGGGGTAGTATAGTCATTTTAACAATGCTCTTCTAATCTATGAGCATGGAATGCTTGCTTTTCCATTTCTTTGTGTCCTCTTCAATTTCTTTCTGAAGTGTTCTATAGTTTTCATAGTATAGATTGTTTACCTCTTTAGTTAGGTCTATTCCTAGATATCTTATTGTTTTTGGTGCTATTGCAAATGGGATCAATTCCTTGATTTCTTTTTCTGCTGCTTCGTTATTGGTATATAGAAATGCAAAAGACTACTGCATTTTTATTTTATATCCTGTGACTTTGTTAAATTTATGTATTAGGTCTAGCAATTTTTTGATGGAGTATTTTGGGTGTTTTACATAGAGTATTATGTTGTCTGTGAATAGTGAAAGTTTGAATTCTTCCTTGGCGATTTGGATGTCTTTTATTTTTTGTGCTCTGATTGCTGAGGGTAGGAATTCTAGTACGGTGTTAAATAACACTGGTGAGGGGCGCCTGGGTGGCGCAGTCGGTTAAGCGTCCGACTTCAGCCAGGTCACGATCTCGCGGTCCGTGAGTTCGAGCCCCGCGTCGGGCTCTGGGCTGACAGCTCAGAGCCTGGAGCCTGTTTCGGATTCTGTGTCTCCCTCTCTCTCTGCCCCTCCCCCATTCATGCTCTGTCTCTCTCTGTCCCAAAAATAAATAAATGTTGAAAAAAAAAAATTAAATAACACTGGTGAGAGTGGACTTCCTTGTGTTGTTACTGACTGTAGAGGAAAAGCTCTCAGTTTTTCCCTATTGAGGATATTATCACCTGTGGGTCTTTTGTATATGGCCTTTATGATGTTGAGGTATGTTCCATCTATCCCTACTTTGTTGAGGGTTTTTTTTTTTTTTTTTTATCAAAACAGAATGCTGTATTTTGTGAATGTTTTTTCTGCATATATTGACAGGATTATATGGTTCTTTCTCTTATTAATGTGGTGTATCACATTAATTGATTTGCAAATATTGAACCACCCCTGAAACCCAGGAATAAATCCCACTTGATTATGGTGAATAATTCTTTTAATGTACTCTTGAATTCTATTCGTATCTTGTTGAGAATTTTTGCGTCCATGTTCATCAGGGATATTGACCTGTAATTCTTTTTAGTTAGCTCTTTGTCTGGTTTTGGAATAAAGATGATACTGGCTTTTTACAATTAGTTTGGAAGTTTTCCTTCTATTTCTGTTTTTTTGGGACAGTTGAGAAGAATAGGTGTTAACTCTTCTTTAAATGTCTGGTAGAATTCCTCTGGGAAGCCATCTTGCCCAGGACTCTTGTTTGTTGGGAGATTTTTTGAGTACTGATTCAATTTCTTGGTTGAAGAAATTGGTTATGGGACTGTTCAGATTTTTTATTTCTTCCTGTTTCAGTTTTGGTAGTTTGTGGGTTTCTAGAAATTTGTCCTTTGTTCCTAGGAATTTGTCCTTTGTTCCAGATTGCCCTGCTTGTTGGCATACAATTTTTCATAGTATTCTCTTATAATTGTTTGTATTTCTGTGGTGTTGATTGTGATATCTCTTCTTTCGTTTGTAATTTTATCTATTTGGGTTCTCTCTCTCTCTCTCTCTCTCTCTCTCTCTCTCTCTCTTTGTTAAATTTGGCTAGGGGATTCTCATTTTGTTAATTTCTTCAGTGAACCAGCTGTTAGTTTCATCCATCTGTTCTACTGGTTTGTTTGTTTCTATATTGTTTATTTCTGCTCTAATCTTATTAGTTCCCTTCTGCTGGCTTTAGGTTTTACTAGCTATTGCTTTTGTAGCTCCTTTAGGTGAAAAGTTAGGTTGTATATTTGAGACATTTCTTGCTTCTTGAGATAGGCCTGAATTGCAATTTATGCCCCTTTTAGGACTGCCTTTGCTACATTCCGAAGTTTTTGACTGTCTTATTTTTATTTTTATTTTTATTTTCATTTTGCTTCCATGTATTTTTTTTTAATTTCTTCTTTAATTTTCTGGTTAACTAATTCATTTTTTAGTAGGATGTTCTTTAACCTCCATGTATCGGAGGGCTTTCCAATTTTTTTCTTGTGGTTGACTTCAAGTGTCATAGTGTTGTGATCTGAAAATTAGCATGGTATGATTTCAATTTTTCTGTATTTGTTGAGGGCTGATTTGATCCAGTATGTGATCTCTTCTGGAGAATGTTCCATGTGCACTGGACGAGAATGTGTATTCTGTTGCTTTAGGATGAAATGTTCTGAATATATCTGTAAATCCATCCAGGCCAATGTGTCATTCAAAAGCCATTATTTCCTTGTTGAGTTTCTGCTTAAATGAACTGTCCATTGTTGTAGGTAGGGTGTTAAAGTCCCCTATTATTATTATGTTATTATCAATGAGTTTCTTTATATTTGTAATTAACTGAATTACATATTTTGGTGTTTCTGAGTTGGCATAAATATTTACAATTGTTAGATCACCTTGGTGTATAGACCCCCCCTTAATTATGATACAATGCCCTTCTTCATCTCTTGTTACAGTCTTTGGTTTAAAATCTAGTTTATCTTATATAAGTATAGCTACTCTGGTATTCTTTTGACATTCATTAGTATGAAAGACGGTTCTGCATCCCTTCACTTTCAATCTGCAGGTGACTTTGGGCCTACAAATGAGTCTCTTGTAGGCAGCATATGATGGATCTTGGTTTTGTTTTTCTTTTTTGTTTGTTTTGTTTTGTTTTTATCCATTCTAATACCCTATGTCTTTTGATTGGGTATTTATTCCATTTAAATTCAGAGTGATTATTGAAAGATTGAATTTAGTGCCATTGTGTTACCTGTAGAGTTTGTGTTTCTGTCGATTCATTCTGGTACTTTCTAGTTTTTGTTGCTTTTGGCCTTTTATTTTTTTCTTTTTCTTCCACTCAGAGTCCGCCTTAAGTTTTCTTGTAGGACTGGTTTAGTGGTCACAAACTCCTTTAGTTTTTGTTTGTCTGGGAAACTCCTTATCTCTCCTATTTTGGTTTTTTTTTTGTTTGTTTGTTTGTTTGTTTGTTTTTCTGTGTCTGTATGGTGAAGAACACTCATTAGACCCAGACTGTAATTTTTTTTTTTTTCAACGTTTATTTATTTATTTTTGGGACAGAGAGAGACAGAGCATGAACGAGGGAGGGGCAGCGAGAGAGGGAGACACAGAATCGGAAACAGGCTCCAGGCTCCGAGCCATTAGCCCAGAGCCTGACGCGGGGCTCGAACTCACGGACCGCGAGATCGTGACCTGGCTGAAGTCGGCCGCTTAACCGACTGCGCCACCCAGGCGCCCCTCTCCTATTTTGAATGATAGCCTTGTTGGGTAGAGTACTCTTGGCTGCATATTTTTCTGTTTTAGCATGTTGAATATATCTTGCCACTCATTTTTGGCCTGCCAAGTTTCTGTAGACATGTCTGCTGCTAAACAGATCTGTCTTTCCTCGTAGGTTAAGTACTTTCTTTTCCCGTGCTGCTTTCAAGATTCTTTCCTTGTCTGTGTATTTTGTGAATTTGACTATGACATGTGGCAATGGTCGGCTTTTGTTGAATTTAATAGGAGTTCTCCATGCTTCTTGGATTTTGATGTCTGTGTCCTTGCACAGATTAGGGAAGTTTTTAGCTATAATTTGTTCACACAAAATTCTTCCCTTTTTTTCTCTCTCTTCATCTTCGGGGACTCTATGATATTATTACATGTTAATAGGTTGCTGAGTTCCCTATGTCTGTCTTTGTGATCCCTCACTTTTGTTTCCTCTTCTTTTCAGCTTCATTATTTTCTATAATTTTATCTTCTATATTGTTAATTCACTTCTCTGCTTCATCCATCCTCATTTTTTATGGCCTCCATTTGGGTTTGCATCTCAGCTATATCATTTTTAAATTCAGCCTGATTAAATTTTAGTTCTTTTATTTCTGCAGAAAGGGATTCTCTGGTGTCTTCTCTGCTTTTTTTTTTTTTGAAGCCCAGGTAGTAACCTTATAATCATTGTTTTAAATTCTAGTTCAGACATCTTACTTCTATCTGCATTTGTTAAATCTCTGACCGTCTTTTCTTCCTGTTCTTTCTTTTGAGGAGAATTCCTCTGTTTTGTCATTTTGGAGTAAGCAACAACAACAGTAATAATAATGGAATGAAATAAAAATTAAAAACAAATCAAATAAAGGATGCTAGATCCTAGCTAGCTAAGTTATGAAAAGCTTGATGCTAGCTAACTAGTTAAGAAATGCTTGATAGAAAAAAGAGAAAAGAAGAGAGAAAAATTTGTTTTTCTCATTCTGTAATGAAGAAAGAAAAGCAAAACAACAACAAATACAAAAGCAGAAGCAACAATAACAAGAAAAACTAACAAAGGAACAAACAAAAACACCCACATGAGGCTAGTTCCAGTTTGCCCTAGAGCTGAAACTTTGCATCAGTATAAAGTCAGTAGACTAAGTGGGTAGAAAGGATTTGTGCTTTTCTTCTGGGGGGGAGGAGCCTACTGCTCTGGTATCAGGCCAACTTGCCCTAGTGGAGATGTGCCTGGAGGACACTGGAGAGCCTAGCTTGGTGTAACAGCTCTGTTCTCCACTTGGTGGCGCTGTTTAGTTCACTGGGGTCCAACAGTCTTGCTTCCCTAATGGTGAAAATGGCTTCACCCTGCTCTCCAGTCTCTAGAGCAGAGCGGGAAGTTCGTGCCCTCACAGATGCACATTTATCACCCTACCTGTGCCACCAGCTTCTGTCAGCTTCCTGCCTTCCCTCTGTCTATATCCGAGCTGTCCACTTTGCTTCCTTCCAGAGTTTTATCCCACGCATGGCTGTGTTTTGAAACCTCATACTTCAGAGACCTCTGTGGTTTGGACCCACATTTATCTTCTGGGGGAAGGAGCTCACAGTGATGTGGCCAGAGTTAGCTTGTCCCAGGAAAGGGTTGTGCCACTGTGCGGTGGCAGAGGCTCAGAGTTTATGGTAAATGTGAACACCTAGCAGTTGCTAGTGTTTGCTGCCCTCAGCCTGCATCTTTCTTTCTATGCAGGTGAATGTAGTGACCTGAGGGTATTCGCTGGATCTTTTTCCCTGAAATAATGAACTTCCAATTTTCTGTTGAAGATTGCAGTGGTAGTTGTCCATCTATATAGTGTGGGATAAGACTGAGAATTCTAATTGCTTCTTAAAATAGTTTTTTTATATGTATATTATAATTCTTTATTTTAGATCTGTCTCCCATCTTCATTCCCCATCACACCCTATATAGCTCTGAATTCTCAGATGTACAAATCAGGGTGGTTTTCAGTTTTCTATCTTAGGATTTAGATTTATTGGTTCTGCCTATCCATCTGTTTACCAGCCTCCAAGATTTATTTTCCTTATTCTCCTATTTTTCCTTTTTACATTTATGCATTTTTAAGGCAATCCAATGCTATAGTCTTACTGGGGATTGAGGAGGGAGTAAAATTAGATCTTTATGAAAAGTTCTAATTTTGCAAAATTCCAGACCTTTATTTATTGATCAACTCTAATACATTTATTTATGGTTGAATTAATTTCTACTTACGTTCATTACTTTTTTAAGTTTATTAATTATTTTGAGAGAGGCAGAGACAGCACGAGTGGGGGAGGAGTAGAAAGAGAGAGAGATAGAGACTCCCAAGCAGGCTCCACACTGCCAGTGCAGAGCCTGACATGGTGCCCGATCACACCAACCATGAGATCATGGCCTCAGTTGGACTCTTAACCAATTGAGCCACCCAGGTGCCCCATGTTCACTATTTAAACTGACATATAACATTATAGTTTCAGGTGTACAACATAATAATGTGATATTTGTATATGCTACCAAAATGATCACCACATTAAATCTACTTAACGTCTTTCACAACCATACTTAGAAGTTTCTTTTTTATGATGAGGATTTTTAAGTTCTGCTTTTTTAGCAACATTCAAATACATGAATCAGTTTTATCAACTGTAGCCTTCATGGTGTACATTTTATCTCTGGTGACTTATGTTATGACTGGAATTTTCTGTCTTTTAACCCCCTTCACCCATTTTACTCACTCCCCCAGCCTCTGCCTCTGGCGATTACCAAAATCTATGAACTCTTTTTTGTTCTTTTGTCAGTGGGTAGGTTGGTTAGTTGGTTGGTTGATTTTTGTTTCTGTTTTTAGATTCCACCTATAAATGAGATCATATGGTATTTGTCTTTCTGTGTCTGATGTATTTCACCTAGAGAAATGTCCTCAAGGATCATCCATGTCCTTGACCAAGTGGCAAGGTTTTATTATTTTTATAACTAAATTGTATTTCATGCACATACACATTACATACACATACATACACACCACATTTTATTTATTCATTCATCCTTGGATGGACACTTACATTGTTTCCATGTCTTGACTATTATAAATAATGCTGCAGTGAACCATGGGGATGCATATATCTTTTTTTAACTTAGTGTTTTAGTTTCCTCTGGTAAGTACCAAAAAATAGAACTGCTGGATCATATGACAGTTGTATTTTTAATTTTTTGAGGAACATCCATAATGGTTTCCATAGTAGCAGACTAATTTACATTTCCACTGACAGTGCAATAGAGTTTCCTTTTCTCCACACCCTTGCCAACGTTTGTTATTTCTTACATTTTCACAATAATAGCCATTGTATATTCTTGGCTGCTTTGTCATAAATTAATTGAGCATGTATCTGTGGGTTTATTTCTGGGCTCTCTATTCTGTTCCATTTGGTCTATGCAAGTGTTTTTATCCTAATACCATACTGTTTTGATTACTGTGGCTTTGTAATACAGCTCATAATTAGGGAGCATTATGCCCTGAGCTTTGTTTTTCTTTCTCAAGATTGCTCTGGCTATTCAGTCTTTTATGGATCCATATAAACTTTATTATTATTCTATTATTATTGTTCTTTTGTTCTAGTTATTCTAGTTCCAAAAGACAATTGGAACTTTGATAGGGATCACATTGAGTCTATACATTTCTTTGGGCAGCACGGACAATTTAACAATATCGATCCTTCCAATGCTGTGTGCATGGGAAATCTTTTCATTTATTTGTGCTTCAGTTTATTTCATTAATATATTAGAATTCTCAGTGTACAGGTCTTTCACCTCTTTGATTAATTTTATTTCTAAGTATTTTACTGTTTTTGAGCAGTTGTAAATGGAATAATTTTCTGAATTTCTCTGATAGTTTATTATGAATGCTTTAGAAATGTAATAGATTTGTATATTGATTTTGTATCCTGCAACTTTGCTAATTTCATTTATTAGTTCTAGTAGTTTTATTATAGAGTCACTAGGGTTTTCTGTATATAGCATAATGCCATCTGCAAATAGTGGCAGCCTTACTTCCTTTTCATTTGGAAGCCTTTTTTTCTTTTTCTTCCTAATTCCTCTGGCTAAGGCTTCCAATTCTGTGTTGAATAAAAGTATCTCCTTGTCTTGTTCCTGATCTTAGAGGAAGGCTTTCAGCTTTTAAGTTTTGAGCATGATGTTAGCTGTGGGATTGTCATATATGGCCTTTATCGTATTGAGTTATGTACCCTCTATACCCTCTTTGTTTTGAATTTTATTATAAATGAATGCTGAATTTTGTCAAATCCTTGTTCTTCATCTAATGAGATAATTTTTATCCCTCATTTTGTTAATGTAGTGTATCACAGTGATTGGTTTGCAGATGTTGAACCAACCTTGCATCCCTGGAATAAATCCCATTTGATCATGGTGTATGATCCTCTCAATGTATTATTGAATTCAGTTTACTGATATTTTGTTGAGGATTTTGCATCTATTTTCATCAGGGACATCAAACTGTAATTTTTTAAAAATAATTTGTGGTATCCTTGTCTGGTTTTTGTATCATAGTAATGCTGGCCCCGTAAAATGAGTTTGTAAATGTTCTCTCTTTTTCCAGTTTTTTTGGAAGAGTTTGGGAAGGATTAGTTATTATTAATAATTATTATTAATTATCTTTGAATGGTAGAATTCACAAGTGAAGCCATTTGTTTCTGGACTTTTGTGTTTTTTTCCTGAGAGATTTTTGATTACCAATTCAATCTCCTTAATAGTAATCAATCTATTCAGATTTTGTATTCATGATTCAGTCTTAGTTTTTATGTTTTTAGGAATTTATCTATTTCTTCTAAGTTGTCCGATATTTTTGTGTGTGTATAATTGTTCCTAATAGTTTCAGATGATTTTTTGTATTTCTGTGGTATCTATCAGTTGCAACATCTCTTTCATTTCATTTCGGATTTCATTGTTTGAGTCATTTTTTTCCTGGTGAATCTAGCTAATGGTATGTCAATTTTGTGTATCTTTTTAATGAAACAGCACTTGCGTATTTCTTTATTCTAAGTGATGAGGTTTAATGTTTTTCATTTAGTTTCTTAATTTGAAATATGTACATTTATTCCTAGTTATTCTTTTTAAAAGTGTTTTGTTTATATCAAAATAATACTTGTACATGGGTTCGCAAGTCAAATCATATTAAAAGATTTATAATTTAAAAAAGAACTCACCTAATTCCTTTACTTGACCTGGTAATCTTCAGCTACTAGCTATTTAAGTACATATTTCTAATGATATTTATCTCTTAATTTATGCCAGGCATTTTCTGTTGCCATCCTATTTTGGTAGATAATGATTTAACACTCTTCCTATTCCTCCTCTGCCCACCCTAAACACTTACAGGCCTCTTGGTCTATCTTTCAAATAAAATTTTATTCAATTTTGGTTAAATTGGTATTCCTGGTTTTTATTAATTTCAGTCTGTGAAAATATGTTTATTTTTAAGGCGAGTATTATTACATTTTGTTTTCCATGCAATCACTTCTGTCTAATATTAATTTTGTTTCATGCTAATTCCTCTACATATTCTCTAACATAAGAATAAATCTCTCAATATATGCCATCATATCAGTCATTTTTTGCTTCTTTTCTGGTGGGGCATGTTGAATTTTAGACTTACTTTTTCAATCTTAACAGTTGTTCTTGGGCTATGCTATATAATTAATACCCTCAGTTTCCCTTAACCTTCATCCAGAGATTTCAGAGGATCCTCTTTTTACATGTTCATGTGTGGTATTCTACTTGTTTTGAGTTCCTTGTCTTCCTTGTGTTTGCTTACTTTTTATAGAAGACTACATGGATATCTTGAGACAAGGCTCAGGAGAAACAACTTTTTTAAGCTTTATGAAGGTGGTTTCAGATGTTCAGGAGCTTATTTTTGTACATGTTAAGTTTGGAATACCTATTAGATATTCCAGGGGAGATGTTGAATAGGCATACGGTGTTTAAGTCTACAGTTTAGAGGAAATTCAAGTTTAGAGTTTTGGGTTGTAGATTAATATGAGTGGCATTTATATAACCATGTGACTAGATGAAATCACAAAGGAGTGTGTGGAGAAGGAAAGATAATAGGTCCAGGGTCTGAGATAGGACAGTGTAACATTAAAGAGTGTGAAAGATAAAGGAAAACAAGTGAAAAAGAATGTGAAGGATTAACTAGTGTGGTGAAGGAAAATACTTACTATGTACTAGAGCATAAAATGAGTGTTAAGTACTGGAAACCAGAGTTGGAGGAGAAGCAATTATTTGTAGGTTATTAATTCCAGCAATAAAATTACCTTTTCTAGACTTAAGGGGTACGTAAGTTCATACTTCAAAACGAGAACATGAAACAGAGGGGGATACCAACTAGTTTTGGGGCACCTGGGTGGCTCAGTCGGTTAAGTATCTGACTTCAGCTCAGGTCCTGATCTCGTGGTCTGTGAGTTCAAGACCCGCATCGGGCTCTGTACTGACAGCCTGGATTCTGGAGCCTGCTTCGTTCGGATTCTGTGTCTCCCTCTCTCTCTGCCCCTCCCCAGCTCATGCTTGCACTCTGTCTCTGTCAAAAATAAATCAACTTAAAAAATTAAAAACAACAACAATGTCAGCTAGTTTTGGGGCACCTGGGTGGCTCAGTCTGTTGAGTATCCAACTCTTGATTTTGGCTCAGGTCATGATCCCAGGTCTGTGGGATCAAGCTCTTCGCCAGGCTCCACACTGAGCATAGAGTCTGCTTGGGATTCTCTCTCTCCTTCTCTCTCTGCCCCTCCCCTACTCACACTCTCTCTCTACAATAAAATAAAATAAGATAAAATAAAAAAAAATTAAAATAGCTTTAAAAAAACCCAGAAAACAATATCTCAGTGGAATAGGCACAAGCCAGAAATGATGAAGGTGAACAAAGCCTGAAGCTGTGGGCATGCTTGATTTAGATCACAAAACAGGTGGTAGTTGTGAAAGACATTTTTAAACATCTGGAGAAAAGAAGACAAAACTCCTAGCACAGAACTTGAGAAATAGTGTGAGTTAAAGCCAAAGGTTTTCTGCACTCATTAAATGGATTCCTTTTGTTTATTTTTTATTTTTGAGAGAGAGAGAGAGAGAGAGAGAGAGAGAGAATGAATGGGGGAGGGGCAGAGAGAGAGACAGACAGACAGACAGAATCCAAAGCAGGTCCAGGCTCTGAGCTGTGAGCACAGAGCCCAATGCAGGGCTTGAACTCAACTGCACGATCATGACCTGAGGGGAAGTCAGAAGCTTAACCAACTGAGCCACCCAGGCGCCCCTCATTAAATGGATCCTTAATGGTTGTTGAGCTGCTCAAGGAAGTCTAGAGAAGTCATGGAGAGGGAAACAAGCTGGCTTCTAGGGACTGGTCACACTGGTCTCTGAGACAGAATTTATCATATTTACACCTATAAAAGTTAGAAAAAGGATGATGATGGCAAAAATTAAGAGTTTAAAAAAACCCACAAAACCCTACAAAAAAGGCTTGCATTTTGAAATATTAAAAATAATGAAAAAGTTAGTAGTCAACAAATTAAAGTGAGAGAGAGAGAGACATAATTTTTGTAAGCCAGCTTAACTTTAAAAAACAAAACATTCTTTCAAAGATTTTATAATAAGTATATGAGAGATGTTCCAGGATTAGAAGTGAAGAGGTAAACATTTTCAAAAGGTTATAAAGTCAAAACAGGGAGAAAAACTGTTTCAGGCCTATATGGAAAAAAAAAGTGATTTTGAAAACTAAAAGTACAATCACAAAATTAAAACTCCATAGATAGTATGAATTCTATAATTTAAGAAATTATAGAACATTAAGAAAAATAGTGAATCTAGAAGATAGTACAGATGGACATATGTGACAAATGTGGACATACACTTTAGTGGCATGAGATCGATTAACTCTATGTTCTTTAACTTAGAATTCCAGAATAAACTGTCATAGATGGAATAGAAATAATACAACAAAACAAAACAAAAACCTTGCTAAGAATTTTATAGAGTAGGGACTGTAATAAGAATAAGAATTCAGTCTTGGGTGGAGCAAGATAAAAAATAATATCATACCAAGGAGGTTGTATTAAAACTGTTAAATGTACAAGAGGGAAAGATAGGGTAGGAGGACCGTAATCTCACCTCATCTCAGGGATACAACAAGATAATACCCATATTAGCATAAATGACTCAGAAAATGACCTAAAGACTGGCAGAATAAACTCCACAAATGTAGAGAAGAAGCCACATTGAAGAAGGGGGAAAGGTGGAGACATGATTTGAGACCTAAATAGACTCTGGTCTTCAGTGGACAGGAAGAAGCCAAGAGAGCAGTGAAGAGTAAGGAACAGATGACCACATCGGGGACCCCAAACAGAGGAGACAAATCCCCATAACATTTGACTTTGAAAATGGTAAGGGGCTAATTTCATGATTTCTTACAACCACCTGGCCTGAAATCATTATCAGGGCACTGGGAGAGCCCTGAGGGTGTTAGAAACCTGAGTCCCTGCCCTTAAAGAGACAGCACAACTGCCTGAGGAGATATACTGCCTGAGGAGATAGCACTAGCAGTTTGAAAAACAGCTGGGGTACACAGGAGGAAGAATGATTTCCTCATAACAGAGCATGTCACAGAGAGATAGGGATCTCAGAGAGACCCTTCCAAGAAGAAAGAAACTGGCAGGCACCATTTCCATCCCACCAGCATAAACACATAGCCACCTACAGGAACCAGCACAGTGCCAGCACTCTCCTACCTAATCTTTTAACTTGATTGCACCAAGCACCACCCCAGTACTGTGGCAGATCTACTCTCCCCAGCCTTAGTGCTAGAGCTGTGAGGCCCCTTCCCCAAAAGACTGCTCCAAAACTCGGCATCACTCTATCTCCCTACCTGTACCTTGTGCTGGCCTTGGTCCTGGCAGCTGTGTCAGGAGCTGTAGAAGCCTGAGGTGCACCTTGTAAAAATGCGTGCTCCACCTATATACACACATTGTAGATCCATTTAGGTTGGCCAGGTCCCAGCAGCTCAGCTCAAGGTCTCATTTAGCTAGCATATACCTTGTTAAAACATATCCCACAACTGCCAGGGACCAAACACTGCACACAAGAGGCAAAAAGAACCCCTATAGACAACTAGGCTGAAGGGAAAAGTGGCCAAAACACAGGAGAGCACACAAAACACACACAGGAGTGACTACCTGAAGCTCCAGGTCCTGGGGTACAGGGGATCCTGCATTTCAGGGCATTATAGGACCTCTTCTTCATAGTTCTACTACCTTCAAGAGCAGGAGATGTAGCTGACTTCTGTAGCTCAGAGAAACAGACATAGAGTTAGACAAAACGAGGAGACAGAGAAATATGTTCCAAATGAAAGAACAGGACCAAACCACAGCAAGAGACCTAAGCAAAACAGATAAAATTAATATTCCTGATATAGAATTTAATGATCATAATGACACTGTACTAGAGAAAAGAATAGAGGGCATCAGTGAGATCTTTCACAAAGAGGTAAAAAACTAACTGATCAGAGATGAAGAACACAATAAATGAAGTTAAAATTACACTTCATGGAATAAATAGCAGGCTAGAGGAAGCAGAGAAACAAATTAATGACCTGGAACATAGAGTAATGGAAAGTAACCAAGCTGAGCAAATGAAAGGGAAAACATATGCAAATTCAGAATAGTTTTAGAGAAACTCAGTAACTCCATCAAGTGTAGTAACATTGGCATCAAAGGAATCAGAGAAGAGAAGAGAGAAAAGGGGGCAGGAAATTATTTGAAAAAATAATAGCTGAAAACTTCTTTAGGGAAGGAAACAGCTAGATCCAGGAAGCACAGAAATCCCCCCAAAGAATCAATCGAAGGAGGGCCATACCAAGACAAATAGTCATTAAAATGATAAAAAGTAATGATAAAGAAAACATCTTAAAAGCAGAAAGAGAAAAGACAGTTACATACAAGGGGAAGCCCTGTGTAGCTCTCAGCAAATTTTTCAGCACAAATTCTGCAGTTTAAAAGAGAATGGCATGATATATTCAAAGTGCTGAATGGGAAAAATCTGCAGCCAAAATACTGTATTCAGCAAGGTTATCATTCAGAATAGAAGGAGAGAGAATTTTTCAGACAAAACTAAAAGTGTTCTTGACCACTAAACCAGCCCTACAAGCCCTGCTATATGCCGAAGATGGGAAGATGTTATATAAAAACCTAACAGTAACCACAAATCAAGAACCAGTGATAGATATGCAGAGAATAAAGAGAACAAAGACTGTAATGAGTCAAAGAAGAATGCTATGCAATAATAAAGGGAATGATCCAAAAAGAAGATATAAAATTGTAAATATTTATGCACCCAACGTGAAGCACCTAAATACATAAGAGTTAGTAACAAACATAAGTAAGAAACTTATTGACAATAATACGTGATAGTAGGGGACTTTAACTCTCCATTTGCATTGATGGACACGTCATACAAACAGAAAATCAACAAGGAAACAGTGGCTTTGAATGACGTGCTGGACCAGATGGATTTCACATATATATTGAAAATATTCCATCCTAAAACAGCAGAATGCATATTCTTTTCAAGAGCAAATGGAACATTCTTTAAAATAGATTACCTATCAGGTCACAAAGCAAGTCTCCAAAAATTAAAAAAAGATCGAAGTCATACCATGCATCTTTTCTGACTACAACACTATGAAACTAGAAGTCAACCACAAGAAAAAATCTGGAAAGGCCAGAAGTACATGGAGGCTAAATAACATTCTATTAAACAATGAATGGGTTAACCAAGAAACCAAAGAAGAAATAAAAAATTACATGGAAACAAATGAAAATGAAAACAGAAGGGTTCAAAATTTTAGGGGTGCAGTAAAAGTAATTCTAAGAGGGAAGATTATAGCCATACAGGTCTACCTCAAAAAGCAAGAGAAAAATAAACAACCTAACCTTGTACCTAAAGAAGCTAGAAAAAGAACAACAAATGGAGACTAAAGCCAGCGAAAGGAAGGGAATAATAAAGATTACAGCAGAAATAAATGATACAGAAATGAAAGCAAAGTAAAACAGTAGAGTAGTTCAATGAAACCAGGAGCTGGTTCTTGAAAATATTAATAAAATTGATAAACCTCTAGCCAGACTTATCAAAAAGAAAAGAGAAAGGACCCAAATAAATAAAATCACAAATGAGAGAGGATAAATAACAGCCAACACCACAGAAATACAAACAATTATAAGAGAATATTATGAAAAACTGTATGCCAACAAATTGGACAACTTAGAAAAAATGAATAGATTCCTAGAAACATATTACCTACCAAAAGTGAGGAATAAGTAGAAAATTTGAACGGATTTATTACCAGCAAGGAGATTGAATCAGTAATAATAATAATAAAAATCTCAACAAATGAAAGTCCATGTCCAGATATATTCACAGGCAATTTTATCATTTAAAGAAGAGTTAATACCTATTCTTCTGAAACTGTTCCAAAAAATAGAAGAGGAAGGAAATCTTCCAAATTTATTCTGTGAGGCCAGCATTACCCCTGATACAACCAGATAAAGACACCACAAAACCTAGAACCACAGGCCAATATCTCTGATGAACATAGGTTCAAAAGTCTTCACAAAATACAAGCATTCTTGCATTCCAAGTGGGTGAAATAGTTTCAATAAAATACATGAGTAATCCTAAGAGAAAAGTTGGCCAGTAATGAACTTTATGTATTTAGCTTTAAGGATTTGAATTATGAGGATAAATATAGAAAAAGGCCTTCTAACAGTTTTATCTAATGTTCCCTGTAAAATGACGAAAAAATTGGGATCCCTGAAATGTTGAGTAACTTTTCCAAGTTTACTATTTTATGAATTGCTAAAATGTTGTCTGATCAGGAATTGAAAATAGACCAATTAGAGACAATATAATTATCCAAAACTTGAGTGTTTTTACATGTAAATTTATGTTATATTATCTGTTTAGAATTTAACAACTCTGCAGTTTGTACTTTACCTAGATGTGTTTATCGGCCTTATAGTTAGGTCGAGGTGATTATTGTATGCTTGGATCAACACATATTTAATGTAAAAATTCAAAATATTTGTGAGTTTGAGAGTGTATCTTAGCCTATCTCAAATTTTCCTAAGTACCTAATATAAACAAAAGCTGGTTAGCTATTGATATGATGTTCTCCTGCAAGTTAATACTCATGGCTTTGGAGAGTGTTCTAAAATTTAAGTCTCCTTAGTTAAGTATTTACACTTATTGGAAATAGTTTTCCAGTAATTTGGTTTCTCCATAGGAATGGTAGTTGAGCCAGGAGACCTTAGTAAATAAAGATTACAATTCTATAGCATATATATGATTTGGTTTAATTTTACTATAAACTATAGTTTAATTATATATTCATTATTAAATCAACACAATTTTTTTAAATATAGGTAATCAAGCAAAAGAAAAATAACATATTCCACACTTATATTTTCACTTTAAGGTAAACAGAAATTTTGGCTGAAAAAAATAAGAAAATTGTTAGAATTTTTGACGATGGCTTGCAACAGATGAATACATAAAAATCAGTGTTTTTCTGATATGCTATGGAAATGGGGATCAAAAGGGATAATGAACATTCTATCAAAGAAAACAAAAATATAAAACAACGGATAAATTTAACAGGAAATCTGCAGGATTTACAAACTTAAAGGATGAGAAAATCTAAGGCCACAAATAAAAGTTCTGACTAAATGTCCTATAGAAAAATAATTTTACATGTTCCCAAAATTAATGTGCATATTTAGCACAATTCCAATCAATGTGTGAGTGTGATATTTTAATGAAAAAATTATAGTAAAATTAATCTGCAAAAGAAATGCCATAGAAATTTTATTTTTTAATTTGTGCATTATTTTTTAAGATATTTATTTTTGTGAGAGAGACAGTGCGAGTGGGGGAGGAACAAAGAGAGATGGAGGCAGAATCCAAAGTAGACTCTAGGTTCTGGGCTGTCAGCATAGAGCTCCACGTGGGACTCGAACTGACAAATGGTGAGTTCATGACCTGAACCAAAGGCAGATGCTTAACCAACTGAGCCACCCAGGTGCCCCAAGAAATTTTCAAAAAGAAGCATGGAAGAGGACTTTTGTAAATAAGATATCAGTATGTTTTATGATGATAACCTATTAAACTAGCATAGAAATAGACATAAGTGTCCAACTTCAGCTCAGGTCATGATCTCATGGTTTGTGAATTTGAGCCCCATGTAAGGCTGTGTGCTGATAACTCAGAGCCTGAAGCCTGCTTTGGATTCTGTCTTCCTCTCTCTCTGCCCCTTACCTGCTTATGCTTTGTCTCTCTCTCTCTCTCAAAAATAAACATGAAAACTTTTTTTTTTTAAAGAAACATGAGAGAAAATCTAGAGGATACAAATATGTCTCACTGTTTTTGCAGTTTCCAAGTGATTACTTGCAGTTGCAAGTAATTCATTATCTAATAATTTTGCTATGAATAAACATAGATTCTTAACTTGTACTTATTGCCAAAATGATTGTATCAATTTTAGAATTATATTTTAAGAAGAGTGATTAAGTAATTGGAAATAATAGGTGAATGTCTTGCCTATAAAGGTCCTTACGATACAGGACTTTAGAAATATTGTCACATATAAAAATTATAAAATAAATTACTTTAAAAATGTTTACCTACAAAATTAAATTATCTTTATAACCAAAGCCTGATAAAGAATTGCAAATAATGAATTTGGAGAATATTCACGTTAATATTGTTAGGGATAAGTTAAGCATGTTTCTTAATTAAATTTGTAACTATATAATCTTTCTATTATCTATCTATCGATCGATCTGTCTTAACTAGGGAAAAACATGCAAATTAATGGCAGAATAGAATAAAACAAAATAGCAAAAATGGCTTAAGACCATTCACAAGATATTTACAACACTAAAAATGTAATATTTTTACAATACAAACAAAAGCAAATTCTACTGGTAACCAATGACCAAATAAATTGATATGCTTCATTTTATCTCTCATAATATATGGTGTACGTATAGACCCAGCCAAAGGTCAAGAGATGGTAATATAAATGCCAGTGCAATTTAAATGACCACAAAAGCTCAAGAAAACAATTTGTCCAAGTAAATTTATTTTTTTATGTTTATTTATTTTTGAGAGAGAGAAAGAGAGAGAGAGAGGGAGAGACAAAGAATCCAAACCAGGCTCCAGGCTACAAGCTCTCAGCACAGAGCCCATTGAGGGGCTAGAACTCAAAAACCATAAGATCATGACCTGACCCAAAGCCAGACACTCAACTGACTGAGCCACCCAGGCACCCTGCAAAGTACATTTAAAGCTCTAAAAGTAATATAATTATTTGACCTCTTAGAGTTTCTTTCTTTTAATTTTTTTAATGTTTATTCATTTTTGAGAGAGAGAGCGCTAGTGGGGGAGGGACAGAGAGAGAGAGGGAGACACAGAATCTGAAGCAGGCTCCAGGCTCTGAGCTGTCAGCACAGAGCCTGACACAGGGCTCTAACCCATGAACAAGATTATGACCTGAGCCAAAGTTGGTAGCCTGACTGACTGAGCCACCTAATGAGTCCCAATCTCTTTGAGTTTCTAACTGTGAAAAATTATTAGAAATAAATACACACTTTAAACTGGAAAATATTTAATAAACCATTATATTTTGATATACCATAGTATTATAAAATCTAAGATATGGCACATATGTATAAACATTGTAAGATGTTCTCAGTATATGGTGGAAATTAGAGCTTTTCCCCTTCTCTGTTTTCTCCTCCTTCCTTTTTTTCCCTCTCCTTCTCTCAGTCTGTTTTGAAGAGCCCCGGGAAGATAGATATCATGTGAGAGGAGTAAGATTTAGCTGTGGTGACAGCTGAATGACAGTTGAGAGTGTCTTAACTGGACCAGTGTGAGGAGAATAGCCATTCAGGAGGTGGGGAGCTGTGACAGATGTGGAGGAAGTCTTCAGAGACAAAACAATGTGAGGAGGACATTTGAGTAGGAGGGTGACCCATTATGTGTGTCATATGTTAAAGTGTGTGAGAATGATATCTGTGTGGAGTTTGGGATGCATGAGTTCTACACTATAGCACTGAAGCCAAAATGGGGTAAGGAGAGCGATTATGGGGGCAAGGTGACATTGGAGGCCTGACACAGGATGAGGTAACACCAGTAAGGTGAGGAGGATGGCACCACTAGGGTGTTTCATCCTGAATAGTGTATTGGAAGTTTGTGTAGAGTAAAAATGTTGTCTATGAGTAGGGAGGGGTGTGAGCATGGCATGCTGGGTTGAAGCCTGATTTGGGTGAAGAGGTCATTTGTACAGAAGGTAGAGATAGTAGTGGTCTAGGAAAGGATGTTAGAATCAAAGTGAGGAGAAATGCTTTTATGCTGGGGTTGGAGAGTGGTTGGCTGCCAGCTATGGAACATTGGTTTAGTTATTGATGGAATAAGTAAAAATAATGACAATAATAGGGGCCAGATTTCTCACTATTGGAATAAAGAGTTACAAGAGAAAAAATAAATGGGAATGGACTCTAGTGTTGGATTGGCATTGAAAATATTGGTCTGAACTTACGGATTTCAGTATATAGTTGAAAGTATAGTTATAAAGAAAATAAAAACAAATATGTGTATGTACAGAGATACATGCACACACATTATATATATTTCTGAGCTCTGTTCATTGAAAAGATAAGGAAATAGCAATGACTCAATAGTGCTGAACACTCCTGATCCCTAGATTTTCATTTGCAATACAATTCTGTTTATTTTTTTTTGGTCCAAAATAACATTTTATTGTATGGTGTGCCACACTATATCTCTTTATCAGTTGATGCACCTATGTGTGTTTCCATTTTTGGTTACTATGAATAATGCTACTATGAACATTTGTGTGTAAGTTTGTGTGTGTGTGTGTGTGTGTGTGTGTGTGTGTGTGTGTGTGGGCATATGCTTTCAATTCTCTAGGAATAGAGTAGCTGGACTATATGATAACCGTATTTAACTTTTTGAAGAACTGTCACACTTTTCCAAACAGGCAGCAAGCAACCTTTTATGTCCCTATTAACAATGCATGAAGATTCAGATTTCTCCACAACACCACCAACCCATTTTATTATCTGTCTTTTTTTATTATACTTATCACAGGGCAAGCAAAGAGTATCTTGTGCCTTCAATTTGAATTTCCCTGATGGCTAATAATGTTAAGCCTCTTTTCATGTGTTTATTGGCCACTTGTACTTCTTGTTTTGAGAAATGCCTATTCATATCCTTTGCCTATTTCTTAAACTGTGTGGGGTTTTGTTGTTGGGTTTTGTTGTTGTTGTTGTTGCCTTGTAAGTTTTCTATATACATTATTGAAGCAGATACATGTATTAAAAATGCAAACTGGCAATTTTAGAAATCAGATACCCCCACACACACTCGCATTAATTCACGCAGGGATTGCCGTGGCTATTCTTGATGTTTGTTTATTTAGAGACTTTTCTGGACTAATTCTCTAAATCTGTATTGTTTGTCATGTGTGGCCACTGAAGTCTCTGCCTGATTAGATTAGTGCTCATATAATTATTAGGCAGAGATTTCCTTAAATACCTTGAACTAATAAGATTCCCAACTTTCACTGAGGAGCTATTTGTATATGTCATGTTATGACTTCAACACTCTTAGTAGGCAGTTTGCATTTCTGCCTTATTCATTTTCTGCTTGCCTTAATATAAGGCTGGCCAGAGATAAGAAGTTAAGGCCTTTGCTGGTCTTTCCTGAGCAAGTGCATCACCCTGTGTATGCAAGTGGCCTTCCAGATATTCCCAGTTTGCCGGATCTTTTCAGTGTCCTGTGAACATTAATTCCTTTTGTTTCAAGTTTTTTGATCTGCCTCCTGACTGTCCTAGCTGGTAATGATGTCTCAGACAGCTGTGATGTTAAACAATTGTCACTTATTTTTTTAAACAAATCCTTCTGGAATAAGACTATTTGCACAGAGTAAGCTCTGAATCAGGTCAAATAAACACAGGCCCTGAGAATGGAGCTTTTCAGCAAGATGCTAGACAGATCAAATAGTGACCATTCTCTGGGAATGGGACTTTTGTGGAGCTCTAAACTGATTCTGCACCTTTCAGAGGCTACTTGACAGCTAAATTCCAATGCTACTCTAATAGGGAGGTCTTCGTTTTTAAGACTACCTACCACAGAGCTGGCAAGAGAAAGAATTAGAGAAGGTTAAAATGCCACAAAGGTTACTGTTCTTACTGAAATTTAGCTGTTTTTCTTAAGTAAATACTCCTTAGATTGTTGCAGATCTTTGGTTTAATTTTCAGTCCTGAAAAGTTGATTTTGATAGTTTTTGCTATAGTTCTCACAGCTTTTATTCATGAAAGGATTTTTTCAGGGTCTTACTCCACCTTCTGAAAGTCCTATGAATATTTTAGCATTGTAGATAGTTAGTAATTTTTATTCATTCACTTATTATTTGCTTGTTTGCTATATACTAAAATTTTCCTACATTCAGTAAGAACTCTTTATGTAAAAATAATATTTTTATTTATGTGCTGTGTGCTTAAGTGCTATAATTGAGGGTCATAATTACTCCTGTATCATCATTCTGTGTATTATCCTGTGTACTGGTACTTCTCTAATAAAACATTTGCTTACAAGGAGACTTTTTTTTTCTGTCAAGATTAAATTTCTATTAAATTTGCTATTAACATTTCTATATTTATCTTGTCCATCTGACAATTTAAACTAAGTACGTCAACTTAGTTAATACAGTCTTCCAAATATATATCCTAGTCCAGAAAATGACATTACTATATTTGGAAATATAAGGATGGGACAAATCTCCATTGCCAAGTATAGTTTTATTTATTATAATGTGATAAAAGATGAAAAAGGCAAAGAAAATAAGAAAAATATTATTGTTATAAAGCATTATTTCAATATCTTCTACATTAAGATAGTAGAGATGACTTTTAACTTCTACTTGAAGATTTAATTGTGTGAAACACAGCCTGTAGTGTACTCTACCTGATCGATTTGATTCAGAAATTCTAGGAAGCCGTCCATTGAAAACAGTCTTCTCTTATGCTTGCTTCATGTGCCATAAGAACCTCAATGAACATGATATAGTGTAACAGATGCCATTAATGAACATTAATATAAATTAATGTTATTAAAACTATGTAACAAAATAATCAAAATAGTTATAATACTCTTTTTGATTTATTTTCTGTTTTTCTCAAAAACTCACAATGGTCAAATATCTCAGGATTGAAATTCTCTAACCCAGGAAAGAATTATGTTGATAAAGATGCTTAGATAATTAAAATGGTTTTGCCACCAAAAATATAATAACTAGATAAAAAAAATGTATAGTCATGTAAAATGAATACTTATTTTAACATAAACTAATTTATGAATAATTATGCAAATATATACTTTTTTAGTATAGTATATATTAATATATTTAGCACAGAACCCAATGCAGGTCTCGAACTCACGAACCATAAGATCATGCCCTGAGCTGAAGTCGAATGGTTCACTGACTGAGCCACCCAGGCGTCTCTCTTATTTTATACTCTTAATTTTATTTCCACAATGAGATTGTACACTAAATCTTGTGTGTACTTCAGCCTTTAATTATAATAATATATTTTGCAAATATTCTGTATTTATACATGCAGATATACCTCATGTATATGTACTATAGATTATTTAATAATCACTCAAATATTTATTCACATTTTGAATGTATCCTAATTTTGCTATTTCAAGCTAAGCTACGTTATAAGACATCTCAGAAAAGTTTTATGAGTATATTCACATAAGGTAGTGCAATTAAATTGCTGAGTCAGCAGTTACGTGCATTTTACATGCACATACAAATTATTCTCCAGTTAGTTTGTGCCAGTTTTCACTCGTAACTAATTGTGTCTGTGCCTATTGCCCCATATTCCACTAAAATATGAATATTTAAATTTATAGTGTGCTAAATTAGAGCACTAGTACTGTATTTGGAGACTAAAAGTCTCCTGTGTCATTGTTCTGTACACATGTGGACTGTGACTACTGCAATGTAACATTCTCACAACAAGCCTCTTCCTTTTCTATGAAATAGCTACCATTCTGGTTAGTATCTCCCATTATTGACTTAGATGATGAGGGAAGTACAAGAAGTAAGACTTAAGAATTTTACAAAGCTTTAGTTAAAGCTTAGACTGTGGCAAAGCTCATTTCACTCTATAGTTGCTTAAAAATACCCTAGCTTCATCTGAGTAGGTTACCTACTGAAACTACTTGAATACATTTGTCATCCTTCCTGCTTTCCCAGAATTGCTTCTATCAAGAATATTGGAAAATACCTAGAAGCCTGAAGCTTTCCCAAGGCTGTTTTATAGTCAAATGCAAGGCAGTGATTGATATGAGACACTATCATTCTCAAAGGCTCTGAAAAATAAAGATTAGTTTCTCTACCAAAATAAGTTTACCAGGGGAGTGCTCAGGCAAGTTACAATAACTTCATGTTTTTCCTCAGATTTTATCATGGGTAATTGAGTTATGCAATTGGAATATTGGTATACTGTCTCACCCATGCCAAATTTCATTTTTTATAATGTAAAAATGTCAAACAGCTAATTCAAAACAAGACAAAATGTTTGAACTGAATTATTATAGCTGTAAGATGAACTCTTCATATATAGAAATACAAAAAAAAATAAATAAAAGTCCTGTTTTTTTTGGCTGAAATGACATGAACTTTGATTTTTAGAAATGACTGTTTAATTTTATGTGTATTTTTCACTGGTTAAAATAAAAGCCTGTATAATGAGTCCTAAATTAGGTATTGTTGTCCTTCGGGCTAGTAGTTTTTCTAAGCATAAAATTCTATTGATCCTGTGTCTACCTTATTGTACATGAGGATAGAGTGCAATCCATTATCAGGAAAAGCAAAGCCATTAGACTCCTCATGCATTCAATTAGGCTATTACTTTATCTATCTTAATTGATACTGCTAATAGTATCATATATAATTGCTGCACATAGGCAGAAAACATGCTTGTTAATAAGTCTTAGCTAATTCACAGAATGACATTTAAGCACTATCAGTATAACTGTACATACGTCCAAGATCAATATGTAAGCCATCTCTCAGCCTTATAGTAGATAGCCGGAAATAGTAATTCAAACTGGATGATTATAAAGTGAATTCTCGTGTTTTCCAAGTGTTTTTCAGAGCAAAAATATTTCATTTTGCTGGGTTTTTCTTTGGGGGTGGTGGTGATATTATACAGGAATTATTATATAGAAATAGGAATTTGAGATCTGGAATGATGAACAAATGATTTTGAAATTGGAATCACTGTTTTTTTTTAAATTTTTTTTTTTTTTTTAACGTTTATTTATTTTTTTGGGACAGAGAGAGACAGAGCATGAACGGGGGAGGGGCAGAGAGAGAGGGAGACACAGAATCGGAAACAGGCTCCAGGCTCTGAGCCATCAGCCCAGAGCCCGACGCGGGGCTCGAACTCACGGACCGCGAGATCGTGACCTGGCTGAAGTCGGACGCTTAACCGACTGCGCCACCCAGGCGCCCCTGGAATCACTGTTTTTGACTAAGCTTTATGTTTATGTCATAAGAATTATGTGTAAAAAACAAAAAAAAAAAATCTAAAAACAAACAAAAAACCTTCTCTAAGGGCACCTGGGAGGCTCAGTTAGTTAAGTGTCAGCCTCTTGATTTCGGCTCAGGCATGGTCTCATGGTCATGAGATCAAGCCCTGCATTGGGCTCCATGCTGGGTGTGGAGCCTACTTAAGATTCCCTCTCTTCCTCTCTTTCTGCCCCCCCACCTCCGACCACCATGCATGTACGTGTGTGCTCTCTCTCTCAACACAAAACACCATCTCTTAAATTAAAACAAAAAAATTAGTACCTTTCAATTTATTTGAATTTACAAAATACACTGCCATGTATGAACTGTGTAGAAAGATGCAAAGACTAGAGATTATATTAAAATGTATGACTTTTAAAAAACTGATCTTCATGTAATTCAAGTTGCTCCATGAATGGAAGTTAACTAATTTTCCTAGCTATTTTAACTCTTTCAATCTATGAGATGCTATTTAATTCAGTCATATAAAATAGAATAATTTCTCTCAGATAAATAAAATTATGCAGTGGCATAGTATCTAAGTAGCATGTAGTGCAGAGTGTGTTTTGAATTGATTGTCCTGATACCAATAGTGGAGAGTGCTCTGGGTCTGGAGAGAGAGCTCCCCAGTTCTCTGCAGTAGATGGCTATACCACAGGGATTATGGGAAGTGGACAAAGAGTCAACCTCTATCTAAATAAAGTATGCTTTGTTTGAGACTCACACACTCCTACTCCCTAGGATTGCCCTTAAGATGTTCACTGAATTCTGTTTTGTTATCTGAGCACTGCTGTATTTGAAGAGAAATTGAAGTGCAAAGAAATGTTGGCCCTAGAAAGATTACTTGTCTAAAGCCTTTTCCAGCAGTTATTTGCTGATAAATAATGAGATTCAGAATTCCTTAGAACATCTTTTAATTTTTGGTGGGGTGCTTCGATAACTAGACCATGAACTTAATTTATAAAAATTTGCATAATATTATGCTTTTTAAATCAATTTATGCAACATATCTGACATATTTTCAATCTTCAGAGAGCATATTTACAGTTACTTTGCAAAACCAGTTTAAAAAATATTTTACTTCTGACACTAAGATGCCTTTGCCTCAGACCTGTATAAATTTTATCAAGTATTTCTACTTGGTCTTCCCAGTGGAAACCATGAACAGCCTACAGCATTTTTTCTGACTTTCACTTTCTAAGCAGTATTTTGCTACTAGACTGGAAAATGAGTGAAGAACTAATTGGAAAAAAAAAAAAAAAAAAACAGCATCTCTCTATTTTCCAGCTCAGTAAGATCCCTAAATGTTACATAAATTCTAAATGGTACAGCATGTAATATTTGAAAAGTGCTTTGGAGTTGAACACTAGATAAGTCTATTTCTTTTTGCAGAGAAAATTGTTTGAAAATCTAGAGGACATTTCAAACTGTATTATAAAACCACAAGTATGTAATTATCTCACAGCCATTTTTTATTTTGTTCAGAGCAGTTTGGTAATTGAATAATACATACTCATTATGGGAAAAATTCAGTTTCTCCTTATAAGTAGTCATCTCTATGAGTAATCACCTCTTTTTCTGCTTCTCTGAACATAGTTTTGACTGGAATTTAGTTGTTTATATTTTGGGGAAGGTGATGGAATACCTATACCATGTACAAGATATAGTAGGAACTGAAGTTTTGTTTGTTTTGTTTTCTATTTCACTTTTTTTAGAGAGACAGAGAAAGTGTGGGTGGGGAGTGGGTAGAGGGAGAAAGAGAGAATCGTAAGCAGGCTCCACGCTCAGCATGGAGCCCAGTACAGGGCTTGATCGCATGACCCTGGGATCATGACCTGAGCTGAAATCAAGAGTCGGACCCTCAACTGACTGAGCCACCCAGGTGCCCTGGGACTTGTTTTTCCTTTTATTTTTAGAGTCTCACAGACAGTTTTGAACATCCAAAAACTTCAATGTATGTTGGGATTAACTCTCCAAATGCTTGACAGAAATGTACTTAGAGTTAACTTAGGCTATATCATGCCAGGAGAGTTTGGGAAGATGATATTCTTTGTAGTTCCACTCCAGATTGAAATATACCAAAATAAAAACCTCTGATTTGTATAGATTAGTGAACAGAGCTCTAGAGAAAGAAAACCATGACATCTTAACATACTGCTTTTGACTCTTGCTCTATTATTATTATTATCATTTTTTTTTTTTAGTGTTTGCTTGGCCCTTCAATATAAATTATTTCTCTGACATGTTGATAGGAATGTTGCCAAAATTTTAGTTGAAATATTTTTATATTACCTGCAGCAGCTTTTATACACACCTAATTTTCTCAATTTAGTCTATATTTGTATACTACCAACAAATATACATGCATACATACATATATACATAACTCTTACTCTATGATCCAGCTATCGTGTTCCATGTTTGTTCATTTGTTTGTTTCCAAATGAAGTGAAAGCTTATGTCCATACAAAAACCTACGCACAGATGTTTATAGCAGCTTTATTCATGATTGCCAAAGTTTGGAAGCAACTAAGATGTCCTTCAGTAGATGATGGGTAAGTAAATTGTGGTACATCCAGACAATGGAATATTATTCAGTGCTAAAAATAAATGAACTATCAAGCCAATGAAAATACATGAAGGAACCATATGTTGACTAACTTGGATTATAAATAAAAATATTAAAAGAATATATTATTCATTATTTAATCTTTATCTGTTGAGATTTTATCTTTCCAAATAAAATACTGCATAATGAAATGTTCACTTATGCTGTTTTTTCATTGCTGGTTGTTTTGAAATAAACTTATTTTTGAAAATAAACTTATTTTTTGGGTAAAAAAAAACAACAACAAGAAAATATATGAGGGAACTTAATTGTATATTGCTAAGTGAAAGAAGCCAATTCACTTATGTTGTTTTTTCATTGCTGGTTGTTTCCCGATTTTGAGATAAACATTATTTTTTGGATACAAAAAAAAAAAACAAAAACAAAAACAAAAACAAAAAAACAAGAAAATATATGGAGGAACTTAATTGTATATTGCTAAGTGAAAGAAGTCAATCTGAAAAGGCTACATATATGATTTCAGCTAAATGGCATTTTGGAAAAAGCAAAACTATGGAGACAGTAAGATGATAAGTGTTTACCTGAGGCTCCAGGGGAGGGAGAGAGGGATGCATAGGTGGAACACACGGGACTTTACGGCAGTAAAACTATTCTGTATGATACTGTAATGGTGGATATGTGTCATTACCATTTGTCAAAACCCATAGAATGTACAGTACAAACTGAATTTTAATGTAAACTATGGATTTTAGTTAATAATTTATTAATATTAGCTTATCGATTATAACAAACATATTATTCCAATGCAAGAAGTTAATAGGGGTAACTGATAGGAAAGTTTTTGCTGGATTTTTCTGTAAACTTAAAACATCCCTCAAAGTCTATTTTTTTTAAGTGTATTTGAATTTAAGCTACACTATTAGATATGTGATCTTGGGGATTATAATTAACCCTGTAATTTTTGTACAGTTTTTATAACCTTTAATATGAGAAAAATAATATTTGCACATTGAGTTTTTATGAAAATTAAATGAAAATGCATTAAAAATACGTGACTGTGTTTAGTACATACTAAGTGTTCAATCAGTGATAGCCAGGTCTATTATTATGATAATACACTCAACTGATGTGTTTATAATGCTACAAAATAAGTGCTCTTTTACAGATTAATCATGTTTCAGCCACACATAACATTTAAAAATTAGGAGAAACTTTTCCAAAATATCCTCTTCTCGCTGATGTTTTTCTGTTGCAAATATCAGATTCTCTAAACTGAGGGGGAATATTTTTCTCAGGCAGGAATAGATAGATAGATGGATAGATAGATAGATAGATAGATACATACATACATACATACATACATACATACAAGTAACATTATATGTTATTTGGGAGAGAGAGAGAGAGAGAGAGAGAGAGAGAGAGAGAGAGAGAGAGAGAGAGAGAACATGAGCGCACGAACATGGGAGGGCCTGAGAGAGAGGGAGAGGGAAAATCCCCTGAGCCAAAATCAAGAATTGATGCCAAATAGTTCTCTCATTTTTCTTTTTAAATGTCATTCTCTGAAATACATGGTTCTGTGCTCTAAGTGAATTTTTAATGGCAAGAATTATAAAATTGTTTAAATAGGGAACATCTATTATAATTTGATTTCATTCTACCACTTTCTGTGTAATTCTTGATGTCTTAGTAATTTTTAGTAAATAGATGTGCAAATCACTTAATTGTTTTATTTGAATATAAATTACACACAATGTTACATTAGTTTCAGGCATACAACATAGTGTTTCAGCTTCTCTATACCTTATGTTATGCTCACCACAGTGTAGCTACCTAGATATGCAATTAAATGTCATGGCAGCTTCTTAAGAATCAGAAGTGTAATGAGGTAAAAGATATATATTCATGTTGCAATTGCATTTCATCTGCCCCCTTCATATATATAAATTAACATAACATGTATGTATGTAACTTCCTTAAATGTTAGGGTGAAACAGTTGTTAAGTAGTGCACTTGTTGAGAAATGATATTGAAATTGTATTATTTGATCTCTGGTTGAATCCCCAAAGAACTAGATAATTCATTTTTCCTAAAGTAACATTATTGATATCCCCCTCTATTATGGGCTGAATGTTTGTCTCCCCAAATTCAGATGTTGAAATGCTAACCTCCAATGTGATAGTATTTGGTTATGGGGTCTTTGGGAGGTAATTAGATGAGATCATGAGAGGGAGGCTTTCATGATGAAATTAGTGATCTTATTAGAAGAGACACCGGAGAGGTTTTGCTCCCTTTGTCTCTCTCCCCATACCCCTGCCTCCCACTTGTGTGCCAAAAGACATCAGGTGGACACTCACTGAGGTGGCACCTGCCTAGAAGCCAAGAGAAGAGGCCTCAGAATGAACACACCTTGCTGGCCCCTTGATCTTACACTTCTAGCCTCCTGAACTATGGGAAACAAACTTCTGTTATTTAAGCACCTAGTCTTTGGCATTTTGTTATGGCAGGATAGGTAGACTAATACTCCCAATGCCCAACACATTATAAAATTACTTATTTTCGGTAACTCTTATAACACATTATACATTTATTCATCCATTTTAAAAGTGGATTCATCCGTTTTTGTTTCCTAGAAAATAATCTTCTAGGAACTTGTCTTACTTAATTTTATATGTCTATTAGAACACCCGCTAATGTAGGTACTCAATAAATGCTGTGAAATAAATTTGTAAAAAAAAAAATGAAGATACTTGAACCAGCCTCTGCAGAATTAAATTTCTGGCTTAACTTTTAATACTTTATGGTCATTTCCCTCCTTCTTTGTCTTATACATATATCCTAAGAAGACTTCTAATAATAAAAAATCTTAATATTCCTTGAAAAGCATGTCTGTGCCTCCTTGGTTTATTATAGTAATTAAAAGAGAGAGAAAAAACCAGAGAAAGAGATAAATAAACAGAAAGAAGGAATGAGAGAATACTGTGCTTTTCCAAATAGAATAATATATTATGATAATATTGAAGTGAGCTTTTATGAACCCTCCTGTCAATTTAAAATTAGAATATCGGTGATAACTTTGAAATTCACCACATGCTCCTCACAAATCCTTGGTCCCATCTTGCTGCTTATCCTCCAGGTTGCTAAGCTTACTTCATGTTTCCAACATACTGTCTTTCTGTCCTTTATTCTAATTTATTCCTTCACTTCTACCCTCTAACTCATAATACATTTTTGATTGCTAATTTTAATTCTATATTTTTAAATGATCAGATTTAGCTTTTTTATATTCTTTATATAATTCCAAAATGAAAAGTCTTTAAAAGTTTAAATCTGTGGTTTTTGCTGAAGCTCATTTATAAGATATACTTAAACAGTTATTTTTTTTTTAATTTTTTTTTTCCAACGTTTATTTATTTTTGGGACAGAGAGAGACAGAGCATGAACGGGGGAGGGGCAGAGAGAGAGGGAGACACAGAATCGGAAACAGGCTCCAGGCTCTGAGCCATCAGCCCAGAGCCCGACGCGGGGCTCGAACTCACGGACCGCGAGATCGTGACCTGGCTGAAGTCGGACGCTTAACCGACTGCGCCACCCAGGAGCCCCTTAAACAGTTATTTTTTACAAACTATATCTAAATTGTACCCAATTTGTGGTAATTTCTTCCAAAAGCAATTTAGGTTTGTTTTTTTACCAGGAGTGAATGGACACTGATGAGACCATGTTAGCATGCTACATGGGTCCTAGTTTAATGTAGGGCATCTGAGACCTGGCTTCTCCACATTGCTTCCAGCCACAGACTTAGTCTTATAATCCCAGAGCAGGTCTCCATTGCTGCAATCCTGGTTTTACGTTTGCTTATTGATCACAACTCAGGTCTTAGCTTTTTAATTTGTTTTCTTTTTTTGTTTTTTGGCAAACCTAACAGTGCCTTAAACAATAGAAACAAAATGTTTCCCATTTCTTTTTTTATCCTGGGAAAGTTAACTCTTATTTTTTCTGCATTACACTGCTGTACCTTCTCTCTGTATATTTATCCAATTAGGTACAAACCACTAAAAAAGTATGCCCAGGTTCAGGAAAAAAATGCAAGACACATGCACACTCACACACATACATCTTGCAAAACTCCATTTATTTCTCCGAGGAATTTTATGAGGCCCTACTCAAGGGAAACCATTGGATGCCTTTTGGGACAATCAAAAGATTTTCACTTACTATTTCTCATGATTTTTTTCCCTCAAAGAACACTCCCCTAACGCCATGGAATATTTTGAATGGGTATTTTTCAGTCTTCCTGCTTTTAATGACCACAATGTAATAATAATGGAGACACAGGGCTCCCTCTTGGGTCTCTGTAGCTGGGGGAATTGAGTGTATTTGCTTCCCTTCCTGTAGTCCACCTTTTCCCTCAGCTTCCCTGGAACTAACTTCAAGTTTCTTTCCTAAAAAACTCTCATGTAGGAATGATAGTTTATTACTAGGTATCTTGGAATTTCATTTACATCTATACAGAGACTGATCCCTTTTTAAATGTCTGTACTTTCACAGTGAAGAAATCCCTGAGCATTTCCTCCTTCCATTCCTCACCTCACTCTCATTCCCCACCAATTTCCTTCCTTCTCTTCCACTGCCAGGCCTATTGCCTTACCTTGGGAAATTCCACCTCTCCCATAGGAATATACCATGTTCTTTAAACATTCTCACTTCTTTTCCTGTAGCAAAGTTGCTTTCCATTTCATGTGGTCTCCATTAAAAACTAATTGTCATGACCTTGTTTCACTTCTAATTATTTTTTTTAATATATGAAATTTATTGTCAAATTGGTTTCCATACAACACCCAGTGCTCATCCCAAAAGATGCCCTCCTCAATACCCATCACCCACCCTCCCCTCCCTCCCACCCCCCATCAACCCTCAGTTTGTTCTTAGTTTTTTAAGAGTCTCTTATGCTTTGGCTCTCTCCCACTCTAACCTCTATTTTTTTTTCCTTCCCCTCCCCATGGGTTTCTGTTAAATTTCTCAGGATCCACATAAGAGTGAAACCATATGGTATCTGTCTTTATCTGTATGGCTTATTTCACTTAGCATCACACTCTCCAGTTCCATCCATGTTGCTACAAAGGGCCATATTTCATTCTTTCTCATTGCCCTGTAGTACCCCATTGTGTATCTAAACCACAATTTCTTTATCTATTCATCAGTTGATGGACATTTAGGCTCTTTCCATAATTTGGCTATTGTTGAGAGTGCTGCTATAAACATTGGGATACAAGTGTCCCTATGCATCAGTACTCCTATATCCCTTGGGTAAATTTCTAGTAGTGCTGCTTCTGGGTCATAGGGTAGGTCTATTTTTAATTTTTTGAGGAACCTCCACAGTTTTCCAGAGTGGCTGTACCAGTTTGCATTCCCACCAGCAGTGCAAGAGGGTTCCCGTTTCTCCACATCCTCGCCAGCATCTATAGTCTCCTGATTTGTTCATTTTGGCCACTCTGACTGGCGTGAGGTGATATCTGAGTGTGGTTTTGATTTGTATTTCCCTGATGAGGAGCGACGTTGAACATCTTTTCATGTGCCTGTTGGCCATCCAGATGTCTTCTTTAGAGAAGTGTCTATTCACGTTTTCTGCCCATTTCTTCACTGGGTTATTTGTTTTTTGGGTGTGGAGTTTGGTGAGCTCTTTATAGATTTTGGATACTAGCCCTTTGTCCGATATGTCATTTGCAAATATCTTTTCCCATTCCGTTGGTTGCCTTTTAGTTTTGTTGGTTGTTTCCTTTGCTGTGCAGAAGCTTTTTATCTTCATGAGGTCCCAATAGTTCACTTTTGCTTTTAATTCCCTTGCCTTTGGGGATGTGTCAAGTAAGAAATTTCTGCGGCTGAGGTCAGAGAGGTCTTTTCCTGCTTTCTCCTCTAGGATTTTGATGGTTTCCTGTCTCACATTCAGGTCCTTTATCCATTTTGAGTTTATTTTTGTGAATGGTGTAATAAAGTGGTCTAGTTTCATTCTTCTGCATATTGCTGTCCAGTTCTCCCAGCACCATTTGTTAAAGAGACTGTCTTTTTTCCATTGGATGTTCTTTCCTGCTTTGTCAAAGATGAGTTGGCCAAACATTTGTGGGTCTAGTTCTGGGGTTTCTATTCTATTCCATTGGTCTATGTGTCTGTTTTTGTGCCAATACCATGCTGTCTTGATGATGACAGCTTTGTAGTAGAGGCTAAAGTCTGGGATGGTGATGCCTCCTGCTTTGGTCTTCTTCTTCAAAATTACTTTGGCTCTTCGGGGCCTTTAGTGCTTCCATATGAATTTTAGGATTGCTTGTTCTAGCTTTGAGAAGAATGCTGGTGCAATTTTGATTGGGATTGCATTGAATGTGTAGACAGCTTTGGGTAGTATTGACATTTTAACAGTATTTAGTCTTCCAACCCATGAGAATGGAATGCTTTTCCATTTCTTTATATCTTCTTCAATTACCTTCATAAGCTTTCTATAGTTTTCAGCATACAGATCTTTTACATCTTTGGTTAGATTTATTCCTAGGTATTTTATGCTTCTTGATGCAATTGTGAATGGGATCAGTTTCTTGATTTGTCTTTCTGTTGCTTCATTATTAGTGTATAAGAATGCAACTGATTTCTGTACATTGATTTTGTATCCTGCAACTTTGCTGAATTCACGTATCAGTTCTAGCAGACTTTTAGTGGAGTCTGTTGGATTTTCCATGTATAATATCATGTCATCTGCAAAAAGCGAAAGCTTGACTTCATCTTTGCCAATTTTGATGCCTTTGATTTCCTTTTGTTGTCTGATTGCTGATGCTAGCACTTCCAACACTATGTTAAACAACAGCGGTGAGAGTGGACATCCCTGTCGAGTTCCTGATCTCAGGGGGAAAGCTCTCAGTTTTTCCCCATTGAGGATGAAAAGCTGAGGGCTTTTCATAAATGGCTTTTATGATCTTTAAGTGTGTTCCTTCTGTCCCTACTTTCTCGAGGGTTTTTATTAAGAAAGGATGCCGAATTTTGTCAAATGCTTTTCTGCATCGATTGAAAAGATCATATGGTTCTTATATTTTCTTTTATTAATGTGATGTATCACGTTGATTGATTTGCCAATGTTGAACCAGCCCTGCATCCCAGGAATGAATCCCACTTGATCATGGTGAATAATTATTTTTATAAGCTGTTGAATTCAATTTGCTAGTATTTTGTTGACAATTTTTGCATCCATATTCATCAGGGATATTGGCCTGTAGTTCTCTTTTTTTATTGGGTGTCTGTCTGGTTTAGGAATCAAAGTAATACTGGCTTCATAGAATGAGTCTGGAAGTTTTCCTTCCCTTTCTATTTTTTGGAGTAGCTTGGGAAGGATAGATATTATCTCTGCTTTAATGTCTGGTAGAATTCCCCAGGGAAGCCATCTGGTCCTGGACTCTTATTTGTTGGGAGATTTTTGATAACTTATTCAATTTCTTCGCTGGTTATGGGTCTGTTCAAGCTTTCTGTTTCCTCCAGTTTGAGTTTTGGAAGTGTGTGGGTGTTTAGGAATTTGTCCATTTCTTCCAGGTTGTCCAGTTTGTTGGCATATAATTTTTCATAGTATTCCCTGATAATTGCTTGTATATCTGAGGGATTGGTTGTCATAATTCCATTTTCATTCATGATTTTATCTATTTTGATCCTCTCCCTTTTCTTTTTGAGAAGCCTGGCTAGAGGCTTATCAATTTTGTTTATTTTTTCAAAAAACCAACTCTTGGCTTCATTGATCTGCTCTACAGTTTTTTTAGATTCTATATTGTTTATTTCTGCTCTGATCTTTATTATTTCTCTTCTTCTGCTGGGTTTGGGGTGTCTTTGCTGCTCTGCTCTATTTCCTTTAGGTATGCTGTTAGATTTTGTATTTGGGATTTTTCTTGTTTCTTGAGGTAGGCCTGGATTGCAATGTATTTTCCTCTCAGGACTGCCTTCGCTGCATCCCAAAGCATTTGGATTGTTTTATTTTCATTTTCGTTTGTTTCCATATATTTTTAAATTTCTTTTCTAATTGCCTGGTTGACCCATTCATTCTTTAGTAGGGTGTTCTTTCACCTCCATGCTTTTGGAGGTTTTCCAGACTTTTTCCTGTGGTTGATTTCAAGCTTCATAGCATTGTGGTCTGAAAGTATGCATGGTATGATCTCAATTCTTGTATACTTATGAAGGGCTGTTTTGTGACCCAGTATGTGACCTATCTTGGAGAATGTTCCATGTGCACTCGAGAAGAAAGTATATTCTGTTGCTTTGGGATGCCGAGTTCTAAATATATCTGTCAAGTCCATCTGATCCAATGTTTCATTCAGGGCCTTTGTTTCTTTATTGACCATGTGTCTAGATGATCTATCCATTGTTGTAAGTGGGGTATTAAAGTCCCCTGCAATTATGACATTCTTATCAACAAGGTTGCTTATGTTTGTGAGTAATTGTTTTATATATTTGGGATCTCCCGTATTCAGCACATGGACATTTATAATTGTTAGTTCTTCTTGATGGATAGACTCTCTAATGATTATATAATGCCCTTCATCTCTTGTTACAGCCTTTAATTTGGAGTCTAGTTTGTCTGATATAAGTATGGCTACTCCAGCTTTCTTTTGACTTCCAGTAGCATGATAAATAGTTCTCCATCACCTCACTTTCAATCTGAAGGTGTGCTCAGGTCTAAAATGAGTCTCTTGTAGACAGCAAATAGATGGGTCTTGGTTTTTTTTTTTTTTTTTTTTTTAATCCATTCTGATACCCTATGTCTTTTGCTTGGTGCATTTAGTCCATTTACATTGTGTTATAGAAAGATACGGGTTTAGAGTCATTGTGATGTCTGTATGTTTTATGCTTGTAGCGATGTCTCTGGTACTTTGTGTCACAGGATCCCCCTTAGGATCTCTTGTAGGGCTGGTTTAGTGGTGACGAATTCCTTCAGTTTTTGTTTGTTTGGGAAGACCTTTATCTCTCCTTCTATTCTAAATGACGGATTTGCTGGATAGAGGATTCTTGACTGCATATTTTTTCTGTTCATCACATTGAAGATTTCCTGCCATTCCTTTCTGGCCTGCCAAGTTTCAGTAAGAGATTGGTCACAAGTCTTATACGTCTCCCTTTTTATGTTAGATCACGTTTATCCCTAGCTGCTTTCAGAATTGTCTCTTTATCCTTGTATTTTGCCAGTTTCCGCATGATATGTCATGCAGAAGATCAATTCAAGTTACATGTGAAGGGAGTTCTCTGCCTCTTGGATTTCAGTGCCTTTTTCCTTCCCCAGATCAGGGAAGTTCTCAGCTATTATTTCTTCAAGTACACCTTCAGCATCTTTCCCTCTCTCTTCCTCCTCTGGAATACCAATTATGCGTAGATTATTTCTCTTTAGTGCATCACTTAGTTCTCTAATTTTCCCCTCATACTCCTGGATTTTCTGTTTTTCTCAGCTGCTTCTTTTTCCATAATTTTATCTTCTAGTTCACCTATTCTCTCCTCTGCCTCTTCAATCCGAGCTGTGGTCATCTCCATTTTATTTTGCAGCTCATTAATAGCATTTTTTAACTCCTCCTGGCTGTTCCTTAGTCCCTTGATCTCTGTAGCAATAGATTCTCTGCTGTCCTTTATACTGTTTTCAAGCCCAGCGATTAATTTTATGACTGTTATTCTAAATTCACTTTCTCTTATATTTAAATCGTTTTTGATCAGTTAGTTAGTTGTCGTTATTTCCTGGAGTTTTTTTTGAGGGGAATTCTTCTGTTTCGTCATTTTGGATAGTCCCTGGAGTGGTACAGAACTGCCAGGCACTTCCCCTGTGCTGTCTGGAATAACTTGCGTTGGTGGGCGGGGCCGTAGTCAGACCTGATGTCTGCCCCCAGCCCACCGCTGGGGCCACAGTCAGACCAGTGTGTACCTTCTCTTCCCCTCTCCTAGGGGCGGGGTTCACTGTGGGGTGGCGTGGCCCATCTTGGCTACTTGGACACTGCCAGGCTTGTGGTGCTGGGGATCTGGGGTATTAGCTGGTCTGGATTGGCAAGGTGCATAGGGGCGGGAGGGGGAGGCTCAGCTTGCTTTTCCATCTCCCTTTTCTTTCAGAGATCTGCTTAGGGAGGGGCCCTGCTGCACCGGGAGGGAGTCAGAGCTGCCACCAGAGGGATGGATCCACAGAAGCACAGCATTGGGTGTTTGCGTGGTGCAAGCAAGTTCCCTGGCAGGAATAGGTTCCCTTTGGGATTTTGGCTGGGGGATGGGCTAGGGAGATGGCACTGGCGAGCGCCTTTGTTCCCCGCCAAGCTGAGCTCTGTCATCCCGGGCTCAACAACTCTCCCTCCCGTTGTCCATTGTCCTCCAGCCCTCCCGTTCTCTGAGCAGAGCTGTTAACTTACAACCTTCCAGATGTTAAGTCCTGCATGCTGTCAGAACACACTCCTTCTGGCCCTTCTGCTTTTGCAAGCCAGACTCGGGGCCTCTGCTTGGCTGGCAGGGTGCCCCTCCACCCCTGCTCCCTCCCGCCAGTCCCTGTAGCAGCACCGCCTCTCTGCCCTTCCTACCCTCTTCCGTGGGCCTCTCGTCTACGCTTGGCTCCGGAGAATCTGTTCTGCTAGTCTTCTGGCGATTTTCTGGGTTATTTAGGCAGGTGTGGGTGGAATCGAAGTGATCCGCAGGATGCGGTGAGCCCAGCGTCCTCCTAAGCCACCATCTTCCCTCTGTTTCACCTCTAATTAGAGAAGTCAGCTGTTGGGATGATAAGATGCATAAGGATGTGATAGGGTTGTTAGGCCCTCTTTCCGTGGGCTATGATTAATGAGTCTCTCCCTTTGACAATTCTCAATATTCTCACCACTGAGTACTGAGGCCTTCCACATTTTTTTTTTTGTAAGTTACTTTATTAAAGCCACATTCCATTTCTCCTGGAGGAAAAAAAAAAAAAGTAAGAAGAACACATTTTGCTGTTGGTAAGACTTTATACTTAAAGAAAAATAGATTTATTTCACTGATAGATTTCACATCTTCCTGTTGTTTTCTTTTTCTTTTTCTTTTTCTTTTTCTTTTTTTTTTTTCTTGGATTGACAGAGGCACAAAATAATTTCATTATTGGTGACATCCTTTGTTAAAAGAAATGATGATAATTTCTATTATCTTCTGATTCCTTCGTTCCAGGAGAGTAGAGGAGCTGTTCATTTCTCAAGCAATGCTTATTACTAAATAACACTACTCCCTACCTAAGGCCACCGGTTACAAGTTACCACTCATTCTCGAGTTCTCCTCCTCAGCCTTTGCTTTGCTCCTTCCTCCTCCTGACATAAAACTGTTCTCTAAACCTGAGGATTCTCTCCTTCTCTGGTCATTGGATAGTCAAGTAACCAAACCCAAGTTGTCACAGATAAATATCTTCTGATAGTTTTGTGTAGCCCTATAGGCAGACCTTGAGGATTGCTATGAATTAACCTGATTTGTTCCACAAGTAGGTTTTAAAACATTTCTCTCTAAGCAATCATAGGTAATCATGGACATTCTTAGTATAAAATATATATATATTTATATCCATATTGATATTAAAGTGAAAAATATTTCCATTATGAAAAAAATACTTATATTTATAAAACTATTAATACTCTACTTCTTTGCAGACACTTTGAATTAATGTTCACTGTTCTCAAGGCTGCTGTTTGCATTCTGCATGTACTTTCTAAGTTTTCCTCTTATTTATAGACTCTCAGCAGTGGCATGTGCATGGACCTTATAAATAATGATGATTCTAGGCACAGAAAAATATATAAGTAAAATTGTTGTATATATATAAAATATTTTGTATATATATAAAATATTTTGTTTACTATATTATAGAGTGCATGGTTTGTGTTGTTTTCATTATTCAATGTACTCACTATGTCATTTGATCTCCCTCAGATGCTTTCTACAGGTCAGAATTTAAAAAGGTCAACAGGGAGTGACCCTGAGGTGATAGTTTGTAGAATTTGAGAACAGGCACATAGGTGTACATCTAGGTTATATTAAGACTGATTAAATTACAGCTAACACATTTCAGAGTGTACAGAATCTGCCTTACACAATTTTAGTTATATATTCTATTGCTAATTGAGTAATGATTATCTTTCTATTTGATACATTATGTATTTTGCAATATCTTTTTACAGCAGTGGGTTTTCAACCTGGAGTCCCTGCGTAGCAACATCAGTATTACCAGGGAACTTTTCAGAAAGGCAGGCCTTCAGTGCTGCTCCAAATGCCAGACTGGAATGGGAAACCCAGGGATAGGTTTCCAACAATTTGTGTATTAACAAGCCCTCCAAGTTAAACTATTGCATGAAATTTGAGAACCACTGGTTTAGTGCTATCCAAATCTAAATTATCAAGTTTTTTTTTTTTCTGTGAAGAAAATCATTAATCTTTTTTTGGTTACTCTTTCTATCCTTTGAAATCCTATGTAAGACCATCTCTTTTATGAAATGTAGGTTTGAAAGTCTTGCATAAAAATCACTCCAAAGCATGAGAAGCCCTATGCAGTTAAAAATATAGCTGAAAACAGGTTTATTTTATTCCCAGAAGTTTATTTTTGTTTAATTTATAATCTTTAAGTGTAACCTATTATTTCCAACAAGAACCCAACTTACCCAACATTATCCTACAGTATCCCATGCTTCAAGTATCTTTGTGTTCTCTTATCCCTACACTCTAATTGTCAGAGTCTGCTCACCTAGCTGTTGATTTGGAAAAACTATATAGCTACAAGATAATTTATGGTTTCAAGTTAAGGAAAAGTGAAAATGCATCAAGATGATTATCTGAATCAAACTATCTACTTCTCCTTCCTACTAAAATTTATTAATATGTCAATACATATATGAGCATATTCATAAAGGTACTGAAAAGACAAGATGGTTGATTTCAAGGGAATTGCATATTACAGTAAATAAAAGATCATGGAAAATGGTGTAGTTTAAGTACAAAAAACTAAAATAAGAGATTTTCTTCAAAGGATACCCTGAAATTTTTGAATTCAGAAGTCATCAATTAAAGCAAGAAGGAGATCAGCAATTTAATCAGAATGTTAGTCAAACCATTCTTCTTCTATTAACACTGAACAGAAGTTAGCAATGGCATTTGTTTTCCAGGTAAAAACCACACCTAGATTCTAAACAAAGTCCTTGACCTTACTGGGAAATGTTGTAATATGAATTTTGGGGCTCAAGAAAATAGAAGAGCACATTTTGACATATTTTTTCATGGGGCATCCATAGAGGAAGAATAAAGGGAGATAGAAGGATGAAATTCTGTTCTCTGAGGCAGTTGTACTGATAAACAAGATATTAGGAAAGACATTTAAATAGTTTACAAAGGTGCCTAAATGGCTCAGTGGAGCGTGAGCCCTAGTTAAGATTCTAACTCTCTCTTCCTCTGCTCCTCTCCTCCATTTGTGTTCTCTCTCATTCTTTAAAATAATAGATCAATAGATAGGCCCATAGATAGATAGCTTACAGTCACCATAAGATAAGGAAACAAGCTTGTTCAACCCCACATCTTGTCTCTCCCCAACAATGGCTAGAAGCAGGCCGCTGACATCAGTGCTGGTTATTAAAATCTTCTGTTTCAACATAAAACCCAACCTACCATGCTATGCTTTAGGATGTTGAAGCTGGGGCTCTGCAAATGACAAAGTTACTGTGCCAGCTGGCTCCCTCATAAAATTTTCCATTGTGGGGTTCTGAATAGACATTGTGATGCCAGAAAGACGTGACTGGCAATTTTCTTTGAGCTTCTAGTTCCCCACCTTGTCACCCCAAAATAATTTTTCACTCTTGAGTGCAACAAAATGCCCACTCAGAGATATGAAAGCCACTTAGGTAGCATTTCCTTCTTAGTGATTGGGATCCCAGCAACATGGAAATCCTCCTCTAACTCTATCAATAGAAGAATGGATTGAAACTTGTGGGTATGTGCAACAGAACGCTACACACAACTGAAAAAGAATTGACAACTGCCACATGGGTAAATCATACAGACATTTTGTTGAGTGAAAGAAACTAGATATAAAATATATATTTATTCAGTTTGTATTTAGTTCAGGAATAGACAGAAATAATCTATGTTGACAAATGTCATAATAGTGTTTTCTTCAACAGGATATGTAAGGCAAGGAGCATGTAGGAAACATCTGGAGTTTTGAAAATATGTTGTAAATATTTATCTGAGTGGTAGTTGTACAGGTACCTACATATGTAAAATGGAGTGGGTTAACTGTGCTCTGTGTTTATAATTAGTAGACCTTATGCACTGATGCAAACATATATATATATATATATATATATATATATATATATATACATAGCCACAAAATCAAGACAAAATAAAATAATTATTATAAGTAGTATGGCTTATGTGTTCACACTGGATTACAAATATAAATAGAAGGAGTCAACACTAGGGGAAGTAGTTCCAAACTCAAAAATCCCAAGGAAAGTAGAATGATATTGAAAATGTAAAACAAATAAATCTCTCAGGAGGGGCACCTAGGTGGCCCAGTTGGTTAAGCGTCTGACTCTTGATTTCAGCTCAGATCACGATCTCATGATTTATGACATCAAGCCCCACATTGGGCTCTCTCTCCCTCTCTCTCTGTCCCTCCCCGTCTTGTACTCTCTCTCCTTCTCTCTGTCATAATAAATAAACATTTGAAAAAATTAACTAAAGAAAACACAAAAGATTATCATATACTCAGACATGTTAAAGTAGTTATTAGTTCTATATTTTGCCCCACTCTTGAATGCTAGTTCATAATGGATGTAGAATCATTGTTTCAAAACCAAATTGAGTTAAAATGTTTAAAGGAGTGTGATTGAAACAGACGAAAAAAACTAAGCCAAAATATATATTTTATAAGAAGTAATGGTAAGAAAATATCATGAAAATAAATGTAAGATTATCAATTGTACCATAGACTAAAGCCTTAAAAACAATTATATATTACTATTTATGACAAAGAAGTAGATGGTAGAGTGGAGGATATGGAGCAAAATGATGCTGTAGTTTATAGTTATGAATTCAAAGTATTGAAAGCATGTAAACTTAAATATGTTCTTAATGTATAAGTCAAAGAATAGGAATAGATATATAGAGCTTTGAGAGGGAAAAAGAGAAAGAGGAAGGGAGAGAGAGACTTAGGAAAAAGACATCTCAAACAATTCAAATAACTATGAGAGGGAATGGAAGAATAACATGAAAAAGTAAGAGAAAAGAGTTACCAAAAATAATTTCAAAGATCATGTGCGAACTGGTTATATTTTCATACTACATTCTGAGACTTTTAAGAAAGGTTAAAAATAAAATTAAAAAAACAACAGGCAAAAATTCAGCCAAATTCTATGTATAAGGATTATAAAACAAACGAAATGACCCAGAAAGGTTAAGAATACAGAACCAGAAAAATATATACCAGGCAGAAATTAAAAAAAAAAGAGGGCAGATGCATAAATATGACTAGCAGGCAGTAGAAGCCAAGGTGAAATCTTTTTGTTTGTTCCTGTATCCAGTGGTAAATACTTTACGTGAAAGTGGAATGTAAATCTCCACAAGCTTGACATGTCATCACACATTGATTATACTTAAACATACATGCTTTAAAAATACCAGAGTACAGGGACGCCTGGGTGGCTCAGTTGGTTGAGCATCCAACTTTGGCTCAGGTCATGATCTTGTGGTTTGTGGGCTCGAGCCCCACATCAGGCACTGTGCTGACAGTTTAGAATCTGGAGCCTGCTTCCTGTGTCTCCCTCTCTCTGTGCCCCTCACCCACTCATCCTCCGTCTCTCTCTCAAAAATAAACATTAAATTTTTTTTTTAAATCAGAATATAGTTGACATACAGCGTTATATTAGTTTTAGGTGTACAAGAGTGATTTGACGTTTCTATACATTATGCTATGCTCACCACAATAAGTGTAGTTACCATCTGTCACCATACAACAATATTGCAACATTACTGACTATATTCCCTATCCTGTTCTTTTCATTTTTGTGACTTATTTATTTTATAAATGAAAGTTTATAGCTTTTAATCCCCTTTTCCTATTTTGCCAATTCCCTACCCACCTCACCTCACTTTTTATGCAAACTGAATAAAAGTACCAGTTTATTCTCTATTTAGAATTCTGGTTCCATTTTTTTGCATGTTTCATTTTTTTAGATTCCACATATAAGTAGAAATCATATGGTATTTGTCTTTCTGTGTCTGACTAATGTACCTTAGCATAATACCATTTAGGTCCACCCATGTTATTGCAAATGGCAAGGTGAAATATTAAAAAGGACAAATAAATATTTTATGTTGAGAGAAGTCATAATCTACTCAGCAAACATTAGACTTTATCAACCTATGAAACTAACTTTGAAATAAATTACAATAATAGAAAATGGCATGTGAAATTGACAAAAACACAATATTGGTAAGAAAAAAGTTTAAACCCTCTCTCTCAGCAAAAGCTCATGAAAAGCAAAAATATTTAAAAGCTTATGAAAATTTCAGTAAAAATTAATTTTTTCAAATGAAATATGTACATATGATTTATGATATGCATATTTTATGTGTGTATATTTACACTTCTATAAGTGTATAACCAAACTTACATACTACATTCAAAATATTTATTAAAGTTAATGATGAATGTAATCAAAAAAGACAATAAATTACAAAAATAAGAATTTTACAGATGATAATCTTTTGCACTGTACTTTTAAAAGTGTAGTTAATAGACTAGCACAATTAGAATATCTTAGGAACTTACTAGAAATGCACATTGTTCATCCTTACTCCATATATGCTGAATCAGAAGCTGGGGGAGAAACTGAGTAATCTATATTTTAATGATCTCTCCAAGTAAAAGGAAGAAAAGGAAGGAAGGAAGGAAGAGAAGTGAGAGAAATTCTCCCTTTTCCTAATATTGAAAAATTCTCTTCGAAATGTAAAATGTTCACCTTGAAGACAATTACTGAATTAATAAAGAAGTTGATATTAAAACCATTTTAAATAAATGATATGGAGAAATGAGATTACTGAATTTTGAAGTCTCTGGGCTATGGTTAACTTTACTAAGAAAAATAGGCAGATTTGGATTCATTTATGGGAAAAACAATATTGAAAATGAATTAGGAAAATGGTTTCAAAATATTAGAGAAAAAAAGCCAATTTTAAAAATACAGAGAAAACATACATTAAAAATAAATGAAAGATAAAAGCAGGATAGTTGGGTCCTCTGACTGCATATTTCCTGAAAAGACCAAGAAAGTAAATAGTTATGAAGTGGTATTAAGATCAAAGGCAGAACATATATAATCAATATTAGTGGCTTTTGTTTTTGACAGTGTGACAGACTGAATGTCCTTACAAAGACCATGTGACACTAACAAAAACAAGTAACAACAATAATAACAAATCCTAGAAATATTATCAAACAGTTTATTACTTCACTTCAGACAAAAACTCTTGGAAAGAATGTTTTCTCCTCACTGCCTCTAATTTCAGTACTTATTTAAACCCACATAGGTCACGTATCCATTCTCACCACTCCACCAAATGTATTGGTTTTTCACCAGTAACTTCCCTGTAAATCTACTCAACCAGTAAATCTACTCGTCCATTCTCATGCTTCTTACTTCACCTGTGAACTAAATCTAACATTGGTGGCCACTTTTCTTACTGAAAAACCTTTTCCTCACTTAACTTGCAGGATACCACACTGTCTCAGGTTTCCTCCTTTATTCTGGTTGCCTTCTCAGTCTCCTTTCTAGTTCCTCTTTTTATTACTCCAGTGTATAATGTGGGTATGCTGGCTGTAAGTTTAAGAGCCATCTTTCTTTAGTGTTTCATCAATTTATTTTATTATTTTTTTAAGTTTATTTGTTTTTTTAAATATAGTTTATTGTCAAATTGGCTTACATACAACACCCAGTTGCTCATCACAACAAGTGCCCTCCTTAATGTCCATCACCCACTTTACCCTCTCCCCCGCCTCATCAACCCTGTTTGTTCTCTGTATTTAAGAGTTCTTATGGTTTGCCTCCCTCCCCATCTCTTTGTGACTATTTTCCCTCCTACCCTTCCTCCATGGTCTTCTGTCAAGTTTCTCAAGATCTACCTATGAGTGCAAGCATATGATATCTGTCTTTCTCTGACTTATTTCACTTAGCATAATACCCTCCAGTTCCATCCATGTTGCTGCAAATGGCATGATTTTATTCTTTCTCAGTGCCAAGTTGTATTCCATTGTATATATAAACCATATCTTCTTTATCCATTCATCAGTTGATGGATATTCAGGTTCTTTCCATAATTTTGCTATTGTTGAAAGCTCTGCTATAAACATAGGGTTACATGTGCCCCTATGCATCAGCACTCTTGTAACCGCTGGGTAAATTCCTAGCAGTGCTATTGATGGGTCATTGGGTAGTTCTATTTTTAATTTTTTGAGGAACCTCCACACTGTTTTCCAGAGTGGCTCCACCAGTTTGCATTTCTGCCAACAGTGCAGGAGGGTTCCTGTTTCTCCACATCCTTGCCAGCATCTATAATTTCCTGATTTGTTCATGTTAGCCACTCTGAGTGGTGTGAGGTAGTATCTCAGTGTGGCTTTGATTTGTATTTCCCTGATGATAAGTGACGTTGAGCATAATTTCATGTTTCTGTTGGCCATCTGATGTCTTCTTTAGAAAGGTGTATATTCATGTCTTCTGCCCATTTCTTCACAGGATTATTTGTTTTTCAGGTGTGGACTTTGGTGAGTTCTTTATAGATTTAGATACTAGCCCTTTATCTGATATGTCATTTGCAAATATCTTTTCCCATTCCATCAGTTGCCTTTTAGTTTTGTTGATTGTTTCCTTCATTGTGCAGAAGCTTTTTATCTTGATGAGGTCCCAATAGTTCATTTTGCTTTTATTTCCCTTGCCTTCAGAGACTTGTTGAGTAAGAAATTGCTGCAGCTGAGGTCAAAGAGGTTGTTGCCTGCTTTCTCCTCTAGGGTTTTGATAGTTTCCTGTCTCACATTGATGTCTTTCATCCATTTTGAGTTTATTTTTGTGTATAGTGTAAGAAAGTGGTCTAGTTTTATTCTTCTACATGTTGCTGTCCAGTTCTCCCAGTACCATTTGCTAAAGAGACTGTCATTTTTCTATTAGATACTCTTTTCTGCTTTGTAAGAGATTAGTTGGCCATTCATTTGTGGGTCCAATTATGGGTTCTCTATTCTATTCCATTGATTTATGTGTCTTTTTTTGTGCCAATATTATACTGTCTTGATGATTACAGCTTTGTAGTAGAGGCAAAGTCTGGGATTGTGATGCCTCCCACTTTGGTTTTCTTCTTCAGTATTACTTTGGCTATTCGGGGTCTTTTGTGGTTCCATACAAACTATAGGATTTTTTGTTCTAGCTTCAAGAAGAATGCTGGTGCAATTTTTATTGGGATTGGATTAAATGTGTAGATTGCTTGGGATAGTACTAACATTTTAACAACATTTATTCTTCCAGTCTATGAGCATGGAATGTTTTTCTATTTATTTGTGTCTTCTTCAATTCCTTCATAAGCTTTCTATAGTTCTCAGCATATAGATCTTTTACATCTTTGGTTAGGTTTATTCCTAGCTATTTTATGGTTCATGGTGCAGTTGTAAACGGGATCAGTTTCTTTATTTCTCTTTCTGTTGCTTCATAATTGGTGTATAAAAATGCAACTGATTTCTGTACATTGATTTTTTTACGCTGTGACTTTGCTGAATTCATGTATCAGTTCTAGCATTCTTTTGGTGGAGTCTTTCAGGTTTTCCACGTAGAGTATCATGTCATCTGCAAAAAGTGAAAGTTTGATGTCCTCTTTGCCAATTTTGATACCTTTGATTTCCTTTTGTTGTCTGATTGCTGATGCTAGGACTTCCAACCCTATGTTAAACAACAGTGGTGAGAGTGGACATCCCTGTCAAGTTCCTGATCTCAGGGGGAAAGCTCTCAGTTTTTCCCCACTGAGGATGATACTAGCTGTGGGCTTTTCATATATGGCTTTTATTATGTTATGATGTTTAGGTATGTTCCTTCTATCCCTACTTTCTTGAGGGTTTTTATTAAGAAAGGATGCTCTATTTTGTCAAATGCTTTTCAGCATCTACTGACAGGGCCGTATGGCTCTTATCCTTTCTTTTATTAATGTGATGTATCACATTGATTGATTTGCGAATATTGAAACAGACCTGCAGCCCAGGAATGAATCCCACTTGATCATGATGAATAATTCTTTATATATGTTGTTGAATTCAATTTGCTAGTATCTTGTTGAGAATTTTTGCATCCTTGTTCATCAAGGATATTTGGCTGTAGTTCTCCTTTTTTTTCTGGGGTCTCTGTCTGGTTTGGGAATCAAAGTAATGGTAACTTCATAGAATGTGTCCAGAAGTTTTCCTTCCATTTCTATTTTTTGGAACAGCTTGAGAAGGATAGGTATTAACTTTGCTTTAAATGTCTGGTAGAATTCCCCAGGGAAGCCATCTGGTCCAGGACTCTTATTTGTTGGGAGATTTTTGATAAATGATTCAGTTTCTTTACCAGTTAGGAATCTGTTCAAATTTTCTATTTCTTCCCATTTGAGTTTGGTAGTGTGTGGGTGTTTAGGACTTTGTCCATTTCTTCCAAGTTGTCCAGTTTGTTGGCATATATTTCTTAGTATTCTCTCATAATTGGTTGTATTTCTCAGGGTTTGGTTGTAATAAATCCATTTTCATTTGTGATTTTATCTATTTGGGTCCTCTCTCTTTTCTTTTGAAAAGCCTGGCTAGAGGTTTTATCAATTTTGTTTATTTTTTCCAAAAACCAGATCTTAGTTTCATTGATCTGTTCTACTGTTGTTGTTGTTGTTGGATTCTATATTGTTTATTTCTGCTCTAATCTGTATTATTTCTCTTCTTCTGCTGGATTTGGGGTTTCTTTGCTGTTCTGCTCTAGAAGCAGAACTTAGAAGCAGTTCCTTTAGGTATGCTGTTAGATTTTGTATTTGGGATTTTTCTGTTTCTTGAGATAGGCTTGGATTGCAATGTATTTTCCTCGTAAGACTACCTGTGCTGCATCCCAAAGGGTTTAGATTGTTGTCTTTTCATTTTCATTTGTTTCTGTATATTTTTTAATTTTTTTAATTGCCTGGTTGACCCATTCATTCTTTAGTAGGATGTTCTTTCACCTCCATGCATTTGGAGGTTTTCCAAACTCTTTCCTGTGGTTGATTTCAAGTTTCGTAGCATTGTGATCTGAAAGTGTGCATGGTATGATCTGAATTCTTTTATATTTATTGAGGGCTGTTTTGTGACCCAGTATGTGATTTATCTTGGAGAATGTTCCGTGTGCATGTGAGAAGAATGTATATTCTGCTGCTTTAGGATTTAAAGTTATGGATATATCTGTCAAGTCTATCTGGTCCAGTGTATCATTCAGGGCCATTGTTTCTTTACTGATTTTCTGCCTGGATGATCTGTCTATTGTTGTAAGTGGAGTATTAAAGTCCTCTGCAATTACCACATTCTTACTAGTAAGATTGCTTATGTATGTGAGTAATTGTTTTATATATTTGGGTGCCTCCAAATTTGGTGCATAGACATTATAACAGTTAGCTCTTCTTGATGGATAGATGCCCATATTTATTATATAATACCCTTCTTCATCTCTTGTTACAGCCTTTTGTTTAAAATCGAGTTTTTCTGCTATAAGTATGGTTACTGCAGCTTTCTTTTGGTATCTAGTAGCATGATAGATGGTTCTCCATGCCCTCACTTTCAATCTGAAGGTGTCCTCAGGTCTAAAATGGGTCTCTTGTAGACAGAAAACAGATGGATCTTGTTTTTGTTTTTGTTTTTTATCAATTCTGATACCCTGTGTCTTTTGATTGGAGCATTTAGTCCATTTAAATTCAGTGTTATTATTGAAAGATATGGTTTTAGAGTCATTGTGTTATCTGTAGGTTTCATGCTTGTAATGATGTCTCATGTCCTTTTTGGTACTTGCAGCATTTGACTCACAGAGTCCCCCTTAGGATCTCTTGTAGGGCTGGTTTAGTGGTGATGAATTCCTTCAGTTTTTGTTTGTTTTGGAAGACCTTTATCTCTCTTTCTATTCTGAATGACAGGCTTGCTGGATAAAGGATCTTGGCTGCCTATTTTTCCTGTTCATCACATTGAAAATTTCCTGCCACTCCTTTGTTGCCTGCTATGTTTCAGTAGATAGGTCTGCTACTACCATTATGTGTCTACCCTTGTATGTTAAGGCCCATTTATTCCTAGCTGCTTTCAGAATTCTCTCTTTATCTTTGTATTTTGCCAGTTTCACTATGGTATATCATGCAGAAGATCAATTCAAGTTACATCTGAAGGGAGTTCTCTATGCCTCCTGGATTTCAATGTTTGTTTCTGTCCCCAGATTGGGGAAGTTCTCAGCTATGATTTGTTCAAATACACCTTCAGCCCCTTTCTGTTCTTCTTCTGGAACTCCTATGATGTGGATATTGTTCTGTTTCATTGAGTCACTTAATTCTCTAATTTTCCCCTCATGATCCAGAATTTTTTATCTCTTTTTCTCAGCTCCTTCTTTTTCCATAATTTTATCTTATAATTCACCTATTCCCCCTTCTACCTCTTCAATCCTTGCTGTGACCACCTCTATTTTATTTGCAGCTCATATATAGCATTTTTCAATTCATCATTACTATTTTTTAGTTCCTTGGTCTCTACAGCAATAGATTCTCTGCTGTCTTCTATGCTTTTTTTCAAGCCCAGAAATTAATCTTATGACTATTATTCTAAATTCTTGTTCAGTTATATTGTTTATATCTGTTTTGATCAATTATTTAGCTATCATTTCGTCCTGACATTTCTTTTGAGGAGAGTACTTCCATTTCATCATTTTGACTACTTTTCTGTCTCTTATGTGTTTTAAAAGCTTGTTATGTGCCCTGAACCTGCAAGCATTACTACATTAAAGAGGAGTCATACACTGTCCAGGGCCTAACCCTTTAGGAGATGCTTTTTGGAGAGTATTACTTGCTCTCTGTTGTGACTTTGGTTATCTCCCTACTTGTAGTGATGTTTTGGACCCTCCACCAGGTGTGATTTGATTTGCTTATTGAAGTAGCCCTATAGCCTGTTAGGTTGTCCTGGCAGTTCCCTGGAAGCACAACTGTCTCTTTTCCTCCCAGAATCTTGGGATTCAAACTCCTTGTGCTTTAACTTCTTTGTTTGAGAGAAGAGGGAAGTTTTGCTTCTCTGCCATGTTGGCCCCTCCTCCAATGTTTATTTGTTTTTGAGAGAGAGAGAGAAAGAGACAAAGCGTGAACCTGGTGGGGGCAGAGAGAGAAGGAGACACAAAATCTGAAGCAGGCTCCAGGCTCTGAGCTGTCAGTACAGAGCCTGATGCAGGGCTCAAACTCATAAACCATGAGATCATGACCTGAGCCGAAGTCATATACTCAACCGACTGAGCCACCCAGGCGCCCAAGTGTTTCATCAATTTAAATGTTCTAATAACCGGTGTTCTTTTAACCTATATATCTATGTTTATGTAGATTATATATGGCCTGGACCAGCACTAGGAATTGCTAATATTCAGCTATCTTCTTGTTCCTGCCACTTGAATTTTTAATGCATCCAGAACAGACCTCCTTGGATTATCCCTAACCCTACTCATACATTATTTTAAATTATGCCAACTCTATAGTCTTCCATCTATTTAGGATACTCACTTCAAAATCTTCCCTAACTTTCCTCTTATCTATAAATCAGCAAATCCTGGCTTTTGTACTTTCCAAATATATCCAGAGTCTGACCACCTCTTACAATCTCCATTACAAGCACATATTCCAAACTATCATATTCTTTCTCCTGAAAAGTCAGTGGCATCTTTAATATAATTGTTTCTTCCTTTTTCTTGCTTTTAACCTATTCTCATAGAAAATCAAAGTCTTTTCTATGAACTACTTGACTTTGAATTGACTTCTCATTACCACTCTGATTTCAACTCCTAATACTTATATTAATAAAAACCAAAATAATATTAATAACAGTGATAATAATAATTATCAATATAATTCTATATGCCAGCTGCAATATTAAGTGCTTTATGTATATTAGCTCTTTTAATGACCATGGAAGTCCCATGAGGCGAGTTTTAGTATCTCTACTGTATAAGGGAGGAAAATGAGTCTCATGAGTCAATAGTAAGTGTCAATTTTATATGAGAGAATCTGATTCTAATATCTGCATTCTTAACTCTGCTTACTATATCCCTCATTTAGTCTGCTCAGGATGTGTGCTTACCTCATGACTCAAGAATTCTCCTCTGATGTATGTATTGAAATAAAGTGTGTCAAAAATTCACATGGAGGAATATATAAAAACATCCATAGTATTCTTCTCAATTGTAAAATCCTGGAATTAATCTGAAATTTCATCAACAAGAGAATGGATAAATGAATTGTGCTCTGTTCATGTACCCAAAATATCCTACTGCTATTAAAATGAATAAACTGGAGCTATTGATTTGCACATAAAGTTTACAAACAAAATATGAAGCAATAAAAAGACAGTTGGAAAACAATATATACATCATGATATATTTATATATGGTTTAAAAACTGGCAAGACAATTCTCCATGTAGTTTATAGATACATATATCTTCATAAAACTATAAAGGCATGAAAAAGAATGACAAACAGAAAGTTAACTATAGGAGTTACTTTGATCTGGGTTAGGGAAGAGAATGAAAACAGGAAGGGTTCACAAGAAGTGCCAACAATATTGGTCATATGTCTGCCTTAAACTGGGACATATGCCTATGAATGTGTATTATGTTGATCTTTATTCCTTTTTGTATCTATGAAATAATTTATAATACCAATTTTGAAAGTGAAATAATCCTATCAGTAAAGAAAATAAATGGTGGCGATACAAATAACTGTATATTAATATATCTGAGGGGCGACTGGGTGGTACAGTCAGTTGGGTGTCCAACTTCAGCTTAGGTCATGATCTCACAGTTAGGGAGTTTGAGCCCTGTGTCGGGCTCTGTACTGACAGCACAGAGCCTGGAGCTGCTCAGGATTCTATGTCTCCCTCTCTCTGTGCCACTCCCCCACTCATATGCTCTTGCTCTCTCTCTCCCGCTCTCTGTCTATCAAAAATAAGTAAACATAAAAAGGAATTGTATCTAAAATGTCAAATGCATGATTTTATATAAAAATGTTTATCAAATAGGCTCAGGGGGATATAGGAACCTCAGATATAGGTTATGACATTAAAATAAAGTTAGAAGAAACATCTATTAAAACTTGGGCAAGTTAGATATTCTCCCTGTGCTTCTTTTCCATATTTGTCAAGTGGGGATGAGGATATCTACAGATAGGGTTGTTTTATTCAATGATTTAATATTTGTTAATCACTTATAAAGGTATCGGGTACATATTAAGCACTATGGAAATCTTATTTATTATTATTATTACTAATGTGTACAAATACATAAAGTACCATCATTCAAAAGATTAAAAATGGAGACAACTACATGTCCACCTGAAGAGAAATGCTCAATAAATTATAGATGATCCATATCAAGAAGTAATATGCAACATGAAAGTGTAGACAATGGTTTTTAGTATACTTAAGCAAAAATAGCAAGGCATTGGTGTCAAACAATCAAATAAAATAAACTGTTTGTATATACATATGTGTGTATAAGTATATTCACACAAAAATATGTGTATGTACATAAAATTAATAAAAACATGTTTTATAGAATGTGTACTATCTATATTTAAAAAAATTTTAATGTTTATTTTTTGAGAGAGAGAGAGAGAGAGAGAGAGAGAGAACATGCACATGAGCAGGGGAGTGGCAGAGAGAGAGGGAGACACAGAATCCAAAGAAGGCTCCAGGCTCTGAGATGTCAGCACAGAGCCTGACACAGGGCTCAAGCCCAGGAACCATGAGATCATGACCTGAGCTGAAGCCAGATGCTCAACCTACTGAGCCACCCAAGTAGCCCGAATGTGCACTGTATTTTTACAGTGGTTAAAAATTAGAAGAGGCCAAGAGGCTGTGAAAAGAGAGTTAATGGTAATAATGTAATATTGACTAACATTTATTAAGCACATTTTATATGCCAGGTAATTTAGATAGTTTATGTCTTGAAGGACTATTAGAAAGGTATGATTATTATCTACATTTTACAGATAAAGAGGCTAATATTTAGAGTTTACAAACTTAACCTGTGTTATACAGGCATCAGGTTCTAAAGTTGAAATGTGAATAAACTGTGACTTCAAAGTCTAAAAAATTACCCACTGCCGTGTATAGCTTCTAATTTATTTACTTTATCTCATTTCTTTTTTTGTTTTGTTTTGTTTTATATTATATATAGGCAAAGGTTGTCCATTTTCAAGAGCACTATTTAATGTTCCTTTTAATAAGGAACTCACCTGAAACAGAAAAACCTGATAAATACTTCTCTTTTCTAATGAAGCCCAAACTTCAGAACAAACATCTTTGGGTGTCCTATTTTTGATGGACAAAGGGGAAAATACATACATTTCCAATGTGTTGCTAAGTCCCAAGCCAAAACAAACAAAAATAAATAAAAGGAAAAAAAAAGTAGTCACTGATTATTTTCTCAAATCACATTATTTTTCTTCGTATATTTTTTATTGTGGAGTAGTTTTAGATGTAAAGAAAAATTGTGAAGATAGTACAAATATGAAGATAATAAAAAGAATATCCATGTACCATGCACCCAGGTTCCCCTATTATTTTCCATTTTCCTATTATGCACCCAGGTTTCCCCTTATTATGTTCCATTTGTTACAACTAATGAACCAATATTAATGTATTATAAACTAAAGTCCATACTTTATTTGGATTTCCTGACATTATACTTAATCTCCTTTCTCTGTCCCAAGATTCTATTCATGACTCTATATTACTTACAGTTATCATGTCTCCTTAGATACTCCTTGGTCAAGACAGGTTTCAGGATTTCCTTGCTTTGAGGATCTTGAGAATTTTGAGGAATACCACTTGGGTATTTTGTAGAATGTCTCTTAATTAGGATTTGTCCAATTTTTTTTTTATCAATTATTAGGTTAGGGTTATAGTTTGAAGGAAGAAGACCACAAAGGTAAGATGTCATTCTTATATCATATCAAGGATTCACAGTATCAACATGACATATCACTGCTGAAGTTGAGGTTGACCTTGATCGTTTGGCAGAGGTATTGGTTGTCAGGTTTCTCCACTGTAAAGAAATTCATTTTTCTCCCCTTTCCATATGTTCTCTTTAAAATAGATCATTATATGTAGCCATCACTGAAGGATACTCAAGGAGTGAATAGTTATGTTGTGTGATCTTGTACCTTTTTGAGGGCAGTATATCTACATAAATTATGTGGATATTTTCTGCACAGCAGAATTGTCTTTTCTCACCCATTTATTATTTATTCAACCACTTATTATACCTCTATGGACTAATAAATATATTTTTTACACTCATATTCTTCCATCTTTGGTCATTGGGAATTTTTTCAGTTGGCTTCTATATCTTTTTTTACATATTTCCATCATTGTTTGTTTGTCTGTTTATTTGTTTTAGCACTTTCTTGCTTTCTAACAGTACAAGATGCTTTGGGATCCTCATGTATATTCCCTCTCTCAATCCTAGAATTAGCCATTTCTTTAAGAAGCTCTGGTTATTCTTACTGATAAATGGTATTCAAAACCAATGGTCTCTGTGTGTTCATTGCTATGAGCATATTGTTGCCTTTAGTCCCTCTCAGTTGACAGAGCAAGGAAATATATGTGTATGTAACCTGTGTATGTACATATATCTCAGTGGGGAATAAGTTTAAGAATTCCCTGAGCTTGCACCAATGGGTTAACAAGGCTTAGAGCAGAAAGCAGCCACAGTGCAAAAGCACCCCCCAGCTAGAACAAAAGCATAGAACGGGAAGCTGCTTCCACAGGACAAACGCATCAGAGAATAGGTAAACAGGTAAATAGGGTGAAAGACCACCACAGCACGGTGAAATTGCCCAGAGCTAATTAGCAAGAAAAAAAAAAAAGTGCATTGTTGAACTTGAGGTAGTATGCTGTATCTGTGTTATCCCATAAACAAGTTAAGATCAACAGACATGGTGCCTGGTGCCTGCCATAAACAGCCATATGCTCAGCACTGGGATTTGGTTTTAAATTGACCCAAACCCCTAACCCACATGTCTTCGAAACCCCCCTTCTAAGACAGGCTTGAATTAATGATCACTGTTTCATTGTCTCTTCCTGTATGTCCATCACATTTGTAAGCCCTCTGATCCTAATAAATACAGAGCAAGGACCCTTACTTGGGGCTCTTGTCTCTTCCCAGACATTAGCCTCTCTTGTATTCAATTCTGTGTCCGCTCTCTTGCTGGACAAGAGAGAACTCCAGACTAAAGTCTGTGATATATCTATACTTCTATTCATGTACATATGATATGTGTATGTGTGCATTTGTGTCTTTACATATATTTACACATATCACCATTAGTTCCATATTAAGCTTTACCTGAGTTCATACCGATGGCTTCAACTCTGATCCATTACTCTGTGGATAATTCTAGCCTTGTTCACCAGCTTGTGTACTCTCCATTCCAATCATGAAAAATCTGGTTTCCTAAATCTGTCTTCCATTTATTTGTTCAATTCCAGTATACATGTATAGTGGTTTTAGGATTGCTAATGCATACCCTCACAGGAAATAACTTTATCAACTAGAGTTCAATTCTTATGTATCACTCCTCACTCATTTTTAGAAATATATCAGTTAACTTTTTTCTTCTCCCTCAGACTCTTCAGTGATGTTTCATTCATTTGTAATACAATTGGATTTCTTTGTCTGCAAGCCAATCTGGGATGTCCCAATTGCCTACGTGATTGTTTTTAGTTGCATACATTAGCTTTTAGGATAAATTTGTTCATTACTACAAATGACTTTTTGGGATTTTTATTGTAAATTCATTAAATCTGTAGATCAAGTTGGGAACAATCCAATCCATAAACATGGAATATCTTGCCATTTATTTAGATCTTCTTGATTTCTTTTATGAGCGTTTTGTTGTTTTCTTTATTTTTCTTTAAGTTTATTTTTTGAGACAGAGATACAGTGCCAGCGGGGGAGGGTCAGAGAGAGAGAGAGGGAGAGAGGGGATCCCAAGCAGACTCCACATCATCAGTACAGAGCCTGATGTGTGGCTGGATCTCATGAATTGTGAGTTCACAACCTAAGCTGAGAGCTCAAGAGTCTGATGCTTAACTGACTGAACCACCCAGGTGCCCTGGTATTTTGTTGTTTTCTGCATACAGATCCTATACATATTTTGATAGATATATTTAGAAGGAATTTTTGGTGTATTTTTATTGGTGTTGATTTTTTAATTTCAAATTTCAGTTATTCATTGTCATGTAGTAATACAGTTGACTTTTGTATAGTGACCATATATCCTGTGATCTTAACTATATTCATTTTTTTTCACCCATTTCCCCACCCCCTCCCTTCACCTCTGACAAGCAAAATATCTTCTATGTATCTATTTTTTTGGTTGTTGTTTTTGTGGGGTTTTTTTGTTTTTGTTTTTGTTTTTAGATTCCACATATAAGTGAGACCATACATTATTTGTCTTTCTCTTATTTCCCTTCCTCCACCCCTGCTTCTCTTTCTTTTCCTTCCTTCCTCCCTCCTTCCCTTCTTTGTTTCCTCCTTTCATTCTTTTAACCCTCCTTCCTTCCTTCCTTGCTTCCTCTTATCTTGGACTAGCTAGGACATCCAGCAATCCAGTACAGTGTTAATAGGAATAGACATCCTTGCCTTGCCTTGTTTCTGATCTTAGAATAAAAGAATCTTCTGTTTCACCTATACAGTAATGATGATAACAGCTGTAGGTTTTTTGTAAACATTATTTATCAGTTCAGGAAGTTTTCCATATTCATAATTTTCTGAGTGTGTATGTCATAAATGAGGGTTGGATTATGTTTTATTAATTAATATGATCTTATGATTTTGCTTTTTTAGCCTGTTAATATTTTAGATTACATTGATTAACATTTTAACGCTTATGCAGCCTTGCATACCTGGAATATATCCTGTTTGATCCTGGTGTATAATTGTATATACCATTGATGGAATCAGTGGAATCAACCAATGTTTTGTGAGGATCTTTGCATCTATGCTCATGACATAATTCCATGTCACTTTTATTTCATGTAATACCATATTCTTGTTTTGGTATCAGGGCATTATGGACTATATAGAATAAGTTAGGCAGTGTTTTCTCAGCTTCAGGAGATTGTAGAGATTTGGTATTATTTATTCCTTAAATGTTTAGAAAATTCTACCAGCAAAATCATCTGTACCTGGTGCTTTCTTTTTAAAGAAGGTTTTTAATTATTGCTTCAATATCTTTAGTGGGTATAGGCCTATTAAATTTTTTTTTTTTGAGTTTGACAGTTTGTGTCTTTCAAGGAAATTTTCATCTAATCTAAGGTCTCAAGCTATAGGTATTGCATTGTTCGTAGTATCCTCTTGTAATCTTTTTAGTGTGCCTAAGATCAGTACTAATAACTCCCCTTTTTTCTTATTTTTTTAAGACTTTATTTTTTAGAGCAGTTTTAGGTTTACACTAAAATTGAGAGGAAAGTACAGAGATTTTCCATGTACCTCAGTATATCTACACCCACAGCCTCCCCCTTATTAACATCATTTACCAGGAGGATGCATTTTTATTCTAGATGAATCTACTTGGACACATCATAATCCCAACCTCCATAATTTACATTAGGGTTCACTCTTGGTGTACAATCTATGGGTTTTGACAAATGCATAATGACATATGTCTATCATTATAATATACCAAGTATTAGTTGACCCTTGAACAACTCAAGTTTGAATTATGAGTGTCCATATAAGTGGACAAATATAAATATAGTACAGTACTGTACATGTATTTTCTTTTCCTTATAATTTTCTTAATATTTCCTTTTCTCTAGCTTACTGTGTTACAAAAATACAGTATAAAATACATATAACATACACAATATGTGTTAGTTAACTGTTTATGTTATCCATAAAGTTTCTGATCAACTTAAGTTGACTTTAATAGTTAACTTTTTAGGAGTCAAAAGTTATTTGTAGATTTTCAACTGCTGTGGAGTTAGAACCCCTAATCCCTGCATTATGCAAAGATCATTTGTATTTTACTGCCCTAAATCCTCTGTGCTCTGCCTATGTTTATCTCCTCCTCCCTCCCTGGACACCACTGGTCTTTGTATTGTCTCTATAATGTTATCTTTTCCAGAATGTCATATAGTTGGAATCATATAGTATGTAGCTTTTCAAATTTTCTTTGTTCACTTAGTAATATGCATTCAGGGTTCCTCAAGTGTCTTTTCATGATAGCTCATTTATTTTTAGCACTAATATTCCATTGTCTAAATGTATCATAGTTTATTTTGCTTCCAAGATTTGGCAATTATGAATGAAACTTCTATAAATATCCATTTACAGGTATTTGTGTAGACCTACATTTTCAACCCCTTTGTGTAAATATCAGGGAGCATAATTACTGGATCATATGTTAAGAGTTGTTTAGTTTTGTAAGAAACTGCCGAATTGTTTTCCATAGTGGTCTTACCATTTTATATTCCCACTAGCAGTTAATGAGATTTCCTGTTGCTCCTATACTTGCCAGCATTTGGTATGTCAGTGTCCTAGGTCTTTCCTTTATGATATTAGTTATTGGTGTCTTCTCTCTTTTTACTTGGTTAGCCTGGCTAGAGGTTCATCAATTTTATTAAGCTTTTCAGGAGTCCAAACTTTGGTTTTGTTGATTTTTATCTATTTTTTCCTGTTTTAAATTTCTTTGATTTCTGCTTTTCTTTTTTATTGTTTTACTTCTGCTGGTTTTAAAGCTTAATTTGTTCTTGTTTCTCTACTTTTCTAAGGTGGATGCTTAGTTATATTAATTTTAGATCTTTATTATTTTCTAACAAGTATTCAAAGTATTCATGCTATACTTTTCCCCCAAACACTGCTTTTGCTGCACAAAATTATGAGTAAAATTTTGATAAATTGTATTTTTATATTCATTTAGTTTAAGATTTTATTTTTTTAATTTCTACTGAGGCATTTTAAAAACATCTGTTGGTTATTAGAAGGGTGGTGTTTAATGTCAAAGCATTTTTTAGTTATATTTTTGCTGTTGATTTCCATTTTAATTATGTTATCGAGTATATTTGTATATATGTTTTTAATTTGCTAAATTATGTTTTATGGCCTGGAATGTGTCCTGTCTTGGTGAATGTTTTATATGAGTTGGAAAATAACATTTATTCAGTTGTTGTTAAAGTTTTCTGTAAGTGCCAATTAAATCAAGTTAATTTATTGTGTTGTTCAGGTCATCTATATTCTTACTGATTTTCTGTTTGCTTGATTAATGAATTATCAACAGAGAGTATTTTTAGTCTACAACACTGATAGTGGATTTGTCTATTTCTCCTTGGGGTTTTTACCTCATGTGTTCTGATACTTTATAAGTACATACACATTTGGGATTGCTAACATGTTCTTGGGGAATTGCCCCTTCTATTATTTTGTAATGCCCACTTTATTGCTCATATATTTCTTGTTCTGAAGTTTATTTTGTCTGAAATTAATATAGCTATTTCAGCCCTTCTTATATCTTTCTCTATCACATCACTTGTAACCTACACAGGTCTTTACTTAAAGTTGATTCCTTGCAGTCAACATATAATAAGGTAAAAAAAAAAAATTTAACCCACTCTGGCAGTTTCTGTCTTTTAATTGGTGTATTTATTCATTAAATTTAAAGTGATGATTGATGTAGTTGTATTAATATGTAACATATATATAACTCATCTATTTGTTACATTTGGCCCTTGCTTCGTTCCCTCGCCATTTTCTGCCTTTTTCTAATTGAGCATTTATCTTATTCCATTCTATCTTTTAGCATACAAATTATGCTTTAAAAAAGGTTTTGGTTATACAGCATAGGGAATATAGCCAATGGGATTGTAATAGCTTTTTATGGTGACAGATTATAGCTACACTTATAGTGAGTATAGCATATACTTGTCAAATCACTATTCTGTACACCTGAAACTAATGTAACATTGTGTATATCAACTTTATTTCAATTAAAAGTACTATTTTAGAGTTTACAATATTCATTTGTAACTAGTCTAAATCCACCATCAAATAGCATTATACCACTTCATGTGTGGCATTGGCACCTTATAATGGGGTACTCTTAATTCCCCTCTCCTGTTGGCTTGTGATAGTGCTGTTATAACTATTACACTTACCTGTATGCCATAATTACCCAATACATTTTTCTTTTGTTACTTTAAGCAAAGAGTTATATTTTAGATCAATGAAGAATAAGAAATAGAAAAATACTTTACCTTAATTTATTCCTATTCTGACCTTCTTTTTATTTAGATATGAATTCTGACATATATAAAAATTTCCTCCTACATGAAGAACTTTTTAAACATCTATTTCAGGGAAGTTAAGCTAGTGATAAATTCCTTCAGCTTTTGTTTGCTTAGGAATATCTTTTTTTTTTTTCTTTACTAATGAGCGATAATTTCACTGGATATAGAAATCTTTGTTGGTGCTTTTATTCTTTTACCGCATTAAATATCACTCCACTCTCTTCTAGAATGTATGGTTTTAGACAGTAAATCTGTAGTTCCTATCTTGTTCTTCTATAAGTAAACTGTTGTCCACCTCTCTGGATTGCTTCTTTAATATTTTCTCTTTTTCTCTCTGCAGTTGAATTTGATATGCTAAGTGTGATTTTGCTTACCCTTTCTTTCCTCCTCCTCCTTCTTCTTCTTCTTCCTCTTCCTCTTCTTCCTCTTCTCTTCTTCTTCTTCTTCTTCTTCTTCTTCTTCTTCTTCTTCTTCCCTCTTCTTTTTCTTCCTCTTTTAAATCTTGCTTGGTACTCACTGAGATTCTTGAATGTATAATTTGATATATACTATTTTTGGAAATTTCTTGGCCATTGTTACTTCAAATATTTCTTTTTCTGTATTCTTCCCTTTTCTTCTGGTATTTGGATTACACATATTTTGTAGCTTTTCATGTTGTCCCATATAATAGGATATTCATTTTTTCCCCATTCTTTTTTCCTTTGAATATTAGTGTACAAAATTTCTATTGACATATAATCAAATTCACTAAATACCCTGTCAGATAATTATAGCACCTGTGCAATATATGAATTTTATTATAATTGCTTTATCACTTCAAATAATATAATTAATTTTGCATTTTGGTATGCCTTGTATTTGTTGTTGTTGTTGAATGTCAGACATTTTGTATTGGATAATAGGGAATAAATTAACTAGACTTTACAGTACAGATCTGTTATTTTGAATAGTAGTTGGGTTTTTAGTATTTGTTAGGCTAGGTAACAGAAGGTGCAAATTCCTTTTGTGTCTTTGTTTTTGTCTCCCTTTTTCTTTTAAGCTTCCTTGAAGACCCTTCCTTAGAGATAGTTTGTGTCTTGAAGCTCTTTCATTTGTAATCCACTGTTATTATATTGAAATGTAGTAAGTATGATGATAAGATGTGGAGTACAGATAGTATTGTATAATCCTTTAAATCTTTTAGGTGGTTTGTGTCTCAAGGCTGTGCACTTATTAGCATTTTTTCAGTAGTACAGCTTTTTTCTCTTCCCTGGCTATAGTGTTTCCAATCTGTGTGTTGTTGTTTTTGTTGTTTGTTTGTTTGACGCCTTGACCCCTGTTAACTGTGTTTTAGCATTTTCCCCTTAGGTGAGACAGGGAGGCTGGAGGGTACTGGAGAACAAATTCCCTTCCCCCACCTGCAGTAAGCTTTTAGAATTATACTCTGGCAAAGTTACTTTCCTTTAAGAGTAGGCCTTTATTACTGAGAAGGCTTTGATATATATTAGAGTTGTCACTCCCAAAGCCAAGAAGGAATCTCTGAGAGATCTTCACCATGGAAACCAGGGACTGGAGTGGACAGAAGGCTGTGGCAAATTTCTGCAGGGAAAGCCTATGAAAATGTGGTGGCTTCCAGGAGCTTATTGCTCTCATCCAACTCCACATTCAGTCTCCACCAATTCATTCAAATAACCATGTAAATGTTCTTACTAGTTTATCACTGCAGCCACTTTTGCTCTAGAAAAGCAGATCTCAGTTGCTATATCTCTCTGACTGTGTCTGTTTTTGTAGATATTCAGGTGGTAGCTTGCTCTGATGGATCCAAGGAAGGTCACTGATTTAAATATGTCCATCTTTTTGTCGTTGTAAGAAGGGTGATGACTTCCCAGTTCTTCATGTATTGGAGTTGAAACTAGAAGTTCTGCTCACTCACCTTTAAAGATAAATTGACTATAGTTTGATTAATTACAAAATAAAATAAAATGGGTATTGAAGTGCTATTGAAGACTTTGTAAATATCTCCATGCAAAAGTCTGAATATTATAAAATGATTTAGTTAAGGTATGTGATAATCAACCAAATAGAGTTATCTACAAAAGATAATAAACATTTTTTAGCACAAATATTTATGGAATAATTGAAGAAAATTAGCTTGCTTGAAAGGATCAGATAAGAGTAGATGCACAAAAATACCAGAATTTTAAATAAAGGATTTGAGGAATGATAGAAGCATAAGAACTCTGAAACTTAGAACCAGAATGAATGGTAAGGTGTTGGTGCTAGTATCCTTTTTTAAAATTGTACATATGTTTTATTGCAAAACAGCGAAATATTTATATATTTTCAGGAATGAGATTTGGATGTGAAAACTGTACTTTGAATTGTTATTTTTGCAGTTATTATTAAATAATGCCTTAACATACATTTGCATGACTTTTAAAAAGGAGTAGCAGGATTGGTAACAATACATAAATTTCTCAAATAAATGGCATAAACAATAGTTCATGATAAACTTTTGTTTTTTAAGAGATATCCAGACTCATAAAGTTTGGCATATTTAAGTGGATATTGATTAAATCACAAGACTTTCAGGGCTCTATTAAAAATTATGTGTAGCTATAATTCTTTCCAATATAAACAAGTAGAATCACACAAGGTGTATTTCAGCCATACATTAAATATAAATGATCAAGTGAAAGAAAAATAAATTTTTCATAACCATATTTTCCAACTGGATTTTCGTATTAGTTTAATTAACAACAAACATAATTTCAACTAAATTAACAAAGCAGAAAAAATAGTAAGTGAGGAAATGTAATGTTGTCTTTTGGAGGGTAAACATTTTTATCAAAAAATTCTAGTTAAAATACTTACAGTTATGTGTCTTCTTTTGTTATGATGATAATTTGGTTTAGTCTATAAATTGCCAAATTTCAATTCAAACAGGTATTTATGCAGAATTGAATTGAATTGAATTGAAATTGCCAAATTTAAATTCAAACAGGTATTTATGCAGAAACATCAAGCCTCCTTTAATTAAACATGGAAGTATATCTGTGCCTAAAATAAGTGTTTTTGAATTTTAACATGTTTGAAAGACATTGATTATGTTACAGAAATACATTTATCTCATAGATTTAAGTATTTAAAACTATGAGATATCTGAATCAAGATTATAAAGAAACATGAAACAATGAAAATACTAGTGTTTTGAGTGAAATATCATAGGTGATTATGTCTGTCCATGTCCTTTGATACATATATTAAATTTTTATTGGGTATATATCTAAAAGGAATATTTACTGTTTCTTAGTATGTGACATAAAATACAAGGAATTCCTCAAATTGATTTTACAACATTACTCTTCTCTTGCTTAATGTTCTTGTTAACAATTGGTGTTAGAACATTTTTTTTTTTTAATTTGAGAAATTTTGCTGGTGGGTAGCAATATCTTATTGTGGCTTTAATTTGAACTTCGCTGATAATGAATGGTTTTGAACATCTGAGTGTTTATCATCTATTAATATATCTATTTTGTGATGTGTCCATTCATCTTATTTGTCTTTTTTTCCTGTTACGTTGATAATTTTATTAGTTAAGTTTACATGTGGCCACATTTAAAATATTAAGCCAAACTAATAGTGGATAAAAAGATAAATTTTGGGGGGAGAAGCTAAGATGGCAGAGTAATAAAGGACTCTAGGCTTGACTCATCCTCCAAACACAACTAGATAAGTATTACATCATTCTGAATACCCAGGAAATGGATCTGGATAACTGCACAACTAGAGGGAAAAAAGAGACCACATTGTGGAAAGTAGGAGATACAGAGTTGGTTTTGGGAGAAATGGATCCCATGTACTGTGCAGGAGAGGGAACCCTGTTCACAGAGGGAAGAGAGAGGGAGAGAGAGAGGAGCACACAGGAGATCACACAAAGAAAAAACTTCCCCAAAGTCATTGACTTGGAAAATGAGAAGGGCTGATTTTTGTACATTTTTGCAACCAGTGGGGCTCAATGACTGGACTTTTAGAAAAGGTCCATGGCATGACTGATGTAGAGCCCTGAGGGTGCTGCAGTGCTTCTGTGGAGAAGGAGGACAGATAGCCCTAAGAGAGACAGTATAATCTGAGGGATCCCCTCAGACGTACTTGGAGAGACTGTTCCCCCTTCTTGGAGGGCATCTGAGAGAAGTGGCTTTGCCTCTCCCAGGACAAAAGAGCCAGTAGGTACCATTTCCTTATTCCTTCCCTCAGCATAGGTGCAGAGACACCTTCTGAGGATGGTTAACCTGGACACTGGCTCTGTGTACTTTGCAGCAAACTCAACACCCCTGCACTTTGGTGCATCTGCCCTTCTGAGACAAACATGCATCAGTTCTAGCGTGGCAAGACCCTACCCCAGAGGACCATCATGGGTCCCCACCACCCCAAAAGTTTGGCATTTTAAAACTCAACTAGCCTGTCAGGGATGGGCCCTAAAGGTACACTGCACTGCCAGGTAGGCAGATGACCCAGACACAGGTGAAGGCAACAAGCTGAGGGATGCCTGGTACACATGAGGAGAGATTGTTCACTCTTCTGGGAAGGCTTCCTGGATAGTGGCTGGGTGCATACTCCCTTCCCTGGGGACTAGGGAGCGGGTTGTATCCATTTTCCTCCTCCGCCCCTTAACATAATCTAACTTTGGTAAGCAAGACAACACCAACAGTGGCAGCCCAAAGTGCTTACATCAAGCCCCACTTTCCTGCACTCTGACCGTGCTGCTTTTTTCAGTTAAGTGTGCCTGAGAACCAGAACAGCTGGCCCTTCCCACAGAGGAATACAATCCCTCTCCCCCAATTCCACACATACCATGTCTGCTGACCATAGAGTTCTGCAAAGCTTCAGTTCTAGTGGAAATATAATTAGGTCTTTTTTAACAAGAAGACCAAAGCACACCTAGTTAAAACTCACTACATTGTGGCTGAGGTCCAAACATTCCCCACTGCAGGCAAGGAGAAACTGCTGCAGAGGAATTACCTGAGGGAAGGAGCAACAAAAACATAGCAACAGAAGGCTCATAGCATACACCAGAGATAACTTCCTGAAGCACCCAGCCCTGGACAGTATATGACCACTTAATAAAACCATTAGTTAGTCTCAGGAGCAGGAAGCATAACAGGCTTTCCTAACACAGAGAAGAGACCTAGACAAAATGCCAAAATGAGGATTTCATCCCAAAAGAAAGAACAAGAAGAATTCATGGCCAGGGATGTAATCAAAAGAGATAGAAATAATATGCCTGATCTAGAAGTTAAAAGCAACAATCATAAGAATGCTGCTGGGCTTGAGTAAAGCATAGAAAACACCAGGGAGTCCCTTACCACAGAGATAAAAGATCTAAAAACTAGTCAGGCTGAAATGAAAAATACAATAACTGAGATTCAAAGCTGACGAGATATAATGACTACAAGGATGGAAGAAGCAGAGGAATGAGTAAGTGATATAGAAAAGATTATGGAAAATAATGAAGCTGAAAAGAAGAGGGAAAGAAAAATATTGGATCATGAATATAGACTTAGAGAACTCAGTGACTCTATAAGGCATAGTAACATTCATATTATAGAAGTCCCAGAGGAAGAAGAGAGGGGAAGGGGGGCAAAAGGTTTATTTGAGCAAATTATAGCTGAAAACTTCCCTAATCTGGGGAATGAAACAAACGTCCATGTCCAGGAGGCACAGAGAAATCCCATCAAAATCAACAAAAGCAGACCAATGCCAAGACATATTTTGTTAAATTTGCAAAGTATAGAGATAAATAAAAAATCTTAAAAGTAACAAAAGAAGCCCTCAACTTAAAAGGGAAGACAAATAAGGTTAGCAGCAGTCCTGTCCACAGAAACTTGGCAGGCCATAAGGGAGTGGTATGATATTTTGAATGTACTGAATGGGAAAAATATGCAGCCAAGAATACTGTATCCTGCTGTAATTCAGAATAGAATAAGGCTGTTAAGGCTGTTATTCTTAATAGAGGGAGAGTAAAGAGTTTCCCAGACAAACAAAAACTAAAGGAGTTAGTAACCACTAAGCCACAGTACAAGAAATATTAAAGGGGAATCTTTGAGTGGGAAAGAAAGACCAAAAGTAACAAAGACTAGAAAGGAAGAGAAAAAGTTTCCACTGCATATGGGACATTCTTTAAGATAGATCATATACTCGGTCAAAAATCAGGCTTCAACAAGTACAAAAAGACTGAGATCATGCCATGAATATTTTTGGACCACAAAGCTGAAACTTGTGGTCAACCACAAGAAAAAATTTGTAGAGTCTACAAATACGTGGAGGGTAAAGACCATCTTATTAAAGAATGGATAGGTCAACTAGGAAATTAAATAAGAAATGAAGAAAATACATGGGAAAAAAATGAAAATGAAAACAAAATGGTCCAAAACCTTTGGCATGCAGCAAAAGCAGTCATAAGAGGGAAGTATACAGTATTACAGGCTTACATGAAGAAGCAAGAAAAATCTCAAATACACAACCTACCTTACACCTAAAGGTGCTAGATAAAAAAACAACAAATAATAAATAAAAATAATAAAGACCTTAGCAGAAATAAATTATATAGAAACAAACAAACATTAGAACAAGTCAGTGAAACAAGGAGCTGGTTCTCTGAAAACGTTAATAAGGTTGATAAAACCCTAGCCAGATTTATCAAAAAGAAAAGAGAAAGGACCCAGATAAATTAAATCACTGATGAGAGAGGAGAGATCACAATTAACACCACAGAAATGCAACAATTGTAAGAGAATATAATAAAAAATATATATGCCAACAAATTGGGCAATTTCAGAGGAATGGATAAATTCCTACAAGTATATAGACTACCAAAATGAAATAGGAAAATTGAACACTTGAACAGACTGATAACCAGCAAAGAAATTGAATCAGTTATCAAAAAATATCTCCCAACAAACAAAAGGTCAAGGCCAAATGGCTTCCTAGGGGAATTCTACCAAACATTTAAAGACAAGTTAATACCTATTCTTCTCAAACTATTCAAAAAAAAAAAAAAAGAAAAAAGAAGAAGATATGGAAAATTTTCAAAATTTTCTCTATCTTGTCATGTTGAAACTAGATACCCTGATAATTATTACTTTGTGTAGTTTTGTAACTAATCTTTTTAAATAAACTCATAAGACAATTAGTTTATAGAATTTTTCACTTCTATTAGGTTTTCCTGGACATGCCTATTTATATACTGAAAAAAATTGAGTTTTTGTTAAACAAGACCCTGTGATTTTCTATAAAATTCTTATTATTAGTAATAGTCATTCACACACATATCTAATTATTTTTAGTAACAAGCAAGATTCTTTTTTTTAATACATTACTCACTATGCATATAATATGTTCATGTAGAACAAAAATTCCATTAGAACTCCATCGTGGTGACTTAAACCAGTTGATAGGGAAGTATAATATGGATAAATTTTTATAGTTACTAATTGAGTTATATTTATTCAGTGTGCTTTATTCTCAGCAGATCTATTTCATAACTATAAATTGCTTCAACAAATTCACTTATTTTTTTTGTTTTTTTCAGGTTTATTGAAGTATAATTGACAGATAAAATTGTAAGATATTTAGTGTATACAACATGATAATGAGATCTGTATAAATTATGAAAATATTATTTGCATCAAGTTAATTAACACAAATATCACCTCATGTGTTTACCTCTTCCCTTTTTTTTAGTGGTAACATTTAAGTCTTATTTTCCTGGTGATTTCAATTATACAATACAGTATTGACTATAATTATTGTATAATCTAGATTCTCAGACCTTATTCATCTTATAACTGAAAGTTTGTACCCTTTTAACCAAACTCTGTTTGCTCCATTTCTGTGTTTAGCTCTTTTTTAAATAAGGGATACTATGCAATATTTGTTTATTTCTTTCTGACTATGGAGCAAAATGGAGAGTTCAGAAAGAAACCCATGCATATCTGGTCAATTACTTTTTAACAAAAGAACCAAATATATATAATGGGGAAGGGAAAGAATGTTCTCTTCAATAAATGGTGTTGAGAAAACTGGATTGCCTCCTACAAAAGAATAAAACTAGACCCCTATCTTATTAAGACACAAAATTAGCTTAAAATAGACTAAAGACTTGAACATAAGACCTGAAATCATAAAACTCCTAGAAGAAAACATAGGGGTAAGTTCCTTGAAATTAGGATTTGACACCAAAAGCAAAGTCAACAAAAGCAAAAAGAAACAAGTGGGACTATATCAAACTAAAACCTTGTGCTTAGCAAGGGAAACCATCAACAAAATGAAAAAGCAATGGACAGAATGGGAGAAAATGTTTGCAAACCACATGTTGAATAAGGGATTAATATCCAAAATATACAAGGAACTCATATGACTTAGCAAAAAACCAAAAATGACACTTAAGTAAAACACATAACGTCATTGCAAATAGTGCCAAGTACTATGTAAACAAAGGTAAAATAAGAAATAAGATAATAGGAAAGAAAATATTTGAGGATGGAGAGGGGAAATTGTTTAGGTTAGGAAAGTCTGTGATGACAAAAAAAAGCCAGTTGTGCTAAGATTATTGAGAACCAATTACCTTCTGACACACTTTTTGCCTGGCATAAGTGATAAAAATACTGTGTTGCCATTTCAAAAATTATGTTACAGATATACATCATGTTTGACAGATAAATTGAACTTATCTGAGAAACTGTTCAGTCAAAAGTTCAAGTAGAAAAGGCTGATGTTTCTATCCTGGTGCTTTTATTTCAAAATCATTTGTCAACATTAAAAACAAAATATGAACTATGTTGGCAATTTTGGAATACCACAGATTGTACATAAGGTATAGTTGAACAAAATTTTGAAATAAAATTGCAAAACAATTCACGAAGTGAACCAATGCTGCTAAAATCTTAAGATTGTGTCATTTTAAGATTGTGTTATAATTACCATTAATCGTTAGTTGTATGAAATGAATAATTTTCATTTTATCCATAAACATAAACATATTTATGTTATGTGATTCTTTCATAATGACTTGTTGTGTTCTCCCAAATTCATATGTTGAAGTCCTAATCCCAGTACCTCAGAATGTGACCTGATTTGGAAATAGGGTTGTTGGTGATGTAATTAGTTAAAATGAGGTTATACCTCAGTAAAATGAACCCCACTCCATTAGAACTAGTGTCTTTCTAAGAAGGAAAAATTCAGATAAAGACTTTTTATTTATTTATGTATTTATGTATTTATTTAATTTTTTAATATGAAATTTATTATCAAACTGGTTTCCATACAACACCCAGTGCTCCTCCCAACAGGTGCCCTCCTCAATGCCCATCACCCACCCTCCCCTCGCTCCCATTCCTCATCAACCCTCAGTTTATTCTCAGTTTGTAAGAGTTTCTTATGATTTGGCTCTCTCCCTCTTTAACTTTTTTTTTCCCCTCAGGGAAATGCAAATCAAAACCACACTGAGATATGACCTCATGCCAGTCAGAGTGGCTAAAATGAGCAAATCAAGAAACTATAGATGCTGGAGACGATGTGAAGAAATGGGAACCCTCTTGCACTGTTGGTGGGAATGCAAACTGGTGCAGCCACTCTGGAAAACAGTGTGGAGGTTCCTCAAAAAATTAAAAATAGATCTACCCTATGACCCAGATTCTTCCTCTCTCTCTCTTTTTAAAAAAAATATTTTCAAGTTAGCTACCTTACAGTGTAGTCTTGGCTTCAGGAGTAGATTTCTGTGATTCAGCACTAATATATAACACCCAGTGCTCATCCCAACAAGTGCCCTGATCAATTACTATCACCTATTTTTCCCACCCCCCCATCCCCTACCACCATGAACCCTCATTTTGTTCTCTGTATTTGAGTCTCTTATGGTTTACCTCCCTCTCTGTTTTTATCTTATTTTTCTTTCCCTTTCCCTATGGTCATCTGTTAAGTTTCTCAAATTCCACATGAGTGAAATCATATATCTGTCTTTCTCTGACTTATTTTGCTTAGCATAATACCTCCAGTTCCATCCACATTGTTGCAAATGGCAAGATTTCATTCTTTATGCATTAATCAGTTGATGAATTTGGGCTCTTTACACAATTTGGCTGTTGTTGATAACACTGCTATAAAAATTGGGATGCATGTGCCCCTTTGAATCAGCACTCCTGAATCCTTTGGATAAATTCCTAGTAGTGCAAGTGCTGGTCATAGGGTAGTTCTATTTTTAATTTTTTGGGGAACCTTCATACTGTTTTCCAGAGTTGTTGTACCAGTTTGCATTCCCACCAACAGTGCAAAAGTGTTCCCCTTTCTCCACATCCTCACCAACATCTGTTGTTTCCTGAGTTGTTCATTTTAGCCAGTCTGACCTGTGTGAGGTGGTATCTCATTGTGGTTTTGATTTGTGTTTCCCTGATGATGGGTGATGTTGAGTATCTTTTCATGTGTTTGTTAGCCAACTGTATGTCTTCTTTAGAAAAGTGCCTATTCATGTCATCTGCCCATTTCTTAACTGGGTTATTTGGTTTTCGAGTGTTGGTTTGGTAAGTTCTTTATAGATTTTTGATACTAACTAACCCTTTATCCGATATGTCATTTGCAAATATCTTCCCCCATTCGGTTGGTTGCCTTTCAGATTTTCTGATTGTTTCCTTTGCTGTGCAGAAGCTTTTTATCGTGATGACGTCCCAATAGTTCATTTTTGCTTTTATTTCCCTTGCTTTTGGAGACATGTCAAGTAAGAAGTTTTTGTGGCCGTCAAAGAGGTTGCTATTTTCTCCGGTAGGATTTTAATGGTTTCCTGTTTCGCATTTAGGTCTTTCATCTGTTTTGAATTTATTTTTGTGTATGGTGTAACAAAGTGGACCAGTTTCATTCTTTTCCATGTTGCTGTCCAGTTCTCCCAGCACCTTTTACTAAGGAGAATTTTTTCCATTGGATACTCTTTACTGCTTTGTAGAAGATTAATTGTCCATATGTTTGTGGGTCCATTTCTGGGTTCCGCATTGTATTCCATTGAACTATGTGTCTGTTTTTGTGCCAATAGCATACTGTTTTGATGAGTGCAGGTTTGTAATATAAGCTAAAGTCCGGGATTGTGATGCCTCCAGCTTTGGTTTTCTTTTTCAACATTACTTTGTCTATTCAGGGTCTTTTATGTTTCCATATGAATTTTAGGATTTGTTTGTTCTGGCTCTGTGAAGAATGCTGGTGCCAGTTTGATTGGGCTTGCATTGAATGTGTAGGTTGCTTTTAACAATATTTATCCTTCCAATCCATGATCATGGAATGTTTTGTTTTTTTTTTTTTCATTTCTTTCTGTCTTCTTCAGTCTATTTCATAAGCTTTCTATAGTTTTCTGCATAAAGATCTTTCATGTTTTTGGTTAGGTTTATTTCTAGGTATTTTATAGTTTTTGATGCAATTGTAAATAGGATCGATTCCTTGATATCTCTTTCAGTTGCTTCATTATTGGTGAGTAGAAATGCAACTCATTTCTGTGCATTGATTTTATATCCTGCAACTTTGCTGAATTCACATATCAGTTCTGGCATTCTTTTGGTGGAGTCTTTCATGTTTTCCATGTAGAGTATCATGTCATCTACAAAGAGTGAAAGTTTTACTTCTTTGCAAGTTTTGATTCCTTTTATTTTGTTTTGTTGTTTGATTGCTGAGGCTAGGATTTCTAACACTACGTTAAATGACAGTGGTGAGAGCAGACATCCCTGTCGTGTTCCTGATCTGAGGGTGAAAGCTCTCAGTTTTTCCCATTGAGGATGATATTAGCTGTGATCCTTTCATAGGCTTTTATGATGTTACGGTATGTTCTTCCTATCCTGACTTTCTTGAGGTTTTTTATTAATAAAGTATGCTGTATTTTTTCAAAGTATTTTTTGCATCTATTGACAAGATCACATGGTTCTTATCTTTCTTCTATTAATGTGATGTATCATGTTGATTGATTACTGTTGAATTCTGTTTGCTCATATCATGTTCGGAATTTTTGCACCCATATTCATTAGGGATATTGGCCTGTAATTCTTCTTTTTGGTGGGGTCTTTGGTTTGGAAATTAAGGTAATTCTGGCTTCATTGAATGATTCTGGAAGCTTTCCTTCTGTTTCTATTTTTCATAACAGTTGAGAAGAATAGGTATTAACTCTGCTTTAAATGCCTGGTAGAATTCCCCTGGGAAGCCATCTTGCCCAAGACTGTTATTTGTTGAGAGATTTTTGATAACCTATTAAAATTTTTTGCTGGCTGTGGGTCTATTCAAATTTTCTATTTCTTACCTTTTTAGTTTTTGTAGTATGTGTGTGTCTAGGAATTTGTCCATTGTTGGCATATAATTTTCCATAGTATTCTGCAATAACTGTTTGTATTTCTGTGGTAGTAGTTATGATCTCTCTTCTTTCATTTGGGATTTTATCTATTTGAGTCCTCCCTCTAGGGGTGTATCATTTTTTTATTCTTAAAAAAAACAGCTCTTAGATTCATTGATCTGTTCTACTGGTTTTTTGGATTCTATATTTATTTCTGCTCTAATCTTTATTATTGCTCTTCTTCTGCTGGCTTTGGGCTTTCTTTGCTGCTGCCTTTCTGGCTCCTTTAGGTGTAAGGTTAGGTTGTGTATTTGGGACCTTTCTTGCTTCTTGAGATAGGTCTAAATTGCAATGTATTTTCCTCTTAGGACTGCCTTTGCTACATCCAAAGAGTTTGGGCTGTCGTGTTTTCATATTCACTTGCTTCCATATATTTTTCAATTTCTTCTTTAATTTACTGGTTGACCCATTCATTCTTTAGTAGGATGTTCTTTAACCTCCATGTATTTGGGACTTTCCAAATTTTTTCTTGTGGTTGATTTCAAGTTTCATAGCATTGTGATCTGAAAATATGCATGGTATGATCTCAATCCTTTTATACTTGTTCAGGGCTGTTTTATGACCCAGTATGTGATCTGTTTTGGAGAATGCTCCATGTTCACTCAAGAAGAGTGTGTATATGCTGCTTTTGGATTAAAAGTTCTGAATATATCTGTTAAGGCCATCTGGTCCAATGTGCCATTCAGGCCATTGTTTCCTTATTGATTTTCTATCTAAATGATCTGTCCATTGTTGTAAGTGGAGTATTAAAGTCCCATACAATCATGGTATCTATACATTTATTTATGTTTGTGATTAATTGATTGATATATTTTGGTTCTTCAGGTTGGGGGCATAAACCTTTACAATTATTAGATCTTCTTGCTGGATAGATCCCCTAATTATGATATATTGTTCTTCATCTATTATTATGGTTTTTGTTTTAAAACATAGTTTGTCTGATATAAGTATGGCTACTTTGGCATTCTTTTGACATCCATTAGTAAGACAGATGGTTTCTTATCCCTTCACTTTCAGTCTGGAGGTGTCTTTAGATCTAAAATTAGTCTCTTGTAGGCAGCATATAGCTGGATCTTGTTTTTTTTTATCCATTCTAACACCATGTCTTTTGATTGGAGCTTTTAGTCAGTTTACATTCAGAGTGATTATTGAATGATACAGATTTAGTGTCATTCTGTTATCTGTAGGTTTCTTGTTAGTGATGATGTCTCTCATCCTTTGTAGTCTTTGCTGCTTTCCAATCAGAGTCTCCCTTAGGCTCTCTTGTATGGGTGGTTAGTAGTCATGAACTCTTTTATTTTTTGTTTACCTGGGAAAATTTTTCTCTCTCCTTCTATCCTGAATGACGGCCTTGCTGGATGGATAAATGATTCTTGGCTGCATATATTTCCTATTCAGCACATTGAATATTTCCTGCCCCTCCCTTCTGGCCTGCCAAGTTTCAGTAGATAGGTCTGCTACTACCCTTATGTGTCTTCTCTTGTAAGTTAAGGCCTGTTTGTCCCTAGCTGCTTTCAGAATTCTCTCTTTATATCTTTGTATTTTGCCAGTTTCACTGTGATATTTCATGGTGTTGACCTGTTCTTGTTGATTTTGGAGGGAGTTCTTGGTGCCTTTTGGACTTGGATGCCTGTTTCCTTCCCTAGATTTGGGAGGTTCTAAGGTATAATTGTTCAAATAAACCTGCCTCTCTCTGTCTCTCTTCTTCTGGAACTTCGGTGATATGGATATTATTTCCTTTCATGGGATCACTGAGGTTTCTAATTCTGCCCTCATGGTCTAGTAATTTCCTCTCCCTCTTTTTTTTTTCAGCTTCATCATTTTCCATAACTTTATCTTCTATTTCACCTATTCTCTCCTCTGCTTCTTCCATCCTCACTGTCACTGTAACTATTTTATTTTGCAGCTCATTTATAGCATTTATTGATTCATCATGACTATTTCTTAGGTCTTTGATCTCTGCAGCAATATATTCTCTGCTGTCTTCTATGTTTTTTTCAAGCCCAGTTATTAGTTTTATGACTGTTAGCCTAAATTCTTTTTCAGATATATTATTTATATCTATTTTAAGCACTCCTATGGCTATCATATTTTCCTGTTTTTTTGTTTGTTTGTTTTTTTTTGTTTTTTTTTTTTGAGAATTCCCCCAATGTGTTATTTTGGCTAAGTTTCTGTCTTTTATGTGTTTTAATAGCTTATATGCCCTCTACCTGTTGAGTACTACTATATTAAAAGGGGGTCATACACTTGGGCTTGGCATGTCAGGAAGGGTTTTTGGAGTGTATTGTGTGCACTCTATTGTTGTGTATTTGGCTGCTCTATCCCATTTGTAGTATTCTGCAAAGCTCCTCCTTGCTCATAGTGGTGGATTGTTTGGACTTTCCACCAAGTGTGCTTTGATTTCTTCATTGAAGTAAACCTGGAAAAAAGGAAAGGGGGGGACCTGATCCCATACAAAGAGACAAATGAAAGGGCCAAAAAACAGACCAAGCGGAAAATCAAAACAAAGTATAATGCTTAATCCAAACAGAGAGAAAGGAAAATAAAGGAGACACAGAAAATGTGCAAAAAGAATAGAGTAAAAATGCCTGATTAAACAAACAAGCGAAACAGAGAAATAAAATATGAATTGACCAAAAAGCAAATCAGAAACTATGAGCCTGACTCCAAAGGAAAAAAAGAAGAGGGTAGGAAGAAAAGGAAGAGAAAAGAGAAGAGGGAGAAAAAGACAAAACTAATATGCAAACCACAGGACAGTTTTTTGTTGGTGCCTGGGACTGGTGGCTGTTCTGGTCTGGAGGAGAGGCAGTCTGGTTGGCTCAGTGACAGTCTTCTTCCCATAGATAAGCAGTGGCCAGGCACAGAGGGGTGGAGTTTGTTGTAAACAGGTCCTGCCTTCACTGGGGGCTGCTGTTCTGTTTCCTGATTTTTCTGTTCCTGAAGCCCCTCCATGTTGGTGTTGGGGAGAAAAATGGCAACGCCCCAACAATCTCTCCTCCCCAGACTGGGTGTCTCCAACCATGCTGTTCAGGCATCCCTCACAGAGTGCAGGGGTGGTCAGCTTACCCTGTTGCACAGTCTCCCACACCTTCTAGATGTGGGATTCAAAACCCCATGTGTTATGGGGCCCTGCACTGCACAGATTCTGTTCTGATGTAGCACCACTCAGCCCTGCTGATTAAGATTCAAGGAATTTGGCTGGTGCTTGCAGGGTGTTTTTTCCTTGGGGAGGCAATAAACCCTCTTCACACAGTACCAGAGGAAGGGGACTGCTCTCTTCCCGTACATCCCTGAGATCACTACCATGCCTAGGGGCTGGCTCCCTCCACACACACCACCTACCCGCAGGCCCCGCCCTCTGGCCAGCACCAAGGCATGAGAATAAAGCCTGGCTCTAGTCTGGAGAAAATTGTGCACTTTTGAAACTCCAATGTTCAGCTCCTAAAGCTATTTGCAAAATAGAAACTGACACTCTCCATATTTCTCATTCTCCCGTCTGTGGTCTGGAGATGTTTTTCTCTTTTACTAGCACAATACTGCAGCTTCTCTGTCCTTCTCTCCGTATTATCTCTCCACAGAAGGGGTTCCCTCCTGTCTATGCCTATGCTGTTTTATCTCCCCCAATTCACATACCTGCACCTCTGTCTGGCCAAGCTGTCTTCTCCACCTGTGGAGATATTTCTGGCACTCCACACATTGATTTCCTGGGTGTTCTAAGTGATCTGACCTCAGTATAGTGGTGTTTGAGGGACAAGGAAAATCCCAGTCACCCTACTTCTCACCGTCTTAACTCTGTCCTTTTCCCTTCTTCCTCTTTTTATCTCCCAATCTCTGTCTGTTTTCTTATGTTGAAGAAATGCCTTGAGAGTTTAACCAGCATGTTATGTGCAGTAATTCTTCACAGTTTCAGAGATGATTCCCTATTATATAAACATTTTCTATAAGCCAAGTGACATGACTTAATCATAGAGAAAGAAACAATTTTTGTATGTCACTAAGCTCATTATCTCAAATTTCAAGATCGGGTGTGGTGTATTTTCTTACACATTTTCAACCAACTGCAGTGTTTTAATTTACATTACTTTAAAATGTTCACTTTCTTGTACATATTTTCCCAAACCCCTTTTTCACCAGAATTTTCTATGATTTTCCACTATTTTGATATTTAAAAATCTATATATTTAATAAATTAACATCTTTATTAAATAAAACAAATAATTCTCTACTATACTGATTTCCTTTTAAATGGGTTATATGGATCTGGGCTACTGGGCTTTATTTCCAATAATTATTAGTCTATTTAGGTCTTTTGGTTTTTGTTTTCAGTCTTTTGCAGAATTTGAGAAGTGTATCAGGGCCCTTGTATGTTGTCAGTTTATTTTATTTTTATAGCAATTGATGGGACATAGCATTTTAGGTGAAAAATTTTTTTCTGAGAACTTTGCAGGCATTGCTTTTTCTAAAATTACTAATAAAAATCCTGATAAAATCTGTAGGCTTTTTTTTCTTAGTTTGTGTTTCCTCAGAGAAGTCTTAGGCAAGGATTTGATTTCAATAGGTGATTTTGGAGGTGAACCTAAAAAATACTTGACAGTTAGGGAGTTATGGGCACAGAGAAGAGAAGGCAGCTAATTGAGACCTCATTATCAAGTAAACTATCACTTCGGGTTTCTGAATCCTAATACTCTAGAAGTCAGTGTAGATGTGCCTGAAAGTATTCCATATGAGGAGTAAAGGACAAGGGGGTTGTGTATCCCAGTTTTTGCCAGCATTGGGTGTGGAATTGACATCCAATATAAAATTGAATTCCCTGGAATGGGAGCCAATGAGCTGAGAAAGTTCTAAAGTTCTAAGAAAGTTCAAATGCGAGGTGCTGGCATTTGGAAGTTGGGATTGGGACAATGTAGGGCAGCAGTAAGCACAGAGCATGTGGTCTCCCAACTGTGTATGCTACAGTGTATATTTGTTCATACACTTTTAGCTTATATCATTTAAATTTTCCCACTCTTGAAAATTTCATGATTTTATCTTTATCTGAATCCCAGAATTTCATGAGACTGTATCTATAGATATGGGTGTCATTAATTCAAACATTTCACAGGCCTTTTAAATAAAGTCAAAGCCTTTAACTCTGTGAAAATGTATTCTTAGTTTTGATTATTTCCTTCATTCCACTATCATTCTTTTATTTTTCAGAAAATTCTGTTAGAGAGATGTTGGTAGATTTTCTAAGCTTTATTTTCTCATACACATATTGATTTTTTTCCCTAGACAATTGTACTTTTATTTTCCATGACCTCCTTCTTGCTTGCTACTTCTTTTTCATAGCAAGCTATTAGGTTTTATAGATTCATTTTATTCTTTTATAGAAGAAATATATTCTGAGGACATTTAAGAACACTTTCTGATTTCCTTGCTCCCATCTTTGCCCTCCTTCTCAAATTAGTCAAAGTATCATTGAATAGACTTTTTATTATTGTGACACCTACTTCCACAGAATTCTTTTTCTTACTCAAGATCTAGAGAGTGGTTTTCCATCACACAGCAACCACTCTCTTTTTAAAGATGGATTTCAAGTACTTGTCCGTTATGCTTTATTGCATAGACCTTACCATTGTAGGTTTTTCTTTGATGTTAAATATTTGTCCTATCTTTTGCATTATTTCAACATTGTAGTCAATTTCTAAGGAAGCAAATGGAATCATTCACAAATTTTAGCCCACATTAACTCACTATAAAGTTGATCCACATAAAAATATAAAGTTAAAAATAAACAAATTTTTTGTTAGTAGATTTCTAACATATCCATTTTTTAGCAGTTATTAAAATTTGTACTTGTTTCAAAAATATGGTTTTTGTAACTATAAATGCTATATGTTCATCTTAGAAATATCTCAAAATACAGAGGCTCCTGGGTGGTTCAGCCATTTAAGCATCCTTCTTGATTTTGGCTCAGATCATGATCTCAGAGTTCATGAGATCAAGCTCTGCATCTAGCTTTGTGCTGACAGCATGGATCCTCTTTCTGCCCCTACGCTGCTTGTGTGCTCTCTCTCTCAAAATAAATAAACTTAAAAAAAAGAAATATTTTAAAATGCAGAAATCTATAAAGAAGAATGCAAAAATATAAATTCTAATACTTTAAACATAAAAGTTGTTATAATGTTATGTATTTTCTTTATATATATATATATATATATATATATATATATATATATATATAATGTAATTAATTACATTAGGTTTGTCAAAAATTTTAAATACAAAACTATAAATTTATCTACATACTGTTATGGTAATTGTGTTTTGTAGCAATGGCTTCAGATTGCCATATACCAGAAATGAGAAACCCATCCCGAAGTCCATCATTTTCCAGTGAATAGGATGAATGAACTCAGGATATAAGATTTTTTTTCTGAGTAATGTTTTTCAAAGCATGGACCAAACTTCTATATAGCTACTTATCTGAATGGAAATGTAAATTAAAGGAAGAAAAGCATAACCTCATTCCATATGTACACATACCATATGTGTAAAATACAAATAGTATATATTATATTTACTCTTATGAGTATACTTACACACTACACAAGCAACTATATGTGCATTTAATATAAAGGAAAACAAAAATGCAATTTTAGAAGGAATTCAGTGCTAAGAGTAGACGAATAGAAGGAAATTCTGAAAAAAGGCAATATTAGAAGTAATTTGTCTAGATATACATCCTAATAAGACTGAGGCTAATTATTCTACTCATTGGAACTGAATGAGGAAAGGTCATTACTCTTTTTTCACTCCTGGCACCTTAAAATGTTACCACTCACACACACACACACACACACACACACACACACACGCGCGCACACGCACACACACACAGACACAGACACACAAAGCCGGAGTTCTTTGGTTCTAAAAGCTGTTTGGATGTTTATTATCATTTTCTTCATCTGGTTTCTTCCAAAAGTGCTGAAACTCATAGCTTGGAAAACTACGAGTTAAGTAAGAATGGTTCTTTCTCTGTGCCACTCTTTTCAATTAAAATTGAAAATTGCAATTCTAATCCCTTTTTTCTCTGATTCTTAAAGGTAATAACTGCTAGTCATTAATGTCAGTTTCACATGGAACCAAATTTGTTCAAAAATACAGTACATTCAAAAATGAGTGTCTTCTTTGTTCTTTCCCACAACCTGAACAATGTTAGAATCAGAGGCATTTTGTTGTTCCTTTTAATAATATTATACTAGTTTTCTTATACGTGTCTTAGAAAAAGCCTGTATTCAGTCTAAAATTCTCTTTAAAACGTGTATTTTCCTTCCTACTGTTCTTTTAATTTTGCACATTATAAGCCTAATTCTCGAATCCACAGGTACACACAGGGGGTGGGGAAAATTGCAATTCTCACCCCTGTAGGAGTATTACCTTTCTCTGCAAGCTTATTCTACCCCAAAACCACAGGGGGTGTTGAGGAAGTGATGTGTGTCTACTGACAGAGATATCAACTTCAAGTCTGTGCTATATCATATCTTAGTGTGTCCAGATATAGATTGCGTGTGCGCACGTGCGCGCATGCGCGCATTATGTTTTGATGTTGTGCCAGAAGACAATGGCTCATAACTGACACCTCAAGGCAGGTGGAATTTATGGCTTGTATCAGGGAACTAGAAATGGTTTTTATGTGGAAATAGGGTTTTTCACTCCCTGCAGTTATGATAGCACCACATGGGGATGACAGGGGAAATAGGACAGTAAATGGAGTATGAGCTTTTTTTGTGTGTTTGTTTTATGTTGCATGGTCTTCCAAAGAAGTCAGTGCAACATCAGGAAAAAAAATAACTTAAGCATCGTATTATATTGAAATATTACTAAAAACAGGGCTTAGAGTGTGATTGAGCAGTGAAACCAAGTGCCTTCAAATATGTGTAGAGTGAGAACATACCTATGAAGTGTCTATACCATATCTATAACACATTTTAGTATACGATGTCTGCAGTGAAGTCTTTTCCTAAAATTCTTACAAAGCGTTAGACATACCACATGAGAAAATGTGGTAATAGTTAATGTAGAAAATCATGTATCAGAACCTAAAGATTTTGAGAGAGACAAAATATAGATGCTTCAATGATTAATAAAAATAGAAGAAATAGAAATGCTCATTAGAAGAAGCTTTCTGTAGATTTTAGAAAACTGTTCTTGTGGACATTACTTAAATTTTGTTCAGGGGCACCTGAGTGGCTCAGTCAGCTAAGGTTCTGACTCTTGATTTTGGCTGAGGTCATAATTTCATGGTTCTTGACATCGACCCTGCATTGGGCTCTGCGTTGACAGGGCGGAGACTGCTTAGGATTCTCTCTCTCTCTCTCTCTCTCAAAAATAAATAAACTTTAAAAATAAGTAAATATATATATTGTTCCATATCAGTTATATAAAGTGTCACAACATAAATCACTCTTAGTGTTTGGTGTTTAACGTTTTATTTCTCCTCTTAAAAAATGAATTTGTACTTCTTAGACTATTAAAGCCAATTATTCACTGTATCTACACTTTGAATTTGTTGACCCAAAGTAAAAAACTAGAATTTTATTAAAATTCAGTAGTTACATCTAGCCTAATTTTTCAGCACAAGTAAGCTCTCGTTCACTCCCATTCATTACTTGTGTCTGTTATCAGAGTTCCACCGTGTGTGTGTGTGTGTGTGTGTGTGTGTTATAAATCATCTAAAATATGTATTGAAGTATTCAAATTATAGATTAAAAATAAAGCAAATGTATATTTGTAAACAGGACTCTGTTAATAGTATATATCTTCCTTTCTGAATGACGAAAGGAAGCTTACTTAGTGCAAGAATAGCTTCTAATTCTTGTATCAATGATTAAAGTGAAACATGGGCAAAAATGTGGAGCTTTTGAGACTTCACAACAGATTACTGAGGAGAGTTGGGAAATCTTCTTAGAGATTGTAGATGAAGTAGCAACACGGAAAGCCCTGCCTATTCACTGTGATGGTTTTGGAAAATGTGGTTTAATAATGACACACTTTGGACATTCTCTTGCTGAGAATCAAATGTTCACTGCCTTTCAAAGCAATATGACCATTGTAGTACTGCTAAAGCTTTCCAGGTGTGACCATCTGTGCTTGTAGACTTATGCTAAAATGTAAACAGCCTCTCTGAAAACCTCTAATCTTTGTTTTCTTTATGATTGTCTCCACTATGAGTAAGGACTTTCATCCTTAGCTGATAGTGTTTGAAAGAATACACCTGAAACATTCATGATCTAAACCAGCAGTTTTGCAGAAGTAGTTTCTAGAAAATTTAAGGAATAGGACAAAACTGTTACTGTAACTTTATATACAAAGAAATACCTGTGAAAACATTGTTCAATACTGTGCAAATGCATTATACTTCTAATCAAGAAATAAAATAAGGCCTTTTATTTTAAGATTAACAGGAAACACTTTTTTTTAACAACTTCGTTTGTGTGAGTAAAGTTTAACATTGTATTTGTTATCTTCCTTCAGGTAACATTGAATTTCATATCTTACTACAAAGATGCATTTTAGTGTGCCTTTTACTAAAGCAATTACTGCAGAAGCCACACATTTCTCAGAAAGTTCTCATAAAATTACTGTTCTATTCTTTCATTGTTTCATTTAGGCATTGGAATTAGATTGGTCTTTTATAAATACTCATTAGTGGGTCTGATTCTTTCTCTAGTAGTAGCCTTCACTGGAAGAGATAGAACTGGCATAGCACACATTCACATTCTAAAAGGAATTGTTCATATTCTTTTGAGAGAACAAAAAATCATCTCCTCTTCTTTGTTAGTTTTAACTCATTTTCTCTTTTGGTTCACAAAGGGGGCACAATTAGGTGAGGTGTCATGAAGGAGAGGCCAAGGAGACAAAGAGAAAGACAGTCTCATTAATTGAAATTGTATTTCCTGCTTGTTAATTATCTGGATGCTGTGCCACCTGATTTGAGAAAAGTAACTTCTAAAAATGTTGGAATTTCTTTGTAACAGATTATTAACATAAAGTTTAAATTTTAATTGGATTTTTGGTAAATGACCTTTATTACTCCTGGCAGGGACACGACATACAATAACTAAAAAACCCCACTGGAGTCAAAGAGATTCCAGATGTCAGGATGGCAATGAAAGTGGTACAAACCATGCTGCTAATTTTCAGAATCAAAATAGCCAAACAAACCAGGCACAGTAAACTCAATGAAACAATTACAATGAGTCACCTCCCCTCCAACCCGCCACGCATGCATATTTGAAAAAGAATTATAAGAATAACATTTTGAGCCTCTTTTGCTAAACTGCAGTAAGATAGTGAAGAATCATGGAACCTACTGCTCTGCCTTTGAATTCAACTCTGATTAGATGTTTTTAGGATGAGGAAATTATTCAATCAAATATAGATTATATATATTAAAAAAGCATGTCCCAATTCTGCATGGAAACCTAAATTAGTTGTAATCCCTAACATGGGAACCTACTGGGAAAAAACATATTGCTGTTGAAACTCCCCCAACCTTGCAATGAGTAGGCACTGAGTAAGAGTGTGAAATCACTCAGAAAGCAATATAATTTGTACCTTTTCAGGAAGTAGGAGATAGGACTATGACAGGATGAATACACTTTGGGGATTTTAATTTTATATTTTTTTCCTAAAAATATCAGTTTATTTTATTTTAAGAAGTCAGCTGTCTCTATTTTTAATTTCCTGAGGATAGGTGTAAGGCTGGTCAAAAAGTACAAGAAGCAAGTCTTTCTAGTTTTTTTTTGTTTTTCCAAATGTTTAAGCTCTTAGGAGGACTTCATAAATTTGAAAAAGAAGAAAAATAAAGAACATGTATGCAGGGATCAAAATAGTTTCCAACCTTGCCTTTGATTAAGATCTTGTTCTTGATCAAAGAGCTAAGCCTGGAAGGAAGACAGATTATTCCCAATACCACTGCCACTGGTGTAAAGACCCACATCAGGGCAGAGTATTCAACCTTATTATTTGACCTGAGGATTAAAAACTCTGTCTAGTAATATGTTTAGCACATACTTTGACAAGAATGTTATAGATCAATAAGATAAGTCCAGCTTTTTGTTGATAAATATACTCACTATAGTCTTCATTTTATCACAGTAAATTCTTCCCCAGAGGGTTCCTGGCTCTGAAGACTTTCTCTGACTAAAGTTATGAGATCCATTGATTTCTTTATTTTACAATTAGAAACCCAACTCTGCATGCCATAAAGTATTTCCCACTGCAGTGATCCCATTCTAGTAAATTATAACTATTACTTTAGCTTGCGACCACTACCCTGAATACAAACTTCCTCCATCAAAACATTTACTTGCTTCAGTTTCCTCAAATCAAAGCTACTATTGGATTATATATTAATATAGTATGTGAATTGTATGTATTGGACTATGCATAAATCTGTATCCAGAGTATAATCTATCTATCTAAACATAATTCACATGTATGCATTATGTATGATTGGGTAACAAGCCACTAGTTTTTAAAAATGCATTCTATTTACATTTTGAAGTGGGAGACACCAATTTTTTGATTACTGACTCATATTTGAGGGACATTACTTCTAACATGGAGTTATCAAAGTTTCACTAGGCATTTATAAATTGCAAAAAGAATAAGCAGTATCTTATTGTCAATTAATTTCCTTTTTCATTTTGTAACATACACATACAAAGGGTACTGTCTTTGTTAAAATGCCTAAATCATACACAATTTGCTCATGTTTCTTTGTATAAACTGTGCCTAGTTAGATACCATGCTTTTGATTATTTTAATTTTCTTAATACTTTCCTCTTTCTTACTTTCAATTCAGAAGTCACTTGTGAATCTTCTATTGATCTTACTTTCTCTTGCATTTTGCTATGCTGTACATCAATACCTCTGACTCCACCAATTGTCTTGTCAATATCTGTTTCTGTAAGTCATAAAACATATGATTAAGCTCTACATAATCTAATCACAAAAATAAATAAAAAATATATACCAGATGAAAATATCATAATTGCAAGACATAGTAGGTATTTAGAATATATATCAATAGTTAAAGGCATGGGTATTTGATGAGTCAAAGTGAAGATATGCACTCTACATATTATTTTAGATTACAAATTAAACCATGGAACATACCCTGCAAAGGATTTTTATTACCTCTTTTTTAAAACAACTAGTATTCCATTAAATCAATATTTAAATTTTTTTTTATAAAATTTGAATTCCTATATTTGCTGAGAATTGAGAATATTGCACTTGTTCTAATTGTTAGTATGTCTTAGTGACAAAGCTTGTGATTCATGTGATGGAAGTAAATATGGGAAGTAAAGCTAGTCCAAAGAGCCATAAAGTGAATTATAATTGGCCAGAAAATTCAAGGGTTCAGAGCCTATCAAAAATTATTTCAAAGATCCAGAAATGTGGAAATTCAATGAGACAAAGAGATAAACTTAGGCTTAAGTGAGCAGTGGCTATATAAGATATGTTAGGGTAAGTAAGGCCAGAAGCAGTTTCTTGAAGCAGGTAGTGGTAGTCTTCTTAAAAAAAGAAAAACAAAAGCCATGTATTTGTTGATTATCATGTTTTGTATGTGTTTTCAGTTGCTAGAAATAAATTTTGGGCAGAAATATATAAGGTAGCTCAATAATATTCAAATCCTATTCATCTTAAAGTCAGTGTTTCCACAATATACTTTCATTTTCCTTCAACTAAACTTTAGGCATTTAAAAATATTTTGAGCAGTTGTTGTCAAGTATGTGGAGAAAAATGTACCCTTGTGCCCTGTTGGTGAGAATGTAAATTGGCACAGCCACTGTGAAAAACAGTATGGAGGTTTCTCAAAAAATTAAAAAGATTTGTAGCATATGCCTACCACAAAATATGTGTATACTTAGAAAAAACACAACTTTGCTATGCCCAAAGTTATTAAAATACAAATATCTATGTGTGTATGTATGCATGTGTATACAGATGCACAAGCTTGGTATAATATTTACATAGAGATTCAAGGGCCACAAATAACAAGGCATTCTTGAAGTAAAGGCGGAAAGTAATAGTGGTTTTCCTTGTTTCATTTCCAATCCTAGAAGGAAGGTTTAAAGACTTCACTATTAACTATGCCGTTTTCAATTTTGTAGAAATCCTTTTTTTTTTTTGTAGGTATCCCTTATCAGATTGAACACCTTACAAGACATCAGTTAAGACATTATTACAAATTATAATAATAGCATAATATTGGAAGAATACACGAATGGATTTAATGCATGTATACAAAATTTATAATACAGGTGTCAATACAGACTAGTGGGGAAAATATGGTCTTTTCAATAAATAGTTGTAAACCAATTGAATTGTCAAATGAAGATCGCTTCTCAGCCTTTTGGCTAAGATCAAGTGAATTGTCAAATGAAGAAATAAATAAATCCTAAACTAATACTTCATTCTATACAAAAATATTAATTAGGTAGATTGTAGATTTAAATGTGAAATGTAAAACAGAGCTTCAAGAAGTTAGCACAAGAGAATGTCCTCTTGGCCACTATTTAAGCAAGGATTTAAAAGGCCTAAGAATAATGAAAATATTTATAAATTCAATAACTTAAAAATTACAAAATTTTGTTAATCAAAAGACACCAATTAGAAAGTAAAAAAGCAAACATCAAGGGGGAGAATTTATTTCAATGTTTATAAATGTTTGTCTTCAAAATATTTCAAGAATTCAAATTATTAAGTAAAAAATAGAAAACTCAGTAGAAAAAAGAGCAAGGCATGTGAGAAACACATTACAAAGGAATATACCCATCGATCATTAACTATTTTAAAAGTTGCTCAACTTTGTTAGTAATCAGGGACAGGCCTATTAAAACCACTGAGAGATTCTAACATGAACTTCCAAGAATGGCAAGCGGAAAACAAAATAACAAAAAAGCATCTTACACTATCAAGTGTTGCCTAAAATGTGGCAGTACTGTCTTACACAGATAAAATAAATAATATGTGATTTATTCAGCCATTTTTGAAAACTTTTTGACCTTATTTTTTTAAGTTTAATTTTTTATTTGAGACAGACAGCATGAGCAGGGAAAGGGCAGAAACAGCAGGAGAGAAAATCCCAAGAGAGCAGGAGAGAGAATCCCTAGCAGGCTCCATGCTGCCAGCACAGAGCCCAACATGGGGTCGAACTCACAAAACCATGAGATTGTGACCTGAGCCAAAACCAAGTCAGACAGTTAACCAACTGAGCCACCCAGATGCCCTGAAAAGTTTCTGATCTTTTAACTTAGTATTTCTTCCCCTAAGTAGAATAACACACAAGTGCATATAGTCACCTAGGGACAGCTGCAAGAATAACACATAGCAGCATTATAAGGAAACCAATAAGGAAATATCAATAAAAATCTAATTATCTATCATATGAAAGTGAATAAATAAAATCTGATAAGTTAAATCAATGTAATATTAAAGCATAGTTAAATTTTTAAAAAATACTTAAAAGGCATCCAAATCAGCCAGGAGGAGGACAAACTTTCACTCTTTGCAGATGATGTGATACTCTACATGGAAAGCCCAAAAGATTCCACCACAAAACTGCTAGAACTGATTCATGAATTTAGCAAAAGTTGCAGGATATAAAATCAATGCACAGAAATTGGTTGCATTCCTATACACCAACAATGAAGCAACAGAAAGAGAAATCAAGGAATTGATCCCACTTACAATAGCTCCAAAAACTATAAAATACCTAGAAATAAATCTAACCAAAGAGGTGAAAAATCTATACACTGAAAACTATAGAAAACTTATGAAAGAAATTGGAGAAGGCACAAAAAAATGGAAAAATATTCCATGCTTCTTGATAGGAAGAACAAATATTGTTAAAATGTCAATACTACCCAAAGCAATCTACATATTCAATGAAATCCCTATCAAAGTAACACCAGCATTCTTCACAGAGCTAGAACAAATAATCCGAAAATTTGTATGGAACCAGAAAAGACCATGAATAACCAAAGCAATCTTGAAAAAGAAAACGAAAGCAGGAGGCATCATAATCCTGGACTTCAAGCTGTATTAAAAAGCTGTAATCATCAAGACAGTATGGTACTGGCACAAGAACAGACATTCAGATCAATGGAACAGAATAGAGAACCCAGAAATGGACCCACAAACATATGGCCATCTAATCATTGACAAAGCAGGAAAGAACATCCAATGGAATAAAGACAGTCTCTTCAGCAAGCGGTGCTGGGAAAACTAGACAGCGACAGGCAGAAGAATGAACCTGGACCACTTTCTTGCACCATACACAAAAATAAAGTCAAAATGGATGAAAGACCTCAATGTAAGACAGGAGGCCATCAAAATCCTTGAGGAGAAAACAGGCAAAAACCTCTTTGATCTTCGCCGCAGCAACTTCCTGCTCAACATGTCTCAGGAGGCAAGGGAAACAAAAGCAGAAATGAACTATTGGGACCTCATCAAAATAAAAAGCTTCTGCACAGCAAAGGATATAACCAGCAAAACTAAAAGGCCACCGACACAATGGGAGAAGATATTTGCAAATGACATATCAGATAAAGGGTTAGTATCCAAACTCTATAAAGAACTTATCAAACTGAACACCCAAAAAAACCCCAAATAATCCAGTGAAGAAATAGGCAAAAGACATGAATAGACACTTCTCCAAAGAAGACATCCAGATGGCCAACTGACATATGAAAAAATGCTCCACATCACTCATCATCAGGGAAATACAAATCAACACCACAATGAGATACCACCTCACGTTTGTCAGAATGGCTAACATTAACAACTCAGGCAACAACAGATGTTGGTGAGGGTGCAGAGAAAGAGGATCTCTTTTGCATTGCTGGTGGGAATGCAAACTGGTTTAGCCACTCTGGAAAACAGTATGGAGGGTTCTCAAAAAATTAACAATAGAACCACCCTACAACCCAGCAGTTGCACTACTAGGTATTTATCCAGGGGATACAGGTATGCTGTTTCGAAGGGGCACATGCACCCCAGTGTTTATAGCAGCACCATCAACAATAGCCAAAGTATGGAAAGAGCCCAAATGTCCATCGATGGATGAATGGATAAAGAAGATGTGTATATATGTACAATGGAGTATTATTCAGTAATCAAAAATAATAAAATCTTGCCATTTGCAACTACATGGATGGAACAGAGGGTATTAATGCTAAGCAAAAGTAGCCAGTCAGAGAAGGACAAATATCATATGCCTTCATTCATATGAGGACTTTAAGATACAAAACAGAGGAACATAAGGGAAGGGAAGCAAAAATAATATAAAAACAGGGAGGGGGACAAAACATAAGAGGCTTTTAAATATGGAGAACAAACAGGGTTACTGCAAACTGGAGGGGTCAGTCAATCTGCAAGTGCTCTTCCTTAACTTAATTAAAAGAAACAAAAACAAACACTAGAAATTGCATCAGAAAACTTGTTTTCAAGGGGCCTTCAGTCTTACAGGAGAAAGAGAAGTGAAGCAGATTATTTTTAGCTAGATCCTCAGTGTTCTGTAGTCCTGGAAGTGGCTGGAAGTGCAGAAAGACAGCCTTTCTTTGCCACTTAAATTACTGCGGTATGCGAGTGACTTCACACCTGAATGACATTTCAGAACTACCTATGTAACAATAATAGTAGATTCAATAATATTTATAAATTTGACATATAAATAATTATTATGACCATAAAAAGTAATTATTGACTATAAGTAATTGTTATGGATAAAAAAATTTAAATGATTGTGATTTAAAATATAATTTGGAATCAACTGCTACCACTACCACTATTATTACTTCAAATAAAATTATAAATATAACTAGCCTATATTTACTGAGAATTCAGTCTTTCCCCCCTGGATCATACTGTAAATAACAAGCTTTTATTGAGCACTTACTGATTCCTTGAACTCTTAAGTGCTTTATGTATGTAAACTTAAATGTTTAAAACATAAATTTTAAATTTTATATTAATATTTTAATAACCATAAGATATTAATGGGGCATCTATGTTTAGATTTCTATTTTGGAGATAGGAGAACTAAAGAACATAGAAATACATTAAACTAATATATTCCACAAATATAAATAATTTGCATTCACAGTGGATTTTTTTAGGTTGCTATTTGGAGCTTAGAATATTAACAAGCCATTTGAATAAAAAATTCAACTCTTGATATGTACCTGCTGTGTAAGAATTCACACCTTCTAATACATGGTATAAACCTCAAAAGAAAAATAAACTCTTAAGGTATTGAATTTCCTAATGGTGTTTAGGACTCTAGCATTATGCTACCAGAAGGAACCAATTAGGAACATAGTAATGTTCCTTATTTGAATATGATATGAATATTCCTTTGAATATGTTTTCTAACTATTTTAGGTCATAGATAATTTTATGACTATACACTAATTTCCTATTTAAAAAATTAATGTTTATTTATTTTTGAGAGAGAGAGACAGAGTGAACAGGGGAGGGGTAGAGAGAGGGAGACCAGAATCTGAAGCAGGCTCCAGGCTCTGAGCTGTCAGCACAGATTCCAATGTGGGGCTCAAACCCATGAACTTGAGGTCATAGCCTGAACCAAAGTCAGACACATAACCCACTGAGCCACCCAGGCGCCCCTAATTTTTTTTTTTTTTAAATTTTTTTTTCAACGTTTATTTATTTTTGGGACAGAGAGAGACAGAGCATGAACGGGGGAGGGGCACAGAGAGAGGGAGACACAGAATCGGAAACAAGGCGCCCCTAATTTTTTATTTTAAATGTGTAACTTTTGGCAGGAAAGCATCTGTATTGAACAAGCATCTTCTATAAGATAGTAGTCTGCCTCCAATGACTTTTATCTTCTAGAACTAGTCCATTTCCTGTTCTTCTCTTTGTCATTTTAATTGTAAAAATGATTTAACATTTTTGGAAGAAACCTATTGTGTTTGTCACTAAAATGTTTGGAAGAAAAGCTGCAGTCATCACATCATATTTCATTGCACAGTTCTAGAAGACAGAAACCATTATTGTGTTATCAACATGCCTTCCCATATCATGGTTCCTAAACGATTCATCTTTATGAAACTATATTTTTCAAGACCGGTAAGAAAATATAAAAGGAAACAAACATGCCACATCTTACCTTAAACCTAAAAGCCAATACAGAGCATGGAAGTGTTCTTAAATAATGCTATTTTATTCTAGACTTGAATAGCACAGGGAAGATTATAGTACCTAGTAATGAAAGCCAAAAGGCATAAGGTTAAAGCTCATTACTCACTAATTAGTGCAAGATATAAATGTGAGGATCAAGAATATTCCAAATGAAAATGCCATTCAAAGCTAAACATGAACATTTTTCTGTCAAACATGAACATTTTCATAGAATCTAATAAACAAACACAAATACTGAAGGAAAACATCTATAATCTCTTGAAGTTTGTGATATTTGGATCTAAATTAAGTCATTCCATTTAACTTTATACAGACAAGGGTATTCTGCAATTCTCCTACAAGATAAGTGGAAACTTGTAAGAAAACCATCACATGTAATCTGCAGCCAGAGTATAGGCATATTAAGCCTATTTTGAACACTGGTGCAGATCTTGACTTGGGAATATTTTTCATTATCTAGGCAGATGACATTGCAACAAGTCACTTTAACATGTGGGCCATGAAAAATCTCACTACTTGACCACACTGTGATAAAAATAAGTTCAAAGTTGACATTGTCCTGAAAAGAGAAGCTGCTATCATACAGTGATTCGTATCCTGTGTTTAAATACTGACTACCTCCTTCACTTTAACTTTTGTGCTTTCTAAACAGCAAGAAGCCAGATAACTAATATTCAAAAAAATAACATATAAAAGAAAGAACTCTTTGTGTATTTACTAACACAAATACATGAAAGAGAGACTTGTCTAACTGTGTGGTTATTTATGAATGTTTAATATAAATTTAATATTTATTTTAATTTTTATCACGAGGAGATGAAACATTCAAAACTTGCCCGTTTTAGTTATTATGAATAGCTCTGGCAATATGAAGAAATCTCTGGTCATCCAACTACTATATAACTTGTTTATTTAAAAGGTTTTCAGGGTCTCCCCTAGCCACTGTGATCAAGTGATCTCAAAAGTGTGAAGTTTTCATATTTCACTTTTATCTGTCAACATAAATTTTTATTTACCAAAATAGAAATTTAGACAGCAGTAAAACAAAATTAAGGATTATGGTCAAAGTTTACAATAATAAAATACATATTTTTAGACATACATACGCATTATAATTACCTTAAACCTTTTAATAACACTTTAAGTATTGGAAAGTAATTTTATTTCCACTATCAATTACATTATTTATTTTTCAGAACAATTCTCTGACATAAATAGCATTGAGATTTTAAGGCTTGTGATAATTGAGTAACTAGTGTTCACTGAAAGAAAAAAGAGATTTGCCCGCTATTGGAAATCCGTTCTCCATGGATCACTTGCATTTCTGTACGTCTTCCAAACAAGGCATTGGCAGATTTTGATATAGACTCTTCAAGGACGTTTGTATTAGTAAGCAGCCTAGAAAAGATTCCACTATATTCCTGCTAGGATAGATAAAATTGAAAACACTGAGAGTACCAAGTTTTGGATAAGATACGGAACAACCGGAACCTGTTTTAGCATTGAACAGTTACTGAAGGTGGGCATTTAGTCTGTTTTGTGGTTGTATGATTCTTAAAATCACAACTGATTTTTAGCATAATCTACACTTAACTGCAGATGACGTGGGTCTCTGTAAATGTTGCCATGAAGGTTTTCTGGCATCTGTGGCATGCTTTGAATTGATAATCGGTTGACCTGGTCTTGCACTTCTTATTTTGCCAAGCCTTCTAGGAGAGTAAACAAAATGTAGGCAACTTCAAAATCTGTATAAATACCTCTGCTCCATTAAATTTCAAGTGCTACAACTACTACTATGAGTAATAAACTCTCCTTTGTCTCTGATCAAACATTTTTGTATTTTTTGTCAGTGTTCTGAAACTGTGGCAAGGTAACATTTTAGCTAGCAAGTGAGGTAAATGTCAGACCATTCCCAATTCTTGACAGTTTAGGTGATGAAGATAAGGTGGTGAAAGATAAACGGCTTTCTCAAACAGAAACAATAAAGGTGATATGAGAAAACTTCCTGGGATGTGGTAGTGAATGTTCTTGCCCAAGTTGTCAACAGGAAGGATTGTTAATAGGAACTCTTCAGTGCCCTGCCTGCTAGTGAGTATTTTAAAAAGGGGTGCATTGGGTATTAACACTCTCCTCCTGGAAATTGTCAAGGAGTTCCCAAAGGTGAAATAAATTCCATCAGCAGTGAGGATTTAGAGCTTTATGTGGACCAAAACCAGAAGTATATTTAGCTAAATCCAGGAACACACTATGCTGCTAGAAACAGAAGTAAATGCAGAATCTTGCTTGCTGGAACAAGGCAATCCCCTCCTTCTACACACTCTAATATCATTCTTTCCTTCCCAACATCAGCTACTTTAAGATAAATGTGGGGCCAAGGACTCTCTGTGTCCAAGTGGTAGTGAATGGTACATATGTCTGTATGTAGGACTACACAGGGGGAATAGACATAAACTTGTATGACTTTGCCGAATATAAGTAACCAATTGTTCATCCTATTGGTTGGCAAGCCAGAAGCCTCAGTTTCAGTGTTCTGGTTGTGGTGAATTACAGCTTTTACAAGGGATACCTAAATAATCCTGAAAAACTTCAGGAAACTGATGGCCAAGTATTTTCTTAGGAATATGTAGGTTGATTCACAAACCTCTACCCTCTGGCAGTGGCACAAGTATTGATGTCTCTTCAGCTCCAACAACCAAAAAGGAAACCCAGCACCATGTTATACTTCTTAAATACTGATGTCAGTACAAATCTGTGTGATGATTTTGCCAGCCAAAGCCTCTATCAGAAGTATCCTCCCCTAGTCAGGGGATCTGAGATTGGATCAATTTACTGATTGATGTCTCTAATGTAGTCTTTTACTGCATGCTAGACTTGTGACTTTTACTAAAAGTTGACCTCTTTGTCTCCAGTGTCAGGTGTAGGGTGAGGAAGGACATTGCATGGGCGTTGCCCACTTCCCCTCCTGGTAGATTGACCAGTTGGACATTGGACCACCTCTGGGGTAATTAGTGGTGCAGTACCACTGTTGACTCTTTTTCAAATTATTGAACAACTAACCAAAGTTATATCACTGTGACCCTTGAATCTGTGTTTGACTTCCTAGACCACTTAAAATTTGACAACTATGGTTCTTTTTTCCCAAAAGCAACCAAACAAAGATCTGATAGTTTGACTCTACTGCCCATATCTTCTCCTAGTTCACACATGTCTTAGCAAGGTGCTTAGTCAGTGAATATGCCTTTCCCCAAAACAGCATCCCTTTGGCTGCTTCCTGAAGTATTATCATGACAAAAGCGTGAGGGACTATAGGTGACTCTGTATCTATTTTGAAAATTCAGGATACTTTCTGACCATTTCTGAGTGTAATGTCTTTCCTTACACTATGAGCAAACTCAGTCTACCACATTGGCACATGTCCCATTTGACACTCTCATGAAAGGAGACTGAATTCTGGTTATGTTTTTTGTTTGTTTGGTTTTTTTTTTTTTTTGCAAGGGGAAGAAGGGAGGAGGAAAGGGAGGGAATCTTAAGCAGGCTTCATGCTCAGTGCCAAACCTAATATTGGGCTTCACAACCATGAGATCATGACCTGAGACAAAATCAAGAGATGGATGCTTAACCAACTGAGCCACCCAGGCACCTCTGGTTATGTTTTATAAAAGTATCTGTGTCCTTCTTGAAGATGACCCTTCAGGACAAAAGATCTGGGTTCAAGTAAAGAATAATTAGAAAAACTATGAATTTATAGCTGCTAAAATGGGACACCAGATTTTTGTGGAGGTGATGGTAGAGCAAGAGCCCTAAATCTGCCAAGGGAACATTTTGGACCTTGGGAAATAAGATGAGGGGAGACTATTAGTGTTATTTTGTCTTTAGTAACCAACTGTGGGGATGATTATCAATGTTTGTTACAAGTGCAGCATTTAGTAGCTCTGAGTTCCCAGGTTTATAGACAGTCATTTCTGTGTATGGCCATGTGGATCTAGTGATAGCTAAGCAGTCAGTAAGCCTGTTTGTACCCAAGGCTTGTGCAAGGGCTTTATAGCTCTTGGAATTTATCAGAATAGTAATGAAATCTGTGATGAAAGGGTCTTCTGAACAGATCGTTGCTTATCCCCAATGGGCCTTGTCATCTTGCTCACTACTCAATGGGGTTACAGAGCCTGGGACCAGGTACTGGACTCTGGAGGATTCAAACACCACCATCTACTACTTTGTGGTTGGATGTACTCCTAGAACCTCCCCTTGCTGGTCTAGTTGTGCTGTATGGGAAACATTCCTCTTTTTACTGCCTTGAGAACTGTTGTGGCACTTTACTAATAAATTATGTGCATGGAAAAAAAAATCTGTGGATAGTGCAGCTTTATCAAACTGGTACAAATGCCTTAAATTAAACTGACTGCTAAGTCTTCCATCCTGCCAAACAATTTTTACTATACTTTGATTGCTATTACCCTTGGTCTTAGAAGAAAAGACAATTAGAAATGGCAAGGATGGACCCAGCTCAAAATGCTTATGGTGATCTTTTCCCACATATTAGCCTATTTCCCCAGCCTACTAGCCAGCTGGATAACCACATGGGAAGTACTCTTAACCCTTGGCAAGTCCTACTTGGAGAACCCAATAAGTGTGAACACACTTTCATTCAGGGGTATTCTCTGCCTCCTTGGAACTCTACTTTCTATGTTAAAATCAGACATTAACTTGCCTCTATTCTGAGAACACAGTGGCTTACATCGTAGGTGGGTCATAAGAGATCTTCAAGTGTTTAAGGAAATAACACGTCATACTTGGAAGGCATTCCAGCCAGTCTCAACTAACTGGCCAAAGTTGTGATGGATGACAGAAGTACACTAGACTTCCTTCTGATAGGTCAAGGTGGAATTTGTACAATACTGTTGTATCTGGATTAATGCCTCAGGACAAGTGAAAATGTCAATATAGTAATGTGGCTTTATATGGTAGGTATTGAGGGTTTCACAAATTTGCTTAGCCAGAACCCTGGAGGGCATGGCTGAAGTCAGTATTGCAGATTGACCTTACCTTTCTGCTTAGAGTCCTGTTGATTGCATTGCTATTTGGAGAAAATTAATAAGATTTGGTTTCTGGTCCTGTTGGACAGGTGAATCTAAGTAGCTGAGAGAGTGGTATACCCATGGCAAAATTTACCTGGAGAAAAGATAGTATAGAAACATGGGTGGGTAATGTTGGAGGATAATTCTTTGTGAATTGCTAATGTTTTGCTGTTATTCTAAGCAAAGTCCTTTATTTATTTATTTATTTATTTATTTATTTATTTATTTATTTATTATTTTTTTCTGGACTACCTTTTCAAGGATATCTGTATAGCAGTCATTTTAGTAAGTTAGTAAACAGTGTCTCCTCTGCTCAAAGGGTAAATTAATTTCCTGACTAAACAAAATGATAATGTCTCAACATCTCTTGGACATAGATTGGCAAGTTTGCTAGCAGCCCATTTATATATGACTGGGAGGGTTACTTAGTTCCTTAACTCAGGGTAACTCAGCTGTGATATAAACTCACTGTGTGTATAGCATCAACCTAGTCCACTCCCTATGACCCCCATGGGGCTTGGGGATTAGGGCAATGAATATAAATATGAAACTTATACTACCTAGTATTCTGAATAAAAAGCCTGTTAGGCAAAGACATTTTATATTTCCTGCCAACGTCTATGAGACTGGGTGGCTACACTGTAGCTTGCAAGTGGGCAAACCTCATACCCTTAACAGGTTTTGATATTCACATTTACTCCTCTGTCATCCAGAAGAAATAGGCCAAAACCCTCATCTCCTATTTCCCAAAGGAGACTGATTTCTTGGTCTTCTTTACATGCAACCATGGCATTTGTTATTACCTAAAGTGCCCAATGGGAATTTACATTCTAAGTGTATTTTTTTTGGACAGAATAACAAGTATTTCATGTATCCTCATTTCTAATGTCTACTTATGAGTATTTTTTTTAATTTTCAATGAAGAGCAACATCTGGAATTTCCTGAAATTATGATTTTTAATAAGAAGAGTTCACCACACTAGTGTTGATTTTAAACTTGGCAAGCCTATTCTTCTATTTTAAATTTAAACTGAGAGAGTAATCAACAACAACTGGGCTGTGGGGGAAAATAGCATGCTGAAGTAAAAGTACATTTGGTTCTTTGGATTATTGGGATTTACTTTGTTACAAGATTTATGTACAACCTAAAGCAATGCACATTAAAAAACAAAAAAACAAAAAAACAAAAAAAAAACCTTCCCAAGTGATTAATCTGTGTTCTTTGAAAAGAGCAATGCAAACTTGAAAGTTTTTGATAAGAACTGAAACATTGTGTTTAGGAGTTGTTTGTTAGGATTCCAAAATAATTCAAGGTATATAATATTCATAAAAGCTGAAACAGAAATGTCAATTCTTATAATTTGCAATGCCATATATGTATATATATATATATATATATAAATTAAGTGTATTGATTTTATGGCATAATATTGTGGCATTATTACATATTAATAATCATGCAAACAAAATGCCTTCAGAGACTATTCTTGGAGTATATTTATCAAAATTCATGTGTGAACTTTTTTCTGTAAAATGTATAAGTTCTGAGGAAAATTAACCGAGGATGACTTTAATACAACAAACCTAACTAAAATACATATACATTTTATTTATTTTAGTTTTAGTGAAAAGACAGTCTAAATCAGCTAAGTCTAAATTATAACTGAGCTACAAAAGAATGTGTGTGTGTGTGTGTGTGTGTATCCCAATAAAAAATTAATTTAGCAAAGTATTGCTTTGAAGAGGACTTTAAATACCTGATGTTAATTTGAAAATAAAAAAAAAAATTGGTTAAGGATGTTATATAGAAGTTCTGATTCAAGATGATGATATAGGAAAATCCTGAACTCATGTCCTTCCAGGGACACCTTGAGTTTACAGGTACGAACAAAACAATTTCCTCTTATAAAAACCTAAAGCCTGGCTGAGTGACAACTATACATCAAGCGAACAAGAAGAAATCCACATCAAAGTGGGTAGGAGAGCCTGGGACACTCAAAATAATCTCAAAATAAACCCACCCCCAGTGCAGCATCCCGTAACCAGGAGGGTCCTCAACACCTAGAGCTTCTCCCTGAAGAGAAAAGTATTCAAATCCACATTGGGCTTGGCAACTTTTGAGACGCACTTGAAAGATGAGCCCCCAAATACCTAACTTAGTAAAACAACAGGGCTCCTGTCTTAAGCAATATACTCTAGTGATCTGAAAAACACCACTTACAGGGTGTGTGCGCTGTCACTTGCTCATCCAAGTCCCTGATCAGAGGCAGCTGATTATGACCTCACTTAAAGGAGGCTTACTGCTTATATGAAAAACACTATCCAAGGATGGAGCCTGGTAGGCACCATCTTCGTATTCTCCCTTTGCCTTTCTCTAGAGCACCAATACCTCCTGGAAGGGAGCTTTTACATACATCTGGTGCCCCAGTTATTGCAGCTGCTCTCTAGGTAACATCTTTTGATTGCCTGGCTCTGAAGGCTAAGGGTGCTTATGCTTCTGGTCCCATGGGATTGCAATAATCAGTGTCACACAAAAAGGAGCTCATACCCATGTCTAGTGCCTCAGTTTTTGTGACTGCTGCCAGGTGATATCTCCACATTGCCTGTCTCGGTGGCCAGTGGGGTTTACACTCATGGGTCCCCTAAGAGAGTAATAAACAGAGTTCTTAAACATCTGTCATCCCCCAGGCACATCAGGATGAAACAGGAGTTCTGCTTTTCTATAAAAGAGACTTACTAGCTAATGATCATAACTATGGCCTGAGGGTCAACTTTATAATTAAACATGAATCTTGGGGACTTATTGTAATTCTTTACAGAGACCTCAGAAAGCAGATGTTATTTTCATGCTCATCCACTGCTGTATCACAGAGCACCAGTGTCTCCTGGAGATGAGCATTATCCCATGTCTGGTGCCTTGTTTTCTGTGGTTGCCACTCAAGGAACACCACTTGATCACCAGGCTCTCATGGATGGGGGAAAGGGGGCTTGTATTTCTGGGCTCCACAGAATCATGTAAATAGGAGAGATGGTTCTTGCCAGGCCACCACTCTCAGGGCACAAACAGTGAACTGAGGCATACTTAACAGTTTTTCTGTGAAGAAAGCCACTTGTCCTGGAGCTTCAACTTGAGGAGAAGGCTTAGGTTTGGCACACATGTAGTGGTCTGCAGAGCTGCTCTCAAGGAGCATAGGCTGTGGATGCCATCTTGACAATTTGCCCTCTGCCTTCTTCCAGATATCATACAATATCTCTCAGAAAAGAGCATATAGACTCATCTGGATCCTCAGTCTCTATGACTGCCACCCAAGGGACACCACCAAATTAAGTAGCATGCTACTTAAGAGTCAATGGATCAAAGAATAAATCAAAAGAGGAAAAAAAAACCTTGAGGAAAATGAAAATGGAAATGCAGCTTACCAAAATTTATGATATGCAACAAACCACTTCAAAGAAGGAAATTTATAGCAATAAATGTCTACCTTAAGAAACAAGAAAAGTCTCAAAATATTTAACTATATACTTCAAGAAAATGGAAAAAAGGAAGCTCAAAGTTAGTCTAAGAATAAAATAGCAAAGGTTAGAGCATAAATAAAATAGAGACTAAATTAACAATAGAAAAGATAAATTAAACTAAGAGCTGATTCTTTGAAGATAAAATTGACAAACTTTTAGCTTTAGCTCACTAAAAACAGGATTTAAATAAATTAAATATGAAACGAAAGAGAAGACATTACAACTGATACCACATAAATACAAAGGATTATAAGAGACTGGTCTGAATAATTATACATCAACAAATCAGCATTCTGGAAGCAATAGATAAGTTCCTAGAAATTTATAACCTACCACGCCTGAATCATGATGAAATAGAAGATCTGAACAGACTAATTTCTAGTAAGGAAGTTGAATCAGTAATCAAACATCTTTCAACAAACCAAAATCCAGGACTAGAAAGCTTCTCTGGTGAATTCTATAAAACATTTAAAGAAGAAATAATACCAATTCTTTTCAAACTCTTCCAAAAAATAGAAGAGGAGGAAATTCTTCCAAACTCATTTTACAAGAGCATCATTATCAAAACCAGACAAGGATACCAAAAGAGAAAATTATAAAGCAATATCCCTGAAGAACAAAGATGTGAAAATCCTCAACAATATATTAGCCAACCAAATTCAACAATACATTAAAGGCTTGTACACTGTATCAAGTGGAATTTATTCCAGGGAATCAAGGATGGCCCAACATCCACAAATCAAAGTGATAACACTACATTAACAAAGTGAAGGATAAAAATCATATGAAATCTCAAAAGATGTAGAAGAAAACATTTGTCAAAGTTTAACATCAAACAAAGCATTAAAGTGGGTATACAGGTAAAGTACTTCAACGCAATAAAGGCCGTATATGACATGCCCACAGTTAACATCATATTCAGTAATGAAAAGCTGAAAGCTTTCCCTCTAAGATCAGGAGCAAAATAACGATACCAACTCTCACCCCTCTTATTCAACATTGTATTGGAAGTTGTAAACAAAGCAATTAGGGAAGAGAAGGAAATAAAAGACATCCAAACTGGAAAGAAAGAATTAAACTTGTTATAAATTGCAAATGTCACTTTATTATATATATAAAAAATTCTAAAGATTCCATCAGAAAATTATTAGAACTAATTCAATAAAGTTACAGGATATAAAATCAATACGCAAAAATCTATTGTGTTTCTATACATTAATAATAAACTATCAGAAAGAGAAATTAAGAAAGTAATCCCATTTACAACTGCCTCAAAAAAGAAAATACGTAGGGATAAATTTAACCAGGGAAGTGAAATACCGTATATTAGAAAAGTACCAGATATTAATACAGAAATTGAAGAAGACACAAATAAATGAAAAGATATTACATGCTCATGGATTAGAAGAATTAATACTGTGAGAAGGTCCATTTTACCCAGAACAATCTACAGATTCAATGCAATCACAGTCAAAATTTCAACGGCATTTTTCTAAAAGAGTACTAAAATTTATATGAAACCATAAAAGACCTTGAATAGCCAAAAAAATATTGAGGATAAAGGAGTCTTTATGCATTGTTAGTGGGAAAGTAAATTGGTGCAGCCCATATGAAAAACAGTATGGAGTTTCTTCAGAAAAATAAAAATAGAACTACCATATGATCCAACAATTCCAATTGTGGATATTTATCCAAAGAAGACAAAACACTAATTTGAAAAGATATATGTAGCCCCATGTTCACTGTAGCATTATATATATTAGCCAAGCTATGGAAACAACCCAAGTGTCCATCAAAGGATGATTGTGGTACACACACACACACACACACACTGGAATGTTATTGAGCTATAAAAATGAAGGAAATCTTGCCATTGGCAACAACATTAATTGATCTTAAGGGCATTATACTAAGTGAAATAAGACAAAGAAAGACAAATACTGTATGATCTCTCTTATATGTAGAATCAAATAATAATCTCATAGATGTAGAGAACATATTGCTGGTTATCAGAGGCAGAGCATAAGGGTGCAAGAAATGGATTGGTTGTTCTTTGTATTTAATTTAAGGAAATTGAATCATGTAAAAAGAATATTATATTGTATTGAGATTTAACAGTTTCTGAATTAGTGCAGCCCTTTATATGGAAAAGATATGCATTTAATTTATTTCTTTTTTTCCCCATAAATTCGAAATGTTATTTAATGGTAAACATTTAAATACTCATACGTAAAAGAGTAAAAAGAATAAATCATAGTAGAAAGTTTATTTTATTTTTAATATTTATTGTCAAGTTGGCTAACATACAGTGTATACAGTATGCTCTTGGTTTTGGGAGTAGATTTCCATGATTCATCGCTTACATACAATACCCAGTGCTCATCCCAACAAGTGCCCTTCTCAATGCCTATTACCCCTTTTCCCTTCTCTGCTGCTCCCTTCCCATGCCCCCCCCACCCCGTCAACCCTCAGTTTGTTCTCTGTATTTAAGAGTCTGTTATGGTTTGCCTCCCTCCCTCTCCACTGTTTGTAACTATTTTTTTTCCCCTTTCCTTCCCCCATGGTCTTCTGTTAAGTTTCTCAAGTTCCACATATGACTGAAAGCATATGGTATCTGTCTTTCTCTGACTGACTTCACTTACCATAATATCCTCCAGTTCCATCCACATTGCTGTAAATGGCAGGATTTCATTCTTTCTCATTGCTGAGTAGTATTCCATTATATATATATATAAGTTTATATATTCCATTATATATATATATAAGTTTATATATATATATATATATATATATATATATATATATATATATATATATAAACCACATCTTTATTCATTCATCAGTTGATGGACATTTAGGCTCTGTCCATAATTTGGCTATTGTTGAAGGCATTGCTATAAACATTGGGGTACATGTGTACTAGGATAAGTTCCTAGTAGTGATATTGCTGGGTCATATGGTAGTTCTGTTTTTAATTTTTTGAGGAACCTCCACACTGTTTTCCAGAGTGGTTGCACCAGTTTGCATTCCCACCAACAGTGCAAGAGGGTTCCCATTTCTCCATATCCTCGCCAGCATCTGTTGTTTCCTGAGTTGTTCGTTTTAGCCACTCTGACTGGTGTGAGGTGGTATCTCAATGTGGTTTTGATTTGTATTTCTCTGGTGATGAGTGATTTTAAGCATCTTTTCATGTGTTTGTTGGCCATCTAGATGTCTTCTTTGGAAAAGTGTCCATTCATGTCTTTTGTCCATTTCTCCACTGGATTATTCATTTTTTGGGTGTTGAGTTTGATTAAGTGCTTTATAAATTTTGGATTATGTCATTTGCAAATATCTTCTCCCATTCCATTGGTTGCAATTTAGTTTTGTTGATTGTTTCCTTTGTATTGCAGAAGCTTTTTGTCTTGATGAGATCCCAATAGTTCATTTTTGCTTTTAATTCCCTTGCCTTTGGAGATGTGTTGAGCAAGAAATTATGTGGCTGAGGTCATCAAAGGTCATCAAAGGTCAACAGGCAAAAAGGTTGTTTCCTGTTTTCTCCTCTAGGGTTTTGATGGTTTCCTGTTTCACATTTAGGTCTTTCATCCATTTTGACGTTTATTTTTCTGTATGGTGTAAGAAAATGGTCTAGTTTCATTCTTCTGCATGTTGCTGTCCAGTTCTCCCAGTACCATTTGCTAAAGAGTCTGTTTTTTTGATTAGATATTCTTTCCTGCTTTGTCAAAGATTAGTTGGCCACACATTTGTGGGTCCAATTCTGGGTTCTCTATTCTGTTCCTTTGGCCTGTGTGTCTAATTTATTTCTTTTTAACACTTACCTTTGTTGAGATACTATATACTTTTAAAACATGAAGACTCTTCAATGTAATACATTTTATTTTTTTGTTTTCTTTTGCACTAATTATCTTTCTGAATGTTTTCTTAGCAAGTAAGTTTGTGACATTTTGTCATTTGTTGTAATTCCTTTTATCCTACTCTTTAAAATTCTTTGTATCACTTTGAATAATACCTATTATTGTGAGTTAAATTGTTTCCCAAGAGATACATTGAGATATTTACCCCCAAAACTTCTAGATGTGAACTTATTTTAAAATAGGGTCTTTGCAGATGTAAATAGTTAAGGGAGCATATTGGGTTAGGGTGAGCTCTTATCTTAATCCAGTATCAGTAATGTCCTCATAAGTGATACACACACACACACACACACACACACACACACACACATACACACAGAAATGCATACAGGCACACAGGAGGAAAGGTGAGGTGAAGATGGTAGCAAAGGTCAGACTGATGTATCTGCAATCCAAGGAACACCAAGGATTGCTAGAAACCCACAGAAGCGAAAAGTTGCAAGGAAATATTCTTCCCCCTCCAGCCGTTAGAGAGAGTGTCTCTGCCAAAAGCTTAATTTTGAACTTCTCTGTACGACTATGAGAGAATAAATTTCTGTTTTTTTAGGTGTCCCAGTTTGTGGTAATTTATTACATCAGCCCTGGGAAATGAATATACCTATGTACTAATGGTATTCTACATTCAATCAACACTATTGCAGGGTGGTATTTAGATACCAATTACTGTGCTATTTAAAAGTACTAATACTTGAATACACTTTAAATTCTACACAGCTTGGGATAATATTAACGTTTTTAAATTAGATGGGTTTAAAATACTTAATTTAGTCAATTTTCTATATATGTCACTGAATCAGGGACTTGTCCTTTAATAGTTAGATGCTTATGACTTACTTCCATCAAACTTTAATAAAAAATACATTGAAACTGACTAAAATCTGTAGTTGAAAGTAAAAGTTTATATTTCCTTACACTTAAGAAAAGTAAAATAATCTGGGGTTCCTGGGTGGCTCAGTTGGTTAAGCATCCAACTCGATTTTGGCCCAGGTAATGATCTCACAGTTTGTGAGTTTGAGCTCTGCATTGGGCTCTGTGCTGACAATGCAGAGCTTGCTTGGGATTCACTTTCTCTCCTTCTCTCTCTGCCCCTCCTCTGCACTCTCTCTCTCTCTCTCTCTCTCTCTGTAAATAAATCAATTTTATAAAAATTAGAAATAAAAATGTAAAAGGAAAAGGAAATTTTAAAACATAGATTTTTGCACAGTTGTAATTTTTTCTTGAACTTTTTACCTATTTATTTTATTCAGAACTTGATTTATCTTTAATGCTCTAGTCCATAAAAGGTTGGTCCCCAATATTATGGTTAATTAACGTGTTAATTTATATTAAAATTCATTTGTATTTGGGGAAAATGATGTTTGAAACCTTCATTTTTATGGCATCATTTCAGTTGTTGATTCTGGAAAGTGTTTAAAGGGAAAATGAACTAAATCCTTAGTTCACTTACCAGAAGAATGAGCATAATTTGTTGGAAGCTTGTAAGAAATTCAGTCTTGGGATTGATTGCAGACTTTCTGATGAGAATGTACATTTTAACAAGATCCCCCCCCCCCAGATTGGTTTTGAGAAAGATGGCATTAGAAGGTCCCAAAGATATTCTTACCCTTTCCCCTTAAAAAAATTTTGTGGAAATTTGGAATGAAATTTTGCTGAAATGTCAAGTAAATCCACAGAGTTAGAGGATCCTCAAGTTCTCTTTAATCACCATTCCCATAATAGAATATTAATGTGCTTGATGAGGGCAGAAGCTGGAGCAAACCCCACTGTCATCACAGAGATTGTGACAAAAAACTTATCATGCTTGGAGAATGCATAGAGTTTCCAAAAGTATTATAATACTTAAATTACTCTTCTAATTTACAATTTGGGGAATTTGTAGTATAAATAGTTTCAAACCTAATTTGAGGTGAAGGGGATTTGGGTTTCCATTACTGCCTTGAGACTCTAGAATGTAAAAGATAATGTCCACAAGATATTTTTCTTTTCTTTTTTAAACTAATATAATGAATAATTTCAAATGTAGTCAGAACAGCAATAAAATTGAAATTAATCCCCACATATTACATCACGCACATTTAACAGCTATCACATTTTATTTTAAATGTTACAAATATCTCTCTCTCCCCGGTATCTCACGTCAGTGCAGGCATCAGCAAATTAATGAGAGGAGAGAGGAGGCCCCTGCTCTTGGGCACCCACAGGAACTTACTCCAGCTCCAGACACACCGTAAACACTTTAATCTAACGGAAGATAAGCTGTGAAATCGGATTTCTGAACCACAAGACACTTGTGTAAAAACTACATTCCATGCCAGGCCTGAAATGTTCCAAAGCTCAGTTCGTATTTTCTTTTAGAAATTATTTTGGCGAGGAGAGAGGGAAGATGGCGGCATAGGAGGACGCTGGGCTCACCGCGCGTCCTGCTGATCACTTAGATTCCACCTACACCTGCCTAAATAACCCAGAAAACCACCAGAGGATTAGCAGAATGGAGTCGCCGGAGCCAAGCACAGACGAGAGGCCCACAGAAGAGGGTAGGAAGGACGGCGAGGCTGTGCTCGCTACACGGACTGGTGGGAGGGAGCCGGGGAGGAGGGGCGGCTCTCTGGCCAAGCAGAGCCCCTGAGTCTGGCTGGCAAAAGCGGAGGGGCCTGACGGACTGTGTTCCGACAGCAAGCGCGACTTAGCATCTGGGAGGTCATAAGTTAACAGCTCAGCTCGGAAAGCAGCAAGGCTGGAGTACAAAGGGAAGGAGAGCTGCTGAGCCCCCAGACGACAGAGCTCAGTTTGGTGGGGAACAAAGGCGCTCGCCAGCGCAATCTCCCCCGCCCATCCCCCAGCCAAAATCCCAAAGGGAACCAGTTCCTGCCAGGGAACTTGCTCCCTCCCCGAAAACACCCAACTCTGCTTCTGCGGAGCCAAACCTCCGGCAGCGGATCTGACTCCCTCCCGCTGCCACAGGGCCCCTCCTGAAGTGAATCACCTAAGGAGAGGCGAGCTAAGCCTGCCCCTCCTGCCCCCGTGCACCTTGCCTACCCATCCCAGCTAATACACCAGATCCCCAGCATCACAAGCCTGGCAGTGTGCAAGTAGCCCAGATGGGCCACGCCACCCCGCAGTGAATCCCGCCCCTAGGAGGGGGGGGAGAAGGCACACACCAGTCTGACTGTGGCCCCAGCGGTGGGCTGGGGGCAGACATCAGGTCAGACTGTGGCTCCGCCCACCAACTCCAGTTATACACCACAGCACAGGGGAAGTGCCCTGCAGGTCCTCACCACGCCAAGGACTATCCAAAATGACCAAGCGGAAGAATTCCCCTCAGAAGAATCTCCAGGAAATAAAACAGCTAATGAACTGATCAAAAAGGATTTGAATAATATAACAGAAAGTGAATTTAGAATAATAGTCATAAAATTAATCGCTGGGCTTGAAAACAGTATAGAGGACACCAGAGAATCTCTTGCTACAGAGATCAAGGGCCTAAGGAACAGTCACGAGGAGCTAAAAAACGCTTTAAACGAAATGCATAACAAAATGGAAATGACGACGACTCGGATTGAAGAGGCAGAGGAGAGAATAGGTGAACTAGAAGATAAAGTTATGGAAAAAGAGGAGGCTGAGAGAAAGAGAGATAAAAAAATCCAGGAGTATGAGGGGAAAATTAGAGAACTAAGTGATACACTAAAAAGAAATAATATACGCATAATTGGTATCCCAGAGGAGGAAGAGAGAGGGAAAGGTGCTGAAGGGGTACTTGAAGAAATAATAGCTGAGAACTTCCCTGAACTGGGGAAGGAAAAAGGCATTGAAATCCAAGAGGCACAGAGAACTCCCTTCAGACGTAACTTGAATCGATCTTCTGCACGACATATCATAGTGAAACTGGCAAAATACAAGGATAAAGAGAAAATTCTGAAAGCAGCAAGGGGTAAACGTGCCCTTACATATAAGGGAGACCTATAAGACTCGTGACTGATCTCTCTTTTGAAACTTGGCAGGCCAGAAAGGATTGGCACGAGATCTTCAGTGTGCTAAACAGAAAAAATATGCAGCCGAGAATCCTTTATCCAGCAAGTCTGTCATTTAGAATAGAAGGAGAGATAAAGGTCTTCCCAAACAAACAAACACTGAAGGAATTTGTCACCACTAAACCAACCCTACAAGAGATCCTAAGGGGGACCCTGTGAGACAAAGTACCAGAGACATCACTACAAGCATAAAACATACAGACATCACAATGACTCTAAACCCATATCTTTCTATAATAACACTGAATGTAAATGGATTAAATGCGCCAACCAAAAGACAGAGGGTATCAGAATGGATAAAAAAAACAAGACCCATCTATTTGCTGTCTACAAGAGACTCATTTTAGACCTGAGGACACCTTTAGATTGAGAGTGAGGGGATGGAGAACTATTTATCATGCTACTCGAAGTCAAAAGAAAGCTGGAGTAGCCATCCTTATATCAGACACACTAGACTTTAAATTAAAGGCTGTAACAAGAGATGAAGAAGGGCATTATATAATAATTACAGGGTCTGTCCATCAGGAAGAGCTAACAATTATAAATGTCTATGCGCCGAATACCGGAGCACCCAAATATATAAAACAATTACTCATAAACATAAGCAACCTTATTGAGAAGAATGTGGTAATTGCAGGGGACTTTAACACCCCACTTACAGAAATGGATAGATCATCTAGACACACGGTCAATAAAGAAACAAGGGCCCTGAATGAAACATTGGATCAGATGGACTTGACAGATATATTTAGAATTCTGCATCCCAAAGCAACAGAATATACTTTCTTCTCGAGTGCACATGGAACATTCTCCAAGATAGATCATATACTGGGTCACAAAACAGCCCTTCATAAGTTTACAAGAATTGAAATCATACCATGCATACTTTCAGACCACAATGCTATGAAGCTTGAAACCAACCACAGAAAAAAGTCTGGAAAACCTCCCAAAGCATGGAGGTTAAAGAACACCCTACTAACGAATGAGTGGGTCAACCAGGCAATTAGAGAAAAAATTAAAAAATATATGGAAACAAACGAAAATGAAAATGCAACAATCCAAACGCTTTGGGACGCAGCAAAGGCAGTCCTGAGAGGAAAATACATTGCAATCCAGGCCTATCTCAAGAAACAAGAAAAGTCCCAAATACAGAATCGAACAGCACACCTAAAGGAAATAGAAGCAGAACAGCAAAGGCAGCCTAAACCCAGCAGAAGAAGAGAAATAATAAAGATCAGAGCAGAAATAAACAATATAGAATCTAAAAAAACTGTAGAGCAGATCAACGAAACCAAGAGTTGGTTTTTTGAAAAAATAAACAAAATTGACAAACCTCTAGCCAGGCTTCTCAAAAAGAAAAGGGAGATGACCCAAATAGATAAAATCATGAATGAAAATGGAATTATTACAACCAATCCCTCAGAGATACAAGCAATTATCAGGGAATACTATGAAAAATTATATGCCAACAAATTGGACAACCTGGAAGAAATGGACAAATTCCTGAACACCCACACTCTTCCAAAACTCAATCAGGAGGAAATAGAAAGCTTGAACAGACCCATCACCAGCGAAGAAATTGAATCGGTTATCAAAAATCTCCCAACAAATAAGATCCAGGACCAGATGGCTTCCCAGTGGAGTTCTACCAGACGTTTAAAGCAGAGATAATACCTATCCTTCTCAAGCTATTCCAAGAAATAGAAGAGGAAGGAAAACTTCCAGACTCATTCTATGAAGCCAGTATTACTTTGATTCCTAAACCAGACAGAGACCCAGTAAAAAAAGAGAACTACAGGCCAATATCCCTGATGAATATGGATGCAAAAATTCTCAATAAGATACTAGCAAATCGAATTCAATGGCATATAAAAAGAATTATTCACCATGACCAGGTGGGATTCATTCCTGGGATGCAGGGCTGGTTCAACGTTCGCAAATCAATCAATGTGATACATCATATTAACAAAAAAAGAGAGAAGAACCATATGATTCTGTCAATCGATGCAGAAAAGGCCTTTGACAAAATCCAGCACCCTTTCTTAATAAAAACCCTTGAGAAAGTCGGGATAGAAGGAACATACTTAAAGATCATAAAAGCCATTTATGAAAAGCCCACAGCTAACATCATCCTCAATGGGGAAAAACTGAGAGCTTTTTCCCTGAGATCAGGAACACGACAGGGATGCCCACTCTCACCGCTGTTGTTTAACATAGTGCTGGAAGTTCTAGCATCAGCAATCAGACAACAAAAGGAAATCAAAGGCATCAAAAGTGGCAAAGACGAAGTCAAGCTTTCGCTTTTTGCAGATGGCATGATATTATACATGGAAAATCCAATTGACTCCACCAAAAGTCTGCTAGAACTGATACGTGAATTCAGCAAAGTTGCAGGATACAAAATCAATGTACAGAAATCAGTTGCATTCTTATGCACTAACAATGAAGCAACAGTAAGACCAATAAAGAAACTGATCCCATTCACAATTGCATCAAGAAGCATAAAATACCTAAGAATAAATCTAACCTGGGGCGCCTGCGTGGCGCAGTCGGTTAAGCGTCCGACTTCAGCCAGGTCACGATCTCGCGGTCCGTGAGTTCGAGCCCCGCGTCAGGCTCTGGGCTGATGGCTCAGAGCCTGGAGCCTGTTTCCGATTCTGTGTCTCCCTCTCTCTCTGCCCCTCCCCCGTTCATGCTCTGTCTCTCTCTGTCCCAAAAATAAATAAACGTTGAAAAAAAAAGAATAAATCTAACCAAAGATGTAAAAGATCTGTATGCTGAAAACTATAGAAAACTTATGAAGGTAATTGAAGAAGATTTAAAGAAATGGAAAAACATTCCCTGCTCATGGATTGGAAGAATAAATATTGTCAAAATGTCAATACTACCCAAAGCTATCTACACATTCAATGCAATCCCAATCAAAATTGCACCAGCATTCTTCTCGAAACTAGAACAAGCAATCCTAAAATTCATATGGAACCACAAAAGGCCCCGAATAGCCAAAGTAATTTTGAAGAAGAAGACCAAAGCAGGAGGCATCACCATCCCAGACTTTAGCCTCTACTACAAAGCTGTCATCATCAAGACAGCATGGTATTGGCACAAAAACAGACACATAGACCAATGGAATAGAATAGAAACCCCAGAACTAGACCCACAAACATATGGCCAACTCATCTTTGACAAAGCAGGAAAGAACATCCAATGGAAAAAAGACAGTCTCTTTAACAAATGGTGCTGGGAGAACTGGACAGCAACATGCAGAAGGTTGAAACTAGACCACTTTCTCACACCATTCACAAAAATAAACTCAAAATGGATAAAGGACCTGAATGTGAGAAAGGAAACCATCAAAACCTTAGAGGAGAAAGCAGGAAAAGACCTCTCTGACCTCAGCCGTAGCAATCTCTTACTCGACACATCCCCAAAGGCAAGGGAATTAAAAGCAAAAGTGAATTACTGGGACCTTATGAAGATAAAAAGCTTCTGCACAGCAAAGGAAACAACCAACAAAACTAAAAGGCAACCAGCGGAATGGGAAAAGATATTTGCAAATGACATATCGGACAAAGGGCTAGTATCCAAAATCTATAAAGAGCTCACCAAACTCCACACCCGAAAAGCAAATAACCCAGTGAAGAAATGGGCAGAAAACATGAATAGACACTTCTCTAAAGAAGACATCCGGATGGCCAACAGGCACATGAAAAGATGTTCAGCGTCGCTCCTTATCAGGGAAATACAAATCAAAACCACACTCAGATATCACCTCACGCCAGTCAGAGTGGCCAAAATGAACAAATCAGGAGACTATAGATGCTGCAGAGGATGTGGAGAAACGGGAACCCTCTTGCACTGTTGGTGGGAATGCAAATTGGTGCAGCCGCTCTGGAAAGCAGTGTGGAGGTTCCTCAGAAAATTAAAAATAGACCTACCCTATGACCCAGCAATAGCACTGCTAGGAATTTACCCAAGGGATACAGGAGTACTGATGCATAGGGGCACTTGTACCCCAATGTTTATAGCAGCACTCTCAACAATAGCTAAATTATGGAAAGAGCCTAAATGTCCATCAACTGATAAATGGATAAAGAAATTGTGGTTTATATACACAATGGAATACTACATGGCAATGAGAAAAAATGAAATATGGCCTTTTGTAGCAACGTGGATGGAACTGGAGAGTGTGATGCTAAGTGAAATAAGCCATACAGATAAAGACAGATACCATATGGTTTCACTCTTATGTGGATCCTGAGAAACTTAACAGAAACCCATGGGTAGCGGAAGGAAAAAAAAAAAAAAAAAAGAAGTTAGAGTGGGAGAGAGCCAAAGCATAAGAGACTGTTGAGAACTGAGAGCAAACTGAGGGTTGATGGGGGGTGGGAGGGAGGGGAGGGTGGGTGAAGGGTATCGAGGAGGGCACCTTTTGGGATGAGCACTGGGTGTTGTATGGAAACCAATTTGACAATAAATTTCATATATTAAAAAAAAATAAAATTAAATTAAAAAAAATAAATAAAAAATAAATAAATGTTACAAATATCTGTTGTAGTGGATGTATTTTAAAACACAGCCTAAGCCTTACTTATTTCATTTTACTCAACACCCTAGGACTTACTTTTACATAACCACAGTGACATTTTAATACATAAAAAAAATTTAAAAATAAGTATTTGGCATGATCTACTGTCAGAAGAATGAAGGTTCACAGAATACAAAGGCAATAATAAATTTAAAAATTCAAACTTTTTAGCATCTATTAGGAAATTATGATATATATGATGAAACCGATTATTTTGTACTGTTACACCTTTATTTGTCCTAATAATGTCTATCTGCCTCTTTCATGGCAAATTTTCATATCTAAATTTATACTGTAATTTTATATTATGCCAAAGTAATATTTACTCATTATTTTATGCAAATATCTATTGAAAATGTCTAAAACTTAAGTCAAAATTAATTTCTATAAATTACTTATATGATTTTTAGATATCATTAGTAAATTTTCTCTCACTGTTTTAGGTGATATAGTCTTTTGTTTCATACATTCACTAGTTTCCCACATTAAAAATAAAAGGAAAATAGGAAAACATAAAATGTATTTCTTATACGTTTTTCCTTGACTCATTGCCTAGTATTTATTAATGTTGAACCAATTGCTTTTTTGTCCTTGACTATGTTAATGATTGTTACTTAAATAGTTTTATCATGGTTTTACTAACCATTTGAATGTAAATCACTTCTAAAAATTAAGATTCATTTTGAAATGTCATATTATTCAAATCAATTATATATCAAGAGTTGGTTGAGTGTAGGAAGAAATGTCAAGGTTAGAAGCAAAGGACAAAAAATAAAATACTTAAAAAAATCTTATTTTCTAAACACACACCGTTTTGCACACCTGACAGTCAAGGTCGTTTGTCGACTAATATCCAAACGTGTTTAGGACATTGCTAATTCTCTTGTGATTATCACTGATGAAACTACACTCTTGTTTAATGCATGCATATTTTGAGTTTTGACTCCCAAGTGACAGAGTTAGTACTCAGAACCCTACTGTATCTACAGAAAGAGTAAGAGCCATGAGGCTGCCTCTACTTTATCCCTCAGTCTGAATCTGCAGAGTTGTTCTTTAAAGGTCCAGGTAGTAAATAATGTAAGCTTTGCAGCCATACAGTCTGTATGTATACAGTATAACCACTGCTATATTACAGAAGCAGCCATAGACAAAGCCACACACAAGCCATACATGACACATGAAAAAATGAGTGGGACTGTGTTCCAGTAAAATCTTACTTACAAAACAAGTGAGTGTCTCAATTTGGCTTTCCAGTTGTAGTTTGCCATCCTGTCACTATCTCCTTCTCTATATTTCACCCTCCCATTAAGTTACAAAGAAAGAAGTCTTCCCAGACATCACACTGGGCAGAGAGACTGATGCGTTCCTGATAACAAATACTAAGATTAACCTCCTTTCCAGAGAGTCAAGAGGAGAATAACTTTCTACTGACTAATCTACACTAAGGAAAACAGATAAAATAGTATTTTTTTATCCACATTCTTATTTTTAAAATTTCAAGCCTTGTAATAACCAATGCTATAATATTTTTCTTTACTTTTATATTATTTGAAATATCAAATTACCAAAAATCAATTTATCATTATTTCATAAGCAATATCACTTTATCAAAAAATGATTTTGTTTCAAAATTGTAGCAATTCTTTCATAAAGCTGAAGTGTGCATTAACTTTATTCCTTCCAAAATGTATCTCTATATTCTCTTCTCTAAAACACTACTAATTAGCAGGAGTATTCCAAATTTTTCAGACATGTAAAATAGACTCGCCAAAAATGGCATATGTTTTATAGCTCTCTAATACTTTATCATGTAGAAAACACCAAGGCATTATGAACAATGATATAAAAGATATGTTCTATTACAACCTTCATTCTCCTGGAGAGGACGCAGGGTACTTAGGGTGTTGACATGGTCTCTCTGACACTAGTGATGATATGTGTCTATTATTCAAGCATGGCTTTCTGTTTTCAGAACCAATGTTATGTACAGATATAAAAATTTAATAAACATTTATTATTTATATCAGGGTCTGCATAGGATTTTAGGAAGTGTAAGAGTAAGAGAATGATATATTGGAAGAGATACATGAGTTGGAATTCATTCTGTTCTTTGTTAATTTGGCAAGTTAACATTTTTTTTTCTCTCTGGTGATAAGGATTGTCTATATGTTACTTGAAGAGGGGTGACCCTCTCATCCCATATGATTTCTGACACCCCATATTAGGTTACTCTTCAGGTGAACACATGTTTCTTAACTTCTCTATGTACCAAGCTGAAGCTTTCGCCATCGTTTTACACCAAATCAAGCTTTAAAGAATGCCATCTGATCATTTTATTCTCCAGCTGAAAATATTTCAATCATTTAACGTTCCTTGAAAAAAATAAACAGCAAAATATGACTTGGAAAATATCTTGATCAAGCTCTACTTATTTTTTCTCATCTTTTATCACTTTCTCATGCTCATAGACACCTGTATGTTTCACATGCTTTCACTCCAAACTATAGAGCGGAGCTAATTCCTATTTACTCACTTTGGATGTCCTATCTTGTGAAGCTTTCATTTATCAAACAATTTCGTAAGGTATTCTTTTGATATGATTTCATGGAATGCTGTAATTATTTTTATCATACCATAGAGTATATTTCACTTTTGTTCTCTGCATAGATTATGAGCTCCTCAGTCTGCTACAAAGTAGGTACTCCAAAAATTGATACTTGAAAAAAATGTAACTGGCGAAGAACCATAGGTAATAATTCTTACTAGATCAATTCAGCTAATACAGTAACTGATTTGTGCAAATGTATTGAAATATTAACTAAGAGTGGAAGAACTCTGTCTCCATATCAATATAGGTTTGCTTTATGATCTTATATTTCTTAGTAGTCATTGATAAGGCTGGTATTTGATTTTTCTATTGTAATTGTATGTTTATATTTCTCCATTCACACCATCTTACCTGATCACATTTTGCCAGGTGAATGCCTAGCACCTGGGCAGTGTTTCTTACCAAAATAAGAGAGAACTAATTAATTGACCCATTTTTCTTAACAAGTAATGTTTGTGGCTTCATTACATATAATTCAGGAATTGAACAAATTCTTGACAGATATTTCTCTAAAATTACAAAGAAAAATACTATCCTTAAAAAATGCTTCAGTGGTCATAAGAAAAAGCTTAAAATTAAGGAATTTCGTTAGTTCTTATATTTCCCTTAGCAAGGGAATCATTTTAGGAACATTTTACATAATCAGTGTAAAATATCAGGAGGCTAGTGAGCTAGCAAATTATTCTTGCTGAATGCTTTCCAGAGCTTGACAAGTTAGAGTCCTGTAATACAAAATCTCCAAATCCCAAAATTTATTGAGAAATTTTACATTTCAAATACTTTTTTTGTACAAAAATAGCATCAAATATATAATTCTCAGGGGAGGACTTCAAAGATAGTATGTGATTACAGTGACATTAGTGGCCAGTAAATGAAAATTTAATATAAGGTGAACAACAGGATACTAAACAACAAAAAAATGTGGTGAATTGTAAAAAATATTTGTCATAGAGTTACCATGTTTTATTTCAAGCATGGTAATTAAAACAATACAAACATTGAGTTAATGTACCTGGCTCTTTGTGCTAAATAGGTGTCCTATTAAGGGATTGTTACCTTCATTCAGCTTTAAGCAAGGGATACCTGTCTGCATATACCCTCCCTTCCAGATGCTTCTCTTCTTTCCTAGTAGTGGTTCAGCTTCATCTACTGATTCATGTCAGTTATGTGTGACAGAGACTAAAAATGTTGGCACAGATGAGTTTAACATAGGACCACAGTTTGACATTTTAAGGGTATGGCTTCTAGAGTTAGTTCTGATGGTAAGCCTTGCTTCTTATTGTGGGTCCTTTGGAAGTTATTTAAACTGTGTAAATATGAGCTTCTTTAACTGTAAAATAAAAGTAAAATTATACATACCTTATTGGGTTATTGTAAGGTTAATAAGCTGATGAATTGCAAAACTGAGAAAACATTTAGCAATGAATACCTTTGGTCACAACCTCTGCCTGTCGCCACGTATCAGGAGAATGGTATTGCTTATCTACTTTTCAACTCTTCATAAGCAGCCCTACCTCCAAATTTCAAATATAGATGTCATGTTTTTTTCTTAAGGGCCTCATTATGTAGATCATAGCCATTAGTGAGAGGGGCTCTGGATCAGCTGAGAGACTGGAGGGATTACATTATAAACTGTAAAGGAAGGGGAAGACTTTGGTAGAAAGTCAAGAGGGAAGTGCAGGAATTGGGAAGATTAGTTGAAATTTTGAATAACAAATAACATTTTTTGGAAATAGCCACTTTGTGTGTGAGTTATTACCAGAATAAGAGAGGTGAGGAAAAGGGAATAATTTAATAATTTTTTTCTGAGTTGTGGAAAAGTCTTCCTATTAGGTATTTCTTTTTAATTTCAAAAAATGTTGTTTTCTTTTTTTTTTTTTTTAATGTTTATTTATTTTGTCAGAGAGAGCACAAGCAGGAAAGGGGCATCCCAATCCGGCTCCACACTGTCAGTACAAAGTCCCACACTGGCTCAATCTCATGAACCATGAGATAGTGACCTGAGCTGAAATAAAGAGTCGATGCTCAACCAACTGAACCGGCCAGGCTCCCCTTTTCTTCTGTTTTTAAAAATGTTTTAATTATCTTATTTTTATTGATCACACATTCTTTGAATAAAACACCCAAAGTATGAAGAAGGTATTCCAAGTTTACATATATACGTGTGTAAGACATACATCAGTATTTCTGCCTAGGGAATTTCTTAACTCAAAGGTAAGCTACAGAAAAGTCTTAATTGCAAATGCATGGCTATACTTCAAGCAACCACATTTCTTCATTTGCTTCTCTAAATCTTACCAATGCTGGAACACTGAGAAACTCCTTCCTTTCTGTAATTACCTGATAAAACCATTCTGTTTTGCTTTTATTCTGCATTTTGATGACTGAATTCCTTCACATGTCATGGTTGCATGTTATCCAGAATTCCATCTTCAACAGTGAAAACAATACAAGCTTCAATAAGAAATGTTTCGAGATATTCCAGTTGCTATTCCAAAATAGAACAATTAAAGAAATACATTGCTTAAGGAAAGCAAATTTCTTGATTTTATTCTTAATATACAGTATCAAAAGGTATCAGTCTTTAGGGAGTATATGTACTATGAAACAAAGGGAACAAATGACATTTTGAAATTTATAGAATTCATAATTTGGGCCATTAGAAGCATGCTGGTATTTCACATATATTTTCACTGTGTTTTTGAATGTAAGTATAAACAATGTAAATCAACAGAATTCCATCATTAAAGAGTCAGATTATTAAGCTTAAGGGCATTTGTTTTCTTTCCTAGAGATTTAAGGATAGAAATGTAGACAATAAATGATTATTATTTTCAAAAATAATAGTTATTTCATGTAAATCAAGTAACAGGTTTGAAAACAGAGTTATAGAACTAGACCAGAATTTTTAGCACATTTTTACACTACACACTAATAAATCATTATGCTTTATTATTGGTGATGGTATAGTGTTTTATTTGTATGAGAGTCTCTGCAAGTCTGAATGCTAATGCTACCAGTGGCTTAGCATAGAAAACACTAGTAACAGGTGATGGAAACCTGTGCACAATTCTCTAAGTAGTTATAATACTGAGGTCTGTGATCTATCTACTTTAAACGCACACACACACACATGCATGCTCACACACACACACACACACACACACACGCACACACACACACAGTGTTTAATTTGTGGTTTCTATTATGTTCCATTACTGGCATGATGGTCCATAGCACTTAAATTAAGTACAGACATTTTATCATTGCAACTGAAGAGCAAGAAAATGGAAGCAATAACAATGAAATGTAGTTCAATTATAAAAATTCAATAGATTCTAAAATATATGTGGCCAAAAAAATCACTGAGAATAATTTAAAAATTATGGTTGGATGTTATACACATAATTTGGCATAGTGCAATAAATACTACAATTATATAAATTTTCATATTAGCAAGAAATTATCCAAATACTGCATTACATATTATACATCATATATTACTTTAATATTATATTTATATTTAAATGATTTTAGAAACTGAATTATTAAAAATATTTCTTTGAATAAATAGAGCCAGAGAAATCTTAAAGAACACACATCTGAGCTTTTCTAGACAAGTTGAGATTGTAAATTTATTTGGCATTGTTCATCATGTTAGAAAAAAAAAAAAGGAAAGGCAAATCGTATTTGTGGTAGATTCCAAATATGGCCACATTTTTTTCCTCCCTGTAATCTCCTTGCCTTGTGAACTGCCCTGACACTCTGGCCTTGTGACTTGTTTGGTACAATACTGTGTTAGCAAATGTGTTGGAAGCAGAGGCTAGAGAAGCACTTGCACAGAGGTCTTATCCTCTCTTTCAGCTCCTGGGTCTCCTGCTACCATGAAAATAAGCGCAGTTAGTCTACCAGATGATGAGAGGCACATGGCCTGGTAACTCCGTCAGCCTGGCTGACAATCTGCAAACCATTCACATTAGATCAGGCTGGAAGACCAGACAATCTACCTTATGACAACAGATAAAAGAGCTCAGCAGAGATGAACTGAGCTAGCCCAGTTCATAATCATTGCTCAGATAACCCACAAAATCATGATCTAAATAAATAGTTGCAGTTTTAAGCCACCTTGTTTTGGAATGGTTTGTTACACACAAGAAAAGCTACATGCATGTAAAAGCACAAATTAGAGATGTTAGGGACGTAAACTGTAGTATGCAATATGCTTAAAATGGAAGGTCATATAGCAACTTTAACACTTGTAGAGGTAGGTCTGTATTTAGGATGGCCTGTATTTATTATCGTTTTATAATAATAAAATTTACAAACTATTGTTTTCCATTTATAGTGTATTTAATGATGTTTTGGTTACTTAATCCATAATAGCACATTATCATCCTGTGTCAACCAGATAGAACAGTGCTATATTTATCCCTCTCATTTTTTATGGGAAGAAACAGAGGACAGATCAGTAAATAAGACAGATCATTAATTTGAACTGAGGCAGACTGGTCCCAGAAACTATACTCTCAACCATTTTATTGCTTCTCATTACAGATATTCACAATACATTGTAGGGTAAATAAAACAGGGAACAGAATATTATGAAAATTCAACCCAAATTTTTGTTTAAAAAGATCAGTAGTTTGTACAGAGTAGACAAAAATAAGTAAATGACATGAGCATTAGTTTACTATTGCTATGGTTACAATTACTGTAAATACAATACTTAAAACAGATTTATTATCTTATAGTTCTGTAGGTCAGGAGTTCAGTATTGATCTCACCAGACTAAAATCAAAGTATTGGTAGGTTGTGTGACTTTGTGGAGAATGTAGGGGAGAACATGGTTCCTACCAATCCAAGTTGGATTAGATGGACAGAATTTAATTCATTGAGGTTTGAATCGATGTTCTTTTTTTTTTTTTTTTTTTTGCTGGCTATAAACTGTGGGTGATTCCCAGCTTCTAGAAGAACACAACTGTGTTCTTTGTCTCCTAGCCTCTATCCACCATTTTCAAAGCCAAGTATGATGGGTTGAATCCTCATGTGGCATCTCTCTGACATTGTCTTCTACTGTTTTCTACCTTCAAGGATTCGTGTGATTAGATTGTGCCACCTAGATAATCTAGGTTAATCTCTTTATATCAGGGTATTTAACCATAATCACATCTGTAGAATCCGTTCTAACGGATCAGATGTGATCAGGACGTGGACATCTTTGGGGGCACTATTATTCTGCCAAACACAATTTATATATGTCCCAAAGTTGGCAGTTGTTGTTTCTGAATGATTTCAGTTTATTAGTGAATTTTGTTTACTATTTTTTTATTTAACTGAATTCTCTGATATTTCCATAGTATATTGTATATCTGATACAAAAATATTTATATTCACAGTACTTTTCTGAAAAAGAAATAGGGTATGTTTTTCAAATACCCAAATTTCCGTATTCTTTAAATATAAATACTATTACTTAATTAACATTGTTTGTATATCAGGCTTAATTATCTTATTGCTATAGTCAAAATCCTTTTGTCTTATACCATAAAATTGTACTTATTTTCAAATCTATGTATTTAGAGGTGATGATATTCTTCTAGAAGTCATATCAAGAATCATTATGTGTTGGGCACCTGGGTGGTTCAGTTGGTTAAACATCTGACTCTTGATCTCAGCTCAGGTCTTGATGTCAGAGTTGTGAGTGCTGGGGGTGAAGCCTACTTCAACATAAAATGAAATCATTAGGTGTTAAAATTAGAAATTGAAGTTATTCCGACTTTCTTTAATAACATAGCATTGTCAGTCATAAATTTCTCATGAATAAAGTTAATAATCCTCTTGAACATCTTACCTCCTTCTACAAATCTTGAGTTCAGTTAGTTAATTACTCACTCAGAATCATTATAGAAATTCCTCAGAAAACAAGCACTTTCAAAAATACTATAAAAGTTTGGTGTCCATTTATTAAAGTACAATTGTGACATTGTTGACTTTTTAAGGTCTTATTAACTCATTCACTCTTTCTCTCTCTCATTCTATTTCTTCTCTCCCTCTCTGCCCCCTTCTTTCTGCCCCCCCCAACCTTGAAATGTTATTTCTTTTCTTAATACCTTAGCTATTTTGGATTCATATTTCTTTGTTTAACTAAAATCCAAGTTAGTTAACATATGGTGGAATAATGATTTCAGGAATAGAATTTAGTGAATTTACATATAATACCCAGTGCTCATCCAACAAGTGCCCTACTTTATGTCCTTGCCCATTTAGCCCATCCCCCCACCCAACATCCCTCCAGCAATCCTCAGTTTGTTTTCTAAACTTAAGAGTCTCTTATGATTTGTCTCCCTCTCTGTTTTTGTATTTTTTTGCTTCTCTTCCCTTATGTTCATCTGTTTTGTATCTTAAATTCCACACTATGAGTGAAATCATATGATATGTGTCTTTCTCTAACTAATTTATTTGCTTGGCATAATACACTCTAGTTTCATCCATGTTGTTGCAAATGGCAAGATTTCATTCTTTTTGATCATTGAGTAATATTCCATTGTATATTTATGCCACATCTTCTTTATTCATTCGTCAATAGACATTTGGGCCCTTTCCATACTTTGGCTATTGTTGATAGCACTGCTGTCAACATTGGGATACATGTGCCCTTCAAAACACCACTCCTGTATCTCTTGGATAAATACGTAATAGTGCAATTTCTGGGTAATAGAATAGTTCTATTTTTAAATTTTGAGGAACTTCCACACTGTTTTCCAGAGTTGCTTCACCAGTTTGCATTCCCACCAGCAGTGCAAAAGAATACCTCTTTCTCCACATCCTCACCAACATCTGTTGTTGCCTGGGTTGTTAATTTTAGCCACACTGACTGGTGTGAGGTGGTATCTGAGTGTGGTTTTGATTTGTATTTCCCTGATGATGAGTGATGTTGAACATCTTTTCATGTGTCTGTTAGCCATCTGATTGTCTTTTTTGGAAAGGTGTCTGTCTATTCATGTCTTTTGCCCATTTCTTCACTGGATTATTTGTTTTTTGAGTGTTGAGTTTGATAAATTCTTTATAGATTTTGGATAATAACCCTTTATCTGATATGTCATTTGCAGATTTCTTCTCCCATTCCATTGGTTGTGATTTAGTTTTGCTGATTGTTTCCTTCCTTGTGCAGAAGCATTTTATCTTGATGAGATCGCAATAGTTCATTTTTGCTTTTGTTTCCATTGCTTTCCGGAGACACGTCAAGTAAGATGTTGCTGCAGCTGAGGTCAAAGAGGTTATTGCCTGTTTTCTCCTCTAGGATTTTGATGGATTCCTGTCCTATGTTTAGTTCTTTCATCCATTTTGAGTTTATTTTTGTGTATCTTGTAAGAAAGTGGTTCAGTTTCATTCTTCTGCATGTTGCTGTCCAGTTTTCCCAACACCATTTTCTGAAGAGACTGTCTTTTTCCCATTGGATATTCTTTCCTGCTTTGTCAAAGATTAGTTAGCCATACATTTGGGGGTCTCGATTCTGTTCCATTGATCTATGTGCAGTAGAAAGAGAAATCAAGGATTAGATCCCATTTACAATAGCACCAAAAACTGTAAAATACCTAACCAAAGAAATAAAAGATCTGTACACTGCTCTTCAAAGAAATTGAAGAAAATACAAAAAAAATTAAAGGGTTGCCTGGGTGGCTCAGTTGCTTGGGTGTCTGCCTTCAGCTCAGGTCATGATCTCTCAGTTCATGAGTTCGAGCCCCATGTCAGGCTCTGTGCTGACAGCTTTGTGTCTCCCCTTCTCTCTTACCCTCCCCTACTCATTCATTCTCTCTCTCTCTCTCTCTGCCTCCTGAGAAATAAATAAATGTTTAATTTTTTTAAAAAAAGGAAAAAACATTCCGTGCTCATGGATTAGAAAAACAAATATTGTTAAAATGTCGATACTTCCCAAAGCAATTTACATATTCAGTGCAGTCCCTATCATAATAACACCAGCATTCTTCACAGAGCTAGAACAAACAATTCTAAAATTTGTATGAAAACAGAAAAGACCCTGAATAGCCAAAGCAATTCTGAAAAAGAAAACCAAAGCCAGAGGCATTATAATTCTGGACTTGAAGCTGTATTACAAAGCTGTAAATATCAAGACAGTATGGTACTGGCACAAAAACAGACACATAGAATCATATTTCTAATTCTAGTTGTGCTTTTGATTTTTTGAAGCCTTACATGACATTGGGTGTCTTGTTGAACTCCCACAGCATTGGCATTCTGTACACAGGGGACATGAAAAAAGCTATATGTAATGGGATAGCAAAACATATTGGATATGCATATTGCATATATTTCCTCTGCTCACATGCATACTTCATTGTTCTAGCAGACTTCAATTACAAAACCCAAGTTAGATAAAATTACTAAGAATTTCAAAATAGCGATAGCAGTGCACCAAATTATGTGTGGCTCCCTTTTTATCATAGGCTCTGAGTGGCTACACAGCTTGTACACCCATAAAGCCATCCCTGTTTACTTCCTTCTATATCACTTACCCCATTTTCTTACTTGTGTTTTCCGAGATTACCTCCTGGGTAAGTGACTTGTATCCCAAACTAATACTCATCATTTTATTTTAAGGAAATGTATACGAAAATGGCAATAGTAGTGGTCATCACAATGAAATACTGGAACTAGTCAGAAGACACTAAGTACCCCATTGCTGGCAACAAGTGGCTTCAAATCATCAAACTGATAATGTTTTCTGATAATGTATACTTATAGTCTCATTGTGGAGAATGAAATGATATACATGTAGAAAGGAAAACCATGATTATGTAATAGCTCAACCACTTGCAACAATTGGAGAAGTAGTGATTATAAAGATATTGGAGTTAAGTAGGTTTTTTTACTGACCTAGAAGCTGTGAGGAAAGAGAATGACAGGTTCAGGCCAGTTGACTATCAATTCAAGGTACACTGTGCAAACCAGAAACTCTTCATGGAAAATTTAGAGAGAGTGATATCTTTAGTAGCCAGAAGTCAGACCCATGTTTTGATTTTAAGAGCTGCAGAGCCACCAAAAGGTATATTCATTGTAAAACATAAGCCCTTGATAGAGAAGAACTGGGGCCCCCAAAACAGGGAAAGGACATTGAATAGATTAAGTTGATAATTTTGAACTCCAGATTCTTCTGAGCCCTCTGAACTGAGGAAATGGTGCACTATCTCATGCTAAAGGAGAGAAAAATTACATATTCTGAAGCTCAAAGATGGCTTGACTTAAGATAGATAGTACATTAAAGATATTTTTCCTCATGATCTTTTGCCTGCTGCCTTCATTGCCTCTAAATCAATAACTAAGCTGAAGTCTTAGCATGTATTAAGTGGGAAGTATGGGCTATATTATGTGAACAAAAGGATCATTCACTTAAGAACTGCAGAAACCTGCCAACATGTAACAGCAGAAGAATAAATTCTAAGAATCTGACATATAGCACAGCGACTAGTTAATAGTACAGTATTATATACTTGAAAGTGGCTGAAAGTAGATATTAAGCATTCTCACCACAAAAAAAGTGTTACCTGTATGATGGATATGTTAATTATCTTGATCTTGGTAATCATTTGACAATGTATATGTATATCAAATCATCACATTGTACTCTTTAAATATATACAATTATATTTGTCAATTATTCTTCGATAACATTGGGGGAGAAAAGAGCAGAAACCTAGATAACACCTTCAGAAGTGGACTTTGAGTACACTGCACAGAAGAGAAGGCAGAAAATAGGCTGGTTAGCAAGAAAGTTTATTGATATGAGAGTGATATCTGGTGAATCAGTATGAAAATACTGGCAGATTTGATGAAAATCCTGGATCCAGTCCTAATACACTACTTAAGTAGTTCTATATCAGTTTTCCTTTGTCATAATAATGGTGTGTAACAGGGGCGCCTGGGAGGCTTAGTCAATTGGGTGTCTGACTTCGACTCAGGTCGTGATTTCACAGTTCATGGGTTCAAGCTCCTGTGTCAGGTCTGTACAGCTCTGAACCTGGAGCCTGCTTCAGCTTCTGTGTCCCCCAATCTCTCTGCCCCTCCCTGCTCACATTCTGTGTCTCTCTCTTTCACAAATAAACATTAAGAAAATTAAAAAATAATGCTGTATAACAACCACACAACCCAGTAGCTTAAAAGAGTAACTATTTATAAGCCAGTGGTTTGGCTGGATGTGTCGTTGTTGTTGTTGTTGTTGTTCTAGATCTGGTGCAGTTGTGTCAAAGGGATTATCTCTAGCACATGCTATTAACAGACAGATGATCTGAATGTAGTTTATCTATCTAGGATCACCTTAGCTGATTCATGTAGTCTGGCAACCTCTAGGAGGTTGTTTTTGTTTGTTTGTTTGTTTTGTTTTTTTTATGTTTATTTTTAAGAGAGAGAGAGGGAGAGAATGGGGAGGGGCAGAGAGATGGAGACAATCTGAAGCAGGCTCTAGGCTCTGAGCTGTCAGCACAGAGCCCAATGTGGGGCTCAAACTCACCAGCCATGAGATCATGACCTGTGACGAAGTCAGATGCTTAACTGACTGAGCCACCCAGGTGCCCAAAGAAGGTTAGCTTAGACTCACCTGAATGGTGAACAGAGATTCAGTGGAAAGAATCAAAGTGTGTAAGGCTCTAGGTTAGACTCAGTAACAGTGATCCTTCTGCTTCATTCTATTACTCAATGCAAGTCAAAGACCCAGCTGAGATTCAGATAGTAAAGAAATAGATTCTGCCTCTTGATCTGCAAAATCATATTACAAAGAAAGTTATACCAGAAGAAGTAGATAATGAGTCATTTTTCAAATATTCACTCTCCCTTGAATCCTATAAATATATATAATCATCACTTCCTTGACAGAAAATTTTAAAAAGGAATCAGAAGACTCAGAGAGATGGGCATATTAGGATGAATTTATTATGTGAAAGTGAGGAGCCTATCTGTTAATAAGTTCCCTCATATGGTGTAAGTAACATTCCTTTCTTTAAAGGTATAAGGAATGCACCAGTGGAGAGGGTGCAGTGGACAGCATCCTTGAGAAACTCTTTGTTGTAAGTAGGAAAGATTGCCATAAACTGGCCTTCAAAGTGACAGGCCTCTTCAGCATGACAGAGGACAGTGGCATTTAACTCTTGGGGACAAAATGGATATGATTACCAAAATGGGCAGCAAGACAATAAGAGTAATTAGGGAGAGTTGAACTGCAGGAATTTCTGGTAATGGTGGTATGTTTTTTGGGTAAGAGAGTTGGCATCCAAGAATAGTATAATTTGACTTACTCTAAAAACATCAAAACAGGGTGAGAAAAAGCTAATGCCTGACACTACATTAGAAAATAATTATTTCTTGTTGAGTTTCTGTATTTGACCCATTTCTCACACTCAGAGCCTGTCATCAATTGGAGTCTTAGTCTGAGTAAGGATTCTGCAGACGCCATGAGTCAACAAAATGAATATTTTCCCAGTCTTTTTTGAAAGGGTCCTAAGTAAATTTACCAAAGTAATTATATAGTAGGTAAATAAAATTCCAGAACTTTAAACAAATTTGAATAAGTGTCTGAGCTGTATACAGTAATGATCCCTTGTTGGAAAAAATGAACATTAAGCCCAGGACATAAATATAGCCCTGGTATAAGTCTGTTTCATAATCAGTCCAGTAGATTGGCAGATCAACCTCATTATCATTTCTGTAGCTCCTTGAATATATAAAATATACAGATATACCTGGCACTTTGCTGAAGTCTTTCCTTGGCTCCCTGACCTGGAACTAAGAGAATTTATCATAGAGATTATATAAATCCCAAAACACTTCAGGAATACAAGAGTAGTAGTTTCCATTATATCTCTCTTCGATTTTCTTGTATAATCTCAGAAAAAAAAAAAAGGAATCATGATGAAAAATGGGGGGCTATCTAAATGTAATCAAGTAAAAAGCCCAACTGCAGCTATTGTGCCAGATATATCTTATTTTTTTTATTTAAAAAAAATTTTTTTAGTGTTTTATTTATTTTTGAGACAGAGAGAGGGAGACACAGAATCTGAAACAGGCTCCATGCTCTGAGCTGTCAGCATAGAGCTGGATGCGGGGCTCAAACTCACAGACCGAGAGATCATGACCTGAGCCGAAGTCGGCCGCTTAACCGACTGAGCCACCCAGGCGCCCCAGATATGATATCTTTAGTAGAATAAATCCACACAGCCTCTAGCATTTGATGTGTACATATTGATCTGGCAAGTGTGTTTTTTCTAGTTCCTAACAGAAAGACTTCTTGAACGTTCCACTCTTGTTCTGAGACCCATTCAAATATGGGAGGGAGGGATCAAAGGGCTACCTGTTTTGAGTGGAGACCAGAACGAGAGATGAATCTGCATCAGGTTTAAGTATCCCTATAAGGAATGTAGGCCAACTTCAAAAGGTGGGTTGCAATTTAGGCCACTAGGGTACTCAAACAAGGTCATACCTTTTGAAGTAGAAAACTATTAATAAATAGTGACTAGTAATTACTATTGATCTTTGAAAGTAGCCTTTGTCTTTACACTAGACCTAGAAAAGACTTAGTACCGGAACGTACTGCATCAAGAGACTATGAAATTGGTTCTGTCCTTCCTAAACTGGGTTATCAGTTATTCATCTAAACTTAATAAGTTTAGATGAATACAGTAGCAATTCATTGCATAATGAAAATTACTCAATTATGTTTGAGTCAGAGTCATTGAGTATATCTAGCGGGTCCAAATAAGTTATATGAACAGAACTCAACATCAACTACAATTGTTACACTAATATCTGTCACTCAGCTATGACTAGTTTCATACAATCAGTTGATGGAAGAAGAGAATTTTTAGGACTGGTTCAAGAATGAGTCCCTGAAATATATGTGTGAGTTGAAAACGGACTGCTATCACATAGGGGGTAGCATTAAAGGAGGATGTTGAAAGGAAGTATCCTAGTGGGCAGAATTTCAAGCAGTATATGTGATCATCAATTTTGCACAGCGGAAGAACAAGTCTAAGATAAAGATATACATTAACTTTTTGTGAGTGGAAAATACATTGACTTCTTGGACAATAACCTAGATGGAGCCAGATTGAAATACTGGGGACAAACAGGTGTGGGGGAGAGGCTTGTGAATGGATCTATGGGAATGGGCAGAGAATGTTCAGATTTGGTACAAACACCATTAGCAGAGAGGTTTAAAACATGCTGATGTATCAGCATGGCATTCATAATATCACCTTCTATCAAAATAGTTATTTTAAAGTAAAGGAAGTTTGACACCGTATAGATTACCATGGGATCCTTTGGTTATATTACATATTATGTCACCCAGAAGCTTCCAGCCTGATAAAACACTGAAATTTCCCCTAAAGTTTTGCTACAGCATCCAGCTTTGGGATGACATTGTGAAGTTGGGAGTAGTCTTTCAGAATGTCATATGTATGTTTATCCAAGTGCCATGATGTGTCATTGTTTCTAATTACTAAAATATATAGTATCAGAAAAGAAAATGTGAAATTAGACTGAGTCCCTTTGGCAGTGATCTACTTGAGGAATAATATGTGATTTTTATCTTTGAAACTAAGTTCCCAAAGATTTGAGACCTGTTTCCTGGAATGAATGCAGGGTATGTCAGGGTAGTCACTTATACCAGAGACACAGGGTTCTTTTGAACCTAGTTACAATGACCACTTTGTCGTTTTGATTCCTCATACCAATAGACTCGTAAACCAGTAAAACTAGTAAACCAAGTGTGGGACACCTCTTGGTCATTAATACATCATTATTATTGTAAGTGGCTAATATATCAAACACTGTCTAGGAAAAGAAAGCTAACCAGGTGCTTAGATCTCTCAGAATTAAAGGCCTGTGTAACCTCACTGGACAAATAACCTAGACTAAGATTAATGCAAATCTCAAATAGGTGGTAGAGGAAGAAGAAGCTGAAAACCAATTTTGTCCTCAGGCACACAGCTGTGCAGATGTTTTTATTAACCCTTATATTTTTAAGGCTTTTTTTAAAATTGTGGCTGTGAAAGTTCTGGGTTCTGCCCTGTTGGCAAACCAACAAGTGAGACTGCCAGTTTTACAGATACTGAAAAGAGATATAAGACCCTTTCTGGGGCACCTGGGTTGCTCAGTCGGTTGAGCATCCGACTTCAGCTCAGGTCATGATCTCATAGTCTGTGGGTTCGAGCCCTGTGTCAGGCTCTGTGCTGACAGCTCAGAGCCTGGAGCCTGCTTCTGATCCTGTGTCTCCCCCCTCTCTGCCCCTCCCCAACTCTCACTTTGTCTCACTCTGTCTCTCAAAAATAAATAAATGTAAAAAAATTTTTTTAAAAAGACCGTTTCTGTGTTAGAGACAAAGGGCATTATTACTGACAGCAAGCATCATAAACTTGAAGAAAAATCTTTTCCTGTTGGTTTATAAACATTTTTTGCATAGTTTAGGTATCATTTTCTTGCCTCTTTTGAGCATTACAAATGTATTTTATAATATGTCATCTATTAGCTTCTTCAGTGATGTCCTTCATTGTAATGAATCCTAATTTTGATGTAATTTTATTCATAATTTATTCATTTAGAAATTTTTAAAACCATGGTTGAGCAATCCTTCTTTCTTTATTTTTCTAGTTAGCAGTTCAGCTCATGTATTCATGCATCTGTCTCCCTCTGTATAAATTTTGTAGTAAATGTATCAAACTACCACTGAAATTTTGGTAGGGTTTATATTGATATTTAAGTTATTTGTGAATATGTTTCATCTAAGCACATGGGACATATTTACATTTATTCAGATCACCTTCATATTTTTAATGACCATTTTATATTCTGAGAAGAATATTTTTGTTTTTATGCTTAAAAATATTACTCCATTGTACTGCTCTTACTTTAAATTCATTAATAAATTTAAAAATATATAATGTAATTTTATATTTTATATAAGACTTGTATATAAATATGCACATTTGTGTTTTATATAAAATTGCATATTAAAATAAAACCTTTTTTAAATAGTAAAAACATATTATTTAAATATGATATTTTTCCTTTAAATATGTTTTGCCATCCAGCATTGTTTTCTAAATGTCTTATATGCATCTAATAAGAGTGACACTTTTTAAAGATAATTTCTTCTTTCTTTTCAAAAGTTTTTAGAATTTTTTTATGCTCCATGTATCTAGATACCACTGTAGTGTGTCTACATGTGGAATTTTCTTAATCTCTCCTACTTGTTATTCTATGAATCCTTTCAATTTGTGCATTTTCATCTTTCTCTAGATCTGAGAAATTTATTCTTATTATTTCTTCAACACATTCATCTCTTCATTTATATTCCTTTCAGGTGGGACTCCCAAATCCTGGTGCTGCCACCTTTGTATCTGCCTTTGTGTGTATAGAGAGGGAAGCAGTGAAGAACACTTTGGTCTCACTCTTCAGCATTTCCCTTTAGAGTCTTTTGTAGAAAGTGGTAAAAGTTGATGAATGTCTTTAGGTTGAAATGCACCAGCTTCAGGGGTTCAGATAGCGAAGGAAGTAGGAAGGTAAAAAGAACCAGATGTCTGTGTTGAAGACTCCATCAGGACCTACAGGCTGTGATTTTACCTCAACTATCGGCTAGGGACAGTCAAAATTTACAAAGATAATGTGAAGAAAAGTCAAGGGCAGACATTTAAATATTTCCTTCAGCCTACGCTTTCAGTGCTGCATCTGTCTGCCCCTGACTTCAAGTTGCAGCTGCTACCCAACATATATTCCAGTTCAAGTCAATGTTCAGTTTCTCCAAAAATGTTTCACAATATCTTTGTTAGTTCTTGTTATTCATATTCCCTGTTCCTTTATTATTATTATTATTATTATTATTATTATTATTATTATTATTATTTCATTATTATTATTCTGGATCTGGGAACCAGCAGACTTCTAGTTTACTATCCTGACAGGAATTAAGAAACACCATTGGTAGTCTTTGCGCAGTAAGGTTCTTTCTTTCCATATTGAGCCTCTCTATAATTTTGCTTTAAGATCTAATGAAATCTTTATACAGATGCGTACATTGATCCAGTATCATTCTTGTTCTTTACATACAACGTTTTCTTAAACTTGTCTTCTCTTTCATATACCCACAACACCTCTTCTCAAAGTCACATATCCTTGTTCATTCACACATGGTATTCTATATTATTTTACTTCAGGATATTTAGCTTTCCTCTCTAGTATCTTTTATACAGATATTAACTCCTTTCCTTATTTTCTCTTCACGTTCTATCCACACTTGTCCTAAAATATGATATAAAAATTCATTTATTTGAATTCTATGATACTATAGTTTTATCCCAATCAAGATACATATGGTAAAAGTATAGGATTGCCACAAACGTTTAACATTTTCTTCAGTAAAATTACACAGAGAAAATAAATTCCTAGTAGAAGCTAAGAGGTTTTTTGGGGATTAGCTATTAAAGATTGTATTGATTCATTTATAATACTTTCAAATTCTTTAGAGATATATTTCTTTATCAGTGCAATTTTAGTCTAATAACAAAATCAATAGCATTTTGCACTCGTTTTGAAAAGTATCCGTAAATGTAGACTGTAATGTTCCTATATACTGAGTTAAACCAAATATTTAAAAACCTAAAAAGGAAAAGAAAGTAATTTTAATTTGCATATAAACATTGGATGCATTGTAAGTTTATAGGGAAAAAAAGGTTTTATATACTTTATTTTTTATGATTTTCCCTTTTTAAGGTTTACGTAATACAAAGGAGGCTAAAGAAAAGAGAAACTATTATTATCTCACATGCATAATTATTATTTGTACTTTGGTGTATATCCATCCATATATTTTTCTCAGTATACATATACATTATCAGCATACTCAGTATCAGCATACATTCATATAAACATATATTGGTATAACGTACCATACATAGTTTTTCACTGTATTGTCACCTGTTTCTCTAAGGCTTGATTTTAATTTTTTTAAATATTTAATTATTTTTGAGATATAGAGATAGAGTGTGAGCGAGGGAGGGGCAGAGAGAGAGGGAGACATAGAATCTGAAGCACAGAGCCTGATTCGGGGCTCGAACCCACAAGCCATGAGATCATGACCTGACCGAAGTTGGATGCTCAACCGACTGAGCCACTCAGGCACCCCAAGGCAATGTCTTTAATTAGATTTTAATTATCCCATTTTGATAATACCAATTTTTGGACGATAACAATTATTTTATCAATCAGTGTGTTCTAAGTTTTCTTCAGTAAAGCAGCTGCAAATTTTTTATGGTTCATAATAGTAAAAATTTACTGCTCACTCCTATGGCATGTCCAGCAAAAGGTCACCAAGGCTAGTGGTCCACATCATCCAGAATCTTGCATTCAGGTTGATGGAGGAGGTGATATCTTTCTAATTCTGCATGTGACAGTGCTAGAGGGAAGGAGAGCATAACAAACCATTTACTATCTCCTAAAATTTTCACTGGAAGTGACACACATATTTTACTCCCATTTAATTGGCCGACCATATGTAATTTCCCAATTACATTTGTCCGAGACTAACTGTATTTGGCCACATTCAACTAAAAGACAGAATTATAAAACTAACTTGTTTCTGTAAGAAGCCAACAAGTGAAATATTCATGAACAACACTGAAAACTACTATCAACAGACCTCCAGTCCTCAAATACTCAGTTTACTCTCCCTCGCCCTAGAACATGGAGTCACTACCTTGTCCTGAAGGAAGACAGTTCAAAAATCCTATTCAGTCGGGGCGCCTGGGTGGCGCAGTCGGTTAAGCGTCCGACTTCAGCCAGGTCACGATCTCGCGGTCCGTGAGTTCGAGCCCCGCGTCGGGCTCTGGGCTGATGGCTCAGAGCCTGGAGCCTGTTTCCGATTCTGTGTCTCCCTCTCTCTCTGCCCCTCCCCCGTTCATGCTCTGTCTCTCTCTGTCCCAAAAATAAATAAACGTTGAAAAAAAAAATTAAAAAAAAAAATCCTATTCAGTCACAGCATGGAGCTCAAAGTACAAAATTTGTACTTCATGTACAAATGATGCACAATGATATCTTCACTTGGTGGTTTCATTAAGTCCTCACTTTAAAAATATATTTGCCTCAAAGCACCCACTAACAAAGTAATTAACTATATATGTGTGTGTGTGTGTGTGTGTGTGGAGAGAGAGAGAGAGAGAGAGAAAATTTTAATTTGCTTAAATATGCAAAGACTATTTTGAAATAAGGTAATATTCTAAGATACTGGAGGATTAAGACTTAAATGTATCTCTTTTATGTGGGTTTGAGCTCAACCTTCATGTGGGTTAAACTCAGAGCCTGGAGCTTACCTTGGAATCTGTATGTTCCTTCTCTGCCCCTCCCCTGCTCACACTCTGTCTTTCTCTTTCAAAACTAAATAAACATTTAAAAAATGTAAAAAAAAAATCTTTTATTTAATCCATAATACCTATCATATATTCAGTAAATAAAAATAAAAAATTTTTGAGCTTCCCTAATGGTTGTCACATTTTCAACTTTTAAGTATTTTTATAATTATTCTCCAAATACCTATCTGTATAAACTATTGTGCTATATTTTTATTTTTATTTATTTTATTTATTTTTATTTTTTTAATGTTTATTTTTGAAAGAGCAAGAGAGAGAGCATGTGAGCGAGTGAGCAGGGGAGGGGAAGAGAGAAAGGGAGACACAGAATCTGAAGCAGGCTGTCAGCACAGAGCCCAACTCAGGGCTTGAACTCACTCACAAACCTTGAGATCATGACTTGAGCTAAGGTCAGATGTTTAACTGACTGTGCCACCCAGGTGCCCCTATTATGCTATATTTTTAATAAGAATTACTTAAAGTAGATTTACTTTGTCAAATACTCTGACAATTTTTATGGCTTTTGTTAAATCAAATAAGATTTAATCAAACTGTTGTCTCAACAGCAATTTTTAAAAAAATTGATTTAATGTTTATCCTTATTCAATAGTCACATTATAATATTTTAGCATCTTAATAGATATAATTAGTCAAAATGGTTCTATCATCCCCAAATGTGCAACAGGTATTGTTTTCTATTAAATTCAGCATAGGCATAAACTAGAAAGCATTTGATTGAGTCAGTAGCAGATAAGAGGTTAACACAGATTTCCTAGCAGCATTGCAGGATTTCATATTCTCTTTTGCACTGGTTGTAAATATATAACTATCAAAAGAAAACTCATTGATATTGGTACAAACTATCTTATCTAGGGAACCAAATGTTGATTTCCCCTAGGTAACGTCTAGCAAATTTTACCATACATTTGACAGAGTTAGATTCTCTTTATTCTTCAAGTTCCTGATGCACTAGTTTTACTGCCTTGTGGCTAGTCGATAATGTTAATTTCTATTTCAGCAGCAATTGTACTTTCCCCTCCTTATTCCTTTTTGCCGGCTTCATTGATTCTCTTCTATGCTGATTGAAGGTCATATTTATTCCCTTTGCTATTTTATAAGGTTTGATTACAACAGAAGACCATTTCATAGACTACTTTTCCCCAAACTTTCCATTCTCCTTATTGTGAATTGTGTTGAGACCGCAGCAATTTTTAGTTGGTGTAAGTGTCCTGCACAAATTTTTATATTTTGTATTTTTACTTATTTTACTTGGGAGTACAACAGAACCAGAAAAAAAAAAAAAAAAAAAAAAAAAACTAAACAAAGTAAAAAAAAAAAAAAAAAAACCTCAGTTGTTGCTCAATTACCTGATAGATTTGGTAGTTTTTAATTATTTAAGTAGTTTTTATTGTATCAGAGATATTCACTTATTTTGTTGTTGTGCAAATACGTACAAATTCAGAAACTCTCAGAAGTGATATAAAGAGTTATATTTCTTTGGGCATTCTCCATAAACATTTTTAGTGTTATGTGCCTGGGCAAAGGTAATTTTGCCTACTTAAGGTGGTGTATCACTTTGTCAATTGCTTCTATAAGTGAAGGGTTGCTTGTTTTATCCCTGGGTATAACTTGGATAACTGCCCTGCATTACATATGGTGTTGAATCTCCTCCTTCCAGTAGAGTCCTCACTCTTTTGCCTTTAATGATCTTTCTGGGAACATCATTCAAACTCTCTTTATCCTAAACTCATTGGAAATACTTCTGTATCTTAAGGAACCCTGAGATCACATAGTTTTAATATAAAATCAGGGAATCTATTAACACTACAGGAGGTAACTGTGAAATATCAGAAAAATGACAGTATAAAGCTTTGTTACTACCTATGCTTCCCAACTCCATGCCAACTAATAATGCCTCTTCAATCAAATAGCTCTTTGGGGCTGAGAGTTAGGACAAAAGGTGTAGTCCAGTCTAAAGAAAGTAGTTACGTTTGTTCCCTTAGATCAAATGATAACTGAGAACACAGGTTGAATATCTGAGGGCATACGTTCATGAACAGAGATTCTGGAGAATCTCTGTCTTGAGCAGGTCTGTGAAGTGTGGAGAGGAAAGGTGGCATTCCCTTTGATTCCTAAGAGGTTGAAAATTAGTAAATCAGAGAAACTGAAGCCTATAACCTAACAGCTAGGAAAGCTGTAAAACTGTAGTCAACTCCAGGAGGAGAAAAGCTTTCTCTTGGTTCCTGAACAAAGGATCTGACAACTTCTGAGCTGGTATAGCTCTAGCCCACAGAGAGGAAGATCTTATTCCCATCCCTCTTGGGACCCATTTAAGTCAGTACCTGAAGCCAAGCCCCAAGGAATAGTTAAAAACTCTGTCAATGTTCTTAATGTGTTCTACCAGCCAGAGAGAAAAGAAAAACAAACTGAACACATCAAACAGAGAATTCATAGTAATGTGAAATTATTGAAATAAAGAAGTGGAAATTTGAACAATGAGAAGAAAAGAGATACAGAGAGAAAGATTGATTTTAGGTTGTAAAGTAAAAATCAATGCCAAACTTAGTTAAGGAGAGACTTATTTGAAGGGATACTGCAAAAAAACAAAAGGGGTGGGGGAGATGCTTTTACAACAGGGGAAGGGCACTGTTGTGATAAGGAGAACACTATGATCATAAATCTGCAAGTGTCCCAAGAGTTAAGCAAAAATGATTTTTCTTTCATAGAAGTAAACAAGGTTGGAAACAACTAGATGTAAGCAAGTGAGATGAATGCAGATGGCGTGATTGGACAGTAGATCAGAGAGCATTTTACCTGAATGCCAGGTTCTTCTCAGTTTGGTTAATAAGTATTTTGTTCCAGTTGATCGGCCAATCATTTATGAGACCAAGAATGGAAATCTGAAAAACCTTATGTCTGGTCCTGTTATAAGTATTATACATTGGTATCCATGAGTTTTCTCTAAGTCAAGTGGAGATGGGTCTTTCTTTGCAGTAAGTCTTTCCTAGAACACAAAGGATGGAAAATTTCTTCACCTTCACTGTTTTCTAAGATTAGGGCTCAAGTAAGTTTCAATATTGTTAGATGTTTTTATAGCACAAACCAGTTCGTGGAACTTTTTTTTCCCCTGTGAAACTCCAAGCAATCAGGAGATAAATTGAAGGAATTTTTACTATTGGATAGATAAATTTTTAGCTGGAAGATTAATGAAAGAAATACCACAAAACTTAGAGCAAAATTCAAGAAAAGCAAAAATAATAGAGACAAAATAATTAGAGTATAGATAATGACTAGTAACGTGGAAAAACTTTAGCAATAGTTATGAAGGATCTTTTAAAAGGATCATATTAAGGAGAGACAAACATCTAAAAAAATTATACATTTTAAAAACCTCTTGTGGGGCGCCTGGGTGGCGCAGTCGGTTAAGTGTCCGACTTCGGCCAGGTCACGATCTCGCGGTCCGTGAGTTCGAGCCCCGCGTCGGGCTCTGGGCTGATGGCTCAGAGCCTGGAGCCTATTTCTGATTCTGTGTCTCCCTCTCTCTCTGCCCCTCCCCCGTTCACGCTCTGTCTCTCTCTGTCCCAAAAATAAATAAACGTTGAAAAAAAAAAACCTCTTGTTTGAAATTCTGCAGTTTTAAGTTTTTTTCCAAGTTCAAAGCAAGACCAAACACACACACATACACATACCTGTAAGCATATATTAATAATTTTTTATAATTCCATGGATAAACAGAAAAACTTAGAACTTTCAATTAGAGAAAATAAATTATTTGTAAAAGTAGAAATAAGAGACTGATACTAGGTTTCTTATCTGCAAAACTGTAAGCTGGAAGACTGTGAATAGAATCTACATAATGAAAAAAAAAAAAAAAGCCTGAAACTCAATATCCTTTTATGTGCCTAAGAAATATATCATTCATCAATCAGAGTGATAGATATTTGCAAAACTCAAGGATCCAGAAATTATGTCACTTATGTCTTATATCTGTAGGAAATATTTGGGAGAAAGACATAAAACAAAACAATGCATTAACTGAAACTAGAATTGGAGGCAGGGAAAGATGAAAAAGGATTGTGGTAAATTATCAACCTTCTTGTTTGCTCACTCATTCTCTATCTTGCTCTCTTCCTCCCCTCTCCTTTTGTGTCCCATTCTCCCTCTCTCTTATCTATCTTTGTATGTATGTTTAAGTCTAAAAGAGTATTCATGGGGTGTCTTACCTGGTAATATGCAGAAGATTTTGCAAATGTCACAGATATATTACAAAGAATAGTAGAATCATAGACTCTTGGCCAGACATCAGAGCCAGATGGAAGGAAAGTGAGCATCTTCTAAAGATCACTGCAAGGGGGCGCCTGAGTGGCTCAGTCTTTTAAGCATCCGGACTTTGGCTCAGGTCTTGATCTCATGGCTTGTGAGTTTGAGCCCCGTGTCCAGCTCTGTGCTGACACATAGAACCTGGAGCCTCTTCATATTTTGTGTGTCTCTCTCTGCCCCTCCCCCGCTTACACTCTGTCTCTGTCTCTCAAAAAAAAAAAATAAATAAATAAACATTAAAAAAAATTATAAAGATCACTGCAGCGCGGGTGGAAATTTAGAAGTCACATTAGTGTAATGCTTTCTTCTAATCTGGGGAGGAGCATAGCAGTGGAAGAATAGATTTGTACAGTAGAACCACTGGATTAACTAGCGGGAAGAGGAAAATTAGCAGTAACATACATCAAACTAGCCAGAATAAAGAATGGGAGAAAACTTTCATGAAATAAGAGAATTAAAGAATGATCAAGAAATAAATCTAGGCAGCTGGGTGACTCAGTTGGTTAATTCTTGATTTTGGTTCAGGTCATGATCTTGTGGTTCATGAGTTCCAGCCCCACTGGTTTCCATGCTGTCAGTGCTGTTTCCCTCTCTCTCATGGAGTTGTCATCACTTGGGATTCCCTCTCTCCCTCTGTGGGCGCCTCCCCTGCTCATGCTCTTTCTCTCTCAAAATAAATAAATCAACTTAAAAAAGGAAAGAAATCTACTGTGTACATATATATACATACATGTATATATATGTAAAACTTTGAGTAAATGTATATAATAGAAATATATATTTACAAATATAAAAACATACAATATATATGTAGTTACATTAAAGGTGTGTTATTAAATATCAGAGATTATCCTACTAGATTAGAGAAGATAAATAGCTATGCACTGCTTAAAATGACTTTTAAAGCAAGTACAAAATGCAAGTTAAAGAAATTTGCAAATATACAAAAGATAACCACATAAAAATAAATATTAAGTGGCCCTATTAACATCAGGTAAGTGTGAGTTAACAATAAGATTATTAAATAGGTTAAAAATGGGCACCATGTGTTGTTTAAAAGCTCAATTTATGAATCAGATATGGCATTTATAAATTCACGTATACCCCCAAATATCACCTAAACGTATAAAATCAATAGCATTAAAAATTATATGTAAAAAGGGAAATAAACTTTGGAAAGGGAAATATTAGTACACATTGTTTTAATAATTAGATAGCTCTAATAGCCCAAAGTTACTAATTATATTTTTAAAATACAATTTATTAATTTCATTACTATATACCAATTTTTGTATTTAATTTTTGAAATGAAAAAATATAAAGGGTATCTGTTTTTGTATGTCCATGGAACATTTTCACACATGTTCATTACAAACAACTTAGCAAATTCTGTGATCATTGTGCCCCAAAATACATATTGAATATGTAACAGATATGTTATTATTTTCCATTTAAGACTTTGAATTTACCCTAGATAGAAGAGATCAGCCCTTAAGTTCTGTCTGCCTAAAAAATAATGGAACAGAGAGTATATTTTGCACCAGAATTTAAGTCTAATTTTGAGGAACACTGTCATTATTGTAAACTTAATTAGGTAGTGATTCCAATTTTAGCTGAACTAACAAAATCCCTGAAACTTGGTACAGAAGTATTGAATTGGCAAAGGCATTTGTTTCCCTTTCTGTTAGTAAAGATGGTTACAGAGTGAAAAGTGAGAGGAATGAAGAGTGACATTGTACTGTCTCCCAGCAGCTATGTTTTCTCATGGCTCCTCTACTTGCCTGACTGGTCCACCAAGATTCCAGTTTCCTTCTTTGCATTAGTTTGGTCTGGCTGCCATAAAAACAAACAAACAAACAAACACAGATGTTTGTTGGCTTAACAGAAATGTATTTTCTCACAGTCCAACACAAAGTGTTAGCAGGTTTGGCTTCTCCTGAGACCTCTCTCCTTGGCTTACAGATGGCTAGTTTTTGCAGTGCCCTCATGTGATCTTTCCTCTATATGTATCTCTAGTGTCTCTTTGTGTGAGCAAAGTTTTTTTTCTTATAAGGATGCCAATCAGATTGAATTACACCTTAATGGCGTCACTTATGGAGCATAAGCAGGGGAAGGGCAGAGCAAGAGAGAGACACAGAATCTGAAGCAGGCTCCAGGCTCTGAGCTGTCAGCACAGAGCCTAACACGGGGCTCGAACCCACGAACCATGAGATCACAACCTGAGCCAAAGCCAGATGCTCACGGGACTGAGCCACCCAAGTGCCCCTAACATAATCACCTTTTAAAGTCCCCATCTCCTAAACAGTCCCATCCTGAGATACTGGAGGTTAGAGCTTCAACATATGAATTTGAGGGGAACTCAATTGAGCCCACAACATTCTTTCTTCTATTTGATTTTTAGCTTAGTAGTGGTAGTAGTATCTGCTTGCAGTTAATCACTCATCATCCTCTGTTAGCGTTTGTGCTTTTTGATTGCCTTTGGTTTTTATTTTTAGAAACATCGTAGAATCACACTTCACTTCATTATCAACTTTGATGCTTTAGGAATAAAGTAACCTACACAGCACCTCATCTCTTTTCTTGTACAACTCATAAATCTGTTGGCCACAAACATGCTTTTATTACCACTATCATAACCAAGCCCTCCGACTAGATATATGTGTTTGTAGATGCCTCAAATGTATGGATTTGTTTTTTACTGTTTGAAAAATCAAATAGTAGCATATCACTGTTTTCTATGACAGAACAGCATGCCCTCCTAGAAATTAGAGTTAGACTAGTTTTGAGAATCAGCCCCTCAGTGTCATTCTCAGCATAATGACATTTATGAAAATTTCATAGTGATTTAATGACTATGGATCAAAAACTATTAAGATGTCTCAACATGACAAAATACAGTACCGACACCACAGGGCTCTAGTCAAAATTTAGTGGACTACATTTTAGTTGTTTATAGGTCCTCTAATTTATGTGTCTTCTCTTAAACTCTACGAGTGACTTCTATATTTTCACTGTTCATTGAGAAAATAAGGACATACAAATAATCTAGATTTTGTAATAATAATGTTGTGCATCAAACAACTATAAAGCTCATTAGCTTAAAATAATAATCATAACTCTCCTGTGTCTGTTTTTTTGCTGAAGGATGTCTGATCTAGGCTGGGCTTGGCTCCAAGTGCCATAGTGGTCTCAGGTCTGCTTCTTGTCTCTCTCTCTTTTTTTTCTTTTCCTTGCTTTTCTTTCTTTTTTTTTTTTTTTTTTTTTTGTTTTTAATCATTGGTCAGTAAGGTGTTTGTTCTTATTATAGAATGGAAGAAGAGAAAGAAATAAGCTCAATAACACACTTCAAGCCTCTGCTTGCATGATAGCTGTTAATGTCCTATTAGCCAAAGTGTGCCTTATGATGAGTCCAAACTCTAGAGGCAAGGAGGTACCCTCTCCATTTGGTACACTCTCCAGTTGGTACACTACAAATCACAATGTAAAAGTAGTAAACAGAGTGAGGGGGGAATATTTGGGAATAATGGATGTTTTGCAGTTGTGACTAAAATATTAATTGGTTCTTAGAGTTTACAGAAAATTTCAGTGTTTCATTCAGCCCTCAACATAATTCTGAGAAAATTGCAATTAACTTCATTAACAATGTGATAACCAAAGTTCATGGATCGATTAAAATATTTTTACTACATGGTTCTTGTATGTGCACATTGTCAATATTGTTGTTTAACCCTTAACAGAAGCCTGTCCCTGTCCTTTCTGTCTTTCATACCTCTGCCTGTCAATGACATGTTAAAATGGAATGAGATGTCTGATCAGACACTTCTTACTGATTATAAAATAAAGGCTGTTGTGGAGGATGAACTCCAGCACGATAGCTAATAAATTAATCTATGGTGTCAGAAAGGAGTTTTTCTTTCATACAAAACAAATCTGAGGACATAAATCTTTATTGTTTCAAAAGCTTGCTTCTTTGCAATCAAGTCTTAAATGGTTTTTCAAAAATATTTATGAGAGGAAAAACAAGTGGTTGGTAATTGGAAATAATCCTATGTTTTGCAGATTACTTCTGAGCAGAAAACTCAGACTATATAAGCTTTTAATATTTTGTTTTTGAAGAGGGGATATATTTACGTACTCTGTGAAGCTAGATTAATTGGATTATACTATGATTTTTTTTAAGTTTATTTTTAGTTTCATACCACTAAGTGAAAGATGTGGAGATGGAAAAAAAAAGTTCTAATTGTCTGTTAGGGAATAACAAAACACCTAGTGATAGCTTTGAAACAGAAGAAATAGTTATGAGTTTTATTTTACAGCTAACATTTCTTTTTTTTTTTTTTTTTTTTTTTTTTTTTTTTAAATTTTTTTTCAATGTTTATTTATTTTTGGGACAGAGAGAGACAGAGCATGAACGGGGGAGGGGCAGAGAGAGAGGGAGACACAGAATCGGAAACAGGCTCCAGGCTCCGAGCCATCAGCCCAGAGCCCGACGCGGGGCTCGAACTCACGGACCGCGAGATCGTGACCTGGCTGAAGTCGGGCGCTTAACCGACTGCGCCACCCAGGCGCCCCTACAGCTAACATTTCTAAGATCTAGAATGTTGATTATGTAAAATATTGTTTAAATTATGGTAAATTTATTATACTCCAATGTAACATTCATTGTCAAGTAAAACTTTTATACATAGTTACATGTATATTACAAGTAAATCTTTATTCAGTTCATTATGAGCAACAAGCCATGCTGAAGTATTATTATTTTGTTGTTGTTGTTATTGTTTGGTGGGGGAGGGGGTACTTTGTTTTGTTTTTTGCAAAATTTGCCTTTGAGTGCACATCACCCAAAATGGTGCCACAATATATTTGTTAAGTAAATGCATTTATGGACAGAGGCAAAGAAGGAGAAAAAATTCAAACTTTAAATACCCACTTTTGCCATATGTCCATTTTCTTCAACAACTATCATTTGTTTATTTATTTTTTCCTACTGAGTCTTTTTCTGTCATCATTATGGAGCAAAGTTTCCTGACTCCTCCCAGTCTGTAAATTTATATCATCTTTGAGATAATTCTCTTTTTTCCTTTCACTTTGTGGATGGATAAACTCTCATTAAACATATTTACACCCTTAATCCCTTACTTGGGTGCGGAGATCAGAATCATCTTTCTTTGACTTTATTTCCATTACAAAGAAATTACTATCTCCTGGTTGCTCACCACTCTTGAGTAAGTCATCAATTTATTTTAAATTCTCTGTCACATTTCCCATGGTTGTTTTCCTAGGTATGTCCATGCTACTAAAGTTTCCAAAAGTCACTACTGCTCACAGAATACCTTGTATTATATATGACAGATGGTAAAGACCATCCAATGAAACTTCCTTTCTCTCCTTCTGAAAAATGTTTTTCTTTTTTCAAGTAATCACGAAGGAAAACAGTGTTCATTCTTGCCAAGAGTATTATCTCACCCTATCATCCTGACTCTGTCTTCTTTGAGGACCTTATCTAGCTTATCCTCTAATACTTATTCCCCTCTTTTCTGCTGGTACTGTAACTTGTGTTTACATGCATTTTCAAGGAGTCCTAAAAAGGAAACTTGTCCTTGATCTTGCTAGAACCTCAAAATACTATTTATATCTTAAACTTTGCAACAGAATTCTCAGTCCGGTAATATGTATTTTTGTGGAAAGCAAGTAGGAGTACCGATCTGTAGCAAACCTGAGGTTTGCAGACCTCAGATTTATGAAGCTCAGCTAAAGTCTTTTTTTCTTTCACAATCTGTCATTCCTCATGTTTTTATCTAGAACATACTAAGGATTTAGAGTACTTAAATACATTGGGGTTTAGTCAATAGAAGGCCTAATGGCAGTTTCATTTGCTATGGATATTACCAACAGGAATAAGGATTCTTCATTTTCATGCAAGATAGCTGTGGTTTGGATGAAAAACTAGGCTTGCTTAATCTTAGCATGTCAAAAAGGATTTAAATATACAGCATGCCTTACACAAAACAAGCTACTGTGGCCCATTATCAAAATTTCCTTAATTTGTAACACTCTACTGTTGCAAATGAATACATGATTTTCATGATGATTCAGTGTCAGTTAGGTGGGCCTCTCCCTTGTTGGCCAGCCAGACTGAGATGTAGTCAGGGAAGAGATTGAGACAACATTTGTGAACTAAATACAGAGTAACTATTTCTACCACAATACCAATATATTTTACTAGTTTTTTGAATTATTTAATGTCACAGAGGTCTGTGATGTGCCTAAGCATGAGGATAAAATGGAGTCTTTCTTAAAGAAAAAAACACAACACACTGAGCATTACTCGTAATATGCCAGGTGAAATATAATCCTTATTCATAACATGTTTCCAAAAGGGAATGCTAAATCGTATACAAATGAGGATTGCTTTATATAGTGTGTAATTACTTTATGGGTCACATTATCACAAGATGTTAGATTGAGTATGTAAATAGATTCCAAAAACGGTTTTACAGAATTTATTAATGACAAAACACAGGCATGTGAAAGCTGAAATGTCAAGTCAAAGTCAGCAAGCAAGGCTCTGGATTAGGATTTCTCCACTGTGGCACTGTTGATATTTTGGATGGGATAACTCTTTGTTATGGAATCTGCTGTGTACATTGTAGCATATTTAATAGTATGTCTCCGTCCACAGGGCCACTTCATGCCAGTACCAATCCTCTACCCCAATTATGACAATCAAAAATATCTCCAGGCATACCAGAATGTTCCATGGAGCCTGTAAGTATTCCCAGTTGAGAACCACTGCTTTAAGTTTAACACTAATCTTAGAGGCTTATAACTGCCCTGGTGCTTACTGGAAATTGTGTATTAACAATAGTAAGCTGAACAACATTTTTAAAAATTTTATGTCCTTTCTCGTTATTTCCTGGAGATTCTTTTGAGGGGAATTCTTCCGTTTAGTCATTTTGGATAGTCCCTGGAGTGGTGCAGAACTGCAGGGCACTTCCCCTGTGCTGTCTTGAATAACTTGCGTTGGTGGGTGGGGCCACAGTCAGACCTGATGTCTGCCTCCAGCCCACCTATGGGGCGGCAGTCAGACTGGTGGGTGCCTTCTCTTCCCCTCTCCTAGGGGCAGGATTCACTGTGGGGTGGCATGGCCCGTCTGGGCTACTTGCACACTGCCAGGCTTGTGGTGCTGGGGATCTGGCGTATTAGCTGGGGTGGATGGGCAAGGTGCACAGGGGCGGGAGGGGTAGGCTCAGCTCGCTTATCCTTCCTGATCTGCTTGGGGAGGGGCCCTGCTGCACTGGGAGGGAGTCAGACCCGCCCCGGAGGGATGGATCCGCAGAAGCACAGCGTTGGGTGTTTGCGCGAGTTCCCTGACGGGAATTGGTTCCCTTTGGGATTTTGGCTGGGGGATGGGCGAGGGAGATGGCGCTGGCGAGTGCCTTTGTTCCCCCGCCAAGCTGAGCTCTGTCACCCGGGGCTCAACAACTCTCCCTCCCATTGTCCGTTGTCCTCCAGCCCTCCGCTCTCCGAGCAGAGCTGTTAACTTATAACCTTCCAGATGTTAAGTCCCGCTTGCTGTCAGAACACACTCCTTCCGGCCCCTCCGCTGTTGCAAGCCAGACTTAGGGGCTCTGCTTTGCCAGCGGGCTGCCCCTCTGCCCCGGCTCCCTCCTGCCAGTCCGTGTGGCACGCACCGCCTCTCTGCCCTTCCTAGCCTCTTCCGTGGGCCTCTCGTCTACGCTTGGCTCCGGAGAATCCATTCTGCTAGTCTTCTGGTGGTTTTCTCTTATGTCCTTTCTCTAGGAAACTGTTAAATAAAAAAGAAGTGATAGGAAAATATTCATTTATACATATACACCTTCCTTGCTTTTGCATAGAGGCACAAACACACACATACATGCAAAATTCTACCAACTAGCCTAACAGTATAGTGCTTAAAATTATATTTTTATCCTTTTTACTTTGTTCATTGCAACTTATGTGTTATGGTAAGCCTCTTAATTTAAATTGGTTATGATGAATTATCAAAGGGCAAATTCAGTAAATCTTAAATTTTATTGCTCTGGTCACTCTCTATACCTATTGCCTAAGAAAGAATCTTCTCCGCAAGGCAAAATCCTACCCTAACAAATAGTCATTTTTAACTTTATTTTGTCATTAGATCAGGTTATTGTTTTTCTTATGGCTGTTTCACCCTCAGTATCTGTTCTCTCCTCCCAGTTTTTATTTGTTAGTGGATGGCAATTTTAGGAATGACAGAGGTCCTGAGAAATCATATGCTCTGCTAAAGACAAAACCTATAAAAATAACACTATCTTTGAATTTTAATATTTTAATATTCAGATCTACAATGTAAAAAAGACTAAAATATATAAATGGAATATAGAAGGAAAATGTGGACTTGCTCTTGAGCGTGCCAAGCAATTATTCTGGTATTTGAAACTCTCTTTTACTCTCTTACAAATCATTTCTTCAGTGGCTTACTACATGTGGTGTGTGGTATAACATGCTATGGAATACCTAAACATGGCAAAGACAGATTCTTGCCTTTGAGGAACTTGCGAGCCTGACATGATTTAAAGCAGAATGAAAAACTCTTAGTGAAAATAGTAATATACAATTTAAATATAGGAGCTTTTATGTTTGGTTGAGGGGAATTACAAACGAAAATTATTAAGAAAAACCTTGAAGCGATTTAAGTATGATATCAGTGATTGCTTTATGAAATGTTTAAACATATTGGAATCATACTAAAATTAGTCCTGCTTTTAACATTTCTCCATTCTTTTCATTTTAGACATTTCAATCAGTTCATTCTTTCTAATTCCTATCTTTGAATGCCTTTGCCTTCAAATTCTTAAAATATTCTTACTACATCAGAACAAAGAATTCATAAGTCTTTATTTGGCTCTCTGTAATCCCTTCCTATTTTTATTTTCAACTTAATATTATTAGATTCCATAATTAAGACAGTTTTCATTTTTAAGAAGGACAACAAAACCTATACATTCTAGACAGTTCAGTATTATTAAGGGTTTGATAAAATACATAGTATTTGGTCTTGAGAGTATCTTTTTAAATTTGCATAACCCACTAAGTCTTTATACCTGGTTCTTTTGAATATTTAATTTGCTTATAAAGATTTATGTCTTGTATGACTCGAATGAATTTTTAGTTTTAATGGCAATGCTTAGATACAAACATTAACAATGCATTTAGGTTCCATGAACTATTGACAAGAAAAGCTGGTAAAAACAATATAAAAGGGACCAGCCAGATGCCCTAGTCTGGATACTCCCCTTGCATACTTTTGGCTTCTATAATCTTGTTTGCCTCCTGTGTCCACCAACTGCCAGGAGCACCACTGATAAGGGCCCCTCCCCTTTTTCTTTTGTCTCTCAACCCTCTAATATCCCAGCCATAAAAGGAGGCCAATACCAGATATCAAGGTTCAGGGCTCAGCCTTTGGAGGTGACTCTGCTGGGGCAGCACCAGTGCGCAATAAACAGTCTTTCCTGATTCCCTGAGTGCGTGTGGCTGGTCTCTTCCTGGGCACCTGGTATTTGTTGTAACACTGTGACATTTTCGGTATAATTTCTTTAAAGGCAAAATTGCCATCCTATCAAAGAAGTGTCTCACAATGCTGAATTTTGTTTTAAAAAAATAAACTACAGGGGCGCCTGGGTGGCGCAGTCGGTTAAGCGTCCGACTTCAGCCAGGTCACGATCTCGCGGTCTGTGAGTTCGAGCCCCGCGTCAGGCTCTGGGCTGATGGCTCGGAGCCTGGAGCCTGTTTCCGATTCTGTGTCTCCCTCTCTCTCTGCCCCTCCCCCGTTCATGCTCTGTCTGTCTCTGTCCCAAAAATAAATAAACATTGAAAAAAAATTAAAAAAATAAATAAATAAATAAATAAATAAATAAATAAATAAACTACATAAGAAGTTGTACACTGAATTTAGCATTGTAATAGTCACCTTTTAATTGCTACATGGACACAGAATTACAGATTTGGTCATGTAAAAACCTTGTATAACAGATTCTTATAGTTCTTCACCAGCATTAATTTTATGGAGAAAATTTCAGTGGAAGTACTACAAAAGTAAATACTATCTTAGTATTAGAAACAGTAATAGTACTACATAGGTAAAGTATATTAGTTTGCTAGAGCTGCTGTAACCAAATACCACAAACTTAAGCAGTAGAAATTTATTGCCTTATAGATTGTGGAGTCTAAAAGTCAGAAATCAAAATGTCAGGCAGATGGGTTCTTTCTGAAAGCTGTGAGGGAAGAATCTGAGGATCTGTTTCAGGCCTCTCTCCTTGGTTTGTAGATGGCTTCTCTTTATGTCTTCTCATGTTGTCTTCCTTCTCTGCATGCCTGTCTCTGTGTACTAATTTCCCTTTTTTAACAGGACATCAGTCATGTGGTTTTAGATGCTATCCTAATGACTTCATTTTAACTTAATTACCTCTAAAAGGACCTAACTCCAAAAAGCCAGATTTGGAGGTTCTGGGGATTAGGACTTCAACATATTTTATTTTGGCAGCACACGATCCAACCAACTGGTAATATAAAAGTATCTCAACTGTTAAAAAAAAATGAACTGTTATTTTTATAGATGCATTTAAAAATAGCTTTCAAGAACTCAGGTTTTAGAATTTAAAAACAAATATGGACTAAATGAAAAAATTTTTAAATATTTAAAAACTAAGATGTAAAAATAGTTACAAGGTGTTTTCTTCTTTTTTCTCTTCTGTATTTTATTGACTAACTGAAGTTTAACACCTCTAAGGCAGTTCAAAAAGAAAAAAAAATTATGCCTTATGTCTTCTCCTACAGTTACACTTGAAATACGATCTAATTAATTTTACCACTTACAAGATGTATGGAAAATTCTTACAACACTTTGAAGAAAAATAGTGTCGTTCAAAAAATTTATTTTAGATGGGCAACTTTCTCATCTTCCATTCAGTTCTCTAGCTTCTTTTTTCAGAGTTGTAAGAATGTTTATCTAAATATATGTACTGATGGTAATGTTTCAATTTACTTGTTCCAGCAGGATCAAATATGATTTCTTCCATATGCTGAGGAAAAGGACACTTTTGGTGAAAGCTGAATCCTAATGTAATGAACAGATAGAATTAAAGAATTTTTAGCATACATTTCCAAACTATCTTGACCATAGAACATGTCACTCTTGAATAGTGGAATATCTTTAATGTGGTCACCAGATAGGTGGAACTACATGGAATTCACAATGTTTGACAGTTTTTAGAAATGGCAATTTCATATAATTTAATCTACCAAGGATGAAAAACAGAGAAGGTGGTGGTTCACAATTCTCCCCTTCCTAAGACTAGTCCAAAGGGAAGAATGGGCCTGGGTGAATAATCATACTGATCAAGGATGCTCCTTACCCATTGTCACTCTAACTTAACTTAAAAAAAAAAAAGAGAGATTGAGAAAACAAAACAAAACAAAGAAGTCACTAAAAGAGCTTGGAAAGACCATAAGAAGGTGGACCATAAGGCATCACCTTGTTGTGAAGAATTAACTTTACTCTCAGCTCTTTGGAGGTTACCTCTAACTCTTTGTAATTTCTCAAATGATTGGAGTCTTTGTTACTCATGGTGAGTCCCTCAGACCACATTTGATATGACAATGAGGTGACTCAAGGTGGGCCATTGGTAGTTGTAGCTAACACAATGACTAAGGGTGGAGACTGGCCTTGTCTAAAAGACCAACCCTGTAATCTGAAGTTTTGGAGTTTTGAGCATGTGATATCAGTTCAACATCTGAGGTAGGCGTATGCTGGATATTGAATTCAACCATACGGGCATGATTCAATCAATCATACCAAGGTAAAGGTGAGGTGTTTTGGTTGGAAACACTCTTTGAGAATTGTCATGCTTGGATGCCGGAAGGGTGACATATTCCCCAAGATGATAAGAGTTTCATGTTTGAAATTCTCACATTCTTTACCCTATGTTTCTCTTTCTTGGACTGATAGTAATTTTTATTATTTTGCTATAATAAAACCGTAATTATAAATATAGTGCTTTTCTGAGTTCAGTGAGCCATTCTAGGGGATTACCAAAACTGAGAGTCTGCAGAGACCCCTGAATTTGTAGGTAGCTGATCTAAAGTAAGGGTGACTCCAGGAACCCTTAAACTTGTAACTGGTATCAGAACTCCTGAACAGACTTGGCAGTCTGAAAGATAGTGTCTTTAAACTGTATTTGGGAATAACTCTACAAAATCATAAATAGGTCGACCTAAGGAAATTTTAGGAATAAAAGTATACAGCCAGATGATGATTAGAAAAATAGAGAAACTGAGAAGTTAGAGTAAGAAAATATTTTAACCAGTAGACAGAGAGTATGTTTATACATGATTTTTTAAGGGATTTTACTTTCATTTATTTAAAAAGTCTGGCTCCCTTTAAAGGAGTTGGAATGAGTTGGATTTCATTTAAAACTCCAAGTCTTCCTGTAACTTTACATTATTCAGTCTTAGCTGGACCATAAGGCACAAATACCTCCGATATATCCTTTAAATGGGAAATGTTTCCTTATATTGATTATTCTAAACTATCTTTCTAATGGAACCTCATCATTTAATTGTACTAAGTAAAATAAAATCTAGTCTATTTTCTGAGATGTACTCAAATTCTCTGTCTTCAGTTGTTGGGGAAATCTTCACATCAAACAATTGGCATTTATTGTACAGAAGAATCATTAAAACTGAGTGATAGATCATGGAAAGCCATCAGATCATTCATTTATCCGGTACACTGACATTATACTCTCAGAAATTTTAAGTGATTTGGCCCATTATATATTTTTTTAATTTTTTTATTTATTTTTAAGAGAAAGCAAGACAGAGTGTGAGCAGGGGAGGGACGGAGAGAGAGGGAGACACAGAATCTGAAGCAGGCCCCAGTCTGTCAGCACAGAGCCCAACATGGGGCTCGAACTCGCAAACCATTAGATCATGACCTGAGCTGAAGTCGAAGTTATACTCTTAACCTACCAAGCCACCTGGGTGCCCCTAATAATTTGACCCTTTAAAAGAGCTTTACAAAAGGAAGCAAAAAGGAAAATGTCTACCATCTGGAGACTGAGTATCTGTACTAATTTGGTTTGTTAACACATCAAAATGTGTTTCTTTTAGAAAAGAAAATGAATATGGAGCCTGCTGGGGTTCCTTCTCTCTCTCTGCCCTCCCCCCACCCCCTTGTGTGTACATGTTCTCTCTCTCTAATAAATAAACTTTAAAAAAAAATAAAAAGGAAAATGTGTTTCCTTTGAAAAGCACCTCTAAAGACTTGAGAACTGCCTTGTGATCAATAGGGATGTAGGACCTGTGACACTGACTGTAGGATAAGAGACTTGGGGACACTCAGGTAGGGGAGAGGAAAGTGTATCTGCAAACTTTACAATTAAAAAAAAGATTTTGTTTTTAAATAGGTGCTTAAAATAATGATGTGCTTGGAAAGTGTCATAGTATTTCACTTGTAAAATATTTATTCATTTATAAGTGATCGCACACTGTTTGGGGAAGTAAAGCATGCTGGAGTTTTTTTCAACAAACATATTGCAGGACATTTTGTTTCTTGGTAAACATTTGACAGGACAGTTTTCGAGATACTGACATGTAGGATTGTCTTATTATTGCAGAGCTCATTTTGTCATTAGTGATTACCATGTGCCAGAAATATTTCAAGAACATCTGTTGTTGATACTTCTCATTATGGTTTCCACTTTCAGTACCAATGCTGTTCATATGGAAATGGATATCTTTGTCTCCCTGTTGGAATGCTTGTCCCATTCTTTTAATTTATCTGGTTCAAATTAATAACATAAACAATATTCAGCAAATTAATCCATAAAATATATTAAAAATGATATATAAAAAAGTGGACAGAGATAGAATTAAAGTAATCTAAATTTATCTATCATCTATCTATCTATCTATCTATCTATCTATCTATCTATCTTTGGTACAAATAATATAGTCTGAAAAACTCCCAGTTAGTTTTCATTCAAAATGTATGAAAAAAGTTAATGAAAAGTCAGTGATGTTTATTTGTTTTCACTCTTCCATCCAATATTTTCCTCCTGTACGCATCCCATTGTTGAAAGTCTTTGAAATTGTCATTCAATGAGGATTAGAAAAATGACCTCAGCTTATGTTGCCAAGAACATTTCTATTATTATGGTTTTTTTTGCATAATGATGCCCTGGAGAAAAATACAGTCTCATAAGTCTTTTTTTTTTTTTTTTTTTTTTTTTTTTTTTGCTCTTGCTTCAGTTTTGTTTGGCCCTTGTAAACAATGAATACCCAATGGGAAAGAATTCTAGTTAGTAGTCATGCTTTTTATGCATAATATTGCTAGTTTAAAAAAAAAATTTTTACCTATATTGTTATTTATTTAGAAATGTTACAAAATGTATGAATACCATTATTTGTAAAAGGTAACAAGGTTGAAAAGAAGGTTATAGTTTCTTTTTTTGATTCATTAATTATAATTTGAACGTTCATTTTGTCTTTAGATGTTAAAAAAACCCATCTTTTTAATATCATGCCTTTCCTTTCTTACATTTTATCTAATGTACTAGTTAAAACATAATCCTAACAGACATCTTGAAATAATTTTCTATAACATCAGTATAAAACATACATACAAAAACATGTTTTCAGAACATGAGAGTACCAAATTCTTTTTTAGTGTTGTTATGTTTACTACAAATTTAAGTAATAAAGAAAATAAAGAAAAGGACTCTTATATTTCATCATTGCATTGTGTTTAATGGCATTGTATTCAATGGCATTTTCTTTTATAAATATATTTTTTAATGTTTATTTATTGTTGAAAGAAGAGACAGAGGACCCAAAGCAGGATCCACACTGACAGCAGAGGGCTCGATGTGAGGCTCAAACTCACGAACCATGAGATCTTGACCGGAGCCAAAGTTGGACACTTAACCACTGAACTACTCAGGCACTCAATATAGCATTTTCTGTAGTGTCAAAATAAAGATGGAAAAAGGTGTATTTTCCTAGAGACAGATTTTTATTTCCCTTCCCTTCCCTCTCGAAGATGAATCCTTTAGAACACTTTATGTCTCCTATTCCCTTGTTCTCCTCCCTATCCTCAACTCCTGTGTTTGCTGAGATAATTTAAACTATATATATATATATATATATATATATATATATGTATATGTGTATATATATATATGTGTATATATATATATATATATATTTAGCTGAGATAATTTAAACTACATAATAAATATTTAAATATACATGAAATAATTAAAATATTTAATATTTAAAATATTTAAATATTTTAAGTATATATGTTGAAACATGTAAAATCCTATAGTATGTCTGTTAGAACATTTTTCTTTTCTTTTCTTTTTTTCCATGGATTTTTTGCATTCCTGAGTAGTCTGGGCCTTCCAGGCAAAGGGAAAGTTTGAACAGCAAACATATCTTGAAGCCAGACATACTATCTCCTAAAAGGTAGAGACTCCAGAGACATTCCAAAATAATGAAGTCCTATTCCTCTCCCTCAAAGATATTTGCTTACCTTTGATGGTATTAAAAAGAGACACCTTGGGGGTTTGGGGAGTATGAGTGAAATAGGTAAAGGGGACTAAGAAATACAAATGTCCAGTTATAAAATAAATAAGTCACAGGGATGAAAAGTACAACATAGGGAATATAGTCAATAATGTAATAATGTATGGTGAAAATAATGTGAGTGCTGTGTAAAATATAGAATTCACAAATCACTATGTTGAACACCTGAAACTAGTATATTTTATGTTCACTATACTTCAATAATATGTATAATATATTTTAATATAAAATAAGGGAGACAGCTTCTCTACTGTTCCCCAAAGATTGTCTTGTCTCTTTCCAAAGGCGAGGGTGAACAGATATGTTAGCTATCCCATTAAAGTTCCAAGTATCACAATTTTGCTGTTTCTTTCCTGTGGGACAGCCTACTGCATGCACAGATATGTCTGGCTCTCATTTCATGTCACTTTGTGAGAATTGGGGCATGAAGAACCGACACCAGGTATTGCTCTGGCTGCTATTTTGTGTCTGTGTATCTGACCCAGAGTTTTGTCCAAACTCTGTCCAAACATACATAAATTATGGGAAGCATCTTGCACATGTCAGTTTATAATCAGACACTTCACAGTTTCTTACTTAACAATACCTCTTTTCTTTTGTATGAATCCCCAGAAACATTCTAATGATTCATTTAGGTTTAGCTATCTAAATATCAAGATTCATCTGTCCTGCTATAAATTGTACTGTGTCGTGATATCTTTTCTAGTTCTATAGTTGTGTCAGAATAGTTCATCAGACATTGACGTCAGACAGTACAGAAGAGGCATACCAACTAAACACTTACACTTAGAAAATCTTATTCTATGTTCTTTGATAGGTGGAGGTCATCGTGGCCATAAAGTGTCCTTTGATTATAGTTATTTTTTTTACTTCTCCCCACTACATATCTATCACTCAGGATTTTGCTATATTCCAGTGTCAATTATGATAAGTCTAATGATAACCTTATCATCTTTCACTTACTGTATGTTTGATATTTTTCATAAAAAAGACAGACATTTGTTAAAGAAAAATAATGGAGGCATTAGTTGGCTACAGTAAGGCTTTTGGTTTGGACTTCCACTTTGAAAAAGAGTTTGGAATACTTACTTCAAGTGCCATTTGGGCAAAAAGTTTATGGTATCATCAGCATCCCTGCTCCATTTCCTGGCAGTAAACTCAATCTGTGTGCTTCAGCTATGAGTCATCTTTATCTGTGAGGGCAGATCTTACCTCATTTAGAGAAATATAGAATGTCTATACTATATCTCCTATGGTTGAGCAAAATCACATTGTTTTAATACTAAGCCTTCAGAACTTCTTGTTTCTTTGACTCAAAATGTTTTCAGTGCCCAACCCTAGAACAATCACTGTGAGTAGGATGATGATATGCTCTATTAGGGACATTGAGTCCTTCTGGAACATACAGTGTGGTAAAATTTCTCCAACAGAGTGACAGCTACAACACAACAGGGAGGGAAGAAGGGTATTTTTGTTGGAGGAAGGGAGGAAATAAATGATAAAGAGAAATCTCTTAATGTCCACTGTAGTAGGCAGATGAATGGAGTAATATATTTGTATGTATGTTTCTTCTGCCTGAAAGCTTTTTAAAATAAATGGTTTACTCTTGGATATTGTTGATTATGTTTTGTCCTTGAAATATTACAATTCCATGTGGGTCTGTCTATGTGTCTTTAAAAAAAATAAATAATGAGAGTGATTTAAAGTAAGTAATTATAACTTTGTCTCATGTTTTGAAGTATTTGAGAAAACATTTTAAATCACAGGAGAAAGCTAAATGGTGTAAAAAACGGGAGTACTCCTTTTTCACAATTTCATTTGTCTACCTATGTGTCTGCCAAAAAGAAAAAAAAAAGGAATAAAATGTACTAAATGTACTAAAACCCTATGTGGCATAATTAATAAGTTCTGTTAAATTAATAATTACTACTATAATAATGATTAAAAATACATTGTAGAAGTTATATTAGTTCATCCTAGTACTTGCATTGGGAGGTAAATAAAATGCGAAAACCCTGAAAAGAAAAAAAAAATTATGTATTAGAGAATCATGAAAAGAATATATTAGGAAGAAAGGATGGTATTAGAAAGCCAGTACAGAAACAGAAATTTGTATTTCATATCTTCAAATGATGTATTGATTAAATAGAAGGATAATAATATCAAGAATTATTTAACGTACAGACAGTATTTTTCTAAAATAAATACGTATCTGCTGAGGACATATTTCTAAAATATTTAATGGCATCTTAGCACAGTTGATTTCCATATCTGAGCAGAAAAACAAATGGTTTATTGATTTATAATAAAATAAATATATCAATTCAGAAATGGCATATGATATAAATATTAAAATACCTGTTGAATTAATAGGGTTTTTTTGCTCTTTTCAATTCTTAATATTTATGGTAATGTGACTACCATTTATTATTTTATCATTATTTCAGATTGTTTATGTTTAGTAACAACTTTAAGTTGGAAAAAAAGTAAGATGCTAGGTAAGATCTATGACTTTATCAAGATTTTTAATATGCAGTTTTGGTTGGTTTAAATGTTTTGAGGAAGTAAATCAATAGAAAAAAGAACAGAGGCAAATGTACAGTTAAAAACAAACAAAAAAAAAACCCCCACAAAACCCAAAAAAGAATAATTTAACACCTCAGCCTTATATTTCCAATTCAAATTGTACTACAAACAACATAAATCGAGGCCTTTCTTTCATGACATTTTTATCTAATACAAATATAAAATTGTATAATCTGTGTGAAATTAATTTCAAAATAATACAATTATCACAGATTGTAAAGCATATACAACAGCAAAATCATCTCTATCATACCTCCAAATGCTTTCTTTGCTTAATCATTAAAGATTCTTGGGAAGTAGGCTTACATCACACAGATAGCAAATTAATCACATTCATCACCAATTATTTTTAAAAATTTTTTTAAGGTTTATTTTCGAGAGAGACTGAGAGAGGCAGAGTGCAAGCGGGGGAGAGGCAGAGAGAGAGGGAGACACAGAATATGAAGCAGGCTCCAGGCTCAAGCACAGACCCTGACGTGGGGCTTGAACTCACGAACCGTGAGATCATGACCTGAGCTGAAGTCAGACACTTAACCAACTGAGCCACCTAGGCCCCCCCATTCATCACTAGTTTTTAAAAAGCATCATATTTTGGCAGCTGTCAAACATTTTAGCTCATACATATGCATACTATTTTTTACATAATTAAGTTTATTATAACATCAAAAATTCCAGTATTATATTCAATACAAATAGATTTTACCTTACCTAGATTATTAAAATTGCCTTACTCTCAAAACTTCTTAGATGATTCTCATCTTTTACTAGAATTATTTTTCAGCATTAACAAGTCGTAGATGTAATGTTTATTTAATCCAGAAGTATGGGGAAACAGATAAACTTTTCAGTATCATTTTGTTTTCCTGCGGCAGTGTTGTTACAGTCTATCCTCAGAGAAATCTTGTGCTCCTCAGAGAATCAAGTTTTTATTGGATGAATAGTTGGGACATTTCAGTTGGAGTATTTTTCCTTGAAATAATATAACAAACAAATTCCAAAATTTGAGTATTACATGAACATTGCTTTTAATAGGACACAGAAATCTTGTCTTTGGTATATTTTCTTATGTGGTATACTGAAGAGGTTTCTGGTTTATATGAAGATCTGCTTACCAAAACTGAAAAATGTGACAAAAATAATGAAATATGATTATTTCCCTTTAGAATGATTTTATTATTAAAGAAGATGGTAAAACTATTTAAAATGAAGGAATATGAAGTATTATCACTGATTATTATCTTAATAATAGTGTTGTAGAATACAAACATTATAAACTTTAAAAAGATAGTTATATATAGCAAGGGCTAGAACCCAGGCATCCTGAAGATTGTCTTGCACTCAAAAACTACTATTATGTTTTACTAATTAATCTGATGAGTTTAATTAATACAAATATTTTATCTTTTATTTTGCAATTCATTTGAACCTATATACTTTAAAATAGTTTAACATGAATAGACACTTCTCTAAAAAGACATCCGGATGGCCAACAGGCACATGAAAAGATGCTCAACGTCGCTCCTCATCAGGGAAATACAAATCAAAACCATACTCAGATATGACCTCATGCCAGTCAGAGTGGCCAAAATGAACAAATCAGGAGACTATAGATGCTGGCAAGGATGTGGAGAAATGGGAACCTCTTGTACTGTTGGTGGGAATGCAAATTGGTGCAGCCACTCTGGAAAACAGTGTGGAGGTTCCTCAAAAAATTAAAAATAGACCTACCCTATGACCCAGCAATAGCACTGCTAGGAATTTACCCAAGGGATACAGGAGTACTGATGCATAGGGGCACTTGTACCCCAATGTTCATAGCAGCACTCTCAACAATAGCCAAATTATGGAAAGAGCCTAAATGTCCATCAACTGATGAATGGATAAAAAAATTGTGGTTTATATACACAATGGAGTACTATGTGGCAATGAGAAAGAATGAAATATGGCCCTTTGTAGCAACGTGGATGGAACTGGAGAGTGTGATGCTAAGTGAAATAAGCCATACAGAGAAAGACAGATACCATATGGTTTCACTCTTATGTGGATCTTGAGAAACTTAACAGAAACCCATGGGAGGGGGAAGGAAAAAAAAAAAAAAAAAAGAGGTTAGAGTGGGAGAGAGCCAAAGCATAAGAGACTCTTAAAAACTGAGAACAAGCTGAGGGTTGATGAGGGGTGGGAGGGAGGGGAGGGTGGGTGATGGGTATTGAGGAGGGCACCTTTTGGGATGAGCACTGGGTGTTGTATGGATACCAATTTGACAATAGACTTCATATATTGAAAAAAATAAAATAGTTTCAATAACGACCATATGATTTTACATTTTGGGTGTTTTTTATTATTTTAAGTATATAATTAATGAATAGTTTTCGATATGTTTACATTAGGCTTCAACTCAAGGAAATATCACTGTGTTGTCTTACTACTCATTATATTTAAAATAATATATAATTATTATATAGTGACTTTGTATGGAAGAAAGCGAATATTGAATTAAGAAGTTAAACAATAGATCGTTAATAAATACAGACAAGTGTTTTATTTGATGATGTACATCTCAAAAACTTACTGACTCTCTGAAAATGCTTTCCTTTTAACAAAAAAGCATGGCATGTCACTCAAACATTTGTAAAGTTGAAGATACTATCAATCATATAATAAATACTTTTTATAAGCCAAGTCCTTTCAATTTATTCCATCCTGCTTAGATAAAAGAAATCATTGGTACAAAATTATTGCCAAAATTATTTATTCTTCATTTTAAGTCATGTTTCAAATTATTTGAGGATTATTAGGTAGACAAAAGATATGTTGTTGAACTTTAGAGGACTATGAAAGTTACACATTTGAATATGATTTAAAGTATTGTTGTATTAATTGTCACATACTCCAAGATACAGTTTTTCATATCATAAGTGAAAAAGTAAGGCAAAGTAATTACATAATTTGATTAGAATGAGATAGGTGTAAATAGACTGCTTGTGTTTATAGCAAAGGAGTAACAATTATACAGCAGCATAATTTTAGATATATGTTTAATGGAAAATTCATTAGGAGAAGGAAGATCATCAAACCATGCTATCAGGAAGACACTTCAAGCAATCAATATTTGACATTTATGAGAAACAGGAACATATGAGTCAATAAGATTATAAAATTTGCATTATTTTGTATGCATTTCAGTTTATATTTCTTCAAAGAAGACAATGTAGTGATTAGTTTCCTTGTTGAATACAAAATCATATGCTAGGTAACAATTTTTTCATATAAACACAATTTAGAAGTTTCATACATTATCCATGAATGTCATTAATTTAAATATTGCATTAACTCAGAAAACTGGCACTAGCTCTTCCAAACCTGTTATAGCTCATTGAGTGGTAAATGAGGCATGGGTATCTCTTAATTAAATTCATATGTGGTAACTCTTTGCTAAATTAGCAACAAATGAGGAGACTCAAGATTTTTCTCTGCATTTCTTAAAAAAATTAACAATTTTCTATAAGTATTGTTTCTCTCATGGAAGTAATGATAATAATGAAATTCTGTATTATAGAGCACATTTGATGATGAAATCTTCACAAAGATACCTGCTATGGAAAAAAAAAAGGGTACAAATTCCACGTAGTACTTATACATTAAAAGATTTGTTATGTGAGCACATCCCCAATCTTTTTTGCTTTATGGCAATAATTACAAGGTATCTTGCCTATATAGATTTATATTGAAATAGATAAGCAAACAGTCAAGTTTTAAAACTATTGAAATATAATGTCTTTTAATTCACTTTATTTTACAGAAAAACACTGCCTTTTAATATTTTATATAATTAGTGGACTGTAAAAGAAAGTAGTAAAATATCTTGAGACATGAAAGATGAACTGTTCATTTTATTTAGAAGGTGAATATGTCTCTCTGTTTGGTTTTCTGAGTATATTTAAATTACTGTCAGATCAACTACTCTGTGTTCAACTCTGTTTTCAATTCAGCCACATATGGCAATAATTTATAGCAATTTAATATTCTTTTATAATATGTATTTATGTTAATTGTTCTCTTTTTTCTTCAGTAATGATCAAAATATAAACTTCATAATGGGAGATACAGTGTTTTATTCTTTTCTTTACACCCAGAGCTTAGAATGAAGCCTCACATCTAATTAGTATTTAATAAGAGTTTTCTGAACGAAAGCACAAGGGCTACTGGCATTCATTTATTTCTCCTTACTGCCAAGTGCTTTTCTAGAGCTTGGGATAGAGCAGTTAAAGAAAAGATGTGGAATTTCCTGTGAAGGAATTTATATCTTTAAGAGATAGACAACAAAGCAAATTTCATACAGACTCTCATATGTCACTGGAGATTAACACTATACTCTAAATTGAAGCAGTGTAAAGGACAGTCAGTGAGAAGAGATAAATTTCCTTAATATATAAAGTAATTTTTCATGAATTATTTTAATTATACTGCAGATCTCAAAGAGAAAAATATATAATAATGTAGCATTTTATCATGAATGTTTTGTATCTTCTCCTTGGAAGAACTTTTGTAACTGCTCTGTCACAGAACACACATTAGATATGTCATCAAAGTCATCCTTATGCATTATACTCTGTGAGAGAAAACATCTATTTCTTATAAACTGTCACAGTAAATTAGTGCTGAAGTATTATTAAACTGACTGATTAAAAAATGATTGATTAAAAAGTTTGTCCATTAATTAAAGGCTCTACAAACATATAGTTTATCAGACACTTTACTAAATACTAGGGATGCAAAATTAAATAGCATGTACTCTCTTTCCTAAAAGGTTTATTGCTTTTACTAATATTCTTCTTGAATACTTAAAGCTCTTTCACATTTTCTTAGAACTGAAAAATCAGTATATTGAAGTCAGTATCATTGAGAAAGAATGTAAAATATCCATACGGTGAAAACAAAACAAAAGCTTCCATTTGTACTGAGTTCCTATAGCACTGATTGCTCTGTAGAACACAGATCTAAAATCTAGATATATTAAGGAATTCCTTAATAACCTGGAGGAACTAGAAAGTGAAACAGAGCAGGCAAAAGGAGGCAAATTCTTGTTGAGCACATATACTTGGAAGAACTGAGTTGTATGCAATGAATGTGTTCTTGTTTTCACATTTAGCTTGTTGCCAGCCACGTTCTGTGTGGCACCTGGGATGTTGATATTGGTGGAAAATATTCAGTCATTCTTGCTGAGAAACCAGAAACCTAGATCTAGGGGAACTGCCAGATAAGTAGATGGGCAATCTCAGGTAGAAAATAACTATATGAAAGATCTCTAAATTTTGTACATCCACATGTTTGGCCAGTATGAATGAAGCCTTTGCCAAATAGAGTCAAAGCAGCTCAATTCAAAATATCTGAAATCAGACTGCAATATTTGGCCAAGAAAAATACTTTGAGGGAGTGAAATCAGAAAGATGGGATAATAGGAATTCCTATCTCTCATTCCTCCACAAAAACAATGATATTATTGGTACCAAAATACCTTGAAGGGAAATTCAGTGTACAGCTAAGAAGTAGAAGCGCTCTGAACAAGCATAAACTGAAAACAGCCACATTTAAACGGGTGAGAAAAGCAATTCCATGTTACCCTAAACAATCCCATCTTCCAACTCGCTCTACTCCAAATGAGAAGAGTGCCTGTGATTTCTCCTATGATGGGGGACAGTGAGATTTTGGAGTGTGCTCCTTGCCTATCAGGGCATTCTCCATGAGGCAAGTTTCTATTTTGCCTTAAGCTGAGTGCTGAGTGATCTGCAGAACCTGCTACCCTGGGGCAGAGGTAGGAAGAAGGCAAAGGGAAGAGTTTCCTCACAACCAGCACTGCCCTGTGAGATTGGGAATAGGCACACAACAGAGCTTTGTTGCTTTGCTTTGCTTGTTTTGTTTTCCTCTATTGGGGAGCAAAGGGAGTAAAGGGGCATTATCCCAAGCATTTTAGGGTACCCTCTGAGAAGCCAGTTTCTCTATGACCTCATTCCACTGAACAACCGATAGAACCCAGTCCCCTGGAATAGTTAGCAGTAAAGAAAAGGGGCAGGCATCCTCTTACATCCCACACTCCTGTGTGTGGTTGGGGAAAAATACAATACTGAGATTTTTCCTCCAAAAATGAAATAAAAAAATGTCCTGAGACGAATGAAAATAGAAACACAACATATCAAAACATATGGGATGCAATAAAAGCAGTTCTGAGAGGGAAGTTTATAGTTTACAGAAATGCCTACCTCCAGAAAAAAGAAAAATCTCAAAAAAGAAACCTAACTTTATACCTGAAGAAACTAGATAAAGAAGAACAAACTAAGTCCAATGTTAGCAAAAGGAAGGATATAATAAATATTAAAGCAGAAATAGAGATTAAAAAAGACACTAGAAATGATCAGTGAAACTAATAACTGGTATTTTGAAAAGATAAACAAAATTGATGAATCTGCCACCAGTCTATAGGAGGAAAGAAGAAGACACAAATAAATAAAATCAGAATTGGAAGAGGAGATATTACAACTGATACCACAGAAAATACAGAGGATTGTGAGAAATTACTATGAACAGATTGGATAACCTAGAAGAAATGGGCAAATTCTTAGAAACATACAACCTATCAAGACTGAATCATGATGAAATAGAAAATTTGAACAGACCAGTAATGGGTAAGAATATAGAATCAGTAGTCAAAAACCTTCCAGAAAATAAAAGTCAAGACCAGAGATCTTCACTGGTAATGTTACCAAACATTTAAGGAAGAATTGTCACCAATCCTTCTCAGACTCTTAAAAAAAACAAAAACAAAACACAAAACAAAACAAAAAAAAGGAAAAGGATGGAATATATCGAAACTCACTTATATGACCGGCATTACCTTGAAACCAAAGCCAAATAAAGACACTATAAGAAAATACAATTATATGGGGTGCCTGGGTGGCTCAATCATTTAAGCGTCTGACTTCAACTCAGGTCATGATCTTGCCTTTGTGAGTTCAAGCCCCACATCGGGCTCTATGCTGACAGCTCAGAGCCTGGAGTCTGCTTCAGATTCTGTCTCTCCCTCTGTCTGCCCTTCCCCTACTCACACTCTGTCTCTCTCTGTCTCTCAAAAATGAATAAACATTAAAAAAAATTTAGAGAAAAAATTATAAGCCAATATCCCTAATAAACACAGTTGCAACACTCTTCTACAAAATTCTAGTAAAGAAAATTCAACAGCACATTAAAATGATCATACACCATAATCAAGTGGGATTTACTCCTAGAATTCACAAATGGTTCTACATATTCAAATTAATAAATGTGATACACCACATTAACATAATGAAGAATGAAAAGCATATGTTCATCTGAATAGATACAGAAAAAGCACTTGACAAAATACAACATCTATCCTGAATGATAGATTCTCAACAAATCACATACAGAAGGAATGTATCTCAACAATAATAAAAGCAAAATATGACCAGCCCACTGTATTCAACAGTAAAAAACTGAAACCCATTCCTCTAAGATCAGGAACAAGGCAAGGATACCTATTCTCACCACTTTTTTTTCAGCATTGTACTGGAAGTCCTAGCCAGAGCAGTCAGACATGGCAAGGAAATAAAAGGCATCAAATTCAGAAAACAAGAGGTAAAATTTTCTCTGTTTGTTGGTGACATAATCTTACATATAGAAAACCTAAAGTCTGCACACACACACACACACACACACACACACACACACACACAACCTGTTAAAACTAATAAATTCAGTAAAGTTACAGGATACAAAAATCAATTGTGTTCCTGTGCACTAACAATGAACTATCTGAAAAAGAAATTAATATAAGCAATATTATTTACATTAGCATCAAAAATAAGAAAATACTTAGAAATAAATTTAACCAATGAGGCAAAAGATCTATACACTGAGAAATATAAGACACTTATGGAAGAAATTGAAGAAGACACAAACAAATGAAAAGATATCCTGTGTTTATAGACTGGGAAAATTAATGTTTTTAAATGTTCATATTACCCAAAGTTATCTATACATTCAGGGTCATCCCTATCAAAATAACAATGAGAGGGGTGCCTGGCTCTCTCAGTCAGTTGAGCATCTAACTCTTGATTTTGGCTCAGGTCATGATCCCAGGGTCGTGGGATCCAGCCCCATGTTGGGCTCCACACTGAGCATGGAACCTGCTTAAGTCTCTCTCTCTCTCTCTCTCTCTCTCTCTCTCTCTCTCTCTCTCCCCCCCCCCACCCCACCTCTATTTCTCCCTCTGCCCCTGCCCCCTGCTCTCGCTCTCTCTCTCTCTCAAATATAAATTAATTAATTAATTAATGTTCCAATGACATTTCCCCCCACAGAAATAGCAAAAACAATCTTCAAATTCATATAGAATGACAAAATACCCGAAATATTCTATCAGTCTTGAGCAAGAACAAGTGTGGAAGCATCATACTTTCTGATTCCAGAATACACTAAAAAGGCATAATCATCAAAACAGTATGGTAGTGACATAAAAACAGATGTATAGATCAATGGAACAGAGTAGAGAGCCCTGAAAAAAAATCCCACATATTTATGGTCTTTTGATTCATGAAAGTTTCGAGAACACACAACCAGGAAAGGATTGTGTCTAATGATTTTTTTTGAAAACTGGATATTATGTACAGAAGAATAAAATGAACCCTCATCTCATACCATATGCAAAGTTAACTCACAATAGATTTAGTTAAATGTAAGATTTGTAACTATAAAACATTTCATTTCTCTCACATGAGAGAAAATGTGTAGAAAAAATGTTCTTAACGTTGGTCTTAGCAATGATTATTTTGGTCATGTCACCAAAAACACAGGTGACAAAAGCAAAAATAGACAAATGGAGAGCATCCAAAATATATGGAACTGAACTCAATAGTAAGAAAACATAACCCAATTTAAAAAACCAACAATGGGTATGAGTAGACATTGCTCAAAAGCAGAAGTAGAAATGACAAACAGGTTTATGAAAGTGTACTCAACATCACTGTTCATCAGAGAAGTACAATTTAAGACTGTAATGCGATATCTCCTCACATCTCTAGGGATGGCTATTATCAGAAAGACAAAATGTAGCAACTATTGATGAGGAAGAAAAGAGAACATTGTACATTGCAGGCTGGGGTGTAAATTGGTGCAGCTGTTACGGAAAACAATGAAATTTTCTCAAAAAATTAAAAATATGATTCCTCAACCTACTTCTGGGTATATAGCTAAAGGAAATAAACTTAGTATTTCAAAGAGATATTTGCACTTTCATGTTCATTGCAACACCATGTGCATTAACAAGATATTGAGACAACCTGAGCATTTGTTGACATATGAATGATTAAAGAAATTGTGGTATATAAACAATGAATTACTTATTCAGCTTTAAAAAGAAGGAAATCCTGTCATTGGCAACACATAAATGAACCTGCAGGACTTTATACTAAATGAAATAAGCCAGACATGGAAAGACAAGTACTGCATAATCTTACGTTGATGTGGAAATCTAAAATACTGAAACCCTTAGAAGCAGAGACTAGAATGGTAGTTACCAGGAGCTAGGAGGTGGGGTGGGAGGAGGATAGGGAGATGTTGGCCAAAAGTTATACAGTTTCAGTTATATGAGATGAGTACGTTTGGGAGATCTAATGTACAGCACAACAACTATAGTTACTAATACTGTATTATACACTAGAAATTTGCTAAGAATGTATATCTTAATTGTTCTCACATACACATGTGAAAGATAACTATGTGAGGTATTAGATATGTTTACTAGCTTGATTGTGGTACACTATGGTAATTATAACACAATGTATGTACACATCACTTTGTATACCTTAAATATATATAATTTTTATTTGTCAGTTATACCTCAATAAAGCTGGGGGAACAAAAGGAAACAGAGTCTGCAATCTAGTCCAACCAAGATAATTACCTGCTAAAACAAAAGAAACAGCACTTACTATAGAAAAAGAACAGATTCTAGATTTACAAGAAACTCATCACTTACAATCCAGTACAACTTCAAATTAACTGATACATGATAATCTAAAAAAAAAAAAAAGAGTTCATTCTCAAGAAAAAAAGAGTAACCAGATTCCAATCCTGAAATGACCCAGCAGTTAGAATTTGAAATGACAATTTTAAAGTTGTTCCTTTAAAATAATTTTAACTTCATAAAACAAAATATGCTTTCAACAAATAAAAAAGATAATGAATCTTTGAGAAATTGAATGAGGAAGAAGTAGTGGCAATTTTGGAACTCAAAAGTGTATTATTTTATATAAGCAAATCAATGAACAGTCTCACCAGCCAAATGGAGATAACGGAGGGTAAAGTGAAGTTGAAGATGGATAAATATATCAATGAATTAGAATCCAAGTGTGAAAGGAGATAAAAAATGTGGCCACAAAATATTTGAAGAAATAATAATTGAAAATTTCTAAAATTGATGGAAGGGATACATTTAGACATTCAAGATGCAAATTAAAACCAAAGTGAGATTTTACTACAATCTCACTATAATGTTGAAAGTAAAAAGACCAAGAATATGGAGTGTGGGCAAAAATATGGACCAAATGGAACTCATACGCAGCTGGTGGAATGTGAAATGATACAGTCCTTTGGGAAAACAGTATGGCAGTGTTTTATAAGATTAAATGTGCACTTATAATATGACCCAACAGTCTCATTCTTTAGAATTTACCCAAGTGAAATAAAAACCTATATTCAAAGAATGGTTTGTAAATAAGAAAAATTTTATTGCAGTCTTGTTTTCAATAATTAGAATTTAATAGAACTGAAATGTCCATTCACTGGTGTGTTAAAAATAGCGTTATATTATGCTATCATACTTAGCAATTTAAGAGTACCATCTTAATGAACACAGCATGGGTAATTACAAAAAAATTATGTTAAACATAAATATATGGTATGATTTGATGTATATGAATTCCAGGAAAGGAGAATTCATGATAGACAACAGATTGATGGTTGCCAGTGTGGGAAACTGGGGGCAGAATTCAACTCAAAAAGCACATACGAGTATTTTTTAAGTTTATGGAAATGTTATATATTTTGATTGTAATGGTGGTTACATTACTATACAAGTTCCAAAATTAATCAAACCATATATTTAAAATAGGTGATATTTATTTTATGCAAATTGTACATCAATAAAGCTGAGGAGAATACAGCTAGCTGCTTCAACAGAATGTAAGTACAAAGTAGGCAAGATATATATATATATATATATATATATATATATATATATATATATATTACAATTTAAATACAATTTGTACAATTTAAATACAAATACCCCAGGGTACCTGACACACAAAAGAGAATCAATAATTGGTAGCTGAGGTTACACTGACTCAAGGAGACGAAGATGGCGGCGTAGGAGGACGCTGGGCTCACCGCGCGTCCTGCTGATCACTTAGATTCCACCTACACCTGCCTAAATAACCCAGAAAACCACCAGAGGATTAGCAGAACGGAGTCGCCGGAGCCAAGCGCAGACAAGAGGCCCACGGAAGAGGGGCCCCTCCTGAAGTGGATCACCTAAGGAGAAGCAAGCTAAGCCTGCCCCTCCTGCCCCTGTGCACCTTGCCTACCCACCCCAGCTAAGACGCCAGATCCCCAGCATCACAAGCCTGGCAGTGTGCAAGTAGCCCAGACAGACCACCCCACCCCACAGTGAATCCCGCCCCTAGGAGAGGGGAAGAGAAGGCACGCACCAGTCTGACTGTGGCCACAGTGGTGGGCTGGGAGCAGACATCAGGTCTGACTGCGGCTCCGCCCACCAACTCCAGTTATACACCACAGCACAGGGGAAGTGCCCTGCAGGTCCTCACCACGCCAGGGACTATCCAAAATGACCAAGCGGAAGAATTCCCCTCAGAAGAATCTCCAGGAAATAACAACAGCTAATGAGGTGATCAAAAAGGATTTAAATAATATCACAGAAAGTGAATTTAGAATAATAGTCATAAAATTAATTGCTGGGCTTGAAAACAGTATAGCTGACAGCAGAGAATCTCTTGCTACAGAGATCAAGGGACTAAGGAACAGTCACGAGGAGCTGAAAAACGCTTTAAACGAAATGCATAACAAAATGGAAACCACCACGGCTCGGATTGAAGAGGCAGAGGAGAGAATAGGTGAACTAGAAGATAAAGTTATGGAAAAAGAGGAAGCTGAGAAAAAGAGGGATAAAAAAATCCAGGAATATGAGGGGAAAATTAGAGAACTAAGTGATACACTAAAAAGAAATAATATACGCATAATTGGTATCCCAGAGGAGGAAGAGAGAGGGAAAGGTGCTGAAGGGGTACTTGAAGAAATAATAGCTGAGAACTTCCCTGAACTGGGGAAGGAAAAAGGCATTGAAATCCAAGAGGCACAGAGAACTCCCTTCAGACGTAACTTGAATCGATCTTCTGCACGACATATCATAGTGAAACTGGCAAAATACAAGGATAAAGAGAAAATTCTGAAAGCAGCAAGGGGTAAACGTGCCCTCACATATAAAGGGAGACCTATAAGACTCGTGACTGATCTCTCTTTTGAAACTTGGCAGGCCAGAAAGAATTGGCACGAGATTTTCAGTGTGCTAGACAGAAAAAATATGCAGCCGAGAATCCTTTATCCAGCAAGTCTGTCATTTAGAATCGAAGGAGAGATAAAGGTCTTCCCAAACAAACAAAAACTGAAGGAATTTGTCACCACTAAACCAGCCCTCCAAGAGATCCTAAGGGGGACCCTGTGAGACAAAGTACCAGAGACATCACTACAAGCATAAAACATACAGACATCACAATGACTCTAAACCCATATCTTTCTATAATAACACTGAATGTAAATGGACTAAATGCGCCAACCAAAAGACATAGGGTATCAGAATGGATAAAAAAACAAGACCCATCTATTTGCTGTCTACAAGAGACTCATTTTAGACCTGAGGACACCTTTAGATTGAGAGTGAGGGGATGGAGAACTATTTATCATGCTACTGGAAGCCAAAAGAAAGCTGGAGTAGCCATCCTTATATCAGACAAACTAGACTTTAAATTAAAGGCTGTAACAAGAGATGAAGAAGGACATTATATAATAGTGACAGGGTCTATCCATCAGGAAGAGCTAACAATTATAAATGTCTATGCGCCGAATACCGGAGCGCCCAAATATATAAAACAATTACTCATAAACACAAGCAACCTTATTGATAAGAATGTGGTAATTGCAGGGGACTTTAACACCCCACTTACAGAAATGGATAGATCATCTAGACACACGATCAATAAAGAAACAAGGGCCCTGAATGAGACATTGGATCAGATGGACTTGACAGATATATTTAGAACTCTGCATCCCAAAGCAACAGAATATACTTTCTTCTCGAGTGCACATGGAACATTCTCCAAGATAGATCATATACTGGGTCACAAAACAGCCCTTCATAAGTTTACAAGAATTGAAATCATACCATGCATACTTTCAGACCACAACGCTATGAAGCTTGAAATCAACCACAGAAAAAAGTCTGGAAAACCTCCAAAAGCATGGAGGTTAAAGAACACCCTACTAACGAATGAGTGGGTCAACCAGGCAATTAGAGAAGAAATTAAAAAATATATGGAAACAAACGAAAATGAAAATACAACAATCCAAACGCTTTGGGACGCAGCGAAGGCAGTCCTGAGAGGAAAATACATTGCAATCCAGGCCTATCTCAAGAAACAAGAAAAATCCCAAATACAAAATCTAACAGCACACCTAAAGGAAATAGAAGCAGAACAGCAAAGGCAGCCTAAACCCAGCAGAAGAAGAGAAATAATAAAGATCAGAGCAGAAATAAACAATATAGAATCTAAAAAAACTGTAGAGCAGATCAACGAAACCAAGAGTTGGTTTTTTGAAAAAATAAACAAAATTGACAAACCTCTAGCCAGGCTTCTCAAAAAGAAAAGGGAGATGACCCAAATAGATAAAATCATGAATGAAAATGGAATGATTACAACCAATCCCTCAGAGATACAAACAATTATCAGGGAATACTATGAAAAATTATATGCCAACAAATTGGACAACCTAGAAGAAATGGACAAATTCCTGAACACCCACACTCTTCCAAAACTCAATCAGGAGGAAATAGAAAGCTTGAACAGACCCATCACCAGCGAAGAAATTGAATCGGTTATCAAAAATCTCCCAACAAATAAGAGTCCAGGACCAGATGGCTTCCCAGGGGAGTTCTACCAGACGTTTAAAGCAGAGATAATACCTATCCTTCTCAAGCTATTCCAAGAAATAGAAAGGGAAGGAAAACTTCCAGACTCATTCTATGAAGCCAGTATTACTTTGATTCCTAAACCAGACAGAGACCCAGTAAAAAAAGAGAACTACCGGCCAATATCCCTGATGAATATGGATGCAAAAATTCTCAATAAGATACTAGCAAATTGAATTCAACGGCATATAAAAAGAATTATTCACCATGATCAAGTGGGATTCATTCCTGGGATGCAGGGCTGGTTCAACATTCGCAAATCAATCAACGTGATACATCACATTAACAAAAAAAAAGAGAAGAACCATATGATCCTGTCAATCGATGCAGAAAAGGCCTTTGACAAAATCCAGCACCCTTTCTTAATAAAAACTCTTGAGAAAGTCGGGATAGAAGGAACATACTTAAAGATCATAAAAGCCATTTATGAAAAGCCCACAGCTAACATCATCCTCAACGGGGAAAAACTGAGAGCTTTTTCCCTGAGATCAGGAACACGACAGGGATGCCCACTCTCACCGCTGTTGTTTAACATAGTGCTGGAAGTTCTAGCAACAGCAATCAGACAACAAAAGGAAATCAAAGGCGTCAAAATTGGCAAAGATGAAGTCAAGCTTTCGCTCTTTGCAGATGACATGATATTATACATGGAAAATCCGATAGACTCCACCAAAAGTCTGCTAGAACTGATCCATGAATTCAGCAAAGTTGCAGGATACAAAATCAATGTACAGAAATCAGTTGCATTCTTATACACTAACAATGAAGCAACAGAAAGACAAATAAAGAAACTGATCCCATTCACAATTGCACCAAGAAGCATAAAATACCTAGGAATAAATCTAACCAAAGATGTAAAGGATCTGTATGCTGAAAACTATAGAAAGCTTATGAAGGTAATTGAAGAAGATTTAAAGAAATGGAAAGACATTCCCTGCTCATGGATTGGAAGAATAAATATTATCAAAATGTCAATACTACCCAAAGCTATCTACACATTCAATGCAATCCCAATCAAAATTGCACCAGCATTCTTCTCGAAACTAGAACAAGCAATCCTAAAATTCATATGGAACCACAAAAGGCCCCGAATAGCCAAAGTAATTTTGAAGAAGAAGACCAAAGCAGGAGGCATCACAATCCCAGACTTTAGCCTCTACTACAAAGCTGTCATCATCAAGACAGCATGGTATTGGCACCAAAACAGACACATAGACCAATGGAATAGAATAGAAACCCCGGAACTAGACCCACAAACGTACGGCCAACTCATCTTTGACAAAGCAGGAAAGAACATCCAATGGAAAAAAGACAGTCTCTTTAACAAATGGTGCTGGGAGAACTGGACAGCAACATGCAGAAGGTTGAAACTAGACCACTTTCTCACACCATTCACAAAAATAAACTCAAAATGGATAAAGGACCTGAATGTGAGACAGGAAACCATCAAAACCTTAGAGGAGAAAGCAGGAAAAGACCTCTCTGACCTCAGCCGTAGCAATCTCTTACTCGACACATCCCCAAAGGCAAGGGAATTAAAAGCAAAAGTGAATTACTGGGACCTTATGAAGATAAAAAGCTTCTGCACAGCAAAGGAAACAACCAACAAAACTAAAAGGCAACCAACGGAATGGGAAAAGATATTTGCAAATGACATATCGGACAAAGGGCTAGTATCCAAAATCTATAAAGAGCTCACCAAACTCCACACCCGAAAAGCAAATAACCCAGTGAAGAAATGGGCAGAAAACATGAATAGACACTTCTCTAAAGAAGACATCCGGATGGCCAACAGGCACATGAAAAGATGTTCAGCGTCTCTCCTTATCAGGGAAATACAAATCAAAACCACACTCAGATATCACCTCACGCCAGTCAGAGTGGCCAAAATGAACAAATCAGGAGACTATAGATGCTGGAGAGGATGTGGAGAAACGGGAACCCTCTTGCACTGTTGGTGGGAATGCAAATTGGTGCAGCCGCTCTGGAAAGCAGTGTGGAGGTTCCTCAGAAAATTAAAAATAGACCTACCCTATGACCCAGCAATAGCACTGCTAGGAATTTATCCAAGGGACACAGGAGTACTGATGCATAGGGGCACTTGTACCCCAATGTTCATAGCAGCACTCTCAACAATAGCCAAATTATGGAAAGAGCCTAAATGTCCATCAACTGATGAATGGATAAAGAAATTGTGGTTTATATACACAATGGAGTACTACGTGGCAATGAGAAAAAATGAAATATGGCCTTTTGTAGCAACGTGGATGGAACTGGAGAGTGTGATGCTAAGTGAAATAAGCCATACAGAGAAAGACAGATACCATATGGTTTCACTCTTATGTGGATCCTGAGAAACTTAAGAGAAACCCATGGGGGAGGGGAACAAAAAAAAAAAAAAAGAGGTTAGAGTGGGAGAGAGCCAAAGCATAAGAGACTGTTGAGAACTGAGAACAAACTAAGGGTTGATGGGTGGTGGGAGGGAGGAGAGGGTGGGTGATGGGTACTGAGGAGGGCACCTTTTGGGATGAGCACTGGGTGTTGTATGGAAACCAATTTGACAATAAATTTCATATATAAATAAAAAAAAAAAAAAAAAAAAAAAAAAAAAATAATTGGTAGCTGAATAATTAAAAATGGCATGAGTTGCATTATTGCCTATATGTATAAAATGCTTATACTTAATTTACAATCTGTGCATATACTTTTGTGATCTTTTAAATTCCAAATATATTTGAGATCAAATAAGCTTTTATTTCCCACAGAGAAAACATGTGAAATCTATTATGTAATCTGATAGTAGCTTCTTGTAGTTTGTCATTTGACTGTTTGCTTTGTGATTATTCTAAGATCCATGGTTTACTGATTTGTAAATGAAAGAGTGAAAAACATTGTGGTAGAAACAGAACAATAACAATCAGAAACATTTTGTTTTTTTCTGCTTATTTCTACCTCCCCCCCCCCTTGCTTTTTTAAGACCTACTCTATTCCCACCCATAGTAAATTAAAAACAGTGATTCAAAGAAAACACGTATCTCAGTGAAAGAGAAATTCTGACTTGTAGAAACAGCATTTCACCTTTAAGTGCAAGAGGAAAAAGGGAAGCAACATACTTGTATATATTGGTAGAAGAGAAATAATCGCTGTAAGGGAAAAGGCCACTACAGAGGGCCTTGGAGCTAGGGAGAAACGACTAAGGAATGCGAGCATAAACTATCATTTGGCATGCTTATCCAACTTGCTTTTACCTATGGGCTACCTGGCCTCTAACAGCACAAGACACTCATATGTATACTTCCTCCCCTGTCCAAAAGCAATAGAAAACAGGAGCTTTGCACACCCTGTGTAAGGTAGAGGCCTAAAAGGGAAACCTTATCCAATGAACATGGAGGAAATCACCAGAACCAGAGGAGGAATTTCTCATGAACATGGGCACTGCATGCCCTTTGTAACTATAATTCTTCTTAGAGGAAGGGAGAAGAGCCTCTCCATTCTAATCAGATCCACTTAATGTAGTTTCCCAGAAAGAATGAGAATCATGCCTGAAGAGGCAAGATGAAATAGTTGATTTGACATCCAGATGCCTCATTACAATGAATCAACACTACTCATCTTGTGACTTTATCAGGAGAAAAAAAAAATCTCTTTCCTATTATATCCATATGCTACTCAGAAATTTCTTTGCTGTCTAAAATTATTTTTGAACATTTCAGTTTCTCCAGCGGTAATTTGGCAGGGTTAGCAACCTCTACTAACTAAGTCATTGCTGAAAAAGAGCAATTCATCTTTGCTGGGTTGTGCATCATTTTGGTTTGTTTGCCACTGTTGTTTCTCTGTTTTCCACATCTATGCCTTGGTGAATTCAGCTGTGTGTTGGTGCATCCTGATAGTATTTCTTTTGCCTTCATTTAAAATGAAAAACACCAGCTGTTCAGATGCTGTGCTTTACATCTGTCTCCTCATCCTGCTCTGCTTTCTAAATTCACAGTTCTATCAAGATCATTACTATTCTTTCCAATTACTCTGGGACACAATTTTAGCATTACTTTGACTCCTATCACCGCTTCATCTCCATTAATATGATTTATCACTTTTTCTATGTTAATGACCTCCAGATTCATCTCTTCTATTTGGTGTGTCATAAGACTCTCCAGTCTCTTTATTTTGAACTTAACAGACAGATAACTTCTATGTTGTTTCCAGATTAATATTCTTCAAAGATTGCTTTCAGCATTTATTCCCTCAGTCAAAACCTTTTGCTAGTTCTGAATTAACTACCCGATCCAATCCAAATGGCTCAATTTGGCACTTAAGGCTTTCCATAAACTGAACTTCTCTCACTGTTCCTCTTCTCCAGCTTTCACTTCTCATACATGCTCATATATTTAAATCTATAGTCCTTTCTTGACTGTGAAAACGTATTTAAGAGCGATGTGTCTTCTCATTATATATAAGCCACACCTTTTTGTTTTCACAGTGATATACAGTCAGTTCTCCTGATTTGCAGGAGTTGTGTTCTATAAAGTTGCTCTGAACACTGAATTACCAAATATTGAACCATTATTCCTAGGAGAAATTATACATCCATCTAAATGTATATCTATATCTATATCTAGGGGTGCCTTGGTGACTCAGTCAGTAAAGCATCCAATTCATGATCTCAGCCCAGGTCTTAATCTCAGGGTCATGAGTTCAAGCTCCATTTTGGGCTCCATGCTGGGTGTAAAGCATAAAAATAACTAACTAAATAAGTAAATATGTACATCTATATCTATGCACACATATATCACATATATTATAATTCTAAGTCTTAAAAATAAATCCTCCTGGCCGATTCCATTTATTTTACAAAAGAGAAAAATGAGATTTAGATATGCTCAGCAACTTGCCTGAGGCCACCTCATAAACAAGTGCCAGTGCTGGAATTACAAACCCCATCCAAATGGCCACAGAGAAGAGAGCTTCTTGCACTACACTGCACTACCCCCTACCATTTCCACTTTCTGGTAATTTTTGTTAGAGAACTGAAAAAAGAAAGCAGAAAGCATCACCTGGTTTGACCTCAGCTGGGAACTTGAGATTAAGGTGATTTTGTGTCACCTGCTCTGTGCCCATCTGCAAATGTCTGTGATAACACCATGAGTATTAATTTTGGTATTATAGCTAAGTTGTATCTAGTAGGAATCCACTAATAATGAGGATTGACTGTATATAACTTTCCTGCATGCTAACTTAATATCTGCGGCAGTAGAAAAAAATATGCATTTTCTCTAATTTTGTTGTGTTTTTATTTCATTGTATAATATGGCGATTAATTTAAGATTTAGAACCATGTGAGTGTGAGTATGTGTGTGTGGGCTTGTGTGTGTATTTGTGTTTCATAAAGCTCTAGCACAGTGATGAATACACCAATAGACATATTTTCCCATATTTATTAAACAGTTACTATATAGCCACTTGTAGATTGCTGTTATAAGCTTTTTAAAATTTAATATGTAGGATGGTTCTATAAATGTTTTCATTTAAAACCTTGCACAACACCTCTATCATATTTGTGCTGGTAACAAGAATGACTTCTAATATTTATTGAATACTTGCTATATGGTAAGCATTATCATCAGTTCTTCATATACATTAGCTATTTTAACATTCACATCTTCTACATGTCAAACAACTTAGAAATGCTGGAGCAGGCTTTAATAGGCAGGTTTTCCAATTGTAGAAAACATTCTGAACTCATGTCTTTCGTAATGGATAGCTCCACATCCTTAACCTATAATCTATATAAGACTTAAGAATATCTTCTGAATAAATGTTGTCTTTTAACATGAAGAAATTATTCTGGGTACTTCTAAAATTATTTTTTAATATACTGATTGGACAAAAAATAATCAAAGGTCTCAGAAGGGATATACAGTTTTAGCTTGCAGGCAGAGTGCTCAAAAGTGTGTTATTCCACACAATAAGCAGAAAGATGTAAAAACTTTCTCTGAAGTTATTAGACAAAAACTAATTCTGGAGGGATGCATGTTCTTTTGGGGAGAAAAAAGATCTGAGAATTTGCCTACATAGGATAGATTCTTTTTTTTAAAAATTTTATTTTTTATTATTTTTTTAAATTTATGTCCAAATTAGTATATACTGCAACAATGATTTCAGGAGTAGATTCCTTAGTGCCCCTTATCCATTTAGCCCATCCCCTGCTCCCACAACTCTTCCAGCAACCCTCTGTTTGTTCTCCATAATTATGAGTCTCTTCTGTTTTGTTCCCCTCCCTGTTTTTATATTATTTTTGTTTCCCTTCCCTTATGTTCATCTGTTTTGTCTCTTAAAGTCCTCATATGAATGAAGTAATACATTTTTGTCTTTCTCTGACATAGGACAGATTCTACTGGATGTTATAAGGAACACTTAGCTAGATTTTTTTTCTTTTTAATCACCAAAGACTGAGTATGAGCTAGCTGAGTATATGAAGTTCCTGGGAGTCATAGAAATAGGAAAGTTCACATCATCTTGAAAGCTTCTCTTTAAGAACCTTAAAAGACTGACAGAAAACATGGGTGAGAATTCTAAAAAAGTTTACACTGTGGTGCTGGGGAGAAAAATAACAGACACTGCCAAAGTAAGCCTAGATCCATCTTCCTTCTCATTCATATGGAACAGTACCCCTTGTTTATAGGAAGAAATCTAAGGGAAAAATACCTGGGGTGGGGCACTAATGGATACCCACTGGAGTTGGGGATCAGAGCAACAACCACCACTGAAATGCTTATCTATCTCTCCTATCTCCTCTGTGGAACAAAAGCCTTACATTGAAGGGAGAATGGCAACAAAAGTGTAAGTTGTAGTTATTGGGATAATGGTGGAAGACCACTGTATCTGGAGGGAGGGGATTAGCAAACAAATGTAAGAAAAAGGGAGAAAGGAAAAACAAATCAAGAAAAGAAGTTAGAATAAAAGGAAGGCAGGAAAGAAGGAAGAAAGGAAAGAAACCATTACACCTGGAGAAGGGTCAGATATAACTTCTAGGCCTAAGATTACTTCTGGAACACTTGTGAGAAGAACACTTGTGAAGGCTAAACTCTAAGACCAAGATTCACAGTGCCTATTTAGGACCAAGACCTAATCTGAACAGCAGAGAATGACCTCCTTACCTCATACCTGCCATCATCCTAACAAGTGTCAAATAAAAATAAAATAAGAATACTTTTGGGAAAGTTCCAAGTGATGGCATTTCTCTGGTAATAACCACAAAGGGAAAACCTAGAGTTAAATGTAAAAATCTAAAGCCAATCAGAAAGCAACATCCAAACCCATCTCAATGTCTGACTACATAAACACTAAAACCTACACTAAAAGCTAACCAGAAAAAAATTACATTCTCATCTCTATGCATAAAAATATTTATCTCAGTTTCTATCTATCCTATACATAATTATCTAGTTTTTACCAAGACTTACAAGTCATATAAAAGGAAGAAAATCAGTCAGAAAAGAAAAAGGAATAATCAGACCCAGACTTAGATATGATGCAAATATTAGAAGTATTAGACAAGGAATTTAAATAAGTAGAATAAATATGTAAAGGCTGTATACACAAGGAAGACAAGACACAGTATCACACAGGTAATTTCAGCAAAAAAATGGAAACTATTAGAAATCAAAGACACAAAAACAGGTTAAAAGTACCTGTGATAACCTAATCAGTAGATTCAAGACACCCAAGGGAAGAATTAGTAAGCTTGAAATAGTTTACTTAAAATTACTCAAACTGAAATACAAAGAGAGAAAAAGATATAGAGCATCAGCAACTATATGACCATAGCAAGTCTAATATAATTGAAATCTCAAAAAGAGAAAAGGAAAAAAAATTGGCAGAATATATTTCAAGAAATAATGGCTGACAGTTTTTTAGTGACAGACATCAATTTATGGAACCAAGAAGCTCAGAGAACATCAAACCGTATAAATACAAAAACAAAACAAAAAACTAAACCAATGTGTATCATTCCAACTGATAAAAATGCAAGACAAAGAGAAAATCTTGAAGGTAGACAGAGAAAAATACATATTACTTAAAAAGGAATAAGGTAACTGCTATAGTAAACTTCTTATCAGAAACCATGTAAACAAGAAGACAGGAGTGAAACCTTTAAAACACTGAAAAAGAAAGAAAAGAAGACCATCAACTAAGAATTATATACCCGATAGAAATATTTCTAAAAAAATAGGGCTTTTTAAAACCTGTTCTACATGACAATGTGAAAAGCATAGAATACAAGACAGTCAGAAAGATAGGTCTACAGAAAGAAATGAGAAGTATCCAGTATGGAATAAAGTAAGGTTAAGCATCTTCCCCTTTTATTACTCTAAAGAGTAACTATTTAAAGCAATATGAGGAACAATGTAGGGTGTTTTTATGACATATATAAAAGTAAGGTATATGAATACAATGGCACAAGAGATGGACAGTAGAAATGAAAATATAGTTATAAAATTTTTATACTACACAGGCAGTATTGTAATATTATTTTATAGAATACTCAGATTATTATATATATACATATATGTTATTTATATTATATGTTAAATAAACTGTGGGGAAACCATGAAAAATTAAGAGATACACATAGTAAATCAATAAGTGAGATAAACAGAATCATAAAAATGCTCAAATTGACAGAAAACTGAAAAAGAGTGAGAACAAAAGAGACAGAAAAAAGATGATGCAAGTGGAAAACATCTAGCCAAGTAGTAGATTTTGTTCAGCCACAATGATGATTTAAATTTAATGGTTTAAACATGCCGGTGTCATATTGGATAAGTAAGCAAGAACCAACCGTGTTTTTATAAGAAACAGTCTTTAAGTAGAAGAACACATAGGCAAAAATTAAAAGGTTTAGAAAGATAATTCATAAAAACATTTAAGCAAAAGAAATACAATATGCGTGTGTATCTTTTCTAATAACCAAAGCTAAATTCATTAATTCTCCAAATCTGTCACAGTTCAAGACTTCATTGAAAGCTTTTAATACACAAGTGTTCTAACATTCAGGTTTTTAGAAGTAGTGGGTAGACTTTTTGATTTTAAGGCCCAGAAATCAAGGTAGAATTACCATGTTCCTTTTCATAAAATAGCAGAAATTTAGTTATATAGCAAGAATAATTAAAATGTAGTAAAAAATAGAAATACTTTTGGTGAGTCTTACATAGTTTTGATGTTTTAAAATTTTTTTCACATAACATTTTTTGATGTTAATATACCTAATCAACATTCACATTGTAATTTTAATATTGGGATAGTTTTTGAAATCAGTCAAATGTTTTAATTATGACTAAAATCTGAGCCCTGAGAAATAATAATCACTTGGTTAATTTTCTAAGTAAACATTTTTTTTTCTTTTTCCTCTTTTTGCCTCTTTTTTTTTTATAGTGTCTCCCTTAGAGACAATATTAATGATTCAGATCACAAATTGCTTCAGTCAGACAGATTACTTTAGTTCCAAATTCTATCATGTACAGAATGCAGTTGTATCATTTACAGGAACATGGATATGGTTCTCAGCATCTTTTGATCATTTATTTTCATTTATAAATAGAGATGATGATGATGATGACGATATCTATTCCATAGAGTTGGAATATTGGATGATAATACTTGTAAATCTCTTAGAAGAAGGTGTGGCATAAGGGTTATTTGGCATTGTTAAGTAATATTTGTAAATGCTATGAACTGAATTGTGTTTCCCTAAAATCCATATGTCAACGTCCTAATTCCCGTTATAACTGTATTTGGAAATGGGACCCAAAAAGAGATGATTAACATTAAGTGAGATCATTAGAATAGGGCTTTGATCTGATAGGATTAGTGTCCTTCTAAGAAGAAATTCAAGAATGCATGCTGTCTCTATATCCACTCACCAAGGAAAAATCATGAGAGGACATAGTGAGGTGATTGCATGCCAGGAATAGAGGCCTCACCAGGAACCAAACCCTGCTGAAACCTTGATCTTGATCTTGAACTTTCCGGTCTCTGGTACTGTGAAAACATTAATTTCTGTTGTTTAAGCCACATCGTGTGTGTGTGTGTGTGTGTGTGTGTGTGTGTGTGTGTGTGTGTGTGTGTTTAAATGACCTTCCACGCAGACTAATACACTAAAGATAGTAATAAGTTTCTAAAGTCTGTTTTTAGACATTCCCATACTATTTACGTTATATCTTTGATTTGATCCTATACTTTATGATGAGTGTATCATTAGAAAAAGTCTGATGTCTAAGTACACTCATGGACACCTCCTAATCCTACATTATCAATAAACACAAACAAACCATGTGGGTGTTCTATAGGCTACCTATTATAATCACATTATATTCCACCATTTTTTCAGTGATCATAATTTTTTATATATCCTTACATGTGTTAATGAAGAACAAATTCAATCATATGCAATAATTTATATTCTCAATTGCTAAGGATATATTGTTACTTCAGTAAGATTTTCAAATTAATATAGTATTTTTGTTTTGAATTCAGATTATTTTTGGCATTTAAAATTTTCTTAATTGAGTTTTATGAAAGCTTCATAGGATAAAATTATTCAGTGATGAAAAGTCCAACTCATTTAGAAACTGGGACAGTTTTGCCTGCTTTACTTTATATACAAATGATAGTTTGTTACAGTTTAAATTTACTTCAATCATATTCAGTTTGAGATTGGTTATACATTAATTTTTAAATGTCACTAGTAGTTGGAAAATAAGTAAATATTTCCAATTACAACTGACCTCTGGATAGTTATAAACCTAAGTAACTAAAAATGTTAAATTTAGGCACTTACATTCATTCAACTGTGAATCAAAATTAAAGTCAGTTATTCAACTTGCCCAGCATGTTTTTCCCATTTTTATTTTCAATATGGTATGTCTATTGACAGAATTCCTTTTTTAATATTCAAAATGTTATATTTAAAAAATATTTTTAAACATTTAGTGTTTTTTAAACTATTTTTTCAAAGATTTTTTTTAAATGTTTATTTATTTTTGAGAGAGAGAGAGACAGAATACGAGTGGGAGAGGGATAGAGAGAGGGGGAGACACAGAATCCAAAGCAGGCTCCAGGCTCTGAGCTGTCAGCACAGAGCCTGACATGGGGCTTGAACTGACGAACCGCAAGATCATGACCTGAGCCAAAGTCGGACACTTAACTGAGCCACCCAGGTACCCCTAAGATTTTATTTATTTTTTTTTAATTTTTTTTTTTTAACGTTTATTTATTTTTGAGACAGAGGGAGACAGAGCATGAACAGGAGAGGGCCAGAGAGAGAGGGAGACACAGAATCGGAAGCAGGCTCCAGGCTCTGAGCCATCAGCCCAGAGCCCGACGCGGGGCTCGAACTTACGGACCGCAAGATTGTGACCTGAGCTGAAGTCGGACGCTTAACCGACTGCGCCACCCAGGCGCCCCCTAAGATTTTATTTTTAAGGAATCTCTACACCCAACATGGGTCCCAAACTCACTACCCTAAGATCAAGAGTTGCGTGCTCAACCGAGTCAGCCAGGCACCCTGGAATATTTGGTGGTTTGGGCGTAGCCTACTCCTCAGGTTATGAATGTGGGTATTGGAAACACTGAAGACAAATGAGCATCATATATCCAAAGATTATCTGTATTCTACATACCTAAATATCTGGTCGTTTTTCCTCTGTAATTCTTCAAGAGAAAGTAATGAAGTAGTAGTATATTAACAGGCACAATATCAAACCTAACTCTTATTTTATTATGTTGGCAAGGTGTACCTAAAATGAATGTATTGTCCTACAGAGAACTACTTTGTTGTGTGTGTTTTTTTTTTAAATAATGTCAGAATTTGGGCCTGAAATCTTATCTATGTTGTTCTCAAAGAATGTCTGCTATTACCCATATAATTGTAAACCAAACTTAATTTATTGGACATTTTGGTAAATTGAGTCCCTCTAGGATTTGCATTATTCAGGCAATACCAATGAAACAAAGATTAGAAAAGACGTATCAATTTGTTCATTTTATCAACAAGTCTTTTGAGCACTATATATGCAATTTTCTGTTCTTGGTGATAGGGACACAGCAGTAAACAAAGCAAAGTTCTATCCTAATGAACAATACCTGTGGTAATTAAATGTTGACAAATGTACAGGGCTTGCTAAGGTTTTTCTATATGATATGGAGGCATAATAGATTTATAAAGAGGATCATAGAATTTAATTTTTGGTTACTTGACTAAAGGTAACATGATAATAAAGTTTAAAAACAAACTAAGAGAAAATCCTAAGCATCTATATGGAATCAAATCTATATGTAGCTCATGGTATACCTTCTGTTTTTGTCTCACTGCAACCAACTCAATAGAATCCTAGCAAAAAATTTAGGGGAAAATTAAACAGTAGTATTTAACATGCTTATTTGTAACATTCAATAGAGGCCCATTAAGGATCCGTTTTTCTTATTTTTTTCACCATTAATATCATCATTTTGGATCATTACTATTTTCATTGCCATTATCATCATCATATTCAACAGTATTCTTATTGTTTTCATTAAATGTTTATTGAGTGCTTACTATGTTGTTAAGGTATTAGGTGTTATATGTGCAGTAGGGAAAGTCCCACTTCAAATTCACTTCAATTATATAAATAGCTTTATAATTCATCCTGCAGATCAAAGCAGTTTGGGTATATTTTATTTTCCCTATTGCTATCATGCCTTGCATCAAACCTGTTAGCTAAAGCTAAAGCTCAAGTGCCCATCGTCTCTTACCTGAACTACTAAAATACCTACCCAGTTGACTTCTCTGCTTCCACTCTTGCTCCCTACACATGATTCTCCATACAGAAGCCAAATGCCTTTCTTAAAGTGTTAATCAGTTGAGGTGATCCTCTTCTCTGGACTCACCAAAGTCATCTTTATCATATTGTACTAGTTTTCTGTTGGTGCTACAACAAATTACCACAAATTTAGTACCTTGAAATAGCACACATTTATTGTTAAGTTTTAAAATTTCATATCTGAAATGGGTTTCACTGTGGTAAAATCAAGGTGTCAGCAGAACTGTACTCCCCATGGAGGCTCTAGGGGAGAATTTGTTTCTTTGACTTTTGCAGCTTTTAAAGTCTGTTCATATATCTTGGCTAGTGGCCTCCTTCTATCTCCAAAACCGGCAATGGCCAGTGAATTACATTATATTGGGCCCACTGAGAAAATCCAAGATAATACTATTTTAAAGGCATCTGATTAGCAAACTTAATCCCACTTAAAATATTAATTCCCCCATACCATGTAACATAAAATATTTACAGGCTCTGGCGATTAGGATGTGGACAGCTTTGGGGATCATTCTGCCTACCACACATTTTTATTATAATTTTATATAATTTACACTTGGCAATATTTTCACTTTCATTTCCTACCATTCTGTGCCTCTCTAAATGCATCTAAGCCATGATGAACCTTTTGTTGTCTCTTTAAAACATGGATTTCATTCAGATGGCAGGGCCATTATGCCATCTTTTCCTTCCTTCTTGAACAGGAAGAAGATATACATTTAAAATTCACCTTTGAGGGGCGCCTGGGTGGCGCAGTCGGTTAAGCGTCCGACTTCAGCCAGGTCACGATCTCGCGGTCCGTGGGTTCGAGCCCCGCGTCGGGCTCTGGGCTGATGGCTCAGAGCCTGGAGCCTGTTTCCGATTCTGTGTCTCCCTCTCTCTCTGCCCCTCCCCCGTTCATGCTGTGTCTCTCTCTGTCCCAAAAATAAATAAACGTTGAAAAAAAAATTTAAAAATAAAAAAATAAAAAAAAAATAAAATTCACCTTTGCATCATTTTAGCTACTCAAATGTCCTGTTTTCAAAAAATCCTTCACTACACAACCTATTGATTATAATATATTCATTATCATTTCCTTGCCCTACCTTCTTCAAAAAAGAAAAAAAATATGCGTGTTTTATTATTGTCTGAGTCCCTCATGAGAAGTTAAGCACTATTATGGCAGAGATGTAATATGTTTTGATTCATTCAGTATATCTAACATCTGAAAAAGTGACTGTTAAGAGAACAAGAACTCGAATATTTGCTATATAAGTGGATGGCTGTACAAATGCATGCTTTTCATGGTTAGATCTATGGTAGGTGTTCTACATTTGAGATCTCATATAATCCTCAAAACTTTCAAATGAAGTTATCACATATTTTTATAGTCAAGATAATCCTGGTTCATGGAAATTACTTTATTTGAGACCACAATAGCAAAACTGGGATACGTGTTCATACACATTGGACTCTGTATTCCATATTGTTCCACAGAAAAGTCTATGTATTTCACTATACTATATGTTTTACAGAGGTGAAATGCTGGTCCATGCCTTCAGCATGATTATGATCTTATTGGAGATGTTAAATATTTAATTGAAAGAACAGACATCAAGGTATAACAAATTACAGTATGCAAGAAAAAATAGAGTATTTAGTACCTAGTATGTTTCCATTAAAATTTATTGAATACTTGTTGGAAAAAATTAGTTATTTAAAAATTCAAAGAAGTTAAAAAGGCACCAAAAGTTGGAGTCTTCTGCAACATCTTCAGAAAGGAAGTGGATTTTAATAGCACAAGAATGAAAAGTTCATAAATTTTACCCCACCACTGTCATATTAGGGTTCTCTGATGATCTAACTAGCAGGTCAATTTGCCTATGTCAAGTATCCTGAGATAGAACAGAAAATTTGGTTATTACACATTTAGAATATTTTATAGTATAGTGGTTCTCCATGCTGACTGCACATTATAATCACCTGGAAAGCTTTACAAATACTTCCCCAAGTGTAAATCCTCCAAAAATAGAGATTTTAATTGACACCAAAATCTTTAAAAGTTCTTCAAGTGGTTCTAATGTTTAGTAAAGGTTGAGGGTTGAGAACAACTGCCATAGTATATGTGTAGGTGAGAATACTTAATGAATGCTAGGGTCTGCATCCAGGCAAAGAAGTGCTTAGACTTAACAAATTCATGGTTGTTTTAAACTGCTTTGTTGAAGAAAGAATATTTAATAAGTTGCACTTATTAAATAAGTACAATAATGTTTTTAGAAAACATTGAAATTCCTTCAATCTAATTTCTGGATGTAATAAACATAAATAATTTATTTCTTTAAATACACAATAATTGAGTCACGAAAAACTATATGTATATATTTTCTCATTACTAGAGAATATAAATTAATGGGTTTATGTTATTAAAATGACATTTTCATGCCCTCAAAATAAGGTATGATTAACTTCAAAATTCCCATCTATCAGCATAACATTGTCTGAAGCAATAGTCCCTTTTGTTTTCTCTGGGTGGAGGCTTTTCCATATGCTTCTCATAGAAGTAGTAATTTCATTTAAAATCACAGATGGGTTATTGGTGTAGAAATTTGAACAACTGAAAACAGATATCACGTAAAACTTCTTGGGTCATTTTGCTTGTGTCACATATTTTATCTCAGACAGAATGCTTCCTCTAAAATCCCTGTAAGTGAAGTATGGTGAATGACCTTCTATTCCTTTTTAAAAATAATATTCATTCCCTTGTAAAGCCAGATACACTGAGTGACAGAATGCAACCTAAATTTATTTTAAAATATTACATTGATTATAAATACTAATGTAATTATTCTCTCCCCAGCCTATCAATGAACATAACAAGCTTGGGGAAGGGGGAGACTTTTATCAAATAGAGTAGACTGAAGCCTATATAATAAAAGTAATCATAAACTCCTGATGTAATATCATTGAGTATCTGAATATGATCAGCATTTGTATTTCTACCACCTAAAATAGCAAATAGGTCTCAAGTAGAAATTTCTGTTTCTAGTCTCAGGTGAAAATTAAGAGTAAAGCATTACTTAAACTTTTGATTTTCTTAAGAAATATTTTTGTTCTTTTTGATTTTTATATATTTGATTTTACTGTTATATTGAGAATCCTTATTAATCTGTGTGTTCTTTCTATATTCTCCAGATGAGTGATACTTAAAGTCAATGAATGGATCTCTGTTGAAGGGGAATTACAATTTAACATATAATCAAAAACCATACAGAAAAATTTCATTCAAAACAAAGACCAAAGCAAGGCAGGCCAACAGCATAAAAATTTTCAGGGCTTTTAAAAGCATAAGTTCTCTCTGAACTTTGCAATGTAATTTTCCATAAATGACTTACTTTAAACAGCAGACTTTTACACATAACATCCATACTGAAAAAGCAGAAATGAAAATATGCTTGAAATTACCAGCTAAAAGGTGAAATCAAATGGCGATAGCCATGAATGAAAAGTGAGGAACAGTGAGGGGGGGAAAAAGGTAGAACTGTGGATTTGGGTGTATGAGTAACCAGTGATCAAGATATAGTAGAATACTTTGTTGCTATAGCAAAGTGGAAGCAAAATGGACATTTTAAGATTAACTCAGCAGGTTCAGAATCCAGTCAATACCTTTGAGCACCTGCTCTGTACATGTTATTGGGAATTGATGTGCACTTCACAAATATACCATAGAGAGGAATCCAGCCAAATGAATGAATATTCAGTCTCTTATTCAGTTGTTTTCTTTCTCCCACTGCTTCTTTAAGTAATAAGCAAACTACTTGCAGCAGCATTTCAGACTGTCTGGCTCATTGTTTCATCCTGTATAACTCAACTGTGCCCTCACCAGGTGCTTGACTTACTTAAGAATAATAGTGGCTGTTGTATTATTCCGAAATGAAAAAATGATATTCTGACATTGTAATTCTTGTTTGGATTTCATTTTCCAGCAAGGATAGTTGAATTTGTTCATTACCATGTTCAGTTAATCTTGAGGATAACACAAAAACAATAAAATAATTTAATAGATTAATGAGAACTGAAATGGAGGCAAAATTAATGTTTTACTTAAAACTCCAGTTTTTCCCTTTCTTTCTTTCTCTCTTCTTCCTTTTACTGTATCACTATTCTCTCATCACTCATTTCTTGCTCTCCCAAACATCACAAATCCTGTTTTCTCAGTGGTGAGCATGAGTGTGGTCATAGAGAGCAGGACTGACACTAGGCTGTGAGCCAGGGGATGGGCAGGGAAATGAGACAGTCAGCGATAAGGTTGCCTATGCCTTCCTTGTGCTTTTTCCTCACAACTGGAAGCATTATACATGCTGAAAGTGCTGTTTGAATATTCTCATATTTTAAAAAGAGTGTTTAGTGTTTACATGAGAAAGTTCTAATAAAATAAAAAATGATAGAAATCACATAAAGGCTTTATGATAATGAAAGCTTTCATTAATAAAATAAGTTTTATAAAAAGTCTAATACAACTAAGTTAGCTTACCTGTGCCGAATACAAGCAATGTAATTATGTTTCTTTGCTCCAGCTTACCGATCTTAGATTTGAAACATAAAATATTAAAATAAATACCATTATAGTAATTTAAATAATTATACTAGATTTTAGACAAAAATACACTCTTTTCACATTATTTCCTTGGCAACAACATTAAACCCAAATATGAAAAGCTAAATTTAACATTTCCTTGTAAGGAGCATAAATGCAATTATTTTTCTAAAATTACTATTGATTACATAAAATCATTTTATAAAAGGTTATTTCACATTGGTCTTGCTCATTATTCAAGGACCTATTATTCTGATTTGAACTGAAATGAACATTTTTCATTTTGGCATATATAGAATGATACCTTATTATTAAAAATCTCAATTTTTGCATTCAAGAAATATGTAAAACTATGAATAACTTTGAAAATAATTTTTCAAATATATTAATGAATTGAAATCTTACTTCCCAAAGTTTTCAAGTAATTTTTGTCTGCGGGCATTTGAGACTTTTTTTTTAATGTGGGAAATGTGGCAGAGATTGCTAATTATCTATTGAAAATCCATTCTCTCCTTTTGCTTTAGCAATAAAAAGAATATATTGATAGAGACAGGAATATATTCAGCTGTACAAAGAACTCTTCTTGTCTTGGCTTTCCTTTGCAAAATCAAGTAGTTTCCTTTTCCCTTATTTTGTTCTTCCTGAGTATGACTAGGAATTACTGGTTGGTGCTCTAGTGTTGCTCTTGTTGACAGATTACTTGAAGTACTAAAGATGGGAACTGACATAAGGAAGGACTTTGGCACCTCTTAGTGACATCACTGAGATGTTATGGAAACCCAAGTTTGTCTATTTGCCATTCTAAAGCTAATACTCAAGAGACAAGTGGTGTTGGAAAGGAAAGTTTGCTTTATTCAAGAGGCTGGCAACCTGAGGAGACAGTGGACTAATGTCCAATGACCATCTCCCAGATTCCAGATTAAGGAGTAGGGTTTTCAGAGGGGAAATACAGGGTAGGAGATTACATACATATTGGTGAAAAGAGCGAGAAATCCTATGACTATATATGAAAAAAGATGGTGCATTGCATTGAGCAAACATAATATAACCTACACCCCATGTGCACTTTGGAGGAGAGATCAGAACAAGGCAAAATTGAGCCCCTAACATTGGAGATTATCTTAGGACAAGAACAAGTGACTATGGACACTCTTCAAGAGCTGGTGTAAAATGGATGGTGCTTTGGGCTCATTGTCACCTGTTAGGAATACAGGGCTTTCCTTGTTTATATGTTGGAACCATATGATTTGACCTAGAGTCTAGACTTCTGCAGAGACGGATTGGATTTGTTAGTGGGGCTGAAAAGACACAGTAGTTGATTAGAGGAAACAATTCTCTGAAAAACAAGCTTTAAACTTCCTGCCAGTTTCAACCTTATTAACCTTGTGGGACACAGTTTCAGACACACACACGAGCAGCCCTGGACTACCTGCATAGAACTTAAGCTATATTTTAGGGCATTTTTATTTTGAGACCATTGCCATAAGGCAACAACATTCGTCACTGATACACTGCAGACATTACAATTCCAACTAAGGTTCTGGGTGTGTATTTTCCCACTTGTGTTCCAAGGGAGAGAAGTTCAGTAAACTTCACTGTTTATGAAGTGCTGATGACTCTCTGCTACTCCTGGTCTTAGTGAATAGGTCTTATCAGAGTTCCATGCAGGAAGCATAGGTAACAGGTTGAGAAAATTTCAGTGATGAAGAAGGGAGGCTCTGGGAGTTACGAGAGTTTTGTATTTATTGATTTGAATTTGATATTAAAATATGTACCAATGACTAAAAAGTTTAACATTCCGACAAATAATCACACTGAGGCTAACTCAGTTTTATAAAGGTTAAAGGATTATTTCTCTGGGTATGTTATTTATTTATTTTCATGAACATTTTATATTATTTTTTTAGTGTTTTTTTTTTTAATTTTTTTTTCAACGTTTTTTATTTTTATTTTTGGGACAGAGAGAGACAGAGCATGAACCGGGGAGGGGCAGAGAGAGAGGGAGACACAGAATCGGAAACAGGCTCCAGGCTCCGAGCCATCAGCCCAGAGCCCGACGCGGGGTTCGAACTCACGGACCGCGAGATCGTGACCTGGCCGAAGTCGGACGCTCAACCGACTGCGCCACCCAGGCGCCCCATTTTTTTAGTGTTTTTAATGTTTATTTTTTGAGAGAGAGAGCGTGTGTGTGAGTGGGGGAGGGGCAGAGAGAGAGGGAGACACAGAATCCCAACCAGGCTCCAGGCTCTGAGCTGTTAGCACAGAGCCGGACGCAGGGCTTGAACTCATGAACCATGAGATCATGACCTGAGCTGAAGTCGGATGCTTAACCGACTGAGCCACTCAGGCACCCCTTTCATGAACATTTTAGTATTATTCATTGTCTACCATTAGTTTTTTCTTCAAAACTATGTTTTTCTCTATCATGTTATTTTTTAAGGAAAAAGTATTTACATTTTAACATTTCTTTTAGGTTTGAGGGAGCATATTTAGGCGACAAACCTTGGTATTTATATGCTGTACACATAGAAAAAAAGATAAGAAATCAGAATGAGATGAGAAATCAGCATGTATTTGAGAACAGATTATTATTCCAGAGATATCTTTCTGTTAAAATTCCTTTTTTTGTTTGTCTTTGAGATTATCTTAACTTAAAGTTTAGAAAATAAGTTAAATGTTTTCTGTTTTTAATTTACATTACAGGTTTCTCGCATTAAAACAAATATGCATCAAAATGTTCAGTTCAAATATAATATTCAAATGTATCTGTGTTGGATGATACGACTTTCTACTTTAACCCATGCTTATTCCTTAATCCCCTGGAACATTTTTAAAAAATGTTTTTGTAAAGGTTATTCAATTTTGAGAGAGAAAGAGAGCGTGAGCAGGGAAGGAGCAGAGAGAGAGGGAGACACAGAATCAAAGCAGGCTCCAGTCTCTGGGCTGTTGGCACAGAACCTGATGCAGGGCTCGAACCCACGAACCATGAGATCATGACCTGAGTGACTGAGGCTAAGACACTTAACCGACTGAGCCACCCAGGCACCCCTCCCCTGGGACATTTTAAACTTTCCAATCTTTATATACCTTCAAAATTGAGGAATTCACTAACTCTATATCAGGCATTCAAAACTAATGAAAGTTCCATCTTATACACACAGGATTATCTGCTTATATGCTGCAACCACTGGTCCTGGTCCTTCTGTCTGGAGAATATAAAAATACATACTTCTCCATCCAACTGCATATCATCCAATATTGAAGATACTTAACATTTAAACCCTAAATCTTTTCTATATTTAAATCACCGTAAAACATATTTCCAAGCATCATTATCATCTATTACTATTATTTTGGTAATTTATAGTAATAAAAATGTTGATTGCAAGGTAATGAGCAGCTTCTATAGAAAAGAATACAGAGGTGTATGGGAATGAAATTCCATTACATAAGGGATGCTCGCTTTCAGATTAGTTACATACTTAGTAGTGAATAAATAAATATGGTAAAATTTTAATAAAAGTTTAATCTAGATTACAGCCATGTGGGATTTTGTCGAACTGTTTTATTTTTTAACATATTAGAAAAATAATTTCCTAAAACTAAAAAACTAGGCTTCAGTGGAAAGAATGATAGATTCCAAGTATTGGTAAATCATTAGAGACACTTTCTTAAACAAATGAATACCAGCCAAACAACTATATTTTTGATACTCTTAAATTTTAACATCTTTTTTACTATAAGGTTTAGAGAATTCTATGCAACATCACAGGTATGGCCTGACATGATTCAATTAGCAACTTCTTCTCTGTACCATATTCCTGTTAAGAGTTGAAACTTGGGGCACCTGGGTGGCTTACTTAGTTGATTTCTGCTCAGGTCGTGATCTCACAGTTCATGATATTGAGCCTCATGTGGGGCTCTGAGCTGACAGTGTGGAGCCTTTTTGGGATTCTCTCTCTCCCTATCTCTGTTTCTGCTTCTCCTCCAATTGCACATGCACTCTCTCTCTCTTAAAATAAATAAATAAACATTAAAAAAAAGTATATGAAAAAAGTCAAAACCTATCCCAGAAATTTTTAACACATCCCTCATGCAAGTACCTCATTATATACTTTAATCAATTATTTTCTGTAAGAAATATAGATACATGGATGGATGGATGAATAGAGGTTTTTTGCTGCTAAACATTTTTTATTTCCATTTACACAGGGGATATTTAGCCTGTTAGCCTATTCTAACCTGTCTGGATCATTTTTTATTCTAATGATTTCATCAAAATAATTTACTGTTATTCCTAGCTTCTTCAGATCTGAAAATCTGACATATGTAACTTGTATGATTTTATCTAAATTTTGTATATAAAAGTATGCCAAGTTCCATTTAAATTTAATACATTAGACAACCTACTGAATGAGAGAAGATATTTGAAAATGACATATTTGATGAAGGATTAGTATTCAAAATATATAAATAAAAACTAAATGAGATATCATCTCACACCTTCAAAATGACTAAAATCAAAAGCACAAGAAACAACAAGTATTGGTGAGGATGTAGAGAAAAAGGAACCCTTTTGGACTCTTGGTGGGAATGCAAACTGGTACAACTACTGTGGAAAACTGTATGGAGAGTCCTCAAAAAATTAAAAACAGAACTACCTCTATGAACCAGTGATTGTGCTACTGGGTATTTAACCACAAAATACAAAAACACTAATTTAAAGTGGTATGTACACCCTTATGTTTATTGCAGCAGTATTTGTAATAGACATACCATGGAAGCAACTCCAGTGTCCATCAACAGATGAATGAATAAAGACGATGTGGTATGTATATATATAAGATACTATTATTTATATCCTGGAATACTATTTAGCCATAAAAAGAATGAAATGTTGGTATTTGCAACAACATAGATGGATCTAGAGAGTATTATGCTAAGTGAAATAAGTCAGTGGGAGAAAGACAAATACTACATGATCTCACTCATAAGTGCAATTTAAGAAACAAAACAAACAAGCAAAGGAAAAAAAAGGGAGACAGACAGACAGACACACACACACACACACACACACACACACACACGCCAAAAAACAGACTCTTAATTATAGAGAACAAACTGATGGTTATCTGAGAGAATGTGAAATAAGTGATAGAGATTAAAGAGTACACTTATGATGATTACTCAGTCATATATAGAATTTTTGAGTCACTATATTGTACACCTAAAACTAATATCAGGCTGTATGTTAACTATACTGGAATTGAAATAAATAAATAAATTTAATACATTAATATTACCAATAGGCACAATTATTAAAAAACATAAAAATACAGAGTTCACGGGAGAACAAAGGCCTTGCCAAAAAAAGCTAAATTGGCAGCAATAACTTATTAAGCAATATTTTTATGAAATATTTCACAAATAAATAGGTATAAATAATGACCTATAAAACACCAAAGCACTTAATGTGCATGTTATATAATACACTGTTACCAATATATTGGAAGTTTCTGCTCAACACCTTTGTTTGTGTTTTCCACTCTCTCCACCACACTTAGTTTATATAATTTCCATGAATTTCATTGTTGTTTTACTACACATTTGTGTATCCCTAACCTAACTAACTATATATATATATACAAATATATACATACCATGTATATATATAACTATGTATATACACATATACACATGCATACTTGTATGCATATACATACACACATATAATTACTTTCCATGTTTTAATATTCATATATGTAATTATAGTCTGTATGTTCTCCTAATGCTCACTTATTAAGAATTTTCTATTAAAGTATTATCTACATATATAGCCATGTATAGCAGCAATGATATTTTCTCATCAAAGCTCATCAACTAATATTTACACTGAACATATGTTTCTACCAGTAACAAAGGCCAATGCCATGATCCTTTAAGGAGACCAACCAATGTCTTGGTGGCAAGTTGATAACAGTGCATCCCTTCCACTCCAGAAATAACATTTCATCCTAATTGTGTTTAGCATGTATCCAAGTTATAAGTTAGCCCCTTTGCCCATGCACTTCACCAAGCATCGCTATCAGAGGTTCACAAAAGTGTGATCCTGCATAATGTGTCTCAGATTTAGAAATCTACTTGATGGAAAATGTGATGTGGGTACATTACCCTGAATTACTGGTCCTAGCTGATGGGTATATCATCCAGAAGTTTCCATCCTGAAAGAACATTGGAGTGGCCTCTTGAAAGTGTAGCAGAAGCACCAGCTTGGTGATTATACATACCCTTTGAAGCTGGCACATTATCCTTCACGATGTAGAACAGTCCTTAAATCAATGGATATTGTATGCTTCTTTAATTTTAAAAGATAGAATAAATGGGCCTGGAAGTAAAGCAATGAAGTAGGAGTGGCCCAGCTGTCAGAAAGTGATTTACTTGGGAAATTAAAGTTTCCACAATCTTAGTCACTGTGAATGTAAAAGTCCTGCTTCCTAGAGAATGAGTATTATTTAAAGTTTTTTAATGCTTATTTAGTTTTGAGAGAGAGACACACAGAGCATGAGTGGAGGAAGGGCAGAGAGAGAGGGAGGAAGGGCAGAGAGAGACAGAATCCGAAGCAGGCTCCAGGCTCTAAACTGTCAGCACAGAGCCCTACACAGGGCTCGAACTCACGAACCATGAGATCATGATCTGAGCTAAAGTTGGACGCTTAACTGACTGAGCCACCCAGATGCCCCAAGAATGAATATTATAAAAGGGACTTGAATGAAGACCAGGAAGAAGAGTCATATTATGGGCAGTGAGAATAGCAAGTACAATGTCCTGATGTGCCTCTTGCAGTGGGAGTGAGATGGAGTAACAGTGATTCATATCATTCTTCTCACAGATTCATATCCACAATGAAAAATACAAAATCTTGATGTTCTTCCTGGTTGCTGTATAATCTCTTTTTTTTTCACTTCTTTCTAAGCACCTACCCTGTGATTATGTTTTCCGAATCAATTTTTTATTCTTACGTTTTATACCACCGTTAGTTTTTCTAAGATTGCCTGTATTTAGATTCTTTTCAATAAATTCATTGGTCACATGTCACATCTAAATTCTAAACCTTAAATTATGCAGAATTATATACTGTTAAGTATCCACTCATTTAAATTAGTTTTTAACTTCTATGATAAGATTGCTCATTCTCCTGTTGCACAATAAAATGAGCAACATGGTTAGGAGGGAAAGTAAACCTGGGCAGATTCATCACTCCACAATTTTCTAATCTCACTAGTATGAGTTCTACTTCTTTTTTTTTTTTTTTTATGAAATTTATTGTCAAATTGGTTTCCATACAACACCCAGTGCTCATCCCAAAAGGTGCCCTCCTCAATACCCATCACCCACCCTCTCCTCCCTCCCAACCCCCATCAACCCTTAGTTTGTTCTCAGTTCTCAACAGTCTCTTATGCTTTGGCTCTCTCCCACTCTAACCTCTTTTTTTTTTTTTCCTTCCCCTCCCCCATGGGTTCCGTTAAGTTTCTCAGGATCCACATAAGAGTGAAACCATATGGTATCTGTCTTTCTCTGTATGGCTTATTTCACTTAGCATCACACTCTCCAGTTCCATCCACGTTGCTACAAAAGGCCATATTTCATTTTTTCTCATTGCCACGTAGTATTCCATTGTGTATATAAACCACAATTTCTTTATCCATTCATCAGTTGATGGACATTTAGGCTCTTTCCATAATTTGGCTATTGTTGAGAGTGCTGCTATGAACATTGGGGTACAAGTGCCCCTATGCATCAGTATTCCTGTGTCCCTTGGATAAATTCCTAGCAGTGCTATTGCTGGGTCATAGGGTAGGTCTATTTTTAATTTTCTGAGGAACCTCCACACTGCTTTCCAGAGCGGCTGCACCAATTTGCATTCCCACCAACAGTGCAAGAGGGTTCCTGTTTCTCCACATCCTCTGCAGCATCTATAGTCTCCTGATTTGTTCATTTTGGCCACTCTGACTGGCGTGAGGTGATACCTGAGTGTGGTTTTGATTTGTATTTCCCTGATAAGGAGCGACGCTGAACATCTTTTCATGTGCCTGTTGGCCATCCGGATGTCTTCTTTAGAGAAGTGTCTATTCATGTTTTCTGCCCATTTCTTCACTGGGTTATTTGCTTTTCGGGTGTGGAGTTTGGTGAGCTCTTTATAGATTTTGGATACTAGCCCTTTGTCCGATATGTCATTTGCAAATATCTTTTCCCATTCCGCTGGTTGCCTTTTAGTTTTGTTGGTTGTTTCCTTTGCTGTGCAGAAGCTTTTTATCTTCATAAGGTCCCAGTAATTCACTTTTGCTTTTAATTCCCTTGCCTTTGGGGATGTGTCGAGTAAGAGATTGCTACGGCTGAGGTCAGAGAGGTCTTTTCCTGCTTTCTCCTCTAAGGTTTTGATGGTTTTCTGTCTCACATTCAGGTCCTTTATCCATTTTGAGTTTATTTTTGTGAATGGTGTGAGAAAGTGGTCTAGTTTCAACCTTCTGCATGTTGCTGTCCAGTTCTCCCAGCACCATTTGTTAAAGAGACTGTCTTTTTTCCATTGGATGTTCTTTCCTGCTTTGTCAAAGATGAGTTGGCCATACGTTTGTGGGTCTAGTTCTGGGGTTTCTATTCTATTCCATTGGTCTATGTGTCTGTTTTTGTGCCAATACCATGCTGTCTTGATGATGATAGCTTTGTAGTAGAGGCTAAAGTCTGGGATGGTGATGCCTCCTGCTTTGGTCTTCTTCTTCAAAATTACTTTGGCTATTCGGGGCCTTTTGTGGTTCCATATGAATTTTAGGATTGCTTGTTCTAGTTTCGAGAAGAATGCTGGTGCAATTTTGATTGGGATTGCATTGAATGTGTAGATAGCTTTGGGTAGTATTGACATTTTGACAATATGTATTCTTCCAATCCATGAGCAGGGAATGTCTTTCCATTTCTTTAAATCTTCTTCAATTACCTTCATAAGCTTTCTATAGTTTTCAGCATACAGATCCTTTACATCTTTGGTTAGATTTATTCCTAGGTATTTTATGCTTCTTGGTGCAATTGTGAATGGGATCAGTTTCTTGATTTGTCTTTCTGTTGCTTCATTGTTAGTGTATAAGAATGCAACTGATTTCTGTACATTGATTTTGTATCCTGCAACTTTGCTGAATTCATGTATCAGTTCTAGCAGACTTTTGGTGGAGTCTATCGGATTTTCCATGTATAATATCATGTCATCGGCAAAAAGCGAAAGCTTGACTTCATCTTTGCCAATTTTGACGCCTTTGATTTCCTGTTGTTGTCTGATTGCTGATGCTAGAACTTCCAGCACTATGTTAAACAACAGCGGTGAGAGTGGGCATCCCTGTCGTGTTCCTGATCTCAGGGAAAAAGCTCTCAGTTTTTCCCCGTTGAGGATGATGTTAGCTGTGGGCTTTTCATAAATGGCTTTTATGATCTTTAAGTATGTTCCTTCTATCCCGACTTTCTCAAGGGTTTTTATTAAGAAAGGGTGCTGGATTTTGTCAAAGGCCTTTTCTGCATCGATTGACAGGATCATATGGTTTTTCTCTTTTTTTGTTAATGTGATGTATCACGTTGAGTGATTTGCGAATGTTGAACCAGCCCTGCATCCCAGGAATGAATCCCACTTGATCATGGTGAATAATTCTTTTTATATGCCGTTGAATTCGATTTGCTAGTATCTTATTGAGAATTTTTGCATCCATATTCATCAGGGATATTGGCCTGTAGTTCTCTCTTTTTACTGGGTCTCTGTCTGGTTTAGGAATCAAAGTAATACTGGCTTCATAGAATGAGTCTGGAAGTTTTCTTTCCCTTTCTATTTCTTGGAATAGCTTGAGAAGGATAGGTATTATCTCTGCTTTAAACGTCTGGTAGAACTCCCCTGGGAAGCCATCTGGTTCTGGACTCTTATTTGTTGGGAGATTTTTGATAACCGATTCAATTTCTTCGCTGGTGATGGGTCTGTTCAAGCTTTCTATTTCCTCCTGATTGAGTTTTGGAAGAGTGTGGGTGTTCAGGAATTTGTCCATTTCTTCCAGGTTGTCCAATTTGTTGGCATATAATTTTTCATAGTATTCCCTGATAATTGTTTGTATCTCTGAGGGATTGGTTGTCATAATTCCATTTTCATTCATGATTTTATCTATTTGGGTCATCTCCCTTTTCTTTTTGAGAAGCCTGGCTAGAGGTTTGTCAATTTTGTTTATTTTTTCAAAAAAAAAACTCTTGGTTTCATTGATCTGCTCTACAGTTTTTTTAGATTCTATATTGTTTATTTCTGCTCTGATCTTTATTATTTCTCTTCTTCTGCTGGGTTTAGGCTGCCTTTGCTGTTCTGCTTCTATTTCCTTTAGGTGTGCTGTTAGATTTTGTATTTGGGATTTTTCTTGTTTCTTGAGATAGGCCTGGATTGCAATGTATTTTCCTCTCAGGACTGCCTTCGCTGCGTCCCAAAGCGTTTGGATTGTTGTATTTTCATTTTCGTTTGTTTCCATATATTTTTTAATTTCTTCTCTAATTGCCTGGTTGACCCACTCATTCGTTAGTAGGGTGTTCTTTAACCTCCATGCTTTGGGAGGTTTTCCAGACTTTTTTCTGTGGTTGATTTCAAGCTTCATCGCATTGTGGTCTGAAAGTATGCATGCTTTGATTTCAATTCTTGTAAACTTATGAAGGGCTGTTTTGTGACCCAGTATATGATGTATCTTGGAGAATGTTCCATGTGCACTCGAGAAGAAAGTATATTCTGTTGCTTTGGGATGCAGAGTTCTAAATATATCTGTCAAGTCCATCTGATCCAATGTCTCATTCAGGGCCCTTGTTTCTTTATTGACCGTGTGTCTAGATGATCTATCCATTTCTGTAAGTGGGGTGTTAAAGTCCCCTGCAATTACCACATTCTTCTCAATAAGGTTGCTTATGTTTATGAGTAATTGTTTTATATATTTGGGCGCTCCGGTATTCGGCGCATAGACATTTATAATTGTTAGCTCTTCCTGATGGATAGACCCTGTCACTATTATATAATGTCCTTCTTCATCTCTTGTTACAGCCTTTAATTTAAAGTCTAGTTTGTCTGATAGAAGTATGACTACTCCAGCTTTCTTTTGGCTTCCAGTAGCATGATAAATAGTTCTCCATCCCCTCACTCTCAATCTAAAGGTGTCCTCAGGTCTAAAATGAGTCTCTTGTAGACAGCAAATAGATGGGTCTTGTTTTCTTATCCATTCTGATACCCTATGTCTTTTGGTTGGGGCATTTAATCCATTTACATTCCGTGTTATTATAGAAAGATATGGGTTTAGAGTCATTGTGATGTCTGTATGTTTTATGCTTGTAGTGATGTCTCTGGTACTTTGTCTCACAGGGTCCCCCTTAGGATCTCTTGTAGGGCTGGTTTAGTGGTGACAAATTCCTTCAGTTTTTGTTTGTTTGGGAAGACCTTTATCTCTCCTTCTATTCTAAATGACAGACTTGCTGGATAAAGGATTCTCGGCTGCATATTTTTTCTGTCTAGCACACTGAAAATCTCGTGCCAATTCTTTCTGGCCTGCCAAGTTTCAAAAGAGAGATCAGTCACGAGTCTTATAGGTCTCCCTTTATATGTGAGGGCACGTTTACCCCTTGCTGCTTTCAGAATTTTCTCTTTATCCTTGTATTTTGCCAGTTTCACTATGATATGTCGTGCAGAAGATTGATTCAAGTTACATCTGAAGGGAGTTCTCTGTGCCTCTTGGATTTCAATGCCTTTTTCCTTCCCCACTTCAGGGAAGTTCTCAGCTATGATTTCTTCAAGTACCCCTTCAGCACCTTTCCCTCTCTCTTCCTCCTCTGGGATACCAATTATGCGTAGATTATTTCTTTTTAGTGTATCACTTAGTTCTCTAATTTTCCCCTCATACTCCTGGATTTTTTTATCTCTCTTTTTCTCAGCTTCCTCTTTTTCCATAACTTTATCTTCTAGTTCACCTATTCTCTCCTCTGCCTCTTCAATCCGAGCCGTGGTGGTTTCCATTTTGTTATGCATTTCATTTAAAGCGTTTTTCAGCTCCTCGTGACTGTTCCTTAGTCCCTTGATCTCTGTAGCAAGAGATTCTCTGCTGTCAGCTATACTGTTTTCAAGCCCAGCGATTAATTTGATGACTATTATTCTAAATTCACTTTCTGTTATATTATTTAAATCCTTTTTGATCACCTCATTAGCTGTTGTTATTTCCTGGAGATTCTTCTGAGGGGAATTCTTCCGCTTGGTCATTTTGGATAGTCCCTGGCGTGGTGAGGACCTGCAGGGCACTTCCCCTGTGCTGTGGTGTATAACTGGAGTTGGTGGGCGGAGCCGCAGTCAGACCTGATGTCTGCCCCCAGCCCACCGCTGGGGCCACAGTCAGACTGGTGCGTGCCTTCTCTTCCCCTCTCCTAGGGGCGGGATTCACTGTGGGGTGGGGTGGCCTGTCTGGGCTACTTGCACACCGCCAGGCTTGTGATGCTGGGGATCTGGCGTCTTAGCTGGGGTGGGTAGGCAAGGTGCACAGGGGCAGGAGAGGCAGGCTTAGCTTGCTTCTCCTTAGGTGATCCACTTCAGGAGGGGCCCTGTGGCAGCAGGAGGGAGTCAGATCCGCTGCCGGAGGTTTGGCTCCGCAGAAGCGCAGAGTTGGGTGTTTGCGCGGAGCGAGCAAGTTCCCTGGCAGGAACTGGTTCACTTTGGGATTTTGGCTGGGGGATGGGCGGGGGAGATGGCGCTGGCGAGCACCTTTGTTCCCCACCAAACTGAGCTCTGTCGTCCGGGGGCTCAGCAGCTCTCCTTCCGTTTGTCCTCCAGCCTTGCCGCTTTCCAAGCCGAGCTGTTAACTTATGACCTCCCAGACGCTAAGTTGCGCTTGCTGTCAGAACACAGTCCGTCAGGCCCCTCCGCTTTTTGCAAGCCAGACTCGGGGGTATGAGTTCTACTTCTATCTCTGCCAGGGAAATTGACCCTAACAGAATGGTTTACCTTACGCAGATGCTAGTCAAAATATACACATTCTTCCGATTAATATGATCTTAAACTTTCTTATCAAAAGTAACTGTCTTTCTCCACTAAACCATTTCTCTTCTTGGAATTGATTTTAAATATTTGTTGAATGAAAACATTATAATCTTCAGTATTCTGTTTTATTTCAGCCTGGAATCTTTTGACATATAACATTTATAAATCATTTCTCTCTTCCTATTGTTCTCCTATATACACAATTTTACCCTAGTACTTAATTTATTAAATCTCATAATCTCTCCTAACTTTCATAATCTAGTACAATATGATTTTGCTATAATTAGGCAATGATATTTCCCAGTATTTCTCAGACATCCAAAGCAAGATTTAGTTAGATATATTTTCGCCAGTGGAATTCCCAGGGTTTTATTTATTCTATTCAAAGTCTTTGTTTTTAATTGACTGCTATCTTCTTTTTCCACAGAACCTTTTACAGTTAAGGGCACACATTTTCCCTTTCTGAGGTATGTAGCATTTTTTTAAGCATAAACATATTTTCTTCTATCTCTTACAAATCTTAGAAATGCTGAGTGCAAAACAGATATGTAGACAAAGTGAATATTACTAATTCGTTACTTAATTCATCATTCTGGACTTCATTTCCTTATTTTAAAATCAGAGACATAAATATTTGATTTTATTTCTTTATTTTACAAGCACATAGTAAAAGAAAAGTGTGGTCAGAATATATGTAATAATCGTCACATAATATAGAATCAGATAACCTAATTTGGAATTCTTATTTTGTGGCTATTAACTGTATAACCTTAATCAACTTACCCTGTTTGTTTCACTATTACTTCATCCTTGATACAACTTATAGACTAGTAGTGGGGTACAATCATCATCATCATCATCATCATCATCATCACCCTCATCAATACAACGGAAAAAATAATTACTTTTATTGGCTACTAACTGTGTGCCAGAAACTATCCTAAGAACCCTCTAGGATATGGGACATATAAATGAATTTCAATATAATAGCCAGTGGAAGTCTTAAATATGGAATGATTTTTTAAGAAAATTGTGAGGCTACTCTTTTAGCTCACAATTGGTATCCTATCAGAATACTTAGCAAATCAGATAAAAAAGATCTATAATATTCAGAATCTATTCTTTGTCAAGAGTCAGAGCAGTGGATCAGAATTAAAGTACCAGTTAGTAAAACTGTGTACTCTTGTTATGAGTCCAACAGTCTAGTATAGTCTGTTGTAGAATGAGGAAATTCCATAGTCTTTGAATAGACCCACTATTTAGAAGGGAATAAGAAAATAACTACCTTCTCACTTTGGCCAAACCCCTTTTTTATATTAAGTATAATTTGGTGAATATATTTGTGCTATAGTTACTAGTTAGAAACCTCAATAGAGAATAATTTCTGTAAGTATTTCTAGGCTTAAAAAAATTCTGAAACTGTACAAATTTACTTGAGAATTTACTGCTTACAAAAAGTTGATTATAGGAGTTCAATAACAAGATAAGAAGAGAGCATAAAACAGGGTGTTCACAATTGTTAAAACACATAGCATGCAACAGCAATTCACTTTGGATGTTGGAATGCTGAGTGTCTTACTGAGCTTGATATGGCTTTGGTACCCCATTTAGAGTACATTTTTTACATCACGTTCCATCTCCCACACAATTTTTGGCAGGCAAGATGAGACATGAGGAAAAGAAAAACACAAAAATTTCCATAGACACCTAAAGGTTTTTGATGGAAAAAAATTAGGAAATAATTTTAAATTAAATAAGTAATGCAAAAATCAGTAGCTGTGTTTTTATTCTTAAATAGAGTGGCCATAAGTTGGTACAGTGACGTAGGCAAGTTTAAAATATTATAAATATCTACAAGCTCCAGAACATCTAGGAAGAGTTTATTGGCTGTCAGAAAGATATCACAAGAGATTTACACATAGAAAAACAACAACAACAACAACAATAAACAACAGTCATCAGCAGCAGCAGCAGCATTCTAGCCCTGGCTTAACAATTAAAATGGAGAAAAATGTCTTAAGCAAAATTTTAAAAAATAACAAAAACATCAGAAAACTTTTGATGAAGACATGCTAAATAGGAAATCAAAATGAAATTAAAAATACTGGTAGAAAAATTATGATAAAATTTAATAAATGTCAGAATAGCTTACAGACATCAGTATAACAAAAATCAATTAAAAAAAAAAAAAAAAAGACAGACACCCAGATTGGAGAGAAGAATCTCTATTCACACATGAAATGATCTTGTATGTAGAGTATCCTACGAAATCCACTGCAAAACTATTATAGCCAATAACTTAATTTAGCAAGGTTGCAAGATATAAGAGTAACACAAAATCCATTGTATTTCTATATACTGGAAATGAACAATTTGAAAATGAAATTAAGAAAACAATTATATTCACAAGCGCATCAAAAATAATAGAATTCTTAGAAATAGGTGTAATCAAATAGATGTAAAACTTATACTCTGAAAACTACAAAAGATGATTGAAGTAAATTAAAGAGACCTAAATAACTGAAAACATCCTGCTTTCATAGATTGGAAGACTTAACATTGTTAAAACGTCAGTATCCCCAAACTGATCTGCAGATTCAACATAATCGCTAACATAAGTCGATAAGCTTGTTCTAAAATTCATATAGAAAGCACAAAAAAACAGTCCTAAAAAAAGAACAAAGTAGAAGTCACATTTCCAGATTTCAAGTTTTTCTACAAAGCAAGCAAAAGTAATCAAAAGGATAAACAGATACATCAATGGAATAGGATTGAGAGTCCAGAAATGAACCCATATATATTTGATAAATTGATTTTCAACAGAGGTTTTAAGACCATTCTATAAGGAAAGAATAACCTTTCAATAAATAGTGTTGAGACAGTGAATAGTCACATTCCAAAGAAGGAAGTCAGACCTTACCTCACCTTGTACAAAAAATGAACTCAAAATCATCAAAGATCCAAATATAATAACTAAAATTATAGAATTCTTATAAGGAAACATAGAAGGAGATCTTATTTGAGCTGAGCAAAGAAGTTATTATACTGAAAGGATAAAAGCATCTGTATCATTAAAACAACTCTTTGAGACTGATTTATAACTAATTCTATTGGGTATTATATTAGATTATCTAACTTACATTATTTAATGCACTTTTAGTTTGCATATAGAAATGTATAGAGGGTGTCTATGACTATTTAAACCCCCATGTTAAATGGAGAACAGGACAAAGAACCAATATTGTAATATATTATTTATGAAGCAGATTCTTAAAAACAAATCTTTTTGGAAAAGAAGATAGGAGAATATCTTTCAGGTCAAGATACGATAATGTAGTATCTAAACATATGCTTTGATTTTAGACAATTCTGTTTATAAATGCTTTGTCTTTGCCTTACTAACTTAATGATCTTAAGTCACATATACCCTCCATGGCTTAGACTCTTTATCTGTCAAATGGGAATAAAACATTTCTAAATCATATAACAGTTTTTCAGGTTAGCATCAATTAGATGCCTTATATAAAACTCATAACATGTTTCTGCACCCGGGAAATATTTAAAGGTAAATAGAAGTTTTATTAGCATGATTGGCATTTCTTTTGGGTTAAATTAAAAACAAAACAAAAATACAGTAAATGAACATCCAACCAGCAAACCCAGGAATCTACCACCAAAAATAAGCATTTCAAATTTGCCATAAAGGCAAAAAAAAATTTGCTCTGAAATGAAGTTTGTCTTTTCTTTTTAACTTTGTTGTGGTGTAATTAAAAAATAAAATTGTGCATATTTAAGCCCATCTTCAACTATCTTTATTAAAAGTGTGGTACAGACATGACAGGTTTAAAATGACAGCTCTTAAGGCAGAATCCTCAAAAGTTTCATTTTATAGTGTAGAGTGGTGTTAAAGGATTAGAGAAAGGTTTGGTTAATAGGATTTTTATTGGAAATTCTAAGGGATATGCAAAAAAAGTGTGGGGCATACATGAAAGTATATTATAAACATTTGTATGTACACATATGAAAATTTCCATAATTAATAGCAAGAAACATGGCAGAATAATGTGACTGTTTCAAGAAGCTTTCAAAAGCCAATTTGAACCAGGAATATTTATTTGAGCTGAGTCTCTATACCTCTTGAGATTAACCTAACACTAATTCAAGTCCTATTGTCTTACTGGTAAAAATAAATAGACTATAACTTGATTTATAAGTGATGTAATAATCAACTATGAACTTTGGTTTTCTATGCTATGCTAATAAAGGTGTGTTGAATTTAGAATCTTCTAGAACAGAGAGAAAGGTTGATAAGGTGATAATATGCTATGGTTATAAATCATGTTCTTGCTATAGAAATAGTTCTTCGTTTCTTTCTAGTGATAGTATATTTGTCTCCTGTCTCTTCTCTATTTTTATTATTAAGATATGTTTTTATGGAGACAAAATGAACAATTGTGTCTTTTGAGACTGACAGACTAGAAGATTAGATTTTTTTTTGTTTCAACTACTTCAATAGGCCTTTGTTTTGCAAATATATGTTTTGTAAATAGTGTACATTTGTTCTTTCCATTTTATAGAGCAATATGATTTTACATGCAAATGGAATAGTTTTATGTCTCCCTACAACCTATTTCCTAATGTATTAGAGTATCTTCGAGTTTCAGTGTTCCAAGTTTTGATGTCTATGTTCCAAAGATAAATGTGCTATATATTCATAGCCCCACACATCAGTTAAATATGTATATATTGATATATATACATGGATTTATATATATATGTATTATATATGTATATAGTATATTATTATATATAATATATATGTAATATTATATACATAATTATATATATAATTCAGTAAAAATATTACTTATCTTGTATACAGAACTCATTATTAAATATGGCTTGCTAAATTTTCTTTCTCTGCCTGAATTAACATAGTTTTTGATTTCATAAGCATCGTCATTGCTTAAATTTTATTTCTCCATATATTTTTCTGTTTATCTATTTTATAGAGAGGTGAGTGCTCAGGCATAAATCTTTTCAAGACTTCTTTGTAGAGGTATGTTAAAATACTTATATATTTATATTTGTGGCAATTGGGGGAATAAGTTAAAAAATCAATGTAGTTTTCTGTACTGAGAAGCCAATCAGATAATGTTTACTTGTATGATCTCTAATCAAGAAGTTTTATTATTTGGGAATTTAAGATTAAAGCATCTTTGAGAATAACTTTCAGAGGGGAACACTTCTATTTGAAATATGATTGACACCTAATATTTATTGAATGCTTACAAGGTCCTGAGAATTGTCTAAGCACTTTAAGTGTGTATATTATTCAAGTTCCACTGTAACCCTTTCAAAAATTAAGCTTAAGAAATGAGAGAGAGAGAGAGAGAGAGAGAGAGAGAGAGAGAGACCGAGAGAGGAAAGTGAGAGAAGTGTCAAGAGAATTTAAGTTCTCCAAGATCACACAGCTACTAAGTGACAAAACAAGAATTCAAACTCACATGTTCTGACACTAGAACTTGAGCACCTGATCACAGACCTTAACTACCTCCCAAGAGAAAAACAGTGAAAAGGAATGATAAATTACTGATAATATTGATGGAGCTTAGAAATTATTTTCCCCTAATGTGACTTTGGGTATATCTTTAAAGTGATAAAACTAACTGGTATGGCTGAAGTTTCATAACAGAAAATTAAATTGCATGATATTAAAAATACTTCATTGATAAGACATGATACTTTCCTTAGGTATTTGGACTACCATTTGACTATTTGTAAGTTATTATAATTATAATTATTATTATTATTAGTAGTAGTAGTAGTAGTAGTAGTATTAAATGTTTATTTTTGAGAGAGAAAGAGAGAGTGAGCATGTGCAGATGAGCAGGGGAAGGGCAGAGAGATTGGGAGACAGAGGATCCAAAGCAGGCTCTGTGCTGACACCAGAAAGCCTGATATAGGACTCAAACCCACCAATCATGAGAACATGACCTCAGCCAAAGTTGGATGCTTAAAGGACTGAGCCACCCAGGTGCCCCTACAAGTAATTATTATTAAAGAGATCAGAAATACATATAAAGTTTTAAGAACGAGCATATACACTGTTAGACTTCTGCAGTGCCATAACTGAGGTAAAAACTAGACTATTTCTTTCAGCATTAAGCAGAATCTTAAAAGGTATATATTACTTTTATAATTTTAATAAACATTTGCGTTGCTATTTTCCCACACTTAGGCATCCAAATATAGAGAAATCTTAGGAATTTATTAATAAAGATAATCTGAACTTGAGTCTTTTGGTGCCACCTTCTGGCATGTATAATTGTATAAAATATTCCAAATTCTAACAAAGTTTCTAATGACTAAATAAGTTAAATTAGCTGGTTTTATGTTTGTTCAGTATATACATTTCTACTTTGAGTTTGTTTTTGCTGACGTCAATATGGAGAAGGTCTTGAATTATACAAAGGCAGTATTCAAATTCCATTGTAATATTTAGTATGTAATAACGGTACATAGAAAAAAAACTGATAGGAAAAGTAGTGGCATTAAAAAATTAGGATTCTTTTCATTTTATTAAGTAAACTTTGCCAATAAGTTTTAAAATGTTATTTTATTCTCAGAAACTAAATATAGGACTCAATACCTTTAATTGTTCTTTGAATTAATTGTGTTTGATCCGATACTATAATGTTTACAAATTACTTCATGACAGTCTACTCAGGTTATTTCTGTTTCATTAATATGCCATTTATTGCACAAAGATTAATGTTAGCTGTCTATATTTGCCACAGCTTCCTCTGATAAAAGTAGAAAAAATAATTTCTGGAGGAAAAGGTAAGAAAGTTTTACCTAATGATGGTGACCTATTTTTCCTGGAAACCATTAGCATCTAGTGCTATTACAGGTGGAATTTAAAAACAAAATTAGAGGACCACAAAAAATGCATCCTTAGATAATGCTGATCTTATCATTATGCAAATTTTGCAGTAAATGTAACCATTTGCTAGAAAATCAAAGTGGAAAATTTGAGAACCAGCAATTTTTTAGCTTATTATTGACTCTTGTCATTATTGTTATTAGCAATAGTAGTATTAGTACACCCTTTCAAATACTCCATTCAGTTCTATAAATTTAAAAAGGAAGACTTTTAGTTATCCCTTTAAAAATTTGGAATACCACATATTCCCAAGTCCTTACATATGGCTGTAAAAAAAAAAAAAAACTTCTGCCAGTTATATTTCCCAATTAGAGTTCATTTATTTTCTCCATATTTAGTTTTGTTAAGAAATTACAGAGTATCATTAGACTGCACTTACTGTAAGATTCTGAGAGGATACTGCAGACAATATAAAATTACCAAATTACCAAATATATGCATTTAACATGGGAAATAATGGCAGGAAGAGGCTCAGTTTTCTGTAAGAACATTTATAGATGGGAAATACTGAATTTTGAATAGTATGTGAGGTTTACCAAAAAATGCATTTTTTTTTGTTATTTAAATTTTAGTTAACATACAGTTGAATACTGGTTTCAGGTTTTAGTCTTCCTCTGATTGACTTATTTGGCTTAGCATAATCCATTCTAGCTCCATCCATATCATGGCAAATGGTAACATTTCATTCTTTTTGAAGGCTGAGTAATATTCCATTGTGTGTGTGTGTGCATGTGTGTGTGTACCACATCTTCTTTATCCATTCATCAGTCAATGAACATTTGGGCTCCCTCCATAGTTTGGCATAGTTTAGCAGTTTGGCTAATACTGCTATAAACATTGAGGTGCATGTGCCCCTTAGAATCAGTATTTTTGTATTCTTTGGGTGAATACCTAGGAATGCAATTGCTGGACCAAAGGGTAATTCTATTTTTAGTTTCTTGACGAACTTCCATACTGTTATTCAGAGTGGCTGCACCAGTTTGCATTCCCACTGACAGTGTAAGAGGGTTCCCCTTTCTCCACATTCTTGCCAACACCTGTTCTTCCTTGTGTTGCTAATCTTAGCCATTCTGGTAGGTGTGAAGTGGTATCTCATCATGGTTTTGATTTGTATTTCCTTTGTGATGAGTGATGTTGAGCATCTTTTCATGTGTCTGTTAGCCATCTGGATGTCTTTTTTGGAAAAGTGTCCATTCATGTCTTCTGCCAGCTTCTTCACTGGGTTATTGTTTTCTGGGTGTTGAGTTTGATAAGTTCTTTATAGATTTTGGATACTAACCTTTTATCTGATATGTCATTTGCAGATTTCTTTTCCCATAGCATAGGCTGCCTTTTACTTTTGTTAATTGTTTCCTTTGCCATGAAGAAGCTTTTTATCTTGATGAAGTCCCAATAGCTCCTGTTTACTTTTGTTTCCCTTGCCTTCAGTGACTTGTCTAGTAAGAAGTTGCTCCAGCCAAGGTCAAAGAGATTGCTACCTATTTTCTCCTCTAGGATTTTCATGATTTCATGTCTCACAATTAGGTCTTTCATCCATTTTGAATTTATTTTTGCATATGGTGTAACAAAGTGGTCCAATTTCCTACTGCATGTCACCATCCAGTTTCCCCAACACTGGGAATAGACGGTCTGTTTTCCATTGAATATTCTTTTCTGCTTTCTCAAAGATGAGTTCCCCATATAGTTGTAGGTTCATCTCTGGATTTTCTATTCTGTTCCATTGATCTATGTGTCTGTTTTTGTGCCAGTAGCATACTGTCTGGATGATTACAGCTTTGCAATGTAGCTTGAAATCCAGAATCAGGAGGCCTCCAGTTTTGTTTTTCTTTTTCAGGATGGCTTTGACTATTCAGGGTCTTTTGTGGTTCCATACAAATTTTAGGATTGTTTGTTCTAGCTCTGTGAAAAATTCTGATAGTATTTTGATAGGATTGCATTAAATGTGTAGATTGCTTTGGGTAGTATAGACATTTTAACATTATTATTATTATTATTATTATTATTATTATTAATTCATGTCCTCTTAAATTTGTTTCACAAGTGTTCTATAGTTTAATAGTATAGATCTTTTACCTCTTTAGTTAGGATTATTGCTAGGTATTTTATTATTTTGGGGGCAATTGCAAATGGGATCGATTCCTTGATTTCTTTTTCTGTTGCTTTGTTACTGGTGTATAGAAATGCAACAGATTTCTGCACCCTGATTTTATGCCCTACAACTTTGCTGAATTCATGCAGTTCTAGCAATTTTTTGGTGGAATCTTTTTGAGTTTTATACATAGAGTATCATGCCATCTGCAAATAGTGAAAGTTTAACTCTATCCGGGCCAATATGGATTCTTTTTTAAATTTTTGTTGTTGTTGTTGTCTGATTGCTGAGGCTAAGACTTCTAGTACTATGTTAAACAGTAATGGTGATGGACCTCCTGGTCTTGTTCTTGAATGTAGGGGAAAGGCTCTCAGGTTTTCCCCAGAATGATATTGGCTGTGGGTCTTTTGTAAACGGCCTTTTGATGTTGTGGTATGTTCCATCTATCCCTACTTTGTTGCAGGTTTTTGTCCAGAATGGAGCTATATTTTGTCAAATGCTTTTTCTGCATCTATTGAAAGAATCATATAGTTATTATCCTTTCTTTTATTAAGGTGGTATATCACATTGATTGATTTGCAAATATTGAACCACCCCTGAAGACCAGTAGTAAATCCCACTTGAATAATTCTTTTAAAGTACTGTTGAATTAAATTTCCTAATATCTTGTTGAGAATTTTTGTATCCATGTTCATTGGGGATATTGGCCTGTAATTCTCCTTTTTAGTGGGATCTTTGTCTGGTTTTGGAATCAAGATAATGTTGGTTTCATAGAATGAGTTTGGAAGATTTCCTTCTATTTCTATTTTTTGGAACAGTTGAGAAGAATAGGTATGAACTCTTCTTTAACTTGTAGAATTCCCCTGGGAAGCCATCTGGCCCAGGACCCTTTTTGAGGGATTTTTGAGTACTGATTCAATTTATTTGCTGATTATGGGTCTGTTCAAATTTTCTATTTCTTCCTGTTGCAGTTTTGGTAGTTTGTGAGTTTCTAGGAATTTGTGTATTTCTTCCAAATTGCCCTGTTTGTTGCTTTATAATTTTTCATAGTATTGTCTTATAATTCTTTGTATTTTTTCATGTTGGTTGTGACCTCTCTTCTTTCATTTGTGATTTTGATAATTTTTGTAAGTTTGGCTAGGGGTTTATCAATTTTGTTTATTATTTCAAAGAACCAACTCTTAGTCTTCATCTCTTCTATTGGTTGTTGTTGTTGTTTCTATATCAATTATTTCTGCTCTAATCTTTATTATTACCCTTCTTCTGCTGGCTTTATGCTTTATTTGCTATCTCTTCTCTAGCTCCATTAGGTTAGGTTGTGAATTTGGGAACTTTCTTGCTTCTCGAGATAAGCCTGAATTGCAGAATACTTCCCTCTTAGAACTGCCTTTGCTGCATCCCAAAGGTTTTGTACCATTGTGTTTTCATTTTCATTTGCTTTCATGTATATAGTTTTTAATTTCTTCTTTAGGTTAACCCATTCATTCATTAAGATTTTTAATGTTTATTTACTTTTGAGAGAGAAAGAAGCAGAGTGCAAGCAGGGGTGAGGAGAGGGAGACACAGAATCCAAAGCAGGCTCCAGGCTCTGAGCTGTCAGCACAGAGCCTGACATAGAGCTTAAACTCATGAACTGCAAGATTGTGAACTAAGATAGAGTCACAGGCTTAACTGATTGAGCCACACAGATGCCCCACAAGCCATTCATTCTTTAGTAGGATCTTCTTTAACCTCCATATATTTGGGGGGCTTTCCAACATTTTTCTTGTAGGTGGCTTCATAGCATAGTGATCTGAAAATATGCATGGTATGATCTTGATTTTTGGTACTTGTTGAAGGTTGATTTGTGACCCAGTATGTGATCTTTTCTGGAGAATGTTCCATGTGCACTTGAAAAGAATGTGTTTTCTGCTGCTTTTGGGTGACTTGTTCTGAATATATCTGTTAAGTCCATCCAGGTCAGTGTGTCATTCAAAGCCATTATTTCCTTGTTGAGTTAGATGATCTGTCCATTGCTGTAGGTGGGCTGTTAAAGTCCCCTACTATTATTGTATTGTATTATTATCAATGAGTTTCTTTATGTTTGTTATTAATTGATTTAAATATTTGGTTTCTCTCAAGTTGGGAGCATAAATATTTACAATTGTTAAATCTTATTGATAGAGAGACCTCTTAATTATGATATAATGACCTTCATCTTTTGTTACAGTCTTTGTTTTACAAAGACTGATATAAGTATGGCTACTCTAGCTTTCTCTTTTATGTTCGTTAGCATGATAGATGGTTCTCCATCCCCTCACTTTCAATTTGCAGGTGTCTAAAATGGGCCTTTTGTAGACAGTATATAGATGAATCTTTTTTTTTTTCTTTTAATCCATTTTGACACCCTGCATCTTTGTTAGGAGAATTTAGTCCATTTACATTAAGAGTGATTATTGAGAGATATGAATGTAGGGGCTCCTGGATGGCTCAGTCGGTTAAGTGTCCAACTTCAGTTCAGGTCATGATCTCACGGTCTGTGAGTTCGAGCCCCGCGTCGGGTTCTGTGTTGACAGCTCAGAGCCTGGAGCCTGCTTCAGATTCTGTGTCTCCCTCTTTCTCTGCCCCACCCCTACTCATGCTCTGTCTCAAAAATAAATAAAAATATTAAAAAAGATATGAAATATATGAATTTAGCGCAGTTGTTTTACTGGTAGATGATGCTCTCTGGCCCTTTCTAGTCTTTGTTGCTTTTGGTATTTTTTTTCTTTTCCTCCTCTACTTAAAGAGTTCCCCTTAAAATTTCTTATGGGGGTGGGTTTAGTGATCACAAACTCCTTTAGTTTTTGTTTTTCTGAGAAACTATCTCTCCTATTTTGAAAGACAGCCTCGCTGGATAGAGTATTCTTGGCTGCATATTTTTCTGATTCAGCACATTGCCACTCCTTCTGGCCTGCCAAGTCTTATGGAAAAATCTTCTTCAAACCTGATTTGTCTTCCCTTGCAGGTTAAGGACTTTTTTCCCTTGCTGCTTTCAGGATTCTGTGTATTTTGTGAATTTGACTATGGTATGTCTTGGCAATGGCTGAATTTTGTTGAATTTAATAGGAGTTCTCTGTGTTTCTTGGATTTTGATGTCTGGGTTCCTCCCCTGATTATGGAAGTTTTCAGCTATCAGCTATAATCTGTTCACATAAACCTTCTGCCCCCTTTTCTCTCTCTTCATCTTCAGAGACTCCTATGATACCTTCAGGTATTCCCCTGATATGAATGTTACTACATTTTTAACAAGCCTCTGAGTTCTCTAAGTCTACTTTCACGATCCCTGTCTTTTGTTTCCCTCTTCTTTTCAACTTCATTATTTTCCATAATGTTATCTTCTATATCATTAAGTCATTCCTCTGCCTCATCCATCCTCATTTTTATGGTCTGTATTTGGGTTTGCATCTTGGTTATAGCATTTTTAATTTCAGCCTGACTAGATTTTAGTTCTTTTATCTCTGCAAAAAGGGATTCTCTGGTGTCTTCTATGCTTTTTTTTTTTTTTTTCCAAGACCAGCTAGTATCCTTATAATTGTTTTAAATTCTAGCTTAGACATCTTACCTATATCTGCATTGGTTAACTCCCTGGCTATTATTTCTTCCTGTTCTTTCTTTTCAGGGGAATTCCTCTGTCTTGTGATTTTGGAGGAAGAAAATAATAATAATAGCAATAATAATAAAATTAAATAATTTTTTAAATCAAATAAAGGAAACTAGATCCTAGGTGTGTTTTGATCTGCTTGTTAAGAGAAGCCTGATAGAAAAAAAAGAGGGGGTTAAAAGAGAGAAATTTTTTAAATGCTCTTTCTGTTCCCAAGAAACAAAAGAAAATAAAACAACAATAACAAACATGGAAGCACCAATAGCAACAAACAAACAAACAAAACCAAATAAAGCTAGATCCAGTTTCCCCTAGAGCTTTAACTTTGCAGCAGTCTGCAGTCAGTAGACTAAGCAGGTAGAAGGGATTTGTGCTGGTCTTCCTGTGAAGGGGCCTGCTGCTCTGATTCTCAGGTGGACTTGCCCTATGGAGATGTACCTGGAGGTCACAGGAAGGCAGGGCTTGGTGTAATGGCTCTGTTCTCAGCTTGGTGGCACTGTTTAGCTCACTGGGGTCCATCAGTGTTGGTGGGCTAATGGTGAAAATGGCTTCACCTCACTCTCAAGTCTCCAGAGAAGGAAGTTCATGCCCTCAAAGATGTGATCAGTCACCCTTCCTGTGTCCCCTGCTTCTGTCAGCTCCCTGCCTTCCCCCTGTCTGTGTACAGGCTGTCCATCTACCAGGAGGCATCTCTCTCCAGAGTTTTATCTCAGGCATGGCTGTGTTTAAAACCCCACACTTCATGGGGTGTCTGGGTGGCTCAGTTGGTTGACCATCCGACTTTGGCCCAGGTCATGATCTGGTGCTTCACAAGTTTGAGCCTCACATTGGGTTCTGTGCTGACAGCTCAGAGTCTGGAGCCTGCTTCAGATTCTGTGTCTCTCTCTGCCTTTGCCCCTCCCTAGCTCGTGCTCTGTTGCAAACAAACAAACAAACAAACAAACAAACAAAACACATTTTAAAAAATTTTAAAAAAGAAACACACACACACACACACACACACACACACACATTTCAGTGACTCCTGCAGTTCAAACCCAAGTTGATCTTCTGGGGGAGGGTATGGCCACACTGTGGCCAGGGCCAGCTTGTCCCAGGGAATGGTCATACCACCTCACAGCAGCAGCAGCTCAAAGTTTATAGTAAATCACAATACACAGTCAGCACCAGGGTTTGCTGCCCTCAGCTGGTGTCTTTGTTTCTATATGGTTCATGGGGAAGCTTGATGGCGCCTGCCAGGTCTTTTGCCCATGGAAAAGCAGTATCACATCTATCAAATGCACTCCAAACAGGAGAACTGCTTCTCCCTTGCAACCCAGGGCATCCTCAGACTGTGCTGCCCACTCCCAGGACTCCGCCCTGCTTCCTCACCTAAGCACCACCAGGTGTTAATCTCTGAAATTTAAGACTCTGTGCTATGCTGTTTATAAAAAAAACTGGTGGTATCCTCTTTCCCCTGTCAGTGGTTCTGGGAAACAGTTTTCTTGTGCAGTCTCCTGCGTGTGTTTTTACTCTTTTCTCTCTAGCTGCTTTAAGGGGGAATGCTTTCTTGGGCAGACCCCATGCACTGCTCTCTCTCACCCTCTGTCCTTCTCCTCTCTGTGAAAATGACTCCCTCCCCTCTGGGGCTCCATGGCTCTTCTCTCCCCCAATTCACCTCTGCACCAGGAACCTGCTGTGTTCTCTCCCTCAAATTACGCAGATTTTTCTGTCAATCCTCAGATTCTCTAGGAGTGCAAAATGGTTTGATGTTGATCTAGCTGTGTTCGAGGGAAAATTTCAAGATCTCTTTACTACTCAGCCATCTTACCTCTTCCCTCAAAATATTTATTAACCTATAATTTATTAATCTAATTCCTCTCAGGTGATATTTCAGAATTGTTAACAATTTTTTTCTTCCTTCCTTCCTTCCTTCCTTCCTTCCTTCCTTCCTTCCTTCCTCTCTCTCTCTTTCTTTTTCTCTTTCACTTTTTCTCTCGTTGTGGTTTAAGGTTTTGACTTCTTTATATATACATAATTTCCTTTCATTTCCTTAGGAAACATCATCCAGGAGATTTAGTCCAAGGTAGAACTCACCTATCTGTGAATCTATATACATCTATCTATGTATCTATCATCTATATGCTCTTGATTTATGGTATTTCCAAATTGATAAAATAATTTCAGCACATTGTTTTCTAGTCAATATTTTCTTAATAATTTGTTATTAAGACTTATATAATCAGATATGAGGAGAAATAAATGTTTATATTTATTTTATGAACATGTAGTATTGCACATTAGTTAAAGTGTGGGCTTTGGAGTCAAACAATCAGGATTTCAATCACTGTACAATATTTCTACTGATTCTTATTTTTATGAAAATTGCCAAGTTGTTTAGCCATTTAAATCAGTTTCTTCATCTGTGCATTTGGAAAGGAAATGTAACTAATCATAGTACCCTAAGAGATAGTTCATCTAAAATTCTTAATCCAATGCTTAGCTCATAGTAAATAATAAGTTAATTAATATTATTATTAATGCTTCATGTGTGCAGGAAAATTTGGACATTTCTACATATATTAGAAAAGTTTTATAATTAATCTGAAATACTGTTTTTATCACCTTCAGATTTAATGTCAAAATGGATCTTAATCTCATTTAAACTATATTTTGTATTGCCATATTATGTAGTCATCATTTTTTCTTTCTTTTTTTCATTTAGTTTAGGTGTGTTGTTGAGTCTTAGCCAATATTAAAAAAGGCCTTTTAACTCAAAACTCTGAAATGTAAAAGCTACACATCACAATGTTTTTTTTTTTTTAATGAAAAAAACAAAAAAAAAAGCTTTTGAGTACCAAGGTCAAAAAAAGGAAATCTTTAATAGCAAATTAAATATTTAACTGCATGTAATCAAGTGGCAAATTCCTTTTCAAGATACTGACAAATATCTCTAGATAAAACATCCTATCCAAGCATTTTCAATTGATAATTCCATACGAACTCCCCACAAAATTATTATGTTTTCTCTTTAGCATTGGTTGCCTTATATGGCACTCAGTGTTTTTCATCTTTCTTAAAAATGACAACCACATGTTGTTAAAGCCTAAAACGTGACCATGTGATAACCAACTTGGTTTCACAGTGTTGCCAGCTGTGATTTGAATGTTACTGAAATATCAATGCCATTGCTGCAGATTGAGCAGCAGTGAAATGTGGACTTTGTTCTACTCCACTTTAACTATCTATCCATCCATCCATCCATCCATCCATCCATCTATCTATCATCTATTTTATTTTATTTATTTTTTTTTTAAATTTTTTTTTTCAATGTTTATTTTTTTTTGGGGGGGGGGACAGAGAGAGACAGAGCATGAACGGGGGAGGGGCAGAGAGAGAGGGAGACACAGAATCAGAAACAGGCTCCAGGCTCTGAGCCATCAGCCCAGAGCCCGACGCGGGGCTCGAACTCACGGACCGCGAGATCGTGACCTGGCTGAAGTCGGACGCTTAACCGACTGCGCCACCCAGGCGCCCCTATCATCTATTTTAAATTAAACCCCTGATCCAAGAGTGGCCCTCCTCTATCAGGGAAGGTCAGCCTCTTCAAGCACACAGCTTTGGGAAGCACACACATGGAGTGGTGAAGGAGGACAGGGACTCCTGCCTAGCCAGCCAGATCAGCTGCATCAACCCTGGAGATCAATAGGGTGGCAGGTGTTGCAGCCAGATTGCCCTCACTTCCTGTTTTACTCCACTTTAAAACTAATAAAACAAATGAACAAACAAAGCAAGAGCTAATCCAAACTTCTGTGAATTACTTTGGAATTTATCTTTTCATAAATACAATAAGGCTTAAAAATGAATTTTGACATGCCACACACAGCATAGTTTGTTGTTGTTGTTGTTGTTGTTGTTGTTGTTGTTGTTGTTGTTTTTCCCAATAACAAGCCATTTAAATACAAATTCTCTTTTTCATATTTTTAAGACTTCCTTCTGGTCTGACTTCTGATAAGTTAATTATTTAATCATATACTGGCAAGTTGTTTTGAATAAATATTTAACAATATGCTGTACACATAAATGAATGAATGAATACAAGAAAGGCATTTCATTGAGAGAAAGTTTCTGGAACTAACTTCTTATGTGATCTTGAGAAGTTTTTAAACTTCTCCAAGGCTTTGTTTCTTCATGTGTGAAATAAGGGGTTTGGAGTCAATAACCCTTTCAATCTTATCAGCTCTGAAATTCTCTGAGCATATGCTTCTGCCAGCCAGAGGAATATGAATGTAATGGGACACTTTATTGTATTAATTTGTTTTGTTCTTGCAGCTGGAGGAGAATCTTAGGATAAATAAATAACTAGAATGGACAGATCTTTGTGTATTGTATGATCCTCATTTGTCTCAAGGTTATACTAATGGATATTATGTTTCAGTCTCAAAGAGAAGTTAATGACACCCTGGAGATTATCCTTATACAAGCCTTTATGTGGGAGTCCTGACCCATTCATAGGAATTCATCAGGGATATAGAAGAGAAGGGATACATGTTGATAGATTTTGTTTAATGAAGGTATCCCCAAGATAATGACATCTGACATTTGGGCTAGGTTCCATGATTGGCAGGAACCTCTTAAATTGCAGGACCTGTGGCAGGTTAATGGAGTGTGTGTGTGTGTGTGTGTGTGTGTCTGAGAGACAGAGACAGGGTAGGAGAGAGTTGATGTGTTCACTAATGAGAATTCAGGGGAAAAAAAAAAATTTCCCTGCCCAATTATGGTATAGAGGAGTAGAGCTACTTTACTTAAATGCTCACATTGATCATGGACAGTCAGAGTAACAGCAGTTGCAACCAAAATAATTTGCTATAGAATAAGTGAGAGCCCATTTCTTAAGTCATATATAGAAAGTAAGACCTCTAGTATTATTATACTCCAACACAAAGGAGAAATAATTTTTGTAGGGATTGCTGTGGTCTGAATTATACCCCCCCTCATAAAGAAGTTATATTTTGAAGCGTTATTCCCCAAAGTAAATGAATTTAGATATAGGGTTTTTAAGCAGGTCATTAAAGTTAAATGAGATCATAAGGGTGGGGACCCTAATCCCATTAGATCAGTGTCCTTGTAAGAAAAGGAAGAGACACCGGAGATGGATGTCTTTCAGTCTATACCTATGTCTATATTTATATCTACATAGATATCTTTACATAATACATAATATTATACTCTTTTTTCTATTCTAAAAATATACATGAAATGGTGAGGGGCTTGGTTTTAGATTCTCTATCTTATGACCAATATCATACTCTCTCATTTACTGTAGTTTTATGATTACACTAGATATATGATAGTTTGAAACCTATAAACTCATTTTTTGCTTCAATTTTTATTGAATATTATTGGCCCCTTGCTTTTCCATATGAGTGATTAACTTAATTTGCCAAAAATGTGCTGGGATTAACTTTGAGGTTAAATTCGATCAATAAAGTGGTTTGGAGGTAGTTTATATCTTTTTAATATTGACCTTTTATCAATAAAAATGGCATATGTTACATTTGTATAGATTTTCTTTAATATTTATTGTTTCCTATGTAAAGAATTTGAGCATATTGTGTTTTGTGACCATGTCATATAGTATCACGTATAAAGCAGATTTTTGTGTGTTTTCTGTTTATTCAGCAAAGTTTCTAATAGTACTTAATAAATTTCACTTAAAACCCTGAGTTAAGGAGTGCCTAGATGGCTCAATCAGTTAAGTATCCAACTCTTGATTTTGGTTCAGGTCATGATCTCACAGTTCGTGGGAGTAAGCCCTGTGTTGAATTCTGCACTGACAGTGTGGAGCCTGCTTAGGATTCTCTCTCTCTTCCTCTCTTTCCCTGCCCCTCCCCAACTTGCTCTCTCTCACTCTCTCAAAATAAATAAATAAACATTTTAAAAAAAACTCCTAAGTTAAATTTTAAACTCATACTTTGCAACTCATATAAAAACGTAATAACAGGGGCGCCTGGGTGGCGCAGTCAGTTAAGCGTCCGACTTCAGCCAGGTCACGATCTCGCGGTCCGTGAGTTCGAGCCCCGCGTCGGGCTCTGGGCGGATGGCTCAGAGCCTGGAGCCTGTTTCCGATTCTGTGTCTCCCTCTCTCTCTGCCCCTCCCCCGTTCATGCTCTGTCTCTCTCTGTCCCAAAAATAAATAAACGTTGAAAAAAAAAAATTAAAAAAAAAAAAAAAACGTAATAACATACATGACCTCTTTTCCTAAAATGCCTGACTCTAAAAGAACCATATAATCAAAAGCACAGTAACATATATTATTTCAGTTAATATTAGTATTTTAAAATGTTTCATCATGGACCGATGTGCATTATGTTTTTGTGTAAAGCACGTTATTGTAAAACGCCTGCTCCTACCCCACATTCTTGTTCAGTGATACACCAAATATTTTTTACTGATGATAATGACAACTCTTAAATAAATTGTACCTCTTTTGTTGAGTTAGGAAATGGCAAAGAATAACAAGGTACATTTAAATTTATATTGTGTTCTTCAACTAGGGAAATTATGTTTGAAAATTTCAATTTACTTTGCTTTCTACCTAATATTCATCATTCTTGGTATGTTTGCTGAAATATTATACTGAGAGAAAGAGAGACAGAGAGAGATTAATTTTTTTTAATGTTTATTTATTTTTGAGACAGAGAGAGACAAAGTGTGAGTGAGGTGGGGGAGGGTGGTTTGCAGAGAGAGAGGGAGGCACAGAATCTGAAACAGGCTCCAGGCTCTGAGTTGTCAGCACAGAGCCCAATGAGGGTCTCGAACCCACTAACCATGAGATCATGACCTGAGCTGAAGTCAGATGCTCAATCAACTGAGCCACCCGTGCGCCCCTAGAGGGACTATATGAGAAAGATAATCCATCCTTTATATTTTACAATTTCTTTGTTTAATATAACTTAAATAGTTTTGTCAACATTATGTTTCTTGTGAAACAGAAGATTGTATTTTCAAGATCTTTTTGATTGCACGTGAAGTTGAATGTGTCAATTTAGTGAGGTAAACAAAACTGAACTGAATGCAATATACTGTGCTTTATTGGACTGTTAAAGTTTCTGGAATATAAGTATATAAGTTTCTTCAGAATATTGGTGGTGACTCCCTAGTGAATTTATTGTGTTCTTATTTCCAAGTATACACTGAAAACACAATGATGTGGACAATGCCATAAGAAAAACTCAAAAATCCCTGGTAGCCCTGTAAGATTAATTAACTAACATATATTGGGAAGCAAAATTAGTGAAATGGAAATAAAATAACCAGGTAAATAATATGTAATTCTTAAGAAATAGGAAAAAATTGAATATAAAATGTTCCATAGCAATTTTATTATATAATAAATTTAGATTATATTAGGTTGCATGATTTAGTAGTGACTTCTAATTTCCTATTCTACACTTACCCCTTACTCCTTAGTAAGAACATATCCTCTTCCCTATGGGAGGGCAGAAGTAATTGCCCTACATATAAGAAGTAGTCTTGAAGGGAGGGGTTAACTTGTTTTTCATTCTGCCTATTATCGCTGGCTACAATGAGTATGTGAGATCTGGAGCTCTCTCAAACTTTTCAGGTCATTAGATTAGATGCTGAAGAGGGAGGACAGTAATACAGAAGTACCTTGAGCCCCTTACAACTTTGTGAAGTTGCTCTACAGGTTCTGAATTGCCCACATCTGTTTTTGTTTTATGTGAGCCAGAAATAGATATTTATCATGCGAAATAACTGTTATTTAGTTGCTTCCAAGCAATCTAATGCTAAAAGATCATCATGAGTAAATTTAAATTTTAAAAGTGAGAAAAAATGTGATCAAGGCAAATGTAAAGCAACTATCATTCTTCATCAAAACTTTCATATAGATCTTACATATATTTCTTATCTTTGCAGTTATCTGGGGTGTTTTTTTTTTTTTTCATTTCATTGATATAACTTACTTTATTGAAAAAGTTGAATTTTTTTTCTTTATACACACACAATGATTTGTGAATGACGTTTTGCAAAATAGAGGCCATGATAGTAATATGTCATATTATTAAAAGGGTTTCCTAAATACGTTTTAAAAAACCATAGTTTTGAGGATACTCAGAACCAGTTTTGGTTAAAAAGAAATGTTAAATATTTGATTTAATTTCTGGCATTTAGATGCAGAGTAATATTTCACTTTCTCTGAATTTTGATTACTTGAGAATTTTTTTAAAAAATGCTTTGCTCGAGAAGCTAGATTGTTTTTTTAAAAGGTTTCACTACATTTAAAGTAAAAGAAAACAAGTGACACAGAGAGAAAGCTTTGCAAATAAGATGACTTAAAAAAATACTTTGCTAATCTCATTCAGTCAGTGGTCATCATTTATAGATTTTACTCAAATTTCACTTACCTTACACCTACATGAAAGAAAGTTGAGGAAAAAAGATCAAGCACAATTCTTGGTCAGTGATTTAATGCCAAACCACAGGACCTGAGTACATATGTGAACAAAGTATGAAAGAATATAAGAATTGCATAGGTCCTCAAAGGCTATAGGTTCACTGCTTCCACAAATTTCTATATTGTAACACTGTTGCCTTGAAATAAGAGAAAAACAGAAATTGTTTCAAATACATTTGGAAAATATTTTGTATTACATTTTCTACCTCACTTATTTGCTCATTTAAGGCTCCAAATTGTCTCACACTAATTTGATTTCAATCACACATTACCAATGAGAGTGATATCACCCCAAAGGGATGAATATTGGTCTTGGGGCTGCAAAATTCCTAGATATTATAATAGTTTCTATCAGTATTAATAGTACGTATTAAAATAATTTGGTCCTCCCAAGCTCAACTCTACTGGACAACAGAAACATGAGTGGGGATGGAAATTAGAAAAAATATATATATATCTAAAAGTCTGTTTAGTTGGTAATAAAGAAAAAATAGATTATAAAACACTATTTCAAAGCATTTTTCTAAACTTTTAATGCATGGCACTTCTATAAAAATGGATGACCTAAAAATTGTATATATATTCTTACCTTAGTATATCTACTAAGGAAAATATCACAAAGCAGTATTATTATTTAGATATCCATTAGAAATTTAGGTAATCTTGGGGAAAAAATGAAGTTGTGTACTCAGCTTACATCATAGGTCATGAAATTCCAGAGGGGGTAAATGAGTAAATACGTAGACATTAGTGCAATTACTTTTCAAGCAAGCAAGTAGAGAACTGACAACAGACAAAACCAAGATATTTATTCTCACTTCTAAACCTATTCTGGCATACTGAGTTTTCTCCAAGAATTCTCCAAGATTCTGCTTTTTTTAAAAAAGAAAAGAATTGACATGTCATTTGCAAATATCTTTTCCCATTCCATTGGTTGCCTTTTAGTTTTGTTGGTTTCTTCCTTTGCTGTGCAGAAGCTTTTTATCTTGTTGATGTCCCAATAGTTCATTTTTGCTTTTAATTCCCTTGCCTTTGGGGATGTGTCAAGTAAGAAATTGCTGCGGCTGAAGTCAGAGAGGTCTTTTCCTGAATAGACACTTCTCTAAAGAAGACATCCAGATGGCCAACAGGCACATGAAAAGATGCTCAACATCGCTCGTCATCAGGGAAATACAAATCAAAACCACACTCAGATGTCACCTCATGCCAGTCAGAGTGGCCAAAATGAACAAATCAGGAGACTATAGATGCTGGAGAGGATGTGGAGAAATGGGAACCTCTTGCACTGTTGGTGGGAATGCAAACTGGTACAGCCACTCTGGAAAGCAGTGTGGAGGTTCCTCAAAAAATTAAAAATAGACCTACCCTATGACCCAGCAGTAGCACTGCTAGGAATTTACCCAAGGGATATAGGAGTACTGATGCATAGGGGCACTTGTACCCCAATGTTTATAGCAGCACTCTCAACAATAGCCAAATTATGGAAAGAGCCTAAATGTCCATCAACTGATGAATGGATAAAAAAATTGTGGTTTATATACACAATGGAGTACTATGTGGCAATGAGAAAGAATGAAATATGGCCCTTTGTAGCAACGTGGATGGAACTGGAGAGTGTGATGCTAAGTGAAATAAGCCATACAGAGAAAGACAGATATCATATGTTTCACTCTTATGTGGATCCTAAGAAACTTAACAGAAACCCATGGGGGAGGGGAAGGAAGAAAAAAAAAAAAAAAGAGGTTAGAGTGGGAGAGAGCCAAAGCATAAGAGACTCTTAAAAACTGAGAATAAACTGAGGGTTGATGGGGGGTGGGAGGGAGGGGAGGGTAGGTGATGGGCATTGAAGAGGGAATCTTTTGGGATGAGCACTGGGTGTTGTATGGAAACCAATTTGACAATAAATTTCATATATTAAAAAAATAATAAATAAAAAATTATTGAGGACCACAAAAAAAAAAGAATTGAATATTTTTCCCTCAAGTAAAATATTGGGCCTTCTGTACATAAAACAAAACAAAACAAAACAAAACAAAAACAACAAAAATACCCCCACACATTTACTATCTCCCTTTTTAGCCTCCTTTTTCCTCCTGCAGTCTTAACTTGCTCTTTGAAGATAACAAGGCCTGTGGGTTCTATGGGGGCAGACAGGACCCTATACCTGTCCAGGCTGCAACTCTCTCCCTTGGCTTTCTGCTATTCATTTTCACCCTTTTTACATGCTGCCCTTTGTAATGTATTGGATTATGTTTCTTGAAGAACATACTCTTCTTCAACTTATTATACTTATTTTTTAAACTGCTATTCTAACTTTGCTAGTATTTCAAATGAGAATACAAAAATTGTTATTAAAGCCCTTCATCTGAAACTTCTCATGAACTGTTCTTAAAAAGACAAAAATTTGTATTCCATTCAAGCAGTCTGTATCTCCACCAGTAATTGCCCTATCAAAGCAAGCCCTAACTCCCCTGTAGAAGAGGGATTTCACTGCTGACACCCATGAATGAGGAGGGTATGAGGGAGAAGTGGTGTACTTGCACTGTTGCTTTGTTTTGAGGCCCCAGTTTCCTCAAAACTTAGTCCTATATTGTGCTTATTTTTTTGTAAGTTTATATGGCTTTACTAAGTCAGGAATACATGATAATTTATAAAATATATGTGCCTCTAAAGCAGTGACTCAAGATTTTTTCGTATTTCAAAAAATTTATCTAGGGGCACCTGGCTGGCTGAGTCAGCGGTGCATGTGACTCTTGATCTCAGGGTCATGAGCTCAAGTCTCACGTAGAGCATAGAGATTACTTAATTAATTTTTTTAATTCAACTAAAAACTAATACATTCATGTAGAAAAATGCTATCCTTACATAGAATTCATAATAAGTATCAAATTCCAAAAAAATAGATTGGAACAAATTGGAAAAGTTTTATATAAAAATATGTACAAATTCTACTAAAACATTTTCAATTTTGTTGAGGTAGACATGAACCTATGTATATAATATATAATTGAATGTAAACATATATCATATATTTGTACTTTATTTTTTGTAGTTTACATATTATCTAGTATGAGTTGTTTAATCTTGCAGATACTAAGAAGAATGCCTCATATAAACAAAAGCTATGGATGTAAAGTATGGCACTTTTAACATTTAATACTATGAAATCAATTTCAATATAAGAGAAAATTATGTAGTAAAGAGATTTTTCCTTTAAAGCAAACCCTTTGAAAATGTGTTGTATACTCTGTGATCACTTTAGAATAAATTACAAGTGTTTTGAAATACCATTTATGTTATTTAAAATAATAAAAAAAACCAGTGTTCTCAATACCTCATTTGCATCAATGTCTCTTCTATGACTTCAAAAAATGTGTCAGTGGAATAAAATAAAATGTATATTCATTGGAAATTCTGACTCTGTTCTAGTGTATATGGATCACACTACTTATATTTGAATTTAAACAAACAAGTAAAACATATCTGCTTAAATGTGCTGCAGGGAACTAGCTAACCTTTTTCAGGATGCCTCTGTGAAAGCATGGGGTACTACAGTTTTAGCAAAGGTAATTAATTTTTAATTTTTATTAATTTCCTAAAAAGGTATGCATTTTCAGTGGCACTCAAATATAGAAAATAATAATTTATTATTAGCCTTTCTGTAGCAGCAAATAGAACATTATAACGACCCTAACACCAAAAAAAATCATAATACTGTAATATTTCATTTATAGCTGAGAAGTGTTAGACTCCATCTAAGAAGATACATTAAAAAGACCCTGTAGAACTACCTGTTCATAGGCCAGTTTTACCTATGAAGAAATCATGTAACATTCAACATATGGCAATGTTTTAACAGATTAATAGAAATTATTTTTTATTGAGGAATAAAATATGGTGGAGAAAATGTCCTTTCATCTCTTACAATAGTGAAATTTTGTGGACTTTTTTTCTATATAAATTCTCTTAAAGTAATTTTCAGATGAAAATACTGTTTCTCATATAGAAAAGTCTGCTTCTATAAACAAAGCATCTCTTTGGACTAATGCTGTCCTCTACACACATTCCCTTCACAAGAGTTTTTCATGAGACTTCAAAGAACAGTCCAAATTTACAACTCCAAAATATTTTTCTTTAGCCTAGACCTTCCCCATGAACTTTGAACTATAAATCTGATTCTATATTTAACATTTCCATCTTGGTGCCCAATAAGCAATTCAGGCTTTAAATGTTTAAAACTGAACTCCAAATATGTTTTCTTTAAACTTGTTCCATCAAGAGCTTTTCTCAACTCAGTTATTGCCAACCTCTCCCATTTGGTTGCTCAAGTAAAAAATAGTGGAGCCATTCTTGACTTTTTTTTTTTATACCATTAAATCCATCAGGAAATCCTTTTGCTTCTGCAACTTGCCACCATCTCTCCATGCTCTGTCAGTAGTCCAGACTACTGTTATCTCTAGACTTTATTATTATATGTCTGTTTCTACTGTTTTCCCTTATAGTTTATTGAATACAGCTAAATAGAGCTCTTCCGTGATGCTATAAATCATATCCTGTCATCCTTTGCTCAAAACCCCTCAAATTGCAAACTGCATCAAATCAATTGCATCAGTATCAAATAGCTGACCTTTCTGACCTCATTTCCTTCTACTTTTCTCCTTTATTATGTTGCTTCAGCTACCTGTGTCCTTTCCTCATCCATATCAAAATGTCTCCATCTTAGGACTTTTGCATTTGTTTTTATCTTCTCATATCTCCAAATGTCTAGTTGCCTGCACTCTATCCAGTTTTTCCCCCTGAAATTCCATCTTTTTCTTTAAGTTTTCATTTACCATCTAAATGAACTTGCAGATCACCACTCTTCTCCCTGAACTCTATAACCCCTCTTCTGCTTTATCATCTGTTTCACCTTGTTGGATTGTGAGGTTCATGAGAACACATATTCTCCTATCTCTAATACATCAAAGAAAGTTTGATATATAGAAGGTGCTAAATATTTAATATACCATAAAATGAATAAATGAATGAATAATATTTTAATGACATTTAAGGCAGTTTAGTAAAAATCTATAATTGGAACATTAAAAGAGACCACTATAGTATTAAAATGACTACAGCAATGAGAAATAAAAATCTTTACTCAAAAAGCAAATGCTTTGGCTGTATGTTGTTTTGAGACCATGTGGAAGACAATATTAGAGCAAAATTATTTGAAATGTCAATTTAGCTAATGATGGGTCATCTTGATGACATAACCTTAAAATGTATATAAATTTAGTATGTTTTTTTAGATTACTCTGGAGGATTCTTGGATCTTAAGGTTGATAATTTTTTTTTTTTAATTTTTTTTTCAACGTTTATTTATTTTTGGGACAGAGAGAGACAGAGCATGAACGGGGGAGGGGCAGAGAGAGAGGGAGACACAGAATCAGAAACAGGCTCCAGGCTCTGAGCCATCCGCCCAGAGCCCGACGCGGGGCTCGAACTCACGGACCGTGAGATCGTGACCTGGTTGAAGTCGGACGCTTAACCGACTGCGCCACCCAGGCGCCCCATTAAGGTTGATAATTTTAGTTGGTTAAAATTTTTCTGACTATATATTATAACCAAAAGTTGACTCAAGTCAAAGAAATGTCCCCACTAGGCATGGAACAATCTGATTCACTTCCCCTCCTAATTGAATCTAAATATAAAATAGTTTGGATAATTCTTGGTTGCTTAAGTGAGACTAAACTTAAAATATCATCCAGACTAAACTGACTACTTAACTGAAAGAAATAGTTCTACATACCTGCAGGTGGTAACCATACATTGTTCCCTCCTGAAGTTAGAAGCTATGATTAATATGTGACACTATGTCAATCTTAGTTACTCAGAGAAAGAAAGAAGCATAAGGACTCAAGCTTTTCCTACTGTTGCAAAAAGGAAAGGAGTCTTAAAAATCACTTTATTTCCAGTGTGAAGGATTAATTGTTAAAGATTTCCCCAGGGGTCGTTGACCTTGTTAGAAGCGGTCAAAAGTAACAGCATTTTAACAGTAAGCTCAGTCTTTTTTCAGTATGGACCAAGAGTTAACTTATGATCTAGGTCTAAAGTCTATGCTTTATTTGAGCCTTGCATCTCCTTCTTTACGGATAAAGAGGAAGCCTGTCATAGACTCTGGGTATAAAGTTCTTTCTTGTCTAGAAAGAGAGTAGGACACAGGATGAAAACGAGAGATGGCTAATGTCTGGGAAAAAAACGAGAGTCCCAAATAAGGGTCCTTGTCCCATATTTATTAAGATCAGAAGGCTTATAAACGTTATAGGTGTGCACAAAGAGACAAAGAAACTGGAAACATTAACTTGGGGACGTGAGGGGAAAAGGGAGTCTTGAAAATATATGGTGTTTGGGGTTTGGGTCAATATAAAACAAAATCCTGGCACCGGGCAGATGGGCAGATGGGCAGATGGTTGTTAATGGCAGACAGGAGGCGCTATGTCTGTTTATCTTAGCTACCCTAGGGGATAAGGCAGATAGGGGGAATAACCTCAGGGTTCACAAGGAACTTTTTTTTTTTTTGATAACCATTTCCATTTTGGGCAGCACAGCAATCTATAGCTCAATTTATGTGTTTACCTAACTTGGTCCTTTCCTCCTGTGATAGCAGCTTTTTGCTATAGTATTAAATTGGGGAGTGCTTCTGCCCTGAACGCCTAATCTTGCTTACCTCATATATCTTTGGATTGAGTGCCTTTGTGTCCCTCTCTATTTGGGGGCCTTTGCCCCCCCTCTCTATTCTGGAGGCTTTGTACCCCCTCTCTGTTCTGGGATACCTTTGCAGCTCCCTATTCTTGGGGTGCCAATATTGTTTACCCAAACTCGAGTGTGAGCATCTTATGGCTTTGTACTTCTTTATGCCTTGTTAACCCATTGGTGTAAGCCTGGAGGATTCCTAAGCTTATTCTCCACAGAAGCCTAGCCCTTAGTGTAACAAGTAGATTCCCAGAAGTCAGCACCCACCTAAAATTTCCAATTAGGGCCAGGAATCAGGCGGTAGACTCACTTCTCATTTAACATGTATCAGGGTAGGGGTGTCTGGGTAGCTCAGCCAGTTAAGCATTGAACATCTTGATTTCAGCTCAGGTCATAATATCATGGTTCTGAGATAGAGCCCCAAGTTGGGCTCTGCATTGATAGCAAGGAGCCTACTTGGGATTCTCTCTCTCCTTCTCTCTGTATCCTCCCCCCGTAACTGAGTAAAATAAAAAATAAAATATAGAAATAATAAACATACAGAAAAAACAACATATATCAGGATAAAATCACACCCTAAGTCTAAGACATACTTCCTCTAGGCTTTATTATTACCATCAGATGCCAGAGGAGTTCTCACTGTGGAATTAAATCACAATTTTCCCAAACTCCTTGGTTCCCAAACACCTCAACTTTTTCACCCACTATATTATCTTGAATCTACTATAACTGCATTTATTCTACCTTTTCTGTATTTTCATTATTCACCATGAGAAAATCCCAAACTCCCAGGTAATTTTTTTACTATTATATCCTAAACTGCAGAGAGCTGTGTGCAGCCACTAAATAATAGTACTTTTTCAATTCTACTATTGATGGATATTGGGCTATTTCTAGGTTTTAATTATTATTATTACTAATAATGCTAGAAACATTCCTGTACACGTCTCCTTGTGTGCATGTGCATGCATTTCTGTGGAGTATATACAGGGTTCTCAGATAAGATACAAGTACATCTAGTTAAATCTGTATTTTATTTAAGCAACAAATAACATTTCATTATAAATATGTCCATATGTCTTCCCGACTCTTAGTCTACTCTCTTGAATTTAGAGTCCATCATGAGCAAAGTCATTTATATCATCCTCTTCTCTGAATTGTCCCTTCACATTCTCATTCTAACAGAAAATTGTAGCTCATCTGAAGACACTGCATCACCAGCAGCCCTTTGAAGTAGTGACTACTTTTTTTTTTCCTCTCTCTCCTTGAGCCTTCAAACCCCTGGGGCTGGAGATTGATAGGCATTTTCCTTGTTCCTCACTATTAATTTCAAACCATTTTCCCTCCTTCCTCCTTTAAGCCCCTCAATTTTGTTTGTTTGTTTGTTTTTGTTTGCTTTAAGTTTATTTATGTATTTTGAGGGAGGCAGAAAGGGGCAATGAGAAAGGGAGAGAGAATCGCGAGCAAGCTCTGTGCTGTCAGCAGAGATCATGACCTGAGCTGAAATCAAGAGCCAGACACTTCACTGACTGAGCCACCCAGGTGCCCCTCAGGTGCCTTTTTAAAGTGCAACAGTTATGCTTAATAATTATTTGTTGAATGAGTTGATTTTATCAAAAGATCAATGGCTTATTTATAAACACTACTTTATTTTCTGACATGTAAGCAGTTATTCTTGCTGATGACTATTACAAAGCAAACTCAGAAATGTTGACTATCAAGAATAGTACCACATACTATTTAATTATTTAAATAAGAATTTGACAAGAACTGCAATATGTATATATATTTGTATAAGCATTAAACATTATATTTTTTAAATGCGCAATGAATGGCACACTCCAACTTGTTAAATATTGATTTAACCTAATATGAATATTGAAAATGTCTATTCCAGTTTCAGTTAAATATCAATGATGAACTCTATCAATGGAAGTCATGTAGTTCAGAATTTACTTCAATCATATTTATTCATCTCATTTCAAAAAATAATGTTTTACCTTACATTATTATTTATTCTGATACCAGTATAACGTTCATAATTTTTGATGAATGGTATATTTTAGTAGAAATTATATATTATTAACTCATAATACTGTCATTGAAAACAGGTTGTTTTTCTTAGATTATACATGAAAAAAATGTTCCCCAGGGGTCCCCAAAGTATATGCAACATGATCTCTAAAAAAAAAAACAAAACAAAACAAACAGAATTAGACTTTATGAATTAGTTTAGCTTCTGGATAAGCATTACAATACCTGGTCTTACTACCTTAAGAAAGAATGAAAATATACATCAAAACCATACTATTACTGCAGCTAATATATTCAATCATCAGCTATGGAGTATGGCACTTCTCTCTATAGGAATACTTATTTTTATCAATCAAGAATACTAAACAGGAATGACTTTTCATCAATCTCACCAAGAGCAGTCACGCCTTTCTAGTTTGAAACCAGCTATAAAATATGTCTTTAGCTACCAAATCTCTGCACTAAGCAGAGCTGAAACTGCTAGCTCAAATTAGTTTGTGAGAGGGCAGATAGCTCTGTTTAGGTCTGGACTGAGTTTTAAAAGATTTACTTAGGTTAGAAAATTGGGTAAAAGCTTACTGTGTCTGAATTCCACACTTAATAATCTTAACATGTATGGTGAAAAATAACACATTCTATTCATACCATCCAAAGCTTTTTCACAGGTGGGTATCAAATGAGAATTTATAAATATTAGTTATAGAATAAATATTATTCCAGAATAAATACAATTAAAAGATAACTTCAAAAAATTAAACCTAAAAAATATATTATCCCTGAAGAGGTAAAAAAAATCTAAAATTTAATAAAATATTTTTATTTTCATGGAATATTATATTAATGAAGTTCTACATTTTTTCTTATATAATTATAAGATATATAATATTTAGCACATTTATTTCACTTTCTATAAAAAGTGTAGCAAACATAAAACATCAGGTGAGGAATAATACATTTGTTATCTTTACTAAGGAAAAAATACCTTTTGACATTGGAAAATCCTGTTAGAAAATTTCATTTATGGGTGGCCTATGTGCATTGACCAAGGAATATGTATACAATAGATACAAAAATAGAAAATAAAATGCCTGTCATTCAGAATTCTGACTTGCTTAAAATATACCAACTTCACATATGAATTACAGTTTTCATAAATTTACTCTTGATTTTTAAGCTGCTATATTAATTTACATTGTGAAAAAATTACACTTTTTATAAATCCATTTTTGATCTAAGTCTTCAAAAAGGAATGAGAAGTTTTAACAGACTTAAAATGTACACATATAAAAAAGAAATGGTCTACTGAAATATTATTAAGGTTTAGAGACTGTTTCTTGGAAACACAGGAAGATGTTATACAATGATTTTTCTTATTCACATATTCATAGAAAGTCCTAAGTAAATGATGTGGTCCCATTCCTGAACAGAAGACAAGTATAAGTCCTAGAGAAGTTGAATGATTGGACTTAGGTAGATAGCAGAAAAAATGGACCAGGGGCAACATTGCCTAACATCCAATATTTTGCATGTACAACTTAATTTTAATTTCACATCATATATATAATAAATACTAATTACAAAGAATAAAGATTATTAAAACACTATGAGGCACTCTTCCCATAATTCACTTAGCCATTACTGGTTTCCTTGTTATTCCTCACTCTAAGAAGACTGCTTACTGGCCTTGGCTGTAGTTCTTGATATCCCTTATACTTGAGATGTATCCATTACACTTTAAGAGAGTTACATGATTCATTCTCACACTTAAAACCAGTCTGGCTCAAATTCTCTTTAACACATAGTTCTTTCCTAACTACTTGATATTAAGATGGAAACTCTCTTATGCTCCCATCACTTTATCTATACTATGCTTTCTTGATTTTTCTATTGCTTTTCTTATCACTTGATATATTGCATGTTTATTTACTGTGTGTAAATAAAGGAGCCCACCTGGACCTAAAACTCCGAGAACAGTAAGATCCACTAAGTTTATGTCACTGTGTTACAGGAGTAATAGAAAACTAATACATCTATTAATTACAGCCCTGACTAGAAACAACTCTAATTTCCATCTAAAGTAGAATGAATATAAACATTGTGGCACAAACAGTCGATGCAATAAAATACAGTAATGAGAACTAAATGCTACTTTATACAAAATAAATCTCACAAAGTATCAAATAATATAAGCTAAAGATAAAGAGTACATCCTATATGATATTACTCAAGTGCTAGATGTCAGGATATTGTGAACTTTGGGCAGGAATCCTGTCTGGAAGCATGCATATGAGAACTAAGGATTGGTACTCTTGTTCCTCTGACTTATTGCTGGTTGCTAGTTTGTGCTCACTTAGAGACAATTTATCAAGCTGCATACTAATAATTTTTCCTACAAAACTTTGGGTGAATGAACAGTAACAAATATCAAGAATTCTTATACATCTAAAACAAAACAAAGTGATTGAATACTGATTCAATAACAAACATAAGCAGACAAATTAATAGCAGAAATTCCAGAAACATGTTAATACAGATATGACCATGTGAATTATGGCTAATGGGACTCTGTCTTAAAGTGATGAAATGATGTTTTCAATAAATGGTGCTGGTTCAGTTGGACATCTGTATTGAAAAAACTGAATTTTAAGCCTCATCTCACATTCTACACAAAAATTAATCCCAAATAGGTTATAGATCTAAAAAGGAAATAAGAAACAATGAAGACTTTAGATGAAAACCTATTTGAGCAGGCACAGTTTTATTTAACAGGACATAAAAGCACTCACCATGAAAGAAAAAAAAAGTTGCATTACATTAAACTTAGGAATTTATGGTAATCAGAAAAATATCTTAGGAGAATGAAAATAAAATGTTCATATTGGCAAAAAAATATTTGCAATAGATATTAGAGAAAAATTCCATATCTATATCTGTTATCTATCTATCTATCTATCTATCTATCTATCTATCTATCATCTATCTATCTATCATCTATCTATCATGTTTACTCCTGAAAAATAAGTAAGAATAAACCAGGACACCCAATCAAAGAAAAAATAAGGGAAATGGAGAGTTGCCATTGACTAAAGTTTTAGTTATGCAAGATGAATACATTCTAGGGATCTGCTATAAAGAATGGTGTCTATGGTTAACAGTACTGTGCTACATATTTTAAAATGTGAGAAGGTAGCTATCATGTTAAATTGTTCTTAGATAATTAAAAAAAAAGAAAAATGTGCAAAATACAGAACAGAAACAGAATACATTTAAACGACCAAATGAAAAATGTTGCTCAATTTCATTACATTCCAGGGCAATACAACTTAAAATTCACTGTGTTCCACCTTTATACATTAATCGAGTTGCTAAACTAATAAATAAATAAATAAATAAATAAATAAATAAATAAATAAATAAAAATAAAAATAAAAATAAAAATAAAAATAAAAATTGGAGCTACTGGGTGGCTCAGTTGGTTAAGCAACCAACTCTAGATTTCTGCTCAGGTCATGATCTCACGGTTTGTGAGTTTGAGCCCTGCATCAAAGCTTGGGATTCTCACTCTCTCTCTCTATGTCCCTCACCTGCTCATGCTCTCTCTCTCTCTCAACATAAATAAACAACTAAAAAAAATTAAAAAAACAAACAAAAAAGCAATTCATACAAGTGTTATTGAGGCTGTGAAACTATTTGAACTCATATATACTGTTGGTGGGAGTTTAAATGAAGAAGTATTTTAGGAAACTATATGACTATATATAGCACAGAAGATCATACATACATAACATGTAATCCAGTATTTCCACCTTTTTTATATTTAAATTAATTTTCCCTTTTCTTGAAGTTGTATCATTTTGTCAGCCTTTCTGTATTGAATTCTGTTCATTCATATGAAGTTTTCTTATTTAATAATAATGCAGACATGATTATAAACTTGCCTAAAACATAAATTTGACTGTATTTTAAATTATCCATTGATCACTGTTGAATTTAATTTGTCAAAAACTGACAACGTAGTAAGCCTTCCTAACATTTGTCGTTCCTTAATTTTTTTGCATATATTTCTAGCAATTTCCTTTACAGCATTTAATTACCTTCATGTTGAATGCATGATTTAGACTATTTTGTATTAACTTGAGAGAATAGATTTTCAAATTGTCCGTGTTGATGTTTATATCTATAATTTCCTTAAAAATACCTTCATATCAATGTTTCATCACTTATTTTCTTATAGTTTATAATTACAAAATACATATTTTGCCAGGCTCTTTGTTATATACTTTTAATCTCCTTTCATTTGATTTCAGGAATGATTGTTTTCACATTAGAATAATAACAGTTCCAGGTAAGTGAATACCACCAGGAAACAACAATTTTAGTATCTTGTTTTTTAGAGTAATAAGACTACCATTCTAAAAGACTAGCCAATTTATTGTGATTTATTGCAAAAGCTGAAAAACAATTTTTAAGGTAATGATAATTGCATATCTAAGTAGCACCAATGCTTCAAATAACTTTTGAAATAATTTTTAACACCCTTAATATGCCTTGCATTATCATTGATCTCAGCTTTAAAGAATATACTTTTTTTTAATATCTATTTCACAAAACCAAAATATTCTCCAGCTGGAGTAAATAGATCATCTCCTTTCATGATACCAGTATATTTCATTTCTAAATAATTGTTTTTATGTGGTTAATGTGGTTCTCTTATCAATTTTAAATGAATAATGAACTAATTTTATAGTATAAGATAATACTAAAATATGTATGTTTACTTATTTCTGATTTGAGTGATTTATCTTTTCATCATTGACAGAATGAGAACGTTCATTTCTGCACTTTTTACATGTTATATTTATTATTTTACTTCGCTACAACATATATTTTATATTTTCCCTATGGTTTTGAATTCTCCTTTATATTATAATGATGCTATAGTGGAGAACAAACCATAGAAATCATATAGGCCACTCTCTTCATATTGTTGAATATCAGAAAAGTCTGTTATTATTCATCATAAGAGCCAAACTTTTCTGTTTCCAACTACATTTTTTTTTCCCTAAGGATGACTAGAGAAAAGTTTAATGTGAAACAGCTTCACATTTTGAGGGTCTTCTCAGGAAGATGATTAAAAAATGCTACTAAATTGTTTTATTTTGCATTTATGTTATTACTGATGAGAATAAAAATATTTTGGCCTTTATTGACCATTCACATTTCTACTTCTGTCCTTGATTTTTATATACACTGCAAAAATCTTTATTGAATTACTTGGCTTTTTCCTATAAATTTCTTGGAGTTCTTATTGTGTGTAAATTTGGTTATGATATTTTTACTCTTCAGAAGTATTTAATTTAGCAGTGTAAATTACATACACATTTGTCTTTGTACTTTTGATGTCCATGCTTTCCATGCCTTATTTAAAAATTTTACTTAAAATCATATACATATTATGTTACATGTTATAGTAATATTCTAGATAATTTTAATAGTACTTATTTTTATGAATGTTCTAAGGTATCTAATTTTCCAAAAATTGTCTCAGCATTGTTGTTGGTATTATGTCTTCATTCTTCACTTATCTGAAAACCAATCATCACCATTTTATAAAATCCTTACATCTCTGAAAAAATTCCTAGATTAACTGTTTGATACAATCGACATATTTATCTAGCTCTGTTATATCCTGATGGCTTTCTTTGAATCTGACTCTTCCCAAATAGACTTGCTTTATTTTGTACATTAATTTTTTAAATATTCATTTAAAAAATTTTAATGTTTACTAATTTTTGAGAGAGAGAGAGAGAACACGAGCAGGAGAGGGGCAGAGAGAGAGGGAGACACAGAATCTGAAGCAGGTTCTGAAGCAGATCTGAATGCTGAGCTGTCAGCACAGAGCCTGATGCAGGGCTTGAACCCATAGACTGTGAGATCATGACCTGAGCCGAAGTGAGATGCTTAACTGACTAAGCCACCCAGGTACCCCTGAGTATTCATTTTAGAATCTGCTTTCCAAATTTCTTGAGTAATACTGTTGAAGTTGTGATAGGAATTTTGTTTTTGAATAAGTACATTAATGAGAGAAGAACTGTTGTGATTATTGATTGACCTTCTCTAGCCTTGAACAAGATTTTCTTCATTCTTAGGTCTTTTACAAATTTTGTGGCATTCTACACAAACATGTATCCTTCTGCAGCAATTGATTATTTACTTTGCTTTTGTAAGGTAGTTTCATTCCATTACATTTTAGTATTGTTATTGCTCATGAAGAATGCATCATTAATTATTTTAAATTGAGATTATATCAAGTTTAGGTTTACTATAACCATAATAATATGCATAATGAACAACCACAAAGTACCAGCAGAATAAACTGATAGACATTTATTTAGATTATGAATCTACAGTTTGACTAAAAGTCAGCTGACCTAGACTGGGTTCAGCTGGGCGTATCTGCTGGTCTTATCCAGCCTCACTCCTATACCTGGCTGGTTGGGGGTCAGCTCATCTCGAATTCGCTTGGCTAGGGATGCCTCATCTCCAGGTTTCTGTCATTCTCTGCTTGCCACAAACAAGCTAGAACTGACATGTTTCTTCTTCGGGATATGGCAGAAATGGGTGCAGGAAAACAAACTCAATATTACAAGTGCTTTTCAAGCCCTTGCTTGAGTCAATTCAGGTAACATTCTACTGACCACGGAAAGTCACACTGTTAAAACCAAAGTTAAAGATGGAATAAAATACTACATTTCTCCAGTTATAAGAACTGCATAAGTACATGGGAAAAAGTGTGGGTATTGGGATGATAAAGTTTTGAGGCTATTAATGTAAATGTATAACACATCTACATTTTTTACCTCATTCCTTATTTCAAATAATGTTTTAGTTTGTGGTTTTTTATTTTTCAGTAGATAAAAAATCTGTACATAATGAACTCAAAATCAGTGTTCCTGATATTCTTACCTCATTTTAATTGACAAAAAATTTAGTTGCTAGGACTCTTGATACAATGTTGAATAATAGCATATCTCCTGTGTTCTGATTTCTGATTTTAATTAAATTGCTTTCAAACAGTCACCATTCATTCATTGATTCAACACATTTATTGAGTACCTATTACATGTAGATACATATTCTATATGCTGAAGATACATCAATGATCAAAACACATAAAGTGCTTACTTTTGAAGAACTTATATTCTGATAAAAGTATCATTGTTATAGACAAATAATATATTGTAAATGGTGACAACTACTATCAAGTAAAATAAATCAAGATAATGGAAGTGGGGAATCATGGGGCTGAGGTAGCAGGAACTGCTGTTTTATACAGGGAAATCAGGAAAGGCCTCTATAATGTGACATCTGAGTTTGAAGAGAGATATGAACCTAATATAGGAGTGAGTCAGTGAGGAAATATGGAAGAGTATCCTAAGCAGTGTCAAAAGAAAATATCATGAGATCTTTTTTGAGAAACAATAAGAAGGCCAGTGAGGCAGATATGAATGAGTTAGTGGTATATAGGGTCAGGGAAGGAAATGGAAGCCAGACAAAAAACTGTCTTTCTGTGGCCCGGGAGGCACTTTGGCATTTATTCTTGCTGATATATGATGCCACTGGTAGATTTGGAACAAAGGATGGTGGTCTATATTATTATAGAAAAATCATATTACCTGCTGTATGCATAATTAAACCTATGTGAATAAAGATGGAGGTGGAATAATTTATACCAGGATGGTAGTGATATTGTTGACAAGAAGTGCTCGTATTTGAGATAAATTTTGGAGTTAAGGCTGGTGTGACATGTTGATACAGTCTATGATACAGGAAATAAATAGAGGAACCCAAATATTTAGACTGTGAAGGGGAAGATGATTTGCTATTTATTGAGATAGAAAAGAATGTGGGAGGAACAACCTTGCAGAATAAGAGCGGAAAACCAGTCTGGGACATGTCATGTTTGAAAAAACGATTGGACACTCAAGTAGAGATGTTGAAAAAACAGTTCAATATAGAAAGAAGTTTGGAATTTAAGGAAAAAGTCAGGGTTGGAGATAGAAATTTGGAAACTGTCTTTCTACCATTGATATCTAAAAAATTAGCCATGCAATTTTTAAAAATGTGTCTATGGAGAAGAAAGATGCACACAGATATTAGGCAGAAGAGGGGTTAAATTCTATTTCATCTTATTTCTTTTCTGGCCATTTTATATTCCCACTTACTTAATTTTTCCTGGGAAACTATTCCACCTGATCCTGAATTGAGTGGAGGCTGGCTGTCTTAATGTTTATAACTATAATTTCTTTTAAAAAATCTTAGTATTATTGTTGTGTCACTTATTTTCTTATGGTTTATATTTGTCAAATAAATATTTGGCAATATTTTTAATATCAGTCTTTTCATGTTGTTTTGCATTTCAACTCAGGAAAAACAACTTCAGTTTTTAAAAAACATGGTTGAGTGAGTGTCTTGTCCTCTGATGAATCAGATAAGCAACTCTTTTATTGGGGAAATGGTGAGAAGAAATGGTTAGAGAAGTTGAAACTTTCTCCAAAATCCTCTCATGTGGGGAGGATTGCTGGAACTTTCCATGCACCTATAAGTGCATAACCACCTCATCACAGGAACTGGACAAGATCACCTTTTATTACCAAGTATTTTGTTCTGTTTTCTGTTTGTGTGTTTTCATTTTGTTTTGTTTTGTTTTTGTTTTGTTTTTTTTTGTTTTGTTTTGTTTTGTTTTTCATGGAGTTTAATAATCAGGGTGAGGCTGCTTTCTGGAAGAAAATAGTAGCATATCGATTAAGTCCCATTCTCCATTATTTTTGCTTAATACCAGCCTCTGCTACTATCCTTATGCATTCTGTGATCTTGCTACTCAAAGGGTAGACACTACTACTAACATTGGCATCACATGGTAATTTATTAAAAATTCAGAAAGTCAGACCCCATTCAGATGTGCTGAATCCAAGTCTGCATTAAAAAAAAAAAGCCACAGATGATTAGTAAACTTTGAGAGGGTAGTATTCTACGAGATTCAGAGATGAATAATTCAAGTATTGATCATAGAAACCTTCAAAATGGATGAAATCAAGACATAAGTTAATTACAAAGCTATAATGTGTTCTTTGAGGACACATGTAATTTTTTTCTATTTTCCACCTCAGATTATGCCTTCGTGGCCCGTATAGCTCATCAGGAAATGTTACATAATAATCTCATTTAATTCAATAAAATCTTTTTCTAGGTTGATCTCATTATTACATGAAATAGTTAGAGTGCCAAATGAATAATGTATTACCTCTTATTAATTAAAGCTGAAGGAAAATTAAACTGCAAAATTCTTCCCTTTCCAATGTACTATTTTATTATGACTTAGCTAGGGGAGTGTTCAAATGAGTGGCTTTATATGTTCACACAATAGCGGTTTCCGAAGCCTAAGATTAATTCAGATGGGAGTATCTCCTTTATTACTTCCATTGAAATGATCCTCCTGCCTATTCCAAAATTTTATACATATATGAATGGCTCCCAGGGAGAACCAAAGATGATATCCATCAAAAGCATTTCTTGAATGGAAAAGTGAAGCCTTCACATCAATTTGGAAAGTTGGGACTTAGCTAACAATTTGTTATTTAGGAAAGGAGAATAGAGAGGAAAAGCATGAGAAAAAGAGAAAACTTGGATTTTTGCTTCACCAGGATGTCATCTAGTCTGACCAAGTTCTATGGATGCTTGATTTTGCTTTTGGTCTGACACCAGGGAAATAGTATACCTACTATTATTTATAATTTTAAATTGCAGAAAGCAGCTTAATTATTCCTGGCATGTGTGTGTATATTTATATAACATACACATACAGACATACATGTATATATAATGCATATTTATACACAACATGTAATATATATACACATGCATATTTATACACAACATGTGTGTGTATATATATATATATATATATATATATATACACACACACACACACACCTAGATGCACATTACATGTAGGTATAAAGTGTCTATCATATACATGTGACTATATATATATACATACATATGTATGTAAACATATGAGATTTGGGGACTTAAAATCAATGCTGAGAATTATGAAGTATAAGATTTGCTGTTTGCTGTGTTAAACCCTACTCCTCTTTTTTTTATCTTAGCTTTAAGGAGAAAATCATGGAAGGATTAAACTTGTGAATTAATGTGGTCAAGGGGCACCTGGGTGGCTCAGTCAGTTAAATGTCTAACTTCAGCTCAGGTCATGATCTCACAGTTTATGAGTCCGAGCCCTGTGGTTGGCTCTGTGCTGACGGTTCAGAGCCTGGAGCCTACTTCTGATTCTGGGTCTCCCTTTCTCTCTCCCCCTTCCCTGCTCATGCTCTGTCTATCTCTCTCTCAAAAAGAAATAAACATTAAAAAAAATAATGTGATCAAACTACAGGTTCTTGGATTATTCCCTTCATCTATTACCTACTTACTTCTACTCAGGCTCTCAAATTGAATATGAATTCTTAATAATATATACTTTGATTATGATGTTATATTTTAGGATTAAGATAGCAAATTGATTCCCAGAATGGAGATAAATTTTATAAACAAACACATAAAGGACTGTATAGACTTTTGTATACATATCATATGTCACATTAATTATAAGAAGAGATAAAAACAAAACAAAAAGGATGTAGTGTGATTATTAAAGCCCAAATGCAAGGAAGACCATTATAAATGTTTGTACCTTGAAACTGTCTCAAAGCAGCAGGTTTGAATGGAGACTTTGGTTGGCATCTCAGAAAAAATTCTCAAAAGCCATGTAAAATAAATGTTGTTAGAAATTGAAAGAGTAAGAAACATACACACACACACACACACAGAGAAAACATTGGAGGAAAGAAAAGACACTTCTTCAGGAAAGGTGTTAAAAACTTAGTAGCTAGATACACAAAAAAGTTAAAAGAATGTACAAATATACCTAGGTGTTGCTAAAGATGGAGCTAGGAAACAATGAGCAAAGCAGTTATTACTAGGTCAAAGAGGCCAGTGGGACCCAATATTGTTTAACAAAGTCAGGATCTTAGTGATCAGACTGTAATTACCCAGAGGAAAGCTGGATTGTGAAAAAAAAAAAGAAAATGAAGAAATGTGCTCTTAAACTGGTAGAAAGTTAACTATCAGAGAAATTGAGGAAACTTTCTTATATCACTTGGTCAGCTGTAGTTAGGTGATTATACGTTTTTGAAACAATTTGATGGAAAAGTTCTTCAAGTTCAGAAGAGTGACAAAGTTACGTACTTAGGAGAAAGTATGTATGGTCAGGGAGGGTTCAAAATTATAGCATTTGAGTTAGGTGTGTGTGTGGTGTCAGAGTGGGGGGAGGTAGGAAGGAAGTGTTAGTTTTGTAAAGGAAAGAGCTACTTGATGCAACCACAGATATTCCTACCAGACCTTGATTACATGTTAGTAAGACACCTACTGGTTGGATAACCATAAATAAGCAAGTAAGAGCAAGCAGGATTTGTTTAAACAATGAATGTATTGATAGGCTCAGAACTATTGGCTTTTTTATATCTTACAGTAAGAGGGGAATTTGCAAGAAGAAATACAATGGAGCAGTTCAGGGATAAAAAAAAAAATAAAGGTCTGGCCTCAGGAAAGAGAAGCTTTGAGGAATAATGGCACTTAGATACAGAAAACATATAGGTCCTCTCTGTTGGAAAAGATACCAAATCAATTTAAGAAACTGAATAGAACTTTAACATTTTAGCTGGGTTTGCTTTAAAGGAATAGAAAATAGAAATGGAACATTTAGAAGCAAACTTAAAAGTTAGTTCAGACCAGGAAAATTCAAATGTTGAATTTTAGAAGAAGAAATAGAGAACAGACCATAGGTTAGGGTCCACACATCTCCAGTGGCAATCTGGGCACAGGGCTTGGAAATATCTACAACAGCAGTTTAATAACTGCTAAAGTTGATTCTTTCTTGGTAACTGTAGGGAAGCACTCCTAGAAAGTAGGATTCGTAAATAGCTGAAGCATCCATTATGACACTGGTACAAAGAAGTCTTATAATCCTGAAAGAGATAAGAAAATATGTAAGGGATATCAATAATTGTATTTTGAGGAGAACACAAATCATCCCAGATTTGAATGAAGAATGTTGATAGGAACAGAGATGCTCAGGAGAGAAAGGAGACTAACAGAATACAAAGAAACTAATAATCACTAAAACAAAACGTACATTTAGTTTAAAGTAATTTTATTTAAACTTTCAAAACTTTTGCAAGAAGTTAGGTTTGCCTCAAATATTACTTAGAGAGGAGGTAGGATGCATAAGGATCCCTTAAGGAGCAAAATATCTCAGTAGACTATAATGATAGGTTTCTACAAGTGAGATAGTCTATAGATTGTTGATCTCAGCTGACAGTGATGAATTTATATTCTGGACAACTGAACTCCAAGACATGTTCATTTCTCTCAGATTTCACTGTTTATTCACTTTCTTCCAGAACATCAAATTACTGTCATAGTCCAAGGCCACTAAGTGTACAACTTTGGAATCTCATTCACACAGAATATGGTATGAATGACCCTTTACCTGCAGAGCTGTGCAAATAGCATCCCTGCTATAGCTCCTATCTGTCAATGGCTATAAGCAGGCATCATGCCTTGGAGATACAATTCTAACATATTTAGGCTTTGCTGCATAATAAACTAACCTGAAAATGAGCATTTTCAGGTGTCTAGATTAGATAAGGTGGCTCTACTTCAAAGTGCAGACAGTGGTTTTCATAATGGAGTTCAGACATGTCAGAGAGACAAAGATATACCTGGGATTGTCAGTCTGTCACTTTTGTTTACATTCCATTGGCCAAAGAGGTCACATAACCAAACTCAACATCAATGCACTAGGAAAATGTACTTCCTCCATGTAGTAGGAGAAGAGAGTGAATGTTTGGATTCATTCATTCAGTAGGAGAAGGGAGTGAATGCTGGATTGTGCAGTAGGCAGAGTAGTGCCCTCTCAATGATATTACACCTGTGGATATGTTATCTTTCAGGGCAAAGAGAAATGAAGGTTATAGGTGTTACTAAATTTTTTAATCTACTAATCTTAAATCAGGATGATTAATTTAGACTACTTGTGTGGGTCCAGTGCAATTAAAGAGTCCTTTTAAAAGTGAAAGAGTCAGAACCAGGAGCGATTTAGTCTATTCAGGCTACTATAACAAAATAGCACAAACTGGGTAGCTTATAAACAACAGAAATTTATTTCTCATAGTTCTAGAGGTGGGAAGTCTGGATTTGGGCTACCATCATGATTGAATGAAGGTGCCCTTCTGGGTTGCATACTTATGGTATTCATGGTATTATCATGTAGTGGAAGGGAAGAGGAAGCTCATTTGGATCTTTTTTTATAAGGACACTAATTTCATTCATGAGAGCCCCTCATTCTCTTGAGCTAACCACTTCACAAAAGCCCCATTTCCTAAACTATCACATTGGGCATTAGGATTTCAACATACGGATTTGATGGGACACAAACATTCAGACCATAGCAGAGAATCAGAAGGAGATGCAATATTTCTGGCTCTGAAGAAAGTGGAAAATTCTAAGATCCAAGACCTGAGGGTAGCCTTTAGAGGATGTAAAATAAAGGATTTTTAGCCTCCCTTAGTAGAAGGGATGTAGCCCTACAGCCACCTTGATTTTAGTCCAGTGAAACCCATGTCAGACTTCTGACATGTAGGAAGTAAGATAATAAAATTGTGTTGTTATAAGGCACTAAGTTTGTGGCAAGATAAGATAAATGTAGCATAGAAAACCATCTTGTGATGCCACTCTTACCACCACAGAAATTCAGACCAAATCTATCTTGAATTAATCCCCTCTGGTTGAAATGGTGGTGAACGAGGTATTGAGTAGAGTGATTTTGACTTTTTTTCCCTTAGATTTAATTTACAGTGAAACAATCGATATTGTTGTGACTTTTATCTAAGGTATTGTAATAATGTGATAGTATTCACATTTTTATAATTAGGTTTATCATATACCCTTTTTCTGAGCATTTTAGACAATATAGATAGATACAATTTAAGATAGTAAAGAAAGGGAGTGTGTAAGTTTGGCTTAAGGGTGAGGTGTATCTAGCCCTATAGTTACTCACTTCACAGAATTCCTTCTATATGCAGCAAATGAATTGGCCATTTAAGAAAAGTACATAACAAGTGATTATAGATGCTAACATGGAACCTATAGGAGAAATGGAAATATAAATTCTTTAAAAATATGTGTGTGTAATTTACTTTTAAAAGCTCAAATAAAAATTTGACAGACTGTTATATTTTACTGCTGAATTAAAAATATAACTGAAAATGATGATTTTTCTAGGGAAAACATAACTAACCAAATTAAAAGCAAAAGACAATAGAAACTCAAAGAATAGTATATTATCTTTGCCTAAAAACCAAACAAAAAAACACAAAAAATGCAAAATATTTTAGACTCATGTTTTGCCAAATCTTTCTAAAAAAGATAATCACTACATTAATTGGATTACTACCACCTACCAGGTAAGGCCATTCCAATTATACATTCATGGACTGGGGAGAAGAACAGTACATGGATCTTGATTCTGATGGGCTCACTGAGAGCTGAACTTAAAAACAGAAATCCATTTTATACCTGGCCTGCAAATGCTCTAGGTGTAGTCATGATAATGTGTCATGTATTTGAAAATTAATGTCATCGTTGAACTTGAATCAATTGGGAATTTCCCTTTTCCAAATATGTTACATAAGTAAAAGGTCATAATTCTTATTGAGGGAAGGGTAGGTTAATCCTTATGATATGTTCTTGTTTCCTGAGACCTAACCTCTCTTTCAGGCAGTGCAACCTGTGAAGTCAATGTGTTCTATGTGTAAATACTGGCTTAGATCTGGCAACTGGATAAGAATCATGAGATTTTATTGGGGTGGCCATCTCAGGCTTCTGATTATCCATCTTCAATTACTTTTGGTTGTATACATTTACCTTTATTGGATATACTCATCTATCTTGTCCCCAGTAGCCCCATATTCTGTTATTATTGCAATAGCTACTGGGTTCAGTACTCCTGGCCACTGTTCTGACATTTCTGTTCATTACAGTAACTTTGCCCAATGGGTTTCTGACAGTTAAGTATCAACAACTGATTTTGATTAAGGGTCATTTAGGTGGATTATTCTCAGGGTGGCAAATTTTATAATCATATCTTCCTACTGACATATCTTCCTACTTGGCCTGAAGACAACAGCCATCAAGGAGTCTCTCAAAGAAGATGGCACTCCTTTTACCAACACATTACTTTTTGCTTTGCTAAATGGGATGTTTGCTAGACCCTGTAGTGTTGCACAATCCTTGGTGGGATTTCCAGCCATAGTTTATATATGCTAGTATGCCAACCGTCTGAGACTTTTGTTCTCTTCCTTCCCAATGTGATCATGCTACTTTAATTAGTATGAACTTACACTTTACTCAAAGCTTCTAAGAGCCAGCCTAGGAGTATGTTAGCAGTTGTCAAGGTGTTAAATCCTATGCAACAGGGAAACATTCCCATATCAATAAACTCTTTTTTATTTCTATAATTTAATCTTCTTGAATCTAATTTCACATAGTCTTCCAGCTCCTGCTGGTAGGTTCTGTAGGTCCTTGGGGTTTAGGAGCAGACTCTGATTTCCCTATTGCAGTTATGTAATGCTTTAATCCTATTTATTGATTTATTAACAGGAGGGGAACTGGGGACAGATCCTGGGGTGGGAGGGATATATGTTGCCTTGCAAAGTGCAGGTCTCTGCATCATCATGAGTGATCAAAAAGGTGAGAAACACTACTCTTTAACGATGTGAAGGGTGCTATTTTTGCAGGGGAATCTGGATTGACTCAAAGCAGATGTCATCATCACACATTTCAGTGTTCCCTTACCCTGGCATCGTGGACCTGCTATAGCTGAAATTTCAACCTTCTCTAAAGTTCTCCTTCTATAATATAACTAAGTCCTAAGCATGACATTTGTTTCTCTGTCCTCAGCTTATTCTACAAAACGTGAGAATCTCTTTATATGTTGTCAGAGAGGTTCTCTGGCTTTCATTCACAGATTTCACTTGGTGACTATACTCAGACTTTCTTCCTATGTCTCCAATCATATCAGCTGCCCCCAGCAGCAGCCATCTGATATTATTGTCATTAGAATTACTATTTTCCCATATTTCTGAAATTCCTGATACATTGTATTCCCTTTTAGACTTATCTCATCCCATGTCATCAGTAATTAAGTTTAATGAGTGCATTACTATTACATGCTAAGATCTTTCTGAGCTCAGTTTAGCCACCAATGATGGGATTCTACATGACTAGTGGCTGAAACAACTGCACAATCCAATTTTAAAATCTGTTCTTTTTCAGACCACTTTATGGCAACTATCACAGGTCAGATCTACAGAAAACATATTGTGTGCAAAAGGTTTATTATGGTATGCCTTTGGCTTTAATACCTATAAATGAAGAAGACAGTATTAGTAGATGGGGAAGTTTGTTTGCAATGCATTACAATAGAAGATTCAGATGATCCTAGGGGATCTCGAGAGTGTGAATGACTCTGAAGAGTTGTCCCAAATTGGGATAATGGGAGTAAGCTCCTTATACCAGTATTGACTGTTAATATAATGTACACTACTCTGGAAAGAAGGCATAGTTTGAGAGATCATCTCTGACCAAGGGCAGTCTCAGAAGGGTAGTTCAGCTGAAAGCTTTCAGTCACCAACACTCTCAATAGCTGGAGGAAGGAGTGCTTTATTCTTCTTATATATAATTTAACTATTTCATGCTTTTGTCATATATGCCTTAAATATTGTTTATTTTCACACATTTTCCATTCTTATGGTTTATACTCCTAAGACACATTATTTTCCTTAAGTAACATACATAAGTGATAAGCTAAATTTATATACTTTTAATATCTTATAATGTGATTCAAGTTTTTCTTTATTTTTTTAAACTCTAAATCTATGGAGTTAATAAATGTATAGGTGGATAGCTATTTTACTAGTCATTACGTCATCCTTATTCATTTTCTCATCATAGTCCTGTACTGATTAAAATTGTTTTAAAGCATTTGTATTCACTGACTTTTAAAAATATCTCTTCTTGTATCTCCCATTAGATAAGAGCAGTAGATAACAAGGTTGACATTCACCATTTTATTTCCAAAATGCCTTAAGTGCTCTCTGTAGAATGCTTTAAATAATGTATCTTATTATATAAATTATTCATATCCTCTTTTGAAAAATATTTTGTTTTATCTTTTTCCCTCAAGATGATTAGTTTTATGTCAGACAGTTTTAAATACTAAACAAACTGAGAAAGAATTCAATTAAGTCCACTGTTGGCATTCTGGTTTAGATGTACTAGATAGGACCTCTTCATCAATTTAAGTAAAACAGGGTAAAATTTTAAACACTAATCAAATAATTTTCTGATCTTACTAGGATTTTTAAAAAGAGGTGCTTACCATTTTATTCAATGATATTAGAGAAGTCAGTACATATAATAGAAACTTATTTTACTTATTTTTATTTATTTATTTTTTATTTGAGTATAGTGGACACGCAATGCTACATTAGTTTCAGATGTAAACAGTGATTCAAGAGCTCTATACCTTATGCCATGCTCCCCACAAGTGTAGCTACCGTCTGTCACCATCCAATGCTATTAAAATACCACTGACTATATTCCCTGTCCTGTAGCTTTTATTCTTATGACTTATTCATTCCATAACAGCTGTATCTCTCACTCCCTTTCACCTAAAGAGAAGCTTATTTTAAGTTTATAAATTTAATCATTCTAATGTGGCAGTAGTATAACATTAGTTCTTTGAGTAAATAAAAGAATGATCTCTTCCAGCCACCTAATCCTTAGGTTTCGTGTACCAGTTGATTACTCTACCGAAATCGGAGGGCTTTAGTCCCTGACTGCCTTATTTTATCATTATTACAGATACTGCCATAACTCTATGAGATTTCAGTAGACTTGACTAAGCCATTAAAAATTCTGATATACTCTGAATTATATTCAGTTCATGACTTCTTAATCTCCAATGAATTTTTCTTCCTATCTTGCTAAAATATTCATTTATGTGGTCATACACTGTAAATAGGATCAGCAGAAAATTTCTCAAGTGTCAAAGCACTAACACAAGAATCACATCCTTAACCAAACACTCCTTTTCATACAGTACAATTTCTAACTTCATTACAACTTTCAATCCACTGATGTTGATAATCTCTCATGCTATTTAATTTCTTTACTTTTCCTCATCCAACATTATTTTTATCTTTTTGTATGTGTCATAAATTCACCTGCATTCTTTCTTCTCTCTCTTTTCTTGTCCCACAAGCCTGGCAAGATCTCATTCTTCACTGTAAATGTATACAATTATATATTTACGTATAATATTCCAATGCCAACACTGTTAGTATAAGTGTAACTGGAGAAAGTCAAGTATTCAAGCTGACTGAGGTAATTATATCTTAAAGATCACCAAACTCATCTCCCCCCAGCACACATCATGGATCTTCATATTGATGGTTTGTTTCATAATTAAATCTCTATTCTCAAACTTCTCACTTCTCCATATGTCCAAGTCTCTATTCCAGAGTTATTGACTAGCTAATCTGTTTTATTTTTTAAAAAATAGAAAATAGATTCTAGCCTTCTTTTTTTCAATGAATATACAGACATGTAGACCTGTGCAACTGTTTTCTCTGCTCTTTGTAACAATAAAGAATCCTCCCTATCAAAACCCAGATTTTCCTCAGTAGTCCATCATATGATATCTTATTTCTATTTTATTATTTGATCTCTCCCCATCAACTCAATTAGTCACTCATTCCTTTAGTCATACAAATATGATTTAGGTGCTCCCATTAAAACACACAAGCACAAATACAATACACAAACATACACACAAGCAAACAAATGAACTATGCCACTTGGCCCTACTACTCCTTAAAACTACTGGTCTCTGCTCACCTTCACTTCAAGGAATGATGCAAATATTATGGCTCGATTTTTTATCTCCCATAAATTCTTTTTTTATTTTTTTTTTTAAAAATTTTTTTTTTTCAACGTTTTTTTATTTATTTTTTGGGACAGAGAGAGACAGAGCATGAACAGGGGAGGGGCAGAGAGAGAGGGAGACACAGAATCGGAAACAGGCTCCAGGCTCCGAGCCATCAGCCCAGAGCCTGACGCGGGGCTCGAACTCACGGACCGCGAGATCGTGACCTGGCTGAAGTCGGACGCTTAACCGACTGCGCCACCCAGGCGCCCCTATCTCCCATAAATTCTTAAATGTACTGCAATGTGCTCTCCTTTTCTACAAAACTACTAAAATTGCATCATAAATTCACTGGTTGATATACATTCCAAAATACAGTCTTTACCCTATAATATCTTTCATCAGCAATTAACTTACTTGATAATTGCTTTCTCTTATGCAGATTCACTCACATTCTATAGCAAGACAACCTCTATTTTTTTCTCTTACTTTTCTACCTACTGTTTATCAGATTCTTTCACAGGCTTGTTCCTTTTCACCATACATTATATATTGAAGAGATTCATGTTTCAGTCCAAAGTAAAACAAAATTTAAAACAATAGTAAAACAAAACGTAATAATTTAACACTTTTTAAATTATTTGACAAAAATAAAACAAAACAATAAAGTAATAACAATAAGACATGCTTATCAAGCGCTTATTTTGATCAAGGTAGCTTGCTAAATTACTTTATGTGGATTATTTTATTTGAACTTCACCACAACTCTATCATGTTGATACTTTCATCATCTAAACTTGGAAATGATGAAACTTAGAACAGAGTGTGACTGGACTAACATCAGACAGCTCCTCTTTCTCTTCTTATTCAGAGTTCTTTCCCTGTGATTTCTAGCACTCCTTTAGCTTTAAACGACATCTTCAGATCATGACTACTAAAATTTATGTCTCTTGCTTTGACTTCTCTATTAAATTCAACACATGCATTTAGATACCTCTTTTATAGATACACTCAGATTCCTTCTAGGGAACTCTTAATGAACATTTTCAAATCTCAACTCTTATTTACTCCCATGTCCCCATCCCCTTTCTCAACAGCATATATTTAGAACATCTAAGTAGATTTAGATGCTCTCAATTGATAATGGATCTACTCAAGCCTAAAAGACTGAGGATTATTCAGAGACAGGTTTAGGGATGCACACCTGACCTCCTTGCATCATTGACTCAGCAAAGAGGTCGTTGCAGTTTTGGAAGGAAGCTAGAGACTGCCTAGTCAGAGAATTTTGGGATCAAATTCCCAGAGCATTCACAGCGGTAAGGACACAGGCACATCTTTCTCCTGGAGATTCCTTACTACCATTTACAATAATTACACTAAGAATTGGGAAACTTGACTGGACCAGGTCTATGTTAAAGTTCCTGAGAGGAATGGATGCAATTACATGACTTTACCATTCCAGGATCCCAGTCTAAGCCTGAGCTAGTTTGCGACCTTATTGAATTCCTCTCAGACCAGGAGTACTTCATTTAGTGCTGGGTATCACCCATAGAATGTACGTGGGGAGGTGCCCTCTTAGTGATCTATTCTAACTCCTTGCTTCATGTATGAGGAAAGCGGGTCCAGAAAATTAAGGGATTTCCTTTCCAGGACAAATTCTCCCTAGATCTATAAGCATAATCATCTATGCCATGGTTGCCCTAGATTTAGCTTTCACAATGTTAAGTGTCTTGTAGGATTTCTTTATTTTTTTTATAGGAGAAACAGTCATAAGTAATTGGGCTTATTTTTAATTTCAGAAAGAATGATGTAAACAGTTAATTATATTGTGTAAAATTTTTATTAAAATATTTCCTTGTACAAAATAAAATAAAATAAATATTTCCTTATTATAGTACAAATTAAACAAATTTTGTTGTTTTATTTTTTAAAAATAATTTTCCAGAAAAAATCCTATTACTAAAAGAATAACATTAAATATGAGAAATATAGATGAATAGAGATATAAATAAATATGCTTATGTCATGTTATGAGCAATAGGGGCAAAGTATTAAGCAGTTTCATTACTATGAAAGCATTTCTTTCTTTTTTTTTAATTTGGCACTTTGTCAGTGTTACTCAAAATTTTAATATGAAAAGAAAGTGATAAATTGCTACTTTATTATTATCCTTTTAAATAATAATCTCTAAAACTAATCCTCTGATTTGTTTAAATTTAAAAAAACAGCATCAGTTAAAATTTCCATTTTTTGAAACACTTATGTCATATGGTCTACTACTGCCATTCTTTGATGTCTTAAAGTACTCAGACCTAATTCCTTACACATTTAAGTTTTTAAATGGTCCATTTCTAAATTTTGATACAAATGTTCCACAATGATGATTCCAAAACAAATCCTGGCCAAAGGTAATACTACAGTTACACATTTTTAACAGGTATGCTTATTCACATCTGCCATTAATCATAGTGCTTTATAACTAGATTCTTTTATTTAGAAAAATTTCACTAAAATGTGACTTTCACCATAAGCTGAACATGGTTTTGGAACGCATTTTATATTTTATAGGCTTACTTTTGGCTACCTTTGTTGTGAACTTTCAAATCTCAGAATGCATGAGTCAGAGAGCTGGGAAATCAATGAGTCTCTTTTAGTGTTTAATATAAACATGTTACAGCCTTAGCAAGAAAAGGTCTTCCTCTGATTGAAAGAGATGAAACCCAAAATTCCCAGAACCGTGTATCATTTTTGGATCTGGTTTTATAATCAAATAAATGAGCTGTGTTTATTTCATGAAAAATAACTTCCTTTTCCTATTTATGTTGTAAGAAGGAAAAGCTGCTTAAATCCTAATCAGTGCTGTAACATATCTTGTCCAAACTTGGAATTCAAATACTTGGGAACTCACATAGTAGTCACAGTATCCTATTGGGCAAAAAAAAAAAAATAACTGAAGTGTACAGGTAAATACCTGTTTGGCTTTGTAATTTTTGTCTCTAAAGTATAAAAACACAAAAAGCTTGTGTTTGTTTTGTTTTGTTTTTTCTTAAAGTTTGATATCAATAAAATCTTTCTGTGATAGTAAACCACATTATTATTGCTTTAGGGTCTAATGAAATATTTAAACTTTACAAAGTGTTTTCTTGGAGAATAAAAGGTAATAACATTTAATAACACCTTATTGGGTTAACTTGGGGGAAAAAAAAAAAACAGCAGCAGCAAGAAAAACACCAGACAAAATAAGAGTTAAGTCTACTTTTTCACTGAAGGTATTACTATCTAGAATACAAAGATAAACTGGCATAAGGTTAAATAAAAGAAGAAAAATGAAAGAATAAATGAAATGGATTGCTCCCTATTGTCCTATTTTAAAGGTTATTTTCGTTTTGACATAATCACTTCTTTTATGTCAAATTGATTCAATTGACTTTATGCAATCCAAATATCATTTGAGACTCTCCTTTTTCCTCAAAAATTTGCAGAGCAGTGTTTTGAAAATAAATGAGTAATCACCATTTGCCTGACATCAGTTATAAGTCAATCCGTAATTTCTATTAAAAATAATTATCTCTTTAGCAATTATAATTTAAAATTTCTTGACCAGTAATTGGAAAACATGTAGCTAGTTTAAACAGATTATTAACTGTATTCTGTGAGGAGCTCTTACAGTTCCTCTAAAAAGGAAATCTTAATCATATGGAAGCTCTGTCAGAAAACTGACATATAGTTCCAGCTAAAATACATACGTGTAGAAATTTGTCAGAGACCAAATCCTGTGGTTGTTGAGAAAATCTAGCACAATCAACAATAGTCATATATTTAATATGGAATTCTTACTTCTTGTCATAATTATAACAATTTAAAATAAATGTTATGTGCTGTCATTCATGCATTTTGAGAAGTTATGTTGTATATGCATATAGAGAGAATAAAAATAAGAATATGTGGTGAGTTTGGCAGGAAGTCATGATATCTGCATTTAGTCCTAAAACAGCCCTCTTTGAACAGCCTTCTTAATCTTTTGAGCCACATTTTACTAATCACTACAATGTGTGTGTGTTTTTTTTCCTTAATCTTTAAGGTTCTCTAAACTCTAAAGTTTTACATAAGCCTGATATATGACAATTAATAAAAGATAAAAATAAAAAACAAAGATATTCATCAGATCATAAATATATTATTATTTGTATTTTTAAATTTTTTGAAGACCAAATGTGTTTGAACTAATTCATTAAAGACTTATCTTCTATGGGGAAAACTTTGTCCTGCTTTGATATCAAAATCATCGACTCTAATGCATGACATCCCAAGGACTTCCAGCATGCTTGCTCAGTGCACTTTTTTTTTTAATTATAATAACCATTAACTTCACTTTTGTAAAAACCTTTCTACTAGACATTTGTTTAAATAAATATTTATTTTTTCACCAAGAATTTTATTTTTCATGCTATTTATATACTTTTATTTTTTTTAAATTTTTGTCTTTATTTAATGGCCACTTTTTAATTTTAATCATTTTTATGCCATTCATGTTTAAATATTTCTTTAATCATTACTAGTATCAAACAAAACTTGGGGTTTGTTTCTTGTCCTATAGGTAGATTTTTTTAATGTTGCCTTTCTTTAAAATAAAACTTAGATTCATGACTATTATGTTTGTCTTTGTCCTTTCTTAATATTTTCTTTTGGTTCTTTTTTATTTTTGTATTCTATTATTTTGCTGAACTGCATAAACTGTTGAGGCACCCATTATCTTTACAATGATATTCTTAGATCATATCTTTCTTTAAATTAGGTAATAATTTACCTTAATATTTTGAGGTATGCAGTGCAGTTACCAAACATTCTTAAAGACCTATTTGACCTAAAATTTAAGTCTCTACTAGATACAATTTTTGTTTCTTCCTTTTAGAGTATAAATATTTTATCTTCCCAATTCATCTAATTTTGCAAATCTCTCCATTAAAAAATTCTGATTTCTCTTATAAATAAACAATTATGCCAACCAAAAATGTGCCCAGAGTGGCGTATTCCTATAGTCTACAGGTGACACCAAAATGTTAGCCATGGATAGGTCAAGTTTTGATGGCTTTGTTAGCCAGTACATCTCCTCAAAGGACACACTTAACGTTAAATATCTCACCAAAAATTGCAGCTATAAAAATAAACCAAATAAATAAAATTAGTATGAACTTTTCATTCTTCATTTATTTTAGAACCAGTCTATTATTTTAATTTGCTTTACTACTATTGTTAGAATATATGTGCCTTATCTTGACAAAATTGTCCAATGAATCTTATTTTCACATCTTTAAATTCAGTTTGAAAATAAATAATAGAGGTTTTACTTCCCCAAACTAGCTAATAAAGTTATAATACATAAAAACAGTGTTTGAATAAAAATTAAAATTATTGTAAATGCTAAATTTGTAAATGTTAACAGTTTATAAATGCTTGCATATTCTCAGATTTGTATATAATTTTAGGTTACAGTTGACAAACTAATCTTAAAATATCAAGTGTTACAGTGGGGCCTACTGAATACAATAAATACCCAGCTGGTTTGACATTCAATTCATGGCATAAGTTTGTAGAACTCTAATGGATATATAATATTTTCAGAGATGGGGCCATTGTTAATGTGCTAGCTTATAGCAGCCACGTCAAAATTCTATAAAATATTCTAATCTTTTTTTCTCAGTTTCTGAATTAAATCTAGTCCTGGACTGGTAACTGGTAGTTTGGCAATCAGCACTGAGGTACAAGCTGCACTTTTAGTAGCAATGTTTTAGTCACCACCTAGGTATCTCAAAAACATAGCCCTCCCTCAGGGAATTTAATGTAAACACCCAAAAGTGAGGCCATGGGAAAAGACAAGAATTCATTTGTATTAATGTACTCTATCTGAGTTGGTAAAATTTTGAAATGGCTTATTGCAGAATTAAATATGATGTCAAGTAGACAAAAACAATTCCCTACAAGTATAGGGAGCTGCTCTGTAACATGCATTAGTGCCTTTAATAACATGATCATATAACTTACTGTGTAAAGCGAGACATTTTTCAGAAAGAAAAGAGAACTACACAATATGATAAGACAAAGTTCTGAACTGGCACTGCCTGGGCTAAACTAGGAAATACAGTCACTCTGGCTTTAAATCCATGACCCAATATTCAGTTTGATCTACTCCACAGAAAGAAAGCAAAGGCCTGGGATTCATGGTTGGGAGTGATCAAGAATCACTACCCCCAACCCCCACTTACTACTCTGGTAGCACACTTAAAAAGTTTTTTGCATTCTATTTCTGTGATCTTGGGATAATTATGTTTAGGTCTTCTAATACCCTAGAAGGAATGCTTTCACTAGGAAATATAGTTATGTATCTTTTAAATTGAAAATTAAGAATGTCCACTTCTTATTTAATGTTTCTGCTATTAAACTAACAGAAAGGGGTTAATGTGCTGGCCAAGGTGATTTGATACTGATTACTAAAGGAAAATTAAGTTGCTTCTCCCCAGTAGTGTCAAGAACAACCATATCACTATATTATAAAGTAAGTTCCTATTAAGTTCCTCCTATTTCCCCTGTGCTCAATAATAGTGGTCAACCTGGTAAGGACAGGAGCACATAGAAGTTGTGTCCCATGTGATGAAGATTTGTGTCAAGTTAACCCTCTACATAAAAAGTTCCAACCAGTGTATATGCCTATAGAGGGTAGGGGTAACATGGAATAAATGGTATAGGGATAATGATTAGCTACATAAAAACAACCATTTTTTATTTGGTCTCATCATTTCCTTTGCTCTGCTAATTTATCTGAGTCTTACATCCAGACAAAGCATCTGAGTTGATGTTAATGGGAAAAAGAGGTAGATTGTACAAATTATTCTCCATTTATGCCTCCAGGTCCATTCTTCCACGTACTCTGTCTGCTACAAACGTTGACCAACTGGCTAGCAACTGACAAAGCCTCTTAATCTTCATCATCTGGGAGAATTGCCCAATGGGCAGCCCTAGAAGGGTTCAAGGACAATTGGAGAAAGGTCAGGGTATTTATTATCCTGGCTCACTTTAATTTCTCTTTGGCTGCACTTTGGCAGTGATTGCTCACCACTGTTGTTTTCTTTTGTCTTGTCTTGTCTTGTTTTGTTTTTTAACAGCTGTAGCAATCAGATGTGATAACCACTAGCTCCATATTCCCTACCAGCATAAGGGTATGAATGGCTGACTGCTAATGCTAGCCCTGTACCTATTCACTATCACTTGTTAAGTTTTCCTTAACCTTGTCTTCACCTCTGTAGATAGTGTTCCATTAAACTCTCTTTCATTTATACCATTTGAGATCACCATCTGTTTCATGTGGGCATTCTGACTAGTACTATAATGGACATCTTATACTGTTAGGATTGCTAGAGATTGTTTAAAAATATTTATCTACATTGATTATAATTTCTGCTATATATAACTTCTCCTTATAAATATAAAAGGAGAGATTTGTTAAGATATAAAAAAGACAAATGCTTTGATATAAAAGAAATTAAAAATGTCTATACTTGCATCTGGATTTAAGTTGTAAACATATACATGCATATATATGCATATATATGTGTATACACACACACACACACACACACACACACACACCCCTAGGGCTTTTTTTTAATTCATGAAAATGAATATAAGCTGCCTGGGAATAAAGACCTGAAGATGCAGTTTAGCAAAGGGTGAGAGGGGATAAAAGGACAAAGATAAATTTCTCTATACATGAACAATGTTTTTGGAGTAGGAATACACGGAGAATAGAGAATGATGCAAACCAAAAGGTGAGTGAGACTAGGCAAGCTAGAAATTATGAAATTTCTTTGAGAGAGGTTCTCAACTAACTTTTCATTAATATTAGAAATATGTTATGTTTATCCTAGGTAGTTTTTCTATTGCATAATAAAACTGATCAATTGCCTTAAATATTCAGTTAAATCTGGTATACCTAGGAGAGCCTTGAATGATGATACTGGGAGCAAAAATAGTGCAAAGCCGTGACCAACCAGTATTCAATCTTCTGCTTAAGTTATAGTGGTGAAGCCAGCACTAGGAAGGGTGATCATTTCTGATCTTTCCAACCATGATAAGCAGTAGCCTGAATGCAGTAGTGATAAGTAAGGCACAAAAAAAGCAGTTACATCCTGGAACTACCCTAGGAAATGATTAATTCTACTTTTTCCCAAATACTCTAGAGAAAAGAGGAGACTGATACACAGGTAATTTTAATTTTTTTAATTAAAGTCTATAATATAAAGTTGTATTAATCAGGAAACGTGTGTTTATGAGTAGAAGCAAATAGTATCATGCACTATATATTTTTGAAGTGTTTTGAAAAAAATAGACTCAATAAGAGTCCATGAAATATTACAGTATTTATATATTTGTATATATAAAGTATTTAAATATATTTAAAGTATTTTAAATAAACTAGGCTCTATAATATAAGGTAAGCATTTTCATTTCATCAGTTTTCCTTTTAATAGCTCCCTTTGGATAAAACCCCATACACTTGTGGTTGTTCTCTTACTTTGTGCTGTACATCTTTCCTTCTTCTTATTTGCTGTTTTATCCCCCTCAGCATGATAAGGGCTGTTATAGGAGGGCAATGAAGACATAGGGAAAGATTTCATATGACTGGGAATTATACATGTGATTAGAAAATATAGCAATTAGTCTATTATAGGTTAAAAATTTCTGGCTGTTTCCCCTAGATATGTGAGTTCTCCAAGAGAATTCCATTGTCGGGCATCTCTCACTATTTCACTTTATCAAGTGAGTAATGTCTTCTCTGGGCATTGTTTATACAGCCTGGATGATTATACTACTGTCTGTGTTTCCTAGCCCCTTCGGTATATCTATTAGAGATGGCCTTGTCTGACTCCTTATGCAAGGTTCACAAGAGAATTACAGGCATCCTTACCCAGATGGAATGCCAGCTATCCATGCTCTGCTGCTAAATAGTCGCAACTCTAGGACCCATTGCTCACTTTAGAGTTGACCAATGGAGTCAGATGTCCCTTGGACTTCAGTGGACTCAAGGCAAGATCTCCCAATGATTATTTTGAAGCCTTTCAATTGGCTGGATGTGGGCAGAAGCATTTCCCCTTATACTCTTGAGTTTGGTTCAAGAAGAGAGAGAATATACAAAGCACACTTACAATTACAAAGCACACTCTTTACAATTAAAACCTTCCTTGGCTATACAAAGAGTTCATATATATCTTTATCTATATCTCTACATATGAACATATATATACACATATATGTATATATATGTATATATATGTATAAGAATAGGTATACATGTATATATATATGACTATATATGTAGTATATATATATATGTGTGTGTGTATATATATATATATATATACTTATATGTATATATATTTATATATATTTACAGTCTTGTTTAATCTCTTCAGGCATAGCTTTACTTTTCTTATAAAGCATGGAGGTGGTGATACACTATTTCTGAGAGTACCTTTCAGTATCCATTTAGCTTATTCTGTAGACATGATTCTTTTCCTGGCTTCAGGTTGCAGAACTACTTGACACCATTTTTTTTTCAGCTTAAGGATCCACATCCAAAATCAAGAAAACCAGAATCCCCTTTATATATTATATGTTCTATATATATTGAAAATATTATAAACTGAAAACACTATTGAAAGTTTTACAAAATGAAGGGCACCTGAGTGGCTCAATCGGTTAAGCGTCCAACTCTTGATTTTGACTCAGGTCATTATTTCACGGTTTGTGGGTTGAAGTCCTACATGGAGCTCTGTGTTGATGGTGTGAAGCCTGCTTGGGATTCTCTCTCTCCTCTCTCTCTGACCCTACCCTGCTCATGCTCTCTCTCTCTCTCAAAATAAATAAATTAAAAACATTTTAACAAAAAGAGAAAGTTTTACAAATTGAGCCTTATTCTGCATCGCAAACATGTTTTTAATTTTTTCATTGATAGTAACTTACACTCATTTTTTCTTTTTTTTTCTTTTCATTTTACTTTCCATACCTTTCTCCCCAATTCTCATTCAGGCACTTATGACTTTTGGTGCTCATTTTCCCAGGGGAGGAATGTGACCAAAAACAATTTTAAAATAACATTTTTTTAAATGTTTTGGTTTCAAAGAACTCAAGCAATTTTGAAAGACTGTATTCATAGGCAGAATATTTGATAGATATTCAGAAATTATAATAAGGGATCTGTAAGTATGTAGACTTCCTTTGAAGGCTACAAATTATTCTCCTGAGTAAAGGCAAAAGAAGGGGCAAATAATAGATCAGTCGGTTCTAAAGAAAGGCCTATATCCTAGGATTTGAAGAAAAGACAAAGCTCTGTGCCCTTCTTTCTATAAGCATTCAGCAAGACTTAAAAAAGAAAAATGGCGATCATGAAGCTAGTCAATTGAAGCTGTAAAGGGCTTCTAACATTTTCTTATATCAGTGAGATGTAAAAGTAGCAAACTGTCTCTTAACTAGAACATGAAATGAGCAGAGAGCTGCTGGACCCAAGCGCCTTTATAGGAAATACTAAAGAATATGGTCACAACACTGACAAATTAGAGACAAATAGATGAATGGTGCATCTCAATGAATTGGTTGATATGTATATTGTTATATAGATATGAGGACTGTATATGCTTCCTACTATTTGGTAGTATGATGTCCTCCCAGAATTTTCACTCAGCCCTGGAAAAAGGAGATAAGTAGCAGATTAACTAAAATTAACTTTCTTCTACGTTGATAGGTAATTCAAAATAAAAATTAACCTGAGTTACAGAAAAGTAAAGATCAACATATCAAAGTAAAGACTGAAAATTGGAGTGTGCATGTGTGTAAGAGAATGTGTGTGAGAATTAAATAAATGCATCTGTTTGGGAAATAATATTTATATATCACAAAAGTTATTTAGTTATATAATCAGGATTAGTGGTACATAAATTGAAAGTTCACATGGAATAATGAGGTGGTAAAGCTAGCATTTCATAAATAATTTAAATCTAATTTATAATACACAAACCATCTATCTGTGTTCCTTCATAGCACAGAGTACTTTTCTGAAACCTTCAGAGGATAGGGTGATGCTTTCCATTATCACTCTGAGTTAAAGTTCACCACATGCAATGCCTTAGGTGTTATAAATTACTCAACTCTGCAAACATTATTTATGTCACCAGATGCTTTATTTTCATAAAAATCAATTTTCCATAATTTCTAGAATGATTAAATCATAAGTACAATATTGTGAAAACACATACAAAAAATAGCTAAGCTCAGAAATATCTATGTCTAATTATTTTCAACTCTGTCCCTTATGGGAGAGATGAAATGAATGACAGAGAAGTTAAATGATAGAATGCTAAACAATTCTTTTTAAAACACTCTGATTAATTTGCCTTTGCATGTAATTTGTACACTGTGCATATCTCTTCCTAAGACCAACAGATCAACCCCCAGTCCTCTCTAATTGCGAAACTGTCAGGCTCCTTACCTTGGCAAGCAATGCCCTGTTATGATGGCTGTTCAAAAAATCAGTGCTGATGAGAAGACTTGTGCCAGAAACTGTAAGCAATTAATTTCTACATTGATCTCTGGAATTCATCCAAACTTTTCAAAACTGAAAAGAGACTTGCCATACTGTCACTCAGTGAATATATTTCCAGCTAGGCTGTCTAATAACTTCACTGTGGACAGGCGAGATTAACTAAATCTAATATTAAGTTATTTGGCTCCTATTTTTAATGTATAATGTATAATGCAAATTACCATTAGTGAAAGATATTTATTAAAAGCAAACAAATGAACAAGGCTACTGTTTGTTAAAACACATTTTAGACTAGAAAAATAATCTTACTTTCAACATGGAATCAGAATGAAACATGGCCATGAGCAAAACCATTGGATTATCCTTTCCTTGAGGCCTTAATATATATCACATCCCACATCCACTTTATTGAGGAATCCTAATGGCTCTAATTTCTCTCTCTCTCTCTCTCTCTCTCTCTCTCCATATATATATGGAGAGAGAGAGAGAGAGAGAGAGTATCTAAATACCTCTCACCATTTTCTGCTACCTCTGTAGCCCATGTTGCCAATATCTCACTCTGTTACTACGTCTGAACCTACATTGCTAGTATATGTTTTCCACATATTAACCAGAGTCATTGTATTAGTTCGCTAGGGCTTCCATAACAAAATACCAAACGCTAGGTGGCTTACACAAGAGACATCTATTATCTCAGAAATCTCACAGTTCTGGAAGCTAGAGGCCCCAGGTCAAGGTGTTAGCAGCACTGATTTCACTTGAGACTTCTCTCCTTTGTTATTCTCCTTGAGAAGATGGCTACCTTCTCACTCTGTCCTCACACAGTTTTTTCTGTGTGTGCATGCATCCTAGGTGTGTCTCAGTATGTCCAAATTTCCTCTTCTTATAAGGACACCAGTTATGTTGTACTAAGGGCCATCCATATGACCTAATTTTACCTTAATTATTTCTTTAAAGACTCTTCTAATACAGTCACATTCTGAGGTACTAGGCTTCAAGACGTCAACATATGACTTGGGGGAACCCAATTGCAGTCTATAGCAGTCATCCCTTTTAAGCAAAAGGAAATTTCTGTCACACCTCTGCTCAGAAGCCTACTCTAAGTGTGATGGCTTCCCAAGACATAAAATGAAAACTGCACCAGGCCCTCTGTCTTTATTACAACTTTCTCCCCCGCTTCTTTTATCTCAAATTGGCGTCTTTCTTTTCCATACTATCCAAAGTAAGCTAGTACCCTATGGATATTCCACTGGTAATCTTTGACTTTGGAATAGTCTTATACCAGATATCACTAAGATTTCCTCTCTTTCTGTGTTCAATCTTTACTTCAAGTATGATACTCATAGAGGCCTCTCTTACCACCTGTCTAAAATACCACTTTTCTACACTTTCATATGCTTTCCTCTTGTCATTTTTATTAATTGCCCAATAAATATTTATTTAAATACTCATCAAATATCTGTCCATCTGTTGCCAGCACCAAGATATAAGCTCTGTGAGGCCAAGAGCTACCTACTTCCTAAAATAGTACTGGATATATAGAATAAAGTTATTCTAAGGATGTAATGTGGATATCTTTTAGGGGTCCATTTTTCCAATACTGTGGAAATAACAGAAGGGATTTTCCAGAGTGACAAAGGAAATGTAAAACTTCCTAACTGAATGCTTCTGTTCAGTGCTGATCAAGATGAATGAATGAAAAACTTCATTTTATACAGACTGTGCAATACAACCTAGAGTTGTAGGACTGAGATTCCTGGATTCTTCCTAGCAAGTGGCTGGAGGTTATTCTAATTTACTAGAGACATTTTTCAGCTCAGAGAGGCCACCCACAGTTTCTGGCCATGCTCACTTCAACAAGCCAGCAAAAGTGAGTCCTAAAAAGACTCTACAAGCAAGATGGAGTTATGTAGTGAAACACAATCATGGGAAGACAGCCCATAAACTTTGCTATGTTCTACTAGTTTGATGCAAGTCACAGGTTTTGCCTACACACAAGGAGAGGGAATTGTAGTTGACATCAGGAATCAGGCATTATGAAGAGCCATCCTAGAATTTACCTGCCACATTGTGTCTCTGCAATGAATCATATTTACATAATTAAAAATATATATGTTTTTAAATTTTTATTTTATTTATTTTTAAGAGAGAGAGTATATGCATGCATGAGCAGGGGGAGGAGCATAGAGAGAGGAAGAGAGAATCCCAAGCAGGTTCCTTTCTGTCAGTGTGGAGCCCCAGGCAAAGCTCAATCCCACAAACTGTGAGATCATGACTGAGCCCAAATCAAAAGTTGGATGCTTAACTGACTGAGCCACCCAGGTGCCCCTAAAAATATATACATGTTTTTAATGGATTCCAACTTTTCCAATCAACCTATACCTGAAGTGAAGAATGGAACACAATTAAGAGTAACAAAAGAGAGGCATAATAGCCACAACTTTAGCAATATAAAAGACAGTTTACAAAAATAACCCTAGAATTATGTGAGAATTTATGCTATATTTGTGTCATTCCTGAATCTTTTTGTCTTTGTTGCTGCCAGCTTGTGATGACAAATTATCAGCACCTTTGGATAGTGTAAAAATCAATATCAAAATCTCACAAATGAAAAATGAATTGTCTTGTCAAATTAAAAATGACCATTGAAGAGATCAGTAAGATCCTACTCACTACATAGAGTCCTCAGCCACAGCAATCAAATGCAGGATTATGGAAAAATACAACAAACAGAATCCCATATTCACTAAAGTCCAATAACCTATGGATAAACAAAATCAAGACATTGTAAGAAAAAATGTTCAGCTTTTCCTCTATCCCCATTGCCTCTAGTAACCAAGCTAAAGGATTATCTTTATAGATAATATAATAACAACCACCACAACAATGACAGGTAATGAAATTTAAACTTATAAATGTTAACAGTAGAGGGAAGGAACATAGAGATGGAGAGATGTCTTTGTGGTGATGAATGATTAAATGAGCTAAATCCATATCTATCAGAGTGAGAATTCTAATGTGGATAAATAAAAAAAAAATACATGATTTTATTTTATGAATTTATACCCAAATGAATGTAAAAAATATTAGGAAAATGATATGATCCTGGGAAACCTGATCATACACAAGGAGCAGTGCAGTAAAAGCAACTGCTTTCATTAAAATCATTTCCTCGGGGCACCTGGGTGGCTGAGTTGGTTAAACGTCAGACTTCAGCTCAGGTCATGATCTCAAGGTTCATGAGTTCGAGCCCCACGGCGGGCTCTGTTCTCAAAGCTCAGAGCCTGGAGCCTGCTTCGGATTCTGTGTCTCCCTCTCTCTGCCCCTTCTCAGCTCTCACAATGTCTCTCTGTCTCTCAAAAATAAACATTAAAAAAAAATTCATTTCCTCATGACTCAGATTTGTAACCATCATTATATGTATAATTTAAAAATTAAAATCACAAATAGCAATATATTGCTAAATTATAACAATATTAGAAAACTAAAACTTCAAAGAACATATTGTCAAAAATGGAATAAATATCCTCTAATTCTTAAGTAAGCAGGAGGATTGAAAAGAACAGTCATGAGCTAACCGTTCTTTACTTCCAGGAAACTCCTTAAAAGAAAATCACATATTTTTAAAAGATGATTATTTTTCAGTCTAGGCTAAACATCATGTATTAATATATGTGCGGGGCTTATATATATGTGTATACATGTGTATGTATTTGCATAGATAATGTATTAATAATGTTTAATTTTACATATATTTCAATTTATAGATATGTAAATTCATACATATAAACAAAAGTATTTATTGCACTTTTTAAATTATGTTAGTCCAATTATCTACTTAATTTCTTGAGGACAAGTCAAATATGTAGCCTTCTAAAATTGTGTTTACCCTTTCTCATAGTTCTAATGGATTTTGTTTTATAGAATTTATTCCATGCTCTTTACTTTGTAATTAAGAATTATCCCAGGCTTGAAAATGAGGTAAAGTGGGGGAGCATATTCATTAGAGGTCAAACCCAGATATTATTTAACAGACGTATGAAGGACTATTTAAATTTTTATTGGAATGTAACTATTAAAATGAAACAAAACAAGCTCATAGTCACAGAGAACAGCTTGGTGGTTGCCAAAGGCTACGGGTGGGGGTAAAGGGAGTGGCAAAATGGGTGAAAGGATCCAAAGGTACAAACTTTCAGGTATAAAATAAATGTCATGGTCATGTAAAGTACAGCATGGCAACTGTAGTTAATAACACTATATTGCATATTTGGAAATTGCCAAAAGAATTGATCATAAGTATTCTCATCACAAGAAAAAAGTTCTCTAACTATGTGTGTTGACAGATGCTAACTAGACTTATGTGGTGATCACTTCACAGTATATACAAATATCAAGTCATTATGTTTTACACCTGAAACTAATATAATATTGGATATCAATTATGCCTCAGAAAAACCCACAAAACTATTTTTAACTTTACTCTTTCTATTACATTGGGCATAAGGCATGAGAAATGCTGGTTAATTTATAGGTTGTAAGGAAAAATAAAACAAAAAAAACAATATACATAAAATATATACATTTATTGTTTTATATATATACATATGTATAACAACATATATAACAATATATTTAAAATTTGAATTATTCTTATTTTGGTACTTCATCATCCCATTGATGATATTCTCTGGTGTATTCCCTAACCTTTGTGATATTGTGATTTATAATAGGAAATATATATATATTTGATCTTCCTCCCCATTGATGTCACAGAGCTCCTAAAACTCCTAAAATTTCCGAAGTAATGAGAGCAATAGAGGTGTTTCTCATTTTAATGACGTGACCCTTAGAAAGCATTTAAGGATAGAGGCTGTTGCCAGGAGAATCAACCTTGGTTTAAGGGTTTGAATTTTCCATCTTATCCCTTGACCTCTGGAAGGAAGAGGGACTGGAGGTCGAATCAGTTGCCAATTGCCAATGATTTAATCAAGCATGCCTATGTAATAAAACTTCTTAACAACTCAAAAGGATTGGGTTTGAAGAGTTTATGGATGGATGAACATGTGGAGGTGCTGATACAATGGGGTGTCCAAAGAGAACATGGAAGCTCTATGCCCTTTCACTTTAGCTTACCCTGTGAATGTTTTCCATCTGGCTGTTCCCCAGTTACATCCTTTTATATAAACTAGTGATCCAATAAGTAACATCTTTCTCTGAGTTCTGTGAGCTGCTCTAGAAATTAACTAAACTCAAGGAGGGGGCCATGAGAAGCTCTAATTTATAGCTAGTGGGTCAGAAGTACAGGTAACAACCTGGCTTGTTACTGGCCTCTGAAGTTGTGGGGGTAGGGGAGGAAGTTTTGTAGGACTGAGCCCTTACCTGTGGGATCTGACACTGTCTCTGGATAGATAGTATCAGAATTTAGTTGAAATCTTAGGTATTCTGCTGGTGTCAATGAATTGCTTTTTGCTGGTAAGGAAAATCTTTCTCCTCGACAAACTGGAACTGGGATCTGGACAAATTTATCTTGCAATATCAAATCCCTGCCTAAAGCCCGCCCTTACCAATAATAATTTATTATTTAAAATTAGAATAATTACCATTAGCTTTACACTACTCTGAATATATTCTCAGTACATAAGACATTAAAGCTTACAATTTAAGCAAGGTGATGTATAATAGATGAATCCTTTTAAAAAAGAAAAAAATAGAAACTCATTGAAATCAAGTCAAATGGTAGAGGATAGAAAGTTAAGTTAGAGAAAAGAGAAACTTAGAGGATAGAGTTCCTTGGGATAAATTAACAGGTATTCATTATACTTTCTGCACAATGAATTTTTATCAGAGATAGCTTTATTCTGGTAAATAAAGAGAATTTACACATACCCTCTTTTTCAGCGTCTTACTATGTACATTCGTTGGAGTCTAGAGGATAATTATTTTTTTTATCCTTGTGGTATAACTCTTTTCAGAGCTATATTTCAGATTACTGAGCATAGTGGCTAGGGAAGACTACTAGCTAGTATTTCACAATTGTGTCCTGAATCTCCAAGTGTCTTGAATCTGACAGTTGCACCTGAGCTTGTTAAGCTCTATAACGATCACCGAGTTCACACAACCAGATCACCCAGATGTGATCTAAACGTTCTCTGAAACTCAAAAGTAACTCTACATCTACTTCTCAAGTACACGAAGCTGGGGATAGGGTAAATAAATTTTTGTTTGTTTGAGTGAGTTTTTAAAATCTCAAGGTGCCTCCAAGAGAATTTCCTCAAGAACTGGTATTTCTCAAATATTGGCATCCATGACAATTGGTAGCAACATGATACATTTTCCTTATTGATCGTTCCCAGAGTGATCAGCAACATACTTAACATACTTAATAACAGGGACCCAGCTACACTGTAGCTATTACAAGGGAAAGGTAGCATTCATTCTAATATATTACCTCATTATTTTAAATAAATAATGATTTGAGATTTAATATCTATTTGAGAAAATTTCATTTATGCTGAAGGAGATAGAAATGAGTTTTTAGCTAACTGGCTCTTTTTAGCTGTATGTGATTGGACATATAACTTAACACTTCGGAGTTTTCGTTATTTTTTTCTTAATACATAAAATGGGAAGCAAAGATGTATGTTTCATACATTTATGATTTTTAATGATAAATATAAGAAATATAATGCATGTTAAGTGCCTGGCGTATAGAAATGGGAGATACTATAAATAAAAGTTTTATTCTTCCATTTATGGTTTGCCCATTCCAGTGAATAAAATAATAATGACAAGTTTTTAGAAAAGAGCTGTTAGATTGTATAGCAGAATAAAGTTTACGTAGGAATGTTATACCCATTTTAAATTGAATGTTAATTAACAGAATCTTTGTTAAATATTTTTGAAAATTGTTTTTGCGTGTGTTTTACAGAGAAAAATACAAAGTTTAAAAAGTTAATGACTTATCTAACTCATAATGGATAAATAGTAAAATTAAGAATTTAGTGTAGGCATTTCTTATTCCTGGTTCAGTGCTCTTTTGCTATTAGACTAAGTTATTTCATTCTATGTATTACTTAGAATTTGCAAAACATGCAGAACAATTTGCAGAACAATTGCAAAACATGTTTTACTAAATAACTGCAAGCACATAATTTCATTTATATATTTGGGTTGTTTTATTTTACTTTATTTTATTTTTTAAATGTTTATTTATTTTTGAGAGAGAGGAAGAGCGCACGTGAGCATGAGCAGGGAAGGGCAGAGAGAGAGAGAGAGAGAGAGAGTGAGCCAGAGGATCCAAAGCAGGCTCTGCACTGACAGTGCAGAGCACAACACAGGGCTTGAAACCTAAAAACCATGAGGTAATGACCTGAGCTGAAGTCAGACACTCAATGAACTGAACCATCTAGCCGCCACTTTATTTTCTTTAAAATCATATAATTCATATAAATCATATATGATTTGAAGTACCATGCAATAAGTATCTCATTTCCATATTTCTGCCCATTTAAATTCAATTATAATTCCTCTTCCCATGCTACCCTACAGAGATTTTTCCATATGAAACATTGAGCAGTTTGACAATAATTTCTTTGTTAACTTGCTCTACCGCAGAGAATTTAAGAACAACTTTTTATTTTTATTTTTTTAAAAAATGTTTTAAATGTTTTTATTTATTTTTGAGACAGATAGAGACAGAGCATGAGCGGGGAAGGGGCAGAGAGAGAGGGAGACACAGAATCTGAAGCAGGCTCCAGGCTCTGAGCTGTCAGCACAGAGCCTGATGCGGGGCTCAAACTCACAGACTGTGAGATCATGACCTGAGCTGAAGTCGGATGCTTAACCAACTGAGCCACCCAGGCGCCCCAAGAACAACTTTTTAATATTAGTATCATTCACTTGTGTCTCACATGTACTACCTGAACAAAAATATACATTGCTTTATATATTCCATTTCTGTAAAATGCTGTTCTTGAATGAAATTGAATATAAGGTAGGCAATTTACACAGGATTTTCTTAATTATTATGTGTCACACAAGGATGTATCTGAATATTTGTGTATGTGAATAAGACAGACACAATCAAGGCAGGTGCTGATAATCTCAGCCAACTCTTCAAAGGGCTGGACTCAGCTATTTAGAATCATAGCATCATCTTAATATTCCCAGATACTTTAATGAGTTTCCCCTCTAATTAAATGTGCAACTTGCAGGGATCATTGAGTGCCAGATTGCCTTGACTGCCAACAAGCTTTCTTTGTTTTAAGTCAGATTTTACATCACCCAAACACATCCATTTTTAGTAGTTTCATTATAAATGAAGTCGGGTTTTATTTCAATTAAATAGCTTACAAACTGTGGGGGAAAATACCCTAAGTATGCTATTAAAATCTTCCAGAAAGCAAATGTAAACAAAACAAAGAAATAAACTATATCAACCAACCAGGAAAACAGATGGAAGAAATGAAGAGTCATCAAAGTTCAGTGTTAAAATTTCATGCTGGAATGTCAGAATACTTATGAGAGTAACACCAAGGTGTTGCTGCATATTACTTCCATCGCTTGATGGTGATTCATTAACAACAAATATATATTTTTCTGTTATTTTAACAGAGTTAAATGATGCACTTTGCATTGTATAGTAACTTAGAAGTCCCTTTCAAAGCATCTTTTTTTAAACCAGTAAGAAAAATCATACATTTGAAACCATAAAACACCTAAAATATATTCTTTAATTTTTAAATTTTAAGTTATTCTCTACACTGTATCCATTTTAAATTGCTCTGGGCTTGACTGTATTAAAAATAATTTGTCACTTGTGTTTTATGTATTAATATTTTGTTAAAGATAACTTAGTAGAACATATTCATCACAGGGAATCTAAGGAGGCGCTTTGAAGTACCATGCATAGGTATCCTGTTTCCATATTTCTGCCCAAATGCCAAGTACATTAAACCAACAACAATACAGAGAAAAAGAATATAGGTCATGAAGGCACAGTATTTAGGTAAGAAAACAGCTGTTAAGCAATCTGTAAAGAGAGCCATTCCCTGGTTATAATGCAATGGGTTGTAGGGCTTTTGCAGAATGTATAGGAACAAAATGTTTTAAGAAGGCAGTTGAAAAAGGCTACATTTAAAATGATTTTTTATCTACCTAGTAACAGAAGAGAACATTTTTTACAAATAGAAATAAGAATTCCAATTTAAGAATAGCATATCCAAGTACCAGGGTTAAAAATTAAGTCAGTAATATTCAGATGAAGATCAGCAAGAGGCAATCCAGATTGAAAAAAAAATGAGCAGATCTTTAGAGAATGAAAATTGATAATTAAGAGACCCATTATAGGGGTACCTGGCTGGCTCAGTGGGTAGAATGTGCAACTGTTGATCTCAGGGTTGTGAGTTCAAGCCCCACATTCTGTGTTGAAATACTTTTTAAAAATCTTAAAAACAAAGAGACCCATTATAGTTTTCATACATAATTATATTTAAGTTAACTGTATAATACTATTTATTAATTTTCATGTAATAGTAAAAACAGATTTTCTAAAGTGATCATTTCTATGATATTTGTAAGATTATTTTATTTCTATTAATTAGTGTGATTCAATGATAATCTCTGTCCATGGTGTTGATTTTCATCTAACCCTGTTTTGGTAGGGTCTTTCAACATAATACTTGACTACTTGAAATAATACTTGGATAATACTTGAAAGGTACATATGAACAAAATAATTTTGGATTTGTCTTACAGAAGATACAGGCTAAAGACAGGAGATGACACAAGCTGATTTATATGGAGGAATGCCATAATATCATCTTTTGGAAAAAGGGAGAGAGTGGTCTTTTGGAATCTGACCACAGAAGGTAAGAAGATGGGGATTTGATGGTAGATTGAACAAAAAGGTGGGAGGAAAGAGGGGTTAATGAAAGAAGGAAAAAATCAGGGGAGAAGGAACTTTCATCTACTCATTCATGGCTAAATCTTTTATTCTGAACGTATTGAACATTGTTATTCAGAGACTTTATGTTCTTTCTGATGATGTGTTCTTTGCTCATGTTTTGGGTAAAGTTCTAGCTAACAATGCCAGGCAGTACTATACTTTAAAGAATTCATATTACAAACTAGTGCTTCTCATTTTCCACCTTCTCTTTCTCAGAATATTCAATCAGATAATCAGAATATGTGAAAGAATATCTTTGCATTCAGATTTAATTCTCAGTGAATGTATTTAACTGAGAAGATTTTAAACTCTGACATTAAAAACGCTGCCCTTTATTCAGCATCTACTAAGTTTCAAACATTGTTTTGAGTGCTTTATGTTTGTTTTGTTTATATTTAGTTATTAAAACTTCCTTGGAAGCATGTAATACTTTGTTAATTGTATTAAATAGGAAAACTACTCAAAGTTATCCAAGTTCACACAGCTGGAATGGAAGTTGAATTAAGGTTTCTCTAAGTGCAGAGCTCTTTTTGTTTTAACCGTGTGCACACGTGCATGTCTGTACACACATGCACAGCAAATCAGATTTGAGTATTGCCTTTGCCTTACTGTATCTTACAGATTATTATTATAATTATTATTATTATTATTTTGACAGAGAGAGAACAGTGGAGGAGGGGAAGAGGGAGAGGGATAGAATCTTAAGCAGGGTCCATGCCCACCATGGAGCCCGACGTGGGGCTCAGTCTCACCACTGTGAAATCATGACCTGAGCCAAAAACAAGAGATGGACACTTAACCAATTGAGCCACTCAGGCAGCCGTTAGAGATTGTTTTTAAGACCCAGTATACATATTCCTTAAGTAGCATACATTGTAGAATATTATATTGAATTGTGTGATACAAACCAAAAGAAAATTCAGCCAGTGCTGAATTCCTAAATCTTATCTATATTAGCAAACAGAAAGGCGATTTTGTTTTGTTTTTGTCCTGATATTAAATTATTAAATAGGGGCCTCTGGGTAGTTCAGTTGGTTAAGCGTCTGACTTCAACTCAGGTCATGATCTCAAGGTTCATGAGTTCAAGCCCAGAGTCAGGCTTTGTGCTGTCAGCTCAGAACCTGGAGCTTGCTGTAGATTGTGTCTCCTCCTCTCTCTGACCCCCCTCTCAAAACTAAATAAAGAAACTTATTAAATAACTATTATAAAACTTAGGATAAGTTTTCTTGAATTTCTCCCTTCTTGAATTACTTTTCCCTCAGCTCTTGGGACACCACTGTCTTCTAGATTTTCTCCTACTTTCTAGGACCACTATTTTATTTAGTTTTTTTTGCTACTGAACTTGATGATTTTATTCTTAAGCTCTATCTTTGATCTGATACCTCTTTCACCAGATAACCAATCCCTGGTCAACCACATCTATTTTCCTGGCTTTGTCTAAGGATTCTGATGTCTTTAACAAGCTATAACCCATTTCTATTTAATATTCATTCAAAATTATTTCATTCAACACTCATTCATATAATAAATTGTTTGAAGCTACTGTTGTGTGATAGGTATCATTACTGGCTCTGGAAACAAACAGCCAAGAGTATGTTTTCAAGTAGTTGGATGTTCCATCCATATCTCAAATTCATTATGTCCCTAATTAGATTCTGCCACTTCCTCAGAAAATATTTTTCTCCAATATTCTGTATCTCAACCAATGACTAACTTGCCATTCATTCATTTTCTTCAGTTAGAATCTTGGAGTCATCATATTCCTTAATTTACACATTCTATCACGTCAGTAAATGCTGCAGGTTCTATCACTCGTTATCTCAAGAATCTGTTTTCTGTCTTCCCTCTTCCACAGCTATAATTTAGACTCTTAACCACTTCTCGTGTATTTATTAGTAAAAGCATCATAACTATTTTTCCTACCTCTCATATGACTCCTGGGTGGTGTATTTTCCATACTAATTCTAGAATGACCTTTCTAAAATAAAAAAATAAAAAAAACCTAATTTGTTCAGGACACTTCCCTGCTCAAAGCCTTCAGTGCCTTCCCAAAGCTTTCAGTGTAAAGTTCAAACAGCTTTAGTGTGCAAAGCTTTGTCTCATTTTCTCTTTAGATTAATTTTCTACTTATATACAACTGCATATACAATCTTTAATGCTACATGCAAATTATATAGTGCAATTTCTCACTTTTGTGTTTTATTCATTTTGTTTTTTGAGTCAAACATAGTTTACTTTAGAAAGCTTTCTCTGAGCCTTTCTTGATGAATTAGAGAAATCTCTGACATGATTCCTTTTGCATTCTGTGTGTGTATAAAATCACTTTGCACTGCACCTTGATTAATTTCTTTGATTATTTTATAGTCTGAATAATGAATATTTTGAATACATTGGAACTTTAGGAACTTGAGCTTTATTTATATTTTTAAGTCTTATCACACTTTCTGGACCACGGAAGATATTTAATAGGGTCATTTAAAGAATAACTACATTCCTGACTGTGGCTTGGAATTAGAGTTTTCATGTAAGAGTGGAATAAACCTGAGATTAAGTACATATACTGTTTGTGTTGATATTGAAGAGAGAAGCTTTTGATTAAAGGAACATCATATAAAAAGGAACACACACAAGTAAAAAGTAAAGACACTAACCCGTTTGAGAGATGGTGGCAGTAGCTATATATCTGAAATGTGCACTGGGATTGACAGATGAGATCTAATGTAATGAATATCTTCCTTTCTTCCCTTCTTTTTGTTTTTCTTTTCTTTCTCTTTTTTTCATTTTATTTTTCTTTACTTTAGTTCTATTAATTCTTATTTCCTTCTTTCTTTTATTTTTATTTCTTTCTTTCTTTTCTTTTCTTTTTTTTTTAAAGACATACATAAAAGAAAACCCTTAAAGGAATATCCATTCCTTGATTTCAAAGAGTTTAAGTGCTTCTGGAGTCTTTTTTCCAGTGCCATGTTTTCTTTTCATTAGAACATTTATTATTTCTTTCCATTAGAACATTTATTTACTCCCTCAACTGATTCAAACAACTGAAAATCTTAACAGAAAGACAAAAGTGTAGAGCATTTTGTTTATTCTGCCTGGTCCTGCCCTACTGTTACATATTATTATTATTTTTGTTACATATTATTAATCAAATTTTGAATTTAGAGGCTATGAACTTTTAGTTTCCCCTTGACTGTTATGTGGATTATAACTTCAACTTGCTTTTCAGAGATTCTTAGTTTATATGTTTTAATGTCTGTGCTTTGAGGCTGTTTGTCTATGTGTACCAGATCTCCTCGTCAAGAATGTTTCCTTCTTCTTCTCAGTGGCACTGACAGAACATAAAGTCAGTGTAGCATGAGGCCTAAGGGTGCAATATATGGAACAAGACTATCTTGGTTGGAATATGGTTGTGCACCTCACATACTGTATTAAACTGTGCAAAGTACTTAACATTTCTGTGTCTCAATAATAAAATAGAAGTAATAATATGATCCTCATAGGCAAGTCATGAGATTTAAAATATTTAATATGTATAAGGCACTATGCTTATACATATACATGTATATTATATGCTTATATATATATATATAATACATATATATTATATGCTTATACATATACATAGTCTAATTAGGACTATTAGAATAACCTTAAGACTATAGTAACAACCAATAAAATCTATATTATTCCTCCAGATTATTACCTCCTACCAGTGACAAAGACAAGACAATATACACTTTTGATGTGAGGCTTATTTAAATACTTGGAATTTTGTACATGGCTTAGTGGTTTTCTCTGTTTGTCTTGTATTTACATAAGCTGTAAATGTTTAGGTTTTTTTTTTCTTAAATGGGCTTTAATGCTCATTAGTTGATTGCCAATGAAATTGCATGTTTTCTCCATCTTCATGAGTGACAGGATGTCAAGTGGAGGCATTTTAATACTAATGAAAATGGTCAATTATATATCTTGATGGCTAATGAATCTCTAATCAATGGTACTAGAAGGTTTATGTGCATTCTATTGGCATTCATTGCCACTGTCTGACATCTAGATATGATTAAGTGTATATTTATATTATACATTTTTATAGCTATGTATATTTTATATACATATTTAAGGTTTTAAAACTTGAGAATTATTGACAGGGAATAAAAATTCTCATCAACTTGAATTTTATTTCTTCAAGAGTAAGTTCCATTTTACTTGTTCTTAAATATCTACTTTTAGGTTTTATGCAAGACCTTAGTAATATTTTACTGTCATCTATTTTTTTTTAATTTTTTTGAAATTTATTGTCAAATTGCTTTCTATACAACACCCAGTGTTCATCCCAAAAGGTGCCCTCCTCAATACCCATCACCCACCTTCCCCTCCCTCCCACCCCCATCAGCCCTCAGTTTGTTCTCAGTTTTTAAGAGTCTCTTATGCTTTGGCTCTCTCCCACTCTAACCTCTTTTTTCTTCCTTCCACTCCCCCATGGGTTTCTGTTAAGTTTCTCAGGATCCACATAAGAGTGAAAACATATGGTATCTGTCTTTCTCTGTATGGCTTATTTCACTTAGCATCACACTCTCCAGTTCATCCACGTTGCTACAAAGGGCCATATTTCATTCTTTCTCATTGCCATGTAGTACTCCATTGTGTATGTAAACCACAATTTCTTTATCCATTCATCAGTTGATGGACATTTAGGCTCTTTCCATAATTTGGCTATTGTTGAGAGTGCTGCTATAAATTTGGGGTACAAGTACCCCCATGCATCAGTACTCCTGTATCCCTTGGGTAAATTCCTAGCACTGCTATTGCTGGGTCATAGGGTAGGTCTATTTTTAATTTTCTGAGGAACATCCACACTGTTTTCCAGAGTGGCTGCACCAGTTTGCATTCCCACCAACAATGCAAAAGGGTTCCTGTTTCTCCACATCCTCGCCAGCATCTATAGTCTCCTGATTTGTTCATTTTGGCCACTCTGACTGGCGTGAGGTGATATCAGAGTGTGGTTTTGATTTGTATTTCCCTGATGAGGAGCAACATTGAGGATCTTTTCATGTGCCTGTTGGCCATCTGGATGTCTTCTTTAGAGAAGTGTCTATTCATGTTTTCTGCCCATTTCTTCACTGGATTATTTGTTTTTCGGGTGTGGAGTTTGGTGAGCTCTTTATAGATTTTGCATACTAGCCCTTTGTCCGATATGTCATTTGCAAATATCTTTTCCCATTCCGTTGGTTGCCTTTTAGTTTTGTTGGTTGTTTCCTTTGCTGTGCAGAAGCTTTTAATCTTCATGAGGTCCCAGTAGTTCATTTTTTCTTTTAATTCCCTTGCCTTTGGGGATGTGTCAAGTAAGAAATTGCTACGACTGAGATCAGAGAGGTCTTTTCCTGCTTTCTCCTCTAGGGTTTTGATGGTTTCCTGTCTCACATTCAGGTCCTTTATCCATTTTGAGTTTATTTCTGTGAATGGTGTGAGAAACTGGTCTAGTTTCAACCTTCTGCGTGTTGCTGTCCAGTTCTCCCAGCACCATTTGTTAAAGAGACTGTCTTTTTGCCATTGGATGTTCTTTCCTGCTTTGTCAAAGATTAGTTGGCCATACGTTTGTGGGTGTAGGGTTTCTATTCTATTCCATTGGTCTATGTGTCTGTTTTTGTGCTAATACCATGCTGTCTTGATGATTACAGCTTTGCAGTAGAGGCTAAAGCCTGGGATGGTGATGCCTCCTCCTTTGGTCTTCTTCTTCAAAATTAATTTGGCTATTCGGGGCCTTATGTGGTTCCATATGAATTTTAGGATTGCTTGTTCTAGCTTCGAGAAGAATGCTGGTGCAATTTTGATTGGGATTGCATTGAATGTGTAGATAGCTTTGGATAGTATTGACATTTGGACAATATTTAGTCTTCCAACCCATGAGCATGGAATGTTTTTCCATTTCTTTATATCTTCTTCAGTTTCCTTCATAAGCTTTCTATAGTTTCCAACATACAGATCTTTTACATCTTTGGTTAGATTTATCCCTAAGTATTTTATGCTTCTTGGTGCAATTGTGAATGGGATCAGTTTCTGATCCCAGAGAGACAGAGGCAGTGTGAGCAGGGGAGTGGCAGAGAGAGAGAGGGAGACAGAGAATCTAAAGAAGGCTTAGCACCAGCAACTCAGACCCCAGTGTGGGGCTTGAACTCACGAACAGTGAGATCATGACGTAAGCCAAAATCAGTAGTTGGCTGCTTAACTGACTGAGCCATCCAGGTGCCCCAGGATCTTCCCTCTTTGATATTATGTAAAAATTTACCTTTTTAGTTTTAGTGCTTTCTTGATTATATGGCTTATACTTTATGATCAAACTGTATTGATTTTTTTTGTTTATGATATAGCTTAATTTTAATTATAGTTTGAATTTAATTAAAATCAATAAAATTAATTTTATTCTTTTCCACAACTTGTAATACAGTCATGTATAGTTTATTGAAAATCTACTTAGTGACTTATATGTGTGTGCATATAATATGTATTATAAAAATCATAGAATTATTATATACTGAATACACATCAGTATTATTGACATTGCATACCACTACCCATTTCTTCAAATATCTGCATCTATTCTTTCTTTCCATCTAGTCACTTCAACACCAATATCACATTTCTGAATTTTTTACAGCTTCATTGAGGTTGACATGCCAAAAATTGCACATATTTAATGCATACAAATTGATGAGTTTTTACATATACATACAGTCGTGATACTATCACCAAAGTCATGACAATATGAACATATTTATCACCTCTCAAAGTTTCATTTTCCCTTTGGGTTTTTTTGTTTGTTTTTGTTCTAAAACAGTTAAACTGAAAGCTACCACTGTAACAGTTAAGTGCAGAATACTGTATTGCTAACTATAGGCACTATATTATACAGCAGATGTATAGAACTTATTCATTTTGTTTAACTATAACTTTATACCCATTGGAAAAAACTTCCCCTTTCTCCCTCCATTCATCTCCTGGAACCCACCATTCTATTTCATGTTTCTAGACATTTGACTATCACCTCATACCTGTTAGAATAGTGATAATCAAAAAGACAAAAGATAAGTGTTGGCAAGGATATAGAGAAATTGTAAATCTTGTATCCATTGGAAATAATGTAATGGTATAATCACTGTGGAAATCCATACAAGGTCCCTCCAACAATTAAAATTAAACTATCATGGGGCACCTGATAGTGGCTCAGTCGGTTAAGTGTGTGACTCAATTTTGGCTCAGGTCATGATCTCATGGTTCCTAAGATCAAACCCTATGTTGATCTATGGGATTCTCTCTCTCCTTCTCTCTCTCTGCCCCTCCCCGTTCATTCTCTCAAATAAATAAATAAATAAATAAATAAATAAATAAATAAATAAACTTAAAAAAAAAAAAAACTTCTCACAAAAATGGAATTATCATATAATCCTGCAATCCCACTCCTGGGTATATATTCAAAAGAATCGGGATCTCAATGATATACCTGTGTTGCCATGTGCATCATAATATTATTCACAATAATTGAGATATGGAAATAATCCAAATGCCCATCAACAGACTAATGGATAGAGGAAACAAGTATTTATAGATCTCTATCTTTCGTCTCTAGAGCTCTAGATCTCTATATCCCGTGGAATATTATTCAGCTTTTAAAAAAAAGAAAAGAAAAGAAAAAGAAAACCCACCATTAGCAATAACATGGATGGGACCGGAAGTTATGCAAAGTGAAATAAATCAGTTACAGAATAACAAATACAGCATGGTTTCACATTTCTGTGATTTTTAAAGCACGTATAAAGGTGATGCTCTATTTCAAATCACATATCAATCATTTGTTTTCTTTGAGTTACTTCACAGTGTGTTTTTTTGCCAAAATTACTTCACATCTTTTTAAATTATTTTTATTTTGTTTTACTTTTGCTTTGCATATCTTTTAGTATGGATTTATTTAATTTTTAAAATAATATTTTGGCAAATTTTATTTTCCCAAGATGACCACAATATCATCTCTTACCTAAATGCCTCTCTAGAATCTTGTCACTTACCATCACAAAGTATTGTATAATTTTCCTTCCCTTAAATCTGAATGGGTTTTTAAATCACTTGTAATTGTCAGAACGTGTCAGAAATTATGCTTATAATTTCCGGACATAAGTCATGAGAGACAGTGCAACTTCTGCCTTTTTATATGGAATATTGAGATACTTATGTCTTAAGCCATCACGTGTCAGAGTAAATATTCCAATTTCTATGACATCATCATGCTGTTAAGAAGACCAACCTAGCCTCTCATGGAGAGAGACAGAGAGAGAGAGAGAGAGAGAGACACTAACCACCGGCTCATCCAGCACACAGATGCCACCAATATTCCATCCTCAGCCACTATTTGACTAACATATAAACACTCCAAGACAAAATGTCTAAAGTGAACATTTCCTAAATCCATGATGCACAAAAATCTTGGAAGATAATAAAATAATTATTTTTTAAGTCACTAAATTTTGAGGTGATTTGTTATGTATCAGTGGCTAATTGGAACAGAAACATGATACCTAGAAGTAGGAATCTGACATAATAGAAATAAAAATTATGTGCCACTGGCTTTGAAATTGGGTGGTGGATGAACATTAGAAAAAGACTGGAGGAGGCTGGTGGTAAAGACTTGGAGGTCAGAGATGAAAATGTATGGAACACTGGATAAAATGAAATTTCAAAACCACTTACAGCTTTCCCTTAAATTATCAGTTATTAGAGTAAGAAGTTGATGTCCTATCTCCAGTTGTAAGCAATGGATGGCCCTCTACCTATAGCTTGAGTAATTTTATTTTTAAGCAACTTTATTGTGCTATAATTCACATATCGTAAAATTTACCTATTTAAAATGCACAGTTCAATAGTTTTAGTGTATTTACAGAGTTATGCTAACATCACCATAATCTAATTTTAGTACATTTTCAAATGAAACCCTATTCCTGTTAGAAGTTACTCCCCATCCCCCTCTCCACGAATCTAATTTTATATCTACAGATTTGACTACACTGAACATGTCATATGAACAGAATGATAGAATGTGTATGTAGCATTTTGCACCTGGTTTCTTTAATTACGAAACTTAATGTTCATCCGTGCTGTAATATGTATCAGTACCTCTTTCCTTTTTAATGACAAAAAAAAGTATGGCACAGATATACCACATCTTTTTTATTCACTCTTCAGTTGAAAGTCATTTTGGCTGTTTCCACTTTTAGGCTATTATAAATAAAGCTTCATTTGTGTGTAAGTTTTGGGCAGAACAGATGTTTATTTCACATAGGTATAAGGCTAGAAGTAGAATTGCTGGGCTATATGGTAACATTACGTTTATCATTTTGTGGAACTGCCAAACCCTTTTCCTGAGTAGCTGCTCCATTTTACAATCCCAGCAGTAATGTGTCAGGGTTCCAATTTCTCCATATCCTTGCCAAATCAAGAAGTGTGAGCCCTTCAACTGGTTTTTTTCAAGGTTGTTTTGAATAATCTGGATCTACTCTGTTTCAAAATAAAGGGTAAGCTTGTTGGTATCTACAATAAACAAACAAACAAACAAAATAAAATAGGAAAGAAGGAAGAGAAGGAGGGAAGAAGGAAGGGAGAGTGATGATTTTATAAAGATCAAATTTGTAGATTAATTTGGATAATAGATTTTAGCAATAAGTCCTCCAATCCATGAATATGGAGTGCTTCCCAATCCTATGAAACAGGATGAAATAATAGGAAGATGGAAGTTGCAGCTTCCCACTTTAATGATACATTCTTTCTAAAAAATATATTTATGTATTTATTTTGAGAGAAAGAGAAAGAGCAGAGAGCAGGGGAGGGGCAGAGGGAGAGGGAGAGAGAGAGAATCCTAAGCAGGCTCCATGCTTTCAGCACACAGTCTGATGCAGGGCTTGAACTCACGAACTGAGATCATGACCTGAGCAAAAATCAAGAGTTAGACACTTAACCAACTGAGCCACCCAGGTGCCCCATAAGGATATACTGTGAGAGTTACATTCTTCTTCTAAGTTACCCATATTGTTCAGAGCTTGGCTACATGACCTCATTTACTGCAAGGGAGATTGGGAAATGGAGTCTTGTGCCTGGTCAGCATTACTGACATTTTATTCAGCTAAAATCAGATTGTGTGACTAAAGTAAAACAATATATATTCATACTGTACAATAGGGGTCTCTACCTCCTTCTGTGTAATACTGTCTCAAGGAATTAGGCAGGGAGATTAGAATCCTCTTCCTTCAGATTTTTTGAAAAAAGACATGAGTGTGATATTCCTCAGGTGTGGTTGGAAGGAATAAATGTTGTAAGCCAATATTAAACTATTTTTTCTTGCCTTTTATTACATTTCATAAGTATTTCCTTTAGCATACGTTAAAGGATGATTTGCTTGTTATTTGGAAATATTTAATAGAATTATTTAATACTTACATTATGCTTTTCTAGCAAAATAACCCATTTCAATAATTTTTATGAGATATTAATATCAAGCTTTAGTTACCTATTTCACTTGATATTAAAATAGTTGTGATTTTGTTTGCAAATACATAGGTGAAGAAAAATATATCAGAATTATTTCATAATTATACAACAAGCTATTCATTAAATAATTGTAGTTTGTATGTATTATATATATATATATATATATACATAGGAAAACGCAGTTTCTATGTCTGTGTATTGGGAAGGAACATGAAGATAACAGATTTATTTTTGGTTATGCTGTGTTGAGGTGTTGAAAATACATTTGTTTGGAAATGTCCTATAGACTAGAACAAATATTTGAAATAGAAAATTGAGGCTCAAAATAAATGAGATTTTTGAAAAGTAGATAGCTGCTCTAAATGATTCTAAATCTCTTGATCTCTGCGAATTATGCCTTAGGATACTACAAGTACTTGAAGTTGAGTCTGATAACCTTTTGAGAGATAGGAAAGTAGTTATTAAACTGGAAGTACCACAAGTTAGTATGAAGTAAATGAAGGTCTGACTCTACAAAGGTGAAAAATATAGTTTACAAAACAGTCTATCCCAAGAAAGATTATCAGGTACATTGCTAAAAGGATAAGTTTTTCATCTTAAAAGTGTAATTAGAATTTTGAATCTTAAAAAGAAAAAAATAAGTGATTATCAAAAGGAAATAATAGTCATAGGAATGACATTATTTTTTGATAAGATTGTGATAGAATCACAAAAGAACGGAAACACTAGCATGGCTTGAATTGAGGCTATCTGATGAAGCACCCTACCTTTCTAACACAAATATTGGGAAAATAGCAGGTAACTGAACCGCCTTGGAAAAAAATGTTTCATACTATTCATTAAACAAGGGTGGGCTAAATAGAAATCAGGCCTTTGTATGTTTGTACATGTTGTTTCTTGTGTAATAATTCCCAGTTTTCACTCAGCAAATTCCAAATGTATCAGGACAAAATGAAACATAAATAATTCAAATCCATATACACATGTACACAAAACACCAAGAGCACGAAAACTGAATAGGAAATATATTCTTTAATAGCAGTGCTTATTAAAAATGTAGAAGATATTTAAGTGATTTTAATCTGACTCTAGTCCAACTGTGTGAAGTAGATATTGCAATACTATCAGTGTTTTAAAAGCATGTCCATAAGAATTGTGTCTAATTCATTAAAATATTATACTTTTGTCATTTACATCTGATTTGTTAGCATTTTATTTGATTTTTTGGATTGGTATTACATGTGTTTAGTGTAAGCATCATAAAGTATAAGGATGTCAACAGTGAAAAGATTTCCTGAATCACAGTTCCTCATCTCCTCTGTTTCCAAACTCTTCCTTGAGTTTCCCTATGGCTATACAAGAAAATATTATTATAGATTATCAACTCCTCCCTTTTGTTTACACAAGAGTATGTATATAAACAACATTTATATCATGCTGTGTGGATAGCAAGATATAAATGCTGTGGGATCGAGCCCATGTCAGACTTGAGCGCCGTGTCAGGCCCATCCCTGCTTGGGATTCCCTCTTTCCTTCTCTAACCCCTCCTTTCTCTCAAAATAAACAAAAATAAACTTTAAAAGCAGTTGCCCTCTTAGTATTTTTTTGTGTATTTTTTGTACATATTTTTGTGTATTTTTCTATGAGGTTATTGGTCTTTTCTTATTTATTTATTTATTTATTTATTTATTTATTTATTTATTTTTATTTATATATGAAATTTATTGTCAAATTGGTTTCCATACAACACCCAGTGCTCATCCCAAAAGGTGCTCTCCTCAATACCCATCACCCACCCTCTCCTCCCTCCCACCCCCCAAATTAAAAATAGACCTACCCTATGACCCAGCAATAGCACGGTTATTGGTCTTTTCTAAATCTGTAGAAGCTTCTAGCATGTTAGAGAGAGGAATCTGTGTGTGTGTGTGTGTGTGTGTGTGTGTGTGTGTGTGTGTGTGTACGTTATGAGTTGCCCAAATTTTTGTCTATTGCTATTTGTCTTTTTTGGTGAGATAAATGTATGTTGACTAGTCCAAATTTTTCAATTAATTTTCAGTTGATATGGTCTATTTTTTCAGACTTTTTATTTTGGCTTCTAGGTTGTATCATATTTTTAATACAAACCGTTCTTTAATTAAAAAAATAATCTTCTGGGGGTACCTGGGTGGCTCAGTCAGTTAAGTTTCCAACTCTTGATTTCAACTCTGGTCATGATCTCACCATGTGTGGGCTAGAGCTCTGCATTGGGCTCTGTGCTGACAGCACAGAGCCTGCCTGGAATTCTCTTTCTCCCCCTCTCTGCTCCCCTCTAGCTCCCCTCTAGCTCATGCACATTTGTGCATTCTCTCTCCCCGCCCCCTCTCAAAATAAATAAATAAACTTAAAAAAATAATATGCCTTTCCCTCTAGCATTTTTTCATTGTTTGTTTAGATTTGTATCCAGATTTTATCCCCCCTAATTACTACCTATTTTCTCAGTAGTATTTTGTCAGTTGTCCCTCCATTCAAGATAGTTCACATGGTTTCTTATGTATTCCTGTGTGCTCTTCTATTTGGCCAGGGCTATTTGTGTTTTTGTGTCTGAAGAAAAATAAGCAGTTTTGAGTAAGAGGTAGTTGAAAGCTGGTGTACTTCACCTATCCCTCCCTTTTCCTTTCATGTTAACTAAATGTGCCCCATGTTCTGGGTTTCAGTTCTGAGGTGGTTGAGCCTCCTAGACATCTGAGTTAGCATGCATAGCAGAGTCTCAGCAATCCATGTCTATGGAATGGAAGCAAGATCTAAACCACTGATGTCTGGAGGTTATTAACAGCAAAATAACCTCTCCTAGCTGGAGCACTAAACCCTGTTTATCATATACTAAAATCCCATAGATATTTAAACCTGTTTCTGGGTATTTATTACTTTCTTTTAGTCTGTGAGGAAAGATTCACTAAAATAACTCTGAAGGCCCCTTTCCTCCTCCTTTTTTAAAATATCTGAACAGAAAAATATTGGGCACAGGAGCTCAAAGTAAGAATATGCTAATACCACTGAGTTCTAGAGGCTCCTCGTTTCTACAAAGGCTACTTTTTTAATCAGGGAGCTAGATTTTGGAAATTTTTAAATGTTTACCAGTTTCCTTTTGCACACCAAGAGGTTTTTGAAAAATTTTAAAAATTTTGTCAAATTGATCATATTTGTGACTGAAAGACTGTGAAAGCATATTCTTTATTATGAAAATGCTACATTTGAAGTTTAAGACTTTCAATACCCGTATTTCTCTTGAGTAATGGTTAACATTGAGATTGTAATTTTGCATGTGGTTATGAGCAAGTTGATTTAACCAGTGCTGGGCCATTTTTGCATTCAAGCCAAAAATAGCGTGCTTTGAGTCATGCCAGAGGGTTTTAAAAAACATTAATCTGACATTAACCTATGGAGTACTAATTATATTCTTTAAATCTTCAATTATAGTAGTTGCTTTTACTTGTTTTATGTTGTAGAAACCATTGAGAATTGAATGATACATCAGTCTCTGAAGAAAAGAAACAAAACCTCAAAAAATACTGTACAGTGTTTCAGAGTTTACAGATCCTATTATTATTTTTTAAAGTTCATTTATTATTTTGAGAGAGAGAGAGAGAGAGAGAGAGCACGAGAACCCCTGAGCAGTGGAAGGGCAGAGAGAGGGAGACAGAAAATCCCAAGCAGGCTCTGTGTTGTGAGTGTGGAGCCTGATACAGAGCTCTATCTCACAAACAATAAAATCTTGACCTGAGCCACTTAAACCAACTGAGCCACCCAGGCGCCCCACAAATCCTATTGAATCTATAAAAGGGCCTCTCTTTTTCTACCTGTAAAGTGGAGATAGCCATAGATAACCCTTGTAAACGTCTGAGAAGTCCATGTCTCAATGAAGTTTGAAAAATATAAATATAGCTATCTCAAGAGCTAGGATGAAATCAAAAATAAACCTAAATCTTTTCACAGAATCTCTGGGCATAAATGTCAGTGATTATTATTACTACAGTTAGCATTTAACAAATTTGGTAAACAAGGTGTATGAACTTAAGTACCTTTTTAGGAAAAGCACCAACTTAGCATGGTAACTTTAAAGTTATTTTTCAGTTTTTAGATATAATAAGTGTCCATGTTTTAAAAAATTAGGAAATTTTGAAAAGTGTAAAACTATCAAATCCCTTTTTGTTAGTCCGAGATACGGTTGTGTTCTATGGAGGTTAAAGGATAAAATATCAAGAACTTAGCATGTAGAATATAAATTCACTTTTCATGCATTGCCAGGATTGCTGTTTTTCTTCACCTTCACTACTATTGTCTGTTAACATTCATTCCATCCAAACCCAAGAGACTGGGCATCTTTCTAAACTCTCTAGAGTTGATTGACCTTTGTATTGGGAAGAATAGGAGAACTGAGAATAGAGTAATCAAACTGCAGTTTTTAGGAAGGTTAGACAGTGATTTGGAGGTGGTAATAAACATTGCATTACTTGTTCAGAGGTTGGTAATTACTGGTAAAAAATTAATGGCAAAAACTGAACATACATTGTTTTGTGTTTGTTTTTCAATTATATTAAGTGTACATCTTTTTAATTGATCAGTATTTTTCCAAAACTGATTTATAATGATGGTTAATATTAATAAGAGGAAAATAAATCATGTTCCACCTTGTTGATGTCATTATTTTTGTCTTCTTTATCTGGCTACTGCTGTTCATTCCAAAATTTGTCCCTTGCCAGTAATTTTAAACTGATTTGATTTACAGCATCTTCTGCAGTTATATAATAGCTGTATTCTTGCCAGTCATTATAAGAGTCATCTTGTGCCTGTCCTCTTAATGTGTTCTGAAAATTAGCTGGCATGAGTTCCTATTCTCTGCTTTTATTTGATAATTTTCCAGATTCATAAGTTTTGCCAGCATTTTACTAATATAAATCCACTACATTTTTTGCTTTTGATTTTCATGAATTTTATGGCTTTTCTGTAAAATGTTCTACATCTAACTATACTTCATTATCTGGAAGAAAATCTAGAGTATCAAAGACTAATTCATAAATTTAAATGTTGATTTCTTTGAAATGTTATAAATGATTAGATTTAATAATCTTGATTTCATAGGTGTTTTTGCTTAAAATGCTTCATGTGTGTATATATATGTATATATGTATACATATATACACATATATTGTTTACTTAATATAAATTCATTGTATTATTTATGCATTGTATATAATATGTATTGATTAGCCCTACTTCATGATCACCTATCTATCAATTTCTTCTTAAACACTAATTTTAATATAATTCTTATGCTTCCCATTTCAGATTTTTTTCCAGAGCATAACTGTAAATCATTAATACACTAAACTGTGTCTTCTCCAATTTATATGTAATATTTGTGAGTTATTTATAAACTCACCTTAACAGTCTACTGATCACTCATATTGATTTTCTTCACAACCAGTAGAATGCCATATATATCCTCACTCTATGAACACACAGACATTTTTATATTAAATTGATGTATAAATATTATTATACACTCTTCTATGCTGTTTTTCTCATTTACCAATAACTGAAGGAAATCTTTTCCTATCAACAAATTTTGCTATATATTCTTGTTTTGAAATTGACCCCAAGAGAGTCACTGACTAGTGTACAATTAAAATATAATGTCAGGGAACTATTTTTTTTTTAATGCAGCTGTGGAAGAAGACAAATCATAATCAGAATTTAATTTACTAATTCCTTGTAATAAATCATTTTAAAATGAAACAAAGCAAAATTTTATATGACTCTGAATTTTTCCTCATGTGTCAGATCTATTTAAAATGATCAGGCAGTAGATTGCAGAAATAAAAGCTATATAATCGGAACGCCTTTGTTTCAATTAATTAAAAAGGCTTAATCTTGGCTCCACCATTCTTCAGCAAGGCAGTCACTCTTTGTCATAATTTTTCCATCATCAAAAAAAAAGGAACAGTAATAGAATTTCATTAGATTACTGTGAGAACAAAATGAGCTAAGACATGTAAAGTGTTGATTTTGGTACCTGGTACGTAGTTAGTATTCAGAGAATCATACTATGCCTATAAATTGCTACTAAAAGAATTGCTGCTATTCCTTGGATGATGTCAGAATAAGAGAGATGACAAGATCCAAATATTAAATATCCACAAAGTCTGATAGATGGTTAACCACACACTAGAAACATTTGTATTACTGAGGGAACTTCTGGTTTCATGCTACATAAAGTTATTTCTTCTCTAGACATGACCCATAAATATTTAAGTTCCGTAATTTTCAATTGCCCTGTGTCTCTTTGATACTGCACAGATGAACACTGCCCATGATTCTTTGTCTCCTGTTTACAATTCTTGAATCCTGCCATTTTCAAACTTCATCATACATTTATTTTTTGGATGTATAAATTTACTCATTCATATTCTAGTCAAACTTTGCTTGCTTCAGAACGGTTCCTTCTCTTTTGACTTATATCTGATCAGATATTTTATTTCAAGTTGATTTTACACTTTAAAATTTAGAGGAAATCTCACGCTTCTACCAAGTTTCTGGAGCACTACCACTAAAAGGTTAAGGGACCACATTTAGGCACTACCTACCTGGTCAGCCCATCTATCTCCTCAGTACAGTATGTAGAGCTGGAAACCCAAACCTGGTGACACAAAATACATTCTTCCTGGGCATAACTACTAATAAACAATTGACAACACTTTGTATAAAATAGTTTGCCAATTGCTAGTAATACTTATTTTAGTTAAACCAATCCAAGCTGATTTTCTTCTGTTGCAGTTGTCATTAAGCAATTTGGTTTTCTTTCTTAGTTGCTTTTTTTCCCTTCTACTTAAGTACATGTTGATGTGCCTTCCTGAAACATGCATTTTATATCCATTTTCCTGTGAATGGTTTTTCTATCCTCCAATGTGTTGTAGTAGAATTGGTAATTCTATTTTATTTTCCAACTTCCTGACATACATTGTTAATGAAATGCTGTCTTAGTTATGAAGCTTTTTTGTCCCTGTACCTTCAGTACCTCTTTAGAGATATAACAGAAAGTATGACAATTGAAACTTTTTATCAAATGTGTCCTTCGTATATCCATTTGTGAGTAACTAGTAAAAGTCTAAGTGCCCCTTAAAGGAGCTGATGTGTAGTTCTGAACAGGCAGACTTACTGATATTGTAGACACCTACAGCCTTCCATCTAGTTTGAGGAACAGGAGAGAATTTGACCATAGGTCACTTTTTCACAAAACAATAATTCAAGAAATTTAGAGTAGTTTACCTTTATTGGCTCCAAGATAGGTATAAATCCAGAACAAGTTCACTAGAAACCAGATTAATTTATCAGACGAGAAAGGCATAAAAAGTAAAATGACTTCAGCAATCATGGCTTTCCCAAACAGAAGGGATCTAAACTCATTACTCTTATGTCTTTCGATCACATACTGCTGGGATTTGAAATAATAGGTCTTGCTTCAAAATGCAGTCTCTAATACATGGTCATATTCTTCTCTCCAAGGAGATTTTACAGATCATAATCTTTGAAAAGATTCCTGTAAAATATGCATCAATAAATAGATGATTTTCAAAATCAATGATTTAGAAATTAAGAATTTCTAAACATTAAAACCAACACTCAGATTTCTTCTTTGATCAATTTTAGCCATTGCCTTTTAACAGAAAACCATCAATATCCTTTAATATTGTATTTGATTTGCCTTATAATTGAATTTTAGGTTTTTAAACAAAATCATAATTTATTCTTTCTATATCCATGGTTATATCTCTTCCTTATTCCTAAATTTACCTAATTTCATTAACTTCTCCTTCCATCTTTACTTTCTGCACTCTTTTCATTTTTTGTTTTACTTAAACTGTTATAAGTTTATCTCTATTTTTGTATATTTAAAAACAACACAATTTTTTAAAAAATTTTCTCATTTCTAACTTTTTGTTTTTAATTCTTTAACATTTCATTATTTTCAGCTTTTAGATTTAGTAATTTACATTTCTAAAAATTTTTAAGTATAACATGTTATTTTGCTACTATTTTTGTTTATTTTTTATTTTTTTAAATGTTTATTTTGAGAGAGAAAGGGGGATATATATATATATATATATATATATATAGAGAGAGAGAGAGAGAGAGAGAGAGAGAGAGAGAGAGAGTGCACATGCAAGCTGGTGAACGGCAGAATAGAGAAATAGAATCCTAAGCAGGCTCTGAGCAGTCAGAACAGAGCCCAACATGGGGCTTGGTCTCAGAGCCAGGAAATCATGACCTGAGCTGAAACCAAGAGTTGGACACTTAACCAGCTGAACCACCCAGGTGCCCCTTCCTAATATTTTAAAGATTAGTACTAAGTTCGTTTGCTTTTTTTTTCTTAAATAATAAGATCATTAAATACTAATTTTTTTCTCTGAACATATTTTTTTTCACAGCCATTCAATGAAGTCTTCCTCTTTTCACTGTCTGGGAGATTATAACTTTATTTTGAGTTTCTTATTTGCCAAACATTATCTAAAAGCATTTCTTAATTTCTAAGTATTTATAATTTGTAATCATTTTTATTGTTTACTACTAATTTTATTAATTAATAGAATGTAGATTTTTAAATGTCTAACTTTAAATATTTTAAAGGTTTTCTTTGTAAAGACTATTATTTTTTTGTGAAAATATCTCTAAGAAACACCAACTATATGTTTGATTTTATGTCTAAATTTAAGAGCAGTATTGCTCTTTTACTTTGCTGTTCCTATTGTCTTTTGGATTGCCCTTTTATTTTTAACCTCTCTTAACATAATAAGTGTGTATACCTCAGCACCAAAGTTTTGCTGAAATTATTGAAATACTTGCATTTCTAAAGTAATGAGTTGTTTTCTATTTTAAGAATCCTTAATAACCATTTATAACCAATTATCATACAATTTCTCAATCATTTCAAATGTATATAATTACTTAGGGTGTCTGGGTGGCTCGGTTGATTGAGTGTCAGTCCAACCGGCTCAGGTCATAATCTCATGGTTAATGAGTTAAAGCCCCACATAGAGCTCACAGCTGTCAGCGCAGTGCCTGCTTCTGACCCTCTGTCCCCCTCCTTTTCTGCCCCTCCCACACGCATCCTCTCTCTCTTTCTCTCTCCCAAATAAAATAAACAGTAAATTTTTAAAAATGTATGTAATCACTTAGATAAAAAGTCTTTTCATTACAAGTCTTTTTTATTATTTAAAACTACTTTATTTGATTTTACCATGCTATCCCTTCTTTTCTTGATAGCTTATTTCTGAATAGTTCCATATTTTCCTCATATTTATATGCAGATGGCATGGTCTTTGAATTCTTGTATACTCATAGGTATATTTATTTCACCATGTGAAATGTTTTTCTTATATATTTTTCCTATATAAACTATTTATTACATACTTATTTAGTTTTTGGTTTATAAGCAGTTTTAAATTTGTATTATAATAATAATTTATAATTATAAAAACACTGTGAAATTGACCTTTTTAATATTGTGAAATGTACTTTTATCCCTAATAATACCTCTTACCTCTAAGTATTAATATAGCTACTATAGTTTTATTTTATTTGCTTTTTATCTTTCCTTTTTGTTTCCACTATTGCTTCACTTTTCAGTCTCCATTCACGCTGTCATCTTTGGGTCTCAAAATCCTGCAGTCTGATTTACTTTAGTAACGTTCTTTTTTTTTTTTTTTTTTTTTAAATCTTACTGGGTATGATCTATATACCAAGTATTTAAGATTTACCACATTTTTTAACCATGGATTTGTTCATTTAACCAATGTTTATGGAGGTTCTGATGTCAAGATTTGAGTGAAGTAGTGGAAGCAATTATTTGGGAAGTAGAAATCTTTGCAAAACACAGAAGTCATCCAAAGCTTCTTGTTCTCATTTGAGATCAAAGTACTCATCACTAAGCAGCACGGTAAGGTAGATGAAAATTATAGTGCATAACAAGATAACTCTAACTCTTTAATTATGTCATTCTAAGTAAGAAGATTCCTTTCTTGTTTTATAGGAGTTCCATGTATCAGGATGTGCTTTCCTTTAAATATTTCTTTTTATTACTATTACATTTTGTATTATCAAAATTGTAACAATATTTTGAAACTTGACATTTTATAATGAAATTGTATATAGTTATATCTCATATATATCTCATATATATATATATATATATATATATATATATATATATATATCGTATGTAGTTATATAAAAGTCACAATTAGTTTGATTGGATCTAACTTAAATTAAATTTAAAGTTGTTGCTGAAATTCATGGAAAAGTTTCCTAAAGGGGATCATAAAATCAGCCTTACTTAAAACATTTATAATCCTTTATCCAGCAAGTCTGTCATTTAGAATAGAAGGAGAGATAAAGGTCTTCCCAAACAAACAAAAACTGAAGGAATTTGTCACCACTAAACCAGCCCTACAAGAGATCCTAAGGGGGACCCTGTGAGACAAAGTACCAGAGACATCACTACAAGCATAAAACATACAGACATCACAATGACTCTAAACCCGTATCTTTCTATAATAACACTGAATGTAAATGGACTAAATGCGCCAACCAAAAGACATAGGGTATCAGAATGGATAAAAAAACAAGACCCATCTATTTGCTGTCTACAAGAGACTCATTTTAGACCTGAGGACACCTTTAGATTGAGAGTGAGGGGATGGAGAACTATTTATCATGCTACTGGAAGCCAAAAGAAAGCTGGAGTAGCCATCCTTATATCAGACAAACTAGACTTTAAATTAAAGGCTGTAACAAGAGATGAAGAAGGACATTATATAATAGTGACAGGGTCTATCCATCAGGAAGAGCTAACAATTATAAATGTCTATGCGCCGAATACCGGAGCGCCCAAATATATAAAACAATTACTCATAAACATAAGCAACCTTATTGATAAGAATGTGGTAATTGCAGGGGACTTTAACACCCCACTTACAGAAATGGATAGATCATCTAGACACACGGTCAATAAAGAAACAAGGGCCCTGAATGAGACATTGGATCAGATGGACTTGACAGATATATTTAGAACTCTGCATCCCAAAGCAACAGAATATACTTTTTCTCGAGTGCACATGGAACATTCTCCAAGATAGATCATATACTGGGTCACAAAACAGCCCTTCATAAGTTTACAAGAATTGAAATCATACCATGCATACTTTCAGACCACAATGCTATGAAGCTTGAAATCAACCACAGAAAAACGTCTGGAAAACCTCCAAAAGCATGGAGGTTAAAGAACACCCTACTAACGAATGAGTGGGTCAACCAGGCAATTAGAGAAGAAATTAAAAAAATATATGGAAACAAACGAAAATGAAAATACGACAATCCAAACGCTTTGGGACGCAGCGAAGGCAGTCCTGAGAGGAAAATACATTGCAATCCAGGCCTATCTCAAGAAACAAGAAAAATCCCAAATACAAAATCTAACAGCACACCTAAAGGAACTAGAAGCAGAACAGCAAAGGCAGCCTAAACCCAGCAGAAGAAGAGAAATAATAAAGATCAGAGCAGAAATAAACAATATAGAATCTAAAAAAACTGTAGAGCAGATCAACGAAACCAAGAGTTGGTTTTTTGAAAAAATAAACAAAATTGACAAACCTCTAGCCAGGCTTCTCAAAAAGAAAAGGGAGATGACCCAAATAGATAAAATCATGAATGAAAATGGAATGATTACAACCAATCCCTCAGAGATACAAACAATTATCAGGGAATACTATGAAAAATTATATGCCAACAAATTGGACAACCTGGAAGAAATGGACAAATTCCTGAACACCCACACTCTTCCAAAACTCAATCAGGAGGAAATAGAAAGCTTGAACAGACCCATCACCAGCGAAGAAATTGAATCGGTTCTCAAAAATCTCCCAACAAATAAGAGTCCAGGACCAGATGGCTTCCCAGGGGAGTTCTACCAGACGTTTAAAGCAGAGATAATACCTATCCTTCTCAAGCTATTCCAAGAAATAGAAAGGGAAGGAAAACTTCCAGACTCATTCTATGAAGCCAGTATTACTTTGATTCCTAAAGCAGACAGAGACCCAGTAAAAAAAGAGAACTACAGGCCAATATCCCTGATGAATATGGATGCCAAAATTCTCAATAAGATACTAGCAAATCGAATTCAACGGCATATAAAAGGAATTATTCACCATGATCAAGTGGGATTCATTCCTGGGATGCAGGGCTGGTTCAACATTCGCAAATCAATCAACGTGATACATCACATTAACAAAAAAAAAGAGAAGAACCATATGATCCTGTCAATCGATGCAGAAAAGGCCTTTGACAAAATCCAGCACCCTTTCTTAATAAAACCCCTTGAGAAAGTCGGGATAGAAGGAACATACTTAAAGATCATAAAAGCCATTTATGAAAAGCCCACAGCTAACATCATCCTCAACGGGGAAAAACTGAGAGCTTTTTCCCTGAGATCAGGAACACGACAGGGATGCCCACTCTCACCGCTGTTGTTTAACATAGTGCTGGAAGTTCTAGCATCAGCAATCAGACAACAAAAGGAAATCAAAGGCATCAAAATTGGCAAAGATGAAGTCAAGCTTTCGCTCTTTGCAGATGACATGATATTATACATGGAAAATCCGATAGACTCCACCAGAAGTCTACTAGAACTGATACATGAATTCAGCAAAGTTGCAGGATACAAAATCAATGTACAGAAATCAGTTGCATTCTTATACACTAACAATGAATCAACAGAAAGACAAGTAAAGAAACTGATCCCATTCACAATTGCACCAAGAAGCATAAAATACCTAGGAATAAATCTAACCAAAGATGTAAAGGATCTGTATGCTGAAAACTATAGAAAGCTTATGAAGATAATTGAAGAAGATTTAAAGAAATGGAAAGACATTCCCTGCTCATGGATTGGAAGAATAAATATTGTCAAAATGTCAATACTACCCAAAGCTATCTACACATTCAATGCAATCCCAATCAAAATTGCACCAGCATTCTTCTCGAAACTAGAACAAGCAATCCTAAAATTCATATGGAACCACAAAAGGCCCCGAATAGCCAAAGTAATTTTGAAGAAGAAGACCAAAGCAGGAGGCATCACCATCCCAGACTTTAGCCTCTACTACAAAGCTGTCATCATCAAGACAGCATGGTATTGGCACAAAAACAGACACATAGACCAATGGAATAGAATAGAAACCCCAGAACTAGACCCACAAACATATGGCCAACTCATCTTTGACAAAGCAGGAAAGAACATCCAATGGAAAAAAGACAGTCTCTTTAACAAATGGTGCTGGGAGAACTGGACAGCAACATGCAGAAGGTTGAAACTAGACCACTTTCTCACACCATTCACAAAAATAAACTCAAAATGGATAAAGGACCTGAATGTGAGACAGGAAACCATCCAAACCCTAGAGGAGAAAGCAGGAAAAGACCTCTCTGACCTCAGCCGTAGCAATCTCTTACTCGACACATCCCCAAAGGCAAGGGAATTAAAAGCAAAAGTGAATTACTGGGACCTTATGAAGATAAAAAGCTTCTGCACAGCAAAGGAAACAACCAACAAAACTAAAAGGCAACCAACGGAATGGGAAAAGATATTTGCAAATGACATATCGGACAAAGGGCTAGTATCCAAAATCTATAAAGAGCTCACCAAACTCCACACCCGAAAAGCAAATAACCCAGTGAAGAAATGGGCAGAAAACATGAATAGACACTTCTCTAAAGAAGACATCCGGATGGCCAACAGGCACATGAAAAGATGTTCAGCGTCGCTCCTTATCAGGGAAATACAAATCAAAACCACACTCAGGTATCACCTCACGCCAGTCAGAGTGGCCAAAATGAACAAATCAGGAGACTATAGATGCTGGAGAGGATGTGGAGAAACGGGAACCCTCTTGCACTGTTGGTGGGAATGCAAATTGGTGCAGCCGCTCTGGAAAGCAGTGTGGTGGTTCCTCAGAAAATTAAAAATAGACCTACCCTATGACCCAGCAATAGCACTGTTAGGAATTTATCCAAGGGACACAGGAGTACTGATGCATAGGGGCACTTGTACCCCAATGTTCATAGCAGCACTCTCAACAATAGCCAAATTATGGAAAGAGCCTAAATGTCCATCAACTGATGAATGGATAAAGAAATTGTGGTTTATATACACTATGGAATACTACGTGGCAATGAGAAAAAATGAAATATGGCCTTTTGTAGCAACGTGGATGGAACTGGAGAGTGTGATGCTAAGTGAAATAAGCCATACAGAGAAAGACAGATACCATATGGTTTCACTCTTATGTGGATCCTGAGAAACTTAACAGAAACCCATGGGGGAGGGGAAGGAAAAAAAAAAAAAAAAGAGGTTAGAGTGGGAGAGAGCCAAAGCATAAGAGACTGTTGAGAACTGAGAGCAAACTGAGGGTTGATGGGGGGTGGGAGGGAGGAGAGGGTGGGTGATGGGTATTGAGGAGGGCACCTTTTGGGATGAGCACTGGGTGTTGTATGGAAACCAATTTGACAATAAATTTCATATATAAAAAAAATAAATAAAACATTTATAATCCTTATTTTTACCCATCTGTCTGGGATAGCTAGAAGCTAAATTAGAGATTAGAGGTCATGAAACCCGTCTTTATGTCTATTTCTATAAGGATGAAAATTATAAATATATTTTTGGGTGTAAATAAAATATTTAATGCTTCATCGAATTATTTTGGCTTTATATCAGCCTCATGTCACAGAAAACTAGAAAAACAAGAATAGGAAAAATGCTAAGTTTGCGCTGCAATATGAATTCATAACAGGTATCCTAAAGTTCACACAATTTTAAGCATAAATCAGAATCAAGCATACATTACATTGCCAAATTTACAAAACAGACTGACCTTTGCAAATTTAACAGCAGAAACAATTCTTTTTTGTTATCCTGCAATCAATTCTCATATTGACCATCTGCCATTTATTGAGGGCCTCTTTTTTTGGTAACAGCTTTATTAAAATATAATTAACTTACCATAGAATTCACCCATTCAAAGTTTACAATTCAGTGGATATTAATGTATTTACATAATTGTGCAACCATCACTACAGTCAATTTTTAGCACATTTTCATGATCCCAAAAACAAAACCTGTACTATTTTGCTATCACCACAAAATTACCCTATACCCCAAAGCCCTAAGCTAATACTAATCTCTTTTCTGTCTCTATAGATGGGCCTGTTCTAGACATTTAACATAAATTGTATCACACAAAATGTGCTTAGTGACTTCTCAAGTTGTATAACGTTTTCAAGATTCCACCATGTTGAAGTGTGTATCAGAACTTCATTCTTTTTTATGGTTGAATAATATTCCTTTATATACATAGATGACATTTTATTTTATTTTATTTTTTGAATTTCATTTCTAATATTTTATTTTTTTCTTTTTTTTCAATATATGAAATTTATTGTCAAAGTGGTTTCCATACAACACCCAGTGCTCATCCCAAAAGGTGCCCTCCTCAATACCCATCACCCACCCTCCCCTCCCTCCCACCCCCCATCAACCCTCAGTTTGTTCTCAGTTTTTAACAGTCTCCTATGCTTTGGCTCTCTCCCACTCTAACCTCTTTTTTTTTTTTCCTTCCCCTCCCCCATGGGTTTCTGTTAAGTTTCTCAGGATCCACATAAGAGTGAAACCATATGGTATCTGTCTTTCTCTGTATGGTAGATGACATTTTATTTATGCATTCATCAGTTGATACACATTTGGGCTTCCATCTTTTAGCTATTAAATAAAATTATTCTATAAATGCTTTTGTACAAGTTTTTAGGTGGACATATATTTTTACTTCTCTTGGATATATACCTAGGAGTAGAATAGTTGGGTCAAATAGTAACTCTGTGCCTAACTTTTGGATAAACTTTTGGAACTGTTTTCCAGAGTCTGCTTAATTTTATATTTCCACAAATAGTTTATAAGGTTTCTAATTCTTCACATTTGGTTTGCCAACATTTGGTTTTATCTGATTTTTTCCTTATAGGCATCCTAGGGTATAACCTGTTATCTCATTGTGGTTTTGATTTGAATTTCTCTGATGGCTAATATGTTGAGCATATTTTTGTATGTTTATTGATCATTTGCATTTCTTCTTTGGAGAAATGTTTACTGAGACTGCTCATTTTTTAGATGATTTGAAGACATTTAATAATATTTATTGGTTGGTATTTTAGGCAAAACTGCAATCCACCAATAAAAATCCTTCATATTTATACTTCTAGCCTGTCCAAAATGGGTGAAAGGGTTGAATCTTTACACTATTTAATTAATTTAAGATGAACAAAGGTCTATGGGGTGCCTGGGTGGCTCAATCATTTAAGCATCTCACTCTTGATTTCACCTGAGGTCATGATCTCACAGTTTGTGGGTTTGAGTCCTGAGTTGGTCTCCATGCTGACAGTGCAGAGCCTGTTTGGAATTCTCTCTCTCCCTGGTTCTCTGCCCCTCTCCCTCTCTCTCTCTCTCTCTCTCTCTCAAATAAATAAATAAATAAACATTAAAAAACAAAAAGATGAACAAGGGTCTGTTTTACTGAAGAAAGCAGAATATGAACCTTTAAATTCAATGATCCCTATTTAGAAGTAAACCCACTTGTATGTTTTTTGTTTTATTGAGAGGAAATGTATATAACATAAAATTAGCCATTATAAACTACACAATTCAGCTGTTACAAACTAGTACCTTCATAATGTTGTGCAACCACCACTCACAAGTTCTAAAATATTTTCATTGACTCAAAAGAAACCTCTGCTCATTATATTGTCACTCCCCATCCCTTCCTTTCTAGCCTCTAACAACCACCAATCTGGTTTTTGTCGGTCTTTATGGATTCATCTCTTCTGAATATTTCATGTAAGTGGAATGATACATTATGTGACATTTGTGTATAGATACTTTGATTTAGCTTGATTTTTTTCAATTTTTCTCACAACTGCAATATGTATCAGTACTTTATTCTTATTGTTGAATCATACTCAATTGTATGTATATTTATTTTGTTGATCCATTTATCCATATACATTAATGGACATTTGGGTTATTTTTACTTTCTGGCCATTGTAAACAGTGTTGCTGTGCACATTTGTGGCTGGTTTTGGTATCTGAGTAATATTAAAAAATGTTTCTTTCTCTGCTTTTTTTTGGCGCAGATATGAATATACTGTATGTAGGTTTTAATAACTTCCATCACTATACTTTTTATAGATGTAAATTTTTCTATTTTTTGAGTCTGTTTTGTTTTTGAATTTGTGATTTTCTAGGAATTTATCTTTTTCATGTTAAGCAATTCACCTATTATTTCATTAAAATCGGTAGTAATGTCTACTTTTCATTTCTGAATCTAGCAATTTGATTTTTATCTTTTATTTTTTTCCAATATTTATCCATTTTATTGATTATTTTATTTTATTTTAAGTGTATTGTAAACTTTATTTAAGTTTATTTATTTTCAGAGAGAGAGAGAGAAAGAGAGCAATCTGGGGAAGGGCAGAGAGAAAGAGTGAGAGAGAGACAGAATCCCAAGCAGGCTCCAAGCTGTTAGCACAGAGCATGATGAGGAGCTCCAGCTCACAAACTGGGAGATCATGTCCTGAGTCAAAATCAAGAGTGAGACTCTTAACTGACTGAGCCACCTAGATGCCCCATTTTATTGATCTTTTAAAATAATCAGCTTTTGAGTTAAAAAAAAATGTGTTCTTGTTTTTCTATTCTGTATATTATATTTTTCTCTTCTTTCATTCCGCATGTTTTAGGATTAGTTTCCTCTTCTTTTTCTACTGTTGTAAGGTAGAAAGTTAAGCTATTGTTTTGACATCATTCTTTGTTTTTAAAAACAAAATAGAGGTGTATTCTATAAATTTCTCTCTAAGCAGTACTTCCACTGCATTCCAGGTTTTCTATATTATGTCCTCATTTTGTATTAGTCTCAAAGTAATTTCTGATTTCGTGTGTGGTTTCTTCTTTGACCCATTGACTATTTATGTGTGTTAATTTCCTCACATTTCTGATTTCCAAAGGTATTTCTGTTACTGATTTCTAATTTCATTCCATGTGGTCAGAGAACCTACTTTGTATTATTTCAAACTTTTAAATTTTTGAGGTCAATTTATAGTCTAGCTATATTAACCAGGCCTGCTGTGTTGTTTTGGTTGTTTTTGTTTATTTGTTTGTTTTATTCTGTCTTCTGATGCTTTGACAATTTAGGAACTTGCCAAATGCCCCAAAGCTGCTAAGATTACTTCAACTACTCAACTCTAAGCCTGTTTCCCTTGCCTCATGTATTCTTTCCACATAAACCACAATAAAGGCTTTGTCAACTGTTCTCATCTCTCTGCTGTTTTCTCCTATAGCCCCCTGTAGTGTGGTATGTCCCCAACTCTCGAGAACTGTGGGTAATAAACTCTATTTTCAATGGCAATGTTGGCCTCATATTATCTCAAGTTTTCTTTTAATGTACTATATTTTAAGTCACTAGCATATGCTATACTCTGGAGAATGGTTCATGTCGCTTGAGAGGAATACCTGTTATTTTGTTGTTGAATGGTGTGCTCTATTGCTGTCTGTTAGATCTAATCAGTTTACAAAATTTTTCAAGTCTTCTATTTCATGTTGATCATCTGTATAGTGCTTATATACATTAACGAAAATGGGAGTATTGATGTTTCGATCTATTATTGTTGAAATGTCTACGTGTACCTTCAGTTTTATCACTTTTCCTCCATGTCTTTGGGGGCACTATGTTTAGGTGTGAATATTTTTGTAACTGTTATAGTTTCATAATGTTTTAACCCTTTAATATTATAAAATGTACCCCTATATCTCTAGAACCATTTTGAATCAATTGTGTCTGATATTCATGTACTACAGCTTTCTTTTGGTTGCTGTTTGCATGATATATCTTTTTTTCTATTTTTTTACTTTCCATCTATTTGTATCTTTGGATCTAAAGTGTGTGGAACATAGTATATACAGATAGTATCTTTTATTTTTAATCTTTTAAATCCCTTCCTTCGGATAGGATTCTTTAAACAATTTACATTTAAGTTATTGTTGATATAATTTAGTCCATAATTTTACTTTTTGTTTTCTGTATGTCTCATGTCTTTTGTGTTTCTGTGTTTTCTCTCGTTTACTGCATTATTTGCAAGAAAATATTATCTAATGTAACACTTCAATTTCTTCTGTCATTGTTCATTATTTAGTTTTCCATTATTAACGATTTATCGGGGCTGCCACACAAATCTTATCTGAATATGTTTCAGATTTATTTCAGTGAGATATCAAATCATGATTCCCATTTAGTTTTATTTCCTTTTCCTTTTTGGTGGGGTTAATATTATATGTATTTCATAAACACATGTTACTTACTCAACAATTTTAATTATTATTTTTTATAACTACATCTTTTAAAGAAGATAATAGTGGAGTGCAAGTATGTATTTATAGCTTTTGAAATATTAGCCATCTATTTGCGGTGTCTGTTTCCCTTCACTTTTTTCCTGTGGGTTTCAGTTACAATCTGGAGTTATTTACCTAGCCCTTTGCTGCCTTGCTTTCACCTGTCTTCTTTGTGCTAGTACTGAAAAATATGTTATATTTTTATATGGTATGAGTTCAGTAATATAATTATAAACATGTTGTGTAATATAATTGGTTTTTAAATCACCTAAAAGAAGAAAAAAAATGAGATATGCATTTGTACTGTCTTTTATAATTGCATAGTTGTCCTTTGCAGTGCTTTTTGCTTTTTCAGCTGGACTTGTATTACTGTCTGGAATCCCTTTCAGTAAGCCTGAAGAACTTCCTTTCATATATCTTGTAAAGTGGGTCTGCTACCTACAAATTCTTATAGTGTCCTTTTTGTTTGTTTGTTTTTAATGTTTATTTTTGAGAGAGAGAGAGACAGTGTGAATGGGAGAGGGACAGAGATAGAGGGAGACACAGAATCCAAAGCAGGCTCTGAGCTCAGGAACCTCAAGATCATGACCTGAGCCAAAGTTGGATGCTTAACCAACTGAGCCACCCAAGCACCCCTGTTTGTTTTGTTTGTAATGTCTTCATTTCACCTTTATTATTTTTTTAATGTTTATTTATTTTTGAGAGAGAGAGAGAGACAGAGGAGACAGGGACAGAGCTGGAGTGGGGGAGGGGGAGCAAGGGAGGGGATACAGAATCTGAAGTAAGCTCAGGGCTTTGAGCTGTCAGCACAGAACCCAAGGCAGGGCTTGAACTCACAAACCATAAGATTATGACCTGAGCTGAAGTTGGACTGAGCCATCCATGTGCCCCTCACCTTTAGTTTTTAAGGGAGCTTTGCCAGATACAGAGTTCTTGGTTAACATTTGTTTCCCCTTTATAAACATTTTGAATATATTATCCTACTGCCTTCTGCCCTTGATTGTGTCTGATGAGAAATAAGTTCCTATTCTTATTGGAGTCCCATTAAGTAGTCATTTTTTCTCTTGCTGCTTTCCAGATTTCTCTGCCTTTAGCTTTCAGCATTTTTACTATGACAAGTCTGTTTGTAGATCATCTTGTGTTTATCCTACTTAGATTTTGGTGAGTTTCTTAAATGTGTAGATTAATTCTCATCGGATTTTAGAAGTTTCCAGACACCACTTCTTTAAATATTTTTCTCTGCTTTCCTTGTGGCGCTCCCATTCTGTGTACATTGTTGTCCTCAATGGTACCCAGTATTCCCCTCCAACCCCCCACCCCCACCTGCCACACACTAATCAGCCTCAGTCACTCAGAGCTTAACTGCTGGGAAAATGATGGAAAATATGGACATTCTGCCCCACGGGGAAAATGCTATAACCCTTTTTATTTTATTTTATTTTATAACCATTGCCTCAGCGACAATAATCGAGTGGATTTTTTACACTACGAGCCATACATAGACATTCAGACTCCATATTCAGCCAGCCACCTGAGTGAACTCAGGATGCTAAATTACATATATTTCCTGAAGACTTAGGGTGGGAAAAGGCATTTTTGATCTACCTCAAGAAAGAGTGGTTGAGTAAACATGGGGCCTGTTCAGGGAGCACAGAAAAACCAACCAAAAAAAGCATCAAAGTTGAAGTCAAGAGAACTAGATTCTTGTCTCAAGCATGTAATTAACTTTCAAAGTTAATTTGGCTTAATCACTTAACAGCCTTTGGCTCAAGTTTTCTAATATTTAAATTGTATGGTTGAGCTAGTTATTTTTTAAGGTGATTTTCTTCATTAAATTGTAGATGACTTCTGCTATAATTGTCATGGGTACTTTTTCTATCTGATCACTTTCTGGTTAAGTTCACATATTCATGAGTCACCTCCCCTTACCCTTAAAGCCAAGAAATTATTCTAACTTCTGCTACTCAAAGAAAGCAAACTAGCCCATTTAGACTTATTTTAAATACTCTTAAATTTAATTTTCAGAGTTGTCTGTGTTTCAATTGCTGATGATCACACAGAAACAGAAGAAATGATGGAAGAATTATACTTACACAAGAACAAATCCCATTCCATATTTAAGTATCATTTCAGACACAAGTTAGAATGTATTGCTAATCTTTTTTCTTACTTCTGAGTATATGTTCCTATAAAGTATGGACAGTATCATTTTTAACCCACATATCTAGAATATTAAATGTAAAGCACAGTGTTTAGGGATATGATGAAAGTTATCAGGCAGAAATATCATTGTTAATTAGCTTAAAAGATAAAATCTAAATAGAATATAATATATAAGTAATCGCTAGGTTTAAGGAATATTAATTAGGTGGACAAATAAATGTGTTTGAATAATTGGAAATTATTATTTTTTAAATATTTATTTTTGAGAGAGAGACAGACAGACAGAGTGAGAGTGGGGCAGAGGCAGAGAGAGAGACACAGAATCTGAAACAGGCTCCAGGCTCTGAGCTGTCAGCACAGAGCCTGATGCAGGGCTTGAACTCAGGAATGGCGAGATCATGACCGAGGCCAAAGTCTAAACTTAACCAACTGAGCCACTAGGCGCCCCGGAAATTATTTTTCATAAGACATGTTTAGAAATTCCTTTTATATGATATTTGATTGATACACAAATATTTGTACTGCATTTCATCTATGCATATAGATACAAGAAATTATATATACATAACAATGTATATTAGCATTTCTACTATGCATTAGTAACATATAAATGTGCAATATGGACAGAATACAGTAATGTGACTACTAATCTTTCACACTTTACATTTACACTTTTTAATCAATTTACTCTGATTTCTTGTGAAGCCTTCAGGGTAAAGTTATATTAGTGCATAACTCAGTGCTTTTCGAATTTTAAAGTGTCTTGGACTTCCCTGCAGCATATGACACTCTATACAAAATCATTCTCAGAAAAATTGGTTTAGTAGGTCTGTGGTGAGGAACAGAAATTACAGATTTCAGTTTCTTCGTGTCATTTTTTAAATTGAAGTATTATTGTATGCCAGTTATACTTCAATTAAAAAAATAGGGGTGCCCAGTGGCTCAGTCAGTTGAGCATCCAACTTCAGCTTAGGTCTTCAGAGGGAGAGGGAGACACAGACAGAATCAGAAGCAGCCTCCAGGATCTGAGTTGTCAGCACAGAGCCTGACATGGGGCTTAATTAAATAATTTCTTTATTCTATACCTACAGAACAATACCATTATATATTATCTCTATGTTTATTTTTACTGTGAGTTTTTTGGGAGTGGCAGTGTATCCACTTTTAAACTCAGTTACTGTGCTTTCCTAGGTGATAATGAAACAGGATTTCTGATGAAGGGAATAGAGATTAAAGTTTATTTATTTAATTTCACACTCAAAGTAGAATTTTACTTATTTTATTTTCCAGTGTTTTTTTTTTTTTTCAGTCTTGGTCAGATGTTTCAAAACATATTACTACTTTTTTCTTTTCCGTATTGTTTTGCTTATTTTTAGAAGTTCTCTGTTAAGTCTTAAAAAATGACTTTGGCAATTTCTCTTGATATTTGCCATTCTCTTAATTCTATCCCATTACTCCCATTTATGCCTTTTTGTATCATGGTAAAGTATCCCCCTTCTGCCTCTAATGTTTACATATGTCAAATGCTGATGTGTTGTTCTAAATAGAAATGGTTACTGTGGCAGCTATAAGCAGGAGAGTGGTGTAACAGTGTAATAAATAGTCCCTAACTAAGCATGTATAAGGATTTACACACTGCAGCAGCAAAAATTGAGTCACTCAGATAAGAATGTTAGAAAGTCTTTCCTTGACCTTTACTTAATGGGTGCTCATATTTCTACACAAACACATTACTGCAGTAGTGAATATATAGCAATCATTATTATTTATGTGCCATGCTGTTGTAAATACAATCATAGTTATTAGCATTAATTCATTTTTACAAAATGCTTCTAACAACATACTGTATTACAAATAAGAGACAAATTTTCATCCCTTTCTGCATAACTTCTACCCTAGCCTGTCTTAATTTGTGTTTATAGATAAGCTTACGTAACTGGAAAACTCTTTCACACCCATTTGGATTATTTTTTTTCCACTATAAACGTTTCAAAATGTGTAACTTGATCCTGATGCAGGAATACATATAACTTTTTAATTTTACACCATCTATATTTGCTCAGAATGTCAGGTAATCTTAGGTACATTTACTTTCCCATTCAAATATATGATGAAGTAGAGATTGCATGATAAATATGCTTGGTTAAAATCAAACATTTCAAGTAATGTCAGAATTGCTTAGACCTTTTGGTCTAATTGGAAACTCATTTTACTTCCAGTCCCAGAATTTTCTATCTCTTTTAGAAAAAACTGAAAGTTTAGTTTCCTATTAACTAAAAACAGACTGCTGGTAATATTTTGCAGAGATTCAATATTGCCTTTTCTGTATCCATGTTTATCCATGTTTTGTCCTCCTATAATAAGAGAATTCCAATTATATCAATGTATTAAGTATATCAATATATCAATTATGCCAATTATATATATAAATTACATCAATGTATCAATGTATTGGTTATATCAATATAAAATATATCACTGTAGCAAAATCAAGCTACAGTAATTTTCTAATCTTTCCTTGCAATTAAGTCTGAGCAAAGAACAGTAGTGGGGGAAATTCTAGAAAGGCTCCTTAAAAAGAGGGCAGAAATTTAAGAATAAAACCTTCAGAAACATTTGCTTATTGTCCGCTTCTTTTATTACCAGTTTTCAATTAATAACCTCTAGCCATGGCTCTGTCTTTTCATTCTGCCTGTTCTTCATCTAGTCTATGCTGTCATGACTGTTCATCTCAATGGTAGCCATCTCACCGTTTTTCATTTTCAGTTTCTTATTTTCTTATGTTTTCAACAATCCTGAGCTTTACTGTCAAATTAATGTGCTTTCATCATTTCATTGTTCTGTTAAAAATATTTAATTTGCTCTGCATTGTCATATACACCTTTAGTATTTAGGACTCTCCTCAATTTGGCTGCATCATAACTTTCTATTTCTTTCCCTCCAGTTTCCAATATAAATAAATTGTTCCTGTGAGAATAATCTATTCAAGATTATCTGTTTTCCATGTCTTTGCACATAGACGTATACTATATCTCACTTTGTACTCAGATCCAAATATTGCCCATTAATTGTTTCCCTGCTCAAAGCCTTTGTCTTCCGTGGAGCTGAGCACCCTAGTGTACTATGAATTTTCTTTCTCTAAATGTTTGTATATATAATATAATATAATATAATATAATATAATATAATATAACATAATATAACATAATATAATATACCTGTTGGTGGTAATGTTCATTTTAAATCAGTCAGATACAACTTTATATTGCTAGAGAATTTAACATGTCCCTTATCTTTCCAAATACTGCAAAGACAGGAAATACCTCTTATAATATCTTGCATACTTCATAGCCTATATTCACAACATCTAACATATTTGTCTTGGTCTAAGCACTAAGAATGTTCTTCTCATATATCTAAATATCTTTCACCACAGTTTTCATATTTAATACAGTTAAGCTGATATTTATATAGTAACTAACAACTTTTCTCTCCATCCTAATAGTTTGCCTTTAGTTCTTTTCACAGAATATTCCAATTAATCTTCTAGTGCTCCATGACTTTTGTGAACCTAAGCTGTTATCCTCAAATATTCTAGATTTCCATGGTAACTGGGAGATACACACACACACACACACACACACACACACACACACACACACACAGAAATTACAGTGTAGTACAGTTTAAACTAAATATTCAGGCAAAAACATTTAATTCCATTTTTTAGAAAAAGCTGCCAGGCCAGTTAGATTCCTTTCATAGATGTTTCTAACTGGAGGGAGTAAGGGATAGTGTCTGTTTATTTCTTGGTCAGCAGTTTGACTATAACCCCAAAAACAACAGTTATGTTAAGACACAAAAATTACAGTATAGACTGTCAATTCCGGACAAGATTCTATGGGTTCTCCCATATTGTATTAAAGTGCAAGAGAAAGAAAAGGAACACAATAACTTAATTTCTTGTTTTGGAGCCTGAGTTACCTGGAACTCTCTTGATTCTTGAAAGTTTTATTTCGGGGCGCCTGGGTGGCGCAGTCGGTTAAGCGTCCGACTTCAGCCAGGTCACGATCTCGCGGTCCGGGAGTTCGAGCCCCGCGTCGGGCTCTGGGCTGATGGCTCGGAGCCTGGAGCCTGTTTCCGATTCTGTGTCTCCCTCTCTCTCTGCCCCTCCCCTGTTCATGCTCTGTCTCTCTCTGTCCCAAAAATAAATAAACGTTGAAAAAAAAAAAAAAAAAGAAAGTTTTATTTCATTTCTGTAGTAAACACAGTACACTAATAATAAATTCCTTCTCATATTAAGTTGAATTGAATTTCTGCCAAATACAACTTAGAGGATTCTACTTAATTTAACATCAGTGTTATCTAAGTGTTTTTAAAATTAAATATCATGCTACATTCTATGTGAAGTACTTACTAATTATTCTTTCTAGTGGTGGACCAACAATGGAGCAGTGAGAGTGGTTTGTCCAGGGGTACAAAAGAATGCAACGTTGTCTATAGAAAGTTTATAAGCAATAATAAAATCAATTCAACACTGATATGATTTATTTTAAAAATCATTTTGTGTTAGGAAATTTAAAAAATAAAAATCATTCTGTGTTGGCAATCTTACTAATATCACTGATTAAATATTCTTCCCTGAAAAAAAATTTTTTTGTTGGTCGATATTCTAGAAAACTGCTGCAGTTATTGCTGATTGTATATAAATTTCTAAGCTTTTAATTAGTACATTAATGTTATTTATACTTTGGTAAAATTTGTATTCCTTGCAGATACTATTTGGAGAACTCCCCCCAAAAATATAGTGATCTTTCAACACACCGGGGCTTCACCACATGAGTCCCCAAGGGCGTTCAGAATCATTTGAGCTTGCTTAGGGTATAATTCGTATATCACAGCCCTCTAGTATTCTGTATACCATTTTGTTACTTGTATATAAAAATTAAAACACAGTGACTGTAAATACAAAAAACCAGAACTCCCATTATTTTGGTGAAATCACTGTATGTGCATACCCTTCTTTGAACTTTGTAGAGTGCACTTTTAATTTTTTTATTTTTTATTAAAATTTTTTTAATATGTATTCATTTTTGAGACACAGAGAGAGAGCATGAGTGGAGGAGCGGCAGACAGAGAGGGAGACAAAGATCTGAAGCAGGCTCCAGGCTCTGAGCTGTCAGCACAGAGCCCAATGTGGGGCTTGAATTCATGAACTATGAGATCATGACCTAAGCTAAAGTCAGATGCTTGACTGAGCCACCCAGGCACCCCTAAAGTGTACTTTTTAGATGGGTTTTTCATTTTGCATTTATGTCCTTTTTAAACAATACATAAATATAATAAAAACCCTTTACCTTTTCCACTTATACTGTAAGATTTCTTTTAATTTAAAAAATACATTTCTTAGTTTTTTAATTTATGTATTTGTTTTATTTTTACTTGAATGATTATTTATATAAAAGAAAATGTTTTCTGCCTTTCTTTTCAGGCAATTGTTACTATTTGTCTTTTTTTCATGATTATTAGTAGAGAGGCTGGTTTAAAATGATCTACTAACGAAAGTGTCAAATATGCCCTCCTCTTCCTTCCCTAAGAAACGCAAGCTACACAGTGGATAATAGAATTTTTGAAAAATACTTTATTTTTTAAAACATTTTTCTTCTCTCTCTCTCTCCCATATATACACATACATATATGTATGTATGTATAAACACACACACACACACACACACACACACACACACACACAAATACACCAGATTGCTTAAGTAACATAAAAAGTGTGGTTTACCCATGAAAAGCATGTTTCATTATTTTCTCTTAAATTTATCTCACTGAGTCAGTAAAATTCTAGTATTTCAATATTTTACATCAAGCTACTATTTCCAAAATGACATGAGTATCTGTTTTCATTTCTATCTCTTTTATTTCTATTTTCTGTAAGTTGTTTCTACAAAAGCTTTTAAAAAAGGAAAAATGGCTACCAGCACCTGTCTCGTTGTGAGAGGCAAGATCTTATCACTGACAGCTAATCAATAAAAACAAATGAAAAGTAATAACATCAGACTTGAGAAGTAAGATTTTTATTCTTAGCCTGAAGCGAAGGTTCACCAATATGCTAAAATCAATCTTTCCCTCAGACCGAACCTAAATCCTAATCGTTAAATCTTTAAAAGTACCATATGCAGAGCACCCTGCTGCCTTGCACTCACAGTACAAAATAGAAGACTGTCACTGCCGTTCTCCCCCTCAGGCCCTCATAACCAAGACAGATCACCACGCAGGAGAACACCTGACCCTGAGAGTAGAGAGAGAGCAAGGCATCTGCAAGACTTTTCTCGCTAAGCAGATTATAAGCAACCTCCTTGTACCCACTGTGATGAAAGTCATTCTGGGCTTTCTCAGAAGCAGGCAGTAAACTGACCAAATGCAAAGCAGGATGGTGATCAAGTACTCTGCAAATAATGGCCAAAGGGCTAGAAGGGAGCTTGCATATGCATCATAATCTATCACTAGTAAGAAAGAAGAATGTATGCCTTGCCTGGAAATTATTTGCTTCATCAGAAGAGAGAAAGTAAAACCCATAAAAGCTTCAAAGTAATGTTTGGAAGTTTTCTTGTATATGCAACTTGTACACATTTGATTATTTAAAAACAAATGTTAAGAAACCATTATTCCCTGCATGTGCCTTCATTCTGCTGAATCGTGAGTCTTCAGTGAACCCTGTCTGTTAGCAGAGTCTCACAGAGTGGTCCTAATCATCCAACACAGTTAATTAGAGTATCAGTGCACTTGAAAGAAGTCAGAGTGTTCAGTATAAGATATTTGGCAAAAATAATAAAACATATTCTCACAAGAGCTCCATAATAATCTTACTCATTGTATTCACTAATTTTTTCTTAGATATAATGATAGAATAAATGCTTACTCATGTTGGCATGATCAGATTTCAATAACCAAAGTATAAAGATCATGTTATCTTAAATAATTTCTCATAGGAAAAGTGAAATAAATCATTTGTCAAATAGCAAAATCATTTAGCAAACCATTGACAGTTGTGGCAAAAATTCTTTCTCTACAGAATCTGTAAAAAATAGTTTTCTAAAGTTCTAGCCATTTTATTCTAGAATGTTAATGGGTTAAATTACTTGACTTCCATTTTATCTTCTTCTGGTATTTGTTTTTCTCCAAATTGCTAAAACTGTGATTTCCATTTTGGAGAGAAAGGGAGAGAGAGAGAGAGATGGAAAGGGAGGGAGACACACACACACAAAGACAGAGAGAGAGAGAGAGAGAGAGAGAGAGAGAGAGAGAGATGATAGATAGATAGATAGAACACAACCTTATTTCAGAACAAAGTAATCGCACCTGCAGTAGTGACCCTGACAACAGCATGAAAAGCCTGTAAGGAGAGAGTTGGGGCCTACCTTTATCTCCTTACCAAGGCTTCTGCATTATCAACATTACTTCTACATCCCCAGGCTACAAATCATTTTCCTGAATTTAGTGGTATTAATTATATGATGTGCTTCCAGGTTTAGTCATAGGAGCGGTTCAGAGAATCAATTGAATGTCGGTAGCCCTAGAAATACCATCTGATAGTATGCCTTCATTATGCTACCGAGAGACCTTAAGCTTAGAAAGGGCAAGAGCCTTGGGCAGAGTCACAGAATTTGTTTTTAATAGTGGCCTGCAATCAAACAGACCTAAGTTAATCATCCAGATGCTATTAGCTCAATTTGTCTTCTATAGTTCTTTCTTTCTCTGTTTATTTGTCTCTCTACCTACCTACCTATGTACCCAACTTTCCACATATACATAGTCTGGATGTAATGACCAAGTGCTCACATTTACCCATTAACTCACCCATTGATTTTACTTGATTCAACTTGACTCAACTTTAGTCAGGCTTTTCTCCTCCTTTATAGGCTCTTGAACGTTAGCTCACTCTTTAGCTTAGGCAAACACTAACAAGCATAACCTCGTCCATTAAAGGCTCTTCCTAAGAATGGACTAACCGCAGGGCAGAAAAATTCCTACTCATCCTTCCCCAGTCATGCCATCAGCTCACCTGTCTCTGCTTACCCTTCTCCATCACAAAGTTCTTTCTAGCCCTGCTTATGCTTCCCTATAAAAGAAAGATCTTTTTCTGTTTAACTTTGATAACTTTCTGGAATGTTCCAACTATCCTCCCTATTTCAGTAGTCTTTTTGGATAAAATCTCTCTTAAGTCCAGATTTGTTACTTGTTCGACAGTAATAAATGTCTTAAGTTGTATTCTCAAAAAGACAAACGTTTTAAAAAAGGTATTTTCTACCCAACAGTTATCAATTTCTAACTCAATCCCTTTTCATATTCCTGTAGTATGAGTTCTCCACTTTCAGTTTACTAAAACTGCTATCTTTTAAGCTCACAAGTCTGTTCCAACAACTTATTCTCAATCCTCAACCTGCCTGTATTCTTACCATGAATTTATGCTTTAGCCAACCCTTTCATCTAATATATATCTTGACTTTCATGAGAAGTGCTTCTCTTTTACCTTTGTGCTATATCTAAAATGCACTATACTGAAAACTTCAGTCTTCATTCATTTCCCCATCTCTTTTATTGAGGCTTTCCTATTTGGTCTCAATTGATCAAAGTTTCTTTGATTTTCTCTTTTTATTCTTGGACAAATCATAGTTGTTTTTCTTCCAGAGTTTCATTTCTAGAAGTTTCCTTCTAGAAGATTTGTTTTTCATGATCTTATAGGATATACAAACGATAACTTTCCATCTTTATAGGTAAACATATAATCCATATACTGACCCTCATTCCAGAATTTTGACCACTTAAGTCAAGATGGTATTTCCACAGAGATAAATTGATATATACAAACTGGTAAAAATGGGTTAAAGTAATGTATGGAAGGAGAAAATTCAAATAGGTTCTGAAAGCTTTCATAATTTTCTGCAAGGTATGTTATTATGCTTCACAAAATTTTCTGTATTGAACTATATATTTTATAATTTCTTTGTCATTCTTAAGTAATACTGGCTCTGTGTCAATTTCATCAATTTGGATATGGATTGTTTGCAATGTGGCTTATAAATGATATCCTCATTGTAGCTGCTCCACCAGATGAAAATAAATATGTTAAATAATATATTATTTACTTCAGTTACCTTGTGGATTTTATAAATTTTTTTTTTAAATGTTTATCTTATTTTTGAGACAGAGAGAGAGCATGAACGGGGAAGGGGCAGAGAGAGAGGGAGACACAGAATCGGAAACAGGCTCCAGGCTCTGAGCCATCAGCCCAGAGCCTGACGCGGGGCTCAAACTCACGGACCGCGAGATCGTGACCTGGCTGAAGTCGGACGCTTAACCGACTGCGCCACCCAGGCGCCCCAACCTTGTGGATTTTAAAATTGAAATGTCAGCAGGTTGCGATTCACTTCCAAACCAAAACCCATATTAGCACAACAACTTGGTTTCTTATATCTGCAGGGTTGCTTCTTAAATATGGGGTTCACTGACCACTTGCATCAGACTCATGCAAGTATGTATGTGTGTGTGTTGTACATGTATTTTAAATACAGATCCTTGGCATCTAAGCAAAACAGCTGAATTATAATTTCCTGGAGTGGGGCTTGAATTTTTTTTAAATAGGCTATCCTTGTGATTCCCCTTATATACTTTTGAGTATGGGTATCACTGATACTGACAAGTGAACTACTTCACTCCTATCTGCCACTATCTAGAAGGTGTTTAGAGAGAACACAATCAGGGAGAGCATACCCCGCTCTCCATCTGGCCTGATAAGGCACATCAGATCTGTGTCTTGCAAGCATTAAAATCCTCTGCTGTCATGGGTCTCAAATCCGCAGCACCATGTAATGGTGAGGCCCTACAAGATGACTTCATCATTGCCCCTACTGTGTGGGGTTGCAGAGATAGCAGCAGTGGCTGTAAGAACAGTTTGTCCCTCAGGGCACCGCTCTGGGATTGGGGAGTGCCAGGCAGGTTCTGTCCTTTCAGCCAAAGCAAGGGTTTTCCTCCCCCACAGCTGTTTCACTAACACCACTTAAAGTCCCATCCAGGCTTCCCCGGGGCTTCCACGTGTCCTGAGAAAAACCATAATCCTAACATTTATTTTAAAAATAAAATGGAAAGTATCCTCTTTTTTAAAAGATATAAAATTGGGGCACCTGGCTGGCTCAGTCAGCTAGGCATCTGACTTCGGCTCAGGTCATGATCTCGTGGTTCATGAGTTCCAGCCCTGCTGACAGTTTGGAGCCTAGAGCCTGTTTCAGAATCTGTGACTCCCTCTCTCTCTTTGTCCCCTCCCCAGCTCATGCTCTGTCTCTGTCTCTCAAAAAATAAATAAACGTTAAAAAAATTAAAAGAAAAAGATACAAAATTTTGCATGTGGCATCAGATCTGCTAAGTAAGCTTTAGTGCTCTCTATATTCTTTGAATTTTTTGTACAATATTGTGAGTTCCCTTGCATTCACATCTGATATACTATTTTGAGCCTCGAAGAGTTCAGATTTTTACCTCACTCAACTAATTTCCTAACTTGGACCAGTCATTTCATATGTCTTACCCTAAGTTTCTTTATTTGAAAATTATCTTTGGCTAACTTACAAGCTTCAAAATTTATTAATTCAATTCATTGTTGTACCCCAACTCCCAACATATAGTAATGTGGTATACACTTAACTTTTGAACAACGCATGTTTACACTGCACAGGTCCACTTACATGTGGGTTTTTTTCGAAAAATGTGGTACAATACTGTAAATGTATTTTCGTTTAAGATTTTCTTAATTATATTTTCCTATCTCTAGCTTATGTTATTGTAAGAATACAATGTATAATACATATAACATACAAAATATGTATTAATTAACTATTATGTTGTCAGTAAGGCTTCAGGTCAACAGCAAGCTACTAGTAGTTAAGATTTGGGAGAGCTAAAGTTGTACCTGAATTTTCTACTGCACAAAGTCAGCGCCTCTAACCTTGTATTGTACATAGGTCAACTGTTTTATTATTGCTTAATTTGTGTTGGATTGTCCAAATAGAAGACTAAGTACATGCTCTAGGCAGCAGCAGAACAGAGACTCCAAAATTATTTTGGAATTAATTTAATTACCAATTTTTTTAAGAGAAGCCACTATAGGAAATAAACTTTTTCCTGGACATTTATTATTCTTACATAAATGTTCATTTTTTTAGTTATTGAATCATAAATGGCTTCAAGAATCTCCAGGTTATGTTTATACTTCGGGCATATACATGCTTAGTCATGCACATGCTAATTACTTATAGGTAGAATCTTATTTAGTCATCTATTTTTTATTACATCAGTAGTAACTGATGTCATAACTACTACATCAGTAGTAGTAGTATACTGATTACATGAGTATAACAATTAATATTGGCATGTAGTTTACAGTGGTGCTCTAACTATTTTGGCCTAAGTTAGTATACTGGGATTATTGCCATTCCATATAGAAAACATCCTTATGTAATTGTTTTTCATCATTTAACAGACCTTCTGTTGTATTTGTGAATATATGATCATTACCACATAATATTGCATCTGTATATGGCTGACCAAATGTGATCAGCTAGAATCATATAGCCTCTCCAATTATAAACCAGGCATAATTGAGTGCTAAAATTTTACAAATATTTATAAAAATAATACATAACAATTATAGGGGTTAAATTTAGATAATTATTGATAATTAAATCATGATTTGAGATCAAGTAAAAAGATAACTTTGAGATAATTCTATTTTTTGAATCATATGGGATAGTGGATAAACCCTTATGGTATGCTAAGATTGAAAAAAGCAAAATGTTGAAGCCAGGTGGAATATATGAAATATGGAAAAAACATATTATTGAAAGTACTGTTCTGTAAGCAAATATAAATAATTTCAACACAATATTTTAAGACAGAGATGAAGTGTAACTTCCAAGTTTACATCAACTGGAGTTTAGTTAATAGCATAATAAAAGAAGAATATCATAGAACGATACTATTTTCACAGTATAAAGTAGATTTTTTTGTTTTGAGTTTTATTGACTTAATATTCCAAATTTTTTTGATGTTTTAATTGAAGTACTGGTAAGTTATATATTTCCTATTCTATCTGCAAAACATCCAAAATGAGATATTACATTGTTCTACTCCTTCTAAAGTAACAAAATAAGATGATTCATATATGAAGAATGTTACTGATTAGACTTCAATGTATATTTTTCTGTTAAGTTTATTATTTTTGCAAGAAAGTGATGAACTTTTTATAAATTATATGTACATACCTCATATTTTCCTTGTAGTAATCAACAATATAAATTTTTGAAAGGGATTATCATAATTGTGTAATCTACAATAATAATATCCTTTTGTACACAGTTAATGGAAACCCATATGGAGTGCTTTTTCCAAATGAGTTTTGTTAGCATCCAATAAAGTAAGAAAGGCAATTTTAGCTAAGTCATCTCATGAACTTAACTGTGAGGAGTGAATAATGGCTACAATGCAGATACCTAAAGCAGACATGACATTTAACATGTGTATACAAGGTGCTAATGAAATGAGGCAATAACAAGAAAGAAAGAGAATATGGGAGTTTAATGCTACTGTCTACTATCTACTATAGTATATAATCTTAGTAACCATTTTCAAACGATAAAAAGAGGGTCATTTTATTTTGGGAAGTGGCAAAAAATAAAGATATTTTGTTTACAAATCTGTGCACCGTGATCCATAGCATTAAAGTGAGAAAATTAAAATGAGTCATTGCCAAATTAGGTGAGTTATCAACAATAGATGTATTTTCATATGAAAATGAACTATATGGAACATCTGTGGCATAAAGTATAAAATTTGTAAAATCAATGTAAGTTCAGTTTATACCCTCTTCTCTTAACTGTATATTTCTACTTTCATTTATCCTACATCCTTTCTCATCACGCATCTTGAAAATCAGCTTATATTTAAGATCTTCACTTTATTCTTTTCTATTCAATTATCAGCTACTGAAAAATGTTTCATGGCCCTCTCCTCTTACTTTTTATATTCTTTATTCATGATTCCACATCTATACTCTTCAACACTGATGCTTCCAAATCTACAGCTTTAGCCCAGACCTCACTACTGAGTGTCTGACCTACATTTTCAGTTGGCAGTACCATGAATACAAAAAATTTAACCTAATCCAAATATAACTGAACAATCTAACCACCATTTTCCTTACATCTATATTTTAATAGATTACCATTTCTCAAGTCATTATTAAGGGTCATAAGACTATTTTCTCTCTTACTCTTTCCACATTCCACTAGTCATGAGGTCTGACTTCCCCTTTTAAATACGTATGGTTTCTATTCTTTCATTCATTCCATTAATTTTGTTTTAAATCATGACTTCTGTAGGATTTTCTCTCTATGGACTTCACAAAAAATTAATCTCTGCTATTAGATTGATGTTTCTCAAAGGCATAGTGACCGTGTCATAATTTCTTGCTTAGCAATTTTCATCTGTGTACATTGTCATCAAGAGCTTTGAAGGTAAGATTAATTTTAGTCCCAATAACTTTGCGCAGTGTGTAAACTGTAACAGTTGCTTGATAATCCTTTTTTCCCAGCATTATTATACCTCCATTGGTACTCACAGTTCAGTGAAATCTGGAGAAAATTAGAACCCATATACAAAGATTCAGGTTGTAATAAGACAGACATTGTCAGTAATGGTAAGAATTTTGCAATGGCAGGAACGTTCAATCTGTGGCTACTTTATTGCAAAAAGGCTAAAAGAGGGAAAAATATTGGAACATTTATGCTCTGCCAAATGTGGGAAAGTCAATATAAATTAGGATGGAACAAATGGTAATCTATCCTGTTAACCTGGATAGTAATATGGGTAATCACTTAGTTCTTAGACCCTCACCTTTATATCACCATCAATTCACTTTTTCATTCATTCAATAATTGCTTAGACATTTCTATCATTTTTCAGGTACTGTAATAAGCATGGGAATCCATGAGGGAGACATTTGAGTAAAGAGCAGAGGATTTAATGAAGTGGAATCAAAGAGATATGGGGGTAGGATAAGATGGAGAAGATCATTCTAGCTAAAGGGAGTACAAAAACCTTTGAGTAGCAGAGTGCCTGATATGTGCCATGAGCAGAGAGTGCAGTGTAGCTGGAGTTAACAGGGAAGTCAAAATAATTTGCTTAGTTTTTGATTTATTGAATTAAAACCTCAGAAGACTGAGACTAAAGTTGAGTTACCCAGAAATTTGCAGAGTTAGATGCTCCTTCTTTCAAACCCTATGTCCTTTCAAACCCTATGTTCCTGAGTTCGAGCCCTGTATCAGGCTCTGCACTGTTAGTGTGGGGCCTGATTGGGATTCTCTTTCTCTCCATCTATCTGCCCCTCCCCAGATTACCTTAGATTATGGGTAAGTGGTTCTGTGAGAATTCTGCAGATGAGAAAACACTGCTAATAAATTTTAGCTTGATAAATGAGCGATGTCTTGCCATATGAGTAGTATGTGATGCTGAACAACACATGATCACAACAGGAGCCAATGGTTCTTCAAATTTGCTTTGATATACAAGTGCTTTGGATTACAAGCATGTTTCCGGAATGAATTATGCTTCCAAAGGAAGGTTTTACTCTAATGGGAAATAATCTAAATAATCACCATTATGATTTTAAAAGAAGAGTGACAAAAGGACCCATAAAAACAACCATGGATGTGAGGATTATAATGGAGGAATTTATCTCGGTGAGCAGGATGATTTTGTTGTTTGAACACTCTGGTGTATACATCTTCCAAATCTGTATCTATCAGATCATTTATTTTTTTTTTCTATTGGATCATTTAAAATTTAGTCCTTTTATTGCTTCCCAGAACTGCTTTTCTTCATTCTTCATCTTTGAGATTTATACCAGTAACACATGGTAGGATATTTTTAGTCATATTTTACTCCTCTTGTGCAACACTGTTAAAATATCATATCTTACTGATTTCAAAGGTAACATACTCAGTCTAATACATGCATTCTAAATATAATTCTTAATTTTAGGAACAGGTAAGGTGCCTATAATTAAGCTTCATGATCACATATAAAATAATAATTTTGGTAACCAAAATATAAATAACACATGAGTCAGTATTTTCTAAATTGCATTTCCTGCTCTGTACATAAACTAATATTCTAAGGCACTTCAACATGCATGTCTATGTCTTGCAAAGGTTGGCCTTTTGTATAATTGTAATGGATTTCCATGATATGTTGTGCAAGCCCTTAATACTCAAAATACATTATGCACTGCCTCTCTTAAGCATCTGAAATTCTACCATAAAAATGTGGCCTAACTGAGGTGTTTATGTGAACAGATGTCAATATATATTGACTTATCAAGTTTTTCCCCTGATAGTTAGCACTGAGCATGGGATGGGCATTTTTATAAAAGGGGTGGGCAGATAATTGTATTTCAGGAGCACTGCCTTAGGAGGGTAGACTTCGGAGAGTAGCTGAGTTACACATTAGGCAGCCAGTATATTAGAGGCAAACTGAGGACTTTGAAGGCCTAAGTGTCAGTAGAGGGCAGATAGGATGTAAGTAAATTTTATTTAAAATTATTCTTATTTTGAGAGGCGCCTTTGTGGCTCAGTCAATTAAGCACTGGCCTCTAAATTTTGGTTCAGGTCATGATCTCACGGTTCCTGAGTTCGAGCCCTGTATCAGTGCACCTATGCACTGTCAGTGTGGGGCCTGCTTGGGATTCTCTTTCTCTCCATCTATCTGCCCCTCCCCAGCTTGCTCTCTCTCTCTTTCAAAGTAGAAAGAAAGAAAGAAAGAAAGAAAGAAAGAAAGAGAAAGAAAGAAAATCTTATTTTTGCAGAACATGCATCAGAGCAACTGTTTCTTGAATAACTTTTTCTTATTATTAAAGTGAGTTGTATCAGTAAGATAATGTGGCTTTAAATAGTAAGATAATTTTGGGGCGCCTGGGTGGTTCAGTCAGTTAAGTGTCCGACTTCGGCTCAGGTCATGATCTCAAGGTCCGTGAGTTCGAGCCCCTCATCAGGCTCTGTGCTCACAGCTCAGAGCCTGGAGCCTGCTTCAGATTCTATGTCTCCCTCTCTCTCTGCCCCTCCCCCACTCATGCTCTGTCTCTGTCTCAAAATAAACATTAAAAAATTTTAAAAAAAAAGTAAGGTAATTTTACACGGAGGTTTTAAGAGAAGAATGTTGATTTGGAGTGGCATGAAGAGATAACTGGCTTATCAAGTCTGTCATATATTACCAAGGTGGCTCTGAGATGAGGACACAAGTGATAGATATAAGGAAATTCAGTAGAACTCTCTGAAGACAAGGATTAACCTCTACCTCCAGTGAAGCAGAGAAGGGAATGCTGAAGAGACAGGTTTTTATATGAATATTTTAGCATGTCACATAAAAGTGATATTGTAGACAGTGTCCCTATAATTTGTCTTTCTTTGCCTCGTTTACTGTGAGCTTTGTGACCTGCACTTTAAAATATTTGCCCTCTTTGAAGATTTATGCTTAAAATAAAATTTTGCTTAGTTCTCTAGTATGACAATGATTTAAAAATCTTTGTATTTCAAACCTTTCCTTTGAGCACTTCCTGTTACAGTGTATTTAAAAAATGACTATGCTAGTAGCTCCGCATAGTATTGTTTTTGTTATTACATGGTTTTTATACACGATTGCAAATTAAAGTCATTTAAAAAATTCATTCTAGTTCCCCATGACAGCTCATGCAGTTAAAAAATAAACATGCAGTTAAAAAAATAAAAAATAAGCATCCTATATATAAAACCACAGCACTGACACTGTAAAATGTTGTATTAGGTGTCAGGTCCTATTTATTAATACCTGTTTTTCATTTAACAGCCAGCTGTGACATCTTCAAAACCAATGCCAACAACATATAATTGTGTATTACTTTGTGGACATTGCCATGCATGTGTGTATGTATGTGTGGACGTGTGCATATACATGAACATAAATGTATATATGTATATGTATGGCTTTTGACTGCACATATTTGTGGAGGTCATTTTGTACAAATTTTCTTTGGGAACATTCTATCTCAGTATGAGTAGGCAATTTCAAATTTCTACGCTTCATAAATCATTCATACACACACATCTTGTCCATTTCTGTTTTGTTTATTTAGCACTCTGATGTGGTGATGAGCATTATTGAAAGGACAGAGGTTCTTTGTCACAGGGAGACAAATTCTGGAATAAAAGGTTGTAATCATAACTTTGGAGTTTCTTCAAAAGTAGAAATGAATCTAAATAACTTCATTGTCAAGAAAGGTATTATATTGAGCATGAAGTTCCATTTGTGATTGAAGTTAACATTATAAAAATTTTACGATCATGTTGGCATGTTTTTTTTTCATTTTTATTACTAAGTGATCTTCTATTGGTAGTCTTTTGTATTAATTATAATCAAATTAAGCTGTAGTAAAGAAAACTATTAAATTACACACCCTAGTTGTTTAACACTAAATATGTTGATCTCCTTTTAAAAGACATTATTATATTTTTCAGATGCACAATAACCTCTAGAATGTTGGACAGTGCCTCAGTGAATGACTATGATTTAGAGTAAGACCAAAGTAATTATGTATGTGTAGCAATGAAGCATCATCAAAAATCATTTTAAAATGTGCTAAGAAACATTATTACCATTAGGAGAAATAAACCTATTTTCTGTAAAGAACATAGATGAAACTGGGTTCTACATCACAGAGAAGAATGTATTAGATACAAGTGATGCAGTATGCCTCTGTCTATACTATTTACTATAGTTCATATATTGAGTACTTTATTTTTTGTGGGATCCTATTGAAAGAATAGTAATAATTTAGAATGGCTCAATTATAATGACTCGATGCGGGTAATAACTTACAATAACTTTCTTTTTTTTCTCTCTTACTTGAATCTTGATGACAACGGAGCTGAATTTTACGCAAAAAAATACATTGTGTTACCTGTTCCCTATGCACTTATTCTTCTGAAGGAAATTTTAAATATGACAATACAGACTAGATTTCAAAATATACCAAGTAACAAGGTAAATGCTGACATAACTTTTACTCAAATTACATATTGTTTATTTTATTTTTACAAGAAGCATAATGTTATTTTTAATTAAAAAAATCACAGGAAAAGAAAACATTTAATTCCAGAACTTTTCCTTTTGGAATTATCTTAGACAATAATAAAAGGTACATTATTATATCCAAAATTACATACATATTAAAACATACATTCTTTTACACCTTAATCTATGATAGTTTACAAGAACTTCATTTGGTTTTTCCCTTATTTTTTTAAATCACTGGTATTGATATACCAAAACTTTAAGTGAGGATAATTCCAAATAAAATTCTCATATAACATTAACATTAGGATTTGATTTATGTATTTTAAAATAATTCACATTAATTTTAAAGATGATAGTTCTGGCAATAATGTAGAGGTGTTCTAGTTTCCTCTAAGAAGGAAAGTCCCCTAATACTTGACAATACTATTTATCAGGACCTACTAGATGGTAAGAGTTAAGCTAAGTAGCGAGCAAAAGAGGCATGGCTTCTGCCCTACACAGTGATCCAAGTCTACAAGGAAACACACATTTATAAATAATAGCAATAAAATATGAAGGTGGTCCTGGTTTTTAAGAATCTGTAACAAGCATCCTAACCCAGCCCAGGGTCTCTTTACTTACTAAGGACTTAGGGTCTCTTTACTTACTAAGTTACTTTTCAGCTGAGTCTTGAAAGATGAGAGCATAGATGCAGGTGCAGGAAAAGAACATTCTCCTGAAAATAATAATTTCATAATATAGTTGTTTTAAAATTTGAGAAGGAATAGGATGTTCAAGTTTAGTATTGACTGATTTTAAAAAAGTTTAGTATTGACTGATTTTATAATGTAGGAAACAGATGTGATGATTGAGGCTGGCTTATAGGTTACAGGCAACATTAAGAAAATTTGAGATTTGTTCTGTGTGCAATGAGAAGCCAGCAAATATTTAAGCAGGGTGATGGCAGAATCAGATTGGTGTGTTTGGAAGATCCATCTGGCTATATTATTTGAGGTTGATGGAAGAGAAATATTGACGGAAGCTTTATAAATAGTTGAGACAAAACAAAAACAAAACCAAGAGACCTTGATCTGTGAAGGAAGGAAAAAGATAGGCATTAAAAATAAGAGTCAAGATGTGGAGACTGTATTAGATTCCTAGGGTTGCCATAATAAAGTAGCACACAGTGGGTGGATTAAAGCAAAAGAAATGTTAACTGTAGTTCTGGAGGCTAGAAATCCAAAGTCAAGGGGAAAACAGGGCTATAGTCTCTGAAGCATCTAGGCAGGAATCATTTCCATGTCTTTCTTTAAGCTTCTGGGGGCTGCTAGCAATCCTTAGCTTCCCGTTGCTTGCAACTGCATAACTCCAATCTTTGCCTCCTTCTTTAATGGAATGGCATGTTTTCTGTCTGTGTCTCTGTCTCTCCTTCTCTTCTAAAACTACATATTGGATTTAAAGCCCATCCTGCTCTAGGATGACCTCATTTTAAATAACGATATTTGGAAACCATCATATTTCCAAATATTACACTCTCAGGAACAGAGCTTAGGACTTCAACATATTTTTGAGGTTATGCATTTCAACCCATAACTGTGACCAGTGTGCTAGTAAGAATGAAGGAAACTTGGAAATTGAGAATAATCCTGGGGTTTATACCTTGGAAGATTAGGTTGATTGTATTCTTTAGCACAGATGAAGAATACCAGTGAAGGCTCTTGGAGAAAACAAATAATATGTAACTAATTGAATATATTGAATTTGAGAGCTCTATAAGACACAGAGCTAAATATTACACAGAAATGTCTTAAATGAGGAAAAATGTGGTAATTTGTAAAAACTGAAAACTTTTAAGAAGCAACTGTTCAGGAAGAATTAGAGAGATGAGATGCAATAATCAGAACTCAGAGAAAGTCAGGAAAGGATTGTAACCTGGTAGACACTGTCCTAGAGAAAGACTCTTAAGGTGTAGGGGTTGGAAAATATTGTCCAATGATACCAAGATGTCCAAGGTAAGGGCAAACCTACCTTTGGCTAGGAAAATCCACCATTGCTTGCTAATTGTACTTAATTATTTTTCATTGGTTAAAGAAGATAGAAGATAGAAAGGCATAATAATTTAGAGAAAATCCTGGAGCCTGACTAGCATTCTTACCAGGGCTAAGTGACCTTGAGAAAGTTACTTAATCTTTGTGTACCTCAGTTTCTTTATAAAAGTGGGATAATAATATCACCTTATCACTTACGAGATTTAAATATAAATGAGTGCTCTATGAGTAAAATTTAAGGAAATGGGGAATCTGGTATAACATATGTTTTCAGGGTGTATGTTACTGATAGCTATCCATGATTCACTCTCCCTTACAAGTTGAAATATTCATGGAACATAGATACAAAGTAGAGGATTACTGAATCAATGAATATTGATTAATAACCCTCCAGAAGGTTATCCACTAAGAGGTATATATGAGTAGGACCCTGAGTCAAAAAAGTGAAATCAATAAGTCTGTAGATTTCTATCCATCCTCTCAGTATATGTACACTTTAACCTGAGATTCTAGGTGGTTCCTTACTAAAAGAAGGAAAATACCAGTCCACAGTGTAGGTGTAGTTCCTGAATTGACCAGGACATTTCACACACTGTATCTCATCAATACATTTCTTTATACATCTCCTCAGGGACTAAAATCATCAATGATGGTTAGCTTTATACTCATATTCTTTTTGTTGTTCCTCACCTTATTTTCACAGTACTTTAGGACACAAGGTAAATGTAAGCACTATCAACTTAAGTATTTATACATTTTTATACTCTGAAAGGTCAAGACCAGTGAAAAGGAAGAATAGTGTAATAAAGCCTAATAACATATGCAGTTATTAAATTAGTCTTTGATTGCAAAGAACCCAGTGTGAGCAATGATGTAACACATGATTTAGCTTATACACTTCCCACCACCATAGAGCTGTCACTAGTTACAAACTGGATTCAGTCATTTTTTTCAATAATTGTCATGTTCTGTTAAAAAGTAAGGTGGTTTTATATTATTAGAAATTGAAGGGAACTGCATGATATGAACATTTGTGTTCCCCCAGAACTCATGTGTTGAAATCCTAATGCCCAATATGATAGTACTAGGAAAAGGGACCTTTGAGAGGTGTTTGGGCCATGAGGATAGATCCCTCATGAATGGGACCTCAGACAGATCCCTAGCCCCTTCTGCCACGTTAGGGTAAAAAGTCTACTACCCAGAAGAGAGCCCTCGCCTGACCATGCTGGCACCCTGATTTTGGACTTCCATTCTCTAGAACTGTGAAAAATAAATTTCTTTTTTTCTTTATAAGGAGCCCAGTTTATTGTATTTTGTTAGAGCAGTCTAAATGGACTAAGACAGAAATTGTGTTTCTTTTTCCTATTACATCTCTAACAGTTTATATAGTACAACAAAATAAACTCTTCAACAGAATCCTACTGCCAGTAGAAAGTTAACAGGCAGTATGGAAGCAGACATATGACCAGTGATTTTCCTATCCTATTTCTTTTGAAGCCCTCTGATAAGAAAGTCTTTGTAATAGTATCAGTTGAGGAGAATATAGTGACTTTCTGATAGGAAAATGAGAATAATTCTAGTCCAAGGTTCTTAACTATAATAGATCCAGTTACTCTTTTTGATCAAATAATTTTTAATATGACTCTCACTATTTTAACATTAAAATTCATTGCTAATGAAAATTTTCTATACACTTTATTTAAAAAATAAAAAAAGTTTTTGTCACAGTGTAAGGGAGAGATAAAAGAAAAACAGTTTATACCATAACCATGTGTAAATTCCCAGATATGACCATACTGATATACATAATAGTTATCTACTAGGAAATACGTCAATTTGTAAGTGAAATTGTTTGAGTTAAGAAGTCATTTTGTACAAGGACCATGAGACAGTTTAAAAGCAGATGTAGGAGTGGACATTAGAGTAGAAATAGCTCCTTGGGAAAATAAATAAAGCTTTTATTAATAAAAGTAATAAAAAGTAATAAAGGTAATAAAATGTATTTGAATGTAAGAAAAAGAAGAGTATAAGTTTGCTTAATACATGGTAAACAAAATACTTGAGAAGTCAAGCTGGAAAAGGAAAATGAAGTATGTGATTCTTACAGATGACTTGTACCTTATTTATAAGTGCAGTGACAAAATAATTCTCCACAGTGTGTTGTACGATGGTAAAAATGAGGAATTAACTCAGACAACCTATCTTCTGTTTTGAAGTCCCCAATATACTGAGATACATATTTCAACCTCTGGTAGTTTAAAAATACCTTGAAGACCACATTGTTTGATACGTGGTAAGGAATAGAAGATTAACTAGGAAAAGAAGCAGTGGAATGAAAGGTTATAGATCATTTGTATGGAAAACTGAGGAGAGTATCAGAATACAATTAGGAAAAAGTAAGCAATGGAAAAATATATAAAAAAGAGTTAATATGCAGTTTTCACATTAATATTTAATAATTGTGCTGCAAATAATTTTTGAATATGCAAAAGTAAGAAAAATGGGAATATTGTGAAAATTACCTTTTAGTAAGATTGAATAATAATGTTTTATTGCATATGTCTTTGCAAATTTAATATATTTCTTTAAAGTCTGTTCAGAGGATTCTTGGATATTTTCTTAGTCTTAATCTGAGTATAAAGTCTTTTGCAGTTAGATTAAATAATTTCATTTTACATCAAGGTCACTTTTTATTCCAATTCCTTCTATAAAGAGTGCCAAAACATTCTATACTATGACTTTTTATAAGAAAGTTGTAAAAACTTAAAATCAACAAAGCATAATTTTAATAGATCCAATAGGAATAATTTGGCTATAAATCAGTATATGTAATATATGTGTTATAGAAAAAGCACTAGATCTAGCAACAGAAAATTTCTTAAAGGTTGATACTGTTTTTAAGTAACATGCCTTTCAAAACAATGGTAATTCCCTTCACTTTAATATAAATACTCCTTCATTTTCCTTGAAGCTTCAGAAGAACCTGATTAAACTTTTCACATATGTTACATATTTTACATATATGTTACATTATTTTTAATATTTCAATTAAATTACATTTATATATTTAATTATTATTGATTGAATAAAATTGTTATAATAACATTTGATAATAAAAATTCTTTAAAAATGTAGTTGAGACTTTTTTCTGTGTAGAAAAACCTATTAAAAGTATTCTGCACTGATTATAAAATTATCAATCATTCAAAGGGTTGCTCTTAATGTTATTAATAACATGGATAATATTTTTTGATTTATGAAGTCTTTCACTAAATTCTTGGCTATTAAGTGTCATACGTGGATAGATCAATGGAATGATAAAACAGTGGATGCTTTTAATGTTTGTTAATACCTGTGTTTCTGATCAAATCAATAATGGTGGGTCTCTGCACAAAAATGTAATTGTAAATTTGTTTACCTATTTCTAAAATATATTTTAGTGTTTTAGATATTGAAAATAATGTTACTTCTTACACTTTTTACTTCCTTATGGACATTACAAATTCTGGCAGTAAAATTTCATTTTTCAAGCAGGATACTTTCATCTACCAGTAATGAAAATCGGCTTGACTATAGCTTATTATACAATTGACACGTATCTGACACAGAGTTGGCATGGCTGACACTATTTGACACTCATTTGAGATCTTTCACTCTCTTGTACATTTCTTCGCTAAACACTGTCATTGCTTAATGAGATAAAATTAATTATTTCATTAGATTTTCATCCAAAAATATCCTTGTGCAGTTGGGAAAAGAATTTTTCACATATTGTGGGATTGCCAACTTTTATTTTTCAAATTTTCTACTATTGTGGAGGAAACTTTTTATTCTTCAGATCTGAGAAGTATTTTATGCCTTTTCCAACGTTTTAAGTATATTTCTTTGTAACATTTAATCTTGATTCACACCCCCCACAATCAGAAAAAATAAATAAGTGAAGGCATGTTGGTAACTGCATTTGTTAGTAAAATTATGAAACCTACTTGGAACTATCAGTTGAAATATTATCTGTGCTTTTATTTCTAGTTGGCTTTTTAAAATGAAGATGAAATGAGTGCTTTTTTTTTTCCTGTGTATACGTTCGAATTCCATGAATGTTGCAACCACAAAGAGACTGATAAGTGTTTTATACTGGCAAAATAATAATAAATAGTAGTAATGATAATACATAGGGACCTCTGCCATTGGAGATGTGATTTTCTCTACTAATGAGCAAATCCTGGTAAATAACATAATTACAGTCTTCCTTGATTTATATGATCATTGCTTTTCTAAAAAACATTGTTTATTAAAATTCTGCAAAATATTACTGTGTTTATATTAAGAGAGAATTTGTCTAGATAGATGTATATATAAAGAGTATTTTTTCTAGGTTACTGTGTGGTCATATATTTAAAAAGTTGTTTAGGTAATGGAAACGTTTTTTGTTGTAGTTGCTTTTCAGAAGTAAAGAATTTCAGGGAGTTTTGATTCTGGTCAATATAGAATAGCAAGGGCAAGACTTACCTTCTGAAGCAACTAGAAAAATGGTCTTATATCTTAAATGGTATCCTGCTATTGCATATTAGGTAGTCCAGTACTCTGATTCCTGGGAGAAAGGAGATGAATGAGGCAAACCCTGTAAAAACCCTACCTAATGCCAAGGGAAAGTTTTGAAACGCTAGGGAACCAGAGTACATACAGTGGTCTCCTTGAGTTGAAGAGATCTTTATGAGTCTGAGGAGGACAATAATTTTAGAACATGCAAATCAGAGTACTGGAAAGCAGAGAGATAGAGAGAGAGAAAGAGAGAGATATAATGTACTGGGGAGATCTGCAGAGTGTCCCTGGAGGATTTGGCCAACTAAGGATCACTGTGTGCATGTGACAAAACTGAGACTGGGAATGAACAACATGGAATAAGCAGAGGGAATAATTCCTACAGCTGACACAATGCTAAGAGTAGTTTCTATTTAACCAGCCAAACTTAAAAAATCTTGTAATTCAAGAGTATTCACGATGTTTTTTTTCCTAATTAGCGGGGGCAAAAATAGCCCTACACTTACAGATGCTTTGGTCTCACCTAACAAAACTTAAAAGCAACTTTAAATGACTTAAATTTTGTCCCAGAACAAAGGTGAAATTCACAATATCTGGAATGCAATAAAAAGTTATTGTATGTGCAAAGAAGCAGGAAAATATGAAATAATAATTAAGAAAACAATCAATAGAAACAAATGATTAGGATGGTAGATGATAAGGTATTTTTTAAAAGTTATTAAATATGTTTTATATGTTCAAGATGGTACAGGAAGGATTGAGCATGTTAGCTACACATGGAAAATGCATATAATAAGGCCCAAGTCAAGCTTCTATAAATAAGAAATACAGTGTCTGAGATGAAAGCTCTGTTGATGGATTAATAGCATATTAGAAACTGCAGAAGAAAAAAATAGTAACTTTAAGATATAACAATAGACATTTTCTAAAATCAAAGACAGATAAAACATAGTGAAATGAAAATCTCTGTGCACTGTGGGACAATTTTAAGACGCTCAATATATGGGTAATGAAGTCCAAGAAAAGTGTGGGGAAAGGAAAATATTTGGAGAAATAACAGTCATATATTTCCTGACACTGACAAAAAGTATAAACTCATAGATCCAAGATACTCAACCATTCCCAAACATTACAAACATGAATAAAATTGCAAATTTTAATCAAGTTTCTTAAAACCACAATAAAAATTTGTAAAGCAACAAAAGGAAATAAACACATTTCATGTAGATGAATGGAAATAAGAATGGCAGCATAATTTATGTTATAAATAATGCAGGCCAGAATAGAGTGGAGCATTTTTTAAATTAATTAAAACCAGATTAGCTGTTGATCTAGAATTACATTAAAGAAATATCTTTCGGGGCGCCTGGGTGGCGCAGTCGGTTAAGCGTCCGACTTCAGCCAGGTCACGATCTCGCGGTCCGTGAGTTCGAGCCCCGCGTCAGGCTCTGGGCTGATGGCTCAGAGCCTGGAGCCTGTTTCCGATGCTGTGTCTCCCTCTCTCTCTGCCCCTCCCCCGTTCATGCTCTGTCTCTCTCTGTCCCAAAAATAAATAAACGTTGAAAAAAAAATTTTTAAAAAAAAAAGAAATATCTTTCAAAACCAAAAGTGAAATAAATATGATGGACATAAAAAAAGCTGAAAGAATTCATGACCTGCAAATTTGTATTACTATACATGGTAAAGGAAATCCTTCATGCAAAAGGAGAACGATACCAGGTATGAGTTTGTGGTTTTTGAAAATGATTTAGAGCCCTGGAAATGGTAAAAATATGAGTAAATTCAACTTTTCTTATCTTTTAAAGTCTTTAAAAATAATTAACTATTTTGGAATGCCTGGATGGCTCAGTCAGTTGAGTGTCAGACTTTGACTTTTGCTTAGGTCATGATCTCATGATTCTTGAGTTGATCCCTTCATTGGGCTTGCTGCTGTCAGGGCAGAGCCCACTTGGGATCCCTGCCCTTCTCTCTTTCTGTCCCTCCCCAGCTCATGCTCTCTCCATTTAAAAAATAATGAACTAGTTAAAGCAAAAACAATAATAGTGAATTATGGAGTTCCTGTGTAAAAGTAAAATGTATGATAATAGTATACAGACCAGGAGAGGTATAATAGAAATATGATATTGTAAAATGCTTAAAAGATAAATGAAATGTGAAATATATCTTGAAGGTAGATTGTGTAAGTTAAAAATATGTGCTGTTAACTCTAAAGTAACAACAGAAATACAAAATAAAGAGTTACACTTAATATGCTAATATACAACACACACACACACGCAAAAGTATTCAATACTGAAAGTGGCAGAAGAGAAATTGAAGGGAACAAAGACAACATGCAGTAAACAAGTATTGGGCACCTGGGTGGCTTAGTAGGTTAAGTGGCCGACTTCAGCTCCGGTCATGATCTCATGGTTTGTGACTTCAAGCCCCACACCAGGCTCTGTGCTGACAGCTCAGAGCCTGGAGCCTGCTTCGGATTCTGTGTCTCCCTCTCTGTCTGCACCTCCCCTGCTCACATTCTCTCTCTCTCTCTCTCTCTCTCTCTCTCTCTCAGAAAGAAATAAACATTAAAAAATTTTTTAAGAAAACGTTTTTTAAGAAAATAAAATAATAAAATAAAATAAATATCACAATGGTAGATTTAATGCCAGATACTAAAAAAAAAAACCCACATTAAATGAAAATGTTCTAAACAACCTAATTAAGAGGCAAATGTTTTAATTGCTTTACAAAATGAAACTATGATGCCTGAAAGAAACTAATTTTAAAATGTAAAGAAATAAGTATATTAAAATAAAAGATGGGAAAAGATTTGAATAATAATATTAAAAGGAAGAAAACTTGAAAGTCTATATTAACATTTAAGTAGATGGCTACAGCAACAGATATTACCATGATAAGTTTATTTCATAGTGATAGTAATCAATTCATCAAGAGAATAAAAAAAACCTAAATATTTATATGTAAGAAGAATGTTTTCAAATACATGAAGAAAACACTGACAGAATTGGAAGGATAAATAGAAAAATTTTTAATTATATTTGAAGATTAAATTTCCCTCTCCTAAAAACTTATAGAACTAAATTTCTAAGGGTATAGACAGTCTCGGTATAGAAAACATTGAATCAGCCAACATTACACAAATGACATTTTTGAGGCACTCAACCAGCAGAAGACACATCTTTTAATGTCCATACAGACTATGTAAAATATTATGTTTTTGACATATTGATTATGATCTGGGCCATGAAAAAAAAAAAACACCTCACTTAAATAAAAGGAACTCCTTTAAATTGTAACAATAAACAGTCGACTTGAAAGTATTTCAAGAGACTAATATATTTGGAGACTAAGTAATGCATTTCAAAATAACAATTGGCCAAAATATCAAGAGAATATTTAAAAGTATTTTGAATTGGATAAAGATGAAAACACAGCATATCAAAATTTATGTGTGCAAATGTTACAGTGCTTAGGGGAAATTTTATAATATTAAACTTCAATATTAGAACAGAAGAAAGGTCTCTAAAAATTACCTCAGCTTTCCCTTTAAGAAAATAGAAAAAAAGAGAGCAAAATAAAGTAAGTGTAATGAAGGGAATAAAAAATATCAGAGAAAAAAATCAATAAAATATAAAAGAGAAAAATAGGGAACAATGAACTAAAACCTGATTCCCTGAGAAGATTACAAAAAAAATGTTATATATTTAGCCAAACTGAGCAGGAAAAAAAAGGAAGAGATAAAGTTACTAATGCTAGGTATGATAGATGTGGTTTTTCTAAATTCTGTCTATATTATAAAAGTGTAGTAAGGAAATATTATGAATAAACTTATGACAGTAAATTCAGCAGCTTAGGTAAAATGGATAAATTCTGTGAAGGATACATATCCAGGATGAGATGGCTTTACTGGAGAATTCTATCAATATTTAAATGAAAAATAATTACAATTTTAAACAAACTTTCCTAAAAAATTGAAGAAAAAGGAATATTTCACAACTCCATCGAGAGGTTAACATTACCCTCATTTCATAACTAAATGAAGATAAATTAAACTTGGGACCAAAATCACTCATGAAGTTCAAAAAGTTATTACAAAATTTTAGCAAATCATTGTGTGTGTGTGTGTGTGTGTGTGTGTGTGTGTGTGTGTGATGCATAAGTGAGGTTCATCCAAGGAATATGTTTGGTTTAAGATTTTAAAATTAAACAATGCAATTCACCATAGTAGGAAAATATGCAAGAAAAATATATAAGCATGGCAATAAATACTGAAAAGCTTTTGGTAAAAGCCAATAACTGTTCCTCATAAAATTATCATCAAACTAGAAATAGGAAGTGACTTTCTCAACCTGGTAAAGTACATCTACAAAGCACCTACAGCTATTATACTTCTCAAAAAACTGAATGCTTTTCCTCCAAGATGAAAATGTCAGTTGTTTCCACTTAATATTTAACATTTTTTAAAACTTTTCTTTTCTTTTAATTTTTTTAAATTTATTTTGAGAGAGAGACAGAGTGAGTGGGAGAGGGGCAGAGAGAGAGAGAGGGAGACACAGAATCTGAAGCAGGCTCCAGGCTCTCAGCTGTCAGCACAGAGCCTGATATGGGACTTAAACTCACCAACCATGAGATCATGACCTGAGCTGAAGTCAGATGCTCAACTGACTGAGCCACCCAGGTGCCCCCACTTACATTTAATATTGTAATTGAGGTTTATTCCAATGCAGTAAGTCAAGAAACTGAAATAAATGTCATGTAGATTGGAAATGAACATATAAAACTCTCATTAATACATGAATGATCATCTATATATAAGGGAAAAAACTACCAGAACACTAAATGTGTTTAGCAAAATTGAAAAGTACAAAATCAATTTAAAAAAATCAAATGCTGGGGCGCCTGGGTGGCGCAGTCGGTTAAGCGTCCGACTTCAGCCAGGTCACGATCTCACAGTCCGTGAGTTCGAGCCCCGCGTCAGGCTCTGGGCTGATGGCTCAGAGCCTGGAGCCTGTTTCCAATTCTGTGTCTCCCTCTTTCTCTGCTCCTCCCCTGTTCATGCTCTGTCTCTCTCTGTCCCAAAAATAAATAAACGTTGATAAAAAAATCAAATGCTTTGTCCCCCTCCCTGTTTTTATACTATTTTTGTTTCCCTTCCCTTGTGTTCATCTGTTTTGTCTCTTAAGTCCTCATATGAGTGAAGTCATATGATTTTTGTCTTTCTCTGACTAATTTCACTTAGCTTAATACCCTCCAGTTCCATTCACGTAGTTGTGAATGTCAAGATATCATTCTTTTTGATTGCCGAGTAATACTCCATTGTGTGTGTGTGTGTGTGTGTGTGTGTGTGTATCTATCTATCTATCTATCTATCTATCTATCTATCTATCTATACACCACTTCTTCTTTATCCATTCACCTATCAATGGACATTTGGGCCCTTTCCATACTTTGACTATTGTTGATAGTGCTGCTATAAACATGGGGGGCACATGTGTCCCTTCAAAACGGCACACCTGTGTCCCTTGGATAAATGCCTAGTAGTGCAGTTGCTGGGTCATAGGGCAGTTCTATTTTTAGTTTTTTGAGGAACCTCCATACTGTTTCCCAGAGTGGCTGCACCAGCTTGCATTTCCACCAACAATGCAAAAGACATCCTCTTTCTCTGCATCCTCGCCAACATCTGTTGTTGCCTGAGTTGTTAATGTTAACCATTCTGACAGGCATGAGGTGGTATCTCATTGTGGTTTTGATTTGTATTTCCCTGATGATGAATGATGTGGAGCATTTTTTCATGTGTCAGTTGGTCATCTGGATGTCTTCTTTGGAGAAGTGTCTACTCATCTCTTTTGCCCATTTCTTCACTGGATTATTTGTTTTTTGGGTGTTGAGTTTGATAAGTTCTTTATAGATTTTGGATACTAACCCTTTGTCTGAGATGTCATTTGCAAATATCTTCTCCCATTGTGTCAGTTGCCTTTTAGTTTTGTTGATTGTTTCCTTCTCTGTGCAGAAGCTTTTTATTTTGATGAGGTCCCAATAGTTGATTTTTGCTTTTGTTTCTCTTGCCTCTGGAGATGTGTTGAGTAAGAAGTTGCTGCGGCCAAGATCAAAGAGGTTTTTGCCTGCTTTCTCCTCATAAATATGGAGAACAAACTGAGAGTTACTGGAGGGGTTGTGGGAGGGGCTATGGGCTAAATGGGTAAGGAGCACTAAGGAATCTACTCCTGGAAATCATTGTTGCACTATATGCTAACTAATTTGGATGTAAATTTTAAAATGTAAAAAAAAGACTCAAAACAACAACAGTGGATCAGTAAGTTGTGATAGAAAACAGGTCAGTGGCAGGGGAAGGGAGTGAGCAGTTAGGCGTGGGGAGAGAATTGCCAAGGGACAAAAGGAAACTTTGGGATAATGCTTATATTCATTATCTTCAGGTTGTGGTGGTTTCACAGGTGTAACATTTGTTAGTTAATAGCACATTTTATAATTTGAATATGTGCAGTTCACTGTATGTAAGTTATACCACAATAAAGCTATTTTTTGAAAAAATAAAATTAAAAAATAAAAAAATACAATGCATTTCTATATTCTAGTATACTAAATAGAAACAATCAAAAGGAGAAAAATATCATTCAAAGTAGCCTTATATTATGAAATACTGATGGATAAAAATTTTCATTTTCATCCAAAATAAAAGACTTATTTCCAATATTTGGGAACTATTATGATTAAATGATGAAGATAGAGAAATGCAAAATGGTCTCACATCAACAGCCCTCAGTTCTCTTCCCACCCTGGTTTCATCCTTTAGCAGAAGGTCTTATACACATATATATGACAACTCAATACACACATCCAAGCTCTGAACCCATCTCATGCAAACATCCAATCCTCAGTCAGGCCTGGACCTAAGGACATGCATATGTGAAGCACAGTCTGCCCTTATGAAAACCAATAGAAAATAACCAAGCAAAGGTCATACAACTGGACTCTGGGTATTTAGACAGGGAACTCCAGAGTCTTGAGTATACAGACTGTGATCTATCAGGAGGCCAGAGATAGCTGGGGGGCATATTTTCTTGGCCCATTGGATTAGCACAGCTGGAATGTTTTAGAGAGGTTCCCACTGATGGTGCAATGGGCTTAGGACAGGGGCCATGACTGCCTGAGATTCACAAGTGCTCCATCTCAATTCTTCAAAGTAGGAGTGTTTAGGGTGTAAAGCCCTAGTTAGAAATAGAATATAACCTTCTGGAAGACTCTGTGTATAGGATGTAATATTCAAAAGAGCCACAGTGGGAAGAAAATACTGTGTGACAGCAGCATTACTTTATTTTCAGGATATGTCACTTATGCTACATTATAAATACTATTATAGGAGCACCTGGGTAGCTCAGTTGGTTAAGCGTCTGACTCTTCATTTTGGCTCAGGTCATGATCTCATGTCATGAGATAGAGCCTCACGCCATCCACTCACTGACAATGTAGAGCCTGCTCGGGATTCTCTCTCTCTCTCTCTCTCTCTCTCTCTCTCTCTCTCTCTCTCTCTCTGTCTCTCCCTGCTTCTGTGCTCTCTCTCTCACTCTCACTTTCTCTCTCAAAATAAATAAATAAACTTGAAAGAAAGAAAGAAAGAAAGAAAGAAAGAAAGAAAGAAAGAAAGAGAGAAAGACTGTTCTGTCTCATTTATTTGAGTAAATTTAGTCTTAACTCTATAAGCTCCTTCAGCATGAGGACCATGACTTACATCAGTTTTGTATTTCATTTCATGCCTTATAATCTTTAAGCATCCCTGAGTGATATGTAGCAGAGTAGTGCATAAGCTATATTATATGCATAATTTATGTACACATTATAGATTCAGTTGTATTGCCTCCAAAATTCATATGTTGAACTTATTACCCCAGTATCTCAAAATGTATTTGTATATGGGGTCTTTACAGAGATATGCTACTTAAAATGAGGTCAGTTAGGGTGGGTCCTAATCCATTATGTCTGGTGTCCTTATAAATAGAGGACATTTGGACATGGAGAGATGTACACAGGAAGAAAGCCATATGAACATGAAGATGGATATGTACAAGCCAGAGAGAGAAGCCTGGAACAAACTGTTCTCTCAAAACCCTCAGAAGGAACCAGGAACTTGAACTTGGGCTGCCAACCCCATAATCATGTGGGCTATTGCTTAGTGTCAATTTATGTTATTTAAGCCACCTGGTTTGTAATACTTTGTTATGGCATTCCTAGACAACTAATACAACTTGCATGATCTAATAATGGTGATAATAAACTGTCTTTCTTATTGGAATTTCATTTTTAATTTGTATAAATTATTCACTTGTAGTTCAGACATGTGATCAGCCCAATTTCTTTTTTTTTTTTTTTAATATTTACTTTTGAGAGAGCAAGAGCCAGCGTGAGTTGGGGAGGGACAGAGAGAAAGGGAGACACAGAATCTGAAGTAGGCTGCAGGCACTGAGCTGTCAGCACAGAGCCCAATGCGGGTCTTGAACTTACCAACCATGAGATCATGACCTGAGCCGAAATCGGACGTTCAATTGACTGAGCCACCCAGGCACCCCTGATCAGCCCAATTTCTAAGAAAATTTAAAAGCAAAAGGAAGCAAATATTACCTGAAATCAAAAAGTTAAAGATATGTCAACTATAATGTGATACATACAAAGTGATTTAATTTATTATTATACAAGGGAATTTTGGTAGAAAAGAGAAACCCTATAGATAATTATTTCAGTGGTGATTACCACAGCACAGTGGGCCAAGCTGGCATCCAGACTGGGGACTCTTGTCTCAAGCAGTTGACTAGAACATGGAATCCAGACAGATAGTGTTGTTCTTGACAGTAAAAAAGATCAGTTGGAAAATGTTAAAAAGACAATATGACTGCACCTTTTGATACCATATTTTGTGAGACAAGAGCTGAGAAGCAACCACCCAGAGCACTCTTCATGGGCCTGGAACCAGTGGTTACAGATGGTATTCCTACACAGAAGTATCATTCACTCTTCCACCTGCAGAAGTTCCCTAGCAAAAAGGAAGATTCTGCAAACAGCTACACTTGAGGTCACTGTTCAGTGGGGTCAGAGATCATTGATTTTGTGCAAGAGAGATTCGAAAGGCTGTCAATTGCTCTCTTCTACTTAATCAGGACCATACCTAAGTACCTGGAATTTTGCAGGACACCTCCCAAGCATCACCATCATTGTCTACGATCAACGTCTTTGCGATCTAAGAGTCTCACCTTGGAGCCTCTTAAAGATGCCCAGAACTGGGAAGTGTCCTGATATCGGCTTTGACTATAAAAGAAGAGTAAAATAGGCCTTTACATACCCTGTATTGCCCCCATCTACTCTATTTTTTAGATCTATGAGGAAATGTTTTATTTTTTCCAGATTTATTGAGATATAATTAACATATAACATTGTATAAATTTAAGATGTGCAACATGATGATTTGATATACATATATATTGTGAAATAATTTCTGCAATAGTAGTGTTAACATATCCATCACCTCAATTACCTTTTTGTGTGTATGCATGGTAAGAACATTAAAGATTTACTCTCAGGAACTTTCAAGTATACAATACAGTATTGCTAATTATACTCACCATACTGTACATTAGAGCCTTCAAGCTTGATTCATCTTCTAATTGAAAATTTAAAAAAATGTATGATATCAATGACTTTTTTCTAAATTCTGCAAAGGATGATACATAGCTAGTATTGTTCTAGATGTCTAAATGTCTAGGAGATAAGTTAACTAACTGAATTTAATGGGTACCTTTGGGTTTTAAGGGCTTACATTTCTCACAGAACCCCATTGAGAAGGGCTGACTTAATCTGTGCTATATCCTTTGAAGTTTGGTGATTTATATTATGGATAATTGACTTAAATACTGTTCTTTTAGATGTTTTATGGAATTTATAAAAGAGTTACCTGTACTCCTAGTCTATTACTTCTTTTCTTTTTTTTTTTTAAATGCTTATTTATCTTTGAGAGAGAGAGAGAGAGAGAGAGAGTATGAGGAGGGGAAGGACAGAGACTAGGAGACACAGAATCTGAAGCAGGCTCCAGGCTCGGAGCTATCAGCACAGAGCCCAAAGTAGGGCTCAACTTATGGACCACGAGATCATGACCTGAGCTGGAGTCCGACGCTTAACCGACTGAGCCACCCAGGATCCACTGAATTATTTTCTATTATAATTATGAAACTAGTAATAGTTTAAATTATTTACTTAATTCAATATCAAGTTCACGTATTTTCTAGCAAAAAGATAAAAGGTCTAATAATTCAAACTAACTCTTTATTTACAGGGCCCATGCCTTCATATTTGCACTATGTTAAGAGTATATATTTGGCCTCTCTGTATACATTATATGAATTGATGAATTGAATTTATTCCTAATCCTGGCCTAAGGAAATAACCTTGCTTAATAAGCAAAGAATATATCAAGGAAAAAAATAGTAAATGGAAAAAATTGTAATTTCTGCACTATTATGCTTTTACCCTGGGTTGAAATAGTTGATTATGGTCTCTCCTTATGTCCCTATTAGAATATATTTGACATGCAGTAAAGAACAAAAAAAATTAAACCTTAGTCACCTTGCTAATACTCTGGAAATGTTTGAGCACTTTATTTCTTTTTCTTTCTTTAAATAAGGAACGTGCAGTAAGCTTTCCTGCAACGGCAATATCCTTTGCATCTTTTTTTTTTTTTAATCTTATTCACACAGTCAAGGTTATGGCCTATTGTACAAGGAAATAATGATGGATGAGGAGAAATTTATTCTGGCATTCTGAATAATGCTATTAAAAGCCACCTCTCAGAGCTGTTTATATGAGAGTGAATATATGTATATGTGAGTTATGTCTATCAAAATTGCCAATATGTTTTCACTAATCCTCCCTGTCTCATTAAAAGCAAGTTATTTATTCATAGGGATGTAAATAATATTCCAATGTAGTTTTCTAATACTTCTGTAATTTATTTGAGCATAAGAGAATAAACATAATTTTGCATAGAATAACACTGCTGGATTGATATATTCAGGAAATTTGAATTCTAACAGTGGCTTTACTGTGATTTGGGGATGTCCTTGATCTTCTCCAAGTCATCAGCACTCTCCTGGTTCTGATACTAAAACAGTTAGTCCTGGAATCACACTCTACACTTTGCTACAACTGTGGGGATTACCTAACAAGCTCTCCAAGGGTTTGGCATGGTCTCTGCCTAAGCAAAGTAAGGATTATATCACTGCATTCTCAAAATAGATGCTTCTGAAATCCAAATCCTTTCTTATCTACATTCAGTACTTGTCCCAGTGGGTAAAACAACTTAAAATGATTTTCTCAACAAAGATGTACATGGAAAGTTTATCTCACTAACTGTCAATTTGCAGTGTTCTTGTATTGATCCTTCAGTTAAAAAGAAACAACAATATGGGGAGCCTGAGTGGCTCAGTCAGTTAAGTGTCCAACTCTAGATTATGGCTCAGGTCATGATCTCATGATTCATGAGTTTGAGCCCTGCATTCGGCTCCATGCTGGCAGTGTGGAGCCTGCTTGGGATTCTCTCTCTTTCTCTGTCTCTCCAGAGCTCGTTCTCAATCTCTCTTTCTCTCTTTCTCTCTTTCTCTGTCAAAGTAAATAAATAAACTTAAAAAAAAGAAGCAAAAATGCTATAACTGGTGTAGTGATGAGTACAAATCTGCTAGAAGAAGCAGGAAAAATGAATAATTTCTGTTTATGCCCATGAATTAAGTTCTTGGGGACCCTTTTTTTTTTACCAAAGAAGTTATTTGTACAAGATAGAATTATTTGTAACATATACAAGTGTCTCTTTGCTTTTTCGTTTTCCTTGTCAGTGTCTTCTGCTCAGTAGACGTTTTAATTTTCACAAAGCCAAGTGTGTGGGGTTTTTTTTTTCCTTTGTGGTTAGTGCTTTTTAGTGTCTCCCCTAAGAAATCTTTACCTCCACCCAGATTTTCTTCTATGTTTTCTTCTAAAAGCTTTATAATTTCAGTTTTCTGTATGAGTTTATAATTCAATATTAGAGTAGTTTTTGTTTATGTTGTGACATGGAATATCAAAGACCATTTTCCCTGTAAGTTATTATCCAGATGCTGGAGCACCATTATTTGTTAAAAGGCTTTTTTTTCCTCATATATTTGCCTTTTCCATTCTGTCAGAAATCAATTGCCAACATATGTGTGGGTCTAGTTCTGAATTCTCTCTTCTGTTGGGAAAAGTGACTTGTATGATATTTTATTCATAATAGCAAGAAACTGAAAATAAGCCAAATGTTCATTAACAAGAAAAGGGATAATCAGTTGCAGTATGTTAATACAATGGAATACTACTCAACTAAAACGAAGAAATGGACTATTGATAGGCACACAACATGAATGCATCTCAAAAGTACTGTGTTGACAAAATAATCTAAATACTGAATAATGCATAAAGGATGATCCCATTAATATAAAAATTAAGAAGAGGTTAAAAAATGTATAGTTTTGAATAGAACAGTTGTCTACAAGGGTTGAGGATTGACTGTTGGGGATATTTTCTCTATCTTGATTGGGGTGTTGGTTACACAGGTGTATATGTTTTTCAAAAATCACCAAATTTTATACTGAGAATCCATGCTTTTTTGGTATGTTAATTTTATATTAATTTCAAACAAACAAACAAACAAACAAACAAACATCTTTATTGACCAGACAGGGAGCAGAAAACCACAGTGGTGAATACATGTTAAAATTGTAAATTACTAAGGTACAAGTGATTACCTGAGGAACAAGCAGTGGAGGACTCTGCTTGTGAAGAGGGATCCTATTCTTCATTCCTAGCAGCATATCAAAGGCTATCTCCCTTCATGAATTAGAGATTTTGTTTTAATTAACACTTAGGAAATATTTTTTTATTGTGTTTGCATTTTCTGTAAAGAAGTATGCCATAAGTATGGTATAAGGATTATATTTTAGACAAACATATTATTATGGGAGGGTATTCCATACACCTATTTTTAAGAAATGTTATACATAGAGATATAAAATAGGGTCAGAGAACCTGTTCTGTAAAGTGTTGGGAAACAAATAGTTTAGGCTGTGCTGACCATATGGTTTCTATCACAACTACTCATCTCTGTCATTTAGCAAGAAAACAGCCACAATACGTAAATGAGCGAGTGTGGTTGTATTACAATAAAGCTTTATTATAGGCAAATGGATCAGAATTTCATGTAATTTTCATGTAACAAAAAAATTACTATTTTATTTTTTCAACCATTTAAACTGTAAACAAAACAAAACAAAAAAAGACAAAGAAAACTATAACTGTGGGCAATACATAAACAGGTAGAGAGCCAGATTTGGCCTGAGGATCATATTTGCCTAGTCCTGAAATATAAAATATATGTTACTATTGTTTCCATAGCTTCTCCTCAATAAAACAGGGATATTTAATTTAAACAATTAACAATTTTAAATGTCTATATTTCTTTTCTATATATGCCAGTGCACAAAATTTCGTGAACACTATGCCTTCATTGCAATTTGTTTGATTTTAAAAATAAAATAACGACTTATTTATTCTTTAAAACTTTCTAAAGTTCTGTTTTGTCTGGTGTTAATATCAAATGTTTACTTTTTACCTTGCCTGAATTCTTTCTAATTTAAAAAAAAATTGTAAACCTTCTGTTTTGTATTCCTTCTTGCATACTTTGTAAATTACGTAGGGTCAGATGATGCTTTTTTGATATAAAGTGTGAATTGTTTTCTTTGGATGATAATCAAAATATAATTGTGAAAATGATTATATCTCTTTTTACTTCTCTCATACTTTATGCTTTGTTTCTGTCATTCTTCTCTATCAATTATTTTGCTTCCTTTATATTCATATATGATTTATAGAAGTCCATTGTGTGTGTGTGTGTGTGTGTGTGTGCACGTGTGTGTGTGTGTGTGTGTGTGTGTGTGTGTGTGTGTACACATGCTCACATTCAGGTTTAAACATGTAATTTACATCTACTATTCACTCTTTTAAAGTTACAAATTTCAAAACTGCTAAAATATTGCTTAATTGTATGAAATTTTGCTACCCATTTCTGATCTACCTCTCAGTTTGTAAATGTGATTTGAGGTTTCAGAAACAGATAATTTTTTTTTATTTTCTTTATGAAGAATTTATTTTGGCATTACTTTATGTTTTGCATCAAGTATTAGTACAAGTATTTATGACAATGGTTTTGATTTACATCACTTTTTTAAAATATATTCATTGTCAGTGGTAGTTCTTGTCATGGTTTTTTTTTACCAGAATATTTTCTTCAATTTTATTTGTGTGTGTACTTATTTATCTATATTTCTTTTTTTAAGCTTTTGTTTAAATTCAAGTCAGTTAACTTACAGTGTGGTATTACTTTCAGGTGTACAACATAGTGATTCAACAATTCTATACATTACCCAGTGCTCACCACAATAAGTGAGGTGTTGTTACCATCTGTCACCTTAAAAATTAGCTTCTTAATTTTGTTTTATTTTGAATTATTTCTCATTTACAATAAATAGCTGTAAGTATTGCCTTTCATCTTATTCTATACTCATATTAATTGAGCTCTCACCTTACTGTTCCTTTGACAATTCTCTTATCAACATAATCAATGATCTCTGTATTCATAAATCTGGATTTTTTTAATGTATCATTTTTACATAATTATTCTTGTGGGACCACTCCTCAAAGACAGAGGCTCCTTTCTTTTTTTTTTAAATTTTTTTTTTCAACGTTTTTATTTTTGGGACAGAGAGAGACAGAGCATGAACGGGCGAGGGGCAGAGAGAGGGAGACACAGAATCGGAAACAGGCGCCAGGCTCTGAGCCATCAGCCCAGAGCCCGACGCGGGGCTCGAACTCACGGACCGCGAGATCGTGACCTGGCTGAAGTCGGACGCTTAACCGACTGCGCCACCCAGGCGCCCCCTTTTTTTTTTTTTTTTTTAATTTTTTAAATTTGCCTTTCTTACTGAAATAGAGTAAAATTCATTCTTTGAAGGAACAAAATATACAATATGAAATAGTAAATTTATAATTCTTCCTAATGATGGCCATAATTTAGAAGAATAGGAGATTGGCATTTTTAAAAAGAATATTTGCACTTTTTATTCCTTTCCAATGTAACGTGCAGAAAAAACTGAAGAACTGAGTTAAGATTGCATTATCTGTAATGAGCCTAGATGCCAATTTAGTTCAATTTTGCATGATTCAGTATTTACTGAATCACATGATGATGTGAATAAAGAGAAAGAACTACTTTTTTGTAAAGATGAGTAATTTTAAGGAGAGATTATTTTTATTTCTTACCTATATCAAGATTATTAAATTGCACTATCATTGATATATTTCTCTACACACTCTAATACTCCAAAGCATCTTATTTATTGATTTCTTAGGGAAAAATTGACTAAAACTGAATTTCAAACAACTTCACTAGTAAGTATCACCATAAAACACACTATATCTCACAATAGGTTAATCTTTTAATAAGAATGCTGACAGTATACAAAGAATCACATTTTTATGCTTTCAAGAGATTACTTGCAAAGTATGTATCTTACACTACCTCAATGAAAGATATGTCTTATACAGTTATAATATCTTAACTGGGTAAATGTAAAGCATAAGCCCTGTGTTCAAATAATTCTTCATACACCAATTTGACAATAAGTTACATAAAAAAATATTCTTCATACATTCCCAAAATCACATTTAGTCTTTTGAATTTTTGAATACATTTCTTTATCAGTAAAGCACTTGGGTACCCAGGACAAAACCTAACATTTAACTAATTAAAAAAATAATCTGAATGAGATGAAAAAATGCAACATGAGAACACAAAATGTTCAAGTATATAGCATGAATATTTCCAATTTCCTCTCTAAATGTCAAGTACGAACTGTATATTTTACATGTAACAAACACTGGAGGGTGCTTGCTAATATACTTCTGAAATGACATTTTCTTAGTATGACCTTTCTTTCTAACAATAAGTTACATTTTAATTAAATAGGACCATTTTCATTACATGCCAGATATCTCAGTGCCATATATTATAATCCTCCTTTGTCAGAACTGATAGTTAAAGGTCATGGACTTAAATAATTATTGAGATTAACAGAATCAGTAATTTATGAGAAAATGGCACATACATGGTGGTTTTTATTTCAGGAAAATGAGACTTTCTAATGTTTTAATAGATTTGAAAGAGAAGAATGTAAGAATAAGATGATTTGTTTGGTCATATAAAAGTCACAAAAGTTGAGAGTTTGTCTCTATGGACTTCTGAATTTTATGTTATTGCTCTATATTTTCAGCTTTATGTCTCAGTTTTTATTTAAAAAGTTTGTAAAAATATGAAGAACTGAATTAACTCATAAAGAATCTTATTCTATTAAGAAAGGTCATAAAGAGTGAAATGAAAAACATGTTTAATGATTATTTTCACCATACGATAATTCATAATTATGAAATCAGAACAAAGTTGAGTTAAAAAATCAACAGAAGCCTCTGTTACCCCAATTTTTTTGTTGTTTCTGTTTCAGATAAATTTCCTTTTCCTTTATAAAGCTATTTATATAAAGTCTCATGCGATATAATAACAAATGGTGAAGCTTCTTAAAAGATGAAGCTATTTTCCAGTATTTTTTCCTAGCATTCAAACAGAAATAACTAAACAAAATAATCTCAGAATGTCAAAGTATACAAAATTAAGATCAATCTGTACCATTGTTAACTCTGAATAATTTTTATAAATGTATTTATTCTTACATATTTAACACCTTCAGCTTTAAAAACATTAAAAGTATTAGCAAATTGTAGTAAATCATCCTACTATTTCTTCCCTCCCTCCTTTATCTAATACCCTCTTCCTGTATAATATCAGCTATTACTACTCATATATGTACTCTCAAAAGTTTATTTAAAACACATAAAAATATTTTTAAAAATGAAATGATGGTGTACAATGCAGTGTGTTCTGCACTTTGCTTTTTTAACATGTTGGAATCTATTTTAGAAGAAAGTGTAAAAGTCTTGCTCATAGATTAACTACTTCCTGCTTTTAGTTGTACAGAAAAATTCACTATAACATATTTATTTAGTCTCCTATAAATAATAATGTTGGTGTTTAAGTAATATAGATACAAGTAATGCCAGACTGACTCATCTTATAGGTAGGCTTTTTCTGTTTCTTTGTTGGTTTGTTTGTTTTTACTACCAGAGGAGATCAGTTAAATCCATAAGAAAGAGCAAATAATACAAATAAATAAATATTGGATATCAACAAATAGTTAAAATAAAAGAAAATATAAATGTCTATGAAACATGAAAGATGCTCAAAATCAGTCATAATAAGAGAAATGTGTATCAAAACCAGAGTAAAATATTGTTTTCCTGCTAGACTGGTGAAAAATAACAAGTTAGACAGTAAATATGGAAGGGAAAGACTTAAGAAAACAAGATGGGAAAATAATTGCTTCCATATGTTAATGGTAGTTGGTTACAGTGAAACAACACTGTAAAGAACAGTATTATTATGTCAAAATATTTATTATATATATAATCATTGTATTCAATTGAACAAATGCACAAAAGCATTTACCTTTTGATCTAGCTTCTCACTTTTGGAGATCTTTCACATTCGTGTAAGTGCAGATGAACTTATTAGCCTTAACTCTAACAACATGCATTTGTTTTAATAAAAGATTGGGAAGAACCTAAATGGTCATCATATGAGGGATTCGTAAAATTATAGTATTGCTTATTTAATGTAATGTTATCCAGCTATATAGTAGAATGGGGAAACTTTAAGTAAGATTATATGAAATATCCAATATATATTATTAAGTGAAATGATCAAGGTATTGTAATTTTATATATAACGTCACATTTTATGGAAAAATGGGAACAATCAGTACAGATATTTATACTTGCTTAAATTCTATAATGATTTTTGTAAATGTCCTCAAATTTTTCAACAATCATTTCATCGAAAGATGACATACATGTGATCTACCTTTGAAACTTGGTAAGTTTGTGACTCACTTGTAAACAACAGAATGTGTCACAGGTGGTGCTATGTAATTAAGAACCAGTTTTGTGGACATGCAACCTGTAGATCACATAGAACTCCACATTCATAAGAATCTCATATCTAGTTTAATGCTGTAATCATCAATGTCTTAAAATTCTTAAAAATCATTGAAAAAGTGGCTGGGAATCTTCACTTTGTATTATACTCTGTGTGTAATTGTGGAGGCTGGACCAATAAAAGCAATGCTGCTTTTACTTTGTTCACTGGAACATTTGTGTTGGAACCAACCCTGAGATGCCCTCTAAAAACTTCAATAACCCTGAATATACTATGAAATTCAAGCTACACAGAGGGGCCATGTTTAAGGGCTCTTATTGACCTTTCAGTCATTTTAGCTTATGGATAAACTTTGTGAGTGGATGAGTCTTCGGTGATTCCAGAAGCCAGCTTTGGAATTACCCCGGCCTTGGAGCTGTCCTGGTGGAAAACACAGATATCATGGAGCATGGACAGACCATCCCTGCTCCGCCTTGCCGGAATTGAATTACAACCACTATGAGACTTAAAAAAATAAATTACTCTTTCAAGCCACATAGTTGGGGTAATTTTTTATATAGAGGCAGTAATCAGAACATTCCATTTGAGAAATTCTGGAATGAAACATAAGAAATGAAACAAGTATTTATTTGTGGAGTATTGAGGTGGAATCTAAGAAAGGAGGAACAAAGCAAGGATCTTTTTACTGTGTAGCTTTTTGTATGTTTGAATATCTGAACCCCTTGAGTGTATTTTTCTTCAAAAATGAATAGAAATATGGAAAAAACCTGAAGCTATTATTTTAGGATGTGTGGGTTGAAGAAAAAATATTTTTGTATTCCTGCAGAGGTGGCATTCTCTGAATATATTTTGCTGCATACTTGGGATCCTTGGCTGAGAGCAAGCCTTGGAGGAGTTAATTTATAACTGGATAGTGAGAGAACTTCAGAGAAATTTCTCTAACTCCAGAAGCATGTTTTTTACATTTCAGCAGAAAGTGATGATTGTACTTGGGAGACATCTTTAGTTTGTAAAAGCTAGTGATACCAAGGCATATCACCCTTGAAGAGGTGTATTTGGTTTCAAAAGGCCACAGTGAGAACCTAGAAACCTTTCTGTGCCTTCTTCAAGAAGCAAAGATTTTTCTCCCTCCTTTTTCTCCTGTATACATAACAGAGATTATCTTTTTTTTTCCCCACACCTCACTTATGGATTTTCCTTTCATATTTTCTACGTCTGGCTTTCATCTTATTGTTCCAGTGGTAAGGACTTGGTCACAGAGGGATCTATCAGTCCTTGTTTACTATAAGATAATAAGATGTCTCTGATCCTGAAACCCCATGTGCACTTTGAGGATAAAGTTAATCAAAATGAATATTAAAACTCAATAATATATATATATACACACACACATACACACACACACACACACACACACACACACACACACACATATATACATTTGATAAAACTATATAAAAAGTTCACATTGAAAAACAAATTTTAGGGTAAAAGTTGATCCAAGGAGAGAAGGTAATTTGATTTAAAATGGGAGCACAGAAAGACATACAGTGCTGTTAGCACAAATTTGTTCTTGAGCGTTCAGAGGAGGTGTGTTTCTTTTCATTGTTTTGTTTCACAATTTACATGTGTGTTCCATGTTGTTTATGAACAAAATAGTACTCACTAGGTTAAAGTACATAGTGAGAGACAAGAATATGATGTGGGAGGCTAGTTAGGAGGTAATTGTATTTCTCCTGGAAAGAAAAAAATGGTGATTTGGACTAGGGACATAAAGAAAGATAGAAATGGTGAGACATGTGTTTAGTTTGGAGATTTAGTTTGGAGATATTGGTGTAATACTACACTGTCTAAAAAAATTTCCAGTTATTGTATATATAATTTTATTAGTTACAAGATAATAACACTGTGCTATGATATTAACATTTTTAAACTCTCAGGTGAATATAAAGTTTTCAGTTCATATTCCTGAACCCTTTTTTTCTTTGAAAATAATATTTATATTAAAAAATATAAATTGTATGCGGTGCTGGGTGGCTCAGTCGGTTGAGTGTCCGACTTCGGCTCAGGTCATGATCTCACAGCTCGTGAGTTCGATCCCGGCGTCGGGCTCTGTGCTGACAGCTCAGAGCCTGGAGCCTGCTTCGGATTCTGTGTCTCCCTCTCTCTCTGTCCCTCCCCGACTCGCATTCTGTCTCTGTCTCTCTCAAAAATAAATAGGCATTAAAATTTTTTTTTAAATATATAAATTTTAAAGGTGAAATCTACAGCCATTTTTGTAAACCTATATTTCAGCTAAATATGATATAATTATTTATTGCATAAATTTCCAAATTATTTTTATAAACAATGCTAAATATGATAGATTCCTCTAGCTAAAATGCAGCTGCAAATACATGCATAAATTGTTCAAGTTATGGAAATTATTTTGGTCTGTTCCAACAAGGTTTGCTTGGATAGCAAAATACAGACTTAATGTGTATTTACTATTACTTTGCTCTATTTCTTTCTAACCCAATGGAATTTACTTTTTTTTTTTTCCCTTCTTGCTCTTCTACCCATCTTCCTCACATTGTTTCAATGATTTTTTCCTCACAGTATAAGGGCAATAAGCAATTAAATATCACCTTCTACCCTGAGACAATACTATCCTATCATAGGGTAATGTAAAAACAATGTAATTAAAACCCTGATAGAAGACAAATGATTCATCAAATGATAGAGCTGCAGCTAATTAAAACTATCTAGATTTCTTAATTTTGCACCCACGTATATTAAAAATATATTTTCTTAATTCAGTTAGGCCCCAGATATTACAAAGTAAATAACAATCAAAGCAATACTTATTCACACCTATGTCTATTTGCATATACACACATAAACACACATATTAATAAAGCATGCCTGTTTTTCTTTTGTTTTTTTTTTGTATCATACACTTAAAATGATATATAATATATTACCTGGGTTTATATGTGTCATAAATTAATGAGAATAATATGCTGACACATTAAACTCAATCCCTTGCAAAAAGTCAAGGTTTGTATATTTTTTATTATTTACAAACAAAGATTAGCATTCTATATTAGTCATTGTTTTTAGTAGAAACTGAAAATAGCTTTAAAAATTAAGCAGAAATGTGATTTATAAAAGAATACCTAAAATTTGACAGAATTAATACCTGCCTTGCTGAGTGGCTTTTAGGAATGGAAATAATCCATTTTAAGTGGCTGATTGATATAAGATAGTTAATAGTATTTATTAGTTGAACTAGAACATTATAGAAATAAATTATGACTTACAAATGAATTTCATAGAATAGTTCTAGAATACAGCATCTGAAAATAATGTCAAAAATGTTTGTTTATCAAGTGCAATCCTCCCAATTACATGGTATATAGTCCAGTCAATCTATAATGTCTTTATTCTTGCCTTCTGGAAAATTGGCATTTTCTATAATTATTACAAAGAAGCCATAGCATCTCTACGTCGTGAGTAGCTCAAGTATAGAAAAATTAAACATAAACTCTAAAAAAAATCATCGATGTGTACAGGTACTAATACATGTGTAATATTCATAAATCTTCTATAATAAAAATATATCAAGAAACACAGTAATTTGATAACAAATAACATGTCATTTATACATATTTAAGAAAGATAGAATGTGGGTGAGTACTGTAATAATTCAGAGTTGAATATCCTTTTGAGAATTGAATCCAATTTTGTTTCCTTGGGGTTTATATTTATTACCTTATTTAGGAATGCCCTGAGTGATAGCTACAGAAGGTAAAATTGAATAGACAAAATCAACCTTGAAGCAAGGGAAACTAAATGAAGATTACTAACTCTAGCATACTAGATTCCAGAGATTATAGAGAACAAGGAGAATAAACTCCAAGTAGCACACATCTCTAAACTGTTCGATTCTGAAATTTACAACTAGGTGATTTGGCAGGGTAATTCTTAAAAAGGATTACTACAACAAACATACTGTAATACTCTAAAGTGAGGATTATAGAAATCTGTATTGTGACAGATTATGACTACAGACACACTGAAAGCAGATTAAAATCCTTTCACAAATATTTTAGCCTTGATACTGAAAAAGCCATCAAGATTTTGATTGAGTTAGAAATGTCTGAAATGCTGTTAACAAAGGAGTAATAGCTTACATTACTATCCTATGGACATCTGTGCCCTAGAACTAATACACTATTGATCTGGAGAAGTCATAATACAATCAAGTCAAGTGATCTTCTAAGAAGGTGTTTTCTTTCTTCTGGAAGTTCCACAGTTATTATTAAATGCAAATGCTACAGAATTGGGATACTTATATTCAAATTTCTATAGAGGTACTCTATTCCTAGTACAGCTTATATAAATTTGCCTCAATTCCCATTTCAGGTTCTGTGGACTCCTTTAAAACTACCTAACCTACTTCAGCACTCTTCTTCTTAGCATTTCTGAAGCACTTACTCCCTGTATGTTATAGATTATCTCCTATGCATAACTAGTTTTTTTTCGATTATATATAACACTCTTTAGACAAGTTATTTCATTTTCTTCTTTGGTGACCTTTCTAACTCCTGGTATATTGTGAGCTCTTAAAAGATAAGATAGTGGGTGGACTACATCTATGTATTTGTGATATTTGTACATATCATGTATATTTATATCCGTAATGTTATATATTCAACTCATTATCTATGGTTATTTATTTACTTATTTGCTTTTTTAAAAGTTTACTTATTTATTTTGAGAGAGTGGAGAGTGAGAGAGAGAGAGAGAGAGATGAGTGCATGTGAGCACAAGCAGGGAAGGAGCAAAGAAAGAGAGGGAGAGAGAGAGAATTCCAAGCAGGCTCTGCACTGCAGCATAGAGCCTGATGTGGAGCTTAAACCCATGAATGATGAGGTGATTATTTATTAACTTTTACTTGCACGTTCCAAATAATCATATCTCTATACAAGTGAAGAAAATACTGTAAAAACTCTATGGAGTCACTGTGAGTTGGTCTGTGCCATTTAACTGTTCTGTATACAGTATCAGTTTACATTTTCTGTTTCTTCATTTCTTCAGTTGTAAAACAGGCATGAATATAGATATATGAAGTATAGATAGATTTACATCTGTCTATATAGATTTATATATTTAGGGTAGTTAGTAGATTAATTGTGTTAGAAAAATAAAGTGATGCATATAAGGCACTTAACAGACTTATTCACAGTAAATTTTAAAACATGTTGCTATCATTAATAAAGAAAAAGATAATTTTCTTATAGGACCATATTAACTTTTTTTTAAAATTCAGAAGTTAAAGTACTTTAACTTATTGAGGTTTTAATGCAATATCAAACTGTCAGATCATAATATACATGGCTACTACTAATACTGACAATAATTTGTGTTATTGTCTTCATATGGTAACATTCTTCTCTAGAAAAAATTGGTTTTAAAAAATTTGTTTTGTGTTTATACATTGCTTATTTAACAAAATTAGAGAAAATTGTAATCTCCACTCTTACTATTTATTTTTTTTACTATAGTAACATCAGAAATAATTATTCAAATTAGAACTCTTCATATATATTTGAAAGTATGAACCAACCTAGATATTATATATTGTAAAATCACTAAAAATAAAGGCCCCCAGGAATGCATATCTTTCCATTTGTTAAATGATACTAAAATATTATTGTTTTAAAAGATTATTGGATCTTTGCATTAGATGCGTGTATATGTTTGCTTTGCATTTTTGTAAGTATTTTATACTTACATCCTTGATTCCGTATGTAAATTATTTAGAAACATTACCAAGGACAAAGGATTTTAAGTAATTTTGAGAATTTATGTTGCCCTGAATCAAAAAAAAAAGAGAGCCGCACAAAATATACTTAAGGTCAAGTTATATAATAAATAGAACAAATTGGCTTTAGTCTATACAGTCCTTTCATTCTTCTTTCAGATATAAAGACAACATACAACAAATAATGTTGTACTTCAAAATACCAATAGGAATTCGTTTCAAAGAAATCTTAGTATCAGGGTGCCTGGGTGGCTCTATCAGTTAAGTGGCCAACTTCAGCTCAGGTCATGATTTTCCAATTTGTGAATTTGAGCCCTGCATTGGGCTCTGTACTGACAACTGGAAGTCTGGAGCCTCCTTTGGATTCTGTGGCTCCCTCTCTCTTTGCCCCTCCTCTGTTTGTGCGCGCTCTCTCTCTCTCTCTCTCTCTCCTCCCCCTCTCTCAAAAATAAGTAAACATTTAAAAAATTTAAAAAAGGAAATCTTAGTATGAATGCCCAGTAAGAACTGGTGTGATCAAAAACATGAATACACAGTCATAATTATAAATATGTATTTGGACCCCTTAAAATATAGTGGGATATATCAAAGAAAATAGATACCATTTTTCATGAGACACATAAAGATAGCAGTGTTCCTACCTAAGGGGAGGAATATTTATTACTCCTTTTTAATAATGTTTATCTAGTATTAAATATGAATCTTTAATAATCCAAAATCATTGTCTATTTTCATAGTTAGCAAGTGAATTTCTCAAGTGTTGGTCCACACGACACTGTATCATTCTTTCATTTTCTGTGATATGGATTAAGGTTTCTAATAAAATCCTTTATTTGAGAAAAAAGAGGAAATGGGCTGATTTTTCTCCACCTGCTCGGCCGCCTTCTGGAGCCAGATGCATTTTTTGTGTTTCACTTCCCGGGTTGTGTCCAGGGGCCTAAATTCTAATGACTAAATCATAGATGTTTTCCTTTGGGGAAGGTCGGTCTAGCTAGTGGCCATCGAGAGTTCAGAATGAAGAAAGAGGTTGGGGATACTTCTTGTGCCCACCGGGCAGCCCCATCTCTCCATTCAGGTTCCCCCTTTCTCTCTCCTTTGTGAATTACTCCCATCAGCATATAAGCATACTCTTTTTTTCTCCCATATAACTAAAATATAAATATCTTAATTTCACTTACTGTGCTGGCTACTAATATATATCTTTAACACTTTTGTCAAGAAACTTCTTTAAAGAAGTTGTCTAATTTGCCCTCTATTGTTCCTGTTCATTCATTCTTTCTTAACTTACTCACACAGACTTTGATGTCCCCGTTCCTGAATCTAGTGACCAATCCTCAGGTATTTTCTTCCTTGATTTGTCAACAGCAGTTGATACAGCTGATCACCCCCCTCCTTCTACATTTTCTTCACGTGGCTTCCATAGCACAACTATTTCCTTAGTGGGTTCTTTTATGACTCTTAGTTGTTGGTTATTTTTTTCTCAGACCTCTTAATGTTGCAGGGTCCCAAGATACCAGCTTTAGGCTTTTGTCTGTTTTCTCTACTTTTACCATTCTCTTGATTTCATCCAGTGTCATGATTTTATAATCTTTATATTTATCAATGACTATCAAATTTGTATATGTAGTCCAGTCATGTGTCCCAAAGTTTATACTCCTAAATGCAACTTACCATTTGATATTTATCCTCAGATGTCAAAATTGAACTCCCAATCTTCTCCCAGAAATCTGATACAAAATACGTTCATAATTTTGTGAATAGTAGCTGCTTCAGCTCCACTTTTTCTTTTTCTCACCTTTCTTTCATACTCCACTGAATCCATCAGAAATCCTTTGATTTTTATCTTCAAAATATATTAGAAATAAAACAGACATCATCTTTATGTCTTAACGGTTTTTTCCCCTTTTTCTCTTGTGTCTCTGTATTTTATTCTCAACACAGTAGTGAGAGCTACTATGGTGATTTATCAAATGATACACTTAGGGTTTGACACTTTTATTGTATGTAGTTAGGGGACTATCCTTGTAAAATAAAACAAAGTCCTTATTAGGTGCTGGTTAATGATATTTCAGGCAAAGGCAATAACACATTTGTAAAACTGAATATTTTAATAACATTTCAGGCCTAGAAACCCTAATGCTCCAAATCCATGCCCAGAATGATCTTGAGGTATTTGGTTCCACTTTGTGCACACAATAGGAATTGTTTTTAAATTAACCGTGAGAGACACTTGCCCAGTTGCTGGTAGAACATATAAAGGAATAGGGAAAAAAGGATGCTTAATTTATTTCCTTTTTGTATAATACTGATTCATCTACTCATTTTATCAATTAATTTAATAAATACTTTTTTGAAGCAATACTATCATGTTTACACACATTGTATAATTCTACAAAATATACAAGTATGAATAGTAATTAGTAGCTTAGGTTAATAATTTTTTATTTCCATTTTAATGTTATATTTTCAAGTTTTCTTAAATTTTAATTGAATTATTCAAAAAGTGTTCAATTATTCCATTTTCATACCTCTTGTTGAACTTATGTGGCATGTCTTAGCACTTAGGGAATGTCACTTTAATTACACACAGAAATAAGTGTGTAAGACTTTACTTGAGACAAAACAAATAAAATTGGGAATCCTGCAACTCTGTTCCTAATCTTCAGTTTGAACCTAATTCACTTCAGGAACAACTTTTAGACAGTTTTGCACATGTTGATGATGCAGCTGTTTATACTTAAACAGATTTTTTTTTAAACTAAAAACAGTCAAGAGTGAAAGTTAAATGCTTCATTTTATTGTATACTATGTGTAAATGCTTTATTTCCAAGTTTAGCACTCACAGTTTTTATGGCAAGAAAATGACCTTGCTTTTCCTACATTTTTTTTTTCCTAAGGAAAACTCACTAAGCCTTTCACTACAGTTCATTACATTGACATTGCCAGGACAGCCAAGTCTCCCTAAGAGCCAGAGTGGATGAAAACTTCAGAGTTTTATATTTATATCTTGATTCACTCTGCTTAGATTTATCACGTTGTGACAAATTTATTACCAGAGCTTTGCCCACTCTGAAGATTCTGATAGTGTTTCATTATGAAATATAAAATATGTCTACAGGATCATACAAACACCCTATGATTGAGTGTGGTCTTTGCTAGATATCAAAAAGGCTACATTGTATCACATTGTTCGTAGAGTTCCTATTTTATATCCTTGATTTTATTTTTATGTGGTTTTTGACCTATTCTCTGATAGCTTTTTAAGAGGAAGTCCGATCTGTGCTCTTTCCTCATATTTTCATAATGTGTCTCTGAATAAATTTTGACATGGCTGTTAGATTGTCTATTTATGGTAGTCATGTGGTGGTTGGTAAGAATGGAATCACTTCTTTGCTTTGTGTTTTCTCTAGAAATTAAAATTAGTTGAGCTTTTTTGCTCTATCTCAACGTTGTGGTTGATATATAAATTGTATTTCATTTAATTAAATTGAAGAATGCCACATACTATATCTTTTCAGCTAGAAAGTACTGTGCTCGTTGCAAAGAAAAATGTGTCACTGAGCAGTACCAAAGGTACTTTACATTATGGAAAAATAAAACTTAAGGAAAATAGAGTTACTGACAAGAACAGCAAGTTATATTTATAAATTTAGAGAAAAACTACCTGGAATAATTTTAACTTGACCTTAATCATCTAATAGGGAGATTAAAATCCCTTTTGTATGTGCCCTTGATTGCTATTATCCACCCCTCCAAAATAATTTTAAAAGACTTATTAAACACATTTTAGGAGAAGAAAAAATCTGACCTCTAGGAGTACAAATTGTATAGAATGCTCAACTTGAACAAAAAGTAAATACTATTGATTAGAATTTCTAGTTTGCTATTTGTATAGAATCTTTTGTGATACTTAATAGATATTCTGTCATGATGTATTTGAAATATTTAGGGAGGTTCAGCTGAAATGATCCAACTAGCAAACTCGTTGGCTGAGAGCTGCAGCCATCTAAATACAATGTTTTGAAGAACTATACTTCTCTTTGCCATGCTTCTTTGACCCAGCCTTAAATTTCAGATAGTGTACACATAGACTGGTAAAGGAAGAAATATAATTTGATAGTCAATAAGATCAGTAGAGGGGCGCCTGGGTGGCGCAGTCGGTTAAGCGTCCGACTTCGGCCAGGTCACGATCTCGCGGTCCGGGAGTTCGAGCCCTGCGTCAGGCTCTGGGCTGATGGCTCGGAGCCTGGAGCCTGTTTCCGATTCTGTGTCTCCCTCTCTCTCTGCCCCTCCCCCGTTCATCCTCTGTCTCTCTCTGTCCCAAAAATAAAAAAAAAATAAAAAAAAAAAAATAAGATCAGTAGAATTAGCCATTTAATCAGTGAAGTGTCAGGAAGCTGAATAAATCATACATTTTTGTTATTTCTAAAACATATCAATTATATTTTAATTATTGAAATTATGAAAGGAATTTCTCAAATTTTATGAATTTAATGAAAGGTTAAATTATAAAAGGAAATATTTTAATAGGATTGGGAATTTTTTTGGTTATAGATTTTGATTCATTTCATAACTTTTAAACTATTATAGATGTTGCACATTATGTTTTTGCTTGATATGTAATTGTATTTAGTCGCAAACTATACACTGCATGCCTTTTAATTTTTTTGTTGCTTTAATTTAACTCAAATCACATACTTATAAATTTTTTTCAAGTAACTTAAGAAAATATTATTCATTGTTTTTTTAGGTGTGTTTCAAATCAAATGATTGGCACTTACCACATGGGTATCTGTAGGACTCTACTGAATCTTTCTTTTTTTTTTTTTTTTAATGTTTTTTTTTTTTTTTTTTTTTTTTTTTTTTTATTTATTTTTGAGACAGAGAGAGACAGAGCATGAACGGGGGAGGGGCAGAGAGAGAGGGAGACACAGAATCGGAAGCAGGCTCCAGGCTCTGAGACATCAGCCCAGAGCCTGATGCGGGGCTCGAACTCCCGGACCGCGAGATCGTGACCTGGCTGAAGTCGGACGCTTAACCGACTGTGCCACCCAGGCGCCCATCTACTGAATCTTTCTATGTCCATTTGTCTTATTGTCAAATGCGTAAAAGATTGTTATGAGATTTGAATGAGCTAACATTTATAAAGAGCCTAGAACATTGTCTGGTAAATGTTATATGGAGTATAATCATAATGTAAATAATTTTCATCTATCATTATTTGTATGTTTATGACAATAATATTTTCTTTATCAAATGGAACTTTTATATCTTTTTGTTTTCTATTTTGATTTTATTCCATATAACTTAAATTTCTATTCAAATCTCTTTATCTCTTAGAAAAATTTTTTTCAATTCCTCCCATTTTGTTAAAGTAAAATTTATTTTGGATTTATCTTGGATTATCTTAACCAAACTTTTTCCCCTAGCTTTTATCTTAACCTAACTGTTTTATCCACATACTCTCCCTGGAGGATGTCATGCAATGCTCTAACCATAAAATACAAAAAAAGCCAACTATATAGTACCAACTTACAAATTTAAGTTCTAACTCCCACTTCTCTCTTGAACCACAGAACCACACATAAAACTACCTGTCACATTTCCATTTGTTTGTCCAGTTGGCATCTTGAACTTAACATGCCCAAATGGATTTCTTGTATGGCCTCAATCTCCACGAGCTATTCCTGCACGTTCATCTTTCCCAAATGTTTGCAAATAGCAACTAAACTGCTCTCCACTTAGTTGCTCATTCTGCAAACGTAGGAGCCATTTTGATTCCACTCATTCCTTCCCACTTCACAGTTAATCCTTCAAAGAGCTCTTATTTTTTTTATTTTTAAAATTTTATGTATTTATTTATGTATTTGTGTATGTATGTATGTATGTATGTATTTATTTATTTATTTATTTATTTATTTATTTATTTATTTCAAGAGATAGAGAGAGAGAGAGAGCAGGGGAGGGACAGAGAGAGAGAGAGAGAGAGAGAGAGAGAGAGAGAGACTCTCCAGCAGGCTCTGCGCTGTCAGCACAGAGCCTGATGCGGGGCTTCAGCTTAGGAACTATGAGATCATGACCTGAGCCAAAAACAAAAATTGGACACCCAACTGACTGAGCCACCCAGGTGCCCCATCCTTCAAAGAGCTTTTAGACTTTACTTCAGAATAAATGTCCAATGTGTTCATTTTTTTCCATCTTCACTATTGTCACTCTTGTGTAAGATTTTTATTTTTCATTTTGATTTTTATGGTATACTAACTCAGTTCTCTATTTACCTCTGTCCTCTTTATGATGTGCTTCTTACAAAACCTAAATGTGTTTGATAATTTCCTTCATGTGTTGGAACTCTCCATGTTTGGCTTTATGTTTTTTCTACATTTAGAAGACTATTTTAAAGTCTAAACCTACATGATCTGCCACCTTTATTTCAGATTGTATCTCTGTGATTTATTGTGACTTATAATAAGAAAAATATATTTAGTCTTTATCCCAGTTTCTGGCAGAGCCCCTAAAACCCTGGGAATTTCCTAAGTGCTGAGGGCAGCAAAGGTGTCTTTTGTTAGGTTAAGGTGGCTTTTGGACTGCATCTAAGGATAGGGCTGTTTGCCATGGGACCTAGAATGAAGTGTTGGAACTTTTCATGGACTTTGAATCAATCATCAATGAACAATGATGCAATTAATCACACCTATACGATAAAGCCCCATAAAAACCCAAAATGAGCAGGGTTCAGAGAGCTTGCAGGTTGGTGAGAACAGTTCCATGTGCCACAGTCTAGGTCTCAGACTGCACCAGGAGGAAAGAAGTTCTAAATTAATCCTGCATTGTCACTGGTTTACATTAATAGAATAAATTAATTTGGATGTAGATAATACTCTATTTGTAGAATAAATTATAAGCACTTAACAAGAAAGACTTTATAATTTTTACTGAATGCATATGGTAAGTCAAATACACCCCTTAAGCTCTTTAACATATATTAATCAATACATATTAACATATATTAACTGTCTTAGTCCCTTCAGGCTGCTATCACAAAATGCCATAGACTGGGTGGCTTATAAACATCATAAATTTATTTCTCACAATTCTGGAGGCTGGGAAATCCAAGATAAAGGCACTTGCAGGTTCTGTGTCTGGTGAGTCCATTATTCACAGATGGCTCCATCAAGCTATAACTTCATATAGCACAAGGTACAAATGAGCTCTTTGGGGTCTTTTTTATTATTAAGGGCACTAATCCTATCCATGAGAGTTCTGTCTTCACAACCTAATCATTTACTAAAGGACCTAACATCTTACTACCATCACAACATGAATTTGGACACATCATAACTAATATTCACACCTATGAGTTTACGTATTTAAACTCATATTCACAAGAAATCTATGATTAGAGTTACTCATATTAATCTCTATCTTACAGATAATGGAACTGCAGCAATGAAGGGTTAGAGAATGATGTCACAATTATAAAACCAGTCAAAGGAAAAATTAGTATCAAATGCTTAATAAGGATTCATGGTTATTCTAAAACAAGGGCTCATGGTCTTTAAGCTATCAGATCCATAAAGATAGAATTTGTTTTGTGCTTTCTTGTTTGTGATGCTGAGCTTTTATCCTACCATGTTACGCACATCACACACACATAGTAATTTTGAATATATATATATATTGTAATTGTCAATTATTTAATCACATTTCCCCTTTTCCATTGTCTACTACTCAGAATTCCTACTATAACCCAAGGACTATTACTGATGCAAGAGAGATTCCTAAATAAACTAAATTTGAAATACAAAAATATTACAAATGTTTTCTCAGCTGTATATTTGACAAAGTCTAAGAAAATGAGAATGTGATAATACATTTTGAAAGCAATTCCCAATGACCAACATAGTTGCCAAATTGAAAATTTATTACATATAAACTAAAAAGGTAGGTAAAAGTGACCTGTTTCCCTCGATGTGATTATGGGCATTCCACATTCCTGACAGTGAATTTCAGCAGCACAATCCTACCTTGGTGTATTTTGAGTTTTGGTATTTACAAAAATTATATTAGGAAGTAGAAAAATTGTCAGTAACAATCCATCAGAGATATCAGGAAAAGCAACTTTAGTATTTAAAATAATTATATTTAGGTACTGAGGTTATGAGCCTCAAGGAAAAATTTGGCATACATTTTTCCCTGTTTATAATTTATTTAATGCGATTTATCTTTTTCCATTTAGAGAATTCCTGCTGCTTGCTTTATAGTAGTATTTTGCATAGATTTTGCTATAGGTGACATTCGTTGTTGTTACATATTTTATTCATGATTAATATGCAAATATTTTCCAAAGAAAATTACTATATATATTTGATAAAATGCAACATATATTATTTTTAAAAATTAAAATAAGATACATATTTAAAAGAAACACAGTCCTGTCTTCAGAGACTGCTTTAAGACCTGTCCCTGTTTAATATATTTGTTGATTTCTTCATTCATTGAACTGCACAGGCTGTAACACCCTGGTATCCTTCTAGTCTGAGTACAGCATGAAGCAAATGATTTCAAATTGTGAACAGTAGGTAGCCCAGCTTTGTGAACAGACCTGGAAATCACAGTAGATGCTTTTCTGTTCTTGGTTAAAATTGGACACCCTCTCCAATTCACATTGTCCAGATTGTACTATACATATTATTGTTGATTGTAATGGCTAAAAAAGATGACCAAATTAATGGTAATGTAAGGGTCTGGATATTATAACAAGTTGAATTTGGTAAGCTTTTTTAAAAAATTGTATAATGTTCCTTTCCTGCTTTCAATCTGTTACAATTATGATACACCTTAATCTCAAATTCTCCCCACTGTGATAAATATACTTGGCTCCCAGCAAAGACTATATTCTAAGGCTAATATGATATTGAATGTTTTTTGTATCCTTTTATATTTAAACATTGTCTCTAATATAACATTGGTAAGTATCTTATCTCTTATTGACTAGTTTATTACAGTAGAGGGTAAATTATTTCTATTTTACACCAGCATTATGAATATTTTAATTGCAAATAAGTTCAGTTTTCTTTCTTAACTTTCTAATGAGGATCAATACATTATTTAGTTCTTTGATGATATATTTTTATCAGAATCTTCAAATATAAAATTTTAAAACAGACACTGTTGCAAATTTTGAGACTAGTTTTCTGACATACTATATTAATTTCTTATCACATTTGTTAATGTAACTAGTTTTACTATAAAATACATACATATTTTCTTTCTATTTGAGGCTATGATTCAAGCTCAATGAAAAATTAAAATAATATGAATATCTTTCCAACTTTTCCTTACAAAAGTGGAGAAGCTTGTATCCAGTAAGGCCGAAGACAGATGAGTTCTAGGATGAAACAACTCTGTTTCATTCAGAATATACAATGCACAAGCTAAATTTCAATAGGTCCTGAAAACCTTTTAATCCATCTTTCCCCAAACCTCTTTAATTATGTTGCGTCTCTATTGCCTTCTCTCTTCTTTTCCTGAATTGTTTCCTCTTCTCTTCTCAACCATTTAAAGCCAATAAGCTGAGCACACATAGTTCACTCCATAGGTAACATGAACTTTACAGTTAGACCTATTGAGGTAAAATCTCCACTCACCATTACAGCATTGTTGTCTCTATATGTTAGTTTTTCTCTCTGAACTTCAGTTTCCCTATTTACACGTGTATAATTAAATATTTATTCTCTTTTCCATCTCTTCTTTTATGTCTTGAAAGTAACATGAATGCTTTCAAATTTGCTAAAATGACATGTCACCATCTTAGTATATTATAATATTTATTTTTGTGAACCTGGTTCCTGGACTCAATCACTTACTTTATATCCACTATGTGTCTAATAGGCTACGGTGTTTTAACAACTAAATAGGAGAGTATGTGACTAAACACAAAAATATCTGTTAGTAGAAAAGAGCTCAAAGTTGACCAGTGTAGGTTTAACAAAGAAGGTGACTGTTGATTTGTGACTTAAAGCAAAGGTTTAATTTGTGTTTTTTTGTAAGCTTGGGTAGTAGAATAAAAAAATAGTATAAATTTATCATTCTGGGGCCATTCATGATATAGAAAGTATATAGTGGATTAGACAGAAAAAAATTATTGGTAGAAATCATTACTATGAAAGAAGAGTGGCCATAAGGTATAATGAAAGCCTTTATGGTACCCTATGGATGAGGGAAAGTACTCAAAGGAGAACAAACTTGAAGGGGTTTCCTCCCAAGGCTGGGGGTCAGACCTCAATGAAAAAAGCATAGTTCAATCTACTGGATAGTGGCAAAATTTACTGATTTGTCCAAGCAAGAGCTGGTCCACAGTAAGTGAATAAGCAAGAAGCAACCCCTCCATGTGCAGTCAGGAAGGAAGCAGGAACTCTTGACTTGTCCTGTGCAAGATGTTGGGTGCAGGAAGTTGAAAAGGCACTTGGCTACGTAACAACCTATGGGGAACAGGCAGAACATACCTGGGCTTGCAGAGGTAGTAAGTGTGGTTCAATATGGGGGCTCTCCTGGCTACGCATATGTTTACAGAAGGGAATCAGGAAGGCTATGCAGTCAGGAAGATTTTGAGGCACTGATTTTTGTGTTGAGAGGGTCACAGAGAAATTTGTCACCAAGCCAAGGTTGCAAGGTCATCCAGGGATCATGTTTTGCACACATAACTGGGGCAGGCAAGATGGTCTGTTCTCACATTCAGATAGCTCACAGTACCAAGAAACTGCATGAAAACCCCTTCTTCCTGAAATGTCTCTACAACATTGAGAAGCTTAGCACAGTGCTTATTTTAATGGAGAAATGCTTAAAAGAAATCTGTTATCAAAGCATACACTGTAGAGTAAATCTGGAGGTGAGATAATAAATTAGTAATTGACACAGAAGTAGAGATTGCTGAGATATACTCCCTGATGTTACATACTTCCTTTGTGTCTTTAAACTTTTTTTCTACCTCGTAAACATGCATAGACATGAATTTTGTAGATTGTCTTTCAATGATGTATTGCATCAAAACGATTTCAAGAATATTTTAGTAGCTTTTATATGCTTTGAAAATATCCACTACCGAGTAAAAAATAGAGAGGAAAGGGCAAGAGAAATGTTTTTGATGACACACCTGTAAGCAGTTTTGCATTCATTTTATTTAGTTTCTGAAATAGAACACTGAAATTAGTGTTCAAATTGTTACTAACAATTATAATGCCCATTATATAATAAGGAAGGGGACTAGAATTAGTTGCTAAGGTTTTCCAAAGCCAACGCCTACTGTATACCACAGTCCTTTATGATATACCAAGATAAAATTAACATGTGATACTCAATATATTCATTTTCAATTATCTTTGATTTCAGAAAAGACTGAAAAGAACATGCCTGTACCTATTTTCCAAGATTTCTTTTGTCCTACAGTTCACTGGCTCCAAGGTAATTGATTAGTAGAAAGAAAATGGCATTTGTGAAATTTTTCTGTCAGAACAAACATATTATAGGATACATATGCATTCTAAACATGTGAGGTGACTTACTTACATTATAATCAGCCATTCTTTTTTTCCTTAACAAGGTGAGTTGACATTGCCATGTATTGATGCCATCATTAAAATGCCAGTGAAGTTGTGTTCTTTATTGCTAATTAGGAAGTCTTTTAATAAAACTGAAGTCCATTGCCACTAATTACTATCCTAATAGAATATGTCTATATACATACTGATTGCTTGAAATACACCTTGCTTTTAGTGAGATGAGAAATGGCCCTGACAGGGATGTGGCATTGGCTCATTATTTTTTTTCTTTGAACAGCAAGGAAGAAGAGCATGAAACAGAAGGAGAAGGGAAGGAAGAAAGGAAAGAAAGAGATAGTGGTGGTGCTCAATATTGTAAATCCCTTAGAGCAACAGAATAATTGACTTTTAGCTGTGATAAATATAAAATGTAAATTTCCATTAAGTCATCTTGCAAACCTAGGAGGGCATGCATTTGGTAGTATGCATGTTTGTATTTTGTATGTTCCTGAAGTAATATGCATCTTTTTGACTGTGTATATTTTGGCTAACATAAATCTTTCCTTTACCACATAAGGAAAGAATGAAAATAAAGCAAGGAAATAAAAAGAAACAAAGGGAGGTAATTGGATAAAAGGGTAGAAGAACATTGACTCTGTATGTATACTTTGCTTGATTCTAGTCCCAAGCCCATCAACAGCTTTCACATTATTTATATCATTACACTCTCTCTGTGCTACAGTTCCAACAATAGGAAGTGAAATATGAAATACTTGGTGATTTCTAGTTGTAAAATTATTTTCTTTGGCAGTCATTTGTGATGACTTCATTTTGAAAGTTCAGTTTAATGTATCACCAAAGAGTGGTGAAAAATTATGTGCTAGTCATCTTACGTGGCCATCACAGTTACTTTTATTATTAACCCTATTAAATGTATGACAGTTCCAATTTTATTGATTAGAAAACAATGTTTGAGAAAAGCTAAATATGTTTTTCTTGGCAGTTGGCTCAAAGATAAGGGAAATGCACTGCTCTTTGAGAAGTCCCAGTAATTTGTACATTTCCCTAAGACATTGAAGAAAAATTCATATTATAGAAAGCAAAAAGTAGTCTACTGCAGATAAAATTTAGTAATAGCCAGATTTTGTCTACCAGGGTTTTCAGCCCTTCATTTGGCTTACAAGTTCAGAATTTTCCAAGATGCATACAAGATGATATTCTTACCATGAGTCCCTTTTGGGATTTGAGTCTAGGTCTTACTCTAAATATCATGCTCGTTCTATAATAAGAACTGTTTTGGGGGTGACTGAGTGGCTCAGTCCATTGAGCATCCAACTTTGCTCAGGTCATGATCTCTCAGTTTATGGGTTCATAGCCTGTGTTGGGCTCTGTGCTGACAGCTCAGAGCCTGAAGCCTGATTCAGATTCTGTATTTCCCTCTGTCTCTGCCCCTCCCCTGCTCCAGCTCTGTCTCTGTCTCTAATCCCTAAAAAAAAAGTTACAAACATTAAAAAAGATACTTATAAGAACTGTTTTCAATCTATGTCAAACATTCCACTAATAACTGATTCTATTCCATTTTTAATAGATAGTTTAACCATTTGTATAACTGAAATAAATACATAACACTGGCTTATCAAATGTTAACACCAGCAATGAGTCAAATTATTTTTGTGCCAAACTTAGTATAAATTTTCCTGCCATCTTGGTACACACACACACACACACACACACACACACACACACACACAGCTTTAGACGCTAAGTCCAAAGAGCTCCTGTGGGAATGAAAAGTATTCTGAGAAGGAAGAAGGCAATTATTATAAAAGTATTCCTCCATGCTAAGGTTTTATTCAGCAGTGATTTAGGTGCCATTTATTATACTAAAACTATTATATAATGAAATCAGAAAAATGGAGATTAAAATAGTTATGGGAAGTCCTGTGGCTATTAGTGGAAACACCAAAGTAATGAGCAAAACTTTGGGTATTAAAATTAAACCTGAAAGAAATATTTGTATATCTCACAGATAATACCCAGGCAATCCTTATAAAATGTAGAATCACTTCCAACATCAATTAAAAGATGTTCTCTTTTTATTTTCCCTAACTTTATGTTTATTCATCAAATAAGTAGTTATAGTTGTATTTGTAAAATCTAAATGTGTTACCTATTATGAGTCAGACCCCATCCAGGGTTTTAGGATTAAAACTGTAAAAAATATAAAAAATAATGTGTGTTCTAGTTTCATAGAACATACCTTCTAGTGAAAAGGACAAAGGCAATTAATAATGATAGACTAAATTCTGTAATTGTTTTAAAAGAGTGGTATGATGTACTAAATTATAACAGGGAACCAGTTGGCCGTAGTGATCCATGTAAAGAAAATTGCAAATATAGTCCAGGAAGCGGAAAGGGAATGACAATGGAGCTTTTCAAAGATGAGATCATATGAAGTGGGAGAGAAAATAACAGATAAGGGTCAATGGCAGCCAGAGTGCTGGGCATGTGGGACATTTACATTACAATAAGGCTTTTGGATATGATCGTAAATATGTCAGGAAGGCTCATGTTGAGTCATGGCAAAAACATACTTTCTTAGAAGTCTTTATTTTTTAGGATGGAGAGTCGTTCAGAGAATTGAATTTTAATCACGTAGCCTCGGAATTAATAATGAGATTTCAGAATTTCTAAGATATTTTCTCCATATCCTGGTTTTCTTTTTTTTTTAATTTTTTTTTCAACGTTTATTTATTTTTGGGACAGAGAGAGACAGAGCATGAACGGGGGAGGGGCAGAGAGAGAGGGAGACACAGAATCGGAAACAGGCTCCAGGCTCTGAGCCATCAGCCCAGAGCCTGACGCGGGGCTCGAACTCACGGACCGTGAGACCGTGACCTGGCTGAAGTCGGACGCTTAACTGACTGCGCCACCCAGGCGCCCCTTATCCTGGTTTTCTTATTGTGGTTTTTATTTATTTATTTGTGTTGGAATCAGACCCAATTCTCACTGGTCCTTCACTTTAAATATTTTACATTATAATTGGGATATTATCTAATATTTACTAATTTATTCCTGAAATTCAAAGGAAGGTATGGGGTTCTCTAAATAGATGTCTATTCTTTAGAGAGAGCAAATTCATACTATTCAGCAATCAAACCATCTTTTTTTTTTTAACCAGCGTTCTAAGTTTATTAAAATCTATTTCAGGGGCACCTGGGTGGCTCAGTAGGTTGAGCGTCCCACTTCGGCTCAGGTCATGATCTTGCGGTTTGTGGGTTTGAGCCCCGCTCGGGCTCTGTGCTGACAGCTCAGAGCCTGGAGCCTGCTTCAGATTCTGTGTCTCCCTCTCTCTCTGCCCCTCCCCCACTCATTCTCTCTCTCTCTCTCTCTCTCTCTCTCTCTCTCTCTCTCTGTCAAAAATAAACATTAAAAATTAAAATATAATTCAGATCAATGTTTTATTCTAGTTTACTTGACATACAATTTTAAAAACAGCTAGCAACATTTTATCTCTATGTCAGTAATGAAAGATGATGCCAACAAAATTTTATCCTTTGTTGTCCTTTTTCTTCTCTCAAGGTGAAAACAGCCTGCAATGGTAAGAATGGTGTGTGTGTGTGTGTGTGTGTGTGTGTGTATGTGTGAATGCAGAAATATATCATAGAAGGATAAGAACTGAAATCAACTATTGTAAGTCAACTCAATCTATATATACTGAGCATAAATCGTGTATAATTTCCAGACCAGTTAGTATAGGCCGTACAAAGATCTCCATCTGTTTAAAATGGGGTTGTGAATAGGAGGGATAAACAATACAATTTACTTAACAATCACATGCTAAATCATGGTTAAAATGAATTGTTTAGTAATGCAAACTGTAGTTGATCTTATTTATTTCAATTCTAGGATTTAAATAGTTTTATGCCTCTAGAAATGTTATGTAAATTTTAGTAATCATTTTTGTGCTAATTTACCCTTTAAGTAATGTGCTTATTCCTTTACATTTTTTCCCCTTTCAGTCTTATTTCTTATGCCTTTCCATTTAACTTTTATCTTCCTTGCATTTTAAGATTCGTATCTTTTTTTGGAATATATTTGTTTATATAAACACACCTTCAGACTTTATTGATAGAAATCAATTCAGTTATCACATGAGTTAATTACAAGACTGGCATAGTTTAATTGTGTTTCATTGATAAATATAAGTACAAATTAGAAAATTTTGTCAATCTTTGGAGGCAAATAAATTGCGATTATAACTTACACAGTATGAAACCAGCGTATCAGGCATTAAATACATCAGCACTAATTCTGTCCCTTGAGAAACTATGTCACTGGCCAGAATTCCCACTCACTATTAGTAAGGATATAGTTTTCTAGAGGCTAATTCACAATGGAATTGTTTTTCACATGGAATTGTAATTTACATGGAATTGTTTTTCACTATAATTAATTCAGCTACATTACTATTGCATAAAACAGGCACCTGGGTGGCTCAGTGGTTAAGCAGTCGACTCCTGATTTTGGCTCAGGTCATGATCTTACCATTGTGGGATCAAGCCCCGCATCTATCTCTCTGCACTGACAATGTGCAGTCTGCTTGGGATTCTCTCTCTCCCTCTCTCTCTGCCCCTGTCTAGCTTGTGCTTGTGCATGCCCTCTCTTTCTCTCTCAAAATAAATAAATAAAAATTAACAAAAAAATACATAAAACATGGAAAAGAGCAGGAGAGGTTGAAGCACATTTCTAATCCACATGTTGTAAGACTCATATTAAGATAGAATAAGCATAGTAAGCAATATTAGTTTTTATATAAAATAGTACTTATATTTGCATTGGAATTAATGATTAATGTTACAAAGAAAATATGTCATAGAAATTATTTTTGTTTGTAATTTTATGTTAAATGATAAAATCATTTTTATTATTCATACTGTGCCTCGTCCTAAAATAATTCTGGTATCCTAAGAACTTGCATCAGGATTTAGAACTAGACACTTGGGAGTCAAATTTATTTGCAAGACTGAGAGTGATGAAATAGAGAATATAAAGGCATGAAAGTCAGACGTTCCCAGGAGGGAAGTTTATTTACAGATCTCAACATAGGGATCACAATGACTTCAGAGGCCTGCAGGTAATATAAATGTGTGAAGTATCTGAGTATGAGAAATAAATAGCTGTTGTTTCAATGAACTAGAGAGCACATCAATTCTATAAAGTTATTCATCTTATTAAAAAGAATAAAAACCAAATCAAAAAACCCTGTTGGCCAAGTAAAATAAGTCAGCTGGTCAGATTCAGATCAGGATGCACCAATTTATAACAAAATCATATCAGTCCTCTATTTGTGTCTGTTTATGGACATTTGCACATAAATTATTAATAATTTATTAAAATAAATAATATGTAAATACTTGTCTTAGAGAGTTATTTATTTATTGAATGGATAACTTGATACTAGTTCTATAGGCAAATTGACACTGTTGAAATGCTTACAAATATGGTCTTTTATGTAAATTCAATATTTTCCTGTGTTTATTTGCATGTATATATATATATATATATATATATATATATATATATATATTTCATTTTGGTCAAAACTTGTCATTTTCTGCCTTTTAATTTTTTTATTTTTTATTATTATTTTTTTAATATGAAATTTATTGTCAAATTGGTTTCCATACAATACCCAGTGCTCATCCCAACAGGTGCCCTCCTCAATGCCCATCACCCACTTTCTCCTCCCTTCCACCCCCCATCAACCCTCAGTTTATTCTCAGTTTTTAAGAGTCTTTTATGGTTTGGCTCCCTCCTCTCTAACTTTATTTTCCTTCCCCTCCCCCATTGTACCCCAATGTTTATAGCAGCACTTGCAACAATAGCCAAATTATGGAAAGAGCCTAAATGTCCATCAACTGATGAATGGATAAAGAAATTGTGGTTTATATACACAATGGAATACTACGTGGCAATGAGAAAGAATGAAATATGGCCTTTTGTAGCAACGTGGATGGAACTAGAGAGTGTTATGCTAAGTGAAATAAGTCATATGGAGAAAGACAGATACCATATGTTTTCACTCTTATGTGGATCCTGAGAAACTTAACTCAATATATTTGTTAAGCACATCCATACTTTGATTCTGGTTCCAGTTGTTAATGTATTAAATTTAACTAAACACAGATATTATTAGAAAGTAGTTATAATTACATAGAGAATAAGGAGATTGAAAAAAATCAAAACTATAATTTGCATTCTCAAAGAGATGAGTAAATATTATATTTATCAAAAATTATTCTGAAGCTATGTAAGAAACACTTTAAGCAAGTAAGCAACAAACATATACATTAAAAAACAAATAGAGGGTTGGAAACCAAACTCAGCAGCAGATATGGAATTACTCCAGAATGAAGCAGACAGTGAATTCATCCCAGAGTAACTTCACCATAAATAAAAAGTAATATTGCTAGATTTTCTGGGGGTTTTCATTGTACTGGGAAGACACTGTTATTGATGACAAAGAGCTTAAACTTGGATTAATATTTAGTACATGGGAAAGTAAACAAATGAAAAATGAAAACAGTGCAAAACCATGATATATCAGAACTATGTAAATATCTATGAAAGAAGTAAGAAAAGTACCTATATCATAGTAATATAAGCAATATGCAGTATGCTAACCAAATGCGAAAACTAAACTGTGAGAATAGAGGGAAATGAAAAGTCTCTGGTAGGAAGAGGAATGAAAAGGACATAAGAAAGCTGAATCCTAAATTTCTATAGGAGTTGATATATTATACTTAATAAAGAACTTTTTGAATAAAGCCAGTTATATATAAAAAAGAGGTAAATATAAAGGAAAAAAACCTCCTGAAGTAGTTGAAATGTGTTGTTTCTGGGGAATAGGAATCAGAGTTGTAGGATAAAAAAAAATCTATGTTTTTTTATGATAAACTTTCAGATTAAGTTGCCTTTGTCACTTTATACATGTATGTGTACATACATTTGATTAAATAAAGTATATATTAAAAATGGAAACTTCTGTTTTCAATCTAATATGCAAAGAACTTGTAAGTCATCACCACCATCCTCACAACAAGAAAAACTGTGGAACAAATGGAAATTCAAAGATTCTTAGATAGTCAAAGACTTGATGTCACAGGATAAACTGCCCAGAGTGACAGGTTTTCCCTAACAATAGCTTTCCCTCAAGGACAATGTTTTATCAGAGCCTAAACAACTGTAGTTTTACCAGAGCCCAATGGACTTGGAAGAAGAGAAGTACCCAGTTCCAGGCTCCTCTAGATTTCTTGTCTTACCTAAATGGGAGAGCTGGGAAGCCCATGGGGAAGTCAAAGCCCTGGGTCACAAGCTTACTAAAAGTTGGACCCTAATGGTGGGAGCATAGATTTTCTCCTGTTGCCACACATAACAACACATTGATAGGTCTTCAGTATAATCACATGAGAGTACAGCTGAAGGAACTGCAAGGCACAGACCTTATTTAAGAAAAAATATCTTTGCGGAAACCAAAAGACAACAGAAGAGGCAAAGACAAAGAGACTGGAGGAAATTTCAGGCTTTGACACCACAACTATAATAAACAGAAGACACACCTATACTCCTAGCCAGATAAACATAAAGTTTTACAAGAAAGCTCTTTATCTCAGTTTCTTTAACCCAATGTATCATGTCCAACTTTAAACACAAATTATAAGGTATGCTAAAAGGCAAACACAGTCTGAAGACACAAAGCAATCATCAGGACCAGACCCTCATATGGCAGAGATTCTGGAATAATAAGAGTGAGAACTGAAACCAACTACAATTAATATTCTAAGGAGTCTAATGGGAAAAATGGCCAATATGCAGGAGCAAATGTATAATATGAGCAGAGTGATCTAAATTCTAAAGAAGAATCAAAAAGAAATGCTAGAAATAAAACAGTAAACACTAAAAGAAATGAAGAATGCCTTTGATGGCATCATCAGTTGACTAAACATAGCTGAGCTGAGTCAATGAGCTTAAATATATGTCAATAGAAATTCTCAAATTAAAAATTAAAGAAGAAAAAAACAGACTAGAATATACAAAACTCGTGGAACAGTTATAAAAGATACAATTTATGTGTAATGGGAGCAGCAGAAGGAAAATAATTAACAACAACAACAAAAAATAGTTGAAATAATAATGGCTGAGAATTTTCTAAAATTAATGAAAGATACCAATGACAGATCCAGGAAGCTCAGAAAACACCAAACGTAATAAATACTGAAAACATCTATACTTAACACATATCATATTCAAACTGAAGAGACTCAAAGACAGAAAATCTTGAAAGAATCTATAAAGAAACTTGGACACAAATGTTTATAGCAGCTTAATTCATAATTGCCAAAACTTGGAAGTAACCAAGATGGCCTTCAATCGGTGAATGAGTAAACCAACTGGTACAGTCATACAATAGATATTATTTAGCTATAAAAACAAATGAACTATCAAGCTACAAAAAGACATAGAAAACCCGTAAATGCATATTTCTAAGTGAAAGAAGCAGTCTGGAAAGTCTACATACTGTTTGATGTCAATTACATGACGTGCTAGAAAAGGTAAAACTATAGACATGGTAAAATGATTAGTGGTTGCCTGAGGGTGGGGGATTAATAGGTTGGGAGCATATTTAGGGCAATGAATCTTTTCTGATAGTGTGATGGTGGAGATATGTCACTACATTTATCAGAACAGATAGAACTGTACAACCTAAAAAGTGAAGTCTCATGTAAACTATGCACATTAGATAATAATAATATATCAGTATTAGTCCATCAGTTATAGTACATATACCATACTAACGCAAAGTGTTAATAGGGGAAATACTGTATATGAGTTGGTTGGGAGAAGAGGGCATATGGGAAATTTCTGCTTTCTGCTCAATGTTTCTGTAAACCTAAAACTTTTCCAAAATAGTTTACTAACTTGAAATTTTCAGGGGCGCCTGGGTAGCTCAGTAGGTTAAGCGGCCGACTTCAGCCCAGGTCATGATCTCACAGTTTGTGAGTTTTAGCCCAGCGTCAGGCTCTGTGTTGACAGCTCAGAGCCTCGAGCTTGCTTCAGGTTCTGTGTCTCCTTCTCTTTGTGCCCCTCCCCTGCTCACGCTCTTTCTCTCAAAAATAAACATTAAAAATTTAAAACTTTTTTTCCATATACCCATGCCAGTTGATAATCAACTCTGTAGTGACAATCTAAAGTAATTATTATTAATGTTACCTAATTAATGATCCAGGCTACCAGGAAAGAAAATTTTTCAAAGGGCTCTTCAAATCAGAGTACTGAGACTTAGAATAGGTAAGATTATGTTTAATATATTGTTTAGTGTTTAATGTTTCATCTAAGCATTTAGTGACATGGAAGAGGGGAGAATTACAGTAAAGAGGTATGATAGAAAGGTTAGAAATAGAAAGAGTATCTAGATTTAAGTTCAAATATTCTAAAAGTGAGCTAAGAGAGTCAAAATTAGACTTGTTGGAATGGGCACGGAAAAAAATTATGAATCCATGTAATCTGTTGTTACATTATATTATTTACCTTAAAATTTATCTTGGGGCTCCTGGGTGGCACATTCAGTTAAGCATTTGACTTCAGCTCAAGTCATGATCTCAGGGTTTCTGAGTTCGAGTTCCTCATTGGGCTCTGTGCTGACAGCTCAGAGCCTGGAGCCTGCTTTGGATTCTGTCTCCCTCTCTCTCTGCCCCTCCCCCACTCATGCTCTGCCACTCTCTGTCTCTCAAAAATAAATAAAAAACTTTGAATATTTTTTAAATTTATCTTAAATATAATTTACTTTATACCAGGGACTTAATACATATAGAAGACTCTAAAGGAGCAATTTCTTTGAATTTTATCTGGTTGATCAAATGCATGGTTTAGTGAAGGAATTACTGGTTTGAGTAGAACTAGTTTTGTTTTACAACGAGTCGACTTACACATTTATCTGAAATCCTAGTTTAAAATCCAAGTAGAAATAAGCTATGTAGGAAGATATTTTTGTGATCATTTTTTGGGGAAAAAGTGATGACAGAACCCTAAAAATGATTATCTTAGAGGTTATATGAAGAACTACAAGAACTACTCTGGAAAGAGAATTTAAAAAGAATTGTGAACTAAGGTCTGGGACTTTTGGAATACCTATTGATGGGACTTAAAAAAAGAACTAATGAAAAAAGAAAGACACATTAGGCGAGATACAAGGTGGAGGTCAAGGCAGTATACTACATTTTTACAGTGAAGGCAGAGAATAGTATTAGCTTAAGGGAGATGTCTAAAATAGGTAAAATTATTCTCTGCTCCCATCTTCTTCACACTCTCCCCCTTTTATTAATCTCTGTTTTCTCTCAATGTGCTTAATCATCTAAAGGAGTATTTCTTGGAAACATGCATTCTGCATTTTTAATAAAGTCTCAGGTAATGCTGATGCTGATGGTTTTGACAACACTTTGAGTAGCAAGATCTTAAAAGGTCAGATGTCATCACTTTAAATCTCTGCTCATGATTTCCACATTCTAAAATTATTCTTACTCTTTCCCTCTCTTTATATATATTTTTGATTTCCTTAAGCTGAAGGAAAATATATATATATATATAATATATATATAGTAGTATATATATATATATATATATATATATATATATATATATATAGTAGTATTGCCTCACAATCCTGAGACTTGGAGTTTATTTTGAAACATGTAAGAAAAAGAATCATTTTTTTCTCCAATTATTATAGGAATGCTATCTCACTGTGCATCCCAGATGCTATTAGGCAAAGCAGAGTGGAGTCCCATATATAATATTTTGATTTCAAAAAATGTAAGCATGCATGAATGGCTTTGTGCTTCGAGCTAATCCAAATGCCAGATCCAGGGACTCACAGGGATTCCATGTTTTTCTGCAGATGAATTCTCTGTAACTGTTTTAGGTAATAATAAGAAAGCATCACCTGTCACCTTTGGTTCCTAATGAGTTCTTGAAAACTATCTGGGGGCAGCTGTATTTTTCACCCTGAAGAATCAAATAGCTGTCATACTGCACTAAATTACTTCCTACATTCCAGAACCTTGTAAGCCAAAATAACTTCCTATCCTTGCCTATTCATTTTTTTCATATTTATTGCATAATATTTTTTTCTGTTATTACATAATTTAATATTGAATAGAAGAATTCAGGCTTACCAGGTATTCCTCATCTCTAATAAGGATAATTTATTTGTGCCATTATAATGATTATAACTCCCTGAGATTATATACCAGAAACAGTTGCAGTATTAAGAGAACTAGAAGTTGCCAGATAGATTCCTGTTTATGTTAAAGTTGGTTGACTTGTAACATCAAATCTTCTCAGATATAATTGGCATATTTCTCAGAAAACCATATGAAATATATTTTGGGAACAAAGATAATTAGTATTGAATAAAAACTCTTATGCAGTTTTCTTTCTTAATGGGCAGAAGGATGGAGGAAGAGAGAAATGGAAGCCATTTCTCTAGAGCAGGAAACTGCTCTGAGATCAGTTCCATGAATACGTGATTGGTATTCAGGAAGTAGCTTAAAGGTCACCACCATAAGAGAGCTCTCTGTTCACAAGTCCATGCGTTCCATTCTTGAGACATACAGCAGACCAATCACTATCGTCCATGGACCAATTTAGATTAACATGGACAACCTTTTCACCTAAAATCTAACGAAGACACAAAAGCCTGGCTTCAAACCCCAAATGGAAATTGATGTAAAATAAAAAAATTAAAGGATGAATTCTTCTAGTTTCATTCACTGGGGAAAGGAAAATTTTTGATAAGTTTTCCTTCCATGGCCACACTCCTTTCCAAATAACAACAGCACAAAACTTTGTTTTTAGAAAAGTAAATATTAATTTCAGTCATTTACAATACATTTTTTATCAATTGTTCCTAATTACTTCTCAGCCATTAGGAGTCACACATATCAATAACAATCAGACTAACTAGGTTGTGAATTTTATTTGGTGTTAATTCTGGAATTTGTCTAAGGATGCTCAGGCTCTAAATGTATTGCTCATGCCCCATGCTAGTCCATTTATAGTGTAAATAATTGCTTAAGCTTTATAAATATGTAGAATATTAAATGCATAAGTTAATGATATGTTTTGGTAGAAGTGACCTTGTGGCTAATTTATAACCACATAGAAGCAAAGGAAATTAGGTGAGAAAAGACTGCACATATGGGAGAAATTTGCAATTTCAGTGAGATACTAGCAGAAAACTAGGATCTAAAACGAGAATCAGTTTTTTTTCACTACCTAATAGTTCTCAAAAGATATGCTGGCAGTAAGAATTAACCTTTTTTTCCCCTTATACTGAAGAAATCCTTGAATAGTTGAACCAGTCATTCTGGAAGATAACACTTAAGTCATAATTGCAAGAATAAATTAATTGATAGCAATCAAATATTGCTGCACTTGCAGGCAGTTCAACATGTCAGTTTGTGAAAAAAGGAACTTTTGCTTATATCAATGGTCACTGATATATTTTGTAATTGTTATACAGAAACTCAAAGCAGTATTAAAGGAACATTAGGTTTTGGAATAATCTCTGTATATTTTACATTGCCGAGCACATAGCTGTGGTTTAAAGGATGCATTTATCCTGCTATCCACAATACAAAAAGGCAGCCCTTTTGTGGTAATCTTGAGGAGGGAAAAACTACCTAGCACTGGTATGCCGTGAAAGGAGTTCACAGTATATGCAAAGGATTTGCATTTATTTCTGTTGCTGTATTTTAACAGAATTTTGCATGCATTTTTTTGGCATATGCTCCTGTACAGAGAGGAATTTTTTTTTTTTTCTTCAGCTGACAGATACTGAATGTATAGTGAAGCCAATCAGTACATGTTAACTCTGACTCTAGTAAACTCTGCAATGATTTCTCATGGGGTATGCTAAGATAATGTTAAAATAGGTTATTATAAGTCAAAATGTCTTTGGGCAAAAATAAATTGCTTCCAGATCCATTAGGGCTGCTGAGTAAGGTTTTTAGCTTCTTAACTATGATTCCTTATTTTATACAGGTTTTATTAATTCCTCTCAAAAATTGTAACTTCCATTTTTATTCATTCACAGTTATTTAGATCTTATGTTTTTGACATATTAAAGTTGTATTGCTTTCCATTGATTTTAAAAAGAAGGAATTTGTGAGGTGAGTATAAAGCATTCTCTGCGACCAGACATAAACAATGAATTTGAAATAGACACAAGGCAAAGAACTGGACTAGGGAGTGTTAAATGGGGAAACAGTCAAAGTAATTTCTGTACTTGCTTGAATTCCTAGTATCTGCCAGTAATTGGATATACTCCATCTGTAATGTTCACAAATGTGCAATGTGTATACAGTTCTTCAGCACTATATTTGTAGTATTAGCCACCATTTGATATTTGTACCATTTTGACAATTTGTCAAAGCCATACAGTTGCTAGGATTTGTGCTACCACCTAAAAGAACATATCCTTTTTAATAAGTGAGGTTGCTTCTCTGATTCAGAACCAGTAACTTGGATGAAGAAGAGGCAAGAATCAGCAGCACTCTGGGCTGGACTTCAGTGAGCCATAAATATGATGTGTCACGAGAGGTCATCTGGCAGACAGGAAAGCAGCCAGCAGTCAGAGCCCCGTTTAGATTTAGAGGAAGGAATATCAATCATACCAAGGTGTTTGGGAGTCTTCAAATAATTTATCACTTTTGTTATTTTATTTAACTAATTCATTTAACAAATTAGAATTCACACATTTGCCAAGTGCCCTCTTGGCCACTTGGAGTACCAACATAACAATTTGGAAATACTTACACAATATATGGTCTCATTCAGATTGTAGTCTACAAACAATGACCAAGCATTAACTCCACCTTAGGTAATGATGAAAACCCTTTCAGTCTCTCCTGGAGATTTAGTAATAAGAAATAAAGATGTACATGCAAATAGATACAGAGCAAAGTAGATCTTGTAATTAGTAATCAAATAAGTAAATGCTGATAATGACATGAAGATAAGAGAAAGGAAATATTATTTGCTTTGAGATGAAAGGACTGGGTTTAGATTAGGATAATTTCTGAAATGAGGCATTTGTGTTAGAATTAGCTAAAAATGGTAAGTGCAAAAGTTGGTATAACAACATAGTCTCATAATAGATTTATAAAATAGTAAGTTTAGAAATGCTAACAATATTTATCTTCTATGTGACATATGGTTTACACTCACCCATTTGTTTATACACTGATCATTTGTTTATCAGTTCAAAACATTTCCAAGGTTCTCTAATGTGCTATTTTGTTAGGAACAATGAATATAATGATGGATTTAGAAAGTATGGTATTAAACTTTAAGAAGTCTTGTGGGGTAAATAAATATCATAAACCCTATTGTAGAGTATGTGTGAATCCAAAAGTGGAAGTACAATGTGCTGAGACAACATATATTAAGGTATTCGACCTTGACTAGAACTTAGAGAAAGCATCTCTATAAAAATAGCATCTAACAGAGAAAGAGGAACACTTTTCCACTGCTGGTGGGTATGCAAACTGGTACAGCCACTCTGGAAAACAGTATGGAGTTTCCTCAAAAAAATTAAAAACAGAACTACCCTATGACCTCGGAATTACACTACTAGGTGTTTATCTAGAGGATACAGGAGTGCTGATTTGAAGGGGCACATGCACCCCAATGTTTATAGCAGCACTATTGACAATAGGCAAGGTATGCAAAGAGCCCAAATGTCCATCAACTGATGAATGGATAAATAAGATTTGGTGTGTGTCTATATATATATATATATATATATATATATAGACACACACACACACATATGTATATATATACATACATATATATGATGGAGTATTACTCGGCAATCAAAAAGAATGAAATCTTGCCATTTGCAGCAACGTGGATGGGACTAGAGTGCATTATGCTAAGTGAAATAAGTCAGAGGAAGACAAATATCATATATTTCACTCATATGTGGAATTTAAGAAACAAAACAGATGAACATAAGGGAAGAGAAGCAAAAATAATATAAAAACAGAGGGAGGGAAACAGTAAGAAACTCTTAAATACAGAGAACAAACTGACAGTTGCTGGAGGGGTGCTGGGTGGAGGGGGGAAGAGCTAAAGGGGTGAAGGGCATTGGGAGCACACTTGTTGGGATGATCACTTTAAATGATGAATCACTAAGTTCTATACCTGAAATCATTATTACATTATATTTTAACCAACTTGAATTTAAACTTAAATAAATAGATAAAAAACGCATCTAAGAAGAACTGCAAAATATGAAGAGATGATCATGGGTTAGAACTGTGAGGAGTTTTCCAGGTAGAGGGGAGAGTGAATCTGTAGCATTAGGTCTAAAGAGAAACTTAATCCTCAAGAAATCAAAAGTCCACATCTATTGAAAGTGCAACAAAACAAAGAAACAAAACCAAGAGCAGAGGGTGAAGATACACTCAGGGAATAGATCCTGAAAGTACATTCAAGCCATTGTGCCCATTCTCAATTTTTATTTTTTTCCAAGGAAACAGTTAGTTTAAAAGTATTTAAATGTCAAAAAGACAATCATGTTTGCATTAAAAATTCAATTATCTTCTTCTGAAGAATAAATTGGGTTATGCCTATATGAACTTAAGTGATATCGGTATTCTTATTTTTGAATGAATGTAGGATTGTGTGTGTGTGTGCACGCGTGCACACAGTTATATATACTGTATATACATCCATTAGATTAAATATGTTAATTTTGCTTTTTAAATCTTCTAAGTCCTCGCTATTATTTTAACTTCTTTATTAATTTTACATGCTAGTGGTGAATTCCTCTTATCTTTATGTAATGACCTTCTTTGGATCTTCTAGAGTGTTTTGCCTTAAAGAGTGATTTGTCTAAGTTAATATAGCTAGCCCAGCTCTTTTAGTGAGCAATCGCCTATTGTAGCACACTCACCATGCACTCTTCTCAAATGTTCTCATGAAAACGAAGTGCTGTAAAAATATTTGATGTTTGTATCTTTTGCAGCTATATCAAGTTATTTTTTATTTTTCCTATTTTATGTTGGTATTGTCCCTCTTTTCCTGCCTTTGTTGGGTGAGCAAGTTTTATGATTCCATTTTATCTCTACTATTGGTTTATTAGTACCTCTTTTTCTATAAAATTCAGTTGTTAACTTAGGATTTATTAGACACATCTTTTATGTTTCACAGTCTACTTTCATCTACTGAATGCTACCTCCCTTTGGGGATGTGTAGATAGGCGTTCTTCACAAGTTACCAAGGAACACTGCACTACTGTCTTGAGGGATACGCATTTTTTTTTCTTTTTGCAGACTATATTTCTGTGGTCTTGTCACCAAAAGCAGGATGTCCCTTTTTATTGAGTACTAATAATGATTGACCAAGTCTCTTTCTTCTTCAGGATCAAGTTGGCACACAGAAATTGTACAGCATATATCATGTCGTACAATATGTGTCAAACGTTGGGGTCTGTGTCTTCTCCATTCATCCAATACCTGTGGACCCTCCAAACAGTATCCTCTATTTAGAATTCACAAGGTGGTGGGCCGCCTGGATGGCTCAGTCTGTTAAGCGCCTGACTTAGGCTCAAGTCATGATCTTGCTGTTTGTGAGTTTGAGCCCTGTGTCAGGCTCTGTGCTGACAGCTTTGGATTCTGTGTCTCCCCCTCTCTCTGCCCCTCCCCTGCTCACAATCTCTCTCTCTGTCTCTCTCTCTGTCTGTCTCTCTCTCTGTTTCTCTGTCTCTCTCTGTCTCTCTGTCTCTCTCTCTCTCATAAACATTAAAAATTTAAAAAAAAGAATTCACAAGGCGGAAGCCAGACAACAAGATTCCATGTTATTATATGTCCCAAACTTTAGTATATACAAGTCTAGTTTTAAGTGTGTGTGTGAATTTTCAACTCCTTTTGGACTATAATGTTGGATGGACCTAGGAATTCCTGCCACTTGGCAGGTATAAGGGGAATGACAAGAGAGTCTCCCCTTCTTGTAGACCCAATCTTTATCATTAGGTTTCTTGAATTATCCTCTCTTGCTTAGCTGCCTCATTATTCTACTATATTATTTCATCACTCTTTGAATTTCTAGTGTCTTGATATATACTCTAGCTGTGGATAAGGAAGTGATGTAACAGTGCTAGTTTACACATTCTTTATTAAGTCCTGCAGCTTAAGCTGAACAGCTTCTCTTCAGAATTTGTGGGGCACTTACCACTTCTTGTTGTCAGTTACAGAACTTGAAAATCCAATACACGAAACATTGTAGTTTATTCACCTTTGCATGTTATTTCCCAAAACAGTTTCTGACAAATTAATCATGTGTTTTCATGTGTAATCAGCTTTAAGTTTTTGTTATCCCCCCCTTGTGTCTCTAGAATGTGGCTATTTTTCAAAGAACAATTTTGTAATTTTAAACAGCTCTATTACTTTTATGCTATTCTCATTTTCTTTATGACTTTAAACCTATTATTTCTTAATTGTTATTTGTGTTTATGCTTTTTATCTTTTTCTATATCCTTGGGTTTCATTCTAAGCATGAACATCTTTTACTCTTCATTTTAGCAAGGATAACATTGCCTAGCACATAGTATTTGCTCAATAAACCTTTGATAACGAATGAGTAAATTACAAACATTAAAAATTCTGAATTTATCTCTAGTACTGATCTACCTGTGCCCCACATTTTAATAAATTTAATGATATTATTGTTAATCTATTGTCAGTATTTTGTAATTACATAGCTCCTTTAATCCCTGGATCATCTAAGTTTTTTTCCTTAAGGTTTTAAGTTTAAGTGTGTGTGTGTTGTTTTCAGTTGAGTAATCATACAAGCATGGATTTTGAAGTCATATTGCTGCATCATAAATAAACTTAAACTTCTGTATGTTTCAATATACTCATCTGAGGAAGGAAGGAAAATGAGACAGTTTGGGCCCAAGCTCTCTGCATTATCTGATCTAATCTGTTAAAAAAAATTTTTTATTATTTAAAATTGTTTTTAAGTTTATGTATTTGAGAGAGAGAGATAGAGAAAGAGAGAGCATGAGCAGGAGAGGGGCAGAGAGAGGGAGGGAGAGAATCCCAAGCAGGCTCCACACTTTCAGCATGGAGCCCAATGCAGGGCTCTAACTCACAAACTGGGAGACGATGATCTGAACTGAAAAGAAGAGTTGGACACTTAAATGACTGAGCCATCCAGACACTCCTTATTTCTTACAAATGAAATCAATTATAAATTTCATTAAAAATCCTAATTTTCTAACTGTATCATCAGTTTATTTCAAAAATTGGAGGACCAAGGCAAGGAAAGTATTGACAATTAGATAAATTTACAAAATCAGTTATGTTTATTTTAGGAATGCAGTACCATATGGAATTCTGTTCTACATCACAATAATATGTTTTTACATGTTTATATCCATAATGTACTCACTATGCAGGCAATAAATTCAAGTTGGACATTTTCCTTGGGGGGGGGGTTAATCAACAATTTTAACTCACTGTGAACAAAACATGTGCTCCTTGGTTTCATTCTTTTCATTTCATATTTTAATATGAGCTTTCAAAATCTAATGGTTTCCCTCATTCTCTATGGCCTCTTCAAACATCTACTGCATGATTTGTTTCTGTGTTCTCTGAATGTTTTTGAAATTTATAACCAATTATATTCTATATTCTGTATTGTCTTCAGACAGATCAGAACATCACTGATGGTAGGAGTAAGTCTTGTTTTTTTCTATTCTACATAAATTGAATGCTTTGTGTTGAGTATCCTAGATGCTCGAAAATTACCTGTGCATTGATCGTTCCTAGAATTATTTGCACTGACGAATACAAGCAAAATCAAGAGTAAAGCTATGCATATCCACTGAAACATGATAAAGTTAAGTAGTATTTAAGAAAATTATATGCATTATTTGTAACATCAAAAATATAATGGATTTTTTTAAATTTTTGTATTTGACTATAGTTAACACACAATGTTATATTAGTTTCAGGTATATGATATAGTGATTCAATTTCTCTATACATTATGTTATGCTCAATATAAGTGTGGCTACCATTTGTCACCATACAACTTCATTACAATATCATTGACTGTATGCTGTGCTTTTATTCTTGTGACTTATTTATTCCATAATTGGAAGTTTGTATGTCCCGTTCCTCTTTACCCATTTTTCCCATCCCCAAACCCCTTTCCCTCTGGCAACTATCATCTTGTTCTATTTATAGATCTGATTTTGCTTTTTGTTCACTTGCTTATTCATTTATTTTTTTTAATTCCACATATGAGTGAAATCATATGGTATTTGTCTTTCTCATTCTGACTTATTTTACCTAGCATAATAGTCTCTAGGTATGATCCAGTAATTCTAGTAATGTATATTTACCCAAAGAAAACAAAAACACTAATTTGAAAAGATACATGAATCCCTATATTTATTGAAGCATTATTTCAATAGCCAAGATCTAGAAGCAACCTAAGTGTCTATTGATAGATAACTGGATAAGGAAGTTTTGGAATATATATACTATGGAATATTATGTAGCTATGAAAAAGATATGAGTTCTTTCCATTTGATAGAAGCTTTATTTTTTTTTTTTCAACGTTTATTTATTTTTGGGACAGAGAGAGACAGAGCATGCATGAACGGGGGAGGGGCAGAGAGAGAGGGAGACACAGAATCGGAAACAGGCTCCAAGCTCTGAGCCATCAGCCCAGAGCCCGACGCGGGGCTCGAACTCACGGACCGCGAGATCGTTACCTGGCTGAAGTCGGACGCCCAACCGACTGCGCCACCCAGGCGCCCCTCCATTTGATAGAAGCTTTAAACCCATCATTAAAATGAAAAAGAAAATGCAGACTGCATTTTAAACAATAGTATTTAATATATATTATTAGTAAATTTTAGAGTGAGTTAACTTGCAATAGTTAGAATGTCATCACACTTTATCTTAAATAGATATCACAGTAATATGATTGTATTTCCTGAATTCCTGTGTTTTCCTTTCTTAGAATGTGAGGTCACTTGCAGAAGAATATTTAGCTATAAGTGTAGTTTCCAAATGACTGTTCTCAAAATTAAAATAAACTTCAGATTAAAAGTATTCCATGCCAATGAAAGCTATTACTTAGACAAACTAATACACTTTAGAACATGGAAAGAAAGAATACAAGATGTTCCCAAGAGATAGAAAAATGATTTAAAAACCAGTAAGAAATGGAACACAGACTATGAAACAAAACATTAAGCAAAGTGAAGATTAGCTGGTGGTGAGCTGTATCTCCAGTGCTTACAGCTCTGAATGAAATGTGGTGCTATCAAAATAAATAGGAAGACAAAACTTTTCTGAAGATAACTATTCTAAATCATCAAATAAATGCAAACTATGAAATTGTCAAATTGAATTAACCAAATGTATTGCAATGTAATGAAAAATAAGTAAACATGTGGCTTGAGAAATATTAGATGAAAGCAAATCTAAAACGCTTAATATATAGATTAGTAAAATAGCAGTACTCAGCCATTTTATAAGAACCAAAACATTTCATAAATATTATTAATAATTATACTGTATTTAATTTTATAATTTATGATATTATAAATATACATTATTAGGTAATGAATATCATGTTAATTAATAATTGATGGAAGCTTATTAAAGTCTAATTGAACATTTAAAATAATAGGAAAAATAAGTTTCATGCCTCATCATCCACATATAAATTCTCTTATTTTTAAGCACTCATTATGAGTGCTTATAGGAAATTAATGAGTTTTGATGATTTATAGTCTACCAACCCTGAAAACTCATGGATGTTTTCTGTGATGCATTTTTTCCTGATCTTTTTTTTCTTATCTCTTCTAGTTAAATTATTACTGATCATTCTTTTCTCTCTTCATATTTATTTTCTCCCATTCATTAAATAAATATTTCTTGGGCACTTAGGACGAGTTATGCTCTCTTTTAAATATTTGGGACATATCATTGAACAAGCAAACCAAAATTCTGATTCCATTGTCCTTTTATTCCAGTAGAAATAGAGAGTTAAAATACATAGTGAATAAATAAAATATGTAATAAATTTGAAAAAGACAATCGCTAGTGACAAAATAAAAGAGGAGGAAGGATAAGGAATGTGGGAGATGAATGAAATTTTAAAGGGTAGGGTAATCAGGTCACATTCAAACCAAAACATTCTGTGTATTATGAAATATCCTTGAATTAACACTTCAAATTAATTGCATTTCTATGGAGTCCTGATTACTTTTAGTTAATTAACCCTTGATATACTTAAAACCCTACTGAATTTTATTTTTTTCGTATTTTTAAAAATTTTAAGCATGCTTTTACATATCTCTTGTTTTCAAACTTTTCAACTTTTTGTAAACTAATGATTTCTCTGTTTCATAAAAGCAATATTTTCTCTCACATTTGGAGAAAATCTACATATATTGAAAACTGTTACTTATTTCTTACAGAAATAATTTTCATCTATATCTTATAATTACTTAGTTATAAAGGAATCTTTCCCTTTCATTATGATATTTTATTTGTAAAGTTTTTATCATTGTAATGGTCTTCTCTTGCTGTGAAACAAATGACCACGTAATACCTTAAAGCAACACATATTTATTATCTCAGTTTTTATAGGTCAGAGTTCTGAACACACAGCTTAGCTAGGCTGTCTGCTTCGGTGTCTCGCAAGGCTGCAATCAAGGTGTTGGTCAGGGCTGTCATCACATCAGAAATTTGTTTGGGTAAACGTCTGCTTCCAAGCTTCCTCAGGATGTTGGCAGAATTTATCTCCATTATTTGGTGGAATGAGCTCCCATTTTTTTCCTGGCTATTGGCAAGGGGCTACTCACCTCCTAGAGGCTTTCCACATTTCCTTGCAACATGTCCCTCTCCACTGGCCCACTCGCAACATGGCAGCTCATTTTTCAAAGCCAGCAAAACATTCTTCTCATCCATACTAATGTGATAGAGTGTATAAATAGGATAACATAAACATGAGAATTACATAACCTCAACATTGCCATATTTAAGGCACAGAACTTTTCCACACTCAAGAGGGGAAGGCAGTAATATAGGGCATGAACATGGGACCAACCTGGAATCTGCCCACCACATTTTGTGCACATTTTTGTTCAGGCCTGGTGATTTTCAACAAGCGGTATTCATGGGACGTTCTTGGCTCTCTCTACTTTTAACTTACATGTTTTGAGCATTGCTCTCTCAAATATAATCCTCAGTTCTATTTGCCATAACTACTAGGCATCTATCTATATAATGGTGTGGAATTGCCGTTTGGTCCTGTAACAAGACTAGAGAATGGATACAGCTTAATAAACTTTCTCTTCCTAATCTAACAATTTAAAAATCACCTGTTGTTTTCATCTTTGCCTTTTCATGCAATTATTTTCCTTTATAATAGTGTGCTAGGATACAACAATAGTATAAAATTCCCACTTTTTATTTTATTGTAAACATAAATGCCTCTAAATGGTTGCTAAATTAAAAGAACTAATCCTGATAATGTAGAGCTGAACCCATAAATTAGGAGTTGAGATTTGTTTCTAGCTGGTTTGCAAGATAGCTCCAACATACATAGATATGATTTCTTTATATTCTAGTTGTTATATCCCTTACAATCTCCTATTAGTAAGAAACAACCTGGAATGAATGAAAGTCCATCTTTACCTACACTGGAGCCTCTTGCTTAATTATAAATGAGAGTGTAGATCTTGTAGTTGAATTCCAATTACTGATGTGGTTAGTAGAAATTTTCCTCAGGTATTTTCACTTTATCTTCACTTGAATTTATTTGGATTTTCCTTTATTATGTGTCATCATGGTTAATATAAATGCAAACTAATAATGGATACATTATGTACCTTATTAAACTGGATTTTTTTCCATGTATTGTTTTACCCTAATTTAGTAATGTAAACTGCTCATGAGGATTTTAAATTTAATCACTATTTTCAAATTTCCTATTTAACCATTCTCTATTAGTGTAAGTTTTAAAAGCTCTATTATTTGTTATATCCATTTTCTCATATCTTTTCGTTTATATATCAAATGATAACCAAATTACTTTTATTATTATTGTTAATTATTTTATTGCCCTAAGTATGTTTCAAATCACACAAGATTTGTGTAATTATTTTTATAATTGAAAAGGCCCCCAAAAAGCTTACATTTATTTAAAAATCAACATTACAGATAAATTAATTGGGATTACATTTTCTGAAATTTCCTACTAGGCACAAACAAGAACAATTTCAATCAACAGTGGTAAAGAACTGTCTCATTCACTTCTCTTCAATATTTATATTAATAAACTCAATCATTCATGTGGGAATGACTATTAATGTACATTTTCAGCATTTTGGAGTTTGATGATTTTAAATGCTTTAAACTAGACTTTTAATGTTTAAGTTAAATGAATTATATATATATTTTATCAATATATTGTTGAATTTTACAATATATTGATGTTACCAATGGGATGAGATGATCATGCTATTATTCCTCTGAAACGTGATTAAAATTATGCACCATTAGAGTGATCTTCTTTCCTTTATAATAGGTGTCGGAACAGGAAACTATGATGTTGAAGGTAAGAATATGTATATTCCAAGAACTTAAATTATACCTTTGTGAAAAATGTAATTTTTTTATTTACAAAACTAAAGGTATTATATAGTTTCACGGGCATGTGAGGAATATAATTCATATGAGGTAGAATGTTTAGTGGATCTATTAAAAGATCTGTGGATTTATTTTAAGAACTATGGATTTCTTAAGATAAAAAGCAGTGTTGCAATGCACAGTTCTTTATTTTTTCAATGTCACTTTTATTTAGAAATTTAAAATATACATTTTTTTCCTCTAAATTTCTCACTTGTTACTACTTTAGTAGCCTGGAACATATTGCGATCATGTACTGTTCTTACCTTGAGTCTACCATGATATTTTTACCCAACAGATATAGTATTTAAACAGTTGTTGGCAGCTTTAACAGGAAAGCACAGCTAAGAGAAGGAAATAGATATAATTATGTCATTCATTACTCTGATTATTTTTTGATAAAGAAGTATTTTTTTAGTCACCAAATGATATTTGCTGTAAATAGTATTGGATTAATCATTATTCAGATCTGGTTTCTTAAAAAAAAACTTTAATATGTATCACTAAATCTAATAACCGTTGGGACTGAAAAAAATTAACTCTATGTAATTGTCTTTTAGGGCATGTTTTCAGTTATAAGAGAACCAGAAAACCACTAAGGTATTTCTCTACTTTCACTTTAACTGATGTTATCTCTCTTTCTATTTGTCTTAACCTTAGCTTGGAGAGTTATTAGGTAGTCGTCCTGAATTCTTCATAATTCCTTTTAAAGAAAGTTGACCATATTTTAAACTCTATAGTTTCTGGAAATTAAATGCCAAGTTATATTTCCATACAGTTCACGTAGAATCTGGAGAACTATACTAAATTAAGGGTGAGTGAAAATGTGAATTCATGCCACATTCATATATTCACATTCTGTTGAGAAAACAGTAACCTTAAAAAAGGTCATAAATTTCTACCAAAAGAGAAATATTTTTTGCTGGTATGACAGGAAAACAGAGAGAAGACATAACACATGCAAGAAGTGTGGGTGGACGAATTACTACTACAGAGGCGGTAGAGATGACAGAGATAATAAGAGAATATTATCAATGACAGCATGCTAGCCATTTCTAAGCCTAAATTTAAATGAAACGATGCTTAGAAAAAATGTCAACAAAACTTAGTCAAACGATATAAAAAGCTTGAACAGTCTTATAAGCATGTAATAAATGTAAGCAGTGGCTAAGTAACTGCGCATAAAGAAAATACCAGGCTCAGATAATTTTAAGTGAGAAATTCACCTCACTTCCAGAATTCCTTATCTGATTTTATATTTTCTCTTTGAAAAGACTAAAGGACTCCTCACGACTCAGTCAATTAGATTAACTTTATGTAATATCAGAACTATGCAAATTATCACAGGCAATTTCCCTCAAGTGTCAAGTTGCAAAATTTATAAAAGACAAAAAGAAGATAAATTCAACAGTGATTCTAAAGATAATACATAATCACCAAATACATTTAATCCCATTTTGCAAAGATGGCATTTTATTTCAAATATCCATGAATGTCATTTGCCACATTAATACATCAGAAAAACCTATCCTAAACAGGAAAAAAATTTGAAATGTTTCCTTTAAAATCATGAATGCTAAAAAGATGCTTACTAATATCACTTCTGTTTCACAAGGTAGTAGAGGACTTAGTCAATGCAATGAAACAAGAAAACGTAATTAAAGTATAGGTTTGGAAAAAAGGAAATACAACTCTTATTACTTCCAGATATTATATTTATTTGTGAACTCACAAAATACACAGACACTTTAAAAATAATGGGGGGGGGTGCCTGGGTGGTTCAGTAGGTTAAGAATCTGACTGTTGATTTCAGCTCAGGTCACGATCTCATGGAGATCGAGCCCTGTGTTGGGCTCTGTGCTGACACGACAGGGGCCAACTTGGGATTCTCTCTCCCTCTCTCTGCCCCTTTCCCATTCTCAAAATAAGTAAATAAATATTTAAAAAAAATAATGGGAGAGTTTAATCACTCACTTGGATATACAAATATAATGTTAGTTGTGTTTTGTTTACAATTTTAGCTAACAAATAATTTACTTATATAGACTGCATACTATTTACGGTAGTACTTAAGTATATCAATTTCCTTGGAAATAATCTAACAAAAATATGAACACCCCTTCTAGGAAAAATTATCAAAGATTTTTGAGATTTTTTGAAAGCTTAAGTATGATTATATATATGCAAAATATAATGACATTTTATTATACTAACATATTTTCTGTTTTATTACTGTGTATTAATGTATTAATATTATACCATTGTATAAGAGCTTATGTAATTTTTACAGGTTGGAAAGCAATAACACAAATGTCAATTCTTTCCAAATCAAGCTTTAGATCCAATATTACAGTAAAATTTTCAGTAAGGTTTTTATGGAGCTAAAAATCATGGTTTTAAATTTTACATGATAGAGTCGAGAGTCAAAGAATAGATAAGTACCTTAAGAAGGTGATCCGAAAGGGATAACTTGTCCTAATAGAATATATGTTCTTTTAAAATATATATTAGTAGCTAAGATTCTGTGTAATAGGTATATCAGTATCAAATCAGACAGTAAAATAAGCCAGAGATCTAAGGAACATATCTACACATCTATGAAACTTTTGTGTATGAAAGGCATTGCATTTCAGGCTATTTCCTATATTGCATAAGGGAAAAAGAGGTGCTTATTAATAGAGCTGATAAGTGGGTTATCAGTATGAAATAAGATGAAATTGGATTTGTAAATAACATTATATAATCTACCCAAGATGGATTAACATTACTAATATCAGAAACATTATTTCAGCACTCCTACTAAAAATACATAAATCTTTAAATAGGACTGTATTCTTTAATTTTTTTTTAATAATGTTTATTTATTTTGAGAGAGAGAGAGTGAGCACAAGCAGGGATGGGGAGAAGAGAGAGGGAGAGAGAGAATCCCAAACAAGTTCTGCGCTGCCATCACAGAGCCTGGCATGGGCCTTGAACTCATGACCCATGAGATGTCCTGAGCCCAGATCAAGAGTCCGACGCTTAATCACCCAGGAGCCCCATGACTGTATTTCTTAATTAAAATTCTTTAAAAGTCATTAAAAAAACTCAAATTTTAAAACGTCTGATAAAACTCCATCAGATTCATAGCATTTGCACTGGGTTCACAGGATGTCATCTATATGTATGTATATGGACACACACATACACATACACACAAACACATATATGGAAAGAAATTTGGTTGTATAAAGGAGCATAGACACATATCAATAGCAACATGCAATAAAAACATGATGTACTTTTATCATAAAACAGAAGCAAAAGCAGAGATATTGAAGAGTTAAATACAATCCTTTGATCTCCCATTATATCTCACAGTCATGCTCAGTCTGGCAAGGTTAAATGCAGCAGGGAGAGTTTTCCAGCAAATATAATTGACCACATGACATTTTGAGTCTTTAGGGGGAAGTTTTAATTAGGTCAGGAAATAACTAGTAAATTAGTTACCCAGATTCCTCTTTGAGAAAATGGCTTTGTTGGAAAGAGTATGACTCTGAACCTCAGGCTTCGGTATTATCAGAAGTTTCTATATTCCTTAGGCTAATCTAGACCTATTGAGGTGGAATATTTCTAAGCTACTGATAGGAAGTAAGAAATAAAGCTCTGACTTTGTTTCTCGCACCATAGGGGATTTGGAGACAGTTAAGTATAAAGAAGTATAAAGGATTAGGGATGTTGTCTTTAAAAATGAACCAAAAGCATAGGGCAGTAGTTGGTGTAGAAAGTGTCGCCAAAATAATGTATTATTTTTTTTTTTAATATGAGTAATAACAAAAATTTGTTAAGTGAATGGGAATCATTCAGTACAAAGCAAGTAACTGATAATACGGGAGTGACTAGAGAATTCTAAATCACAATTATGAACAAAAAAATAGTGGGGTTTATTTCAGAAACTGAAAGAATAGTTTTAAGGATAAGTCTTAGGATACCTAGTGTGTAACAGGCAGTAAGGCAAAATAGTTGGGGAAGTCCTGAGTTTATTAGTAAACTCAAAATATGATAGAGATTACTCTAGGCATTCTCATAGAAAACATGATGTGAGGATATGAGGATGAGGAAAAGTCTTTGGGGCTTAAGGAGGAAGGAGAAGATGTGGAGTAGTGGTCTTGTAGAGTGGAAGAACATGTGGAGTAGGGATATAAATAATATTTTCTGCTATCATTAAAATAATAGCTGATATCCAGACCATGAATTAGGGATGTAGTCTTGTAGCTTCCTCTAGGAATATTAATCCATATAGCTCCAAGCACATATCAGAGAAAGAGCAGAACTTAACTAGGGGCATCTGGGTGGCTCAATCAGTTGAGAATCCAACTTCAGCTCAGGTCATGATCTCATAGTGCGTGAATTAGAGTCCCACGTTAGGCTCTATGTTGACAGCTCAGATCCTGTAGTCTGCTTTGGATTCTGTGTTTCACTGCCCCTCCCATCTCATGCTCTCTCTCTCTCTCTCTCTCTCTCAAAAATAAACATTATTAAAAAAATGAACTTAGTCATAATTACATAATGATATAAACTCTACATTAATTAAAATATTCTGAATGCCATCCATTTAGTGGCATTCTCTCACTTCTGTAAGCTTACCACCCATCATTATCAGTCACACCTCTTTACTACACTTTATCTGCTGAAGTTCACCATCCCTAAATATCCCTGCTTCTGAAATTCCAAATTCTACACAAGCTCTATAGCTTGCTTCATTCAGACACATTTTGTTCTACAAATGCAGCTCTCCATTTATTAGAATCCATAAATCCAGTTTTTTTGAGTAATGTCCTCTTCCTTCAACAGGGCAAGGAAGTGGAGAGTGTATACAAAAGAATGACTATAATGATTTATCATTAAGTTCGAATTGAGCAGAGTGGGGTGAGAGGATTCAAGGAAGGGGGGCACAGTGCTAAGAGGGTAAGAGAACAATTATTGGAGTCAGAATTCAAAAAAAAAAGCAAGTTGAAAATATAGTGGTTTCCAGGTTGGCGTCCATGAATTTATGATTATAGCAAGTTTTCAACTGTATGAGCTCTGGGAGTGAAAAGCTGAGGTAAGGAAGAGGAACAGATCATAGACTGAGCCAAGGACGAAACACATTTAAAAAAGGAGATAACCTGTTGGTTAGTACATCAAAACAACAATAACAGGTTTCATGTATAATATAATCTGACAACATAAGATTAAAAACTACGGACTCCTACCTGACCACTGAGGATTAGGAGAAAGATTACTTGGAAAATGACCACTAGAAGCAAGGGAGACCTCTTAGCTACATCCAAGTTCAATGGCATAAGAATTAAGGGGGAAAATAAGGAAACATTTTTGGAGAGCTTTATGAGAAGTGTTTTCAAGAAAGAAATAGATTTCCAGAGCAGGAACTTGAAGGAAATATTCAGAGAAGAGGTGGAAAATACTATAAATCTTCTAGTAATGGGTTGTGAGAGGTTCAAGAGTTGGGAAATGTCAGAAGCATGGGGAAAGCGTAGAGTATGTATGAAGAATTACAGGGCTAAAACATAGGACATGAGGGTTGAGTGGGTAATCTGGGACTTCTGATAGCTGAAAGAAGCAAGTATAAAAGATACAATGAAACTAGTCTTGGTAAATTGCAGTAATTGCTGTGCACTCTAGGGAAGAGAGAGAGAGGGAGAGAGAAGTATGTCTGGGACTTCCCCTTCATCACTATAATGTGAGTACAAAGCCTTAGTTTTTGTTCAAGTGCTAGATTCATTCTTGCCTTCTCTGGAGGGAATTTACTTTCAGTATTTTTCTTAACTCTGCTGATGGAATTGAGTCTTCAGGAAATGGCATATGCTACCTTGAACAACAAGATTCCAAGTGTACTTCCTTCTATCTTTCCTAAAAGTCCTCATTGTGGTCTCTATAGTAAGTGAATAATATTTAAAAATTGCAATATGAAATACTCTAATCTTAGGAATTGACATTGCAAGAGTCTTTTAGATAATCATTCATAAAGATAAGTAAATTTGGGGTTTTATTCTTTAAAGAATTTCATATGTTTTTATTTTATTTTGTGTATCTAATAGTCTATCTGTTGAATGAGATAGACATCAATATAAAAATTTGCACTCGGGATGCCTGAGTGGCTCAGTCGGATAGGCATCCAACTCTTGATTTTAGCTCAGGTCATGATCTCACAGTTTGTGAATTTGAGCTCCATGTGGGCTCTCTCTCTCCTTCTCTCTCTGCCCCTCCCCTGCTTGTGCTCGCGCGCGCTCTCTCTCTCTCTCTCTCTTTTTTTTTTTTCTTAAATTTTTTTTTCAAGTTTTTATTTATTTTTGGGACAGAGAGAGACAGAGCATGAACGGGGGAGGAGCAGAGAGAGAGGGAGACACAGAATCGGAAACAGGCTCCAGGCTCTGAGCCATCAGCCCAGAGCCTGATGCGGGCCTCGAACTCACGGACCGCGAGATCGTGACCTGGCTGAAGTCGGACGCTTAACCGACTGCGCCACCCAGGCGCCCTCTCTCTCTCTCTTTCTATCTCAAAATACATAAATAAAATTTTTTAAAGATTAAAAAAAAGAAATTTACACTCATTTTCTCTCTCTCTCATATATATACAGAAATTACTCTTAAAGTGTATAGTCAATGTATTAAGAGAGTATTGAATTTTGTGTACCATCTTATGTCTTAGCAATATGAACGTATCTTATTCTATATAGTTCTCTGTTAATTTTATTGAGATTGCCAATGAATAGTTATTGTATTTAACAAAATAATGCTGCTTAACAATTTTGATATCTTATCAGAGGAGAGAAAAAGATTCACCTGATCAGTCAGAGGTCAAGATCTCAATTGATTTCCTCCACGAAGGAGCCCACATCTAGTGCAGCAGATACAATTGGATTTAGTACATAAAATAGTTTATCATCCATGTCATTCTTCAAAACTTGTTTTTGTCCTTACTAAGTTTAAGAATTGAAGACACCAGGACACCTGGGTGGCTTAGTAGGTTAAGCACCTGACTCTTGATTTCAGCTCAGATCATGATTTCATAGTTCGTGGGATCGAGCCCCATATTGGGCTCATGCTGGACAGTGTAGAGTCTGCTTGGGATTCTCTCCGTTTCTGCCCCTCCCCTGCTGTGCATGCTCTCTCTCTCTCTCTCTCTCTCTCTCTCTCTCTCTCTCTCTCTCCCCCTTTCTCTCTCAAAATAAATAAATGAAAAAAAAAAAAAAAAGAACTGAAGAGACCTCTGATTCAAATTGAAACCTCTGTGTCTGTAATGGTTTTCTGGTGGAACTAAATTTTGCAACTTCCTTGAAATGCTGTATTGGTATTAGGATTGGCCACTTTTGTTGGGTATGGTAGCACTAGTATCTTCCACTGCACATTATTACCGTAATAGCCTTTCCTTTGTGAGACAGAAACCTGTGAGGATTTTTTGCCAGGTGCTGAGTGATCATTTCTTATTAAACTTACAAGAAATGGAACAGCAGTAGCATGTATTTGCAAACTTGTCCCCCAACCTTGGGGACACTGTAAAATGAAATTTGGCCAAGACACACTTCCCCCCACCCCACCTCCCTCTCTTTCTGTGTCTCTTTGGAGGCAAAATCAGCAGTTCTATATAACATCAGTCTTCTAAATTCAGGGGTTTTTTTTCTCCTGTAGAATCCCACTAAAGATACAAGTGCTCTCTGGCCCTTCCTGGGTTACTCTATTGGGATAGGGACTCAGAGGAGAGATTCAGAAGAAATACAAGATCTTGCTCTGCTTCCCTCCCACCCAGGTCTCCCCTAATGAATAATAAACAGTTTTTATCTCTTAATAAAAAGTGTTGTGTTTCCTGTGAGTCCAGGTATAGTTTTTAAGTGTACAGTTTTTCTGTATCTTTTGTCGGTTATACCTGGACAAAGGCTTATATGCTACAATTTGAAACTATTTTCAATGCCATTTTTTTCAATTTTTGTTTATCTTTAATATTGATAAATACAACCGATTTTTGTATTTTAACCTCATATTCTACAATCTGGCTAACCTCTATTAGTTCTATCAGCTTTTTAGTAGATTTTTCCAGATGTTCTATGTAGACAAATATGTCATTAACAAATTAAGAGGACTTTACTTCTTTCTTTGCAGACAGGTTGCTGGTTTATTTTTCTTGCTTATTGCACTGATTGGAATCTCCATTAAAATGTTTAGTAGAAGTGGTGAAAATAAACATCCTTGCTATGTTTCTGAACTCAGGAGAGAAGTTTTCCATCTTTACCATTAACTATGTAAAGATGGTTGGCTATATTTGTTTTTCATAGTGTCCTATTTTTATGTGTGTTTCCATCAATTCCTAACTTTCTAAAACTTCTAAGGAATAGATGTTGGATTTTGTCAAATATTTTTCTGTGTCTATGGATGTTATCATACCATTTTTACTTCTAAATTTCATATTTACTTCTAAATATGGTGAATTTTATTGATTGAGCTTCAAATATTAAAACAATTATGTTTTCTCCAGATAAATCCCAGTTGCTTTTAATGTATTACGATTTTAATATATTGCTCGCTATGATTTACTAAACTTTCCTTTAGAATTTTCACCTCCAAGTTCATGGAGAAATTTTGTCTATAGTTTTATTTTTATCAGAATAATGCCGGACTAGTGAAATGAGTTTGGAGATATTCCTTGTTTAATTTTCTGCAAGAGTTTGTGTACAATTGGAATTACTTCTCCCACAAATGTTTGGTAGAATTTACTATCATGACTATCCAGGCTTTTCAGGAAAAGATTTTCAATGAATATTAATGCCAGAACAGATACAAAGACATTCAGTTTATCTGTTTTTTCTAGAATGAGTTTTTGTAATTTATGTTTTTTCATAAATGTATCATTTCATCTAAATTACCACAAAATACCCACAAATTGGCCTAATATACTTTTCCTATCCTTTTAATACCTCCACAATCTGAAGTGACATCATTTTTCTCATTCCTGATATTTGTTATATGTATCTTATGTCTTTTCCTGATCAGTATGGCTAAAGGTTTATCGTTTGTATTTTTTTATTTAATTAATTTTCTATATTGATCTTTTACTTATTTCCATTTTACTGATTGTCATCTGTTTGTTATTAATTCCTTCTTTCTGTTTACTTTGAATTTCATTAGTTCTTTCTATTTTAATTTTTTAATGTTATTTATTTATTTATTTAGAGAGAGAGAGAGAGAGAGAAAGAGAGAGAGTGAGCACGTGTGAACCTGGAAGGGACAGAAAGAAGGGGGGAAGAAGAGAGAATCCCAAACAGGCTCTGCGCACATGGGACTCAATCTCATGAGCTGTAAGGTCATGACCTGAGCCAAAATCAAGAGTTGGACCTTAACCAACTGAGCTACACAGGCACTCCTTTATTTTACTTTTTTCAAGGTGGAACATGAGATAATGGTTTTGAGACCTTCTTTTACAATATGGGCACTTTCATTATGTTCAAAATGCTTTATAATTTCCATTTTTATTTCTTCTTTTACCCGTGGATTATTTTGAAGCCTATTATTTAGTTTTCAGTATTTGAATATTGTGATTGTTAATTTTACATATCAATTTGCCTGGGCTACCAGTTACCTAGATACTTGCTTAAACATTATTTTTGAGAGTTTGTGAGGATATTTATGGATGAGATTAGATTTGGTTTAGTAGACTGAGTAAATGAGATTGAGGACCTGGACAGAGCAAATAGGTGGAAGAAGAGAGAATTCATTTTCTCTTTCTGACTGTTGAGCTGGAACATGGGCCTTCTCCTGCTCTCAGATGAATTACACCCTTGGCTTTCCTGGTTCACAGCATTTCTCATTCCAGCTGGAACAATGTCATGGGCTCACCTGGGTCTTAACTTACTGATGACAGATTGTTGGGACTTACAATCATGTGAGCCCATTTGTTATAATAAATCTTATAATAAACCTTATGATAATTAATCTGTCTCTATCTCTCTCTTCTTCTCTCAGTCCTATTGGTTCTGCTTCTCTGATGAGCTTGAATACAATGATTTTTCCAGAGATTTCTGGAACTTAATTCCATGGTGTTTGACAAGCATACTTTTTATGACTTGAATCTGTTTCATCTTACTGAAATTTATTTTATGTTTCAGAATATGGTATATCTTTTTTTCTCCATTTTTTAATGAAATTTATTGTCATATTGGTTTCCATACAACACCCAGTGCTCATCCCAAAAGATGCCCTCTTCAATGCCCATCACCTACCCTCTCCTCCCTCCTACACCCCATCAACCCTCAGTTTGTTCTCAGTTTTAAGAGTCTCTTATGCTTTGGTTCTCTCCCACTCTAATCTTTTTTTTTCCTTCCCCTCCCCCATGGGTTTCTGTTAAGTTTGATAAAAGTTTGACGTTCATTTGAAAAATGTGTATTTTGCAATTATTGGGTAACGTTTTCTATAAATGATACTTAACGTCAAGTTGGTTGGTAGTGTTGTTGGTAGTGTTGTTCTTCTATATCTAATTGTTTACTTTGTCTCTCAATTATTGGGAGTTATTGAGATTATTGGTCACAATTAGTGACCAATTTTTCATTGCTCCTTGAAATTTCTTGATATTTTGCTTGTATTATTTAATTCTGTTATTAGATCCATAAACATTTGGTACTGTTATGTTTTCCTGATAAATCATTCCTTATCCCTAGTATATTATTTGTTCTGATACCTAATTATTTCAATATTGAGAGAGCCAAGCCAGCTTTATCTTGAGTAGTGTTACCATCATATAATTTTTATGTACCAGCAATTAGTTGGGTCTTCTTTAATCCAATCTATTTCCTCTAGTGCTTTCAGGTGGTTCTTTCCCCAGCCATAGTTACTTTCCTCACAGGCATGAAGGCTCTGTTATGAATGCTTTAGCCACCTGGTCTTCCTAGATTTTCATCTCCATTCTCTCTATTCAGAGAATCACTAGGCCAAGTCTGGATTCCCACTTATTGCACCACAACCTGGAAATTCTTTCATGGCAGTAAGATGGGACAGTCATTGGGTTTATTTTATTTGTTTCCTGTCTTTCAGAGATGGCTGTTCTTTTTTTCTTGATGTCCGGTGTCTTGAAAACTTGTGTTTCATATAATTTTTCTGTGTTTTAAGTTGTTTCAGGTGAGGAAGTAAACCCAGTCCATATTAATCCATCTGAGTTAGAAGCAGATGCATTGTCTTTTGTCCCTCTGTTCTTTCCTCTTTTCCTGTCTTCTTTGGATTTAAAGTGAGTACAGTTAGTATGGCATTTTAATTATTCTATTAGAGTAGAGTTGTACTATTTTTGCAGTATATCTTGTAGTAGTTTTAAGAAAAACAAATGCACTTTATCAAGTTCAATTTAGAATAAATATTTTCAACTTCACTGTAAATATGAAAAGTCTGATTCAGTACAGTTCTGTTAGACCCATGAATTGTTCTATAGCTTTCATGAGTCATATATCTACCTACTTTATAACTTCCTCAACACAGGATAGTATTATTTCATTTAAAGGATAATATATATTTTAAATAATTAGGAGAATTTTATAGCCTTTTATGTGTTATTCTCATGTATCATTCTTTGTATTCATTATTTCCTATAAAAGGGAGTGTCCATCCTTTGTATTTTAATTCACCCTGGAGGTTTTTCTGCCAAATTTCTTGTAGCTCTGTTTTGATAATGATTAATTCTTTGATAGACATTAAAAAATTTTTATTATTTTGATTCTCTTTTGACAGTTTTAAAAATGGAAATGTAATTGTATATTTACATATTTTTCCGTAAGAATTTTAATGATCTCATTCCATTGTCTTCTGTATTCAATTTTTTTTTAATGTTTATTTTTGAGAAAAGGAGAGTGTGCATGTGGGCACGTGCACACACACACACACGAGTGGGAGAGAGGCAGAGAGAGAAGGAGATAGAGAAGCCCAACCAGGCTCTGTGCTGACAGCAGAAAGCCCAACGTGGGACTCGAACTCATGAACTATGAGGTCATGATCTGTGGGATCATGACCAGAGTCAAAGTTGGATGCTTCACCAACTGCGCCACCCAGGCATCCCATGTCTTCAAATTCTTTTTATATATGAAAGTGAGTAACCTTTTGTATCATTGTTCCTTCATATATACTGTTATGTTTTTGTCTGTTTTCAAAATGTTCTCTTTTTTACCAGTTTGATATGTTGCACCAATTTATCTTGCTATTTATTTATTTGTATTTATCTTGCTTTGGGTTTCCTGGCTTTCTTATGTGTGAAAGTTTATGTTTATCACAAAATTTGGGAACTTTCCAACCTTTATTTTTTTTAAATATATTTTGTTTTATTCCCCATTGTTCTGTAACTTTAATGACACATATGTTAGATATTAGATGTTTGATATTACACATCTTAGTGATGATCTGTTATTTTTTAATCTTTTCAAAAATCTGTCCTTTACATTGGAAATCAATGAGTCATCACCAGTTTCAAATATTGTTTGAAATTCCATCCATTGAATTTTTCTTTTCAGGTACCTTATGATTTTGTTCTACAATTTACATTTGATTGGTTTTTTTTTTTATAGTTTTCATTTCCCTACTGCACTTACCAACCTGTAAATTCATTGTAATCATATTTAACTTTAATTTCTAAACTGCTAATTCTAATCCATTCCCCAAATCAGGATCAGTTTTTATTGGCTGCTTTTTATCTTAACTATAGCTTAATATTTCTTCCATTGCTTATTGTATTTGCTTGTTTTCTCATTGCAGACTGTGCATTGTGATGTCTAATTTTTAGAAACTTTTGATTGCTACTTTCAAATGTATATTGATTAATATTCTCTCCACATGATATTTACCTTGGCTAGACTCAAATTCCAAACATTGTCTTTCCCGTGGTAGGCAACTGCTGAAATCTTTGCTTAGTCTTCCACCTTTTCCCTTTAGAATCTTGATATCTCTCCCATTTATGTGGGACTTTTCCCTTTTATGATTCTTCTCACTAGAATCTCTCCCCTCATTGCACAACAGCTCTGGAAGCTCTTCAGTTTGTTTCAACCAACTTTCAGTTTGAACCAGCAACACTATAGCTTTGTGCAGGATTGCTCTTTGCCCTATATTGTCCAACTAGGCTATGCCTTCATGTGGAAAGTCATATCAATGCAAATATTCCATTGTTCAGTTTCCCTTTCAGCACCTATTCATTTCTAGTTAATTTTTTTTTTTCCTTTTGGTTGTTCTCCAGTGCCTTTGGATATTTGTTTGTTTTTTCTTTATGTACTTTGTTCACATATAATTGTTATCTGGGTATCTGGAAGCTGAACCCAAAGTCATCCCTTTTTATTTTGGAAAATAAATCCTTATGGCGCTTTTGTCTCTTCTCAGATCTTAGAAAAGAAATCCTCAATGATTTCAGGCTAAATTGTGTTATGTAAACAAACACATAATTAGAATATCACTAAACTAATGTGATTATAATTAATATAGCACACCTGCAAACTGATCACTTGAATCAGTTAAATTAAATGTCTTAGATACTTACACTTAACATTAACATAAAATCAAAACATAATGAAGTAATACATTATATTTTATTTTGTTTGCAAGTAAAGAATGACCCATTTTAATTTGAAAGTCCCAAAATAGTTATCATTGTTGTGAAAAACATTGGCAGTACCTCTAAATGTGTAATAAGTGTTATTTTATTTCACATATAATTTGAAATCCACATAGGATATTAAGAAAAATTGTTAACATTTATGGAAGCAAGAGAAATGACTTACTTTATGTTTAACATCTCCCCAGAAGGGTAAAAAAAGGGTTGATGAATGATAGAAAAAAATAGTAATGCTCACAGAGTTTGGGCTGTCTCAGGGCAATGCACAGCATATCCATGATTTATGTCTATTATTATCTTCAAATAATATTTTCTGATATAAAAAACAAGAAAATCCCTCACTTAATGGTGACCTATTTTTACCACTCCTTCCATTCCTCTGTTACTAAGCAACCAAAAGACCTTAAGAAAAAAGATTTGTAACACTTTCACATATATCATGCACAGTAATATACCCCAAATGTGTTCTATATATTGAATAAAAATAATGTTTTTGTGTTTGTGTTTTCTAGGATTTACAGGATTGCCACAACACCGTATACCAAAGTTTTCTATCACAATATATTTTATAGACAGTTTTACTTGAGGAGGAATTTATTCATGTAGCAGCCAGAGATTCAATTTCTATTTTTTTTTAAATGAAACTTGTACTGTGACGATTTAAATTGCCTTTGTCTCCTCCCTGACATCAAGTAGTAAGAACACCCATGCTCCAAAACACTTCTGCAGTCTTCCTGAATATCTCCCAACTTTAGCCTTTCTTTGCATTATAACATCCTACTCATCTCCTCTAATACATCTTATCAATATTGCCTTCTTCTATTTAAAGAAAAACAAAAACAAAAAACTACAACCATTCCAGCAATCACAGTCTTAGTACCTAGTAGAAATCAGATCCTATCTGCATTTAGTATAAGTTCAGATAGGACCTTGTTACTCAATAATAGACTCTTTAAGCATGTCCTATGTAACATTATGATCATTTGTCATTGCTTCTATATGTGTTATTTTTTCTTGATCAGGATTAAAGCATAATTTTACATTATGTGAGCATACAAAGAAAAATGGCTGTCATTGAAATTATGAAGTCAACTAACAGTAGAGTATGATTCTCAGTTTTATTTTTCATTTTTTTAACATTTAACATTTAGAAGGGCATGGAAGAATTAGCTTTTCTTGGTTAGTGTCAATATAATCTTCAGCTCAAAATTTTATATTGAGTTTCTTAACACTCAGAACCCTTTAACTAACATCTTTGGCAGTAGCATACTTTTTTCTATGTTTTAAAAATCGAGGTGAGACTGATATATATGTAGGATTGAAATGGGGGTGTCAGAAAACTAACCATCTTAATTTCAAACTGAATTTTAACAATAATTTAAGAGATGTTTAAAAATTTATATTCATGGTTTTACCAAATAACCGGCACTGCATCACTCACTTTCACTTCACTCCTGCATTTCACTCAGTTGCTAAACCTAACCCAGTCTCTGTTTCTCATCCAGCTTTACCCCATTTATGAAGTAGGGAGTTAAAATATAGCATGCCGTTTTCTTGCAAGACACATTTATTACCAGGGAACTCTCATTCTTTGTATCTAGGCATGATCCAACATCAACCTCAGATTTCATAGTGTTTTCAAGTCTTAAGCTTTTCAAAGATTTCTGCAAATTCCCTGAATCTTGAGTTTTATATTTCTTCAACTCTGACTTCTGCAATTTCAAATGTTGTATTTATACCACCGTGTAGTAGTTAGAGAAATAGCTAAGCTACTCTAACAAAGATTGACACAAGTTCATTGGTTATTGAAGAATAACTTTTGATTGTTATGTAGCTGATTTGATGTGAATGGTCCAGGTCTGTCTACATCTCTATTTTGTGCAAACTCTCAAGGGCCCACATTTCTTCTATTGCATGGCTCCACCACTCTCTAGGGCATTATTATGGTCAGGCTGGTCAAAAGATGACATCATCCTATGTAGATTCCTGCTGTTTGGATGGAGAAACAGAAGAAAGTAAATCACTGACTTAAGATTCTGAGGTATCACTAGTACATTTACATTACTTCTTGTTACATTCCACTGTCCTAACAACAAAGGAGAATGAGTAGTAAGCTTTGTACCCTAACAACTGTTCCTGGAAAGCTTTGTACCCTAACAACTAAAATTCAAAAGAGGAACAGGAAAACAAATTGTGTGTGTGTGTGTGTGTGTGTGTGTGTGTGGATTGATAATGATCTCACCATAGTTTTCCCCTCTGGCTACCCCGTTTCCCATGCTTAGAGTACATTTACTCCCTCGTGAAATGAGAACAACAAAATCCCATATGGTTGCTCTATCCACTTAAAACTCCAATTATCTGATGATGTGCAGACCTGTCTATTAGTTTATATATGGCTTCTCATGACCCCCCAAATTTAATACACTTTTAATATGTAGTAGCCTAAAACTGGTTATTCTTCCCAATATATAATGTGCTGATAACTTTAACAAGCAGCCAACTAAAAGTGGAAAGACTGGGGGGACATCTGGGTGGCTCAGTCAGTTAAGCGTCCGACTCTTGATTTCAGCCCAAGTGGTGATCTCACATTTCATGAGATTGATCCCCCACATTGGGCTCTGCACTGACAGGACAGTCTTTTTGGGATTCTCTCTCTTCCTTTCTCTCTGCCCCTCTTGTGCCTTCTCTTTCTCTCTCTCAAAATAAATAAATAAGCTTTAAAAAATGGGAACACTGAAAATCATTAATTTATAGTAATTAGAAACCTCACCTGGGCAGGAATTATGAAACTTCCTACCAAAGCAGTGAAATAAATTCATTTCTTTTTTTATTTTTCTATTATTAATTTTTTAACATTTATTCATTTTTGAGACACAAGACAGAGCATGAGCAGGGAAGGGACAGAGAGAGAGGGAGACACAGAATCTGAAGCAGGCTCCAGGCTCAGAGCTGTCAGCATAGAGCCTGACGTGGGGCTTGAACTCATGAACTGTGAGATCATGACCTGAACCTAAGTCCAATGCTCAACTGACTGAGCCACAGGCCCCCCGAAATAAATTCATTTCTTAGTCCATCTAGGCACCCCTCTTTCTGCTATCTGGCATAATTTCATTCTTTCTCACCATAGTATATTAGGATTTCTATTTTTTAAAAGTACCATGGAATAGTGGCTTAAATAGTGCACATTTATTTCTCACAGATCTGGAGGCTGGGAAGTTTTTGAGGGCCCACTTCTGGTTCATAGATGGTCATCTTTTCTGTGTCCTCATATGTTGGAAAGGATCAGAGAGCTCTCTGGGATCTCTTTTAAAGGGCAATTATCCCATTCATGAGGGATTCACCTTCATGACTTAATCCCAATGGCCCCACCTCATAGTACCATCACATTGGGAGTTAGGATTCCAACACATGAATTTTAGAGGTGCACAACATCTTTTATATTTTGAGAACTGTGCTTTTGTCTTTTGTGAGAGTAATATATAATCATCTTTGTCTACTCTCCTCTATGACCTCTTTAGAAGTAGGTGTTGGAAAAATGCCTTGCTTTATGACCTTTGGGGTGGGCTATGTAGGCCAAGCTTATTATTTCTTTTGCATACAGTTTGCAAAATTCAGCAGACTTCTGCTCTCTAAGTCAGCACTCTGTGCAGTAGTGGATATGACATTTAGGCTTACTTTTTTGTTGTTGTTCTACTCTGTACCTTGTTTTTCTCTCTCATTCCAACAGAAGGTACCTTATGCCATCCAAAACACTAGACTGAATGTGGGAAGGCACCTCTGTAATTTAACATTTGCCACAGGGGTTCCTCCCTTTCTTTTTAGTCTTAATAGGCACTTGAGAAAGTATCTTGAGAATAGGAATGTTTGGTTTTCTGAAACTCTGGGCCGCGGCTCTCTAAATTCTGTTTCCTTCTATTGCTGTTTATTGACTGGCAACTTTTTGCCTGAGCTCATTTCTTTATTTTGTTACTTTGTTAAAATAGCAAGGAGCAAATAATTACTGCTAACATTCTAATTCTTTCTGTATACTTTCCCTGTAGCTACATGCTCAGTTAGCCCATGGTACCCACTGACTCATAACCAGGAAGATATTTTTGCCATGGCATAAGAAGTCTAATCAAGTCTATAAGTCTAATTCTAGTTTGCAGTATGTTTTGCCTTACTATCAACAACTTCTCAGCCAATTTCAAATATTTGTTTTTGTCACATCACCTGACTTCTAGGTTGAATTTCTCTGTTAAAGTGGAGGAATAACTTCTAAAATAAAGAGCTCTGCACATTAGTATTTGAATGAATAAAAGTTTTATTTCTCTATCATCTCACAGTCCCAGTTTCAGGGAACCATACTTCTTTCATCTGAGGTTGCCAACACCGTTAAGGTCAGGGACCCCCTACATGTTGTCCATAGAACCCAGGGGGTTTCTGTGACATTTCCAGGAGAAATTAAGATCAAAACGAGTTCATGATTGTATTAAGACATTATTTGTAGGGCACCTGGGTGGCTCAGTTGGTTAAGTGTCTGACTTCGGCTGAGGTCATGATATCAAAGTTCATGAGTTCAAACCCGGCAAAGGGCTCTGTGCTGGCAGCTCAAAGCCTGAAGCCTGATTTGGATTCTGTGGCTCCCTCTCTCTCAGTCGCTCCCCTGCTGGTGCTCTCTCTCTCTCTAAAAAGTAAGTAAATAAACATAACATTTTTTTAAAGACCTTATTTGATTTTTTTTTCCTGTGTAGATATTTGCATGTAGGCATTAAGTATTCTTCACTGCCGTGCAATTAAATAAAAAAGTTTAAAATGCCTCGTGAGGGGCGCCTGGGTGGCGCAGTCGGTTGAGCGTCCGACTTCAGCCAGGTCACGATCTTGCGGTCCGGGAGTTCGAGCCCCGCGTCGGGCTCTGGGCTGATGGCTCAGAGCCTGGAGCCTGTTTCCGATTCTGTGTCTCCCTCTCTCTCTGCCCCTCCCCCGTTCATGCTCTGTCTCTCTCTGTCGCAAAAATAAATAAACGTTGAAAAAAAAAAAAATTTAAAAAAAAATAAAATGCCTCGTGATACTTAATAATGTCTTGATGAAGCAATACAAGTGTTCATTCTTTAAATATAATTGAGTATATATACCTTTTTAATATTGTGTGTCACAAATGATTAAAAATATAAATAATTCTGCTAAGTATTGAAATATGATGGTTGACTCTAGTTAGAGCACCTGTGTGATTGTGTGTATGTATCTGAATGTGCTTTACATAGAACACCATTTTTACTTGAAAAAACAATTGACAGACTTAATTATAGCCTGGGTATTTGATATGTAGCTTTTGAAATTAACATTTTATAAGGAAAAATGACATTCTTTGTTGCTAATAATAAAATTAGAGCTTTAAAGCAAAAACAAAAACAAACAAACAAAAAACACCTTGAGTTTTGGAAAACTCATATATGCCTCTGTGAGCCTGCCAACTTTCTGACATTTAAATACCTTTCTGATGAGACTAGTAGAGATATTAACAAATATGAATAGTTTGTATCGCATAAGGAAATGGGTCAATTTTAGATCTTCATAAACCTCTAAGCCAAAATTTCAAAACGAACAATGGATATTGTTCATAGATATTTGAAGCATAATGCAATAACGTGGGAGGAGTTCTTTGATGTGGTTTCTAATTCCACATCACGAATAATTTTTATGAAACTGGCACTTATCAAGTGTTAATAAATTATCAAAAATAATCACAACTATCTGAAAAGGCTATTAAAATATTCATCTTTTTCCAACTGCATATCTGTGCAAAACCAAATTTCTTCAAATTGATCAAAACAATAAATGTGATAATAAGTTGAATAAAGAATTAGAAATGAGAATTCAATGGCCTCCTATTAATGGCATTAATGAGATTTGAAAAATGGAAAAGTGCTATTCTTTTTACTATATTTTTGTTTGAGAATATAATTGTTCTTCATAAAAATGTGCTATTTACTTTAACATGTAATGGATTCATTGTTATTTCAAATGAATGAATATGTCCATAATTTAAAAGTTTCTCAGTTTTGATTTCTAAAAATGCAAATGTTGATATATAAGACCCACATAAATACAAGCTCTTAATGCCCTCACTGATTTTTAAGCATGAATGAAACCAAAAATTTGAAGGCATTGGTGTCATTTGTGTGGTTGAACCTGACTCACATGCACCAGATTACTATTATGAAGGAGAAAGACAGCACAAAGTAATATACATCTTCTGTCTCTTTTTTTTTAAGTTTGTTTATTTATTTTGAGATAGAGGGAGCACCAGCAAGTAGGGGAGGGGCAGAGAAAGAGGGAATCCAAGGCAGGCTCTGCACTGTCAATGCAGAGCCCAACATGGGGCTTGATCTCATGACTGTGAGATTATGACCTGAACCAAAATCAAGAGTCAGACGCTTAACCAACTGAGCCACATAGGCACCTACACGCATTCTCTTAAAGCTGGTAGTTGCAACTGGTTTTCATACTGTGGTAAGTACCTAAGTACCTAAATGCATGACCACATCTATCAGTGAGAATCTACTATATATATTCTAGATGGGCAGCCAACTCCAGCTACAACTTATTACCATGGAGAATTTTAGTAGACAACTGTAGCATCACACATTTTACCATGACTGACATAATAGTGCTCCCTGATTGGATTCTTCACCATTCACTCAAATACATGAGTGAATAAAGTGACTAATTCTCATGATTACATTGAAGAAGTAGAGGAACGTATTCAGGAAAACCCTTAAAAACCAAAAGACTTAGATTAGATATATGTCTAATCTCTCTAAAACTCTTTGTGGGCTGCCTAGCCAATAGGCTGTATCATTCTCTAACCCCTTGTCTTTCAGTGCTTGGACTCACTGACTGTTAGCTCTCCATCAGCATAATGGTTAATTTTATGTGCAATTTTGCTAGGCCATGGTCCCCAGATAGTCGGTCAAACACTATTCTGGATACTTCTGTGAAAAAATTTTTGGTGTGAAATTCACATTTAAATCTGTAGACTTTGAGTAAAGCACTTTTTCCTCCATAATATGGCTGGCCCTCATCCAAACAGTTGAGAGCCTTAACAGAAGAAAGACTGACTTCCCTGGAGAAAAAAAGGAATTCTGCAAGCAGATTGCCCTTGGATTTAAGCTTCAACTCTTACTTGAGTCTCCAGTCTACTGAACCCCCCCCAATCAGATTGTGCACAGTGATCACTAAGCCTCCACAGTCATGTGAATCAGTATCTTAAAATCTGTCTTTCATATCTATACATATATATATGTAAAAAATAAAACCTGTTAAATTGGGGCCAAAAATAATATTGTTACAAATACACACACACACACACACACACACACACACACACACATTTATATGTATGTATATGTATGTATATAAACACATTTGTGTGTATATGAGTGTATTCATAAATTTTGATCCTCATACCCCGGCTTCTTGTTCCTATCTCACTATTATATAGAAAAAATTGATTACCTTTGGCTCCTACTTGCAAATTGTGTACCCAAACCCCTCAATATGTTTGATAAACCTTGGCTTACCATTAACATGGTCTACTCAGAGAACAATCTGAGTTAGGAGAAATAGTGTTGGAAATTGTTTCTGCAAGGTTTTCTTGGAGATAAAAAGTTGCTGAAGTTTAATGAATTTTGGGATAGGGTATAATTTCAAAGCAGTTGTGATTAACGTACAGCTTTAAAGTGATACGTTGCCTGAGGAAAGTTTAGGCATTTTATTTTAAAATGGCTAAAAATGTAGAAGTGTTAAGGTGTTGAATGAACTTTAAAAATCACATAAAACAGGTATTAACTTTTGGCCATAACTCTCATTTACTTAACCATAAACATGTTGGAAATTGTTAATTTATACTACACATACAGTCATGATGAACATATTATGCAAAATATGTGCAGGACAATAAATTGTCCTACAGTTCAGTGCCATGGAACTCTCATTATAGTCTGTTTATTTTATATTGATGCATATTTTTTTGATTCTCTATGAATCTGTTCATCTCTCTCTTCTTGCTCTCCCCAGACCCCCTTTATTTAAAAAGTGAATAAAATAAGCTTATTTTAATATTTACTAAAAGTATTAAACATCTGCATTTAACTTACCTAAAAGTTACATATATACAAAAAAGCAAAAGTGAAAGAAAATATTTATTCTTATAGAACTGTATTTTTTCAGTATAGGTTCTCTTTTCCCTCTCACTTATTATGCACAATTTGTTCATGTGGGTACGTGCACATATGCATGTATTTTTACAATGAAGTAATGTATGTTATATTACATTACAATTATTTTTCTAATTGATATATCTAGTAAAAGACTTATGTAATCTATTCTGTTAAAAATATATTCAAATGGAAATTTTACTATGTTTATGAAGGTCCTTTACTAATACACTCATTAATATATTCAACATCTGTTTAGCATACTTGCAATGAAAATATGCTTTGGGTTGGTAGTTAGTGTTTCTGATTCCAGAAATAAAAGTATCTACTCCCCAGATCTATCTAATATAATAAAATCCACTTTTCCCCTGAATTATCATTTTATTTTGTTTAATTTGAATACAATAAAATCTTTAATATACAGAATATCACCTTAAATTCAATGAAAATATCTTCTAAGATGGCATATGAAAATTTCATATAAAAATAGAAATGTTTATTAATCAGTAGCTCTATAGAATTTAAGCACAATCCTTTCATTAATTAATGAATTAATAAGTCAAATTATGGGGTGCCTGGGTGGCTCAGTCGGTTAAGTGTCCCACTTCAGCTCAGGTCATGATCTTGCGGTCCGTGAGTTCAAGCCCAGCGTCGGACTCTGTGCTGACAGCTCAGAGCCTGGAGCCTGGTTCAGATTCTGTGTCTCCCTCTCTCTCTGACCCTCCCCCACTCATGCTCTGTCTCTCTCTGTCTCAAAAAAAAATAAACGTTAAAAAAAATAAGTCAAATTGCATATTGATATAAATATACTTCAAGCAAAGAAGTATATCTGTCACTATTCTTGTTGTCATTTCTTAGTTTTAACCAAAATTATGCTACATATTCACATATTAGGCTTTGAGAAGCATTTGGTATTTTTTTTAAATTTTTAATGTTTATTTATCTTTGATGAAGAGAGACACAGAGTGTGAGCAGGGGGAGAGGGGAGTCCAGAGAGAGAGACACACACAGAATCTAAACAGGCTCCAGGATCTGACTTGTCAGCGCAGAGCCTCATGCGGGGCTGGAACTCAAGAACCATGAGATCATGACCTGAGCTAAAATCGGATGTCACAACTAACTGAGCCACCCAGGTGCCCCCTGGGATTTTTATTCAGTAAGACATTTATTTTATTTTACTGTTAATATTCTTTTACTTATTTTTGAGAGAACGAGATCGTGAGCGGGGAAAGGACGGAGATAAGAAGGAGACAGAGAATCCCAAGCATGCTCTGCACTGACAGTGCACCTGGCTCAAACCCATGAATCTCAAGATCATGACCCAAGCTGAAATCAAGAGTTAGGAGCTTAACCGACTGAGCCACCCAGGCACCCCTCAGTATGACATTTCAAATGTATCCATCTTTTGTCTGGTTCATAGTTGGCAGATAGGACAACTAGCTCTTGCTAGTAAAGTTTTCTTTGAAGTATTTCATTTTGCTGATATTTTCATTTTACTTGGCATACTAAATGATATATCTATGGTTTTATCTCAACTAGATTTCCATTTTTGTGTGATTGTCTGATTACCTTTATCCCTCATATCCAATAGGCCACATTCTGATATGCTTTCTTTTCTTGACTTACAATTTCTACCAGAATTTTTTTAATTGTTCTTAGTTCTATAGTATTATTACTTCATATACTTCTGATACAGGTTTTTGGTTTATTTTGAATTTTTTCACAGGGTATACAATAATCTGCACATTTCTCACATTCTCCTACTTACATTTAAGAACTTTGTTCCCTATAGACTTGTTACGCATATGGCTACCTCCAGGATTTAATTTTTATAATTTTACTTTTTTAACATCTCTCCTTCTTACCTACTTTTCTTTCTTGCTCAATTCCTGAAGTAATCAACATCAATTAATTTGAATCATGAGATTTCTTAAATTTACCCTTTTTTCATGTCAATTTAACAAAGCTCTATGTCTCTCTCACACCTCACTTAAGCTGAGCTAATTTGCAGTCTACTGTGGTATAAAATTTGGATTTCTGACTTAGTAACAATATTATTTTTGGCCCAATTTTAATAGTTTTTATTTTTTTGGCAAAACCCATCAAAGATAATCCCATTTGGCTGCTGGTTATTTGACATTGATTAGCTTATTTTGTAGCTTGGCAGAACAAATTGAATCTACTATGGAAAAATGGATTAACATGATATCATGAACAGATTGGTAATATAATAGTATCCACTATACAGTATCTGGATTAAAATCCGAAGGTATTTTTCTGGATTCCTTTCTTTGAGTTGGAAGATAGATTATTTTGGTCACAGTTTGAAAATATCATGGCTATATCTAAATAACATATGTAGAACCCAACTAATGACACCATTTTATTATTTGTCACCTTTAAAATATTGTAGGATGTTCTATGTAAATTTTTTATCAAAATAAAAATACAGAAACCATAAACATACAGCTGAATGAATTTTCACAAACTGAACACAAGCCATGAACACCCAGACTGACAAGTCAACCTCACCAGAATTCCAGAAACCACCTTGTATCTTTTATAGTTACTGTGTCCCCCAGGATAACCACTATCCTAATTTAGCATCATAGATTAGTGTTATATTTTAGGACTTTGGTTGAGTGATTTTTGAATTTTTGAGTGATATGCTTTTCATCTTGTTTCTTTTGTTCAACATTTTATTTGAAGGTAATATCCGTATCACAGTATGGAATTATTATAGTTGGTTCATTCTCATTGCTTTTGTCAATTTTGAATATTCCTGCTATGAAAATTCTAACACTTGATTTTAATGAATATGTGTGCATTTCTGCTGAATATATAACTAGGGATAGAAATGCTGGATCATAGTGTATTAGGTAATGATTTCCCCTCAGAGACTTGAAATTGTTGCACATTCTCCGTAACACTTGGTATTATTATTAGCCATTGTGACAAGTGTGTACTTCTATATTCTTGTGGCCTTAATTTGTATCTCCCTAATGACTAATGAAATGAAATATCTTTTTATGTACCGGTTAGCTATTTAAGTAACCTCTCTAATGTGAAGCACCTGGTTTTTCAGCCTTTTTTGCTACTGAATAGGGTAGGTTTATCTTATTAATGTTCCAGGATTCTTTGTATATTATAGAAATAAGTCCTTTGTCATATACCTGCATTCTCTCTCTGTGAGTTGTTGTTTTTTGTTTGTTTTTGTTTTTTCATCTGTGGAACATTTGATGACCAGAAGATCTAATCACAAATATAGTCAATGTTATAATTTTTCCTTTTATGGTCAGTGTTTTTGTGCTATTTTTGAGAAATCTTTGCTTACCATCTGGCATAAAGATATTATTGTATGTTTGCTTCTGAAAGTCTATTGCTTTATCTATTATATTTGTATTCACAATCCAACTAAAATTGATATTTATGAATGTTGTGATTTAGGAATCCAATATCCCCTCCAAAGGATCCAATTGATTCAACACTAATTATTGAGAAGATTATCATTTTTGAACTATACAGCCTTATTGATCATAACATAAGTAAGTTGATGTTACTTTTAATACTTAACATTGCAGATGTCTCTACTTGATACATCCTCAAAAAACATTTGAGATGGCTGTTTGGTTTGGAGAAGAAGCAAGGATTTATCAATTAAGCCAAGAGGGGCTTAACCCATTACAATCTAGGTAATGAAAATTAATAGTCATTTCTTTATTTTGATTAGTTAGGCAATCTAGATGTTATGTACAAATGAAAGATAATAAGTAGATAAATAACATGCACATAAATCAGCGTAACCAGAAAAATCCATAATGTCTTTTTTGAAAGTCTGAATACATATATACTAATTACCAACAGAAACATTTCAGAGCACTTTTTATTAAACTATTTTGAAAGCAGTGAGAGGAAAGCATGTAAGGTTAAAAACAAAAGCATTTCAACCGCTCTCAGCTAGGAGGTAAGTTGATGTGTTTGAAGAACAGAGATGGCAGAGCCTGAAGGATGGAGAAGAACAAAGGAGTTTGGTACAAAATTACATTAGAGATGTAATGTCGTGAATGGAACTGGAGAGTGTGATGCTAAGTGAAATAAGCCATACAGAGAAAGGCAGATACCATATGGTTTCACTCTTATGTGGATCCTGAGAAACTTAACTGAAACCCATGGGGGAGGGAAAGGAAAAAAAAAAAGAGGTTAGAGTGGGAGAGAGCCAAAGCATAAGAGACTCTTAAAAACTGAGAACAAACTGAGGGTTGATGGCGGTGGGAGGGAGAGGAGGGTGGGTGATGGGTATTGAGGAGGGCACCTTTTGGGATGAGCACTGGGTGTTGTATGGAAACCAATTTGACAATAAATTTCATATATTGAAAAAAAAAGAAAAAAAATAGAGATGTAATGTCCATGAGTGCATGATCTTACATGTCATATTAATAAACTTTATTTTTTTTTATATTTTTAAAAAAAAATTTTTTTTTCAACGTTTATTTATTTTTGGGACAGAGAGAGACAGAGCATGAACGGGGGAGGGGCAGAGAGAGAGGGAGACACAGAATCAGAAACAGGCTCCAGGCTCTGAGCCATCAGCCCAGAGCCTGACGCGGGGCTCGAACTCACGGACCGCGAGATCGTGACCTGGCTGAAGTCGGACGCTTAACCGACTGCGCCACCCAGGCGCCCCATATTAATAAACTTTAAATATAACCTAAAAAGGTGAAAAGTCATTAAATACTTAAGATTGAGGTCGTAAAATCCTATTTTTTATGTTAAAAAGATAAATTTGGCTTTATCTTTGGAAAGGATGAGAAAGTAACAAAAAAGAACACCAGCGACCAGTTAAAATAAGACAATCCAGTCATGAGAAGATATCTTTAATTTGATAATTTTGACTATATTCATAACAGTGGAAATTCCTGGAAGTTACTAAATTAGGAATATATCTAGTGGAAAACTTGTGAGAATATGTGAACCGGACACTGGGATGGTACAAGCAAGAAATAACAAGAATTATTTCCAATTTTTTGATATTAGCGACTGGATGGAAGTGGTACGATGGAGGAATGAGTGTCTTCTTAAAAACTGGGGAGGCAGGAGTCTCCTTTAAGAATCAGATTAAACTTTTCACAGATATCTCAACATATTTGCAAGAAGTATCAAGTGTACAGAGAATATTTATGTCCTTGAAAATTTTCCATAGAACCAGAGTTCAATGAAAACAATTATGGCAGGTAGCTATTAAAAATAATGCTCCTTTTCACTGTGTTTGGCTGTGTAAATGGTTGTTCAGTCATTGAATTTATTTCTTTGCTACTCCAATGGGTAGGGGCAACTGTGCCAGAGGTATGATCAGTTGTGTTTGAGTGAAAATGATGTGTGCACCTACTGATTAAAAAAATATACAAATTTTTGTATAATATCTTGTATGATTTCTTGTGCCCCATGTTTTCTCCCACTCCCACTCTTTTTTTCTCCCATCCCTATGACTTACTTATTTTTAACTGAAAGTTTTTGTATATCTTAATCCTCTTTACTTAATTCACCCATGTCTACCCATCGTCCACCCTGGTAACCATCAGTTTGTTCTCTGTATTTATAAATCTGTTTCTGTTACTTTTTTTGTTAATATGTTTTGTTTTTTAGATTCCACATATAAGTGAAATAATTTGTCTTTTTCCAAAGTCTGACTTATTTCACTTAGCCTAATACTCTCTAGGGTTCTCAAAAAATTAAAAATAAATATACTATATGATCCAATAATTCCACTACTAGGTTTTTATTCAAAGAAACGAAAGTGCCAATTTGGAAAGATACATGCACCCCTATGCTTATCGCATCATTATTTACAATAGCCGAGATATGGAAGCAGCCTAAGTGTCCACCGAAAGATGAATGGATAAACAAGATCTGAGGTATATATACACAATGGAATACTACTCAGCCATAAAAAAGAATGAAATCTTCTCCCTCTTCTTTGTATTTGAAATGCAAACATTGTAGTGATTGTGTTTTGACCATATGAAACAACAGCCTAGGTTATAGTAATGAACCAGAGGATGGAATCTCAAGCACATTCCATACTCTTCTTCAACTAGACTACTGTGTGGGAGGCAAATAAACTTCTACCTTATTTGGGCCTTTTTTTGTCACTTAAAAAATGCTTATTATCTTAACTAATACTTGTTAAATTATAAGAAACATACTGAGTTTACCTGGACTTTTTGAGAAGAGATTTTATAACTTCAATCAGATTTTCAAAGATCCCAGTATGATTAGTTATTGTTGCTAAAAACACTTTGAAAATTATGTTGGGAGATGGAAATCCTCTCACATACCGATCATTTAAATCTACAGAGGTCTCTATAGATCATGGAAAAACAAAAGCAACATGACAACAATAATAAAACACTATCAACTAAAGCTGCTTTAAATAGTAATCTTTTCTTTTATAATTTACTGTAGCAATGTGTAAATTAGCTTTGGTTTTCATGTTAGCAAATACAAAATCAACAGACCTTCTTCTGAACACAGATGCCTGCTTAATGAATTTGGAACTGGCATTGCCACAGGTGCACAGCCTAAGAATGTTTAATTGCTTGTTCTTGCAAAACCCTGGTGCACGAAAGCCAATATGTTTTGCCTTCATATGTCACTTGGAGAACCTTGCTTTTTCACGCAAGGTCCATATCTCTTCCGCCTGTGCATGTCAACATGTTGTGACAATAAGGTTGTTCTGAGTATGGAAAGCAGTAAAAAGCTTGTCAGTTATTATAAGAAAGTAAAAGACCAAAGTACAATATTGACTGGCTAATTCCAGGGGCTCAGTTTTTTATTGCTTATGCTGTTTCTTGTGTCACTAAAATTTCATATCCAAGATGTATATAAGAAGCATTGTTAAATTTAATTCTATAATATCAATCTTGATCAGTGAGGACTAATAATAACTTGTGTTATTTTTGAGTCGATATTCCAGATCATTCTTCATATTCCATAAATAGTCTATTTTGGTAGGGTAACGAAAATCATGATTTATAAACTTAAATAAGCATCAGAAAAGCTTAACATGTACTATTCCCATATTTTCAAATGAAGCAAACATAATCCACTAAATCTTTACCCTACCCTTAGTAATTGGGTAGTTTGAAAGTGAAATTGAAAAATAAATACAAGAAAATGGCATGGCTTCTTCTCAAAGGAAGTTTTGCTGTTTACCAATCTATGATGATTTTCACAAAAGAATGATACCATTGACAATTCTATGATATATAGTTACATTTTGACAAACAATATCCATTAAGTGAAGTATATGTTCAATAACACATAAAACTAATCTGTGTAAATTTTTTTAAATATGAAATTTATTGTCAAATTGGTTATACAACACCCAGTGCTCATCCCAAAAGGTGCCCTCCTCAATACCCATCACCCACCCTCCCCTCCCTCCCACCCCCCATCAACCCTCAGTTTGTTCTCAGTTTTTAAGAGTCTCTTATGCTTTGGCTCTCTCCCACTCTAACCTCTTTTTTTTTTTCCTTCGCCTCCCCCCATGGACTTCTGTTAAGTGAAATAAGTCATACAGAGAAAGACAGATACTATATGTTTTCACTCTTATGTGGATCCAGAGAATCTGTGTAAATTTCTTAACCTTGCTAATAAACCTTGGATATTCTTCAAGAAGGAGATTATATAACCTTTTACCTACATTTTTCTATCTGCTCCTTAATATTGCTTTTTAAAACCTGGAATAATTATAGTACTCTATATTTAGCAGTATACATTTCTAAGTTATGTTGAAATAATGATCTGTTTTGGGTTGCTTTTGCTCAACTACAATTTTATTTTTTTCATATGAAATTTATTGTCCAATTGGTTTCCATACAACACCCAGTGCTCATCCCAACAGGTGCCCTCCTCAATGCCCATCACCCACTTTCCCCTCCCTCCCACCCCCCATCAACCCTCAGTTTATTCTCAGCTTTTAAGAGTCTCTTATGGTTTGCCTCCCTCCCTAACTTTCAACTACCATTTTAAAATCAAACCCTAACACTGAAATAGATCTTTGTAAGTCAGATTGAAGAAAGATTCTAAATTTAAAATGAGAATAAAATCTTTGAGAAACAAGTTGAGAGTAAGAAACAAATTCATCCCTTTCAAACAGTGTGTTAAGAAATGACAGTGGTCAAAGGCAAATTAGAATGATTGAGAGAACAGAAGATCTAAACATGTTAAAAATTCTGGAACAATGAATTTAAAAAAATAGATACTAGGAGAATTAATAAAAACAAAGGAAAATATTCATATTAGTTTCTTTTTTGCTCTTATTTGACATGAAGATTGAGGCAAAACAAAATAAATAAATCTGTATTTCTCATTTACAGCAGGGAGGAAAACATCGAAGCCAGCACTAGGTAAGATTTTGTAGGGGTCCACGTTACAAACACTGAGAGTTTTTGTCCAAGAAGAGATCCTTAGATAATTTACAATAGGAATGACTGCAAGATACTGTGACTTAAATCATGGTTAAAAGAACATCAGAATAAAATGAAGGTTATTTGAGGACATTTTTCAAAAATTGAATTTAAATGGTGACACTGAAAGATATTTCTTTTTCTTTGCTCACGTGAAGAAAAAATAATTTGCCAGGTATTATCTGGCTGAAATGCCCTTAAAACAGCTCAAGAAGAGTATCAGATGAGTTTGGTGTAAAAATTGAATGTTACTGCCAAATGGAATTTGGTTATGAAGGAGTAAGATAATTCCCCAGTGAAGAACTTTCATTCATGACAGAGAAAAGTGTTAGTGGATAAACAGTGGATCCTCAGATAAGCCACAGAGACAACATAATTAAAAGTACTGCCAGACAAGTGTTTTAGTTTTGAAGCCTAAGGACATACTTGGGTTTCTTCCAAAATAGAAAAAGAGCTTTATGTTTTAAGAAATGATGGGTAAGAGGAGACAGCAGAGTAAGAGATACTTGTTCAGGCAGTGTAGAAACCATAAAATTACCTAAAAATGGGGGTGAATAGAATGGAGAGATCACATAAAAAAAATTTTTTTTAGGGGCGCCTGAGTGGCGCAGTCGGTTAAGCGTCCGACTTCAGCCAGGTCACGATCTCGCGGTCCGCGAGTTCGAGCCCCGCGTCGGGCTCTGGGCTGATGGCTCGGAGCCTGGAGCCTGTTTCCGATTCTGTGTCTCCCTCTCTCTCTGCCCCTCCCCCGTTCATGCTCTGTCTCTCTCTGTCCCAAAAATAAACGTTCAAAAAAAAAATTAAAAAAAAAAAATTTTTTTTTTAATTGTTCCTAGCACTCCTAGGCATTTCTTTATTCTAGAGAAATGGAGATGTAGGTTTGCACAAAATCTGCACGTAAATGTTTATAGAAGCTTCTATACACAGTTTTTTCATTTGCTTGGGAAATGACTTTTCATTTGTTTTGGTAATAGCCAAAAGCTGAAAACAACCCAAATGTTTCTCTGTCAGTGAGTGATTAAACATCCCTACCATGGAATACTACTCAGAAATGAAGGGGAATGACGTACTGATATACAAAATAATTCAGATGAATCTCCAGAGAATCATGCCAAGTGAATAAAAAGGCAATTCTGTATGATTTCATTTATAAAACATTCCTGAAATGAAAAATTTACAGCAATGAAGATTAGATTGATGGTTGTTAGAGATTAAAAAGAGGGTGTAGGTGGAAAGTGGGTATGACTATAAAAGGATCCTAGGAGGGATCCTTGTGTAATGGAAATTTCTACATCTCAGTTGCGTCAATGTCAGTATTCTAGATGTGATACTGTACTGTGGTTTTGCAAGACATTACCATTGGGGAAAACTGGGTAAAGGGTATGGTATTCCTTAGAACCACATGCAAATCTATAATCATCATAAAATACAAGATTTAATTTAAAAATGACCCAGACTTTTCAAGAATGTGTCAATATTTGGCAAATTTTTTGGTCATATGCAAATATTCACAATGGAAAGGACAAAAGGAACACAAGATTGGGGGATTTTTTTTTTTGTTTTTTTTTTGAATTCAGAATAGTGCCTATAAGGGAAGAAGAAGAGGGAGAAAGTTTGGGAAGGAATTGTGATATCTGTAAGAAACCACCATACAATTAAAAGAAAGGTTCCCAAGCAAAGCATAAAGCCAAAATGAAACGTAGTTTGGAATTTTTATGTATTTATTTTAGTAAATAAAAAAGTAAAGGATTGACCTAAACAAACACTTGGGCTTAATATTGTTTAACTTTTTAAAATCATTTTTTTTGTTTTAGAGAGAGAGAGAGAGAGAGAGAGAGAATGAAAGCAGGGGAGAGGAGTAGAAGGAGAGAGACTGAGAATCTTAAGCCACTCTAAGCTCAACATCAAGCCAATGCAGGGCTTGATCACGCAACCCTACAATCATGACCAGAGCCACAATAAAGAGTCAGATGCTCAACCTGCTGAGCCACCCATGTGCCCCTAACCTTTTTTTAAAATGTTTTATTTTTACTAATAGTATCAATCCTTTTTTTTTTTTTTTTTAAGTAGTCTCCACGCCCAGGGCAAAGCTCAATGTAGATCTTCAACTCACCACCCTGAAATCAAGATCTGACCTGAGATCAAGAGTCAACCACTTAATTGACTGAGCACCCAGGGGTCCCATAGTCCCAATACTTACTCACCACCAGCACCCTATCTTTTATTTTTGATGTATTTTCTTTGAATACACTATTGTTTTGGTTCTTTAGCTCTGCTCATGTGCAAATGTACCTATACACGCCCACTCAGATAATATGTACACACATACACATGTACATATATATTCACAAAAAATTGATCTGTGTACTTAAAAATTTTATAAGTAATACTTTGATACAAATTATTTTACTGTTTACTTTTATCCAGAATTTTATTTTTAATATCTGCTTTTATTTTTATATGAACATTCCTTCCTTCTGACTACTAGATAATATCCTGTCAAAAGCATAGATATAAATTACCTCACCATTATCTGCAACAAGCAGGTAGGTTAACCTCAACTTTTTGCTAATACATATGATATGACAATAAATATTCTAATGCATGTCTTTTTATTCCCCTTTGAAAGATTTCTCTGTAAGTGGTTATATATTTCCATATTTTAAAAAATGTACTTTCATATACAAAGCTAAAGAATTACTTACTGAAAGATGTGAAATTTAAAAAAGGTAATATAGCATGAAAGCAAAGTGAATAAGAAAAGTGTTAGTGTAACTAAAGACAGAGTGATGAGAAAATATAAGATAATGAAACAGACTAGTGTTTTATCTATAGACATTTTTTAAAAAGGTAATATAAATGAAAGGTAATAACTTTCAGATAAAATCATACAGGTAAAGCAAAGTATGGGGGGAAGAAATGTTTAAGGATATGTGTTTCGTATATAAATATGAAATAGACATTAGAGAGTATGATGAGTGAGGTAAAAACAATTAAAATTGCATTAGAAAGTTTAAAAGCATTGAAAAACTAGGTCAAATACATTTATAAAAATAAATTATTATTAAAACAAAAACTTCTTTTGTTAAATCTAATTCAAAAGAATGACTTCTTTAGAGCATTCTGGGAGGAAATAAATAGTAAGTCATTTTTGAATTAGCAATTTTGGAAGATTGTATTTCTATTTGGATACAAGTATGATGTTTTAAAAGTTAGGAAGATAGTTTGGACTACTTAGCTTAAAGACTGGGATATTTTTTAAAAATCAAAAATTAGGAATGAACTCTGAAAATATGAAAAACATGTTAAAATAAACACTAGCTTAAGAAAAATCTGACTATATTAAAATAAAAAAAACAATAAATTTTTTTTGAAAAACAATACAATATTTTTCAATAATATGCACTCTGACAAAATGATTATGGATTTCATGGGAATTCAATTATCATTAAAACAATTATCATTAAAACATATCATTATATATTTATTTTATAATTGTGAAGATAACACATAATTGTCAAATAATAATTAAATATAAAAGAATTACAAATATAAGTTTGAGATACATATACTTATATATGAATATTTTCCAAATATTAAAAATGAAAGTGTTTCATAGCTAAGCAATCGTTTTTCATGATAATCACTACATACTATCATTACGTGGACAAAAAGAAAAACAATAAAATGGTTTAAAAGAAAATGACAGGTAAATTGGATAGAGAGGAATAATAAATGCAATAAATATGTGTTTTGTGCAATCTATAAATATTTCTATTTAAAAGTTATGTGACCACATGAATTAAAAATAAAGTGCTATTAAACCATATATGTATACATTTAAGACAATATTTTATTGAAAAATTCTTACATACAAATGTATTAAAATCAATTGAACAACCTTTATTTTTATACTCACTTGACTTTTGTTTCACTTTTAAGTTAAGTGTGATTATGATGCTGGAATCTAGTGATTTTAGTTCAAACAAAAAAGGGTAGCATAGACCTATCATTTGATTTTTCTGCTTTCTCTTTTCATAGAAAATCATCAATTTAAATTTGTACATTTGTTAGCTATGTGTCACTACTATTTTGGTTTTCCACCATATTTTCTATCACTCAATAACATTACTTAAAATAGCCTTAAATTTGATATCTGCTGAGTCATGAAAAGCAAAGCAAACCTCGTGGAGCTACTATTAGTGATGGTTATGGGTTAAGTGAGATGGGTAGAAATTTTCCCTGCCAAGTCTAAATTTGACATCACTTTTCTAAATGACACGATAGGAAATGGTCAAAATTTTATTGATCTCTTTTAAAAATGTTCTGGGATCATAAATGATTTCATCCTAAAAGTTGTCGGCATTAATGATTTTGTTACTTCTTTATTTTATTAAAAATATCAGAATTTTTATGTTAGGTAAATTTGTTAGAATTTTACTGTTGCAGATATCAAAATGTTTAACAGAATGATATTTTAGTTATATTGTCTAATCTTCAAAATAGAACTGTCATTATATCAGAGAATTATAAATCTTAGTGTAAAGAATTATTTTTTAAGAAAACAAAGCATCAAAAATATTTTGCTAGCTAATGATAACATTTATAAATGCTAAATCACAAATGTGACAACTGTTCCCTTTATTCCAATGTCTGTGTTTCAGCCCTCTTTGAAATTCTGGGAATGTTTTACTCATATAAGTAGATATTTTCTTCTATCACAAAATTGATCCTGAAAAGATACCCACTTTTGTTAAACACAGCATTGCACAGAAGAGGTGCCAAGTTTTAAGGTGGTCCACAGTGCTTCCTCATGACACCATTTATACCTCCTTCCCAGGTTGGCTTGGAGCCAATGGTGTTTCACGTGGGAATTCATTTCTGAATAATTTTGAAGGGTCATTTCACTTCTGGAGCCTCTCAGTATAGCGGGTGAGACCTTCATTGGGATTGCATTTTCTCTTTCTGCCTAATGCTGATTTTTTTTTTTTTTAATGTAATTTCCAAGGTGTTGATACCAAGAGAAAGATGGAGATGAGGCTCAGGACTGAATGGTAACAAGTTTAAAAAAGGTAAACTCCCAATGAAAATAGCCTGATCTATCAAGGTCAGGGTTCCGATTAGTAAAGAATAAGACACCAGATGATAACAACTGGATTGATATGCCTGGAAATCTTGAATCTCCAGATTCTCTTGGACATCATGAACCTGAACAAGTGACTCATGCACTTTTTTGTCACGAGTGCTTTTTGATGGCTAGTGCTTTTACTTTATTTGAAAATTTCCCCCGCAAGGCAACATGCACCCGCAGGAATATTATGTATTCTCTGATTATTGGTAAAATTCAATAGATTTATTTGAGCAAGCCAGAAAATTATATTATTCTAACATGCTATATACTTAAATATTTTTCTACTGCAAGGTTACTTTTTAAATTTTATTTTATTCCACTATAATGCATTTGTCATTACTTACCTTTAAATTTACATATTTTAATACTATGCATTTTGATGTATGAGCATGTATCTTTACAAGTAATTCTTGTTAAATTGTACATTTTATCATTATGAAATATTGCCATTGATGTTATTGTAAGATCTTTAATTGTTTTCTCTGATATTAATATCAATTCACTTGTTTTCTTGATAACCACATTTGCTTGATGTATCATTTTCCATTCATTAATTTTTAACTCTTCTTGTTCTTTTAGATGTCTCCTAAACTAACACAAAGTATTTTTTCATCTAACTTAATTTCTTCTGCTTTTTAATGAAGGATTTAAACAATTTCTGCATTATATACTTATATATTATTTATGACAGCCCTCTTTTTTTTGTTTTATTTTTGGAATGATCCACAAACTTCTTTCCAGTACCCATCATATCATCTAACATCTAGAATTTGTGCATGTTAACACTACATTCCACTGAGTTAACAAACTCAGAAAGATTTATTACACAGAAATACATATATTTGCATCTGACTTTTACAAGAAGTATATCACATTTTTCTTCCTCTATTCCCTGAACTTCCTACTTTGGGATTATCTGGATGTTTATTCCATATCTTTGTTCATTTTATAAATTTATACAAAAATACTTACATCCATTTACACTTTAGAAGCTTCTTTTAGGGGTGCCTGGGTGGCTCAGTCGGTTAAGCGCCGACTTCGGCTCAGGTCATGATCTCGCTGTTCACGAGTTCCAGCCCTGCATCAGGCTCTGTGCTGACAGCTTGGAGCCTGGAGCCTGCTTCGGATTCTGTGTCTCCATCTCTCTCTGCCCATCCCCTGTTCAGGCTCTGTCTCTGTCTCTCAAATATGAATAAAAATTTTTAAAAAATTAAGAAAAAGAAGTTTCTTTCATAATCACTTATTATGAATTGAATTATGTCCACCCAAAAAAAAAATTTTTTAAAGATATATTAAAGTCCTAAGCCTCAACACCTCAGAATGAAAACTCATTTGAAAATAGGTCATTGAATATATAATTAATTAATTTGAGATCATGCTGAAGCAGGTTGGGTCTATAATCCAATCTGACTTGTGTCTTTATCAAAGGGGAAAATTTTGGACAGCAGGAAGAACACTGTGTGAAAAGAAAGGCAGAAATCAGGGTGATACTTTTACAAGCCAACCAACATAAAAAAAATTTCTAGCAAACCACCAGAAGCTAGGAGAGAGGCATGGAACAGATTCTTCCAAACAATCCTTTGGATGAACCAGCCTTCCTGATACCTTGATCTGACATTTCTAGCTTCTGTAATTCTGAGGACAATAAATTGCTGTTGTTTAAGCTACCAATTTATGGTATTTCATTATGGAAACCCTAGGAAATTAATATACTACAATTTTTAAAGTATTGTTATCTTTTCCTCTCTGCTTCCCTTTAGCCCATGTAATTATTCTGTCACACATTTCTGTTTATACTACCCTAAATGCCCGCTTCTCATTTTCGTATCTTACTTTGACTAACTGATTGCCAAAATGATCTTGATGACAAATGAGCCCCTTACCATCTTTCTCATCTTACCCCAATTAATCTTCCACATTGCTTCCATTTTCCAAACTCAAGCTTGTATAAAACTTCGGTTTTCCACAGCTGATATAATTGCATCTATTGGAGACTTCTGAATTGATTCTAGATCATCAGTGACTGATGATCTGTACTCTCTTCGACTTAGCTGATGTCACATGAAGTTCAGCTTTTGATTTAGGTAATGCATGCATTGTTCCAGCATGCATTGTTCCAATTGTTCTTTCTCCAAAAGTATTTTTAAAGCTTTCACAAAGGCAATTGAGCACATTTGAAGATATTTTTAAATTCTCTCTTTTCCCAGCTATGTGCTTGGATGAACATATAGAAGTATAAATCTGGTGGTAATCTAGGTAAGTACTAGTTTCTGATTCTGTAACAACTCTTCGAGTTTTACAATTTAGAGATATACAATTGACCCTTGAACAACAGGGGTTTGAACTGTGTAGTTCCACTTACCTGAAAACTTTTTACAGTATAGGAATGTAAATGTATTTTCTCTTCTTTATGATTTTTATAATATTTTCTTTTCTCTAGCTTACTTTACTGTTAAAATGCAGTATATAATACATATAACATTCAAAATATGAATTAATTGACTATTTATGTTATTGGTAAGGCTTCAGGTCAACAGTAGGATATTAGTAAGTTTTAGGAAAGCCAAAAGTTATATGTGATTTTTGACCATGTAGGTTGGTCAGTACCTCTAACTCCTACGTTGCTTAAGGATCAATTGTACTTGGATGCTGGCTGAGATTATCAATAAGATGAAACTTTCAGCTGTATCCTTTGGAATTGTCCATCTTTCCATCTTTCTTTTCTCTACTTTTTTTTTTTTGAGAATGGGTCAGTATTATTTTAATAAGGTGAATGAAAGTATCAGTCCAGAGATATGCTTCTCAATCCAGATAAATTAATAATTCAGTGACTGAAAACTTTAGTGTATGGTCATTTTTAAGAAAGAGCTTATACTGCCAAAGGTTTATCTTATTGTTATCATATCATTTTTGTATTCATTGTCTATTTAAAGTTGTGACAGTAAATCAGGCGTGTTTAGTTCATTGACAAAGTAATATTCAAGAACAATTTTTAATGCTATTTAATTCATGCTGTTCATAAAACAAAGTCAATCATATTGAGTATCAGCTTACCTGTCTTGTATTTTACTTTTACACTGATTTTTTATATTAGGGTTAAGTTGCTAAAGATATAAAAAGGGGAAACAAAAAAAATTCCAGTACTTCTCCTTAATATAAAACTCTATTTTAGATATTGGAATGTAAATTAAATCTTTTATAATAATTGTTACTCAAATCTTAAAATATTACTTGAAAGAAAAAATTTACTAAATTAGACATGTCACCTATAATTTTAATATAAGGTTACATTTTTTTATGCTGTTATATTTTAAACACAGTTTTAGCAATTGATGGTATTCCTAATTGCATAAAATACATGTTCCAGTATATATCCCTTTAGGGAGATTTTGTTAGCCAAAGAAAATTGATGAGAGACATGATGATGTAGATACATTGGAAATGACAGATACATTTTTTTAGAATTTAAGTGAAAAAAGAGACCTAAAGTAAGACTCTGGGGAGTGGTGAGCATTGTGCATAAGTCATCTTTTGTAGTCTTTTTTCTATGTAAGTTTTATGGAGCTAAGTAATATCTTTTAAATATACCAGCCTATGACTGAGTTGTAGCTTAAAGAAAACATCCAAACCTCCATCAGAACTACAGTGTTACCAATAGTTTTAATCAGCGGGAAGCTATTGTGTAGATTTTCATCTGTGTTTATTTTCTGTCAGATCTTCTAAAAAATAAAAGATTCTCTATCATTTTTGTTTCTTTTGAATAAATTGGCCCAGCCCTTTTGTGTATGTTTTGTGGATGTGCATGTTTATGTGAATAAATGCTAACAGTATAACTGAAGAGAACTTACAAAATTCATGTCATATTTTTCATATCATAGCAAATGGTACACTCTTGAATTGAAAAATGTCTTTCAGTTTATTAGCAAATGGCAAATTGAAATTTATATGTAATACATTTTTTACATAGTCAGCATGTATTGAGTTAAATATGCAATAAATCAGAGATAATGTTTTACTCTTCACTGAGACTTGGCCATATCAATAATTCAATAACAAGAATTAGCTTTGTCTAAGTAGAATATCAGTTGGGCCAATCTTCATTAAGCTCAAATCTCTCCTGAATTTATGTAAAATATGTTCCTACTTTAAATACAGGTTTTACAGAGAATTGCTGGGAGTTTCTCTATTGGGTGTATATTCCTTTTGGAATGACAGTACTTACTAACATTCTAAACCCTCCCTATAGCTGTGGTAGTTGGCTGCTGTGATTGGCAAGTCTTTCCAAGTTCAGTGATGCACTGAGACTAACTCTTCCCCTTGACTTCATAATAAAAGAAGATTTAGTAACAACCCATTGCAACAAAGTGTAGTCAAGATTTTACAATCACTTTTACCCTCAAGAAGCATGTCTCCTATGTGGAAACAAGCTGCCCTGGGACCAGGTTGGGAAAACAGAAGGGTCAGGTGGTAGTAATAAGTACTGATCTCTTCTGTCTATGAACTTACCTATTTTTTTTCCTGATGTAGTTGATTCTAAAGGCTGCATTTATATATGCCATGACCCGGAAAATACAATTTTCCAACGTGTTCAGCAGACCTGTGTATAAAACTTTGTATACTACCTAGAACAGCAACAAGTACATAGTAGTCTTGTAAGTCATGTTGAGTGACTTAATTGCAGAAGCTAACTCAAGAGAGAGTTTCAATACCTTTTCTTTTTCCACAAAGTTCTGCGACTTCACCTAATATGGAAATAATCTCTAAATTTCTCCTGAATCACAGACAAACCAGATGTCAGTGACAGAGAGTGTTTAAAAGTTGGCACTTGCAATTTGGCTAGAAAAGGAGAGTGAGAAGAGGAAAAAGTGGTGAATATACCCAAGGTAGTTGTATGAGTTGTATTAAGGTATTGTTGAAGTCAAAGAGTAGTTGTTTTGCTAGTGGGTAAGAAACTTAAAAAGATAAAACATTAAGTTTGAGAGTGAAGGTATCAAGTTCAAAAGTGGGTATCCAAATTCATATGTAAACAAGGGAGTTTGTAGGGAGCTCCGCTGGAGAAGGTTCTTGGCATTCAGCAATACAAAAAATTAAGTGGCTTTGATGTTGGATAGATTGTCTACGCTGTTATTTAAGTTATTTGAAATGACAGTAGGCCATAAGATTGGAGAGAAAGATTAGGTAAAGTTCCAAACATTTCACTGAAGGCAGGTAATAGTAAGGAAACCTAGTGATGCAAACAAAATTGCATCTCTCTTAAGCAAGTAGTGTTTATTTCAAGAAGACAGAGTAATAGTGATCTGTTATTTTCAGTGAGGAGAAAGAGGAAACCATATCCTGACCCTGATGTATGTGAAATACTGGGAAATAACCCTCCTCATCTTGAGAATGTTTGAGTGGATAGAAAGTACAAGTGCAGTGTGTACTTGAACAGAAAAGGAATTGACAGTAAAGAAGAGTTTTATAATTATGTGGCATAAAGTCAAAAGAAGGAAGTCCATGATTTGGGGAGAGAAAGGAAGAAAGTTAGGTAAAAGAAGCACAAAGCATAATGAGAATAAAATACCAAAAATGATGGTGGAGGAGTGGTAAGTAATAGATTAAAACAGGAAATTGAAGCATGGTGGGCTTAGAGTTATTTATTTATTTATTTATTTATTTATTATTTTATTATTTTATTATTTTATTTTATTTTATTTTATTTTATTTTATTTTTTTAGTCACCTTTTCTTTTAGACTTGTGGGTATTTACTTTTTATAACATTTAAATAAGGTCTGTAAGGGTAATCTTGTAATGTGTGTTAGGTGATTAGGTGAATCCTTGTGATTAGGTCTTTCTACTCTCTCTACTGTGGCAGGCACTTATGATGACAGGCAGATGCCAGAGATTGGCACTAAGATCTCTGAGATTTTAACACAAAACTTTAGGTTTGGAGAGCAATCAAGTAGGAGCAGTGGTGTCTGAAACATGAATGAATAGCAGAATGGGGTACCTTTTGAGAAGAGTACATCACAGAGTCTAATTATTTAATGATTTAATATTTAATGGTTTAATATAAAAGTGAATTTGGTTTTACAGCAAGACTCAACACAAATGTTCTATATAAATGCCTACTAATTTGAATTTGCATACAAATGGTCTTAAACCTTATTTAATGATTCTAATTCAGTAAATCATGGGTTTGACTCATGATACTGAAGTTCCAAGTTTCTAAGTGATGCCAGTGCTTCTTAGTCCCTCGACTACACTTTGAGTAGCAAAAGTCTGTATGCTTGTGAAGAACAGGTGTGATTTCTAAAGAACACAGTCAGAGATAACAAAATTTGAGAATATTTCCATTAATTTGGGGGAGTCTTGCTATTATATTACCACAGGGAGTTAAGTAGAAAAGGAAGAAATCCGTGCCACCATGTGGGAGTCGAGGGAATTACACTGCTGAACACAATCCATTAAACAGTTCAGGGAGAAGGGATAGGCTTGGCTACAAGATAAGGGTATTTTGAGTGGAGCTATAGATTTATAGGTAGGTCAAGAGCCTTACAAGAGTTGTCGGAAGTACTGAGTGTAATTTTCCTCATCATTATCAACTAGATTTGCAATATAACTTATAAATACCATATAGGTTTTGTTTTTTGTTTTTGTTTTTTTCATTCTTTCTGTCTTCTTTAAAATAACTCTTCCATTGATATTGAACTGCTGTGGATTTCAAACGTGTTCATTTCATATTCATTGGGGAAAAATTTTCTTCTTGTTATAACCTACATTTTAATTAAAGTGTGTCAAATTTGTTACCTTCCTTTAGTATTGTTGTTCTTTCCTAAGTTTTATACCAAATTTGAATTATTCTCATTTACTTGTCTTAAAATTCATATGTTTGTATTTAATGTGCGTTCTATGTCTTTCAAACTAGCTTATACTTTTTTTATATATAGGAGGACTTGTCAACTCCGACCTCATGTAGGAATTATTTGTGGAGACATGAAAATAAATAAAGACTGATGCCCTGCTCCCATCCCAGACAGTATTTTAATTGATAGGCTCAGTGCTGGGATGCATTAAAATCTGCTTCAGTGGTTTTGTAACATGAAGTTACAGGTGAGTACCATGCAAATGCACTATCTTATGAAGGTTTACTGTGTACTTCCTCCTCCTTTATACATTAAATATGAACTACAGATTCATTTCTACAGTACTTTAGTAAAGAAATGGCTGCACCGTAGCACATCACGCAGGAAGGCTTCTCATGAATGAAAAACTCCGTACAAAAGGCAATCAGCAACAGCATTGAGAGCTTTAGGTGGTTGATAACTTTCTCAAAATCCTTTTTCAAGAAGTACATAATAGCTTAGGCGCTTGGTCCAAATAACTTGAATGCTAAATCACAGACAGCTGCGTCCATATCTTCCCCATTGTTTCATTCATGAATAAATACACACAGTAATAAACTACTGTAAATAAAATTAATCACATATGCTTATGCACATAATAGGAGCTTGCTGAATGTCAGGCTGTTTTGAATCTATGGATGTGTTGATAGAGTTTTTGTGTGTAAACATTCACAGATGGGAACATTTTCTCTATTAAAAACACCTGCAAAAGGTTTCTGGAAAAGTTTCAGAAAAACCTTGAATCATTTCAAAATTTATTTTACACCACCTGGTGATCAAGGCTTTTATAGAGTTTTTCCTTAGGAAACCATGCGTTAGAACATTATGAGTAGTTTACTAGTGCCAGCAGAGGAACCAGATAAGGTGAATATTGCTGTTTTGGTCGTTCTTTCATTCCCTTATGTATTCATTTCATCCTTTCTTCACTTTGCCATTCATTACTCAGTACATACAAGAAAGAACTCTGCAAAAAAAAAAGTGAACAAGGTAGAAATGATTCTCCCCAAATTATAATTTCATCCATATTGCCCATCCTGATGAACAGAGTTAAGTGATACAGAAACTTGAACAATTATTTTTACCATCTCAATTTATTGATCACTTCAAATTCAATCTTTTCTTTCTCTAGACTCAGCATCATTCCTACTTAGATTTTCAGATATTTTCATTCCTTAATTAAAAGAAGAAGAAGAAGAAGAAGAAGAAGAAGAAGAAGAAGAAGAAGAAAGGGAGCTTCTTCACACTTCCATTTGATATTTCTTCACTTTACCTATAATTAATCCCTCGTTGCAAGTGCTGTTCTACTCTGGCCCTGTCATATATCCTTAAATTTACTCTTGACTCATGTACAGATTTTGAAGACAGATTATATTTACCTCTGTACAGAAAGGAAGCACCAGGAAGTTCTGAACTTCTAAAGTTGCTATGGCAATTGCCAACTGCAAAAATAAAACAGGCCTCGAAGCACATTAATGACATAATAAACCCTCTTGTCAAGTGCATTTTAAAATCATTTTGTAGGTAAAGTTATACTTGCGCTGTGCTGGAACAAAGCCATATTTGTTTAGTAGACATGTTTTCGTTTGTCTTCCCTCTTTCTCTTTCTCTGAAATTGGCAAAACAAAGACGGAACAAAATATGGATGCACTATCTATACTTTATTGAATCTATTTGGTGTCTTAATATCCTAATACACACCTTGGACATATGTCACCTTAAGAAAATATGGCACATACCTAAATCTCTGGAGTCTGTATTATTGAGGGGAGAGTGGAATCCATGAATAAATATTATTGAAAGGTAAGGTGTTGAATTTCATTCTTATTTGATGGATACAAACTGTAGTTTGCTCTCCAGCAGGGGAAATATAAAGGACAAATGAAAGTTTTTATTTGTTATATGCTTAGCATAAAGCTTTGAGCTATTAAATATCAGTTACATCCCCACTTTTATGTTGACAAAGCTCATTGTGATCCTAGAAATAAACAATAAAATAAGCTATTAATTATTATAGCTATAATCATAGTATAAAGAGTCATCATGAAATAAGTGTTTAAAAGCTATGCTAAGATTAGCATTACTACCAGAATAACCTTCTCTTGGTTAGGAAATAGCATAATAATTCTCAAAAATAGGTATCTAAGCTATTGTTATTTAAATAAAAACATTTTTCCAAATGGTAACTATCTTGTAAGATTTTTCTCAAATGTCTTTATTAATCTCATCAATTCAGGATCCTATGAATTGTTAAGGTACTCAGTGTTAGTTTTACATGTCTTTTATTTATACACATGGGCCAAGTATCATTGAAATACATTAAACTAAAAAGAGGATAAGCTTAGTCAAAATTTAACTCAATTGCTTCTTTATACACAGTGACAAGCTAAATGAATATCAACCACAGGGACCAAGGTCTTCTAAAACATACTTTCTGAACATAGAGAAGAAAAAAGCATGAAAATTTACTCTGACATAGAAGCAATAATATTAACTATGGCATTATTCCAAGTGCTTTATATAATTTAATCCTAAGCAACAACTTTATGGAGTTAGTATGCTGTACAATTTTCATTTTTATGATGAGGATACTGAGCCACAGAGATATTAATTCTTTTGCCCTAAATTGTACAGCTACAAGCTGCCAGAGCAGGGCTCAGTTCCTGGCAGTCTGGTTCTGGATCCAATGCATTTTTCCAGGAGGATAGAGATACCTCAATATAAAGCAATGAGTCATTTGTGATGCAAACCATTTGGAAATTATAATTTTATTGCTGAGGAAATTAGAGTATTCCAGAAGTCTTCATAATGAGACCGAGATGTTTTACAGGTAAGTAACTAAAGTGAAAATATAGAATTTAATTGGTAGACTCCAGTGAATATGAATTCAGAGTCATTTGGAGTCAAACTCAATTTATATGTATGTATAAATATATATACACACACACACATATATATATATACACACACATATATACTTTGATAAAGATAATGACTTTTTGAACCCTGAATTTCCTCACATATAATATTAAAATATTAATAGTACTCATGTTTTATAATACATAGTATATATAGTGTAGTGTAATACATGTATGCGTATATAATATATATGCACAAATATGTGTATATATGTGATATATGTATTTCATATGTATATATGTATGTATATTCTTTGTGTTTATGTGTGTATGTGTATATATATGTATATATATAGTCTTATGTACATACAGTCTATATATCTATACTTATATACACACTATATATATATATATATATATATATGTATACACTTATATGCATACAGGCTATATATCTATATATACATAGATATATACATACATATACAGTCTGTATATATATGTATATATATATATACTTACATGAATACAGTCCATATATATATATACACACTTACATGCATACAGTCTATATATATACTTATATACATACAATCTATATATCCATATATAGATAGATAATTTATATACATACAGTCTGTATATATACTTATATGCATACAATCTATATATAGAGAGATAGATATATACTTATATATGCAGATATATATCACATATTATAGCTACTGGGAGGAAACCAGAATCTACTGAGCTAGCTTCCCCCCACTACTGAGTTAACATTTTTTTAAGTTTATTTATTTATTTATTTTTGAGAGAGAGACAGAGCAAAGGAGGGGCAGAAAGAGGAGACAGAATCCCAAGAAGGCTCCACACTGTCAGCAAAGAGTCCCATGTGGGGCTTGAACCCCGAAACAAGGAGATCATGACCTGTGATGAAACCAAGAGTCAGATGTTTAACAGACTGAGCCACACAGGTGCCCCACTACTGAATTAACTTTAACTTTTAACTAATAATTCTAGCACTTTACAAAAAGCATTTAAAATCAGATTAATGCAGGGGCGCCTGGGTGGCGCAGTCGGTTAAGCGTCCGACTTCAGCCAGGTCACGATCTCGCGGTCCGTGAGTTCGAGCCCCGCGTCAGGCTCTGGGCTGATGGCTCGGAGCCTGGAGCCTGTTTCTGATTCTGTGTCTCCCTCTCTCTCTGCCCCTCCCCTGTTCATGCTCTGTCTCTCTCTGTCCCAAAAATAAATAAAAAACTTTGAAAAAAAAAATTAATAAAATCAGATTAATGCCTACATAGTCCTAGTGTTTAGTCAGAGCAAGATTTATATGGATACAAACAAAATATAAAGCCACTGGGAACATTTTAATGGAACATCATCAATTAGACCTTATGAAAGTAAGGTCTCTCACTATTCTGTGGAATGTTGTCATTCTTTCTATCTGTCCCCAAACCCCATCCATGAGAGTCCTCCTGTTGGATAAAGAAACACACTTTATCCTGTTGGATAAAGTGAGAAAATTACCTTGAAAATGTTCTTGTTAAAATATTAGCTTAACGAAGAAGAGATACCCAGTATTCTGCAACTCTTAACGTCATCACACATCTGAATTAGCTTCTCTGATTTTAGAATCCAAGACGTGGACCTAGAAACCTTCACTGAGGAAAGGGAAATTAAAGTTCATAATACTGTGCCCATGACATGGTTATATAACAAAAAGTTCTGCTATGAAATTTGAGTAAATGTTTCCTTTGAGTTTCAACTACATATTTGCCACTGGATGTGAGGCTTGGTATAAAACACTGAATCCTTCTTTATTTTATTTTCATTTGCTGCAAAACACAGGTCATAATGTTTTGCAAATAAAATTTTTAGAAGTTTGAAGTACAGGAACATCATTACAAGCACAGTCCTTAGATTACTATGTAATACCAAGTATCTTCATTTTGGGTTGTAAAGAATCCCAACTTGGTAGTTACTACTGATGATAAGTTTCTTTAAAAAAAAATATATATATATACACACCAAGAGATTAAATATAATAAGGAAAATATCAAAATTAACATTTCATAGTGACATTTAAAATAAATACTTAAATATGTGAGCATAACAGACTAAATTATTTTAAATACCAAGTACATTTTTCCTCTCAAAAAAGATGAGTTTATATTTAGAATTGTAGAATTTCCTGTTATACACATGCAAAACTATGCTGAAGAAGTTAAGCAAACCAATGAAAGATTTACTTTGTTTATAGACTTTTATTTTTTGAAGCCAATATCACAGAAGTAAAGCAAAACTGACAATGTACACTAATAATATGTTTGGTGCCAATTGAAATTCTATCAACTCTTTTTCAATTTACAAAATTTTCCCATCATATCAATACCTTAAAAATAAACTTAGGGTGCCTGGGTGGCTCAGTTGGTTAAGTGTCTGATTTCAGCTTAGATCATGATCTCATGGTTTAGGGGTTTGAGCCCCATGTCAGGCCCTGTGTTAACGACTGAGAGCCTGGAGCCTGCTTCAGATTTTGTGCCTCCCTCTCTCTCTGCCCTTCCCCTGCTTGTGCTCTGTCTCTCTCTCTTTCTCCAAAATAAATACACATTAAAAAAACTTTTTTAAATAAACAACTCATTTAAAGAGACTGGAATTTTAGTTTTCATGTAATTTTGATAAAAATGATGTATGTTGAGCGGAGCTTAGCTATATTGTCTCAACACTTGAAATGTTTTTCTAACATACATTCTTTTCATTGTCTTTCCACCATTTGGTTACTGCCAATAAGAAATTCGTGTGTGAGTTTGTAGATAAGCCATAATCTTTTTTGAGATTTCTTTGAAAATAGGAAAATAGAAAAAATTTTCCTTGGTCTAGTTTGTATTCTCTGTTTTTTTTTTCTGCAACATAGATAAGCATTAAATAGTAATTGTATACATGTATAAATATGCCAGTTAGGGCTCAGTTACTTTCTTCTATCCCATTTGTTAACAAACAATTCCACAATTTTAGTTTGGATAGCTATCCTTCCTCCAAGAATCCTAGGTGTTTTTCATAAATTGGCACTATCATTCCCTGAAATTTCTTGAGAAGCCTGATTTTCTTCTTCTTCTAAAGTAACTCATCCCTTACCCAGAGTGATTAACAGGTGCGCAATAAGCATATATATATATATATATATATATATATATATATATATTTTGTTTTGTTTTGTTTTGTTTGTTTGTTTGTTTTAATGACTCGTGAAGGGAAATTTACTGTGACTCCTGGAAAGAATCTTCATTGATATTCTATAAAAGCTACATGGTAAGGCATACCATGAAAGGCTGCTGTCAGCCATTTTACCACCATAAGGAAAGCCAACTTTAGAATATAGAACATACATTAGAAGATAATAAGGTATAGAAGTCTTTTTGTGATATTGTCAAATCTGGATCAACATAAAGCTGACCCAGTATACAGACTATTCAGTTATTGAGTCAATATACAGCAATTGTTCTAGCCTATTTACATTTTTAAATTTATATACAAAGAAAAATTCTCTATTTGTAGCCAAAAGCCAACTTTACTACTTTTTACATTATGATATAATTGAAAGTGATAACACCTGCACAACAAACTGTGTAAATTTAGGAGGCTGCTCACAGGTGGAGATGATAATCTAAACATTTTCCACTCACTATTTTTATAGAGGTTAAATTTACAAATAAATCTTATAAAAAATTTAATTTTCTTAGTTAGCCTATTAATTCCTTGGAGGCTAGTATTTCATATTTCAAAAGGAGCAAATCAAATACTAAATATCATCCTAGATCTTATCTGCTAAATTTAATTTATTTAATAGGAGTTTTAGAGAGGTTAAAGTTAATTGATGATAGCATTTATTTACAACTTTTTTTTTTTTTTTTTTTTTGGCTTATAAACACATTTATTTCTCACAGTTCTGGAGTCTGGGAAGTCCAAGATCAGAGCACTGACAGATTTTCTGTCTGGTGAGGGCTGGCTTCCTAGTTCACAGTTGGCTATCTTCTCCCGTGTCCTCATAAGGCAGAAGGGGGTGAACGAGCTTTCTGGCGTCTCTTTTATGACGACATTAATCCCATTCATGAGGGCTCCACCTTCATGACCTATTTGCCTCCCCAAATCTCTGCCTTCAAATACTATTATATTGGGGATTGGGTTTCAACATAAGAAGCTGGGGGTGGGGGGGGACACAAATAATCATTCTATCACACCTGGGAAATGTGGTTGTAACAGGTGCTTCCAAAGTTGCTCATGGCATCACCATTGCCAGCCAGCAGAAAGTGTGTTCAAACCCAGGTGAAGCATCTGGAAGGAGATGACAAGTTGCACCCATCATTTCTACTCACACCCCATTAACCTAAACTTAGTCACATGGCCACATGCAAGGGAGGCCAGGAGATGGAGTGAAGCTGGAAGACCATGCATGAGGACAAAGGAAGAATGGATCATGATAGGCTATTTGACGGTTTCTCTTGCACAAAGGTTCTCTGGGTTCTGCATGGGATCTTTCCACCTGGAGACAGTTTATTTACTAAACAAAGTTCTATTTAATGCCTAAGACCAACAGTCACCCATCGTAACATTTCTGAGTTTGGTTACTTGCCATTCTTCCACTATAGGAAAAACCAATATTAGTGGTAAAAAACGGTATTAGTGGGGTCACTATGAATAGAAAAATTTCCAAAGGTGCTTTTTTAAAAAAAATTACGGGGGCGCCTGGGTGGTGCAGTCGGTTAAGCGTCCGACTTCAGCCAGGTCACGATCTCGCAGTCTGTGAGTTCGAGCCCCGCGTCGGGCTCTGGGCTGATGGCTCAGAGCCTGGAGCCTGTTTCCGATTCTGTGTCTCCCTCTGTCTCTGCCCCTCCCCTGTTCATGCTCTGTCTCTCTCTGTCCCAAAAATAAATAGACGTTGAAAAAAAAATTAAAAAAAAAAAATTATGAACAACAACCTATGAATACTCAAAGAATAGTTTGATCTTGGCCTTCTAAAACAATTTGTATAGCTGTGTGTGATTGCATGCATATGTGTGTAGTTTTAAACTCAAAAACCTCAGGTTGTACATTTGGTGCATAAAATCAAAGAAAAACAACAGGCAATTCTTTGGAAGTGAGTAGTAAATTTTCTTCTTAAAGCCCATGTGTACTTTGATTCAGGTGGCTGCCTCAGGTGGCTGCCTGCTTTTTCATGTAGAAAACTATTCTTTGAGTATTCATAAGATATTGTCCTAAGCTTTTATATTTACCCTTTTATCTGTTATTTTTTAATATAATTTATTGTCAAGATAGGTGACATGCAGTGTATACAGTGTGCTCTTGGTTTCAGTGTAGATTCCCGTGGGTCATCGCTTACATACAACACCCAGTGCTCATCCTGACAAGGGCCCTCCTCAATTCCCATCACCCATTTCACCCCCCCACCTCATCAACTCTCAGTTTGTTCTCTGTATTTAAGAGTCTCTTATGGTTTGCTTCCCTCTCAGTTTGAAACTATTTTTCCCCTTCTCTTCCCCCATGGTCTTCTGTTAAGTTTCTTAAATTCCACATATGAGTGAAAACATATGATATCTTTCTCTGATTGACTTATTTCACTTAGTGTAATACCCTCCAGTTCCGTCCACTTTGTTGCAAATGGCAGAATTTCATTCTTTTTCATTGCCAAGTAGTATTGCATTGTATATATAAACCACATCTTCTCTATCCATTCGTCAATTGACGGACATTTGGCTATGGTTGAAAGCACTGCTATAAGCATTGGGATACAAGTGCCTCTATGGATCAGCATTCCTGTATCCTTTGGATAAATTCTTTGTAGTGCTATTGCTGGGTCATAGGGTAGTTTTATTTTTAATTTTTTGAAGAACCTCCACACTATTTTCCAGAGTGGCTGCCGTAGTTTGCATTCCCACCAACAGTGCAAGAGGGTTCCTGTTTCTCCACATCCTCGCCAACATCTGTTGTTTCCTGAGTTGTTAATTTTAGTCACTCTGACCAGTGTGGGGTAGTATCTCAATGTGGTTTTGATTTGTATTTCCTTAATGATGAGTGGTGATGAGCATCTTTTCATGTGTCTGTTGGCCATCTGGATGTCTTCCTTGGAAAATTGTCTATTCGTGTCTTCTGCCCATTTCTTCACTGGACTATTTGTTTTTTAGGTATTGAGTTTGGTAAGTTCTTTATAGATTTTGGATACTAACCCTCTATTAAATATGTCATTTGCAAATATCTTCTCCCATTACATTGGTTGCCTTTTAGTTTTGTTGATTGTTTCCTTCATTGTGCAGAAGCTTTTTATCTTGATGAGGTCCCAATAGTTCATTTTTGCTTTTATTTCCCTTGCCTTTGGAGACTTGTTGAGCAAGAAATTGCTGTGGCTGAGGTCAAAGAAATTGTTGCCTGTTTTCTCCTCTAGGTTTTGATGGCTTTCTGTCCTACATTTAGGTCTTTCATCCATTTTGAGTTTATTTTTTGTGTATGGTATAAGAAAGTGATTCAATTTCATTCTGCATGTTGCTGTCCAGCACCATTTGCTAAAGAGACTATCTTTTTTCCATTGGATACTTTTTCCTGCTTTTCAAAGATTAGTTGGCCATATATTTGTGGGTCCGATTCTGGATTCTCTATTCTATACCATTGGTCTATGTGTCTGCTTTTGTGCCAATACCATACTGTCTTGATGATTACAGCTTTGTAGTAAAGACTAAAGTCGGGATTGGGATGCCTCCCACTTTGGTCTTCTTTTCAACATTACTTTGGCTATACGGGGGTCATTGTGGTTCCATACAAATTATAGGATTGTGTGTTCTAACTTTGAGGAGAATGTGGTTGCAATTTTGATTGGGATTGCATTGAATGTGTATATTGCTTGGGTAGTATTGACATTTTAACAATATTAGTTCTTCCAATCCACGAACATGGAGTGTTTTTTCCATTTCTTTGTGTCTTTTTCAATTTCTTTCATAAGTTTTCTATTGTTTTCAGCATCAGATCTTCTACATCTTTGGTTAGGTTTATTCCTAGGTATTTATGGTTCTTGGTGCAATTGTAAATGGGATCGATCTCTTGATTTCTCTTTCTGTTGCTTCATTATTGGTGTGTGGGAATGCAAACAATTTCTCTACATTGATTTCGTATCCTGCAACTTTGCTGAATTCATGTATCACTTCTAGCAGCTTTCTGGTGGAATCTTTTGGGTTTCCATGTAGACTCTCATGTCATCTGCGAAAAGTGAAAGTTTGACTTCTTCTTTGCCAACTTGGATGCCTTTTATTTCATTCTGTTGTCTGATTGCTGATGCTAGGACTTCCAACCCTATGTGAAACAACAGTGGCGACAGTGGACATCCTTATTGTATTCCTGTTCTCAGGGGTAAAGCTCTTAGTTTTCCCCCATTGAGTATGATATTAGCTGTGGGCTTTTCATATATGGCTTTTATGATACTAAGATATGTTCCTTCTATCCTGACTTTCTTGAGGGTTTTTATTAAGAAACAATATTGTATTTTGTCAAATGCTTTTTCTGCATCTATTGACAGGATCATATGGTTCTTATCCTTTCTTCTATTAATGTGATGTATCACATTGATTGATATGTGAATATTGAACCAGCCCTGGAGCCCAGGAATGAATCCCACTTGATCATGGTAAATAATTCTTTTAATATATTGTTGAATTTGACTTGCTAGTATCTTATTGAGAATTTTTGCATCCATGTTCATCAGGGATATTGGCTTGTAATTCTCCATTTTAGTGGGGTCTCAGTCTGGGTTGGGAATCAAGAGAATGCAGATTCATAGAATCAGCAGAGAATGAGTCCAGAAGCTTCCCTTCGGTTTCTATTTTTCAAACAGCTTGAGAAGGATAGGTATTAACTCTTCTTTAAATGTCTAGTAGAATTCCCCTGGGAAGCCTTCTGTCTCTGGACTCTTATTTGTTGGGAGATTTTTGATAACTGATTCAATTTCTCTGCTGGTTATGGGTCTGTTCAACTTTTCTATTTCTTCCCATTTGAGTTTTGTTAGTGTGTGGGTGTCTAGGAATTTGTCCGTTTCTTCCAGGTTATCCAGTATGTTGGCATATAATTTTTCATAGTATTCTCTGATAATTGTTTGGATTTCTGTGGTGTTGGTTGTGATCTCTCCTTTTTCATTCGTGATTTTATATATTTGGTTTCTCTCTCTTTTCTTTTTGAGAAGTCTGGCTAGGGGGTTATCAATTTTGTTTATTTTTTCAAAAAAACAGCTCTGAGATTCATTAATCTATTCTACTACTTTTTTGGGGGGAGATTCTTTCTATATTGTTTATTTTTAAAAAATTTTTTATTCATTTTTGAGAAAGACAGAGACAGTGCAAGTGAGGGAAAGGCAGAGAGAGGGAGAGAGAGAAGCCCAAGCAGCTCCACACTGTCAACATAGATCCCGACACAGGGCTCGAACTCACAAAGCCATGAGATCATGACCTGAGCCGAAACCAAGATTTGGACACTTAACTGACTGAGCCACTCAGGCACCCCTATATTGTTTATTTCTGCTCTAATCTTTATTATTTCTCTTCTTCTACTAGCTTTGGCGTTTCTTTGCTGCTGTGTCTCTAGTTCCTTTAGGTGTGAGGTTAGGTTTTGTGTTTGGATTTTTCTTGTTTCTTGAGATAGGCCTGGATTGCAATGTATTTTCCTCTTAGGACTGCATCCCTATATATATATATATATATATATATATATATATATATATATATATATATATTTGTTTTTAATTTCTTCTTTAATTTCCTGGTTGACCCATTCATTCTTTAGTAGAATGTTCTTTAACCTCCATGCACTTGGAGGCTTTCCAAATTTTTTCTTGTGGTTGATTTCAAGTTTCATAGCATTGTGATCTGAAAATATGCATGGTATTATCTCAATTCTTTTATATTTGTTGAGGGATATTTTGTAACTCAGTATGTGAGCTATCTTGGAGAACGTTCCATGTGCACTTGAGAAAAATGTGAAATTCTGTGGCTTTTGGATGAAAAGTTCTGAATATATCTGTCAAGTCCATCTGGTCCAGTGTTTCATTCAAGGCCATTGTTTCTTTATTGATTTCCTGTCTAGATGATCTGTCCATTGTTGCAAGTGGAGTATTAAAGTCACCTACAATTACAGTATTATTACCAATAAAATTGCTTATGTTTGTGATTAATTGATTTATATATTTGGGTTCTTTCAAGTTGGAGACAAAAACATTTACAATTGTCAGCCCTTCTTGATGGATGGACCCTGTAATTATGATATAATGCCCTTCTTCATCTCTTGTTACAGCCTTTAGTTTAAAATCCTCTTTGTCTGATGTAAGTATGGCTGCTCCAGCTTTCTTTTGACTTCCAGTAGCATGATAGATAGTTCTCCACCCCCTCACTTTCAATCTGAAGGTGTCCTCAGGTCTAAAATGAGTCTCTTATATACAGTATATAGATGGATCTTGTATTTTATCCATTCTGATACCCTCTGTTGTTTGATTGGAGCATTTCGTCCATTTACATTCAGAGTTATTGAAAGATATGGATTTAGTGTCATTGTGTTTTCTGTGGGTTTCATGCTTGCTTATTTTTTTAGCATTACAATAAAAAATAATACTAAACTTTCTTCCTTGAGAAAGTGACTCTTTGTTATTGCAATAGTTCATAAGCAGTTTTATATCATACAATCATAATAACATGTTGCCTTCTAAAGCCTGTTTGAAATCTTGAATTTAGTAAAGCTTTGAAATAGGCAATGAAATTGTAATGCATATTAAAAGAGTATTGATTCCATGTGTATTGCTTTTAAATTTGGTTAAACTTGTGTAGTCCTTCCTCTTCCCTTATATTTCCGTATTTTATTACATATTTCTTCAAGATTTTGGTGATTATTTGGAAAAATAAATAGATCTCACTTGTCTGTTCTAGACTTCAAAAACTTACCATTCATTAAGACAAGTTGGGCTAAAATCACCATTCTGTTCTAACTTGTAGCTGTAAAGTTTCTGATGATATTAACTTCAAGATGCATCCTGATTGTTGAAAAATTAAAATATCTGAATTTAACAAAGACAAAGGGATGCACTTTAAAGTCAGAATGTAGTGCTTACATTGTTTTGACAACTTGATCAGTGCAGAGGCAAGAATTACATAACTGTGGTGTCATGCCTTCCCAATATAGACTTCAGGCAATTAAAACATGTTTTGTTATACTCAAATCATGAAGCTGAAGGAATATCAGAAACAAGTTGAGTTATGGAGATACAAACAAAATTACTTGTGTAATTACATTTATTTTTATGTAAATTAATACTTATTACCATAAAATGCAATCTTAATACTCTTTAGTTAAAGGATATGGTTTATCCTATTACAATCATGAAGAACAAAATATTTACATCATGTTTTTCCAATAAGAACTATAAACCTGGAGATTGTAACTGTTTTATTACCAGGAATTTCACCGCTAAAGTCTGAAATGACTAAGTTGTATGTAAATGCTAATATCAATAATACCTTTAAATGGAAGAGTATATAATATGACATATATATATAATATATATAATATAACTTGTACTAACTAAATATGGCAACAATGCTTTTTAAATAATTTATTCACTTAGTGTTTTTTAAACATTTCTGAATATGTATACTTTCTTCTCAAGGTTTTTCCAGAATACAAACTTTAGAAATAAATTTTATATTAAAAATGATATATTTAAAATTCATTCCCCAAATCACATATTTGGATAGCATCTTTTTTTTTTTTTCCAGTTGTGAAACCCATTGATTTGGAATCCAACCACCTGCTACAGCAGATGAGTACCTCTTTCTCTTTGAAAGGAGAATGCTTGAATCTGTGCTTTGGATCTCTTTTCGGCTATCTTCTCTCCTATTGCTTATTATCTATTCTTTCTCTTCAATATGCAATCAGATTCTCAAATTTGGATTCTTCTCATTTTTATAAACCTGTTCTCAAATTTCATCATCCAGAAATCAGTAGCAACAACAGCAGCAACAGCAATGACAACAAAACTTTCTGAATTCCACTCCCTCCTGTTACCAGTCTAAGTAAGTCTTCCTTTGGAACAAACGTTTTCAAAACATTTGCCTGTTTTCACTGTTTTTATCCTGTCATATATGTACCTTGCAATTGAATACAAGTGGTTTTCATTTCAATGACTAAAATAGTCCTCACTATGAAACTAAAATAGTAAATTATAATATAGCTTAAAGTCCAGAATTGTGATGCCTCCAGCTTTGGTTTGTTTATTTGTTTGCCTTTTTGTTTGTTTTCCATTACTTTGGCGATCTAGGGTCTTTTCTGGTTCCATACAAATGTTAGAATTGTTTGTTCTAGCTCTGTGAAAGATGTTGGTATCATTTTGATAGGAATTGCATTGAATATGTAGATTGCTTTGGGTAGTATAGACATATTAACAATACTTATTCTTCCCATCCATGAGCATGGCATGTTTTTCCATTTCTTTGTCTTCTTCAATTTCTTTCATAAGCTTTCTATAGTTTTCAGTGTATTACCTCTTTGGTTAAGTTTATTCCTAAGTATTTTATGGGTTTTGGTGCAATTGTAAATAGGATCAGTCCCTTGATTCTCTTTCTGCTGCTTCATTATTGGTGTATAGAAATGCCACAGATTTCTATACATTGATTTTATATCCTGAGGCTTTGCTGAATTCATGTATCACTTCTAGCAGGGTTTTTTTGGTGGAGTGTTTTGGGTTTTCTTTGTGGAGTATCATGTCATCTGCGAAGAGTGAAAGATTTACTTCTTCCTTGCCAATTTGAATGTCTTTTCTTTCTTTTTGTTTTCTGATTGCTGAGGCAAGGACTTCCAACACTATGTTGAACAACAGTAGTGAGAATGGACATTCCTGTTGTGTTCCTGACATAAGGGGGAAAACTCTCATTTTTTCCCCATTGAGGATGATACTAGCTATGGGTCTTTATTTTACTTTTCTCATTTTTCCTTTTTTTCTTCTTTTTTGTTGGTAGAGGGTAGCAATCCACTGTTTGTATCCCCTTTTTCTGATCCCAAATGTTTGATGTTTGACAAAATTCTCCATTCTTCATTTAACATCGATTTTATTCATAATTCATTATTATTTTTTATATTTCTTTATTAAAAGCTAGATGCTTTGCATGGAAAGTTGTAGAGATAATTTAAAGTCTTTCCAATGTTACCTTCCTCCAAAGATTTAATTTTTGCTCTCCAGCATGACATTAAAGTGTACATGCATATCAATTTATGAATTTGAGTCTACTTTGAAGCTGGATTTCAGTCTTTGTGAAGATTGGATTATAGCTTGTTCCACCTTAAAAGGAAGTCTGGGGATGGAGAGGGAAGATGGCAGCGTAGGAGGACGCTGGGCTCACCGCCCGTCCTGCTGGTCACTTAGATTCCACCTACACCTGCCTAAATAACCCAGAAAACTGCCAGAGGATTAGCAGAACGGAGTCGCCGGAGCCAAGCGCAGACGAGAGGCCCACGGAAGAGGGTAGGAAGGGCGGCGAGGCGGTGCGCACTCCACGGACTGGCGGGAGGGAGCCATGCATACTTTCAGACCACAATGCTATGAAGCTTGAAATCAACCACAGAAAAAAGTCTGGAAAACCTCCAAAGCATGGAGGTTAAAGAACACCCTACTAACGAATGAGTGGGTCAACCAGGCAATTAGAGAAGAAATTAAAAAATATATGGAAACAAACAAAAATGAAAATACAACAATCCAAAAGCTTTGGGACGCAGCAAAGGCAGTCCTGAGAGGAAAATACATTGCAATCCAGGCCTATCTCAAGAAACAAGAAAAATCCCAAATACAAAATCTAACAGCACACCTAAAGGAAATAGAAGCAGAACAGCAAAGGCAGCCTAAACCCAGCAGAAGAAGAGAACTAATAAAGATCAGAGCAGAAATAAACAATATAGAATCTAAAAAACCTGTAGAGCAGATCAACGAAACCAAGAGTTGGTTTTTTGAAAAAATAAACAAAATTGACAAACCTCTAGCCAAGCTTCTCAAAAAGAAAAGGGAGATGACCCAAATAGATAAAATCATGAATGAAAATGGAATTATTACAACCAATCCCTCAGAGATACAAACAATTATCAGGGAATACTATGAAAAATTATATGTCAACAAATTGGACAACCTGGAAGAAATGGACAAATTCCTGAACGCCCACACTCTTCCAAAACTCAATCAGGAGGAAATAGAAAGCTTGAACAGACCCATAACCAGCGAAGAAATTGAATCGGTTATCAAAAATCTCCCAACAAATAAGAGTCCAGGACCAGATGGCTTCCCAGGGGAGTTCTACCAGACGTTTAAAGCAGAGATAATACCTATCCTTCTCAAGCTATTCCAAGAAATAGAAAGGGAAGGAAAACTTCCAGACTCATTCTATGAAGCCAGTATTACTTTGATTCCTAAACCAGACAGAGACCCAGTAAATAAAGAGAACTACAGGCCAATATCCCTGATGAATATGGATGCAAAAATTCTCAATAAGATACTAGCAAATCGAATTCAACGGCATATGAAAGGAATTATTCACCATGATCAAGTGGGATTCATTCCTGGGATACAGGGCTGGTTCAACATTCGCAAATCAATCAACGTGATACATCACATTAACAAAAAAAAAGAGAAAAACCATATGATCCTGTCAATCGATGCAGAAAAGGCCTTTGACAAAATCCAGCACCCTTTCTTAATAAAAACCCTAGAGAAAGTCGGGATAGAAGGAACATACTTAAAGATCATAAAAGCCATTTATGGGGGCGCCTGGGTGGCGCAGTCGGTTAAGCGTCCGACTTCAGCCAGGTCATGATCTCGCGGTCCGGGAGTTCGAGCCCCGCGTCGGGCTCTGGGCTGACGGCTCGGAGCCTGGAGCCTGTTTCCGATTCTGTGTCTCCCTCTCTCTCTGCCCCTCCCCCGTTCATGCTCTGTCTCTCTCTGTCCCAAAAATAAATAAACGTTGAAAAAAAAATTAAAAAAAAAAAAAGCCATTTATGAAAAGCCCACAGCTAACATCATCCTCAACGGGGAAAAACTGAGAGCTTTTTCCCTGAGATCAGGAACACGACAGGGATGCCCACTCTCACCGCTGTTGTTTAACATAGTGCTGGAAGTTCTAGCATCAGCAATCAGACAACAAAAGGAAATCAAAGGCATCAAAATTGGCAAAGATGAAGTCAAGCTTTCGCTTTTTGCAGATGACATGATATTATACATGGAAAATCCGATAGACTCCACCAAAAGTCTGCTAGAACTGATACATGAATTCAGCAAAGTTGCAGGATACAAAATCAATGTACAGAAATCAGTTGCATTCTTATACACTAAGAATGAAGCAACAGAAAGACAAATAAAGAAACTGATCCCATTCACAATTGCACCAAGAAGCATAAAATACCTAGGAATAAATCTAACCAAAGATGTGAAGGATCTGTAAGCTGAAAACTATAGAAAGCTTATGAAGGTAATTGAAGAAGATTTAAAGAAATGGAAAGACATTCCCTGCTCATGGATTGGAAGAATAAATATTGTCAAAATGTCAATACTACCCAAAGCTATCTACACATTGAATGCAATCCCAATCAAAATTGCACCAGCATTCTTCTCGAAACTAGAACAAGCAATCCTAAAATTCATATGGAACCACAAAAGGCCCCGAATAGCCAAAGTAATTTTGAAGAAGAAGACCAAAGCAGGAGGCATCACCATCCCAGACTTTAGCCTCTACTACAAAGCTGTCATCATCAAGACAGCATGGTATTGGCACAAAAACAGACACATAGACCAATGGAATAGAATAGAAACCCCAGAACTAGACCCACAAACGTATGACCAACTAATCTTTGACAAAGCAGGAAAGAACATCCAATGGAAAAAAGACAGCCTCTTTAACAAATGGTGCTGGGAGAACTGGACAGCAACATGCAGAAGGTTGAAACTAGACCACTTTCTCACACCATTCACAAAAATAAACTCAAAATGGATAAAGGACCTGAATGTGAGACAGGAAACCATCCAAACCCTAGAGGAGAAAGCAGGAAAAGACCTCTCTGACCTCAGCCGTAGCAATCTCTTACTCGACACATCCCCAAAGGCAAGGGAATTAAAAGCAAAAGTGAATCACTGGGACCTTATGAAGATAAAAAGCTTCTGCACAGCAAAGGAAACAACCAACAAAACTAAAAGGCAACCAACGGAATGGGAAAATATATTTGCAAATGACATATCGGACAAAGGGCTAGTATCCAAAATCTATAAAGAGCTCACCAAACTCCACACCCGAAAAGCAAATAACCCAGTGAAGAAATGGGCAGAAAACATGAATAGACACTTCTCTAAAGAAGACATCTGGATGGCCAACAGGCACATGAAAAGATGTTCAGCGTCGCTCCTTATCAGGGAAATACAAATCAAAACCACACTCAGGTATCACCTCATGCCAGTCAGAGTGGCCAAAATGAACAAATCAGGAGACTATAGATGCTGGCGAGGATGTGGAGAAACGGGAACCCTCTTGCACTGTTGGTGGGAATGCAATTTGGTGTAGCCGCTCTGGAAAGCAGTGTGGAGGTTCCTCAGATAATTAAAAATAGACCTACCCTATGACCCAGCAATAGCACTGCTAGGAATTTATCCAAGGGACACAGGAGTACTGATGCATAGGGGCACTTGTACCCCAATGTTCATAGCAGCACTCTCAACAATAGCCAAATTATGGAAAGAGCCTAAATGTCCATCAACTGATGAATGGATAAAGAAATTTTGGTTTATATACACAATGGAGTACTACGTGGCAATGAGAAAAAATGAAATATGGCCTTTTGTAGCAACGTGGATGGAACTGGAGAGTGTGATGCTAAGTGAAATAAGCCATACAGAGAAAGACAGATACCATATGGTTTCACTCTTATGTGAATCCTGAGAAACTTAACAGGAACCCATGGGGGAGGGGAAGAAAAAAAAAAAAAGAGGTTAGAGTGGGAGAGAGCCAAAGCATAAGAGACTGTTGAGAACTGAGAACAAACTAAGGGTTGATGGGGGGTGGGAGGGAGGAGAGGTTGGGTGATGGGTATTGAGGAGGGCACCTTTTGGGATGAGCACTGGGTGTTGTATGGAAACCAATTTAACAATAAATTTCATATATAAAAAAAAAAGATCATAAATTGGAAATGATAAAAAAAAAAAGGAAGTCTGTGATGTGGTGTTTACCAATATTTCTATTACTTGGCAAACCTTGAACTCTAATTATTGACTCCTCTTAGCTAGCCTTTTCTGCTAAGTTTTTAGTCCCTTGGCCCTGTTTATTAAACACTGATGCAGACCACTGGGTTCACCTCTGTGTTCTTTTCTTATTGCCAAAACTACCCCCTCAAATCCTAGCTGCTTTAATATTTCCGAACTCCAAGTTTTATGCCCACAATTATGTCATGTAGCCCCCCACCCCCAAATTCCACTCAGGTTCCCAGCCTGCTAGCTTCAGATTTCTATTTCCCTTTTTATCCTTTTGGATCTGGAATGGTTAAGAATTAACAAATATTTCAACGGATAGAACTCCAAAACTGGCAATGTTCATGTCAGTGCATCTCCCTTTTCACCAGAATCTTGGCCTCGTGTGTCCTGGTTGCCTTGTGTTTCTCAAACACCTTGAAATAGATTGTGTGTGTGTGTGTGTGTGTGTGTGTGTGTGTGTGTAAGTGTGTGTGCATGTGCGTGCATACAAGTGCTAGCACATGAGTGTGAGTGTGCATTTTGTCCAGCTTTTCTACCTGTTTTCCACAGGGGCTATTCTGAATTAAGCTGAACTGTTTGTTTTAGTCAGGATACTCTAGAGAAACAAAACTAGAAGGAGATATATATAGAGACAGATATATGAGATTTATCATCAAAATTGGGTTATAGGGTTATGGAGAACCAGAAGTCCCATGATCTACCCATTGTAGAGAATCAGGAAAGCCAGTGGTGTATTTCAATCTGAGTCTAAAGGCCTGAGAATTGAAGGCCTATGGTGTAAGTCCCAGTTCATCTCCAAAATCAGGAGACCCAGGAGCCCCACTGTCCAAAAGCAAAAGATGGCTATCTCTGCTCAAGCAGAGGGAGTGAATTCACCCTTCTTCAATGTTTTTGTTGTATTCAGGACTTCAGCTGGATTAGATGATGTCCACTTGCATTGGGAGGGTGATCTAAGCTTAGTTTACTAATTGAAATGCTAATCTATATTGGGGACACTATCACAGACCCACCCAGAAATAATAATTTACCAGCTTTCTGTTCATTCCTTAGCCCAGTTAAATTGACACATAAAATTAACAATTGCACAGGCTTTTCCAAAAGATTGATATGCAGTTTTTGGTTATTCATAAAAGATAACCTTTCTTTCACCATATGACTGTTACATAAACTGTTCTCTTTACGTGAAATGTTCTCTTCCCGTTTTAGTTCACCTACCACCTCATCTAGTGAATTACTTCCTTTATTTTTTATACTTCTCATTCAATTTATTCCCTGTACTACTCTAAAAATGTATATGCTATATGTCTGATATTCTAATGGTATATAATTAAAAATAACATTTTGCCAGTTGAAGTGTTATCAATATTCTTATACTGTGCTAAATAATGCAAAGTCTGTAGATGTTTTAAACCTGATCACCTGCCACTCAAAATTATTTCTGTCTAATTTTTAAATTTGATTTTTAAACCAACATATCATTATTATTATTAATTATTTAAATAGCCAATGTGTGTCTGGTTTTAACCTTCTTATCAAATTTATTACATTTCATCACTCATCTGAAATATTTTTCTCTTTATTGAAGTATATTATTGATAAGTGATCTCATATTTTGTTAAACAGAAAATATATTAATTTTGCCCTTGCTCTTTAAAAACTCACTTCTTTGGGGGTGCCTGGGTGGCTCGGTTAAGCGTCCAACTTTGACTCAGGGCATGATCTCGCAGTTCGTGAGTGTGAGCCCCCGTAGGGCTCTGTGCTAACAGCTCAGAGCCTGGAGCCTGCTTCAGATTCTGTGTCTCCCTCTCTCTGTCCCTCCCGCACTCACGCTCTGCCTCTCTCTCTCTCTCTCTCTCTCTCTCAAAAATAAATAAACATTTAAAAAAATTTTAAATTCACTTCTTTGAATCTAGACTTTTAAACTGGCAGTATTTCCTCTCAGGTAGGTGTGTGTGTGTGTGTGTGTGTGTGTGTGTGTGTGTGTGTGTGTTTCATGATTCCTATGAATGTTATTGAAAAGATCACTTTGGGGGTGAGCCACTGGGTGGTTCAGTCGGTTAAGCATCTGACTCTTGGTTTCGGCTCAGGTCATGACCCCACGGTTAGTGAGTTCGAGCTTCATGTCAGGCTCTGTGCTGTCTTCCTCTCTGTCTCTGCCCCTCCCTCTCTGTCAAAATAAATAAATAAACTTAAAAATAAAGGAAATAAAAGATCTCTTTTAATTTGTTTTTTAACTTTCAGGTGATCATTTTTTTCTGGCTGCTGTTTTATCCTATATTTTGGTGTTTTTTAAGTTTTTGAGTTTCAGTGTAAGTTTTGTATTTTATGTTGTACATTTCTTGGCAATTGTAAAAAAGCTTAATATCTTTTTGAAAATAATGTTTCTGCATTATTTCTCTTATCTCTTACTGGAACAATGTTATTCTGTATATGAGCATTTTCTCATTGTCTTCCTTGTACCTTAATAATATGATTTTCTATTCCGTTTCTGGAATGTATTTCTTAATGTCTTTGTATCTTTTTTCATGTTTATAGTTTTGCTTCAGGTTTATCTTCTGTACCTTTAAAGAGTATATTATGCTTTATAGCTTGTATTATGTTTTTTATTTCTAGAATTATTTATTTTTAAAATACTCTTGGACTTTTTTTGTGATGCTTGATTTTAGTCTATTTCAAAATCTTTTAATTTGATATAAATTATCTAAATTTCACCTCTTTTGTATTTGTTGTAAAATTTCCAAAAGCAAACAATTTTTGTGTTGTTTGTTTTCCTGTTGTCCTTTACTCATCTTTTTTAATGCATAATATATGCATTTTTAATGCATAATATATTTTAACATTTATTTATTTTTGAGAGACAGAGAGAGACAGTGTATGAGCAGGGGAGGGGAAGAGAGAGAGGGAGACACAGAATCTGAAGCAGGCTCCAGGCTCTGAGTCGTCACCACAGAGCCCGACGTGGGGCTTGAACTCACAAACTGTGAGATCATGACCTGAGCCAAAGTCGAACGTTCAACTGACTGAGCCATTCAGGCGTCCTGCATAATATATATTTTTGACATAAACTCAAATGCTCGGTAAATTAATCTATATACATTAAGTTCTGGTTTGAATAGAGAGAATTTGAAAATGCTTCTTCCAGTTGGCTAAGTGTACTGGCAAATCAGAAAACTTTAAATAAAAATGTCCCCAGGAATTTTATTTTTAAATAGCTAATAAAAGACAAGTTAGTTTGAGCCATAATATTTTATGAGTTGGCTTGTCCACAGATCAAATACCATTTGTTTTTCCTTCTACTTTATACAAAAGTCAGGACAGGAAAGATCTTTTTTAAGACATCTTTTTTACAGTGAATTTATTTTTTCTTCAATTTTACAATGAAGATGTTTCTTTTTGTGACCCTATCTTTTTACAGACCTATTAGATTCCCTAACACAGGCAGGTATTATCATCTGTCCAGCCCAGAGGGCTTTCTGATATGGAGATTCCAACCTCATGTGTATGAATGTCATGACAAAAGTTTGTTTAATATTTTGAGTGATGCCATATAATGTCAGTTATGATAACAGAATTAAAATATAGTTCAGTAAATATCTGTTTGTCACATCTATGTTCAAGGCAGTGTGCAGATGCTGAAGGAGGATAATATACTAAATGGGAAGACCTAGTCTCAGACCTCAGTTTAACTAGAGAAGCCAAAATGAATGCACCATAACTCTTATCCAAAGCAGAGCATATAGGTATTCTGGAGTCATATAAAATAGGAGTCCATAACACTACTCATCTTATTTGGATACTTGTGTGAGTAGAAGGTGATATTATTGATGACTACACTGGTACAGCAGGCACAATTTGGGACTTACCTAGGCAAACTGGCAACTCTGTATTGATTTATGACATCAGCATAGAGTAATATAGGAGTGAAAGGAGCTTCCTCCTGGTAATACAAAAAGGGGAGCATTTTTGTTTATTGCTGTCATTTGATTTGTAAAAATGGGTAGAAGTACTACAGGTAAAAGTTATTATGGGAACACAAACTAGTACAAGAAAAGATATTTTAGCCACAAAAATGTAGATTTCTACAAGCAATGAAAAGGTTTATTTAATATATATTTAATACATAAAGATGGATATTCTTACAAGGCTCCCGATCCTAACAGAGACCAGTATTATCCTTATTTTAAGTCTGACAAAATAGCTTGAGAAAATGAATCTCATGCGCAAGTGTACACATATATTAAATTACAACACAGAATTCCAGTCCCAGTTAAAATACAGTTGGCAAAAAGTAGGCTGTATGAGGAGACAGTACAGGTTGTGATGAATTTGAATGCTAACCTAGTGAAAGAATATATCATTTTATAGGCAGTATTAATTCATTTAAAATACAATTAAGGAAATGGTATGTTTTTTTCAATAACAAGATATTTATAACATACTGTAGGGAACTGCAACTATATAAGATATTTGGGGGTTGTATGGAAGCCAATTTGTCAATAAATTATATTTAAAAATTATATAAGATATTTGTATTGGAAGTAATTTTTTTTAATGTTTATTTATTTTGAGAGAGAGAGAGAGAGCAGACAAAGGAAGGGCAGAGAGAGAGGGAGAGAGATAATTCCAAGCAGGCTCTACACTGACAGCCCAGAGCCTCACACAGGGCTTGAACTCATGAACTCTGAGATCATGTCCTAAGCCAAAATCAAGAGTCTGGACCTTTGATGAGCAACCCAGGCGCCCCTGGAGGTAAATCTTAATGCAAGAATAGTGATATTCTCATTAGACATTGCTGATCTTGTGGGATTTGTTGTTTCACTTCTCTTTGGAAAAAAATATGTTCAATCAGTGCATGGTGCAGATGCTAGTGTTGACAAGGAACAATTATGGATAAGTCAGAGTAAGGAACTCTCCTCTGTTTACAGCATGCCATATGCCTCATATAACACTATATGAACTAGATGAAATTTAGGACAAAGTAATTTCTCAAAATGACTAAGACAGTTTGGTTAATGTCTTTGATGTCAGTAATAGAATAACAAACTTACATGAAAAGTGCATTAAGTAATGACAATTAGATAATTGATCTTGAAATGATGCATGAATTGTCCTAAAATATCAACTTTTGTTCAAAGTCTTGATAATCATTATATTTTCATGTATTCCTTAAAGCTGTTCTCTGTTTGGTATAAACTATTTAATTTGATCTATATAAAAGTAAAAAATGGTCTCTAAGCTACTAAGAACTTTTTCTTTTAAAAAATCAGATTATATTAAAAATGTGCAATATACCACTGTGACAGGGTAAATATTCTCAAGTTCAATTTCTCTAATTACCTAAACCTTTTGTCCTCAACTTCATTAGCACTGTGCTAAAGAAACTTTTTGAAAGGAAACTTGAGTTATCATAATCCGCATTTGTTTTCTTCCCATTTTTGTGCTCCCACATTTGTTTGCTACACTAAAAAATCATAAGAACTTTCTCTGACCCAGTGGGAAATGTTTAAATATGGGATACCATGTTGACTGTATCTGGAATGTGGTCATTTATTGTCTGCTTAGATGAGATGCTTTGACTCTATTCTCTTATAAACATTTATTAAAATCTCCTGATTTTTTTAACTTTTATAACTTAAAATTACCAAATAAAATTACCTAATAATGTAGCAGCACTATTATTTTCAGATTCTCATATGTCTGGCTACCTAGACTTTTAAATACTTACATAAATATAAAATGTTCTTTGCTTCCCTATTTTTATATTTCCTGTTCCTCTTTGTCCAATGTTTCTCCTAGATGTTCTTTTGCTGTTCTGTTTCATAAATGTAATCTTAACTGTTATCTCTGGAATGTTTTGTACACATTTTTCTAAATATTTTCTCTACTGCAGTCAGCCCCCCAGTGTATTCCTGTTCATTAAATATTTTATTTTCATTTCTGGTGTACCTTGTCAATATGCATATAATATGTACCAATTCAACGGTCTAAGCTGTATGTAACTGGCATCTCAAAAGGATATGTTGAAGAGAATGAGACATAAACCATATGTGAAGAGTTAATGAAAGGGAATGTCCCAAAAATGATGAATATCATGCCCAACAAATTCAAGAATCTTAGTAAATATCAAATAAGATAAACAGACAGGAAATCACATCTAGTCACATCACAGTAAGAATACTGAAAATCAAATGCACTAAGAAATCCTTAAAAGCAGCCAGAGTTAAAAGACACAGTAACTTTCAAGTGGCAATAGAAATATCGATGGCTTTTCTTTACAGAAAATTTGAGGGCAGTAGAGACTGGAAGGATGTATGTAAAATACCAAAAATGACAATAACAACAGCAGCAGCAACAACGCCTGCACATTACCAGCCTAGAATTCGGTACCTAGCAAAATAGCTCTCAAAAGCAAACGAAGATATTAATAAACAAAAATAAAAATATGTTTTGTTTTTGTTTTTGGTTTTTTTTTGGCAATAGGTCTACATTACAAGAGAGAGTATAGGAACTTCTTCAGGATAAATTCAGTAATTCCAGATGGAAGCAGAAAATTGCACAAAAGAATGAAATGTGCCAGAATAAGCAAACATACAATTAAATATAATTATATATTTACAAATATTTAATTAACATATAATTATATTTATAAATGTATATTATATATTTATAATATATAATTGTAAATAGAATCACACATTTAATGTATATAAACATGTAATTAAAAGTACAGTAGTTTGTAGCAGCAATCAGAACATCTGGTAGGATTTTTTAAATATATAGAAGTAAACTTCATGACAAAATAATGAAAAAGATGTTATGGGAAAGTGTAGTTAACCTATGTTTAAGTTGTACTATAATGGGGCATCTGGCTGGTTCATTTGGTAGAGCAGCTGACTCTTGATGCATGAGGTCATGATTTCAAGCCCTATGTTGGGCATAATTAAAAAAAAATCCTAATTAAAACAAAGTTGGATTATAATAAGTGAAGTCACCAGAAGAACCAATAAAATATTTATATAAGGTATATGCCTTAAAAATTAAAGTAAAACAATATATACCATGCTAACAAACTTAAGAAATGAGGACTATAGAAGCAAAGTACATACGGGACAAAAAAGAAGGAAAAATAGCAAATGATAGATTTAACCCAAGTATTTTAGCAATTTACAGTCATTATGAATGCATTTAATTCTTTAATTAAAAGCTAAAGTTTGCCATACTAGATATAAACAAATTCTGTTTTAAGAATACATGTGTTAAAAATAAGAACACAACTAGTTATAAAGTAAAAAGCTGAAAATCTAACTAGAAGAAAATTTAAATATCTTTACTAATATCACAAAAGTAGATTTAAATGCCAGAAGTATTAAAGATACAAAAGGACACTTCACATGAAAAAGTCAATCAGCAGAAACTATACTAATAATATGAATTCAAAAACATACTTTTTAAGAAAGGGAACATGAGAGAAAGGGAAAGAGATAAGTTAAGAACAGATATTTTAACACACTTAGATAATTAGGTATTTTAAGACATTTCTTCTTTTAGATAGTGGTAGAACAAAATCAAAGATTAGTAAGGACATGACAAGTGGAGTTTATTTCTAGAATGCAAATATCTTTTATCATTTGTTGAAATCACACTAAAGTGATACAATTCAACACACATAATGATAAAATATCCAGTAATTTAGGATTAGAAGAATTAGAAATTTTCCAAATGTATGAAGACTACCTGTACATAACCTATTGGTATATTATAATTAATAGTTAATTATCCAACCCATTCTCCTCAAAACAGATAAAAGACAAATATGTATTTTTATTCATTCTTTGGTCACCATTAAGAGGAAATTCCAAACTAGTGTAATAAACAAAATAAAGATTTTTTTAAATGTATGTTTGTTTATTTATTTTCAGAGAGAAAGAAAGCACAAGCAGGGTAGGGGCAGAGAGAGAGGAAGGGAATCCAAACAGGCTCTGTGTTATCAGCTTAGAGACCAATGTGGGACTCCATCCCATGAACCATGAGATCAGGACCTCAGCTGAAAACAAGAGTGGACTGAGCTACCCAGGTGCCCCTCAAAATGTTACTTATAAACACAGAATGATGAAAATAGAACTATTTATTTACGTAATATCTTGCTGGAGGAGGTCATCATGAGGACATAACCTCTGGTTGACTCATGAGCTGGTCTTGTACAATCAAAGGCTCCTTACTCTTCTCCCATCTCCTAGGAAAATTCAATCCACCCTTCATTCCATAAGGGAGCAATTTTCATTCCATAAGGATGCAGCTTTGAGAGAGCAATGTGTAATTGAGACCACCTGGGCAGGATACGTGGCTGAACCCTATTAAGGTCTCTATATAAAGACCAACGATTCTGCCATACAGGTGTGGAGATCTAGTCGCCTTGCGACCACAGAAAACACACCTCGTAAGTAAGTTTCCTTACTTATTAAAACTACCAACCCGCATTTGGGAGTGGCCTCTTTCCTCAGTCTCTTCCTGCCCTCAATATAAAGGGGCTGGTTTTGAATTTCTCCCAAAGTCCTGAGGTTGTGGATCAACAAATCTGTTCTCTCCAAAAATCAAAATAGTTTTTGAAATGTTTCTGTTTTTAGCTTTTTTTTTTAACGTTTATTTATTTTTGAGAGAGAGAGAGACAGACAGGTTGAGCAGGGGAGGGGCAGAGAGGGAGAGAGACACAGGATCTGTAGCAGGCTTCAGGCTCTGAGCTGTCAGCAAAGAGCCCAGCTCGGGGCTCAAACTCACAAACTGTGAGACCATGACCTGAGCTGATGTCAGATGCTTGACCGACTAAACCACCCAGGAGCCCCTGTTCTTAGCTTGTTTTTAAAAGGAGTTGTGAGTTTTCTGAAATACATATTTGTAAAATGCAACTTATTCCACATACTTATAATTAGAAAATATATTTATCTTCACTTTGATGTTTCAAATATTTTTTTCTAATTAGGAATTTGCAAGAATTAAATTATATGTTGAATTTTACTTTAACAATTCTTAATATATTGGGTAAAATGTGTTGGGGAAAAAAGAGCGATTACCTTAAATAATCATTTAAATCACAACATATCAAATAGATAACTTTATATATTATTGATAATGGATTGATAATAGTGTCCTGGATTTTCATATCTAATTCAAATGTTTCCATATTTTCTAAATTATTTCAATAGCTCAATTTGCTGATGGCTTGCTATAATGTGGAGGGGTATTTTTTGAGATCTTCTTTTTTAATATATGCACTTACAGCTACAATTTTTTTTTTCTGTAAGCACTGATTTAGTTGCATCCCACAAATTTTGGTATGTGTGTGTTCCTTTATCATCTCAAAGTATATTCTAATTTTTCTTTTGATTTCTTTGTCAACCATTGGTTATTTACAAATGTGTTTTGTAATTACCACATAGTTTTAAATTTTAATTTTTTTTGGTATGCATTTCTAATTCTATCCTGTTGTGGTGTAAGAATATACACTGTATTCGTAAGGTGCCTTTAAATTACTTGAGACTTGTTTTATGGCCTAGGATTTGGCCTATTCTGTATTGTGTTCCAAGTATACTTGAGACCAACCTCTGTTCTGTTTTGTTGTAGAAAGTTTTATTGATGTCTATTCTAGTTTACAGTTTATAGTTAGTTTAAAGTGTTATGTCTTCTATTTCTTTGTTGATCTTCTGCCTAGTTATCCAATTACCTATTTAAAAGTGGATTATGAAATCAACTATTATTGGGTTGTCTGTCTCCCTCAATTCTGCCGTGTATTTTAGGTTTATTCATATTTTTAGGGACTTCATTCCTATATTTAGGGGCTTTGGTTTTATATGCATATATTTTTGTAATTGTTAATCTTCCTGATGGATTGTCTCTTATCATTTTTAATGATCTTCTTTATTTTTAATACTTTTTTTGCTTTATTTTTAATAGTTCCATATAAGCTTTATTTTTTAATTTTTTTAATATGCAATTTATTGTCAAATTGGCTTCCATACAATACCCAGTGCTCCTCCCAACAGGTGCCCATCTCAATGCCCATCACCCATTTTCCCCTCCCTCCCAGTCCCCATCAAACCTCAGTTTATTCTCAGTTTTTAACTGCTAGGAATTTACCCAAGGTATACAAGAGTGCTGATGCATAGGGCACTTGTACCCCAATGTTTATAGCAGCACTTTCAACAATAGCCAAATTATGGAAAGAGCCTAAATGTCCATCAACTGATGAATGGATAAAGAAATTGTGGTTTATATACACAATGGAATACTACTTGGCAATGAGAAAGAATGAAATATGGCCTTTGTAGCAACTTTTTTGTTTTAAATCTACTTTGATAGCATTATAGTCATTCAGCTTTCTTAAGGTCACTATTTGAATCTATTTTTTTAACCTTTTATTTCCAACCTATTGATATATTGAATCTAAAGTGTGTCTCCTCTAGACTTGCATTTGTAGCATCTTGGTTTATTATGGAGGCTGATGACCTCTGCCTTTTAATTAGAGTAGTCACTTCACATTTAAGGATATTGTTTACATAGTTGGATTTGCATCTTCCATTTAATTTTTTGTCTCTATGTGGCTTATATCTTTGTTTATTTTAACTTTTATTGCTTTCTGTTTCTTTCCGTATACCATTTTAATTACTCTAAAGAATTTTAAATATATTAAGCTTTGTTGTTTTCCTAATGGTTGTTTTGGGGCTTACCATATACATTTTAACTTATCAGAATATGCCTCAGATTTAAAACAGTTCAATTCCAGGGAACATAAAAATATTTCTTCTTTAGGGCTTTATTATCCCTGCCACCTTTTGTGCTATTATTGATATACATAATACATCTATATATGCTATAAACCAAAAATACTTTGTTGGGAATATTACCTTATGTAATTGTATGTCTTTGAGAGATGAGCAAAGAAAGAAAAACAAGTATATATAGTCAGAGTTTGTTATATTAACCTTCTTATTTACAGTTTCTGGATTCTCTTCATTTGTTCTGTGGATCTGAGTTATTGCCATCTTTTATTTCCTTACTCCAGTGCAACTTTGTCCCCACTCATGGCCTTCTGCTATTGTTAATTTTTTTTTTCTGTATGTTATAGGCCCTACAATTAAATTATATACTTATTTTAAAAATTTAATCCCTTGATAAGTCACTTAAGAGAATAAAGGAGAATGTATACTGTCTTTTATATATACATGATTATATTTAAGGGGCCTGTGTGTGTGTGTGTGTGTGTGTGTGTGTATTCAAATTATTTGCTTTCAACCTGAAGAACATCCTTTAGTATTTCCTGTAAGGCCTTGTGCAAGCAATGAATTCTCTCAGTATTAGTATATTTGAGAATGTCTTTTCTTTGCCTTCATTTTTGGAAGATAACTTTGCTAGATATCATACTCTGGACCAATAGTTTTCCTTCTTTGAGCACTCTGAATGTCACTCTACAACCTTTGGCCTCTGACTTCTAATGATAAATCAGCTATTACTTTCATCAAGGTTTTCTTATATGTAGTGAAGGTATTTCTCTTGCTGCTTTTAAGATTTTCTTTTGTCTTTGTCTTTTAATATTAAAAAAAATGTTATTTAGAACCCAGGAGTGCTCTTATTAGTTGTCTCTTTTCCTGGTTCTCTCCCAGATTAACACTCCAGCTTGACAAGTAGAGAATTGTGCTGGGACACTAGCGTCTGGTTTTCTTGGGTAGTGTTTCCCAACATGGAACCTGTTCCTTAGGAATAGCCTGGAGCAAGGGCACCTAAAGATAAACTACTCTCTGCATAAGGCAGAACGTCTGCATTATGATCAGGTGCTCTGTGGAAGAGGTAAACTTTCAGCTACCCTTGCATGGATTAGCGTTTTTGAAACATGAAGCTGATCTGCAGGAGAAATGCTGGTGGCCTGCCCCTGCAGAGACACAGTGGTTTTCAGCCAGGAGCTGGATGGATTGAAAGCCCATCTTCTTGGTCACTCTCAGCTCCTCCCTTGGTCCTCAAAGCCAGCAACAGGGGATCAAATCCTTTTTACACTCCCTCACTCTGATCTTGCTTCCATCATCACACCCCTTTCTCTGATCCTGACTTTTCTGCTTCCTTTCTGAACTTTGAGGGCACTTGTAATTACAGTCAGACTACGTGGGCCATCCTCATTTCCCTATTTTAAAGTCAGCTGATGAGCAAACTTAATTACATCTGCAACCTTAATTCTCCTTTCCCCTATACTTTTACATATTTGTACGTTCTTAGGATTAGGATGTGGACTTTGGGGGCCATTATTCTGCCTACCATAGTTGCACATCTCAAACTGTTTAACCAGCCCTCATAATCTTTCATATAATAAACACAGCCAAACTACTAACTTAAAGTACCTATATCATCACCCACGTGAGGTTTATGTTCTTTATTTACATCTCACACAAATATCTAAATTAAGCTAATATCTATCATCCAAGTGATCATGTGATATTGTCTCAATGGCCTTTCTCCATCTTTCTCTACCACTCCTAAATTTCACCTCTTTGTGAACAGATCTTGAGACTTTCTTGGCAGTTACTCATATTCTAAAAGCTTCACCTCTAATTCCACCTCAACATGGTTGTTGGTTTGTTTAATGGACCAGTGTAGGGTCTATATTTGTGAATGTTGCAAGTACACTTAAAAGGAAATGTGTTCTGCTGTCATTGGCTTTAGCTTTCTGCAAATGTCATTACATAAAATTGGTCGATAGCTTTCTGCAGAGTTTCTTTATCCTTACCGATGGTCTGCCTAGTCATTCCATCAATTGCAGAGAGAGAAGTTGAAATCTTCAACTATAAGTTTGGGTTTATCTATATTGTGGCTTAATCATTTCTATTTTTGCTCCATCACTTGGAGGCTATTTTACTAAATGCATAAATATTAAGCTTTATTATGTGTTTTTGGTGAAACAATTGCTTTATTGTTGTGCAGTTTCTTTTTTATTGACATATAGTTGACACACAATGTTACATTAATTTCAGGTGTATACCATATTGATTCAACAAGTCTATATACTATGCTCTGCTCACCCACTAGTGTAACTGTCAGTGACCATGCAAAGCATTTCAATACCATTGACTATATTTCCTATGCTGTACCTTTTATCCCTATAATGTATTCATTCCATAATGTAATGACTCTTTTATCTCTGATAATAATTCCTTATATTGTCTGTTATTACTTATACTAATATAACTATTCATGTTTTCTTCTGAAATAGTTTTTGAAGTTTTTGAAAAATATACCTCTTTCATCTTCTTAAATTTTATGTATCAATGTATTTAAGCTGTGTTTCTATTAGATCGCATTTAATTGAGTCTCTAATCGTTTAATTGGCATGTTTAGATCATTTACATGACATGTAATTACTCATGATTATAGTAAATATAACATTTTCTTGGAAGTTAATATGCTGTTGGTCCTTTATTCCCTTTCAGTTTTCCATCTATGTTTTGATTCACTGGCAATTTTTTATTCAATATATAATATTGGTTTATTTTTCAGTTTATATTTTTAATTAATTATAGTCTGCTTTTAAGTAATATTATACCATGTAATGTGAAATGTAAGAAACTGACAACAGTATAATCTCCTCCTCCCATGACTTGTGATACTACCCTCCCACATAATGGACAGGACAGATATGTATACCCTAAGAACAAAAACTGTCTAAATAACTTAAATTACTTTACAAACTAGTGAATTAAATATATAAAAATAATTGTTAAATTTATTCAATTCTGTTATAATTTTTGCCTCAAATCAGAATTAATATCCTCTTTTTCTTAACATGAGAAATAGTTTATATAAGAAATGTTCTCTGAAACATATGTGAAACATCGTGATGAAGAATATTGGAGGATAATGCCATTTAAATAAAGGAGGAGTTGTGTGTTTCTAAGTGGTTCAAATGTATTGGAGATGAAAATTTAAGATTATAATATGGCTACCAATTTTCAGAAATTTGGGATTGGAGCATAGGTCTTAAAGGGTCCATTCTTCCAGGAACTATTGCACTTGAGCGCCAGATGGACTTAACTTGATGCTTTCTACAGTTATAAAATTAGCTTCAAAATGTCAACATTTTTCTTTCTTTTCTCCAAATAACTACATTTGATTTTGCCTAAGAATGTTCTCAAGTTTTTTTTAATTGACAGTGCTTTTATTTTTAATTATTTGATAACATGTTAAAATTATATTTTATTTTTTGCCTAAAATATAGATTAAAACATTATGAAATATAATTTATTGTCAAATTGGCTAACACACAGTATGTAAAATGTGCTCTTGGTTTTTAGGGTAGATTCCTGTGGTTCATCACTTATATACAACACCCAGTGCTCATGCCAACAAGTGCCTCCTCAATGCCCATCACCCATTTTCCCCTCTTTCCCCACCCCCTATCCACCCTCAGTTTGTTCTCTTATGGTTTGTCTCCCTCCCTCTCTATTTGTACCTACTTTTTTCTCCTTCCCTTCCCCCCATGGTGTTAAGTTACTCAAGATCCACATATGAGTGAAAACATATGATACCTGTCCTTCTCTGACTTATTTCACTCAGCATAATATCTTCCAGTTCCATCCACATTGCTGCAAATGGCATGATTTCATTCTTTCTCATTGCCAAGTAGCATTCCATTGTATATATAAATCACATCTTCTTTATCCATTCATCAGTTGATGGACATTTAGAATTTTTATTTTGTTTTTATAATTGTTTTTATTTAATCATCTGTAGATCTATAGTCAAAGTAATACCAAACCAGTAGAGCCTTTGGCAAATTTTTCTGATTTTTTTCTTCACAACAATAGTCTAATCGCTCTGAAGATACCCATTAATTAGTCTTAACTAGAGAAAGAATATTATGTTGTAGATAAAATAAGATAAAATATTCAAAACAAAATTAATGTAGAAATAACAAAGAGATATTTGCACTCATGACCACTGTTTTCACTCATGACCATTTATTGTTTACATGAGTTAACTCTAGAAATGTTGCATTTATCTGGATAGATCATACAAGTGGGCTCAATATGGTTTTGGCATTGCCATTAATGCTCAGTTTATTAATCAGGATTACTTTTTAATTGATGTTTTTTTATTTGTAATCATAACTTACCTAATTATTTAACATGTGTGTTAAATATTTAATAAATGTTTGTTTTCAAATCGTGGATTATGATTCCTCTGTCCAAAAATCTTGTCAAAATATTTAACGTGTGGTCACATAATTAGAAATTTTGACATTATAAGTTTTAAAATGCAAAAGAGGGCTAAAATGTTTTTAAAATCTCTATAAATTATTTTAATCCAGTTGTGATATTATTTTCCATTGGTTGTAGTCGGGAGTGTAGAAAAAAAAAACTTGTAAAGATTTTATAAATTCTAACTCCATTGACTAGAAAGGAAAAGTAACACTGTGTGGTAAGGTGGTTTTTCAAGCATTTGCAAAATAAAATCAAGGAAAAATAAATCTTACATGCAGGCAATAGGCCTTCCATGAAGGCAATGGGAGTTGAATTGAAATGAACATTGATCCATTTGCAAATGCACAGATTAATGAGTTTATAGAAAATTGTCCCTAACAAAGAAAGACTATCTTCGTCAAATAGTGTGAGGCAAGAGAATGGGACACATTATGTTAATATGAACATATTCTATTATGCAAGGGAAATCGGAATCATGTCAGTCAACGCTGGAGCATTTCTTCTGGTCTTCAGAAAATTATAAATGTTCAGAGGTGCTCAGAGAATAGAGATATGACAGTTGATATCAACATTCCGTTTGTAGTATTCTTCAGCATATGTATTTTTGCATGTTTACACTAGCATGTGAAGGTCTATGTGTGCATGTATGTGTTTCCATGGTCCATAATGTATGTTTGATAATTATCAATATGTTAGTTGACTGTCTAGTTTTGCTAAATACTACACAGACCTGTAAATCTCTGTTAATTTAAATGGTTGAAGTTTTGTTTCAAGTTATTTTGATAAAACTATTCTTTTTAATACAACTGCATGATATTTATAAGAAGTGTAGTTTCATAAGTTTACAAATTTGACTTCTTGGATTATGAATGTATTTCAATAGCAGCATAGCAGTGTAGACCAAAATAATTGAACTAAGTTTTATATCTGAAAAACCAGGGCCAATTACTTGCATAGGATATTCTCCTATGTTTGAGGGCAGGCTCACAATAGGCACAACTGTAGCTCAGTAGTAAGCCTCTGACTGGAAAACCAGATCGAGGGAACTACAGTGTTTTAATGAATATTTCTCTTTCCTGATGAATTACTCCTCTTTATTTTGGAAGTTTATTTCAGTCTAAGTAACTGAGATTGATGATGATCCTCCACCAGCCATCTGTTCTCACTTGCCATGACCACAGCATCCTAAATTATTTTCAACAGTTTTCAAAACATTTTACAATGTTCACGTTTTAGCTTATATTCCAGGTTACATACTATCTAAAGTCAGGAGGAGTGCAATGAATCGTCACAAAAAAACTAGTAACAATCCCCATATTTATTCTGCAAATATTAATCCTCAAATTTTTGGAAAACATTAAAATCGATTCTGTAATCAGCCATGAATTCTTTACTCAAAAGGTTGAGACAAATTAGGGGCACTATGACATGCTCTTTGAGTAAGTATAACACAATATACAAAAAATATGGATACGTTAAATATATGAATATTTATATATGCAGATATGTGTATGCAGGCACACGTGTAGCAAATTACCACAAATTGGAGGCCATTTTCAGCTTGTAGAGGCAGCTGTACCCCTTGACTTTCTATTTTTCTTATATCTTCAAAATCTGCAATGTCAGGTGGAGTCTTTCTCATGCTATTGTCTCTCTGGTTCTCTGTAAATAGAAAAGAGTATTTGCTTTTTAAATACTTGTGATAAACTAGGCTCATATGGAATATCCATTGTAATATCCCATCTTTAGGTGTTTACACTTAATTCTAAATGCAAAGTCCCTTTTGCCATGTAAGCTAACATATGCAATTCTGAGGATTATAATGTGAATATCTTTTGAAGTCACTACTTTGAATAAATTGCTCATGGAACATGAAATCCATCTAAAAATATCAAAAGCCATTTGATTCAAAATTTGAAAAATTACACATGTTTTTATTTAGGGTTAAGATAAGCCATGTAATTAATATTTTTAAATTAATATTGAGTAAGCATATATGTTTTTGGCAATGTATAAAAAGGACTATGAAAGAAAACATTTATAAATTTTCTCTCACTAATATTAAATTTTTTAATGTTTATTCATTGTTGAGAGACAGAGACACACAGCATGAGTGGGGGAGGGGCAGAGAGAGAGAGAGGGAGACACAGAATCTGAAGCAGGCTCCCCGCCATGCGGGGCTCGAACAACGACTGTGAGATCATGACCTGAGCGGAAGTTGGACGCTTAACTGACTGAGCCCCTCTCATTAATAGTAAGAATTTTGGTCACTGAAAACTGTTATGTGACTAGAAGGCAAGGTAAAGCTCATATCTAGATTATATAAGTTATGTCTACAAATCAATTATAAGTGGTCCGAGAACTCAATTGAAAAAAAAAAAAAAAGGTAAAATACTTCAATGCTCACTTCACAAAGAATAAATACAAAAATCTGTAAACATCTGTAATGGTTCTCAATGTTATTAGAGGGAAATGCAATTTAAAATCTCAATACTATACAGCTACAAGATTTAATTTCAATTTTAAAAAATGGAGCCCCTAGGTGGCTCAGTCAGTTGAGCATCTGACTTCAGCTCAGGTCGTGATCTCTCAGTTTGTGAGTTCCAGCCCCACATCAGGCTCACTGCTGTCAGCCTATCAGAATGCAACCCACTTCGGACCCTCCCTCCCCCTCTCTCTGCCCCTCCCCCACTTGCACTTGCTCAAAAATAAATATTTTTTAAAAGTTTTAATACTGACATTGATAAAAATTCGGAATGACTGGTCTTGGATAATCAGTACAGCCACTTTGAAAAACTATACAGCAGTTTATACTAATGCTAAATAGACACCTTTCTTATGACCCTAGATATATATGTATTAAAAACAAGAATCTATATCCACAAAAGACATGAAGAAGAAAGTTTGCAATTTATTTTTATTTAATATTTATTTATTTTTAAGTAAGCTCTAGGCCCAACATGGGGCTTAAACTCACAACCCCCAAGATCAAGAGTCCCATGGCCAACCACTAAGCCAGCTAGGCATCCTTGCAATTTATTTTTAATACTTATTTATAATAGCTTCAAACGTGAAACAACCAAATCTCCAACAACACTAAGTTAAATAAACTGTGATATATTTATACAATGGAACATTAAACTCAATAAAAAAAAATTACTACTCCATACAACATGTGTTAGATCCACCTAAAAATAGAAGAAAAAGGGCCTACAGAAAACAGTATATAGTATGGGATTGTACATACCTATGTGAAATTAAAAACAAGTGTAAGGGGCACCTGGATGGCTACGTCAGTTAAACATCTGAGTTTCAAAACTAAATAAATAAATAAATAAATAAATAAATAAATAAAACAAACAAAAAAAAAATCTGACTTTCAGCTCAGGTCATGATCTCTTGGTTCTTTGGATCAATCCCCACATCAGGTTCTGTGCTGACAACATACAACCTACTTAGGATTCTCTCTGTCTCTCCCTCTCTCTTTCTCTCTCTGTCTCTTTCTCTCCACCCCTCCCCCACCCCGTTTGTGCTCTCTCTCCATGACAATAAACAAGTAAACATTAAAAAAAAAAAAACTAAGTCTCTGGTGATAGAATTCTGAATAGCAATTCTGCAGGTGGTTTGCAGACAGAAATGTGACATGAGAGAAGCTTTTCTGGAATTGAAAATGTCCTATATCTTGATATGGGTAGTGGTCACATAAGGATATTTATGTGTAAAATATTAGCAAACTATACAACATATGTAATATCAGTGCATTTTACTCAATGTGTGTATCTCAATTAAAAATATAAAGAAACGCTTGGAGTGATATTTGTTTGTGTGTTTAGTGCCAAGGTATGGGGTCATTTTCCAGGAAGTCTGATTTAATTAGGTAAATATGGATACAAAGTCTGAGAGTTTTTTGAAATGTCTCCAGGTGATTCTAAAGTTTAGTGTGGTTAGAGAACCGCTTTTATAAAGACTATTATAGGACTGAAAGAGACTGCTTGAGGACTAGATAAGCAGCAATTTGGTCAGGAGAGCAAAAATGATACAGACTACAAAGGTAAGCTAAGGGGGCAAGGCACTCTGAAACGCATCAACAATACTGTATACAAACGAATCATGACCAGTTGACACCATCCTAAAACACTGCAGAAGTTCCCAAAGGCCCAGGCTCTCTGAGGTGGCTACTAGGCTAGATATTCTCCAGGTACCATTGGACTAGACTAGACTGCCGGTTTCAGGAGATGGAAGATCACAGGTGGGCACATTTATTCTCCCAGCTGCTCCTTTCTATTTGTATTCTTGGTGTTTCATCCTAGCAATGTGCAATTGGGAGAACACACATCCTGATGGAAAGGGCATGTAGCAGGAAGGTCCTGCATACCTGCAGTTTTCTCTCCTCTCTTTTACTAGTCTTCTTTACAGCCTAGAATTCCAACTTCTGTCACCCCAGCCATGAGAGCCTTCTATAGTCCTCAAACTACTGCTTTCTATTCAGTCTCTATTTCCCTGGATGAAGATTGGCAAATTCTTTGAAGGAAGAAGTGTATTCCTCTTAGTTTTGAAGTTGTCTACTACTCAGCTCCTTGACTCTAATAAATTAAAACAAGACCAAAACATTGTCATCGCTTTATGTATTATCTTCAGCTTTATAGTAGTGGAAGAGTTAGTCTGTTTTAAACTATGGTGACCTGGAGAAAAAGTGTATAAGATTGTATTCTTGATGTAAGAAAATATAATGTTACTGGCATCTTTATACCCTTCCCAGGTAATGAAAGGATACTAGGACAGTGTAATTTTTTCTTCCTATTAATATGATAAAATAATCGTTTATATAGATAGAGAACATAAGACATTATTGCTGTCTATGTAGTCATGATCATATATATTTACTAATATATTTTCTTTGTTTTTTAAATGTTTATTTATTTATTTTGAGAGAGAGAGAGAAAGAGAGAGTGAGTGAGCACTGGGGAGGAGCAGACAGAGATGGAGAGTAAGAATCCCAAGCAGGCCCCATGCTGTCAGTGCAGAGCCCGATGCAGGGCCTGAGTCAAGACAAGAGTTGGACACTTAACCAACTGAGCCACCCAGGTGCCCCTTAACTAATGTATTTTCTATTATAAATGATTCCCTTTTCATTTCAAGTTTCTCATAACCATGTGGGATAATTTTCTCTCTGCCTTTTATATTTCTGTAAGTACAGATGTACTATTCATGAATTATTTCTGTACCTTTGTCTGAAAAGCTTCCTTTTATTCTGTTTGAAAAATATTTTCTTTAGTAGGGAATCTAGGCTAGCAAGTATTTTCTTTACTAAGAAAAATATCATTATATTGACCCTGGCTTTCATTGTTCCTAAGAAATCCGATTTCAATGCAAGTGTTATTTATTTGAAGTCAATCAAACTACCCTGTACTAATTTTTAAATTTCCACATTGTCTCCATTTTTGTCAGTTTTTCCTAACAAATGAGTATTTGCTGCTTAGTGTTTTAGGGATTTTTGAATCTGTAACTGTGCATTTTATACGCTTTTATATTTCTATAACTTAAGCTAGGTTTTATTTATTTTTCAGATATATCTTCAAGTTAATTATTTCCTTGGTTCTATCTTTTCCCCCACTTATTTTTGCATATTTTCTTTAATTGAAGTATAATAAGAAATTAAATAAATTTAAATATTTAGACCATGACACATTTGTACATATGTAAGCATCTGTATAGTCATCACCTAATAAAGGCATTTAACATGTATAACACTCCACTAAGTTCCTTTATGCATCGTTCTAGTCAATATCATACCAAAGATAACAATTTTTATGTTAGTAATCATCAACAACTTTTGCTGTTTATTGACCTCATATGAACTCCCACTCTAACAGGGGGAGATAAGACTCTCATCTACCATCCATTCACTTAATTGTTAAATTGGGTTTTTCTTATTGCGCATTCCATCCTGTAATTTCCTGGCCTACAAAATGATTTCGTTTAATTCACACACATTAATGGTCACTTGGTGTGAGGTAACATTCTATGGTGACGCATTAACTTATACATGACATACATGTCACATATGCTTAGTATCCATAACTATAGTATCATACTAAATAGTTTCAACTACCCTAAAAATACCTGTTACTTTATCTACTCAACCCTCCCTTCCTCTTCCCACCCAACTGATGGCAACCACCCATCTTTTTTCTGTATCTATAGGTTGGCCTTTTCTAGAATATCCTATAAATGGGATCATGTAGTAAATAGTCTTTTTAGGATTGGTTTGTGTAACTTAATAATCTGCATTAAAGATTCACCCATGTTTTTGTAGAATTTGATAGCTCCTTTTTTAAACCACTGAATAGAATCCCAGTGTATGGATGTACCAGTTTTTGTTTTTATATATTCACTTTTTCAAGGATAATCTTGGTTTCTTCCAGTTTTGGGTGATTATAAATAAAGCTAATTTAAATATCTATGTGCAAATATTTTTGTGTTGAAGTAAGTTTTCAATTTGGTTATGTAATACCTAGAGGTACAATTAGTGGATTGCATGGTGGGATTAAGTTTAGCTTTGTAAGAAACTATCCAATTGTTTTCCAAAGTGGTTGTACCACTTTTCATTGCCCTGACAGTGAATGAGAGCTCCTGTTGCTCCATATCCTTGCTAGCCATTGGTAGAGCCATTTTTTGGGGTTTGTTTGTCTAGCCATTTTGTTGTTGTTGATGTTTAGCCATTTTAATAGGTGTGTAGGGGTATCTCATTGTTGTTTTAATCTTAACCTCCTAAGACAAATTATGTTGAACAAATTTTCACATGCTTATGTACCATTTCTATATCTTCTTTTGGAAGAGTCTGCTCAGATTTTTTGCCCACTTTTAATTGAATTATTTGTCTTCTTATTACTAAGTTTTAAGTGTTGTTTATATATTTCAGATACAAGTCTGTTAAAATGTTTGTGTTCAGCAAATATTTTCTCAAAGTCTGTGGTTAACTTTTGGATTTTTTCTTTGAACATAATTTTAATATTCTATTACTCTCTGTCTTTCAAAACTCTGCATTAATGTACTTTGTGCAGAATATTTCATATTTCTTTTGTTAAGTGTTCTTTAGATTCTGAAAACTGAACTTTGTCAGTTATGGAAACTTCACGTATATTCCCTTTTTTTTGAAATTTTATTTTTATGCCCTTGCTCTTATAATTATTTTCTCATTTCTGTTTTACCTGCTTTAGTTTCTGGAATAATGGAATTTCTATTAGTCTATTACTGTAACTTCTAGAATTATCTTCTAAGTGTACAATATTCACTCTTTTTATTTTATTTGGTTAAATATGTGTTTAATCTATCTCTCAAAACATCTATTTTTTCAGCATTTATTGTCTTTATATACATCATCTTCTTTGTGTGAATGCAACATGTTTTATTCTGAAGATATCGAGTGTCATGTTTTATTCTTCTCCATATATCATCTTTATTTCTGCCTATTTCCTTTCAAGTATATATAACCATTTCATATTTGATTGATATTTAGTTCAAATAAACAATTGTCTTAATTATTTTTGAAATGATTTGAAATGTTTATTTGAAATGCTGTATGTTGCCTGGGTTTCAAAAAGAAACTGTTGACAACTTTAATGAAAAAGCCACAAAAACTGTCCAAATTTTTATAGCCTATATCTTGGTGATGGTTGAAACTTCTGATTCTATCTACTAGATATCACTGGAATTTTTTTAAACGTCATCTTTGATTAGCTTTTATTTTTTTCATTTACGTTCCTGGTCAATATACCATCTTTATTCACCTACCCTTGTTATGTGATTCATGCAAAACATTTAGCTTGCTTTTAATGTACTAAGAGAACTTCCTGTCAACAAGGTAGCTAATCACCTTTTAAAAAATGTACATGTTTCTATTAAGGAGATGAAAAATAAAAAGAATAAGGAGGAAAGAAGGAGAAAGAAAAGAAGTAGAAGGAAAAGATAAGAAGAAGAATGAAAAGAGTAAGGAAGAGAAGGAACAAGGGAAGGAAAAGAAGATACACAGAAGGAGTAAAAGGATGAAAACTTGGGATTACTTAGAGAAAAGTTTCATATGGGATTTAGTCAGTTTTTGGTTTTTTTAAGTTTATTTTATTTATATATTTTGAGAGAGGTAAGGAGGAGGCACCGAGAGAGAGAGAGGGAGAGAGAGAATGCCAAGCAGGATTTGCACTGCCAGCTCAGAGCCTGACGCAGGGCTCAAACCCAAGAACCATGAGGTCATAACTTGAGCCAAAGTCAAGAGTTGGAAGCTTAACCAACCAAGCCACTCAGGTGCCCCTAGTCAGTTCTTAATGTGGACGATCATTATGATTAAAATATATTTATTCCACAATATACTCAATATTATGAACACTTAACTAAGAAATAACCAGCTCAGTTTCTACTTGATAAATACAATGCTTTTACAAAAATAGTGAAAAAGATTTATAATTAAATTTTAAATAATTTTATTAGTGGGATGTTTTATTAACACATTCTACATTTTTCATGTTTTTAGAGATGAACTTTTTTTTATTAGTTAAATATATTTATTTCATAGTTGTTTTGTGGGTGGAATTATTGAAACATTGCCAAGTCAGCACTATTTTAAAATGTGAGATAGCTGGACACTTTGGAAATTTATAGAAACAATTTTGTTTCATAAGTGGTCCAACTTGCAAACTATAAATTTCGCTGATAGAAATAAAAATTAAGTTTTTTATAGAATATTTTAAAGACACATGCACAACAATAAATTTCTTTCATTTCATTTTAATTTCCTATGTTAGTGCTGTTATAACCTAACAGAATCCTAAAAGGAAGCCTTTTGTAGCTACACCAATCTTACCTATGTATATTAATTGGGTTAATCAACCATTTTATTTAAACTCTTCAAGAAATATGCTGATAATATTATTAAAACATATTTAATAAATAAATATATTAAATATATGTAAGTTTTTAAATATATTAAAATCTACTTAGAATACATTAACATAATTTTAAAACTATTTAATAATGTTAAGTAAATAATTTGGTGATACTTAGCTTTAAGAATTGTATTAGAAAAGTATTTTGAGGAGCGCCTGGGTGGCTCAGTTGGCTGAGCGAACCAGTTCTTGATTTCAGTTCAGGTCATGATCCCAACCCGTGTTAGGCTCTGCAAGGAGCGTGAATCCTGCTTGAGATTCTTTCTCTCTTCTCTATCGCCTCCCCTGCTAGTGTTCTCTCTTCTAAAAAATTTTTAAAAAAAGTATTTTGAGTAAAATTCTCAAATTTTGTATAAAATACAAGTTTGCTAAGCTAATTCAACCTAAAATACTAATCTATTATAAGAAGTTATTTCACGTATTGTTAATTTAAAAATCAACTCTTTCACACTCCAATATGGTTTTGTTAATATTAAAATGATATGCATATTAGGGCGATTCTATTAATAATCAAATCTGGAAATGCCTTGATGAGATTAGAATTCTGCCCCCTCACACCAACATACCCAACGAAAGATGCTATGAGATGCCTGGTAGCATGGAGCCAAAATTGGCAAGGGGAAGTAGGTAAGATAATAAATCAATTCATGATACTCAAAGTTGGGGGAGATTATAAGAAATCTGCCCCCATCTTTTCCATTCTTTAATAGTCACTTCAGCCACCTTGAAAGCTATTTATAGTTTGCTACAATCAGTTATTTACCTTCCCTGAATGGTCATTTCTTTTAAAAATGGTAATAAAAATATTACTTAGCATGAGTTATTCCAAAATAATATTTTAGGCTTTTTATTATATTTACTAGAGTGTTATTTCCTCCAAAGGAACTCTTACCCATTTTTAAGACATAGGAAAATATTATAGAGTTTTTTCTCTAAAAATGGCATATCATTTGCATGTTCTTTACAAATATATTACATAATGAACAGGGTTATATCTTATTATTATATCTTTTAAAATATATAAAATGAAAAATGCTCTGTAATTTATTACTCTTGTGGTCTAGTTAATTTTTTTTTTATCTTTGACCAGGAATTTGGAGTAACAAACAATAAAATGCAGAGATTAGTATGAGAAACCTGCATTAATACGAAGAGCCTATTCAGATTGGAGGAGGCTATAGTCACCATAATAATTCAGATATATCCAAAGCGGTCTGTCCTTCAGATATCCTTCAGAAATCTACATTTTGGGAGAATTACCAACAACGATAGCAGAAGCAAGAGAAAGCATTAAAATTCTTGGAATTAAGCCATGTGAACATCAGTTCATTTGTTTTAGAGAATCATAAACTGAAACAAGTACATCATTTTTAAAGTGAAGAGTTTTGGCCCCCCAAAAACTGTTTTTGAATTAATCCAGAATTGAGAAAAACACCTAAATACAGAAAACATGAACAGATCCAACTCCAAAAAGCAAAATAAATTAAAAACAAATAAGTACATAAATAGAAATTTGTAAAACAATTTTAGAGTATGATTTAGGGTCCTTAGGTTTAAATATCACTTTTTTTAAAGTTACCATAAACAACTAAGCAATATTCAGTAGTTCTTTTTAAGCGAGGGGGTTGTTCTAAAAATTCATTTTTTAAATGATCATATTACCATGCTAATGGAAACATGATCATTTCAAATAATTCTGGTAGAAATAGTAGTAAGATAGTAAATTCAGAGATCGGAGCAATAATATATGAGGATCTTATTTTTCACAGCACTCTACTGCCAAATTAAATCTTGGATAGAAATTGAAGTTCCATTTAACTCTATAATTATTGACTTGGCCATGAACTTGCTACTCACTGAAGATAGTTATGAATGATTGCCCAGCTGTTGCTGGCAGGTAGAGAGGCTGAAAATTAAGCAGTAGTTTCAGCTGCCTATTCAAGATTCTCTAAGTGAATGAGGCAAAATTGGTAGTTGTTGGCCTTTTTGAGACTTTCTTATAATAACTATACAGATTTCGCTATGTAAATGCAATTGTCTATGTGTTTGTGGTTGAACACCACTAACTGAAAGTTACACATTGAGCATGCTATTTCAAAATTGAAGTTATCAGGTAGTCTTATATTTTTCTTGCTTATCATTAAAAAAATCTGTATTTTAATTGGTGGAAAATTCTTAAAAATGAATGACCTCTTTCCCCCAGGAACTAGTTAAAAGCAAAATAAAACATGGTTTTATTAGCATAAACTAAGAATTACATTAATACTATCTATTTTTACAAAACATGTGAATGCAACCTAGTATTTCCTGCAGGCATACGCTGGTCTTTTTTGTAACACTGGGTGGAAATTAAACCTTGCTAGAGAAGCGATTAAATTCAGAAATGTCAGTATACCCAATGTATATTTAACAGTATCGGGTGTAGACTTGCTTAATTAGTTAAAACACATTTAAAATTATATCATGACTTTAAGTCTGGAAATTAATTTTGTATAAGTTTGTATATTTATATTCTAGTATTGGGAACAATTTTGCTGTAGCTGAGAAAAATAAAATGTATTTCTGCCTCTAGTACTGAAACAAATGTATTTTTATATACAAAATTTAGGCATTGTCTACAAGAAACATATGAGTTACAATGTGAAAGAGTCTAAGGTAAAATAGGAAATAAACAATCTATTTATGCTATTATTTTGTAATAGCAGAGCAATCAACATTACTTTCTCTCGAAGTTTAGTGAGCTCAGAAGAATATGCCTCACTTATAAGTGGTTTAGGTCTTAAAATATTTTGGATTAGAGATTGTGATGTTCTTTTCATATTATGTTAGGACTACATGGAGTTGATTTGTGGTCAACTGGTTGTTTTCTAATAAGTCTTATCATTAAATCCTTGCATTTTCAGTAAGTCTTCTACTTAACTTTCACTGTCCCTACAAGCCAGCTTCTAATTCTTGACAGAAGGCTCTGAAGACAGAAGCAACTTACACTTCTATCTGTTTATGATACTCATTTGAATGATGTATTCATGAGTTGGCAGAGGTGCAGCCATACAGCCTGGCATAACTGATTATCATGTCTTAGGAAATGAAGAGAGCCCTAGGGCATTAAGAACTCTCAACTATTAATATTGGTTTTGCCACAAGGCAGTTAAATAAACTGACAGTTTGGCAGAGGCATGACTCTTTGCATACTCATATACTGATTACCTCTGAAATATCATTAATATTTCTAAGTTTTCAGTTACTTACAGTGCAATTTAAAAAGTCAGCCTTACTTTATGGAAACAAAAAGCATGAGCAGATTATCTTGATACTAATAGGATGGCTAGTACACTTCAATTTATTAGGTTGAACACTTTAAGCAAAAATAATGAAAATATACTAAAATGTGTATGTTTTTTCCCTGAAAATAACTGACCCCAAATGACCATAATATTTCCTATGAAAATGGCCTATAATTACAATAAATCTATAATTAATAATTATGTGGATTATGTTTCCAAATTTTAGATTTTACAACCGTATAAAGTATTTCACAAAAAGAATTTGAACTTAGAGATCATTAAGATTTTTAATTGATGTAAATCTTGTTCAAACATTAAAGTATGTTTCATAATAGATGCTTTAAAACCAAAGGGCATTGTATTTTGTAACAATATATATTAATGTTATAATTGTTGCATTAAGGATATTTTTATATATAATGTTAATATTCTAATAATATTTAATACTGCTTAAATGTTGGTGAGAAAGTAAAACTGAGGAATTTACCTTAGTATTCAAAAGTGATCATTTAAGTGCCAAAATGATTTATAACTTACAATAATTAGCGTTACATGGTTTACCACAATTGTCAAAAAGATCAAGGACTATATTGGGATCAATCATCTGGGACCAATCTATATTTTTACCTACATTTTATCTTAGACACATATTCATATTCTACAGGGAAAGCTGTTTTTTTTCCCCATAGCTTCTTATTTGTAGGTCAGAACTTTGTCTTTACTAAATTGAGAAATCAGATTTCTTAAAAAGTTAAGTGGTAGTCACTCATTCAACAACCTGGTTGCAACACGTATCTGCCTACATATTTAAATTCTAAGTCCTTGAATTAATTTTAGTTGGATAATTATACCTATATTCTATGTACCTTTTGTTGCTGTTACATTCTCCATGCCTAAAATTGAACAAAATCAAGTGGATGAAAAAGAGACTCTTAATAGTACTGATCATTCTTAAACTCTTTATTTTTTTTAAATGTTTTTATTTATTTTTGAGAGAGAGAGAGAGAAAGTGTAAGTTGGTGAGGGGCAGAGAGAGGGAGGGAGACATAGAATCTGAAGCAGGCTCCAGGCTCCCAGCTGTCGGCACAGAGCCCAACACGCAGCTTCAACTCTTGAACCCTGAGATCAGGACCTGAGCGGAAGTCGGACACTTAACAGACTGAGCCACCCAGGCACCCCCTGATTATTCTTACTTTAAATAAATGACCACAAATCTTGCAAAAATCCTTTGCAATACACTGCAATACTTTTACATATTTCTGATCAACTATCTGTTTTAAAAACTCTGGGAACTATATTTTTTATCTTTTTTTTTTCCCTGAAACTCTAGTATTACATTTGACTCATGACTTTTCTTTGTATTTCTTTGAACAAATATAAGCCAACCAGAGACTTACGAGACATCCTCAGTGGCAGGTCCTCCAATGCATCTGAAAACTGTGCATGCAGACTCTACCTGCCCTCTTGTTATAATTGCTCACATCACCCTGATTCGCAGTGGATCCCATCTTACTCTTGATTTGAACAACACCGCTCTCATAATGGTGTTTGTATTCTCCTACTTTGTTATATTTGCCTTTTCTCTGCCAAATGCCTGTACTCTTACAGTCTAGTAATTTCCATACCATATAAATAAATCTCCCTGGAATTAGACTTCCACCTTCAGGTGCCTCCTCATTGGTCTATTTGTAACAAAACTCCTCCAAAGAATTGTACATTGTAACATTTCTCATTATTTACCTTTGTTTTTCTTCATGAATCCAGGACTTTTTTTAACCCTTATTCCACTGAAGCCCATGTATCAAGTTTACCGACAGCCTCCATAGAAATTCCATTGGCCAATAGAAAGTCTGCTACTTTTGCATCAAATTAATTAATCTCCCAGAACCATTCCTGTCTCTTTTCTGAAATAGTTTGTGTGGCTTCCTGGCCACCATAATATCTTTGTACCCTTTGTTGGCTTATTTGTTCAGTTTTATTTTGTTTCATTCATTCAGAAGTATTTTCTCATATTCCTTGTAATTTTTTGACCTACTGATCATTTAAGAGTGTGGTCTTTCCAGTCTTTTTTAGTTTATTCCATTGTGGTTAGAGAACATCATTTGCATGGTTTCAAGCCTTTTAAATTTATTGAGACCTACACCTTAGGATATGATCTTAGAACATATTTCCCGTACACTTGAAAGAATTTGTTTTCTGTTGTTGGTTAGAAAAGTCTATATATATATATGTCTGTTAGGTATGGTTGGTTTATAATGTTTTTCAAGCCTTCTATTTCCTTGTTGACCTTCTGCTTAGTTCTATTTAGAACATAAGCTATTAACGTCCCTAACTAATATTGTTAATCCATAATAATAATCTATTACAAGTCTGCAATCATAGTCAATAATTGTCTATTTCTTCCTTTAACTCTTGTCAGTTTTTACGTTGTGTATTTGGAGTTCTCTTATATAAATACATTTGTAATTTTTGTATTTTCTGATGGATTGAATCTTATCTTTATAAAATATAATTTTTGTCTGTAATAACAACATCATCCTTGTTTCCCCAGAAGTATTTATTCTGATGTTGTTCTAGCTGCTTAAGCATATATTAACTGAGCGCATGCCAAATCTCTTTTCATCTTTTATTTTCAACTAATTTATAATTTTGATCTAAAATATGTCTCTTGAAGACAGCATATAGTTGTATCTTTTTCATTTCAACCATTCTGCAATTTCCAGCTTTTGAGTATATTGTTTAATTTATTTAACCTTTTAATGTATTCAATGATAAGATAGGATTTACTACTTCTATCTTACTATTTGTTTTCTGTATGACTTATGTCTATTCCTATATTACTGACTTCTTTTTGTGTTAAAGATATTATCTATTTTACCATTTTATTTTTTACTGATCCTTTAACTCTATTCTTGGGCTTATATTCTTAGTGGGTGAACTTCGTTGGTATTAAAGGTAACATTTTAGCTTCAAAAGTATTAAATCAGATTAATACTTGCTAATTTCAATAGTTACTAAAATTTTGCCCCATATAGACTTATTACTCTCCCCTTCATTGTGCTATTTTTGTCATATAAACCATATCTTTATACAATATAATCCTCTCCATACAATTTATAATTATTGCTTTATGCAATGTTTTTTATTCAAGTAAGACAAGAAGAGAGTTACAGACAAAAATATATTTATACTTTTTGGGCGCCTGGGTGGCTCAGTTGGTTAAGCAACTGACTCTTGATTTTGGCTCAGGTCATGATCCCACAGTTCGTGAGATCAAGCCCTGCATTGAGCTCTGTGCTGACAGTATAGAAACTGTTTGGGATTCTCGAAACTGTTTGGGATTCTCACTCTCTGCTCCTCCCTCTCTCATGCTCACTTGTGCACTTGCTCTCTCTCTCTCTCCTTAAAAATAAATAAATAAGCTTTTAGAAACATTAAAAAATAGGGGCACCTTTGTGCCTCAGCCAGTTAAGCTTCCAATGTTGGCTCAGGTCTAGATCTCAGGGTTTGTGAGGTTGAGCCCCCATATTGGGCTTACTGCTGTCAGCTCAAAGCCCACTTGGGTCCTCTGTTCTGCTGTCTCTCTGCCCCACCCTTGCTCATGCTCTTTCTCTCAAAAATTTATATTATGTATATACACACATATAATATTTATTTATTTATTTATATTTATCTATACTGTTGTTAAATTATAGTGTTCTGTATTTCTTCAATGTGGATTTGAGTTACTCTCTGGAATCCTTTTACTTTAGCTTGCAAAGCTCTTTAGTATTACATATAAATAGATCTGCTTATTTTCTCGACTTTTGTTTATCTGAGAATGTCATAACTTTCCTATATTCTTAAAGGTAATTTTGTAGAATATGGAGTGAAAGGGTGGGCAGAAGTGCTAAGTGAAAAAGTACTAATTTAAAGGGGAAAAAAGTACATTGGCCAAGGTTCTGATAAGGAGTTTTTAGTTTTTTGCATTTTTTTTGTTTGTTTTTTGTTTTGTTTTTGTTTTTGTTTTTGTTTGCAGAAGCACCAGGGAAGTGCTCTAGGGAAGGTAAGGAGGCCTCTGAGTGGATGTGAATGGGCTAAGAATGCGGATATACAAAAGAGCATGGCGGGCCCAGTTAGAAGAGAGGGAACCAGAGTCCTCTCCTGCAAATCCCTCCAGAAAAGTGCAAAGTACTATCCACACACCAAGTTTGTTGAGGGGAAGACAGCCACCAGTGAAGCCTGGCAGACAAAGCTTTGTAACTGCCTATGGTCAGGACTGAAAGATCACATACAATTTTCACCTGAAGCCAGACTCTTCGGCCTGCTAACTGATCTTGCTTACACTCTTGACCCCTATAATTCATTTTCCCAAAAGCATCCATGGAGATTTGTTAAACATAATTATATTATAATCCAAACTCCTTATTATAACATACAGGTTCTATATGCTCCTTGCTTTGCTCTCTGACTTCATCACCCCACTCAAGCCACAGGGGCCTGCAGTCTGTTCCACAGACACACGAAACTCACATACATCTAAATATCTTCATACCCTCTGCGCAGAACATTTTTTTCCACCTCTTTACATAGTTTTCTTCCTTACTTCATTCATCTCTGCTGAATTACCATCCTGTCAAAGCAGTCTTCTATGACTACATGAAAGAGCTTGGCAGTTCCTAACACTGTCTTTTATTGCTTTATTTTCTTCATTAAATATATAACCTGGTATAATATTATGTATTTATTTGCTAACATTGTATTGTCTGTTTCATGAGAATATTGACTTCAGAAGACTGAAAATTTACATAACTTCTTACCGAATCCTCATTGCCTGAAACAGAACCTCACATATGGTATATGGTTAATAAATGTTAGATGAATAAATGAATAAAATGAGAAATATAGGTTCATTTCTGTTATTCTAGTTCTCCGAGTCAGGAAATTAATGCATGATAATTTTCGGTCTCAAAACTTCCCATAAGCACAAAAGAACAACTGGAAGGGAACATAGTGAAAGAATATGATAAAATGGAAAACACAGAGTGTTTTCAGACAGATCTCTTCGCTATTTGTTTACTGTGTTCATGCCATCAACATACCATACTGTACAAATAAGAGTTTTCAGCAAGAAGACTCACCACTATCCTAGAGCAATTATATTAATCTTGACACCTTTAGTATCACCACTTCCCTAGGCTTAGGTAGAGTGTGCAATCTCAGGAATAAACTTCCCTCTTATTCTTTCAAATGTATTTGCAGGCCCTGCAGTCATCATTACATTAGGTGGCATGGCAAGAATAGACCCAGGTACGTACAACATACACTGGATAGTTCAACCATCAGGCGGAACAGGGACGGCAGCTGAGGAAGAAAATCACCTCATGGCGACCACACACCCTACTTAAAGGTATTGTTAACTCAAAACTGCTTTATCAGTAAAAATCCCCTCAAATTTAACTCCTTAGTTTATTGATCTTCAGAGTTCTGCCAACTTTTCTATAAAGGGCCATATAGGAACTACTTTCGACATTATAGGCCATACAGTATATGTCGGAACTATTCAACTCTACTACTCCAGTGGGAAAGGAAAGCAGCCATAGATAACTTGTAAATGAATGAACATCCCCGTCCCCCAGTAAAACCATGTTTATAAAAACGTACCAGGCTGCACTTGTCCTGAGGGTTGTAGTTTGCCAACCCCTGTCTACTTCACCATCAATTTCACAATAAGTACTGACTTGTGTCTGATTCCATCTGTCACTTCTTTCTTACCTCTCAAATCTTTCCATTTTCTCCTCCTGGTAAATTACCAGAAAACTATCCTAAATTCTTAAACTCTGCTTTGCAGTACCTAAAACCTGGCTCTTCCAAAGGGCACCCTTCTTAGCATCCCTCTTAAATGAAGGTGCTGTGTTATCCCATATGACCTTCACCTTTGAACCGAGATTGGCTTATTTTACACCTTACTTCACTCTGCTGCTTCCAAAACTTTAGTTTTCCCCGTTAAAACTTAGTTGATTAATATAAAAAAATACCGTGGAAAGGAGATGCTATCATCCAACTATTTACTCTTCTTTTACTTTGTTATCCAGACCATTTACTTTTTTCATATAAGATTTAAGCAATTTGTCCACTGTTGTCTTTAATCCAACACCATGTGATTTTACCATGTAAAGTAAAAAATCACTCACCGCCCTGAGGTCTCTATAACCTGTCACATCTTCAGTGTTTCCCCCATCCTCTTTAGCCATCAACTCTCAGAAACACATGGAAACTTGTCATCATCAAAAAGTGTCCTCATCTCAAAATCGCTTGATCACTTACCCAAAGCTTATTACTTCTTAAAAACAACTTTCTGTCCTTCTGGTTTTCTTCTCCAATAATTTCAAATGCTTTTATAATTTATAAAATCTAGACTCCAATTCACTGAATTAGGACTATCTAACAAGTAGCCATAATATTTTGCTCACTTGCCTGCTTATCCACCTTATATTCTTAACTAGCATTGCCATCTCCCACTCATGTATTAACTAAGCTATCTCCTCCCGCTGTCTTCTGTTGCGTATATGTGCAAACCTTTACACTTCAGAAGAGTCTCTTTGTTTTCCTCTACTTGCACTTTGAATAGTAGCATTCTCTTTGAAAAAATTATGCAATATATAAGAGGAAAACAATTCTAAAATAATAATTGTGTCTTAACTGAAACTCCAACAGCTTCTGGGAAGCATATTATTTTATTATCTGTGTGCAATTAACTCAATTACAATCTTCAAATATGCAAAGTATTTATCACATTCTATAAACCACAAAGCCATCACCCTCACTGTTTTCTCTACCTCCACTTAGGAGAAGGCTTAACCTACTTCCAAACCCCTGTTCACAAATGTGCAAAATTACTTTTACTAGATTTACTCTATTTCTTCTTTCCCTCTCTTGCAATAAATGATAGGTCTCTCATCCAAAAGCCAGTCCTTACATCAATCTTTGAATGCAATCTCTTCCAGTTAGATCTTACTTATTGAAGAATTCAACATTTAAAAAGTGTATATCCATTTGCTTTGAATCTCAACATTGATCCATCTCTTCCCTTCTCATCACATCCAAAAGTATAGAAAGAGTTGTTTGTGTAACTATAGTGGCATTTTAATTTGCCTGACTGATATTCATTTCCCCTACTGTTGCTAACAACACTGGAATATTCCTTGGGGAATCATCATTCCTCTACCCTAATTAATGTGGCTCACATGGAGTAGATTTTTGTGGCTTCAGAACTGAAAGTATGAACACAGCCTGACTAGTCAAAGCATTACACACTCTTCACAGTATTTGATTAAAGATGGCTTCCTAGAGCACCTGGGTGGCTTAGTCGGTTGAGCATCTGACTTCAGCTCAGGTTATGATCTCACAGCTCATGAGTTTGAGCCCGGCATTGGGCTCTGCTGACAGCTCAGAGCCTGGAGGCTGCGTTGGATTATGTGTCTCCCTCTCTCTCTGCCCCACCCCTGCTTGTGCTCTGTTTATCTCTGTCTCTCAAAAATGAATAAATGTAAAAAAAAAAAAAAAAATGGCTTCCTGTCTCCAGCAGAGACAATCAAAACTAACAATGGTCATTTGCTGGGGTTAAAGGAGAATCACTTTCTGTTTTCTCACCATACCTTAAACTTCAGAGAATGTAAGCCTAGAACCACTGGTTCTGACTATGTAGAAATCAAGTCATAATAGAAAAGAGTAGAGCCAAATGTAGAGAAATAAAGGCATCTGATCTCATAATTTGAAGACCTGAATTATACTTTACCAGAATATTTGTCACCAAACTTTTAATGATGTTAGTTAATAGATAATGGTTTTTAAAACCAGTTTGAATTTGGGGCACCTAGGTGGCTCAGTCAGGTAAGCATCCAACTTTGGCTCAGGTCATGATCTCACAGTTGGTGAGGGAGTTCGAGCTCCATGTCAGGTTCTGTGCTGACAGTTCAGAGCCTGGAGCCTGCTTTAGATTCTGTGTGTTCCTCTTTCTCTCTGCCCCTCCGCATTCTCTTTCTCTCTCAAAAATAAATAATACATTTTTTAAAATTAAAAAAAATAGTTTGAATTATGTGCTACTTACATCAGATATCCCTAAATATATTTGTAATTATTTTGTTATTTATTCATTTCCTTCATACTTCAGTGCAGTACTCACTTCTCATTATTGCAATGAAACAAGTCATGCAGTGCTCACCAAACATGACAAATCCAAGTAGACCTAGTAAGTCTTTGTTTCACTTTACCTCTCAGGATCACTTGAAAGTGCTTAACTCTCCCTTCTTGTTGATGCAACATTCAAAAATTATGGAAAACCAGACTATAGAGGTCTCTGGTAATTATGGAATCTCCTGACTTTTAAGACTTTTTGAAAAAGCCCCAACAGGGATCTCAGAGTTGTTGACTCTGATTCAATAACAACGACAAAACTTTCCCAAGGTGCCAGCTGTCTGTCAGTATTCAGATGTGAACTGACTTAGTGATATGAATAATATGTACATTTTTATCTACTATATTAAATTTATAATTTAATTTTGATTAGTGTGTATCTTGTTATTTTTTATATGAGGGTTATTAGAATGACAAGAAATGAGTACGCATATTTCCATGGATCTTTTGAACAATTTTGATGTGTCTGACTTTAGTGAGTAGATAGTTTGAACCTAGAGATGACTTTTGGTTTTGCAAATGTAGGTTGTGTGATGTCTTGCTAAATAATTATAGTAAGGTCTTTAATCTGGTCATCATGTCCGTGTGTGTGTATGTGTGTGTATTCTTTGAGAGTGACAGAAGGATGCCCTAAAAATATATGATAAATGATAAGATTTGGTAAAAATATTGATAGAAAAATGTTCAATCCCTGTAAATACATTATATCCAGTGAAAAAATTTAAATATCCCTATAGTCAATGTTTATGATTGTAAATAATCAAAAGGTAAAAATAAATTTGTTAAAAATTCTGTTGGGAGTGACATTGGTAAAATGGTGGAAGAGGGGGGTCCCAGTCCTCATCTCAGACCAAAACACCAATTTAATAATCATCTATTCATTGGTAGACCTTTATTGGTAGAACTTTATGATAGTTCCAGAATCCAGATGAGAGATTACAGCACCTCAGCTGAGCATAGAAAGGAAACTAGATGCATTGAAGTATAAGAAAAACAATATTACTTTACCTTAGTCACCTCTCCCCCAAGCATCACAGTGGAGTGGAGGAAAGAGAGCAACTTGAGCATCTGATCTCCCCCGCATTTCAGAGATCTACCCAAGAAGTCTGTGTCTAATGCACCTCACCCCATAAGTGGAGGAAATCAGCAGCACTAAACTGCCTTAGGAGTAACTAAAAACAAAGAAAGGCAGGGGCTCTTAACAACCAGAACATAAATCTCAACAGCCAGCCTGCACCCCCAGCTTCTATAACCCGATAGCTAAAACACACATAACCCAATTCAAAACTGGGCAAAGTAACTGAAAAGATATTTTTTCCAAAGAAGATATAAATATCCAAAAGGTATATGAAGAGGAGTTCAACATCACTAATCATCAAAGAAATGCAGATGAAAACCGCAATGAAATATCACCTCATACTTGTTAGGATGGTTAGTACAAAAAACAAACAAACAAAAAACAAAGATAATCTTGATGAGGATGTGGAGAAAAGGAACATTTGTAGATTGTTGGTGAGAATATAAACTGATGTAGCCACAATGGAAAACTGTACGGAGGATCCTCAAACCATTAAAAATATAACTACCATATGATCCTGCAATCCCACTTTTGTGAATATATCTGAAGGAAATTAAATCAGTATCTCAAAGAAATATTTGCACTCCTATGTTCATTGCAACACTAGTCTCTATAGCTAAGATATGGAATCAACCTAAATATCCATTGATGAATGGGTGAGTAAAGAAAATGTGGTATATACATACAATGTAATATTATTCATCCTTATAAAAAGGAAATCTTCATTTGTGATAACACGGGTTGACTTGAAGAATATTATGGTAAGTGAAAGAAGCCAGACACAGAAGCATAAATACTACACAATGGTATATATATGAGGAATCTATAAAATAGTCTAACTCAAAAGCACAAAATTGAATAATGGTTGCCAGGATATAGAGGAAGGAGAAAATGTGAAGACATTGGTCAAAGGGTACAAAGTTTAAGTTATGCAAAATGAAAACTTTTTGGGATTATATAACATAGTGACTGTAGTTAATAATATTGTATCCCGTACTTTGAAATTTGCTAAGGGGCATCTGGGTGGCTCAGTCAGTTAAGCCTTGCATCAGGCCCTGTACTGACAGTGTGGAAGCCTACTTGGGATTCTCTCTCTCCATCCCTCTGGCACGTTCTCTCTCTCTCTCTCTCTCTCTCTCTCTCTCTCTCTCTCTCTTTCTCTCAAAATAAATAAATGAACTTAAAACTTTTTAAATAAAATAAAATTTGCTAAGAAAGTAGACCTTATGTTGTGTTCTTATTACATACACACACACACACACACACACACACTACATACACACAAATAACAACTAAAGAGGATGGAAGAAAACTTTTAGAGTTAATGGATTTATGTCATTGATTGTGGCGATGGTTTCATGGGTGTGCACTTATATCCAAATTCATCAAGTTGTGTACATTAAATATATATAGCTTTTTGTATATCAAGTATACTTCAATAAAGGGGTTAAAAAACCTATTGATGCTGGCAATGTCAGTGAATCTTACATAGTTACAAAATATTTAGATGCAAAGTGTGAATATAAATATTTTAAAGTGTCTGATCTATAAAATAATAATGTGAATACCGATTACCAGCTATTGGACTTCCCATAAATTTTAGTAAAAAATACATGTTCTGAAGTAAGACTGAATAGTTTAATACTGCAAGGAATATGGTATTCTGCCAAAAATTCACACTAGAATTTATGGTGGAACAGATTTTGTGAAATCATTAAATGCTATTCATTCTGTGTGATAATGTTGTTGTATTGGATTCATTGTGTGTAAAATGATTCCGTATGCTAATTTAAATGGGTGAAGGTTCTGTCATGGCGTCTTCATGCATATGTGCATGAATATTTCCTTATGTTATGCTTGGGTGTACTCCAATCTCATCCAAGAGTGAAAAATGAACTTTGGATGAAATTAGAATTGCTACCAAAACACTGATTTCATCAGATATGAAAATTTTTACATATGCCTTGAATAAAGTGAAGGAACAATTTGTAGACTTGAAAAATTAGGCTCATTCACAAAAACAAAGTAGCACACATTGAGTGCTTGGCATTATGCTTATAATATTTTATGGGAGGAAACAACCATAAGTTGGCATTTGAATGTTAATGTTTATAAATTTTTCAACAGCTTTGTAGTCTGAGCATATATAGTTTGATGTAAAACTAAATTACAAGATGTAAGGAACATGTTATAGCTATACGATAAATAAAAAGGAGGAAAAATTGGACTGCTGAAATTATGAACAACACTTTATGAAGCTCTTGTATGAGAGTAACCCTAGTAGGTTCTCAGTGATATAAAGCTTAAATTAAAAATGTAAAACATAAATTACTACTAGACCATCATGTTGTTTTAGCATTTCATCTTGTTTAGCATCCATATCAGATTTTTTTGATATTAAACAATGTGTTATCATTGCTTTATACTTGTCAAAAATATATTTAAGAATATTCTCCATTTATAATAATTTAGTCTGAGCTTACCAAGTACCTTATTATGTACTGTAATAGTATTTTCATGCAGAAAAATATTATGGTTCAAAGAGTAGATCCAATTGAAGATGTCAATAATTTGATACATTCTATCCAAAAAAATAACTTTAAAATATTAGGTATTTCATTAAATAATAAACATATAATCATTTTAGACAAATATTTTCTACAGAAAAATAGTATTATTATGTTTTTCAAAAACTATATTGTAATATTTATTGTTTTTATTTTTCTGCCCATGATATACTTTAGGGTTTACCTAACAAAATATAAATGTTATTTATAAAAAATGTCTTTAATATTAAAATGTAGATTGCTTTTATTTCTTAGAATGCATTTTAATGTTAAAATAATTTTAATTCACCAATATAGTAAAGCAAATGTGCTAGTCATCAAGTAAATATTTTAAAACTTTATTCAATGCAATTATATTTGTAATGGTTTCACCATTGCGATGTCTCAGTTTTGGCATTATGTGATTACTTATTCCATAGTTTTTTTTGTCCCTAAAAATAACTTATGTATTTAATGAAGACTGAACATGTAATTGTAAATTCCTATGCCAAATCTTTGAAATGGCATGAATTATAAAATAGAAATTCAGGAAATTATAATGGCATAAAATAACTAGATATCGTATTTTTCTGAAAATATATAAGAAATATCTAAATGACAGGAAAGAATTAAGCTTGGTTTCAAGCATGATATCACACACCAGTATGTTTGCAGACGTATTCTAGAAATCATACTTTGATCTATTTCCAAAGGAGGTGGTTATCAATTGGAGGAACAGTCACAAAGAGGTGTGGTAGTGAGTATTCAGGACTGACACTCTTAACGCTTAATGGCTTGGCAAGTCTTCAGAAAGTTAAACATATCTATTATTTGACCTTTCAATTGTTTTACTAGGTAGTTGCCCAAGAAGAAAGAAAAAATATCTGCATACATGCTTGGACACAAATGTTTATAGTCATTTTATTACTTATAGTTCAAACCTGAAAACTAGCTAAATGTCTAGATAAGCAAATTGTGTTGTATCTATATCCTGAATATGACTCCATCATGAAAAGGAAATATACTGTTGTGCCCAACATGGAAGAGACTCACGTACATTATTCTGAGAGAAAGAAACGATGTACAAAAGAAGATATACTATGTGATTCTGTTTATGCAAAACTCTTGTAATGAAAATATATAGACAGAAAAAAGGATGTAGAGAAATTAAGTAGTACAACAGAAATTTTTAAGTTGATGGAAATGTTCTATATCTTGTTTGTGTTCCAGTTAGATAGGAATATATCTTTGTCAAAATTCATTAAATTATAGGAGCACCTGGGTGGCTCAGTTGGTTAAGTGTCTGATTCTTGATTACAGCTCAGGTCATGATCTCACAGTTCATGAATTTGAGCCCTGTGTCAGGCTCTACACTGACGGTGTGGAGCCTGCTTGGAATCCTTTCTCTCTCCTTCTCTCTGTCTTTCCCCTGCTTGCTTCTGTACTCTCTCTCTCAAAATAAATAAAATGAACATGAATTTTTTTAATTCATTAAATTGTATTATTAAAATAAAATATATGAGCTACATAACAAAATAGACAAAGTCTAGGAATAATCTTGAGACTGGAATAGAACAACTAAAAAACCAGGTCACAGAACCTGGTATCACTTATATGACTTATATCACAGTAAGGTGATATAAGATATATTGTAGAAAAATTAAAAAATCTGTTGCAAATAGATTCTGAATTACAACTAAGATAATTACAACGAGATAACTAAGAGGGCTTTTTAAGAGAAACAATAGAGTGAAGAAAGAGAGATATTTTAAGTTACATATTCTTTTCCTGTTAATTAACTAATAAATTATAGCATGTGTGTTTGATCTATTAATATTTAAATCAAATTTATATATACATTTTTACTGATTTCTAAGTAATACAGGGAACTGAAAATCTTAAATCCATTTACTTACAATTTTTTTATTTATTTGATTGTATATATATTCTGAAATCAACAAGACATTATTATTGGCTAGAATACCTATAAATTTGTAATTACATCTTTGCTCTTTTTACTCATTTTTACTCTTTCTGACATTACTCTGATTCCATTTAGATCATTTTCTCCCTATCTAAAGAACTACTGGTGACAAATTCTATTATTTTTTTTTTTTATATTTATTGGTGGTCCTCTTATATAGTTAACAAAAGTGCTGCCACCCACCAGCCTTATTTTCTTGAGAGAAGCAAAACAAAGTTCATATTGTTCAAATCAGTAAACATTATTCAGTTATGCTTACTCATAAGAGAAAGTAAGTACTTCACTTAAAGGGGCATCTGGGTGACTCAGTCAGTTGAGTGTCCAACTCGATTTTGGCTCAGGTCATGATCTCAGGTCTTGGGATTGAACCCCAAATCGGGATCTTCACTGGGCATGAAGCCTACTTTAAAAAAAAAGTTCAGGCAAGACAGCCTCTTCTCAAATTTGGGAAGCTCATGCAAGGTAGTCATTGGTCCCCAGTGCTATTTTTCTTTGTGAAAATTGGAGCAGTTACTCTCCTGAGTTTACTCTTCGCCTTAAATGAATTGACTGAAGCCCACTTGCAGAATAAGGGGAAGGTTGGAAGATGTCCACAGCATAACTTGGATGGAATGTTCAAAAGCCTACCTATTGTTCTTGAGACAATAGGTACTGACTTTGCCTTTTATATCATATTCTTTTTTTTCAATGCCTACCCCAAATCTCGCTACCAGTTTCATAGGTAGTTTGAACTTTCTCCAGTACAATTTGTTCCCAAATGTGGATGCAAACTCTTAGTAAAGAATTAACCTACCCCAAAGGGAGATCTCTGTCCCTTGCCCTCCATTACTGGAAATTGATCTCTATGCTCTTAAAACGCCATACATGATAAGGAGTGCCTTTGTTTGTGTGGTGGCTTTGACCACAAGACAGTCTAATAAAGTGACTGGTGATTGGGGTTTGGGGCTATTCAGTATCAGTTCTGCCTTGGAAGGGTCTGGTAGGGCTGAAGACAAAAAGGTCAGCCACATTGGCAGTATGGGATCAATTCTCATTCAAAATTCTAGATACCAAAGGTGGGGTGAACATTCTTGATTGGCAATACCCCCATGCATATTGTCACATTGTTTCCAAGAGGAGTTAACACGTCCATGGCTCCCTGGAGAGAAGACATCTGAACTCTCCCTTTTTGGACCTCTCCTGGACTCTGACCTGACCATCTTTTCCCTCAACTGATTTTTAACTGTATCCTTTCTCAGTAATGAACTGCAGCTATAATTATAACAGCTTCCAATGAGTTCTGTGAGTACTTCTAGCAAAATATCAAGCATATGAATGATTTGCAATTGGTGTCAGAAGTGAGGAAAATCTTGAGTGAACTATGTTCCTTCAAATTTCACAGTTGACCAGCTGAGCCCAATATATTTTATTCATCTAAAAACTCACATTATTTTGCTAATAGATTTTACTGAGGTTTGGAGGATGGTGAAGGAGAATTACTGTTCAGAAAAGAATAATTACAGGGATTGCCTTTCTTGATTACCATCTCTGACTTTAATCCCAAAAACTTCAGCCATGTTGCTGGGTCTGATCATCCAGGCCAGGCTCAAAGCTTTTGTATAAACAGAAGCACAATAAGATGTCTTAACATATAAAATAACAGCTGTCTTTCTAGAAGTAGTATTCAGATCTCTTAAAGAAACAGAGCTAAATGCTAGAAGTCTTTAAAATAAAGAGGGGCACTTGGGTGGCTCAGTTGGTTAAGTGTCCAACTTCAGCTCAGGTCATGATCTCGCAGTTCTTGGAGTCGAGCCCCCATCAGGCTCTCTGCTGTCAGTGCAGAGCCCACTTCAGATCCTCTCTCTTCCCCTCTTTTGTTTGCACTCTCTTTCTCTCTCTCAAAAAGGAATAAACATAGAGAGAGAGAGAAAGAAGAGGAGAAGAGGTTGGGGAAATAAGAAAGAAGCTGATTTTACTCTCTTCCAGTTAGGTTTCACCAAAATAGACTATCAGTTCCTGGATGGACAGTTCTCCTAATCCTTATAATGAGAGTTGCCTCAAAATAGATGAACAAGTAATAAAATAGGTAAAAATATTGAAAAGAATATCCAAGAATCCCTACCAGTACAAGTAGATTTAGCAAATAAGTAAGAAGAGGAGTGCAGATTTCAATATAGTAAGTGTTGAATGAACAAGGGAATTGAAAAATCACCATTAAAATACAACTGATGGATTGCAAAAGGAGGGAGATACTTTTCAAGTGGAAACAGAAAACTTGTATAATCTAAAATAATTTCTTCAAACTATCCACTAATTTCTGTGGTGGTTTTAACATATGTTCTCAAATTCTCTAATTCTTGTTTCAAATGGTGGAGTGTAATTCTCCTAACTGAGTGTGAGTTGAACCTAATGACTCATTTCTAACGACTAGAGCATAACATGGGAAATTACTTTGGAGAATGCTGAAAGACACTACCTTACCCAATTGTCAAGGTGACCATCACCAATGATCTGTCATATTGATATTAATACCTCTTGATGTGATATGACAAGAAAGTCACATCACTTCTGTAATATTCTGCCCCCAAATCCATAGCCCTAGACTAATCATGAAATAACATCAACCATAAGGGAGATTTACAAGATACCTGGCTAGTACTCTTCAGAAATATCAAGGTTATGAATATTAAGAACAGACCGATCAACTGTAACAAAGTGAGGAGGGATGATGATGAGGGGTGCCTGGATGGCTCAGTTGTTTAAGCGGCTGACTTCAGCTCAGGTCATGATCTCACATTTCATGAGTTGGAGCCCCACATCAGACTCCTTGCTGTCAGTGCAGAACCTGCTTTGGATCCTCGAGCTCCCTCTTTCTCGGCCCCTCCTGTCTCTTGTTCTCTCTCTCTCTCTCTCTCAAAAATAAATAAACATTAAAAAAAAAAGAGGGGTGACATTTCTGGTACCCTGGATTAGACCCAGGATCAGAAAAAGGATATTAGTAGAAAAACTGGTAAACTATGAATAAAGTTTAAGCTTTGTTTAATATTATCATGTCAGTGTTAATTTCATAGAGTTTATAATCACCATGGTTATGTAAATGTTAGCCTTACAGAAAAGTGACTGAAGGGCATAAGGGTACTCCCTGCACTATCTTTTCAGTGGTTTTTGTAAACATAGAATTATTTCAAAATAAAAGTTTAGAACAATCATCAACAATTAACCGTCATAACAGAATATTTTGCAACCCCATTCTTCACAAACACTGTATTTTGCTTTTCTGATTTATTTTTTTCTGTGTGTAGAAATATCATCTTGACAACATGCCATCTTGATTTTCTTAGTGTATTGTCAGTGGGTCTTGCCTTCTCTAAAAATAAGCTCCATGACTGTAGGAATTTTGTTTACTTCATTAAAACATCTACTCTACCTAGAATTTAGTAAATGTTGGTTGAGTTATATTATTCAAATTAAGCATTCTTTACTTTAAAAATACATTTTGGATAGGGGTTTCAGGGTGGCTCAGTCAGCTGGGCGTCTGACTTAGGCTCAGGTCATATTCTTGCAGTTCATGAGTTTGAGCCCCAGGTCAGGCTCTGTGCTGACAGCTCAGAGCCTGGAGCCTGCTTCCTATACCGTGTCGCCTTCTCTCTCTTTCCCCCTCCCCTGCTCATGCTCTGTCTGTCTCTCTCTCTCAGAAATAAACATTTAAAAAATACATTTTGGATAGAATATTTCGATCGTATTATTTTGAGGTGAAAAAAAAATGTTGCAAAGTCCTAGTCAGGTTTGTACAATACAGTTCCCCATGCACAGTATTTAGTCTCAATTTTTTAGGCATAATAAATAAATTTTCTATTTTTTGCTGTTTCTCATATTGAGCATTAGCCATTTCTGGCCACATAATAGCTTATCATTAATCATGGTTTACATTATGGGCACTTTTTACCTATTTCAAAGAGGTAGTTAACTATGTTACTATTGGTTTAAATTATTAATTTATCATTAGATATAAGATGTCACATCATATTGAGTCATAGAAGAGTGGATAGGTCTAGACCATATATTGTTTACAGTAAAATTAGCCTCATTATTATAAAGATGTAATTACTTTAAATTTATAGTTTAAATGTTATATAAATTATGTTTTCTGCTAAAACTTTTAACATACTTTATAATCTTCATATGACAGTAAAATATATGTTTCTTGAGAGAGCTTATGACATTTTGTTGTCTATACAAATCTTTGACTTTTCACCCATACTTCCTTAAAATTAATTATGTTTGTTCTTGTTTTAGAGCATTTGATACATTGTGCAGATATGATTTGTGTATTGGCTACCGAATGTTAAAGTTTATAAAACTGTCTCATCTGTTATTTCAGTGGTAAATCAAATTAATAAAGAATGACAGAAATGAGATGAGAAATAAAACTCCAACATATAATAAGAATTACTTATATTCAGTGTAGTGCTGGAAAATTTTACTGAATTTTCTCAACAATTATCTTACATCCTAGTAACAAGGAATCTACTTAATGCCATAATGATAATTAATAAATTGGGAATGTTGTTTTAAAATGTTTGCATATAATGGAGTGCCTGGGTGGTTCAGTTGGTTAAGTCTCCCACTCTTGATTTCATCTCAGATCATGATCTTGCAGTTCACAGGATCCAGCCCCATGTTGGGCTCTGTGCTGTCAGTGCAGAGCCTGCTTGAAATTTTTTCTCTTTCTCTCTCTGCCCCTTCCCCACTCTCTCTCACAGGAGCTTATGCATATGTGCTCTTTCTCTCAAAATAAATAAACTTTAAAAAATAAAATAATTACATATACTGTTTATAAATATACTATTTTGAAATAATTTTAGGCTTTGCAGAGACAGTATAAAAGAGTAGAAGGAAGTTTTCATTTAAACCTCAACCAGTGTCTCTAATGTTAACATCTTATACAACAATAGAACAATTATAAAAACTAAAAACTGAGAGATTAACTCCAGTCGAATACTTTTATCGAAACTGGAGATGTTATTAGGATTTCACCAATTTCTTCACTAATGTTATCTTTCTGACGTTGGATTGCAAGATCTAGACTGCAAGATCCAATCCAGTATTCCACTTTGTTTTCAGTTGTCCTATCTCTTTAATACCCTCCAATCTATAATAGTTCCTCAGACATTTTTTTTTTTTTTGGCTTTTATGACATTGGCACTTTTCAAAAGTACTTGTCAAGTATTTTGTACTTGACATTGTCCCTTAATATATGATGTTTTCTCATGATTAAATTGAAGTTATATATTTTCAGAAATATCAGAGATGATATGTACTTTTTATATATCATTTCTTAACACCAACTGACATAAACCTAAGTCACTTAGTTAATTAAGGTGATGTCTGCTATTTTTCTCCACTTAAATTTTTTTTCTTTTTGTAATTAATGAATATTTTGGAGAGACATCTTAAGACCTGTAAGAAACAATCTTTCCAGAACATGATGTTTGTGTGCAGTCCTTTGGGTCTTTAACCATGCATTGTGTACTGAAGTTATTCAGGTCAACTCTTTTCTTCTCTACCTCCTCAAGTGCTAGTATACAATCCTTTTGTAACACAAGTAAATTCCCTGATCAGTCTGTGTTCCATCTTGAATACCCTGCACACCCTGATTAAACTTTTCAAATACAATTCACTCTGTGTGTTGTGATACTGTATAGGTTTTGACAACTGTATATAGTCATTTTTCTACCACTGCAATAACAACAGAATAGTTTTGTAGACCCCCAAATTCCCTCAATCTGTCTCTTTTAACCAGTTCTATCTCCACTTCCAACCTCCGGCAAACTTGATTTCTTTTACATTTCTGTATTTTTGCCCTTTTCAGAATATCATATAAATGTAATCATCCAATAAATTTTCTTATGCATTTAGCCCCTTTCTTTTAGCAACATGAATATGAAAAGTGAAAGTTGCAGCTGCTTTAACTTCCTTTACAGTAAGTACCTCCTAATGTAAGATTTGATGATTTTACTCATTCTATTGAATGCACAGTGACACCTCATTATGGTTGTAATTTGTATTTCTCTGATGCTTAAAAGTGTTTAGCACCATTTTATATGCTTATTTGCCATTAATATATTTTCATCATAATTTGTTCAGATCTGCTGCATGTTTTTAATTTGATTGCTTGCTTTTTTATTAGTTTGTTTTAATTGCTTCTCTGTCTAGTATAGATATTAGTTCTTTATCAGGTGCTTTGGAAATATTTACTCCTAATCTGTGCCCTATTTTTTTTAGCATTTTTCTAACAATGTCTTTCATGCAGTAAAGTTTTTTAACTTTGATGAAGTTAAATTGTCATATATATATATTTTTTTTTCTTTTTTTTTTTAATTTTTTTTTCAACGTTTATTTATTTTTGGGACAGAGAGAGACAGAGCATGAACGGGGGAGGGGCAGAGAGAGAGGGAGACACAGAATCGGAAACAGGCTCCAGGCTCTGAGCCATCAGCCCAGAGCCTGACGCGGGGCTCGAACTCACGGACCACGAGATCGTGACGTGGCCGAAGTCGGACGCTTAACGACTGCGCCACCCAGGCGCCCCTATTTTTTTTTTTTAAGTATCATGCATTTGATGTCACAAAATCTTTGCCAAATTCAAGGTCACTCAGATTTTCACCTAACTTTTTTTCTAGAAGTTGTATAGTTTAAAATTTGCTATTTATATTGAGGCAATGAATTATTTAAAGACAAATTTATGTAAGACATGAAGTATATGTGTAGATTTCCTTTATTTTGTCTATATTAAAGTCCAAATGTTCCAGGGAAGTTGTCTTGAAAATACTATCCTTTGTTGAAATGCATTTTCATCTTTGTCAAAATCACTTCAATATATTTGTGTGAGACTATCTATGAAGTCTCTATTCTGTTCCATTGATCTCTGTGTCTAACATTTCAACAATACCATATTCTCTTGAATATCATAGTTTTATTTGTAAATTACAATAAAGTTAGGATAAGTCCTACACATTTGTACCTTTTTTTTTTTCAAAATTGTTACAGGTACCCGAGTCTTCTAGTCCACAAGCATGATATGTCTTTTTGTTTGGGTGTTTTCTGGTTTCTTTCATCAGTGTTTTGAGGATTCATCATACATATCTTGCAAATATTTTTGTTGGAATTGTATCTATCTAAGTATTTTACTTTTTTATGCTAATATAAATGTTATTTTATTTTAAATTTCAGTTTTTATTGCTGTTAATTCCATGGACATGGAATTCATTATTGTATATTGACATTTTATTCTGCAACGATTCTAAATTTTTTTAATGTTTATTTATTTTGAGAGACAGAATGAGCGGCAGAGGGGCAGAGAGAGAGAGAGAGGGAAACATAGAACATGAAGCAGACTCCAGGCTCTGAACTGTCAGCACAGAGCCCGATGCCGGGCTCAAACTCACGAGCCGAGAGATCATGACCTGAGCCGAAGGCAGATGCTCAACTGACTGAGCCACCCAGGCGCCCCTGCAATTATTCTAAAATCACATTGATTTTGTTGTGAGTCTTGTTTTCTTTCTTCTGCTAGTTTTGGGCTTAATTTGATCTTCTTTTCTAGAATCTTAAGGTAAGAGCTTATATTACTGATTTGAGATCTTCCTTTTTTTTTCTTAATAAGTATTTTGTGCTTACATTTTTTTAAATCACAGATTTGCTTTATGCCATAAATTTCAATATGATATATTTTAATTTTTATTTAGTTGAAATAATAATAACTATTATTATTATTATTATTATTTTAGAGAGAGAGTGAGAGCGTGAGCAGGGAGAGAGGCAGGAAGAGAGAATCTTAAGCAGGCTCCATACACAGCATGGAGGCCTACACAGGGCTCAATCCCATGACCCTGGGATCATGACCTGAGCTAAATTCAAGATTCAGATGCTTAACCGACTTAGCCACCCAGGCACCCCATTTTTGTTTTTCTGCTGTTGTTGTTTGGTTGGTTTTTTTTAGTTGAAATTATTTTTTAACTTTCTGTTATACTTTTTTATGATCCATAAATTAATTAGAAGTGAATTGTTTTATTTCTAAATGTTTAGGAATTGTATGTACGTAGCATTCTATTGATTCATAGTTTAAATTATTTGTAGTTGAGTTTTGTGTAATTTCTTTTAAATGTGCTGTTTGTTTTAGGATGCAGGATATGATCACTGTTAGTGAATGGTGTATGTGCACTTGGGATAAATGTATATTTTGTTGTTGATCCATTGTGTGTCAATTAGGTAAAGTTGGTTGATAGTATTGTTCAGGGATTATACATCCATAGTGGTTGTCTGCCTATATATTCCATCCATTACCAACAGAAGAGTTTTAAAGTCTGGGATGATTCTGGATTTGTTTCCTTTTCTTTAAATTCTGTCAGTTTTTGCACCATGCATATTGAAACACTGTTGTTAAGTACATACATCTAGTTCTGTAGCTTTATTTTGTTTAATATTTGAATGGTATAATTTCCCCTATCTTTTTACTTTATAGCTGTCTATTTCTTTATATTTAAGTAGGTTTCCAGTAGGCAGCATATAGTTCGATTTTTCTCTAATCCAATCTGACAATATTTTAATTGGTTTGCTTGCATAAGTCAAATTTAATGGGATAATTGATATGAATAATTTGCTATGTAGTTCCACTTTTTCTGACTTCTCTTAGCTTAACTGAGTATATTTTTATGATTCTATTTCATCTCCTCTATTAAATATTTGATGTCATTAATTTCTTAGCTTATCTTTATTATCTCATTCCTTCTTATTTCTTTCATTATTTTGCTGTTCTTTATTATTTATATGATGCATACCTTATTCATTTTCAACTTTCCTTCTTGTAACATATGCCTTTACATCTATAATTTCTCTCAAAAGACACTGAACTACATCATCAAGATGTTATATATTATATATTTGTTATTGTTAAGTTCAAAATCCTTTCTAATTTCAAACCTTATTCTTTCCTAATGTGTTATTTAAAAATGTATTGCATACTTCCAAACAGATAGAGATTTTTCTGCTTATCTTTTCTTGTTACTTTTTTCTAGTTCTTGTTAGAGGGATCATAAGCTGTTCTGCATAATTAACTTTTTTGAAATATATTGAATTTATTTTTACATCTTAGCATATGATCACTATTTCTAGCTGTTTCATGTATACAGGTAAAGAATGCATATTGTGTCATTGATGTGTGTGGTATTTATTATGTTTTAATGTTTTTTTAAGTTAACACATATTTTTTGAGAGAGAGGGTGTGAATAGAGGAGGGTCAGAGAGAGGGAGAGATAGAGAATACCAAGCAGGCTCCACACCACTAGCACAGAGCCGATACAGGGCTCAAACTCATGAACCACAGGATCATGACCTGAGCCAAACCGAGAGTCAGACACTTAACCAACGGACCTATCTAGGCCCCTGTACTATTTTATTTTTTATTCAGTTACTTAAGATAATGGAATGTTATTTAAGGAAACAATGACTTGCTATATTGGATTGAGAGAGTGGAAGATTAAATTTGTAAGACCTAATGCAACTCTCAGTTATCAGTTATCAGTATAGTTATTGCTAATTTGTGAACACCCAACTGAGTAATGATTTTCCTAAAGGAATTATCTACCTTTGTACACCAATATCTTGTATAAAGTCTAGCACATGGTACAAACTTGACTAATGGCTGTTAAATTGAATTGAAATAACCATGTTTTCAAACTGTCTTTTTCACCAGTGAATTTTTTTAAAAAAGAGTATATTTCTTTATTTTGAGAGAGAGGGGCAGGGGAGAGGGGCAAAGAGAGAAGGAGAGAATTACAAGCAGGCTCTGCACTCAGCACAGAGCCCTAGGCAGGGCTTGATCTCACAACTGTGAGCTCAAATCAAGAGTTGGATGCTTAACTGACCAAGACACCCAGGCACCCCTACCAATGAAATTCTGAGCACTGACTTCGTGTCAGGCACTCTTGTAGATGTGTGGGCTACAAAGATGAAAAATATAGTCTTATCCTCAGAAGTTCTCAATCTACCAGAGGAAAAAGACAAATGTGTAGTAGTACTTGGATTTGACTGCTAGAGCAGAATGCTCAGCATTGACTTCACGTTAGAATCATCAGAAGAGTTAAAAAAGAAATCTCATGTCCAAGATGTGCCCCAAACCCTTTGAATAATAATATTTGCGAGTGGTTTCAGGTCACCAGTACTTTAAAATGGCCTACCAAGTAATCTTAATGTGCAAAAGGTTCAGAGATAACTGTGCTTGAGGCAGGCAAGTTGATAAGGAAGATGTTGATAATAAAGCCTAATAGTTATACTAATTAAATTAGTTTTGTTATTTGTATTGTTCAGATATTTATACATTTAATTAATTTATGTTTTGCTGTTCTAGTCTAAGATTTGTCTCTCTATTTAGTAAAAGCAATTTTCTTATTCTATTTGTATAGATTTAGGCTCATTATATATATATATATATATTTTTTTTTTTTTTTTTGGTCAAATTAAACACTTCACCAATATGACTAATAGTCACTAGAATCCTCTTGCTTTAAAGTCTACTATGGATGCATTAATACAATTATACCAGTATGAAATTTTTTAGTTCTTGCAGTGAGACACCATTTTCTTTTTTAAACTGTCACTTTTCTATTATTTGGCCCTCCAGTTTACTAATTTGGTCTTATATGTTCAATGTGCTATACCCATACATTAAGTTCTTTATTTTAGACATTATAGCTTTGTTCCAGGATGTCCATTTGATTATTTTTGTAGTATCCAAAGATTGGTTGAAATTTTCCATTTTTTTCATGTATTTTCATTCTTTATTTTCTACTTTTTGTAGATCCAAACTTTCTCAATATATTAAAACTTACTGAATATATATATGAGTTTTTAACTCTATTATTAGATAACTCTAATATCTGGATATCTCATGTTCTTATTTTTTTTTTCTGTTTTTGTTTTAATTTGCGTTTTAGTTAGATTGTCTTTGTATCTCTTGTGATTGGTTGAGTAGCAGACAGCAAAAAGAAAAAGTATAGAGGAACTTTGTATATCCTCTGAATGGATACTTTATTCTTACAGTGAATTCTTTCTACTCCTTCTGGCCAGACATTAGGGTTGACACAGGCCATCCAGATTGCACAAGCAGGGAGTGAGATCATTTTAATCTAGTCTGTAATATTGTGAAGATTGGGTTTATTTCTGGCTCACTCTCATGCCTTGGATCCAACTTAAAATCTGGGCATTTGGTAGGGTTCACTTAAATCTCAGTTGCTAATATTTTGGCTCCAAGAGCCTGTTGACTATCCTCAACTTCTTAGTATTATAGCCACAACTTTAAAGAAAGTGCTTTAAGAATTAATGTGGGTCTGTGTCAATAAGCTTGTCACTGTTACCCCCTTTCTCCGATTGTTTGGTCCTACAAAACCTAGCGGTTCCATGACCCCAGATAATCTAGTCTGCTGTTACTGGAAGAAGAAATCCCTCTTGTACTTTGAATATTGTCAACATTTAGAAAATTGTATTCTTATAAATGTTATCATTTTTTCTGTTTCTAAAAATGAAAAAAATATATGAATATTTACAATATAAATATTACATCATATATGTGTGCATCTATAGTAATATAGTTTGTAGAGTTGAGAATTCTACCTTACATCACTAAGTTGATGCCTCTCTAAGTACATATACTTTAAAAGCAAGCTTTATAATTTCACACCTTAAAGGGATTTAGTCTTTTAATTATACCCTTAACTAATAATATTCATTTCTGTACGTATATATGTATGTATATATATGTATTTTTGTGCCAGTGTCTTTACTTTTCTATGAGGGAAGAATTCGGCATGAAAAATAGTTTACACATTGAAAAAAAATGTTGTTTTTGGGGTGTCTGGGTGACTCAGTCAGTTGAGCATCCAACTCTTGATTTCAGCTCAGGTCATATCTCACAGTTTGTGAGTTCAAGCCCCCTGTTGGGCTCTGTGCTGATGGTGCAGAGTCTGCTTGGGATTCTATTTCTCCCTCTCTCTGCCCCTTTCCCATTGGTATGCACATGCGTACGCTCTCTCTCTCTCTCTCTCTCTCTCTCTCTCTCTCTCTCACTCTCTCTCAAAATGAATAAACATTTTTAACAAGTTTGTTGTTTTCACTTCTACATTTTTACTCTATCTCTTCTTATCCTCATTTCCTCTTTGCCATTTTCCCTTCTTCATTTTAATCTACCTCTTTCTCTTTGGCCTTTTTTTAAAAAAATTTTTTTATTGTAAGTGTTAATGATAATGAATAAGGGGAAAATGTTTTTGACACTGCAAAGTGAAATCTAAGCAACATCTAAATATATCTTGGATTTTCTTAGATGACTGTATACTACAGTTAAACAAAAATCATTATTTCTGAATTCATTTGCAATCATCACCAGCTCCTCTATTTTTAATTCATATATGATGTCCAATATTCCTTCAAGAGAATATAATATTTTTATACTATGTTTCTTGTATTCATAAAAGCAGTCTAAAACTTAACTTCTTTGAGCCTCAGTTATCTAAAACTTAAAATGAGGGGTTTTATTAAAAAATCCTTAACTCTCCTTTAAGTTCTTTAGTTAGAGTTGTCATTCAAATCAAATATGTATAGAATTCTTAAAAAATGTTTACAATACACTTGCTATTGTTTTATCTATATGCTGTAACCAAGATGTTCATGGTGGTTTGCACTTTTCTATAGCAAAAAAAAAAAAAAGCCAAAGTAATTGTAAAATTGGTTAGATATGTACATGTCACTGTGTATGTAGCAACTAAAAACAGCCCATCTATTAAACAGAATATAGAACAAAAATAGTAAAGCCAACGATTTGTTTATCTTAATATTCTCCTTTATTATGCGGCAATGTTTCAGGAATAAACATTTACTTAGAATTTGTAATCATATACAACTCTGAGCACATTCATGCTTGGGACACTTCCATAGCTAAAACTGAAACAAAGGGAGGCAGGTAACATAATTGAGTTTCAAAAGCCTAGGCATTAATTTATGTCTTTCTGAAATAAGATAAATTCTATTAATTATATTCCAAATATAGGAAAATAGAAATGCCTGAACTGTTAGGATATAAAAAGCAGGGATATTGTGCATAGTAAAGTAGGTTAGTGTGGGAGAATCAATGTGTCTTTCCAATAGTATCTACCACAAATATCACTCAAAGGCAGTTTCAATTGGTATATAAGGGTTACTTCTGAAGTATTGTATTTTCCAGTGAGATTTCTCTTTGAGATATTACCTAACTTGATCTATATATTAGGTACTGAATTTAACTTCTAAATGACTATTGATCTTTTCCAAAATACACAGTAAATAAAATACAGCCTTCTAAATTTATTTAAACAATGTATTAAACTCTGAAAGCAATTTCTGTATCAGGGGCCAAATAATCCAGAGAAGTCTCACAATAAGTCTTACTGATTGGAACTGATTTCATGGAATAATATCCATGAAGTGGTTTGATGAAAATATTCACTTAGATGCATGAGTTTTAAGATATTAAACATTAATGGGGTACCTGGGTGGCTCAGTCAGTTGAACATCTTACTTCAGCTCAGGTCATGATCTCATTGTTCCTGAGTTTGAGCCCCGCTTCAGGCTCTGTGCTGACAGCTCAGGGCCTGACGCCTGCTTCGGGTTCTGTGTCTCCCTCTCTCTCTGCTCCTCCCCTGCTCACATTCTGTCTCTCTCTCAAAAATAAATAAAGATTAAAAAAAACTTAAAAAAGATATTAAACATTAATGTGTTTCTTAAATAACACATCTAATTGTTGGAGATTCCTTGAATATAGTCACGCTGGTTTTAATTGCACATAGCTTCAGTAAAGGAAAAGACAATAACTCTATAAAGAAAAAAATCTAAATTTGAAACATAAATATTTTCTCCCATTGAACTCCAACTTCGCCAAATTTGCATATTTGTGCAGAAAAGCCATCATGCCAATCTTTCTGTGTTCCTACTGTCAGCATTTTGTAGAAAAAAAAAATCAGAAGTGTAATGAGCAATCTTATATTTTAGTTAAATCACCCAGATGTTCTCTCTTATTATAATTTTTCCCTGGGTAATAGGAAGAACAGGTGGTTGGTTGTATGCTGGCAAAAAGAAAAAGGAAAGGGTGATTTTTTAAAATTTCTGTAAATTGTCCCAAGTCAGTTATTCTAAAAGTCACAACTCTTCCAACAGGAATATGTTTCTTTCTAAGCTGCTTAATTCTGCCAAATTCTATTTCAGCCTATTTCATATCTGGGTCTTTGCCACAAACACAAACTGTTCTGTGGTCAGTGTGTTAAAACAATGATCCAGAAACAGTCTGTTTGCATCAGTTTTAACCCAAAATATATTCTGTATTTCTTGCCAAGCTACCAACCCTGTGGTTTAAATTCACTGCTCAAAACTTGAAAATTCAGGTCCTTTCTATAATATAAATGTATTTTTTATTTCCACTATTCTTTTGGGTTCTCTTTGCATCATAAAGAATCTGTTCAGTACCAAAAAGAAAAAAATTATCCTCCCCCGAAGAGAAAAAATTATCCTCCCCCCAAAATAGAATAAAATCTCACTTCTAAATATAGCAAACATCTCCAAAAATTTCTAGACTGTTCTAGCTAAATATGCTAAAAATATTGTGTTTAAGGTACATGAGCAAGTGCATTTATCACAAATATGCCATTTTGTTTATTGAGAATATTATTTTTAAGAAATGAAAAATATTTACTATTTAGCAATTACAAATTTAACATTAAGTACTGAGATTTGAATATGCATTAAGATCTATTTCAGTTTGGATTTCTAATACCCTTATATCTAGACTCTGTAAAGAGGTTATCTTTCTCTGGCAGAGTGATATAAGTGAGACAAGTAGCATAGTAGAGCATGAAGTTTCTCTCTAAACAAAAACAAAAAAAGAGGAAAGGAAGGAAAGAAGAGAGTGAGATAAAAGGAAGGAAGGAGGGAGGGAGGGAAGCAAGGAATATAGAAAGGAAGGAAAGGAGGAAGAAATGAAGGAAGGAATAAAGGAAGGAAGGAAGGAAGGAAGGAGGAATAATGTAAGTTGGAGGTAGCAAACTTTTCCCTTAAAGGGCCAAATAGTAAGTATTTTAGTCTCTGTGAGCTATAAGGTAACAGCTCTTCAACTCTGTGTTTGTAGAAAACTTATAAACAAATAAGTGTGGCTGTGTTCCAATACAGCTTTATCTATAAAAGCAGATTGTGGGCTGGATTTAATCCACAGACCATTGTCAATCTCAGATGTAAGAGAATATGATAGAGATTTGCATATGCTTGATTCTGAATGTATTTTTTGAATGAATGATATTGGTTAACAGTATATCTCTTTTTGCATTATATAGTATTTATCTGAAACATAATCTACTAATCTTATGATTATTTATATTTCCTTTAATTTTTCTCATGGAAAAATTATTGTAAAGATATTTGCAGTTTAAAAGTAATTCACAGAGAAAACATATTAAATGTTCAAATGTAAGTGACAAGGGAAAATAGAAAAATTTCTGTATTAAAACAAATTTTTCACGAATAAAAGTGTGTGAATAATTCAGGTCAACTCTGTGTTATAAGACCTGTTTATTGCCTTTTCATTTAAAGATACTGATTTTGACATAATGACAGCTTAGTACCTATTGTATCTATGAACTTAATTTAAAATACTTTTCCACTAGAAAAAATGTCAGATGCAGTTTTATTGTCATCTTAAACTCAATTTTTTTCTATATTTTATGCCTTATGTGTTTAATTTTCTGTGAAAAGTGTGTTTCACATTTGATCCACATTTAGTTTCCCACCTTGGAAAATTATTCAACAGAGAACATTAACAGGCATTATATATATAAATGTAAAAGAAAGAGAAATAGAAAAGGTAAACCTATTAAAACTATAATTACTGTTGATTCTCTACAAAAGATAATTCCACATTTTTTATTTTCTTTGTTCTTAATTTAAAATGAAGTTCTTAGGTTAACAGTAAGTAATTAATATAAGTTATTGGATATGAAGATTTTAATAGGAAGATGAGTTATTTATTAAATATGTTTTCATAATTGTATTGATGTTGTAACTTATCTTGATGAATATCATGTTTTGTGTTTGTGTATGTTGTGTCATGGCTTAATGCTTTATCAGATGAAAATAGAAAAAATAATTTTGATACGTCTGCATTGTTTTAAAGAATGTGCATGTTATCTGACATGAAAATTCTTTATACTCCTATCACAAATGTCCATGTATTTTTTATTTAGGTGCATACTGGTTCCCATCTGAATTTAAAACAAAACACCTAGAAGTCATAAAAGAATTGCTTATAGATAAATTGAGCTCTGATTATTCTAAGTTGTTCGGTATGACATTTTAGAAAATTACATGTTGAAAAGTTAGAAACCTAGTTTAACAGTGTTCAAAACATAAAGCCAGTGAGTCCATATTTGTATATGAGAGTAGATCAGGATTCACGTGCATTTTTTCTATGTAGCAAATTATTTTTTAATGTTACCTTAAATAATTCACTCTTTTCCTATTGATTGGTAATGCTACTTTATCAAATATAGACAAGTCTAGTTCTGAGTTTATATTCTGTTTTATTATTCTATTTATTCCTCACATGAAAACTTCATTGGTTCAATTATTATGGCTTTGGGTTATGTTTCTATGCCTTTATAAGCTCTCTGTGTGTGTATGTGTATGTAGCTGTATATACAGCCATGTGTATATGTGACTGTAAGATAAATATTACCCTTAATTCTTCTTTTTAAAACATCAACAGTTACTTATGGAATTAAGTTGTTTATATTTATATATTAGAATAATTTTATGAAATTTATAAATAAATATCGTGGAATGTTTCCTAATATATTCAGTTACTTTCCCATATACATTTTTAAGTTATAAAGGTTATACTATAGAATTATTTTACATTATTGCCTAAGAGAATTTGGGAAACCAATCTTTATCGCATATTATTTTTTCCTAAATTTTCTAATTTTATTACATGAAAAGAAAATTTCTATTGATTTTGAAGGTTGACCCTCTATCCAGTATATGTGCCATACTTTGTAAATAATTTGTTCATTCATCTCATTCTCTAAGTAATTGTGTCATCTATAAATAATCATAATATTTTCTGCCTTTTTTTCTTTCTGACACTAATTTATTCTTGCCCTGCATCACTATCTATAGACTGTATCATTGACCAGGATCAATAATTATCTCTGTCCATTATTCTTATGGCATATAATGATTTTTTCTCATCCTATTTGAATACCATATCTAGAACTATCTTCAGTCTTCTCAGTCTGTATAGCAGATAATATTTTATCATGCCTTCATAGTGGAGATGGATGTAACAGTCTAGGTTCAACTGTTTCAAACAACAGGCAGCAGAGTACTTTGATTCCATGCAAAATAGGAAACAAACAAGGTGCCCAGATGATCACACTACTGTCTACCTGGAAGCACAGGTGGACGCCAGCAAGGTCAGAGAAAACCAAGCAGAGCACTGAGTTTTGGAGGCAGTTTGAATATTAGAAAGGCTGAAGCAGCTGGAATTTATAGGGCCAAATAATAGAAGAGTGCATAACAAAGATACAGCTTCACAAATCTGCATATGTAATCCCCTGCCTCTGCAGCAACTGACCATTAAATTGAAACTCCTTGAGACCAGCAAGGATACACAGAAAAGCTGTAAGCTAAACAATTCTAAAAGGTCACATAACTTTCAGAGATATTCAAGTGTCAATGTGCAAGAATAAACTTCTTAACATTCAGGAAAGACCTCCAGAAGGATCAGCTTAGTAGTAGAGGCGTTGAACTGGTCTTGGCATAAAGATGAAAACCCATCTCTTCCCAAAATTTAAAACTATGCCATAACTGTATCAAGCTAATCTTCAAATAGCTTAATTGTCTGCCTAAATATACTCCAGAACTCCTGAAAGTAAGACAACATAACCGAAAATTTTGCAATATCTGTCATCCGATAAGATTATTAGATACATACCAAATCAGAATAATGTAACTCTAAGGGAAATATTGATCAATAGAAACACATTTTGAAAAGATGGTCATGTTCAAATCAACAATCCATGATTTTTAAAAGGCTATTGTAAATATGTTCAAATACTTAAAGAAAAAATACATGAAAAATTAGGATAGTAGTATAAGATTTTTTTAAAGGATCCAATGGAACTTTTAGAGATGGAAAACACAATAAATTATATTTTAAAAATTACTAAATGGGCTAAAGAGCATATTGGACACTGGGAAATAAAAGAAAATATGAAGACACTGCTGTATAAAGCATCCTAACATGAGCTTTCCAATGTGATAGAGTCAGTGGCAGCAAGAAATATTCAATTTTTTTTTCAACGTTTTTTATTTATTTTTTTTGGGACAGAGAGAGACAGAGCATGAACGGGGGAGGGGCAGAGAGAGAGGGAGACACAGAATCGGAAACAGGCTCCAGGCTCCGAGCCATCAGCCCAGAGCCTGACGCGGGGCTCGAACTCACGGACCGCGAGATCGTGACCTGGCTGAAGTCGGACGCTTAACCGACTGCGCCACCCAGGCGCCCCAGAAATATTCAACTACTCAATAGTCACACATGGTTTTGAGATACTGCTTTGGATACTGCATATTGCAAAACACTATCATTGCAGAGAGTCCTATTGGAAAATGCTGATCTGAAATAAAGCATAGAAAGAATATATCCAAATTTAACGCAAAAATAAAACCAGAGTCTCAGTGTCCCAAAGGACAGGGGCACCTGGGTGGCTCAGTGGGTTGAGCGTCGGACTTCGGCTCAGGTCATGATCTTGCGGTCGGTGAGTTTGAGCCCCGCGTTGGGCTCTGTGCTGACAGCTCAGAGCCTGGAGCCTGTTTCAGATTCTGTGTCTCCCTCTCTCTCTGCCCTCCCCCGCTCATGCTTTCTCTCTCTCTGTCAAAAATAAATAAACATTAAAAAAAATTAAAAAAGGGGCTCCTGGGTGGCTCAGTTGGTTAGGCGTCCGACTTTGGCTTAGGTCATGATCTCATGGTTAGTGGGTTCAAGCCCTGCGACGGGCTCTGTGCTGACAGCTCAGAGCCTGGAGCCTGTTTCCGATTCTGTGTCTCCCTCTCTCTCTGCCCCTCCCCTGTTCACACTCTGTCTCTGTCTCAAGAATAAGTAAACATCAAAAAAAAAAAATTTTTTTAATGTCCCAAAGGACAATATCAAGTAGTGTAGACACATATAATAAATTTCCCCAAAGATGGTCATGACTAGGAAAATATTTAAGATAGAATAGCTTGAAATATTAAACGAGATGAATACTATGATCCACAGGTCTGAAATAGCAGCAAAACTCAAACAGGATAATTAGACAGAAATCTACAGCAAGGGACAATATAACCTAAATCAGTGAAAATCAATGAGAAGGAGAAAATTGTAAAAGTATTCAAACTAAAAAAAAAAAAAAAATCACAATCTTCTCATCCAAAACTGTGAAAGCCACAACACAATGGAGTAACATATTTAACTTTTTTTAATAGATAAAAAAGAACCTCAACTACAAGTTGAGTCTATCCCTGGAGAAGGAACCCTGCTGAATTAGAATTCCATTCCCAGCAAAAATTCTTGCAATAATAAGGCAAAAACAAAATGAGACAAACACCAGCAGACAAATACAATGCATTTTTTTCATCCCAGATAAATACAATATTTAAAAAAATTAAAATAATTTCTTCAGGCAAAAGTAAAATGACAATATATGAAACAAAAGCAATGTAGATCAACATAAGTGGTAAGCATGTGGGTATACTTTCCCATTATACAATTACTTTATGAAATAATGACATTAAATAGCTTACCATCATCTTAGTTCTCTATCTGGCTAACAAATTATGTAACAAAGGTAACATGACCTTATTTTATCTTTTGTGAACCTAGGTTTAATAAAAGTTGCATGTCTGTATTACATTTAATATTAATATCTCTAAAGATATGTCTGTTTTAATTAAACCAATAAACATAAACTAGTTTTTATTTCTGAAGATTATCCTAGATCACATGAACTTGAAAAAAATTTGAATCATTTTCTATATTTATGAGAGTAGGCTAATTTATATAGATTTATATATTGATTATATTTATATATAGATATATATTTATATATATATTTATATATAGATATAGATATATATATTGATTATATTTATATATAGATTATATATTATATATTTATATATTATTTATATAATGCTTGTTTGTCTTTTTTTTTTAATATGAAATTTATTGTCACCTTGGTTTCCATACAACACCCAGTGCTCATCCCAACAGGTGCCCTTCCTTCTCAATGCCCATCACCCACTTTCCCCTTCCTCCCACCCCCCATCAAGCCTCAGTTTATTCTCAGTTTTTAAGACTATCTTATGGTTATCTTTAAGCCAATTAAATAGAACTCTTTACAAAATAATTTCAACAATACCATCTGGAGGTAGAAAAATATTACACATCTATAACAAACACATAGACATACATCAGCCTACAGCCTACTCAATAGACATTAAGTTCTTATAGCTCTCATTTTAAATTTTAGTCATGAGATGGGTGTGAAAATACAAAACTTGCTAGTTTATTAAAGAACAATTGAATCCAAATTGTGGTTATTGCAGTTGGAATAAGTTAAGGTTACCTGCTCAGATGTCTAAAGCTAAATATTTGGGGAAAAAACTTTTAAGATTTTTCATGGACCTCAGTTTTCAAAATAACCTTCCCTTTTTCCATTTTCTAGTTAGAGTACCTTGATTCCTAAGGAAGATCAGGTAGAATGCTTATATTTCAAAAGGCACAGAAAGAAAAAAATGCAAGTTCTGCCAAGAAGGCCTTTTTTTCCCCCTAAGTCTGACTCTTACAGTATCTGCAAACCTTTTGAGATTAATAGGGGAAGTTTGGGGATTGGTAAAAAGGATAGATGAGTTTTGGATTATTTCTAGTGTCAGTCGCATGCATTTCTGTTCTTGTAAAGACTTGATTTGTAAGACAAGTACAGTTGTTTTAAATTCCTCAAAGAATTGAGTTCAACCTGAATGATGTCAAGAGGATGACACATCCATCCAAGCACACAATATTTAGTTTGCTTTTTTATATCGGGGCAAAGATCCTCAACTAGATGGAATTCAAATAATTCCTGTATTCTAGATTTCAAGCTGTTTACTTTTGGAATGTTAGTAAATCTTCTACAAAGTTTTCAGAATATTTTTCTTTTCCTCTGGGTATACAGTTTCATTTTAGCTTCTAGAGAAAGACTGAAAACAAGTTCTTATCAGGCTCTGAATGTCAGACTTCACACTGGACCCAGTCCAGCTCTAGGTGAGACCCAGTTCGCCTCCAGCCCGTTTCCAGACTAGATCCTGTTTCTAAGTTGGACACAGTATGACCCTGGACTCAGTTCAGTTCTTAAGTCAGACCCAGTATGACTTTGCCCAATTTCCGGACCCAGTGCAGAAAAATGAATGTTCAAATAAAGTCTGAAAGTTTATAGTGCAAAAAAGTGCAGATCCAGAATCTGAGAGGAACTTAACCACCACCTCTGGGGGCAGTGAGAGAGCAGTGAACATACAGGGCTCAGCCAGGTATCTTTATCTGATTGTTGCTTCTGGGGGCCATGAGAGTCTCCTTTGATTCCCACTTCTAATACTAGAACTCTTAAAAGATTAACTGATGCAGGGATGCCTGGGTGGCTCAGTTGGTTAAGCATCTGACTTCACCTCAGGTCATGATCTCATTAGTTGGCGGATTCGAGCCCTGTGCTGACAGCTCAGAGCCTGGAGACTGTTTTGGATTCTGTGTCTCTCTCTCTCTGCTCCTTCCCCATTCATGCTCTCTCTCTCTCTCTCTGTCTCTGTCTCAAAAATAAACATTAAAGAAAATTTTTTAAAAAAGATTAATATTATCTTTAATATCAGATAACTGATATTTAAAATTTTAAGAGTTTATTTGAGCAAAAATCAATTTGAATCAGGCAACATCCCATCTAGCAGGTAAAAAGGAATTCAGAGGAGCTGCATAAAATGAAAGACTTTTATAGCCAGAAGGGAGTGAGAAAAGGAAGTTATACTAGGCAAAAAAGTGGATTGATTATTGCAAGGTTACTTTTCTTTGGGAATGGCAGGTGTCTACCAGGCAGACTGCCTCACTAGAGCTGATCAGGAGATTCCTGGTTGACTGGTTTAAGATTTTATTCCCGAGAGAACCAAAACTGTAATTAAATCTTGGTTTGGTGGCATGGGCTTACCATAAGTGACTCCATTTTGACTATTTGTCTTGTTTTTTTTTTTTTAACACTATTAGCATTAATAAATAATTATAAGTTCAGATAAAATGCTAATTGCAATTTTAGATTATTCAAATAACCGTAAGGACTTTGGAAAGTATGTTAATGACATTTCATTTTCATCTCCATAAATGTCATCCTATTTTTAAAAGCCTGCAGTTCTAAAATGGATATAAGGATATACAATTGTGATAGTCTAAATGTAAAATATAATTTGAATATGTATGATTGTGATTATACTAAGTAATTATTTTAAGTATTTTAGAAAGACATATTCTCATTTTTCCCTCATCAAGGGCAGAAAAATGAAATAACAGTATCCCTTGCTTCATGCCATAGTATCATCAACATACCATTTGCAACCTTAAATACACACACACACACACACACACACACACACACACACATATCCTTAATACTATTTCCTGCCTGCCCTACCATGCTATGCAGCCATTCTAATATGTTTAATAGCTATATTTCTTAATTTATGTGTTTTGTACAGCATGCATTATTATTGTCTCTATATATCTTCATATAAACGGAATCATGAAATGACTTCATTTTTTAAAGTGTGTGTGTGTGTGTGTGCGTGCGCGTGTGTGTGTGTGCGCATGCACGCGTTTTCCCACTCAGCTCTGTTTTAAAGTCCATGTAGGTAGTTTTATGTCTATTTTCAAGTCTATTTTTTCAAGATTCCAGTTAGTATTTCACAGCGTTGTTAAAGAAAAAACATTTAGGATATTCGTTAAAGATGGTAAGGAAAATTTTATTCAAGGGAAACTATTATAACAGCTTATAGGGAGCACTGTAATGGGATCTTGAAGTGTGGAAGAGAAATTGGGCTCAACCTCAAACACAAGGAAAATGAGAACTTGTAGCCAAGATGCTGAGTGGTGATCAGTGGTTATAAACTTACCAAGAAAAAACATCATGAATAAGGGGATATTCTAGTTAAGCCTGCCTATGAGGTTTCCTATTGAAGGCAGGCTACAGTGATCAGATATCACCTTGAGAATTGTGGAAAGTAAGGAACCCAGTAAGATATTGAAGGTGAGTAGATATGGAGGATGGGAGATTCTGACTAAACTGACTTATCATGATTCTTGCTAAAATTAGACCATGCAGACAAATTCAGAAGTCTAAAAGTTGAGGCCAAATTGAAAAAGAACTCAGAATAGCCTGAGTAGAGTCTGGTCAGAGAGGAAATCTGTCACCTTCATATATTCCCTGGATGTGGACACCTAGATAACCTCCAACTTCATTTTAACACAATCAACACTACAATGAAAATTCATTGTTATTTTTTAATCTGTATTGATGAATATTATTTTGAATGCATACCTAGTATTAAACCAGAGTAAACTCTTATTATTTACTTATGACACACAATAAGCATTGGGCTTCCTGGCACCCCAGTTCTTACCCATGGGACAATGCAATGAAATCTAGATTTCACTCTATACATAGGATCATATTTTCAGCAAGGAATCCACAAACATCAATTTTCTTTACTTAATTGGGGGAAAAGGCAGCTGTCAGTGTTTCCCTTCTGAGGTGTTCTCTTTGGGAAAGTAATGGAAAGTAATATCCTGGGTTCTTCCCTTGTGCTTTGGTATGTAAATAAATTTCTAATGGGAAAGATAAGATTACTTTTCCAGAAGTCCATCCCTTTTGAAATATAAATACCTATTAAGATAACCTGGGGGCTCCTGGGTGGCTCAGTGGGTTGACACTTCTGCTCAGGTCATGATGTTATGGTTCAAAAGTTCAAGTCCCACCTCAGGCTCTGTGCTGACAGCTCAGAGCCTGGAGCCTGCTTCAGATTCTGTGTCTCCCTTTCTCTCTGCCCCTTCCCTGTTCTTGCTCTCTCTCTCTCTCTCTCTCTCTCAAAAATAAATAAACATTAAAAAAAAAAAACATAACCTTCTGAATCTCTCCAGTTCTCCTTGTTATTCATTCACTCTTTACTAGCCCAGGTCTATAGTAACTGAACTGTTTTACTCCAGAAGAGATAAAAGATAGATATGATCTTTTGGATGGGAACAATTATTTATACTAAAAGGGAGAACAATGGCTACAGATCAACTTCTATTTTTATGTGAAATGCAAAATTTTCCTGGGGAAGTAAAAGCAAACTTTATTTTCTTAGCATATCAATTTCTGTGGCTTAGGAGGCTGAGACTTTAGAGGAACACTGGGTAATCCAGGAAAGGTTTATTTTCCACATTCATATATATAAATTCTCATTGATCTTTAGATAATTTCTCTGGCTATATATTCAAGAACTGTATGTATGGATTATAGGTTTGCTTTGTAAAATTGCAGCATCCAATCTACTGTTTTCCTGCCTACTAAAATCCATGGAAATTTTTGGCACTAACCAGCTTTATAATGTGTTCAATTTTAATTGTGTAGTCTTTAATATTTTAATTTTCATATCATGTATAATGAGTTTCAGCATTTCTTTGAATGCATGTTAGCCTTCGATATTTCTTGTTAAATCTTTCCTATCTCTCTTTCAAATCTTTTATCATTGTTTCTCTGCTAACTTTGTCTGTAGTGCCCTTCAATTAATGAAAGGAAGTCTTTAGCTTCTTTTTTTATATGCTTATGTTTTTGAGTTTTTGTCAAAGACATTGTTGTTCACAAAAAGTAGGCCATTATGACATTCTCATATCTTATATTCAGTTAACCTTATAGTTTTTCCTGTTCATATTTTGACTTAACTCATCTCTGGTATATGGGGTAATTTAAGATTGTTTTATTTTTCTTTATGTATAAGCTCGTATCTTCAAATTTTCCTGCTCAAAAATATGTCAACTTCCCAATGTTATTATATATTGTTATTATATATTAAATTATCTGGTCTTCTGCCATTTCATTTTAAATAGCAACACTCAACTCTCATAGTTTACACCAATGTCACTGATTAGATATATGTGTATATGACAATATATTTTTATATGTAATTACATATATGAGTTTGTTTTGTGGTGTGGAAGAAAAATTGGCTCAACCCCAAACACAAGGAAAAGTGGGGACTTGTAGCCAAGATGCAGAGTGGGGTCAGTGGATATGAACATGTATATATTTATGTGTGTAAATGCATATGTGTGTATATGTATATATATATATATACACACACACACATATAATTGTGCATATATCAATATACATATATATGTATATGTATGATATACATATATAACATATATATGTGTCATTGCAACCACTTGTAGGAAGATTATATTAATATTTGTATTTTCACTTCATTTATTTTAGCTTTTTAGTAATTCTTAGTATATTTGTAATATATTTTCTGATAATAAAATCTGCCCAGATAAAAAATATGCATGTTGTTAGTCAATAGATTTTGAGGCACGTCTGTAGTGTATGTATATATATTTGGCCCAGTTAAATTACATATTTTTTAATGTTTATTTCTGAAGGAGAGAGAGACAGACAGACAGACAGAGCCTGAGCGGGGGAGGGGCAGAGAGAGAGGGAGACACCAGACTGGAAGTGGGCTCCAGGCTTCTGGCTGCCAGCACAGAGCCCGACGTGGGCTGGAGCTCATGAGGCATGAGATCATGACCTGCACTGGAGTCAGATACTCAACCGACTGAGCGACCCAGGTGCCCCTAAATTATATTTTAAATCTAGATTTTTTGTGCTACAGAAAAGTAACACAGGGATGTCTATCTTTTTTACTAAAAACTATCTCTACCAATAAAAGTGAAAAATGTAAAAGTAATTATAAATTTATGCTAGTTTAAGACTCTTTTGCCTTTCCATAACTCTGAAAATGTCCATTAATAACTGTTACTTCTGGATTAACCTCATGGAAACACATGCACATTTCTTGTGATCCTTTACTGAATGAGATTAACTGTAATGTTTCAAAATGCATACGTGGAAAAAAAGTAATGATTTCAAGGTATATTTTATACAATATCAAATAATGTTAGAAAAATATATTTGAAATCATATGGCCACCTAATATTTTAAGTTTTATGCTTATGCATTCAATGTTTTTGTTCACATAAAACATACTCAAAATTAATACATCCTAGGCATTGTTCCATACAATGTTGGACCCAAATAGATATCATACTTGTTTTCATAATAAGTATAAGTTATAAGGAAATAAACATTAAGCTAATCTTGCACTGATGGCTGTTGTGATAAAGTCTATGAAGGAAACCTAACAGATGCACCCAAAATTCAATTTAGAGGAACCCTGCCCAATCTAGTAGATTACTGAGACCTCCCAAATCCCTCACTATTCCATCTCTGACACTTTTTCTAGATTCCGTTTCTCTTCCCAATTATTGAGGCTAGAAAACATTTGTACAGAAATTTCCAACCCCTTCTGGTTTTAATCTTTCTTCACACTTGAGTTAATATTATACCATCTTATGATTTTAAGTCATATGCACATGTTGATAAAAGTCTGCATTTATATTTTTACTCATGTGGCTCGGCCACTGTATTCTACTCTCTACTTCGAAGTCTTAATCCCATATTTAATATATCCAAACAGAAATATGTAACCATATTCCTAAATCCAATATCAGTAATAAGCATCTTCATTCATGTTGATGTGGAAGCAGAAATTCCTAAAAATTTTCCTTGATTTCTAATTTTCCCTTATACTCAATATTTAATCCATACACACATAGCTATTACAAATTATTTCCATCACCTCCACCTCTATTAAGCTAGCTCAAGCCACCATCATCCTGCCATTTATGCACCTACAATAGCCTCACAATTGGTTTCACTGTTTTTACACTTGACCTTCTAAACTATATTCTCCACTCAGCAGTCAGCTTGTGTAAATAAATCATCCTAAATAGGATCCAAAGAAAAGGCTTTAGTGGGGCCTACCAATAAGAATATAAAATATACTGTTTTTTTTGGCTAATTCTTCAACTTTTTTTTTTTAATCACTGTTCTCCTAATGTACTTTGCCTTACTGGATATTTTTTTATCCATCAAACTTTTCCACATACTTCCCCCTCAGGGACTCAGTGTTTGCTGTTACTTCAGCCTGATAATCTCCTAGTATTTGTCTGGTATATTTGTCTGTATATTCTGTCATGTGCCCTAAGTCACCTCCTTTGAAGAAGTCTTTGCTAGCTTTCCTGTCTAAAATGATGGGGGGTGGGAGGGAGGGGCAGGTGGGTGATGGGTATTGAGGAGGGTACCTGTTGGGATGAGCACTGGGTGTTGTATGGAAACCAATTTGACAATAAATTTCATATAAAAAAACACAATTCATAAAAATAAATTATTTCAACCTGCAAAAATAAAATAAAATAAAATGCACTATTCTACAATTTTGATTACCTTATCTTGCCTCATTATACTCCTAGAAAACCTGAATACATGATATTAAATTTATGTTTATTAGCTTATTTAGATTCTCTCTTTCTCTGCTCTCGTAACTTAAGCTTCATGAGAGTGGAGATTTTATTTTGTTCTCCACTACATCTCTTGGCATATAGTAGAAACTCAGGATGTTTTAAATGAATAAATTAATAAATTTCCAGCTGACAGAAAAATATAATTGTAAAGATTTGATCATAAAACTATCATGAAGTAAATTAAATGAATACCAATCTACATTTTGAATTCAAAGTTAGAAGAGAAAACAGCAAAGTATACAATGATAATTAGAATCCTAACATTTAGAGAGTGGTTTGCTTTCAATACTATTACTACTCTTCAAAAACAAAAGATATACTCAGAAGGGAAATAAAAAAGAGTAGGAACATATATAAAAATATTAGATTTGAAGACAGAAACAATATCCAGTATATTAAATGATTTAAAGAATTTGAAATATTTTGAGAAAATAAGGCACTAATACTTCTGAAGACCATTATTAGAGGTATATGTTTTTGAATAATATAGGTAATATTTGGATTTTTTATCCTACTTGATGATGGTTGAACTATACAAAGTTAAATTTACATTTCTTTCAATGCCATTGTTGAGAATGGCAAAATTGTATTCATTTCTAAGAAGACATCATAAACCATTATTTATTTTGTATTTAGTTTATTCAAATAGTCCTAATAAGTACTAAGCATCTCAAACCTACTTGAGTCAATCAATTGCATAGAAATACTTTATTTTCTTGAATCACATTTTAAAAGATAATATGTAAATAATGATTTCACCTATACATATAATTCCTTAAAAAATAAAACCTGGTAAGAATTTTCCATCAAAATTTAACACAAAACATTCAGCAAAAAATAAATAAGAAGAGTAGAAATATTAAAGCAAGTATTATTTGCAAGAACACTGTCTGAATATCAACAAATTCATTCTTGTCTTTGTGATATAATGCAATATCCTTTTTTTTTTTCCATTAGCTTGAGGTTTCATATTTGGAGAAGATTATGGATCATCTTTATTTTTTATCATGTCATGTGGCTATAAATTTTGAAAAACAGTGCTAGTCCAAAAGGATTTTCAAAAACTGATTGGAAGATTGTACTACAAATCATGACTATGGACTGAAGTTTTCTCATGATCTTCTCTTTCTGAAACAAAAAAACAAAAAAGAAAAAGTGTACCTGCTTGAAAAAAAACATAAAACCTTGTTTATATGTCTTATACACTCAGTGTTTGCCTTAGAGTAGAATGAAATTTAGAGATCATTTAGTCCTCCCATTTGTCCTTTTTAGTGGTGAAGAAAGATATTTATTTGGAATTTCTTCCCAATTCATAAGGTATCTTCTCACATTAACCACAGCTACCTCTCAGTTTGTTTAAACTTAGCATCCCTTAAAAAAGAAAGTCTCAATTTTGTAATAAAAATACTCCAACAATTTGCCCCTTTTACTTAGAGATATTTTTAAAGACAAAATTTTTTTATTCACCTTTAGAAATCACTGTTAGTAAAACCATATTATATTCCAGGAAACAGAAATGAGTTAATAACAATTCCAGCAGAAGTTATTAGAGCTATGTGGAGTTATCAAATTGAGTCGGAATCCCAACAGTGGTTACACATCATTGTGTTTATTTTAATTACTGATAGGTCCTTTTGAGATTAACACAGAAATAAGAAATGTTTCCTTCTGTTGAACACTGGGACAACTCATAAATAATACATACATATTTGCCAGTTAGTACCTGCATTTTAATCAGTCATCTTCTGTCATGTAGTAATGCATTTATACATCTGTTATGTAATTTAATTATTAGAAACACACCAATGAGTAATAAGCATATGAAACTTCAATATCTGCAATGCAAAAATTGCAAGTTTAAAGGAAATTTTTTCCTTTGTAGATATCTGCCATATCACTTTTAAAATCTTGAGTTTAAATACAAGAATTAAGTACTTTCTTTACCTCTTTCATCTGTCTTGGAGTGGAAGAACCCACCAAGCCAGCAATGACAACAGAAACAGACAAAAGGCCTTACCAAAAACAGTTTACCTAGTCAAAAGACAGGAAGTTTAGAAAACTAGCAAGACAGAAAACTGAGAAAGTAAATGGAACACACACACACACACACACACACACACACACACACACAAATTCTGATCCCATACTCATCCATCCATGCCAGCAAAGACCAATTGAGAAAACCCAGATCTTCACCCTCACCTGACTGTAATTAAGTATGCTACATCTCCTAGGGGCTGTCAAAGCAAGTTAAGGAGGGAGCCAGGGAGTTGAGACTTTCATTCCCACCAGGCAGTAACATAGTGAGGATAAGATGGTTTTCTTAATATGTGAATTTAGGTCAAATGGTTATGCATAAGGAAAGGAATGAACCTTGACCCCTCCACAGACACAACATCAATTCTAAATGTATCATAGATCTAAATGTGAAGGTAAAACAATAAAGTATTGAGAAATAATTATAGGTCAATACCTTTATTAACTTTGAGCAGTAAACAGTAACATTAACTGTATTGGTCTTAAAGTTTTGATAAGTCGAGCTACATTAAAATCAAGAACTCAGGACTCCTGGGTGGCTCAGTCAGTTGAACGTCTGACTCTGGCTCAGGTCATGATCTCATGATCGGAGAATTGCTTATGCGAATAGGAAATATCATTCGGGTTTAATGTGGAGAGAGGTGTTTAAGGGGTTGGCAGGGATGTAATTGTCTGGGTGTCCTAACAGGTCTGGTGAGAACAAAACGAGTAGCATGAGTACTAGGATTAGTACTAGGAGGCCCAAGATGTCTTTGATTGTATAGAAGGGATGGAATGGAATTTTGTCTGAGTCAGATGTTGTTCCTGAGGGGTTATTAGATCCTGTTTCATGGAGGAATAGGAGGTGTACTGCTGCTAGGGCTGAGATGATGAATGGAAGGATAAAGTGGAAGGCAAAGAATCGTGTTAGGGTAGCTTTGTCTACTGAGAAGCCCCCTCAGATTCATTCTACTAGGTTGGTTCCAATATATGGAATTGCTGTAAGAGGTTGGTAATTATGGTAGCTCCTTAGAAGGATATTTGACCTCATGGTAGGACGTATCCTATGAAGGCTGTAGCCGTGACTGTAAATAGTAGCACAATTCCAATGTTTCATGTTTCTGAGAAAGTGTAGGTACCGTAATATATTCCTCGGCCTACGTGAATATATAGACAGATAAAGAATATGGAGGCCCCGTTAGCCTGTATATATCGGATAATTCAGCCGTAGTTAACGTCACGGCAAATGTGGGTAACTGATGAGAAGGCGGTTATTGTGTCTGATGTGTAATGTATGGCTAGGAAAAGACCGGTAAGAATTTGTAGGATTAGGCAGACTCCTAGTAGGGAGCCGAAGTTTCATCATGCTGAGATATTAAATGGGGCGGGCAGATCGATGAATGAATGGTTAATAATTTTGATAAGGGGGTGTGATTTTCGAATGTTGGTCATTAAGTTCTTGTAGTTGAAATACAACGATGGTTTTTCATATCATTAGTCATGGTTAAATTCCATGTGAGAATGATGATAACATACATTGTATTTATTTTAAGTACAATTTTTGTGGTGAGCTTTGTAAGTTTTTCTTCAAAGCCTTCTCCTATTTATGGTGGGTTTGGTTTAATTGTGGCTGGTGGTATTGGTTGTGGTATTGTGTTAAATTTTGGGGGATCATTTTTAGGTTTAATGGTTTTGTGAGTTTGAGCCCCATATCAAGCTCTTTTGTCAACACAGAACTCTCGTCAGTTCCTCTGTCCCTCTCTTTCTCTGAACTTCCCCAGTTGGTGCTCTCTCTTTCTCAAAAATAAATAAACGTTAAAAAATAATTAAAATCAGGAATTTATGTCATTAAAAATTGCCATTTAGAGAGTGATTTGGCATGTCACAGAGTGGAAGAAAGTGTATTATATATATATCCAATAACATATTCTATGCAGAATATATAAAGAACTAAAAATAAATCAATAAAAAAGCAACAACACAGTAGAAAAGAAGGCAAAATAGCCCATATAAGGATAAATAATCAAGATTGGTGCTGTAAGCAACAGGGGCTCAGTTATTTGGGACCTCTAAAAATTTCATCAGTTTTCCAGAATTTTTTTCTGACAGATGGGAAGTTGGATCATGTATTCTCCATTTCATTTTCCATTTTTGAAAATTACAGTAGGGGAGATGGGGTTAACTATCCCACACTTTTGGGCTGCACTTGTACCCAGGGTTAAATAGCTCTCTTGAAGACAGAATGTTTTGGGGAAAATGTGGAAAGATGCATGGCAATACCTGGGACATTGTCAGTCAGAGAAGAATTGGACCTGTCCATCACAGCTGCAGCTCAAATAAAAGATTGCAGGACATGATGCTGGGCATTGAAGGAATTTGCTACAACATGAATTTAGATGCAATGCTAAAAAAAAAAATGTTCTAAAATATGGAGGAGGAAATAATTTGAAAGATTATCCTGGACTCTTCTGTGAAAGTGGGCAATTCTTATATTTTCCCCCCTTTGAACTAATATAGCCATCATTTAACTATCCATGCAATGAAGTATGATGCCTATATGAAATAACTGATTCCATTTTATATGAATTTTTATTATGTATTATTAAGTATTATCACAGCCGCATAAAAATTTCAAAGTAAAATTTGGACCTTAAATGAAAAAGATGAATGATTTTGAATAATAATATATACTGACATTTAATATTTGCCTAATTAAAGATAGATTCAAGACATACAGCCTTTTGTGAACGTTTCCTGTTAAGACTATGAAAAAATTTAATATACAAATAAAAATGTGGAAAAAGGATCAAAGTTTAGTGTTTGCATTTGTTTCTACCCCAAACATAATTTTAACAATATACCATGTATGCTATGGTACATGAAACAGAATTATGGAAAAATATTTTCTAAATACAGTATATTTGAGACATTTTGGTAAAATTCAATTTGTTTCTTATATGGACATTTTCCTCATATTTTATTCTTCACAATATATTGATTAATTTTATTTTTTCAGAATCATAATATATTTTTCATAATAATATTTATAGCACAGGATAGTTGCCATAAAATTTTATTAATAGTTAATGTTTGAATTCATATATTTTATAGGAATGACCCAATGAATTTTATAGAAATTAAACTCATTCCTAAAATACTTGCATGTGAATAAATAGTTGTGACACATTAGTGATCTAAAAACTAATACAATCTTCAGGAAATAATTTACTAAAGGATTGTATTCAGTATTAGAAAAACTAAAAATAATTAATGGTAGAAAAAGATGTAATGTTAAAATGGTAAGTCCAATCTAATATATATATATGTATATATATATATATATATATGATAAAAATACTTAAGTTGATAATTTCTCTTATGCATGAGCTATGGATTATCTGGATAAGATCTTTTCCCCAAAGATTATGTGATATTACAGCTGAATGTATCTTTCAGCTTTGTTCCAGAGCCTTTATCCTCTAAAAATGATCACCAGAAAAGTCACTAGATTAGCATAAGCTCCATTCTTTAATCACTTTTATGGAAATAGAAACAATCCCAGTGAGTCTAAAATCTACTTCAAAAATGTTAAGTATTTTTATAAATTCTTATATTTTAGAAATGTAGTTTTCAGAGTAATTAGCTCTGCTACTATACGCAGATATATGTTGTGGAGTCTGTACAAACACTTTCCAATACACTACACATGTCTTCCTGATAAGGTTAAAATTATTCAAGCAGGACATTTATTTTACACATCATACTATTAAAAAATTATATCTTAACATTGATTACACATAATGAGAGCTAATTAGAATATATGTCATATATTGGCTATTTAACAATTACGGTTTGAATTTGCTTTAGTGATTCTTTAATGTTACTAAATTCAAAGCAGAAAACAAAGATGGTGAAAATAATATGCCAAATGCGACATATGGATCGAAGTTCTTAATTCTAAAACTTAGTAGACAAAGCAATTTTGACTGCAACAATAGTCTGAGAAGACTAAATCATTTTGAAACTTTATCAAAGTCTCAAGTATAAATGAAAAATTTTTCAGTGATGAAAAGTCCTCAATAACATTGATTGATCCACATTTTTAAGGGCAAAAACAGCCATATTTCATCAGGGAGTTTAGACATTGATAAATTTATCACACAAAAACCTTTCTGGTATTCAGCCCATACAACAGTGAAATGTTGCCTGTTGTGAGAATTTACAACCATAATATGAGATTCATAGCTCATCCTTTTATTTATTATAGAAGTCTTCTGAATACTAGCAAAGTTATAAATGGTGAATTAAATCATAAAAATGTAGTTGCAATTCAAACTAAGGTCTTTCTTAAAGTAAAAAATAAAAAAAAATTGGAAAATGATTATCAGTAACATAATTTGGGTTTATAGCTTAATTAATTTTATAAAAATGAAATACATAAGGTTAAGTTACTTAATTAGCTAAATTAAGAACCATGGGAAAAAATTCTTGAGAAACTCAGGGTATGTATTTGAGGTGAGAAATCTACATGATGGTTCTTAGTGTGTAGAGCTAAGTAGAGCTTTACAAATTTATTTTTGCTTTAGTTATAATGTAAATTAATATGGAAATAGGTGTTAAAATAAAGTCTTAGGGAGAATAGATTTGCCTATTAAATTTTGATAATCTGATATTGGAAAGTTCAACTTCCTTGGCAGATTAATCTGTGTCTGAACAAGAATAACAATATGGAATTCATACTTCTTTTCCCAAACTATTTTTAAACCTCAACAAAAATGTATAAAATAACAACTTTGATGCTATTAACTAAAAATTATATATAACTAAATAATTTAGCAATAGTAAGATCTACACCAAGAAACAACTAAAAATAAAGTTTCAGTAAAAATAAAATTCAACAGAAATAGAAATAATTTCTAACATAAGTTTCAAAATATTAATTCTAATTTAGCTACACTAAGACAGTATTCTTTATATTACAAATATATAAAAAACATACAATGCTACCTAAAATGGAGAAATGAAGTTTCTATAATAAAATGAGAAAATAACTGTAATTACGTCACAAGCTCTTAAATATTTTAGGTATTTCATATATTTTTTCAAATTTCTGTAATTTATGAATTAATAGTAAAACCCATACTGTAAAAGTTTAAATGGCACAATAAAATTGATAAAGTGAAATGAATTCTTAGCCACCATATCCCCCAGGCACCAAATTCTCTTCCCTAAATTTATTGTCATAAAATCGAAATCAAAGTATCCAGAATCCAGAATAATTTACAAAATAAATACAAAATATGTAACTTATACTTTATCAAATATACAAATATATAGAAGTATAAAACTTGGAAAAGAGGGGAATTATTATATTTCAGAGTAAGATAGAGGCATTAATCCATTTGGGAAGTTAATAAAAAACAATAAACATAAGTGTGGATCTTAAAAAGTTGTAGAAGAACAAGAAGAAGATAATAATATATATAAAAAAGAAGAAAATAATAATATATAAGAAAATATATAGAAAGAAGAAGAAAATAATAATATATTATATATATACATATATAATATATTATATAATATAATTATATTATATATATTATAATTATATAATATAATATATATACATATATATAATATATATGTATAATAAAATTTAGATACTTAAAAGAAAATTTAGTCTATCAAATGAAAGATAGGAAACGAGGAACCAAGAAAGAAATAGAAAACATGATGGTTGATGTAGTCCTAAATTGATTTTAATTATAAGATTTATGGGATAAAACTATTTATTTAAAAATACTTAATGTTTATTTATTCTTGAAAAAAAAAAGAGACAGAGTGCAAGTGGGGGAGGGACACAAAGAGAGGGAGACACAGAATCCAAAGCAGTTTCCAGACTCTAAGCTGTCAGCACAGACCCAATGCAGGGCTTGAACTCATGGACCATGAGATCATGACCTCAGTTGAAGTTGAATGCTTAACCTACTGAGCCACCCAGGTACCCCTAAAACTCACTATTTAAAGAAAGGGATCTCAGACTGATAGTATAAGAATTTATTGCAGCAATAATCAGACCTAAAGGATATGGGCCATTCAACTATAAAGGAATGGACAAGATATGACAGGAACACATGACCTAAAAGAAAGGTAAGTTATCAATTTTAAGATCAGAAGTAAAAATGAAATGGTAGGAAAAAAATCTCAATAGTGCAAATGGTGGTAAGGGGCACATTTTCTGTTATAAAATAATAGCTCACACAATATTGTAATAAAGAACAAATATAAATATGGCAATATAGTCTCAAAATACTTAAGGAAACAATTTTATAACCGAAAAAAAGAACAGCAGTTACAGGTGAAGAATTCACAGTTCCATCTCTTAAATGAATAGTAGGATCTCCATGTTCATACTCAATTCCACCTCTTATTAACGAATCAAATCATGATAACAGCATAACAGCAATTGTTCTCTCTGTTTTAACCAACATCAGTTTGTTTTTTTTAATCTGGTAGAGCATCCCACTCAACATAAAAGTAGATTTTTTGTCATAATCTCAAAATGCTTTAAGTGCTGTTTCCTCATTAGAGACAACTCTATTTCCTTGGTCCTATTTGGGAGAAAACTGTTTAAATTTTATCATTATATCATTATATCTGTTTGTCCCTAATTCCTTGTCACCTACTTTCCCTGAAGTCCATTCTAATCAGGCTTTCAGGTAATCAATAGAAACACAAGTTAAGGTAACAATTGGCTTCTGTGTTGCCAAATCTAGTGCCAAAATTCAATCCTGATGTACTTCTGAAATTAACAAGGCAATTCACTCCCTTTTTTATAATAGAGTTCGATCTTTGCTTGTAAAATACCACAATTTTCTTATTCTCTTCATACTTCAGGCTGTAATCCTTTATTCTTGCTAGTTTCTCCTCTTTTCAAGATAATGATTAAATCTTTGCTACTATTCGCTATATACATTTATACTCTTGGTAAAGTTATTTAGTCTCATGGCTTCAAATACTATTTTTATGCTAATAACACTGTAATTATTCCAAACTTAAACTTTTCCTTTTGAGTGTTCTTGAGTTTTGATTCTCTCATCTGGGTGTCTAGTAGATTACTGAGAAAAAAAATGTCCAAAAAACTCTGATTATCAGCCTCCTACAACAGCAACAAAACCATTGAATTTTCTCATTCTCTTACACCCCCTATTGTATTTTGTAACAAATCCTGTTGACCTTACTTTCATAATGTAATTAGAATCACACCAATCAAACACCCACTCCTGAAAACTACAATGTCAAAGATGAAAAATATACTGATTAGAATTAACAGTAAATTCGATATTTTAGAAGAAAAGATGATTGAAATTGAAGACATAGTATAAATTATCCAGAATCAAACACACAGTAAAAACATAAATATACAAAAAATAAAAACTAAAAGTATGATTAATGAGTTTTTGTGGAAATTCCAAACACCTAATATGCATGTACTTGTAGTCTGTGAAGGAGAGGAGAGAGAGACATGAAGCAATGTGGTGGTTAATTTTGTGCCAACCTTAAAATATTTTTGAAATAGAATAACAAATCACTGGCTAGACATAAGCATGTAGCCTTCTATAATACGGTGGCCTTCATCCAATCAGTTAAAGGCCTGAATAGAATGGAAAGCAACAAGATCTTCCTCCCTCAACCAGAGGGAATTCTTCAGCAGACTGACTCTGGACTTTGTACCATCCGCTTTCTTGAGTCTCTGCCTGGCAGGCATAAATATACACTACTGCACCCCTGACTTTCTTGAGTCCCTAGCGAGTCTAGTAAAGACCACTAGAAGCAGTTGCTTTCATCTGGCAAGGTCAATATACATTCACTGTCCTATCTTAAGTATATCACCTCTCCAGTCCTATATCATAATTTAATTTGCAAGGATCTTGATTACTTTTCCTTCCATACAATATCACACTGGTCCATTACACTTATGACATGCAGATTGTACCTACTGAGCTAGAAATATCAACTACTCTAGACTTATTAAGACAAATAAGTGGGAGGGGCGCCTGGGTGGCGCAGTCGGTTAAGCGTCCAACTTCAGCCAGGTCACAATCTCGCGGTCCGTGAGTTCGAGCCCCACGTCGGGCTCTGGGCTGATGGCTCAGAGCCTGGAGCCTGTTTCCGATTCTGTGTCTCCCTCTCTCTCTGCCCCTCCCCCGTTCATGCTCTGTCTCTCTCTGTCCCAAAAATAAATAAACGTTGAAAAAAAAAAATTAAAAAAAAAAAAAGACAAATAAGTGGGAAACAAATCTGACAAAAATTCAGAAGCATTTTACCTCACTGTAATATCTAGATGTCCGAGTCGTATGGGGTATGTCAAGACATCTCCTCTAAGATGAAGCATAAATAGTTATATTTGGCCCTCTTACAACCAAAAAAGAGGTACAACACCTTTAGGAGGCCTCTTTGGGTTTCAGAGGCAACATATTCTTCATTTGGGAGTGTTATTGGCTTATCTACTGAGTGATGTGAAAGCTTCTAGTTTTGAGTGGAATGCAGGACATGAGAAGGCTCTGCAAAATGTCCAGGTTGCCTCACAAATTTCTTTGTCATGTGGATTATATGATATAGAGGATTCAATGATGCTTAAAGTGGCAGTGACAGATAGGGATTCCCTTTGAAGTTTGGCAGGCTCCTATAAATGAATCAGAGTTCAAGCCCTTAGGATTTTGGAGCAAATCTGTGCCATCTTCTGCATATAACTATTCTTCCTTTTTGAAACAGCTGAGAGCACAGGGTTGATCAGTCATTTAAGTATCTGACTATTGATCTTCCCTCAGGTCTTGATCTCAAGGTTATGAGTTCAAGCCCTGCGTTGGGCCCCATGCTGATATGGAGCTTACTTAAAAAGAAAAGAAAGAAGAGAAGAGAAGAGAAGAGAAGAGAAGAGAAGAGAAGAGAAGAGAAAAAAGAAAAGAAAAGAGAAGAAAAGAAAAGAAAAGAAAAGAAAAGAAAAGAAAAGAAAAAAGAAGGAGAAGAAAAGAAGAGAAGGAGAAGAAGAAGAAAAAGAAACACTCTTGGCCTGCTACCAGGCCTCAGCAGAGACTGAGTGCTTAACCATGGGCCACCAAGTTACATGTGACCTGAGCTGCTCATCACATATTAAGTGTTACCAGACTCACTAAACCGTAGAGTTGGCCAAAGATGGCATCACTCCAATGCAAGTAATATATATAGGATTTGGCCCTATACGCCAGGCCCTATATGCACAAGTAACTTCTATGGAAAAGTGGCTCAAATACCCATGGTCTCTATTCTTGGCATAGTATCTTCTCTATCCCAGTTTCTTACTCAACTCAGATATTGTAACAAATTATTGTAGACTGGATGACTTAAACTGCAAACATAATTCTCACAGTTCTGGAAACTGGGATGTCCAAAATCAAGGTGTAGGCAGATCTGGTTCTGGTGAGAGCCTGCTTCAGGGTTTGCAGATAGATATCTGCCTACTTATCCTCGTAAGGCAGAGAATGAAAGGCAAAATCAAGCTGTCCTGTCTCTTCTTACATGTGAACTAATCCTATTCATGAAGGCTTCTCTCTCAAGATCAGATTACCTCCCAAAGGGCCCACCTGTAACACCACAATGGGGTTAAGGATTTTAATTTATGCATTTTATTGTGACAGGAACATTCCGTTCATAGCACTCAGTCTGCATCTATGGTCTCATGAGGAATTCTTTCCATCAGTTGACAGGGAAAAGAAACTTGGGCCTGGTTTAAAGATGGTTCTGGGGTGCCTGGGTGGCTCAGTCGGTTAAGCCTCCAACTTCAGCTCAGGTCATGATCTCATGGTTCATGGGTTGGAGCCCCACATTGGGCTCTGTGCTGACAGCTTAGAACCTGGAGCTTGCTTCGGATTCTGTATCTCCCTCTGTCTCTACCCCTCCCCGGCTCATGTTCTGACTCTCTCTGTCTCTCAAAACTAAATAAATGTTAAAAAAATTTAAAAAAAAAGATGGTTCTGCATGATGTGTAGACATGACCAAAAGGTTAACAGCCTCAGCACTATAGCCACTTTCTCTAATGTCACTGAACAACAGTAGTGAAGGACATTCTGCAAGTGGACCGAACTTCAAGCAGTTCACTTTGAAAGGAGAAATGGTCAGATGTGTGATTCTTTACCATGTCATGAGCTGTGGCCAATGTTTCATCTGGATGGTCAGGGACTTGAAAGGAACATGATTGGAGAATTGGTTACAAGGAAATCTGGGGAAGAAGTGTGTGGATAGAGTTTTCTATTTAAATAGCAAAAAACAATATATGAAGACATTTGTATCTCATGTCATTGCCCACCAGATGGTGACCTCATCAGAGGAAGATTTTAATAATAACATAGCAGATCTTCCAATGGGCTATTGGTGTCAGGAATGGACATTATGCATGGGCTCAGCAACATAGACTTCCATGCACCTGGCTACCATCACTGCCAAGTGCCCAATTTGCCAACAGCAGAGACCAAAAATGAATCTTCAATATGGCACCATTCCCCAGGGTGATCAGCCAACTACCTGGTGGCAGGTTGATTACATTGGGCCACTTCTGCCATGGAAGAGGCAGTCTTTTGTTCTTAATGGGATAATATTTACTCTGGATATAGATTTGGCTTCCCTACATACAATACTTCTGTAAAAACTGCTATTTGTGAACTCACACAATGTCCTATCCATTGTCATGTTATTCTATACAGCATTTCTTCTGAACAAGGAACTCATTTCACAGCAAATGAAGAGTGGCAAATGGACGCATGCTCATGGAATTCACTGGATTGATCTCATTATCCATCATCCTGAAGTGACTGGCTTAATGGAACTGTGGAATGGCTTCGTGAAGATCCAGTCACAGTGCTAGCTAGGGGAAAATGCCTTGCAAGGCTGGGACAAGGTTGTCCAGGAGGCTTTATAGGCTCTGAATCAGTATCCAATATATGGTAGTTTCTCTCATAGCCAGGATATACAGGTCCAGGAATGAAGGTCTGGAGATAAGAGTGACACCAATCACTATTACCCCTAATGACTCATTAGTAAAACTTTTGCTTCCTGTCACAGTGGCCTTATGCTCTGCTAGCACAGATGTCTTAGTTCCAAAGAGGAATATCTCTACCAGGAGACAGAGCAATGATTCCATTAAAGTGAAAGTTGAGACTAGCACCAGGCTATTTTGGACTCCTAATGCTTCTGAATCACTAGGCAAGGGAAGGAGTTACTGTATAGGCTGGGGTAATTCACTTCCAAAGGTGCAATTGCACTTCTATTCAAAAATGGACATAAAGGAGAGTATGTCTGGTATACATGAAATCTTCTAAGGTGTTTCTTAGGATTATCACGCCTTGTGATTAAGTCAATGAATATATAACTACAACTCCATTCTAACAGGACCACTATTAGCCTAGACCCTCAAGAATGAAAAAAATAATCTTCAGTTTGCTAAAGAAGGCTTAATGTTATTTTAATTTTAATGAGGTACAACTATCAGTTTTTTTCTTTCGTGGATGGTATTTTGGATATTGTGCAAAACCGCAATTTATCCAATGTCCTGAAGCTTTTCTCCAATGTTTCTGTCTGTCCAGACATGTTATGGTTTTACATTTTACATTTAGGACTATAATACATTTTGAGTTAATTTTGGTTTAAGGTGAAAGGTCTGTATCTAGGTTCAGTTTTTACAGATAGGCATCCAGCCCCATTTGTTCCAGCCCCATTTGTTGAAAACTCTCTTGTCTCCATTGAATTGCCTTCATCCTTTTGTCAAAAATCTGTTGACTATTTTTATATGGGCTTACATTCAGGCTCTGTATCATGTTCTATTCACTATTTGTTTATTCTTTCACTAATATCATGTGCTTTTGACTACTATATCTGTATAGTTTTAAGATTGGGAAGAGTAAATTACCCAATTTTGTTCTTTTATTGATTGTATTCGCGATACTGTCTCCTTGGTCTCTCCATACACACTTTAGAATAAGTTTGTGGATATTTACAAAATAGTTTTCTGAGATTTTGATTGAGAGTGTGTTGAATTTATAGATAAATTTGGGAATAATTGACATCTTAAACATATCAAGTTTTCTAATCCTTGCTTCCAATCTATGCTCCGATCTATGCAAAATATATCTCCGTTTACATAGATCTTTTAAAAACTTTTCTTTCTTCGGTGATTTGTCATTTTCTACTGAAGATCCTATGCATACTTTTTTACATTTAATGAATGTTTTCATTTTTTTTAATTTCAAATTTATTTATTGCTAAGGTAAGGGAAGCAATTTACTTTTACATATTAACCTTGTATTCTGCAACCTTGCCATACAATGTTTTGGAGTATTTAGAGAGGTATTTTGTTGTTGTTTGTGTTTAGTTGTTTGTGTTTTGTATATTCTGTGGTGTTTTCTACACTGAAAAGTGTTTCATGTGCAAATAAATACTGTGTTATTCTTTCTTTCCTATCTATATTCCTCCCCTCTCCCAGCTTATTTCACTAGTTAGGTCTTGTAGTATAATGCTGAATTGGAATAGGGAAGGAAGTCATCCTCACCTAGTTCCCAGTTGGAAGGAAAAAGTGTAGTTTCTCACCAGTAAGTATGAGATTTCCATAGGATTTTGTGTATAAACTGTTTTTTATGGTAAGGAAGCTTCATTCTATTCATCTAGTATTTGGAACTTTTTAATCACAAATAGTGTTGCATTCAGTTGAATGCTTTCTGTACATCTAATGATTTTTCCTATAAAATCTGTTAACATCAAGAATTACATGTATGTATGTATGTTGATCCAGCATCTCATTTTTGTTTTATTTAAAAAAATGTTTTTAATGTTTATTTATTATTGAAAGTCAGAGACAGAGCATGAGCAGGGGAGGGGCAGAGGGAGAAGGAGACACAGAATCTGAAGCAGGCTCCAGGCTCTGAGCTGTCAGCACAGAGCCTGACGTGGGGCTTGAACTCACAAATCGCGAGATCATGACCTGAACCAAAGTCGGACACTTAACCTACTGAGGCACCCAGGTGCCCCAAGCCTCTCATTTTTGAAATAAACCACAAGTGGTCATTATGTCTTATCCTTTTGTGTATTGCTGTATTTGATTTGATAATATTTTGTTAAGGATCTTTGCATTTATGTTCATCTATAATGACATTTGACAGTTTCCTTCTAGTTAGAAGAATATTGATAACTAAAATATGAAAGAGATGGTTTGGAATAAATTCAAGTACTAAATAACAATATCACCATGCAAAAATATGATATTCTGAATCAATTTGTGTTCACAAAAATTGGGTAGTACATTATGTATGTATGTACTAAATTCAAAAAATATTTTTAATGTGTGTCTTATTTAAGAACGCTATTTTATGTGGTATGTGTGTGGATTGTATGTGTGATGTAAAATAAAATACTAAGCTAGGGTGACATAGTTTAGGGAATAAAAATCACTGTCTCTGAAGTCAAAACATTTAAAAAAAATAATGTTTATTTATTTTTGAGAGAGAGAGAGAGAGAGAGAGAGAGAGAGAGAGAGCAATAGCAGGGTAAAGGCAGAGAGATGGAGACACAGAACTGGAAGCAGACTCCAGGCTCTGAACTGTCAGCACAGAGCCTGACACGGGGCTTGAACCCACCAACTGTGAGATCATGACCTAAGCCAAAGTTGGAAGCTTAACAGATTGAGCCATCCAGGCGTCCCTGGAATCAGAACATTTAAAAAACATTTAAACCATTAAACATTTACATCCTGGCTTTAACATTGTATGAACCTTAGAAAATTCTTTGCTATATCATCTAGTTCAATAGAACAAGTAATCCTATTTCACTCATGGGATTGTTGAGATTATATGACATAATATATTTGAAACACCTAACATGCTTCTGACACATAATAAATGTATAGTCATTTACTCAGCTACCATTTATTGAATGTCTGTTTTTCAACTATAGTTAATAGGCATAAATTTAAGGGGCACTTGGGTGACCCAGTCAGTTAAGCATCCGGCTCTTGATTTTGGCTCAGGTCATGATCTCAGTTTGTAAGATTTAGCCCCATTTTGGGGTCTGTGCTGATGACATGAAGACTGCTTGGGATTCTCTCTCTCCCTCTCTCTGTCCCTCCCCTGCTTGTGCGCCCTCTCTCTCTCTCAAAATAAATAATAAAAATAAACATTAAAAAAGATAGACATAAATTGAAAACAAAGATGCCATTATCCTAGGTCTAAAGATGAGGATGTGTTTTTTTTTAATGTTTATTTATTTTTGAGAATGGGAGAGACAGAGCAAGAATGGGGGAGGGACAGAAAGAGAAGGAGACACAGAATACAGAATCCAAAGCAGGTTCCAGGCTCTGAGATCTCAGCACAGAGCCCAACATGGGGCTCAAACCCACATACTGTGAGATCATGACCGGAACCAAAGTCAGCCACTTAACAGACTGAGCCACCCAGGTGCCCTATGAGGATGACGTGTAGCAATTACAAAAAGGGTAATTTGATGAATAAAAAAGTTGGTAGCAATTTATCGGAGGCTTTGTGATTAAAATGAAAAGATGCCAGTCAGAAACTCAGAAGGTACAGCCTCTTCCCAAAGTTGCAGCAATTCACTGAGTGACCACAAACTAATGACCTACATTTTCAATATTAGCTCTGAGAGATGTGAAAGTGTGTGATTGGAAAGTTGTTACTTAGTGACACAAGTCGTCTTTCTCCTAATCTGCATAAGAAATATGTTTAAAGAAATGAACTCTAAGATTCTTTTAGTTTTGATGCAGTATCGTCACAGTTGCCAAATAAGTAATTGACACTTACCAAGTGCTAAATGTAAGCACTTATAAATGACAAGTTTAAGTTGTCTGAATTTCAAACAAATATATTGAACTAAATATATGTTTTTGAGAGCCCAATAGATCAAGGAAACTTGAAAAGAAAACTAAATACATGAGCATTTAGTACACTTGAAGGGTTAATTAAGCTACTGTCCAAGGGAACTGATTTAATAATTCTGTTGCTGTATATATGTTTGAAAGTCCTTTATTCTGTAAAATTTGAATTTTTGACAAGGATTTTTACCTAGTCTTGAATCTTTGACTTTTAAAATTACAATATTACATACGCTAGTAGATATCTTTTTATAGGAATGGACACCTAAAATGTAAGGGGACTTAGTAGGAAATAGATTGAGAAACTGATATTGCAAAATATTAAGTGACTTAACCAAGATCACAAAGGAATGTACACTAAATCCTCCCCATGCTTTTTGCTAAAAATTTCAGGCGAACTTCTATCTATAGATTTTCATGTGAACCACTGTTTTTATATGTTCCTAAGTAGCAGGAATAAATGGAGACATTGTTGTTATCAGTGTATTGATCTCCAATGGGTGGCCGCACACAGGCAGTAATGCATTAGACAAGAAACAGGTTGTTTTTCTGCATTAGCCATGAGGTGTCAGGACAAGTAAAACAATGACAGCAATATTAATATATCACCTCTGGGTGACAGTAGAAATAAGAAAGCTATTGATTTTATAACATCTTTAAAATCAGGAATAAATCATTGTCTCATGAAGAGAGAGACATATTTATTTATTTAAAACGTGGCATTTTACCTGATTTATATGTCATTTATATGAATGCATTCTACTTTCCACATTTGAGATTTAAGGGTACAAGTAGAGGCTTCCATTTCAAGACGATAATGCGAGCAGATGAATTGTGTCACCCATACTTTTCTAAATGTTTGAAGGAAAGAAGGAACATAATAGCAAAGAAAAATAATAGTAATAAATATGTATTATATCTTGAAATTAGGGAAGAATGCTGCCCACAGAACTGCCACTTCTAATTATTTCTGTAAGCTATTAGAATCGCATGTGGTGAGGGGTCTATTTGACTAAAAACAAAACAAAACACAAAAGACAGGGCATTAAGTTGAAGGACTATCAGCAAATTCATGACATCCAATATAATTCAAATAGAAACTCAAAACAGAGAGAGAGAGGAACACTTGAGATCCATTTACATAAAAATATAGACAAATAGTGCGCTTTGGTGAGAACTCACAAGTAAACATAAAAATTTCTGTGGCATGTGTAAAATTATTACAAAGTGATAATACTTAAGAGGCGTTTTGGGTTTCTCTACCAAAATACATGAATGAATGAACACGGAGCAAATTCTAAGAGTATAAGGGGAAATATTACAACTGAAGTTTTATCTAAATGGTCAGATTTTGAGTATGATAACACACAGAGATGGAAAACGGACAAAAACTCCAGCTGAGGAAAAATATAAAAGCAAAGCTGAAAGATCTGTTGTTTTCCTTTCTCTTGTTCAGATGTCGTTAACAAAGGACACTCCAGACTGATCTAGTGTTTTCCTAGGCTAAGAGAATAGAAACAGATATTTTGGCCATCACCCTTTTGCTAGCAACCTCATGTCCCTCATCATATTTGCAGAACATGTCCCATTTGTGCACTGGCTTTACTCTAACTTTGTCACCTGAAGCCTATTTTAAAAACGATTTTCGGGGCGCCTGGGTGGCTCAGTCGGTTGAGCATCCTACTTCGGCTCAGGTCATGATCTCATGGTGTGTGAGTTCCAGCCCCGCGTCGGGCTCTGTGCTGATGGCTCAGAGCCTGGAACCTGTTTCATTCTGTGTCTCCCTCTCTCTCTGCCCCTCCCCCATTCATGCCCTGTCTCTCTCTGTCTCAAAAATAAATAAACGTTAAAAAAATTAAAAAAAAAACGGTTTTCATAGTGATGCAGAGGTGAATATAAAAATAATGGGAACTTATATGAAGTTAATTGATCTAATCATTAATTTTGGGAAATATTTCCATATAAATGTGACTTGGAGTAAACCTAGACATTAATTAGATCATGAGTACAAGCAAAGTATTTAATGGGATGGGAACAGCCTGGGCAAAAGCTCTCTGCCAGGTGGACTTCCTTAAACAGAAAGGAGATTACGGTACAAAATTATTACATATCATAGAACAGAAATTTTCAGAGCTAGAAAAACCTTGAGGAGAATTTACTCGAACTTCCTAATTTTCCTACCAGGAAAATTGACAAGAATTTTGCCTTAGACCACATAAACAAAACAGGAAAACAATAACTACATTCAGGTTTCTTGATTCCGAGGCTAATATTTTCACCAAGGTAAAGATTAGCAGGTGACCTGTGTTTTGCACAACTGTGTACAGATGACTTCTTAAGTGATTTTCCCTTTAGAGATTCTAAGATGAAAGCCTTTTGATGAAATACGATCTTATACTATTTTGTTAAAAGGGAAATATTAATTAAAGGTAGTTTTTAGAAATGCATATTTTTCAGTAAATATCAATAACTAGATGAAAATGAACACCTCTTCTTCCATCTCCTGAACCATAAGGTTTGCTAACTCTACACAGCTGTAGAAATTTAAATAACTGGCATGTGGGGACAGGGTGAAATTTAGCCTTTTCAAGCAGATTTTTTTTTTTTTTAGCAATGACATATTGTCTCATCAACACATCTAGGATCTTCTATTTTTGAAATGCTTCACTTATCACTTGTGGAGTGTTGAAATGGAACCTATTTTTTTCCCCAAAGAGAACACTGCTTGCAAAGACAGATTGTCTCATCTGCATTAAGAAACTGTCCCTCATGAACACTCTGTCTATTGAGAGGAGCACATGCTTTCTCTCTGCAAAAGTTGAAAATTTGAAAGTGAGAACTTTTGCTTTATTCTTGAATGATAATTTTTGTTAGAGGCTAATGATTTAATTGTTTTGGTTTATATTCTATCTGAAATCCAATTGTCCTTAAAAAAAGAGAAGTGCATACTTCTCTAAAAAGATAATTTAAAATGGGCAACATAGAAACAGACTGACTACTGAGATTGCAAGTGAAACTTTCCTTGGGGAGTTAGTGTCCTCTTCCCCTTAGACAAAAAAAAAAAAAAAAAAAAAAAAATGCATTCAGGATCTAGTGATAAATGAAAGAATTATGTTAAGTTGAAGCACATACAAATGAGGAGAAGCTGAGGGACTTTGGAACATTCTGGTCAGTGAAGTTGCCCCTTGTTGGCATAGGAATGGCCGGAAAGACAACACAATAGGAGCAAGCTTGGGCTCTAGTGGTAGGAAATATAGGTTCACTTCAGATGAGCGATTCTTTCACTCGTGACATTGGGCAAGTCGCTCTACCACTGTAACTCTCAGTGTGTGTGCATGCATGTGCGTGTTTGTGCGCATGCACATTCCCCCATACACAGAATTTTTGTATCGAATGTGCTTCAGCATTCAATGTGCTTAGCATACACTTCTTGGAAAAAAGTAAAATCTACATATGACTTTTTAACAGGAAGTTTTTTATTGAAATATGATATTTATTCTGAAAATACTGAAGCTCAGTATATTTTGACCAAACCCCCATGTAATCAGCTATGTAACCAAATTCAAATAAAAATCACAAACATCCCCAGTACTCTCATGGAGTGTTGAAATGGAGCTAATTTTTTCCCAAAGCCTTTCTCACCACCTCTTGGAGTCACTACTGCAACCTAAACCAGTATCCTGACATCAAACTATTGATGTCTTTAGCCTGTGCTTGATTTTGCATAGATGGACTCTTTTTACAATATGAACACTTTTTCATGGGCTTTTTTTCACCCAGTATTTTCTGACTTGTACTATCAAGGCATCCAGGAGGGAGAAGGGAGCTAAGAAATAAATAAATCTTCCTGTTTCTCCATCAATCATGGAGGAAGTCAAATGGATACTTTTTTCTTTACAACAATATTCAAGTGTAGGTGAAAACAAAGCAATATTTAGCAAAATTCATAAAAATTAAATACACAACTTTATTCCATGTCACACTTGCTTTAAAGTATAAATAGAGCGAGTATTCTCAGGGATGTAAGAACTCAGGGAACATAGCACCTAAAATTATTTCTAAAATGAAACAATTACTGAATGATGAAATCTAGCCATCTGAGAGAATGAATACACAACTTCAGTAAAATATCAAGTCTCATGTATCAAAATTATGCCTAAACAATTGTCTAAAAACATAAAAGTCACTATGCTCAAGTATAAAATCAGCAATTTGAGAATTAACGCTTGGAAGTTAGAGGAGATAAGGAATGTCAGTGGAATAATCTCATTTTTTAAATTTAGAAATTAATACAAATGTGTATTTGTTAAAGTAAATAAAAGATATTTAACTCTATCATATAAACTTAATTAACTAGATGACTTAAAATATATAAATATTAAAATTAAGAATTAGGCAGAGAAGGGACTTACTTTTACCAACTTATTTATATTTTCTGGTTAAAATCACTTAAATATTTTTAAAATATATATATTTTTTTATCCCACCCTGATTTCTATTGGAATGGAAGTTTTTGATGATTTCATTAATTCCTTTACTGCATTGGAATCATTGGTTATATTTCTATTTTATTGATTATCCTTAAATTTTAAAACAAATATTTAACTCTAAATATCTAACAATTTCATAGTTTCTTTTATAATTAATTAATATTAAAAGACAGATCAGTTTTAACAATTTGTGGGTGCCCTATTGCTTGCTGCTAGTATCTCAGGTGTCTTCTCAATATTTATGTTTCCTTTTCACCAAAAGATACAGTTAATATTTTATTTTGAAGGTTTTAAAATGAACAACATTAGATGTGACAGTCATATTTAAAACACGTGTCTACACTAAGACTGGCTTCATCATTTAGTAGCCCTAAGACCAGAGGCAAAGTGTTTAAAGTCTCTTTGTACTTTGTTCATCTTCTTTTCATTTTCAAAAGACAGGTAATTAGAACAACTTAAGCTGTCTTCCATGTTTCTAATGGACTCTATGTCTATATGTCCTTTGAAATGTATAATCTCTAAAGTTGTGTTTGTGTCTATTTAAGTTGTGTGTGCATATTTTTTAATTTGCAAAATATATAGATAAGATAGAAACATAAGTATAATTATCAACAAGTACATAAATATGTATAAATATATAATTATATCTTCTAATGTTTCCAATGAGTTATTTTTCATAGATAACTGTTCTTACTTTTACTTGTTTTTATTTCATGAAGGCTTTTTCATTATTTCTTATTTTTTGGTCACCTTAAAGGAATTTCTTTTAAAATTGTTGTTGCATGCAATTAATTAATCTATAATTAATTAATCTAGGTTGAACTCATGTAGTGATTATTTAGTTGCATCACTGGCTTTCTTAATATCAGATTATTTTTTCTGGGCACTTAATTTATAAGTTTCTGTATAATGAGAGAAGGTCTCTCTGAAAGGTGTTAGGTAGTTACTTCCTCTCAATCACCAATTAAAAACTAGATGTTATAATACCAGTTGATGTTCCTGTACTTTTATATTAGGGTATTATACAACCTGTTGCTGAGCTGCTACTAAATTTTTGTTGTAGTTTGATTCACTTTTTTATTTATTTCCTCTTTTCCTTCCCTTTCTTGCTCCTCACCTGCACCAGGGGTTAAATCATTTTTTTCAATATGAGGGCTCTTATAGGCTCCTCTAATTCTCTTCCCTCCATCTTTTTCTTGTTAGCTTTTTCCCCAGTAAATCTCTTATTCTTCTAATATCATCTTGGTATCTACTTCACAGAGGATCAGGACTAATGCATGGGATGTTCTTATGGGACAAGTTATTGTACCTTACATCTTTTACCTCTAAGAATAAACAATGATTGGCAGGTCTCTTTGGCTTAGGGACGCGCTGGTGTATTGCACTTGAGACAACAGACTGAGTAAAAGAATGCCATTTTTGAGTAGGTATGAGAGGAATAGATGGATCTATAGCAGGTCCTGGCTATGCTATAAGCAGTCCTAGTCTACGTCAATATGACTTGATATGATTTTATGTTAATGGAGAACTCGGTGGTAGGTAAAGTTATCTTTCCACCAATTTATACCTATGACTTCATGGAGAATACAAATGACCAGCTGTTAGAGAAGAAAGATAAACCAAGTCTGATTCATGTGTAGATCAGTTCCATGTTTGTACAAGTTGACAGTCAACTTCTTTTGTGCTACGGCCTTGCACACTGGTGGCTCTAAAAGAATGTGATCAGGGTAAATTCTTCCAGTGTGCAGCAATGGTAATCCACTGCATGTGGGGGAAGAATTAGTTGAGTTTAGGTTACATATGGACTCCTATACTGTGATGAATGGTGTGACTCTTTGGTTAGGGCTTGAAAAAAAAAGATTGATAGATTTTGATGAGGATGTATGGAGGACATGGAGAAGAGGTATGATAATGAACATTAGGAGTGGTCATAAAGTGTTATATGAGAATCATTGTGCATGTCTCATTAATGACCATTAGAAAACATCCCTGCAGGGGCACCTGGGTGGCTCAGTCACTTAAGCCTTGAAAATCAGCTCAGGTCATTATCTCGGAGTTTGTGGGTTTAAGCTCTGTGTGGGGCTCTTTGCTGACAACTCAGAGCCTGGAGCCTGCTTCGAATTCTGTGTCTCCCTCTCTCTTTGCACCTCCCCTGCTTGCACTGTCTCTCTGTCTCTCTCTATCTCTCAAACATAAATAAAAATATTTTTTAAAAAAAGGAAAAGAAAAGAAAACATCCCCTGCAGAAAACATCAACCAGGGGAACAAATTGATTGGTCCAGTAGATGTTCAGCAGCCTCTGTATTAAACCACTCTAGTTTTTGCACAATGAGTTAACATATTTCCTTGCATAGTAGTGGATCTCCTTGCATGGCAGTAGATCTTCATAGTCATGGTGGTAGAGATAACTGTGCATGTGTGCAACACCATAAGCTTCCTCTCAACAAGGGCTATTTAATTACTGCTGTGGAGTATTTATATATCAGTAGCAGAGATCAGTGTTGAACCAGAGTATAATTCCATCTCTCAAGGAGATCAACTAGAACATTGGTGGCAAACTGATTACATCAAATCCCATACAACTGAAAAATTTTCAATTAGTGTTTACTTAGACTGGAAAATATTCCCAATATAGTTTGCTTTTCTGGTATCATAAAAAATTGCTATTGGTACCATAATAAGAGATGGTTAGTGAAATATAGGAAATTGTTTGTTTTGGAGAAAAATGGTAGGTGATAGGTTTGAAGAGGTCATGTGACCACAGAGATGGTTTCTAAAGTGTTGGTAATATAGTGGATACAGGTCCATTAATTTTACTATTATTTTACATGGAATATATGTTTTTACTTTTGTACAAATGGCATATAAAATGTTAATTTTATAAATTAATTGAAGATGCACACACACTATAAATATATATATGTATTGTATTATGAATATATGTATTGCTGTATACTGCTGTCCAGATTCCCTCCTTTAGGACTGAGGTACTCTTTTCATGAGCTGCACTAGCAGAGTAAGTGTGTGACTGATGGCTCTTAGTTGGGTGGCTCTCTGTATAGCTACTCCACACAAGGACATGTCTTTTTTACTCAAAGGGAATTCATATTCACTGACTGGTCAATGAAGAAGAAAGGGAAATTATATAAGGACCTGGCCCCTTTGCTTTTTTTTTAATTTTTATTAATTTTTTTAATGTTTTATTTATTTTTGAGAGAGAGAGAGAGAGAGAGCAAGAGCAAGGGAGGGGCAGGGAGAGAGGGAGACACAGAATCCCAAGCAGGCTCCAGGCTCTGAGCTGCCAGCCCAGAGCCCAATGCAGGACTTGAACCCATGAACAGCAAGATCATGACCTGAGCTGAAGTCAGATGCTTAACTGACTGAGCCACCCAGGTGCCCTTGACCCCTTTGCTGAAAGTCATTATAGTTCCAGAGTTCCTTCTCTTCCCTCAGGAGTTAATCCATAGGGCACTCTCCAATAAATCTCCTGCATGCAAGTTTCTACTTCAGTGTCAATTTTCCAGAATATCACAGGAGAAAAAGAGAGTGATGGCTAATGCTTATACTATCTGTTAATACAAACTTAATTGTTAGATGAAACATTGTATAACAAATTGGAAATGTTTAATGAGGAATTATTGATAAGTACAGTTTTAAATATGCCATGATTTTTTGTTTTTATAACAATGCAAGAACATTGTTTAATTTTTTAAGTACTTTCCTATTTAAGATTTTGTTTGCAGAACCAAGAAAAATCTAAAATGTTTCAATCAACTGTATAAATTATAGGTATCATAGATAAATTATTAATTCCCAAAGAGTGTTAAAATGCAAGACAGTTTGGAGGGGAGAAGGGGTGCTAAATAAATCAATGGTGATTTTAATAAACTAGAAGCTTTTAGGTACTAAATCTGTCTGCATCTGATCTGAATTGCAATTACCTGTCAAAAATTCATCCATCATCACAGGCTCCAAACAAACTTTCTTGGCAGCAGATGTTTGAGGAAAGATATTTCGTATGGCAAATTTTTCTTCTGGTTTACAACATCCTCAAGAATGACAGAAATTTCAAGGAACATTTCAGTACAACTCAGCAGTAACCTGTTAGGTGGAGAAAATCATGGTTTACATAGTTTATATAATTTATAAATACATGGTTTATACATAAACCATGTATTCATAAATGAGTGGTTTAATTTCCATTGTTTATGATATTCATAATCTTTTATTTGAATGTTTTAATATTTTCTAGGAATATGTGAAAATATATATTTTAACAATGGATTTGAATAAAATATTTTCATTTCATAGTATTTTTCAGGTTAAAACTATGTTTCATGTTAAGTTCTACTTGGATAAAATTAATTCATTTTATCAGTATGTTGCAGTCTTCATTAATAACTTAGTAATATTTGAGGGATATCATCTTCAATAACTTTGATCAAACCAAAATCTAGAGACATTAGCTGTTCAATAGCAAATGATATTTTTTAAAGTAGAACAGGTTGTTTCTTAAGTTTATTTATTTATTTTGAGAGAGAAATTGTGCATGGCAGTGGCGAGAGAGAGAGAGAGAGAGAGAGAGAGAGAGAGAGAGACTCCCAAGCAGGCTCTGCATTGTGTGGAGACAGATGCAGGGCTCCAACCCACAAACCATGAGATCATGACTTGAGCCAAAATCATGAGTTGGAAGCTTAACTGACTCAGCTACCCAGGCACCCAGAAAACTACTGTTTTTACCCTTAGCTCTTTCATATTTATCCTTTTTTTTTTTTTTTTCTTTTTTAAAGAATAGGCCCATGGTCTTCCTAGGTGGCTTAGTTGGTTGAGCCTCCGACTTGGGCTCAGTCATGATCTCATGTTCATGAGTTTGAACACTGCATTGGGCTCTCTGCTGTTACTGCAGAGCCAGCTTTGGATCCTCTGTCTTCCTCTCTCCTGTCCCTCCCCTCTCTCAAAAACAAATACACATTTCAAAGAAAACGAATGTTGCCATTTTTAAAATTTTGCTGCCAGAAAGTGCATTTCTAATTCAATTTTTATCTAAAAAGCTTTTTAAAAAAAATTTAATGTTTATTTATTTTTGAGAGAGAGAGAAGAGGACAAGAGGGAGAGGGCAGAGAGAGAGGAAGACACAGAATCAGAAGGAGGCTCCAGCCTCTGAGCTGTCTACACAGAGCCTAATGCGGGGCTCAGACCCAGAAACCATGAGATCATGACCTGAGCCGAAACTGGATGCTTAACTTACTGAGCCACTCAGATGCCCCTAATTTTTTTTTAATAACTAAACATACTGCCTGCTACATAGTAGATTTTAATAATTATATGTTATTTGGTATATCCATATTTGAATGTAAGGATGCTTCTTATTTATTTATGTTTTTCTGCCCACTTCATTACTTGTGATCATATATTCCTGAAATATTTGTTTTGTGAGCAATGTGTATAAATTTATAAAAAATATAAATTAGACTTTATAATTAAAAAAAAACTTCTGTTTATCAAAATATACCAGCAAGAAAGCAAATAAGCATGCCATAAGTTGGGAGTAAATGTTCACAAACATAAAAAAAGCTCATATGGATAAAAATTAAAGAGTAACAAAAACTTCTAATAAAACACATGGGAAACAATTTTAAATAACATCCATAAGGATTTTACTAATATCCAATAAACATGAAAAAGCACTTAAACTTCTTAGTTTTATAACATTATAAATTGAAACCACAATTAAATGTTACCACAGCCACCATAATGGTTCAAATTTAAAATACTAAAATGATAAACAGATAAAACGCTGGTAAATGTAGGAAGTAACTGAGGTACTTCGTACTTGTTGTTGAGGATATGAGATGTTGTAGTCACTTTGGAAAAAGTTCTGGCAATTTTTTTAATATATGTAAAACTGAATATACAACAACACCATAAGCCAGCAATTTTACTCCTAGACTTTCATAAAGATAAATAAAAATATGCATACAAAAATCAGAAACAAAAATAATGACCAAAACACCAGCATAACTCATAAAATCCCAAACTAGAGATTGGCTAATTGTCCATCCATAAATGGATAAATTAAACCTGTGGTGTGCTATATTTTTACAATAAAATAAAAAAAGAAAGGAATAAACTATATATTAATTTTTTCTTGGTTCTGCAAACAAAATCTTTAATAGGGAAGCAATTGGTTTGAAATCAAGCAAAAGTCATCTATGGCAGAAACAATCAAAATAATGATTGTTTCAAGGGACTGAGTATGGTAACTCAGTGGAAAGAGACATTAAGGAGCTTTCTTAGGTGATATATTATTTTTTTAAATATGAAATTTATTGTCAAATTGGTTTCCATACAACACCCAGTGCTCATCCCAACACGTGCCCTCCTCAATGTCCATCACCCACTTTCCCCTCCCTCCCAACCCCCATTAACCCTCAGTTTATTCTGTTTTTAAGAGTCTCTTTTGGTTTGCTTCCTTCCCTCTCTGCAACTTTTTTTTTCCCCTTCCCCTCCCCCATGGTCTTCTGTTAAGTTTCTCAGGATCCACATCAAGGTGAAAACATATGGTATCTGTGTTTCTCTGTATGACTTATTTCACTTAGCATAACACTCTCCAGGTGATATATTATTTTATTGTGTCAGGGATTTAAGTTATAAAGGCATATGCAACTGTGAAGATGTATCCTTAAGATTTGTGCATGACATTATATATAAATTTCACTTAAAATTCTATGGAATAATATTGAATTGTATTTAATACTGTGCATGCTAAAAATTTAATGACTCTCTGAAAATTATTAGAAAAATACCAGAATAGGAAGATGAAGTGGAAAATGAATAGCAAGATGATCAATCAAAATGTGATAAAACAAATATAGTAAAGATTAGTAAAAAGTGATTGGATGTTCATTCTAAATTCTTTTATCTTTGCTTTTTGTTTGACAATTTTCATAATAGAGCATTAGAGTAAATGTGGAAATATAAAGAAGTTAGGGGACTGTGGCTTCACTACATGAAGTAGCCCCATTGCTTCCACATCCTCCCTCTCATAACCAAAAATGCAACAAGTATAGAAAGACTCTGAAAGTTGGAGAGAGGAAGGTAGACAGCCTAGGGGCCTCAGGACTTGAAGAAAGACATGGCAAAGGGTTCCCAGGTTTCCTTAATGTCTTTCATACACTGCCGACAAGCTCTGTAGTCACCTTCATCCCTGAAATAAGAAAGACAGCCAAAAAGAGAAAAAACATCTTTGTAATAGCATCTGTGCTCTATCCAAGTTACTACAAAAAAAAAAAAGTAGCCTAATAGCAGAAAACCAGTTTGACAATAAGTATCCCACTCCAGAAAAATGGCACCAACTATTCTCATGGTTTCAGCCACGCCAACTGAGTAAATAATAAGTAATAATTAGCATAATAATGAAGATTGAGCAGAAATAGATAATAGACAAGTGGTAAAGAAAATTAACAAAGACAAAAGGTGGTTCCTTGAAAAGATCAACGAAAATGATAAACCGCCAACAGTTCTGAGAAGAAGAGAAAGAGAGGAATAAATGGACCACTTTGTGACAAACACATTTCACAACTTAGTGAATATGAATTTAAGATAAAACAGAAAATTTAAAAACCCTACATTTGCCAAAGAAAACTTAATTCATTATCAAAAACATTCCTACAAAAATCTATAGGCGTGATGAATAGTTTGTCTGATAAATCTCTAAAATAAATAATATGGAAAATGTCCCAGGAAAAGAGGGAACACATACATACTACATTCATGAGGTCTGCATTAACTTTGTACAAACAATGGATAAAAGCAGTATACACTATTTATAATCAATTACCTTCACAAATACAAGCGTAAATTCTTAACAAATTACAGACAAATCAAATTAAGCAATAATTAAACAGGATAATACGTCATAGCTAAATGCTCTTTTTCCTAGGAACATAAATTTGGATTAATATTAAAAAATACTTAATGTATTTTGCCATATGAATAAAAAAAATTTAAATAGTATGATTATCTCAATAGGAGAAGATGAATTTGATAAAACTTACCACCTATTCATGATAAAAAAATTCTAAGCCAATTAGAAAGAAAATGAACTTCTTCAATCCAATAAAATGCATCTATTAAAAACCTACAGCTGGGGCACCTGGGCGGCTCAACTGGTAGAGCATCCAACTCTTGGTTTCAGCTCAGGTCATGATCCCAGGGTCGTGGGATCAAGTCCTATGTTGGTCTCCAAGCTGAGGTGGAGCCTGCTTGAGATTCTGTCTGTCTCTCTCAAAGCAAAACAAAACAAATAAAACCCCCCAAAACAAAACAAAACAGAAGCACCTAGAGTTATAATTTTGCATGGTGAAATGTTAAATGTTTCCCCTGATAAAGTCATCAAATCGATCATGTCAGTTCATTTCTTTTCAACATTGTACTGGAGCAATTATTCATGGCATAAAAGCAAGGAAAATAAATGAAAGATATATACATATATGTGGACAAAGTAAAACTCTCTTTTCAAAAATGAAATGATTGCTCACATAGAAATACCCAAAGACTTTCAAGAAAATTATTAAAACGAATTAGTGATTTAGAAATTTTCCAGGTAAAAGGTCAACTTATATAAACATGTATTTTATTTATATATACTAGCTTTAAACAATTTAAAATCAAAACATTTTCTAAATCTCTTGAAAATAGTATCAGAAAGCATAGGATATTAAAAAAAACATATCTTACAAATTATTTTCAAGATTACCAAGACTACAAAGCCTTGCTGAAAGAAATTAATGAAGACATAAATAAATGGGAAATTATACCATGTCCATGGATTGGACATTTAATATATTTAAGAAATCCATTCTCCCCTGAATGATCAGTGTTTTTGATTATGAATTTGTCTTTCTTATGGAAATAAATAATTTTCTTACATTTATATTAAAATCATAAGTCCTAGAATTTCTAGAAGTAGCTTCTAAAATACACATGAAGTATAAAGTTGGAGGACTTATACTACTGCATGTAAAAACTTTCTAGCAAACTGACATGCTACATTTTTATGACAATGAAAAATTGCTAATGTGAAAGAATAGTTTAGAAATCACGAGATCAAGACCTGAGCTGAAGTCAGACTCAACCAACTGAGCCACCCAGTCACCCCTAGAAGCTGCATAATTTGAACTCTTAATTTAGGTTTACGTATTTGCTCAAATTGATATTTGTGTGTGGTATAAGAAAAGGATAATTTCCGTGAGTTCAAGCCCCATGTCAAGCTCTGTGCTGACAGCTCAGAGCCTGAAGCCCACTTCAGATTCTGTGTTTCCCTCTTTCTCTGCCTCTCTCCTGTTTGCACTGTGTGTGTGTCTCTCTCTCAAAAATAAAGAAACATTTTTAAAAAATTATGCAGCTTCTAAAAGAAAATAGAGATTCTTTTTTAAGCCTCTGATTAGACACAGTTTTGAAACTGAACCCAGAAAGCAGCAATATTAAAAATTACAAAACTCGGGGCGCCTGGGTGGCGCAGTCGGTTAAGCGTCTGACTTCAGCCAGGTCACGATCTCGCGGTCCGTGAGTTCGAGCCCCGCGTCGGGCTCTGGGCTGATGGCTCAGAGCCTGGAGCCTGTTTCCGATTCTGTGTCTCCCTCTCTCTCTGCCCCTCCCCCGTTCATGCTCTGTCTCTCTCTGTCCCAAAAATAAATAAAAACGTGGAAAAAAAAATTAAAAAAAAAAAATTACAAAACTAAACATGCACTTACAATCCAGCAATTGGACCCCAAATGATTTGAAATCTTCCACACAAAAGATTTGTTTTGTTTTCCACACAAAAACCTGAGCATAAATGTTTATTGCAGCTTTATTTGTAATTATCAAAACTTAGAAGTAAACAAGATGTCTTTCAATAGGTAAGTAAAAAAATAAACTGGGGTACATTCAAACAGTGGAATATTATTCAGCACCAAGAAGAAATGAGCTATCAAACCAGGAAAAGTCATGGAGGAATGTGAAACGCATATTGCTAAGTGAAAGAAATGAATTTGAAAAGGGTATATTCTGTACAATTTTAACTATATGGCATTCTGTAAAAGCAAAACTGTGGACACTATTCCTGTGTTTGCCAGGAATTTAACGGGGAGAGAGGAAGGAATGGACTGGCAGATCACAGAGGATTTTTAGGGCAGTGAAACTATTTTGCATGATACTACAATGGTGAATTGAAGTCATTATACACTTTTCCAAACCTATAGAACATATATAGCACAAAGAGTGAATCCTAATGTAAATTATGGATTTGGGTTGATAATGAGGTGTCCGTGTTAGTGCAGGAATATGATAAATGTCCCACACTGATGGAAGATGTTGATGGTGAGAGGCTTTGTGTGAGGTGTAGGGAGAGGTGTTGGGGGACGACTTTCTACTCAATTTGTCTTTGAATCTAAAACTGCTTTTAAAATATGAAAGTATATTAATTAAAAAAATAAACTTCTGCTAATCAAAGACACTACCAAATGCATGAAAAAGGTAGAAAAAAAACAAATGCTGAATATTTGTGAAACACACGACGGACACATTCAGAATTCATAAAGAACTCCTCCAACACAGAACTGGAAAAAAAAAGTTCAAGGCGCACCTGCAGCATCCTTTTGCTCTAGAAAGCAGTGAAATGCTCAAAAGTCAAAAGCACAAAGAAACCATCTTTTTTTTTTTATATATTTTTTTTTAACGTTTATTTATTTTTGGGACAGAGAGAGACAGAGCATGAACGAACGGGCGAGGGGCAGAGAGAGAGGGAGACACAGAATCAGAAACAGGCTCCAGGCTCTGAGCCATCAGCCCAGAGCCCGACGCGGGGCTCGAACTCACGGACAGCGAGATCGTTACCTGGCTGAAGTCGGACGCTTAACCGACTGCGCCACCCAGGCGCCCCACAAAGAAAGCATCTTGAACAGACTTCCTCTGACCTAATCTGAGGCAATTTGAATATCAAAATATATAATGACAGAATGAGACTGCAATCCACTGAACCAAAAGAAAAGCCCTTTTTATTTATATAAATATGTCAGTGATAAATACTTTCAGCGATAAATGTCAGTGAAAAAATCTTTTAAGGTAGAATGCTAACTATATAATCAAAAAAAAAAATCTAAAACCAGTGGGTGAAAGATTGATGAGAAACAGTATATTTCCATAGTTTCAAAGTGAATTCCCCAATCGTAGTTATTAACTACAAAGAGCTTAATAATTTCATGACAGTGGAAAAACCCTGAGAATAATACCTTAATCAAAAAGCTAAATTAAACATCACCAATAATGGGATAAACCAAATATCATTCTTCCTTATATGATGAACCAAGAAAGGCAATCTCATTTTTGTAAAATGTGTATAAATAAACTGAATTAAGCATAAAGGTACATTTTCTAAAATTATTGCCAAGATCAGAAAAAGTGAAAGCCGAGGAAGTGTTTTAGATCAAAGGAGATTACAAGTACATAGCAACTACACACAATTCATGAGCTAAGAATGGATCTTTGAGGAAAAAAATTAAAAAGTTCTATATTTTACTTGAGACAGTTACAATTAAAATGTGGTATAGATTTGATCATATCATTGTCAAACTTTCTGATTTTTATAACTGTGCTGTGATAAGTGCATTGCCTATTTGGACCAATGTTCTTGCTTTTGGGGGAAAAAAAAAGAGGCCACACACACAAAGTATTTAGGGGTAAATGGCATGTTTCCAACCTATTCTTATGTCATTCTTCCCTTTGCTGAGTTGTGCCGGTTTATAAAGATGACTCTGTAAACTGAAAGCATGCAAAGCAACCTTAACAATCAACAAGAAAAGTTACTAATGTTCTGTGGCCATTAAACATTTTTGTCAAGACATTAAAAATCATTTTATTCTCAATGTAAGAAAATAAAAATTAGTAAAACTAATATTAATTTCAGGTACTGCAATTTAAACTATTAGAAATATTTACAATTACATCGTTTTATTTATTTGTTTAAAACTTATCAAGAGATGAAAGGTACAGCATAGGGAATACAGTCAATGATACTGTAATAGCATGTATGGTGACAGATGGTAGTTACCTTCGTGGTGAGCACAGCATAGTATAGAGTTGTGGAATCACTATGTTGTACATCTAAAGCTAGTGTAACATTGCGTGTCAACTCCTACTTCAATAAAAAATAAATAAATAAAAATAGAGGCAGGCAATTAAAAATAAGAGAAATTTGAATGGTGCTTGCCTTTTTCTCATCATGTGATTTACAATACATGTGAGCACCTTTTTATGCCTTTACAAATTGTTATTCTACTTTCTAAGTTAGGACTAGATTCTAATTTTTTTATCCTTTGCCCTTTTGATATTGTGAAGTAATCTGAGAGTTCCTTTAATGTGACTTTTTTTTTTTTTTAACCAGCATCCCTTCTGGAATATCATCATCCTTTTTCTCACAACCATTTGTCTCCTTTATATCTGTAAGTTTGCCTTCACTGACTTTCTATGGCTGCATATCTAGACTGTCAATTGTTGGTTGAGTCAACATCCCATGGTCAGCTACTTCCTCTATAACTCCATTCATGTTCAATTTGAACTTCACTCTAGCATTATCATGTTTCATTTATTTGTTGCACTTTCAACTTTCAATTCCCTCTTTTGAAAATCCATGTTTATAAAATGTCACATGGATTTGTCCTTGGGAGATAAGAAAGTGAAACAATTTCCCATTTTTCTTTTTGTGAATCAACTGCATAACAGATACACAGCCACAAATACTGACAGACTTGGAAGAAATGACTTGATTGGTCACTTATGATGATGTGCATGTGTTATTTACCTAGTGTGGACTGGAGAGCTCGCAGCAAAGTTTATATTTTGTGTAATTACAGAAAGTTGATATCTCACCATCATCCTTGCTCTGATCTGCCTTGTGCAGGGACTGGTAATATTTAATTAAAACATGGTAACTGAAATTTATCCTCATGAAAACTATAAAGCAAGAGCCTTCTCGATGTGTGTGTTGGTGTGAGCATGCACACATTTGTGTGAACAAATGTGTATTAGGAGAGGGGAGAGAAGCAAAAGGTAAACAATTGTTAATCTGTATTAATGTGTTTATGGAATTTGTACTTAAGACTTTCCTTTAATTTCAAATTATATGATGATAGAAAGTTATAATAAAGAAATAAACAAAGGAAATGAAAACCATGTTCCTCTTTAAGAACTTTACTAATGTAAGGGTGCCTGGGTGGCTCAGTCAGTTGAGCATCCGACTTCGGCTCAGGTCATGATCTCGCGGTTTGTGAGTTTGAGCCCCACATTGGGCTCTGTGCTGACAGCTCGGAGCCTGGAGCCTGCTTCAGATTCTGTGTCCCCCTCTCTCTGCCCTACCCCTGCTTGTGCTCTGTCTCTCTCTGTCTTTCAACAATGAATAAACATAAAAAAAATAAATAAAAAAAAGAACTTTACTAATGGGATATTTCTCATGTTACAATTAAAATAGTTTTGATATTCATCAATTGTATCACAAATTGGTTTTCACCTCATTATAAAGCTATTGTACCTATTCCAAAGTAATTATGTAGATAGATCTTCTTGAAAATGGCACTTTTGCCCCAGAAGCACCATAATAAATGTGAAATAAAGATTGGGAATTCAGGTGTCATCTGTGTATTATATTATAATACCATTATAGCATTTTAGTGACATCTCTCTTGTCACTTGGTTTGGTAGCATTCTTGTGTAGTAAATATACCTTTGAGACCCACACAACTTGAAACAAAGAGACTTTTACAATGATTCAACAAGATATGCCCCATATTTGCTGTGAAAGCTAAATATTCTGTTGTTCAGAGATAGATGCCTGATTTATTGATCTTGTTCTAGTTTCTCAGGACTGAAGTCACAAATTGATTTGGTTCAATTAGTGATAATTCAAATCATTGATATATGTTAATTCTACCTTACCAGGTGGCTGGGTTTATCTTCATTGTATATTGTTTTATACTGACATATAGATGTAACATATGCTGAAGTTATTGTGCGAGAAAGCAATCTTTCATTAAAATATTGAAACTTAAAATTCCAGGAAGAGGTGGAAAGCATCGGAAGTTAAAGTTTATTAGAGATCCTGAATGCAATTAGAGATGTCATTAGTAAAATGCTAAAATAATAAATTGTTCAAAATATAATATTGTCACTTAATGCTATCTCTGTACTTAGCAAAATAGATTACATATGTAAGAAGTGTTCCATTTTTCTAATATTTTCTAGGAAAGAGTTGCTTCTCAACTTGATCACATTTTCTATTTTTATTTTATTTTTTTTAATCCAAGTAACCAGCACTACAATCTGAGACATCTATCAGAATCATCTTTTTATGGATAGAATCTGTCAATAAGCTTCATATAAATATTTGTTCATAGTGGTATTAGTTTTAGCTAATAGTTTTTATTTCATCTTGTTTTATATTATTTATGATTGAAAGCTGTAAGCACTTTTGTATATATATATGTATATATACATATGTATATATATGTATATGTAGGTATATAATTGGGATTAACTTGAACTTAATAAACATTATAAACATCTCAATCATTTTATAAATATTTAAATTGTCCAGTTGCTCATCTAAATATGTTTTCCTTTTCTATTATGTTTAGAAAATTGTTTTGTAATAAAAACAAAACCAAAAGGAACATGTGTGTATAAAGGGAACGTATATTCTTGCAGCAACTTAGGAAATGAGATGTATGCCATGGACACTGGCTCCCTAACCAGATTTCCAGCTGTGGGAATGGCTGCACAGCTTGTAGCTAAATTCCTTTACAGGATTCAAATGAAGGGACCTGTCTTGTCAATATTTTGGTCTTTTGGGAGGAGAACTGGCATTCAATAGCTGATTGGAGTGGGAGAGTATTGAAAGGACTGAGCCTCTTGCTTCTAATTAATACACCTCTGGAAGGATCATCTCATCTCCAGGGCTTTGCCGGGATTGTCTTTGAGCACAGCTGTGACTACTCTGTTGGATTTCTTCTCACCCAATCCTGTTCCCCCAGGTGTTGTTCCTCAGGCCATGTCATAATTAAACTACCTACACACAACTCTCATTCTCATAATCTGTTTTTGAGTGACCCAACCCAAGATGGATAAGGGTTGGATCCCTCACAGACAATTTTACTAGTATAACTCTGTTCTGGCATTCCTTAAAACTCCTTGATATTTGGGGCACCTGGGTGGCTCAGTCAGTTGGGCATCCGACTTCAGCTCAGGTCATGATCTCACAGTCTGTGAGTTCAAGCCCCGCGTTAGGCTCTGTGCTCAGAGCCTGGAGCCTGCTTCAGATTCGGTGTCTCCCTCTCTCTCTGCCCCTCCCCTGCTCATGCTCTATCTCTCTCTGTCTCAAAAATAAAAACATTAAAAAAAAATCCTCCTTGATGTTTAAGGCTGATGTCCAACTTCCTATGCAATAAACATTGTGACTATGAGATAAATCAGAGTGATGTATCATAAAGATGGGAGAAGCTATGATGAAGCAGTGATCCATAAACGGTTTTCATAAAAATCACCTGTAGAATTTGATAAAGCTGTTTGTGGGGCTTCATGTCCCAAATTTCAGATTCAAATAGTCTGTGGAGCCAAAATTCTGCATTTCTAACAGGTTCTCAGGTAATCCTGATTCCACCATTTTGGGGACCATACACCTTTAGAAAGACAACCATTAGTGGTTTATTAAGAGGAAAGAGGAATGACAGATTTGATATTTGCATGACAAATATTTACTTGACAAATCTAAATACACTGGATGTGATCATGAGAGAGTCCTATCTGATTATAAACACAGCATCATATTTAAGGAACTCATGTGTCATATTAGGATAGTAAATTCTAAACACAGATAAGGAAATGCAGTGAAAGAAATGTGTCATAACGATAGTGTAGATATTGACCCACCATGAAATTGGAATATTATGTCACAGAATTAGGAAGAGTCCATTAAGAGTACAAAGTCAAACAAATATTTAAATATAAAGGACTCAATAAATATATAGATACTGGGTGATTAAAATATACATGAGACAAAGACACTACCCTTCTTCAAATAAAATAATACCTCAAAATTTTTCATTATGATATCTCGGCAATACCAACTAGGTACCTAAAAACTGGGATAAACTTAACATAAACTTTATACATCTTAATTTGGCAAAATACCCTTGCCCCATTCAAGTTACATACTGACATCATACACTATTACAAAACCTGGAACACATTTAGTGATAAAGCAATAAAAAATCAACCAATGCATGGAAGTAGCAAAGTATTTACCAGGCCTTATAGAATATATATTTGAAAAAGAAGAATGCTGACGGTACTTGATAAAATTTATCTGTCTGTCTACCTACCTACCTATCTAAATTCAAATGATCAATATTCAACAACCATGCAGTGATAATAAGATGTGTGGGCAGAACAAAATATCCCACAATATACCAATCTACAGGATAAAATTCAAATTTTGTGAGGACTTTATTAATGGAAAATTTGACATAATTTATGTTTCTTTTAGTTTCCAAAGGCAAGGACATGGAAGATGAAAACCATAATGATGATGCTGAAATTGAAGATCCAATACAAAGGTAAAGAAGGAAGAAATATAACATACAGCACTGTTTATTCTACACTGTAGCTACATAGACATGCTTATAAATGTCTATGCACCTACGTATAGAATGCAGTTATTTCTAGTAGTTTTATATCTGTCTACATTTGTGTGTTTGCCTTCAACTTACCACCATATCAAATGTAGAATAAAGGCTTCACACACAATTGATTGAAAGCATCTTATGTAGCCAAACTGAAGCATTTGGAAACACATCCACTATATATGCACTTTTTTTTATCATATGAAGTTGTTACAAATACCATCTTTAATGACATCCTAACAAAGTGTTAATATTCTGCAATCCAGACTATATACATATACATACATACATACATACACATATGTATACATATTTATATATTTATAAATATATATTTATATATTTACATTTATAGACAAATTTCTACTACACTTAATTTCACCAAAACCATCGTAAGAAGTTACTCCTGGAGGTTTTCATAGAATCAAGTCACAGAGGAACTTTCTATGAAATTGCAAAATTCTCTTAAAGCCACCTTTTTATCCAAGGTTGTTGGGGGTGGGGGGGGAGGAACAGGACAAAGAAACATTACTGAAATATGTTTTCAGAAGAATCCCTCTATAAAGACTTAAAATTTCTAACAACAAATTAAAGAAAAAAAGAAAACAAAGTTACTGTGCTGTCAGGAAGCTTGACCATAATTATCATGTGGAGATAGGATTGCTGCTGCATAATAGAGGCAAATTTGGTTTACCAATGAGTGTTGTGTTCATATTTTCCTCATGTAGATTCATTTATTTTGGGGCACCTGTGGTGGCTCCAACAGTTAAGCGTCTGACTCTTGGTTTCAGCTCAGGTCATGATCTCATGGTCTTTGAGTCTGAGCCCTGTGTCAGGTTCTAACCTAACAGCCTGCTTGGGATTCTCTGTCTCTCTCTCTCTCCCTGCCCCTCCCCTTCTTGCTCTCTAGCTCTTTCTCAAAATAAATAAATAAACTTAAAAAAAAGATAAATGGTTCTTTTTTAAAGTTTATTTATTTTGAGAAAGAGAGAGTGCAAGCAGGGGAGGGGCAGGGAGAGAGGGAGACAGAGAATCCCAAGCAGGTTCCACACTGTCAACACAGAGCCCAGTTCAGGGCTCCATTTCATGGTTTGAAAGATAATGACCTGAGCTGAAATCAAGAGTCATATGCTTCAACAAAGGAACTACCTAGGTACTCCTAGAACCATTTAAGAGTTGGTGCCCAACAAAACAGACATATTAAAATAAGAAACTGGATTAAATGCTTCAACTACATTGGGAGGCCTGGGTGGCTCAGTCAGTTAAGTCATACTTCGGCTCTGGTTATGATCTCGCAGTTTGTGAGTTTGAACCCCGTGTGGGGCTCTGTGCTGACAGCTCAGAGCCTGGAGCCTGCTTTGGATTCTGTGTCTCCCTCTCTCTCTCTGTCCCTCCCCCGCACACACTCCGTCTCTCTCTCTCAGAAATAAACATTAAAAATTTTTTTAAAATGCTTCAACTACATCAAAGAACACCATTTGTGAGAAACTGGCTAAGACTAATACCACCAATAAATTTTACCTCACAAAACATTACATTGATTCTTCTGAAATAAAACGTTCAAGGTAGAAAATATGGCAAACCATTCTATGAAAAACCACAGAAAATCGTGTATCTTTGAAATAGGATAAAAGATTAAAAAGATAAGCTTGGTTGCACCAAAACGTATGGGGAGATGCCAAGAATAGGTTTTGAAACATGATTAATGGGTTCATGTGTTATGTGAAATGGTTTATAAAACCATAGTCATTAGTCATTCAAATAAAACAGATAAGCACATTATCTTCCCAGAGCTTGCATTCTGGCGAGATAAAACAACAATTGGACACAAAAGCAGACATATACAAACTCATACATATGATTAATACTTGTAATTATTTTTAAGCCAAGAGTCACAATCTCATTTAAGAAATTAAATCATGGGGTACCTAGGTGGCTCAGTTGTTTAAGCGTCTGGCCTCGGCTCAGGTCATGATCTCACAATCCATGGCTTTGAGCCCTGCACCGGGCTCTGTGATGACAGCTCGGAGCCTGGAGCCTGGTTGGGATTCTGTGTGTGTGTCTCTCTCTCTCTCTCTCTCTGCCCCTTCCTTGCTCATGCTAGGTCTCTCTCTGTCTCAAAAATAAATAAACATTAAAACATTTTAATTAAATCAAAAGGAAAAGCTGTTTGGCGGTATGGGAATATAAGCTTAAAATAACCAATGTGATGTGGTTTATATTTAAAACACTGAGTGCACGACAACATCAAACACACAAATGGAAAAATAAGACATACAAAATATTTAAAAAATAATATCAAAAGAAATTTTAAGGAGAACAAATAACATCTATCAGTCTGAGAGGACACATTATATTGGAAGAAATAGTTACATAGCAAAGCAGTGATGATATATGTAATATATTATAACAAAACGGTAAGATAATTTTTTTTTGTTTTATTGGTTTTCTTAACTATAGAAACAAAGGAAGTGCAGATTCCCAAAGATAAGCAACGAAGGAGCCATTAAAAAAAATCCCATACATCCTCATATAAATTTTTATAAGCAATTTAACATTTTTACTATAGGTATGGATTTTCAAAAAGTGTTACCAGGAATTTATATTGGAAAAATAAATCTTTAAAAAAGAAATAGAATCATAGTATTTTAGTAAAACTATCTGAAACAGTAAAAATATGAAAGTCTGCTAGTAAATATATATCCCATTAGGACAGGAGAAACAACTAAAAATATGATAAAAAATCAAAGAAAGATTGAAAAAGAAACTTCTAAAACTATGACAATTGTTTTGCCTACCCAGAATGCCTTTAAATAGAGTGTATAGATTACTTTTAAAAGTTATAGTTTTTGAGATGGTTGAGAATAGGTTTCACGGAATGAGAGGAAGCTTAATTGGGACTTCTTAATATTTTGTTGTATTAAAGTGAAAGTATAAATTTAATTAATTACTAAATAATTAATTAATTATTTAGTTTATTTTTCTCTACTAATAGAGATTGCAGTTAACAATATATGACAATTAAATTGTGAATAAATACCTTTATATAAGGAGAAATTTAAAATAGTATTGTTAATTACATTATTTAAAAATTATGTTCAAGCTTGTGCAAATGAATATGAATATATGTTGCATATATTTGAACTCAGCCACACAAATGTCTGGTTGATATTGATTTAAATTATTCTTTCCTGGGGTGCCTGGGTGGCTCAGTTAGTCAAGTGTCTGACTTCTGTCCAGGTCAAGATGTCTGGATTCATGAGTTCCATCCCCATATAGGGCTCTGTGCTGACAGCTCAGAGTCTGGAACGAAGAGTCTGCTTCGGATTCTGTGTCTCCCTCTCTCTCTGCCCCTTCCTGGCTCACTCTCTCTCTCTCCCTCTCTCAAAAATAAATAAACATTAAAAATAAATAAATTATTCTTTCTTTAATAAGGCATTTTATAATGAATATTCTATACTCAAGTTTCAAATTAAAGTTCCCTCTATTGTTTGCTTTTATAATGTTAGAAACATTTTCAAATCATTTTGATATTTCTGTGAAGTCAGGATCTGGATAATTCACAAAACAATGTGTTTCTATACTAAGTCATGGTTATGTTATCTTGATGACTTTCTTTAGGGAATTTGTATATTTTATCATGTTTCTACCAGTTGAAATTTAGTAATGAGTTATTCACTTCAATAGGGAAGATTAAAATCTAAAATATGTTGTTACTGACATTTTGTCTCTGTAATTAAAATTCTAGGAATCATTTTTATATTGACAAATTTAGTATGAAATTTCAAGCAAAATTTTCTTTCTCCTTTTGTAAGGATAAAACAGAATTTTCCTTTGAATGATGTTTATTTCTTACATAGTACAGTTTGAACTAGCTGTCCTTTGTGGTGGTGGAGTTAGGGGTAGATAAATAGAAGTTACATTTACATGTAGAAAAAAGAGATGTTAAACAAAATCTATCCAATAGAGCAAGTAGTCTATGTCTGTGCCTTAACAATCAAACTGTAACTGTTTAAAAACATGTTGATGTAAATATTTTATATATGTTTTCTGGATCCATTGTTCTTGTGTATCATTAAAGTCTATGTCAAGCATCATAGGTGTCAATGTTTCTTTCAAACACAGTTGTTTCTTGTTTATTCTTACTGATATGTAAAGGCTTAGACCTTTATTCACCTATAAAGTTAATTTTGCCTCTGCAAATGAATTCGATTAGTTTAGAAACCTCATGGATATACCAATATTAGCTTTATTGATTGATTTTTAAAAATAACAAAAAGATGGAACTCTTAACAATTTCTTACTAACACAACTGACTGATCAACTTGACAATGTGAAAAAAGGATCTGTATTTACTGATTCACTTTATACTTCTCCAAATTAAACAAATTAGAAACTATGTTGTCTATATTTTAAAATTACTACTGCCCAAATATTAACTTCAAAATTCATAGAAAAATCATGGCTTTATATAACATTTCATTTTGTTAAAATAAATTGGCTCTATCGTTTGTATGTATTGTATTTATTATCAAAGCAAGTATTTTAATTTTAGTTATTTATTGACTTGCTTATTTATATTACGTTTTATTATGGTATACCATTGGATGTTCTTTTGTCATACCATAATGAGTAAGAATTTAGTTAGTTACTCTTAAATTTTTACCTACTTAACGATATGGCAATAATTTTGGGATGCCTGGGTGGCTCATTCGGTTAAGCATCTGACTTTGGCTCAGAGGCATCTCACGGTTTGTGAGTCTGAGCCCCATGTCAGGCTCTGTGCTGACAGCTCGGAGCCTAGACCCTACTTTGGATTCTGTGTCTCCCTCTGTCTCTGTCCCTCCCCTGCTTGCTCTCTGTCTCTCTCTCTCTCTCAAAAATAAATAAACATTAAAAAAATTTTTTTAAAGTTCTCCTCACAAGAAAAAATAATGTAACTATGCTGGTGATGGATGTTAACTTGACTTACTGTGTGAGCAGTTTGCAATATATACATCTACCAAACCATTATGTTGTACATCTAAAACGATCATGTTTTATGCAAATTATATCTCAATAAAAATAAATACAAAATAAATATAGTACACATATACACATGAACTGATGACAATTTAGCATTTGCTTTTATGTGAAATAATTTTTTCAACTATAGTAAACTGCTCCTGTACAGTTCCTTTTGTGAGTTTTACATTCTTCACTTGTTTCCAAAATATTTAAGCTGGTAACTTTTCTCCTACCTTCCTCAGTGAGATCATTTCACACATTTCTAATATGGTTAGATTCTTTTTTCACATTGTGTATTCCATCCTGAGATGCCCCAACCTCCTAATTTTTTTTTTTTATAACTTATGTAGTATAGGTTCACTCTTTGTGCTGGAAGTTTCAATGGGTTTCAAAAAACATATGGTGTCATATAACTACTGTTAGAGTATCACACAGAATAATTTCACCTCCTGAAATCGGCTCTCTGATAGACTTAATTAAATTTACCATAATCCCCAAACCATTGATCTATTTATCATCTCACTAAGCTTGCCTTTGCTAGTATCATGTAAATGATAGCAAACAGACTATAGCATTTTGGAGTAGCTTTTTTCACTTAGCAATATGGATTTAAATTTCATCAATGTTTTTGCATTGCTTGATAGCTCATTATTGTATGAGTGAATAGTGTTCCAGTGTATGGCTATACCAGACTTTGTTTATCCATTCACCTTTTGAAGGTCATTTTTGTTGCTTGCAATTTTTGGAGATTATGAATGAAGATGCTATAAATACTCACATGGAGATTTTTGGATGGACCTAGTCTTTCAATTCATTTGATAAATGTCTAGAAGAGTGACTGCTGAATCAAAATGTACAACTGTATATAATTTTGTAAGAAAGTACCAAATTCCAAATTTATATACCATATTCATATTCCCATACACAATGAATGAGAATTTCTGTTGCTCCACATACTCTCAAATGTTTGGTGTCATCAGGTTTTGGATTTTAGCCAGGTTAGTAGTTGTGTAGTGGTTCTTTCTTTCTTTCTTTCTTTCTTTCTTTCTTTCTTTCTTTCTTTCTTTCTTTCTTTCTTTCTTTCTAGTACATTTTAATTACTTCATTATGACCTTTATAAAATAACTGATGATTGGGGGTACCTTGGTGGCTGAATTGGGTGAGTGTCTGACTCTTGATTTCAGCTGGGGTCATGATCTCATGGTTTGTGAGTTTGAGACTTGCCTGCTCAAGTGCCTGCTTGGGATTCTCTCTCTTCCTCTCTCTCTGCCCCTCCCCCACTTGAATATGATCTCTCTCTCTCTCTCTCTCTCTTTCTGTCTCAAAATAAATAAAGTTAAAAAAATAATGTCTTTAACAAAACACATTTAATTTTAGTCAAGTTCAACTTATTAATTGTTTTCATGAATCATGCTTTGGGTGTGGTATCTAAAACCTCATCATGTATCCCCAAAGCATATAGATTGTTTTTTTCCTATCTTGTCTTTTAGAAAGTCTATAGTTTTGCATTTTATATTAAGGTTTATGATTCATTTCAGTCCATTTTGTGTAAGGTCTTTGAAACTTTTGTTGTTGTTGCATATGGACATACCTATTTTTTCTCTACTTAATTGACTTTTGACTTTAGCCCTTTGTCAAATATCAGTTAACTATATTTGTGTGAGTCTATCTCTGGGCTCTCTGTTCTATTCCACTGACCCATCTGTTTATTCATTCACTGCCCCTGGGCTTTATGAAAGGAAGTTTGTTTTGTTAATGTTTTAATTCCACAATCACAACACTGTTTTTGAGACCTCATAATTTGACACGTTATAACTTAAGTTGGAGAGGATTCTTTCTTTTGTTATTTCCGGTATGGTTTTGTGTATCTTTGGAAATGTTTTATTCCTTAGAAGTGTGATTCACCTTATGAAATCATCTTGGCCTACTGTTTTTACAAGAAAATTAATTAAGGATTATTATCTTTTTTATTTACCAGAGACTATTACCAAATTTATATTGTTCCTTGAATTTGAGTTTGAAATTATAGAGTTTTAGAACTCGGTCCTTATATTAAGGGGCCTCTGTAGCAAAATCCCATAAGCTGAGTATTAAACAATAGAAATTTACTGTCTTATAGTTTTGGAGGTTAGAAGTCTAAGATCAGGGTGGCAGACGTGTTGTTTACTTCTGAGGGCTGCACAAAAAAAATATACTACATGGCTCTCACAGCTCCTGGTAGCTTTCTGGCAATCTGGAATCTTGGCTCGTAGATATATCACCTTAATCTCTGCTTTTATTTTCTGTGTTTATCTCTAAATTTCTTCTTTCTATAAGAACACTAGTCATATTAGATTGGGGTCCACCCTACTCCAGTATGAACTTGTCTTAATTAATTACTTCTGAGTTGAACTTATTTCCAGACAAGATCACATTCTAAGATACTGGGTGAAGGACTTAATAAGCATATAATTTCTGGGGGAACACAATTCAAACCTTAACATTCCTTCATACATTTCCATTTTTTAGTTATAAGTGGTTGACATTTTTCTTTTCTCTTTCTTTTTTAAATTGAGGTGTAACTGACATATATATAACATTATATTCATTTCAGGTGTAGAGTGTAATGATTTGATATGTGTATATATTGTGAAATGATCATCACCGTATGAAAAGTTAATATCCCCACCATTTATTTTATTAGTTTTTAAACCACTGTTTGACTCACAAAAAACTGATGATATATTGTGTGACCTGGAGTTTTGGTGTGTTTTTCAATTCCAGGCACACATTATACCCCAATTTTTGAACATCTGAAAGAAAATCCACCATCTTTTAAATTGAACACCTTTTGGGGCGCCTGGGTGGCTCGGTCGGTTAAGCGTCCGACTTCAGCTCAGGCCACGATCTCGAGGTCCGTGAGTTCGAGCCCCGCGTCGGGCTCTGGGCTGATGGCTCGGAGCCTGGCTCTGGGCTGATGGCTCGGAGCCTGGAGCCTGCTTCCGATTCTGTGTCTCCCTCTCTCTCTGACCCTCCCCAGTTCATGCTCTGTCTCTCTCTGTCTCAAAAATAAATAAACGTTAAAAAAAAATTAAAAAAAAAATAAATTGAATACCTTTTAAATTTATGTTTGTTGTAATTATTGACATGTTTTATTTAACTACCTTTCACTTACTTTCTATTCATCTATGATTTAACTGTAGGGTTTTTTTGTTTTTTGTTTTTGTTTTGTTTTTGCAGGGGGTGGTTCTTTATTTATATATGTTATTGTTGCAAGGTTGTCTTTCATTTGTTTTCTCCCAATCTTTGCTGCACTAGTTTGAGAACTATATTCAATTTCTTTATTATTTTATGGATATGCTTCGTCTTTTAACATGCATAAATAATATAACAAGTCTAAAGTATTATCTTAACCCAGTCTCACAAAAATATAAATAATCTAAATATTTTAATCATTTATTATAAAATTACTATTGTTGTCTATTATTTTATTTTGCTTATTATTAATTTCACCAAATAAACACTAATGTGATCATTATTTTAAACAAATTGTTTGTGTTTGTTTTTTTTCCCCTCAAATTTTATTTGGTTCAAACACTTTCTTCAATGTTCTTTATTTCAAAGATCTTTGTTATTGGATTATTTCTTTCTTCTTGAAATAGTTACCTTATTAATTCATGGAATGCATGTTGTTGGTAATATTTTTCATTTTTTATTTAAAAATGATAAATTGTCACTCTTCCTGAAAGATAATAGGCACAGTAATGCCCTCCAAAGCTATCTATGTCCTGTTCCCTGAAAACTATGACTAGATTAGTTTACAGGGAAAAGGTAATTAAGCTTGCAGGTGAAATCAATTTTGCTTACCAGCTGACCATAAACTAGGGACAGCAACCTGGATTTTCCAGGCAGGCCCAATGTAATCACTAGGGTCTTTCTAAGAGAAGGAGGGAGAACAAGAGGAGAGTCAGAGAAAGAGTTGTAAAGATGGAAGCAGAGTTAGATGCTCTGTTACTGGCTTTAAAGATGAAGGCAAATGAAGCATGAGCCAAAGAACACAAGAAGCTTCTAGAAGTAGGAAAAAGCAGTGTAACAGATCCTCTTCTTGAGTCTACAGAAAGAAGTGCACCCCTATGGACATTCGGATTTCAGCTCCATGAAGCCCGTGTTACACTTCTGAACTACAGAACTGTAAGATGATTAATTTGTGCTGCTTAAGCTACTGCATTTGTGGTAACTTGTCACAGCAGCAATAGAAAACCAATAGAAATATTTCGGCTTGGTATAAACCCTTAACTTGACAAATACTTTCTGTTCTCTGAATATAGCTTTCTCTTTAAATATAAATAGTAGCCTACTGACTGTTCAGGACAAAAGTGCTTTTGCTCTGGCTGATTTTAAGATCTTCACTTTGATTTATGTTCTGCTTTTTTTTGGAGGGGGGGCTACAATTCCCTCCCTGACTTATTTTTTCTAGTGTGCTATTTCTCTGGTTCATTTGTTTTTATTAGTTTTAAAAAACACTCAGCCACGGACTCTCAAATAATTCCTTTACCCTATTTTCTGTATATGTTTTTCTAGGACCACACTTAGGCATTTATTAGAACTCGTTCTGTTCTCCACCTCGCTTTACATGTCCCTATTTTCACATTTTTATTTCTATATAGAATTCTGCTTCATTATTTCGGGCTCAAATATAAGTTTACTAATTCTCTTTAAAGCTTTTATTTCATAGATATAATGCATAGAAAACTTGGGGTGGAGTAGTTTAATCTTTTTTTCAGAAATGTATTTGCATCTGCTACCTCGCTGGAGCCTAGTAGTAATAGCAACCTGATAGGTCTTCAAGTGCTTTTAATTTTCCCTGGCTTAATTGGGGCAAATATGATGCAGTTTCCTCACCAAGTCTGGCAATGTGTGCTTTGTGGTTTTTTTTTTTGTTCTATTTGTCTATGTTCTTATTTCTTTTGCTCCTTTTGTCGTAGTTTGTGGCGGGGGGGGGGGCGGTGTGTGTGTGTGTCAAATTCCATTTGTTTCGTACTCAGAGTTCACCCTGTTTTATATAATAAATATTAAAATATTTAAATAAAGAGTATTTACATTCAGAAAGTGCTTACATTTTAGTAGAAGGTTAGCTGTGAATAAATTTGAGAGACAAAAACAAAATACTTAAAAAGATGTAACTTATTTTTTTTTTTTAATTTTTTTCAACGTTTATTTATTTTTGTGACAGAGAGAGACAGAGCATGAACGGGGGAGGGGCAGAGAGAGAGGGAGACACAGAATCGGAAACAGGCTCCAGGCTCTGAGCCATCAGCCCAGAAACAGGCTCCAGGCTCTGAGCCATCAGCCCAGAGCCTGACGCGGGGCTCGAACTCCTGGACCGCGAGATCTTGACCTGGCTGAAGTCGGACGCTCAACCGACTGCGCCACCCAGGCGCCCCAAGATGTAACTTATTTTTAAGAAAACTTTCATTCTTACTGAATTTTATAGATCTCAGATTTTCTTTCCATTTTTATTCTAGGTTCAATGAGTAATTGAAACAGAAATCGAACCACACCCTGCCCTCAAAGATCTTCCAAAGCATGTAAGTGAGATTTACGTTATAAACTTGTGTTTTAAGCAAATGTGATGTTACATCAGAGGCAATAATTCAGTGTTGTGAACATGGTAGAAAAACATTTCTGAGTTTTAAAAATTCTAAATGTCCTATATAGCGAACATTTCCTTATTTAAGCAATTTCATGACTATTTTAGAATGATATACAATCTTATTTATCTTATATTAAGAAAGAAAAGCAAAATGGGAAAATATATAATACCAAAGGGACCTAATCATTATTATAAAAGATTGTATCTCCTCTGTTTGGTATAAAATTAGCAGTGCATAATACATGTGTAGCAAAATATGAATGTTCCTGTCATTTTAAATATGGTAAGTGTGGAAACATTAATTTTATTTGCTTATGTTTGATTTGGGGGGATGGGAGAAGAGTAGGCTTGGTCTTTCATCTTGCTTGTTGGAATATTGGATTTTGAGCCTTTCGGCCCTTAAAAAACACATTAAAAATATTTTGACTCTGGGTATATTATGAAATAAAAACAGCATTTCATTGTCTTTGGTGAAAAGGTAAAGAAGGTGTTGGAAGAAAAATAGTGGGAATTATTAGTTAGGGCCAAAGCCTGAGAGCTGATTCTTGAGAAATGAGTGGATAAAAGAGTGTGTATTGGAAAATGACCAGAGAGCATGGATGAGTTGAATCCTCTTTTGCAGATTATTAAGACTGTATTTACATGAGAGAACTCCATTTCCCTCCATTGGCATAAGAAAGGCTTGAGGGCTCTCTGCATCAGCATATGTTATTCCATAGTCACCCACCAGGTCATGGGATTTACTGTGTTTTCCATTTGCAGAATTAGAATTCTGATTAGAGGTGGAATTTTCTGAGAAAATAGAAGTATCTTAAAATTGCCAGTTTAGTAATATTTGTTTTATGCTACTTATGTGGAAAATTGAATAATGGGATTGGACAAGAGAATTGATAAGATTTGTTTAAATACCAGTATGTATTATTTTTCTATATTGATGAGTATGGTATTTATACCATATGTTAACTAATTTCATATATTAATAATTCCAATGTTAATAATTTCACAATAATTATATATAATTATGTTAATTATTTCATAAGTTAATTTTTCCCATATGTTAAGACATGTATTGTGTGTGTTGGTTTAATGATTCAGTGAATCAATGCACATAAATGATACCCTGCATATAGTTATTGCTCAGTAAATTTTGGTGTTGTTTTATTAGTAGACTCCCACCCATGTCAAATGGTTTCAGGTTTTAGCTTGCACACTTTTTCAGGAATAAATATAAATCTTGTAAAGCCCTGTCAAAAAAAATAGCACAGGATAGAGTTAAACAGGCAAGGAATACTTGCCTTTAAAGTAGGGGAGAAAGATTGGGCTTTGATGAAACAAAGCATTTAAAGCTGTGGTGGCTTAAGTGACAAGCACTGGAACTTGTTACTGGGAAGGTTGGTCCATATGATTAGGCCATTTGTGTTTGCTACTTGTCACTTTTTGCTGTTAGGCTCCAGGGAAATCAGGAGATAAGGGCACAATCTCCTTTGATTATTACATTTCAAAGGGATGGCTCCCAGATCCTTAAGAAAGACATTCCCTAGGTTTTAAAAACTGACAAAGTCTGGGAGATTTACATCTCAAAGGAGCACAGAAAGAATTTACAGTTAAAAGTTTTCTAAAGTACTTGCTTTGAGAAAAGGGAGGTCAGGGGCCTATAGTCAGAAGTCTGGCTAAAAGTTTACTGTAGCAGAGAGGAACAGCTTGGGCAGCCCAATGTCATGGGCTGGGTGGGGTGGGGGGGTGAGACAGTGGGTGCATGGATGTGTGCTGAGGAGGGTAGCTGTTTCTTCTGAACTAGACATAAAAAAAATTTCTTTATGCTAATTGGGATTGAAATAGACTGACATTTAGAATAACCTGAGAACATAATTGAATAATTTTAGAAGTGGCAAAGTATTTAGATAGAAAACAAAGTAATATGAAAAATGTTTGCCAAATGAAAAGTTCTTCTGAGAACTTAAACACTTTGTTTATCTGTGTTTATTTTAAAAGTACTTAAGAGCATGATTCTTTTGTATTCTCTTCTATTTATTATTAAGAAATGTCAATGGTGAGAGAGAAATGGTGTAGGAGACAGTGCAAAGTAAACAGAGCAAATATCAAAGTTAAAGCAAGGATTTTTATGAACTCTGGTAAGCAGATAAATGATCTCTTTGAAGCATATTCTATATTCATCTAATGGGCAAAGCTTAATGTAATGGTTGCTTAATGTTTATCTAGAGCAATGTGAAGATATTGCAGTAATGAGCTATCTTAGAGTATTTTAATGACAATCTAAGGAACTATGCTGATATCTTTAATAGATTTGAAGTGATTAAATGCAGGATAACATCACATTTAAATTGATCTGGAAATCCATGAGGCATGTCCTCAGTAAAACAATCATCAAGCCAGATTTCTTCAATTGCAGACGACTGAATGTCAAAATGAAAGGTCAAACTATACTAGATTTTAACTTTAAAAATACAGCCTTCACTGTAAAACATATATATTGAAGTCAGGAAGTTAAAAATAATTCTAAATTCAGTCAGGGAAAGATAAGCAGGGCCATTCAAGTCTTCAAATGAGTTATTTAGCATAGGGATCATTGTCTTCAGATCATAATGATTTAAAATATGATAAATGTTATGTATTTGTGCTTTTTTTAGATGAATAAGATTAGGCAAAAATAAAAACATTAAAAAGTGAGAATATAGCAACATCAAATATTTCCACGTTTAATCTTTTGTACTTGTTACTATATTAAATGGAAATTTGAGTAAACTTACATTTTATTGTGTAATATTTCCACTAGAAATAGTATACAGTATTGTCTATAATCAGGAACAAATGTCAAATAATAGTAAACTGAAGCATATATCATGCCTGGGTTGGAATAGAGTCTATGTACTATTCATTTTGGGAGTCTATTTCATTTTGGGAGTCATAAGACACTTAATGTGGCCCCATGCAATATTCCACAAATCTTACTTGGTAATCTGTGCTATTAAAGAGGGAACTATATATAAATTTTCCAGCAGGAACAAAAGTATCACAGGTACTTATCTGTGCAACTGATTATAACCACGTTTGTTTAAAACAAAACAAAATTTTCTAAAACTTAAAAAAATATTTTTTTAATGTTTATTTATTTTTGAGAGGGAGATAGAGTGTGAGTGGGGTAGGGGTGGAGGGAGACACAGAATCCGAAGCAGGCTGCAGGGCTCTGAGCTGTCAGCACAGAGCCTGACAAGGGACTTGAAATCATGAACCAGGAGATCATGACCTGAGCTGAAGTCGGACGCTTAACAGACTGAGCCACCCAAGTGCCCCTAAAACTTTTTAAAGTAACTAGACAATGGAAAATTAAAAACAAGGTTTCCATGGCTGGATTCTTGTGTGGAATATTATTTATATGGAATATAGGACCAGGAAAGAGATAGTGTAAATTAAAGCTCATCTCCCTTTTGTACCCAAGAATATATTTTTTAAAGGAAGAATCAAACACTCTAGATTTAGGATAAGTATAATCTTGACTATCACTGTACAAATGATGTTTAAAAGAGACAATTATTCTATCCTGATCTATTTCAAAAATACCACTTTGAGGGCCAAAAGGATTACATTTGAATATTCTTTTTTATCCTCCTCCTATTCTTCCTTCATGAGCACACATACCACTTAAGATATTCATTGCCATGCATGTATTTCATATGCAAAATAATATAACCTCAAGTAGTTAATTTTTGACATGGCTATTGTGCTCTACACTTGAAGAAAATAAATGGGAGGTTGAAAAATCTACCCAGTTAATGTTATCTCCAAAAGTAACTATCCTGAGTGATTATGACTTTTCAAAGATGTTAATAGTGAAATGTACAATTTAAAACAAAAAGAGTTCATACCCTCACTGCCAGGAAGGAGTAATTTTCATAGTGAGTTATAGGACAATTCCAAACATTATCTTACTATTAAATCAGTTTCTTTCACAAAATATTTTTCATGATAGAACAAATTTACATTAGGCTATCTATATTTCTAAAGAATCCTCAGTTTATCTTCTGGGTAATGGAGTTATTAAAATATTAATGTAAAATACTGTTATGGAAATATTAACCAGCACAATCTCATCTATTTGTACAATGTTTTAATTAAAGTGATTTTACAGGTTATCTCAGTTTAATTTCAAAATAACTGCTGGGATGTTAGGTATACAAACATTCACACGTATAACTTCATGTTGTACATACTGCTTGGTTTTTGTTTTTTGCAAGTGTAGAGTCTTTCTCGTATTCTTCAACTGACTAATTCCCCTTACTCTCATCCGCAGTAAATCTTTTTTAATTACTTTATTTTTGATATATAATTGGCATATAACTTTGTAAGTTTAAAGTGTACAGCATATTGATACATCTATATGATGCCATTGTAGCATTAGCTACACCTCTATTGTGTCACACAATTATCACTTTTTCTAGTGATGGAAACAATGAAGATCTAGTCTCCTAGCAAGTTTAATGTTTCTAATATAGTTTTGTTGTCTCTACTCACTGTACTTTGTATTATATCTGCACAACTTATTTATCTCCTGGATCCAAGTATGTGCCCTTAAACATCTCTCTGATTTCCCTACCACCCAGCTCCTGGTAACCACCCTTCCACTAAATTTTGTCAGGTTTAGGTTTTTTAGATTCTATATGTGAGAGAGATCATACAGTATTTGTCTTTCTCTGACATATGTCACTTAGGATAACGTCCTCAAGGTCCATCCATGTCACAAATGGCAGAATAGTATTTCTCATGGCTGAATACTATTCCACTCATCATTCATCTTCTTTATCCATTGGTGGACATAGGTTGTTACCATATTGTAGTTACTGAAAATAATTTTGCAATAAACATGGGAGTCGATATATTTCTTCAATAGCCTTTGAATATATACGTAGAAGGGGATTGCTGATCATATGGTAGTTCTATTTAAATCTTTTGAAGAACCTCCAAATTGTTTTCCATTGTGGCTGAACCAGTTTACAATCCCACCAACAGTGCAAAAGGGTTCCTTTTTTTCATATCTTTGCCAACACTTATCTCTCATATTCTTCATGATAGCCATTCTTACAGATATGAAGTGATATTCATTGTAGTTTTTATTTGTATTTGCATTTCCCTGATAATTTGTGGAGTTGGGCATCTTTTTATGTACCTGTGTCGATCTGTATGTCTTTGGGGGGAAAAAAGTTTAGTGCCTCTGCTCATCTTTTAAAATTGGGTTGTTCTTATTGAGTTGTAGGAGTTCTTTATAAATTTTAGATATTAATGCTTTGTCTAATGCATAGCATGCAAATATCTTCTGTTCCATACATTGCCTTTTCAACCTTTTTGTTTGTTTGTTTGTTTTGTTTTTGAGAGAGAGCATGAGCAGGGGATGGGCAGAGGTAGAGACAGAGAGAGAGAGAGAGAGCGAATCTTAAACAGACTCCACACCCAGCACAGAGCCCGATCTCATGACCATCAGATCATGACCAGAGCCCAAATCAAGAGTTAGGTGCTTAAAGTAACTAAGCCACCCAGGTTCCCCACCTTTTCATCTTCTTAATTATTTCTTTTGCAGTGCAGAGGTTTTTAAGTTTGATGTAGTTCCACTTTTGTTGTTGTTGTTTGTGCTTTTGGTGTCATATCAAAAAAATCATTGTTAAGATCTATGTTGAGGAGCTTCTTTCCTATATTTTCTTGTAGAGTTTCATGGTATCAGGTCTTAGTTTAATTTTTTGATCCATTTCAAGTTAATATTTGTGAGGGTTATAAGATGGGGGTCCAGTTTCATTCTTCTGCATGTAGTTTTCTCAACAACAGTTCTCAACATCATTTGTTGAAACTATCCTTTCCCTGGTGAAGTTTCATGGCTCTTTTATCAAATATTGTATGACAGCATATGTGGGATTTTATTCTGGGATCTATATTTTATTGCTTTATGTGTCTTTTCCTATACCAGTATAAAATAGTATACTTTTATTATTATAGCTTTGTAGTATAGTTTGAAATCAGGAAGTGTGATGCTTCTGTTTTTGTTCTTTCTTATGATTGTGTTAGCTATTTAGAGTCTTTTGTGGTTCCCTACAAATTTTAGAATTGTTTTTCTATTTCTATTAGAAATGCCATTGGAATTTTGGTAAGAATTGTGTTGAATCTGAGGATGGTTTTGAGTAGTATGGACATTAAAAAAATATTAACTGTCAATCCATGAACAAAGGATGTCCTTCCATTTGTGCATGTCTTCAATTTCTTTCAAAGTTTTGTAGTTTTCATTGTACAGATTCTTTGCTTAAATTTATTCACAGGCACCTTTTGTTTTTGCTACTATTGGGAACAGCATAGTTTTTTTTTCCACATATTTTATTGCCAGTATATAGAAATGCAACTGAATTCAGTGTTTTGACTTTATATCCTGCAACTTTACTGACTTCATTGATTATATTCAACAGTTTTTTAGTTTCTTTGGAATGGTCATTATACAAGATCATATCATCTGAAAATAATGACCATTTTACTTCCTAATTTGGATATCTTTTATTTCTTTGTAATGCTTTATTTCTGTGGCTAGGACCTCAGTACTAAGTTAAATAAAAGTGGTGAGAGTATGTATCTCTGTCTTATTCCTGATCTCATATGAAAAGCTTTCAATTTTTCTGAGTATATAATGCTAGCTGTTAGTTTGTGATATGTATGACCTTTATTATGTTGACATACATTCCCTCTATGTCCAGTCTGTTGTGTTTTTATCATGAAAATTATGTTGAATTTTGTCATATGCAGAAAAAAAATCTATTGAAATGCTCATATAATTCTTAACCTTCATTTTGTTAACATGGCATATTGTGTTGATTTTTGTGTAAACATATGTGTGTGTATGTTCAACAATTTTTTGCATCTCAGATAAATCCCACTTGATCATGTTGTATGATACTTTTAATGAGTTCTTGAATTTGATTTGCTAATATTTTGTTAAGAATATTTGCATCTATGGGGGCGCCTGGGTGGCGCAGTCGGTTAAGCGTCCGACTTCAGCCAGGTCACGATCTTGCGGTTCGTGAGTTCGAGCCCCGCGTCAGGCTCTGGGCTGATGGCTCAGAGCCTGGAGGCTGTTTCCGATTCTGTGTCTTCCTCTCTCTCTGCCCCTCCCCCGTTCATGCTCTGTCTCTCTCTGTCCCAAAAATAAATAAACGTTGAAAAAAAAAATTAAAAAAAAAAAAAAAAAGAATATTTGCATCTATGTTCATCAAGTATGAACTGTAATTTTTCTGATAGTGTCCTTGTTTATTTTAGTATCAGTATAATGCTAGCCTTTTTAAGTGAATTTGAAAGGGTTCCCTCCTCTTCAATTGTTTTGGAAGAGTTTACAAAGGATTGGTATTCTTTGAATTTTTGGTAGAATTCACCAATGATCTGGTCCTGGACTTTTGTTGAGGAGGTTTTTATGACTGATTCAAATCCTTACTAGTAATTGGTCTGTTAGAGTTCATATTTGTTCCTGGCTCAGTCTTAATAGGTTGTATGATTCCAAAAATTAGCTATTTCTTCTAGATGATAGAATTTGTTTTTAGTTTTCAGTAGGGTCAGTTGTAATTTCTTTCATTTCTGATTTGAATCTATTTGAGTGTCACTAGCATTTACAATTTGTTGTTTCTTTTTGAAAAACCAGTTGTTAGTTTTGTTGATCTTTTCTATTACTTTTCTGATGTTGATTTCACTTATTTTCACCCTGATCTTGATTTCTTTATATATGCTAACTTTGGGCTTAATGTATTTTTGTTTTTGTTTTTATTTTTGTTTTTTCCTAGTTTCTTGAGATTTAAAGTTGGGTTCTTTGAGATTTTTTTAATATAATATGTGCCTTGATTGCTATAAATTTCCCTCTGAAATCTGTTTTTGCAGCATCCTATAAGTTTTAGTATGTTGTGATTCCATTTTCATTGATTTCAAGATAATCTTTGATTCCATTTTGATTTCTTTCTTGATCTACTGGTTGCTCAGGAGTATGTTGTTTAGTTTCTACATATTTGTAGATATTCCATTTTTCCTCATGTAGTTGATTTCTAGTTTGATACCAGTATGGTCACAAAAGATATTTGATGCAATTTTAATCTCCTTAAATTTGCTAAGATTGTTTGGTGCCCTATAATTTGATCTATATTTTATTTTTTTTTTTTAATTTTTTTTCAACGTTTTTTATTTATTTTTTGGGACAGAGAGAGACAGAGCATGAACGGGGGAGGGGCAGAGAGAGAGGGAGACACAGAATCGGAAACAGGCTCCAGGCTCTGAGCCATCAGCCCAGAGCCCGACGCGGGGCTCGAACTCACGGACCGCGAGATCGTGACCTGGCTGAAGTCAGACGCTTAACCGACTGCGCCACCCAGGCGCCCCTGATCTATATTTTAGAATGTTCCATATGCTCTAGAGAAGAATGTTAAGTCCCTTTAGTCTAATGTGTGGTTCAAGTCCATTTCTTGTTTTTATTTAGATTAATCCTTTGATGAAAGTGGGGTATTAAAGTCCTCTACTATTACTGTATTATTGTCTATTTCTCCCTTCACATCTGTTAGTATTTGCTTAATATATTTAGGTTCTGTGATATTGGGTGCATGTGTATTTATGATATATCTTCTTGCTGGATTGATTCCGTTATCATTATGTAAGACCTAATCATCTCTTGTTACTGTTTTTAGCTTAAAGTTAGTATATTTTTACATTTGTCAGGATCTTAGTCCTTATATACATCATGATTAAGTTATGCCCCATTGATCAGATATGATTTATACTATGAAAGACTGAGAGAACACTCATTGCCTATGTTTTTGAATTTGACATCTTCCACTCTGAGGTGAATTTCTATTTGATAATGGAGCAGTGGTTCTGTTTATCAAAGTGGGAGAGTTTCTGTAATTTACTTTAAGTATCCTTTTTTCTTTTTTTAAAGATTCTTGTTTTATCTCTTTAAAAAAAATTCAGGAATCCCTTCTCATTTAATTTATAATCCAATTAGAGGTTATTACTCACTTTAAGTTTTTAACAGATCAGTGCTAATTTTAGAGGGTGGGTTAAATATGACTCTGTGTATATGCCTACCAGAATTACATATGCGTGGGTGTGTATATACTTATTTATATCAGAATTATGCACATATAATTATGTGCATTTGTATATCAGAATTATACACATATATGTCTGTATAAAGAATATACATTTCAAAATTTTGTTTAATTTTCATTAGGACTGTTTTTTTTTTTTCAAATACAAATTACTGCATACCAAAATATGTCACACACACACACACACACACACACACAGATCAATTTGAATGCCATTTCCAATAATTCTACATAAGGTCAGAAAACCTTTTCTTAAACTAGATTACTTATTCACTTAAGATTTACAGTTAGTCAATTCAGAAAGCACCCTCTACTTCTTTTTTCCTGTGGACTGAATGATCATATATATTTGGTTATTATTCTAGAACAGCTGCTATTGTAAACCTATTATATGCAATACTTATTATAATTCCTTTTCATTTAAACAGTCGCATGGTTGAATGATAATGGATATGGTCCCCAACCTCTGAGCGCATCTCATGTCTTGGGTAAATGTAGCACCACCGATTCAGGAGTAGACACCTAGTCTCTTTGTTAACTCCTCACTATGCATCATCTCCTTCTAGCCCTGACTTTATTCACTGAGATTTTCTGTGGTCTCATTATTGTCTCTAATGGTCTAGGTTGACCAAATTACTCTCTTCTAGACATGGGGGCAATCATGGATCTGCTGTGTTTTTCAAACAATTTTGTTTCTTCTCTGGCCTGTCTAAAAATTTGGATCATTCCTGTAACTTTCACAGTATAGGAAAATTGGTGTAAAGGCTGGTTCTATGTGACTCATTCTACCTAAAATCATAAGCCACTGTCTGAGTTCTACTGACTCAATCTCATTATGAATAGGTGCAGGGGAATGCCTTACCTTCAAGATCTCACCTTGAAGGTGAGTTCATTTGTTCTCAGTGTTGGAATTACCAGCCTTGCCTGATAACTGCATCTTGTATCCATGCAGGTCTAGGCCTACAAGTAGGGTTGGGTGCAGAGTCATCACCACTAAATCAAAACCTCTCATATTCTTTCCAACTATTTTCTTTATTTTGGAAAATGACCTACAGAATATTTTAGAGAAGCACAATGTGCATGGGGATAAAAAGTCCGGAATGTATTCTATTTTCTTTATCAAAATAACAATGTGAAATTGCTAAAACTCAAGAATAATTTTTTTTTAAATATTCTGGTCCTAATGTTAGTTCTTCCACTTAAACAAAAAAGCAGCCTCATATAAAAAATTCTGGCATAAGAGTAAGGTATTCTAAATAAAAACCTAAAATAGAAAAAAAAATTGGTACCATCATCAAAGATTCTTTTGGAAGTTTGCACATTCCAAAGTCTTATACAACCTTTACCCTTGGAAAGCCAGATCTTTGGGTAATTTATATAGGGTTCATTTCCAAAACTTTTGATGAATTTTTAGTAGAAGAACAAGAAGCAACAAAACTAAGAATAGTTTATTCCCATGAAATAATAATGCAAAAATTTTGTAGTTCTTATACAGTCATTTATTCAGGTCATTTAAATCTATGAACTTATTTAATCTCATGAACCATATATAAAAAGAATACTCTTTTGATGTCCATCTTAGATAAGGGGAATGGAACACAGCTAATTTAAGCAACATAGTCACACAGCTAGTTGCTGGTAAAAATCAATGCTAGCATGAAGTAAGAAAGTCAAAGTATAAATTGTTGTCAGTCTTTACATAGTGCACAATATATTAATATAAATTATGAGAAAATAATGGATTCCTACCACTCAGTGTTCCAAATGAGAGAAATAAGATGCATTTGGCTATCTTCACAGTCAGTCATCATAGGTATAAAAAACTGAAGCCAGTCACTTATAAGGTACAGAAACAGTGGTGAGGTTTTGTATAGATGTTTAAAATCTCTTTGACAAAAAGAACCTTTAGCTTTTCATACTGTGCGAAAGGTTACTCCTACCTGAAGCCTGAGAAAAAGAAAATGGGCTGTTTCTGATGACAATTTATGTCACGTGGGAAATGAACAAACTCTGTTGAAAGGACCTTATAACTAATATTTGTCTTTTGCTTATTTGTACTTTCAACTTTTAAACTTTGCAAAAGATTATCCTTTTCAGAACCAAATTAAATTAATACAGTCAGGCTCCTCTGATCACTGTAGTTACGTCCTTTGGGTGTTGCTGATGATTTTTGGTTTCTTTTTAATATTTTAACATTATTATTTTTTTTGCTCATTAGATAAGAGAGCACATAATGTGCCAATATTTAAAGGAAATCCCACTTTTCCTCTCCTAACATGCCCCTGCACAGATCCATTGACCTAAAAATTGATAGAATTTTGTCCATGCCTCCAATTCCAGAGCTGAGATTAAAAAAAAAAAAAAAATCATACATCAAATGATGTAATTTCTGCATCATGTACTTTGTGTGTGGCTTCATGGGTAACTTAGTTGAGAATTCAGAGAGGGGCCCCATTTGGTACAGTCATGTAGTTGCCATTTTAAACCTGATGATAGTAATTTTGAGTATAATTACATAGAGCAGAATAAAAGCAGGAAACAACCATTGAAATAATGAGAACTGTGTAGTTCTTAAAAAGTAAGCCATATATTTTGGACCTTGAAATACCAAAGTCATGAAGGCTCAGCTATCTTATTAGATAACCAAGGGCAAATTAATTTAAAGTTCAATGCTTACATGTTATCCAGGCACTTTCTTAAATACTGAGGTGAAGCATCAAAATCACCTGACCTCGAAGTGAGATTCACAGGGGATATAGAGGTAATTAAATCTGAAAGTTAAAAAGATAATCTTCAAAATTAGCTACAGGTATTCTTAAATAATGTAGATTAAATATTTTTAAAGATTTTAAAGATTACAAATATTATATATTTTAAAGTAATATATTAAAAGCATATATGTAATTATGCTGACAATTAGTAAAATATTTACCAACTATCTGAAGATATAAAATTATATAAAACCACTTAAAATGTATTTGGGAATATAGTACAGACCATTACACATAATATATCAACATATAATTAAAGCTAAATTTTTAAAACTCCACAGCATTACTAGATTCAACTCTGATTCCTAAAACATTATTGACAAACCATTAAAACAAATCATGGTATCAACCAATTAAAAATATGACCTCACATCATATACTAGTACAACAATGTACACCATATATTAAGTCATATTTTAAGGTCAATTTTTATTAGGAATTTTTTGGCAACCACCTATCTGTGACATAAATTTATAAACAAAATTGTTTAATTGATGTAAAATTCACAAAAGATAAAATTCACTATTTTAAAGTATATGCTTATTTACAGTTAGTACATGCAAGATATTTAGTTTCAAAACATTTTAATCACCCCAGAAGAAAATCCAGTAGCCATTACGCAATCAGTCCCATTCTCTTATCCCCGTAGTCCATACCAACCACCATTTTGTTTTCTGCCTCTATGGATTTAATTATCCTAGATATTTCCTATAAATGGCATCATAAATAAGTGGCCTTTGTCTGGAGTTTTTCACTTGGCATGTTTTTAAGTTTGTATTCTTTGTACTATGTGTCACTACCTCATTTCTTCTTTATCTAAATAGTATTCCATTCTGCATATATATCATATTTTCTTTATCCAATTTGTTAATGGACATTTGGATTGCTTTTACTTTTTGGATATTGTGAACAGTGCTATTGCACATACATGTATATGTTTGAATACCTGTATTCAGTTATTTTGGGTATATACCTAGAAGTGAAATAGTTCAGTCACATGATAATCTTGTGTTTAACTTTTTTAGAAGCTACCAAATTTCCATGGCAGCTACACCATTTCATGTTCCAACCAGCAATGCACAAAGAGTTTCAACTTGTCTGTACCTTCTCCAACTTCTTTTATTTTCCTTTCTTAAAAATTGTAGCCATACTAGCAGATAGTGTCTCAGATAGCATCTAACTGTGGTTTTGATTCACAGTTCCCTAATGACTAATAATGTGAAACATTCCTTTATGAACTTTAAGATTTGTGTCAACTTTTCTGGTTATGACATTGCTAACATTGTGATTAACTATGCATGTTCCAGAAATTTCCAGGATCCCTACCAAAAATTATAAAAGTATGTAAAAATGAATATTAAAATCACTTTAAATAATATAATGACAATAACCTAAGCCTATTAGTGAAAAATATTTCAGAAATTTCCAGAATCCCTCATTCCTGGGCTGCAAGGCTGGTTCAACATTTGCAAATCAATCAATGTGATACATCACATTAATAAAAAAAAAAAAAAAAAAGATAACCATATGATCCAGTCAATCGATGCAGAAAAAAGCATTTGACAAAATTCAGCATCGTTTCTTAATAAAAACCCTAAAGAAAGTCAGGATAGAAGGAACATACTTAAACATCACAAAAGCCATTTATGAAAAGCCCACAGCTAACATCATCCTCAATGGGGAAAAACTGAGAGCTTTCCCCTGAGATCAGGACCACGACAGGGATGTCCACTCTCACCGCTGTTGTTTAACATAATGTTGGAAGTTCTAACATCAGCAATCAGACAACAAAAGGAAATCAAAGGCATCAAAATTGGCAAAGATGAAGTCACGCTTTCACTTTTGGCAGATGACATGATATTATACATGGAAAATCCGATAGACTCCACCAAAAGTCTGCTAGAACTGATACATGAATTCAGCAAAGTCGCAGGACACAAAATCGATGTACAGAAATCAGTTGCATTCTTATACACTAATAATGAAGCAACAGAAAGACAAATAAAGAAACTGATCCCATTCACAATTGCACTAAGAAGCAGAAAATACCTAGGAATAAACCTAACCAAAGATGTAAAAGATCTGTATGCTGAAAACTATAGAAAGCTTATGAAGGAAATTGAAGAAGATATAAAGAAATGGAAAAACATTCTGTGCTCATGGACTGGAAGAATAAATATTGTCAAAATGTCAATACTACCCAAAGCTATCTACACATTCAATGCAATCCCAATCAAAATTGCACCAGCATTCTTCTCGAAGCTAGAACAAGTAATCCTAAAGTTTGTATAGAACCACAAAAGGCCCCGGATAGCCAAAGTAATGTTGAGGAAGAAGACCAAAGCAGGAGGCATCACCATCCCAGACTTTAGCCTCTACTACAAAGCTGTCATCATCAAGACAGCATGGTATTGGCACAAAAACAGACACAGAGACCAATGGAATAGAATAGAAACCCCAGAACTAGACCCACAAACGTATGGCCAACTAATCTTTGACAAAGCAGGAAAGAACATCCAATGGAAAAAAGACAGTCTCTTTAACAAATGGTGCTGGGAGAACTGGACAGCAACATGCAGAAGGATGAAACTAGACCACTTTCTTACACCATTCACAGAAATAAACTCAAAATGGATAAAGTACCTGAATGTGAGATAGGAAACCATCAAAACCCTAGAGGAGAAAGCAGGAAAAAAATCCTCTCTGACCTCAGCCGTAGCAATTTCTTACTTGTCACATCCCCAAAGGCAAGGGAATTAAAAACAAAAATGAACTATTGGGACCTCATGAAGATAAAAAGCTTCTGCACAGCAAAGGAAACAATCAACAAAACTAAAAGGCAGCTAAATGAATGGGAAAAGATATTTGCAAATGACATATCAGACAAAGGGCTAGTATCCAAAATCTATAAAGAGCTCACCAAACTCCACACCTGAAAAACAAATAATCCAGTGAAGAAATGGGCAGAAAACATGAATAGACACTTTTCTAAAGAAGACACCCAGATGGCCAACAGGCACATGAAGAGATGTTCAATGTCGCTCCTCATCAGGGAAATACAAATCAAAATCACACTCAGGTATCACCTCACGCCAGTCAGAGTGGCCAAAATGAACATATCAGGAAACTATAGATGCTGGAGAGGAGTGGAGAAACGGGAACCCTCTTGCAGTGTTGGTGGGAATGCAAACTGGTGCAGCTGCTCTGGAAAACAGTGTGGAGGTTCCTCAAAAAGTTAAAAATAGACCTACCCTATGACCTAGCGGTAGCACTGCTAGGAATTTAGCCAAGGGATACAGGAGTGCTGATGCATAGGGGCACTTGTACCCCAATGTTGATAGCAGCACTCTCAACAATAGCCAAATTATAGAAAGAGCCTAAATGTCCATCAACTGACAAATGGATAAAGAAATTATGGATAGTATACACAATGGAATACTATATGGCAATGATAAATAATGAAATATGGCCTTTTGTAGCAATGTGGATGAAACTGGAGAGTGTTATGCTAAGTGAAATAAGTCATACAGAGAAAGACAGATATCATATGTTGTCACTCTTATGTGGATTCTGAGAAACTTAACAGAAGACCATGGAGGAGGGGAAGAAAAAAAACGGTTAGAGAGGGAGAGAGCCAAAGCATAAGAAACTGTTAAAAACTGAGAACAAACTGAGGGTTGATGGGGGGTGGGAGGGAGGGGAGGGTGGGTGATGGGTACTGAGGAGGGCATCTGTTGGGATGAGCACTGGGTGTTGTATGGAATCCAATTTGACAACAAATTTCATATTAAAAAAAAAAAAGATATTTCCAGAATCCTTACCAAAAATTATAGAAGTATGTAAAAATGAATATTAAAATCGCATTAAATAAGACTTAATGACAATAACCTTAAAGCCTATTAGTAAAAAATATTTTTATATAAAAGTTGATATTTCAATTGATAGGCAAGTTTTAAAAGTGCAGATCATGAACAGAAAAGATAGACTATCTGAATATTTTCTTTGGAAAAATGTCTATTTAGATTCTTGATCCTTTTTAATAGGATTATTTTGTGTATGTGTGTTTTTTGTTTTGCTATTGAGTTGTACGAATTTTTTAATGTATTTTAGATGTTACCCTTTTATCAGATATGGGCTTTGCAAATATTTTCTCCCATTTTATAGGTTGTCTTTTTATTTTGATGATATTTCTTTGTCCCAAATGTTTTAGATCAATGCCATTTCATTTGGGTATTTGTTTTTGCTTTTGTTGTTTGTGCTTTTGGTGCCATATCAAAAAAAAAAAAAGGGAAAGAAAGAAAGAAAAAAGAAGAAAAAAAATGCTGCCAAGAACAATGTTGAGGAGCTTTTCCCTATTTCAGGTGTTCTATTTAATTATAACATGTCTTGGTGTAGTCCTTTTTAGGTTCAAGCTATTTGGCTTCTTTTTGTCCTCATGAATCTGGATGCTTATTTCTCTGCCCAAGATTAGGAAATTTTCAACTATTATTGCTTTAATAAAACTTTCCCTTTTTCTTTATTGGATTCCCATGTGTATATCATTTCCCATAAGTCTCATGAACTTTCCTCCCCCTGCCCCCCCCCCCATTCTTTTTCATTCTTGTTCCTGTGACTGGGTAATTTCAAATGACCTATCTTCTAGTTCATTGATTTTTCTTCTGTTGGGTCAGAATTGTTGTTGAATCTGAATCTCTGACTATGTTGATTCTTTGGTTTAGTCATATTCTTCAGCTCAAGGATTTATTTTGATTTCTATTTGTTTTTTGAACTCGTTTTCCAATGTATTGTTTTACTAAATTTTAGTCATCTGTTCCTTATATTTCATTGAAATTCTTTAAGAAGATTATTCTGAATTCTTTGTCTGGTAGTTGATAGATTTCCACTTCTGCAGGGTTACTGGAACTTTATTAGTTTCTTTTGGTAATGTTATATTTACTTGATTCTTTGTGAACCTTGATTCCTTACATTGATTTTGAACACGTGGGTGGAAAAGTCTCTTCTCGCAGACTTTACAGTTTCACTTGGTCAGGGAAGACCCTCACAAGTCAACTCATTTGAAGGGTAATAGATGGGTTAGTTGATAGATTCCATGAGCAGGTAGAGGCTGCTATTGGGATTCCTAGTTGAGCAAAGTCACTGCCCATGCTCTCAGATCATGAGGGTGCCATTGGCTTGGAAGAATGTTCAAGTAGAATCACTAGATGAACTCCCTGGCCAAAGATGGCTGCTGGCTATGGCTGACAGTAAGGTGGAGACATTGGCTGTACTCTGCAATCATTTCTGGTCAGGTAATTCTGCAAACTGTGTTCCAGAGTAGAGAGGTGACACTGATTGGAATCTATGATTTGGTAGGGTCACAGGCTGGGGCATGCAATCATTCCTTGTTAAGCAGCATTCATGCTTTGCTCCCTGACCAGATGGTGCCACTGGCTGGACTTTGTGTGTTCAGGTAGGGCCATAGGAGAGCTCTTCTGGTCAGGGTGAAGGAAGTACTCTGAAGGCCAAAGGATGGACCTCACAATCAGTCATTTTGCTGTCTGTGTTCCACTGTTAGGAAGGTTACTGGTTGGACTCTGGTTGGAAGGGACCTCTACATTTACCCACAATTGTGTGGGGCTAGATACTGTTCTCCATTGTCAAATGGGGTTACTCTCTGTGTCCCCTGCCTGGGCAAGGCCACAGGCTATGTTCAGCATTTAGGGCAGGGCTATAGGCTGGGATCCAGTGTGTATTAACTTGGGACTGCACCAGGTTGGCAGATATTCTCCAAAACAGTCATCCCTGGATTATTCACATGGTGGTAGAACGGTGTAGAATAGGAAAAAAGAGCAAGCCCTAGAACGTAAGCACTTGTCACATCTCTGCTAGCTTCATAATTGCTAAGGACTGTGAGACAAAACAAGTCACACTGGCAAGACCAAATTCAAGAGGTGGAAAAAATTTCATCTCTTCATGAGATAAACTGCAAAATATTATATTCAATTTGCCAGAGGATTTTTTTCCCAATTTACTCACAAAAAAACAAGCTTAAGTTGGTTAGACATGTCATTATATTTATCTGTGTATCTGAATTTTTAAGGGTAAAAGGTGACAGAATGAATGTAGCTTATTCTGTGATTTTGAATGAAAAGCATGATGCTTTTATCAAGGGAATTTCTGGGTATATATGATGAACATTCATATTTCTTTTAAAGAATGATCACTATGCCTATTGACCCAGTGTCCCTGTCTCCAAAAAAAAAAAAAAAATTTTCCTAATGAAATTTATAGTAAATCTGCAAGCCTTTCTTTTTTTCCTGTTTTAATATGATAGACTTTGAAGATGATAGATAGAAGTCTGAAATACCAGATAAAATTTACTGTGAATGATTTTCCACTTTCTCAATTTCAGAATCAGTAGACTGATATATAGGTATGTGTAGGATTATTTCAAACTCTTATCGTGTCTTCTAAGGGTCCTACGTTAACTTTTGTTGCACTGAACATGGTCACAGTGTGGTGGAACTTCAAGTGGTATTCATAACCAGAGGAGAGAGTGCATTGTGGACTACTCTGGCAAAGTGTAAATAGAATATCTACACCATGACCTAAATTTTAGATCTCATCTATGTCACTGCATTTAGAGCATTAATAAAGCTTGTAGTCAAAAATATGGGAGCAGATTAAATAAATCAATGTATTTGAATAGCTATATGAATCCTTTAAACTGGATGCATATAGAAATTATCAAACAACAAAAAAATCTAGCTGTAGCAACCAGTGGATGGTAGAAATCTTTTAACAAAGACAGATTAGTAAAATCATTTAAATCCTTTTCTTTTCTAAAGTTGAAATTCTGAAATTGAATATTTAAAATTTATGACACCTGCAGATTTGGAATAATAACTATTTGCAGATTTTTGGAGATATATTTGGTAACATACCAAAAATACAGATTACATTGTCTGAATCATAATGCAAGTTTTATAAGCAGTGCTTTATAGTCTATTATGGAGAACAAAATACAATTTATTTTAATAACTAGAAAAAATACTGGGACCAAAGAGCCTCAGACGTAGTGTTAAAATCCAGAAATTTAGAATAAAATAGAAGTGACATGAAGTTGGGATCAATGAAACAGTATTCATGAAGGGACCTAATAAATACTATATTGGTTTGTCAACTTTTTCAGGGGAACAAGTTCAAGCATCAGTGAGCACGGAGTATTTTTATGTGATGAGATATATCCATTTTCATGAATGTAGACATTTGGGTCTAAAAGACTTTCTAGTCTAGTTATCAAAATAACAGAAATTGGTAGTTGGAAATATTAAATTGCCTTACCAAAGTAATTTAGCCATTTAGACAGAGTTGAAATCATAATTCACATTTTATTCTTATTGATGATATTTTTGTTTCATTATTTAAACATTCTAGATTGAATTTTTACACTCAAACCAAAGCAGATATTGAACTGATCACATGGAAAATCAATTACGTATGCTAATACAAGTGATCAAGTAAAAATATTTATCTTTAGATGAAATTTTTCCCAGTGGATAACATCCATGAAGAACTCCATTTCTACATGAGTTTATAATGGTAGAATTGGCAGTTAGACCTGCTACACTTCATTTCCATATCCCAAGTTTCAAATAAATTTGTTTTGTATAATGTCAATATTCTCAAATCTAATTGATAACAAGAAAAAAATAGCTCACAGATTGTTTAAAATCAGCAACAAGTGACAATTGCATGATCAAATATAATTACCCTGCCTTTTGTTTTCTGTCAATCTTCCCTGAGCTTAAAGGGCATTATAGCAACAAAACCTTATCCAAAAAATCCATTTTGAATGTGGTAAAGTCAACTTTAAAATCAGGGTTTACTATTGAACAACTGATTTATCATGTTTGGTTTCTCTCATATATAGAATGTGAAGGTCTAAATTTAGGCGGGGTGGGGGAAATCCTGATGAACAACAATTTCTGACATACCTTGAAGTCAAAATGACCACAGCATAAAAGCTTTATAGTCCTGACAGCTAATGAAAATGTTCCCATTGTGGCAGTATCTTTTAGAAAATGTATAAATCAAACGATTACAAAAACTTTTTAATAAATTTATCTATGAGTTAGCTTTAACCTGAAAACATGCATTGTGATCAATATGATAAAGACTCCATAAACCTGATTTCAAAAAAGGATGGATTAGTACATTCGTATAGAAAGGTCATTTTGCCAGCTAAGTTATTCTCTGCTAATATTGAACATTCATTTTCCTTTGGTTTTTAACATGTTTCTCTATCCTGGAAATGCAAACATTGTATTTGTTTTTGATATTGAGAATAAGTCATGGGGATGAGAATACATTTCTATAGGCAGTTATTGTACATATATTTATCCATTCTGTATGTTTGCAGGGGAAATATATTAAGTATTAAATATTATAAATTATTGTGAGCTTAATAGTCTAGCCTGGAAAAGTGAAAAAAAAAAAAAACCCTTTAAATTTGCATTATTATATAGTACTCTTAACGAACGTAGGCATGCTGTAATCTGTATTCTGTACTCTATGCCTAGTAGAAGATCCACTTGTCTCTCATAAATGACCATTGATACTGATGCTTCAGATAAAAATTAAAAGGCAATCCACTATATTCTAAACAGGTATTTATATAAATTGTACAAGAAAGCTTCCTAATTTGTTATCTTTAAATTTTTATTATAATTTTTTTTTTAAACCTTCATCATCAAGATACCAAAGCTATAACTCCAAATTACATTCTCTCACACACTTGATATCAAGGAGATATCAAGATAGTATTTGAGTATAAATTAAGCCTATCTAGGGATACTGGATTAGGCTACTCAGAAAATGACAATTCAGTTGAGATATAAATAAATGAGTTATAATTAGTTGAGGAAGGTAAAATGTGTGGGGGTGGGGGTGGGGGGTGGGGAAGAAACAACAATTACAACTTAAAGTTGTAATTTTCAACCTTGGATGAATATTAGAATTACTTGGGAGAGTTTTGAAAACTCTACTGTCCAGATAGCAACTAAGATCAATTAAATCTGAATCTCTTTTTAGAGATTAGGCATGAATAACTTTTTAATTGTCCCTCAAATGATCCCAATGTGCAATGTAAAGCTAATTTTTATAACTACTCAGCTAAAGGAATTTTTTTAAAGTGAAAATTAAAAAAAAAGAACTAGTAAACTATTTGAGTTGCACTAAAATATAGAATGGAAGAAGTATCAGACAAGTGGGCACAATGTCAAATGTGATCTTTATTCATGAGTGTTTCAGTTATTCAAAAATGAATAAAATGTAGTATTAGGCTCTCTTTTGTCACATTTATAACTCTTTGTACCTTCATATATTTTACATTATTATAGAATTTCATGTCTTTTCAATGTTCCATTTGCTTTTTTCTGGATACATTTATTTAAGGGTGTTCTTTTGGTGAGTTAATCAGAATATATCACAGTGCCCCAAGTTGGGTAAGAACAGCAGGGAAGAGTGATGTATATTCACTCCACTTGCCCCAAGCTGACAAATGTGTTTGATACTTAACAAAGAATGTTATAAATGCTTGCAATAAGCTTCAATCAATAGGATAGTGTAGAAAGAATGGTAGACTTAAAGACCAGAAACCATGTGTTTGAAATACTAACACCTCACAAAGTGACTTTGGAAATTTGGACCCATTTGCCACTCTATGTGAGAGAAAGAAGAGCGGTGCTATGAATGCCTGTTCGGGGTGGCCAAATTATGGCTTCTGGGATTTTTTTTTTTTTTTTCTCTATAGTTCTCTTTCTGTAACATGAGGCACTTTTACTAAGCTACTCTGCAATATTACAAGTTTACATAAAATTTATGCAGCGTTAGCCCTGAATGGGATTAGAGTGAAGAGAAACTATAATAGAAACATGTTTTCTTAATCAGACCAGTTCATCTCAAACTTTATCCTGAAAAATACATTTTTTGACCTTGTGAAAGATAAGTGCTCTTGTTAGGTCTTTGACTTCGACTCTACAAAGCAATTGGCTATTAACAGTGCTGTAGAAGTTGTGAGATTGTTATGGAAATACATTGGATTATGCTTTTATAATGCTTTGAAACACTTCAAAGAAATGTTAGAAAATAGTACACACTATTAAGTACATTTCCTTTTGTGACATATACGGTCATTATTCACGTTTAATTTTTATTTGAAAATATTTTTTAAACATTTATATCCTGTGGATTCTTCTAAGGTTTTTCATTTGTTCTCTTAGGTTTTTCATTAAAATTCTATAAAACAGACACTATTAGCAGCAGCACTTTACAGATAAGGAAATTCATACAAGGAAAGAACTATATGCTGTCCACTAACACACAGGAAGCAGTACTTATTGAAATGTAAGCACCAGAGTCTATGAGGATCATTTCTATTTTAAGTTTACATTCTGCTTGAATATTTTAATCATTGGCTTTAAGAAGAGTCTGTTTGAATTATTGATAAGGAAAGATTGACCTGCTGTGTTCAAACAAGGTGCTAGTCATTAGAGTATAGTGACGAATATGATAAAATATGGTTACCTCACTCATGGAGCCTGCATTCTGATGGGGCATCAGACAAAACCAAGCAAAAAGTTGCCATAGGTAGTACTAAGGAAGCTGATTGTTAAGTCGGGATATATAACATTTTAGGTGGGGGTTTATTTGACATAGTGTGATTAAGGAGATGCGAGATGTGTCTCTAAGCAGAACTGTTTAAAATGAAATTTTAAGGACAAAAGTAAGAAATGGCTATGAGAATAGGAAAAGGCATTTCATTCAGAAATAACCTATCTAAAGGCTTTGTGACTGGTGTGGCTATAGCAAGGTCATTGGGGAAGGCATGACATGGGATACAGTTGAACCATGCATGGCCTTAAAAGAGCCTTATAAAATATTTGACTTTTATTTTCTTTTTTTTTTTTATTTTTTTTTTATTTTTATTTTTTTCAACATTTATTTATTTTTGGGACAGAGAGAGACAGAGCATGAACGGGGGAGGGGCAGAGAGAGAGGGAGACACAGAATCGGAAACAGGCTCCAGGCTCTGAGCCATCAGCCCAGAGCCTGACGCGGGGCTCGAACTCCCGGACCGCGAGATCGTGACCTGGCTGAAGTCGGACGCTTAACCGACTGCGCCACCCAGGCGCCCCTTGACTTTTATTTTCATTCCAACTGGAAACCATTGAAAGTTTTTTTGTTGTTTGTCTTATTGTTGTTTTCAAATAAATCATCTTTTTCCTGTATTTTATAAATTTTCTTCAGTGATAATTTTATAATCAGGAAAATATTGCAGGGCTTCTGATTGTAATTTAGACATATAAACAACTTGGGAATCATTAGAATAGAAAAGGATGAACAAATCGAAAATTAATAACTAGGACTCCATAGAAAAGTAAACATAGAGCAAACTACCACCCTAAAATCTGGAGAGAATTGCACATCCAGAGAGACAAAGACCTGCTTACCTGGAACAGAAGTTGCAACAAATCACAAAATGGAACACTTAAATTGACAAATTTCTGGAGGCTCATTACAGTTCAACAGGAGATGGAGATACCCCTGGAGCCACAGCCTGAGAGGAGCCACGAACTTTTACGGACTTTACCTCCAAGAACTCTACCAACCTCCTCACAGTGAGCATCCAAGAAAGGGTCCTTCAGGGCTCTGGCAAGGAGAATGGAAGAGAGACCGCTGTGAAGCATCTTGGTTTTTCTTGTTTTTGTTTGTTTTGTTTTGTTTTGTTTTTTTTTCTCCACAATTCCAAGGGAAGGACTTTGTGCTTAGAAAGTGGAATCCTTCGCACATTATCCCTATAGCCTCCATGTCTCACTTAGAGTGGAAAAGCACCTAATCAACAAGGAATGACTTCAAGGAAATAGACTGGAAATGCTACAGCAAGGGAAATAAAAGGGGGCAGGAGACAAAAAACAAAAACAACAAAACACAACAAAACAAACAGACAAAAACCATACTATATCACTGGGGAAGGGACAGAAGTGCTAGGGAAGGCTCTGAGTAAGGTGGCCTTAAATCCCCCTCAACCTGGTTGAATTACAACCATGCTCCTTCCTGACTCTAGGACTCCTTCTTGTTTCTTACAGCATTTATTTTATAAAACTTATAATTATACATTTCTTCTCTGTCCTTTTGAAATGTAAATCTTAAAAAAAAAGGTAACAAATCTTTTTAAAAGCCTCTTGCCAGGATTTTCTAGCCGCCCCTTTGAAATGTAATCATTATTAAACTCCAGAGAGATTATTTAATCTCTCCAAGGCTCAGTTTCCTCACAAAAGTAATAAGAGATCAAATTCAGTGTTATGAATATTAATATTATTTACACAGTCAACAATAAGAGCCCAGTAAACAGTGGACAGTATTATTAGCAAATATTTTAGAGAAGACAATCAACCTTTCATGTATTTGGAAAGAGAAACCAAATTCAATTTCATTATATTTGGAAAAACAAATATACAATATATAAAATCTATATTATATAGTATAGACTTATTTTTTTTTAAGTTTATTTTGAGAGAGACTGTGCATGTGCATGAGTGGGGGAGGTACAGGGAGAGGGTGGGAGGGAGAGAGGAGAGAGACAGAAAGAGAGAGAATCCCAAGCAGCCTCCATGATGTCAGCACAGAGCCCAATGAGGGGGATCAAACCATGAGATCATGGTTTTTGCTTTTCCTGAAGGAGGTCCTGGGATAAGCCAAACAGCCTCTGTAAAGAAAAAGAGTTTTAGTAGTTTTGTTGATTCAAATAGATCAAAGATTTGCAAACTGAGGGGTGATGTGCAAGAAAAATATATGTGGAAAAGAGTCAAAATTTTTGCAGGGCTTACACTTAGAAGTATAAATGAAATATAGACTCTACCCTGATAAAGCTGCTCTGAATCCCATCCATCTCTGATAGGATTAAGTTAAACAACACCCAGTATTTCTGCCAGTGTTACTCCTTTTTAAAGATCATTGTCTAGATCCTTAACACTTTGTATGTATGACTTCCATTATTCAAGCTGTTTAGTCAAAACTCACTAGCTATGCCAAAGACAGGATTATGCAATTCCAAGTGAAAACCTATTTTTTAAATTTTTTATTAAAAAAAAAATTAATGTTTATTCAGTTTTGAGACAGAGAGAGACAGAGTGCTAGCAGGGGAGGGGAAGAGAGAGGGAGACAGAATCCAAAGCAAGCTGCAGGCCCTGATCAGTCAGCACAGAGACTGACGCAGGGCTTGAACTCGTGAACTGAGACATCATGACCTGAGCTGAAGTCAGACGCTTAACCAACTGAGCCACCCAGGTAGGTGCCCCCAAGTAAAAACTTATAATAGAAGTAGACCTAGAGGTGATGTAGACATTTGCATAAGCAGATAAAAACTTTATATAACTTTGATTAACACTTTCAGGATAATATAGGAAAATTTGTAGAAAATAGGCAAAAGGATAATTTTACCAGAGAATTGGATTCTAGAAATAAGAATGGAAATAAAAATCTTTAAAACTGAAAAATAACTGCAGTTGAATAACTCAATAAAGGGTTAGGAATACCAGAGTCTCAGGATAGCAAACTAGATTTTAGGTTGCTAGAAATGTCTAAACGGAAAGAAAAAAAAAACAGAAAATAGAGAATATATTTAACAGCTCTAATATAGTAGAATCAGAATTAGGCAGACTGGAAAGGGAAAGAATAATTAGAAGACTTATTGGAAGAAATTATTTTCCAGGCTGAAATAAAAATAAAAAATAGCCCATGCTTGAGCACTTCTTAATGAAATTGCTTAGACCAATTTGATCAAATAGAGAAAAATTCTAAAACAGCAGGAGAAACAATGCATAATATGTTCTGAAAGGTGATGGTAAGACTGATATCTAAACAAGAAAGGTATTAATATGAATAAAATAGCATGACCTTTTTATAGTCCTCAAAATATCTTTTAAAATCCTTTCAAAATGGAAGATGAAATAATTTCATGCAAACAAACTTTGAAATAATCTGTAACAAGTAGACCAACAGAACACTAAACATATACATTATACTAAAAAGAAATTTACAGGAAGAGATAAAATGATAGAAGGATTGAGGGAGAGACAAAGAATGAAGAACAAAGAAAAGGTAATTATGTGAGATAAAAATTACTGTATACATAATTAAACATATTATCTCACACCTGTGATATATATAAGTGCTGGTTTAAAATGTATGTAGAAATACATACATATATGGAAACAATAACATAAACTGGAAGAGAAAGGCGATTGGATTTTTGTGTTCATGGTTTTAATAGTATTAGAGAAGTCATAAAAGTAAATGTTTTTGTTATACTGCATGGGTCAAAAATTTATGTTGTAAGTCCAAGGTCACCATTGAAAAAAACAGTAAAATACTCTAATAAGTTAGTGGAGAAAAATCATAACATATATTCTCAAGTCAAAAGAAGGCAATGAAGGAGCAAAAACAAAAAAATTAGTGAAAAATTAAAATAAAAATTGATGTAATAGGATATAAAAACAAACTTGTCAGTAAATGAATCATAAAAATAATGGGATTAAACCTACCACTTAAAAGACTGGATTGTTATAAGGGATATTTAAAAACATGTTTATTAAATATTTAAATATGTAAAAATATTTTACTTTATTAAGTTTATTTTGAGAGAAAGAGAGCACAAACGAGGGAGGGGCAGAGAGAGAGAGGAAGAGAGAGAATTGCAAGCAGGCTCCATGCTGTCAGTGCACAGCCCAAAGCTGTGCTCTATCTCACTAACTGTGAGATCATGACCTGAGCCAAAATCCAGGGTCAGATGCTTAACTGACTGAGCCACCCAGGCACCCCCTGAATAGCGGTTTTAAATAAATAAAACTTAGAGAGTTAATAAAATAAATGGACAAATCCACAATCATAATAGGAAACTAATATACTGAATAAGTTAAATATGTAATAAAAATTCAATAATAGTTTAACAGAACTGTAAAACAAATTCACTATCACAAAATGTTGAGCAAAGAAGCCGGACATGTAATATGATTCCATTTAAATTTCAAAACCAGAGAAAACTTACCCATGGTTTATCAAGGGAAGTGTTAACCCTGAGTGGATGAATTCTTTATTGAACCCCTCCATAACCCATTATGATTATAGAGGCCACAAGGAGAACTCTTGAGGTTTGGGGAATTTTCTGTCACTAAATGGTGCTGGTGATATGGATGTATTGACTTTAGCAAAGTTTAAGTTGTACAATCGATTAGGCACATTATATGTTGTATGTGTATAGAATATTTTCTTTAAAAATGCCCACAAATAAGCACACATGAACATATACGAAAATGATTACGTGGTTAAAGAATAAAACAACAGCTTGCTTTTGAGATGAAAAGGAGCAAAAGTATCTCCAGCATTCTGAGAATTTTGGAGATTTCAGAATACTACATCAGAATTTGTTTTAAAAGCTTTTCTTTATATCACTTATATCAATATCCCCTTGAACCATTAAATAATTTTAAGGATATAATGTGATTCTCTTTCCCACCCTTAGGTGTCATATTAAAACTGCTTGGAAGATCTTTTTTACCAGAAGAAAAAGAGTCAATTGATGTTGTAAAAATATGACAAACTCTGTTGGTCAAAAAAATGATGGCCATTACACTTGAGCTCTGTCTCTCCAGCGTCGTATCCACCCATTTTCTGTTTAAACATCATGTTTGATTCTTCTATCCAACAAATGTAATTATATCACATAAATCAAAATCACATTTAGTTGTTTCTCAAAAGAGAGAAGAGCCAAAGTTAATAAACTGCTGGTGGTTGAAACTCCAAGATCTCTAGACAATGTTCATTTCTTCTTATTTTGAGTTGCTATAAATTAGTTTTGTACATGCCTAATTTGAGATTAGAATTGGGATTACAAATTTAGGAATTACCAGAATATGCAAGAATAATTAATCAAAGTCGATAATGTCACTTAGATCGAAGTATAGAGAGAAGTTTGAGGACTTATTCTAGGAACACACCAAATTTCAGCGGCCTAGGGGGAGACAAAGAGAATTTCCGATAGGGTAGTAGAAAATCAAGAAACTGTAGTATCAGGAAAAATAAGTAAATATATGTTTCAAGGTTGCAGTGATCAACAATTATAAAAACTACTGAAAAGTGACCATTCCTTTTAGCAACTTAGAGTCCATTATTGATCTTGACAGGTACATTCAGTAAAATACTTGGTTAAAAAGTCAGTGTGTGAGGGGCACCTGTGTGGCTCAGTTGGTTGGGCGTCCAGTATGGGCTCAGGTCGTGATCTCACGACTGGTGAGTTAGAGCACCGTGTCGGGCTCTGTGCTGACAGCTCAGAGCTTAGAGTCTGCTTCAGATTCTGTGTCTCCATCTCTGCCCCTCCACTGCTAGTGCTCTGTCTCTCTCAAAAATAAATAAACATTAAAAGTTAAAAAAAAAAAAAGTGTGTGAGATAGGATGGAATGTGGTCAAGTGAGACTGAGCATTTACAATTCAAGTAAAGATAACAGAGATAATATCTGAATAAAAATGAGATTAAAGTAAACACTTGAACACATTAAAATAACCCTCCCTTATCCTCCATCGTTTATATATGTTATGTATCAGCCAAGTTGGAGAGCAGTGAAATGTGATAATTTGCACCACTGGTATTTTTGCAGAATTACTGGCTCCATCACATTGATTTGCCTTTTTGGTAGTAAGGGAGAACTGGGAGTTTCCACTTAGTGATTTCTACTTTAAAATCTTAGCATCATTAGGTACAAAGGTAACCGTTGTAGGGATTTTGCTACTTCCTAAGTCTATCTACTCTGACTATGCACATTGCAGAGGAGGTGTATCCTGTGACTGGCTTCTACAGACTACCAAGCCTACTATGAGATGGACTTGGGTCAGAACTCTAACACGTTTAGAAAGTTACTTCTATCTAGTAAATCACAGAGGAATTTCAAGTATCCAGAAACTAACATTGATTTAAGAGTATTTTTTCATAATCTCTGAAAAATTAGGGTGTTTCCTTAATGTTAAAACATAAACACCTAGCTAAATAGCCTCAGGATATTTGGCTGAAGCTTTGCAGTGACATACAGCATATTGTTTTTACATTACTATTATAGGGCCCTTCCTCAAGTGTTTCAGCTTTACCTGGGCTCTCTCTGGGACTGAGGATTAACTCAGTAAATAATTCAAATGGTGGGACAGGATTATCTATTGTATTGGCTCAAGTCAAACCTGTGTTTACATTATCTTGAGTGGTTTATGGTTGTTAATTTTGTTGTTTGTTGTTCACAAACTGGCTTCCATCTATTTTTGCCCTGTAGTATCAGTAGATTGAATCACTCTGATAGTACTAAAGAGCTGTCTGTTATGGTAATTTTACCTTTTCTCTAATGGCATTGTTTCTATCTGACTTTTGCCACTCTGAACTCAGCTATCTTCACTGAAAAGGGCTCATTTCAACTGGCTATCCCATACCAGTCTCACAGCCACAAAGTGCTATTCAGAGATGATGAAGCTATCTCATGGTATGATTTTCAATGTTCTCTAGATTTTTAAAAATTAATTTATCAATTATTTGTTGAATGCTACTATATGCCAGGCTCTATTCTAGACACATTCAATAGTGAACAAAATAGACAAAAAGCCTGTTCTCATAGAGTTCACGTTCCTTTTGAAGAACTCAAAAAAAGAGTAAAATCCAGAGCGTATCAGAAAGTTACTATATATGCTTTGAAAATAAAACAAACAAACAAAAAACAAACCCAAAGAAGGTGGTGAGAAATATAGGGAGCGTGTGGTGTAATTTTAAATAAGATGTACAGGGAAGATCTCACTGAAAATTTGGCATTTAAAGCAAGACTTGAAGAGGTGAGAAAGAAAGCCATGTGGGAAATGAGACTGTGCGTGTAGGGGAGGGGTGCGAAATAAAATGGCAAATGCCAACACCCTGAACTAAGACTGTAGTGGTGTGTTTGAGAAAGAGTGAGGAGTCAGGTGTAGTTGGAATTGAGGGACAGAGGAGAGGTTAAATACGTAAGGAGTAGACGTAGACCATATTCAATTGGTCTTCACCTTGTTTCCATTACCACCCCCAGCTATCTTAGGAAGGTTTAGAAATTTTGTTATGACTTCTTCCACATGGACATCAGGACTAAGGAGAGGACAGTTTGGCATTCCAAAGCCTTTATGAATGTCTCTTCGATTTGTCTCCAGAAGCAACATATGGAGGAGCCTTTTGGATTTGACTTTTTCCTATTCAAGTTGTTTTGTGTATCACCACTGAGTAGTATTCCATGAGTAGATATACCACAGTTTAACTAGTCACCCAGAGAAGCATATCTGGCTGTTGCCAGCTTGGGGCTACTATGAAGAAAGTTGCTATAAACACTCAAGTAGAGGACTTTGTGTGACTGACTTTGTTTCTCTAGAATGAATGTCTAAGAGCTCAATAACTGAGATGCATGGTATTTGCAAGTTTAATTTTTTAAAAGAAACTCCAAACTTTTTCAGGAAAGCTCTACCATTTTACATTCCCGAGAGCAATGTATGAGGGATCCATTTTGTCAACAAACTTGCCAGCATTTGATGTTGTTCCTATTTACTTTAGCCATTCTGATGGGTGTGTAGTGACAACTCATGTTTTTAAAAACATTAATATACTTTATGGTTTCTGAATGTTTTTAAGTTTACAGAAAAATTGAAACATTTTCATATACCCCCTGCAGATCTTTATATACAGATAACAGTAGAGGGTACTGTAGTAATTTTAAAATGATACATTTACTGTAACAGCCTAACCTCCCTGAGGCATTAACATCCTTCCTTCACAAATTTCTAAGGAATTTCTGTTAACTTTATGTATAGGGGCAGTCATTGAGTCCACATTTACAGAACTAATCCAGCAAATACGAAATCCTTGCCTTCCTTACAATACTAGCATATTAAATTCCAATTTTCAGAAAAGTACACTCATACTGGTACATATAACAGATAAAAGTATTTATCTCCTAAGTTCTCAGTCTCAGAATCAATTTGTAGTTGTGTTGCCCACATTTTTCCTCTTTATTAAGTGTTTTCATTAAAAAAAAAAAAATTTTAATGTTTGTTTATTTTTGAGACAGAGAGAGACAGAGCATGAGTGGGGGAGGGTGAGAGAGAGAGGGAGACACAGAATCTGAAACAGGCTCCAGGCTCTGAGCTGTCAACACAGAGCCCAATGTGGGACTCAAACCCACGAACTATGAGATCATGACCTGAGCTGAAGTCAGACGCTTAACCAACTGAGCTACCTGGGCACCCCAAAATGTTTTCATTTTTCGGTAAAATTTTTTTCTTTATTAAATTTTAACTTGTAATTTACACACTGATCTATGCTGATATCAAAGTTTAGTTACAGATCTGTATACATGAGAAGTAGTGGAGGTGAACTTAACTTTTTGCAACCTAACACACTCAATAGACAATTAGGCAGAATGATTACTGAGGCTAAGGCACCATCATTATGCAGTAGAAAAAAAAAAAAACAAACTGGTAAGAAAATCTCCTTAATCATGTATGTCTTTGGTTTTTGAATACTCTCATGTATTTCCATCTCAATTTATGGAGTTCTGGTGTTTCTAAATCACTGCCTTATTCTTTATTTCCTAAAGTTTTAAATGATGTGAATTCAACTGATGCTAAATTCTGGCTCAGTATTCCAGGTGTGAGGAGAATTTATTTTGATGTTCTTTTAAACACTAGTGCCTGAGGCAAACATTTAGACACCTGAGTTTGTCATTCTCTTTAACTCGAAAGCACTTTTATAAATATTCTTTTCCTGCAACCGTCTTCTAACTCTTCATGGCCTTGATAGTAATCTTTGGTAGTGGTCACTTGGTTCCCAAAGTGCCTATAATAGGCATTTCATAAATAGTGGTCACTGACGACATTATAGTTAAGTGTTTAGCTACTTGATGACATTTACTGAAAAAAATCCGCCCCCCCCAGACAATTAGACATATAATATGGTGGCATTTGAGCCAAACCAAACTGCTTGATCACAAATTCCCTCTTCTTGAATTCTCTCTGGTTCTAGTTCCTGACACTTGTCTGTACTAATTTTTATATCAAGCCTTTTATAGGTAAACAACTGAAACCAATGCTGTTTGGTTTCAAACAGTTGCTGTTTGGCAACTGAGCTGCACTCTATGTTAACTAATGCGAATTTAAATAAAACAAATTTTAAAAAGTATGCAGAGAAACAAAAACATAGAATTCTCCAGGCAAACAAAATGTAAAGTGTATCTATACACACACACACTCTCTCTCTTATTTGTGAGTGCTGCCTGGCTACTCTGAAATCTGTAGGGGAAACAAGCTGACTGGATATACAGGTAGGGGTGCTGCTGATGTAGCTCTAGTCTGAAGGCAAAATTCCTTCTTCCTCAAGAAGCCTCAGGCTTTGCTCTTAAGGCCTTCAATTGATTGGGTGAGACCCATCCACATTTGGAGGATAAGCTGCTTGACTCAGTGTACTGATTTAAACATTCACCACATCTAAAAAGAATACCTTCTCAGCAACATCTAGATTGGCATTTGACCAAAAACTAAGGGTCATGGCCTAGACAAACTGACAAGACTAATGGACTATCACAATTATATTAGAATATATACGTAGCTTAAAATTGTAGGGAGGTTTAAAATCCAGGTGCAGGAATAGAAACCAGGTTGCATACCAGAGACTGCAGCTTGTCCACCTAGGTTTGCTTCCACAAGGACTCAGGCTATTCACAATTACCCAATGGATTATGGACTGTCACTGCTCTGGTGAAAACTACATCTTCTTTTAACTACCACAGCCACCACTCCTGCTACTCCGCTTAACCTATAGGCACATTAACACTGGGAAGAATCTTTGTGTTCTTAGCTTTCATTCTTAATCCCAGTCATTCCTTCATTTGTTTAATATAAGTGTATCAACAAATTACTATATTACAGAATGTTTTTGAATATTAGGAATATGACAGATCAAAACAACGACCTCTGATCTTCTGGAACTTGCATTCTAAAAGGGAGAAATAGACCATAAGCAAACTTAGGTACATAGATAACTGCCATAGAGGTAAATAAATCCAGGAGTGTGACTGTTAGGCTGCTGCAGCGAACACTTTAGTCTTCCTGTGAGATGATATTGGATAAAATTTTCATGAGAAAATAAAGGAGAAATGAAGTTATCCATGTAGAGAGTCTAGACTGCTTGAGGAATTGTAGGCCATGTTAAAGATTTGGCTCTTTCCTTGAAAGAGCTAGGACAGTATTTGAGGGTTTTAATCAGAGGAGTGAAAAGACTTGTGTGTTTAGCACAATCCCTCTGGCTGCCAAATAAAGAATACTGAGAGGAAACAAGAGTGAAAGTGGTGAAGTGGCCATTCCAATACAATAGAGGGAGAGAAGTATTCAGGTCAAAAATATATTTTGAAGGTAGAATTGTCAGCATTTGCTGCTGAATGGGGTGTAATATCTGTATTGAAGAGTCAGATGATTCTGAAGCATGTGTCCTGAGCAACAGGAAAGATGGTTGCTCTAAATTATGAAGAGTGATTTTAAGAGGTTCAATCTTGGGCTCGTTAAATGTGTGATGCCTATTTGGTGTACAAGTAGAGAGATTTAATAAGAGTGTGTGTACCCATTTCTGTCACAAAGGGTGGATGGAGATCCAGGCTTGGGAAAGAACAGCATATAGGTAGATGTAAAAGCCAAGGAACTAAATGAAGTAACCAAGAAAATGTAGCTAGAGATGAGATCCAAAGGCCTTGAACAAGAATGGTTTCAGTGGAGTGGCGTGAGAAAAAATCCTGATTGAAACCGAGTCAAGAGAAATTGGAGATAATTTATAGTCCTTGTGTTCAAGCAAATCAATCAGTGACTTCGTAGTTGAGAATCAAGACTGAAGCTTGGAAAGGTGATACGTAATTAAATAAGGCTCTCATTTCATGTAATAATGATCCAATTAGGAGACAAAAATTGGTGACACAGGGGATCTGTGTTAGCATTGCTGGAGCAGTATTCTTGTGTTAGCAGCTATATGTGTGACCTGGTGTAAAAATAGAAGGTGAAAACTTGCTTAGAGACAACAGTTCATGTATAGAGACAGGGAAGAAAAAAATAGCAGAATTTATGGGCAAAGATGCAGGTAGGTTGAACATTAATCTCAAATCTGTCATGAGTGTGTGTGATTGGAAGAGTCCAGGTCAACAAATCTTTACCAGACCTGCAAGCTATACGGAGAACCCAATTATTTTGCATTTCCAGCTTCCAGGATAGGAAGTGGTATTTGATCTTCTACAGTCATCCTTGGAGATTTCCCCGATATATAAGAATGTAGCTCAGATTCTGAAAGACAAAAATGAGAGCTATCTTTTATAGTTACTGTCGTATGTGGAGGAGCACCTGATTTCCCAATAGCAGTTCTTGGTCTCTTCCCGATTGGATTAAAGTTAGTTCTTGTCACCCTTCCAGAGCTCCTCTGCCTACATTCAGAACCAGACACCAGCCCCCACAGCCCATGGTTTTACTTCCCTAAACTACTTTTATTGGATTTCCTTTTATAAAACTTACTTGTTTTTAACCCAAGTAACTCCTTTTAATATTTAAAATTTGTTTATAATTATTGCTTGCTTTTCAATTTATGTTCTTTACATTTTTGAGCCAAGTCATCACTTTATACTATTGAAATATTATCTGTAATTATTCTATATTTGAGACACATAGAATGATATAAAGGTTATCTAGTGACTAGAAAATTTGGTGATTAAAAAAATTTTTTTTAAGTTTTTTGTTTTTATCTTTGAGGGAAAGACAGAAAGTGAGTGAGGGAGGGGCAGAGAGAGAGAGAGAGAGAGAGAGAGTCCCAAGCGGGCTCTGCCCTGTGAGCACGGAGCCTGATGTAGGGCTCGAACTCACAAACCATGAGATCATGACCTAAGCTCAAACCAATAGTTGGAACTTAACCAACTGAGCCACCCAGGTACCCCCATGTGATTGTTTTTTTTTTAAATGCTAGATGTTCCCTAGTGAAAACACTTTCACTAATACTAGCAAACTTTTTTACTGAAGGTCACCAGACAGATTTTCCAGGTTTCATTTACTGGCCAGTGAATTTCATTAGCATAGGGTGGCATGAATTTATCTTATGTACAGTGCAGATGTTCTCTTGTTTTATATGCCTAATAGATCTTGGCTTGAAGCCTTGTTCAAAATATGATGTCTTTGGTCATTATGGAACAAAATAAACATCCACAGCTCTCCCTAATCTCTATTTAAAACCAATGTTACCTGGTAGGGGAGGTGGTGGTGTGCATGGGGCAGAGGAAGGGTATTAAGATGTTCTGTTTGAGATTTTGTAATTACATTTTCTTACATTGGCTTTTGGCTTTTCCCTCGTTTGCTGTGAATCACTAACCATGGAACCTTTCACTTTCTCCCTTTTTTAACTGCTCAGTATATTGCAAATATTTCTGTGATTATTTGGAAGGTATATTTCTCCATCACCTGGTTTGAGCATTAATAGATTTTTTTTCCTTATATTTTTCTTCTTTTGTATATCCTTTCTCTTTTCAATAAGAATTCCCCAAACAGCATTCCTGATATCACAGAGCAGTGTTATTGAGAATTTATGGAATGCATTAATGATAAAAATTGCAGCAGGTAAGAGCCAAGTATTTTTTACTTAGAATTCATTAGGTTTTATTTATAGTAAAACATTTCATATTTTGGTGAAATTGAAAAAATTTTAATGTTTATTCATTTTTGAGAGACAGAAAGAGAACACAAATGGGGGTGGGGCAGAGAGAGAGGAAGGTACAGAATCTGAAGCAGGCTCCAGGCTCTGAGCTGCCAGCACAGAGCCCCAGTGAGGGGCTCCAACTTTTGAACCTTGAGACCTTGACCTGGGCTGAAGTCAGACCTTATCCGACTGAGCCACCCACGCACCCCTATTTTAATGAAATTTTTAAGGTTTTCAACTTTGATGCCAAAAAATCCTTTTTATAACTATTTACTTAAGACATAATTCAGCAAAACTGCAACTATTATAGATAATCCATAATACCTAAACCTTTTACAATCATTTTATTATGTATTTGTATTAACCAGGTATATTTTTTAAATAAGTATTCATTGCCAATTAATTTTACTTCTGCTATATTTCCTCATTATTATTCTTTCATGATGCAAAAACTTTCTCTTCTACAAAATTTCATTACATTTCAAGTTATACAATTTATTTAGGCTAAAATATGCAACATTTATACTACATTTAAAGCACTGCTAAATGTCCTTACATATTTATAAGGTACACTCAACATGGAAGAATGGGTTTTATCTTATATTCTGGTGTGAAATGTGAGGTATTAAAAATTTAAATATGTTTGAGAATGAAATAAAATATGTTCCATATTATGGATGGGTTTATTCAAGAAATACTTTTTATCTTAAAACAGTATATATAAAAATAAATCCGTTTACTTGTTTAATTTTCTAGCTCTTTTCTGTTAAGAAATTCGGTGCTATTTGATCTTTAAATGTGAGTGAATTTGTGGAATTAATTAACTGAAATCATTATTGCACTCAAACATTATAGAGCACTTTCCCATATAATTATCTCATTGACCTTATTTGATATGATATAGTAATCTAGCTCTTGTAAACTTCATGGGAGAATTTTGAATTTTTTTTTTACTATTTTACCATAAATGATGAGGATAGAAAAGAAGTTTGAGGAAACAAAACAACAACAACAAAAAACAGTCATTTTGTTCTGATCTGGATTTATTAAACAGAGTATATGTTAGCATTAATAAATTTTGTCTCACTAAGCAAATAAAGTGTGTGGGAGATGTTGTTTCTGCACTGCGAATGTCCTGTCAGCATTTCACTTTTTTGTCCCTTTCAGACTGACTTAAAACTACCCCCTTTCAGTGCCTCTTTCCCTGAGGGTGTTCGCTGCCTCTGCAATCTGGTATGCCCATGTTGCATGGAAGTGCCAATGAATTATAATGCCCCTGGTAGCAGCTCTCAATCAGTGACTGATAGGAATTGACAGTATATATCACAGGCCCCTTGCATGACTTAACTCAGCTGTGTGCTCTAAACGGAGTACCTTAGATTCAAAGCAGGATTTGTGAACAAAGCATTTGTTCACAGTAGTAACTTGCTTAATAAGGCACCCTGTATTGGCTTCTAGTCCTTCATTTCTCCTGTTCCCTCCTAATGTTTCCTGGGAACACCTTATAAATAAACCAATTTTATGAAAATCCTCATATCACAGTCTTCTCCTGGGGAAACCCCAAATAATTCAAATCAGTTAAACCAATAAAAAACTATGGGGCGCCTGGGTGGCTCGGTCGGTTAAGCATCTGACTTCGGCTCAGGTCATGATCTCACAGCTTGTGAGATCGAGCCCCGCGTCGGGCTCTGTGCTGACAGCTTGGAGCCTGGAGCCTGCTTCAGTTCTCTGTCTCCCTCTCTCTCTGTCCCTACCCTGCTTGTGCTCTCTGTCTCTCATAAATGAATAAATGTTAAAAAAAAAAAAATTAAAAAAGAAAACAATAAAAAAATACATCCAAATTTCTGTCAAATAGACCTTAATAATAAATAAACCATGGAGAAATAGGATTGCTTCTTATTTAAGAATACTGGAAGACTTAGATCAGCAAAACATGCCCAACTTCTACTATCTGTCAGAGAAAGCACTGAAAGAATCCTGGTCAGAGGAGGAGATTCCCTCATGAGTCTCTTGATTTGCTGGAAGCTAAGAATTTATTCCACTCATCACTTTTCCCTTTTTGAAGAAGTGACTAAAGATAAAAGCTAGCCATAAGCAGTTAATACAATCTGCTATAATTTTTACTCTAGGAAATGAAATATTAAGAAATGATCATCCCCTGAAAAAATCCCGTTCTTGTCTTGATTCAGTAGATTAGTTTAAAGTGGCTGGGTGGAATTATTATTTTTTTTAATTAAAAAATATATTTATTTATGTATTTATGTATTTATTGGGAGAGAGGGAGAGAGAGAGAGAGTGAGCAGGGGAGGGGAAGAGAGAGAGGGAGACACAGGATCCAAAGCAAGCTCCAGGCTCTGAGATGTCAGCAGAGATCCTGACATGGGGCTTGAACTCAGGAACCGCAAGATCTGCCCTGAGCCGAAGTTGAACACTTAAAATGTCTGAGCCACCCGGGCACCCCTAAATGTTTATATTTAATTTTTGAGAGAGAACACAAGCAGGGGAAGGGCAGAGAGAGGGGGGCAGAGGATTCTAAGTGGGCTCTGCACTGACAGCAGTGAGCTCGTTGTGGGGTTCCAACTCAGGAACCAAGAGATCATGACCTGAGCCAAAGTCAGATGCTCAACCAAATGAGTCGCCCAAGTGCCCCTAGGTGGAATTCTTAATTTTCAGTTTAATGCAAACAATGTTTTGTCTTGAAGTAGAAATTTTTCTTCCTCAGTAAAAAGGACCTCTAACCCAACAAAGCCCTAAGTTTTTAGGAGTAAAATGAAAAAGAGAGACTTTTGGGTACTAGGGAAAAGAAGCCATGTCTTCTTCCAAGCCTTTGGTCCCCAGACCTGTGTGTTCTGGCTTTTATGGGACAAATAGTACCATATATTGGTTGCTAGTTCAGGGCTTTTATAGTACCCAGGATGTGCTTTGGTGAAATGTCATTCAACTAATTCTGTTTCTGAATCTGTAGTAGCTAATTGCATAATTTTAGCTGCCATTTTTTTAAAATGTGATGGACCATTGGTGTGTATGAGCCTCTTTCTTTGGCTATACTCTTTAGAAGCAGTATCACAGAGAAGCATGATGACAAATAATGGATGGACTCAGTAACTGCAGGAATAGTGCTGGGAGAAGAATTGTAAGCAGTGCATAACAAAAGTTTATTTCAGTGAGAAGATGTTCTCTATCTATGGAAACTATCTCCAAGCTGCAGGGAGATTGTAGATTTTCTTGCCACACCTCTAGAGACTCTATCAATAGACAATCTGAGTCTAGATAGATTTAGACAGTTTATTACTCTTAGCATGAATGGGAGCAAAGGCTTCATGTTTATATCCTTTTCCCTTGCCCCTCAAGTCTCACACATTTGAATCAGAATAAGCCCACTTGAATGCTATGCACAGAGATCTTTGTTAAATCCAGAGAACAATGAGCTTTAAAGGGGACTGAGAAAAACAGCCCAATATTTGCCCTGGAGGAAGTCTTTTATCTTTGTTTTGTTGGCTAGGAAACAAGTCTGCCCTCTGACCCAGAAGAAAATGCTATCTTTAGCTTTCAAGGGTATTTGCTGTGAAAATATCCTTGAAAGATATTCTTGAAGAACAGTTGCCATGCTGTGAAGCATTTCCTTCAACACCCTCCAAGATGGAGTCCAATGTAATTAGCCTATTGCTAGGCTCTGGTAAATTGTGTCATACAAGATGATTACTTTTGGTTTCTGTTTTTTGAAAGTTGGGCCATCAGCAATCAAAGGACCAGATGTCATGATGTGCAGAAGCCTGTATTGTTAGCCCATGCATTATTTCAATTTCAGTCCTGCCACTGTCACCACTTTGTCAATGATCATATTGAGGAACACTGAGGTGGGGAAAGAGACCAACTGATATCAAAGAGTTTGAATCATATTTCTCACCTTATTATTATTAAGAGCCTCATCTGCAGGGCATGTCCTTTGCTGGTCATCCTTATACCTTGTTCCCATTAGTAAAGGCCCATCTTTACCCTTCTTTCTCCATGCCTATTGTCACTGTTCCCTCAGTCTTGTTCTTCCAACACCCTTGCCGTCTAGGCTAAACATTAGTGACTACCCTTGGATTTAAGTGGATCCATAGTTCTGGTCAACTCTAATTATAAACAACCAGGTATATATTTCACAGTCCTGCTCATTCTGCTTTAGGATCATCACTGAGTAGGGGGATAATGTTCCTGAAGTCTACATGCATGGTGTCAGCATTCCTCAGACATTTGTACATAGGAAGCCACACGAGGCCAATAGGGATGGTTGAGGGAAAGGTGGCAATGCAAAGGCAGTGGGTATTATCTGTGCTTCAGGCACTTGACTATGCCAACAGAATCTACTTTAATCTGTGTTTTACTTTCACATAGTATTGGAGTGCTGCTGTATATACTCCATATTTTAGCTTGATGAGTCAGTTCATGGGGTGAAGCTCAGATTGCATGGCTTTTTGGCAACACAAGTTCAGAAGCTTAGTTTTTACCTGGCTCAACATCAAGCGTGGGACTCTCAGGAAGAGAATAGTTATCTGGAGAATTCTATTTTATTGTAGCTTTCCAGAAGCTCTGCACACCAAACATACATACTACAGAAAATACAAGGGACATTGTATCTGTTGAGTATTAAGTCAGCTTGACAGAGTTCTGCATTGCTATCTGGGCCTGCTGAAGAATGTTCTCTTGCTTTGGGCTCCAGTAAAAACTGGCAACAGTAGTCTTCTTCTAAGATCTCCAAAAGATTGTCACAGGAAATCTAAGACACAGTGCCCAACCTAAATAATCCCATCATCCTTTCTCTTCCTCTATATCTGAACAGAAAAATAAGTGGAAAATTTTAAATAGCCTGAAGCCAGGAATCACTCCATATGGCCTTAATCCTTTTTTAATTTGGAAAATTTATGAGGGCATAAAAACTTTTATCACTGAAATTCCTATTAATGTGTAACTACTAACTTTGAGACACTTTGGGAAATATAGAATACCAGAAATGGATATTTTTATTGCTATGTAGAATTATTCTATGAGGAAACACCTGTAAGCAATTATCCATCTGGTATTTGATACCAGTGGATATCAATCCAGTGGTTTATTAGAATAATTTGTAGAAAATTGCCTTTGCCCATGCCCCAGCACAAATGAGTGTGATTATATAAATACAAAGGTGAAAGCTGGGTTATAAAAAAATTATACATATATTTAATATTTATACTTAATGAAACTATCATTTATTGAAGTGTGTGAACAGTTGCTAAAATAAATGTGAATTTTAAATCTTCAAATAATATTTTCCCCCTTGATAAAATACATAATTTTTCAATGGAAGTGAATGCTCTGATGCAAATATACAGTGATTCATTTCCATGGCTCACAGAAAAAAAAAAATAACAGCTATTCATGATATTCAAAGCCGCTGGTAAGTCTTTCTTTATATTCTCTTTTAACAGTTTATGGGTCATTGGAACACAACATTCAGAGGTCTGTGAGACTGCCTTAATGATAACTGCTCATGTGCTTAGTGTTTCAGAATCCCTATGAATACAGAAATCAATTATGTGAACAGATGCAACCAAGTTACTAGGTTTTATGCTCACTGGGACATCACAAACACTTAAATTTGATAAAGTTAATCCACAAATATGTACTTTTATACACAACAATAAGTTAATATACATTCATGAAAATGCAAATATAGAAGTCAAAGCTTGGAAAGTGATTAAGATTGCTTTTTAGCAAATTGAGACAATAATTTCAGTTCCATGCAAGATTGTTTTTACAGATGGAAACAGCATTGAAGCAAAAATAGGTTAGTTATTTTTCCCAACCACATAGGTTTTGTTCATGTGAACCCTAGGTATTCCCATTAGTAATAAAAGTAAAAGCAAAAAATATTCTGTAATCAAGTCCTTTAAAAATTATATGCAATAGAGCAAAATCTATGATTTATGTTATCAAAATGTTAAGTAAAACTAAATTTCTAAAAAACTAGATTATTAAACAAGTGTTTTAATTTGTAATTAAAAGAACATAAAACATATAATCACATCCTACTGAATCTGATTAATGTGATTCACTAAAATATTCCTAAGGAGAAATGGTAGAAGTAAAAAAAAAAAAAATACTAAAAATGGCATTATCTTTATTAATTTTAATACTCTCGAAGTACCTTTTTTTTTATCTCCTTAATATTTTTTTATTGTTTTTAAATGTTTATTTTTGACATAGATAGAGACAGAGTGCAAGCAGGAGAGGGGTAGAGAGAGAGAATCTGAAGCGGCTCCAGGCTCCGAGCTGTCAGCACAGAGCCCAACACAGGGCTTGAACTCACAAACTGCAAGATCATGACCTGAGCTGAAGTCCGACGCTTAACTGACTGAGACACCCAGGTGCCCTTGTTATCTCCTTAATACTTATGCATAATTTCAGTTGACTGAAATGAAAAGAAAAAATGAGAAAGCTATTATAGCTATTATATAAATAATACAAGAAATACAACTTTATTGTCAGGTGTTATCAATAAAACAACGCAATTATAATATGTAAAGTTATTGAGTCAAACAGCATGTTAACTGAAATTTTTCTAATATTCCAGGTTCTAAACAACTTATCTATAAAACTTACTAGAGTTCACTAAAATAGACCAAAAAATGCTCTTAAATATTTCTCAGCCAGTCTTCTCTCCACCTTATATTTAGAGTCAAAATGCTGTGAGACATTCCTTGCAATATTTTTAAAATTTTTCTTATCTGACACAATGGGTCTAAGATATATTTGTTAAATCATTCTGAGGTCTCAAGAAGGATCTTCTATCTGTATACCTGGTGTATTTTACTCTTTTACTATTATTATTTATTATTATTATTATCATTACTACTACTACTACTATTGTTAATTTATATCCAAGTTAGTTAACATATAGTATAATAATGATTTCATGAATAGAATTTAGTGATTTATAACTTACATATAACATCAGTGCTCATCCCAACAAGTGTCCTCCTTAATGTCCCTCACCCCTTTAGCTCATCCCCCCACCCAACACCCCGCAAGCAATCCTCAGTTTGTTTTCTGTATTTAAGAGTCTCTTATGGTTTGTCTCCCTCTCTTTTTTTATATTATTTTTGCTTCCCTTCCTTTATGTTCATCAGTTTTATATCTTAAATTCCTCAAATGAGTGAAGTCATATGATATTTGCCTTTCTCTGACTTATTTCGCTTAGCATATACACTCTAGTTCCATCCACATTGTTGCAAATGGCAAGATTTCATTCTTTTTGATCACCGAGTAATATTCCATTGTATTATATACCACATCTTATTTATCCATTCATCAGTCGATGGACATTAGGGTTTTTTTCATACTTTGGCTATTGTCCATAGCACTGCTATGAACATTGGGGTGAATGTGCACTTTTGAAACAGCACTTCTGTATCCTTTAGATAAATACCTGGTGTGCAATTGCTGGTCATAGGGTAGTTCTACTTTTAATTCTTTGAGGAAACTCCTACTGTTTTCCAGAGTGGCTGCTGAACCAGTTTGCATTCCCTCTAGCAGTGCAAAACTCACCAACATCTGTTGTTGCCTGAGTTGTTAATTTTAGCCATCTGACTGGTATGAAGTGATATCTCATTGTGGTTGTGATTTGTATTTACCTGATGGTAAGTGTTGTTGAGCATTTTTTCGTGTGTCTGGTAGCCATCTGGATGTCTTCTTTGGATAAGTGTCTATTCATGTCTTTTGCCCATTTCTTCACTGGATTCTTTGTTTTTTGGGTGTGCAGTTTGGTAAGTTCTTTACAGGTTTTGGATACTAACCCTTTCTCTGATATGTCATTTGCTAATATCTTCTCCCATTCCATTGGTTGTCTTTTAGTTTTGCTGATCGTTACCTTCACTGGGCAGAAACTTTTTGTTTTGATGAGGTCCCAATAGTCCATTTTTGCTTTTGTCTCCCTTGTGTCTGGAGACATGTCAAGTAAGAAGTTGCTGTGGCTGAGACCAAAGAGGTTGTTGCCTGTTTTCTCCTCTAGGGTTTGGATGGCTACCTGCCTTAGATTTAGGTCTTTCATCCATTTTGGATTTATTTTTGTGTATGGTGTAAGAAAGTGGTTCAGGTTTATTCTTCTGCATGTCGCTGGCCAGTTTTCCAAACATCATTTGCTGAAGAGACTTTTTTCCACTGGATGTTTTTTCATGCTTTGTCAAAGATTAGTTGGCCATACATTTGTGGGTTCATTATTGGGTTGTCTATTCCATTCCATTGGTCTATGTGTCTGTTTTTGTGCCAGTCCATACTGTCTTGGTGATTACAGCTTTGTAATACAGCTTGAAGTCCGGGATTGTGATGCCTCCAGATTTGGTTTTCTGTTTAGGAGTTTTTTGGCTATTTGGGTCTTTTCTGATTCCATACAAGTTTTAGGATTGTTTTTTCTAGCTCTGTGAAGAATACTGGCATTATTTTGATAGGGATTACATTGAATATGTAGATTGCTTTGGGTACTATCGAGATTTTAACAATATTTTTTCTTCCAATCCATGAGCATGGAATGTTTTTCCATTTTTTGGTGTCTTCTTCAATTTTTTTAATAAGTTTTCTATAGTTTTCAGTGTATAGATTTTTCACGTCTTTGGTTAGGTTTATTCCTAGGTGTTTTATGGTTTTTCGTGCAATTGTAAATGGGATCAATTTCTTGATTTCTCTTTCTGCTGTTTCCTTATTGGTGTATAGAAATGCCACAGATTTCTGTACATTGATTTTATATGCTGTGACTTTGCTGAATTCATGTATCAGTTATAGAAGTTTTTTGGTGGAGTCTTTTGGGTTTTCCACATAGAGTATCATGTCTTCTGCAAGAGTGAAAGTTTGACTTCTTTCTTGGTGATTTGGATGCCTATTATTTCTTTGTGTTGTCTGATTGCTGAAGCTCAGACTTCCAACACTATGTTGAATAACTGTGGCAAGAGTGGACATCCCGGTTTTGTTCCTGATCTTAGGGGGAAAGCTCTCAGTTTTTCCCCATTGAGGATGATATTAGCAGTGGGTCTTTTGTATATCGTTTTTATGATCTTTAGGTATGATCCTTCTATCCCTACTTTCTTGAGGGTTTTTATCAAGAAAGGATACTGTATTTTGTTAAATGCTTTCTCTGCATCTATTGAGAGGATAATATGCTTCTTATCCTTTCTTTTATATATGTGACGTATCAAATTGATTGATTTTCAGATATCGAACTAGCCCTGTATCCCAGGACTAAATCTCACTTGATTGTGGTGAATAATTCTCTTAATGTATTTTTGGATCCGGGTGGCTAGTATCATGTTGAGAATTTTTGCATCCATATTCATCAGGGAAATTGGTCTGTAGTTCCCCTTTTTAGTGGGGTTTTTGTCTGGTTTTGGAATCAAGGTAATGTGGCCTTGTAGAATGAATTTGGAAGTTTTCCTTCCGTTTCTATTTTTTAGAACAGCTTCAAAAGAATAACTATCAACTCTTCTTTAAATGTCTGGTAGAATTCCCAAAGGAAGCCATCTGGCCCAGGAGTCTCATTTATTGGAGGTTTTTGATTATGGATTCAATTTCTTTACTGGTTATGGATCTATTCAAATTTTCTATTTCTTTCTGTTTCAGTTTTGGTAGTTTTTATGCCTCTAGGAATCTGTCCATTTCTTCCATTGCCCAATTTGTTGGCTTATAATGGCTCCTAATATTCTTTTATTATTGTTTGTATTTCTGCAGTGTTACTTGTGATCTTTCCTTATGATTTTATTTATTTGTGTCCTTTTTCTTTTTGATCAATCTGGCTAAGGGTTTATCAATTTTGTTAATTCTTTCAAAGAACCAGCCCCTGGTTTCATTGATCTGTTCTACTGTTTTTTTGTTTGTTTATTTGTTTTTTAGATATTATTGATTTCTGTTCTAATCTTTATTATTTCCCATCTTCTGCTGGTTTTAGGCTTAATTTTCTGTTATTTTTCCAGCTCTTTTAGGTGTAAGGTTAGGTTGTGCATTTGAGACCTTTCTTCCTTCTTTAGGAAGGCCTGGATTGCTATGTACTTCCTTCTTATGACAGCCTTTGCTGAATCCCAGAGGTTTTGGGCTGTTGTGTTTTTATTTTCATTGGCTTCTATGTACTTTTTAATTTCCTCTTTAATTTTTGAATTCACTCATTCATTCCTTAGTAGGATGTTCTTTAATCTCAGAGTAGTCATGGTCTTTCCAATTTTATTCTTGTGGCTGATTTAAAAAAAAAAAAATAATGTTTATTTTTGACAGAGTTTGAGCAGGGGAGGAACAGAGAAAGAGAGGGAGGCACAGAATCTGAAGTGGGCTCTAGGCTCTGAGTTATCAGCCCAGAGCCTGATGCTGGGCTCAAACCCATGAACCATGAGCCGAAGTCTGATGCTTAACTGACTGAGCCACTCAGGCACCCATTCTTGTGGTTGATTTTGAGTTTCATAGCATTGTGGTCTGAAAATATGCAAGGTTTGATCTTGATCTTTTTGTACTTGTTGAGGGCTGATCTGGGCTGGTCCCAGATCTCTTCTGGAGAATGTTACATGTGCACTTTAATAGAATATGTATTCTGCTACTTTAGGATGCAATGTTCTGAATACCTCTGTTAAGTCCATCAATTCTAGTGTCATTCAAAGCCATCGTTTCCTTGTTGATTTTCTGCTTACATGATCTGTCCATTGCTATAATTAGGGTATTAAAGTCCCCTACTATTAAGGTACTATTATCTATGAGTTTCTTTTTGTTTGTGATTAATCAATTTATATATTTCGGTGCTTTCACTCACATTGGGGGCATAAATGTTTGTAATCGTCAGATATCTTGATGGATAGACCCCTTAATTATAATATAATGCCCTTCTTTGTCTCTTGTTACAGTCTTTATTTTAAAATCTAGATTGTCTGATATAAATATGGCCACTCCAGCTTTCTTTTGGCGACCATTAGCATGATAGATGGTTCTCCATCCCTTTACTTTCAAACTTTAGGTGTCTTTATATCTAAAACGGGTCTCTTGTAAGCAGCATACAGATGGGTCTTGTTTTCTTACCCACTATGATACTCTATGTCTTTTGATTATAGCGTTTAGTCCATTGACATTTAGAGTGAGTACTGAAAGATATGAATTTAGTGCCACTGTGTTGCCTATAGAGATGGAGTTTCTGGTCATGTCCTTTCTAGTCTTGTTGCTTTGGTCTTTTTTATTTTGTTTCATCTTTTCTCCACTTTCTCAAAGTGTGCCCCTTAAAATCTCTTGCAGGGCTGGTTTAGTGGTCACTAACTCCTTTAGTTTTCATTTGTTTGGGAAACTCTTTATCTCTCCTTCTGTTTTGAATGACAGCCTTGCTGGATAAAGATTTCTTGGCTGCATTTTTTTTCAATTCACTATGTTGTATATATCCTGCCACTGCCTCCTGGCCTGCCAAGTTTCTGTGTATAGGTCTGCTGCAAACCTGATCTGTCTTCCTTTATAGGTTAAGGACTTTTTTTTCCCTTGCTGCTTTCATATTTTTTTTCCTTGTCTGTGTATTTTGTGAATTTGACTATGATATGCCTCAGTGATGGTCAGTTTTTGTTGATTCAAATGGGAGTTCTCTGTGTTTCTTAGATTTTGATACCTGTGTCATTCACCAAATTAGAAAAGTTTTTGGTATAATTTGCTCACATAAGCCTTCTGCCCCTTTTTCTCTCTCTGCATCTTCTGGGACTCCTATGATTTGGGTATTACTGCTTTAAATTTTTTTTTTAACATTTATTTATTATTGAGAGAGAGAGCATGAGAATGGGAAGGGCATAGAGAGGAGGAGACATGGAATCAGAAGGAGGCTCCAGGCTCCAGGCTCCAGGCTCTGAGTTGTCAGCACAGAGCCCGATGTGGGGCTCAAACTCACAAACAATGAGATCATGACCTGAGCCAAAGTCAGACGCTTAACCGACTGAGCCACCCAGGCACCCCATGAATATTACTCCTTTTTAATAAGTCACTGAGTTCTCTAAATTTTGTATCATGCTCTTTTTCCTGTTTCCTTTTTTTTTTTTTTTTTACCTGTTTCATTGTTCTCCATAATTTTGTCTTCTTTATTGCTCATGTGCTGCTCTACTTTGTCCATCCTGGCCACCGTGGCATGCATTCAAGATTGCATCTCAGTTATAAAATTTTAAATTTTATCCTGACTAAATTTTACTTCTTTTATCTCCACAGAAAGAGATTCTATGCTTTACTCAACCCCAGATAGTATTCTTATTATCGTGGTTCTAAATTTTAGTTCAGGAATCTTGCTTATATCTCTGTTGATTAAGCCCCTGGCTGTCATTTCTTCCTGAAATGAATTAACCTTCATTTTGTCCTTTGGGAGGAAGAAAAAAAATTAAATTAAAAATTAGAAAGCAAACAAAAAATCAAATAAAGGAAGCTAGATCATAGGCGTGTTTTGGTCTGTTTGTTGTAAGAAAAAAGGGAAAGAAAGAAAAGAAAACAAAGGCAAGAATAAATTTCAAAATTAAAACAAATTATGTAATAAATTAGAATAAAATGAAATATAGAAAGTGAAATAGAATTAAAAAATTGCAAGAAAATAAACATAGCAAAAAGATTGAAAAAATTTGAAAAAAATTTAAAAAGAAAAATAAAATTTTCTCTTTCTGTATACAAGAAAAAGAAAGAAGGGACAAAAAAAAATGATTTAAAGACATAAGCAAAACAAAACAAAATAAAAGGATAAATGAACCAGCAAACAAATGAAACCCAAATGAGGTTCTATCCAGTTTCCCCTAGAACTCAAACTATGAAGCACTCTATAGCCCATACATTAAGTAGGCAGAGAGACTTGTGCTGTTGTCCTAGGGGATGTACTTGCAGCATATGGTTGGGTAGGGTTTGGTGTAGCGGCTTGGTTCTCCACTTGGTGGCACTGCTTAGCTTACTGGGGTGGATCAGTGTGGCGCACATGCACGGGCACAAGTGTGCGTGTGTGTGGGAGAGGTGGAAAAGGTTCTACCCGACTCCCTAGTCTCTGGCATAGGAATGTTGCCCTCTGACTCACCTGTAATCAAGCACCCCTCCTTTGTCTCAGGCTTTTGTCTACTCCCTGCCTCTACCCTGTCCATGTTCAAGCCACCAGCCAGCCAGGTGGCACCTCCCTCCAGAGTTTTATCTCAGATGGGGTTGTGTTTCAAAACCCCTCACTTCAGAGAACCCTGCAGAGTAGGGGAACCATGCCACGCTCTATCAATAATTTACTCAGTGTCCTTAAGTAGTTTGCCAATGACCTCCTTGAGAAGCTTCCAGTTTTTATTACTGCCCATTCCCTAATGTCATGTATATAAATTGTCCCGTCATCTCACTAGGGTCACTAACTTCTGTTGGAGTTACCTATTGCTTTGTAACAAAACAGTCCAATACTTAGTGACCTAAAAAAGAAACATTTTGTCTCTCAAGGTTCTGTGAATAAACTGGGTTCCACAGGGCAGTTCTTGCTTGGGTCACCAATGTGTTTTGATGCCAAATAGCAGTGAGTGCTAAGAGGAGTGAAAAGTGGTGCAGCTGCTGTGGAAAACAGTGTGGTCGTTCTTCAAAAAGTAAACATAGAACCCATGTAATCCACAGCAATTCTACTTTTGGGGTTACACCCAAGTGAATCGAAAGCAGAGGCTATAACAGATATTTGTAAACCTATGTTCATAGCATTATTCACAATAGCCAAAAAGTAGAAGCAACCTAAATGTCCATCAGTGGATGAAAAGATAAATATAGTAAGCATAGAAAGTGGAATTCAGCTTTAAAAAGGATGAAATTTGAACTCATGCTACAATATTTAAGAATCTGAAGACATTATGCTAAGTAAAACAACCAAGATGTATACGGACCAATATTGTATTGTTCCTCTTCACAAGGACACATGTTGTAGGGTTCCACTTAGATAAGGTACCTTATGTAGTCAAATTCATAGAAACAGAAAAAAAAATAGTGGTTGCCAGGGACTGAGGGAGAGAGGGTGGGAGGGAGGATTAAGAAGTTAGAGTTTAATGGCTGCAAAATTTCAGTTTAAGAAAACAAAACATTTCTGGAGATGGATTGTGATGATGGTCAGGCAACAATGTTAATGTACTCAATGCCACTGAATTGCACACTTAAAAATGGTTAAAATGTTAAAATTTGTGTATATTTTACCACACACACACACACACACACACACACACACACACAAACTGGAAACATGTTATGCCTATATGTTGTCACATGAAAAGGTATTCAAATCATGTAGCTAAGCAAATACTTAAAGCAGATAACAACCTATATGTCAGAAAGTGATACGTATGAAAATGCATGGGAGGTACTAAACTGGTGGGAGAAGAGAGGTGAGATTTTGCATTTATATTTGCTGACACATTTTTCTCTATTTTGGTGTCACAGTTTGAATCTCTTAATGATAAAGTAGTCCTATCTTATTCTTACAATTAAAAAGAAAAATGAAAACAAACAAATCACTAGAATATAAAATACTTTCTTACCAACACACATAATAACAATGAAATTTTAAAAATCCTACAACTGCAGGAAAAGGAAAATAAGACAGTGTTTCAGGAAATTTAATCACATTTATTTTTATACTTTCAGGAGGATGGGCACATTTCCCTTTCTAATTTTCACAAAAGATGACTATTAAAATTAATGGTCAAGTGATCAAGAAATATTGATAACGAAACTTCTTTTTGAAACATCCTCATGCGTGACCTTCCTGTTAGACCCAGAAATTATTTCTCTGGAAACTGGAAAAGGGAAAAAAAAGCCAAACCAACCAACCAAACAAACAAACCAGCAAAAACCAAACACTAGAAACAAGAGCCTGGAGGCAAAAACCAGGAAATGCTAGGGACTTCACTGTCATATGAATCATGGAACACAACATACAAGGGGACTTCAATATCAAATCAACTTTTGTAGTTACAATTGTCTTCATCTTGTGTTTGCTGATCTCAGTGAAGTAAGTTTAACACTGAAAGGAACTAATACTCTTAACTATGCCAAATTGTTCTAAACTAAGGTCCTTTAAAAACAAAGATGTGAGCCTTTGATCTATTTGGATCAGTGTGTCTGAGTATCTTGTTGATCCTTCTTAACCCTCTTTAATCTGAGGACATAGTTCTGTCGACTGGTCTTACATTCCTGCCAAATGCATCTGATACATTTCTCTCCTTAGAGAAGCTCTCTAAAGAACCCCTGCTTCCAAACAAACAGGAAAACTTACAGGATCTTACCTAATGTTTCTGCAGTGGTGGTATCAGGGGTGGGGGAGGTTCTGCCAAAAACTGCTCCTAAGTTTTTGTAGTCTGTATCCCACTAATCTTTGTATCAAAGAGCTGGTGTTCTATTACAAAGCTGCATATAGAAACATAGACATTCAGTTATTTCATGAATTATGGTAACTTTAAGAACATAAAAGTGTGTATTAACACTTTGGGCTTGCCTGCTTATTGCTTGCTTGATTGATTGATTGACTGCAGAAGAGGGGCAGAGGGAGGGTGTGAATTTAAGCAGGCTCCATGCCCAGTGCAGAGTCTGATGAAGGGCTCGGTCTCACTGATGTGAGATTGTGACCTGAGTGGAAATCAAGAGCTGGATGCTTAACCAACTGAGGTACCCAGTCACCCCTGGCTGTTCATATTATTGCAACTTATGTTATTTTAATAGCAACTCTGTCCCCAGATAACAATAATGATGCATTCTAGAAGTATCAAACATACTACAACTGAAAGCTACTTTCTGAGGGAACAAGAATTTCATAAGTTTATTTTCCCTGAAGATGTCACCTGATTCTCTTAGAAATGGTTCTAACTGGTTAAAAGAGTGATATATATTGATTAGGAAAAATTTGAAGTAGGTGGGGCGGCAAGCCAGTAATCAAGTGTTACATATGCCTTGGAATTTCAGCCTCCGTCAGTTTAATTCTATGAATAACTAGAGTCAGTTACACTTTTTCACCTGCAGACATTTCAACAAAAAGAATTCCATTTTTAAAACTATACGTAATGCTTATTGAAAATCCTCAAATGTGAGTTACTAAAAGAAAGTTTATGGTGTAGGAAAGGTAGCTATAAAAGTTTGAAAAGAAATCATAAAAGTTAGGACGAGTTTTATTTTGTTTTTATTCTTTTTCAAGGTGCAAACAGGGTTCAAATCATTGCATAGAGATTCACCTTTTTAAAAAATTAATTTGAGACAGAGAATGAATGGGAGAGGAGCAGAGAGAGAGGGGGACAGAGGATACGAAGCAGCCTCTGTGCTGACAGCAGAGAGCCCAACGGGGCTAGAACTCACAAACCATGAGATCATGACCTGAGCCGAAGTCAGATGCTTAATTCACTGAGCCACCCAGGTGCCCCTAGGAGATTTTAAAAAAAGCAGTTTCCAGTGTGTGAGCAGTTGTTCCTCTGTCTACCTTAGTCCCAAATCCTTTAAGTAAATCCTGTTTGGTCGAGAGTAATTAGAATGAGTTACCTCTTGTTAGTGGTTAGTTCAGAAGTAAGCAGTGACCCAATTTTAGCTTTTGGAAAACATTATGTCACCCTTAAAGAAGAAATGAAATCAGAGGAAGGAAGCATTTTCTATCTTTGGGCATTGATATGTGGGAATGTAGCAGCTAAACTCTCCTCTGACCATAAAAGAAGATGGCATTATGGAAGATGGTAAAGGGACGAAGCAGGCAGTATTTGAAGATGCCTTTGAGTCACTGAATTGACCAAACCCTGCTCTACTTAGGAATATCCTGGGTTTTTTTTTTTTTTTTGATACAATACACTTATTATTTGCATTTTCTGTTATAGATGAAATGATTCTAATAGGTACATTAATAGACAAACATTTATCAAAAAACTGACTGTAAATTAGAATCACTTGGAGCATTTAAAAAAAAAAAAAAAGTAATGCCCAAGCTGCACGTAACACAAGGTAAATCACAGTCTTCCAGTCAAGTCTTCCACTTGACTCCAAGGTTTCGGCCAATGTTGAGGGTCACTGGATAGACAGGTAAGTTTTCTCTGCAGTTTTATATGCCTCTTTCTTTGATTGCCTCCTGCTGATGAATAACAGTACTGATTTTGGGGTCTGTGTAAATATTTATTAATATTCTCTGGAAATTAGAGGAGCTGGCTGCCCTTTATTTTTGGCAAAGCCACTTTACTTTTATCCCACTTCCTCCATTGATAGACACTTTTTGCTGGTTTTCCTTCTGGCAACATTATAATGGACAGTGTTTACTTTATTAAGAAAATAGTTATTTAAGCTTTTATTAAATGGCACATCATTTCTGGCAGATGTTGTATATTCATTGGGAGAAGGAAGGAAGGACCAAAACAACACTGGAAAGTTGTTCATTAGGAAATAATTGACTTTATCATTTGACAATGATAATTATCCTAAGGGCCTTAGGTCCATGTCAGCTTTTTTTTTTTTTTTAACGTTTATTTATTTTTGAGACAGAGAGACAGAGCATGAACAGGGGAGGGGCAGAGAGAGAGGGAGACACAGAATCTGAAACGGGCTCCAGGCTCTGAGCTGTCAGCACAGAGCCTGATGCGGGGCTCGAACTCACGGACCGTGAGATCATGACCTGAGCTGAAGTCAGACGCTTAACCGACTGAGCCACCCAGGCGCCCCCATGTCAGCTTTTGTAACATGGAGATTTGCATGAGTTCCACAGGAGGAAAAACCCTGCTCTTATCATTTCAGAAACTTAAAATACGGTACCTCTATTCTACCTTTTATGGCAATCTAATCCCTGCTTTCTAGGAAAAGCCCAAATAATTGACTAATTGATAGGTTTCTTTTTTTTTTTTTTAATGTTTATTTGTTTTTGAGAGAGAGAGAGACAGAACATGAGTTGGGGAGGGGCAGAGAGAGGGAGGCAGAGTCCAAAGCAGCCTCCAGGCTCCAAGCTATCAGCACAGATCCCAATGTGGGGCTCGAACTCACGAATTGTGAGATCATGACCTGAGCCAAAGTCAGAGGCTTACCCGACTGAGCCACTCAGGCTCCCCAATTTACTTACAGTTTTTTTCCTTCTTTAGAACTGTTACTTTATTCATATTTTCATTGTCGATTCAATAAGACTTTTGGAAGGAGGGCTATGAGGTGTGTTATGTTTATGTTTGAGTCATTTCATGTTTCGTTATATATTATAAAACTAGAACTATAACAGTAATTTTGATTTTACCAATAATAAGCTGTTTATTTGTAACAAATATAACTAAAACTGTAATAATAATTGTATATACATATTATGTATATATATATGTGTGTGTGTGTGTGCGCATATGAATATACTATATATAAAGTAGGTAACTTGATAAGATTCTAGCTAGAGATGCCCCCCCCCCCCCATGAGGATTCTCTCCATTTTTCCAGGCAAGTTATTTTCCCAAACACCACTTGGGCAGATATGTCTTGGTTCTTCTGGCTACTTTAACACTCAGATTATTTTATGCTAAGACGTAAAGTCCCAGTAGGCTACTTGATGTGTATTTACTTTACAGTGGCCCAAACCCTATGAATATAGAACTGGAGCATCTCTGCAGATGCTTCTGGGTGTGTACAGAAGTAACTAGGATTGAAACCAGGTCTACGTTTTCATTTTTCTGTTTCTTCTTGCTCAAAGTCAGACACAGAGTTTGGATGTGCCTGGCCTCCTTCATGGGGAGAGAAGTTATACAAAGCCAAATAGATGCTGACTAGGCCGTGCCTCTCTGTTTGCTAGTACTGTGCATGCGTGGTGCTTTTCTGGGGGCAGCTGGCCAAGAGATTTACCACAGTAAAGGAAGAGTTTCTAAGTGTACTTCTTTACATCTGCTTTCCAAGCTGGACCCTGAGCTCCTCCAAACTGGGAGTTAGAGGATTCTTTTCAGGGTTATTTTATTAAATTTCCATGGTTCAATATTATTTTTGATGTGGAGATATTCTGTAGTAAGTCTTGGTGTCTGTCTTTAATATGCACAGGTCAGCAGAAATCATTAAAACTGTACATTGTGAAAGGCATATGCAGGAGTTTTCCTACTTTAATATTCTTCAGTAATTTACATTGTTATTTGAGAGCACAAAAATTAGATATCTGGGCAAGTTTTTAATGAATATTTATGGTGTACTTCTGGTCATTCTATTACATGTACATGTGTGCTATTTTCTTATTTTTATTGCATTTATGTACATCTTAATACATACCTTTCGTTTCTAGAGTTAGGACATAGCAGAAAGCTCATTTACTTTTAAATTTCTCTTTGGTATAGCCTATAATATTCTTTTATTTAAATATTTAAGGCCAAGCACAGACGAGAGGCCCACGGAAGAGGGTAGAAAGGGCGGAGAGGCAGTGGCCCTGCACGGACTGGCGGGAGGGAGCTGGGGTGGAGGGGCAGCCCGCTGGCCAAGCAGAGCCCCCGAGTCTGGCTTGCAAAAGCAGAGGGGCCAGACGGAGCGTGTTCCGACAGCAAGAGGGACTTGACCTCTGGTAGCTAACAGCTCTGCTCAGACAATGGGAAGGCTGGAAGACAATGGGAGGGAGAGTTGTTGAGCTCCAGGAGGACAGAGCTCAGCTTGGTGGGGAACAAAGGCGCTCCTCAGCGCTATCTCCCTCGCCCATCCCCCAGCCAGAATCCCAAAGGGCACCGGTTCCTGCCAGGGAACTTGCTTGCTCCGTGCAAACACCCAACGCTGTGCTTCTGCAGATCCATCCCTCCGGCGGGTCTGACTCCCGCCCGGTGCCGGAGGGCCCCTCCTGAAGTGGATCACCTAAGGAGAATCGAGCTAAGCCTGCCCCTCTTGCCCCCTTGCTCCTTGCCTACCCACCCCAGCTAATACACCAGATCCCCAGCACCACAAGCCTGGCAGTGTGCAAGTAGCCCAGACGGGCGATGCCACCCCACAGTGAATCCCGCCCTAGGAGAGAGGAAGAGAAGGCACACACCAGTCTGGCTGTGGCCCCAGCAGTGGGCTGGGGGCAGATATCAGGTCTGACTGCGGCTCCGCCCACCAACTCCAGTTATACACCACAGCACAGGGGAAGTTCCCTGCAGGCCCACACTACTCCAGGGACTATCCAAAATGACCAAGCGGAAGAATTCCCCTCAGAAGATTCTCCAGGAAATAACAACAGCTAATGACCTGATCAAAAAGGATTTAAATAATATAACAGAAAGTGAATTTAGAATAATAGTCATAAAATTAATCACTGGGCTTGAAAACTGTATAGAGGACAGCAGAGAATCAATCTCTTGCTACAGAGATCAAGGGACTAAGGAACAGTCAGGAGGAGCTGAAAAACGCTTTAAACGAAATACAAAACAAAATGGAAACGACGACGACTCGGATTGAAGAGGCAGAGGAGAGAATAGGTGAACTAGAAGATAAATTTATGGAAAAAGAGGAAGCTGAGAAAAGGAGATAAAAAAAATCCAGGAGTATGAGGGGAAAATTAGAGAACTAAGTGAAACACTAAAAAGAAATAATATACGCATAATTAGTATCCCAGAGGAGGAAGAGAGAGGGAAAGGTGCTGAAGGGGTACTTGAAGAAATAATAGCTGAGAACTTCCCTGAACTGGGGAAGGAAAAAGGCATTGAAATCCAAGAGGCACAGAGAACTCCCTTCAGACGTAACTTGAATCGATCTTCTGCACAGCATATCATAGTGAAACTGGCAAAATACAAGGATAAAGAGAAAATTCTGAAAGCAGCAAGGGATAAACGTGCCCTAACTTATAAAGGGAGACCTATAAGACTCGTGACTGATCTCTCTTTTGAAACTTGGCAGGCCAGAAAGGATTGGCAGGAGACCTTCAATGTGTTGAGCAGAAAAGATATGCAGCCGAGAATCCTTTATCCAGCAAGTCTGTCATTTAGAATAGAAGGAGAGATAAAGGTCTTCCCAAACAAACCAAAACTGAAGGAATTCGTCACCACTCAACCAGCCCTACGAGAGATCCTAAGGGGGGATCCTGTGAGACAAAGTACCAGAGACATCGCTACAAGCATAAAACATACAGACATCACAATGACTCTAAACCCGTATCTTTCTATAATAACACTGAATGTAATGGATTAAATGTGCCAACCAAAAGACATAGGGTATCAGAATGGATAAAAAAACAAGACCCAACTATTTGCTGTCTACAAGAGACTCATTTTAGATCTGAGGACACCTTTAGATTGAGAGTGAGGGGATGGAGAACTATTTATCATGCTACTGGAAGCCAAAAGAAAGCTGGAGTAGCCATACTTATATCAGACACACTAGACTTTAAATTAAAGGCTGTAACAAGAGATGAAGAAGGGCATAATATAATAATTACAGGGTCTATCCATCAGGAAGAGCTAACAACTATAAATGTCTATGCACCAAATACAGGAGCCCCCAAATATATAAAACAATTACTCATAAACATAAGCAACCTTATTGATAAGAATGTGGTAATTGCAGGGGACTTTAACACTCCACTTACAGAAATGGATAGATCATCTAGACACACGGTCAATAAAGAAACAAGGGGCCTGAATGAGACATTGGATCAGATGGACTTGACAGATATATTTAGAACTCTGCATCCCAAAGCAACAGAATATACTTTCTTCTCGAGTGCACAAGGAACATTCTCCAAGATAGATCATATACTGGGTCACAAAACAGCCCTTCATAAGTATACAAGAATTGAAATTATACCATGCATACTTTCAGACCACAATGCTATGAAGCTTGAAATCAAGCACAGGAAAAAGTCTGGAAAACCTCCAAAAGCATGGAGGTTAAAGAACACCCTACTAACGAATGAGTGGGTCAACCAGGCAATTAGAGAAGAAATTAAAAAAATATATGGAAACAAACGAAAATGAAAATACAACCATCAAACGCTTTGGGATGCAGCGAAGGCAGTCCTGAGAGGAAAATACATTGCAATCCAGGCCTATCTCAAGAAACAAGAAAAATCCCAAATACAAAATCCAAGAGCACACCTAAAGGAAATAGAAGCAGAACAGCAAAGGCAGCCTAAACCCAGCAGAAGAAGAGAAATAATAAAGATCAGAGCAGAAATAAACAATATAGAATCTAAAAAAACTGTAGAGCAGATCAACGAAAACAAGAGTTGGTTTTTTTAAAAAAAAAAAAAACAAAAAACAAAAAACAAAACTGACAAACCTCTAGCCAGGCTTCTCAAAAAGAAAAGGGAGATGACCCAAATAGATAAAACCATGAATGAAAATGGAATTATGACAACCAATCCCTCAGAGACACAAGCAATTATCAGGGAATACTATGAAAACTTATATGCCAACAAACTGGACAACCTGGAGGAAATGGACAAATTCCTAAGCACCCACACTCTTCCAAAACTCAAACAGGAGGAAATAGAAAGCTTGGACAGACCCATAAGAGAGAAGAAATTGAATCGGTTATCAAAAATCTCCCAACAAATAAGAGTCCAGGACCAGATGGCTTCCCAGGGGAGTTCTACCAGACGTTTAAAGCAGAGGTAATACCTATCCTTCTCAAGCTATTCCAAAAAATAGAAAGGGAAGGAAAACTTCCAGACTCATTCTATGAAGCCAGTATTACTTTGATTCCTAAACCAGACAGAGACCCAGTAAAAAAAGAGAACTACAGGCCAATATCCCTGATGAATATGGATGCAAAAATTCTCAATAAGATACTAGCAAATTGAATTCAACAGCATATAAAAAGAATTACTCACCATGATCAAGTGGGATTCATTCCTGGGATGCAGGGCTGGTTCAACATTCACAAATCAATCAACGTGATACATCACATTATTAAAAGAAAAGATAAGAACCATACAATCCTGTCAATCGATGCAGAAAAGGCCTTTGACAAAACCCAGCACACTTTCTTAATAAAAACCTTTGAGAAAGTCGGGATAGAAGGTACATACTTAAACATCATAAAAGCCATTTATGAAAAGCCCACAGCTAACATCATCCTCAATGGGGAAAAACTGAGAGCTTTTTCCCTGAGATCAGGAACACAACAGGCCTGCCCACTCTCACCGCTGTTGTTTAACATAGTGTTGGAAGTGCTAGCATCAGCAATCAGACAACAAAAGGAAATCAAAGGCATCAAAATTGGCAAAGATGAGGTTAAGCTTTTGCTTTTTGCAGATGACATGATACTACAGTTGGAAAATCCGATAGACTCCACCAAAAGTCTGCTAGAACTGATACGTGAATTCAGCAAAGTTGCAGGATACAAAATCAATGTACAGAAATCAGTTGCATTCTTATGCACTAACAATGAAGCAACAGAAAGACAAATAAAGAAACTGATCCCATTCACAATTGCACCAAGAAGCATAAAATACCTAGGAATAAATCTAACCATAGATGTAAAAGACCTGTATGCTGACAACTGTAGAAAGCTTATGAAGGTAATTGTAGAAGATATAAAGAAATGGAAAGACATTCCATGGATTGGAAGAATAAATATTGTCAAAATGTCAATACTACCCAAAGCTATCTACACATTCAATGTAATCCCAATCAAAATTGTACCAGCATTCTTCTCGAAACTAAAACAAGCAATCCTAAAATTCATATGGAACCACAAAAGGCCCCGAATAGCTAAAGTAATTTTGAAGAAGAAGACCAAAGTAGAAGGCATCACAATCCCAGACTTTAGCCTCTACTACAAAGCTGTCATCATCAAGACAGCATGGTATTGGCACAAAAACAGACACATAGACCAATGGAATAGAATAGAAACCCCAGAACTAGACCCACAAAAGTATGGCCAACTAATCTTTGACAAAGCAGGAAAGAACATCCAATGGAAAAAAGACAGTCTCTTTAACAAATGGTGCTGGGAGAACTGGACAGCAACATGCAGAAGGTTGAAACTAGACCACTTTCTCACACCATTCACAAAAATAAACTCAAAATGGATAAAGGACCTGAATGTGAGACAGGATACCATCAAAACCCTAGCGGAGAAAGCAGGAAAAGACCTCTCTGACCTCAGCCGTAGCAATCTCTTACTCGACACATCCCCCAAGGCAAGGGAATTAAAAGCAAAAATGAATTACTGGGACCTTATGAAGATCAAAAGCTTCTGCACAGCAGAGGAAACAACCAACAAAACTAAAAGGCAACCAACAGAATGGGAAAAGATATTTGCAAATGACATATCGGACAAAGGGCTAGCATCCAAAATCTATAAAGAGCTCACCAAATTCCACACCCCAAAAAACAAATAATCCAGTGAAGAAATGGGCAGAAAACATGAATAGTTCTCTAAAGAAGACATCCGGATGGCCAACAAGCACATGAAAAGATGCTCAACGTCGCTCATCAGGGAACTACAAATCAAAACCACACTCAGATATCACCTCATGCCAGTCAGAGTGGCCAAAATGAACAAATCAGGAGACTATAGATGCTGGAGAGGATGTGGAGAAACGGGAACCCTCTTGCACCGTTGGTGGGAATGCAAACTGGTGCAGCCACTCTGGAAAGCAGTGTGGAGGTTCCTCAGAAAATTAAAAATAGACCTACCTTATGACCCAGCAATAGCACTGCTAGGAATTTACCCAAGGGATACAGGAGTTCTGATGCATAGGGGCACTTGTACCCCAATGTTGATAGCAGCACTCTCAACAATAGCCAAATTATGGAAAGAACCTAAATGTCCATCAACGGATGAATGGACAAAGAAATTGTGGTTTATATACACAATGGAGTACTACATGGCAATGAGAAAGAACGAAATATGGCCCTTTGTAGCAACGTGGATGGAACTGGAGAGTGTGATGCTAAGTGAAATAAGCCATACAGAGAAAGACAGATACCATATGTTTTCACTCTTATATGGACCCTGAGAAACTTAACAGAAACCATGGGGGAGGGGAAGGAAAAAAAAAAGAGGTTAGAGTGGGAGAGAGCCAAAGCATAAGAGACTCTTAAAAACTGAGAACAAACTGAGGGTTGATAAGGGGTGGGAGGGCATGGAGGGTGGGTGATGGGTATTGAGGAGGGCACCTTTTGGGATGAGCACTGGGTGTTGTATGGAAACCAATTTGACAATAAATTTCATATATTGGAAAAAAATTTAAAAAAATAAGAAAAATATTTAAAGCAGTTTATCTTACCCTTCCCCACAAAATATCTGAGTAGATTTTTGTCTTATAGGTATAATCTATAAGTAAATGATACATAAATTGCAACATATACCTATTAATCCAGTGGTAATATAAAGGTTAATATCTCTTCAATCCTATGTTTATAAATTGTATACCTATTAAATTATTTGAATTTTTTGTCATCACTCTATAGTTATTTATTTTGAACTCATGAAAAATTTCAAACTCATGAAATTAAAGAATATTGTAATTAATGTTATACATACTACCCAAGTAAAAATATGGCACTTTTTATTGTTAAAATCTCCATGTATCATCCTCATGTATTACCTTTCCATCTTTGCCTCCATATTTTGTTTAACTACATAAAGAATAATTTCTAGGGGGGCTTGGTGGCTCAGTCAGTTGACCTGCCAACCCTTGATTTCAGCTCAGGTCATGATCTCATCGTTGTGGGATTGGCCTCTCATTGGACTCCATGCTGAGCTTGTAGCCTGTTTGGGATTCTCTCTTGCCCTCTGGCTCTGCCTTTATCCTGCTCACACATGTGATCTCTCTTTCTCTCTCTCTCAAAATAAATAAGTAAACATTAAACTTCACCTAAAATATTTTTAATTATAATTCTTAATTTTATTATTCTTTTTTTAGTGATTATTTATTTTGAGAGAGGGAAAGAGAGCACCTGTGAGAGCATGTGAGAAGGGCAGGAAGAGAGGGAGAGAGAGAGAATCCCAAGCAGTCTCTGCCCTGACAGAATTGAGTCCAACGTGGGGCTTGAATTTATGAACTGGGGGATTATGACCTGAGCAGAAATCAAGAGTCACTGACTGAGCCACCCAGGCGCCCTGAATAATTCCTATTAATATATGCTATCATTTTTCATCTTCTAATTTCTTAAAAAATTTTTTTTAATGTTTTTATTTTATTTGTCAGACAGAGAGAGACAGAGCATGAGCAGGGGAAGGGCAGAGAGAGAGGGAGACACAGGATCTGAAGCGGGCTCCAGACTCTGAGCTGTCAGCACAGAGCCTGAGGCGGGGCTCAAACTCATGGATCCTGAGATCATGACCTGAGCTGAAGTCGGAAGCTTAACTGACTGAGCCACCCAGGTGCCCCTAATTTCTTTATAACTGTTACTTCATATGAATTTTCCTTTAACATTTAAAAAAAATCATATTTAGGTAAATCATGTGACTTGGTGATAATATTGATTATTTTTAATGATAAATAGTATTCCATTTTATCTTGGTATAATTTATTTGACTTTTTTTCATAATTTACCTCATTTCTTTTTTCATTTTTATTTTTTATTGAAGTACTGGTGACATACAATATTATAGTAGTTTCAAGTGTAAAACATAGCAATTTGACATTTATATACATTATAAAATGATCATCATAAGTTTAGTTATCGTCTATCACTATAAATTTATTACAATATTACTGATCATGTTCCCTATGCTGTAATTTACATCCCTGTGAGTTATTGATTTCATAACTGTGACTTTGTACCTCTTAATTCCTTTCATGTATTTTACCCATTTCCCCACCCCCTTCCCTGCTGGCAACCACCAGTTTGTTCTCTGCTTTTAAAAATCTGTTCCTTTCTTGTTTGTTCATTTGTTTTGTTTTTTAGATTCCACATATAAGTGAAATCATACAGTATTTGCCTTTTTCTATCTGACAAATTTTACTTAGCATAATACTCTCTAGGTACATCCTAGAGGTTGTTATGAATGGCAGTCTTTATTTTTAGTAGTTGAGTAATATTCCTTTTTATATATTTTTCATATTTTAGCTATTATTAGTAATACTGCAGTGAACACAGGAATGCATGTATCTTTTGAATAAGTGTTTTGTTTTCTTCAGAAAAATACCCAAAGTGAAATTGCTGGACCAATGGAACCTCTATTTTTAATTTTTTGAGAATCCTCCATACTGTTTTTCATAGGAGCTATACCACTTTACATTCCCACAGAAAGGGCACAAGGGATCCCTTTCCTCCACATCCTCACCAGCACTTGTAATGTCTTGTCTTTTGATACTAGCCATTCTGACAGCTGTGAAGTGGTATCTTATTGTGGTTTTGATTTGCATTTCCCTGATGATGAGTGACGTTGAGCATCTTTCCATGTGTCTGTTGGCCATCTCTATTTCATCTTGGGAAAATGTCAACTCAGGTCCTCTTTCCATTTTTCAAATTGAATTGTTTGGTTTTTGGGTGTTGAGTTGTGTGACTTCTTCATATATTTTGGATATTAACCCCATATATTTCATTTTCAAATATTCTTCCACTTAGTAGGTTGTCTTTTCAGTTTGTTGATAGTTACCTTTGCTGTGCAAAAGTTTTATAGTTTAACTAGTTCCAATTGTATGTATTTGCTTTTGTTGCTCTTACTTGAGGAGACAGATCCAAGACAATATTGCTAAGATACTTTCTTTTAAGAGTTTTATGGTTTCAGATTTCATATTTAGGTGTTAAATTCATTTTGAATTTATTTTGTATATGGTATAATAAAGTGGTCCAATTCCATTCTTTTGTATGTAGTTGTCCAGTTTCCCCCCAATTGTTTATTGAACAGACTATCTTTTCCCCATTGTATGTATTTGCCTCTTTTGTCATATATAAATTAGACCATATAAATATGAATTTATTTTTGGGCTTTCAATTCTATTTCATTGATATATGTGTTTGTTTCTGTGGCAGTACTGTTTTAATTACCATAGTCTTGTAGGGTATGCACTCTGTTGGTTGCCTCTGTCTGCCTCTTGTGGCTGGGCAGTGACTTCTGTGAATGTTCTGGTGGGCAGGGACAGGCCCTGGTGTGAATGGCTGTTTGACCTGGCTGTGACTATCATAGGTGCACTGGCAGTTGGGGCTGGTACCCCTTGGGTGGGGGCCACTTTGATGGTGTACCAGTTTTGACCGGTGTGGCATGCTAGGAGACACTGTTGAGGAGTATCTGCTAGAATAGGCAGATTGGCCTGTGTGGGTCTGCAGGGGAACATCAGAGTGGGGTGGGGGTGAGCAGTTGCTAGCAAGGTGGATGGAGAGTACCAGAAATGGAGCCCATTGGTGCAGGACAAAATAGGTAGAAGGAAAGTAACAAAAATGACACTCTCCAGCACTTCAGTCCTGGAGAAAGTTCCTCTAGATCCCTGCCCCTCTAGTACAAGCCCTAAAATAAGTCCATAAATTTCCATATATGGCCCTGGTGCTTTTCAGCCAGCTGCCTTTGTTCTGGGTCTCAGAGAAAGTGAGTTTATGCATCCACACTGTAAGAGCAAAGTTTCAGTTTCCCTTAGTCCTCCAGCTTTCCTAGAGTTAAGCCAGACTGATTTTTCAAAACTAGACATTATGAGGGCTTGTCTTAGTGCAGGGCCCCAGGGTGTGGATGCCTGAGGTAGAGCTTATGCCTCTAACTGCTCAAGAAGGACCTTCACATTTGTGCCATCCCTCTCATTTGTGGCTCACAGCACTGGGGATGTGGGTTCTGACCAGACTGCTTCTTTGCCCCTCCTACCTGTTTCAATGTGGCTTTTTCTTTATGACTTTTGGTTGAGCTGTTCTGCTAGTCTTTAGGTTGTTTTCAGAGAGAGTTGTTCCATGTGTAGTTGTAGTTTTGGTGTGTCTATGGGAGAAGTGAGTGCAGGATTTTCTACTTCACCATCTTGGTTCAAAAAATGTTTTTTTCAATTTGAAACAATGCCATTAATACTATAATATTGCATCTCCTCATTTATGCTTTATGAGAATTATGGTGGGTATGTAAATTGAAGACTGATTTTTGTATTTAATATATGTGTATTTATGCACATGTTAAATTTTAGTACATTTTGCTAAATTGTGTCTTAATGTTTTCAGACATTAAGTTTGTCAGTTTTATAAGTGTAAAATATTGTCTCGCTTTAGTTTTAATTTTCAGTTTACTTCTTACTAGAGAGGCTTAACACATATTTAAAGTTATCATTTATCCAAATTTCTTTTTGTGTTATTTATTCATAGCTTAAGCCTGATTTGTCTGTTTTCCATTTGAGTTTTAGAATTGTTAGCATATATGTATGCTTATGTTGTTTGTCCTGATACCTATATATGTTTATGTATTTACATATATATTTCATATGTTGCCAACATCTTAACTCTATGATCCTCATGTCTTCTCTCTCGTAGTGCATAATAGAAAAGTAAGCTAATTTATCAATATTTCCTATTTGTGGTTTTTGCTGTTTGTACTTTAGCATTATCTTTCACGAGTCTAGAGTTTCTGTTTTTTTTTTTTCTAAACATTTTAAACTCTTGCCTATATATTTTTCTGTTATACACCATTTATTGAATCACTATTCTTGTCTCACTGTTATTCAAAAGCACTGTGTTACATGATTTTTTCATATACTGCTAATTTGCTTCTGGGCTCTTTCCATGCATCAATACCACACTTAACTTATTAACAGAGATGTAATAAAAATCATGCTGTTAGGAATGTTCTCTCTCATTTCTTCTTTAGGAAAAAGGCTCTTGCACAAACACATGAATTTTATCATTTATTTTCTATGATATCTGAGTAATTCTTTAGGTATTTGTTGGCATTTAATTCAAGAGATAAGTCATAGTTATTACACACAAGTTTAAAATTATTCTTTTTGAAATGATCCTTTCAATCTATTTATCCAAAATATTTTTTAAAAAGGTTTTATATAGGCATCTTGGTTTCTCTTTTGGTTGGTTTTTCCAAGTATTCTCTATTCTTATATTTAACATTTGTCTTTTTATTGTTGAAGTTGAGATACAATATTATATTAGTTTTAGATGTAGAATACGATGATTCAACATTTATATACATTATAAAGTGATCGCCATGATAAATCCACTTACCAGTTGTCACTGTAGAAAATAGTTACAATGTTATTAACTATATTAGCTATGCTGTACATTGCAACCCCATGTCACCTTTCTTTTATAATAGTAAGTTTCTGCCTTTTAATTTCCTTTCCTTTTTTTGCCCATCCCCTCATCCCCCTCTGCTCTGGCAAATACCAGATTGTTTTCTATATCTATGTTTCTGTTTTATTTTGTTCTTTTGTTTTTAGATTTCACACTTAAGTGAAATTATACAATATTAGTCTTTCTCTGACTTATTTCACTTAACATAATACCCTCTAGGTCTACCATTTTGTCACAAATGAGATTTCTTTATTTTTCATTGCTGAGTAATATTTCATTGTACATATATTCCACATCTTCTTAATTCATTCATCTATCAATAGATACTTGACCTGCCTCCATTTCTTGGTTATTGTAAATAATGCTGCAATAATTATAGGGGTGCATATATCTTTTCAACTTCATGTTTTTGCTTTCTTCAGATAAATACCCAGAAGTTTAATTGCTGGATCATATAATTGATTATATTTCTAATCTTTTCAGAAACTTTCAAACTGTTTTCTATAAGGGTTGCAGCATTTTGCATTTCCACCAGCACTGTATAGGGATTCACTTTTCTCCACATCCTTGCCAACACTTATTTTTTGTCTTTTTGATACTAGCCATTCTGACAGGTATGAGGTGATATCCAGTTGTAGTTTTGTTTTGCATTACTGATATTGGGCATATTTTCATGTGTCGTTGGCCATTGGTATGTCTTTTTTGGCAAAATGTCAATTCAGGCCCTCTACCCATTTTTAAATTGGATTGTTTGTCTTTATGATATTCGGCTGTGTGAGCTCTTCATTTATTTTAGATAGTAGACCCTTATTGATTACATTATTTGCAAATATTTTTTTCCCATTCAATTAGATTGCCTTTTGGTTTTGTTGGTTTCCTAATGTATGTTTCTTTTAATATTATATACTGTTAGACTATATTTTGAAATATCTTACCATCTGTCTCTTAAATTATAAATGTATTCCATTTATAATATTGTGATTATTGATATACATGGACTCTTACTATCATTATATATTTATTTTATCTAGTTTTTTTCTTGTTCTTGCTATCAATGAGATTAAATGAAAGTTAATTTTTATGTTTCTTTCTTGTTATTTCCCCCTAATAATAAATTTAATAATTTCTCTTTAAATACAGATAACAAACTGAAAATTCCTGGAGGGGCGGAGGGTGAGGGGATGGGTTAAATGGGTGATGGGCGTTAAGGAGGGCACTTTTTGGGATGAGCACTTGGTGTCAGGTAAGAGATGAATCACTGGGTTCTACTCCTGAAGCCAAGATTACACTGTATGTTAACTAACTTGAATTTAAATAAAAAATAAGAAAGTTTTACCATTTACATTTAAATTTACATTAAAACATCGATTTTTCACTCACATGTCTTCCTGATAATTTAGAATATTCAAAAATTTTTAACTCCTTCCTTATATGCTATTAGTATCAGTAATTTAATTCTCCCTTTGAACTTAACACAGTACAAAATCAGTAGAGCAATCTTTGTTGGGATAAATTTGTGTGATCAAACATTTTTTTTTCTTACCAACTTACTATTTTTCATTAATTTCAGAATTTTTATTATTGCTTTAGTAAATATTTCCACTTTTCCAAATGGGTGTACCAATTTTATGTGCAGAGTATAAAATTTCTGTTTCTTCATGTTCTTGCAAACTTCAGTATATTCTACAATTTTCCACTTAGAGTGAAATATAGTGAAAATACAAGAGCATCTCGTTATGAATTTAATTTATATTACCCTGAATATATTGAGCATTCTTTATATTTTAATTGGGCATTCTGAGAGCTCCTTTGTACTGTCTAATTTTATGGCATATATTCATAGGATGTTCTGTCTTCTTGTTGATTTAAACAGTGTATTTTTTCCCTATCAAAAGTCATTTGTCAGTTAGATGTACTGTGATTATTTTCTTCTTCCATTTTGTTGGATGCCTTTCACTCTGTCAGTAGTGTTTGATAAAACGAAGTTTTTAACTTTGTTATTGTACTATTTACCAGTCTAAATGGGTAATATTTCAAGCTAGAGTTAGTTTCAGAGACGATTACTTAATGAAGATTCCCATACATCTGAACCATTAAGGAACTGTTCCCAGGAGAAAACACTTTAGGACTAGAGAAAACAGGACAAGAAAGGTGAAGGAACCAATAAGAGTGTAGTATGGGGCAAAATTCTTTAATGGATAGTTTTATTTGGATTCCATAGAAGAAATGTGGAGCATAAATTATAGCTCAGAACTGTCCAAAAAGTAGGCAAGAGAATTTTGTAAATTATAAAATAATTTTGAAACTGTCAATAATTACTAAGAGACATTAGGAAAAGTGTTAAAAATGCCTCCAACCTTACTTTGTGCAAAGCCTTAAGCAAAAACTCATTGATCACTGCCCTTGGATCACTGGCTTCTCCACAAAGTAAATGGCCACTAAAGTTTTCTGCAATCATAACTCTTTTCTTTTTGTTTTCTTTTTCTTGTAACCATTGTCTTTAAATGTTGCCCTTTAATAGAGCTGTAGAATATTAACAATCAAGGGTGCCTGGGTGGCTCAGTGGGTTAAGCATCTGACTCTTGGTTTGGCTCAGGTCATGATCTCATGGTTCATGGGTTCAAGCTCTACTTTGGGCTCTGCACTGACAGTGTAGATCCTGCTTGGGATTCTTATTCTCTCTGTGCACTTTCTCTCCCTCTGTCACTCAAAATAAATAGATAAATTAAAAAAAAAAAAACAAGAATAAAACAATAAAGTTTTTGTTTGTACCAACATACAAAATTTACTTATGAGGAAAGTACAGGATTCTCCACACACCCCCCCCCCCCCCCCAATCAACTGGTCATAAGGACACATCCATCAGTGCATTCTGAGGGAGGGCATCTGCTGACAGAGTGATAAAGGAATATAGGTCACCTTCTTCAGTTGTCCTTTTGGACTTGTTAACAGCAATTCTATCACAGATAAACCACTATGACAGTAACCAGAATAAATAAATAAATTTGTTCATCTCAGGAGAATGCTCACTGTTTTTGATCTTCCTTCCTGATGGCTATATGGTGATTTGATTGGATCACTAGTGTCACACCAAAAACCTTACCATAGGTTATGTTGATTTATTCCATTGGTGAATGGAATAAATCCTAGAATGTAGTGTTGTTTGTTGATTATTTTCGTGTATGTGCTGTTGCAAGTGGGCTGCTTTAGGCTCTTCCACTTTGCCTTTGCTACCGTGATAGTTCCTTACTCCAGAAGATAAAGAACCAATACGAGACTTCAGTCACACCTAAGTGTTTCCAACTCAATATATGCTTTTAAGAAAAGAATGAACACTGGGTGTGTTTGTACCTATTTGATCCACTATAGACATCCAGGGCCAGGACTCCTATTTCTTCTCTATGCTCCACTCTAATACAAGGTCCAATGTTAGCTCAGATACTTTATTTAATAGTTGTAAAACAAAATCTTAGAATTCCCATTTTTCCAACATAAAGTGGGCAAATCACCCTCTGGAAAAGGCAATTGCTACACTTGCTCTGAAATCGCATACTTCTCCAGAGGGAAATGACCTTTTCTTTATTTATGTGTTTTGTGTCTCAGAACTGGCTAAGGATCAAAGGTGGGTGAAAGATTTTTATTTTCCTTTGGGGCAGCTGATAGGACCCTTATGCTATTCCACACTTGATTTGTTTATTATGTAAAAAAAAAAAAGCAGTAGTCTTTTGAACTGACCCACTATCTTATACCAAAAAGACCATGATTAGCTGTATTAATATAACCCTGTAGATCATGCTCCTCTACGTGCCATTAGGATACTGCAGATTATATAGAAATTTCATTGCCTTGTTTTTGATAAATTATATGATGAAACCTGAGAGCTATTACCCACACTGGTATTAGGAAAACTTGTTCACTGTATTTCTTACTATAAATCCCAAACAGCAGTTGACAATACTGAGTCAGATTCTCAGTGATGACTATTCTCCTCCATACCAAACCAATAGCCTTTCTCTTGTTTCCTTAGTAAATGAAGAATCTTCCATGCCCTCCATCTTTTGGGTTATTGGGTCTTATTTAATAGGTCCATGTTACCATTTCTACTTGTAAGATTTTTGATCCTTAGCTCAACACTAAGAAAATAGTTGTCATCTTCACTTAATTTATAATTGTCCTTCATTTTTTTCACTCTCTGGGGAGTCCTCTCTAAAGCAATTTTATAGCTACTTTGCATGCCCATACTAGATTGTTAAATACTTGAATAATGGAAGAGTGTCCTACCAACAACTCTTTTACTCAGCCTTAGAGGATCCTACCCATTCCCCCTCTCTGGTACTGCATGACTAAGGCCTATTCCCAGTCATACTCTACCAGTTTCCAGAAATATATTATAAGGGACATATTAATGAATAATCTCTTTTTTCTTTTACCATACCCAGGATTTCACCAGTTGGTTCATATTGGCATTTGACCTTATTTATTGGAGAATGGCTAAGAGCTAAGAACAATGCATATCTCAAAGAGGGGAAATATTTTCTTACAATGAATCTGGCTTCTTTAATGCCTTTATAATAACTTAAGGGAAAAGTTGGAAATGGGAGGGTTGCTGCTATTCTCCAGACTATGAGAGAATCATTTCTGCAGGCTAAAAGAATTTAACAAAATCTTGGTTTAATGTTCTCAAACACATCAACCAAGATATCCAAAGTCCCAAAACTCAGGGTCATGCTTCTTTCCTATTAGAGCTCTAATGCTGATGTGGAATTTTTGTCAAGATATGAATTGTGAATTTAGCCTTCCAAAAATTCTCTTTTTACATTAAAACCCTAGAACTGGTCTTCACAGTCTAGCTTATGGGAGCATAAGATGGAGGTCTTCTGACTAACACATTTAATTTACATTTTGGCTTAGTTGAACCTATCATTTTCTTTATCACAAAGATGTACTTTCAGCAACCACTCAATTCCACAATTCTTTTTTTTTAAATAATGTTTATTTATTTTTGAGAGAGAGAGAGAGACAGAGTGTAAGTGGGGAATGGGCAGAGAGAGGAAGACAAAATCTGAAACAGGCTCCAGGCTCTGAGCTGTCAGCCCAGAGCCTGACACAGGGCTTGAACTCAAGTACAGCCTGATCATGACCTGAGCTGAAGTCAGATGCTTAACCAACTGAGCCACTCAGGTGCCCCATCAATATTCATATTCATAAAAACATATTCATAAATATGTGTGAGATAAAATTCTACTTGGTCTCTCTTACACTTCTTTAGCATTCACCTTTTATTTAGTCATTTGAGAAAATACATGTGTTTTCCTCTTTTCTAGGACAAACATGCTCTCTTGGCAATTTTTCAGTTTCTGTTTATTTTATTTACTTTTCCCCCATTATTTTCATTCTACCAATTTCCATTGCATTGACAATTCTCAACTCATCTTAATTTTCTGTGTTTATTTCCTTTTACATTTACAAAGTTTTCTCCATTTCCTTTTTAGAACTTCAGGAAGAAATTGGTAACTTTTCTCAGGCTGACAGTGTTTTATTGAGAAATTTCATAGAACTATTTTTTTTTCTTGCAATTTTCTGATTCTTTAACTCCTTACTCACTCTTGTCTTTGCTCTTAGTGTCATTTGAAATTAATGAAAACAATCCGTTACACTAAATTTCTCCAGTTTTAATTTCCCTCTTCACCCTCTCCCTCTACCCTTTGCCATTCCCTTTCCTTTATTTGCTATATATTCCTAGGCTTCTTCTATTTTCAGATGCTCATCACAATTTGATTTTGAGGTAGGTGAGATGAAGAGGAATAATTTAAGAAGAATGTGCTTGTTTCCATTCAAGATATCTGCCAAAAAAATGCCCTTTCACATGGATTTTCCACCTTGTTCCTTGAATTGGGGTGCACATTGCTGCACACATAATACCCTATTTCTTTTTTCTCCCTTCCTGTACTTTATTACAAAAATTACTTAAAGGATTCCTGAAATACTTTATATATACATACAATAATCTTGGGTAGTTAATATCTTTTTAAGTGTATTAGGACCATAATGCATCCTTCCTTTGGTTTGCAAATATTTTCTCAACTCTTTGTTTAAATATTTTGGTAAATTGCTTTGTGTTCTTCATATAGCAGACACATTAAAAAATTTTTTAAGTGTATTTATTTATTTTGAGAGAGACAGCATGAGTAGGGGAGGGGCAGAGAGAGAGAGAGACAGAGAGAGAATCCCAAGCTGGCTCTGCACTATCAGTGCAGAGCCCAATTAGGGGCTCCAACTCATGAAACTTTGAGATTATGACCTGAGCCCAAAGTGGATGCTTAACTGACTGAGCCACCCAGGCACCCCTAGCAGACACATTTTTAAATAGTTTGGTATTTTTTTTTGTTTTTTTTTTTTTGTTTTTGCCTCATTTTCCATGAAATTATTTCATCTTATATTTTTAAATAAGTATTGCTTAAATGTTTATTATCCCTTAGACTTCTATCTTGTAAATGTTTATATTGCTAATGACTTTGTTTTATTCTTGTGTTTATAAGTCTGACTTCCTACAAAATTTCAAATATTGATACTCTCTTTTCCACTTTATTGACTAGAATTTTCTAAAAATTATTTAGTGATTATAGTAAGATAAACAATTTCCTTAATTTTTAAATGAAAATATATATTATAAGACATAAAATTATCTGTGAATTGTTTTGAGATATTTTTTATCATATTGAGTGAGCATTCTTAAATTCCTTATTTAAATCCCTCTATTATTAAAATGTATATATTATGACCCACGATGTACCTTAATAAGAAGTGGGTGTTATATTTTAATGAATATCTTTCCAGCCTTCTTTCCTTAAATTTTCCTTTGTTCCTCTACTACTAAATAACTCTTTACAGTGATATATGGCCTTTAAAATGTTGAGGCACATTCCCTTTCTACCCACTTTGTTGAGAGTTTTTATTTAAGTGGATGTTAAATATTGTCAAGTGTTTTTTTCTACATCTCTAGAGATGATCATACGATTGTTATCCTTTATTTGGTTAATATGGTGTACCATGTTGATTGGTTTACAGATGTTGAACCATCCTTACATCTCTGGAATAAATCCATTTGATTGTGGTAATGATCCTTGTAATGTATTGTTGATTAGGTTTGCTAACATTTTGTTGATGATGTTCAGAGATATTGGCCTGTAATTTTCTTTTCTTGTGGTGTCCTTGTCTGGTTTTGGTTTAGGGTAAAGCTGGCCTTGAAAAATGAGTTTGGAAGTGTTCTCTTTATTTTTTGGAAGAGTTTGAGTTAATAACAATTCTTCTTTGAATATTTGGTAGAATTCTTTGTTTGTTGGGATTTGTGTTTTGATTACTGATTTCATCTCCTTATTAGCAATAGTCTATTTTGCATTATTTATATAACTTGATTTAGTGGATTAATCACATTATATAACATTCTACTAAATAGCTGGTATTTTGTCTGTCAATATTGTATCAATAGCCATTCATATGTGGCTTACAAGAAAGGTTTTTACTTTTTTAAAGTAATTTAATCAAAACAAAAATCAAGAATTTGATAGAATTTTTTTAAGGTATAATTGATACTCAATAGTATATTCGTTTCAGGTGTATAGCATAGTGATTTGACAATTCTATGCAGTTAATGCTCACCACAGTAAGTATAGTCACCATTTATTACCATATGAGGTTATTATAATGTTGGTTATATTTCCTATCCTATATATTTCATCTCTGTGACTTATTTACATTATAACTGGAAGTTTGTACCCATAATTTCCTATACCTATTTTACCCCCCCCCCCACATCCCTTCAGACAGCCACCAGTTTGTTCTCTGTATTCAAACTACACCAAAATAAAAAGCTTTTGCACAACAAAGTAAACCAAAAACAAACAAACAAACAAACAAACAAACAAAAAGCCAACCTACTGAATAGGAGAAGGTATTTTATTTTATTGATTTATTTTTTAACTGTTTAGGTTTTATATTTATATTCGTAAGAAAAAAAATTTTGATATGAAATTTATTGTCAAATTGGTTTCCATACAACACCCAGTGCTCATCCCAACGGGTACTTTCCTCAATGCCCATCACCCACTGAATGGGAGAGGATATTTTAATTGATAGATCTGATAAGGGGTTAAAATTTAAAATATAAAAAGAACTTATATAATTCAACAGCAAAAAAATAACGATTCTGTTAAAACATGGGTAGAGGACCTGACGAGACATTTTTTTCCAAAGATGTACAAATGTCCAACAGACTTAAGATGTTCAACATTACCAAATGTCAGGAAAACAAATCAAAACCATAGTGAGATCACTTCACACAAGTCAGAATGGCTACTCTCAGAAAAACAAGAAATCATCCTTAGTTAAGATGTGGGAAAAAGGGACACCTCATGCACTGTTGGTGAGAATGTAAAGTGGGGAAGCCACTATGGTAAACAGTGTGAAGGTTCCTCAAAAAATTAAAAATAGAAATACCATATGACCCAGTAATTCCATTTCTGGGTATTTTCCCAAAGAAAATTAAAACACTAATTCAAAAAAATATATGCACCCTTGTGTTTATTGCAACATTATTTATAATAGCCAAATAGGGAAGTAACCCAAGATGAATGAATAAAGAATACACAATACATATATGATGTGTACATATATGATAAAGAATATGTTACACACACATACACAAACAATGAAATATTACTCAGACATAAAAAAATGATGAATGTTGCCATTTGCAACAACATGGACGGACCTAGAGAGTATTATGTATGCTAAATGAAATAAGTCAGAGATAGATATCACATGATTTCATTTATCTGTGGATCCTAAAAAAAACAAAACAAAGATATTTTGCTAGTTTTATTCAATACAATGCGTTTTACTCTCCAGAATAAATTGTAATAAGGAAGTTGTGATAATGTATTTAGGAATGTTGAAATCATTTACACTAAAAATAATCTGAGTTTGGAAATTTTTATATAATTCTTTCGTATATTATTTCATTTTGTTCACAATTACTACCTTGTTAAATTTATTTTATTCACAAAATTTTGGATAAGTCTAATTTTTTCTAGAAATTCATCCATTCATTTATCAAGATTTTCAAATTTAGAAAATAGTGTTTCTTTTTAATTTCTCTCTCTCTATATATATATATATTATTACCTCTTGTTTATTTCTTATGTTCTCATGTATGTTTTTTCTTAGATCTTACAATATTTTTATAATAAAAAGTAACAATTTGTTTTTACATCCTCCTCTGCCTAAACACCCACAATGTTCTAACAAAATATATCCACATTTGGTGTTTGGATTCAAGTTAGTTTTGTATCTAAGTCAAGTTACAGTATTTTTTTTCCTCTTGTACTTCTTTTGGTTTAACCCATATAAATTGAGCGCTAACTTTTTTTTTTAATTATTTCACTGACATCACCTTATGTGATCATATATAAAAAGACTTAAAGATCCAAATAAGTAACACTGGAGGCAAAGTAAAACCAGAGTCCTTTTAGGTTAACGCAGTGCTATTTCCAGTATATTATAGCATATAATACAAAAAGGGAAATATGCTTTATACTAATATGCTTTAGAATATAAACAGGTACAAACAAGTGTCTTTCATTTTCAAAATATGTCAGAATTAGTGAATTTGAAATCATAAACCTAAATGTGGCAGGTTTTTTTTTTTTTCCCTGAGAGAGAGAAAGAGAGTGAGAGGGGATGGGGAAAAGGCAGAGGGAGAAAGAGAGAGAGAGAGCGAGAGAAAGAAAGAGAGAGAATTTTAAGCTCTACGATCAGTGCAGAGCCAGACATGGGGCTCCATCCTATGACCCTGGGATCATGACCTGAGCTGAAATCAAGAGGAGGATGCTCAACTGACTGAGCCACCTAGGGACCCAACCATTTTATTTCTAAATCTCTAAAATTCAGTACTAGCCAGGTTTGTACTGATGCCAATTCCTAAATTATTCAGACAGAACACTACTTATCACTTTTGCCTGAAATACCCAGATGCTACAAGAAAAAACAAGTCTTTGCCCCAAATTATCATGGCACTTAGAGCTGTGTGTACTGGACCATAAAATCAATTAACAGATGTTTTCATCAGCTCAATAGTGCTTTCTTATTTGCATACAAAGTATTACACATTCTGTTACATAGGTGATTCTTTTTTGATTACAAGAGGAAATGTATTTGTAAAAAACATACTGGATTTAAGCATTTATTTATTTTTACCATAAAATCATTTCTTTTTCCATTATAATATTTACTTCTCACATCTGTGAGAAGCACAGATCATGAAGCATCATCATAAGAATATAAGTTAAATACTAATATCTAAATATGTTCTTAACAATTCCAGATGTATTTTCGAAGATATAATTTCCATGAAGTTTAAAAGCAAAGTCTTTTCATTGATATGTTTGACTTTTTCTCCATGAGTGTAAATATTACATGTAGCCAGATTCATTAATTTTTAATGTATTTTCACATGTTTTATTATTTTCTTCTTATCACCATTCTCTCCCCCTCCTTCCCTCTTCCTCCTATCTCTCTCTCTCTCTCTCTCTCTCTCTCTCACACACACACACACACACACACACACACACACAGATATCTGTATGCATATATTCCCTAACAAGAGAGTTGCTTGCCATCCCATATTTCAAAGGATAGGGATAAAGAGGAGAAAAAAAAATGCAGTCATTTTGTTCTGTAATTAATCTAAATTTTAAGTTATAATGTTATTATATACACAAAAATTGACTGTATACTTGAGTAGAATCGAATAAAAGCAACTTTATGTAACAGGAGAAAGTAGAAAGCTTCTTATGAGGTACAGGATAAATCAAATATATATGTAAACAGAATATTTGCAAAAAAGATTAAGATAATGACTTATATGGCATTCATGTAATTGGAAATTACTTTTATGAAATAAAGATATCCTTAAAGCCTCTTAATAAATGCCCACATCTATGTCCAATATATGACATTAAGTAATATTATTCAGTATCCAGCTACATCAGAGACATCAGAAAGGAGATCTTAAAAGGCTGAATACATGAGTGTTCACACCAAGGCCTGTTTAAGCGAGAGTATTATTACCTGTATGATAATTGGCATACCTGAATTTCCCTTAATTAACCTTATAAATTTTGGGGCGCCTGTGTGGCACAGTTGGTTAAGCATCTGACTTGGGCTCAGGTCATGATCTCGAGGTTCATGAGATGGAGCCCCGCGTCGGGCTCTGTGCTGACAGCTCAGAGCCTGGAGCCTGTTTCAGATTCTGTGTCTCCCTCTCTCTCTCTGCCCCTGCACCACTCATGCTCTGTCTCTCTCTTTCTGTCAAAAATAAATAAACATTAAAAAATTTTTTTAATTTACTTTATAAATTTAAATCTATTCAAGAGGCTTTATGATGAGAGGAAAGTGACCAATATATAATGAAGAATATGAGCTTCTGTGGTGGAACATGTTGAATGAATCCTGTCTTTAAAAATGTAGTCTTTGTGACTTTAAGCAAGGTAACATCTCTTAACTTCAGTTTCCTCATCTATTAAAATAGGATTTTAATAATATATGTAGATATTTAAATAAAAAAGTATAATATTTCTAAAGCTTTTCAAAGCATGGGGACCATAAAATATTATTATTTCTCTCAAAATGGTTTTACTATGTGAAAATAGTCCTCAATAAACCATTTACTAATAAACACATAACTTTGATTTTTCTATTTCTCTTCACATTATCAGAAGGGATTTATAAGATTTGTTTAAAATGCATCTTCAAATATGTTGTAAAAATTATTTTAAAAATGGTTGTAGATTTTTTTCAGAAGTCATATAAAGAACAACTCTTGATTCACAAAATGAATGTAGGCAGCACTGAAAACATTAATAAAAATTTTTAGGGACAAAAAAATAAAGAATGCTAGCTTATTATCTAAACCTTAGCCAACATGCATGCAGATTTTACCAATATTCTAGCAAAGAGAAATGAATAGATACATTCAGAACAATATTATATCTGCTTGACATTTATAATTTAACCTAGATTTATGTTAAAATTCATAACATCCTGGGGCCCCTGGGTGGCTTAGTCAGTTAAATATCCACCTCTTGATTTTGGCTCAGGTCATCACCTCACGGTTTGTGGGTTCGATCCCCATATTAGGCTCTGCAACGTGCAGGGCCTGCTTCGGATTCTGTGTCTCCATGTGTCTCTTTGCCCCTTCCTGCTCACATACTCTCTCTCAAAACAAAGAAATTTAAAAAATTAATAACATCCCATGGAATAAGGACAGTTATTTTTGTTAATACTTATACATTATCTAGAAAATCCTAAGGTAAAAGCCCTTCTTCAGTTATCAGAAATACCAAAATTATCAGTAACCAACCAAATAGTGACTCTTCTTGTGCAGTGTTCATTTATAAGAATCTTGGTGTTTCCATATTTATCTTTGCAGTGAGAGTCCATAAATGTAAAACTGACCACCTTCATTTCTATCAAAGATTAGTCATTAAAACAGGTACTCATTTTATATCCTAAATTAACGAAATCTTGAACTAAAGAATAATAACAGTATAGTAAAAAATAGCAATATGGCTATTGTTATTATTATTATTATTATTATTATTATTATTATTATTTAATGTTTTGTTTTTGTAATGTATGACATGGGGCTCAAACTCACGAGCTGTGAGATCATGACCTGAGTGGAAGTCGGATGCTTAACTGACTGAGCCATCCAGGTGCCCCATGAATCAATTATTTCTAACACTGAAATGACTATATAGCAGAAATAGGTTTAAATGCACATTACTAGATTATTGTATATTTTATTATACCTAAATTACTTGAATATTACATTAGATTAAACTTGAATATCAGGTACTATATATATAACCAGTATTTTATTTCTTAACAAATTAGTTTTACAAACTACAGTCATCTGTGCATTCAGGTCAAGAAATATTGTTCAATTCATGATTATATTTCCGTAAGATGTGCAGTAGGAGCTTTTGAGATTTCTGTTAAAAATCTGAAGATGTGATGCAGTGCATTCAATATGGAACCCTGGGGAACTCTAAAAATAATCAGAAGCCATCTGGCAAATATTGAAAGAATTGAAGAAAAGAGAGGCTTGAGAAAATATGACTTCAATATGTTTATCAGTATGCACCCAAGGAAACAAACTGAAGCTTCTAAATTGCAAAGATAATGTATACACCATAGAAGATATTTTTAATGTAGATATTGAGATCAAATTCAAACATTTAAAAAATAATTTTGATTAATTAGTTGATTCTTTTTTAATTACATGGAAGATGACAAAATCATTGGGACTACATGCCATTACATTTAGAATGAAGTTGACATCAACTTTTCCACATAATTTTTTCAATATTTAGAAATACGCTTTAAGTAATCCAAACTCTTCTGAGAAAAATTAGGTCAGCAGTGGTCCTAGGACATGCTTACTGTTGAATTTTCTTTTTTTTTCCCCTATTTAATATTTTGCTTATGTAATGTTTAGTGATCATTCAGAATCTATGCTAATGAAAGCTGCCTCCTTTAAATCCTGGAACTGAAGAGAAGCAAAAGCAGCAACAATTTACATATAAAAACTAAACAAAACACTTTGGGCCACAAGATGTCACTGTAGCTCAAGCAAGACATGGTTTTCTTGGAATTAAATAGAAAGGAGAATATATTGGACTTAATTTGTATATTTAATCTGCTTTTGATTATATTCCAGATATTTTTTATAATGGACAATAAAATGAAGATAAAGCAAAGAATAATTTTTACCTGGAGTAATTTTCATCTAATTTTCTAGGAGTTGTGGTGATAGATGTTAGAGAAAATAACAAGTCACTTCTTTAACCTTTATGAAAAAAAGAATTATAATGAACAATTATAACAAGAACAAATGAGTTGCTGCTTTTAGTCTTAATTTTTATTTGCATAGTACAGTGTAATATTCAGGGTATGAGATCTTAATTTAGACTGCAGGATTTATATCATTGTGTTTTCTCAACCACTTTTAGACTAACTTATCTCATTCAACAATAAAATGGGAATAATGTAATTATCTTATAGGGCTCCCCTGGGTTAAATAAAAATGCTTCTACCCAGGCCTTAATGTAAAATTCATTTTTAAAAATTGTTATCTAGTATTTGAGAAACCAGCAAACCTATGTACTCCAACCACCTGTATTTTTTTCACATTTCAAATGTCTCTTATGGTGCCTCAATTTTTAGATATGTAAGTTTGAACACAAAATAGATTATAAAGCTCCTGCAACTATGAACCTTGTCTTATACTCCTTTCTTCTCCAAATCACCTACTTTTGCAACATATACATGGTAAGAGTCAACAGCTACGCAGTGTTTAATTAGGATTCACCTAATTCATGCCTGTTTAAAAGAAATGTTTAATATCTGTACTGTCAAAAACATAAATATAATATTTAGCTAATACAATGTATTACCTTATAGAGGAACATTTTTCAAATGTTCTGGAAGTTAATTAAAACATTTATTAAATATTTTTAATAGCATCGGTAGTGCATTTTAATTCTCAGTATATTAGTTACAGATTTGAAAATTTCAGACTCAACAAAGTAAAAATTAATCTTTAAATTACATCTAAATATATTACTGATGATTGTTCTAAAATTGACCTCTAACTATGTTTACACATTATTTTTTGAATGAAACGGAATATACTATATGTTCTTATTTAATGTATATTAAATTTTGACAAACTCAATTTAAATTGAAATTTTATAGGTTAAAAACCCCGTTTTCCCATGGATTTACTTACCAAAATAGAGCTAATTACCAAGATAAAATAATTTTTTATAATGTAATAAGGAAAAGGAATGAGTGTTTTATAATATAATGTATTCTTGGTCTTACCCTAAAATGTCTCTTTTAGTAAAGTTTTGTGTTTATGATTCTGAATATATAACAACATATAACTGAAAGTAGAAATCCAAAGTTAATGGATATTTATTGATATTCCACCTATTTACACAGTGTCTAATTTTGTTGAAATAATTAAATATTACTATGTAAATAGTTATAATAGATATAGGCATGAAACGGGAAATTTAGTTTGTAATATAAATATAAATAAGTATAAATAGATATAGAAAATAAAGTTCATATAAAAAATGCACAGGTGTTAAGAACCTAGTTCCTAAAAATCATCATAGTATTATAGAGATATCGATATGAATCTTAGTAATAAAAATTATAGCTAATATTTGGTAAGCCTTTTTTGTGTATCAGGGAAAGTGCAAAGCATGTTACATTATCTCAGTTCATTCTCAAAGGATTCTCATAAAGTAGATATTGTTATCTTCATTTTACTGATAAAGTAAATTCTCAGAGATGGTAAGTAATTTGCCATGCATTACTCAGCTACTAATTGATAAAGCAAAATGCCACACATAATATATTAAAACTGATATAATCTTTTCTAGTAATTAATCCAAGGGACAAATCCCATGAGTCAGTCACTGAAATTCTGACAAAATCAACAATGAAAAAGGACAGTGGTATATTATTATCATAGTTTTACATAGTAGTAATTATGGAAATGTCATAAAAAGCTACTTAAATTTATTTAACGTGTTGAATACAAGAGTATAAAATTAAATATACTGTTGTTTTCAATGAAAGATACTATAATGTGTCTATACAGTGGTGAATACTACAAGATCTGTAACAATTTATAGGCTCATACTTTGCTATATAATAAATATTCTGTTTAAAATTACTTTTGGAGCAGCAATTACATTCTATAATATGGATTTTTAGAATCTTGTGAAATGGTACACATATGTCATTTGTTTGATTCTTAGTTTTGTAAATGTACACCTTCTGAGGCCACTGCAATTGAGTGTTAAAAATATTATGGCTAGGATTCCTTCCCTGATTTTTGTCCACCCCATATTTACTCTCACCAATCGCCTATGAAGCAGAAGGAATAAGTATCCTCTTTACACCATTTCACAAATTAGAATCTTCATACTCCTGGTAATCTGCCCATGTAAGAGGCAGACAAAAGGAGATAGAGATCAAGAGAATGAATGGGTGATAAAGAGAGGGAGGTCAAAAGCAAGAAGTTTTATCATCCTTTTATTTTTTATTTTTTTAATGTTTATTTTTGGGAGAGGGGGAGAGAGAGAGAAAGAGAGCAGGGGAGGGGCAGAGAGAGAGGGAGATAGAGAAACACAAGCAGGCTCTGCACCATCAGTGAGATCAAGACCTGAACCAGGGGGGCATCTGGTGGCTCAGTCAGTTAAACTTCCAACTTCAGCTCAGGTCATGATCTCCTGGTTCGTGAGTTCTAGCCCTGCGGTGGGCTTTGTGGTGACAGCTCAGAGCTCAGAGCCTGCTCAGATTCTGTCTCCCTCTCTCTGCCCCTTCCCCTTTCATGCTCTGTCTCTCAAAAATAAATAAAAGCATTAGAAATTAAAAAGAAAAAAAGACCTGAGCTGAAATCAAGAGTCACTCAACTTACTGAGACACCCCGGCTCCCCTTTATGATCTTTTACTGCAACATGAATTCTGCAAGTCAGTGATCACACACTGGCATACGTGCGACACACACACGTACTCTTGCCAAATAGCAATTTGGTGCCTGTCTCTCAAACTTGAATGGACGGTCAGTCATCAACTGATGGTTTGAAGGACCCACCCTGAGACATAGAAGATAAAGAAACCAAGAACAAGGATATGATCTAAATGATTATCATCACCACATTCTTGTCCTATTTTTAGATGGGCAGCTTAAGAGAAATTTTTACTGCTTAAAATGTTTCAAATGATTTTTTTCAGACCACGCCAGCATTAGTTTCAGGATAACAGCTACAATTAGCTTCAAAATTTCTAGATTGAAGCGTGAACATAATACTTTCTTAGAAGTCAGAAGATGAAATGTGAGATGAAAGACACCAAGCAAAATGTTTCCCAATTAGAGGGCTTTTTGTTGCTTGTTTTGTTTTGTTTTGGTTTTGTTTTCCCCTACTAGAAAAGTTTGGGCTTTAATACTAACTAGTTGTTGGTCCCGGGTATGTTATCTAACCATTTGAACTACATACTCCACATTTCCAAAACAGGGATAACAAATTTACTTTGTTGGATTCTTATATGAATTTACCAGATAAAATATGTGCAGAATATAGCTCCCATCATAAAAAAATTCTCACTTATTGAGAGTATAAATAATGTTAACATTTGAGTTATTTTGCCAAACTACATGTTTAGAATAGAGTGCATCATGATAAAAATATTGAGAATGTCTTGACATTGTCTTAATCTCTTGTAAACATTTTAAATTAAATGTGTATGTCTAAAAAGTAAAGTGGGATAAGTTGGGGAGAAAACTGCATTTACCTTCCTCTTTGCATTTTTAGAAAAGTTAGAAAATATGCCAGATCCTTATGGATACAGTCTTTTGGAAATTCTTAACACAACAAAAAAGATACAACAGATATTAAAAATGCCATGGGGGTTTCCTGAGGGAAAATATACAGTAAACATTCAATGACTGTGTAACCTATAAAAGATATATTTGGGGCCAGTACAAGTGACAATCTTTTTTTTTTTTCTTTTTACATTTCATTGCTTGATCAAATAGCTATTTTTCTTTATACTTTTATCTTAGGCTTCAGTTATATTTAGGGACATTCATCATGCCTGCCCTTCCCATCCCACTAAAAGAATGCAAAATCCTTCCTAAATGAATATGATGTAATATAATATTATTTACCTTCTTTTTAAAACATGAGCCTTATGTTCAATATAACAATTCCTAGTAACATAAAGATGCTAAAAGAATAGAAGTTTGAAGGGTAATATTTTTGTTCACAAGATGATTTATTTAAAAAAATTTAATGTTTATTTATTTTTGAGAGCGAGAGAGAGAGAGAGAGAGAGCGAGCGAGCATGAGCAGGGGAGGGGCAGAAAGAGAGGGAGACACAGTATCCAAAGCAGGCTCAAGGCTCTGAGCTTTTAGCACAGAGTCCAATGTGAGGCCCAAACCCATAAACCGTGAAATCATGACCTGAGCTGAAGTTGGATGCTTAACTGACTGAGCCACAAAGGCGTCCCTTCAAAATGATTTATTTTTAAGGTTTTAAATTGGTGGAAAAAATAAGCAGTTGCTGATTATGACGACCATTTAAAATCTTTTATGCTACCCTCTTAAATTTCAAAGTGTTTTCAGTAGTTCAGTTAATATGATTGTTCTACATAAATAAATTGAAAGGTTGGGAAAGAACAAAGCAGAAAAGGGGAAAAAAAGAAATATAGGAAAAATATGCTGTGTCATTGATGCCAAGATCCCTGTAGATGAGGGAAAAAGGTCATAGCAGATGGTGAGGAATTAGGAAAATATGAGGAGGAAAAGATATTAAAAAGAGAACAGAAATAAATCCTAGTTGCAGGATTCTCATATTCTTTAAAATTAACTTTTTTTTTTTAACCTAAGATATGTTTCCCTCCATGCATAACTCTTAAATTCAAAGACTTGAAGACAGGTAGCAACTAGCTAAAGTTGAATATGACCCACAGCCAACCAGCCTTATGGCATTATTTTCTGAAACTCATCTGTTTGTCTGCATGTGCTTCTATTAATGATACTCCAGGAGTCTGTTATTTTGGCTGTAATCTAGTAGAATCTGGCTTAATGTATCCACTCTGATGTAAAAAATAATGTCAGGTGGAAACTATCAACTAGGAATAGTGAGGTGAGGTGGAAGAGGGAGGGAGGGACTGAGAAGATGAATTTGAGGTTTCAAAATAGGATCAAAAGCAGATTGACTAAGGTTAGTGATATTCTCCCAAGCAAGCACTATTTCTCTCCTAATTATTGTATTTGCTCTTACTTTTTTCAACTTTATCCAGCTTTTTAAAAAAGTTTGTTTATTTGCTTGTTTGTTTATTTATTTATTGAGAGGAGGGGCAGAGAGAGAGGGAGAGAGAATTCTAAGCAGGCTCTGTGCTGACAGCAGGGCTGAATCCATGAATCATGAGATCATGACCTGACCTGGGAAACCAAAAGTCAGACTCTTAACTTACTGAGCCACCCAGGCACCCCTAACTTTATCCTGATTTGTGATAGTCCCTTCTCTCTTCTTAGGGTCGCTCTCATAAGTTAACAGAGTTAAAAAGTAAAATAGGTTTTTATAGGGTATGTCAGGACCTTATGAAGTTTTTCACTTATAATGAAAAATAATAAAAATATCTGTTACCATGTGTAAAACAGGAAATATATGTTCTTCATATATTCTTTATGGATATTATTGATGGAAAAGTAATGTTTTTCAGTTATAACCTGTAACTTTTATAAATGGGATATATGCCCTTCCCCTATAGTTTAAGGGGAAAATATATGTTAACTAGATAGATTAACTATGAATTTTTCCTTCCCTGAAATAAATTCTTGTATTTGTTAAGAAAACCCATTAATTATGTTTATAGGATTGCATTTAATATAAAAGTTATTCAGTTAATTATTAAGCGGGGACATTCAAGACAATTTTCATGTGATCATGTGGTTGTTTCAATTACCTAATGATGCATAAAAAACTACCCCAAACTCACTGATTCAAAACAATAGTGATTTGTTTCTTCATGAATTTTCACTTAGGTCTGGCTTATCAGAGATGGATGGTTTATGCTCCCTCTGATGTTATGATGTTGACTAGGCCAGCTCATTTGGTCCTGGAGGACATGTGCCTTCACTCACACATCTGACATCTCACCTAGATTGCTGGATGGCTGGAATAGTTTGTGCTTTTGTCTTTACCTAAACCGTCTTTCAACCTGTGGTCTCTACAAGTGGTCTTGCTCTCCAGTAGGTAATTAGAATTCTTTACATTACAGCTCACTTCTCATGTAAGACGGGAAACTTCAACCATTTTAACACCTAAGAACTGAAGTCACACATTGTCATTTTCACACATTCTGTTGATCAAAGAAGTCTCTAGGATAGCTCAGATTCAACAGGAGTGAATTTTTGTTCTTGATAGGGCAAGCAGCACAAGTACACAGGTATGGGAGCAATTATTGGTGGCCATTATGTAGATAACACACTACATGGTTCAGAATAGGAATTGCTAATGAATTTTAAAAAAATAACACATAGGGGGCACCTGGGTGGCTGAGTCAGTTAAGTGACTGACTCTTGATTTTGGCTTGGGTCATGATCTCATGGTTTGTGCGATGGAGCCCTACTCTGAGCTGTCAGCACAGAACCTACTTTGGATTCTCTCTCTCCTTCTTACTCTGCCTCCCCCCTGCTTGCCTGCACTCTCTCTCTCTCTTTCTCTCAACAAACAAACAAATTAATAAATTTAAGTTACCTACGCTTGTGGAAAAAAAATTACACATCATTTGAGGTTAATGAAATATATTTGCCTGTGACAAAATAATACTATATTTTTTCTTGATATTTTGATACTTGATTCTTGATACCCTCTCATTTCTTGATACTTCACATTATTTCTCTTCTATCGTCTTTATATATGGGTCATGGCTGAACTAAGTCTTAGGAGATATTTGACCTTTTGTTAGTTTTTTCATGTATAAGTTTTAATTGCCACAGGAAGAAGATGATAGATTTCATTTTGTAAAGAATAATTCACATGTGCTGTTAAGATTCTCTTTGTGTGTATAAAGTTTGTTATGATTATTCTTTATGTCAACTCCAGTGGGGTGGTAAAGGAAGCAGGATTGGGCAGAGGAAGTTCAATGGAGGTGTAGTCACACTAGTGATTCAGCAGATACTATGAGGAGCTCAGGAGCTGAATAAGAAGTATCTTGAATTTAGGCAAGCCAACTCAACCATTAGCCCCTGCACAGAAGAATTATTATCTGTGATCTTCTTTGGACAAGGGATCTGTTTTTAGCTAAAGGCAAGATCCAGAGAAGGAATTAGCTGAGGGTTTTTTTCTGCCAAGACTTTAAACAAATGAAGGATGCACATTTTAGTTCTAGAAGGGAAGGTAATCTTCTGGGTGTCATATCACATTGTGTACTATAGGAACGAAGAGTTAGCTTAAAGAATTAATCCAATGTGTATTAGAAATTAGCATATATTAATTTCACTGTATTACACTGTCAATAATAGTGACATAAGACACCAAACATAGCATATTTATATTAAAATGTAAGCTCTAAAAGTCTTCAACTCTGAAGTTGTCTTACTGCTTTGAGTAGAAGTATTATATGGTAGCCAAAGCAATTAGGTTAATCTCTCTCTCTGTCTCTCTCTCTCTCTTTCGGTCAATAGTCTTCCTGGTAAGTGGTGAGAGAGAAAACACTAACTTTACAAAATTGTATTTCATAATTCAAAATCGATTATTCTACTAATATAAATAATCCTTGAGATAAAAACTGTAGAAAAAAAAATTATTTCACACAAATTCATTTACATAGGCTAAGGTACAAGATAGCTAAGCCTACATCATCTTTGTTACCTATGCTTTGTTATAATTTGTTACTTATGATTTAATATCTTATAATTAAATAATTTAAGTTCTATTACTGATGTTAGAAGAATTAGCTATAATATACAATATTGGTAATCTTATAAAAATTTGACATTGTCAAACTTTTAACATTATCAGAGTCAAAAATGTGGCATCTGAACAAATTAGAAAAATAAAACACTAAGCGCTTTGCATTCCATGAATAATCAATATAGTTATTTAGTTCTTTAATGTATTAAAAGGAAAATCAATTTGCTAAATATCAAATACCTACAACTAACATATGTAATGTTGAAACACTAAATGCTTTCCCTGATAGTCAAAAATAAGACAAGAGTGCTTACGCTCCATGCTGTTAACCAAAATAATACTGGAAGTTCTAGGTAACGCAATCAGGAAAAACAGAAAAGCCATATGTATTGGAAAGGAAAAAATATAATTTTCATATGTGCAGATGATATGATGGTCTACTTAAGTTATCCTAAATAATTTAAAAAGTCCTGGAATTATTGGGTTTAGCAAGGCCACAGGATACAATATAAACATATAAAAATCAATTATATTTATATCTTTACAATTAACTCATGATTTTTTAAAATTAAAATATAATGGGGTTGGGGGGGAGTGCCTGGGTGGCTCAGTTCGTTAAGCCTCCGAATTCAGCTCAAGTCATGTTCTCGTGGTTTATGGGTTGGAGCCCCTCGTGGGACTCTGTGCTGGCAGCTCAGTGCCTGGGGCCTGCTTCGGATTCTGTGTCTCCCTCTCTCTATGCCCCTCCCCCACTCTTGCTCTGTCTCTTTCTCCTTCAAAAATAAATAAACATCAACAAAATTTAAAAAAGTAAAATAAAATAAAATAAAATAAAATAAAATAAAATAAAATAAAATAAAATAAAATAAAATTTCATGGGGTGCCTGGGTGGCTCAGTTGGTTAAGCGTCTGACTTTGGCTTAGATCACTATCTCATGTTCCATGAGTTTGAACCTCTGTGCTGATGTCCGGTTCTGCGCTGACAGCTCAGAGCTTGGTGCCTGCATTGGATTCTGTGTCTCCTTCTCTCTCTGCCCCTCCCCTGCTCACGCTCTGTCTCTCTTTCTCTTAAAAATAAATAGACCTAAAAAAAATTTTTTAATTTCAATATTTTTTACAACCTATCAAGAGGTTGAAATACTTAGATGAGAATCTAGAAGAATATGCATAGAATCTGTATGCTGAAAATCATATAACACTAATAGAAGAAACCAAAGAAGATCTAAATAGATGGAGAAAAATTCCATGTTTATGGAGGTTTTTTTTTTTTCAGTAAAAGAAGAATAAACTAAAAGGAATTACACTACCTAATATTAAAAACTACTATGCATTCACAGTAATACATACCCAGTGGTATTGGTGGAGGGATAGATAGATTAATTGAAAAAAAAAAATAGAAAAGTCAGAAATAGACTTACACAAATTTGCCAACTGATTTTGACAAAGGTTGAAAAGAAATGCAATGGAGGAATTATACCTGTTCAACAAATGGTATTGGAGCAATTGGATATTAATGGTTCAATAACAAAACAACTGCTGCTTACATCTTAATAAAAAAATAATTTAAAACAGATTCAATGAAAATATAAAACTATAAAACTTTTAGAAGATAATATGGGAGAAAACTTTCTGGACTTATGACTTGGTGAGGATCATATCTTAACGTGGTAGAAATGCATGAATAAGAGAAGAAAAAAACTATAAATTAAACCATCAAAATTAACTTTTTTTGCCAAAGATTCTTTTAAGAGAATAAAAAGACTACAAACTGCATGAAGATATTTATAAACCATGATTAAACACAAACATGTACCTATAATATATAAAGAATAGTAAAAATCCAACAATCCAATTAGAAAATAAGCAAAAGACATGAAGGGACATTTCAATGGAACAAGTAGAATGTTTCCCATTAGGTTTTGGTTAAACAGATTATATATTCAGATCATGGAATGCTATTCAGCCAACAAAAAAGAACAAGCTATTCACTCAATAGTTTGGATTGATCTTACAGCCATTATACCAAGCGAGTAAAATAAATATCAAAAGATCATATGCTATATAATTTATATAACATTCTTAGAATGGCAAAATTCTTAACATGGAGATCAGGTTATTGTTACTGGGTAGGGTGGTGGAGTTAAAGTGTATTGTATGACTAAAAAGGAGCTGGAATAGTGACAGAATTGTTCTCTATCTTGATTGTGATGATTATTACACAGATAAATACACACAAATTGTGAACACACCAGTTTCCTGGTTTTTATATTGTATTAATGTAAGATGTAAGCCTTGGGGGAAACTGAGTGAAGGGGCAGGATCTCTCTTTATTATCTTTGCAACTTTCTGTGCATCTGTAATTATTTCAAGATAAACTCTTTTTAAAAAGAAAATAAATAAGGCTTTTACTTCTAAGATAAAGTAACAGGAACTAGATTTACTACTGTGTGAAATAGTTCCAAGATGGATAAAATATGTGAGACAACAGCAGTTAAGACACTGGACGTCGGGTAATAAAGGAAACTGATTACCGAGAAGAGAGGCAATTGAATAAAACCCTATAATTGTCCCAGTTTACTGCCTTGACAGAGTTTCTAGGAAATGATGCCTGGGACATGTTGGTTGAGGGAACTCAGGCAAAGCTTGATAGGTCCCTTGAGTTAAGGAGATGGAGCCAGAGGCCATAGCAACAAGAATTCCCAGGCAGAATCCTGAAAAGAGAGATACTCCTAAAACGAGAGGGTGCGAAAGTTCTCTGTACATTAGAGTGGGTACAGAGTGACCCATGGGTGTAAAGCATCTTTTGAAAACACAGTACTCAATATTAGTGAAGAATACTCAAGAAGACAGTCTTGCAAAGGGATAAATTTGGGGGATCTACACATCTATTAAAAACATGAGATTTTTAAAAAAAATTTTTTAACAATTTATTTATTTTTGAGACAGGGAGAGACAGAGCATGAACAGGGGAGGGTCAGAGAGAGGGAGACACAGAATCTGAAACAGGCTCCGGGCTCTGAGCTGTCAGCACAGAGCCTGACGTGGGGCTCAAACTCACGGACCGTGAAATCATGACTTGAGCTGAAGTTGACCGCTTAACTGACTGAGCCACCCAGGTGCCCCGAGATGTTTTTTTTTTTTTTTTTTTTTTTTTTTTTTTTTTTTTTTTTAAGAATAAGAAACATACAAATTTTTATTTCACCTTCACTTATTTCTTTTTTTTTTTTTTTTTTTTTTTTTTTTTTATTTTTTTTTTATTTATTTATTTTTTTTATTTATATATGAAATTTATTGTCAAATTGGTTTCCATACAACACCCAGTGCTCATCCCAAAAGGTGCCCTCCTCAGTACCCATCACCCACCCTCTCCTCCCTCCCACCCCCCATCAACCCTTAGTTTGTTCTCAGTTTTCAACAGTCTCTTATGCTTTGGCTCTCTCCCACTCTAACCTCTTTTTTTTTTTTTTTTTTTTTGTTCCCCTCCCCCATGGGTTTCTCTTAAGTTTCTCAGGATCCACATAAGAGTGAAACCATATGGTATCTGTCTTTCTCTGTATGGCTTATTTCACTTAGCATCACACTCTCCAGTTCCATCCACGTTGCTACAAAAGGCCATATTTCATTTTTTCTCATTGCCACGTAGTACTCCATTGTGTATATAAACCACAATTTCTTTATCCATTCATCAGTTGATGGACATTTAGGCTCTTTCCATAATTTGGCTATTGTTGAGAGTGCTGCTATGAACATTGGGGTACAAGTGCCCCTATGCATCAGTACTCCTGTGTCCCTTGGATAAATTCCTAGCAGTGCTATTGCTGGGTCATAGGGTAGGTCTATTTTTAATTTTCTGAGGAACCTCCACACTGCTTTCCAGAGTGGCTGCACCAATTTGCATTCCCACCAACAGTGCAAGAGGGTTCCCGTTTCTCCACATCCTCTCCAGCATCTATAGTCTCCTGATTTGTTCATTTTGGCCACTCTGACTGGCGTGAGGTGATATCTGAGTGTGGTTTTGATTTGTATTTCCCTGATAAGGAGCGACGCTGAACATCTTTTCATGTGCCTGTTGGCCATCCGGATGTCTTCTTTAGAGAAGTGTCTATTCATGTTTTCTGCCCATTTCTTCACTGGGTTATTTGCTTTTCGGGTGTGGAGTTTGGTGAGCTCTTTATAGATTTTGGATACTAGCCCTTTGTCCGATATGTCATTTGCAAATATCTTTTCCCATTCCGTTGGTTGCCTTTTAGTTTTGTTGGTTGTTTCCTTTGCTGTGCAGAAGCTTTTTATCTTCATAAGGTCCCAGGAATTCACTTTTGCTTTTAATTCCCTTGCCTTTGGGGATGTGTCGAGTAAGACATTGCTACGGCTGAGGTCAGAGAGGTCTTTTCCTGCTTTCTCCTCTAAGGTTTTGATGGTTTCCTGTCTCACATTCAGGTCCTTTATCCATTTTGAGTTTATTTTTGTGAATGGTGTGAGAAAGTGGTCTAGTTTCAACCTTCTGCATGTTGCTGTCCAGTTCTCCCAGCACCATTTGTTAAAGAGACTGTCTTTTTTCCATTGGATGTTCTTTCCTGCTTTGTCAAAGATGAGTTGGCCGTACGTTTGTGGGTCTAGTTCTGGGGTTTCTATTCTATTCCATTGGTCTATGTGTCTGTTTTGGTGCCAATACCATGCTGTCTTGATGATGACAGCTTTGTAGTAGAGGCTAAAGTCTGGGATTGTGATGCCTCCTGCTTTGGTCTTCTTCTTCAAAATTACTTTGGCTATTCGGGGCCTTTTGTGGTTCCATATGAATTTTAGGATTGCTTGTTCTAGTTTCGAGAAGAATGCTGGTGCAATTTTGATTGGGATTGCATTGAATGTGTAGATAGCTTTGGGTAGTATTGACATTTTGACAATATTTATTCTTCCAATCCATGAGCAGGGAATGTCTTTCCATTTCTTTAAATCTTCTTCAATTACCTTCATAAGCTTTCTATAGTTTTCAGCATACAGATCCTTTACATCTTTGGTTAGATTGATTCCTAGGTATTTTATGCTTCTTGGTGCAATTGTGAATGGGATCAGTTTCTTTATTTGTCTTTCTGTTGCTTCATTGTTAGTGTATAAGAATGCAACTGATTTCTGTACATTGATTTTGTATCCTGCAACTTTGCTGAATTCATGGATCAGTTCTAGCAGACTTTTGGTGGAGTCTATCGGATTTTCCATGTATAATATCATGTCATCTGCAAAGAGCGAAAGCTTGACTTCATCTTTGCCAATTTTGACGCCTTTGATTTCCTTTTGTTGTCTGATTGCTGATGCTAGAACTTCCAGCACTATGTTAAACAACAGCGGTGAGAGTGGGCATCCCTGTCGTGTTCCTGATCTCAGGGAAAAAGCTCTCAGTTTTTCCCCGTTGAGGATGATGTTAGCTGTGGGCTTTTCATAAATGGCTTTTATGATCTTTAAGTATGTTCCTTCTATCCCGACTTTCTCAAGAGTTTTTATTAAGAAAGGGTGCTGGATTTTGTCAAAGGCCTTTTCTGCATCGATTGACAGGATCATATGGTTCTTCTCTTTTTTTTTGTTAATGTGATGTATCACGTTGATTGATTTGCGAATGTTGAACCAGCCCTGCATCCCAGGAATGAATCCCACTTGATCATGGTGAATAATTCTTTTTATATGCCGTTGAATTCGATTTGCTAGTATCTTATTGAGAATTTTGGCATCCATATTCATCAGGGATATTGGCCTGTAGTTCTCTTTTTTTACTGGGTCTCTGTCTGGTTTAGGAATCAAAGTAATACTGGCTTCATAGAATGAGTCTGGAAGTTTTCCTTCCCTTTCTATTTCTTGGAATAGCTTGAGAAGGATAGGTATTATCTCTGCTTTAAACGTCTGGTAGAACTCCCCTGGGAAGCCATCTGGTCCTGGACTCTTATTTGTTGGGAGATTTTTGATAACCGATTCAATTTCTTCGCTGGTTATGGGTCTGTTCAAGCTTTCTATTTCCTCCTGATTGAGTTTTGGAAGAGTGTGGGTGTTCAGGAATTTGTCCATTTCTTCCAGGTTGTCCAATTTGTTGGCATATAATTTTTCATAGTATTCCCTGATAATTGTTTGTATCTCTGAGGGATTGGTTGTAATCATTCCATTTTCATTCATGATTTTATCTATTTGGGTCATCTCCCTTTTCTTTTTGAGAAGCCTGGCTAGAGGTTTGTCAATTTTGTTTATTTTTTCAAAAAACCAACTCTTAGTTTCATTGATCTGCTCTACAGTTTTTTTAGATTCTATATTGTTTATTTCTGCTCTGATCTTTATTATTTCTCTTCTTCTGCTGGGTTTAGGCTGCCTTTGCTGTTCTGCTTCTATTTCCTTTAGGTGTGCTGTTAGATTTTGTATTTGGGATTTTTCTTGTTTCTGGAGATAGGCCTGGATTGCAATGTATTTTCCTCTCAGGACTGCCTTTGCTGCATCCCAAAGCGTTTGGATTGTTGTATTTTCATTTTCGTTTGTTTCCATATATTTTTTAATTTCTTCTCTAATTGCCTGGTTGACCCACTCATTCGTGAGTAGGGTGTTCTTTAACCTCCATGCTTTTGGAGGTTTTCCAGACTTTTTTCTGTGGTTGATTTCAAGCTTCATAGCGTTGTGGTCTGAAAGTATGCATGGTATGATTTCAATTCTTGTAAACTTATGAAGGGCTGTTTTGTGACCCAGTATATGATCTATCTTGGAGAATGTTCCATGTGCACTCGAGAAGAAAGTATATTCTGTTGCTTTGGGATGCAGAGTTCTAAATATATCTGTCAAGTCCATCTGATCCAATGTCTCATTCAGGGCCCTTGTTTCTTTATTGATCGTGTGTCTAGATGATCTATCCATTTCTGTAAGTGGGGTGTTAAAGTCCCCTGCAATTACCACATTCTTATCAATAAGGTTGCTTGTGTTTATGAGTAATTGTTTTACATATTTGGGCGCTCCGGTATTCGGCGCATAGACATTTATAATTGTTAGCTCTTCCTGATGGATAGACCCTGTCACTATTATATAATGTCCTTCTTCATCTCTTGTTACAGCCTTTAATTTAAAGTCTAGTTTGTCTGATATAAGTATGGCTACTCCAGCTTTCTTTTGGCTTCCAGTAGCATGATAAATAGTTCTCCATCCCCTCACTCTCAATCTAAAGGTGTCCTCAGGTCTAAAATGAGTCTCTTGTAGACAGCAAATAGATGGGTCTTGTTTTTTTATCCATTCTGATACCCTATGTCTTTTGGTTGGCGCATTTAATCCATTTACATTCAGTGTTATTATAGAAAGATATGGGTTTAGAGTCATTGTGATGTCTGTATGTTTTATGCTTGTAGTGATGTCTCTGGTACTTTGTCTCACAGGGTCCCCCTTAGGATCTCTTGGAGGGCTGGTTTAGTGGTGACAAATTCCTTCAGTTTTTGTTTGTTTGGGAAGACCTTTATCTCTCCTTCGATTCTAAATGACAGACTTGCTGGATAAAGGATTCTCGGCTGCATATTTTTTCTGTCTAGCACACTGAAAATCTCGTGCCAATTCTTTCTGGCCTGCCAAGTTTCAAAAGAGAGATCAGTCACGAGTCTTATAGGTCTCCCTTTATATGTGAGGGCACGTTTACCCCTTGCTGCTTTCAGAATTTTCTCTTTATCCTTGTATTTTGCCAGTTTCACTATGATATGTCGTGCAGAAGATCGATTCAAGTTACGTCTGAAGGGAGTTCTCTGTGCCTCTTGGATTTCAATGCCTTTTTCCTTCCCTAGTTCAGGGAAGTTCTCAGCTATTATTTCTTCAAGTACCCCTTCAGCACCTTTCCCTCTCTCTTCCTCCTCTGGGATACCAATGATGCGTATATTATTTCTTTTTAGTGTATCACTTAGTTCTCTAATTTTCCCCTCATATTCCTGGATTTTTTTATCCCTCTTTTTCTCAGCTTCCTCTTTTTCCATAACTTTATCTTCTAGTTCACCTATTCTCTCCTCTGCCTCTTCAATCCGAGCCGTGGTGGTTTCCATTTTGTTATGCATTTCGTTTAAAGCGTTTTTCAGCTCCTCGTGACTGTTCCTTAGTCCCTTGATCTCTGTAGCAAGAGATTCTCTGCTGTCAGCTATACTGTTTTCAAGCCCAGCGATTAATTTTATGATTATTATTCTAAATTCACTTTCTGTTATATTATTTAAATCCTTTTTGATCAGCTCATTAGCTGTTGTTATTTCCTGGAGATTCTTCTGAGGGGAATTCTTCCGCTTGGTCATTTTGGATAGTCCCTGGCATGGTGAGGACCTGCAGGGCACTTCCCCTGTGCTGTGGTGTATAACTGGAGTTGGTGGGCGGAGCCGCAGTCAGACCTGATGTCTGCTCCCAGCCCACCGCTGGGGCCGCAGTCAGACTGGTGCGTGCCTTCTCTTCCCCTCTCCTAGGGGCGGGATTCACTGTGGGGTGGGGTGGTCTGTCTGGGCTACTTGCACACTGCCAGGCTTGTGATGCTGGGGATCTGGCGTCTTAGCTGGGGTGGGTAGGCAAGGTGCACAGGGGCAGGAGGGGCAGGCTTAGCTTGCTTCTCCTTAGGTGATCCACCTCAGGAGGGGCCCTGTGGCAGCAGGAGGGAGTCAGATCCGCTGCAGGAGGTTTGGCTCTGCAGAAGCGCAGAGTTGGGTGTTTGCGCGGAGCGAGCAAGTTCCCTGGCAGGAACTGGTTCTCTTTGGGATTTTGGCTGGGGGATGGGCGGGGAAGATGGCGCTGGCGAGCGCCTTTGTTCCCCACCAAACTGAGCTCTGTCGTCCGGGGGCTCAGCAGCTCTCCTTCCCTTTGTCCTCCAGCCTTCCCGCTTTCTGAGCAGAGCTGTTAACTTACGACCTCCCAGACGCTAAGTCGCGCTTGCTGTCGGAACACAGTCCGTCAGGCCCCTCCGCTTTTTGCAAGCCAGACTCGGGGGCTCTGCTTGGCCGGCGAGCCGCCCCTCCGCCCCGGCTCCCTCCCGCCAGTCCGTGGAGCGCGCACCGCCTCGCCGCCCTTCCTACCCTCTTCCGTGGGCCTCTCGTCTGCGCTTGGCTCCGGCGACTCCGTTCTGCTAATCCTCTGGTGGTTTTCTGGGTTATTTAGGCAGGTGTAGGTGGAATCTAAGTGATCAGCAGGACGCGCGGTGAGCCCAGCGTCCTCCTACGCCGCCATCTTCCTCTTGTCGAGATGTTTTTAATAAAGGTGGATACATTAATGCAGCTGGTATAAAAAAATACACAAGCAGAACATAGAAGAGAATTAAGAAACATCCACTTTTTAAAAGCTGAATACTACACTAATGTGTGATATATATATATCATATATATATAATATGTATATGTATGTATACATAATATGTATATGTATGTAAAGATATGTGTATGTGTATGTCGTGTGTGTGTGTGTATATATATATATATATATATATATATATATATATAGTTGTACCCCTTAGACCTATATAATTTTGTCAGTTATCCCTCAGTAAGGCTGAAGAAAAAAAAAGAAAAATAGACTCATACTTGGAATATATTCAGTTTATAATTTATTTAAGGTCTACTTTTATTGTAATTTAGTGGGAGATTTTTTTCAATTAATGATGGTAGGTCAATTGGATATTGATATTTTTAATAGTTGTTAACTATTCTCTTTTGTGAAGAGCCAGTTTATCTCTCCCATTATTCTATTTGATTTTCTATTGTTTCTTCCTCCTCCTCCTTCTCCTCCTCCTTTTTTTTCGATTTATAGTTTTACTTAATACGTTGTGGTTGTGATACTATGTGACGATTGCTCCCACATAACCTTGCCATGTCAATTTTTATTGGCTGCTCGATGGGAGTCAAGGCCCCTCTTACTTTTGGATCATGTTAATACTACCGGACATCTGGAAAGTACCAATTGTTTCCTTGGAAGAGGGTGGTGTTGTGGAAGATCAGCTTCTCCCTCAGTGCTGCTGAAGCTTTGGAGTGTGGAGTGCATTTGTTCTATTGGTGTTAGGCTGGAAAGGATGGGTGTTAGTCAAAGGATATTCTGTTTTTTTGCCACCCTTTTCTCAAGGCCTTTGGCTTGGGTAAACTTTTCTTGGTGGTGGTGGTGGTGGTCGTTTTATGTATGGTCTGTGCTCGTTCCAGTTTGAAGGCTCTTTTCTGGATATATGGGAAGCAGTCTGGAAACCCAGAGAACTCATTGGAATGTTGTGTGTTACCCCAAGTCATGAGTTCCATAGACAGTTGGCTTCTTCTTTCTACTTTTGTTCATTTGGTTATATCTAGAGTTTTTAATTAATCAGGAGGGGATCTGAGAGTAAAGAGGCTATTCCAACTTTGTGGAAGCAGAAATCAACATGAAGTTTGAAGTAAATTTTGAATAATCTTTGTGACAAGGAAATTGGTAGATGAAAAAATAGATGTTCAAAAATTCAAATAACTTCAAATTTATGATATTTTTCTAAAATGACTTTCGTGAATAATTAAAGATCCTTCTTTGATTTTCAAATCAAGTATCATCTCCTTTAGGAATGATTTTGAAACAGTGCTTTCCCTGAATCAACACATCTTTTTCAAATATATTTGTCTAATGTTAATATTACAAAGACTATGTATTTATGTTTTTCTCTTCTACAAAATGTTGGTGTATGCTATTATGGTACAATTATGTGCTTCACTTGATCTTAATTAAATTCTAACAAGTGGTTTGGCCATTTTTTTTTTTTAATAAGATCTGTGAACACGGTAACAAAACAGGATGTTATTTATGAGACAAATAAACTTATTCACATACATAATAAAATTTTTACTTTTCATTACTATTTTTCCCTTCAATATCATAGGTTTTTCACAATTGATATGAACTAAAACCTCTGTGAGTCCAAAAGCTCTTTCAAATATCTAAAAAAGTAACACTTTAATTATTTCTTATCTTTCTCACTACCTCAATACTACTCCCAAACTACCATTTTATTTTTAGTGTATCTTTTTAAAAATTTACTTTAAATAATTTGCTTTAATTTTTAAATTTTGAATTTACCTTAAAATTTATTTTTGATATATAATTGGCATATACGTTTGAGGTATATAATGTGTTTGATACATTTATATATTGCATTATGATCATTATGGTAGAGTTAGCTGACACCCCAATCAAGTCACACAATTTGCATAAAGTTTTTTACTTTGATTCTTGTGTAGTTAACATACAGTGTAATATTAGCTTCACAATATAGTGATTCAAAATTGCATACATCACCCAGTGCTCATCACAGCAAGTGCACTCCTTAATCCCCATCACCTATTTTCCCCATCCCCTACCCATCTCCCCTCTGGTAACCATCAGATTGTTCTCTATAGTTAACAGTCTGGTTCTTGATTTGTCTCTCTTTTTCTTCCTCTGCTCATTTGTCTTGTTTCTTGAATTCCACATATACGTGAAATTGTATGGTATTTGTCTTTATGACTGAGTTATTTTGTTTTGCTTTATTTTCAGTGTAATGTTTATCCCTAGATGTTCTACCAAGGGATATGTTGCAAGTGAAACTCACATATTTCATATTGATCATGGTTTTGTTTCTTTTTTCTTTTCTTTTTTTTTTTTTTTTGGATTTATAAAGCTTGTTTCTTTTTTTTTTTCTTTTTGAGATATACAGTTATACTATGGTATAGTAATACATTTTGTTAGTTTCAGGTGTACAACATAGTGCATAGTGACAGTATTTGTAGATGTTGCAAAATGACCACAATATGTCTTGTTAATATCCAATATTATATACAGTTACAAAATAATTTATTCTTCTTGTGATAAGAACTTTTAAGATCTACTATCTTAGTACATTACAAATATTCAATACAGTATTATTAACTCTAGTCACTATGCCATACATAACATTTGCATGACTTATTTATTTTATAACTGGAGATTTGTACCTTTTGACCTCTTTTACTTATTTCTCCCATATCCCCATCCACCTTTGTTTTTTGTTTAAATCCCACATGTAAGTGAGATTGTGCAGTATTTCTTTTTTCTGTCTGACTTATTTCATTTAGCATAATGCCATCAGGTCCCAACTATGTTTTCACAGATGGCAAGATCTCACTCTTTATGACTGAATAATATTCCATTGTATATACATACTACATATTCTTTATTCACCCATCAGTAGACATTTAGGTTATTTTCATATCTTGATTATTACTACAGAGGGTCATATATCTTTTCAAGCTAGTAGTTTTATTTTCTTCAGATACATACCTAAAAGTAGAATTGCTGGATCGTATAATAGTCCTATTTTTAATTAATTTTTTAAATATTTTTATTTTATTTTTGAGAGAGAGAGAGAGACAGAGTGCAAGCAGGGGAAGGGCAGAGAGAGGGAGACACAGAGTCTGAAGTAGGCTCCAGGCTCTGAGCTGTCAGCACAGAGCCTGAGGTGGGCTTGAACCCACGCACTGTGAGATCATGACCTGAACCAAAGTAGGACGCTTAACCGACTGAGGCATCCAGGCACCCATATTTTTAATTTTTTTAGGAACCACCATACTATTTTCCGTAGTGGCTACTCCAGTTCATGTTATCAACAACAGTAGGTTGAGGGTTCTCTTTTCTCCACATCTTTGCCAACACTTGTTGTCTCTTGTCTTCTTGCTAATAGACACCCCAACTGGTGTGAGGTGATAACTCATTACAGTTTTGATTTGTGTTTTCTTGATGATTAATGGTGATGAGCAACTTGTTGGCCATCTGTATGTCTTCTTTGGAAAATGTTCATTCATATGTTCTGCTCATTTTTAATTGTACTATTTGTTTTGGGAGGTTTTTTTTTTTTTTTTTTTGCTGTTGAGTTATCATAGATATGTTTTCAATATTAACTCCTTATCAGATGTAAAATTTGCAAATATTTTCTCCTATTTGGTACGTTGATTTTAAGGACTTTTTGATAATCTTCTTTGCTGTTCGTAAGCTTTTTAGTTTGATGTGGTCCCGCTTGTTTATTTTTGCTTTTGTTGCCTTTGCGTCAGGATTCAGATTCAAAAATCTATCACCATGACTAAGTTAAGAAGCTTACTGTCTTTAACAGCTTACTTCTTTTAGGGCCTCTATGGATTCAGGTCTTGCATAAAAGTCTTTAATCCATTCTAGGTTAATTTTTATGTATGACATAGCATAGTGGTCTTGTGTTATCCTTTTGCATGTTGTCCAGTTTTCCCAATACTATTAAAGAAACTGTACTTTCCACACTGTATGTTTTTGGTCGCTCCATTTCTTTGCCTCTAAAATGATTATTTTCTTTTTATCCCCTCCACTTACTTTACAGGATTGTGCAGCTAATGAAGTGTTGTAAGTGAAAGAACCTTACAATTGTAGACTATTGGGTAGTTCAAGCTTTAATGAAATAATGGATGGACATTTGGGAGATATTGCAAATTATGAGTTATAAACATAAATATAACATTTATGAATTATGTTTATGACCATGGTAAATATAAATTAACAAGATGTTATATTTTCATTGTAATACTGCAAAGACTTTATGAGAAGACAAACACAATAACAATAATATATAATGGAATGTTGTGAGTACTTTGCATAGGATAATTTTAATAAGGTTTACTGAATGAATGATAACAAGCTCTAAAATCATATTATGTATAGCAATTTAAAAATATATAGTTTATCTAAAGATTATATAATTATTATAAACTGATATATGAGAATACATTTGATTTTTTAGTTATTAATATATTTTCTCCAGAGCATCAGTAAAACAGCAGTGTATCAATAATTCTAAGTGATACATGATTGTTTATATAAGTAATTCGATTTAAAACAGAATTACAAAAAAATCTTGTCTTCGGACTTCAGAATATATCGTATTTATCAGCACATATGAAAAGAATTTGTACAATTTATAGACTAAAATATAGCTGTAGTATGCTCTACAACTCTGGATGACTTCTGATAGACATATATCTTAATTTGTATTTCTCATTCCTATACTTTATTTTTCTAAAGTCAAACTTAGTCACTCAAAAAATAAAGTTTAGTAGAGGTACTAAATAAAGTTTTGTACCTCTAAGCATACATATAACTTCCAAGTTTTACTCACATATATTTCTATGTCTAATGTCTTGGTAAATATGAATAAGTTCCCAGAATTTAAACAAACATATCATCACAGTGTATTAAATCACAGGGAATAATCATCAAGGGAGGGAAAAGGGAATTTTTTTTCCCCCTCACTGTCACTTTTGGCCATATCCTACCCTATTCTGTCCACCCTGAGAGGCAATAAGACTTCCATACAGGGCAGTTGGCAGTGGGCAAAGGAATGTTAAGGATTACCAGTTAGAGTTGAGAGGCATTAGTCAAGAATCTCAAGGCAAGAGAGTCCCTAAAGGAGAAAAGGTGGATGTCAAACTTATACCAAGTCCAGAAAGCAGTGATCCTTTATTTCCTCTACCCTGTTTCATCCTCTAAAGTCAAAATACATGAGTTGCAAAGTAGAGGAGGCAGAGGAGACAGAGGAAGCCTGAACTTTCACTATGTCAACAATAACCTTACTGTTCATAACAGTTACAAGGCAAGGGAATGGAGATAATACATAACTATATGAAACTGGATATTCTGATTACTGACTTGTTTTTTTCTTTTAAATGACCATAGTAGTTTTGCATTCCTGACAGTAATTAATATATGATATGAGTAAATCTTCATCCTGGGGTTAGAGGAAAAATGTAAATCACAGAACACGAATTATAAGTCATCATAAGAACAAAAATAGTTTTGTCATATGATGGCCTGTAACTCTTGCCTGATAAACATAGAATTTACGTACATATATGTAAACAAATACATCAACATATATGTAAATATAATAATGTTTTATCTATGTGTCTTTATCCCTAGGGCTGTATTAATATCTACTTTTAGAAGAGTAAATATCTATAGGGTTTTGGATAGGCAGCACTCCAGAAGTTGAAGTGATAGAATTTGGAGTTTTCTTCTGTAGTATTCTAGACTGTTTAATTTTTATACCTTTTTACTATTTTCTGTATGTCTCTTAAACTTTTTTCAGTATTGGATATTATTTCTTAATAATGATAATGAAATAATGGATGGACATAATGGACAAAATAATTGATGGACAATAATGGATAGACATATAGGTATGCCTATACCTACAAACATGCTTTTTTCACCTCAAATATATTCTTGTAATTTATTTACATATTTTACCTATTACTTTTTTATTTTAATATTTTTTGTAATTTAAAAATGTTGAAGTAGTGAAATAAGTAGTGAAGTAAATGAAATCATATGGTATTTGTTATTCTTTAACTAACTTCACTGAGCATGATACCCTTTAGGTCAACTCATGGTATTGTAAATTACAAGATTCCGTTCTTTTTATGGCTGAGATATATGTATATGTATTTGTGTGTGTGTATGTATGTGTGTATATATGTATATGTATGTATTTACATATGTACATACATCCATATACATCACACCTTCTTTATCCATTCACTTATAAATGGACACTTAGATTGCTTTCATATCTTGGTTATTATAAATAATGCTGCAATAAACATAGGGTGCATATATCTTTTCAAGTTGCTGTTTTCATTTTCCTCAAGTAAGTACTCAGCAGTGGAATTATGGAATTACTGTATGGTATTTATAGTTTTGATTTCTTGAGGAACTTCCATACTGTTTTCCACAGTGGTTGCACCAATTTAAATTCCCATAAATAGTGTACAAGGATTCTTTTTTGTCTATATCATGGCAAACACCTGTTATTTCTTGTACTTTTAATACTAACTATTCTAGGTGATATCTCACTGTTGCTTTGATTTGCATTTTCCTGATAATTAGAGATGTCTGTTGGCCGTCTGTATGTCTTCTTTAAAAAAAACATATGTCCACTCAGGTCCTCCACCCATTTTTTAATAAGATTGATTTGTATGTGTGTGTGTTGAGTTGTATGAGCTCTTGCAAAGTCTTCTACCATTCAGTATGTTGGCTTTTGTTTTGTTGATTTTTTTTTTTTTTTTTTTTGCTATGCAACAGTTTTTAGTTTTGGTATAGCCCCAATAGCTTGTTTTTGCTTTTGTTTCCTTTGCCTGAGAAGACATATCCATAAATATGCTGCTAAGACCGATGTCCAAGAGATTACTGCCCATATTTTCATTTAGGAATTTTATGGTTTCACGCCTCACATTTAGGTCTTTAATCCATTTTTAGTTTATTTTTGGGGATGATATAATAAAGTGGTCTACTTTCATTCTTTTGCACGTAGCTATCCAGTGTTCTCAACATCATTTATTGAAGAGACTGTCTTTTCTTGAATCCTTTGTCACTGTTTAGTTAACTATGTAATCATGGGTTTATTTCTGCTCTTTCTATCCTGTTTCAGTGATCTACATGTCCATTTTTGTGCCAGCATCATACTGTTTTGATTACTATAATTTTGTGTAGTATATTTTGAAATCTGGGATTGTAGTATCTCCAGCTTTGTTTTTCTTTTTCAAGATTGCTTTGACTCTTCAAGGTCTTCTTTGGTTCCATACAAATTTTAGGATTATTTGTTCCAGTTCTATGAAAATACTATTGGTATTTTGATAGAGACTGCAATGATTCTGTAGATGCTTTGGGTAGTATGGGCATTTTAGCAGTTTTTTTTTTTTTCCAGTTCATGATCATGGTACATCTATCCATTTGTTTGCATCATCTTCAGTTTTATTCCTTAGTGTCCCAGAGTTTTAAGAATATAGCACTTGGGATGCCTGGGTGGTTCAGTTGGTTAGGTGTCCGACTTTGGCTCAGGTCATGATCTCATGGCTTGTGGGTTAGAGCCCCGCATAGGGCTCTGTGCTGACAGCTCAGAGCTTGGTGCTGCTTCAGATTCTGTGTCTCCCTCTCTCTCTTTGCCCCTCAGCTGCTTGTGCTCTGTCTCTCTGTCTCTCTCTCAAAAAAAAAAAAAAAAGAATATATCACTTTTGCCTCCTTGGTTAAATTTGTTACTAGGTATTATTTTGGGTGCAATTTTATTTTATTTTTTTTATTTTTATTTTTTTTTAATTTTTTTTTTAACATTTATTTATTTTTGAGACAGAGTGAGACAGAGCATGAATGGGGGGAGGGCCAGAGAGAGAGGGAGACACAGAATCTGAAGCAGGCTCCAGGCTCTGAGCTGTCGGCACAGAGCCTGATGCGGGGCTCAGACTCACGGACCGTGAGATCGTGACCTGAGCGAAGTCGGACGCTCAACCGACTGAGCCACCCAGGCGCCCCATTGGGTGCAATTTTAAATGGGATTTTTTTCTTAGTTTCTCTTTTTGATATTTTGTTATTACTATATATAAGTGTAACAGATTTCTGTATATTAATTTTGTATCCTATGACTTTACTGAATTTGTTTATTATTTCAAATAGTTTTTAGTGAAGTCTTCAGGGTTTTCTATATGTAGTATTATGTCATCTGCAAATAGTTACAGTTTTACTTCTTCCTAATTTGGATACCTTGTTTTTCTTTTTCTTGTCTGATTACTACATTCTAGTACTTCCAGTTCTATCCTGAACTGAAGTGGCCAGCCTGGCTATCCTTGTTTTGTTTCTGATCTTGGAGCAAACGTTTTCAGTTATGTATTGAGCATGTGTGTTTTTCATATATATGGCCTTTATTATGTTATGATACATTTCCTCTAAGCCCATGTTGTTGAGCGTTGTTATCCTGAATGAATGTTGTATTTTGTCAAATGCTTTTTCTGTATCTGTTGAGATGATCATTTGTTTTATTTTTATCTTTCCTCTTGTGAATGTGATGTATCATATTGATGGATTTGTAATATTGAGCCAAAATTGTACCCCTGAGATATATCCCACTTGATTGTGGAGAATGATTATTTTAATGCATTGTTGAATCCAGTTTGCTAATTTTTTAAAGATGTTTGCATCTATGTTCTTCAGGGATATTGGCTTGTTTGGTTTTTAGTGTCTTTGTTTTGTTTTGGTATTACAGTAATGCTGACCTCAAAGAATGAATTTGGTAGTTTTTCTTCCTCTTCCAAGTTTTTGGAATAGTTTGATAATAGGTATAAACTCTTATTTAAATGTTTGGTGGAATTCACCTGTAAAGCCATATGGACTTGGCCTTTTGTTTGCTGGGAGCTTTTAGATTACCAATTCTATTTCACTATTAGTAATTGGACTATTCAATTTTTATTCATGATTTGCCTTTGAAAGATTGTATTGCTTTTTATTATTTTTGAAAATGGATAACCCTAATACATTTTTACCTTTGATGTGTCTATGCAATTCCAGCCTGATTCATTCCCTTGTTTTTGAAATAAATTGCTTATATTTAACCTAATTGGGTATAAACATGATGATAAGTAGATAAAATATTGTCAAGAAATTTTATTTATTTGGTTTTCTTTCCTATATTCTATGTGAATTGTATTATTTGAAGTATGAATTAAATTTAGTAGTTTTTTTTTTTTTTAATTTTTTTTTCCAACGTTTATTCATTTTTGGGACAGAGAGAGACAGAGCATGAATGGGGGAGGGGCAGAGAGAGAGGGAGACACAGAATCAGAAACAGGCTCCAGGCTCTGAGCCATCAGCCCAGAGCCCGACGCGGGGCTCGAACTCACGGACCGCGAGATTGTGACCTGGCTGAAGTCGGACGCTTAACCGACTGCGCCACCCAGGCGCCCCTTTAGTAGTTTGAACTATTATAATTTTGTAACAATTGATAGGACGGAGCTCTGTATCACAAATGTACATTTTGTCTGTTAGAATGTTAATTTTCTCAGTTAATTTTTTTTCTTTGGTCCAAACAGCATTACTATATCAAATATTGTTTTTCTATCACTGACAAAATATGAAAATGACTCTAGCCATTTGTGATTTTGTTAATGATCAGAAAATTCAATAATAATTGGGAGGAATTCCTTCCAAAGATTTAACTTATTAATGTTATTTTAAAAGCCTAAATGTTGAAAGTCATGACCATGTAATCAAAATGTTGATGAAATAATAGGTAAGATAAATACGTATTAATCAAAGAGTAAGCAAACATATATTCAATAATTAATTTACAACATGGATTTTCAAGCTACCTGACTTCTAATCACTGGCTTGACAAGGATTGATCCCTGCCTTAAGCCATCCATTAAGGATATACTTTGTATTGGGCCTCTCTAGCACAACAGTCCTTGATTATAGAATCTCTTTTACTTCACTATATGCCAGCCAATACCTGCAAAATTCTCTTCCCATTGTATAATGCGAATAAAGGTGCTTAGTGACAATGGTCCCCAAGAAGAGGATGGAATTATATTAATAGATGTATAGTTTATAGTAGAAATATACATTCATAAATTATAAAAGAAGGAAGTTTAATAAAATCAATGAAATATGACCATGTATATTAGATTGTCATTTGTATTAAGTGGTTATTTTACTTTAATTACTGTCAGAATAGTAGGTTAAGAATATTTCTATCATTTAAAAAGAAATAGAGTGTACTTTAAAGCTCAAGTCAAAAATGGAGAACTAATATTCTCACTACTTTAAGAAAATGCACTGCTCTTTGGAATAATGAAATTTAGTAATAAATTATCATTTGCCTTCAATCTTTATTGTTGTGAATTCAGGTAGTTCTAATGGCTTTTAGAATGAATGAGTCCTTAACAAGGGATTTGAAAGGTAATATAATTAAAGAGGCAAAGGACAGTCATTTCAGTTTAGAGTGGTATATAATGCTGTCAAGCCAATTCATGGAATAATATTAGAATAAGGCTCCAGTCCAAACCAACAAAGATTTGCATTGTAACAAAGGAAAGTAAGTCACTACTATCCTTCTAGCACAGTATCTGCAACACAATGTGATACTCTACAGTACAATTGATAGCAGTTGTGAAAATGACAGAAATAGGAGGGATCAAAAATGCCAGCATACTCGTGCATATGTACTTTGAATATTATGGCAAAAACTTGGTACATGTAAAAAGATACTTATGACAAGAATGCTTAGATATGTGAATAAGTTACACTTACATTTTTCAAAACTGAATACTTAAATCCAAAGCTTTATATTGTTTTCTTGTACTTACCCAATCATAAAATAATCAGATGGAATACTTAGTATGTGTCAGAAAATAAGTTTGCTAGATTTAAGATGCATAGCTGATATGTGTCCTCAAGAATTTAATTTTTACTATGTGGCTTCCTATGGTATAAAACATAACTTTCCATATAGTCCCAGTCACAAAGTATCTGTTTGCTCCTTAAACAAATTCCATTTTCAGTATCTCTAGTTCAGAGGGCATTGTGGGCATTCACTAGATTCAGCCATCGGACTTAACTGTCAAATAACCTTACGTTTTCTTCAAACAAGTTTTAAATCTATTATAAAAGAATTAATGCAGGAGAAATTCACATTAGAAATAGATGTTAAGGAATCTACATGATCTATATTTCTGTGCATTCAAGTTCCACCTATGAATACTCATAAGAAAAATATAGACTATCACTATTTATATGTAACATCAAGTATATAAATTAAAATTAGAAAGTATAAAGTCAAGCCCAATCTACTTAACAGTGTTTATGTAAAATTACTAGGTTTTAACTATTTCTATATTTTATTAGTGTTCTATTTTTAATAAACTTACTGCCCAATTTGTAATAAACATGTACATATTCCTATATCTTATTATAAGTATATTTTTAAAAATTTAATTATAATTGAAAATCTTACAGAAAACCTTTCAGTTAAATTCATTACCATATTAGGTGGTTTCTGAAGCTGACTTCCACATGGCCAGTCTGAAGTGAAAAAAACACTGTATTTGGGCAAAATATAAAATCATTTCTTTCAATATGGAACAAGATTAAAAAAAAGGATTTCTTACCACTATGTTTAAGAAAATAGGGTAAAATGAACACATATTATGTTAAAAATAAAGCATTTCTTCAAAAAACCGGCAGCTATTACCAAACATAAGTGTCTGAATAAGTGTCTGCTGATAAAATGCTTCACTGAAGCAGAATTCTTTATGTTCAACATTGATATTTAAACATAATGTTTGAATGGGAGGGAAGATGGCGGCGTAGGAGGACGCTGGGCTCACCGCGCTTCCTGCTGATCACTTAGATTTCACCTACACCTGCCTAAATAACCCAGAAAACCGCCAGAGGATTAGCAGAATGGAGTCGCCGGGGCCAAGCGCAGTGAGAGGCCCACGGAAGAGGGTAGGAAGGGCGGCGAGGCTGTGCGCGCTCCACAGACTGGCGGGAGGAAGCCAGGGCGTAGGGGTGGCTCGCCGGCCAAGCAGAGCCCCCGAGTCTGGCTTGCAAAAAGCAGAGGGGCCTGACGGACTGTGTTCCGACAGCAAGCGCGACTTAGCGTCTGGGAGGTCATAAGCTAACAGCTCTGCTCAGAAAGCGGGAAGGCTGGAGGACAAAGGGAAGGAGAGCTGCTGAGCCCCCGGACGACAGAGCTCAGTTTGGTGGGGAACAAAGGCGCTCGCCAGCACCATCTTCCCCGCCCATCCCCCAGCCAAAATCCCAAAGAGAACCAGTACCTGCCAGGGAACTTGCTCGCTCCGCGCAAAAACCCAGCTCTGCGCTTCTGCGGAGCCAAACCTCCGGCAGCGGATCTGACTCCCTCCTGCTGCCACAGGGCCCCTCCTGAAGTGGATCACCTAAGGAGAAGGGAGCTAAGCCTGCCTCTCCTGCCCCTGTGCACCTTGCCTACCCACCCCAGCTAAGACGCCAGATCCCCAGCATCACAAGCCTGGCAGTGTGCAAGTAGCCCAGACGGGCCATGCCACCCCACAGTGAATCCCGCCCCTAGGAGAGGGGAAGAGAAAGCACGCACCAGTCTGACTGTGGCCCCAGCAGTGGGCTGGGGGCAGACATCAGGTCTGACTGCGGCTCCGCCCACCAACTCCAGTTATACACCACAGCACAGGGGAAGTGCCCTGCAGGTCCTCACCATGCCAGGGACTATCCAAAATGACCAAGCGGAAGAATTCCCCTCAGAAGAATCTCCAGGAAATAACAACAGCTAATGAGCTGATCAAAAAGGATTTAAATAATATAACAGAAAGTGAATTTAGAATAATAGTCATAAAATTAATCGCTGGGCTTGAAAATAGTATAGAGGACAGCAGAGAATCTCTTGCTACAGAGATCAAGGGACTAAGGAACAGTCAGGAGGAGCTGAAAAACGCTTTAAACGAAATGCAAAACAAAATGGAAACCACCACGGCTCGGATTGAAGAGGCAGAGGAGAGAATAGGTGAACTAGAAGATAAAGTTATGGAAAAAGAGTAAGCTGAGAAAAAGAGAAAAAAAATCCAGGAGTATGAGGGGAAAATTAGAGAACTAAGTGATACACTAAAAAGAAATAATATACGCATAATTGGTATCCCAGAGGAGGAAGAGAGAGGGAAAGGTGCTGAAGGGGTACTTGAAGAAATAATAGCTGAGAACTTCCCTGAAGTGGGGAAGGAAAAAGGCATTGAAATCCAAGAGGCACAGAGAACTCCCTTCAGACGTAACTTGAATCGATCTTCTGCACGACATATCATAGTGAAACTGGCAAAATACAAGGATAAAGAGAAAATTCTGAAAGCAGCAAGGGGTAAACGTGCCCTCACATATAAAGGGAGACCTATAAGACTCGTGACTGATCTCTCTTTTGAAACTTGGCAGGCCAGAAAGAATTGGCACGAGATTTTCAGTGTGCTAGACAGAAAAAATATGCAGCCGAGAATCCTTTATCCAGCAAGTCTGTCATTTAGAATAGAAGGAGAGATAAAGGTCTTCCCAAACAAACAAACACTGAAGGAATTTGTCACCACTCAACCAGCCCTACAAGAGATCCTAAGGGGGACCCTGTGAGACAAAGTACCAGAGACATCGCTACAAGCATAAAACATACAGACATCACAATGACTCTAAACCCATATCTTTCTATAATAACACTGAATGTAAATGGATTAAATGCACCAACCAAAAGACATAGGGTATCAGAATGGATAAAAAAAACAAGACCCATCTGTTTGCTGTCTACAAGAGACTCATTTTAGACCTGAGGACACTTTTAGATTGAAAGTGAGGGGATGGAGAACTATTTATCATGCTACTGGAAGCCAAAAGAAAGCTGGAGTAGCCATACTTATATCAGACAAACTAGACTTTAAATTAAAGGCTGTAACAAGAGATGAAGAAGGACATTATATAATAATTACAGGGTCTATCCATCAGGAAGAGCTAACAATTATAAATGTCTATGCACCAAATACAGGAGCCCCCAAATATATAAAACAATTACTCATAAACATAAATAACCTTATTGATTACAATGTGGTAATTGCAGGGGACTTTAACACTCCACTTACAGAAATGGATAGATCATCTAGACACACGGTCAATAAAGAAACAAGGGCCCTGAATGAGACATTGGATCAGATGGACTTGACAGATATATTTAGAACTCTGCATCCCAAAGCAACAGAATATACTTTCTTCTCGAGTGCACATGGAACATTCTCCAAGATAGATCATATACTGGGTCACAAAACAGCCCTTCATAAGTATACAAGAATTGAAATTATACCATGCATACTTTCAGACCACAATGCTATGAAGCTTGAAATCAACCACAGAATAAAGTCTGGAAAACCTCAAAAGCATGGAGGTTAAAGAACACCCTACTAACGAATGAGTGGGTCAACCAGGCAATTAGAGAAGAAATTAAAAAGTATATGGAAACAAACGAAAATGAAAATACAACAATCCAAACGATTTGGGACGCAGCAAAGGCAGTCCTGAGAGGAAAATACATTGCAATCCAGGCCTATCTCAAGAAACAAGAAAAATCCCAAATACAAAATCTAACAGCACACCTAAAGGAACTAGAAGCAGAACAGCAAAGGCAGCCTAAACCCAGCAGAAGAAGAGAAATAATAAAGATCAGAGCAGAAATAAACAATATAGAATCTAAAAAAACTGTAGAGCAGATCAACGAAACCAGGAGTTGGTTTTTTGAAAAAATAAACAAAACTGACAAACCTCTAGCCAGGCTTCTCAAAAAGAAAAGGGAGATGACCCAAATAGATAAAATCATGAATGAAAATGGAATTATTACAACCAATCCCTCAGAGATACAAACAATTATCAGGGAATACTATGAAAACTTATATGCCAACAAATTGGACAACCTGGAAGAAATGGACAAATTCCTGAACACCCACACTCTTCCAAAACTCAAACAGGAGGAAATAGAAAGTTTGAACAGACCCATAACCAGTGAAGAAATGAATCGGTTATCAAAAATCTCCCAACAAATAAGAGTCCAGGACCAGATGGCTTCCCAGGGGAGTTCTACCAGACGTTTAAAGCAGAGATAATACCTATCCTTCTCAAGCTATTCCAAGAAATAGAAAGGGAAGGAAAACTTCCAGACTCATTCTATGAAGCCAGTATGACTTTGATTCCTAAACCAGACAGAGACCCAGTAAAAAAAGAGAACTACAGGCCAATATCCCTGATGAATATGGATGCAAAAATTCTCAATAAGATACTAGCAAATCGAATTCAACGGCATATAAAAAGAATTATTCACCATGATCAAGTGGGATTCATTTCTGGGATGCAGGGCTGGTTCAACATTCACAAATCAATCAACGTGATACATCACATTAACAAAAAAAAAGAGAAGAACCATATGATCCTGTCAATCGATGCAGAAAAGGCCTTTGACAAAATTCAGCACCCTTTCTTAATAAAAACCCTTGAGAAAGTCGGGATAGAAGGAACATACTTAAAGATCATAAAAGCCATTTATGAAAAGCCCACAGCTAACATCATCCTCAACGGGGAAAAACTGAGAGCTTTTTCCCTGAGATCAGGAACACGACAGGGATGCCCACTCTCACCGCTGTTGTTTAACATAGTGCTGGAAGTTCTAGCATCAGCAATCAGACAACAAAAGGAAATCAAAGGCATCAAAATTGGCAAAGATGAAGTCAAGCTTTCGCTCTTTGCAGATGACATGATATTATACATGGAAAATCCGATAGACTCCACCAAAAGTCTGCTAGAACTGATAAATGAATTCAGCAAAGTTGCAGGATACAAAATCAATGTACAGAAATCAGTGGCATTCTTATACACTAACAATGAAGCAACAGAAAGACAAATCAAGAAACTGATCCCATTCACAATTGCACCAAGAAGCATAAAATACCTAGGAATAAATCTAACCAAAGATGTGAAGGATCTGTAAGCTGAAAACTATAGAAAGCTTATGAAGGTAATTGAAGAAGATTTAAAGAAATGGAAAGACATTCCCTGCTCATGGATTGGAAGAATAAATATTGTCAAAATGTTAATACTACCCAAAGCTATCTACACATTCAATGCAATCCCAATCAAAATTGCACCAGCATTCTTCTCGAAACTAGAACAAGCAATCCTAAAATTCATATGGAACCACAAACGGCCCCGAATAGCCAAAGTAATTTTGAAGAAGAAGACCAAAGCAGGAGGCATCACAATCCCAGACTTTAGCCTCTACTACAAAGCTGTCATCATCAAGACAGCATGGTATTGGCACAAAAACAGACACATAGACCAATGGAATAGAATAGAAACCCCAGAACTAGACCCACAAACGTATGGCCAACTCATCTTTGACAAAGCAGGAAAGAACATCCAATGGAAAAAAGACAGTCTCTTTAACAAATGGTGCTGGGAGAACTGGACAGCAACACGCAGAAGGTTGAAACTAGACCACTTTCGCACACCATTCACAAAAATAAACTCCAAATGGATACAGGACCTGAATGTGAGACAGGAAACTATCAAAACCTTAGAGGAGAAAGCAGGAAAAAACCTCTCTGACCTCAGCCGTAGCAATCTCTTACTCGACACATCCCCCAAGGCAAGGGAATTAAAAGCAAAAGTGAATTACTGGGACCTTATGAAGATAAAAAGCTTCTGCACAGCAAAGGAAACAACCAACAAAACTAAAAGGCAACCAACAGAATGGGAAAAGATATTTGCAAACGACATATCAGACAAAGGGCTAGTATCCAAAATCTATAAAGAGCTCACCAAACTCCACACCCGAAAAGCAAATAACCCAGTGAAGAAATGGGCAGAAAACATGAATAGACACTTCTCTAAAGAAGACATCCGGATGGCTAACAGGCACATGAAAAGATGTTCAGCGTCGCTCCTTATCAGGGAACTACAAATAAAAACCACACTCAGATATCACCTCACGCCAGTCAGAGTGGCCAAAATGAACAAATCAGGAGACTATAGATGCTGGAGAGGATGTGGAGAAACGGGAACCCTCTTGCACTGTTGGTGGGAATGCAAATTGGTGCAGCCACTCTGGAAAGCAGTGTGGAGGTTCCTCAGAAAATTAAAAATAGACCTACCCTATGACCCAGCAATAGCACTTCTAGGAATTTATCCAAGGGATACAGGAGTACTGATGCATAGGGGCACTTGTACCCCAATGTTCATAGCAGCACTCTCAACAATAGCCAAATTATGGAAAGAGCCTAAATGTCCATCAACTGATGAATGGATAAAGAAATTGTGGTTTATATACACAATGGAGTACTACGTGGCAATGAGAAAAAATGAAATATGGCCTTTTGTAGCAACGTGGATGGAACTGGAGAGTGCGATGCTAAGTGAAATAAGCCATACAGAGAAAGACAGATACCATATGGTTTCAGTCTTATGTGGATCCTGAGAAACTTAACAGGAATCATGGGGGAGGGGAAGGAAAAAAAAAAAAAGAGGTTAGAGTGGGAGAGAGCCAAAGCATAAGAGGCTGTTAAAAACTGAGAACAAACTTAGGGTTGATGGGGGGTGGGAGGGAGGAGAGGGTGGGTGATGGGTATTGAGGAGGGCACCTTTTGGGATGAGCACTGGGTGTTGTATGGAAACCAATTTCTCAATAAATTTCATATATTAAAAAAAATAAATTAATTAATTAAAAAAAATAAAAATCTAAAAAAAAAATAAACATAAATGTTTGCTGAACAGCTTCCAATTATGCAAGTGTTTCATCACAAAATTACTGACTTTCAGATGTGAAAAACATGTTTGACAATCAGTAAAATTTTAGGGATATCAACTAATGAACAATGACTTTATAAAACATTAAGATAAGAATAATGCTTATATAGAAATCAGTTTTTCTGGTAATTCCTATTAATTATTTTCATAATTAAAAATTTCTAAATTAATAAATTGAAATAGTTGAATGAAGAACAAGAAATATTTAAATATATACATACACACATATATACAAACACAACTTTCTTGTGTTTACTTTATGATTGCCTTTGAGTAGTTTTATTACCACTGCACTGCCTTTTAGTATAATTCTGAAGGTGCAGATATGGACAAATATTTATGTGGACATTTAGTATATTAGTACTAAAATTAAATTTATAGTATGATCTTTGATCAGTAAGCCATAATAATAACAGAATTCTCTGAAAATTTAGTTTGAAAGTATTTTATAAAACCTTCAAAATTTACTTAAATTTTCAGCAAATTTAAAGCATGCACACACACACACACACACATGCCTTCAAACAATTATTTATCTGATATAGTCAGGATAATTTTCTATGTCTACTACTTCTTTGAAAATCTAGCTTATTTATTTATTTATTTATTTATTTATTTATTTATTTATTTATTGTCTAGCTTATTTATTTATTGTCTCATCACCAAGCATTAAAGTTCACATTTGCAAACGAATTTGGTTTATTCTTTTTCATATACGGTACCCAAAAATATGTTTTGCTTTTTTATTTTTCTCAGAAGGTATAATAGTTATGCTGTCAGGTACTTTGATTAAAAGTATCCATACTGGGTGCCTCAGTTGGTGAACTCTCCGACTCTTGATTTCAACTGAGGTCATAGCCTTGAAATTTTGTGAGTTTGAGCTCCACGTTGGGCTCAGCACTAACAATACAGAGGCTGCTTGGGATTCTCTTTCCTCTCACTCTGCCTGTCCCCCTGCTCTCTCTTTCTCAAAATAAACAAGTAAACATTAAACATTAATTTTAAACATTAAAAAAAGTAGTCTCCCTCTAGTGCCTAGGTGGCTCAGTCAGTAAGTGTCCGACTTTAGCTCAGGTCATGATCTTGTGGTTCGTGAGTTCCAACCCTGAGTCGGGTTCTGTGCTGACAGCTCAGAGCCTGGAGCTTGCTTCAGATTCTGTGTCTCCCTCTCTCTCTGTCCCCTCCCACACTCACACTCTGTCTCTCAAAAATGAATAAATGTTTAAAAATAAAAAGTCTTCCATATTGCAAGTATCTTTAAAATACTGTTTTTACGTACTCTGTTGTAGAAGTTACAAATATGTAGCTTTATTTTCCCTTGTCAAGGCAAAATAAATACTACCTTCACGGTTGAATTGGGTATTGCACTAAGACTACAACAGAATGTAAAGTTGATATTGACAATGACACATATAAGGGAAGCATACATTGTATTTATCACCTTATTTTTAAATGTACAAAGATAGTTTTTCATTAAGATTTATTAGTTTTTTTTTAATTTTAGAGTAACAATAATTTAAATGATAAACAGCACCTACATAGGAAATGTAGTGTAGTACTTTATTTCTTAAGTGTGCGTGATGTTCGGTTTTAATACTACAAAGCAAATGAAGTTGGAAAAAACAGCACATGCATGTTTCTCTTATTCACATTTGATTCTCTTTTTTAAATTTTTTTCAACGTTTATTTATTTTGGGGACAGAGAGAGACAGAGCATGAACGGGGGAGGGGCAGAGAGAGAGGGAGACACAGAATTGGAAACAGGCTCCAGGCTCTGAGCCATCAGCCCAGAGCCCGACGCGGGGCTCGAACTCACAGATCGCGAGATCGTAACCTGGCTGAAGTCGGATGCTTAACCGACTGCACCACCCAGGCGCCCCTCACATTTGATTCTCTTATTCACACTTGAAAAATAAATCCTGTCGTGTAGGTGATATTTTCCTTATTTTATATATGAAGATATTGTGGCTCAGAGCATGTAAGTAAATTTTCCAACATCATACAATTAATAAATTGTGAGCATATTTGTCTTTCCACAACACTGTGGGGCCCAAGAGAACACATGTTGTCAAAATGCATATACAGTCTTCTCATATGGAATCCCATAGGCAGTATCGTGCAAGCAAATGTGCATGTATAGATATAGACAGTCTCTAGACTGACACACACTTTTGTTTGCATTTTAACCTAATTTTGCTGTTAAATCTTTCAAAAATAATTTGTTCTCAATAGCAAAAATTAAAATGTTTCTCTACTTCAAAGCTACCCACTGATATGAATCTTTAATAAGTTCTTTATAGTCAGTAACGCTTATTCTCTGAATTATTAAGTGTATACCCAATATATATTTGCCAAATATATACAGAGCCAACATGATGTAATATAGCAGGCACAGGTTGTGGAGAAAGACCAAAACGGATCTACCTCTTGCCAGTTGGGCTACTTTTAGTAAATCTCATATTCTCACTTATACTAATGATAATCACTTATAAAATGAAGATGATAATATATCTTACCATGTGAGTTGATATTGCATATTACAGATTGCATATGCCTCGTGAATGTTACTTACTATCATCACAATAATAATCATCATCACCATCATAATAATCAGTAGTAGCCATTATCATTGATCAAAAAATCAGAGTAAAATTTATACCAGTAGATGGGAGTTATATTTTGGCTTAACATATTCCTATTCCTTGATCCCAGAAGAGACATGTAGTCTTCTGAGAGACCCAGGGATCCTAAAGCTAAAAAAGACTATTTTCTCTGGTTATATTTTCATGATAATTACCATACCTCATGTGTGATAATACATTTATATTTTACTAAGTGCTGTTAACTTACTTAACTTCAAAATAGTATGTGATTTAAATAGGAGTAGGTCTTATAAACATTTTATATAGGGTGAACAGAGGTTCATAGGCATGAAATTTCCACTTAGTTCTCTATGTTCCTAGAAATCTAGGAATGAGGTGTTCCTCTTAAGTATTTATGTTTACATGACCATCAACCACTTAGCCTATCAGTATTCTTATTCTCCCTTTGTAGTGCTGAGAGTTCACAAGTAAAATTGGATTACACTGACTATGAATTGCTATTAATTTTTTGATCTGCATGAGGTACCTACACTAACATACACTTAGCACATAAGTAAAGTTGACAGAGTAGGATCTCTGTTTTCCTCTACATTAAACAAGGAATGGCTCTAGATTTTTTTTTTTAATTTTTTTTTCAACGTTTATTTATTTTTGGGACAGAGAGACACAGAGCATGAACGGGGGAGGGGCAGAGAGAGAGGGAGACACAGAATCGGAAACAGGCTCCAGGCTCTGAGCCATCAGCCCAGAGCCTGACGCGGGGCTCGAACTCACTGACCGCGAGATCGTGACCTGGCTGAAGTCGGACGCTTAACCGACTGCGCCACCCAGGCGCCCCCGAATGGCTCCAGATTTGTCACAAGCGTCAACTTGGATCCAGAGTTGTGCTTAACTTTTTCTTTGCTCTATTTGAGACTCAAAAAAAATAAGTTTCTCCACAGATTCTCCCTTAAGTTGAATTGATTTTTTTATTATAATGCTTTAAATATTTTTTTTCAGTATATGAAGTTTATTGTCAAATTGGTTTCCATACAACACCCAGTGCTCATCCCAAAAGGTGCCCTCCTCAATACCCATCACCCACCCTCCCTTCCCTCCTACACCCCATCAACCCTCAGTTCTCAGTTTTTAGGAGTCTCTTATGCTTTGGCTCTTTTCCAATCTAACCTCTTTTTTTTTCCTTCCCCTCCCCCATGGGTTTCTGTTAAGTTTCTCAGGATCCACATAAGAGTGAAACCATATGGTATCTGTCTTTCTCTGTATGGCTTATTTCACTTAGCATAACACTCTCCAGTTCCATCCATGTTGCTACAAAGGGCCATATTTCATTCTTTCTCATTGCCACGTAGTATTGTATACTACGCCATTGTGTATATAAACCACAATTTCTTTATCCATTCATCAGTGATGGACATTTAGGCTCATTCCATAATTTGGCTATTGTTGAGAGTGCTGCTCTAAACATTGGGGTACAAGTGCCCCTATGCATCAGCACTCCTGTATCCCTTGGGTAAATTCCTAGCAGTGCTATTGCTGGGTCATAGCAACATGCTTTAAATATTTTTAATCATGCACCCTATTAGTAAAACATTTTGACATGTGCTCCAAATGCAGATGTGTTTATTTATAAATTGTCATATCTAAAGTTATAATATCATATAATGTACTTTAAAATATTTCTTTTACTTTGGGATTAATACATAGTAATGACATTCTATAAATTTCTTGTTGGACATCAGCAAGTCTTTGTGCTTTCTAGGATTCACTTATTTTTTTCTTGTATACAACTTCCTTGAATCAAAAAGGAGTGGATTTGCTGGACTATGTTTATATTGTTCCTACTCTCTGATCTTTAATGGGTTCCTATAGTTGTTCAATCATGTGAGGCATCGGAGAGCAGAATTTGGTTTCAGCCAAAGTCTTCAAAGATGCTTTGAATGCTTTAAAACTATTTGGGGGCCCCTGACTGACTCACTCCATAGAGCATGTGACCCTTGATCTCAGGGTTGTGAGTTTGAGCACCACATGGGGTGTAGAGATTTCTTTTTAAAAAATTTTATATATATATATATATATATATATATATATATATATATATATATATAAAATAAAAATAAAATGTACTTTGAAAAAAAATGGTCTGAGGACACCAACCCTAATGATGCTACTCACCTAATTTGGTAAAAGTAATAGCAATTTGCATTATTAATATTTAACTATTTTATTTACTTATTTAAGAGAGAAAGACACAAAGATCGGGGAGAGTGGCAGAGAGACAGGGAGAGAGGGAGAAAGAGAGAGAGAGAGAGAGAGAGAGAGAGAGAGAAAGAGGGAATCAGTAGGCTCCACGCTCAGCATGCAGCTGGACACAGGGCTCCATCCATGACCCTGGGATCATGACTGGAGCTGAAATCAAGAATCCCTTTCTCAGCCAACTAAGCCACCCAGATGCCTCTATATTTCACTTTTTAAATTTTTTTTCAACATTTATTTATTTTTGGACAGAGAGAGACAGAGCATGAACGGGGGAGGGGCAGAGAGAGAGGGAGACACAGAATCGGAAACAGGCTCCAGGCTCCGAGCCATCAGCCCAGAGCCTGACGCGGGGCTCGAACTCCCAGACCGCGAGATCGTGACCTGGCTGAAGTCGGACGCTTAACCGACTGCGCCACCCAGGCGCCCCATATATTTCACTTTTTAAAAGTGGAAATCAGTAGAGCTGCATGAATAGGTGATGAAACAATACTAGATTGGATGGTTCAAAATCCTATTAACTTTTAGCCTTTGAAATACTATTTTCTTCATATGCTTTTATACACCCTTACGTTATAGAGATCCTGTTAGCAATTGTATATATATATTAAGCTTTGAGTTCTCAGCTAGAATAGTGCTTCCTAATAGTTGCTTGTTCAGTAACTAAAATTATCGAGAATACTTGAAAGTACTTAGTTTTAAGTTAAGAACCAACACAAATAATCAAGCATCAGTGGAATCTATAACGGATTATAGTGCATGCAAAAAGCATTTCTGAATGCTTCCTCAAATAGTATTTCCCATTACAGTATTGAGGAGAGTTACTATCTCTCATGATTTCATTCCTATAAGAAAAGCTAATTCTTCCAATTGGTGTGCATCTTTTGTTATTGATACTCTGGGTCCTCATTAGGTATGATGGTATATTCATGCACTCAGTGGTTTTTCCTGTTGAGGAAAGGCATCCTTCTCAGTAAACCATTATAACATACATTCTAAGCCCTACTTAGCTGCCTTGGCAATGAAGTTATTCAGGACTATACTGCTGACACTTAGTTGATATTCTCCTTTCCTACAAGATTAACTCAATATTCCACTTTTCATTTGCTAGGAAATTTGTATTCTTATAAGATAGCTGGTTAATGCTTGGTAATTTCTAAAATCACTGATAATGCTTTATTAAGATTACTTGGCACTAGGATAACTTTCTACCTCTAAGCATAAATTCCCTTTTCTGTAAATTGTGGAAAATGATAATGTCTACATTGTAATGTGCTTGTAAAATTAACTTAAATAGGATAAAATTAGGCAAATCGCATTGATGTAAATAATGGTAGCTAATACTTTTTTCTTTATATAAATATTTATTGAGCGTATAAAGAAAAAAGTAATTAAAATGCAAATTTGGTTAGTTTCCATTAACTAGGACTTCTCTTTTCTCCTGATTCATGTGTGTACATTAAGCTTGCTCTCTACTACGATCAAAACATAGGATAGAAATGTGTTCAGCTCAACATTTTTTTGTCATCCATGGATCATTTTTTTTTTGGATATCTCTTAAGATATTTTTGCTAAGTTTTTACTATAATTAAAATAATCTTCATTATTTTTACCTAATTTCAAGGTAATTTTTGTATATATTTTGAAATATTTTCATTACATTTTATTTAGGATATCTAATTACATTCAGCTTATATATATACATATATGTGTGTGTGTGTGTGTGTGTGTGTGTATAATTTTTTTTCTTAGCTATATTACATAAATTTTCTGACCCTAAAATGAATTGGGACTAGTATTTTGGTAAATGTTTAAATTGAATATAGCTAACATTAACAATATTAGTCAACACTTTTTTTTTTTCTGTGAGTTGGTTAGATCACTTTGTGATAGAAACTCTTGATAGAAATCTTTTTTTTTCATTTATTTTTTAAATGAAATTTATTGTCAAATTGGTTTCCATACAACACCCAGTGCTCATCCCAACAGGTGCCCTCTTCAGTGCCCATCACCCACTTTCCCCTCCTTCCCACCCCCCATCAACCCTAAGTTTGTTCTCAGTATTTAAGAGTCTCTTATGGTTTGTCTCCTTCCCTGTATGTAACTTTTTTTCCCCCCTTCCCCTCACCTCTGGTCTTCTGTTGAGTTTCTCAGGATCAACATATGAGTGAAAACATATGGTATCTTTCTTTCTCTGCCTGACTTATTTCACTTAGCATAACACTCTCCGGTTCCATCCATGTTGCTACAAATGGCCAGATTTCATTCTTTCTCATGCCAAGTAGTATTCCATTGTATATATATACCACATCATCTTTATCCATTCATGAGTTAATGGAAATTTAGGCTCTTTCAATAATTTGGTTATTGTTGAAAGTGCTGCTATAAACATTGGGGTACAAGTGCCCCCAGGCATCAGCACTCCTGTATCCCTTGGGTAAATTCCTAGCAGTGCTATTGCTGGGTCATAGGGTAGGTCTATTTTTAATTTTCTGAGGAACCTCCACACTGCTTTCCAGAGTGGCTGCACCAGTTTGCATTCCCACCAACAGTGCAAGAGGCTTCCCGTTTCTCCACATCCTCTCCAGCATCTATAGTCTCCTGATTTGTTCATTTTGGCCACTCTGACTGGCGTGAGGTGGTATCTGAGTGTGGTTTTGATTTGTATTTCCCTGATGAGGAGTGACATTGAGCATCATTTTGTGTGCCTGTTGGCCACCTGGATGTCTTCTTTACAAAAGTGTCTATTCATGTTTTCTGCCCATTTCTTCAGTGGATTATTTGTTTTTCGGGTGTGGAGTTTGGTGAGTTCTTTATAGATTTTGGATACTAGCCCTTTGACTGATATGTCATTTGCAAATATCTTTTCCCATTTCGTGGGTTGCCTTTTAGTTTTGTTGATTGTTTCCTTTGCAGTGCAGAAGCTTTTTATCTTCATGAGGTCCCAGTAGTTCATTTTTGCTTTTAATTCCCTTGCCTTTGGAGATGTGTCAAGTAAGAAATTACTGCAGCTGAGGTCAGAGAGGATTTTTCCTGCTTTCTCCTCTAGGGTTTTGATGGTTTCTTGTCTCACATTCAGGTCCTTTATCCATTTTGAGTTTGCTTTTGTGAATGGTGTAAGAAAGTGGTCTAGTTTCATTCTTCTGCATGTTGCTGTCCAGTTCTCTCAGCACCATTTGTTAAAAAGACTGTCTTTTTTCCATTGGATATTCTTTCCTGCTTTGTCAAAGATTAGTTGGCCATACTTTTGTGGGTCCAAATCTGGAGTCTCTATTCTATTCCATTGGTCTATGTGTCTGTTTTTGTGCCAATACCATGCTGTCTTGATGATGACAGCTTTGTAGTAGAGGCTAAAGTCTGGGATGGTGATGCCTCCTGCTTTGGTCTTCTTCAAAATTACTTTGGCTATTCGGGGCCTTTTGTGGTTCCATACAAATTTTAGGATTTCTTGTTCTAGCTTCGAGAAGAATGCTGGTGCAATTTTGATTGGGATTGCATTGAATGTGTGGATAGCTTTGGGTAGTATTGACATTTTGACAATATTTATTCTTCCAGTCCATGAGCACAGAATGTTTTTCTATTTCTTTATATCATCTTCAATTTCCTTCATAAGCTTTCTATAGTTTTCAGCATACAGATCTTTTACATCTTTGGTTAGGTTTATTTCTAGGTATTTTATGCTTCTTGGTGCATTTGTGGATGGGATCAGTTTCTTTATTTGTCTTTCTGTTGCTTCATTATTAGTGTATAAGAATGCAACTAATTTCTGTACATTGATTTTGTATCCTGCGACTTTGCTGAATTCATGAATCAGTTCTAGGAGACTTTTGGTGGAGTCTATCGGGTTTTCCATGTATAATATTTTATCATCTGCAAAAAGTAAAAGCTTGACTTCATATTTGCCAATTTTGATGCCTTTGACTTCCTTTTGTTGTCTGATTGCTGATGCTAGAACTTCCAACAGTATGTTAAACCACAGTGGTGAGAGTGGACATCCCTGTTGTGTTCCTGATCATAGGGGGGAAAGCTCTCAGGTCTTTCTCATTGAGGATAATAATTGCTGTGGGCTTTTCATTAATGGCTTTTGTGATGTTTAAGTATGTTCCTTCTATCCCAACTTTCTTGAGGGTTTTTATTAAGAAAGGATGCTGAATTTTGTCAAATGCTTTTTCTGCATCGATTGACAGGATCATATGGTTCTTTTCTTTTATTAATGTGAGGTATCACACTGATTGTTTTGCGAATGTTGAAGCAGCCCTGCATCCCAGGAATGAATCCCACTTGATCATGGTGAATAATTCTTTTTATATGCTGTTGAATTCGATTTGCTAGTATGTTATTGAGAATTTTTGCATCCATATTCAGCAGGGATATTGGCTTGTAGTTCTACTTTTTTGCTGGGTCTCTGTCTGGTTTAGGAATCAAAGTAATGCTGGCTTCATTGAATGAGTCTGGAAGTTTTCCTTCCCTTTCTATTTTGGAACAGCTTGAGAAGGTTAGGTATTATCTCTGCTTTAAATGTCTGGTAGAACTCCCCTGGGAAGCCATCTGGTCCTGGACTCTTATTTGTTGGGAGATATTTGATAACTGATTGAATTTCTTCACTGGTTATGGGTTTGTTCAAGTTTTCTATTTCTTTCTGTTTGTGTTTTGGAAGTGTGTGGGTGTTTAGGAATTTGTTCATTTCTTCCAGGTTATCCAGTTTGTTGGCATATAATTTTTCATAGTATTCCCTGATAATTGCTTGTATTTCTGAGGGATTGGTTGTAATAATTCAATTTTCATTCATGGTTTTATCTATTTGGGTCATCTCCCTTTTCTTTTTGAGAAGCCTGGATAGAGGTTTATCAATTTTGTTTATTTTTTCAAAAAACCAACTCTTGAGTTCATTGATCTGCTCTATAGTTTTTTTTTTTTTTAGCTTCTATATTGTTTATTTCTGCTCTGATCTCTATTATTTTTCTTGTTTTGCTGGAGTTGGGGTGTCTTTACTGTTCTGCTTCTATTTACTTTAGGTGTGCTGTTAGATTTTGTATTTGGGATTTTTCTTGTTTCTTGAGATAGGCCTGGATTGCAATGTATTTTGTATTTGTATTTTCCAAAGGACTGCCTTTGCTGCATGCCACAGTGTTTGGATTGTTGTATTTTCATTTTCATTTGTTTCCATATATTTTTTAATTTCTTCTCTAATTGCCTGGTTGACCCATTCCTTCTTTAGTAGGGTGTTCTTTAACCTCCATGCTTTTGGAGGTTTTCCAGACTTTCCTGTGGTTGATTTCAAGCTTCATAGCATTGTGGTCTGAAAGTGTGCATGGTATGATCTCAATTCCGTTATACTTATGAAGGGCTATTTTTTTGACCCAGTATGTGATCTATCTTGGAGAAGGTTCCATGTGCACTTGAGAAGAAAGTACATTCTGTTGCTTTGGGATGCAGAGTTCTAAATATATCTATGAAATCCATCTGATCCAATGTATCATTCAGGGCCCTTGTTTCTTTATTGATCCTGTGTCTAGATGATCTCTCCATTGTTGTAAATGAAGTATTAAAGTCCCCTTCCATTACCACATTCTTATCAATAAGGTTGCTTATGTTTGTGATTGTTTTATATATTTGGGGGCTCCCGTATTCGGTGCATAGACATTTATAATTGTTAGCTCTTCCTGATGGACAGACCCTGTAATTATTATACAGCGTCCTTCTTCATCTCTTGTTACAGCCTTTAAGTCTAGTTTGTCTGATATAAGTATGGCTACTCCAGCTTTCTTTTGACTTCCGGTAGCATGGTAGATAGTTTTCCATTTCCTCACATTCAATCTGAAGGTGTCCTCAGGTCTAAAATGAGTCTCTTGTAGACACAAAATAGGTGGGTCTTGTGTTTTGATCCATTCTGACACCCTGTGTCTTTTGGTTGGAGCATTTGGTCCATTTACATTCAGTGTTATTATAGAAAGATATGGGTTTAGAGTCACTGTGATGTCTGTAGGTTTCATGCTCCTGACCTTTTTGTCTCAGAGATTTATTCATATGGTGATAAATACTTTTTCCTCCAAAATTTTCATTTCAGATTTATCTGGAAGAAAACATGATCAACCGAGTTGTGTCCACACAAGACCAATAGTCAGGGGATAGGTCAAAATGTCCAAAATGGTGTTCTTGTACTAACAATGGCCTTGGCAAGCTCAGTTTCTGGAGGAAGACAGTGCTTAGATAATAAATTTTGTCATGTTAACTTTTGGAAGAATAGGCCTCAGACAATGTAGCCCAGTGACAGTATAATTACTGAACAAGCATACACATGTAGCAACTCTACAATTAATTTAGTGAAATTACATATTCTTTAAGGGGAATCAATTAGACTAAAGATTGAAAGGGTTTTACTTTCAGAGAAGTAAGCATAAAACATTAATAATTCTTAATGTAAGTTCAAAAATATAAAACTTTTGTAAGATGGCTCTCTCAGCTCTGATAATAAGACTGTTATTATAAGTGTTCCTGTAATGTAGAAGAAAAATTCTGGAAATTACATTTTGCTGACTGATGTGTATCTCAAGCTTAAGATGTAACACAGTTCTGCCAAGAGGAGAACACTGACAGACAGTTGGAAGAAAGATGTAAATTCTTCTTGTAAGCACAATGGAGAAGGCACTGGGTTCTTCAGGGGAAGTTTTGTTTGATCCTGCACTTTCTAGTCATGCAACTCACTGAGTAGCAGGAGCTCCTAGAATAGAATTTTCACTACAAAATCTGGAGAATGGTTGGCTGTTTTTCCTGGTTGCTGCCGTTCTTAACTTTAACCATAAACATACAATGTAGTAGTGAATTCTGGCTAAGGACTACCCCAGAGATTCTATAAACTGCCATATGTCAGCTATTCAAAAAACAAAAGTAATATTAGCCAAAAAAACCCCAGAGGCATAAAACAATAAATAATAATATAGCTTGAACTAGAGATCAGCTGATCTAAACTGTGCTTCACCTTCTTTCATTTTCATCCTCCTGCTAGGACCAGATGGCTGGCTTAAGTCTACTATTCTTATGGGGATAACAGAAGCTTAAGATACACAACTTAAAATATGCAGGTACTCTTGATTTCTTGGCTTAGAATTGGCATGCTGTTATTTTTGTCTTAATCTATAGACCAACTCTAGTCACATGACCAATCTCAAATCAAGAAATAGGGTAACACATGCCACCAACATAGTGAAAGGGACCATGAATAGTGAAAGAGCAAGAATACAGGAAGGTGTGGAGAATTTCACCCTATATTGCAATTGAACACACATGCCTGATGTCCTTAAGTAAGTGTTTCTTGCCCTTATGTAAGTCCTCTTGTAGTAAAGAAACTAGAAGTCTAAAAAGTATAATTTCCAGCCACCTTTCTTCCCAAGACTGTGAGTTGATCCAGTTGTGTCAAAAATAGAAAAATCACAAAAACTTGTCTCCATTTGCAGAGCACTCTACAACCTGATAGTAGACGCTATGTTTTCCTACACAAATCAACCTCATCATCCCCTGCCCATTTAATAAATGTTTTTACAACGTTTCGATAATATAAATTGTTTTTAAAATTTTTAAATATTTATTCATTTTTGAGAGACAGAGAGACAGAGAGTGAGTGGGGGAGGGGCAGAGAGAGAGACACAGAATCTGAAGCAGGCTCCAGGCTCTGAGCTGTCAGCACAGGGCCTAATGTGGGGCTCAAACTCACAAAACATGAGATCATGACCTGACTCAAAGTTGGATGCTAAACCAACTGAGCCCCCCAGGTGCCCCACTTTTGATGATGTAAAGTACAATTGTTAAAATATGGAAATAACTCCAAGCAAATATAAATACAAACATAATCTTCCATAAACTACCTAACAGGAAAAACAGTTAGAAAAAATTGAATTAACAAAGCAGAAGACAGAAATAGAGGAAAAAAATAGAAATAAAGCATGTAAATAATTAGCCTGAAGTAAGTTATTGGAAATGCAACTAATTATATTTAACATTTTGATCAATGAAAACTACTTAGGAACACCTATTAAAGACAAATAATTAGAGTAGATTCATTGCTATTAAGGAATATAACCAAAATGACATATATATTGCAAACAAAGTAAGGAAATGCAGTAAACTAAAGGAAGAAAACTGCTGTTACAATTTCAGACAAAATATAATCGAGGATGAGAGATTGATAGGAATTGATATAAAGAATTCTTTAAAAATTAATAATAAGAGTTTAACAATTTGAACCATATGATTCTATAAAATAGAAACCTTAAGCTGACAATTACAAACTTATATTAGTCATTATATCTTTCAAACTATCCTGTTCCAAGTAGTAGAAAATGTCTAAATCTATGGATGCTTTGAAATACCCAGTGATAAAATTTGATCTAGCTAATTCATAGGAAACTCTGTATCCCTTCAATTATATATTGTGGAAATGCATAATATTTTCAACAAAACTTTTACTCTTTCAAGTATGATCATACCATAGCTCAAGGTTTTTCAACCATTTCCAAAGTTATAATATTCTCAACTATAAAGCAATTACATTAGAAGTCAACAATGAGATGATAGACCTTCTATTAAAAAAAAAATAGAGAGTACTTTTGGGACACCTGGGTGGCTCAGTTGGTTAAGCGTCTGACTCTTGGTTTCACTTCAGGTCAGTCTCTCATGGTTTCCTGAGTTTGAGCCCCACAACAGGCTTTGTGCTGACAGTGTGGGGCCCTGTTGGGATTCTCTGTCTCCTTTCCTTTCTCTCTTTCTCTCTTTGCCCCTCTGGCACTCATGCTGTCTCTGTCTCTTTCAAATAAATAAATAAACTTAAAGAAATAAAGACTTCTTTTATAAATAATTTGAGTAATGGAAAATTGTAATAAATTGTAATTGTAATAATAAAAAGGATTTAAAGAAAAGGATCAAATATGTTGTAAGGTTGAAAATTCATGTAATAATCGTTAAACTAGATTCTCTAATCATTTAGGTAAATTGACTATTAGGTTTCCTTAATATAAAAATTGTGGCATCTCTCATTTTATACTCATAAATAGTTAATTATTAAAATATTCTTCAATTAGAATCTTAGAAATTTTTTTTGATTCTTTGATTATTTCTCATAATCATCTCAAGTGAGAACATATCTTTTCTTTACATATCTAATTTTTTCTGACGTCATTGGTAATTGTTTTTCAGTGAAGATAAAACAATGCACAATTCAAAAGAAGAAATTTGATCCATAATATAACTGTTACCTTACAAATAAAAGTAGCAATAAAATTATCCCTCTGAGGTCTCTGCCAAAGTATGCTTCGTATTCATTAAGGTAAAGGCCCACTGAAAAATTGTTACTAAAATTATATTCTTGTTAAAAATAGTATATAAAATAATAAGTATCCACTAAACTTGTAGAATATATCTTCTTTCCATGATTGATAATATATTCTTGGAGGAACTGATTGTAAGTACAAATAACAAAAGTAAAAAGAATCCGATCCTCACAAGATAAAAGCTGAACAATCTGAAAATCAACAACTTTCTTGTGGATCTTCTGTGAATTGAAATCACCGGGCCAAGCACCACCCTAGAAAATGGGGAGACAGGCAAATGCAGAAAAGACAGATGAGCTTACCTGAAGCATAATCTATTGGCACCAGTAAATAGTAGAAACACTTAAATGGTACTTGACCAAATCCCTGGTGGATAAGTGTGGACATATTTGAGAGTTAAAAACTCTTGGGGGTCTATTCTAAGTGGCCATCATATTTTTATGGGATTTACTTTCAGAAGATCTACCAGCTTCTCACAAATATGAAGAGAAAAATCCCCTCATGTCTGACCAGGAAAATGGAATAGTAACAGTTTTATGCCTAGGGCAAAAATAAACATGTTGAAATATTCCCAGGAGAAAAAAAATAGTCATTTTTGAGTAATCTCAAAGAATTCTCTGCAACAAATTCCTACTCAGCAAGATTTCAAAGACATCATGAGTCTTACTGGATTTGGGAGTAGAAAATTAACCAACTCCATCCTTTTTTTCCTTCTCTAAGATTAGGAAAAAAAAAAAAAAAAAAGCTGAGAAGCTCTTGTGAAGATCACAGCTACAGACAAGCTAAGACCTTATCAGAGGATTGTACAATTCCTTCTCACCCCCCACCCCACTCATTATGATCATATCCACAGGGCTCCTATAAAATAACAGTCAACCACAGTTAAAAGATCTACAAGGGACACTCACTAAGGAGTTTTTAGGGAAACCCAGACACAACAGAAGAGGGGGGGGAAAGATGCTAGAAGAAATGGAAGAAATAGACAAATACAGTTACATCAAACAGTAGACACAGATTATCTCCTAGCTAAGTAAACATAAAACTTTACATTGATGGTCTACGTGCCTCAGTTCTCAGTACCTAATGCTTCATATCCAGATTTTAACAAAAACTTACAAGTCCTATAAAACAGTAAGAAAAAACATAATCCAAAGAGACAATGCAAGGATGAGAATGAGACTATATATAACAAAGATTTTTAACATTATCAGATAAGGAATTTACTTACGATTAATATGGAAAATAAGGGTTCTAATGGAAAATTTTTGCAACATGCAAGAATAGAATGTATATCTTTTGTTTTTTTTATTTTTTTAATGTTTATTTCTTGAGAGAGAGAGTGTGAGTGGGGGAGGGGCAGAGAGCAAGGGAGACACAGAATCCAAAGCAGACTCTAGGCTCCAAGCTGTCAGCACAGAGCCCAAAGCGGGGCTTGACCTCACAAACTGTGAGATCATGACCTGAGCTGAAGTCAGACACTTAACCTACTGAGCCACCCAGGCACCCCAAATAGAATGTATGTCTGTATACATATATATACACAGACAGGTAAGATAAGCAGAGAGATGGAAATTGTAAGTAAGGATCAAGAGAAAATGCTAGAAATAATGAAGGATGATTTTGATGGACTCATCTGTAGACTGGACATGACTGAAAAGAAAGAAACAATGAGATTGAAGATATGTCAATGGAAAGTACCTAACTGAAAAGCAAATAAAAAATAATGAAAAAAATGAAAAAGAGTATTTAAGAACTTTGGTGCAATTACAAAAGTAGTGGCATATATAAAGGGAGATCAGATGAATAAGAAAGAGAAAAAATATTTGAAGTAACAAGGAGTGAGAATTTTCCAAAATTTATGACAGAAAACAAGCCACAAATCCGAGAAGCTCGGAGAACACCAATCAGAATGATACCTAAACATACACAAATGTCCACCTAGAGATATCCTATTCAGTCTGCACAAAACATAGAGTGTCTTGGCAAAAGATGGTGGGGGGGCAGTTGGGAGCCTTACTTGTAATATAGCAAGGATAAGAATTATATGAAACTTCTTTTTAAGCAAGGAAGAAGAGAATTGAGTAAAATATTTTAAATGTTGAGAAAAAATTAAAAAGAAAAAAAAAAAAGAAAAACAAGCAAAAACACCAACTTTGAATTCTGTATCCAGCAATGTTAGCTTTTAAAAGTGAAAGATAGGGGTGCCTTGGGACTCAGTTAAGCATTGCACTTTGGCTCAGGTCATGATCTCAAGGTTAAGTGAGTTTGAGTCTTGCTTGGGGCTCTGCGCTGACAGTGCTGAGCCTGTATGGGGTTCTCTCTTCCTCCCTCCCTCCCTCTCCTCTTTCTGCCCCTCCTGGGATTCTCTCTCTATGTCCCTCACTCACTCATACTCTCTCTGTCAAAAATAAATAAATACACTTAAAAATAAAAGTAAAAGGTAAATAGACTTTTTCAGACAGACAAAAAAGTGAAATACTTTGTTGACAGTAGATTTGCCTCCCATAAAATGTTAAAAAAATTCTTCAAAAGAACAGAAAATGATATTGGAAAGCTCGCATCTATATAAAGAAAATAAGCAGCAGAAAATTAAGACATGAAGAAAGGAAATAAAAAAGAAAATTTGAAACTGAACACAGTTTGAGAAGCACTGCTATCAACTAAAAGTGAGAAGGAAAATACTGCCCTGTGGATGCCAGCAGGCCCTGCTTAAAACTGCCAATATTTGAGACTGAGAAATAGCAAATACTGTTGAAGGTAGTAGAAAATATAATCATAACGTCTGCAAAGAGTGAGGGTTTTATTTTCCCTCTTTCATCATATTTAAATAGCTCTTGTTTATTTTTATTGTCTAAATGTACTATTTAGAAAAAAAAAAAGAATGTGGTGATGGTGTAGTGTTGGTTTTTTTTTTAATGTTTATTTTTAGAGAGAGAGAGACAGTGAGTTGAGGAGGGGCAGAGGGAGAAGGAGACACAGAATCTGAAGCAGACTCCAGGCTCCGAGTTGTCAGCAAAGAGCCTGACACAGAGCTCGAACCCACCAACAGTGAGACCATGACCTGAGCTGAAGTCGGCTGCTTAACTGACTGAGGCACCCAACCGACCCTGTAGTGTTTTTTGTTTGTTTGTTTAATTAAAGTATAGTTGACATACAATATTATATTAATTTCAGGTGCATAGCATAGTAATACAGTTATATACATTATGAAATGTTTACCATAAGTGTAGTTACCATCTGTTACTATATAATGTTATTACAATAATATTGACAATATTCCTATGCTTACTTTTCATCCCCATGACTTATTTTATAACTAGAAATTTATACCTTTGAATCTCCTTTACCAACATTTGCCCATGCCTCACCCCCTACCCATGAGCAGCCATCAGTTCTCTGTATTTGAGTCTGTTTCTCTTTCAAGAAGTGTGTTCCTTTGTTCTGTTTCTTTTTTTAGATTCCACATATAAGTCAAATCATATAGTGTTTGTCTCATTCTGTTTAACTTATTTCACTTAGCATGATACCATGTAGATCCATCCATGTTGTCACAATGGCAAGATCTGATACTTTTTTATAGTTGAGTAATACTTTATGTGTATGTATGTGTGTGTATACACACACACACATACATACACACACCATATCTTTTTTATCCATTCATCTATAGATGGGCACTTAGTTTGCCTTCACATCCTGGCTATTGTAAATAATGCTGCAATAAACATAGGGATCTATATCTATATCTATATAGATCTGTATATATATCTCTATCTATCTATCTATCTATCTATCTATCTATCTATCTATCTATGTCTTTTTGAAGTAGTGTTTTCATTTCTTTGGGTAAATACCCACTAGTGGAATTACTGGGTCATGTGGTACTTTTATCTTTGAGTTTTTGAGGAGCTGCCATATCGTTTTACGCAGTGGCCATACCAATTGATATTCCCGGTACATATGGGTTCCCTTTTCTCCAGGGCTTTGCCAACACTTGTTATTTTTTTTTTTGTCTTTTTGATACTAACCATCCTGGGTGGTGTGAGGTGAGACGAACCATCCTGGTTGGTTTTGATTTGAGCTGGTGTAGGCTAGCAGGCTGGGACTTGCTGAGGTGGCCAGCTGCAGAGAATGCCCAGGTGCTACTTCCATCTGAACTGTTAAAGTATAGGGGGAACATAAACAGTGGTGCTTGGGCACCTCCAACCCCAGAGAGAGTTCCAACAGTTCCCCAATTTTTGGCGGATGTTTGAGGGTGAATAAATGGGTTTCCATCACTTATAAATTGTTTTTTAAACTGCTGTTTTCCTGCTGTACCTCGGTGTAGCAAATCTGTGTGTGGGCCCCTCAGTGCTTTCTCTCCTTACCACAGGACTTAGTGTTGGGAGTGGAGTTGCTGTGTTACCATGTCTCTGTCTCTCTTACTTTTCTCCTTGTGGTCCTCCTATATTTTGTTGTAGGGAAGCTGTTTAATCAGCCCTTAGTTCTTCAGGACGAATTGCTCTATATGTGGGTGTAGATTTTGGTGTATTTGTGGGTGGAGGTGAGCTCAGGGTCTTCCTATGCCTCCATCTTGAACCTGTCAGTGAAACACTTTTTTAGAGTTGGACGTTTGTCTCTTCCATAGGTTTGGATCATGTCTAAACCATCATTACATCATTCACAGCTTTTATCATAGAGTTTTGTACCTGGAGGAGTTTCCTCTTTCTCTTCAGATCTCTGTACTCCCTTGACAGTTCATGCTGTCCTCTCAGAACTTCAGAACCATGCATTTTTACTCTTCTGCTCACTCCGCAGCCATTCTCCACCCTTGCTTTGTAGTGTTGTAATTTTATAATTATATACATAAAAATTATAAAGGCTTTAACATATTGAATCCTTAATATAGAGATAAAAGAGTATGCACTTAGGGAGACAAGAATATCTTGGAAATTGTCAATATAATCATAACCATAAAATTCTGTGGCGTATTCACAGTCATTATTTACATTAGTTGAGATTATTTTTGGATGATCAGATGCCTTTATCTCAAAAGCATGAAATAAGTTATTCTGATTTATATGGCATTTAAAAAGAGTGTTAGGGACCCAAATTACCACTGGTGATATTAATTTAATTTCACTGTATTCCCTGGCATTTTATGTTAACATGATGTACTCCGTTATGAATAATACTCTAGTGTTTTTTTGTGTTTTTGTTTTTGTTTTTGTTTTTGTTTTTGTTTTTTTTTTTGGAGATTTGCTAGTATCTGCACCTGTAGGATTTGGTGTTCTTTGTTTTATTTTGAGTTTATTTGTAGAAAAATCTCTAATCAATTTTCTCACAAACATCAATCTGATACATTTTATATAAGCAAAATAAGCAACTTGAGGTTAATGAAGTAGTACAGTTCATAATATCACAAAATGGAATATTTATCTGTGATTCACTGAATAGACTGGTAAAAAGTGATATTAATCTTGTGGATTGTGCCCAATGCATGATAAAAATTGATCCCTGTAGCCAGTTTGTTTTGTGCTTAGCAGTCTCATTTAGTATCACCTCTCTTTTTTTAAAAAAATATTTTTAATGTTTATTTATTTGTTTTGAGAGAGACAATGTAAGTGGGGGAGGGGCAGAGAGAGAAGGAGACATAGAATCTGAAGCAGGTTCCAGGCTCTGAGCTGTCAGCACAGAGCCTGATGTGGGGCTTGAACTCATGAACTGCGAGATCATGACCTGAGCTGAAGTTGGACATTTAACCAACTGAGCCACCCAGCTGCCCTGAGTATCACCTCTTTGATGACACAAAATAATTATTTTCACCTAAAGTGTCATTCATAATGTTGCAAGGATAAGATTTACTATTAAAATTTACAAAAAATAAGCTTATGGCATTTATTTTAAAAGAAATCCATATTAATTCATTTTTATAAATTACTTTATCCTCTTATGTGTACAAATAATGGACATGGGATAAAGAAGAACCATGTTGTGGTTTGTTTGATGGCTTGAACTGAGAAATTCACATTTATTATTATTTTTTTAAATAATTTTTTATGTTTGTTTTTGAGAGACAGAGCATGAGCAGGGGAGGGGCAGAGAGAGGGAAACACAGAATCTGAAGCAGGCTCCAGGATCTGCACTGTCAGCACAGAGCCCAACACCAGGCTCAAACTCACAAGCTGTGAGATCAGGACCTGAGCTGAAGTCAGAGGCTTAACTGACTGAGCCACCCAAGCGCCCTGAGAAATTCATGTTTAAAAATGTGTATATATATTTTTAAAGTGAAATAAAAATGTGTACATTTTTATAATGCATATTGCTAGCTATGAACCCCTGTTATTTCCATTGAAATAGAATTTAAAGGTTAGCATACATTTGTATATATTCAATTTGATTTTTCTAAACTCCTGTATTTGTGCTATTCAAGATATCTTTACCTCACCTACCTTTCATCATATATTATTTAGAGTTGTAATTTTACATTTTTTAAGTTTTTTTTTTTTTTTTTTTATTTTGACAGAGAGAGAGAGCGAGCACAGGAGGCACAGAGAGAGAGAGGGGAGAGAGAGAATCCCAAGTAGTGCTCAATTCCTTCATGCTGACAATGCAGAGCCCAATGTGGAGCTCAAACTCACAAACCATGAGATTATGACCCAAGCTGAAATCAAGTGTCAGATGCTTAACCATCAGAGCCACCCAGGCACCCTCTGGTTTGTACACTATTTTATCTCTGGGACCTGGTACACAGTAGTAGATTCCCAGTAAATATTCATTAAATCAAATTATTTTGCAAGAGTAATGAGGTATATAAAAGAAATTGATATATGTTATATAACCTTGTATCTAATATTATATTTTGCCCGAGAAGAGACCATTTGGAAGAGCATACTATTTATGCCACAGTATCCGGAAGAGTATTCATTAAAAGAGGATTAGATTTTTTCTGCTGATTCCCTTTGTATGGCTAACAGCATTAGCAAGGTATTTTATTTTAATATAAAAAGGTTATTTTAATGGAGTGGTCTTAAAAATATTGCATAGGTGCATTAAATGGTAATGAATTACTTATATCAAGTGGCATTCAAGGAGAGGCCCCAGATCAGACATAAGAAACTTTAATCATTGGATGGTAGATAAACTTGATCTTCATATCCTTTCATTCCTCATATTACATGATAGTAATATAGTCTTACAAAATGCATCTGACCGCATCACCAAAATATAAATGAAATCACATGTTGATTTCATAAACCCAACATGTTTCAATTAAATTACAGTTTTTGGAGGCATATGTACTTAATAAAATACTTTGTTATATTTTCAATATGGTTCTGTTATTGAAATTATATCTCGAACTGTTTGATAAAAGGAAGAATGGTGCTATTATTTAGAATATTGAAGATGAATAAGTGAAATAAAAAGTGCAATAAAATAATATTAGTCATATATTAGAATACTTAAGAACTATATCCTCATTATTATTTTTTTAAGTTTACTTATTTATTTTGAGAGAGAAAGAATGGAGGAAGGGCAGAGGGAGAGGGAGAGAGATGATCCCAAGCGGGGCTAGATCCCATGAACCAGGGATCATGACCTTAGCAGAAATCAAGAGTCAGTTGCTCAACTGACTGAGCCACCCAGGTGCCCTTACATTCACTTTTAGATTAAACATGAGAAATTAGGGACTATTTTTTTTTTTCATTTTATACCTTTCTCATAGAAAATTACCAAGCATAGTAATGTTCTGTTGATTATGTATCTTCATACATAATCATAAAGTATTTTATTTAAAAATAATTCTAATTTATGTTAAAGATTCAAAGAGCAGCTTAATGCATTTTTCTTACTATAGATATAAATTGTCCCAAATATTTCTATAATATTAAGTAAATTGATGATATTTAATATATTTTATGATTTAAAATTTCAAATATAAATTAATGCATTGATTTTTATTCAACCTCAGTCATTCTCTATGCTAACATATACACAGTAATTTAGGGAAGAAGACAAACTACACTGGTTTTAAAATGTTTGCAGTGTAAAATTATCATCTAAATTTTGAGTTATCTTTAATTAAGCTGAAAAAGCAAGTTACTCTTTAATGCAAAGCTTTACAATTTCCCTAAGAATAAAAATCAAATAGTCTACAGACTTTTGTGGCCATATTTATATATAAAATATAAAGTGGAAATGTCAAAAATCTTTGACAATTTTCCTATTTGGGAGACATAATATAGATAACACAGAATTTTAAATTTTATTTATTATTTATTTTTTGTTGGTCTTAAAATTTTTTTTCTATAATTTATTGTCAAGGTAGCTAACATACAGTGTATATAGTGTGCTCTTGGCTTCAAAAATAGATTCCCATGATTCAATACCTACATACAACACCCAGTACTCATCCTGAGAAGTGTCCTCCTCAATGTCCATCACCAATTTTTCCCTTCCCCCTTATACCCCCCCCCCATTAGCCCTCAGTTCTCTGTATTTAAGAGTCATTTATGGTTTGCCTCCCTCTCTGAAACTATTTTACTTTCCTTCCCTTCCCCCATGGTCTTCTTTTAAGTTTCTCAAATTCCACATATGAGTGAAAACATATGATATCTGACTAACTTATTTTACTTAGCATAATACCCTCCAGTTCCATCCACATTGATACAAATGGCAAGATTTCATTCTTTGTCATTGCTGAATTGATTGCATTGAATATATAAACCACATCTTCTTTATCCATTCATCAATTGATGGACATTTAGGCTCTTTCCATAATTTGGCTACTCTTGATAGCACTGCTATAAACATTGGGGTACATGTGCCCTATGAATCAGCACTCCTGTATCTTTTGTCTAAATTCCTAGCACTACTATTGCTGGGTCATAGGAAAATTCTATTTTTTAATTTTTTTGAGAAACCTCCACACTATTTTCTAGAATGGCTGCACCAGTTTGCATTCTCACCAGCAGTGCAAGAGGGTTCCTGTTTCTCTACATCCTTGCCAACATCTGTTGTTTCCTGAGTTGTTAATTTTAGCCACTCTTACTGGTGTGAGGTGATATGTCAATGTGGCTTTGATTTGTATTTCCCTGATGATGAGCGATGTTGAGCATCTTTCCATGTTTCTGTTAGCCATCTGGATGTCTTTTTTGGAAAAGTGCCTATTCATGTCTTATGCCCATTTCTTCACTGAAATATTTGTTTTTTGGGTGTTGAGTTTGGTAAGTTCTTTATAGATTTTGGATACTAACCTTTTATCCAATATGGCATTTGCAAATATCTTCTCTCATTCTGTTGGTTGCCTTTTAGTTTTGTTGATTGTTTTCTTCACTATGCAAAAGCTTCTTATCTTGATGAGATCCTAAGAGTTCATTTTTGCTTTTGTTTCCCTTGCCTTCAGAGACATGTCAAGTAAGTAATTGCTGCAGCTGAGGTCAAAGAGGTTGTTACCTGTTTTGTCCTCTAGAATTCTGATGGTTTCTTGTCTCACATTTAGGTCTTTCATCCATTTTGAATTTATTTTTGTGTATGGTATAAGAAAGTGGTCCAGTTTCATTCTTCTGCATGTTGCTGTCCAGTTTTCCCAGTACCATTTGCTAGAGACTTTTTTCCATTAAAGATTAGTTGGCCATACATTTGTGGGTCCAATTCTGGGTTCTCTATTCTGTTCCATTGGTCTATATGTCTGATTTTGTGTCAGTACCATGCTGTCTTGATGATTACAGCTTTGTGATAACAGGCTGAAGTCCAAGATTGTGATGTCTCCAGCTTTGGTTTAGAAAAAGCATCTGACAAAATACAGCATCCTTTCTTAATAAAAACCCTCAAGGAAATCAGAATAGAAGCAACATAGCTTAACATCATAAAAACAATATATGAAAGGCCCACAGCTAATGTCATCCTCAATGGGGAAGAACTGAAAGCTTTCCCCCTGAGATCAGGAATACGACAGGGATGTCCACTCTGAGCACTGTTGTTTAACATAGTGTTGGAAGTCCTAGCCTCAGCAATCAGACAACAAAGTGAAATAAAACGTATCCCAATTGGCAAAGGAGAAGTTAAATTTTCACTCTTAGCATTTGACATGATACTCTACATGGAAAATCGCAAAGACTCTACCAAAAAATTACTAGGACTGATACACGAATTCAGCGAAGTTACAGGATACAAAATCAATGTACAAAAATCGGTTGCATTTCTATACACCAATAATGAAGCAACAGAAAGAGATATCAAGGAATTGATCTCATTTACAATTGCACCAAGAACCATAAAATACCTAGGAATAAACCTAACCAAAGAGGTAAAAGATGTGTATGCTGAAAAGTATAGAAAGCCTATGAAAGAAATAGAAGAAGACACAAAGAAATAGAAAAACATTCCATGTTCCTGGATTGGAGCAAATGTCAATACTACCCAAAGCAATCTACACATTTAGTGCAATCCCAGTCAAAAAAATTACCAATCCCAATTTTGCTCATTCTTCTCAGAGCTAGAACAAACAATCCTAAAATTTGTATGGAATCACAAAAGACCCTGAATAGTCAAATTTTATTTTTGAGATCAAGTGGTTTAATCTGATTAATACTTGACAGTGCATGTTAACTATCACTTTCAAGATTCTTTGCCAGATTCAAAGTCTAGTTCCAGGATAATGTAGCCCTCAAGTGGAGGTTAATATTTTAGATGATCACCTGAGTCATAATTAAAGAATGAAGATTTTCTATATACCCTCAATCCCAAAAGACAGGGACTAATATTTTTTGTGAACATCTTTCCTCTGCTAAACTCTGATTGTGTTGTTCATAATAATAACAGATAAAACAGAATAAGCTTTATTGCCACTAGGATCGGTAACATTATTAGTACTATTACTATAACAGTTATATATTGGGGGAATATAAATCCCTAAGGGAATTTTGAGTGCATTAACCTATTAATCATTTTGGAATGATGCCTAAATAGTTTGAAACTTAAGTAATTTTTTACCCAAGGTTACAAAATTAAGAAATAAATGAATCCGCTTTAAAAATTGTTTTATTTAAATATTTTACCACTTCATTGCTCTGTCTTCTAGGCAATTAGTTTATAATATTGTATATGAGGAAATGCTCTATTGACAGAACCATACATTAATATATAGCCTCGGTGTTAATTTTAAGCACAGTATTTAATCATACTTGTCTGAATACCTTAATCACATTTTTATAGTGATGCTATTAATAATGATCCTTATGGGTAGACCTCTACCTTCATTATATTTTACCTTTATAAAAGACATTAAAGTGCATTTAGTTTAAATGAAGCATTTCACAGACTAGAACAAGGAGATAAAAAAAGGTACATTGACTTACCAAAGTTATGCTAATTATTGCCAAGGGCTACTGACTCAGTCTAGGGCTGTGTAAACATCACTGAAAGGTGTTGTAGCATCATGTGACTACATACATCCCTGAGTTCAACAAAAGGAATAAAGAAAATATCTACAGTATACAGAACACAATATAAAACCTACATTTTTTAGGGGCAATATATTATTTTCTAATTCAAAATGGGTACTGGTGGTTGTGGGTTTTTTTTTTTTTTTGGTCTTATAAATAAAACAATTAAAATGGTTATTGAAATGATCAACTATGACATGATATAACCAGGCATCATTACCATCTATCTATCTGTCTACCTACCTACCTACCTACCTACCTATCATCCATCCATCCATCCATCCATCCATCATCTATTTATTGTAGTTTTTACTTAAATTTCAGTTCTTTAACATTTAGTGTAATTTTAGTTTCAGGAGTAGAATTTAGTGACTCATTACTTATATATAATACCCAGTGCTCATTGCAGTAAGTGCCCTTCTTCATACTCATCATCCATTTAACCCATCCCCCTGCCCATCTTTCCCTCAGCAACCCTCAGTTGGTTCTCTATAGTTAAGAGTCTATTATGTAGTTTACACTAGAATTCTAAAATATTTGTAATATTTTATAATTAGTAAATTATGTCACTGTAGGACTTCCTGGAAATTAACATTTCTCAAGAGTAAGTTAGACTCTGTAAATGGCATAGTAATACTTTAACAGTGCCACCAGTTACTGATCCAGTTACATTCACGTGTCCTTTGCAAATTGTAGATGTAGAATTCAGAGTGATAAAGAGAAAAAATGAATTAGAAGAAAGAGGAGGTAAATTGAATTAATGTGATACCTCAAGAAAAAATTATTGAGGGCTTTCTTCCATTTATTCAACTTTTTCAAATAAATTTAAAAAAATGTCAACATTTTTATTTATTTTTGAGAGAGAGGCAGCATGTGAGCAGGGGAGGGGCAGAGAAAGGGAGACACAGAATCTGAAGCAGACTTCGGGCTCTGAGCTGTCAGCACAGAGCCTGATGGGGGGCTCCAACCCACAAACTGCAAGATCATGACCTGAGCTGAAATCGGACACTTAACTGACTGAGCCATCCAGGCACCCTCAGAAAGTTACTTATCTCATTTTGATTGCCTCAAATGAATAACTGAGAGTAATTGTGACCATATATATAATGCTCTTAAAATGTTTCTGAAACATTATAATCACATAGTTTGTAAAATATTGTAGCCATTATGAAATTCAGAGTGTGAATGAAAAGAGATATCACATCTAGCTAACATGAGGTGTGAATTCACTGAATGAATAATGAGATGGGGAATCCAGAAGAAGGAACATTATTCCTACTGACCAAAAGACAGAATTAGAGGCATGAGTAATGAGAACTTTTCACTGCTGATTTAGCAAGTGATCTGACCTTGTCAGAAGGGGGAAAAAAAGCACTGTATATTAGATGAGATAGTATGATTGACTAACAGAAATATCCAATTGCAGAATCTATTTCAGAAATTGTGTGTCAGTTGCTTGGGCTGTTTGGGAGGAAAGGATTGGATATGAAATTTGTTTAAGATCAGGCAGTAAAGGGGGCGCCTGGTTGGCTTGGTCGGTTAAGCGTCCGACTTCGGCTCAGGTCAAGATCTCACGGTCTGTGAGTTCAAGCCCTGCATGGGGCTCTGTGCTGACAGCTCAGAGCCTGGAGCCTGTTTCAGATTCTGTGTCTCCATCTCTCTCTGCCCCTCCCCTGTTCATGCTCTGTCTCTCTCTGTCTCAAAAATAAATAAACATTTAAAAAAAAATTAAAGATCAGGCAGTAAAGCATTATGAAAATTTTCACAAATGTTAAACTTTCTGGAAAACAAAATTGGAGCCACTTGCAGGATATATTAAGTTGTACTTGTGTTTAGAAACAAAACAAAACAACACACCAAGCACATTAGTAGGAAAAAAATGAATGAGGATAGGGCTTCCAGAATGCTTGTAGTTTTTAATATGCTGTTAATATCTGCAGTGAGATATAGAAACTACTTCTATAGTAATCATGTTCTACAATAAGATAATGACTTCAGGTTATAATTGAAATAACATGTACTTTAAATTCATACATAATATTTGGCATAGATTTTAAATTATAATCTATCTTAAAGTATAGATATTTATTTCACTTGAATTAATTTTAGCTATTTCATTAAAATGGTAAATATTGTAAATGATCTTTTAATTAAAGGTTAAATTAGATTTCACTGGATGTACTATCAATATAATTAATTCCAAGGCAAACACAGGTACTTTGTTAGGAAAAGAAAATGAATACATGTTATTGGGGCGTTTGGGTCATGCAGTTGCTTAAGGATCTGACTTCAGCTCAGGTCATGATCTCACAATTTGTGGGTTCAAGCCCTGCATTGGGCTTTGTGCTGACAGCTCAGAGCCTAGAGCCTACTTCGGATTCTGTGTCTCCCTCTTTCTCTTCTCCTCCCTACTCGTGCTCTGTCTGTCTGTCTCTCTGTCTCAAAAATAAATAAACATTAAAAAAATTTAAAAATATTGTTTATTTCTAAGTGAACACATTTTAATAGTTAAATATATATATTATTATAAATATTTTTCTTATATTCTTTGTTAACTAAAAGTTCTTTTTAATAATTAACAATGAGGTTAGCAAAAAAACTACTTTAATATAAATAACACCTTTTCACAAAAGATTATTGAATAGCCAAGGGGTGCTGGATTTCTTCTAAAATTCAATAATAGAGAAACTATGAGATCTATCTGGAAACTAATATAAGCACTGGGAATGTCAGAGGGGGTCAGAAGGGAATCCTCCTTGTCTTTACCTATTCATTCATTCATTCATTCATTCATTTTTACCATACTCTAAGTTTTGAAATTTCTCATTATGTGGAGGACTAAATTTTAAAAATAATGAAATCTAACAATATAGTCACAAATCTTAATGCTTTTATTTCTATTTTTTTCTTTCTGTCCCACTCACTAGGATATACTTGTTAACTTTAACAACATGTCTCTTGTAATGCCTTGTTCTGTTTATCCCTGTTTAACCTAAAATGTATCATCCTCCTTCTCATTCTTTAGCTAGTTTGCTGTTGTCATTTTCAACCCTAATGTCTCAAGTCACTTCTTACTTTCTAGCCCAAGAATATGTCAGCACTGGATTCATCTAACTGCCATCTCTTGAGTAGTTTAAATTAAAATCATATAAATCCACTGTTGAAATAATCTTGTCCTGGAAAATAAGAAGTGATTTAGAACAATAGATAGTACCAACATCTAAATCCAAAAAATGCTTATTAGGCTGTTTTGTTTCTATTGATACTCATTCCTAGTAGTGTTTTCCTCAGAATTAGTTTGCTAAACACACAGCCATAAAAAAAATTGTATCCTAATATTTTTCTCTGGAATTTTTATAATTTTGCATTTTATAGTCATGTCTTTGGTGCATTTTGGGTTAATTTTTAAAAGTCTGATTATAGGTAAAGTTATTTTTTCCTTAGATGTTCATTATTTAGTACCATTTGAAAAAAAAAAGCTTTCTCTACTGAATAGTTTTATTCTTCATCAGAAAGTAATTGACCATATGCATGTTGGGCTTTATCTGGATTCTATGATATTCTAATGATTTATATGTCATCTTTTCTCTAAAATAACATATTCCTTTATAATAAATTTTGAAACAGGTCATGTGAATTTTCAACTTTGTTCTTTTTCATAAATAAGTTCCATTTTACCAATTAATTTTGGAACAATATTATTTGACTTCCAAATATCTAAAATTTTCCTGATACCTTTGTTACTGATTACAAGTTTAACTTTACTTTTAAAGCATTTAAATTCAGTAAGATGTGCTTTAAGACCCCAAATATGGTATATCTTGACAATGCATGTGATAGAGGATTAATTGGAGTAAAGAGTGGTGGTGCTACTTTCGTGATAGGAAACAAATAATAATTATAAATATTGAAGGATGAGATGAATTTCAAGCCATTGGAAGCTTTGAAGAAAAGTGATAGGCTCAAGGAAGATAACTAATCTCAAGAAAATCTTGGAAGACCAGATGACTGTTATGAACATTTTTAAAAATATTTTTCTGCTTATGCAGGGCAATAATAATTTCAGCAAAGTCACTGAAAATGAAGTCCAGAATTTGATTATATGCAAAGATAAATATGATTAGAAATTAGAATGTTCTTACTACATTCACTAAATAAGAAGACTTAAAATATCTCAAATTTTTATGAAAAGTTGCTTGTATGAATCATGAGAAATATTGCTTTAATATGCATCTCACACTTTGGGAAGTCAAAGATGCCTTATCATTCTCATATTTCATTTTGCATTTCCATGGGAATTTGTGATTTTTTTTCCAGTTCAGTTTTTTTTAATCTTTCCTTAATTTCTCTTCTCCTGAAAAGTCTTTTACAAATGTTTTCCCCTGGGGCTCCTGGGTGGCTCAGTTGGTTAGGGAACTGACTTCAGCTCAGTCACAATCTCACAGTTTGTGGGTTCGAGCCCCCTGTCAGGCTCTGTGCTGACAACTCGGAGCCTGGAACTTGCTTCGGATTCTGTGTCTCCCCCTCTCTTTGCCCCTCCCCTGCTCACGCTCTGTGTCTCTCTGTCTCTCAATAATAAATAAACATTAAAAAAATGTTTTCCCCTAATGCTATATCTGTTTATTTAATATATATAGATTTGTACTTTATATATAAAAGAGAAGTTATAAAGATTACTTATTTTGGGGGGGAGGAGCTAAGATTGTGGCATAGTAGGAGGACCCTAGGCCTGTCTCATCCCTTGAACACAACTAGATAATTATCAAATCATTCTGAATACCCAAGAAATCAACCTGAATACTGACAGAACAAACTGTACAACTAGAGAGAGAGAGAAGAGGCCACATTGAGGAAGGTAGGAAGTGTGGAGACATGATTTGGGGAAGAAATGGACCGCAGTGCTATGGAGAAAGGTGAGGGAATGGAGTGTACAGGGATATGCACAAGGAGAACACCTACCCATAGCCATTAGCTGGGAAAATGAGAAGGGCTGCTTTTCATGAGTTTTTACAACCAGCAGGGTGTAAAGACTGGAGTTTAGAGGTCCATGGGCTTGGCCGGGGTAGGGCATTATGGGTGCTGCCCTATAGGCAAACATCCCCAGGACAGATAGCTCAATCTGTGGATCACCTAAGGTTCACAGGAACAGATTGTTTGCTCTTTTTGAAGGCGTCAATGAGAGTGGTATTCAAAGAGATGCCTCTCCAGGGACAAAACTGTTGGTGGGCTCCATTTCCCTCCCCCACCCCTCAGTATAGGAATAGCGATGCCTGCTAAGGGCAGCTAATCTGGACAAAAGCTACTTAGCTTGCTTGCTCCAAATCACACACCCTTGCCTGTGCTCTGGCACAGCTGCCCTTCTTGGTCAAACCTGCATCAGTCCCAGTGTGGCAAGACCCTCCCCCAGAAGACCAGTGCAGGTCCCCACCACACAAGGTCCCTAAAATTTGTAGTTTTAAAAGTCAAGACTTGGCTGCAATAGAGCAGAAAGTGCACTGTGCTGCTCCAGGCAGGCAAGCAACCTGAATACAGCATGGAAGCAGCAATCTGAAAATGGCCTGGGACACATGAGGGGAAGTCGTTTGCTCTTCTAGAAGTTCTTCCCTGAGAGCAGCAAGTGTGGAAGCCCCTTTCTGGGGACAAAGCAGCTGGTGGTATCATTTCCATCCCCCACCTCTCAGCATAAACCAACTTCAGTAAACCGCACAGCACCAAAACTGGATGCCTAACCTGCTTACACCAATCCCACCCTGTTACACTCTGCTGGTATTGCTTTTCTATGTGCCTACACGTGCTTAAGGCCCAGTGCCGTGGGCTCCTTCCCCAGAAGACCAGCAGAAACCCCTACTCATACCACATCTACTGACCAGAGAGTTCTGCAAGGCTTCAGTTCTAGTGGAAGTAGCATTAGGTCTCATTTAAGAAGATGAGAGCACACCTAGTTAAAACTTGCCACAGTGTGGCCAAAGTCCAAACATTGCCCACAGTAGGCAAGGAGAGCCTGTGTAGATGACTGGTCGGAAGGATAGTGCAACCAAAACACAGTGGCAGCATACATGCAGCACACAACAGAGACACTCGCTGAAGTGCGAGGCCCTGGACATTATATGCCCTCTTCATAAAGCCATTACTCTCAGGAGCAGGAAACACCACAGGCTTTTTTAACACAGAGAAGAAGGCAGAGACTTAGACAAAATGCCAAGATGGAGGAATTCATCCCAAATAAAACAAAAGAAGGTCATGGCCAGAGATCTAATTGGAATCTATATAAGTAATATGACTGATGGAGAATTTAAAACATCAATCATAAGAATACTAACTAGGCTTGAGAAAAGGATGGAAGACTTCAGGGAGGCTCTTACTATAGAGATAAGAGTTAAAAAACAGAAATGGAAATGCAAAACTGAGATTTGAAACAGACTGGATGTGATGACATGGGATAGAAGAAGCAAAGGAACGAATAAGTGATATAGAAGAAAGAAAAATGGAAAATAATGAAGCTGAACAAAAGAGAAAGAATTATAGATCAGAGAATAGACTTAGGGAACTCAGTAATTCCATCAAATGTAACAACATTCATATCTTAGGATTCACAGAGAAGAGAGAGAAAAGGGGGCAGAAAATTGATTTGAGGAAATAATAGCTGCAAACTTCCCTAATCTGGGGAAGAAAACAGACATCCAAATCCATGAGGCACAGAAAACTCCCATCAAAATCAACAAAAGCAGACCAACACCAAGATAATATTATAAATAAATTTGCAAAATATAGTGATAAAGTACTAAAAACAGAAAGGAAAAAAGTCTCTAACTTAAAAGGGCAGACCCATAAGACTAGCTGCAGATCTTTCTGAAGAAACTTGACAAGCCAGGAGAGAGTGGCATGATATATTCAATGTGCTGAATGGGAAAAATCTTCAGCTAAAAATACTATCCAGGAAGGCTATCATTAGGAATAGAAGGAGAGATCATGAGTTTCCCAGACAAACAAAAACTAAAGGAGTTCACCACCACTCAATCAGCCCTGCAAGAAATATTAAAGGGGACTTTTTTAGTGGAAAGAAAAACCAAAAGTGATGAAGACTAGAAAAGAACAGAGAAAATATCCAGAACAATGACTTTACAGGTAATACAATGGCACTAAATATATTTCTATCCATACTTACTCTGAATATAAATAAACTAAGTGCTTCAATCAAAAGACAGAGGATGTCAGAATGAATTTAAAAACAACAACAACAACAACAACTAAATGCTGTCTACAAGAAACTTAATTTAGACTTAAAGACACTGGTAGATTGAAAGTGAGGGGATAGGGAGCCATTTATCATGCTAATGAATGTCTAAAGAGCTGGAGTAGCAATACTTAGACAAACTAGATTTTAAACTAGGTTTAAAACTAGATTTTTAAACTAGGTTTTAGACTATAGCAAGAGATGAAGAAGGGCATTATATCATAATAAAGGGGACTATCCAAGAAGATAAACAGTTGTAAATATTTATGCCCCCAACATGACAGTACCCAAATATATAAAACAATAACAACGTAAAGCAACTCATTGATAATAATACAATAATAGAAGGGAATTTGAATACCCTACTTATTTCAATAGATAGTGTAAGCAAAAATCAGTAAGGAAACAATGACTTTGAATGAAAAACTGGGACAGATGGACTTAACAGATGTACATGGAACATTTTATCCTAAAGCAACAAATACACATTCTTTTCAAGTGCACATGGGACATTTTCCAGAACAGATCACATACTAGGCCATAAATCAGCTTCAAACAAGTACAAAACACTGAGATCATACCATGCATATTTTTAGACTACAGTGCTATGAAACTTGAAGTCAACCACAAGAAAACATTCAGAAAGACCACAAATACATGGAGGTTAAAGAACATCCTAGTAAAGAATGAATGGGTTGGGGCGCCTGGGTGGCTCAGTTGGTTAAGCGTCAGACTTCTGCTGAGGTCATGATCTCGCTGTCTGTGAGTTCAAGCCCTGCATTGGGCTCTGTGCTGACAGCTCAGAGCCTGGAGCCTATTTCAGATTTTGTGTCTCCCTCTCTCTCTGACCCTTTCCCATTCATGCTCTGTCTCTCTCTGTCTCAAAAATAAATAAACGTTAAAAAAAATTAAAAAAAAAAGAATGAATGGGTCAACCAGAAAATTAAAGCAGAAAAAAAAATACATGGAAACAAATGAAAATGAAAGCAGGATGGTGCAAAACCTTTGGGATACAAAAAAGTGATCATAAGATGAAGTGTATAGCAATACAGGCCTACCTTGAGAAGCAAAACAACTCTCAAATAAATCCAGCTGATACAGGAATTCAGTAAAATCGCAGAATACAAAGTTACTGTATAGAAATACAAAGTTACTGTATAGAAATCTGTTGTTACACTTCTGGGCACCAATAATGAAGCAGCAGAAAGAGAAATCAAAGACTCCAATTTAAAATTAGAAAATCCATAAAATACCTAGGAATAAATCTAACTAAAGAAGTAAAAGTTCTGTACTTTGAAAACTATAAAAGACTGATGAAAGAAATTGAAGATGACACAAAGAAAAAACATTTCATGCTCATAGATTGAAAGAGCAAATGTTCTTAACATGTTTATACTACCCAAAACAGTCTACACATTTAATGTAATCCCTATCAAAAAGCCACCAACAGTTTTACAGAACTATAACAAACAATCCTAAAATTTGTATGGAACTGCCTAAGACTCTGAATAGCCAAAGCAGTCTTGAAAAGGAGACCGAAACTGGAGGTATCCCAATTCCAGACTTCTAACTATATTACAAAGTGTAGTGATCAAGACAGTATGGTACTAGCACAAAAAACAGACACATAGATCCAAAGAACAGAGTGGAACCCACAGCTATATGGTCAACTAATCTTTGACAAAGGAGGAAAGAATACAGGAAAAAGGACAGTTTCTTCAGTACATGGTGTTAGGAAAACTGGACAATGACATGAAATAGAATGAAGTTGGACCATTTTATTACATATACGCAAAAATAATTTCAAAATGGATGAAAGACCTAAATGTGAGACAGGAAACAATCAAAATCCTAGAGAACATAGGCAGTAACCCCATTGATGTCGGCCATAGCAACTTCTTACTATATATTTCTCTTGAGGCAAGGGAAACAAAAGCAAAAATAAACTATTGGGACTTCATCAAAATAAAAAGCTTCTGCACAGCAAAGGAAACAACCAAACTAAAAGACATTCTACAGAATATGAGAAGATATTTGCAAATGATATACCTGATAAAAGCTTAGTATCCAAAATATAGAGAACTTATAAAGTTCAACACCCAAAAAATGAATAACCAGTTAGAAAATGGGCAGAAGATCCCTCCCCTGCTCATGCTTTCTCTCTCCTTCAAAATAAATAAATATTTAAAAAAATAAAAAAGGGCAAAAGACATGAATAGACATTTTTCCAAAGAGGACATACAAATGGCTAACAGACAAATGAAGAGATGCTCAACATCACTCATCATCAGGTAAATACAAATCATAACTCCAATGAGATATCACATCATACCAGTCAAAATGGCTAAAATTAAAAATAGGAAACAACAAGCATTAGCAAGGATAGCAGGGAGAGGGGAACCCTCTTACACTGTTAGGAATGCAAACTGGTGCAGCTGCTCTGGAAAACAGTATGGAGTTTCTTCAAAAAGTTAAAATAGAATTTCCTCTGATCCAGCAATTGCACTACTAGGTATTTACCCAAACAATACAAAAATGCTGATTTTAAGGTATACATATACCCTGATGTTTATAGCCATATTATCAATAATAGCCTAATTATGGAAATAGCATAAATGCCCATTGACTGATGAATGGATAAAAAAATATTACACACACATACACACACACACACACACACACACACACACACACACACACACACGTATGCATACAATGGAATACTACCCAGTCATTAAAAAAATGAAATCTTGCCATTTGCAATGACTTAGATGGAGCTAGAAAGTATGATGCTAAGTGAAATAAGTCAGTCAGAGAAAGACAAATACCATATGATTTCACTCATGTGGAATTTAAGAAACAAAACAAATGAACGTTGAGAGAAAAAGAGACAAACCAAGGAAAAGACTCTTAACTATAGTGAGCAATTTGAGGGTTATGGGAGGGGAGCTGGGTGCAAGGGTGGGTTAAATAGGTAATGGGTATTAAGGAGGACACTTATTGTGTTGAGCAATGGGTATCTTATTTATGTGATCAATCATTAAATTCTACACCTGAAACTAATAGTATATGGTATACTAACTGGAATTTAAAAATTTGGAGAAAGAAAAAAAAGGATAGATGAGGCTTACATGTCTTAGAAACTATGAAAACATCGCAATTCCCAATATGAGTTTGTTCTCTTAATACAAAGCAATTAAATAAATTTCAATAGGATACAATTAAAAACAAGATTATTTATTTTTTTTCAATGCAGGGTTAGTAACTAAATAAAATTTCTGAGTTAAAAGTTATATTAAAAAATTTAAAAGCAATATATATTTAACTTATAACTGTATTTATTGAGCAATTTTTAATATACTTAGAAACAAGTCCTATCTCTTGATGAAAATAAAAGTGAGTAGAACAATCTAGACCCACTTGTTTTCAATTTTTTCAGTATTAATTAAATGTTTTGAGTAAAGTACTTTTCTTGGCTCTTTCTTCCTCCATAGACCACTTCTTCATGATTCAATTTATTTTAATCTTATAATTTGCATAACAATGTAAGAAATTTCAAATAGAACAAAAATGTACTATCTTTGGGGTAACCCAGTTTGGTAGCTTAGGAACAAAATTAACTTCATTTTTTCTTTTTGATTTAAACACGTCATAACAATGACACAAAATTTAGAGACCAAAACTTATATTTAAGTTTAGACATATTTACTAACAGAACTGTTTTATTGTCAGGTATGAAGTACTCTAAATTCTGAGAGCAACCCTAGATTTATTGAGGCTTACATAGTTCTTTCAATAAAAATTAAATGATAGCTAAGAGGTAAATTAAAAACAAAATATTTTTCATTTTAAATTTTTTATTTGAATTTATCACTAAAAACATTTTAAACATGAAAATCAGCAAAGTAGAATCAATGATCTCTTCCTGGGGCGCCTGGGTGGCTCAGTCGGTTGGGCATCTGATTTCAGCTCAGGTCATGATCTCAGGGTTCATGAGTTTGAGCCCTACATTGGGCTCTATGCTGACAGCTCTTTGTCTCCCCTCTCTCTGCTCCTTCCCTGCTCACAGACTGTCTGTCTCTCAAAATTAAATAAGTGTTGAAAATTTTTTTTAAAAGATCTCTCCTACAGGTTAACATATGACATATATTTCTACATATGATTATTTCATTACTAATTGTTATAAAATGGACAGTATATACCCTAGTAGACATCAGATCAAAACTTTTTGTTGTTATTGCTGTCATTCATGTTCTAAAGTAGTTAGTAATTTATTAGCATTTATTTCAACTTTTTACATGTATATTAAGAAAGTTTAGGAAATACACAATCTTTTTTTTTTTTTTAATTTTTTTTTTCAACGTTTATTTATTTTTGGGACAGAGAGAGACATAGCATGAACGGGGGAGGGGCAGAGAGAGAGGGAGACACAGAATCGGAAACAGGCTCCAGGCTCTGAGCTATCAGCCCAGAGCCCGACGCGGGGCTCGAACTCACGGACCGCGAGATCGTGACCTGGCTGAAGTCGGACGCTTAACCGACTGCGCCACCCAGGCGCCCCGGAAATACACAATCTTTAAACAAATATTTTAGTTCTTTTAATTTAGATACCAGCAAACTTTTCTGTTAATAGCCAAACAGCAAGTGGTTTAGGCTTTGTGGGTGTTATGATCTCTGTTCTGTCCCTATAGTGAGAAAGGATCTGGAGACAATATGGAAACTAATCTGTGTGGCTCTGTTTCAGTAAAACTTTATTTGTAAATGTCAAGTTCTACATACAGACTGACATTTGCCAAGCTTATTTTAATCAATAATCCATAAGTAGATAGATACATAGTAGCGACCTTTAATTATGAAACTATTGTGTTACATTGAGTTATTATTCTAAATGAAGAAAACATTACATCCTATTTAATGTCTTTTGAATGTATCCCTGCATTTTTTTATTCTATGCAGATTCATCAAACACCTATTAATTCCCAGACACCATGGTAGAATATGTGTATACAACAACGTATGTATTTAGATATTAAACAATAATTATTTTTTCTCATTTTTTAAAATGACAACTCCCTTAATATTTGTTACAAAGAATTTTCACTATAAGTAAAAATGACTGATAAAAAAAGTTTCAAGGATTTTCTCACTTTACAAAATTTTTATTGAATCATAGATTTCAATAGAATGTCAAAAGTTAATTAGCACTCAAATATTCCCTGACACTTCATATCAATGGCACACTTGTGATCACCAATACTAATTTATTACTTATATATTATCTGACAGATTATTACTAAGTTTTCTCAAAAAACAACCAGATGAGAAAAATCAGCACTAAAAAAAATATTAACTACGTGGTTTACCACTGAAGATTCTCATTGGAGTTAGTCCTAAGGTAATAACTATTAATTTGAGATAGTTGAATGCAACAAAAAGAAACCACTAAATAAACAAGAATATTTGTGACATGCATAAATTATGCACAATACAATACAAATTTCAGATTATCACTGTTATCAATAAATAACAAAGAATGATGGCAGAAACATTACACGACTAAATGTGAATAAAAATGTGCTTATTAAAGCCTACCGATTTGCCATGAGCAAAGAACTTTGCATTTTGTTCATTAGAGAGAGCTGCTATTGAAATGTTAGTATCTAGTATGTTATAACAAGTCTCCAAGTTAAGTTTTATAACTCAATGAAAAAAATTTGATATTTTACATATTCACAGAAAAAGAACTTTGGTTCTTTTAATTAATAGACTGACTTCTCAGGCTTAAAAAAGTGTAAAAAATTTATTCTTGTTGGAAAATGCATTTTTTAAAAAGCATATTTCTAATTTTTTCAAAAGACGATCTTTTCATAATTTAACAAATTCTTTAATTTTTTTTTCAACGTTTATTTATTTTTGGGACAGAGAGAGACAGAGCATGAACGGGGGAGGGGCAGAGAGAGAGGGAGACACAGAATCGGAAACAGGCTCCAGGCTCTGAGCCATCAGCGCAGAGCCCGACGCGGGGCTCGAACTCACAGACCGCGAGATCGTGACCTGGCTGAAGTCGGACGCTTAACCGACTGCGCCACCCAGGCGCCCCTCTTTAATTTTTTTTTAATTTGAGTACAGGTGACCCACAATGTTACATTAGTTTCATGTGTACAATATAATGATTCAACATCTCTGTGTATTATGTTACACTCATCACAAGTGTAGCTAACATCTATCACCATACAACACTATCTCACTATCACTGACTGTACTCCCTATGCCCCACCTTTTATTTCCGTAAGTTATTCATTCCATAAGTGGAAGCCTATGTATCCACTCATCTTCATTTATTTTGTCCTTCCAATCCTTTCCCTTTGGCAACCATCAGCACTCTGTATTTAGTGGTCTAATTCTGCTTTTTGTTTATTAATTTTTTTGTTTTGTCTTTTTTAGATTCCTCATATGAGTGAAGCCATATGGTACTTGTCTTTCTCAGTCTGACTTACCTTTAGGTCTATCCGTTTTGTTGAAAATGACAAGAAATCACTCTCCTTTATATCTGAATAATATTCCTGTGTGTGTATCTTCTTTATCCACTCATTTATTGATGTGGCACTTAGGTTGTTTCTATATCTTGGCTATTGTAAATAATGTTGCAATAAACATAGGGGAACATATTTTTTTAAATTGGTTTATTTATTTTCTTCAATTGAGGAACCTCCATACTACTTCCCACAGTGGCTGCATCAGTTTGCATTCCCACCAATAGTAAATGAGGGCTCCTTTTTCCTATACATTCTCACAATCACTTGTTACTTCATTTTTATTTTAACCATGCTTACAGGTATCTGGTGATATATCCTTGTGGCTTTGATTTACAATGCTCTGATGATTAGTGACATCAACATCTTTTCATATGTCTGGTTGACATCTGTGTGTCTGTCTTCTTTGGAAAAATGTCTATTCAAGTCCCCTGACCATTTTTAATTGGGTTGTTTGGTTTTTGTTGTTGAGTTGTATAAAATCTTTATATGTTGTAGATATTAACATCATATCAGATAAATCATTTGCAGGTATTTTTTCTTCCATTGGATTGACTTTTTGTTTTTTTGATGCTTTCCTTTGCAGTGCAAAGCTTTTTATTTTGATGTTGTCCCAATAATTTAGTTTTGCTTTTATTTCCCTTATTTTACATATCTAGAAAAATGGTGCTTTGGCTGATGTCAGAACACAGCTTACTGCTTGTGTTCTTTTCTAGGACTTTTATGGTTTTAAGTCTCACAGGTCTTTAATCCATTTTGATTTATTTTTGTGGATGGTGTAAGAAAGTGGTCTAGTTTTATTCTCTTGGATGTAGCTGTCCAGTTTTCCCAGCAAATGTTTCAATTACTACAGCTTTGTAGCATATCTTCAAATCTGGAATTGTCATACCTCCAGCTTTGTTCTTTGTTGAGGTCTTTGGCTATTTGAGGTCTTTCATGATTCCATATAAGTTTTTGTATTATTTGTTATAGTTCTATGAAAAATGCTATTGGTATTTTGATAGAGATTGCATTGAATCTGTAGATTGCTTTGGGTAGTATGGACATATAACAATATTAATTCTTCCAATTCATGAGTATAGGATATCTTTCATTTATTTTTGTTATCTTCAATTTCTTTCATCATTTTATAGTTTTCAGACTATAGTTTTGTTTTTGTTTTTGTTTTTTACCTCCTTGGTTAAATTTATTTCTAGGTTTTTAATTCTTTTTGGTGCAATTGTTGTGGAGTTATTCTCTCAATTTGTCTTTCTGATACTTTCTTATTGGTGTATAGAATTGGGATCGATTTCTGGGTATTAATTTTTTATCTTGAAACTTCACTGAGCTTTTTTATTACTTCAAATAATTTTTGGTGGAGTCTTTAAGGTTTTCTACATGTAGTAAATCATCTGCAAATAGTGAGAATTCAACTTCTTCCTTACCAATTTCTTATTTTTCTTGTCTGATTGCTGCAGCTTGGAGATCCGGTACTGTGTTGAATGAAAGTTTCAAGACTAGACATCCTTGTCTTGTTCCTCATCTTGTAGGAAAACCTTTCAGTTTTTTACCATTGAGTATGATGCTAGATGTGAGTTTTTTATGTATGGAATTGATTATGTTGACATATGTTCTCTGTACCCACTTTGTTGAGAGTTTTTATCATGAACAAATGTTGAATTTTGTTAAATATTTTTTCTGCATCTATGGAGACAATCACATCATTTTTATTCTTCACTTTGCTAATACACTGTGTTGCTTTGATTGATTTGTGAATATGGAGCCAATCTGGTGTCCTTAGAATAAATCCCACTTGATTGTGTTGAGTGGTCCTTTCAATGTATTGTTGAGTGTAGTTTGCTACTATTTTTTTTAAGGATTTTTGTATCTATGTTCATGAGGGATATTGGCCTGTAGTTTTCTATTTTTGTGTTGTATTTCTCTGGTTTTGGTATCAGGATAATGTTGGCCTTATACAATATGTTTGGAAACTTTCCTTCCTCTTCTATTTTGTTGTTGTTATTGGGGGGGAGGAGAATAATTGGTATTATATTTTCTTTAAATGTTTGGTATAATTCACCTGTTAATCCATATGGTCCTGGACTTTGAGTTTTTTGGTAGATTTTTAATTATTGATTCCACTTTGTTACTAGTAATTGTTTAGATTTTCTATTTTTTCTTGACTTAGTTTTGGAAGAGTATAGTTTCTAGGAATTTATCCATTTCTTCTAGGTTGTCCAATTTGTTGCCATAAATTTTTTGTAGTATTCCCTCATAATATTTTTTTTTAAATTTCTGTTGTGTCAGTTGATAATTTTGTGTCTGATTTTATTTATTTGGTTTCTCTCTCTTCTTTTTTTCTGGATAAGTGTGGTAAATCAATTTTGTTTATCTTCTTAAAGAACCTGCTGAAATAGCTCTTGATTGCATTTTTATTTCTCTCTTTCTCTTCTTTTAAAGTCTCTATGTAGGTTTTTTCTTGCTCTCATCTTAATTATTTTTTCTTTCTACTCACCATAGGTTTTTGTTGTTCCTTTTTTACTAATTCTTCTAGGTGTAAAGGTCAACTGTTTATTTGTGTTTATTCTTGTATTGCTACATATTTCCCTCTTAGTACTATTTTTGGAGTCCTATAGATTTTGGACTAGATTGTGTTTTCATTTTCATTTGTCTCCATGTGTTTTTCAATTTTTTTTCTTTGATTTCTTTGTTAGCCCATTGGTTGTTTAACAATAGCATGTCATTTAGCCTTCACATTTGTGCTTTCTAAAGATTTTTTTTCTTGTAATTGATTTCTATTTCATACTGTTGTGGTCAGAAAAGGTGCATAGTATGATTTCAGTCTTGTTAAATCTTATTTTGTGGCCTAAGATGTAATCTATTCTGGAGAATATTCCATGTGAACTTGAAAATAATATGTATTTTGTTGGTTTTGGATGAAATGTTTTGTATATATCTGTTATGTCCATTTGGTCTAATATGTTATTCATAGACACTCTTTTCTTATTTGTTTTCTGCCTGAACAATCTATCCATTGATGTAAGTAGAGTGTTACAGTCCCATACTATTACTGTAGTGCTATTAATTTATCCCTTTGTGTGTGTTAATATTAATTTTATGTATTTAGGTGCTTTAATATTAGATGCAAAAATATTTATCATTGTTATATTGTCTTATTAGATTGATCTCTTTATCATTTGTCTTTTGTTACAGTCTTTGCTTAAAAGTCTATTTTGAATGGAATAGGTATGCTACCCTGACTTTCTCTTCCATTTGCATGATCAGTGTTTTTCCATCTTTTCACTTTCAGTCTGCATGTTTCTTTAGGTGTGAGATCAGTTTCTTGTAGACGGCATATAGATGGGTCTTGCTTTTTTGGTCCATTCTACCACCCTATGTCTTTTGATTGGAGCATTAAGGGCATTTACATTTAAAGCAATTACTGATAGTTATGTACTTATGCAATTTTGATGATTGTTTTTGCTTATTTTTGTAGTTAACTGTCACTTTCCTGTTTTCTCTTTTTGCAATTCATGAGTTTCTGTGGCATTATGCTTGACTTATTTTCTGTTTATATTTTGTGTATCTTTTACAGTTTTTTGGTTTGTGGTTACCATGAGGTTCATATATGGCACCCCAAATATGTAGCAGTCTATATTAAATTGATGGTCAATTAAGCTCAAACATATGCTGGAAAAAAATACTTTTTGAAAAAATTTTAACTCCCTCCTCCATGTTTTATGTATATGCTATCATATTGTACATCTTTTTATTTATATACTTTTCTGTCTAATTATGGTATTTTATTTTCCACCTAGAGAAGTCCCTTTAACACTTCTTATAAAGCTGATTTAGTGGTGATAAACTTCTTTAACTTTTGTTTTTCTTTTTTTCTTTGTTTGTTTGTTTTGATCTCTCCGATTCTGAGTGATAGTTGATTACTATCACTCCACTAGTGATAGTGGAGTATTCTTGATTGTAGGTTTTTGTTTTTGTTTTTGTTTCCTTTGAGCACTTTGAATATATCATGCCAAAGTGGTGTAGGCCTGGAGTATTCTTGGGTGCTTTGCACCTGTGTCACTTTTGTGTAAGCTGGAGCAACTGTGAGTGTAAACCAGGGGTGTTCTGGTATGTACCTCCTTGTGGCAATTTTGGTGGGATGACTGGAGCTGGTTTGAATAGAAGTCCAGGCCTCCAGTTAGGGCATCTGTACCCTGCACTGGTCTGTGCTTTCCAAGTGAAGGGGGAGCTTAGACCATGTGTGCAAGTCTTTTCCACCCAGATAGTGTTCCTGGACTTTGGTGGAGCTCTAGGGCTGGCTCTTTTAGAGCCAGTTGTTCTTTTAAACCACTAATTATTTTTCTGTGTCCAAGGACAGACTAATCTGCTTCAGGTCCCTGAGTACTATCCCTTCCCACTGCAGTTTTCAATATTGAGGATGTACTGTTTGTTCATTACTGTGTCTCTGTCTTTCTTGGTGTTCTCTCTTGCATTTTATCTCTTGTTGTGTTGAAGCTGTTCAGTGAGCCTTCAGTTCTTCAGGAGGGATTACAGTATAAACAGTTGTAATTTTGTGTGTTCCATGGAGAAGGTTAGTTTAGGGTCTTCCTACCTTGCTATCTTGGACCAGAACCCCCCAAAGTGTGTTTTTTTTTTTAATGTAGGCTTATTCAGTACAGGAATGACAAATTGTTTTCCAAAAACTACTCATGCATTTCTTACTGAGGAGCTTGTAGTAATAAATACCCAAATCAAATAGTTGGAAGATTAAATCAATGGCATAATACAGATCTTGTTCAGGGGAACCTGGGTGGCTCAGTCGGTTGAGTGTCCCAACTTTTGATTTTGGCTTAGGTTATGATCTCATTGTTTGTGAGTTTGAGCCCCTCTCAGAATAGAGCCTGCTTTGGATTCTCTTCCCATCCCCCACTCTGTCTCTGCCCCTCCTCAGCTCTCCCTCTCTCTCTCTCTCTCTCTCTCTCTCTGTCAAAATAAATGAACTCTAATACACACACACACCTTGTTTGTAAAAGTTTATGTTGGTAGTCTTTAGACTTTTTGTCCTATTATTGGGACGTTAAAAATAGAAATTTACTGGGGCTCCTGGGTGGCGCAGTCGGTTAAGCGTCCGACTTCAGCCAGGTCACGATCTCGTGGTCCGTGAGTTCGAGCCCCGCGTCGGGCTCTGGGCTGATGGCTCAGAGCCTGGAGCCTGTTTCCGATTCTGTGTCTCCCTCTCTCTCTGCCCCTCCCCCGTTCATGCTCTGTCTCTCTCTGTCCCAAAAATAAATAAACGTTGAAAAAAAAATTTAAAAAAAAAAAAATAGAAATTTACTCAAAGGACTGAGGAAGGGATTTAAATATGCCACACTTTTGTTCTCATTCTTCTTGTGAATAACAATTTGTTCAAAACATTATATTTGTCAGCAAGACTCAGAGGAATTCCCTAGCTATCCAGGCCCTGAATTATCATAATGTATCTTCTGAGTGTAGGCTTATGAAAGATCAAGTGATAAATAAATCCTTGGCCCAGATTGTGCTCTCAGTGAGACCAATGAAACTGCTGAAAACAGTGTCCTCATTTCCTTTATTCCCAAGTGGATAATTAAAATACTCTTAGCAGCTGACAAAGGTCTGATATTGGTTTCCTGACCTACAGATAGACATTGTGATAAAAATGGCCAAATGTAAGCTTCTGAAATTTCCCCATGTCCAGATAGTAAAGCAAATGCAACACATTTTTTTGCAGGAAGAATTGCAGGAATTATTACATCATAAATGATGTATGGGTAGTGGTAGTGATCATTATCATGTCTTCCTTCAATCCATTCATATTGCCTCAGGGAAAATTGGATGCATTATGACAGATAATAGTGAGTTAATTTAAGCTTAACCAAATGGTAGCCTCAGTTGTACCTGTTGTGTACTGGATATGATGCATTAACTAGGTAGATCAATATGGTCCATTGATATTGCAGACCCCATAACACCTTTAATTTCCAAGTGGAGTAAATACAGTTCTTTAAAGATATAGAAATATACAAGATATGTGATTTTTTCCTTTAACCTAAGTAAGGCTTTAATATTTGTTTTTGTTTATGTTTTTATTTGAAAGAGAAAGCAAGAGCATGAGAGAGGTAGAGGGGCAGAGAGAGAGAGTCTCCACACTCATCATGGAAACTGAAGCAGGGCTCGATCCCACAACCCTGGAATCAAAACCTGAGCCAATATAAAGAGTCCCATACTCAACCAACTAAGCCAGGTGCCCCAAGGCTTTAATATTTTTTACCTAACTTATTTTATATGTTTGCTAAAATAGCTAAGTTCATATATGGAGTTCACATTGTAAACTTAATTAACTTTGCTTCTTTAATATGGTGATACAAAAATATTCAAACTAGAATTTCAGTAATGTGTACAAAGAAAATGTGGTTTATTTCCTAATGTGTATATCCAATTTCTACAGAGCTTTCCAAATACCAAGTAGCCTTTATGAGGTTTTATTGTATTTTCATGCCTTATCAGTTTATTTTCGATCTTGCCCTCCTTTAAATGGTTAAGCATTCAGTCTTCCACAGTTTTTGCTGTTTGTTATTGTTTAACTTAGATGGTAACCTAATGCAAAGATAATCTTCTCACTAATGAATATAACTTTATATCTATTTTATATGTTTCAATTAGCATAGATCCTAGCTAGTAAAAGATACACAGTTCTTTTTTTCTTAGCTTTTTATTTATTTTGAGAGAGAGTGCAAGCTGGGGGGTGGGGGGAGGGGGAGAGAGAGAGAGAGAAGGAGGGAGAGAGGTAATTCTAAGCAGGCTCTGCACCTGTGCTGACAGTGCAGCGCCTGAGGCAAGGCTTTACCTGAGCTGAAATCAAGAGTTGGATGCTTAACCAACTGAGCCACGTAGGTGCCCCAAGAATCACAGTTCTAAAGATAGCTTTGTAGCATGTATGAACAACCAGTTAAATACTCCACCTTAAAACGCATTTACCTATAGTTTACATAGATTTGTGTTTACATTTAAAAATAAGGAGGGGCGCCTGGGTGGCGCAGTCGGTTAAGCGTCCGACTTCAGCCAGGTCACGATCTTGCGGTCCGTGAGTTCGAGCCCCGCGTCGGGCTCTGGGCTGATGGCTCAGAGCCTGGAGCCTGTTTCCGATTCTGTGTCTCCCTCTCTCTGACCCTCCCCTGTTCATGCTCTGTCTCTCTCTGTCCCAAAAATAAATAAACGTTGGAAAAAAAAATTAAAAAAAAATAAGGACTGAAGACCGAATAAAATGTGCATAGCTTTATTTTCTTTTTTAAAGCCATTTCTTTTACTACTGTCAAAGATGACCCTCAAGAATTTGCCTCCTGCTACATACAGTCTTGAGCAATCGCTATCTTGGAAGTGTGGGCTCAACCCAAGGACTTGATTCTAACAAATAAAATAGAACAAAATGATGCAATGCCATTTCCATGATTAGGTTAAAATGTGATTGTCTACCATGCTCTCTCTATCTTGCTGGAACTCTTATCAATCAAGATGACACATTGAGAGATGCCCTTTAGAGAGGTACACACAGGGAAGCACCTGTCCAAAGGTTTATGAAGAACTAAATCCTTCCAACAGCCAGTGAAGCCACAATTGAATTTCTGAAGCACAGAAACTATGAGGTGCAAATTTTCATGTTTAATGTACCATATTTTGGAGTGGCTTACTACATAACAATATATAACTAATACAAGTAGTTGGTGCACATTCAAATAGTAGCAGATACACTCAGTTTAACAATTTTTAAATGCTCTTGTAATACGAAACTTTAGCACTTATATAGAATGTTTTGTACTTGATTTATCCTTATGATGTATGTGTAGAGAGGAAAAAAAAAGTCCTCTTTTTAAAATGTTTATTTATTTTGAGAGAAAGAGATAGAGTGTGAGCGGGGAAGGGGCAGAGAGAGAGGGAGACAGAGATTCCCAAGGGTGTATGCTATCAGTACAGAGCCTGATGTGGTGCTTGAACCCACAAACCGTGAGATCATGACCTGAGCCGAAATCAAGAGTTGGACATTCATCCCACTGAGCCACCCAGGCTCTGGGAAAAAAATATTCTTTATATTAGTTGACTAACTGTTTCCTGAAAGATTGGGTCTATGTTATATTTGTTGTATTATTGAGCAATTTTGAGGACAAGCAGATAGTTTAGAAAAATAAGAATTTTGGAATATACTATATATATTTCTCCATTATGTGAGAACTGTCTGTATCAGCATCTCTAGGGGTTAGACTTATTGGGAAGAATACGAAAATACAAGACCAATATCCTGTAGTGATATAATCTCTGCAGGTAGAGTCAAAGAATCTATATTGTAACTTTCCCTTCCCAAAGTAGTCTTTATAGCCAAGACCAAGAAATCTATGCTATATATTTTTATTTTACCGATCATGTTGCAAAAGGGTGAATCATGTTAGAAAACCAGCTCACAGTTTTGAGTGCTTATTTTAAATTTTTTTTTTCAACGTTTATTTATTTTGGGGACAGAGAGAGACAGAGCATGAACGGGGGAGGGGCAGAGAGAGAGGGAGACACAGAATCGGAAACAGGCTCCAGGCTCTGAGCCATCAGCCCAGAGCCCGACGCGGGGCTCGAACTCACGGACCGCGAGATCGTGACCTGGCTGAAGTCGGACGCTTAACCGACTGCGCCACCCAGGCGCCCCTTGAGTGCTTATTTTAATGTATGTGAAGAATGGGTAATTTTCCTAAAAATGGTATTGAATACCACTGTTCACTTTTCTGTTTGTCACAGTGATTTCAAATACATAATGGTAACCAAAATTAGACTAATTTTATCTGTTTTTTTTCCACGGGTAAATGAAATGGAATGATTTTTTTTTAAATAGGAAAAACTTTAACGTTACATTCTGTACTATTAGAAAATAAAGGGAAAATGTGACAACTCTTCACACTGAAACAAAAAAAATATAACTTAAGAGTGCTACCTGCTTCTCTTTAAATTATTTTTTGTTAAATATATTATCTTTTCTATTTTTTGTTATGTGTATACATTAATATATTTTATTTTTATAAAATTTTATTTGATATGTGTATAATTTATTTGATATAATATTGTATTTTATTTTGGTAAATATTTAATTTAATATTTACATAGAATGTAAGCATATAATCAAATAATCTATTAACTTGATTATGTTTTCAACATTTGCTTTTACAATGCTGTCACGAACATTCTTGTCCTACTATTTTATGCTTGTTTAAGTATTTTTTATAGATATGTCATGTAAGTCTTGTTTAAATGCCACCTGGGACCTACTTATTTCCACTGAGTTTCTACCAAAATTTATTTGTCCCTCTTGAGAAAACAGTATCATTGGGTGGTTAAAACTGAAACATGATTCAGAATATGTATGTTGGCTAACTTTTAACTGGATAAAAAATTTAATTTTTTTTAATATCTTGGTTTTATTGTTTGTAGAGTGGTTCTAATGATAATGCCTACTTCCTCAGGTTAGTGCTTAAGAGTAAATAAGGAAGTTAACATAAATAAAATACTTAGGATTGATCTGGACACATGGAAGTGACCAAGTACTTTTTGATAATTACTTTTATTGATGCCATTATTGTTGAACTTATTATTCTGCCTGTGTTCTTCTTCTTTATTTTTTTAATATGAAATTTATTGTCAAATTGGTTTCCATATGACATCCAGTGCTCATCCCAACAGATGCCCTCCTCAATGCCCATCACCCTCCCACCCCTCCCTCCCACCCCCCATCAACCCTCAGTTTGTTCTCAGTTTTTAAGAGTCTCTTATGTTTTGGCTCCCTCCCTCTCTAACCGTGTTTTCCCCTTTCCCCTGTGTTCTTCTTATCTCTCATATGAAGTTGTAGACTCTTTGGAAGCAGGTTTTGGGGCTTCTTGCTCTTCATGATCTAAAGCTTGTTAGTACCGCACCTGGATGTAGATGGCACTCAATAAATGTTTCTTTAAATGGCTGAGATGCTATTACTCAACTTTGATCCAAATTCATTATGCCTCGGATATGACAAGAAGCTGACTGATTGCCAGGGAGCTCAGCCTGATCACAGTCCTGAATTAAAGATTTCCTAGGAGATGCAAATTAATGCAGAATATAGTTTTCAAAGTCCCCAAATTGGCACCTTACTCTCCACAGGCAACCACTTTAAAGTCTTTCCATATTTATTTTAATATTTACTTACATAGTGCCATATGTGTGTGTGTGTGTGTGTGTGTGCATGCGTGTATTCTGTTGGTTCTTTATTTCCTTTTTTCCAATTTTACACATCGTTTAGTGATTTCCAGCTATGTAATCTATTTCACAAACCCATGCCTGATCCAGCTGACTTTCTCTCCTCTCCAAGAGCACTACCAAGACTACTAAAAATTATACCATAATTTGATATCTAGATTTAATGACTATGTAAATATTGTTTATAAGTATCATTCAATGTTATAATTATTTTTATTATCTGTTGGGTTTTCTCCTTCTCCAAACTCTTTGGATTAATATGTGCTTGTTTATTGCTGTTATTTAGTATTTAATTCTTCTTATACAAATATGACTTAAACTTTTTCAACTGTAACTTCTTTCAATAAAGCTAAATATGTAAATTAAGTGATTAATTCCAATATATTCTTCTTGGCAGCATCTTTCAAGGATCCCTCTACCTTTCTTCTTCAATCTGGACTTTTGCTCACTAGATCTGACAGGAGCATCTGAAATATTCTTTTCACCATCTTCAAGGAAATTCTCTCTACCATTTTTTTTTTCTATTTGAATCCTTTATTTACTGGATCCAATATCTCATTTTAAAATTTTTGTTGGTTTGTTTACTCATTTTTTCGAGCATACCATCCTATTGTTTTATTAAAGGAAGCATGGGAGATATATTTTAAGAACTTACATATTGTAAAGTTCTTTTATTACATATTTCCTGGTTAGAAATAATTTTTCCTCAGAAAGATAAAATATTTTTAGTATTTTATTTCCCATTTTATTCTTATAAAGATTTTTATTTTTGTTATTTTCCTAGTTTTCACATTGCAGTCTTTAGATTGCATGTTTATTATTGATTGATGTTTATTATTTTATAATGTATGCATTAGGATTTAAAATTATTATCATATTAGACATGTAGTGGGTCTTGTTAAACCAAAAACCTAACAAATTTGATTTTGATAGATTTTAACTTTTATTTTTTGTATACTTTATCACTCAAAATTCTGTTTTTTAGGTCTCAAACTGTTGTTGGTTGAATAATGGACCTCTTGAAATGATTCTGTTCTTGGAATTTTTTTCCCACTATTTTATCCCACTTTCTGTGAGATTTTAAGTGCATGTTTCCTCTGAATACATGTTTTCTGATTATTATTTCTTATTGTTTTTCATAGCAGAGGCTTGCACATCTGGTGTTTCTTGGTTGCTCATTTATAAAATGGACTGGATGTTTGCTCTGGGTTTGTTTATGTATCATGTGGTTATGAAGAGTCCTAGGAACAAACTGAAATATTTGACTAGAGAAATTCTCCAAGTGCCAAAATGTAAAGAAAAGAAACTGTTCCAGAGAGAAAGAGTTTGAATTTCTGCATGAAAGTTATAAGCATAACTGCTGCTGAGCGTCAGAAGGGGATGAAGCATTTCATTTTTACATTGTACAGATCAGAGGTCAGCAAATGATGACCCATGGGGCAAATACTGCCCGTGACATATTTTTTTACTGACCATAAGCTAAGAATGGTTTTAATATCTTTTAATGACTAAAAAAACTCAAAAGATTCTTTTGGACAGATGCAAATTATATGAAATTCAGATAGTTTTGTCTATAAATCAAATTTTATTGACCAAACTTGTTTATATATTGCCTGTGGCAGCTTTTGCCCTATAACATCAGTTTTTACTAGTTGAGTAATTGTGACTGAGATTGTATTTGAGCTCTCATTGCTTCACACTGATGCTGGGCTTCCTATAAATCATCGTGTTGTAGTTATAACTTAACAGCATTTTGAATGTCACACATATCATAACACAAATTTTTCTTGCATTTATTGTTAGTGCACATCTATCATGTAAGAACAAAAAGTGGAGTTCACAATGCCACGTTTTTAGGTACAATGGAATATAGGTTATTTTGTCTTATCATTATATGGCAAAGTATTTTAGTTGTTATACAGATATCCTCTAGCTAGGCTAAAATAATGAAATATACGCTGACATTATAGGAATAGGCATTTATCACAATATTCCCAATTCACAAAAAAAAATGAGCAGAAAAATTAGAAAAATTAAAACAAAATATTTTATTGTAGTAGAATTCCTATACACACACATACACACAGGGTCAACATGAAACTGAAACCAAAGTACATTTCCAAGTGACTCCTTTTTAGCCAAGTGAAGAAATCTGTTTACCTATGGTGACTTAATTAAATAATGTTTAATTGCAAATGCTGAAGAAATGTATTCAGAAAAAATAAGATGGTTTAAGACCATTGACCTTCAGTTAGAACAGTGGCTTTACTGGTTGAAGACATCAGAAGCAACATCAATAGGCAATTAAAAGACAAGTAGAATTTGAAGTTTGATTCTTGATGAGTTGATAAATGTTACCAATTCCATCCAGTTGTTTGGTTTGAGAAGTCAGTGCTAAAACTGAAGTGACTGAATAATTAGCCTCTATGAATAGCCTGTAAGGAACAACTACAGACGAGACACTGAGAAAACATAAATTAAGTACCACCTGAGTTGGAATTTGTTAAGACACATTATAATTGATGGGGGAGAACAGACGTGTGGAACAGAAAGAGGAAAAATTGGACAAACACTAAAAGCTGGCAAGAATTTAAGAAGTTTAACACCTATGTTTATCTATTATGTTATCAGCAAGGAATATGAGGAAATTATTTCGCTCTCATTTGTAATTAAACCATGAGAGTCAATGCTGAGCTTTATTTGATCTTATGGATTTAATTATCATTAGTTGCATACATTTCTGTCAAAAATAGAAATTAAATATTTGGACCTGCCCTGGTACTTATCTGTTTGATGCAGTAGAATTTGTAAAGTTTTATAGCAACTTTTTGGGCTCACAGCTGAAATTGAATTTTTTATGAAAGAGAACTGCCCTCCATTACTATTATCAAACATTGAATGACTTTGGAAATTAGCTTTTGCTGTAGACTTGATAATATTCTTTAAATGAATTCAACCTAAAATTACAAAGCAAAAGAAAAAGTGTTGATATAGGAAATTTATTGGGCAATAATGTCACTTAGATGAAAACTAAGTGCTAATTTTTGCTGTTTTACAAAACACACACATGCACACATACACATACATGCATACACACAGAGTCCTTTCTTTTTACAATTATGCAAGATCATAAAAATGACCTTACAAGCTGACGTCATACAAATCATTCTTAATAATATAGGGAAAATTATTTTTTTCCATGACTTCCAAATTGTTTGTAAAACATTAAAAGTTATCCTACTGAAAAACGATAAAACTAATATTTAGTGCATTGTGATTTCAAGAATTATTGTTACTGAGAGTTGAAGTGCCTTATTTTTTTGTAGAAAAATCCCCAAGAATACTTTGAGCCATGGTTACCACTTTCTTACTGTTAACTTACAATTTGGAGCAAAACTTTTTCTATGCCATGGGGAATTGGCATACTCCTTTCTAAGTCTGAACAAGCTTCTAGCATCTTAGTCTTTGCACTTTCATTGTCGTGAAATATAGAGTTCCTCTAGTGAAAAGTTTTTTTGGCCAGTGTCATTTCCTCTACACATCTGTATCTTTTTCATTAAAACCATAGATCTGGGGCGCCTGGGTGGCGCAGTCTGTTAAGCGTCCGACTTCAGCCAGGTCACGATCTCGCGGTCCGTGAGTTCGAGCCCCGCGTCAGGCTCTGGGCTGATGGCTCGGAGCCTGGAGTCTGTTTCCGATTCTGTGTCTCCCTCTCTCTCTGCCCCTCCCCCGTTCATGCTCTGTCTCTCTCTGTCCCAAAAATAAATAAAAAACATTGAAAAAAAAAATTAAAAAAAAAAAAAAAACATAGATCTTATTTATGCTGAAAAATTCATCTTCACTAAATTCCTCTGGCTGCATATCTAGAGGGTTTTCAATTTCACCATTTCAACATTCCCAGAATCATTCATTTCTTCTAGGACTTCACTTCATCTGATTTGATTTTCATTTCCAGCATGATCACTTTTGTTTGTTTGTTTTTACCATTGTTGGCTACTTCCCTCTTTGATGATGCGTTGTTATAGAGTGTCATATGGGCTGTTTGGTGGAGATAAGCAGATAGCACAATTACACACATTGTTCTCTGTGTGAATTGAGCAACAAATGTGCATCCACAGACTTTGAAAGGAATAAAGTGATCAGTCACTGATAATGGTATGCATTTTTTATTCATTTGAGTGACTTTTGTGGACTGAAGACTTAGAGCAAAGCTATACTGTTTACAATTACCCTCTATAGAACTGTGTGCCTGAAATTTGAATGGTGATGCAGGTGGGGAGCAGGATTCTTTAGCTAAACTCTGGTAACTGAAATGTATCATTTCAGAACCATGTTAATTGAGGACTGCCTCTGTGTGTGAAGTGTGTGAAACTAAAAAAATCTATTGAGTTAGAAACCGTAGGATAGATCTCAGCAATCTTTATTTCACAAGACCTCCAGGTGGTTTTGAAAGATGCTCAGCTTACACACCCACACTTGTATGCCATTATCATTATTGTCTGACCATCTATTTTGCTGAGGGATGCATTTCCACAGCTTTGTGCTGGTCAGGCTATCTTGACTGCGATGATAATTGTGACACCCTGGATGGCTACTGTTGGCCAAGCACTAATACCTGGTCTCCACTCTTCCAGGTCCAGTCATCCCCAAGTATATTAACAAATGTCACTTGGTGATAACTTCTCCTATCATGTCTGACTTGCAGAGAGAAACTACCAGGGAACTTATAAATGCTGGTACCCCTTTCATGAGTGAATTTCTGATGGGCTAGGTGAAGGGTGCATCTTCTGGTTCATTCCCTGAAGCATACTTGAAGGATCTTTAGGCTTCATTCACACAGTATGTCCATTCTAGCACACCAACTACATTTTTATCCTTTCCTATCTGCCACAGTAGTTCAGGCATTGTCACTTCTGTGGATGGGCGTCACTCCTCAGAGACACTTGTTTTAGTCTGTTTAGACTGCTATAACAAAATACCACAGATTGGCTGGCTTATAAACGAGAAACATTTTACTTCCCAATTCTGGAGGCTGGAAGTCCAAGATCAGGGTGTTAGCATGGTTGGATAAAGGACTTACTCTGGGTTTCAGACTTCTTGTTGTACCCTCACATGGTAGAAGGATTGAGCAACATTTCTGGGACCACTTTTATAAGGGCACTAATAGCAAATGTGAGCAATCTGCCCTTAAAACCTCCCCAACGTGCCTACCTCTTAATACAATCACATTGGGAGTTGAAATTTCAACATATGAATTTTCAGACCATAGTGCCATTTGTTATGGCACCAGTGAGTTTGCTTTATCATCTGTGGTCCTTACAAATCAGTGACCATATAGCATGTACCTAAGTCTTTGTCAGTCTGCTCTTGCAAATGTACCCCTCTACCCAAACACCCAAGGTCTTTGTCAGTGTAATAAATATCACATCCCAAGGAGTTATCCGCAAATCAGAATTCTTCAGTATCAAATATTATGTTCTGTGTCCTTTGAACAAACACTCTCGAAATCCAGCCCATGCTACTGCCAACACAAGATAATTCTTGGAGGTTCATTGAGTTATAAACTCTACTCTTCATTACCTCCGTGTGTGTGTGTGTGTGTGTGTGTGTGTGTGTGTGTGTGCATGCGCGCGCGCGCGCAAATTAACCCCAGCTAGCAGCCTGACATTTGCAGAGGAAGTGAGGACAGACATCCTAAGGAGGGACACTGCTGCTTTGCAGGCATAAGATTTCTCAAATTTCTTCCCACGCTGAGGATTCCACCCTCTTAATAGGGAGTTTGGCCACTTATGAAGGCCTTAAGGGTAAAAAGGAGTCAGGAGAGAAAAAAAATTCTTTGACAGTATCTACCCAGATATTTTCATCTTAGGTACGATGAAATCTCTTCATAAGATATCCTTTCTGAACTTAATAAATCTATGAAATCCCGAGTTTAGCCTTTAGTTTTTCTACTTCCTGTTATTAACCAGAAAATTACTCTGCTCTTCTTACCTAATTTTCATTGTTTATTAACAACTTTCAGTTTTTCATTATCCCTTTGAGAACACCACTTCATCTTAGAAACAACCAGTTAGTTCCATTGTCCTTGTATACATTGTTCTCCTATTTTTCAAAGCCTTATTTATACAAAATGCAGGACACTCACCTCTACTGGAACATTCTTCCAAGTCACCTGATGGATATTTTAATGATAGGGCTTTGACATTGGGCTGAGACTATCCATGCCCCACATACTACCTCAGATAAGGTCTTAATTGCCAATGACACAGGTGTCCCAGTCCCAAATTCCATCCTACCAACCTACTCCATTGGACTATACCCCAGCTGTGCTAATTCAGGACCTATTAGAGATAGATGCTGTACGCAGTGTACAGTGCAAAAGTTTTATTAATTTATTAATGTTGTGAAAGAAAAGGGAGAAAGAAACAGGACTAGGAAGGAAGACTCCTGACTGTGAAGCAAAAATAACATCAATGAAGGGAAATGGAGATGGAAGCAGAGGTAAGCAGAGAAGGTCTCAGACCTTGTTGTGCTTCTGACAATGTCCCAACCAACCAAACAGGGAACTCTGGAGTAAAGAAATAGCCAAATTTTATTTTTCCCACTGGGCAAATGCCTGAGTAAAAGATGACCACAGGGGCACCTGGGTGGCTCAGTTGGTTGAGTGTCCGACTTCAGCTCAGGTCATGATCTCACGGCTCATGAGTTTGAGCCCTACATCGGGCTCTGTGCTGACAGCTTGGAGCCTGGATCCTACTTCAGATCTGTCTCTGTCTCTCTTTCTCTGCCCCTAACTCACTCGCATTCTGTCTCTGTCTCTCTCAAAAATAAGTAAACATTAAAAAAAATTAAAAAAAAAAAGGATGATCACAGCTCAAAATCAGAGGGAAATCTAAAAGCACTACAGCTGACTGCGGTCAGCTAAATACACTTTTCAAAGTTCAAAGAGAAGTTCTTTTCTGGAAGGAGATTCAAGAAGCACATTCTTGCCATATATCCATTCTTGTGTGTTTATGATTTTATTATAGCCTCAGAGGAAGCAGATATATTTAGACCTATGTTCAATATGCCAAGGAATATATTTTATGTAAGGAGAAAAAGAGGGGATAAGTTCTCTGAACACTGAAAATATCTTTCTGTTAATATGCGGAGAGAAAGTCTTGGATAATAAATCTGAATAATGGAGTTTCCACAATAAAATATATTTAATAATGTTCTTTTGAAAGTCGTATTGGTGACATTTTTTTGTTTATTTATATCCAATCAGATTCACCAGATTGTCATCATAATTTTTTCAAATTATTATTTTTGTTTACAATTATATTGTAATTAATGAATTAATTAAATGTTATCTGAACAAAACTATTTTATTTTTAGAGCTTCTCTTGTATGTCTTTACAGACTCAGAGATTTTGCTTGCATGTTATGAAAATTCATTCCTTTACTGATCTACCTTTGGAATCCTGTCAGTTGTCATCAATCCTAATGCTCTAGGCATATTTGCTCAGGTGAATGAAAGGATTGTTGTTTACATGATTTTCCTGTAAGTTTGGTTTGTTATATGTAGGGATGTTGTCAAAGTCTATTGTATAGTTCTGATCTTCCTTCTGTAGATTTTAGCATGTCACAGGAATCTAGTATTGCTATTCAAGTATATCCTTACCACACCATCTAAACCTGAAGTCCTCTATTTTGTGGCTGAGCATCCAATCATTTGACCCTTGGTTCACTTTTGTTAGTATCAAATGCAATGTGACCACTCATGTCATCTTTCCATCACAGACAGCATTATATCTCAGAACCATGAAAAAACAGGTAGATAACATTCATAGGTAGCATGTGACTAAATCTCTGATCTGGAGATGTCAGTAGGAGGCTAAATTCAGTACCTGAGACTGAGTGTCAGAACAGTTTAGGGTCATCACTGCTGCGGCATAAAGAAAACAACTCATTGTATCAGGTATTCAATTGTATTAAATAAGAATTCAATGCACTGAATGAATAAAACTGAAATTTGAGAGAGCTGCCATTACTGCTAAAATGTTACAAACAATATTATAAGATATCTGTGTCTTCATATATCTCAGAATCAATAGATTTTATGACTACTTTAATGCTAATCTTTTATTAGAAATGAGAAAAAGTCTAAATGTTTTAAAAATACAACCAAGAAATATTACTGGTGTTTGACTTGCCTTTCTCAACCCTACTCATTCTGTAGCTCTATATTTATCATTCATTCTTCTAATAGTTCTATTCAAGAGAAAAAAAAAAAACATTTAAATTCCTTCATTAAAAAAGCAAAATTACTCAAAGAATTTAGAATTAAAAAAAAAAAACCCACCAAATCATTTAATAAAGGACAAATTCCATGCCCATTTGGAGGACTCTGAGTGAGAAATAGAAACTCCTGAAAAAGGAGTTTTCAGTTCCTTAGGTTCTCAAAGGTGTGTGTGTGTGTGTGTGTGTGTGTGTGTGTGTGTGCGCGCGCGCGCGAGAAGAGAAGAGAAGAGAAGAGAAGAGAAGAGAAGAGAAGAGAAGAGAGAAAGAGAGGGGAAGAGAGAGACTGAGAGAGTGGGGAGCTATAGGTAGACATAATTTTTAAACTTTGCTGGTTTTGACCTGAATGATAGATAAAACATTAAACAATGCTCTGGCTTGATTCCAGGTTCTTCCTAGCCTCAAATAAAGTGAATGGTTAACTAAGTAGAGATAACAATGGATAGGTTGTAAGAGTAAATTTTTAATTAAAGGTTTTAATTTTAGAATAGCTTTAAATTTACAGAATAATTGAGCAGATAATGAGGAGGGTGCCTATATACCCCTTTCCTACATAGAGTTTCCCTATTATTGCATCTTGTATTAGCACAATGCATCTGTTATTATTATTGAACCAGTATCATTAAGTATTTATTAACTAAATTTTATTGTTTGCATCATGATTCACTCTGTTGCACAGTTCTGTGGGTTATGACAAATGCCTAATGACATACATTCATGACTATGGTATCATACAGAATAATTTTATCACCAAAAATCCCATCCTTCCCCCATTTATCACTTATTTTCCCCCAAGCTTTTTAGCAATCACTGATCTTTTTACTGTCTCCATAGTTTTGCCTTTTCTAGAATGTCATACAGTTGGAATCACACTGTATGTAGCCTTTTCAGACTGGCTTTTTTTATGTAGCAATTCATTTAGTATTTCTCCATGTCTTTTTGGAGATGCCATTACTTTTTATCCCTGAATAATATTCCATTGTATAGACCTACAATAGTTTGTTAACCATTTATCTATTGAAAGAAGATATTTGATTGCTTCCAGTTTTTGACATTATAAATAAGTTTTGGCAACTATAAACATTGATGTACAGGTATTTGTGTTTAAATAAGTTTGCAATCGAATTGAACCACTCCTAGGAAGAAGATCCTTGGATTATATGGTGAGAGAACACCTTTGTAAGAAATTGTGAAATTGTCTTCCAAAGTGCCTGTACCATTTTGCATTTCCAAAAACAATAATGAGAATTCCTGTTTCTAAGCATTCTCCCTAGTATTTGGATTTTTCAGGTATTTTTGTTCTAACAATTCTAATATCTGTATAGTGGGATTGCATTATTTTTTAATGAAGTAGAGTTAATACACATAACATTTTTAAATTTATAATATCTTAATGGTGTATAATATCCAGTATCGTTTCTATGCTTATTTTTCATCTGTATATCTTCTTTGGTGAAGTATCTGTTCTGATTTTTTGACCATTCTTTAATTGTATTACTTTCTTATTGTTGAGGTTTGAAAGTTCTTTGTGCATTTTAGGTAAAAGTTTTTTATTAGATGTGTCTTCTGCAAATATTTTCTCCTAGTCTGTGGTTTGTATTCTAATTCTTTTGATAATATATTTAGCAGAGCAGAAGTTTTAATAAATTTAAACAGTAAATTTTGATAAATCCCACCTAATCATTTTTGTGGATCATGCTTTAGGCATTATATATAAAAGCTCATCACCAGACTAAGTACATTGCAGTTGTCCTGCACCCACTCAGCAGAAATTGATTATAGCAGCCTTTGAAATGAATACCATAATCTTACATTCTACTATATATAAACTGAAACAATTACATATTTCTCCCAGTAAATGCTGCTCTGTTTTCTCCTTGATGTGTCCTGAATACACTGTTACAAAGTGATTCACTTTCTCTGTAATACTTATTTCACTTAGCATAGCACTCTCCAGTTCCATCCACGTTGCTACAAAAGGCCATATGCCATATGTTTTCACTCTTATGTGGATCCTGAGAAACTTAACAGAAGACCATGGGGGAGAGGAAGGGGGAAAAAAAAGTTAGAGAGGGAGGGAGCCAAACCGTAAGAGACTCTTAAAACCTGAGAATAAACTGAAGATTGTTGGGGGGTGGGAGGGAGGGGAAAGTGGGTGATGGGCATTGAAGAGGGCACGTGTTGGGATGAGCACTGGGTGTTGTATGGAAACCAATTTGATAATAAATTTCGTATAAAAAAAAGGGATTCACCCTTGAGCAGATCTTAAGTCCCCATATTCTAATGGGATTGTGTTTATGATCAAATATCTAATGAAAATTAAAAAATAAATATCGCCTCTATGTGACAAAACATATATTAAAAAAAGAAATAGCATGTGTTGGTACGAATGTGGAGAAAAAGGAATCTTTTGTCCTGTCGGTGGGGTTATAAATTGGTGTATCCACTGTGGAAAACAGTGTGGAAGTTCCTCAGAAAATTTGAGTAGAATTACTACATGATCCAATAATTCCACTATTAGAAATTTACCCAAGAAAATACAAATACAAATTTAAAAATATATATGCACCTCCATGTTTATTGTAGCATTATTTACAACCAGTGTCCATCCATAGGTGAATGGATAAAGACGGTGTGGTGTACATATATATATACATACACACATATATATACACACAATGGAATATTACCCAGCCATAAAAAGAATGATCTTTCCATATGCACCAACACAGATGGACCTAGAGAGTACGCTAAATGAAATAAGTCAAAGAGTGAGACACCTACCATATGATTTCAATCATATGTGGAATTTAAGAAACAAAACAGAGACAAACAAAAATACAGACTCTTAAATATAGAGAACAAACTGGTAGTTGACAGAAGGAAGATTTGTGGGAGGATAGGTGAAATAGATAAAGTAGATTAAAAGAAATTTAGAGTATGAGCACTGAGTAATATATAGAATTGTTAAATCATTGTATTGTTCACCTGAAACTAATATGACATTGTATGTTAATTATACTCTAATACCAAAAAATTGAAAATTAAAAAAAATAATAAAGTGGATTTCTTTTAGGTAACATATAGTTTATTGTTTTTCAATCCACTTTGAAAGTCTCTGTCTTTTAATTGGAATATTTTGACCATTCATGTTTAAAGTAATTATTGATACATTTGTATTATTATCTGTAAACATAAGTATTTTTATTGTGCTTGCTTTTTTCTTTTTAACTCACTCTTTTTCTGCCTTCTTGTTTTTAATTGATTATTTTATATTATTCTATTTTCTCTCCTTAGAACATCAAGTAAATATCTTTCAAAAACATTTTTGGTGGTTACCCTAGAGCTTGCAATATACATTCAAAATAATCCAAGTTCATTTTCATATCACATTAAATCACTTCACAGAAAGTACAGCTATCTTATAAAACTATTCCAAATTTCTTCCTCCATATCTTATAATGATACCATCATTCATTTCACTAACCTATAAGCTATCATCACCAAATATATTGGTTCTACTATTTCTTTGAACAAGCAGTTGCTTATTAGATCAATTATGACTAAGAAAAAGAAAAGATCTATTTTACCTTCATTTATTCATTCTCTGGTGCTCTTCCTTTCTTTATGTATGCCTGATCTTCTGACCTATAACATTTTCTTTCTCTTAAAATAATTTAATATTTCTTGCAAAGCAGTTCTTTTGGAGGAAAATTCTCCCAGTTTTCATTTGTCTGAAAAAGTCATTCATTTTTCACTTTCAAAAGATAACTTCATTGAAAACAGAATCCTAGGTTGTTTTTGTTTCTTTCAACATTTTACAAGCTTCACTCCCTTCTTGCTTACATGATTTCTGAAGAGAAGTCCAGTGTAATCCTTATCTTTCTTCTTCTGTAATTTAGGCTCTGTTTGTTCCCTACTCTCTATCACCAGGTTGTTTCAAAAATTTGTCTTTGACTTTGGGTTTTGTAGTCTGAATACAATATGCACAGGTGTAGATATCTTGTTATTTATTTTACTTTATATTTTCTGAGCTTCCTGGATCTGTATCCTTCGTTTTGAAAAATTCTCTACCACTATTACTTTTTTTTTATTTTACAGTTTATCTATTTTATTTTTTTACAATTTCTTTATACATTTGAATGGGGTAGGGGCAGAGAGAGAGAGAGAGGGAGAAAGAGAATCCCAAGCAGGCTCTGTACTGTCAGCACAGAGCCCAGCACAGGGCTCAATCCTACGACCCTGAGATCATGACTTGAGTGGATATCAAGAGTCAGATGCTTAATGGACTGAGCCACCAAGGAACCCCTGCCATTATTACTTTGAATGTTTCTTCTGCCCCTTTCTCTTTTTCTTCTGTTAATCTTATTATGCACATCTTGCACCTTTGGTTATTTTCCCACAGTTCTTGTATATTCTCTTCCATTTTTTCATGTTTTTGTTTTTTTTTTCCTTTGCTTTTCGGTTTGGAAAAATACAACTGGAATATTTTCTGGATCACTGATTCTTTCATCAATCATGTCTAATTAACTGATGGTCTCATCAAAGATACTTTCTGTTTTCATTATGGTGTTTTTCATTTTCAGCATTCCTTTTCATTGTTATTCTTTTAGACTTTCCATCTGTTTGCTTATATTACCCACTTATTCTTACATTTTTTTTTACTTTTCTCCATTAGAGTACTTCACATAGACTACTATTTTTATTTTATATTCCTTATTTGATAATATAAAAATCTGTATCATATCCACGCTGGTCTAATGCATGCTTTGTTTCTTCTCAATATGTTTATTCTTATCTTTTTGTATGCCTAGCAATTTTTGTTGTTGTTGAACATTGGATGAATGTATCTGGTAATAAGAATTAAAGTAGTCAGGGTTTTGGCATGAAATTTTATGTCACTCTGGCCAGTAATGGACTGTGTTTGCCACAGTCTGTATAAATGCCAAAGACTTCAGTTTCCTACTATTTCCTTATTCATTTGCTTTCTCCTTTTCTTTGGATTTCCTAAAGAACTCCTTACATAGAGTCTGTGTGTAACAGCTTTCTGGATTATAATCAATCTTCTGAAGTCCTGTTGATGTGGTGGTGAGATGTTGGGGAAAAGCATTCTATAATCTTAGGATAAAAATTCAGTTTTCTTGGTGAGCTTGAATCCTTGAGCTGTGATATTCAGCATTGTTTCTTAGTTACCCATTCCTACCCCCAGGTATGACTAGAAGACTATAAGGAACTGGAGTTGTCTACTTGCCTTTTTCCCAGGTCAGGTAAAGCTCTCGTAGATTCCCCTGAGGATAGGCCTTTGTTATGGCAAATATTCTGAGCATATTTTTAAATGAACCTTGTGAGTTTCCTGGAAGTAAAACCTATAAAAGTGGTAAGAAGTACACATACTGGGCCCTCAGAAATAATTAATTCACAAGATAGTCCACACTCGGTCTCCAGAAGTTTGTTAATACAGATTTAAGTATTTTTATCAATTACTGGCTCCAGTGCCTTCTGCTTCCAATAGGCTGATCTCAGCTGTGATTCTCTGTATTTGTTGCTCTCTGGTATACAGGGTGGTGGTTTGCCCTATGACCTCAATTCTCTGATAAATTTATGAAAAGTCAATAATTTTAGTTTGTTTAGACTCTTTTTCCTTTTTCTTTGTCAGTACAGTAGAGATGACTTTAAAGCTCTTTATAGAACTGTAAGTCCCCAACAATTTTTTTAAAAATCATTTTCTCCTTCCTACAGAAGTTAAGCAATGTGATAAAATATTTGATAGTCACTTACCACTTTAATTTTCACTTTCTTTAAAAATTTTTTTAAGTTTATTTATTTATTTTGAGAGAGAGAGAGAGAGAGAGAGAGAAAGAGAGAGAGAAAGGACACAGACAGGGAAGGGGCAGAGAGAAGGAGAGACAGAATCCTAAGCAGGTTCCACGCCATCATTGCAGAACCTGACATGGGGCTTGAACTCACGATTGTGAGAACATAACCTGAGCCAGTCATTTAACTGACTATGCCACCCAGGCAACTCAGTTTTCACTTTTCTTTATTCTAAAGTTCACCTGCAAAATTCCTTGCTCACTTATTTATATATCTTGAAATGGTACATTTGCTACCAAATAAATTTGGCATGTATTTGTGATATTTACTAAATGATGTGTTAAATCATTCTGTTACTATTCTTCATGGTGTTCTATTTTATTATTATTAATTATATCAATATGAAGTTCCTGAGTGTTGATTTTATGTTAAATGTATTGTTCGTTAGTAAATATAATTTCAGAATATGAATTATATATATCAGTTCTATTATATCAAACTCTTTTGAAAGGATAATATTAATTTTCTTTGGAAATATATTTTAAGAACTTAATATATGCTTAGTTTTATATTCTTCATTGACAAAAGATCAACAAAATTATTTTATACATTTCAATATAATCAATAATCAGCATGATTTTTTTTAAATAATACTTTTGACTAAGTCTACTTTGTAAGTACTATAATCTACAAGGGAGAATCAAATATTTGTCATTTTAAGTACACTCCAAATCAAGGTAAAGTTGTATTTTTACAATGTCTAGCTTTATGCATACTAATAAAGGCACTTAATACATTATGCTTCAGGGGATATTGTTCTCATGCCAAGCTTCCTACATTTGTTATTTTTCTGTAGATACTAATCAATTTCACACCTTGAGCTGAGGGACTCTTACCTATTATAGAGGAGAGTTTTGACAAATAGGTACATTAAAGTGAAATAATTCAAAACTGCCAGTTTATTTATAAGCAACTCTATAACTTCTGGAATAAGGCAGAATGCTATAATTCTAAAAGCTACACCATTAATTTAGTAGAAAATGTCATAGTATTTCAGTGACAACAGATTAGTTATGTTCTTCAACCTTGAAGATTATCAAAACTTTTCATATCTCCAGCAAGGTGGAAAAAAGAAAAATAAAATTGTTTATACTCTCACTTCACTGCTGTTACCTTTTTTGAAACAGCAATTATGCTCTCCTGGTATTACTACAATATTGGCCTTTGCTCTTTGTTCTGACTTTGACATCTCTATCAAAGGTTTTACTGCATCCCAATTTAAGATTTTTCAGTGCCTTCTCATCCAAGGTTTTATTAAGCTTAACTTTTTACAAATGGCCTATTAGTAATGATATTACCTGGATTTTCTTAACTCTCAAAGTTTACTGTTATTTGTTATTAAAATGCTTGGAATACTTTTTATATATTAAATTTTTTTGTAGCTTCGTTTAGGTATAATTGACAAATAAAAGTTGTATATAAGATGTACAGCATAACATTTATTTATATATATATGTCTATATATATATTTATATATATACATTGTGAAATGATTATCACAAGTTAATTAATATATCCATCACCTCACATAGTTACCTTTTTTGTTGTTGTGAGAACACTTAAGGTATATTCTTTCATAAAGTTTCAAGTACACAGCACATTATTAACTATAATCACCATATTGTATATTAGCTCCCCAGAATTTACTCATAACTGAAATTTTATACCCTGTGACCAACATCTCTCCACTTCCCCAGCTCTCAGCCCCTGACAACTACTGTATGCTCTTCTTCCATTAGTTGAATTTTTTGGATTTCGTGTACAAGTGACATTATACAATATTTATCTTTCTGAGTCTGGCTATTTCACTATATTCACTCTGGCAAATATTTTCACAATAGCATAGCTATTTCACTTAGCATAGTGTACTCCAGGTTCAATCATATTCTAAATGGAAGGCTTTCCTTCTATTTTAAGGATGAATATGTAATGGAATATTATGTATAATATATGTAATGATTCTCTCTCTCAACACACACACACACACACACACAAATATATATATATATATATCACATTTTCTATATACATGCATTTAAAAATTTTTTTTAATGTTTATTTTTGAGAGAGGGAGAGAGAGAGAGAGAGAGAGAGAGAGAGAGAGAAAGGGCCAGAGAGAGAGGGAGACACAAAATCCAAAGCAGGCTCCAGGCTCCGAGCTGTCAGCACAGAGCCCAATGCAGGGCTCGAACTCACAAACCATGAGATCATGACCTGAGCTGAAACTGGACGCTTCACCGACTGAGCCACCCAGGCGCCCCTATTCATCCATCTATTGATGGAAACATTTGTTTCCATCTCCTGGGCTACTGTAAATAATGCTGCAATTAATATGGGAGTAAAGATATGTCTTTGAGATAGTGATTTCATTTTCTTTGAATATATATCCAGAAGTGGAATTTCTGGATCATATGGTAGTTCTCTTTTTATTTTTTGAGGAATCTCCATACTCTTTTCCATAATTGCTGAGTCAATTCTAGACTTGCCATGTTCTCGTCCTTCAGCTCAAAAGATTCTAGCATTAGCTTGCTTTGCTTACTTTTTTTAATTAATAAAATAAATTAATTATTCAAAATAAGAGGGGGGCTTCATAGAAGTAGCCACAAAGAGATGTACATGTACAGATAGCATTATTACAGCCATTTTTACAAACAAACTACCACAGCAATCTTAAACACTGACTTCAATTTTATCTTGCTGAGAGATTCTTCCTGATCCCAAATTCTGTCATCTACATGTTTTGTGTGTTTTTCCACCTTCAGAGAATCCTTGTTATACTTTGTAATGATGTATTTTAATGCATAATTTTCTATTATTATTAACTACTCAATGGCTGTATTTCTCAATATACTTTATGAGAACCTGTGCTTGCTTTGCTGCTCATCCCAATAGACTCAATAGCTGGCTTAGTGCCAACTGAACTGATAATTTTCAGTATTGTTTACAAAGGAACAGATGATTGAATGCTGCCATAATGAGATATGTAAACCTTCAGTGAAATAAGAACGGCCTTAAAAGCATAATGAATTGTAATAAATAATCATAGATTGTGTGTTTGTGTATGTATAGGTGATAGATTTTTACTTTTCTACAAGGCTTTGGTTATACAATTTTATTTTAGTCACGTAAAATTAATGCATCAACTTGGGAAAAGACAGTATTTAAAGACAAAGATTAGGGGCACCTGGGTGGCTCTGTCAGTTAAGTGTCTGACTTTGGCTCAGGTCATGATCTCGCAGTTTGTGAGTTCGAGCCCCACATTCGGTGCTGTGCTGCTCCCCTGCTCTCTCTCTCTCTCTCAAAAATAAATGAACACTAAAAGTTTTGTTTTAAATATGAATATTAAATAAAATTAAACTCTTTGCAGGTCATGGAATGTGTCTTTGAAATGATCACTTTATATCTTGTGTATGCCAAGTGTTTACTCTTTTAGCACAAAGGACAGGACTATTAGAGCATGTTTTGCTTTTTTTTTTTTTTTTTCTATTTTTATACCCTATTTGAACCTAGGTGCAGAAGTTGCTGTTATGTGGGCTTTCCAAATACTATCATCAAACACAATGTTTAGTGAGCAATTTAGATTTTTCATCACAATAACACATAGCAAAGACAAAGGAGCTTTTTATTTGTTTTTCTTGGTTTGTTTGTTTGTGTTTTAACAAAACCTACTTCACAGCAGAGAAATACCAAAATTAGTACCAGACATTGTCTTCTAACATCCCTTCATTGTCATCCATTACATAGAACAGATTTCTCTCTTTTGTACCTTAAAAATCACATTAGATCTGCTTCCATTTATATTAAAAATGCGTATGTACCGATTCATATTGTTGGTCAGCAAAAGCAAATCATCCTGTAAATAACAGTGTCTCCTTGTTTTAAAAAGCATACTCCTAATCAGATTTGGTTGTACATGATTTTTGTGTTTCCCATTCCAAACTACTCAGCTTGAATGTTCTTTTTAAAATGTTTTTAACTGTTTATTTATTATTGAGAGAGAGAGAGAGAGCATGAGCAGGGGAGAGGCAGAGAGAGAGAGGGAGACACAGAATCTGAAGCAGGCTCCAGGCTCTGAGCTGTCAGCACAGAGCCTGACGTGGGCTCGAACCCACAAACCTCCAGATCATGACCTGATCTGAAGTTGGACGCTTAACCAGCTGAGCCACCCAGTCACTTCGAGTCTTTTCCAAATACAAAATGAAGTTTACCATAGTGGAGTTCTGGGGAATAATTGATATCCCTTTTTTGGATAGAAATGTAGTAGTGAAGTGTGTGGTAAAGGGAACAGACCAGCGTGATGGTGACAACACATGGGCTTGAGTAGAGGAAAGACTACCCACATCTGAGAAGAAAGATTAAAGATTAGAGAGAGTTGGAAACAGCATTGAAACCATGATTTCAAATGTAAGTGGGGGAGTCTTACTGAAACTCTAAAAAGCCAATACTATCAAAGAAATCAACTTTAAGTAATTCAATCCTGAACGTAAAGAGGAAAGAATGATTAAATATATGATTACCTATGTGAAATGGATAGGTAAGAAATCAAATGAAAGGAAAACATGCAAAATCTGGTTAAATAAAGTTATGAAAAACTAGAAAATCATTCTAGTGTTTGCCTACATGTTTTAAAGTTTATAAATATGTAAATATGTATAATAGCTTATTGAAGAGAATATATGTAATGTATATATCTATATGCTACATAATAATATATATAATACCCCATTTTGTACCACCGAAACAGAAATTTCATTACCAAAATTTGTATGGACTATTCAATCTATCTTTTGAGATGTAATTGCATAACACTTCATAATCAGTAGTATTTATGTGTATGCTTATGTTGTGTGAAAGGAACATTTTTCAGGAATGCAGAGCACAACTTTATGTACCTCTCAAGAGACTCAATCTAGTTATTTAGTAGTTGTTTGAATCATACAATTAGCTCTAATGTTCTTAAACTTCCTCAGAGGGACAATTAAACATTTAAATATATTTATAGTAGCCTGTAGTTTAAACCAGAAGGATATTGACATTATAACACTGAATAGATGGATGCTTATTTGTTTATTTCACTACCTTCCAGCAGATGGTGGTCTTGCAATAGATACTAATTTTTCTCCTTGCATAGTTGGGCTAAAATATGCACCACTACTTTTTCTTTTAGGGATGGCATAATCAGCATGGGCATATTTTATGAACGTATTCAGTCTTTTCTTCCATGTTTTTTAAGTATTTCAGAAACAATTATCAAGTCGTTGCCTAAGAATATAAAACATGATTGCAATCAGAACCTGAATGCAATTATTGCTCTCTGTCTCCACCAACCTACAGTGAATTGCTCTTTTCACTTTTTGATAAGCAAACTGTTTGTGGGGCACCTGGGTGGCTCAGTTGGTTGGGCGCCTGACTTCAGTTCAAGTCATAATTTCACAGCTTGTGAGTTCTAGCCCTGCATCAGGCCCTGTGCTGACAGCTCAGAGCCTAGAAGCTGTTCGGTTTCTGTTTCTCCCTCTCTCTCTGCCCATCCCCTGCTCACACTCTGTCTTTTTCTCTCTCAAAAATAAACAAACAAAAAAAGCAAATTGTTTGTATACTATATTCAATTATTGCCTTTTACAGGAATTCTGGAGACAGTCAATGGCCTTAAGTAACCTTTAAACAAACAAGCCTGTATCAAAATCCTGTTCTATAGAAGACACATTTGTTGCCTTCGATCCCCATTTGACCCTGATAAGTTACTTGCTGTATCCCACCATGCATCGCAGAGATTATTGCTTGTTTTACAGCTGGCTATGTGTTATTCTTAACTAATTTGGATGATGTGTTGTCTTAAAATTGTTTAGGCAAACTCATGGAATATATTACCTTTTGCACCCAGTAAGTTTTAGTAAATTAAGCTTATTTGTAATGGTTTAAAATTCTCTGCCATGATAACTTTCACATAGTATCTGAATTTGTGTGTTCATTCTCATTTACAATGTACTTTCTATAATTAAGACTATATCTTCATGGCCTTTAAAATATGCCTGTTCCTTTCTATCATCAAGATCCTAAACTTACTTTATCCTTGATATATTCCCTTCCTAATCTTATTTATTTAGCAATCAATCAATCAATCAACTAATTGATCATTTAATTAATGAATGCTTTCATCCAGCATATACCCCATGATACCATATTGGTTTGGAGGGATTTCACAATCTAGTGAGAGTCTATAAATGTTGGATAACAAAAATGGATAACTTGTTTTCTGATGTTAAAAAGTCTAGCTAGGAAGTCAGATATGAAAACAAATAGTGATCAGTGGCATTATACAAATACCACCATGAAAGCACTGGGGAAAGAAGTTAAATATATTGACTAACTAGACTCCTAAATTTTAGCCAAGGAAATTGGTTGAATACTGGTACTATATGTTGATGATATAGATTAAAAGAAAAAAAATTGGGGTAAGGGCATTTTCCAGACCTTAACTGAACTAGAAGATTACCAAGGCAAGAAGAAAGCAGAGCAGAACAGAGATGGCCTACACACTACAGTCATTTATATATTTTTTAAATTAACAAATTTATGTAAATTAAATTTACATAAAATGTTTAATTTACATCTTAACTTCACTATAAAAATAAATTTAAAGTGTTTCAAGGACTGGGGTGCCTGGGTGGCTCAGCCAGTTAAGTGTCCGACTTTGACTCAGTTCATGATCTCACAGTTCATGGGACCGAACCCTGCAGTGGGTTCTCTGCTGTCAGTGCAGAGCCTGCTTCAGATCCTCTGTCCCCTCTGCTCCTCCCCAACTTGAGCACATGTGCTCTCTGTCTCTCAAAAAATAAACACTTAAAACAATGTCTCAAGGACTATATATAAGTGAAAAAAATAGCTTTAAATCTCTTCTGTAAAACTGTTCTTTTAATTAGAAATGATCTCCAAGTCATTTGGAAAAAAGATCTGACTTTTACATAAATTTATAACCAGATCTCTCATAAATGTAATTATTTTTTTAAAAAAGAGAAAAAAAGTTTCTTTAGAGGTTACTTTAAAAGAATGAATGCTACTTTCTTAATTGCCATGGTTGTTGATTTTATACATACAACATGCACATCATAGAATGTACAATACCTAGATGAGCATGATCTTTCAAAACTAAGCTTGCCAGAGGCTGGTAAATTTCCAAAGGCAACTCCCATTGCTTTACTTAGGGGAAGGCGTTTGGAACTTGAACACCAAAAATCTGATTTACTGATAGAAGTGATATGCTAACACTCTAAGGACTAAATTGCCTGAGAAGCTGTAGGTCTTTCAACCCTGCCTCTGGACAAAATTTAATCAACCAAGAGTTCAAGAAAATTTCCCAGTGTTGAATTCCAGATCAAATATGATGCAATTTACATAAGATCTTTTAATATAGGAAATGCATTGTTTATTATAAAAATATAGGGGCGCCTGGGTGGCGCAGTCGGTTAAGCGTCCGACTTCAGCCAGGTCACGATCTCGCGGTCCATGAGTTCGAGCCCCGCGTCAGGCTCTGGGCTGATGGCTCAGAGCCTGGAGCCTGTTTCCGATTCTGTGTCTCCCTCTCTCTCTGCCCCTCCCCCGTTCATGCTCTGTCTCTCTCTGTCCCAAAAATAAATAAACGTTGAAAAAAAATTTAATAAAAAAAAATATATAATATTATCTCTAACTTTGTTTCTAGAGCATAGTTCATTTGTTCAATGTAATTTAGTCCAGTATCAGATCATTATGTTCATGAATTGAATCAAATACTACAGAGAAGAGGTAACAGTGAAATTGTAACAGCCATGATTATTTTAATTGGCCACAGTTATATATTTACAATGTATGGCATTGATAGTGTTTTGCTTAATATAGAGTAAATTTTACTCATGCTAATTTCGTATTTCATAACATGTATAATCTCAAGAGTCATTGATTCCTTAAAAAAATAAGGGCATTATTTTAATTTGCTTTTTATTTGTTTTGTTTTTAAGATTCCACATAAAGGGACATCATATGGCATTCACCTTTCCCAGTCTTACTTATTTCACTTAGCAAAATAGTCTATCCATGTTGTTGCAAATGAGGTTATGCCTTACCCTCTCCCAAGAAATGCCTGGAAAAATGATAAAGTTATGTTTTTTTTTTTCAAATGAAAAATTTATATTTTAAACAATGGAGAATAAAACCTAACTGGAAAAGACATGGGAGAAGAGATAAAGCATTAAGACTGCTCCATCCAGAAGCATTAAGGAGCTTCTGGATGGCTCAGTGGGTTAAGCCACCAACTCTTGGTTTCAGCTCAGGTCATGATCTCACAGTTTGTGAGTTCAAACCCTGCATCAGGCTCTGACAGAATAGAGCCTGGTTGGGATTCTTGCTCTCTCCCTCTGTCTCTGCCCCTCACCTGCTCACTTGCTCACTTGTGTGCTCTCTCTCGCTCTCTCTCTCTCTCTCTCTCTCCCAAATAAATAAATAAATAAATAAATAAACAAAGTAAAAAAAAAAAAAAGACAAAACTGATTCTTGTTCTATGCAGTGCACATATATTCTCTGTTTTCCTCTGCGGTATCAGAATTTTTTACTAATGGTGAGGATACAAGAACCAGAGTTACAGTTTAAACAAGGTAAGTTAGCAACAGAAGGTTCCTGGAGCCAAAACATTCTAGTTGTTTTGAAGAGGCTTGAAAACTACTAGCCTGAAGCTGAGCCTCACCAGTTAGCCAGATGAGCAGTTATGGGTTTCATATGGAAGAGGACAAATGGGGGATAGTTGGTGTCATTGACACATGATGGTTAAAAACTTCACGAATATTGACTGGTTTGTGCACCTCTTGCATATTCAATGTATCACGAATAGTTGGTACTTCAGGTGCCTAGTTTACTCTGTCAAAATTCCTCAAATATTCATGAGTATTGATTCTTTCATTATTCCTTTTTATGCTGACCACTGAAATTCAGTTCTTACTTTATGTGTGACTTAATTCACAGATTAGTTTTTTCTAGACTTCAATTCACCCAACTTCTTATGTTTTGTTTCACTTTTGTTTCAGATGTTAGTTTCAGTTATTTTCATGACAGAATTAAATACTCTTAAATAACATAATGAACACACATTTCATTACAACTTGCAGACTCTGTTGTCTGACTTCCAGGTATTTACCCAATAGTAATGACTATGTCATGCACCAGTAGTGGTAATGTAATAAAAACAACCCAGGATGGGGAAGAACAACAAAGTCTGACGAGGATAGACTTGGTAAATTGCAATGAAAATGAATATAAGGATCTACAGCAACCTGGATGAATTTCACAAACAATGTTGAATGAAAGCCAACAAGAATACATTATTCAGTTTATGCAAATTTCAGAAAGGAGAAAATCTAATTTATGATATTAGAAATTGGCCATTGGTTATATTTTTAGCAGATTAGTGCCTGGAAGTCGGGATACACAAGAGTGTAGTGTCTGGAGTTATGGTAATGTTCTTCTTAATTTGGGTGCTGATCATACTTGTATCTTTTATTTGTAAGGGAATAAAAGACCATATAATTGTCAGACTGGGTGATACCATGTAATAAAATATAAAGATAGTATCAACAAAATATGAAATTTAATATTTTATATTTTATTTATAGACAATACCAGAAAAAGTAGGAAAAAACTAGGAACCATGTTTATTTTCTGGTCAAAGGCTTTATAGAGCTTGCTCTTTCATTCTCTATAATTTTTAAATTTTCTGAATATTTCATATTGGATATATAGTACTTTTGTTATTAGAAAGAAAATCCAATTAATTTTCTACCAAAGTCCCAGTAAATGAATTTACAGCTTCAAAATAACAACAGATATGAGAAAAAAGAGATATGAGTTAAAATATTCTAAAACTGTCACCTTCCATGTCAAAGGATAAAGATTTCTCATGTTACTAATTTTGGTCCCCAAATATCTATGGATATAAATATGTATTTGAAAAAATTCAAAGTAGCCAATACTAAAAGTAGCATCAGGTGGCTTACTCTCAACCATAATGAAGGAAATGATCCCAACCTAACAGTGGCTGAAAACAACAAGAACAATAGTAATAAAAAGGCGAAAATAGCACTTTCTAGTTCTGCTTTTGTTGTTTTATAGTCTCTCCTCAATTCTTTTCTTCCTCTAGTTATATTGAGATATAATTGACATATAACACTGTATTATCTTTAGGTCTACAACATGACTTGATGTGTGCATATATTGTGAAATGATCACCATAATTAGTTTAGTAACTATCCATCACCTCACACAGTTACATTTTTTTTTATTATGATGAGAAGTTTTAAGATCGACTCCCTTACTGATAATTTTCTTAAAATATGCTTTCTTTAGGTGCTTGTTCCATCAGGTATTTTAGAAATTTCCACAAAAGCCACTTTTCCAGTGATGCTTTCCCTGAATCCTATATTTTCAATCACAATATCCCCCACACCCACCTCATATTTTTACATCCCTCTATTTTCCCTGTAGCACTTGCTACAATTTGACAGATATTTTGCCTATTGTTTGCTTTTTGGCTCAATCACCCTTCCCAATAATTATCTGTAGAATTCAAGTATAGGGACACCCAGGTGGCTCAGTCATTTAAGTATCCAACCCTTGATTTTGGCTCAGGTCATGATATTGTGTAAGATTGAGTCTCAGGACAGGCTCTATGCTGACAGTGGGGAGACTGCTTGGGATTCTCTCTCTTCTCTCTTTCTGCTCCCCCCCCTCAACCCCCAACACAGAGCATGCACTCTGTCTCTCTTTCTCAAAATAAGTAAATAAACTTAAAAAAATAGAATGCAAGTTTAAAGGCAGAATTTTTATTGTCTTTTTGTTCCCACTATATTGTCTATTCATTACGTAGAAATGTATCTTTGGAAATATTTATTATCTGATGAATGAAGATGTACTAAAACATACTAAGTGCTAAGAAAAAGAAAGAAAAACAAAGAAATTTTTTTAAAAAAAGATGAAAGTATTTGTATTTTAAGGACAACTGTCAGTATATATCAGACAAAAAATATGAAGCCAGATAATAGAAGTAAAATTAATATTTTTGAATTAATCAAATATGTTAAAGTTTTACTTCAATGAAATAGTTCCAAATATTTCTCTTAAGTTGAGCCATAAAGAAACATTTCAAGTTAAAAAGAAAACTGCAGATAGTATTCTATCATTAAAATGCAGCAACGTACTCTCATAAACCGTTATAAACATTGCCAATGTGTTGATTATTTTGTAATAATAATAAATAACTATAATATTAGGTACAAAAGCATGAACTTAAACTTACAAAAATGCCTCATATGAACAAAAGAATTATGTATGCTATTGTGTCTTTTAAAACATCATTTTGAATTAGTAATTGTTTAATGCATTTATTATAAGCTACTCAAAAAATTAATATCAATTTTAACCACTTGTTAGACTTTCTCCAGCAAAAAATAGAATATAACCACATTCATGGGGAATTTAAACGTAGAAGTATAGTTTTTTATTATGGGAGCTGTGGACCTAAATAAAATACCAAAGTTGTTTTCAACATTATATTAGAGAATAGTTCCTGGGGCAAAACCTGTTATCTCTGCTTCATCAAGATTTTATTCAACAGAACCCTATTCTATGGAATGCTATTGTATACACTACAAGAAAAGAAGTGTTATGTAGTCAAAATGACTTAAGTATTAGTTTATTGAAAAGTAAAAAGCTTTATTTACTATAAAATTTTCCATCCTGTGTAACATGCTAACAAATTCCTAAAAGATAATTGAGATATAACATGCCATTGATGTTGCATTCCAGAGATGGCATTTTTGTTACAGGATACATTTGAGGAGAAAATCTGAAAAATCGGGGTCTTTTGTAACTGATGGTAGCCCGAATGCTTTCTTGTGGTGTCTTCAAGTTGGAATCCTTTATACTCAAATTCCCACAGCATTTGAAAGGATAATGAGAAAGGAAACCCCCAAATTTGGGTTAATTCTTACTTGAAATCCTCCCTGATATTAGTCACAGTATTATGAACTCATCACTGCCTGAGTTTTTTACATAATATATTCAATTTAAAACATATGAGAAAATATATTGATAATTGGTCTGATAGTCTTTGATTCAGAATTGTACACTATGGTATTTGTAGTTCCATTGGGAATAACTAATTTTCATAATTTTCTCAAAAATGACTAGTGTAAATAAGTGAAAGCATTCCTCATAATTCTCAACAAAAGTGTCATTTTAGTTAAAGCCTAATGGGATTTAAAAATTGATTGAACAGGGGTGCCTGGGTGGCACAGTCGGTTAAGCGTCCGACTTCAGCCAGGTCACGATCTCGCGGTCCGTGAGTTCGAGCCCCGCGTCAGGCTCTGGGCTGATGGCTCAGAGCCTGGAGCCTGTTTCCGATTCTGTGTCTCCCTCTCTCTCTGCCCCTCCCCCGTTCGTGCTCTGTCTCTCTCTGTCCCAAAAATAAATAAACGTTGAAAAAAAAAATTAAAAAAAAAAAATTGATTGAACAGAGTTCAGTTTGCTCATTATAATAGTTCAGTAAGCTATCACATTTATTGACACACTCATATTTTCACAATTATTGTAGAAGATTAGTTAATATCTGTTGTATTATAAATAAATGCTTTTGGGAAATTCAGATCTTGAGGAGTTATTCATGTAAAGAATAAAACCAAGATAATTTGTGACACTTAGAAACATTTTTTTGCATTACAAAGTTGTGTTTAATTAACATAATGACAATTATTAGTATTAATGCAAACGTTTACACATGAGGTTTTATCTCACCTGTATTCCATATATTTACACGGTTGTGTTAGTCTAATCAATTTAATAAATATTCAAATACCCACATTGTGGGATTTGAAGACAGGCAGACAGTGCCTTCTTACCTTAACTAACAATGTGATGGGGGAGTAGGTGTGGACACATTAATCTCTATAAATAAAATATTAAAAATAACAAAATATTAATAATATATAAATGAAAAACTACGAAATAAGGTAGGATTTGGTAATGGAAAAAAGTGATTCAAATCTCAGTACTGTCCTTTACTAACTACAGAACATTAATGTAGAACGTTAATGTTACCATAATTTAGCTTTATAATCATGGAAAATTATTAGATGATGTCTGGTACATAGAAAGCTCTTAAAAATATTAGCCATTTTTGATACTATTATTGCAAATCAAATAATATGATTTCAATATCCATTTTGGATATCCAACAAGGCATTGGTAGCAAATAATGCAGAATAAGAATTTGTGAAGGAACAGCAATGATCAGAGTAAGAGAAATGTATTTAATTGCAGAGGGAATGATGGGTAATTTTGAGGCTTTTGTTTGCTTTTGTTATAATTTCAATTCAAAAGAAATGTCTTTTAATAATTTATTTTTTTAATGTTTATTTATTTTGAGAGGCAGGGGAGGAGAGAGAATCCCAAACAGGCTGTGCGCTGCCAGTACAGAGCCCTATGCAGGGCTTGCGCTCACAAACTGTGAGATCATGACCTGAGCTAAAATTAAGAGTTGGATGCTTAACCAAGTGAGCCATCCAGGTGCCCCTATGTTTTAAGAATTTAAATTTGATGCTCATTTTAGAGTAGATTAAGGAGAAAGACAGAAAATATGAAGTGACCACACACTGCAAATTCTACATTACTCTAGGTGAAAAGCTATATGTCTGGTAATAATGGAAAGAGTGGATGGATGCATAGAAAACTACTGTGTAGAGGAGAAACACACACACACACACACACAATCTAAGCCAACCCTGCATTGATGAAATAGTGAATAATGGGAAAGGAAGCGTCTAAGCAAAACAAGAAGGAATAGATAGTTTGCAGATCATCTATTATTTATTTCTTCTTGAGGGCAATCTCAAAATTAAAGCTATTTTTCTATGTTAATTAACGTATAGCTTTTCTTACATTTAAGGCAATTAAATGCTTAAGGTAATGGCTCATTACAATGAGCCATTGTAAATAGAAGTTTTTGTGGCATTATGAAAATAGGAGAATTCTGAGAATGAGTTAACATGTGGGCATCTTAATCTTGGTATGCACAGAATCATCTCTTGATAAATGTCAATTAGTTCCATTTAAATTACATGTTCTATTCAAAATGAATATTTTATTGTCAGATCTGTGTTCTGTACCTTATATTCTTAGAAACACCTAACCACTTTTGGGTAATATGTACATATCAAAATATGTCAAAAACTAAATAATTTATTCTGTCACCTCAATTGCTGTTTCCCAGTCTGCTTTAGACTTGTAAACAGCACTCAGTTTCTCAGACCAAAATATTAAACTTTTGACTCTTTCTTTCGCATTCAGCATCTAGTCCATACATCCTATTGATTCCACCTCCAAAATACACCCTACATCCATTTATTTCAAATTATCTTCAACTTTAATACCCTACTTCTAAATCTTTAACCTAAATAAGTTCACGAGTATTTTAGTCCTCGTTTTTGTACTCTTGTTTTCTATAGTTTATCTCACAAAGAGGGACAAAAGTTTCTTTTAATATTGAATTCAGAGTATGTCAGTCCCTTGTTGAAACTCTCCAGTGATTTCCCATAACAACTATAATGTGGGAGTATTTGATAAGAAAGACCTTGTTCTACATGCTGTAACTTTATAATTCTAATTTCCGCAACTAAGGTTCTTTTGGACATATTATAGAATATGGAAAATGATATGACAACTGCTACACACAGCCCTGAGGATGGGTGTACAATGGCATGATTAAAAGAGATTATCAATATGACTTTTCAGTGAAAAGCATCATAAGAATTTTAAAACTAAAAGCTATATGACATAAAGATAAACATCATACATAATTAAGCAATCTTATATTAAATGATTCAAAAATGATATGAATGTTCCATAATGCTAGTGTATAAATACATATTCTATAGTAGAAAATTATATGTGTATTTTTGCCTCTTGCCAAGCAAATAAAATAACTTAATGTCTAGATGTGTTTAAATTTCCTGGGGGGTGGTGTGTAGGTGTGGTGTTTTGTATTTGGAGTAGCATAGTTGAGGAGAGTATCCTAAGGTATGTGGATAAGAGTTTTGTTTATTTTCACCTCAGAGAAAGTTAGTTATTAAGCTTCCAGAGAACAAAGTGTCATGTATATCAAGAACTGTGATGGGTGTAAGTATTTGGAAACTAACAAGTTGGCTTGCAACAGTTTCATAGATGTTGGCAGAAGACATGAAGCTCCTGGGTCAGAGGTAAAATAATTATTACTCATTGTACAGCAAGCAGCATGATCTTTAAGTTCACATGGATTTCCTCTGCAGTCTAAGTCCCACAAGAAGTAACACTGGATGAACCTACTGAATTCTCTCCACACAGTAAGTTTGTGTTTCAGCTGAGTTTAATTGTATGCACAGAAAACTTCCAATCTTATAAGGTTCCCAGCAAAGCTGTCTGAACTTTGCCCTATAAGGAGACATTATCTTTATTTACCTGTCAGGAAAAAATTATTTTCCCTGAAGGTGCATACTATCTATACATTGCAAGCGTGTTTCCTATAGAAACATCCTTGAAAATAAAGTGCAGGAAAATGCTATCTCAAGATGTACAAAATATTATGGAAAATGGCCAGGCAACAAAGTAAAACATTTTAGTATTTGCTTAAAAGCCATTGTTAAACATCTTGATGGATGTTTATATGAAAGAAAAGAACTAATCCATAGTCTAAGACCTGAGAAAGTGATCTCAATTTGTTGTTGTGACCTTATCCCATTTTATGCTTTTAACTACCATCCCTATGACTCCCAAATGTAAATCTTCCAATTTTAATTTAAATAGAGCTTAGATTTTTATCCTAAAATCTTGCCCATCATGTGTAGATTTTCAGAGTTTCTGTGTATATTGTATAATTTTAGTTGCCTGAATTCTGTTTATTCTTAATAAGTAATCAAAATTTAATATAAATTTTATTATGCAGCTCAAAGAATCCATTCCTATTAACCACTGAGTCTTTGTACCAAATCTCCTTTATAATCTGTTCTGTTAAAACTTAGGAATTATTTTAGTCAGTTAAATTTATAAAGATGTTAATATATGATGTTGCAAGATATTATATTTACATATATGCTACATAGGCATGATGCATAAATTTAACCTTTCCAATTAAAAAAAGAAACTTAAATTCATCTTCTTAGAGAAGAAAATTACTATATAACATAACACTCTCATTGAAGCTAATCTACCTATTTCATAAGGATTTGCATCGTACAGATATAAGCAATGCTCACTGAGAGTAGCTGACTGAATAGAGAGCTAATTCTGCACATGGAAGCAGCTTGTAGCTACTTTCAATTCATAACAGTTTTATATTATGCAACAGTTTAAGAAAAATACTTTAATAGTTCTCTCTTTTGGGGGCACCTGGGTGGCTCAGTTGGTTGAGTGTCTGACTTCGGCTCCGGTCATGATCTCACGGTTTGTGAGTTCAAGCCCCATCCATATTGGCCTCTGTGATGACAGCTTGAAGCCTGGAGTCTGCTTCAGATTCTGTGTCTCCCTCTCTCTCTGCTCTCCCCCTGCTCATGTTCTGTCTCTCTGTCTCTCTCAAAAATAAACACTAAAAAATAAATTTTTAAAACATTTATCTCTCTTTGCACACAGTTTATGAAATACACATTGAGTGTGGGAATATTATGACATATCATATGTTAATTCTCTCTAAATAATCTAACGAATTTGATTAGTTTAGATTTAACTTTCAATAATAGGTATGATGTTTCCTACCTAATATCATTCCAGTTGAATCTCTCATTAAATATCAAAACAGACACATTGTATTTCAGAAACCTTAGATCTTAATTCCAAATTTATCATCTGCTTTCTTTCCTTACATATTTTTCTCTGCGTAGTCAAATATTACCTTTTGTTCCTTAATTATACTACTTTTATACTGTAATTATACTGGTCTAATTATACATTTTTTATACCAGCGACAGTAGCAGTATCATTTTGAAAAGTGATAAAAGGATTAGTCCAACATTGGCTCCATTTGTTTTTTCCCCTAGCATCTATCTTCACATGAGTTACCTAGTTTTGGTTCTTTTCATTCCTTAATAGTAAAGATACATATGGACTTCTGGAACGACATTTGAAACAAGGGTGAAACTAAAAAGCAGGGTTCAAAAGTGTCCTTAGCTCTATGCTTAGTTGACCCTCTGTTTATACCTGTATTCAAATATCCTGTTTGCTTATTTACCTTCTCTAACAGCCTCTATATTTCTTACGGGGTTGCGGGCATACCTCATTCATAGTTGTATTGCCATGGCCTACCACAGTACGTTATGTGTTGTGCAAGAGCTCAGTAAATGTTTGTTTAATAAATAAATAATAAAAAACAGTTAAGAGATAATAGAGGATGCTGAGGCTAATATTTTTAAAACTGTTTCTAGCTTTATTGAGGTATAATTGAGAAAAGTTGTACATTATTTAAGCATGCAATTCAATGTTTTAATACATGTATGCATTGTGAAATAATTACCACAGCTAAGATAATTAATATAGTCATCACCTCACATTGTTACCATTTGTGTGTGTGTGTGTGTGTGTGTGTGTGTGTGTGTGTGTGTGAGGTGTCCTGTCTTTAAGTCTTCAAATATTTCCCCTGCTTACTGTTCCAGTGGTTTCATGTTACAAAGCCACCTCATCTTCTCCCAACCTCCCTGTTCAGGAAGTTTGAGTCATGGGCTTCCTTCTGAAGTGGGAATAAGATAAGATTTTTTTTTTCCCCACTCCAGAGCCTTCACACTGCCTGCTTTCTTTATTTCAGAAATGTCCTTTCTCCTTTTTCTGTGGCTGGCTCCTTCTCACCCTTCAGTCCTCTGCTCAAATACGACATCCCCTTGACTAGTTTTCTGCCTAGAACTTATTCTAGGAGGGGGTTGGTGGTGTTGGCAACGTGTTACGGCCTTCTCAGCTATCTGATTTTTAGTGTCTTATTCTTTCTAGTCCTGGACATTTGTCATGTCTTCTGCTATTTTTAAAAATTTTTTATAACTTCAGTCTCTAAAGATAGCTTCAGAATTTAAAAGAACTGTTACCTCCATGTGCTCATCATCATAGTCTCTCCACTTTCATAATGAAGCTGGCGTTAAAATAAATGAAGTGAACGGACCAGTCATGAGTGGTAGGACTCGATTTGAGCATATCTTCATTCAGTGCTTTTCCCATGGATGTGAACACCTTTTTACAATGTCCACAGTTGTCCATAGCACAGTATTAGGAGATGATGTAATTTGTGCCAACTTCAAGCTCAAATTTACTAATTTTTACATGTATATAGCACCATTCAAAGATAATATTTAAAACAATTTTATTACTATTTCCTCAAAACTGTCCACCTAGGGAAGACGTAAAATAATTTATTTTCTACAGATGAATGGGGCCCAGAGAGGTAAAAGTCATTGAATGATAAATTTGGTCTTGAGTTCCAGCTATAACAGTTTTCCAGGGGCAACCTGGGTGGCTCAGTTGGTTGAGCTTCCGACTTCAACTAAGGTCATGATCTCCCTGTCCGAGAGTTCCAGCCCCGCGTCGGGCTCTGGGCTAATGGCTCCAAGCCTGGGGCCTGCTTCCGATTCTGTGTCTCCCTCTCTCTCTGCGCCTCCCCCGTTCATGCTCTGTCTCTCTCTGTCTCAAAAATAAATAAACGTTAAAAAAAATTCAAAAAAAAGTTTTCCATTAAAGCTCTCTGTCTGGTTAATCAAATAACAATATTTAGTTAAACTATTGTTACATAAAGGACCTATGATAAAATTAGAAGTTAAAAGTGTAACTATACCATCCAGTAGTTGGGATTTGTTTATTTAGTTATGGGGCTATTATAAAGAGATACCATGTATGTTGCATTCTCCTGTCTGAAAAAGGCAAGGTCAAAAAGGAATATAGTAGAATTAGAAAATTATGAAAGCCACAGATATAAGAAAACCTGGACCAGTGAAGCACTTTTTAAAAATCTGCCCATCATAGTATCTCATATAACATGTAAAAATTAGAAAAACTAAGGAAATCATGATGGTAGCATAAATATAGGTGTTTTTAAAAAGTGACATAGACAATTTTCTGAGTCAGACAAATATTAGCTGTTAATAAAGTTAGAATATATCTAATCTTTAAAATGAATGTTAGGGAGGCTAATAAGACGTCCCATAGTGATGGTATCTTAGAACAGATGGAATAGGGGCACCTGGGTGGCGCAGTCGGTTAAGTGTCCGACTTCAGCCAGGTCACGATCTCGTGGTCCGTGAGTTCGAGCCCCGCGTCAGACTCTGGGCTGATGGCTCAGAGCCTGGAGCCTGTTTCCGATTCTGTGTCTCCCTCTCTCTCTGCCCCTCCCCCGTTCATGCTCTGTCTCTCTCTGTCTCAAAAATAAAATAAACATTTAAAAAAAAATTAAAAAAAAAAAGAACAGATGGAATATAGTTTTAATCATTAATTCTATGTACCTAAAAACAAGCCAAAATATTCAATATTTATCCAACAATTAAGTGTAAATAGATTCCTAAGCTTTTTATTTCCTGAAGGCAGAATTTTTAAGCCTCATAAATGATTACTCCTAGAAACTTGCACCTGCCTTAATAATTTAATACTTTATTAAAGCTTGATTCTGCCTTAAAGAACACAAATATTCAAGTTTCTCTTCCTTCTGCCAAAATTTTTAAATGAATTAAATGATGAATTAAGGAATTAATGAATTAATGAATTAAATGATTAAATTGATGAATTGTGTTGAAATATAGAAAAGCCTACACCAACTAATAAATGAAAAACAGGACTCAAAATTATGTGTGCACACAAAGTACATTGGTGTACCCCACAGCAAATAATACTAGAGATCTGGCAAATAGTTGGAAATGTAGATGAACAGTTTTCAAGGAATTTACTTAGTAAGCCTTTGAAAAGCCCTAGAAATCTGCTTTTTTAGCAAGAGCCCCGGATGATTAGAGACTTTGATTAAAAATGTGATTTGGGAAGCGATCTTAACTTTCATTGTGTATCACATTACATGTGAAAGAAATGAAATTATAAGTCATATAATTGGGCAAAAATAATTTCTTAATATAAAGTATGAATAGATATCTAAAATATAGTTTTAAAAATGAAATAAAATAAAATCATGTGTATGTAGTTTTATTCAAAAAGGGAAACATGCTAACCAAAGGCTACCAACAATTAGAAGCATTAATGGTAAAATCAAACATAAATTAAGATAGTCCTCTGAATGCTAATTGTTTCATTGAGCATCAGAAATCACCAAAATTTTAGTCGTCTTCTTGTATATTGTTCTGTATTCACCTTATCTGCATTTGATTGTCTTTTCCTGTATGGCAGTTTCTCTAAATTGGAAAAAAAATAATGTTTATTTATTTGTGAGAGGGAAAGAGAAAGAGAGTGGGGAAGCACACACTGGTGAGCAGGTGGGGTAGGGGCAGAGAAAGACGGAAATAGAATCCAAAGCAGGCTCCAGGCTCTGAGCTGTCAGCACAGAGCCTGTGGCAGGGTTCAAACCCACAAACCCTGGGATCATGACATGGGCCGAAGTCAGACGCTTAACCAACTGGGCCACTCAGATGTCCCTTCCGTATGACATTGTTCACAGATTAACATCGCAGGCTCCTGTTTTGGGATTCAACATCCTTATGGGTGTCCATTGTTAGTCCCTGTGAAACAGTGAGAAACTTCCTATTCCAGAGAACATTATTTATTATTTCTCTTTGAAAGAAAATATGTTATATTATATATAATTATATATGTTATATTATATATAATATTATATATTATTTCTCTTTGAAAGAAAAGCAGAGTATAAAATTTTGTTAACAAATCACAACTAGACTAGGATTTTATGCCCCTTATGTAATAAAGGACTCCCATAATTTATACACATGATGCCGTTACAACTTTTGGTGCTCAGGTCAAAGTGTAGAATAGAATTATTTGCTTTTATTATTGAAACAAAAAAAAATTGAAAGGGAAGAAAGTGTAGTTATTTTGTCCTCTGCTCTCCTTGAGTGTGATTATCCTGGGATGACTAACTGTACATTAGTCTTCTCTGTATTTTTAACTATGTCAAATATTTTGTCCAGAAAAAAACAAACAAAACCCAAATATCACTCTCTGGTGGCCGCCAACATTAGATGAGTTTAATTACTACAGCAATATCAGATAAAATGGCAAGTAAATTCTACAGAATAAAAGTGGCATCTTAGTGATCTTAAAAATTCCTATTTATATTTTCAGTGATAGACCTATTGGAAACATGAAACCCATTTTTCTGTGAAAATGAAACATTCAGTTCAAAAAGTTTATTAAAGCATTTAGTTGACAGATTACTTCCACAACCTTTGTTCTGTTGGTGAGAAACATTTATATGGCTGTTTTGAAAATCTATAAACCAATATTCTCATACCCAATTAAAATGTGCAACACAGATTGGTTTTCATACACAATAGCATTTTTATGGACTCTCATTTCTTCATAGACCACTTAGCTGTAAATAATCCATGCAAATAGCAATTAGACCTTTCCTGGTTTATGCATATAAACATAATGGTTATTCAAGGAACATGGAAATGCTTCAAGCAATTTTCTATATAAAATATGCATATGTAAAACCATATGTTTGAAACTTTCAGTAAATGGCTTTAAAATGAACTACAAGAGAATTCAGAATGGTGATTTTCTGTATGTGTCTTTGTTGTGCAGAATCAGGGCAACCTTTACGTGCTGCTGCAAACAAGTTGAAAACCTGTTGAATATTCTATGACTGTCTTAACATATTCTAAGTCTGTTATAAAATGTCTAAAATGTTCTTTCTTATTTACGGATAAGAGGTGGGGAAAACAAAGATGTTCTTTTAATTATAGTGCAATTATACAAACTAAGAAAGTAACGTTGAAACAATACTAGTATCTAATGCAGTGATCTTTTTCAAATTTTTCTCATTGTCCCACTGATGTCACTTACAGAAAAAGAAAAAAAATCTGGTCCTGAACTTAATCCAAGTTTTTACCTTTCACCTAACTATTTTTCTTTACTTTCTTTAATTTTCTTTAATCTCTCTTAATTTGATATTTCCTTAGTCTTTTTTTCCCTTTGCCTTTGATGCTATTGATAGTTTGTAAGATGTCCTTCAATTTATATATGTCTGCTGTCTCATCCTGATTAGATTCAGATTAGGTATTATTCAGATTACATATTCAGAAACATCAAAAATACAGTGTTTTGTCCTTTTCTTAGCATGATTGCAGGATGAGCATAGTTTTTATTTGTTCTATTACTGGCAATAAGTTTTTTCACTGGTTTATATGGTGTCTGACTTCTGCTCTGTTATTAGCAGGGAAGTACTATCCTGAAAGTTAAGCAGGATTGATACTTTATTTTGGCCTTGCAAAGAGCATCACCATACATGTCTGGGAGGGTGTTATGCCTACTATACAATGAATCATGAAGGCGTTAAAAGTAGTGTTGAATTGAGGTGAGGAATAATGCAGTGAGGGAGCTTACGTAAGGGGAGTGCAGGCAGAATGGGAGGATGGATTCAGGTAAATTGGAATAGTTTTTGAAAGAAAATGAGTTGTTTTCTTTTGTTAGTCTGTTTTCTGTAAAATAGATGGCAGCTTGATAAAAGAGAGGAGGAGATGTTAGAGATTGGATGAGAGAAAATGGCCACCCTGGGATTTTTTTAGAATCTATCAACCGGGGAAAATACAGGTTTGCCTAATAGAAATTATACACCATTGAAGATGTATGAACATCGCAGTTCACTTAGAATGAAAACAGGGAGCGTACCTGTTTTACTTTTTCTCTAATCAGGTTCTTCTCCTTGAATGCAGTCAATGAATAGGAAATGATCTGGTTCAATCCGAGTTAGCAATTTGACAATCAAGTATAAGAGAATGATGAAGCACTGTCTTTATGTTATGTAAAGAGAAAAGGAAGAAATGATAGGTGTAATAACATTTAAAAGATGGTAGTGTCATTGACCCAAAGTAGTGATAGAATAATTCTGGAGAAGGAATACAGAATACTGGAGTAAGTAATTTTGATAAGTGGAAGAAGATAGCGTTTCAGTGTTTTAAATCATGTCTTAGAGGTGATACACTGGTTGATAATATATACACATGCACACACACATAGTAGTGTGTGTCCGTAGGATAGTACAAATAAATAAGGTGTGACTAATCTTATGACATTTTGATCTTTATTAGAGGAAAAGTAATAACTAAATAACCTAGCAGTCTCTATGAGAGAAAAAAGAAGAGGAAACCATCATCACCAAAATACTCATAGGTCTTGTGGTTAATAAAATGAAGAATACATATCCAACATTTGATAGGACATCAGGTATAATCAAAACCATTATGCTTTTATTCTCATTTAATAATAGCTCTTACTCCATCTTTATAGAACATTTTTTGAAAGTCTTCAGGAAGAATACTTTCGCTGGTGTGATTATTTTTTTTTTTATTTTCAATGTTTATTTATTTTTGGGACAGAGAGAGACAGAGCATGAACGGGGGAGGGGCAGAGAGAGAGGGAGACACAGAATCGGAAACAGGCTCCAGGCTCCGAGCCACCAGCCCAGAGCCCGACGCGGGGCTCGAACTCGCGGACCGCGAGATCGTGACCTGGCTGAAGTCGGACGCTTAACCGACTGCGCCACCCAGGCGCCCCGCTGGTGTGATTATTATATAAAGCCTTAAGATAGTCCCCCTTGCATAAGCCAGCAGCACTCTGTTCCCTAACCACTGCTCTTTCTCCCATTCCACATCAGTATAATATTAACACTACACTATTGTCACTGCAATAACCACAAATATAAAAAAGAGATACTTAATACTACTAGTTGAGAGGAAAAAATGTAAATAAAATGTTATTTTAATAACCTTCACTATTTGAAGAGGGAGTGGGAGAAGAAATAATGCATTTGTACTAATACATCTTAGTGAAGATTATGACTTCATAAATAGCACAATGGAGAAGTAAATTGTGGAATACTAGGCAGCAATGCGGTGAGTAAACTATAGCTATATTCACAACATGGATAAATGTCATGAACATTTGTAAGGACAATATATAAGTCATAAATATGTAGTTTGTGAATTATTACAGTGACATGGAAATTTACCTCAGAGATCAAAAAATAACAAATAGGATAATAAAATTATCACAAATTAAATCTGTAATGAAGTAAAACACTTTTCTAATGAGATTAGCAAAATGTGGAAAGTTGAACAGAAAGGTGGAGAAAGTAGGTAATTCAACACACTTTAGGGCTATATTTTGCTTCATTTATTTATTTTTTAATTTTTTAAATGTTTATTTGTGAGAAAGAGAGAGTCAGAGTGCAAGCAGGGGAAGGACAGAGAGACAGGGAGACACAGAATCCAAAGCAGGTTCCAGGCTCTGAGCTGTCGGCACAGAGCCTGACATAGGGCTCTAATCCACAAACTGCCAGATCATGACCTGAGCCAAAGACACTCAACTGACTGAGCTCCCCAGGCGCCCTGGGATATATTTTGTTTTAATTGTGATAATGAGAATACTAGTCACTAGCTACCAGTTCTTTAAATGCTCATAGCTTAAGACTCAGTAATCCTACATCTAGAAATGTATTTTAGAGAAGTATTCCACATATAAATGGTGTAATAGCTAAGTATAAATATAATTTCATGTCCATTAGTAGTATGATAATTAAATTATCACATACATGAAAAATTAAATAATTCTCTTAAGATACACATAAAATGTAAAATATATTACACCTTATAAAATACATATGGCATATTTAGAGTGAATTTCCGATTTACTCTCTAAACTTGTGTTTGATGGATTACATGTTTTGTTGTTTGGACAGTGTAACTAACCTTTCCTTTATTTTCAAAGAGCTTGCTGTTGAATTGATTATAAAATCATTCATTTTTAAAACTTTATTTATTTTGAGAAAGAGCAAGTGAGGGAGAGGGACAGAGGGAGAGAGAGGGAGAGAGAGAATCCCAAACAAGAGCCTGACACACCAAGCACAGAGCCTGACACGGGGCTTGAACTCATAACCGTGAGATCATGACCTGAGCCGAAATCACAAGTGAGTCCCTTAACTGACTGAGCCACCCAGGCATTCCTAAAATCATTAAATTTTATCTATCCTAATTTATTAACATATTTATGTAGATAATACCTTTTGTAGGTTAAAAACATTGACTTTTCTAACAACTTTGTCCAACTTTTTGAGTTATATGTCTATTTCATTTATTTTTTAACATATTAAATATTTATGCAAATGTATTCTAGCTTGGTTAATTATATTGCATAAATTTATATATACATAATTTTCATTACAGTAATGTTTCAACATAATTTTGCATTCAAATTGATATTGCCTTTAATTCACAAGTTATTTGGCATAAAGTTTCTATAAGAGGTTGCAAGTTAAAAAGATTATTTTGCTTTTTATTTCTTTTTCAGGTTTGAAAGCCTGTTTTTCTGTATTACCATTAATTTCTGGATAAAATTTTTTATGCTTTGTAATCTCATATACATAACACTTTTCAAAATATTTCTATGATAAATTTAAAAAGTTAGATATTTTGAAGAGTTAGTTTATATGATCTCCATATATTATTTGTTACACAACATTGTTTGTAAACACTTCTACTTAGTTTTTAATTTTTGTGTGTCATGGGCAGAGAAAGGGTCTTGCAGTTTCCTATTTTGTACTTTTATCTATACTTTATTGTGGGGAATTTGGTCTTTGCATAAAATATTCTATTTTCTTTCCATTTATCAAATAAATTTACTAATAATATATACTGAATGTCATTGCATCTAGATATGTTATTGATGGGTAAAATAGTGACAGGAACTTGTGTAATGGTAGGGGAATTCTCAGATGGAAACAATTCATATGCTTATTATATTCATCTTTTAAGAATTACCATTTCATAATGAACCAGAAAAAAGGCATAAATTATAATTATGTAGAATTAATATGCCTGTTGTATCATTTTAATAATGAGTCAAATAATTTTACTGGTGTCTTTAAAACATATTGAAACATTTTATGTTAATTTATCAGCTATATGAAAGGTAGCTATTAATAGTGAAATACACTATTAATAGATTCGTCCTGGAATACAGTTATAAGTAAAAATATATATTGAAAATAGAATATTTTCAGTAAGATAAGCAATTTTTATGATTTCAAGAATTTAAAAATATTCACTTACTTCATAACCTAGAGATATTAGGTCTAATCATTTTTATTATTTTTTAATTTTTAATTTTTTTTCTTTTCCATCATGATAAATGTATGCTTTAATCCCCATCCCCTGTTTCCCCCATCCTCCCATGTACCTCCCCTCTGGTAATAATTAGTTTGTTCTCTACAATTAAGAGTCTGTTTCTTGGCTTGTGTCTCTTGCTCTTTTTCCTTTGCTCATTTGTTTTGTTTCTTAAATTCCGTATATGAGTGAGATGATATATCGTCTTTTCTGGCAGACTTATTCCTCTTAGCATTATACTCTCTACCTCTATCCATGTTGTTGAAAATGCCAAGATTCCATATTCCATTCTGTTTAATGGCTGAATAGTATTCCATTGCATAAGTGGTATACCTATGCAATGGAATACTATATGTATATATATACTATATGTATATATAGTATACATATATATCATCCATGTTGTTGAAAATGGTATATGTATCATCCATGTTGTTGAAATGCCAAGATTTCATTCTGTTTAATGGTTGAATAGTATTCCATTGCATATATCACTTGATCTGTATCCATTCATCTATTGATGTACACGGAGCTGCCTCCATCGTTTGGCTTTTATAAATAATGCTACAGTAAACATAGAGGAGGATGTACCACTTTGAATTAATGTTTTTGTATTTTTGAGTAAGTACCCAGTAGTGCAATTCCTGAATTTATAGGGTAGTCCTAGTTTTTATTTTGTTTTCTATTTTGTTTTCCACAGTGACTGTACCAGTTTGCATTCCCACCAACAGGGCAAGAGGGTTCTTTTTTCTTCACATCCTTGCCATTCTGACAGATATGAAGTGGGTTCTCATTGCAGTTTTGACTTGCATTTCTATGATGATGAGTGATGTTGAGCATCTTTTTATGTGTATCTTGGCCATCTGGATGTCTGATTTGGAGAAATATTCATGTTCTGCCCATTTTTTAATTGGATTATCTGTTTTTTGGGTACTGAGTTGTATCAGCTCTTTAAATATTTGGATCATAACTCTTTATCAAATATGTCATTTGCAAATGTCTTCTCCCATTCAGTAGGTTGCCTTTTAGTTTTGTTGATTGTGTCCATCTCTGTGAACAAACTTTATTTTGATGTAGTCCCAATAGTCTTTTTTTTCCCCCCTTGCCTCAGGAGACACATCTAGAAACATGTTACTACAGCCAATGTCAAAGAGCCTGTCCTCTCTTTCAGGATTTTTATGGTGTCAGGTCTCATTTGTAGGTCCTTAATCCATTTTGAATTTATCTGTGCATATGGTGAAAGACAATGGTCCAGTTTCATTCTTTTGCATGTAGCTGACCAGTTTTCCCAGTACCATTTGTTGAAGAGACCTGTCTTTTTTCCATTGGATAGTTCTTGTTTTGTTGCAGATTAATTGATGATATGATTGTGGGTTTAATTCTGAGTTTTCTGTTCTATTCTATTGATCTATGTGTCCATTTTATGCCAGTACCATACTGTTTTAATTATTACCACTTTGTAATATAACTTGAAATCTGGAATTGTGATGCCTCCAGTTTTGTTTTTCTTTTTCTTTTTTTTTTTTTTTTTAATTTTTTTTTTCAACGTTTATTTATTTTTGGGACAGAGAGAGACAGAGCATGAACGGGGGAGGGGCAGAGAGAGAGGGAGACACAGAATCGGAAACAGGCTCCAGGCTCCAAGCCATCAGCCCAGAGCCCGACGCGGGGCTCGAACTCACGGACCGCGAGATCGTGACCTGGCTGAAGTCGGACGCCAACCTACTGCGCCACCCAGGCGCCCCTGTTTTTCTTTTTCAAGATTGCTTTGGCTATTCAAAGTTTTTTGTGGTTCTATACAAATTTTAGGGTTGTTTGTTCTAGTTTTGTGAAAAATGGGGTTGGTATTTTATAGGAGTTGCATTAAATATGTAGACTGCTTTGGGTAGTGTAGACATTTTAACAGCATTTGTTCTTCCAACCCATTAGCATGGCATGTCTTCCCATTTTTTGCATCCCTTAAATTTCTTGCATTGGCATTTTATAATTTCCATAGTACAAATCTTTCACTTCTTTGGTTAAGTTTATTCCTAGATATTTTATTATTTTTGGTTCAATTGTAAATGGGATTGTTTTATTAATTTCAATTTCTGCTGCTTCCTTATTAGTGTATAAGTATACAGCAGATTTTTGTATATTGATTTTGTATCCTGCGACTTTACTGAATGCATATATTGGTTATAGTATTTCTCTGGTGGAGTCTTTAGAAATTTCTATATATAGTATATATAGAATTTTTTTTTTAATTTTTTTTTCAACGTTTATTTTTTATTTTTGGGACAGAGAGAGACAGAGCATGAACGGGGGAGGGGCAGAGAGAGAGGGAGACACAGAATCGGAAACAGGCTCCAGGCTCTGAGCCATCAGCCCAGAGCCCGACGCGGGGCTCGAACTCACGGACTGCGAGATCGTGACCTGGCTGAAGTCGGACGCTTAACCGACTGCGCCACCCAGGCGCCCCTATATATAGAATTTTTGATATAGTATATAAGTGAAAGTTTTACCTGTTCCTTACCCATTTAGATGCTTTTTATTGGTTTATGTTGTCTGATTGCTATAGCTAGGACTTTCAGTATTATGTTAAATAAAAATGGTGAGAGTGCACATCCTTGTCTTATTCCTGATCTTAGGGGAAAAGCTCTCAGTTTATCACCATTGAGCATGATATTGGATGTAGGTTTTTTCATATAAGGACTTTTTTATGTTGAGGTATATTCCCTTTAGACCTACTTCACAGAGGATTTTTTATAATAAATGGATGTTTTACTTTGCCAAATGCTTTTTCTGTATCTATTGAAATGATCATATGGTTTTCATTCTTTCTGTTATTGATGTGATGTATACATTGGTTGTTTTGCAAATATTGAGCCACCCTTGAATCTCAGAAATAAATCCCACTTGATTATGGTTTATGATTTTTTAAATATATTGTTAGATTTGGTTTGCTAATATTTTGTTGAGAATTTTTGTGTGTATATTCATGAGAGATATTAGCCTATAGTTCTTTCTTTTTTTGTGGTGTTTTTACGTGGTTTTGGTATCAGGGTGACTGGCCTCACAGAATGAATTTGGAAATTTTCCTTCCTCTTGTATTTTTTGTAATAGTTTAAGAAGAGTAGTAGGTATTAACTCTTGTTTTAATGTTTAGAAGAATTTGCCTGTGAAGCCCTGTGGTCCTGGACTTTTTTTTTTTTTTTTTTTAATGGATTCAATTTCCCAACTGGTGATTGGTCTGTTCAAATTTCCTTTTTCTCCTTGTTTTAGTTTTGGTAGATTATATGTTTCTAGAAATTTATCCATTTCTTCTAAGTTGTCTGATTTGTTGGCTTATAGGTCTTAATAATATTCTCTTACAATTATTTATATTTCTATTATGTTGGTTGTTATTTCTCCTCTTTCATTAGTTATATTGTTTATTTGCATCCTCTCTCTCTCTCTCTCTCCCTTTTGATGAGTCTTGCTAGATATTTATCAATTTTATTGATTTTTCCAAAGAACAAGCTCCTGGTTTCATTGTTCTGTTTTATTAATGTTTTAGTTTCTATATCATTTATTTCTGCAAAAATCTTTATTATTTCCTTCTTTTTGCTGAATTTGAGTTTTATTCTTATTTTCTAGCTCCTTTAGGTATAAAGTTAGGTTGTTTATTTGAAACCTTTCTTGCCTCTTGAGGTAGACCTCTATTGCTATAAACTTTACCTCTAGAACCACTTTTGCTGCATCCCAAAGATTTGGGACCATTGAGTTTTCATTTTTATTTGTTTCCATGTAATTTTTTATTTGTTCTTTGATTTCTTAGTAGACCCATTAATTGTTTAGTAGCATGTTATTTAACCTCCATATGTTTGTGGTCTTTCCAGATTTTTTTGTGTGTGATTGATTTCTGGTTTCATAGTACTGTGGTCAGAAAAAAATTCATCGTATGACTTCATTTTTTTTTTAATTTGTTGAGATTGTTTTATGGCCTAATATATAATCTATCCTGGAGAATGTACCATATGCATTTGAAAATAATGTGTATTCTGTTTTAGGATGGTATGTTCTGGATATATCTGTTAAATCCATCTGGTTTAGTGTCATTTACAGCCACTCTTCCCTTATTGATCTTCTGGGTTCTTTTTTAAATTAATTTATTTATTTTGAGAGAGAGAGCATAGAGGAGGGGCAGAGAGGGAGGGAGAGAGAATCCCAAGCAGGCTCTACAGTGTTAGTGCAGAGCCCGCAACAGGGCTCAAACTCATAACCATGAGATCATGACCTGAGCTAACGTCGGATGCTTAACCAACTGAGCCACCCAGGTACCCCAATTTTCTGTTTTGATGATCTATCCATTGATATAAATAGGGTGTTAAACTCCCCTACTATTATTGTATTACTGTTGATTATTTTCTTCTTTTTTTTTCTTTAAGTTTTTTAATGTTTACTTACTTTTGAAGGAAAGAGAGACAGAGTTTGAGGGGAGAGGGGCGGGCAGAGAGAGAAGGAGACACAAAATCCAAAGCAGGCTCCAGGCTTTATGCTGTCAACACAGAGACTGACTTAGGGCTCAAACTCTTAAGTCTTGAGATCATGACTTGAGCGGAAATCAGATGCTTAACCTACTGAGCCACCCAGGTACCCCTGCTGATTATTTTCTTATGTTTCTTATTAACTGTTTTATGTATTTTGGTGCTTTTATGTTGGTTACATAAACATTTTCAATTGTTACATCATCTTGTCTGATGGTCTCTTCAATGTTATATAGTCTCTTTCTTTGTTTTTTGTTACAGTATTTGTCTTAAATTCCATTCTAAGTATTGTTACCTTAACTTGTCTTTCTTTTGAGATTTATTTGCATGGTAAATGTTTCTCCATTCCCTCCCTTTCAATCTATAGGTATCTTTAGGTCTGAAATGAGTCTCTTGTAGGGAGCATATAGATGGGTCTTGTTAGGTCTCATTATTATTATTATTTTTTAGGTTTTCTTATTACATATACATATATTAATATAATTTATTGTAAAGTTAACTAACATACTGTATATACAGTGTGCTATTGGTTTTGAGGGTAGATTCCTGTAATTCATCACCTACATACAACAACCAGTGCTTATCCCAACAAGGCTCTCCTCAATGCCCATCACCCATTTTCCTCTCTCCCCTGAACCCCCCATTATTATTTTTAAATAACATTCTTATAAGCTCGGTCTATGTGTTAAGCTTTTAAATCCACATTTAGTTAATTATTTTTTCCAACATTATATATATATATATATATATATATATATATATATATATATATGATATAATTTTTCCCCAACATTATATGTATATATAGTTTCCATTATTTATTTATATAGAATAAAATATATAAATGTATATATTCATATATATTATAATAAATAAATTATTTATTTCTATATAAATAAATAAAATATATAAATATATATTTCCATTATTTATTTTTCCAACATTATATATATAATATTATTCCTCATATATATATTTTATATATTTATTCCTCTTACAACTAGAAGTTTTCTTTGACAAAATTTCCTATTTTCCATCACCTCTCAAACCCTGACAACCACCTTTTTATTCTCTGTTTCACTGAGTTTTGCTTTTTTAGTTTCTTCATGTAAGTGAAACTATGAAGTATTTGTTTTTCTCTTTCTGGCTTATTTCACCTGGCATAATGCCTTCAAGATCCATCCATGTTGACCTTCTTTCTTTTTTTTTTTTTTTCAACATTTATTTATTTTTGGGACAGAGAGAGACAGAGCATGAACGGGGGAGGGGCAGAGAGAGAGGGAGACACAGAGTCGGAAACAGGCTCCAGGCTCTGAGCCATCAGCCCAGAGCCTGACGCGGGGCTCGAACTCACGGACCGCGAGATCGTGACCTGGCTGAAGTCGGACGCTCAACCGACTGCGCCACCCAGGCGCCCCGATGTTGACCTTCTTTCTAATGGCTAAATAATATTCCTGTGTGTGTATATGTGTGTGCGTGTGTGTGTGCTCATGTGTTGTGTGTGTTTACCACATTTTCTTCATCCATTCATTCACCCGTCAGTGGAGCTGAAGTTCGGAAGGGCAGCAGAGAGAGTACCTCTTTAAGAAGGGGAGAAGAGGAGTAAGCTTGCAGTCTTTTTTTTTTAAGTTTATTTATTTATGTTGAGAGAGAGTGTGTGCACAAGCAGGAGAGGGACACAGAGAGAGGGATAGAGAGAATTCCAATCAGGCTCGGTGATGTGCTGTCAGCGTGGAGCCCAACGTGGGGCTCAAACTCACAACCTGTGAGATAATTACCTGAGCTGAAGTCAAGGGCCAGCGCCTAACCCACCGAGTCCCTTCACCCCAGGTGCCCCTTGCAGAAACTGTCTTAATGCCTTATCTCTTCTGCCATGTCTATGCCAGTGATGTTTTATTCTACATTGTTCATAAAATCAATGTCTCATTTGAAAAACATAACTTTATCATTTTCCAGTCATTTCTTGGGAGTGGGTAAGGCATGAAAAAGAACTTAGTGTGGGTCTATTTTCTTTTAAAGAAAGGAAAGTTGATGTGAAAGGACATCGTGTTGTAGCAGTTGGCCCATGCAAGCACATGGAGGACTGTTAGAATGAAGGGGAGGATATGGATATTAGGTGTTCTCTAGGCACTGCCCTGGGCATAGGTTAGACTTACACATAAGATTTCCCATTTCATGGCTTCTGTATAAAATAGCACATTTCTGGGGCACCTGGGTGGCTCAGTCTGTTAAGCATCCGACTTCGGATCAGGTCATGATCTCGCAGTCTATGAGTTGGAGCCCCGCATCGGGCTCTGTGCTGACTGCTCAGAGCCTGGAGCCTGTTTCAGATTCTGTCTCCCTCTCTCTCTGACCCTCCCCCATTCACTCTCTGTCTCTCTCTGTCTCAAAAATAAATAAACGTTAAAAAAAATTTTATAAAATAGCACATTTCTGGGGCATCTGGGTGGCTCAGTCGGCTGGGTGTCTGACTTCAGCTCAGGTCATGATCTCACAGTTTGTGGGTTCAAGCCCTGTGTTGGGCTCTGTGCTCACAACTCAGAGCCTGGAGCCTGCTTCAGATTCTGTCTCCCTCTCTCTGCCCCTCCCCTGCTCATGCTCTGTCTCTCAAAAGTGAATAAATGTTAAAAATTTATATAAATAAATACATAAATTTTATTTTACTTTAATTTTTTATTAATTATTTATAAATTATTATTAATTTATTTTAAATAAATAAAATAACATTTATATAAACAAGTAAATAAAATAGCACATTTCTATGATATTAGCTTTAATCACTTATATGGGTTTATAGTGCTTCCTAGCCTGTGCATTAATATTAACACCCCAGTTTATTTTGCTGTGTATTAAAATTCCAAATTATTCTACTCTAAGTAAATTACAGCATGCTAGCATGTAAGAACTATTCATTTTAAGGCAATCTATGAAAAGAGCTAAGTGCATTTGTACTTCTCCCTCAGTAAGGGTGAATAACAAAACCTCACACATCTCATTGGCTTTATAAGAATAATGACATTTTTCACTTATGTCACCTTTTGGCAGCTAGGAATAAGCTGTAGCTCTCCTGTGCTATGTTCAGCTGATCCATGGTCTTCTTTCTTCTTAGGGCCTTACTAAAGAATTAGCAGTTATATGTGTAACAAAGCAAAAAAGCAAGAGAGCAGGCAGAATCATGCAATGGCTCTAAAACCTCTGCTCCCATGCCATTGGCCAAACCAAGTCATGTGGCCAAGCTTACCATTCATGTAAGAAGGAAGCCTACTCTTCCCTTGGAGGAAGCTGTGTCATTTATTTGTGTATGTTATATACGTTATTTATATCAATATATCAACTTATACCATAAAAAGATACATACATAAACTATTAAGAAATTTCAGGATAATGTCAAAAATGTATCTGCTTAAAAAGCTACCATTATATATATTCTCTTTGTTTCAATAGTTCAGTTATATACACATATACACATACACACTCATTGTAAAGTCATTTAGCCACAGCATTTGTGGTATGATATAGCTGTAACTGTGGGGAAAGATGATATTCAGCAAAGCAAAATAAGTAAGCTATTACTTGCTAGTGTGTGTTGAGAACCATTATTTGATGAAATATGGCTACTAGGCATAAAATCATTAACTGTGATAATTCATTACTTTAAAATTATAGAATATAATGTGTGTTTCAGATTATAAAGTTGAGATAATCTTACAAATTTAATAGGGTTTTATGTGACTTACATTAACACATGTAAAATAATTGGACCATTGTATGGAAATTGTAAATATTTGGCATGGAAATGAGAGTTTTTATTTAATCACGTGAAATTACCTTACAACTTAAAAAGAAAATGCTAATACTTTCCTTCATTGTCACAGTATTTAATTGGTATTAATTATTAAAAATATTGCTACTGAATATTGAATACCTTTTTCTTAAGCCTACATAGTTCAATCTTAAAAGTTTCTCTAGGCTCTAGCAAGCATTTAGAAAATTGATGACACACATTAGAAATAAAATAATTTTTGACCTGACAGTAAAAAGATAAATTTGAGGGGTACCTGGGTGGTTCAGTCAGGTAATCGTCTGTCTTTTGATTTTGGCTCAGGTTATGATCTCACAGTTCCATGGATTTGAGCCCTGCATCAGGCTCTGCGCTGATCATGCAGAGTATTCTTGAAATTCTCCCTCTTTCTTTCTGCCCCTACCCTGCTCGTGCTTTCTCTCTCAAAATAAATAAATAAACTTAAAGGTAAATTTGAACAACAGAAGAACTAAAATGTATAGGACTTTAATTATGTGGTATAAGCAAGGAAGAAGGTAAGTGATAACTTGAAAGTTTCTGACTGTATCTAGTGTAGTAAATAATACCATAACAGAGATCAGAGAATGAAGTAGAAGAGAAGATTTAATAGAAAATTTGAGATTTGAATTTATACAAGTTTGGCATCATGACAGAAACCTAATTTTAATATGGACATTTACCACAGAAACTCATACTCAATATAGAGTCCTATTAAGATACTTGTTCAGGGGTCCCTGGGTGGCTCAGTTGGTTAAGCGTCTGACTTCAGCTCTGGTCATGATTTCATGGGTTTGTGTGTTTGGTTCCCATGTCAGGCTCTGTGCTGACAGCTCAGGGGCTGGAGCTTGCTTCTGATTCTGTGTTCCCCTCTTTCTCTCTCTCTCTCTGTCTCTTCCCCGCTTGCACTCTGTCTCTCTCTCAAAAATAAATAAATGTTTCAAAAAATTAAAAAAATTAAATAATAAAAAAAATACTTGTCCAGACTTCTAATGTTCTTACATTAATGCAATATACATTAATGCAAAAGTAAAATGCAAACCTTGGGATTCAAATAATTCTGGGGGGCTGCTGGAATTAATAAGGATACTACATTTATAAGAAATTATAATTCCTTTCTTAATCAGTACTTACATTTTTAATACAGTGAAATGAACATTAAAAGAAACATCAGAGGGGCGCCTGGGTGGCTCAGTCGGTTAAGCGTCCGACTTCGGCTCAGGTCAAGATCTCGCGGTCCGTGAGTTCGAGCCCCGCGTCAGGCTCTGGGCTGATGGCTCAGAGCCTGGAGCCTGCTTCCGATTCTGTGTCTCCCTCTCTCTCTGCCCCTCCTCCGTTCATGCTCTGTCTCTCTCTGTCTCAAAAATAAATAAAAACATTAAAAAAAATTAAAAAAAAAGAAACAGATTATATAATGCAAAGTCTTATATGTCTGATAATATAATCTGACTATAAATAAATAACAAAGAATATTCTCTTACACTGGATTTTTATTTTCTACTACTATTTATTCATTTTTACAGTTGGTTCTTCTTCAATCCTTCCATAGAATCAAACTAATTTCATTATGACTCAAGATAAGAATTTGCCTTAATGTTTATTACCAGAAGGGTACTCAAATATCTGGTAGCTAGTAACTCAACATCTTTTTCTTAATTTTAATGTGTTTTAAATTTTATTTGAGAGAGACAAAGACAGTACAAATGGGGGAGGAGCAGAGAGAGGGTGACAGAAACCCAAGCAGGCTTTGCACCATCAGCAGAGACCTTGACGTGGGCCTCAAAAATCACAAAACTTGAGATCATGACGTAAGCCGAAACCAAGATTCGGAGGCTTACCTGACTGAGCCACTCAGGCACCCCCTAACTCAACTTCGAAGTGACCTCAGGCTTCCACTGATCCAAGAAAAAACATTTCTACATAACAAGAGTTGCAGTTGATGATGGCTTTAAAATGTTATGTCTTGGTAAAATGAGATTCCTTTAGTTTCAAAATCACCATCTGGGCATGTTTAAAGAGTTGAAGAGGTTAAAATTTATCTAGGCCATGAATTTAACAGAAACAAATCGGGGAAATTATCTGTCATTATTGGAAAGCCTTTGACTATTTCCTGACAAAAAGTTAATTAAAACATTCAGGTAGCATATTTGCCTTTCTCTGATGTGCCTATAATGATAATATTGGTATATGAACAATTTCTGTGCAAAAACAATGGTAGACAAATGTTAGGTGTTAAGCAAGCAGTTTAAATAACATGAATTACAATTTTTTATGAATTAGAATATTTCTAGGGTAATTTACAATGCTAAGTCAAATTTCTAGAAATTGTCACATAAAAATTATTTGAAATTTTTTGAGAGATTTGAGTGAGTAGGTTTCTTTCTTTGATAGGGCATATACTTGTAAAAGTGAACATAGAGTGGCCTTTGCTATACATCTGACTTCAAGAAGCCAATTTTGTAATCTTGAAAAACAGAAAACATCTTGAAACACCAGAAAAAAGAAAAATAACCCTAGATTAATTGGGAGCAGAGAAAAAAAGTGAGCAAATAATTCTTGTAGTCATTTCTTATCAAGTCGCTACATGTATTTCAAGCATTGTGTCACATGCATATGTCTGCTGCTTCAATAATTACTATTTAAGGAAGATTAATATAGAGGAAGAATAAAAACAACAAATTGAACGTCCACACGATTATATTCAACCCAGAGGAGAACATTGTTGCATAACAAAACAAAAATTCTCAATGTATTATTTGAATGAATTCAACTTACTGAGTTGTAAACATTGTACAAATCAGCATTTATCAAAGAAAGTATTAAGCATAATACATTGCATTTCTCTTTAGAATAAGCACAATATGTGTGCATCTTCTTAAATGTTTACAGTATGAAATTCTACCATTTACTTAAGATTTCTTCTATCCATAAAATATAATATTTAAGTAAATTACCATGCTGGTACACTGATTCTGCATTTCAAAGCTGTTTTAAAGAGAAATTAGTTTTTCCAAGTTAATTGTTAGGAACATATGCTAGTGAAGCAAAAGAAGTTCTGAATAAAATTTTACATTTATGCAAAAGAAGAATACATTTAGAGAATAATCTCTTGAAGTCATTTTAAAAATCCTACTTTACACTGGCGTCATTTTGCCTTTGGGAAGACATAAGATAGAATGTATCTTCTTGGCAAAAATACAGATATTAACATGTTGTTTTAGGCAGATGTTGTCCCAGATGTGGAGGAAGATTTAAGATGTGCTGTGGCCAAGCAGCAGAAATTACTCTTACAGATGAGTAAGCATCCATACCAAACACACTGTTACCGGCCTTGTATTACTGTGTAACAGATAATGGAAAACCATCTGTCCATTGCAGTAATTTGCCAAGAGCACAACCCAATATACTCTTTGATTTCACTATATTTACAAATGAAATAACAGTGTCCCTTATCACAGTTCAATTTTTCTGTAATATTTGAAATAAAGGAGTCTCCAAGTACCTTGAAAAAAATCAGTTAAGGAAAATGCACTTTGTAGCTCATGATGAAACACAAGACTTCTAATTTTCACCCAAAAGAAAACAAGGCTTATTCTCAGTAAACTCTTTTACTCTTAAAAAAAATAGTTTTATTTTTCAGAGAACTTCTAGGTTTATGTAAAAATTGAGCAGAAAGTACAGGGGGTTCCCATATACTGTCTTTCTCCCTGCCCTTAGTGTCCCCTATTATTAATATCTTGCATCGATGTGGTATATATGTTAGAATTGAACCAATATTGACATATTATTATTAACATTTATAGCAAACATTATATTTCATTCTTTGTGTTGTATACATCTATGGGATTTGCCAAATGCATAATGTCATACAGCCACCATTACATTACATTATCATACAGAATAGTGTCACTGCTTTGAAAGTGCCCTGCACTCCACCTATAAATCAGCTCCTCTTAGCCCCCTCAGTCTTCAACAACTGCTGATATTTTTACTGTGTTTATAACTTTGCCTTTCCCAGAATGTCCCATAGTATGATTCCATACTTGGAATCGTACAATCTGAAGCCTTTTCAGATTGGGTTCTTTCACTTTGCAATATGTATTTAAGTTTCCTCCATGTCTTTTCATGGCTTATTAGGTCATTTCTTTTTAATCACTGAATTTAGACATATTTATATACTCATGAAGCTATATCACCACCATCAAGATGAATAGCATATCCATCCCTCCCCAAAGCTGCCTTGTTCATTTTTATGTTTTTTAGTTTATTTATTTATTTTGAGAAAGAGTGAGCAAGCTCATGCTGCACAAGTTGGGGAAGGGCAGAGAGGGAGGGCAGGGGGAATCCCAGGCACTGAAAGTGCAGAGCCCAGTGTGGGGCTTGAACCCATGAACCACAACATCATGACCTGAGCCAAAGTCGGATGCTTAACCAACTGGGACACCAAGACACCCCTCCTTGTTCCATTTTTAAAAATTAATAGACTAATGCTATTTTTGAGAAATCGTAGTTTTACAGAAAATTGTGTAAATTTACCCAGAGTTCCCATAAACTCCCTCTCACACAGCCCCAATTTCTCCTATTATTAACATCTCACATTAGTGTAGCCTTCTGTGTATTTGGTATTTTTTGATTCTTTTACCAGAATGTTGTCGTTTTCCACACAGAAATTGGGTGTATATTTTATTAGATTTATAACTATTATTTCATTATTTTGTGCTAATGTAAATTGTGTTGTGTTTTAATTTCAGATTTCAGTTGTTCCTTGCTGACGTGCAAGAAAACTATTATGTATTTTAACCTTGTATACTGCAAACTTATTATATTTCTTAGTTCTAGAAATTTTTTCATTGATTCTTTGGGCTTTTTCACATAGAAAATCATGTCATCAGCCAAAAAAAATATTTTTTTCTTGCCTAGTCCGTGTATCTTTTTTTCCCTCCTTGTTGCAGTATAATGTTGAATAGGAATGGAGGGAATGTACATCTTTGCATTGTTTCTTATCTCAGTGGGAAGGCTTCTAGTTTCTTACCATTATGTATGATAATGTTAGCTATAGGTTTTTCCAGAGTTGTTTTTATCAAGTTGAGGAAGTTCTCTAGTCCTAGATTGATAAGAGCATTTATCATGAATGTGTGAGGTGCTTTTTCTGTAACTATTGATATGATCATATGAGTTTTCCTCTTTAACCTATTAATGTGATGAATTACATTAGTTGATTTCCAAAATTTGAACAATTGATGGGTAACTAGAAAAAATCTCACTTGGTCTTAGTATATAATCGTTTTAAACAATAGTGGCTTTGATTTGCTTATATTTTGTTGAGGACATTTGCATCCATGTTCATGAGAGATATTGGTCTGTAGCTTTCCCCTCTTGTAATGCCTTTTTCTGGTTTTAGTATTCCGGCAATGCTGACCTCACAGAATTAGGCAATGTTTCCTCTGCTTCTGTTTTCTGGAACAGATTATAGAAAATTGGTATAATTTCTTCTATGAATACTTGGTTGAATTTACAAGTGAAAACCTCTGGACCTGATTCTTCTTGTTTTGGAAAGTTATCATTGTTTAAATTTCTTTAATAGATGGGGGACTATTCAAGGGATCTCTGATCATTGTGTGGATTTTGGTACATTGTGTTTTTTGAGATATTGGTACATTTATCAAATTTTGAGGCATGGAGTATTTCATAATATACCTTTATTATCCATTTAATGTCCATGGGAACTGTGGGCCTTTCCTCCAATTCTGATATTAGTTATTTGTTTTCTTTCTTTCTTCCTTGGTTAGCATAGCTAGAGGTTTACCGATTTTATTCATCAACAAGTAGTCTTTGAGTACTTTGGATCACTTACAGTTTTCAGTTGGAAAGAATACAAACAATCAGTATGACATTTTATTGAAGGATTTTTAAAAGTTTTATATTATAGCTGCAACTGAGAGAATAATACGTTTTCTATACAGTAAAGTAAGATATTGTGGGGCTCCTTTGTGTAAGGAACTAAAGAGCAAATCACAGGGTAGCTGCAATTAACTGGAACCTAGAGTGTGCGACAAGATTAATAGTGCACATTGTTAGCAATATAGATGAGAGTGAGTGTATGAAAGGCTGTGAGTAACGAGCCAAAAACATGGAAGAATAAAATTATTTGGTGAGTTTAAAAATAAACAAATTAGGCGGAGGAGAAGGAAAATGGCGGCGTAGGAGGACGCTGGGCTCACCGCGCGTCCTGCTGATCACTTAGATTGCACCTACACCTGCCTAAATAACCCAGAAAACCGCCAGAGGATTAGCAGAACGGAGTCGCCAGAGCCAAGCGCAGACGAGAGGCCCACGGAAGAGGGTAGGAAAGGCGGCGAGGCGGTGCGAGCTCCACGGACTGGCGGGAGGGAGCCGGGGCGGACGGGCGGCTCGCCGGCCAAGCAGAGCCCCCGAGTCTGGCTTGCAAAAAGCGGAGGGGCCTGACGGACTGTGTTCCGACAGCAAGCGCGACTTAGCGTCTGGGAGGTCGTAAGTTAACATCTCTGCTCAGAAAGCGGGAAGGCTGGAGGACAAAGGGAAGGAGAGCTGCTGAGCTCCCGGACGACAGAGCTCAGTTTGGTGGGGAACAAAGGCGCGCACCAGCGCCATCTCCCCCGCCCATCCCCCAGCCAAAATCCCAAAGAGAACCAGTTCCTGCCAGGGAACTTGCTCGCTCCGCGCAAACACCCAACTCTGCGCTTCTGCGGAGCCAAACCCCAGGCAGCGGATCTGACTCACTCCTGCTGCCACAGGGCCCCTCCTGAAGTGGATCACCTAAGGAGAAGCAAGCTAAGCCTGCCCCTCCTGCCCCTGTGCACCTTGCCTACCCACCCCAGCTAAGACGCCAGATCCCCAGCATCACAAGCCTGGCAGTGTGCAAGTAGCCCAGACAGGCCACCCCACCCCACAGTGAATCCCGCCCCTAGGAGAGGGGAAGAGAAGGCACGCACCAGTCTGACTGTGGCCCCAGCGGTGGGCTGGGGGCAGACATCAGGTCTGACTGCGGCTCCGCCCACCAACTCCAGTTATACACCACAGCACAGGGGAAGTGCCCTGCAGGTCCTCACCACGCCAGGGACTATCCAAAATGACCAAGCGGAAGAATTCCCCTCAGAAGAATCTCCAGGAAATAACAACAGCTAATGAGTTGATCAAAAAGGATTTAAATAATATAACAGAAAGTGAATTTAGAATAATAGTCATAAAATTAATCGCTGGGCTTGAAAACAGTATAGCTGACAGCAGAGAATCTCTTGCTACAGAGATCAAGGGACTAAGGAACAGTCACGAGGAGCTGAAAAACGCTTTAAACGAAATGCATAACAAAATGGAAACCACCACGGCTCGGATTGAAGAGGCAGAGGAGAGAATAGGTGAACTAGAAGATAAAGTTATGGAAAAAGAGGAAGCTGAGAAAAAGAGAGATAAAAAAATCCAGGAGTATGAGCGGAAAATTAGAGAACTAAGTGATACACTAAAAAGAAATAATATACGCATAATAGGTATCCCAGAGGAGGAAGAGAGAGGGAAAGGTGCTGAAGGGGTACTTGAAGAAATCATAGCTGAGAACTTCCCTGAAGTGGGGAAGGAAAAAGGCATTGAAATCCAAGAGGCACAGAGAACTCCCTTCAGACGTAACTTGAATCGATCTTCTGCACGACATATCATAGTGAAACTGGCAAATACAAGGATAAAGAGAAAATTCTGAAAGCAGCAAGGGGTAAACGTGCCCTCACATATAAAGGGAGACCTATAAGACTCGTGACTGATCTCTCTTTTGAAACTTGGCAGGCCAGAAAGAATTGGCACGAGATTTTCAGTGTGCTAGACAGAAAAAATATGCAGCCGAGAATCCTTTATCCAGCAAGTCTGTCATTTAGAATAGAAGGAGAGATAAAGGTCTTCCCAAACAAACAAAAACTGAAGGAATTTGTCACCACTAAACCAGCCCTCCAAGAGATCCTAAGGGGGACCCTGTGAGACAAAGTACCAGAGACATCACTACAAGCATAAAACATACAGACATCACAATGACTCTAAACCCATATCTTTCTATAATAACACTGAATGTAAATGGACTAAATGCGCCAACCAAAAGACATAGGGTATCAGAATGGATAAAAAAACAAGACCCATCTATTTGCTGTCTACAAGAGACTCATTTTAGACCTGAGGACACCTTTAGATTGAGAGTGAAGGGATGGAGAACTATTTATCATGCTACTGGAAGCCGAAAGAAAGCTGGAGTAGCCATACTTATATCAGACAAACTAGAATTTAAATTAAAGGCTGTAACAAGAGATGAAGAAGGACATTTTATAATAGTGACAGGGTCTATCCATCAGGAAGAGCTAACAATTATAAATGTCTATGCGCCGAATACCGGAGCGCCCAAATATATAAAACAATTACTCATAAACATAAGCAACCTTATTGAGAAGAATGTGGTAATTGCAGGGGACTTTAACACCCCACTTACAGAAATGGATAGATCATCTAGACACACGGTCAATAAAGAAACAAGGGCCCTGAATGAGACATTGGATCAGATGGACTTGACACATATATTTAGAACTCTGCATCCCAAAGCAACAGAATATACTTTCTTCTCGAGTGCACATGGAACATTCTCCAAGATAGATCATATACTGGGTCACAAAACAGCCCTTCATAAGTTTACAAGAATTGAAATCATACCATGCATACTTTCAGACCACAATGCTATGAAGCTTGAAATCAACCACAGATAAACGTCTGGAAAACCTCCAAAAGCATGGAGGTTAAAGAACACCCTACTAACGAATGAGTGGGTCAACCAGGCAATTAGAGAAGAAATTAAAAAATATATGGAAACAAACGAAAATGAAAATACAACAATCCAAACGCTTTGGGACGCAGCGAAGGCAGTCCTGAGAGGCAAATACATTGCAATCCAGGCCTATCTCAAGAAACAAGAAAAATCCCAAATACAAAATCTAACAGCACACCTAAAGGAAATAGAAGCAGAACAGCAAAGGCAGCCTAAACCCAGCAGAAGAAGAGAAATAATAAAGATCAGAGCAGAAATAAACAATATAGAATCTAAAAAAACTGTAGAGCAGATCAACGAAACCAAGAGTTGGTTTTTTGAAAAAATAAACAAAATTGACAAACCTCTAGCCAGGCTTCTCAAAAAGAAAAGGGAGATGACCCAAATAGATAAAATCATGAATGAAAATGGAATGATTACAACCAATCCCTCAGAGATACAAACAATTATCAGGGAATACTATGAAAAATTATATGCCAACAAATTGGACAACCTGGAAGAAATGGACAAATTCCTGAACACCCACACTCTTCCAAAACTCAATCAGGAGGAAATAGAAAGCTTGAACAGACCCATAACCAGCGAAGAAATTGAATCGGTTATCAAAAACCTCCCAACAAATAAGAGTCCAGGACCAGATGGCTTCCCAGGGGAGTTCTACCAGACGTTTAAAGCAGACATAATACCTATCCTTCTCAAGCTATTCCAAGAAATAGAAAGGGAAGGAAAACTTCCAGACTCATTCTATGAAGCCAGTATTACTTTGATTCCTAAACCAGACAGAGACCCAGTAAAAAAAGAGAACTACAGGCCAATATCCCTGATGAATATGGATGCAAAAATTCTCAATAAGATACTAGCAAATCTAATTCAACGGCATATAAAAGGAATTATTCACCATGATCAAGTGGGATTCATTCCTGGGATGCAGGGCTGGTTCAACATTCGCAAATCAATCAACGTGATACATCACATTAACAAAAAAAAAGAGAAGAACCATATGATCCTGTCAATCGATGCAGAAAAGGCCTTTGACAAAATCCAGCACCCTTTCTTAATAAAAACCCTTGAGAAAGTCGGGATAGAAGGAACATACTTAAAGATCATAAAAGCCATTTATGAAAAGCCCACAGCTAACATCATCCTCAACGGGGAAAAACTGAGAGCTTTTTCCCTGAGATCAGGAACACGACAGGGATGCCCACTCTCACCGCTGTTGTTTAACATAGTGCTGTAAGTTCTAGCATCAGCAATCAGACAACAAAAGGAAATCAAAGGCATCAAAATTGGCAAAGATGAAGTCAAGCTTTCGCTTTTTGCAGATGACATGATATTATACATGGAAAATCCGATAGACTCCACCAAAAGTCTGCTAGAACTGATACATGAATTCAGCAAAGTTGCAGGATACAAAATCAATGTACAGAAATCAGTTGCATTCTTATACACTAACAATGAAGCAACAGAAAGACAAGTAAAGAAACTGATCCCATTCACAATTGCACCAAGAAGCATAAAATACCTAGGAATAAATCTAACCAAAGATGTAAAGGATCTGTATGCTGAAAACTATAGAAAGCTTATGAGGGTAATTGAAGAAGATTTAAAGAAATGGAAAGACATTCCCTGCTCATGGATTGGAAGAATAAATATTGTCAAAATGTCAATACTACCCAAAGCTATCTACACATTCAATGCAATCCCAATCAAAATTGCACCAGCATTCTTCTAGAAACTAGAACAAGCAATCCTAAAATTCATATGGAACCACAAAAGGCCCAGAATAGCCAAAGTAATTTTGAAGAAGAAGACCAAAGCAGGAGGCATCACAATCCCAGACTTTAGCCTCTACTACAAAGCTGTCATCATCAAGACAGCATGGTATTGGCACCAAAACAGACACATAGACCAATGGAATAGAATAGAAACCCCAGAACTAGACCCACACACGTATGGCCAACTCATCTTTGACAAAGCAGGAAAGAACATCCAATGGCAAAAAGACAGTCTCTTTAACAAATGGTGCTGGGAGAACTGGACAGCAACATGCAGAAGGTTGAAACTAGACCACTTTCTCACACCATTCACAAAAAGAAACTCAAAATGGATAAAGGACCTGAATGTGAGACAGGAAACCATCAAAACCTTAGAGGAGAAAGCAGGAAAAGACCTCTCTGACCTCAGCCATAGCAATCTCTTACTCGACACATCCCCCAAGGCAAGGGAATTAAAAGCAAAAGTGAATTACTGGGACCTTATGAAGATAAAAAGCTTCTGCACAGCAAAGGAAACAACCAACAAAACTAAAAGGCAACCAACGGAATGGGAAAAGATATTTGCAAATGACATATCGGACAAAGGGCTAGTATCCAAAATCTATAAAGAGCTCACCAAACTCCACACCCGAAAAGCAAATAACCCAGTGAAGACATGGGCAGAAAACATGAATAGACACTTCTCTAAAGAAGACATCCGGATGGCCAACAGGCACATGAAAAGATGTTCAGCGTCGCTCCTTATCAGGGAACTACAAATCAAAACCACACTCAGGTATCACCTCACGCCAGTCAGAGTGGCCAAAATGAACAAATCAGGAGACTATAGATGCTGGCGAGGATGTGGAGAAACGGGAACCCTCTTGCACTGTTGGTGGGAATGCAAATTGGTGCAGCCGCTCTGGAAAGCAGTGTGGAGGTTCCTCAGAAAATTAAAAATAGACCTACCCTATGACCCAGCAATAGCACTGTTAGGAATTTATCCAAGGGACACAGGAGCACTGATGCATAGGGGCACTTGTACCCCAATGTCCATAGCAGCACTCTCAACAATAGCCAAATTATGGAAAGAGCCTAAATGTCCATCAACTGATGAATGGATAAAGAAATTGTGGTTTATATACACTATGGAATACTACGTGGCAATGAGAAAAAATGAAATATGGCCTTTTGTAGCAACGTGGATGGAACTGGAGAGTGTGATGCTAAGTGAAATAAGCCATACAGAGAAAGACAGATACCATATGGTTTCACTCTTATGTGGATCCTGAGAAACTTGACAGGAACCCATGGGGGAGGGGAACAGAAAAAAAAAGAGGTTAGAGTGGGAGAGAGCCAAATCATAAGAGACTGTTGAGAACTGAGAGCAAACTGAGGGTTGATGGGGGGTGGGAGGGAGGAGAGGGTGGGTGATGGGTATTGAGGAGGGCACTTTTTGGGATGAGCACTGGGTGTTGTATGGAAACCAATTTGACAATAAATTTCATATATAAATAAAAAAAAATAAAAATAAAAATAAAAATAAACAAATTAGTTAAATTTATTTACCTCTTAGAAAGAACTTACGGAAATAGAAACGATTTGAAACAATGTCCTTAACAAGGGAAGTACAGATTGTGTATAATGGTTGGTTAATTATAATCAAAGTATAATTATAATAAACATATAGTTAACAGGTTAATTATCACAAGATTAGTAATTCAAACTTTTAAAATGAACTCGTTTACCATTTAAACAAATTCAAGTAGTTTTTAAAAAAATACACTAAACATGAAATTAATTTTAACAAAATTACATAGTTTCAAGTTTATAAGTTAGTAATCCTGGGAATAAAATAATTAACAGTTGGATGCATATGAAATTATCTTTTACTTCCTAAACAACTGGCTCATGTAGAAATTCAACTATATATTTACCTCTTATAAGTATATATTCTTTACTCTCGTTTTACCTAAAATGGAAAAAAACAAAATCTGTAGATAATTTTTAGATGAAAATGTCTTAAACCTATTGGTTATATGTTTCAAAGTGTACTTTCTTACTCCAGATACAATTAATTGGGTAGAGAATCTTTATTTGTTATGGAATCAATGAGGATTTTGCTATTTAAATAAGGATGTGTTGCTTAATTTAACTTTCATTGTAGTACATAGAGTACTGAAGGTATAGGCTGTCTTCCAAAAGTAACCCTATTCTCAGTTTCATTAAAACATTTATATTACTATTTGATGAGATCTCCCAGAATCCCTCTCATACTCTGAGACAGGATTTAAGTGGAAGTAATTTACTCCAAAAGTGATCCTCAGAAAATCCGAGAGTGGAGTCTAGAACTGCAACAGGGAAGGGACGTAAGCTAAAACAGGCTACATTTATGAGCATGGTGTCATCTAAGCTTGCTTATGCTGAGGACACCAGGGACCGTATATACAAGTCTCACTGCTTCCTCTCCTTGAGCATGAAGATGCTGAGGGACATAATAACCCAGTCCTGAAATAAGAAGCCCTTTGTGTATTTGGGGAAAAAAAGGAAGCATGAAGTGGTGGATGCGTGACACTGATGGTGTCTGTTACGAGCCCCTCCTTAAACCACTAAGATATACTGGTGATGACTTATGTAGACTTTATTCTGAGGACACTCAGTTACACAAAAGGGGTCTGTTTACAATTTCTAAAATAATAACTTCTAAAAATAAGGGCAGTAAAAAATTAGACAAGTTACTGTCCTCACTGCCACAGTTTGTTCCCAAACCACTACTAGCATTTATCATCTTCTTCCTCAGCACTCATTCTAGACTTGTCTCACACTTGGTCAGCATTTCCATCCATCTCATTGTTTTCCTGGTGTCTCATCCTAGATATAAACAGTTATGGTGTCTAAGAAGTTGATTAGTCTGTCCTTCTTACAGGCTCTGTCTTGATTTGTTCAGTGTTTTTTCTGCAACAGATGCTATCTGGTGAGCTATGATGTAAAAAACAAAGATCTGAATGCTGGGTGCCCTCAGAGATCCATCCAACTACCTTTTATCTGGATTTATTTGTATCCCCTCTTCCAGTCCTGTGTTTTTCAGGCCCCTTATTGTCCATCCAAGCAAGCTATGTGCTCCTATAAAACATCCAAACATCCTTATATACTTATGAACTTTATACCTATTTGTAAGTTTATATACTTATTTCTTATCACTTCTTCTTATAGCTGGGTTGATTACCCAGATGTTCCAAGTTCTGTCCAGTGGTAACATCTTTCTTCATAAGTGCCTTTTTTTTTTTTCTACCAAACATTTATTTATTTATTTATTTATTTATTTATTTATTTATTTATTTATTTTATTTTTTTTATTTATATATGAAATTTATTGTCAAATTGGTTTCCATACAACACCCAGTGCTCATCCCAAAAGGTGCCCTCCTCAGTACCCATCACCCACCCTCTCCTCCCTCCCACCCCCCATCAACCCTTAGTTTGTTCTCAGTTGTCAACAGTCTCTTATGCTTTGGCTCTCTCCCACTCTAACCTCTTTTTTTTTTTTTTGTTCCCCTCCCCCATGGGTTTCTCTTAAGTTTCTCAGGATCCACATAAGAGTGAAACCATATGGTATCTGTCTTTCTCTGTATGGCTTATTTCACTTAGCATCACACTCTCCAGTTCCATCCACGTTGCTACAAAAGGCCATATTTCATTTTTTCTCATTGCCACATAGTACTCCATTGTGTATATAAACCACAATTTCTTTATCCATTCATCAGTTGATGGACATTTAGGCTCTTTCCATAATTTGACTATTGTAGAGAGTGCTGCTATGAACATTGGGGTACAAGTGCCCCTATGCATCAGTACTCCTGTGTCCCTTGGATAAATTCCTAGCAGTGCTATTGCTGGGTCATAGGGTAGGTCTATTTTTAATTTTCTGAGGAACCTCCACACTGCTTTCCAGAGCGGCTGCACCAATTTGCATTCCCACCAACAGTGCAAGAGGGTTCCCGTTTCTCCACATCCTCGCCACCATCTATAGTCTCCTGATTTGTTCATTTTGGCCACTCTGACTGGCGTGAGGTGATACCTGAGTGTGGTTTTGATTTGTAGTTCCCTGATAAGGAGCGACGCTGAACATCTTTTCATGTGCCTGTTGGCCATCCGGATGTCTTCTTTAGAGAAGTGTCTATTCATGTTTTCTGCCCATGTCTTCACTGGGTTTTTTGCTTTTCGGGTGTGGAGTTTGGTGAGCTCTTTATAGATTTTGGATACTAGCCCTTTGTCCGATATGTCATTTGCAAATATCTTTTCCCATTCCGTTGGTTGCCTTTTAGTTTTGTTGGTTGTTTCCTTTGCTGTGCAGAAGCTTTTTATCTTCATAAGGTCCCAGTAATTCACTTTTGCTTTTAATTCCCTTGCCTTGGGGGATGTGTCGAGTAAGAGATTGCTACGGCTGAGGTCAGAGAGGTCTTTTCCTGCTTTCTCCTCTAAGGTTTTGATGGTTTCCTGTCTCACATTCAGGTCCTTTATCCATTTTGAGTTTCTTTTTGTGAATGGTGTGAGAAAGTGGTCTAGTTTCAACCTTCTGCATGTTGCTGTCCAGTTCTCCCAGCACCATTTGTTAAAGAGACTGTCTTTTTTCCATTGGATGTTCTTTCCTGCTTTGTCAAAGATGAGTTGGCCATACGTGTGTGGGTCTAGTTCTGGGGTTTCTATTCTATTCCATTGGTCTATGTGTCTGTTTTTGTGCCAATACCATGCTGTCTTGATGATGACAGCTTTGTAGTAGAGGCTAAAGTCTGGGATTGTGATGCCTCCTGCTTTGCTCTTCTTCTTCAAAATTACTTTGGCTATTCGGGGCCTTTTGTGGTTCCATATGAATTTTAGGATTGCTTGTTCTAGTTTCGAGAAGAATGCTGGTGCAATTTTGATTGGGATTGCATTGAATGTGTAGATAGCTGTGGGTAGTATTGACATTTTGATAATATTTATTCTTCCAATCCATGAGCAGGGAATGTCTTTCCATTTCTTTAAATCTTCTTCAATGACCTTCATAAGCTTTCTATAGTTTTCAGCATACAGATCCTTTACATCTTTGGTTAGATTTATTCCTAGGTATTTGATGCTTCTTGGTGCAATTGTGAATGGGATCAGTTTCTTTATTTGTCTTTCTGTTGCTTCATTGTTAGTGTATAAGAGTGCAACTGATTTCTGTACATTGATTTTGTATCCTGCAACTTTGCTGAATTCATGTATCAGTTCTAGCAGACTTTTGGTGGAGTCTATCGGATTTTCCATGTATAATATCATGTCATCTGCAAAGAGCGAAAGCTTGACTTCATCTTTGCCAATTTTGATGCCTTTGATTTCCTTTTGTTGTCTGATTGCTGATGCTAGAACTTACAGCACTATGTTAAACAACAGCGGTGAGAGTGGGCATCCCTGTCGTGTTTCTGATCTCAGGGAAAAAGCTCTCAGTTTTTCCCCGTTGAGGATGATGTTAGCTGTGGGCTTTTCATAAATGGCTTTTATGATCTTTAAGTATGTTCCTTCTATCCCGACTTTCTCAAGAGCTTTTATTAAGAAAGGGTGCTGGATTTTGTCAAAGGCCTTTTCTGCATCGATTGACAGGATCATATGGTTCTTCTCTTTTTTTTTTGTTAATGTGATGTATCACGTTGATTGATTTGCGAATGTTGAACCAGCCCTGCATCCCAGGAATGAATCCCACTTGATCATGGTGAATAATTCTTTTTATATGCCGTTGAATTCGATTTGCTAGTATCTTATTGAGAATTTTTGCATCCATATTCATCAGAGATATTGGCCTGTAGTTCTCTTTTTTTACTGGGTCTCTGTCTGGTTTAGGAATCAAAGTAATACTGGCTTCATAGAATGAGTCTGGAAGTTTTCCTTCCCTTTCTATTTCTTGGAATAGCTTGAGAAGGATAGGTATTATCTCTGCTTTAAACGTCTGGTAGAACTCCCCTGGGAAGCCATCTGGTCCTGGACTCTTATTTGTTGGGAGATTTTTGATAACCGATTCAATTTCTTCGCTGGTGATGGGTCTGTTCAAGCTTTCTATTTCCTCCTGATTGAGTTTTGGAAGAGTGTGGGTGTTCAGGAATTTGTCCATTTCTTCCAGGTTGTCCAATTTGTTGGCATATAATTTTTCATAGTATTCCCTGATAATTGTTTGTATCTCTGAGGGATTGGTTGTAATAATTCCATTTTCATTCATGATTTTATCTATTTGGGTCATCTCCCTTTTCTTTTTGAGAAGCCTGGCTAGAGGTTTGTCAATTTTGTTTATTTTTTCAAAAAAACGAACTCTTGGTTTCATTGATCTGCTCTACAGTTTTTTTTAGATTCTATATTGTTTATTTCTGCTCTGATCTTTATTATTTCTCTTCTTCTGCTGGGTTTAGGCTGCCTTTGCTGTTCTGCTTCTAGTTCCTTTAGGTGTGCTGTTAGATTTTGTATTTGGGATTTTTCTTGTTTCTTGAGATAGGCCTGGATTGCAATGTATTTTCCTCTCAGGACTGCCTTCGCTGCGTCCCAAAGCGTTTGGATTGTTGTATTTTCATTTTCGTTTGTTTCCATATATTTTTTAATTTCTTCTCTAATTGCCTGGTTGACCCACTCATTCGTTAGTAGGGTGTTCTTTAACCTCCATGCTTTTGGAGGTTTTCCAGACGTTTTTCTGTGGTTGATTTCAAGCTTCATAGCATTGTGGTCTGAAAGTATGCATGGTATGATTTCAATTCTTGTAAACTTATGAAGGGCTGTTTTGTGACCCAGTATATGATCTATCTTGGAGAATGTTCCATGCGCACTCGAGAAGAAAGTATATTCTGTTGCTTTGGGATGCAGAGTTCTAAATATATGTGTCAAGTCCATCTGATCCAATGTCTCATTCAGGGCCCTTGTTTCTTTATTGACCGTGTGTCTAGATGATCTATCCATTTCTGTAAGTGGGGTGTTAAAGTCCCCTGCAATTACCACATTCTTATCAATAAGGTTGCTTATGTTTATGAGTAATTGTTTTATATATTTGGGCGCTCCGGTATTCGGCGCATAGACATTTATAATTGTTAGCTCTTCCTGATGGATAGACCCTGTCACTAGTATATAATGTCCTTCTTCATCTCTTGTTACAGCCTTTAATTTAAAGTCTAGTTTTTCTGATATAAGGATGGCTACTCCAGCTTTCTTTTGGCTTCCAGTAGCATGATAAATAGATCTCCATCCCCTCACTCTCAATCTAAAGGTGTCCTCAGGTCTAAAATGAGTCTCTTGTAGACAGCAAATAGATGGGTCTTGTTTTTTTATCCATTCTGATACCCTATGTCTTTTGGTTGGCGCATTTAATCCATTTACATTCAGTGTTATTATAGAAAGATATGGGTTTAGAGTCATTGTGATGTCTGTATGTTTTATGCTTGTAGTGATGTCTCTGGTACTTTGTCTCACAGGGTCCCCCTTAGGATCTCTTGGAGGGCTGGTTTAGTGGTGACAAATTCCTTCAGTTTTTGTTTGTTTGGGAAGACCTTTATCTCTCCTTCTATTCTAAATGACAGACTTGCTGGATAAAGGATTCTCGGCTGCATATTTTTTCTGTCTAGCACACTGAAAATCTCGTGCCAATTCTTTCTGGCCTGCCAAGTTTCAAAAGAGAGATCAGTCACGAGTCTTATAGGTCTCCCTTTATATGTGAGGGCACGTTTACCCCTTGCTGCTTTCAGAATTTTCTCTTTATCCTTGTATTTTGCCAGTTTCACTATGATATGTCGTGCAGAAGATCGATTCAAGTTACGTCTGAAGGGAGTTCTCTGTGCCTCTTGGATTTCAATGCCTTTTTCCTTCTCCAGTTCAGGGAAGTTCTCAGCTATTATTTCTTCAAGTACCCCTTCAGCACCTTTCCCTCTCTCTTCCTCCTCTGGGATACCAATTATGCGTATATTATTTCTTTTTAGTGTATCAGTTAGTTCTCTAATTTTCCCCTCATACTCCTGGATTTTTTTATCTCTCTTTTTCTCAGCTTCCTCTTTTTCCATAACTTTATCTTCTAGTTCACCTATTCTCTCCTCTGCCTCTTCAATCCGAGCCGTGGTGGTTTCCATTTTGTTATGCATTTCTTTTAAAGCGTTTTTCAGCTCCTCGTGACTGTTCCTTAGTCCCTTGATCTCTGTAGCAAGAGATTCTCTGCTGTCAGCTATACTGTTTTCAAGCCCAGCGATTAATTTTATGACTATTATTCTAAATTCACTTTCTGTTATATTATTTAAATCCTTTTTGATCAGCTCATTAGCTGTTGTTATTTCCTGGAGATTCTTCTGAGGGGAATTCTTCCGCTTGGTCATTTTGGATAGCCCCTGGCGTGGTGAGGACCTGCAGGGCACTTCCCCTGTGCTGTGGTGTATAACTGGAGTTGGTGGGCGGAGCCGCAGTCAGACCTGATGTCTGCCCCCAGCCCACCGCTGGGGCCACAGTCAGACTGGTGGGTGCCTTCTCTTCCCCTCTCCTAGGGGCGGGATTCACTGTGGGGTGGCGTGGCCCGTCTGGGCTACTTGCACACTGCCAGGCTTGTGATTCTGGGGATCTGGCGTCTTAGCTGGGGTGGGTAGGCAAGGTGCACAGGGGCAGGAGGGGTAGGCTTAGCTTGCTTCTCCTTAGGTGATCCACTTCAGGAGGGGCCCTGTGGCAGCGGGAGGGAGTCAGATCCGCTGCCGGAGGTTTGGCTCCGCAGAAGCGCAGAGTTGGGTGTTTGCGCGGAGCGAGCAAGTTCCCTGGCAGGAACTGGTTCTCTTTGGGATTTTGGCTGGGGGATGGGCGGGGGAGATGGCGCTGGCGAGCACCTTTGTTCCCCACCAAACTGAGCTCTGTCGTCCGGGGGCTCAGCAGCTCTCCTTCCCTTTGTCCTCCAGCCTTCCCGCTTTCTGAGCAGAGCTGTTAACTTATGACCTCCCAGACGCTAAGTTGCGCTTGCTGTGGGAACACAGTCCGTCAGGCCCCTCCGCTTTTTGCAAGCCAGACTCGGGGGCTCTGCTTGGCCGGCGAGCCGCCCCTCCGCCCAGGCTCCCTCCCACCAGTCCGTGGAGCGCACACCGCCTCGCCGCCCTTCCTACCCTCTTCCGTGGGCCTCTCGTCTGTGCTTGGCTCCGGCGACTCCGTTCTGCTAATCCTCTGGTGGTTTTCTGGGTTATTCAGGCAGGTGTAGGTGGAATCTAAGTGATCAGCAGGACGCGCGGTGAGCCCAGCGTCCTCCTACGCCGCCATCTTCCCTCCATGGCCATAAGTGCCTTTTAGAGCTGCCCTGATAAAGACTGTAATAAGGCTCTTACTGGTCAAATATCCTAAGAAACATAATATACATATGTGTGTGTGTATACACATATGCATTTCATATAAATTAAATTATAATTTAATATAAATATGCTTATATATTTATATATTTAAATATATTTTTTGAGAGAGAGAAAGAGAAAATTGGCTCACATAATTGTGGAAACTTGATAAGTTCAATATCTACATAGACAGGGAGGCTGGAGACTCAAGGAAGAATTGTAGCTTGAATTCAAAGTCCATCTGCTGTCAGAATTCCTTCTTCTTAGAGAGGGCAGTCTTCGTTTTATCAAGACCTTCCACTGATTAAATGAGGTCCAGCCACATTCTGGAGAACAGTCTCCGATGTTTTACTCAAAGTCCGTAAATTTAAATGTTAATCTCTCCCCAAACCACCTTCACAGAAATATCTAGAATAATATTTGACCAAATATCTGGGAACTGTGTCCTGCCAATTTGATAAATAAAGTAATCATCACAGGCACTAATGTATCAAGTGCATCCTTCACTATAAGCTCAGAGGGAATCATTCTCAGGCTGCAGGTATTAGGTGAAGAAAAGGAATTAGAGCAAGACAGATATATGCATTAGTGGAGGGAGGAGGAATTCTATCATTTTCAAATCTAATAATTCTAGCTGAGACTAGTGAGTCCAATTCTACACCAGCATGTCCTATATTTCCTTTGCCTTGAATCTGTTCAGACCCAATACTGAATATGCCATTTTCATCATGTGAAGGATTTATGCTGTACCTACACTTTTAGCTTAGTGGGCCTGTGAACACTCAACACATGTCAGGCAGCTTCTAGAAGAAGCATAGTCACTTGAAGTCACAGAGTCAGGCACTCAGTCTCTACTAGCATTAATATCATGCTGGAAGTTGCTTTCTAAATTACAAATTATTTTCTGTTGAATATTACACACTTTAAAATCTTAGCTATGACTTCCATATTGGGGATATCCAGAGATTCTACACAACATCCTTATGACACAGGTAGTATCATATGGCCTCTACCAGGTCACATTGTCCACCTGTCAGGGATAATTGAACTGTAGACTGTATCTAGAGCAGAATCCTCTCTTGTGAGGGCTCCACTTAAAACTACACACCTTCCAAATACAAGCTATTTCACAAGTGTAGTATTTTCTTTTTTCACTTTCCAAACAAATCTATCAAGTACTGTGGCTCTTTCTTATTGATAAGAAGTGCAGTATACATTAACTTTCTTTCACCCTGGAGGGCAGACATGCCTCAGCATATGCCAAAAATCTGGGTCCCTTAAAACTTTTTCTTGTGGGAGACCCATGAAAGCTTGTAGATATTGGCTCTCACTTACTAAGACACCCCAAATATTTACCTCTTTGTCCTCTTAAATTCAATTACAAAATACCCTTATTAGAATGGGCCAGTGTCTTGTTCATCATTATGTCAAGATGGCCAATTTCATTTGTTTTGTATTTTGATAGGGGTAAAGAAGTCTTACTTTGTTCTGGAGAAAGATTTTTTTGTTAGTGAAAACTACTTCATGTTCCATTTTGACAAAAATTAGAAGGAACATATTCACTAGTTCAAAACATGGCATCATTACATGTGTTGTAGTAATGATTCACTTATAGAGCAGCTGCAATTTGGGCTACACCATCATCTCTCATGATCCTCTAGTCTGGATGGACACAACCAATAAATTGCGTGTGTATCTCTATATTCTTTAGGTCTTTAAGGGTGGCATTAACATCTTCCATCCTACTTGAGATGTTTTTGATTTACTATATTGGTTGAAGGAGTTTTAAAAGCCTTCACTTGACTTATTCTGATATAACATTTTATTACTCCACATGAAAGGCAACGAATGTGATAGTCTACCATTTGTTAAATAAATCCATGCTAATTATTCACATAAGAATGGGAAAAATAACCATACGAGGGATTTATGAACTGTATACACCCATTGAGAATTAGACATGGGTCAAGACTATATTGATCCTAACGTTCATATACATCCATTCTAATGAAGGATAATGAGTTTCATTTTGGTTGAACTGGTGTTAGTTTTACCTGAGATACTTATAGAGGTTTCTGTTTAATCCACTGCCCTCAATATGCATTACCCTCGTCTCTTTTGTGGAATAGCTACCAAATATTCTTCCTGAAGCACTGCAGCATCCTTGCTAAAAAGGATTTGTCCTTTTATTCAATCAACTGACTTTGAATTTGAGAATTGGCTCAGGTCTAGAGATTGAGTTAGGCATCATGGGTTTCTATTACAGTAGTAACCATTAGCCATTGGCTCACCTGCTCTTAATATTTTGTGGCTGTATAAGTAAAAGAAGCAAAAAACATATTTGGTCGTACACCTTTTTGATCCTTAGGAATACTATGCCCTATTAGCCATTACCACAGATCCCTGTAAATCAAGGGTCTCTATTTGCTCTTTCAGTCTTGCTGATCATAGTAGTGATTTTGTCTGCCTTACTGCTGATGGATGGATGATGCCACCATTTCTCTCATCATCTCTTTTCTCATATGCCATTATTGCTTTCAAGTTTCAGGCAGCAATTCTAACAGAATATAAAACTATATAAAGACATTTACTTGAATTAATAATGTCCGTGTATCAATAAAAGCTCACTTATCTGGCTTTAGAGTTCACATCCAGTAGTTTCAAAATCAATTCCCAAGCACATCCTCACTGTTCTTTATGGAATGTATTAGCTATACCTTATAGACTTTCTGGTGAATAATCATGCTTCTGCTCTGATGGTGTTATAGCTACTTAAGCCATACTGAAGCTGTTTTAGGAGCAATAAGTAGGGAAATGGGGGGACCATCAGACAGACATCATCTTGTAAGGTAATTTTTTCAAGTGAAACCAACTGAATGTTGTGCAGATATTGCAAGAAGGTTCTCTTCTAGAATTGTGAGGGGGCTGGTCCTACAAACCCAAAGGCTCAAGGAATATTGAGAATAGTTTCTTAAACACATACAGAAAAAATATTTTAGTTCCTTGCTTCAGGTCTGCTCCTTTCCTTGTAATGTCTTCACTTCAGTATAGGAGACTTACAGAAAATGCGTACTTGGTTTCCATTTTAACTCTTTCATACTTATAATCAGTTCTCAGGACTAATTGAGAATAGAGTCACCCCTTCCTCTGCAGAACATTAAGAGTTATTTAAATACTGCTTTGAAATCCTCTGGCATTTAAGTTTTGTTCTAAATGGTTAGTTTGCTGAATTTAGTCTGATGTTTTCACACCATTGGGTTTCTGTGGCTATTAATAACGGCCAACGCATTTCATAATCATACAAATAACCACTGTCTCCATCTTTCAAGCATGTGAGTCACTACTTAGTCCAGTATAGCCCCTCTGTTTGTACTTAATGACAACCCACCACAGGTGAAAGTCTTATTAATTTTTATCATAAAAATGCCAGACACCAACACACTGTACTTAGCCTCAATAAAGTTGTTGACATGTGGTCAGCACTGTCACTATCCCATCCTGAGAGTATACTGGTAGTAGTATTTGATAACAAGTGCCTTGGTCTGGGTTCTCCCCCAACACAGACTTTAAAACAAGGACTCAAGTAAAAGCATTCTTTTTGAGAAGTAGCTGCAGGAGTCACCAGTAGGAGAATGGAGAAATGTAAAAGGGAAATGAAGAAAATAAATTCAAGATATATTAATGAGCATACTAACTATATGGGATATTGGGTCTCTGTTTTGTTAGGAATCTGTGGCACACAGTAAAGAACAAGATTCAGTGTTGTCTTAAGGGGAAAATATTACTATATCCCAGTTTCTGTCCATTATCAGTTAAAGGTACCTTACCTGCCTTATATCAACTGCTAAGTTTACAGATGCCTTTCTTAGGAAGTCATCAGTATATATGAGAATGGGAAGGGCACCACCAACTTTTGCTATATCTGTAATGTTAATGCATTTCTCTTAATAAAATTTGCGTTTTGAAAAAATATGAAGTATGATTGATTTAGGCTAATTGCTCATTAACTGGATGAATATCATATGAAAGTTATATGGATTTTAGAAAATGTAAAGATCGATGATTTAATTCGAACTTTGTTTTCATTCTTTAAAAATATATTTTCTATATCAATAGTTTTTTCCTGGAAATATACTCTCAAATTTTTATTAAAAGAACTATAAATTTATTATTAAATAAAAGTTTACAAATTATTTTCATGTTGAAAACATTTAAAATTGTAACCTTAAGGTGTTAAAGTCTAGAAGAGAAATATGATAAATAAATTCATTTTATAAATTTCCTTATAACAAAGTCAAAACACAAATTTTTGGGTGGCGGATGTCTCAGTGGGTTAAGCGATTGAGTCTGGATATCGGCTCAGGTCATAATCTCATGGTTCATAAATTGGAGACTCACATCAGGCTCCTTGCTGCACACCTGCTTGGGATTATCCCTCTCTCTTTCTTTCTCTCTTTGCCCCTCCCAGCTCACTATCTCTCTCTCTCAACATAAATAAACTTAAAAAAAATCCCACAAATTTTGGAATGGTTAATGTATTATTGTTTAAATTTTCTCAGAAGATCATGAAATAAAGAGTACAGGTTCATGAATTTTTTTAAGTGATTGAGGTATAAAGCTTTAAAAATTAATTTTAATCTTTAAATATCTTATTTCAAATTAATACATTTATTTCAGTATAAAATATTTTTTAAAAAAGCAAAACACACTGATTCATTCACTTACTCATTCAATAAATAATTATTTATTTTTATTTTTATTTTTATTTAGATTTAGAGAGAGACAGAGCACAAGTGGGGGAGGGGCAGAGAGAGAAAGAGACACAGAATCCAAAGCAGGCTCCAGGCTCCGAGCTGTCAGCCCAGAGCCCGACTTGGGGCTTGCACTCACAAATGGCAAGATCGTGACCTGAGCCGAAGTTGATGCTTAACCGACTGAGCCATCCAGGTGTCCCAACAAATAATTATTAAGTGCCTTTGTATTAAATGGTAGGGAAAAAAAGCCATAGTCCTTTATGGAAAAATGATAAAAGATAAGCACGTTGTTTTAGTTTTGAGCAATAATAGTTGAAGATAATGAAAAAAGACACACACACACACACACACACAGAGAAATCTTTTTTTATTCAAGGAGTTGTACAGAGTCGAGTGTTCAAATTTGTGTCGTTAGCTTTTTAAATCTTTGTTGTGAAGAGGAATAGACAAATGGATTACAAATAGAGTAGGAGTAGATAAAAGAAGATTGAAGATAAAGTGAAACCTGGAGCAAGTTTATAAGCTCTAAGGAATTATTTCATAGGGAGTGAAAGATGGCTCATGGAAGAGAAAGAGTGTATTTAAAGAAGTCAACGCGGTAAAAAGGCAAAAGAAAGTACCATTGTGGAAGTTGATAGAGAAACAGATGGTGATAGCCAGTATGAAAGTAAAGATGAATGCATATTCCCCCATTTTTCTAGGGTTGGAGGCAGAAGGACAGAAGATCCCTCATTGGATAGTTTCTATATTCCTAGTGAAATATGAAGAAAATCTGTTGCGATTGACTAACTCAAGTATTTAATGGGAACAAAAGTTTTCAAAGAGAAAAGGTATAGATTTCATATTTAGATTATTATAAAGCTATAGCAAAATTATTTAAGAAGACTTGAAAGCTGTTATATTTTGAAATTAGTATCTTATATTGAAAGGAGTTTCTTCAGCTTTGTCAGCTTCTTCCAAAATATTTTGATATGTATATGTATTCATGGTTGAGTTCATACAGGATGTTGTCAGGTGAATAAAATGGAGGAAAAGGGGTCAAATTAAATGTATTTTCAAAGGGATGATTTTATTTATGGTACACTGAAGACTAAGTGAGGAATAAACATGGAAAAAGTTATTAGAAACTTGAGAGCTTAATGTATTGGGGGATTAAGAAAAGATTTGAAAAGTTGTGGGTAACACATTTGAGAAGTTGAGATAGAAAAAATGTTTTTTGTTTCAGTGTGGGAGGATGAAGTTTGAGGGTTTTGTGTAATAAAATTTGGATGATGACGGATTCAAAGGTGTTTAGAATGGTGGTTGGCTGCAGAGGAGTTGAAGGAAATGCATTAGTAATAAAGAAGAGGTTCAAAAAAAAGGTCAAAGAACTAAGAATAAAAAAATAAATGAAAATAAATTCAAATTCAAAGAATAAAGGACTATTTCTAAATGATATGACTTGTGAATCAAACTTCCCCATGAATCAAATAATTATTACCATGCATTCAAAAAAGCAAAACATAAATTTATTGTGAAGCCATATTCCTATAGTTCTAAAATCTCTTCCCAACCATTCATAAGTAACCACACCAAGCATCCTAATCTGTAGCTTGGTTTAATGACCATATAAAGGAATTATCTAAACTACGTCAATAAAGCTTATTTTTATGTCTCTAAGATGTTTAATTTTGTAATATGTTCAAATATAGTTTTATGTTCAACACATAATACTGTTTCGTTCTTCCTTCTTGACCAGTGTGGCAAGACCTACTGTATAAGTAACTAAAGAGATACATTTTTTTAGCTAATAAAAGAAAACCACTAACATAGTTGGAAAAATGTCTCAAATCACAAAATATTTCAGCATAACTTCACTAGACAATAGTATTAATTGAGTTTAAAGATGTCACATTCTGTATTTGTTTTTCCTGTAGAAAATTACAGTACTTATTGCACTGAGTAGGCAAATCGTTGAAAATACTATTTCTTACCTTGAAGTAAAGAAAATATACATTACTGTTCAACAGATGAACATCCCTATTCATATGCAAACTTAAGATACATTTTGAGATATAAGCTAGGTTGTATTATAGGATTGTTGTCATGTTTTATTATACTAAAATTGACCTTATTTATTTGAGTAAAACGTGTTACAAAGTTGTCAAATTTCCAATTTTCTATATCATACTTTTCCCCAAATATCATTTCAAAATACATAAGACAAACTTTTAAAGAAGGATGCTTTTCCATTTGAATGTAAAGTTAAATAAATAGGATTCTAGGGAGTGTTCTTAATTACAGTTTTTCATCTGGGTGTATAAAGTTGTTTTGGGGTGTTAATGCTAAAACAATTGCTGTCAGCAACAGTTAATTTGACTGAGAGTAAATGGTTCCTTCTGAGACCTCGTTATCAGATCTTTACTATAGCAATTGAATGTTTTATATACTCAGAAGTGCCACAAGGGAAGTTATGAATTTAAACAGGTGTAATATGATTAACTGCTAGAATTTTTTCTTTTTCTTTTTTTAATTTTTAATGTTTTTTAAATTTATTTTTGACAATGAGAGAGACAGAGTGTGAGCAGGGGAGGGGCAGAGAGAGAGAGAGATGGAAACACAGAATGTGAAGCGAAGCAGTCTCCAGGCTCTGCGCTGTCAGCACAGAGTCCCATGTGGGACTCACACTCATGAACTGCGAGATCATGACCTGAAGCAAAGTTGGACGCTCAACCAACTGAGCCACCCAGGCACCCCTATAATTTTTTTCTTATTCTCACCTACCTTCTATTGAGTAGAATATCACTGAAAGTAATAGGTGTGGAACATTTGCCCTGTCTTGTAAAATTTCACCTTCCTAGCGGAGTGAGTTGGCAAACAAGTGTATTTGGTAACCATAGATCTGATTTGGAGACAGTAGCTAGCCAGTCATAAAACCATAATCTACAAGCACCAGGAGGAGAATTTAACATTGTGAATGTTAAACCAGCGTGATTTCAAATCATAGGAAGTCTGAAAAACTCCCTAATATTTCTGTGAATTCTCACAGATTTTGTATTTTTAAATTCTCCTTATACTCTGGGTATCTGTTTTTATTACGCTGGTCTCTGCCTTGATTCCTGTTAATTCAGATGTCAGAGCTCCTTTTCCAATTTACCCCAAATTCACACACACATACAACTTTAAATTTTTATATTGAATGTAATAATATTTACTAAAATTCAGAGGGGATAGATAGCAAAGTAAGGAAGACAGATTTCTCTGGAAACATGTGGCTAATGAAGACTTTTGGTCTCCATCCTAGAACATCTGTCATTGACCCTTCATCTGTGTACATTTCCTCTTGTTCTGCTTCTTCCTCCCTTCTGTGTTTTTCTTTCTTTCCTTTTCCACCTTCAAAAGATGCATAAAATATATATTTCCCTCATTTGTCTTGATCATCAGTTTAGCCATTCTTCTCAATTCCCTTGACTGTTGCATCTATTTAAATCTCCCTGTCTTTCCTCCCGTATTAGTTTCCGAGGGCTGCCATAACAAATCACCATAACCTGATGGCTTAAGGCAATGTAAATTATTCTCTCACAGTCTGGAGACTAGAAATCCCAAATCAAGGTGTTTGCACAGCCATGCTTCCTCTGAATGCTCTAAGGGATATTTCTTCCTTGTCTCTTGCAGTTTCTGATGGCTTCAGGAATTCATTGACTTGTAGTTGCATAACTCCAATAGTTTCTTCTGTCTTCACGTGACCTTCTCTTCTTCCTGTGTCTTGTGTCTTCTCTCTTTTATCTCTTATAAAACACTTATTATCCCACTCATGGCTGTAAAATCATAGGATTTAGGGTACTTGGGTAATCCAGGATGATCTTAAGATTTTTAACTTAATTAGATCTTCAAATATTTCTTTTTCCAAACAAAGTCCTATCTATGGATTCTGAGGACCAGGAAATAGACATATCTTTTGAGAGCCAATATTCAACCTACTATGCTGCCTATCCAAAATGCATATCCAAGGGATTGCTTCCAAGATTTTTTCTTCCCCTAAGAACTATCTGTGCCAGCTGGAGATTCATAACAGATATTTTTCACTCCTTTACAATAACTCAGAAGAATAAAGTCAGTGAAAGGTGGAATTCTTTAAGACTGGCCTGTGATTAGGGCAAATGTGTGAACATACAAACAATCTTGGGAGCTTTACAAGAATTTAATTGTTGTGCAACTACTGCCAAAAAGTTGTTTGCAATTCTGGCTTTCATAATCACTCTAAATGTTAGTACTGAATACTGGTTAGGGGATCTTAGGTGGCTCAGTTGGTTGAGCATCCGACTTCAGGTCATGATCTCACTCACAGTTCCTGAGTATGAGCCCACGTCAAGCTCTGTGTTGACAGCTCAGAGCCTGGAGTCTGCTTGTGATTCTGTGTCTCCCTCTCTCTGCCCCTCCCCCACTCATGCTCTGTTTCTCTAAAATAAACATTAAAACAATTTTTCTTTAAATACTGAGTACTGCTTAACTGTGTATTAGGTTTTATTTTTTTTTATCACTTATGTACTTTTAAAATATCTGATTCAGTCTTTGCTCTTTCATTGTCAGATGGGAATCAAACTATCCTACCTGTTAATAGAGGAGTTAGGTTAATATTGAGAAGCTGAGCAGCAAAGGGGGGACTGCAATAATCTACTCAAGTGTACCTTGGCTGTTGCTCACTGTCCTCTAGGTAGGCAGAGAAAAGACGTCATGACAGCAGGGCAGCAAGTTCTGTGGCCCCAGCTGAAGGTACTATAGCTGTGGCTAAGGAATTCACAGTGTTTCAGTAAACAACATCAGCAATGAGTACTTTGCTATTGGATATACTGCCATGAGTGAATTAAAGACAGTAGACTTTCATTTGGTCACTTCTCAGAAAGTGAATTCATCTTGCCTACTAACTCAGAGTGTCCTGCAGTTGTGTGCTTGACTGCTGTCACAGTTCTACTCTGCAGGAAATGGGAGTGAAGTGCCAGGCACAGGAGTGGCTGAGACACCGAGACTGGGGACAAAGGTGGTGGCATATGCGGGAATAAAGAAAGGTGTCCTTGGGTTCCGGCAATTGCTGGGAAGCATCTGTCTCTTCATCTGGCTGGTAGTTATATGAGTGTGTTCAGTTTGTGACAACTCACCAAGTTGTATACTTATTTGTGAACTTCTCTGTATGAATGTTAACATCCAAATTCAAGTGTCAAGCTTTTGCTTAGGGCTTTTATTTTTTTCTAGCTTAGGTTCTTTGTAAGTTTCATGACAAATCATTTTGATATGACCATATATAATTTTATTTGTTTCCAGTTTTCCAATTCATGTAAAATACATATAACATAAGATTTACCATCTTAACCATTTTTAAGTGTTCGGTTTAGTGGTATTAAATACATTTATAATGTGCAGTTGTTGCCAACATCCATCTCCATAACTCTTTTCGTCTTTTAAATGAAAACTCTGTATTCATTAAACAGTAACTCATTTCCCTCCTCTCTCTAGTCCTTGGTCTAGACATCATTCTACTTTCTGTCTCTATGATTTTGACTCTTTGAGTACTTCATATAGGTAGAATCATATAGTATTTACCTTTTTGGGAGAGGATTGTTTTGCTTAGCATAATGTCCTCAAGGTTCATCCATGTTGCACCATAATCCTTTTTAAGGCTGAATAATATTCCATCACATGTATATGCACATTTCGCTTATCTGTTCATCTGTCAATAGACACTTGAGTTGCTTCTACCTTTTAGCTATTGTAATAATGTGACCATGAACATGGGTGTACAGACATCTCTTTGAGACTGTGCTTTCAATTGTTTACAGTATATATACTCAGGAGTATAATTGTTGGCTCATCTGGTAATTCTATTTTTAAATTTTTGAGGAAGAGCCATACTATTTTACCTAGTAGCTGTACTACTTTATATTCCCACTAGCAATGCACAAGTGTTCCAATTTCTCCATATCTTACCACTATTTGTTGTTTTCCACTTTTTTTGATAGTATCCATCCTAATGGGTATGAATTAGTTTCTCACTGGAGTTTTAATTTATCTTGATGAGCATCTTTTTCTGTGCCTATGGCTATTTGTATATCTTTTTTGGAGAAATGTCTGTCCAAGCCTTTGCCCATTTTTAAATTGGGCTATTTTTTATTGTTGTTGAATTTTAGGATTTTCTTATATATTCTAGAATTGATCCTTTACCAAATATGTGATTTTCAAATATTTTTACTGTTTTTGTGTGTTGCCTTTTTACTGTGCTGATAGTATCTTTTGACGTACTTTTTTTGTTATTCATGAAGTCTATTTTGTCTATTTTCTATTGTCTATGTTTTTGGTGTCATATCCTAGAAACAACTGTCAAATCCAATGTCATGCAGTTTTGTCCTCCTGCCTTCTAAGATTTTATTATTTTAGATCTTACATTAAAGTCATAGATTCATTTTGAGTTAGTATTTGTATATAGTATTAGGTTAGGATCCAACTTCATTTTCTTATATCTAAAAAAAGGAAGACAAAAGGTCTCCTTAAAAACTCACAAAATTTTTCAAATTGAGAGGATATTTTCACATTTGTATTACTATATATATAAAATGCTATCATATACAATGATTCAGTTCTAAATGAAAAATAGCTGGTCTCATAAATATTTTTTATAAGGTAACAACTGCAAGGCATGACATTTATTTTGAGTTTATTTGAACTATATATGTAACTTTAGATCTCCAATTAAGGCCTTTAAGAAATTCAATAGTTTCCTACACTCAATAATGTTGATTTTGTTATAATTTTATGTAATTTCATATTACTGGAATTTCAGATGATATTCATGTGTAGTATAATAAAAATATGACTTAAAATTGCTCATTTTGTTTATTTCTATAGGTTAATTAAAATAATAGGAAAACAACGAGTGAGAGAGACACAATTTGTCGTTAGGTGATATGAATTACTTTTTTTAAAAAAAGAAAATTGAATTAAAGGTCAGGAGACAGGGAACAGTCTAGATTTTTCAGAATAAATTGTTGTGATTATAGAAAAACCACCGGATTTCCTATGCTTCCTGTGCTTCAATTTAATCATTGCGTAATTAGAGACTTGCAAAAGGAGCACGCCTATAAGTTTCTCTGAAATCCATCCTATCAATACAGGCAGTTTAAAAAAGATGCCGTGATTTATACTCTCAAAGGACTCTCTTCAGACATCATGCAGGTCACCTCTGGCCAGTGATTAGAGTCAAATAAGTCACCACATCCTGATATTCAAATAGCCACAGGATAAATTGGCATCGAAGTGCTAAATATGGTAAGTGTAAAGTTGTGAATAAAACATGTTTTTATTAGAAAAACAATGGTGTGGTGTTTGTAAAATAAATAAAAATGCATATGAGAATATGCGTTAAGGAGCAATCTAAGCTGATTAGAAGAAAATGATCATTTTGGCAAAGTTGCTTGGGGGAAAATCTCTTTATTTAATATAAGATATCAGCTACACTTTTAACATTTGAGCCATGGCAATTAATTAAAGAGGGGCAGTAGAATGATTAAAGTTATTCTAGCCATCATTATATTATTTTTATGTATATAAATATACACATGCATTTATTTAAACATCAAGTAATTAGACAAAGCAAAATGTCAAATTCACAAATTATGACTAAAAGGATGTTTAGTTAAAACAATATATATGTCACATATACTATCTATAAAATATAGATAATATATGCTAAACATATATATAAAATATGGAACTATATATGTTAGTTTAACAATATGTTTAACATATCTGGAACATATCTAAGAAGTGCATTGTTCTGTACCAATCTGTTCCAATCTGTTTGGGTTCATGTTTCCAGGTAATTTCATAAGTTTCTTTTGTTGTTGTTGAACTATATACTTAATTTGAACAAGTCAGAGTCCTATTCATTCATATTGGGAAAAGGAAAGGGGTTTCTTATACAGAACATGCACTCCAGTGATGGACTGACTGCAAGTACTAGTTTTGTAATATAGTTTCTCACATGTGATTTGTTACTATAAATTTGTAAATGGTACATATCATTCTTCTTTGAACATAAATGTAATAATTATTTTGGCTCCCTGCTAAACAGGAGGGGGCTTTATTGAATTTTTATCATTGGTGGGCAGCGAGGGATGCATGTACTTATTCAACAAGGGAGGGAAAACCTTGCATTAAAAAACAAACAAACAAAAAACTAGGTCATATTAGTGGGCCTGAATGAAAGTTCTACACGCATGGGAGCCAAAAGATGTCATAAAATGTAAGCATGTGGGATGGGAGTGGTTCAAGAGAAAACTTGGGGAAAGCTGAAGTGTTCTATTTGTGTGAAGATGTTTATAGGAACTTTAAACTGATGAGGACAAAAGACTGTGTGTAAACACTGTGGGAATCTTCTACTATTTACTTGGTCACTGTTTTGCCTAATATTAATTTCAAGACAACTTAGGAACTAAAAAAGAAGAAATAGTATGTTGAAATCATAATTAATAATCATATTTAATTTATGTGATGGGTAATATTTTGTATCCTCTTGGCTGGGCCACGGTGCTCAGGTCTGTGGTCAAACAGTATTTTGGATTTTTCTGTGAGGTCTTTCGGATGAGATTAATATTTCAATGCATGGGGGCCGTGGAGGTTGCTCGGTGGAATCACCCATGGCTGGAGATCAGCCCCGAGTCCGGGGCCCCATTTTCTGGAGGTCACTGGAGTTTGTGGTGTCTATTGCTTGCCTCCCCCCCCCCCCCCCCCCAGTTGCCATCTCCTCCCGTTGGGCTGCAGCCTTCTCCTTTTACTCCTTCTCCTGAGCGGGGATGCTCTCCTTCATGCTGTGGGCACTTCCTGTGCTGAGCTCCTGGTGTCTTGTCCCCTCCTGGAGTTGTTCCTGCCACTACCGACTCCTTACTCATGCTCCTGCACCCTTGCACCGTAGGCGACACAGGCACCAATATGTCCAACCGAGTGGTGGTCAGGGAAGCTTGTCATGCCAGGAACTAGTACACAGCCTCAGGACCGCAGCTGACTTCAACAGCGAGGTTAGCTTTCACAAGCACAGTCTATGGAAAGAGCCGCGAGAGCCATTATTGCACCCCATGCAGGGTATGCAGTACTGTGGATCTTGTGCTGCCCATGCTTACAAACAAGTAGATCCATTTACTGCCCGGAGAATTTTCACCCTGATGCCTTCTCATCCTGTGCCTCTCTTGTGATGTGTACTTTCCAGTGTGGATATATAGAGAACACCTCTGTATGACCTTCATATTGACCAAAAGATTTTTGAGAACTATGGAAGATAGGAATGTTTGAACACATGTCTCCGTAGACACATGAAAATGAACACAGTGTTGAAATGCATTTGCCTTATACGGGTAAAGCCATGGAAAGCCAGGAGGATGAGTTTACTATTATTCCTATACTAGTTGGAGCTTTGAGTGAATCAAAAGAACAGGAATTTGGAAAACTCTTCAGCAAATACCCAGCAGATCCTAATAATCTCTTTGTGGTTTCTTCTGATTTCTTCCACTGGAGCCAAAGATTCTGTTACAGTTACTATGATGAATCCCAGGAGAAGATTTATAGATCCATTGAATATCTAGATAAAATGGGCATGAGTATTATAGACCAGTTAGACACTATATTAGCAATTACTTGAAGAAATAGCATAATACTATATGTGGAAGATATCACTGGAGTGTTATTAAATGCTATCACAGAGCTCCAGAAAAATGGAATGAATATGAGCTGTTTCTATTTGAATTATGCCCAGTCAAGCCAGTGTAGAATCTGCCAAGACAGTTCAGTGAATTTTGCAGCGGCAACACTCGTGGTCCACTCAAGCTCTGAATCCCCAGAGATGCCACCTGCACATACTCATTCTCTGTCTGGAGTCCCAGCCTAGCCCTAACCAAGATACTGGTTCTGGTTTGGGGGGGGGGGGTTCTAGAATCTCAAACTAATAGAACTTTCTTCTTTTCTAGTAGCAGTAGTCCTTCCTTAATTTCAACTCATTAAAAAATACTTTATAGTTTAGGGCAGTGGAAGGAAGTCTGGCATAAAAATATTTTGATCAAAAAAGATGATGGGGCACCTGGGTGGCTCAGATGGTTAAGTGTCCTACTCTTTATTTCATCGCAGTTCATGATCTCAAGGTTTGTGAGATCAGGCCCCACATGGGGCTCCATGCTGACAGTGTAGAGCCTGCTTGAGATTCTCTCTCTCCCTCTCCATCTGTCTCTTCCCCCCTAATAAATAAATAAACGTAAAAATAAACAAACAAAAATGGCAATGTAAAAAAAAAATGACAATATAAAGGCCCAATTGTGATAGTTTTTTTAAAGTGACTTGTAAATCATTTACCCTATTATTAAATTAATTTATTTATTTGTGTGAGAGAGAGAATACAAGTGGGAGAGGGACAGAAAGAGAGGAAGAGAGAGAGAATCCCTAGCAGGCTCTGAGCTGTTAACATGGAGCCCAACGCAGGGCTGGAACTCACCAACGATGAGATTATGACCTGAGCTGAAATTAAAGAGTTGGATCCTTAACTGACTAAGCCATCCAGGTGCCCCCATTACCATATCCTAAATCTGCACTCTTTGCACACTGGTCCACATAATTCCGCTCTCAGAATAGTTTTGCAAATTGTACACAAACAAAAAAAAAAGTGGAAGCTTTTTAATAAAGAAATTGCATTTGCAAATGATCGGTATTAGAATGTAATAAATCCCCAATTATCTTCAATTACTACTGTGTTGTACAATAGACACCTTCTATTTGAGTTGCTAATATAAAGGGCTACACAACTCAAAAAGAAAAATTCATTCCGGGGACTCTGAGTAAAGCAGAGTGTCCTCAGTGATCAGGGAAGCCCTCATCCAATAGGCTGAAGTCCTGAAAAAAACAAAAGATTTACCTCCCCTGAGCAAGGGGGAATTCTGCTGACAGATGGCCTTCAGAATTTAACTGCAACATAGGCTCATCCCTGAATCTCTAGCCTTATAGTCTTTAGATGTAAATTGCACATTTTTGTCTTGCCAGCCCCCATAATCATGTGAGACAGTTGCTTAAAATAAATCTTTATTTATATCTATATCCTGTTCTATTTCTCTGACAAATAGAGAAGAATGTTAACAAATAAAATGTATTTTTATAAGTTAAGTTCATAAGACCATTCATTATTTTATACATCACTATTCTCCTAAATAATTGTTGATGGATCTATACTAGTAATATTGGTAAAAAGGTAATTTTTATAGATTTTATTGAAAAACTCCAAGCTGTTTTCACATGCATTGGTATATCACTTTTAAAACTTCCAAGTATTTAAAATATATAATATATTCCTCATATATTACAATATGGGAAGATAAAGAAGTTAAGCAATAAAAGATTAGGCATCCTGGGACAAGGTTATAGACCTAAATTTTGATATTTAGAATTTGCTTTCACATTTCTACTTCCAGGTCTGTGGTCTATCTACATTATTGTATTTTCTCTTAGCTTTATTCCAGTAGAGAAGTGATGTAAATTATTCTCTGTGGGGAAAAAAAATCTGTGCTATTTAATCTTGGTGGCTATTTTAACTATTTTTAGAGAATTGCCTAAAGTCCCTAGATTTTCTAATACGATATTTCCTTAAAATGAAATGTACTTTTCAGAAATGTTCAGTAATCTCTTTAATACTATACTATTTAGTACATTAATGAGCACTTTAATCATGCAATTTTAATTCTTTTCATCTGTGGTAATGATCTTATTACCTATATCCATATTAATGAATTCCTTCCTTGTAATGATCTACTTAATGGACCATTTAAATTTAAGGATATATAATATATTTTAAATATGTCATTAATGCAGAACTTCTAAGTTTTTTTCATAAAAAAATTAATTTATTCAACTGTACTAGTTAACCTTTGAATTGGTTTTCAAAGATTTTCTGCAGAAGTGACTACATAATAATCAGTTTGGGATGAAAATGAATGTTTTCTTTGGAATTGCAAAGTACTGGCTTATTTATATAGTTACAGAGGTAATTCTTTTCCTCATAGATTGCAAAGAGTGATCATACTGTCAACATGGAATTATACTAGTAGATTCCAACCAGTCATCTATAGTGAAGGAGCTAAGTTAGAACTATTGATGTTCTTCCAAACATTCTATCATTTAACTTAATATTTTCTATTTTATTCAATTGTATTCAAATGACAGGTATAAAGCAAGGTAAATAATAAAGGACAAAGGAAAATTTATTGCTATTTTAAACATAGGATTTTTTCATTTTTGACATTTTTAGATATTCAATTACTTTAATTGTATTATATGAAAATGTAGAACTTTGAACTTTATTTGAAATTGGTTTAACATTGCTAGTGTAATCATGCATACATCTTATGACTAAATAATATGGATCTTTCCCTCAATACTGAATCAAATATGTTGGTTCGGGTATAACACAAAGTTTATGGGAATCAGTGACATTTTTGCCACTCTTGGTCATAGTGTTTCTTTTGGACAGAGATATTCAAGTTTAAATACAATCTCTTCCTCATAGAAAAGTCAGACTTGTACCAAATCGTCAAGCATCTGGAAGTAAATAAAACTTTTACCTAGAGTTCGGGCTGATTCTAGTATATTTTTCATCTAAAGAAGACTTTTGTATACTCATGTTAAAGTTCTATTTTTTCTATGGCGAATCTCTTTACTTGGATCCCTACCCTTCTGTTAAAATCAGCTTAACCTTACTGTTATTATGACCCAATTTGACTTAATTGACTTGATGCTAGTGCAACTGATTTTAAATCTATTCAGTCCTGATAACATCTAGACCTGTAACTCCCTAGATTTTACTTGTGACAATTCATATTACCTTCTATCCCAGCTCTGTGGTGTTTGTACCATGGTAAAGGGGTTCGAGCTAAATAAATTTTCTCTGATCCAAACTCTTGTACTAATGTGATATTCTAGAAGACACTTTTGTATTTTTGTGTGAACTTACAATATTGAGTATGTACCCTGATTCATTTATATATAGAGATATAAATATAGTAGTTTAATACATATTGTTGATATACTTTAAAAGGAGTCACTGAATTCAAACAAGTCTAAAAATAAGTATTAGCAGAATGTTGATGAATAGTGGTGTTAATTATTCTCACTTCATTTCCTTTGCCTAAGTACTCTTCTGGTTGGGTTTCTTTTTTTTTTTTTTTTTTTTTTTCTTTTTTCCCACTTGCATGTTAATCCATCCGGAACTAATTCTGATGACCCCCAAAATAATAAAGCCGAACAATGCCATAATTAGGTGTTACTGATTCTAACCCCAATTTGTAACTACTGTATTATTATCCAGTGGTGACCACTAAAATCTTTAATCATTCATATAATGGTTCATTATATGTGTCAACTTTATTGAATTACTGGGTTCTCAGATAATTTGACTAGACGTTATTTCTGGGTATGTTTGAGGGGATTTCTGGATGCAATTAGCATTTGAATTGGTAAATTGAGGAGAGCAGATTGCTTTCACCACTGTGAGTAGTAATCATTTAATCCACTGAAATCCTGAATAAAACAAGTCAGGGTAAGAAAGAATTTTCTCTCTCAGCCTGATTGCGTGACCTGGAAGTCAGTCCTCTCCTGCCTTCAGACTGGCATTTACCTTATCAGCCTTCTGTTCCTCAGAACTGTATTACTATATTTCTTAGGTCTCCAGGTCACATATGTCTGCCTGTCTATCTTTCTATGAGAGAGAGAATATATATCCTTTTGGCTTTGTGTTTTGGAATACTTGGCCTGATATAATTCACTTACGGTATCTTTTCCTATCAGTAAGAATTTCAATGAATGCAGTAACTCTTCAACATAGTTAGTTGCTAACAATCTCTGGTCATCTCCAACACAAGGAGCCAATGTTTGCCTAGGCCATTTGACTTTGTCATTTTTTTCTTTATATTTTTATATTTACATATATTTTCTATATATTCACTTTATAACAGCTGTAACTGCTATATGTGTGAACATATATGTGTGGAATTGTTTTTTAAAGGTCTTTATCTTTTAGATATACACCTGCAAACATTTACATGTAATATGGAAATAAGACAGCTGAATGACAATATAAAATTCCTAAAATTCCATTGGGTGAGCCAGAAATCATCACATCATCATAGAATCTTTCCACTCTCTTAACCCTACAGCATCATAACCCAGGTTTTATTAACATAAAATAAAAGATAAGTGGGATTTATTTAACACTCTGCAATAAACATTTTCCTATGCAACTTTCGTGTATTATTATGTAAGCTTCAACAGATAATCACTGAGGAAATATTTTTATTTATTTATTGTATGTACATAATTATTATTTGTATTACTTATTCTCTAGTAACAAGTCTAGAGCGAGCTATATGAGTCAGGTTAGCCTTAGTTCCATTACAGGACTTAGCTCTCAGAGAACTTATTTTTTCCCATGCATATTAGAGAACACAGAAAGGAACAGTTTTTCTTGCAGAGTTTTTCTCTTTTCCTTTTCTTCACTCAGAACAACTTTCTATTTGTCTCATTTTGTTTTTTAATGTTTTTTTTTAATTCTTCTGTCATACATTTTTATTTTTATTTTTATCTCATTATAGACCAATGAAGGCAATACCATCAAATGGACACTTCATTATTCTGCAAACTGGGTGTATATTTCAATGTTATTTACTTAATAATTGCCAAATACTTTTCTGATGTCTGGCTCATATCAGTAAACAACAATAAAAATATATGAACTCTTCTGAAGATTATATTTAAACAGGAGAGATATAAACCATAAACAAAAACATGGCAAATAAAGAAATGATAGAGTGCAGTGGAAGTTGATAAGTATCATGGAAAAAATTATTAAAACGTATTAAGGGGGTTAAGGAATATAGGTTCACCATTTTAAATAGGGTAAAGAGGGGTTAAGGAATATAGGTTCACCATTTTAAATAGGGTAAAGAGGGTAGACTTCAAGGTAAAGGTAATATTTGAACAAAGACTTGATCGAGTTGAGGAAATTTTTTTTTAATGGTCTAAGGCGGCCATGAAATGGTATATGAGAGATTGTAGACCTAGAAGGTTTGTGGAACAAGTACCAGGAATTTCATTTGAAGTTTTTATGAGTCAAGCAGAGGTGTTGAGTAAGCAGTTAGATAACTTCTGTCTCTGGTTAGACAGAGATACATACTGAACCTAAAAGTTAATACTAACTTGGAGTTGGTATGCAATGGCTTGTAAAAGCCATGAGACTAAATGAGATTACTAAGACTGACTGTAAGTAGAGAAGAGAATCAAGTGTCAAGAGTTCTTCAAAATTATTTATTCAATAATTATTTGTTTTGTCAAAAAAAGGAAGAATAAGAAAAAATACATATCTGTTTAGAGACCACATAGGTGGTCAGAAAACCCATAGTGTGATGTCTTGCAAGATAAATGAAAACAGCAGTCATTTTTTTCTAAGATAATTTTCCTCATGCTACAAATTCTGTTTATTATATATAATTTATTTCTGTTTAAAAAATTTATTTTTAAGACCAAATTTCCTTAGTCTAGTGCTGCAACCATTCCTTTTCATAATTATTCATTTCAGGGGTGGGGTGGGGGGAGAGAGAGAATGCAAGCAGGGAAGGGGCAGAGAGAGAGGGAGAGAGAGAATTTTAAGCGGGCACCATGCCCAGTGCAGACCCTGATGCAAAGCTTGATCTCATAACTGTAAGATCGTGACCTGAACTGAAATCAAGTTGGTGGCTTAACCAACTGAGCCACCCTGGTGCCCCCGCATAACTATTCTTTATGTTGAGAAATATAGAAAGTCATACAGCTAGAAGTGACATGAACAACTATAGGATAAAACCATAAGTGTCTATTAAATTGTTAGATCTCATATATAAATGGGAAATTGAGAGTCAAATATGTAATTAGATTCTAAAAATCTTCCTGTAAGTAATGGTAAATTTGAATTCCAGTTAAGCAATCCGACTCGAGGTTTAAACTTTCTTCCTTCAAATAAAAACCATTTCCCCAAATATTTCGTACCAAAAATAATTAACTCCTTCCTCACCTTCATCAAGAACCCCTGACTAAATCTTGGAATTTTGCATTTCTCAGGTATATTTTGCAAATTATTGCTTGACTTGTCTCCAGTTCTCCATATTGTTATCTCTCCCATTCCTACATTTGAATTATATCAGGGAAATGTATTTTTTATGTGTTTGTAGACTTAACCACTCTACTTTTTAAAATTTCTCTTTCCTGCAGAATAAAGTACAACTATATTTGTAGGGTATAAAAGATCCTTTGGTTGCAGCTAAATTTTAATTTTGTTTTTCTATTCAGTAACCCATTTTTTATCGTGACATATTGTATTAGTTTTAGTTATAGAACATAATGATTTGAAAATGTATATTTTGCAAAATGATTACCACAATAAGTCTAACATCCATCACCACACATAATTATAATTTTTTTTTGTAATCAGAATTTTAAAAATATACTCTCTGAGCAACTTTCAAATATACAATACAGTATTGTTTACTGTAGTCACAATGCTGTACATTACATCCTCAAGACTTATTCATCTTATCACTGGAAGTTCACGCCTTTTAACCTCCTTCACCCTTTTTGTACATCCCTCATCCCCCTGACTATGGCAACCAGCAGTCTGTTCACTGTACCTATGGATTCAGTTTTTGTGGAATTTTTTATTAGATTCCACTAATAAGTGAGATTATATAGTATTTTTCTTTCTCTTTCTGACTTACTTCATTTAGTGTAATGTTCTCAAGGTCCATCCATATTGTTGCAAATGGCAGGATTTCCGTTTTGTGTGTCTAAATTATATACATGTTAATATAAATTCTTTCATGTTATTATAAATTATATATATCACATTTTCTTTATCCATTCATCCATTCTTGGATACTTTGGTGTTTCCAGGTCTTGGTTATTATAAATAATTCTGTAATGAACATGGGGCACTGATATTTTTTGGAGATATTGATTTTGTTTTCTTCCAATAAGTACTCAGAAGTGGATTTTTAGATCATATGGTAGTTTTATTTCTAATTTTTTGAGAAACTTCAATACTGTTTTCTGCAATGGCTGTACTAACTTACATTCCTATCAACAGTACACAAAGGTTCCCTTTTCTCCACATCCTCTCCAACACTCGTAATTTCTTGTCATTTGGATAATAACCATTCTCATAGATGTGAAGTAATATCTCATTGTGCTTAGGATTTGTATTTCCCTGATGATCAGTAATGTTGAGCATCTTTTCACGTATCTATTGGCCATTTGAATGTCTTCTATGGAAAAGTGTCTATTCTTGTCCTCTGCCCATTTTTTAATCAGATTGTTTTTTTTTCCTATCGATTTGTATAAGTTCTTTTTATATTTTGGATATTAGCCCCTTATCAGATATATTATTTTAAAATATTTTTCCTATTCTGAAGTTACCTTTTCATTTTTTCCTTTGCTGTGAAGAGTTTTTTAGTTCAATGTAGTTCTATGTGTTTATTTTTACTTTTGTTGCCTTTGCTTTTGATGTAAAATCCAAAACATCGTTGCCAAGACTGATGGCAAAGAGCCAGCCACTATGTTTTCTTCTAAAAGTTTAAGCCTTATGTTTAGGTAATCCATTCCAAGTTGATTTTGTTTGTGTATGGTGTAAGATAGTGGCCCAGTTGTATATCATTGTCTCCTTTATCACAAGATAATTTGACCATATATATATGGGTTCATTTCTGCGTTCTCAATTATATTTCATTGATCTGTGAGTCTCTTTTAATGCTAATACCATACTATTTTGATGCCTCCAGCTTTGTTCTTTCTCAAAATTTCTCTGGTTATCCGGGTCTTTTATGCTTCCATAGACATTTTAGGATTATTTGTTCTATTTCTGAGAAAAATGCCATTGGAATTTTGATAGGGTTTGCATTGATTGAATCAGTACATTGTTTTTGGTTGTGTAGACATGTGACAACATTAATTATTCCAATCCATGAGCATGGAATAAGTTTCCATTTATTTGTGTCTTCTTCAGTTTTTTCCCTCAATACCTCATAGTTTTCAGTATATGAGTCTTTCACCTCCTTGGTTAAATGTATCCCTAGGTATTTTATTTTATTTTTTGATGCATTTGTAAATGGGTTTGCTTTCCTTATTTCTGTTTATGGTAGTTCATTATTTGTACATAGAAACACAACAGATTTTTGTGTACTGATTTTGTACGCTATACATTTGCTAAATTCGTTTATTCTAATAGATTTTTATGGAGTCTTTAGGGTTTTCTATATATAATGTCCTGTAAGCTGCACATTTTAATCTCACTTTCTCCCACCAAGTAGGAGAAATCTCACTTTCTCCCACCACCATTTTTAATTTATACTTCACTAGGCCATTTGCAGGTTCTTATAGTGGCATTTATCTTTATATTTTCTATCCCCTTATGCACTTTTTCTGATAGGTTAAATTTATTCCTTTTCTAAAGTCCTTCCATGATGCCATTTCTGTCTCTAATATGCCAACTTAGTTAATTTCTAATTGCATATGTACTTTATATACCAGGAATAATTATGCATTATCTTTTATTTTTTTAATTCCATGTGTATATGTATATTTTTTATTTAACTGGTTAAAAGTTCCTCAAAATTCTAACTTCTCTATACAGTTGGGTACATGAAGAACTCTTAACATATTTTTGTTTAACTAAAAATCTGCTGAAAGCTTGAAAACCATTAATTGTTAACTTTAAATCATTATAATCACTATATTCAATCTAAGCTTCTATATTATTGTCTATAAGCAATGCAATTGTACATGCAGAAAATAAAAACAAAAACAAAAGATGCTGAGACAGACCAATTTAGAGACATGAACCTAACACAAACAAGGATAAATAACAGTAATGGCATGCTAACGCCAGGCTAAGGCAAAACAGATTTAAAAATTGAAACAAAAAACAAACTTTTTACAGAATATGGAAGAACACACCTACCTGATGTATCTAGACAGACTCGAGAAATTTGTTCTAAATATCTGGCAATAAAAGGTTTAGTAATCTATTTAGCATACCTTTCATCAGTCAGCAAGTAATGGTAAATCAATAAAAATACGAAACACTGAATTTGTTTATTCCTGAACTTGTCTTCAAAACTATGTTCTACTTTTATTTATTTCTAATTTTCCCATGTATATAACAAAATAAATTGAGGCAGCCTATTTTTGAAATGATAAGTTATATGATTTGTAAGTAAAAAACTAAAAGCCATGGAAAAAATACAGTTGACCAAAGCCTAACTATTAATGTTAAGCTAATTTGGGCATAGGTTTTAGTTCTAGAATTTTAGGCAGCTATAGGTATTATACATATTTTTACTAAAAGGTGGCAAAGGACCTGAAATTCCCCCTATATTGTTCCCGTTGTACATTAGAAATTAGTAAGAAGCTAGTTGGGTCCCTGGGTGGCTCAGTTGGTTGGATGCCCAACTTTGGCTCAGGTCATGATCTCACGATTCATGGTTCGCATCCCACATCTGGCTCTGTGCTGACAGTTCAAAGCCTGGAGCCTGCTTTGGATTCTGTGTCTCCCTTTCTCTCTGCCCCTCCCCTGCTAGCTCTCTCTCTCTTTCTCTCTCTCTCTCTCAAAAATAAGTAAACAGTAAAAAAAAAGAAACGAGTAAGAAAAAAGATGCTCAGATAACAAGAACATTTTTATGACTCTATGTCTCCTTCCTACCCCACTCCATTCTCATGAGACCAACTGCTTCCCAAAACATCCATTGATTTCATATTTCTTTTTCTCCCCCAGTTGGTTGAGTTTTCACAGAAACCATACATGAATTGCTCTCATAAAGCTAATTCAAATAAACATGCTAGATCTCACCATTGTTTTAAACAATGTATTTCTCTATGTCTTTTGTACTGTCATAAAACATTTTTTGCATTGTATTATAACTATCTTCTTTTCTACTAGCCTACATAGTCTTTGTAGACAAGAACAATTTATTTATTTATTTATTTATTTATTTATTTATTTATTTATTTGCTTGTTTATTTGGCATGGTAGCAGGTGCATAATTGGTTAAGATAGCTAAATTATTGTGGCGCCTGGGTGGCTCAGTAGGTTAAGTGTCCGACTTCAGCTCAGGTCATGATCTCACGGTCTGTGAGTTCGAGCCCCGCGTCGGGCTCTGGGCTGCTGGCTCAGAGCCTGGAGCCTGCTTCCGATTCTGTGTCTCCCTCTCTCTCTGCCCCTCCCCCATTCATGCTCTGTCTCTGTCCCCAAAATAAATAAACATTAAAAAAATTAAAAAAAAAGATAGCTAAATTATTGAACAAATATATGAATGGTTTCTCTGTGTATCACATATGTTCACCCAAAAATTCTGCATTTAATTCTATGGATACACATTTGAAAAGTCAGTATTTAGAGTATAAATTTAATTAACTGTTCATATTACACTCACCAGATTATTGGTAAATAGGCATTATATCAATGCATATTATTAGATTCGAATGTACAAGTGCCATTAAAATACACTTTAGATGAGCTAAAATATATATGGAAATAATACATGGTTGAATATCATACCAAAGGTAAACATGAATATATATGTATATTTATGTTTACAATATATATCGTATATATATATATATATAATGTATATAAAATATGTTTATATTTTAAAGTGGCTAGATGAAGGTCAATAAAAATTCAATGCAAGTGGATATATATTGTTCCACTTATCTGCAACGTCTGTGGGTGGAAATGGAAAGAACTTAAAGGATGCCACCTTGTCTCTGTACTCTGGTTTTACTTTATTTACTAGTAGGCTGCTCCACAGGGTGCTATGAGGCTTAAACCTCATATTACAAGTTGAGCAGAAAGAAATGGAATACCACTCCTGAACTCACTAGAGGAAAAAAAAAACATCTTGGAATTATAAATGCCTATTTGCCAGTTGGTTATAAATTTATCCCTGACTGATCCCTGTCACCAGACTAGTGTCCTGATTGACCAGACTGAGTCAGGCCATCCTTACAGCTGGGTGTGGAACAGGCTGACCCCAAATCACAGAAACCGAAACTGAAAAAGAGTGGGTTTCAAAATAAAATTTGAAGTGTTGCATCTCAAAAAGTGGAGAATGGTATTTCACATATGAATAACTGTCTCTAGGAGCAATAATTTTCCCCTATAAGATCACAGAAAAGAAACATTTCTCCTTACATTTGTTGCTGAAAATTCTCATATCTTAGTCTGCAAAGGTGAGTATAATGTCAATGGCTATTGAAATAGTGTAGAGAATTACAGATATTTGATAGAGATGCCGGTACATAAAATATATAGAACTTTCAGGGAATACTGACTAGGGTTGTTGGAATGTAAAAAAAAACAGAGGCAGATATGAGATGAGACTTTAAAAAAAGGACAGATAATGACTTCTGTTTGGAACATGTTGATTTATAATAAATCATAACATAAAGAGTCCTATCATCAGGCAAGTTAAATAATCCAATACCTATGTTTATAGTATAGTATTGTGTATATGTGTGTGTGTGCAAAGTTATAAATGTTCAATGTATAGTTTTGTGTGTATATGTGTGTGTGTGTGTGTGTGTGTGTGTGTGTGTGTGCGTGTGAAGTTACAAAAGTTCAAATGTGTGTCTGTATGCATACTGACTTGTAAAATATAACATATGTAGGCTGACTGGTAAAATACACCTATATAGCAATTTAATAAGCAAATTATATAGAAAATTATAAAAAGTAGTTTTATGTTGGGGCGCCTGGGTGGCTCAGTGGGTTAAGCGTCCGACTTCAGCTCAGGTCACGATCTCACAGTCTGTGAGTTCGAGCCCGCGTCGGGCTCTGTGCTGACGTCTCAGAGCCTGGAGCCTGCTTCCCATTCTGTGTCTCCCTCTCTCTCTGCCCCTCCCCTGCTCATGCTCTGTCTCTCTCTCTCTCAAAAATAAATAAACATTTAAAAAATTAAAAAAAAAGTAGTTTTATGTTAAATTAGGATAGATTTTATTTATTTATTTATTTATTTATTTATTTATAGTTATGATAGATTTTAAATTTAAACATCTTACTGAAAAAAAATTTATCCAGTTCAGTAAGCTTTAAATTATCTACCAAATATGAATTTTATATTCATTAACAATTTGTTTTAACATTTATTTATTATTGAGAGACAGAGAGACACAGAGTGTGAGCAGTGAAGGGGTAGAGGGGGAGACACAGAATCTGAAGTAGGCTCCAGGCTCTGAGCTGTCAGCACAGAGCCCAACGTGGGGTTTGAACTCACAAACTGTGAGATCATGATCTGAGCCGAAGTCAGTCACCTAACCAACTGAGCCACCCAGGCGCCCCTATATTCATTTTAAATAAAAAAAAAATTATTATGTAAAATGAGAGCACAGTTTTCAATTATAAGATGTGTTGCAGAGAGTAGAAACAACTGGGGGCACCCGGGTGGCTCAGTTGATTAAGTGCATGATTTGATTTTGGTTCAGGTCATGATCTAATGGTTTGTGAGTTGGAGCCCTTATGAGGCTTTGCAGTCTCAGTGCGTGGGATTCTCCCTCTCTCTCTGCCCCTCTCCCGCTCTCACTCTCACTCTCTCTCTCAAAATAAACTTAAAAAAAAATAAGTAAAAAAAATTCTAAAATTTTTATACAGGGTGTAATTTAGATGTATTGAAATGTGTCTTTGAGTCAACATCACATTTTTTATGACTGAATATTATAATTAATCACATTTTTTGCTTTCTTGTATATTCACTGTTTATTTTCTTTTTCCTGAAGGAAAGTGTAAATTCCATAAGCATATGCATCCTATTAAATTGTTCACCATTTTAACTATGTATTGAAGAATAATGCCTTCCCCCGCCCAAAACTTAAACTAATAGTTCTCAGAGGATGAACAAATCATGCATTTTGCAAAGTAATTATGTTAAGTAATTGACAAAAGTGCTGCCCATGGTATTGCAGATGTTAAGGATACTATGTAAATGATATTGTTTTATCTTTTTCTTCCAGTCTCTCTCATCCTCTTATTTAACTATTCACAGTCTTGTTCTAAGGTTTGGGTGCTGTGTGCGTTGCGCTTTTCTTCTTTTTTCATTCCTGGGATAATGTCTGATTCATGGGTGATACTTAATACATATTTTCAATAATACATATTTTCATTATTCAATGTATGAATAAATTAATTAACACACGAATAAATAAATGGATGCCTGATTTAAGGTTAACTACATTTAATAACTTCATAATTTCCTTATGTGGAAATTATTTTAATTATAATATAGTCAATGATATAATTTAATTCATGTCATACAAATAGTCTTAAAAATGTATATATATATATATATATATATATATATATATATACACATACACATTAAGCATAGAATATGTGTCATTAGAATTCTGTCAGGATAACACATTATCTAAACTTTCTCAAAAGTCAGTTAAAATGCAAATGAAGTCACATTGTTTTGCACCCTGACATGCCTATCAACAATTGTTAGCAAAATAGAATCTACCTATCACTACATTCAGTCTCTGAGTATTGTTTAGTTTAGCATATTCATTACTGTGTGTATTTGAATACCTCATATTCAGAGCAGATGTAGAGGTATATGGTGAGAGCATTCTTTAGCAATTTTGTATAAATGAAAGTTCATGCGTTTTAATGTTTTAGAACTTTGCATCTACAGCAAAATTTAAATTTCATTTCACTGCAAATGATGTTTTGGTTGGTAGTGACTTGATATGTTAACGTTAATACTCATGTTACCACAGTTTTATGTCAATTTTAAAAAGATGTTTATATTTTGATTTATATTCAACATAGGAATGTATATTTTCTAATTAAATATGGCTTTTGAGAAAAACAGGGTAAATTGTACATGCATCTATTAGGTATGTACACTTTAAATATTGATATCACTATACATGGATATAACTAATGTTTGAATGTTGATACTATTATCTTGATCTAAGTAATTTAATGTTAAATTTAATGCTAAATATTAACATTTTGTTTTAAAACAGTTCTTGGATGTGTCTTCATTTTATAATATCACATACCCATTTATTCTGAGAGGAGTTATGTATTTGTGTGCATGTTTTGAACAGCTAACACAATGCCTCTTTTGTCAAAGACAAAATGTTTTTATTCCATCTTTGTGATGAACAAAGGTAAAAATAAAAATACATGTCTTACAAGCAAAATAAAACAAATTATCTGCCTTCAGATAATCGTCTTACAGAGATAATAAATGAAGGGAATAGATAACATTATAAAGTAAAACAAAACAAAACAAAAACATTTGAAATTGGTGGGTAGTTCAGGAAGAACTGTAAAAAAGGGTACATTTAGATGCATCCTTTTTTTAAGGTTATTTATTTATTTTGAGAGAGAGCATGTGAGCAGGGGAGGGGAAGAGAAAGGGAGGGAGAGAATCCCAAGCAGGCTCCATGCTGTCAGCACAGTGCCCAATGCAGAGCTTGGTCTAATGAACCATGACACGATGACCTGAGCTGAAAACAAGAGTCGGTCGCTTAACTGACTGAGTCTCCCAGGCACCCTGAGATGTATCTTGAAGACGGCCACTAAGACTGTCGTACTTACAAGGGAATGGTTAGAAGCATGTGTGTGGAGGCCATCTGAATTCATGGATACCTGATAACTGTGGCTCACATATCAGGGAGGAGACTTTAGAGAATCTGAAAGAAGAAAGCATTTGAGGACAGAAAAAAATTTCAAAGGACACAAACCACAAGTGCTAAGATAGGAAGGAAACGAAAAAGTAAGAAAGTATAAATTAACAAAAATTAAGGGATGACTAGAAAATTAAAGGAAACAATGATTAGTATCCTTCAGGAGTCCTTGATACCTCTCTTTCAAATACTGCATTTATGACAGGTATTTCTGCTGGCTCTACCTTCAAATTATATCTGAAATCAACCACTTTTCACAGCCTCTTCTACCTTCTCGGTTTGAAGCACTATTATCTCTTTATTTTTTTAAATAAATGTTTAATATGTGCATGTGTGTGTGTGTATATATACATATATATACATATGTATATATGTACATATGTGTATATGTATATGTATATATATGTATATGTATATGTATATATACGTATACATATATACATATACATATATATACATATACATATACATATGTATATACATATATACATATATACATGTATACATATATACATACACACACACACACACACACACACACACACAGAGACACACACACACAGAGTGCGCAAACAGGGGCAGAGAGAGAGAGAGAGAGAGAGCGCAAGCAGAGGCAGAGAGAGGGAGAAAGGATCTGAAGTGGGATCTACTTTAACAGCAGAGAGCCTGATGTGGGGCTCAAACTCAAGAATCATGCAATCATGACCTGAGCTGAAGTCGGACATTCAACCATTTGAGTCACCCAGGTACTCCTCACTATTATCTCTTAGATGGACACAATAATCTCCTTTCTCTGCTTCCATCATTGTCATTTTAGAGTCTAGAACAATTTTTTGAAAGTCTAAATCAGATTATACCATTCTCCTATTCAAATTCCAGCTAAATGCACCCTTGTGCTTGTTGCAAACCTCCTAAGGACATCTGTGACATACATACTTCTCCAGCTCACCTCCTCATCCTCTGACTTCTCTGTCCTCATCTTTTCCTAACTTAGCTACTGTAACAGCTGTCACTCACTCTGCTGCAACTGGACAGTCCTCCATTTCATTTCTCGATCCATGACGCTGAGGACCTTCACACCGGTTGATTCCTTGGCTTATTTCCCTCTTTCTCCAGATGCTCGCTCACAAGAGCTACTCCTTCATTTCCTTCATGTTTTATACAAATGTCACCTTCTTAATGGAGTTCATCTAATCATCTTCTTGGTAATGGAAATTTCATCTCTATTCTTTTTAACCTGATTTCCTGTTTCTTTTTTTAGTGGTGCTTATCACATTCTACCATACTTTAAAATTTAGCTTTTTAGGGGCACTTGGGTGACTCAGTCTGTTAACTGTCTGGCTCTTGAGTTCGGCTCAGGTCATGACCTCATGGTTCATGGGTTTGAGCCCCACGTCAGGCTCCACACTGACAGCTCAGAGCCTGGAGTCTGCTTTGGATTCCGTATTGCCCCTGTGTCTCTCTCTGTCCCTCCCTCACTTGTGCTCTCTCTCTCTCTCTCAAAAATGAAAAAATAAAAAAATTAAGAGTTTTGTCTTATATTTTAAAAAGTAAACATGGAACTTTAAAAAGATTAAATATATACTAACAGACTCTTCATCATAGCAACTATGACTGACTAGTCGCTAAATGTGTTAATGCTTCGAGAACATGCTTTTAAAAAGCAACAGTAAAATCTCCTTCCATTCGAATTCTGATAAGTATCATGTCTACATACAAAGTTTGTATCATTAATTTAGACGTATTTGTCTTATGATTTCTCCTGGATATTGTGACATATTTTAAACCCTGAAGCATAATTAGATAGAAGGTGGTGTTCAGTTTAAGGTCTTTCTGGGGAAATATAGAAAACATATGACAGCTTAGGTTTGTGACTTTGGACAAACCTCTTTTGTAAAATAGTGTATGATCTGACAATAACTCATGCAATTTCTTTTTATATTTCTTTTTTTTTTTTTTTCAACATTTATTTATTTTTGGGACAGAGAGAGACAGAGCATGAACGGGGGAGGGGCAGAGAGAGAGGGAGACACAGAATAGGAAGCAGGCTCCAGGCTCTGAGCCATCAGCCCAGAGCCCGACGCGGGTCTCGAACTCACGGACCGCGAGATCGTGACCTGGCTGAAGTCGGACGCTTAACCGACTGCGCCACCCAGGCGCCCCAGTTTCTTTTTATATTTCTAAATTAACTCCATGAAATATTTATTTAATTTGTAGTAGTTTTTGTACATATAATATTTGAAATTAGAGTTGTCACAGTTGTAGCTCAATGTAAAGCTTTATATTCCATGTTAATCTATAAAAATGTTATTTGAATCCATAATTATTAATTATCCCATTCTATGTTGCCTTACAGTATTTGAGTAATGAGCCAGTGACTAGAGTAGTTCAGTGTCCCTAATTACTGATTACTGAAAAGCGCTTTGCTTTTAATGTAAATTGTTACCACAAAATCAATGCCTCTAACTACTAATTAAATGAATTAATAGATTTTGGCACCAAAAAAATTGAAATTTATTACTTACAAACTTTTCAGAGTCCCATTTTAATAATGAATTATCTGATTAGCAATGACAGAGGGAAAAGTTCAAGGACACTGCCTGCAAAGTAATCTGGAGCATAATAAAATTGTTCAACTTGTGTCATCTTCCTTCTCATGATTATTTTCAATGACAATATAGTTTGGCAGTTTACTGATAAATTAAAGATCATTTTAATTTTAAAATTAACTAACGTGACTAAATTAACTAAAATTAGCTAACTGTTTGGCATATATTTGGTCCTATGCTTTAAAGTTAAGTTGTCAGGGAGCACCTGGTGGCTTCCAACTCCTGATTTTGACTCAGGTCATGACCCCAGGGTCGGAAGATAGAGTCCCACATCTCTCATGCACTCTCTGTCTTTCAAAAAGAATACAAAATTAAAAAGTTAAGGTGTCAGAATAACCAGGAATCCACAAATTTCACATACCTATTGTTCTTTATTTGACTTTGGAATTTAATTCTCATAATTATATTATGATTTATTGAGGTGATGCTGATGAAACTGATACATAATTGAAGTGATTTTTGCATTCCTCTTTCTTTATCTCAAAAATTTGGTATAGGATTTAACTATTTCCAAGACCTTTGCAGTGTAAACATTGTGTAATACTATAACAATTTGAGAATATTAATATGCACCTTTGGTTTTCTATAAAAACAATCAAACATGAACACATTTAGGAAATGATTTCTGAAGAATTAATATTAATTATGGAATCAATTGAGTCATAGCATTTTTCTTAATATTGACTTCAAGTTTAAGATAAACACAAGGAAGCTAAGAATTTAAATCACGGTGAATATTTTATATAAATATAATGCTTATATGTGTTTAGCCTATTTTAATCTTCACTGTGTTCTCTCTACAAACTATTTTGTTATAATAAATAATCCACAAATCAATGTCACAAATTTGATTTTAAAAATTAAGATTCTTTTTTCTAAAGTTTATTTGTTTTTTTATTTATTTAGAGAGAGAGTGTGTGTGCATGTGAGTGGGGGAGGGTCAGAGAGAGAGGAAGAGAATCCCAAGCAGGCTCTATGCTGTCAGCACAGAGCCCAGGGCATGACTTAGGGCTCAATGTTGGGCTCAGTCTCTGAAACAGTAAGATGAGCCATTCAGGTGCCCCTAAAAAATAAGATTCTTAATTCACCCAAGCATCATTACTAATATATGTTAGCATTTAATCTTTCAAAAATCTGACATATATCTTAATTGTATTTACAATGAATGCTTTATATGAGCTTCTTTGTTGGCTTTCACAGATTTTTTTTTACAATGAAATTCTTAATTTTTAGGTCTTTTAAAAATGTAAATAGAAAACTGGGTAAATATATTTAAGGACAATGACTCAATTCATAGAGCCCAGATGTTTTCAACAAAATTGGTTATCTTAAAAATGTGAGCTTCATTAATATCAAAGTAAAAATATAAGTTCGATAGCCCTTGAAGTCATCTTATTTCTATGCTTGACTTTTGACTTCTATTACATGTTCTTTCATTATTGTCACCTTTCACTTTATATTTTTAGATAATATACATATAAGCCTTTGTTCTAAATTGGTTGGATAGTTTATGAAATTGATCAACTATAATTGATAAGTCTATTAAAGATGTATTTCCTATCTTTGAATATATAAAATACATTTATATCACTAGTAGGTGATAAACGAAAAATTATTTCTTTAAATCAGACTATCTCAAACTTGGCATTATTAATATTTTGGTCTGTATAATTCTTTACTGATGGGCTGTTCTGTGCATTCTCAGATGTTCAGCAGCATCACTGACCTCTACCCACTACACATCAGTAACAGCCTCCTCCCCCTTTGTTACAACCAAAAATGTCTCCAGACAGCACCAAATGCCCTCTGGGAGGAAAATCAGTCTAGTTGAGAACCACTGCCTTACATCAATATAATGAGCCCAATAAAATTTTCCAAAGCTATGACAGGTTAATGTCTTAGAATGCTAGGGTATAAAAAACAAAACAAAAATATTGAGATTATGTGTGTGAAGTCCTTAGAACTACATCTTCAATGTCAGATATTATGATTATACTATCTGTGAAACAATAATCTGGGTATTGAAAATGAAAAAAGATGAAAAAATATAACCCTATACACCTACATTTTTGGAACTCACAATAAATGATGGATATAGACCAAATTGTGATATTGAAGTATGGGAAATTGTAATGCTACAGAAGTTATATATGTATACATGTATATACACATATATACATATATATATATATATATATATATATATATATATATATATATAATTCTTTTTAGTACCACTTATTGAAGAGACAGCCTTTATTCCATTATATTGTCTTTGGCTGCTATGTGAAACAGAACAGTATTATATTGTAACTGTTGTATCAACTTATTTACTTGTTAGACTTTAAGAGTGATGTCAGTTTAGATGAGGAATAATTTTTGGTCATGTAGAAGTTTTAGTTATTAATCTTTCAAAACTACTTTGTGACATGAAAATTTCATTGAAAGACACTAGTCTGGAGAGACATTCAGCAATGTGAGAATGAGTCTTTTAGACTCAGCTGCAGGTGCCTATTAGGGTCCAGAGATATGATTATTTTAACTTATTTCTGCTGTGGAAAAAAATAATAAGCAGGGCACTAACATACAAGTACAGTTAAATTGTAAATATATTTTATTCTTGATCATGAGGAGTTTTGCCTGACTTAGAAATGAGCTTGCTCTTCTGATTGTTTTAATTTTAGGTGCAGATATTGAGGAAAGTTAAATTAAATTTTTATGAAAATGATGTGTATTCATTGCACTGGTCTTATTTAATAAGAGTTTGACATGTTTTTTTTTTATTTCTCCTATATTCAGAAAGTTTTTGTATTAAAGTGGGGAAATTAGTAATATTTGTTACATATGATATTTCTGTGTCCCACATCCCACAATTTTTGTGACTGTGTATTGATAATTTAAAATGGACTTAACCTGGTTTAACCAAAGTAAACCATAACCTAATCTTAAAAAACATCACTAAATAATCCAAAGGTGACAAATTTTATCATTTGTACCGTATTTGTCATTTTTTATATTTTTTGTTATCTATACCTGTTCTCTATCCATACATATTTTATTTTCCATTTCCCTGAGTTTATATGATAGATTTTAATTTAATGATTATGATGATTGACTTGAATGAAGTACTTACTAGCTGATGTACACCTTAAGGAAAAATCATATTCTCCTCTAAATTTACTCTCAGTTAATTTCAACTACCATTACCAAATTCCACTGAGCATGCTTTAGCAATAAATCTTTCATTCCTGAATGTTCCTCCAAGCTAAAGATTGAAATTCTTCCTTAATTTTGATTGCACTTCAGAAAGTAATATATTTTAACATCAATTCTTTGTCGATCACTTGTGCCGATTTTGTATAATGAAATATCTGTCATCTTATTTTGATTAGTCTTTTACTAGACACTCTTTGACTTCATCTTTTATAGAACTGTATGATTCAGTATGTATATCTGTGTAGTACAATATATAGTTTATAGAAGAAGGAATTTATAGAAGAAAAAAATATGGAGAAATTTTTAGATATTTGAAATTTTTCTCCTTTAGAAATGTGTTAAATGTGTTAAATATTATACACATATTATCAAAACATGTTTGGGGCGCCTGGGTGGCGCAGTCGGTTGAGCGTCCGACTTCAGCCAGGTCACGATCTCGCGGTCCGTGAGTTCGAGACCCGCGTCGGGCTCTGGGCTGATGGCTCAGAGCCTGGAGCCTGTTTCTGATTCTGTGTCTCCCTCTCTCTCTGCCCCTCCCCCGTTCATGCTCTGTCTCTCTCTGTCCCAAAAATAAATAAATGTTGAAAAAAAAAATTAAAAAAAAAACATGTTTAATATTCCTTTTAAAACTCTATTTTAACCTATTATATTTATTTGACATTTTCCAGTGGTTTTGTGACTGTATTTGGGAAGCAAGGTTTTAATAATATAATCAACAGATTTGTGTAGACAATCAGCTCTAAATATACATTATGTCTTTCACTGCCAGAAAAATTTAATACCAACTAAATTTGAGGACTCTGGATGAATTTTTGTGCTATTAACATGTTGAAATATTTCAGTAGTTAGTGCAGTTTAAAAGTATATATTTAATTATAGTAAGTGTAATATGTCAACTAGAGACCCATTGCTTGGTATTAAGAATAATATTGTTTGTTGAGAACAAGTCCTCTTTTCAGTATTTTAAATGTATGAAAGTCAGATTTTTAAGGCATGATGTAAAGATTAGCTTCAATAATTATAATTTCAAGCCTGGAAATAATGTTTAAATACAATGTTTGCTGATTCCCAGAAAAGCTTGTTTTTTATATTTAATGTAATTCTTCAATTTAATTTAGAAAGGCTTATGTTTTACTAAAGTTGAATGAGTGCATAATTAACTGAATGCCAGAGTTTTGTGCATTAGACAATTACAGTATTACAGGCTATTTTTATTGTATAGAGTCATAGAAGAACCACTTTTTAGCCTTTAAATTTATGGAATGATAGCCGATACTTCAAATATTTTTTGTAATTTGTATACATTATTGAATGTCTATAAATTTACAGTAGATTGTGTGAACAGTATCTCAGCTGAAAATTTCCCAAGATCTTGCAAGTATTTTGATGCAAAGAAAGAGAAAGAGAGAGAAAGAAAAAAAAGAAAGAGTTTTTTTTTTTTTTTTTTTTTTTTTGCAAGGGCAAAAGCAAATTTAAAAAGTTAAAAATGGGGCGCCTGGGTGATTCAGTTGGGTTAAGCCTGCACTTTGGCTCTGGTCATGATTCGGAGTTTGTGAGTTGGAGCCTGCATCAGGCTTTCCGCTATCATTGCGGAGACCCTTTCAATCTTCTGTAACCCTCTCTCTGCCCCTCCTCTGCTTGGGCTTGATCTCTCCCTATCTTTCTCAAAACTGAATAAACATTTTAAAAAAATAAATAAAAAGTTACAAATAAAAGCTAGTAGTACAGAGTTTATTGTTATATACTACAAGTAGGGAGTTTGAATAATTACTGAAGAAGATGTTGCATGACATAATGATTAAGCATTGATACACATTTGCTGGTTACCTGCCTTTTCTTCTCTCACTTACCTCCTTTGTCTTTTTAATCTTACCTTTTTGGAGTGGAGTTTTTATTTTTCTTACCATTTTTGAAATTTTAAAATCTTTTCCAGCTTTAGATGTTTTCCTTATTACATAAGATTAATTTGGATCATATTATCTCTACAGGTCCCTTCTAGTTATAAACTTTTATGAGGAAAACTATATCTTATTGGCAGTTTATTCTATTTTTGGTGGTTTATTTTTTTAAAAAATATTTCATTAAACAAATTTTTCTCTTTATTATTGTTTTATGGTTACTATCAAATGAATATGTACACTTTGAATCGAAAAATGAGTTTATGGGATAGTCATTTAGCCTATCAGATTAGGAATAATACATTAAAAAGATTAGAAATTAATATATAATATACTTACATATAATATTTACATTTATACGTACATATACATAATTATATAAATGAAGGATGTATACAATTTAACGCTGATGTGTCCATTCATTATAAATGCTGTCACCACTTGGTTGTTTCCTGTACAGGCAAGAAGGCTAGAGTGGTAAAGATTTGTGTATTGTATTTTAATCTTTGAAAGCTCAAAGATACATTTTATTTAGTTTTTTATTCTTGATTAAAGTTTATTCATCTATTTTGATAGAAGAGAGAGAGCAGGGGAGAGTCAGAGACTTCCAAGTAGGCTCCATACCACTAGTGTGGAGCTTGATGAGGGGCTTAAACTCACAAACTATGAGATCATGACCTGGGCGGAAATCAAGACTCGGTCGCTTAACTGACTGAGCCACACAGACATCCCAAAGATAACATTTTAGAAATAAAATCCTATTATTTTCAGTTCAGTATATATACAGTTCTAATAGTGAAGGATGTATACAGTGTAGTTTTTATTTAAAAGAACATATAGAATTTTTTCTGGTATGAGGTTTTTGTTGTTGTTATAGTTTATGCTTGCAGAGATAAAAACAAACAGTTACAGGGAAAAAAGAAAAAGAGATACTGAGAAAACAGGGATGCAACAATTCTACTTAGTCCTGAAAGACACTTGCACTATGTACATGATGTACATGAGCAGACTTTTTGCGAAAAGGTGAAAACACTCTAATAATAAATAAATAAATGAATAAATGAATGATATTGATGAGTGCACACATAAAGGGGGATTAGGACATATACATTCTTCAGAGTATCCGAAGAACATTTGGACCGTGGTAAATGGATAGATGGCTAGTTTCTCCACAAAGGTATGGTACTGAGAGAACACGCTCTTGCCTGTTGCTCATTATTTTTATTTTTCTGGTAACATTAGGAGACCTGTCCCATTAGTGTTTTTAGTGAAATCCCTGTCCTTGCCATTATTCTTGAGTCCAACAATTTCTCTAGTAGTTCGGAATGGGAGAATTCTTCTATTCTACATTTTTTAAAGAAGTATTCAAATTTTCTTTATTCCAAAGAGTGTTTCAAAACCACTCTTATCTAATTTAAACTCCCTTTTATACTGTGTAATTTTACCTCTTCTGTAGCATTACAATTTCCCTTATTTCAGAATCACAGTGGGGTCTATATCCATCATTTATTGTGAGTTACAAAAATGTAGGCATATAGGATTATATTTTTTCATCTTTTTCATTTTTGATGCCCAGATTATTGTTTCACACATAGTAAAATCCTAATATCTAACATTGAAGATGTAGTTGTAAGGACTTCACACACATAATCTCATTTAATTCCCATAGCAAACTCATGGGATACATAATCGGTTTAATCTTCATTTTATAGTTTATGAAAGAAACATGCAGAGAATAGCCAATTGCACAACATCACACAGTTTAAGAGGTGAAGGTCATTTTCAAACTCAGGCATTTTGATTCTAGGACATACACTCTCAATTACCTTAGGAAAATATATATTAAGAAATGTGTATGGAAATGTTATGAGTTTACTTGGCATTTTTGAGCTGGTATGGGAACATTATTATGTACAAAAAAGTTTCCACCAGATAGTGTTCAACATACATAGTGAGACAAGACATTTTTCCAGTGTTTGAAAATATAACAGTAAACATTATAAGATAAAAGATAGGAGAATCTGAGGCTTTAATAGTGTGGTGCATGGTTATCAGAGAGATAAGAAAATGTTTACAACAGAGTGGGAAGGGGCCATAACATGGGATAACACATAATGATTACTAGAAAAAAAAGAGACATTTATGTCAAAACCTGAATGATGAATGAAGATAATAAAGGTGAGCAATGGCAGAATCAAATTAGGGTAAAATAAAAAAAAATAACCTGAGAATAGCTATGTGAGATAAATTATAGGCAATAAAGTGTATGATGCACTCTGGATTGAAGGCTTGACTGTAGATACTAGGTTGAACAGAAATTACTGAGAAAGGGCTTAGGGTAAAGAGATAAGTGTGTGTGTTTTTTTTGGAGGGGTGGGGAGAAAGGAGTGTGAGATGAACTTCTAGTAACCCAATAATGACTAACATCATTGAGCATTGAGTTTGAAATTCAAAATAATCAAGCTAGTGAAAAACTATCAGGCCAAAATAGTAGTAGTAGTAATAATAATAGTAATAATAATAATGTAGAAAATTTTTTTCATATTCAAACTGCTTAATGCATTTATACTCAAATTCATAATCATATTGGACCGCATAATTTGCAGGGTGAGTGAAAAATTAAAATGTGTGCTTTTTGCAAGTGGCAGGGAATTTATGCCAGAATGCGGTTGGTACCAGGATCATTACTGAACAAGAGGCACCTGTAGACTTGCCTGCTAAACACAACATAGGTCTTGCAGCCCAGAGAGAGGACAGCTGTCACCTTGCCCTATAGCAGAGTCCATGGGGTGTGCGGAGTCCTGATTCTTCCCAGGACTGTTCTCAGCCCCCCACCAGGAGTGCACAACAAAATGGAAAAATGAAGGTTTTCTCCCACGTGCTGATGTGATCCAGTTACCACCACAACTGGAGGGCGGCAGCCATTGTGGGAAAGAGATTGTGTGAGAGTGATCAGGTGAGAGTGGGGTCTGGGGAGACAGGGAGCAGGTGGCTAAGAACGTATTTTAGGGAAATGGACAGTTGGGAAGTTGTGATATGGTATGTGGGCTAAAGTTCTAGGCCCTTGGTACATGATCCATTGTCTCATTAGAACTTCACCTTAAAAATTCTTCACTTAGGAATTTAAAAATAAAATTAAGAATTTCAAGATGACTACTACAGAGAATTAAACCCCAAAAGTGGAGCCCTCTGGAGCAAGAGGCACTGTTTAACTGCACTGGTCTATCATTCAAGAAGCCAGCCTATTCATGTTAATATCTTTTTATAGCTGTTTTCTATACTTCAATCATACTGAATCTTCCTAAGTGTAATTTCATTATAAATTTCTTATGTCTTACCTTATTTATCATGGAAAATTTATATATGTAGAATACACAAATTTTTATATTCCACTAATTCTGATTTCCAAATTTAACTCTGTTTTATGGGGAAAATGCATATTCTAGAATCACATTTAAATCAACTATTTGGTATTATACTTCATCCCCATATGTTTCTAGTTATTCATATCTTTCAGAATAATATATTTTGAAAATCTGCAGTTTGAAACCCTCCATTTTATACCTGCATAATTTACTTAAAAGCTTTGATTAATTTATATTTATTTATAGCTCCTGTATTTTAGGGCTATTTCAATAGCATGATTTGAGATCTTAGGAGTGAATACAACTGAATCCAGAGAACGGCATAATATAAAAATTTAATTGTTACTTTAAACTTTTCTGTCTAGCTCAAGTTATTAATGATGAATTCAGATAAATTTGTGTAAGGAATGAACTTTTATTAAGCTTAAGATTTATATTTGAAAACATGAGTGCTAATTTTTATGACCAAATGTTCCAGCTCCCAAAATCTTCCTCATGAAAAATGCAAATGAAAACTATTAGGTGAGCTGTAGCCCAAGTCTGATGTGAATGCTGTAACTTTAAAATCATCTAGTATATTAATTGCCTTCCATCTCAGGTTTTTATGAAATGGTCATTTATGAAAGATACTTCTCAGATCCTTCTGTGAGAATCTTGAGAGTGGTATGTGGAAACATGTGAGAAGTTCGCTTATTTTGACATTCATCCATGTGGCTGCTCTTAAACTTTCAGATATGCCAGGGAATCTTCAGTTGGCCTTATATGGAAGGGGAGGTAATACTACAGAAGATGTGACTCTTCATATGAATTACCTTCATAAGATCTATAGTTATTACAAGTATTACTTAATACTTATACAAGAACATATAAGAATGACAAGAATATGAAAATGAAATAAAAATTTAAAAAATTGGAATTGATTTTTAAAAAGCTTTATTTAAATAAAAAATTAACTGCTGTAGGCTATTTAGATACCCCTGACCTGCTTGTAATGTCTTCTTATTCCCTTGTAATTAGAGGAAAAAAAAAGGAAAGAAATGGAGTTTCCAATACTTGATTCTTTATTATGCCATAAGTGACAGAGAGGAAATTGGGATACTGGGCAGCATTCACAGATCACCAGAGGAGATTGCTGAAATGGACAGATGCAGTTATCATTTACTAAAGTAATGGACTATCCATTTATAAGAACAGCAGTAATGATGCGGTTTTTCTAGATATTGGAGGGTACTCTATTTTGAGATAGCTATTTTCCCAGCAAAAATGGGAGCAATTATTTTCTGAGAGGTGAGAAAGTTAAAGGTATTCAACAAAATTTAATATGAGGATAAAAAGTTAAAAACCTTTGATATGACACCAAGTTTAATATTATTTTTATATTTATTTATTCATTCCTCTTGTGGAACATTTAAAAATTTTTATATATGTTTATTCTTGTTGAACATTTAATAAAATTAGAATTATTAGATATTTGAATTACTTAAGTCATGAGCTTTGAATGGGGTTATAAAAAGGGTTCATTGTCCAAAATTTTAAAGGTTTAAAATAGAGTTCTAACACAAATTCATTACAGATCCAGAAGTCAAGAAACCACATATATATGTGTATCATCATTCCATGTGTCCTATTCTAGGTTTTGTATTCAATTCCCCCATTATAAACATTGCAATCTGCTAACTAATATGAAATTTGAATTAAATATTTGGGGCCCATAGAGACAAACTCCACCTGCTTCTGGATGCGATATAGGAGAAAAAAATACTTACTGCTTTTTTTCTCATGAATTACCAATTTGTATGACATGACTAATTATTCTCAGCATAGTGAAAAAGGTTAAAAACAAGGAGATAAAAATGTGTGCTGCAGTTGAAGTGTGATTTCTGTCATGTAGCTTCAGGAGGTTTTGTGGAATGTAATAAAATAAATGGGAATAAGAGGAAATTAAACAGATAATATCTGAGTTCCTAATATATTTAGAGATTATATAGTCAGCATTGGTTCTTGTTCCTTCTTAAAGGATGTACAAGGTAGATCATAATGAAAATAAAGTACTAAAGTCAAGGCTGTTACGGGCATAGATATTGATGCACACACACACAATACCGCAGCCTTATCAGCTTAGAAAGCAGACATTAATTATCTTACAATTTCTATGGGTCAAGAGTGCCAGCCTGACCTAACTGGGTCCTCTGTTAAGGGTCTTACAGGACTGCAATCAATGTGACAGCCAGGCTACATTTTCTACTGGAAGCTTGACTGGGGAATAACCTACTGCAAAGCTCATATAGGTTTTTGGCAGAATTCATTTTCTGTGGCTGGGAAAATGAACCCCAGATCTTTGTAGCCAGTTACAGGCTGCCTGCAGCTAATAAAGGCAATCTACAATTGCTTCCTATGGACTCCCTCAACATGGCGGCTTACCCTTCCTGCATAAAAACTTTCAGGAGACTGTCCAGCCCTAGTTTGCTAATATAGAGTCTTTTCTAACATGATAGCATAGACATGGCATCCCATTACCTTTGCCATATAGTGTAACACAATCAAATTTCATTGAGAGTGCCATTTCATCATGTTTTCCATATTCTTTTGTTTAGAAGCAAGTCAGAGATCCTGCTCAGACACATGGGGATAAGAATTCACAACAATATGAACACCAGGAGGCCAGAAATCATTGGGGTAATCTTAGGGTCCCACCACATACATAGACAACAAATTCTGGAAACTAAAGATGAGTTGGAAATCTTAAAAAACAGCCAAAGCTAAAATACACATTATATGCAAGACAATGATACACATAAAGTATGACTTTTTACAATTCACATAAAGTCTATTACACTAACAAAAATTTATCCCACTGATTTTTGGAAAATGTATGTTAAAAGCCAAATGTGAAATCTGAGAGAAGAGGCCATTATAAACGAGTTAGGAAAAAAGATAGTATTTTATTTATTTATTTTTTAAAATTTTTTTTCAATGTTTTTTTATTTATTTTTGGGACAAAGAGAGACAGAGCATGAACGGGGGAGGGGCAGAGAGAGAGGGAGACACAGAATCGGAAACAGGCTCCAGGCTCTGAGCCATCAGCCCAGAGCCCGACGCGGGGCTCGAACTCACAGACCGCGAGATCGTGACCTGGCTGAAGTCGGACGCCTAACCCACTGCGCCACCCAGGCGCCCCTGAAAAAAGATAGTATTTTAGAAGAAGATAGTTGCTATAAAGATGGAGATAAGTAGATGAATTTGATACAGAAGTATAATGGTAATAATAATATAAATATTAATAGTAATAACAATAGTTAACATTTATTTAAATGTTACAAAATTCCAGATCATATTCTAAGGGCCTTACCTGTAACCATTCATTTGTGCTTACAACAAATGTACTGTTGTTTCCATTATTAGACAGGGACATGTAATGATTTGAAAAGGAGGGTAGAATTTTTTCAGGTAAGTGTTGGTTATTGCTCTTAGATACATGTGGGAGGGAGGTGTTTGAAAGATATGCATTAGAGATAGGCACTACCTTTCTAGACTGAACAACCAGGTAAATAGTGGGATGATTTTATCAGTTGTTATTATTATTGTCTCAATTCAAAATTGTTAATGTGGTCTTACATATCTACTCAAATATAATTTTATTTTTTTTAAAATAATCCTCTTTATCTTATGTAACTCTGGCTATTCTCATATGAAATTTATTTTATGTTCTTTACAAACTATTCAAGTCCAAATCACCTTTCACATTCAAGTTCCACTTTGTCCACAAAATGAAGAAAAAAAACCCAAAAACTTTAACTCTCAGTGAGTGACATTATCCAAACCCTAATTTTTGTAAATTGTATGCATATTTTTGTATCTATTATATAATCAATTGTTTTATAATTTAAATATGTATGTTATGTTTGTCAACCAGATAGGAAACTTCCTGAGGGCAAAGAACATGACAAGATTTTTTAAAATCTTTTATAATAGTTACTAATATTAAATATAGTATCTTAGTAAATATTCATTGTTGTACTTTCACCTTTTTGATGTCTGTGCACTTTGCCTCCTGAATAATAGAAAAACTCAGCTACTTTTTGACTCTTTTTCATAGGAAGATGCATGGGGGAAATTCTACCTGAACCTTTCCTGTATGAAAGGTTATTATTTATTGTTTCCAGAGTTCCCTTCTCACTGGGAATGGTAGGTGCCAAGCAAATATACATAACAGATAGAGATCTCACAAAAAAAAACATTTGAAAATGTAGTGTTCCACGTTTTTTCTGGGTTGGCCTCCAACCTCCCCGTAGACTGCTTAGGAAATATAGGATACAATGAGAAAATATTTTCTAAGACAGCCACAATAATTCCTCCTCAGCTCCTTTGAAATATGACTTTGCTACTTCTCACTTCAAGAGGCAGAGTCAATTGCTCAACTCCTTGAACCTGGTCAGGCCTTGTAACTGCATTTTGGCAGAATGATACAATTTGATTCTTGAGGTTAGGGATTAAGCCTTGGAGCATTTGCTCATTTCCACTGTTTTGGAGCCCTGACCCACCATGCTGTGAAGAAGCTCACTATCCTACTGGTGGATGAGAGGCCAAGTGGAGGAATTGAGGTTCCTTCCTGGGCTCACAGCTAGTGCCAAGGGACAGGAGAACTATTTCATGAGATTGAACAGAGGAAGCATTGCTCAATAACAGGATTCGCAATTTTGTCATGTAATAGAGACAAGAACGTAATTATTTAATGTGTTTACTTATGTTAATACTTTATTTGGATTCACATGTTGATTACAATTCTTAGAAGTCTTGCATGCATTTTAGAGAGATTATGTACTTTAAAATTATTCATTGAGCTTTATAATATTTCTGTCAGAAAAAAAAAAATGTAGCAGTGCTTAGGACAGATAATAAAACAGAATCAGAATGATCTACTTAAGGGGCACCTGGGTGGCTCAGTTGGTTAAGCATGCGACTCTTGATTTTGGTTCAGGTCATGATCTCATGGTTTGTGGGATTGAGCCCTGCCTCTGGCTCTGCTCTGAATGTGGAGCCTGCTTGGGATTCTCTCTCCCCACTCTCTGTGCCCCATGCCCCTCCCCCACTCTCTCTCTCTCAAAACAAATACATATACTTAAAAAATAAAAGAATGGTCTACTTAATGAAAATTACTAAAGGAAATTTTCATGCAGTGCTATAATTTGGGTTTCTGATGAGTATACTCTTGAAAAGAACTAATGACATTATTAACAAATAAATAGATTTTTAAAATGTAGTTGAATAATAGTTTTATAATGCATAATAACATAAAATTTTAGATGCCATATCAGGATATAAAATGTCACTTTTCTTTTAATGTGCAGACATCAAAATTTAAATTAATGTATAAATAAATATGTCATTTCATAACATAAAATTGATAAGTATTCATTGTAGAGAATCTGAAAAACACAAAAGGTACAAAAAAAAAAATTCCATAGGCCAAAAATAAAAAGTGGTAACATTTAACAGTTCCTTAAAGTCATATATTTGAGTGTGTTGGTATATGATTGTTTCCATACTATTTTTATTCTTTTTTCCACTTCCTTCATTATAAACATTACCAAGGTAGTAATTTTTTTAAAGATAATATTACTGGCTGCATAATTTTCCTTTTATGTACCATAACCTATAGACATTTTCTTAGGTTATATTTAGGCTGTTTCTCATCTTCACTATAATAATAAAACCTTCTTTAATTTCATTCTATATAAATCTTTCTTTGTATCTCAGGTTATTTCTTTAGAATGACTTCATACTACAGCTATCAGTAATAATAAATACTACAACTACCATTAATAATAAATACTGCAATTGCCAGTGTGCTGTAAGATTGGACACTTTTATGAGTATCATTCCATTTCATTGTCTCAAAAATCCTGTAAGGAAGCTTTTATTGACCTCGGTTTTGCTGATGAAGAAATCCAGTCCTGATGCTGAGTAGCTTTATATTAGCCAAGCAAACAACCGACCAAATGAAAAACCCACTCTGTCTAATGACTAAGAGAGGTTTCAAGAGCCAGACTGCCTGGGCACAAAGCCCACCTTCTCCCCTTACTGCTGCTATGGCTTTGGGAAAAACCTCAGCTTTCTCACCAGTAAGATGAAGACAGTGAGAGTGCTTCAGTGTTGTATTGCCAGAAGTAAGGAAGTGATATAAACAGAACGTTCATTGAAAATAGTGTCTGGTTAAAACAACCGCATAAGAAATGTTGACTAGAATGAAGCTGGAGTTTTTTGAGACATCTAGAAAATTAGATTCCCTGAAACACAAGTGGCTGACAATCTAAACAGTAGGACCAACTATACTCAGTTCTTTACATCGACAATTAAGATTTTTCAAATGTATTTTACATCTATAAAAAACTTAAAATATATTGGAGTAAAATATATTCCAACTATCCAACTGGAATTTGGAGCAAATTAAAGAAATGAACTGTTTTCCAATATCAGGGTATTTGGAAGACAGGATTAGAACAGCTCTAAGGAACATGATTGAGATCAGAACTAAATGATATGAGAGTGACAGTTTAATGGTGACAGGTAATTAGGCAGAATTCTGGTACAAATATAACAATGAAAATGTACCCTTCTTTGTACTGGTATGAATGCAAGATTGTATCTTCCTTACAGACATGAGATAGGGTATTGGAGACAAATCTAAACATATTTTAACAAAGTTCTCAGCGCAATATGAAATAAAAATGGGGGATCAGGTTAAGTGAAAAGCTGAACTCTCCTTTGAACTTGCTGAACTACAGATGCATGTTTGTCTTCTAAACAGGGAATTTCTGCAAGAGAGCTATATGTACAGTTCATCTCATAAGGGTAAGGATTTGACATATAAGTTTGGAACTCATTCATAGAAACTGATATAATTATCCATATTTCTTTTTTTTTCTTTTAATTTCCTAGATAGATATAGTGAAGTATAATTCAGTTCTACTCAAAAATGTCTTAGCTGGGCCTGCCCAGAAAACTGAGATTGGGGTCCTCAATCTCAGGAAGGAATGAATGAAGAAATAAAAGGTATGTCCAGGAAGCAGGGAAGATATCTAATTACAGAGCAGGGCACATCTTTACACAAAATATCATCACTTGCTGTATAATGCAGCAGTACTTGCAAGAGGCATTTGGAAAAACTGCATGTGGACTATTTCGTTAGGGGGAATGAATGAATTAAAAAATAAACACCTTTTTGTTTCTTCCCGTCTTCTGTCTCTTGTGAGTCAGCACTTACTCTTTAGGAATTTAAGTCCCTCATACCTCCAGATTATATAAAGTGGTCCCTTCATGAGGCCTCTGCTGAAACTAAATCCCCAATAGCAGAGGCAAGCATTTATGGCAGGAGCCACAGAATGCAGAAGAGTCAATGACAACTGAGGGACATTGGCACTCCCTTCCTGACATCCTGCAGTCTGCAGTCTTGAAGACATGGTTACTTAAATCCTTCATGGTATAGGGCATTGAGTTGATCCAGCAACATGGTAACAGAAACTCCCTAGGAAAGGCCAGGGGATGAGTTGCATGGCATGTAAAGTAGGGCGTTGTGAGATACCAAACTACAATGGATATCAGAAACATTTATTGGAGCAGGAACAACTTCTCAAGTATGTGAAACATTAGGATAATATGACCTATTTTATAAAGGCAAAGAAGGAGTAAGTACGTGAGTGTCAACCTCATTTTTCAAATACCCACTATTTAAACAATATAGGGATTAATTTTTCAAGTAGTATAAATATCATAAATGCAGCCACCTGGGTGGCTCAGTAGATTTAACATCTGACTCTTGATTTTGGCTCAGGTCATGGTCTCAGGATCATGAGAGTGAGCCACGCGTCCAACTCTGAGCTGACCATCATCGATTCCCCCTCTCTCCCTTTGCTCTTGTCTCCCACTCTCACTCTCTCTTTAAAATAAAAAAAAAAAAAAATAGGAGTGCCTGGGTGGCTCAGTTGGTTAAATGTCCAACTTCAGCTCAGGTCATGATCCCACAGTTTGTGAGTTCAAGCCCCACATTGGTCTCTGTGCTGACAGCGTGGAGCCTGGAGCCTGCTTCAAATTCTGTGTCTCCCTCTCTCTCTGCCCCCTCCTCTAAAATAAACATTAAAAAGTTTTTAAATTAAAAAATACAAATAAAAATAAATCATAAATGCATATTCACAAACAGAAACACAGATTACCACAACAACTGAAGAGCACAGGTACAAATATGTAAATTAAGTATCACAAATATTCAAATAAATAATACATTTATACTGAGTGGGTATCCATTGATACATTTACACTCCCTCATGAAAGACTTCTTAGAAATGTTTCATTTGGATTTTCAAGTAGCCGGAGTACAAAATATCAAGGAAAAAATTATTCTGATTGACAAAAGTGACCTGTTTCAAATAATTATGAAGCAAGAAAATTAATTTGGCTTAAATAGAGGAAACAGAGTCAGACATTTGATGGTTTTGATAACAAAACAGTAACTCTGAACCTTTCAAAATCACTTTCTAGAAGGAAACATTTGTTATTCAGTGCCTAGGTGTCCTGAAGCATTTAGCTCTGAATATTATGGGGCTTAGATTAAGTTAAAATATGAATTACTGTGAACTTTTCTAAGAAAATATTACTGTAAGTGCTCTGCATTCTTAACAGTCCCTAGTAGGTGTGTGCTGTGCTCTCAGTCCACCCAGTCCTTCATATTTGAGAACAATCACCTACTTTTTGAGACAATTCCATTTCAGAATGAAAATAAAGTTTATGTGAATATATTAATAGCATATTTGAATTAAAATTATATATAAATTATTTAAAGCACTGGAATAACTCAACTCATTTTTGTTGTATTGTATATATTATATACAAAATTGGTATATATTATATACGTTTCAGATGTACAACACTGTAATTTGATATCTGTATACACTACCAAATGATCACCATAAAAAAAATCCAGTTACCTTCCATCACCATAGCATTGACCCCCTTCATCCATTCTGCCCATCTCCCATTCTTCTTCTCCTCTGGTAACCATCAATCTGTTCTCTGTATCTATGTTTTCTGACTGTTTTGTTTGTTCATTGAATTTTGTTTTTATTTTTTATAGATTCCACTAATGCGTGAGTGAATTCATATAGTACTATGTCTTTACTCATTTGACTTATTTCACCTAGCATAAGACAAAAGCTGACGTTTCTTGTCTTTTTGATAATAGACATTCTAATAGGTAGAAGATAATATGTGATTATGGCTTTGATTTGCATTTCCCTGATGATTAGTAAAGTTGAACATCTTTTCAGATGCCTGTTGGTCCTCTGCATACCTTTGGAAAAATGTGTATTCAGATCCTCTGCCCATTTTATTTTTTAATTTTTTTGGTGTCAGGTTGTATGGGTTCTTTGTCTATTTTGGACATTAACCCTTATCAGAGATGTGATTTGCAGATCTCTTCTCCCAGTAGCTTGTTTTTTTGCTCTAGTGATGGTACTCTTTGCTGTGCAGAAGATTTTTAGTTTGATGTGGTCCCATTTGTTTGTTTTTGTTTTTGTTTTTCATGCCTTTGACATCAGATTCACAAACACATTGCTAAGGCCAATGCCAAAGAATTTAAGCACCTTTGTTTTCTTCTAAGAATTTTATGGTTTCAGGTTTTACCTTTAGGTCTTTAATGCATTTTGACTTAATTTTTGTGTATGATTTAAGATAATAGTCCAGTTTCAGTCTTTTACATGCAATTGTCCAGTTTTTCAAGCACCATTTATAAAATAAACTGTCCTTTTTTCATTGCATGTTCTTGGCTCCCATGTGAGAAATTAATTGTGTGCTGGGTTTGTTTGTGGGCTTACAATTCTATACCATTGATCTGTATATCTGACTTATGCCAGTACCATACTGTTTTGACTACTTACTATACCTTTGTAATATAGTTTAAAATCCTGGGATGTGATTCCTCCACCTTTGTTCTTTTTTCTCAAGACTTTTCTTGACTATTTGGGGTCTTCTATGGATCTATATAAATTTTAGAATTATTGGTTCTTTGTGAAAAGTGCCCTTTGAATTTTTGTTTGCTTGTTTCAAGTTTTATTTAAATTCCATTTATTTAGCATATAGTATAGTGTTAGTTTCAGGGATAGAATTCAGTGTTTCAGCAATTACATATAACAGCTAGTGCTCATCAAACCAAGTGCCCTCTTTTATGGTTTATCTTTCCTATCATCATCTGTTTTGTTTCTTAAATTTCACATATGAGTGAAATCATATGGTATTTGTCTTTCTCTGACTGGCATATTTCACTTAGCGTAAGACCCTCTAACTCTATTCGTGTTGGTGCAAATGGCAAGATTTCATTCTTTTTTATGGCTGAGTAACATTTTACTGTATACATATATACCACCTCTTCTTTATCCATTCATCAGTTGATGGACATTTGGATTCTGTCCATAATTTTGCCAATAGCAAATGATAATGCTGCTATAAACATTGGGGTGCGTGTATCCCTTTAAATCAGGATTTTTTTATCCTTGAGATAAGTACCTGTAATGCAATTGCTAGATCTTAGGGTAGTTCTATTTTTAACTTTTTGAGGACACTTCATAATTTTTTCCACAGTGGCTGTACCAGTTTGCATTCCCACCAACAGTGTAAGAGGATTCCCCTTTCTCCGCATCCTCATCAACATCTGTTGTTCCTGGGTTGTTGATTTTAGCCATTATGACAGGTGTGAGGTGATATCTCATTATAGTTGTGATTTGTATTTCCCTGCTGATGCCATTGGAATTTGATAGAGATGACATTGAGTCTGTAGATTGCTTTAGGTAATATGGATATTTTAACAATATTAATTCTTCCAACCCATATACATGGTATATCTTCCCAATTATTTATGTCTTCTTCAACATCTTTTTATCAGTGTCTTAGAGATTTCAGTGTACAGTTTTCTCACCTCCTTGGCTTAATTTATTACTAGGTACTGTATACTTTTGATGCAACTGTAAATGGTATTGATTTCTTAATTTCTCTTTCTGATCGTTGTTGGTATATGAGTTTATATCCTGCAACTTTACTTGAATTCATTTATTCTAAAAGCTTTATGGTGGAGATTTTAAGGGTTTCCTATATACAGTATCATGTCATCTGAAAATGGTGGCAGTTTTCCATCTTTTTTGATTCAGTTTATTACTAGTAATTGTTCTGTTCAGATTTTCTCTTTCTTCATGATTCAGTATCAGAAGATTGTGTGTTTCCAGAAATTTACCATCTCTTCTAGGTTGTCCAATTTGTTGATGTATAATTGTTTATAGTAGACTTTCATGATCCTCTTTATTTCAGTATTTTATTTTTTTTTTAATTTTCTCTCTGATTTCTTCATTGAGCTGTTCATTGTTTACTAGCATGCTGTTTAGCCTCCAAGTGTTTTCCAGGTATTTTTTCTTGTAATTGATTTCCACTTTGATACCATTGTGGTTGGAAAAGATGGTTGACATGATTTAAATCTTTTTAATTTATTGAGAGTTGTTTTGTGGCCTAATATGTGATCTGCCCTAGAGAATATTCTATGTACACTTGAAAAGAATGTGTATTCTGTTATTTTGGGATGGAATATTCTGCATATACCTGCTATGTTCATCTGGTCTAATGTGTTGTTCAAACCCACTATTTTCTAATTGTTTTTCTCCGTGGATCATTTATTCATTGATGTAAGTGGGACATTGAAGTAGCCTACTCTTATTGTATTGCTATTAATTTCTCCATAAAACAATTCAGGTGTTCCTATGTTGGGAATATGGATGTTTATAATTGTTATACATTCTTCTTGGATTGATCTCTTAATCATTATGTAACGCCCTTTTTTGATCTTTTATAACAGTCTTTGTTTCAAAATATATGTTGTCTGATGTAAGTATTACTACCACAGCTTTTTATTTCTGCTTTTGTTTGCAAGGAATATCTTTGTCTTCCCTTTACTTTCAACCCCTATGTGTCTGTAAGTCTGAAATGAGTATTTTCCAAAAGTATATACATGCACCTTATTTTTTTACCCGTTCAGTCACCTCATGTGTTTTGACTGGAACATTTAGCCCATTTATCTTTAAAGTAATTATTAATAGATGGGGACTTAATGCCTTTTCATTAATTATTTTCTGGGTGTTTTATATTCCTTCTTTGTCCCTTTCACTTGTGCTTTCTCCCCTTATGATTTGATGATTTTATTTTATGCATCCCTCACCCTGTTGTGGCTGGGCCATGACTGCTGTGAGCATGATGGTGGTTGGAGCTGGCATTCAGCCCAGTTGGCTGCAGTGACTGGCCATGACTACTTCTTGCGCACTGGTGAGTAGGGCTGACACCCAGTGGAGCTGACTGAGAGGCCCAGAGGAAGCTGCTATGGACATGCTGGTAGTTAGGATTGCTCCCCTCATTGGTGGAGGACTAGCTTTGAAGAGGCACTGGTTGGGCAGGGCTGTCTGCCAAGTATGGCGGGACAGGATCCGCTTTGGAGGACACCTATTAGAGAAGGCACATCAGGTGGGGTAGCACTACACGTGAATGCCAGTGCTGGGTGAGCAGTGCTAGCAAGGTAGATGGAGCGTACCAAAACTGGCTTCAACCACCATCCAGCTATCTAGGGTAAAGTAGGGTGGGGTGGCGGGGGCAAGAAAAGTGGTTCCTTAAGCACTTTTGTTTCTGGAGAAAGTTCCCACAGATTTCTACTTCTTCAGCTTGTGTCCCCAGCCAGCCATGTATAAGCCAAGCATTTTCTTTTTAAAATTTTTTTTTAACATTTATTTATTTTTGAGACAGAGAGAGACAGAGCATGAACAGGGGAGGGGCAGAGAGAGAGGGAGACACAGAATCTGAAACAGGCTCCAGGCTCTGAGCTGTCAGCACAGAGCCCGACGCGGGGCTCGAACTCACGGACCGCGAGATCATGACCTGAGCTGAAGTGGGACGCTTAACCGACCAAGCCACCTAGGCGCCCCAAGCCAAGCATTTTCAAACTGCTGCCTCTATGCTGGGTCTGGGACCAAGTGATATAATGTGCCTGCCATTTAGGAGCAGGATTTCCAATTCCTGTAGCTCTCTCTCCAGCTCTTCTGGAGTAAAGTCTCACTGATTTTCAAAGCTCCTGGAGTTAAAGTCTGCTTATTTTCAGAGTAAGACTTTATGGGGGCTTGTATTCCTGGTCTAGGCCTCTAGGGTATGGGTGCTTGAAGTGGGGCTTGATTCCCTCCTCAGGGAAGGAACTCCACACCTTTAGTGCAGGAAGGAACCCCATGTGCCTCGGACTTATGGGTTGCCACATTGGAGGCTTGAGTCCTGACCACATCTCTGCCTCTTTTACCCTTTTCAATGTGTACTCTTCTGTATACCTTTAGCTGTAGAAGACCTTCTTTACTGGCTTCCAGGTTGTTTTCAGAATGAGTTGCATTATATGTAGTTGTGGCCTTGATGAGTCCACAGGAGAAAGTGAACTAAGGATCCATGTGCTCTACCATCTTCCCCTGTGACACTCTTGCATTTCTTTGTCTCTTATTACAGTCATTGTTTTAAAGTGTATTTTGTATTGTATGAACAAAGCTATACTAGCTTTCTCTTTATTACAACTTGCATCTTTCTCCATTCTTTCACTTTCAATTTGTGTGTCTTTCCTTCTGAAGTGAGTCTCTTGCAGGCAGCAGGAGGGTTGGGCAGGACTCTCACCCAACTCAGCTGTAACATAGGGCTCTGGTGTAGGTTAGGTCTGGACCCTTATGAAGGCATGACCACCAGTGCTAACAGGTGAGAGACCCCCAAAATGGTACCCACCAGTGCTGGCACTTGTAAGTTAGAATGAGACTGAAGAAATGGCCCTTGCCAGTGTCTCCATTCCTAAAGAATCTTAACTGCCTCTCTGGCAGATACTTTAAGATTAGTTAAATAGGCCTCCCTTGTATACGGCTCATGCTTTTTCAAGCTGGTGCTGGGTCCTGGGGCAAGTGAATCTTTCTGTGAGCCTTTAGGAATGGACTCTCCTTTCCCTACAGTTCTGGATTTTGTTGTTGTTGTTGTTGCCATTTGTTTGTTTTTCTGAATATAATCCCCATTGTTTTCAAAGCCATGCATTTGGGGCTTTGTCTCTCCTGTGCAGCATCTAGAGGTTGACCTGCCTGATGTGGAACACAGACCCTTCAATTCCCAAGGAAAAGTTCTGCATTTTTGATACCTTCCCACCTGTGGCTCACCATCCTTATTTTGATTTATTTTGTGGGACCACGCATCTGCCTCTCCTACTTTTTTTTCCCTTCTTTTTGCTTGGAATACTTTATTCACTTGGTTTCTTTTTTTATTATCTATGTATTTATTTATTTATTTATATGAAATTTATTGTTAAATTGGTTTCCGTACAACACTCATTGCTCATCCCAACAGGTGCCCTCCTCAATACCCATCACCAACACTCCGCTCCCTCCCACCCCCCATCAACCCTCATTGTGTTCTCAGTTTTTAAAAGTCTCTTGTGTTTTGGCTCCCTCCCTCTCTAACCTTTTTTTTCCCCCCTTGGTCTTCTGTTAAGTTTCTCAGTATCCACATAAGAGTGAAAACATGTGGTATCTGTCTTTCTCTGTATGACTTAACATACACTTAACATAACACTCTCCAGTTCCACGTTGCTACAAAAGGCCATATTTCATTCTTTCTCATTGCCATGTAGTATTCCATTGTTTATATAAACCACAATTTCTTTATCCATTCTTCACTTCATGGACATTTAGGCTCTTTCCATAATTTGGCTATTGTTCAAAGTGCTGCTATAAATATTGGGGTACTAGTGCCTCTATGCATCAGCACTCCTGTATCCCTTGGGTAAATTCCTAGCAGTGCTATCGCTTGGTCATAGGGTAGATCTATTTTTAATTTTTTGAGGAACCTCCACACTATTTTCCAGAGCAGCTGCACCAGTTTGCATTCCCACCAACAGTGCAAGAGGGTTTTCATTTCTCCACATCCTCTCCAGCCTCTATAGTCTCCTGATTTGTTCATTTCAGCCACTCTGACTGGCGTGAGGTGATACCTGAGTGTGGTTTTGATTTGTATTTCCCTGATAAGGAGCGACACTGAACATCTTTTCATGTGCCTGTTGGCCATCCGGATGTCTTCTTTAGAGAAGTGTCTATTCATGTTTTCTGCCCATTTCTTCACTGGATTATTTGTTTTTTGGGTGTGGAGTTTGGTGAGTTCTTTATAGATTTTGGATAGTAGCCCTTTGTCTGATATGTCATTTGCAAATATCTTTTCCCATTCTAACGGTTGCCTTTTATTTTGTTGATTGTTTCCTTTGCATTGCAGAAGGTTTTGATCTTCATGAGGCCCCAATAGTTCCTTTTTGCTTTTAATTCCCTTGCCTTTGGGGATGTGTCAAGTAAGAAATTGACACGACTGAAGTCAGAGAGGTTTTTTTTTTTTTTTTTTTTTCCTGCTTTCTCCTCTAGGGTTTTGATGGTTTCCGTTCTCACATTCAGGTCCTTAATCCATTTTGAGTTTATTTTGTGAATGGTGTAGGAAAGTGGTCTAATTCCATTCTTCTGCATGTTGCTGTCCTGTTCTCCCAGCACTATTTGTTAAAGGGACAGTCTTTTTTCCATTGGATATTCTTTCCTGCTTTGTCAAAGATTAGTTGGCCATACGTTTGTGGGTTTAATTCTGGGGTTTCTATTCTATTCCATTGGTCTCTGTGTCTGTTTTTGTGCCAATACCATGCTGTCTTGATGATTACAGCTTTGTAGTAGAGGCTAAAGTCTGGGATTGTGATGCCTCCTGCTTTGGTCTTCTTCAAAATTACTTTGGCTATTCGGGGCCTTTTGTGGTTCCATACAAATTTTAGGATTTCTTGTTCTAGCTTCGAGAAGAATGCTGGTGCAATTTTCACTGGGATTGCATTGAATGTGTGGATAGCTTTGGGTAGTGTTGACATTTTAACAATATTTATTCTTCCAATCCATGAACACAGAATATTTTTCCATTTCTTTATATCTTCTTCAATTTCCTTCATAAGCTTTCTATAATTTTCAGCATACAGATCTTTTACATCTTTGGTTAGGTTTATTCCTAGGTATTTTATGCTTCTTGGTGCAATTGTGAATGGGATCAGTTTCTTTATTTGTCTTTCTGTTGTTTCATTATTAGTGTATAAGAATCCAACTGATTTCTGTACATTGATTTTGTGTCCTGCGACTTTGCTGAATTCATGTATCAGTTCTAGCAGACGTTTGGTGGAGTCTATTGGGTTTTCCATGTATAATATAATGTCATTTGAAAAGAGTGAAAGCTTGACTTCATCTTTGCCAATTTTGATGCCTTTGATTTCCTTTTGTTGTCTGATTGCTGATGCTAGAACTTCCAACACTATGTTAAACCACAGCAGTGAGAGTGGACATCCCTGTCGTGTTCCTGATCTCAGGGAAAAAGCTCTCAGTTTTTCCCATTGAGGATGATAATTGCTGCGGGCTTCTCAAAAATGGCTTTGATGATGTTTAAGTATGTTCCTCCTATTCCAACTTTCTTGAGGGTTTTTATTAAGAAAGGATGCTGCATTTTGTGAAATGCTTTTTCTGAATCGATTGACAGGATCATATGGTTCTTATCTTTTCTTTTATTAATGTGATGAATCACATTGATTGATTTGCGAATGTTGAACCAACCCTGCATCCCAGGAATGAATCCCACTTGATCATGGTGAATACTTCTTTTTATATGCTGTTGAATTCAATTTGGTAGTATCTTGTTGAGAATTTTGCATCCATATTCATCAGGAATATTGGCCTATAGTTCTCTGGTTTTGCTGGGTCTCTGTCTGGTTTAGGAATCAAAGTAATGCTGGCTTCATAGAATGAGTCTGGAAGTTTTCCTTCCCTTTCTATATTTTGGAATAGCTTGAGAAGGATAGGTATTATCTCTGCTTTAAATGTCTGGTAGAAATTCCCAGGGAAGCCATCTGGTCCTGGACTCTTATTTGTTGGGAGATTTTTGATAACTGATTCAATTTCTTCACTGGTTATGGGTCTATTCAAGTTTTGGGTCTTCAAGTTATGGGTCTATTTATTCCTCTTTGAGTTTTGGGAGTGTTTGGGTGCTTAGGAATTTGTCTATGTCTTCCAGGTTGTCCAGTTAGTTGGCATATAATTGTTCATAGTATTCCCTGATAATTGCTTGTATTTCTGAGGGACTGGTTGTCATAATTCCGTTTTCATTCATGGTTTTATCTATTTGGGTCATCTCCCTTTTCTTTTTGAGAAGCCTGGCTAGAGGTTTATCAATTTTATTTATTTTTTCAAAAAACCAACTCTTGGTTTCATTGATCTGCTCTACAGTTTTTTTTTAGATTCTATATTGTTTATTTCTGCTCTGATCTGTATTATTTCTTTTCTTCTGCTGGGTTTGGGGTGTCTTTGCTGTTCTGATTCTATATCCTTTAGGTGTGCTGTTAGATTTTGTATTTGGGATTTTTCTTGTTTCTTGAGATAGGCCTGGATTGCAATGTATTTTCCTCTCAGGACTGCCTTAGCCGCATCTCAAAGCATTTAGATTGTTGTATTTTCATTTTCATTTGTTTCCATATATTTTTAAATTTATTCTCTGCTTGCCTGGTTGACCCACTCATTCTTTAGTAGGGTGTTCTTTAACCTCCATGCTTTTGTAGGTTTTCCAGACTTTTTCCTGTGGTTGATTTCAAGTTTCATAGCATTGTGGCCTGAAAGTGTGCATGGTATGATCTCAATTGTTTAAACTTCTTAAGGGCTGCTTTGTGACCCAGTATGTGATCTATCTTGGAGAATGTTCCATGTGCACTCTAGAAGAAAATATATTCTGTTGCTTTGGGGTGCAGAGTTCTAAATACATCTATCAAGTCCATCTGATCCAATGTATAATTCAAGGCCCTTGTTTCTTTATTGATGCCATGTCTAGATGATCTATCTATTGTTGTAAATGGAGTATTAAAGTCCCTTGCAACTACCACATTCTTATCAATAAGGTCGCTTATATTTGTGACTAATTGTTTTATATGTTTGGGGGCTCCCATATTCGGCGCATAGACATATATAATTGTTAGCTCTTCCTGATGGATAGACCCTGTAATTATCATATAATGCCCTTCTTCATCTCTTCTTACAGCCTTTAATTTAAAGTATAGTTTGTCTGATATAAGTATGGCTACTCCAGTTTTCTTTTGACTTCCCGTAGCATGATAGATGGTTCTCCATCCCCTCACTTTCAATCTGAAGGTGTCCTCAGGTCTAAAATGAGTCTCTTGTAGACAGCAAATAGATGGGTCTTGTTTTTTTATCCATTCTGATACCCTATGTCTTTTGGTTGGAGCATTTAGTCCATTTACATTCAGTGTTATTATAGAAAGCTATGGGTTTAGAGTCATTGTGATGTCTGTTGGTTTCATGGTTGTAGTGATGTCTCTGTTACATTGTCTCACAGGGTCCCCCTGAGGATCTCTTGTAGGGCTCGTTCAGTGGTGACGAATTCCTTCAGTTTTTGTTTGTTTGGGAAGACCTTTATCTCTCCTTCTATTGTGAATGACAGACTTGCTGGATAAAGGATTCTTGGCTGTATATTTGTCTGTTCATCACATTGAAGATTTCCTGCCACTCCTTTCTGGCCTGCCAAGTTTCAGTAGATAAATCTGTCACTAATCGTATTGGTCTCCCTTTATATTAGAGCATGTTTATCCCTAGCTGCTTACAGAATTTTCTCCTTGTATTTTGCCAGTTTGACTGTAATATGTTATGCAGAAGATCGATTCAAGTTCCGTCTGAAGGGAGTTCTCTGTGCCTCTTGGATTTCAATGTCTTTTTCCTTCCCCAGATCAGGGACGTTCTCAGCTATGATTTGTTCAAGTACACCTTCAGCCCCTTTCTCTCTCTCTTCCTCTTCTGGAATTCCTATTTTACAGATATTGTTCCATTTCATTGAATCACTTAGTTCTCTAATTCTCCCCTCAAACTCCTGGATTTTTTTATCTCTTTTTCTCAGCTTCTTCTTTTTCCATAATTTTATCTTCTAATTCACCTATTCTCTCCTCTGCTTCTTCAATCTGAGCTGTGGTCACCTCCATTTTATTTTGTACCTCATTATAGCATTTTTAGCTCCTCCTGACTATTTCTTATTCCCTTGATCTCTATAGCAATAGATTCTCTGCTGTCCTCTATACTTTTTTCAAGCCCAGCAATTAATTTTATGACTATTAATCTAAATTCCTGTTCTGTTATATTGCTTAAATCGTTTTTGATCAATTCAGTAGCTGTCACTACTTCCTGGAGTTTCTTTTGAGGAGAGTTCTTCCGTTTCATCATTGTGGGTAGTCCCTGGGGTGGCTCCCAACTGCAGGGCACTTCCCCTGTGCTGTCTGGAGTAACTTGTATTGGTGGGCAGGTCCACAGTCAGACCTGCTGTCTGTCCCCAGCCCACGGCTGGGGCCACAGTCAGACTGGTGTGTACCTTGTCTTCCTCTCTCCCAGGGGCAGGACTCGCTGTGGAGTGGTGTGGCCCCTCTCTGGGCTACTTGCACACTGCCAGGCTTGTGGTTCTGCTTCGATGGGATCTGGCATATTAGCTGTGGTGGATCTGCAAGGTGCATAGTGGCAGAGGGGCAGGCTTAGCTGGCTGCCATCAGTGGTCCCCTGCAGGAGGGGCCCTGTGGCACCGGGAGGGAGGCAGACCCGTGGGAGGGATGGACCCACAGAAGCACAGTATTGGGTGTTTGTGCTATGCAAGCACTTTCGGTGACAGGAACTGGTTCCCTTTGGGATTTTGGCTTGGGGATGGGACATGGAAATGGTGCTTGCCAGTGACTTTATTCCCTGTTGAGCTGAGCTCTGTCTTCCAGGGCTCAACAACTCTCCCTCCAGGTGTTCTCTTGCCCTCCTGCTCTCCGAGAGTGAGCAGACCTGTTGAATTTTAACATTCCAGATGTTATGTCCCCCTGGCTGTCAGAACTCACACAGCCCGGCGGCTCCGCTTTTGCAAGCCAGAGTCAGGGATTCTGCCTCGCCAGGCGGGCTGCCCCTCCACCACCTCGGCTCCCTCCCACCAGTCCGTGTAGTGCACATCACCTCTCCACTCTTCCTACCCTCTTCTGTGGGCCTCCTGTCTACGCTTGGCTCCAGAGAGTTCGTGCTGCTAGTCTTCTGGTGGTTTTCTGGGTTATTTAGGCAGATGTGGGTGGAATCTAAGTGATCAGCAGGATGAAATGAGCCCAGCATCCCCCTATGCCACCATCTTCCCAGAATTCTATTCCTGCCTCTCCTACTTTTGATGCTGCCCTTTCATCTGTTGTTGTGGAGGTTCTGTTCATCTAGTTTTCAAGTTTTTTACAGAAGAACTTACTTCCATAGGCAGGTTTTTTTTTTTTTTTTTTTTTTTTTTTTTTTTAATTTCCTTTTGGGACAGATGGAGAGGGGGAGGGACAGATTGAGACACAGAATCTGAAGCAGGCTCCAGGCTCTGAGCTGTGAGCACAGTTCATGGGAGAAAGTGAGTTCAGGATCTTCCTATGTTGCCATCTTGAACCCCTCCCAGTCAGTAAACTCATGTCTTAAAAATTTTGGGAAATTAGTAAAACGTCAAGAAATGGAACCAAATTAGTTTCATTTCACAATTATTTTCTCTACAATATACTTGAGCACAAAGTTCAAAGTGATTAGACTTTAATGATTTTCTATTTGGCCCTATCAGATTTTAAATTAAGAGAATCTGTGACTGATGATCATGTATAAAAAAAAAAAAAAAAAAAAACATTAACAAGGGGCACCTGCGTGGCTCAGTTGGTTAAGCATCCAACTTCAGCTCAGATCATGATCTCATGGCTTGTGAGTTTGAGCCCTGTGTTGGGCTCTGGGCTGACAGCTTGGAGCCTGGAGCCTGCTTTGGATTCTTTCTCTCTCTCTCTCTCTCTCTCTCTCTCTCTCTCAAATATAAATAAACAGTAAAAAAATTTTTTTGAAACATTAACAAGAAGTCTATTGGTCACTTTGGTTTTCTAAGATCTACATTAATAATAGAAATTTATATTTAGAACAGAAAAAACATATTTGCAATCCTTCATTCTAAAACAATATAAACCTGTTATTGAGCCTTAGGAAAAAAAAGGAAAAATAAAGAAATATATATTAGGGATATTGTTAATTTGCATAAATTTATAAATAATTGGATTTAGCCATTGATAAAAGGGGATGTCAAGATATGGTTAATGTTTAATAATAACAAACAGAAAATGGAGATACATATGAGAACTCATTTTGTATAAATTTTACTTGCTGGATTGATGGATTAAAATGCTAACATTAAATTTATGCAAGAATGGGTTATTTAGATTACCACTGTAAATAGTGCCCATTCCAATTTGCCATGTTAAGCAATTCTATGAAATATTCTAAGCAGACAATTAATTTCTGCTAACCTCATTATTATCACCAGATAAATCTCCTTTTTTGACCATTTCACAGACTGTGATTTCACAGACTTGTTATCATTGTCTCCTATTGCAAATGAATATCTCAAAATGAATTACAGTCACTAGTGAGCTTGAACTGGCGCATACTTGCTCAGATGTGTGGATTGCTAATATTTTTAAGAACTTTGCAAGCTGATTTTTGAAGTTAGTCATTGTCAAAAACTAGACTATAAAGAGATAATTAATTACATTAAAACAGAACAAATATTCAAAAATTCCAATTATCTTACTACATTTTACCAGTTATATTCTTGAGGGTGTATACATATATATTTGTGTTGGAAATGCTATATAATGGTGAGCTACTTAACATTTCTTCTCAACTCTGCATTCAGTGACCTCTTGTTAGTATCTTGAAATAAACTATAGTGAGAATATTTATACTACTGAAATTGACAAGTGTTAGAGGTTGAAATTATGAGCGATTTTTGTTCTCAGGATAACTAATTGTTAAACATTTACCAGCATGCCACTAACCATAGGTAGAATGACTTAATGTTGTCAAGTTATGCCTACATAGCATCTCTGCATTTTAAAAGGAAATTTAGAAATGCATGCATAACTTAAAGTAGAATTGTCTGCATTGAAATTGTTTGATTAAGTGTTTGCTTTTGGGGTAAATGTTTCTGTACCTCATAAATCACACTCACTATTCAGTCAGACTTTTTGTCTACTCAAAATGTTGTCTCATAACTCATGATCTTCTCATCTTTTCTTTTTTGTAATGTACTCAAGTCACAGGAAAAATCCATTAATTAATGCCTGTGCATTTACATCTTTGAGTTGTGAAACATATAATTGAGCTCTATCTTAGAAAATGCAAGCATATCATTAGAAATATGTTTATCCTTTTAGGTATATACTTATTAATTAAAGAAAAATATAAAGCAGAACACTTAAATATAGAAGTATTTAGTTTATTGGGGTTCTGGGTAAAATGTATTTATTATCTGTGAGATAGTAAGACGGATTAAGGACACTTGGGTGGCTCAGTTGGTTGAGAGTTCAACTCAGTCAGGTAATGATCTCACAGTTTGTGAGTTTGAGCCCCAGATCGGTCTCTGTACTGACAGCTCAGAGCCTGCAGCCTGCTTTGGATTCTGTCTCCCTCTATCTGCCCCTCCCCAACTTGTGCTCTCTCTCTCTCTCTAAAAAAAAAAAATAATAAACATAAAAAATAATTGAAAAAAAGACAAATATACATAGGCTCTTCTTGTAATTGAATTAATCTAAAATTTTAAACATTATTTTTCTCAAGACCATAATTTTGATAAAAAATTATGGTAATTGAGAAACATTGCAAAGCAAAATGATATATGGAAACAGTTTATAAATTATACTTACTAATTACTACACATTAGTTTTTTTTAAATTTTTTTTTTCAACGTTTTTTATTTATTTTTGGGACAGAGAGAGACAGAGCATGAACGGGGGAGGGGCAGAGAGAGAGGGAGACACAGAATCGGAAACAGGCTCCAGGCTCCGAGTCATCAGCCCAGAGCCTGACGCGGGGCTCGAACTCACGGACCGCGAGATCGTGACCTGGCTGAAGTCGGACGCTTAACCGACTGCGCCACCCAGGCGCCCCTAATTACTACACATTAGAATAGAATTTAAGATAAACTTATTTCTCGATTTATTATTGCTAAACTTTTTCCATTTTTAAACCAAATATCCTTGTTTCGACAATATTACAAAACTCTTTGTGACTTCATTTTGTTTTTCAAACTGCCTGCACTGGTTTATAATTAAAAAGTAAAGTTCAGGGGCGCCTGGGTGGCGCAGTCGGCTAAGCGTCCGACTTCAGCCAGGTCACGATCTCGCACTCCGTGAGTTCGAGCCCCGCGTCAGGCTCTGGGCTGATGGCTCGGAGCCTGGAGCCTGTTTCCGATTCTGTGTCTCCCTCTCTCTCTGCCCCTCCCCCGTTCATGCTCTGTCTCTCTCTGTCCCAAAAATAAATAAAAAAAAACGTTGAAAAAAATTAAAAAAAAAAAAAAAGTAAAGTTCAATCCTGGAAATTGCAAAACTTAAATGTAAAACAACATTTTAGACCTAAGAAAACTCCATCCAACAGTTTTTAATTTTTTTTAAAATTCTAGTTAACATACATTGTAATATTAGTATCAGGTGTACAATATAGTGATTCAACACTTTCATAGAGCACCCAGTGGTCATCACAAGTGCCCTCCTTAATCCCCATTACCTGTTTAACCCATCCCCCCCACCCCCGACTTTCCCTCTGGTAACCATCAGTCTGTTCTATAACATTAAAAGTCTATTTCTTGATTTGCCATTCTCTCTCTCTCTCTCTCTCTCTTTTTTTTTACCACATGCTCATTTATTTTATTTTATTTTTTTAAATTCCACATATGAGTGAAGTCATATGGCATTTGTTTCTCTCTGGCTGACTTATTTTGCTTAGAAGTTTGCCTTCTCCATCCCTGTTGTTGCAAATGGCAAGATTTAATTCTTTTTATGGCTGAGTAATATCCCATTGTGTGTGTGTGTGTGTGTGTGTGTGTGTGTGTGTGTGTGTATACACATACCTCCTCTTCTTTATCCATTCATCAGTCGATGGACACTTGGGCTATTTCTGTAATTTGGCTATTGTTGATAATGCTGCTTTAAACATCAGGGTGCCTATATCCCTTCAAATCAGTATTTTTGTATCCTTTGGGTAAATACTTAGTAGTGTGATTCTGGATCTTAGGGTAGTTCTATTTTTAACATTTTGAGGACCTTTTATACTGTTTTCCAGAGTGGCTATACCAGATTGCATTCCCACCAACAGTATAAGAGGGTTCCCCTTTCTCTGCATCCTTGCCAACATCTGTTGTTTCCTGTATTGTTGATTTTAGCCATTCTGACAGATGTGAGGTGATATCTTATTATAGTTTGAAATGTTTTTCCCTGATTATCAGTGATGTTGAGCATCTTTTCATGTATCTTTTGGCCATCTGCATGTGTTCCTGAAGAAATGTCCATTCATGTCTTCTGCCCATTTTTTAATTGGATTATTCATTATGGGGGGATTGAGTTTTGTAAACTCTTTATCAGATATGTCATTTTAAAATATTTTCTCCCATTTTGTAGGTTGCCTTTTAGTTTTGTTGATTGTTTTTCTTCACTATGCGGAAGCCTTTTATTTTGATGAAGTCCTAATAGCTTATTTTTGCTTTTGTTTCCCCTGCCTCAGGAGGCATACCTAGAAAGAAATTGCTAAGACCAATGTCAAAGAAGTTTCTGCCTGTTTTCTCCTCTAGGATTTTGATGGTTTCCTGTCTTAAATTTAAGTCTTTCATCCACTTTGAGTTTATTTTTTATGTTTGGTGTAAGAAAGTGGTCCAGTTTCATTCTTCTGCATGTTGCTGTCCAGTTTTCCTAACACCATTTGTTGAAGAAACTGTCTTTTTCCCACTGGATATTCTTTCCTGCTTTGTCAAAGATCAGTGAAACAGAATACAAAACCCATACATGAACCCACCCAACATTATGGACTAAAATTTGGTTTTCATTGTATTTTTTATATTGTAATGTATCTCTTCCTTTTTTGCAGAAAAATTTGGTAGGCAGACTCTTCAGATGAAAATTGTCTGCTGGAAATTCCAAAATGTAAACATGAAGCAAATTTTTGGATCTGATGAGGACTTAATTCTCTTTATTATTCATGCTTATTTGTAGTTATTTCTTCTCTTCCTCCTCCTCTTCTTTCTCCTTTTATTTAATCACATCCTTTTCCTCAACTGGCCCACTGTTATATACGTAACAGGTACTCTGCAAATACTTCTTGAAAGGTTTTACGTTTCAGAACATGTGAAATCCCCTCTTCTTGAATGTGAGCTGGACATTTCAACATGCTTCTAATGAATATAATATGGTAAAAGTGGTGGGAATGTTTTTTCCCCTCTGAAATTAGATCATATAAAGACTGGCTTCCTCCTACATTAGTCACTCTATTCATCTCTTAAGTTGCTTCTACTGGAAGAAATCAGGTGCTTTGTCTTGCAACAGCCCTTTGGAGAGGTCCATGTGTGTATACTCATAGGCAGATATCATGACCTATAAGTGAATATTTCCCATGAATTCTTGAGATGACTGCTGTCCTGGATAACTAGTTAATTGAAGCCTGATGAAAGATTATGAGCCAGAGAGCCCAGCTAAGGTAGTCCCAGATCCCTAAACCCACAGAAACCGTGATATAACAGATATTTATATTTTTTAAGCCGCTTCCTTTTTTTTTTTTTTTTAATTTTTTTTTTTTTCAACGTTTATTTATTTTTGGGACAGAGAGAGACAGAGCATGAACGGGGGAGGGGCAGAGAGAGAGGGAGACACAGAATCGGAAACAGGCTCCAGGCTCTGAGCCATCAGCCCAGAGCCTGACGCGGGGCTCGAACTCACGGAGCGCGAGATCGTGACCTGGCTGAAGTCGGACTCTTAACCGACTGCGCCACCCAGGCGCCCCTAAGCCGCTTCCTTTAAGAATAATTTGATATGTAGCATTAGATAACTAATTCACAGAGGCTTCCTCTTTATCAAACCTGTTTCCTTGTTTCATAACAATGAAGGGTCAGTATGTGTAATGTACAACACTTCTAAATCTGGCTTAAAATCTTTCATTCTATCTCTTAAACCCATTTGCCATCTGAATGTCAATATCCAGACTTACAGTGGAAACCACCTGTCGAAGAGTTCAAAGCTTTCTTTAACCTGGGTTTTTGAATGGCTTGAATAAGCAGGGCACCTCAAAGGTGTTCATTTGACTATTTGGGAAAAAATGAACATATTATGTTATGTGTGGTAGCCAATAGGATTTTAGAGTAAATTTGAAAACGGTCTTTTCTGGTTTACCTGGAAATTACCATCTAAGGAAAGGAGTTCCCACCCCAGCAGGAGTAGCTACCTTAAAATCAATTTTCCACAGGAAAAGTGGTTTATCTTCTCACCAAAGGAATGGCTGTTCATAATTGCAGCTTGATCCCATGTTCTGTTTCCGAATATGCCCTGATTCCATCGGGAGGAGATACAGAAGCTCCTTATTTGGAACCCTTACAAATCATGCCCTTTATACTCTTCATTTGCCAGCTCCTGATTTGTATCCTTTATAATAAAAATATGGTCATTAATATAGTGCTTTCCTGAGTTTGGTATCTTTCTATCAGATTGTTGAAACTGAGGAGATGGAAACACCCCGAGCTGTTTAGAAGAGCAGGTGACCTGGGGACTCTCAAATCTTTAGCTGACATTCTAAGTGAGGGCAGTCTTTTGGGGGATTATGCCTTTAACTTGTGGGTTCCACTTAACTCCAGGTAGTTAATGTCAGAATTGCTTGGAAGTTTTACAGCTTCAATATGTTAATAAACTTAAGGCTAGAATATTGAAACATGGAAATAAAAAGTAGAAGTATAAAGTGTAATATAGATAAGTTTTCAGAAATAAGTTTCTGACCAAATAAGAAAATAAGCTTTAATTGGGATATTGTTTTCAAAAAATGAAGACAGATTTTTTTTAAAACATTTCTTGAGACCATTTTTAAGAATGTAAGATGCATCAAATCTTTTCACCATTGTGAATGACTTTTTTTTTTTTTTTTTTTTTTTTAGGTTTCAGCTACTAGGTTAATTTGGATAAGAAGTACCAGATAGTTTTTCTCCTTTCCCAAATCAGTTTGATCCTTTCTCAAACTAATATTTTAATTTATTTGTTAAAATAAATTCTAATGTACCTCAGGGGCTATAGGCAAAAAAGCATTCGGTGAATGCTAACATCTGTTTAAGGTCACACCTCTGTTTTCTTAGAGCTTCTGCATGGTTTCCTCAGAATTTCCCAAAGCCTCAGCTGTTCATTATCATCCTCTTTCTTTCAGATAACGGATGCAGATTATATTTATTTATTTATTTATTTATTTATTTATTTTTAATTTTTTTTTTCAACGTTTATTTATTTTTGGGACAGAGAGAGACAGAGCATGAACGGGGGAGGGGCAGAGAGAGAGGGAGACACAGAATCGGAAACAGGCTCCAGGCTCTGAGCCATCAGCCCAGAGCCCGACGCGGGGCTCGAACTCCCGGACCGCGAGATCGTGACCTGGCTGAAGTCGGACGCTTAACCGACTGCGCCACCCAGGCGCCCCATATTTATTTTTGAAAATAAAATGAGTTACACACATAAGATTTATTTTTTTTTTTTCTCCTTTATATGTGGTCAGAAGGAAAGAACCTCAAGGGTCATAGGGAAACTGGAGTCGTTTCTGTAGTCTGTGTCCTAGGGAAACAAAAACAAAGCCAGGAAGACTACATGATCTTTAGGGATATTTCTATGTATAAAGTATAGTCTCTAAAATGTCTCCTTTGAATCTCTTTCTATAATTTACATACTTGAAAGAAAATATTGCATATTTTAATGTGAAAGACAATGGGAAAAGATGAAAGTTGTTCAAGGCATAAAAGAAAGTTATATATTTACAAATGTGTGATTAAATCAGAGAACTGTAAAAGATGTTAAATATCAAATAATTGAACATTTAAAAGAAAGGCTGCTAGTATTTTCTTCTCCTATTCTTTTATCCTATACCACCTCAAAATTTATGAAACAATAAATTAAACATGAAGACTCCTTCTATTTTTTTTCTAGATGACTTTTTTTCTCCTCCTCCACCCCAGCATTAGTGAATGTCTATATAATCCAATGTAAAAGAAATCAATAATTTCAGTTTGCTCATTTTTAAAGTGGAGTAAGTTTTACAAACTAATCAAGGAAGTAAATCATCAAGGAATAAATATTTAACAACCATTCATTCCATTCATTACAATAAAAATTTAAAGTATAAGATAATAGCCTTACAATTTCCATATCACCAAATTGATTCCTTATATGCAATGTCTAGCTTGTTTTAAGGGTGCTATGAATAAAACATTGAAAAAGTCTTATCACATCAATATTAATTTATTTTTTTCATTGATTAGTTGTCCCTATTTAGTCCTGGAACCAAATTAACATGTGCAGGGTAAAATACTTTACATTAAAAAAAATCTAAATTATTTTTTAAAGTACAGTAGGAATTGCTTTCATAACTTTGAGGAAAATTTTTATTTTTTCATAGTCATAATTAATAATAGCTTTTATTTCTAATATCCCAATGAATATTTAAAGTATCAAATATGCCACAGTGATTCTATTGAATTCATTCTATTCAATTTTAATCTACTTCCCTAATTTCGTGCATAATCATATGGTAGGATAAAATAAACTTTTTATAGTCACTAATATTTTACCATCCTCAGAATGAAAAATATTTCCATAAGCAACACAGTTTAAGATATCATTGGCTGGGGTGCCTGGGTGGTTCAGTTGGTTAAGTGTCTTACTTTAGCTCAGGTCATGATCTCACAGTTCATGGGTTCGAACCCCATGCTGGGCTCTGTGCTGGCAACTCAGAGCCTGAAACCTGTTTCGATTCTGTGTCTCCCTCTCTCTCTGCCCCTCCCCTGCTTGTGCTCTGCATCTCTCACTCTCAAAAATAAGTAAACATTAAAAAATTTTTTAAAAATTAAAAATAAAAGATTACCATTGGCTGTACTGTTCTCTATTGACATAAGAATTTCCAATATATATGTTACATGTATATAGAACCTCCCTCTCAATATTGGTGTCTTCTATTCCTCTCTTTTTCTGAGAAGAAAGAGGAAGATTGTTAAAAGATTTATGTTGGCTAAAACGATTTTTCTTTTCCAGAGATTTTCATTTGACTCCCAATTTTCTTTGTATAAAAATACCACACAATTTTAACTCTCCTCAGTCACTCTATCACTAGATCAGAAAATAGACATACATTGTGTACCCATCGCAACCTTGACAACCTTTTCTTGACCCTAGTTGAAAGTTGGACTATATAGCTCAGGAGAATCAGGGAGAAATTCTATAACTAAATTTATTATTATGTTCTGTGTTGGAGAGGAGATTTCATTCTGAGTACCCTAGTTGCATAATCTTTCACTATGTATTTATGTAAATCTGGAATACAAGATGAAACTTCTTAGAATACTTTTATGACTATCTTAAGACAAAATTTCAAGTATACCAAATATTTACTTCTTTCAGTGGATCCTGAATATATGAACTCACTTAATTCTAAAAAGTGTGTAAGAGGCTATATATAACTCCAGTCTTTGATTCAAGGTTAGGCTTCTGTTAATAGGGGTGGAATAATTTTAGTGATACCAGTTAAAAGAATATCAAGTGAGCGGCCCATTTATTTTAGTCCAGGAACTCTGTGCACAATTAAGCAACATAAAAGATTCTTTCTGACATAATCCTTCTGATTAACCAACACTACCTCTTTTGCAGTCTACTGCTTCTAGCATTATAGTACAAGTATGTGATCTTTTTTGTCCCAGGGCATATTTTCTTACTAAAATCTGGGAACAAATTTCAATTACACCATCTCCCAACAGGATAATAAACCCTATCATCATTAACTTCTATATATAGAAGCTAGTGTTCTCCTTAGGAATATGTTCCTCAAGACTGATGAGCTCTGAGCTCTCTCCACAAACATAGCTTGGGCACAGGTGACAGTATCCCCCAAATCTTTGCTTTCTTTAATTTTCTCACTTTCGTCTGTAAGACCACGTTCCAGGTGACTAATCAAGTAAATAATGGAGCAACTGAAACCAGTCTTGTGTTTCATGTAGTCCACTGAATCTAGTTGGTTCGAAAAGGCCCTCATTTTTAAAAATTAACCTCGGGATAAAATTATAATAGTCTCTCTTTTTTTCTAGCATCCGTAAAGTTTAGGTACACAGTACTTTCCTAAAGTTTTTTTTTTTTTTTTTTTTTTTTTTTAGCTTCCTCTGTTCATACCTCTCCAGAAACAGGCATATATCAGATTGTAAGGAGGATCCTAGAAGCAGTGAGGAGTAGAGCATGAGGAGAATCAACTTTACACTGCAAAGAAGCTTCCTTAGGTGAGGGAATTATGAATTATTAAAGCCAGGAAATCTTCATCTTTCAAGGGAAGCACTGCTGCTGCTTTTTGCAAAATGAGCTCAGTGGAGATGGAAGCTGGGGAATTTAAAGACTCTGAGGAACCCAAATTCTCTTACGTAGTAAATGCTTGGAACTGTATGCTTCCTAATCAATACAATAAATCAATTTCACAGATGCAAATGGGTGAGATCATCAACTCACTTAATATTCTGAATTCAGAAGGATCACATGAATGAGTTTTTTTTATTTAGCTATCAAGGTCTTCTGGGGGTCATAAAACTCATATTCTACTTTGCAAGTTGAACTAATAATTTAGTTATTTGCATTTGTGATTAATCCAACTAATGTCATTAAAGGCAACTATACTATCTTTAGTTACTAAACTCATCATGTATTCATATTGTTTTAACTGCATAATTTAGTAAATTCTAAAATTTCCTTTCTTTTAAACACTTCTTCATTGTAATTGACTAAAGATTTTTTTGGTTTGATTTGGTTTGGTTTTTCATGTTTTATTTCCAGCCCTTCCAAAAGTTGGGAGATATCTGGAGCAGTTTCTGCTTTTCTGATAATTGTAAATATGGTAGATTTGTCTGGTTCATCATTTTAATATGACCCTCTCCCAATATTTCAATGTATAATATACTTCTGAGATGGCTTAGAATGATATAATTTTACATGTTATTACCTGTAAGAAATTGGTGGCTGTGTTACATGGCTTCTATAAGATTTGCACAAACACAAGGTCTTTAAAAATATTTGTCCCTCCAGGATCCTAACCTTATTTGGCTCAAAACACAGGCATACCTTAAGGCTTAATTATGTTATTTTTGTTATGTTCAACTCATTTTAAAAAGGACAACATGTAGAGGTATCTTTCATCACTTTATTCAGAAATATTTTTGATTTGCCGTTTTGAAAGTAAAATGATGTATAAATTTTAAAAAAGTGATAAAGTTCTAGGATATTTTCATGTTTATGTGTTTTGAGAAGTAATGCTTATTATCCAAATTTTTTTTGTTTTAAGCAACAGTACAGCTGATTAATCAAGCATCATTAATGAAATATTTTTAGAAATGAACAATAAAATTTATTCTAAAACAGACATATATCTATTACTCAACTTGACAACTGACTGATATTCCCCTCACAGATTAACATAGTTTACTTAAATTTGACACATTATTTCTATTTTATATGAGAGAATTTAGTTATCTTATCCACCAATATTTACTCTCAACCTTATTCTAAACACTGCACTTTATTCTGGATATAATACAAGATATTTCTTTAGAATTTGTAATTAAGTTCCTGTCCATTTATCATCATTAAACTGAAAGTTTCTAGTTGGCAGACATTAAATGGGCAGAATAAAACATCTTAGATTTTGAATGTGACTTGCAATTGAACCAAACATTGTTAATGTGAAGCCATATTGCTAGCAATTTAAAATCAACGTACAATATTATCACAGAAAACTTATTATGCTTGGAGAGTATATTTTTCAAAATAAGATTTAGTTAACATGTTCCCAAAAGAAAATTTGTCAGTGCTTGCAAATAGTTTAAAGAAGTACTGCTTTTTTTTTTTTTACTTCAAGTTTATGACTTTTTTGTTATTAAAATCTATGAGAGATCTTTCTCTGATTTCACTCATATGTGGGATTTAAGAAACAAAACAGATGAACATAAGGGAAGGAAGGGAATAGAGAGGAGAGGGGAAACAAACCACAAGAGACTCTTAACAATAGAGAACAAACTGAGGGACAGTAGAGGGAGGTGGGTGGGGGAATGGGCTAGATGGATGATGGATATTAAGGAGGGCACTTGTGATGAGCACTGGGTGTTGTGTGTCAGTGATGAATCGCTAAATTCTATTCCTGAAACCAATATTTCACTGTATGTTAACTAAAATTCAAAAATATTAAAAGATATCTACAAGAGATAAGTAAATTACCAGTGGGATTGATGTGAAATTTGTTTATTTATTTTTAAAGTATATTTATTTAGCTAGAGAGAGAGAGCGAAAGGGAGGAGCAGAGAGAGTAGGAGACAGAAAATCCCAAGCAGACTCCTCACTGTCAGCACAGAGCCTGATGTGGGGCTCCATCTCATGAACCTGGAGATACTGAGCAGGGCTGAGATCAAGAATCAGCCGCTTAACTGACTGAGAAATGTGAAATTGAGATAAGCTAACCCATTATTAAACAAGAATTACAAAACTGAAATAGACCCAATTCCTAATCTTATAATAAGTAATGTGTTGCAACAACAACAACAAAAAAGCAAACAAGCAAATAAGCAAAACTACAAGTTGACTTCCAAATCATTCTGGTACCGTGTTCAAAGAGGATATTTGTATCTCTTTTGTTTTCATTGCTTCAATATCCTTCAATTTTAAACATATAGGATAGAAATCACTTAAGAATGTGAATATTATTATCATCAAGGAAATAGATGAAATAACTTCAGATATTTAAGGAACTTCTTTTTTTTTCCAGGGATGAACTAGAGAAATTTTACCTTAATCGTTATAAAATACAAGCTCAGATTGATTAAACAATTGTACTTCCCACTTTAAAAACACACATGAGGGGTGCCTGGGTGGCTCAGTCAGTTGAGCATCTGCCTTTGGCTCAGGTCATGATCTCGCGGTCTGTGAGTTCAAACCCCGCGTTGGGCTCCGTGCTGAAAGCTCAGAGCCTGGAGCTTGCTTTGGATTCTGTGTCTCCCTCTCTCTCTGCCCCTCCCCCACTCATACTCTGTCTCTCTGTCAAAAATAAATAAACATTAAAAAAATTAAAAACACACACGAATACAATATTATCATAAGTATGAATTCTTAAATAGTTCTGGATAGGTACAATTTACAGTATGTTTACAAACTGGGTATAGACTTTTTCTTGTCCATCAACTTGGCAAGCTTTCACCCAAGCAATTTTCACTCTACTCCACTGTGAGAGAGAGTATACTAACAAGTCATATAATGATTTCCTGACAGAATCTCTTTATGTTCATTCATACCTGTGTTTGTAAGGCATGGCATGATGGTCACATTGAAGGACACAGACATAGTCATAGATTATAAATCTGCTGGTGCCATTGAGATACTTTTGCACATTTGGATATATTTTTCTTTCTATTTGTAATCTATTAGCATCACTGAAAACCATAACTGAATGGAATGATATTTTATTAAATGTTTGTTTTAAATCAATTCTCAAATACAATGTACAAAACACAAAATTACCTTAGAAGAAATACAGGAGGTTTTCATGCAAATATCAATTATTATATTGTTATATACAGATATCCTTCCACTTATAATGTGGTTACATCCAGATAAACTCATCATAAGTTGAGAATGTTGTGGAGCACCAGGTGCTCAGTTAAGTGTCTGACTCTTGATTTGAACTCAGGTCATGATCTCATCCTGGGGCTCTGTGCTGACAGCATGGAACCTTCTTGGGATTCTCTCCCTCTCTCTGTCCCTCCCGCACTTGCATGAGCACATGCATGCTCGCTCTCTCTCTCTCTCTCTCTCAAAATAAATAAATAAATAAAAATTTAAAAATAAGTTGAGGGGCGCCTGGGTGGCGCAGTCGGTTGGGCGTCCGACTTCAGCCAGGTCACGATCTCGCGGTCCGTGAGTTCGAGCCCCGCGTCAGGCTCTGGGCTGATGGCTCAGAGCCTGGAGCCTGTTTCCAGTTCTGTGTCTCCCTCTCTCTCTGCCACTCGCCCGTTCATGCTCTGTCTCTCTCTGTCCCAAGAATGAATAGACGTTAAAAAAAAAAAATAAGTTGAGAATGCCATTAGTCAAAAATTCTTTTAAGGGTGCCTGGGGGGCTCAGCTGGTTGTGTCCAACTCTTGATTTCAGCTCAGGTCATGATCTCACGGTACACAGGTTTGAACCCCAGGCTCAGTGCTGACAGTGTGAAGCCTGCTTGGGATTCTTTTCCTCCCTGTCTCTTTGCCCCTCCCCTGCTAGCTCTCTTGCTCTCTCTCTCTTTCTCTCTCCCTATTTCACAAATAAATAAAAACATGAAAAGAATTTAATGCATTTAATACCCTAACTTATCAAACATCATAGCTTAGCCTAGCCTACTTTAAATGTGCTCAGAGCGCATACATGGCACATACTTGGGCAAAATTTTCTAACATAAAGACTAATTTATAACGAAGTGTTGAATATCTTATGTAATTTACTGAATATTGTTCTGAAAGTGAAAAAAATGGAATGGTTGTGTGGGTACAGAATTATCATAAGCGTAGCAGTTGATCACCCTCATGATCATGTGGCTGACTGGGAGCTGCATCTTGCTGCCATTGCTCCACATCATGAGAGTGTCCTACTACCTATCACTAGCTTGAGAAAAGATCAAAATTCAAAATTTGAAGTACAGTTTCTACTAAATGCTTATCACTTTCACACCATCATAAAGTAAATAAAAATAAAATCAGTCAAATGATTGTAAATTGACAACATCTGCATTTCCTTAAAAGTTTCATAGTCTTGGAGTATTTTAAAACCATTGTAGGCAGATCCTAATTTATGAATTTTCAGTTAAAATCTGTGATTCATAAGTAACAATTCTGTGAGTAATGATTTCACAGGTAACACTGCATTTACTCTTAGAAACTAGGTTGAAGGTGTCAGAAGGTGCGGGGCTATCTCAAAAACATACTGCTTTTTAATGCTTTAATGAGCATGACATACGTTATACCCCTCAGAGCATTTTCATTAAAATTTTTCTCAATTTGGGGCGCCTGGGTGGCGCAGTCGGTTAAGCGTCCGACTTCAGCCAGGTCACGATCTCGCGGTCCATGAGTTCGAGCCCCGCGTCGGGCTCTGGGCTGATGGCTCGGAGCCTGGAGCCTGTTTCCGATTCTGTGTCTCCCTCTCTCTCTGCCCCTCCCCCGTTCATGCTCTGTTTCTCTCTGTCCCACAAATAAATAAACGTTGAAAAAAAAAATTAAAAAAAATTTTTTTTCTCAATTTAACAATGTCCATTATTTTTCATATTGATTTTAATAAATAAATGTTAAAGCCAAAAATACTTTGAGTTGAATCTCAGAATGCTACTGTATGTTGCAGTATGTATGTAGATTCTCTCTTAGAGACTTAATGAACTTTTGTGTGAGTTTGCAGGTTTGGTCTGTCTGTATCTATGGAGTAGCATTTTAATGTTCTTGTTTGTATTTCTACAGTGTTATTAGGTGACTGATATAGAACAGGACCTGAGAAAATGTGTAGTTGTTGTTGTTTATAAATGAAATAATGAAAAAAATATTAGTGAATTATTTAATCAAGTTTATATTAGGTGGTTTATCCCCAAATTTATGCAGATGGCTTCACAATCTACACTTTAGTTTTCATCTTGTATTTTAATATGTTCTTTAAACATAAGATATTTAGTAATGTGCTATTACCCACAAAGTACCTCTCTCTCCCTTCTTTTGGTGACTAATAGTACCATTGTACATTAGTACAACATACATTAGTATATTGACTAGTCTTTCTGGTTAAATATTTTATATATCAAAGACTTTGTTTCTCTGTAATCACCACATTGAAGTAGTAACCAAATTAAGCTTCATTATACATGAACATGTCTCTTGCACACTTTGTCAGTTTCCATTCTGGCTGCTGCCTTTGTTAATTATCCACTGAAATACTTAAGTCATCTTATATCCACCCTTGACCATTACCACAAAAAATACATATTTTCTCATAGTTCTGATTAGACTTTTTGACTTTTAAACATTTTGTCATTCTTTCTTATAACATTATTTCCATTTTTCAGGGGAGGAGGGAGAGGGCTACATCAAGCATATTTTATTCCTTTGTGTAAAGGAGAAGGAAGAAATGAAAGAGGAAGAAAAAAAGAAAAGGAGGAGGAGGAAGGGGAGGAGGAGGAAGCACTGTTCTTTGGATATATTAGATAAGTGTCCTTCTTTGGGCAGAACTGATTATAGAAAGGCCTCTTCCTCAGGACTGATGCAGCCCCACACTTGTTTGAGAAGCTACCCTCATCCAAGTGACCCTTTGCAGGGTACAACCTTGCAACCACACGGTGGTTGTGGTTAACATGGCTCCATTCCACCTCCACTGACATTCTCCACTGACATTTAGTTTTTTAAATATATTTTCTCATGCATGGGAATAGCATGATCTCCAACCTTCTGGGCTATCATTTTACTACACTTCCTTCCTTCCTTGCAAGATTTGTGATGCTTTGATTAACATTATATACAATTTCTCATTCAACATTCTACATGTCTGTTTCCATTTTTCCTGTTGTTAGTGTATTTTTCTTCCCTTACCCTCTGTTTGATCAATTTTAGTCACGCTCTACCTTCAAATTTCTATTTTACTTTCAAACACATACATTTCAAATATTATATAGACACTTCCCCAACTTGCTTTGACAAATTCTAAGGTAGTCCTGGTACCTCTAACTTGGTTGGACAACTTTCCAATTGTCTTCGGTAGGAACTGGATGGGACATGATGGGTAGCATGTAATATTATCAAGCTGAAAGGACTTGTTCTTCACTCCCTGAGTTAAGTCTCTGGGACACACCTCACAAAGTCCATACATGTTTTTAATTGCATTGTGTAAAAACTTTAACAAGCGATGTTTTTAATGCTATCACTTTTACTGCTTTTATTACGACACTTTATAGATGATTCATGAGCTATCTGAAGAACTGGCCTTTAAACAATGATTTGTTATTTTCTGTAGAAGTGAGTTTATTATTGATTCATGACTTCCCAGGAGAAAGATGATGGAAAATTGATCTGTTCTCATTACAATACAATTCTGAATATCACCAAGCAGCCTCTTTATAGTTTAGCACTTTATAAAATCACATACTTCATTTATGCTTGGGGAGAAGAGGAGGACGTCCAAACGGTTGGTAGAGAGAGCTTTTGAAAGTTTCGATTGAGTTTGGTCAATATAAATTATCATTTTTTTTTACTTTTCTTTAAATGTGCTGGATTACTTCAAATGATAATGTCATCCATTGACATAGCAGTTTTTAGCAATTTACATTGATTTTTTATAATAGAATATGCACACTTAATACACAAATTTTTATAGACTTTATCCATTTTCTGAGGAGTTCAATATAATTCATCTCATTTTATTGTGCTATAAAACAATATGTGGTATAATTATCATTATTATACTTACATGGAGACTGAAGTTTATACTGTTTAGCGTTGAACACTCTATATCCAATGCAGAAGAGTCATAAATTAAACATAAGATCTTTTACTTCATCTTGCTCTCTACTAGGTGTATTACTTCAAGAATTTAGTTTACACTTGCTTATAAACAAGATACAAAAGTTAAAACATTTTTCTTGGGTTACCACAAAAGTATCTGCAAAATAGAAGTGTTTTTTTTCTAATATCCATTACCATTAAAGCCAGGAGATACAAATCAATCTTCTTCATAATATTTAACATAACTTATTATATAATCATTTATTCATTCAAGAAAGTAGATATCTATTATTTTCCAAGATTTTACTAAGCATTACTAATAATGTTTACTAATTTAAAAAAAAAAGATAAATAAAACCCTTAAGTGTTTATCATATTAAACAACCTGATTTTTTTTTTTTTTTGATGTGGGTTAGGTCTATGGATTTCAGAAGATGCTTCAATTACAGATTTCTTTTAAAAACTGAAGTAGCACAGATTTTGACAAAGAGGAAATATCTCATTCAAATGATACATAGAATGTATCATTTAGAAACAATAGGAGAACTGTTTTAAGATGGTGTGCAGGATAATGCCCACTTTTCCATCATAGACATTAATATCAGGATGTTTTCAAGTAAACTTACAAAAGAAAATTACTTATAATTACATCAATAATGACACTGGAAATTATAATACATATAAGAAGTCCCAGTATATGATAAGCCTATGGTTAGTTAATTCAGTGGCTTAGTGATGTCATTAAATACTCAGCTTATCACTTTTACTTCTTTGTCAACTTTGTTAGAGAAATTTATCTTCATGTTAGAAAACCTCTACATCTTAGACATCACATCAAAAACTAACGAGGGGACAAAAGATTATCAGCCCTGTATGTCTTTCCCAGAAAAAAAAAATCATTGCCCTGAAGACTCTTAACAGATTCTCTTCATTTATTAATGTGCCTTTATTTCAATAACAAACTCAGTTTCTGGTAAGTTAATATTTCTACTGTGATTGAGTTAAATCCATTTGTACCCACCCTATGGGGGTTGGAGCTGAGGCCAGCCTCCCTAAAGTATATGGTCCTGGTAAAGAAGGTAGACACTTTAATAAAGTTAACTTTATGTTCAAAAGAAAGAAAAAAATTTTAAAGGGTGTTTTGTGGCCCATTCGTAAGTTTTCTATAAAGCTATTTACAGACTGTGCTAATATTCACCACAATAAGGAATGCAGGTTGTTGGACAAGTCTAAAGGTGAGGATGATAACTTAAGATTTGAGAGGGTAGATATGAAACTTTCTAATAGTTTACAAGGGAAAATAAAATGGACCTAGGAAGTGGGATGACCTAACTGTGGGATTTTAAATGAAGCTATAATTATGGATTATTTCACTCAAGGAGAGTATGAAAGAACCTGAGGAGAAGATTGAAAGTAGTGGTTTAGGAATATGAACACTTGTATAAAAAAAAAAAAAAAGTCATGGAAGAATTCTGGGAAGCACTGTAAAGAGTAGAAATGGAATCAACCTTGGAATTGTTTTTAGTTTATAAGAATTTGGAGAATTTGATGAAGAAGCACTTTAGTAATATGCTACCATTAATTTTTTAATACTTACCTGGGAAATTATAAACCAGTATACTATATTTTACTATTCAAAGTGAACTAAGTAGAATAATAAAATGGACAAACTTGTTTTCTCTTATTATAAATGATGATATTAAATGCTGGTTTCTTACCACAGTGAGAAGACAATTTGAGTTTCATTTATACTATTTTTATTCTATACAGATTGTCTCTTCTATTTACTTATATTTGCTTCACTTTTGGAATGTTTTATATTAACAGTCCATAAATTATAATCTCGACTCTTCCTTCTTCCATGTAGAGAAAAAAGAAATGTTGTCATTAACCCTTAAATTACACATTGTTAAATTATTTAATAATATGGAGTATCATTATAGAAGATATAGGAAAATATCTAGAAATTAGTTGAAAAGGCAAAATAATCTAAAAAACTAACTCATTTATGCAAATTTACGTATACACTACCAGTCTTCAAAGAGATTGTCATTGATATTGGTCATGTCCTAGATGTATCGATTCAATGGCCATAGACTTGCCTGGTTAGCGGGGAAGTAGTACAATTCGCATGAGTTTATGTTGTTAAACTATTATTTCTTTTATCTTTATGTTTATGTGGGACATGTATAGAGTATAGGTTCAGATATATTTTAAATAAAAAATATTTACATTAAATCAATTTGGATCTTTATGTGAATATTTTTCTGTTAGCTGGAATTCATGGCTAGACATGACTTTATTTCTCCCACGTTTTCCTTGCTTTTGAAATTTTATCATATTTGGCCAACTGTACCACCATCATTAAGCTCTTTTCCAATTTAGAGGTGTTGATGTTTACTACATACTCAGCTATTTAACTATACAAATTGTGAGGACCATGTGTACCAATATTTGCAAAAAGACATTTTGACGGCAAGTCTATCCATCAAAAGTGATTGAAAGGAATTTTCGTATATAATACTGACAAAAAATTTCCCATTTGTATTTATTTTCAAAAATGAATCTGTTATGGTCAGCAACTTATTACTATTGCCCCATTGCAAGAAAGATGGGTACAGTCCAACTGCTATCTGATTAATAGGAGAATTCAAAGCTATTATATAGACATGAAGTTAAAATGGAAAATCATGATAAGAACCTAGCTTGTATAATCCTAAAATTAGTGGTTTTTGGTTATATTCCAATGAAGACAACAGTATATAAAAGAAACCATTTTGGACAAATTATTTTGGACACAATTCTAGTATAGATATAACAAAAATGGACTCATTACAAGTGGACTGCAATATCCCTAATATTATTAAGACAAATCACCTGGAAACTTAATTAGCCCAGAGCATTTACATATTTAACTGGAAATACTTAAATACATCAGAAACTTGTTTCTGCACTTAATTTAGGCCAGTAGTCTCTCATCAGCACCACATGTGTTGGCTTATCTGTTTGTCTATCAATGAATAATATAGAGAGCCCGATTAATAGCATCTTACCAGAGCCTTAAATTCTTTGTGAAACTCCAGCATTTCCCCCACTCTTTCTAGTTTCTTTGTCTCCACATTCATCCCACCCAATTTAGTGTCCCTGCGTTTTTTGTTTTTTCTTCTACTTAGTCTACTATCTGGATACCAACAGCAGAGAAGATTCTGAAAAAAAAAAAAAATTGTCTTTCCATTCCTTTTTTTTTAATACTTATTCTTCTGATTTTGAAGCTTAAAATGTGTTAGGAGCAAACCTGGAACAGTTTTACACACTCCCCTAGCCCAACACACTTCTCTCAATTATACTGAGGAGAATGCAATTTTTCTCAGAAGACTTGGAAGGATTTTCCAGACTCATTCTTCTTTTAGGATACCAGTATCCAAGGAAATATACTTCTTCTAATCTTGAGTTGCTGAGGATAGGTAAAAATTGGTATACGATGTTACAATTTGCGTCTCTGGTAATTCCAGGAATATGACCAGCCCTTTTTTCTCAGTGTTGTTTTCTTTTCCCTTGCTGTGAAAATTAGCACAAATATTACTTACTAAAACAAATGGGAGATTCTCCCTAGTTTCCTAGGTTTAAAACAAAGCTTTGATATACGTAGCTAAAATATTAGCTTGATAATCAATTTTGACCTGCTGGAAATTAAGTAATAGTTCCAACTGCCAAACTGAGAAAGAGGTTGTATATTGTATTGTATTGTATTGTATTGTATTGTATTGTATTGTATTGTATTTTAGTTCATTTATTTTGAGAGAGACGGCAAGTGTGGGGGAGGAGCAGAGAGAAAGAGAGAGAGAGAGAGAGAGAGAGAGAGAGAGAGAGAGAGAGAATCCCAAGCAGGATCCATGCTGCCAGTGCAGAGCCCGATGTGGGGCTTGAAGTCACCAAAATGTGAGATCATGACCTGAGCCAAAACCAGGAGTCAATGCTCAATCAACTGAGCCACCCAGGTACCCCAAAAGATTGTATTTTAGAGACCTCTGTAAAGAGCAAAGAAAGGTTACCACCATTCAATAGGATTTCTGAGTTCTGTCATACGAAAACCATTCCCTTCTCGGATCTGGGTTTCATTAATTTATCTCTCATTTGGTGAACTCTCATAATAGTCTATTTTTATTATATTATAATGTTATTAATTTCTGTTAGGTTGTGGCTAAATCAATCACTACTTACTACAGAACCTTGATTATCAATCACTGTTGACTATGTATCATTCATATCTGGAATTGGTCATTTCTAATTCTTGAAGCCATTGTTCTACCAATCCTGGAAGAAAAGAGTAGTTCATCTAATATGCAAATAGCATATTTTTCCTCAGTATACTGGTATTATGAATTCAGTGTATGTATTGTAGCCACTATTTTCTTTAACATTTGGTGATTTGGATTTTAAAGCAATCTTTCTTGGGATGTGTAAATCTACTTCCCAAGGATAACATTAAGTGTTAGGCCCTGTAGAATCTCACTCATATATGGCCACACTGCACTCTTTGAAAAGGTCTTCCAATAGCACATGCATTGTATGTTCTCAGTGGATAAAAGTCATTTTCTTAGGACCCTGGCATAATATCTAAAAATAATTTATTTAGCTTCTGGTAAAATGATATCTCCAAGATTACCAAACTTTGAATCCCACAGAAACACACATTGCATCCTTGGGAACGAAGTAAAGCAGTATGTTTCTCATAATCTATGCAAATCCAGCATACAGCTATCAGCTCTTTGAGAAACACATAATTAAATGATTGCTCTTTCTTGAATATTTGAGAGTGCTATTGAGGTAGATTCTATATAAATCATGAACTTGAGAATTGGAACTAAAAGTAATAAAAATAAGAAAAAAATCATGCAGGACATTTTTACAAAAATGATCTTGAATAATGTTGCCCTACACATAGGGCACTAGCCCAAGATATACTGATATTAATGCATTACACTATAATTTCATACAATTTAATCTCCCCATCCCCAGAAACTCCACAAGAACATAGCAATGTGGGAATTTTCGTCAAGATGAAATTAAGCCCATTTGAGAGTATTCTAGAAAGGTTCATATAAGGGGAATTGATTACTGTAACAGGATCTCAGTTAAGGAAGAAAATCTATCTTCTGTGGCCCAGTTCCAATGGTGCTTTGCTTCTGTGAAATGCAAGTACCCAGAGAAGCTGCTATATCACCTATGAGTGATCCCAGCATCAGCCACAGCTGCTCTTACAATGACCACAGACAATAAATCACACTGGCCTTGAGGGAAAAGGACACTGATGTCTAATGTGCAACTTTATTCCATGTGTGGAAAGACACTTTCATTTTAGTTTCCCACAATCTAGGAGTGATCATCAATCTAGTTGTTTAACAGACTACATGAAGTTTCCTAGGAAAGGAAAGAAGCAATCAGAAAACTATTTCTGGAAGTAGTTTTCTTCTGAGCCTACATAGTAGGAACTTTTCACTACTACTCTCTTTTCTTCATAACACAGTTCTGCCAACCACAGAGGATGAAACGACTTCCTGTCATTTTCTATGAATGGATATATTCTGCTGATTCTACCTGGGCAATAATCTCTTTCAAATGTCCCCAAATATTTTTACATAATGGCCACCTCAAAACTTTATATTTTTTTAATTCTTCCTACAGTCTTCTCCTACCTAAAGTACATCTTCAATACTGAACCTAGAACCATCTTTCTAAAGAAGGTTTTTATCATCCACCTGTTCAAAACCTTCAGTGGCTCTTTATGCATTTGAAGTTATAGCTCTTAATATACCACCAAAGTGTCCAAGTTTAATATCAACTGTCTGCCCTTTATTTAAACTATGTTCCAACTCAACAAAAATTATTACTGTTTAAAATATGTAAAAGATGAGTTCTTGCCTTAATAACTGATCATCTTTTGTTTCCTTAAGCATGAATAACTTCCCTATGATTTTAATTTATTCATTAAAATATTAGTGCTAGATTACCACTTGGGAACTCAGACTATAATATAGTCATTCTCTCTTTTTCTGCCTAGCAAAATATCTTTCACTCACTAAATATTTGCTAATTTCATGAATAACAGTTATTTCATTAAAGTAATACATTACATCATCAACATAGTTTTTAAATTAAATTTCAAGAAAATAGTTTTAATGATTCAAATGCTTTAAAATTATCAGTAAGAAAGTGTTGTTAGATTTCATACTCTTAATTATTAGCAAAAGAAAAACAAAATAAAACAAATTAATGTCAAAATTCAAATTTAAAATAAATTTTAATATAAAAAAACAAACACAAAATACAAAATGGAACTTACATGCAACTTTTTTGACTAAAATATATATGCAGATGTTAAAATGAGGGATTACAATAAGTTCTTCCACGTTATAGGTTAGTACTACTTCTGCCATTGATAACTACATTAAGAGGCTTTCTTACTTATGAAGAATGGACACAAGATATAGAAAACTAGAACGCAAAAATTTTTCCCTTGTCAACACCATGGTGTTTTGTAATAAGAATGAAACATGTTAGATTCACAAAAAGAATGTCATGTGCTAGGTTTTTACCTGTATAGTCCATACCTATTGGCTAGAGTGGGGTTAGAAACTTCCCACAACTTTGGCTTGACACTGAAGAATCAAGAACGGTGTTGAATTTTCTAGGCTTGTATAAGAAAAGCTTTGGGCCATCAAGACATTTGTAGGGAGCACTCCAAAAGTGGTACAAGGTGGAGATAATGAATTATTATTGGGAAGCAGCTAAATAGGTGAATTTAAGGAATTTTCTAGGATAATCATGGCTTTATAAACTTATATAAAGTTTCCTTTCCAATAAAAGACATGGAATTATTTAGATTTCATGAGGCCTGGGAGAACGTATGGGATTGGGAAAATAAGACATCTGCAGTTGCAATATTGAGTTTGGAGGCATATGACCAGAACTCTATGTTATAAATAAGCCACCCAAAGAGCCAGAGAACATTAGATATACCTCAACAGTGACCAGTGTCTGGAACTGAGTGCCATGCTAACTCCTTAGAAGTTGAGAGAAGATCTAGAGGTCTTGTATGGGATCTGTAGAATCAGTCTTCCTCTGCATCATATGGTTGTATAAGCCAGTTTGAATTAGAAGGGAAAGGGAGAGTGGCAGAAACCTGAAAGATTGAGTATTTGCCTCTCTATATATATTTTGTCTCCAAAATACTGAACTAACCAAAGAAACTGGTAAAATTAAGTTAGTCTAACAAAACTAGACTAGATTTAATTAACCCCTCGGTGTGCCCCTCCATAAACAAGAGACATCATTAATCGAAGGAAACAAAAGTATTTGTACATCTCTATCAGCTTATAACATCATTAAAATAATGCTTTTCATTAAGGTAAGGCTAGACAATCCTCACCAGCCCAACTTCCCTAAACTAGTTACGACTTCATAGTTGTGGTACACTGCATAATATCCCTCAAATATATCCAGGTCATAACCCTCAAAACCCTGTGATTATATTGTCTTATATGGCAAAAAAAAAAAAGCCTTTATAAAAGTGATTAAGTTAAGGTCCTTAAGATGGAAAAATTATCCTGCATTATCCCATTGGGCCTGATGTAATCACAATGATCCTTATAAGAGAGAGCAGGAGGTCAAATGTTGGGAAGAGTGTGGGGAGAGTGAAAAGATATAAACTGCTATCTTGGATGTTAGAGGGAGGCAGACTTTAGAAGCTGGAAAAGACAAGAAATAGGTTTGTTTTTGTTTTTGTTTTGTTTTGTTTTTCTTCTAGAGGCTCCAAAAAGAATGCAGCTCTGAGAGCACATTTAGGCTTCTGATCTCTAAAACATGAAATAATACATTTGTATTGTTTTAGGTCACTGAGTTTGTGGTGATTTGTTATAGCAGCAATCCAAAATGAACACAATGGGTCTAGAAATAGTTTTCAATGTTTTCAGTAAAGAGTTTGGTATCTGGTTCCCATTTCAGCCACACAAAAGAGCACAGGTGGGTAAAAGTCATAATTCTTCAGCAACAAGCAGAACCATATTTTTATAGCATAACTATACAGATCAGTTTCTGTGCCAAGCAGTATCATTTTTTAACAACTATTGGGAGAAATAGTAATGGAACAGGGATAAAATACAAGAAAGCTAGATAAATGTATAAACAGCAATGAACCATTGGGATACAAAGTAAAATGCTCACAAATTTTAAACAATTCCAGCCCATTAAATAGATTAAGGATATTTATATGGTCATATTTCAAAATAACTATATTTGACCACAAACAGTGATGTTGGTTATCTATAAATTATCATAAGACTTCAAAAATATTTATTTATTTTTGACAGAGAGAGAGAGAGAGGAGAGAGAGAGAGAGTATGTGAACAGGGGAGGAGCAGAGAGACAGAGGGAAAGAGAACTTAATCAGGTTCCATGCCCAGCGCAAAGCCCATTGAGGAACTCAATCTCATGACTATGTGATCATGACCTGAGCTGAAATCAAGAATCAAATGCTTAACTCACTGAGCCACTCAGGTCCCCACCCCCACCAAAATATTTCTTAACACATTGCCAATGATTTTAGCTATTTCCATATCCATCAATGTCAAAGCACATTAACTTCAGAGAAAGATAAGGCTGCAGATTATTTTAAATAGGAAAAAAACCTATTTTTATTAAAATAAGAATTTGGATTTCTGTGGAGCAAACAGATAAATTATTTGCCACAAAAATAAAAGTAAACAAAAAGCAAGAATGTGTCATTAAAGGGAGATTATGCTATTGTAATGTGTTCAGCTGTTGGATTTGTATTTCAGATGTTGCCATGCAGACTTTGGAATCATACTGGGTGAACATCTATTATTATGAATTTTTGATTAAAACTGAATTTGACTCTCTCTCATGAAAAGCAGAAAAAGATGTATTGCTAATTGGGGTAGCATGCTTTAAGTCACTCCATGGGTAGGATTACATGGATATAACTGGCTTCTACTTTGGACTCTGGATGTATAGGAATAGCGAATTGTACCTGACATGCAGTCTTATAAGAGTAAACGGCTGGGGTAGATATTGGGTTGAATTCAACCACTTATGAGTACCAGCTGATCTCATTATAAAGTGCCTGTCACTGTGTTCCCAACAGTAAGCCTTCTGTCAGATTTAAAGCAAATTATTGAAAATTGTTCTATTAAGGGAGATACTGGCATTATAGTTTGGCAGGTGTTATTTGTCACCCACTGCAGGATATGGTTCAAGTCTTATTTTGCTGTTGTGAATTATGTTTACTGGAAAGAGTATAACCCATGGAGTATCACAAAATAGGTTTAATCCCAACAGTATATGAATATTTTACTGGTCTACTGGATGAATAATCACTTTCACTCATGAGAGTATATACCGAAGAAGTGTGTGTGTGTGTGTGTGTGTGTGTGTGTGTGTGTGTGTTTAAAACTCAAATATTCACTTTTTGTGTCTATTCAATAAAACATAAATCTGTTCAGTGTTGTGAGGACATTATAACCTTGTGATCAGAAAAAATAAGGAACTATAGTGGAAATATCCACAGTGTTTCAACAGTCTAACCCTTGTAAGAATCCTTGAAATGGTTAGTTATCTCCATTTTATAGACGAGAAATATAGTTGGGTGATTGTCTAGCCATCTAAGTAAGTGTGAAATCAGGATCTTCAGCATGTTTTTCCCCTTTATTAGAAGACTTAAAATGATAAATCAAAAGACAGAGTGTTATGGGATTAATTGTAGAGGAAATCACTCTGCAATAGAAAGCAGAAGTAAACCTTAAAGGTGAACAAGAAAAGGCTTTTCACGAATGATTACATTTCAGCCTCACCATAAAGAAGGGATAGGATTCTGTTGGTGCCTCTCAACTTCTGGATATTTAACATCATCACCATTGCCATTGCATACTGCGAGAATCATTCACTATGTTTTTTATTTCCTTAAATTCTTCTTTCAGTCAATGAATTTTTGTTAATCATCTATTCTTATTATCTACACATTTCCTTCTGGCTTTATTGGTATTCTTTCAAAAATATTTACTTCAAGATTGTTTTCAGAAAGGATCTCCTCAGGTCTTGCAAGTGAAGTTTTCTTGGACAGAGCATTATATTTAAGTGGTATATTTAGCAAAATACATATTTTTGATGTTTGATACATTTATTTGAAAGAGTAAAATTAAAATATTACTGACAAAACTACTGATGGTAAGGACATGGGGAAACTACAAATATACATACACCTACCAGGTAACCCAGGCATTGTGCCCCTAAGTGTTTATTCAAATTAAACAAAAACATGCCCAAGCATTTTATATTAGTGTATATAAAAAGTGAATTTACAAAAACCCTAACTTGAAAACAAATCAAATGTCAACAAATGAATGGAAAACTTGTTCTATGCATTTGATGGTGTACTACTTGGCAATAAAATGAGTGAATTATTGATGCAGAAAATAATATGTAAGGATTTTGAAATAACTATGCTAAATATAAGAACCTAGACAAAAGAATATATAAAATTAATTTAATTGAATAAAATTCAGTTGTGAAAGAAACCAGATCAGTGACTGCCTGAGAATCGGAGGTGGAACAGGGGTGATTATAATGGGGCACAAAGAAAGTTTTGGAGCCAATAGAAATGTATGTTGTCTTCATCATGGTGATGGTTCCAGGATGTATTAATGTGTCAAAAATGACTAAACTGTACACTTTAAATATGCAATTTATTGTACTGCATTTATACCTCATAAAGTTGTAGTTCTTTTATTTTATTTTTCAAATTTTGATTTGAATTCTAGTTAATTAACAAAGTGTAATATTGATTTCAGAAGAATTTAGTGATTCATCATTAATTACCATTCATTATAGCACCCAGTGCTCAACACAGAAAGTGCCCTCCTTAATATGCATCACCCATTTTAACCCATCTCCAGCCCACCTCCCCTCCGTCAACCCTCAGTTTGTTCTCTACAGTTAAGTGTTTCTTACGATTTGTTTCCCTCTTTTTTTACCCTTCCCTCATGTTTGTCTCTTTTGTTTCTTAAATTCCACATGTGTGAAAACATAAGATATTTGTCTTTCTATGGCTTATTTCACTTAGCATAATACACACTGGCTCCATCCATGTCATTGCAAATGGCAAGATTTCATTCTTTTATATGGCTGAGTGTTCTTTGTTTTTAAGATTGCTTTGGCTATTTATGGTACCTTGTGGTCCCATATAAATTTTAGGATTGTTTGTTCTAGCTCTGTGAAAATGCTAGGGATTGCATTAAATATGTATATTGCTTTGGGTAGTATAATCATTTTAACAATATTTTTATATTATGGTTTTGGGTACAATTGTAAATGGAATCAATTCTTTGATTTCTCTATTTCTTCATTATTGGTGTACAGAAATACAACAGATTTCTGTACATTGATTTTACATGCTGTAACTTGCCTGAATTCATGTATCCGTTCTAGTAAATTTTTGTGGAATCTTTCAGGTTTTCTACATAGAGTATCATGCTGTCTGCAAATAGTGAAAGATTGACTTCTTCCTTGCCGATTTAGATGCCTTTTATTTCTTTTCGTTGTCTGCTTGCTGGGGCTAATACTTCCAGTACTATATAACTAATAATGGTGAGGGTAGATATCCCTGTCTTGATCCTGACTGTAGAGGAAAAGCTGTCAGTTTTTCCCTATTGAGGATGATACTAGCCTTTGAATATGGCTAGTTATTATGTTATTAAGGTATGTTCCATTTTTATCCCTACTTTATTGAGTGTTTTTACCAAGAATGATGCTATATTTTGTCAAATGCTTTTTCTGCATCTATCAAGGAGATCATATGATTCTTATATTTTATTTTATTAATGTGGTGTAACACGATTGATTTGTGAATATTGAACCACCCCTGCAGATCACTTGTTCCTATTGAAGAATTTTTTTAAATGTACAGTTGGATTCAATTTGTAGCATTTTGTTGAGGAGTTTTGCATCCATGTTCATCAGGGATATTGGTCTGTAATTTTCCTTTTTGGTGGGGTCTTTTGTTTTGGAATCAAGGTAATGCTGGTCTTGTAGAATGAGATGGGAAATTTTCCTTCCATTTCTATTTTTTGGAACAGTTTGAGAAAGAATAGGTATTAACTTTTCTTTTTTTTTTTTTAATGTTTTATTTATTTTTGAGAGAGAGACAGAGACAGAGACAGAGTACAAGCGGGAGAGGGGCAGAGAGAGAGGGAGAAACATAATCAGAAGCAGGCTCCAGGCTCTGAGCTGTCAGCACAGAGCCCGACGCGGGGCTCAAACTCACAAACTACGAGATCATGACCTGAGCTGAAGTCAGATGCTTAACCGACTGAGCCACCCAGGTGCCCCTAACTTTTCTTTAAATATCTGGTAGAATTCTTCTGGGAAGACATCCAGCCCAGGATCCTTATTTGTTGGGAAAGTTTTGGTTACTGGATTCAATTTCTTCACTGGTTATGGGTCTGTTCAAATTTTCTGTTTTGTCCTGTTTGAGTTTTGGTAGTTTCTATGTTTCTAAGAACTTATTTATTCCTTCCAGATTGCCCAACTCGTTGGCATATAATTTTTTGTAATATTCTCTTATAATTACTTGTATTTCTATAGTATTGGTTGTGATACATCCTTTCATTTGTGATTCTATCTATTTGAGTCCTTTCTCTTTTCTTTTTTATAAGTCTGGCTAGGGGTTTATCAATTTTGTTAATTCTTTCAAAGAACCAGCTCTAGTTTCACTGATCTTTTCTGTTCTTTTTGTTTGTTTCCACATCATTTATTTCTGCTCTAATCTTTTTTATTTACCTTCTTCTGATGCCTTTAGGTTTTATATCCTTTTCCTTTTCCAGCTCCTTTTGATATAAGGTTCAGTGGTCTATTTGAGACCCTTCTTGCTTCTTGAGACAGGTCTGTATTGCAGCTTTATACTTCCCTCTGATAACTGCCTGGGGTGCATCCCAAAGGTTCTGGACTGTCATGTTTTCATTTTCATTTACTTCCATGTATTTTTTTTTTTTTTTGTTTCTACTTTAATTTTCTGGTTAACCCATTCATTCTTTAGTAGGATGTCCTTTGACTTCCTTGTGTTTGTGGTCTTTGCAAATTTTTTCTTGTGCTTGACTTCAAGTTTCATAGTGTTGTGGTCTGAAAATATGCATGCTATGATATCAGTCTTTTTGTACTTGTTGAGGTCTGATTTGTGATCCAGTATGTGATCTATTCTGGAGAATGTTCCAGGTGCACTTGAAAAGAATGTGTATTTGCTGCTTTAGGGTGAAATGTTCTGAATATGTCTGTTAAGTCCATCTGGTCCAGTGTGTCATTCAGAGCCATTGTTTCCTTGTTGATTTTTTGCTTAGGTGATCTGTCCATTGTTGTAAGTGGGGTCTTAAAGTCCCCTACTATTATTGTATTTTTATTGGTGAGTTTCTTTACGTTTGTTTTTAATTGATTTATATAATTGGTGGCTACCAACTTGGGGGCAAGAATGTTTACAATTGTTAGATCTTCTTGATGGATAGAATGCTTAATTATGAAATAATGCCCTTCTTCATCTCTTATTACAGTCTTTGGTTTAAAATCTAGTTTGTCTAATGTAAGTATGGCTTCTCCATCTTCCTTTTGACATCTACTAGCATGATGGTTGTTCATGCCTTCCCTTTCGATCTGAAAGTGTCTTTAGGTTATTTTATATCTATATATATTTTTAGGTGAGCATGGACATTTATTTTTTCCCATGTAAATGTATAATGTTTATACAACATTTATTGTAAAAGCTATCTCATTCATACAATTAAGTACTTTGATTCTTTGTACAAAAATCAATCAAATATATATTTGGCTGATAAGTGAAATATACAATATTGACAAAAATAAAAATTAAACTATTAATTTCTCCAATCTGAACATTCATCTCCTAGTGACTCAATGTCTTGATGGTCGTAATTCAAAGCTATGCAACTTGCCTGCCTACAACTTGGCTGTGGCAGTTGCCAATACATTGCAAGATGTGAGGGTATGACAAGAATTTATTGGAGCTTTTGAGGGAAGTGGAATTAAGGAAATATAGCAGGCATAATGGGTCTAAAATGGTATTTATAGTAAACTTCTTCTTAAAGAGAACGTTATATAATGCTTCAGATATTCTGGACAAAAAATAATCTATATGTTCAAAGAAACCACTTTAGATAAATTTTTTGTTGTATTTTAAAACTGTACTCAGTTATACATTTAATTCATTTAAATAAAATTATTTAAGTTTACCTTTAGAGCAGGTTAAAAAAAAGAAAGAAAAAAAGAGGAAATTCTGTTTTGCTTCTTTGATCATGCAACTTTCATACTAAAAGGACAGAAATTCTCAACTGTTACTTATCTGGAAAGTATAGGAAAATTGTATCTAGCAACTACTTTCTATGATCTGAGTAGTCTTGTATTCAAAGTAAAAGTGAATAATATGAAAATAATTTGTTGGCAGGTAGATCCCATAGAGATATTGTGAGCTTAGGGACCAACCAGCCAACATTTATATGATTTCCAATGTATTCATTTATTCTTCTGTAAATTGGGACACTCAGCATAATCTTTCTAATTTTCTCAGCTATACAGTACAAATCATAATACCTGTTGCTGCAACATTTTGAAAATAAAAGACAATGTATAAAGTGCTTGGCACACTTTGTACATAATAGGTGCTCATTAAATGGTAATTCATATTAAGCATGATTACCAATCCTGTTCTATGATCTGATCTGTTCTATGATTACATTTAAATATTCATAGAATGGAAATTGATTGTTTTAAGAAATATCAAAGTTTAAATAGAAAATATATTTTCTGGTTAACTTTGGGTTTTCTTTTTGTGTGATAATATTCAGGATGCATTTAATACCTTTGTAAGACAGCAAATATAATATAGACTGTTAGAGTAAACTTCTTTCTATGGAGAATTTAATATTAGTTTCTTGCATTTAGAAGGGCTACAGTGAACTGTAATTCTCTAATTGAGTCTTTTGCTAAATTATTGGCAAATTCAATAATTTACATATCAGAGTACTGTGAAAACCATATAACATTAAACAATATAAGCAGTTATTAAGATTTATTAATACTTCTCAGCTGTGATTCTAATTTAAATAAAAACACATATATGAAGTTTTGTTTTAATGGAACATACCATGCTTTAATTAATCAAGCAAACCCTGGATGAGAATGTTTCATTGCTTTTTATTTGCCCTTTAATTTTCAACTAGATCAATAGAGTCAGATGCAACTGCTATAGGTATTAAAACTGCAAAGTCTAGGGGAAATGGAGGTTAAATTGTAAACAAAATATTTCACTTGCATTGATCTCACAGTCATGCTGGCAGTTTTTTTTTTTTAATTTTAATTTATCAGCATCAGTGAATAAATTGCATCAAAATGACAAAATACACGGAGGTGATTATTTTTCTTTGAAAGGTACTTTCTGTTAATCTTGAAAGTGTTCTCCAATTTAAAAAAAATATAAGTGAACTGAAGTTAATTTTTAATTAGTATTATAGCCATTTGGGGTAATTATCCAAGATTAATCAGGTTATATGAGTGACGGGTTATTTCACTGCCTAGGTAACTTGAAATCCATACAATCCATTTCATATTTTGAAGCACTGTAGATATAAGATTAATAGCAACTCAAGTGTACTGAATTCAGTGACTGTATAGATTTAATCATTCTTTATAATAGCAACCCATCTGCTGAACAAAATATGAACAAAATAAGCCCTTGAATAAAATTATGAATAAATTTAATAAGCTACTGCTAATATTTGATTACATTGGGTTAATTTATTATTTAATTTATTATGAATAAATTTAATAAGCTACTGCTAATATTTGATTACGTTTATATTATATAAATAAATACAATATAGGCAAGTATCTAGACTAAAATTACTTAATTCTAAACATCCATATTTTGGAAGTATGTTATTTGTTTTCGATTTTCACATAAATATTTTAAAACTTCAACTTCTTTTTGTATGAGTATTCCAAAAAGTTCTTTAGTGATTTTTCTAGTGTGAAAGGTAATGTCTGATATAAAACATACATTCAAGAAAAGGAAAAATAAGTCACCTTACATGTTAATATACATCTTTTTTTACGTTGGCAGGGATGTAAGAACACATTCAAATTGTCACCATAGGAATATAGAAATCTGTACAAAAAGTTTAAATTTAAGCTTAATAACTCAAAAAGCAATTGAAAAATAACAATTGACATAGTGATATAGATGAAAATGATATTACTTTGTAGTATAACTTTAGTTTAAAAATATGATAGATATCTTCTGATCTCTCAATCTTTCTTTAAAAAAATTTTTTAATGTTTATTTATTTTTGATAGAGACAGCAGGTGAACAGGGGAGGGGCAGAGAGAGAGGGAGACCTAGAATCTGAAGCAGGCTTCAGGCTCTGAACTGTCACCACAGAGCCCGACACAGGGCTCAAACTCGTGCACCGTGAGATCATGACCTGAGCTGAAGTCAGACGCTTAATCTACTGATCCACCTAGGCACCCCACTCGTTCTTTCTTTTTTAATCACTCTACAATATAGGGCATATCAATTAATACTTTATAGAGTAAAAATGTAAATTATACCTGTAATGTTACAAAATAGTGATTTTGCCTTGATATTAAAAATGTCCTTCCATGGGAAAAAAAATCACACAAATTTATTATAAAATATATTTAAAAACGTTGAAAACATTAGAAGTCACACACTAATGTGTATGTGCATGTATACATATGGGTAAAAATGTCTACATTTTGGAAAAAATAAATTTCCTAGATACACCTCGGAGAGCTAGTTTTACTCTGAAATAGTAACATCAGTGAGCTTTTGACTATTTTATATTACCAAAGATGGACATGTTTAGATATCATTCAGACATGTACAACATAGAGAAAGTTAAATAATCAATTTCAAATATTGTGTTAACAGCATCGTCAGCCCCTACCTTTTATCTCAATTATTGTCATTACAAAATAAAGCAAATTACTGTCCATGAAACATAATTTGATTTCTATACTTGAAACTTAATTTCATTACCAGAGGACTAATTCCTTTTTAAAACATTTAAAAATAAATATTTTATATTTTTGAAATGGGTTTATTTACCATCTGGTTTAGATTGTCCAACGCTTAAGTTCCTTTTTCACCCAATTAAATGTCTTCTCTTAATCAGAATCATCAAATGTTATGAGTCAACCCTGATGCAATTTATTGGGATCACTAACTCAGTATGTATGTTTTATGTTTAGATGCTTATTAAAAATGTTTGCTAGAATTAAGAATCTAAAAAGAGGATCATAACTACTGTTAATCATATTTCAGTTATAACAAAGTCATTCTGAGGTAAAAACTCTCTGTAACACAGGTAAAACAACAGTAAAAGCACTAGAAACCTGAATGATTGGCATATGTCACTTGTAGAAAAATGTGTGAGATATAATTTTTCTGACAGATTTTTCCCTTTGGGATCATTTTTCTCCTGAGAAAATTAAAACTTAGAGCAGTTACTAGATTAAAATCAAGAAAATATATTCCCATTAACTTTTGAGGTTATGTACTCTTTTTTAACATTGAAATAAAATTATTTGAGGCCTAAAAAAGTAATAGTTCCAAAATATCAAGTAAGATTTTAAATAAAATTAAATAAATATTTAAATGTTTAAAAATATCATCTTGCAAAGGGGCGCCTGGGTGGCTCAGTCAGTTAAGCATATGACTTTGGCTCAGGTCATGATCTCACAGTCCATGAGTTCCAGTCCCAGGTCGGGCTCTGTGCTGACAGCTCAGAGCCTGAAGCCTGCTTCAAATTCTGTGTCTCCCTCTCTCTCTGCTCCTCTCCCACTCATACTCTGTGTTTCTCTCTCAAAAATAAATAAACATTAAAAAATATATCATCTTGCACATAAAAAATTTTTATTATATTCTCAAAAATATGGAATTTAGATTTATAGTCATATTATTTTTAAAATTAGATGTTAAAATATTTTTAAATATTGCATCAAATATTTAAACTTAATATGTGATATAGATACATTCACTTAAACATTCCAGGAAGGATGTTTCAAGAATGCGTAGGGCAATAGTAAAATAGAAGATGGCAGCATAGGAGGACACTGGGCTCACCTCGTCCTGCTGATCACTTATATTTCACCTACATCTGCCTAAATAACCCAGAAAACCGCCAGAAGACTAGCAGAGCCAAGTGCTCTGGAGCACTTGCAGAGAAGACTCTGGAGCCAAGAGTAGACAAGAGGCCCAGGGAAGAGGGTAGAAAGGGCGGAGAGGCGGTGTGCGCTACACGGACTGGCGGGAGGGAGCCGTGGCAGTGGAGGGCAGCCCTCCAGGGAAGGCAGAGCCCCTGAAGTCTGGCTTGCAAAAGCGGAGGGGCCAGACTGCGTGAGTTCTGACAGCCAGCGGGACTTAACATCTGGAATGTTATAAGTCAACAGCTCCCCTCAGAGAGCTGGAGGGCAAGAGGACACCTGGAAGGAGAAGTGTTGAGCCCTGGAAGACAGAGCTCAGCTCAGCAGGGAACAAAGGGGCTGGCCAGCACCATCTCCCTCTCCCATCCCCCAGCAGAAACCCCAAAAGGGAACCAATTCACCAAACCTGCTTGTAGTAGACAAATACCCAATGCTGTGCTTCTGTGGATCCATCCCTCCAAATGGCCTGCCTCCCTCCCAGTGCTGCAGGGCCCCTCCTGCAGGGAACCACCAATGGCTAATGGAGCTGAGCCTGCACCTCCTGGCCCTGTGCACTTTGCAGATCCACCCTGGGTAATATGCCACATACCATAGAAGCAGCACCACAAGCCTGGAAGTGTGCAAGTAGCCCAGACAGGGGCCACACCACTCCACAGTGAGTCCCGACTCTGGGAGAGGGGAAGATAAGGTACACACAGTCTGACTATGGCCCCAGAGGTGGGCTGGGAACAGACAGCAGGTCTGGCTGTGGCCCCACCCACCAACACAAGTTACTCCAGAGAGCACAGGGGAAGTGCCCTGCAGTTCTGCGACCCCCAGTGACTATCCAAAATGACGAAATGGAAGAATTCTCCTCAAAAGAAACTCCAGGAAGTAGTGACAGCTAATGAATTGATCAAAAACGATTTAAGCAATATAATGGAACAAGAATTTAGAATAATAGTCATAAAATTAATTGCTGGGCTTGAAAGAAGTATAGACAACAGCAGAGAATCTAATGCTATAGAGATCAAGGGACTAAGAAATAGTCAGGAGGAGCTAAAAAATGCTATAAATGAGGTGCAAAATAAAATGGAGGTGACCAGAGTTCGGATTGAAGATGCAGAGGAGAGAATAGGTGAATTAGAAGATAAAATTATGGAAAAAGAGGAAGCTGGGGCGCCTGGGTGGCTTGGTCGGTTAAGCGTCCGACTTCGGCTCAGGTCATGATCTCACGGTCCAGGAGTTCGAGCCCCGCGTCAGGCTCTGTGCTGACAGCTCAGAGCCTGGAGCCTGTTTCAGATTCTGTATCTCCCTCTCTCTCTGCTCCTACCCTGTTCATGCTCTGTCTCTCTCTGTCTCAAAAAAAATAAATAAATGTTAAAAAAAATTAAAAAAAAAAAGAAAAAGAGGAAGCTGAGAAAAAAGATAAAAAAATCCAGGAGTATGAGAGGAGAATTAGAGAACTAAGTGATGCAATCAAATGGAACAATATCCATATAACAGGAATTCCAGAAGAGGAAGAGAGAGAGAAAGGGGCTGAAGGTGCACTTGAACAAATCATAGCTGAGATCTGGGAAAGGAAAAAGGCATTGAAATCCAAGAGGCATAGAGAACTCCCTTCAGACATAACTTGAATTGATCTTCTGCACCACATATCATAGTCAAACTGGCAAAATACAAGGATAAAGAGAAAATTCTGAAAGCTAGGGATAAACATGCCCTAACATATAAAGGGAGACCGATAAGTCTAGTGACAGATTTATCTACTGAAACTTGGCAGGCCAGAAAGGAATGGTAGGAAATCTTCAATGTGATGAACAGAAAAAATATGCAGCCAAGAATCTTTTATCCAGCAAGTCTGTCATTCAGAATAGAAGGAGAGATAAAGGTCTTCCCAAACAAACTAAAACTGAAGGAATTCATCACCACTAAACCAGCCCTACAAGAGATCCTAAGAGGGATCCTGTGAGATAAAGTACCAGAGACATCACTGCAAGCATGAAACCAACAGACATAGCTTTCTATAATAACACTGAATGTAAATGGAATAAATGCTCCAACCAAAAGACATAGGGTATCAGAATGGATAAAAAAACCAAGACCCATCTATTTGCTGTCTACAAGAGACTCATTTTAGACCTGAGGACACTTTCCAATCGAAAGTGAGGGGATAGAGAACTATCTATCATGCTCCTGGAAGTCAGAAGAAAGCTGGAGTAGCCATACTTATATCAGGCAAACTAGACTTTAAATTAAAGCCCGTAACAAGAGATGAAGAAGTCCATTATATAATAATTACAGGGTCTATTCATCAGAAAGAGCTAACAATTATAAATGTCTATGTGTTGAATATGGGAGCCCCCAAATATACAAAACAATTACAAACATAAGCAACTTTATTGATAAGAATATGGTAGTTGCACGGACTTTAATACTCCACTTACAGTAATGGATAGATAATCTAGACACAGGAACAATGAAGAGACAAGGTCCCTGAATGATACAGTGGATCAGATGGACTTGAAAGATATATTTAGAACTCTGCATCCCAAAGCAACAGAATATATTTTCTTCTAGAGTGCACATGGAACATTCTCCAAGATAGATCACATACTGGGTCACAAAACAGCCCTTCATAACTATAAAAGAATTGAGATCATACCATGCACACTTTCAGACCACAATGCTATGAAGCTTGAAATCAACCACAGGAAAATGTCTGGAAAACCACCAAAAGCAGGGAGGTTAAAGAACACCCTACTAAAGAATGAATGTATCAACCAGGCAAGTAGAGAAGAAATTAAAAAACATACGGAAACAAATGAAAATGAAAATACAAGCATCCAAATGCTTTGGAATGCAGCGAAGGCATTCCTGAGAGGAAAATACATTGCAATCCAGGCCTATCTCCAGAAACAAGAAAAATCCCAAATACAAAATCTAACAGCACACCTAAAGGAAATAAAAGCAGAACAGCAAAGACACCCCCCAAACCCAGCAGAAGAAGAGAAATAATAAAGATCAGAGCAGAAATAAACAATATAGAATCTAAAAAAACTGTACAGCAGATCAATGAAACCAAGAGTTGGTTTTTTGAAAAAATAAACAAAATTGATAAAACTCTAGCCAGGCTTCTCAAAAAGAAAAGGGAGATGACCCAAATAGATAAAATCATGAATGAAAACAGAATTATGACAACCAATCCCTCAGAAATACAAGCAATTATCAGGGAATACTATGAAAAATTATATGCCAACAAACTGGACAACCTGGAAGAAATGGAAAATTCCTAAACACCCACACACTCCCAAAACTCAAACAGGAAGAAGTAGAAAAATTAAACAGACCCATAACCTGCAAAGAAATTGAATCACGTATCAAAAATCTCCCAACTAATAAGAGTCCAGGACCAGATGACTTCCCTGGGGAATTCTCCAAGACATTTAAAGCAGAGATAATACCTATCCTTCTGAAGCTGTTCCAAAAAATAGAAAGGGAAGAAAAACTTCCAGACTCATTCTGTGAAGCCAGAATTACTTTGATTCCTAAACCAGACAGAGACCCAGAAAAAAAGAACTACAGGCCAATATCGCTGATGAATATGGATGCAAAAATTCTCAACAAAATACTAGCAAATTGAACTCAACAGCATATAAAAAGAATTATTCACCATGGTCAAGTGGGATTCATTCCTGGGATGCAGGGCTGGTTCAACATTCGCAAATCAATCAATGCGATTCATCACACTAATAAAAGATAAGAACCATATGATCCTGTCAATCGATGCAGAAAAAGCTTTGACAAAATTCAGTATCCTTTCTTAATAAAAACCCTCAAGAAAGTCAGGATAGAAGGAACATACTTAAACATCATAAAAGCCATTTATGAAAAGCCCGCAGCATTATCATCCTCAATGGGAAAAACTGAGAGCTTTTTCCCTGAGATCAGGAACACAACAGGGATGTCCACTCTCACTGCTGTGGTTTAACATAGTGTTGGAAGTTCTAGCATCAGCAATCAGACAACAAAAGGAAATCAAAGGCATCAAAATTGGCAAAGATGAAGTCAAGCTTTCACTTTTTGCAGATAACATTATATTATATATGGAAAACCTGATAGACTCCACCAAAAGTCTGCTAGAACTGATACATGAATTCAGCAAAGTCGCAGGATACAAAATCAATGTACAGAAATTAGTTGCATTCTTATACACTAATAATGAAGCAACAGAAAGCCAAATAAAGAAACTGATCCCATTCACAATTGCACCAAGAAGCATAAAATACCTAGGGATAAATCTAACCAAAGATGTAAAAGCTCTGTATGCTGAAAGCTATAGAAAGCTTATGAAGGAAATTGAAGAAGATATAAAGAAATGGAAAAACATTCCATGCTCTTGGATTGGAAGAATAAATATTGTTAAAATGTCAATACTACCCAAAGCTATCTACACATTCAATGCAATCCCAATCAAAATTGCACCAGCATTCTTCTCAAAGCTAGAACAAGCAATCCTAAAATTTGTATGGAACCACAAATAGTCCCGAAAAGCCAAAGTAATTTCGAAGAAGACCAAAGCAGGAAGCGTCACAACCCCAGACTTTAGCCTCTACTACAAAGCTGTAATCATCAAGACAGCATGGTATTGGCACAAAAACAGACACATAGACCAATGGAATAGAATAGAAACCCCAGAACTAGACCCACAGAAGTATGGCCAACTAATCTTTGACAAAGCAGGAAAGAATATCCAATGGAAAAAAGATAGTCTGTTTAACAAATGGCGCTGGGATAACTGGACACCAAAATGCAGAAGAATGGAATTAGACCACTTTCTTACACCATTCATAAAAATAAACTCAAAATAGATAAAGGACCTGAATGTGAAACAGGAAACCATCAAAACATAGAGGAGAAAGCAGGAAAAGACCTCTCTAACCTCATCCGTAGCAATTTCTTACTTGACACATCCCCAAAGGCAAGGGAATTAGAAGCAAAAATGAACTATTGGGACCTCATGAAGGTTAAAAGCTTCTGCTCTGCAAAGGAAAGAATCAAAAAAACTAAAAGGCAACCAATGGAATGGGAAAGGATATTTGCAAATGACATATCAGACAAAGGGCTAGTATCCAAAATCTATAAAGAACTCACCAAACTCCACACCCGAAAAACAAATAATCCAGTGAAGAAATGGGCAGAAGACATGAATAGACACTTCTCTAAAGATGACATCCAGTTGGCCAACAGCACATGAAAAGATGCTCAACGTCGCTCCTCATCAGGGAAATACAAATCAAAACCACACTCAGATATCACCTCACGCCAGTCAGAGTGGCCAAAATGAACAAATCAGGAGACTATAGATGCTGGAGAGGATGTGGAAAAATGGGAACCCTCTTGCAGTGTTGGTGGGAATGCAAACTGGTGCAGCTGCTCTGTAAAATAGTGTGGAGGTTCCTCAAAAAATTAAAAATAGATCTACCCTATGACCCAGCAATAGCACTGCTAGGAATTTCCCCAAGGGATACAGGAGTGCTGATGATTAGGGGCACTTGTACCTCAATATTTATAGCAGCACTTTCAACATACCCAAATTATGGAAAGAGCCTAAATGTCTATCAACTGATGAATGGATAAAGAAATTTTGGTTTATATATACAATGGAATACTACTTGGCATTGAGAAAGAATGAACTATGGCCTTTTGTAACAACGTGGATGGAATTGAAGAGTGTTATGCTAAGTGATATTAGTCATACAGAGAAAGACAGATATTATATGTTTTCACTCTTATGTGGATCCTGAGAAACTTACCAGACGACCATGGGGGAGGGGAAGGAAAAAAAAAAAGAAAAGGAAGGTTAGAGAGGGAGGGAGCCAAAACATAAGAGACTCTTAGAAACTGAGAACAATTGAGGGTTGATGGGGAGGTGGGAGGGACTGGAGGGTGGGTGATGGGTGTTGTAGAGGGCACCTGTTGGGATGAGCACTGGGTGTTGAATGGAAACCAATTTGACAATAAATTTCATGTTTTTTTTTTTTTTAAAGAATACTTAGGGCACACATTATAATTACAACACCTGTCAAGTTCTGGGGTGGGGTATACTTTGTTTATTATCAGAAAATTAATGTTTAAATTTACTTGGGTCATAATACAGAGAGGAAAATTAATCCTAGAAGCAATCATTTAATTTATATTTTTCAAGTTCCTAAAATTGTTATTTACACTACACGAATGCAGTTATCTTGATAAATAACTTGTTTTGATTAAAAATTAAATCTTTTGTTGTATTTGCCAATCAGTATCTAAAATGTAAATCCTCCAAATTTTGTTTTCTAAATTTATTCTTATTAGTTTTGAGATGTATTTTTATAAGATCATCAAATGTGAATAATTTTGAAAAGTCATCTAATCAAAGGATTTAATATTTTGGTAATAGTTAAGAAATTTGGACTAACTACTAATGAAAACAGCAAGAAAGCCTATAGAGAGAATAAAAGGAACGATGGATAAATGGTAGGAAGGAGGAAAGAATGGCAGGAAGGATGGACAGATGGAAGGAAGGAAGGAAGGAAGGTAGAAAGGAAGGAAATTTGAGACCTACTAATGTAGCAAACATTTGCAGGACCAAATTTTAAGAGACAGAACAAATAGAGTTGTGAATCCTGCATTTAGAATCTTTCTTTTCCTGGGGTAGTCTGCTAATTCAAAAAGATTAGCTGAGTAACAGAAACCAAGCACTAGCAATATTTTTCAAAACTTCCTAAAGTGACGAGGAAAAAAAAAAAAATCTGGAGTCTAGAGCCAATATGGAATGGCTTTCTCAGTAAAACTCCAAGTTTTAGATTAGGACCCTAAACGCTTGTGTTGAGCACTATTTGTTATATGTAAGTGATGAATCAATGAATTCTATTCCTGAAACCAATATTACACTATATGTTAACTAACTAAAATTAAATCGAAACAAAACAAAACAGCAAACAAAGAAAGATGGCCCAAATGGCATACTAGGACCAAGGATGAAATGAAACAACATGGGTCATGCCAGAAATAAAACATATAAATCTTTGAAATTGTACTAAGATGATCTGGGACGGTTATTATACCTAGATGTTGACAGAACCATCATAAGTTTTCTGTAGAGGAAGAAAATACCATCCTATATCTCAAAGTGTTTATATATATATATATGTATACGTATACATATATATATGTATACGTATACATATATATGTATACGTATACATATATATATGTATACGTATACATATATATGTATTAAATATACGTTAAATATACATTAAATATTTCAAACAGTTAAAGGAAAATGACATTGAACATCATTTTTTAAAATAACTACAACTTGGGAGTTAAAATGGCAGAGTAGGGTCTCTCAAACATGGCTAGATAATTATCAAACCATTTTGAACACCGAGGAAATCGATCTGAGGACTGAGAACAAACTGCACAACTAGAGGGAGAAAAGAGGCGACATCATGGAAGGTAGGAGGTGCAGTGATGTCATTTCAGGGAGAAAAGAATCTCAGGTGCTGCAAAGGGGAGGGAGCCCTGATCATGGCCAGAGAACAGAGAGGAGAGATAGAAAGAGAGTGCTGGGGGGAGAGAGAGAAAGCAGCATTCAGGAAATTGCAGGAGAAAAACATTTCCCTAAAACCGTTTACTGGGAAAACCAGAATGGCTGATTATCTCAAGTTTTTATAAGCAGCAGAACAGAAAGTCTGAAGTTTTATAAGTCGGTACCATAACCAGGGTGGAGTCTGGCAGGCATAGTGGTGCTCCTGAGGAGAAAGAGAGCAGAGGCACCAGAGGAGACACCATGATCTGAGGATCACCTGGGTGGCACTGGGAGAGACACTTCCCCATCTTGGAATACATTTGGAAGAGGTGGCACTGCTCCAGGGGACAAAAGAGCCTGTAGTCACCATTGAATTGCTGTGTTAATTAGCATTCCAGCACAGACACCTGCTGAGGGCAGCTAACCAAGACTAGGGCATTTTGCTAACCTTTACCATAAAATCCAAGCCTCTACTTGGTTGTACTACTGCTTTTCTGGGACAAACCAGTACCAGCCACAGCACGGCAAACACTCCCTCAGAGGATCACTGCAGGTCCATGAAGTACTAGGTCCCTAATATTTGAAGTTTTGAATCAAGCCATGCACCTGAGATAAAACACAGGAGCACTGCACCACTGCCACGGGTGCAGAGGGCTCAGACTCAGACAGGGTGAAGGCAGGCATCTGATGGAAGCCTGGGACACAAGAGGGGAGATCGTTCCCTCTTCCTTGAGGGCTTCCTGAACAACAGCAGGTGAAAACTCCTCCCTTCAAGGAAGAGACTGGGCCAAAACCATTTTTCGCCCCTTCCATCAGCACCAATGTACTTCAGTGAGCAGCACAACACACACAATGTAAGCCTGAGCTTACACTGTGTGATGCCCCCTGCACTCTGCAGGTGCCTTTTTAAATAGGGCAAGTGTGATTGACAGCCAGAGCAGCGTCAGGATCCTGTCCTAAAGACCAGCACAACACCCCACCCCTGTATGCACCAGGTCTGCTGACCACAGAGTGCTTTCTTGGAAAAGCACCAGGCATAGGCTTTCCTAACACACAAAAGACAGAGACCTAGACAAAATGCCCAGATGGAGGAATTCATCCTAAAATAAAGAACAAAAAGAGGTCATGGCCAAGGAGCCAATCAAAATAAATAGAAGTAATGTGCCTGAACCAGAATTTATTTATTTTTTTAATATGAAATTTATTGTCACATTGGTTTCCATACAACACCCAGTGCTCATCCCAACAGGTGCCCTCCTCAATGCCCATCACTCACTTTCCCCTCCCTCCCACCCCCATCAACCCTCAGTTTATTCTCAGTTTTTAAGAGTCTCTTATGGTTTGCCTCCTTCCCTCTCTGTAACTTTTCTTTTCCCCTCCCCCTCCCCCATGGTCTTCTGTTAAGTTTCTCAGGATCCACATAAGAGTGAAAACATATGGTATCTGTCTTTCTCTGTATAACTTATTTCACTTAGCATAACCTTCTCCAATTCCATCCACGTTGCTACAAAAGGCCACATTTCATTCTTTCTCATCACCAAATATTATTCCATTGAATATATAAACCACAAATTCTTTGTCCATTCATCAGTTGATGGACATTTAGGCTCTTTCCATAATTTGGCTATTGTTGAAAGTGCTGCTATAAACATTGGGGTACAAATGCCCCTATGCATCAGCACTCCTTTATCCTTTGGGGAAATTCCTAGCAGTGCTATTGCTGGGTCATAGGGTAGATCTACTTTTAATTTTTTGAGGAAACTCCACATTGTTTTGCAGAGCAGCTGCACCAGAATTTAAAACAGCAATCATAAGGATACTAGCTGGATGAAGCAGAGGAAATGAATAAATGATACAGAAGATAAAATTATGGAAAATAATGAAGCTGAAAAGAAGCAGGAAAGAAAAATATTGGATCACAAATGTAGACTTAGGGAACTCAGCAACTCCATGAAGTATAACAACATTTGTGTCATAGGAGTTCCAGAAGAAGAAGAGATGGAAAAAGGGGCACAAGGTTTATTTGAACAAATTTTATCTGAAAACTGCCCTAATCTGGGGGAAGAAACAGACATCCAAATCCAAGAGCCACAGAGAACTCCCATAAAACTCAAAAAAAGCTGGCCAACACCAAGACATATCATAGTAAACTTTGCAAAGTACAGAGATAACAAAAGAATCCTGAAAGCTGCAAGGGAAAATAAATTCCTAACGTACAAGGTGAGATAAATGAGGACAGCAGCAGATCTTTTCAAAGAATCCTGGCAGAACAGGAGGGAGTAATGTGATATATTTAACACAGTGAAAAGGAAAAATATGCAGCCAAGAGTACTTTAACCAGTAAAGCTGTTGTTAGGAATAGGAGAGTTTAAGAGTTCCCCAGAGAAACTAAAACTAAAGGAGTTCATGACCACTAAACCAACCCTGCAAGGAATACCAAAGGGGACTCTTTGTGTGGGAAAGAAAGACAAAAAACAAGAAAGAATAGAAAGAAACAGTTATTCTCCAGAAACAATGAATTCACAGGTAATACAATGACACTAAATTCATATCTATCAGTAATCATTCTGAATGTCAGTGGACCTAATACTCCAATCAGAAGACACAGGGTATCAGAATGGATGAAAAAGCAAAGAACAAAAAACAAACAAACAAAAAACAAAAGCAAAAACCAAGATCTGCATGCTACCTACAAGAGATTCAATTTAGACCTAAAGATAACCCCAGATTGAAAGTGAGAGGATGAAGAACCATCATGCTAATGGATGTCAAAAGGAAGATGGAGTAGTCATACTTAATATCAGATAAACTAGATTTTAAACCAAAGACTGTACCAGAGATTAAAAAAGGTATTATATCAAAATTAAGGGGTCCATTCATCTAGGGAAAAAAAAATCTAACAATTGAAAACATTCTAGCCCCCAACTTGATAGTCATCAATTATATAAATCAATTAAAAAAAACATAAAGAAACCCACCAATAAAAATACAATAATAGTAGGGGACTTTAACACCCCACTTACGACAATGGACAGATCACCTAAGCAGAAAATCAATAAGGAACCAATGGTTCTGAATGACACATTGGACCAGATGGACTTAACAGACATATTCAGAACATGTTACCCTAAAGCAGCAAACATACATTCTTTTCAAGTGCACCTGGAACATTCTCCAGAATAGATCACATACTGGATCACAAATCAGACCTCAACAAGTACAAAAAAGACTGATATCACACTATGCATATTTTCAGACCACAACACTATGAAACTTGAAGTCAAGCACAAGAAAAAATTTGCAAAGACCACAAACACAAGGAGGTCAAAGGACATCCTACTAAAAAGAATGAATGGGTTAACCAGAAAATTAAAGTAGAAATAAAAAAAAAATACATGGAAGCAAATGAAAATGAAAACACAGCAGTCCAGAACCTTTGGGATGCACCCCAGGCAGTCATCAAAGGGAAGTATATAGCAACAATGCAGGCCTATCTCAAGAAGCAAGAAAATTCCCAAATACACAACCTAACCTTACATCTAAAGGAACAGCAAATAAAGTCTAAAGCCATCAGAAGAAGGTAAATAATAAAGATTAGAGCAGAAATAAATGGTATGGAAATAAACAAAAAGAATAGAAACGATCAGCAAAACTAAGAGCTGGTTCTTTGAAAGAATTAACAAAATTGATAAACACCTATACAGACTTATCAAAAAGGAAAGGGAAGGACCCAAATAGATAAAATCAGGAATAAAAGAGAGATATCACAACCAACATCACAGAAATACACACAATTATAATAAAATACTGTGATAAATTTTATGCCAAAAAATTGGGCAATCTGGAATGAGTGGATAAGTTCCTAGAAACTTGCAAACTACCAAAACTGAAACAGAACAAAATAGAAAATATGAACAGCAAAGAAATTGAATTAGTACTCAAAACTAACAGGAGTCCTGGGCCAGATGGCTTTCCAGTGGAATTCTATCAGACATTTAAGAATAATTAATACCTATTTCTCTCAAACTGTGCCAAAAAATAGAAATGGAAGGAAACTTCCCAAGCTCATTGTACAAGGCCAGCATTACCTTGATTCCGAAAGCAGACAAAGATCTGACTTAAAAGAATTACAGGCCGATATCTTGGATGAACATGGATGCAAAAAATTTCTAGAAGATATTAGAAAATTGAATCCAACAGTGCATTAAAAGAATTATTTGCCACAATCAAGTGGGATTTATACCTGGTTTGCAGGGGTGGCTCAAGATTCAGAAATCAATCAACGTCATATACCACTTTAATAAAAGAAAGAATAAGAAACATATGATCCTGTCAATAGATGCAGAAAAATAATTTGACACAATACAGTATCCATTCTTGGTAAAAACCCTCATCAAAGTAGGGACAGATGGAACATAACTCAACGTCATAAAGGCCATACATAGAAAGACCCACAGCTAGTATCATCCTCAATGGGGGAAACTTAGAGGCTTTCCCCTACAGTCAGGGTAAGATGAGGATGCCCCCCCCCACCATTATTATTCAATATAGTAATGAAAGTCTTAGCCTCGGCAAGCAGACAACAACAAGAAATAAAAGGCAATCCAAATCAGCAAGGAAGAAGTCAAACTTTCAGTATTTGCAGTATGGCATGATACTCTATCTAGAAAATCTGAAAGACTCCAACAAAGAATTGCTGGAAATAATACATGAATTCAGCAAAGTTGCAGGTTATAAAATGTATTTGTGGAATTCTGTTGCATTTCTATTCATCAATAACAAAGCAACAGAAAAAGATATCAGGGCATCGATCCCATTTGCAATTGTACCATTAACAATAAGATACCTATTAGTAAACCCAACTAAAGAGGAAAAAGATCTATACTTTGAAAACTATAGAACACTCATGAAAGAAATTGAAGAGGACACAAAGAAATAGAAAAGTATTCCATGCTCATGGATTGGAAGAAAAAAATCATTGTTAAATGTCTATACTGTACAAAGCAATCTACCCATTTAATGCAATCCCTATAAAAATACCACCAGCATTTTTCACAGAGCTAGAACAAACAATCCTAAAATTTGTATGGAACCACAAAAGACCCTGAATAGCCAAAGTAATCTTGAAAAAGAAAAGCAAAATTGGAGGCATCTTGATTCTAGAATTCAAAATATACTACAAAGCTGTAGTCATGAAGACAGTATGGTACTGGCACAAAAACTGACACATAGATCAATGGAACAGAATAGAAACCCCAGAAATAGACCACAACGATATGGTCAACTCATCTTCGACAAAGCAGGAAAGAATACCCAATGGAAAAAAAGGCAGTCTTTTCAACAAATGATGTTGGGAAAACTGGATGGTGACATGAAGAAGAATGAAACTGGACCACTTTCTTTCAACAGACACAAAACTACATGCAAAATGGATGACAGACCTAAATATGAGAGAGGAAATTATCAAAATCCTAGAGATGAACACAGACAGCAACCTTTTGACCTCAGCCACAGCAACATCTTATTAGACACATTGCCAAAAGCAAGGGAAACAAAAGCAATCATTTCTTTTCAAAATGGTAGAAAGAATAAATATAATCTAGAACTATTTACGGTGGGAGTATAAAATGTTGCAATCATTTTGGACAACAGTTTGGCTAAATAATTTCCCAAAAAATCAAATATTAACTTTATACAATATAGAAATTCCACTTGTGATATTTACAAACAAAACCCCCAACTATTTCTGATAAGAGACTATTAATTGAATCTCATTGTATCTGTATTTGTGGAGGCAAAACAAATAACAAAAAACAAACTGGAAACAAATAGGTAAGTAGAGTCATCAAGTAATCCAGCAATTCCAATTCTAGATATGTACCCAAAAGAAGTAAAAACACACATCTACAAAATAAACTTATACATAAATATTTGTAAGAGTGTTATTCATAAAAGTTAAAAAGTGGATAGAATCCTAAAGTCCATCAACTGATGAATGGATAAATAAAATATATTTATACACTTGACAATGAAAATAAAGTACTGATATGCGCTACAACATGGATGAACCTTAGAAATCTCATACTAAATGAAAGAAGCCAATCACACATGAAAAGATGCTCAACATCATTCACCATCGGGAAAATACAAATCAAAACCACAATAAGACATCATCTCACGTGTGACAGAATGGCTAAATTTAACCACACAGGAAACAACAGGTGTTTGCGAAGATGTAGAGAAAGGCGAACGCTCTTACACTGTTGGTGGGAAAACAAACTGGTGCAGCCACTCTGGAAAACAGTATGGAGGTTTCTCAAAAAGTTAAAAATAGAAGTAACCTATGACCCAGAAATTGTACTACTAGATATTGACCCAAAAGGATACAAAAACGCTTTGAAGGGACACATGCACCCAGGTGTTTATAGCAGCATTGTCAACAGTAGCCAAACCATGGAAAGAGCATAAATGTCCATTGACTGATGAATAGATAAAGAAGTGGTATTGGTGGTGGTGGTGTGTGTGTTTATACATAATTCTATTCTTTACTGTATTCTATAATATTCTATTCTATATATATAGAATATATTATAAACATTTCATTCTTTTTGATGGCTGAGTAATAGAATAGAATAGCCATCAAAAAGAATGAAATCTTGCCATTTGCAATGATGTGGATGGAGCTTGAGTGTATTATGCTAAGCAAAATAAGTCAGTCAGAGAAAGACAAACACCATATGATTTCACTCACATGTGGAATTTCAGAAACAAAACACATAGGGGAAAGTAAAAAAGAAAAAAAAGAGAGCCATAAAGAGCCTCTTAACTATATAGAACAAACTGACGGTTGGGCAGGAGATAGACTAAATGGGTGATAGACATTTAAGAGGGCACTTTTAAAAAAATTTAACGTTTATTTATTTTTGAAAGAGAAAGACACAGATGGAGCGTGAGCAGGGGAAAGGCAGAGAGAGAGGGATACACAGAATCTGAAGTAGGCTCCAGGCTCTGAGCTGTTATCACAGAGCCCAATGTGGGGCTCAAACTCACGAACCATGAGATGGGAGGGCACTTATGATGAGCACTAGGTGCTATATGTGAGTGCTGAATCACTATTTTCTACTCCTGAAACCAATATTAAACTATATGTTAACCAGCTATTTAAAAAAAAACCTGAAACATTAAAAAAGAAACAAAAGACTACATACTGTGTGGCTCTATTTATATAAAATGTGAATAATAGGCAAATTTATAAAGATAGGAAATAGATTGGCAGTTGCTGAAGATGGGCTAGTTTGAAAGGGGGATGGAGGTGATTGCTTAAAAATGAGGGATTTCTTTTTGGGCTAATTAAATATTTTAAGGGGTGCCTGGGTGGCTCAGTTGGTTAAGCATCCCATTCTTGACTTTAGCTCAGGTCATGATCTCACAGTCCAGAGCTTGAGCCCTGCTTAGAGCTCCAAGCTGGACGTGGAGCCTGCTGAAAATTCTCTCTTCCCGCCTCTGCCCCTTCCCTGCTCATTGTGAATGTGTGCATGCACATGCTCATGCTCTCTCTCTCTCAAAAAAAAAAAAAATAAAATAATAAAGTAAAATAAAATAAAATAATAAAATAAAATAAATATTTTAAATTGTGGTGACATAGTTCTGTGAATATACTAAAAGTCATTGAAACAGGTGGATTTTATGGTATGTAAAGTATCTCTCAATGAAACTGTTAAAAAACCTGAAAATGACTGAATTATGTATCGACTGTTAAGTGGATGAACAAATTTTGGTTTATATATATTTGGTTTAATGTAAATTATTGTTCAGAAATAAAAGAAACTTTTGCTGATATACACAGTGTTATAGATACATTTGCAAAAGAAGCCCGACATTAAATATTTCATACTGTATGACTTTATTTATTTTAAATTCTACAAAAGTCAAAACTACAGAGGGGAAAAACAAATCAGTGGTCAGGGTCTGGGTGGTGATGTGATAGCACAGTGGCAGGGGAATAATTAGGGGGTTGATGGAAATGTTATATAGCTTGAATGTGGTGATGTTCACACCTCTATAATATTTTTTAACACTTATCTAATTGTATACTTAAAAAATGGTGGATTTTACTTTGTTTAAATTAAGCCTGAAAAGCCTGATTTTAAAATACCATTTAAATAATAATAAGATAAATAGCCACATATTCATTTTCGTACTCAGTATCAATGTTTAATTTTGTGCCGTCTTTAATAAGGTTCCTACTCTGCTAAGGCTTCTAAGGCCTTCCTTAGCTAGGAGGACTGCTAACAATTGGACAAGTTTTTTTTTGTGTGTGTGAGAGGCTCTTGATAAATCCTAACATGGAAACATTAGAATTGACAGGAAAAATTAGAGATTAGCATGTTGGAGAATACATGTGACTTATTTCCATTTCCTATTTGGACAAATCTGTATTTAAGATTTTTAATTTAATTTCTCCTTTAGTTACAGGTTGTTGATGATTACCTTCTCTTGAAGGTCAATTTGTAGGCCTGTTTGTGACAGAGATTCAGCACCTAATTACCAGTCTTTCAAAATCATTCACACATTATCTTTCCTCCCTCTGACCTCTTCTAAAACATTGACAATTTTCATACCAATGGAAGGAAGTACATCAAACGGAGTTAAGAATAAAACAAGCAGATACCTCTGATCTTTGGCTCAATTCACCTAAGCAAAGGCAGTAAATTCATGCTTCATCTTTTGCATGTCAGTGAGGCAGTAATGTGGGAGAATTAAGCATTTTAATCAAATATCAGAGACATAAAAAGAATCTGTAGATTTGAGTTGAGAAAATATGGTATCAGTGTTACGTTACAGATGAACCAGTGAGATTCAGAGGTAAAGGGTCTTCTTTAGTCATTAGGCAAGAAAGTACTGAAATCAAACTTTGGGCCAAGATCTATCTTCTAATCCATTCTTATTTTTAATTGATCACATTGCCAAATATTTACTTAAAAATAAAATATATCCTTGGGGCGCCTGGGTGGCTCAGTCGGTTAAGCGTCCGACTTCAGCTCAGGTCACGATCTCGCGGTCTGTGAGTTCAAGCCCCGCATCGGGCTCTGTGCTGATGGCTCAGAGCCTGGAGCCTGCTTCCAATTCTGTGTCTCCCTCTCTCTCTGCCCCTCCCCCGTTCATGCTCTGTCTCTCTCTGTCTCAAAAATAAATAAACGTTAAAAAAAATTTAAAAAAAATAAAATATATCCTTAATGAGATAGTACACTCCACTTATTTCATAAATAACCTTTTTGTCCTCTACACACTATTTTGAAAACCTGGAAATAACTAAGTCAAGCCTAAAGTAAAAATTGTTAAGGTACAAAATTTTATTGTTCTATGTGATACAAGTCAATTGCTAAAAGAAAATATATATCCAAGGATATAGTTATAATAGTCAGAAATGATATTCTTTCTGATATCTTTGTGCATTACTGTACATGGTATATTTTTACTTTCCCTTGAACTATAAAATATGAGCACCAGCAAGAAGCAATATTCCTTAGAATATGAACCTGTTATTTAATCTACGCTGTCATAAAATATGTTTATTCTTCATTTTCTCTATCTTTAAAGGAAATGGTTATACTTACTTCTTAACAGATGTAAAAGGATACTAAGGCATAATATTGGAAAACTATTCTTAGCAAAATTGAAAGTGCTAGAGAAAAACACAGAAATACTGACAGAGAACATGGCTGCTCTTCATGAAGGCTGTACATTCTCTCTTGACTTCAAATGTTTGTGAATTGAAACTGCTACATTTACTTATATAAAAAGGAGACTGAGCAAGGCATAAGGCATTTGGCATTTCAATATCTGCTTTCTGATAACACTTTCTTATTCAAATGCCGCATCAAATTTTTCATTTATAGTACTAATTTTTTCTTTTGTCTGGTATCAGAATGAAATATTAGTGTATAACAACAACAAATTACCTAAAGTAGAATATAAAGAAAAAAAATTTTAAATGCAAAAAAAGGCAGTTAAGCATTTTATTTTGTTTTGTTTTGTTTTTAGTTAATTTTAGCAAGATAGCAAAATAAATGAAAGTGATGTTTCCAGTTTCCTCATGATTTTTCTTCCTCTGTTCCTATCCCAATGATCTTGCTTTCACTCTAATCTTAGGTTTTATGGCATTTTGCACAAGACAATTACATTTTATACAACAGTTTCCGTTTCAACAAAATGAATAAGCGACTAACAGGTGGAAAAATGATAACAGAATCATTAGGAAATAAGCAATATAAATTGTTTTCTAAGAAGCCTCAAGAAGCCAAGTTACTTTAATATATTCAACAGTTTTTGTCAGTGTTTATACCCATACAGCCCTTGGAGTGTCTTACCAAATGTCCGCTTTCCTGAGGACTTTCCATCTTCCATAACTCAGACCATGCCTCCCTCTGAGACACTTTGCTTTTGCAATACTTATTTGTATAAAATCGGGTCATCTGCAACTCCCCTCCAACATCACCCTCCTAGCCACACATGAAGTCTCAGGGATAAGTATGTGACCTAATACAACCAAACAGGTGCCATCTCACAAAAATTAGGAGTTGGAACATGAAGAAAATTGGATCTAGAGTTTCCATGTTGAAGGATTTTGGGGCCCTAATGATCAAGAAGGTAAATAGAAAAAGCTGGATTGCAAAAATGGGAAAGATAAATAAACAAATATTCCAAAGGAAATGGAGACTAGTGATTAGAAAATGGAACATATTTTTCCTGGTAGTTTTCAGGTGTTTTTGATTGTTAGACCTTGCTATGGTATTTAAGTTTCTTAAAAAAAAAAAAAAAAAAATGTCATTTTCTTTATAATAAACTTCCCTATATAAAGCTAGTTTGGACGTGTCTGGTTTTCTTAATGATTCCAGATGTAGAAGCAAACATAAAATATTTTATATTCCTTTTCTAAAAAGTTATTTTTGGGGGCACCTGGGTGGCTCAGTCGGTTAAACATTTGACTTCGGCTCAGGTCATGATCTCACAGTTTGTGACTTCGAGCCCTGAGTCGGGCTCTGTGCTGTAGATTCAGAGCCTGGAGCCTGCTTGGGATTCTGTGTCTCCTTCTCTCTCTGCACCCCCCGCACCCCCCCACCCCCCGTCTCTCACGCTCTGTCTCTCTCTGTCTCCCAAAAAATGAATAAACGTTAAAAATTTTTTAAAAGTAGTTATTTTTTGACCATTTTGTTTTCCATAATTTAGGAATTGAGCCTCCCCCCCTTTTTTAATGCTTTATTTAGTGCTAAATAATGAGCCCCATGGTTTAGCCTTGAGACTGTCTCCAGGGGATACAATGAAAGTTAAGATAAGTAAAGTATTCCCTTGCTGGAAGCTGAAGAGGGATATGCCTTGAAGTTATATAACCTTCAAAAAGGTAAATTTGATAGAGTATGAAATTGAGAATATTATGCAATCTCCAATCTTATATCTTATTCAGTATGGAGGCATGTTAAAAAATATGCAATATTATTCCATTTTTATTATCGCAAAATTGCCCTTGAAAATATGATTTTATCAAGATATTTTTATAAACTTAAAATTCAGAGAATTATATTTTCCATAAATAGGAGCATTCAAATTTGATTTATGGAAATTATAAACTATGTGCCTTGCCTGATAATGTATTATAGTGTTCATAAATTTTAAATTGACAACTATTGACTTCTGAAAAGTATGAATCCTTGCACAATATCTTTGTTGAAATAGAGAAAGTTGATGGTTCTCTCTTCTTCTTCTGTTCTTGAAAGTAGAATAAAATATATAGCTTTCTTGTCTTTATTACTTCAAACTGAAATAGAATTTTAAAGACTTTCTTTAGTTTAAATGAGTATTTCATAAAATAATTCTTATAATTCATGATAATATTTATAAAGAAACTTAATTATTTCATTTTGCTTTGAATGAAAATATATTTCTGAATTTGATAATATCTATAAAAATGATTTAGTTGTAAAAAAATGCTTTGGTTTTAAAATGAGCCAATTCATTTTAAAGAAAAATTTGTGAGAACACTGAGTTTCCACTGTATTATCTTCAATATATACTTATCTTAAACTCTGCATACACTAGATTAGAGATTAGTTTCTTTTTTTTTTTTTCCAACGTTTATTTATTTTTGGGACAGAGAGAGACAGAGCATGAACGGGGGAGGGGCAGAGAGAGAGGGAGACACAGAATCGGAAACAGGCTCCAGGCTCCGAGCCATCAGGCCAGAGCCCGACGCGGGGCTCGAACTCGCGGACCGCAAAATCGTGACCTGGCTGAAGTCGGACGCTTAACCGGCTGCGCCACCCAGGCGCCCCGAGATTAGTTTCTTTTTCATATAACAGTGCCTAAGTAATCTTTCCTGATATTTGAGTTCTTGATTTCAGTATATATATGTGTTGAATGAAACTTGTTTTATGTTTCTATTCTGAAAATACAGATGGAAAAGTAATTGAGAAACAGACATTTAAGGAAAACCTACTGTGATACAGCATGCTATGTAGGTTATGAATATAATCTTTGTTTATAATTTTTAAACCTCCAAATTATTTTATTTTATTTTATTTTATTTTAACTTTATTTTATTTTATTTTTTAATGTTTATTTATTTTTGAGAGAGAGAGAGAGAGAGAGAGAGAGAGAGATTGTGAGCAGGAAGAGAGGGCAGAGAGGGAGACAGAATCCCAAGTAGGTTCTGCACTGTCATCACATAGCCCCATGTGAGGCTTGCACGCATGAACCATGAGATTATGACCTGAGCTGAAACCAAGAGTCAAACACTTAACTGACTGAGCCCCCCAGGAGCCCCCTTCAAATTCATTAACCACTTTAAGATAAAACACCTGAAATGTATCAGTTAAATGAGTTGTCCCAGATACGTTAAGTCCTGACTAGAATTTTAACTGATGACCCATTCTATATATGCCATTTCTGTTGGACTTTTGTCTTACCTCATTAAAATTATTTTCATATTTTCAATAATATTTTAGTTTTCTAGCTCTTTTTTTTAAATTTTTTTTTTCCAACGTTTTTATTTTTATTTTTGGGACAGAGAGAGACAGAGCATGAACGGGGGAGGGGCAGAGAGAGAGGGAGACACAGAATCGGAAACAGGCTCCAGGCTCTGAGCCATCAGCCCAGAGCCCGACGCGGGGCTCGAACTCACAGACCGCGAGATCGTGACCTGGCTGAAGTCGGACGCTTAACCGACTGCGCCACCCAGGCGCCCCAAGCTCTTAATGTATAGTTGATTCTGGGTGTTGTATGGAAAACAATTTGACAATAAATTTCATATATTAAAAATAAATACATGAATAAATAAATAAATAAATAAATAAATAAAATCAGCTAATCAGAGGACTAAAAAAAAAAAAAAAAAAGAAAAAATCTACAGTTGATTATTTGAGTTTAAAAATATTTGTGTTGGCCCAAACATAAAAAAAATCAAACTTTAAGGATAACTTCCTCAGGAACCTATCTATGACATTCCACTCTAGCCATGAGCTAAAATATATTCAGATATGAATAATGTATTGATTTAAAACACATTTAAATCCCAAAATGGAATCTTTTGTCTTATTCCCTCTTCCCTTGTACTGTTTTGACATTGTCTCTTATTGTCATCCATTCATTTTCACTTCTTTTTAAATTTTTTTTTAAATATGTATTTATTTTTGAGAGAGAGACAGACAGACAGAGAGAGACAGAGACAGCGTGAGTGGGAGGAGGGACAGATGGTGATGGAGACACTGAATCTGAAGTAGGCTCCAGGCTCTGAGCTGTTAGCACAGAGCCCTACACAGGGCTCAAACTCATGAGCCGGGAGATCATGACCTGAGCCGAAGTCAGAGCTTAACAGACTGGGCCATCCAGGCGCCCTTTATTCATTTTCACTTCTTAATTTATCTTGTGTCCCTTTATTAGTATAGTTTTATTCTCTTTCTTCTCTTCTACATTTATTTTTCAAAAGCATGGTAACTTTCAACTAAATGTATCTAGTGATTGTGAAACTTCATGAAAATAGTTGTATAGTTACTGGTTTTGTGAGGCTTGTAGATTTTTAAGATTATGAAAAATTTTTCTTAGAGCTATTTCACTCAGGTTTGTAGTGAGTCCTATCTAGATTCCAATCCAAGCCCTATGTCACCCTCTAAACTTTATTAACTCTCCCTGCACCATATCTGTCAAACAGGTTTTTTTTTTTTTAAGTTTATTCAATGCAAATTTATTCAATTAAAATTAAAGTAGATAATGAACATGATACTCCTCAGAACTCCATCTAAATTATAACTACTCCTTTGTCTTGCTTTATATTTATGTGCATATATGCTTAATTTTTACATTTGTACACATAGCTGCATCTAAGTTTTTCAGACCGTATCTTATGTGTATGATGCCCAAGATAATAGCAGCCTTGAAAAATACTGGTATTGTGATGTCAGCTGATATGACAAATATAACTTCCAACACACACACACACCACACACACACAAAAACCTCTAAATAGAATAGGTTTTGTGATTTAATATGTCTTGGTAAAATAAAGTTGAAAAATCCAATTATAAATATTTATGGCATATTTTGATCAGTAATATTTCCTATTAGCCTTAATTATACATCATTATATCATTACCTTTCAAAAACCAAAAAGTTGATTTTACAACTTGATGTCAAGGCTGTATAGGAAACAACTTTATTTTCAGTAAGCCCTAGTTGAGATTCCATATCACTAACTTGTTTTCTTTCATCAAATATAAACCAAATAATCTCAGCATTTTTCCATCTCTGAAAGCCACCAGAAATTTTTTCTAGAAGCTAGAGAGAAATAAAGTGTATAATTAATTTATAACACACATATCATAGATATATTTGGTCCTCAGAATAATTCATCTACTATATTTAAAAATTATTAATAGTTAACAGAAATCTCTTAAGAATAACTATATATGATTCACTATAATATCTTAATGTGATATACAATGGTGAAAATGTTATAAAATTCCACATTACTTCAGTAAGTTTATGTATAAAACTATATTGTATATATCCTTATATTTGTTCTAATTAAAATCTTACATACAAAATATATTTTGCATTTTTTATTTTTTTTTAACGTTTTTATTTATTTTTGAGACAGAGAGAGAGAGCATGAACGGGGGAGGGTCAGAGAGAAGGGGGGAGACACAGAATCGGAAGCAGGCTCCGGGCTCTGAGCAGTCAGCACAGAGCCCGACGCGGGGCTCGAACTCCCGGACCGCTAGATCGTGACCTGAGCCGAAGTGGGACGCTTAACCGACTTAGCCACCCAGGCGCCCCTATTTTGCATTTTATATACAGTTTTAGGAATAGTAACCAAATAACATCTGAATATCCACCATGCAATTTCTGAATGTTACCAGTACCTTGACTGTTACTGTGTGCTTTTCAACTTCATATTTCCCTCACTCTCAAGAACTCAATAACCTAAAATTACTGTTATATGTTGCCAATTTTTATAGTTTTATATTTATTTGTGTCTATTCTTGAACTCTAAGTAGCATCTTAGGGGATATAAATATGTGGCTTTTTTTAACACTGTGATTATAAAATCAACATTACTATCAATATAAAATCAATATCAACATTAAGATTTAATTCACTGCATTTACATCTAAAAAGTAATCCACTTTTTAATATATGTGAGTATACTACAATGCATTTATACATTACGCTATTGAATGATAAAGGGGTTATGATTCTTTATTTCTTATTACAGGAAATGATGCTTTGAGTACTCTTGAACGTTCATCCTGAAGCACATGGAAAAGAGCATTACACAGGTATGTTCTGGGGAATAGGTCACATATCTTCAAATTCAGTACACATATCTTCAAATTCAGTAGTTAGTGCAAAAGTATTTTCTAAAGTACTTATAACAATTTTCATTCCTAGAGCATACTGATGAACCTTTCTATCACAGACTTTATATTTTTCTGTCAATTTGCTGGGAGTGAAATGTTACCTCATTATGTTTGTCTTTAACTTGCAGTCTCTAATTACAAATAAGGTTGAACAATTTTTCCATACATTATTGATCATTTGTGTTTCTTCTTCTGTGTAATGCCTGCTAATGCGTTTTTGCTCATTTTCCTAATGTGTTGCTGTCTTTTATTGATTCTTAGGAGTTTTATATATTGCGTAGCAATCATTTGCCTTGTACAAATATTGTAGATGTCTTCTAGTTCTGGTTTGTCATTTCAATACCTTCAAGTTATATTTTGAAAAGAAATTCTTAATTTTATGTAGTTTTAGTATAAATTTTGTCTTTCTTTGCCCTAATATTTTCATTCTGCAATATCATAACAATAGTATAGTACTTTTATAGGTTTCTTAAACCATGGCATTCACTGTGAAATTAGTTATCTGTCTTGAATTGATTTTTGTGAATGGCATAAAATATGAAATTTCATTTATTTTATACGGTTAGATGTTGCTAAAAACATTCATGGCTTTAGAAGTACTTTCTGTACTAAACTCTGACACTCAGACATTCATGTGAAAAAAAAAAATCTTACTCAGTGACTGTTTAGTGACGTCAACTAACAACTCATAATTCCGAATTCAGGACATGTGATGTGGTGGGCATATATTATGTAGAAAGATTTTTTCCCTACAACTGTCTACACAACTATAATAGGAAAATCAAGTCCAGGTCATATAAGCATTCCAAGAAACTGGATTCTTTGCTTCTAGCTTGAAGTATTGGTACCATCACTTAGATTTCTTCAGAAAGAGGGCATCTGAATGGGAACACAAATTTTTGTTGATTTATTGCTATGGAATAACCAGGACAGATGATTTTCTGTTTTAAAGAGAAGCCACATAATTTAAGGACAGTTGCTCTACCCAAAGGTACAGAAAAAAGACACTAACTTTTGTATATTTTAGATGCACTACCTTACAACCAGGGTAGTTCAAATCTTGTAATCATTTAAATTACTCCTGCCAGTTTCCACCGTTATACATTAAACTTGTATTCTTTCCTTTTTTACATAGCATTGATGCTGCATTATTCACTGTGGCTCAAGTCACATTTTTTTTTTCTGGACATAGTTATAAACCATCAATTGCACATTAAGAAATATTTGGAGTAAATATGTCCCTCCATATTTCCCCAAAACTATATTTACTTACTACTTAGCTTTGGTTGCTATCTGCCCTAATTTTTATGCTTTGTAAATACCCCTTATATAGGAACTAAATAACAACTGTTTCTTAAAAATATTTGTATCTCTTAACTAAGGCTTGATGGGGGGTGGGAGGGAGGGGAGGGTGGGTGATGGGTATTGAGGAGGGCACCTTTTGGGATGAGCACTGGGTGTTGTATGGAAACCAATTTGACAATAAATTTCATATATAAATAAAAAAAATATTTGTATCTCTTAAAATAAATTTGTTTTAGGTAAAAGATCTTATATTGTTTACTATTCTATCCCAGAAATGAGTACAGCTCTAGATGTATAATAATACGTCAAAAATGATGTTAAAAAGAGCACAAGATTTTAAAAGGAAATAGAAAATGAAAAGCAAAATGAAATAAAAAAAATTCTTAGGATCATAAAAAGGGCCCCTAATAAACACATTCTTCTTTCATGCTTTCATCTTTTAAAAATTGGTTGATGAAATACAGAACAAAAATAGAAATCAAAATATCACCTATAATCCTGGCATACTACATTAGATGCTGTTACTTGATTGGAGGTCCTTATGTTTCCCAGGCTAATCATCTAGTCACAGACAGCACTGGAATCTGTATCTACTTCCATGTGGAATGGGAAGTATATCTACTTCTGAAATTCATATAGATTAAGTTATTATTAAATGCTAAGGAGGACTTAAACCCCAGACGAAGTGCAGAGAAAACAGGTGGAGCTGAGCTATGCATTTTGACTTCAAAATATTTGCTCATCAGACAAATCATTCCATCTATCCATGGATTGAGTAAATGAGGGGAGAAAACAACTCAGAATATATTCAAGGACATTCTGACTTTATGGAGACAAAGAATGCATAAGGTGTGGAGAAATGGGAAAGAAAGAGACCCATAAAAGAGATTAAGTCATGACTAAATTACCAAATAAGCTTCCTAAGCATTAATTTAAGGAATCATAAAAGCCAGGGTGTAGTTATGATAAAACTAATATTTTATTTCATAATATTATTAAAGTAGAATTTTGGTGACTTTCCCTTTTTTATTATTAGTTATGCATTGGTTTGAATTATATATGAGAAGCACCATAAAATCTTTAGTTCATGCCTCTAAATGTTTTCATCTGGCTCTGATGTAGATGACTGAATTTAGATGGAATTTAACAGAGGGGAAGTTAGAAAGCAGGAGACAAGAGGAGTTACACAATTTATGAATTTGAGATAAAACTAATCAGAATCCAAAATTCACCTGATGATTAGGGGCCTAGGGGAATTGTGAATGAAGAAAGCAAGGAAAATTAGGAATACATATTAATATACAGGGAGAGGATAATGCTGTCAGCAACTGTAGAAATATTTTTGAATATGCACAGTCTAATACCTTTGTAGATCATAGTGGGAAAACTACACGTTGAATGTTTATTTTTAAAATTCTCATGTAGATTTTTATTGTCAAACACGATTATATGTGTTCTGTATATTGACTCTTAATCATTATAAAATCTCTATAAGTACTGTTGTCACCCTGTTACAAAACAGAAAGCACTCTAAGTGGCGGACCAGGGATTCAAGCCCAGAAAGCCTGGTTCTAAAGAATGTGCTATGCTATGCTGGGAAGACTCTCACAACTGTATATGGTTTGAAACCCTACAGGAAACTGATAATATATCTTCAATTAGATTACTTGCATAAGCCAAGAAAGCTACTACTCTGTCAAGGAGAGAATTCTGACACATCCATAGTGTCAAAATTTTGAGCGGAAATAAATAGATACCCAGAGTGGGTAGGAAATAGGATTAAATTCCAATTTAAAATATCTTAAAAGGGTCACCTGGGTGGCTCAATCGATTAAGTGCCCAACTTTGGCCCAGGTCATGATCTCGCGGTTCGTGGGTTTGAGCCCCACATTTCTGTGGCTGACAGCTCAAAGCCTGGAGCCTGCTTTGAATTCTGTGTCTCCTGCTTTCTCTGCTCCTTCTCCATTCGTGCTCTGTCTCTCTCTCTCTCTCTCTCTCTCTTTCTCTCTCTCAAAAATAAACATTAAAAAAATTTTTTAAAAATAAAATATCTTAAAAGGGGCACCTGGGTAACTCATTGGGTTAAGTGTCCAACTTCAGTTCAGGTCATGATCTCAGGATTCACGGGTTTGAGCTCTGAGTCAGGCTCTGTGCTGACAGCTCAGAGCCTGGAGCCTGCTTTGGATTCCGTGTCTTCCTCTTTCTCTGCTCCTTCCCCGCTCATGCTTTCTCTCTCTCTCTCTCTCAAAAATAAATAAATGTTAAATATCTTACAAATAAGATTTCTCATTGAACTCAATATCTGGCAGTCTGTCTCACATAGCACTTCTAAAACCACTGTTGAATTTCTAATGTAGATACCACTCTCATATTTTAAAGGCTAAGGTGGACCAATGGCCAATGTCTAGAGAAAATTTACAATAATTGCTACATTGTTAAAGATAATATATCTCAATTTTTTTGTCTTTGTTATTTATTTAAACATGTAGAGTATCTCTAAATTAAAAAATAAAATAAAGCAGAAATAAACAAAGTATTACCCAAGTGCTATGGACTGAATTGTCCCCCCCCCCCCAAAAAAAAATAGTTCATATCTTGAAATCCCAACATCCAGCATTTCAAAATATAACCATATTGGGAGATAGGGCCTTCGACAAGATGATTAACTTAAATGAGGCTGTTAGGGTAAGCTCTTACCCAGTGTGACTGGTGTCCTTGTAAGAAGAGAAAATTTAGACACAGGTAGGCACCAAGAATGCACACAAACATAGAGGAAAGACCATGTGCGGACACATTAAAAACGTGGGTATTTGCAAGTCAAAGTAAGAAGCCTCATAAAAATGAGAACTGCCAACACCTCGATTTTGAACTTTTAGCCTGCAGAACTATGAGAAAAAAAAATTAATAATGTTTCAGTTATACAGTCTGTGGTATTTTGTTATGGCAGCCCTGGCAAGCTAACATAGCACCCAGCTGCATGACAACTATTTTAGAATGAACCATGCTACTTTTTTTTATTTTTTATTTTTTTAATGAAATGTATTGTCAGGTTGGTTTCCATTCAACACCCAGTGCTCATCCCAACATGAACCATGCTACTTTATTGTGTCATATTCTATTCAACTTTTCCATTTATTGTCTTGCCATATGATGACCCGGCATGAAATCGAGACATATGGTTTGGAAAAACATGGGAAGCATAACTAGTTAGGAAAATCAGTGTAAGGGCAAAGTGTAGAAGATGACAAAACTCCGTACATGTTGGAAAAGTATTCTTTGTTGTATAAAAATGTTAATTATTTCGTACTCTCAAAATGTCAAAAAAACATTAAAGCCATACCAGCAGAAGATTACAACTCAATGGAATAGACCAACACCAGGAAAATGTTTTCTCAAGATAGGTTATTTATTTTCAAAATGCGCTTCAGATCTAGAGCTGAGGTGGGAAGCTGAAAGTACACAAGTGAAGAACAGTGACAGCAGTAAAGACCTTCCACTCACTCTATATTTTTTTCTCAATGAATGCTTGGACAGATAGATACTCAAACATGAGAAAATGAAGCCAAAATAAATGGTGCACTTCTAAAACTAAATTGTACCACATGGGAAGTGAAGTATTGCATTCAGTATGCATAAAAGCATTCATCTCTAGGAAAATTCCTTGTTTTGACCAGATAGAAAAATATTAGTAAATATTTACTGTGGGTCTCTATGCCCTCTAAAGAGCACAGGGGAAAATAGGTAAAAATAAATTGAGTTTAAAACAGAAGACAGTGACTAAATTGCAAAGTAATACAACATAATACAAAGTGCAAGATCAGAATTTAAAATAAAGTAAAAAAAAAAAAAAACTGTCAAAGACAATACTCTCCAAGGGTGTAGAATAGTGGAATTAAGGTTTTTATTGGGCAAAACATAATTCGGTAGTTTGAATGGAAGATGACAGAGAAAATTTGAATATAGTGAATAAAACTTTTCAAAGTTTTCTGATTTACCAACAAGACAAATTCTTTATGGAGTTTCCAAAATTGGATTATATAGTGAAGAAATGCATTTAAAAAAGTGTGAAAAGCAAGCATTGTATCTGGAAAATATCTAGAACATGGTGAGAAATTAAGAAATTAAACTAATTAAATTGTTCAGTTCCTTGGAGTATTATTTGAAGGTCTTTATCATGACAAACAGTATCTCCCCACTAAAAGAGACCCAGTCAAGTGTTATACCACTTGTTGTTAAGTCAGGTTTTTTGGTGAAATGTGCCACCTGTGCTGATTATGAATCAATTTATTGATTTTCCAGAACTCTAAACTTAGATTTATTTGTGATGGTACTGTTTCTTTTTTAGAACGGGCAATCTGGGGAAGATATACAAAATACCATTAAATACTGAAATAAATATGTTGCAGAAAAATATTTGATCCATAATATTAGGTTTTTAAACTAGATTCAATATATATATGTAATAATAAGTAGTAAGATTTATAGCCATTAGAATGGTGATACATGCTTTCTTTGTTTTGTTTGTTTAAGATGCTAAATGTTAAATTTGTGATTTAAAATTAAAAGAGATTTATGTGTTCAAACCATTGTAATATAAATGATTTGAGTACAAATGTTTGAAAGCATCATAGAAGTTAGAGATCACTCTCAAATATACACTCTAAGAGTACATAGTAACGTTGACTCCTATGTCCTTCACTTCACCACTTGCGGAAGACAGAATCCTAAGATGATCCCTAATGACCTTTACCCTTGTGTAAATCCCTCCCTTTGTGTGTGTGTGTGTGTGTGTGTGTGTGTGTGTGTGTGTGTGTGTAACCTGTGAATATAATGAGACATCAGTTCCTGGACTATGGTAAAGTATATGACCAGTGAGAAATTACACTGTGAACCTGATTATATGAGCCCTTTCAAAGCAGAGTTTTCTCAGGTTGGCAGCAGAAAAGAATTCAGAGATTTGAAACATAAGAGGATTTGACTTGCAGTTGCTGGGTTGCAAAGGAAGGGGCATATGGAAAGGAATGTGGGTAAACTTTTGAAGAGAGAACAGGCATTGGTCAGCAACTAGCAAGAACACTAGTACCCAAGTCACAACCACAGAGAAATTAACTCTGTCAGCTATGAGTAAACTTGGAAGACCTGTTGTGAATTGCATCCCGGGCCAATGACTAGATTGCAACCCAGTGAGATTCTGACCACAGAATCTGAAGCTCGCTATGCCAGATTTCTGAACTATAGGAAATGTGCTTTAAGTCATTAAGGTTGTGGTAATTTGTTACATGGCAACAGAAAATTAATATATTTCTAGAGTATGTCTTGGGAAATGATATATCTGATCCCTTAAAGACATTTCTCATCCATGAAACATTCAAGACCAGAGTACTAGTTCAGTGAGAATATTAAATAGAGGGAAAGTAATCAGAGAGATGAAATTTAAAGACAGAATGGAGTGACAGCAAGGAGATTATTCTTTAATTTGATTGGCAAATTACTGTTTTAGGACCCAGAAAGACAGTTAGAGATGAATCTTTCTAAGGCATCATGAATTTCAAAAGGTCTTCTAAAGAGAAAACTGTTTGAATTCCTGATTCTATAGAATTTAACATTTCCTGCAATGCTTACTCCTTGGATTTAGTAACAATAAAAATTAATACAAGATGTAGCAAGGTTAGCATTTCTCAGTACGGATTTCTCAGTTATGATTTGTAACACTTGGCCTTAGCGCACGTAATTCTCTTCTATTTCATGTCGTGGATGTAGGAAAATTAACCTTAGCCCCTGTAAACATAAAAAGTTTTTTTTAATGCCTGCCAAAAAATAAATAAATAAAGCACAACTAGGTGAGAATTACACCTTGACTCAGAGGGTCACAGGGTAGAGCCAGGAATCAAGCACAAAATATGGTGTATATCTTGCAAAAAGTGTGGTGTGACATAAAGCCTGTGCAACAAACCCCCATTTCATGATTGTCAAGAACATAATATGACATGTATTTTTCATAGAATGTAAAATTAAATACTTTAGGAAAAACTGGAGGTGTTCCTGGAGACAGACCTGATTGTGCCACTTAGTTAATAAATGCATTTATATTTGGATTTGCACACCATTAATGGAATTTGGCTGATAATAAATCTATAGGTAAGATTATATAAAGCTGGATCCAACTTTTTGTGGTTGATAGTAAAGAATAACATTTTTCTTAAAAAGATCCATAGTTTTTCAATATCTAATCAAAACACACACGCAAATTTTTTTTAATTACATGAGAAGAAACTAGTCAATTTGATCAGTTAATACACTGTTGCTGTTGAATATATACTTTAAGAAAAATTATATTTTGGGATGCCTGCGTGGCTTAGTCGGTTAAGCGTCTGACTTTGGCTCAGGTCATGATCTCACAGTTCATGAGTTTGAGCCCTGCATCAGGTTCTGTGCTGACAGCTTGGAGCCTGGAGCCTCCTTTGGAATCTGTGTCTTTTTCTCTCTCTCTCCATGACTCATGCTCTGTCTCTGTCTCTGTCTCTGTCTCTCTCTAAAATAAATAAATTATGAAAAATTTTTTTAAAAATTATATTTCAACAGTCCTACATATTTTTGAAATGGCCGTAACTACCAAGTAGATTAAAACAAAACATTTCCAGGGAATAATAGAGTCCTCAAGTAAATTATTGGTATCTATTTATAATCCCCCCAAAAGAATGTAATTCAAATTATTAAAATGCAAGTAAGATTTACTTCAACAATTAGAAAATATTCAGATTTCAGTGATTGGCATTTTAAAATAACTTAAGACCAAGTGAATATAAATAATGATTTACAGTTTGGAGAATAAAGAAATAAGAAATTCGAACTTATAGGAGATAATATAACTTGGAAGATCTAATATATTTATAGTTATCCAAATTTTAGCATAAAAGATTTAAATATAGGAGAAGCACAGGATATACAAACAGTATGCAGGGAATTAATAATCTTTGATTTAGTTAGACGTAAGAACATGGTGAACAAATGGGTGTTCAACAAATTGGCTTCCCTGAAGGAAATGGAAAGAAAAAATAGATATCTATTCCATTTCTTTCAGGGAAAAAGAAGACTACACCTTTATATTTTAAAATCTTTATTCTTTATGTAAAAAAGACTACCTCTTTATATTTTACATTATATTTTATACATATATTTATATATAAATTTACATATGTCTATTATCTGCATGATTCTCTGTACTGTTAAAGCTACTGAAACCAGAAATAGAAGTAGAGATGAATGAATCTTTTAACATATTTCAACCTCTGTTTTTTGCATCCCAGTGTACTGTCTTCCATGTTAGTGAGTCAACCATTGATGCCAATATAATGTTGGTAGAATTAGAAAAAAAATATCATGTATTATTTTTTTTCTATTTTTCAAGTGTCAAATACAATAATGGTACGGTTGGTGTTATTTAGCTTGTGAGAATGGTTTTGTTTCCTATTTCTTTGCTTATTTAATTATTTGCTTTTTAGCAAAAAAAAAATACCTACTGGCTTTATGTTAGTAATAATTGAACATTTATTCACTAAACCTGAGGAGTAAGAAACAACATTGTTTCAGATAGGAAATATGGGTTATAAACAGCCTACTTAATAGTGTTCTGACACTAGGGATGTATATTAGTTAGAGTAGTGACAGGTAAGGCCACAGAAAGGACTAGCATGGTAAGAGGCTTCTTGGAAATATTGACTATAGTATTGAAACACTGAATGAAATGGTTGTGTAAAATTACCATCACAGTGCCTGGCACGTAGAAGATACAAAATATTACTTTCCTCTTCCTTTCCAATGGGCTTGAATTTATGTGTTCCTTAAATTGTCCCTTGAATGTGTAATATGAAAGACGTGTGAAATTTTGTGCAAGACACTAAGAGATTCAGGCACTCGTTCTTACAACAGATTTTGAACACTTGTAATGTTTAGAAATCATTCTCCCACCAGGGGCAAAGATAAAATTCTCACAAAGATAGTAGATAAGTTGTCTTTTTCTTCCTTGTAATTTCAAACTTAACTTTGATATTTATTTTACATTCTTCTATCTGCATCATTCTTTTTTCTTTGATTTTCTTCCGTCTTCCCTCCCTCTCTCCTCCTCTCTTCCTTCCTTCCTTCCTTCCTTCCTTCCTTCCTTCCTTCCTTCCTTCCCTTTCCTTTTTTTCCTTTCCTTTCCTTCCTTTTCCTTCCTTTTCTTTACTTTTCTTTACTTTTCCTTTTCTTTCCCTTTCTTTTCTTCTTGCCAGCTGCAAGAAAAGCCAGAACTTCCAAATATTAATCATATCAGCATTGAATCTCATGCTCTCTACTCCCATTATTATAAAAGAGAGACAACATTGATATATTATATGAAATAAAATCTGCCTATTTCTTGAACAGGCAAAGTAAATATTTAGATTTTCCAAATGATTCTCCAAGCTTTCCTATCTCCTATAAAATTTAAAATAATTTTTTTTTAATCCAAAGTGCTATGTTATAGATTTGGGTTTTATTCTAAATCTCAGAGAAAATTCTCATTCCTTCCCTGATAAATAGAAATATTTAGAGTTGCAGGATGGCACATTTTGCATGCAAGTTAGGGCAACTTTTTGCGTGAAAGTAGAGCTTTCTAAGTGGTAGCCAGAACAAAGAGAAGAACACCAGTCACTTTTGCAAACAGGCTCTTTTCAGCTTAAGATTATAGAAAGAAGCCAGATAAAATTTTGTTCACAGATTGCAAACTCTCACTGTCATGAATTACCAACTATGTATGTGTATATGGCAGAGGGAAAGAAAAACAGGCACCTACATGCCTTTAAGCGATTTCCCTCCAGATGTGGGTTGGATACATGCTCACTTCAGAATGCTCACCAACGTCGTGGAGGATAAGCTAGAGCCGTGACTGAATTCATTGACCATTCGTTTTTTTAGGATAAAGCAGTCTATTCAGTAAATAATATCATTAAACAATCTCAGTAGGTAAAACTCACTTTTATGACAAAAGCTAGCTTTATCAGCACATGTTTCTGAAGGAATAATAATAGCACAGCAAAAATTGCCTGATAGGATCTAAATGTGCATAGACTTGAAAAAAAATACTCATTTCATTGCTAATTTGAGGTTAAAAAGAAACTTTGCTTTTTGCATTTTTTTTCCTTTTCCCTTTTTTCTTCTCTTTTTTTTTTAAATTACAACTGAGAATAGGAAGTTGTATCCATTGTTGTTTTTCTACATTTAGATTCTGTAAGAGTGATTTGCACTATGCCCTAAAGTACTAGTATTATTGCCTTTGTCCCCACTAGCTGGGAGAGAGAACAGTTACATTAAGCCTGCAGTTTGTAGCCAAAGAGAAGCCTAAAAGCTTTTGAAAAAGCAATGTCACACAATTTTCGTGGTGTCTTTAGATTTAGCCAGTTCACTGAAAGTCATCATCTGACTCTAAAGGGCCAGCTTCTCCTCAAGGCCAGCTTTCTTCTCAGGAAGCAACTTTCTCCAAATATGCTCCACCTTTGTTTGCCTTGTCAAGTGAAAAACAAAACAAAACAAAAAACCAGCCTTTTTCTTTCTTCCTGTGATAAATAACAAAGTCTTTTCAAGTGGAAAGAATAAGATTGGATGCACAGAATACATTACTGCCTCAGCAAGACACTATTGATTCTGGGGCCAATAGCCCTTAAACCACATGGGGTAAAACAATTCTGCAAGGTAAATTTAATGTTACTCAAGGATAATATAAATTACTTGGATGAAATAAGCAAACAGAACCATAAGTTTCAAAAATTTAATACAAAATGACATATGCCATTTATTATAATAATGTATGAACCAAACTATAAAACTGGTAAAATGACTAATTAACATGCATTGGTGATCAGCTGAGACATAGTAGTTGTTCTCTTTCAAAAGGAAAGAGTTGCTTAGTTTATTTAGTCATCGCTATTTTAGATATTTCTTCTGTAGCTTTTAAGATGTTGGCAACAATATGTAAGTGGAAGAGAACTCCTATCTGTCTGAATAAACCTTTGTCATTTTTCTGGATATTTTTTATATATGTATTAAAATTATTGCTTTAGATAATTTATTTTCTTATATGTACTCTCTGAACATTTAAAAATTATATTAAATGATAAAATATAAAGAAAATAAGGCTTTTAACACTCATTCCATGTAAATTTTTATTTACAACCAATTATTTAAAAATATATACATGAGTTATGTAAAGTATTTATCCAACCCTAATGACTCACATTCTTTATAATTTTCCTGTTCAACTAAAAAAGTTATTTTATAACAGTGGACTTTAAAAATATTATGGTAAATCAGGGGCGCCTGGGTGGCTCATTCGGTTGAGTGTCCGACTTTGGCTCATGATCTCACAGTCTGTGAGTTCGAGCCCCGCATCGGGTTTGTGCTGACAGCTCAGAGCCTGGAGCCTGCTTTGCAATCTGTGTCTCCCTCTCTCTCTGCCCCTCCCCTGCTCATGCTCTGTCTCTCTCTCTCTCTGTCAAAAATAAATAAACATTAAAAAATAATAATAAAAATAAAAATATAATGGTAAAAATATAATGGTAAATCATATATATACATGTATATGTACATATGTATTTATGTACATATAGGTATGCGTATGTACACTCCCCACCTTCACATATATCTTCTAGTAGTTCTAGTTGAACATTAATGTCATATATTTTATAGGTGAAATTTTAGTCAGTATATTCTGTGTCTTCCAAACTTTTGTCCTTTTTCTCTATATAACTTTCTGTTTGTATATAGAATTTAAATTTAATATAATTCAGGAAACCAAAACAATATGGTAACTAATCATGACAAGAACAACAGGATATTTGGCAGGTAGTCAATAGACCAACTGATATTTTCATGAGATGATTTTTCTTAAGTACACCTAAAGTATTCAAAAGTATATATAACTAAACAACTTGCTGCCCTTAGCTATAATAAAGGGAAAAAATCTGTAATCATAAGTATTGAGAACGTACTGTCTTCTAGATTTTTCCTCTCATACGTGTGATCTTATAAATTTAACAAAATGCAGGGCATTCTATGTGTCAGGTGTTAGAATAATAAAGCACAGAGCCAAATAGATATATTATTGCTTTCCTGGATAATTCAGTTACTGAAAAAATATAGGTAAGGCAAATAATCATATAAGAATATATACCTTTAGCTATAATACACTTTTATAAAGAAGTGTATAGGGAAATATGGCAATGTGGCTGTATACAATAGAGAATTATTAATAAGGAAGAGATAGTATGTGCTACTTGGACCATAATTTTCATTACTTATTTATAATCTTACAAAAGATTGTGTGTCTGTAAAAACAACTCATAACTTTAAGCAGTGATTTAAAATGTAGTTCAGGATGAAGACAGAGGTCACTTGAAAATTTCTATAGGCACTGCTCGTTTTATTGTGCTTGACTTTATTGTACTTGGCAGATACTGTGTTTTTTACATATTGAAGTTTTGCATCAATCCTGTATCAAGTAAGTGTATTGATACCATTTTCCAACAGCATTTGCTCATTTTGTGTCTCTGTGTCACATTTTGGTAATTCTTAGGATATTTTAAACTTTTTCATTATCATTATATTTGTTATGGTGATACGTGATCAGTGATTACTACTTGCTGAAAGCTTAGATAATGATTAGGATTTTTTAGATATAAACTATTTTTAATTAGGGTATATACATTTTTTTGACGTAATGCTATTTCACACTTAATGGACAACAGTATAGTGCAAACATAACTTTTATGCACTGAGAAACCAAGAAATTCTTTTGATGGGCTTTATTGCGGTGGTCTAGAACCAAATCTGCAAAATCTCTGAGGTATGCCTGTATTTTCTGGGGTCATAGACATCATTCATATCTTTATATTTGCCCTTACATGATATTTACAATAAAAGAATCAAGGATTAAAGGACTTTCTTCTACTGATATAAATTACCTATATGGTTTCAGGTTTGATCATATGATCATGATACATGTATTTCTTCTCTGGAAATATTTTTAAAATAATTTCTAACTTGAAAAAAGAGAATTGTATATTCGAGGTTTCTTCTACAACCACTGTGATGTCTTATTTAATGTTTAATGTATTTTCACTAAACCGAAGTATTCATTTGCCGACAAAAGTTTGCCTTAAGAGCAAACTTATCCCACAACATAATAGAACCAAAAAAATTGATTCCAGATCATGATTTTCCACAGAAAACGTAGCCCTTAAAGCATAACATTTATCCTGTCACAATAAAAAATAATATTTAAATATATACACACATATACATTTGTTCACCATAATATAATTTTTTAAATATTTGTTTCAATGTATTTGAAAGTCTTTATTTAATGAATACTTTAATTTACATGAACATATATCTCTAATGTAAAGTAGCAGTGTAAATTTAAAAATGAAAAGTTGTGAAGAGTGCAGGACTAGAAGTTTTATCCTTATTAATCTTATTAAATCTTATTAATATTCCCATGTACACAATGGATGATAGAAGCATAGTGAGGTTTAATAATTTATTCTGGTCATAAATTCACTGATTAACAAAGTTAATTATTGGGAAATAAGTTCTGATTCTAGAGATATTTTATTTATGCATTACAGTATACTGTCAGGAAAGCTAAAATGTGCCACTGTAATTTTTCCCTCTTATTAGTTTATGGGTTTTGCCGATTTAATTTGGTGAATAAATAATTCTGTGACTATATGTGAAATACATTCTGCTATAATTTTAGAGACAACTTTTATACTCTAAATCCAATTTTTGGGTGACCTTATCTACTCACTGGCCTTATACCGCCATACATATTTTCCTATATTCAATCCTCTATAATTTGACCTATTTCTTATATTTCATTTTGTAGTTACCAGCATAACAAAGCCAAAGCCTTTATACTTATATTTGCAATATCACCTCATGTTAGTTCGATCTCAGAATTGTTTCTAAGATTGGCCTTTCACTTCTATCTTAAACCTCTGTTGAAGTATCCATTATGTTTGTGTGAAGAAGGCAAACGTGTCTTAATTAACCTAAATACTGTCAGTCAAATTCAACATCTAGTCTAATACTTATAACAGTGTTCTCAAGCCTTTTCTGAGCATGCACCTATATCAATATATTTTAGGGTAAACTTTCAGAAATAAATATTTCCTTATGGTTTCTATACATGTAAAACACAAAATAGGAAATGATAGAAGGTAAAATGTATATTTTGTATAGTGGAAAAATATAATTTAACATGTCTAGTATTCTTTTTATATTTCTGGAGTAATACTTTGTAATATAGTGATTTAAATAAATGTATATACATGCTGATTTTCAATGCTTGATTTTAATGGTTACATGGAAGAAAATTATACGTTACCAAAATATGATGATCTAAAAGGAAAAAATAAATTTTGGGTTGTATGAACTAAATTGTATTTCATTTTCAATCACAATGTTCATTTTTTAAAAAATTCAGCTCAAAATTTTTATCTTCACTGATATCAATCAGTTGTTTTTAAAGCCTAATCAGTGCATATTATATTTTAATGATTTTGATTACCTTTTCAAATTGCATTGAAATTCTTCATATGGAAATTGACTTAGAAGATTAGAATATTTCTTTTTGAAGTTTTATAAAGTGTCATAAGAGTTTTGTAGGTGAGGTATTTATGCTATATTGGTAGCAGAATTATAGTGTGTGATTAACAGAGAGATACTAAGGAAGCAAGGATACTTTAGCACAAACACAGTTGCCATAAAATGAACACCACATAAGACAAGAACACCCCCAATCTAAGTTGCAAATTTTGCTGGTACTTCATTGCTCATGATGCTCCTGATGGAGAAGACCCTATGGCTTTCCATTAGATTCCTCCCACCTACTTTACAGAGCCACTCCCTGCAAATTCCTAAAACAATGTAAACACATCCTGGCCAGCATGATGTATGAATCGAAGTTTAGTTACATGCCACTTCTTAGTACGTCGAGGCTCTGGGAATGTTTGTCTCTTCTAGATGCTAGAAACTTTTCCAATAACTGCTTCCAAATATATGTTTGAATTTTTTTTTTTACAAGCAGTTACTTGGACAAGTTTAAGTACATCTATTTCTTTTTCTTATGTATGTATGTATGTATGTATGTATGTATGTATGTATGTATTTAACATTTATTCCTTTTTGAGAGACAGAGACAGAGCACGAGCGGGGTAAGGGCAGAGAGAGGGAGACACAGAATATGCAGCAGGATCCAGGCTCTGAGTTGTCAGCACAGAGCCCGATGCTGGGCTATAAAACCTACAAACTGCAAGATCAAGACCTGAGCTGAAGTTGGCCACTTAACCAACAGAGCCCCCTAGGCACCCCTGTTTTCAAAATTACCTTTTTGACATAGTTCTGACATCTCTTTATTCTAGCAAAGTTGAACAGATTTTACAATATATCTTTCTATTAAGTGTGTAACCAATATGTAAGCTTGTCAACTCTGAATGAACTATGATCATCACCTGTAGCTCTTTGTGAAAACTTTCTACATGGCAAGGTGTGAACAATTCAGAATATACATCTATATGTAGCATTCCCTCTGTGATTGTAATCCAGAGTATTTTTTATTAAAATTCATGCCAAAAGAGCTGCTTTTTTAATGATAACACAAAAATAATTAATAGTTTATTATATAAAATATTTTTAAATAAAGTATAATTTAAAGTATTTTTTTAATTTAACTTTATGCTAAGTTTATGGAAAACAATGGAAAAGCTTTAATTTTCTATGTTTTAGAATAAATCTGAATGTATTAGAGTTTAATAGTCTAATTTTTCACTAAGATATACAAGTAATTGCAATATTTTGAATTTTTAAGAACTCAAAAAATTCTTTCTTAAACCAAGAGAAGCATACATACTTCCGGAAGATGAATAAAATAAGGCAGATAACTGGATTCTTCATTATTCTTGTTTCTTGGGTGATTTAAAATAAATGAAATTGAAACATTGTTTTTAGGTCATAATTTTAAGCCCAGAAAATTTCAATATATGCTCTACTTTACCTTATCCACTCTAACTTCTAATTTTTCTATTTATTTTAAATGTTATTTTAGTTTCTGAGTGTGTTTGGCTGCTATATTTATTTTTTTTTTTAGTTTTTTTTTCAACGTTTATTTATTTTTGGGATAGAGAGAGACAGAGCATGAATGGGGGAGGGGCAGAGAGAGAGGGAGACACAGAATCGGAAACAGGCTCCAGGCTCTGAGCCATCAGCCCAGAGCCTGACGCGGGGCTCGAACTCACGGACCGCGAGATCGTGACCTGGCTGAAGTCGGACGCTTAACTGACTGTGCCACCCAGGCGCCCCTGGCTGCTATATTTAATTGTCATTTTGTTCTGAGTCACTTTTCTTATGGGACTTTTTGTAAGATGCCATTATTGAGATAAAAAAATGTGAAATTCTATTTGTTTTTATTTTATTTGTAACCTTTTTTAAAAAATCAAGTATAAGTAACATACTGTTCTATTAGTTTCAGGTGTGCAATAGAATGATTCAATAATTCTATATATTTCTCAGGGCTCATCAAGATAAATGGATTATTAAAAAAAATAATGTTTACTTTTGAGAGAGAGAGAGACAGCAGGAGTGAGAGAGGGGCAGATAGAGATGGGACACAGAATCAAAAGCAGGCTCCAGTCTCTGAGCTGTCAGCACAGAGCCCAACGTGGGGCTCGAACTCACAAACTGTGAGATCATGACCTGAGCTGAAGTTGGACGCTTCATAGACTGAGCCATCCAGGTGGCCCAAGATAAATGGATTCTAAATCCCTTTTTTCTATTTCTAATTTAAATATCCTAGTTAACATTCACATATTTTTAACTAACTTTAGATGATATTTTTTTCCATCTTTTGTAAATGGTTTAAAGGCTAATATTATTGTTGTTATTTTAGTTTTACACTCTTGGTTCTTGAGCTTGGCCTGAGGATTTAATTGACATAAAACAGATTAACAGGAGAAAAGTATACAAATTCATTTAATATAAGTTTTATGTGACACTAGAGACTTCATAAGGAATGAAGACTCAAAGAAGTGGCAAAAGCTAACTGTTTTTACACTAGATTGAACAAAAAGAGGTAAATGTGGAAAAGTAACTAAGCTATGCGGGGAGTCCAAAGGAAGATAACATTGAATAATTTTAACAAGGTCTTTTTGTACAGACTTCTCTCAACTGTGGTTCCCATTGAAGATTTTTTTTTTTTTTTTTTTTTCTGCTATAGGGAAGGCATCTCTTACATGGGAGTTTTTATCTCCTGTTTTCAAAAAGAAAAAGGGAGATTAGAATGCCCTTCATGCATCTGCTGATTTTCAAGTGACTTCAGCTGAAAATAGTCCTTATGTCAAAGTGGCATGTTTTGGGTGGAATATAATGCCATCCTCCAATGTCATTTTATTATTTTCAAAAAGGATACATGACCCTTTTTAAACTATTGAATGTATACTTATTGTTTTCAAACCCATTTTAAGTATTTTAGCTATCTGAAAGCCTTCACTTAACCTGTAATTTACTCTAAATTTCCCTCCTCTATGCTCCCATATGTTGTTCCTATTTTAGATAAGCATTAATCCACTGTTTTGATTTTGTTCAATTCCATGACTGAAATTTCTTATTAGAATATACAATTATTTGAGACATAAGTTGTGCCTATATTCAATTCCAAATTTTAATATTGACTTTTATTTTCCTTTAGATGGCTTTCAATAAATATTTATTGAGAAAATTTCTTTTTTTTTTTTAAGATTATTTATGTATTTTGAGAGAGAGAGCAAATGGGGAAGGGAGAAAGGGCGGGGGGAGGGGCAGAGTGAGAGGGAGGGAGATAATCCCAAGCAGGCTCCATGCTCTCAACAGAAACTGATGTGGGGATCGAACCCCTCTGATTATGAGATCATGACCTGAGCCAAAATCAAGAGTGAGACACTTAACCGACTGAGCCACCCCGGTGCAGCTATTAAGAACATTTCTGAGGGGAGCCTGGGTGCCTCAGTTGGTTAAGCATCCCATTCTAGGTTTTGGTTCAGGTCATGATCTCATGGTTCATGAGTTTGAGCCCTGCATTGAGCTCCATGCTGATTTTTATTGGAGGATACAGATCATTTTATACAATACAGTAGAACCCAATAATAATACCACATTTTGATTTGTTGTGTATGGGTGGGTGGGAGGGAGTTCTCAATGGATCGTCTTTTAAATGGAATTTCCACAAACAGTAAGGTCTTAAATATAGATTAATCCCTCACAATATTTTAGGGTCATGAGTTTTTTTTTTTCCCAGAGATATGAAAAGATATTGCTATAACATGCAGGTTTTATTTTCCCAAAATTGTTCCACAGACTTTCTTAAGTTTTACTTTTAGTCTAAGAATTCTAGGTTAACATCCAACTCTGCAGAAAGTTTGTCATCAGGTCAGTAAATTTGGGAAAGCTATCAGAAATATTATTTTTTTAATTTAAAATGTTTATTCATTTATTTTGAGAGAGAGTGTGAGTAGGGGAGGGGCAGAGAGAGAGGGAAAGAGAGAATCCCAAGCAGGCTCCACATTCCACACTGAGCCTGATGTGAGATCTGAGAGATCATGACCTATGAGATCATAACCTGAGCTGAAATCCAGAGTGGGAGGCTTAACCAACTGAGGCACTCAGGCATCCCAACTATAATATTTCTAAATGTGTTAGACATTTTGTTTTATTTGTAATTTTTAAGTTTACTCATTTATTTGGGGAGGGGGGTGGAGGGACAGAGAGAGAGGGAGAGAGAGAATCCCAAGGAGGCTCCATGCACAGTGCAAAGCCCAGCATGGGGAATGAACCCATGAATTGTGAGATCATGATCTTAGCCGAAATCAAGAGTCAGATGCTTAATAGACTGAGCCACCCAGACACCCCATGTGTTAGATGTTTTAATGTGTTAGATTTTATTTGTGTACTTTCATGTGCATGTATTTTGGTTATAAAGTATGATTGTCCATAATTCCTATTTTTATTCACAAATATGTTTTTTACTGGACATTATTTTACACAAATGCATGCATGATGTTCAAGTAGAAACTTCTTTCTTTTATAAAATTTTAATATGATAGATTTAAAAGCCATGAAACATATTTCACAAGGCAAATTTTACAAAAGAAATATATAAAATAGCTTTAAAATTTCAAAAGAGGGACATTACATATACACATTAATCTCTAACTTGATAATTTTTTCAGAATAACAAATCATGGCCTCCCAAATTTACTAAATGTACGTAAACTCACTTAACAGACAATAAATGCACTGGCTGGCTACTTTCCCATACCCTAACCACATGCTATGACACAAGGAAATTTTAGATTAGAGGGTAAAACTAATGGGAATTTGTTTCAATATTTATAGAGCATTGATCCATTCTATTTTATATATCAAGGAGAGAAAATTTAATTTTGCATGATTATGCTTTACTAGATATTTTATTTATGAGAACTCCATGTTGTAGGATAGACATTTTAAAAAGATATATAAAAGGTGAATACAGAGCATAGACACCAAATCAAGAGACCTTTAAAAACCAATTAGTTTTTCAAAGATATGCCAAATACATGAGGTAAACATTAATGTGAAAGTTATAAGTAATAAAAGTAAAGAGAAGAGATATGATTGCTTTTCAGCAAAAGTTTTAAAAGTATAAAGCCAAACAGTCCCAAAGAAAACCCTGTAGCTTACAAAATGATTTGCCATTGCAACGATTAATTTCTAGTTTATAATGGGTTTTATTTTCACACTTTTGCAGTAATACATTCATTTCATGCCCAATTTATACCAGAGTTAGCTACAGAATTCCTTATAAAGACAAAGCAGAGTTGTATTTAATCTTCTCTTTTGAGCTGTATAAGCATGAGATTTTGTAAAACTGGAAGATACTAATGCAATGCACCAATAATATGTTGGCAAGATCTATTTTAGATCTCTAGTAGAAGAAAAGAGTATTGCTTTAACAATACACATAGCTTTTGATCTATTCAGCTAGTATAGATCTGTATTATCTGAGTCGGTATGAATTAAATCCCAAAATTTAGAGAGTCATGAGTCTTTGTGTGTTTGTGTGTGTGCATCACTAAATTATCCACAATGGAGAATGTGAGTGTATGCTTCAAACAGAATTACAAGGGCAAGCTAGCTTCCTCCTTCTTTTTAGTGTATTCCATCACATGGCAGTTTTGGTGAGATGGGAAGGGGGAGAATTGAAAACTATATAATGGAACAAAATTGGACTTTGTGAGTGGATTGTAATAACTATAATAGGGAAAAAATTTCCTCTTTGAAAATAAAGGCTGCCTGTGATAATAATGATGTGAAATCTGGTTTAGTGTGAGAGTCTTAATTAGTTAACAAAAAGTACATACACCTTTTTAGAATGAAAGGCTAAAACCAAAAAGCTAAAGTTCTCTAGAAGCCCTTTCTTGGTATTCTTCAACTGTCAAGGATTGTAGATCCCTAATAATTATGTATATCGATTTTTAAACAATAATTAAATTATTGATTACTTTTTGTCAAATTAACTTGACAGTGACATTTTTTGGTAGATCCAGTTTTTAAAAATTTCTGTGTCCTTAAAACTTTCGGGGCACCTGGATAGCTCAGTCGGTTAACCGTCTGACTTCAGCTCAGGTCATGATCTCATGGTTTGTGGATTCGAGTCCTGCATCAGGTTCTGTGCTGACAGCTCAGAGCCTAGAGCCTGCTTTTGAATCTGTGTCTCCCTCTCTCTCTGTCCCTCCCCCGCTGAAGCTCTGTCTCTCTCTCTCTCTTGAAAAAAACTAAATAAGGAACGAAAAAAGAAAAAAGAAAAACAACTTTCAAACTAAGTAGTATAAAGTAACAAATATCTTTAGGGTGAATAAATGAGGAAAAAATAAACTGATGATACACAGATTAGAGATACAATTATATAATTTTTAAATGTCAAGTTTATTTCATTTGACAAATGTGTACTCTTTTCCCAAAGAGTTTTGGCAAATATCAACCACATAAGTGATTCACGAGTATTAGGCACACTTAGGCAAAAACAAAAACAAAAACAAAAACAAACAAAAAAAAACGAAACAAAAACCTTACCCTATCATTCACCCTGTATACAAAAATTAATTGAAAATGGATCATGAATTTAAATGTAAAATGTAAATATATTCCACTATATTGGCAAACCAAATATTGGAGAAAAGTATTGTTACTAGGATATCTGAAAAACTCCTGAAACTCTGATTTCCAAATATGATTTCCAAATTCTGCAATCATGAAAGCAGTTCACTTGGCAATAATGAGAAAAACTGAAATAAAAGCAAGCAGGCAAAAGGCAATCAACAGGTTTTTCCCAGTAGGACATCAGATCGCAAATAAACATAAAATGTATTTTATGTCATTAGCTGCTAGGAAAATATAAATTAAAACCATAGTAAGATATCACTAAATCTATTGAAACAACTGAAATTAAGGAAGAAGAATAATTGTAATAACAAATACTGGCAAGGATATGGAGAAACTGATAATTCATACATTGATTGTGGGAATGTATAGTGTTATAGCTATTCTGTAAAATGATAATTTCTTATTAAACTAAACATGCACTTATCAGAAGATCAAGCAATTACCCTCTTGGGTATTTATCTCAGAGAAATGAAAACATAAATTTACACAGAAACCAAATGTAGTAGAAACTTATCTGCAACTCCATTCTCTGACAGTGAGAAATCTATTTATTATTATTGTTTGACTATTATAAGTTTAGGTATTTGATCCATCCCACTGTGTATAAACAATGTCCTATCACTTCTGCTGCCCTCTTTCTATTTCGAGGTTCTGAATATCTGTGTTCAGGCTCTGAAAACCTTTTCTGGGCTGCCCCTATTACATCCATCCTCAGTCTGTGTGAATATCCTCACCATGCCCCTTACCCCGTCACTTAGACTATAACATGTCACACTGAGCAGACAGAGGCCTCCATTTTCTTTTTACATAACTTCTAACTTTTCTGAAAGTCAAATTTTCAATATTCTGAAACTATGAGTGTAAATGCAAGTAGCAGTAAACTCTGAGCCTGGATCTAGAAGCTCAGAACACATATGAGACTTATAGTGGATTCAAAGACAAATACCACATGATTTCACTCATATGTGGAATCTAGAAACAAAACAAATGAGCAAACAAAGAAAAAGGACAAAAAACAAAAACAAAAACCAGACTCTTAAATAACAGAGAACAACAGGTGGTTACCAAAGGGAAAGTGGTTGGGGGGGGGGGATGGGTGAAATAGATGAAGAGAATCAAGAGGGTACTTATCTTGATGAATATATATAGAAATGTTAAATCATTGTATTGTACACCTGAAACTAATATAGCACTGTACATTAATTATACTTCAATTAAAAAACAAAACAAAACATAGAGTAGATCTGAACCTCAACTACTTTCTTGCAAATTATGTTGGTGCCCCGTCACTAAGTAGAGAATATAACACCATCAGGACTACAGCTCATAAACAGCCCTGCTGACTCTTCTAAAAACTAAGTGAATGCTAATCCACCTGTCTTAGCTAATGCTTTGGAAAATCATACTACCAGTTACCATTGTTGTCTTTTCCACAATCATACTTTTTTCTAAACATGGTTGTGCTTTTTGTTTGTGTTTGTTTTTGTTTTTATTTTTTGCTAACCCAGCTCCCCACCATGTCTTCTTTCCTCATGCATTTCACTACACATTTTGGACCCTCTATCCCTTGATAAACAAACTCTCATTCCTATTTTTTTCCTCTACATACTCTTCATCTCATTGTGATAATGGAAATCAGGTTCTTCCTTTCCTGCATCCTCAGGGAAAGGCTATTTTTTTTTCACATGCTCCTTTAGATGCAAATTGGAGTTTCAGATGTACTTGATGTCCAAATGCTGCCTTTTACATCTAGCCTCATCCGTCTTTTGTAAAGTAGCATTGTTTCTTTAAGATTCACATCTGACGTTAGAGCACACTTCTTTACCTTCTCATTATTGCCAAGTGAACTGCTTTCATGATTGCAGAATTTGGAAATCATATTATGTCTCTCTGTACTTAAATACTTGCTATCATTCGGCTGACTTCAAATTCCATGTGGAATTTCCAGTAACACACAGCTACATAGTGACTGGTCAGCATCATATTCACTGAATGTCACTCATGTCCATTCTCACAGCTACATCTGTTCTTATTTTGATAACACAAGCCTCTGTATCATATCTCTGCAATATCTTGTTCTCTTTGCATCCTACCTTTCTTGTTCAGTTACCTCACTGTATATTTGATTTGGCCTATGGATAATTTCAATTCTAACTTTGACATCTTAGACTATTATTTTTTAAATGTATTCCACACTTACTTCTTTTCTAGCTTATACCTTAGTTCCCACCCTTTATGTATTTAGTCTATCTCTATCACTATAAACCATACAACCTTAAAAGACTGTTGCCACCATGAAATTTGAAATATTCAACTTTATGTTTTCCCCAATATTATAGGACAGACTTTCATTTTCATCACTAGCTATCTTTCTCATTTTTTCACAACTATTTCAAAAGTTTCCAAGCGCTTTATTTTTTTTAAGTTTTTATTTTAATTCCAGTTAGTTAATATACAGTGCTATATTAGTTTCAAGTATACAATATAGTAACTCAACTTCCATACATCACCCTGTGCTCATTATGACAAGTGCCCTTTGTAATTTCCATCACCTATTTCACCTATCCCCCCACTCCCCTCCCTTCTGGTAACCACCAGTTTGTTTTCTATAATTAAGAGTCTGTTTCTTGGTTTGTCTCTCTCTTTCTCTCTTATTTTTTTTCCCCTTAATTGTTCTGTTTCTTAAATTCCGCATATAAGTGAAATCACATGGTATTTGTCTTTCTCTTACTGACTTATTTCATTTAGCATTACACTTCTTAGCTCCATCCATGCTATTTCACATGACATGTCACTTGTTTTTTTATGACTGAATAATATTCCATTACACACACACACACACACACACACACACACACCAGATCTTCTTTATCCATTCATCAGTTGGTGGACACTTGGGATGCTTCCATATCTTGGCTATTGTTATTACTGCTGTTATAAATATAGGAGTGCATGTATCTTTTTTAATTCTTTGGGTTAATATCCAGTAATGTAATTGCTGGAACACAGGGTAGTTCTATTTTTAACTTTTTGAGGAAACTCCATACTGTTTTCCACAGTTGCTGTACCAGTTTCCATTCCCACCAACAGTGCAAGAGGGTTCCTTTTCTTCCACATCCTCACCAACACCTGCTATTTTTGTGTTTTTGGTTTTAGCCATTCTGTCAGGTGTAAGGTGGTATCTCATTGTAGTTTTTGTATGCATTTCTTTGATGGTAAGGAAGATGAACATCTTTATATGTGTCTGTCGGTCATCTAGATGTCTGATTTAGAGAAATGTCTGTTCATGTCCTCTGCTCATTTTTAATTGTATTATTCATTTTTGAGGTTTTTATAAATTCTTTGTATATATTGGATACTAGTCCTTTACTGTATATGTCATTTGCAAATATCTTCTCCCATTCTGCAGGCTGCCTTTTAGTTTTGTTGATTGTTTCCTTTACTGTGCAGAAGCTTTTTATTTTGATGAAGTCCCAGTAGTTTATTTTTGCTTTTGTTTCACTCATGGAGACATATCTAAAAAACAGTTGCTATGGCTGGTACCAAAGTGGTTATTGTCTGTCTGCTCCTCTAGGATTTTTATGGTTTCAAGTCTCATATTTAGGTATTTAATCCACTTTGAATTTATTTTTGTGTACGGTTTAATTAAGTGGTCCGGTTTCTTTCTTTTGCACGTTGCCGTCTAGTTTTCCCAACACCATTGGTCGAAGAGACTGTCCTTTTCCCATTGGATATTCTTTCCTTCTTTGTCAAAATCTTCCAAACGCTTTTAAACATATGACCCTACAAACTCTCCCCTAACATTCAGTATATAAATACACATTCTACTTACTGAGAAAATAGGCACCAGTTTCCTGTAAGGAGGACTAAAACTTACTTGTATTGGCACTGGGTAAATCTACTTTATGTTGCCGATCATGCACACAGGTGCTAGATGCCATCCTTCTAGCAATTTAAGGAATTCTAATGTTTAATTCCCCCATTTCTTTCTTTTGTTTTAAGTTACTACCTCTTACGATGTAAGCGTGAGCACACACACAAATTGTTCTCCATTGCAACTAAATGCAATCCATGCTTCTGGACTAAATTCCAGATTGGGAAAAAAAAATGGCATGAAAGACATGTTTGAGACCGTTAGGGAAATTTGCTTATGGACTGTATATCAGTTAATATCAGCAATAAGATCCCTGCATTTTTCTGTCTTGTTTGTTTGCTTGCTTTTTATTACAACGCTTGTAATTTTCTCAACGTTACAAGGTATTGATTTTGATAAAGGATTTGTTGATGCTATTTGAACTTCTCCATGTGGAAAAGTGCTACTGAGAAATTAGTTAGACTCAGTGCTAGCAGCCATAATTGAGAAATCTGGTGGCCAGTTCGTCTGGCTGTCTGAGAGCAGGTAATAGCTACTAAGTTTTGCCGAACCCGTCCTATCAAAAAATTTCTTCATCATCAAGGATGTCAGCTCTTTTCTCTTTCTTTCTATTCTCCTTTCTTTCTTTATTTCTGTCTTTCTTTCTTTCTTTCTTTCTGTCTAAAAATTATTTTTGTCTTATGTCATTACTATCTTCATCTATGTTTAATTAAGCATTACTAATTTTGGAGGTACTCCAGGGTTTATATTAGCTTAGTCATATGAAAATTCTTTGTTTTTGTATAGATTTTTACTATAATCTTAAAGCCAAAGAATCTAATTTTTTTTAGGGTAAGTTTAAAGGTGAGAAACCTAAATATTGATGAGATTAATTAATTTGCTCAAGATCACATATTTAGGAATCTGGGCCATATGAGTTTGATGATTGCATGGCAGTTATTTAGGAGAGTGTCCTTTTTATTAGGCAAAATACACTGAAGTTTTTATGGCTGAAGATGCTAATAATTGATAAATCTGGATGAAGGTTATAAAGATATTCTGACCATTTTTAACAGTCCCGTATACATTTTATATTATTTAAAAATAAAAATGTGTGAAATATGCTCTTGACCCCTGTTTTTTCTCTTCTCCATCACAGTCAGACATAATAAGAGGTTTATCTACATTCCTTATTTAATACTTACTTCTCCTTGTCCTTACTTCTCACTGTCATTATAATATAGATTCCAACCCCAGGGGTCCACTGAAATTAAGCAATCCTTTCCTTATTGACGTAGATTGTTTTGATTCTTATCCAATCTACAGGTTGATTATAAGAACAGATTGGATAAGAAGTGGTGAAATTCCAGTTTTGCAACTTCAGCCATGAGGAAAGCATGTTTATTTTATTTTATTTATGATTATATTATATTATATGATTATATTATGTAATTATATTATTTTATTTATTATATTATGTTATATATTTTTATTTTATTTTATTTTATTTTTTAATGGTATGATATAGCTGAAGAAATCTATATTAGTCAGGATTCTCCAGAGAAACAGAACCAATAGGATGTGTATGTATGTGTGTGTGTGTGTTTCTATTTATTGAGGGAGAAAGAATCTGCGGGGCAGGCTCACAGTCCGGAGACTAAGAAAGAGTTGATATGTGGTCTCAAGTCCAGTGGCAGTCTAGAGGCATAATTGCTTCTTCCTCAGAGGACTATAGTCTTTTTCTCTTAAGGCGTTAAACTTAAGGATGAGGACTAGGCCCACCCACATTATGGAGGATCATTTGCTTTACTCAAAGTCTATTGATTGAACTGTTGATTCACATCTAAGAAAAATACCTTCATGGTGCCTGGGTGGCTCAGTTGGTTAAGCGTCCAACTCTTGGTTTCTGCTCAGGACATAATCTCATTATTTGTGGGTCCAAGCCCAACAAAGCCCACGTGGGGCTTTGCGCTGACAGCACAGAGCCTGCTTGGGATTCTCTCTCTCTCTCTCTCTCTCTCTCTCTCTCTGTCTGTCTCTCTCTCCTCCTCCCCCACTCATGAGCTCACGCACACTCGCTGTCTCTCTCTCTTAAAACAAATAAACATTTAAAACAAATAAAAAATACCTTCACAGCAACAGATTCCTGCTTGCCCAAACATCTGGGCACCTTAGCCTAGCCAAGGTGACAAATAGAATTAATCATCATAGACATTAACTTCCAAATCCTATTTCATGTGAAAACTATTTTATTTTAGAAAGGTTTGAAGAGATGAAAGTGAATTCAATATGTATTTGCATCCTCATCGAATCCAGGCTCCTAGCTTTTCTTCTATTATTATTATCATTATTAATTACTATTTTAATTATTATTGTTATTATTTTGAGTACAGTCAACACATAATATTACCTGAGTGTCAAGTGTACAACATAATTATTCAACTTCTCTATACTTTATGCTGTGCTCACCTCAAATGTAGCTACTATGTCACCATATCTATTATACTATCATTGACTACATTCTCTGTACTGTGTCCTTAATTCCCATAAATATCATATTATTCATTCTATAACTGAGAGCCTGTTTCTCCCACTATCCTTCACCCATTTTGTCCATCCCCCAACCCCTTCCCTCTTGACAACCATCAGTTTATTCTCTGTATTCATAGATCTGATTTTGCTTTTTGTTTGTTAAACTCCTGGCATTTCTTTTATGAATCCTATAATTAACAACCCTGAATAAGCAGACTTATATTTCCTTATTTGACTAAACTTGTGAGGGTTTTCATATTGCCAGGATTACCGGTAAATATAATTTTACACCTGAGTTCAATGAATGAAAATAAGCAACATTTACTTGTCTGGTAGGAAAAAAATGTATGTACTATATGGTATCAAATAATATTGAAAATAAATCAAGTGGAATAACTTTTTCTTTCATTTGATTCCCATTTATGAAATGAAAGCTAAGCTTACCTTTTTTTAAAATGAATGCTTCATCCCTATCTTAGCTATAAGAAAGTACCATAGACTATCTCATAAACAAACAAAAAAATAGTTTTCAGGTTGTGAAATCCATGATCAAGGCACTTGAATGATTGGGTCGTGGTGATGTCCCTCTTCCCACCTGCAGACTGCCGTCTCTCTGTATGCTCACACAGCAGAAAGAGGGCTAGAGAACACTTATAGTAATAATCCCATTCAGGAGGGCTCCATCCTCATCATATAATGACCTTCCAAAGGCCTTGCCTCCTAAATATCATCATGTTAAGTGTTAGGATTTCAACATATGAATTTGGAGCAGGGGGGCCCACATTCATTCCGTAATCGATTCTAATGAAGTTATAATAGGCTAGCTGAAATAATGGTGCATATGTACATATTAAATTAATTCATTACATCAGTTTAATGTGTTTAAGTAACATTTTCATAGGCAGGAAAGCAAGAATCTTTAACCAGAGGAATGATATATTCTAACAGTAGGTACATAATAAACTTGGAAGAAATTGAACAATTACAGCTAGGTGAAGATCATTTTTTAACTTAGCAGTAAAAATGTGGAAAATACATGTTTAATAGTAAGTAAGGGGTTTAAAGATGTCCAACAAAGTTTATGCTTTCTTTCTCTTTTTAAAAAAAATCTTTATTTCTATAATTGAAGTATTTAATTTCAAATTCTGATGATATATGAACGATTAGTTGACTAGACTCTGCTCTTTATGAAATGTCACACAAAGATGGATGGTAAAACTTTTAATCCCAATAGCTGTTTCTGTGCTAAACTATATTTTAGCTGTATGTTGCCATTCTTTGTAATAATCGAGCTTAAAATTTACAGTTTAAATAGCTTCAATGTTTGGGCACTGAGAAAAAAATATACTGGCTTTTCAGTAGATTTGAAATATAAAATACAGTTAGTAACCCTACTTCCATGACCAAAATTTAATACTGCTAATTATTATTTATAAGTCTTTAAAAATTAACATTTTTCTAGCCTTAGTCAATGTTTTTGAATGAGTTAAACTAGAGGGATAGTACTAGTATAATATGAAACCATTTGTGAATTTTGATAAGACTAATATTTGCCTATGCAGAAAGTATTATTTGAGGCACTTGCTATGTGATTTGGTTATAATAAAGCTTGTTGGTGTTACTCTAGAGAGCTAAATCTGATGAAATACTAAATTAGAGTTGTTAGTCAAATCAATAAAAGCACCAGAGAAACACTTCCAATTAGGTTGCTCAGATAAGTAATTTACATGTAAACAGTTAGTTTTAGTTAATTAAATGTCAATTGGCTTTTCAAGATAAATTCTATTTCTCTGTAGTTAACGTAGTGAATTTTGTTTGGACATTAGGTAAATAGGATCTGTTCAACTCAATGACTATTTTTGATTTAACTAATGAATCAAAAATTGTGCCTTTCATTTAATTCTGATCAAATATTTAATTGCAATTTAATATTATCATTGTGTAAACTAATGGTATATGATATAGTATTTAAATTAGTAATAATAATGACACTTGTATCACCTAACATAATACATTATCCATTGATGATTTTTAGATATTTGGTATATGTAAGAAAGAATAGGATTGAGATTTTCCTAATAGCATTTTTAAGTGGGCAAATATTATCTTAGGAACAAATACTGAAAGTTGCCATTTCATAAGGAGTTAAATATTTATTGTCGACCAGAGAGGTCTAGATGAAATCCTGAATAAACAAATCAATATTAGAGAATTTAAATGTTGCAAACCACCTCATCTCTAGTATTGTTCTGTTTTCTGAATATAATTACCCTGTGCTCATTGATCTTGCAAACTTTCATATTAGAGAATGAATCCATAATTATTAAAAGTTGGGGTTTGCTAAGATTTCAATGTGAAGTTCACTAGTCTAATACAATTGTAAACCATTCCTACTTTCAAGCCTTCCTAATACTTCTATCTGCCTCTGCTACAGAAACCTCACGTTTTCCCTTGCATCTCTTGACTGTTGGCTAGTTACTGATCAATGTCTATAGCTTGAAAGAATAAATGAAATCTCCCTGTCCTCTTTCAAAGATAAGTGCTTCTGAGTATTTCTTTGTGGCTTCCATCATCAGTGTACACATCCTAAAACCAGCTGTGCAGCAGTGGAGTTTTGACTTTAATTGCTCAAATTTTACTGTTATATTTAGCCTCATTTTAGCCACAAGTCAACAACAGAATCTTTGACATGTCCCTGGAGATAAGCAAAGAGCTGGCCAGTCCAGAGATTTTATACATCATTAGAAAAGACAATGAGAGAGATCTCAGGGCCATTCGGAGAAAATTTTTCATTCTTAGTAAATAATTAGAGCTTAACAATTCATTACCATTACTTGCATATTTGTGGATCATTTCATTCTAAAATTAAACGTTTTTTTAAAGTTTAACTTTTATTAAACTTTAAACAATATATTTACATTTCATTTCTCTCATTGGAATTCTTTTTCTTTCTCTTATTTCTCTTTGTCCAACTTACTTTTTTCCAACGAATATAAATGATATTAAAACTGGAGTCATACTGAAATACATTCTGCTTCTCTCCCTTCTCCTTTTTCCTGTCAAAATTTCAGAAATAGTAGAAGTAAAACCAATGAATCACCCAAGTAGTAATTAGTAAAATTTTATTGTGCACATACCAAAAAGACAGTTTGCCAACCAGGAGCACTCAAAGCAAACATGGAATGAGACTTGAAAGTATACTGTTATAAACAGCTTACATGAGGAAACAGTGGTTGTTTTTTCTTCACAGTGTTGTTTACAATATTAGAATTTTCTTACATGATAAGAAATTAGTTAGTGGTCACCTTATATCAATTTAAGAGAAAAGTTTAAGTTTTACTGGTGATTTTCAGAGACACAAGTGAGAAGTGACCCAGTCAAGTTAGTCTGGCGTGCCTTGCAAAATAAGCTAAATTAAGCTCTGTTTATATGACTCAATTGGTTTTATCTGCTCAGGGAATTTGCAAGTCTTGTTTCTTTTTGTTTGATTCTGATACTTCTTCAGTGTTGCATTCATAACAGCAAAAACTTTCTCAAGTTCCCTGTATCGATTGCATACATTACATATACACATATGTGTATTACATATTACACATATTGCATATCCCTTCCCGCAAACTAGGAATTTGGGTTTGGTTTTACTATTTCGACACTAGGATAACTTCTCCTGAAAATTTGATTAATACATTCTTAAAACAAATCTTCAAGTATGGGTGGTACCTAACTTATAATGATTTCACTTAACTATTTTTTGACTTTATGATGGTGCAAAAGTGATACACATTCAGTGGAAACCATACTTCAGATTTTAAATTTGGATCATTTCTTAGGCTACAATATGGGGTATGTTGCTCTCTCATGATGCTGGGAAGGGACAACGAGGACAGCTACCAGTCAGCCACATGATCACAAGGATAAATGACTAATATACTTACAACCATTCTATCCCCATACAACCATTCTGTTTTTCACTTTCAGAATAGTATTGAATAAATTACATGAAATATTCAAAACTTTATTGGCCAAGTGTAGGCTAATGTCATGGTTTTAGTCTAGCCTATCTTTAAAAGTATTTCAGCACTTTTAAGATAGGCTAGACTAAACTATAATGTTCTGTAGATTAGGTAAATGGAAAGACATCCTTTTACTGCCCTTTGCTTTATTGAGCTTCATAGATGTTGTGTTTTTAACAAATTTAAGGTTTATGGTATCCTGTGTTGAAGAAATCTTTCTGTACATTTTCCCAATATTATTTGCTCACTTTGTGTCTCTGTGTCACATTTGGTAATTCTAGCAACATTTCAAACTCTTTCATTTTCATTATGTTTGTTATGACCTGTGATCAGTAATCGTTGAGGTTACTGTTGTAATGGTGGGGGGTACCACAAACCACATCCATATAAATCAGCAAACTTAATAAATTCTGTGTGTGTTCTGACTGCTCTACCCACTAGCTATTCCCTCATCTCTTTCCTATCCTCAAGCCTCCATATTCCGTGAGACACAATGATTGTAAAAGTAGGCCAATTAATAACGCTAGGCCTCCAAGTATTCAAGTAAAAGGAAGGATTGCACATTTCTCACTTTAAATCAAAAGCTAGAAATAATTAAGCTTAATGCAGAAGGCATATTGAAAGCCAAGATAGGCTAAAATGTAGGCCTCTTGTACCAAACAGTGAAGTTGTGGAATCAAAGGAAAAATTCTTGCAGGAAATTAAAAGTGTTACTCCAACGAACACACAAAGGACAAGAAAGTGAAACAGCCTAATTGCTGTTATGGAGAATGTTTTAGTGGTCTGGGTAGAAGATCAAACCAGCCACAACATTCCCTCAAGCTAGGGCTTCATCCAGAGGAAAGTCCAAACTCTCTTCAATTCTATGAATGCTGACAAAGGTGAGGAAGTTATTGACAAATAACTTTATTGGAACCAAAGTTATAACCAAGTTATAAAAATAACTCATTCACAATCCATCTGGTCACCCAAGTCCTCTGATGATGTACAATGCAATTCATATTGTTTTCATGCCTGCTAACACAATATCCATTCTGCAGCCCATTGATTAGGAGTAATTTTGACTTTAAAGATTATAATTGGAAAAAGATATTTTATAAGGCTATAGCTTTCATAGATAGTGATTCCTCTGATGGATGTGGGCATAGTAAATTGAAAATCTTCTGAAAAATATTCACCATTCTAGATGCCATTAAGAATAGTCATGATTCATGTGAAAAGGTCAAAATAGCAACATTAACAAGGCTGAAAGTTGATTCCAACCCTCATGGATGACTTTGAGGGGTTCAAGACTTCAGTGGAGGAAGTAACTGCGGACATGGTAGAAATAGCAGGAGAACTAGAATTAGAAGTAGAACCTGATGATGTAACTGAATTTCTGCAATCTCATGTAAAACTTCAATGGATTAGGAGATGCTTCTTAAGAATGATTAATGAAAATGGCTTCTTGAGATAAAATCTACTCCTGGTGAAGATACTGTGAAGACTATTGAAATGATGGCAAAGGATTTAGAATATTACACAAATTAGTGGAGAAAGCAGAAGCAAGAGGATTGTTTCCAATTTTGAAAGGTCTACTGTGATTAAATGCTATCAAATATGTTACAGAGAAATGTATATCATATGTTACAAATATGAAACAGAGAAATCATTCATGAAAGGAAGAGTCAATCAATGTGGCAAACTTCATTGTCTCATTATAAGAAATTGCCACAGCCAACCCAACCTTCAGCAAACATTACCCTGATCAGTCAGTAGCCATGAACATCATGCCAAGAACCTCCACCAGCAAACAGAGGACTTGCTGAAAGCTCAGATGATGGTTAGTATTTTTTAGCAATAAAGTATTTTTTTAATTAAGGTATATGCATTGTTTTTCATATACCTAATGCTAATAGATTACAATATAGTGTAAACACAACTTTATATGCACTGGGAAATTAAAAATATCACGTGATTTACTTTATCGCAATACTCATTTTTTTGTAGTGGTCTGGAACCAAAGACACAGTATCTCCAAGGTATGTCTGTATTAAATTCACTTGTGAGTTGTGATATTTTCAACCTCTGATGGGTTTATTGGTATAGAACCCCATCCTGAGTTGAAGAAGATCTATATGCCCTGGGGATGATCTACTCTAACCAGTTTCCTGTTTGACCTTAATTATTACAATCTTTTAACCTGATTAGTGCCTAGACTGATTCTCAATATCACTAGCAGTCTTACATTATGCTATAAGCAATTCTTTCAGGTACACAATCAAGGCTAAGAATTAAGCTATAGAAATACTGATTAATTTTGTATGAGACTACATATAAAGATAACTGAGAATTACCTTTATGAATTGGTCAGTTTTATTGGTAAATAATCAAGTAATAATTTAACTATATAATAATATTGTTTTGTTAATTTATAGTTTAGAAATGATAATTTAAACCTACCAAGCTTGTGTATAATACACTTTAACTGTATGTCTTATGATTAAAGACCAAATGTTTGCATGAGACAGGAGAATGAATTGCATGCATATTCCTGACTTTCCATTTAGCTTTTTAAAAATTTTTTAAATGTTATTTATTTTTGAGGGAGAGACAGAGAAAGAGCATGAGCAGGGGAGGGACACAGAGAGATGGACACACAGAATCTGAAGCAGGCTCCAGGCTCTGAGCTGTCATTATAGACCTGACCTGGGGCTCAAACTCACAAACTAGGTCATGACCTGAGCCAAAGTCAGATGCTTAACTGACTGAGCTACCCAGGCACCACTTTTTAGCTTTCTTTTTAAAAATAATTGTTTGCTCAATAGTGTCCAATATAAATATGTAGTCAGCACATACACATATTCTTCTGTTATGTGTTTTGTATATCTCAATGAAAAAGTTCAAATTTAGTTTAATGCACAACCGTTATTAGAAAATATAGAGATGTTGAACTTACATCACTCCAAGTAACTGTAATCCACACTCCAAAGTCTATTATTTCTTTTTCCCTTCATGAAACCCTAAACTATAAAACTTCAGCCTTTATAATTGTTCAGTGATATTTTACCAACAGCAATCTTGAGTCGTTCTTTCTGTCTTCATTGAAGCATTAGCAAAGATTGAGGGATATGGTCCAGAAAATAGCTGTCTTTAAGGACCTAAATAAAACATGAGATTCCCATCAATAGGCTCTGTAATAGTTATATGCATTTAAAACTTTGAATTTTCTTTTGTTTTTAAATCATTTCCTCAGGGAACATATTTTATAAAAATATATTGACTTTCCTCCTATAAGTCTTTATTTGTAATGGGGGTGTGAGTGTAAATGTGTCTGTGTATAGCAAAAAAACAAAAACAAAAACAAAAACCTGCTAATACTGGGTATCTAAATTTTTAAGACGTTTGAGGAGTAAACCAATTGTGAAATACCATCTTTTACAATTACACATATATAGCATTAATTTGTAATGCACAATTGTAATTGTTAATCATTTGGAATGCAGATCTTGAAGTCTAGGGTAAATAAAACAAATTAGTGACTATGATATGATGAAGAAATTAGTGATTCAGCAGTGTTAATTTGCATTATAATCATTTTCTGAAAAACTGTTGGACTATGATAAGAAAATATGTATTTCTTAATGTTACTGTAGATAAAAAGCTTCCTCATGAGTCTAAATACACATGTGACTGGCATTACCAATGTTCATCAGCTTAAAATGCTATACATCTATTGGGCAAATATTAAGTAAGCACTAAGAACTCCAAAAACTGCTTTTAATCTTTCTATTAAATGTAAATTGTTGAATCTGAATCCTCAAATTTTGGGACTACATGTTATAAATAAATATATATATTTATTTATACTTTATATATAATATATAATAAGCTTTTACATGTGTATATGTAATTGCAAACTGCCCAGTTTTCATATCTGTAAATAAGGGTGGTGATTAGTTTGCTTTTTTATAAACATTTGCAAATAAATAAATGCCAATATAAAATTTGCATTTTCCATAAAGTTGGTGGAGAGATGGAAAACAATATATCAAATATTAAAATTTATTTGTTTTTAAAGATTGGTCAAAATTTCATGAATTTTAATTGCAAAGGAATCTTTTTTTATAAAAAATATAGTATTTATATTAATATGTCTATCTCTATCATATCCTATATACACACACACACACACACACACACACACACACACACATAATAATAATTATGTCCTCAGTGCTTTGTTTTTCCTGGAAGCATAAATGAAAATGCGTTATAAGACAGGCTTTTAATTCTCTTTCCCATAAAGTGGTTTTAGTGTATTCAAACCTGACCACCTCAAAACTAACTTCCCAAGGTATTATGCATTATGGGGGTTACTACATAAGATTGTCATGGAAATCAAATATTAAAGTAAGAGTTCATAGTTTAATATTACTAAAAACATATAAAGTAAAATCTTTTTATCCCTACCTTATTATTTTTTCTAAATATTATGGAAGGACTTCTGAGAATATTTAAATGATAATAAGCAGTGTGCTAGAAATTTGTTATTTTTAGTCTATGAATGGTAACATCAGTTAAATCATACGTGCAAAAAAATTTCCTTATCCTTTTCATAAAAAATTCTCTGACGTGTTTGATAAAATAGATCTTCAAAGCTAATAAGCTGGAAATTTGTTATTTTTTAAACTATGAGCAGTAACTCTTCAATTAAATCATATGTGTAAAAAAAAATTCTTTATGCTTATTCATAAAGAATTATTTGATGTGTTTGATGAAATAGACCTTCATAGAAATATATCACCTATTGTCTAATCTGTTTTGTTGATCATTATATTTTCGTCTTAATGCTAACCTCTTCATTATCACTGACAATGTAGCATATGATTACAAACAGTATTTATAGAAGTTGACATTTATGGAACACTGTTCCAAATGCTTTGCTTTTCATTTAATCTTCGCAAAACTCTGATGTGGCCATTATCATTCCCCATATTATAGATAAAGTAACTGAGACTTAGAATAGGGTCTGCATGTAGATAGTAGATAAGACAGCAGACTCAGTGGTCAATTGCTTACATTCTTATTCCAGCGCTGTCATTTACCAGAGAATTTGGATAAATGCTGTAAACTCTAAGTCCTCTGTTTCCTTATTGGTTAAAGGAAATTGTTTATATTTTTTTATACAAACAAACAATATTAAATGTATGTCCTGACCCAGACATTAAGATAGATAAAAAATGTGCTATATTTCAATTGGTTAATCATGATGCTGGTATTATTCTGTCCAGTGGATGTTGGAATTGTAACTCTCTTAGGATATTTAGGGTTTTTAATACTTATAGATATAAATTATTTCTTTAAGGCTCAAAAACCATGAAGTCTATAGATGTGTTATTGAGCTCAAAATGGACATTTAAAGAATCCTGAAATTAAAGAATTAAAATTTTCTGATTTTTAAATAATTTTTCTTTATTTAGGTGTAATTGACATACAATATTACATTAGTTTTCAGGTATACAGCTTAGTGATTCACATTTCTATACATCATAAAATTGTAATCACAGTAAGTCTATTTACCATCTGTCCTCTTACAAAGTTAATACAATATTATTGACTATAATCCCTAAGTTATACATTTCATGCCCATTACTTATTTACTTTATAATTGTAAGTTTCTACTTTTTAATTCCCTTTACTCATTTTGCCCTACTGCAACCTCCTTTCCCTCTGGCAGCATAAAACTGTTCTCTGTATTAAAAAATTATTTTTTAATATAACATTTCTTATTCTACAGGGAAGGAAAAACCCCAAATAGCAATACATGTTGGACTGTCTCAATTAAAAAGATATGTTAAGCTGAATTTAAAGAAAACCTAACATTGTAAAAGAACATAATGAATGATTATTCTGCACTGCATTCCAAGCACAGTGTTACTTTCACCAAACCAAGAAAATATATTAGACAAAGTGTATTTGAAAATTTCACTTTATTTTCAAGTTCATCACAAATATGCTTACAAAACAGAACATCCCAAGCATATATATATATTTTTTTTAAATTTACATTCTGACTTATAAAAACTGTTAATTAGTGAAAATGTTGACCTTTATTTTTCATGTGCCTTTTGAAGTAATTGAACTAATGAGTAGAAAAGGCTTAAATGTGAAATGTTGTTAGTTTTCAATTTTCTAATAAAACTATATGAAGTGATTACTTTATTGAATTTAGTAATTTCTATTAGTACTACTGAATGTGACTTTAAAAGGAACTTCATTTTACTGAATATCTCAGTCTTTCTCAGTAACAGTAGAACTCTACTAGCAATAATACAGGGTAGTCTGGGGTGCTTAAAGCTGAAATTAAGAAATTTTTTAAGTAATAAAAATATATATGTAGCACAAGTATAGAGCAGTATCCAGGGTTTAGAAAGTGGGGGATGTCTTCATGGTTTCATAGCTGAGTACTAGCAAACAGGAATACAATGACCCCATTTAAATTCAAGAGAATTAAACTTTAGGTCATGAAATTTTAAGTATAAGATAATTAGATTCCCTCATTTGTATAAAACTGTTTGAAAATAAAATGGAAAGTCAGTCACAGGTGAACCATACGTCTAAAAGGAAACAGTCTAAGGTATAATTAATCTTTCCTAAAATGACAGTAAAGTTTCCAATTTCAATTGTTTATCTCATGTATGTCCTGTACTATTAACAGTTTTTGCTCTTATAGTTTGCTGTTCTGTTATTTGACATATAAATTTAGCTATAAAATTAATAGTAAATATGATAGCTTAGAAAGCTGATTTATTAGCAACACATTTTTTATCACATTTTTGGGTATCACATATTGTCAAGGGTATACACTGTTAATGAGCATCAAGTGAATAGTCTAAAAGATGTATAATTTTATAAAGAATTAAACCAATAACCTGCATTCTAAGAAACCGATTTTGACATAGGTGAAGGCAACTTGATAGATGATAATTCTAATTATTCCTGAAATACCATGTTTCAGATTTATTGCAATTATTAATAACTATTTTATTTGGCATGATAGAATATTTTCAGGATTTGGGGGATTCAGTATGCATTAATCATGTATTGGAAACTTTATTCACAGAGACTAAAGTGGTAGAGAATACCCTCATTAAATAAGACACAAGTATCCCTTTCTGCCAAGGATATTGCCAGTATAGGCATATCCTTTTAATTATTTGCTAAAATAGTACATATTGGTATATAATCAGGATTTGAGCACTCATGGTAGGAAATGTATAGCTTTCATGTAAAAATTATATCATTGTTGAAAATAACATACATAATTTCTTAAGACATTATTATGTGTAATGGTTCAAATAGTTCAATTCAAATTCAATTCAAAACCAAATTCAATTTTTTCTTCATACTAGATGATTTTACCTTTATCTTAAGAAAGATAACTTCATGGTATTGGGGCTTATTTAAACAAATATGTCTAAATATTGCCACAGCTTATTAATGAAGTAACAATAAAGAGACAAATAAAGACTGAAATAGAAAACTGTTTGTCAGTGCCTCTCTTTAGAATTTTTTGATACTGCAAACAGCATACTCTGAAATACTCTTGAGAGTATATATCATATTCTTTAAGGGTTTTCAGTAGTGGAGCTCTTGGCTGTCTCAGTTGGTAGAGCATGTGACTCCTGATCTTGGGGCCTTGAGTCAAGCCCCATGTTGGATGTAGAGCTTACTTAAAATAAATTGTAACATTTAACATTCCAACATACATTTATTGATTGGGCTTCTAAAAATGATGCTGGAAGAAGTCTGCAGTTAGAAATCTGTAAATTCTTAGTCAGTATTCAATACAAATATACAAAATTAGGATGGTTTACAAACATTTGCTGCTATTTTCAATGATATATGATTGTAAGCTAACTTCAGAGAAATGAATGGTAAAAAGTGAAAGGCAGAAATTGTGAAGTCCTGTTGGTGACTTTTGCCTCCTCTCCTTGATTCAGGGTATACTACTACGCTCTCCTAGGGAATTGCAAACATTACTTCTCTGATTGAAAACTGTTCATTTTAAATGGCAAGTTTTATTCTTCAACTTGGTTTTAAATGTTAAAAAATGGGTGGCTTATATGAAGCCTCGTATATACACATTACATAAATACTCATTAAGAACTCAGTGGGTGCCAAGTGATACTGAATTGTTTCATTATTTTGTGATTCACACTATGTGTAGACAGCTTTTCTATTTTGTTCATCAATGCATCCCTTATGCCAATTATAATTTTGCCACATAACACTTGTATGGCATATATTGGTTTAAATGAATCTAATTGAATTAAGTATAAATCAAATAGACAATGAAAGGAGGGATTGCAAAGAAATTTCTCTTTGTAGTTTATGCAGAATAATGGAGTAGAACAAAATGTAAAAAATAAAAATTAAAAAAATCAAGCAGGACGGGCAACGTCATAAGATGCCAAGGTATATTATATGTTCTATTATGTTCAACAAAGTTGCTAAACTTATAAATTACCACAGAAGCATAACTAGAAAGAGAAGCAAGGGAATTATTTGCTGAAAGTACATAAGCTCATATAAGCTAGCCTATTGGCTATTTCTGTGTATTATTTCCCTATAAAGACATCAACAGGGTTTAAAAGTAAAGTTTCTTTCTATATTAAGCAAGCATTAAAGACCAGTAAAGAAGACTCCCAGAAACTTTAAAATAATTTCTATCAAATAAAATTGCATTGCAAATAAAGATTCTAATACCCAAGTTGGGGCTGAGTCATGTCTCAAGTGCTGGTGAAATTAGCATCTAGAGTTTGGGAGTATCAAGTTCTACTGGTAAAGTCCCTGAATGTACTCCCAATTACCAGGAGGCATTTTGAGGTGAATGAATAGTAAGCTTTTAGTAATGGATAAAGACAAATGTTTCCAAAGCTTCAATAAAGCAAGGGAATAGCCTAGAATATATGTGAAATTCTATAATATATGGGTAACTTAAAAATATTGTATTTTAACATGTAAATAATAATACTCATCAAAATAAGAGCATAAAACACAAAAGAGCGATATAAATAATGTATAATTTCAGCATGACAGCACTTCCCATATTGTACGATTAATATGCTAACTACAAAAACATACCACAATGATTGATGAAGAAAAATTTTAATACTTTCCTTTCATTTTAATGTCATTCTACCCACTATGGTAACTTAAGCAAATGATTAAATGAAACAAAGGACAAAATAGAAAAAAAAAAAAAAAGCAATATTATAAGGTTGAAGCATATCCTTCGCATCTTTGGGTAAAATATACAAATTATGGAGTTATTACTATTGTGGTTTGTGTTATGTTCTTCAATGTGAAATTTTACTTTTCTCTAGCTTCATTGAGATATAATCAACACATAACATTATGTAGGTATAAGGTGTACAACATGTTGATTTAATTAATTAATTTATTTATTTATTTAGAGAGTAGGAGAATGTGCAAAGTGGGGAGGGAAAGAGAGAGAAGGCTAGAGCGAATCCCAAGCAGGCCCCGTGCTGCTAGCACAGAACCCAGTGTGTGGCTCGAAATCACAAACTGTGAGTGAGACTAGGATCTGAGCTGAGAGCAAAAGTCATTCCCTTAACAGATTGAACCACTCAGGAGCCCAGGAAAAATGTATAATTTTAATAAGCTAATTATTTTGTATTTTGTTTAATTCATATAGCCTTATCATGCCATCCCATCACATCACTATTCTTAATTTAGTATTGTTTTATATTGTGCTTTTATTTGTCAGGCACTTATATAAATGTATTTATAAATATTGAGTCATTTAACCCTCAAAATAAACCCAAAGCTGGCTACTATTAACATTACAGATGATAAAATTGAGGCATAATTAGGTAAACTAATCTGTACAAGTTCAGGCAGCAAGTATATGGTAGAGTTAGAATTCAAACTCAAGTATTCTGCCTTTAGAATCTAACTTCTTAAAACACTATTGCAGAACTGTACATTGCTACAAAAGTTTTAAAAATAATCTGGAAATATTTATCAATGAAAATACATCCACATTCTGGCATTTTATGTTATTTAAAAGAGTTAGATGCATATATACAAACCCTGAGGATATTGGAAAAATGGAAATTCAGAGTAATATATTACAAAACTACTTCTGGAGTCTTTATTTATTTTTCTGCATTTACTACTTTTACCCTACAATGATATTAAATTGTTTACAGTAATGTGGTATTTTCTGAGGAAATTTCCTTTCCTTTCCTGTTGCCTGAGAGTTTTTCATGGGTTTTTGTTTTGTTTCAATGAAATATTTACTCTTTCACAGAAACTTTAAGAAACACAAGAGATGAGGGGCGCCTGGGTGGCGCAGTCGGTTAAGCGTCCGACTTCAGCCAGGTCACGATCTTGCCGTCCGTGAGTTCGAGCCCCGCGTCAGGCTCTGGGCTGATGGCTCGGAGCCTGGAGCCTGTTTCCGATTCTGTGTCTCCCTCTCTCTCTGCCCCTCCCCCGTTCATGCTCTGTCTCTCTCTGTCGCAAAAATAAATAAACGTTGAAAAAAAAAATAAAATAAAAAAAAAGAAAGAAACACAAGAGATGAACATAGGGGAAGGGAAGGAAAACCCAAATAAAAAGAGAGGGAGGCAAACCATAAGGTAACCACTCTTAAATAAGGAGAACAAACTGAGGGCTGCTGGAAGGAAGGCAGGTGGGAGGGATGGGTGTCAAGGAGGGCACTTGGGATGAGCACCAGGAGTTACATGTAAGTGATGAATTACTGAATTCTACTCCTGAAACCATTACTACACTATATGTTAACAAACTTGGATTTAAATAAAATAAATAAAAATAAATAAAAATGAAATCAGTTTATCAAATTAAAAAAAAAACTGGGGATAAGTTTTGAAATTTTTAATGTTGTTAAATATTCCACTTAAGAACACAGCATTCTTCCCATTTGTTCAAAAAGATTTTACAATCTTCAGTATCATTTTATGAATTTTTAATGTCCTCTTTCATTCATATTAAATATCCTTCTATCCTTGTTATTATATAATTTTGTACTTTTTAAATAAATTATTTCCTCATTCCCATTAAGTTCAGTCTGAAGAATCCAGTAGGGGTAAATGGTAAATTTACTGAAGTTTCTGTGATACTTCAAATTCCGCAGGTGTAGTTTCAATCTTCTTCGTTAATTTTCTGGCTGCTATTTACTTTTTTTTTATTTTTTTTTTTAATGTTTATTTCTGAGAGAGAGAGACAGAGCACGAGCTGGGGAAAGGCAGAGAGAGGGAGACAGAATCTGAAGCAGGTTCCAGGCTCTGAGCTGTCAACACAGAGCCTGATACGGGGCAGGAACTCACGAACCATGAAATCATGACCTGAGCCGAAGTTGGACACTTAACTGACTGAGCCACCCAGGAGGCCCAATATATTTTAAATATTCTCCCCAGTGAGTTTATCTTTACATTATATTTATTTCTGATATAGTCCATTTTACCTTTTTTTGAAGGAAATATTATGAAGAATATGAACTAGGTGATCATAGATAGATGAACATCAGGTATATATATTTATATGTAAGGCTGTATGTAAAAATCAAATATATATTATACATATGCAATATAATTGCATGTGTAAACATCAAAAAGACTAAGAAGATAGTTTGAATCTCTTCTAAATTTGCATCACTTAAAAACATAGTTCTTGGGATTTTTTTCTTTCCCCATATTATATATAATGTGCATAATTTAAAAATCAGAAGAAAAGTGATAGGTATTTAAAGAGTAAAACACTTTTGATAAAACATATGTAAAGAGACAATATAGATAATTAAACACTGCCTCTCACAGGCATATCCATTTATTTATGCCTTTTCAACAATTGTGTCTATTCATATGCTTAAGTTCCAAGCAAAGTAATAGCCAATAAAATCTTGAGGGAAAAATACAGGGACACCTCCATTCACCCACAAATGGAATTTTTTTCCTTAAAAATGAGCTCAAGTTGCATGTTGATTTTAGTTCCTTTTCTAAGAATATACTGTCAACTCATTGCTATACTACTTAAAGGAGGAATGATTAAATTCAGAAAGGGTTAGCTTAATATAATTCATCAAATATTTAGTATTAACTGTAGCTTCAAGCAATAGATCTACCTTATTTATCATAAATACAAATAAAAGAAAAAAATCAATAATACTGTTTTGAAATCTCTTTTCATGTCTGGAATGAATGAGTTTCCATGCTTTCAAAAACATATTTTAAATATAGTAGGTAGATATTATTGTGGTGTTATTTTTGTTATACTAACATTTTACTGTTGGAGAAAGGAGATTTTCCAATTATTTCTACCACATTTTAATTAGCATCCTAGATAGGACTAATTCTTGAAAAAATATTAAATTAAAATATTAGCTTCTTAAACAAACAAACAACAACAACAAAAAAAAAACCCTGGCCCTTTAAATGTCACAAGTCATTATAAAAGACTCTAATGTTCCTAAATCCTCCTCTTCATCTTGATTTATGACACAATTTTTCAAATTGAGATTCTAGAGTTAAAACAGAAAACAAAAACAAAAATCATGTTGGATTAGAATGAGGGCAACAATGTGAATAAAAGTTTCATTCCTCTGATATTACTGTTATGAACTAAGATCCGTTACAGATTCTTCATAACCACTACTTTCTTCTTATACAACCTGCTTTTTTAATCCCCAAATCTGTCAGAAAAATACTCTGAAATTATTCTTGTGTAAATTTAATTGCTTTTATATTTATAAAAATATTATAATTTTAATAAACATGTTGGAGGTAGTAGGAAGTCAGAAATATCTAAAATAACTCTAAAACTTCAGCATTAATTAGCTACATTTTGAAGATAGACCCCAATGTGATAACTTTTTCCTATGTATCTTTTAACTTATCATAAAATTGTAATGTTTACTTAATAAATAATGCTGCTCAAACTTAAACTTAATGGTTATAGTTTGATTTGGAACAAGTAATATGAGCATTTTTCATGTTTTGAGTTACTTGGAGTTAACTCTAGGTAAAATGGCATGTAATATTGATGTTGGAGAAGAAGTTAGAGGGAGTTCGTGAAATTTTCCCCCCCCCTCCTGCTCCCCCTCCTCCTCCAGTCTCTCCTGCATTTATTCCTACCATTTTAAGAGATATTTTTTTATTTAAATTCAGTGGTGGGGCGCCTGGGTGGCTAAATCAGTTGAGCGACTTAGGCTCAGGTCATGATCTCACGGTTTGTGAATTCGAGCCCCACGTAGGGCTCTGTGCTGACAGCTCAGAGCCTGGAGCCTGCTTCTGATTCTGTGTCTCCCTCTCTCTCTGCCCTTCCCCCACTCATGCTCTCTCTCTGTCTCAGAAATAAATAAACATTAAAAAATTGTTATTGAAATTCAGTGGACAGACATGTAATCACCTGAGAGACACTGAATCAATTGAAGTGTAATTGACACACAATATCCTATTAGTTTCAGGTGTACATAATAGTGATTTAATATGTTTATGTATTATAAAATGATTCCCACCATAGTTATCATTTGTCACTGCACAAAGTTATTACAGTATTACTGACTATATTACCTGTGCTCTACATTACATCCCTATGACTTATTTATTTCATAAATAGAAGATTATACCTGTTAATTGCCTTTTCTTATTTTGCCTGGGCACCAGTCCCTCCCCACTCTCTTAACCAAAAGTTTGATTCATGTATCTGAGTTTGTTTCTGTTTTATGTTTATTCACTTGTTTTTTACATTACACATACAAGTGAAATCATATTTGTCTTTTTCTGTCTTAGTTCACTTAGCATGACACCCTTCACGTCCATCCATGTGGTTGCAAAGGCAATATTTTCTTCTTTTTTTATGGCTAATATTCTATTGTGTTTGTGTGTGTGTGTGTGTGTGTGTGTGTGTGTGTGTGTGTGTGTACCACATTTTCTTTATTAACTCATCTATTGATGGACACTTATGTTGCTTCCATATCTTGGCTATTATAATCCTGCAATGAACATAGGGGTGCCTATATCTCTTTGGACTGGTGTTTTACTTTGTTGTTGTTGTTTTGTTTGGTTTGGTTTGTTTTGGTTTAGTTAAATACCCATAAGTGGAATTACTGGATCATATGACAATTCTGTTTTTTGTTTGTTTGTTTGTCTGTTTTTTGTGCGTTTTTTTTTTTTTTTTTTGCAAAATCTCTACACTCTGCACTGATTTACATTCTCACCAACAGTGAATGAAGGTTCTCTTTTCTTCACATGCTTGTTATTTTTTTGTCTTTTTGATAATAGCCAATCAGACTTGTGTGAGGTGATATCTCATTGTGGTTCTGATTTCTATTTCCATAAAGATTAGTGATGTCAAGCATCTTTTCATGTGCCTGTTGGCCATCTGTATATCTTCTTTGAAAAAATGTCTATTCAAATCCTCTGCTCATTTTTAAATCAGGTGATTTATTCTCTTGACATGAACTCATACAAGTGTTTTATATATTTTGGATATTAACCACCATGAGGTAAACAATTTTCCAGTCTAGCTCCCATTTAATAGACTGCATTTTTGTTTTGTTGATGGTATCCTTCATTGGACATAAGTTTTTAGTTTGATGTAATTCCTTCTGCTTATTTTAGTTTTTTTTTTAAGTTTACTTGTTTATTTTAAGAGAGAAAGAGAGGGGGGTGGAAAAGGAGAGAGAACCTTAATCAAGCTCCACACTGTCAGTGCAGAGATTGACGTGGGACTCGAACTAATGAATCATGAGATCATGACCTGAACCAAAGTTGGTCGCTCAACCGAGTGAGCCACCCAGGCACCCCTACAAGGATTTATTAAACTCCAAACACTTATATCCTATAAGCAACTAAACGTTTTTACTCTGAGCTCATAAAATAAAATCTCACACAAAAAGCCAAAGCTGATAGAATTGGTTTTCTTCATCCCCAACCCCTGCACAAACCTCTCCACCCGATTTTCTAGTTATATTAGTTGATTTGCCCTTGAGTCCAAGATAATAATTCTGGTATTATTCTTGGTTCTTCTTTCTTTCTTAGGACCAATATCTAAATGTAAACCAGAGAATACTTTTTTTTTTCTTATAAATGACAGCAGTACAAAAACCTGGGCAGTTCTTCTCATACCCAGTATCACTGTACATTATCAGTACATGTTTTCCCTTTCACTTTGAGCAGAGATGCACTTTCCACTATCCTATATGAAACCAATTCATTCACTTGTGCAGTGGGGTCCATTCTGCTTCTCTACTTCAGAACATCATCCTACCAACTCTCCCTTGTCTTTTCTACACTAAAAGTTTTTCATTCAAGACCACATCATTTCTAGGGGTTACTGGGTGGCTCGGTTGAGCGTCTGACTCTTGATTTTAGCTTCAGGTCATGCTCTCAGGGTTGTGGGATGGAGCCCACGTTGGGCTCTATGCTGAGTATGGAGACTGTTTGAGATTCTCTCTCCCTCCCTCTGACCTTCTCCCCTGCTCTCTCTCTCTCTCTCAAATTAATTAAAATATGTTTAAATCTATGTCTTTCCCATCAGCATAGAGCAAACCAAACAAGATAAAGCAAAAATAAGTGTTCCCTTTTGCTTGAAAACTCTGCTGTCTTATGAGTTACTGTTATTTTCTCTATTCCTTTTATTCCATCATCTCTCTATTTTTTAAATAACTTAAATGAATGCTTTACACATCAAAATTGGATTCACAAGTCCCCATTACCATACTCATCAATATTAACAAGTTTCCTAAATATGTTCTGCATTAGTTTTCTTGGTTATAAGTTGACAATAATATAGAAACATCTTTAACATAAAAGTACATTTAATTGCATCTGTTTCCCATGAACACATTAGTCATTTAATGATTATTATATTGGCCATTTCCATTGGTTGGCAGGAGGCTCTTCCAGTTAAAATTTCCACTGAATCATTTTTCTTGCCAGAGTTAGTTCATTTTCAGCCTGAAGAATCACCTCTCCTAATTGGCCACCCTGAAGATGGTCTTCTAATCTCTTAACATCTGATTCCATTTAACCATGTTCAGTTTCTCATTCATAATCTGTTTTGTATACTCTTGATATGCTGCATTTTTAGGAATTTGTTCAAGAACATCAAGAATCTTTGTGTACAATATGCTTAGCCATTTGTGTGGACCCTCACATATAGCCAAACACACAAGGCCAGTGATCTTCTATAGCAAACCCACCATAATGTCTCCATGATCTCTTAAAACTACTCCAAAGTTTTCACCCAGACCACTACATAAGAAATAACTGTTGATATTGTCAAACAATTTATTAAACTATGTCTATTATAATGGATTCTACTTTTAAAATATTGCTTATAAATAGAGAATATGATGCAATCTAATATTTGAATAATGTCTTTAAATGATCTTATCTTGCAGAAAAGGATTGCTTGGAATATGTGTTGTGTATCCTTAAATATATTCAAATTCTTTTTCTGTCCTATTTCTTTGATAAGTTCCTTCAACACATTATTTAATAAAATTGGAGATAGCAGGCATTCTAATCTCATTCCTGATTTTAAGTGATATGATTGTCCTATTTCAGCATAATGTATGATATTAGCTTTCGGGTTTTTTTAATAAGATAGTATTTGATAATTTTTTTATTTTAATCTCAAATAGATTTTGATTTATAATAAATGTATTTCTATTTTTATTGAGTTAATCATATACTTTTCACCTTTAATATATTAATGTGAATTATATTAATATATGTCTAAAGTTATAGAGAGAAAACTGGTAGGAAAAAGTTAAATTTTATAAGACAGTAAAGCTATAATTTAAGTTCTAGCATTTAACTACAAAGCCTATGAATCTATCCATTACCATATATTATCAATAATCTTATGCTATGTACAGGGGACATAGGGCATAAAGTTGAAAGTAAAAGAATAGAAAATAAGACACGAATTTTTCTGTGGTTTCCCTATTATGTGACTAGATAAAGATTTTTTTTTACTGTCTCTATTCAGTGTTACACTTTCAAGCACATCTTTGCATTATAAAATGAATGCTACAATCCAAACAACCACTATAGTACTCATACATAGAGTCACAGATTTTTTTTCAATGAATTTTTTTTTTTTTTGACAAAATGTACTCTTGTACCTAGTGGGTAATTAATTCAAGTAAATACATGAATAAATAAATTTCCATTTTTAGGCTATAGACTTCAAATAATTCAGTTTTTTGACCTTAGATATTATTTTTATTAAGTTTTTTAGTTTTAAAATTAGTGTATACATGTAGTGTTATATTAGTTTCAGGTGCATAATATACTGATTCAGCAATCTATACATTACTCAGTGCTCATCATGGTGAGTGTACTCTTTCATCCCAGTCACTTATTTCCCCCTTCCCCCCCACTCACCTCCCCTGCCATCACCATCAGTTTGTTCCCTATAGTTAAAGAGTCTGATTCTTGGTCCCTCGTTCTCTCTCTCTCTCTCTCTCACCATTTTTTTTTCTCTAAGATGATGTGAAGTTCTGGAGGCATAAAGTTTAAAGAATTTTACTTGCACATAATTTATTTGCATGTCAGGTCAGTTTAAAACACATTTACACTTATGGACTAATTATATACATTTACCACAACTTTATATTATTCAACTATTTGATAAGTCAAAGTATTTCTTAATTTTCCAGTCATTCAAAGATTGTCTTAAGATAAATAACAGAGAAATATTTCATTGAAAAATGGTATTAAGATTCATAACCAGATATTGCAGATTGGGATGGAAAATTACTTCATTAAATTATATCAAGAGGGATGAAGGACAAATTTTTAGAAAAGATAATGACTTCAGATTTAATTAAAATGTTAAATTATTGTCAGAATAAAGGTCATAACCATAAAATGTAATTGAAAGGAGTTCATTATCACTTACCCCAAGGTATTATTTCCATTTCAGAGTATATATTGCATATTTGAGAATAAAATATAGAATGAATATTTTTTTGTGATGAACAAACTGGGAAGATAAGAATTTTTATACATTAAAAAGCTTGGTTTTTAAAAATTCATCATATCTCTCTACATCTTTAGTCTACTGTCTTTAATCTGTACTCTAGTAATTTAACAATAATTTTTTGTGATATTGTGGGCTAATAGAGTGATGGGAACCAGTACAATTAAATTTTTCTCACATTATCAAAGTGTCCTTTTATAACCATTCTAAAAAGTAGATCTTTTTAAAATGTCTGCTATTCTCCGTCATTTATCATACATGTAGGAACTTTATTGTATATTCAAACATATATATCATCGTATAATACTATCAGTATGAAGCTATATGTAAAATATGCACCCAGTTTCAGTTCCTGGGATCACTAATGTTACTGCAACTACACTTTTTGGTGTCAAAGAGGAGAGGATATAGTGTATTTTGACAATTTTGAGGCTTCTATTAGTTGTATAATTCTAAAAGAATATCATTAAGTCTCCAAAGTCTTCTCATTTGTCAAATAAGGGAAGTGATAATAAACTTTAGGATTTAAGTACAACTTTTACAATCTGTAAAACAACAAATAAACAAAAACAGAAGTTGTAGGGAGTCAGAAGAGCAGAAGACTTACATGATCTTCATATTAGGCAAAATAATTATTTTCTCTAATTTCTGCCAATGAAAGTTTGTAACTCAAGCAGGAGGAAGTTTTTTGAGGCTGTAAGTACACACAATGAATTATAGCCTAGAGAGAGACAAGCAGATTTATAGTTAAATATATTTTAAGTGTGCATAATGGAAAGTTGGGAAAAAAAAATAACACACATCATGATGAAAACAATAAAGGAGAAGAGATTGAAAATTATTCATTCCTTCTTTCACATTGTTTAATGTTTGTATTGGTATTTTACGCTAAGTGAAGAATACTTTGATATGTTAGAATTGTTTTAATTACAGAGATGCAAATTTATCATTAAGCAGTTTCTGTCTTTTGCAATGGACAGTCCTTGAGTTGCTGTTTTTCTAAACTCATATCTGTATTTACATGTAAATTTGTTGAACTGTAAGACATTTTCAGGGTTCTCTGATGTTAATTTACATGAGAAATGATGATTAAGATTCATTCATCAAGGCTCCTGGGTGGCTCAGTCACTTAAGCCTACAATTTCAGGTCAGGTCATGATCTCAAGGTCTGTGGGTTTGAGCCCAGTTGGACTCTGTGCTGACAGTTCAGAGCCTGGAGCTGGCTTTGGATTCTGTATCTCCCTCCCTTTCTGCCCCTCCCCCACTCAGTCTCTGTCTCTCTCTCTCTCAAAAATAAATAAACAAAGAAAAAAAGATTCATTCCACTCTTATGAATTAGAAGGAATACAGGAGTTATTTTATTTGTACTGCTTCAACAGAAAAGAAATATATGTTATTTAATTCAAAACCTTTTACTTTGTGGAGCTAAACTGCAGGAAATTTTAGGTGTGGTTCTTAATAACAGTGTGCATTTTCTTATTTTCATATAATATTAACTATACTTACAATGCTATACATTTTATTCCCATAACTTATTTACTTTACAACTGGCATTTTATACTTTTTGACCCCTTCTCCATTTCACCCACCTTCCACCTTCTGCTTCTGCCAACTATCAATCCGTTGTTCTCTGTTATCTGTGAATTTTTGTTTGCCTGCTTGCTTGCTTGATTTTTTAATTCCGCATATAAATAAAACAATATGGTATTTGTTTTTCTCTGCCTTACTTATTTCACTTAGTATAATGACCTGAAGGCCCATTTATGTTGTTGCAAATGGCAAGATTTCATTCTTTTTTTTATTCTTTTTTTATGGGAATAGTATCCCATTGCATATATATACCAGAATTTCTTTTTCCATTCATTCATCGATAGGCATTTAGGTTGTTTCCAGGCTTGCTATTGTAAATACTGCTGCAATGAACTTGGCACTGCAGATTTTTTCCCCCAATTTAGTGTTTTTGTTTTCTTCAGGTAAGTAATTAGAAATGGCGTTGCCAGATCATATGGTAGTTATAACTTTTTGAGAAACTTCCATACTGTATCAGTAATGCCATTCTTTTTCTCTTATTATAGCCTTTGTTTTAAAGTACACTTTTTCTTATGTAAGTATAGCTACCCCAGCATTCTTTTGGTTTCTATTTGCATGGACCATATTTTTCCCTATCTTTACTTTCAGTCTCTGTGTGCTTATACCTATAGTGACTCTCTTGTAGTCTGCCTATGGATGGGTTTTGTTTTTGTCATTGTTGTATGTTTCTTTATTTTTTTTATTTATTCATTCTATGTATTTTGCTTGGAGACCTTAGACCATCTACACTTAAAATAATTATTGATTGGTATGTATTATTACTCTTTTGTTAACTGTTCTCTGGCTGTTTTGTAGTTCAACTCTTTTCTTCTTTTCTTTCTCTCTTCCTGTGTGGTTGGATGACTTTCTTTAGTGGAGTTTGTAAATTCCTTTCTCATCATCTTTGGTATATCTAGTATAGGTTTTTGCTTTGCAGTTACCATGAGGCTTACACATGACAATCTTTACTTATGACAGTATATTTTAAATTGATAACAATTTAAATTTGAATGCATTATAAAGCTCGACATTTTTACCCTCTCTTCCCATGTTTTATATCATATTTTATCTATTTTCATCTTATATTTCCCTTAGCTAATTATCATAGTTATTTTCACTACTTTTCTCACCCTTCATACCAGATTACTAAGTGATTAATTCATTATTTTTACTACAGATTTACCAGGACCAGTAACATTATGTGCATTTTCTGATTGCAGAATTCTTTAATGAGAAATGTGTCTTTTCAAGAACATTGACTTTCAACTATCCCTCTTTCATTTGTTAAAAGCATTCAGTTTTTAGTGATAACTGGTGCATTTTAAAACGGACATTAAATAAAATGTTAAAAATATTTCAAGTATTATTTATATGAACTATAGCCTATTTCTTACCAAGTCATGAGAGGAAGAAAAAACACTAAGTGAAATGCACAAATTCTAAAAATTTAGGTTTCTGATCAAAATTGTATGTTACTTTAATAATTTTAATAATTGTATTTTACTTTAATAATTTTAATATTTACTAATAATTTAGTAATATCAAACCAATGTAGAGATTATTTTTACTAAATATTTTCTTAATTTATGCTTTTAAAAGTCCAACTATGTCTATTTGGGATTATGCCACTGTATCATTCCAATGAGAAAACTGAAAAGTAGTTTTAGTTGCTCTTTAAAATCCATGATTTTTCCTACTAGATTACACTTGATTCAAACTGTAATGCTTTAACATTAGGTGTTTGCTACTGTTTCACATTCTCACATGGTAAGATAATAAGTTTAAATTACCTTATTTAATTTTTACTTATTGATGGTTCAAAACTAGATTGAGAAATAGGAAAAAGTGATCAGTTTTGGAATTGAAAAGAATATTAGTTTTCATTTAAAAATCAATGCAAGCTTAGTAATGTAGAAAGCAAAAACAAGCATCCTATCATATTTGTAAGAGAAATCGCTTGGAGAAATTGCAAATTATAATGACTCTTGACTCTTTGGGGGTATAAGACAAATGACTAACTTGCTATCATGAGAATAACAGTCCAGTTCAGGAAAAAACAGAATCTATGGATTTGATTACCTGGAGAAGATTCAAAGAATACCACATAATTGTGAGAGATGATTATATATATATAATATATGGAATATATTTATTTATTTTGAGTTCTTTTTTTTATTTTGAGAGAGAGAGAGAGAGCAAGCGCTCTCAGGGACAGAGAGAAAGGGAGAAAGTTTACCAAGCAGTCTCCATGCTGTTAGCAGAGACCCAATGTAGGACTTATTCTCAGAACCATGAAATCATGACCTGAGCTCAAATCAAGAGTTGGATGCTCAACTGACTGAGCAACCGAGGTGCCCTCAGCATGAAATTTTTAATAAATTGCAAAATGCCAGCTATACACTAGTATGATAGTCTGAAACTGCTGGAGATCATAGCTATAGGGGCTCTCACATCTATTTGCAGGATTTTCCTTCAGGTTTTCACAGGAAAGTAGGTAGCATCCTGAGAATGCCACTTGCCCCAGTCAGTGCCTGGGGTGAGAGAAACACCCGCCCCCACAGGAACTCCACCCTTACCCATTTTCCCTGCCTCCTTAAGAATCAAGAGGCTGAACCTACAGAGGAGAAGCAGCAGAAAGAATTCTCTGAGGTTCCGGGGGAAACCTGCTACAGCTTGGGGAGGAGAACAAGGGGAAAACAGGTCCACGCCTGGAGGATGGCAGCAACAGATGATAGGCTCCTTTTACTGCTTAAGGAAGGACAGGATGTTTGTGAAGTCCACACTCTCAAAACCCAGTATCACCATGCCTGCTTAAGACAGTGACTTAATCAGAGTGTCAGAGAATGCCTGTCCAAACCACTGACACCCTGCCTTGCCGCAAGTGCCAAGGAGAACTACTAGAGTCTCTCTGCGAGCTGTACAAGCCAGGATCCAAAGCCAAGAGAGAAGCAGACACTGAGAAATACTCCCGCGAAGTATGTTTCTCTTCAGCACAAGTTATTTTCTGAAGAATTTGAAGAGGTGGTGCACTCGGGGGAGCAAATAAAACAACAAAATTTAACCAAGCTCAAATTCTGATTTAACACCCAAAGCCTAGGAGAAGAAAGGACACGTTCATCACTAATCATTACAAAGCAAAAACAAAAATCTTATTATGGGAGATAAGTTTAGGAATCCCCTGGGCTTACACCAATGGGTTGACAAGGCATAAAGAAATACAAGATCATAAAATGCTCACACCCAAGTTTGGGTAAACCAGATTGGCACCCCAAGAATAGGAGGGTGCAAAGACACCCTGACAATAGGGAGGCACAAAGGTGCCAGGTTTAAGGAGGTGCAAATGCACCCCAAAAAAGAGGGTGAAGAGTCCCCAGAATAGGGAGAGGCAAAGGCCTAAAATAGGTATGGCACAAAGGTGCCCAATATGCAGGTATATGAAATACACAAGATTAGATGTTCAGGGTGGAAGCACCCCAAATTTAGTACTATAGCAAAAAGATGCTTTTATAGGAGAATAGGCTCAGGTTAGGTGAATTGGTGAATTGAACTATGGATTGCGCTTCAGGCAAAGCAGCCCAGATCGGAGATGATTAACGAAAGAAAAGGTGTCTTGTCAACCCTGAGGTTACTCCCCCTATCTGTCTCACCCCCTAGGCTGAGATAAACAGAGATGCTGCCTCATGTCCCCTGTAAACAACCCTTCTCCCGACTGCCCGGCACCTGGCTTTTGTTTTGTATTAACCCAAACCCCCAACCACAGATATCCTCAAGACCACCTTTCCCTCATGTCCACAAGTTAATGTTCACAGATACATTGTCCCTTTGTGCACATCCATCGCCATGTTTGTAAGCCTTCTGATCCTAATAAAAATGGGGCAAGGACCCTTATTCGGAGTTCTTGTCTTTTCCCAGACATTAGCCATCTCTCGTTTTCAATCCTGCATTCACTCTTATTATCTTATTATCTACCATCCTACATAAAATGTCTTATTTTCACACAAAAAAGGATACAAAACGGGAAGGAGAAGCACAGTCTGAAAAGGCCAAGCCATCACCAGAAAGTCAGATATGATAAATATGGTGAAATTATGATACAAGGAATTTAAAACAACTATGATCATATTTGTTAATATGATACTATAATAAATTATGGTGTGTAAAAATCTCTAATTGAAAAGATAGGTGACATGCAATATTGTATAGGTAATTTTAGCAGAAAAGTGAAATAAATAAATAAAATGGAACTGGTATACATTAAAAACAAAGTTAACAGATGAAGAATGTCATCATTATGTAAATCAATTTATACAATGAATCCAGGAAAGAATCATTTGATTTGTAGGAGGGGAATAAATAATTTTTAATTAAATTAAAAAATGCAAAGAGAAAAAAAAAAGGTAAAAATAGTCAAACAATAGATCTAAGAGTTGTGAGACAAAATCAAACAACCTAACATACGCATAAATTGGAATCACAGAAGGAGGAAAAGGGAGAAAACAGGGCAAAAGAATTACTTAAAGAATAATAGCTAAGCATTTCCAGCTAATGACAGACATCAAATCAGATACAACAAGCTCAGAGAACAGCAAGCAGGAAAAATATCAGAATAAACAAAACACAAAAACACCTAAAGCCCAAGACCTAGACAAATCATATAGAAACTCTTGAAAACCAAAGACATAGAGAAAACCTTGATGGAGGCTTACCTATAAAAGGAAATTACCTATTCAAATTACCTACAAAAGGAAAAAGGATAAAAATTATAGCAGACCCTCATCAGAATCCACACAAGTAAGAAGACATGTTTACATTGTTGTGAGAAGAAAAAAATGTCAAGCCAGAAATCTGTTTCCAATATAAATATGTTTTAAAATAAAGGTGAAAATACTTCCTCAGAAAAACAAAAACTAAGAAAATTCATCATCAATAGCCCTATTGAATAAGAAATATTAAAGGTCATTTTTCACACAGAAATATGATATGGAGTAAAACTTGTATCTACACAAATAAATGAAGTGTCTAAAGTGGAATATGGAAGTAAAATCCCTTTTTCTTATTTCTAAATACCCCAAAATATAACCAGTAGTTTAAAACAAAAATAGAAACAATGTATTTTGTGCCTATAGCATATGCAAAAATGAAAATTATGCCAATTATGGCAGAAGGGATGGGAGAAAGGGGTTGGGAATGTGCAGGCAGGCATCACTCCAAACCAGTGTGGAATGAGAAAAATAACCATGCTAGCTGCAACTGGGCAAACGATCTTCATAACCAACTGGAAAAACTATGATTGTTCCATGACCTCTGCAAATTAAAACTCTGTTGCCATTGCTTTCACACGTTGGAGAAATGAAAAAGTATTTATTACACTTTAAACACTAGAAACCTTGAGAAATTTGTGTTTTACTTCTTATCAAAAAGCAAAGCAAGGGGCGCCTGGGTGGCGCAGTCGGTTAAGCGTCCGACTTCAGCCAGGTCACGATCTCGCGCTCCATGAGTTCGAGCCCCGCGTCGGGCTCTGGGCTGATGGCTCAGAGCCTGGAGCCTGTTTCCGATTCTGTGTCTCCCTCTCTCTCTGCCCCTCCCCCGTTCATGCTCTGTCTCTCTCTGTCCCAAAAATAAATAAAAAAAAGTTGAAAAAAAAAAAAGCAAAGCAAAACAAAACAAAACAAAAAACCAAAAAAAACAAAAAACAAAAATTTTGCGAATTTGCTATTACCCTTTCACAGTTCTTACCCTCATTTTCTTGCCTCATATTTTGATAGTGAGTCCTAATGAATTGTAATAATCTTTTCTAAACTTACATCAATTTCCAACATTTTATCTTTTGAAATTCCAATGTCATGAAGTATTACTGTGAGCTCCTTCATTGTAAAGTTTTGCCCAGCATCAATTTTTCCGGGGAATCTTTATTATTTTTGTCACAATTACCTTTATTTACTTCTGTAAGTTTATCTTTGCTAAATTTCTCTAGGTGCACATCCAGAGTCTCTCAATGAGGATAGTGTTAGGATTCTCACATGTATTTCTTCTTATAACTTCTTTTATGTTCAGTTGAATCCTGTAAAATTCTTTGAACGGTGCAGTTAATGTTTCTGCCATACTTCATGTATAAATTCCCTTTTACTTATTGTATGAAGCTGAAGTGTTTTCAGTTGCATGCTTTATATCATATATTTTCCAAAATTTGGTGAAAGAAATTGCATGATCTTCAGTTGTGATATCAATAACCTATGTGAATGTCTAAGATGAATGCTTTCAAAAGTTGAAATAACTCCTTGGTCCATTGGCAAGGTTAAGAGTTGTACTTGGTGTAAACAACACATTTTCATATTTTCATTCAAGGCCTGAGGGGAATCAGGGTGACACAAAACATTACCTCACAGTAGTAGTGCTTTAAACTTGAAATGGTTGGAATGATAAAGATGTGGGAAGGAAGAAATTAGAGAACTCAGTCCTTCCTTACTGGGTCTGAATCTGGAAGGAGTGCCAGACTAGAAAATGAGGATTGACTGAGAAAGAATGAAATCATGCCATGTGCAGCAACGTGGATGGAACTGAAGAGTATTATACTGAGTGAAATAAGTCAGTTAGAGAAAGACAGATATCATATGTTTTCACTCATATGTGGATCTTGAGAAACTTAACAGAAGACCGTGGGGGAAGGGAAGGGGAAAAAAAAAGTTACAAACAGAGAGGGAGGGAGGAAAACCATAAGAGACTCTTAAATACAGAAAACAAACTGAGGGTTGATGGGGGTGGGGTAGAGGGGGATATAGGTGATGGGCATTGAGGAGGGCCTTGTTGGGATAAGCACTGGGTGTTGTACAAGCAATGAACCATGGGAAGCTACCCCCAAAACCAAGAGCACACTTTATACGCTGTGTGTTAGCCAATTTGACAATAGATTATATTTAACAAAATGAGGATTGCCTCTGGAAGCTGACCAGAATCCTAGGCTAATAATCCGTGAGGGAATAGGAATCTCATTCTTACAGAGTGAAAGAACCAAATTTAACCACAAACTAGAATCTTGGAAGCAGATTCTGCCCTAAACAGTAGAAAGGAGCACAACCCTGAAGAAACCTTGATTTTAATGTTTGAGATCTGGAGACCGTAACTACCTGAGTCACACTGACCTGGACTTCAGAGGTCCTTCAGAACTTGCCATGCAAGTGTATTAGCATAAGGGATGTTAGAGGAGAAAGTCTGATCACAGTCGGTAGAATAATTTCCTCTCAGTTACTTTCTGGTTCAGAATATATATACTATAGTACACTAAAGGTCAGAGGCTTGGGCCTCAAAGATATTAATATGTGGAATCTCTTCAGGAAACTTCCAATAGATCTCCTGCTTCCCTTCAAAGGTCACCGAGGTCACAGGAAATGAATCCTCATGGTAGTTTACCAGTCTTTAACAAATCCCATTTGGGGTTATTAGTACCATCCCTAGCCCAAAATTTTAGCCATCAGCTCAGTCTATTGCAAAACTTATGGTAATATTTAGATCAGTGTTCATTCTCAGAACACACTATGAATAGTACTCTAACAAAAGGTACTGCTAAGTAGGGGCGCCTGGGTGGCTCAGTCGGTTAAGCATCCGACTTCAGCTCAGGTCACGATCTCGAGGTCCGTGAGTTCCAGCCCCGCAGCAGGCTCTGGGCTGATGGCTCAGAGCCTGGAGCCTGCTTCTGGTTCTGTGTCTCCCTCTCTTTCTGCCCCTCCCCCATTCATGCTCTGTCTCTCTCGGTCCCAAAAATAAATAAACGTTAAAAAAAAAAAAAGGTACTCTTAAGTAAATTTATGGAGGTGATTTGTACAACCAACACCTAAACTTTGATATGAATAAACTTATTGACGTGTCTGGTTTATGTAGCAGTAACAGACAACAAAGGTTTTTTTTACCCAAATAAAGCAGAAAAGTTAAAACTGTAAATACAGAAGAAGACCACTGTTTTATATTCTCACTCATGATGAACCATTTTCTTGAAATTTTAGTATTTCTGAGTCAGAAGTTCCTATAAATGAGGGAAATATACAAAAAAAAAAGGTGAGGAAGATCTCAATCTTTTTAAACCCACAGTTTTGCTTTGAGCTATCTTTGAACAGAAAAATGTGTAATCAGTTGCTAATTTTATGGTTCAGATAAAAGTCACAAAAGGAACCTTTGAAAGAGGAAATCAATGAGGATCAAGTCATTAGTGAAAAATTAGCTCTTTTACATAAATACTTTCCAACATTGCCTCAGAAATCAGAGAAAGTTCAAGATGAGCAAAATTCTTTGATTTCCATAAAAAGAAGAATCTCTAGAAAAAGTACATATTCAAAAACTATGAATAAATATAATAAAATTATTATTTTATGTGTATCCTAAAAATTTTAAGTATTCATCTATGTATCTCTCTACCTCTGGACAAAAATCCAATTGAAACCAGTGTTGAAGGCCTATTATATAATTTATACAATTATTTGCAAGCCTAGGGATGCTTTGTCATCATTTGTTAATGCCCTGGGATTCTCAGAAAGATTGAAAGATGAGCACAGGTTTTAATTTAAAGTCACCTTCTGCAGTGCCTCCTAGTAAGAGTTAATATATCTTTAACTCCTTTATGCCACTTCACAATCTTCTGTCTTTTATCATACAAGATCTTAATAAGGCTGCCTTCCAATAAGATATTTTAATCAACATTAAATATTTCATTGTCATCATAACCACCTGCCTTAATGAATCTTACAATGTGGGTGCATATTGTAGAACAGCATCCTTACGTGTCTAAAAGTGTTAACAGATAGCTTAGTCTTATTTAATTCATGCCAATTTCTGAAATGATGAAACAGGCCTTCATTAACAGTAAGCCCTCTCATTAGGGCAGCTATCAGCTATCAGCTGAGCCTGAAGGATTCATTGTGAATAACAAAGACACATATCACTAGGGAAACTTCAACCCTTCAAGGGTTTAGAGGTTACCTTCTGAGAGTCTGGACAAAAGCCAGATTTTAGATTTGCCCTTTTGAAGCAAACATTAAACCAACTTTAATTCTGACTTTATATATGTTGTCCCATCATTTTTATTTAAAATTGAAAATATTGTGAGTTCTACAAAAAAGAAAAAAAAAACTATCTGAAGTATGATGGAGAATTGTATTGAATTTACTATTTAATTTAGGGACAATTTATATTTTTATGATACAGTGTTTTGTTGTCAGATTTTTTACTTCAACACCCGAGGTTTGTGTCCTGCTGCTTTGAAGAATGAAGAGGTGGACACAAAATGAGCAGGAGGCAAAAGTTTATTAGAGTGTGTAAGATCAGAAAGGAAGAATAGTATGAAAGCTCTCTTTACAGAGTTGGGGCATTCAGAAGTGAATGCCATGACCGTAGGCAAGTGTTCTTGTTTTGTAAGGTTCTGGTCCACCCTCGCCTCCTTCCCCCTTGTTCCTTCTCAGGTCTAACCCTTACTGGCTTGATAGCTGTAGGTCCTGAGTTGTCCATTCCTGATGGCTTGATTCCATTGTATGAGGGGTGGTCTATGGCCGTATCATTCCTTGTGGGTCATACAGTGTTATGGTCAAGTCCTTATTTTTGGTTAGGTCTTTTATCCAATTCCTGAGCCAATCCTGAGGAGCAGTAGGTGGTGTCTGGTTATATTCTTAAGAGTAACTTTATGCCTGAGGGGCTTTGCTGTAGTCAGACCCTCTCAACATTGTTCCAAAATATTTTATTCCCCACCCAGGGACCTCAGGTCCTAACCTTTCTCTCTCTGCCTACTGAACCCTATCTTTTCTTATCATAGTTTTCTTACCCATGAATAAGAAATCATTACTCTCTTATTTTTAACTTCATTGAATAATATTTTTATATTTTTCCATATTGATTTTTTTTATACTTTCATTAAACTTTTTCTCAATCAACTGTATTTTGTGTTGCTATTTTTTCAAAAAGATTCTTTTTCATTTCATTTTAAACTGTCACATATATAGAAATGCAATTAAAATTTTTGTATTATTTTAACCATAATATTGCTAAATATCTTATTCATTTCAATAATATTTCCATAGCTACCTTTTGGTTTCAATGTAAATAAGCATATTCATTAAAATGATAATTATATTTTTAATCTTCAAAAATTATAATTATTTTCTTTTAATGTTGTAACAGGGACCTCTAGTATTATTAATTGAAATATAATAGTTTGGCATTTTGTTCTTGTTCCTAAATTTAGAAGTGAATATTTTAATATTTTTATTTGAATGACCATGTTTTATGATGTTTGCCAATTTCTTTTTTTCTTTTCTTTTTGTAGATACCCTATCACATAGTCAAGTTTTTTCTTCTTCCTAGTTTGGAAAAAAAAAAAAAATCAACTTAAGGATTCAAACATGCATCTTTGTAGAGGGCTATTAAGTACTATTTCTGATATAAAATGACCATCCTATATGTGATTCCTACAGACACAAACACATACACACATCAAGTTTATATTCTGCTGTTTGAGATCGGGTAAGCCCTGGTGATGTAAATATTACTATAGCCCTTCTCTGAGGACACTGAATGTGAGGCACCAAGCCTTGCACAAAAGATTAAATAGGTTATTTTTGAATTTATTTTTTTTAGTGAAGAAATTATTTTTTCCCTAAGCCTTTATTTTTATAGAGGATTTTTTAGGTTTACAATAAATTTGAGAGGAAGGTACAGAGATTTCTAATACACCCCCTTCCTGCACACTCGAAGAGTCTTCCCTGTCCTTAACACTTCACAGTGGAATGCCATATTTGATGCAATTGGTAAAGCCACACTGGTACATCATGATCACCCAAAGTCCATATATATAGCAGGATTGGCAACCATTGAGGTTTTTCTTTTCTCTGTAGTTTTGCCTTTGTAAAATGTCATAAAGTTGGAATAATGTAATATGATTGGCTTCCTTCACTTCATCATATGCATCTAAGGTTGCTTCGTGTTTTTTGTGGCTTGATTGTTTACTTCTTTTTAGCACTGAATGATATTATTTTGTTTAAATGTACCATAGTTAATCCACACAACTACAGGACAGGTTGGTTGCTTTCAAGTTTTAGCAATTTTTTTTATTTAAAAAATGTTTTTAATGTTTATTTATTTTTGAGAGAGAGAGAGAGAGAGAGAGAAAGCAAGGGAGGGGCAGAGAGAGAGGGAGACACAGAATCTGAAGCAGGCTCCAGGCCCTGAGCTTTCAGCACAGAAACCAACATGGGGCTTGAATTCACAAACTGCAAAATCATGACCTGAGCTGAAGTTGGACGCTTAACCAACAGAGCCACCCAGGCGCCCCTCAAGTTTAAGTAATTCTAATTAAACCTGCTATAAACATCAGTGTCCATTATTTTCTGTGAACTGAAGTTTTCAACTGCTTTAAGTAAATACCAAGGAGGACAATTGCTGGATCATAAGGTAGAGTATGTTTGCTCTTGTAAGAAACTGCCAAACTGTCTTTCAAGGTAGTTATACTATTTTTCATTCCCACTAGCAATGTGTAAGAAAGAGTTCCCATTGCTTCACATCCTCACCAGTACTTATTGGTGTAAATGTTCCAAAGTTTGGCCATTTTAATACGTGTGTAGTGGTATCTCATTGTTTTAATTTGCATTTCCTGGATGACATGAGACGTTGGGCATTTTTTCATGGGATTATTAGCCATTTGTATATCTTCTTTGAAGAGGTATCTATTAAGGTCTTTGTCCCATTTTTAATTGGGTTATTTGCTTTTTCACTGTTGAGTTTTAACAGTTTTGTTTTGCTTTTTGTTTTGTTTTGTTTTTAGTATATGTGACATAACCGTTCTTTATCATATGTGTCTTTTGAAAATATTTTCTCCCAGTCTGTGGCTTGTTGGCTTGTCTTATTTTCCTGACATTGTTTTTTTTGTTTGTTTTGTTTTTTATTTTTTGGGGTCTTTTTGTTTTCTTTTGTTTTTTTGTTTGTTGTCTTTTTGGCAGAGCAGAAGTTTTTAATTATGGAGTGCAGTTTATCAATTATTTCCTTTATGGATCATGTCTTTGGTGTCTATCTAAAGAGTCATTGTCATACCCAAGGGCATCTAGAATTTCTCCTGTTATCTTCTAGAGATTTTATAGTTTTCCATTTACATTTAGGTCTGTGATCCATTTTGTGTTAATTTTTGTAAAGCATGTAAGATATCTAGATTCATTTTCTTTTACATACAAATGTCCAGTTGTTCTAGTGCAAATTGTTGAAAGTATTATCTTTGCTTCATTATATTGACTTTACTCCTTTGTTGGAGATCAGTTAATTATATATGTGGTATTCTATTTCTGGGTCCTCTATTCTATTCCATTGATCTCTTATTCTTTCATAATAATATCATAATGTCTTAATTATTATAGCTTTATAATAAGTCTTGAATCTGGGTAAAATGATACCTCTTATTTTGTTCTTCCCCTTCAGTGTTGTCTTGGCTATTTAGGGTCATGTGATTCTCCAAAAAAGCTTTTAGAATCAGTTTGTTGGTATTCATAAAATAACATGCTGGGATTTTGATTGCGATTGTATTGAATCTATAGATAAAGTTGGAAAGAACTTTCATCTTGACAATATTGAGTCTTTCTATTCTTGAAAATGGGATATCTCTTCTTCATTTAGATCTTCTTTGATTTTGTTCATCAGAATTTTGTAGTTTTCCTTATATAGATTTTGTACATAATTTGTTAAATTTATACCTATTTCATTTTTGGGTGTGTTAATGTAAATGGTACTGTGTTTTAATTTCAAAATCCATTTATTCACTGCTGGCATATAGGAAGATGATTGATTTTTGTATATGAACCTTACATACTGCAAACTTAGTATACTACTTATTGGTTCCTGGAGGGTTATGGCTATTTTTTGGCGGGTGAGGGGGGGAATCACTTTCTTTTTTCTTGTGATGTTCTACATAGACAGTTGAGTCATCTGTGAGCAAAGACAGTTTTAATTATTCCCAATTTGTGTAACTTTTATTTCCTTTTTACATAATTGCATTAAGAAGGACTTCCATTTTGTTGTTAAAAAGGAATGGGTCAGAGTGGAATCCTTGTCGTGTACTTGATTTAAGTGGAATAGCCTTTAGTTTCTCACATTAAGAAAGAAATTAAATGGAGGGTTTTTGTGTTGATAGTCTTTATTAAGTTGAGAAAGTAGTCCTCTATTCCTAGTTTACTTATTTTGTTTTACATATATGAAGCATACCATTGGACACTGTATGTTAGGGACTAAAAAAGCATTACTTAATTTTATTTTTATTTTTTTAATGTTTATCATTTTTTTTTTTTGAGAGAGAGAGAGAGAGTGCGAGCAGGGGAGTGGCAGAGAGAGAGGGAGAGAGAGAGAAAGAAATCCAAGTAGTCTCTGCACTACCAGCACAGAGTCCAACGCAGGGCTCCAACTCTCAAACCATGAGATCATGACCTGAACTGAAATCAAGAGTCTGAGGCTTAACTGACTGAGTCACTCAGGTGCCTCAAGCATTATTAGTATTTTTTTAATGATGGGATATATGAGATATTACTTATTTTTTTTAATATTTAAATATTAAATATAAATTGAGAGAGAGAGCACAAGGTGGGGAGAGGTTGGGAGAGGGGGGCATAGAAAATCCGAAGCTAGCTCCATGCTGACAATAGTGAGCCCAGTGTGGGGATGTGGGACTCAGACTTAGAATCATAAGATCATGACCCCAGCTGAAGTTGGATGCTCAACTGACCGAGTCACCCAGGAATCCCCCAAGAAAGCATTATTTTTTATAATTAAAAATTACAGAGAATTTAAAGAGCAAAAATATGCTTACCAGTACTCAAATTATTTTTCCAAAAGCCTAGCAAAATACATTAAAAACTAATACTAACAGATTAGGGATTTTAAATATATCTTTACTAACGTATAATGTTTTTCATGTAGTGCAAATGCATGAAAAATAATTAAATTAGTGATGCCATAAATGTTATTATTGCTGTTAAAGTTTATTATTCTTTAATCATAGCTATGTTTTGGGGTGCCTGGGTGACTCAGCTGGTTGGACATCCGACCTCGGCTCAGGTCATGATCTCACAGCTTGTGGGTTTGAGCCCCGCATCGGGCTCTGTACTGACAGCTCAGAGCCTGGAGACTGCTTCAGATTTTGTGTCTCCCTCTCTCTCTCTGCCCCTCCCCTGCTTACACTCTGTCTCTCTCTCAAAAATAAAAAAAATAAAATAAAAATAAATCATAGCTGTGTTTTACCTATTTTTGACATGCCCAGTTTTTCTTAGACAAAACACATTTTATTTTATTCCTTTACCAATAAGTTGAAACTAGGCCACTACTCATAGACATTAAAATATATGTGTTCTTTTTTGCTGTGACTAATTGTACTTATTTGTTAGTTTGGGCATGTCATATCTTTCAATACTTAAAATAGTTTCGACTTAATAAAATTGATGGTCAACTGAAACAAACAAACAAAAAAAGTCACTATCTGATAGTATAAATTTATCACAAGGGACATAAAATATCCAAAACAACAGATATAAATATTACTTCACCAAATTTTTATTTTGTGATGAAACGTTTTAGTTTAATTTAATAAACTATATCAATCATTCTTATTTTTTTTTAATTTTTTTAACGTTTTTTATTTATTTTTGAGACAGAGAGAGACAGAGCATGAATGGGGGAGGGGCAGAGAGGGAGGGAGACACAGAATCAGAAGCAGGCTCCAGGCTCTGAGCCATCAGCCCAGAGCCCGACGTGGGGCTTGAACTCACGGACCTTGAGATCGTGACCTGAGCTGAAGTCGGCCGCTTAACCGACTGCGCCACACAGGCGCCCCCATATCAATCATTCTAATGTACATAAAAAGACACCACCTTTTATTAGGAATTTGAACTAAGTATGAATAAGACAACTAAGAGTTCATTTTAAAATCAATTATCATCTTATTACAGCATGCTGTATATAATATAACAAAAGGTATAGTAAATAGAAGGGGAGCTTACTTTGTCTAGGATAAAGATTTTTACTGACCATTGTTAACTCTATCCTGGATTATAGAAACTATCTTCTCTAAGAGTTATCCATGATGTGAGTCTCTTTACTCTCACACCCTTTGAGTTACCATTATTACATAAATCTTCTGAAAGCAGAATTCCAGGTTGATTGGTTCCCATTCAGAAACAGGCAATGATGATTTCCTGCCTAAGTAATGGAATATAATATTTCGATATGGCATTTAAAATTTAATTTTAAAATTTAATCTATTCAATAGTCATTTTTTTTTAAATTTTTTTTCAACGTTTTTTTATTTATTTTTGGGACAGAGAGAGACAGAGCATGAACGGGGGAGGGGCAGAGAGAGAGGGAGACACAGAATCGGAAACAGGCTCCAGGCTCCAAGCCATCAGCCCAGAGCGTGACGCGGGGCTCGAACTCACGGACCGCGAGATCGTGACCTGGCTGAAGTCGGATGCTTAACCGACTGTGCCACCCAGGCGCCCCTCAATAGTCATTTCTAATCTTAACATCAGATAGTTGGTGAAAATTGTGAAGCATCTGAGCTTTTGCCCTACTTCAATCTAAAGAGTAAATTTGCAACCATTGGTGAAGGCTGGGAGACTTAGGTTGTAGACCAAGAACTTTACCACTTATGGCATAGCAAGGAGTATGAGCTTCCTGCTCATTCAGGGTACCCTTGCCCCAAAGTTCTACAGGTAGCAATGGGGAGCAGCCCAAGTAGATGCTATACATGCAATGGGCTTGCATCACAATTGAGGAAATATGCGCTGAAAAAATTCAAATATTTTATAATGTGCTGCAAGCAAATTTGGCCATTTTTCCAGAAGGAGACGTTATCCTTATTACACTAGATAGTAAAAAAAAAAAAAAACAAAACAACAACAACAAAAAAAAACATGCCCCCTATAATTATATTTTTAAAAGAATCCAAAACAAAAGGACAGGAATGCCTCATTTGCAAAATATATCAGCATGCAGGAGATCCATAGGATTTTCTCCCAATAATATTTACTTTCATTTCTGTAGTATCTTGTTTATGACACATTTTCCCATGAGTATGCTCCTCTCTTGGCCACTTTGATTCATCTGACCCACAAAATTTAATTAAAGCTTCTCTCAATAGTACTCCAAGCCAGCTTCCAGTTTTGACTATAACAGTGCATCCCAATGTCACAGAACAAATGCCATAAGCCATTAGGATTTACCTGAGAAAGCCACATAGCTTTAACCTTAAATTTCTTGGTTAACTCTTATCTTAGGCTTGAGATGTTAATTCAGGTACAGAAGGATGTATTGTCAATTGAACAAATAAAATTTTGGCCCAGTGGAGAAAATCTAGATCAATTACTTCATTCCTAATTATACTAGCCAGTGAATTCAGGTTGATCTGGATGCCATCTAGTGCTGAACTGCTGTCATTAATGACTTTAGGTAAAGTCAGAGATGAACTTTAATTCTCTTTTCTAAATGGATGATTCTTATTTTAGGTAAAACTGCCCTCAGGGTGGACATATAACACAATCATTATCTCTTCATTAATCTTCCCAAATATCAAGGGTGGCCTAATTTTAGAGATGATGTCATTATAACCTAAGGGTTACATGATCCACTGGTTTTGTTAAACACAAGTTCTTGGGGCGCCTGGGTGGCTCAGTCGGTTAAGCAGCCCTCTTTGGCTCAGGTCATGATCTCGCAGTTCGTGAGTTCGAGCCCTGCATTAGTCTCTGTGCTGACACCTCGGAGCCTGGAGCCTGTTTCAGATTCTGTGTCTCCTTCTCTCTGACCCTCCCCCATTCATGCTATGTCTCTCTGTGTCTCAAAAACAGATAAACGTTAAAAAAAAAAAAACACAAGTTCTTTTATGGCTCCCCGACAGTGTCAGTCTTAGTGTTTTGAGGAGGAAACAAGTTAACATATGGCTTAAATAATAGCATAGATTCCATATACATACATCATGCCATAGGAATCAGTAGTTATTTATAGATCACGGGGAACCACAATGAGGTCAATATTTGTTGGGGAGCATATTATGCCAATATATCCAGTGTGACTTCCTAGCTGCTGGTAAGTCTTAGTAGCCACAATTTACTTTAAACTATTGAATCTTTTTCTTGTTTTGGAACTACTTAATTTCAGTCAGTTAAATTTGTCCTGTGTGTCCATGCCACCAGTTAAAGGGCACTCATCTATTCCACAAAGTTACTGAGAAACAGACCGACAGACAGGAGTAGGGAAGACACCTGGTGGTGTCGACAAGTGCTTTGTGTGAGAGGTGCAGAGTTTGCTGCTGTTTCCAACAGAATTCTTGATAAAGTTAAGGCAAATAATGAGCAAATCATTGTCAAAGCCAATTGGAAGGAATAACAGACCAGCACTCCAATAAAGTTAAGATTCCTGTAGTGATTTGACAGAGCCACGCCAGAGTGTTTTCCTTTGTGAGGAAGGCTCCAGGAGCTGTTCTGAAAGAAAGAGGTAGTTAACATCCCTCCTCCTCCCTTACGACCCAGGACATACGTAACATATTATTTCTTCCCTGCATGCCAGGATTTTGACCTCTGCCATTGGGTAAATATAATAAAGATTAAAATCTCCTTCCAAACTGGAAAACCTCTCTTCAAAGGTAGAATTGAAATAAAATTGTTTTATTGTTGAGTAAGTGTTAAACCAGAATGGGATGCACATCACAGTCAGTCCACAGAGAAATTGCAATGACAAATACCTCTCACCCTTTTATAAAGGATACAAGTCCACTTATTTGATGACCAGTTATTGCTGATTTTGAGAATGTATCTATAAGAGGAATTGACAGAACACATTGATCTTAAATCCAGTTGGTAATTAGGGGTGACCATTGTGTTAGCTAGTTGACTTTATCCAAAGGAAAAATACACTTCATTGCTGTCAGAAAATTTATTTTGCAAATTGGAACAAGGCACTTAAAGATAGGCTCCTACCCTCCCACAGACTGGGAGATAGGGGCCGTATCTTCCTTGCTGATTGTATTTCAAAGAGATGGAACCCAGATCCTAGAGAAAGACACACCTGAGTCATAAAGCCAGCAAGAATCCTATGTACCTTTTGAAAAGATTTACAAACATTTCAGAGAGAAAGAACTTGCAATGGCAAGTTTTCTAACTAGCTGCCTTAAGGAGAAAGATCTCTTATTTTCAACAAGGAGAATTATTTCTTTGCCATCTTTAACTCATATTTTCCTTTACACCATTCAACCACCAGAAAGCCTGCTTCTTATTTATTACCTATAAATTGCACCTGCCTTTCAATCATCCTCTGTTCACACTCAGACTTTTCATAGAGATGCGGGAAGTGTAAGAGTTGTAGCTGGATTTTTAGAAAATGTATCCAGATGAAGTTTGAATCCTCTATGCTTCCTTTTGGCTCAGCAGGATGGCCAGTGGTTTAAGTCAGAAGAAACAAAAATGCATCATGTCTAGTAATAGCCAGGATGAAACCCTGAATTTTCAAAATAGTCCGTATAAGCCCCTACCTCTTTCATTCTATCATTACCTGAGAGGTAATAATCTCTTTCTGGGACAGCAACATGAAGTGAAATACAATTGGACATGACTAAGGTGTGTGGAATAGAAAGAAGTGAAGACAGAAGGGCTAGAGGTCCTTTTGAGTAGAATTTTGAGGAGGCCATACCAACTCTCAGAAATGTCAGGTGTTTCCTTCTGAATGGGACTGTAGTGTGTTCATGTTATATCTTGACTAATAGTCAATTGCTGAGTGTTTTTTGTGTGTGTGACATTAGGCATACATGTCAGATGGAAAATGGTCTGAGAAACCAAACAGGTGACAGAGATTTGTTTCAGTGGTCATATTTAAGTGAAAGAAATTGGCAGGTATTGGTATTTATGTATTGGTTTTGGCAGACATATATTTATCGACATTATTTTAAGGTGGTTAAATTCTTTTCTGACTGTTGTGATATGGGCATATTTTGGCTATAGTAATTTTCTTAGTCCATTTGGGACTCAAGAGGGCAAAAGTCCAGCATAGTTTATCTTCTAGATTTGGTTTGGGGCAATGTCATACATATTGTATATTCACACATGAGAGAGAAACACGTTAGATCTTGTCAGGAGTCCCGAGTCTGGCATGCAGTAGTAGCTTTTGCTTCCCAAACATAAAGTATGCATTCACTAGATGATGCAGACTGGATTAGCATTTTGATTCCAGTTGGTTTCACCAAAGAATACTACCATGGGCATCTACCTACATGAATGACCTTGATAGTTTGATTAAAACATCAGAAAAGTTGGGCTGGAAATTAATTTAGGAGCCAGTATGACACTGATGTTAAAACCCTGTGGTTAAATAATTTAACCTAGGGAAAGATAATAAATACAAAAGAAAAGTGGTCCACTTCTACATTTTTATAGGAAAATTTGATGACAAAAATACAAGCTTTTTGCTGTTAAATATTTTTCACTCCTCTCTGCCTTTCTTAATCTCACAGTTTGACCGTTAGATGGCTTCTTTTGTTGTACACCAAGTAAGTCTTAATGTAAACAATTTTTCTAAATCTCTCACAGTCTTAATTACAAAAATTGAATTCTTTTACTAAGATAGAGCTTTTCCTCACTATGTCTATTCATTCACAAATGTAACACATTTGAAGAGTTAAAAGTACAATTTCTCCCATATTAAACAGTGAATATTTATATGTAATACATAATTTTTTAAAATATCACTTTTTATAATTTTTTAATTTTCTAGATGTCATATCTATGGACCATATCATTAATAAATCTATACACAGAAAAAGAAGTTGGATTATATTGCTTAAAAATATCAGTAAAAATTTTTGCTTAACTATTTGGTACTTTGGAAGAGAGATGATTTTATTTTAATATATTGGCACTGCACTATGTTTTAGCTACATGGGCACATAATGACAATTTGAGAAATTACTGCTACAGACGAAATACTTGTGTTTCGAAATTCATATGTTGAAACCTACTCTACGGTGTGATAGTATCTCGAAGTACTTTTGAGGAGGTGATTAAATTATGAGGGCGGAGCCCTCATAAATGGAATTAGTGCCCTTTTCAAGAGACTCCAAAGAGGTCCCTGCCCCTTTACTATGGAGGTTACAACAGGCCCTCCTCAGACTCTAAATTTGCTGGTGCCTTTGGACTTCCCAGCCTACAGAACTGTGAGAAATGAATGTGTTTTGTATAAACCAAGTCTATGGCATTGTGTTATAAAAGCCCAAATGGACTAAGACAATTACGACAGCCAAAATGTGTTCATATCACAATAGTCAGAAAAGAATTTAATTATCTTAAAACCATCTAGCTAAATATATGTCTGCCCAAATCAATACATAATGATGGAATGTGAAGCCTGTGCAGGCAGAGTTTTTAGCGCAAGAAGGTTCTCAGCAGAGAGTAAAGGTTTGTGCAGATTTGCCAACAGCCTAAACTTTGATTTTTTTTTAACGTTTATTTATTTTTGAGAAAGAGAGAGAGTGCACACAGGTGAGGGGCAGAGAGAAAGGGAGACACAGAATCCAAAGCAGGCTCCAGGCTCCAAGCTGTCAGCACAGAGTCCAACACGGGGCTCAAACCCACCAAGTGTGAAATCATGACCTGAGTCAACATCGGATGCTTAACCAACTGAACTGCCCAGATGTCTCTTCAAACAGCCTGAACTTTGAATGCATTCCCCAATACATGCACAGATCTGTCAGAAATGAGTGAAAATCTTACTGGCTTACAGTGTTTGAGCACAAACATTGATCAGTCACTGGCTGACTGTAAGCTGTGCTGCCCCAGACACGATATAACTGGCATAGAAATAAAGATGAAAGAAAGAAAGGGAGGAAGAGAAGGAAGGAAGAAGGAGGGAAGACAGACAAATAAGCAGAGAAATCAGCAGAGCACCCTGTGGTGGAGATAGATATTAGAGAATCAAACAAGGAAAGTCCCTAAAAAACACAAACACACAAAACAGCAATAATAAGCCTAGGGGATATCTGGATCCATAGTTGCTTTATTATCTAAAATGTTCAATTTTAGACAAAATATTAAAATGTAGGAAAAATAAAAGTTTATCCATGTGCAGCAGAGGGTAGAGACTATTTCAAAGAAGCCCAGATATTAGAATAAGCAAGGACTTCTATGTAAGCATATGTTCCCAATATCTGATAATGAGCGTCAGCAAAAAGCCTGCAGATAATAGCGTACTAATTGGTGAAAGATTAAATACTTTCTCTTACAATAGAGATAAAGGCAAAGATATTTTCTCTCTCCACTTCAACACTGAAAGTTCTATTCAGTTCAGTAAAGAAAAACAAAGAAACAAAAAGGCAAAAAAAAAAAAAGTCATTCATGTTAGAAAGAAATAAACTTCTTATTTGCAGACAACCTTATAGTAAGGATATATATAGTAAGGAATATAGTAAGGAAACAACTGCCCTCTCCCACAAGAAAATAATAAAAGTCTACTAAAACAAACAACCTGACCAAAGTTGCAGGATATAGTATCCATATACAAGATCAATTGCATTAGTTTATACACTTGACCCTTGAACAATGCTGGAGTTAGGAGCACTGACCCCACCCACCCTGCACAGTAAAATATCCAAGTATAACTTTCGACTCCCCCAAAACTTAACTATTTGTAGCCTACTGGTGACCAGAAGACTTACCAATAACATAAGCAGTTGATTAATGCATATTTTGTATGTTATATGTGTTACATACTGTATTTTTATAATTAAGTTAGAGAAAAGAAAACATTAAGAAAATCATAAGGAAGAAATAATACATTTACAATACCATTTTTATTGAGGTCCACCTGTAAGTGGACCCAGGTATAAGTGAACCCGCACAGTTCAAATTCTTGTTCAAGAGTCAACTGTACTAGCACTGAGCAGTAAAACAATCTGTCAGTGCACAATAGTATCAAAAAGTGGGGGAGGGGCAGAGAGTGAGGGAGACACAGAATCTGAAGTAGGCTCCAGGCTCTGAGCTGTCAGCACAGAGCCCGACGTGGGGCTCCGAACCCACAAACCGTGAGATCATGACCTGAGCCGAAGCTGGAGGCCCAACCCACTGAGCCACCCAGGCGCCCCGAATTGACATTTCTTTAAAGCAAGTTGAATGACTAAGCATATGGAAAGATGCTCAGCATTCTTAGTAATTAAGTACAGATTAAAATCACAATGAGATACTACTTACACTAGAATGGTCATCTTAAAAAGAAAGATAATAACTAGTATTGGCCAATGTGTGGAGAAACGGAAAAGTCATATGATGCTAGAGGAAGTATAAAATGGTACAGGCTCTTTGGAAAATATTTTGGCAGTTTCTTAAAACGTTAAACATGAAGTTACCACAAGATCTGGCTATTTCACTGCTAGGTATCTACCCAAGAGAAATGCCGGTGCCTGCCTTGTGAATGGTATGGTGTGAAATGACACTAGAAACTTGGGGTGCCCCGGTGGTTCACTTCAGTAGGTGTCTGACCTCATGGTTTGTGGATTCTAGTCCCTCAGCAGGGTCTCTGCTGTCAGTGCAGAGCCTGGTTTGGATCCTTAGTCTCTTTCTCTCTCTGCCCCTCCCCTGATGACGTTCTCTCTCTCTTTCTCTCTTTCTCTCAAAAAATAAACCTTTTTTAAAAATGGCACTAGAAACTCAAAGATCAGAAGTCATTCATCTGGATTTTGTAATTTTTGAGAGATCAATTCTATAATCTCTATGGCCTTTCTCATTTTCTCCTTACAACATTTAAATATCTTTATGTCACAATCTCTACCTACTCTAACTTCAACCAATGCCTTAATAACATTTTAAATTCTGTAACACCTTACAATTTTTAAGGCTCTTTCCTGTATCATCATGTGGGTCTTTATAAACATATGAGATAGATCAGACAGGAATGGCCCACATTTTATAGATTAAAAAATATTAAAGTGCTAGATTTCAGAGAACCTCTAACCAAGGTTATTCCCCCAATAAATCATCAAGAAAAAAAAAAAAAAAACATCTTGCTGAAAGATTGCTGGGCTAATCAGAAAGCTGAGGTGGCTTCAAGCAGACTAGTTAACCTCTGTGGCCTGGGAAAGTTCTGGTCCCTTATTCCCCGAGGCCAGTGGTCTGCAAATCTCAAAGAAAGCAAATAATTCTGTTACAGATCAAGGGCCTTAAGTCACCAAACAAGGAGTGTGTTAACTTGTTCAAGTTAACAAGACCAGCTAGAGTGCTGTTACAATATTACACACTTGATCAATATTTGTTGAAGAAAATAATAAATGTGATACAACAAAATTTCAAAAACTAAAAGAAAGTGACCTTACTAATTGCTGATTTTTCATGTCCTTATGTGTCTAGAATTTTGCCTTAGAAAACTGTAGCTGGGCAGAGGTGAACAAATAAGGGATGTGTTTGAAACAAAATTTGACAGTTCTTGATTGACAATTTGAGTAATTAAGCAATCAGAAAAATTAAGGGCATCTCCTGGACTCACCCTTCAAAATAAAATTCAAGGTCTTTAGGATTGTCATTTGCCTGAAACCTGTATCTCCAGCCTTAATCAAGGTCATCTACTGACACCCGGAAGGTAGAGCTCCAAAGAAAACTGGAATCGAGATTTCCATGACATATTGGCAAATCCTTCCACTGACTATAGTTAGACACCCTTTACTTAAGACGGCAAACTACTAAAGTAGAAAACATTAAGGTAGTTTCTCTTACTATTTTTAAAATCGCTCTAATGCTTTAAGTGGACTTGACCAAGCAAGTATCATAGAATATTTATTTTTTACATATTTCTTTTTCTTTTTAAGTTTAAAAATCTGATTATGCCCGTTTTCTAAGAACAGAAAAACTGAAGCGATAACAATATTTTAAAATGTTTATCTAGTTTTTATCTTTTAAGAAATCACTTGTAAAGTTTCATCTCAGTAGGTATTCTTATGTCTCTGTAGGGTGCCCAAATCAATCATGTTCACTCAATTACACAATTGCATATGAAAACATGCTCAAAAATGTTTCTGGCAAAGATCCCTCAAGCCTCCCTAATGGTCTTTAGTGTTAACATTTAGTAGGAATGATCTTGTGCCCACATTATATTTTTCACTTAATTTAACTTTCCCCGGGTATTTTTATTTCTGAAACTTTGTGGGTTTTTTTTTCCTCATAGTTTTCTCAAATACTAATCATGTCTTTAGATCTAGTCTGAGCTACATAAGAATCAAATGCATATGATATTTACTAGGGAGATGTTAATGCTGTTAGTCAATGCGATGTTTAGTGTTCTTAGATAAGAAGGCTATATATAACTCATAAAATGGGAAATCTGTTCAGAGCACCGTGTGGGGGAATTGCTAGTGATGGTGTGTTCAGACACCATGATCATTCTTAAATAGGTAGGTTTTAGGTAAAATGGATTTTTAATGCATCCTAAAGTGTATGAGGTCTTTATACACTGCATGGATTTTGCTTTGAAATTCAGCAGAATGAATCTTTTTAGTATAGCTTACTTCTGCTTAAGATAGTTATCATTTCACACAAGTATAAGGCTTCTGGTCAGTATGTTAGCATGATGGATAGTTAACGTTCAAAGAAATAAGTTTTAGAAAAAATCTTCTACAGTTCATAATTTTTTAAATATCATTATGTTTAAGAAGGGAAGTAGAACTTTTTCAGTCCATTTATAGGGATTGTGATGTACATGTAACAAACTTACTAAGATTCAAATTGAAATTTATCTTTATCCTTTTTAAAACCTGATACTTAATGATCAATATAACTTTTTGGATTGCACAGGAATTCCTATACCATGATTTATTTGATTTCTTTATTTTTGTATTTTTTTCTTAAGGACAAGTAATGTATTTGCTAATATGCCAAATATCTGAAGATAGCAACTTGTTATTTAATATGCCAAATGCCAGGGCACCTGGGTGGCTCAGTTGATTAAATGTCTGATTCTTGATGTCAGCTCAGGTTATGATCTCATGGTTGTGGTATTGAGCCCTGAGTCAGCCTCTGCACTGGGAGTGGAGTCTACTTGGGATTCTCTCTGTCTTTCCCTGTCCCTCTGCCCACCCCCCAACTCATTCTCTCTCTCAAAAAAAAAAAAAAAAAAGAAAAGAAAATAAATAAAAATAAAAAATTAACATACCAAATGCCTTATCAATAATCATGTAAAATAAAACAAATATATCAAAGTAAACTATGCTTATGTTAAGAGAAAGGGAAAACTCGGTATTATCTGAAAAAGTTAAACTTTCATGTATAAGTATGTATAACATATGTCTTAAATATAGAGGAAATAATCTCATGAAAAAGAATACTGAATTACTATTTATCAGAGTAATATACAATAAATTAACAATGACTAATGATTAATGAGAAAGGCTAAAATGTAAAGATCATCAACTGTGAATATTGATGAGGACTTTGAGAAATTGGGACAATTAAATTGTTGGTGAGAGTATAAAATGGTACATCCACTTTAGAAAAATATCTCTACTTATGGAATAATTCATATATTATGTGCCTAGATATTTAAGAGACATAAAATATATATTCACTTAACCAATTTGCATAAGAATGTCTATCACAGCTTTATTCATAATTAAAACCAGGAAAAAATTTAAATGTTTATCAATTTGACAATATATAAGCAAATTTTTCTATACATATAGAATGAGCCATTAATCAAAAATCTTTTTAAATACTGATGCACACAGTAATATAAATGAATTGCCCTCACAGAACAGTACGTTTTCATTTTCATGAAGTATATATACATTTACATGAATATATAATATACATACTTACATACAATATATACATACATTTACATGAAGTTCTAGAATCAGCAAAACAATGTCTTAAAAAAAAGTATGGAGTGGTTGTCAGTAGATGGCATTGTGGGATTGGATAGAAAAGAAGAGCTAGAGAAAATTCTGGATGATGCAAATGTTCTCATTTGATAGAAGAGACATGGATGTATGCTTTTTTCAAAACTCACTAAAGTGTACATGTAAAGTATGTGCATTTCCCCTCATGTGGATTTTACCAAAAGAAAAAGTTTTGTAAATAAAACTAAGCATAAAAAAGTATTAAATAAAAAGGCAGAGTGTAACTGGTTGTGACATTAAAAGACTCTTTTTATATATTTCTTTGTTTTGTATCTCATTAAATGTTCAAAGTGATTTTTGCAATCAAAGACCAAACAAAACATATTAAAATATTGAAAATATTGAGGAAATAATAAACTACTCCCAGAAAGTTCTTATTTATTAGATTAGTATGAATAAAATGTATTTATAATAAAGTATTAGTTAATATTTTAAGTTCATAAACCATAGGACAAAATGTTTTGTTTAATGATTGGAGACCAGCAGACCTTTGTATTTCCATTGATGTAATTTTACATACAGGTTGATTAATGGACCTTATATGACTAACAATTTTGAGTTATAGATCCACCAGGGAACATAGCATTTCATTTTTACCTTACACATTTGTTTTTAAATCCTACAGTAACAAGGGTAGTTGAGTTTCAAATGTGACTCATACTGATTTTTCAGGCAGTTCAAAATTAGCACTTATTCAAGTGTTTCAAGTAACAGCAAACTAAATTAATACTGAGGGAAACCACTCAGAAAAATAAGTAAGATTTTTTAATGTTTTCCTGATGTACTTTTGCAAAGATATATTTTAGTTATTCATATTCACTACATATGCATGCTTACATTTTCTTCATTTATAATAATCAAATGTTTAGCCCTTATAATTTTAGTAAACACGACTTCCCTCTCTTTTTAGAGTTTGTTGTACAGCTATTGACATACTTCACTATTAGCTTCTAATTGGTTTTGATTTTGCATAGCTGTGAAACTCATTTGAATAAGTTCACTATTTTGCTGCGAGAAGAAACAAAATTTAATTTAATTAGAGGTCATTGCACTTCCAGATTGAGTTAATTAAAGATCTAATCAAGCCTCCTGGGGATAAGTAGATTGTCAGTTGGGAAAAATCATTACAAGGCAAAACTCTAAAATCTACATTAAGGTTAATAGTTTTTTCAACTAAAACTTTGTATTTCTTGGCTCCTTCCACCTCCATAACCCCCTTAAATACTGCATAATGAATGTCAAGATACATCTGAATAATGAGCTGTATTCATGCTGATATATCTTTATCAAGTCTTCCAAAAATAATCAAGATTTAGGTCTGAAATGGAAGAAATGACTAAAAACTATACCAGACGATATTATATTACAGAGTATCTGAGCACTCTACGTTTCCTGAGAATAAAACAGTATCAAATTAATTAACACTATCAGTTACTGAAATGACAATATATGCAGGAAGCCGAGCTATCCCAGCCTGATGGCAAGGCCCTTGCTGTGGACGGATTGGTGACTGCAAGGTGGCCCACCCACAGCGGAGCTTCTTGTACTCCGGCTTTTAGGTAAATTGACCTTAATAAAGTACCTGGGGAATTGTCTGTTGGGGAATTGCCCTCGACAGGCCCCCTGGGCAAGGAACTATTGGGAAAAGAAATAAGGTTCTGCAAGGAAATTGTGCGGCCCTACAGTTAGCCCTTGCCACCCCCTATAAAGACTCCTCTACCTAAAGGAAGGATAGGCTCATACCTTCGCAAGCCCAGAGGGACAAATGGATTTGAAAGCCCCACTCCGGCAACTAAGGAGTATATCTATGGGCACAAGTTACTCCAACCCCTAGGCCCACTTGGCCCCCAGGAGGCATTACAGATGATTGAACCTAGTGGGTTAAAGTACAAAATGGTTCATTAGTTCCTAGGTGCATTGTTTCTCTCTGGGAATGTATGAGGCATGGGTTTCTAAGGGCTCTTTGGGCCCCCTCCTGGCACCTTGAACCCAGGCGAACACTTTTGTTCCTCAAACCACAAATGGTTCTGGGAAACAACTAAGAGCTCATGTCCCTGTAACTGTTCCACTTGAGGTGTTGAGAGATGGCCTTTCACGAAAACAGCAAAGCAAATGCTCTTTAGATTATAGGTAAACGTAGATACATAATGAAAATAATGTAAGAAGTTAATCAATAAGCAAAGGGCAGGAGGGAACGTTATGAGAAAATAACCATGTTATTCCTTAAAGGGTGGTTACACATAGGAACATTTTTATAATTAGGTAATGCTAGAAAACATAGATGACGTACGCTACAAGGAAATTGCTAGCAAATATAATGCCACGCTTACCACAATAAAGCGGCCAGTTCAACACACTGCTGTTGTCTGTATCCATTTTTATTTTTGTTTTTTATTTTAGTTTTTTTATTTTAGTTTTGTTTTATTTTCACTTTTTCGCCAACGCCGTTCATCCTTCGGGAACCCCTAGACCTGCTGGAGCTGGACTCTGACAAATACAGAAATCTGTAATAGCTCTATTTAAGTACCGTCTTCTTTCCTCTGCAGTTCTGTTTACTGAACTTAAATGCAAAGTCTTGATGTGATAAATGAGTCGCTGAAAATTGTTGCTGAAAATATAAACTGGAATGCAAAGGATTCCTGAAGAATAATGAAACTATGTTTCAGATGGTTAAGGAATTTTAGGAAACCCAGAAATAAGCTGACTTGGGCATTAAGTTTTTAAAAAGAGAGGGAATGAAAATCAATCTATGACTATTTGGTGCAAATGTTTCAATTGTCAATCAATTAGTGTCTTCATCAGTTTGCTGATTACTGATATAGCATTAATTATATTGCAAATAACTGTCTTTTATTAAAAGTACAATGTATAGGGGCGCCTGGGTGGCGCAGTCGGTTAAGCGTCCGACTTCAGCCAGGTCACGATCTCGCGGTCTGTGAGTTCGAGCCCCGCGTGGGCTCTGGGCTGATGGCTCGGAGCCTGGAGCCTGTTTCCGATTCTGTGTCTCCCTCTCTCTCTGCCCCTCCCCCGTTCATGCTCTGTCTCTCTCTGTCCCAAAAATAAATAAACGTTGAAAAAAAAAATTTTTTTTAAAAATAAAAAAAAAAAAAGTACAATGTATATAAATTTGTACATATGTCTTGCAATTTTCCAAGAAGGTACATATTTAAATTCAGTCTTCAAAGCAACAGACTAGTTGTGGTGAAAATGAAATGAAATATTATTTACAACTGTTTTCATGTGAACCAGTTTGTTTCAACCTAGAGTAAGTTGTAAATAGTATCAAAACAGAAGTTGTATGTTCTTTTTTTTTTTTTAATTTACTATTCTAGCAATAGATTTTAATAAATGGTTTTTTGTTTTCAACTGCAATTCCAAGTTTATAAAAAGAGAGAAAGTGAGATATTTATTAAGTCCTAGGATCTACAAAATTAAAATTTGTGAAAAAACTAGAAAAATAACGTATCAATGTAGGGCAGTAGTATAGCTCAATGAGTAAAAACACAAGCTTTCAAGCCATCCATACCCTTACTAGAGAAGGACTTGGTAAAATAACTTATCCACACCCAGCATCTGCATTCTCCTTGACAAAATGAGCACGCTGTCTTCCTCAGCAAGTTATTTTTTTTTTTTTTTAATTTTTTTTTTTCAACGTTTATTTATTTTTTTGGGACAGAGAGAGACAGAGCATGAACGGGGGAGGGGCAGAGAGAGAGGGAGACACAGAACCGGAAACAGGCTCCAGGCTCTGAGCCATCAGCCCAGAGCCCGATGCGGGGCTCGAACTCACGGACCGCGAGATCGTGACCTGGCTGAAGTCGGACGCTTAACCGACTGCGCCACCCAGGCGCCCCTCAGCAAGTTATTTTTAATGACTAATGAAATAATAATGAATGCAGGATTCTTAGTCCTCAGTGATGTTAAATATTACTACTTTACATATTTTGTGAAATCCATGGATTACAAATCAATCACAAATGTTCACAAGTTACTAAACAGTAGGGATAGAGTTGATTTTATAAAGATACTAAAAGGTCACTTTTCTGCAAGTGGACACAATCATGGAACACTTCACAAAGGGAGAATAATCATAATCCCTAACAAATTACAAATGATTCTATAATATTTCTTTGTAACCAACTGCTATAGACACTATCAGCCAAATATTTTAATTATGTCAACATTAAATATATCATAATGTGTAATTAAATATCTCTACAATGTGTAGCTATATTTTTAATGAGAATGAAATAAAAATAAAATTGACGTTAAACTAGACTGCTTTGAGCCACGGAGATGCAAATAAAGACACTTCGTGGGAATTAATATAAACTAAAAAGGTAATTATTATTATAGTCAAAATTAGCTATCTCCCCGCAAGAGTTTTCAAGACTGAGAATGAATGTTTAACACACAAAACTATGATTACACACACACTCACCACACAGACAGATACACATAGTACATATGTTAATTATCAGTAACCTCTCTCTTTCCCCCATCTTACTTTCTCAGTTGATTTTTATGGACACCTATTTAAATATCATACAGCACAACTGTTTGTCATACTTTACATATAATCTCCCTATAGGTTCATGTAATTATTTTCTTGTTAAAGAAAAAATATAGAGAATAATTACAATTGTAACTACTTACAAATACCAACTCCATAACACTTTGTATGAGGAAAGCTTGATGGCTATAAATTCTGTTAGAGTCAATAGTGTGATATGGCTAACAAAAAATTTCCATTTTCTCTCCTGTCCTTTGGTTCTTGTCTTACATTTTATTTCTGTATACATCATACTTTATTTCTACATAGATTATAAATTTCATACTATGCTGCTTATTTTGTTTTAAAAAGAGATTGGACATGAAAAAAAAAACCTCTTCTACACAACAAAATAGTAATGTTTAAAGTGTATAATTTGAGTGACACCTGGGTGGCTCAGTTGGTTGAGCATCAGACTTTGGGTTTCGGCTCAGGTCGTGATCCCAGGGTCGTGGGATCCAGTCCCCCACAATATGTGACACGTCTATACTCGTGAAACCATCACCAACTCACATAACAAAAATTTCCCTCACCTGCAAAAGTTTCCTTGTGCTTCTTTGCGATCCATTAATTCTTCCGCCTTCATTCCCAGGCAGTGATATATTTGTTTTCTTTCCTCATAGATTAATTCACATATGCTCAAATTTTATATGGACTTATATTGTCTATACTCTTTTATGCCTGTTTTTTTTTTCACTCAGAATTCTCTCTCTCTCTCTCTCTCTCTCTCTCTCTCTCTGTGCCTCCCCCCAGCCTCAATCATCCATGTTCTTGAATGTAACAATAGGGTCACCCCCTAGGACTATGGTACCCATGAGTTTCTAACTCACATTGTAGTCCATATTCAGCCTGCCATGATTCATAAGCATTACCAGTTAGTGCTCCTACCAGCTTATGCCTCCAGGGGTTTCTGGTCCAGGTAAGCAGATCTTGTCATGACTTGACTAGCTTATCTCTCCAGGTGTCAGAGTGGTCCTTTGTTCTGTGACCTCAATTCTCTATAACAATTCCAAGAAAGTTTTTGATTTTCAGTTTGTTCATCTTTTTTTTTCTTTTTTGGATAAGAAGAAGGGTGAAGATCTCCAGGCTCTCTATGTGGCAGAGCTGAACCTGAAATCCCTTTTTTATATATCATCATTTTTCCCTTTCTCCTGTGTCACTTCCTTTAGCATACAAATATGCTCTTGATTCTACAATTTAATAAACCTTTCTCCTAACCCATTTTGTTCTACCGTTTTGTGTTAGTTTCCTAAGGCTTACTTAATAACTACAGGACTGAGTCACTTAAAACTGTAGAAATTTATTTCTCACAGTTTTGGAGATGGAAGTTCAAATTCCTGGTGTCACAGGGCTATGATGGCCCTGAAGTCTCTAAGGAAGGATATGTCCCATGCTTCTCACCTAAGTGGTGGATATTTAATATGACAGCCTCTTTGGAAAACAGTTGGGTAGTTTCTTAAAAAGTAGAACAAAAATTTATCACATGACTAAGTAATTTTACTCCTAAGTTTCTACTCAAGGAGAAAAAAAAAGAAATATTTCATACAAAGACTCATGCATAAATATTTATAGAAGCATTATTTATATAGTAAAAAAATAGAAAAAAATAAACATTTATTAATGGTGAATAAGCCAAATGTGGTATACCCATACTGTAAAAAGAATGAATAATGATATAATTATACATGCAATGTCATTGATGAACCCTGAGAAGTTATCCTAATGAAAGAAGTCAAATAAAATATACTATAGTTTGTATGATTCCTTTATATGATATTTCTAAAAAAAGAAATCCCATAGAGACAAAAAGATCTGTGGATGCCTTGGCAAGATAGTAGGAAAAGGAAATGGCTACCTATAGGCCCAGTAGTTCTTTTTTGAGGTCAGAAATTGTTCTAAAAGTGCATTTTTGTGATGTTTGGGCAAAACTATAAATTTACTAAAAGTTGTTGAATTGACTACTAAAATGATTGAATTTTAACATAAAATTTACCTCAATAAAGTAATTAAAAAAAAAACAGGGGTGTCTGGGTGGCTTAGTCAGTTGGGTGTCTGACTCTTGACTTCAGCTCAGGTCATGATCTCATGGTTTGTAAGATTGAGCCCCATGTCGGACTCTGCACTGACAACATGGAGCCTGCTTGGGGTTCTCTCTCTCCTTCTCTCTGCCCCTCCTCCCCTCATTTCTGCACTCTCTCTCTCTCTCTCAAAATAAATAAAGTTTAAAAAGAGGAATAAGATGAAAACAAGACAAGAGAAAGAGGAAGAAGAAGAAGGAGAAGAAGAAGGAGAGGAGGAGGAGGAAGGAAGGAGCAGGAGGAGAAGGAGGAGCAGGAGGAGGAAACTAGCATCTGGCCTCCCTGCTGTTAACCTAACAGACACACATTATTCATCTTTTGATAATTTCTTTTGCATATTTATTGTCTTCTAATATATTTCATGATTTGTTATTTATATTTATTTGTTCCACCAGAATTTAAATGGCACTAATCATCATTAGTTTTGATCTATATTCTAAGTCAAGGAAAGTGTTATCACATCAATCAATATTTTTAATGAAGAAATGCATTCTATTTAGAAATAATACAGGGTTCCTTCTCAACTATATTATGATACATAGAAAAATATAATTATAAGGCAATGTAATAAAAATAAATACATAGATATTCTCATATTTTAAATTGTCATGATAGCAAACTACGTTCAGCTTTCTTACATTTCTTCAGCATTTCAGAAAAGTTCTCTGTTATTATTTTTATCTTTTCAATTAATTTTATCTTTTATTCATCCAGGGATGCAATGTAAATTTACACATTTTACCACTCATGACTCCCATCACGCAGGTAGTATATACTCGTACTATTAGGTAATTACTCTATGTGAACCTCTCTTAATTCAGTAGCTAAATTATATGATCCTTGAGGGCACTGAAATTTTTCTATACCTCTATGTAGCTAGATAGACAGAATCTTGATAGTTACATAGAATAAATATACATGATGCATCATTTAAAACATTATCATGAAATGTCAAAGAGAGTTAACCTGGACAACAATATTAAATGGCATCTTTAAAAGAGATAAAAATTTAAGCTGTATAAGATAATTTGTCAAAGAAGTAGATTATTGATAGCATTTAGTATAAGTGAACTAAAATCACACAGAAAGGCTTTAGTATCTTGCACAATATAATGGGAAGAAGGCTACGTTTTTCCTCATGTCCAAAATCCATTTAATATTTTTCACAAATTATCTTTCCTTCTGGAGAAAAACAAATCGTAGAAGCACTTACCACCAAACAACTGTCATTAACTTCCCCTATTAATATATCATTGAGGCAAAAGGAAGCCAGGACATTTATAATCATTTTATAGTTTTATTTTCTTAAGTCAGTATTTTGGGAGATGTCTTCAGGATTATTTAACGGAGGGTCTTATTTTTGGGGGGCCCAATATAAAGGCACACGATTGACTCAAGTGCTATTAAATACCAAGAAACACTTAAAATGCAAACTTAATAATGCAATGTGTATAGCACTGAATCAAAAATTTCATAATCCTTCTCTAAATCAATTTTTTAAAATGCAATCCTTACAAAAGTACGGGGTGGTTATTATTACTCCCATTTTATAGATGAAGAAACAGATGTTGAGGGCTAAATGAAAAGCTCATACATCCACTTGAACTCAGATCAGAAATAAGTTTATTTTTAACTGCAAATTTTTTATCTTACCATTATGTAATACTGTTTCCAATGGACAAGTTAATATATGAATGTGAGTACATGTATTTGATCAGATAAGACTGCTATATTTCAGATAATATCTATGCATTATTAAATGTATCTCAGGTATTTCAAACAAGCACATAATTAGAATTGATCTTTGACTTTTTTCTAGAGTAAACTCTCTTATTTAAAATGTACTGAGCACTGGGGCGCCTGGATGGCGCAGTCGGTTGAGCGTCCGACTTCAGCCAGGTCATGATCTCGCGGTCCGTGAGTTCCAGCCCCGCGTCAGGCTCTGGGCTGATGGCTCAGAGCCTGGAGCCTGTTTCCGATTCTGTGTCTCCCTCTCTCTCTGCCCCTCCCCCGTTCATGCTCTGTCTCTCTCTGTCCCAAAAATAAATAAATGTTGAAAAAAAATTTAAAATGTACTGAGCACTAACATCATGATATTTTCTCAGAAGAAAATAGTTTTCTAAATAAAAATAGTCATTTTAGTTTCAAGAGCAGTAGGTGACATGTTCAGTATTCATAACACCTTTAATTTAGAAATGAAAACTTATTTTCCCAAAGGACTGCCTTTATATAGAGTATCTTTTTTAAAAAACATAATTTTTTGATATACTTAGATATTAACACAGAAATGGTGATGTTAAACAATACATTCTATAGCTCTAAAATTGTACTGGGATCATGATTTCATAAGAAGAAAATTAGTTATGTAGGTAACATTATTGTGTAATTTCCCACAGGATCTCTACAATAGCATTTGTTTTATTAAACCCTAACATAAGTCACCAACATTCACTTTAGGTATAAAGTAATGTTGAATAAAACAATATCATACAGCAGTTCATAGTATGAGCAAAGACATGTGTTTATATTAGTATGAATAGTTATGAACTGAGGTGTTCAAATGGCTTTCCCAGCAAAACATCGCCTCCTAATTTATTTTTATAGCCAATGGAAACTTCATTTTTCATGGTTGGGTAGTTTGCATTCAGATGTACCAATAACTTCAAATGCAATCACTTCTACACAGCATGTTTTATTGTAGAACATGAAGATGGGATCGCTAATGGTCTCTTGTTGGGCAGTCATCTTTTCATCAAGAGTTTTATCTTATTATATTTTTTGCATCTAATATGGAAATTAGGATTTATTTCTTTAGAGCAAAATTTAATGAATCTGAAGCTAATGAGATTTTAACGTGTAAAATCGAAAAAGCAAATATGAATGTTCTCTGTAGGAATCTTGGAATTCTGCCAGTTCTTTGTGGGGTGCTGGATCTGAAGCTTTTCTTGAAGGATTTTTTTTTCAACAAAGGAAAAGAGAAACTCCATCTATTAAAAATTTGGATTATTAAAACTTAACAGAGAGAAAATTTTCTATGAATAAGGTACTTGTGATGATGACTATTTCACTGATTAAATATAACAATAGAAGTCAAGTATTATATTTCCAGACATGCAATTTAAATTTCAAAACAATAATTATTTTATATTTCATAAAGCAGAAACTATAACTTTACATGAATATTTCTATTTATTTTTATGTCCAGGAAACAGAAAATAAAATATGTTCAACTCTATAAACCTATAACATTTATGTCAAATGCTATTTGGTTACATAAATAATTCTATTTTAAGTATTTATAAACCTTTTAAAAAAACATAACTGAGTTATTTCATCTAAAATGTATAAATATTGTTTTGTATTTCTTTAATTATGATTATAAATGTGCTATTCCTCCACTTCAAAATTGCTCTCTATATGAATGGAAGTGGATTTATTAAAACGAAATGTAACAGACTTATCACTACTATAATAGAAGCATAATAAAGAAGTGATAGAAATGAGATACTTGTGCTTCAATATGCAAAAGATGGTATTAATTTTAAGGAAAAAAAGTAATATGAAATTCAGCTGGCCAAGTATATGTTTATTGTTATTGTTCTTATTATAGAGCATATATATAGCACTTATTCTGGCAGATACCATCCTTAGTACTATACATATTTTATTGCATTTAATATAACACATCTATGAGAATGTGAGAACTTTTTAATTAAGTTTTTTTAATTTTATTTCTAGTAGAGTTAACACACAGTGTTATATTAGTTTCAGATGTACAATATAGTGATTCAACAACTCTATACATTACTCAGTGCTCATCAAGATAAGTGTACCCTTAATCCCCTTTACCAATCTCACCCATCCCCCTACCTACCTCCCCTCTGAGAGAAATCATATTGTATTTGTTTTTCTCTGACTTGTTTCAGTTAGCATTTCTCACTCTAGCCCCACCCATGTTCTTGAAAATGGCAAGATTTCATTCTTTTTTATGGCTGAATAATATTCCATTGTATATACACATACTATTTCTTCTATATCCATCTATTGGTGGACACTGGGTTGCTTTCCTATCTTGGCCATTGTAAATAATGCTGTGATAAACATAGGGGTGCCTGTATCCTTTTGAATTAATATTTTTCTATTCTTTGGGTAAATCACCCAGTAGTGTGATTACTCGATCAAAGGGTAGTTCTACTTTTAATTTTTTGAGGAACTTCCATACTGTTTTCCCTGGTGGCTGCACCATTTTGTATTCCCACCAACTGTGCAAGAGTGTTCTTTTTTCTCCACATCCTTGCCAACACTTGTTGCTTCTCGTGTTTTTTATTTTAGCTATTCTGACAGGAGTGAGGTGATATCTCAATGTAGTGTTGATTTGCATTTCCCTGATAATGAGTGTTGTTGAGCATTTTTTCATGTATCTGTTGGCTATTTGCATGTCCTCTTTGGAGAAATGTCCATTCATGTCTTCTGTTCATTTTTTTAATTGGATTATTTGGGGGGGATGTTGAATTGTATCAGTTCTTTATATATTTTGGATACTAACCTTTTATCTGGTGTCATTTGCAACTATCTTTTCCCATTCAATACGTTGTCTTTTAGTTTTGTTGACGGTTTCCTTTGTTGTGCAGAAGGATTTTATTTTGATGAAGCCCCAATCGTTTATTTTTGCTTTTATTTCCCTTGCCTCAGGAGACATATCTAGGAAAATATTGCTACAGCTGATGTCTGAGATATTACTAGCTCTGCTCTCTTCTAGGAGTTCTATGGTTTTAGGTCCCACATTTAGGTATTTAATTCATTTTGAGTTTATTTTTATATATGGTGAAAGAAAGCAGTCCAGTTTTATACTTTGGCATGTTGCTATCCAGTTTTCCCAACATCATTTGTTGAAAAGACTGTATTTTTTTTTTTTTTTTTTGTATTGTGTATTCTTTCTTCCTCTGTTGAAGATTAATTGACCATATAGTGGTGGGTTCATTTCTGGATTTTCTATTCTGTTCCATTGATCTATGTGTCTATTTTTGTGCCAGGACCAAACTGCTTTGATCACCTTAATTTTGTAATATAAATTGAAGCCTGGAATTATGATACCTCCAGTTTTGTTTTTATTTTTCAAGATTGCTTTGGCTTTTGTAGTCTTTTTGTAGTTGGGGTCTTTTGTAGTTCCATACAAATTTTAGGATTGTTTGTTCTGGTTCTGTGAAAAATACTGTTGTATTTTGATATGGGTTGCAATAAATCTGTAGATTATATTGAGTTATACAGGCATTTTAATAATACTGTTTCTTCCAATTCTTATATAAGCATGGAATGTTTTTTCATTTCTTTCTGTTGTCTTCAATTTTCTTCATCAATGTTTTATAGCTTTCAGAGTATAGGATTTTACCTCTCTAGTTAAGTTCATTCTTAGATATTTTATTAGTTTTGGTGCAATTATAAATGGGATTATTTTTATATTTTTTTCTTTTTTTTTTTTTTTTTTTTTTGCTGCTTCATTATTAGTGTATAGGAAAGCAACAGATTTCTGTACATTGATTTTGTATTCTGCAACTGTACTGAATTCGTTTATCAGTTCTGGTAGTTTTTTGGCAGAGTCTTTAGAGTTTTCTATATATAGTATCATGTCATCTGCAAATAATGAAAGTTTTACTTCTTTATCAATTTGGATGCTTTTATTTCTTTTCTTTCCTTTTCTTCCTTTCTTTGCTTGTCTTTATTTTCTTTCTTTCTTTATTTTTTCTAATTGCTAATTTCTAATTGCTAATTCTAATTTTTCAAATTTTCTAATAGAAAATAATTCTATTTTTTCTAATATTTTCTAAGTGATTAAGATTTCCAGTACCATGTTGATTAAAATAGTGAGAATGGACATCTCTCCATTGTCTTGTTCGTGACCTTAGGGAAAGCTCTCATTTATTTCCTATTGAGTATGATAGTTACTGTGGCTTTTTTATATATGGCCTTTATTATGCTGAGGTATGTTCCCTTTAGACCTACTTTGTTGAGAGTATGTATCATGAATGGATGTTGTACTTTGTCAAATGTTTTCTTTCTGCATCTACTGAAAAGATCGTACGGTTTTTATACTTTCTCTTATTGATGTGACACATCATGTTGATTGTTTTGCAAATACTGAACGACCCTTGTGTCCCAAGAATAAATCCCACTGATCATGGTGTATGATTTCTTAAATGTATTATTGGATTCAGTTTGCTAGTGTTTTGTTGAGTGTTTTTCCATCTATGTTATTAAGAGATTTTGGCCTGTAATTCTCTTTTTTTGTGTGGTTTTGCTATCAAGAGGATACTGGCCTCATAGAATGAATTTGGAAGTTTTCTTTTTTCTTCTATTTTTTGGAATAGTTTGAGAAGATAGGTATTAAATCTTCAAATATTTGAGATAATTTGCATGTGAATCCATCTGGTGGTGGACTTTTGTTTGCTGGGATTTTTTTGATTACTGATTTAATCTCTTCACTTGTAACTGGTCTGTTCAAATTTCCTATTTCTGTTCTCAATTTGGTTGGTTATGTTTCTAGGAATTTATTTCTTGTAGGTTGTCCAATTTGTTAGCATATAATTTTTCATAATATTCTATTATTATTGTATTTCTGTGGTATTGGTTGTTATTACTCCTGTTTCATATGTGATTTTGTTTATTTGGATCCTTTCTCTCTCTCTCTCTCTCTCTCCTTGTTTTTTTTCCTTTTTCTTTCTTTTTATTTTTTTATGAGTCTTGCTAGAGATTTATCAATTTTATTGATCTTTTCAAAGAACCAGCTCTGGTTTCACTGATCCATTCTATTGTTTTTGTTGTTGTTTAGTTTCTACTTCATTTATTTATGCTCTAATCTCTGCTATTTCCTTACTTCTTCTGGATTTTTTTTTTTTTTATAACTCCTTTACCTGTAAAGTTAGATTGTTTATTTGAGATTTAAGAAATAGGAGTTGGGCGCCTGGGTGGCGCAGTTGGTTAAGCGTCCGACTTCAGCCAGGTCACGATCTCGCGGTCCGTGAGTTCGAGCCCCGCGTCAGGCTCTGGGCTGATGGCTCAGAGCCTGGAGCCTGTTTCTGATTCTGTGTCTCCCTCTCTCTCTGCCCCTCCCCCATTCATGCTCTGTCTCTCTCTGTCCCAAAAATAAATAAACGTTGGGAAAAAAAATTAAAAAAAAAAAAAAAAGAAATAGGAGTTAATTTCTACATATAGCAGGTGAGAAAACTGGGGTCTGAAAGAAAAGCAATACCCATAGTTAAGGTTCAGTTAGGGAAGTAGAACTACTAACAGTGCTATAGAGTATGGTTATATTATAGGGGTTGGACTTTAATTAATCTGAGGAATTGGTTAAAATATATATGAAGGGCTGTTGCTTTTGACTCTGGTGACAGGCCTGGATCTCTAAAAGACACCTGGTAGTCAGAAAAAAAAAGCTGGGCCTAAAAATCTGGAACATGAGGGAAAATTGGAGCCCATTAGGACAAAATAGAACATCTTGTGGAGTTTGTACATTTTGTATAGGGAGGAGAGCAGGATAAGTAAAGGTGTGGTTGCTGCCCTCATTAATAAAGTGAATCAACAGATAGTAACAATGTACATGAATTTCAGTGGTGCTTAATGCTATAAATTGACCTACAGAGCATAAAACTGCTTTACTCCTACCTTCCAAATACCATGCAAAATTATCTTGTGGCTAATTTAAAACGTGTATGACAGAGAAAGGAATTCTGGGAAAAGGAGTGCCAAAATGGTTAAGACAAAAAAATACAACTAAAATCACCACATTCTCTTCCCTCATTTTTATTTATTGCCTATTTTCTTTTCTACCTCTTTGAACACAATGTTGAGATGATTTTTTTTTTCCATTCAGGTTCTGTATAATTATCCTATAGAAATTACTAAAATAAAATACTTTCTTAGAATCATGAGAAAATATTGTTTTTAAATGATCATTTTTAGAAGTATCACTTAGCAATATAGGAATACAATAAAATTAATATTTGCCTTAAGTATATTTCCTTCAATATGTATCAGGAATATTTAGAAAACTATTTGGTAAGCTGCTAAATCTTCACAGAAAGAATCATATTACTTAATTCTTACATTTACAAAAATGAATTTAGTAACAAAAATTACTTCATTACTTCATAATGTCTAGATCTACTGGATTGTACTAATAAAAAGCTATTTTTAATATCTGGGAATATTGGTATAAGTGCTACATTATTTCATATATAAAATATCAGTATTAATAATTTTTCATTCTCTTTTAAAATAATATTTATAAATTAAGAAATTTATGTTTCTTATCATGTCTAAAGAATAAGCTTTCATATTTCACCATAGCAGATATATACTTTGTGTTTATAAAATTGTCATGAAAAGAAATCTATCTTGGGGATCCTGACCAATAATCCTGCAGAGCACTATGTATTCCCAATTATTATATGATTCTCTGCATTGAAATTATATGCTATTTCAAAGTGGTAAAAACATAACCTCTGTCTAACACTTGGATTTGTGTTTGACAGCTTCTGGGTTTTTATAGATTATTGTCTCTCTTACTGACTTTGATAAGGACACACTAAATAAAATGTATAAATGTCCAGAGATAAATATATGGGCATTTGCTTTAGTTAATGTGATTCTGAGTAAGACTCATGATGTGGTCATTTGGCTGGATAGGAGGTACACAAATAAGAAAAGAGACTAATAGAACACATGGAGGCCCAATTGCTGTCCTTTACCTTTCCATTATTTAAATAAGTTTTGATCATCCCTAGATATGCTGCTCTGAAACAATACATGAATATAATGGAAAATATGTACAATAGACATGATTTTCAGTATAGGAATGGCACCAAAATTAAAGTCAACATATTTTATCTTGATAAACTTTTGTAATCCTATGTTGAATACATACATAAACAAATTAGATGGCCTCAATTACGTGATTAATGTTAATGTTCACTGACTGTTCCACTTAACTCTTTATTTGGTGTACTTAATTAGAAGCAGTATAAAATCAAATCTAGTTTTCCAAACAGAATATAGCCCATAAAATGTTATTTTTAGAAATAAAGAGGGGCACCTGGGTGGCTCAGTCAGTTAAGCGTCAGACTTCAGCTCAGGCCATGATCTCGCAGTTATGAGTTAGAGCCCCATGTCAGGCTCTGTGCTGACGGCTCAGAGCCTGGAGCCTGCTTCGAATTCTGTGTCTCCCTCTCTCTCTGCCCCTTACCCACTTGTGCTCTGTCTTCTCTCTGTCTCTCAAAAATTAATAAATTTAAAAAAAAAGAAGAAGAAAGACATTTCTCCTAATAAAAAAGGAGTCTAAGGAATTTGCAAGGCACTTCATAATTCTATCAATTTGATAGCTTAATCAACTATCTATGCTATGACTTCATATATCATTCCTGTCATTATTATCATAACTAGTTGTATTATTATTGTTGTTATGATTATATATTGAACAAATGTATTTATCTTTGTCAAAGGTAAAACTATTACATTATGAAGGATACTGACCAGACTTAATTAATGCTTCTGATGATATATTGAGAAAACCATATAGACAGACTAATCTAGATAATTCAATACTAAGGAAACTGCTACTTAGTATGTGACTAATTTAGCAATCTGTTAAAGTTCACAGAATCTATTGAATTTTGCACTATTTTAAAGTCATGTTAAGTTCTTGCCTTTTATGTGGATTTGTTTTATTGACTTTTAAGTTGCCTAATGTGGTTGAAAATAAGTTATTTAAGGGTGCCTGGGTGGCTCAGTGGGTTGAGCTGCCTACTCTTGATTTCGGCTCAGGTCATGATCTAATGGTTCACGGGTTTGAGTCCTGCTTTGAGCTCTGTGCTAACTCTTCATTTCTGTTCAGGACAGGATCTAATGGTTTATGGGCTCGAGCCTAGTTTTGGGCTCTGTGCTGACACTGTAGAGCCTGCTTGGAATTCTCTCTCTTCCCCACTCTCTCTGTGCTTCCCCCACCTGCTCTCTCTCTCTTTCTCAAAATAAATACATAAACTTTAAACAATATTAAAAAAGAAAAGAAGGTATTCATAATTATTTTATTAGTACAATGTGACCATATAATTTTTATTCAACTCTCCATATACACTTAAAACATAGCATGGAATTTATGAAATGAAGTAACTTAGTAGTAACAGAAATGTTAACTAATATTGCTTATTTTATGCATATAACAGCTAACTAATATGAATAACAAGTTGTATGTATGTAAGTAATAGTTTGTGGACCATTTACATTATTTGCTATTATTTTTCACATGATTATGATGTTAAATACAAATAATACATGTTGATATTTTCATCTCAACAAAATAATATTAAAATTACGCCATTTTGGGCCGCCTGGTTGGCTCTGTCTGTTAAGTGTCTGACTTTGGCTCCGGTCATGCTCTTGCAGTTCATGAGTTTTAGTCCCATGTCGTCTCTGTGCTGACAGCTTAGAGTCTGGAACCTGCTTTGGATTCTTTGTCTCCTTCTGTCTCTGCCCCTCTCCTGCTCACACTCTATTTCTCTCAAAAATAAATAAACATTTAAAAGTACACCATTTTACCTCATATTTTGTTTATTAATATAACATAAATATATAAAGAGCTTTTTGACACAAACATTATTTAAAAACCCAGCTTTAAATTTGTAGATTTGAAGTACTGTGAGTAAGGGGTGCAAATAAACACAATCATCTTGAAAATTTGTTCTTATTGAAAGCAGTCTTAATTAACAGGACACTTAAAACTCACAAAGGATTGTAGTTAAAGATGCCTTTTATTGGTTTAATCGCATCCTTATCACCTTTTGATGTTGCTCCTTTTGTCTTCTATGTCTCACATCCTGCCTTTATAATCCCTGCATCTGATAATCATAGCTGGTGAACATGTCAACAATTGTAATGTAAAATTGTCACATTCTTGCCAGAAGTAAGGACATTTAGCTAAATAGACACTTTTGGCACAAAAGAAGCTATCTTTAGTAGTTTCCAAACTGAGTTCTAGGTCTAAATGAGTCTTTGTAATTCCCCAGTATGTTCTTATGTTGATGAAGATCGTGTGAGATTTACAGTCATACTATCCCAAGGGCTAATGAATATAAAGTTTAGTAATTGTAAGATGAGTGGCAAAAGGCACTATAACAATTCCTATTTCCTTACATTTTATGGAGATGTATTTAAATCACCAAATATTTATTGAGCTCTAACTACAATCATAGATTTATCACATTTAGAAAGCTGTGAATTCTACAGTGAAAAATCTTATGACAGGGGCCCCTGGGTGGCTCAGTTGGTTAAGCATCCAATTTGGCTCAAGTCATGATCTCAGAGTTCCTAACTTTGAGCCCTGTATCCGGCTCTGTGCTGACAGCTCAGAGCCTAGAGCCTGCTTTGGATTCTGTCTCCCTGTCTCTCTGCCCCTCCCCTGCTGCTCCTACTCTTTTTCTGTCTCTCTTTGAGAAATAAATAAACATTAAAAAAATTTAAAAAAACAGAAAAATCTTATGACTTTGAAAAACATACATAAACATGTACACAAATATTTAAGTGAAATATACAAATGAAAACAGTAAAATAAATTTAAAAACTTTATGGTAATTAATTCATGTAATAATTTCATAAAGTAGGTTTAGAGATTCTGAATATAATTGGGAATTTTCTTTTCAATTTTGCCTTTTAGTTGGTAATGTCAGTACGTTCATTTTAATACTCTTGTTCTTTTTTTTTGAGTTTATTTATTTATTTTGAGAGAGCCAGAGGCAGCACAAGTGAGGGAGAGGCAGAGAGAATTCCAAACAGGCTCTGGGCTCACGGCACAGACATGAGGCTCAAACTCAGGAACTCACGGAACTGTGACATCATGACCTAAGCGGAAACCAAGAGTCAGTCACTTAACCAACTGAGCCACCCAATACTCTGAATACTCTTGTTCTTAAAAGTGATTTTAATTGGAAAGAAAAACTGAATTACTTGAGTATTTTCCATTTAGATGTGTGGAAAGATAATAAGAAACATAAGCTTTCCATCTATGAGGAAGCAGGACATTTTTTATTAATTACTTTTCTACTGATAAATATCTAAACAATATTTTAATTTTGTCTAAATCCAGTCAGAGTATTTAAAGTCCATTTTTCAGTAATTTTATTAGTGAACAACGTTCTTAATTTCCAACTTGTAGGGTTTGAAAACTTCGTATCAATACATCCAGCTTGCAATTGCTTGTGCTCAGAATAAATAGATTTTATTAACTGTTATCAAAAGGAAAAGCACAACATAAAATAGTCTTATCTTGATTTTAATGATTAGTCAGTATGTTTGCAGAATTTCAATTGCCATTTTGTTAAGTCAGAACAAAATTAGTTCATGTTAATTAACTCATACTGAATAGATAATATAAAGATATTAATAATGATGACTGTCGACTAGACAGCAGAGTGGTAGGCTTGCAGTGAAGTTTCCAAATGATTTACAACATTCTGTCAATGGCAGCATTTTTAAATTTGAAGTGAGTTAAAATTGTTTAACAGTAAAAATAAGGAATTTAGGCAACTCTATTGTCGGAATCAAGTTGGTAAAAACAGACAACTGTTCTGGTACTAGAATGTATGATTCTTTCACACATTTCTCCATTATCTGTCCGCAGTTTCGCTCTTTCAACTGTATCTTTTTAATCTGTTTCTCAGCAAAACCTGAATTACTGATTATTTTTCCCCTTGATGGGAAGAAATTCCAATTAAGCAGAATATTTGAGAACATAAGAGAAATATATTTTGCCGTTTGTTAATAGTTAAACCTCAGAATTAGTTGTAATTTGTTAAAAAATGAGAACTGGCATGTTTGAGAGATGTGGTAAATACAAGGTTTTAAAAAAATTAGGCTTATGTGAGCTTTATAGGAAGAACTAATTAAAATGAGCCACCTAAAGGGATATTTCTCTTAAATAAATTTTAAGTCCATAGACTATATGTATTGCACATATTTCTTAAAGTTTGACATTTGTTTTTATATATTACCTATAGCTGGGTTTTTTTTGTTGTTGTTGTTGTTGTTCCCTTTGGTTGGCTTTTGGCCATGGCTTTTTAAAAATAATTTTAAAATTCCTAATTGTCTTTGGAGTTTTGAGGCATAGGAAAAATTTCCTCCTCTTGAATATGTTTGAAAATTTCTGTAATAAAAACTTAAAAAAATACTCCTATTTGAAAAATAACCGCTAATACTTCTGAAAAATTCCTGTGTGCCACAGTCTCCTTTACTGGGATTATCACAAGTATTCTTTATAGTGCATCATAAAATGGATTCTTTTATGGTTTCCTTTTATATGAGAAGAAAAAAAGCTTAAAGATTTCAGTTACCTCCCAAACTATTTTGCTAAAAATGACAGAATTTGAATCTAGAACCTCATGTTTCCACAGCTCATGTGCATAAGCATGCTCTATTGCCAGATTGCACCTGAAAAAAAGGACCTGTAGCAAACTAGCTATGCCTGTTTATCCACTTGACCTCTCTTGAACTGAGAGCAGTGTGTTACATTCTCTAATCATCAACATATTTTATAGGACTCCTTTATCTCCATAACTTTCTGTTTATGTAAATCATTAGTTATTTAGTGTATATGTAGTCATGATTATTATATTTTAATTGTGTATTGTGGATTTTAACATAGTGTCTTTCTTTGGTTTAACAACCAAATCCCTGAGAGACCTCAATGCCTTCTTTCCTGTTATTTACATTTTCTGGTATGTTCTGCTCAAACCTTCCTTTCTGTTTTTTTTTGTTTGTTTGTTTGTTTTTTTTTTAATCATTATATTTAGTCCTCTCTTTTTTTGCTTATTGGTTATTACCTTTGGAAAGTCTTGCTGTGTCTTGAATCTAAGTGGAACAAAAATCTTTGGTACCCTTCATATAATCATCTATTATGTTTCAAAAGTTAAGTTTTCAATTTCTTATTTTCTTTTTTAATTCTCTCAGTTCCTGGCTGTCATTCCAATGTGATGGTTACAAAAGCTATTTGTGGAGGCAAAAAATGTATTTTTAGATAAAATAAGTTCTTTGAATGGTATATACTAGTGTTATCAGCACAAAAGCAAATACTTGCTTCCAAGCTACAGCATAGTGAATAGTTTTCATATTATTGTTCGTTGCTTTCAAAAAACTGACACATGTATTTCAAACAACCACTAGTACCAATCTCTGAAATTTTAGTATGCTCACAATGGAGTTTTCTTTTTTTTTTTTTTTTTTTTTTTTAATTTTTTTCAACGTTTATTTATTTTTGGGACAGAGAGAGACAGAGCATGAATGGGGGAGGGGTAGAGAGAGAGGGAGACATAGAATCGGAAACAGGCTCCAGGCTCTGAGCCATCAGCCCAGAGCCTGATGCGGGGCTCGAACTCACAGACCGCGAGATCGTGACCTGGCTGAAGCCGGACGCTTAACCGACTGCGCCACCCAGGCGCCCCTGGAGTTTTCAAATGTCAATGTGCTAAATACAACCATGTCAGGAAGCATGCCAAACATAGCAATTGAGTACAACAAATAAAGGCATAAAAATAACCTGCAATTTTTAAATGACAATAGCTTTGATCAATTCTAACTAAATAAGATTATTATATTTCATTGAATGCTTATTCAAATGTAGTCAATATATATGATGTCTAAATTTGTCACAGGCCATAAGAAAAAGTATATTCATATCATTAGATTACAAATAAATTTAATAGAGAATGTATTTTCCATTAACATAGCAGTTTTGCATTTTCTCCATGTATTACATTCTCTTGTCTTTGCTTGTAGTTGCCTTTACTTATATTAAATTCAGCAACCAGGATAAGGATGAAATAGGAATGGGAAGCAGTGTATCAAAATTTTAGTTTTTACATTTTCTTTTTGTCTGTAGCATTTAATGTGATAGACACAAAGATGTAATTATAAAATCATCACTAAAGCTAATTTAAACAAAGAGAATCTAGTGTTATTGCATATTAATCATAAATAGATTGAATAGAAGAATGAACTTTTATTCTGGATGGTAAACTCTCCCCATATGATTAGATTGCTCTTAATATTATTACAAAGCTAAAGGTAATGTGTCCAAAGATCATCTTGCCAAAAGTGACATTAGCCGATTTACACTTGGTAAGGTGTTTTGCCACATCCATAGAAAGTAATGGAATTACAAATGTTCTTATTGATCTGCAAATTCACCAGCCCAGCAAGTGACAATTCACCTTAGGGCCAATAATGAACACCTAGCTTTTGGTTACCAATAGAAATGGAAATCCGTGTGCTCAACTTTTAGCTTTTAAAACAAATTACCCTTCATCAAAGTCAAACATTCAAAATATAAATGCCTTTTTATCATCCTAATGACTTTCATGAAACACTACAATGTATTAATCTACATAAAACATTACAGTTTATTTCATTTTTCTATCATTCATAAATCTTATGTAACTATTTTGATATTCAAATTGTTTGAAGGCCTAATTTTAACATTTATAGAGATCTTATAATTCTATGTAAACAAATGTCAAAATTTAAATAGCCAGATATGAACTGTAACTTCTTTCATGTGTCATGCCTTTTTTTTTTATACATTAGCTTGTTAAATTATATCGCATTTTAGGCAGAGAGAAAGTTGGAAAAGCTAACAGCGTGTGAGAGAAATTCTAAGCTCTGTATGATGAAGTGAAGAAATAGATGTAAAGATAAATGGAGACAGATCAGAGAAATATAAGTATTGAGTTAAATATAAGAACTGAGTAATCCAAACAATACATTTCTCTATGTAAACATTAAAGAAAGCTCAACAACATCCATACCATGAGGAAAAGACATGTGAAGTTTTCAACTAAATATTGAGGTTGCCATAACTGAGTCAATGAAGAAGTTCTTATGTCTTCAGTATCCAAACATGATGAAAAAAAGAAATCTCAGGCTAGAATAAAATGCTGAAATAAACATAAAGAATAAGATAAAAGATAATCAATTTCCAAATGTTGGAGAACAGGACTTTCATAGTATCAAAAGAATATCTAAGAATAATTAGATTGGTTTATGTAAACTGTACTTATAGAATAGCAGATAGAGTTTTTCTTTGCATATGGTTCTTTGCATATGAGCATTTTGTGGATACTCAACAATCCATTTCCCTAAACCAATTCTACCTGAAATACTTTTGTAATGCCCGAAGTTCTGAAACCTCCCACAAAAGTCCACCAGAGTCGTGAGTCAAAGCCAAGCGGCAAGGGTCGTTTATTGCAGGTTCGAACCTGGTCCTCTGCGCACTCGTCGCCGGTGACGCAAGAGGCCTCGATCAGGGTTGGTACAGCGTTTTTATAGACAGAGACAAATAGCACAGGGGAGGTTTCAAATTATGAGGGGCCTGATTGGTTGATTTTAAAGTAAGGACATTTGTTGTTCTCTGATTGGGCGTCCTTTGTCTGTCCTTTGGCGGGAAGGCTTTGTCCGTTACTTGTGGCGGGAAGAAAAAGGGGGAAGGGGGAAGAGGGTAGGGTAGGTGGGGAATGTGCTAAGCAAGCAGGTTTACAGAAGCGAGAAATGCCGGTTAGTTTATGTACAATTACTCATTCCATTACCTATCAGACTACATTTAGGAAGGTTTACAACCCATTCTACTACACAGCGGGTTACATTCAGGAAAGGCCTCACAATGCTCGTAGCAAACAGCAAGCAAAACAGACTTCTCAGCAATTGTATTTCTTATCAAAGATCCATAATAAGCAGAAAAGAGAACCTAGCTTTAAACTAAGGCAGGGCTGTCATTTGGATTGTTCCTTTCACTCTTTCAAAGTAGCACTGCAACCAAACCAACATAAGTTTGCTCCTTGGTGAATCAGAAACTGCACCAGGTAGAATTGTTGCACAAAGAGATCACCAGGAATGGCTTCCGAAGCCATGACTCCCAGAGCACAAGTGAATGGATTACTTTTATTTAGGGTTAGGATAAATATTTATACTCATGAATATATGTAGATAGGGATGCCTTGTCCTTGTAGGTAGAGGCAGACATATGGCCGCATATGTACCTTAAGGAAACATGCCTATACACACATTATATGTTATGTAAAAGAGGTTTGTGCTTCTCCTTGGGTGAAAATTTTAATCTTATAATGAGTTAAAGGTTCTTGTCAGTCATTCTAGAGGATGTTCCATCACCCATCTGCACAGGTGGGAGTCAGGGATTAAGCTCAAACTGGTCTAGGTGGTCTGGCCCAGGTGGAGGTCTTATTAAGACAGTTGCTACTGCCCGAGGGGCAGTTTTGTTTTCCATTTGCTTGAGTTAAGAAAAAAAGCTTGAAAGAAGAGCTTAAGGAAAGATAAGGGACAAAGGTCAATGAGTATATGCAGGTGGGAAGTAAAGGTCAAGCCTTGGGGTCTAGCTGATGACAGCATCTGAGCAATAGGAATGCTTCATTTGCCCTATTTTGTGATACAACTTATAATTTAATTTATCATTTATCCTAAGTATTTATATTTTATGATTCTTTCTGATTCTTTGACTCTATATGATTCCGTGATCTATATTCTATTCTATTACTATATATTACAGTATGAACAATAACATATATATTACCATATATCTATTATCTATCTATATTATATCTAGCATATATCTATTATATGTTCCTAGATGATTCTATGATTCTATGGTATATATTATATGATACTATTATTCTATACTAGAAAGAAAAACATACTTGGAATCAAGTGGTTTAGTAAAAATAATCTATAGATGGTAGGGATGCAAAAAAAAGTTTTATACATATTAAAATGAGTGATCATAGAACCAGAATTATCAACTCCTACTCACAAAACTTTCTGCATTATTTAAGAATTTTTTTTCTTGCTGAAATTGTTATTTTTTAATTATTCCACAACCATTTCACACAGTAGTTTGCAAAATTTTAAAGTCATTCCAGGTATAAAATCATAAATATTATTCAGCACTATAGAAACCAATGTGTAATGGCATGTAAGAAAATTTCTTATCACTTTTTTACAGGAGATGAAATGAAAAGGTTGATTAAAACAAAGTAAATGGGAAAAACTACACCAAAACCTTTTAGATTCTAATGTGAAATATTAAGAAGCATATTCATAGCAATTTCCAGACATTGCATATAAAGTATTACCACATAATAAATAAATATACTATCAACAAAGTGAGGGAATGGGGTTTGTGCTAGAAAGGCTCCCAGTAATAGTGGCCATCATCTACTTTGTTCAAAATAATATGTTGAAAACAGTAGGAAGAAAAAGATAACTTTTATCTTATTTTTAAGTGACTATATCAACTAAAACTTACAAAGTCCCAGGGTTTTATAAATCATGATTTTCCTGCTAGTAGTACCAATTAATTATCTTGCTGATACATATTACTTAGGGCAAATAAATATTCAAATTTTCTATTACTTCTAAAAAGCAAGTGAAATCTTTTTGAGCATATATGGCTTTGCATAAATTTGAGCATACATGGCTTTAGTTATAAATCTAGATAGAGATCTACATCACTATTTACAAGAAAACAACTTACTATCATCACCAAATATACAGTGAGAATAAAATATAATATTTATAGTATTCTCTAAAGAATACAAATTATTAATGACAATAATACCAGTATAAGTTCATTTTTAACAAATTTAGCTTTTGAATGGAGCTCTGCCCTTTTAAAATATCCCATCAAGTCTGTAATATCACATATGTAAGCATATTTAATTTCGATAGTCTTTGAGATATTAAGAAATATGATTATGTAAATAAGACTAAGCTATAATACCCTAAGTACAAACTTCTTAAAGAACCATCTCTTTGTAAATAAGTGTCATGTTCCCTTTTTCCTATTCTACCTTTTATACTGTGTATTTTGTAATCTGATTATTTTATGATGCCTTTAAAACACATGAAGTTACATTTGATCAATTCTGCATTTCTCCACTTCATGTAACTCTGAGAAACCACTGAATGTTACTCATTTTTTTCCCCTTGTCTGAAATGCAGGGAAGCCATCTAGTGTTTACAGGGATAATTTTTTATCTTCCAAAATTATTAAATGAGAGAATTGTGGTAGTCATACTTCCAGTTCTATACTCTGCCTTGTAGTCTTCTGTGTGAAATTCATAAATTTAACTTTTGGCACAGTTTGCTCTGGCAATTCAAAAGTAAATAAAAATTACATTGTAAATTACTCATCTGGATATTTTAAGAAGTAACTATGTAGCTTAATGCCATTTTAAAAAATTTTTTAAAAATATTTATTTTTTTATTATTTTTTAAAATATAATTTATTGTCAAGTTAGCTAACTTACAGTGTGTGCAGTGTGCTCTTGGTTGTGGGGGTAGATTCCTGTGATTCATCACTTACATACAACACCCAGTGCTCATCCCAACAAGTGTCCTCCTGAATGCCCATTGACCATTTTCCTCTCTCCCCTGCACTCTCCCCATCAACCCTCAGTTTGTTTTCTGTATTTAAGAGTCTTTTATGGTTTGCCTCCCTCTCTGTTTGAAACTATTTTTTCCCCTTCCTTTCCCCCATGGTCTCCTGTTAAGTTTCTCAAGTTCCACATTTGAGTGAAAACATATGATATCTGCCTTTCCCTGACTGACTTATTTCACTTAGCATAATACCCTCCAGTTCCATCCATGTTGTTGTAAATGGCAGGATTTCATTCTTCCTCATTGCCAAGTAATATTCCATTGTATATATAAACCACAACTTCTTTATCCATTCATCAGTTGATGGACATTTGGGCTCTTTCCATGATTTGGCTATTGTTGAAAGCACTGCTATAAACATTGGGTTACAAGTGCCCCTATGTATCAGCACTCCTGTATCCTTTGGATAAATTCCTTGTAATGCTATTGCTGGGTCATAGGGAGTTCTATTTTTAATTTTTGAGGAACCTCTACACTGTTTTCTAGAGTGGCTGTACCAGTTTACATTCCTACCAACAGTGCAAGAGGGTTCCCTTTTCCCTACATCCTTGCCAGCATCTCTTGTTTCCGATGTTGTTAATTTCAGCCACTCTGACCTGTGTGAGGTGGAATCTCAGTGTCTGAAGTGTTACAGACTTATATTTGTATTTCTCTGGAAACCATCAAAACCCTAGAGGAGAAAACAGGCAACAACCTCTTTGATCTCGGCCACAGCAACTTCTTACTTGACATGTCTCCTAAGACAAGGGAAATAAAAGCAAAAATGAACTATTGCGACCTCATCAACATACAAAGCTTCTACACTGCAAAGGAAACAATCAACAATACAAAAAGGCAGCTGAGAGAATGGGAGAAGATATTTGCAAATGACCTGTTGGAAAAAGGGTTAGCATCCAAAATCTGTAAAGAATTTATCAAACTCAACACCCAAAAAACAAATAATCCTGTGAAGAAGTGGGCAGAAGACATGAGGAGACACTTTTCCAAAGAAAACATCCAGATTGCCAACTGACACATGAAAAGGTGCTCAACATCACTCATCATTAGGGAAATACAAAACAAAACAGCTTAATGCCATTTTAACAGAGCTAATATATAGGATTATTATTATGTCTTTAGATATATATTCCAATATTTTTCTACTTCCAGGAATCTGTTTCACAAATCTATCAAAATAATGGTTTATAAAATATTAAATTTCTAAGCTTTTAGATTAAAAAATAAGTTAATTATCTTAATATTTTACCTAAAAACAAAAACAAAAACACCTATATTCTGAAATTCCTGAGCCAACACTGGATACACTGAAGCTGGAAGTTCCCGGTCAGTTCCTTTCAGAGAGGATGACTATGGTCCAGGAAAAGGCAATGCAGATGAGAACTAAGATTTCTTGAGTCACAGATCTGTGTTCCTTACAGATCAATGCTTTACTACCATGCTGCAAAACAAAACAAAACAAACAACCATGAGGCATTTCACTTTATAACTGAATATTTCATTATGTCTTTTTTCTCTAGTTTAGTGATTTTAACAATGTGTAGATTTGTAAAACTTTGTAGTTTGGATTGTACTACTTCAAACGATTTGAAATTTCTCCAATACATAAACCAACTCTAACTTTATTCTTATTATTTTTCTCTTCTTACTATTGTCCTTGAACAGAGAGACAACTAATTTGCACAATCTATATCAAACAAAAGAAAACAGATGGTTTGAGACGACTGAATTCTCAGATCACTAATTATAAAGAGTCAAGTGGCCATTACTTTTGTGGTAGTCATTGAAATATTCATTTTCCAATTTTCAGCATTAAGAAACTATTAAAGAAAATAGCAAAATGATTTCTATGATATTTGTGTTAATTAGTATTTTTCCATGTGTTTGCTAAGTAACTCCATGGCTCAATTGCCCATCTGACATCTGTCCAGAGGAATTCTGTCCATCTGTTTGAATCTATTTTAAAGAGAATCATTTAAGAAAATGAACTTATAAAGACATATGGTAACTAAATTCAGTATGGATTTTCTACTGCATTGATCAACTTAGGGAAATTATCTTATGCAAATACAAATGCTCACAAGACTTCTAGCATGGCTTGTTCAGAAGAGGGGAGGTAATCAGGCTCCTTAGTATGAGTTGTATGCACTACTCTGTCTTACCGAATGGCCTAGGATTGGACCATATATATGGTGCATGTTTGCCTCGAATAATAAAAGGATTTTGTTTACTGATATTTGTAGTGCTTTGAAATTTACTGTTTAAACTGGTACTTATTTTTACACTAAACAGATACAAACTCATTGGACAGGTAGAAGACTGATTCTCCGAATTTAATAGACTAAAAATGCTCAAGAGTCCTCCACAGGGAGAAAAATGATAAATACAATCTTGTAATCCAGTATATAGTGCCCAAACTTGTTTGACTTTCCTTTATGGCCCAATAATGACTTTGGTTGAAATCTAAACAATACAGTGTTAGAGTATTTTACAATTCATATTGGAACATTTTTGTATCATTGAAATCTCGACAGGCATGTTTGAGTCTCTTTGAGAATGTAAGACCATGAAAACAGGAGAATTATGTACATTATTTACCATTGTATATTCAGTTCCTGGAAAAAAAATATAGTTACATTTGATTTATTGATTCCTTTGGCCTCCACCCTAGTTGTCTCATTTCCATTTCTGTACAGTAAACTAATGATTGATGCAAGATAACTTAGTAGGAGAATTTCAGCATCACACTTTTTCAAATATTTTTATCTGTGTTAGATAAACACCAAATTGGTCCAATATAATGTACACAATAAGTACCTATGACTTGGAGATAATTTAATATTGAGGCAAAAAAAGTCTACTCTATAATACTACAGAATAAAATTTCTCAAACACAAAAAACTTAAACAATATTGTATCACTGTTAAAAGTTCAACATCTTTGACCTCTTTCCTTTGGTCTTACCCTCATTTTCAATCTTACATTTATCTTTATGTATTTTCTTGCTGTTTTTACTAACACCTTTATTTTAATGCGTTATTGCTACTCTTTTAAAAATATCTGTGAGAAACATTCTCTATATCTTTACTTTCAATATAAATGATTCAGTGAAAACTGAAATACCTCAAATTGTATGATGGTAAGTTTCCCTATTCTGTCTCTCAAAAATACCCTCCAAATCTCAAGAAATATTGCATATATATATATATATATATATAATATTGATATATCTCATGTATTATAATATATATCATTATGAACCTTTCTCTAGTTTAAGTTAGGTCAGTCAGTAGAAAGACTTTACTTCATTTCATGGCATTTTCAATTATTTTAACTTAAATAAGGAATTGAGAAATATTTTTATGGCAGGTATTTTTTTTATGGAATATATCCATAAGAAAGCTGCAAGAAGATAATGCATATGTAAGCCTATATGCTAGGGAATATCCTTTAGAATGTAGTTATAATTTCTTTCTTCTGGAGAGTAAAAGGTAACCTTGCTTGTGGTTCAAATATTAATGTGTTTCACTTTCATAGTATGTCATGACTCAGAGATAATATTTGTTAATCAGCATGATTTGGATATCAAAATATCTTATTTCTGTCTCTCTAAACTTACTAAATCAAGATTATAATAATCAAATACTCTCCAAATAAGTCTTAAAAAATAAATCAATGAAAATGAACCTCCAAATCAGAGCCAATTCCATATGCATATGTCCCTTCAACACTTTATCTTATTTTTTTCCTTAGAACTAAATATAATTTTTTTTATGTTATTTCTTTATGATTGTTTTATCTCACTAATACATGTGAAGCTACTTGAAGGAAAGGGTTTGGTAATTATGCTTTTCTTGGTATTACTAAACCTAAGCTATAGTAGGTGTGTAATGCAGTTTGGATTCTCAAAAATAATTACTGAATGAATGAATGAGTGACCTGCCTTCTGATATAATTGCCTAGGAGCTGAGGGATCATTAAATTGTTAGCAGTCTTGCTTCAAATGGACATAATAACAGACAGAAAGGAGGGAAAATAATTACAAATAAAAGAACAGTCAGGAGGTTACTCTTGTTCTGATTGTTACATCTATCCTATTCAGATAGTATCTGAGTCATAATTTTACATGTCTGTTTCCACCAGTCAGACAAGATTATCCACATAGCTGGTTGTCATCTAGAAGGAGTCATTAACATTCTATACCACACAAGTTTTATTTATCTTGAGAAATATATGTCTGACCCATCAATTTATCTTTCCTGGCACCAAAGAAATAGAATGTTGTAGGGTAGTTCTGGGGAATAGTTATCATTTCCTTTGTTCTTTCCTATATGCAGTAGAACTCCTCTGGAGTTTTTAAAATTGCTCAATTAAATTGAAATATTTGAATGGGCTTTTCAAGGATTAAGTTTGTTTGAAAAATATTTATTGAGTGTCAAATATGTGTTAGACATGATTCTTGCTTTTAGAGATAAATTAATAACCAAATTATCATTCTTTGCATTCAAGGAACTAATGTGTCATGGAAAAGGTGAAACAGATGCCAATAAATAAACTCAATGGGAATCCAATCAGTGATACCATTAAATATTTATTTCAATCTAATTAACAAATATCTAAAGAATTTTTCCAAAATTAATTGATATTTGAATTATATTTCTTTACAAATTGACTTAAGAGTTAGCAATGGAGCATAAGAAAATTTAATTCAAACCTAAAATATACATTGCAATAGCATGGTATAGTTCCTCACAGATTGTATAATTAAATACGTTTTATATTATATATTACTTAAGTAATACATATTTAATCATATATACTATATATTTATTTATATATAAAAATTAAATATGGTGGGAAAAATAATGCATGTATTTATATATCAGAACATAAATAATTCTATATATGCATATATTTTAAATATATAAAATGTTGATATGTATTAAATATACAATATATATTACAGAGTGCACACTTTTAAAAATTTTTGGGGGCGCCTGGGTGGCTCAGTCGGTTGGGGGTCCAACTTCGGCTCAGGTCATGATCTCATGGTCTGTGAGTTCGAGCCCCGCGTCAGGCTCTGTGCTGACAGCTCAGAGCCAGGAGCCTGTTTCAGATTCTGTGTCTCCCTCTCTCTCTGCCTCTCCCCTGTTCACGCTCTGTCTCTCTCTGTCTCAAAAATAAATAAACGTTAAAAAAAAATTAAAAAAAAAAATTTGTTGGACTTAACAATATCATGTCAGAAGAAATATTAACAAAAAGTTAATACATCATTACAAGAATAAGAATATTATCAAGCTCCTCATGTTGAGATTGTTTGGTGGTAAACATATGCATTTTAATGTCACATGACCTCAAATTAAACTGTAGTAATGTATTTTTCTTTTCTATATTGCATGAAAATACCAGTAGAAATTAGAGAAATTTCAACAGACAAGTTGTTGCAATAGTAACTTGCTATATGTAAGATTTATTCATAGAAATGTCACTTGTTTGGCCTTCAGAATCTTAGTTATTTTACAAAATAAGGATGTACTTAAAAAGGAAGTATACAGATGCCACTAGTAAATGAATAATAAATGAAAAGAAACAACAGTACTCCTTACTAAAACTTATCAAAGCATTTTAGTTTGTGTTCATTGTAGTCTGAGTGTGCAAAGCCCAATTATTTGGAGGAAGTAGATGTGATGCAGGCAGGCTGGGTCTTATAACCTAGAGGAAATTCCACAGGTCCAGCCACAAGAGTCCTTGGCTTCATGTAGGATAGAATTCAAACGTGAGCAGGAGAAAATGAAAACAGAGTGTATTGAGTAGTGTGAGTGACAGAGATCACAGATGGGGTATCTGGAAGACTCAGGAAGGAGAGAAGAATAAGTCTTGTGGTTGCTTGGGGCATTAAGCATTTATATTAAAAAAGGTTCTAGGGTACACTTTCCTCCAGGAATCCAGTGTAGCTCCAATCAAAGGTGAGCGTCAAGTGAAGAGTAGATGTTATCCCATAAATTACCTAAGGGGAATTGATGCGCGGGTCTGCCAAGGTTGGTCCGGAAGTGATGTCCTGATATATGTTCAGAATCTGGCTCTTCTTAGGTGTTGTCAGGTATTTGGGGCCTACGACAAAACTCAGAGAATGATTAACTTTCTTGCTTCCTCCTTGAAGTGGGAACATAGCTTCCTTGGCTTATTCAGAGGCAAAATATGGAACATGAGTAAATAAAGCCTAGCAGAAAAATACCAGAGACAGAATCTTTCTAAAATGGAGACCCTTCAGCTTGTCTACTTCAGCTGGAATAATAAAAGTCCCAGGCAATACAAAGACAGTGGGAGAAATATTTTGAAAGTTTGTTTTTTCTTTTAATTTTTTAATGTTTATTTTTGAGGGAGAGAGAGAGCATGAGCAGGGGAGGGGCAAGAGCAAGGGAGACCCAGAATCTGAAGCAGGCTGCAGACTCCTAGCTGTCATCACAGAGCCAGACATGGGGCTAAAACTCGAGAACTACAAGATCATGACCTGAGCTGAAGTCAGTCACTCAACCAACTGAGCCACACAGGTGCCCCAAAAGTTTTTTAATGAGACACATTTTGTTATAATTTTTCAACCTTGCTTAAGGATTAAAGAATAAAAAGTACAATATGCTACTGTCACCAACACACTTAAAAGTTAAGAAATTGTGTCTATCAAAACAGTTTTTTAATGTGTAGATGTTATTAAATGAAACAGCACTGAAATCAGTTGAAGGTGAAGCTGATAGATATGTGCCACTTGGTTTTTGACACTGAAGTAGAGAAATGCAACAAAATCAATATTGAAGAATGACCAGAAAGCAAAGTACAAAGGCCAGGACCTCCTAAACAATTTTCTTCAAAACCATAATTTAATTTTGTATTTTCTCCTGAAATTTTATTACATAGTAATATTATCTTTATAAATAAATTATTTAAAAAGAGATTTCACTTTTCAATGTCTGTATCAGTGATTTTTTTCTCACTGCTCTTACAAGTTACAAAGATAGTGTTATGAGTGTCAAGGTATATTAACTAATTAATTTCATAAGACACCATTAAATAGCATGATTTAGTAGCCTGGAGACTTAATATTTCACTGACCTATTTCTAGGCATTAAAAAAAAATAAAATAGGTATACCACAGAGTAAATAAAGAATGAAACAAAATAAAGCAAGAGATTGGATCTATGTAAATATAAAGTCTAACAAAATCCCTTAAAGTTAAAAAAATATATATATAGTGGGAAAAAGAATGCATGCCATCTAGAGACCAGAAATTATGGGGGAATGAATGCCTGGTAGAAAGCAGACAGAAGTCATAATGACAAAAGTGGAAGCAAACTCAGTGCAATCAATACGCTGCAGGAAAAGGCCAAAGTGAACATAATGGGAGATTCAGAGAAATGCCTGCCCCAACTCAAAACATACAAAAGCCAAAAAAAAAAAAGTTATGAAGATGATTAGGAACTTAAAATCTCAGTGAGAAAAGAGACCCCCTAAGGCTGACTCTCTTAGGAAAGTGGGAAGCCCTTGCAGTTGGAAGTAGGCACCTAAATGAAATAGGAAAGTGTTACATCAGACCGCATGTAGAGGGGCAGAAAGAAGCTATTCAAACAGAGAAATACACTCAAATACACTCCATCACCTAAACAATGGCCTCCCAGGCTGAAATGGTGAGGAACAAAACAAAGAAAACCATATTTAATGGTCCTAACAACCATTGGAGGTAAGTGCTGTTTTTTTTCCCCAAATGTTGGATGTAAGAAAATAAGATATATTTAAGTAAATTGTCCTTGGTTTGATGTATATTGGTTACAGATTATTTGACTATTACTAAAGGGAAAAATTAGGGTCAGTTAACTGCATTATCCACCATCAAAAGTTGAGAAGCTTTGGAGATGCTATTTAAAACCAGTAACAGATAAAGTTAACCACACTCTATTAATTCTCACAAAAATATATTGGTATAGACTGCCTAATTCTCTGTCTCCCTCTCTCTCTACCACTGCCCTCTCCTCAAAAATAAATAAATATTTTTTAAAAAGTAATCTGAAAGGGGCGCCTGGGTGGCGCAGTCGGTTAAGCGTCCGACTTCAGCCAGGTCACGATCTCGTGGTCCAGGAGTTCGAGCCCCGCGTCAGGCTCTGGGCTGATGGCTCAGAGCCTGGAGCCTGTTTCCGATTCTGTGTCTCCCTCTCTCTGCCCCTCCCCCGTTCATGCTCTGTCTCTCTCTGTCCCAAAAATAAATAAACGTTGAAAAAAAAAATTAAAAAAAAAAAAAAAGTAATCTGAAAGTCCTCTTTCCCTGCACTGTCCTCCCTTTCCAGTTCCCCAGAAAATCTACCGTTAATCTATAATCACACACTCACATTGGCTATTGCTTGTGAGTACAATGGGAACCTAATTATTGAAAAAATTAACTACAGAAAACTATCTTATAAAGAACAATTATATATCAATATTCATGTTAACACAAAATAGGTCAGGAATCTGAGAGTAATATATATAATATATAGTGTCCTAGAAACAAGCAGGCAACAAATAAAAATAATTTTCTACATTGTTCTATAACAGTTATACATGCTTTTTGAAATGAATTTATAGATTAAAGATTCTGAAAATAACTTACAAAGATTTAAACTCTTTAAAATTCGAGCCCTTCTTTTGAGTTTTTCACACCACACTGTTTTTTTTTCATTTTTTATTCTTAGTGAAGGTTTCCTTTTTTTAAGATGGAAGAAATGAACTGTAAAGATTTATAGACTATGTCACAGGATTCTTAGAGATTGCTGTTTCCTTTAGATTGCTTCTTTTATGAAAACATTTTTCTTCTATGCCTCAATAAAGTTATTTCTCCTCACTCTGAGTACACATATATTTTTTTCTTTTTTTGTGTGAAATTTGGAATTTTTCCTAATCTTATATTTAAACCTAGGAATGCTACTATAACACCACACGCATGTGCGCGCACACACACACACACACACACACGCACACACACACAGACATTGCATAGCTTTAGAAGCCTATCAACAATTTTGACCACCTTCTATCAGAGATAACCATAATGGAAAGAAATATTTAAAAACTTAACAGATTTAATAACCCTGGTAACTGGTTCTGGAAAAATTAACAATAAAAATAGTTTTATTTCTGAGGTGCCTGGGTGGCTCAGTCAATTGAGCACCCGACTACTGATTTCCATTCAGGTCATGATCCCGGGGTCGTGGATTGAGCCCTGCATTGAACTCCATGCTGAGCATGGAACTTGCTTAAGATTCTCTCTTTCTTCCTCTGCCCCTCTCCCCTTCTTGTGCTCTCTCTCTCTCTCTAAAGTAAAAAAATAAATATTTTAAAAAATAGTTTTATTTCTTAAACTTTATTATATTCTATTGATTGTGCTAAGTTTTTGAGAACTGAACTCTATTTTGGTAAAAACAATTATAAAATAACCCAAATTCATTTTTTGTTATATACATGTCAATTTATGTAAAATACACATTGGAGAGGTACTATACAAGTATATTTATTAGAAATATATATTAATAAGTATATTTTATAGCCAAAATGCTATAAAATATATTTATATGAGATGTGCAGTGCAAAGGACCTATATAGTACTATTATTATATTCAATTATATGTGCTTGCTTTCTATAATTAAAATTTTTATAAGGAAACACAAATATTTATTGTGATAGTGGAAACAAAAATATATGCTTTGGGGTTTTTTGTGTTTGTTTTGTTTTGGGTTTTTGTGTTTGTTTGCTTGTTTTTGTTAGGAAGCCTGAATATTTTTCTGTTAAAATTACCTTTTTTTTCCTTCTAAGAAATAAATCTGTGGTGGTTTCACATAAAATTCTGGGCATATAACATATTAAGGCAAATTTCAAATGAGAGGTACTTTAGTTCAATAGTTTAAAAACCTGTACATAATATCTTGCCTGCTACTTTAGATAATGTGGGCTTAATAAATAAAGAATTGTGGAGTGTCTGGGTGGCTCAGTAGGTTGAGTGTCTGACTTCTGCTCAGAGCATGATCTCATAGTTCATGAGTCAGAGCTCCATGTTGGGCTCTGTGCTGACAGTTCAGAGCCTGGAGCCTGCTTCAGTTTCTGTGTCTCCCTCTCTCTCTGTCTCACCCCCACTCATGCTCTGTCTCTCTCTGTCTCCCAAAGATGAATAGACAGTAAAAAAAAATTAAAAATAAGTAAATAAATAAAGAATTGGCCTAGACAAGTTATATTTCTACTCAGCATTAAGTACCTTGTCTTACCCCATTTGGTAAACTGTCCAACATTTTGCAAAAACTTAACAAACTCAAGTTGACCTAAATGGCAGTCAGAATAAGTTAAACTTTTGAAGCTGGATTTCCATGCCACAACATGAAATCCTTAATCAGTAACAGACTGAGATGACCGCCTAATGATCTAACATATATTTATAGCATCTTTTCAATGGAAATTTCTTAAGGAAATGAATCTATATATTAATTGTTCGATAATCAATTATTAAAAACAGAAGAAATATTATACTGTATAGAAAAACAAAATGAAAAAGTTAAAATTTACCTAAAAGTGAAATTGCTAACCAATTAAGCATTTTATATTTAAATATAGACAAAAAATTTGGTAAATTTACCACAAATGTAGCTTTATTTTATTTTTTCTTTTTCTTCTTTTTTTATCATGAAATTTATTGTCAAATTGGTTTTCATACAACACTCAGTGCTCATCCCAAAAGGTGCCCTCCTCAATGCCCTACACCTACTTTCCTTTTCCCCCACCACCCATCAGCCCTAAGTTTGTCCTCAGTTTTTTAGAGTCTCTTATGGTTTGGCTCCCTCCCTCTCTAACTTTTTTTTCTTCCATTCCCCCATGGCCTTCTGGTAAGTTTCTCAGGATCCACATAAGAGTGAAAACATATGGTATCTGTCTTTCTCTTTATGACTTATTTCACTTAGCATAACATTCTCCAATTCCATCCACATTGCTACAAAAGGCCATAGTTCATTCTTTCTCAATGCCAAGTAGTATTCCATTGTGTATATAAACCAAATTTCTTTATCCATTCATCAGTTGATGGACATTTAGGCTCTTTCCATAATTTCGCTATTGTTGAGAGTGCTGCTATAAACATTGGGGTACAAGTGCCCCTATGCATCAGCACTCCTGTATCCCTTGGGTAAATTCCTAGCAGTGCTATTGCTGGGTCATAAGGTAGATCTATTTTTAATTTTTTGAGGAACCTCCACACTGTTTTCTAGAGTGGCTGCACCAGTTTGCATTCCCACCGACAGTGCAAGAGGGTTCCTGTTTCTCCACATCCTCTCCAGCATCTATAGTCTCCTGATTTGTTCATTTTGGCCACTCTGGCATGAGGTGATATCTGAGTGTGGTTTTGATTTGTATTTCCCTGATAAGGAGCGACGCTGAACATCTTTTCATGTGCCTGTTGGCCAATCGGATGTCTTCTTTACAGAAGTGTCTATTCATGTCTTCTGCCCATTTCTTCACTGGATTATTTGTTTTTCGGGTGTGGAGTTTGGTGAGCTCTTTATAGATTTTGGATACTAGCCCTTTGTCTGATATGTCATTTGCAAATATCTTTTCCCATTCCGTTGGTTGCCTTTTAGTTTTGTTGGTTGTTTCCTTTGCTGTGCAGAAGCTTTTTATCTTCATGATGTCCCAATAGTTCATTTTTGCTTCTAATTCCCTTGCCTTTGGGGATGTGTCAAGTAAGAAATTGCTGCAGCTGAGGTCAGAGAGGTCTTTTCCTGCTTTCTCCTCTAGGGTTTTGATGGTTTCCTGTCTCACATTCAGGTACTTTATCCATTTTGAGTTTAGTTTTGTGAATGGTGTGAGAAAGTGGTCTAGTTTCAACCTTCTGCATGTTGCTGTCCAGTTCTCCCAGCACCATTTGTTAAAGAGACTTTTTTCCATTGGATGTTCTTTCCTGCTTTGTCAAAGAGTAGTTGGCCACACTTTTGAAGGTTCAATTCTAAAGTCTCTATTCTATTCCATTGGTCTATGTGTCTGTTTTTCTGTCAATACCATGCTGTCTTGAGGATTACAACTTTGTAGTAGAGCCTAAAGTCTGGGATTATGATGCTTCCTGCTTTGGTCTTCTTCAAAATTACTTTGGCTATTTGGGGCCTTTTGTGGTTCCATACTAATTTTAGGATTGCTTGTTCTAGCTTTGAGAAGAATGCTGGTGCAATTTTGATTGGGATTGCATTGAGTGTGTAGATAGCTTTGGGTAGTATTGGTATTTTAACAATATTTATTCTTCTAATCAATGAGCACAGAATGATTTTCCATTTCTTCATATTTTCTTCAATTTCCTTCATAAGCTTTCTGTAGTTTTCAGCATACAGATCTTTTACATCTTTGGTTAGGTTTATTCCTAGGTATTTTATGCTTCTTGGTGCAATTGTGAATGGGATCAGTTTCTTTATTTGTCTTTCTCTTGCTTCATTATTAGTGTATGAGAATGCAACCGATTTCTGTACATTGATTTTGTACTCTGACTTTGCTGAATTCTTTTATCAGTTCTAGCAGACTTTTGGTGGAGTCTACAGGGTTTTCCACATATAATATCATGTCATCTGCAAAGAGTGAAAGCTTGACTTCATCTTTGCCAATTTTGATGCCTTTGATTTCCTTTTGTTGTCTGATTGCTGATGCTCTAGCACTTCCAACAGTATGTTAAACAACAGCAATGAGAGTGGACATCCCTGTCTTGTTCCTGATCTCAGGGGGAAAGCTTTCAGTTTTTCCCAATTGAGGATGACATTAGCTGTGGGCTTTTCATAGATGGCTTTTATGATGTGTAAATATGTTCCTTCTACCTCAACTTTCTCAAGGGTTTTTATTAAGAAAAGATGCTGAATTTTGTCAAATGCTTTTTCTGAATCGATTGACAGGATCATATGGTTCTTATCTTCTCTTTTATTAATGTGATGTATCATATTGATTGATTGGTGAATGCTGAACCAGCCCTACAGCCCAGGAATGAATCCCACTTGGTCATGGTGAATAATTCTTTTCATATGCTGTTGAATTCGATTTGCTAGTACCTTGTTGAGAATTTTTGCATCCATATTCATCAGGGATATTGACTTGTAGTTCTTTTTTTTTTTTTTTTTGCTGGGTCTCTGTCTGGTTTAGGAATCAAAGTAATGCTGGCTTCATAGAATGAGTCTGGAAGTTTTCCTTCCCTTTCTATTTCTTGGAATAGCTTGAGAAAGATAGGTATTATCTCTGCTTTAAATGTCTGGTAGAATTCCACAGGGAAGCATCTGGTCCTGGACTCTTACTTGTTGGGAGATTTTTGATAACTGATTCAATTTCTTCGCTGGTTATGGGTCTGTTCAAGCTTTCTATTTCTTCCTGTTTGAGTTTTGGAAGTGTGTGGGTGTTTAGGAATTTGTCCATTTCTTCCAGGTTGTCCAGTTTGTTTGCATATAATTTTTCATAGTATTCCCTGATAATTGCTTGTATTTCTGAGGGACTGGTTGTAATAATTCCATTTTCATTCATGATTTTATCTATTTGGGTCATCTCCCTTTTCTTTTTGAGTAGCCTGGCTAGAGGTTTATCAATTTTGTTTATTTTTTCAAAAAAATAACTTGGTTTCATTGATCTGCTCTACAGTTTTTTTATATTCTATATTGTTTATTTCTGCTCTGATCTTTATTATTTCTCTTCTTCTACTATAGTTAGGCTGTCTTTGCTGTTCTGCTTCTATTTCCTTTAGGTGTGCTGTTAGAATTTGTATTTGGGATTTTTCTTGTTTCTGGAGATAGGCCTGGATTGCAATGTATTTTCCTCTCAGGACTGCCTTTGCTGCATCCCCAAGCATTTGGATTGTTGTATTTTCATTTTCATTTGTTTCCATATACTTTTTAATTTCTTCTCTAATTGCCTGGTTGTCCCATTCATTCTTTAGTAGGGTGTTCTTTAACCTCCATGCTTTTGGAGGTTTTCCAGACTTTTTCTTGTGGTTGATTTCAAGTTTCATAGCATTGTGGTGAAAGTATGCATGACATGATCTCAATTCTTGTATACTTATGAAGGGCTGTTTTGTGACCCAGTATGTGATCTATCTTGGAGAATGTTTCATGTGCATTTGAGAAGAAAGTATATTCTGTTGCTTTGGGATGTAGAGTTCTAAATGTATCTGTGAAATCCATCTGACCCACTGTATCATTCAGGGCCTTTGTTTCTTTTTGATCCTGAGTCTAGATGATCAATCCATTGTTGTAAGTGGGGTATTAAAGCCCTCTGCAGTTACCACATTCTTATCCATAAAGTTGCTCATGTTTGTGATTAATTGTTTTATATATTTGGGGGCTCCCATATTTGGCGCATAGACATTTATGATTGTTAGCTGTTCTTGATGAATAGACCCTGTAATTATTATATAATGCCCTTGATCATCTCTTGTTACAGCCTTTAATTTAAGGTCTAGTTTGTCTGATATAAGTATGGCTACTCCAGCTTTGTTTTGACTTCCAGTAGCATGATAGATAGTTCTCCATCCCCTCGCTTCAAATCTGAAGTTGTCCTCAGGTCTAAAAATGAGTCTCTTGTAGACACAAGATAGGTGGGTCTTGTTTTTTGATCCATTCTGACACCCTATGTCTTTTGGTGGGAACATTTGGTCCATTTACATTCAGTGTTATTATTGAAAGTTATGGGTTAGGGTCTTTGTGATGTCTGTAGGTTTCATGCTTGTAGTGATGTCTTTGTGGTCCTTGCAACATCTCACTCATATTATCCCCCTTAGGATCTCTTGTAGGGCTGGTTTAGTGGTGATGAATTCCTTCAGTTTTTGTGTTTTGTGAAAACCTTTATCTCTCCTTCTATTGTGAATGACAGATTTGCTGGCTAAAGGATACTCGGCTGCATATTTTTTCTGTTTATCACATTGAAGATTTCCTGCCATTCCTTTCTGGCCTGCCAAGTTTCAGTAGATAGGTCTGCTACTACTCTTATGTGTCAACCTCTATAAGTTAGAGCCTGTTTATCCCTAGCTGCTTTCAAAATTTTCTCTTTATCATTGTATTTTGAGTTTCACTATGATATGTCATGCAGAAGATCGATTCAAGTTACGTCTGAAGGAAGTTCTCTGTGCCTCTTGGATTTCAATGCCTTTTTCCTTCCCCAGATCTCAGCTATGATTTGTTCAAGTACACCTTCAGCCCCTTTCTCTCTCTCTTCCTCTGGAATTCCTATTATATGGATATTGTTCTGTTTGTTTGCATCACTTAGTTCTCTAATTTTCCCCTCATACTCCTAGATTGTTTTATCTCTCTCTTTCTCAGCTTCCTCTTTTTCCATAATTTTATCTTCTAATTCACCTATTCTCTCCTCTGCCTCTTCATCCTGTGCTATGGCCACCTCCTTTTTTTTTTTTTTTTTAATTTTTTTTTTTTCAACGTTTATTTATTTTTGGGACAGAGAGAGACAGAGCATGAACGGGGGAGGGGCAGAGAGAGAGGGAGACACAGAATCGGAAACAGGCTCCAGGCTCCGAGCCATCAGCCCAGAGCCTGACGCGGGGCTCGAACTCCCGGACCGCGAGATCGTGACCTGGCTGAAGTCGGACGCCCAACCGACTGCGCCACCCAGGCGCCCCGCCACCTCCTTTTTTATTTTGCACCTCATTTATAGCATTTTATAGCTCCTCATGACTATTTCCTAGTCCTTTGATCTCTGTAGCAATAGATTCTCTGCTGTCTTCTATGCTTTTTCAAGCCCAGCGATAATGTTATGACTATTCTAAATTCTTGTTCCGTTATATTGCTTACATCGTTTTTGATCAATTTGTTAGCTGTCGTTACTTCCTGGAGTTTCCTTTGGGGAAAATTCTTCTGTTTTGTCATTTTGGGTAGTCCCTGCTGTAGCTCCAAACTGCTGGGCACTTCCCCTGGTTGGGAGTAACTTGTGTTGGTGGACGGGGCCGCAGTCAGACCCAATGTCTTTCCAAGCCCACCACTGGGACCAAAGTCAGACTGGTGTGTACCTTATCTTCCCCTCTCCCAGGGGCAGGACTCACTGTGGAGTGGTGTGGCCCCTGTCTGTGCTACGTGCACACTGCCAGGCTTGTGGTGCTGCTTCAATGGATCTGGCATATTAGCTGGGGTGGATCTGCAAGGTGCACAGTGGTGGGAGGGGCAGGCTTAGTTCACTTTGCAGTCTGTGGTACCCTGCAGCACCGGGGGGGAGGCAGGCCTGTTGGAGGGATGGATCCACAGAAGCACAGCATTGGGCATTTGTGCAGTGCAAGCAAATTCAGTGATGTGAATTGGTTCCCATTGGAATTTCAGCTGGGGAATGGGAGAGGGAGATGGTGCTTGCCAGTGCCTTTGTTCCCCGGCTGAGCTGAGTTTTGTCTTCCAGGGCTCAACAACTCTCCCTCCTGGAGTCCTCTTGCCCTTCTCACTCTCTGAGAGCAGAGCTGTTGACTTTTAACATTCCAGAGGTTAAGACCTGTTGGCTGTCAGAACTCTTGGAGTCTGGCCCCTCCACTTTTGCAAGCCAGACCTCGGGGGTCTGCTTGCCCCTCCACCTCCCTGAAACAGGGTGCTGTCAAAAAAACCCACCAGATACTGAATAGAAGTGAGGCAAGATTTTATTCACGGCCGGGCCAAACATGATCTCCTGATCTGAAGGAGAAAAGTGCAGAGAATGGCCCCGTACAAAGGTAGCAATGAGATTATATGGATTTTAGCAAGTCAGAAAACGTCATTATTTAGTTAACCAATTACAATTTACAACATTTCATGGTAGCCGATTATATTGTGACACACAGACGTTAGTTTTGGCAGGAACCTATCAATTTAGAGTTCTTTGTCCTAAGAGGGTTTAAAATGACCATAGTTCGACACCTAAGATACCTTGGGCCAGCGAGTTTGTGACTTTTTACATGTTGATCTTGCCTAGGCCAGATCTTGGTAGAAGGGGTGGGGGAGTGTTTTGCAACCTAAGTTATCTATTTAGCAAGCAGGTGAAGTTACAGAAGCGAGCTAGGGCGGTTAGTAATTTCCGATAACCCTAATAGGGAACTACATAAGCTTTTATCTCAATTATTCATGAAAGGTGAGTTTAAGCCGAACTTATATACAATAAGCTTTCTGATATAAGTTGACCTATTACACTCCGCAGCTCCCTCCCACCAGTCCACGTAGCACGCACTGCCTCTCCACCCTTCCTACCCTCTTCTGTGAGCCTCTCCTCTATGCTTGGTTCCAGAGAGTCTGTTCTGCTAGATTTCTAGTGGTTTTCTGGGTTATGTAGTCAGATGTAGGTGGAATCTAAGCGATCATCAGGGCAAGGTGAGCCCAGCATCCTTCTATGCTGCCATCTTCCCAGGTCTCTCCCACAAATGTAGCTTTAAAAACATATGTTCTTGATCCCTTATGCCTTTCTACTTTTCAAGCTAACATTATTTTATAATTACAATAATTTTATTTTGCTATACTCATAATAATTTTGTTATATTCTCCTCTTGATGTTCCTCTTCACTCTCCATATTTATTTTTCATTCTTTTAGGGGTATGATTCAGAGGGAAGGGATTGAAGCATTGCCTTGCTCCTGGCACGCTCGCTCACTCTCGCTCTCTCTCTCTCTCTATATATATATATACATATATACATATATGTGTGTATATATGTATATATATATATATATATATTAGTGTGATAGATATTATGTAATGGCTGTGCCATGATTATTATTCCTGTCAAAGGGATATATGCAAGAACAAACATAATTTATCTAGAAATCAAATTTTCTGTCACATGGAAAAGTGGAATAGATTTGAGAAGCAGCGTGTCAAATTCTCTACTGGGGGAAAAAAGTAAAAATCTCTCAATTACTATACATGTTCAACATAAACACATGGATCATAATCTAATTAATATTTATAATTGAAAATAAAACTTAAAGTAGTTTGTGATATTAGCATTGGAAATGTGATGTAATATTAACCAAAAGCAACATAATCCCATGTTTGTGAGTTAAAAAGCTTCATCTTTAACTCAACCTGAAACATTTTATGTATAGGTAAAATAAATATAAGAAGTATCAAACTTTCATATCTGATACACAAATGGCTTAATGGAGTCATTATAATTAATAAAAAGTTTATGAGACACATATTTCAATTAGGATGGACAACTAGGGATCAAATTTACATTCCCCATAACACAGGAAAAATATAAAATGATGGTTTTCCTGATGCTGAGCATCAGGCAATGATGGAGTGATGACTGAGTAAAGGAAAATAAAGGAAAAACAACAACAACAACAAACAAAAAATGGTGATTATCCTAACATAGTGCTTTGACAGAGTCTCTAGAACCAGAGGTGCAGAAATGGGGAATCAATTTTGGCTAAAGGTATATAAACCTATATTTTCAAGAAGTCAAACTAACTAACTAACTTGGTGCAGGCTAAATCAAAAAAAGAAAAAAAAAACACAAACAAAAACACATCATAGTCAAACTTCTGAAAACTGAAAGCAAAAAAAAAAAAAAAACACCTCTTCAAAGCACTGCAAAATTAATGACATCTTATGCATCAGGAAAAACCAATTTGACTGAAAGGGTAGTTTTCATCAAAAACCATAGAGGCCAGAAAGAAGTGACAGAACATTTACAAATGTTGAAGATAAAGAACTCTCAGCCCAGAACACTATTTTAAGTGAAATTATTCTTGAAGAATGAAGGTGAATTAAGATATTAAGATATTCTCAGATAAAGGAGAACTTAGAAAATTTGTCACCAGCAGGTGTATCCTAGAAAAATGGCTAAAGGAAGTTCTCTAACTAGAAAGGAAATGGTTAAAAAAAAAGGAAATTTAGAATATCAGAAAGGAAGAAAGGTCATAATGAGCAAATATATGGGTAAATATAATAACTTTCTTTCTCCTTTTGAGTTTTCTAAATTACTTTTGACTGATGAAGGCAAAATTGTAACACTGGGTGGTATGTTTCTAAATGTACATAAAATATATATTTAGGGTGCTTATAATAAAAATAGGGGGACAGTAAAGGAATATGAAAAGTGGTAATGTTTTACGCTTTACTTAAAGTGATGAAATGACTAAATCATTAGCATATGGTAACATATATATATATATATATATATATATATAGTATATATATAGATAGATAGATAGATAGTATAATACCAAGTATAGTATAGTATAATACCAAGAGAAGCCACTAAAAAAGTGTACAAAGAAATACACTCCAAACACTATAGAAAAATCAAAATGCAATTATAAAAAATGTTCAAGTAACCCATAGTACAGTAGGAAAGGAAGACAGAAAATCAGTGAGAATAAAAGGAAACAAACAGGAGGAAGGCCTAACATATCAGTAATTACTTTAAATGGTCCAAGTACATCAATTAAAGACAGAGGAGGGCAGTGTAGATTAAGAATAAAAACAAAAAACAAAAAACAAAAAACAAAACAAAAAAAACCCCAAGTATGACCCAGCTATAGTCTTTCTACAAGAAACTCATTTTAAATATAATCTTATAGGCAGGTTGAATGGAAAAAGATGAATCATGAAAACATTAATCAAAAGAAAGCAAGAAAATCTATAGTGATATGAGGTAAATTAGGCTTCAGAGGAAAGAATATTATGAGAGAGTAAATAATGCTAAGAGTCAATTCACCTAGCCAAGAAAACATAGAAATTCTAAATTGGTATATGGTAAACAACAGAGGAAGAGGAGGAAGGAGGGGGAGGGGAGGGGAGAGGGAGGGGAGGATAAAGAAGAGGAGGAAGAAGAAAAAAAAGGAAGAAGAGGAAGGAGGAGGAGGAGGAAGAGGGGGAGGAGGACGGAAGACAAAGAGAAAAGAGAGAATCTACACAGTATCTTTCATGACTCTCAACTCAAAAATCTATAACAAAAACATGAGCAAATAGAATTCAGCAATGTACACTATGACCAGATGGAATTATTCCAAGAAGCTGAATAAAGTGGTTCAATATTTGAAAAGTCAGTCAATGTAACATATACTTCAACAGGATAAATAAGAAAAACTGTGTGGTCATATACACTGATACAGAAAAGTATGGATGAAAAATCCCTGAACTAATAGGCTGAGTTTGTCAGTATATGCAATAAAGGAACTGAATGGAATAGACAGGGATAAAAGCTAGATTCTCTGAATACAACTTGTGTTATAGGCTAAACATCAGGAATCTTTTACATAAATATAAAATTAAATTTTAAAAATTTCTAAATATAAAAGGGAGAATGACATAAATTAGTCTACCTGTGTATAATTTCTGTTAAGTCACAAAGGGATGATTTCAAGTGTAAAATCTGAGAACTCTTGTTTTACTAGAATACAAAATTACCTAAGCGTGTCAGGAACTCTTCAAAAGGATGGAGAAATCAACTTCAACAGTTTCGCATTAGCCAAGGATGTGACAATTTGGGAAACTCTTCAGAGCAATCAAGTTTCATCAAACAAACAAACAAACAAACAAACAAACAAAATGAATTGCAAGAAAAAAAAAACAGAAATGGGTAATTTACATATTAAAGAATTGTAAGAGACCTAAAGACAATTATAGTGATATTTGTGTTTAGATTCTGATTGAATAAACAATATCAATAGGGGAAATTTAAACATTGATGAGGAATTATTTTTAATTTTCTGTGTGATAACTTGTAGTTGTTAAATATATCTTTATCTTCTAGACATGCCTTCTAAAATATTTACAGATGAAATAATAGAATATTTAGCATTATCTTAAACTAATTCAGTAGAGGGCAAAAGTCAAGTACATAGGGATATAAATGGAAGTTATTGGCTAAGGCTCAAAAATTTTTTAAATTTGAGAATGAGTGTATGTTGTTTTTTTTTTACTAGCCTCTCTAGTTTTGTGCATTTGCATTTTTTTTTCCATATTTGAAACTTAAATGTAATATACTAAAACCTGAGAAAGGAAGGAACAATATGTGAGACATTTTTAGAGATACATTACCAAAACACCAAATGATATTAATTACTTTTAATCTAGGTTGCTGGAAACTTATTTCAATTACTTAAATGAAAAATGATCATTTCTGTAAAAAACTCAATATTATCATATTATCACAAACCATCAATTCAGGGCTGAGAATTAATTACTCACTATGCATATAGAACTTTAGATAAGTAAACAGACCTTACTTATTAGGAGTAATAATGCAGATGCATTATTATGTTATGCTGAAATTTATTTTTAAAATAAATATATTTTTCGTACTCATATCTAAATCCCGTGTGAAAAAAGAAACATCATTATGGAAAACAAAATTATTAATAAACACACACACACACACACACACACACACACACGTGTATATATATATATATATATATATATATATATATATATAATTCTCACTCTAAGATAAACTTTTTTGAAATGCTCTGCATAAAATGTCATGTTAGCTTTTTCTGTGTGTGATTTGGCTTCAATACTTTACTTTTAAAATGTGTAGGTTTCTGGGACGACTGGGCAGCTCAGTCTGTTGAGTGTCTGACTTCAGCTCAGGTCATGATCTCACAGCTCAGAGGTTCAAGCCCTGCATCAGGCTCTGTGTTGACAACTCAGAGCCTGGAGCCTGCTTCAGATTCTGTTTCCCTCTCTCTGCCCCTCCCCCACTAGTGCTCTGTCTCTGTCTCTCAAAAATAAATAAATGTCAAAAAAAATTAAAATGTGTAGAAGACTATGAATGTTTACTTTGAGGATAATATGATTTCTGAGATTTTTAAAAGTAGTTATGAAAATGTGAACCTTTAAATGACTTAAGAAGTAATTATTTTTTGTAATAAAATATTTAGCTTATAAAATTTTATGCAATATTGATTATACATATTAGTTTATTCAGTTTGAAAATTTTACATCATACATAATCTGCATATAAATTAAGCATACCTGTATTCACCTGTAGAATACATTTCCATATTATTAATAGGTAGTCTTATTGACAGAATAAAATTTTCTAACAAGATTAAAAATTACATTCTCGGGGCACCTGGGTGGCTCAGTTGGTTAAGCTTCCACCTCTTGATTTTGGCTCAGGTCATGATCTCACAGTTCCCTGAGTTTGAGCTCTATGTGGGGACAGCAGAAATTCTGCTTGGGATTCTCTCTCTCTCTCTCCCTCTCTCTGTCCCTCTCCTGTTCGTTCTCTCTCTCTCTCTCTCTCTCTCTCTCTTTCTCTCTCTCTCAAAATAAATAAATTTTTAAAAAGTTACATTTTCAACATGGTTCTCACACTTACAATAACTATATTTTTTTCTTAAAAAAAAACCCAAAAGACAACCATCTCGTGCTACTGAATTGCCATGCAGACCAATTTAAAATTGTTCTTCAGAAACTTATAGTTTTCCATCCTACCATCATTTTTTTCATTATAGTGTGAAAATACTTATTTTTGTCATATTTTTTGTTGAAGAAAAATCATACGATGTACAATGTACTTTCAACAATGGTGTATCCCTGTCTCTGTTACCATATCTCCATGTCATATTAAAGAATTTCATGGACTAAATATTGGAGAAAACTTCAGTACAACAGTACATATAATGCCTATTTCATTAATATAATAAAATATATTTCAATTTAATATATTTCTTTTAAAGAAAGAGAAAGTGAGTGGGGAAGAGGGGCAGAGGGAAAGAGAGAGAGAATCTTAAGCAGATTCAGTGTTCAGCACAGAGCCTAATGTGGGGCTCCATCCTGTGATCCTGGGATAATGACCTGAGCCTAAATCAAGAGTTAGATGCTCAACCAACTGAGCCACCGAGGTACCCCTAAAGATAATATTCTTTTTTTTTAATTTATTTTTATTTTTTTATTTTTTAAACTTTTTTTTTTACATTTATTTATTTTTTGAGAGACATAGAGACAGAGTACAAGTTGGGAAAGGGCAGAGAGAGAAGGAGACACAGAATTCGAAGCAGGCTCCAGGCTCTGAGCTGTCAGCACAGAGCCCAACGCGGGGCTTGAACTCACCAACCGTGAGATCATGACCTGAGCCAAAGTCGGCCGCTTAACCAACTGAGCCACCCAGGCACCCCAATAATATTCTTAATATAATAGAATTTTGTATTAGTAGGTGTCACTCAGATATGAGCTAAGATGTAAGCAAAAAAAAAAAAAAAGAGTTATTTTTGTCTTGTTATGTTACTGAGATTTGGGGGTGTTTGTTAGAACACCTAGCCCCATGTCTTAATATACTTGGTGTGAATGCAGCAAAAATTTTGAGATTGTTTTAAGCATGTACAATCTTTTAGTGTTAATATTAATTTCCCTACATAAATGTGGTACCTTTTTTCCAACATCAGGTTTTCAAAATATAAAACTTAATATATAGAAATAAAAGTATTTGGGGTGCATAGGTGGCTCAGTTGGTTAAGTGTCCATCTCTTGATTTTGGCTCAGGTCATGATCTCAAGGTCCATGTGTTCAAGCTCTGCATCAGGTTCTGTGCTGACAGTGCAAAGCCTGCTTGGGATTCTTTATCTCCCTCTCTCTCTCTGCCCCTCCCCTGTTCATGCTCATACCCATGCACATCTTTCTCTCTCTCTCTCTCTCTCTCTCTCTATCAAAATAAATAAATAAGCATTAAAAAAAGAGATAAAAAGATTCAAATAATGAAGGACATTTAGAACAACTTCAGTTCATGAAGGTCCATAGCAAGGCACAATTCCCCAGGAGTAAGTCTGTGAACTACACCCAACACAACTCAAGAATTAGTGGTAGGTAACAGGACTTGCCACACATGCTTTGTGTGTGTGTGTGTGTGTGTGTGTGTGTGTGTGTGTGTGTGTAATTTGTATTTTTTTAGATATAAAAAACATTTTAGATATAAAAAACATAAAGACATTTGGATAAACAATGAAAGCAACACTATATTACATGGCTTTGTAAATCTATATTTGAGTTATAACATAATGTAGAAGAGTAGATACAAAGACTGACTTATTCGCTGAATTCTTACAGTATTTAAAGCACTAATATAATATGTACTAAAGAATGGCTAAATTCTTGAGCAAATAAAAACCTTCATTTATTTGAAGCATTTGCATCATTGCTATTTTGCCTGCTCTCCTAGACAATCTGTATGCAACTAAGGCCTTCTTGGAGGAAGATAAATCACTGCAACCCTCTTCTCGTCATTATTCACTTCTATTTTTCTCTTTGGAGCAGACACATGCTAGATAGGAAGGGTATTTCCAGAAGCAGGTGTGGTAGCCGTCATGACCAGGCTCATCACTTTTATCATGGGGGCTGCACTTTTACCCTGCCAGCGTCATGATTCTGCCATTTTGTCCCTTGGAGACAAGATACCCTTCAAATTATTGGAAGTGGACTAGAAAAATAAAATGCCCACACTTTTGGAGAATAGTCAAGTCTACCCGTAATAAAGAATGTTCAGTGTATGGGTCATGACAAAACAATCTTGACTGTTATCTGTAAAAGAGAAAATCACTACCACCTTTAATTCCACACAAATAATTCTCATTATTTTATCCAATCTATTTTTATGCAACTAAAAATAAAATTTTTACTTTTATTACCATGTGGATAACAAGGGCAATTAAGGTATCAAAAAATGAAATGAAAATGGAATAACCAACTATAATAAAATTGTTCAGAAAAAAAATTTTAAAGACTCCTTTCTGCATAAGAATTCTTTTCTGGGGGCGCTTGGGTGGCGCAGTCGGTTAAGCGTCTGACTTCAGCCAGGTCACGATCTCGCGGTCCGTGAGTTCGAGCCCCGCGTCAGGCTCTGGGCTGATGGCTCAGAGCCTGGAGCCTGTTTCCGATTCTGTGTCTCCCTCTCTCTCTGCCCCTCCCCCGTTCATGCTCTGTCTCTCTCTGTCCCAAAAATAAATAAATGTTGAAAAAAAAAATTAAAAAAAAAAAAGGATTCTTTTCTGTACATCTAAAATTACTGTACTAAGCTAAAATTTTAAGTTAAATGCTTTGTTATAGAACTTAGAGCAGAATATAACAATTTCATCTCATTATCTCTAGTCAGCAAAGTAACATCTGTTTTGCTGTTCAGTTTAGCTTCTGAGAGTCAACTCTAAAGTCTCTTTATAAAGCAAAATTATTCCATAGCTGTACTGTGCATTTATGCATAAGGAAAGCCTCTAAAGTTGTAATTTGTGAACCATGATAGTTTAATTTGATTTTTTTCTAAATAAATGTTATAAGACACATAAAATGATCTGCACAAATTCCATTTTTTAATCTGAAATCCTGGACTATTCTGTACACGTATATGTTCAAGATCATATTTACCTCAGCAACAAAAGCTAATTCTTATTTTCTTCCATGTTTCCTCTGAGTCTTTCTAATAACATTGCACTTTTAGATCGTTTGCAATTTGTTACGCAAACATTTTGCTTATTTTTCACCTGCATCACTTAGTACAACTATTGTAAGGAAAATTAGTTTTAGGAAACATAAAAGCTCATCTGAAACTCCATTTTCTAAAGTGCGGCATATGTGGCTGTTTATAAGCTAAATGCCCCGAGTACTTAAAGCAGAGAAATAAAGGAGATTATTCAGATTATTAGAAAAGGATTAGTGGTGAAATTAGGCAAAAGTGTGTGCTTCTGTACCTGCTTGATTAGTCTGCACTTCTGACTGCCTGCATTACAAAGATAACCCCATCTCTGCACTGTGCTGCAAGAAGCCATTTAGAAATTCAGTCTGTTCTTATTTTAATGACTAGTGAAGTAAATAAGTATATGAAGGCTTTATGGATTTTCCTCACCAGGACAATAAAATCAGTTTCAAAATAATTCATTATATATAACACTGTTTTAGCTTCCTCAGTATTGTTTGTATAAATAATTATCTTATTGGTACACTTATTTCTGAAATAAAATATCAATGCCATTTAACACATTTGCCAAGCAGTCCTGAATAACTACTACTAAAAGCAAAGCTTTTTCTTTTATAAATTAGTTGGATGATACTGAATTGAGTAAAAGGGGTAAAACTGTGTTACAAGGTATATAGAATATGGATAAAACACAAGTATCTTGTCTTGATGATAAATTCAGATCACCTTAAACATTTTAGCTGGGATAATTTCTATCAATCATGGAAAAGGTTGATATGCATAAGTCAATTTTTCCAGAAGCACAGACTTCTCCATACAAAGAAGGCCTAGCAGGGAAGTTGTATCATGGAATTTATCACAAGTATTTTGAGTTAACAGGATGCTTATGCTCATGAGTGTTTCACATCTTATACATACATATATATTATAGATATGTAACAAAAATACATTCAAGAACTAGTTGCATTTCTATACATGACACAACACAATTTGATACAGCACGTGCCTGTGCAAATAAATAAAACTTTGCTGTAGATCATTAGAATTTTGTTTGCTTGTAGTTTGATTTTTCTATCATTTAGCATTATTGTTTGTCATTGAGAAATATGGAATCCACTTGAAATTATTTCTTCATGGGCTTGTATTTCTCTCTTTCAAGATTAGATATTTAATTTTCTACCATGTAATACACATTACTTCTATCATTTTATTTAGTCTGGTTAATGAAGAAAATCATTCATGGACTGCTCTCTATTCATTTCTTGGACTTTTATAAAATTTATTAATAGTTGATATTGATAAAGTGTAAATGCAGAGAATCTTCTAAGAGTTTTGCATATTGTGCAGGAGAGAATAGGTTTGGTTGCACATAACAGATCATACAATAGGCAAATTGAGGTATAGTTTCCTCAAAAAATGAAATCAAATAAATTAGTCCAGAGGTAGGCATTCTAAGGCTAGTGCACAGAGTTCCATTATCTCATTAATATTCTAGAAAATCTCATTTTTTTTGATCCATAATGCTTAAGGCTTGAATTTTGGTTTTAGGCTCAAGCCTACATGTATCACAAAAATATGCTGCATTTGAAAATGGGGATAGGAATCAATGACAGATGCATGTCAGCTGACTCTGTCCTTCTTTCAGAGCATTTTAGGAGAATTCCCATTCATGACTTCTGCATCAAAACATATTTTTTAAAAAATTTTTTTTTCAACGTTTTTATTTATTTTTGGGACAGAGAGAGACAGAGCATGAACGGGGGAGGGGCAGAGAGAGAGAGGGAGACACAGAATCGGAAACAGGCTCCAGGCTCTGAGCCATCAGCCCAGAGCCTGACGCGGGGCTCGAACTCACGGACCACGAGATCGTGACCTGGCTGAAGTCGGACGCTTAACCGACTGCGCCACCCAGGCGCCCCATCAAAACATATTTTTAACAAGAACTAGCACGCATGACCACCCATGTCTGTGAGGAGACCAGAAGATGTAGTTTTTATCTGGCCACAATAGAATTAGGAGTCTTTTTAAAAAGAAAAAGGGGAATAAGAATTCACAATGACTATCTAACAGTATCTGATACACATATTTTACCCCATTTCATTGTCAGATCAACTCTGTACAGTAGGCACTAATCACAACTTAACTGATTCTTTCAAATGTCAGAAAAACCCTCAAGTTACACCACCTAGTGATTCAGCTAATAAGAGCCAGAACCAAGATCCCAATTAATGGGGTCTAATTCCAAGAACCGAAGCAATAAGCCAAGTATTGGGAATTCTTTCCTGATTAAAACCTTGCTGGGGCACCTGGGTGGCTCAGTCAATTGAGCTTCCCACTTCTGCTCAGGTTGCGATATCATAGTTTGTGGGTTCAAGGGATGCATCGGGCTTTGTGCTAAATTCTTGCTCAGAGACTGGAGCCTGCTTCAGATTCTGTGTCTCCTTCTCTCTCTGGCCCTCCCTAGCTCGTGCTCTGTCTCACTCTGTCTCTCAAAAATAAATAAATGTAAGAAAAAAATTAAAACCTTGCAGAGAGATCACACTTTGTTATTAAACCTTTGTAAACAAAAATACAGTGCCGCTATTTTGTTACCCCAAACAAACCTCCCTTGTTCTGTCTGCTAGATCTCATTCCAACTTAGCATTGTTTTGGAATATTTTTTTTTTAAAAATCCTACTTTTTCAATTACCTCCAGAATTCATTTCAGATTGCATTCTTTTATGTATAGCTCCAGTATTAATTCTTTCTTTATCTTTGGCCAGTCATTCTTTTGTAAGTTGTTATTATTGTTATTATGATTGATCGAAAAGATCTTGTTCATCTTGTATTTGTTATTTACTTAGATATTAGTGTGAGCAATATATGGATGATAAGGTTATATTAACTCCCATAACTTAAAGATAATCATGTTTTGGGGAGCCTGAGTGGCTCAGTTGTTTAGGCGCCTGACTTCGCTCAGGTCATGATCTCACACTCCGTGAGTTCAAGCCCCACTTCTGGCTCTGTGCTCACAGATCGGAGCCTGGAGCCTGCTTCAGATTCTGTGTCTCCCTCTCATTCTCTCTGCCGTCCCCCATTCACACTCTGTCTCTCTCTCTCTCTCTCTCTCTCTCAAAAATAAACATTAAAAATTTTAAAATAAAGATAATAATGTTTTATATTATATAGCTACTCCTGTCAGCTTGCTCATAATTATTTCCATAAAAAGGAAGATTTTCTTTTTAGAAAAAAGAAAGTTTTTTAAAAAACAATTAGAAATATTTCGTGAATAGGGGATGTATGTCACTGTCCTAAAAACAATTGTATTTTGAATTAAGTAGTACAAAACTGAATCTACTTTTGTTTTGGAGCAGTTTATCATCAGTCTTTTATAAAATTCATAGAGATTGTAGCTTCCCTTTTACAAAGTTAACACCGAATTATTATTTTTTTTTAATTCTAGGATGGGATTTTTAGGACAGTGAAAATACTCTGTATGATATTATTATGATGGATATATGCCATTATACATTTGTCCAACCCAGTAGAATTTACCACAAGAGTGAACACCAAAGGAAACTATGGACTTTGTGTGATCATCCTTAGTAAAAATGTACGATTTAGCTGAGTGATGTAAATAATGGAGAAGGCTATGCATGTGTGGGGCCAGAGAGTATAGGGGAAATCTTTGCACCTTTCTCTCAAATTTGTTATAAGCCTAAAACTACTTTAAAAGCCTTAAAAAAAGAAAAATATAGGTAGAAAATCTTGTTAAAAAGAATATATTGAGAAATAGAAGAATAAAATGCCGTTGTAGCAAACAAATACAAATAGTGCATGTGAATAATCAATAAGCTTCCATAAAGGTTAGTGAGCATAACTTAAAAAATCTAAAATGGCTGTAACTCCTTAAAATGGATAGTGAATTAATTCCTGGAAAAAGAAAACCTGATAAATTATATTATGCTTCATAATCCATACTCATGCACTGTCTTCTTTAATTCCACATCTTCCAAATTAACCTGTCTACAACTTATAGAGTTAATCAAAGTCATATAGTATAGATCACATATTTACTCTTTCTCTATCTAAAGTTCTATTTTTTAAGTCTGGTTTATTGATGCACATTTTGCATATAGTGAGATTCACCCCTTATGTATACAGTCATGTAACAACAGAATAGTCTGGATGGAAGTCATATATAAAGTTCCAACAAACCCCATTTATTCAATTTACTCCACCAATGATCTTTGGCAGCCACTGATCTTATATCTGCCCTTCATATCTTTGCCTTTTCCAGAGTGAATAAATAAAAAATACATGATAATAAATAAATGAATGAATAAATAAATAAATAAATACAAATAAAATGCAGCATACAACTCACATGTATAGTTTTCTTTACTTAATAGAATGCTTTCGAGGTGTATCCATGTTTTTTAATGTAAGGGTAGTTCTTTTACTGTTAAGTAGTAGTCAGTACTATACTACAATGTTTGACAATGTTTCTCCATTTACAATTGATGATATTTGGATGATATACAGTTTGGGGCTATTAGGAATCAAACCTATGTTAGTATTCTTGAATAAGTCCTTACAAGACATATATTTTAATTTCTTTTAGGTAAAATGGGATCATGTAAAATAGAAAAAAATAAGTTTGCCACTTCCTCTTTTAAGGGATCAAGGGGACCCTTTTTAAGGGACTTTTGGCCCATGGACCAAATCAAGCCCGCTGCTAGTTTTTGTAAATGAAGTTTTATTGGGTCAGAGCCAATGCTGTGGGAGGCTAGATAAAAGCTCCCCACCCTCTAGTGCCTTCCCCAAATGTCCATATCCTACTCTCTAGATCCTGTGAATAATCTGCCTTGCATAGTAAATGGGAATTTGCAGTTGAGATGAATAATTTTAAGATTGAGAGATTATCCCCAATCCAATGTAATCACAAGAGTCTATAAGAGTGAGGCAGGGAAATGAGATTATATAGCAGGAAATATTTCCATAGAAACAAAAGGGTGGAGTGATGTGAGGAAGGGTCCTGAGCTCAGAAATGTGGGTGGACTCTAGAAGCTGAGAGTGTAAGGAAAAAGATTCTCCCTTGAAGACTGGAATAGGAATACAATTCTGCTGACGCTTTGATTTTAGACTTTAGACCTCTGCAAAAGTAAGTGCATAAAGTTGTGTTGTTTGTGGTAATTTATTACACCAGTGATGGGAAACTCATATACATGCCCACTCATTTATATATTTCTTTGGCCGCTTATGCATTATAGAGGCAGAGCTGAGTGGTTGCTTCAGAAACCATAAATCCTACAAAGCGTAAAATAGGTATTTTCTGCTCCTTTATGTAAACAATGCTACAGATTCCTCTTAAAATGAGGACTCTCTACATTCAATTTCATAAAATTTTTCGAATATCTATTATGCCCCTTGTATTTATAAGTTTACATAGCTATTGGTGCATATGTATGTGTGTTTAATTCTGTGATGAATCCTTTGAGTGCAGCAAAACTTGCATGTTTCCTTCATACTAGTAGCTTAATTTCTTGCATGTCTTGGTGTTCTAGAAGTATTTATGGAATGATTAAAGTTAAAAAAATATTTAGAATAAAATCCTTCAATTTATGGTTAATGTGTAGCTCTGGTTGACTCCCCATACGTTTTTAGGAGTTTATTAACTAGACATTAATTAGACTATGATGGCACATACCTAAATTTCCTGTGTCAATGTGACAAACACCACAGATAATGTAACATAATCTCATATAGAAATTTTTGTTTAAAAGTCTATTTTTCTTCATCCTTACAAAAAAAGCAGAGAAAGCTAACTATGAAAGCTGGCCTTTGAGGCAAGAACTAAAAGAAATGAGGGAATGAATCTGAAGATATCTAGGTGATAAAATCCCAGGCTGAGGAAAACAAAGTCTTTCAGTCAAGAGTCTCCATGAAATGTGAGGTTGAATTAAGGTGAGCACAGGGACTGGGGTGTCTGAATTCAGGTGTGGCCACTAGACTAGGCTGTTGGTTATGTCTATTTCTAGAGAATTGTTCAGTGCTAACCAGGTGATTGATAATTCACATTTGCCATAGTTTGTAGTTATAAATGGACTTTTTTATCATTAATGTTATGAGAACTAGTGTCTGACTCTTAAGGAATAATTGACATTATTATGAAACAATAATCAGAGACTCTCTAATGATACAGCTGAAGATACTTAATGGAAATCATTATGAAGGTAAAGTCAAGGGAAAGCTGGAGTAAGAACAGAAGATGACCAAAATGGAACCTAGGGGAGCACTGACATTTAGACTCACAGAGGCAGAAAACAACAACAACAGCAACAACAGCAACAACAACAACACACACACACACACACACACACACGCACACACACAAAACAGCAAAAGGAATGAGAAGGAGCTGCCAGAGACGTGGAAAGAAATCAGAAGACAGTGACACGTTGAGTTATTTGTAGGTTGACCAATGCTCATAAAGCAATGAGAAAAATGTAACAATTAAAAAGAAGTGTAGAAGTGTAAGTCTGGCCACACAATTTTGATACAAACTTCTGGATAAAAATAAATACTTATTGTAAGTACTGACATACATTCAACAGAAATCTTACACATTTTTTTTTATCTATAAAATTTCTAGCAATAGAAAAGTCAGTTATTGGGGTGCCTGGGTGGCAGTCGGTTCAGAGTCGGACTATTGATTTCAGCTCAGGTCATGATCTCATTGTTTGTGGTTTCAAGCCCCACATGGAGCTCTTTGCTGCCAGCACAAAACCTGCTTGGGATTCTCTCTCTCTCTTTCTTGCTGTCTCTCCCCTTCTCTCCCCATACCCCTGCTTGTGTTTGCTCTTTCTCTATCTCTCTCAAGATAAATAAATAAAAACAGTCAGTTTTAATACCTATGGATTTTAAAATCAAAACTAATTTTATTTTTAAAAAATATGAATGTTATTAGTATTGATAAGAGTATTCTACTAGAATCTCTTACTGAATATATTGCATGAACCAAGCAGCTTCCTTCTCATTTATAGAATGGACTTTAAAGATACTCATACAAATGGAGAGAGACTTTATAGGGAGACCAAATATAGTCATGTATCCTAGGATGAACAAATATGTTAGTCTTCTATTCCTATAGAAGATAAAGATTAAAAAGGTAGTTCTAATCTGCTTTATGGCGTATAGACATGTTTCTATGACAAAAATATATAAGAAAACTAAGTTGCTTCAAGTTGGTAAAGGAGCACTTGGAATGATTATAAATTTTAAAAAATTGCAACTTTTGAGTTGAGATTCTAAAACAAAATTTCAGACCAGGAGAAAGAAATAAAAACTTCTCAAGAAGAGAAACCCATCAATCAAAACTATTCTAAGCTTAAAAACACCTTGTAAAATGTACAATATTCAGAGTATTCTTGCAAGGTGTTAATTGGGTCACTTCACTCCAGCTAGGTTAAAAAAAATCCCCTTAGCTTCTAGCTAGGTGATAATTACATTCATTCTCATAAAATAAAATGACTTTATGTGGGTAGAAAATTCTTTGCACCTAGCTAAACAAAAGCTGAGTAGAATTCAGTAAAGGATAATGAGAGCAAATCGAATTAGAGCAGTGAAATTTATAACTGCACATAACTGGCATTATAACAACCTTTTATTTGTGCATAATTAGTAGTTTTGTAGTGGGTTGATTATTAAGTTTTGATCAGAGAGTTGCTTTGGCTTTATCCTCTAACAAAATTTTTGATTTCTGTGTTATTTTTATTTTCATAAGAAAATATTCATTTGATATTTTTCTTTTTTTTTTTTTTTAATTTTTTTTTCAACGTTTATTTATTTTTGGGACAGAGAGAGACAGAGCATGAATGGGGGAGGGGCAGAGAGAGGGAGACACAGAATCGGAAACAGGCTCCAGGCTCCGAGCCATCAGCCCAGAGCCCGACGCGGGGCTCGAACTCACGGACCTCGAGATCGTGACCTGGCTGAAGTCGGACGCTTAACCGACTGCACCACCCAGGCGCCCCTCATTTGATATTTTTCTATTTAATTTTAATCTCCTTATGAAAGAAAATGCCTTCCTAAAAGTTTTAATTATTTTATAAATATGGGATTCTCAGTGATTTTTGCTCTTTTGTTGGTTGGTTTGTTTTAGCAAATGGCTTTTATAATTCAGTCTCAGATATATTAGTTTCCTAATTCTAGTCATTAACTTTTTCTTCATAGCCTTGGCTATCACTCATATTTTAATACCATGTTTCCTTTGGGTCATCTGGGTGGCTTAGTCAGTTAAGCCTCTGACTTCAGCTCAGGTCATGATCTCACAGTTCATGAGTTCAAGCCCTGCGTCGAGCTTTGTGCTGACAGCTTAGAGCCTGGAGCCTGCTTTCAGATACTGTGTCTCTGTCTCTCTCTCTGCCCCTCCCCTGCTCATGCTCTGCATCTCTCTCTCTCTCTCTCTCTCTCTCTCTTTCTTTCTCTCTCTCAAAAAGTAAATAAACATTAAAAAATTAAAAATAACATATTTCCCTTTATTCTACACCATAGTTCCTGTTTTGCTATTGGACACAAGCAGTTGTAAATATGCAGGACACATTGTTTTCAATAGCAACAGCCTGTACATTTGTCGCCTACAGAGTGTTTCTGTCAAGGGGACTTTTCCAGGCTGTTGGGAGACAGATCATACAGTGACAATTCTACAGAATTGGAGCTTTTTGAGGAGCTCCACATCTGGTCTTCCTTCTCCTGAGCTTGCAAGGCTTTGGTGCTTCATTGCTACTATAATTGTGAGGCTTCTGGCTTTCAAGGCTGTGGAAGACCTGAGTAGAGGAAAATGGAAATATGTCACAAATCCAGAAGTCCTTTCCGAATTTCAGCAGATTTTCTTGAATAAACACTTGTCATATTATTGCAGGCTTTTGGTAGATTTCCAGATTTCTAAAAAAGTTGATTTTGATAAATTTTGCTCCCTTTTCTCCTTCTATAGGAGCATACACTTAGAGAAGTGCTCACTCTGCCATTCCAGAAGTCTTGCTATTATTTTAGACTTTTAAATTGGAATTTTCCCACTGTACTCGTGTGAAAACTGAAGAAGGGGACAATTTAAAACTGCATTTTTGATTTGAAATTCAAGGGAGTGTCTTGCCTGGATGGTAAAAAGAAGTGGACTAGGAGTTACTGTCCTAGTAGCTGTTTGCCACTTCTCATACATGCTTCAACACAATGATAGAAATTCAGCCTAAGTACTTAACTGAATTCTATTTCATATGCTTAGAATCCTATGAGGCAAGCTTACTCCATGAAATAAAATACATTCCTCAAGTTTAATGTTTTACATGTACAGATAGGTTGAATATTTCCACGATAACAAATGTATTCCTGAATAAGCCTTAGGTTACTTTTAGTTCTAGAAAATACCTTTCATTGTGGGTGTGATTTTTAAATATGTCCAATAATTTGCTATTACTTTACCTCTATATAAAATGAAATGTTTGAAAAATGTCAAAAATCCTATTATAAACTTTGTTTCACAATTTTTCATTAAATAATACTAATATCCTCTATAAGTATGATATTTTTAGCTATTACCTATACAACGTGTACTTCTGAGAAGTGTATACTCACTCTTGAGACTTACCACTCAAGCAACCATTTGAGTTCATACTCAACATTAATTTGCCACTATCAATGTGATGAGGAATGGTTTTTATATCATCATTCATCCAAATACTTTGAATATCAACTCAAGAAATTAGATATCACTGTAAATATTCCAAGTAGAAAGAGATTTAATCCAGAAAATTGGTATCAAAAATAGTCATAGGACTGGAAGAGCAAAAGAATGAAGAATGTGTTAGCCAGACATCCAGAGTTCAGATTGCCACTTTGAAGGAGCCCCTGGGACAGGCCTTGCACGAATCACTGCCACAAGCACATGCTTTCTACCCAATAATCTCATGTGAATGTCTCCTCCTTTCAGACCTCAAAAGAAGGAACGCAGGCAGGCAAGGAAGTCTGGCAAATGTATTTGAGGGGACAGGGAGAAGCATATCTCTGTCACATGTAAGTAATAACATCAGACCTGATCATTTTTATGCTATATCTTTTGTTTCCTTTTGCCTCAAATGGTCAAAGCAAGATTAAAACAAACAAAAAAACCCCGTGGATTTTATTATATGATACAAGTATGCAGGCTGTTGTCAAAAAATGAATAGAATGTTTTTTGTAAAGATCCAACAATTTCAATAGTCTGAAAACATCTGGGCTGTTATATGATAAAAATTTCTTATCCCTAGAAGTCTTTAAGCAGCATATGGTAATAGATCTAAACCTAGAAATAACCCTTCCCTTGGCATTTGGGCCCTATGATTCCAAAGAAGTCATACAATATCAAATATTCTCAAGATTCATGGATTCTCTTTCCAACCATGGTGAATATCCTTACAGCCCTGACATTAGTAAGCCACAGCTAATCCTGCTGGAGCAGGTGCCTTCCAGTCTCACAGATACAAATATAAAATAATCAGAAATGCCCCCACCCCTTGCCCCAAAGCTTGTTAGTCTTGCTATTGTGTTTTCTAACCTAAAAATTAACACCATAATATATTCAATTACTCATGAGAGTGCTCTAGAAGTGAAGCTTTTATATTGTCTTTCCCATACACCTGTAACTACTCCTTCAGCAAGTCTTATTGATTGTAACAGAAGACTATATATTGAATCATTTTTTTATCTTTATATTTATGGTCACCAATCTAGTAAAAAAACTCATAATTTCTCATACAGATTGTAGAATACTCATACAGAATATTCCAAGTAACTTAATTGCTGTTTTTATCCATTCTACTCAATACATCATTTTATAAACATTAAACATATTTATTGTCTGTGTAAAATCACTCCAGGGTATATCAGTAAGGTAGAGCTGTGTAACAAACAACCACATAACTTAGCAGCTTAAAAAAACAAGAAATGGGCCTAATGAGTCTTGTGTACTTTGGTACCCTCTTTTTCCTCTTCTTTTGTCATGGCAACATGCCTGAGCTGATTGGATAATAACACATAGAGATCTTTGCCAGGACAGAGAAGTTGTTTCAGCCGAGGCTCTGAATGTCTTGGTTGATAGAGCTCAGTCAAGACTGACAAAGCCGTTTATCTAGACAGATGCTGACCATAGATACATAAGTGAGACTTCTGAATTCAGCATGGGTTAGCAAATACAAGAAATAATAAAATCTTGTTCTTTTAAGCTTGAATAATTTTATTATAGGAAATCATCTGGTTCTTCCACTAGATCACAGACAAACAATGCGCAATATATCCTAGGAAAAGAATGAGCAATGCTGGCCACAGGGTGACATTGAGAATATTTTTAAAAGAGGCATCATTTCCTCATATGAAATGCTAATATTAGAATACTGTTTTGATAAATAACAAATAAAATGTCATGATGTATACATTATCTTAATCATATTATTCATCCAAACTAATAAGCCTGGGTGGCTCAGTCAGTTAAGCGTCCAGCTTTGGATCAGGTCATGACCTCATGCTTCATGAGTTCAAGCCCTGAATCAGGCTCTGCACTAACAGCGTGGAGCCTGGTTGGGATTTTCTCCCTCTCTCTCTCTCCCTCTCTCTGTCTCTCCCCCACTCACTCTCTCATTCTCTGAAAATAAATAATAAACTTAAAACAATTAATGGGATTTTAAATTTTATATTTTAAATTCTAACTGATATAATTTAGAATTTAAAGCAATTGATATGTAATAAAATAAAATACACAAATTTGTTTCATTGAAATAACATTTTATTACATTTTGAATGCTTACTTGCTCAAATTTTATAGTTTCTATTAAAATGTTCACAAATTTTATTTATTTTATGACATTTGATTTAAAATTATAGTAGTATTTTTAAGAAACTACTTAGTCCACTGACAACTGGTATATAATAAGATTAAATATAACTATAAGCTGTATGTTATTCAGAGGGATGAATAGATAGACATCATTTCTAGAAATACTATATTGGATTATTTGGTAGATATTATTTACTCTTCCAAAAACTTTGTATTTTGTTTAACTTCTTTTTTCATATCTGGAGAGAAAACCTAATAGTTATTATTTAATATGTGTTAATATACTTTACATTATATGTACAAAATAGTCATTAACAGGTATTTTTTTTACTGAACTATAATTGGCATTTCTCAGTGTATAAGTTTAAGGAATACAACGTGTTGATTATATACATTTATATTGCAATATGATTACCACTGTAATGTTAACTAATACCCCTATCCTGTCACATAATTATTACTTCTTCTAGTGGTGGGTGGAAGCAATTAAGTTGTAGTCTCTCAGCAAGTTTAATGCTTATAATATAGTTTTATTGTCTGTAATCACTGTACTATTTATTAGATCTCCATGACTTATTTATATAGTTATTGCAGTTAGGTACCCTTAAAAAACCCTCTCATTCCCACACTATCCAGTCCTGGGTAACTGTAATTCGCTCTGTTTTTTTTTTTAATTTGGTATCGAGTTTTCTTTTCTTTTCTTTTCTTTCTTTCTTTTTCTTTCTTTCTTTCTTTCTTTCTTTCTTTCTTTCTTTCTTTCTTTTTGATTCCACATACAAGAAATATCACACAGCATTTGTCTCTGCCAGACTTATCTCACATAGGATAATGTCCTCAAGGTCCATCCATGTCTCTGCAAATATCAGGACTTCTATTCCTCCAGTGGCTAAATAGTATTCGTGTATATATCTCACATCTTTTTATCCATTTATCAATGGGCAAACAGTTGGATTATTTCTGTATCTTGACGATAATGAATAATGCTGCATTGAACATGGGGGTGCAGATATCTTTATGAACTAGGGTATTTTCTTTTTCAGATAAATACTCAAAGGTAAAATTGCTGGACCATGTGGCAGTTGTATTTTTAATTTTTTGAGGAACCTCCATACTGCTTTCCATAGTGGTTGAACAAATTTGCAACCCTACCAACAGTTCACAAGGGTTCCTTTCTCTCCACATCTTTACCAACACTTGTTATCTTTTGTCTTTTTGAAGATAGCCATTATTATAGGTATGGGGTAATATATCATTGTGGTTTTGATTTGCATTTCCCCTGATGATTAGTGATATTGTGTATCTTTTCATGTAGCCATTGGTCATAGAGATGTCTTTTTGGGGAAAAAAATGTCTATTTAGTTTTTCTAGAAGTTCCTTTTGTGCTGATTAAATTACTGTACATACAAGAAAGAAATGAGTGCTAAGATGTAACTAAGGAATATTATATAACCAAGTCATTTAGGTTTATGTAATATTGTGTGATGTGTTATTGATAGCTGAATAGTTGTTACTACCTAGAATATTTTTCCCTATTAAAATATTTTATTTGTAAATTTGAAACCCAGCTATGACTTCTGATACCTTAAAAATGCTAGATGAAATAATATGAAATATAAAATGATAAATTTAGGGGCGCCTAGGTAGCTTAGTTGGTTAAGCATTTGACTTTAGCTCAGGTCATGATCTTGTGGTCCGTGAGTTCGAGCCCTGCATTGGATTCTGTCCTGACATCTCAGACCTTGAGGTCTGCTTCCGGATCTGTGTCTCCCTCTCTTTTTTCCCCTCTCCTGGTTGTGCCCTGTCTCACAAAATTGAATAAATGTTAAAAAAAATTTTAAGTGATAAATTTAGCCATTGCATGAATATAAACAAAATCGTGGATGTTTTATGATCCTCAAGTTACATTGCAAAAACAATGTCTTGTTAGAAACCTGGGCTAAGTTACATCATTTTTTAATGAACAAAGCATTCATGTTTTCCTTTTCCTAAATGGAAGTAATGTACATTGTATATGTTGACTCTATTAGATCGACTGTTTTATTCATGTGTAAATATTATAATCTTGAATGAGAAAAAAAAGCTAAAATAATAGAATGCTTTTAAATATGGTAAGGATGTCTATGCTGTGAATGGTGGCCCCTTGGGTGTGACAATGTTTCAGTCTGCACAACTTCATGTGGCATTCTTGAGAATAAGGATCAGATAATGGTACTCTCACACTTTCATTAATTCACAGTACAGTGTGACATACTTAATTTTCCAGTTTCCATTAAAAATGAAGTATAATTTTAACAAAATCATTCTCACTATACGGTGTATCACTTAAAAACTCTTGATAAAGTCACACACACAGATCTAAGTTAATACTAACAGCACATGTAAATAGCAAGAAAAATGGTCATCATGACACTTTCGTTCTGTCTGAATACTTTTCAAAAGAAGTAAAAATGAATGATTTTCTAACAACATATTCTTGGACTTGGGCCTAGAATATTCAACATTGTCAGAAACATTATAGAAACAGATAATTTGATTTACTCTCCTTAATAATGAAACATGGGTCAAGTTTGCGCATTGTCATGAGATTTTAAATAACAATTACATGAAACCATTCCCAGAAAAATTGTACAAAAAATGTAGAATGTAAAACTTCTGAATATGAAATCAAATAGCTACATTTTTCAAGTATGTTTCAAGTATTTATGTTTCATAAATTTGATTAAAATTATTAAGTGTTTAGAAACACCTTTAGTATTTTATACTGAATAGCACAATTCAGAAAGTTCCATAGTACTGAGAAAACACATCCTGGCCTTTTGTGGTAATGATGGTTAATGATGCATACAACCAAACACCATTATAAACAGAAATACATTCTGATCTCATATTGTTATATTAGGTACTCAGAAAATATTGTCCATGTTTTGTTAAATTATTTTAGAACACATTACACAAGTGGTGAGTTCCTCTATAGTTAGATGAAAATTGAGACTTATGATAGTTTCTACTTTTTATATAACTAATGGCCAACAAGACTTTTTACATTTTTATAAGTAGTAAAGGAAAAATACACTGGAGAATATGTAATTGCAATCTTATTTATTATTATAACTACTTTATGAGTGAAAAAAAATTGCCAGTGGTAGACAATTTGATTTGGGAAGGCAAACAAACAAACAAACAAAACCAGGAATCTGTGAAATGGGTACAAATATTTCAAACATGTACAATTTCTTTCCTGCGTTATTTATGGACAACCTAATAAAACATGGAATTTTGAGCCAAATGCACAAAACATTACACAAAGGGAAAATTTTCTGGAAAACAAGAGTCTAGTTTTCTTAGAATATAAACAAGGAAATATTTTATAAAACCAATCATGGATTATCTTATTTAAAAACACCCTAAAAAATTCACCAAATGGCCTGTGAATTATTACTTTGCAAAGATAAATATTTACAATTGGTCAACATTTACTGTATTATTAAATCATTGTCAGTAGATGCTACCTACTTTATAGGTAATTAAAAGCAAATAAATGCATCAACAGTTTGGTCTGTCCACAATTGCACTAAATGTTTTAATATAATGTGTGAATGTCACTGTTTATCTATATCAAATCATGTGTGGTTAGAGATCTTCACAATGATTATATGGAAACATTTTCCTCATTATAATATATTCATTGAAAATATGAGTATCTGTAAAAATTTGACATATATTTTCTAACTTGTTAAAAATCTACAAAATAATTAATTTCTTGGGGAAAAAATAAAAAAAGTTCTAATTAGTTTTGTTCATTTGTCTGAAATCCAGAAAGATGAAAATATACCAGCTTAATTTCAACTATCACCAAAAAAAAAAAAAAAAAAGAACAAAAACCTCTCATGAATAATTGGTTAATATAACTCAATTGATTATATTTTGGAAAGAATTGCCACCAAAGTTTACTTTTTAAAAAAATTTTTTTTTTTTAATATTTATTTACTTTTGAGACAGAGAGATAGAGCATTAAGCAGGGAGGGTCAGAGAGAGAGGGAGACACAGAATCTGAGACAGGCTCCAGGTTCTGAGCTGTCAGCACAGAGCCTGACACGGGGCTCGAACTCATGGACTGCGAGATCATGACCTGAGACAAAGTCAGATGCTCAACCGACTGAGCCACCGAGGTGCCCCCAAAGTTTACTTTTTAAAGTACCTCATTTTTTGGGGCGCCTGGGTGGCGCAGTCGGTTAAACGTCCGACTTCAGCCAGGTCACGATCTCGCGGTCCGTGAGTTCGAGCCCCGCGTCAGGCTCTGGGCTGATGGCTCGGAGCCTGGAGCCTGTTTCCGATTCTGTGTCTCCCTCTCTCTCTGCCCCTCCCCCACTCATGCTCTGTCTCTCTCTGTCCCAAAAATAAATAAATACTTTGAAAAAAAAAAAATTAAAAAAAAAAAATAAATAAATAAAGTACCTCATTTTTTTAATAATCTAGAGCAGCAATTAAGCTCACATAATAGAATACATTAAAGTTAAAACCAGAGCTTCAAATCACTCATATTTGTAAAGTTTCTATTTTTTATCCGTTTTTGAAATTATACTCATTTTACTAAATAATTTTTATTTTTTAATAAATCTCAGTGTAACCATAGAACTCTATATTTAGATGTATCATTTCATTTTTTATTTTGTGTCAAAGTAAACATCCGTATGAAAAGTCAAGCTGAATACATAGTTCCTAGCCTTATACAATGTAGGAAAATTATATTTTCAATGTTTCTGAGCATGAAAAGTTGACTGTACTTGAAATCATCTTGTTAAGTAACATTGTTAGAGTTATATAATTTTGTATGAATTTTAGTTCAGTATAAGCTAAGACAGTAAAATCAATTAACAATATGATCCAGTTAATATGCAGTAAACATATGCAACATAATTTGCTGTCACTTTATCTAACATATCTGAGATTTTATTTGCTATCTTATGAAATAAAAGTTCAAGACAATATGTTAAACAATAGAAAATATACTCTAAGTTAGTATAGTGGACAAACTTTAGTAGTCTGAAATCATTTTATGTAGTATATCAGTATTAATACAGTAAGATTTTCTTATTTAATTGTATTTGTTATTTCTTTACAACCTAGTTGGGAAATTATTTTTATTGTGGTTATGAATGTTTTGTTTCATCACTGTCTGTAGTATATCTGTGTTATGAAACATTAATGTCTTAGAATGAGAATATATATATATATGTATTCATATGTGTATATGTGCATATATATATAAATATGTATATATGTGCATATATGTATATATGTGTACAAATATATATGTATATATATGTGTACTTATATGTATACATAGATATATGTGTATATGTATTTATTTATATTTATTTTAGAATATATGGCAGGGTTTCTGGAAGATAAAGCGCAAAGCAAATGATATAATATGATCTAACACATCACATACTAGATAAACTCATGTGCATGAGATTAAATATTCATGTCATGTTGCAACTGATTTAATATGGATTGAAAATATACAAAGGTATTTAATTTTTCAAATAATTATACACTAAATACTGTCTTAGCATATAGAAAATTATATCCTCTATTTGCCGCTAAATTAAATCTGTGACAAGGTTAAAAAAATTCCTTAATTTCTGCCAGAACACGCTTTCTTATAATATCAAGATAAATGCTAATAATTATTTTGTTTTTGTGTTTATTTTTGAGTTAAATACTTCAAAATATACATATGCCTACATAATAGTAAGAGGCCTTATATATCACACATACAACTAATATTATTTATATCTTCCTGTATTTGTATCTATGTAGATAGATTTGGAAGGAGAAAGATTGAAAACACAGTGGTAAGATTTTATCTCATGAAGGTTGGAAATGTGGCAATATATTCAATGAAAATCGGAAATGGATATAATAAAGATAAGAATTGAATAAAATGAAATAGAAATTGAACATAAAATTGAGAAAATCTGTAAATCTATGGTGTGGTTCTTTGAAAATATTAATGAAATTTATAATCCCCTATAATCATAATGAAGAAAAATACTATAATTCTAATTTATGAACATAGGAAACAATGCTTTCACACCATATGGTATTAATATTAAAATGTTTATAAAATGCCACCACACATGCACCAAAATATCTAAAATAAAAAGACAGACATATGTGAGTATTGCAATGATGTGTGCAAGTCATGGGCTTGTATATTTTTAGGTTTACTTGGGAACTCAGTGTCTAATGGTAGACTATGTGTAATCTGTGTTTTGTGTACTCTTTTCTATATTTATAAATCTTAATAACTTTTTCTAAAAAAATAGCAAGTAAAAAATTATGTCAAAAGATTATTTTGTTAAAAATATATTTGCCTATAAATATAACCTAAAGTAGAACCAAACTATGAACTAAAAATCACTTGAATACATTCCAGGAAGTAACTATTGATATCATAAACTAAAGCTGGTTTGGCAACATGGACAATAAACAAATGAAAAAATGTTAAGGAATAATAACACCAATGCCATGTTTATGGGGTTGATGGCTTATGAATATCTCTAATAGATGGTGACATTGATATGATTAAGATTTATTATGTTAGTCAAATTAAAAATGTCTGTGGTGGTAATACAGAATTATAACTGTCAGTACCTGCATAACTAGCCTTATTAAATGGTCTCTCACTGTAGATAATTTAAATGAGAAGCAAATCTCTTATAATATGTTTAGCAGAATTAGTTCTGAAGACTTGGGAAGTTCATTAAAGCTAAGAAAATACTTTTCTACTTTAAAACTTATTTTAAGCTATACAACTTAAAACACTATATACAAATGCCTTAAAACAACAAAAACAATATTTTTATTTTGGTATAGAAGATAATGTATAAACTGTTTTCTCTGAATGTCTTAAATAAATGAATAGAATAACAGCACCCTTCCTGAATTAAATAGTAGCTAAAATTTGATAACAATAGTTATAATTTGTTATAATAATGATAGTCTAGAATATGAAAACATTGGGACAAAGGATTATATTCTAACCATAAAATCACATGACTAAATTTGGTATATGTGGGGTGAAGCAGCAAAAGCTCTAAAATCTGTCTCTTATTAGTAATTACTTTAACTTCTTGTGTCTCAATTTTCTTATTTGTATGCCAGTGTATACGGTTAAGAATGTAACAAAATGTTATTTCTTTATTGTTCTGTGCTGTAGCTCATTTGCTATTCAGCTATTGAAGAGGCGTGAGAGAAAGTAAATAGTCACAGCATAGAAAAGTTAACATAAATTGTAGAATTAATCACAAAAGCAATTATTACATTAAATGTGAATTGGAAGGGTGCCTGGTTGGCTCATTTGCTTAAATATCCAACTCTTGATCTCAGCTCAGGTCAGATCTCACAGTTGGGTTTGTGAGATTGAGCCCCATGTTGGGCTTAGCTCTGACAGTTCAGACATTGCTTGCGATTCTCTCACACCCTCTCTCTCTGCACTCATCCTTGCTCTCTCTCTCTCAAAAGTAAATAAACTTGGTGGGACTGAAGATGGTGGTGTAGGAGGGCGCTGGGCTCACCGCGTCCTGCTGATTACTCAGATTCCACCTACATCTGCCTAAATAACCCAGAAAACTGCCAGACGACTAGCAGAATGGATTCTCTGGAGCGAAGCATAGACGAGAGGCCCATGGAAGAGGGTAGGAAGGGCAGAGGGGTGGTGTGCTACACGGACTGACGGGTGGGAGCCAGGGCAGAGAGGCAGCCCGCCGGCAAAGCAGAAGCTCCGAGTCTGGCTTGCAAAAGCGGAGGGGCCAGACGGAGTGTGTTCAGACAGCAAGAGGGACTTGACATCTGGAAGGTTATAAGTTAACAGCTCTGCTCTGAGAGTGGGAGGGCTGGAGGACAAGGGAAGGGAGAGTTGTTGAGCCCTAGACTACAGAGTTCAGCTTGGCGGGGAACAAAGGCGCTCACCAGCGCCATCTCCCTTGCCCATCCCCCAGCCAAAATCCCAAAGGGAACCAGTTCCTGTCAGGGAAATTGCTTGCACCACACAAACACCCAACACTGTGCTTCTGCGGATCCATCCCTCCAGCGGTTGGTCTGACTCCCTCCTGGTGCCGCAGGGCCCCTCCCAAAGTGGATCACCAAAGGATAAGGCAGCTGAGCCTGCCCCTCCACCCCCATGCACATTGCCAATCCACCCCAGCTAATACCCCAGATCCCCAGCACCACAAGCCTGGCAGTGTGCAAGTAGCCCAGATGGGCCACGCCACCCCACAGTGAATCCTGAGCCTAGGAGAGTGGAAGAGAAGCTACACACCAGTCTGACTGTGGCCCCAGCGGTGGGCTGAGGGCAGACATCAGGTCTGACTGTGGCGCCACCCACTGATGCAAGTTATTCAAGATAGCACAGGGGAAGTGCCCTGCAGTTCTGCAACACTCCAGAGACTATCCAAAATGATGAAACAGAAGAAATCCCCTCAAAAGAATCTCCAGGAAATAACAACAGTTAGCAAACTGATCAAAAAGGATTTATACAATATAACAGAAAGTGAATTTAGAATAATAGTCATAAAATTAATCGCTGGGCTTGAAAATAGTATAGATGACAGCAGAGAATCTATTGCAACAGAGATCAAGGGACTAAGGAACAGTCAGGAGGAGCTAAAAAATGCTATAACCGAGCTGCAAAATAAAATGGAAATGACCAAGGCTCGGATTGAAGAAGCAGAGCAGAGTAGGTGAACTAGAAGATAAAATTATGGAGAAAGAGGAAGCTGAGAAAAAGAGAGATAAAAAAATCCAGGAGTATGAGGGGAAAATTAGAGAACTAAGTGATCCACTAAAGAGAAATAATCTACACATAATTGGTATTCCAGAGGAGGAAGAGAGAGGGAAAGGAGCTGAAGGTGTACTTGAAGAAATTATAGCTGAGAACTTCCCTGATCTGGGGAAGGAAAAAGGCATTGAAATCCAAGAGGCACAGAGAACTCCCTTCAGACATAACTTGAATCGATCTTCTGCACGAAATATCATAGTGAAACTGGCAAAATACAAGGATAAAGAGAAAATTCTGAAAGCAGCAAGAGATAAACGTGCTCTAACATATAAAGGGAGACCTATAAGACTTGTGACTGATCTCTCTTTTGAAACTTGGCAGGACAGAAAGAATTGGCACGAGATCTTCAATGTGTTGAACAGAAAAAATATGCAGCCGAGAATGCTTTATCCAGCAAGTCTGTCATTTAGAATAGAAGGAGAGATAAAGGTCTTCCCAAACAAACAAAAACTGAAGGAATTCGTCACCACTAAACCAGCCCTACAAGAGATCCTAAGGGGGATCTTGTGAGACAAAGTACCAGAGACATCGCTACAAGCATAAAACATACAGAAATCACAATGACTCTAAACCCATATCTTTCTATAATAACACTGAATATAAATGGAATAAATGCACCAGCCAAAAGACATAGGGTATCAGAATGGATAAAAAAACGAGACCCATCTATTTGCTGTCTACAAGAGACTCATTTTAGACCTGAGGACACCTTCAGATTGAAAGTGAGGGGATGGAGACCTATTTATCATGCTACTGGTAGTCAAAAGAAAGCTAGAGTAGCCATACTTATATCAGACAGGCTAGACTTTAAATTAAAGGCTGTAACAAGAGATGAAGAAGGGCATTATATAATCATTACAGGGTCTATCCATCAGGAAGAGCAAACAATTATAAATGTCTATGCGCCGAATACGGGAGCCCCCAAATATATAAAACAACTACTCCCAAACATAAGCAACCTTATTGATAAGAATGTGGTAATTGCAGGGACTTTAACACTCCACTTACAGTAATGGATAGATCATCTAGACACATGGTCAATAAAGAAACAAGGGCCCTGAATGAGACATTGGATCAGATGGACTTGACAGATATATTTAGAACTCTACATCCCAAAGCAACAGAATATACTTTCTTCTCGATTGCACATGGAACATTCTCCAAGATAGATCACATACTGGGTCACAAAACAGCCCTTCATAAGTATACAAGATTGAGATCATGTCATGCATACTTTCACCACAATGCTATGAAACTTGAAATCAACCACAGGAAAAAGTCTGGAAAACTTCCCAAGGCATGGAGGTTAAAGAACACCCTACTAAAGAATGAATGAGTCAACCAGGTAATTAGAGAAGAAATTAAAAAATATATGGAAACAAACGAAAATGAAAATACAACCATCCAAATGCTTTGGGACGCAGCGAAGGCAGTCCTGAGAGGAAAATACATTGCAATCCAGGCCTATCTCCAGAAACAAGAAAAATCCCAAATACAAATTCTAACAGCAGACCTAAAGGAAATAGAATCAGAACAGCAAAGACACCCCAAACCCAGCAGAAGAAGAGAAATAATAAAGATCAGAGCAGAAAGAAACAATATAGAATGTAAAAAAAACTGTAGAGGAGATCAACGAAACCAGGAGTTGGTTTTTTGAAAAAATAAACAAAATTGATAAACCTCTAGCCAGGCTTCTCAAAAAGAAAAGGGAGAGGATCCAAATAGATCAAATCATGAATGAAAATGGCATTATGACAACCAATCCCTCAGAGATACAATCAATTATCAGGGAATACTATGAAAAATTATATGCCAACAAACTGGACAACCTGAAAGAAATGCATAAATTCCCAAACACCCACACACTTCCAAAACTCAATCAGGAGGAAATAGAAAGCTTGAACAGACCCATAACCAGCGAAGACATTGAATCCGTTATCAAAAATCTCCCAACATATATGAGTCCAGGACCAGATGGCTTCCCAGGGGAGTTCTACCAGATGTTTAAAGCAGAGATTATACTTATCCTTCTCAAGCTATTCCAAAAAATAGAAAGGGAAGGAAAACTTTCAGACTCATTCTATGAAGCCAGTATTACTTTGATTCCTAAACCACACAGAGACCCAGAAAAAAAGAGAACTACAGGCCAATATCGCTGATGAATATGGATGCAAAAATTCTCAACAAGGTACTAGCAAATCGAATTCAACAGCATATAAAAAGAATTATTCACCATCATCAAGTGGGATTCATTCCTGGGATGCAGGGCTGGTTCAACATTCACAAATCAATCAACGTGATACATCACATTAATAAAAGAAAGATAAGAACCATATGATCCTGTCAATCGATGCAGAAAAAGCATTTGACAAAATTCAGCAAACTTTCTTAATAAAAACCCTCGAGAAAGTCGGGATAGAAGGAACATACATAAACATCATAAAAGCCATTTATGAAAAGCCCATAGCTAACATCATCTTCAACGGGGAAAATCTGAGAGCTTATTCCTGAGATCAGGAACACGACAGGGATGCCCACTCTCACTGCTGTGGCTTAACATAGTGTTGGAAGTTCTAGTATCAGCAATCAGAAAACAAAAGAAAATCAAACGCATCAGAATTGGCAAAGATGAAGTTAAGCTTTCAATTTTTGCAGATGACATGACATTATACATGGAAAATCCGATAGACTCCACCAAAAGTCTGCTAGAACTGATACATGGATTCAGCAAAGTCGCAGGATACAAAATCAATGTACAGAAATCAGTTGCATTCTTATACACTAATAATGAAGCAACAGAAAGACAAATAAAGAAACTGATCCCATTCACAATTGCACCAAGAAGCATAAAATACCTAGGAATAAACCTAACCAAAGATGTAAAAGATCTGTATGCTGAAAACTATAGAAAGCTTATGAAGGAAATTGAAGAAGATATAAAGAAATGGAAAAACATTCCGTGCTCATGGACTGGAAGAATAAATATTGTTAAAATGTCAATACTACCCAAAGCTATCTACACATTCAATGCAATCCCAATCAAAATTGCACCAGCATTCTTCTCAAAGCTAGAACAAGCAATCCTAAAATTCATATGGAACCAAAAAAGGCCCCGAATAGCCAAAGTAATTTTGAAGAAGACCGAAGCAGGGGGCATCACCATCCCAGACTTTAGGCTCTACTACAAAGCTGTAATCATCAAGACAGCATTGTATTGGCACAAAAACAGACACAGAGACCAATGGAATAGAATAGAAACCCCAGAACTAGAACCACAAACGTATGGCCAACTCATCTTTGACAAAGCAGGAAAGAACATCCAATGGAAAAAAGACAGTCTCTTTAACAAATGGTGCTGGGAGAACTGGACAGCAACATGCAGAAGGATGAAACTAGACCACTTTCTCACACCATTCACAAAAATAAACTCAAAATGGATAAAGGACCTGAATGTGAGACAGGAAACCACCAAAACCCTAGAGGAGAAAGCAGGAAAAGACCTCTCTGACCTCAGTCGTAGCAATTTCTTACTTGACACATCCCCAAAGGCAAGGGAATTAAAAGCAAAAATGAACTATTGGGACATCAACAAGATAAAAAGCTTCTGCACAGCGAAGGAAGAAACCAACAAAACTAAAAGGCAACCAAAGGAATGGGAAAAGATATTTGCAAATGACATATCGGACAAAGGGCTAGTATCCAAAATCTATAAAGAGCTCACCAAACTCCACACCCAAAAAACAAATAATCCAGTGAAGAAATGGGCAGGAAACATGAATAGACACTTCTCTAAGGAAGATATCTGGATGGCCAACAGGCATATGAAAAGATGCTCAACGTCACTCCTCGTCAGGGAAATACAAATCAAAACCACACTCAGATATCACCTCACGCCAGTCAGAGTGGCCAAAATGAACAAATCAGGAGACTGTAGACGCTGGAGAGGATGTGGAGAAATGGGAACCCTCTTGCACTGTTGGTGGGAATGCAAACTGGTGCAGCAACTCTGGAAAACAGTGTGGAGGTTCCTCAGAAAATTAAAAATAGACCTACCCTATGACCCAGCAATAGCACTGCTAGGAATTTACCCAAGGGATACAGGAGTGCTGATGCATAGGGGCACTTATACCCCAATGTTTATAGCAGCACTCTCAACAATAGCCAAATTATGGAAAGAGCCCAAATGTCCATCAACTGATGAATGGATAAAGAAATTGTGGTTTATATACACAATGGAGTACTACGTGGCAATGAGAAAGAATGAAATATGGCCCTTTGTAGCAACGTGGATGGAACTGGAGAGTGTGATGCTAAGTGAAATAAGCCATACAGAGAAAGACAGATACCATATGTTTTCACTCTTATGTGGATCCTGAGAAACTTAACAGAAACCCATGGGGGAGGGGAAGGAAAAAAATAAGAGGTTAGAGTGGGATAGAGCTAAAGCATAAGAGACTCTTGAAAACTGAGAACAATCTGAAGGTTGATGGGGGGGTGGGAGGGGGGTAAGTTGGGTGATGGGTATTGAGGAGGGCACCTTTTGGGATGAGCACTGGGTGTTGTATGGAAACCAATTTGACAATAAATTTCATATATTGAAAATATAAATAAACTTTAAAAATAAAAAAAATGTAAACTGGAGAAAGTAAACTGTATACTGAAATAAAGAAAAATATAAATCTAGAGTATGAGATGCTTCGCAATACAGATATAAATAATAAGAAACATAAAAGATAACAGGAAAAAATAGAATAAAAATTTAGGAAATCAAGGCACTATAGCAATATTTTGAATATCTGCAGACTGTATTACCAGAAATGCATACCAACAATCTGAATAAGAAAAATCATATGATGGAATTAATAAGTCCAAATCCATTATATGGTCATTATTAAAACATTGAATTAGTTTATGTTTTAATGAAAATTTGAAAAATAGTATTAGCCGTTACACAAACATAAGCAGTTAACTGTTAGCATATCTCCTTTTTTTTTTTTAGAAGTTTATGCGATCTCAGATTTATTCAAGCACTTACCATAATATATTATTTTTTCCAGGGCTATAAAAGTTTAAAATTACAGTAAAACCTTGGATTGTGAGTAAGTTGTTCTGAGGGTGTTCTGCAAGACGAGCAAGTATTTCTAATAAATTTTAACTGGATAAGCAAGCGATGCCTTGCAATATGAGTGGTATGTGACACTGAACATCACCTGATCACAGCTGACCCAATGGTTCTTGAAATTCGCTTTGATATACAAGTGCTTTGGATCACAAGCATGTTTCCAGAATGGATTATGCTCACAAACCAAGTTTTACTGTATATTAAATTCCTGTTTGAGGAGGCTTTAATCATTGTTCCTCAAGATCTATGCCAAGAAATAAAATGTTGGATAATGATTATTTCTTTCCCACATTAAAGACATGCTTCTTTAATTCAACTCTTATGGCCAGGAACCTTTTCTGCAATATACAAACTTTCTAGAACATGTTGGAATCAATTTAGACAATTCTCAGCTAGCATATAAATTAAATTTTATTTTACCATCTCTCTCTCTCTCAACACTAAGCATTAGTGGAAAAAATTGGCTATTCCTTATTCCCTTTAAAAAGTGAAAACCTTCTATGGAATCAAATAACTTTCTCCTGGAGCAGCTCTTTTGCTTCTCAAAATTTTTATCACAGCGTTTGTTCTTTGAAGCAGACATTGAGCAGTGAAGCTGCTCTCTCCAGACTCTGTGTTGCAGGAACTTAATTGTCCAGGGCAGTCACTTATCTGTGAAATATGCCTTTAGTGGTTCTATAGTTGAAATTTTATTCCCCCTCAAACATAGAAGAATTGTCAATAGTCCAAAGATAGCTAAGATGTATTTAGCTCTTCAGCAACAAGTGGACATTTCTCCTGTTAGTATTTCAAAATTGAAGGTTAACTCCTAAAGTTCTTATTCTTACTTATCAGGATACTGATATGTTTTGCTTTATGTAGATTATGCACTTATTTTATTCAAATTCTAATTTAGTCATTTTGGATAATCACATTGGGATTGTAAAAAAATCCTTCTAAAATGTATTTCAAGAAGAATGTAAGAGTTATAGGAAGTAATGTTCCCATAAGTCAACAAATTTATGTAAATCATTAATGAAAACCAGTCATTCATATAAACAAGTGTAATTCTTAGCTTTTCAAATAAGAAAATCTCAAAGAAAATGAAAGAAAAAAACACAAAAACATGTTACTTTTGTTTGATTTAAATAATATTTCCCAAGGAACACATTTTAATGTCTTATACCTGTAGGATACTTTATCATTAAAAGCAATTATGTCATCATCTTTTGCATAATGCCTATATAAAATTATGTATACTATTGCCCACTTGTTGTTTCTACCTATAATTGTTTTACAATTCAATTAAACCAGATATTTTTGCATATCTAATAAGACACCTAGTGCCATGCAATACCTTTAATGTGAGTGTCAAAATATATCATCCATAAATTTAACATAATATGGAAATACTGTTCATCTATGCTAGAAAAAAATTTTTTTCAGGATCTCAAAGTTTTCAACAACAGAATGTTAATATTAGCATCCAGGTTCTGAATCATTAAAATTTATCTTGAATCATTTACATGAAATATGCACATAAGGCACTCATCTCATAATTTGACAATAAATTGGTTGCTTTCCAGTATATGACAAAAGCATGACTGAGATAATTACTATTTGAAGGAGACAGTCTAAAGGGCTTGCTAATTATATATTCTTTCAGATCACTGGTTCTCAAGTGCTAGTGTGCATAAAAATCATCTGTTAATATTCAAATCTCCTTTCTTATGATTTAATGAATGATGATTAGAAGGGTAACATTTATACTCCTTTCCTTTATTTTTCTCCGTGGCCCATCTTTCTTGATTAGTCTTCATCCTCAAGCTTCTTCCCTCGTCCAGCTACTTTAATTTGATAGGGTCTGAGAGCCCCATTGACCCATGTTATTAACGGCTGTGGTTGCTGTTTCTTAGTTACAAGTGAGATTCTGCTGTTCTTTATTTCACTTGTGCCAAAATCAGAAAAATTATTTTGCTTTTCACTTGCTTCTAATTCCAAGTTCTACACATGTGTCAATAAGCTATATCTAGCCAGTCAGGGCCAGGAATAGAGTAGATTTTAAGAAGCATTTGATATTTTGCATGTATTCATTAGCGAGAGAGAAGGAAAGCTATTCATGTATGATGGTTTGTCCAGAAGTAGGATTTGAGCTTGTTTTCTAAGTACTAAAGAGATTTGTGAAACTGAAAAAGTGAATTAATGATATTAACAGTGGATAGAGTGTTGATTAGAAAGATCTCAAAGCAGATTTGAGTGTCCAGGTGACAGTGGAAACTTAGAATCTACATAGTACAACCAATTATAAGCTGTGGGATGTATAGTGGAAGTCTCGGCAGTGCTAAGCAGGTTGGGGACAAGTATATGATAAAAGGGCATTGCAGAAACTATTGGAGAAAAGAAGAAATTGAGTAATGGCAACTTGGCAGATGCTTGTTACTGAAATTGAAAATAAGTTTTAACAATGAGATCCTTGAAAGATAAGGAAGAAGTCTATGCCATTATGTTATAAATTTGCTGTTCCGATAAGTATCATCAAATATGTTTGGATATATAAATTTACCATAAGAATCAAAAGTTGTAAGACATTCTATGGGTTTTGCACACACAGGCACAGATACACACTGATGTAAAGTAATAGTGCGTTTGATGCCAATTTGACCATAGAGAAATATTCCTCAAGTTGATCTTTTCAACAATTTGTAAATGTTAAATGTTTTCTGATTATAATATTGAGTTTAGTGTTCAAAAATTTGCCATACTCTAACTTGATAAAATATCCCTAAAATCACAGATTCTTATTAATGCTCTGACCAAGCAAGCAAAACTAGGGTACTTTTTTCAATATTTAAATGTTTGTATTTTGAATTCAGAGAGTTTGAAACAATTGGTGTTTCCCAATATTATGCTTAATCACGCATGAACAAGTTATTCTTTACTATCTTATTGACTCTGAATTCCCAACTTTTAGATTTCTATATATAATTACTACTGCCTCCATTAAGAACAAAGCAAAGTTTATATTAGACTGGAGGCTGAGAGTGCACTCTGAATATTTGGGGTATTCATTGTGACCAAAATGTGTTTTGCATTGGCTAGGGTGTTCACCTTCACCTGTAAAAGGAGATGGGAGAAGTGTGGATTCAGTAAAAGTGGTTCTCTGGACTACCTCCAGTACTGTCATTGTTCACCATTAAAAGGTAATAAAAGCTAATGAAATCTTATACAGGAAGGAGTTCCAAGTAATCAGAACCCTCAGGAATGACTGAGTCATGTCATCAAGTAAAGAAACATGACCAGTTAAATGCCAGCAGAATGTAAAAGGAAACATGAACTGGTTTTGGATGAGGAAAGCCATATTCACCACATACAACATTGGTACAAATTTCTTTCTGTATTTTCTTTTTTTTTTGTAACAATTATTTCTTTTTGAGAGTGAGACACAATATGAACAGGGGAGAAGCAGAGAGTGAGAGAAACACAGAATCTGAAGGAGGCTCCAGGTTCTGAGTCATCAGCACAGAGCCTGATGCAGGGCTGGAACTCATGACCTGTGAGATCATGACCTGAGCCAAAGTTGGACACTTAATTGACTGAGCCACCCAGGCACCGCACTTTCTGTATTTCCTTAATTTCTTTTTTATTTAAAATAAATGGGGACGCCTGGGTGGCTCAGTTGGTTAAGTGTCTGACTTCAGCTCAGGTCACGATCTCACGGTCCATGAGTTCGAGCCCCACGTCAGGCTCTGGGCTGATGGCCCGGAGCCTGGAGCCTGCTTCTGATTCTGTGTCTCCCTCTCTCTCTGCTCCTCCCCCGTTCATGCTCTGTCTCTCTCTGTCTCAAAAATAAATAAACGTTAAAAAAAAAATTAAAATAAATGATACCCTCTTTTCCCCCCACAATTTCACATGATATGTTATTAGTTGATAACCTTACAATTTAAGCCATAGATAAAAGAATTTTAAAAAGGGAACATGGAAAAACAGAAGAAGGAATGGTTATTATCAAATATTTTGATACAGCTGATGCAGGATCCGGTGATTTGTTATTTGCTCTCTTGTGAGAATGAGCTGCTTTCGTTATTGATTGTATAGTGGATAGATTCATTATGCATGGCATTTTTAGGGGTTAGGGCAATTTGTATATCACAAGTCCAATATATTTTGGATGGAAAATTGGGATGTTTTGTCCTGAATATTTATGATGTTGTGTGTATGTGTGTGTGTGTGTGTGTGTGTGTAACATCTGGACTCCTTTTTTTGTTTAGAGAATTGACTCTATTGTGACTCTCAGAGGGAAGCACATCTAGCTTCCCACTAATGAAGCTGAACCTACTAGATGTTCATTTTCCAAGCTTCTCTTGCAAAAGAGGGCAACAACATGTAACTCAGACTGCGCTAATTTGATTTTGTTAAAAATAACCAGGAACCACGGAGTAATCTCTCTGGAGCAGAAATTGTTACAGCAAGATCAAATCCCCTGTGAAGCAAAGGCAGCAAATGAAAGCTCAGTTTCCCTTGCTTGGTTAATGCATTAAAGGTTTCTTCACTGGATCAGTAATACATGGGACGTTTTTGTTCTGTTTTGTTTTGTTTTTGTTTGTTTTCTTAAGATCTTAGTTTCATTTAGTTAACATAGATAACATACAGCGTTATATTAGTTTCAGGTGTACAATATAGTCATTCAGCACTTGTACAGATCACCCAGTGCTCTCATCACAAGTGCCCTCCTTAATCCCCTCACCTATGTAACCCATCCCCTCACCCACCTCCTGTCTGGTGACCTTCAGTTTGTTCTCTATAATAAGGAGTCTGCTTCTTGGTTTGCCTCTCCCTCTTCCCTCTCTTTTCCCTTTGCTCATTTGTTTTGTTTCTTAAATTCCACATATAAGCAAAATCATATGGTATTTGTCTTCCCTGACTTATTTTGCTTAGCATAATACTCTATCTCCACCCATGTCATTACACGTGGCAAGATCTGATTCTCTTTTATGGATGAACAATACTCCATCGTATGTATGTATCCACTTCTTCTGTGTCCATTCATCTATCAGTGACACTTGCGCTGCTTCCATAATTTGGCTATTGTAAATAATGCTTCTGTAAACATAGGGCTTCACATATTCCTTTGAATTAGTGTTTTTGTATCCTTTGGGTAAAAAACCAGTAGTATAGTTCCTGGATGATAAGATAGTTCTATTTTTAATCTTTTGAAGAAATTCCACAGTTTTCCATTGTGGCGGCACCAGTTTGCATTTCCACCAACAGTGCACAAGTTTTCCTTTTTCTACACATCCTCTCCAATAGCTGTTGTTTCTTGTGTTATTGATTTTAGCCATTCTGGCAGATGTGAGGTGATATCTCATTGTGGTTTTGATCTGCATTTCCCTAATGCGAGTGCTGATGAACATGTTTTCATGTCTCAGTTGGCCATCTTTGAAGAAACATCTGTTCATGTCTTCTGCTCATTTTTAATTGGATTATTTGTTCTTTTTGGTGTTGTTGTATAAGTTCTTTATATGTTTAGGATATTAATCTTTTATCAGATACTTTATTTGCAAAATCATCTCCCATTCTGTAGATTGATTTTTACTTTTGTTGATTGTTTCTCTCATTGTTCAGAAGCTTTGTATATTGATGTAACCCCAATAGTTTATTTTTGCTTTTGTTTCCCTTGCCTCAGGAGACATATCTAGAAAAAAGTTGCTACATTTGACATCAAAGAGGTCACTCTTTGTGTTCTCTTCTGGGATTTTTATGGTTTCAGGTTTCACATTTAGGTTTTTAATCTATTTTAAATTTATTTTTGTGTATGGTGAAGGAAAGTGCTCCAGTTTCTTTCTTTTGCATGTTGGTGTCTAGGTTACCCAGTACGATTATTGAAGAGACTGTCTTTTTCCCATTGAATATTCTTTCCTGCTTTGCCAAAAATTAATTGATGATATAGTTGTGGGTTTATTTCTGGGTTTTCTATTCTGTTCTATTGACCTATGTTCTAGTTTTGTGCCAGTACCATACTCTTTTCTTTTTAAAGTTTTTAGTTAAATTCCAGTTAGTTAACATGCAGTGTAATATTATTTTCAGGTGTTGTATTTAGTGATTCTTCACTTACACACAACACCCGGTGCTCATCACAAGTGCCCTCCTTAATTTCCATCTCCTATTTAACCAATCCCCCCACCCATCTCCCCTCCAGTAACCATCAATTTGTTTTCTATAGTTCAGAGCCTGTTTCTTGGTCTGCCTCTCTTTTTTTTCTACACATGTTCATTTGTTTTGTTACTTAAATCCCATATATAAGTGAAACCAAATGGTTTTGTTAATTAAACCCCATATATGAGTGAAATCAAATGGTATTTCTCTTTCTCTGATGGACTTATTTTAGCATAAGTCTCTCCAGCTCTATCCACATAATTGCAAATGCAAGATTTCATTCTTTTTCATGGCTAATATCTCATTGTAGGTGTATATATACATACGTATATATATACATACATATATATACACACATATATATACACATATGTATATACATACATATATATATACACATATGTATATACATATATATATGTATATATATATATATACACATATGTATATACATATATATATGTATATATATATATATATACACATGTATATATGTCATATATATGTGTGTGTGTTCACATATTCATTTATTAGCCAATGGACATTTCGGCTCTTTCCGTAATTTGGCTATTATTGATAATGCTGCTATAAACATCAAGTTGCATGTATCCCTTTGACTTAGTATTTTTGTATCCTTTGTGTAAATATCTAGTAATGCAATAGCTGAATTGTAGGATAGTTCCATTTTTAAGCTTTTGAGGAAACTCCATACTGTTTCCAGAGTAACTATGCCAGTTTGCATTCCCACCAACAGTGTAAGAGGGCTCCCCTTTATCTGCATATTCACCAGCATCTATTGTATCCTGTATTGTTAATTTTAGCCATTCTGACTTGTGAGGTAATACTGTTTTGATTACTACAGCTTTGTAATGTAACTTGAAGTCTGGAATTGTGATGCCTTCATTTTGTTTTTCCTTTTAGGGTTGCTTTGGCTATTTGAGGTCTTTTGTGCTTCCATACAAATTTTAGGATTGTTTGTTCTAGTTTTGTGAAAAATGCTGTTGGTATTTTCATAGGGATTGTGTTAAATCTATAGTGTGGACGCGTAACAATACTTGTTCTTCCAATCCATCTTTCTTTTCCTTCTGTCATTTTCAATTTTTAAATTTTTTTTCAATGAATATATTTATTTTTGAGAGAGAGAGAGAGAGAGAGAGAGAGAATGAATGAGTGGGTAGAGGCAGAGAGAGAGGGGGACATAGAATCTGAAGCAGGCTCCAGGCTCTGAACCGTCAGTACAGAGCCCAACGTGGGGCTCGAATTCATGAACTGAGATCATGACCTGAGCCAGTCGGACACTCAACCAATTGAGCCTCTCAAGTGTCCCTGTCATCTTCAATTTCTTTCATCAATATTTTGTGGTTTTCAGAGTACAGGTCTTTAATCTCCTTGGTTAACTTTATTCTTAGATATTTTATTATTTTTGGATTTTGTTTTATAATAGGTGAAGAAAAATGACAGATTAAGTGGACAAAATTATTCTTAAAAAAAGCAATAAGTAGATTCTCACACTTAATTGACTCCACTAATCTTCCTTATTTTTATTATTTTGGTTTGTTTCTTTCACCTCAATCCCCAACTGTATTTTATGACTCAGGCATTATCACTCCTCTGTATTTTGTTTCTTTTGAAGAACCCAAATCTCAAATATCTGACTGAAATCTTTTTTTTTTCTCTTTTATTCTTCTCTCATTCTCACACTTGAGTTTTAATTATGAATTGCCTTTAATGATAATTTTTTTTTCATTCCTAGATTTTATATTACTCTTCTATCCTTTATTTATCTCCCTATAATCCTTCAATGCCAAGATAAGAATTGTGAACAATCTATTCACTAATCTTTTAGAATCTCTTGTATTTCTGTCTTCTTCTCAAGGCCATGGCTATGCTTTTACATTTATAACCATAATCAGTGGTTTCCTCTATTCAATTACATCATATTTCAGTTTGAGTCACATAAAAAGGTATATTTCAACTAACATATCCAAAACTAAATGTTTTATTCCCACCCCTAACCTTGCTGTGTTCCCTCCTTCATTTCTTCCTTACCATGAAAAATGTCTCCACTAAGCCCACAAGTGGTCAAGGCAGAAATCTAGGAGTTGTTATCTTAGTCATTGTTATCTTAATCCATACATGATTTACATCCAAATGTATTTCAGATTCTGTCCATTTTTGTCCATTTCCATTGTGTCCACATGGGTAAAGACATTCTATACCTACATTCTTTATTGAAATGGCCTCCTGACTGTTCTTTCTTGTTTTCTCCCTGAATTCTGAATACTCCATGCAGTACCCAATCATGATAAAAATGAAAGGCAATCACATAACTGCTCACCTAAAACCTTTCAAAGACCTCAAGTATTCTGGTCCCTAATCTTGCACCATCAATGTGCATTCCCCCTGATGTCTTGCACACATTCCTTTCACACTACACACTTCTTACTCACTTAAGTTCATAGCTATCATATGTCGAGCTCTTTCCTACTTTAACACTCAGCAAATGTTGTTAACCCTGATTCACCTTTACAAATAGTAACTCACCACTATTCTTTGAATCACAGTTTAAATCTTATGTTCTAATAAAGCATTTTTGACAGCCCCAAAAAAGTAAGTAAGCCCCCAAAAACATATACTTGTTTGTCTTTGATTTTCACAGTCAGTATTTGCTCTCTTCATTGTGTTCTGCAAAATTTATTAGTATTTAATGTATTTATTTACATACCTTTACTGTATCATAAGTTCCTGAAGGGATAACATCTGGAGGATTTTCCATTTCTCACCTAAAGTCTGACACAGCATTGGGAATATTTTTTACTTAGAAGAAAATTTTGTCATTAAAAGATAAATAAATTCTGAAAATACCTCTCTTTACTTCCATTCAAGCCAGTGGAGAGAGTCAGCTGAATACTAAGACTTCTAAAATGTATACATTATAAGTTTAATTAAGCCTTCATGAATTTTTTTATTAAGCATTCTGGAATTCCCATTTAAGTATTATAAGCATTTTGTATTCCTCTAACCAACCCCACCTCTACCCTCCAATATCTCTAAACAAATTAAGATGCTGAAGTTACAATGTAATTTGAGATAATCTGATATATTTACTGAATCTATGCTTTCTGAATCTTAATATATTTCCTTTGTTTTGTGTTTTGTTTCTTTTTACTTTATTGTTTATTTATTTTAATTTCATTTATTTATTTATTTATTTATTTATTTATTTAATTTGCATCCAGGTTAGCATATAGTGCAATAATGATTTCAGGAGTAGATTCCAGTGATTCATGCCCTATGTACAACACCCAGTGCTCATCCCAACAAGTTTATTCTTTTTACAAATATTATTTCAGAATGAACACTCTCTATTTTTCTCCTATCACTATCTTAGATCATTTCCCCTGAACTGTTCAGTTCCTTACACATGTCTTAGGCAGACTCCGAAGCCCTAAGTGTAATAAATTCAATGCAGTTAAACCTTTAGTTGTGTTTGTAATTCAACACTCATCCTTTCCCAAACTTTAAGCAGAACTTGAATGGGAAAGTGGCCAAATCTACTCCTACCTTCTCTTGACAGCATGACTTCTTCCCACTTTGGGAAAAGCACTGGGGTGACTGTAGAAAGTGAAGAAATGAATACTTATTTCCTTGGTTCTGTGTGTCCTCTATGGGTTCCCCTGGCTAAGACTGATTGTTATTGTCATTTGTAAAGTCAGATTTCAAAGTACTAACATATTTCAATGGTGTGGAACAATAGGGAGATTTTTAAGAGACTTGAAAGTTGGAAGTTCCTTTCATGTGAAAGTCTCTCAGCACTCTGGTTTACTCTTGGCTGCAGTAGTATACCCAAAGTTGTTTTTCTAAAGGCAACTTCTTTATGTAGAAGAGGTCTCATGCCTGATCACCTTCCATATAGTCTAGGAAAATCAAGCATTTTTATTTTGCCAATGCTTATTTTCTTCAAATAGAGAGGTGGGTGAAGAGAATATTTCACACATAAGCAGATGCTACCTGGAAAAAAGACATGCACAATTCGCCTTCTTGCAGTGTCTTCTGACAGCTATAATGGAGTCTTTTGGAGTCCTCATACATGACATGGGGAATAAGGAAACATCTTGACTTTCTACAAAGAAAGTGAAAAAAAAAAACAACAACTTCCAACTAGGCAGAAGAATAATGACTTCATTAATTCCACTGAGTGTGTCTTGGAGGAGGGAGTAGACTCACGTTGATGATAATTGTAGCTTAGTTGCCTATTGATAAATTCTGATGGTTGTCTATCTTTAAAAGGTTTCAGTTCCTTTAGAAATATGCAGTTCTTTATGTATCTTTGATTCCTCCCTTCTGGCCATGGTTGTCAAAACAAGGCAAACTGTTACATTTATAAACATGAAAGCAGTTGTTCCTTCATTAAAATTGAACTTGCTTCCAGGGTGCCTGGGTGGCTCAGTTGGTCGAGCGTCTGACTTTGGCTCTGTTCATGATCTCTCAGTCTGTGAGTTCGAGCCCTGCGTCCCTGAGTCTGGCTCTGTGCTGACAACTCAGAGCCTGGAGCCTGCTTCTGATTCTGTGTCTCCCTCTCTCTATCTGCCCCTCCCCCAGTCATGCTCTGTCTCTCTCTCTCTGTCAAAAATAAATAAACATTAATTTTTTTTTTAAATTGAACTTGCTTCCTATTTTTCTTTAGTGTTTTAAGCATTAGGTGTGTATTATATTTTTTAAACAATAACTTTGAGATATAATGTGCTTAACATAGAATTCACCTATTTAAAGTGCACAATTCAGTGAGTTTTAGTGTATTTACAGATGTATATAACCATCATTGCAATTAATTTTAAAACATTTTTGTCACCCAAAAAGATAACTAACTTTAACCTTTTGAAGAACTAGAGACTGTTGTCAAAAGCAACACTTCCACTTAGTAATGTGTAAAAATTCAAAATTTTCCATATCCTAGGAATACTTATTATCTGTCTTCTTGATTACAACCTTCCTAGTGGTGAGAAGTGGTTTCTCATTATGTGTTTTTTTTCTTTTTCATTTTCCTAGTCCATTCCTATAATTAGCCACCTCCACCCAAGTATAAGACATTCTTTCATAATCCTTATGCTTTTGAATTGTATTTCCCTGATTACTGATAGCATTGACTATCTTGTCATGTACTTATTGTTGTATTTCAGAAATGTCCACAAAGATCATATGCCCACTTAAGAAAGTTGTATTATTTGTCCTGTTATTACTTTATTGTCAGAGGTCTTCACATATCTATATCTATATATGTATGTAGATATAGATATATATAGATATATTTCTATCACATAAGTGTTATGGATTCAAGTCTCCTATCAGATACACAATTTGCAAATATGTCCATCCATTCTTTCCTCTCACTTTCTTGTTGGTATCCTTTGAGGCACAGAATTTTTAATTTTGATGAAGTGTCCTGTATGTATGTGCATGTAATCCTTTTGTCACTTCTTTTCTGCAGTCATGTCTAAGAAGCCTTTCCTGAACCTCTGGTTACAAAGATACACTCCTATATTTTCATCTAAGAGTTTTATAGTTTTAGCTTCTACATTTAGATCTGTAATCCATTTTGCATGATTTTTTTTGTTGTTGTTGTTATCCAGTTATCCCACTGCCATTTGATGAAGAGACTATTCCTTCTTCCTTTGAATTGTTTTGGTACTCTTACCAAAAATCAATTGATCATAAGTATGATGGCTTATTTCTGGAGTATTAATTATATTCCGTTGATCCATACTTCTATCATTATAGCAGTCTTGTACTGGTTTGGTTACTCTGACTTTATTGTAAAATTTGAAATTTGAAGTGTGAATCTTTCCAACTTTTGTCTTTTCCAAGCTTGCTTTGCCTATCCTAGATCCCTTAAAATTCCACATAAATATCAGCATCCACTCTTTAATATGTGCAAAAAATAAATAGCCAACTGATTTTGTTAGGGGTTACATTACATCCATAGATTAATTTGAGATGTATTTCTATCTTAATCACAATAAGTTTAACAATCCAGGAACATGCAATATCATTACATTTTTGTAGGCCTTCTTTAATTTTCTTTCAACAATATTTTGTAGGTGTTAGTGCCCAAGTTTTGAACTTATTATGCTAATTTTTTATTACTTTATAATTTTTATAAGTATTTTATTCTTCTTAATGCTATTGTAAATAATTTTTAAGTTTTTATTTTTGTATTGTATATTTCTAGTACAGAGGATACAATTAATTTTTGTATACTGACCTTGTATTCTGAAACTTTGCTGAACTTGTTTATTAGTTTGACTAGTTTTCCAATGTGAATTCACTAGGATTTTCTACATGTAAGATCATATAATATGCAAATAGACACAGTCTTAGTTCTTTCCTAACTCGAATGCCTTTTATTTCTTTTTCTTGTCTAATTGCCCTGGCTAAAACTTCCAGAACAATGTTGATTAGAAGTGATGAGGAGGCACCTGGGTGGCTCAGTAAGTTAAGTATATGTCTCTTGATTTCAGCTTATTGGTTTTGACTCTTGATTTTGATCATGATCTCATGTTTTGTGAGATTGTGCCTCACGTTGGGCTCTAAGATCGTGCCTCATGTTGGGCTCTGAGCTGATAATATGGAGCCTGCTTGTTATTCTCTCTCACTTCTCTCTCTTTGCCCTTCTTCCCCCTTGTATGTGCTCTCTCACTCTCAAAATAAATAAGTGTTTTTAAAAAAAGAAGTGATGAGGGAAGATATCATTGACCTATTCCTAATTGAGGGGGGAAAACATTGAGCCTTTCACCATCAAGTATGATATTAATTGTGGAGTTTTATAATGATCCTTAATCAGATTGAAAAAGTTCCCTTCAAATCTCAGTTTGTTGACTTTTTATCATAAAAGAGTATTGGATTTTATCAAATACTTCTTACACATTTATTGGAATAAATTTTAAAACTGTGTAATTAATGGGAAAATAAAATAGAGTTATCCCACTACCAGATACGATTTGCATTAAATTTGAAATGAGGCATTGGCCTAATGCAAGAAAGGAAGGGACTTTTATAGGGATCCCTGTCTACCAAGATTAAATTTCTCCAGTCAAAGAATGGTTCACCTCTACGTTGTAAGCCTATATTTCTTGAATCATTAATTCAAATGGTAGTGCATTAGATTCACGTGACTATGATTTGACAGTTTGACACTTTATGTCTTTACAAATGTAAACCAAATATTTTCTTGACAAAAGAACATGACTCATAAACGATTTGCTATCTTCTGTGATTTTAATAACAAATGCTAAGATAAATCAGATATAGTGAAAATAGAATATGTTTTAAAACATTTTATTTTACAAAAATTTTTATGTTAATGTCTATTTCTCTCACACATTTGTATATAAATAGACACACAAATACACACACAACAGATACTATCACATGTTAATTTTTATATACTTTGTTGCTGCTTATCACATCATAGAGGCTGATACTTGTTTGGAAAGAATTGAGATGAAATTTCAGTTATTTCATTGGACTACCCTGAGGGAAATTATTTCCCTGCTTCTTTTATGAAATATTGTAGATAACAAAGCACTTTTCACTGGGATTTACAGTGATTCAAAAATTTTATAATAAAAAACTCCTACAATATATTCCCTAGAAAGTTACCTTATATTGTAGGTCCTTCAATTTTTTAAGAGTAAATAAAGGCAGATTATTTGATTCCTCGCCATTTGACAAAATCGTATTGAGAAATCTTTATAGTAACATTAAGTGACAGGAGTTTGATGTCTTTTGTGAATACTGGAAATCAGTCCCATTATTGTATAGTCAAATATAATAAATACCTATTATCATCATATCTTGAGATATTTAAGAATTCTTATAATGGTTATGCTATGAAAGACTTAAATATATTTAATTAGTTCAATAAATAAGAAGGTAAATTTAAAATGGAAATATCACTGACAATTTATATCACATTTTAGAGTTAGGAGCACAAACATAAAAACCTATTAATAAATGGTTTCTCTTTATACAGTCTTTCTGCTTCTGAACTGTCATACAAATAATAGTAAATCATCACATGTACATATACATACATATGTGCATAGCATTATACACTCATATGTATATCTAAATATCTAAGTATCTATATCTGTGGAATGGGATGTGTGAAATAAGAGCAAGAGAGTTCATTTAATATATAAGCTACTAACTGAATATCTTGTTGAGATGCAGTTGGTGTATTTCTTTCTGATTTAGGTTTAAATTTGGAGTACTACATTCTTTGCTGAATGTTTTTAGAAAGTGACTGTTTATAAGTTATTTTTTCATATAGTTTGCCTATTTCAGCTTCACCAATAGAGGACTATTTAATGACAGCAGTTTTTCACCTAACCAGCACCTATTTTTTATTCTGGAGAAAGTTGCAAATTAAAGGTTGCAATAAGTTAAAATACCTTTTCATTTTCCACCTATAGAATAAAAAAAACAATCCATGAGTCTGACAGAGTTGCATTAAAAGAGCAAAGGAATATCCTTTTCCAGATTAAAAGAACAGAAAATTTTATATAATATTAAAATATGATTTTATTTTGTTTTTGCTATAACATCTTTTCTTATCACTTATGAATAAAGAAATATCACATCATATTACATGCATGGAGATATATGTTTTTAAATTTAATGTAAATTGGCCTAGAAAATATATAGTTAAACCCATTGTATATCCATATAGAATATAAAAATATATAGCAAACCCATTGTTTCAATCATAAAAAGAAAAGATACATTCTAAAAGTAGGCTAGAAGTTATGACTCATGGGTGAGGCTTTGATTGGTGGGAAATCCATGGTCACTATTGGCAGGACTTTCTGTGAACAAAGTAGGGAGGGTGAGAAACTGAAGATGAAACATATAGTCCCAGAAAGTGATCCAAAATTGGATTCACTAGTGAAAAATGTGACTAAACCCTTACATGGAGCCATAATAATTCTTTGTTTACTTTTGTGTGTATTACGGAATATAGAATGGCATTTTGGTAGACTAGCATTCATTAAATTTAAAAACATGAATCTTAAATGTTTTTTTCCACATTTACGTAATTAAGGGCCAAAGGGTATGACTCAGTGGACAGTTTAACAGTCCGCTTTGTCACACAAGTATTCATTGGAAACCACTTTCACTGTCTTAAACAAAACTGACAAGATGTTATCATCAATTGATTGACAGAAAACAGAAAAGTTTATTGAGATTTATCTAAAATGCATATATCATTTTTAAATCCAAAGTTTGCAGAGGTGTGCATTGTGATTATGGTTGTATGTGAAGTTTAAAATCACTTTTTCACTGCAGCTATTCCATTGTTCTGGTTAAATTGTCTTTGCAACCCAAAATGTGTGAATACCTGCTGAACTGTTTTAGTTGACATTCTGAATGTACAACTCATGGCATTGATTAAAGAATACATTCCCTATAGTATAAAGAAAAATTAACATAGTTGTAGATTACTTGCCTCTAATGTATTAATAAATGATAGCTGAATTGAGAAGTCTGGTTCCAGGCCAAATCCTATAGTTGATCATTCAGGACTGACCATAGGCAATTACAAAGAGTTTACCTGACAGGCCACACTCCTCACACCAAGCACGATGCACAGACAATGTATTATAGTCTCTGAAAGGAGTTACAGTCAAGGGCTCAGGTCATACTCTAGTGCATAGTTGCATCCATAGCCCAGGGGCCTCTACTTCGAGGCCTCTATCAGGGACCCTCTCCCGACAGCTTCCTAAATGCCTCTGCTGAGTCTCCTTATAGATGGGGAGGGAGGGAGATTCTTTAAAATTGTGGTATAATTGTAGTGTAATTGACACGTAATATTATATTAGTGTCAGGTGTACAACATAATGATTTGATATTTGTACACCTTGCAAAATGATTGCCACAATAATTCTAGTTAATGTCCATCACCTTACATAGTTACAATTTTTTTCTTGTGATGAGAACTTTTGATATCTCTTAGTACCTTGCAAATATGCAATAGTCAGATTGCCAAGAGGTGCATGAAAAGATGCTGAATATCACTAATGATTAAGGAAATGTGAATCAAAACCACAATGAGATATCACCTCACACCCATTATAATGGATTTTTTTTTATGTTTTATTATGTATTTTTGTGAGAGTGAGTGGGAGAGGTGCAGAGACAGAGGGGGACAGAAGATACAAAGTGGGCTCTGTACTGACAGAAGAGAGCCTGATTGGGGGGGGGCGCAAACTCATGAACCATGAGATCATGACCTGATGGACAGTTGGTTGAGACACCAGGGCATCCCTATCATGGATATTATTCAGAAGGTAGGAAATTTGAGGACACCTTTCCCCGTTCTGATTCTTCACTTATCACTTCTCTGTTCCCAGTTCTTTCCCTTTACCCTCCCCCAGGCTCTGGGTCCATAAAGTGGCAGGAGTCTTTTGTTTAGAACTCCTTCAGCATTGAAACCATGCCACCCAGTCCACTTGTGCTGCTACATTTAACCCTCACTTGGCACCCTTCCATTGGGAAAAATAGAACATTGCAAAAGTTCTCTTACTGTAAATGATAAAGGCTTGACTATTACTTTCATTTTGACTTATTGCCTTAATCACTGCTCTGCCACCTGTTTGATTAGCTCTCTCCCATTTAGTCCAGTTTTTGCATATCTATTCTCTCTTTTACATTGAACAGAACAGTCAATTTAATATACCTAGATTGTAAAACCTCTCAGCCTTCTTCATACCTTCAGACAACAAAAACTAGTGTTCTTTACAAGCCTAGTTTCTCACCTGTAAATTACGTCAGTTTTATCAATTCAGTGAATCAGTTGCTCCCAGACTTAGGTTTTGTGTATTAAAATGGTTGAGAGAGTTAAACTGATGTCAAGAAAAATTCACAACACCCTGGAGGAACCTGAGTTTATTTTCTACAGTAAGAGTTCCAAGTAGCAGATAGCTGCATCACCACAGCTAGGATGATCTCTCCGGGAGCCTGTCAATCAACAGAACAAAGTCCTAGGAGTAATACTGCAGAAAATTAATTTGAAATTTTAAACATACAGCATGTACAATGTAACTCTCTAATTATCATATTGTCTGGCACATAATTGGTTTTTATTAAATTTGGCTATTTTTATTAACACAATTAGGTATATTAGAATCAGACTCAAATCCCATTCTTTGCTTTCTTCTGGCTTTTGCAAATCTGAGTAGGTTTCTTACATCCTGGTAATATAGAATTCGTTATAATTCTTTCCCTTTCTCTGTATTCATTCATCTGACTATAAACTCATTTATTACATAAATACTTTTAAACTGTTATAAACCAGATGCTGAATAAGGCACTGTTCATACAAAAATACTCTCAGTTTTGTGGCAAAGATGCAAACACACCATGGCAATGGTATGCTGTAATATTTTCATTTAGTAATGGATACATGCATGGATGCAACTAATCTAACACTATTTGACCTATAGTCACATGCATTCCATTGCACCACATACTCTGAGAAGTGTTAGCGGATAGATGATTGCAACCACCAGGTAGCTCACAAGAGCTTTTGAAAAAGAATTGGGTGGTAGGTCCAATTCTGTTCATGGAAAAGTAGCTTGTATTATTAGACTTATTATTCAACCTTAAAACAATAACAAAAATGTATAATATAAAAACAATTCTTTGAAGGCACTGGAGAGCAACCATGTGGCAGAACCAGTAGGGTATAGAATTCTGACAAGAAAAGAGACAGACTACATGCAAAGGACTGAATAATGCTCCTTCCCCTCAGACATCATGTCCACTCAGAACCTCAGAATATGAACTTATTGGAGAATATTGTATCACTGTATTGGTCAGTACAAGGATCTTCATGTTTCTTTTTTATAGTTACACACAATTCGTTTCACACCAGGCCTTTCTTTAACCCCTGTCAATCCTGAGATTTTTAATTACCTCAAATACATTTTAATGTAATCTAAATAAGCAAAAGCATGAAGATTTTTAAGATATTCATGTGTAGAGGCAAGGGAGTAGACTAATAATATTATGTGTGTGCTTAAAGCTTCTATTTCAAACATATGGTAGTATATTATCCTTATTTGGGTTAGTCATCAAGTAAGATTTGAAAACTGGAATCGGCTTGTATTGACATTAATGGAAATAGTATGCATTTTCTGTTAAACAGTATAGCACTGTGTATAAAATTATATGTGATCTCTGAGTTATATTAATTTGTTACAAAGTTATAATCAAATGAGATATCCAGAAATGCCCTTTTATGAGGTTTATTGGCAAGTGATATAAAATAATAGTAATAATAATAATAATAGTAATAATAATAATAATAATAGAGGGAAAATGTAAGTGCATATTAAAAGGACAAATAAGCTAAGTTTTGTTCTCAAAAATGGCTACCTCACGTGGATGGTAATAATAATTTCTAATACCCCAAGCAAATATTATTAAGAGATACAGAGAGCTAGTTTTGTATCACGGCTCAGTGATTTATTAATATGTAAATATGGCTGACACATAATTTCTTCAAGGTATAATTTTATTGTCTCTGGAATAGGGATAAGAATAGGTTCTATATTAATAAGTTGTGTATGAATTAAATTTGTACAGCATTTAATGCACTTTCTGACATATAATAACTGTGCATTACATATTACTTATTATCATCAGTTCTGCTCAAGAAATAACAGTGTGGGTGTGGGGTTGATTGTCTAATATGAAATGGAGAAATGGGCAGACAAAAACAGAGACCAAAATGATATATACCAAAAATTAACCATGGTTAAACTTGGGTTATGGATTTAGCTAGTTTAAGATTTAAAAATCTCTCGTTTTTATTTATTTTCCAAAGGCTTTTGAAAATTTACCTTCTTAATTTGTAATTAGAATAGCATTTTATTAAAAATTAATTATATACTATATATTTTCTAGGAAGTGTACTTGATGAAAATTATTGTAATTAGGTTATAGATAAGGAAAATAAGCTCTTTGTATACTGTTCACTCAAATGAGGAAAGGTAAGAGTTCATGAACTCCTTCAGGGATGGCAGACTTCTTAGAACTCTGAGCACAAAAAGACCTTCCTACTGGGTCACTTATTGAACGACCCAGTAGAAAGTACCAGCTTTTTAAAATATCTTTCTTAAAGACTCTCTTCTGGAATACATCAATATTACCTAACTTTTAAAAAATCTTTTATGAAAAAGGGAAGAAGATAGAAACAATATCATGGAATCCATTTAAGTCACTGCCTTGAAAAATAATGGATCAATTTATTCCCATTCTCTGTGGAGGCTACTGGTATAGCAACAATATCAAGAACTAATGTGCTGCCTATAAGAAATGTTTTGAAAAGTTTTAGACCTACTTGGTTACTTTATAAAAATTATTTTGTTTTATTTTTTAAATATTTGCAATTGGCCATGACTCCAGGGATTCCTTTTTATGCCCATAATATAGGTTCATTTGGGGTCTTGCTCCATGTCAGAAATTTCTAAGAGTGGAAGACTAGATATCCAAATATATAAAAGAGATAAACAAAAATAATGATGTTCCAATATATTAACTGAGCAACTGTTAAAATTTAATTTTATTTCTCACAGGGGACACTTAACCTATAAATCATGAGTGGAAAAACATGGGAAACAAATATTAAGATGGTACTGTTAAACAAAACCATGTTGATAATTATATTAAAAGTCAGCATTAATCAGATACATAAAAATTAAGAACAGCGATCCTAAACCCACTTGGAATATCAAGGAATAAAAGGGAAAAATAAAAAAAAAAATTATACCATCTTAACACTAAGAAAAACCCAGAATACCTACATCAATACCAAAAAAAAAACACCTAGGCTTAGGAACAAAGAATATTACCAGAAAAGAAATAAGACATCACATCGCAGTGAAGGGATAAATTCATTAACAAGCCATAGTGGTTTTAAATGTGTACGTTAACAACAAACTCCCAACAAATGAAGCAAAAATAGTGATAGAACTTGAAGTAAAAGTCGGAAAATGCATGATTATAGTTGGAGATTTTGGGATTCTTCTCAGTAATTGACAGAACCAATAGAAAACCAGTCTATTTTTGTCAGATGCTCAAACTTTTATTTTAATTCTTTCAAAATACTGTCAAAATTAATTAGAACTACAAAGACATGTACAACATTTCCCTTCTGAAAAAGAATCTAGAAAAGTAGATGGTTTAGAAAAAAATAAAAAGACCTAATATCAGTACTGTGAAATTGATTTTCTCAATGTAAAGTAATAGTAATTTATAATTGCTGCCTGTAGTTGATTTTCTAGGCTTATTTACACATTATTGTTGACAGATATATAAAGGAGTTTCTTTTATTTTAGAAATATCTTTAGTTTTATTATATTTCATAGAATAGTCCTGATTTTTTTTCCCTTTACAAATCTTTCAGTGTGAGAACATATCATATTAAGTTTGAAATCAACTTTAATGTTCTTCTTCCTCTTGAGTCACAGGTTGGAAAGGCAACATAGTTTGTCCCTTTTCAGGGTCAGGTATTCCAAGAATTCTAATCAGTTTATTTGAAGGAAATGAATTTCATGATTTGAGGAACAAGCAAGAATGAATTGTCTAAAACTTTAGGAATCTGGCATAAACCAATATCATGTCCATTGCATTTCTCCTATTAATCATATGTAGATAGCAAATTGATAGGGGCATCTGAAAGGAAATTCAGCAATGGACCCAGAGAAAGAATGACGCAAACCATGGACAAGAAAGGCTCATCACTTCTACGTGAGGTTGTCATGCTATTGAAAGGAGCTCCCACCCCCACCCCCCGCTCCAGGCTAATCTCAAATAGTTAAGAGTTTCATTTTTATGATCAAAATTAATTTTTCCACAATAGGCTGACTAAGATAATAAGTTGACAAAGTACAATTTGCATCATAAAGTCAAACATCTAAACTGCTAGTGTGTTTTGTATCAATGGGTCATTATTTATTTTAGTTACATAATAAATCCTTTTAAAGTCCTTACTTTAGTATTCAGATCAAGACAGATTTCTTTTTTTTTTTCTTGATATTTCCTGATCTTTTCTTTTATATCTCAATGAGCATCTTGTTCGGCCTCATATTTTCATCTTAATTAATTTCCTTACCTAGAAGTGATGCAGATTATTTTTTTTATGTCCGTTTACTCTGAGCAGATTTGTTTTGTCTGTGATATCTTCTCATTAAATTCTTTCCATATTAAGATTTTCAATTAGCTCTTTATTTCATATCAGGTTTTTTTTAAAAAAAATTTAAGGACCCAAATAGTCTTTTTGATTCTCTTTATAATGCTGTTTCTCTTACTTTCTCTTCCACTTTGGCATTAATGAAGTTTAATTCATGCTTCAATCCGCTACTTCTATTTTAAGATTTTTAAGATTCTCTGTTTTATTTTTGTTGTTTCATATTTTTCTCAACTGGTTTCATTTTGATTTTACATTTTTATATTTTGCCTTTTTTACAAACTTTAACCACATTATCAAAAAACTTGACCTAATTGGACATTTATTACATAGCCCAATAGACAACAGCAGAAGGAACGTTATTTTTGTTTTGTTTAGTTTATTTTTTTAAGTTTATTTATTTACTTTGAGAGAGAGAGAGAGAGAGAAGCAGAGACAGAGGGAGGGAGAGAAGAAAAGAGAGAGAAAAAATCCCAAGCAGGATCTGCACTGTCAGCACAGATACTGATGTAGGGCTCAAACTCACAAACTGTGAAATCATGACCCAAGCCAAAACCAAGAATCTGAAGTTTAACCAAATGAGCCATCCACATGCCCCTTTTTGTCTTGTTTATAAATATAGTTATTTTATTTAGTTATGTAAAAAACTTGTTTGAGATCGTCTTTGTACAACTTGATGTTTTGATATATGTATACATTGTGAAAAGATTAGCTCAATCAAGCTAGATCATTTATTCATCACCTCTATATAGACCTCATTATTTATATGTGTGAAGTTTTAATCAAAGGGCATCATCTTAGCAAATTTTAAGTGTGCAATACAATATTGTTGACTACCATCACCACACTGTGCATTAGATCTCCAGAATTTATCTTGAATAACTGAAAATTTGTTTCCTTTGACCAACATCTTCCCATTTCCTCCTCCCCTTACACATCTACCTCTGCTGACCATCATTCAATTCTCTGCTTCTGTGAGTTTTACTACTCTAGGTTCCACATATAAATGAGAGCATGTAGCACTTACCTTTCTGGGTCTGGTTTATTTCACTTAGCATGATGTCATCCAGGTTCATCCATGTTATCAGAAATTGCTGGATATTTTTTCTTTTTTAAGTCTGAAAAATATTCCATTGAATATGTTTGCCACAATTTCTTTTTTTTTATTTGTTAGTGGACATCTAATTTATTTCCACTTTTGGCTTTTATGAACAATGCTGCAATAAACAGGGGAGTGAAGATATTTCTCTACTGATTTTATTTCATTTGGATCACATCCAGAAATGAGACTGCTGGATTATGAGAGTTCCAATTTTTAATTTTTTTGAGGCACATTTCTCCTCTTTTCGAAAGTGGCTACGCTAATTTATATGCCCACCAGCATTGTACCAGGGATCCCTTTTCTCCCACATCCTTGCCAACATTTGTCTTTTCCCTTTTTCATAATAGTTATCCTAACAAGTATGAGGTGACATCTCATTATGGCTTTGATTTGCATTTCCCTGATAATTGGTAATATTGAACCCCTTTTCATATATCTGTTGACCACGTATATGTTTTATTTGAAGGAATGTCTTTACAAATGTCCATTTTTAAATTGGGTTATTTGGGATATTTTTGCTATTGAGTTGTAGGAGTTCCTTCTATCTTTGGATATTAACCCCTTATCAGATATCTGGGTTGGAAATATTTTCTCTCATCCTGTAATTTGCTTTTTCACTTGGTTCAATATTTTCATTGCTGTGCACATTTTCCCTCTTGTTTATTTTTCCTCTTGCTGCTTGTGATTTTGGTGTCATATTCGAAAACTCTTGGACAAGACCAATGTTAAGGAGCTTACCCTCTAAGTTTTCTTCTAGTAGTTTCACACTTTCAAATCTTATGTTCCAGTCTTTAATCCATTTTGAGTTAATTTTTGTGTATGGTGTAAGATAAGGATCTGATTTCATTCTTTTGTATGGGTATATCCAATTTTCCAAATACCATTTATTAAAGAGACTGTTTTCTCTACTGTGTTCTCTTGGCAACCTTGTCAAAGAACATTTGACCATAAATGTGTGGATTTATTTCTCGGCTCTATATTCTGTTCCACTGATATATAAGTATGCTTTTATGCCAGTGTCACACTGTTCTGATTTCTATAGATTTATAATATATTTTGAAATCAAAGAATGTGATGCTTCCAGTGTGTTCTTGTTCAAGATTGCTTTGGCTATAGAGGATCTCTTGTGTTTCTAGATGAATTTTAGGATTTTTTTTTCTATTTTTGTAAAGAATGCCATTGAGATACTGATTGGAAGGCATTGAAGCTATAGATCAGTTTAAGCAGTATGGATATTTTAACAATATTAATTCTTCCAATCTATGAACAGTGAATGTCTTTCTATTTATGTGTCTTTTTAAAATTTCTGTTATCAGTGCTTTATACTGTTCAGTGTACAGAAAGTACTTTAAAAATGTACATAAAATATTCACCAAAATTGGCCAGCTATTAGGATATAATGCAAGTCTTAGTAAATTTACAGACATAAAATCAGTAAAGATATAGAAAAATTGAAAGACATTATCAATCAACTTGATATAACTCACTTTTTTGAAGTAATCCAATCCACAATAACAGAATGCACATGCTTTCCAAGTTCACATGGTAAAAAATTAATTAATCAATTAATTATAAATGATGGCAAGTGATAAAAGTCTCATATATTTAAATGGATTCAAATGACACAAATTAAAATAAATTGAAATTAAAATATAAAAATACTTGAAAAACACCAAATATTTAGAAGTTTAAAATTTTGAGTATTATAGTTCAGATAAGACATCACCAGGTAAATTAGCAAATGATTTAAATTAAATTAAAATTAATATAAAATTTATTAAAATTTGTGGAATGTAGCAAAGTAGTGCTTAGATTAAATGTTACAAGATTAAATTCTTACATTAGAAAAGAAGGAAAGTAATGATAAATTACCAAGCCTATGCCTTAAAATCTGGAGAAATAAAAGCTAGTTACATAAAAAATAGAAAAAAAATTATTATTGCTATGTCGCTATCACTATAGATGTTACAAGGAAACAGGGAAATATCAAGAACATCAAGAAATTCTACAACTTAGATGACATTAATAAATTCTCAAAAGGATACAAATTACACTCTCTAACTTAAGAAAGAGAAAATCCGGTTAGTTCTAAATCTAATATAGAAATTTGGGGCGCCTGGGTGGCTTAGTCGGTTAAGTGTCTGACTTTGGCTCAGGTCATGATCTCACGGTTTGTGGGTTCGGGCCCTGCGTTGAGCTCTGGGCTGACAGCTTATTACCTGGAACCTGCTTCAGATTCTGTGTCTCCCTCTCTCTCTGCCCCTCCCCAGCTTGCTCTCTCTGTCTCTCTCTCTGTCTCTCTCAAAAATAAATAAAACATTAAAAAAAAAAGAAATTCAATTCATAACTAGAAATTTTGCCACAAAGAAAAATCCAAGTATTGGCAGCTTCCCTACCAATTTCTATAAAACATTTAAGAAAGAAATTATACAAATCTTGCCAACACTTTTTTATAAAATAGAGGAGGAAAGAAATCTTTCCCAATATTTTATATGAGGCCAGGATTACCCTTATAACAAAACCAGAAGAAAAAATAAAGATATCACAAGGAAAGAAATCTCCTTGAATATTTCTTATGAATATGATATTAGCTGATAAAATTCAGCAATATATAAAATGATAATACAGCAAGTGGGGTTTATCATAGGATTGTATGTTAGTTTTATATTCTAATATGTATCGATGTAACTGACCATCTTATAGGAGAAAAAAGGCAAAGCAATATGATAATCTCAAATAACATAGAAAAAGCACTTTTACTCTCAGAAACTAGAAATAGAAAAGAACTCCCTTAGCCTGATAAAAAGAATTTATGAAAAATATGTCATATCATATGTAACAATGAAGGATGAAATATTTCCCACTCTATTCAATACAAAGATGGGCAAAGAATAAGTAAATCTGTCTTTATTCATGGACAATGTGTTTTGGTAGAGAAACCTAAGGAATCTACAAAGAAACTGTCAGAAATAATAAGATTGTTAACCTATCCTGGGATGCAAGCTCAATAATTTTGTTTTTTTTATTTATTAGCAACAAATATCCAGGAAATGAAATAATATATTATTTAAAATGGTATCAGAAAGTCTGAAATAATTGTGGTTAAAGTTAACAGCATACTGCAAGAGAAGAATACTGTAAACTACAAATATTACTGAGAGAAATGAAAGAATGAATACTAATTCATGGATTAGAAGATAATATTATTAACTCATCCATTCTCTGAAATTGACATAAAGACAATAAAGATCAATGGAATAGTTTCTAAAACTGACTGGTGGTCTGTTTTTGTAAACAGACTTTCTCTTTTTTTTTTTAAGGTTTGTGTCTAGAAGGGGGTGTGGGACAGAGAGAAGGAGGGAGAGAGAATCCCATTTAGGCTCGTTGCAGGTCACTAGCACAGAGCCCAATGTAGGGCTCAAGCACATGCACTGTGAGATCATGATCTAAGCCGAAACCAAGAGTTGGGTGCTTAACCAACTGAGCCACCCAGGCACCCCAGTAAATAAAGTTTTATTGTAAAACATCTACAGCCGTTTGTTCAAGTGTGCCTATGGCCACTTCCATGCTGTAACAGTAGAGTAGATATTTGCAATAGAAACCATATGTTCTCAAGGCAGATTTATGCAATTGGCTCTTTATAGGAAAAGTGTACAAACTTCTGGTATTGACAAGGACTGACATATATGTGATCAATTTTAAGTATGACAAAATATTCAGTGGATTTAATCAAAGGATTCTGGACAATTTATATCTTTAGTTTTTAAAAAGGTAAGGAAAGAAAAAGAACCACTGCTATTTCTATACCACACAAAAATTAATAATAATCTGTTGACTTACATGTAAAGGCTAAAATGATAAATCATCTAGAAAATGCATAGAAAGAAAACTACCTGTGATCTTTAGATATGTAAAGACTTCTTAGATGTAACAAAATTGCATGAACCATGAAAGAAGTTGATGAATTGAAGTCTATAAAAATTAGAAATTTCTGTTCTTAAGAGACTAATATAAACACAAATGGCAAGCCAGACTGATGGAAAGTATTCTCAATTCTATTATCTGACAAAGTACTTGGATCCAGAATATATAAAAACTATTACAAGCCCCAAATAAGAAAAACACCCAGTAAAAATGGTTGAAAGATATTCAGATGGTTGATATGGACAAGAAAAGGTCACCATCACATTTAATTATCTGATATTACAGGTTAGAACTACAATCCAATACCACTATACTCCCAGTAGAATGACTAAAAGTAAAATGTTGGCAATATCAATGTTAACAAACAGGTGGAGTAGTAATTTTTTTCATACACTGTTAAGGAAAATATTAAAAGGTATAAGAAGTTCAGAAAATCTTTGACATTCTCTTGTAAAATTCAACATACATTTATTATTTTGAGAAATCTCACACTGAGGTATTTAACGAAAAGAAACAAAAACACATGACCACAAAAGAGCTTTTACACAAATACATATTCATAGAATGTTTTAGAAAATCCAATACTGGACCAAACTGTGGTATATCCATATATTCAAACACTACTTAGCAACTAAAAGGAAGGGACCTCTAAAACACCCAAATATGAATTTCATGCATTTGTCATTATATGATTTATAGGATTCCATGTATATGTAACTCTAGAAAATGTAAATTTAATCTACAGTGACAGAACCAAATCCATTGTTGTGTGGGGTAAGGAACTTGATAACACTGACTAGGAAACTCCAGAACAGAAAATTTTTTATCGATGGATAAGTCTGTGTCTTGATTGGATTGGTGATTATTGAATATATATACTTATAAAAGTGCATTCAACTCTAGATTTATATGGTTTGCAGTTTTTATGTAAATCATAATTTAATGAAGTTGATTTTAAATATAAAATGAAAGCCAAATCTAAGATGTTCCTATAATTCTGGAATTCACTGAATGGATGTGGATGAATTACTTTATTTCTATGAATTTATCATAAGCTATAAAAGAAGTTTTCATTAATTGTTGATAAGGCTGTTCCAGCATCAATTTAAAAATTATTTAAAATAATAGAAATAATTAAAATTAATGTATAATACAGTACTAGACAAAGTAAGATAATATAATAAAGACTATTCTTTGGAAAAGAAAAACAGTACAGAAGAAAAATGATTTAAGAAGCAGAAAGTAGAACGGTGACTGCTTGAGGTTGGGGGCAAGGGAAAATTGGGAGATGTTGTTCAATGGGTATAAAGTTTTAGTTTTACAGATAAATATATTCCAGAGGTCTGCTATATGATATAGCCTATAGTTAACAATACTCTATTGAGCACTTAAAACATTTGTTACGAGTGTAGATCTCCTCTTAAGTGTTCTTACCAGATTCACACACAAAAACACACAAACAAACTAGAAACCAAAAAGGCTCTAGGAAACTCTTGGAGGTAATTGATTTATTAATTACCTAGATTGCAGTGATAGTTTCACAGGTCTATGCATATGTCCAAACTCATCAAATTGTATACATTAAATACATGCTGATTTTTGTAACTCAAACATATCTCAATAAAGCTGTCTTTTAAAAAGGGGGAAAAAAAGAGGGAGATGATTGGTCTGACTTATATGCTTAAAATTGAAAAAAAAACAATCCTGAAAAATTGAGGTAATGTATTCACATAGATAAATTTCTAAGTCTTTGGATTGAAAGGTGTCTCCAACTTGGAAGTCCATATATGATGGACACAGTGAATGATATTCCTGGAAAAAGAGATAAGAAAAAGACATGTTTTGTTGAATTGAGGTAATTTGATGGTTACAATAATTAAACCATCCTCATGAAAATTACTGTAGACATATGCTGTGGAACGTAATTTTTAACTAATAATAATATTTTTGTCATTGTAGACTCTACATATAAACATAATTATGATTATGGAATTACAATTAATGAAGCTTGTCACATTACTTGATATAAAAATTTCATAGTCATTGAGCAATTGTCCTAATGACAGTAAACTATTTTTAAATCAAAATGTTTACTTAAAAAATCAAAAGGAAAATATCTGATAATGACTTCACTTTTATGCATGTGTTTTGCTTTTTTATCCAACTTTAAAAATACATCAGTATCAGAAATTAAATATTTGAGGGGCATCTGGGTAGCGGTTAAGCATGGGACTTCATTTTGTGGTTCGTGAGTTCGAGCCCCACATGGGGCTTTGAATTGACGGTGCGGAGCCTGCTTGGGATTTTCTGTCTCCCTCTATCTCTCTGTCCCATTCACTCTCTCTGCCTCTCACAATAAATAAACTTTTAAAAAAAGAAATTAAATAATTTTAGTTCAGTCTATCACTGCTTTGATTATTAATAGATTAGATTGGCAAGAAAATATTTGCTAAGTTACTATTTTTCCCATTGTGGACTGTCTTTGATGCACACTGATTTCTTAATGAAAATGATTGCCACATGTTTAATGAACTTACTTCTGGTGATCTTACACATTCTTTTGTTATAACTTCTTTCCTGCTTTCATTTGTCACTAACTGTTAAACATAACTTTTGAGCCACTACAAGACTTGTGTACTGCCTCTCTATTTTTTTCCTGTTATTTTGACATGGGTTATTAGGTCTGTCACTTAGACAATGAGAAAAATAATAGCTGTTGAATTTATTGTACTTGGAAGTCATTTTTTATATGACTTTCAGCAATGTCTATTAAAAGTCTGACCGATGTCTGTTGGGTAGAAATAATAAATTCTTCATGGGAAAATAATTGAACCATTACAGAGAGAACACAAATATGAAATACATTACCATTAATCTCTTTCTCATTTCCAAAGTTCACAATCGTTTGGGAGATATTTGTTAGAATGATGTATGTGTTTAATTTCATCCAAATTAGCCTAAAGAAGTTTGAAATCCTTACAATACTTTGAGAATTTAATCCTGCAAAAGAATTGTGATGTAAAATAGAGCCTCATGCTTTATAGAATAAAAATGTTTTTAATTATTTGATTTATATTATTGATGTGGAGCTACCTAATTCCCTTTCAGCTGTATATATCTTCATTATGCCATTGGAAACCTTGAGCACCTTACTTCTCCATCACTTTGGCAATTCCATCAGCTTCCTGTAATGTATATTTCAAGTCAGGCAGCCACTGGAAATCAATGAGTGAAATAACAAGGACTTCTTAGGATTGTAAACCTGTTCCCTTGAGTACTGTTACTACATTTTTTTCCTGTAACAAGAAAATTATGAATACCACTGCTGTGACTGGATAAGTCAGGCAAATCCTCTATTTCAAGTCTTGGACTAAACAGTTTACACAACGTTTGCATTGTCAAATTCTATGTCCTGCCAATGTTTTGTCTTTTGAACAAAGGCCAGTGTCAAGCCAAGTTAGTACGTTTTCATTATAAGCATCTTCATCTCTCTTTGATTACTCATTGCTTCAGAAAATACAGGTGTCAAAATTCTCAAACACACATTCTTAAGTCTCAGAATTCTCCTTGTGGTCGAGGCAACTAGATGTTGAGAAAAGATGTGTGTCTGTCGTCTTCCATAGTATAGAACTTTGCCTCAAACTATTGAACCAACCAAGTACTATATTTCTTATTCTTTTTTTCCAAGTAGAGTATCCTCACAATTTAAAAAGTAAGCATCAGAAATGTCAATCTTTTATCTTAAGATGGTAAGGTGTGACTTTTCTTCTACATGCTATTTCCTTTGTGTCCACTAAAAATTGATGAAAAAATTGAAAACAACTTACTGAATATATCAGAAATTCTGAAATATTCCATGTCCAAATAACTGTAAAGTACAGTCTGTAAGACTCTGTCACTCCTGCTAAAGATAAGGAGGACCTGCTTTTAACTATACTTATGGGAGAAATAAATTTCTGCTGCATTAAGTAACAAAAAGTTGAGGATTTTTTTTATTTTTTAAAATTCTGTGTGCAATCCTTCTTTTATTTTTTTAAAGTTTTAATTTAAAGTTCAGTTAGTCAATATACAGTGTTACATTAGTGATTTAACATTTATATACAACACCCAGTGCTCATCACACAAGTGCAGTACTTAGTTCCTATCAACTATTTAACCCATCCCCCCCCCCCCCCACACCTCTTTTCTGGTAACCATCAGTTTGTTCTCCTATAGTTAATAGTCTGTTTCTTGGTTTGCCTCTCTTTTTTTTCTATGATCATTAATTTTGTTTCTTAAATTCCACATATGAGTGAAATCATACCGTATTTGTAAAAAGTTGGTGATTTTCAATGTCTTATTTTAACTTAATCCAGTATTAAGGCTATTACTAGTATGTCACTATTGTTGTTCTACTCAATACAGAGTATGTTGGTGTTATGGTCATTATCTTTGACGATCAAAGTAGAGGAACTTCATTAACGCTTTCCTCTATTTGCTGATATCAGTAAAGCACATCTCATTAAACAGATTCCATTAATATGATTCCATTAATATAAAGATCTAATCATTTGGAAAGTTTGAATTGACATTTAATTTTTCAAAAGTTGAAAAATAAAATTTTTCAAAGACATACTTTACAAAATATTGCAAACTCGCGTGGGTGTATGTTGACCTAACCACAAAAGTAAGAAATTTGGAGGATTTTTAACAATATATCATAGAGAATATAGAGGAGCCAGATTTCAACATAGCAGAGACTAGTTCTGAATTTTAATTTATATTATTAACTGGATAATAAGAGCAGGTCACTTTATTTCTGTCTTGTTATTTGAAAAAGAAATATAGGGGCGCCTGGGTGGCGCAGTCGGTTAAGCGTCCGACTTCAGCCAGGTCACGATCTCGCGGTCCGTGAGTTCCAGCCCCGCGTCAGGCTCTGGGCTGATGGCTCGGAGCCTGGAGCCTGTTTCCGATTCTGTGTCTCCCTCTCTCTCTGCCCCTCCCCTGTTCATGCTCTGTCTCTCTCTGTCCCAAAAATAAATAAAAACGTTGAAAAAACAATTTTTGAAAAAGAAATATATTAACCGTGCTGTCCTATGAAATGTGGTTATGAAAATTAATAGGGATAATTTATTTAAAATGTTTAGCAAAGTGATTGGCATGTATTAATAGTACAGAAATAATATTACTATATTTTATTATTTTTAATAATAATTTATCTTATAAATAGATAATACAATTTAAAGATTATACATTTACCTAAAGTGATCAGCTTAATTCTTAGAAATATTTCATAAGTAGTTCAAATTGCTGTAAGAATTTGGAAGTAGTAAGGTTTATGTCTGTAAACTTCCCAAAGCCAATTTTCCTGAAATGGTTTCCCTCATTATCATTTTACTAAAATTCAACATGCTTGTGAATTTACATTTATCTATATAGTCCATGTATGAATGCACATCCATATGTATTTTTTTGGATTTAATTCCATTAAAAATAATTTCTTTGGAGGAAATGGCAAATATAGAATATACTAAAGTTGATAAAAATATATTATTTGCTGTTATGTGCAACAAGATACATTAGGAAAATGTTAATTATAATTTTAGGTAATTGATCCATCTTGAAAAGATGGATGAGGAAATGATATTAGAAGTAGAAATTCCTTCCGGAAATATAGTTATATGTAGTAAGTATTAAAGTAAATAAATTGAAATGTATACTTATGTATATTTAAGTTTATATTTGTCATATTTAATATGCTACTTTAAGAAATAACAGAAATAACCTAAGGAACAAATTTATTGTCATTTAGAAATTAAAAACTATATTGCCATTACAAATATATCTGCAACATTTTCATGAGAAAACTGCTTAGAAGATGTTGTCTCTTTGGACTTAACTAATACATGTCTCCTTGTTGTTCTCACCTTCTTTCCACATCATGTTCTATGAGCAAGGAAAAAACAATGGTTCATAATTTGGAGCTAAATTTTTTTTCCTACCCTTCATCTGTAATGGAAATACTCCCTGTGTTTCAAGAGTGAATATAATTAAATGAAAACAAAAAGCAATTTGTTAATCAAACCGTATTTAACATATGAATAATTTGTTGACACTGATCAATATATTTTCTTCTTGTAGGCACCCATTTAGAAAATTTCTAGTGCTATTTATTGAAAGTAATTTCTTTTCCCTAATAAATTTCCCTTAGAATTTCTATTGAAATACATTGACCATATATGTGTGCATCTACTTTTTCACTTTCATTCTTTTGTTTAATCTGTACTGAATGTTTTGTATGGCTCAATTTTTCCTGTCTATTGGTTTGTTGGTTATACATTTTTTATTTTTTAATTTTTTTTACATTTTTTAAAGTTAACTTATTTATTTTTGAGGAAGAGAGAGCAAGAGAACAGGGGAGAGGCAAAAAAAGGGAAAGAGAGAGAATCCCAAGCAAACTCCATGTCTGGCACAGAGCCTGACATGTGACTCAAACTGAAGAAACCGTGAGATCATGAACTCAGCTGAAATCGAGTCAGTTGCTCAACTGACTGAGCCACCCAGGCGCCCCTTAATTTATTTTTTTAATGTTTATTTATTAAAAGAGAGAGAAAGAGAGCAAGTGCACACGTGCACGAGCAGGGAAGGAGCAGAGAAAGAGGGAGAGAGAGAATCCCAACCAGGCTCCATGCTGTGGGCACAAAGCCAGAAGGAGGGCTTGATCTCACAAACAGTGATATCATGACCTGAACCAAAATCGAGTCGAATGCTTAACTGATGGAACCACCCAGGTGCACCTAAACCCTTTTCATTATTTTTAAAGTTTATGTTCATAATGGAAACTAGTATTCTTCACCTACCAGTAAAATTGCGAGGACTTTCTAACATTTTAACTACCTTCTGCTTATCTGGCTTACATGCTAGTGTTGCTAAGTATTTGAAACCTGTATATATTTTAAATCCCCTAAGATACCAGTGTTTTATATCTCAGTATTTATTTAGATTTACCCTCATATTTAGTCTATTTCTCTTAATTCCTTCATCCAAAGTGAGTTTCCTTTTGAGTTTATTTTCTATTTTTCTGAAGAATTTTTTTATATTTTGCAGTTCTAGCACTATTCTGGTAAAATTCTTTCAGTATTGTTTCATTCTTAAAAGATGCTATCTAGGGACACAAAATTATAATTTTTTTAATGTTTTATTTATTTATTTTTGAGACAGAGAGAGACAGAGCATGAGCAGGGGAGAGGCAGAGAGAGGGGGAGACACAGAATCCAAAGGAGGCTCCAGGCTCTGAGCTATCAGCACAGAGCCCCACGCAGGGCTTGAACTCATGGAGTGTGAGATCATGACCTGAGCTGAAGTCGGACGCCTAATCTACTGAGCCACCCAGGCGCCCCAGGGACACAAAATTATAAATTGGCATGGATTTTCTTTAAGGTATTTGAAAATAATGTCCCATTGTCTTTTGTTCTGCATTTTTCTGAGACATATTTTTTTCATCTGTTGTCTCTCTTAGAAGGTAACCTCCCCTTTTTCCCTGGCTGCCTCGAGAGTTTGATTTTTACTTTGATATTTTAAAGTTTTATTATTATGTTCCTCAATATGATTTTATTTATATTCCTGTAGTTCATGAGCTTCCTGATTTTAGCTGTATCATTAACATCAGAAAATTCCCAGTCATTATATTTGTAAATATTTTTCTACCCCAGTCATTCCTTCATAATTTCTTGAATGTCAACAAAAAATATTCTAGATTTTCTCATTTTATTATCTTTGTCTCTTAACAGGATCACATATTGCATTTAGTTGACACATCTAGATATTCTAATTTATTAAAAAAACTTGACTTCTGTAGCACTAAGGAGCTCCTGAAATATTTACTCAGCTTTTAAATATCACATTTCTTGGTTTTATTTGTGTTCCTTGGAGTGTCCACTTACTCCTGTGCAGGTAAGTATTGTAGTCAGTTATCATTTTAAGGAGAATTTATACAGGGATTTCAGGATTCACCCCCTTGGTCTCCTATCACAATTTCCTGCCATTCTGATAATTCAAACACAATATATTTCCTTAGTTTATTATCTTTATTGTGTCAATGTCAATATCATGGTTGTGATATTGAACTATATATACTCTGCAAGATGTACCATTCCAGGAAATAGGGTAAAGAGTACACAGCTCTTAGACCTTGAATATTTCCACAGTATCATAAGTCAACCAGGAAGCACATGACATATAAGAGTGAGAAAAAGACATATGTTGTAGCAAATGCTGAAATACTCTTACTCCCAATTGATTCTTTTTTTCTGAGGCAAAATAGTTCCCTAAAATAAGTCTCAATAAAATTTTCCAATAGCTTACTTTGTTTGAAAGAGACTGGCTAGTCTTACAGTCAAACTGAGTTTTCCAGGCTCCTGGTAATTTACACATGGCCACATGACTGTTTTAAATCCAATGTGATGAAAGACTTTTTAAAGCACATTACATCTAAATCTCTATGCTCTTTTTATTTTTATATAGGAATAGATGAGTAAAGCCATCTTGGGATGGCCAAGCCACAAATTAGAAGGATCTAGTGTTTTGTGAATTACAATGCATAATGGATGAATTTATGATTTTTTAAAAAAAATTTTAAATGTTTATTTATTTTTGAGAGAGACAGAGAGACAGAGCACAAATGGGGGAGGGACTAAGAGAGATGGAGATACAGAATCTGAAGCAGGTTGCAGGCTCTGAGCTGTCAGCACAGGGCCCAACGCGGGGCTCGAACTCCTGAACTGAGAGATCATGACCTGAGCCAAACTCAGATGCTTAAATGACTGAGTCAGACAGGTGCCCCTTGAATTTATGATTCTTGATGAATCACCAATCATAGGAATGCTGGCTTTTTATCAGAAGCACTGTTTTAGAGTTTACAACAGAAAATAATAAAAATCTAGTATTCTATTTTGTTGGAAAAAACATAACTTTCTATTGGTAGGTAACATTTAGCATTATCATAACTATTATTCTGGGCCCTATCTAATTACTATTATAAAGTCATTATTTTGTCTTTTTTTAAATGAGTTAATTAGTTCAAATAGAAACTGTCTTTGATATTATTGGGCTATCCGTGATGAGCTAATATACAATGTAATGTGAGAAAAAAAAGGAAGTCTGGGAAAAAAAGTTTGAAATGCTATACATTTGGTTATAGACCACATAGGTATGTTGAAGGCTAAGTATGGCTAAATTGTTGAAATATGCTGATACAAACTAAAATGAAGGGGCTTCTGGGCAGCCCACTTGGCTACGCCTCTGACTCTTGGTTTTGGCTCGGGTCATGATCTCACTTTTTATAGGTTCCAACCCCGTGTTGGGCTCCGTGCTGACAGCATAGAGCCTACTTGGGATTCTCTCCCTCTCTCTGCTGTTCCCTCCTCTCTCTCTAAAAATAAATAAATAAACTTAAAAAAATAAAAACAATTTATGCACAGGAGAAGAAAGTTCTTGCACAGGCTTAACTAAAAATACAAGAATATTGGGTAAATATTTATAATATATTAATAAATAAGCTGTTAGAAAATTACAATTGAATCTGGAAACTGCTTTAAAATAAGTTAAGTCTTCTCCCTTGAAACTGAATGCTTTATATTTACAGAAAATATATATATATTTTTCTATATATACAGAAAAACTGATGCTTTATATTTACCACATGTTAAAAAACACAAAACAAAAGAAAGAATGAAAGGCAGCAACTCAAAAATTAATGGTAACTTAATAGCATAGTTTCACTAAATTATGTGGTCATTTTTCTAAACTGTTCGTGTTCCAATTCATGTAATAATTTTGTCTACTGTCATTTTATTAGGAATGTATTTGTGAGCACTGTGTATGTATTTTCTTCTCTGTAATATCTACAGGAAATGGGGATCATAGCTAGGTGTATTTATATACAGCTCTAATACTTCCCTAAGGATGATTCACGTTGATTTTTGGATAAATGAAATGAATAGCTCTCACCCATAATGAAATGAAATGAATAGTTCTGTTTCTGATTTCCCCAATTCTGAGGAGAAGAGGAGTGACACTTCCTATAAATTATCAAATACATTTCATGGAAACTGGAAGAAATAGCAATAAGTTAAAGAATAAAACTGAAAACACCTAATTGATATGTTCAAAATCCAAAACACTTGTCTGATACTTGAGCTTCTTCAAATACTGAAACAGAATAATATATTGCAACCAGGCAGTGTAAAATTAATATATATTTTAGCGCTCCATAGTGTTTATGTTAATTCATGTTATTTTCTCTTTTAATGGAGTTATACAATGGCAGAAACAATCATATCATCATCATCATCATCACCATCATCCTTAAAAAAAAAAAATAAAAGAATCTGAAATGATAACACTACATTTCAGAGAACACCTTTGCCTATAGGACTCCAAAGAAAAATAATTCAGAAAACTTTAGGGAGGAAGTTGAGCTGTAGGTGTTACTTTCTGAAGGTCACTGTGGTTAGAGCCCTTGAAGGAGGACATCCAGCAGGTTCCTTTGTCCTCTCCTTTCCTGCTGTGCATTGAGCTCTTTCCAAACTTGGTCACTGCTAACCAACTGCAAGCCTGGGCTGCCTTCAGATGTTTGGATGCATATTCATAGAAACATCCGTGACAAGGGACAACAGACTTACATAGGCCTCTCTTCAGGCCCATCCAAAATCCAGACACGGCTGGCTTCCAGAAATCTCTGCTCCAGAGGGTTTTTCTCTAATTCCTCCCTTTTAGTGTCTTTATTATCTAAGCTTCTCCCACAAATGTGTAAAATCTTAGTCCCTTGAAAACTTTTCTTATTTAAAAATACATTTATATATATTGGTATCTCTTCTCTTGACTGATCCCAACTGACTTAGAGGATTATATTTTATGAGTGTCATATTCTACCCTCATATCATAAGGCAAAATTATGGCTTTTTTCCTTCAAATGTTGCTTTGGGGTATTTTTTGAAAGCAGCTGTAACTTTGCTGTCAATGCTGACAAAGTACAGGAATGGGTAAGGATAATATTCTCCAAATATTTAGCTTTCATTGATGTCAAACTATTCAAATTAGAGAAAGAAAGACATGATGCCATAAATAATACAAGTTTTTAATCAAAATGTTTTTAGAAAAATATTTTTAAAAGAACTGTAATGTTTGCACTTCATACTTTGCAGCATATTTCATTTTGGCTAATATTCAATAAATTCACCTTCTCTACAAACAGCAAGACCTGTCAAAAGGAGACCTCATGTAGGAATAACATATGGCAGGGTTCACCAAGTTTGTTTAAAAATTAGATACAACCAGAATGAAATGTAAAAATAATAATTAACATCTTGCTATCTTTATGAATCAAAATGAAACTTAATGCACAAGTACATTATTAAGATAGCATAATTTATTTTCTTTCATAGGCATTTGTAAACCTATGTATGATATATAAGGGAGAAGATGACTTTAATGAAGTAGCCTTAAAAACACTTCAAATTTGGGGGTGCCTGGGTAGCTTAGTTGGTTAAGCCTCTGCCTTCGGCTCCAGTCATGGTCTAAAGTTTCCTGGGTTCGAGCCCCACATCCGGCTTTCTGCTGTCAGCGCAGAGTGTCCTTAAGATCCTGTGTCTCCCTCTCTCTCTGCCCCTGTCTTGTGCTCTCTCTCTCTCTCTCAAAAATAAATAAGCATTTTAAAAAAATTAGAGAAACACTTCAAGTTGTAGAGAAAATCTTTGCCCATCACTCCCTTTTTAAATTATTTGCTGGGGTTTTTAATTATTTTTGTGACCATCAAATTTATAAAGATGATATATTACTCACTCTATAAGTTCTGACACAGGAAGGAATGAAAATTCTTTAGAATGATATAAACTGGCACAGATATGCACACACGTATACATGTTTTTCAAAACTTTAAGAAACTAGGCTAGAGTAAGGGAAAATGATGTGAATATTTAAAATTCAAAGGCATAAAAGATGCTTCAGTATTTAACACTTGTCACAGCATATTTGGAAACTTAGGGTAGATAGGTCACCAGTTAGATATAATCCTACATACATGTTGTCTTTGTTTCTACTAAAAAAGCAGGCTATTAGAGGCTATATTTTTTCCTGTTCTTCTCTGTCTCATAGTGCTCTATAATACTGAATCCTGAATTCATCACTTAGCTGCTAACATTCCCAGAACCTGCAACATGGTGGAAAATGGGGCCACCATTCTATCATAAATAAATCTGCCCACACTCTTAGTCTCTACACAAATGGTCTTATATCCATCTTGACTTTCAATAAACTTGGATTTCCTTCAAAGCTACTTTTTTTTTAATTTAATATTTTAAAATTTACATCCAAATTAATTAGCATATAGTGCAACAATAATTTCAGGAGTAGATTCCTTAGTGCCCCTTACCCATTTAGCCCATCTCCCCTCCCACAACCCCTCCAGTAACCCTCTGTTTGTTCTCCATATTTAAGAGTCTCTTATGTTTTGTCCCCTCCCTGTTTTTATATTATTTTTGTTTCTCTTCTCTTATGTTTATCTGTTTTGTCTCTTAAAGTCCTCATACGAGTGGCTAACATTAACAACTCAGGCAACAACAGATGTTGGCGAGGATGTGGAGAAAGAGGATCTCTTTTGCATTGTTGGTGGGAATGCAAGCTGGTGCAGCCACTCTGGAAAACAGTATGGAAGTTCCTCAAAAAACTAAAAATAGAACTACCCTATGACCCAGCAATTGCACTACTAGGCATTTGTCCAAAGCTACTTCTTTTGTAACCTTCACTGTGCCTTAAAACATCCTCAAACAATATGGGTGTTTTACTCTAAGGTGTGAGGACACACCTCTTCTAAGGTGTTCAGAAACATAAACATCTATTCTCTCATCTTAAAAATGAGGAGGTTAATATTAGCTAATCCATACGGTTGTTATGAGCACTAACAAAGTCAAAATAGATAGAATATCTTTTTAAATTGCCTGGCTAAATACTTTTAATATTCATTACTAGTTATCAGATGAGTACTCATGAATTTTAATAACAATTAATTCCAATTATTTTATTCTCACAACTAAAAAGAAAATATTCTCATAAAAGCCCATTATATGCATAATGCAAAATTATAAATGTGAACTAACATATTACATATGTGATGGGCAAATGCAATTAATAAGTTAATGTAATTAAAAACTGAATTTGTAAAAAATGGGTGAGGCTTTATTTCACACTCTTTTAATTTAACCATGTAGTTAAGTACCTAATGACATAGCAGAGATTTCTGCCCAATTAGAGAAAATAGAAGAAATGTGCAGTGGAGTTAACCTAAATATTATTTGATCAGAAAAAAATGCTGAACTTGTCAGAGAGCACTCCTGTTTTAAATGGTTAGTTTTCTTATTTTTATAAACAACTGTGTATTATTATTGATGATTAATTTACCTTTAAAGATTTCAACATAAAAATATTATAAAATAAGGCAATCTGTTGAAATTTTAGGACTTAAGACATACATGACCAAGTCAGATATAATAATAAATAAATAATAATGCTAGAAAATATACTAGTGTGTGCTTTTTTAAAATGCTTATTTATTTTTGAGAGAGAGAGAGAGAGAGAGAGAGAGAGAGATAGTGGGCAGGGAAGGGGCAGAGAGAGAGGGAGACACAGAATCCAAAGCAGGCTCTAGGTTCTGAGCGGTCCGCACAGAGCCCGACACAGGACTCAAACTCACAAACCATGAGATAATGACCTGAGCAGAGGCGGGATGCTTAACCTGTTGAGCCACCCACGCATACTTGGTGTGTGCTTTTTAATACCCAGTTTCTAACTTGCAGTTCTCCTCTCCCCTCTGAAATTCCATCTGATTCCCAAACTTCAGATCACACTTCTTTTAGTGTCTTACCTATCCTAATATCATGCAGAAGAAATTCTGTTCTTTTTTTTTAACTTTTATTTACTTATTTTTTAAAGTTTATTTATTTATTTTGGAGAGAGAGCAGGCATGCAAGGGGGAGGGGGCAGAGGGAGAGAGAGAGAGAGGAGAAAAGGAATCCCCATGGAAGCCAACATGGGGCTGATCCCCAAACCCCTGGGATCATGATCTAAGCCAAAATCAAGAGTTGGACACTTAACTGACTCAGCCACCCAGGTGCCCCAGAAATTCTGTTCTTAAATTATGCTTGTTTGTTTGTTTTTAGAGAGAGAGAGTGCAAGGAGGAGAGTCAGAGGGAGATAGACGGAGAATCTGAAGCAGGTGCCAAGCTCAGTGTGGAACCCAATGCGGGCCTTATTTCCACAACCCTGGGATCATGACCTGAGCCAAAATCAAGAGACTGATGCACATCAGACTGTGCCACCAATGTACCCCTTAAATTATGTTAAGATAGATCCTTGATTATTGCTGGCAGTCTAATCCTTGAATTTTTAATCTCACCTAGAAAGCACATTCTTTTTATTCATGTTACAGGATCCATGTTTCAATAGAGCCCCAGTAAGATTGGGAGCCTGCATCCATCTTGTCTTTCTCTCACACAAAGTTTGAAATTATTATTTATGACCCTCAGCTGAGTTGCTAGAAAATTCTGCCTCCTAACATATATCTCTGATCAGATTGCTACATATGCAACCTGAATGGCTGTCATCACACAGCATTGGCCTATCATGAAACTTATTGTTATGGGTTGAATTGTGCCCTAGAAACAAATATTTTGAGGTTATAGCCCCCAGTACTTGTGAATTTGACCCTGTTGGGAAATAAGGTCTTTATAGATATAATCATGTTAAGATGATGTCATTAGGGTAGGTTTTAAAAACAAATGTGACTTCTGTCCTTAAGAGTAAAGGGAAATTTAGACACAGAGACACCTAGAATAACATGATGCTTAAAAGAGTCAGAGATTGGAATGATGCAGTTGCAAGCCAAGGAACACCGGGACTGAGAGCTGGCATTGGGAGCTAGTATGAGGTAAGGAGAATTTTATCCAGAGTCTCCAAGGTTGCAGATCCATGTCCACAACTTGAGTTTAGACTTCTATCCCCCAGAACGGTGAAAGAATACATTGTTGTTTTAAGCTACCAGTTGGTTGTAATTTGTTGTGGCAGTCCTAGGAAATGAATATGTTTATCTTATAATTACTTATACCAATATATAACCACAAATAACAGCATATTCTGATTCAGATAAGAATTGTATCTTGCAAGAATGGTAACAAAATTAATGCTCAGCCATTCAAATTGGAAAGGAAGAAATAACTGTCATTATCTACAGATGACATGATTTTGTATGTAGAAAACCCAAAGCACTCCATCAAAAAACAGAATAAATTAAGAGTGCAAGATACAAAATCAATACACAAAAGTCGGTTGTGTTTCTATGAACTAATAACAAACTACCAGAAAGAGAAATTAAGAAAAAAATGCCATTTTCAATTGCATGAAAAGATTAAATTACCTAGGAATAAATTTAACCAAGTGAGTGCAGGACCTGTACATTAAAAACTATATTAATGAAAGAGATTGAAAAGACATAAATAGATGAAAAGATATGTGCTCATGGATGGAAGAATCAATATTGTTAAAATGTTTATACCACCCAAAGCAATCTACAGATTCAATTCAATCCTTATCAAAATTCCGATAGCAGTTTTCAAATAAATAAATAATACAATTTGTAGGGAACCCCACAAAGCTCAAAATAAAGCAATCTTGGGAAAGAAGAACAAAGCTGGAGGTTTCATGCTTCCTGATTTCAAACTATATTACAAATTACAGTAATTAAAACAGTATGGTATGGCATAAAAACTGACACATAGATTAATGGAACAGACTAGACAGACTATAAAGAAACCCACACTTACATGATCAATTATATTAATTTATGACAAAGGAGAAAACAATATACACTAGGAAAAAACAGGTTCTCCAATAAATGGTGTTGGAAAGACTAGACAAGTACACAAAATGAGCAAAACTGGATCACTATATATACCAAACACAAAAATTAACTTATGAATTAAATATTTGAAAAAAGATCTGAAACCGTAACACTCCTAGAAGAAAACATAGGTGGTAAGCAACTTGACATAAATCTTGATGATAATTTTTTTAATCTGACATAAATGCAAAAGCAACAAAAGGAAAAATAAATAAATGGGACTACATCAGACTAAAAAGCTTTTGCATACTCAAGAAAACCATCAACAAAATGAAAAGGTAACCTACTGATTTTTGCAAATCACATATCTAGTATATCATATATTTGCAAATCATATATCTAGTAAGGGGTTAATACCCCAAATATATAAAGAACTCATACAACCCAATAGCAAAATAAACCCCCTAACAATATGAACTGAACAGACAGTTTTTCCAAAAGGTGTACAGATGACCAACAAGTATATGAAGAGATGCTCAACATAACTAATCATCAGGTAAATGCAAATCAAAGCCACAAGGAGATACCAGCTCACACCTAATAAAATGGCTATTAGCAAAGAGGGGAATTAAGTGTTGGTGAGGATGTGGAGAAAAGGGAATCCTTATGCATGGCTGGTGTAAATGTAAATTGGTATACCCTCTATGGAAAACAGTATGACCTCAGGAAATGAAAAATAGAACTGCAATCTAATTCGCCAATTCCACTTATGATGATTTATCCAAGAAAACAAAAACATGAACTCAAAAAGCTATATGCAATTCCATTTTCACTGCAGCATTATTTACAATAGCCAAGATATGAAAACAACCAAAGTGTCAATCAATGGATGAGTGGATAAAAAATGTAATGTGTCTACACACACACACACACACACACACACACACTGGATATTATTCAGTCACAAAAAGAATGAAATCTTGCCATTTGCAACATTGATGGACCTTGAGAGCATTATGCTATATGAAATAAGCCAGAGAGAAAAACAAATACTGTATGAATATAGAATCTAAAACATATTAAAACAAAATAATGTATTTAAAAATTGTTTAAAATAAAAACAAAACAAACAAAACCCCAAGCTTCCTGATACAGAGAATAGATTGTTAGTTGCCAGAATGAGGGTTGGGAAAAATGCATAAAAGGGGTCAAAAAATAAAATGAAAATATAAATGTAAAAAAAATGATGCTCACGTATATCTTATTTTGTAATAGCAAATATTAAATAGGCTCATTATTCTATCAAATTGTATGGCAATATAGTTAGTTGTGAGAAAGAACTCATTTGGGAAGAAGACAAACCGACTTTTTAAAAATGTTATTTATTGGGGCGCCTGGGTGGCGCAGTCGGTTGGGCGTTCGACTTCAGCCAGGTCACGATCTCGCGGTCCATGAGTTCGAGCCCCGCGTCGGGCTCTGGGCGGATGGCTCAGAGCCTGGAGCCTGTTTCCAATTCTGTGTCTCCCTCTCTCTCTGCCCCTCCCCCGTTCATGCTCTGTCTCTCTCTGTCCCAAAAATAAATAAACGTTGAAAAAAAAAATTAAAAAAAAAATGTTATTTATTTATTTTTGAGAGAGAGAGAGAGAGAGAGAGAGCGTGAGCAGGATAGGGACAGAGAAAGAGAGGGAGAGACAATCCCACGGGGTTTGTATCCACAGACCATGAGATCATGACCTGAGCTGAAATCAAGAGTTGGACACTTGACTGAGCCACCCAGATGCCCAATGACAAACTGACTTTTAAAAATAATTTCCTTTTGGACACATGCACACCAATATTTATAGCAGCATTATCAAAAATAGCCAAATTATGGAAAGAGCCCAAATGTCTATAGACTGATGAATGGATAAACAAAATGTGGTGTATGTTTATATATATATATATATATATATACATATAATACATATATAATATATATACATATAATACATATATATAACATATAATACATATATAATAAAATATTAATCAGCCATCAAAAAGAATTAAATCTTGCCATTTGCAATGACATGGATGGAGCTAGAGTGTATTGTGGTAAGTGAAACAAGTCAGAGAAAGAAAAATATCATATAATTTCATTCATGGAATTTAAGACATTTAAGAAACAGATGAATATAGGGGAAAGGGAAAAAAAGAGAAGACAACCATAAGAGACTCTTTTTTTTTTTTATTTTTTTTTCAACGTTTTTTATTTATTTTTGGGACAGAGAGAGACAGAGCATGAACAGGGGAGGGGCAGAGAGAGAGGGAGACACAGAATCGGAAACAGGCTCCAGGCTCTGAGCCATCAGCCCAGAGCCCGACGCGGGGCTCGAACTCACGGACCGCGAGATCGTGACCTGGCTGAAGTCGGACGCTTAACCGACTGCACCACCCAGGCGCCCCTAGAGACTCTTTTTTTTTAATGTTTGTTTATTTTTGAGAGACAGAGCGAGAGAGAGCAGGGAAGGGCAAAGAGAGAGGAAGATACAGAATCTGAAGCAGGACCCAGGCTCCAAGCTGTCAGCACAGAGCCTGACAGGGTGCTTGATCTTATGGACCCCAAGATCATGACCTGAGCCAAAGTCTGATGCTTAAGTGACTGAACCATCCATGTGCCCTCTGGAGACTCTTAACTATAGAGAACAAGCTGAGGGCTGATTGAGGGAGGTGGGTGGGTGATGAGCTAAATGGGTGATGGGTATTAAGGAGGACACTTGTTCAAGGAACACTGGATGTTATATGTAAGTGATGAGTCACTAAATACTACTCCGGACACCAGAATTACACTACATGTTAATTAACTAGAATTTAAATAAAAACTGGAAACAAACAAATAAAAATAATATCCGTTGCATAACCAGAATCATTTTATCTGTACTCACTTAAAAAGGTATTAGTTCAAGATAAAACCTACAAACTGATATAGTAGAAACTTAAACTTTTTTTTGTTGGCATTGGTACCTTTCACATACATTTCTCTAAACTTTTTCTCACAAGTGTGGTCCTAAATTTTTCCTTGAAAGAGTGCAGTTCTTATTGGTTCATTTTATAACATTGTCAAGAATTATTTGATGGTAAATACTCAGAAAAGCAATAACTCTGGGATGAGCTAAGGAAATGAATATAGGAAAGCTTTCAGTTCTCCTGTTCTTGTAGGCTATCAGAGAACCTACTTTAGTGCCTATATAGTTATAGAGCTACTAGAAGGAATACCAATGATGTCTGTGACAAAAGTGACATTCATGGATTGATGCATTCTGTATAAAGGGATTTGTGAGAAAGGTATGTTAAGAATATTAAACCATTTTTCTTGTCAAAAATAAATTCAGCACATTCTTTGCCCTTGCGGACATTTTGCAAACTTTAGTTTTCAGGACATAAATCTTTTATTGTCCTGCATTAAAAACAAACAAAGAACACTTTTTAAAAATCTTGAAAACAATTCCAATAAATGTAGGTATTACACAGGGTAAAATAGAGATTAGTAATTGATTTTCTATGAAACCACATCACCCACACCACCCAATTAAGGCCCAAACTCTTACTTTTAGATGCATCCTACAGTTCCTGTAGGATTTAACCAAAAGCTGGAACAGCTCCGTATCACTTAATTTCAGGATGACATTGCCAAAAATAAACTAATTTGAACATCAGAAAATGGTTTGCATAATTTGCAAACAGAACTGTTACCATTACCTTAACAGATGTTCACGCAGTATACGAATAAATAAATATGAACATATCTCTATTTTCACTTTAGTATTGTAGAGAAAACAAGCAAGCTGCCCATGGTCCATGTTAATGATGATTTCACACACAAAAATTCAGTCTATTTGCTTTGATTTTATGATAAAAGGTAAATAGAAACAGAGCTTTTATGACAGTGTTTCCCCTACCAGTATGTTAGAATATGTCATCCCTTCTTTAGATGACTCATCACTCTACAAGTGTATTACTCACTATTCTTTTTTTAAAGCTTTTATTTTAATTCCAGTTAGTTAATATACAGTGTTATATCAGTTTCAGGTATACAGTATAATTATTCCACAATTCCATACATCAGACAGTGTTCATCACAACAAGTGCACTCCTTAATCGCCATCACCTATCTAACCCATGCCCTCACCCACCTCCCCTCTGGTAACCTTCAGTTTGTCCTCTAAAATTAAGAGTCTGTTTCCTGACTTGTCTCTCTCTCCCCCCCACCCCCGCTGAGTTTTTTGGTTTCTTAAATTGCACATAAGTGAAATCACATGGTATTTGTCTTTCTCTGACTGACTTATTTCACTTAGCATTATACTCACTAGCTCCATTTATGTCATTGCAAATGGAAAGATTTCTTTCTTTTCTATAGCTGAATAATATTCACATATATAATTACATAATATTTATAACACATTTATACAAATATATACATATACATACACATACACATATTCACACAAACACCCCCACACATCTTCTTTATCCATTCATCAATAGATGGACACTTGAGCTGCTTCCATAATTTGGCTACTGTAAATAATAATAATGAAAATAGGGGTGAATATATCCCTTGAATTAGTGTTCTTGTATTCTTTGGGTAGGTACCTACTAGTGGAATTCCTGAATCATATGGTAGTTCTATTTTCATTTTTTTGAGGAATTCCCATACTGTTTCCCACAATGGCTGCACCAGTTTGCATTTCTGCCAACTGTACAAGAGGGCTTCTTATACTCCACATCCTCACCAACACCTGTTGTTTCTTGTGTTATTGATTTTACCATTCTGACAGGTGTGAGGTAATATCTTACTGTACTTTTGATTTGCATTTCCCTGATGATAAGTGATGCTGAATATCTCTTCCTGTGTCTGTTAGCCATCTAGATGCCTTTTTTGGAGAAATGTCTGTTCAAGTTCTGACCAATTTTATTATTATTATTTTTTAATTTTTTTAACGTTTATTTATTTTTCAGACAGAGAGAGACAGAGCATGAATGGGGGAGGGCTTCTGACCAATTTTAATTGAATTATTTGTTCTTTTGGTGTTGTATAAATTCTTCATATATTTTGGATACTATCCCTTTATTGGATATGTCATTTGCAAATATCTTCTCCCATTTTGTAGATTGTCTTTTTAATAAAAGTTTATGTATTTTGAGAGAGAGACAGAGAAAGCATGAGTGGGGGAGGGTCAGAGAGAGCAAGACAGAAAATCCCAGGCAGGCTCTGCACTGTCAGCACAGAGCCTGATGCCAGGCTCAAACCCATGAACTGAAAGATCATGACCTGAGCCAAAGTTGGATGCTTAACTGACTGAGCCACCCAGGAGCCCCTGTAGATTGCCTTTTAGTTTTATTGATCGTGAAGAAGTTTTTGTTTTGATGTAGTCCCAATAGTTTTTGTTTTTGTTTCTCTTGTCTCAGGAGACATATCTAGAAAGAAGTTGCTATGTTTGATGTCAAAGAGGTTACTGCCTGTATTTTCTTCCAGAATCTTTTTGGTATTGGAACTCACATTTAGGTCCATACTCTATCTTGAATTTATGTTTGTGTGTGTGGTGTGATAAAGGGGTCCAGTTACTTTCTTTTGCCTGTAGCTGTCCAGTTTCCCAACATCATTTGTTGAAGAGACTGTCTTTTTCCCATGTGATATTCTTTCCTGCCTTGTAAATATTAATTGACCATAGAGTTGTGAGTTTATTTATGGATTTTCTATTCTGTTACATTGATCTATGTGTCTATTTTTGTGTCAGTGCCATACTGTTTTAATTACTACAGCTTTATAATATAATTTGAAGTCCAGAATTATGATGCCTCCAGCTTAACTTTTTTTTTTCAAGATTGCTTTAGCTATTTGTAGTTTGATACAAATTTTAGAATTGTTTGTTCTAGTTCTGTGAAAAATGCTGTTGGTAATTTGATAGGGATTGCATTACATGTGTAGACTGATTTGGGTAGTATAGACATTTTAACAATATTTGTCCAATTCATGACCATGGAATGTGTATTTCTTTGTATAATCTTCATCTCCTTTCATCATTATTGTGGAGTTTTCAGAGTACAGGTATTTAACCTCTTTGGTTAGGTTTATTCCTAGGTCTCTTATTGTTTTTTGGTGCAGTTGTATCAGTACTCACTTTTCATTCAAAAAATGGAAAATTGGATTTTACACTCACAACCAAATAAAGCTGTCATAGTCTAGCCTCAATTGTATGATTGGATATCTGGAATTGTTTTGAGGTGACATCACAGTACCTATGTTTTGCAGACTGACAAGCTAAGTAAAAGTGACATCAGTTGCACATTCTGGAATGTTTTGTAGTTGCTTGAATTGTAAATTAGGCAGGTCATAATGGCAAGGAGCAAAGACACAGTAAACTGGATGAGTGTGGAAAATAATGCAAAACTAATGCACTATAGGTGTTGTAATTAAATGTCAAAACCAGAATTTTAATTTCAGTTTTGGAAAGTTGTATCAAACATAATATTAACTTGCACTTTCTACTTTCATATGAGTTTTATAAGATGTAATTAGATGTCCATTCAGTATATAAAATTTTTCTTCCTCCCCAAATTTGTGTTGTTTTCATTTCATCAATTTGTGATGTGTGTTTGTATGTTCATGTGTGGCTATATATGTATCTTATGTTGGTCATAAAAAATGAAAGGAAACATACCAACAATTAATTTTATCCTGTTAATCAAGACACCAAAATGATTTAATGATTTAGGCCTATGTTAAGTATTATGGTTTCTTTTCTTTAAATCTAAACGTTTAGAATAGTGGGCTAAATAGAGAATTGTGCTACCTACTGTAAGGTTGTTCTTTCTTTTCTTTCTTTCTTTCTTTCTTTGTACTTAATTGGAAAGTTCTCAAATGTTTAATAATACTCTGTGATGAGCTGGGCTTAGTGGCTGGATAATTCCATACTCCGTCACCTGTTAAGTCCATCTAGAGTTAATCAATGTAAAATCTCTCTAATACAAAAATAAAATATAATTTAATCTTAACTCCACATTCCCCTCCTGACACTTTCATTATAGTATAATACAGAAATTTTAATTTGCCTATAAGACATTTCCACTTATACATTTATTAACAATTCAGCAAAACACAATCTGCATTTATCACCAACTTTAATAAATATATATAATAAAATATAATAATACATATTATATAAGTATATTCCTACTAAGTTATGTCTTTGCTGTTTACTAATATAGACCAATGAAGATTATTTATATCTTCATTAGACTTTTCAGTAGCTACTTGTACCTGTGCTTGTGTGAAACATTTTTCACTCCCTTACTGATGCCAATTACCTAAGGCAAATTCCAACTCTTTGGTATCCTACTGTATTTTAAATGTCCTGTAAATAATAAAAAGCAAGTAAGTCTCATTATTTTCATCCTAATTATAGTCATAATAGGCCAAATTTCATCAATTTATGGCCCATTTTGGGAATATAGCCTTACTTTGAATATAATTTCTGCATTTTAGCTGCACTAAAGTTGAGTAGTATTCTAAATTAGCTAGCTTAAATTAAGGTTAGCTTAATCATGTAAGTAAAAATTATGGGCCTCTGAAATATTTTGTCAGATTTTTTGCATGTTCATTTAAAAATGTATTACTTGAACTTTAAAAAAATAATCAGTGGATTGGTTTATCACTAAGATTTTTAAAAACCGTAAGCAGCCTTGTTATATTCAGAACGCAATCTTAATGAGGCAAACTGAGCATGTTCTTCATCTGAGAGTCCAAGTAGAGTTCACTAACCACCCACTTTGTTAAGTTTGATGTGTCATCAATATGGGAAGTAGGAGGCTGGATGTAAAATAAATGTGAAGTGAAAATTGCCAAGTGAAGTCAATCTCATGTTTAACGCAAGGCTGTATTTCTTACTTTGCTTATCTTTTGTGATAAAGTGTTTGCACAAGGTTAAATTATCAGTAAGAGTTAATTGAATCTACTGATTATAGTACATTTGCGTATTTAAGACTAATTTAAATCAAATAAAAATTGTTAATACTCTTGCAAACACACAGATAATCAAAGAAAATATTTTTGAAAAGAATAAAAAATGAACATACCATTAACCATTTGAAATGAAAATTTAACTGGTCATTTCCTAATAGAAATCAGCTGTGGATGACATTAACCATGACAATCTTATTAATAACTCTCAAATGTAGTTCAAACTTCTCAAATACAAGAACTATTACACATAAATAAATGAAGAATTGCTATGAGATAGCTATATTTTAATCTTCTGTTTCTTCAAATGTCACAGCAGTCATTCCAAAGTAAAAAACCAACCAAGAGTCAGCTGGTTAAATAATTAAAACAAACTTACAAAACCAAACATGACCAGAAGTTTAGATATCTACTATGTACAAATATGTACTTTAATTATCTATATTTTCTTACTTATTACTCTTAAATTTCTTACATTTTTTAATGAGAGTAAATTAGCTCAAATAGATCAAATCTCTTGATCAAAATAAAAAATGTAAAATTATTTCTCACCTTATATCGATAAATATTATAACATTAAAAATTAGCAAACATATAATATTGTTATTATCATGAAAACACTTATAGTAACTATTCTTTTCTATAAGTTGGATTTCATACATTATCACATTTAATTCTCAAAAAATTCTATTTATACCCTTTTACAAATGAGAAATCTATGAATTAGACTCTTAGAATATTTTTTTTAATTTTCTTAATTAATAAATCTGAAACCTGGACTTTAGGGGCGCCTGGGTGGCGCAGTCGGTTAAGCGTCCGACTTCAGCCAGGTCACGATCTCGCGGTCCGTGAGTTCGAGCCCCGCGTCGGGCTCTGGGCTGATGGCTCAGAGCCTGGAGCCTGTTTCTGATTCTGTGTCTCCCTCTCTCTCTGCCCCTCCCCCGTTCATGCTCTGTCTCTCTCTGTCCCAAAAATAAAATAAAAACGTTGAGAAAAAAAAAAAAATTAAATAAATCTGAAACCTGGACTCTAATCTTTTTACTTCAAATCTCCTATTCTTTCCTCTGCTTCTCAATCAGAATAGTTTACTAAATGACAAAGTTCAATGCTAAGTAGGTAAAGTCTAAAATATGAGTCCTTAAGGTATTTTTTCTAAGTGATACATTAAATTATTTAGTATTTACTATTTATTATTTACTATTTACTATTATGCAGGTGATGGCCATGTTTGAGCTTGGAAAATATTAATAGAATAAGTAGAAAATATATAGATCTTATACTCCATAAGAAGATAATGAAGGATTGTCCCAGAATTACTTCAGAATATTAGAATAATATTGCCAGTATATCTGGGTTACTCAGTAGAAACATTATTCTCTATACTTTAATGTAAGCTTGTTTGACATTCCTACAAATCTGCAAATATAAAGGGCAACAGGCCCACCAATCTTTTAATTGGGCAGATATTTCACTCTGGGATAGCTGCCAAGAATCTCAACTATCACATGAATCCCTGTGAGATATTTGAAGGCCAACATGATACCATATTCATATCCTTGTATCTTTATCTGATTTAAAACTTTGCATGCTTTGTAGCTGATTGAAGAGTGAGCCCAAGGAAAGCAGCATCTAACAAAGGGCAAATCATTATTTTCATCAACTTTCAATCTTGGAACAGACTTTATCCTAATGCCCTGACTTACCAGAAACTATGGGGTACAGCTAAAGTATGTTTAGAGAAATATCCAGAAATTAAATATATTTATGAAAAAGATGGTGAAAATAAACTTAATAATTACCCAGTTCAAAAAGTTAAGTAGGGAATAGAGCATTAATTTAAGAGAAAATAGAAGAATGTATATAAATATACAAAAATGAAGTAGAAAACAAAATTGATGAAATGACTGAATGAATGAAAGAGCTGACTCTTTTCATATAAAACAATAGAAAAATCAACACTTAGCTAATATAGTTAAGAAAAAATTCAAGTAATTTAAAAAAGAAATTAAAATGAAATAATATTCATAAACTGTAATGAAATCAAAAGTATAAAATAATTTTTCTTAATCCAATCTGAGTAAACATGAAAACATAGGTGAATTACAAGCAAATTGTGGATTTTAAAAATTAATCTCAAAGTATAAGTAACCAAAAAATTAAAACAGATCAGGATTTCTCAGTGGCTGCACATTAGAACTTTTGGGGGAATTTTTGTTTTACAAATATCAGTGGCCAAATTATAATTATAATAAAGTCAGAATCTCTGTAGCATAGAACATATTTTTCAGTGGGAATGCTCCTCAAGTGACTGCTTTGTACATCTTTGATTAAAAGAAAACAGGAGGTGAATCATATGAGGAAGCTAAAAAGAAATAAGGAAAGATTAAACCACAGAAATCATCGTCACATTGTTAACCATGAGAGAGAGAGAGAAAGAGAAAGAACCATAGTTGATACTTGTGTCCTTGGTCAATGTTTTAGAATCTATGTGGTTGTCAACAACAACAAAAAAAATCGAAAGCACTGCAAACAGCTGAATTGCTAAGTCATAGTTTAGGAAGAATTTAAAATGATCTTCCACCCAAACACACACAGAAAGACATACACAGATGGACAATTTTTAAAAGAGAGGAAAATGATGCTGTTATAGAAATATAAGGTATAGTTTACACATAATGTGTTACACAAATATGTTTAAGTCTTAGATCCAAAAAGAAGGGAACTGAACAAGTAAAAGACAACAATTTAAAGATGGAATACAGGATAATATTTGAGAAAGAAAACAAAAACGTGTATAGACTAAATCTGCAAACTGCTCTCTGCTCCCCCCACCCAAAATAATAAGCAATAAGACATACTCCAGTAAATTCAATGCACCTCATAGAGAAAAGGCAGAATATGACATCCATGTTATAAAAATCAACCTAAAAAGAAGGGAATTAATTCTCCCAAGGCTTCTCCAAATTCTTATGTTGCACTTTTTAAAGAAAGCATATACTATGAAGTATTCAAGTAAAGAAGAGTGAACCAATATTTTCACAAGCAAACTGTCATTGAAACGTAAAGTGAACAGAGCCAAACACTTAAAATATTTTAAAAACTTGGAGTGCACAACCACCAGGATTTTTCTTGGAGAATCTTTTAGAGTACTGTATCAGATGAGATGCTGTCTGCTCCATGTCATTTGCTTGAATAATAAGGATATTTATCATCAAGTCAGATTTCACAGTGTTTTCTACCCTGTCACCCTGTCTATGTTAGCTCTGTCCTTTGGTAAATAGCTGCAGTATCTCCAGGCCCTATATCAGAACAAGACAATGCTGAGACTCAGAAAAAGATTACTCTTACTCCTAACTGTTCACTAAGGTGGAATAGTTTCATGGTGGCCTCACAGCACAAGATCTCTCTTTACTCTCTGGCCAGAATTAGGTGATATTCACACATGTAAAATGTCAGTTGCCAAAAACGTAGTATCAAATGATGAAATAAGACAATGAATAAAAATATGAAATATATAGGGGCGTGTGGGTGGCTCAGTCGGTTAAGCATCTGACTTTAGCTCGGGTCATCATCATGCGGTTCATGAGTTTGAGCCCCACATTGGGCCCTGTGCTGACAGCTCGGAACCTAGAACCTGCTTCAGATTCTGTGTCTCCCTCCCTCTGTCCCTCCCCTGTTCATGCTCTGTCTCTCTCTTTCAAAAATAAATAAATAGAGAGAGACAGAGAGAGAGAGAGACATAAATCACGATAAAGATCAAATTATTTCACTAGAGGTATACTGAAAAAAATTACTGGTCTTAATTTGCAAATGCTCACATGAAACTTCAAAAATATGAATAAAGAAATCTAATTAAAAATAAAATGGACTAATTTCAAGTATATAGTGCAATTACTCACCATAATCTCTTTACAGAGATTATGCCATCAAGAGTCTATGAAATTATCATAAAAATTGTTAATACATTAGGAAATGAAAAAAGTTCCAAAAGTAGAAATAATAAATTTTTTTCTGATCTGGATGTAATAAAACTATAAATCTGTTTTTAAAAAAAAGGTAGAAAAATACCAGTATCAAGAATATTTCAAAAACACTGTTAACCCTTGGGTCAAAAAAGAAATGAAATTCAACAAGTAAATTAATTTATTTATTCTATTTGCAAACATTTCCCAACTACTATATAGCAGGTACTGTGCAAGGCACCGAGGATACACTGATGACCACACAATGTTTGTCTTCTGCTGTTATGAAACCAGCATTTAATGGGATAGATCCACAGAGGGAAGAGGGAATAAAACAGAGCGGTATTTTAGATAGGGTGGTAATACAAAGCTTTCTCAGAGAGGAAACTTTTGAACACTACATAAAGTGTGAAAATGAGTCATGTGGATATCAGGGGAAAAGTATTCCAGGCAAGGGAACAGTCAATGTAAAACACTCAAATGACAATGGGATTGGTAAATTTGAGGAACTACAAAAAAGATAGTTATATACCTGATACAGGGTAGTAAGGAGGAGATTGTAAGGATGAAGGTCTAAAATGTAGCCAGGTATCATATATATGGCTTTGTGAATATGTGTGTATGTACATTATATATTATTTTAAAAGGAAGAAAAGGAGAGAAAAAAACCTATAAGAACTCATCATTTATTGGTAGGAAAATTAGAAATATATAATATATAAGACTTAACAAGAAATGGTCCTTGAGTTTAGAGGAAATCCAGGAGGGTGTGATGCATCAAAAATCAGGAAATTAAATATAGAACGGAAAGAACAATCACCTGAATTAGGCATTGCTTAAGTTAGATTAGACACAGGAGCTGACGTGGTAATGTAGAGTTAATTACTGACCTTACCAATAGGAATTCTCTTTGGAGAATGGAAGAGAACTCTTTTGGGTTGTTCCATAGAGCACTGGAAAAAAGAAAGTGAAGGTGGCAAAAATAGATAACAATCTTGCAATCTCCATAATGCAGAGTAAAAAATAAATCAGTTCTTGGAGGTGCCTGTGCTGTCAAGGGAAATTTTAAAATTCGTTTTTGTTTTTATTTAAGATGAGATTTATTTTATTGTATTTTATGTTAACGGGAGAATCTAAGAAACAAGAGAATACAGACAACATACAGAAGATGTAAAAAATGATTACAGGGCCCCTGGGTGACTCAGTCAGTTAAGCATCCAACTCTTGATTTTGGCTCAGGTCTTGATCTCACAGTTTATGAGTTCTAGTCCCACATTTATTTTCTGTCTCCTCCTCTCTCTGCCTCTCCCCCCATCTCTCTCTCTCTCTCTCTCTCTCTCTCTCTCAAAAATAAATAAATAAATAAAATCTTTTTTAAAAAAGAATGAATACAAGGAAAGTGGCCTAATTTAACTCTAGTACATAAATGGAATGATTGATTTTAGACTGGATAAAGTAATAAATATTCGCCCTTTTTAGCAGAGGCAGTAGAAAAGTAAATTTTGTGGTCAAGAAATGTGGAACTTCTCTTCATATTTCCTTCATTTTCTCATAGTAAACGTAATTATCAGTTGAGATTGGGAAGAAGAGGCATTATGTCATCATTTTTCAGAATAGTAAAATGAATTGGTAAGTGAAATATATTTGAAATAACCAAAAAGATTTAGTGTCCCCTAATATTGAAATAATATATTTAAAGTAATACTATGCAGTGTGACTCAGTGATTGGATGCAAACTTATTCAGATGCTCAGTTTCAGATATGAAAAAACAGATGTAAGCATATTGGAGTATTGAAAGACACAGGTTATGATGGGAGAGGCAGAAGATATAAGGAGATATGCAATTAGTTTGGGATCAGTAAGGAAGAAAGTGGTATATGAGAGAAAATAATAGTGAAAGGTGGTAAATTCAATTAATTTAAAAATCCATATGCCAACATACCTAAAAATAAAATATTTCGTATATATATGAAGTGTTCCATCTACCCATTACTAATCTGACTCTCTCTCTCTCTCTCTCTCTCTCACACACACACACACACACACACACACACACACACACATCTTTATTCCTGAATGTATGATTGTAGTTTCTGAGCATATCTTTATATCCTTCTGCAACTTAGCTCATCTATGTGATAATTTAGGTTTTTGTTACTTTATTTTGCATTTGTAAATTTGATATTGTAATGAATCATTTTTCATTTTATTCAGTCTATCATATTGATCAAAATTATATTGACCAAAATGTTGTTTTTGGAATTCATACTTAACTATCCAGTCCTAATTTAAATACTATCTCCTTCTTAGGAGTGTTCCCAAATATTTTAATCAGGGCTTTTGGTTACTATGTGCCCCTATTGCATCTGGTTAATATCTCTCTTCCCAATTTTATGGTATCCTTTGTGTTGCAATATTATTGTATACATTATTTCCAAAATGTATGTTTGTGTGTGTGATCACAGTAATTTGTTTATTTTTTTTTTTACTTTAGAAAGAGAGAGAGAGCACAAGCAGGGGAGAGGGACAAAGGGAGAGAGAGAGAATCTGGAGCCTGCTGCTGAGCTTGATCCCATGAACCTGGGATCATGGTTTGAGCCAAAATCCAGTTGATGCTCACTGACTGAGCCACCCAAGAATCCCAACAGTAAAAAAGTTTTTAGAAGTTTACTTTACTTTATTTTTTAAATAATACATACATACATACATACATACATACATACACACATTTTTATTTGAGTAGAGTTGACAAACAATGCTACATTAGTTTTGGGTGTACAACATAGCGATTTAACTTCAGTATGTATTATGCTATATGCCCACCCCAACTGTAGCTACCATCTGTCACCATACACTGATACTATAATACATCAACAATATGCCTTCTGCTGTGCCTTTTATTCTGTGACTTATTCATTCCATAACTGGAAGCCTGTATTTATCATTTACCTGCATGCATTTTCCTCATCTCCACTTTCCCTCTGGAATCCATCAGTTTGTTTTCTATATTTATAGGTCTGATTCTGACTTTTGTTTTGCTTTTTAGATTCCATATATGAATGAAATCCTATGGTATTTATCTTTCTCAGTCTGACTTATTTCACTTAGCAAAATACCCTCCAGGTCCATCTGTGTTACTACACATGGCAAGATGTCATCCCTCTTTATGGTTGAATAATGTTCCTACTGTGGGGTGTGTGTGTGTGTGTGTGTGTGTGTGTGTGCGCGCGCGCTTGTGGGTACACATTTGGCATCTTCTTTATCCATTCATCTATTAATGGACATTTAGATTGCTTCCATATCTTGATTATTGTAAGTGATGATGCAATAAACATGGGGGTGCATCTATCTTTTCAAGTTAGTGTTTTCATTTTCTTTGAATAAATAACCAGGAGTGGAATAACTGGATCATATGGTATTTCTATACTTAATTTTTGGAGGAAGTTCCACACTGTTTTCGTAGTGGCAATACCAACTTCTGTTCCCACCAGCAGTTAATTTTTATTGAGGTATAATTAATAAATAAAATTATATGTATTTAAAGTGTACAGCATGATGATTTGATATATGTATACACTGTTAAATGTTACCAAAAAACAAGTTAATTAATATATCTATCACCTCACATAGTTACCTTTTCTTTTGAGAATGTTTAAAGTCTACTCTCAGCAAATTTCAATATCAATACAGTATTACTAAGTACAGTCACCATGCTGTACATCATATTTTCAAAACTTATTCATCTTGTAACTGAAAGCTTATACTCTTTGACTAGCTGTTATGATTTTGATAAATCAACATTTGTTAAGTAGGACCCCAGGGTGCCGGTTGGTGAGCCACAGTTCAATGAAAGATCGCAAGAGGAACTGACATAGAGATATCTTAAAAGGTATCTCAATATTTATTACTCACAGGTCCTGGAGGAAGTACACATGTCCTTTTAAGGGGAACATGAGGAGATTCAAGCAGGGTGCAGGCAGAGAGAGAGTTCTAGGACTTGAGGTACATGGCTTTATTAGTCTCTGCTAGCGAGTGCTTTGGAGGTCCTTGGTTAAGGACAGGTTGATCAATTCAGACCAAAAGAATGGGGTTTGGGTAAGATCCACAGGGGTCTTACTTAAGAGGTGCACAAGTGATGGTAGAGACTCTTTATCACAACAGCTATTGGCCGAGTCATATTAGGAACTTTTATTTCACTGTGAATCTGTGAGCTGTTATGTAGGACATGTGTTTGCATGAGGGCCTAAAGTCATTTTAAGGTCCTTCTCAGGCCACTTGGCCAAACAAAATGAATGTTGAGACAGCAATACCATAGATTAGTGTAGTTAAACTCTTGACATCAACATGTCCCCATTTCCTTTAACCCCACCCAGTCCCTGACAATCACCATTCTACTCTTTGCGTCTAGAGTTTGACCTTTTTATTCTTTTTGTAAGATTCTACATAGAAGTGATACCATACGGTATTTGTCTTTCTCCGTCTGGCTTATATTACTTAGCATAATGCTCTCAAAGTATATCCATGTTGTCACAGCTGGCAAGATTTCATACTTTTTTATGGGTAAATACTATTCCATTTCAGTTATATGTCACATTTTTGTTTTCCCATTTATCTGTTGGTGGACACTTAGGTAATTTCCATATCTTGGTTATTGTGAATAATTCTTCAGTGAATATGGGAGGGCAGATATCTCTTCAAAGTTATATATATTTTTTTATTTCTTCAGCTATATACCAGTGAGTAGAATTGCCAGATCATATGATAGCTCTATTTTAATCCTAATTTTCTTCACATCCTCATCAGCACTTGTCCTTGTCTTTTTGAGACTAGCCATCCTAATTGGTAGGAGATGATATCTCATTGTTTAGATTTACATTTCCCTGATGATTAGTGATGTTGTCATCTTTCATATAGTTGTTGACCACTTGATATATTCTTTAGAAAAAATGTCTATTCAAGTTCTTTGCTCATTTTTTAAAGGATTATTTTTTAGAGAGAGAAAGAGTATGGGGGGAGGGGCAGAGAGAAAGGGAGACAGAGAATCCCAAGCAGGCCTCACACTGTCAGCACAGAGCCAGAAGCTCTGAACCATTGTGAGATCATGACCTGAGCTGAAATCAAGAGTCAGACACTTAACTGAGTCACCCAGATGCCCCAAGCTTTTTACGCATTTTTAAAATTGGTTTTGTGTTTTGTTCTATTGAGTTATGAGTTGTATAGATATTTCACATATTAAATTATTGTCAGATAAAGCGTCAGCAAATATTTTGTCATTCCATAGGTTACCTTTTTATTTTGTTGGTTGTTTCCTTTGCTGTGCGGAAGCTTTTTAATTGATGTAGTTCCAGTTACCTTTTGCTTTTATTGCTTGTGCTTTTTGTGTCATATCCAAAGAGTTTTTGCCAAGACCAATGTCAAAAGGATTTTACCCATGTTCTTTTCTAGGACTTTTACAGTTTCAGATCTTACATTTAAGTCTTTAATCTATTTTGATTTAATTTTTGTTAAAATTCTTGTTCCTCCAATATAGATTTTTAATATGCTGCCCACTTACCTGGATTCAGCTTCATAAAAGCTAAAAGAAGAGATGGATTAAATGGAACTAGAATTGTATGATGAAATAAAAGACCAGAGGTTTAGTTAATAAGTCAAATGGAGGGTAGTATGTGAGGAAGAAGAATATCACTGCCTATTAGTGGAAAATGAGAAAAAAAAAAAGAGAGAAGCCACCTAGATTACATAAGCTTTAGAGGAAAACAATTTCTTAATTTGTTTGCACTGCCAGAACAAAATACCAGACTAGGTGGCTCATAAACAAGAAATATGTGTTTCATACAGATCTGGAGACTAAAAGTCCAAGATCATGATGCCACCATGATTCTAGTGAGGGCTCTCTTCCCTGTTTTATACTTCTCATCGTATCCTAACATGGCAGAAAGGGTGAGGGTGTTCTCCAGGTTCTCATTTATAAAAGCACTAATTTCACTCTTGAAGGTTCCATTCTCATGACCTAGGCACTCTCCAAAGGCTCACCTCTTAATTCCTTCACATGGGACATTAGGTTTAAAAATATGAATTTTGGGTAATATCAACAATGAGTCTACAGGAATAAAGGGATCAATTTTTTTTTCTTGTTCTGTTTTTCCTCAGTCATGTTCTTGAACACCTTTGTGTTGTGTTCATATGTTAAAACAGATTCTAGGAAGTTAAGAGCACCAAGGCTTATTTTTATTTTAATTACATGGAATTTCTTTCCTGTTGGATCACAAACAATCTGAAGAAAAGAAGGGACTCCAACCATTCATACATTTACTCATTCACTTATTCCTTCATCATTCTAATACTTACTGAGCATTTAATTCATGCCTAGGTATTTAATTAACAAAACGGTGAAAAATGTCTGTCCTCATAAAACTTATGCTCTGTCAGAGGGAGGGAGAACAGTATGATGAGAGTGTCAGTTATGCAGTAAGTTAAAAGCTGGTGAGAACAATAGATAAAAGACTCCTTCTGTTGCTGTACTTTTTCTGGCCTGACAGGATAAAATAAATCAACTTCTCTCTCAAGGGAAAGTTTTCCCAATGTTGTCACTTTTTCTCTTCAACAGATGGTTGCTACTGAGTGTGAAGTCCTTCTCTCTAAAACTTCCAAAGTGCATTTAACATAGGTTAACCCATTTTCTAAAAAAAAAGGTGCAAATTCTGCAATTTTTTCAAATCCATTGTTGACTTCCATATATACGAACCTGAAAACTTTCAGAAAACACTTTATAAAAAGTTTCTCTTGACATGCTAGGGATAACGTAAGTTTAGCTTTTATTTTATACGCCCCTAAATTTTGGTTATACGTGAAAGTAACTGTCACTGTACCTTACAGGGATTTGACCTTACACAAGGCAGCTGGTTAGGCAGTTTCTGTAAAACTGTCGTCATACCTGATGTGAGAGCTTGAAGACAGAGAACAGAAGCAGGAAGTCAGGAAAGGAAGATAGAGATAGGAGACAGAAATCCGTGCTAGTTCTTATTGTCTCTGACCTTGATAGAAGATAAGAGCGACCTTCAGTATGAGGGAAAACACATATACGTGGCCCAGGATTCAAAAAAACTAAAGGAGGATGCAGGGAATATGAAATAGTTGTATGTTTATCTGTTGTATCAGAAAAACAACCTTTACAGAGTACAGAAAATGCCTGCTGTTTCACTTTTGCCCTTTAAATCTCCAATAAGAATCTCTCGAAGCCAAGGCTAACAGGAAATGAATTGATAAAGATTCTAGGAAATGTTGTCTCACTTCTCCATGTTGACACATTGCAAAACCATCAAATATATCATTGATGACTTTCTCCAATTTTCACAGAAATTGGTTTGTGACCAATATTCTAGGCTATATCCATAAGTTAATATCAGAAAAGTAGACTGTACTTTTTTTTTAGTTTTTTAATTGCCATACACAGATAATCCACTTACATGAATGAATATTTCAATTTTAAATGACTTGTTTGGAATACTGGAGATGCAATATTTCTTGAACTGTGTTAATTCATTCAAAAATTCATATTCTAAATTTTTACTTATAATTACAGTAACATGAGTTCATAATTTTTCTGAAATAAAGATTATGTTTTTATATATCCTCATAAAAGCCCCACAAAGGTGACTGTGCTCCAACTTTTCCATTTTCTTTGTCACTTGACTAGTAATTTATAATACACAGAGTTAGGTTCCTATGGGACCCTTCTTGGAATTCTTGTTTCCTGACTCACTGAACACAATATACAAGGTATCAGGGACCAGATATCCAAAGCTTGTGAATTACAGAGTGGAGTCACCTATTTAGTAACTCAAAAACAAATATTTTCTTTTTATAACAGTACTACCATTTCTTAGAGACTTATGCATTCTCCATTGGATAAAATGTATCAGATAATGTGCCTTTTTCTAATTAAAGGAAAGTCCTATAGCTCAAACTAGGCCAATCACAATATGATAATTCAAAAAATAATCTATCATGAAGACAACTAATGAATGGATATTAATTAACAATAGTTAACAAGAGATCAGTGATATTACTTAATATATAAATGATGCAGGATTCCCGGGTGGCTCAGTTGGTTAAGCATCTGACTTACGCTCATGTCATCATCTTATAGCTCCAAAGTTTAAGCCCTGTATGAGGCTCTGTGCTGACAGCTCAGAGCTGGAGACTACTTCCAGTTCTGTGTCTCCCTCTCTCTCTCTGCCCCTCCCCTGCTGTCCCTCTCTCTCTCTTTCTCTCTCTCAAAAAATAAACATTAAAATATTTTAACAATATAATGCTTCATAAAGACCAAGCCTGCATATTCCCCTGGCAGATATATTAACCAATGCCTTATAGATAGTTTATTTTTGCCTCTCAATACTAGAATTATAGCTGATAACAAGAGGTCAGTGCTATAACAAAATAATGGATGGCACAATAAATGAGCCTGAAAGAATAAATCCAAAGTAGCCTAAAACATTGCCTTAGACATAAACAGATAGCAATCAATATCATCCAATCTGGTCAAGGAGCTGAAAACACATGTTCTTTTTACAAATTTAAGCTTTTTTCCAGATGCTGTTTTGTTTCATTTGTATTCATAGAATTTGAAAGGTATTTGACAGTCACAACAATTAACATTGTAGAAATTACCATGTAGAAAAAATATATTCAGAAACTATATTGTGTTGGACTGTATTTGGAAGAAATGAAATTTAATGTAATGACCTGGTAGAACAGCAGTTTCCAAAACGAGATTCATATGTTTGTGTAGGGACCCCCCACAATGCTTTCAGGAAGTCCATGAGATCAAAAATAACTTCATAATAATACAAAATGTTATTTGCTTGTGTTTCACTGTGTTAATGTGTGTGCTAAAGCTGCAAACTCAATGGTGAGTGAAACTGATGGTGCCTTAGCCTGAATCAAGACAGAGGCACCAATCTCTTCTAGTAATCAATGTGTTTTTCATCACCAAGTGCTCATGGTAAAAAAAAAACAAACAAATAGTTCTCATTTTCAATGAAGATGTAAACATATTAAATATTGGCAATAGTAGGTGTGCATATTTAATATTATGAGTGAAATATGTAAAGTGAAAATATACATCAAGTATGTGATCTAAGTACAATTATTGCTTTCAGTGAAAGTATCTGTGATTGTTTAATTTGAGAATTGAGCTAGTTACTTTTTCAAATTAATCATAATTATGCTTGAAAAACTGACCAAGAGAGACAGGATTTATACAGGCTTAGGTATTTGGCTAAATAAACTAATTTAGCCTGAAATTTAAGAGGATAACTTCAAATTTGAGCTTAAGAACAAATATTAGAATTTTGGAAAACTTGTATCTACCACTCTGAGCTTGCAATTTTGAGTGCTTAAATATTTTTCTGATGAGAACATTAACAAATGCATTTATTTTTAATTTTTATAATAAAATGTGTCAACTCAGACATGTTTTTCATAATCTAAAAAATTAACACTTTCCAAATGACCAATATATTATGTTAAAAAATCATTTGTGGATAAAATGTCCATTCAAAATGCAAGTATGTCCAGTGGGTTTTAATGCACACACTACACAGAGCTCAGTGATAAGGTCCAAATTCCACATTGAAACAGACTTTTAAGAAACGACTACTTGTTATATTTTGGCATAGCATCGAAGAAAAATACCTACAATTATCTGGAAAGATACACATTAAAATTATTGGAAAATATAAAATAATCCAATTTCCTCACTATTTTTTTGCATTGAAATAGTATTTTCCATAAACATATTTATGTCAGTTATAACAGGTTCATTATTGTTATTTAAAAATATTTAATATATACATATTCGTTTTTTTAAGGACATTTATTGTCAAATTGGTTTCCATACAACACCCAGTGCTCATCCCAAAAAATGCCCTCTTCAATTATACATATTCTTAATATCATTCCTTACATGATAGTAAATAACCTCATATTACATACAACTAATTACCTCATTTGGGTCCTCAAAAAAGTTTTTTAAGTTTAAAAGAGTTTTGGGTGACTCGGTTGAGCGTCCGACTTTGGCTCAGGTCACGATCTCATAGTTCGTGAGTTTGAGCCCCGCATCAGGTTCTGTGCTGACAGCTCAGAGTCTGGAGCCTGCTTCAGATTCTGTGTCTCCCTCTCTCTCTGCCCCTCCCCTGCTGGCATTCGGTCTCTCTCTCTGTCAAAAATAAATAAACAAACAACAACAACAAAAATTAAAAGAGTGTTAAGCCTGAAAAGGTTGAGAACCACTGTTCTAAAGAGTAGGAATATATAATCCAAATTTTCTATGTTAGTAAAACTCCTTTACACTTTACTGGATAGTTCATTCATTTTTTTGGATAGTTTTTTTAAGTGTATTTATTTATTCTGAGAGAGGCAGTGAGAGCAGGAGCTGGGGAGGGGCAGAGAGAGAGAATCCCAAGCAGTCTCTGCATTGTCAGTGCAGAGGCAGACGTGGGGCTGGAACCCACAAAAATGTTAGATCATGACCTGAGCTGAAATCAAGATTGTTTTAAACAAAGGTTTATTGGGGCACCTGGATGGCTCAGTCAGTTAAACATCTGAGTCTTGATCTGGGCTCAGATCGTGACCTGATCTCAGTTCTTGAGATCCAGCCCTGCCTTGGGTTCTGTGCTGCAATATGGAGCCTGCTTAATGTTCTGTCTCTCCCTCTCTCTGCCCCTCCCCCGTTATATCTCTCAGTCTCTCAAAGCAAATAAATAAACTTTAAAAGTAAAAAAAGTTTTTTTGAACAACTATAGTGCAATAGACATTATTGTAGGTGCTGGGGTTTTACGGAAATAAAACACATAGACCACTTTGCTGCTTTTATGTATCTTATATATTGCTGTTCTTTTGTCCCTCCTTATTGGTGACCATAACCCTTACTTCTTCATCTCCTGCTAATGTCTTATTTACTCTATTCTCCTTATCTTAGTATTTTAAAAAGGCATATGAAAATCCGTGAAAACATCTTGAAATTTTAAAAATAATTGAAATAAAAAGTCTTGAAGCAGAAATAGCTTTAAGCAGAGCCATACTAGTAAACAAAGTCAGTTCTTCAATTCTGATACACATTTTTAAAAATCAACTTTGTTTCACTTATCACATTTTTCAACATTGATTTTACAAATGTTTCCAGGCTTCTCTAGTTTCCATCCACACATACCTCCACACACCTTTCCAAAAGACCTGTCTTAATCAGAATAAAGTCTGAGTTGTGGAGAGTCAGTCTGTCTTGGAAATAAATATTGGACAATTTTCCCATGAGAAAAATGCATTTTAAAGAAGTGGGTGTTGGGCATCTGGGTGGCTCAGTCGGTTAAGCGTCTGACTCTTGATTTCAGCTCAGGTCATGATCTCATGCTTTGTGAGTTTGAGACCAGGTGGGGCTCCTTGCTGACAGTGTGGAGCCTGCTTGGGATTCACACTCTCTGTCTCTCTCTGTCCCACCCCTGCTCGCTTGCTCTCTCCCTTTCTTTCTCTCTCTCTCGGGGCCTCTCAAAAATAAATAAATAAACTTAAAATAGTTATAAAATAAGGAAGTAGAGGCATTCTGGGAAGCAAGTCTAGAACTCTCCAATGGCAAAGTAAAAAGATAAAAACAGTAAGAGAAATTGGAAACAAAAAAGAATCCAAAGAAGACAGATGACTAAGACCTTGAAAATAGAGCATAATTTCAGATGCAAGATAAAGTTACGTTGTCAAATACTACTGCAGATCTGAGGAGGAGTGTATAAGGGTGTATATGTTGGCATAATTTAATGTAATTTGTTGGACTTGTCATTATTAATTGACCAGTTTCTTCACCTTGGCAGTAAGACTTTTTAGGAAAGGTAGTTGTGTAAAAGTGTAAATAACCTCAAGCTAGAAGATTTTAGATCCAACTCTTACTCTTCTACTCAACTTTTACAAGTTGTACGATGTGTTTCATGGTTTTTCAAAATTTGGTAATACCTATTCTCTTTATCAATTTATGAAAAGCAGATTGGTACTATTTTAAATATACTTTGTAAATATCATATAATTTTAGATAGATTTTTTCAGAAAAAATATAATTTTTTATTGGTTTCCTTTTGCAGATAACTTGCCTTTGAAAAGTCAGTTGAAAATTTTACTGTTAAGTTTTTCAAAGTCCTACTTATGTACACAGAACCTAAATTTATGTCACAGTTATTTTGTTTAAATGGTTACAGAAAAAAATATGGGTGTTATTCCATATATATTTTAGTTAAACTGATTACTGTTTATTGACAATAATGTAGTTTGGAAATAAATCAGAAGAATTAGTTTTTCTTATTAAACCAACATTAAAAAAGTTACATTTAGCATCATTAACCATTGTATAAATGATATATAACTACCTGGAATGTTCCTTTGACAAAGGGATTTTAAGAGCATAAATTCATAGTTATTTGATGCAACCTTGACATATACATATATGCATAGCATATATTTTGTATATAAAATCTTGCTTTTTCTTACTTCCTAATTCTCATTTTAGCCTCAAGGCTCTGCAGTTGCTGTTCCTTTATCCTGTAGTGTTCTTAGCATCCATTTCTTTCTAGGGCCTACTACATCACCTTATTTAAAGTCTCTGTTAATATGTTACTGTTTCAGTATTTTTTTTCCCTGTCCAGTCAACTGTCCTACTAACAATTCAAAAAATCAAGCCAGGAGTACAGAACAAGTCAGCTTCCTCGTGATAATTATTCACATGGTTGAAGATTCTGTGAGCATTCTCTTGTATAAGATACAAGATTAATTCCATTACTCAATCTTGATGATTTTGAATATTCTTACCTTTCCTATTATTCTCTAAATTGTCATCTTACTTCTTAAAATATAGGTCCAAAACAGAATAAATTAGTATGTGTGGTCTGGCCAGTAAAGAGCAGAAATGAACTATCACCTCCCTCACTCTAAATGCTCAATTTCTGTCACAGCACTTTGAGATTTTAGTAGCATGTTTGTTAGATATATCTTACTAATGACTCACATTGAGAATACTGGAAATTTAAGTACCTAAATAATGCTAGTAAACCATTTTCTCCTCTTTATTTATAGGTTTAGCTAAATTATTTTTTTCTTGCAATGACTTTATTTTTAACGGTGGCCAATGTATAAGACATAAAATATCAATACGTAATTTGATATCATATTAACAAGGAACATTAAGTTTAACATAATAACTAACAACCCTTTTCATATTTATTGTCTAGTAGGTCTCTATGAGTAGATTTTCTGATGTGAGTCTCACATTGTCTTTCCACAACAATTCTTTAGAAACCTAACAAATATAATAAATTTGTCGGAAATGCTAAAGAAATATATCTCAAATTATATTGCAGTAATTGAATAACAATACATATTTAATAACAGTTGCTATTTACCCTTGAGAAATGCTATTAATAAAGGTATTGAAATAATGAGGTTTTCATATCCAAAAGTTCAGTAGAGTTTGGTCATGCAGAGGAACACAAATTCATTATAAATTTTTCTCACAAGCACTTAGAACCCATTAAAAAATAAAGACTTACAGTTTCATTTTTTTTTCTCAGAACCATGAAGTTGCTCAGGCAGAGATAGTGAAGTAAAAATGGTTTTGTGTTTTTGCACATTTCATAGTCCGATGTGGTTTACCTAACTCTTTTACTTTAGTGTCAATAGTGTAGAAAGAACCAAAAGATTGGTAGCGGAGAAAGGGCCAAAAGAATAATCAAAACAGTATGGTTTGACTGTTCAAAACCAATTGAGATGTTCTAAAGGAAAAGGTAACTCCTAAGTACCCTATCTTATTTTTTTCATGTAGGTTGTTACATTAGTATTGCTATGGGGAAATGATGTTCCACTTTGTCACTGGTCACCATAGTTCCAGAGCTCCACTTGCTTCACAGAACCTATGAATCCCCTGTCAGTCCTTCTTGTCTTTCAAAGTCCATTTGCTTCATTCCACAGTTGCATGGATAATGGGAGAAGACAGAGGGTTTTATTACTCATAGAATAATAGCCTGGATGTGCTCCATGTTTAATCAGTTCCTTTGCCCCTCGAAGGGTGATGTGTAGCCATGCCCAATGGGTTGCTATGCTGACAGTATGTTTGTGGCATGGATGAAGAAATTCAAGCTTGGGAAACCCCAGTTTTTAAAGTGGGATGCTAGTGAATCTTCCCAACTTCTGCACAAAAGGAGACATTACTTTTATTTTCTTCCTGGACAGCGAACAAACTTGTCTTCTGCTCCATAACAGAGCACACTCTCTGTAATTGCACAGTTGTTTACTATGGAAGCATTCTTGAAAAGGTAGTGGGGAAGAAAATTGAAGACAAGAATTGCAGAACCCCGAGACACCCATTAAAAATTGTATCCCAGCACTCTCAGGATGTAACACTGAGCCAAACACCTGAATGGCAAGAAGGATCCAGCTATTGATGGGGAAAGCTATCAGACAGTGAATGCAAACACTACAAAGATTCAATGTAGAGAAAGAATGTGATTATTTAAGGGAAAGAAAGGTCATCAAAATCCACTGGTGAGGTCTAGTAAATGACCTCTAGTAAATGACAGAGAGATAGGCAGGAGTTAGATTACATACATCAGGGCTTCTCAGAATTAAATGTGCACACAAATTGCATACAGGATGGATATTGTTAAAAATCAGACTCTGATTAAATAGATCTGAGTCAGGGTCTAAAATTCTGCATTTCTGAAATGCTCCCAGGAGATGCCTGCCAATTCTATAGATCTGAATAGCAAAGTTGTAGAATGTTTTGTAATGTTCACATGAGAAATAATTGTGTTTGAAAACAGTCTCGTATTAATAGAGATAGACACAATTAAACTGATTCAGAAAATAGTGATACTGATAGAATGGATACAGAAAGCAAAAGGGACAAGGATTCTGAGCACCCAATCCTGATGTGTGTGTGTGTCGAGGAATACTACAGCACCAAAAAATGCTTTGACACCAGCTGGATGTCTTTCAATTCAACTCAATTCTAATACTATCTATCCTAAGATGGCGTCAGATCCTACAGATTAAGGTATCACTCCTACTAGACTGCCTCCTGCCTACTTTCAGATGCCAATTGCAAGGCCAGGTTATCATCTGAACTTCTGCAAAGCCCCCTCCTTGGGTTTGAGTAGTTTTCTAGAGCAGCCCACGGAACTCACAGAAATATTTATGTAGTGGATTATTGGATTATATGAGGATATAACTCAGGAACAATGGAAGAGATAAACAGGGCAAGGCTTGGGGAAAATAGAAGGAACTTCCAAGCTCTCTCAGAGTGTACCACTTTCCCCTCCTCTCCACATGTCACCAAAATGGAAGTTCTCTGAAGCCTGTCCTTTTGGCGTTTTATGGAGGCTTCATTACATAGGTAATATTGATTAAATTATTGGCTAATGGTGAACTCAATCTCTAACCCCTCTTCCCTGCCTGGAGGTGTGTGGAGAGGGGAGCAGGGAGGAAGTGAAAGTTCTGCCTCTAATCATGTGGTTGGTTTCTCTGGCAACCAGACCCATCCTTAGGTATGTTCTAAAAGTCACCTCATCTAACAGAACAAGAGATACTTTTATTGCTCTCATCACGTAGGAAATTCCAATGATTTTAGGAGCTCTGTTCCAGGAATGGGCAGAAAGACCAAATACATATTTCTTATAACTACAGTATCACAAAATGCATAAAGAAAAATCCTACTCTTTTGTTTCATAAACTAGATTATAGCATAGTTCTTTGAAATAGGAAAGAGGGGGGAAAAGCAGCTTCTGTGTATGCAGGTGAAGGTGGGAATTAAGTATTCTATTTAAGAATAAGTTTGAGCTTACAATATATGCAAGTGTACATGTGAAGTAATTAATAAGATAGTATAGACCTCTGAAGTGATAGGGAGAGATTATTAACATAAAGCTGTTATATAAAACAGAGCATTAGATGAAATTACCTAGGAGACTGAGGAGTGAAGGGAAACTAATACCAAATTTAGGAGTGGCAGAAGTGTAGATAACAGAAGAGAACGTTTTTCTTTAACTTTTGTTCTGAAGGATACCTATTAGAAAGTTGTAATTTAAAGGAGATACAGGGCAACGGGAAAATTTCTTTTTTTGCATGGCAAAAGACCATAAAGTATGTTGACATATGAGACATAAAACTTGTTTGCTGTCAGTGAGATGAGGTATTGGCTTCTTATAATTTTTCTCCTGTCATTGAAATATAAGATACTACCATCTTTTGAGTAGAAGAGTAGGGAGTGTGTGTGTGTGTGTATGTGTGTGTGTGTGTGTGTGTAATAGCTGAGGAAAGAGGAAATGTGAACCAGTTGTCTTGAAGAGTGAGGAAGCAAGCATATAAGGGAAATGTGGAACATTACTGGGCAATGCTATTTGCTGATTTGATATTTCTGGTCATTAAAGTAAGCGTGGTCAACATTCCATGTGGTTACTGTTGTTGTTTTTCTAGGTATTTACTACTTACAAGTATACTTGGAGGAGAAAATCAGTTGGTTTTTCTCAGGGATAAGACTGATGGAGACAAAAGCAAAGGAATTAAAATGCTCACAAGATTTACTTTTGATAATGGGTTATGGACCATGGATGCTAAATAAGGTCAAGATAGAAGTTAGAATTTAGGGGGATTAGATTTACTGAGTATAAGAGTTAAAGAAATTCAAATCAATGGAAACTTAGGTAACTGATCATACATACATACATATTTTCTGATGATGTCGTCCTTAATAATAACACTGGATCTTTACCAGGGAAAGTTAAGGCTACTTTTTACCTATTTCTGCCAAGATTTATTTTAAAGTAAAGATTTGTTTCTTATATAATTTAGAATTCATGAAGTTATCATGAAAAATTAGCATATTATCCAAAGATTTTGTGAAACCTATGGATTGTATTGATTCTGCTTTCACATCCCAGAGAGGACCAGCATTTTGGGGGCACGTTTCACAAACACAACCAGAAAAATACATTTTTAAAAGAATACACAGGAGCCTCATTCAGAGTCCAGCACTCAGCACTTTGCAGAGCACCATCTCTAAAATCTAAACATCCAATCTAGTGATAATACCTTTTAGGTCATAAGGAAACAGTCCTCCACATAGGACAAGAGCCCTATGACCTCAAAATAAAATACAACTGCCATCTGGGCGCCATGAAGTCTATATATTGTATTCTTGCCAATGTTCGAGATAGATATTGATACAGAATGTATGTAGGGTTTGAGTGATGGATGTGCTTAGATAAGAGCAAAGACAAATTAATTAACCTGCCAAATCCTTCTTCTCAGACGGCAAGAATGCAATAGATTCTTTCATAATTAGGTATTGATTCCTGGTAGTTCTAAACATCTGTTTCCTTGCTTATCTTGATGGTCCCATTTGTGATTTGTGATAGAGAAACTCATGGATTAGAAATGATTTTCACAACACTAGCAAATGGTAGCTGATGTACATTTATGATATTAAACAATTCATCTTCCTCTTGAAATTGTATATGTGCTGTAAACATAACCTTCGTGAAGTGTATCACCATTCTTTATAATAGATAACTTTAGAGCATAGAATTGGAAGTAGTTCTACTTTTATGACATCTTTATGATATTTAATCAAGTGTATAAAATAAAAATAGCTTTATGTAAAATTTGGGGCTTTTTAATTTTATTATATTGTGCTTTTTAATTTAACAGGTAATTTTAATAATTTAAAAGGAAAGGGCAAATGAAACTACAAATAAAATACTTTTCATTATATATATATATATTTTATTTACTTTAACTTACATTTTTATAAAAATGTGTTCAAAGTTGAAATGTTGAACACATATGTTATTTTCAAGCCTCTCTATCATTGTGACTAAGTTGTGAAAGAATAATGCTTCTAGCAGAAAATATGAAAGTACAATTCAAGGGGGGAAAAATCTTAAATGAGGAAATTAGAGAATCTTTAAAGAGCAAGACCCACATGAAATTTGTGATCCAAATTGGTAATCAGGGCCATAGGAATGTATGTGAACTTCCATGTGGACTTGTGCCCTGCGTTCTGAAGTGTTCTGAAGTGTTAAGGGGCAGACTGAGTTCCATTTTCCTCAGAATGTTGATGGGGTCAGTTCTCCACAGGAAGACCACCTGGCTCCTGTGGCCCCAGGGCTGCCTGCTGAGCCAATTAAGATTCAAGAGCAGAATGCATAATAGCCATCAAAGAGTTTTTAACATTTAAAAATATAGACCCTGAAAATAGCATTTCTAAATTTCTGCCAAAGTCAGAGATTCTTATACATGTATAAATATGAAAGTTCCAGGGAGAAGGCTGGTTTGGGAAGAGAAAGAGCAGAAAGTAAATCTAACAAAGGAGGCTGGGTTCCTAACAGAGAGACCTCCAAACGGTAAGCGCATGCGAATGCACTTGGAGAATCCTAACCCAACCTAACACAAACGCTAACTGTGACCCTAATATTTTAAGATTTTTGTTGAGATCACCAAACAATAAAAAAAAACAAACCACACACGTGCACACACACACACACAAACACACACACACACTCCTCTAGTACCAATTACCTGTGTTTGAGAGTAGAATCTGGTATGTTGTTGAGGTTTGAGGTTGGCAACTCCTATCACAAGTATGGCACATTGAGGGTTAGAGTTGGGGAACAAAACAATATTGGAGGTTTATGAACAAGAGGAGGAAATGATCAAATGTGCCCTTCAGAAGCAATACTCTGGCAAATGTATGTAGGACAAATCAGAACTAGAGAAATTATGAATAAGGAAGAGCTTTCAAGGAACTATGAAACTCTCAAGGTAATGAGAAGCTGCATAAGAGCTGAGGCAGGTATGTGGGCAGATGAAATCACATATAGAAGTAGAAGGGATAGACACTAGCTGATTTATGTAGCAGAAATACCACTCCAGGTTGTGAACAAAAATAACTAAAAATGATGATCTAAATTAAGCTAAGTTTCAAAAATAGGGCAAACGACATTGACAGAAAACAGTGACTTCAGTTTGAGATGCCATGTGCCCCTTTGAGGAAGGATACCAAGCCCACTCAAGGTAGAGTTTGACAATCATGTATATGAAGAAGATAATTTGCAAAATAAAAAACATAAATGAATAACAAATAGAAAATATATATTCCTGTAATAATTGAAATTATTAAAATAATAGGATATTTTATTCTACTTTCAGAAAAAGTCTGTGTGTGTGTGTGTGTGTGTGTGTGTGTGTGTGTGTGTGTGTGTGAAAGAGAGAGAATATGTGCCTGTGTGTTTACTTGTGACTCTGCTGTTTTTCTGGAAGAATTTAGTCCTAGTAAGAACACTGTGAAACAGCCTCATAGTAAGTATAGATCATTTTTCAAAAAGGCATTCCAAAAATTTTACATCCTGACCAACTCCTTTATAAGCAAGATTATTTTATAAATGTACTTCTAACCTGTTTATTAATGTCCATTACCAATTTATTTCTTGGCATTTAGCATCTTCCTTAGGTTATTGAATTTTTATTTGGTTTTAATTTTAATTATGAATAAATATGTGTATATTACAGATATTCAAATATGCACATGTATAGTACATATTTCATGGAATCAAATCTATCAATATGTTCAGTTATGCTATTTTAAATCTCTTTATAACTTTTTCATTTCAAGTGCCTACATTTGCCTTCTCGAATGCAAAACCATCTCTAGCTAGAGATTTTAAGAACATTTCTCTATTTTCTTATGTTCTTTTTGGTTTTTGAACTAATTCATCTAAAGTTAAATTTGGTGTTTTGCATGCAATAAGGATCAAAATTTCTTGTTTGCATGTACCTTCATTACATTATTATTTTAGACTGTAAACTGTTCTATTAAACTTCCTTGTGGTGCCTGGGTGGCTCAGTTGGTTGAACGTCTGACTCTTGATATCAGCTCAGGTCATGATCCCAGGGTTATGGGTTCTAGCCCCACTTAGCATGGAGCCTGCTTAATACTCTCTCTCTCTCTCTCTCTCTCTCTCTCTCTCTGTGTGTGTGTGTCCTCTTTCCCCTGCTCATGCTCTCTCTCTCTCTCAAATTGAAAAAGAAAAAAGAAAACCTTCCTCTAATATGTCAAATTTCATTTACAGATTGTCTAAACTTTCACTTAATTAATCAACATATCGTTAAAGGGTGTATTATCTGTCAGGTAATATTGTAAAAGTGGAAAACACAACAGTGACGAAAACATCCTTAAATGCCTACCATCATGCATGTTTCATTGCGTAGTGTAGAAATGGGAAAGAACAAGGAGAAACGATAAGGAAAAGAAGTTAAAATTTTCAGTCTATTACATTGTGATAGCGTTTTTATGGAGTAAAAAGTAGGAAAGGAGGTAAGAAAGGATAAATAGTTTCCAGAAAGAGGAAGAGTAGAGCAGTTGACATCACTGATATGGAGAACTCTTTCAACACACTTATGTGTGGTTGCTAGTGGGAAAGTCTGGAGAGGTTTAGCTCTTGGTTTGGGTTTGTTTGTGTTTTCAGATGGGAGACAAAACAGATGTAGCACACAAGAATAACTGTTAATGAAGAAATGAGAGAGATTGCTGAATCCGGGTTCTTGAAGAGGTGCGAGGATCTAATCTAACAATATATTCAAGACTGACTTACTGGTAGGCATGTGCCAACAAAAATGCACAAATGGCAGTTTTATAAATAAAGAAATGTCATGTGGTATACAACCCTGTCCTAAAAACCTCTAGCCACTGTGAGACTTAACAGAAAATGTAGCCTAAGAAGATTGGATATTCACTACAACTACACTGGAACATGTTGTTCATTTCCATTAAAATATTTCTCATTGAAATGAAAATGATCAATTACATGTAGAAAAATGTATGGAGAAAGAAAATAGGCACTTATGTTTCACCCTGAAAAATGAAATTAATGTGATTGAACCAGGAATTGCTCCAGAAATACTTTAAGAAAGTATAAAGAGGGGCGCCTGGGTGGCTCAGTAGGTTAAGCATCCAACTCTTGATTTCGGCTCAGGTCATGATCTCACAGTTCGTGAGATTGAGCCCCTCATCAGATTCTGCACTAACAGTGTGGAGCCTGATTGAGATTCTCTCTCCCTCTCTGTTCCTCCCCTGCTTTCATCCTCTTTCTCTCTCTCTCTCTCACTCTCTCAAAATAAATAAACTTAAAAAAGAAAGTATAAATAAAATATGAGATTTTAAATACATAATATTTAGCATGATGTTTTTAAAAAACATATTGGGTAGATTTTATTATTTCTTCTTAGAAAGCTGTCTTAAAATATTGCAATAAGTTATTGTACTTTTGGACAAAGAAAATAATATTTATTATAGTTTATGTCATGTCTTACCCTGCTTCCTGAGTCTTGGAAATCTTTAACATTTAACTTTGTTCCATTTAGATTAATGATCTCATGAGCCAATGATCTATTGGTTAGACCCTAAACCTACAGTAAGCACCACATATAGATGAAGACAAATCTTTTTATGTTCCCTTCCTTTTGAATATAATTTGCCACCTATGCTGACTGAAGTATTTGAGATGCAATCAGCTATATCTGGAAAGATATCATTAAACAATGACACTTCTAATGAATGCTGCTCTTTGGTTAAAACACCTCCTCAGCATGGAAAGGAATCAATTCCCATGTGGCAACACAGCCTCTTAAGGCTCTCTCCCTGCTTTTTTTTATTACCGATTGTATTGACAGCTGGTAGTTTCTACTTTGAGACAACTTCTCTTCCTTTTTACTCAATCATATCTTGTTGTAGTATTGACCTTACACCGCGAGGATGCAGTGAATAATAATGCACTCTCCTGGGTCCTGACAGATGGTTTTATATTTGGTTTTGCTATCAGCATTGAACTTCAGCATGTAAAAAACAAAGGACCAAAATAAAGAGGAGATGTTATCTGGATTAAGAGGCTAGTGACCATTTGTAGACAAGAAGTGTGCTAAATCCTGGATTTAAATAGGAAATGTGTTTCCAGCTGAAAGCTAAATTTTCAAGACTAAGCATGAAAACAAAGGCTAAATATGTGTGATGCTGCTTTCAGCTGCTAGACTGAAGCATATGTAATTCAAAAAGACAACCAGATTCTAAACTCAATTTTTAATATGTAGGATCTTAGAAATAAACCATAAGAGCTCATTTTGATCTATGATTAATAACCTATTAGTGTCTATATACTTTTGAACCATGTATCACAGACATCATTATCTATCATCACACATTCAGCACTGAACAAAACAATGCATTGTTAATGTACAGCCAAGTGATTATAAATTATAAACGTTTGAAATTAAGGTATAAAATAATATTTAGGGGCACCTGGGTGGCTCAGGCAGTTGAGCATCTGACTCTTGATCTCAGCTCAGGTCATCACCTCACGGTTCATGGGTTCGAGCCCTGCATGGGACTCTGTGCTGATGGCAAAGACCCTGCCTGGGATTCTCTCTCTCTCTCTCTCTCTCTCTCCCTCCTTCTCTCTGTCCCTCACTTTCTTGTTCTCTCTTTCAGTCTCTCTCTCTCTCAAAATAAACTTCAAAAATAGAATAAAATAAGATTTAATAATAAAGGATACATTTAAAAGCAACAACTATATGTCTCCATATTGATGTGGTCATTTCAGCCCCAAAACTGAATTAAAAACCTGTTACAGAAGCAGAAATATCCATACAATTCTTTTTTTAAGTTTATTTATTTATTGAGAGAGAGAGATGGAGAGAGAGAAAGAATCCCATGTAAGCTCTGAACTGTCAGTGAAGAGCCCAACATGGGACTCAAACTCATGAACTGTGAGATCCTGACTTGAGCCAAAACCAAGAGTTGGCCACTTAACCAACTGCGCCACCCAGGTGTCCCATATCCATACAAATCTTTAAAAAAACAAACAAAGAAAATGAACAAAAAACTAAACAAACAAAAAAAAACCAAAAAAATAAAAAACAAAAACGCCCAAGTCCTTTACTTGTGCTCCTTTTTCCATCCTCTTTCATTGTGTGGAGCAAATGGGGGAAAAACTCAGTGTAAATGGCCTTAAAAAGGAATTTAATTAATTTATTATTTTTGTGGGTATAGTTGACACACAATGTTACATTAGTTTCAGGTGTACAATACAGTGATTCAACAAGTTTACGTGTTATGCTATGCTCCCCCCAAGTGTAGTTACCACCTGTCACCATACAATGCTATTACAATATCATTGACTATATTCCTTGTGCTGTGCCTTTTATGCCCATGATTTATTCATTTACTAATTGGAAACCTGTATCTCTTAGTCTCCTTTCCTTATTTGTCTTTTGTTTCTTTTTAATAAAATGATGAAAAAATGTATTATGGATGCAATTTAAAGTCACGCTTGCTAATTCTATAATTTCTGGAACTTCCTCATATGTTTTTATTGCCTTATTTTTCCCTAGTTATCATTCACATTTTCCTATTTTTTTTCACATTTCTTGTAGTTTTTGATTGGATGCTGGTCAATGAAAATGTCATATTATTGACTGGTAGTTTTTGTTGTCTTCCTTTAAAGAGGGTTGGACTTGGTTTGGTAGGCATGTAAGTTCCCTGTGAATTCACCAGATTTTTGAGGCTTGCCAGCATTGTTATTGTAGATCTCATTGAACTTTCACCATAGAGGCAGATTAATCCTGTTACTACCATGGTGGCCCTGATGGAGTCTCTCTTAAAAGTCACAAGTGTTCAGTGAGAACTCCATTCATGTTTTATAGAATTTGACAGTCTGCTACCCATGTATGAACTCTTAAAAACTTGCTACCTCATTACCTATCCTTCTTTGCTTGCTCTCTGCAATTTCAGCCGATGCTTGTGTGATGTATCATATTCTAAAAGACACTACACAGGTTTCTTGAAATCTTTCTTGGCCTAGCTCCCTTCACTCCAGAGCTCTTTCCCGATTTCAAGTAACTCAGCATCCCTGAATTCCTAACTCCTCCTTTAACTCTACAAAATTATTATCCTGTTCTTGGCTCCCTCTCTGTGCACCATGTTTTGGAAAGGATAATCACAGGGCTCATTTTCTTTTTTACTGTTTATGTAAGGATCACAGCCCAGCTCTGCCTTTTGTCCTTTTTCTGAACAGGGTGGTTTTATACATCTCTTCCATCTTTCTGTGTGTTTGCTGTGGGAGTGGAGTTCAGTTGTAATCACTCACAGTTGAAAGCAGAATTTCCTACTTGAATTATAGTAATCACCAATTTTACAAACATGGAGTTGAGCGTGTAGTGTGAATATATAAAATAACCCGTTAAATCTTATTTATTAAATGAAAATCTGTTCAAATAAATAATAATCATTGTCCCAAACATATTGTCACATACATATTATTCTTTTCAAATAAGACTCGATAAACTGCTAACAAGGAAGCATTGTGTTAGACAACATTACTACAATGTCCTGCGGATGTCAACAGTTGCAGAGATTTGGCATTTTCATTTATTTGGTAAGAGTGATGAAGTTAATGTAAAATCTAAATTTAATATTTAAATTTTAGAGTACATTTAATGAGAAATCTAAACTGAAAGATCAAAAGGTTAGATTATGGAGCAGCATTTGTTGTGCAGAATCAAAAAGGAAAAGATGCTATGTTAAAGATTTTCTAGTTGAAAAAACAGATTGAGTAAATGGTGCTTTTTGAAAAGCCTGTAGATAATTTTAAACCACTCCTAAACATCTTGTCTTCCTTTATGAATAAAACAACACTGCACTGTGTGAATAAGGCTTTGTGCTTTTCATTTTGATATGTGCCTTTCGGAAGAAAATTTTATTATGCTTGCACAGGTGGCCTCCTACGTCCTGTCAAAAATAATGCTCAAAGCATACAGAAACAAAAGTTCAGAAATCACATCAGTATTTTTTAATACTTTGTGTGGCCCCAATGATTTCAATAACCTGGTATCATTTGTCTATGATAGTAAGCTGTGTGACAGATTCTCCATTTAAGGTAGACATCCACTTCTCTGAAGGTACTGGACAATTATGATAGACCCTGCTCCTCTCTCTGAGGCATCATATTCATTTTCCCCTAGACAACTCTCAGTAAATTTGACTTTTTCTAGGTCTTGCTGCCCTAATTTTGTACTTCTATTTAAAATTCATCATGGATTTAATTAACCTCAAATACCACTCATAATCCAGCTGTCAGAGCCAAGAACTGAATTGCAGTTGGGAATACAAAACAAAGCAAAGCAGACAGTGGCAGCAGAGAAAAAGAGTGGAAAGATGAATGGGGAATCCCCACAGGAATAGAGATTTATTGTAGGAGAACAATGGTTTGGTGTTTTACCTAACTCAGAAGCACTTTGCATGATCAAATTCCACACGTAATTGTTTGGGTGCTCTGGGAAATGCGGGCATGCTGTCTGGTATTCACAGCAAATTGTTCAGTGTCTTACAGATAATTAGGCAAGTTGGATTGCATTGTTGTTCAATACATATTATGCAGACACAGTCATAATAAGGCAATTTTTATGTAAGCTTCATCTTTTAAATCATGTACAACTTTTTTTTTTTTTCTGAAAGGAATACCTCAAACTTCAAACCATAACTATATCACTAATTATTATGGTTTCATGAGACACAGGAAAATGAAAAAAATTGCCCCAGGTTCAAAGACAAATTTGAAAATGGACTGAATTTTAATTAACCAGGCCATTAGCAATTTCAAAAAAGCTATCTTTGTAATATTTGGATTCAGGAAATGATATGTAAAGCCATATTAATGAAGTATAAGCATGAGATTCATATCTGCCAGAACAACAAGAAAAGTCAATTTTGCACGCCACAGCAAAACTGTTTACCAACCACCAGCTAATCTTAGAAAATGAAAGTTTCAATGACACAATAGTATTTTGGTGGATAGTTAGTTTTCTAATAGGAGAAATTATTTCCTAAAATACTGCGTTGCTGTTCTCATGATACATCCCTAGATATGATTGACTTCCAGGAGCAACCATTTAACACCAGAGTTAACAGCACCTACTGTGTCTGAAAAAAGTGTAAATTATAATAGTAACTAATGCTTATGGTTTTCTGGAAAAGTTAAATTAATTACTATCTATAAACTGTTGAGAAAAGCACCAGGTGAAGGGTAAGTACTGAGTGTTTACTATAATTATTATTATTATTAGCTATGCTCTTGTTTTTTTTACTATTGTTATTCCAGTAAGAATAGAGTTTGATCCTGCCTCCTCTTGATTATTAATGGAAATAACTTTATTAATGGCTTAGTAATTACAAATTATTAATAGAAATAATATTTTCACTCATGTTACTTTATTTATACATTCCAGATTCCCTCTGAAGTAGTTATAGAATTGAGTACAAGTAAAAATGTACTATTAGAAAATTTTGCTTGTTCCAATTCTCCCAATAAACTTTGCTGTGTGTAACATACTCATTTTTATTTTTAAGTGAGGATTCTGAGTTTAAAAAAAATTAAGTAACCTAAGATCATATAGAATAATGACTCCAATCCTGACTATTGCCTTCACTTAATGGACAATAAATCCTTAGGAATACACTGAGGTCCTATTATTCAGCAGGTGAAGACACTGGGTTGGTCTTTGCAACAGCAAAGGTAATGAAAAACAAAATAATAAAAAATTACCAATTCAAACACCAGAATATATAATTCGCTGCATTTTTCATAGTTTGATTCAAGTTCTTTGTTAAAGTGCCATATATATTTTTAAAAAATGTTTTCCCCAGACTTTGGAAAGGTTAAAGTCTTACACAAAAAACTCCTACTTAAAGTTGAACTTGTGTCCAGTCATGGTCATTGTTCATTTACAAAAAATTACTTGGTCCCACATTTTACAGAAGTCACAATAGGACTAAAGATGACCTTTTCATGACAATTTGCTCTTTTGCTTATCATGGAGAACGTTAATAGTGCTTCCAATGTTAACATTCTCCATGATGTGTTCCCCGGTGTCATGCATATGAAAATGGAATAGAAAAATCCCTCGTTTGAGAATTTATTTTGGCAGCTTCCTTTCCAGTATCACACAAGGTTCTTATTTAAATATGATGTGGCTAAATATTAGTATCTTTTAAGTAAACAGCTTTTAGCGTGTTTAGCATTCCACTTAGCAGCCAAACAGAGTGTTTTGAAAACAGAGGGAACTTTGGGCTCTGATCATGACCATTGAAAAGGCAAAACAAAATAAGGATGGGCTCCCAAGATTCACTTAAAGAAGTGATTTTCATAGGAGAAAATAATAAATTGTAGCTGCATAAAATAAAACAGAAAAAAAATAAGTAAAATGATGGTTAGAAAGCACCCAGTGAGCACTGGGCACTTATGATACATTGAAAATCAGGAATAAAAACCTTTCATATCATTCAATATAAATTTCAAATTCATCCTACACTGAAACAAGTTTCTGTGTTCAGGAACCATGCTTTCTCCTATGATTTTAAGAGAGCCAGGCTTATCCCTGTTAACTTAATAAATAAGAAAGAAAAAAAATTGCCATTGGGAGGATATTAAAGGATATTTCTAATTTTTATACCTATAATTCTTACATTAAGCTATAATTTTAAAGCACCAGCAGACTATTACTAAAGCACTGTGGTAAGAAATCTACATATTTTTTAAAAAAATATATACTGCAAATATTTTAAAAGAACCATGTTATGTTAACAATTCCTTCTTTCCTGTGCATAGACTGGAGGCCCCATGAAGTAAGATTGCAAGAAAAAAAGTAAATTAAAACAGACAAAAAGAGTTATTGATAGCTACCATTTGAATATCCATGGTCATTTAGTTTAGGTATGAAACATGAGGCAAATTCTATTTTATTAATATTGATACAATTTAAATAGTTTAAAAATGTCATTATCTGAATAGCTGGCTCTTATTAGGCCATATTTGGAAACACTTGTAAGAACTAAAGAGACTGGATGTGGGGGGCCTAGATGGTTCAGTTGGTTGAGCATTCAATTCTTGATTTAAGCTCAGGTCATGATCCCAGGATTGTGAAATAGAGCCCTGTGTCAGGATCCACACCCAGCAGAGCCTGCTTAAGATATTCTCTCTCTCTCTCTCTCTCTCTCTGGGTCTCTCTCCCTCTGCCCCTCTCCCACACTTATGCTCTCTCTCCCTCTATTTCTCTCTCTCTCTGAAATGATAAAAAAAAAGAGAGAGAGACTAGATGTAAGTACTACTATGAAGTATGCATGAAGCCTACCAAAGCTTGGCCAAATCAATGGTCAAGAAAGAACCTAGAGGTATGATGGAGAGCACAGAGATAAACTGCCATTTTCATCACATGATATCATGTTATGAACATGACTTGCCATTGATGTTGTTCTTGATCATCTGGCTAAAGCAGTGTTTTTCAGGCCTCTCCAATGTAAAGTTTCTCCCCACCCCCCGGCCCCAACCCCTTTTATAACATACTCTTTGGAAGGAAAATATTCTACACAGCCCACACTTAAAGACTTGGAAGTTATGCTCCAATAACCTGAGAGTGGTGTATCTACTTAAGTTACTTGGGATCCTTCTATATGAGAGATGTGTGTCTTTCCCCCTATTTATATATTCAAACATTTATTTATATCAGTATGAATTTAAGATTATTTATTTTAAACCTGGGTTATAATCCAATACTGCTTTATTTATTTCTGCTCAAATTGTTCCAGGTTTGGCCATTGGGGGCTCTTTCAGTTGGCTCCCATATCCCTTTGACATGCACTCATCATTGTGAGTTGGGCTGTTTGTTTTTATTTTTGAGTGCTTTCTTGCTTTTCTGGTGCTCCAGGAGGCCTCAGGTTCATCTTGTATATTTCCTACACCAGTAGTTGTGTATATGTTAAACCCTTCAAAATAATTTATACCCTTCCATTAAACTAACTTAAAACCTATATTGCAATACAAAACCTACCCATTTAACCTTGTGGAAGTTGAATGACTTGGTGATAAGATGGCCCTGTGTAAAGGGACTAACCTCTTTGGGCTATAACACTTTGATTCTAATATCTTTATAAAACAGTATCCAATAAAGATTAGGAAATTATCCCCCTACTTTCAGAAGAAAAGTGAGTTTTAGCAGATGAAATAAATTAAGTTCAATTCCTGAAATATTTATTGGGTGCTTAGTGTACTCCTGACATGGAGATATAGTAATAAATAATATGCCCGGTGGCAATTTGTAGTCAAGTGGCATCTACCACTTAAGAATCAGCAGCACTGTAATATTCAGAAGCTTCCCAGAAAAACAGAGTCGAGTGATGTCAGAAACTCAAATACAGAGTGTACGTTGACTTCTGTAAATGCTCCGAAGGCAGTTCAGGGGTGACTGGTTCTGGTGCAAATAGCATACAACCTGACAATGGCAGAGCCTTGACTAGTCGTTCAAAAGAATGAAGGTGATGTGGGCAATGCTGCCATGAGTCCCCAGCTGCGGTGTGGACAGGAGGGGCGGTGCTGAAGGTAGCTGGATAGCCAGAGTTCCACAGCTGTCAGAGGAATCAGTGGACTGAAAGAAAGGGTGGTGGTAGAAAGAGCACAAAACCTTGCTAAAGGGGAACGTTATGTGCTGACCTATAGCAGAGTGGAACTGGCAGAGGAAAGAAATCCTCAGATTTCTTCATGAGTACATATATATAAGATACTATAAGGAGAAAGGAAACAAGATTCGACAACTCTTGAAATCACATTGGTGGGGAATCAAAGCATTAACAAAATTTCTGTGGGAAGGACACATCTTCAAGCTGATGACGCCTGAGGAGAACAATCGAGGCAATTGATGCACTTAGTTTTGTCACATGGAAACCACTTTGAAAAATATAGAAAATGTGGGGCATCTGGCTGGCTCAGTCGGTTCAGCATCTGACTCTTGATTTTGGCCCAGGTCATGATCTCACAGTTCATGAGATCGAATCCCGCGTTGGGCTCTGCACTGACAGCACGGGGCCTGCTTGGGATTCTGTCTCTCCCTCTCTCTGCCCCCCTTGACTCATGTTCTTGCTCCCTCTCTCAAAATAAATAAACATTTTTTTTTTAATACAGAAATTGTGGGGCACCTGGAGGGCTCAGTCATTTAAGCATCCGACTTCGGCTCAGGTAATGATCTCATGTTTGTGAGTTCGAGCCCCACCTTGGGGTCTGTGCTGACTGACAGCTCAGAGCCTGAAGCCTGCTTCAGAATCTTTGTCTCCCTCTCTGCCCCTCTCCTGCTCGCACTCTGTCTCTCTCCGTCTCTTGAAAATAAATGTTAAAAAAACAAATAGAGAAATACAGAAATTGTGTATAATTAACCAAAATGTAAGTAGGCTTATGATTTAATATACAATTGCTTTAAAATAATGTCAAGATGACAATCTTGCAAAGTATAAATGGAGTCACAGATATCTATACACATTTTATATGAAATATCAAGAAAGCTGTCTGAATTAATCCTGGTGTCCCTTGAGGAAAATATCTTTTTTATTATATTACTTTACTAACTTGCTACAAGATGATTCTTATGTAGCTAAACCTTTCAATAGCTCCCTCATCTGAGTCTCACTCTTTGGAATTTAATATTATTAAAACAATGTATTGGATCCCAGTTTTTAATCTTTAGAGAGAAGAAATTGTCCCTGGGTCAAGGAAGGTGTTAAACAGTAATTGGTTTTGGCAGGAAAATCTATATCATTGTGCCATAGCCCTCTCCACAGGGGTACTGGTATCAGAGTGACCCCTCACTCAGCAGCATTTCAAATCTGCAGTGCTGCTGGCTGGCCGCGTGTATCTTGTGAAGTTCCCACACATTGGTTTTGCTTCCTGGGGAAATAGTACTTATTCACATCTGTTTTCAAGGTTATCAAGAAAGAAAACACTTTCTCCATGCCTCCATGAGCCTCTGTGAAGTATGCCTTTCTTGAGCAAATGACATTACTCATTTTTTTATATATGTTGACATTAACTGTCGAATAAGGTTTCGTTCCTAATTATGCCTCAAAGGGGGATAATTGGCACAAATCTGGGATTGTTTTACATAAAATGGCAACTTCAATATTGAATGAAAACTAACTTAAACTAATTGCTCTAAGTTCAAAGTACTAAAACAACAAGGGGAAAAAACCTTGCCTCTTCAGTTAATTCCATGTATTTGTGCTTTTAAAAGTGATTTGACAACATTGAAAAATTCATAAGATCAGTTTCATTACTAAAAGTTTTTCTTTTCCTAACAATTCTGCTTATAAACTGAAAGTCTCACCATCTCTGCATAGTAATTAGGAGAGCTTTAAATCACTAAAATTATTAGTTTTCCCATTCAATATTTAATTTCTGGTCAATATATATTCACTTAATAGCCTAAAAAGATTGAAAAAGAAAAAAGAAAAGAAAATTCAGATGCAAAACAAAGCTTTTGTATAAAATATTGGTATAAATATTCTTCAAAAAACTAGTATCTATGTCGTGAACTAAGGAACAGTGATGAATTACATGTTTTAAATAATTGATAAGAGTTTTATAGATGAAGAGAGGAGTTCATGGAAAACTTTTGACAAGAGAATGACAAGATCAGCTTTGTATTTATAGAAAATCAAATGGAAACCAATTTGACAATGAATTTCATATTTAAAAAAATAAAAATAAAAAAAAAAGAAAATCATTGGCAGTATTTTAGATAATAGTTTGGTGAGAGTCAGACAAAAGTTGGTCAAATACAAGGCTGTTTCATAGAACTTCACAAAGGAATTATGGCTGTCTGTACTAAAATAGTTTCATCAAGAATGGAGAGGGGAGCCTGGGTAGCTCAGTCGGTTAAGCATCTGACTTCGGCTCAGATCATGATCTCGCGGTCAGTGAGTTTGAGCCCCGCGTTGGGCTCTGTGCTGACCGCTCAGAGCCTGGAGCCTGTTTCAGATTCTGTGTCTCCCTCTCTCTCTGCCCCTCCCCCGCTCATGCTCTGTCTCCCTCTGTCTCAAAAATAAATAAACGTTAAAAAAAAGATTAAAAAAAAAAAAAGAATGGAGAAAGCAAGACAGATTCAGGCACTAAGAACAACATAGTTTTAATAGGACTTGGTCTTTCTATGTTTGCATAGTTAGAGAGAAGGACTCTAGATCTAGATCTTCTTAGAGACTTCTTACCTCTGGTTTTAATTACCGTCTGTCTGTATTGTGATCACTACCCCAAAGAGTTTCCAATTGAGATCTTCATCCCCATCTCAAGACATATATGCCATGAATTACCTGCATTTAATAGATCAAAAGCATCTCAAATTTAGTATATTCAAAACTCAAAAAATATTTTACCCCACAAATTTCTTCTTCTGTTTTCTATCTTAGAGAATGTCACCAATATCTCCAAAGTTGCTGAAGTGGAAAGCTGAAGGTTGATAGATTCTTAACTTAACATCCCCTTCCCCTAATATGCCTATGTACAAGGACCAAGTCTTATTAAGTAAGGTTATCTTGTAAGTATTGCCTGCATCTGTCCTGTTCTATTTGTGGTGATACAACTTTAGTACAAATAACTATAATTCTTTTGTAAAGTTCAGTGAAATAGTCTTGTGTTTGACCAACTTGTGTCTGGCCCTTACCAAACCATTCTAGGTAAAAGCTTGAGGCAAGCAGTAAAACCAACCAGTTCTTGTCAAAGAACCTTATGTCCCATGTATAAGAAATACCATTCCAAGGTAAGAATGGGAAACATTAAAAATTATTCACCTAAAAAAGTATCTTTCACCCACATCTTTACAAAACTTTATGTCATGTGCTCATGATTTTTAGTATTTAAAAAAAAAATTATTTATTTATTTTGAGGGGGGAGAGGCAGAATAAATAAACTTAAAAAAAAGAAAATGATAATACTCATTGTTCTCTTTTAAGTCTGTGGGAACTGCAATTTGTCAATCTTGAGACACATGAGAGAAGAAACACATATACAGGTTCTGTATGAGCCCTATCAACCTTCTTAATCTCTGTCAGCACACCATGCAGCTGTTTACATCCGGACTCTTGCCTTGTGATTTCCTCTGTCTGGAATTCTTCCCCCAATTACACAAACGTTTCTCTCTTATGTCTTTATGTTGATTTTCAAATACTGCCTTCTCTATAAGCTTCCCTGATCACCTTTACTTAAAATTTCAGCTCCATTTCCATCCCTTAGTTCTATCTACACTACTTACCTTCCTTATTTTTCTACATACTAGTAACCATCTAATATATGATATATCTTTCTTCTTTATTTGTTTACTATTCATCCACTCTAGTATGTGATCCCTTTAGATTACAAATTTTATTGAATGGTTTGCTCACTACTATATCTCTAGAGTTCAGACAATGATTTGTTGAATGGTAAATGCATATTTGTTGAAAAAATATATTGTTTTTATTATTAGGACTCAAATTTACTGATTACAAAAGAGAGTTAAAGAATTATTGTTAGCTGGGGCACCTGTGTGGCTCAGTCGGTTGAGCATCCAACTTTGGCTCAGGTCATGATCTCATGGTTCATGAGTTTAAGCCCTGCGTCGGGCTCTGTGCTGACAGCTCAGAGCCTGGAGCCTGCTTTAGATTCTGTGTTTCGCTCTCTCTTTGCCCCTCCCCTGCTCATGCTCTGTCTCTCTCTGTCTCAAAAATAAATAAAACATTAAAAAATATTAAAAAAAAGAATTATTGTTAGCCACAAGTTTAAACATAGTGTCTTGACATAAGAAATACTAATTAACATATTTATATTTCATAAATACTGTGTTATCTTTAGTCTATTAAATACATTTTTAAACATATAAACCAGAAAAAAAGATTTAGGGAGCTTATATTCCAATAAATCAGTTTTTGTTTCATGAGAAACCTTTTGGGAACTAATATTGTTCTCTGAAATCATTAATATGTTTTCTGAAATAAATAGTATCTTCACAAAATGCTTTCTATTCAAAATCCCCTGTGAGATAAAAAGTCATTTAGAGTGGTGGTTAAGATCATAGACTCTGAAACAGAAAGCCTCAGGTTAAAACCCTAGTTATAAAGCCTTCGAAAAAGATAATTTATCTCTCTCTGCCTCAGTTCCCACATCCACAAAATAAGAATAATACAAATCACTACTTAATATGGCTGTTAAGGGGTTTTAATAAATCAATGCATGTAGAAGCCTGTAGAAAAGAGCCTGGCAAATAGTATATAAATACACACATACATACATACATACATACATACACACATATATATTTTAGGGCACACAACACTGTGTTTTTTTCCTTTGAAGGATATTTTTAAATATCCTCTCTGTATTTTCCTCCCTCCCCAAATTTATACATTTGCTTTTTAGGAAAAATATGCTAATTTGAATTATATATCAAAACAGATATGAAGATAAAAGTGTAGAAAAGTAAATGGATCCAAAAGAGACGCAAGATGCTGGACATTTAACTTAATTTAAATATATATGTGGAAATAGCATAATGCTTTAGAAAAATAACATTATAAAATCAGAAGCTATTGGAGTCAAACCCTGTTTTTCTTCTTGTGCCTCTTTTGAAAACTTATTTCACCTGTACTCCACAATAAAATGGAGACAATAATACCTGTCTTGAACAACTTAAGAAAGGTTGCTGCAAGGATCACATGCGTTGCTGTGAATGAAAAGCAGTTTATGACGGTGACAGCTGACATGATTTTCTCTCCGGGGCTTGCTACTGGATTTTAAATATGAAGAGGGTCATGGTGGATAGCACTACCCCAGTCACTGGGAATGATTGTGGATCTCTGGTGAGGTTGCAGCCTACCTCACTTGCTGACAGTTCTATGTGGTTTATGAGAAGCACATCTAAAACAGAAGGACGCGGACATGAAGAAAGTCAAGAATGGAAAAAATAATACCATGCAAATTTTAAATAAAGCACAAGAAAAAAGTGGTTGTAGCTATGTGAATATCTAACAAAATAGACTTTAAGGAAAAGACAAAGTGATACTAACTAAAATGATTGTCATTTTAGGATGACTATAATTACGTCAGAAGAAAAATATCACAAATTTCATTTAGTTTGCACCTAAAGCTAGAGCTGCAAAGCTTCTGTGAAAGCATGGTTTCTGTTATTTCAAGCACAAGAAATAAGCTTTAACTCAAGGACAAAGAAACTGTTGGAAAGCTACCGATTAGCTCATAAGGCCAGCAGAGAGTTGGGGAAAGTAGGAAAACAGAAACAAAGGCAATGAAGCTAAACTCTACTACAATCAAGATTATATCGCAAGGAAGCTGGGTTGCAGTGCCACAGGGACACAGCTGGAGCAGCTGGACACTGACAGTGCTGCTGGATCAGCTGCTGACACCACTGGAACCCTCACATTTCTAGAGGATCTGCTATGGGCAATGAATCACACACCTTCCCTGTCGTCTGAAAATGGAGTCTATGAGTCCTAGTTACCAATTCCTTTCTGTCTAGAAATAGACACTAGATGGATAGATGCTGCATAGACAGATGATAGATGATAGAGAGATGATGATGATGATGATGATGATAGATAATAGATGATAGATAGATAGATAGATAGATAGATAATAGATAGATGATGTAGATAGACAGGTGATAGAGTAGAAAGATACATGATAGCTAGATAGATGGATAGATAGATAATAGATAAATAGATGGTAGATGATAGATAGATAGATAATAGATAAAATCTATCTAAATGGATATTTGAGGAGAACATTCCAAAACAAAAAAAAAAGAAATATAAAAATAAAAATTTGCTTTTGCAAATAACAGAACAAAAATTTCCAATACAACGAGACTAAAAACATACAATTTTTCATTGAAATCACTACTCTGATAGATTTCAGTTCTTTTTTTATGGCTAAACCTGAAAGGAATTTCTGACTTATCGACTTATCTACAGAGAAAGTGACTAAAATATCATTAAATAATTAAAAGTTGAAATCCAATTGCCAAAAATTAACAGGCTACCTCACAATTCTCCTGATTTTACTGAGCCACTTTTGATATGGAGTTCTTTGATCGTTTGACTGAAAGTAATCATATCACAGCAGCTGGCAGTTTGACAGGACAAAATAAAAGCTGACAGCCACTCCTCAAACAAACATAAGCATAGACTGTTTCCAGTGCTAAGTGGAATTTGACATTTAGTTTGAAAGATATTTTAACATAGATTCACTTATTCTCTCTCTCTCTCTCTCTCTCTCACACACACACACACACACACATACCCATATAAACTACTGTTACAAAACTAGTGTTGTCTTACCCGAACCCAAACTCCTGATGTCCAGAAGGCAGACTTTTTTGTAAGAAATATATTATGGCTTTACATCCATGAATCCTAACAGGTTTAGAAATAACATACTAAGACTAATTTAGGATTGGCGTGTCTTGTCAGTACAGAAAATAATAACAATTAGATAAAGAAACAGAGGAAATTGCTATAAATACAGAATTCTGACTGCTATATTGGGGCACCTGTGTGGCTCAGTGGTTAAGCGTCTGACTTTGGCTCAGGTCATGATCTCACAGTTCATGAGTTCAAGCCCCCAATTAGGCTCTCTGTTGTCAGCACAGAGCATGCTTCAGATCCTCTGTCCTCCCTCTCCTTTGCCCTTCCCCCACTCATTCTCTCTCTCAAAAACAAAACAAACATACAAAACCCCCTTAAAATTAATTGAATAAAAGAATTCCAGTATATATATTTTCTTAATATAATGCTGTTCAGTATTATATTTTCTAAGGAAATTAAGAATGAAAAGACACTTTTAAGTATCTATTCAATTCCAAATTTATGAGAAACTATCCTAAAGCTAAAGTTGTGGAAGGAGAAGAAACAATCAGAGTCATTAACTGAAACATTTATTATACTTCTATAATGTTAGAACAGCTAAAAGAGACTCCTCTGTTTGAGCAGGAAGCTTACATATTTGTAGGATACATTGAAGGAGGTCAATAAAGTTTGGCTTTGTTTTATTCTGAAAATTGTTCAGTAATGAAATTCTTCAAAGGCATGGGAAAACTGAGATTGTGTTAATCACAGGGATGGGTGAAATATATTAAGACTGGGGCTGTCATTTAGCCTATAACAACTAATAAATATTTGTTGAAAATGTGAATGAATAACCATTGTTTGGCCAGTTTGGGTTTAGCAAGAAGATAAGAAAGAAAAGGTAAAAGCTAACACCTTGGTAGAGTCACTGGAAATTTTTCATCAATCAGAATCTTTCACCAAATGCCACTAAAATATTTTCTTTCTATCCATTGTATTAATTTCACTAAAGTTTCTTAATATAGTCAACATTTAAGTATCAAGTTTCAGTTGCATTTCTATACACTAACAATAAATATTAATGAAAAAGAGGGAAAACAATCATTTTTTTTTATAATAGCATCAAAAAGATAAAACAGTTGGGAATAAATTTAACCAAGGAGATGAAATATCTCACCACTAAAAAGTATAAAGCATTAATGCAAAACAAAGAGAAGATGACACGACTAAGTGGAAAAATATTTTGTGCTCATAGATTGAAAGAATTAATAGTATTAAAATGTCCATTCTACCCAGAATGATCTACAGAGTCAGTACAATTCTTATCAAAATTCCAATGTCATTTTCCACAAAGGTAGATGAAACGGTCCTAAAATTCATATGGAACCATATGCGCAAAAGACTCTGAGCAGCCCAAACAAGCTTATGCAAGAAGAAAAAAGCTGGAGCACCACACTTTCTAATTTTAAATTGTGTTACAAACTTAGAGTAATCAAAACAGTATGGTACTGACATAGAAACAAACACATAGATCGAACAAAAGAAACAGCCCCAACATAAACCCACCCATGTATTTGATCTTTGACAAAAGTACCAAGAATACAAAATGGGGCAAGGACAGACTCTTCAATAAATCGTGTAGGGAAAACTGGATAACCACATGCAAAAGAATGAAATTGAACTCTTGTATTGTACCTTATATAAAAATCAACTTAAATTGGTTAAATATTTAAATGTAAGACTTTAAATCATAAAATTCCTAGAAGAAAAATAAGGAAAAACTTCTTGACATTGGTCTTGGCAATGAATTTTATGACACCAAAAGCACAAAAATAAACACGTGGGACTTCATCAAACTAACTGGCTTCTGTACAGCAAAAGAAACAATACAATGAAAAGACAACTTATGAAATGGCAGAAAATATTTACAAACTATATATCTAATAAGGGGTCAATATCTAAAATATATAAGGAATTCCTCTAATTTAGTAACAAGCAATAAGGGCGCTTGGGTGGCTCAGTCAGTTAAGCTCCTGACTTCGGCTCAGGTCATGATCTCACAGTTTGTGGGTTTGAGCCCCGCATCGGGCTCTGTGCTGACAGCTCAGAGCCTGGAGCCTGCTTTGAATGTGTCTCTCTCTCGCTCTCTGCCCCTTCCCCACTCACATTCTGTCTGTCTGTCTGTCTCTCTCTCAAAAATAATAAAAACATTAAAAATTTAAAAAAAACAATAAATAACCATATTTAAAAATGGACACTTGAATATCTTCAAAGAAGACATACAAATGGCCAATAGCTATATGAAAACATGCTCATCATTACTAATAACCAGAGAAATGCAAATCAAAACCACAACGAGATACCACCTTGGACTTGCTAGAAGGCTATAATTAAAAAGTCAAAAGTTAAGAAATGTTGATGAGGATATAGAGCAAAGGGAATTCTGGTATATTATTGGTAGGAATGTAAATTGGTAACCATCATGGAAAATAGTATGAAGGTCCTGAAAAAATGACAAATGGAACTATCATATTTTCCAGCAATCCCACTTCTAAGTATTTATTTAAAAGAATTGTAATCAGATTTCATAAAGATACACTCTCACGCTCAAGGCAGCATGACTGACAATAGCCAAGATATGTAAACAAAATAAATTCCCATTGACAGATAAATGGATAAAGAAAATTTGGCATATATGTATAATGGAATAGTATTCAACATTGAAAAAGAAGAAAATCATGGTGAAATATGTAGACACAAAAAGACAAATACTCCGTGACTTTACTTGTATGCGAACTCTAACATGGGCAAACTAATAAGAAGCAGAGTAGAACGTTGGTTCCCAGGGGGCTCCAGCAAGAGGAAAATGAGAAGATAGTCAAAAAGCACAAATTTTAGTTATACAAGATAAATACGTTCTTGAGATCTCCTATAGAACACAATGCCTATAGCTAATAATCCTCATTGTACACTTAAAATTTGCTAAGCAGGTAGATGTTTTAAGTGTCTTACTGCACACACACACACACACAAATGGTAATAATAAAAAAGGGGGCAGGAGGAAACTTTCTGATGTGATGAATATATTTACGGCCTTAGTGGTGGCAAAGGATAGCAGAATATGTCACCCCAAAATATGACTGTATGAGTTCAGGACATGCTTCACCAGAACATACCACTTTAGCATATTGACTATTTTCAGCTGTGGCACTTGAAAAACAGCAAATGCAGGAAAAAGCTTTTTCTGAACTCACCTTATCTGCCTAGTGACAGACCCTCCAAAAAGAACTCAGTTCTCATAAATCCCTTCCCTGGAAGTTTCATCAACCAGGAAAAATTGGCCCTTGTCACATGAGAGGAGACTAGACATTGACAGCACATTCAGACAAACTATCACAAACTGTCGTACCTCCCATCTGTTCCTCAGCGGATCCATTCATCTTCCCTAGAAATCATTTACTCTCCCCAAAGAAGCCTACCCGCCCCCCAACTCCTGCTTTACCTATGAATGTGGAATTTAATCCTGAGTTTTAAGCTACCTCAGGGAAGTTACTAATTTTCCTCTGGGTACCTTCCACATATACATGAGGTATACATGTTAATAAACTGCAGTTTGTTATTCTCTTATTAAACTTTTATGGCAGGAGTCTCAACTAAAAACTTAGAAGGGTAGAAGAATTATTTTTCCTCCTGTATGGTGGTGATGATTTCACTGTTGCATACTTATTCTCAAACTCAGGGATTTGTATACATGAAATTTGTATAGCTTTTCACACGTCAATTATACCTCCGTAAAATATTTAAAAGAGACTATAACATTGTAATAGGTTTTCAGGGCTTTCACATGTACGTGATGTCAAATAAGCACTCCAGATAGAAAAAAAAATATTACTTTTTGACTGAGAAATAACTTTAAAATTTTGTATTTGAGAGTAAAATAAAAAAATAAGGAACCATAAACAATAAGGCTCCATTTCTGAAAACTGCGCCTGATCCTTATCATGCTCAGCAAACCATTTTGAGGGCAAAGAGCAAAACTTAATCATTAATATAATCCCCTTCAGTTCTCCCAACCATAATTTATACCACAATGTTTTGCACATAAGTAATTGCTCTGTAAATATTTATAAGTAAATTATTAAAATTTAAAGAAGAGTAGGAGAGTGAGACCTTAGGCAGAATGTCAAAATGTGTGTATAGCAAATTTGAATAAGAGATAGCCACTTGTAGATTTACTAGGAGAGTCCCTGGCATTGTAGTAAGGAGAACAGATGGACACATATTTTTATCCCCAGTGGAAAGGAGACCGAGAATAAGTCTTCTTATTATGGTAACACATAAACTCACATTTACATATTTGTATGTTGAAACTATATGCCTTTACTATTTCTCACATGACAAAATGATTCTGTTTTATTCATTTTGATGACTACCATAATCTTATGTAGGAGAGATAGCCACTCCTTATATAATCAAGTCCTGTTAATATTTCTTCAAAGAAACCTTTGTTTTACATTCCAAATCAGATTGTTCCCTGTCTTCATGTGGCTTTACAATATATTACAAAAACTTTCATTATAGCAATTGTCATCCTTTACTTAGTTTATTAATACATGCTTTTATACTATATATCTCTTGGATACAGAAGATAAGCCTTAAAGCATTTATTAACATAACTGGTGCACTTCATGTTGAATAAATGATGAAATGTATGTTGAATAAATGAATGAAGAGATGAATAATTTTTTTCATGTCAGGTGAAAGCAATAATTTCAGCTTATAGTTAGCAGAATAGATATGAACATCTATCTATCTATCTATCTATATGAAGGCTTAGATAGAATGCTTTAATTTATAAAACAAATTCAGGGGAAATTAAAATAGACAAGTATAACAAAGAACGTGTGCTATTTATACTAGTATGGATTAGATAAAATACCTCTATTAATATTCCTTTACATACCTGTATATGTTTTGCCTTCACTAAAATCCAAGAAATTTTCTGTTTTATACCTAGCAATAGAGAAGAGATTTGGGTTAAAGACAGTGTTTGGAGAAAAAGGGGAAAAAAGATGGTAATATGTATGTTTCCTTTGTCTCAGCATAAATTAAATTTGAGAAGCTTAGATTGAGGAACGAGGGCTCCACACTGAGCTTCATAAAGAAGACAATATGAGTCTCTAATGTAAGGTGTTCAGCTGTCTATGACCATAGCTTGTCAAGAAGCCTTCTCCACTGACAACTCTGCTTCATTCTGACCTTCCAAGGAGAGAACGTCCTCAGAGCACTGAGAGGCCGCTTTCCTGATGGCATTTCCGGACGGCAAGTGGTGCAGTAAAACTTTTATAAGCAGCCAGGGAAGAGGTGTAGGCAAGAAGAAGCTGAAGTAAGAGAGCAATACCAGAGTAACACCGCTTGAGAACTGCAGTCCATAAATTCACAAATGGGTATGTGTGAAGAGCTCCTCTGAGACACCAGAAATAAGTACAGGACACTGAAGGGGAGAGCTTGCTTATGCCATTACATAGGTCAGAGCCATCAAACCAAGAGTCATTTGAGTGAACAAGTAATGGAATTGCCAGGCAATTTTGAAGACCCGACTGAGATTGGAAACCATAAATCTGCCCCACCTGGCAGAGTTATGTAGTTCTCTCCAGCAAAGCATAGGAGAGGGAAAAAGCTTTTGATTAGAGAGATCCAGTTTGGGAGTATGTTTAAATGAAAGCAGCAGATAGCAGGAGAAAAAGAGAATTGAAGATAAGTGTGACCTGAATGGCTAGTCATGATATGAATTTAGTTAGGAAAATAAAGTCAAGAAGCAACTGATAATCTTAAAAATATATGGAGGAACTTAAAGACTGAAGTGAATGAAAAAAAAAATGTATTTAGTGGAGGTAAGTGTTTGTTATCAGAAGAGGGATTTTTAAATTAATAGTTCACTTCGGGGAGATAATAAATCCTGACTGTGGCCTGAGGCATGGTTTACTGAAGAAAAATAAAGTGAAAGTTACTGCCATGGAACAGATTAAGAAATAGTGAGGAAACTAAAGTTACTCTGGATAAAGTGAGAGTGGGAATGGAATAAAACAGAGTCAATGCTACACTCCCCTCAGAAGACCAGAATAAGTCTGCACATGGAAGATGTATTGACTAAGAAAAATTAACCCTATTCAAAAACAATCCTGAAATCCCATTCATTAAACCAATAACAATTGTTTCATTCACAGTGTGGTGCCATTGTGGATACAATGGGCTACCTTAGGGCAACACAAACACCTGGGATCCTTTCAGGCTTTGGGTTCCTGGCAGGATTTGCTGCCTGCTTGCACTGGTTGGTGAGCGAAGGCAGAGAGTGGGGAGGATCAAGAGAGATGGAAGTTGTACATTCAGTCTGTTCACTTCACTAGTTGGAAATCAGTTGGTCCCATATAACTGCCAGAGAGCTGAGAAACATACCAGAGTTGTGTACTCTGAGAAAGACATTCCTGTGTGTTTCCTTTAATCTCAATACTCCACTTCTGGTCACCAGATGTATCAGATTTTCCCCACATGAAGCAATTCTAGGACACCAGGTGGGTGTACTACAATTCAATTCAGTTCTGACACTTTGTACCTGGAGTTCCCATCAGAATCCATATGTTATGGGCTCAGTCCCACCAGACTGTTCCTCTCCTCCAAATTCACACACTAAACCTAAATCCAGGTTGTTACCTGTGCTTCTGACTGCCAGCTATAAATCAAAGATTCCTACAACCTTCTCCCCAGGTTCAATTACTATGCTAGAGCAGCCTAAAGAACTCAAGAAAACAGTTTACTTACTAGAATACCAGTTCATTATAAAAGAATAAAACTCAGGAAGAGCCAGATGTAAGATATGCATAGGTAAGTTATGTGGAGAGGAGCACAGAGCTTCCATGCCCTCTCCAGGGGAGACACTCTCACCCCCACCTCCATGAGTTCACCAACCCAAGAGCTCTCTGACCCCAAAACCCTTTTGGGTTTTTATGAAGACTTAATTATGTAGGCATGATTGACTAAATCACTGGCATTTGTGATTGAAAGCAATCTTCAGCCCCAACCTTCTCCCCAGAAGTTAGGGGAGGAGGTGGGACTAAAAGTTCCAACTCTCTAATCACATGGTTATTGCCCTTACAACCAGCACCCATCCTTAGGGGCTTTCCAATAGTCACTGCATTAACATAAACTCATAAAAGAGGCTTGTTATGAATAACAAAAGATGCTCATTTTAATTATCACTATTTATTCAAGCCCATTAAATAAAATCAATTCATTTGAAATTGTGGCCCTCCTGATTTTAGTTTTAATATCTGTATACCAGACAAAATTATTATCATTTTTCTTCCAAGTCAGCAGATCATTAGGAATTCCCCATGAGACATAGGTATTCATGGTTAAGTATTCAGTTTCCACCAGGGCCTAAGAGCAAGTCAGATGTTGTTGCTTAAAATCCAAACAATTAATTGGAGAAGAGCTCATGTTTTGAATTCTGAACCTGAGAGGTCTTCAGTATATTTGTATTAGGATTTTCCAGAGGCTCCATAGAAAATTCCTATTTCCCACAGACAATTTGAATAAATCCAAATTAATGTGGATATGTAACATTTGCTTAAGGCATCATGAGATTGCTGCAGACCTTTGTCTTATTGTGGGCTGCATTCACAAATAGAAGTGTCATGGCCTACTTGGTAAATGAATCAGAGTACGACACTCAAATTTGTCATGTCTTTCCCTTCAGTATCCAAAACTTTTCACCAAGATTTTATAGTACCTTGTCTTGTCTCATCGTGTTCTAGACTACTGGATCCCCAGAAATTTCACTAAGATAACAGTCCTCTGAATTTTATAGCATTTATCTTCTACTTTCTGGTTCATAGGTATCTTGACAAGGCATCTAATTGCAAGGTTTTACTCATCAGATTCAATTAGCTTAATGTCATCAGTATTACAGACAAGACTAGTGTTATGTGAAATTCCAGTGTGATGTTCTGTGAAGTGTTCAGATGGTGGAAATCTCTGAAGATCTTAATATGGCACAGATCAGGAGAACTGACTATGAAGATGTACTGTTGTTTGCCAGGTAAAAGGAAATGGCTTCTGGTCCTGCTTCCTATGGAGAAAAACCACTTATCAGTCCCATAGCTGAATACCACCTGTGAGAGTCCATGTTGTATTTATATATGGAACTGTAGCTGTAAGTAGAGTCACCCCATAAGTAAATTATACTAATTCGTAGCCAGTTTTCAAGATCAGTTCTTTTTCCACACCAGCCAAATAGACAAGTTAAATGGAGATGTTTTAGTCATGACCACCCCTTAAATCTTTCAAATCCTTGAGGGTGGCATTAATCTCTGCAATACCTCAAGAATGGCATATTGTACTAATAGATTGAGAGAACGAAGACAAAGCTCCATTTAATCCCTTGACCACTATAAGCTCTTAGTATGACTGGTTGACTATCATGGCATTTTGATTATCTAGAATTAGTGTCATTTCAGAGTTACTGTCAATCCACACATATTTTGGTTATTTTATCTTATTTATTTCTAATACACCCTGGTAAATGACTTTAAGCTTCCTTAAAAAAGGGTAGGAGAAAGATTTACAGTATGCATTTTTGACTGAGTAACAATATTTTCAGAAGCAAAAAGGGACTCATTTTATTCATGGCTCTGAGTTTGTGAACTCTCTCATCTAGGAATTTTTTGAGAAGCAACATCTCTATCATTAAAAACTATGGGGTGCCAGGGTGGTTCAGTTGGTTCAGCTCAGGTCATGATCTCACAGTTTGTGACTTCAAGCTCCATGTCAGGCTCTGTGCTGACAGCTCAGAGCCTGGAGCCTACTTCAGATTCTGTGTCTCCCTCACCTCTCTGCCCATCCCATGCTCATGCTCTGCCTCTCTCTGTCTCTCAATAATAAATAAACATTAAAAATTAAAAAAAAACCTAAAATCTTAAAATTCTTTCCAACTTTTCTGCTTTTAGAAATCAAGTAAGATTTTAGTAAAATGCTCATCTATTTCAGCTCTACAGATACTATGATACCTATATCTTTGTCAATGACAAAGATCTTGGGAGGTAAAAACATTCTTATAACTTTGAATATTTTTTAATTATGTAACTATGCTCACCTTGTCTCTGGTATTTAAGGGCCACCACTTTGCCCATATAATCCCAGGATCCTGCTTCCATTGAACTCAGGAACCCACGTTTAATAACAATTACCATTTTGCCATGATGATGTCACAGAGCTCTAAAGGATGTTAGGAATCCCTTTACTAATGTGTTTTTCAAATATTACTGACAGGGGAGTGTCCATAGTAAGGAAATATGTGAGAAGCTCTTACATAAGAAATCCACTCCAATCCTTTTATCTGTATCTGTAGATATCTTTCTTTACAACCTAAAAAGAAATTCTGAAACTCTGATATTTTATTTTTGTTCTATGACATCTATCTTTGTGTCCAGTTTCAGTCAACCAACCAAGGAAACTGAAGGGGACACTCTCAACTTGCTTAAGCTGACACACTGAATATGGAATCTGTCATTAGTGTACTGTAAACCCAGAGCAAACAAGCTTTTCCAACATTTGTATTCCACCCGGATCCAACTTGTAGGGGACTTTTCTGCACATGTTCTCTAGGTTTTGCTATATAAATTACCAATATCTTGGCATTCCTTTAGTGTATATGCAACTCTCTACAGGCCAAATTTTTCACTTGATTCCTTGGGGGATGTAGGACTTGTGTCTACTTTAGAAGCAATGAGAAATGTTGGAGTTAGCTTCTGAAGAGGAATTGCATGCAAAAAACTACTCCACAGGAAGACAGTTAGACAAATGAAAACAAGCACCTTAATGGAGGAGGAAGTACTCTTTCTACTGACAAAGGAAGCTCATAAATTTTAAACATTCAAGATCCTAAGCTCCATATGTGTATTTTGGATAAATCTATCATAGTGGTGTGCCTCAGAGGCTAAACATACAGATTATGAACTGATTGTGCAACAGGAATGAACTGGGAGGTAAAACATCTGGTCATGCAACTTGTTTGTGCATCTATTATCTGCCTGAGTTCAAAATTGTATGAACATTTCCCATGGAGATTATTTGTTTTAATTCAAGTATAATTAATATACAGTGTTATATTAGTTTCAGGTGTACAATATAGTGATTCAACAATCCTATACATTACTCAGTGCTCATCACCATAAGTACACTCTTAATCCCCTTCACCTATGTCATCCATCCCCCCACCCACCACCCTTCTGGCAAATACCAGTTCTCTATATTTAAGAGTCAGTTTTTTGGTCTCCTTTTCTTTGTTCATTTGTTTTGTTTCTTAAATTCCACATATGAATTCATACTGGAATTTGATTCATATTGAATAAAATGGATTTATCATATGGATTATCTTTCTCCAATAGGTTTATTTCATTTAGCATTATTCCCTCTATATCTATCCACGTTGTTGCAAATGGCAAGATTTCATCCTTTTTAATGGCTGAGCAGTATTCCATTACACACACACACACACACACACACACACACACACACACACAGCATGACCATAAATCCACCGTATGTTGACTTTGAAATAAACAAGTTTGTAGCAGCCATCAAGGATCAAGGTTGTAATTACTGTATATGTGTATTTTTTTTTCAGAATATCCAAACTTGCCATACAATATCAGAAAAATCATGATTTAAAGGAAAGTGATTTTTTAAAATGATCCAAAAAAATAAATCCTCTAAACTCATGTTTTTAGGGGCGCTGGGTGGCTCAGTCAGTTAAGCGTCCTACTTCAGCTCAGGTCATGATCTCATCATTAGTGGGTTTGAGCCCTGTGTTGGGCTCTGTGCTGACAGCTCGAGCCTGGGGCTTGTTTTGGATTCTATGTCTCCCTCCCTCTGTCTTCCCCTCCCCCACTTGCACTCTGTCTCTCTCTCAAAAATAAATAAACCTTAAAAACAAATTAAACTCATGCTTTTATATTTTAAGTTGTGATTTATATTCTTATTTTCCTCAAGAAATATGTAATCATAGTGATAGCTCTAAAAGACTCATTGGTGGGAATGTAAACAATTATAATGTAACTTCAAGAACCGTTTTAGTGTGGAAAGAAGTCCTTTTGGGAGAAACTTAACCAATTGAGCCTTCTCTCTTAATATCACTGTTAGAAGACTCTAAACCCATGTCTGCCTTAAAGAAAGGTGGCATTAATAAGAGCCTTAATTAGTAGTTTCAGGAATAGTTGGTCTAAAGCGGTCTTCTAGCTCACAGCTGGAGCAATTATTCTTCTAGCTCACAGCCCTTGAGCAATTTGGCTTTATCATTATAGGAGAAAACAACTGCGTCTGTGCTTTGAGAGATGTAGAGGAGGGTGGTAATGATGGAAATTTCTCAGTTCTTTAAGTCATCCTATACCCTAATCTTCAAAGTACTGTCAGAGTTTGTGTTTGTAAAAAGGAAGACAATTGGGAATTCCTGTCCTTTAAGGGGTAACTCTATTCCTCCAAAATGATAGCCATTTATTGGATTTAACATTGGTAGTTCTCATACTGATGTGAATGAAATAAGGGAAGTAGGTTTATGCAATGTCTGTATCCTTGTATGCCCCACCCCTCCCTGCCCCCAAATTAATTTCATATGTTGAAATTCTAATCCTTAAGGTAATGGTATTAGGAGGTGGAGCCTTTAGGCAGTGATTAGGTCACAGGGGCGGGACCCTTATGATTAGGAAAAGTGCTCTTATAAATAAGACCTCAGAGAGTTAGCTCATGCATTAGGTTATGTGAGGACATGGAGGAGGGGCTGACTACAAACCAGGAAGTGGTTTCTCCAAACACAGAATGTGCTGGCACCTTGATCTTGGACCTCCCAGACTTCAGAACAGTAAGAAATAAATTACTCTTGCTTATAAGCCACCCATTCTATAATATTTTTGTTATAGCAACCCTAATAGACTAAGACAATTTACATTTCAAAAACTCTAACTTATGTAATTTGTTTGTTTATTTATTTACATGTAATTTCTGCATCCTAAGAGTCCTCTCCCTGAGGCTCAATGAAGGTAGAAGTCAACAAAGAAAAGAAACATTGAGTTTTGCCTTTCAAGACAGAGTTTTTGGGAACAGACTCTTACAAAACCCCCAAAGATGATAGTTCAAATTGATTGTAAGAAATATTTACTTAATAAAGAAAATAATTTTCCTTTATTCTCCAGAATAAATAATTCTCCTGTATTATCATGACCAGATTTAAAGGAAAAGGGGGAGATAGTTGGACTCCTAGGAAGTAAAAACATTCTCTATTTATAAAGTGAGAAGATGATGCCAAGACTTACTGATTAAGTACATTTCTCTATCCCTTAAGGTTTCCTAGGGTAGTTATTATTATTATTATTATTATTATTATACAGTCTTATCAGAGTAAATCAAAAGGGAGAAACACACACACACACACACACACACACACACACACACACACATGAACTCTGCCTTTCTGTATGTCATGTACCCTGACTGGATGAATTCGAATGAATTTGATGCGTGATATAAAAGTAGATTACTATTGTTACAAGAATATAGGAAGTCCATGTCTGTATTCCAATACTTTTTTTCTGAAGATGATATCTCATTGATAAACTTATTTTTTTTAATTTTTTTAACGTTTATTTATTTTTGAGACAGAGACAGAGCATGAACAGGGGAGGGGCAGAGAGAGAGGGAGACACAGAACCTGAAACAGGCTCCAGGCTCTGAGCTATCAGCACAGAGCCCCACGCGGGGCTCTAACTCACGGACCTTGAGATCATGACCTGAGCTGAAGTCGGACGCTTAACTGACCAAGCCACCCAGGTGCCCTGCTCATTGATAAACTTATTATTTGAGTCTCATTTAAATAGAGATATTGCAAAATAATTTGAATATTTAAAAGAAGACCATTTTCCCCTTAAAACTGTTTAATGTGGAGAGGGGCTCACAGATGGCTCAGTCAATTAAGCTTCAGACTTTGGCTTGGGTCATGATCTCTCTGTTAACGAGTTTGAGCTCGTTATCAGGCTTTCTGCTGTCAGCACAGAGCCCACTTCAGATCTTCTGTCCCCCTCTCTCTCTGTCCCTCCCCTGCTTGCACACACTCTCTCAAAAATAAAAAATAAGTACATAAAACATTAAAAAAAAAAAAAAAACCTATCTGTATGGGAGCACCTGGGTGGCTCAGTCGGTTGTGTGACCAACTCTTAATTTCAGCTTAGGTCATGATCCCGGGGTCATGGGATTGAGTCCCATGCCAAGCTCTGTACTGACCATGGAGTCTGCTTAAGATTGTCTCTCTCTCTCCCTCTGCTTCTTTTTCCCCCTCCCCCACTTGTGTTCTCTCTGAAAAACAAACAAAAAAAGAAACAACTGTCTAATATGAACAAAACACTTTAGTTTCTATAAAATTGAACAATTCATAACTTTTTATAAGAAGCATACTTGGAAAGTGTTACCATATTTTTTGTTTGAGCATGTTCTATCATGTGCTGTCAACAACCAAAAACTATAAAGAATAAAATACATAGATATATAATGGGAGTATGTGATAATGTACCAGCTATCAGACAGATAATGTACACAGCTATCAATGTGAGGTGAACCCAATCATTGAGATCAAAAGATCTGATGAATTTTCAAGGGATTCATTTTATTTAATTAATTCTATTAGATCAATATGTCTTTAAATGTGTAATAAAACCCCCAAGTCCTAAATAAGGAAATTTTATTTTATTTTTTTGCTGTATGCTCACAGCAAAAGTTGACTAGTTATCTTATGGACATTTAAATGTATCCCTTTTATTTTTATGTATATTGTGCATATATTAATAGAATCCTGATATTTCCAAAGAAACATCAAAGATAGTTATGTTCATTTGGGTCTAGTCAATACAAGGTCAAAACATTGATTTAAATTATAAGTGTATTTCCAGTCACTCATGGTTTTCACATATTATGTATTTTATCCACTTAGGATAAATGGGTAAGCATTTGTCTTTTCTGGAAGATTCTATTTATTTTTTACTGAATTATATTTCCTCTACTATTTCATGTGGATATTAATATTTTGTTTTTGTCCCAGAGTCTGAAACCAAATTGACAAAAAATGTTTAGAAACTATTCTTCAAATATATTTATATTCGTTAGTTTCCACTGTCATTTAAAGTATTTTAAAACTATTTAAGGAATGATTTATGTTTTCTTAGGGATTTTCTTTTTAAGATAAAATTTATATTCCATCAATTATTTTTACATTATATATTTAAACATGTTTTCAGCAATCTATGCATTTTTATCCTATAATTATAGAGCTATTTTGCATATTGTTTTAAGTATAATTTCTAGCACTCCATTTCATTAGTGCTGCAATTCAAAACCATTTTTGCTTTCACGATTGAAGCTATTGAAAGAAGTATGTGTAATCTCAGCAACATGGTTAGGTGTAGAAAATTGAACCAAATGCTAAGAAAGAACATATACAAATTTTGAAAGCACTTCCATCCTCAGGTTACCAAAAACAGACAAAAACAAACAAAACAAAAATGATAAAAGGATGGCAAAAACTTAAAGTTGCATGAAATTTGCAAAATCACCTCTTGATGCAAAAATTATAGATAATTTGAAACCTGTGTTTTTGAAGTAGTAACTTTTGATCAAAGTATCATTTTGAACAATTTGTCTTTATGATCAATGTATCAAATAAACTAGTGTTTTTAAAAAATGTTTATTTATCTTGAGAGAAAAAGAGAGAGGGAGAGTGAGAGTGGGGGAGGGACAGAGAGGGGAGGCTAAGGAGGTGAGCTCCTCTGAAAGGAGCTCTGTGCTGACAGCAGAGAGCTCAATGTGGGCCTTGAACTCACAAACTATGAGATAATGACCTGAGCCAACATCTGATACCTAACTGACTGAGCCACACAGGTGCCCCAAATAAACTAGTGTTTTTACAATTATTTTACCTATATCCAAATACAGTAATTCTAGTGTCAGTCCTGAATTGCAAAGTTACTAGGAAATAAAATGCCCTGCATAACTACTCATAAAATTATTTTTTTTCTTATCCATTAAGTATATGGCACAGCAGTATCTCAGAACACATATAATTTATACAATATAAACTTTCATCATATTCAGAAGTTTAATTTCCTATGAACAGGAAAGCTAGAGAAAAACTAATATTCATTTCCCTGTGTTAGCAAGAGATTATTATATCCATGTTTATTGAAATGTTTATTCTAAAACCTCTTTTTTTCTATCTTCATATTGAATTTTTAAAAATCCCCCCAAAACATGAATTAACTTTCTGGTAAATGTTTGTTCACCTCCTCATATAACGCATAACTTACTGTGATATTTATAAAATAAGATGTCAGGTAGCAAATTTAAAAAGACATGATTTCCAGTGAAACTGATAAATTTTCTTATTCACTTATCCCAGTAGGATGTGCAAAGCTTCAAATTAAGGGGGACTTGTGATTAAATAATACTGAATAAAAACCATTTTTCCTCCTATACTGTAAATTCTCCCCTTCTCTTTTTTCCTCATCTCTTCTTTCCCATCCTTTCCCTCTTCCTCCTCCTTCTCCTCTTCCTTCCCATTCTTCTTCCTCTCCTACTAGTCATAAGGTGGGGTGTAGTACTTGAATTATGAAAATGCATTTAGAAATACTATGTTCCCTGGGGCACCTGGGTGGAGTGTCTGACTTCTTGATTTTGGCTCAGGCCCTGAGCCTAGAGTCATGGGATCGAGCTCACATCAGGCTCTCTGCTGAGCATGGAATCTGTTTAGGATTCTCTCCCTTTCCCCCTCCCCAGCTCATGCATGCACACATGCCCTCTTTCTCTTTCTCTCTCTTTCAAAATAAAATTTTAAAAATAATTTAAAAAATTAGAAATACTATATGCCCTAAGAATATCCATGCACAACAAAGCAAAATCTTCGTATGAATAGTTTAAAATTCTAAGAACTTACGTTGCCATTTTCATTGTTTAAATAGTATCAGTTTCAAAGGAAAATCCTTTATAATCATTACATTACTATCATTTGGTGGTAAAGAATGTAATAAATATCATTGAATGCTAATATGAAAATTATTAACATGGATTCTTGTGACCATATTTAGAAAGTAAGAGAAATAAAAAATAGAATAGAATAAAAACTGAAATAACAATACTTCTCAGTGAAGAAAGGAAGACAAATTATAAAGACAACTAAAACTTGTGAATACCAGGTCAGGATAACTCTGTGCTTGATTCATAGACTGTGGTTCATGATTTGGCTGAATGATCAAGGACTTGAACATAATTGGACAATTGATGATAAGGAGATTTGGAGAAGAGATATGTGTATAGATCTCTCTGAATGGGCAAACAACAACAACAACAACAACAACAACAAAAACCATGAAAATATTTGCATCTTATGTGAATGCTCATCAAAGGTTGAACTCAGCAGAGAAGCATTTAAACATCAAGTGGATAAGATGACCTCTTGGATGGATCCCAGTCAGCTTCTTTCCCCAGCACCCGCATTATCACCCAAGGGTTCATGAACAAAGTGGCTATAGTGGCAAGGATGGAGGTTTTACGTGGGCTCCACTCATCAAGGCTGATTTGGCTATAGCCAAAGCTGAATGCTCAATCTGGCAGAGTCAGAGACCAATACTGAATTACATATAGGGCATCATTCCCCAGGGTAATCAGCCAGCTATCTGGTGTCAGGTTGACTAAGTTGAACTACTCCCATCATGGAAGGGGTTGCATTTTGTTTTTTCTGGAATAGACACGTAGTCTGGATATGGATTTGTTTTCCCTGCATGGAATGTTTCCACTAAAACTACCATCTAGACTTACAGAATGCCTTGTCCATTATCATAGTATTTTTATTCCACAGAGCATTGCTTCTGATCAAGGAATTTGCTTCACCGCAAAGAAGTACAGCAATGGGCCCATGCTTATGTAATTCACTGGCTTACCATGTCCTCCACCATTCTGAAATGGCTGGTTTGATAGAACAGTGGAATGTACTTTTGAAGGCTCAGTTACAGCCTCAGCTTGGTGGCAATAGCTTGTAGAGCTGGAGCAAGGTTCTCAAGAAAGTCATATGCCCTCTGAATCGGCGTCCAATTATGGTACTCCTTCTCCCATAGCCAAAATTCATGGGTCCAGGAATCAAGGAATAGAAGTTAGAGAGGAACTACTAACTATTACTCCTAATTGCCCACTAGCAAGAGGTTTGCTTCCTGTTCCCATGACGCTATGCTCTTCTGGACTAAAAGTTTTATTTCCAGAGAAAGGAAAACTTTCATCAGGAGACCAACAATGATTCCGCTGAACTGATAGTTAAAACTGCCACACAACCAATTTGGACTCTTCATGTCTCTGAATCAACAGCTGAAGAAAGGATTTACTGTGCTGGCTGGGGTGATTGATCGGCTCTACCAAAGGGAAATCGAACTGTTATTCCACAAACAAGGAACAATATTCTGGAATATAGGAGATTCCTTGGGGCAACCCTTAGTATTACCATCCTTTGTGATGAACATCAATGGAGAACTATAATAATTCAATAAAGGAAGCACTATTAATGGCACAGACCCTTCAGGAATAAAGGTTTGGTTTGCCCTGTTAGGTAAAGAACCATAACCAGCTGAGGTGTTTGCTGAAGGCAAAAGGAATACAGAATGAGTAGTGGAATAAGGTAGCTATAAATCCCCATCACAACCATGTGACCATGTTACTACTAAAATGAGGACTAAAATTGTCCTGATTATTTCCTCCTTATTCTGCTATGAATACATATGTGTGAGAAAATATTTTTGTTTTGTTTCCTCTGTTATTCTCTTACCATGTAACATAAAATGTATTGAAGTTATGTTATAGTATTTCAGTTTTGTTAATTTTACATCATAATGTTTGAGTTATAGGATATCAAGAAAAAGAGTAAACGTCATTCAGTAACTTTCCTCCTGAAAAGGGGTTTTGTGCATTTTCAGTTTGACACAAAATAGTTTAATTGGATTAGGCAGATTTATGACTGCATTATTGTCTTCATGTGGAGATTAAGTATGACTTAAGGAGATTTGTATGGGCATTAAGTTGACAAAGGGTGGACTTTTAATGGCAATTTTGTGTATCAACTTGACCAGGATACAGAGTGCCCATATATTTGGTGAAACATTTGTTCTAAGTGTATCTGTGAGGATGTTTCTGGATGAGGTTAGCATTTGAATCAGTAGTCTGAGAAATGCAAATTGCCCTCTCCAGTGTGGGTTGGCATCATCCAGTACCTTGAGGACAAAATATGTCTTATTAGTTCTGTTTCTCTGCAGAACTGTAATATATTGGTCTAAATTTATATTTAAAGCTTCCTTACAGCTGAGAGATGGAATTATTTTGTAGTTACATAAATACAACAAAGTAAAAATAACAGCTAGATAAAAGGAAATGACCAAAGTTAAGAGGGGCCAGTGAGGGATGAATTCTGGTTCTTTTGTCAGCTGTCTTCTAACAGTATATAATCCATACTCCAACACTTTATTTAATACTTCAAACATAATTTTTATATTCTTCCAATTTTTCCTTTTCCAAAATGGAAAATTTAATGTTGCATTACATTCTATCTCTAAACTATTTTAAATTGTGTTTTCTGTCACTACAAAATATTTATACATGTTATCCTTGTCTATTTCTAGTAATTTGAATAATTAATACAGTATAACCACAGATTAGTCAAAGAATATCAATCCATTTTCAATTTGAGCAAGTCAATTCCTTCTGTGGACTTCAATTTTCTTATCCCTGAAGTGGATAAAATTACCTCTACTGTCTCTGAACTCTGAAATTTGATGAATCTATAAAGAAATGAATGAAAAATACTTTGAAGGTATATTACTTAAAGGATAATTGTGGATACAGATATAAGACCCTTCCATAACATAATACATGTGACTTTTTGGCAGTTTGAGTGTGATGTATGTGTGTGTTGTGTGTATGCTGTTTTCTGAACTTCTTGGATCTGTGGTTTGGTGTCTATTAATCTTGAAAATTATTGGTTATTTTTCATTAAAATTTATCTTCAGATATTTTCCTCTACTTCTTGACCTTCAGAGTGGTAGTTGAGTCAGTCCTGTGAACAGGAGAGCTCAGTTTGGATTTGTTGTTGCTTGCCCACCGTGTATCATAGGGTTCAAAGTTCTGTAAAATCAGTTGAGTTAAAGATGGGGATTGGTTTACCAGTGTTTTAACACTCTTGATTCTATCCATTTTATTTGTTCTCAGACATCCATTTGTGCTGTGCCTCAAAAACGGGCTCTTGTATGCCTTTCAGCATTGTTTCAATGATACTTTTTACTTTATGAGCTCTGTGTGATAACTGCAGGAAGTGTTCTAGTATTCTGAATCAGCCTCTATATGAAGCAATAACTATGTTCTTGTAGGGAATTCTTTGTGTTTGTTGTTGTTGTTGTTGTTGTTGTTGTTGTTTTTAATGCTTATTTTTGACAGAGAGCATGAGTGCGGGAGGGGCAAAGAGGGAGGAAGACAGATGATCCAAAGCAAGCTCTGTGCTAAGAGTGGAGAGCCTAATGTGGGGCTCAAACTCACAAACCATCATGACAACATGACCTGAGCTGAAATCAGATGCTCAACAAAATGAGCCACCCAATCACCCCTGTGGGAAATACTTGAAAACCTTCCTCTTAGCCAGTGCTAGCTTTGAGCCAAGCACATATTCTTGCTCTGTCCTAGTAGAGATTTTTTTTTTTCTTTGTCCTCTGCTTAACTGCAGTGGGTTTTCACCAGTGCCTAAGGCAACAATAGTTACTGCCCCTCTCCTAGTCATGTAAGGGGTTGGTTTGTTTATTTAGTACAATAGATTGGGGAATAGATCTGGACAGATTCTGTACTTTATTGTAGAAACTGCTATTTCCTCCCCAAGATTACAAGGTAATCTTTCTCAGGTTTCACAATGATTTTTTTTTTTTTTATACTATTACTGAAGTATATTTGACATACAATGTTATATTAGTTTCTGGTGTATAGCACGTTGATTCAACAATTCACTACATTACTTAATGCTACCACAAATGTAGTCCCCACCTGTCACAATAGAGCATTATTACATTGTTGATTATATTTCCTATGCTGTGCTTTTCATTTCTGTGACTTATTTGTTTTATAACTGGAAGTTTGGACTTCTTAACTCCCTTTCACCCATCCCCTCCACCCACCTCACCTCTAGCAACTGCCAGTTCTCTGTATTTGAGTCTATTTCTGTTTTCAGAAATACTCTGTTTTTTTAGGTTCCACATATAAGTGAAATCACATGGTATTTTTCTCTGTCTTACTTTACTTGACCCTATACCATAGGTCCATCCGTGTTGTCACAAAAAAAGATTACATACTCTCTTATTGCTGAATAATATTCCATTGTAGAAATATTCCACATCTCCTTTATGTATGCATCTATTCATGGAACTTGGGCTACTTCCGTATCTTGGCTATTTCAAATAATGCTGTAGTAAACTTAAGGATGGATATATCTTTTTTAATTAAGGTTTTGTTTCCTTTAGGTAAATACCCAGTAGTGGAATTTCTGGGTCATGTGTTATTTCTATTTTAAATTTTTGAAGAAACTCCATGATTTTTCCACAATTGATCCCCCTAATTTATATTCCTACCAACAGTGCACAAGGGTCCCTTTTTCTCCACATCCTCACCAACCTTGTCATTTCTTATCTTTTTGATACTAGCTATTCTAAAAGGTGTGAGATAATGTATCAGGTGGTTTTGATTTGCATTTCCCTGATGTTTGGTGATGGTGAGCATCTTTTAATGTGTCTGTTGGCTATCTGGATGTCTTATTTGGAAAAATATCTATTTATATCCTCTGCACTTTTTTAATTGGATTTTTTTTGGTGTTCAGTTGTATAAGTTCCTTAAATTTTGGATATTAACCCCTTATCATTTTCAAACATCTTCTCCCACTCAGTAGGTTGCCTTTTTGTTTTATTGCTGATTTCCTTTGCTGTGCACATAGTGATTTTTCTTTAAGGGTCTTGCACAATCCATGGAGAGATGCCTGCATACTATATGAACATTCCCCTTGTATTTAGAGCCCCCAGAGATTCTATATTTTCTTGCCAGTCCATATTTTCCCTTTACCGATTAACAATTTATTCTCTTTTCTTCTTATTGGTCGCCAGAGACATCTGCCACAGATAAGCAAGTATTCATATCCTGTCTTGACTTGTAGGCACCTATTTTTTTTTTTTTTTTTTTTGTATTACATTTCAGGTTAGTTGGTTGCTCTGCGACATCAGCTCTCTGAGTTTAAAGTTCATGAATTTTGAGATGGTCTGACTTTTCTATTGTTATTGTTATAACAGTGGGAACAATGCCTTTTTCAAACTTTACCTTCTAAGCAAAAATCAGAATTCTTGCTAGAACATTTTTTTTTTCTTTTCAGCTTGATCAAACTGAACTTGAGCTGCTCAGTTTTGGAAAGCTTTATCTTCAACTCTCCACTTAAATCAGAAATTCCTTTTACATAATTATCCAATTCACTAAATCCTACATTTTAGCAATTGAAGAGAGGATGGCTATAGGACCTCCATAAGATAATCCTAAATTTGAATTGCCAATACTTCTATTATACAAGCCCCTAACATCACCAAGAATTTGAAAGTGGGTATTGTGTCTAGAATTTGAAGTTTCCTAAACAGAATCATTCTTCCAAACTAGGTAACAGAGAAGACAATCTAAGAAAAGTTATTTATGAATGTTCAGCTCAAAAATTTAAGAAAATGATAATACTTTAGCTCAGAGAAACTGGTTACTGTTGCCAATTCTATCACCTAAAAATAAAAATACCTTCTTTGATACTTTTGCTCTCAAAAGATTATACCTGCAGACTTAATAGGATTTATTTTGTTGTAACATAATGTGACATCCTTTATATTATAACATTTTAAACTTGGGTTATCTTTTCTCAAAATTATAGCTTAGAAGAATAGCCTTATAGTCATTCTTATAATCTTTGTGATTCTCCTCATTTATACTATAAGTACAAATTATATTTGAATAATTCCTTCTACTGGAGAGCTGAAAATTCTATTTGGTGTTATCAGGATTAGATATTACAAAATAGTAACTTTTGCTGTTTGGGTTACTTTGTAATTCTAAGATCACGAAAAAGTTCCAAGAATTTTCCCACATATCATTTTATCTTATGCATTAAATTATGTACTAGAAATTTTAGTTTATAATATTTATATTGAAATTGCATTATCTGGGACACCTGGGTGGCTCAGTTGGTTGAGCATTTGACTTCAGCTCAGGTCATGATCTCATGGCTTGTGAGTTACATGTTGGGCTCTGTGCTGACAGCTCAGAGCCTGGAGCCTCTTCAGATTCTGTGTCTTTCTCCCTCTCTCTACCCCTCCCCCGCTCACACTCTGTCTCTCAAAAACAAACATTAAAAAGAATTAAAAAAAAAAAAGAAATTGGGTTATCTATACATAGTCAACATGCTAAGTCAATCACTGTATTTACCTAAACAGATCTTTTTCCCCTATGTACATCACTGACTAAGACTGCCCTAGTGTTCTCTTCAGCCTGACTGAATGTTAGACTTCTTCCTGACTCTATGGCCCTATCCTTCCTTATCTTAGAGAATTTACTTTAGAAAAATTGTAACTATAAATTATTTTCCTATTCCCTTCAGATGTAGGTCTTTTAACAGGTTTATAATTGGTTTAATAATCTTGTCAGTAGGACTCTTTCTCAAAGACCCAGAAGCCTTTCCCTTCAAATGGAATCATCAAAGAAAAATAGTAGCCCCCTCTCTCCTAGTTTCTGTGGGAAGGTAGGAGCTAACTTCTTTGAGCACCTTGCTCCAAATTGTGAAACTAACTACCTCTTCTCATGAGGGTACCAGAAAGTTTATTTTCTTTGGATACAGCCAACTAGCAAACAAAAGTTGCTTAAGGTCTCCCCCTCATCTTAACACTTTAAAGCCTACATCTTTTGTTTCTGTGAAACTGAGCTCAGACTGAGTTCTCTCATCTCTCCTCTACTGTAATAGCTTTGAAGAGATACGTTCTTGCTGGTTTAACTTTGTCTAGTGCAATTTTGCTTTGACACACCAAAATAAGTAATTACTATATAAATATTCCAAGACTTATGAAAGCAATATTATTAAGTTCATAAATCCAGTTTCTGAATCCATTAACCCAGAAGACAGTATTTCATACCTTTTTTTATTAACATAAATATTACAATATTTATAGAATTTTATTTTGCTGTTACTAACCTATTTGAATACACATATTCAAATCTGTATGATATTTTCAAATCTATATTTTATATATATACACAGATTCTGCCCTGTTGTAGATTCTGGGTCTAAAGTTCTTTCTTGTCTAGCAAGAAAGCAGGATGCGGGATTAAAATGTGAGAGAAGGCTAATGTCTGGGAGAAGACAAGAGCCCCAGTTAAGGGTCCTTGCTTCGTTTTTATTAGGATCAGAAGGCTTACAAACATGGTGATGGATGTGCACAAAGAGATAATAAATCTATGAACATTAACTCATTGGGCTTGAGGGAAAGGGGGTTTTGAAAATATATGGTGTTCAGGGTTTGGGTCAATATAAAACAAAATCCTGGTGCCAGGCTTATGTTTGTTAATGGCAGATTTGAGGGGCTGTGTCTTCTTATCTTAGCTAGCCTAGGGCATAAGACAGAGCATGCTACCTCAGGGTCAACAGGGCACTTTTCTTTTGCTAATTAGCTTTGCTCTGGGCAACTTGACCCCACAGAGGCCTATAGCCCTATTTACCTGTTTACCTAATTTGGTTCTTCCTTCTTGTGAAAGCAGCTTTCTGCTATAGTACGAAGTTGGGTGGGAGGATCATATCCACCCTGAATACCTCATCTTATTTACCTCCTATACCTTTGTATTGGGGCCTTTGCCTCACCCTCTCTATACTGGGGCCTTTGCCCCACCCTCTTTATACCTATTTACCTAGTCTTGTTTACCCAAATTTGGGTGTGAACATCCTATGGCTTTGTAATTCTTTATGCCTTGTTAACCCATCAGTGCAGGCTCAGGGAATTCCTAAACTTATCCCCACACTGCCCCAAAGTCAATTTACAATTCTCTGATAAAATTCAACAAGCTTCCCTTCAGATTTAAGTGTTGGCTTATATAAAGGAGGCCTTTTGCTGATTGCCTTGTATCTTTAGTTTTTAGGTAAATTTTCATAAAATATCTTTTAACTTCCTTCCATCTGTCACTATGAACAGGGTAGACAGCACAACACATCTCATGCTATTTACTCCCCTAAGAAAACAAATTTAATTCACTATCAATCTTTCTAGATTTGGAGTGGCAAGTTAAATGTTGAAACCTGTGTGCTGCATGATTTGTCCTTGACAGTCTTAGATGTTTTGAATAAAACTCTATACAGTGATCTTGTGATCTTTGTAACTTTTTGCTGAGATCAATAGGGTGCCCAATAATAAAACTAGAATCTGTGGAAAGAGATCCAGAAACGTGGCAGAAATGAGCAAACATGCTAAAAATATATATTCTACCTTATAGGTAACTTGCCTCAAACTTAATCCCTTGGAATCATTAAAAATAAAATATAAAAAGGAGGGCTTTTGTTATCTCTATTTAATTGCCATTCTGAATAGCTGTATCAGAACTTTTTGTTGTTGGTCAGATGCACAATTAAAAATATATTTTGTGAGAAGCACTGATATATAATGAAAGAAAAAATAGACTGGAAGGAAAAAGGGAAAGGGAGAAGGTGGGAGAGAGAAGAAAATGAGGGGGAGAAAAGGAGAGAAGATTTAGCTAGTCACCTATTTAATTACTCCTCCCTGCCTTCCACCAAAAGAAAACATGCTTTCTGAATATTTATGCTCTGAGTTTCTTAATTCCAGGGGTTATAGTGTTGTTAATGACAATGAAGATAGAATAAATATTAAGTTAAACAGATGATTTACTTTTGATAAATCTCTATATAGTGGACAGGTTTTTACTTTTTCTTTAGATTATCATTTATTACCACACAAACTTCCACCACTTTTTCATAATACATATTAAAATTAACTAATATGTCTTCTAGTAATTGATTTTGCCCATTTACCACAATGCTATCTTTTGTCACTAATAACACATAAATGGGGAAGGGACTTCAAGAGTTATTGTCTTCTGGGGCACTTGGGTGGCTCAGTTGGTTAAGCATCCTACTCCTGCTTTCAGCTCACATCAAGATCTCATGGTTCCTGGGATTGAGCCCCACGTTGGGCTCCCCACTGACAGCATGGAGCCTGCTTGGGATTCTCTTCTCTCTCTGCCCCTCCCCCTTCAAAATTAATAAGTAAACTTAAAAGAAAGTTATTGTCTCCTTCCTTCTTTTTTTTTTTTTTTTTTTTAATGTTTATTCATTTCTGAGAGACAGAGACAGACAGAGCATGAATGGAGGAGGGGCAGAGAGAAAGAGGGAGAATCAGAATCCGAAGCAGGCTCCAGGCTCTGAGCTGTCAGCACAGAGCCCAATTCACGGCTTCAACCCATGAAATATGAGATCCTGACCTGAGCCAAAGCCAGATGCCCAACCGACTGAGCCACCCAGGTACCCCTCTCCCTCATTCAGAAGAGTCACGTTATTAACATCTACTCAGATCAGAGGGGAAGATAAAAACCATTATGCTTTCACATCATACATATGTGAAGTTAACACTGCTTTTGCTCACTTTAAGCTTTTAATTACTTTTTTACTTGGAACAAAATATTTTCTTGTTTTATGTGAAGTTTTTTAATTGATAAAGAACTATTTGTTTCGGGTTTTAACAACGGTAAACATAAAATTAGTTTAGTTTATAAATTAGTTAATTAGTTTAGCTAATACATTTTTTAATAATCAAAAACTTACTTTGGAATTTAAATAGTTTTAGTTATGAAAGAAATTTTTTTATCAACAAATGTATGTTTGAAACAATCTCAAGATCTATAAAAGTTGTTTAAAACAACCAATAAACTGCTTCTCAAAGAAAAGGTCATAGCACACTTTTCTAACCATATTGAAATAACATGTCATAAATATTTGTTGATATTTTAAGAAGTGTCACATTATACTAGTGCTAGATCTTAAACCAGTCAGCACATGCCCATTATTGGACTCAGCTGGGAGTCTCAAAGGATACAAGCCTAGAACTGTTTACAATAGAATTTGAAGAATTGGAACAACAAACTAAAAAACAAGGTTTGATCAGCAAAAATTCTTTGAGGGAAAAACTTTCTTTGCACACTATGTTATAAAATAAAGTTTCTGAAAAGTTGTTGATTATTCTTTAATAACCTCTGCAATGTGGAGTCCCTATTATCTAAATGGAGAGACAGCCTTGCATTTCCCCAGGCGAGTAGTACATTGATCTCTCCATCAGGTCCTAAATAAATGGATGAGGGCTATCCTATAATATGCCAGAATCAATTCCATTTGGTTCTGTCACTTTCCAGGCAATAAATATGCATTTCTTTTGCAACTGATGTTGATAATTGAGATTACTTTTCAATTATGCATGGAATGCAATGCTATTAAATACTTAGAATTATAACTCCTTGGTAAGATGGTCAAATGCACTAAACCAAACCAAGCAACCACAAAAACTGATCTGCTAGCACCAGTGGATTCTCATGCCATTTTTGTTGATTCAGAAATGTAGAAGTTTAAAATCATTCTCAGTTACATGAAGAATTCTATCTATGGAATGATGCAATAAATTATAAATTATATAAATTATCTGGGCATTGACATCAGGACATGTTACAGACAAAACCTTATCTGATACACAATCTATATGGTACTTGCCTGGACGCAAAACTTGAGAAAATATCAGAATATAGCCCAGGTGCTCTTTTACAGGGACTTCAATGAATCTTCTGCAAACTCGATTGCTATAACTTTGCTGGAGGGTCAGTTTTATTCAGCTTGCTCTATAGTAGCATAGAATTCCTTTTTTTGTTTCTTCTATTAAAATGTCTACTCATGATGCCTTAATCTATCACCCTACATGTTAATCTGCTAAATTTTGGCCACAATTCCTCATAGAATTTTATGTGACTTCTTTTGTAGTAACCACACTAGGGAGAAAAGTAGTGAAAGAATAAGATTCTTGAATCCTTCCTTGTTTTTATTGTTCCCATCTCCTAAAGTCCTGAAGCTTTGTATGATTATATACATTAGGCTACATATACATACATACATTCAATTTAAAAATCACATTTCCTACATTTGACTTTATATATTTGTCATCATATAATATTCATATACTTTGGCAGCTTAGAACTAAAATCTGATATGAAAATAACTGCTCAAAATCAACACGAAGAGTCATATTATATTTTGCCCATCATCAATCTGAAAAAAAAATATTTCATACAAACTATGCCACTATAGTTACCATGGAAACATATTTTGACTTATGATAAAAATAATTCAAATCTATTGAGCAATTATATGACAGGTACTTTCTAAATTCCTTACTTACAATGGATTTATCTCATTCAATGCTGTTCATCTAATTTGAGGGTAATATCGTTATACCCAATCTATAGATTATGAAGTTCAAGCACTAGCAGCTATAGGACCTATCCAAATTCACCCAACTGCTAAGGTGAGTAATATGGATATAATATTGCACATAGTCTTTCTGACAAATAAGTTAGACAGGAATGCCATCTTCTATGTTTGAAATATCCATCTCAAAATCATCCACAATTATTTGAATTTATAACTCAGATTATTATTAAAGATTGAAAGAGACTCTACAAAGCATATAGTTTGCAATAATTTGATTTATTTCTACAGTCCTCTACATATGCCTAGTCAACATCTCCATTTGTCTTCTTAGATATTTATAAGCAAATTCCTTTTTTAGTTTGAAACTATTTGATCTTTACTTTCAACTGAAATTTGCTCCAGAGACAGAATGTTTTCAGTTTCTAGTTTGCAGCATCCACTTCTGAAATCACTGGATTCCAGTGATGACAGACCACACTCGTGTAGCCAAGAAGAAAATATCAATATATTCATTGTCAAAAGTGTCTGACACTGAGGTTGAACCTAGAAGTTGGACTGAAATATGGTTCTCTAAGTTATCCCTGTCCTATTCTTTGTCTTAAGACCACCCTATGGGCTTGCTGCACTGTTCTCCTTTCTTAGGGCTCTTTATTAACTAATGGAGTCACAGCTGGGGTGTCTGGGTGTCTTGGTTAAGCATCTGACTCTTGCTTTTGGCTCAAGTCATGATCTCATGGTTCATGAGTTTGAGTCTCACATTGGTCTCTGTGCTTACAGCACAGAGCCTGCTTGGGATTCTCTTTCTCCTCTCTTCTGCCCCTCCCCCCCCCCCAAAATAAATAAATCAATATTTAAAAAATTATTAAAAAAATAAATTAAAAAAATAAGTCACAGCTGCAATAGACACTGCACATGAGGGCCCCAAGGACAATGGTGTGGGTAAAAATCATTTCATTTATCTTCATAAGGAGAAGAGTTGGAACAGCAATAAATAACCCTGCAGAATGTAAGAGTGCATGTAAGGACTGATGGATGGTTTTAAAAACAAGGAGAAGAAAATTAGTGTTAACAGGTTTTTCTTAGACAATGAAAGTCGTCTGTAGTTTAAGAGATACATTTTTTTCTAAGATTTTGTTAGAAATCTACACATGTACACACGTACACACATACTCACACACACACAGTTATTGCCTGTCATGCAGAGACAATATAGACCATATTTCTAAATATAATGCAAAAAAAGTGTTTAATAGAGGCACTCTGATTTAAGAAGTCTGGAGTGTCTGCGTGGCTCAGTTGGTTAAGCGTCTGACTCTTGGTTTTGGCTCAGGTCATTATATTACGGTTTCATGAGTTCAAGCCTGATGTTGATCTATGTGCTGGCAGGTAAAGTCTGCTTGGGATTCTCTCTCTCTGCCTCTCCCCTGCTCATGCTGTCTCTGTCTCTTTCATAATAAATAGATAAATAAACTTAAAAAAAAATAAAGCCTCATTTTCTAATAAAGAAAATTATGTCATTAGTTATTTTTTAAGAAGTTCTATTACTGCTACTTCAATTTGAGGATAATTAACATCTTTGCTATATTTTATCTTCTGCTTCAAGAAATTTTTTAAAAATTTATTTAGATCTTACTTGGTTTCTTTCATCTGAGTTTTATAGTTTTCTGCATATAGGCTTTATACGTATTAGGGGACACTCTATTATAAATGGTATTATATTTTCAATTTTAAATTTCAAGTGTTCATTGCTAGTATAAGGAAAGCAATTGATTATTGTATAATCTGGTATACTCTGGTCTTTCTATAATCAGTTCCTGGAGGTCTTTTTGGTTGCTGTTGTTGATTCTTTGAAATTTTATGCTTAGAAAATCATGTCACCTGACAACAAAGGCAATTTTATTTCTTCCTTTCCAATCTACCTGGATTTTATTCCCTTTTACTATCATATATTTTTTTTTGTTAGAAAGTTTTACTTTTTTTCTTCATGACTGATTAGAGAAAATTGGATTAGAATGACTTATTTTAAAGTTCAACACTGATGTTTTACAATTTAAGACAAATCTTCAATTGATTATGTAATAAATTTCATGTTACGATATCTCTTGCTAGCTTTGTGTGATGTTTCAGTGGTAGAAGCAAAGTGAAATTAAAACTAAGATTGATTATTCAGATGATTCACCCTCCATAAATTTCACCCTAACTTACAACCCCATATCATCTGCTATTATGAGTACACAGTGACATGCCAGATACCTTCCATTTGCCTTTTTCAGAATCTTTGTATATCTTGCTTTACCTAGTTATTTCCTTTGAGAACCAATGTGCTGGACTAAATTACTAATGGCACTTTTCCTCTGGCTTCAAGTTAGGTTCAGACTGTGAAAACTTAGAACAAATTAGTCTGTGGTTTTAGTACCCAGGTAGATTTAGTGAATACATTTAAAATTCTCATCTACCAGTTTATTGACTAAAAAAAATTAAATCTCCATCCTGAGACAGGGAAAATAGTCCCAGATGTTTGGGGAACTCATACAGATATCCAGGGCCACAAACGTAGAAAGGGAAAAAAATGCATCAAATGAGCAGGTTAGAGAGGGAATTTGGAGAATAATGGTATGAAGTTATCAAACACCACCTTAGGTTTCCTCAGAATTTGGTCTAATATGGGTTTTTGGCTTTACATTTCAAAATTATATAATGGAATAAGAAGCAATTGTATTGCTATGGATTGAATTGTCTCTCCCTAAAATTCATATTTGAAGCCTTAGTCCCCAGTGTTGCTGTGTTTGTAGATGGAGGCAACTAACGCTAAATGAGGTTATAAGAATGGGACCCTATTAAGACAAAATAATGTTAACATTGGAGATATCCCACAATAGATTCATGCCAGTAGTAATATTTAGAGGTCATGCATTCACTTGAAGACAATGGCACCTTTATAATTATTTCTTACATATCTCTTGAGCAAGGGTAAATCAAACAGTGCATGTTCAAAGGCTGAAAAGAATAATAAATCAGTTTTTGCTCAAGTTACTAAAACATTTTTTACTATTAGAGTATAAATTAAGGAGTTAAAATGTTATGTAGTTTTATAAATGGACATTGCACCAAGTGACTTACTTTTTCTTCAGGCAAGCCAGATCAATGTTTAGTAGTGCTATTGTCTTCAGTGAGGTGAAAAATCAAACTATTTATAGGAACTCATGATAGCACACACCTGATTTGATACCATTATAGGCTGGTGAGGAACAAATAGGTCCGGGTGAAAGAATGGGAGGAAGGGAAATTAATGATTCTATCTCATTGCAAAAAGGAATTTCTTATTGACTATAATTAAGCCATATTCACATTTTTATTTGTATGCATACATACATTCTACAACACTATTTTTTTAAATAGAAGTCCTCACAAAATGCCAGGGAAAGAATCTGTATTCTTAGTGTTCACCAATGGTAAATCCCAGCACATGAGCTATTCATGATTGGATAGCATATCAGTTACACCATATGATTCATAATAAACTCTCTAAGTATACTTCAGAAGGATAGATTTCAACACATACTGATCTATATTTTTTTAGTGGTATTCCAACATCAAGTCATTTGGAATTTGAGTAAGTTATACAATAGCAGGCATAAATGTTAAATGCTAGTGAAAATATATTACACTATCTGAGCATGCTAACTACTAACAGTATCTTGTTTATTCTTAGTGGTTTCCTGAGACACATACATGTTTTTATTGTGACTCAAATTAATCTGTCATTTGACAAGTATTAATATCATGTGAATATTCATCCACCTGATTGAATGAGACTTGAAAGGAAATTCATGTTGGAGATTATACACTTATTTTATTAGAGGGAGTTGTGCTAGTTAGTAAAGGAAGTTTCTTCTTAAATGTAAGAAGATATTTACACAGATTACTGAAGTGGTGTCAATAATTAACTTTGAATAGAATTTTATTTTAAAAATACCACTTCTAGGGTGCCTGGGTGGCTCAGTTGTTTGAGTGTCCAACGTCAGCTCAGGTCATGATCTCACTGTTCATGAGTTCGAGTCCCACATCAGAAGCTGTGCTGACAGCTCAAAGCCTGGAGCCTGCTTTGAATTCTTTCTCCTCTCTCTGCCCCTCACACTCTGTCTCTCTCTCAAAAAAAATACATTAAAAAATAAAAAAAAACCCACTTCTAATGTATTATAAAAATTTAATCCAATTATTAATAAACTCTTCTATAACTTATCTACTTCATGGTGTGGAGATAGGAGGTAGAGAACAAAATGAATACTATGTAATCTATTATGTTTTTTGTATTTCTTTGAAAATTATTTTTTTATATGCTAGCATGAACATTGGACTTTTGTTTATCATTTCATGACTTTAGAACTTAATTATGAGATAGTGTCTTGGTATTTTAAACAGAAATTGATTTAATATTAATAATTGTTGAATAGAAGAATTTGCTCTAGGTGGGAGTCTCTAAGAATGACTCCAAGAATGCCAGGACAGTGTCTCTCCAGTAGAGCTGCTTTTTCTGACTCTGCCATGAGGAGTGGACTATAGAATCTTGCAGACCAAGTGCCTCTTGGGGCCTCCCCCTCCTGCTAGGATCCAGCCTCTGGAAAGTTACTCAGTAAGATCCTACATCATCACAACATCTCCACAACTGTGCTTGTTGGCAGCAAACAGCTAAGCATAAGGCGAGTCTATCATCAAAATCTCATGTAAGTGCATCTCACAGATAGAAAACAGTTTGCCAGTATCAACTCTGAGATATGTAATTTTTAATTCCATAGTTTCTTCAAGATGAACAGGCATGCTGGGAGAAATAGTGAGAAATGAGAGCATGAATTCTACTATTTACCATAATTTAAATTTACTTTTTTGTTTTAAATTTTAAATACATTACTGGTTTTCTTGGTCTTTTTAAACATAAAAGAACAAATTGAAAATAAGGGTACCTGCGTGTCTCAGTTGATTAAGTGACTAAGTCTTGATTTTAGTTCAGGTCATGATCTCAAGGTTTGTGAGATCAAGCCCCAGTTGGGCTCTGTGCTAACAGTGCAGAACATCCTTCTTTTTCTGCCCCTCTCCTGCTTATATGCACGTGCATGCTCTCAAAATAAACATATTTTTAAAAAGGAAAAGAAAAATAGTGTCCTAATGAGCATAGGTTGTTACTTATGTATTTTATGCATAGTCAGATCGATAACTTTACTTGACTTGAAATGCAACTTCTGATTTTATATTTAAAAGATCACATCGGGGCGCCTGGGTGGCGCAGTCGGTTAAGCGTCCGACTTCAGCCAGGTCACGATCTCGCGGTCCGTGAGTTCGAGCCCCGCGTCGGGCTCTGGGCTGATGGCTCAGAGACTGGAGCCTGTTTCGGATTCTGTGTCTCCCTCTCTCTCTGCCCCTCCCCCGTTCATGCTCTGTCTCTCTCTGTCCCAAAAATAAATAAACGTTGAAAAAAAAAATAAATAAAAAAATAAAAGATCACATCTACACTCTTTTTTAAGAGAGAGAGAACACGCCCACCATGCCCACCATGGAGCATGATGTAGGGCTCGATCCCATGACGCTGGGATCATGACCTGAGGCGAAATCAAGAGTAGGATGCTCAACCTACTGAGCCACCCAGGTGCCATAAGTCACATCTACACTTAATTAGCAAAATGTTAGATTAAAACTTCTACATCATCCTCAATTTAGTTTGAGTAGTGGGTCTCATCCTAAGCTAGGAATTGAAAAAATATAAAGGTTTAATTATTTTATTACATTGTAATCACATCTAAACTGAGAGGCTTTCCACAGCTCTTGAAGCATTTTGAGGGAGAAAAAAAAAAGGTATAAAGAGCACAGTTCCAGAAGTGGTTTTATATGTGCAGCGACACAAGCCATAGGGGTATGCCAGCTAATATTTTAGTGTTTCACCCTACTCTGTTCAATTCACCTTACTGGCAATAAAAAATTCAAGACTTCCCAGTTTATGTATTCATGGCTTTTATGATTTTCAGGATACCATGAGGTGATTAGGATATCCTAGGGCAGAACCTCATGAGATAAGTCACAAACACTGGGGTCAGGTTTGCAGCTTGGATTTGACTACTTATTAGCTATACTTCCTTGGGCAAATTGCTTGTAATCCTCTGTTCCTCAGCTTCTTCATCAGTAAAATAAGGATAATAAACCTAACAGGACTGTTAGGAATGTTAAATTTTGTAATCCATATGAAGTTCTTAGAATAGTGTGTATTCAGTAAATCATTTTAATTTATCATATATAGAGCGATGCTAAAACATTCAGTAGAATAATAGTAACTCAATGAGACATGTTTATCTTCATCTCTGTTTAAGAATTATAAACAAATTCTATGATGGACCTCAAGTAGATACAAAACAGGTGGTCATATTTTCATTCATATAGTAGGCAATTAGATTCGGAAAAGTTAAAATTACATCAGAGTCTAATAAGTAGACATCTACACCCATACATATGCATATACAACATAAAATGTAATAGCCACTTAACACTAGTTGGGACTGGATATTTGTGTCTCCCCCTTCATATATTGAAAGTCTAATCCCCGTTGTGATAGTACTTGGATGTGGAACTTTTGTGAGGTGATTAGGATTAGATTAGATCATGAATGTGGAACCCCATGAGTAGTGCCTTTATAAAAAGAGAAAGAGACATGAGACCTCTCCCTCTTTTTGAAAGGCTAAGTGAGGACATACCCAGGAAGAGTACTGTAAGAAGAACCTGACCAAGCTGGCACCCCAATGCGGGACTTCCAGTCTCCAGAACTGTGAGAGATAAATTGTTGTTCCAACTATCCAGTCTATGGTAATTTGTTATAGAAGCCCAAGCTAATATAAATATTAAGTTAATCTTAGTAATTCTGATTATAGTCAAGAGAAATAGTTGATTATGTGATGAGTCCTAAATATCTATCAAGGTGATAAGTTAATTTAGGTATTTATTTTCATGAGATACAAGGAGTGTTTAAGTCACCATATTTCTAAAAGATATATGTAGTTTTCCTTTCTCCTTAGGTTAAAAAAAATGGAAATTTAACAAAGTGTAGTCCTTTTATAAAAATAAGATGTGTATGAAAGTTGAACTCCATGTTCTTTTGCTGTATAAATCATAAAATAGTGAGAACACAGTGATAAAGTTTCCATGCAATAAAAAAATCTACATACATCCATGTATTCAAACTGTGATATAAATAATGGTACCCCATTTTTTACACTGGTGAAAGAAGATTAAAAATTTAAAAGCTTTGGGGCGCCTGGGTGGCGCAGTCGGTTAAGCGTCCGACTTCAGCCAGGTCACGATCTCGCGGTCGGTGAGTTCGAGCCCCGCGTCGGGCTCTGGGCTGATGGCTCAGAACCTGGAGCCTGTTTCCGATTCTGTGTCTCCCTCTCTCTCTCTGCCCCTCCCCCGTTCATGCTCTGTCTCTCTCTGTCCCAAAAATAAATAAACGTTGAAAAAAAAAAATTAAAAAAAAAAAATAAATAAAAAAATAAAAAAATAAAAAATTTAAAAGCTTTAATTAAGAAATTTTCATGATATTATTAGTAAATATATATGATAGATTTCTGAAAATCTACTGGAAATTAAATTTTATTTCCAAAGTCAGAATTTTGTGCATTCTTTCAATTCAAGAGTCTAGATATCATATTTCATTATCAAGATTTAAAACCTTAAAAAATACAAAAAGAATATTTTTTTTCAATTTTAGCAATTGGTTCAACTCCTTCTTTAAAATCTATCACTATATAAAGAAATTGTGGTTTATATACACAATGGAGTACTACGTGGCAATGAGAAAGAATGAAATATGGCCCTTTATAGCAACATGGATGGAACTGGAGAGTGTTATGCTAAGTGAAATAAGCCATACAGAGAAAGACAGATACCATATGGTTTCACTCTTATGTGGATCCTGAGAAACTTAACAGAAATCCATGGGGGAGGGGAAGGAAAAAAAAAAAAAAGAGGTTAGAGTGGAAGAGAGCCAAAGCATAAGAGACTCTTAAAAACTAAGAACAAACTGAGGGTTTATGGGGGGGGGTGGGAGGGCGGGGAGGGTGGGTGATGAGTATTGAGGAGGGCACCTTTTGGGATGAGCACTGGGTGTTGTATGGAAACCAATTTGACCATAAACTTCATATATTGAAAAAAAATAAAATCTTCACTATAGAATGTTGTAATCATTATCTTAAATTTATACATATTTATGTGTTCCAATATTTTTAATACCCAATTTTGGTGTATTTCTGTTAAGGTTTTGATATTTGCTTCAATATAACCACAAAATGTTACAAAGTGACCCTTTAATTTGACTATTTAGCTGTCATTAGTGCTAAGATCAGATGAGATGTCTAATGAACTTTGTGTATGAAAGTAGCATTAGACAGAACTTGGAATTCTACAGACGTGACACTGCCAAGACTGCTGAGGAGTCTTTGGAACCTTACTAATTTTAGAGAGGTTTTATTGATTACACAGAGACAGGGCACATTTTAATCATTTTCACAGTATTGTGTTGCCTGAGGTACCAAAATCCATTAAACAAGGATTATGAACTTTGTTTTAAACTGCTTCCTAAATAGTTTCCTGATGTATAGTAAACAGAAGCTCTGTAAGATCAATCACAGTTACTAAGGTATATTAAAATCAGCATCTTTAATTTTAGTGGCTCATATGCCTGACTCTCTCGGGTGCAGCTGTACACAAAGCTAAATTGCTTTTTTCCAGATAGGAGTTTTGTTTTAGTATTAGTTCTTGCCCTCTCCTCCCCATTTTATTATTTATTGATTTTAATTTTAATGTCTCTTTCTGAAAAAAAAAGTTAATTTACTGAAACCTAGGAATATTTAGTCAATGTATTTTGTAATTTCACAAGAGGATAATTTCACAAGAGAATTTTCCAATATATATGTGTGTGTGTGTGTGTGTGTGTGTGTGTGTGTGTATTTGAATAGTTAAAAGATTTGTGATTATGCATGTGCATGCACACACACACATGCACACACTCACATGCACTCACACATGTTCCACATGGATGTATCCTTGCAGAAAACAAACTGGTTGGTTTAAATATGCTAATATGCACTTGGGGAAAAATAATATTTAGGGTTTTTTTCATTTTTTTAACACTTATTTATTTTTGAGAGACAGAGCATGAGTGGGGGAGGGGCAGACAGAGAGGGAGACACAGAATCCAAAGCAGGCTCCAGGCTCTGAGCTGTCAGCGCAGAGCCTGATGCAGGCCTCGAACTCACCAAGTGTGAGATCATGACCTGAAGCAACGTCAGACGCTTCACTAACTGAGCCACCCAGGCACCCCTAATATTTAGTGTTTTTAATAGAACATATATTTTCTTATTATAAATGAATAATTGATTTTGTTCCATGAAAAACTGATTTATGTCTTTACTATGTTTAATATAACTAAGCATATTTTAATAAACATCCTTAGTTTTTGAGTGGGAAAATAAATCAGTGGATCAAGGAGGGGTTTTAGGGCAATGAAAATATTTTGCATGATGCCATAATGATGAATAAATGTCATACGTTTGGCTAAATTCATAGAATGTACACCAAGAATGAACCCTAAGGTAAACTATAGACATTGGGTGATTATGATGTGTCAATGTAGATTCATCAATTGTAACAAATGTACCATGCTTGTTGGAGATGTAGATAATAGGGAAGGCTATGCATGTGTAGTGGCATGGAGTTTATGAGAAATCTCTATACCTTTTCCTTAATTTCATTGTGAACCTAAAACTGTTCTCAAAAAAACAACAAAACGAAACAAAAACAAAGACTTAATTTTTTTTAAATGGGAGGAAATTGCAACTACTATAAAGCAAAGTAATGAAAACTCCTTTGAAGGTAGTCATAACATAAAGATCATGATTAGCTTGAGCAAAAAATGATTATAGGAGAATTTACTGAGCCAGAAGAACAAATCCAAATAAAACAAAACAAATAGCATAAGCCTGGAGAAGTAAAACTTGTCTATCTCCAGTGACAAATAAGTTGAGGATAATGAAATCACTGGATAGCACAAGTATGTTTTATTATATTGGACTTATGAGGTTTTAGGAAATTTATCTTTTGGAAAAAGAGTAAACTATCTTTTTTCCTCTAAATTAAGGTAATATCAGGAGTTTAACCAAGGGGTATAATTAATATGAATAGAACTGTGAGGTACTATCATTCCTTGTAGCTATCTCTCACACTCATTACTTTGTAATTCTCAAATCATTCCCATGGTTCTCATTGGAGACACTGATTGACCTCTTTGCAGGGAATATGTCTTATTATTACTTCATGTCTCTAGAACTCATCATAATTCCTGGCATATACTAATGTTAAATATATAGATTGAATATTGCATAGATGAATAACATGCATATTTGGGAAAGATTAATCTGGTATGTTAAAATAATTAAAAAGGAAAAAAAAAACTGATGAACTTTTGAAACAGGAGACTAAGGCAAATATCTGGATATGTATTGACAACAGCAAACTAGATGGTAATCTAAATGGTAATAGGATGAAAGATAAGGAAAGGGAGAAATTATGGAAATAGAAAGCTATTATTTTTTTGAGACAGTTCATTATGGTTTCTAAGTCTAGAAAGGATAAAATATTTCCCTTCCCTTACCTAAGTTTTTCCTGTTCTAAAAAAAGAAAGGAAAAGAAAGGAAGGAAGGAAAGAAGGAAGGAAGGAAAGAAGGAAAGAAACTAAAAGCTTACTTTTTCAAATTTTCTCCATATACTAACACCAAATCTATGGAAAACTAATTTCTTTTTTGGATGCTCACTCTTGCCAGCAGGAAATGTTAGAATTTTAGTCATTCAAGCTATTGTAATGTGTCCAATGGATATAAATTAGTAAACGTCAGAAATTATCTTGGATTTTTTCACAAATATTTAAGTGATATGTTAAAAATAATCACCAAATAACAGTGTACATTGTTCCTGCATATATTTTTTTAAAAAACCTATTCTTTAGCAACTCATCCAAATAACTCAACCAAAAAATATTTAAACTCCAAATGCTACCCATAGTGACTAACTAGGTAATGATACTATCACATATTTTTTCTCAAATTTCTATGAATTTAGTATTCTTTTATTTAAGTTTACTTATTTATTTTGTGAGAGAAAGCAAGAGATGGGGAGTGGCACACAGAGAGGGAGAAAGAAAGAAAATCCTAAGCAGGCTCCACACTGCCAGCATGGAGCCCAATGCAGGGCTCAAACTCAGGAATTGTGAGATCATGACATAAGTCAATGTCAGACACTCAACTGACTGAGCCACCTAGGCACTCTTGAATTTAATATTCTTGTAGTATGGCTTTATGCACTTAACAATATTTCATATAAAATCAAAAATGCAAAAAAACGTATAAAGTGCATTTGCTTTTTTCTTCAGATTTTAATTTTTTTCAGAAATCTAAGTTTGTGGGTTTCCCTAGAGGCATGTACAAAACGATTTAATAATCCCTATTGATACTAAGTAATGTCATATAAATCTAATCTTAAACAGAAGAAACCAAATGACTCACAAACCTGTAGGAAAAGAATATCGGATTTCCTTCAGTTATCTTAAATGCTTGCATGCTTGTTTCAAGTCCCTGCCATTCGTTGTATTTTTCATGGAAAACACACACACACACACACACACACACACACACACACACACACACACTTGAGTTGTAATGAGTTGGAACCTTGTATTTCTACCAAAATTGGTAAAGTTACTGCCTACCCTGCGTGTATAGGGATTTTTACATTGACAATATCTTTAAAATTAAAAATAAATACGAGTGGCGAGCCTAGGTAGCTCAGTGGGTTGAGCATCTGACCCTTGATTTCGGCTCAGGTCATGATCTCACGATGAGTTCAATCTCTGCATCAGGCTTCACGCTGATAGCAGGGAGCCTGCCTGAGATTCTTTCTCTCCCCCTGCCCTGCCCAACATGCGCATGTGCATGCTGTCCCTAAATAAATAAATAGACATTTAAAAAAATGAATATGAATAATAGTTTGTCAGCTGTAGTCATCTTTTCTTACAATTACCAAGTTTTTATTCTTTTCTCTCTATACTATTGAACTTTTTTAATGTAAGAAAATTAAAAACAACACTTTGAAGTGAACTGCACATTCCATGCAATGCAATATTTAGAATTTGCTGGAGTCAACTGAAAAATTAGCCTGACTTGTTACTGTCACATAACTGTCTTTTAGCTCTTAACCCTCATCCCCTTCAGCTGACTGTGACACTTTTATATATTTATTTCACATTTTCCTGGATGTTAAGCTTTTTGTCCATATAGGGGATTAATATTTACATGAAATGTTTTCAAATATTTTAAATGCTATTAAATGCCACAAAATTGCCTTTTCATTTCTTTTGATCCTTTGCCAAATATTCAGCCTCTGTTGGCTTAAAGGCATCATGATATATTTTGAATGATGATCAACAAGGTAGACCTCCTCCCTGCTTTTGTAGGTCTTGCAGTATAATATGGACATTTAAAAATTGTTATAGAGGGGCGCCTGGGTGGCTCAGTCAGTTGAGCAGCCGACTTCAGCTCAGGTCATGATCTCACAGTCCGTGGGTTCAAGCCCCGCATCGGGCTCTGTGCTGACAGCTCAGAGCCTGGAGCCCATTTCAGATTCTGTGTCTCCCTCTCTCTCTGCCCCTCCCCTGTTCATGCTCTGTCTCTCTCTGTCTCAAAAATAATAAATAAATGTTAAAAAAAAATTGTTATAGGAAGAAAGCTTGAGTGTGATAGAAATAGGAAAAAAATTGAGTTCATGAATTTATTATTGTTTTGATTTCAATTTCATAAAATTGGTGACACAAATATGTTTTTTACTTGTAAGCTTAGAAACAGCCCACAATTTTTAGTGAGCAGAAAAAAATGCTGGACTGCTTAGATAGATCATCCAAATAAGCTTATTTACCAAACAATGGAAGTTGTTTTCTGCAGTATATAGAGATATATATGAAAACTAATAGATGAAATCAGTTTGACATGGAAGAAAAAATGTTCAGTTTGATTATGAGGCAGTCTTGATTATGAGATGTCTTTAAATGAAAATATCCATGAGCTATTTTTCAGTGTTGAGATGGGAGAGCATAGCTGAAGCAAAGATGTCATACAGTATGAATGTGAATTTAAAAATCATCAGTACATGTTGAAGTTTCTACTTTCTGAAATCCAAAGAAGGAAAAATAATAAACAAACAAACAAACGAGCAGAGTACATAACTTATGTAAAAGATAAAATATAGAAAAGCAGCAGGATTTCAACTTTATACTTAAAACTTTAAAGTGATGGACCCTTGGGGCGCCTGGGTGGTGCAGTCGGTTAAGCGTCCGACTTCAGCCAGGTCACGATCTCGCAGTCCGTGAGTTCGAGCGCCGCGTCAGGCTCTGGGCTGATGGCTCGGAGCCTGGAGCCTGTTTCCGATTCTGTGTCTCCCTCTCTCTCTGCCCCTCCCCCGTTCATGCTCTGTCTCTCTCTGTCTCAAAAATAAAAATAAAAATAAATAAAAAAAAAATAAAGTGATGGACCCTTGTTTCATTAATATTATACTCTATGCTATTGATTACAATATTTCAAAACATATTTAATAGCAAGTAGAATGTAGAATGATTCCATTTCATTAAAAAAGACTATTGAGTCTTTAAAGAAAAAGTCTAAAATATCATTCCCCGTTTTCTTTGCTACCAAAAAATCTGCAAACAAATTTTTGAAACCACGATAAAAAAAGTGTCTGTCAGTCCCATGCAACTCTCTGCAGAAAGTGGGACTTAAAAAATAAGAACATATTCAGAAATGAAGATACTCCCTCTAGTTATGAAAACTATTTGGATATATTTCTTCTGGAAAACTAAGAGAAAAACTACTGAGAAAACCCATGAAAAGGGAAATAAAAATACAGTTGACCCTTGAACAATGTGAGAATTAGGGGTACCAACCCACCCCACCCCCCGCCACACACTTGAAAATCTACATATAAGTTTTCACTCCTGAGAAATGCAGCTAATAGCCTACTGTTGACCAGAAGCCTTACCAATAACATAGTCAATTAACATGTATTTTGTATGTTATATGTATTACATACTGTATTCTTACAATAAAGCAAGCCAAAGAAAAGATAATGGTGAGAAAATCATGAGGAAAAGAAAATATATTTGCAGTACTGTACTATAAAAATTCACATATAAGTGGACCCACACAGATCGTAATTATGCTGTTAAGTGTCAACTATATAAAGAATTAACAGTGTTAAAAAAAAAGATGAAGCAAAGTTAATTATAAATAAGTATGTTTTATTGGATAACAAAATGCTGAACATCAAATAAAAGATAATATGAAAACATACATTTAGCTTAATTATATGAATGTACATTTTAATATTGTACTTGAAACTGAGAAATATGTAGAGAATGAAGGGTAAATGCAAAAGAGAAACAAGCATATCACTTTACATAAAGATGTGCAACGTTATATTTAATCCTTGTCATTAATCATTAAAGAACATTCAAAATATTTTAATTTTTAAATTGATTATTAATTCTTAATGTATTCCAAGTAAGAGAGGATAAAATATCAAAGTGCATAAAGCAAATGTCCAAAAACTTACAATAAATAAAAGTAGAAACCATGAAAGTAGATAATGAATGTAAGATTAATATGACTGCTGTAATGATAAAACTTCACGTGGCTGACATATGTACACTTAGAGATTTATATCCTGAAAAAGAAAACAGAACACATGGTCATATCAAATATTCATGGAACATTCACAGAAGCTCAGAAAGTTAATCTCAAAACATCTAAAAAGTGATCTACAGGGAAATATAATTAAGAAATAAATGATTGAAGTTGAAAAAAAAAAGACTTAGCTCTTGGAAAGTTCAGAATTATTCTCAAAAATAGACCAAACTTTCATAATTCCTGATTTATTAACATTTGCTTACAAGGGTATACTGTGTAATACAACCATGAATGGAAGGGTAGGAAAAGAAAAAGTCCACCATTAAAATAGAGGGGAGAAAGTTTAACCCATAGTATTGTTCTTTCTTCTTGCCACAGATCTCAAAGTAAAGTAAAATGTATACTTATTATGGAAGAAAATAAATATTTTAAAGTTTGGTAAATCTGAAGCATTTGTGGACATTAAAATGAATTGCATGTTAAATATTTTAAAGTAGTAATTTATTTTATTTAAAAGAATGGAAACTTAGAACAATTGTTAGTGGGTTTTGGCATTAGCATTAGCATTTCCAAGCAGATTTTGGTGCTAGAAACTGCTAATATTATTATCAATTTTTACTTAACAATCTCTGTATTGTGATATTTTCTGAAGAATACTGTGTTACAGTATTTGCATGAACTACTGTTTTTTAACCTGTTAGACATATGACCATATTTTTCTCTTCTGAAAATAACACGATTAGAAATATTTTGTATCAATGTTAAAAATGCAGTCTACGACACCCTCCTCCCCCCAAGTTAAATTATGTCCACCTTAAATCTTAAGCACCAATATATACTTCCAGGGTAAAATTAAGAGCTGAAGTCATATGGCTTGGGAAGCCATATGGGATTTTATTTTGCCTGTACCACTTACTAGCTATATGTCTTTGGGAAGTTAATTTAACTCCTGACAATCTTTTCTCCTCTATGTAAAAAAGGGTTAATAATACCTAACTCCTTTTAGGGATGGCACTCATTTGGGTTTCAATGGACTAGCAAAGTATAGATTGTTTTTGGATATTATCTGAATTGCTCATTCATTTATTTATTCATTCATCATTTAAAAATATTTCTGAAACCTTCTATGTTAAATCTATTTGGTGCATTTTGAAACATTAGTGAAAAACAAACTAAACATGTTAAGTCACAGAAAAAGCAAAAAGAGAACAAGTTTACAAGCTTTAAGTGTTCTGTTTGTGAAGAAATACGACATTTCTTTAGTCATTGGGAATTCAAACTAGTAGATTTCAACAAGGTGAATTGGAGTATAATTGTTTATTTTTAACAATTAAAGTGAAAAACTTCTCATAAGATTTTAATTATTGATTTTTAATTATTCTTTTAGAATATTGTGAATCTGTTTATATTATTTTCTATAACTTTTTCTTCTTTTTTCTTTATTCTTCGCCTTACAACTGTTTTATGTACTAGGTTAATGATCAGCAATTCGAGTAATTCTTAGGACAGCTCTTGTTTCCAAGGTTAGATTTTTGGCAGTCTTTATTGACTGACAACTACTTTTTTCTAAGCATTGGTATTTTTCATCAAGCTTAGTATATCTTCAGCTGCAAGGAAAGGAGAAGGGGAAAAATTAAACTTCTTTAAGCCCCTACTGTTTGACAATTTAATGCCTTGAAATGCCCATGGCAACATGGGAGCTCTGCTGTATATTAGCATCATTTAAAAATAAAATTAACGACCAAGTTGGTAAATGGCAGTAACAATAGGTCCCTGGTTTGATGTCCTAGTTTATCAACTTTATCACACAGAGTTGAATATGGACAAGTTACTAGAGAAAAGCAGCATCTTTTTTTGCATACATAAGCCATACAAAATAAGAAAGTTGATGCAAGACTATGACTGATACATTTCTAAGCATAACTGAAATTTATATGAATTTAAACCAACCTTTGCAGTCACTTATGGAGGATATATGGTAGAGTTAAGCATTAGTCTGGCTAAGCACTTGATTATGTGATCTTTAGATGACTGGAGACTGAGTATGCAAAAGTGATTCAAATAAAACTCACCATGAAACAGTCAAGATAATCACTAATTTAATCACTTCCAATTTAATTCAAAAGTGAATGTTTTCTACTAAAAATAACTTACTTTCTACTATATGCTTCTTGACCCATCAGAATATTAACCAATAATGTTCACAAAACTTTTAATTGCCCTTTTGTCCAAATACCCAGGGACCCAATCTCTTGAACATTTCTAAGCACCAGCCTCATCAATCTTTTTGACAGCCACTGGGCTGGATCAGAGACCCATAAAAAAAATCACACTATGGATGAAAAAACAACTCAGTAGAAAACTGTTCAAAATGAAAAGTTTCCATCATTCTTATATAGCCTACCTACTTGAATTTTTATGCTTCAACAGAAAAGAGAGCATAAAATCAGCAAGTACAATGATAAGTAAGAAGTGAAAATCTAACTTTGAAAACTGATTTGTGTATCCTTTCCTAAACATGTTTTGAGAATATTTAATTTCTCTTTATTATTTGGATGCTTATGTAATACGTATTTTAATTTCTTGAGTTCTAAAATGGTGACTGATAAACAACTTCAAAACACTTCCAATTTAGTTCTAATAAAACTTCCCAGTGAAGTCTATAAGCTTCATAGCCATGCTTTTAAAAAGAAATTTGAACTCATATAAAATGTAGGGAAACTGGAGATTTTAGTTAATCTGTTTAGAAAAGCACTTTTTTTTCCATACATGAATATATGGAATCTGAATGATCATATGTTTGAAAAGTTTGGCTTTTCTAACTAAATTATGATCCAGCATGTATAAAATAACATTGTCAAAATATCCCTTTAATTAAAAATTAATCAATAACCTGAAATTATTTTCAATTCAGCTATGTAGAAGAGCATACATTTGTCTGTGTTAGTAACAGAAGAATAAAAAGTATTGTTTTTTTCCTAGAAAATGTTGTAATTTTCTCTTTTAAAAGCTTAATTTGGTTATGGTTCCAAATGAAGGAAATTTTAGCTCACCCCTTTCCATCTGGTATTATACGTAAATACTCTTACCTATGACAAAACAATCTTTAAATTGCTTTTTCCATTTTATTGTATTTCAAATTATCTGAATTTGCTTATTTTAAGCAGTACCATTAGCTGTGAAAAGTTTTCCTAGAAACAAATCTATCTAAACTGTATGAAATCTGAAACATAGTTATTTAGAAATTGTTTAGATAGAAACAAATCTATCTAAACTGTATGAAATCTGAAACATAGCTATTTAGAAATTATTTTAAGATGATTAAACTTAGTAATTGTACAAGATATTGAATTTGTATACATAATTTCCAACTTGACTTAATTATTTTAGACCAAGATCTAGCCTGAAGAGATTAAAGAGTATATGAACAAATATTGGAGGGAGCAAAGGCAATCCCTTCTGTATGTTTCTGCTACATAACTGACTGGATTTTCAAATAGTATTGCTTTAAAAAGCCTGTGAAAGATTTTATAAAATACATTTCAACAATGAGAAAATTTATTAAACTTTCTGCTGGGGTTAGACAAGACATTAAACATTTTTAAATATATATTACTTTTAATAATTATCAAATTATAGAAAATAAGGCAACAAAATATTTATTAGTTGTAGGTGAAGAACAAATTTTATTTTTTAGTGCTGATATTAATTAAAGTTTTCTGACAGTTCCTGAAATGATGCAGTTGATACTTGTTTGTGGAAGTATCACAATCTTTTGAGTTTCCATGTTCACAGTTATTGTTGTGGGCTTTATCTATTACAAGTCACTGTGGTTACTCTTGTTATGTCTTCCCAATCTTTAACTCTGCTGCAAATATTGATCTGAAAATGAACTGTCCAAGGACAATGGCACCATAAATTACTAAGTGTTCTTCAAACAATTAGAGACTCTTTTAGTCTGGTACAAATGGATACTTAAATCTGTCAGCTAGATCAGATTTGAAGTATTACTTATAGACCAATTAGACTCCTCAGAAATGTCCTCCACATTCTATTTTCCATTCTCACAATAAGCACACATGGTATGTTTTATTTCTACGTAGTCTTTTCTAAGAAATCTTCATTTATGGGAATATGTGAGCAAGTATAATATTAAATCATGGTACTATTTGGGTGAGTGCTCAATTAAAACACACGTTCCCAGCAAAAAAATCTAAAATTTGGGAGTTTATGAAAAGATTCAGCTCATAAATAAGTTGAAAGTTACACTGTAGTTATAAAAGGTAAAAAAATATATATATTTATGTCATACTTGAATATAATTCATATATCTAATTTGTGATAAAAAATGGACCTATGCTAAAAGTCTACCAACCTACACACAGGCTCCCACTCCTGTGCAATATACATCAATGTGTATATGACTCTGAAATTAACAACATAAGTGTTTAAGTAAGACTGAGTAATTGTAAAGCACTCTTATATACCTCTGTAAGTAATTCACAAAAATTCATTTAATTGATTTTTTTAAGTGACAGCCTTTATAATCATGTCCTAATTATCTGTGACATAAATAAAATACTGGACAATATTAACAGCAAAATGATTTCATGTATACAATTTAAAATTTTAAGTAGACTTGTGATTTGCAGGCCATAATTAGTTTAGAGATGTCTCCTTGGATTTAACCAGCCCACATTTTAACAAAATATAGTAACTGAGTTATTACCACTCTTTTTTTTGGGGGGTGGGGTGGGGATTTAAGTATTGCTCATGATAGGGGACTTTTTAAAATTTTATTAAGTTTTTAATTTTAATTCCAGTATAGTTAACATGCAGTGTTGTGTTAGTTTCAGATGTACAATTTAGTGATTCAGCACTATTATACATTACTCAGTGCTCATCATGATAAGTGTACTCTAAATCCCCTTCATTTATTTCACCCATTTCTCCACTGATCTCCCCTCTGGTAACCATCAGTTTGTTCTCTAGAGTTAAGAGTCTTTTTCTTACTTTGTCTCTCTCTCTCTCTCTCTCTCTTTTTTCATTTCTCTTTCGTTTGTTTTGTTTCTTAAATTCCACATATGAGTGAAATCATTTAGCATTTGTCTTTCTCTGACTGATTTATTTCACTTAGCATTACACCCTGTAGCTCTATCATGTCATTGCAAATGTCAAGACTTCCTTCTTTTTTATGACTGTATAATATTCTTGTCTGTGTACATCTTCCTTGTCTATTTATTTATTGATGGACATTTGTGCTGCTTCCATAATTTGGCTGTTTTAAAATAATGCTGCAGTTAACATAGGGGTGTGAATATCCTTTTAAATTAGTGTTTTCATATACTTTGGATAAATACCCAGTAGTGCAATTACTGGATTTATGGTAGTTCTACTTGTTTTAAATGTTTATTTATTTTGAGAGACAGCATGAGAAGGGGGAGGGGCAGAGAAAGAGGGAGAGAAAGAATCCCAAGCAGGCTCCATGTTGAACACAGAGCCCAACAAGGAACTCAATCACATGACTGTTTAATCATGGCCTAAACCAAAATCAAGAGTCAGACTTAACTGACTGAGCCACCTGGGTGCCCTGGGTATTCCATTTTTAATTTTTAGAGGAATATCCATACTGTTTTCCATAGTGGATTCACTAGCTTACATTCCCATCAACAGTGCAAGAAAGCCTCCTTTTTCTCACATCCTAGCCAAACACTTGTTTCTTGTGTTTTAATTTTAGTCATTTTGACAAGTGTGATGTGATATCTCATTGTAGTTTTGATCTGCATTTCCCTGATGGCAAATCATGTTGAGCATCTTTTCATGTGTCTGTTGGTCATCTGAGTGTCTTCTTTGGAGAAATGTCTCTTCATGTCTTCCACACATTTTTAATGGAATTATTGTTCTTTTGGTGTTGAGTTGTAGAAGTTCATTATATATTTCAGATACTGACCATTGATTAGATATGTCATTTGCAAATATCTTCTCTCATTCTGTAGGTTGCATTTTAGTTTTCTTGATTTCTTCCTTCACTGTGTAGAAGCTTTTTATTTTAATATAGTCTCAATAGTTTATTTTTGTTTTTGTTTCCCTTTCATCAGGTGACATTTCTAGGATTTTTCGAGGATTTTTCGAGGATTTTTGTGGCTACCTGTCTCACATGTAGGCCTTTAATCCCTGTGAGCTTATTTTTGTGAATGGAGTAAGAAAGTGGTCCAGTTTCTTTCTTTTGCATGAGACTGTCCAGATTTCCCAAAGCCATTTATTAAAGAAACTGTCTTTTTCCTATTGGATATTTTTTCCTGCTTTGTCAAAGATCAATTGACCGTATAATCATGGGTTTGTTTCTGGGTTTTCTATCCTGTTCTTTTGATCTATATGTCTATTTTTGTGCCAGTACCATACTGTTTTGATTAATACAGCTTTGTAGTATAACTTGAAGTGTGAAATGGTGATATATCCAGCTTTCTTTTCCTTTTTCTTTCTTTCATTTTTTTTAGTCTTTTAAAATATTTACTTATCTATCTATCTATCTATCTATCTATCTATCTATTCTATTTATTTAGATTACACATGAGGGTCAGAGAGAGGGGAAGAGGAAGTGAGAGAAGGAGAGAGAGAATCCCAAGCAGGCTGTGCACTGTCAGTGCAGAGCCTGACATGGGGCTCTCCATCTCAAGAACTGTGAGATCATGACCTGAGCCAAAATCAAGAGCCAGATGCTAAACCAACTGAGCCACCCATGTGCCCCTGTTTTTCTTTTTCAAGATTGTTTGGGCTCTTTGGAGTCTTTTGCAGTTCCATATGAATTTTAAGATTATTCTACTTTTTTTGAAAAATGCAGTTGGTATTTGATAAGGATTGCACAACATCTGTAGATTGCTTTGGATGATATGGACATTTTTTTTTCAGTTTTTTTTTATATGAAATTTATTGTCAAATTGGTTTCCATACAACACCCAGTGCTCATCCCAAAAGGTGCCCTCCTCAATACCCATCACCCACCCTCTCCTCCCTCCCACCCCCCATCAACCCTTAGTTTGTTCTCAGTTCTCAACAGTCTCTTATGCTTTGGCTCTCTCCCACTTTCACCTCTTTTTTTTTTTTTTTTGTTCCCCTCCCCCATGGGTTTTTCTTAAGTTTCTCAGGATCCACATAAGAGTGAAACCATGTGGTATCTGTCTTTCTCTGTATGGCTTATTTCACTTAGCATCACACTCTCCAGTTCCATCCACGTTGCTACAAAAGGCCATATTTCATTTTTTCTCATTGCCACGTAGTATTCCATTGTGTATATAAACCAAATTTCTTTATCCATTCATCCGTTGATGGACATTTAGGCTCTTTCCATAATTTAGCTATTGTTGAGAGTGCTGCTATGATCATTGGGGTACAAGTGCCCCTATGCATCAGTACTCCTGTACCCCTTGGATAAATTCCTAGCAGTGCTATTGCTGGATCATAGGGTAGGTCTATTTTTAATTTTCTGAGGAACCTCCACACTGTTTTCCAGAGCGGCTGCACCAATTTGCATTCCCAACAACAGTGCAAGAGGGTTCCCATTTCTCCACATCCTCACCAGCATCTATAGTCTCCTGATTTGTTCATTTTGGCCACTCTGACTGGCGTGAGGTGATACCTGAGTGTGGTTTTGATTTGTATTTCCCTGATAAGGAGGGACGCTGAACATCTTTTCATGTGCCTGTTGGCCATCCGGAGGTCTTCTTTAGAGAAGTGTCTATTCATGTTTTCTGCCCATTTCTTCACTGGGTTATTTGTTTTTTGGGTGTGGAGTTTGGTGAGCTCTTTATAGATTTTGGATACTAGCCCTTTGTCCGATATGTCATTTGCAAATATCTTTTCCCATTCCGTTGGTTGCCTTTTAGTTTTGTTGGTTGTTTCCTTTGCTGTGCAGAAGCTTTTTATCTTCATAAGGTCCCAGTAATTCACTTTTGCTTCTAATTCCCTTGCCTTTGGGGATGTGTCGAGTAAGAGATTACTCCGGCTGAGGTCAGAGAGGTCTTTTCCTGCTTTCTCCTCTAAGGTTTGGATGGTTTCCTGTCTCACATTCAGGTCCTTTATCCATTTTGAGTTTATTTTTGTGAATGGTGTGAGAAAGTGGTCTAGTTTCAACCTTCTGCATGTTGCTGTCCAGTTCTCCCAGCACCATTTGTTAAAGAGACTGTCTTTTTTCCATTGGATGTTATTTCCTGCTTTGTCAAAGATGAGTTGGCCATACGTTTGTGGGTCTAGTTCTGGGGTTTCTATTCTATTCCATTGGTCTATGTGTCTGTTTTTGTGCCAATACCATGCTGTCTTGATGATGACAGCTTTGTAGTAGAGGCTAAAGTCTGGGATTGTGATGCCTCCTGCTTTGGTCTTCTTCTTCAAAATTACTTTGGCTATGCGGGGCCTTTTGTGGTTCCATATGAATTTTAGGATTGCTTGTTCTAGTTTTGAGAAGAATGCTGGTGCAATTTTGATTGGGATTGCATTGAATGTGTAGATAGCTTTGGGTAGTATTGACATTTTGACAATATTTATTCTTCCAATCCATGAGCAGGGAATGTCTTTCCATTTCTTTAAATCTTCTTCAATTATCTTCATAAGCTTTCTATAGTTTTCAGCATACAGATCCTTTACATCTTTGGTTAGATTTATTCCTAAGTATTTTATGCTTCTTGGTGCAATTGTGAATGGGATCAGTTTGTTTATTTGTCTTTCCTTTGCTTCATTGTTAGTGCATAAGAATGCAACTGATTTCTGTACATTGATTTTGTATCCTGCAACTTTGCTGAATTCACGTATCAGTTCTAGCAGACTTTTGGTGGAGTCTATCGGATTTTCCATGTATGATATCATGTCATCTGCAAAAAACGAAAGCTTGACTTCATCTTTGCCAATTTTGATGCCTTTGATTTCCTTTTGTTGTCTGATTGCTGATGCTAGAACTTCCAGCACTATGTTAAACAACAGCGGTGAGAGTGGGCATCCCTGTCGTGTTCCTGATCTCAGGGAAAAAGCTCTCAGTTTTTCCCCGTTGAGGATGATGTTAGCTGTGGGCTTTTCATAAATGGCTTTTATGATCTTTAAGTATGTTCCTTCTATCCCGACTCTCTCAAGGGTTTTTATTAAGAAAGGGTGCTGGATTTTGTCAAAGGCCTTTTCTGCATCAATTGACAGGATCATATGGTTCTTCTCTTTTTTTTTTGTTAATGTGATGTATCATGTTGATTGATTTGCAAACGTTGAACCAGCCTGCATCCCAGGAATGAATCCCACTTGGTCATGGTGAATAATTCTTTTTATATGCTGTTGAATTCGATTTGCTAGTATCTTATTGAGAATTGTTGCATCCATATTCATCAGGGATATTGGCCTGTAGTTCTCTTTTTTTACTGGGTCTCTGTCTGGTTTAGGAATCAAAGTAATACTGGCTTCATAGAATGAGTCTGGAAGTTTTCCTTCCCCTTCTATTTCTTGGAATAGCTTGAGAAGGATAGGTATTATCTCTGCTTTAAACGTCTGGTAGAACTCCCCTGGGAAGCCATCTGGTCCTGGACTCTTATTTGTTGGGAGATTTTTGATAACCGATTCAATTTCTTCGCTGGTATGGGTCTGTTCAAGTTTTCTATTTCCTCCTGATTGAGTTTTGGAACAGTGTGGGTGTTCAGGAATTTGTCCATTTCTTCCAGGTTGTCCAGTTTGTTGGCATATAATTTTTCATAGTATTCCCTGATAATTGTTTGTATCTCTGAGGGATTGGTTGTAATAATTCCATTTTCATTCATGATTTTATCTATTTGGGTCATCTCCCTTTTCTTTTTGAGAAGCCTGGCTAGAGGTTTATCAATTTTGTTTATTTTTTCAAAAAACCAACTCTTGGTTTCGTTGATCTGCTCTACAGTTTTTTTAGATTCTATATTGTTTATTTCTGCTCTGATCTTTATTATTTCTCTTCTTCTGCTGGGTTTAGGCTGCCTTTGCTGTTCTGCTTCTATTTCCTTTAGGTGTGCTGTTAGATTTTGTATTTGGGATTTTTCTTGTTTCTGGAGATAGGCCTGGATTGCAATGTATTTTCCTCTCAGGACTGCCTTTGCTGCCTCCCAAAGCGTTTGGATTGTTGTATTTTCATTTTCGTTTGTTTCCATATATTTTTTAATTTCTTCTCTAATTGCCTGGTTGATCCACTCATTCGTTAGTAGGGTGTTCTTTAACCTCCATGCTTTTGGAGGTTTTCCAGACTTTTTCCTGTGGTTGATTTCAAGCTTCATAGCATTGTGGTCTGAAAGTATGCATCGTATAATTTCAATTCTTGTAAACTTATGAAGGGCTGTTTTGTGACCCAGTATATGATCTATCTTGGAGAATGTTCCATGTGCACTCGAGAAGAAAGTATATTCTGTTGCTTTGGGATGCAGAGTTCTAAATATATCTGTCAAGTCCATCTGATCTAATGTCTCATTCAGGGCCCTTGTTTCTTTATTGACCGTGTGTCTAGATGATCTATCCATTTCTGTAAGTGGGGTGTTAAAGTCCCCTGCAATTACCACATTCTTATCAATAAGGTTGCTTATGTTGATGAGTAATTGTTTTATATATTTGGGGGCTCCGGTATTCAGCACATAGACATTTATAATTGTTAGCTCTTCCTGATGGATAGACCCTGTCACTATTATATAATGTCCTTCTTCATCTCTTGTTACAGCCTTTAATTTAAAGTCTAGTTTGTCTGATATAAGGATGGCTACTCCAGCTTTCTTTTGGCTTCCAGTAGCATGATAAATAGTTCTCCATCCCCTCACTCTCAATCTAAAGGTGTCCTCAGGTCTAAAATGAGTCTCTTGTAGACAGCAAATAGATGGGTCTTGTTTTTTAATCCATTCTGCTACCCTATGTCTTTTGGTTGGCACATTTAATCCATTTACATTCAGTGTTATTATAGAAAGATACGGGTTTAGAGTCATTGTGATGTCTGTATGTTTTATGCTTGTAGTGATGTCTCTTGTACTTTGTCTCACAGGATCCCCCTTAGGATCTCCTGTAGGGATGCTTTAGTGGTGACAAATTCCTTCAGTTTTTGTTTGTTTGGGAAGACCTTTATCTCTCCTTCTATTCTAAATGACAGACTTGCTGGATAAAGGATTCTCGGCTGCATATTTTTTCTGTCTAGCACACTGAAGATCTCGTGCCAATTCTTTCTGGCCTGCCCAGTTTCAAAAGAGAGATCAGTCAAGAGTCTTATAGGTCTCCCTTTATATGTGAGGGCACCTTTATCCCTTGCTACTTTCAGAATTTTCTCTTTATCCTTGTATTTTGCCAGTTTCACTATGATATGTCGTGCAGAAGATCGATTCAAGTTACGTCTGAAGGGAGTTCTCTGTGCCTCTTGGATTTCAATGCCTTTTTCCTTCCCCAGTTCAGGGAAGTTCTCAGCTATTATTTCTTCAAGTACCCCTTCAGCACCTTTTCCTCTCTCTTCCTCCTCTGGGATACCAATTATGCGTAGATTATTTCTTTTTAGTGTATCACTTAGTTCTCTAATTTTCCCCTCATACTCCTGGATTTTTTTATCTCTCTTTTTCTCAGCTTCCTCTTTTTCCATAACTTTATCTTCTAGTTCACCTATTCTCTCCTCTGCCTCTTCAATCCGAGCTGTGGTGGTTTCCATTTTGTTATGCATTTCGTTTAAAGCGTTTTTCAGCTCCTCGTGACTGTTCCTTAATCCCTTGATCTCTGTAGCAAGAGATTCTCTGCTGTCCTCTATACTGTTTTCAAGCCCAGCGATTAATTTTATGACTATTATTCTAAATTCACTTTCTGTTATATTATTTAAATCCTTTTTGATCAGCTCATTAGCTGTTGTTATTTCCTGGAGATTCTTCTGAGGGGAATTCTTCCGCTTGGTCATTTTGGATAGTCCCTGGCATGGTGAGGACCTGCAGGGCACTTCCCCTGTGCTGTGGTATATAACTGGAGTTGGTGGGCGGAGCCGCAGTCAGACCTGATGTCTGCCCCCAGCCCACCGCTGTGTCCACAGTCAGACTGGTGTGTGCCCTCTCTTCCCCTCTCCTAGGGGCGGGATTTACTGTGGGGTGGTGTGGCCCGTCTGGGCTACTTGCACACAGCCAGGCTTGTGATGCTGGGGATCTGGCGTCTTAGCTGGGGTGGGTAGGCAAGGTGCACGGGGGCAGGAGGGGCAGGCTTAGCTTGCTTCTCCTTAGGTGATCCACTTCAGGAGGGGCCCTGTGGCAGCGGGAGGGAGTCAGATCCGCTGCCGGAGGTTTGGCTCCGCAGAAGCGCAGAGTTGGGTGTTTGGGCAGAGTGAGCAAGTTCCCTGGCGGGAACTAGTTCTCTTTGGGATTTTGGCTGGGGGATGGGTGGGGGAGATGGCGCTGGCGAGTGCCTTTGTTCCCCACCAAACTGAGCTCTGTCATGTGGGGGCTCAGCAGCTCTCCCTCCCTTTGTCCTCCAGCCTTCCCGCTTTCTGAGCATAGCTGTTAACTTATGACCTCCCAGACGCTAAGTCGCGCTTGCTGTCGGAACACAGTCCATCAGACCCCTCTGCTTTTGCAAGCCAGACTCAGGGGCTCTGCTTGGCCGGTGAGCAGCCCCTCTGCCCCGGCTCCCTCCCGCCAGTCCGTGGAGCGCGCACCGCCTCGCTGCCCTTCCTACCCTCTTCCGTGGGCCTCTCGTCTGCGCTTGGCTCCGGCGACTCCGTTCTGCTAATCCTCTAGCGGTTTTCTGGGTTATTTAGGCAGGTGTAGGTGGAATCTAAGTGATCAGCAGGAAGCGTGGTGAGCCCAGCGTCCTCCTACGCCGCCATCTTCCCTCCCTCCTCGATATGGACATTTAAACAATATTTTTTTCTTCCAATCCATAAGCATGAAATATATCAACATTTGTTAGTGTCATTTCAATTTCTTTCATCAGTGTTTTACAGTTTTCAGAGAACAGTTTTTTCACTTTCTTAGTTAAGTTTATTTCTAGATATTTTGTTATTTTTGGTGCAATTGTAAGTGGACTTGCTTTCTTAATTAATCTTTTTGTTGTTTCATTATAATTGTGTAAAATGCAGTGGATTTCTGTACACTGATTTTGTATCCTGCAACATTCCTAAATTAATGTATCAATTCTAGTAGTTTTTTGGTGGAGGCTTTAGGGTTTCTCTACCTAGTATCATGTCTTCTCAACTTGCAAAATCTTACTTCTTTCTTACCAGTTTGGATGCCATTTATTTTTTACTATTTATTTATTTATGTGTACTGAGGCTAGGACTTCCAGTGCTGTGTTGAATAAAAGTGGTGAGCTAGATATCCTTGCTCTGTTCCTGATCTTGGAGGGGAAGCTTTCAGTTTTTCAACATTGTGCATGATGTTTGCTGTGGGTTTTTAATTTATGACCTTTATTATGTTGAGTTATGTTGCCTTTAAACCTACTTTTTAAAGGATTTTTATCACGAATGGATGTTGTATTTAGTCACATGCTTTTTCTACATCTATTAAAACGCTCATATGGTTTTTATCCTTTCTGTTATTGATATCATGTATCATGTTGATTGATAGGTAAATATTGAGCCACTTTTGTATCATTGGATTAAATCCCACTTGATCGTGTTGAATAATCATTTGATGGATTTTTGAAATCAGTTTACTAATATTTTGTTGACGAATTTCTCATCTATGTTTCTCAAGGATATTGGCCAATAGTTCTCTGTGTGTGCGTGTGTGTGTGTGTGTGTGTGTGTGTGCGCGCGCGTGTGTGGTGTATTTAACTGGTTTTGGTATCAGGGTGATACTGGCCTCATAAAATGAATTTGGAAGGTTTCCTTCTTTTTCTATTTTTTTGGAAGAGTTTGAGAAGATTAAATATTAACTCTTTTTTAAATGTTTGGTACAATTCACCCATAAAGCCATTTGGTCCTGGAATTTGCTGGGAATTTTTTGATTACTGATTCAATTTCATTGCTGGTAATTCGTTTATTCAAATTTTCTATTTCTTCTTGCTTCATTTTTGGTAGGTTATATGTCTGTAGGAATGTATCCATTTCTTCTAGGTTGTCTAATTTGTTGGAATATAATTTTTTATAAGATTCTCATAATACTTTGTATTTCCGTTATTGGCTATTATTTCTCCTCTCTCATTTCTGATTTTGGTTGAGTCCTCTCTCTCTGTTTTTGGCTTTATTTATTTATTTATTTAATGAATTTGGCTAAAGGTTTTTAATTTTGTAGATATGTTTAAAGAACCAGCTTCTGGTTGCAGCAGTCTGTTCTATTTTTTTCTTTGTTTGCTTCTATTTCATCTATTTCTGCTCTAATTTTTATTATTTCCTTCTTTCTATTGTTTTGGGGTTTTGTTTGTTCTTTTCCTAGCTCCTTTAGGTGTATGGTTAGGTTGTTTATTTGAGATTTTTCTTGCTTCTGGAGGTAAGCCTGTATTGCTATAAATTTCCCTCTTATTCTTAGAAGAATTCTCTCTCTCTCAAAAAGACTGAGGTCATTCCATGCATTTTTTTTCTGGCTACAATGCTATGAAATTAGAAATCAACCACAAGAAAAAATCTGGAAAGAGCACAAATACATGGAGGTTAAATGACATGCTACTGAATGGGTCAACCAAGAAATCAAAGAATAAATCAATAGTACATGGAGACAAATGAAAATGATAACACAATGGTCCAAAATCTTAGGGATGTAGCAAAAGTGTCTGGGTCACTGATTCTTTCGTTGGCTTTGTCTAGTCTATTTATTCCATTTAGTGTATTTTTAGTATCATTTATTATGTTCTTCATCTCTGATTGGCTCTTTTTTTTTTAATCTCCTGTTGGGGGTCTCACTGATGTTTTAAGTCCCGCTGGTTGTAAGAACTCATGAAATTTGGCTCATCTGGTTTTCAAAGTCAAATGTTAGGGGAATTTATCTTCCCTGTGCAGGATCCCCATTGTGGGAATATTTTTCCTCTCCTCTCTCCATGCTCAAGACATGCCTCCCTCCCTGAATACAGTCCCACAAGTCCATTTTGTTCTTAACCGCATGTCTGCCCTTCCTCGCCTCTTGGATGTGGCCTCTTCTCTACATTTAATTGTGGAGTTTATTCTGTCCTTCTTCGGGTCATTTTCTGGGTTACACTGATGTTAGTGTTTTCTAGTTGTATCCATGGGACACGGTCAGCTTAAGATCTTCCTACTCCTCCATCTTCTCCAAATGTCTATCACTACTCTTTTATACTCATCTTGATTCATTATTTGACTTTTTAATATTAATTGTTTTATCTCATTAGACAGTGATCTACAAAGGAATTGTGTTTCTGTGTGTTATATACATGGTATATATTTTACTGCTGAGAGAAACTGAGACTTAGAAAAGCTGTGTACCTTGCTCAAGGTCAGAGTGCCAATACATGATGGAGCCAAAATGCAAACATTGGCACTTTAGTTCCAAACTTGTTCCTTATAGCCATTACAATATACAGTCCCTCATAGAAACTATCCTAGGTTATGTTTCTATTACTAAAATGTGTCTGATGAAAAAGGGACAGATAATGTAACTAATCAAAGCACGTCCTATTTTTATAAAACTCCTCTGCCCCCCAATGTAAAAAAAATCTATATAGGAATTTCTTGATGTTAATTTTGATTATTCATGCATATGTAAGACATGGATATAGGTTTTTGATGATCCACGTATCAAGCTTATAAAATATTAAATTTAGGAATTCAATTTTAAGCTTGGTTTTTATTTTTAAGGTGAAATGATATATTTTGTGTACCTATAGTATTAAGTACAAAAATCAATGTTATCAAATTTTTGAGAAATATATATGACATGATTGATTGTTATGTTATATTATCAAGCATAATAAAATACCTTTAAAATACATTTAAACCAAATAAATATAAGCATGAAATAGAAACATAGTTATGGTAACCAAAATGTAATATAGTTTATGTGAAATTAAATTTAACAAATCTATTAAATAATATCATTCCTGAAGATTAGACGATAAAGGGCATATATGCTTTCTGTGTATCTTACAACTAAAGTTTAAATCTTGCAAAGGGGGGCGTGCTAAAATCCCTAGTTAAGCCCTGTTATCAATTAACTGAACAGAGCACTAATTAAGCTGTTAAAAAAAAAAAAAAGCAAAAACAGAAACAAAAACTTTTAACACTGGCACAATCTTTCTAGTTATAAATAACTTCTAAGAAACCCACTTGCAATGTCAGCCTTGACTGATAAGAAATAGTAATTTCAACCCTTATCTTGATACTTCTACCTTTCCTACTCAAAGCTATTAAAACAATCCTGATACAATTGCTGAGATTAGATTTGTGAAAAGTGTTCAAGTGTTCAGCAACTGTATGTTATTGGAATGTGCGAGAGTGGAAAACTATAATTTGAGGATAAATTAATTATGACAAGATGATTTAGGAATTGTGGGCAAGCATGATAAAATTTCATAAGAGTATCACATACATCTGATATCTTGGGAGTGAAAACTAATCCTGGGACAGGTCTATCTATAAGGCCTTGTGAAGAGAAAATGGAGACCACCGGCCAATAGTAGTAGATGGTGAGAAATAAGATGATTGATGCCTTGACCTAAAAGGAGAGAGAGCAAGGAAAGAATGCAGTGTACATAATAATTTTAAACAGTACATTGTGTGAAGTGCAGTAAGAGATTTTAGGCAAACCTAAGTGAAAATTGACTCCAAATTCAGGAATTTTATAAGTATCCCCATCATCATATATTTCACCTATACTTTCAAAATTTTGTCTGAAATAGATTTGGATTAAGTTAAGCCATACACAGCTACATTATGCCCGTAAAACTTCTAATAATTTTTGGAAAAACATACTTTCTCTTGAGACTTCTATATTCTAAGATAGAACAGTTTGAAGCAGAAAAACCTTCCTTCTAAAGCAACTGGAAAAGTGTGCAGGGGGGTGAAGTGTGTGTGTGTGTGTGTGTGTGTGTGTGTGTGTGAGTGTGTGCTTAGAGTTCACTTAAGCTACTCCACGGTATTGCTGCCTTGGTGTGCATTTTCTTTGCCCACGGCCCCTTATGCAAGCACATGTGCTAGTTAACAGTCCATATTATCAGAAGCAAATGGAAATTTCTTTATGACTTCCCCAGTAGGCTTTGTGATCACCAGTCTACTCTTCCTCCTGGGCCTTCACCTTAACTGTCCCTTAGATAAGAAGATAGGCCACAAAGAAATAAGCAAATATGGCTATACTCACACTAAAAATTCTTCATATAGGAAAAAAAAAACATGCAAAAACAGAAATGCAGAAAGAAATGAAGAGTAGGGAAAAATATTACTTTCTATCCCAATCCATCTATTTCTCCTGTCCTCTTATATATAGTGATCTTATGGTTTATATAACTTCATGTATTAAGTGAAGTTATCCTGAGAATCAGAGACCTTTTACCAACTGCCAATGATATATTTCCACCTGAACATCCCGAGCATTTCAGAGTCATCCTGCCCAAATTAGATTCATAATCTTTCCTCTGCAATCTTCTTCTTCACCTGAGGCTCCATATAACTTAAAGACAGCATCACTCATGAAGTCACTTCCAGACTTAGTTTTTATTCGTCCTAACCCTAATGATAAATAAGACTTGTGGGTTTTGCTTTCTAATTATTTTTGAGACGATCTCACCCTCTCCATTTCTACTCTCCCAGGGTAATGATCATTTATCACCATAGCTATTTTGATAGTCTGCAGCTCTCCTTGCTCCAGTTTCTTTCCTAGTAACTGTAGTCTTCAAATTGCTGCCAGTTACTTTCCCAGCACAGATCTGATTGTGCCTTTCATATAATTAAAGCTTAATTTTCCCTCCTCCCATATTATAATATAATTTTAGAATGTAAGACCATTGCAGTGTGGACCACCAAACTTCCCCAGCTTCCTTGACAGTTATTTCCTTCACCCATCCTATGTCCCAGCCATACCAGATGACCCCCCCGATCACTACCATCCCCACACCTGGGAGTACACAATCTGTATGCTAAATGATATCTCTTTACTATTCTTTGCTTATGAAAGTTTATTCATTCTTTATCCAAGACTCAGTAAAAAAAAAAAAAAAGTTAACAATTTTTCTGAAAAATTTTCCCCAAATGCTGCTCACCTCCTATATCTTAATTTTCTCATCTAAAATTATTTTGGGATAGTTTCAAAAGCTGTGAAGTATACTGAAAAGATCATTAGGATATCTAACTTTTCCTAAGAGAACTTTCAATCCCACTCCCTTACTTTATAGTGATATGCTGTTGGTGAAAGCGTTTATCCACTTGGGAAACAGGTATCTTCTTCTGTATACAAGAAAATTATATCTTTTAGAGGTAGTTAGATTCAATTTATTATAGAACAGGGGCACCTGGGTGGCTCAGTTGGTTAAGTGTCCAACTCTTGATTTTGGCTATGGGCATGATCTCAAGGTTCATGAGTTTGAGTCCCACATCAGGCTCTGCGCTGACAGAGTCAGTCCCTCTTCTTGGGATTCTCTCTCCATTTCTCTCTGCCCCTTCTACCCCTGCTAGTGCTCTCTCTCTCTCTCTCTGTCAAATTAATGAATAAACGTAAAAACAATCTAGCATAGAACATAAAACATAAGTTAAGATTTTTTGTCATGTATTTAATAATAAGAAAAATAATTATAATAAAAACTAAAATACACTGAAAGCTGGTGAATGCATCAGACCTTCTCAAAAAGTATTGAAACCTACATGAATGTTCCATGCATTAGTCTAAGCATTTTATCATTAATGATTTTTCTAGTCCTCACAGCAGCCTTATAACATTGGTAATACTGTGACCCTCAATTTACATATGAGAAAGTATAGATATGCAAGGGTTAACCTGCCAGATACCAAAGAGCTTGTAAATGGTTCAGCCAGGATTCGAATGCAGGCACTCTCACCACAGGACTATCTGGCAATTAAATTCAAACTTAAAACATCTTTGGTATTTATGTAATTTCCCTAAAACTTTCCCTCTTCTTTACAATCTGCTCAGGTTTTGGCTTTTATGTCAGATGTTTTCCTTTTCTGCTTTGACCCCAGCTTTTGAAATTCAGATTTGATCTAAACCCCACCACCCTCCCGAACACTAAAACCACTACAAATGGCATGAAGTGCTACAACTACAATGTTTCATTCACCCCACTCCATTTCTGCTGATTCCAACTTTCACTTGACCAGTAGTTTACCAGGAGCTTCCATAGGGAGAGTCATTATTCTCATTTTTCTAAGGAGCAAGACAGGGAGTACTACTGTCATGTTTTTAAAGAATTCAACTATAAGAAATAGCTATTTAGTTTAATTCAGGTCTTCAAATTACTACCAAGTTTCATAAAGAAAATGATTAATGCTTTGCCTAATAAAGCAAAGAGTTTTATTATTGATTACCCATAAAAGCAATTCACATATGCAAACACCCCCAATTAAGTTGTTCCTTATGTACAAACCCTACTCTCCTACTTACCACACCCATGGAATCTATACTTGTTTCTTCATAAACTTTCTTCCAGAGAAAAATATCCAAAGAACCTAGAGAGATAAACTTAGTCCTGGAGTAATGATTTCAATTTTTTGTTTTATTTTTGAGAGTTTGATGTGATAAATCTAAATGCAAGATTGAATTTTAGTTTTATTTTTAAAAATCAAGTTTTTCTGATTTTAAAAACTATTCTTCATATCAAGATTCCTAGTAATTCACTGAGAATATAAAAAATAAAATCAAATACATGTGTGAGACATAAAATATTACATTTTTGCTTATTTTTGGCTAAGGATAAATGCGTAGTACAAATAATTAACTGGCAATTCAAATACGAATTTGCAGCGCTTGGGTGGCTCAGTACATTGAGTGTCCGACTTTGGCTCAGGTCATGATCTCACGGCTCATGAGTTCAAGCCCTGTGTCAGGCTCTGTGTTGACAGCTCAGAGCCTGGAGCCTGCTTCAGTTTCTGTGTCTCCCTCTGTCTCTCTGCCACTCTCCTGTTCTCTTTCTCTCTCTCTCTCTCTCTCTCTCTCTCTCTCTCTCTCTCTCTCAAAAATAAATAAAAACATTGAAACATGAATTTGGAGAGGTCATAAAGAAAGCTATTTATTAAGTCTTATTAAGGACACAAAAAAGCAATATGTCTGTTGATAGGCAGAAAAACAAGGTAAAGGTGGAAATTCAAACATTCCTTGCTAGCTTTTCCTTTGGTACCTACATCCTCAGCTGTGATACTTGAAAGATTAAACATCCTCAGGCCAACCAAACCAAGAAGGATAATCTGATCCCTTAGAGAGCAGAAGTATCTGTATTACCTGATATTCTGCTTCAATCTTCTAGTAACAAAGAAAAGGTATGGCATTTGTGACTCTAATTTAAAATTGATTCTGCATGTAAAATGATCCTAAAGTCCAAGGACAGACACAGGGCAGTGAATGCCACACAGTGTACTGGGCATCAGCATTTGATGCTTTAGAGGAACTGATTGTAGGGAGGAAGAAGTTAAAGTCATTCTATTTATCTGTGTCATAGAATAAAATAACTTTTCAGTAATATGCTATTTATCCTGGAAATATTCTTCCAAAAATAGGTTTTAGAGAATTTAACAGAATTTCCTAGGATCTTCCAGTGAGCACAAAACTAGGAAACCCGTATGCATGGCCACTATGCTCCTGGCATTAACTGTTCATAGTAGCATAGTTTCTATCATCTATTGTTGAAATCTGTGCAACAGTAAGGCTGTCGACCTATAGAGAAAATTGATAGCTTATTCTGTGCTGGGGAGAAAATAGATGCTCATAACTAAACCAAAATAGTCCCATAAACTCTCTTGGTCTAAATTTAACCACTTGGCAGCATAATGAAATCATTATCCTTATTTACAGCTACTACCCTAGTGAGCAGAATGTGCATGATCTGTTCTGCTTGGACAGAATTCAAACTGCATTTTTAGACAAAGAGGCTTCAACATTTTTCCTACAACAAGAAAGACAGTCTTCCTCTAATAATAAATCATCTTCCCAGAAGGCCCACTAAAGTAGAACCATCTAAGTAAACTGTATGTGAGCATTCCAAAATAAAGAAACTCCAATCTTGCCAGGTATATAGAGAAATTCTATATGTCTCCTCTATTCCACCCATCCACTGATGGATGAAGATCCATTTATTAGACTCATTTATTGGATTAGATCATTGCTGCTCTGAAACATTCACTTATTAGATTACATCCTTGCTGCTCTGAAAAGCATGAGGAGTGTGGCCTTGGACAAATAAGGACAGGTGATTATAATTTCAGTGAAGATCGGGGATGGGGAAGTGAGTAAAGTTGCAGGACATCAAAGGGAGCTTGGAGAACGTTAGTCCTCCATTCTTAGTAATGTAGCAATTTTATAATAGTTTGTGACTTGTATCATTAAAACAATGTGAATTACTCAGTTGCCTCAATTATTTAGTGGAGATTTTATAGAGAAAGGTAAGCTTAAGTGAGGAATTCCTTTTTAGAATTATAAGGTACAAAGATTTATATAGGAGTGAGGTGTTAGTCCAAGGATGCAAAGCTTCCGTTACGCAAGATGAATCAGTCCTAAAGATTTGCTATACAGCATAGTGCCTCAAGTTAATACTATTGTATTGTTACTTAAAAACATGTTAAGAGGGTAGGTCATAAGTGTTCCTATCATAACATTATTAATAATAATAACAAAAAAGGTGAAGGAAACTTTTGGAGGTGAGGACTCTTTATGGTGCAGATTATGGTGATATTTCATGGCTTACCTCCAAACTCACCAACTTGTGTACAGGAAATGTGTACAGATATTTATGTGTCATTCAAACCTCAATAAAGGGTTTTATTTACTTTAAAAATTTTTTAACGTTTATTTTTGAGACAGACACAGAGCATGAGCAAGGCAGGGGCAGAGAGAAGAGACACAGAATCCGAAGCATCCTCCGGGCTCTGAGCTGTCAGCACAGCTCGAAGCGATGAACGGTGAGATCATGACCTGAACAGAAGTTGGACACTTCACAGACTGAGCCATCCAGGTGCCCCAAGGGTTTAATTTTTTAAAATATATAACCCTTTAAAAGTTGTGTTCAAAGTAATTGTTGATTATAAAATAATTTGATTTTTAAAGATTTTCTTGTATATATATATTTTTTTAAGTGGAAAATTCCTCCATATGTGTCTGCACAGTTTGTGTTTTATTTCTAAACTCTCGATGCTCCAACTTGTCTAGAATGGAGGTCCTTAGTAAGAAACTGTAATGAATTTATACATAGTCACTACCAACAGATTGGAATACAAAATGAAGTCAATTTTACAATAACTACTTCAGTCCCTCTTTACTGAATGGTAATACTGTCAACTCTGAGGGAATTCAGAAAACACCAAAATCTGCCTCTCTGGCATATTGACTGTTTTGAGTTATAGGTGCTTGAAAATAACAAATATAAGAAACATCTTCCTTCTTTTCTTCTGACTTTCTGACTTTTTTTTTTTTTTTTTTTTTTTTTTGTAAAATCAGGAGATGCTCCTCTCACATGAAAGATGTCCTCTGTATGCCAGAAGGAAAGTAACATTCTCATCATCAGGGCAAGACACTGAGTGAGACCTAGAGAATTCCATACAAACAGACATTGTTAAAATAAGTCTTATTTTCCTTTCACTTCCTCACATGGCTTAGTTACTTTTCCAAATTGCCTCTCTTTGTTCAACCCAATATAAAAGCAAGTAAGTTTTGCCATTTCTTTGGATTTTCATTTAAATGAGGGCTCCTTTGTCATGTATTACTTTATATCAAATATATTTGTATGTTTTTCTCCTTTTATCTGTCTAATATCAATTTAATTCTCAGGCCCAACCAAAAAAAATAATAATATAAAGATAAAATTCTTCCTACTCATCAACTCCAATTTAGGCCAATTTCTAAACTAGGTGAAGGAAAATGTATAAGCATTTAAGTATACAAACAAAACAAGAAAAGTTTAAATGAAGGCAATTAGAACCAAGTACACAAATCAAGTGACCAAAAGCAAATACACACAGGTATTAAGCAAGAAAGGCATTTTTATAGATTGTGATTTACATGCAGTAAACGGAAATACTAATAGCATGTAGATAAATAAGATCATTGGGGAACTTTTCAAGTATGATTAGAGACATGGTTACTTGTTTCATATTCTGAAGTATGACAGTAAGCTCCTTAAAAGGGTACAAAGGACTAATAATTTTAAAAAAAGAAAAGAGGGGAACCTGAGTGGCTCAATCAGTTAAGCATCCAACTCTTGATTTTGGCTCAGGTCATGATCTCACAGTTGTGAGATCAAGCCCTGCATGGGGCTCCATGCTGAGCATGGAGCCTGCATGAGATCCTCTCTCTCTCTCTGGAAAAAAAATAAAAAGAAAAAAGAAAATACAGAAAACTTATGTTCCCCAACCCATACTGGTTCTATAGAGAAACATAAAGGAGTTGATATTATTAGATTATAAATAGAGTGGGATCTCTTAAGGGTCTGATGTCATAACTGGCCAGGTCTGGCCATCCCCAAGCTCACAGAAACTCTGCCCTTGTCCGTCTCATCCCCACTCCCTTCACTCACAAGGTTCTGTTCAACAAGAATTTCATATTACATAATTTGATTTTATATTCCCTTTGATAAAATATTTTGTGCTATATTCTGCCATGTTACTAACAGTCAACAGACATTCAAATAGGTATAAATACTACAAAAGCCATTTAGTGGGTGCCTGGGTGGCTCAGTTGGCTGGGTGTCCGACTTTGACTCAGGTCATGATCTCGCGGTCTGTGAGTTCTAGCCCCGCGTCGGGCTCTGTGCTGCTGGCTCAGAGCCTGGAACCTGTTTCGGATTCTGTGTCTCCCTCTCTCTCTGACCCTCCCTCATTCATGCTCTGTCTCTCTCTGTCTCAAGAATAAACGTTAAAAAAAATCAAAGAAAAAAAAAGCCATTTAGTCGATGACAATACTCCCAGATATAGTATATTTAGGATTCTTAAAATGTTTTTCAGAAGTCCAAAGTCCTTTAATCTTAGATGCTAGAGATTCTATAAATATGTACATTTCATATAAATGGGAAAATATTCTCTTTTTTCCTCCATTTAGAGGGCTTGTTATGCAATGTGGATTTTCATGCCACTCTCAGAGGTTTTAATTTCATAATTATGGTTCTAGGTGAAGAATAAACATCTTTATTTTTAATCTTTGACATATTAATTAGTGTATGTCTTAGTGTGGACTTCCTTGGATTCATCTTGTCTGGAACTCTATTCGCCTCCTGAACCTGGGTGTCTATTTCTTTCCCCAGGTTAGGGAAATTTTTAACTATTATTTTTTAGCTATTTTTCTTCAAATAATTTTCTGCCCCTTTGTCTCTTTCTTCTCCTTCTGGAACCCCTACAATGCAAATGTTTGTTTACTTAATGTGGTCCAAGAGATTCTTTAACCTATCCTCATTTGTTTTTATTGCTCTTTTAAATTTAATTACTTACTTAATTAATTTTTGCTGTTCAGTTTGGATGCTCTCTATGACCCCATCTTCCCGATCACTGATCCATTCTTCTGTATCTTCTAATCTGCTGTTGACCCCTCTAGTGTATTTTTCATTCTGGTTACTAGATTCTTCAACTCTGATTCTCTCTTTTTTTATATTTTCACTGTTTAAAGTTCACACTGAGTTTATCAACTCTTCTCTCCAGTCTGGTGAGCATCTTTATGACTATTACTTTGAACTCTGTGCCAGATAAATTAGTTATCTTTGTTTCATTGAATTCTTTTTTGGTAGTTTTCTCTTGTTCTTTTAGATTAGAGCATATTCTTCTATCTTTTCATTTTGCTTGACTTTCTGTGTTTGTTTCTATGAATAAGGTGGAACAGCCACTAATAAACTTGTAGCAATAGTCTTGTGTATGGTTGTCCCCTATGTAGACTACATGGGCATGGCTGGCTAGAGCTGGGGCTGGCATAGACTAGGGGTCCTATGGCACTCTGTGCTGGGACCTCCCAGGTGGCATGGCCAGAACTGAAGTGGATGAAGGCCTGGGTAGTCGTGGGGCTCTCTCTGTGCAGAGGGTGCCCTGGTAGAAAGCTAAAGCTGAAGTGGGTAAAGCTCGGGGGTGGGGTATCCCATGGCTCTCTGCATTGAGGATACCCTGGTAAGACAGAGGAAGCTGAAGTGTTCTGGGGTGTTCCACGCAGAGGATGTCCTGGTGAGACAGCTGGAATTGAGACTGTCATGGGCTGAGGTGGGTGGGGGGTGGTGGTCCCCAGGATGCAATGGGAAACTATTCTTGATAGGAAAATTATCATGATGCTAATGATAATGGTTGAAAATATGGTCAGATAATGTTGATGATAATAAGAGAAGTTCTGTTTTACAGAATGGAAAGCTCAGACAGGATGGCATTATATGTCAGCATAAAGGCAACATCATATGAAGATCTAAACTCTTGGCAGATGTGTCATTTCAAGCTGCCAATTTTGGAACAGGTGCACATAAATAAGGTACAATATAGAAATGGCTTCCAATCAAGTTCCTGAAGCACAGCTATTGTAGCCATTTAACTTTCCCACAGTTTTATCTCAGAGGCTGTCAGGAAAAATTGATTGGTTTCTGTCCCTTGGAACTGAAGAGAAGCATCTATACTGAAGCATCCAAAAGATGAGGACTTGATATTCACCTTCAGTTTGGAAAGGAAATCCAAGTGAGACCAAAATATGATTATCATGAGAGAAAAAGAGGCAATAATAAAAATTCCTATTTTATCACATGTTTACTATCTGCTGGCCTACAGCACTAAGCTAAGTACTTTGTGTATTACCTCAGTGAACCTTCAGAAAAATGCTTTGAAGTCGGTAATATTACTATCATCATCATCCCCATTTTTAGGATAACCCAAAGCAGAAGCAACTTAATAGCTCGCTCAAGGTCATACAGCTGGTGAGTGACAGAGCCAGAAAATGACAAAAGAGGCCATCTGACTCCAGATGTCATGCTCTAAGCAGCCAGACTATATTGCATGTGTTTAATAACATTTATCCAAACAGTCTCTTGTCATTTTTCCCCCTATTATTAGCTTCAGGAGAAAAAGAGAAAACTCATTTTCAGCATTCTCTTTTCCCATAATTATTTTCAAAAGTATTGAGGATCCCCCTTCAATGACTCTTGGTTGGATAAAACTCTAATCTTTACATTTCATTCTTTTCCTATATAGCTAATATATAATACAAATTACTTAGAGCTTATAATTATAGAGCCAGCTCATCTCTCCTGAGCAAAGTAAAATCCTGATAAAAGAAATATAATCTTTATTGGAAACTTTTCTCAATACTTAAAAATTAATGTTAAAGAGACAATGGCAATTTTGACATAGAAGGCACACAGAATATATTATATTTAATTGATGGTTGGATTCAGTGTGACTGAAGAATGAATTTCATATATCTCCTATTTGTGGAATAGCCTGGGGCAGAGATCAAACTTGCAAGTAACAGTGTTCTGTTACCAAACACTTAATTGTAACAATTTAATGATACAGTTGCACTCATAAACTCTCTGTTAGGAGTTTTTAAATTTCTGGATTTAATTCATGAAGAAGATATTCCCTGAGCACATGGTAAGGTGAAAAATCATGCCCCTGGTTGTAGAAAAAAAGATAAGTTTTTAAAGGGATTGCAGCTTGCAAGAGAAAATGAGCAGTATTTCGTGAATGAATAAATGGGCATAAGGGAAGTTTTAGCAGACTGGTGCAGTATTTACTCTGAAGATGGCTAGCAGGCCAGTATGTAGGGTCATAGATTTCCACAGTCAGGACTTCACAAATTTCAAATACCTTTAATCCTCAATTCCATGGAGACAGATTTTCATGTTCTTAAAATTTCGAGCACGTTTTTTGTAAGACGTAGGAAAGTTCAAAGAAAAATGAAAGGATCTAATGCCTGTTAATCAAATTCTATCTTTTAAAATATCTTCATCATAAAGTATGTATTGCAAGTCAGGTTCCCCAGGAAGTGGACCCTAAAATAAAGGTTAGTGTGCCAGATAGTAATGAATAGTCTCAGGATTCACACCTGTGGGTTAATTGTAAAATAAGCGTAGTGAATGTATATTGATTCTTATGGAAACATTCTTGTGCAATATGAACTGCAGTTTGTCTCTAAATTTATTACTTAATAAATCTATCTACTTTTCCAATAAGGGCGTTTGGGTTCTCGCTGAATTCCTTTTCCACCAAAGTTCAGTGTTAAAGAACTGAATGTCTGTCTCACTTCACATTTGCTGGAAGAACAACTTGGAAGAAGCTTCCAGGTCATAGTCTGTGCAGCCAAGGGATGAGCAGGGTTCTCCTTCCCTGGAGGCAGGGACAGTCTGGGGAGGCGAGGCTGCCTGGCCCAAGACTGGGCCAGGTGGGACTTGAGTGTTTGTCCTGATGGCACAAATGTTTCCAAATACTTACTTGCAATAAACTTTCCTAATCTTGGATAGTTAAAATTAAAATGAAAAGTTCCCCATTAAGATTCTTTATGAGAGGAATTTATCAAAAATGTTACCAAATTAAAAGACAAATAGTCTCTATACAGCTTGATTAAAGTATTGTGGTTATTATAAAGTATAGAAATTTCCAATTTCAGTTAATAAAATTAACTGAAAATAATTTTAGATTATCATAGATTTCAAAAAAATGCAGGAAGTGGCCATAATCGTTATCATATTTTCTAAGTACCTTTCATTCCGAGGGATAATAGTGATCAGATTTGGGCAACATGCACATTCATTGTCTGGCCTATACTGGCGGAGTTGTCAAATGGGAGAAGCAGAGAAAAAGTCTATCAGAAGCCAGCAACTATTTTCTTCTTCACTGGACAGAGTGTCTGGGTCATTTATTTAGAAAGCACACTATTGCTTTTGACACCATATGCTCTGTAGGCATCTGTGCCCCTTAATTTCTAAGAGTGAAACTGGGAAGACAGTAGGAGCATTCAGCCAATTCTTCCAGAAAAAAAAAAAAAAAAAGAAAGAAAGACAGACAGACAGACAGAAAGAAAGAAAGGTCATTTACCATTCATACACCATTGATTGGTGTATATGCATCTTGTATAAAATGAGTCATTGTTAAGAAATTGAAACTAGAACTGAGTCCATGACTCAGCAAATTATTTTGATGTAATAGACATTACAAATCTGTTACACTTGCAGTAAATCCTTTTTTAGAATGATTTTTCCTGTAGGATAATTACTATATAATGCTTTCTTATTATAATACTGATTCTAATCTTACAGGAACCTTAGACACTCAGTCTTGTGATAATACATTTCTTATCATTCCTTTCCTATTAACTTTCATCTCACTGAATGCTATTTCTCTTTCCTTTGAATATATACATATATTCTTGTGTGTGTGTTTTATTTTTATTTATTTTTTAATATATATTAAATATATATATTTATTTTTAATATATATTTTTAATGTATAATTTATTGTCCCTTGGCTTTGGGAGTAGATTCCTGTGATTCATCACTTACATAAAACACCCAGTGCTCATCCCAACAAATGCCAGTGCTTCCTCAATGCCTGTCATGAATTTTGCCTCTCCCACCCCCTTCCACCCTCAGTTTGTTTCCTGTATTTAAAAGTCTCTTATAGGAGAGAGGGAAGATGGCGGCGTAGGAGGACGCTGGGCTCACCGCGCGTCCTGCCGATCACTTAGATTCCACCTACACCTGCCTAAATAACCCAGAAAACCACCAGAGGATTAGCAGAACGGAGTCGCCAGAGCCAAGCGCAGACGAGAGGCCCACGGAAGAGGGTAGGAAGGGCGGCGAGGCGGTGCGCGCTCCACAGACTGGCGGGAGGGAGCCGGGGCGGAGGGGCGGCTCGCCGGCCAAGCAGAGCCCCCGAGTCTGGCTTGCAAAAAGCGGAGGGGCCTGACTGACTGTGTTCCGACAGCAAGCGCGACTTAGCGTCTGGGAGGTCATAAGTTAACAGCTCTGCTCAGAAAGCGGGAAGGCTGGAGGACAAAGGGAAGGAGAGCTGCTGAGCCCCCGGACGACAGAGCTCAGTTTGGTGGGGAACAAAGGCACTCGCCAGCGCCATCTCCCCCGCCCATCCCCCAGCCAAAATCCCAAAGAGAACCAGTTCCTGCCAGGGAACTTGCTCGCTCCGCGCAAACACCCAACTCTGCGCTTCTGCGGAGCCAAACCTCCGGCAGCGGATCTGACTCCCTCCTGCTGCCACAGGGCCCCTCCTGAAGAGGATCACCTAAGGAGAAGCAAGCTAAGCCTGCACCTCCTGCCCCTGTGCACCTTGCCTACCCACCCCAGCTAAGACGCCAGATCCCCAGCATCACAAGCCTGGCAGTCTGCAAGTAGCCCAGACAGGCCACCCCACCCCACAGTGAATCCCGCCCCTAGGAGAGGGGAAGAGAAGGCACGCACCAGTCTGACTGTGGCCCAGGCGGTGGGCTGGGGGCAGACATCAGGTCTGACTGCGGCTCTGCCCACCAACTCCAGTTATACACCACAGCACAGGGGAAGTGCCCTGCAGGTCCTCACCACGCCAGGGACTATCCAAAATGACCAAGCGGAAGAATTCCCCTCAGAAGAATCTCCAGGAAATAACAACAGCTAATGAGCTGATCAAAAAGGATTTAAATAATATAACAGAAAGTGAATTTAGAATAATAGTCATAAAATTAATCGCTGGGCTTGAAAACAGTATAGCGGACAGCAGAGAATCTCTTGCTACAGAGATCAAGGGACTAAGGAACAGTCACGAGGAGCTGAAAAACGCTTTAAACGAAATGCATAACAAAATGGAAACCACCACGGCTCGGATTGAAGAGGCAGAGGAGAGAATAGGTGAACTAGAAGATAAAGTTATGGAAAAAGAGGAAGCTGAGAAAAAGAGAGATAAAAAAATCCAGGAGTACGAGGGGAAAATTAGAGAACTAAGTGATACACTAAAAAGAAATAATATACGCATTATTGGTATCCCAGAGGAGGAAGAGAGAGGGAAAGGTGCTGAAGGGGTACTTGAAGAAATAATAGCTGAGAACTTCCCTGAAGTGGGGAAGGAAAAAGGCATTGAAATCCAAGAGGCACAGAGAACTCCCTTCAGACGTAACTTGAATCGATCTTCTGCACGACATATCATAGTGAAACTGGCAAAATACAAGGATAAAGAGAAAATTCTGAAAGCAGCGAGGGGTAAACGTGCCCTCACATATAAAGGGAGACCTATAAGACTCGTGACTGATCTCTCTTTTGAAACTTGGCAGGCCAGAAAGAATTGGCACGAGATTTTCAGTGTGCTAGACAGAAAAAATATGCAGCCAAGAATCCTTTATCCAGCAAGTCTGTCATTTAGAATCGAAGGAGAGATAAAGGTCTTCCCAAACAAACAAAAACTGAAGGAATTTGTCACCACTAAACCAGCCCTCCAAGAGATCCTAAGGGGGACCCTGTGAGACAAAGTACCAGAGACATCACTACAAGCATAAAACATACAGACATCAAAATGACTCTAAACCCATACCTTTCTATAATAACACTGAATGTAAATGGATTAAATGCGCCAACCAAAAGACTTAGGGTATCAGAATGGATAAAAAAACAAGACCCATCTATTTGCTGTCTACAAGAGACTCATTTTAGACCTGAGGACACCTTTAGATTGAGAGTGAGGGGATGGAGATCTATTTATCATGCTACTGGAAGCCAAAAGAAAGCTGGAGTAGCCATCCTTATATCAGACAAACTAGACTTTAAATTAAAGGCTGTAACAAGAGATGAAGAAGGACATTATATAATAGTGACAGGGTCTATCCATCAGGAAGAGCTAACAATTATAAATGTCTATGCACCGAATACCGGAGCGCCCAAATATATAAAACAATTACTCATAAACATAAGCAACCTTATTGATAAGAATGTGGTAATTGCAGGGGACTTTAATACCCCACTTACAGAAATGGATAGATCAACTAGACACACGGTCAATAAAGAAACAAGGGCCATGAATGAGACATTGGATCAGATGGACTTGACAGATATATTTAGAACTCTGCATCCCAAAGCAACAGAATATACTTTCTTCTCGAGTGCACATGGAACATTCTCCAAGATAGATCATATACTGGGTCACAAAACAGCCCTTCATAAGTTTACAAGAATTGAAATCATACCATGCATACTTTCAGACCACAATGCTATGAAGCTTGAAATCAACCACAGAAAAAAGTCTGGAAAACCTCCAAAAGCATGGAGGTTAAAGAACACCCTACTAACGAATGAGTGGGTCAACCAGGCAATTAGAGAAGAAATTAAAAAATATATGGAAACAAACGAAAATGAAAATACAACAATCCAAACGCTTTGGGACGCAGCGAAGGCAGTCCTGAGAGGAAAATACATTGCAATCCAGGCCTATCTCAAGAAACAAGAAAAATCCCAAATACAAAATCTAACAGCACACCTAAAGGAAATAGAAGCAGAACAGCAAAGGCAGCCTAAACCCAGCAGAAGAAGAGAAATAATAAAGATCAGAGCAGAAATAAACAATATAGAATCTAAAAAAACTGTAGAGCAGATCAACGAAACCAAGAGTTGGTTTTTTGAAAAAATAAACAAAATTGACAAACCTCTAGCCAGGCTTCTCAAAAAGAAAAGGGAGATGACCCAAATAGATAAAATCATGAATGAAAATGGAATTATTACAACCAATCCCTCAGAGATACAAACAATTATCAGGGAATACTATGAAAAATTATATGCCAACAAATTGGACAACCTGGAAGAAATGGACAAATTCCTGAACACCCACACTCTTCCAAAACTCAACCAGGAGGAAATAGAAAGCTTGAACAGACCCATCACCAGCGAAGAAATTGAATCGGTTATCAAAAATCTCCCAACAAATAAGAGTCCAGGACCAGATGGCTTCCCAGGGGAGTTCTACCAGACGTTTAAAGCAGAGATAATACCTATCCTTCTCAAGCTATTCCAAGAAATAGACGGGGAAGGAAAACTTCCAGACTCATTCTATGAAGCCAGTATTACTTTGATTCCTAAACCAGACAGAGACCCAGTAAAAAAAGAGAACTACAGGCCAATATCCCTGATGAATATGGATGCAAAAATTCTCAATAAGATACTAGCAAATCGAATTCAACGGCATATAAAAAGAATTATTCACCATGATCAAGTGGGATTCATTCCTGGGATGCAGGGCTGGTTCAACATTCGCAAATCAATCAACGTGATACCTCACATTAACAAAAAAAAGGAGAAAAACCATATGATCCTGTCAATCGATGCAGAAAAGGCCTTCGACAAAATCCAGCACCCTTTCTTAATAAAAACCCTTGAGAAAGTCGGGATAGAAGGAACATACTTAAAGATCATAAAAGCCATTTATGAAAAGCCCACAGCTAACATCATCCTCAACGGGGAAAAACTGAGAGCTTTTTCCCTGAGATCAGGAACATGACAGGGATGCCCACTCTCACCGCTGTTGTTTAACATAGTGCTGGAAGTTCTAGCAACAGCAATCAGACAACAAAAGGAAATCAAAGGCGTCAAAATTGGCAAAGATGAAGTCAAGCTTTCGCTCTTTGCAGATGACATGATATTATACATGGAAAATCCGATAGACTCCACCAAAAGTCTGCTAGAACTGATACATGAATTCAGCAAAGTTGCAGGATACAAAATCAATGTACAGAAATCAGTTGCATTCTTATACACTAACAATGAAGCAACAGAAAGACAAATAAAGAAACTGATCCCATTCACAATTGCACCAAGAAGCATAAAATACCTAGGAATAAATCTAACCAAAGATGTAAAGGATCTGTATGCTGAAAACTATAGAAAGCTTATGAAGGTAATTGAAGAAGATTTAAAGAAATGGAAAGACATTCCCTGCTCATGGATTGGAAGAATAAATATTGTCAAAATGTCAATACTACCCAAAGCTATCTACACATTCAATGCAACCCCAATCAAAATTGCACCAGCATTCTTCTCGAAACTAGAACAAGCAATACTAAAATTCATATGGAACCACAAAAGGCCCCGAATAGCCAAAGTAATTTTGAAGAAGAAGACCAAAGCAAGAGGCATCACAATCCCAGACTTTAGCCTCTACTACAAAGCTGTCATCATCAAGACAGCATGGTATTGGCAGAAAAACAGACACATAGACCAATGGAATAGAATAGAAACCCCAGAACTAGACCCACAAACGTATGGCCAACTCATCTTTGACAAAGCAGGAAAGAACATCCAATGGAAAAAAGACAGTCTCTTTAACAAATGGTGCTGGGAGAACTGGACAGCAACATGCAGAAGGTTGAAACTAGACCACTTTCTCACACCATTCACAAAAATAAACTCAAAATGGATAAAGGACCTGAATGTGAGACAGGAAACCATCAAAACCTTAGAGGAGAAAGCAGGAAAAGACCTCTCTGACCTCAGCCGTAGCAATCTCTTACTCGACACATCCCCAAAGGCAAGGGAATTAAAAGCAAAAGTGAATTGCTGGGACCTTATGAAGATAAAAAGCTTCTGCACAGCAAAGGAAACAACCAACAAAACTAAAAGGCAACCAACGGAATGGGAAAAGATATTTGCGAATGACATATCGGACAAAGGGCTAGTATCCAAAATCTATAAAGAGCTCACCAAACTCCACACCCGAAAAGCAAATAACCCAGTGAAGAAATGGGCAGAAAACATGAATAGACACTTCTCTAAAGAAGACATCCGGATGGCCAACAGGCACATGAAAAGATGTTCAGCGTCGCTCCTTATCAGGGAAATACAAATCAAAACCACACTCAGATATCACCTCACGCCAGTCAGAGTGGCCAAAATGAACAAATCAGGAGACTATAGATGCTGGAGAGGATGTGGAGAAACGGGAACCCTCTTGCACTGTTGGTGGGAATGCAAATTGGTGCAGCCGCTCTGGAAAGCAGTGTGGAGGTTCCTCAGAAAATTAAAAATAGACCTACCCTATGACCCAGCAATAGCACTGCTAGGAATTTATCCAAGGGACACAGGAGTACTGATGCATAGGGGCACTTGTACCCCAATGTTCATAGCAGCACTCTCAACAATAGCCAAATTATGGAAAGAGCCTAAATGTCCATCAACTGATGAATGGAGAAAGAAATTGTGGTTTATATACACAATGGAGTACTACGTGGCAATGAGAAAAAATGAAATATGGCGTTTTGTAGCAATGTGGATGGAACTGGAGAGTGTGATGCTAAGTGAAATAAGCCATACAGAGAAAGACAGATACCATATGGTTTCACTCTTATGTGGATCCTGAGAAACTTAAGAGAAACCCATGGGGGAGGGGAACAAAAAAAAAAAAAAAAAAAAAAGAGGTTAGAGTGGGAGAGAGCCAAAGCATAAGAGACTGTTGAGAACTGAGAACAAACTAAGGGTTGATGGGGGGTGGGAGGGAGGAGAGGGTGGGTGATGGGTACTGAGGAGGGCACCTTTTGGGATGAGCACTGGGTGTTGTATGGAAACCAATAAGAAAAAAAAAAAAAAAAAAAAAAAAAACTCTAAAAAAAAAAAAAAGACTTAATGAAAGGGCTATTGAATTAAACACTTTAAAAGTTAACCAATTAAAAGTTCTAAGTTATCTTCTATCTTTTTTCACTTTTTTTTCCCCCAGTGATAAAAGTGAATAAACCATTCTTGGTGTCTATCCTAAAAAAAAAAAAAAAAAAAAAAAGTCTGTTATATACATATATTCCTAAATATTTATATAAAATTTCTTTTATAAGTGTAAACACAAAAAGTACAAAAAACAAAAAGCTAATCTTAAATCTCTATCTTTACAAGTTCAAGGCCAATCAACTATGCCATATTGATATTGCAGTAACAGGTATCTGATGTTTTACTGCTATGAAAATGACATAAAATTTTATTTTATAGTACACTACATTTATTGTCTTGTAAAGTTCTCAAATTGTACTTTTTAAAAATTTCTCACTAGTAACAAAAATACCAGAAGTATGGGATCTACTTTGTGTGAATGGAATTCTCCGTCAGGGATCGGCGCTCCAATAAAGACAGCCAGAAGGAAAGCAGCGAGCACAAAGCACTTTACTGAAGTGAAAGTGCTCTCTCAATGTAGGAGAGAAGGCAGGTTCTGAGAGGTGGAACCAGAGCTGGGTTGTTTTGGGACCGGGTATTATAGGGTCTCTCTGGCCTGGAAGAAGCTGTGAGGCACAGTGGGGTTGTTTCTCATGGAGGCTGTTTCCTATCACTTGGGAAATTCTTCCCACAGGCCAACGTGAGGAGTTTTTGACCCTACAAGGTTTGCACCAGAACCCTCTTGGCAGCCTTTCTCCTTGGAGGTGGAGGAGGCTGTACCCACAATACAAAGGTATTATAAGGAGTCTAGGGTCAGTCTTAGCCCAGGGGCAGAGGTTGAAGAAGAAAACTCAAGCTCTGCACCTGTGGCTCTTGATCTGTCCACCCCAAGATCTTAGAAGCCACAATGTCAAGAGTTGTGCCCCTGGGGTTTTAATGTGTAGCTTATTTATCGCCATCCTTGCCTCTAGCTAATGTCTCTATAGTTCCCCTTCAAGGACTTGGGACTCTGCCTCAGCTGTTCTTCCACTGCTCAGGTCTAGCTTCTGCCTGACATTTTTATAGGGACCAAGAGAAGAAAGACCTAACGGTTTGGGGAATTAGGCAAGAAACAAATATAGTTGTAGAGCTTCCTGACTCAAGTTTATATCAAGTTTCCTTTATTTTTTCCACAATAGGTTCTAGAAACTCTGTGGGGAAGAATTTGAAATTAGACTCTGTATTAGTTTCCTGATGATACCATAACAAATGACCGAAAATTTAGAGGCCTAAAACAACGCAAATTTCTTATTTTAGAGTTCTGATTATTAGGTCAAAATTTGGCATAGGACTCACTGGATTAAAATCAAGGTGTCTGCAGGGCTGATTGCCTTTCTGGAGGCTCTAAGGGAGAATGCTTCCTTCCTTGTCTGGCTTCCAGAGGCCACCTGCATTCCTCAGCTCAGGGGTGCCTCTGCAAAACCAGATTCACATCATAACTCTCTTCTGCATCCCCCTTCCACTTTTGAGGATTCTTGTGATTTCAGTGGACCCAAATGAATAATCCAGGAGAACTTCCCTAGTTTAAATCAACTCATTAGCAATTTTAATTCCATCTGTAATCTTAATTCCTCTTTTGTCATGTAAGGTAAAATATTTACAGATTCCAGACACCTGGACATGGACATCTTGGAAGGGAGGTGGGGAGGAGCATTATTTGTCTACTACCATCTTAATTAAGTTTCAAACTTGTCTTTGAAAAACTGGGAAGCTTTAAGGAAAGTTACATTAGAATGGGAATTTAGAATGGGAATACTACATTTCTGGAAAACCACCATCAGTAGGGAAAAGGTTTTGTTTATTTTATTTTATTTTATTTTATTATTTTTTTAATCTTTATTTTTGAGAGAGAGAGAGAGAGAGGGAGAGAGAGAGAAAGGGGGAGAGAGAGAGAGAGAGAGAGAGAGAGAGAGAGAGAATGAGTGGGGGAGGGGCACAGAGAGAGGGAGACACAGAATCCGAAGGAGGCTCCAAGCTCTGAGCTGTCAGCACAGAGCCCGATGCAGGGCTCAAGCTCACAAACTATGAGATCATGACCTGAGCTGAAGTCAGATGCCCAACTGACTGTGCCACCCAGGCGCCCTGGGAAAATGTTTTATGAAAAGGCTCAGTGAGGTTGTCTCCTATAAAGGAGATAAAGGCTACATTTAAAAGAATCCAATCAGTAATGGTTTTAGGATGTAGAGAGCCTTTGTATCATACATACACATGCACATTTATTTAAAAATAAATTTATTCTAGGGCACCTGAGTGACTCAGTCAGTTGAGCATCTGGCTCTTGATTTCAGCGCAGGTGGAGATCTCACAGTTGTGAGATCATACCCCATGTCAGGCCAATCAACTATGCCATGTTACTATGGCAGGCGTGGAGCCTGCTTAAGATTCTCTCTCTCTGCCCCTCAGCCTCTCATGGTGTCTCACGGTCTCTTTCTCTCCATAAATACATAAGTAAACACTAAAAAAAGAAAAGTAAATTTATTCTAAAACTTGCATATGCCACCTCTGTCACTCAGGGTCTGGCCTTCAGTGCTGGCACATTGTGAGGGCCTCGCTTGAAAACTATTCTATTTGGGAGTCAGGACACATCTCTTGTAGGATAGCATTTAAATAAAAGTTAGCTATGTTCAAATGTGAAGTTGGTTTTGGGTTTATGCCACTGTCAGTATTCACAAATGGATACTTTTCTGGAGTGGAAGAAGGACTTGGGAATCAGATTCTTAAGGGAATAAAAAAGCAAATTACTAGCATGTGAAATTCCTCCGCCTAGCACAAATACAAGATAGTGTTATGCTGACGCATCACATCTGAGTAGTGCTGAAGATCTATTCCCTGTTTCCTTTTGTGTTCAGATGCAGCTTTCATTCTGACTCATACTTCTAGAGATATTCACGAATTAGCAAACTCTTTGCAACAGTTGCACAAGTGGCTAAGGATTACAGCTTAAATGAAAATTTCATTTAAGTTGGCTGGCTGAGTCTTAACTGTTAAATATTTAGGCATATGGTCTATAGAGTCCATCTGTAATAATGACCCTGCAAATATCAGAAACAGGTTTGCAATACTGCTCCAAAAGATCAGCTTTTGAAAAACCTTTTAATAAGAAGTGGGGGTGAATTTTCCTATTTCATCAAGAAAAGAAATAGAATCCAAAATCAGAAATCAGAGGAAACAGAAGAGCAATGAGGTCAAAGACATAGAAGTTGAGGTTTTTCAGAGCTTTGTGCGGCAACATTAATTTTATATGAGAAAATCTTATCTACCTGCAATTGTTAAAAAAAAAAAAAAGTGACTTTGCTGACTTAGGACTATAGCATTTGTAAGTGGTGAAGAAGAAAAGAATTTACCTAAGCAACTTTGGAAGACAATATTTTGACTATCAGGTACATGAGTATCAGACTGTCATATTGACTACCTGATGCTTAAGAGCTACCACTAATCAGATTTACCACCTAAATTTTTATTCTATATTTTAGCACATTTATTTATCTGAGACACATTTATTATTTCTATTAAGGAGGGAAAAGAAAAAAAGGTGACATTTGCTGAACACTTGTTTGGGGCCAGGTGTTGTGCAAATGACTAGGGACATTATCTCATTTAATGTGTGTGTGTTTTTTTTTTTTTTTTTAAATGTTCATTTTTGAGAGAGAGAGAGAGAGAGCAAGCAGGGGAGGGGCAGAGAGGGGGTGACACAGAATCTGAAGCAGGCTCCAGGTTCTGAGCTGTCAGCACAGAGCCTGATGAGGGGCTTGAACCCATGAACCATGAGATCATGACCTAAGCTGAATCGACTGAGACACCCAGGGGCCCCTCATTTAATATTTTAACATTACTCTAAAAGATCTGCCAGTATTCTGGATCCTATTAGTGGGGATACTGAGGCTGGTAAGGAAACCAGATTATGTGAGTCAATAGTGTGTGTGCTTAAGCACTGCTCAGCCTCCCTCCCAGTCCTTGTTTTCTATAACCTCTGAGGAGCCTTACTTCCCTTATTCAGTCAGGGCACTCTCCTTGGCTAGGATGATTGCACATCTCTCTAAAAATAGTTCCAGTGCACACTTGTCTGCCATAGGGCTTAATTTTCAATATTGTCTCCACCTTTCCTCTCAACAGTGTAAGCTTTGGATGACAAATCATATGGCTACTCTAAATTATCTTCATCAACATCTATATTTTACACCTTGATATTGTGGGGACATTGTCTACCCAACATCAATGAGAAGCCCTCCTTCTCTTTACCAAGTTAATTTATTTGTCTTTTTCAGGAGAGAGCTTGGCCAAAGATTTTCATGGGAAGTCTTTGATTAATAATAATAATAATAATAATTTATAATTATTTATAATAATATTTATTATACTATTGTTACATATATACACATATCAATAACAAACTTTAAAAATATTCTTTTGGTGTTATAAAATAAGTGCTTCATTGAGCAATATTTAAAAAATAATTTCCCAATTCCATGTGTCTTTGTAGCTTATCTTTTTTTTTTTAATATAATTTATTGTCAAGTTAGCTAACATAGTGTATACAGTGTGCTCTTGGCTTCAGAAGTAGATTTCTGTGATTCATCACTTATATAAAATACCCAGTGCTCATCCCATCAAGTGCCCCCCTCAATGCCCGTCACCCATTTTCCCTGCCCCCCCACTCCCTTCCACCATCAGTTTTTTCTCTGTATTTAAAATCTCTTAAGGTTTGCCTCCCCTCTGTTTGTAATTATATGTATATATATATTTTTTCTTTCCCTTCCCCCATGGTCTTTTGTGAAGTTTCTCAACTTTCACATATGAATGAATGAAAACATAGGATATCTTTCTTTCTCTGACTGACTTATTTCACTTAGCATAATATCCTCCATTCCATCATGTTGTTGCAAATGGCAAGATTTCATTCTTTTTCGTTGCATAGTAATATTCCATTGTATATCTATACCACTTCTTTATCCATTCATCAGTTGATGGACATTGGATCTCTTTCCATAATTTGGCTATTGTTGATAGTGGTACTATAAACATTGGGGTACATGTGTGCCTATGAATTGGCACTCCTGTATCCTTTGGGTAAATCTTAGCAGTGCTATTGCTGGGTCATAGGGTAATTCAATCTTTAATTTTCTGAGGAACCTCCACACTGTTTTCCAGAGTGGCTGTACGGGTCTGCATTCCCACCAACAATGCAAGAGGGTTTCCCTTTCTCCAAATCCTCACCAATAGCTCCTGTTTACTGAGTTGCTAATTTTGGCCACTCTGAACAGCGTGAGGTGGTATCTCAATCGTAATCATAATGAGGATTTTTAGCCCAAACAGATTCACCTTTAAAAATTTAATATTTCTACATGGCATTATTTTTTGTTCATTTATTTGCTCATATATTATCTTCCTTCAAAAAGGTTTTAAGACAGGTTAAAACCAATGATAGCCACAATTACATATTAAAACCAAATTAGAGAAATAAAATGAGTGATGAAGGTAAACAAAAATGTGATTATAGTAAGAATCAGAGTCAAAATATTTACTCTGTTTGATCTTTAAACTTTGTTCTTAACTGTCTATTAATTGATACAAAAAGGGTGGTGGTGGTAGGGGAGAGCAAGATAAATCAGACATCTTGTGAAAAATGGAGAAACAAAACAGTTCTCTTTGAGGAAAAAAAGACTTCCTTAATATTTTATTTATAAATAGTTTATTATGGGACATAGAATAATACAATGTAAAATGCCTTCAACAGCATTTTTTTACTGGTTTTATAGCAAACACAAAAGGATATTTCATTTGATTCATACTTGGACGCGAAATCAGATAAATCCATGCCATTAAACACTATTCAGGATTTTATTTTTATTTTTGATTCTTCATCAAGGCTAGCAGTGGGCTGAATGTTCTGCTTTACTCAGAAATGCTTGTTGGGATGACTGGAACTCCAGGCACAGGCATCTCCAACTAATCAGTGGAAAGGATCACTGATAAAAGATGCTTTGATAGCAGAAAATATAAGTAGATCCAATGGTTGGTGAAGAACCCTTTTTGATCTTTCTCTTTATTTAAATTCTGATCATGGTGTAGATCATCCACCAACAAAATCTGATATAAGAAATGACAGGCTATTCTGCTCAGAGAAAAGAATTCATAGTGTGGAAACAGCTGAATACATATTTAGAATATTGCTACAATGCTTATAGTACAAAAAACTATTTTTTTAGCCTCTGAGGTGCTGATCAATATTATGCAACATTAAATTCTCTTGAAATATGGATAGTTTACTTTTAATATTTAGTGTTAATATTTACTTTTAATATTGTTTAGCTTTTGACCTAATAAGTAATATGAAAAAAAAATAGTCAAATGGAAGGAGTAAGTCAATGTGGACACTCGATGTTATATATAAGAAGCTCATAGGGAATATAAGTAATCAAGACATATTCCTTTTAAAAATTGCCTTCTCTGTATCTGGAAAAAATTTACTTTGCCACTTAATCTCTGATAGACAGCAACAATGACATTTTCCTCCCGGGATAAGAAAATAAAGAAAACAAACACATAAAACTTCCAAATTGGAAAAGTTATCTGATGGTCAACATTTTATTAAATGATTTTTAATATATCTTTTAAGAATTGTTTCTGAAACTTAAATCTGTTATTAAATGTACTTCACTCTAGGAAATAAGTTATCACCCAACATATTTTTGCTTAAATGAAATATTTCTTTTTTTTTTTTTTTAATTTTTTTTTTTCCAACGTTTTATTTTTATTTTTGGGACAGAGAGAGACAGAGCATGAACGGGGGAGGGGCAGAGAGAGAGGGAGACACAGAATCAGAAACAGGCTCCAGGCTCTGAGCTGTCAGCACAAAGCCCGACGCGGGGCTCGAACTCACGGACCGCGAGATCGTGACCTGGCTGAAGTCGGACGCTTAACCGACTGCGCCACCCAGGCGCCCCTTAAATGAAATATTTCAATCTGCAGGTTTTAGTGTTCATTATGAATATAACCAGCATGCCTATTTAAACATACTTTCAATACATTTCAAGTATATTTTGAAGTAACAGTTTAATTAAATATAATTTATGTAAAATAGACCACTTTTTATTTGTAATAGAATGAAATAACCAGCATTATCCATTCTTATAGATATTTAAAATGTAAAAAAATAAGAAGGAAGGGAAAACAGAGAGAAGGAAGAAAGGACATAAGGGAGGAAGAAAAGAAAGAGAGAAAGGAAAAATAATTAAAACAAATGAAAATTCAGATGTGTAAAAGTCACATGTAAATCCACACAGATATATCTAGCATATGGAGAAGAGAAACTTTTTTGGTACAAATATACAACTTAGTCTAAAATTCTAATAAAACCAAAAGATAATTGAATTGAACATTTTATTTATTAAATGTACATGAATAACAGAAATGACATTGCCTCTGCAAACTTACATATACATAAAAAAATGCACCATCTCAGAAAGGGTTGAGATACATTATCAACAGAAGAAAATAGCCCCAAAATATTCTGAAAAATAAAAATAATATTGAGTACTACCAGGCATTAAAATATAACATAATTAATTAAAACATATAGAATCTGGATTTTATCAATACATCAGAAAAAAATAACCTCACTTGTAATGAAAATTGAACAAGTTACTGTGTTTTGCTGATCACAATGTCAAATACTTAAATGAATTATGTTTAACGTAGAAGGAAGGAACTACAGTATCAGATTCTACAGATTTTCATAAAGTTAATTTGATAATAAGGATAACAATTACTAAAAATGCACATACTGTCTAGTTGCATCTGGGTGGCTCAGTCAGTTAAGCATCTGACTCTTGGTTTTGGCTCAGGTCATGATCTCATGGTTGTGGGTTTGAGCCCCGCATCAGGCCCTGCGCTGACAGTGCAGAGCCTGCTTGGGATTCTCTCTCTCCCTTTCTCTCTGCCCCTCCCCTATATGTGCTGTCTCTCTCTCAAAATAGATAAACTTTAAAAAAAATGCATACTCTCTGACCCAAGAGATTACATTCCTAATAATTTATCCTCTACAAATGTACATACATATAAAGGTGTGTATACAAGAATCTCTATCACCATATGTTTACAATAAAAAATTGAGAATAACTTAATACTCAGTATTAGATAATTTATTAAATAAATTTGATTTATTCAATGAAACATATGCTACAATTAAAAGTGATTTTTTACTATACCAATATATAATAATGAACATTCTTTATACTGTGAATTGATCTTATAATGTGTAAGTTTGTACATTATATAGAGAGAATTACATATACATACATATATATACTATTATACATTCACATATATTAATACAGTACATATTACACATATATACTATATGTAAAGTTACATAGAAAGTTACATAGCAAACTTTAATATTATCCATAAGTGATCAAAATGTATAAGAATTTTATTTATTTTTAAAATTAAAAAAATTTTATCTATTTTTGAGAGATAGTGTGTGGGGGGAAGGACAGAGAGAGGGGGAGTCACAGAATCCAAAGCAGGTTCCAGGCTCTGCGCTTTCAGCACAGAGCCCCATGCGAACTTGAACTCAAGAACTGGGAGATCATGACCTGAGCCGAAATCAGATGCTCAACAGAGCCACCTTGTCACCCCTAAGACTTTTATTTTCATTGTAATTCTTTTTGTAATATGATTTATTTCCTCCTAGTGAGCATATGTTACTTTATAATCGTAAAACATAATTTTATAAAAAGTCTTTGAATTACTAAATTATTAGCTTATAATGAAATGACAGGTAACCTATAAATATAAAGATATATCAAATAAAACATAATATTTACATAGTGTAAGGCTGCAAACACCATATAACCCAATATTTTTCATAATTTTAATGTGTACCTATGAATTAATTTCTCCAGTAATAGCTATAGACATGGTATATTTATAAAAAACATTTAATTAGGGGCGCCTGGGTGGCGCAGTCGGTTAAGCGTCCGACTTCAGCCAGGTCACGATCTCGTGGTCCGCGAGTTCGAGCCCCGCGTCGGGCTCTGGGCTGATGGCTCAGAGCCTGGAGCCTGTTTCCGATTCTGTGTCTCCCTCTCTCTCTGCCCCTCCCCCATTCATGCTCTGTCTCTCTCTGTCCCAAAAATAAATAAATGTTGAAAAAAAAAATTTTTAAAAAATAAAAAAAAAAAACATTTAATTAAATCTCTATAATAGAAAACTACAGAAATGAATTACCTATATGAGTTGTTGTACATATTAATAAACATTAAAAAATAACAGAAAGATAATGGAGAAATGGTTCCATTTCATATAATTAAATACCATTTTATTCATAATTGTTCAATATTTAGAAATCTTTTTTGATCAAGGTTATTATAATTTATCATTTCATACCAGCTAATCTCTGGTTCCATTCAGTACACTATAGAAATCTTATTAAGAAATAACTCTCTTATCCTAATGTGACAAACATGATGTAATGAAAAGCAAAAAGATGTAGTAACTCCTCAAGTAATTGCAGATGTTTAAGGGGCAGCAGTCATGTTTAAGGGGCGGTTTAAGGGGCAGATGTTTAAGGGGCAGCTCATACCAGAGCTCACCATTTCAAAGCCTTTAGTTATTCTTAAGGATTTACTAATATGCAGCGTATTTGGGGAAACCTGCTAATATGCAGCTAGCATCCAAGTAGCTAGGCGTGGTAACAAAAAAAATCAATAAATGTAAGCTCTATTCAAAATATATTTTGTTAGTGTCTTATCTTGTGTATGTGTATGCTTAAAGATTATTAATAGAACATGTCAATCACTTTACTAATTCACTTATAAAACTTTTCCTTGATAACGAGTGCATCTATGTGAATGACAGCCAAAAGTAAATAGACTTTACATTAAATCAAACATGTATTCAGTCTTACATACAGATCAAACTTCTACAATTCTACAAAACGGTAAGTATTTATAGCTTATATATAATAAATACGGTTGTAGCTTCAAAAATGACTGTAACTCACAGTAAAAAAAATAATTATTAACTGATCAAAAACTTTTCAAACTTCCCATACACTCAACTAGGCATGCAACAGCGTATAATAGTTTATACGTTATTAAGATCTGTTAGCAAGGTATAACACACATACTTCTAACTAGTGAGGCTTCTGTAACCACAGCTTTCTCAAGCCTCATTATGTTCCGGGCCACAGACCATATTAAGAAAAGCACGTTTATGCAGCTGCTGTTTGGTCATATCCATATCTGGTCTCTTACACAATATTTTTTTGGAGTCGTTCTATTAATTATGGGCACCAAAGGGGGAAAAAAAGCCACGCAAAGTCACAGCCACGGAAAGTCACTAATTAGAGCTGACAGTTATGCTACAGGACATAATAAATAAATTCATCCCAACTCTATAGACAGTTTTAATTTCACGAACTATTTGTTTACTCTTAAATGGTATGCAGCAAGAACTAGAGATGATGGTCAATATGTCAATCAGTGTTTAAATGCTGACTATGACACTGATAACATTTCCAATTCTTGGTTTTGAAAAGGAGATCTGTACGTGTCAAAGGAATTCATCGGACAAATCATGGTTGAAAAGAATTGGCACTCCCTTCCCCTCAAAAATCTAAATAATATGGTTTAGATGATAGATCAGCAAGACAATAGACAGCTCATACTTTGGGAGGCCAGTGAGACCAAGGGTTTAGGAACTTCAGCTCTTTTGCTTTGATTCAGTAGGAATATTTTATCTGAATTTTCTAGAAATTCTCACTTCTAAATTTTCAACTGTCACAAAGGTGTCAAAAGTAACCAGGAAAGCCCCAGAAGTAAACTGTCTCCAATTTATGGAAGTTCAACTTTTCTTTTTCTTTTTTTTTTTTTAACTTTACCACGGTATGAAAGCATTCAGTTAAGTAAGCATTCAGTAAAAACTGTACTTTGAATTTTGGATTTTTATCTTTTTCCAGGCTAGCAGTGTGTAGTATGCTACTATCCAGTGATCAGTGACTCTGGGCAGCAGCAATGAGCCTCACATCCCAATCAATCACATGATCACAAAGGTAGACAAAGTTTGGGCACCTGGGTAGTTTAGTCAGTTAAGATTCTGACTCTTGATTTGGATCTTGATCAGGTCATGATCTCATGGTCATGAGATAGAGCTCCACGTGAGGCTCTATGCTGAACATGGAGACTTCTTGGGATTCTCTCTCTTTCTCCCTCTGTCCCAGGCTCCTTGATCCCCCAGAATCAGTAACTCTGAGGGCAGGTGCAGCAGTCATAATACATTGGATGGCAAACAATGGTGCTAATAAATACTTATCAAATGGAATTTGATTTCTGCTTTGGTGTTCCAGGGTATAGTGTCAAGTTTATGCTGTCAGCATGTATAAAACTGAAACTTCAGTCTGCTTATGAGATTTATATCTACAACTTTAAGGCAACCAAGGACCCCTTGAGTTGTCTGAGCTATTATGTTAAGCAGAAATATGACCCTTACAGATGTCTAAGTCCTCATCCCAGAACCTGTGAATATCCTGTCTTAAATGGCTAAGGGGATTCTGAGAGTATAATTAAGGTTAAGGACTATGAGACAGGGGTCATCCTGGATTGTATGTGGGGCTGATGTAATCACATTGAGAGAGGCAGGAGGATCGGGGTAAGAGCAGATGTGATGACACTGGCAGAGGTAGGAGTGATGTGGCTACAAGCCAAGAAATGTGGGCAATCTGAAGCTGGAAAGGCAAGGAGCAGATTTGTTCCCCAGAGCCTCTAAAAAGAACACACCTCTGCTGACACTGGGATTTAGCCCCTTATGACTCATTTAAGACTTCTGACCTCCAGAACCATAAGATAATCAGTGTCATTTGAATCACTATTTTTGTGGTAATTTGTTCTATCAGAAACATTAAGGAATGTTAGGAATATTAGGAAAGAATGCAGCTATGATCCAGAATGTGTATTAGTACTATATATAAACGTAGATGTACAAATACTTTGCTCATTGTATGTATGTTTCTAGTAATACATTCCTGAAAATTAAGCCATGTTGGATGATTAAAATCAACAAAATATCTAGAAAGAAACAAACTGCAATATTAATAAAACCATAAGTGTTGAGGTAAATGTTTTTAAAGAAATTATATGAATAGAATTTGGCTAAAAGGATTATATATAAAATTTATTGATACATAAATGTTTAAGTCAAGAATAGCTCTCAAAATATTCAATTGGATCTCTCTCAGGTACCAATCCCTCTAGCAAAAAAAAAAAAAAAAAAAGACAAAGATAAATACAGGCTTCGGAGCCAATTCTATACCCAATTCTTAATAGTATTTAGATGACAGTTTGTTAACTTTCTCTCCTTTCCATCCTCTTCGTATACCCTCTCTCTCTCTTTCTCATTCTCTTTTTTTTTCCAAATTTAATAGCAGATGCCAAGGAAAATATATATATTCCTTTAGATTGCTTTCATAGTAAACTCCAATTATAAAATAAATGCCTAAATGGAAGTGTGTGTGTGTGTGTGTGTGTGTGTGTGTGTGTGTGTGTGTGTGTAAATGAGTGAACTTATAAACATAGAAATCCATGCAAATTATGTCCATATTCATGCAGTCAAGGATGAGATGGCAAAGACTGACAAGAGAAGCAGACTAAGCCCTGGGGTAGTAGTGATGGATGCATCTTCCTTGGAAGAAGTGTCTTTCCCACTACATATTAGTTCTTCTCTGCCCTTTTGATTTGGATCAGCCCCATCTTGGTCCACGACAAATGACCCAGGGTTCCTCTGACTCAAATCAGAGTATTTCAAGTAATTCAGTCCCTTGCCTGATACATAATTAAAGGCAGCAAGTCAAGTTCTTCCCTGGAAAATTTGGGAGAGCTACTGAAAACGACCATCTTTCTTTCCTTGGAATAATAGTCACCTTGCCCAACACATAGATGAGTCCATCTTAGAATAAAATTAGATAAGTAAGTGAATAAATGGGGAGAAAGGGGAGTGAGGGACTGAGGGATCAAGACAGAGCATGGCAGTGCACAAAAGCTGATGTCATCATTTAAAATTTTCCATCTAGATTTGCCCAACCTCCTCCAACCCACCTCACCAGTGTGAGACAACAGCTTAGGCTGGGTGTGTTTTATTTGCACAATAATAATCCTCAGCAACACAGAGACGCTTTATTTTATGCCATGTCTCATCAGTGTTAAAGGCTATAGAATTGGAAAAAAAAACTGTAGTTCTGCTGTGATAAAATGAAACCATTGATAGGTTCAATGATGAGCATTTGATAGAAATAAAAAGTTTGAGATTAAAACTGGGTGACAAAGAACTAAGTCTAATGTAATGCAAAATCAATGGAGAATAACAATTTCTCATGAAAAGCAATAATAGAATAATAAATTATTTCAGGGAAATTCATATCATTGGAGGTATGAAAATCAAGAATCACTACTAAATACATCATTATAATAATTTAAATTACTTAAAATTTACAATAAAAGCTTTTGACTTGTTTTTGGACTGTATTTAATGTAATTTTATAGACTGTAAATGAATGGAAACATTTAGTGTATGACTGTATTTCAATAGTGCTCAGTATGAGTAATCAGAAGAATAACATTTTCCAGCCCTAAAGACTGTGCATGTATGAATATCCTTATTCCCTACATATACACAGAGAAGAGGAAACCTTCCCTTATTGAGGCAAATGAGTTTTCAAAATGACTTCCATTTCTGCCTTTTCATAGAGAAAACAACAGTGGCTCATTAAATACCATTTTAAAATGTATTCCCTAAGCACATTTCTCTGTCACTTTCCCAGAAGCTTCACTGCATTCAGCTTTCACTGCCTCTTTTAAGGGGGTAAGAATGTAAACAATACCTCACATGAGATTTACAGTTTCTACAAAATTAATCCATTTTCAGCTTCCTATTAAGCTTCACGTAAAAAGTACAATTGCTTAGGGGAAGCAGCGCATAGATTTACTTAGATTTTAATTTAAGCCAAAAACAGAGTTATGCATTAACAACAGTAATATCATTAATTAGAACCAAAAAGTGACAGTGTTTCCTAAGATTTCTATTCTCATAAAGTAGTTAAAATTCCATTATCAAAAACTACAAGGGGAATGACATTTAAATACCATCCATAATAGAGGGAAACTTTCTTGACTTGAAAAATAATGTCTTCAAAAAACTATATATAATTAATATCATATGTAATGGCACGAAACCCAAAGCTTACCCTGTAAAATCAGGAGTAAGGCAGGACATCCTCTGTCCCTGTTCCTATTCAATATGATCTTGTAAGTCCTAGGTAATGCCATGACACAGGGAAAGGAAGTAAAAGGTATGCAGACTGGGATGGGAGAAATAAAACTATTTCTGCCTCCAGATGACATAACTGTCTGTGTAGGAAACCTCAAGAGCATATTGCAAAGCAAAGCAATCCTGATTCAAAAGTTGGCCCAGTATTGCAAGGTTATTTTAGCTTTGTTTTATGCCCACTCCCCACTGATTTCTCAATTTGCTGACTATGAAAAGTACTGAGAGGATGAATTTTTAAGGCGAATGCCACCAAACATTTTTCAATGAAGCACTAGGCAAAGTTGTTTAGGTAACCAAATTCTTTAATATTTCTCAGTGCACTTTTTCCAGTTATTGTACTATTCTTGTGATATTGTAATAGACTTGATTTTCTCTTTCTAGGTCAGGGCAGCTCTAAAATTTTGCTCTTGTGAAGGAGGATGGGAAGACTTATTCAGTCTTTTTTTTTTTTTATTTCCTAGTTTGGATCATACTGAAATGGAAAATTTCCTCACTGTCAGCAACATTACAAATGAGATATGGCTATTTTAGAATCAAAGAAATGAGAGAACTGTAGAAAAAGTATTATAAAAGTTCTCTTTATGTTTTATCTGGCAGAGTCTGGGCAACAATGCATTTGGAGCAAGAATCTCTTCCCTTCTATGACTGGGCTGCTATTGAAGGATAGCAGTGCAAAACCTCGTGGAGTTTTATAGAAGTAACATAGCATAGGAATGCTGGGATTACAAATATTCTGAAGTCTCCCCATCCCTGTCCTGTCACAGTTCAGATGTAATCAGAAAAACAGAGGCATGAAGGAGTCTAAAATTTTATAGAGATGTTTGAGAGAAACTTGGAGAATAGAGTCATAGAAACTAAGGGATAAAAGAATTTCAGTAAAGAGATGAATGAAAAGTTTTTTAAATGTGATTAGATCAAGAAGAAATAAGCTTACAGAGGATTGTTAGATTTGGTTATTGATACTGATTATGTGACAGAATGAAAGGGGATTTTACCAAGGCAAAGGTCAAGAGTTGAAGAATATCTTTAGCACAAAGATTTGAACATGTGTGCTTTTCCCTGGCTCCTCCTGAAATTTGAAATGACAGTAAAGAAAGTAAAGAAAATGTTTGAACCCATTAACTATATAATAGAGTACTAGGAAGGACATGACAGCAGGTAAGAGGTATCAATACTTTCTCTGGAGATGGGAAGTGGAACAATCAATAAGAGGTAAATGACAGCAAGATAAAGCCGAGAGCTAAGAGCCTGCATGGAAGGGTGGCCCCAAAGAAGCAAGTTATGCTATGGAACTACCACTGTAGCTTCCTGTAATGGAGGCACATGGTATCTCAATGCGGTAGGTGTAAGAATTTCTCATAGTTGACCAAAGAGGAGTTAGAATGTCCAAGACCCTCCCCAACCCAGTACAGGCATCTGAACAGCCCTTCCTGAACACAGCCACAGATGCATGCTTCTTCTTAGGAAAAACTGAGATGATGCGATCCCAGTCTCAGAAAAACCAGGGATAGCTGGTGGTGAGGATGAGGGTGAAAAAGTGCCCTGACAATGAGGGAAATAAATGAAATTGTTAATTAAACTTTACAGTTCCCATCCTGTTCCTCCAATCAGTTACCAGTATGGAAACAGCCAGGTCTGTAGCACCAGGTGAAAGATTTGAAAACTCATCTCTGAAGAAACTAGCCTAAAAAGATTCAAATAAGCAAGCAAACAAACATTAATCACAACAAAACTATAAACATAAGCAATTTGAGATTCCATTGTAGAACTTTACTCTGAAGTCCTTCGTTCAAAAGCACCCTCATCAAACACATATGTAGAGTCTCAGTAAGCTTTTTAGTATCTCACTTTAAATCATGATTCAATAGCCAAAGATCACTAGACATTTCATGAAAGCTTATAATAATGTTGAGATTATCTCACAGAAAATAGGAAAAAAGGCAGAGATAGAAAGTAGAAAAGCAAAATGGGATATTATAGTAGGGTGTCCAGTTTTTAGTGCTTCTGTAGCAATGTTTCTTCAACTGTCTCTATATATTTTTATATGTGCATGTGTTTGTGTGTATGTATAGACACATATTTTAAAGGTTCTGAAATGACCTTTAAAAAACAAAACTAGAGCCAGCTCTCTCTCAAAATAAATAAATAAACTTAAAAAAAGAGTGGGTCACCTGGGTGGCTCAGTCAGTTGGGCATCTGACTCGATTTCAGCTCAGGTCATGAGCTCATGGTTTGTGGGCTGGAGCCCCACATCAGCCTCTGTGCGGAGCCTGCTCGGGATTCTCTCTCTCTCCTTCTCTGCCCACGCTCTCTTTCTCTCTCTCTCTCAAAATAAATAAACTTTAAAATGTACATATATTAACCAAATTCTTAAATAATTATGATCCTAATTAATTATGCAAGATTATCTGATACCTAAATGTATAGTAAATATATGCTACCTGACAGAATCTTAGATAAAATAATGTAATTATTTGAAAAAGTGGGTTGTCCTTAGTCTTTGTCAAAAGTGCAATTTGTCAAATTGGAACTTCACATTTGTTTTCTCTGCTGCATTAAATTTTAGTTTGAAAATTGTACTGAAGTGAATATTTCTTTAATATAGTTAAAGCTTACTTGTACAGAATATTGGCCTAAGACTAAGGAATTTGGGCTAAATTTCTAGAACTTTATAATTTAATATTTTATAGTTATATATTCTTCAATTTTTCATTGTCATTTAAAGATTGCCTCTTTTTTGATGTTAAGAGCATTACTGCTATCAGTTCTATCCTTTATAACTTTTCCTAGTGTCATGATGCAGCCTGAATTTTCAAAGAATATCCTCATATTGAGATTATTCACTACAAAATGTATAGGTTACTTTGTGATCTGCATTTTGACCTGATAAAAGCTTATCATATTTTCTCTAAAGTGGTGGTAAAGAAAGGCCCTGGAGTCAAACAACTTATGGTATGAACCAATTCTTCTACCTAATAGCTGTGTGAATTACGGAATTGATATACTCTATTTGTGCCCAATTTTCCTCATTTATAAACTGGGGAACCATTTTTAGTAGTGTGAGAATTAAATGACATAATGATTATAAATCATGGACTAAGTAAAGGTTAACTGTTATTACTATCTATTTTAATCAACATTCTCCATTACTTTATGTGAATATAAAACATATAACTCAATTTATTAACTTACATAATATTTATTGAATGTGTATTATTCCAGGTACTGTGCAATGAACCATACTGCATCACTTTCACAGTCCAGTGGATCACTGGTCAGATGCTATGTTGCCTGGGATTTTGTGCTTATGGATTGGGCACTTCATAAGCCCATAGATTATACGTGAGCCTTTGTGGACTAAAAATGCAAATCTAGATTCAGAATAGGTATCTGTCCTTGTGAGAACAAAATACTTTATCTTCCATGATGAAAACTTTCCAATGTATTCCTTTTGTCACCAAGTGGATTTTTTGTCTATCCAAGCAGTAGTGTCATATCAGTTTCTTGGCATTGATCTTTGTTGGAGACTTTTTGGATATTCAGAAGTGTCCATGGCTAGATTGAACTTCATTCGTGGAAATCTATGCTTTTGGGACCATATATCATCTATATATAGTAGTATATATAGTAGTGTCTCTGCTACTTTGGCCACTCTATTAATATGCTCATGTGCTAGTTCTGCTGACCAATGGTAAAGACCAAGTAGATTTAGACAGGCAATCTAAAGTGGAGGGTAAAAAATAGGAAGTAGGAGTGTGCAGAATGAATCTTCAGATAGCAGTGCATATCTGCCAACTGTGAAATTAGTGAGGTAGTAAAGGACAACCGGATAGGACACATCTTACACCTCCAAGAAAATTTTGGCCAGGCTAAACGAGAGCCTTTGTGGTATGCTGAGAATACCCCTTCCTCCCCAAATATCAGGCCCTAGATCCTGGAACTTACGGATGCCACATTATATGGTAGAAGATATGATAAAATTAAGGATTTTGAGCTGTGGATATTATCTTGAAAAATACAATCAGATGTGTCTTCATAAGAGTGGCAGAGGGAGATTTCACATAGAAAAGAAGACACACACACACACAAACACACACACACACAGAAGAGGAGTTGGCAGTGTGACCACAAAGACAGATTGGAGTGATGTAGCTGTAGTGCCAAAATGCCAACAAGTCACCAGAAGCTGGAAGAAGCAAAGAATGGACTCCTCTCTAGAACATCCAGAGAAAACACTCCACTGCAGATTACTTGATTTCAGTCCAGTGCTACTGATTTCAGAATTCTGACAGCTAGAACTGATTGAGAAAGAATTTGGTTGTTTATAGCCACAAGTGTCTGGCCATTATTATAGACTTGGCAACAAATACAGTTCTCAAGCCAGGGTTTTACAGTTGAGGAGGTCCATATAATACAGGAATGGATCTGCACTAGTATGCTACTGTGCTCAGTCATTGCCTACAAGCATCTTGGGGGAATTGTGGCCTTGGCAGGAATGCAGCAGTGGATCAAGGAGGGCAGCAGAGGGGCAGTCAGTCAATGGCTGTCAATCAACTGCCCTTCCCAGAGTAAGAAGAGAGAAAGGCACATTTCCATTGCAACCAAAAAAAAGGTAGACTTTCCTTTGTTTTATTGAACTATAGTTGGCATACTTTATATTAGTTTCAGGTGTACAGCAAAGTGATTTGACATTTATATATATTACAAAATGACCACAAGAATAAATCTAGTTATCATTTGTCATCATACATAATTAGTCTAATATCACTGACTACATTCCCTATGCTGTACTTTTATATTCCTGTGGCTTATTTATTGTGTTTTGTATGTATTGATTCCCTTCACCTATAATGCCTATCTACACACCTTTCACACCTTCTGACAACCATCATTGTTCCCTGTATGTATTAGTCTATTTCTGAATTGTTTCCTTTGTTTAGTTTTTAGATTCCACATATGGGTGAAATCATATGCTATTTGTATTTCTATGTCTGACACTTAGCATAACACCCTCTAGGTCCAAGAAAGAAAGATTTTCTTCATTTTTATGCCAATATTCTACCATTACAGACAGATAGATGATAGATAGATATAGAGTTGATATAGATATAGATACATATATATATGATATAGATATAGATATAGATAGATATAGGGTATATGTATATTATATATAGATTTATAGATAGATTTATATAGATACAGAAATATATATATATATATATATATATATATATATATATAAAGTCTCCTTTATCTGTTTATGTATTTATAGACACTAAGGTTGCTTCCATATCTTGCCTATTGTAAATAATGTTGTAACAAACATAGGGGTGCATAAATCTTTTTAAATGAGCATTTTATATTTCTTCAAATACCCAGAAATGGAATTGCTAGATAGTATGGCAGTTCTATTTTCAATCGTTTGAGGAGCCTCCATACTGTTTTCCCTAATGACTATACCAATTTACATTTCTACCAATAGTGCATGAGGGTTCCTTTTTATCCACATCCTCTAAGCACTTGTCATTTGTTGTCTTTTTGATACTGGCCATTCTGACTGGTGTAAGGTGATATCTTGCTATAGTTTTGATCTTTTCCCTGATGATTAATGATATAGAACATATCATCTGCATGTCTTCCTTGGAAAATTGCCTGTTCGGGTCCTCTGCCCAATTTTTAATTGGATTGTGTGTGCGGTTTTTTTGTTTTGTTTTGTTTTGTTTTTGATGTTGAGTTGTAGGAGTTCTTTATATATTTTGGATATTAATCCCCTATTGGGTACATTATTTGCAAATATCTTCTCCCATTCAGTAGATTGTATTTTTGGTTTGTTGATGGTTTGCTTTGCTATGCAGAAGCCTTTTAGTTTGATGTAGTCTCAATTGTTTAGTTTTGCTTGTGTTTCCCTTGCCTGAAGAGACAGATTTATGAATGTGTTGCTAAGGTTGATGTCCAAGAGATTAGTGCCAATGTTCTTTCAGGAGTTTCATGGTTTCAGGCCTCACATTTAAGTTCTTAATATATCTTGAGTCTATTTTTGTAGGGGGATGTAACAAACTGGCCCAGTTTTATTATTTTGCATGTAGCTATCCAATTTTCCTATTACCATTTATTGAAGAGACTATTCTTCCCCCTAGTATATTCTTCCCTCCTTTGTCATATATTCATTGACCATTTAAGTGTGGGTTTATTTGTGGGCTCACTATTCTATTCCAGTGATCTATTACCTCTTTCTGTGCCAGTACCATACTCTTTTGATTACTATTACTTTGTAGTGTAGTTTTGAATCTAGGATCATGATACCTTCAGTTTTGTTCTTCTTTCTCAGACTGCTTTGGTTATTTGAGGTCTTTTGTGGTCTCATACAAATTTTAGGATTGTTCTAGTTCTGTGAAAAATGATTTTGGTATTATAATCCAAATACACTATAATGATAGTGTGGACATTTTAAAAATATCCTTCCATTTCATAAGTAAGGTATACCTTTCCCTTTATTTGTTACATCTTCAATTTGTATTAAAGTCTCACAGTTTCCAGGGTCCATGTTTTACACCTTCTTGATTGTTTTTGATGCAATTGTAAATGGGGTTTTCTTAATTTCTCTCTTTCTGCTACTTTCTTATTGGTGTATAGATGTATAAGAAATGTCTGTATTTTAATTTTGTATCCTGCAACTTTACTAAATTAATTTATTAATTTTAATAGTTTTTTCATGGAATTTAGTGTTTTCCACATATAGCATCATGTCATCTGCAGTGAGATTTTTATTTTGTCCTTACCAACTTGTGTGCCTTTTATTACTTTTTCTATGATTATATAGCCTAGGACTTCTAGTACAATGTTAAATGAATATAGCCAGAGGAGGCATCCTTGTCTTGTTTCTGGTCTTAGCTTTCACCACCGAGTATGATGTTAGCTATGGGCTTGTCATATATAGCATTTATTAAGTTGAGGTATATTTCCTCTATATTTTCTTTGTTGAGAGTGTCTATCATAATGGATGGTGATTTTAGACAAATGCTTTTTCTGTGTCTATTGAAATGATAATATGATTTTTATTCTTTATTTTGTTAATGTGGTATATTACATTGATAAAAAGTAGGTTTAAAGTTTTGTGTGCACAGATGCTTTTATTCCAAAATAGAAAAATGCCTATTGTTTTCTAGATAAATATCACATTTATGAAATTTGGCCATCTTCAAACATCAAGATTCAATCAAAGTGAAAAATATTAGTAAACCTAATCCTTTCTCTGAGCACAAATAATGTACAGAATATTTATAAATATATTGAATACCCATTATATCAAAATAAAAGAAATCCTACAACTAAAAAAAAAGGAAGAAGACATAATGTATGATACCTGATGAGAATACTTAATATCAAAAATTATGGGTTAAGAGGTGCCTGGCTGGCTTAATCAGTAAAGGATGTGAGTCTTTTTTTTTTTTTTAATTTTTTTTCAACGTTTTTTATTTATTTTTGGGACAGAGAGAGACAGAGCATGAACGGGGGAGGGGCAGAGAGAGAGGGAGACACAGAATCGGAGACAGGCTCCAGGCTCTGAGCCATCAGCCCAGAGCCTGACGTGGGGCTGGAACTCACAGACCGCGAGATCATGACCTGGCTGAAGTCGGCTGCTTAACCGACTGCGCCACCCAGGCACCCCAAGGATGTGATTCTTGAGTTGGGGTTCGTGAAACCAAGTTCCATGTTGGGCATAGAGCTTACTTAAAAAAATTATAGGTTGAAACTAAAGTGAGTGGAAACTAGAGGATAATATGTATATTTAAAGAATGGCTACTATATAATAATCTAAACATCCAATTTTAGAGTTAAAGTAATTTAATGGAAGGAAGGAAGGAAGGAAAAAGGAAAATATAAAAATAATGAATGAGAAACATAAGCTAGATAATTTTTTTTGTCTTTTTAGCTAATAAAAGAGCAAGCACCTGGAAATATAAATTAATAAAATATTAAAACTGGAAATGTTAAGGATAAGAAAAAGAACAGAGCCGCTGATGCTGGTGAGCTTAAGCAGGTGATTAAAACTCTTACGGATAACATTATGCTAATAATATTTTACATTGCAGAAAATACCACTTACCTAACCTGACTCTAGAGACAATAGGATAAAAGGATAATACAGAATGACCAAGTTGAATTTATGTAAGGAATAGTTTTAGTTCCATTAATATAAGATGAATCAGTATAATTTAATATAATAATAAATGAAAGGTAAAGAGAGGAGACAAAGTTTTCTTTGTCAAAGAAGAGAAGTCTTTCTTTATCAGAAAAACAAAGGTGCCCACTAAGTGATCACTCTTTTCTTCATTGGCCTGGAGATAATAGCTAGTATAACAAAAAAGAAAAAAAATAAATAAAAGTTGTTAACATTGCAAAGAAAACACAACTCTGACATTATTTTAAAATTATACTTAAAATGAAACCAGCTTAACTTTCCTGTATAAATATGATCTCAAAGCAAATTTATGGTAACTAAAATTTTATGTAAACTGTATTAGTATCTTCGATAGAGAAATAAATTCAAAGTACCTAGAGAGTGAGAACTATGCAAATCAAATTTTTCCTGATTTTCATTGAGACTAGGAAGCTTAAAATCAAATTGTTTGCTGAATTCCATTCTTTTTTTAAGGAGGAAAATCTTAATTTAGTATTCTTTTGTTCCCATAAAATTTCTTAGGCCTCTATCTCTGTCTTAAGTTTTGTCTTTTGCTGTATTAATTTCAATCTCACTGAATATGACATATATTGACTTTAATTATGATATTATATTAAAGTTTGTACAGAGGCAGAAGTTTGAAAATGAGAATTCCATGTTTAAAGAAGTAAATATTTAATTTAGGGTGTGAACAACAGAAAATAAAATTAGCAGTATAGGTGTATATCACGTGTACAAAATGTTCACAATGGAAGACAGAGTTTTGACGTGGCAATTGGATGTGCAGTTTGCAAATGGAATATTATAAACCAAACCATATCAAATTATCCGTTGTGGCCAATTTATAAATTATCATGTCCTATTAATTATATAATCTGTAAGTATACTTGATGTGTTCCCTTTATGAATTTAGTTAAATTGCAGGTATGTATACATTCATGAATTCCATGTATAATCTAATTTTTTATCAGGTCTTATTTATCCAAAGGTAGAAAAAATACAGCTTTTATACGTCTAGTTGAGTTTGGCTGCTGAAGGCCAAATGCTAATTTTTCCTAAGCAATTATGAATTAATGTCAGAGACTTGTCATGAACAGCAAGTGAGCAGGTGACAGAGCAATTGTGACAAGCTTGTCAAACTAAACAATTGTGAGGAAATGTTAATAAGCTCTTCTTAACATTATTTTATAATGTATAAAAGAAATGTGACATGTTATTCTTATAACAACACTGATAGAATTCTGGTATGTTGTTGTTATTGTTGTTATAAACGTGTTTACGTAATGTCTCTTGAAGGTTAATGAGAGCATCTTCATTAACTGAGCTCAAATTAGACAAAGAATATATCCCAAGGAAGACTTATAATACAAGAAGTTTTAAAATAGTTGTTAAAATGATTGTTATTCACAATCACAAAGGCCAAAATTTTTTTCACTGTTTATTTTCATAGAGAGAAATAGGGTAATCACAAAATGAATTATAATAACAATATATAACACAATACATATAATTACATATGCTATTTTGTATAAAATAATGCTTAAGCATTTCTTCATAAAACTAGTCTATGCTCATGTAATAAAAGGATATTCATATTAGTCAAGCTATTATGATAACAATGCTTTAAGAGCTTTGAATAAATAGAGTATAATTATATCATTCAAGTGATCCTTTTTTAGAGAATTATATATATATATATATGTATATATATCTGGAAATTTATAAATGACTTTTCTTTTTAAATAATGTTCAAAGTGAACACAGAGAGTCCCAATATGGCAATAGAAATAACAAGCAAAAGTAAGAAATAATAAAGATGTGTTTACTGTAGTACAGATATATGAATAAATATCTGACACATGGCTAGATAATAGATGTGCTGTCATCAACCTTGCCCCCTTCCCAAATCTTTTTGTTGATGGCTACAAAATCCTGGCATTAACAAACCAGTTTATGAAAATATGAACACATACAATATGCTTCCTATTCTAGAAAAAATATAAATTTCTAAGTCATTTCTAATATTCTATTTCATCTCCTAAAGACCTAGTAAATTGTGTGTACACTGTGTTACATAAAATTATTCTATATAGTGTAGTTTTAGGGGCATGTTATATAAAACTTCATCCTTATTGGATGATACAATATATTAAAATACCATCAGTAAAAACCCTCTTCACTGAATTTTGAATACATATTTCTTTTAACCAAGTTATGGCTTGTTTATCTAAGAGCACTAACATATTACATCACTTCATGCTACATATAAACGTAAATAATAAATATCACATGAATCCTCTATATGTAGCTATATCTGAATCTGAGAGAATGATCAGGATTTGATGAAAGGAAGTGGACAAATGAATACCCAGGCTAACATGTCCCCAGAGAAGGAAGATGAGGTAAAAAGGTGTCCTGATGCCAGAAATAAATCAAATAAATTTTTTAAAAGCTGGAGAGAATGGTCACAACAAACAGGCAAGTCAGTGCATTTGCGGGTTGCATTTGTGTGTTTTATGAAATAAACACAGAAAAATGTTTTATCTTGAGTGCCCATACGTGCACAGTAATGATCTATTTGCCATTAATATTGATCTAATTTTAAACATCAAAAACAATTTGTTTGAAGTCATAAAGTGTTTATATCTCCTCCACAATAGATGCTAAATCGGCTTCTAAAATTAATCCTTTGCATCTGTTTCTCTGTACTGTGAAAATCAAAACGGGGACGCCTGGGTGGCTCAGTCTGTTAAACGTCAGACTTCAGCTCAGGTCATGATCTCACAGTGAGTTCGAGCCCTGCGTGGGTCTGTGTGGTGATAGCTCAGAGCCTGGAGCCTGCTTCCGATTCTGGGTGTGCCTCTTTCTCTGCTCCTCCCCAGGTTGCACTCTCTCAGAAATAAATAAACATTAAAAAAAAAATTAAAAAAAAAAAGAAAATCAAAATATATTTACTCATTAAAATATGTAGATAGTCTGATGCATCTATGCTCCAGAAAAAACCTTTAATATTTTACACATATTTCAAAAATGATATGAAAAGTGTTTTGTTCTGTCTTTACATTAATATCGTCCTTTACTGATATCAAGGGATCTCACTGAAGCTGATAGGAATGTTCCAGTTTGGTGTATAATCCTTTTCCCTGATTTTCTTAGGAAATGCAAACTCCAGTCACTGCAGCATAAGGCCATCTTGTTTAAAGAACCGTTTCTGGATATTATTTTCTGGTTTTATTAGTCCCTTCCTCTTCTTTCTTTGGTGTTTACTTTTGGGGCCAGGCTTATATTAAGCAATATATTTTAATATTTCTGAACAATAATGTCAGAAGAGGTTTTGCCCAGTCTTAAGCTACTAATGAAAGTCAGTAAGCCTTTGTGTTTTCTAGTTTGCTTTATATTCTATTTGCAGGGCTGACATATTTTGATAACAGGGTTATAGTTTCACAAGAAAGTGGAAGTTTTCCCTTTTTTGCGGCCTGCAAAAAAGTTTATTTAGCATGTAAAATATGCAGTTATGAAAAATTTATATTTATCTGTAATAAACTCTTGACCTGGAAACTTGCTTTAGGCAACATACACAAACATTCCTGATTAGCATATTCGCCAGTGCTTGTTGAAAATACTGGTCCAAGATCCCAATGTCCTTCGTAGGTCAGAATCTCCAGGAGAAGATTTGCAACAATTATCCCTGAAGATTCCTATGTTCAGGATAATTTAGGAAATACTTGGGGAGGCATAAAAAAATACTTTTTGGTGTTGGTGTATATTAGCACTTGTGTTTTCATAGAGAATTATTCATTTTTAAATTTTCAACTTTTTAACATATAATTTTATATTTTCCAAGGTTAAGTTTTTTCAGATATATAACTGTATCTCTTTTTTCATTTGTTACATTCATAAACTATAGTATATTTAAACTACTGGAAATAATTTTCAGTACTGTTCTTTTTATAATACAGTTTTGTTTACTATTGTGTATAAGGTCCTTCTTATAGCTTTCCAAAGATTTTGTTGTTCTTATTTTCATGAATTAGATGCAGGTTTCTTTTTTTTTTCATTTTATATACTGTAAGTATTTAATATTCTTTATAAATCTCATAAATAACAATAAGTTTATTTCTCATTATCATGTTAAAACATTATAGCATTGCTATTTTGATTTAATATGAACTTAAGTTGTTCATGATCACCTCAACATATTTAAATAGTTAAGATTTTTAGTTTATGTTTTATTAATTTTTAATTTTATTAAACCATGGCTTAAAATACTTAAACATTTATACCTGTTTGATTTACTTAGATGTCACCCGTAGCCTCAGTTGTTCATCAGATACATACATATACATGTACAAATATATTTGCCTAAGCATATATACATATATACATTATTTACTGCATATATAAACTGCCATTAATACATTTTCTCATTTCATTACTGCTATATTCTACACTGACACAATAAAATTAGATCCTCTTGTTTTATTCTATTATTTTTTAATTCAGAATTCAACTTTTTCACTTGGGGTTATTTCCCAGCAAATAATTATCAGCTCTTACCCTCCTGAAATGATTTTACGTGCTTCAAAAATAGGGATCATTGTGTCTGTGGAAAATTCTCTAATCACTATTCTGATTTTAGGTATAGATCTTTTTCCTGTTGCCAAAAAAATTTCCTGAGAGTGTGTGTTAATATGCCTTTACTTATCTTCAACTGATAGACTATGGTTGCTATAAAGCTGATTGTCTTTTACGTTTTCCCCTTTTCTAGTCATACCAAAAGCTGTTACTTGAAAAAAAATGAGTATTCTGTGTCTTCACTAGAAACATAAACACTTTGCCATGTGTATATACATATATCTTCTTTTAGTGCCATATGTGCTGTCATTTTGCAATGGCAGATAGTTTCAGGGAAACTCCTGTAGCCAGCCCAAACATTCTGCTTACATTATACCAAACAGGGAGCATTTATTTTTCCCGAGTATGCAGTCTATTCAATAAAACTCATGTCTTTGTTAACTTCTCCTAGATCACTAATAATCAGCACTCTCTTTCCTTAATAGCCAAATTGCAATGGTCTTAGAAACCTTTATATATGTTGTTTACATTTTACATAATATTTTATCAGATATATGGGATTTTATTTTCTCGTTCTCCTTGTTTGTAGTTTCAGAATGTTCAACTGATTGAGAATTTTTTTAATGTTATTTATTTATTTATTTATTGATTGATTGATTGATTGAAAGAGAAAGCAGGCAAGGGACAGAGAGAGAGAAGAGAGAGAATCCCAAGCAGGATCCATGCTCAGCACAGAGCCTGAAGTAGGACTGGATCCCACAAACCCTGAAATCAAGAGTCAGACACTTTAACCCACTGAGCTACCCAGGTGCCCCAATTGAGACTTCTTTGTTGTACTTCTTTGAAGTTGAAGTCTAGCATCCTTATTACAGATTGGAATTCTGACACACCAATTTAAGGAGGAGGAGCAGGAGGAGAAAAAGCCACTTAGTGTGCAATCTTGGACAAAAATTCAGGTTTACTAGCTCCAAGGTTAAAATGTATTTTCTAATGAGATACTATGCTTCTTTTAAAGATAGTACCTGTGACCCTTTCCAGTTTTATAATAATCTATGCATTTTCTGTTTATATCCATTAAATAGTTATGCATATAGTTTTTACTATAGTAATACCCATCAAAGCACTGCAACTCATCACTGAATTTCTAGGAATAAATCTATGTCAAAAAATGTTGATGTTTCAAAACATATTCTGATAACTGATCAATGATTTTAATTTTTGAATTTATAAAAGACACTTCCACTGCCTGCAAAGTGTCCAGTTCTCATTTCAATGATAGTTTCTCATTTTCCATTCTGTTACATATTTTCTGGCCACACACTCCATGTCCTTCTAAAAAGCAGGTTTCTGCACCATATCCAGAGACAGAACTAATTATTAAGGATTATCCTTTTCCTTTGCTAGTGATTCATTTAAGGACCCAGAATTAAGAGTTGGAGCATGGCATCACACTCAACAGGGACTATTTCAGATAATTATGTGCTCCAATCAGGCCAATTAGATAGAAGTATTCTAGGGAGGTCTCAGATTCTTCATTTATTTTCTGTTAAGAGATTGTTGCTGAATACTCAAAGAGAGAGCTTGTTCTCTGTATGTCATATATTTGTGTGAAAAACGGCAAACATTTTACTACTGGCCAAGACTGAAACTGCAAAGGAACCAAGGACAGAGCTGAGAGATTTGCAGAAAAAGGAGCTGAAGCCTGAACTGACTGAATACTGGTAGGCCATTTCTTCAACATGTGGACTTTTTCTTTTTTTTTAAATGTATTTATTGATTCTTGAGAGAGAGGGAGAGGGAGAGCACAGGTGGGGAAGGGGCAGAGAGGGAGGGAGACAAAAAATCTGGAAGCAGGCTTCAGGCTCTGAGCTGTCAGCATAGAGTCTGACGCGGGGCTTGAATTTGTGCACTGCGAGATCATGACCTGAGCTGAAATAGGACGCTTAATCGACTGAGCCACCAAGGCGCCCCAAACATGTGGACTTTTTCAATTAAATATGCCAGTTTTCCCTCTTACTGATGAGCCAGGGTAGTTTTCTGCCACATGCAATCAAGAACACATTAACTTAAAGGTAAATGTATATGTCTTCACTTTTAGTCTGTACGGGTCCTTAGTACTAAGTGAATGTCTTGTAGGCAGCACAGAGATGGTTTTGTTTTTTTTTGTTTTGTTTTGTTTTGTTTTGTCCATGCAGTCACCATATGTCTTTTGAAAGGATCAATTAGAACATTTTGTTTATAATTTTGATAATTAAGTATTTATTGCATCTTGTCGTTTTCTGGTTGTTTTTATAGCTCTTTGTTCTTTTTCCCTTGCTCTCTTCCCTTGTTACCTGATGACTTAGTTTTTATTGAAGTATAATTAACATACAGTGTTATTAGTTTCAGGTGTACTACATGATACAACAGTTCTATACATTACTCAGTGCTCATAATGATAAGCATAGTGAACATCTGACTCCAAACTATGTCACTTTTTATCTTTGTGACTTACTTATTTTATTACTGGAAGTTTGTACTTCATTCCCTTTATCGGTTTCACCCATCCCGTCACACCCCATCCTCCTTCTGATAACCACAAGTATTCTGTATTAAAGAGTTTGTTTTTTGTTTGTTTCTTTGTTTTGTTTTTTATATTCCCTATATAAGTGAAATCATATGATATTTGTGTTTGTCTTATTTCACTTAGCATTATAGCTGCTAGGCCCATTGATGTTACTGCAAATGGCAAGATCTCATTCTTTATGACTGATATGCCAGTGTGTGTGTGTGTGTGTGTGTGTGTGTGTGTGTGTGTGTGTGAGTGAGTGTGTTACACTTCTTTATCCATCTATCCATTCATCCATCCAACACTTGGGTTGCTTCCATGTCTTGGGTATTGTAAATTAACAATATTTGTTCTTCCAATCCATGAGCATGGACTTTCTTTCCATTGTGTTTCCATTGTGTTAAACTTATTCCTGGGCATTTTTATTGATTGTGCAATTTAAATGTAATTATTTAAAAAAATTATTTCTTCTAGTTTGTTGTTAGTATATAGAAATGCAACCAGTTTTTGTGTACTGATTTTGTATCCTGCATTTTACTGAATTTATTTGTCAATTCGAATAGTTTTTTGGTGGCACTTTTAAGGTTTTCTGTATATAGTATCATGTCATTTGCAAATAGTGATACTTTCACTTCTACTTTACCAATTTTGATGACCTTTCTTTTTTCCTCCCTTCCCTTCCTTCTCTTCCTTCCTCCTTTCCCTTCCTTTTCCCTTTCTTTTCTTTCTTTCCTTCCTTCCTTCCTTCCTTCCTCCCAGGATTCCTTCCTTCCTTCCTTCTTCCCTCCCTCCCTTTTGTCTGATTGCTACAGCCAGGACTTCCAGTACTATGTTGAATGAAAATGAAAAAGTGGACATCCTTGTCTTATTCTTGAACTTATAGAAGAATCTCTCAGTTTTTCACCATTGAGTATGGTGTTAGTTGTGGATTTCTTGTATATGACCTCGATTATATTGAGGTATGTTCCATCCAAATCTACTTTGTTGAGAGTTTTTGAACAGATGTTGGAGTTTGTCAAAGCTTTTTTTTTTGTATATATTGAGGTGGTCATATGATTTTTATCCTTTGTTAATGAGATGTATCACATTGATTGAATCACTATTCATTCCTGTGATAAATCCTACTTGAACATGGTGAATGATTTTTTTAAAACTGTATTGTTTAATTAGGTTTTCTAATATTTTGTTGCAAATTTGTGCATGTATGTTTATCAGAACTTTTGGACTGTAGATTTTTTGACTTTTTTGTTTTTGTTTCTTGTAGTTTTTCTGTCTGGTTTTGGTATCAGAGTAATAATGGTCTCTTGGAATGAATTTGGAAGTTTTCCTTCCTCTTCTATTAACCATTTTTTAAATGTTTGGTACAGGGCGCCTGGGTGGCGCAGTCGGTTAAGCGTCCGACTTCAGCCAGGTCATGATCTCGCGGTCCGTGAGTTCGAGCCCCGCGTCGGGCTCTGGGCTGATGGCTCAGAGCCTGGAGCCTGTTTCTGATTCTGTGTCTCCCTCTCTCTCTGCCCCTCCCCCGTTCATGCTCTGTCTCTCTCTGTCCCAAAAATAAAAATAAAAACGTTGAAAAAAAAATTAAAAAAAAAAATAAAATAAATGTTTGGTACAATTTACTTGTGAAGCCATTTGGTCCTGGACTTTTGTTTGTTGGGAGTATTTGATTACTGATTCAGTTTCATTGCTGGTAATCAATCTGTTCAAGTTCTCTATTTCTTTTGGATTCAGTTTTAGAAAGTTGTATGTGTTTAGGTATTTAGTTTTTAAAGTTTGTCTAATTTGTTGGCATATAATTTTTCACAATATTCTCTTTTCACCTGAACTTTGTATTTCCATAGCATTTTTGTTTTTCCTTCATTTTTTATTTTATTTATTTTAGTCTTCTCTTTTTATCTTGATAAATCTGGCTAAAGTTTATCAATTTGGTTTATCTTTTCAAAGAACCAGCTCCCAGGTTCATTGATCTTTTCCTTTTGTTTTTTGTTGTTTTTTGTTTAGTCTCTATTTTTACTCTGATCTTTATTATTTCCTTCCTTCTACTAGCTCTGGACATTTTTTCTTTTCCTTTGGGTATAAGGTTAAATTGTTTGAGATTTTATTCTTTCTTGAGGTAGACCTATATTGCTATAAACTTCCCTCTTAAAACTGCTTTTCCTTTATCCTAAAGATTTTAGACCATTGTGTTTTCCTCTTCTTCTTTTTTCCTCAGAAAGAAGTTAAAAAAAGGAATTAAATTTGGGGCACCTGAGTGGCTCAGTTAGTTAAGCATCTGACTTCAGCTCACGTCATGATCTCACACTTCATGGGTTCAAGCCTTGTGTTGGGCTCTGTGCTGACAGCTCAGAGCCTGGAGCCTGCTTCAGATTCTGTGACTCCCTCTCTTTCTGCCCCTCCCCTGCTCGTGCTCTTCTCTCTTTCTCTAAAAATAAATAACCATTAAAAGTATCTAAAAAAAATAATCAAATTTAAAACACATATTAAATGGTAGATAGAACAATTTTTTTTAGTTTTTATTTACATTCCAGTTAGTTAATATACAGTGTGATATTAGTTTCAGGTGTACAATATATTCAACAATTCCATACATCACCCGTGTTCATCACAACAATTGCACTCCTTAATTCCCATCACCTATTTAAACTATCCCCTCAGCCACCTCCCTTCTCGTAATCATCAGTTTGCTCTGTATCAAGATAGTCTCTTCTACAAATGGTGTTGGAAAACTTGACAGCAACCTATAAAAGAATGAAACTGGGGGCGCCTGGGTGGCGCAGTTGGTTGAGCGTCCGACTTCAGCCAGGTCACGATCTCGCGGTCCGTGAATTCGAGCCCCGCGTCAGGCTCTGGGCTGATGGCTCGGAGCCTGGAGCCTGTTTCCGATTCTGTGTCTCCCTCTCTCTCTGCCCCTCCCCCGTTCATGCTCTGTCTCTCTGTGTCCCAAAAATAAATAAACGTTGAAAAAAAAATTAAAAAAAAAAAAAAAAGAATGAAACTGGACCACTTTCTTCTACCATACACAAAACTAAATTTAAAATGGATAAAATACCTAAATGTGAGCTCTGAAACCATAAAAATCCTAGAAGAGAACAGGCAGTAACTTCTTTGATATCAGCAATACCACTTCTTTCTCTTGTTCCTCTTATAATTATGTAGTATTCTTTTTCTCTTGCTAGAGTCCTTTTGTAAAATGTATTTTGTATGACATTAATACTGCTTTTTTTTTTTCTGTTGCTCCTTTTGCACGGTAGATTTTTTTCATTCCTTCACTTTCAATCTGCAGGTGTTTTTAGGTCTGAATGAATCCTTTATAAAGAGCATATAGATGTTTCTTGCTTTTTTATCAATTTGGTCACATTATGAGTTTTGATTAGAGCATTTAGTCCATTTACATTTAGGGAATTATTGATAGATATGTAATTGTTGCCATTTTATTATTTGCTTCCTGTTTGTTTTTGTACTTCCTCTCTGTTCCTTTCTTCTCTTGCTTTCTTCACTTGTGAAATGATTGCTTTGTTAGGTATTATGCTTGGATTCCTTTTTCTTTCTGTGTATATCTCTCATAGGTTTTTTTATTTGTAGTACCATTAGCTTCATATGTAACATCTCCTGCGGGTAGTAATTTATATTAAGTTGTTGGTAATTTATGTGTGAACACATTTTAAATGCACTAAAAATTTTACTCCCCCCAGTATATTTCAGTATATGTCCTATTTTACATATTTTCATTTTGTGAGTCCCTTGACTATTTTTATAGATATAATTGATTTTGCTATATTTTTAAGTTTTAACCTGTATAAAAGGTTTAAAAGTGATTAGTTTACTATCTTTATTATATGTTTGTATTTAACCATAAAATTTTTTTCTTTCAAAATCTTATTACTTTTACCTATGGCCTGTTATTTCCTTTTCTTTAAATAATTCCCTTTAACATTTCTTGAAAGGGTGGTTTAGATGTGATGAACTCCTCTAGCTTTTGTTTGGGAATGTAGCTCACATTCTATTCTGAATGATAAACTTGCTATGTAGAATATTCTTGCTTGCAGAGTTTTGTGGGTATTTTATCCTTTCAGAACTGAATATATCATGCTACTCCCTTCTAGTCTACAAAATTTCTGACAAATCAGCTGATGACTTTATGGAGTTGCCCTTGTTTATAACTGTTGCTGCTTTTAAAATTCTCCATTATTGTATTTTGCCATTTTAATTAGTATCAGTCTTGGTATGGACTTCTTTGAGTTCATCTTATTAGGAGTTTTCTGTACTTCCTGGATATGGATGTCTATTTTCTTTCCCAGAACAGGGAAGTTTTCAGCAATCTCGTCAAATATGTTTGCTGTCCTTTCTCTTTCTTATTCTGGGATCTCTATAATGCAAATTCTGTTCTGCTTGATATCACTTAGTTTCCTTAAACTATTTTCACTTTTTATTTTCTTTTTTGCAGACAGGCTTGGTTGCTTTCCATTACGCCGTCTTCCAGTTCACCCATCTGTTCTTCTGTATCTTCTAATCTGTTGTTGATTCCCTCTAGTGTATTTTTCGTTTCAGTCATTGAGTTCTTAATCTTTTTTTTTTTTAATTTTATCTGTTGAAGTTCTCATTGAGATCCTCCCCTCTTTCCTCAAGTCCAGTGAGTATCTTTATGCCTATTGTTTGAATTCTTAAGCATATTGCTTATCACTGTCTTCTTTATCTCTTTTTCTGTGATATTTTCTTATTCTTCCATTTGGGACATATTCCTCTGTCCCCTCATTTTGTCTAAATCTCTGTGTTTGTTTCTATGTATTAGGAAGGTCAGTTTTGTGTCCTGTTTTTGAAAGTAGCCGCCTTTGAATAGGTCCTATGGTGCCCTATAGCACAATGTCCCCTAGTTACAGAATCAGGTACTTAGTGGTGTCTTCTATGTGGGATGTGCATTCCACTGTTGTGACTAAGGCACATTTGCCATAAGTTCAGTCAGCTTCAATGATCTTCTCTGCTATGGGCTCATCAGGGAGAATTTTGTCCATGTACTGTTAAGAGGCCTATCTGACTTTTCCAGCAGCTAATAGGTTGGTGGTATCAGTAGTCAGTTTAGCAGTCTTCACTGTCTGCTGAATGGTGGGGCTTTCTTCTTGCACAGGCTCCTGAGGTGCTTTCTTGGTGGATGCAGCCCACCTTCAGACTTGATGTTTTCACTCAGCTGTAGTTACATGCACATCAAAGGACAGGGCCCTAAGATGCACGGTCCCCCGGGTAGCTTTTGTTAGTGTGTAGGCATGGCGGTCACAGTACACGTCCTCCCAGTATCTGCCATAGCTGAAAATTCACCAAAAGTCATGGTTCTTTCCCCGCACAGCCAGCTGAAAGTCTCAGCTGCTATATCTGTGAGCCCACTGGTGTGTGAGCTTATCTTCCCATAGCAGGAGTCATTATGAAGTTACACCAGTCTTTGCAGGGGCTGCTTGTAGGGTGTTAGGTAGAAGTTGTTTTGGAGGGATGCTTGCCAAGGTAGATAGGTTAGATGATGTCGGCCTAAAGGGAATGTGTGGATGCAGCACACAGTGCTGACAAGATAGGTAGAAGGTCTTTGTACTTTTCCCACAAATCTCTGGCTATCTAAGCTGGGGGAACAGGAAAAGAAATGGTGCCCACCAGCACTTTTTTTCTCCTAAAGATCACTATACCTCCAATACACTTTCTGAGATTAGTAAATAAAGTCTCCTTCATATATACCCCAGGCACTTTTCAAACTGAACCTTCTATGCTATGTTTTGTCCTGGTTATTTATCATACTGGCTCTTTAAAGGCAGGGACTCCATTTCCTATCACCCTCTTGGTCTCCCACAGCTAATCCCACTGATTTTTGAACTATCTGGAGTTAAACCTCCCTGATCCCAAAAGTTTGCAAAATTAAACCCTACTGGTTTTCAAAGTCAAACGTTAGGGGCTTTGTTTTCCCAGTGTGAATCCCCATGCCTGGGGTACCTAGTGGAGGTCTGATTTTCTTGCTTCTCTGTGCTTCCATTTCTGGTTAATCTCACAAGGGTTTGATGCCCAAGTGTATCTCTGCCCTTCCTACCTATTTGGGTTTATCTTGTTTGGGGCTCTCTTTGCTTTTTGGAAATGGATGTCTGTTTTCTTCTCCAGATTAAGAAAGTTTTTAACAATTATTTCTTTACTTTTCTACTGCTTTTTCTCTCTCTACATTCTGGGATCCAGATAATACAAATTTGTCCCAGATATCCCTTAAGCCATCCTTACTTTTAATATTTTTTTGTTTTCGCTATTCAGCTTGGATGATTTCCATACCCTCTTTCTCAGATTGCTGATCTGTTCTTCCACGTCATCAGTTATTAGTTCCCTGTAGTGTATTTTTCATTTTATTCATTTTATTTTTAGTTCTGATTCATTATTTTTTCAGATATTCTATTTCTTTGATGAAGTTCTCAATGTATTCATTTATTCCTTGGAGTTTGGTGAGCATCTTTATCACCATTACTTTGCACTTTATCTGGTAGAGCATTTTCTGTTTTATTTTTCATTTCTTTTCTTTTTTTTTGTTTTTTTCTCCATTGAGAATGTATTCCTCTGTCCCTCATTTTGCGTGGCTCTCTGTGTTTATTCCTATATATTAGGTGGGTTAGCTATATCTTTTGGTCTTTAAAGAATGGCTTTATGTAGAAAGTGTCCTGGAGGTCCCATAAGTATAATACTCCTGTTTATCAGAACAAGGTGCTTCAGCGGTGTCCCCCCACCATGTGTGGCATTTCCCTGTTATGGCTGCACCATGACTGCTTTGGGCACACTGGTGGGTAGAGCTGAACCCCTGTTTGGTTGGCTGGGATTGCTGGCCACAGCTGTCTAGCACACTGGGAAGTGGGATTGGCCTCCAGTTTAGAAGTTTGAGAGGCTTAGCTACAGGCATGTTGGTGGATAAGGATACCCCTGTTGTGACTGGCTGTGAGGCCCAGGCAGGACTATTTACCTGTGCATTATTCTTGTCCAAGTCTACCCAGTGGGTATGAGGGGAAGGAGCTGCTTTAGATGGATGCTTGCTGGGGTGGATAAGTTCAGACTTCAGGGGAATGCTAAGATGTGTGGTGCTAGAAAGGCATATAGAGAGCAGAGTCTCAGTTCCTATAGTCCCCCCAGCTTTCCTGGATTTAATCCCTGCTTATTTTCAAAGCCTGGTGTTATGAAATTATAAGAATGTTGACAACACTGACTCCATCATTGGCCCTCCATCTTGTTCATGCCCACACAGTGAACTTCCTTGGGGATGAGTTCCAGGCCCAATGGAGGTTAATATATGCTCTTACCAGAATGTGAGAAGGCTTGCTGTGATCTTCCCTAGTTATTAAGATAACTAGTAGAGATAACATATAGTTTATTACCCTCTGGCACACAGTGCAGGTACGCTGGGAGGGCATTCCCTGATCTGGGGCTAGAACCCTGCATTTCTCAGGGAGGGCCTCACTTCCTATGATAACCCTTCTGCTTGCAGCACACAGGGCCTTTCCTACTCCTCTCCATATGGCTTTTTCCTTATATCTTTAGCTGTGCAAGAACTGTTCTGCTAGTCTCAGGTACTTCTCAGAGACAATTTCTAAGTAGTTGTAGACTTGGTGTGTCCATGGGAGGAGGTGATCTCAGGATCATCCTACTCAGCAATCTCACTCAAGTTCTGAGGTATTTTTTTTTAGTTCTGGGGTAAATATAGCCAATGTGTAACTTAATCGTCTCTCAATTGCAACATTAAAATGCTGGACATTTTTTTATCAGTCAGACGTTACCTAGAATTTAATCGTTTTCAATAAAACTTTCTATAATTCCTAGACATTATATATTTTAGACTGTTTTTATAAAAGTAAACTTTATGATTATAAATGTTGCCCCAAAGCAATTCTAACATTGTGGTGAATTTAAACTTCACAGCATGTTTCCTCTTTGTTTTGGTATTAATCCTCATCTCCTTGACAACACATACCTATAAGCAAAGGTAAAAGGAATGGAAGCAGGAAATTGACTTTACTGGCTATATGACTGACGATGTGCACATAAAGGCAGAAATGGAGTTCCAAATAAAAAAAATCCCCTGCAACCTCGTTTTACTATGAAATATCAAAATGTAATCAACCAAGGGTGAAGATTATTCAGCCTAGATTCAAACTAAGTTAACTTGGAGTATGAAACAATTTGAAGCCAAACTACATTTTATATTTTTAAAATTTGAAAATGTGTTGCGACAGCTTGTTTTTTTATAAATGACTTTATTTAGTTTTAGAGATAACTCTAAGTTCCTCATTTTTTACTTTTCAAGTTGTTTAGTTGAAAAAAAAAACACTGAATTTTAATTTATTCAGTTGTTTTGGATATTCCCCCTTGAGGTCTCTGAATTTAGAGCTTTTACATTTTATATGAAATCATACAGTTTTAGTTAACTTAGGCACATAAATTATAGATTTACATTAAATTATGTATGAGAACACTATAACTTTTATTTATACATGTAAATAATGTAGATAATAATTCTCCATTGCTTATAAAGTTTAACCCTAGTTACTTATTTAATAATTAAATTAGTATTCATATTTTCTTTTGGAAAATGTTCTGTCCAATTGCTTAATTAATCGAAAATTCATCCCTGGTAAAGCAAAAGTTGAAAAATAAGGTCAATATAATAGAAAATTCCTGTGAGTTCAGGAGGCATATGTTCTAGATGAAAATGAACAGGATTTATGGTATTAAGAATTTTAAGTAGCATGAGACTTCAGTAAACTGGAAACTCCCATTACCTAGAAAATAGGTTAAATAAGGTTATTATAAATATTTCTGTTCAATAGTATAACTAGTAGCTTCTAGTAAAGTTTATAGAAACATTCTACTCTGTTCAATATGATAGCTACTAGCCAAATGTGGCTACTGAGTACAGATACTGTGGCTGAAAAAGTGAACTTTGGACTTCATTTAACTTATGAACAAAATTGCATTTTGAGATAATGTATATAGACATGGAGTTGTAAGAAACACTAATATCACATTTATCTTTTACCCAGTGTCTCCCAATAGGCAGATACTGCAAAACAATATTACAAGGAGAGTGTTGACTTTGATACAGTCAAGATACTGAATATTCTATCACCTTAAGGACCACTCTTGTCCTTTCATGATGTATATGCACAACAGTTTAACCATTTACTCAGTAAAATGAAATCTGGGTTGTTTGGAGGTTATGAATATTGCTGATGAAGCTGCTATACCCATTCGTGTGAATATATTCCATTTTTTTTTCCTCTGGAATAAATGCCCAGGTGTTTAGTTCCTCAGTTTTATAATGCTGTTTTTAGGTGTTTTGCTTTGTTTTGTTTTAAAGAAATGGGCAATCTATTTTTCAGAGCGTATACACCACTTTCCTCTCCAACCTGCAATATGTGAGTGATCTAGTTTCTTCACATCCCCTCCCCCATCTTTGTTGTTATCACCAACATTATGATAGGTAGGTAGTGAGATTGTGGTTTTCACTTGTGATTGTGAACCACAATCATCACAATTGTGATGAGTGACATAGATTATCTTTTTATGGGCCTATTTGCCATCTGTATATTTTCTTTACTGAAAAAACTATCTATGTCTTTTGCTCAATTCTCTAAATGGACTGCTGGGTTTTTCTTTCACTATGTTTTGAATGTTTTTTGTATATTCTTGATACCAGTCCTTTAGTAGACATGTGGTTTGAAAGTATTTTCTCCAGTCTTAAGCTTGTACATATGGACATTTGGACATTTATAATAAAGTATTTACATATGGACATTTATAGAAAAGTATTTTCATTTTGATGAAATAAAATTTGCCAATTTTCATCTTTATAGATTATGCTTTTGATTGAGCTCTAGGAACACTGTGCATACACCTGGATCTCAGATTTTCCATTTGTTGTGTAAATTTTATAGTTGTATATGTACATGTAAGTCTATTCATCTTGAGTTAATATTCCAAAAACTTGAGTTTAGATAAAAGTTAATTTTTTGGTTTATATCTTATTGGTTCAAGTGGAGAAGCTATCCTTCTTCTTTTGAATTGCCTGTTCATCATTATAAAAAAGCATTAATTGATTATAGTTGTGTGGGTCTATTTGTTATTATCTCATTGATCTTTGTCTATGTCTTTACTAATATCAAACATTTGTGATGACTGTAGCTATATAGAAAGCCTTGATAATAAATTGATGTTTTTGTCAAGATTAATTTAGCTCTTCTATGCCCAAAATATCTTGGTGATATTTTCGTGAGAATCTCAGTAAATCTAAAGATCAAGTTAGGGGGCACCTGGGTGGCTCAGTCTGTTAAGCGTCTGACTTCAGCTCAGGTCATGATCTTACAGTTTGTGAGTTCAAGCCCTGCATTGGGGTCTGTGCTGACAGCTCAGAGCCTGGAGCCTACTTCAGATTCTGTGTCTCCCTCTCTCTCTCTGCTCCTCCCCTGCTTGTGCTCTCTCTCAAAAATAAACATTATTATTTTTTTAATTGAAAGATCATGTTAGGAAGAATTGACATCTTTATAATGTTGTTTTCTCATCAATGTATACAGTTTGTCCTTCCATTTGTTTGTCTTATTTGATTTCTTTTATCAGCATTTTGCAGTCATAACACATAAGTCCTATGCATAGTTTAAGTATATGTCTAAGCATTTCTTATTCTTTGAAACAATTGTAAATGGTATTCAAAAATTTTATTTCTGCAGATGCAATTTTAATATACAAAACTTTGCTTTTAAATCTTTTTACATTAATATTTATCCTGAAAATTTCTTGAACTCACTTTGTTTTAGTTTTAGATTCTATTATAGAGAAAATCATGACTTCTGGAAATAGATACATTGTACACCTTCCTTCCAATCGATATGCCTTTTATTTCTTTTCCTTACCTGTTTCACTAGCTAGATCTTCCAGGACTATACTAAATAAGAGTAATAAGATCAGATGCCCTTCGTGTTTTCTTAATTTTAGTGGAATATCATGCATTCTAGCACTATTATTTTATTCAAAAATTTACCTTTTATCATTAATGGACATTGAATTATCTCCAATGATGTTTTATATTACACATATCATGTAATCATGTGAATTTTCTTCAGTATCTTGTTGATATGGTATGTTGCTTTTTAAAAATGTTCTAGTAGCTTTACATACCTAGAATAAATCGCTCTTGGTTGTGGTGTACAAATTAATATATTGCTGAGTTCGACTTGATAACAGTTTGCTAAAATATTTGTTTCTATATGAGGGATATTCTGCAGTTTGTTTTGTGCTGTGATTTTGCATGGTTTTGGTATTAGGGAATGTACTCAGAATTCATCCCTTCATCTTCAATATTTGGAATAAACTGTGTACAATTGCTATGAATTACTTTGTATATACTACAGATTTTTCTATTTCATCTTAGCTGAGTCACATCCTTTTTTTAAGAAATTATTCCATTTTTGAAATTGTCTATTTTTAAAGTATGATTCATAGTATTCCCTTATGTCTTTTTAAGAACTGCAGGATCTATTGTGATATAGGTTCTTTTATTCATGAAATTGGAGATTTGTGTCTTCTATTTTTGACAGCCATGCTAATGGTTAATCAGCTTTGATTTTTTTTAAAGAGCTTTACACATCATTGTTTTCCATTTCACTGATTTATGCTCTGTTATTTTAATGATTATTTCCTTCTTGCTTTTTTTTCTTTTCCCATTTTGATTCTCTTTTCCTGGATAACCTGGTGAGGAAATCTGATTTGTATTTGAGAACTTCCTCCTCTTCCAACGTAAGAGCAGAAATTTTTCTAAGTACTTCTTTAGTTGTATTGACATATTTTATATTTTAATTTTTGTTATTTTATATATTTTTATTTATTTTTGAGATGTCCTATTTAACACATGGGTTATTTAGAAGTGTATTCTTTACTTTCATCTATTTAGACCTTTTCCATGTATGCATGGACAAAAGTATGTCCATGATACATGGACAAAAATCATATCATCTCAATATGTGCAGAAAAAGCATTTGACAGAATTCAACATTTACTTATGATAAAAACTCACAACAAAGTCAGCATACAGGGAACATACTTCAAACATAATAAACACCATATATAACATACCCACAACTAACATCATACTCAATGGTGAAAAACTGAAATTATTTTCTGTAAGATCAGGAATAAGAAGAAAGTTGCTTACTCTCACCACTTTTACTTAACATAGTATTGAAAGCTCTAGGTAGAGCAATAAAAAGAAATGAAAAGGAAAAGTAAAACTGTTAATATTTGCAGATTATGTGATACTATATAGAGAAAACACTAAAGACTCTACCAAAAATATTAGAATAAAAAAATTCAGTTAAGTTGAAAGATACAAAATCAACATACAGATATATATTGCATTTCTGCACTGTAGTAACAAACTTTCAGGAAGAGAAATTAAGAAACTAATCTTATTTACCATTGCATCAAAAAAGTAAATATCTAGGAATAAATTTAACCAAAAATATGAAATACCTATATTATGAAAAAGGAGATATTAAGCAATTGAGGATGAAACAAACAAATGGAAAATAACACCATGCTCATGATTTGGAAAAATATTGCTCAAATGTCCACACTACCCAATGCAATCTACAGATTCAAGGCAATCCTTATCAAAATAGCAATAGAATCTCTCAAAGAATTTAAATCAAATTAAAATTTATATGGAACCACAAAAGACTGAATTGCCAAAGCACTCTTGAGAAAGAAAAATAAAGCTGGAGGCATCATGCTCCCTGATTTCAAACTATACTACAAGGCTATAGTTATCAAAACACTATGGTACTGGAACATAAAAAGACAAATAGATCAATGGAACAGATAGCCCAGACATAAATCCATACTTATATGGTTAATCTACAACAAAGGAGACAAGAACATCCAATGGGAAAAGGACAGTCTCTTCAGTAAATGATTCTGGGTAAATAGGACCACTTTCTTATACCATATACAAAACTTACCTCAAATGTATTAAATACCTAATACTTGAAACCATACAACTTCTAGATGAAAATATAGGCAGTAAATTCTTTAACATCAGTCTTATGTAAGATATGTTATCTTGATCTATATATTGCTATATCTCCTCAGGCAAGGGCAACACAAGTAAAAATAAACAAAAACTTTTAGCACAACAAAAGAAACCAAAATAAAAAGGCAACCTACTGTATGAGAGAAGATACTTGCAATGATATCTTCAATAAGGGGTTGATATCTAAAATATATAAAGAACTCATGCAGCTCAACAACAACAATCCAATTAATAAATGGGAAGAAGACCCGAATATACATTTTTTCCCCAAAGAAGACATACAGATGGTCAACAGACATATGAAAGATCACTATCAGGGAAGTCCAAATAAAAACCACAATGAGATACCATATAGTGTGTCACCTCACCTGTCATGACCATTATCAAATAAATGACAAATGTTGACAAGGATGTGTGGAAAAAGGAACACTCATGAACTCCTAGTGGGAATGTTAATTAGTAGAGCCACCAAAGAAAACAATATCAAGGTTTCTCTTTTTCTTGTTGTTCTAGATCTTGTTGTTATGATTGTTTTTGCATTGCTGTGGGTTACTTAGACTTCACATTTCATGTTGAATAATTAATAATATTTTTGATGTATCTCTTCAAAGCACATAGAAAAGGATATATAGATATGTGCCCAAATGTTTAAAAGTGTATATAAATAAAGCAGACAGATAAGTAGTACTGCAAAAGTAGAAAAATTAAAAATCTGTGCATCTGTGTGGAAGGTGCAGAATTTTTTGTACTGCTCTTGTAACATTTTTGTAGTTTAAAAGATATTTCCAATAACATTTAATATTTAAGTATTGAATTAGGCAATTTAATGATAACTTAAAATCAGTGCCTCATTTTTAGGAATACTTCTAATTCAATTAGAATACAGGAAATAGGTGAGTTTTCACTTCTCTTTTCTCAGTTATATTCCTTATAAACCGTGTGCTTAAATGCCTATCTTTACTGTGATTAAGTTGTTATTTAGCTTACTAATTCATAACCATGAAATTCTTATTTAGCCTTTTAGTCCCTAAATTTTATGCAAAGAACTTAATACTTTACACTTCACATTAAGATTCTGTAATTAGTAACAATATGCTGTATGCAATTCAGAAAATATATTTTTTCCTCTATTGAATTTAAAGTGCTGCCTATGGGACAATGCAACATTTAACAGAGAAAAGGACCCCTATTTAAACTAATTAAGCAATTTGTGTCACTTAAATCAAAAATGTAACGTACATTTAGAGGGATATCAAATTAGGTTATAAACTTTAATGAATTTTAGTGTTATTTTCTTGAATTATATGTATTATTTAAAAAAATAATGTTTATTTTTGAGAGACAGAACATCAATGGGGAGGAGCAGAGAGAGAGGGAGGCACAGAATCCAAAGCAGGCTCCAGGCTCTGAACTATCAGCACAGAGCCTGATACGAGGCTCAAACTCACGAACTGTGAAATCATGACCCGAGCCAAAGTTGGATGCTTAACTGACTGAGCCACCCAGGAGCCCCTGTGTTGAATTATATTTAAAATATAGAAATACATGTCATTTATATTTTCATGACAAAAGAATTATCAGTATCATTTAACTGGCTGTTGAGCACATAGCCCTGTGTTTGTACTCTTTTCATCCCTTCTAGTGTGTACCTGAAAAATCCAGAAAATGAAAAGTCTCTGTTTTGAGACTGGTTGGAACTTTTATTCTTCTATATTGACTCTAGTTAATATCATTAGTAAAACAGTCACTTGATATCACAAAAATTAAAATTATTATATAAATGAAAATGAGTAAAATTTTAGTAGTTTTCATTTTCAATTACACGTAGTAATACAATTTAATTAGATTTCAACATGTCTACTGTTCTGGGCTTATGTATGCTTATAAACTATCTCTGAATCTTCTACCACATAAAATCAATGTTAAAAATGTCCATTGCAGATTCACTTCAACTGACTAAAATTATCTTTATAGTCTACAAAGTTTCTCTTAATTTGCTTTATTTAGAAATTCTGAGAATTGAACAAATATTTGTATACATTTAATATATCCTTATATTGGATTGATATCAGGAATGTTTCAAGCTCCTGTGGACATGAGTCTTGTATTGTAATTTGTAGAACAAAATTTTCCTGTTAAAATGAAATAGTACATGCATATTTTGTAGCCTCAACGTTATATTGTTTCTTTAGTTTTCAAAAGGAGAAAGTTGCTTCTTTTTTTTTTTTTTTTTATATATATAATTTATTGTCAAATTGGTTTCCATACAACACCCAGTGCTCATCCCAAAAGGTGCCCTCCTCAATACCCATCACCCACCCTCTCCTCCCTCCCACCCCCCATCAACCCTCAGTTTGCTCTCAGTTCTCAACAGTCTCTTATGCTTTGGCTCTCTCCCACTCTAACCTCTTTTTTTTTTCCTTCCCCTCCCCCATGGGTTCCTGTCAAGTTTCTCAGGATCCACATAAGAGTGAAACCATATGGTATCTGTCTTTCTCTGTATGGCTTATTTCACTTAGCATCACACTCTCCAGTTCCATCCACGTTGCTACAAAAGGCCATATTTCATTTTTTCTCATTGCCACGTAGTATTCCATTGTGTATATAAACCACAATTTCTTTATCCATTCATCAGTTGATGGACATTTAGGCTCTTTCCATAATTTGGCTATTGTTGAGAGTGCTGCTATGAACATTGGGGTACAAGTGCCCCTATGCATCAGTACTCCTGTGTCCCTTGGATAAATTCCTAACAGTGCTATTGCTGGGTCATAGGGTAGGTCTATTTTTAATTTTCTGAGGAACCTCCACACTGCTTTCCAGAGCGGCTGCACCAATTTGCATTCCCACCAACAGTGCAAGAGGGTTCCCGTTTCTCCACATCCTCTCCAGCATCTATAGTCTCCTGATTTGTTCATTTTGGCCACTCTGACTGGCGTGAGGTGATACCTGAGTGTGGTTTTGATTTGTATTTCCCTGATAAGGAGCGACGCTGAACATCTTTTCATGTGCCTGTTGGCCATCCGGATGTCTTCTTTAGAGAAGTGTCTATTCATGTTTTCTGCCCATTTCTTCACTGGGTTATTTGCTTTTCGGGTGTGGAGTTTGGTGAGCTCTTTATAGATTTTGGATACTAGCCCTTTGTCCGATATGTCATTTGCAAATATCTTTTCCCATTCCGTTGGTTGCCTTTTAGTTTTGTTGGTTGTTTCCTTTGCTGTGCAGAAGCTTTTGATCTTCATAAGGTCCCAGTAATTCACTTTTGCTTTTAATTCCCTTGCCTTTGGGGATGTGTCGAGTAAGAGATGAGAAAGTTGCTTCTAAGCATAAGAGCTCTTTAAACTGCTGGCTTAGTATTTAAAAATTAGGATAATATAAGAGTGCACTTTGAACTATCAAAAGAATTTCTAGTTTTGGTACATTACCATTTATTAGTAGTATGATCTTGGTTTAAAATTCTTTGAGCTGTAGGACTAAAAAAAGGTTGATAACCCTTTCACATGGTTAAGTAAAGACTAAACAAGATGATTTAATAAGAAACTGCAGATATCATAACATATTATAGAAATAGAAATCTTATTTCCAAATTGATAGAAGTTAAAGGGTAAGGTGGGAAAATGCTAGATATTCAAATGATATGGAGAAAAAAAATAGAAAGGATTCATTTTTGATGGGCACTCATCTGGTAACAAAAGTTCATTTTTCAAACAAGTATTGCCATAACTTTTTACCTTTGAGTTTCCAATATGAATTTTTTTCATTTGATAGATGAGAGCACAGCCTTGAAATTAAGAATTAGGTTTCATTCTGCATGAGTGTGAGCAAGTTAAAGTTTGTAAAATAATATTTTCTAATAAGATTAAGAAGAATAATATCTTCTCATTGTGCTGTAATAAAATTTAATGGTATAATAAATGTGAACATCATAGATTGGTACCTTGAATAAGGGAGTGCCCAAACATATTAGTTATTATCAATACATATTATAAATAACTAAAAATCTATTCTACTGAGGAGAAAAATTTTCATGCTTCATCTTTCCTTGAAGGAGCATCACTAGAAAAACTATACTAGCTGTTAGCTACACAATAACATCTTCTAACTGAAGGAGTAATTGCCAAGTTTTTTTTTTTTATTGGTGGACTTTTATTCTTATTTTTTAATATACTTTATTGTAAAATTGGCTTACATACAACACCTAGTGCTCATCCCAACAAGTGCCTTCCTCAATGCCCATCACCCATTTCCCTCTCCCCCACCCCACGATCCACCTTCAGTTTGTTCTCTGTATTTAATAGTCTCTTGAGGTTTCCCTCGCTCCCTCTCTGTATCTATTTTTTACCCCTCCCTTACCCCATGGTCTTCTATTAAGTTTATCAAGATCCACATATGAGTGAAACATATGATATCTGTCCTTCTCTGACTGACTTAGTTCACTTAGCATAGTACCTTCCAGTTCCATCTACATTACTGGAAATGGGATGACTTCATTCTTTCTCATTGCCAAGTAGTATTCCGTTGTATATATAAACCACATCTTCTTTATCCATTCATCAGTCGATGGACATGTAGGCTCTCTCCATGATTTGGCTATTGTTGAAAGTGCTGCTATCAACATTGGGGTACATATGCCCCTATGAATCAGCACTCCTGTATCCCTTGGGTAAATTCCTAGTAGTGCTATTGCTGGGTCATAGGGTAGTACTATTTTTAATTTTTTGAGGAACCTCCACACTGGTTTCCAGAGTGGCTGCACCAGTTTGCATTCCCACCAACAGTGCAAGAGGGTTCCAGTTTCTCCACATCCTTGCCAGCATCTGTAGTTTCCTGAGTTGTTCATTTTAGCCACTCTGACCAGTGTGAGGTGGTATCTGAGTGTGGTTTTGATTTGTATTTCCCTGATGAGGAGTGACACTGAGCATCTTTTAATGTGTCTGTTGGCCATCTGAATGTCTTCTTTGGAAAAGTGTCTATTCATGTCTTCTTCCCATTTCTTCCCTGGATTATTTGTTTTTTCAGGTGTTGAGTTTGGTAAGTGTTTTTATAAATTCTGGATACTAACCCTTTATTCAATATCTCATTTGCAAATATATTCTCCCATTCCATTAGTTGCATTTTAGTTTTGTTGATTATTTCCTTTGCAGCACAGAAGCATTTTATCTTGATGAGGTCCCAATAGTTCATTTTTTCTTTTAATTCACTTGCCTTTGGAAATGTGTCAAGTAAGAAATTGCTGTGGCTGAGGTTAAAGAGGTTGTTGCCTACTTTCTCCTGTAATTCTCCCTGAATTTTGCTGTCCAGTTCTCCCAGCACCATTTGCTAAAGAGACTGTCTCTTTTCTATTGAATGCTCTTTCCTGCTGTGTCAGAGATTAGTTGGCCCTACATTTGTGGGTCCAATTCTGGGTTCTCTATTCTATTCCATTGGTCTATGTGTCTGTTTCTGTGCCAGTACCATACCGTCTTGATGATTACAGCTTTGTAGTAGAGGTTAAAGTCTGGGGTTGTGATGCCTCCCGCTTTGGTTTTCTTGTTCAATATCACTTTGACTATTTGGGGTCTTTTATAGTTCCATACAAATTTTAGGATTGTTTGTTCTAGCTTTGAGAAGAATATCGGTACAATTTTGATTGGGATTGCACTGAATGTGTAGATTGCTTTGGGTAATATTGACATTTTAACAATATTTACTCTTCCAATCCTTGAGCATGGAATGTTTTCCTATTCTTTGTTTCTTCTTCAATTTCCTTCATAAGCTTTCTATAGTTTTCAGCATACAGATCTCTTCAACTTTGGTTAGGTTTATTCCTAGGTATTTTATGGTTCTTGGTGCAATTGTAAATGGGATCATTTTATTTAATTCTCTTTCTATTGCTTTATTATTGCTGTATAAAAATGTAACTGATTTCTGTACATTGATTTTGTACCCTGTGACTTCGCTGAATTCATGTATCAGTTCTAGCAGTCTCTTGGTGGAGTCTTTCAGGTTTTCTATGTAGAGTATTATGCTATCTGCAAAAAAGTGAAATTTTGACTTCTTCTTTGACAATTTGGATGCATTTTACCTCATTTTGTTGTCTGATTCCCGAGACAAGGATTTCCAGCACTATGTTAAACAGCAGTGGTGAGAGTGGGCATCCCTGTTGAGTTCCTGATCTTAGGGGCAATGCTCAGTTTTTCCCCATTGAGGATGATATTCTGTGGGATTTTCATATATGGCTTTTATGATGTTTAAGTATGTTCTTTCTATCCTGACTTTCTAGAGGGATTTTATTAAGAAAGGATGATGTATTTTGTCTAATGCTTTTTCTGCATCTATTGACAGGATCATATGGTTCTTATATTTTATTTTATTCATGTGATTTATCACATTGATTGATTTCCAAATATTGAATCAGCCCTGCAGTCCAGGAATGAATCCCACTTGATCATGGTGAATAATCTCTTTTATATGCTGTTGAATTCAATTTGCTAATTCTTGTTGAGAATTTTTGCATCCATGTTCATCAGGGATATTGGCCTGTAATTCTCCTTTTTACAGGGGTCTCTATCTGGTTTGGTAATCAAGGTAATGCTGGCTTCATAGAAGGAGTCCAGAAGTTTTCCTTCCATTTATACTTTTTGGAATAGCTTGAGAAATATAGGTATTAACTCTGCTTTAAATGTCTGGTAGAATTACCCAGGGAAGTCATCTGGTTCAGGACTCTTATTTGTTGGGAGATTTTTGATAACTGATTCAATTACTTCATCAGTTATGAGTCTGTTCAAATTTTCTGTTTCTTCCTGTTTGGGTTTCAGTAGAGTGTGGGTGTGTAGGAATTTGTCCATTTCTTCCAGGTTGTCCCGTATGTTGGCATATAATTTTTCATAGTATTCTCTGATAATTGCTTGTATTTCTAAGGGATTGGTTGTGTTGTGATAAATCCATTTTCATTTGTGATTTTATCCATTTGGGTCCCCTCTCTTCTCTTTTTGAGAAGTCTGGCTAGAGGTTTATTAATTTTGTTTAGTTTTTTTTTCAAAAAACCAAGTCTCCATTTCATTGATCTGTTTTTTTTGTGTTTTTTTAAATTCTATATTGTTTATTTCTTCTTTGATCTTTATTAAATTTATCTTGTTCTGTTGGGTTTTGGGTTTCTTTGCTGCTCTGCTTCTAGTTCCTTTAGGTGTGCTGTTAACTTTTGTATTTGGGATTTTTCTTGTTTCTTGAGACAGGCCTGGATTGCATTGTATTTTCCTCTTAGGACTGCCTTTGCTACATCTCAAAGGGTTGCGATTGTTGTGTTTTCTTTTTCGTTTGTTGCCATATAGTTTTTTAAATTTCTTCTTTAATTGTTTGGTTGACCCATTCATTCTTTAGTAAGATGTTCTTTAACCTCCATGCATTTGCAGGCTTTCCAAACTTTTTTCCTGTGGTTGATTTCAAGTTTTATAGCATCATGATCTGAAAGTGTACATGGTATGATATTAATTCCTTTATGTTTATTGAGGACTGTTTTGTGACCCAGTATATGATCTATCTTGGAGAATGTTCCATGTGCACTTGAGAAGAATGTATAATCTGCTGCCTTAGGATGAAAAGTTGTAAATATAGCTGTCACGTCCATTTGGTCCAGTGTATCATTCAGGGTCATTGTTTCTTTATTGATTTTCTGCCTAGATGATCTATCCATTGTTGAAGTGGAGTATTAAAGTCCCCTGAAATTACCACATTCTTACCAACAGGATTGTTTCTGTTTGTGATTGTTTTATATATTTGGGTGCTACCAAATTTTGTGCATAGACATTTACAATTGCTAGTTCTTCTTGATGGATAGACGCCGTAATTATTTTGTAATGCCCTTCTTCATCTCTTGTTATCGTCTTTAAAATCTAGTTTTTCTGATATAAGTATGGCTACTCCAGCTTTCTTTTGACCTCCAATAGCATGATAGATGTTTCTCCTTCCCTCACTTTCAATCTGAAGGTTTTCTCAGGTCCAAAATGGGTCTCTTGTATACAGTGACTAGATGGGTCTTGTTTTTTTATCCATTCTGATACCCTATGTCTTTTGATTGGTGCATTTAGTCCATTTACATTCAGTGTTATTACTGAAGGATATGGGTTTAGAATCATTGTGTTATCTGTAGGTTTCATGCTTGTAGTGTTGTCTCTGATCCTTTGTGGTCCTTGCAGCATTTCACTCACAGAGGCCCTCTTAGGCTCTTGTCGGGCTGATTTAGTAGTGATGAGTTCCTTTACTTTTTGTTTGTTTGGGAAAACCTTTATCTCTCTATTCTGAATAACAAGTTTGCTGGATAAAGGATTCTTGGCTGCATATATTTCCTGTTCTTCATCATGTTGAAAATTTCCTGCCACTCCTTTCTGGCCTGCCAAGTTTCAGTAGATAGGTCTGCTACTACCCTAATGTGTCTATTCTTGTAGGTTAAGTCCCATTTATCCCTGGATGCTTTTAGAATTCTCTCTTTATCTTTGTATTTTGCCAGTTTCACTATGATATGTCATGCAGATCAATTCAAGTTACATCTGAAGGGAGTTCTCTGTGCCTCCTAAATTTCAATGCCTGTTTGCTTCCCCAGATTGGGAAAGTTCTCAGCTATGATTTGTTCAAGTACACCTTCAGCTCCTTTCTCTTTCTTTTTCTGGAACTCCTATGATACAGATATTGTTCCATTTTATTGTATCACTTTGTTGTCTAACTCTCCCCTTGTGATCTAGAATGTTTTTATCTCTATTATTCTCAGCTTCATCTTTTTCCATAATTTTATCTTCTATTTCACCAATCTCCCCTTTCTCTTCAATCTTGCTGTCACTGTTATTATTTTGCACCTCATTTACAACATTTTTTAATTCATCATGACTATTTTTCAGTTCCTTGATGTCTGCAGCAATAGAATCTCTGCTGTCTTCTTTGCTTTTTTCAAGCCCAGCGATTACTCTTATGACTATTATTCTAAATTCTTGTTCAGTTACATTGTTTATATCTGTTTTGAACAATTCTTTAGCTGTCATTTCTTCCTGGAATCTCTTTGGAGAAGAATTCTTCCACTTCATCATTTTGGCTACTCTTCTGTCCCTTATGTCCCAAAGCTTCTTATGTACCCCGTTTCTGTGAACACTACTATATTAAAGATGGGTCATACACTTTCCAGGGCCTGGCCCTTCAGGAGGTGTTATGTGGAGAGTGTTACTTGCTCTCTGTTGTTGTGACTTTGGTTACTTTATCTCCCTACTCGTAGTGATATTTTGGACCCTCCACCAGGTGTGCTTTGATTTGTTCATTGAAGTAGTCCTGGAAAGGAAAACATACAAACAAAAAACAAACATAAAACAAAAAACAGGCAAACACACACACACAAAAAAAAAACAAAAACCAGAAACACCAGCTAGAAATAAACAACAGGGAGAGCCAGTGCTGATGGAAGAGGTCTTATCCCATACAAAGAGAGAAATGACAGGGCAGGGAAAAAGAAAAAAAAATAAAAACTGACCAGGCAGAAAAACTATAGGCTTAACCCAGAGAGAGAGAGAGAAAGGAAAATAAAGAAGGAAACAGGGAAAAAGAAAAGAAGATAAATTTTCCCAGAGAAACTACACAGCTTAATCCAGAGAGAGAGAAGTGAAAATGAAGAATGGGACAGGGAAAAGGAAGAGAAAAATAAAATTGATCAAAGAAACTATATGTCTTAATCCAGAGAGAGAGAAAGGAAAATAAGGAAGGAGGTATAGAACATGTGTCAAGAGAATGGATTAAATATGTCTGTTTAAACAGACCAACAACCAGACTAACCAGACCAGAGGAGGGAAGAGATAAGAAGAAAAGGAAGAATATATATGTATGGTAAGAATTGTCCAAGAATTAAACCAGAAAATGCAACAGAGCCAGTCTGGATGAGGGCTGTCTGGTTCATCATTGTCAATCCTGCTCTAGTAGATACACAGTTACCGGGCATGGAGGGGCGTGGTTTGGTGTAGGCAAGTCCCACCTCCACTCTGGGCATGCTGTCTGTTCCCTGAAGCGCCCCACCTATGGCCTGTCAGGTTGTCCTGGTGGGTCTCCAGAAGCATTTCTGCCTTTCTCCTGGACTCGTGGGGTTCAAAGTCCTTTGGCCTAAACACCGCTTTGTTTGAGAGAGGAGGGAACTTTGGACCCCTCTACTTTGCCATGTTGCCCCCCCCCCCAACCCTTCCCTTCCAAGCAACTGTGGTTTGACTCACTCGGATCCTCTGTGGAAGGATCTCACTGAGCAATGGCCAGGTGCTGGCCCGTCCTCAGAATGTTCACGAGACCATGCTGCTACCAGTGCACAGAGACTGTGGCTGGGTGCCAGCCTGCCCCAGAAAAAGTTTGAACGATCTTGTAGCAGCAGCATTTCAGGGTTTATGGAAAATCACAACACACATCTAGCGCCAGTCTTCCCCCTTCACGTCCTTGTTCCAAAACCAGTGAATGTGGTTGTTCTCTGGGGTCTGCAGGGACCTTTGCCTGTGGGGTGGCCTCATGGCCTCTACCAAATGTCCTCTCTGCAGAGGAACTGCCACTCCCCGTGTGGCCCAGGACCTCACTCTCCACTCTTGGGGATTTGCCCTTCCCACCAGAGCACCACCAGACATGGAGCTGCGGAGTTTCAGACTCTCTGCTCCCCCTGTTTATAGAGTCTTGATGGAATTTAAACCCTCTCCTTTCTCCTTTCTCCCTTTTTTTGTTCAGTCCTTGCAGCTGTTTCCACTTTCCCAATTTCTCTCCAGCTGCTTATGGGGGAGTGCTTTTCCTGGACTCTCCCCCATCTCTGTCCTGTCTCCACAAGCAAAAATAGCTCCCTGCCCTCCCTGATGTCTCTCTCCACCAGTTCACCTCTCTGCACCGCATACCTGCCAATTTCTATGTTTCAGGTTGCGCAGATTGTTGTGTTAATCCTCAGATCAGTTTTCTAGGCATGCAAGATGGTTTAGTGTTGATCTGGCTGCATTTCAGGGATGAGAGACACAAAATAACTTCCATGCTGTTCCACCATCTTGACCCCTTCCAGTATTTGCCAGTTTTATGCAAGCCTACTGTTCCGGTTTGCTTAACCCCTCATTTTCTACTATCAAAAGTGCTTCCTTTGAACTACATAAGGGCACTCTTGCTTATTTTATTACTTGTCACCTGAAGCATGAGCCATATTTTCCTTTAACGTTTTCCCATTCATTGAACTTAATTTTGCTTTGAACATATCACTATCACCCTAGAACAAAGGTGAATATCTCCATTAATATTTCCTCAAGTACTTTAGTGAGACTTTTCTGGGCTATATATTCAATAGCAGATTGTGGCGTGATAGTGTATAAATTTCAGAACATATTAAATTATCTTCCATGACAGTTGTATTGGTCTAAACTCTGACGAGCATGAGTTTTCATGTCTTTATGTGAATAATTAGCTTTTATTTTTCATTTTTTCCCTTTTTAATTATAATGGGATTGACTATTAACTCCTATTAGTTAGCCTTTCAGAATTTTCTTGGCTGCAAATTGTCTGTTTATGTGAGGTATTTTGACATAATATCTATCTATCTATATATAATTTTATGCATGTAATATATTTTTATAAACATATATGTAAAAAATGTTTATAGAATTATAAGATCCTGCCATGTATTGTCTATGTCAGACTAGTTTTAACTATATACATATATATATATATATATACCTTCAGAATATCATTTTCATACATACATATACATACCTACCTATATACACACACATATGTACACCTACATACAACTTTAGAGTCATATTTGTTTACCTGACCATAATGCCACTATTTGAGATGAACTCTGCATATAAAACTAGTTTTCTAATATCAGCTTCTATTAAATTACCTATATTTGTTATTTTCATAATATTTTATAGACATTAGGATTAGACTAAATTCATTTTGTTTTTTTTTTTTTTTTTTCAACGTTTATTTATTTTTGGGACAGAGAGAGACAGAGCATGAACGGGGGAGGAGCAGAGAGAGAGGGAGACACAGAATCGGAAACAGGCTCCAGGCTCTGAGCCATCAGCCCAGAGCCCGACGCGGGGCTCGAACTCACGGACCGCGAGATCGTGACCTGGCTGAAGTCGGACGCTTAACCGACTGCTCCACCCAGGCGCCCCAGACTAAATTCATTTTGTACCATACTGTCAAAATTGGTCATGCATTTACTTATATTCTTAAATATGTTATCAAATAATTGGATATAATTATAATAGCTACCATTTAACTCCCAAACCAGAGTATTGCCAATACCAAACTTTACTTCTCTTCCTATCAATCTCATCCAAATATCACCCTTAGATTGAACATTATCCTGATATTTCGAAAAATAATAATTTTTTAAACCTATATCATGCATATATGTATAGCTACACAATATGTTGAGGTTTTTGTTTTGAAACAAAGGAGCCAATCATGGAGTATGTTATCATCTAAGAATTCCTTTTTTTTTTTTTTTCAATCAACATTATGTTAGTGAACAATACAGAGAGGTACAGATTAAATCTTAGTTCATTGAGTTCACTGCTCTATAAAAACCCCACATTCTGTTCAACTAGTTTTCCATAGGTAGGAATTAGCTTTTAAAATTTCACCTTTTTTTTTTCTAATGCAGCAGAATGTCATGGTTGTAGGAAAAAAGATGAAGAATTCTAGGGTAATTAAGTATCAGTCTGTAACTTACTCTCAAGTAGCTCAGGGAACAGTTAAGTGGGAAAGTTCCTTTGGACTATCCTTCCAACATTATATGGTTACTTAATATTTTTGCATTATTAAAATTAAAGTTAGTTTCTTTTTAGTGTCATGGTGCACAATGCTGTGATGCACATTCTTATAATATTTCAATGTTAACATAGAGGTTTTTTGGGATTTCTTTCTAGGATTGAGATGTTTGATACATAGTACATTCAAATATTCACCTATGTAAGTGAATGCCAAACTGCTTTCCAATTGCCTCCTAATTGTACAATGTTTTTACAATTTGCACATATACCCAGAACTCAGTGTATGTTTATATTATATTGTATTTTATTAAGTATACAATAGCATCTTGTCTAAAGTATGTAACCTAATTTAAAATATTACTAATAAATGCTAATAATCATCTGAGCTTTTAGCAAATCATACAGATCACCATAACAAATGGAATGAAACATTTTTAAATATTGCAAAAATTACTAGAATGTGATGAAATGACAAATGCTGTTCGAAAATGGCACCAAGCAACTTGCTTGATGCAGGATTGTCAAAGACCTTCAATTTGTCAGAAATGCATTATCAGGAAAATACAACAAAATGAGGTATGCTTGTATTCCACTTACATAAATCCTGGAACATGAAAGCTAATATGACAAAACAGGTCAGTAGTTGTCTGGAGAGATAGAAAGAAAGCAGGAAAATATATTTAAAATGGAACAAGAGGGGCGCCTGGGTGGCGCAGTTGGTTAAGCGTCCGACTTCAGCCAGGTCACGATCTCGCGGTCCGGGAGTTTGAGCCCCGCGTCAGGCTCTGGGCTGATGGCTCAGAGCCTGGAGCCTGTTTCCGATTCTGTGTCTCCCTCTCTCTCTGCCCCTCCCCCATTCATGCTCTGTCTCTCTCTGTCCCAAAAAATAAACATTGAAAAAAAAAAATTAAAAAAAAATAAATAAAATGGAACAAGAAACTTTACTCAAATTCCAGTTAACAGTGTAATATTAGTTTCAGGTGTACAATACAGTGATTCAACCCTTCTAAACATTACTTGGTACACTTCACAAGTGCCCTCCTTAATCCCCATCACCAATTTAACACATTTCCCCACCCACTCCCCTCTGATAACCATCAGTTTGTTTTCTATAATTGAATCTGTTTCTTGACTCTTGTTTCTCTTTTTCCCTATGTTCATCTGTTTTGTTTCTTAAATTCCACATACGAGTGAAATCATACAGTGTTTGTCTTTCTTTGACTTACTTTAGTAGGCATTATACTCTCTAGCTCCATCTATGTTGTTGAAAATGGCAGTGCTGCAATCTTCCTTATGGCTGAGTAATATTCCAGTGTGTGTGTGTGTGTGTGTGTGTGTGTATCACTTATATATACACCACATCTTCATCCATTCGTAAATTGATGGGCACTTGGACTACTTACATAATTTGGCTATTATAAATAACAATGCAATAAACATTAGGGTGGATAGATACTTTCAAATTAGTGTTCTCATATTCTTTGGGTAAATACCAGTAGTGGTATTCCTGGATCATATGGTAGTTCTATTTTTAATCGTTTTAGGAACCTCAGTACTGTTTTCCAGAATGGCCGCGCCAGTTTGCATTCCCTTTGCATTGCACAAGGATTCCTTTTTCTATGTAATCCTCGCCAACATCTATTGTTTCTTATGTGTTGATTTTAGCCATTCTGACAGGTGTGAGGTCATTTCTAATTGTAGTTTTAATTTGCATTTCCTGGATGATGAGTGATCTTGAACATCTTTACATTTATCCTTTGGCCATCTGGCTATCTTCTCTGGAGAAATGTCTGCTCACTTCAGCTCATCTATTAATTTGATATTCATTTTGGGGTGTTGAGTTTTATAAGTGATTTACATATTTTGGATACTAACCCCTTACTGGATATGTCATTTGCAAATATCTTCTATTCAGTAGGTTGCTTTTTAGTTTTTTTTTTTTTTTAACCTTTATTTATTTATTTATTTATTTATTTATTTATTTATTTATTTATTTTCAACGTTTTTATTTTTGGGACAGAGAGAGACACAGCATGAACGGGGGAGGGGCAGAGAGAGAGGGAGACACAGAATCGGAAACAGGCTCCAGGCTCTGAGCCATCAGCCCAGAGCCCGACGCGGGGCTCGAACTCCCGGACCGCGAGATCGTGACCTGGCTGAAGTCGGACGCTCAACCGACTGCGCCACCCAGGCGCCCCTAACCTTTATTTATTTTTGAGAGAGAGACAGAGACAGAGGTAGAGAGGGAGAGGAAGGGAGGAAGAAAGAGAGAAAGAGTGAGCTGGGGAGGGGCAGAGAGAGGGAGACACAGAATCTGAAGCAGGCTCTAGTTTCTGAGCTGTCAGCACAGAACCCGATGTGGGGCTCGAACTCACGAGCTATGAGATCATGACCTAAGCCTAAGTCAGACGCTTAACCAGCTGAGCCACCCAGGTGTCCCAGTTGCCTTTTAGTTTTGTTGATTGTTTTCCTTCACTGTGCATAAGCTACTTGATGTAGTCCAAGTAATTTATTTTTGCTTTTGTTTCTCTTGCCTCAGGAGACATATCTAGTAAGAAGTTGCTATAGCTCGTGTCAAAGAAGTTTTTGCCTGTGATCTTTTCTAGGATTTTTAGGGTTTCAAGTCTCACATTTAGGTCTTTCATCCATTTTGAGTTTATTTTTTTGTATGGTATAAGAAAGTCGTTCAGCTTCATTATTTTGCATATTGCTGTCCAGTTTTCCCAGCACCATTTGTTGAAGAGACTTTTTCCACTGTATATTCTTTCCTGTATTATCAAAGATTAATTGACCATATAATTGTGGGTTTATTTCTGGGTTTTCAATTTTGTTCCACGGATCTATTTTTGTGCCAGTATCATACTGTTTTGATTACTACAGCTTTGTAACATAACTTGAAGTCCAGAATTGTGAGGCCTCTAGCTCCGCTTTTCTTTTTAAAGGTTGCTTTGGTTATTTGGTATCTTTTGTAGTTCCATACAAGTTTTAGAATTGTTTGTTCTAGGTCTGTGAAAAATGCTGTTGGTATTTTGATAGGGATTGCATTAAATGTGCAGATTGCTTTGGGTAGTACAGACATTTTAACAATATTTTTTCTTCCAATTCATGAACATGGAATGTCTTTCCATTCCTTTGTATCTTTAATTTCTTTCATCAGTGTTTTATAGTTTTTATTTTTTTTAATTTTTTTTAACGTTTATTTAATTCTGAGAGAGACAGAGCATGAACGGGGGAGGGTCAGAGAGAGGGAGACATAGAATCCGAAACAGGCTCCAGGCTCTGAGCTGTCAGCACAGAGCCCGACGCGGGACTCGAACTCACAGACCGCGAGATCATGACCTGAGCTGAAGTCGGCCACCCAACCGACTGAGCCACCCAGGCGCCCCAGTGTTTTATACTTTTTAGAGTATACTTCTTTCACTTCTTTTATTAGGTTTATTCCTAGGTATCATTACTTTTGGTGAAGTTTTAAATGTGATTATTTTCTTAATTTCTCTTCCTGTTGCCTCATTATGGTGTATAACTGCAACATATTTTTGTACATTGATTTTGGTAACCTGCAACTTTGCAAAATCAGTTCTAGTAGTTTTTTGATAGAGTCTTTTGGGTTTTATATACATCATCATGTCCTTTGCAAATAGTGAAAATTTTACTAGTTTCTTGCTGATTTGGATGCTTTTTCTTTCTTTTGTTTTCTGATTGCTGTGGCTAGGATTTCCAGTACAATGTTGAAAAGTGTTGTGAGAGTGGCCATCCTTGTCTTGTTCCTGACCTTAGGGGAAAAGTCCATTTCCCCCCCACTTAGGATGATGTCAGATATGGGTTTTTCATATATGGTCTTTATTATGTTATGCTCCCTCTTAACCTACTTTGTTAAGGGCTTTTATCATGAATGGGTTTTGTGCTTTGTCAGATCCTTCTTTCTGCATATATTGAAATGATCACGTTTTTTATCCTTTATCTAAATTATGTGATTTATCATGTTGATTTGTGAATATTGAACAACGCTTGCAACCCAGGAATCAATCTCGCTTGTGGTGAATGATTTTTTTTTAATGTATTGTTGAATTTTGTTTACTAGTATTTTGTTGAGAATTTCTGTATCTATGTTCATTAAGGATATTGGCCCGTAGTTCTCTTTTTTTAGTGGTGTCTTTATCTGGTTTTGGTATCAGTGTAAAACTGGCTTCATAGAATGAATTTGGAAGTCTTCTTCTTCCATTATTTGGAACATTTTTAGAAGAACAGGTGTTAACTCTTCTTTATAGATTTGGTAGAACTCATCTGTAAAGTTATCTGGTTCTGGAGTTTGCTGAGAGTTTTTTGATTACTGAGTAAATTTCTTTGTTGGTTATCAGTTTGTTGAAATTTCCCATTTCTTCCTGTTTCAGTTTTGGTAGTTTATATGTTTCTAAGAGTTCATTTCTTCTAGATAGTCCAATTTGTTGGCATAATTATTCATAATCTAGTTATTTGGTGGTATTGGTTGTTATTTATCCTCTCTCATTTATGATTTTGATTCTTGCCTCTTTTTTGTTCATATGTCTGCCTAGAGGTTCATTAGTTTTATTTTATTTTTTCAAAGAATCAACTCTTGGTTTCATTCATCTGTTCTATTAATTTTTTAGTTCATTTATCATTTATTTCTGCTTTAATCTTTATAATTTCCTTCTTTCTGATGTTTTTGGGTTTTTTTGTTATTTTTTAGCTCCTTTAGTTGTAGGGTTAGGCTGTTTGAGATTTCTCATTCTTTTTGAGTTAGGCCTATATTACTCTAAACTTCTTAGAACTGTTTTTGCTGCATCCCAAAGGTTTGGACTGTTTTCATTTGTTTCCATGTACTTTTTAATATTCTTGTTGAGCCATTTGTTGTTTAGTAACATGTTATTTAATCTCCAAGTATTTTGTTCTCTCCTAGTTTTTTATTGTTGTCGACTTCTAGTTTCATAATGTTGTCATCAGAAGAGATGCATGGTATGTTTCGATCATCTTGAATTCATTGAGGTTTATTTTGTGGCTAATATGTGACCTACTCTGGAGAATGTCTCATGTGCACTTGAAAAGAATGTGTATTCTAATTTTTTAGGATAGAATATTCTGAATATATCTGTTATATACATCTTTTCCAGTGTGTTATTCAAAGCCACTATTTCCTTGATTTGTCCATTGATGTAACTTGGCAGTTAATGTCCCTTACTATTATTGTATTACTATTGATTACTTCTCTTATGTTTCTTACTGTTTTTAGGTATTTGAATTCTTTCATGTTGGGTACATAAATAGTTACAATTTTTATATCATATTGTTGGGTTATCCCCTTTATTATTATATAGTGTCTTTGTCTTGTTACAGTTTCTGTTTTAAAGTCTACTCTTTCTGTGTAAGTATTGATACTCTGGCTTTCTTTTGACATCCATCTGAATGATAGATGTTTCTCCTCCTTACTTTCCATCTACAAGTGTCTGTAGGTCTGAAACATGTCTCTTGAAAGCAGCATATTATAGATAGGTCTTGTTTTTTACCCATCCTGTCACCCTATGTCTTTTGATTGGAGTAGTCTATTTACATTCAAAGTAGTTATTGATAGATTGTATTTACTGTAATTTTTTGTGTTGTGGTTATTTCTGAAGAATTTCTCTGATCCTGTTTGATGTTCTGATTTTCATTATTGATATATTTGGATTTTTCTCTTTACTTTTGCGTATTTATTAGTGCTTTTAGATATACGATTACCATTAGGTTTGTATATAACTTCTGCATATAGCTGTCTGTATTAAGTTGATGATCATTTAGGCTTGAACCCATTCTTTTCTCCTCCCTCACATTGTAGGAACATGCTGTTATATTTTAACTTTTTTAACATTTATTTATTTATTGAGAGAGAGAGAGAGAGAGAGAGAGCATGAGTGGGGAGGAGGGGCAGAGAGAGAGGGAGACACAGAATCCGAAGTAGGCTCCAGGCTCTGAGCTATCAGCACAGAGCCGGATGTGGGGCTCGAACCCACAAACCGTGAGATCATGACCTGAGCTGAAGCTGGATGCTCAAACCGACTGAGTCACCCAGGTGCCCCATTCTGTCATATTTTATAGCCTTTTATTTTGTTCCTTTCTTGACTCATTTTTTACAGAAATATTCATTTTTACTGGTTTTGTGTTTCCTACCTTTATACTGTCACTCTGGGTCTCTCTTTTCCACTCAAAAGTCTCCTTTGTGGGGTGCCTGGGTAGCTCAGTCGGTTAAGCATCTGACTTCGGCTCAGGTCATGATCTCACAGTCTGTGAATTCAAGCCCTGCAGCAGGCTCTGTGCTGACAGCTCAGAGCCTGGAGCCTGCTTCAGATTCTGTGTCTCCCTCTCTCTGACCCTCCTCCATTCATGCTCTGTCTTTCTCTGTCTCAAAAATAAAAATAAACATTAAAAAAAATTTTTAAGTCCCCTGTAGTATTTCTTACAGAGATGGTTTAGTGGTCATGAACTCTTTTAGTTTTTGTCTGGGAAACTCTTCATCTCTTCTTCTACTCTTAATGATAGTCTTGCTGGAGATAGTATTCTTGACTGCATTTTTTCTTCCCTTTCAGCAAATTGAATATATCATGCCACACCATTCTGGCTTGCAAAGTTTCTGTTAAAAAATCTCCAGCAAGTTTTCCAAGGGAAAACCCATAAGTTAATGACTCCTGTCTTGCTGCTTTAATTTATTTTCTTTATCACTATATTTTGTCAATTTAATTACAATGTGTTTTGGTGTGGTTCTGCTTTTGTTGATTTTGATAGTTCTCTGTGCCTCCTAGATACGGATATGTTTCCTTCCCCAGGGTCGGGAAGCTGTTAGTTATTATTTTTTCTAATTCTGTACCCACTTTTCTCTCTTTTCTTCTAGGATTCCTATAATATGTTGTTATGTTTTATGGATTCACTGAGTTTCCTAAGTCTTATGTCATTTTATGTAATTCTTTTTTCTTTTGTATTCAGTTTATTTTCCTTTACTCTGTCTTCTAGGTCATTAATCTGTTCCTCTGTTTCTTCTATCCTGCTATTCATTCCACAAGTGTGCTTCTCATTTCATTTATTGAGCCCTTTATCTCTGCTATGTTATTCCTTATCTGGGTGTTAAGGGTCTGTCTCATGTCTTTCACTCTTTTCGCAAGTTCGAGTATCCTTATGCTCATTAGTTTCAATTCTCTATCTAGAATGTTACTTATATCTGTTAAACTTAGATCTCTGGCCATGACCTGTCCTGTTCTTTCATTTGGGATAAATTCCTTGACTTTATCATTTTGCCATATACTCTGTGTTTCTCTGTGTTAGGAAAGTCAACTATGTCTCCTGTGCTTGAGAGTAATGGCCTTATGAAGAAGAGGTCCTGTAGTGCTCTGCGGTGTAGTGTTTCCCTGTTCCTTAGGGCCTGGTATTCCTGTAGTATCTCCATGGAGTGCTGTGTGGGCTCTGCTGTTTTGTCCTGGCTGCTTTATCCTTCAGGCCAGTTGTCCACAGAGGCTCTCTTTGCCTGCTATTGGCAGTTTGGTCTGTGGCCTGAATGTAGCACATTTTAATTATGTGTCCTCTAGGCCTATTTGTGAAATGAGACTGTTTGCCACCCTAACGGGAACTGAGGCTCCACAAAATTCCTCTGTTGGGAGACATGGTATGAGCAGGGGTATGGGCCATTCTTCTGGGGTCGGGGCCCACAGAGCTGGGACTGAGGCAAGTGTGACTAGCAAGGGTGGTTCTTCTTGGGGGGTCTTTGAATAAGCAATTTAAGTTACAAGTGTGGGTACTGTGGTGGTTCCTTCAGGTGGCCCTGTGCTTATACACAAGGGTAAAGGAGAAGAATGACACGGCCAAGTTCCTTTGATCCCAGAGACATCTCTCCATTAACACTGTCTCTGGGATATGCTCCCAGATGAGTGAATAACCTCCCACCTGTGTGCCCTGAGAGCTCTTCAGATCACTGTTTCCATGCTGTATGTTCCCAGGCTGTTTGCCATTTTTCTCCAAGAGCAGCCTCAGAGCCCTCTCAGTTTTCCCACAGGCAAGCACACGGACTTTTAAAATTTCTGACATTAAGCCGTTTTGGTTATAAGAACTCACAAAATTTGGCAGCTCTCACTTTCCAAGCCAACTACTGCAGGGATTTGTTTTTCCTGTGCATTCCCATCTGTGTTAGTGTAGGTCACATGCTTCTCTGCAATTGTGGCTCCCTGCCCCTCACAGCAATGGCCATGATCCATTTCCAACTTCTTACCTTCTTCCATGTGGCTTCTTCTCTCCATTTGGTTGTGGACTTTGTGCTGCTAGTCATAAGATTAATTTCTGGGGTATTTATGATGATTTGATAGTTGCCTAGTTAATAGTCATGTGATGAGGTGAGCCTAAGGTCCTCCTACTCTGCCATCATCTTCCAACTGACCTCTGGAACAAGAAACTTTTGAGAATGAAGGGTATGCTAATTATCTTGATTATGGTGGTGGCTTCACAGGTATATATGCAGTTTATAATTTTTCATATCAATGAAAATACAAATACAGTTGATTCTAAATAAATTCTTAAAACATCATAGATTTTTATGGATTGCATCAATACTTCAGCACTAGGTCACAGTAGTTATCAAAAGAAAAGAGTAAAAAGAGTATTAGAACACAGGAAAAAATGAGAAAAGGAGAATTACAGGACAAATGTGAGCAGTATTAAAAAGAACAAAGTATTTTTTAAAGTGGGTTTTAAATGAATTTTTTATTAACAAAAAGATGTAAGAACATACCATACATTTTTATATGACCTTCAATATTCTTTGAAAAGCTTGCTGAGGAAAATTAAAAGTATTCCATATAATATAATGACTTTTTTTTAATGAAAATGTGTTTTCCCATGATTAAAATTCCTTTTTTTCTACTTCATTGATTTTCTCCTTGCCAACTGCTATCAATTCATTTTAGTCTGCAGTTAAAACTTTATCAAATGAGAAGGGCACAGCAGTTTCATAAGAAGTGCCAACTAAAAAAAAATCATTCAATTACATTTTTGTAAATTTAAAAAATAAAACTATTTTCATTAAATTATCTTCAGACAGGTAATAGTATAAATCATTAAACATGCCAAATATTTGACTTTATTGCCTGTAGAACATTGCAACATCTTAGATGGAACCCATCAAAAAATATTGTGTCATTTAATATATACTTTGAAAATTTATTAAACTGTTTACATTTGATTCAAAGTAAGATCAAATCAGAAAAAAACTGTTCTTTAAAATATTTCAAGTTAAGGAAAAATTATATTTTACATAGATATTTCATAGGAAAAATGTTGGAATTTGGGCTCCACATTTGTGTTTTCAAATAATGGCCATGTCACTACTATGCCAAATTTGACTTTGGCAATGTACTTAATCCTTCTGCTGAACACTTTGTTTTTTGTTTTTGTTTTTTAACAGTAATCTGATTGACTTTACTAGTTTTAGGTGATGACTATGTATAATTTTTTTTAAAGCACCCTGCAATGATCATTTTATTCACTTAATATTTAACATATGGTATGTTTTAGAAGTCTTCTTAATCTTCACTTTCTTACTCAATTCATTAACTGACACTCTCCAATCTTCTGACAACAGCTCTTATGGCATTACTAGGCTATAATTTAACATCTAATATCTTTAAAAGTCTTCTTCCAACTATGCTGTTTATTTCCAAACCTGTTTTTAAATGTGTCAATTATATTTACTACATAAAGTGGTAAAATATGGCTGTAAAGAAGAAAAGGGTTTTGGCATTAATGAAAATTGTTTGTAAAAGCTACTTGAAAATATACATTATAGCATTAGGTGTGAACATGACAACTGTAAATGGGAGGAAGCTCTTTGAAAAAAAATCATTCTCCATTTACATTGCACTTTTATAAATTGGGTGGAAATAAATCATCTTGTTTACCACATCACTGAATATTTAAATAAAACTAAAATGTTTAAAGTATGTTCATATCAATGTTTAGAATCCCTTATTCTAACTTTTGGTTAATCACCTATGTAATTACAGTTGATCACTTCTTGAAATTGGTTTTGTAGATAGAACACTGTCCTATTATTTTACCTCCTTTTTCCTCCATATTGGCCTCCACTTGTGGATCCTCCTGGAGCACTGAATCTCAGTGCTTACACTAACAACAACTTGCTAGAGACCTCACCAACTCTATCCCCAACTTGTTATATCTGTTTCAAATCTGACATATTTATTTACATTTATAAATACATCTCAAATTTAACATGTCCAAAATTTTCTCTTCTTGCTTACCCTGCTTTAGGCACACTGCTCTTTTTGGAATTCCTTAAACACTGCTTCTTTATTTCAACTTATAGAATATTTTTGTTCATATCTTCTGAAGGCTCATCTGATGCCTGACTTGATTGCGTTTTCTCTTTAAAGTTCAATTGCTCATGAACACCTTACATAAGTACCCAAATTAGTTCCCCCTTTACATACGACATTCTCTGTATTCTGACACAGTTGTATATTTTTATACCACTTTTCACTATTTGGAATTAAAGTATGTATTTATCTGACTTATGGCTCACACGCTACCCCATTAAAATAAAAAGCTTCATGCTGCAGAATACCTCTTGATGAATTCCTTCAGGGTTTTAAAAATATTATAATTTTCAGGGTTTTGCATGTTTTGTTTTGTTTTCCAAATAGTTCTTTGTTAGTTAGCTGTTCATCAAATGATATATAGTGAGTAAATCTTGTGGTAGACAAATTATACCCTCCTGAAGATATCCACTCCCTAATGCCAGGAACTTGTGAATGGTTTCTCTTATTTGGAAGATGATCTAATTACATAGATCATTTAAAGGAATGTCCCTAGCTATAACAAAGAGCATGTGACTATGGCAGGATAGTCATAAAGATCTTGCATTGCTGGCTTTAAAAATGGAGGAAGGGATGAAGACTTTAGGAATATGGCCAGACTCAAAAAGCTACAATACACAATGAAATGACACTCCTCAAAAGCCTCTAGACAGGAATGGAGCAAAGGAAACACCAAGGTTTTAGCCTAGGGAGACTTATTTTTCATTTTTCACATATAGATCTATAAAAGGATAAATTTTTACTGTGTATGACATCAAACTTGTGATTTTTTTATGGGAACAATAGAATACAAATGCCTCAATCATAGCAAATACTGTTGTAAACACAGTTTTTAGAAGTTCAGAATATTATGAATATAACTGAATTTGAAAACTGATTTATCACTTTATATTGTTTAGGATCTTCAATAGTATCAATATAATAATCTATATACACTAAGAGATATATTAGATATTATTGCTGCAATGAATTGAAAGGTAGTATACTTGGTATCATTTTTATTAAGAGGTAATATGAGGATTATAAGCGGTTAAATTAAAAACAAATGATAAGTGAAAAATGGTAGCAGAGAAGGGAAATTCTACATTCTGAAGAGAATGAGGTAGAGATTTTCTTTTTAAAGTTTTTATTAAATTTTATTTAGTAACACATATGATAAAATTGGTTTCAGGTGTAGAATGTAGTGATTTATCACTTATATATAACATGACGTGCTCCTCACAAGTGCCCTCCTCAATACTCTTCACCCATTGAGCCCATCTCCCACTCAACTCCCTCCATCAGCCCTCAGTTTGTTCTCTGTATTTAAGAGTCTCTTACAGTTTCCTTCCTATTTTTTTAAATCCCTTTCTCTATATTCATCTGTTTTGTTTCTTAAGTTCCACATATGAGTGAAATCATACAGCATTTGTCTTTCTCTGACATATTTCACTTAGCATAATACACTCTAGCTCCATCCACATCATTTCAAATAGCAAGATTTCATTCTTTTTGGTGGCTGAATTATATTCCAGTGTGTGTATATACCATCTCTTCCATATACATTTATCAGTTGGTGGTTATTTGGGCTCTTTCCATAGTTTGGCTACTGTTGATAAGGCTGCTATAAATATTGAGGTACAAGTGACCCTTCAAATCAGTATTTTTTTATCCTTTGTGTGAATAGTAGTACAATACCTGGGTCATAGGGTAGTTCTATTTTTAACTTTTTAAGGAACCCCCATACTATTTTCCAGAGTGGCTCCACCAGTCTGCATTCCCACCAATAGTCTGAGAGGGCTCCTCTTTCTCTGTATCCTTGGCAATATCTGTTGTTTCCTAAGTTGTTAATTTTAGCCATTCTGACAGATGTGAAGTGGTATCTCATTGTGGTTTTGATTTGTATTTCCCTGATGATGAGTGATGTTCAGCATTTTTTTTTCCATGTCTGTTAGTCATTTGTAGGTTTTCTTTGGAGGAATGTCTGTTCATGTCTTCTGCCCATTTCTTAGCTGGATTATTTAATTTTGGGGTGTGAGTTTGATAAGTTCCTTATAGGTTTTGGACACTAGCCCTTTATGCAGTATGTCATTTTCAATTACCTCTCTCACTACATAGGTTGCCTTTTAGTTTTGTTGATTGTTTCCTTTGCTGTGCAGAAGCTCTTTATCTTGATGAAGTACCAACAGGTCATTTTACTTCTATTACTCTTGCCTTCAAAGTTGTGTCTGATAGAATTGGCTACTGCTGAGGTCAAAGAGGTTGCTGCCTGTGTTCTCCTCTAGGGTTTTAATGGTTTCCCATCTCATTTTAGTCTCTCATCCATTTTTAATTTATTTTTGTGTATGGTATAAGAAAGTGGTCCAGTTTAATACTTCTACATGCTGCTGTCCTATTTTCCCAACACCATTTGTTGAAGAGACTGTCTTTTTTTCCACTGGACACTCTTTCCTGCTTTGTCCAAGACTAGGTGAGCATAAAACTATGGGTACATTTCTAGCTTTCTATTCCCTTCCACTGATCTGTGTCCGTTTTTGTGCCAGTACCATACTGTCTTGATGACTATAGCCTTGTAATATAGTTTGAAGTCCAGAATTGTGATGTCTTCATCTTTTTCTTTTCCAAGATTGTTTTGATTATTCAGGATTTTTGTGGTTCCATACAAGTTTTAGGATTGCTTTCTCTAGCTCTGTGAAAAATGCTAGTGATATTTTGATAGGAACTGCATTAAATGTGTAGATTGCTTTGGGCAGTATAGACATTTTGACAATATTTGTTCTTCTAGTTCATGAACATGGAATGTTTTTCCATTTCTTTGTGTCTTTTTCAATTTCTTTCATAATATCTTTATAGTTTTCATAATATAGATCTTTTACCTCTTTGGTTAGGTTTATTCCTAGGTAACTTATGAGTTTTGGTAAAATTATAAATGGATTCCATTCCTTCATTTCTCTTTTTGCTGCTTCAATATTGGTATACAGAAATGCAACAGATTTCTGTACATTGATTTTATATCCTGCAACTTTGCTAAATTTGTGTATCAGTTCTAACAATTTTTTGGTGAAGTCTTTCTACATATAGCGTATCATGTTGTCTGTGAATAATGAAAATTTTATTTCTTCCTTGCCAATTTGGATGCCTTTTATTTATTTTTATTGTTGTTGCTGTCTGATTGCTGAGGCTAGGATGTCCAGAGCTATGTAAAATAACAATGTTGAGAGTGGACATCCCTGTCTTGTTCCTGACCACTGAGGAAAAGCTCTCAATTTTTTGCCATTGAAGATATTAGGCTTGGGTCTTTCATACATGGCCTTTATTATGTTGAGATATATTCCCTCTATCCCTACTTTGTTCATGGTTTTTGTCAAGAATGGATGTTGTATTTTGTAAAATGCATTTTTAAAAATTAAGAATGGATGTTTTATTTTAGGCTGCATATTTTTCTCCTTCAGACTGTTGAATATGTTATGCCACTTCCTTCTGGACTGCCAGGTTTCTATGGAGAGATCTACTGCTAACCTGAGTTGTCTTCCTTTGTAGGTTAGGGATTTCTTTTTTCCTGCTGCTTTCATGATACTTTTCTTATCTCTGTATTTGAAAATTTTATTAAGATCTGTTTCCTTCCCCAGATTAGAAAAGTCTTCAGCTAGAATTTGCTCAAATAAAGCCTCTGTCCCTTTTTTCCCTGACTTCTTCTGGGATTCCTATGATAAGAATATTATTACACTTTATGGAGTTGCTGAGTTCACTATGTCTACATGTACGATGTAATACTTTTCTTCTCCTCTTCTTTTCAGCTTCATGATTTCCCATAATTTTATCTTTTATATCACTGATTTGTTCCTCCTATTCTTCCATCCTTGTTGTCATTGCCCCCAGTTTTGCATCTCCATTATAGCATTTTTTATTTCAGCATGACAAGTTTTTAGTTCTTTTATCTCTGCAGAGAGTGATTCTCCCATGTCTTCCATGTTTTTCTCAAGCCCAGCAAACATCCTTGTGATTGTTGTTTTAAATTCTGGTTCAGATTTATGTCTATTCTGATTAGATCCAGGTTCATGACATCTTCCAATTCTTTCTTTTAGGCATCCATCTTGGCATTTTGCCTAGAACTTAGTGGACTGTGTGTGAGGAAAACCTGTCCTGTTTCCTGCTTCTGAGAGTAATGGCCATATTAAGAAGAGTTCATATGCTGTCTAGGCCCGATGCTTCAGGAAGGTTTTTTTCTTGGTGTACACCGTGAGCACTCTGTTTTGGCTGCTCTTTTCCTCAGATGAGTCCTCTGCAGAGTTTCTCTTTCCTGCAGTGTCAAATGTTTGGGCTGGTCTAGTGTGTGAGCCAAATTTTTACTAGGCCTCCTTGTTTTAAAAGGCTAGATCCTATTTCCCCTAGAGTTGAAGCATTGTAGCCCTCTATGGTCAGTAAACTTGATGTGTGCAAGGGGGTGGATGGGTTTGTGCGGTCTTCTAGGGGAGGGGCTGGCTGCATTGATTCTCAGGGGGACTTGCCTAGGAAAGATTCACCAGCAGGATGGTGGGGTTTGGTGTAAGTCATTACAGCTTCTACTGAGGGTTCTGTGTTGCTCACTGAATTCTGGCTAGGTTGATAGGCAGAGGGAAAACAGTGTCACCCCACTCTCTCATCCCCAGAGAGGGGAGTTCATGTCCACAGTTGTCAGGAAGCTCTCACAGAAAAGCAAACACTCTCCCTTCTTTTGTCCCAGGCTTCCATCAGAACCCTGCCTTCACTCTGTGTCCAAACCATTTGTCTGCCTTCAAGCACAGAACTCCTGTGTTTTATCTCAGGCATGAAGCTCCAGATTTTAGGGACCTAGTGCTACATAGGCCTATGCTGATCCTCTGGGGGAGAGTCTTACCATGCTATGGCTGATGCAGGTTTGTCCTAGAAAAGGAGTTGCAGGATTCTGCGGGGCTAGGAGCTTACAGGAAAGCACAACCAAGTGCAGGTTAGCAGCCTTCAGTTGGTGCTTCAGCTGCTATGCTATTTAATGGTGCCCCTCAATGGTGCCTGACTTTTCTTGTCCTGAGAGGCAGTGCCATCTCTCCCAAATGCACTCCAAGAAAGAGAAATTTTTCTCCCCATGTGACCCAGGGAATTCTCAGAGCAAGCTGTTTGTTCACAGGTTCTGCCTCCCTTCCCCAAAGGAGCATCATTAAGCCTCCCAGGCACAACCCAAACAATGGCCGGCACTTCTAATACTCCAGACTTTGAGCTCTTCTGCTTATAAGAACTTGCAATAGTTAAGCCCTCTCCTTTTCCCAGTCAATAGTTGGGGAAGACTTTTTCTTGTACAATACCCTGAGTGGTGCTTTCTCTCTCTCCCTATCTTTGTGATCAGGGATCTCTCCCTTCCACAGCACCTGCAATTCTTGTCTCCCCCTCATCAACTCTCCACAGCTCCTCCTACCTTCCACAATGTGGTCATTTTTCTTCATCTAAATATGCAGCTTGTTCTCTCAGTCCTCAGATCAAGTTCTTTGGTGTTCAGAATGATTTTATATTTACCTGGCTGTGTTCGAGGGATGGGGCAAACATAGGGTCGTCCTACTACTCTGTCATCTTAACTCCTGAGGTAGAGGGCTTTCTAAAAAAGAAAGCTTGTGAGAGAAGCAGAAATAATATTTAAAAAGGAAGAAGTATGTAAGTTGTACATTATAGGCATGGGAATGAAAGACAGATAAACACACATTAATTTATTATGTTCTTGTTCTGTTTAAATTTGAGATTCACTTCAGAAACAGTGAGGTACCTGGACTTAAGTAGCTTATAATGTATGTTACTCAGGCAATATACTATGATTTAATTGATTCTCAAAGATTATCCAGTCAGATATGTTGATAAATATTTTAAAACTGGCAAAAATAATTTTACAAATTTAAAAAATGTGACTGTCATAACATTAATATATGCATGTATCAAAAATTTAAACCTTTTAATGTTTTTTTTTGGGAGGGGTAGGCAGAGAGAGAGGGAGAAAAAGAATCCCAAGTAGGCTCCACACTAAGTGTGGAGCTGGACTCAGGGCTCAAACCTATGAACTGTGAGGTCATGACCTGAGCCAAAATCAAGTCAGGCACCCAACCGACTGAGCCATCCAGACACCCCAAAAATTTAAATCTTTAATGAGACAACCAGCAGAATAATAAAGTTAGTTACCTGTGAAGTTTCATTCTTATATTTAGTCTTCTGAGTGTTCTGAGGTAGTGTTTTAAAGTCTGCACAGCTTTAGAAAATGAGAAAGAATAGTATCAAGATAGATTGTTTCAGATAAGATTATAAATACTGTATAATACTGAATATTCTCAAGTTACTGTGTATCAAAAACATTAGTTTTTTTGTTTTTTTTTTACAAATGCACCTTATTTCCTCATTATATATACAGTTATATATATAAGTATTGTTAGCCAACGAATCATTTGTGTGGGGAAATGAAAAGAAACTGACATCTGACTGATGGAAGTTTAGAATATAACAATTTGTCAGTTAACAGCTTTTTTTTTCATAGAGATAAATGGATATAAATCATGACTAGTGCCATAAAGACCTAAGGTTTTACAGATAAAACTAAGTTTCAAGGGCTTTTTTTTTCTTCTTCCCACATAACCTACCTTAATTTTCAGTATATGTATTTATAATCAGAAGGGAGATAGGCTCTTCTGTGTTTTCACAGACATTGTCATACAAAATATACTTCTGGTATTTCTGCTTTACTAATTTTCTATATTAGTTTAAACATGCAATGTCTCTTTGTTTCCATCATCTTTTTCTAATATGCAGATGTATAATCTGTATAATCTCATTTTAAAAAATGGTTTTAGAATTAGCACCAACACTTTTATTTGTAAATGTTAGTTATAATCATAATAAGATTATGTATAAAGGCTGAAAAATGTTTTAATTAAAATCATCAATTTTACACTCCCACTGATGTTTTGCTTCTCCTTCCAGTTTTGGATACTTACAAATATGAAAGAAAGAGATCTAAATACTCATTACTATGTAGAAATGAGGAAGTATACCATCCAGCTACTTTTAGAACGTTACACTGTGCATGTAATACAATTTGTTAAGAATCATGCATTTCATTTTTTTAAAATTTTTTTTAATGCTTATTTATTTTTGAGAGACAGAGAGAGACAGAGTGTGAGCGAGGGAGGGGCAAAGAGAAAAACACAGAACCTGAAGAGGCTCCAGGCCCTGAGCCGTCAGCACAGAGCCCTACATGGGGCTTGAACCCACAAGGGGCCAGGTCATGACCTTAGCTGAAGTCGGACGCTCAACCGACTGAGCCACAGGTGCCCCAAGAATCATGCATTTCAAGGACTAATGAGGTCTACATTTCATTTTCTTCATAAAATTTACATATTTTCTAAAAGTATGGGATTCCTAATAACAGGTGAGAAAAAACAAATTAACAGAATAGGAATATAGGATTTAGAGTTTTAATAGGAATATGTTTTCAGATTTACATACAATATTAATCTGATTCCTTCATTTCTGGGTTTTCAGCCCATTTTAGTGGATGCTCTCTCATACTAATGGATGTTATTTAATATGACTTATTTATGAAAGTTGTGAGACTAATACTTTACAATTTAAGGATCTTCTTTTCATAACAGGCACAATTAACCCAGAAACAGAATTACTCTTACAAAAAGTACAACTTGAAAAAAATAAGCGTTTAAAATGCCATATATTTTAGCATAAGGAAAACTATGATCAAAAAGTAAGCTTTGTTACTAAAAGCCTGAAATATACTTATTCACAGTAATTCCATGGGGAAAATTAATATGGAAGAAAACCTTAACAGTACTATGAGCTATTCATTAATATGATACATCTTTGGTATTTTGGCATCAAAAGTAAACTGAAATGACCCTTTCCACACATACCTTTTTCTTTCTGATATGTAAGCTTAGTCACTAACATCTAATATAGCAAAAATGTCCCCAGAAAATGTTTGAATTTTAGGAATAGAGCTAGACATATATTTGCTTTAAGAGAGGAGAAGCAGTTCAATTATTGCTCAGCACAATATGCAGCAAGTATTTTAGAATGAAGTCAACTCAGTATTCACAGCAATTGTAAATTATCAAAATATTTAAAAATTGATATATCTATTGCATATATAAACAATTTTCAAACTTCTGGTAGTAATTTCATCATTATTCCCATGAGTTCTATCCTTCCAAACTCAAAATTTCTATCCTGATTACCAAAGTTTTAAAATATATTAATACTCAAATATCCTAATTTTCTCAAAGACATTATTGTGTAAGCATCTGGTCTCAAATCTACTAATGGTAGAAAGTGGAAAAAATTATTAAGGAAAAAATAATTATTTTTATCAATGCCAAAATACAAAGGAAGGAAGAGTAATTTCTCAATTCCTCTGGTATCTTGCACTACTCAGAAAAAGTAAAATTTAAAGATCCATAATGACCACTAGTCTTTTATCAATGTGAAAACTATAGCTGAGAGAGGTTTGCTGATTTCTTTCCAGAAACATGAAGCTAACAGATTATTTGAAACACTTTTTCTCCCTTACACTATGTTTCCTTCCTCATCCCAGAGGTGTAACAGGAACAGCATCAGACAGCTAGGCCCTAGCTCTCAAATGCATATTCTGTGCGTCTTCTAAGATACAATGAGACTAGCACCTACAAGTCACATACATGATGAGAAATTTAATAAGGCTCTGAAAAATTATCTTATAAGCTAGTGATAAAAAGAATAGTTGATAATGTAAAACATTTTAATACACTAGGCATGAACACTGAATTAACCGAAAAATTCTCCTTAAAAAAATGCTACAGTGACTAATAAGGAGTTTGGAAGATGTTTCATTACATATAAATTACAAGTGAAGTGATACCTATTTTCCCTTAAATGGCAGATATGCTCTATACAATTTAAAATGAAATAAACATGGAGGAGCAACATGGAAGTTTTTTGTGTGTCTCACATCCATGAAATACAGCCAGACCAACACTAAACCATCCTACACACCTAGAAAACTGATTGGAGGATTAACACAACAATCTTCACAACATGAACCACAGAATTCAGCAGGAATTCACCCCAAAAGCAAGAGCATGAAGAAATGACAGCCAGGTTTTTAACCAAGATGTCTGAACCAGAATTTAGAATCACAATAATAAGAATTGTAGGTGGAGTCAAAAATAGATTAGAATCCCTTTCTGCAGAGATAAAAGAAGTTAAAAATGCTATAACTGAGCTGCAATCACAGATGGATGCAGCGGCAGCAAAGATGGATGAGGCAGAACAGAGAATCAGGGATATAGAGGACAAATTGTAGAGAATAACAAAGCAGGAAAAAAGAGGGAGATTAAGGCAAAAGAGCACGATTTAAGGATTAGAGAAATCAGTAGGGGCGCTTGGGTGGCTCAGTCCGTTGAGCATCCTACTTCAGCTCAGGTCATGATCTCACAGTCTGTGAGTTCGAGCCCCGCATAGGGCTCTGTGCTGACAGCTTAGAGGCTGGAGCCTGCTTCAGATTCTGTGTCCACCTCTCTCTCTGCTCCTCCCCCACCCTATCTCTCTCTGTCAAAAATAAACATTAAAAAAATTTAAAAAAAAAAGAGAAATTAGTGACTCATTAAAAAGGAACAACATCAGAATCATAGGGATCTGAGAAGAAATAGGGGTAGAAGGGTTATGTGAGCAAATCATAGTGGAAAACTTTCCTAACCTGGGGAAAGACACAGACATCAAAATCCAAGAAGCACAGAGGTTCCCCATTAGATTTAACAAAAACTGACCTCAACAAGGCGTATCATAGTCAAATTCACAAAATACTCAGGCAAAGAGAGAATCATGAAAGCAGCAAGGGAAAAAAAGTCCCTAACCTACAAGGGAAGACAGATCAGGTCTGCAGCAGACCTATCCACAGAAACTTGGCAGGCCAGGAAAGAGTGGCAGGATATATTCAGTGTGCTGAATCAGAAAAAATATGCAGCCAAGAATTCTTTATCCAGCAAGACTGTCATTCAAAATAGAAGGAAAGATAAAAAGTTTATCAAACAAACAAAAATTAAAGGCATTTGTGACCACTAAACCAGCCCTGCAAGAAATTTTAAGGGGGACTCTCTGAGGGGAGAAAAGACGAAAATATTTCTATATATACATATAGAAATAAATACATAAATAAATGCTAAAAGCAACAAAGATTAGAAAGGACCAGAGAACACCACCAGAAACTCCAACTCTACAAGCATCATAATGGCAATAAAGTCATATCTTTCAGTACTCACTCTAAATGTCAATGGACTCAATGCTCCAATCAAAAGATACAGGGTAACAGAATGGATAAGAAAACAAGATCCATCTATATGCTGTATGTAAAAGACACACTTTACACCTAAAGACACCTTCAGATTGAAAATAAGGGGATGGAGAACCATCTATCATGCTAATGATCAACAAAAGAAAGCCAGAGTAGCCATACTTATATCAGACAATCTAGACTTTAAAATAAAGACTGTATCAAGAGATGCAGAAGGGCATTATATCATAATCAAGAGGTATATCCACTAAGAGGACCTAACAATTGTAAACATTTATGCACCAAATGTGAGAGCACCCAAATATATAAATCAGTTAATCACAAACATAAAGAAACTCATCGATAGTAATACCATAATAGTAGGAGACTTCAACACCCCACTCACAGCAATGGACAGATCATCTATTCAAAAAAAAAAAAAAAATCAACCAGGAAACAATTGCTTTGAATGACACACTGGACCAGATGGACTTAACAGATATATTCAGAACATTTCATCCTAAAGCAGAATATACATTCTTCTCCAGTGCACATGGAACGTTCTCCAGAATAGACCATATACTGGGACACAAATCAGCCCTAAGTAAGTACAAAAAGATTGAGATCATACCGTGCATATGTTCAGACCACAACGCTATGAAACTCGAAATCAACCACCAGAAAAAATTTGGAAAAGTAACAAATACTTGAACATCCTACTAAAGAATGAATGGGCTAAGTAAGAAGTTAAAGAGGAAATTAAAAAGTACATGGAAGTCAATGAAAATGATAACACCACAACCCAAAACCTCTGGGATGCAGCAAAGGCGGTCATAAGAAGAAAGTATATAGCACTCCAGGCCTTCCTAAAGAAGGAAGAAAGATCTCAGATACACAACCTAACCTTACACCTTAAGGAGCTGGAAAAGGAACAGCAAATAAAGCCCAAAACCAGCAGAAGACAGGAAATAATAAAGATTAGAGCAGAAATTAATGCTATTGAAACCAAAAAAACCAGAACAGATCAATGAAACCAGAAGCTGGTTCTTTGAAAGAATTAACAAAATTGATGAACCACTAGCCAGTTTAATCAAAAAGAAAACAGAAAGGACCCAGATAAATAAAATCAAGAATGAAAGAGGAGAGATCACAACCAACACAGAAGTAAAAACAATAAGACAATATTATGAGCAATTATATGCCAATAAAATGGGCAATCTGGAAGAAATAGACAAATTCCTAGAAACATATACACTACCAAAACTGAAACAGGAAGAAATAGAAAATTTGAACAGACCCATAACCAGTAAGCAAAATCAAATTAGTAATCACAAATCTGCCAAAAAACAAGAGTCCAGGGCCAGATGGCTTTCCAGGGGAATTCTACCAAACATTTAAGGAAGAGTTAACACCTATTCTCCTGAAGTTGTTCCAAAAAATAGAAATGGAAGGAAAACTTCTAAACTCTTTCCATGAAGCCAGCATTACTTTGATTCCAAAACCAGACAGAGACCCCACTAACAAGGAGAACTATAGACAAATTTCCCTGATGAACATGGATGCAAAAATACTCAAGAAGATATTAGCCAACTGGATCTAACAATACATTAAAAAAAAATATTCACGGGGCGCCTGGGTGGCGCAGTCGGTTGAGCGTCCGACTTCAGCCAGGTCACGATCTCGCGGTCCGTGAGTTCGAGCCCCGCGTCGGGCTCTGGGCTGATGGTTCAGAGCCTGGAGCCTGTTTCCGATTCTGTGTCTCCCTCTCTCTCTGCCCCTCCCCCGTTCATGCTCTGTCTCTCTCTGTCCCAAAAATAAATAAATGTTGAAAAAAAAATTAAAAAAAAAAAAATATTCACCACAACCAAATGGGATTCATACCTGGGATGCAGGGATGGTTCAATACCCACAAAACAATTAACATGATTCATCACATCAGTAAAAGAAAAGACAAGAACCGTATGATCCTCTCAGTAGATGCAGAGAAAGCATTTGACAAAATACAGCATCCTTTCTCAATAAAAACTCTCAAGAAAGTATGGATAGATGGAGCATACCTCAAGATCATAAAAGCCATATATGAATGGCCCAATGCTAATATCATCCTCAATGGGGAAAAACTGACAGCTTTCCTTCTAAGGTCAGGATCAAGACAGGGATGTCCACTCTCACCACTATTATTCAACATAGTATTGGAAGTCTTAGCCTCTGCAATCAGACAACACAAAGACATAAAAAGCATCCAAATCGGCTAGGAGGTGGTCAAACTTTCACTCTTCACAGATGACATGATACTCTATATGGAAAACCCAAAAGATTCCACCAAAAAACTACAAGAATTGATTCATGAATTCAGCAAAGTTTCAGGATATAAAATCAATGCACAGAAATCTGTTGCATTCCTACACACCAACAATGAAGCGACAGAAATCAAGGAATCGATCCCATTTACAGCTGCACAAAAAACCACAAACTACCTAGGAAGAAATCTAACCAAAGAGGTTATATACACTTTGTATACACTGAAAACTATAGAAAGCTTATGAAAGAGATTAAAGAAGACACAAAAAATGGAAAAATATTACATGCTCCTGGATAGGAAGAACAAATATTGTTAAAATGTCAATACTACCCAAAGCAATCAACATATTCAATGCAATCTCTATCAAAATAACACCAGCATTCTTCACAGAGCTAGAACAAATAATCCTAAAATTTGTATGGAACCACAAAAGACCCTGAATAGCCAAAGCAATCTTGAGAAAGAAAACCAAAGCAGGAGGCATCACAATCCCAGACTTCAAGCTATACTAGAAAGTTGTAATCATCCAGACAGTATGGTACTGGCACAAGAACAGACACTCAGATCAATGGAACAGAATAAAGAACCCAGAAATGGACCCACAAACGTATGGCCAACTAATCTTTGACAAAGCAGGAAAGAATATCCAGTGGAATAAAGACAGTCTCTTCAGTAAGTAGTACTGGGAAAACTGGACAGCGACATGCAGAAGAATGAACCTGGACCACTTTCTTATACCATACCCAAAAATAAACTCAAAATGGATGAAAGACCTAAATGTAAGACAGGAAGCCATCAAAATCCTCGAGGAGAAAGCAGGTAAAAACCTCTTTGCCAAGATTGGCCACAGCAACTTCCTACTGAATACGTCTCCAGAGGCAAGGGAAACACAAGCAAAAATGAACTACTGGGACCTCATCAAAATCAAAAGCTTCTGCAGAGCGAACAAAGCAATCAGCAAAACTAAAAGGCAACTGACAGAATTGGAGAAGATATTTGCAAATGACATATCAGATAAAGGGTTAGTATCCAAAATCTATAAAGAACTTATCAAACTCAACACCCAAAAAACACCCAAAAAACAATCCAGTGAAGAAATGAGCAACATACATGAATAGACACTTCTCCAAGGAAGACATCCAGATGGCCAACTAACACATGAAAAAAATGCTCACCATCACTCATCATCAGGGAAATATAAATCAAATTCACAATGAGATACCACCTTACACCTTACACTATCAGAATGGCTAACATTAACAACTCAAGCAACAGATGTTGGCAAGGATGCGGAGAAAGAGGATCTCTTCTGCATTGTTGGCGGGAATGCAAGCTGGTGCAGCCACTCTGGAAAACAGTATGGAGGTTCCTCAAAAAAACAAAAATAGAACTACCCTACAACCCAGCAATTGCACTACTAGGCATTTATCCAAGGGATACAGGTGTGCTGTTTCGAAGGGACACATGCACCTCCTTGTTTATAGCAGCACTATCAACAATAGCCAAAGTATGGAAAGAGCCCAAATGTCCATCAATGGATGAATGGATAAAGAAGATGTGGTATATATATATACAATGGAGTATTACTCAGGAATCAAAAAGAATGAAATCTTGCCATTTGCAACTACATGGATGGAACTGGAGGATATTATGCTAAGTGAAATTAGAGAAAGAGAAAAATCATATGACTTCACTCATATGAGGACTTTAAGACACAAAACAGATGACCATAAGGGAAGGGAAACAAAAATAATATAAAAACAGGGAAGGGGACAAAACAGAAGAGACTCATAAATATGGAGAACAAACTGAGGGTTACAGGAGGGGTTGTGGGAGGGGGGGTGGGCTAAATGGGTAAAGAGCATTGAGGAATCTACTCCTGAAATTATTGTTTCACTATATTGTAACTAATTTGGATGTAATTTTTTTAATGAAAAAATAAATTAAAAAAATAAAATGAAATAAACATTACAGTACAGTATAACCTAGTCTTTTATTAAATTTTGATTATGACTTATTTCTTCAATTTAACATCTTAATTAAATCTGCACCTATTTTCATTTCTAAAACCTATTCTTCATTTTGTAATATTGTATAACTAAATCACTAAGTGATTTTTTCATTCCGATCAATAATATCTGGTAATAATTTTAGTATGATTTCTAAATGAGTTAATTCTAGGACTCCATTTAAACTGTGGGAAGAATGAATGAATAAAACAACCTGAATCCCTGCCTGTAGAGTTTGGTATGTGAGAAAAAAACAGTTAAATGCATTTATACTTAGTTATCACATCTGTGAATACAAATGAGACAAAATAAAAAGTCAGAGAATGTTTGAAAAATCATTCTATTTCAGATACTTGGCTCAGTGAAGACGTCTGTTTGAGCTGAGGCTCATTCACTGCTGTGTTTCTATCACATAGTGCAATTCCTGGAATATATTAACTCATACTCATTGATAAATGCATAGTATGCCATGTAATATGCAGACTAAGCTGGATTGGCACAATTATTTTCTTTTTATTATTTATGAAAACATTCAATGTATTTGAAGTATTTCCTAATATACCAAAGCACTTTTAAACTTCATTAAAGGGGCACCTGGTTGGCTCAGTCAGTTAAGTGTCTGACTTCAGCTCTGGTCATGTCTCATGGCTTGTGAGTTTGAGCTCCATGTTGGTCTCTGTGCTGACAGGTGAGAGTCTGGAGCCTGCTTCGGATTATGTGTCTCCCTCTCTCTGCCCCTCCTCTGCTTGCGCTCTGTCCCTCTCTTTCTCTCAAAAATGAATAAATTCAAAAAAAAATTAAACTTCATTACCATGAACTACCATATGAGAAAGTCATGGAGAATGATGTCACTAAGATGATGACACAGGTCATTCTTAAACACACTCCCCCTCACAACTATTCATGGACAAGGCACAACTGAGAGAATCCTAGAACATGGATGTGAGGCTGAAACAAATCTCTGCACTACAGAGACCAACACAGGCTGCATTGGAAGGGTAAGAGGAACAACTGTGTGTTAACCATATTGTCCCTCCCCCAGGCTGGTACTGGCCTTTCTCTGGGGGGACATTTGCTCTGGGTGCAGCACCACATACGTCTCCTCTGAACTTAAATTTCCTCTATTAAGAATGAGAACCAAGGGTGACATCCAGACCTACTTTAGTATCATGGATCACTTTGTGGAAGCCCCTACTCTGATCCAATCCGATGGACATTACATAAAAATCTGTAGGGCTCAACCACTGGGAATAAGATTGTGATGGAGAATGGAAAGGGGCTTCCATTAATCCTCACTTGGATCTTGGTAGACCAAATTCCTATCTTCAAAGCCCAAGTAGTAGTCCCAACCAGTGGCTTTGCACATCTGTGGAACCAAGGTGATAACACAGTCTGACCAGGGAATTTGACAGGGTACAGTGCTGCCTGTTTTGGGTCCACAAATGGGGAGTTTTTCTGCTCCTGAAATGTTGTCTGTCCAGGCAGAGAAACTGAAACATAGGTTCACCTACTGTGGACCATGGATCCCGGCTACATTTTACAGGAAGGACTACAAGAACACCTGGAAACTGCATAACTCAGCACCGAGTGGACAGAGCAGAGCCAATAGCAGGTGTACAGGGTTTCTCTTCCACCTCGAGTGAGCGGAGTTAATTTAGACAATCACTTCATGAGTGTAGCACCTAGTAATTACTAGCCAGAAAGCCTATTCTGAAAAATTTGGGCGTTGTCTGAAGTGGGCTCTGACAGTCCTACCCAGGCAGGAGAGTGGAGTCTTAACCCCTTGAGCTGGGGAACATAGCTCTGAGATTCATCTGACAAGGAGAGCTGAAGAGGACACCTGGAAGCTGCTGCATAACTCAGCAATTCTTATGCTGAAAGATGGATAGGCATACCTAATTGCTCCCCAAACAAAGCAGTGGCCCTATTCTTCAAGGGAACTTGAGGCACAGGTCAGCTTGAATCAAGACCACAAACAATAAGCTTTCCTGATCTTGGAGCAGTTTTTATTCCACCTAGGGAGGGAAAACTAATTTGAAGCCCCACTCATGGTAGAATATAGCCTTCAGCCTGCCCAACCAGAAAACTTTACCAGAGCACAGGGGAAGCTGTGTAACCCATCCAAGATCCCTGTTTAGATTGGCACTTGAAAAGAGAATACAGCCCATTGCTTTTGTCTGCAGAGCAAAAATGATGGCCTCATCTAACCAGGATATTCAGTGCATACTCTTGCCTGATTCAGGTCTTTAAACAATGAGCTGGACAGGCCCTAGCACTCATCATGCTGCCCTGTCAGAGAAGGAAAATTAATTCTGAGCTCCAACTATCCTTCAGTATGGTACCCAGCCCTGATCATCTAGTAAGCAGAACTATGGAACCAATCCTACTGCTTCAGTTGGACAGAGATCCGAGCTAGCAGTCCTATCCAACTGTTCTCAGCCAGTTTTACAATCCCGCCTCCCCCCCACACTTAGCTCTTACCTTGAACAGTTGCATCATTTAAAAATAGGTCTTAATAGCCAGCCCAACCTGCCCAATGACATTACCAGCATACATGTCCAAAAATACAAACTGGGCTGACTGATGATGAACCGTCTGCCAAAATAAACCTGAAGGGTCTGAAAGAGAAGCCCTATTACTCACATGCACAGGTTCCAAGATGAGGAATCAAGGTTCACAAAAAAATCAAGTGAATACGATATCAGCATGGGAAACTAACAAGGCTACAACTGACCCTAGAGAAGTAAAGATCTATGAGTCATCCAAGAATTCAGAATAATCCTCTTAAACAAGTTTAGTGAACTACAAGAACATACAGACAACTGAGTGAAACTAGGAAAACAGAAGTTCAACAAAGGTATAGCATAAAAAGAAAATTCTAAAACTGAAAAATACCACAACAGAAGAGTTCAACAGAGAACTTCAAAAGCACCCTCAGCCACATAGAATAATAAAGCAGCAAACTGGAAGATGGGACATTTGATATTAACCTGTCAGAGGAGCAAATGACAACTAAAGAGTGAGGAAAGTCTATAGTGCTTATGAGACACAGTGAAAAGAAACAATGTTCACATTATGGAAATTATAAAAGGAGAAGAGGAATAGTAAAAAGATGCAAAGTATCTTTAAAGCAATAATGGGTGAAAACTCCCCAAACCAGGGTAAAGAAACAGACATCCAGATCCAAGAGGCCCAAAGGACCCCAAATCAATTGATCCTGAATAAGACTACATCAACACGCAATATTATTAAATTGTCAAAAGTCAAAGACAGAATTTTTAAGAGCGGTGGAAGAAGAGAATTTATATGCAAGGGGACCCCCACAGGACAGTCAGATTTCTTAACAGAAACTTTACACCAGGAGAAAATGGGATTGACATATCTAAAATATTAAAAGAAAGAAATTTCAAGCAAAAATACTACACTTGATGAAACTATCCTTCAAAAATGAACGTACTCTCCCAAACAAACAAAAGCTGAGAAAGTTAATTACCACTAGACCAGTCTTATAAGATATGCTACAGGAACTTCTTTGGGTAGAAACAAAAGGTTGCTAATTATCATTAAAAAAATAAGGTAACATAAATGTTATTAGTAATGATAAATATGTAGCCAAAGCTAGATTCTGCAATATGGTAATGGTGGTACATAATTCTTTTACAACTCTAGTTTTAAAGTTAAAAAACAAATGTAAAATATCCATAACTATAATAATCTGTTATTGCATAAACTAACATTGTAAATGGTAACATCAATAACTTATAATGTGAGAAGGAGAAGTGTAAAGCTTAGGAATTCTATTAAATTTAGTTATTATTTTAAAATAGAGTGTTACAGGGACACCTGGGTGTCTCAGTTGTGTAATTGTCTGACTTTGGCTCAAGTTATGATCTCATGGGTTCAAGGGTTTGAGCCCCACATGGGCTCTGTGCTGACAACTCAGAGCCTGGAGGCTGCTTCCAATTCTGTGTCTCCCTCTCTCTGCCCTCCCCTGCCTCTGCTCGTGCTCTGTTTCTCAAAAATTAATAAACATTAAAAAAAATTTAAATAAAAAAATAAAATAGAGTGTTATAAGTTTAAGATATTTTATGTAAGCCTCGTGGTAACCACATGGAAAAACCTGTAGTAATTCCTAAAAGGACATGATAAAGAAGCCAGAGCATAATGATACTAACATACATCAAAACACAAATAAAAGAGAGGGTTAGAAATAAGGAACAATAGATCTACAAACAACCAGAAAACAATGATAAAAATAGCAATAGTAAGTCCTTAACTATCAATTACTTCAAACATAAGTGAACTAAATTCTCCAAAAGACACAGAATGGATAAATAGACACAAAATGAGATCCAACAATCTGCTACCTATAAGAGACTCAGATAAGCCTTAGAGACACAAATAAACAGAGTGAAGGGATGAAATATCCATTTCAAGAAAATGATAAACAAATATAGTTATACTTAACTTAGATATAATAGACTTTAAATTAAAACTGGTGAAAAGAAACAAAGAAGCTCATTATATTATGACAAAGGGATCAATACACCAAGATTTAAGAATTTTATATAATTTTATGCCCAACATTGGAGCACCTAAATATATAAAGCAAAAAATAATGAAACTAAAAGGAGACCTAAACAATACAATACTAAATAATACAATAGTTGGGAACTCTAATATTTCACTCTCTGGATAGAGCTCATCCAGACATTCAAAGAAATAGGAGATGTGAACAACACAAATGACTTAAATGGACTAAACACACATATACAGAACATTCTATCTGACAAAACCAAAATAAAAATTCTTCTAAAGTGCACATGAAACATTTTCTAGGACAAAACATTTGTTAGGCCACAAAACAAGTCAATAAATTCAAGAAGACTGAGATTATATGAAGTATCAGTTCTCACCACAACAGTATGAAACTAAAAATAACAAGAGGGAACTGGAAAATTCATGAATGCTAAGCACTCTGCTAAACAACCTATGTGTCAAGGAAGAAATTAAAGGAAAAATTAAAGAAGTATATTGAGACAGCAAAAATCAAAGGGGAGATTCATAGTAATAAACACCTACATTAAAAAGCAGAAAGATCCCAAATAAATAACCTAACTCTACTCTTTAAGGAACTAGAAAAAGAATAAACTGAGCCAAAGGTTAGCAGAAGGAGGGGAATAAGAAAGATTAGAGCAGAAGTAAATAAAACAGAGAATAAGAAAACAATAAAAAAAATTAACCAAACTTAGAGCTGGTTCTTTTTTTTTTTTTTAATTTTTTTTTTCAACGTTTATTTATTTTTGGGACAGAGAGACACAAAGCATGAACGGGTGAGGGGCAGAGAGAAGGGAGACACAGAATCGGAAACAGGCTCCAGGCTCTGAGCCATCAGCCCAGAGCCCGACGTGGGGCTCGAACTCACGGACCGCAAGATCGTGACCTGGCTGAAGTCGGACGCTTAACCGACTGTGCCACCCAGGCGCCCCATAGAGCTGGTTCTTAAAGGCAACGAAAATGACAAAACTGTACCTAGACTAAAGAAGAAAAGAGGAGCCATATCAATAAAATTATAAATGAAATAGGGAGCATTACAATTGATACCACAGAAATACAAAGGATTAGAACAGACTACTATAAACAACTATACTCCAATAAACTGGATAATGTAGAAGAGGTGAAAAAGTTCTTAGAAACATACAATTTACTAAAACTGAATCAAGAAGGTTCAAATAGACCAATTACTAGTAAGGAGATTCAATCCATAATCAAAAATCTTCCAATGAAGAAAAGCCTGCTACACATGGCTTCACTGATTAATTTTACTGAACATTTAAAGAAGGATTAATACCAATATTTCACAAACTCTTCCAAGAAATCAAAAAGGAGAAAAACTCCCAAATTCACTTTGTGAGGCCAGCATTGTCCTAATATCAAAATAAGTAAAGGACACTATCAGAAAAGAAAGGTCAATATATATGATGAATATATGCAGTTCTCAAAATACTAGCAAACGTAATTCGGCACATTAAAAGAATCACTCACCATGATCAAGTGGTATTTATACCTGGGATGAAAGGATAGTTCAATATATGAATTAATATAGTACATCACATTAATAAAAAGGAAAATAAAACAGGATATCTCAATGTACACAGGAAAAGTATTTGACAAAATTCAACATTCATTTATAATAAAAACAAATTATGAACAGAAGGAACTTAACATAATAAAGGCTATATAGGACAAGCCAATATATACTATTCAATGATAAAAGGTTGAAAACTTTGCTTCTAGGATCAGGAATAAGACAAGGGTGCCCACTTCTCATCATTTGTTTCAACATAGTATTGGAAGTCCTTCTCAGAGCAATCAGGCAAAAAACAGATAAAAGGCATCAGAAATGGAGAGGAAGAAATAAAAATATCTGTTTGCAGATGACATGATTTTATATAGAGAAAATCCTAAAGACTACACCAAAAACTGTTAGACCTAATCAATTAAATTAGTAAAGTTACAAGGTAAAAAGTTAACATACAGAAACAAGTAGCATTTATGTACAAATAAAATAATACCATTTACAGTAGCATCAAAAACAATAAAGTACTTAGGAATAAACTTAACCAAGGAGGTGAAATTTTTTTACTCTGAAAACTACAAAACACTAATGAAATATGTCAAAGAAGACACAAATAAATGGAAAGGTACCCCATGTTCATGGAGGGGAAGAGTCTGTGTTATCAAATGTTAATACTACCCAAAGCCATCTCTAGATTCAATGCAATCCCTATCAAGGTTCCAAAACATTTTTTTACAAAAGTAGAGAAAACAATCCTAAAAATTTATATGGAACTACAAAAGACCTTGAATTGCCAAAGGAATCCTAAGGGAAACAAAGCAGAAGGCATTACACTTCCTGCTTTTCAAGCTACTATTGCACTATAGTATTCAAAACAATATGGTCCTCACATAAAGGCAACAAAATGGATCAATGAAACAGAATTGAGGCCACAGAAATAAACTCACGTACATTTGGTCAACTAGTAGTTGACAAGTGAGCTAAGAATACTCAATGGCATAAAGATTGTTTCTTCAATAAACAGTGCTTGAAAAATTGGATATTCACAAGAAAAAGAATGAAAATAGACCCACATCTTACACCTCAGAAAAATTAACTTAAAATGGATTAAAAACTTAAATTTAAGACCTGAAACCATGAAATTCCTAGATAAAAACCTAATAAAAAAATCTCCTTAACATGGGTCTTGGCAATTTTTTTTTTTTTTGATATGACACCTAAAACACAAGCAAGAAATTTTAAAAAAATAGCATGACTACAAGTGGGACTACACAGAAAAAAAATCAACAAAGTGGAAAGACCACCTATAGAATAAGAAAAGTATTTTCGAACTTTATATCTGAAAAGGGGTTAATGTCAAAAATATATAAATAACGCATACAACTCAATATCCAAGCAAACGAACAAACAAAAAACCCCAAACAATCCAATTAAAAAAATAGGCAAAGGACCTGAATAGACATTTTTCAAAGGAGATATATGAAATTCCCACAAGTGTATAAGATGCTCAACATTACTAGTTATGAAAGAAATGCAAATCAACAACAATGAGGTGTTACCTTATGCTTTTTAAAAATGGTTATCATCAAAAAGGCAAAAAATAAATAGCGGTAAGGATGTGAAGAAAATGTTATTCTTGTGCACTGTTAGTGAAATTATAATATGGCATAGCCACTATGGAAATATATGTGGAAAATTCTCAAAATATTAAAAGTAGAACTACCATCTGACCCAGCAATTCCACATCTGGGAATATTTCTAGAGCTGTTTCTGTCCCCATGTTTATAGCAGCATTATTTAGAATAGTCAAAACATGGAAGCAACCTAACAGTCTATCAACAGATGACTAAATTAAGCTGTATTTACAAAAAATGGGATATTATTCAGCCATTAAAAGAGGGACATTTGTGACATAGATGGACCTTGAAGGCATTATGCTAAGTGAAGCAAGAGAAAGACAAATACTTTGTCATTTCACATATGTAGATTAAAAAACAAAACAAAACAAAACCTGAACTCATAAAAAAGATCAGATTTGTGTTTACCTGAGGCATAAGGTTTGGGAGAGAAGGAATTGGAGGAAGTTGATAAAAAGTTACAAAACTTCATTTATAGGATAAGTACTAGGGATGTAATGTATAACACAATGACTATGGTTAACATTGCTGTATAGTAGATGTGAAAGTTGTTAGGGTAAATCCTGAGTCCTCATCACAAAGAAAAAAAAATATTTTATGTATCTATAGGAGATGATTTATACTAACTAAACTAATGGCTAAAATCTCTTTATAACATAAGCCAGTGTTATGCTAAATTAAACTGGTTGGATTAAACACCTTACACTGCTATAGTGTTCTATGTCAGTTATATCTCAATAAAACTGGGGGAAAATCATGATTGCTGACTACAATGTGAAACATGATTGAGCATGAAAAAGGGGGTTGTTGTGTTCACCCAGGTTTAAGGTTCTATAGTCACAGAATGGTGAGGTCTTGAAATTTTGGTTCTAATGGAAGCAAAAAGTATATAAAATAGCAAGAAAAGAGAGCAAATAAAAACCTGTAATGTAACAACACTTCAAGTGAACAGATGGCACTTTCTTTTTTTTCCAGACTAAATCTCTTAAAATAGGTATAATGGGATAGTCCCTTTAATGTGTACAATACATACTGAGTCAGTGGTATTACTAATGCTAGTACAGTCTTTAATGATAGCCACTGTTTATTGACTGCATATTTTATTGGTTATTGTTTAAGAATTCAAATGTATTAACTCATTATTGCCTTAATAACTCCATTACTCAGGGACTTTTTAAAATTAAAAAAAAATAATATTTATTTTGAGACATAGAGAGAGAGAGTGAGCATGCACAAGTGGGAGAGAGCTGGAGAGAGACAGAGAAAGAATCCCAAGCAGGCTTTGTGCTGAAAGTACAGATCCTGAAGTGGGGATCAAACTCACGAACCATGAGATCATGACCTAAGCTGAAACCAAGAGTTGCTTAACCAACTAAGCCACCCAGGCACCCCTTCTTCAGGTATTTTTATTAACCATATGCTACAACTGAGGAAACTGAGGCTCCACAAGATTGATGACTTATCTAAAGTCATGCAACTAATCAGTGGCCCTATCATGAGTCAATCTCATGAAACTGGGCTCCAGAGCCTGAGCCAGAGCCTTTGGTGTCTTTTATACCATCTTACAAGTATGAGTCTCTTCAGTGTGTTATATATTACACATAAACGTATAAACCTTAACTCTCTTGTATACTTTATATCACTATTAATCGTGGAATCATTCCTTCCTTTAAGAAATATATACTGTGTCTTCCTGCATACCAGAGGCTATTATAGATGCTAAGGATAAAATGATAGAGAAGGTTGTTAAAGAGAAAAATTATTCTAACTCTTGTTAGAATTATAACATAGACTTTATTTAAGACTATTGCAATAGTGGTAAGATATCAAGGTGGGGGATTCTTGCTAGGCTGACCTAGCGTAATTCTTACTAAAACTGGAGGATATAGGTGAAGGCAAATTCTCAAGATTAGGTCTAGTCAAAAAGCATACTCAGAAGACACTGACTACAGTTTGGTCATGGAGAGAGTTTTTTGTTAAGACAAACAAGGGAGTACCCTTTGGAGCTCAAAATCTAGTAGAGAGTAACAAAAAAAATTATCAAAGGGATAAAATACGGTAATTTTTGTTCCTATTAAGGATCAGAAAGAAAGTAAAGCCTTAGAGAGTTACTGAGGAGTTGCTGGTTATAAAGGAAATAAAAAATATATAAAATAGCAAGAAAAGAGAGCCAATAAAAACTTTTAATGTACCAACAGGTACGGGTTTCAGCAAGCTAGTGAGTGAGGAAGGTCATTTTGAGGATATGATATTTGAACTCAAATAAATCCTTCTCCTGTGATTTATGACACTGTAGATATTTCACTTATAAGGTTCTGATATACTGTAAAGTTAAATATATATGTAAAAGAATGGTGAGGGCTTCATAAATATTTTTCCACACAGGGGAAGAGTATAAAGAAAATAATCTTCTATTTTGTAATTTAACTTAGTACTGTTCCTTTAAAAAGCAATATAAATTATATTTAAAAGTCCTTAGTGATAAATCTCTTCTCTCCCTCTAATATATCAAGAGAAGGTTTAGCTTATGGTAGGAAAAAAAAAAAAAGAACTGAGAACATTTTCCTCATGAAAATCTTTTTTTTAATTATTTTTTTTACATTTTTATTTATTTTTGAGAGACAGAGAGAGGCAGAGCACAAGGGTAGGGGACAGAGAGAGAATGGACACATAATCCTAAGCAGGCTCCAGGCTCTGAGCTGTCAGCACAGAGCCCTATGCAGGGCTCGAACTCACAAACTGTGAGATCACGACCTGAGCTGAAGTAGGACGCTTAACTGACTGAGCCACCCAGGCTCCCCTCCTCATGAAAATCTTAAAGATTTTATTTTCTCAGATTTTATTTATCAGATTTTATTTTCTCAAAATTTTAAGTTACATTACTCGAGAGAGAGAAAAAAAGGAGCACTTTGTGCTGACTTGTACTAACTTGTAACTGTTTTCTCTGCAATCCCCCCTTGCCCCCCCACCCCACATAGGCTTACCTTTTTTTATACATTTTAAAATATCCCTTCATCCTGAGTGATAAAGCAATGCCATCTAAAAGTCTGTATATAAAAAATTCAATTACAATAGAGTATTTTACTTTGAAATTGGATTAATAAAAGGACTCTGAAGAGGGTAAGAGCTGAGAGAAACACCAAGTAATGCTATATCTTACTTGTATAAATACACTCACTCACCTAAGAGATAAGTTATACAAGGTAATACTACTATTATTAACTATTCACATGCTAAATAAGTTAAAATGTATTCTGGGTGAACAAAAATAAGTGGAGAATTATTTTAAGAAAAATGTAAATATTAAAAGCTCTTCAATGTGTTTTGTGATAGGATGACATGTTTACCGAGAATAGTTGCATAGTAAAGTATATGAGCCATTCCTTTCCTTGGTATCATTATTCAGTTTTCTAAGAAAATAAAGTCTCTTTCGGGGCGCCTGGGTGGCTCAGTTGGTTGAGCGTCCAACTTCGGCTCAGGTCTTGATCTCACGGCTCCTGATGGGCTCTGTGCTGACAGCTTGGAGCTTGGAGCCTGCTTCAGATTCTGTGTCTCCCTCTCTCTCTGCTTCTCTCTCACTCATTCTCTCTCTCTGTCTCTCTGTCTCTCTCTCCCTCAATAATTAAAAAAAATTAATAAAAATAAAGTCACTTTCTTAAAAAAATTATTCAAGGCATTGATATGAAATATTGGATTTTTAAAAATATTTTTGGATTAATACATTTCTGGTGTAAATGTAAATATTTCAAATTATTTTCTCATATGGGCTTCTTTAAATGTTCTTCCTAAGACCCCAAAATATAAAGTTACTGATTAAAGTGCATAACGCTAACACTGAGAGTAACAGAGTTGTTTAGTAATAAATGAAATGGAAGAAACATTACTCAAACAATAGCTTTTAATGATTAGAAGAATACATGTCCCATTTTATATCAGTCTACTTTAAATGATTTCTGAATCTTGAGACCATATTTTAAGTAATATAATGAAAAGCTAATCAACCAAGAGATAATTAATTATATCTGCTGGGTAAGAAACTAGTATGGACCCAATATTCAAAAAGTGTAAATCTTACATATTAGCTAGGTGAGAAGGTTTGCCATCCATTTCTTCAGGAATTTTCAGAGATAAAATTAACTGATAAATTGCATATTCTGTTGTAAAGACACAAGCATTATAAAAAGAATAAGAACAAACAGCTAGAGCAAGGCTATAAGGTGAGAGTTTGCCTAAAGTGCTCAAGGAAGAGCAAGGAAGATAGGAGGCTGGAGTGACTGAGTGAAAGGAGAGACTAGAAGGTCTATGGTTGAAGCAGACAGTATGAGCCCATAGGCCACTATATGGACTTTGGCTTTTAGTCTCAGTGGAAAAAAAAAAAAAAAAAGGAGAATCATTGCAGTTCTGAGCAATGGACTGACAAACTTTTATTATAAAAAAAGTAAATAAAACAAAAAACAAAGCAAACAAACAAAAAAACACCCTACTATTTTGTGAAGAAACTGAGAGGACAGATGTGATAGCAGGAAGACCTGTTAAGAAACTAGTACAGGATCCCCAGAGTAGACTGAGGTGACAACAATTAAGGTAGTATACAGTGATCAGATAATGCATCTATTTTGAAGTTAGGGACAATAAATATTTCTGATGTACTGGGTAAGTGGTTTGGAAAAGAGTAGTTGAGGATGGCTCTATTTGCCTGTGCAATTGGAAACTATAGATCCCAATGGAGGTAAGGGGCCATGTGGAATATGTTTAGATATGATCAATTTAAATCTTCATTTCACATTCTAGAAGAGATGTCAAGTAGTCAGTTTGACATGAGTATGAACTTCAAGAGAGATATCTTGGCAAAGGATATAAATTTAGGAGTCAGTCAGCACATATATTAAAGATATGGGGCTGGTTGAGATCTACCAAGAGAATTGACAAATACTGAGACATAAGGTACCTCAGTGTTTAAAGATTATGAATATCTAAGGTTTCTCTGCCAGTAGTCACCTTTAAAAGGCAGGAAGGAGGTGGGATAGCAGGCTGTTCCAGAGCCTGTTCTAGAGGCTGTTCATGCCAGGCCTGACCCTCTGAGGTGTGTGAGGTACAGTCTGTTGAATCCCCACTTATCTACAGGAATCTAGTTACTGGAGTGTTGCTACAAAACCTCAGAAAATATTAGATTTCTGCATTGTATGAGAAATATCTGGAAACTTCAGATATAAAACTTGTAAATCCTACAAGTAAAGAATATAAAAAGGCAGTCAAAGATCTTAATAGGATTTTTTTTCAGAAGTTTGTTAGCCTGTAGAAATTATACTATGCCAAGATAACTGAAATATTTTTCAACATTTCCCTTAAGAATTTTTCAAAATGGAGACTATTTCACCATGGGAGGTTTTCCTGACTAATGGGAAGTTATGACTAAATTTGACACATGGAATTCCACTGCACAGAATGTTCCAGCATTTTGGTAGTAAATTGCTGAACACAGTTGGCAACCAATGACTTTTAATTTTCATGGATGGATCATATCACTGAAATATTTTATAAATACTCAAGACTTGACTAAGTTTCCTGTTTCATTTTTAAATATGGATGTTAAGATAGAATGTATTTTTAAGTGAATTATATAAATACCAGTAAATGATGTCCAGTGTCATACAGACAAAGCATGTTATGAGTGGGTAAAAGGCAAATATATTTCCCACTCATATAATGTTTTGAGAACATTATTTTATTGTTGATGAAGCATGGGAAAAGTCATTGATTTGATATTAAAAAGCAAAGCATTCAAGCCCTAATTTATCAATTTAACACAGGTTATACTGGAAATAGTTCTGGCATTTGATTGAATGACTTTGATGTGTTAATGGAACAAATATGAGTAACTCCATGATTATAATGTTACAAAATTAACTTTTTATTTAGGGAAATGACAGAAAGTCACAGAAATTCCTTTTCTAAGATAACATTTAGTTTTTTAACTCATAAATCTTGGCATGTTTTCATTCAATAAATGACTGTTACTTTTGACCCATTAATTATACACATAGTCACAGGATACTTCATGAAAATGATTATATTATCATCTCAGAAAAATATATTTATAGGAAACACATAAAAAATGAAATATATCTAGGTAAAGGGGAGAATCCATAAAGAAAGTGGAGGTAGAGTGAACACTTAGACAAAGTGAAGCCAAGTAGAAAAATGGATGAAAGAGGAGGGAATGCCTAACTATTTTAAGTGCTGCCTATAGTTCAAACAATCTGTGATAATTTACTATTTGATTTTCCAAAATAGAGATAATTGTTGACCTCAACAATCTCTGCAGATTGATGAATAAATTAGGTATGAGAGCATGAGATGAGAGGAATTAGAGAAACAATATATAAAAAAATCACTTGAAGAAAATCACTTGAGAAAAAGAGCCAAAAACAGCACAGTAACTGACAGGAGAATGTTATCGAGAGCTTATATATGCTGGTATGCTTATGAAAAAAATATGGTAGCAAGTGAAAATTTCATATTGTATTAAAGGAACAAGTCCTAAAGCATTGCCCTTAAGTGAGAGAAAATTGACTCTTATGTACAAGTTGAGATACATATTTTTCAATTGGAGAATGGTAATTGCATGTACAGTCAAGGGCTGTAAGGCAGAGAACACGGTTGCCTATGTTGGTAATTAGATAGTTGTAGTTACTAGAGTCTAAATTTCTTATGACTTCTATTTTTTTTTTCAGTGGAGTAGAAAGAAAAGCAATTGGTGAGTGACAATGGTTAAACAGCTAAAGTGGTTTGAATGGAGAGGAGGAAGTATAAAACGATCATTCAGGAGAGGGGTACGAGTGCACTAGCAACTTTCTGTATGTCTGTTGCACAGTTTAAAGGGTCCACTTGGGGTGGCTGGGTGGCGCAGTCGGTTAAGCGTCCGACTTCAGCCAGGTCGCGATCTCGCGGTTCGTGAGTTCGAGCCCCGCGTCGGGCTCTGGGCTGATGGCTCAGAGCCTGGAGCCTGTTTCCGATTCTGTGTCTCCCTCTCTCTCTGCCCCTCCCCCGTTCATGCTCTGTCTCTCTCTGTCCCAAAAATGAATAAACATTGAAAAAAAATTAAAAAAAAAATAAAGGGTCCACTTGATGTTTGTAGGCAAGAAATGAAAATAAGAATTATTAGTGTGGCTTCATGTTTTTCTCCCATCACATTTTTGCGAAAGGATAGGCACAGAATATGGATGATGGCAGTGGCAGTACTTCTCAAAGTAACTCCACATTTTAGAATACTGTACTTGGTAAACCCTGTTTAAATACTAGGTATGGGGGCGGGAAATAAGTGGTCAAGGGTGACAGCAAGACTAGTGGCTTTGGTTTCATGTGAATCAATTCACATTTCTAAGAAACAGAAAAGAGTATAGAGGTTGAGAAAACAGGATAATAAAGATGGTGTTTTAGACATCTTCCTGTGTAGTCCCACAGCGTATGTGCTTAGGTGGCAGTAAGACATAAGGATCTGGAGTCCAGGACTCAGGAAACAATTATACAGTAGAAATGGAAATTGGAAAATTTTTAGCACATAGAAGGAAATTGAATCCATTGGAAAGGGTTATATGATCCAAGAAGTCCATGTAGAATTAGAAGACAATGACCCAGAATCAAACTTAGCAGAATATAGATATTTATGAAATAAATAGATAATAGATCATAAGCAGCTGGCAGAGGACACCAAAAAGAAATCTTAAGAGCTGGGAGGAAAATTCTAAACACATAGAAAGCGACTTTCAAAAATTTAGATTATAATAAGGCCAACTCAAGATCAGTGTGTGGAAACAGATGGCCCAATATACCCCAAAATGTATAGAGTGTTCCAGGTCATTACGATATTTGAAGGTTACCAAATATGCCAAATGTTAATTGATGGGGCCAATATCATGTAGCAGTATTAACAGCCAGATACTATGATAAAAAATCAATTCAAATATTTAGATCCTTGTTATTTATGGAATATCAAAAGTACTAATTGTTTTTAGTGACGTATACCTTGGAAATTTTAAGGGGTTTTAATTTAATACTTTTTGAAATTTTTTAAAATTAAAAAATCTTGGATACAATTGTGGGACTACTAATAAAATTTATTTTAATGAAGGATGACAATTTATTCATAAATATTTTTAGATTACAAGCTAGCTAACTTTATATGTATTTTAGCTTTCTGAAATTAAAATAATCTTATTTGAAAATAAAACAAAAGCCAGATTTCTGCAATTTCCAAATGGAGTAATAAATTTTTATTGTCAGATTTTGTATTGATTCAAAGGGAAAAATTACTATCATTCACTTTATGCATCTAAAAGTTTTCCTAAAAGTCCTGTTATTTGTTGATATTTTTTCAATGAAGTATGGATTTGATTTCCTTTCAGTCTTGGTCTTGATTTGAGAACTTAAGATCCAAGTTAAACTTTAAATAGTGACTAGATTCTGAAAAGTCCTATTAAGAAAGCTTAGAGAGTATTTCATTGCTTTTGCTTATTGTTTTCGCAGGTCAGCTATGTTAAAAATATATATATTTTTAAATTGTTCACAGTTATAAGTGAAATAATGATGGAAGCACATTATAACCATAGCTAAGAAAATGCAAATGGCTATCCTTATATTACTTAGATTTTAATTGTTATTAGTTTATTATTACACAGTGCCTTAACTCCAAGTGAAGACTCCCTGGGATTAAAGTTACTAGGACATCAATGAGAGGCCTATTAAAGGAATGATATGTACTTGCAAACTATGAAATAATATGCATATTCCACATACTTTTCTGATAAGTGAAATATTTAAGAGACAAATCAGGAGAAATTATGAGCTGCCATCCTTATGCCTATCATGTCCACTCCCCATATTTCACTAAAACCACTACTTTGAAACGTGAATACAGACCCAAGGTGGATTAAACCAGACTCACACATTTGTGTAACTTTAATAAAATAATCAGATTTACATCTAACTAATATTAAACACAAACAGAATCTTGATTTTGGAAGAGACTTGATGTAAAAATTTTCATACAAACTTTTCAGTCCTTCAAAAAGAAAATGAGTTAGGTTTATATAAAAAGCATGATTCTAGGGGCGCCTGGGTGGCGCAGTCGGTTAAGCGTCCGACTTCAGCCAGGTCACGATCTCGCGGTCCGTGGGTTCGAGCCCCGCGTCAGGCTCTGGGCTGATGGCTCAGAGCCTGGAGCCTGTTTCCGATTCTGTGTCTCCCTCTCTCTCTGCCCCTCCCCTGTTCATGCTCTGTCTCTCTCTGTCCCAAAAATAAAAAAAAAAAAAAAAAATAAAAAAAAAAAAAAACGTTGAAAAAAAAGCATGATTCTAGAGAACTTGGAGGAGTTAAGATGGCAGTAGTAGGAGGAGGACCTCATGCTTTCCTTGTCCCTTGAAATTAGCTAGATAATAATAAATCATTCAGAACACATAGGAAATTGGTCTGAGGACTGAGAAAACAAATTGCACAACTAGAGGGAGAAAAGAGGCCACACTGCAGAAAGTAGGAGGTGTAGTGATGTGATTTGGGGGAGAAAAGAATCACAGGTGCTGCAGACGGGAAGGATCCCTGATCACAGAGAAAGGAGAGAGGGGGAGAGAAGGGGAGAGAGGGAGAAAGAGAGAGGGAGAGAGAGAGAGAGAGAGAGAGAGGCATGGAAACAGAGACAGAGAGAAAGAGAAAATTGTGTACAGGAGATTACACAAGAAAAACACTTTCCTGAAACTATGACTGGGAAAACAAGAGAGGCTGGTTAAGCAGCAGAGCTGAAAGTCTTAGGTTTTAGAAGCCTGCACCATCTCCAGTGTCAAGCCTGGTGTCCAGAGAGTTGCTCCTGTGGAGAAAGAACACAGAAGCCCGGGAATAGATAACATGCTCTGAGAATACCCTGGGTCGAGCTGGGAGAAATGGTGCCCCTTCTTAGAGCACATTTAGGAGAGGTAGCCCTGTTTCTCTGGGCACAAGAAGCTGTTGTACCATTGAGATGCCCCATTTATTAGCATATAAGCAGAGATACCTGCTGAGGGCAGCTAACCAGGCTTTTTCTGTACTTTACCATAAAATCCAAGCCCCTGCGTGGACATGCTCCTACTATTTCTGGGACACACTGGTATCAACAACAGCACAGCAAGACGCTCTTCCAGAGGATCAAGGCAGGTCCCCATAGTGCTGATTTCCTAAAATTTGGAGTTTTGAAACCCGCGTACCTGAGGTAAAACAAGGAACACTGCACCGCCAGGTGGACAGATGGCCTGGACACAGACAAGGTGAAGCCAGGGATTTTACAGAACCCTGAGACACAAGAGGGTACATTGTTTGCTCTACTGTGAGGGCTTCCTGATAGTGTGGGTTTGAATTCCCCTCTTCAGGGGACAGAGCAGGCCTATACCATTTTCATCCCTCATCAGCACATATGGACTAAGTGAGTGACACAGCACGCATTGGAGACTTCATCTGCTTATACCAAGCCCCCGCCCCAATATACTCTGACTTTTTTAATGAGACAAGTCTAATTGAGAGCCAGAGGACCAGCAGCAACCTGATTACCAGCACAACCCCCCACACATACCATGTATACTGACCTAAGAGTGCTGCAAAACTTCAGCTTTAGTGGAAATAGGACCAGGCACAAGCTTTCCTAACACACAAAAGACCAAGACCTAGACAAAATGCCAAGATGGAGGAATTCAATCCAAAAGAAAGAACAAGAAGATATCACAGCCAGGGAGCCAATCAAAATAGATACAAGTAATATGCCTGAATAAGAATTTAATACAATCATAAGGATTCTAGCCAGGCCTTTGAAAAGCATAGACAAAACCAGAGAGACCCTTACCACAGAGATAAAAGACCTAAAAACTAGTCAGGTCAGAATAAAAAATGTTATAAGTGAGATGCAAAACTGACTGGTGTAATGACCACAAGGATGGAGGAAGTAGAGGAATGAATGAGTGATATAGAAGGTAAAATTATGGAAAATAATGAAGCTGAAGAGGGAAAGAAAAGTATTAGATCATACACAGACTTAAGGAACTCAGTGACTCCATAAAGCATAATAACATTCATGCCAGAGAAGTCCCAGAAGAAGAGACAGAAAAAGGTATATTTGCATAAATTAGAGTTGAAAACTTCCCTAATTTGGGTAAAGGAACAGACATACAAATCCAAGAGACACAGAAAACTCCCATCAAAATCGACCATAGTGGGCCAACGCCAAGACATATTGTAGTTCAATTGGAAAAATACAGAGGTAAGGAAAGAATCCTGAAAGAAGTAAGGGAAAAGAAATCCCTTAACCAACAAGGAAAGACAGATCAGGTTAGTAACAGATATCTCCACAGTAACTGGGCAGGAGAGAAGGAAGAGGCATGATATATTCAATGTGCTGAAAAGGAAACACACAGACCAAATTACTTTATTCAACAAAGCTGTCATTCAGAATAGAAGGATACGTAAAGAGCTTTCCAGATGAACAAAAACTAAAGGAGTTCATGACCACTATACAAGCCCTGCAGTAAATATTATAGAGGACTCTTTGTAAAAGAAAGAGCAAAGTATCAAAGACTAAAAAAGGAACAGAGAATATCTCCAAGAAACAACAAATTTATGGGTAACACAGTGTGGCACTAAATTCATATCTATCAATAATCACTCTAAATGTAAATGAACTAAATGCTTCCAATTCATGACAGAGGGTATCAGACTGGATTAAAAAAAAACAAAACAAAAACAAGAGCCATCTATATGTTGCCTACAAGAGATTCATTTTTAGACTTAAAGATACCTGCAGATTGAAAGTGAGGGGATGGAGAACCATCTATCATGCTAATGGACATCAAAAGAAAGCCTGAGTAGGGACTCCCTGTTGTCTCAGTCAGTTAAGCATCTGACTTCAGCTTAGGTCATGATCTTACAGCTCATGGGTCCAAGCCCTGTGTTGGGCTATGTGCTGATAGCCCAGAGCCTGGAGCCTGCTTCAGATTCTGTGTCTCCCTCTTTTCCCCTCCCCTGCTCATTCTCTCTCTCTCTCTCTCTCTCTCTCTCTCTCTCTCAATCTCTCTCTCTCTAAAATAAACACTAAGAAAATACAGCTGGAGTAGCCATACTTATATCAGACAAACTAAAATTTAAACCGAAGATTATAACAAGAGAAGATGATGGGCACTATATAATAATAAAGGGGTCTATCCAACAAGATCTAACAGTTGTGAATATTTATTCCCCTACTTAGTAGCACCCAAATATATAAATCAGTTAATAACAAACATAAAGAAATGCATTCATAATAATACAATAATAGCAGGGGACTTTAACACTCCACTTACAGAAACAAACATCATTAAAACAGAAAATCAGCAAGGAAATGATGGCTTTGAATGACACCCTGGACCAGATGGACTTAACAGACATGTTCAGAATATTTCATCCTAAAGCAGCAGAAAACACATTCTTTTCAAGTGCACATGGAGCATTCTCTAGAATAGATCATACACCTGGTCACAAATCAGGCTTCATAAAGTACAAAAATATTGAGATCATATCACACATGTTATCATACTGCAATGCTACAAAACTTAAAGTCCACTATAAGAAAAAATTGGAAAAATGACAAATACATGGAGGTAAAAGAACATACACTAAACAATGAAAGGGTTAACCAAGAAATTAAAGAATAAATTTTAAAAAGACATGGTAGCAAATGAAAGTGTGTGCATTACAGGCCAAAAGCTTTCGGATGCAGCAAAAGCAATACTAAGAGAGAAGTATATAGTAATTCAGGCCTACCTGAAGTAAGAAAAGTCTCAAACGCATAATCTAACCTTACACCTAAAGGAGCTACAAAGAAGCATCAAATAAAGCCTAAAGCCAGCAGAAGAGAAATCATAAAGATTAGAGCAGAAATAAATAATATACAAACAAACAAACCAAACAGAACACAGCAACATACCTAAGAGCTAGTTTTTGAAAGAATAAAAAAGATTGCCCCCTAGCTGGAATTCTCAAAAAGAAAACAGAAATGACCCAAATAAATTAAATCACAAATGAAACAGGAGAGATCACAACTAATAACATAAAAATACAAAAATTATCAGAGAATGCTATGAACAATTATATATCAACAACTGGGAAAACTGGAAGAAATGTATAAATTCTTAGAAATAAACTACCAAAACTTAAATAGAAAGAAATAGAAAATTTGAACAGACATATGACCAGCAAAGAAATTGAATCAGTAATAAAAAATCTCTGAACAAACTAAAGTCCAGAGCCAGGTGGCTTCCTAGGGGAAGTCTACCAGTCGCCTAAAGAAAAGTTAATTTCTATTCTCAAATTGTTCCCAAAATAGAAATGGAAGCAAAACTTCCAAATTCATTCTATGAATCCATCATTACCTTCATTCCAAAACCAAAACCCCACTAAAAAGGACAATTACAGGCCAATATCCCTAATGAATATGGATACAAAAATTCTCAACAAGATATCAGCAAATCAAATCCAATAGTACATTAAGATAATTATTCACCATGATCAAGTGGGATTTATTCTGGGTTCCAGCAGTGGTTCAATATTCACAAATGAATCAATGTGAGACACTACATTAATAAAAGAAAGGATAAGAAGCATTTGACAAAATACAACATCCATTCTTGATAAAAGCTCTCAACTCAATAGGGGCAAAAGAATCATACCTCACCATCATAAAGGCCATATAGGAAAAACCCACAGTGAATATTATCCTCAGTGGGGAAAAACTAAGAACTTTTCCTCTATGGTCAGGAACAAGACAGGGATGTCCACTCTCACCACTGTTCTTTGACATAGTATGTCCTTTAACATAGAAGTCCTAGATTCAGCAATCAGACAAGAAAAAGATATACAAGGACATCCAAATCAGCAAGGAAGAAGTCAAACTTTCATTATTTGCAGACAACATGATATTCTATGTAGAAAATGTGAAAGGCTCCATCAAAAAATTGCTAGAACTAATGCACAAATTCAGGAAAGTCACAGGATATAAAATCAAGGTACATAAATCTGCTGCATTTCTATAAACCAAAATTGAAGCAGCAGTAAGAGAAGTCAAGAAATTTATCCCATTTACAATTGCACCAAAACCCATAAAATACCTAGGAATAAACCTACCCAAAGAAGTAAAAGATCTGTACTCTGAAAACTATAGAAAACTTATGAAAGAAATTGAAGAAGACACCAGGAAATGGAAAAATATTCCATGCTCATGGACTGGAAGAACAAATATTGTCAAAATATGTATACTACCCAAATCAATCTACACATTTAATGCAATCCCTATCAAAATACCACAGCATTTTTCACAGAGCTAGAGCAAGCAATCCTAAACTTTGTATGGAACAACAAAAGACTCCAAATTTTCGAAGTTATCTTGAAAAAGAAAAGTAAAATTGGAGGCATCATGATTCTGAACTTCAAGCTATATTACAAAGCTGTAGTCAACAAGACAGTATGGTACTGGCACAACAACAGACACAAAACCCAATGGAACAGAATATAAGATCCAGAAATGAACCCACAACTCTATGGTAAACCAATTTTGAACGAGTAAAGAATATCCAATGGAAAAAAGATGGTCTCTTCAACAAATGATATTACAAAAACTGGGCCACTTTTTATATCATACACAAAAATAAATTCAAAATGGATGAAAAGCCTAAATGTGAGACCTGAAGCCATCAAAATCATAGAGGAGAACACAAGCAGTTACCTCTTTGACATGAGCCATATCAACTTCTTACTAGACACATCTATGGAGGCAAGGGAAACACAAGTACAAGTGAACTATTGGGATTTCATCAGGATAAAAAGCTTCTGCACAGTGAATAAACAATGAACAAAAGTAAAAGGCAGCCTACATAATGGGACAATACATTTGCAAATGATATCTATGACAAATAGCTAGTATCCAAAATCTATAAAACACTTACCAAACTCAACACTCAAAGAACAAATAATCCAGTGAAGAAATGGGCAGAAGAGATGGACAGACATTTTTTTCCAAAGAAGACATAGAGATGGCCAACAGACACATGAAAAGATGCTCAACATCACTAAATATCAGAAAAATATAATTCAAAACCTCAATGAGATACCACCTCACACCAGCCAGAGAGGCTAAACGTAACAACACAGGAAACAAAAGATGTTGTCAAGGATGCCGACAAAGGAGGGACCCTCTTGCACTGTTAGTGCATATGCAAACTGATGCAGCCACCCTGAAGAGCAGTGTGGAGTTTCCTCAAAAAACTAAAGAATAGAACTAGCCTATGATACAGCAATTGGACTACTAGGTATATACACAAAAGATACATAGATACTGATTTGAAGGGGCACATACACCCCAGGGTCTATAGCAGCATTATCAGCAGTAGCCAAATTGTGGGAAAAGCCCAAATGTCCATCAACTTATGAATGGATAAAGATGTGGTGTATATACATACACACAAACACAAACACACACACACACACACACAAGAGACTAATCCTCAGCTATGAAAAAGAATGGAATCTTCCCATTTGCGATTACATGACTGGATATAGAATGTATTAATGCTAAGCGAAATAAGAGAAAGACAAAATTTCACTCATATGTAGAATTTAAGAAACAAAACATATAAACATAAAGAAAGAGGAAAAAAGAGACGGAAGCAAACCATAATAGATTCTTAACTACAGCGACCAAACTAAGGGTTGTTTAAAGGTGGGTGGCAGATGGGCTAAATGGGTGATGGTTATTACAGAGAGTACTATGTGATGAGCACTGGGTGTTATATCTAAGTGATATATATATATATATATATATATATATATATATATTACTCATATTAGCATTATTGCTTCTATTATGAAATAGATTAACCCAGTACTAGGTTAGGAGTTGGTTGCATATTTTTGGTATTAAGATATTTTAATTGTTGAGCTTGAACACTTTCTTAATTGATGGCTGCTTTTAAGGCAACTATGGTTGGTGTTTAGGCTTACTCTTTAAAAAAAGGCTGTATCCTAGTTCTAAAAACCTGTACCTTTTTAGATTATATTTTAAACTTGCATGAGAATTTTGAGGTTTTTGGGTAAGTTTAAAGTTGAACTAAAATTCTGTTCTGGGTAACCAGCTATTACCAGGCTCGTTAGGCCTTTCACCTCTACCTACAAATCTTCTCACTATTTTGCAACATAGATGAGTTTATCCTGTAAGTATTGTTCATAGATAGCTTATCTGGTTTCGGGGGGCCTATCTTAAGTTCTCTTTGTTAGGTTGTTCTAGCTAATTCATTATGCAAAAGGTACAAGGGGTAATCTTTGTTGTGTAGTGCTTCTAATTTTTCTTTCATCTTTCCCTTACGGTACTCTCTCTATAGTACCAAGTTAAATTTCTATCTCCTATACTTTTAAGAATTGACTAAATGTTTTGATTTATTGTCTTGTATTAGTTGAACGTATAGTCGTTTGGGCTAGTTTTGGCTCAAGATGGTCAGTTTGATATGAAATCTTCTGGGTGTAAGCCAGATGTTTTGTTTAAGCTACATCTTGTTTATCCAAGCACACTTTCCAGTATGCTTACCTTATTACAACTGGTCTCCTCTCGTGGTTTTTGTAGTTTGAATAGGTTGTCTTTGGGTTTTGTCACTTGAGGAGGGTGACTGGTGGTGTGTGCGTGCTTCATGGCCCAATTCAATTGAGGTCTCTGTTCTCAATTTACTACTAAATCCTCCTTAGTAGTTTCATAGGGACTTTAGTCCTTAGTTTCATAGGGACTTTGGTGGGGGAATGTTCTAATATAGAAAATGTAGCTCATTACTTCCCACCTCATGAGCTATACCTTGACCTAAGTTTTTTTTGTTGTTGTTGTTGAGATACTTGTGCTTACTTTTCTTCCTTTTTAGGGTTTGCTGAAGATGGCGGTATATAGACTGGATTAGCAAGAGGTGGTGAGGTGTATCGGGGTTGATAGATTATAGAACAGGCTCCACTAGAGGGATATAAAACACCACCAAGTCCTGTGAGTTTTAAGCTGTTGCTAGTAGTTCTCTGGCAGCTAAATTTGGTTAATTATCTAAATTTAAGGCTAAACATAATGGGGTATCTAATCCCAGTTTGGGTCTTAGCTATCGTGTGGTCGGAGATATTAAAGTTACTTTCGTGTTGTATTTTTGCGTTAACTGTAGGTTTTTACAGCCTAAAGTTTAACTTTAGTGTGGATTTTTCTGCAACACGTTTTACACTGTGAGTCTATTAGTTTGGGTTAATCGTATGACCGCGGTGGCTGGCAAGAAATTTGCCAACCCTTATTTAATATGGCTTAGTCGAACTTTCAGTCATAGCTGTATCCCGTGGGGGTGTGGCTAAGGCATCATGAGCTACAATAGTTGTGTGCTTGACACCCGCTCCTTTAGATCATTAATGACTTAGAGGGCATTTTCACTGGGGTGCAGAGGCTTGCATGTGTAATCCTATTAATAGCTAATGGAAAGGCTCGGACCAAACCTTTGTGTTTATGGAGTCTGGCGACTCATCTAGGCATTTTCAGTGCCTTGCTTTGTGTGTTTAAGCTACATTAACAAGGAGTGTTGGATTAGTTAGTTGGTTGTGGGAAAATACTGCTCAATTGGGATGAATTAGAACTCAAGGTTGCCTGTCTACAGATAGCTGCGATGGAAGTGTAATACTGGTATTTGTAGCTAACGTTTAGTTGGGATTTTGGTGCACTTATAAGTATTAATACTTAGGCCTTATGTTTGGCCTAGATATAACATTAGGAAAAAAAACCCTAATCTGTTATATATTTAACATTATGTTTTTAATGTCATATAAATGTATGAAAAACATTATGTAAAAACATAATGTTTTTAATTCACATATATATATGTGTATATATATGTATACATGTATATGTATATGTGTGTGTGTGTGTGTATACACACACACACACACACACATACATATATGGTTAGGTTTTAGTTTTGTAATGTTCATAAAAACCGTATGTATCTGTCAGAATGGCCAAAATCAAAAACACAAGAACAAATATTGGCAAGGATGTGGAGGAAAAGGAACCCTCTTGCATTGTTGATGGGAAGAGAATTGGTGCAGCATCTACAGCAACCAGTACGGAGATCCCTCAAAAAAGTTAAAAATACAAATGCCCTATGATCCAGCAATCACACGAGTGATTATTTACCCTCAAATTACAAAAACTCTGATTCGAATGGATTCATGCACCCCTATGTTTATTGAAGCGTTGTTTACAATAGCCTAATTATAGAAGCAGCCCACCTGTCCTCCAGTAGATGAATGGATAAAAAGATGTGATACACACACACACACACACACACACACACACACACACACACATTGGAACACGCCTCAGCCACAAACAGAATGCAATCTTGCCATTTGCAAGAACATGGAGCTAGAGTGTATAATGCCAAGTGAAATAAGTCAAAGACAAATGGTATGTGATTTCACTCATATGGGATTTAAGAAACAACAACAAAATAAGCAAAGGAAGAAAAGGAGATAGATACAAACTAATAAACAACTCTTAGCTATGGAGAAAAAAAAAAAAAAAAACCAGATGGTTTACCAGAGAAGAGATAGGTGGAGGGATGAGTGAAATAGATGATTGGGAATAAGGAGTACATTTGCTGCACTGGGTGATGTAGGCAGTTGTTGAATCACTATATTGTACACCTGAAACTAATAATAACACTGTATGCTAACTATACTGGAATTTAAAACAAAACAAAAAACAGCCCACACTTCTCTTAAAAAAAGAATAATGAAAAAAATGACTCTAGAAGCAAACCGCCCAGATTCACACAACTATTCTGCTAACTGCATGTTAGGCAAATTTCTTTTTTTGCTTTATCATCATTTGTTTGTGTTCAATATTTCTTATTTATTTGATACGCAGAAGATGCTGGAGAGGATGACATTGCATAATGATGAGTGGTTGTTATTACACATTTTCTTCATCTACCTCTGCATTTCATTTTGTTTTATAGTGAGCATGTTACTTTTTAGAATTAAAAATTAAAGAATCACAATTCTTGTTTTACATGATGTAATTTATATTGCTAAATTCTATTTTTTATTTATAAAATACATATTTATTCAAATAATTTAAGAATCCAAAGTATTCCTATATCATTCTACTGCTTTATTGAAGTACTCCATTGAAAATATTTATCTTTAGGGGCACCTGGGTGGCTCGGTAGGCTGAGCTTCTGACTTTGGCTCAGGCCATGATCTCACCATTTGTGAGTTCAAGACCCGCTTTGGACTCTGTGCTGACAGCTCAGAGCTGGTGCTGCTTCAGATTCTGTGTCTCCCTCTCTCTCTCTGTCCCTCCCCTGCTCATGCTCTCTCTCTGTCTCAAAAATAAATAAAACATTAAAAAAATTTAAGAAAATATTTATCTTTATGACCTATTCAGTGTTAGATAAATCTTATGGATTATTCTTTCAACATTTCTTCTGAGAATGGTCGGTATAATCACTACCTTATGGTGTTGTCATAAGTAAACATCAAAGATTTGGATACCTAATTCCACCAACAAAATGGATATACTAGCTTAAAACATTAGTCAAATATAGATATGAGGATGCCAAAGTCTTTGTCTGCCAAAAATCTTTTACTGACCTGACCCCCACTCTCTTGCAGTGAGAACCATCACGGTGGGGTTTTAATGCCTGAATTGGATTTTTTTTCAAAAATAAATGCTTGCTTTTTAGCTATAAGTTTTTTTATATACCAAGATAAGCCTTTGTAGAACATCATTCAGGCTAGCCTATATGAGATTATATGTTTCCAACAAATAATTCCATTACTTGTTGATACATATCTGCTTTAGTTTGACAATGTAGGCAACTTTGCCTAAAGTTAATTGAAAATTTTTTTCATGCATGATGACATCAATTTTAACATCTCATGTATAGTAACAAATATTTTATATTACTAAAGCATTCTTTTAAATTTATCCTCTTGGAAAATTCCTCAGCCTTTCATTATCTCATTAGATTTCCAGTCAAACCAATGAGATTTATTTCAAACAACATTTAAAAAGTACTACCGCCAAAAATATATTGTCAGCTTTTTGCAAAGGTGAACAAAATGAACCCTGTTATCCTAAGGTAAACATAGTTCAAAAAGTAATGTGTTATTTCTTTACCTTTTGGCATTCACAGAACACTCAATTTGAATTCATGTACCCACAGGCTAATAATTTCATGAAATTTTATAAAGATTCAACAAATTGGCAAAATAAACCTAAGCTGTATAAATAAGAGAAAGAGTTGTTTTCAATGACTAGACAAGAAATCTTGTTTATGATTTAAAAAATAAGTTATAAGGAAGGCTCCATAACCATTGGTTGTTTTTTTCCAATAATTTATTTCTATTAAATTGTAATATTCTACCTTAAAAGTATGTACAATAAGAATTTGGGCAAATGTTTGACAACTTATGAATTCTATATGTGTGAATTAAATACAGATCCAGAAACTATGGGAAAGTTTTTCACTGAGGACTACTTTTAACACTATACTTAGCAGTTAAGTTAATAAGCCCATCATTCTCATGAGTTGAAAAACAGGATTGTTTTATTCTGAGAGGCAGTGCCAAATGAATTATCTTTATAATCTTTTCTAACATGGAGCTTGCAATGTATTTTTCCATATCCATTAGAATATTTTGGAAATGTTTGTTAAAATAAACCCCAAACATCATCATTTTATATTCCTCATATATTAAAACCAATCATCAAGTACTGGGAGCCATATTTTGAAACCTCAGTATTAGAGCTATTTACACAATTTTGCTTTAAGAAGTAATATTAGGAAGCCATGGGAGGGAAGATGGCAATATAGGAGGATGCTGGGCTCACCACGTCCTGCTGATCACTTAGATTCCACCTACATCTGCCTAAATAACCCAGGAAACCACCAGAGGATTAGCAGAACGGAGTTGCCAGAGCCAAGCGCAGACGAGAGGCCCACGGAAGAGGGTAGGAAGGGTGGAGAGGCAGTGCGGTTGCACAGACTGGCAGAGGGAGCCAGGGCAAAGGGGCAGCCCGCCAGCCAAGCAGAGGCTCTGAGTCTGACTTGCAAAAGCAGAGGGGCCGGATGGAGTGTGTTCTGACAGCAAGCGGAATTAACTTCTGGAAGGTTATAAGTTAACAGCTCTGCTCAGAGAGCAGGAAGGCTGCAGGACAACGGGAGGGAGAGTTGTTGAGCCCTGGACAAGAGAGGTCAGTTTGGCGGGGAACAAAGGCGCTAGCCAGCGCCATCTCCCTCACCCATCCCCCAGCCAAAATCCCAAAGGGAACCAGTTCCTGCCAGGGAATTTGCTTGCACTGCGCAAACACCCAAAGCTGTGCTTCTGAGGATCCAACCCTCCAGCGGGTCTGATTCCCTCCATGTGCTGCAGGGCCCCTCCCAAAGCAGATCATCTAAGGATAAGAGAGCTGAGCCTCCCACTCTGGCCCCTGTGCACCTTGCCAATGCAACCCAGCTAATACGCCAGATCCTCAGCACCACAAGCCTGGCAGTGTGCAAATAGCCCAGACGGGCCATGCCACCCCACAGTGAATCGCGCCCCTAGGAGAGGGGAAGAGAAGGCAAACACCAGTCTGACTGTGGTCCCAGAGGTGGACTGGGGGCAGACATCAGGTCTGATTGCGGCCCCGCCCACCAATGCAAGTTATTCAAGACAGCACAGGGGAAGTGCCCTGCAGTTCTGCAACACTCCAGGGACTATCCAAATTGATGAAACGGAAGAATTCCCCTCAAAAGAATCTCCAGGAAATAACAAGAGCTAACAAACTGATGAGAAAGGATTTAAACAATACAACTGAAAATGAATTTAGAATAATAGTCCTAAAATTAATTGCTGGGCTTGAAAACCGTATAGAGGACAGCAGAGAATCTATTGTTACAGAGATCAAGGGACGAAGGAACAGTCAGGAGGGGCTAAATAATGCTATAAATGAGCTGCAAAATAAAATGGAAACAACCACAGCTCCGATTGAAGAGGCAGAGGAGAGATTAGGTGAACTAGAAGATAAAATTATGGAAACATAGGAAGCTGAGAAAAAGAGAGATAAAAAATTCAGGAGTATGAGGGGAGAATTAAACAATTAAGTGATGCACTAAAGAGAAATAATCTATGCATAATTGGTATTCCAGAGGAGGAAAAGAGAGGGAAAGGTACTGAAGGTATACTTGAAAAATAATAGCTGAGAACTTCCCTGATCTTGGGAAGGAAAAAGGCATTGAAATCCAAGAGGCACAGAGAACTCCCTTCAGACGTAACTTGAATTGATCTTCTGCATGACATATCATGGTGAAACTGGCAAAATACAAGGATAAAGAGAAAATTCTGAAAGCAGCTAGGGATAAACATGCTCTAACATATAAAGGGAGACCTATAAGACTTGTGATGGATCTCTCTACTGAAACTTGGCAGACCAGAAAGGAATGGCAGGAAATCTTCAATGTGATGAACAGAAACAATATGCAGCCGAGAATCCTTTATCCAGCAAGTCTGTCATTCAGAATAGAAGGAGAGATAAAGGTCTTCCCACACAAACAAAAACTGAAGGAATTCGTCACCACTAACCCAGCCCGACAAGAGATCCTAAGGGGGATCCCATGAGACAAAGTACCAGAGACATCGCCACAAGCATGAAACCTACAGACATCACAATGACTCTAAACCCATATCTTTCTATAACAACACTGAACGTAAATGGACTAAATGTGCCAACCAAAAGACATAGGGTATCAGAATGGAAAAAAAACAAGACCCATCTATTTGCTGTCTACAACAGACTCATTTTAGACCTGAGGATACCTCCAGATTGAAAGTGAGGGGATGGAGAACTATCTATCATGCTACTGGAAGTCAAAAGAAAGCTGGAGTAACCATACTTATATCAGACAAACTAGACTTTAAATTAAAGGCTGTAACATGAGATGAAGAAGGGCATTATATGATAAACACAGGGTCTATCCATCAGGAAGAGCTAACAATTATAAATGTTTATGCGCCGAATACGGGAGCCCGCAAATATATAAAACAATTAATCACAAAAATAAGCAACCTTATTTATAAGAATGTGGTAATTGCAGGGGACTTTAACACTCCACTTACAGAAATGGATAGATCATCTAGACACACAGTCAATAAAGAAACAAGGGCCCTGAATGATACATTGGATTAGATGGACTTGACAGATATGTTTAGATTTCTGCATCCCAAAGCAACAGAATATACTTTCTTCTCGAGTGCACATGGAGCATTCTCCAAGATAGATCACATACTGGGTCACAAAACAGCCTGTCATAAGTATACAAGAATTGACATCATACCATGCACACTTTCAGACCACAATGCTATGAAGCTTGAAATCAACCACAGGAAAAATCTGGAAAACCTCCAAAAGAATGGAGGTTAAAGAACACCCTACTAAAGAATGAATGGGTCAACCATACATTAGAGAAGAAAGTAAGAAATATATGGAAACAAATGAAAATGAAAATACAACCATCCAAACGCTTTGGGACGCAGCGAAGGCAGTCCTGAGAGGAAAATACATTGCAATCCAGGCCTATCTCCAGAAAGAAGAAAGATCCCAAATACATAATCTAACAGCACACCTAAAGGAAATAGAAGCATAACAGCAAAGACAGCCTAAATCCAGCAGAAGAAGAGAAATAATAAATATCAGAGCGGAAATAAATATAGAATCTAAAAAAACTGTAGAGCAGATCAACGAAACCAAGAGTTGGTTTTTTGAAAAAATAAACAAAATTGATAATTCTAGCCAGGCTTGTCAAAAAGAAAAGGGAGATGACCCAAACAGATAAAATCATGAATGAAAATGGAATTATTACAACCAATCCCTCAGAGATACAAGCAATTATCAGGGAATACTATGAAAAATTATATGCCAACAAATTGGACAACCTGGAAGAAATGGACAAATTCCTAAACACCCACACTCTTCCAAAAGTCAATCAGGAGGAAAGAGAAAGCTTGAACAGACACATAACCAGCGAAGAAATTGAATCAGTCATCAACAATCTCCCAACAAATAAGAGTCCAGGACCAGATGGCTTCCCAGGGGAGTTCTACCAGACGTTTAAAGCAGAGATAATGCCTATCCTTCTCAAGCTATTCCAAACAATAGAAAGGGAAGGAAAACTTCCAGACTCATTCTATGAAGCCTGTATTACTTTGATTCCTATCCCAGACAGAGACCCAGTAAAAAAAGAGAACTATAGGCCAATATCCCTGATGAATATGGATGCAAAACTTCTCAATAAGATACTAGCAAATCGAATTCAACAGCATATAAAAAGAATTATTCACCATGATCAAGTGGGATTCATTCCTGGGATGCAGGGCTGGTTCAACATTCGCAAATCAATCAACGTGATACATCACATTAATAAAAGAAAAGATAAGAACCATATGATTCTGTCAATCGATGCAAAAAAGGCCTTTGACAAAATTTAGCACCCTTTCTTAATAAAAACGCTCGAGAAAGTCGGGATAGAAGGAACATACTTAAACATCATAAAAGCCATTTATGAAAAGCCCACAGCTAACATCATCCTCAGTGGGGAAAAACTGAGAGCTTTTTCCCTGAGATCAAGAACACGACAGGGATGCCCACTCTCACTGCTGTTGTTTAATATAGTGTTGGAAGTTCTAGCATCAGCAACCAGACAACAAAAGGAAATCAAAGGCATCAAAAGGGCAAAGATGAAGTTAAGCTTTCACTTTTTGCAGATGACATTATATTATACATGGAAATCCGATAGACTCCACCAAAAGTCTGCTAGAACTGATACATGAATTCAGCAAAGTTGCAGGATACAAAATCAATGTACAGAAATCAGTTGCATTCTTATACACTAATAATGAAGCAACAGAAAGACAAATCAAGAAACTGATCCCATTCACAATTGCACCAAGAAGCATAAAATACCTAGGAATAAATCTAACCAAAGATGTAAAGGATCTGTATGCTGAAAACTATAGAAAGCTTATGAAGGAAATTGAAGAAGATATAAAGAAATAGAAAACATTACGTGCTCATGGATTGGAAGAATTTTGTCAAAATATCAATGCTACCCAAAGCCATATACACATTCAATGCAATCCCAATCAAAATTGCACCAGCATTCTTCTCGAAGCTAGAACAAGCAATCCTAAAATTCATATGGAACCACAAAAGGCCCTGAATAGCCAAAGTAATTTTGAAGAAGAAGACCAAAGTAGGAAGCATCACAATCCCAGACTTTAGCCTTTACTACAAAGCTGTAATCATCAAGACAGCATGGTATTGGCACAAAAACAGACACACAGACCAATGGAATAGAATAGAAACCCCAGAACTAGACCCACAAAAGTATGGCCAACTAATCTTTGACAAAGCAGGAAAGAACATCCAATGGAAAAAAGACAGTCTCTTTAACAAATGGTGCTGGGAGAACTGGACAGCAACGTGCAGAAGGTTGAAACTAGACCACTTTCTCACACCATTCACAAAAATAAACTCAAAATGGATAAAGGACCTGAATGTGAGACAGGAAACCATCAAAACCTTAGAGGAGAAAGCAGGAAAATACCTCACTGACCTCAGTCATAGCAATTTCTCAATTGACACATCCCTAAAGGCAAGGGAATTGCAAGCAAAAATGAACTACTGGGACCTTATGAAGATAAAAAGCTTCTGCACAGCAAAGGAAACAACCAACAAAACTAAAAGGCAACCAACGGAATGGGAAAAGATATTTGCAAATGACATATCAGACAAAGGGCTAGTATCCAAAATCTATAAAGGACTCACCAAATTCCACACCCAAAAACAAATAACCCAGTGAAGAAATGGGCAGAAAACATGAATAGACACTTCTCTAAAGAAGACATCCGGATGGCCAACAGGCTCATGAAAAGATGCTCAATGTCGCTCCTTATCAGGGAAATACAAATCAAAACCACACTCAGATATGACCTCACGCCAGTCAGAGTGGCCAAAATGAACAAACCAGAAGACTATAGATGCTGGAGAGGATGTGGAGAAACAGGAACCCTCTTGCACTGTTGTTGGGAATGCAAATTGGTGCAACCACTCTGGAAAGCAGTGTGGAGGTTCCTCAGAAAATTAAAAATAGACCTACCCTATGACCCAGCAGTAGCACTGCTAGGAATTTACCCAAGGGATACAGGAGTACTGATGCATAGGGGCACCTGTACCCCAATGTTTATAGCAGCACTCTCAACAATAGCCAAATTATGGAAAGAGCCTAAATGTCCATCAACTGATGAATGGATAAAGAAATTGTGGTTTATATACACAATGGAATACTACGTGGCAATGAGAAAGAATGAAATATGGCCTTTTGTAGCAACGTGGATGGAACTGGAGAGTGTGATGCTAAGTCAAATAAACCATACAGAGAAAGACAGATACCATATGGTTTCACTCTTATGGGGATCCTGAGAAACTCAACAGAATCCCATGGGGGAGGGGAAGGAAAAAAAAAAAAAAAGAGGTTAAAGTGTGAGAGAGCCAAAGCATAGGAGACTGTTAAAAACTGAGAACAAACTGAGGGTTGATGGGGGGTGGGAGGGAGGGGAGGGTGGGTGATGGGTATTGAGGAGGGCACCTTTTGGGATGAGCACTGGGTGTTGTATGGAAACCAATTTGACAATAAGTTTCATGTATTGAAAAAAAAAAAAGAAAGAAGAAAAATCCCAAATATATAATCTAACAGCACACCTAAAGGAAATAGAAACAGAACAGCAAAGACACCCCAAACCCAGCAGAAGAAGAGAAATAATAAAGATCAGAGCAGAAATAAACAATATAGAATCTAAAAAAAAAAACTGTAGAGAAGATCAATGAAACCAAGAGTTCCTTTTTTGAAAAAGTAAACAAAATTGATAAACCTCTAGCCAGGCTTGTCAAAAAGAAAAGGGAAATGACCCAAATAGATAAAATCATGAATGAAAATGGAATTATGACAACCAATCTCTCAGAAATACAACCAATTATCAGGGAATACTATGAAAAATTATATGCCAACATACTGGACAACTTGGAAGAAATGGACAAATTCCTAAACACCCACTCACTCCCAAAACTCAAACTGGAAGAAATAGAAAGCTTGAATAGACCCATAACCAGCGAAGAAATTGAATCAGTCATCAACAATCTCCCAAGAAATACGAGTCCAGGACCAGATGGCCTCCCAGGGGAATTCTACCAGACATTAAAAGCAGAGCTAATATCTATCCTTCTCAAGCTATTCCAAAGAATAGAAAGGGAAGGAAAACTTCCAGACTCATTCTATGAAGCCAGCATTACTTTGATTCCTAAACCAGACAGAGACCCAGCAAAAAAAAGAGAACTACAAACCAATATCCCTGATGAATATGGATACAGAAATTCTCAATAAGATACTAGCAAATCGAATTCTACAGCATATAAAGAGAATTATTCACCATGATCAAGTGGGATTCATTCCTGGGCTGCAGGGCTGCTCCTAGCAGAACAAAGCTCAAGGTTAGTAGAAGGAAAGAAATAATAAAGACCAGAAATAAATGAAATAAGAATAAAAAATAGTAAAGATAAATGAAACCAAGATCTGTTTTTTTAAGATAAACAAAATTAGTAAATCTTTAGCCAGACTTGTCAAGTAAAAGAGAAGATACAAATAAAATCAGAAATAAAAAAGAAGTAACAAATGACATCACAGAATACAAAGTATTATTAAAGACTACCATAAAAATTTATTTGCCAGTGGGACACCTGGGTGGCTCAGTTGGTTAAGGGTCCTATTCTTGACTTCGGCTCACGTCATGATATCTTGGTTTGAGAGTTCGAGCTCCATGTCAGGCTCCATGCTGACATTGTGGAGCCTGCTTGGGATATTGAACCATTTTTGCAAATTAATCAATATGATATGCCACACTAACACAACATTGATAAAAATCATGTTTATCTCAATAGATCCAGGAAAAGTAGCTGAAAAAAGTCAACATCTTCTCATGATTAAAAAAACTCTCAAGAAAATAGATTTAGAGGGAACATATCTCATTATAATACAAATCATATATGAAAAACCCACAGCTAACATGAATCATACTTAATGATGAAAAACTGAAAATTTTCCTTCTAAGATCAGGAATAAGACAAGGATTTCCACTCTCAGCAGTTTTATTCAATATAGTACTGGAAGTCCTAGCCACAGCAAAGAGACTAGAAATAAAAAGCATCCAAATTGGTATGAAAAAATTTAAGCTGATACTACTGGCAGAAGGAATGATACTATACACAGAAAATACTAAAGACTGAACCAAATAACTATTAGCAGTAATGAATAAATTCAATAAAATTAATGCAAAATATTCAGATTGGTTGTATTTTAATTTACTACAGGGGTACCTGGGTGGCTCAGTTGGTCAAGCATCTGACTTCAGCTCAGGTCATGATCTCACAGTTCGTGGGTTCACGTCCTGCTTCGGGCTCTGTGCTGACAGCTCAGAGTCTGGAGCCTGCTTTGACTTCTGTGTCTCCCTCTCTCTCTCTGCCCCTCTCCTGTTCACGCTTTGTCTCTCTGTCTCAAAAATGAATAAACTTAAAAAAAATACTCAAGTAGCAGAGAAATTAAGAAAAAAAATTCATTTATAATTGCACCAAAAAAAAAAAAATACCTAAACATAAACTTATCCAAAAAGGTGAAAAACCTGTACTCTCAAAACCATAAACACTGATGAATGAAATTGAGGACAACACAAATATAACAACAGTCCTCACTCATGGATTGGAAATATATTATTAAAATGTCCATTCCACCCAAAGCAATCTACAGATTAAGTTCAATCCCTGTCAAAATACCACAAGAATATTTCACAGAACTAAAATAATCTTAAAAGATGTATGGAATCACAAAAGACCTCATAAAGCCAAAACAAACTTGAAACAAACAAAAAAGAACAAAGCTGGAGGTATCAGAATCCCAATTTTGAGACACACTACAAAGATGTAGTAATAAAAGCACTATGGTAGTGGGGCGCCTGGGTGACTCAGTTGGTTTAGTGTCCAACTTCAGCTCAGGTCATGATCTCGCACAGTTAGTGAGTTTGGGCCCCACATTGGGCTCTGGACCGACCGCTCAGAGCCTGGAGCCTGCTTCGGATTCTGTGTCTCCCTCTCTCTCTGCCCCTCCCCCACTTGCACTCTGTCTCTCTCAAAAACAAACATTAAAAAAAGTATAAAAACAAAACAAAACAGAAAAACACTATGGTAGTGGCAAAAAAAAAAAAAAAAATGGACACATAAGTCACTGGAACAGAATAGAGAGCCCAGAAATAACTCATGCCTATGTAATCAATTAATCTATGACAAATGAGGCAAAAATACAATGCAGAAAAGATTTTCTCTTCAATAAGTGGTGCTAAGAGAACTAGAAAGCTACATTTAGAAACATTAAACTGGAGCACTTTGTTATACCGCACACAAAAATAAACTTGAAATGGATCAATGTGAAATCTGAAACCATAAAATGCATAGAGGGAAACATAGGCAATAATCTCTTGGACATAGGCTTTAACAACACCTCTCTAAGATAAGCCTCCTCAAGCAAGGGAAACAAAAGCAAAAATATACTATGGGGGGATAAAACCAAAAAAGCTGTGCCACAGAAAGTAAACAATCAATAAAACAAAAAGGCAACCTACAGAATGGGAGAAGATATTTGTAAATGATATATCCCATAAGGGGTTAATATCCAAAATACACGAAGAACTTATATAACTCAACACACACACACACACACACACACACACACACACACACACACACACAAACACACACACACCACCTTACTAAACATGGACAGGGGCTCCTGGATGGTTCAGTTGGTTAAGCTTCCAATTTCAGCTCAGGTCATGGTCTCGTGGTTTATGAGTTTGAGTCCCAAACAAGATAAACCCAAGGAGGTCCACACTGAGCTACGTGATGATTAAAAATGGCAAAAAAAAAAAAAAAAAAAAAAAAAAAAGTAGTGATCAAAAGAGAATTTTATAAGCAGTAAAAGAAAACAGTTGTAAAGGAAATCCCTATCAGTTTATTTTTCAGCAGAAACCTTGCAAGCCCAGAAGGGAATGGCAGGACATATTCTAAATACTGAAAGAGAAAAATTGTACAACCAAAAATATTCTACCTAGAAAAGTCATCATTGTGAATTAAAGAAGAGATAAAAAATTTCCCCAAGTTAAAGGAGTTCATTATCACCAAGCCAGCATTACAAGAAATGTTATAAAGAATTCATTAATTGTAAAGAATAAGCCAAATCTAGAAAAAATTATGACAGGAAAACATTTCACTGGTGAAAGCAAATATATAATAAAGGTAGGTTAATCACTTGAAAAGCCAGTATTGAGGTTAAAACCCAACAAGTAATAAAATGAATACAAAAACTAATCAAGGGATACATAAAATAAAGCATGTAATTACAATATGACATCATATATATAATACATCGAGGAATAAAAATGTACTGTTTTAGAATGTGTTCAAATCTAAGTGACCATCCACTTAACATAGACTGCTATACACATAGATGTATTAACCCCAAAATAACTGCAAATCAAAAAACGTCATGTAATATAGACACAGAAATCCAAGCATTATACTGAAAGCAGCCATCAAACCACAGAGGAAAAAAGAGAAGAAGAAAAGAACAGAGAAGAGCTACAAACAAACAAACAAACCTAGAAATGAAAAAAAATGGCAGTAAGTACATACCTGTTGTGTAAGACTCAAAGCCAAGAGTGGGCAATAACTTAGCAGGGCCAAAAGAAATGACTTGGGACAGCAATTGAGACATAGATTTATTAGGAGAAGTTATATACAGGGAGCTGAGGAGCGGCAGTCTGGACAAAGCATCCACTGCTGTAACCTACAGAGCAGGCATTTATTGTGTAGTAACTGGCCTAGTAACTATCTGTAGCCTTTTACCTCCTTTTTGGCCAGAGTTCCAAGATCAAGTCCCCTCATCCAGACATTCTTCATTACAAAGGAGATATTCCAGTTGGCCACCGCCGGAGCCCCTGACCTTGAATGCTGAACCATAGGTTTCTCTACATACCCTGCTTGATGGGAACACAGAGAGAAGACAGATCCATACATTTTCAAGATAATGATTGACAAGGGCATTCAGGTTGGACATGTACAAACCAGCCATCCAGGATGAACCATTAATCTACTGATAATTATTGTAAATATAAATGGAGTAAGTGCCCTAATCTAAAGAAATTAGGACAAAACAGATACTAAAACCAGGGCCATCTATATGCTGCCTGCAAGAGACGCACTTAAGACCTTAAGGCACATATAGCCTGAAAGTGAAGGGATGGAAAAATAGATACCATGCAAATGGAAATTAAAAAAAAAAAAAGCCAGGATAACAATGCTTATATCATACAAAATATGCTTTAAAATAATGACAATAGCAAGAGTCAAAGAAGGGCACTACATAATAATAAAGCCACCAATCAATCCATAACAATGGTAAAATCTAGGAATCCAACATAGGAACACATACATACATAAAGCAAATATCAACAGACACAAAGAGAGAAACAGACAGTAATACAATAATAGTAAAGGACTTTATTACCCCACTTACATCAATGGATTGACCATCAAGATAGCAAATCAACAAGGAAAGAGTAGCTTTGAATAACATCTTAGACAACATGGACATTACAAATATACACAGAACATTCCAAACAAAAACAATGGAATGCACATTTTTTTCAAGTGTACGTGGAACACTCTCTGGGATATATCATATGTTATTCCAGAAAACAAACCCCAATATATTTAAGATTACTAAAAACATATCAAGTATCCTTTCTGATCACAAAACTAGAAATTACAAGAAAAGTATCTGGAAAAACACAAATAAATGGAACTTAAACAATGAATGAGTCAACCAAAAAACCAGAGGAAATAAAAAATACATGAATATATATGAAAATAAAAGCACAATGGTCCAAAACCTTTGGAATTCAGCAACAGAATTCTAAGAGGGGAGTTTATAGTGATATTAGCGTATCTCAAGAAAAAGGAATAATCTCCAACAATCTCACCTTAAACCCAAAGGAGCTAAAAAAAGAGAATAAAGCCCAAAGCTAGTAGAAGGAAGGAAATAATGAAGATTAGAGAAGAAATTGAGAGATCAATAGAAATGATCAATAAAAGCAAGAGCTGTTTCTTTGAAAAGATAAAATTAATAAGGTCAGATCCATCAAGAAAACTCAAAATCAGAAATGAAGGAGGAGAAATAACCAACCCCAAAGAACTGAAAAGGATTTAAAGTCAATATTATAAAAAGCTATATACCAACGAATTGGATAACCTATAAGACATGGAAAAATCCCTAGAAACATACAGTCTTCTAAAGCTGAATTGGAAAGAAATAGAAAATATGAACAGACTGATCACTGGTAATGTAATTAAATCAGTAAAAAAAAACAAAAAAACAAACAACAACAACAACAAAAAAACAAAAACTACCAACAGACAGAAGTCCAGGACCAGTTGGCTTCACAAGCAAATCTAACAAACATTTAAAGAAGAGTTAATATCTATTCTCTTCAAACGATTCCAAAAAACAAATAGAGGAAGAAAACCCCAAATTCATTCTATGATGCCAGTATTAACCTGATGCCAAAACCAGACAAAGACACCACAAAAAAAGGGGAAATCATGGGCCAATATATCTGATGAAAGCAGACGCAAAAATCCTCAAAAAAAATGTTGGAAAACTTCATTCAATACACTAAAAGGATCATTCATCAGGATCAAAAGGGATGTATTTCAGGGACACAAGGGTGATTCAATATTTACAAATCAATCAACATCAACAGGACATGCCACATTAACACAACAAAGGCAAAATCATGATCATCTCAATACATGCAGTAAAAGCATTTGACGAAATCCAGTATCTGTTCATGATAAAAAAAAAAAAATCTCAAAAAATGGGTTTAGAGTGAACATACTTCAACATAACAAAGACCATATATGAAAAACGAACAGCTAACATACTTAATGGTGAAAAACCGAAAGCTTTTCCTCTGAGATCAGAAACAAGACACACATGTCTACTTTTACTACTTTCATTCAATATTGTACTGGAAATCTAGGTACAGCAGTCAAACCAGACAAAATCATTCAGTTTGGCAAAGAATGAAGTGTCACTATTTGCAGAAGACAGTATACTACCCCTAAAGAATCTACCAAAAATATATGAGAACTGATTAATGAAATCAGTAAAGTTGCAGAATATAAAATATACAGAAATTAGTTGCATTTCTTTGTGCTAATAACAATGTATCAGAAACCCAAAGTAAATGAACAGCCACATTTACAACTGCACCGTAAAGAATTGGATGTCTAGGAATAGATTTAACCAAGGAGGTGAAAGACCTCTACACTAAAATGTGTAAGACAGTGATGACAGAAATTGAGGATGACAGAAACAAACTGAAATATATATCCTGTTCATTAAGTATAAGAATTAATATTGTTAAAATACCTATTCTACACAAAGCAATCTATAAATTCAATGCACTACCCATCAAAATACAATATTATTTTTCACAGAACTAGAATAATCCTAAAATTTCTATGGAATCATGAATAACTTGAATAGCCAAAGCAATATTGACATGGCAACCCATGTTCCTCTATAGATGGGATTTAAATTTTTTTTTAACGTTTATTTATTTTTGAGACAGAGAGAGACAGACCATGAATGGGGAAGGGTCAGAGAGAGGAAGACACAGAATCTAAAACAGGCTCCAGGCTCTGAGCTGTCAGCACAGAGCCCGATGCGGGGCTCGAACTCACGGACCGCGAGATCATGACCTGAGCCGAAGTCGGCCGCTAAACCGACTGAGCCACCCAGGCGCCCCTAGATGGGATTTAAAGAGGAGTTACATATACATAATGGAATATTAGTTAATGGTAAAAAATAAGATATTGCTATTTGGGACATGGAGAGACCTAGAGTATATTATGCTCATATAAAAAGTCAGACAGAGAAATAAGTCAGACAGAGAAAGACCAATACCATACAATTTTAGTTATATGTGGAATCCACAGAGTAAAACAAACAGACTCAAGTCCAGAGAAAAACTGGTGGCTACCGGAAAAGAGACACACAGGAAGATGGGTAAAATGGGTAAAAAGGATTAAGGGGTGCAAACTTCCAGTTTTAAAATAAATCTCAGGGATGAAAAGTACAGTATAGAGAATGTAGTCAATATCATCATAATGTTTTATGGTGACTACCTCTATTGTGATAGACATTTAATAATGTATAGAATTGTCCAATATGTAGTATATCTGAAACTAATATAAGATTTTATGCCCATTACACTATAATAAAATTAAATATATATATGTATGTATATATATATATGAGAATATTATGAATAGTTATGTCAACAAGTTGTAGAACCTAGAAGAAATAAATTATAAATTTCTGGAAATATGCAATCTGCAAAGACTGAATAACAAAGAAATAAAAAATGTGAACAGACTTGTAACAAATATATAATTTGAATCAGTAATCCAAAACTAACCCACAGAAAAGTCCAGAACCAAATAGATGGCTTCAGCGAAGAATTGTATTAAACATTTTAAGAAGAACTAACACCAATGCTTCTCAAATTCTTATCAAAAAATGAAGAAGAGAGAACATTTCCAAATGCATTTTATGAGACTGGTTTTACCCTGATACCAAAGCTGAAGACACCACAAGAAATGAAACAACAGACCAGTATCTTAGATGAGTACTGTTGAAAAGATCAACAAAATACTAGCAAACCAAATTCAACAGCACATAAAAAGACTATACACTATGACCAAGAGGGATTTATTCTTGAAAGGTAAGGTAGTTCAATGTATGAACATTTATAATGTAAATAACACACCACATTAACAGAACTAAAGACAAAATCACATGATCATCTCAACTGATGCAGAAAAAGCACTTGACAGAGTATGCACTTTCATAATAAAAAACAGACTATAAATTTAAAAAAATTACATTAGCATAATAAAGTTCATATATGAATATTCCACGATTAATGGTGAAAAATGATTTTCCTCCAATACAAACAACGGCAAGGATTCCCACTCCTGTTACTTCTAATTCAACACATTATGGAAGTGCTAGCTATGGAAATTAGGCAAAAACAAGAAATAAGCTTATCCAAATTGGGAATAAAAGTAAAATTATCTCTTTTCACAGATGACAAGATCTATGCAGAAAATGCTAAATATTCCAAAAACAAAAGGTAGACCTAAAAAATGAATTCAGCAAATTTGCAGAATAAAACAACATCAAATACACACACACACACACACACACACACACACAAATCAATTACTTTTTCTACATGAACAATGAACAAACCAAAGGGAAATTTAAAAAACTAATTCTATTTCTAATAATATAAATAAAAATAAAATACTTAGGTATAAATATAACGAAGAAGGCAAGATCTAGTATACTGAAAACCGCAAAACACTGTTGATAGAGATTAAACATGACACAAATTAGTGAAGACATCTCATGTTCATGAATTGCAAGACAATATTGGTAAAATGTCCATTCTATGTAAAGAAATGTACATGTTCAAAATGATCCCTATCAAATTTCACGACAATTTTTGCACAAAAGAAAAACTCATTGTAAAATTAACTAGGAATCTCAAAGGACCCCAGTAGCCAAAATAATCTTGAGAAAAACCAAAGTTGAAGGTCTATACTTCCTAATTAATAAAGTTACATATGCTACATTAATCAAAAAAGAATGTTATTTGAATAAACACAGATATACAGAGCAATGAAACAGAATAAAGAGTCTAGAAATAAACCCACATTTATATAGTTAAATGATCTTCAGAAAAGGTGAAAAGACAATGGAAAATGAATAGTTTCAACAAATTGTGATAGGAAAACCAGACATACACATGAAAAAGAATTAAAGTGGTCTTTTTTTTCTACAACAAAAAATTAACTTAAAATAGAATCAAGATCTAAAGATAGACCTGCAGCTATAAAAGTCCTGGAATAAAATACAAGGAAACAATTTCACAACACCATAATAGGAAAGGATTTCTTGGATATAACATAAAAAAACACAGGGAACAGAAGCAAAAATAAACAAGGGGACCACTTCAAACTTAAAAACTTCACTGCAGCAAAGAGAACATCAATAGTGTAAAAAGGCAACCTATGGAAAGAAACTCTTTCCAGGTTATATATTAGTTAAGAGGTTAATATCCAGAATATATAAAGAACTATAATTCAATAACCAAAAACAAAAACACTGAACAACCAACGAGGCAAAGAAAATCTCAAAAGAGAAAAGTAAAAATACCTTCAGACAAATTAAAATGGAAATACAAAATACCAAACATTATGGGATGGAAAAGGCTGTCCTAAAAGGGAAGTTCATGCAGTAAATGCCTACCTCAGGAATCAAGAAAAACTGCAACTAAAAAACCTAACTCAATATTTCAAAGAACTAGATAAAAAGCACAAACAAAGCCCATAGTCAGTAGAAGGAAGGAAATAACAAAGATCATAGTGGAAATTTATAAATAAATAAATACATACATACATACATACATATATACATACATACATAAATACATAAATAAACACATAAATAAAATTGAAAAGATGATATAAGGAGTTTGTTCTTTGAAAGGATTAAAAAATTGACAAATCTTTAGCTGGACTCACATAGAAAAAGAGAACTCACAATTAGAAATGAAATAGGTGACATTATAACTGACATCACAGAAATACAAAACAGAAGAGATTACTACTATTAACAAATATATGCCAACAAATTGGACAACCTAGAAGAAATGAATAACTTCCTAGCAACCTAAAACCTGTCAAGACTGAATCATGAAGAAATAGAGTATGAGAATATACTGATTACCAATAAGGAAAATGAATCCATAACTGAAAACTTCCCATCAACAGAAGTCCAGAACCAAAATGCTTCCCTTGTGAATTCTACCAAATATTCAGAGAATTAATACTAATCCTTCTCAAACTCTTCCAAGGGGGAGGGGGGGAAATGCAAGAGAAGGAAACACTTCCACACTCATTTTATGAGGAAACCAGCATTACCCTGGTAACAAAACCAAATGAGCACATCACAAGAATATTACAGGAAAATATCCTGTGAACACAGAATCAAAAAAATAAAACCTCAACAAACCTTAACAAACTGAATTCAATAGTACACTAAAATGATCATACACCAGGATTAAGTGGGATTCATTCTAGGGATGCAGGGATTGTGCAACATCCTGAAACTGATCAATGTGATACATCACGGTAACAAATAAAGGTTAAAAATTATTTGATCATCTTAATAGATGCAGAAAAGCATTTGACTTAATGCTTGTCTTTGGTAAAAATTCTAAGTGGGTATAGAAGGATCATGTCTCAACATAATAAAATCCATATTTGACAGGCTCACAACTAACATCATAGTCAATGGTAAAAAGTTTAAAAGCTTTTCCTTTAAAATCGGGAAGACAAGGATGTCTATTCTCGCCACTTTTAATTAACATAGTATTGGAAGTCCTAGCCAGAACAGTCAGGCAACAAAAAGAGATAAAAGCATACAAATTGGGAAAGAAGTAAAACAGTCATTATTTGCTGATGATAGTGACACTACCCATAGAAAATTCTGAAGACTCCACCAAAAAAATTTCTTAGAACTAATGAATGAATTCAGTAAAAATGCAGTATAAAAAATCAATATACAAAATTCTGTTGTGTATCTAAACACTAATAACAAACTATTAGAAAAAAGTTAAGAATCTATTTACATTTCCATCAAAAAGAATAAAATACCTAGGGATAAATTTAACCATCACAAAATACCTGTATGCTAAAAACTTTAAGACATTAATGAAATAAAGATGAAACAAATAAATGGAAAAAAATTCCATACTCATGGATTGGAAGAATATTGTTAATTGTCTATATTACCCAAAGAAATTTAGAGATCCAGTGCAACCTCTACCAAAATGCCAGTGGCAATTCTAAAATTTGTATGAAACCACAAAAGACCCCAAATAGATAAAAGAACCTTGAGAAAGAAGAACAAAGCTAGAAGCATCACATACCATGACTTTATTTTTTTTTTATTCAACGTTTATTTATTTTTGGGACAGAGAGAGACAGAGCATGAACGGGGGAGGGGCAGAGAGAGAGGGAGACACAGAATCGGAAACAGGCTCCAGGCTCTGAGCCGTCAGCCCAGAGCCCTACGCGGGGCTCGAACTCACGGACCGCGAGATCGTGACCTGGTTGAAGTCGGACACTCAACCGACTGCGCCACCCAGGCGCCCCGACATACCATGACTTTAAAGTATGTTACAAAGCTAATCAAAACCAGTATGATATTGACATAAAAACAGACATATAGATCTTGGAACAGAACAGAGATAAGAAACAAGCCTACCCATTTATGGCCAATTAATTTACAACAAAGGAGATAAGAATTTACAATGGGGAAAAGACAGTCTCTTCAATATATAGTGATAGGAAAATTGGACAGCCATCTGAAAAACAAAGGAACTAGATCACTATCTTATAACATATAGAAAACTCTTTTACATTATTCTTGGCAGTGATTTTTTGGCTTGGACACTAAAAACCAAAGCAACAAAAGCAAAAAACAACTAAGTGGGACTACATGATACTAAAATGCTTCTGCACAGCAAAGAAATCTATCAAGAAAATACAAAGGCAACTAATGAATGGGGGAAAACAGTGGCAAATTGTACATCTAATAAAGAGTTATTATCCAAATTATATAAAGAACTCATCCAACTCAACGGCAAATAAAAAATTGATTTAAAAAATGGGAAGATCTGAATAGCTCTGAATAGATCACATCTGTTTGATTGGCTATTATCAAATAATCAAGAGACAAGTGTAGGCAAAGATTTGGAGAAGAGGAAACCCTGGTATGCTATTGGGAAGGTAAATTCCCAATGGTTGCAGCCATTATGAAAAACAGCATGAATATTCCTCAAAAAGTTAAAAATACAAGTATTTATATGATCCAGCAATTCTCTTCTTGGTAGTTATCTGAACGAAACAAAAACACTAACTCAAAAACATATCTCACAATAACCAATATATGAACACAACCTAATTGTCCATCAGTGGATGGATAAAAAATATATGCTATATGCACACAATGGAATATTAGCCATAAAAGAGAATTAAATCTGGGGCATCTGGGCGTCTCAGTTGGTTAAGTGTCCAAATCTTGATTTCGGCTCCGGTCATGATCTCATGGTTCGTGAATCCAAGCCCTGCAACAGGCTCTGCACTGACAGCGTGGAGACTGCTTAGGACTCACTCCCTCTCTCTTAAAAAAAAATGAACAAAAAAATTAAAAACTGGGGCACCTGCACTCACTCAGTTAAGCATCTGATTTGATTTTGGCTCAGGTCATGATTTTATGGTTGGTGGGTTCAAAGCCCCATGTCAGGCTCCATACTGGCAGTGTGGGTGGACATTAAGGGCATTATGCAAAATTAAGTAAGAGAACACTAATATATATTTTACTTACATGTGGAATATAACAAAAAAACTCACAGATACTGAGAATAGATTTTTGGTTGCTAGATGCTGTGCATGGAAGATGGGCAAAATGTGTCAAGAGGTTCAAAAGATACAAACGTACAGTTAAAAAATAAGTCATGAGGATGTAATATACAGCATGATAACTATAGTTAATATTGTATTGCATATTGAAAATTGCTAAGAGGATAGACCTTAAATTTTCTGATCACAAGAAAAAAAGTTCAACTTTGTACAGTAATAGATGCTAACTATACTATTATAATCATGCTACAATGTATACAAATATCAAATAATTACTTGTGCATCTGAATATAATATTATATGTCAATTATATCTCAATAAAAAGAAAAGAAACAGCTTGAAGCCATTTGGATATTATTTTGTAAAGACCTTGTATAGAGCAAAAAAATATTTTGCTAAATAGATTCATATGTAGGAAACTTGGGACTGAATACTTGTATTCCTTTTAATTACTTGGATACAAAGATGGGATTCAGAAGTTCAGACAAGTTATAGGGAAGTAGTAAATATGATTAAAAGGCAAATTAATAGTGTGAAAGTGATAAAAGTAAACCACATTAGAGATGGGGACAGTAGGGGGAGCTCTCACACACTACCCCTCCTTGTCTACTGCGGGGAAGAGAGGTACCTTACATTCTTAACAGGAATAAGCCTGCACTTTACTACCTAAGAAGAAGGAAGAAAGATTCCCCTTTGTGCAGTAATAGCAAATGAATGTGTCACAACTCAACCAATGAAAAGCCACTATACTTCAAACTGCCAGTTCACTCCCTCCAATAGACTTTTTATTTATGAGTTTCTCTCAACTCCCCTTTCTTCTATAAAAGCCCTCCTCTCCTTTGTTCTTCAGATTGTCTATGGTTTTGCTGTAGCTTGCTTGTCCTGAATTGCAGTTCTCCACTATTCCTAAATAAACTAATTTTCAGTAGTAAAATAACTGACAGTTTTATTTTTATGGTTAACAATAGAAATAAAATATGGGAATATATGTGTTTAATGTACCATATCTAAAGGACTGACTATAGAGGAGATTTGAGGTTTAAAAAATACATAAATAACTCAGAGAAGAAAATATAACTTTACCTTGAAAGAGTCCATGGTGGAGATTGATGAAAGTCACATTGAGGTCATGTTTAAAAATATAAATCAAGCACCAATTCAGCTGGCACTAGTCCTGTTGGCTACAGGTCCACTCACATAGAGGATAGGTAGCACACAAAACTTGTTAGCACTACACATCCTGCCTCTGGGGCTTTGGGGGTTCCAAATCGCCAAATTCCAGATGACCTTTCCTTAGTCTCTGTGAATGGTGATCCTCTCAACAGAGGACTGGCACACAAACTTTGCTAATATCACATCCTATTTTCATAAGCTTCTGTAAATCTTCCCCTTTCAATAAACTCTTGGTCAGAGTCCATCAAAAGCAGTACAAGCCTGGCAGTGTGCATGCAGCCCCAATAGGGGTCAGCATTATCCAAAGTGGCTCCTCCTCCCACTCCCTGGGGAGATGGGAAGATAACCATACACAAGTCAGGCTGCAGTCCCAGAAGTGGGTTGGGTACAGACTGCTGGTCTGAGTACATGCCCCACCCACAAAAATAAGAGTTTCGGAGGGGGGGGGCAGTAATTTGGTGATATTGTATCTCTGCACCTATCTGGTGTGACTCAACTCAAGCCCAGGGTGGCCCCAGACTGGCCCACTAACAACATAAGGACTAAGCACTATCTACAACAGGTAAAGAGGGCCATTACAAACCAATGGAGTAAAGGAAAAAGTGGCTTGGCCACAACATCAGGGTGCATACAATACACATAGGCGACAACCCTAAATTTCCAGGTTCAAGTGAACAGGGGACGCTGTCCTGCAGGACACTATAGGATTTCTTCTTCATAAAGACATTACTTTCAAATAAAGGAGATCTAGCTGACTTTACTAACAGACAGAAATAGACACAGAGAGTTAGACAATATGAGAAGACAGAGGAATATGTCCCAAATGAAAGAACAGGACAAAAATCCCAGCAAGAGACCTAAGTGAAACAGAGAAAAGCAATATGCCTGATGGAGAATTTAAAGTAATAATCAGAAAGATATTCATTGGACTTGAGAAAAGAATAGAGGATCTCAGTGAGACTGGTAAGAAGATAAACATAAAACAGAACCAATCAGAGATGAAGAACTCAATAAATGAAATTAAAGATACACTAGATGAAATAAATACTAGAGTAAAGGAAGAACGGATCAAAAACCTAGACTACAGAGTAATGGAAAGCAATCAAGTTGAACAGGTAAGAGGAAAAAACAATACAAAGTGAAAATAGACTTAGGGAACTCAGCAACACCATCCGGTATAATAACATTTGCATTATAGAGATCCCAGAAAAAAAAAAAAAAAAAGAGAGAGGGAAAAGTTGGCAGAAAATTTACTTGAATAGGTAATAACTGAAAACGTCCCAAATCTGGGGAAGAAAACAGAAATCCAGATCCAGGAGTCACAGAGAGCCCCCCCAAAAATCAACCCAAGAAGGTCTACACAAGGACTCATAGTAATTAAAATGGCAAAAGGTAGTGATAAAGAGGGAATTTTAAGAGCAGCAAGAGACAAGAAAACAGCCATATACAAGGGAAACCTATAAAGATATGAACTGATTTTTCAGCAGAAATTTGCAGGGCAGAAAGGAGTGGCATGATATATTCAAGTGTTGAAAGAGAAAAATCTGCAGCCAAGAATATTCAATTTGCAAGGCTCAGATCAACAACCTGGAGGACAGAGTAATGGAAAGCATTCAGAATAGGAGAGATAAAGTTTTCCAGATAAACGAAAGCTAAAGGAATTCATGACCACTAAATGAGCCCTACAAGAAATTAAAGGGGACTCTTTGAGTGGAAAGGAAAGACAATAAGAGTAATAAAAGTAGAAAGCACAAAAGTGATAAAAACAAGTACATCTATAAAAATCAGTCAAAGCTGGGGCGCCTGGGTGGCGCAGTCGGTTAAGCGTCCGACTTCAGCCAGGTCACGATCTCGCGGTCCGTGAGTTCGAGCCCCGCGTCAGGCTCTGGGCTGATGGCTCGGAGCCTGGAGCCTGTTTCCGATTCTGTGTCTCCCTCTCTCTCTGCCCCTCCCCCGTTCATGCTCTGTCTCTGTCTGTCCCATAAATAAAATAAAAACGTTGAAAAAAAAAAATTTAAAAAAAAAAAAAATCAGTCAAAGGACTCAAAAAGCAAAAAGAATGTGGAGTTCGCACCATGTACCTAAAACATGGGGGCAAAGAGGAGTAAAGAATGCGTTCAAACTTAAGCGACCATAAACTTAATATAGACTGCTATATGCAGAAGATGTAGCCACAAATCAAAAACTAGTGTTAGACAGGCAAAAAATAAATAGAAAGGGATTCAAGTATATCACTAAAGAAGGTCAACTAAACATGAGAGAACAAGAGAAAAAAGAAACTGGGAAGAACTTCAAAAAAATAACAATGAAACAAGAAACCAAGTGGCAATAACTGCATACCTATCAATAATTACCTTGGATATAAGTGGATTAAATGCTCCAGTCAAAAGACATAGGGTGACAGAGTAGATAAAAAACATGACCCACTTATATGCTGCCTGTGGGAGACTTATTTCAGACCTAAGGACACTTACAGATTGAAAATGAGGAGATGGAGAAACATTTATCCTGCAAATGGATGTCAAAAGAAACCCAAGGTAGCAATATAAGTATGGAGAAAATAGACTTTAAAATAAAGACTATAACAAGAGACAAAGAAAGACACTATAATAATAAAGGGGAAAATACAACAAGATGTAACAATTGTAAATATTTATGCACCCAACATGAGAGCATCCAGATACATAAAAATTAACAATAAACATAAAAGAAGTAATCAATAGTAATATAATAGTAAGGGGACTTTAACAACCCACTTACATTAATAGACAGATCATGCAAACAGAAAATCAACAAGGAAACAGTGGCTTTGAAAGACACATTAGACCAGACAGATAACAGATATATTCAGAACATTCCATCCTAAAACAGAATACACATTCTCTTTAAGTGTACATGGAACATTCTCCATAATAGATCACATATTAGGCCACAAAACAAGTATCAAAAAATTGATAAAGACTGAAGTCCTACTATGCATTTTTTCTGACCATAACACTATGAAACAAGCAATCCATCACATGAAAATATCTGGAAAGAGCACAATTACATGGAAATTAAAAACATGCTATTGAACAATGAATGGGTAAGAAATCAAAGAGAAATTAAAAAAAAAGAGACAAATGAAAAAAAACAATGGTTCAAAATATTTGGGATGCAGTAAAAGCAGCTCTAAAAGGGAAGTTTATAACAATACAGGTCTAATTCAAACAGCAAGAAAAAATTCAAATAAACTAAGACAGCTAAGACAAGAACAAACAAAACCCAAAACCAGCAGAAGGAAGGAAATTATAAAGATTAGAATAGAAATAAATGAAAAGGAAACTAGAAACACAAAAGAACAGATCAATGAAACCAGGAGCTGGTTCTTTGAAAAGATCAACAAAATTGATAAATGTTTAGCCATACTCATAAAAAAAAAAAGACTCAAACAAAATCTGAAATGGAAGAGAAATAACAACACCACAGAAATACAATGAACTATAAGAGAATATTATGAAAATTATATGCCAATAAATTGGACAACCTAGAAGAAATAGATAAATTATTAAAACATATAACCTACCAAAACTGAATCAAGACAAAATAGACAATTTGAATGGATCAATTATCAAAAATGAAATGGAATCAATAACAAAAAACTCCCAACAAAAGTACAGGACCAGATGGCTTTACAGGTGAATTAATCCAAGCATTTAAAGTCAATACCCATTTTTTTTCAAACTATTCCAGAAAATAGAAGAGGATGGAAAGTTTCCAAATTCATTCTATGAAGCAGCATTATGCTGATACCAAAACCAGATAAAGACACCACAGAAAAAAGGAAACTACAGGCCAAAATCTCTGATGAACACAGATTTGAAAAATCCTCAACAAAATATTAGCAAACTGGATCCAGCAATACATTAAAACTTACATTAAGACAATATATTAAAACAATACATTCCCCATGATCAAGTTGGTTTTATTCCCAGAATGAGAGAACAGTTCATTATTCACAAATAAATCAACGTGATACATCACATCAATAAAAGAAAGGATAAAACATATGATTATTTCAATAGATACAGAAAAAGCATGTTGAAAGAGTACAACATCCATTCATGACAAAAACCCTCAAAAAATTAGGTTAATAGCTAACATACTATTAGTTAACATACCTCCACATAATAAAGGTCATATATGAAAAACCCAGAGCTAACCTCATCCTTAATGGGGAAGTACTGAGAGCTTTTCCCCTAATGTCAGGAAGAAGACAAGAATGTACCCTCTCACCACTTTTATTCAACATAGTACCAAAAATCCCAGCCATAGCAATCAGAAAATAAAAAGAAATAAAACACACCCAAATTGGTAAGAAAGAAGTAAAATTTTACTATTTGCAGATGATGTGGTACTATATATAGAAAACCCAAAAAACTCCACCAAAAACCTGCTAGAACTGATCAATGAATTCAGTAAAGTTGCAGGATACCAAATCAATGCATAGAAATCTGTTACATTTCTATACATCAATAATGAAGTGGCAGAAAGAGAAATTTAGAAAACAATCCCATTTACAGTTACACCAAAGTAATAAAATACTTAGGAATAAGCATCCCTAACAAGGTGAAAGACCTATACTCTGAACATTATAAACCACTAATAAAAGATATTTTAGAAGACATAAAGAATTGGAAAGACATTCTATGCCCATGGATTGGAAGAATATTATTAAAATGTCTATATTACCCCAAACAATCTACACATGTAATGCAATCCCTATCAAAATACCAACAACATTTTTCTCAGACCTAGAATAAATAATTCTAAAATTTGTATGGAACTATGGAAGACTTCAAATAGCCAAAACAATTTTGGAAAAGAATAGCAAAGCTGGAGGCATCACAATTCTGGACTTCAAGTTATATTACAAAGCAGTAGTTATCAAAACAGTACGGTACTGGCATAAAAACTAGATCAATGGAACAAAATAAAAAATACAGAAATAAATCCACAACTATATGGTCAATTAACCTTTGACAAAGCAAGAAAGAATATCCAATGGGAAAAAGACAGTATTTTCAGCAAATGGTATTGGGAAAACTGGACAGTAACATGCAGTTTTCTAGTTTCATTTTCTAGGCCATTTTCTCTTAGTATAGACAAAATATAAATTCAAAATGAGTTAAGGACCTAAATTTGAAAGCTCAAACCATAAAAATCCCAGAAGACAGCACTGGCAGTAATTTCTCTGACATTGGTTGTAGCAACATCTTTCTAGAAAAGTCTCCTGAAGCAAGAGAAACAAAAGCAAAAATAAACTGTTGGGACTACATCAAAATAAAAAGCTTCTGAAAAGCAAAGAAAGTAATCAACAACAACAAAAACAAAAACCATAATCAACAAAACTAAAAGACAACCTGCAGAATGGGAGAAGATATTTGCAAATGATAATGAGTAGTATTGGATAATGGTGTAGTATCCAAAATATATAAAGAACTTACACAACTGAACACCAAAAACTACAAGTAATCTAATTAAAAAACGGGCAGAAGACATGAATAAACATTTCTCCAAAGAAGATATACAGATGGCCAATAGATACATGAAAAGATGCTCAAATAAATGATAATCAGGGAAACACAAATCAAAACCACCATGATATATTACTTAATACTTGTCAGGATGGCTAAAATAATAATAATAAAAAAACAAGATTCCGTTTGCTACAAAGAAAATCATCAGAGACAGCAGAAATAGTGGCAGAATGAGCCCAGTAAGTCTAGTGGTTCCAACAGTCCTACCTCAGATTCTGCTACTGTACAGAAAGCAGAGACTAGTTTATTTTTTTTTTAATTTTTTTTTTCACGTTTATTCATTTTTGGGATAGAGAGAGACAGAGCATGAACGGGGGAGGGGCAGAGAGAGAGGGAGACACAGAACTGGAAACAGGCTCCAGGCTCTGAGCCATCAGCCCAGAGCCGGACGCGGGGCTCGAACTCACGGACCGCGAGATCGTGACCTGGCTGAAGTCGGACGCTTAACCGACTGCGCCACCCAGGCGCCCCAGCAGAGACTAGTTTAAACAACTGCGAAGGTGCTGCTGGCAGCATATCTGAAAAATCAAGGAATGGGCGGTGGCTGCCTTGCCTGTAACTCACCAAATGACAGAAATGAGCATTTAGAGAGGATGAAATAAATACCTCCAAAACAGAGGTATCAGACCCAGTTGTCACTCAGCCCAGTCCATCAGTTTCTCAGTCCAGTACTTCTCAAAGTGAAGGAAAAGCTCCTGGGTTGCTGAAACCAAAGAAGAGACGTTTTATGTGCAGAAAGAAAGTTTGGCCTTACAGGGTTTGACTGCTGATGTGGAAATTTGTTTTGTGGACTTCACCATTACTCCGAGAAGCACAACTGTCCATATGATTACAAAGCAAAAGATGAAGCAAAAATCAGAAAAGAGAATACAGTTGTTGTGGCTGAAAAAAATCCAAAGAATATACATTACTACTTGTGAAGAGACTTAAACTTTGTTTTTATTTTAATATATCATAGGAAAACATTAACGAGCAGATGCATGGCCATTTTTCTTTGATGTTCTCTAGAGTTTTACTTCACACTTTTCTGTCTTATAATTAAAATTTTAGGATGTTTGGGTGTTTGTTACAGGCAGAAATGGATAGATCCAGCCCTGCAAAATGTATATCCCTTGCCATAAATAAAATAGGATGAAAATCTGCACAGCAAATTGCAATACACAGTTAGGGACAAAATTTAGTTTTCATGTGCCAAACATAATACATGAAATATCTGCAGGTTTGCAGCATATCTGCCTTTTGGAATGTAATCAAGACATAATCTTTTGCTAGTGTTATATACCTGTAGTTTCTATTTTTAATGGTACACCAGAAAAAGCCTGGCAGTCCACTTCTACCGTAGTTAAACTTCATCCTGTTAATTTCCACAACATGTTCTTTGGAAGGAGGAAAGCTATAAAGAGGATCAGACGTTTCCATGAAATCAGTATTTGTTACCATATATAAGCCTGGCTAATTGGTCTTCTAAAAGCTGTCAAATAAGACATTCTGTGAACGGTAAACATCACAACTGGTTATCATGAGTAAAGCCATCAAGCCAACAGGGTCTTGAGCTATCTTTGAAGCTTATTGTGCTGGCCTGCACTAGAAGATGTCTGCATTACTCTCATTGCCAAAAATGTTCTGTAGCAAACAACTGCACTAGGATTTATTTGTTTATAAGAAGAAATTAAAACTACATTTGGTTTTTACATACAGAGTCCCTGTCGAATAACACGCATCTGAATTTTAAGTTGCAAAAGTATCCGAAAAGTTAATTTTTCATGAGCAACTTTTATTGAATGTTTTGGTTCAAGAAAGGATGTTTAAAGCTAATGATTACCAGAGGTTAAGTGGGTGGGGTTGTGGGTGAAATCGGTGAAGGGCATTAAGAGTATACTTATCGTAATGAGTATTATGTAAGGTATAGAACTGTTGAATCTCTAACTTGTATACCTGAAACCAATATAACAATGTATATTAATTATACTGGAATTTAAAGGAAAGAAAGAAGGGAAGATGAATCAAAGAATAAAAGATGAAAAAATAGAAATCAAGGAACAGAATGTCAAAAAATCTCTGAAAAATGAAAATTAGTAACTGAAATAAGCAGACATTGGACTGTTTGTTGGATTAACATTCCATCCACTATGAAAACATTAAGGAGATTCCTCAAAATTAAGTAAACCTACCACATGGTCCAGCAATCCCACTTAAAAAAATGAAAACTAGATTTTGAAGATAATATTTGTGTATCTGTGTTCACTGAAGCATTATGTGAATTGCCAAAGTAGTGAGAAAACCTAAATACTCATCAACAAATGAATGGATAAAGAAAATGTGATAAGTACATACAATGGACTATTCAGCCTTAAAAAGAAAGGATATTTTGTGATATGTGACAGCATGGTTAAACCTGGAGGACATCATGCTAAGTGAAAAACAAAAAGTCACAGAAAGAGAAACTTGCATTAGTTATCTAAAATAGTTAAGCTCATAGAAGCGGAGAATAGAATAGTGGTTGCTAGGGCCTAGAAAGAAATGAGGAGTTGCTTTACAACGGGTATAAGTTAAAGTTATATAAGATGCATCCCTTTTAGTGATCTGTGTTACAACATTGTGCATATAGTTAAAATATTGAGTGCATAATACAGCATTGTGACAGTGTATTTCATTTTAAGTGCCTTATCATAAAAAGTCAGATCAAAATTATTCTCTGGATGGTAGTAAACATAGTGCTATTATAACTAATAATCAGAATCCAGACTCCTTGCATTAAGTATTATGCAATGTCCATGTGATATTTTGCAAATATAACTAATTTGATAAATCTCTTAATCTTCACAATTTTCCAATTAAATTTTCCTAAAATTCTAGGAGAGATTTTATATCTGAATTATAATTATCCCTATGATCTCAGTCAATAGTAATATATGACATACTAGAACATTTCTCTACAGAGTTGCCTATAGAGTTGTCTGAAAAGGTATTTTAGAGTTAGGTGGTTCATAAACAAGTACATTGACAATTATGTTATAGTCACATATTTGCATTGTGTTCCCATGTTTTGAAATTCAGTAAGAAATATATTAGCCAACATCTGCTTGAAACATCACAGCTATATTTCTTCCTAAGTTTTGATATTTCCTATTTTTATTTACAGGTTTTTTTTTTTCTATACATCTTTTCAGTGTTAGTGTGTTCCAAAGCAGCATTTTATGCTTATCTTTCATTTTTTTCCTGCACTCTACCCATAGTTAAAATCTCACCCCTCTACATGATAACAATTCCTATAAATACAAACACAGACACACAGAATTTGTGTCTGTTTCCTAAGTTTTTGTCCTGGACAACCATATAAGCCTATCTCCTCTTAAAGACTGTGCAAGCTCTTCAAAATCCTTGCATTAAATACTTTAATAATAGTATTCATGACACCTTTCCTAAAAAACAAACTGTAGCTTATATATAAATACCTCAGCTACACTTTTGACTTTTACTGTGCTTTTCTTGGTAACCTTCCATAAATGGCATCCTCCATATATATAAGGAGGTACACATGCTATTAAAATTCTTCCCTATAAATCTGTGTTTTATAATGGGGGAAAGAAGGTTGGTCTCAGCTAAGAACCTAGAAAGTTAGAGGGAACATTATTTTCCTCTTCCATGTATATTACCAATCTCAGTGTTTTCCACAATTTTCCAAATTTGAAATTATCTCACTGATATTGTACTTTATTTCAATAACAAAATCTACTTGTGCATTGAGCACTAGTAGATCTACTTAGATGTGATCTATTTCTTGATTTTTTTTTTTTTGTATTTCCCATCATTCCTTTCTTGTTGTATTTACAGCACCAGTGGTAGGAATTCTTTTGTTGTTTTTTCCACTATCTATCCAGTTCTATGTTGGTGTGTTAAAAAAGAGACAACAGGAACACCTGGGTGGCTCAGTAGTTTAAGTGTCTGACTCTTGATTTCAGTTCAGGTCATGATCTCATGGTTGGTGAGATCAAGCCATACATCAGGCTCTGTGCTAAAAGTATGGAGCCTACTTGGGATTTTCTCCCTGCCCCTTTCTCTTTCTCCCTCTCAAAATAAATAAACTTTAAAAAAAATTTAAAAAGTAAAAAGAGACAACAAACACAAAATAGAGTCATTTATGTTAAGCCCACATCACTAAATCAAAACTTAATACCTAACTTATGGTTTCAACTCTACCTGGTAAGCACTAGTAAAACAATCTGCCTGATAGCCTCCTGCTGTCTCCTAGAGGAAGTTGACCTTCCAAAGCAATCCACTTTTTCTAGTAACTTCCTTGTGTCATTCTCTTCTGCCTATAAGCCTTTCATTTTGTATAGCTTTTCAGGGCTCCTTTCCATTTGCTAATGGGTTGCTGCCCAATTAATAAATCATTAAATAAATCTAATACAATCTTTAAAATCTACTCAGCTGACTTTTGTTTTTTAATAGGGGCCTAAAAAATTATCATTACACTTTAGATAGTGTTTTCTATCTAAATTTTCAGTTTATTATAGATCAGCATATATTTTCCATTTGTTCAATGATCCTGTCCCCTACTTTTTACTAGGTGGGGTGACTCAATTGCTTATTTTATGCATGTTTAACTTCAGGCTACCAGCTAAAAATTTATTGTCAGTGTTCTTTTAGATGTGCATGATAAAAATCCATCTAGTGGCTTAAACAAAAAAATTGTTTGTTCAAGGAATTAATATTACACAGGAAAGGCAATACCTTTAGCAGAGGCAATAGGACTCACTTTGTAACACCAAAGTCATCAGCAGCTCTTTATCCTTGAAGCTGACTACTTTCTTCACAACTTTATGCCAACAATTCCAAAGGGAAGATGTAACTTGTACCTTTTATTATAATGAAAATTCTTTAACTTCACTCAAAACAGATTATTTCACACATGTGTATCTGTAAATCACCCACCATGACTCAGTGTATGTAACATTTATTAAGAAAATAATAGATATACTTAGAAATAAGGAGGAAGTGATCAATTCCACTCAAAAGAAATGAGGTAACAGCAAGGGGTGGTTTCCCAAGGAAAATTCTAGAGTTTATTTTCTGGAAGAAAAGTAGAAAGGTACACTATTATTCCAGGAAGCTACAGTGTTTTTAAAACGCTAAAGGAGAGTTTCTTGAGGGCAAAGACTCTGTCTTAATTGTCTGTCTGCAGTGTTTAGCACAACATCAATAACAGAGTTTGAATTAATTAATTGTTTTATACCAGAAGAAGGCTGATCTAGCTTTAAACTATGGACTTAATCTTTAAGACTTTTTCTCCTGCTATTGCAAATAAAGGCCAGAGTTTCTGATTTCTGGTATCCATTATCTTCCCAGCATTAGGATAATCTGATTAGATTCACATAGAAATTTTTTCCTTCATTCCTTCTCTGAACATTACCTCTTTATTTTGTAGCATAAAGAGTGCTGGTAGATGGGAAAGCTTACAGATTTTGCTGTTCAGGTGTGGGAATTTATACTGGCCACATATACCCACATATGTATTCAGGTATGTTTATTTCTCCATGTCCATGTATAGGTAGGTGGGCAGCTGCATACATACACACAAAAATCCTTCTTATTCTATTATGGCTTAATGATGAGAGAGTGAAGTGATAAGAGCTCCTTATTTGTACAAAATCTGTATATAGCCTCTTTTGTCACAACAAAGATCCTTTGAAAGTTCTTTTGTTTTTTCTATTTTTCTGGTTCTTCCTTTTTACAGGCTTTTAAAATATGAACTATCTTGCTATTATAAGCTTCTTTATTTAAAAGTTCACAATTATATTTTATCTAATTCACAACTGCAATCAAAATAATTCAGTTTTTAAGCTAATTGATATATGCTCCCTAATTCTAATATTATATTTAGTATAACCAAAGTAAAATCTCTTTCTGCTTCCCCTTTTTTTTTTTTTTAATAAGCTCTACACCCAATGTGGGTCTTGAACTCACGACCACGAGATCAAGAGTCACATGCTCTACTGACTCGGCCAGCCAGGCACCCCATCCATATTTCACTTATGAATACAAGCAAGTTTCAACCACATAGCTGGCCAAAAATGACCTATACATTATGCATTTGTGAAAGGAACACTATTTCTAGATGAATGTTGATAAGAGGCCCTGGTATTAAATTAGGATTTAACCCTAAAAATTATTAGTGAGACATATTTTTAAAAATTTGAAAATTATCAGTATACATATTTCTTCCCCCAAATCTGCCTACCTGCTCAGTGATCTGACACACTGCATTATGTACAATAGGCACCTTCTAAAATCATAGAGAAAACATTAACTATGTACATTGATATAGATGAAACCCAAATGTATTTAATATTTCTAGCTAGAATTTAATATTCTTAAACATATACTTTGTTTAAATTATCCAGGAGATTAATTTTTATTCACAGGTAACAGGAAATCATTTCTGGCAGAAAACTTATTCTATGCCAGGATTGTGAGATTTTTCTAGCTGGCACAGTAAAGAATAAATTTCCATATAGTGAGTTCATTATGACTAATTTTACAGCCTACTGGTAGATTTATGGCATACTATCTGAATGGTTTTGATAAGTCTCAACTTTTAAAACATGTTACAGAAACCACTAATAGGAAATTTCCCTCTGAATTTTTATAACAACCTGTTGATTACAATAGTACTCGTTTTGGTTAGATAGTGCTATAGAAGAGTGCCGCCCCCCTCCTCTGGGTTAGTTACATTTTACTTTTAGTACACAATTGATATTCACAATAATAAATATTGTTAAATTTATTTATTTATTAAAAATAAAAAACAATTTGTTCAAAAATGCCATCCTTAATAAAGCTAGAGAAACTGGTGGAATAGAAGAATCATAAGCTCACTGCTCCCATGGACACACTGAGGCAACAACTACATCTATGTAAGCAACTCTGAAAATGACCTGAAGAATGCAAAACAGATTTTCCATGGCTAGTTATAGAGAAAAGGCCATGCTGAAAAAGATAGGAGGGGCAGAGAAGTGGTCAGAATCTATACTCCTGACCACAAACTGGAGGGACATCCCAAGAACAGAGGAGTGAGGGAATCATGCTCCACACCAAGCACTCCTGACCACAGGGACTATCACTGGCAACACAAGTCTCTATTATGTCTAGATTTGAAAATCAGTGGGACTTAACTCCTAGAGATCCAGAGTGATAGAAAACTTAGTACTTTCCCATAAAAATCCAGCAAACTAAATAGCTAAAACCAACACAGAAGCAGCAATTTGAAAATTATCTGGGGTATACATGAAGGAGACTTATAGAAAAATCTTAGGACCTATGCTGGAGAGGCATGGATTTGCAGAAGATATCTCTGGGAGAAAAGTGCTGACTGGTGTCATTTTCTTACTATCCTTCAGGCTAGCCAGCTGGATGCATATAGAAGCCAGTTCTAACACTCTGAAAATATTTTGCTAGCACTGTGTGCCCCACCAGGCATTCCCCTGCAGACCTGCCCCACTCAAAGTGATCACCACAGCAGGCATCCTTTCAAAGCAGCTCCTGCCCAGATACATACCCAGCAGGCAGCCTCAGTCATGACCTGCAGCACTACAAGGAGACTCCTGCCTTGGAGAGGAGACTGGTGGAGATCTCCACATACCAGCACACCTGGAAGTCCTGCAGCTGGGTTTCTTTTTTTTTTTTTTAATTTTTTTTTTTCAACGTTTATTTTATTTTTTGGGACAGAGAGAGACAGAGCATGAACGGGGGAGGGGCAGAGAGAGAGGGAGACACAGAATCGGAAACAGGCTCCAGGCTCTGAGCCATCAGCCCAGAGCCCGACGCGGGGCTCGAACTCACGGAGCGCGAGATCGTGACCTGGCTGAAGTCGGACGCTCAACCGACTGCGCCACCCAGGCGCCCCTCTGCAGCTGGGTTTCTTAGCTGGCTGCACAGGGAGAAAGCCCTACCCTTCCGTATGCCTCCAACTGTGTCAGGAGCAAATTGTAGACAGCTAGGCTGAATGCCAGCCCCATTCCCCAAGAGGCCAGTGGCCACCACACCCAGGACTCTCAAGAAAACAGGGGCAAACCTTGCCTAGTGCACCCACAGCAGGCAAAACAGGTTATTGTAGTGAGTTGGGCTGAAGGCAATGGTGGCTCACCACAACAGGAGGGCACATACAGCTCACATGGTGGACACCCCAGGAATGCCTGGTTCTGGTGACCAGGAGGGATCGTGCTATGGGCGCCACAAGACTTCTTCTACACAAGGTCCTACTTTCAAGACCAGGAGACGTAGCTGGCCTACTGAATAGTTAGAAACAAACACAGAAAGTTCAACAAAATGAGGAGACAGAGGAGTGTGTCCCAAATGCAAGAAGAAGAAAAATCATGGAAAAAGAGCCAAATGAAAGAGATAATCAATATGCCTGATGAAGAGTTCAAAGTAATGGTCATAAAGATACTCAGCAGACTTGAAAAGAGAGGAAAAACTCAGTGAAAACTTTAATAAAGATATACAGAATACTTTAAAAAAAGAACCAATAAGAGTTGAAATATACAACTGAAATGAAAAATGCATTAGACAGAATCAAGACAGATTATAAAAAGCAGAAGAATAGATCAGCAATCTGGGAGGCATAACAATGTAAAGCATTCAAGTTGAACAGGAAAAAGAAAAATGAATTTTAATTTTTTTAACTTTATTTATTTATTTTTAGAGAGACAGAGACAGCATGAGCAGGGCGAGTGGAAAAGAGAGTGGGAGAAAGAATCCCAAGCAGGCTCATGCTGTCAGCACAAAGCCTGACATATGGGTCAAACCCACAAAACCATGAGATCATGACCTGAGCCAAAACCAAGAGTCAGATGCTTAACCAGCTGAGCTACCCAGGTGCCCAAGAAAAAGGAATTTTAAAAAGTGAGACTAAATTAAAGGATCTCTGGAACAACATCGACCAAACTAACATTCACATTATAGAGGTCCTAGAAGAGATAGAGGAGGCGGCAGAAAACGTACTTGAAGAAGTAATAGCTGAAAACTTTTCTTACCTGTGGAAGAAAACAGATATCCAGGTCCAGGAGGCAGACAGGACCCCAAACATAATAAACCAGAGGAATCCTATACCAAGACATAGAATTATATAATTATATTGTGTTATAATAATGTCTTAAAATGCCAAATATTAAAAATAAAGACAATCTTAGAACTAGTAAGAGAGAAACAACTAATTGAATATAAGGGCAACCTCATAAAGCCACCAGCTTATGTCTCAGCAGAAACTTTGCAGGCCAGAAGGGTGTGGCAAGATATAGTTAAAGTGATGGGAGAAAAATACAACCTAGAAACAAGAATACACTATAATGGCAAGATTATTATTCAGAAACAAAGGAGAGAAAAAGTTTTCCAGACAAACAGACGTTAAAAGAGTTCATTACCACCAAGCCAGCCCTACAAGAAATGTTAAATTAATTTAATTTAATTTCCTTAATTTTTTTTTTTTTTGAGAGAGGGGTACAGAGGATCAGAAGCAGGCTCCTCGCTGACCACAGCAAGCCTGATGTGGAGTTTGAAATCATGAATCACAAGATCATGACCTCAGCTGAACTTACCAGTCTGAGCTACCCAGGTGCCCCAAGAAGTGTTAAAGGGATTTTAAAAGTAGAATGAAAAGTCCATAACTTGAAGACAATTATAAAAGGAAAAATTCACAGGTAAATGCAAACACGCAGTAAAGGTAGTAGAATAACTACTTATAGGGCCAGTATGCAGGTTAAAACACAAAGATAGTAAAATCAATTATATCTACAAAAGTTAGTCAAGTGATACATAAAATTTCAAAAAATGGCATGATATACATAATATAAAAGAGTGGAAAGTAAAAAAAAATGTGCTTTTAAAATGGGTGTGAACTTAAGCAAACATCAATGTACTCTGATTTAAGCATAGGATGATAATTTCAAGCCCATTTACTGTTCTTATGACTGTTGTTATAAATTCTTGTTCAGATATATTGCTTATACCTATTTTGAGTAAATCCCTGGCTGTGATTTCTTCTTGATCTTTCTTTTGGGGAGATCAATAAGATACCTAGCCAAAGAGGTAAAAGATCTGTACTGTGAAAACTATAAAACATTTATGAAAGAAATTGAAGAAGACACAAACAAATGGAAAAAACATTCCATACTCATGGATTAGGAGAGTAAATATTGCTAAAATGTCTATACTGCCCAAAGCAATCTACATATTCAATGCAATCCCTATCAAAATACCACCTGCATTTTTCACAGAGGTAAAGCAAATAATTCTAAAATTTGTATGGAACCAGAAAAGATCTCAAATAGCCAAAGCAATCCTGAAAAAGTGGGAGGAAGCACAATTCTGGACTTAAAGCTGTTTCACAAAGCTTTTTAATCATCAAGACAGTATTGTACTGGCACAAAAAAAGACACAGAGATAGATCAATGGAACAGAATAGAGAACCCAGAAATGGACCCACAAATGTATGGCCAACTAATCTTTGACAAAGCAGGAAAGAGTATCCAATGGGAAAATCTCCTCAGCAAATGGTGTTGGAAAAACTGGACAGTGGCATGCAGAAGAATGAACCTAGACTACTTTCTTACACCATAACACAAAAATAAACTCAAAATGGATTAAAGACATAAATCTAAGATAGGAAACCTTGAAAATCCTGGAGGAAAAAATAGGCAACAACCTCTCTGACCTCGGCTGCAGCAACTTATTAGACATGTCTCTGGAAGACAGGAAAACCAAAGCAAAAATGAAGTATTGGAACTTCATCAAGATAAAAAGTCTTCTGTACAGTGAAGAAAACAATCAGCAAAACTAAAAGGCAACTGATGAAATGATAGAAGATATTTGCAAATGACATATCATATAAAGGGTTAATATCCAAAATCTATAAAGAATTTATCAAACTCAAAACCCAAAAAACAAGTAAATAACCCAGTGAAGAAATGTCAGAAGACAGGAACAGACACTTTTCCAAAGAAGACATCCAGATGGCAAACAGACACATGAAAAGATGCTCAACATCACTCATCATCAGGGAAATACAAATCAAAACCACAATGAAATACCACCTCACACCTGTCAGAATGGCAAAAGTTAACACAGGAAACAACACTGCTGGGTGTTGAGTTTGGTAAGTTCTTTATAGAATTTTATAGAAGATGTAGTATATATATATATATATATATATATATATATACACATATATATATATATACACATATATATATACACATATATATATACATACATACACACACACACACACACATACATACACAATGGTGATATATTACTCGGCGGTCTAAAAAGAATGAAATCTTGCCCTTTGCAATGACATGAATGGAACTAGAGTGTATTATGCTAAGCAAAATAAGTCAGATAAAGATAAATATCATATGATCTCACTCATATGTAGAATTTAAGAAACAACAGATGAACATAGGGAAAGGCAAGGAAAATAAGATAAAAAAACAGAGGGGCGCCTGGGTGGCGCAGTCGGTTAAGCGTCCGACTTCAGCCAGGTCACGATCTCGCGGTCCATGAGTTCGAGCCCCGCGTCGGGCTCTGGGCTGATGGCTCAGAGCCTGGAGCCTGTTTCCGATTCTGTGTCTCCCTCTCTCTCTGCCCCTCCCCCGTTCATGCTCTGTCTCTCTCTGTCCCAAAAATAAATAAACGTTAAAAAAAAAAAATTTAAAAAAACAGAGAGGGAGGCAACCATAAGAGACTCTTAAATACAGAGAACAAACTGAAGGTTGCTGGAGGGGTGTAGGATTGGGGGATGGGCTAACTGGGCGATATGCACTAAGGAAGGCACTTGTTGGGATGGGCACTGGGTGTTATATACAAGTAAGTAATAAGTCACTAAATTCTACTCCTGAAACCATTATTACACCATATGCTAACTAATTTGGATTTTAATGAAAATTGAAAAAAAAAAAAGAATACCTGTAACACTGAAATTCTCTGCTGTGACCTGTGTGTCCTGAAGGGGGTGGGTCTGTTTCCTCTTCTTTTCTACACTCTAGCCCTGGTCATTTTGTTTTTCATATGCAATATGCTTATTAGATTCCTTCTAAACTTGGATATCCCTCTTCCTAGAGTTCTTTGTTCTCATATCAATATGCATTTGGCTGCTTCTTGGTATGAGTTCTAATGTCACTTCTTTGTAGAAACCAACCTTAAGTAGACCAACTAAAAATCTCCATCATCACTCTATCATTTTCCAAATTTTTATGTCCTCATCGTATTCATCACTATCTGAAATGTCAGTTTATCTATGGATATGTCTATTATGTCTTTCTCGCCCAATTTAGGTATCATGAAAGCAGATATTCACTGTTATAACATCAGTTGCTAGGAAATAATAGTGCAAGACCCATGGTAGGTGCTTAATACAAGGCATTAATATGTGTAAATCATGAGTTAGAATCTGTTTTTTAAACATATTTGAGGCAGAGTTCTTTACTATTCTGTTTAGGTAAAACAAGTCTATGCATTTTTTTAATCTTCAGAATCCTTCATTTCTTTTCATAGAAACTCATTGTCAACATATAACCTTTGGAAACTTCAAAAACATTTTTACTGGAAAAGTCAAAGAAGACTAGATGAATTGGGTTAAGTAAACAGAACCTCCAAACTGGTAATTTTCTATTCCTATGACAGGTAAAAAAAGGTTTATCATCTGTAAGTCTTGATGAAGATGGAGAACAGATAGTGCTCTCATTATCAGGTTGAGGCAGAATATGAGTGGTTTACTAAAGGCTTTAGATCTGATAATTGACTCTATCTAAAATAAAGTAATAGTTTATGGATTGAGGATTTAAACCACAGCTTCCTGGGAGGAGGCACAAGCAAACTCAAGTTCTGATGCACTGGGATTCCAGAAAAGCAGACTGAGATTCAAGGACTGAGACTAATTTTTGTGTAGGAAAATGAAGAGCTAATTAAAAAAAAAAATCTCAGATTAAGGCCTTTGTATTGTCTGGAGTAATGAAGAGACTGGAGCTCCTCCTTGGGTGCTCAGGTACCAGGACCATGCAGACTATGGGGTCATCCAGGATGGTGACACAGTCAATTTTACTTTAGGGTATAAAAGTTTCTTCTGATTATAGAGGAAATTGAGAGGATTAATGCTAACACAAATACAACGTAAGCAAAAATGTTTTAACTGAAAAATAAGATCTTATATAACAATAAGTAAAATAAAAGCAATAATGAAGACAATACATCATTCCAAATTGATGCGACTTTTAATAACATCAATGTGTTAAATATCTAGCAGCATTTGAAAAATATGAATCATGTTATATAAAGAATAAGTAAAATCCTACGTATAATTTGAAACTTGAAAGGTTACTAAATACTGAAAGAAAAATTAATGAAACCATTTCACTTGGGATAGATATTGTGTTACCATCATTTAACAAAGTCTAAGTTTCTGGCAAATTTATGCAAAACACACACAAAACACAACATTTTTCAAATATGATAAGGTGGCTGGATACAAACACATTCTACAGAAAAGAGGTCTGTCTACTTGAAAAACTAGTACTTAGAAATGAAAATGAGAATAAGCATAAACACTAAGAAATGTAAGTAGAATTTATCAGGACTTATAGGAAGAATATGAAGTGATATTCAAACGTAAAACAAGGTCTGAACAAGGAGGGAGATACACCATATTTATGTATTCTATGTGCATTTTGTTCATCTAAATTTAACTAATCTAATTAGAATTTGTCTGTTGGTCTTGGAAATAAACCTTAAAATCTAAAGTACACTTGTGATGAACACTTGGTGTTGTGAAGAAGTGTTGAATCACTATATTGAACACCTGAAACTATTACACTGTATGTTAACTACATAGAGATCTCCCCTTACCAGCTAACAGAATACATGGTAACATCTGTATGCTCAATAGGACCTAAGGGTCTAGATCACAGGATACATATGGGAAATCAAGCAGATATAAGTAAGATAATTCAACTATTATAAAGATGTTGTCCAAATTCAGGGACAGTGAATGAATTACTTGAACGAAAAGTATTGGGATTATTACCTAACTAGAAGATGCATGGATGCCTAAGTTACATCATATGCAAAAGTAAATCTCACGCTTTTTTGGTGTATCTGTTTTGTTTTAAACTCTGCTCCCTGATCCATTACAAGATCCTCTTTTTGCAAACCAGACAACCATAACTACTCTTCCATTTTTATTCAGTTACTCCTCAGTCTCCTTCTCCTAGACTCACTCCTATCTAGCTTATCAAAAGAGAAATTATTTTTACAAGCAAATCTCCTGTTCTGGCACTTAAGTCAGAATATTCTTGGAATATGTTTATACATTGGTATGAAAAAGAGACAGTGACCCTTGAGAGAAAAACAAGTTAGAAAACACCAGAAATATCAATATTTGAGATAAACTCGGCCTCACATTGTTTTAGATGATGCAAATTAATCACTTTGATTTCTAAATTAGGACCAAAAATACTTCTTGCCAAGTATTTGTCATTTAACTCTATGTGTAACTGATATATTTTAATCCAGAAAATCAACTTTTATCTATGGCAGTATTCAAATTGAGATGAACCCAGGCATTTTCTGAGTTTTTATATTTACTACATATTTGAAGTGCATTTATTATTAATATTGTCACTCAATATTGGCACAGGCCACACATGTTTCAAAATTCGTCTAGTGATATAGTTTACTTATCTGATCTCTTTTTTCAGATCCCATTTAGCAATGTGTAGAAGCATGCTTTTTTGAGAAAAAAATGTATGCACAGTATCTCTTCCTATTACTTCATCAGTGTATCTTTAAAGTTTCCTTCACAGCAAAATAGTGGCATGCCATCCCTGAAGGATGAACTTTTAGGTAAATGGAACTCCAAAAGACTTTAAACTTTATAAAAAAATAACCTATTTATATACTGTGTTTTACATACATATATATTATATATATTTAAATATTATATATATAATGTATTGTATATAAATATATAAATGTTATAAATATATATATATATATAGAGAGAGAGAGAGAGAGAGAGAGAAAGACACATACATACAGACAGCAGGAGAAAGCATTTTCATGTAGTAAATATAAAAACTCACAAAATGCCTGCATTCATCTTAATTTGTGTGTGTATACACACACACACACACACACACACACACATACACACATTCTGCTTACAATTCAACTAATTTTATGTGTGTATATAATATTCTCTAAGTTAATAAGTCAAATAAGATCTTAGATCCATGTTAGAATCATGATTTTTTCCTTTCAGTTATACTAACGTGTATATATTGTCATATGTTCTATTAACACTGATACTTTTAGATAAAAATTTGCCTTATGACTAATAGCCCAATTTTCCATTAGGAAAAAGATAGTTTCTTCAGTAAATGGTGTTGGGAAAACTGGGTAGCAACATGCAAAAGAATGAAACTGGATCACTTTCTAACATAAAAAATAAATAAATAACTTTAAAACAGATTAAAGACCTAAATGTGAGACATAAAACCAAAAAATCCTATATGAGATTACAGGTAGTAATCTCTTTGACTATAGCAACTTGTTTCTAGATAGATCTCCTGAAGCAGGGGAAACGAGAAAAAAATAAATGCTGGGACTTCATCAGATAAAAATCTTCTGTACAGTGAAGGAAACAATCAACAAAACTAAAAGGCAACCTTTAGAATGGCATAAAATATTTGCAAATGACATATCTGATAACAGGTTGGTATCTAAATTATAAAGAACTTACAAAACTCAACACCCAAAAACCAAATAATCCAATTAAAAAATGAGCAGAAGACATAAATAGATATTTTTCCAAAGAAGACATCCAGATGTCCAGCAGGCACATGAAAAAATATTCAACATCACTGATCATCAGGGAAATGACAAAACTAAAATGAGCTAGCACCTCACATCAATCAGAATTGCTAAAATCAACAACACAGGAAACAAGAGGAATTGGCAAGGGTTGTAAGAAAGGGGAATCCTCTGACACTGCTGATGTGAATTCAAACTGGTGCAACCACTCTGGAACACAGTATGGAGGTTCGTCAAAAATTTAAAATTAGAACTACCCTGTGATTCAGAAATTACACTTCTAGGTATTTACCGAAAGGACACAAAAATACTGATTGGAAGGGAGACATGCACCCTGAGTTTTAGAGCATTGTCTACAATAGTAAAATTATGAGAAGAGCCCAAATGCCCACTGACTGAAGAATGGATAAAAAAGAAGTGTGGTGACAGATTTCAGGAAGATGGCGGCGGAGGAGAACGCTGGGCTCACTGCGCGTCCTGCTGATCACTTAGATTCCACCTACACCTGCCTAAATAACCCAGAAAACCACCAGAGGATTAGCAGAACGGAGTCGCCAGAGCCAAGCGCAGACGAGAGGCCCACAGAAGAGGGTAGGAGGGGCGGCAAGGCGGTGCGCGCTCCACGGACTGGCGGGAGGGAGCCGGGGTGGAGGGGCGGCTCGCCGGCCAAGCAGAGCCCCCGAGTCTGGCTTGCAAAAAGCAGAGGGGCCTGACGGACTGTGTTCCGACAGCAAGCGCGACTTAACTTCTGGGAGGTCATAAGTTAACAGCTCTGCTCAGAAAGCAGGAAGGCTGGAGGACAAAGGGAAGGAGAGCTGCTGAGCCCCCGGACTACAGAGCTCAGTTTGGTGGGGAGCAAGGGCTCTCGCCAGCGCCATCTCCCCCGCCCATCCCCCAGCCAAAATCCCAAAGAGAACCAGTTCCTGCCAGGGAACTTGCTTGCTCCGAGCAAACCCCCAACTCTGCGCTTCTGCAGAGCCAAACCTCCGGCAGCGGATCTGACTCCCTCCTGCTGCCACAGGGCCCCTCCTGAAGTGGATCACCTAAGGAGAAGCGAGCTAAGCCTGCCCCTCCTGCCCCTGTGCACCTTGCCTACCCACCCCAGCTAAGACTCCAGAAACCCAGCATCACAAGCCTGGTAGTGTGCAAGTAGCCCAGACAGGCCACCCCACCCCAAAGTGAATCCCGCCCCTAGGAGAGGGGAAGAGAAGGCACGCACCAGTCTGACTGTGGCCCCAGCGGTGGGCTGGGGCAGACATCAGGTCTGACTGCGGCTCCGCCCACCAACTCCAGTTATACACCACAGCACAGGGGAAGTGCCCTGCAGGTCCTCACCACACCAGGGACTATCCAAAATGACCAAGCGGAAGAATTCCCCTCAGAAGAATCTCTAGGAAATAAAAACAGCTAATGAGCTGATCAAAAAGGATTTAAATAATATAACAGAAAGTGAATTTAGAATAATAGTCATAAAATTAATCGCTGGGCTTGAAAACAGTATAGCTGACAGCAGAGAATCTCTTGCTACAGAGATCAAGGGACTAAGGAACAGTCACGAGGAGCTGAAAAACGCTTTAAACGAAATGCATAACAAAATGGAAACCACCACGGCTCGGATTGAAGACGCAGAGGAGAGAATAGGTGAACTAGAAGATAAAGTTATGGAAAAAGAGGAAGCTGAGAAAAAGAGATAAAAAAAATCCAGGAGTATGAGGGGAAAATTAGAGAACTAAGTGATACACTAAAAAGAAATAATATACGCATAATTGGTATCCCAGAGGAGGAAGAGAGAGGGAAAGGTGCTGAAGGGGTACTTGAAGAAATCATAGCTGAGAACTTCCCTGAAGTGGGGAAGGAAAAAGGCATTGAAATCCAAGAGGCACAGAGAACTCCCTTCAGACGTAACTTGAATCGATCTTCTGCACGACATATCATAGTGAAACTGGCAAAATACAAGGATAAAGAGAAAATTCTGAAAGCAGCAGGGGTAAACGTGCCCTCACATATAAAGGGAGACCTATAAGACTCGTGACTGATCTCTCTTTTGAAACGTGGCAGGCCAGAAAGAATTGGCACGAGATTTTCAGTGTGCTAGACAGAAAAAATATGCAGCCGAGAATCCCTTATCCAGCAAGTCTGTCATTTAGAATAGAAGGAGAGATAAAGGTCTTCCCAAACAAACAAAAACTGAAGGAATTTGTCACCACTAAACCAGCCCTCCAAGAGATCCTAAGGGGGACCCTGTGAGACAAAGTACCAGAGACATCACTACAAGCCTAAAACATACAGACATCACAATGACTCTAAACCCATATCTTTCTATAATAACACTGAATGTAAATGGATTAAATGCGCCAACCAAAAGACATAGGGTATCAGAATGGATAAAAAAACAAGACCCATCTATTTGCTGTCTACAAGAGACTCATTTTAGACCTGAGGACACCTTTAGATTGAGAGTGAGGGGATGGAGAACTATTTATCATGCTACGGGAAGCCAAAAGAAAGCTGGAGTAGCCATACTTAGATCAGACAAACTAGACTTTAAATTAAAGGCTGTAACAAGAGATGAAGAAGGGCATTATATAATAGTGACAGGGTCTATCCATCAGGAAGAGCTAACAATTATAAATGTCTATGCGCCGAATACCGGAGCGCCCAAATATATAAAACAATTACTCATAAACATAAGCAACCTTATTGATAAGAATGTGGTAATTGCAGGGGACTTTAACACCCCACTTACAGAAATGGATAGATCATCTAGACACACGGTCAATAAAGAAACAAGGGCCCTGAATGAGACATTGGATCAGATGGACTTGACAGATATATTTAGAACTCTGCATCCCAAAGCAACAGAATATACTTTCTTCTTGAGTGCACATGGAACATTCTCCAAGATAGATCATATACTGGGTCACAAAACAGCCCTTCATAAGTTTACAAGAATTGAAATCATACCATGCATACTTTCAGACCACAATGCTATGAAGCTTGAAATCAACCACAGAAAAAAGTCTGGAAAACCTCCAAAAGCATGGAGGTTAAAGAACACCCTACTAACGAATGAGTGGGTCAACCAGGCAATTCGAGAAGAAATTAAAAAATATACGGAAACAAACGAAAATGAAAATACAACAATCCAAACGCTTTGGGACGCAGCGAAGGCAGTCCTGAGAGGAAAATACATTGCAATCCAGGCCTATCTCAAGAAACAAGAAAAATCCCAAATACAAAATCTAACAGCACACCTAAAGGAAATAGAAGCAGAACAGCAAAGGCAGCCTAAACCCAGCAGAAGAAGAGAAATAATAAAGATCAGAGTGGAAATAAACAATATAGAATCTAAAAAAACTGTAGAGCAGATCAACGAAACCAAGAGTTGGTTTTTTGAAAAAATAAACAAAATTGACAAACCTCTAGCCAGGCTTCTCAAAAAGAAAAGGGAGATGACCCAAATAGATAAAATCATGAATGAAAATGGAATTATTACAACCAATCCCTCAGAGATACAAACAATTATCAGGGAATACTATGAAAAATTATATGCCAACAAATTGGACAACCTGGAAGAAATGGACAAATTCCTGAACACCCACACTCTTCCAAAACTCAATCAGGAGGAAATAGAAAGCTTGAACAGACACATAACCAGCGAAGAAATTGAATCGGTTATCAAAAATCTCCCAACAAATAAGAGTCCAGGACCAGATGGCTTCCCAGGGGAGTTCTACCAGACGTTTAAAGCAGAGATAATACCTATCCTTCTCAAGCTATTCCAAGAAATAGAAAGGGAAGGAAAACTTCCAGTATTTCTATGAAGCCAGTAATACTTTGATTCCTAAACCAGACAGAGACCCAGTAAAAAAAGAGAACTACAGGCCAATATCCCTGATGAATATGGATGCAAAAATTCTCAATAAGATACTAGCAAATCGAATTCAAAGGCATATAAAAAGAATTATTCACCATGATCAAGTGGGATTCATTCCTGGAATGCAGGGCTGGTTCAACATTTGCAAATCAATCAACGTGATACATCACATTAACAAAAAAAAAGAGAAGAACCATATGATCCTGTCAATCGATGCAGAAAAGGCCTTTGACAAAATCCAGCACCCTTTCTTAATAAAAACCCTTGAGAAAGTCGGGATAGAAGGAACATACGTAAGGATCATAAAAGCCATTTATGAAAAGCCCACAGCTAACATCATCCTCAACGGGGAAAAACTGAGAGCTTTTTCCCTGAGATCAGGAACACGACAGGGATGCCCACTCTCACCGCTGTTGTTTAACATAGTGCTGGAAGTTCTAGCATCAGCAATCAGACAACAAAAGGAAATCAGAGGCATCCAAATTGGCAAAGATGAAGTCAAGCTTTCGCTTTTTGCAGATGACATGATATTATACATGGAAAATCCGATAGACTCCACCAAAAGTCTGCTAGGACTGATACATGAATTCAGCAAAGTTGCAGGATACAAAATCAATGTACAGAAATCAGTGGCATTCTTATACACTAACAATGAAGCAACAGAAAGATAAATCAAGAAACTGATCCCATTCACAATTGCACCAAGAGGCATAAAATACCTAGGAATAAATCTAACCAAAGATGTAAAGGATCTGTATGCTGAAAACTATAGAAAGCTTATGAAGGTAATTGAAGAAGATTTAAAGAAATGGAAAGACATTCCCTGCTCATGGATTGGAAGAATAAATATTGTCAAAATGTCAATACTACCCAAAGCTATCTACACATTCAATGCAATCCCAATCAAAATTGCACCAGCATTCTTCTCGAAACTAGAACAAGGAATCCTAAAATTCATATGGAACCACAAAAGGCCCCGAATAGCCAAAGTAATTTTGAAGAAGAAGACCAAAGCAGGAGGCATCACAATCCCAGACTTTAGCCTCTACTACAAAGCTGTCATCATCAAGACAGCATGGTATTGGCACAAAAACAGACACATAGACCAATGGAATAGAATAGAAACCCCAGAACTAGACCCACAAACGTATGGCCAACTCATCTTTGACAAAGCAGGAAAGAACATCCAGTGGAAAAAAGACAGTCTCTTTAACAAATGGTGCTGGGAGAACTGGACAGCAACATGCAGAAGGTTGAAACTAGACCACTTTCTCACACCATTCACAAAAATAAACTCAAAATGGATAAAGGACCTGAATGTAAGACAGGAAACCATCAAAACCTTAGAGGAGAAAGCAGGAAAAGACCTCTCTGACCTCAGCCGTAACAATCTCTTACTCGACACATCCCAAAAGGCAAGGGAATTAAAAGCAAAAGTGAATTACTGGGACCTTATGAAGATAAAAAGCTTCTGCACAGCAAAGGAAACAACCAACAAAACGAAAAGGCAACCAACGGAATGGGAAAAGATATTTGCAAATGACATATCGGACAAAAGGCTAGTATGCAAAATCTATAAAGAGCTCACCAAACTCCACACCCGAAAAGCAAATAACCCAGTGAAGACATGGGCAGAAAACATGAATAGACACTTCTCTAAAGAAGACATCCGGATGGCCAACAGGCACATGAAAAGATGTTCAGCGTCGCTCCTTATCAGGGAAATACAAATCAAAACCACACTCAGGTATCACCTCATGCCAGTCAGAGTGGCCAAAATGAACAAATCAGGAGACTATAGATGCTGGAGAGGATGTGGAAAAACGGGAACCCTCTTGCACTGTTGGTGGGAATGCAAATTGGTGCAGCCGCTCTGGAAAGCAGTGTGGAGGTTCCTCAGAAAATTAAAAATAGACCTACCCTATGACCCAGCAATAGCACTGCTAGGAATTTATCCAAGGGACACAGGAGTACTGATGCATAGGGGCACTTGTACCCCAATGTTCATAGCAGCACTCTCAACAATAGCCAAATTATGGAAAGAGCCTAAATGTCCATCAACTGATGAATGGATAAAGAAATTGTGGTTTATATACAATATGGAATACTACGTGGCAATGAGAAAAAATGAAATATGGCCTTTTGTAGCAACGTGGATGGAACTGGAGAGTGTGATGCTAAGTCAAATAAGCCATACAGAGAAAGACAGATACCATATGGTTTCACTCTTATGTGGATCCTGAGAAACTTAAGAGAAACCCATGGGGGAGGGGAACAAAAAAAAAAAAAAAGAGGTTAGAGTGGGAGAGAGCCAAAGCATAAGAGACTGTTGAGAACTGAGAACAAACTAAGGGTTGATGGGGGGTGGGAGGGAGGAGAGGGTGGGTGATGGGTATTGAGGAGGGCACCTTTTGGGATGAGCACTGGGTGTTGTATGGAAACCAATTTGACAATAAATTTCATATATAAAAAAAAAAAAAAAGAAGTGTGGTGTGTGTGTGTGTGTGTGTGTGTGTGTGTGTGTGTGTAAGAATATTTTCATAGGTCTGCTGGACATCAGGATGTCTTCTTTGGAAAAAATTACCACTCATGTCTTCTGTCCTTTTTTAATTGAATTATTTCATTTTTGGGAGTTGAGTTTTACAGGTTAGTTATAATTCAGATACCAACTCTTGATCAGAAATGTCATTTGCAAATATTTTATCCCATTCCAAAGGCTGCCTTTTAGTTTGTGTACACACACACACGCGCGCGCACACACACACACACACACACAATGGAATATTAGTCATGAGAAAGAATGGAATCTTGCAGTGACATTGATGGAACTAGAAAAGATTATGCCAAGTGAAATAAGTTAGAGAAAGACAAATACCAAACGTGGAATTTCCCCACTCATATGTGGAATTTAAGAAACAAAACAGATTAACATAGGGATAAAATAGAACTGAGATTAAAAATAACTGAGAGTTACAGGAAGGGAGGTGATTGTGGGGATGGGTTAAATGGGTGATGGGCATGAGGAAAGGGACTTGTTGTGATGAGCACTGGGTGCTGTATGTAAGTGATAAATCACTCAATTCTATACCTGAAACTAATATTAAACTGTTTGCTAACTAAATGGAATTTAAATAAAAATTATAAAAATAAGAAAATAAAAATCTTTATTATTTTATGTATTCTTTGTATCTCCAACTTTTGGGTAAAGAAATTCTACATCAGCATTTAGCCATTTGGAAATTCATTAAGATGATGATCATTATCTGTATGTGAAGTTATGAAGTGATCATGTAAACAAATTTGCCGTTTGTTGCTGTAAGTGCTAGAGATTATATGAATCCTCCATATCAAGAAAACTTAGATACAACACATTTAACTCCTATATTGTTAATGCTGTATATATTATAATTGTAGAACATAATTCAAAGGTATCAAAACAAACATATTTCTTTACCCTTATTTGAATATATTGGATTTGAGTATCTAGTTTTAGTTAAAGGGGGAGTGAAGTTTCAGTCTGTCATAGCACCTGCTATTTACACATTTGATATATAGCTTTTATCATAATAGTTTTGTAGAAAATGCTTATATTATAAATTAAAAAGGCTAAATTGAGTCATTAGCAAGCATACACAGTTCATTATAGGTAGTCTTGGCTTCCCTATATATATATATATATTCTTAAATTTAAATTCCATGTGATAAATATACTGATTTATAAAATATGTACAACTTTAATATACTATTTCAAAACTGTTTATGTCATTGCTTGGCTTAAAAATATATACTAAACAGTAATATAGGGGTGCCTAGTGGCTCAGTCAGTTAAATATCAGACTCTTGATCTCAGCTCAGTTCATGATCTCACAGTGAGATTGAGTCCCACATTAGGCTCTGCACAGATAGTACAAAGCCTGCTTGGGATTCTCTCTCCCTCTCTCTCCTCCCTTCCCCCGTTCTCTTTCTCTCTCTCTCAAAATAAACCAACTTAAAAATTTTAAACAATAATATAAAATGTAAAATTTCTCATTCTAAAAATTAAGAAACTTCTGAGAAGGCAGTCAACAGGGCAGAGAAGTCAGGGCACCTGAAGTTCCCTCATCCCTCAAACACAGCAGTATAAAGGCCACAAGACTTGGAATTCCAGGAAACAGGCTACAGAGCAACAGAAACATCTCAAGGGGCCCATGGGGACAACTTGGCAGGCCATAGGTCCATGATTGTGAATTAGGAGAGATAAAATTGGGCAGTGTAGACATAGAGGGGAGAGATCCCCTTCTGTGGAGAGACAAAAGGTAGAGAAAGAGAGGCTATGTAGGATTGTACTTGGACAAGAGCAAAACCTCACCAGACCACAGATCAGACAGGGTAATGGAAAAAATAGAGAAAGAACCAATTTATAACTTGCAAATAGTCTTAAGAGTGAGGATCCAGGGTTTCAGGGCTTTCTCTGGACTACGGATGGCCATCCTGTGCAAATGCCTGGGGAGGAGAGGAGCCAGCCCTAGGGTAAGTAGTGAGCTCAGAGGTACAGTCAGAGAGAGCAGTCCCCTCCCTCAAGTGCTGTGGGAAGAAGGAATAGTCTCGCTCCAAGGACAAAAGACCCTGTAGGTGCCTGCCAGCCAGAGGCCCTTGGTCTGCTGGGTGGAGTGGCACTATCCTGAAACCAGGGTGTGTGTAGCAGGATCCTTTAAGACATCAGGGTTTGAATCCCAGTCGAGCATCTGGGAGGCATGGGAGACTGTGGAGTGGGACAAATTGGCCACTCACGCCTGCGCAGCACTGTGAGGATGGCCTGAACAGAGTGATCTGGGACACCTGGTCTGGAGAGGAGAGACTAAGGTGTCACCATTTTTCTCCCTATCACCAACAAGGTGGGGCTTCAGGGAATAGACAGCCAGCCCACAGTGAAGGAGGGAACCACCTATATCAAACCACGCCCTGAATTAAGTCATAGAATTCCTTTGATTCTCTGATTGATCAATTCTTTTTCTTTCTTTTTCTTTCCTTTTCTTTTCCCCCACCCCTGTAATTTCTCTCTTTGTATGGGATAAGGCTTCTTCTACCACTCCCCATACCTTTTCTAAATTTTTTCCAGAGTTACTTCAATGAACAAATCAAAGCACACCTAGTGGAAAGTCCAAACCACCACTAACAGTAGGGAGATAAAGCAGCCAGCATCACAACAACAGAGAGCATGCAACACACTCCAAAAACACCTTCTGATGGGCCAGGCCCTGGACAGTATATGACCCCTTTTTAATATAGTAGTGCTCACAGGTGAAGAACACATAACAATATCAAAACAAGGGCAGAAAACTAGCCAAAATGATGACATGGAAGAATTCTCTTCAAAGGAAATTACAGGAAGAAATGGCAGCAAAAGAATTTCTAAAAATATACATAAATAATATATCTGATCAAGAATTTAGAATAATAGTCATAAGATTAATAGTTGGGCTTGAAAAAATCCTAGAAGACAGGAGAGAATCTATTGCTACAGAGATCAAGGAACTAAGAAACAGTCACAATGAAGAAATTCTGTAAATGAGATGCAAAATAAACTAGATCAAGTGACAGCAAGGATGGAGAAATCAGAGGGGAGAATAAGTGAAATAGAAGATAAAATTATGGAAAATGAAGCTGAGAAAAAGAGAGATAAGAAAATACAAGACCACAAGGGCAAAATTAGAACACTAAGTGAATCAATGAAACTTAATAATATCCGTATCATAGGAGTTCCAGAAGAAGAAGAAGAGAGAAAGGGGCAGAAGGTTTACTTGAACAAATGATAGCTGAGAACTTCCCTAATTTGGGGAAGGATGCAGACATCCAAATCCAGGAGGCACAGATAACTCCCTTCAGATTCAACAACAATAGTCCTTCCCCACAGTATATCATAGTGAAACTGGCAAAATACAAAAATAGAGAATTCTGAAAGAAGCTAGGGACAAATGAGCCTTAACCTACAAGGGCCTTATGTGTGTAGACACATAAGGGTAGTAGCAGACCTGTCCACTGAAACTTGCTGACCAGAAGGGAGAGGCAGGAAATCTTCAATGTGCTGAAAAGGAAAAAGATGCAGCCAAGAAACCTTTAGCCAGCAGGGTTGTTATTAAAATAGAAGGAGAGATAAAGGCTTTCCCAGACAAACAAAAACTGAAGGAGTTCATGACCAATAAACCAGCCCTGAAAGAGGTCTTAAGGGGGGCTCTGTGAATGAAATTATGCAAAAACTACAAAGGAACAGAGACATCACCACAACCATGAAATCTACAGATAACACAATGACACTAAACCCATATTTTTCAATAATAACTCTGAATGTAAATGAACTAGGTACCCCAATCAAAAGACAGAGGGTATCAGAATGGATAAAAACAAACACACACACACAGAAAAAACAAAAAACAAAAACAAAAACCCAAGATCCATCTATATGCTGTCTACAAGAGATGCATTTTAGATCTAGGAACATCTTCATTTTGGAACTGAGGGGATGGAGAACCATCCATCATGCTACTGGAAGTCAAAAGAAAGCTGGAGTAGCCAAACATATCAGGCAAACTAGATTTTAAACTAAAGGCTGTAACAAGAGATGAAGAAGGGCATTATATCATAACTATGGGGTATATCCACCAAGAAGAGCTAACAATTATATTTATTCCCCAACTTGGAGAACCAATAAATTATTATATATAAATAGACAGCCAGATTTATATTATATATAAATAGACAGACAGATATATATATATCTGGCTGTCTGTATATATATATATATATATATATATATATATATACACACTAATCACAAACATAAGCAATCTTATTGATAACAATACATTAATTTCAGGGGACTTTAATACTCCAATGACAGCAATGGACAGGTGATATAGACAGAAAATCAATAAAGAAACAATGGCCTTGAATGATACACTGGACCAGATGGACTTGACGGATATACTCAGAACTTCTCATCCAAAAGCAGCAGAAAACACATTCTTCTTGATCGCACATGGAACATTCTCCAAGATATATCATATACTGGGTCAAACAAATATACCTCAATAAATATAAAAGATTGAGATTATACCATGCATATTTTCAGATCACAACACTATGAAACTTGAAATCAACCAGAAGAAAAACATTTGGAAAGCCTCCAAATGCCTGGAGGTTAAAGAACATCCTACTAAAGAATGAATGGGTCAACAAGGAAATTAAAGAAGAAATTTAAAAATATATGGAAGCAGTGAAAATTAAAACACAACAGTCCAAACCCTTTGGGATGGAGCAAAGGCAGTCCTCAAAGGAAAATACATCGCAATCCAGGCCTATCTCAAGAACAAGAAAAATCCTAAATACAAAACCTAACTGCACACGTAAAAGAACTAGAAGCAGAACAGCAAAGAAACCCAAAGCCAGCAAAAGAAAAGAAATAATAAAGATTAGACCAGAAATAAACAATATAGAATAAAAAAAAAGAACACAGTAGAATAGATCAATGAATCTAAGAACAGTTATTTTTGAAAAAATAAGCCAAGGTGATAAATTCCTAGTCAGACTTCTCAAAGAGAAAAGAGAGAGGACCCAAATAGGTAAAATCATGAACAGAAAAGGACATATCACAACCAACAACACAGAAATACAAACAATTAATAGAAAATACAATGAAAAATTATATGTCAAAAATTTGGACAACCTGGAAGAAATGGGCAAATTCCTAGACACCCACACACTACCACACTCAAACAGGAAGAAACAGAAAATTTGAACAAACCCATAACCAGCAAAGAAATTGAATCAGTTATCAAAAATCTCCAACAATAAGAGTCCTGGGACACTTGGCTTCCCAGGGGAAATTCTAGCAGACATTTGAAGCAGAGTTAATACCCATCCTTCTCAAGTTGCTCCAAAAAAATAGAAATGGAAGGAAAACTTCCAAACTCTTTCTATGAAGCCAGCATTACCTTGATTCCCAAACCAAAGACTCTACTAAAAAAGAGAACCACAGGCCAATATCCTTGATGAACATGGATGCAAAAATTCTCAACAAGATACTAGTAGACAGAATTCACCAGTATATTAAAATAATTATTCACCATGATCAAGTGGGATTCATTCCTGGGCTGCAGGGCTGGTTCAGTATTTGCAAATAAATCAATATAATACATCACATTAATAGAAGAAAGGATAAGAACCATATTATCCTTTCAATAGATGCAGAAAAAGCATTTGACAAAATACAGCATCCTTTCTTAATAAAAACTCTCAAGAATGTTGGGATAAAAGGAACATACCTTAACGCCATAAAAGCTATATATCAAAAGCTGACAAGCTAATATCATCTTCAATGGGGAAAAACTGAGCAATTTCCCCGATATCAGGAATGCGACAAGGATGTCCACTGTCACCACTGTTGTTTAATATAGTGTTGGAAGTCTTAGCCTCAGCAATCAGACAACAAAATGAAATAAAATGCATCCAAATTGGCAAAGAAGTCGAACTTTCACTTTTCGCAGAAGACATTTTACCCAACCTGGAAAACCCGAAACATTCCACCAAAAAGCTACTAGAACTGATACATGAACTCAGCAATGTCGCAGGATACAAATTGGTTGCATTTCTATACACCAATAATGAAGCCACAGAAAGAGAAATCAAGAAATCAATCCCATTTACAATTGCACAAAGAACCATAAAATCCTACGAACAAACCTAAAAAGATGTAAAAGATCTTTATGCTGAAAACTATGGAAACTTATGCAAGAAATTGAAGAAGATACAAAGAAATGGAAAACATTCCATGCTCATAATTGAAAGAACTAATATTGTTAAAATGTCAAAACTACCCAAAGCAATCCACACATGAATGCAATCCCAATGAAAATTGCACCAGTATTCTTCTCAGACTTAGAACAAACAATCCTAAAATTTGTATGGAACTACAAAAGATCCCAAATAGCCAAAGTAATGTTGAAAAAGAAAACCAATATACGGGAGACATCACAATCCCAGACTTTATCCTCTACTACAAAGCTGTAATCATCAAGACAGTGGTACTGGTACAAAACAGACACATAGACCATGGGAATAGAATAGAGAACCCAGAATTGGACCCACAAATGTAATGCCAACTAATCTTTAACAAGGCAGGAAAGAGTATCCAATGGAAATGGTACTGGGAGAACTGGACAGCAACATGCAGAATAATGAAACTGGGCCACTTTCTTATACCATACACAAAAATAAACTCAAAATGGATGAAAGACCTAAATTTGAGACAGAAAAACCATCAAAACCCTAGAGGTGAAAACAGGCAACAACCTCTTTGACCTCAGCCACAGCAACTTCTTACTTGACACGTCTCTGAAGGCAAGGAAAATAAAAGCAAAAATGAACTACTGGCACCTCATCAAGATAAAAAGCTTATGCACTGCAAAGGAAACAGTCAAAAAAAAAAAAAAACTAAAAGGAAACTGATAGAATGAGAGAAGATATTTGCAAATGACATATTGGATAAAGGGTTAGTATCCAAAATTTATAAAGAACTTACCAAACTCAACAACCCAAAACCAAATAATCCAGTGAAGAAATGGGCAGAGGACATGAATAGACAATTTTTAAAAGAAGACATCCAGATGGCAAATAGACACATTAAAAGATGCTCAGCATCAGGGAAATACAAATGAAAACCACACTGAGATACCACCTCACACCATTAAGAGTGGCTAAAACTAACAACCCTGGAAACAACAGATGTTGGCAAAGATGTGGAGATACGGGAACACTCTTGCACTGTCGCATGGGAATGGAAACTGGTGCAGCCGCTCTGGAAAACAGGGTGGAGGTGTGGAGGTTCCTCAAAAAACTAAGGATAGAATTACCCTATGACCCAGCAATATATTACTATGAATTTATCCAAAGGATACAGGAGTGCTGATTCATAGGGGCACATGTACCACAATGTTTATAGCAGCTCTTTCAATAGTAGCCAAATTATGGAAAGAGCCCAAATGTCCATCAACTGATGAATGGATAAAGAAGATTATATATATACAATATATATAATAGATAATATATTATATTTATTATATACTTATATTATATATTATATATCAATATATAATTATATATTTGTAATACATATAAATATATTTATTATATATCTAATAAAATACTAGTTGGAATAAAAGCAGAAAGAATGAAATTTTGCCATTTGCTACAATGTGGATGGAACTGGAGGGCATTATGCTGAGTGAAATAAGTCAGTCAGAGAAAGACAGATACCATATGTTTTCATTCATATGTGGAGTTTGAGAAACTTAACAGAAGACCATAGGGGAAGGGAAGGGGAAAAAATAGTTTCAAACAGAGAGGAAAGCAAACCCACAAGAGACTCTTAAATACAGAGAACTAAGGGGAGAAGGGGAAATGGGTGATGGGTTTTGAGGAGGGCACTTGTTGGGATGAGCAATGGCTGTTGTATGTAAGCAATGAATCATGGGTATCTACTCCCAAAGCCAAGAGCACACTGTATACAGTGTATATTAGCTAACTTGACAATAAATTATATTTAGAAAAAATTGAGAAGCTTCTATCTTTATAATAAGCAAAATAATCTTACCCAGGGTGAGGAAAATAATTTTATGAAGAGTGTTTGCATAATAGAAGTGAAATTATGTTAGCAAAAGAAAATTCAAAATAAGCTTTCAATATTATGAATATTCATGTCTATTATTCACTATTTCATTGAAAAAAGGGCAAAGAGGAAATTCTGGCTACTATTTGTAAGGACATTCAATGTCTTACTTGGCAAAAATTGGGACAAGAGGTTAGTGAATGTTGTTTAACATCAAGTTGGTTACTAATTAGATTCCATACCTTGTAGTCATGCATTCAACTACATGTTCCAGAGCATTTAGTCACCCAAGTTCCGTTATTGGTGCTGGTTCATTTTCTGCTCACAAGAAATACAGTCTAGAAAAAACAATAAAGCAAAACAAGCTATATGATATTTTTAAAATTTAAGCCTGTAATATATGGTATGAATCTAGAAGAGTGTTATGCAATAAGTGAATAAATGAATGAATGAATGAATAAATAAATAAATAAGAATTTAAGAAATCCTAAGAAAGTACATAAGCTTGGTAGAGGAGCACATTATTGTAGAAATCAAAATTTAAAATAAAGTTGACATTGAGTGCAAAAATTAAACAAGGTAAAAAACCAAGATTCCAAAAGAGACAAGAAATTTAAATATATTGGAATGGACTTTAAGAAAATGTCATTTTAAGAGTAGTTTATCATTTGGAAGGGAAATTGACTTCCATATTAAACAAATGTTTTCTACACCTTAATTTTTATTGACCATCTGTGCTGACAGCTCAGAGCCTGGAGCCTAATTTGGATTCTGTGTCTTCCTCTCTCTCTGCCCCTCCTCTGCTCGTGCTCTGTCTCTGTCTCTCAAAAAAATGAATAAATGTTAAAAATTTAAAAAATAATAAATACAACTGAGTAATGGAATAAAAGTTAAACTTTGATAGATATCTGAAAATTTTACCTATCAAAAATCTTCCCTATAGAGGCTTTTCTATTTTACATGTTGCTAGGTTAAAAAGTGATCTGAACATATTTGAAGTGTTGCAACTTTTCTCACTCTGTACACTACCATCACAGTATCACCATATATTCAAAGTATCAGTGTAAGGCAAGATGTTGACTTCCTTTTCCCTGAAGAAATTGTGAGCTCTTATGCTGAGAGTTAGATGGCTAAATATTTCGGGGGGGGTGGTGGAAAATTTTTGAAGTAGCTGATGCGAAAATAGGAGACAGATGAAAGGCTGTCCTGCAACAGTGAAGGCACAATGGAGTTGAACCCTCTATATTAGTAGCAGAAACACAGAGTTCTTACAGAAGTATTCAGCCACCTCAGATTTAGCATAGGAAGGAGTAGTTGGAGTTTCTCAGACTACAGTTTTCCTACAGAAGTTTAAAGAATGTTAGGAAAAAGGAGTTGAAATAATATGCCATAAAACCTTTATGGACAGCTGATAGGACAAATGAAAAAAGCTCATTTTAAGAGAACTCTAAAACTTAGAGGTTACAAGATTCAGGTTTTCAATAAAGCCAAAGAATATAGTGACAATAACTGAATGGTAAAAAGGACCCAAAATGTGCAACTGGAACTTGAGATGCCCAAGATGTAGTAAGTCCATGTTATTAAAAAGAATAGAGAGGTTAGAAGGAAGATGGTGGCATAGGAGGACTCTGAGCTCACTGCGTACTGCTGATCACTTATATTCCACCCACACCTACCTAAATAACACAAAAAACCACCAGAAGACTAGCAGAATGGACTCTCTGGAGCCAAGCATAGACAAGAGGCCCACGGAAGAGGGTAGGAAGGGCCAAGAGGTAGTGCACGCTACACGGACTGGCGGGAGGGAGCCGGGGTGGTGGAGGGGCAGCCAGCCCACCTGGCAAGGCAGAGCCCGTGAGTCTGACTTGCAAAAGCATAGAGGCCAGACTGCGTGAGTTCTGACAGCCAGCAGAACTTAACATCTGGAATGTTAAAAGTCAACAGCTCTGCTCTTGGAGAGCGGAGGGCGACAGGATACCTGGAGGGAGAGTTGTTGAGACGCGGAAGACAGAGCTCAGCTCGGCGGGGAACAAAGGCGCTAGCAAGTGCAATTTCCCTCTCCCATCCCTCCAGCTGAAATCCCAAAGGGAACCAGTTCCTGTCACCAAAATTGCTTCCACTGCACAAACACCCAACACTGTGCTTCTGTGGATCCATCCCTCCCACGGGTTTGCCTCCCTCCTGGTGCTGCAGGGCCCCTCCTGCAGGGGACCACCGATGGCAAAGCCAGCCAAGCCTGCCCCTCTGCCACTGTGCACCTTGCGGATCCACCCTGGCTAATACACCAGATCCCATCAAAGCAGTACCACAAGCCTGGCAGTGTGCAAGTAGCCCAGACAGGGGCCACACCACTCCACAGTGAGTCCTGCCCCTGGGAGAAGGGAAGAGAAGGTACACACCAGTCTGACTGTGGCCCCAGAGGTGGGCTGGGGACAGATATCAGGTCTGACTGTGGCCCCGCCCACCAACACAAGTTACTCCAGACAGCACAGGGGAAGTGCCCTGCACTTGGGAGCCACCCCAGGGGCTACCCAAAATGATGAAATGGAAGAACTTTCCTCAAAAGAAACTCCAGGAAGCAGCAACAGCTAACAAATTGATAAAAAATGATTTAAGCAATATAACAGAACATGAATTTAAAATAAGAGTCATAAAATTAATCCCTGGGCTTGAAAAAAGTATAGAGGACAGCAGAGGATCTATTGCTACAGAGATCAAGGGACTAAGAAACAGGAGGAGCTAAAAATTGCTATAAATGAAGTGCAAAATAAAATGGAGGCGACCACTGCTCGGATTGAAGAGGCAGAGGAGAGAATAGGTGAATTAGAAGATAAAATCATGGAAAAAGAAGCTGAGAAAAAGAGAGATAAAAAAAATCCAGGAGTATGAGGGGAGAATTAGAGAATGAAGTGATGCAATGAAAGGCAACAATATCCATAAAATAGGAATTCCAGAGGAGGAAGAGAGAGAAAGAGTGGCTGAAGGTGTACTTGAAGAAATCATAGCAGAGAAATTCCCTGATCTGGGGAAGGAAAAAGGCATTGAAATCCAAGAGGCACAGAGAACTCCCTTCAGACATAACTTGAATCAATCTTATGCATGACATATCATAGTCAAACTGGCAAAATACAAGGATAAAGAGAATATTCTGAAAGCAGCTAGGAATAAACATGCTCTAACATACAAAAGGGAGGCCGATAAGACTAGTGATGGATCTATCTACTGACACTTGGCAGGCTAGAAAGGAATGGCAGGAAATCTTCAATGTGATGAACAGAAAAAAAATATGCAGCCAAGAATCCTTTATCCAGCAAGTCTGTCATTTAGAATAGAAGGAGAGACAAAGGTCTTCCCAAACAAAAACTGAAGGAATTCATCACCACTAACCCAGCCCGACAAGAGATCCTAAGGGGGATTCTGTGAGTGAAATGTTGCAAAGACCACAAAGTGCCAGAGACATCACTACAAGCATGAAACCAACAGACATCACAATGACTCTAAACCCACATCTTTCTATAATAACACTGAATGTAAATGGACTAAATGCTCCAAAAGACACAGGGTATCAGAATGGATAAAAGAGCAAGACCCATCTATTTGCTACCTACAATAGACTCATTTTAGACCTGAGGACACCTTCAGATTGAAAGTGAGGGGATGGAGAACTATCTATCATGCTACTGGAAGTCAAAAGAAAGCTGGAGTAGCTATACTTATATTAGACAAACTAGACTTTAAATTAAAGGCTGTAACAAGAGATGAAGAAAGGCATTATATGATAATTACAGGGTCTATCCATCCATAAGAGCTAACAATTATAAATGTCTATGCGCCGAATACGGGAGCCCCCAAATATATAAAACAATTAATCACAAGCATAAGCAACCTTATTGATAAGAATATGGTAGTTTCACGGGACTTTAATACTTCACTTACAACAATTGATTGATCATCTAGACACAGGATCAGTAAAGAAACAAGGGCCCTGAATGAGACATTGGATCAGATGGACTTGACAGATATATTTAGAACTCTGCATCCCAAAGCAACAGAATACACATTCTTCTCGAGTGCACATGGAACATTCTCCAAGATAGATCACATACTGGGTCACAAAACAGCCCTTCATAAGTATACAAGAATTGAGATCACACCATTCATACTTTCAGACCACAATGCTAGGAATCTTGATATCAACCACAAGAAAATGTCTGGAAAACCTCCAAAAGCATGGAGGTGAAAGAACACCCTACTAAAGAATGAATGGGTCAACCAGGCAATTAGAGAAGAAATTAAAAAATATATGGAAACAAACGAAAATGAAAATACAACCATCAAACGCTTTGGGATGCAGAGATGGCAGTCCTGAGAGGAAAATACATTGCAATCCAGGCCTATCTCCAGAAACAAGAAAAATCCCAAATACAAAATCTAACAGCACACCTAAAGGAAATAGAGGCAGAAGAGCAAAGATACCCCAAACCCAGCAGCAGAAGAGAAATAATAAAGATCAGAGCAGAAATAAACAATATAGAATCTAAAAAATCTGTAGAGAAGATCAATGAAACCAAGAGTTGTTTTTTTTGAAAAAAATAAAATTGATAAACCTCTAGTCAGGCTTCTCAAAAACAAAAGGGAGATGACCCAAATAGATAAAATCATGAATGAAAATGGAATTATGACAACCAATCCCTCAGAGATACAATTATCAGGGAATACTATGAAAAATTATATGCCAACAAACTGGACAACCTGGAAGAAATGGACAAATTCCTAAGCACCCACACACTTCCAAAACTCAAACTGGAGGAAATAGAAAGCTTGAACAGACCCATAACCAGTGAATAAATTGAATCAGTTATCAAAAATTTCCCAAAAAATAAGAGTCCAGAACCAAATGGCTTCCCAGGGGAGTTCTACCAGATGTTTAAAGCAGAAATAATACCTATCCTTCTCAAGCTATTCAAAAAAATAGAAAGGGAAGGAAAACTTCCAGACTCATTCTATGAGCCTGTATTACTTTGATTCCTAAACCAGACAGAGACCTAGCAAAAAAAAAAAAAAAAAAAAAAAAGAACTATAGGCCAATATCCCTGATGAATATGGATGCAAAAATTCTCAATAAGATACTAGCAAATCGAATTCAACAGCAGATAAAAAGAATTATATACCATGATCAAGTGGGATTCATTCCTGGGATGCAGGGCTGGTTCAACATTCGCAAATCAATCAATGTGATACATCACATTAATAAAAGAAAAGATAAGAACCATATGATCCTGTCAATTGATGCAGAAAAAGCATTTGACAAAATTCAGCATCCTTTCTTAATAAAAACCCTCGAGAAAGTCGGGATAGTAGGCACATACTTAAATATCATAAAAGCCATTTAAGAAAAGCCCACAGCTAATATCCTCAAAGGGGAAAAACTGAGAGCTTTCGCCCTGAGATCAGGAACACGACAGGGATGTCCACTCTCACCGCTGTTGTTTAACATACTGTTGGAAGTGCTAGCATCAGCAATCAGACAACAAAAGGAAATCAAAGGCATCCAAATTGGCAAAGATGAAGTTAAGCTTTCACTTTTTGCAGATGACATGATATTATACATAGAAAATCCAACAGACTCCACCAGAAGTCTGCTAGAACTGATACATGAATTCAGCAAAGTTGCAGGATACAAAATCAATGTACAGAAATCAGTTGCATTCTTATACACTAATAATGAAGCAACAGAAAGACAACTAAACTGATCCCATTCATAATTGCACCAAGAAGTATAAAATACCTAGGAATAAACCTAAACAAAGATGTAAAAGATCTGTATGCTGAAAACTATAGAAAGCTTATGAAGGAAATTGAAGAAGATATAAAGAAATGGAAAAACATTCCTTGCTCATGGATTGGAAGAATATTGTTAAAATGTCAATACTACCCAAAGCTATCTACACATTTAATGCAATCCCAATCAAAATTGCACCAGCATTCTTCTCGAAGCTAGAACAAGCAGTCCTAAAATTTGTATGGAACCACAAAAGGCCCTGAATAGCCAAAGTAATTTTGAAGAAGAAGACCAAAGCAGGAAGCATCACAATCCCAGACTTTAGCCTCTAATGTAAAGCTGTAATCATCAAGATAGCATGATATTGGCACAAAAACAGACACATAGACCAATGGAATAGAATAGAAACCCCAGAACTAGACCCACAAAAGTATGGTCAACTAATCTTTGACAAAGCAGGAAAGAATATCCAATGGAAAAAAGATAGTCTCTTTAACAAATGGTGCTGGAAGAACTGGACAGCAACATACAGAAGGTTGAAACTAGACCACTTTCTCACACCATTCAAAAAACAAACTCAAAATGAGAAAGGATCTGAATGTGAGACAGAAAACCATCAAAACCTTAGAGGAGAAAGCAGGAAAAAACCTCTCTGACCTCAGCTGCAGAATTTCTTACTTGACACATCCCCAAATGCAAGGGAATTAAAAGCAAAAATGAATATTGGGACCTCATCAAGATAAAAAGCTTCTGCACTACAAAGGAAACAATCAACAAAACTAAAAGGCAACCAACGGAATGGGAAAAGATATTTGCAAATGACATATCGGACAAAGGGCTAGTATCCAAAATCTATAAAGAGCTCACCAAACTCCACTCCAGAAAAACAAATAATCCAGGGAAGAAATGGGCAGAAAACATGAATAGACACTTCCCTAAAGAAGACATCCAGATGGCCAATAGGCACATGAAAAGATGCTCAATGTCGCTCCTCATCAGGGAAATACAAATCAAAACCACACTCAGATACCACCTCACGCCAGTCAGAGTGGCCAAAATGAACAAATCAGGAGACTATAGATGCTGGTGAAGATGTGGAGAAAGAGGAACTCTCTTGTACTGTTGGTGGGAATGCAACCTGGTGCATCCGCTCTGGAAAACAGTGTGGAGGTTCCTCAAGAAATTAAATAGATCTACCCTATGACCCAGCAATAGCACTGCTAGGAATTTACCCAAGGGATACAGGGGTGCTGATGCATGGGGGGCACTTGTACTCCAATGTTTATAGCAGCACTCTCAACAATAGCCAAATTATAGAAAGAGCCTAAATGTCCATCAACTGACGAATGGATAAAGAAATTGTGGTTTGTATACACAATGGAATACAATGTGGCAATGAGAAAGAATGAAATATGGCCTTATGTAGCAACATGGATGGAACTGGAGAGTGTTATGCTAAGTGAAATAAGTCATACAGAGAACGACAGATACCGTATGTTTTCACTCTTATGTGGATCTTGAGAAGCTTAACAGAAGTTCATGGATGAGAGGAAGAAAAAAAAAGAAGTTAGAGAGGGAAGGAGCCAAAACATAAGAGACTCTTGAAAACTGAGAACAAACTGAGGGTTGATGGAGGGTGGGTGATGGGTATTGAGGAGGGCACCTTTTGGGATGAGCACTGGGTGTTGTATGGAAACCAATTTGACAATAAATGTCATATTAAAAAAAAAGAACACAATATATCCTTGAAATAGTTAAGCAAAGGAACTCAGTGGATAGGAGGGTATCAAGCAACCAAATTACTAGATGATCTTGTATATAAGAAACAAAACCAACATCAGCAAAAATCTTAAGTGTGTTCTATGTTGTAAAATCAACACTAAATGAACTTACGTTTACTTGTAAATAAGAAGATCTAGAGAGTAGTGTAGCTTATGGTTTTTGGCGTCAGTGGAAGAAGACCATAAGTCAGGGTTAGGGGTGTTTACAAGCAGCAGATAAACACCATCACACAGGTCTCAGTTCCCAACTTCTTGTTTTTAGAGCCAAGGATAATGGAGAACAAACAATATTTAACAGAGAGAACAGCAGAAGAAGTTTCCAATTTCAGACAAAGGGAATGTGGAAGAGATAAGTTAGAATGAGAATCTGCTTTCCCAATACACATACCAAAAGAAAGAGTTCCCAGAGTGCAGTGATATGATTTGGGAATGGAAGAGAAGGCTTTGGGTAAAGCCAAGTAACCACAGGCTTAGAAGGGATGATAGTGTGGGAGACAAAACACAACAGAACAGGATCATTTTGGGACCACATGTATTGGATATAAAACTGGATAGTTTTAAGTGTCCAAAGCATTTCCTCAAGTATTAGTTAAAACAGTACCGGGGTGGATTGGTGCACACCAGGCTTTGTCAGGGACTAGACTTTGGCTTGTTAGGCTATATGTCTGGTGGATATTTAATGTCTAGTACTTATGGAGACTCTATCCTACCTGAAAGTATAGAAGCTTGACATCTGTAACTTTAAAAATATTTTTCACATGCTTAACTAGAAAGAAAGTATGAATTAGAGTAGGGTTTTAAGAAAATCATCAAAACTATATTGAAATTGAAAGTTGATAATCCTGTTAGAATTCAAATGAGAAAACAACAGAAATCTTGGCATAATATATAGCTTAATCACCTAAAGGAAGAGAATAAGATTTAGTTAAGTGCCTGGCTATTGAAGGAAACACACAACTTGATTAAAATACACACTCCATCCCTGTTGTGTTTTGAATAAGTCGAGAGGACTCTAAACAGGGACACTTATTCTAAAATTTCCACTTTCTTCCTTTTAGAAGCCATTGGATATTAAGCCTTCAGAGCTGCCTGTCAAGCCAGTCTCATACTGAACCCAGAAATCAGGCCGACTTACTCAGAAGAATACAGACAGGCTAAAGCTGCAGGACTTACCCTCACAAGGGTGGAGCTCCTGCGCAAACAAATGCCTGGCTTGGAGGAGGAGACTACTCTATGAAGCAGGATGGCTCTAGAGGGAGGGTGTGAGCCTGGCATGTCCGAATGCCCTTCTCAGGTTACCGGGTAAGCCAGGATAAAGTGGGTAAAGGAGAAGAGAATCTAAAAACATCCTCAGGGAAAACCTGAACACTAAGAGTAGGGAAAACACATTTCTAATGCAAAGCAATTTGAAAAAAAAAATTAAAAGGACAGTAAATAAGTTGACCTTTTTCATTGGATATTCAAAGAAAAACATGTTAAGGAAGTTTTACGTTTCAGAGAAAAAAATGTAAGTGTTAAAAAAAAAGAAAAAGAAAAAGACAAAAACATGTTGTGGGGGAGGGTGGGGGGACAAATCTGCCTTTAAGCTATCCATTAGTTTTACTTTCTTATAATTAATCAGTCTTTCTATTGTCTGTTTCAGCCAAAGCTCTTAAGTCTGTATATTCCAAATGAAACATGTAGTTTCAATTTGTCCTTTTTCATTCAATCTACTAGTCATTATTAGTGTGTTTATTTTGCACTTTGATCCACTGATTCATCCTAGGACTATTTTTTCCATGCCACTTTGTGCTTAGTTTGCAAGTGCAAGGCATTGTATAGATTAGAAGCAGGGTCAACATCCTCTGAAAATGTATAATTTTCAATGTAAATTGGTTGGAAAGTAAACCAAAGTTTTGACATACACAGTAAAAGTGAAAAAAAAAAAAAAAAAAGACTTTTTAACCCAGATGAACAGGACCATGAGGTAAGCTAGCTTTATACTTTCCAGCCACAAACATTCAATAGGTCTATGTGTGTCATTGTTAATTAAACTAAGGCCCTCCAATTAAGTAAGATCACATCTGTGTAAGCAAACTGATCCTTTGCTTGGCTAAAAGAAAACTTTTTCTCAGCACAGTTTACAAACCACTTACATAGGTTGGATTTGCGGGACTGGTTCATTTACTGACAGATGGGACTTTTTTTTTGTTCTTTTCATCTTTACAGGCATGTATGTGATGGAATGGACATAGACTTGAGAGAAGGCTTGCTTGGTGGTGATCTGCTTGAGGGGTACTCTCTCTCTGCCTTGAACATATTAGTGATATACACAGAAAAGAGCATATTCTTAAAATGTTGGGAAATACACTGTTAATTTTTCTTCAGTAGGGAATTAAAAAAATATTGCTCACAGGTGCACTCGCTGGTTCAGTCAGAAGAGCATGTGGTTCTTCTAGACTATTGATATTCAAAATTATTCGTACAGCTAGATTACCACAGTTGTATTAGTTTTCTCTTTGGCTGCCCTTGTTCTTGGTTCCTTTTATCTTCCACTATGTTTTGTGATTTTTATTGAAGATTATATAATTTCATTTTAGCATATAAATTATACTTTGATTCTACTTATTTAAAAAAATGGTTAACCTAGAATTTGCAATAAATGTTAATGGATAATTCAAGTCCAGTTTCATATAACACCGTATCACTTCAAGAGTAGTAAATGTACCTTATTACAAAATAATCTTTCTACAAGCCCTTATATTATTGCTGTCATTTATAGACAGATGTATCAACCTGTCACCAAGTACATCGTAAACTATTATTTTTTAAGCAAGCTTCTGTTAGATCAATCAACAAAAAGTCTGTTACCTTCACTTATTCCTTCTTTGATATTCTTGCTTTCTTATCTAGAGTATGACCTATATTTCCTCTTTAAAGAGTTGCTTTTAAACTACCTAGCAAGGAAGGTCCACAGTTAAATTCCCTCAGTGTTTAAGACCACCTTCATTTCTCCTTCATTTTGAAGTATAATCTTACAGTGTACAAAATTCTAAGTTAGTGGACGTCACCTCTGACCATTTTTCACTCTTCTCTTGCTTGTATGGTTTCTGAAGAGAAGTCAGATGTAATTCCTATTGTTTCTCTACAGATTATTTTTCCTCCTCTGACTTTTAAAGTTTTATTTTCTAGTAGAAGATGACATGCCAAAGTGTAACTTTTTTTCCCACATTTGTGTTGCTTTTTTTTTTCCTGATACTTCTGGACCTGTGGTTTGGTATCCAATGTTAAATTGGGGTAACTCAGTCGTTGTTTCAAGTATTTATGTTCCTTTTTCTCTTTCCCCTTCTGATATTCCCATTAGGTCTATGTTACAACTTCCATAGATGTTCCACAGTCTTCCTGCCCCCATCGAGGTTCTTTTGTTTCCAGTATTGGAGAGCTCTACTGATAGACCTTCAAGCTCAGAGATTCTTTCCTCAGCCAAGACTAATGTATTATTAAACCCAAGGCCATTCTTCATTGGTGTATTTTACCTCTATTTTTGTTGTTGTGGTTTTGTTTTCATTCTAAGGATTTTGATCTGTTTACACTACCCTCCTATTCTTGTATGTTTACTTTATCCTTTGGAATTCTATCATATAGCCTATTAATCATTTTTTTTTTAATGCCCAGTCTGATAATTGCAACCTCCCTGACCTATCTGGCTCTAATGCTTGCTCTATCCAAATTGTGATTTGTTTTTTCCTTTTGTTAGGCCTTGCAATCTTTTTTCCTAAGAGCCAGACCTGATGTATCAGGTAAAAAGAACTGCTTTAAATAGGCTTTTAATAATGTGGTTGTGGGGGTGGGGGGGGGGGGTCGGTCGTGGGAGGGGAAACATACAATAGTCCTATAATTATCTCAGTCTTTTAATGAGTTTATGTCTCTGGCCTGTGACCACAAGTCTCATTTTCTCTTTCCTCCATTAGGTGAGACAGGATTGCTACAGGAGGCTGGAATTGGTCGGATCACTTCTCCCAGTTCAGTTAGACTGACAGAACCCTCAAAGGCTAGGCTCTGGTTAGTTTGTACTTTGGACAGAACTTGTTAAGGAGAGCAGAGTGTTCTGGTATATCTCCAGATGGTTCCTTTTCTTCCCCTCCCCCTGCTGGAAGCACAAGGGAATTTTCCTGATATTTATTAAGAACGTGGTGGAGAGCCTGGGAGGTAGGTAATCAGTGCCAGGATAAGAAAACCCGAACGATGACAAATTGCTGGTGACTCAGGATGGACAACTCAAAATACAAAGGATACACAGTGACAAGGGATTCTCCACACGTTTGTGAGTTTTATTTCCAGGACCTCTACCAGGTTCCTAGAATAACTATTAGAGTAAGGTCCTCTGTGCTTCCAGCAGGCAAAAGGGGAAGGCAACCATTCTGAAATACAGCAGAGCACTCTGTTGTTCTTAACAAGGCCAGCCCTCAGGAGAAACTAATTATCCAGAACAAAACCACTACATCTATATGATGTTTTCGTTATACTGTTTCTCTTGACTATATTACCAGATGATTTTAGTTCTAATACAATAGTTCCCAAAGTTGTTTTTTCAATAGACTTTAATTTCAATTCATACAGGATACATGGACCAGCTTCCCATATCAACTGGTAATCATGTTCAGTAATTAGTAACAGGTGCATTGTCTTAATTAAACTCAAGTACCTTTTCTCATACCAATGGAGTGAAACATTCCATAGATAAGCCCTTACTATCGCAGAGATTATGCAACTCCAGGTGAAAATAGTTACTTTGATTAGATCAGAGTTCAGTATTCCAATCTACTAGCTTAATTGCTGTATATGATTTTATTTGTGAAAAGCTCATTCTAAGTGTTTCAGATTAAAACAATTAGAGGCAATGGGTTTATAAAAATTAAGATGTAAGTCCAAGGAAGAGACAAGAATAGTTCATTTGAATTCTCTGAACTTCAACATCATCTCATATAAATAGAGAAACAGGACTAACATTTTAAATATAGGAAAATGTATTGTTAGTTATAAGGCTAAGAATTTTATTAGTTATCTAAAGATTTATAATAATTGACAGGAACTGTTTAAGATTTGTTCCCTTCCTAGAGTAAGCCAATTTTATGTTTATAGTTTTTTAGAAATATTTGTCTTAAGTAACAAGATTAAAATGATACATTTATTTTCGATTGTGGTTTTGTGCTTCCCTGGGTTACTGAAATAACCTTGGTTCCCAAATAAAACTGAATTACCTGTCCATCTGAATAAGTTAGATGATAGAATTTCGGACACACGAACAGAGGAATGTCTGAAGACGATATGCTCAGATACAGAAATACTCAAATAATGGTAACTGAAACAAAACACTTATAAGTGCCCAAAATAAAGGAGAATCAGATTAGCTGAGCAGAGGTTCACTCAACATGGAGAAGGGCTCTCTATTCCAGATATAGTCTTATACAGCAGTGCAAGGTCAGGAAACCCAATTTTTATTTTGGGTTTTTCCACATGGTTGGTAAAATAAAGGCTAGGTATGCCATGAATCAGGGAACAGTTCTCGAAGATTTTTTATTAGAGGTCAACAATAGGTATACACATACATGCATTTTAGAAGAAACCAGTATCTAGTTCTGCATAAATCCATGCTATTAGACATTTTAAATGCCAAAGAATATTTGCAATTAGTATATGCTGTAGAAATTAGCTTCAGAAATTACTAGAAGTTATTGGTTTAGTTCTAAAGTTTTCTTAAAGAAACTTAAAATGCATATATATATATATATATTATGAGCATTTGTTACTAGGACTTTTTATTTCTTTTAATCTAACACTGGATGGTAATGCCAGCTGAAGTTAATATGTAAAAGTGGACAATTGGCTTTCACTGTTATTTTTATGAAGTACATTTCATATAAAAACTAAGTTATGAGTTATGGAGGATTTGTTCTTTTACTCCAAGAACACTTTTCTTGGCTGAACACTTTTCTTTAGTCTCATATGCTTTTTATTAAACTGGCCTTGAATTCCGTGTTCCCTCTTCTGATTTCATAAGCTGAAAATGGACTAAGCATCTATATAGGCACCATAAATTCAGTATGTATAAAACTGAAAAGTCATAATGACCTCTAATGCATTTCATTATGCCTTGGACCCTTCTACCAACACCTTGCAACTTACAGCAAATACCTGGAAATCACGCTCAATTAAATGCTCTTCAACACTGTTGTGGCCTGACTTTTTTTTTTTTTTTTTAAGTTTTATTTATTTGGGGAGAGAGAGGGGGAAGGATGGAGAAAGAGAGAGAAAGAATCCCCATCAGGCTCTGAGCTGTCAGCAGAAAACCAGACGTGAGGTTCAAACTCATGAAGCATGAGATAGGGGTCGGAGTGGAATTTGGACACTTAACTGACAGAGCCACCCAGGCACCCCCTGACCTCTTTTAAAAACAAGAGGAACCTCCACCCAACTTCGGTTTGAATATAAAGACACATGATGATAAACACATTGAAAAGATACAAAAAGATTTACCATCCTTAAATAATTGAGGTCTCAGAGATGAGCAGTCTCAAGAAAGTCCACAAAGCTTGAATAAAAGCAAGGAGAGCATTTGGGCTGGGGCTTATATTGTTGTCAGGGGCAGGGTGGGGAGGGCGGGGGGAGGGGCGCTGGGTGAGGATTCCCATAGGAAGGCAGGAAATTGGGTGGTCTGAATCTCCTGCAGGTGCTAAAGGGGAAACACTTGGGCTCCCTTACCACCTTGCCCAGGTGTGGGGCTCAAGAGGCAGAAACCATGAGGTTTGAAAGCTGTTTACAGTCAAACATCAAAATAGAATTTAACTCTATTACCAATAAAATCACTAACATGTTCTTACAGTTTACCACCCGAATTTTATTTCCCTCTCCACTTTCATGATCCCTTTTTAAGAAGTTATCATCTTTGCTGGATCTCTATGATAGATTTCTGACTCATCATATTATAACTGTAGTTTTTCATTCACATTCTATTTTTCACACATATAGTTTCTAGAACACAGTAAGAACTAGTTTTCCCCATAGCATTACTTCCTCCAAAAACCTTTTGTGCTTAAATAAAACTGAAGGACATCTTTACTGTTATACATGCAACCTCTTTACCTACGTTTTTATGTATCCATCAACCCATCTCCCTCAATAAGCATTTTATTAAATTTTTTTTAACGTTTATTTATTTTTGAGACAGAGAGAGACAGAGCATGAACGGGGGAGGGGCAGAGAGAGAGGGAGACACAATCGGAAACAGGCTCCAGGCTCTGAGCCATCAGCCCAGAGCCCGACGCGGGGCTCGAACTCACGGACCACGAGATCGTGACCTGAGCTGAAGTCGGACGCTTAACCGACTGCGCCACCCAGGCGCCCCTCAATAAGCATTTTAAAGAGAAGCCATGCCTCCCTATTACTGTATCATGTTAATTACCTGTGCCTGGAACATGGAGTAGCAATAGGAGCTTCTGAAAATTAGAATATTTAGGGCTCAGAACCATGAAGATCCTAATCTTGATTAGAGACTCCCTGCCATGGAGTTAGTTTTCTGAGATGAAATCGAATGTGTGACTTAGAATTAGACCAAATAATTCAAATTATTTAAATGCACCAAATTAGGAATTAGAGCAAATCTCAAAGAATTTAAAATACATCTTTTCAGTCTTTATGTAATTTATAAATATGTTTCTACCTAATGATGAGCACCTGATAAAGTATTTTATATTTGGTCAATTCCTCCCAAATAGGTTTAGTAGGCTTCTTACATTGCTTTCTCTTAGGAAATGGATTCACCTAAAGAACAGAAAGGCACTCCCTGCTTTGAATAAAAGTGTGTCTGCATTAAAACTCATTAATGGCCAGACTACCATATTCTAAACCAGCAGTATATTAGCATTTGAATAAAAAATTGAAAGGTTTTCAACATACTTCAAAATGGAAACATTAGACAAATTTATGTATATCCTATTTTTTCCCAGCATGCAATACATTTGGACCATTAATTCAGCTGCACAAACACCAGATCTCAAAATTAACTAGCTGAAAACTTAAATAAAACTTTATAATTATTTTTGTATTATGTTAAAGGGGAGAGATTAAATGTCAGAATATATGAAGTGTTTTTTTATTTTGTCTTCACACACTTACCTGATAACATTTAGTGCATTCTTAGCTTATTTAATAAGGGTAATTAACATTAATAATAGTTGGAAGATATTAATACCCAGAGGAGAAAAATGCATCTTTAACAAGATGTAAGTTTACTCTCTGATATGATCCTAGATATTATTCAAAACAGACACTGCTTTACAGAATAAAGATTAGGAATCAAATGTCTCTGCTTTCATTTGTGAGTACTCAGTACACAACATAAAAGAGATAAGATCATCCAGAGATTTGGTTGAAAACTAAAATAATTATATGTCACTTTTGTTTATATTTTATTAATAAACTACAAGTTGTTATGTAACACAATACATTCAAAATATTAAACATCTTCAAATAATTATTTTTCTTTATTTACAAGCAGGAGTTTTACACAATTTGAAATGTAATTTTAAAAAAATTAACATTTATTCATTTTTGAGAGAGAGAGAGAGAGAGACAGCATGCGAGCAGGGGAAGGGCAGAGAGAGAGGGAGACACAGAATCCGAAGCAGGCTCCAGGCTCTGAGTTGGCAGCACAGAGTCCGATGTGGGGCTCAAATCCAGGAACCAAGAGATCATGACCTGAGCTGAAGTCAGATGCCTAATTGACTGAGCCACCCAAGTTCCCCTAAATATAATTTAAACACAGCAAAATGCTCTTCATATGTGTATCCATTTGTGTTTCATAAATTTGGAAAGTCAATTTATTTTATATTATTTTTTAAAGTTTATTTTTTTATTTTGAGAGACAGTGTGTGCATGAGTGAGCTGAGGAGAGGCAGAAAGAGAGGGAGAGAAAATTCCAAGCAGACTCTGCACTGTCAGTGGGAGCCCAGAGCCCCATGTGGGGCTTGAAAGATGAACGATGAGATCATGACCTGAGCTGAAACAAAGAGTTGGCTGCTTAACCAACTGAGCCACCCAGGCACCCCTGGAAAGTCAATTCAAATCTTCATTTTTTATGAGTATGATTACAGTTTGTGCATGTTTCTCCCTACTTAAGTTAATTTTCAGAGATCTAAAATAATACTACATAAATTAAGTAGCATATTTGGCTTTCCAAAAAATCTGAATTTTCCCTATACATGAATTTTAATTCATAAAAACTATTTAATTATTATCAAGATATATTCATCTTAATTTCATATTTAAGTTTATTAAACTAGTTATATGCCTTAAAGGTAGATAGTTTTTTTTCAAAGAGATGTTTTAGAAAATGGTATCCACTTGGTAACTGTGGATTCACATAGAGAACAATTTAAAGATCAAGACAAGTAGTATGCTTTCATATTGCCTTCATTTTCATAGTTCGAGTTTCAATATATGATATAGTTGTTCGGTCTGAGGAAGAAAAAATTGGAAATTTCAATGTAATAGATACCTAACAAGTATCATTGATGATCATCATTGCTTCCTCCTTCCCTTAAAAGATCATCAGTATTTACAACAATGGGCTTACACAAAGACAGTGCTAGCCCTTCCCTGAAAGGGAGACGGACATCAGTAAAGAAAGACACTCTTTCCCAACCAAAAATCAAGTTGCTTCCAAAAAAGATAACCAAATGTAGGCTAAGAACTTATTCCTCTAAGCTAATAAGGACTGTGGTAATTCTGGCCACACCATAGACCCATGTGTGGGTTACTGTTATAGACTCAAATTGAACTAGACAGTGGATGTAGCTTAATACCTTAATTTTGGATGACGTTTTTTAAATGGGTTTCTGTTATTACTGAGATTCAGCTTCTAGGTGTGTATTTCATTCAGACCCAGTCATATTATTTGTAACCTAGCAACAATATTTAGTCTTTTACCCCTCCTGCTAAATTCCTCGCAACCTTTACAAAAGGTCTTGAGCCATTATATTCACTGAGAAGTCTTGGTCTGAAATAAAAGTGGGTGTAACTTCTGATAATACTTATTTATAAAGAGTAGTCTGTTTTCAGTACTGAGGAAAAATGAACTGTCACTGAATTTTATTCATGTTTCTTGGACATCCTCAAGTGTTGATGGACTTCCATACAGCCCTCATATTTCTAAAGAGCTGGTTGGTATGCAATCGTCTCACTTCCATAGCAGGAGATAATTCCCAAAGAACATTCTCTTCCTCCCACAAATCCATTCACAGGGACTCATTAACACTAGCTCAATATCCAGCCTTTCATATTTATATGAAGCTATTTGGCATATTTTCTTTTCTCTTCTTCTTAAACAAGTGTGGCCATAAAAAAAGTATGTTCTTCGTTCTTCTTTCTGCAGCTGCAAAGAATGTTCAACTGGTCAAAGCTTGCTTACCTTGAAGATTGTGTATTCTGGGGATAAATTCCATCTGGAAGATAACTGATAGCATAATTTCTCGGAGACTCATCACATATAAAATGTAAATCATAATACTTATTCACTTGGCTTTTCTGAAGACACAAGATCATACAGTTGGTAACTCCTAGGGATAATGGTGGTGGTAATGATAGAAGGTGAAGACTAAGGATCCAGAAGATACTACACTATCCCATGCCCAGCATTAAACATGAGTCTTTATAGGAGTGAGACTTGAACTTTTTATTAAGGCATATCACAGTTTAAACAGAAAAAATGGCTTCCTATTCTAATTAAGCATTATGTGTGAGTATGGTAATATTTAGAATACACTTTTCAGGAGTCTAGTTTAATAACTGCTGACACAGTAGATATTCTACTCTAAAAATTTACCACTTGTATCCTGCATTTGGAAGGAGTACAGTAGATTTTAAAACTGTCTTTTTAATTTTGTTCTTGATATGAGAGTGTATTAATAGCATTGCTCAATATTTATCATTTCTAATTTTAATCTAGTAAAAACAGTTATGGAACTTACCATTTTGTTTGAATGCAGAGTCATCCTTTAGGAAAACAAACAGCTCCCTGCTGAGACTATTTGATAACACATTTTTTTTCATGTGCTATTTAATTTGCCAGTCAATGGGTAGAGTTAGAAGTAATATTATAGATATTAAAACTCCAAAATTGTAGGAGAAATGGACGCTACACTGCAAGCAAAATTTTTCACTGGAACTGGTCTCACAGTCATGCCAGAAGAATTTTTAAAAATACATCAATATCAGTGAATGTATCACACTAAAGGAACATGAGAGGTGAATTTAATTCTATTCCTTTGAAAGGTTTGTTTCTTTAATCATAAAACCACATTCCAGCTTTTTTAAAAGGTGAATTTCGTCAAACTTTTTAGCTACTTCTATAGCCATATTAGGGGATTTTCCAGAATTAATCAGGTTATATGAGTAACTCATTATTTTGTTCTCTCCATTAGGCAATCTGAAATTAATTTCTGACTTTGAATCATTAGTGAAAAAAAGACTAATAATAGCTAAGTAGGGATTAATGCAAATGATAGAGTGTGGAGACTCAAAAGTTCCTTACAATTCTAATCCATGTGTCTAGTGATTTAGGGAGAGAGAGAGAGACAGGGAGGGAGAGAGAGAGAGAGAGAGAGAGAGAGAGAGAGAGAGAAAGGATTTCCTCAAAGTAAGAACAAATAAATTTATCATTTAAAAAAAAATTTCCATTGGTTATATGTGATTATATTTATTCATGAATATAAGGGTATTTAGTTAAGTAGACAAATAAAGAAGGCTGTAGATTAAACATCCATGCTTTGGAATTAAATGTCATTTGTTTAGAATGTTTTAATTATTTTTTCAAAACATTAGCCTTGTCTGTATGTGTATTTCAATAAGTCTGAGCCATTTTATGGAATCAAATATTCATGCTTAATTTACAACATATAAATATTTAATTGAAAACTATTGTGGTGAAAACTGACTTTAAAAATCTTTAACATATGTAACTTTCCATCAAAAGAATCTGGAAATCTCTACAGAAAATTTCATTTAAGCTTATGATCTTGAGGTTAATTTTGATATTATTATTGGCATTGCATAGACTGAAGTAAAATGTGCTGTGTTGTTTAAAGGTAATCTATAATAAAATAAGGATTAATACTCTTTGCATTTCTTCAGAATTCATATTTCATTAGTATATCATGTATAATTAGACACTACTTCATTAACACAGCAAAAAAGTAGTTTTGAACAGCCTCATTATTCTGTTTTCAAATGAAAATGGACTTTCATCGATAAAACCACAACAAATTGTTACAAGAAAAACTTGTATTTTGGAAAATTTAGCAAAACTGAAGTGCTTTATGCATTTAGGTGTGCATTTGTATAAAAATGATATATTTTTGCAATGCTAATTGTCTTAGAATTGCTTGTTTGAGTATAGAATTAAACTATGGAATAATAACAATAAGTTCATTATTTTATGATATTCAAGATAAACATGCTAAGATCAAAATTCCAACATTTATCTAAAAGGTTAATGAACTAAGATTTTGCTCATATGAATTCCAGAATTACAATGGATCAGCAAAGAATCTTTTTGAGCTTTCAGCAATTGTTGAATGGGTCAGTGTGTTAACCAACCATGTATGGATGTAAGAACAAATAAGAGAAGTGAACAATGTAAGAACAATGTAAGAGAAGTGAAAGTAATCAATTGCAAATGATTGTGTTTGCCTGATAATCATCTATCATACATTTCTGCTAGAGGCACTTGGAAAAAAATAAACCGATTAACTGAAGTTGGTATTATATTTTTTTTAGCATGGAAGTTAATTACAATACAAAAATGTTAAACAAAAAGTTTGTAGGTATAGAAATGTGATACTCTTTGAAATGATTTAAGGACAAAATATGTTTTAAACACACTAATATATATAAATCTTTGGCATAAGATTTGCCTTTTGATAATTGTTTCATCAAGTGGAACTAGATGGACCTCATAAAAGATACTGTGTGCACTGGCCCAGAATATTTTGTATTTCATATGCTTATTAGAAGTTGTTACAATTAGGGTTTCAAAGAGGAAAATTACTCTTGCCAATTACACATCAGCTCTAATGGAAGCAGCTCTCAGAGAGCTAAATGAAGACTGTTTATATGTCTGGTAAAACACAGCAACAAAATCACTTCATATCTGAGTGACTGGCATGTATCAATGGTGAGATTGCTTTTTGAACCATTTGTGTGTATGTGTGTGAGTGTGTGTGTGCAAGATGTAAAAATATGTCAGTTATAAATCCATCCCATTTTTAACCGTTGGGGTGAAAATGTTTGAAGCTGGAAAAAAATGCTCCAAAACATCTGTATAAAAATATAAAAATAAATGTATACTACTCAAATCTCTAAAAACGAGACATGTAGTATTAAAATGTTTGTTTGTAGAAAAATTTGTAGGCTAGACTTAGGGTCAAATACTTAAAAAAAATTAATGTTTATTTATTTTTGAGAGAGAGAGAGCAACAGAGCACGAGTTGAGGAGGGGGAGAGACACACGCACACAGAAATCTGAAACAGGCTCCAGGCTCTGAGCTGGCAGCATACAGCCTGATGTAGGCCTCGAACTCAAAAGCTCTGAGGTCATGACCTGAGCTGAAGTCAGATACTTAGCCCACTGAGCCACTCAGGTGCGACAGGGTCAAGTACTTTGAAATGCAAAATGGTGTATATCCTTTAAATTTTCATAATTTAAATTTAAAATATTAAATCCTTTCCAAATATAAAGTATAAAATATGTATAGAATCTTCATAATCTTATATAACATTTTATATCATGAATATTACATGGCTTGCTTTAAGTCATTTTAATTAATTTGAATCTCTAAAAACCATGAATTTTAAAAACAAATACTAAATGTGAAAAATAAATGCACACATACAGTGAAATTATTTTGGTTCCATGTAAGAGTACTCACTTATTAATATCACAGTAAATTTTATTTATTAAAATGTTATTATTAACCCATATTTTGGCACTATTTGGTGAAAAGTGATTCTCTTACAGAGAACTGGTTTGCCCACCAATTTCTGGAAGGACTTAATTCATCACTCGTTATATAAATATGTGGTTATTATTGTATGTAATGAAAATCTACCTGCCCAGTATACTTGAAACTAATGTAACATTGTGTGTCAACTATACTCAAATAAAAATATGTATATCTGTCTGTCCATATCCATAATCTGCTGTACAATTTCCCACTTCATCACTTATGTTGTAAGAAAAGATTAAACATTAGAAAGAATATTTCTAAATATCTTCTGATTCTCAGAACACAGAAAACCTTCAAAATTACTCAGAATAACATAAAAAGCCTACCAAATCCAATAGTGGATTTAACTGAGACTCTCAAAAAATATCTAGCTTTGAAAATAATAAATTGTATATCCTAACAATTAAAACAAAATTATGAAAAAATAATCTTTAATTTTGTAATATTTTAAAATCATTTGCAGAACTCTATCATAATACATCCAAGCCTTGTATCCCCAAGAAGTTATAAGGAAAATGAGAAAGAAGGAATACTTGGCATTTGTGACAACATAGATGGACTTTGCAGGCATTATGGTGAGTGAGATAAATCAGAGAAATACAAATCCTGTATGTTATAATATATATGCAGAATCTAAAATAGTCAAACTCATAGAAACAGAGAATGGAATGGTGGTTACCAGAGGTTAAGAAGTGGAGAAATTGGGGAGTTGTTGGTCAAGGATAAAAACCTGCAGTTAGAAGATGACTATGTTCTGGAGACCTAATGTGCAGCATCGTGATTATAGTCAACAATGTTGTAGTATTGATTGCTAAATCTTAAATGTTTTCACCACAAAATGAAACAATTATGTCACATGATAGAGTATTAGCTAATGTCGTAGTGATAATCATATTGCAATATACAAATGTGTCAAATCAACACATTGTACATACACCTTAAACTTACACAATGTTATATGTCAATTATGTCTCAAAAATCTTTTAAAAAATAAACAGAAAATGTTCAGTGGTTATCAGTAATAATATGTTTATATGATGACAAGCAACAGAGGCACAGTAAGATCAGATAGGTTGCTTTGAGTGGTAATTCTCAATCTGTGCTTCAAAATTGTCTGGCAAGGCTGTTAAGGATACAGATGTCTGCTTGAACTCACCTTATCCACAAACACACTGAATCAACACCTGTGTACAGAGCAACTTCTCCTGAAGAATAAGGGTGGACTGAAAAGCTTTTTCTGAACAACAAAGGATAGAGAGATCACACAGACAACAGCAGGAGAGACAGAGGCACAGTAACTAGGGGAACCCCCAACCTCAACACCACAAAATGCAGTGGGGAGAATAATACTGAGGTACTGGGAGCAGATTTGTCTGGGGGACACAGACACACAAAAAAGTCATTTTTAAAAGGGCAACTAGAATATTATGGAACTAGCCCTCTGCCAAATGGCAGGGGAACTGCTGAAACTCAATCCAGGCTTGGAGGGGATGGTGACTACCATGTTTCTCACTTCCTTTACATCTTGATGACACTGATAGGAACAGGGTCTGGATGCCATAGCTGGCCTGCTACCCCACTGAATGCCAAGCTCCTAGTCCACAGCCATCCCCTTAAGGCAGCCTCAGTACAGATCACACTGGGACATCCCTGGACAGTATCCACTACAGTTCTAATCATCTCACCTGGTGACACAGGCACAAACACCCTGGGACACCCCAGGCTTGTACCCATTCAGCTCCAGATGACTCTCTAGGGTACCTCTTGTGTGGAGTACCCTAGGACTTCCCACCATAACTGCTTCAGTGCCACCAGAGGACCCCTGCACAAAGAACCCCAGGATTCACTAGCCTATGCCCAATTCAGCTCCAGCCCTTGCTCCAAACAACCTCAGTGTGGAACACCCAAGGAACCCCTGGCCTATGCCTAATTTGGCTCCAACCATTACTGCAGGGTGCCCCTTGTTCAAAAAGACCCAGAACACCCCAACTTTCAACCACTTTAACTCTAACTGATCTGCCAGGGTTCCCTCTGTGTAGTGAGCCTCAGGACTCCTGCCCTAGCTGTATTCACTTCAGTTTCAGCTCTCTGACCAGGGTAGCCCAAGCTAGGAGTACCAAGAGACTCCCAGCCTATGCTCACTACAGCTCCAGCCAGCCAAAACTGCCAAGCAAACACAGTCTACAAAAGGGATTTCCTACACAAGTCTATTCCTTCAAGTTTAGGAGAAGACATTGTTCTGCTTAATTCATAGACACAAACACAGAAAGTCAAACAAAGTGAGGAGATAGAGTAATATGCTAAAAACAAAGAAACAAACAAACAAACAAACAAACCAAAATAAGACCAGACTTCAGAAATATCAAATGAAATAGAGACAAGAAATCTATCTGATAAAGAGTGCAAAGTAATGGTCACAAAGATGATCACCAGATTAGGCAAAAGAGTGGATGTACTCAGTGAGAACTTCAACAAAGAGATTTAAAAAAAAAATTAAGGAACATAAAAACTGGAATGAAAAATACTGTAGAGGAAGCAACAGGATATTAGAGGATACAGAAGAACAGATTAGTGATCTGGAAGACAGTGTAATGGAAGGCACCCAAGCTGAACAGCAAAAAGAAAAAAGAATTAAAATGATAATAGGTAAAAAGATCTCTTGGAAGACATCAAGGAAATGAACATTCACACTATGAGTCTCATAGAGAGAAGAGAAAGGGGCAAAAACAAACAAACAAAAATGTATCAGAAGAAATAATAGCTAAAAATTCCCTAACCTGAGAAAGAAAATGAACACTCGTTTCCAGGAATTACAGAGAGCCCCAAACAAGGTGAACCCAAGGATGTCTACAGCAAGACACCTAATAATTAAAAAGACAATGATTAAAGATAAAGAGAATTTCAAAAGCAACAAGAGAGAAATAACTAGTTACATAAAAGGCCATCAACTGATTTTTTCAGCAGAAACTTTATAGGCCAGAAGGCAGTGGCATGACCCAATGTGTGGAAATTAAACAAACAAACAAAAAACACAAAAAGCAAAAAAAACTACAACCAAGAATATTCTACCAAGTAATTATTCAGAATTGAAGGAGAGATAAAGTTTCTCAGGCAAACAAAAGTTAAAGAAATTCATCACCACTAAACCATCCTTAAAAGAAATGTTAAGGATACTTCTTCAAGTGGAAAAGAAAAGGCCATAAAAATAAGAAAATTATGAAAGAAAAAAATGCACAAGTAAAGGCAAACATACAGTAAAAGTAGCAGATCAAACCTTATAAAGCTAGTATGAAGGCTAAACAACAAATGTAATAAAATCAATTATATCTAAAAAATTAGTAAAAGGGCTTCATAAAATAAACAGACATAAAATATGGAAACACATACATAAAAAATGGAGTGTGGAAGTAAAAATGAAGCTCTGCCGGAATGTGCGCAAAGTAAAATGACCATCAACTTAATATAAACTGCCATACTACACATATGATATTATATATCAACCTCATGTAACCACAAACCAAAAACATGATAAACATAGAAAAAAATAAAGAGAAAGAAGCCCAAGTATAACATTAAAGGAAGTTATCCATTACAATGAAAGAGAGCCAAGATATGAAGAAAGGAACTGAGAATTATAAAATAATCATAAAGTAATGAACAAAAATGACAATAAGTACGTAACTATCAATAATTACCTTAAGTGTAAAAGGACTAAGTACGCAGGTTAATGGAATGGAATAAAAAAAATAATAAAACCAAGACCAGATATATGCTGCCTATAAGAGAATCACTTGGACATACAGACAAATACAAACTAAAAGTGAAGAAATGGAAGAAGATATTCCATGCAAATGGAAGCAAAAAGGAAGAAGGAGGAAGAGGGGGGAGGAGGAGGAGGAGAAGCAGCAATGGTGGCAGCTGGAGTAGGAATACTTATATTAGACAAAATATACTTTAAAACAAGGACTGTAGTAGAGACAAAGAAGGGCACTATATAATGACAGAGATCAATCCAACAAGAAGATATAACAATTATGAATATCTACGTACTCAAAATAGGAGCACCAAAATACATAATACATGTTAATACAAACATTAACAGACATAAAGGGAGAAATTGATAGTAATACAGTAATAATAGGAGACTTTAAGTCTCTGGTTACATCAATGTATAGATCACCCAGACAGAAAATCAGCAAAAAAACAGTGGTTTTAAACAACACAGTAGACTGGATGTACTTAAACACATATGTCCAAAACATGCCATTAAAAAAGAGCAGAATACACATTCTTTCAAAGTGCACATGAAACATTAACCAGGAGAGATCACAACAGATTTCACAAGACTGGAATGGTATCAGGCATCTTTGCTGACCACAAATATGTGAAACTAGAAATCAACTAACTATAAGAAAAGAAATCAACTACAAGAAAAAAAATGGGGAAAACACAAACATATAGAGGCTAAAAAACAGTCCTCTAAGCAACTGATGGGTCAGTGAAGAAAACAAAGAGGTAATCAAAAAAACAAGGAAACTAATGAAAATGAAAACACAACAGTCCAAAATATTTGGGATGCAGAGAAATCAGTTTTTAAGAGGGAAGGTTAAAACATAATAACATAACATACCTACATCAAGAAACAACAAAAATCTCAAATAAACAATCTTAACTTACACCAAAAGAAACTAAAAAAAAGAAAGTCAAAAGTAGTATTAAAAAACTCAGTAGAAGGAATGAAATAATAAAGATTAGAGAAGAAACAAATTGAGAATAAAAAAAATAGAAAAGATCAATGAAACCAAGGGCTGATTTTTAAAAGAAGTAAAATTGATAAACCTTTAGCCAGAATCATCAGGAAAAAGAGACAGTCTAAATAAATAAAATCAGAAATGAAAGAGGAGAAGCAACAACTAACAACACAGAAGTACAAAATATTTTAGAGACTACTATGAAAAAAAACTTTTAAATTCTTTATAAGTTTATTTATTTATTTCGAGAGAGAGACAGAGAGAGCAAGTGGAAAAGGGGCGGAGAGAGGGGGAGAGAGAGAATCCTAAGCAGGCTCCACACTGTCAGTGTGGAGCCCAATGCAGGGCTCAAACTCACAAACTGAGATCATGACCTGAGCTGAAACCAAGAGTCGGATGCTTAACTGACTGAGCCACCCAGGTGTCCCTCTATGAAAAATTATATGTCAACAAATTGGACAACCTAGAAGAAATGTATAATTCCCAGACACATATAATCTTCCAAAACTGAATCAGAAAGAAATAGAAAATCTGAAAAGATGACTAGTGACAAAATGAATCAGTAAACAAAAAAAAAATACCAACAGACATAATTTCAGGACCAGACAGATTCACAAGTGAATTCTACCAAACATTGAAAAAAGAGTTAATACCGATTTTCAAACTATTCTAGAAATAGAAGGAAAATTTCCAAGTTCACTTTATAAGGCCAGCATTACCTCAATACCAAAACTAGATATGACACTACAGAAAAAGGGAACTACAGGCCAATATCCCTTATGAACATAAATGCAAAAATCCTCAACAAAACATAAGCAAGCTGAATTCAACAATACATTTAAAGGTATGATCACATGGGACTATTTCCAGGGATGCAAGAATGGTTCAATATTCAGAAATCAATCAATATGATATATTGCATTAACAAAAGATAAAAATCATATGATCATTTCGATAGATCCAGGAAAAACATGTGACAAAATTCGACATCCATTCATGACAAAACCTCTCAAAAAAGTGGATTTAGAGGGAACATACCTCAACATAATGAAAGCCATATATAAAAACCCATAGCCAACATCATACATAATGGTTAAAAACAGTTTTTCTTCTTTTCTTCTAAGATGAGGAACAAAGAAGGATGTCCATTCTCACCACTTTTATTCAACATAGTACTGGAAGCCCGAGCTTCAACAATCAGACAATAAAAAGAAATAAAAGGCATCCAAAATAGAAAGAAAGAAGTAAAAGTGTCACTATTTGTATGATACTATATATAGAAAGCCCTAAAGACCCCACCATACAATTGTTAGACTAATAAATAAATTCAGTAAACTTACAGGATACAAAATTTATATACAGAAGTCTTTTGCATTTCTATACACCAATAATGGGGAGGTGGGGGAGAGGGGAAAATAGGAGATGAGCATTGAGGAGGGCAGTTGTTGGGATGAGCACTGGGTGTTGTATGTAAGTGATGAACCATGGGAATCTACACCAAACACCAAGAGCACACTTTACACACTGTATGTTAGCAAATTTGGCAAAAAATTGTATTTAAAAAAAAGGAAAAAAAAAGAAAGAGATATTAAGAAAATTCCATTTACATTTTCACCAAAAGGACTAAAATATCTAGGAATAAATTTAACCAAGGAGGGGAAACATATGTACTCCGAAAACTTTAAAACCTTGATAAAAGAAACTTAAGATGACATGTGCAAATGGAAAGATATTCCATGCTCATGGATTGGAAAAATTAATATAGTCAAAATGGCTATACTACCCAAACTGAACTACAGATTCAAAGTTCTTGCTTTCAAAATACCAATAGCATTTTGCACAGGACTAGAAAAGATAATCCTAAAATCTGTATGGAATAAAAAAAGATTCCAATTAGCCAAAAAATTCTTAAGAATGAAGAACAAAATTAGAGGTATCACAGTCTCAGATTTTAAGGTACACTACAAAGTTATAGTAATCAAAACAGTATGGTACTGGCACAAAAACAGACACAAAGATCAATGAAATAAGATTGAGAGCCCAGAAATAAATCCGCACTTACATGGTCAATTAACCTACAACAAAGGAGGCAAGAATACACAATGGGGAAAACCCAGTCTCTTCAATAAATAGTGTTGGGAAAGCTGGACAGCTACACACAAAAGTAGGAAACTGGATCATTTTCTTACCCCACACACAAAAATAAACTGAATATGACCTAAATTTAAGACCTGAAACCATAAAACTTCTAAAAGAGAACATTGGCAATAATCTCTTGGACACTGATTTTAGCAACATATTTCAATATGTCTCCTTAAGAAAGAGAAACCAAAGCAAAAATAAAGAACTGAAACTACACCAAAATAAAAAAGTTTTGACACAACAAAGAGAGCTATCAAGAAAACAAAATGGTAACCTACTGAATGGGAGAACATATTTGCAAATGATCTATCTTATAAGTGGTTAATACCCAAATTATAAAAACTAACAGAACTCAGCACCAAAACAAACAAAACAAACAAACAAACCCTCAAAACAAACAAAACAACTAAGAAAATGGGTAGAGTGCCTGAATAGACTTTGTTCAAAACGCATTTCAGAAAAATTATGAAAATTTTCATTTAGATTTTCCAGCAGAGAATTGACACACAGAGAGAAATGATAAGACACACAAACACAAAAATAGATGAGTAGAGATATAATGGGTTTATCTAAAATCTGACATATTTGGCCAGATTATAAGAGACAAATGTATATAAAATATATTTTAAATCCTAATTATTCAGTGTAGAAATGCAAAACATCACTGCATTTGCTGTTTAGAGTATAAAAATATATAGAATGTGAGATTTTAAAATGTACTGAGATACATTTAAAAAACAACTTTAAGATAATTTATATTTTTATGCTTTTCTTTTTCTATCTACCTTCCATCTGCATTATATTTTGTTCAGAATTCTATCACCCCTTTGCTAAAAATGATAATAATCAACAAATCCATTTTCCTGCTTCCAAACTTAACCCATCAAATGCATTACCCACCTAGCTTCTGGAACTAACTTTTTAAGAAAAAATAATCATTTGAGTAATATAGTAATTGTCCTGCCAAACAAAGTCCAAAGTCCCTTGCATGACACTCCAAATCAGTCCCTCATCTATACCTTCATCTTACCTCTTTATTGCTTGCTTAATCATCATCAACAATAAAGAGAAACTGCTTTCCCATTATACAATCTTGTTTCATTCTTCTGTGTCTTTATGCTTCCTCTTTAAGTGGACTACATTCCCTTTTGCCATAGTCTTTATTTTTAATTTATTCTTTTTGTTGTTGTTAAATTGCAAGCAGCATTTTTTTTTTGTTTGTTTGTTTCTTTTCTTTTTTTAACTTACATTCAAGTTAGTTAGCATATAGTGCAACAATGATTTCAGGAGTAGATTCCTTAATGCCCCTTACCCATTGAGCCCATCTCCACTCCCACAACCCCTCCAGTAACCCTCTGTTTGTTTAAGTCTCTTATGTTTTGTCCCCCTCCCTGTTTTTATATTATTTTTGCTTCCCTTCCCTTTTGTTCATCTGTTTTGTATACGGGAGTGCTCATATGAGTGAAGTCATATGATATTTGTCTTTCTCTGACTAATTTCATTTAGCATAATACCCTCTAACTACATCCACGTAGTTGCAAATGGCAAGATTTCATTCTTTTTGATTGCTGAGTAACACTCCATCGTGTGTGTGTGTGTGTGAATATACTGAAAAGAATATACTGGTATCCAGTATATACTGAGAGCTTTTCCCCTAAGATCAGGAACAAGACAGGGATGCCCACACTCACCACTGTTATTCAACATAGTATTGGAAGTCTTAGCCTCAGCAATCAGACAAGACAAAGAAATAAAAGGCATCCAAACTGGCCAGGAGGAGGTCAAACTTTCACCTGTAGTGATACTCTATATGGAAAACCCAAAGATTCCACCAGAAAACTGCTAGAACTGATCCATGAATTTAGCAAAGTGGCAGGATACAAAATCAATGCACAGAAATCGGTTGCATTCCTATACACCAATAATGAAGCAGCAGAAAGAGAAATCAAGGCATCGATACCATTTAAAATTGCACCAAAAACCATAAAATACTTAAGAATAAATCTAACCAAAGATACCTCTTTGGCTTTTTCAATCTATACACTGATAACTATAGAAAGTTTATGAAAGTTTATAGAAAGTTTACAAAAGAAATTGAAGAAGACACAAAAAAAGAAAAATATTCCATGCTCCTGGATAGGAAGAACAAATATTTTAAATTTTATTCCTAACTTGTTACCTGTTTCCAGAAATTCTACTTGTTCCAGAAATTTGTATAAATTCTATTGGATTTTAGCTATATCTAATCCTCATGTTTCCCCCAAATACTTCACTCAGCTCAGCTTGCCTCTCATCTCTTCTCCATAATACCCTACATGTCTACCTACTTTGTCTTTGTCTCCATTACCTTCTTGAAGAAGGGTTGTCAGTTTTATTTGCATATTCAGTACCAGGGATACATACACGTGTGTGTGTGTGTGTGTGTGTGTGTGTGTGTTTAATATGTGAATATACATATACATATATTACTGCATATAAATGCATACACATATATACATAAATATATAATTAAAATAGTTCATCATTGCTATGTGGTGGTTTTATTACTCACTTAAATGTCACTGAGGAAAATGAGCTTATTAATTTGTGTCTGTCTAGCAATATATGTATAGGACACAGATTTGAACCCAATAATACCTGAGTGAACACTAATGCTCATTGCACTATGTTTCATGTTTCCAACTGAAATATTAGAATTAAATGAGTTGAACATTCATAAAATAAATGGCTATCATATTTAAAATGGGAACTCACTTCCCAACTTTTTTTTACACTGAAAGCATTTTCCTACCAAAAAGTATATAATTATTATACATTCTAAAATTTTTAAGTATGTCATTATGCTTACTTTAAATTATTTAAATTGATATATAATTATAGGGTTGACAGATAATATTCATAACCTTAGTAAAAAGTAATACATATTTACTAAAGAGCTCAAACATATTATTGAAATGGAATAAAATTAGGAATAAGGAAGCAAACGATTTCCAAATATTAAAGACACTTATTTGCTTAAAATTTTTTCTACTTGAGATTTATATATCCATGAATGAAACGATCAATTCATATATCCAAAAGTATACCAGAACAACTGTAAAAACATTTGCTATTTTTAAAGGAAACTAAATCTTTTCTTTTTTTAACTGACATCCATTACATCATCGGATTTTCCGCCATCTGCATACAACATTATTTGGTGTCATAAATCTAGAGGCATCAAAAAATACAAGCCCACATAAAGCATCCTACTTATGCAAATAGTGCATCTGCTGCTGTTTGAGGAGGCCAAACACTATTTCCAACTAGAATCAGACATCCTAATACAGTGAAGATTAAGTCAATCAAAACAAAATTATATTAAAAGTACTTAAAATCTTAAATGCCATAATATACACCTGCTTATAGAGTCACTTCAAATTTCCCAGAAAATTTGGATGTCAAATCACCAACCAAACCTCATTATTCCCAACTAAGAAAAGTTTCATCTGCATTTTAATCAGTATAAAATTATCATGTCTAACTCTTTAACATTATTATCGTATTGACAATTTATTTGCTGGGTACTATTAAAATCTTTCTAGTAGTCACTTATAAAAGGAGGTCAAAGCAAGGGTAAAATAACATTTTTCTTAGGTTTAAATATTTTGTAGGGTTATTTTCTCTGTATAAGGAAATATTAGTTGGGTATTATGTTTTTAATTGCATTACTAATATGTATGACTGAAATAAAAATAATGTTTTATAGTTTCAGAAATATGGTTATATAGCTTATTAAAGAGTCCAGTTCCAGCCCCAAGTCCTATGTACAAATCTTTCAAGCCCAACTATAGAAGATCACAAGGCTTTGCCTAGCAAGTCTTAAAGCAGAAAGCAGCCTTCCCCACACAAGACTTAGTGCCCATCCAGGGCATTACAGTTTTTTAGAAGGAAGTGCAGACTAGGACCCAGCCCCAATCCCCTCCTCCTCCATGGCCTCCCATGTTCACAAACATGTCTCTATCCCTAGCCCAAGCTTCTCCACTCAGAGGCTTCCTGGTGGAGGGGATGGAAGTCAGGCTGAAACCCTTTTTAGGAGCTCCTCCTTAGACCTTTTGGGCAGGGTTTTGACTAAGATATTTCTCCACTCTGACTCAGTGCTTTTCCACTAGTAGCCCTTTTCTCTTTCCTTCCTTGAGAGACCCTATGTTTATGAAATGGCAGGAGCTTCTCATTCAAGGCTCTTCAGCAGTGAGAAGATTACTCCCATTTGTACTACATGTCATATGATTGACACGCTCCTAATAGTGGTCCCTGGGGAAAAATAAAACATTGTTGTTCTTGCTTACACGACTGCAGTAAATGAAGATTTGATTGATATTTTCATTTGGGGGTCTTTGTCCTAATGGACCACTTCCACACCCAGAAGCTCAAAACTTAATCTTATGTTTCTTCCGACCACTCTGTGAAGAGAGCTATCAACTATTGATTGCTCATATATCAAGTAGAAAATCTATACTCACTTAGAAAATACATACTTTAAATGTAAGACATAGTTTTCTGAATCCTTCTGACAACATTTAAAATTTGCTAAATGTATAGAGCTACTAGGTTTATGTTGTACTTAATACTTCTGAATTTATTTATCTACATATTTACATAACAACAAACTAAGCAATGTGAGGTACTTAAATTATCCACAGGCAAAATGAATTCTAAGACTTAACACTGGCTAAGGACACAGTTTAATACAAAGCAAAATACTAATCTTCAGAATATATAATTTATTTAACAGTAACTAATATTGACTTCTCTTTAGGAAGCGATTTGTATTTTATTCTAAACATGTTTCTGACCCTATCTATTGTATTTTTCCCCGCTAAGGGTATGATACATTTCTATCAGTATCAGTGACCAGAGATTCACTACAAACAATCTGTAATGATGAGGTAGAGGGAGAGGATATAATTAGAAGGATTCATGACAGGGGGTTCTCTGTCTACCTTCCACAAGGGTGTACTGCCTCGTATTGTCTCCAATATTTTAGATCGCTGATGGAAGAAATAAAAACAAAATAAACAACAACAAAAGGAAATGAATACAAAGTACTCTGCACCCCCTTCTCAAAATTATAATTTTAAAAAGTTTATTTTGTATATATATTGAGATATGTCTTATGTTTTCAAAATTAAAATTTATAAAACAATATACTGTAAAAGTCTAGTCTCCATCTTTGTGCCCTCAAATAATTAGTCCTGTATCCAGATGCAAATCAAAAAAAGAAAAAAGAACAGCGTTTTGACGAAAATTCTAAAAAATGTTGCACATATTCAAATCAAAACATGTACTCTTTTTTCTGCTTTTTACACTGATGATGTTATATTATTAACAATATTCAGTACTCTGCTTTTTTATATCATATATATTTAATAAATTTATATCTGTGTATCATATTGGCCAGTTAACATCTGTGCATAAACACACTCCTCATTCATATTTTATACATACAAGCTTTATTGACATAACATAACTTATTCACCCAGTCTACAGTGGATGAACATCTTGTTTCAATATTATTTTGCTATCAGACATAGTGATGCAATCAATGAGGGTGCAAGAAATAACCTTGTATATATTTTCTATGTACAAATGTATCTGTAGAATCCATTCCTTGAACGAAGATTGCCAGGTCAAATGATTGTACAATGACATCTTTGAAAAATAGAAATTATAAAATGATTTATTTGCAATCAATTACTTAATATCTGTATTGACCACTAGAATATATTAGCTTGGTTACTTTATTTTCTTTCATAAAAGTGAATGCATTCCAAAGTATAATACACTGGTTTGGACCATGTCATTGCTGCTCTTATGGAATGAATTCTACAAACTTTATGAAATTTCACATTGCTTATCTAATAGCTGCTTCAACGTTCTTTTTTTTTTTTTTTAATTTTTTTTTTCAACGTTTTTTATTTATTTTTGGGACAGAGAGAGACAGAGCATGAACGGGGGAGGGGCAGAGAGAGAGGGAGACACAGAATCGGAAACAGGCTCCAGGCTCCGAGCCATCAGCCCAGAGCCTGACGCGGGGCTCGAACTCACGGACCGCGAGATCGTGACCTGGCTGAAGTCGGACGCTTAACCGACTGCGCCACCCAGGCGCCCCTGCTTCAATGTTCTTAACCAACACATTTTGTCTCTGGAACTACTCTTCTCCATCTTGAAACACTTTCTAGTCTACTGGCTTCTATTGACTTGCCACTCTCCTCACTCTCCTCTTCAATACCTCTAGCTAATGCCGTCATACCACTGGCTTACATTTTTATATTGTTGGCTAGTCCTTTTGTTCTGGCTGTTGTGGTTTTTTGGGCCCCTTTCAAATACCCAAATTTATTTGTTGTATTGTTTCATGTACTTATCTATACTCTTTATCTAAATAATCTCATCTGATTCTTTTAGACACCACACTGTAGCTTCCCACATGGATATCTCCAGCATTGATCTTTATGCCCTTGTTAAACTGCCTTCTCGGATGCCTGAGGACATCTCTGTTTTCAGTGAATTGCACTGCTATCCACTGTGTTGTCAATGGTGGAATCTATTATTATGCATATCTAGGCCAATATTCTCTCTTAGTTAGACCCTTCACTAGGCTCTTCACTTTTTTCCAATCTGTTTCTCCTAAAATACATTCTTCCCACAGCATACAAAATGATCACTTACCACTTTAATGCAGTTAATGTCATGTGTCTTCTTCAAATCATGAGTGGCTTCTCATTGCCTTTGTTCTTCTTCTGTATGTCATCTGCTATTGCTTCTGATCATTCGCTAAGTTTCAGGCACTTTGGTTACCTTTATACACTGCTATTCACTTGTCAAATATCCACTGAATACCTATTACACGCCAGTCTATACTTTCAATAATAGGGATAGTATAGATAATAACAACAACAAAAAAGAGATATGGTCAAAGTATAAACTTCTAGTTATAAAATAAATAAGCCCCAGAAATATAATGTGCAGCATAGTGATTACAGTTGATAATATAGTACTGAATTGTATATTTGAAAGATGCTAAGTTATCACAAGGAAAAAAAATGTAACTATGTATGGTGATGAATGTTAACCAGATTTACTGTGATCATTTTGTAATATATACAAATATGGAATTATGTTGTACACCTCAAATTAATATAATGTTGTATGTCACTTCTATCTCAAAAAAATAAAATAGAGGAGGAGTTGTAGGGAAGATGGCGGCGTAGGAGGACGCTGGGCTCACCGCGCGTCCTGCTGATCACTTAGATTCCACCTACACCTGCCTAAATAACCCAGAAAACCACCAGAGGATTAGCAGAACGGAGTCGCCGGAGCCAAGCGCAGACGAGAGGCCCACGGAAGAGGGTAGGAAGGGCGGCGAGGTGGTGCGCGCTCCACGGACTGGCGGGAGGGAGCCGGGGCGGAGGGGCGGCCCGCCGGCCAAGCAGAGCCCCCGAGTCGGGCTTGCAAAAAGCGGAGGGGCCTGATGGACTGTGTTCCGACAGCAAGCGCGACTTAGCCTCTGGGAGGTCATAAGCTAACAGCTCTGCTCAGAAAGCAGGAAGGCTGGAGGACAAAGGGAAGGAGAGCTGCTGAGCCCCCGGACGACAGAGCTCAGTTTGGTGGGGAACAAAGGCGCTCGCCAGCGCCATCTTCCCCGCCCATCCCCCAGCCAAAATCCCAAAGAGAACCAGTTCCTGCCAGGGAACTTGCTCACTCCGCGCAAACACCCAACTCTGCGCTTCTGCAGAGCCAAACCTCCGGCAGCGGATCTGACTCCCTCCTGCTGCCACAGGGCACCTCCTGAAGTGGATCACCTAAGGAGAAGCAAGCTAAGCCTGCCCCTCCTGCCCCTGTGCACCTTGCCTACCCACCCCAGCTAAGACGCCAGATCCCCAGCATCACAAGCCTGGCAATGTGCAAGTAGCCCAGACAGACCACCCCACCCCACAGTGAATCCTGCCCCTAGGAGAGGGGAAGAGAAGGCACGCACCAGTCTGACTGTGGCCCCAGCGGTGGGCTGGGGGCAGACATCAGGTCTGACTGAGGCTCCGCCCACCAACTCCAGTTATACACCACAGCACAGGGGAAGTGCCCTGCAGGTCCTCACCACGCCAGGGACTATCCAAAATGACCAAGCGGAAGAATTCCCCTCAGAAGAATCTCCAGGAAATAACAACAGCTAATGAGCTGATCAAAAAGGATTTAAATAATGTAACAGAAAGTGAATTTAGAATAATAGTCATAAAATTAATCGCTGGGCTTGAAAACAGTATAGCTGACAGCAGAGAATCTCTTGCTACAGAGATCAAGGGACTAAGGAACAGTCACGAGGAGCTGAAAAACGCTTTAAACGAAATGCATAACAAAATGGAAACCACCACGGCTCGGATTGAAGAGGCAGAGGAGAGAATAGGTGAACTAGAAGATAAAGTTATGGAAAAAGAGGAAGCTGAGAAAAAGAGAGATAAAAAAATCCAGGAATATGAGGGGAAAATTAGAGAACTAAGTGATACACTAAAAAGAAATAATATACGCATCATTGGTATCCCAGAGGAGGAAGAGAGAGGGAAAGGTGCTGAAGGGGTACTTGAAGAAATAATAGCTGAGAACTTCCCTGAAGTGGGGAAGGAAAAAGGCATTGAAATCCAAGAGGCACAGAGAACTCCCTTCAGACGTAACTTGAATCGATCTTCTGCACGACATATCATAGTGAAACTGGCAAAATACAAGGATAAAGAGAAAATTCTGAAAGCAGCAAGGGGTAAACGTGCCCTCACATATAAAGGGAGACCTATAAGACTCGTGACTGATCTCTCTTTTGAAACGTGGCAGGCCAGAAAGAATTGGCACGAGATTTTCAGGGTGCTAGACAGAAAAAATATGCAGCCGAGAATCCTTTATCCAGCAAGTCTGTCATTTAGAATAGAAGGAGAGATAAAGGTCTTCCCAAACAAACAAAAACTGAAGGAATTTGTCACCACTAAACCAGCCCTACAAGAGATCCTAAGGGGGACCCTGTGAGACAAAGTACCAGAGACATCACTACAAGCCTAAAACATACAGACATCACAATGACTCTAAACCCATATCTTTCTATAATAACACTGAATGTAAATGGATTAAATGCGCCAACCAAAAGACATAGGGTATCAGAATGGATAAAAAAACAAGACCCATCTATTTGCTGTCTACAAGAGACTCATTTTAGACCTGAGGACACCTTTAGATTGAGAGTGAGGGGATGGAGATCTATTTATCATGCTACTGGAAGCCAAAAGAAAGCTGGAGTAGCCATCCTTATATCAGACAAACTAGACTTTAAATTAAAGGCTGTAACAAGAGATGAAGAAGGACATTATATAATAGTGACAGGGTCTATTCATCAGGAAGAGCTAACAATTATAAATGTCTATGCGCCGAATACCGGAGCGCCCAAATATATAAAACAATTACTCATAAACATAAGCAACCTTATTGATAAGAATGTGGTAATTGCAGGGGACTTTAACACCCCACTTACAGAAATGGATAGATCATCTAGACGCACGGTCAATAAAGAAACAAGGGCCCTGAATGAGACATTGGATCAGATGGACTTGACAGATATATTTAGAACTCTGCATCCCAAAGCAACAGAATATACTTTCTTCTTGAGTGCACATGGAACATTCTCCAAGATAGATCATATACTGGGTCACAAAACAGCCCTTCATAAGTATACAAGAATTGAAATCATACCATGCATACTTTCAGACCACAATGCTATGAAGCTTGAAATCAACCACAGAAAAAAGTCTGGAAAACCTCCAAAAGCATGGAGGTTAAAGAACACCCTACTAACGAATGAGTGGGTCAACCAGGCAATTCGAGAAGAAATTAAAAAATATATGGAAACAAACGAAAATGAAAATACAATAATCCAAACGCTTTGGGACGCAGCGAAGGCAGTCCTGAGAGGAAAATACATTGCAATCCAGGCCTATCTCAAGAAACAAGAAAAATCCCAAATACAAAATCTAACAGCACACCTAAAGGAAATAGAAGCAGAACAGCAAAGGCAGCCTAAACCCAGCAGAAGAAGAGAAATAATATAGATCAGAGCAGAAATAAACAATATAGAATCTAAAAAAACTGTAGAGCAGATCAACGAAACCAAGAGTTGGTTTTTTGAAAAAATAAACAAAATTGACAAACCTCTAGCCAGGCTTCTCAAAAAGAAAAGGGAGATGACCCAAATAGATAAAATCATGAGTGAAAATGGAATGATTACAACCAATCCCTCAGAGATACAAACAATTATCAGGGAATACTATGAAAAATTATATGCCAACAAATTGGACAACCTGGAAGAAATGGACAAATTCCTGAACACCCACACTCTTCCAAAACTCAATCAGGAGGAAATAGAAAGCTTGAACAGACCCATCACCAGCGAAGAAATTGAATCGGTTATCAAAAATCTCCCAACAAATAAGAGTCCAGGACCAGATGGCTTCCCAGGGGAGTTCTACCAGACGTTTAAAGCAGAGATAATACCTATCCTTCTCAAGCTATTCCAAGAAATAGAAAGGGAAGGAAAACTTCCAGACTCATTCTATGAAGCCAGTATTACTTTGATTCCTAAACCAGACAGAGACCCAGTAAAAAAAGAGAACTACAGGCCAATATCCCTGATGAATATGGATGCCAAAATTCTCAATAAGATACTAGCAAATCGAATTCAACGGCATATAAAAAGAATTATTCACCATGATCAAGTGGGATTCATTCCTGGGATGCAGGGCTGGTTCAACATTCGCAAATCAATCAACGTGATACATCACATTAACAAAAAAAAAGAGAAGAACCATATGATCCTGTCAATCGATGCAGAAAAGGCCTTTGACAAAATCCAGCACCCTTTCTTAATAAAAACTCTTGAGAAAGTCGGGATAGAAGGAACATACTTAAAGATCATAAAAGCCATTTATGAAAAGCCCACAGCTAACATCATCCTCAACGGGGAAAAACTGAGAGCTTTTTCCCTGAGATCAGGAACACGACAGGGATGCCCACTCTCACCGCTGTTGTTTAACATAGTGCTGGAAGTTCTAGCATCAGCAATCAGACAACAAAAGGAAATCAAAGGCGTCAAAATTGGCAAAGATGAACTCAAGCTTTCGCTCTTTGCAGATGACATGATATTATACATGGAAAATCCGATAGACTCCACCAAAAGTCTGCTAGAACTGATACATGAATTCAGCAAAGTTGCAGGATACAAAATCAATGTACAGAAATCAGTTGCATTCTTATACACTAACAATGAAGCAACAGAAAGATAAATCAAGAAACTGATCCCATTCACAATTGCACCAAGAAGCATAAAATACCTAGGAATAAATCTAACCAAAGATGTAAAGGATCTGTATGCTGAAAACTATAGAAAGCTTATGAAGGTAATTGAAGAAGATTTAAAGAAATGGAAAGACATTCCCTGCTCATGGATTGGAAGAATAAATATTATCAAAATGTCAATACTACCCAAAGCTATCTACACATTCAATGCAATCCCAATCAAAATTGCACCAGCATTCTTCTTGAAACTAGAACAAGCAATCCTAAAATTCATATGGAACCACAAAAGGCCCTGAATAGCCAAAGTAATTTTGAAGAAGAAGACCAAAGCAGGAGGCATCACAATCCCAGACTTTAGCCTCTACTACAAAGCTGTCATCATCAAGACAGCATGGTATTGGCACAAAAACAGACACATAGACCAATGGAATAGAATAGAAACCCCAGAACTAGACCCCCAAACGTATGGCCAACTAATCTTTGACAACGCAGGAAAGAACATCCAATGGAAAAAAGACAGTCTCTTTAACAAATGGTGCTGGGAGAACTGGACAGCAACATGCAGAAGGTTGAAACTAGACCACTTTCTCACACCATTCACAAAAATAAACTCAAAATGGATAAAGGACCTGAATGTGAGACAGGAAACCATCAAAACCTTAGAGGAGAAAGCAGGAAAAGACCTCTCTGACCTCAGCCGTAGCAATCTCTTACTCGACACATCCCCAAAGGCAAGGGAATTAAAAGCAAAAGTGAATTACTGGGACCTTATGAAGATAAAAAGCTTCTGCACAGCAAAGGAAACAACCAACAAAACGAAAAGGCAACCAACGGAATGGGAAAAGATATTTGCAAATGACATATCGGACAAAGGGCTAGTATCCAAAATCTATAAAGAGCTCACCAAACTCCACACCCGAAAAGCAAATAACCCAGTGAAGAAATGGGCAGAAAACATGAATAGACACTTCTCTAAAGAAGACATCCAGATGGCCAACAGGCACATGAAAAGATGTTCAGCGTCGCTCCTTATCAGGGAAATACAAATCAAAACCACACTCAGGTATCACCTCACGCCAGTCAGAGTGGCCAAAATGAACAAATCAGGAGACTATAGATGCTGGTGAGGATGTGGAGAAATGGGAACCCTCTTGCACTGTTGGTGGGAATGCAAATTGGTGCAGCCTCTCTGGAAAGCAGTGTGGAGGTTCCTCAGAAAATTAAAAATAGACCTACCCTATGACCCAGCAATAGCACTGCTAGGAATTTATCCAAGGGACACAGGAGTACTGATGCATAGGGGCACTTGTACCCCAATGTTCATAGCAGCACTCTCAACAATAGCCAAATTATGGAAAGAGCCTAAATGTCCATCAACTGATGAATGGATAAAGAAATTGTGGTTTATATACACAATGGAATACTACGTGGCAATGAGAAAAAATGAAATATGGCCTTTTGTAGCAACGTGGATGGAACTGGAGAGTGTGATGCTAAGTGAAATAAGCCATACAGAGAAAGACAGATACCATATGGTTTCACTCTTATGTGGATCCTGAGAAACTTAAGAGAAACCCATGGGGGAGAGGAACAAAAAAAAAAAAAAGAGGTTAGAGTGGGAGAGAGCCAAAGCATAAGAGACTGTTGAGAACTGAGAACAAACTAAGGGTTGAAGGGGGGTGGGAGGGAGGAGAGGGTGGGTGATGGGTATTGAGGAGGGCACCTTTTGGGATGAGCACTGGGTGTTGTATGGAAACCAATTTGACAATAAATTTCATATTTAAAAAAAAATAAATTAATTAACAGTGAAAAAAAAAATAAAATAAAATAGAAAAAAGAAAAAGTCCTTATTTTTATAATGCTTCAGTTCTACTGGAAGAAAACAGATAGATAAATAAATAAATAAATAAATAAATAAATAAATAAATAAATAAAATGGTAAGTGGTATAAAGTACTAAGAATGAGAGGGAAAAACAGGTTAAGGTTAAGGGTCATAGAGTGATGACAGATAGTGTTTTTAATAGGACTGCAAGTGAAAGAAAGCTCAGTGGGATGAAAGATAAGCAGTTACAAAGGACGTGAGGCAGGAACATTCTTGATGCATTGAAAGAAGAGTATGACCAGTGTAGCTGAAATTGTACTGGTGAGTGAGCTAGGAGAAGGAACTGCGGATAGCTTATCAGGATGGGGAGGATCATGGAGAGCCTTGACGACATGGAAGTTCTTTAGCTTTTATTGTTAGAAGTGAACCACAGTGACATGATATAATCTAGCTTCAATTTTTGAAAGATCACTCTCAGGGTATGGGACACCTGGGTGGCTCAGTCGGCTAAGCGTCTGACTTCAGCTCAGGTCATGAATTCACGGTCTGTGAGTTGGAGCCCCATGTTGGGCCCTGTGCTGACAGCTCAGAGCCTTAACCCTGTTCTGGATTCTGTCTCCCTTTCTCTCTGCCCCACCCCTGCTTACACTCTGTCTCTGTCTCTCTCAAAAATAAAAGTTAAAAAAAAAAGAAAAAAAAGAAAGATCACTCTCAGGGTAAAATGAGGAAAATGTAGTGGGTGGATGCAAAAACAAAGATAAAAGGAAGGAACTCAAAGGAGGCTAATGCAAAAATCTAAGTGAAGATGATAGTGCCGTCAACACAGGCTAAACAGTAGTTATTCAAATGTTATCTGAATCGGAATGAATTTCAAGCTGGATTTAACGAATTTCATGTGAAAGATGAGCTAGAGACATTCAAGATAGAACCATGTTTCTTGTTGTTGGTTTGCTGGCCAGAGCAATTAGAATATGTGCAAATTGAGAAAATTTAAAAACAGCAGATATTGGGGGAGGAGAGTCTTTCCTTGTTCACAGGTTAGTCATCTGATATGGACTAGAAATGGGGGAAAAGAAGAAGCAGCCAGTGAGATGGGAGGATGCAGAATTAGAAAACACTTCAGGAGAGAATGGTCAGCATTGTCAAATGCTGCCAACAGGAAAGGGAGATGAGCAGCAAGTAAGAATCACAATTGGATTAAGTTATAGGAGGTCTATGTTGACCTTGAGAACTGCAATTTTTGTGGAATTATGGGGATTTAAGTCTGATTAAAGTGTGTTCAATATGTAACCTCAGGAGTACTACTGAAGACGGAGAACAGACAACTCTTTCTGGGGTTTTACTGGAAAAGGGGAAAACGTAGTAGTTTCTAGAGTGAGGTGAGGACAAGCAAATATTTTTTTTTTAACTGAGATGGGAATAATACGGCCTATCTGGATAATGATGGAAATAAATGTTTTTATTTATTTTATTCTTTCTTTCTTTCTTTCTTTCCTTTCTTTCTTTCTTTCTTTCTTTCTTATAGAATTTAAAGTCTTTAAAAAAAATGATGTGACATAATGAGAGGTGGCAGATACAGGCATGAATGTGTAGGCTTCCTGTACTCCAATGCTTAAATCAAGCAGAACAATCTGATTTTCTCTTTACTAGCTCTATTATTTACAGAGAAATGTTGAAGACCCAATGTAATTGTGGACACGTACATTTCTCCTTCCAGTTCTTTCAGTTTTGCTTTGTATATTTTGAAGTATTCCTTGAGTTTCCTGTTATATTTTATTATTGGTTCCTATTTTAATTTCATTATGGTAAAAGATAATAGTTTGTATTACTACAAATGTTTTAAATGTGTTTAAATTTTATTCCATGGACTAATATAAGTGTTCCAAGTGCACTTGAAAAGAAAAGAATATGTGTTGTCTATTATTAGATGGAGTGTTTTGGGGCGCCTGGGTGGCGCAGTCGGTTAAGCGTCCGACTTCAGCCAGGTCACGATCTTGCAGTCCGTGAGTTCGAGCCCCGCGTCAGGCTCTGGGCTGATGGCTTGGAGCCTGGAGCCTGTTTCTGATTCTGTGTCTCCCTCTCTCTCTGCCCCTCCCCCGTTCATGCTCTGTCTCTCTCTGTCCCAAAAATAAATAAACGTTGAAAAAAAAAAATAGATGGAGTGTTTTATAAATGTCAACTGGATCCAGCTGCTTGATGGTGTTTTATTCAATCCTCTCTATCCTTTTTGATTGTTCACTTACTAATTCTATTAATAACAGGAAAATGTTAAAGACTTCAACTATAAGTGTGGATTCATATATTTCTTCTTATAGTTCTTTCAGTTTTTGCTTTGTGTATTTTGAAGTTCTACCTTTAGACATATAAATATTAAAGTTTGTTATTTCGCTTTGGTGAACTGACCCTTTTATCAATACACTCATCTTTTCATTGTCAGAAATTTTCCTTCTTTTGAGATCTATTTCAGATATTAAATAACTACTCAAGCTTTGATTAGATTTTGTATGACGTAACTCTTTCCGTTGTTTTTAATCTTAATGTACTTCTATCATTATTTTTGAAGTTTCTTGAAGATAGCATATAGTTGAGTCATATTTTCTTAACATGCTTTGACAATTCATGTCGTTTAAAATTGGTGCTTTTAGATCATTTACACTAATGTAATTATTGATTGGTATTGATATGATAAGTACTATTTATTTCTTGTTGTATGTTTTTTCTTATTTTTCCTTCTTGGTAGTTCCTTTGTTTCTATTTTTCCCTTTTATTTTGGGTTATTTGAATATTTTTATGTTGAAGTTTAATTTAGCTTTTGTGATTTTGACCATACCTCTTTGAATAATGTTTAATTGTCACCCCAGGATTTAAAATTCATACTTAATTTTTCATAAGCCATTTAAAATCAACAATTTTGTACTTCAAGTGAAATTTTATGAATTTTACAGTTCCCTTTACCCTCCCTCACTTTAAGCTATATTTAAATTATATATTACATCTACATACATTGAAAACCTTATCATTGCATTATATATGTGTGTGTATATACATTTACTGTATGTGTGTATGCATATATTAACTATTCTCTTCTAAAGTTCTTAAAACATGTTCGGCAATTGTATAAATACACACACACACACACACACACACACACACACACACACTGCAAATACCAAACACATTTTAAGAACTCTGGATGACAGGCTGGGATTCAAGATGCCAGCGTGGGAAAATACTGAACTTATTTCTTCTCATGGACACACATACAGAACACTTCCTCCTAAATAAGACCTGAAAATTAGCTGAACAGCTCCTCCAAAACAAAGGGCAAAAGAGTCACATGAAAATGGTTAGGAGAGACAGAGATACAGTCTTGTAAAAAATCTCACCCCTGGTATGGTAATCTATGATATAGAGGGAACTCACAAATATGGAGCTTCCCCCTGAGGAGTGAGGAACCAAGCAAAAGCAGTTCTGATAGGGAAGTATATAGAAATGTAGGCCTACCTCAGAATACTATAAAAATCTTAAACAGTTTAATCTTATACCCAAAGGAAATACAAAAAGAGGAACAAACAAAGCTCAAAATTAGTGGAGGGAAGAAAATAAGAAAGACTAGAGTAGAAATAAATAAAATACAGACTTAAAAAAACAATAGTAAAGATCAATGAAACCAAGAGCTGGTTCTTTGAAAAAATAAACAAAATTTATGAAAGCTCATCACGAAAAAAAGAGAAGACCTAAATAAATAAAATCAGAAATGAAAGAAGAGAAATCACATCTGAGTCCACAGAAATACAAAGGATTGTATCATGATAAAAAATTATATACCAACAAATTGGAGAACATAGAAGAAACAGGTAAATCCCTAGAAACATACCATATCTCAAAACTGAATCAAGAAGAAATAGAAAATTTGAACAGCCTGATTATCAGTAATGAAATTAAATCAGTAATCCCAACAAACAAAAGTCCAGGACCAGATTGCTTCAGAGGTAAATTCTACTCAACATATGAATAGCTGATTCCTATTTTTTCAACCTATTCTGAAGAAGTAGAAGAAAGAGGAGGAGGAGGAAGAGGAGGAGGGAGAGGGGGGCAGAAGGGAAGGGGGAGGAGGAGGGGGAAGAGAAGGAGGAAAGAAGAAGATGAGGATGGTGACAATGACAATGATGACAGAGGATGGGGAGGAGGGGAGGAGGAAGGAAAACTTCCAGATTCATTCTGTGAGACCATCATTACCCTGATACCAAACCAGATAAAGACATTACAAAGAAGGAAAATTACAGTCCAATAGTCCTGATAAATTTAGATGTATAAAAATATCAACAAAATATTAGCAAACTGAATTCAAGAATACATTAAAAACATCAGTCACCACAATCAAGTGGATCTATTTCAGAGATGCAAGGATTATTCCATATTTGCAAATCAATGGAACAAATTAAAATAACAAAGAAGAATAAAAATCATATAATCCTCCCAGAAAACACTGAAAATGCATTTGACAAAATACAATACCCATTCATGTTAAAACTCTCAACAAAGCCAGTTCTTAGAGGGTGTATATCTCAACATGATGAATATCATATATGACAAGCCCACACCTAACACCATGCTCAATAGTGAAAAAAACTGAATACTTTTTCCTCTAAAGTTAGAAATAAGACAAGAATGGCCACTATGGCCACTTTTATTCAACATAGTGTTTGAAGTCCTAGTCAAAGCAATTAGAAAACAAACAAAATACCCAAACTGGAAAGGAAGAGGTAAAATTCTCACTATTTGCTCATAACATAATTTTATACATAGAAAACCCTAACAGCTCCACCAAAAAGCTCTTAGAATTGATAAATACAGTAAATTTTCAGGGGCCAAAATATACAAAAATTGGTTGTATTTCTATATGCTAACAATTAACTACCAGAAACAGAAATTAAGTAAACAATCTCATTTACAATTGCATAAAAAGGAATAAAATATCTGGAAATACATTTACAAAGAGGTGAAAAACCTGTACTCTAAAAGCTGTAGCTCATTGATGAAAGAATTTGAAGATGACAAAATAAATGAAAAGAGATTTCATGCTCAAATTGTTAAACTGCACATCCTACCCAGAGCAATCTACAGATTTGATGGAATCTCTATCAAAATGACAATGGCACTTTTCAAAGAAATAGAACACACAGCCCTAACATTTGTATGGACCACAAATTACCCTGAATATCCAAAGCAACCTTGGAAAAAAAAAAAAAAAAGGTGAAGGCATGACTCTCTCTGACTTCAAACTGTATTACAAAGGCCTAATAATCAAAACAGTATGGGATTGACATAAAAACAGAGACATAGATCAATGGAACACTATAGAAACCCCGGAAATAAATCCATGTGTAAATAATTTATTTACTTATGCACAGGAGCCAAATATATAGCCAATTGGGAAACGATGGTCTCTTCAATAAAGATGCTAAGAGAAATGGACAGTCACATGCAGAAAAAATGAAGCTAAACCACTATCTTACACAAGACACAAAAACTAACTCAAATTGGATTAAAGACTTGAATGTAAGACCTGCTGAAAACCTAGATGAAAACATAGGCTATAATCTCCTTGGTAAAAGTCTCGGCAGATTTTTGGATCTGACTCTAAAAGCAAAGGGAACAAAAGCAAAAATAAACAGGTGGGACTATGTAATACTAAAGTTTCTGCACAGCACAAGAAAATGCAACCTACTGAATGGGAGACAATATTGGCAAGTCACGTATCTGATCAGGGGTTAAAATCAAAAATATATAAAGAGCTCATACAACAGATGTTCAGCTCATAGATATTCAGATCGTGTTCTTATTTCTACCTTACAGTTTTATTCTACATTTCAGTTAATACACAGAGTATTTTAATATATCAAATGCACCTATTTTATATCTGCTACAAAATGCTGTACTTCTCCCACCTTGTACATAAGTATTTTATGTTTGGGGCCTGTCTTTAATTTATCTAAGCAACAGACAACTTGAAACCAGATTCTGTTATCCAACCTACCCAACCAACTCTGGGAATGATTTCATTAGTTCTCTTTGGTTTCTATGCCTAAAGCCATTCCAAAAGAGTTTGTACTTATAAAGATATGATGGATGAATGCATTAGGATATGTTCATATGTCTGAGGCAACTCATAAGAATATTAGGTCTGTCCAAAAATGCTACTGAATCAAAACATTTAAAGATGATATGTCACGCAAACCCTGTAACAGTTTTCCTAAATTGGTTAACACTCAAACACCAGTTTCTATATCAGAGTCATTATGTTGCTTCTCATGCAATAGTTTCATTTTCCATGAGAATCATCTACAAAAATCGGAAATATCTGCAGTCTCTACACAATGAGGCTGCAAACAATTTGCAATCAATGCCCTATATTACTGATGAATGATAACATTTATATTAGTTATAGGACATTATTGTAAGAAAAATTACAGTCATCCGAATGGCTGATACTTTCAGGGAACAATGTCACCCATTTCACAATATTTTCACAAGCTAGAAACCAAAGGATATAATTTTATTACTTGTAATAGAATGAAAAACATGTTATCATCAGCCCAAACTACAATTTTTATATATAAAATGAAATCCTGGAACTTTCAATGTAACGGTGTGTAAATGAGAATACTTTGTACATTTAATGAAATTTCAGAAGCAATCAGTGGAGGGATAAGCAAGATGTGCCACCTTTGCCAGACTGTCATTTTATGTAACTACCCTGTGGGAAAACCACTATTAATGGTTGAAGGTTCTTAATGCCTTAGGGCCCTCTTCATTTGCTAAGACATGATAATCAGCTATGCCAGGTTGTGTGGGCTCTGTCTCTGCCAACTCATGAATATATTTCTCAAAAAGTTTCATAAACAGAAGGGAAGATAAGCTGCTTCTGTCTTCAGAGCCTTCTGTCAAGAATTGAGAAGCTCTCTTGTTTGGAAAGAGAAAAATAAATAGAAGCCAAATTGAAAATGTCAATCCTTAGAAGGAAAATACATTTAGGTCATATTCAACTCTAAATGATCTTCACATCATAAGAAAAAAAAACATTGTAATTGCTAATCCAAAATATTTGAACATCTAAAACATATGTTAGTGAGGCATATTCTCCTAAACTCTTTAAATTCTGCAAGAAAGTATCGTATTATTCTCCTGCTACACGAAAATACTGTTATGAGTAACCTGTTTTTTTGTTCTTTATAATTTACTCTTCCACTTTTTCAACTGTATTTCTTACTTCTAGGTTTCTTTTAAAGTGATGTTTAAGGGAGAATAAGTTAATTTTCAACAGGAAGAGGCAGAAATATGTTTGTTGCTTTTTTTATGCTGCTACTACAAGATCATCACTATACTAGAATCATAATATGGTAGATGCAAAAACTGCCTCAAATCCATCCTTTCTTTGTGGCCATATCCTTTGTTAGTGCATCACTTGGTTATATTATTTTCTTTGATCAATGACACATTAGCAAAAGTGAAATGCTGGGACTGGTTTCCTGGTTTCTTTAGTTAGAGAAATATCTCCCAGACCCTCCTTCGAGAAAGAACTTACTGCCCAACTTCAGGAAGTGCAGTTAGCAGAAAACCTACAGTTATCACCTCCCTCAGAGTCTGCCTCAAAGATTCATATTGCTGGAGGTAAAGCCTTTCTGATATTCACTCTAGAATTCCAAGATGGATGGGAACAAGGATTCACTAGAGTTGTTTCACAGTTTGACTTCTTTTTCCAAATGTGTTTATTTTGGCTTCTTTTTACAGGTGGTGGTCACAAATAAATATCTTGTACCTCACAGTTTATCTCCAGATTTGATCTGAAAAACTAAACTTGAGACAGAAAATTCCATTACCTTGTAAACAAGCCTGGGTTAGTGTGCTGGAAGGGAAGATAACATCTGGAGAATATATGAGCTACATCAGCTGAGGTCTCCATTGGATCAACCAGCACACTAGCCAACTGGTTAACTGATTAAAGACGTATGAGTGATCCCAGCTGAGATGAACAGAAGAATCACCCAGCTGAGCCCACCTCAAACTGCCAACCTGTGATTTATGATGTAATTAGTAGTTGTTATTTAAAAACAAAACAAAAAAAAAAACCAAAACTTCATTTTGTGGCATTTTATTACACAGAAGAGATAACCTAAAAAACTGACACTTAAAATTGAAGGGCTGCTGAACAAAATTTTAAGCCATGCAATGTTAATTTATTGATTTAAATATAAGTTGAATTAGCAAAAGGACCAACAGCTTGAGCTAAAAGGGTATGAGTTAAGCTATGAAGAGGCTACCAGGCCCCCAACTGTGTATAAGCAGAAAGCACAGTAACAGAGCTATCTAGCTGCACAGACCTGTCTAGCTGCAAATATGGAGCATTTAGAGAACATAAAGAGAGCCTTAGAAGAAAGAGTCAATAAATCTGAGGGCAAAGGCAAGAGACTCAAAGAATGTTGAATGGGGGAATATCCCTAGAGAAAACTAGAGAAAACCTGATAGACGAGCTACTTCCAGGTAGCAAAATCTGGGACTAATGAAGATTTATCATTTACTACCAGAGAAGGTAGCCTTTGAGATTTGTGTCCAGCTCGATTTCAGAATGCTAAGGCTCAGCAACAGTTATGGGAATAGAAATGGCCACAGCAGGTAATCTTCTGTCTCAACATTGTATGTTGGGCAAGTCAGAGGCAGAAAACATCTTTTTAGTTCAGCAGTTTCTGAATTCAAGAAACTTCCTCAATATAGGGGCACCTGGGTGGCTCAGTCGGTTGAGTGTCCAACTTTGGTTCAGGTCATGATCTTGTGGTCTATGAGTTCGAGCCCCGCGTCGGGCTCTGGGCTGACAGCTCAGAGCCTGGAGCCTGCTTTGGATTCTGTGTCTCCCTCTCTCTGCTCCTCCCCCGCTCATGCTCTGTCTCTCTCTCTCTCTCTCTGTCAAAAATAAATAAACATTTAAAAAAATTGAAAAAAAAAGAAACTTCCTCAATATATAATTAAAGCTCATGAAATCCTGGACTTTGAGGCTGATACAATGATTATATTCAATCTGTGGAGATCCTAGAATGGCACTGAGGATATTTTATGTGTAAATATTGTGAATAACTGATGGCCAGGAGGTAGACTGTTTAGAAGTTTGTAAAGATGGCTACAAAAGTTTCCTCTCCCTTGTTCATGCCCTTCAGTAATAAGTTCTCATAATGACTTTAAGACTGGCCATGTTGCACGCTTTACCAATAGGGTAATAAGCAAATGTAACACAAGTAGAGGCTTAAAAATGCTTGTGCTTTAGGGCAGGTTCACTTGTTGATCTTGGGAAATATGGCACCATATGAAGAAGCTAGCTAGCTGGCCAATGGGAAACATCATGGAACAAAAATGATTCTGAATATGCTGAGGTTTTCCTAGAACAACCAGTGCCTTCTTCCTCAGCTGACAGCAGTGATCCAGCTGAGACGTGTAGAACTATCCAGCTGTTCCAAAGCAAATTACCAACTCACAAAATGTAAAGTCAAATACACTGTTTAAAACTAGTAGATTTGGGATAATTTAGTTACACAGAAAGTTAACTAAAACAATCAAATATAAAAGGTATCCTAAATTAATAATTTCATGATAAATAAGTCATAATATAACATAAATTAGACTTTTAAATTCAATAATGCTACACAATTGTCAAGCTCCTCTATTAGATATAATATTTCAGATTTAATTCCTATTTCATCAAAATTTAATGTTACTTGAGAATATAAGCATATTAGTATGATTACTATTATATCACATTGATAGTTTACTCATGAAAATAAATAAAATTCAAGTAACACTTATTTACTTCAATTACTTATATCATGATTGCTTATCAGCTCCTGGACATACGAGTCAATCATTTTTGATAATTTGATACTTTAAAAATATAAATTATTATAATAACAGGTTTTACATAATCTGTACTTCTCATTTTGAAGTAGTTGCATTGACTATTTAAGGATTTCCGATGGACATCTTGGAAAAAAAAAAGCAAAAAAAAAAAATCATCAAACTATCATAAATGTTGAGAATAAAGAACCTGGGGTGAGGATTAAAACTATTGCTCAGTTAAATAGTCCCTTTATGTGCCAGCAACAGCTGGGCAATCAACTTTCTGTCATAACTATCTACAGTAAGCAGCTTGCCCATGGCCAAGTCAATAATTATAGAATCAAATGGTTCATCAACTTTCTTCCAAGGTTTAATTTGGCACACAGTGCTTTGAAAAATAAAGCATTATAAAATATTATTACAATTCCTGAATTTAATATCCTACTACTGTTTCTGACCTAGTTAGGTGGAATAAATTGAAATCCTTTCATTAATATGTTAACTGAGTCATTTTAAAATTGAATTTTGATAGTAATCCCCTTGAAATTGCTTATAAAGAACTACACTATATTGCTGAGCTTCTTATGCTAATTTTAAAAAGATGACAACTGTCTTATGATCTTAAAATACCAATGCAAAGTTCTGTGTCAGTCAATTTCTTGGCAACAAAATAAATTTCAATCTGATTATTCTTGATTTAAAGATTTGCTAATTCTCTTTAATTTGTGAAGAGCAAGATTTAGTATAAAGTTTCACATATATGCAAGGTAAACATGACCTTATTTTATAAATATTGTTGAGATGGTGTCATATCTAAGTTTGTGGTTTGTAAATATTGGTGTGTTAAAAAAAAAAAAATCAGAGGCGCCTGGGTGGCTCAGTCGGTTGAGCGTCCGACTTCAGCTCAGGTCACGATCTCGCTCAGCTCAGGTCACGATCTCGCTGTTCGTGGGTTCGAGCCCCGCGTCAGGCTCTGGGCTGATGGCTCAGACCCTGGAGCCTGCTTCCGATTCTGTGTCTCCCTCTCTCTCTGTCTCAAAAATAGACACCCGTTCATGCTCTGTCTCTCTCTGTCTCAAAAATAAATAAACATTAAAAAAAATTTAAAAAAAAAATCAGTGGACAGTTTATTAAAAATTCAGATGCCCAAAGAATCATGTTGATAACTTTGTACTGCTAAGTAAAAGCTAGGTGCTCCAGGATTTCTGAACTACCATTCTAAAGGAATTCACTGATGATCAAGTCATGTAAATGAATATATTCAATACTATAAAATAGTGGTCCTTTTCCATATAACTGCTGAATGAAGCACTGTGAGATAACATTTTCTTTTTTTAAATTTTTTAAATGTTTATTTATTTTTGAGACAGAGAGACAGAGCACGAGTCAGGGAGGGGCAGAAGAGAGGGAGACACAGAATCCTAGCAGGCTCCAGGCTCCGAGCTGTCAGCAGAGAGCCTGACACGGGGCTAGAACTAAATGAACCACAAGATCATGATTTGAACCAAAGTTTCTTTACGGCTCTCTAGAAAGATAATTTTTAGTCCACAAAAAAATAAGAATTGTGTTACCATTAACATACAAATAATTTCGGAGATACTTCTTCAAAATATATATGTCTCTTTTCTATTCCTTTTCTTTTTTTTAAGTTTGTTTATTTTGAGAGAGACAGACACAGCGTGAGCAGGGGAGGGGCAGAAAGAGGCAGAGAGAAAGAGAATCCCAAGCAGGCCCCTCACTGTCAGCACAAAGTCCAATACAGCGCTCGAACCCAGCAACTGTGAGATCATGACCTGAGCTGAAATCAAGAGTTGGAGGCATACCCAACTGAGCCACCCAGGCACCCCTATTTTACTCCTTTTCTATTTGAATCAGAATTTCCATAGGTTGGGATAAGAATGTGGATTTTTAGCAAGCCAAAAAACTGCCTAAATAAGTGGTTCTCAAAGTAATTCTGTAAAATAAACCATTTACCAACAAAACATTTTTATGTTGGTACACTATTGCTTATTAAGTCTTCACCTTTGACAGGCATGCAGGTACCTCTCAATCTCATTTATTTTACTGCTCAAAACAATCATATGAAGTAGATATTCTTATACCCATGTTACAGGCGTAGAAACTGCAGTGAAAAAATTTAAATAATTAACTCAATCACACAGATATCAAGGAATAAAGCCAGGAAGTAATCCTGGTATGTCTGACTTCAAAGGTAATGATCATTTCTTATCTAAATGCCCTAATATTTTACTTTGATTCTTCAGGTCTTAAGAGTGTTAAAATAACCAAATAGTAAATTAAGGCTACTATAAATATTGCCATTGTGTGTATATATTCAGAAAGAGATTGTCTGATGAACAGACATTGAATATAGAAGGAATCACTGGAGAAACTTAGTGATATCTGAATTTAAATAGGTCTCTTGTTTTTAAAGTCATTTTTAAACTATTAACCTTCTATATTTCAAGGTCAAGAAAACTGTGGAAAATAGCATAAAATACTGTATTTATATATGTATATACACTAATGTATTTATCATTTATTAAATATAATAAATTGTAACATATTTAATATATTTATAAAATAAATATAATAATATATTACTATTTATTTTATTTATTATATATATTTGTATAAATACTATATATATATAATACTATATGTATATAGTACTATATATATAATACTATATGTATATAGTACTATATATACATATACACATACACATAAATACCACATATATGGTATTAAAAGGCTATCCTTATAACCTTTTAGGTGAAATAAGTGCTGATAGACTTGAATAGGTTAAGATTCTTACATGAACAAAACATTTATACAGTATTCATCACATTATTTATTTCTGTATTTTTTTCCTTTGGATATCTTTGTCTGGTTTTGGTATCAGCATAATATAGTCTTCATAGACTTAGTTGGAAAATGTTTCCTGTTTGGAAACTTTTTGGAAAGGTTTGTGAAAGGTTGGTATTAATTCTTCATTAAACATTTAAAAAAAAATTTTTTTTTTCAACGTTTATTTATTTTTTGGGACAGAGAGAGACAGAGCATGAATGGGGGAGGGGCAGAGAGAGAGGGAGACACAGAATCGGAAACACGCTCCAGGCTCTGAGCCATCAGCCCAGAGCCTGACGCGGGGCTCGAACTCACGGACCGTGAGATCCTGACCTGGCTGAAGTCGGACGCTTAACCGACTGCGCCACCCAGGCGCCCCCATTAAACATTTTTAAAATTCACAGTGAAGATACCTTGTCCTAGGCTACTCTGTTTTTAAAGATTTCCTTTTGTGTTACTAATTCAATCTCTTTTAATTTACAGGTCTATTCATATTTTCAATTTCTTCTTGAGTAAGTGTTGGTAGTCTTAATAGGCATCTGTTCATCTCATTAAGGTTATCTAATTTTGTATTAAATTTTTCATGGCATTCATTCCCTTGTCATCATCTTTATATTTCTGTAAGATCTGTAATAATGTTCTTTCAACCTTGTTCTTAGTAATTTGTTCTCTAATTTTTCTTTTGGATAGTCAACTAATATTTGTCAATTGTGTTGATCTTTTCAAGGAGCATGCTTTTGGTTTCATTGGTTTTTCTCTATTGTTTAGAGAACAATATTGTGTCTATTGTGTCTACCCTCTATTTCATTTATTTCTGTCCTACTCTTTATTATTTCCTTCTTTCTGCTTGTTTTGATTTCAGTTTTTTTCCCCCTAATTTCTCCAAATAGAAACTTTGGTTGGTATTTGATATTTTTCCTGTTGTAAATATAGAGTTTTACACGTAATATAAACCTTTAATGCTGTACTCCATAAATTGTGGTATGTTGTCTTTCATTTTTCACTTATCTCTAAGTATTATTTAAATTCTCTTGTGATTTCTTTTTTGATTCATTGGTTATTTAGGAGTATATATATATATATATTTTTTTTAATTTCACCCTGTTTTTAATTTCCCAAATTATTTTTAATTATTGTTTACTGATTTCATTATATTATAGTTGGAGAAGATATTTTGTATGATTCAAACACTTCTAAAATATTAAAATATGTTTTATAGTCTAGCATATGGTCTAGCCTGGAAATACATGTGCACTTGAGAAGAATGTACATTTTGCTGTTAAAGGTTGAGTATTTTATAGTTGTAGGCCCATTGGCTTATGGTATTATTTAAATCCTCTGTTTCTTTATTGATCTTTTGATTAGTTTGTTCCAGTCATTATGGAAAGTGGGGCATTGAGTTCAACTATTATTACTATAGTATCTATTTTTCTATTCTATTAATTCCTGCTTTTGTATTGCTGTTAGGTGCATGTATATTTAAAATTTTATGTCTTCCTGATACATTAGTACCTTCATACTTTAGAAAATGTCCTTTTGTTTCCAGTTATAATTTTGTACTAAAGTCTTCTTTATCTGACATTAGTATATCCAGTCCAGCTCTCTTTTGATTACTGTTTTCATGTATATCTTTCCAATCCATTCCAAAAGAATCGATCCATTTTCTTCCTATTCACTTTACATTTACTTCAACCAACTTGTGTCTTTGAATCTAAAGGTGTCTCTTATAGACAGCACATAGTTGACTCACAATTTTTTATACATTTATATCAATCTTTCCCTGTTGAGTGAAATTTCGAATCCACTTTCATTGAGCATAATAGCTGATATGGTAGGGGTTATGTCTCTGAATTTACAATTTGTTTTGTATTTGTATTACTTTTTTGGGTCCTCTGTTTTTATATTACTGCTTTCTTTTGCATTAAACAGATACTTTTAGTGTACCTTTTTCAATTTATTTTTGTTTTTCTTGAATAAATGCTCACCAGATTCTTGCATGCCTTTGGCTAATTTATAGAGGTCTAAAAAAACTGATTTTGGCTTTTTAAAAAGGTTTGGCTATTTTTCTCATTTCTTTTATAGAAGTTAGAATTTTTGGAGGTCTTTGTGGAGGTCATCCCTATAAACCATCTAGAACTATCTTAATGACTATTAATTTTTAATAAGGCATAAAAGTGAATCTACACAAGTGATTATCTCTTCCAATTTTTAAGGGCACATTTTCTGTCATATTAGCTATCAAATTCACATGTTAAAATCTTCTTTAATAATAAAATGGGCTTTTAAAAGTCCCAAGGCAAAATCATCTAGCTGTAAGAAGTAATTGTTCCAATGATAAACATTAGTACTCCTCTGTCATATCAACTTAAAATTAGATTATCTACTGTTCACTAATTCAAATCCAAAATTACCCAGAGAGATTATTACAACTTGTTTCCCAAAATGTATCAAAGAAACTTGGGGAAACATTTTAATGTTTTTAAAATGTCTAACTTTATAAAAAAACAAATCTTAAGTGAAAAAAAGTGGTATACATATATATATATATATATATATTTCTGCAGTTCACCATTTTACTGTAGTTATGAGTACATATGAATAATATAAATTTGTAAAATTATCTAATAAACTTCCATTATCTTATTAACAGATGATAACTCAAATTTTATTTGGATACTTGCAAATATTAATAAAAGACAAATCCTGAAACAGTTTGGAAAGCTCTAATTATTATAATTTCTTCTTAGCTAAATGAGGTATAATTACTTTAAATTTAAATTTTAGCTCCTCCCTGAATTCCAGAATAAAACAAAACAAATATGTTAATCTTCCTCCACAGAAGAACCTCATATGATGAATATAATGAAAATATTGTATTCATATTTCCCTCAAGTGAAAGAACTAATATATAATATAATCCCAAGAACTGTAAGGTATTCCTTTCTCATTTTCATATTGAACTTTTTGAAAATTAGTTTAGCAGAATCAGTACTGAAAACATTTTCTGAAAAATCACTGGAGATTGTAAGAGATCAAGATGTCTACACATCCCTTACTATTCCTCCCAGCAGGAAGTGGAGGTTAATTCCCATTGAATTTTGGCCATCCTTACTGATTTTCTTTACTTACATACTGTACAGAAGTGATATTCTGGAACTTCTGAGAACAGATCCTAAGAAACGTGATAGTTTCTACTCAAGCCCCTCAGAATGCTCTTCTTAGGATGTTCCTTAGGATGCTCCTTAGCGGAATGTTCCCTCTCAAAACTTCACTGCTATGCTGAAGAAACCCAAGCCACATGAAGAAAGAACCACGTGTAGGTGTTCTTTTTGAAAACTGCAGCTAGGGGCGCCTGGGTGGCGCAGTCGGTTAAGCGTCCGACTTCAGCCAGGTCACGATCTCGCGGTCCGGGAGTTCGAGCCCCGCGTCAGGCTCTGGGCTGATGGCTCAGAGCCTGGAGCCTGTTTCCGATTCTGTGTCTCCCTCTCTCTCTGCGCCTCCCCCGTTCATGCTCTGTCTCTCTCTGTCCCAAAAATAAATAAACGTTGAAAAAAAAAAAAAATTAAAAAAAAAAAAAAAAAAACTCCAGCTAAACTCCCAGTACTATCTGGTATCAACTGTCAGCTATATCTGTGAGCATGAAACTACTTGGAAATCTACCCTGCCTGGGTCATTAATGACTGCATCCTCAACACCACCTGATACAGTTAGATGAAGAATTTGGAGCAAGAATCCTTTGCCGAAACTGTAAGTCCCCAGAAACATACAAAGTAAGATAAAATTGTTTTAAGCCATTCAGTTTGGAGTGCTTTTTAAGAAAATTTTTATTTTTCTAACTAAGCAATCTCCACACCCCACATGGGGATTGAACTCACAACCCTGAGATCAAGAGTCACATGTTCCACTGACTGAGCCAGCCAGACACCCCAGGTTTGGAATGCTTTTTATTTTTTGTATTCTTCAGGAAGAAATAATAGGGACAAAGAAATAGTCCCTTGTTCTGAATAGAATTTGCATTTATTTAATGTAAGCTCCTTGTACTAATGTATGCATTACACTGCTGGCTAATTTTAACTATGTACTCAAATCCCTAAATGAAATTTTTAACCAAACCACTAAACACTAAACTAAATCTTACAGATTTTTTATTGTGGAAAAAAAAAAAAAGCAAAACATTACCACATTGTAAAGTTAGGTCTTATGAAATTAATATTTGCACAGATTACAAACTGCTTAATTTGAAAGAAAAATAATTTCATACTTGTCACGAATTATCAATCCTTATTTAATGTTTGCTTCAAAACCCTCTATTTAGAGTCTTGAATATTAAATTTGAGAACTTAAAGATTATTTCTACACCTCATATTGGAGAGTAAAATCAGTATTAAGGGAAAGAACAAATAATTGAGTAACATTTGAAAATGGTTTATGAAACATACCAAGTGAATACTCAAAGAATAGGAAATATTTATGACAAATTATCTCTGTGATTATTAAAGCCATGACTATTCTCTCTCAAATTCTAGAGAATAATTAATTGCTTTTACCTTTTTCTCTAATTTTTTGACAATATTGCCAATATTGACAATATCAAAGTTCTCCTTTGGTACACTATTTTTAGTATGAAAATAATAAAGAGAGGCGCCTGGGTGGCTCAGTCAGTTAAGTGGCCGACTTCAGCTCAGGTCATGATCTCGCGGTCCGTGAGTTCTAGCCCCGTGTCGGGCTCTGTGCTGACAGCTCGGAGCCTGGAGCCTGCTTCAGATTCTGTGTCTCCCTCTATCTGACCCTCCCCATTCATGCTGTGTCTCTCCCTGTCTCAAAAATAAATAAACGTTAAAAAAATTAAAAAAAAAAGAAAGAAAATAATAAAGAAAACTAATATGGTTAGAAGATAAGGACCAGAAGAAACAGCTAAAATTCCACCAAGTTATCTGTAGATTTGATATATTGTACCTATCATTATAAAGTACATTACATGTACTTTATACAAGTACATTATTACAAGTACATTTACATGTTCTTTTAATATTTCCCTCCTTAGAATTGAAAAACAGTGCTGTCTCTAAAAATAACAGTTTGTAAAACACTCTCATTGTAGAATTCATTCTCTTTTTAAAATTTGCTGTTTAGCCTATTCATATATTTTATATGCAATTTGATTTTATTTAAAAAATTTTTTAATGTTTATTTTATTTTTGAGAGAGAAAGAGAGAATGGGAGGGGCAGAGAGAGAGAGGGAGAGAGAGACAGAATCCAAAGCAGGCTCCAGGCTCTGAGCTGTCAGCACAGAGCCCAATGTGGGGCTCAAACTCATGAACCGTGAGATCATAACATGACCCGAAGTCGGATGCTTAACTGACTGAGCCACCCAGGCATCCTGAAATTTGATTACTTTTTATTTTAAAAAGTAATTCTCTAATATAATTTACTAAAGTATAAACAATTATCAATTATTTCAAATTCTAAATACCATTATTACTAACCTATTGAGAATCTTTTTCTTTTCTTTCCTAATGACCATAAACTGACTGAGTTTGGACAAAGTTTACATTGGGAAAGGGACACTGACATGACCTAGTGGGTAACTTCTTTCGGGCCAAATGGTGTGCTGTTGTTGAATCTACATCTGAAAGTGTAGCTGGAATACATTTGTTATATGCTTGTACACCTCTGTCTCCTCCATGCTAGGCGGGAATCTATAGGTTGGAAAGAGGTATAGGTAGAGAAGTACTACTACTTTTCAGTCCACACAACTTTAAGATTCTTTTGAGTCAAATTCCTCTGTGACTGATGCTTTGATATTTGGAGCCTCTGGGGAAGGGATGCAGCCCTACTCAGAAGAGTCCTTTGGGGGATGGTATGCATCACCTCTCTGACACAGCTACCATGAAAAACCCATTTGAAGAGCACATTGCTACTGGACTCTTACTGAAATTTAATGTCTTATTCATGAAACCTATGTAATTCACCCATCTGATATTCTCATTTTGTGTGAGTCAACTCAGACTCAGTAACTATAACAAGACTGAAAGTGCCTCAAAATCCTCACTTATCAAATAGAAATGGTATATTTAAGAGCTGACACGTATCCTATAGCACCTCGGTTTTAAATAAGAACACTGAATAGGTATTTCTGGAATAAATTTATTCACATTCTGCTGTTTGCAACAGCACTGACCACTCACTGGGGACTCTGATTCATAGAGGTTTCCCTGATTAGCTGGGCCTTGTTAGTTTACTGAAGTCTCAGCTAATCTGGACACGAATGGTGTCACTGGGCCATTGTGGCTTATCAGCAGCAATCCAGAAATGAAAGTAGACATAATTGTTAAAGTATGTAGGCAGAAATCAGGGCTGTTCTCATAGCTTTGACCAATATTCCCCTTGATAAACCTTGTTATATTTTTATTGACTCTTGGACTGTTGCCAATGGCCTAGCTGTTTGGACTGCTACTTGGAAATCTATAGACTGGCAGATAAAAAGTGAATCTATCTGGACTGTGGAAACAAATTATGGCTGCTGATTCAACTGTTTGAGTCACTATACAGATGCCAAGAATAAGGACAATTCTCTGATGAGAGATATGGATTTCCACCATTGCTGCCTAGATCCATTATCATACCAGATATAACACATCCACCAATAAAAATACTAGGCACAATGTAAAGACTTTATTTATGATTCAGAGGTACCATTGCACGCAGACTTGTTATTCCTGTCAAAATTTAACTCATTTGTCTAAGTGAAAGAGACCTATTACATGCCCTCCTTGTCCTCTCTCTGCCTGTTCCCAATGGTTTGACTACTGCAGACATTTGTCCCCATTGATGGTTCTTCACTGTTGTCAACACATTTCTAATTATGCTGTTGTTCTAGCACAGGCAACTGACTGTGGACCCACTCTCATAGCCCTTAAAGCTAACCTGTGTTATATGTTTGGCTTTCCAGAACATTTGTAGTCTGATGACAATATACCGTTTGTTGTAAAAATCACTCAAAAATGAACTCCTAATCAGTGTGTTCAATGTATATTTCATGCTATCTACAATCCAGTCATCTAATATTGTTGAGCACTGGAATAGCTCAAAAATTAACTCAACGCATTATTGACATATTTTTTTTTCCTGCTTCATACTCCTCAGCAATGAAATTTAGTTAGTCACTGAATGCAGTTGTTCCCAGAAAGGAATTATCTCCTCTGTGCCTTCCTCAATAATGATCAGGGTCACAGTGGTAAAGAGTTATACAAGCCTTTTTTTTTTTTTTTTTTTTTTTTTTTTTTTAATATACAAGCCTTTTTAGAAAAGTCTGGATTCTTCCCTGGACACTCCTTGGCATTTTTTTCTCCCCCTTTCTGAATAGCTATCTTTCCAAGCAGGGGTTTGGGGGATTCAAAAAATCTTGATTGTCTACTTGGATTATTGTCTTGGGTTGACACGTTCCTGGATAATAATTTTTAAAAAAACGAGGGGCATCTGGGTGGCTCAGTTGGTTAAGTATCCAACTCTTGCTTTGGGCTCTGGTCATGATCTCATGATTGTGAGACAGAGCCCCACAGTCGTCAGGCTCTAAACTAGGCATGGAGCCTGATTAAGATTAAGATTAAGATTCTTATTCCCTCTGTCCCTCCCATCCTCACGTGTGTGTGCATGCGTGCAGACTCATTCTCTCTCTCTCTCTCTCTCAAAAACAAAACAAAAAAACACAAAACAACAACAACAACAAAAACCCAAGAAAACAAAAACCAATAACCAAAAAAAAAAAAAAAATTAGCAAATGACCACTTGGTTGATTATACCCCAAATATTACACCTACACTGGCTCAGGTGGCTAAAGTAAGGGATATGTGGTTCTCCATAAGTTTTATAACAGTATCCTTGTTCCTCTTGTACCTGACCCTTCTTTCTATGATTAAGTCTGGGTGTAAGTAAAGAAAAATGCAAAAATGGTGGAATTGTAGTTATTGAAAGGGGACACTCTGATTTCTGTCAGTAGGAGTAGAAATAACCCAAGCACTTGATGGGGAAGAACTTAACACACCGGAAAGTACAAGGGGAAATGAACATTAATGATCTCTTTCACTACCACTGCTAGTGCCTTCTTCAAGAAGAAAAAAAGCCCTGGTGATCTCTCCAAGGTATTGCAAACACCTCAAATTTAATTGACTCTCAGGTTTACCATTATCCCCTCCCCAAACAACTCCCTCCCAAAATAAGAACTGTGCTCAATTATTTGAATTATCTGGTAACCCTAAGGTCTACCAACTAGTCAGGACGCAAGTTGGAAGTGCTGTCAACCTATACCCCCAATTGATATAGATCATATTTGGGACTCCCAAAAATTGTAAACAAGATTTTACTTTCAGGATCACTAATGACCTCCAAAGCATTGTATTTCTTATGTGAAAGCAAAGTTTCAATGGACCTCCACTGAAGAAACATTATGACTTGCATTTTAGGAGCTTCCGTAAAACACCCTAATAATTTTAATGAGATATCACCAGTTGATGACAAGGTGTTATGTGTAACATCTTGATGACTGCAGAAATGTCTCCAAAGTGAGGCTTCCCTTGGTTAACTGAGAAGCTTTCCAGAGGAATAACATGTGTATAGTGATCCCTATGTTGAGAGCCATATAATTAGAAGAACTGATGTAAAATTTCTCCTGACTTTATCTGATCATGACACCACTTCAGCCCTTAAGACATTCACATGAGCCTCAATTAACTAGCCAGGGTTGTTATGAATAATGGAATTGCCCTAAATGCCCTCCCTAAAAGCCAAGAAAAAGTCTCTATAATGTCTAATATATATTTCTGCCTCTGTATTAATGCCTTATTCCAAGTAAAAAAGCCAACCAAAATTTAGAGAAAGATGCCTAGATTTCTAAGGTACACACCAATGATTTATGAGATTTGTTAAACTGGTTGGGTCTGGGATTTTGGTGGTAAAATCGGGTTCAATTATACAAAATGGTCTTATGCTACTTCTTGGAGCCCCACTGATAGACAATTTTCCATAGGTATCTCATATTTCTGGATATCTTATCATAAAACATTTCAATTGCCCTTTTCTTAAAAATAGCCTTAGAAGATAAAGATTGTGTCTTTTTCTGAGTCAGTGGAAAAGTTTCTTTCACTGCACTAATAAAGATAATGTCTTTCACTGAAGCAAGGTCAAGGAGATTTAGCTCTCTTATAAGATTCAAGTTCATAATACTTGGAATTATTTTCCTGTAACATCCCCGACTGCATGTGCTGGTATCATCTGTACCTCTTTGCTCTGTGGGAACTGGAATCTGGGGAGATGACACATATGCTGAAACTCTTATCGTTGTCAGTAAAATGCTATACCTCCTGTCTTTGACCCAAGAGTCTTGTGTCTTCTATCATCCATGTACTACAGTAGCCTATTAGTTTGCAAAAAAGATAAAATCTACATCTTATATGGCGCTTCCCAATTTCTATCTAAGAAAGCATAGTAAGTGAGCCTGATGGCTTCTCAATACTAAAATTTGAGAAAAAATTTGACATGATATTAACAAGTGTTGTGAATGTAGATAATATTTCACAGATATCAGATGTTGTAAGTAGATATTATTTTCTCCTACTAAGAAATACTAATAAGCAGGGGCACCTGGGTGGCGCAGTCGGCTGAGCGTCCTACTTCAGCCAGGTCACGATCTCACGGTCCGTGAGTTCGAGCCCCGCGTCGGGCTCTGGGCTGATGGCTCGGAGCCTGGAGCCTGTTTCCGATTCTGTGTCTCCCTCTCTCTCTGCCCCTCCCCCGTTCATGCTCTGTCTCTCTCTGTCCCAAAAATAAGTAAACGTTGAAAAAAAAAAAAAGAAATACTAATAAGCAATAACATGAATAAAATAACTAACATAACATATAAGAATCTTAAAACCTATGCTAAGTTAAAAAAATGGGGGACATGAAAAGCTATGTTATTTTTAGCTGTCTTTATATGAAAGCCTAGGAAATGAAATTTCTATAGTGACAGTAAGATAGGTATTGTCTGGATCCAGTTGTTAAGAGATGGGATCAATTGAAAATAGACATGAGAAATCCTTCTAGGATGATGATATTGTTGTACATTTTACTATGGTGGTATTTATATGACTGTATTCAATTATCAAATTTCATCAAAATTTATTCTTTAAACTGATGTATTTCTTAATTTAAGCTACATATCAACAAAGCTGAATAAAATATTAAGTATTATTCTACAACATGATTTTTCATAGTAAAAAAAAGTTCATCACAGAGATTGTCAAGTTTTGTTTAAATGTGCCCCATACGCTTGTAGCTACTAAACTTAAAGATCTTTCAAGAATTGTCAAAAATGAAATTTCCTATGAAAAGCATTCTATAAATAGATTCCCAGCTTAAGTAGGATAGCCTTTGTAATTATTCAACATCTTGGTTTTTTAAATATTATTTTCATATGACTTGAAAATATTTATACTTGCACTTTGATTTACATTTGTATTTAGTGTCCAACTATTCCTATTAGTTTATGAAGGCCATGAGAACAAGACTTATGAATTTTTAATTTTATCTTTAGACACCTAACATCATCCCTGGAATCTTGGTTATTCAAGGATTGGTCAAAACTCAAACCTAAAGCAAGGATCTTCCAGATTCTCTTTCCTTACGATTTCCATTTATTGTGGAGGCTTTTTGGTTAGAAGTTAGACCGTATACTAGAAAACTTACTTCAAGACCACCACACTAAAGGTAGAGTACTATGAGATAAGACATCACTAAAGGATCTTACAGATTCCGAAGCTTGACTGTAGAGTTACCATGGAAACCTGTAAGACGAGTTCAATATTGAGTAGGTGATGAGCCAACCCAAGGAAAACTGTTCTATTTTTCTCTCCAAATTTGATTTTCTCAAAAATACGATTTCCCTTACACTTCTGCCAAACAGTATGTCTCACCCCTGTGGGCAGAGATCATGCCCACACCCTAAACTGACAATAGTTCTCCTTTTCCTTTCTTTTTCTTTTTTTTTTGAAAACTGGATTATATGTTCATATTTATGGTCACATTAAATTAACCTGCATAAGTTTGGTAGACCACTGCTTTTATTGTATGAGATTCATGTGCTGTGAAAACAGTTTAACATGGCACCTTAATTTACTCAGAAGGTGGTAGTGAGGCATAAGTCATCTTTATATTTTGTTTGTAAGCTAAAAGCAAATAGAAGGACAGGTTTTGGAGCTACAGAGGAACATTATTTGCATGGAAGGTCTAAATATAGTTGAAATTAAAAATGTTCAATAGGAGTATGAGATTCTCCTTTCCTTCCTTCTCCCAAATCTAGAGTCAAAGTCTGAAAATCAAGCAGATATAATGCTGAACCCAGAGTAAAGAAGATGGAGATTGGAGTGCAGACTTGCACTACTGTACTTTAATTCTAGGGTGAGAAAGAAAACAAGACAGATGCCCCATTTAGTTCAACAAGATAGAGGACAAGAAATTTATTGTGAGGAGAAACGTTTAAAGGAGAAAAAGTAATTAGATTATCTTTTGATATTTAATACAAATAACCCCACCAGGAGTTATCACTAACACTATTTGATGCTTTTAAGCACTGTGCTGGAAAATTTCAATAATTTGTCAGACCTAATCCTGCAAACGACTCTACTATTAGGTTGAGGAAGAATTAATTCAACATCAATTGCCATTTAGCATATTAAACATAACAACTGATTCTTGCTTCCGATTTACCTGACTACAAACTTTGTCTTTTTTTTTTCTTTTCAAAGTTTTATTTAAATTCTAGTTAGCTAATGTACAGTGCAATATTGGTTTCAGGAGTAGAATTCAGTGACTCATCACTTACATACAACACCCAGTAACAAGTGCATTCCTTAATACCCAACCACCCATCTAGCCCATCCCCCACCCACCTTCCTCCATCAACCCTGTTTATTCTCTATCATTAAGAGTCAAAAAACATTCCTTTTTGTTCCCTTTCTTTTGTACACTTTCCTTGGGTATGCACAATATCTCAGTAACTAACCAATAATTTAGTGTCTGGACATCAACTCAAGGAATATCAGGCTGTCATGAACACAGCTAGTATCTTTCTCTAGTAACTTTCTTAGGTTGCAGTTTGCCAGTCTGGGACAGTAGGGGTAAAATCTGCAAATACTGTGCTGGCAGAAAAGATCTCACGTTTTTGAGTTATCAGAGGAATGTTTCAGAGTTCCCTGAAAGGCTTTGTCTGTACAGTGAGTATAAACTAAGTAATTTAAGCAATGAATCATTACAAAGATAATCTGAAAACAAAACAAAACAAAACAAAACAAAACAGGAATTATAACCCTGAATGAATGAACAGATTTGTAACATTTTTTAAGCAAGCACTCAAAAGCAGTAAATTCATATTTTTTTAGAATTGCTTTTGCTGGGCATAGTAAACTGATTATTCTGAAACAGAACATTGTAAGTAAAAACTCTATTAATGTTATCAATTAGCAGATGGCATATAAAAGAAATCCAGAAATAAATCAAGTTATACATGAGATTTTCCTAGCAACTTTTCCAAGTGTTTAAAAACAGAATAAATGTGGACACTGTGACTCTTTATATACAAAATCTACTTCAATAGCTAAATATAAACAAAAATAACCAAGATTTTCATCAGGTCTATCAGTGCCTTACTGTAAGAGATTCATTTTAGTTTGTTTGGAAAAGAGAACCTGCATTTGGAAAGGAAAAGATCATGAAGAAGCTGCTGGTAATTCATCACTCAAAATATGTCCATGTTGACTAAGGTAGAAAAGAATTTTCAAAATGTTAGAGACCATATACAGTTCTGACTGCTGTGAAGTGGCTTTATATATGAAATGCTGTGTTAAAGACAAGTATTACTGTCTATGCTGGCATGCTCAGGATACCTCCTTCAATGAAACCTGCAGTAGTGCTGACCAAATTCCAATGTAGGATTTTTCATTTGTATAAAAAGTGTAGTAAAAGAGAGAAGAATAAATCATGATAATTTTAAATTTCCCATTGAATATTCCCCTTTAAATATTCTAATTCTATGATCCTTATTCATATTTGTACGTTAAAGCCATATTAAAATCACTTAGGGGGACTATAAAAACTCTGATATAAAAATATGAAAATCAATGATTCTCATCCTTGTCTATACATTAAAACCACTTAGTGGAGCTCTGAAAACTTTTAGAAATGCAATCTACTAAATAAATTATATATATGAGGGTGAGGTTGGGTATCACTCAGGGGTACTCTCCCTAGGACTTCCAGTATACAGCCAGAGTTGAGAATTACTGCTTTATAGAATAAACAAACAAACAAAACCCAGTCAAGGAATTATTTTGAAAATAATTTAAAACAACCCAAAATATTAGCTATGAAAAATTAAAGGAAATTAATTAAAATACACATTGGGTACATAGTTAGAATGGGAGAATTTCAAGAAAACTTTGAATAAAAAGAAAACCAACTGCATTTAGTTTTTCATTGCAAAAGGAAAATGTGTCATCTTGTATTGTAGACAAAGCTTAATAGGAAAAGAATGATTACACAAAGGGAAGAAACAAGAATGAAAAAATACATAAACAGAAACTATAAAATGGATTGTAAATCTTGTTAAGAATAAACTGGAGACTCAAATAGTTATTGATGTGCCCCACATTTCTGACTCCACACAAGCCTAAGATTAACAACAACAATGACAACAAAGAATGGTGGTATTTTTAAAGTTCTTGCTTCACTGTCTCATGCAAGGTCTAAAAGTGTCTCATGCAATGTCTCCCTTGTGTCCTTTTTTTTTCCCCTTCCCTCACCACCAACAGTTATCAGGTATGACCAACTATATAATCTACTCATTACAGCTGTCATTTGTTCCCTTTTCTATATTAACTCTCTATAATAGGATTCTGAGGCCATTTATGTTAATGACTGTGCACTGTCAAATTCTGCCATCTTGCACAGCCATCAGCAATCATACCTGTGCTACCTGGAAATCAAGCCACACAGAACAACTGTGTTTATTCTTTCTGCAAAACCAACTATACATTCAAGTTAAATCCTGTGCTAAATTGTCCTACCTCTGGCTTCTCTTCAAGTAAGACCACTCTACTCCCACTCCTCTGCATGTGGCACACAACACAGCTTCCGCACGCTAGCACCTAAACTCTGTGCCAATTCACAAGGTTCTTATGGCCATACTCTGGTTTCTGCCTACTGTCATGAGTACCCACCACTGTAAGCCAAGTGGAAAGGAACACCAAGGCCACACTAGCGAATCATCCAATATCCTCCATAGCTGAGCACTAGCTGAGCATTGTGAACCAGGAATACTCCCCAGTCTCCAGGTGATGACCAGTTGTAAATCCACCAAGTGTCACATCCCTGTTTACTTCAGCATCATTTCCCCTTGCCAAGAATTTTCCCTCTTGCATTCTCATATTTACAGTGCTCTGTTTCTTTTCCCTACCCTAATACCATGCTTCTCTTTTCCAACACAAACCCATTGACCATGCCCTTTGGAACTCCTGTTCCATAATTTAAAAGACTCTTTTTCTTATTCAGCTTTTTGCCTTTCCAAAGGCTCACTGAAACAATAGATTCATTTTTATATCCAAGTTTCTCTTTCTCTTCATTCTTTTACCTATTTAACTTGGATATATAATCCTTGTTCCCAGCACACTCTTATTTTTGTCTGGTAATTCTGAGATGCAGATATAAATTTACCATATAAATGAAAGTTGAATACAAAGGACTAGATGAGGTCTCCTAAGGAAAGGGAAAAATGCAAAAAGAAGAGAAAATGAGTGCATTTTGGGTTATAATTTGTAATTCTTCTATATTATATAAATTATATACACACACATATGGGGAGGGGTGTCTCTTTCTGTACAATGCAAGAATTTTATAGTTACAATGCCATTTATTAGTCAGCAACGTCTCTCTACAATAGGTTTATTACCACATTGAACAAATATGCAAACTATCAGATATGTTAAATAAATAGCCCTAAATAACACAACTATAACATGAAAGATTATTTCTCTGTGGCTTCAAAGATTCACACTTTTCCACTATACTCTGTACAGGAAAATTTGTGAACTAGTTTGTATATGTCTTCACTTTCCCACACAAGGTACATGAAAAACAAAATAAGTCTACCTGTTGAAAGACAAAAGCAGTACCAACCACCCATTCTTTCCTTTCCCCTTTTTGGTTACAGGAAATTTGCTTTTATAAGCAGCCATTCCCTCCCAGGAAAGTCATGATTTTAAGATCCTAGACTATGACTGTACTGCAATTAATTTCTACTAATCAGAATCAGAGGGAATTGGTGATATTAGCAAAACACTGAAATGGGAAACATGTGCCAACCAGAACAACTATAATCTACAACAAAGGCTAAGATCTTTAACTGGTCCCATTTATCAGCTCATATAGATAAAGATGGGTAAACCCTTGGTGGTTCTAATGTCCAATTCTCTTCTATAAGGTATAGGGGGTGCTTTAATATTGTTAACTTTACTACTAAGACCAATTTAGAAAAAATCGAAACCTAATAAAATTAGCCTACATGGATTACTAGTGAGGCAAAGCCTACTAATAAATAGATATAAATTACTTTTATGGCCAAGCCTCATAAATGATAAAAAGCAATCTCTGATATATTATGTACTATATTATTCTAAAATATACTCACTTCTTTAAAAATATTAAACATTATCCAGTTACTTAATGCTATGTAAAAATTATTGGGGTGCCTGGGTGGCTCTGTCAGTGGGAGTCTGACTTCAGCTCAGGTCATGATCTCATGGTTCTTGAGTTCAAGCCCTGCATCGGGCTATGTGCTGACAGCTCAGAGCCTGGAGCCTGTTTCTGATTCTGTGTCTCCCTCTCCCTCTGCTCCTACCCCACTCACACACTCTCTCTCAAAAATAAACAAACATTTTTTAAAAATTTTAATTTTTTTTCTTTTTTTTTTTCAACGTTTTTTTTTAATTTATTTTGGGGACAGAGAGAGACAGAGCATGAATGGGGGAGGGGCAGAGAGAGAGGGAGACACAGAATCGGAAACAGGCTCCAGGCTCCGAGCCATCAGCCCAGAGCCCGACGCGGGGCTCGAACTCACGGACCGCGAGATCATGACCTGGCTGAAGTCGGACGCTTAACCGACTGCGCCACCCAGGCGCCCCTAAAAATTTTAAAAAATAAAAGTAAATAAATAAAAATTACTCTAAAATTCAATGGCAAAAAGCAACCATTGATTCTGTGGCTGGAATTTCACATCAGCACAGCATAGTTTGCCTTTCCTCTACAATGTCTGTAGCCTCATGCATGAAACCCGAAGACTGGAACCTAAAATCTGTTGAAGGATAATTTATTCACAAATCTAATGGTTGATAGTGACAGTCATCTAAGAGCCTCAGTTTCTATCCATTGTGCCTGTCCATGTGGTCTCTTCAGATAGGTTGGTTCAGGCTTCCCCTCAGCACAGTAACTGGATTCCATCTCCATGTGTCCTAGCAGAGAAAAAGCCAGATGGAACCTGTAACATTAAGATCTAGCACTGAAATCACATAGAATTTATTTTCACCATTTTCTATGGAGACAAACACTATTCCAACCCAGATTCAAGAGGAGGGAACATAAATCATGGATTCAAGAATGCCAGTCACATGGCAAGAACAACATGTGAAAAGGGATATGTGGCCATCTCTGGAAATTACAATATGCTACAAACAAGGTTATGAATTTACAATTCACCAAAGAGGAGAAACTTCTTCATTTACTTCTCTTTTCTTCATCCTTTATCATTAGATATTCACAAACAATTAATTAAGAAATTTCCTATATACTAAATCACTTCTCTAATTATAAGGAATAGGTAGGTATTATAAAACTTGACAATAATAAAATCTCTACATTTTATGAATAAATACCTAATTTCAAAAAAAATTCAATTTGTGTTGATGTTTAAATCATATTATTTAACAAATCTGTAAGCTATCTTGTTATGAGATGTACTGTCATCTCTACTTAGGGGTCATAAATGCATTTGGAAGAAAATTAAGCCACCATTTCTTGAAAGATCTAAATCACAATAAATGTAGGAAAAAGAAACTACCAAATAACTTGTCAGTGATAATGGCCTTACATAATATCATAGTTGTGACACAGTGGTAAGGATATTTCTTTATGTTTTTTTTAATGTTTATTTATTTATTTTGAGAGAGAGGGAGAGAAAGAACCCCAAGCAGGCTCTGTACTGTCAGCACAAAGCCCAGCTTGAGGCTTGATCTCACAAACCGTAAGATCATGACCTGAGCTGAAATCAAGAGTCAGATGTTTAACTGACTGAGCAATGCAGGCACCCCTAGATATTTCTTTAAATTAGAGCTTATTTATAAAGACACCTTTAGGAACATATGCTAGCACTACAGAAAATTTATCGAAAAACTTAGAAGAGGTAATCTAGAGGTAGTACTCAACAATCCCTACCGTTTTATTGTCTATTTTTCCACATGAATTAATTCTATGTGATTTTATGTTATTATCAATCTTTCTACATTATTGTAGTTCTCATCAATTTACTTTGGCTAACACAATCCCCAAAGGGAACTATACTAGAATATATATTTCTTGTAGTTATGAGAACATAAATGGCCAAAACCTACTTTAAGAAAATAAACAGGCAAAAATGGCACTTTTGATTAGACTTACTGGCAATATGTATAATTCAATACACTGCCTTTTCCTAAAATAATTCGACTAAAATTTCTTTGGATTTACCTAAAAATTCTGAAATAGAAAACTGTTAACATAAAAAGGAATGTGTATCTTTACTCTCATATACAGACATCAATGTACAAGGTAAAAAAATAGGAGAAAACATCTGAGAATTAGATTAGGCTGAGATTTTTTTTAAAAAAACAGAAAAAACAAAATGTACAAAAATTGATAGAATAAATTTCATCATTAAAAAGTTTTGCTTTTTGAAAGATAAAACTAAGGAAAAAACAAAGCAAATTACAGACTGTGGGAAGTTTTCTTTTCAAATCCAACAATGGGTTTCTGTATAAGATATGTAGAGAGCTCTTACAACTCAAAAATAATAAGATGGCCTAATTAAAAAATCAAAGATATATACAGACACTTCACAAAGGAAGATAAACACTGGAAAATTTTCATGTGAAAAGATGCTAAACATCGCTAGCCGTCAGAAAAATACAAATCAGAATGACAATGAAAAACAACTACACATACATATACTAAAATAGCTAAAGTGAAAATACTCAGGTTTGGTGAGTATGGGGAATAAGTGAAACTTTCACACACTGGTCGGTGTCCAAAATGTTAGGCACTTTAAAAAACAATATAGCTGTATTATATAAAGTAAAACATACACTTACCCTACAAACCAGTAATTCTACTCTTTGGTACTTATCAAAGGCACATAAAATATATGTTTACACAGATGTGTATGTGAATACTCCCAGATGCTTTATTCATAACAACTTAAAGCTCAAAGCAACCCATATGTCCATCTACTAGTGAATGGAAAGCAAATTGTGGCTAAACATACTGTAGAATATTACACGGTGATCAAAAGGAAAGAAAGAAAAAAATGATACATACAACAACCTGGATAAATCTTAGACATTACGCTGAGTAGTAAAATATAAAATATTATGTAAGTCAATTTATATAAAGGGAAAACTATAGTGATAGAGAGCAGATTCATCTTCTCTGGTATGATGGGTATAAGTTGGTATCCACTGCAAAGAAGGAGAAAGCATTTTAGGGAAATGGAACTTATCTACATCTTAGTTGTGATGTTGGTGGGTACATGTTTATAGAGAGTTTCCCAAATCCGTCAAACTGTACATTTACAATGGGTCAATTTTATTGTATATAAATAATACCTTAATAAAAGTATGTTTTATTTAAAAAAAAAGAAAAAAAATAAGTCTATGTCACAATTTTGACATTATTCTTCCCAATCCCAGAGAAACAACCACTTATTAAATGGTTTCAGTGAAAATTCAGAGTATTTCCAATTGTACAACTTAAAAAAATTCAGGCCTGCATACAATAACTGTCCCTCCTTATTAACATAAATCATCAACAGAAGTTGCACAGTCTGTGCTTGTCATAAAACTCTATAGACATTAAAATCCAAGACTATTTTTAACAGCACTATTACTGGTAAGGTGCTAGAATACACCATGAGTTGAAAATTTTAGGCAACCAGTAGTATAACCTAGTAAATCTGTAATTTTTTAACTTGAAAATTTTCTCTGAATAAAAAGGAATGAAGATTATAAGTCTATTTTAGTCTTAATTCTATTATAGTAAGTCTATGTTAATCTTAATTCATATTTTGAATTAGAAACACTAGTTCTGGTTTCTTGAAGCACACTGATTTCCTGAAGCATATGAATTTCCAAGTAAATTTGATTATGATAGTTTTCTTTCAGGAAAACAGAATGTGACTTTAATATTTTGTTTCCCATATATTTTTAGTCACACTTATATATAATGTGAAAAATAAATATGTATTGTCTTATATAAATATAAGGCTGTTATAATTAATACATTTTACTAAATTTTTAAATAATTATTTTTAATGGCTTTCCTATGATACTATTTGATTTTACCAGGTTTTGATCAGAAAATTTATATATATATAGAAAGACTTAGTAAGATTTCTTCCATATAAAGCTTAAATGTGTAATTTTCAAAAAAACCCTGAGTTTTCTATTTGATATAGATTCCATAAAAGCAAATAAAAATTAAAAATAAGAAGCTTAATTACTTCTGTTGAAAATAAGGAGAGACTTTTCTTCCCTTCCTTTTCTTATTTACTTTAGAAAACTTGTAATTGAAAGTTCTTTTTTCTGTGTTTCATATGTATGCAAGCCTTTTTTAAAAGTTAAATAAGTCTCTCTCTTATCAGCTTTCAGACTTCAGAATAACTTTCTCTAACACTAGTAACCGTCTCTTTGAAGTGTAAACATCAAAGAAAATAATGTCCCTCTCTCCAAGTTTCTCTGGAAGGGTAGGAACCTAACTTCAGTGGGCACTCATTCTAGACTGCAAAATTACCTCCTGTCATAAAGATATGAGAAGTTTTTTGTTCTTTTAGATAAAGCCGACCAGCTAACATAGAGGTTCACCCCAATTACCAAGTGAATTTAGGATGAACTGTGTGTGACAAATGGTGCTGTCAAATCCTCTTAGTTGATAAGTAATTATTGGTTATCTTGAGAATATATATGTAATGGGTTGGTATGCTTGGCTACATTCAGGAGTGAGATTTCTTTCTGTCCTTGCAATACCTTAGAGATTGGCAGTGATGTGCTTGACATTCTGGTACACTGCTTATGCAATTTTTAAATTATTTTCTTTCTTCTTTCTGTACATTTGTCGAGAGGTATTCTGGGTTGGAAGGAGATTTTTTAAAACACTGTATGTCCCCAATAATTCTTAGCTATGATAAATTTTCTAATTTCACTATTTTGGTAGGCTTTAAGTAGACCACGTACCATAGTTTAGAAAACATACATATAAACAAGTGGTGCATTTCCTATTTTAATTTTCAATTTATGTTTTCATTTTGTAAGAAATAAATTTTTTTCATCAATCATAATATATTGTATATATTACACATATTTATAATGTTAATTTAACCCCATAATTTAATAATAACACATTATAGAATATATATATAATTGTATTATAGTAGATATATTATACATTGAGCAAACTATTAATTTGACTGCCAAAAATCATATATATATATACACATATATATGTGTATGTATATATATATATATATATATATATACACATAACTACAATTGAATTCATTTTTATTATTTAATTATTTCATTTTAGTTTAATGGAATGTTTTTTTGCCAATGTTCATTTTAACATTTCATTTTAAAATTCTATCCTTCAGTATGAGTTTTTAAAAATTGTATTCTTTTAGCAAAATTAAACAAACTTTGACCACTTTGACTTTTAAACACTATATCTGAATGTAAGTAGCAATAAAATCTTCTATAACAGCTTATTTGATTATGAGATCTTTTTCTTCCCCACCAGCATTTTTTTTCCCAAGAGAACCTGCCACTCTGGCTCTCAGGTATTATTAGATTTAACCTATGGGATTTTTATTGTTTTGATGTCAAATACTTTAGAAAGAAAAAATACATTCCCTTAGAGTTATTTTCTGATTTGAATTTTTGTTGTATTCTAATTGTTTCACTCTCTCATCATATTCACTATTTTGCATATATAGATATCCTTTAACATCTCTCCCTCATTTTTCTTTTATATGTGTGTGTATATGTTTTCTGTTTATATACTTACTGTTTACTCACTTACTCTTGTCCTTCTTTCTAGATAACTCCAAATAGTGTATTAGCAACTTGTTTTATCTTACTATTTTCTCATTATGTGTGTCTACATGATCTTTTTTTTTTTCTCATTTGTTCTTACTTTTCACTAATTCTACCTTTGTTTGAATACATCTTAACTTTCAGTGAAGAGGTATTCAGTGAAGAGGTAAATGTTGGCATGTTTTCAAAAAGATAAAATTAAGCAACGTGACTAGAAAACTCAGAGGGGAATAGGAGACATGCGTAAGGATGTCTACTGCAATATTCTTCTTCTTCTTCTTCTTCTTCTTCTTCTTCTTCTTCTTCTTTTTTTAGCAAATAGAAGAAGGCTACCTAGATGTTTATCATGGGGACAATATTAAAATAGTGGTTGTTATATGTGTAATAGGATACTACACAGTGATGAGAAGAAATGAACTATATGTAGATACTGAATGTAAACATGTGAAAAAAATAACATAATTTTGAATTTAGAAAGAAACAGAGATTTATAGCAAAATGTCTTTGTAAACTTATCAAAAACATAAATTAATAGTCCATATGGTCTTATAAATACACATATAAGAAAAAAAACATGGCAGTGCATTGAAAAAAAAACAGTTAAATAAGAAAGGATGTTTACGTGGAGGAGGAAATGGTACTGGGGTTGAAGGATGAAGGGTAAAGATAAAAACACAATAAATTAACAACAAAAATCATGAGTAAATAATATGTATAGCACCATGAAGCCATGAATTCAATCAAGTCAATTCTGTGCTTCTGGATACTAAGTAAATTAATAATCTACAGTAAAAAGTACTTTTTATTTGGCTTTATGCAATGCTTAGAAATTTTCACTTTAACTGTTAATGTGTGTGCATTTTCCATCAACTTTTATGAGCTGGAAATAGGAAACAAGTGTCTTACTGGTTTACCTATTACACCTCACAGCACATATTCTCAGCCTCCCTCACTTATAATTCATGTGGATAAGTGTCCTAGTGGCTTTTAATTTATTCTCTTCTTTACAGTCTAGATTCTTGTATCTGGACACCATGTGCCTAATAAGGTGTTTTAGTTGAAAAGTCTAAATTAATTTATTTGAATTTCTTTATTTTGAAGGAGCATAACTGTGTCCTCATAGTTCTCACTTAAACCATTTTCAAACACAAAGGCATTATTAATAAAGTAATAAAACTTTTATAAATAAAATTTAATTTTGTAACTATAAAGAATTCTAGCCCTCTTTGACAGATAACATTTAAATAAATATCAATTTTACAGTTTCTTCCCCACAGCAGCTGAAATTATTTTATTTTTTATTTTATTTATACACGTTTTTTTTTAAGTTTATGTATTTATTTTGAGAGACAGAGAGAAAGAGAGAGAGAAGAGAGTGAAGAGAGGGAGAGAGAGTGAATTCCAAGCAGGCTCTGTGCAGTGAGCGCAGAGGCCAATGGGGGGGGACTCAAAATCACAAACCACGAGATCATGGCCTAAGCCGAAACAAGAGTTGTACACTTACCCTATTGAGCCACCCAAGCACCCCTGAAATTATTTTATTGATGTTGTATATTAATGGATTCACCAAAAAACACCAAAATATACCTTGAATTGGGCAATAAAATGAGAATAATCTAAAATCTGGATTCATATGCCCTCATAAATTTTTACTCAGCACAAATGATTTATTCACATGAAAAAACCAACAATCAAAGAGATGATCATAAATCAAATGTATATAAGTATGTGAGACTGTTTCTGGGCTTTGCATTATGCTCCATGAATATGTTTTCCATATTCAGCACAGTTATCCCTGTGTCTTTGTCTTATCATATGTCTTTCCATGTTGACTTATCTACCCTTCTATTCATCTATACTGAGAAACCAAGTTTTGAGAGCTTGTTATTTAAGTGTCTCTTGACCATTTTTAACCTTTACATTTCCATGTAAGTTTTGGAGTCAGCTTGTCATATGTTACATACCTGTTCATACACACAAAAAACACTCAGAATTACACTGAATCTACACCTGAATTTGGGAAGAATTTATGTTTTTATAGAATGTTTTCAAAATCATCAATGTGTTATATCTTTCTACTAAGTTAGGTCTTTTTAAAGTGAATCTTGATAAAACTTTTACAACTTTTCTCATGTAGGACATTACACAACCTTTGCTAGATTGATTCAAATGACCTCATATTTTATATTAATGTATATGGTGGCTTATTTTATTTCATTTCAAACTGTATGTTCCTGGTAAAATATAATATAGTTGTTTTGTACATATCAATTTTGTATCCAGCTACCTTGCTGAACTGTTATTAAATGTAATGATCTCTTTATGAATTCCTTTGATCCCAGAAAACCTTATTGCTATGTTTTGTTTTTGGACAGGTTATATTATCTATATTTATACAACAATTACTCTGTTGGTTGCTTTAAATGTTTTCATATCAACATTTCTGAATAAAAATCATTTTCCTTCTACAAAAGAATGCTCTTTTTTTATAAGATGAATCTCACGGTGACAAATTCTGTTAGGTTTATGTATTTGTGGGAATGCCTTTATTTCTTCTTCATTTTAGAAACATTTATTTTCCTGTAGGAGAATTCTAGGTTGGTTCGTATTTTCTTCAGTGCTATTTATATATAATTTCATTGTCTTTTGAATTTCCTTATTTAGATTGTTTCCTTTTATAATAATATTTTTAGGTTTTTATTTAAATTTAGGAATTTATTTAAATTCAATTCAGAGTATATTCTAAGTATTGAAATTATTGTTGAACTAAAGCCTTTATTATACTGTATGGAAATATTATACTGTATTATATGAAAAATAGTAATTCATAATTGTTGTGGGTTGGTCATACTTTGCTAATCACAATATTTGGTATAATGATTTTGAATTCGTATCTTTCCTTTCCTATTATACATGTGATTAAAACTCATTTAAAAGCATTGTAACATACATAAAAGCAGAAAAAGAATTTGCCCAACTGCCATCTTCCACAGATAATCACTGTGTTTTTTTTTTTTTTTTAGTGATTTTCTTTCTAGCATTCAGTGTATGTATATTTTTAGAGAAAACTTTGATACTGCTCTATGTACAATTTTATATTTTTTTCATTCAATATATACAATTACCTCACGTTATTATGAAATCATTATTAGCCATAAAATTTTTAATTCTGCATAATATTCCACCAAATGTATCAAGTGTCAATCAAAAATTGTAAAGACGCAATAATTGAGCAAAAAATGTTTATTCAAGATCAAAGAATTGCAATCTTGGGAAGATTTGGGCAGCAAAACGATTAGTATGCCACCAGGGAACAGAAGTCAGAAGTTTTAAAACAAATAAGGAACCTTTTACAGACGTCGCTTACAAAGATTTTTGATTGGTAATGGTGTCTCAAAGCTAATCTTGGCTGAACATAATTGGTTCCTAAGGCTAACATTAAGCAAAAGTCTCTTACCAGAGCAAGTTGCACGTGTTCTTGTAGGATCCTTGGAATTTTTGTGACTTGGCCCAGTTCAGAAGTTCCTGGTTCCAACTGGTGAAGACATACATAATGTCCATCTCCTTAATGGCCTCCCAGCTCCATTTGATTCCACCTTTCACAAACACAACATAGTTAAGGAGTTACCTACAGGTGAATGTTCCGTTTTCTTTTTCCATTTTAGTTACAAGGTACTGTTATAATTAACACTTAGTATTTATGTTTTATAGGTTCCCCATCCCCCATATTCTGTCTTCTTTTTCCTTGGGATAAATTATTTAATTGAATTGTGATATTATAGGACATAAACATTTTTAAGGCTTTGCGAAGTTGAAAAAAGGCAATCTAAGAACTATGATTTTACTACAAAAGACATCCAGCAAATCCTCCCCAGGTTTTGGCTGTCCTGCTTGCTTTTCTGATTCACTACAGATAGAGTGGAGTCTGTTTATTTTATTGATGCCATCAAGAGGCATTCAGGTGGTCTGATAATACGTTTTTAATTTTATTGAGATTATTGTCAACGGACACGCAGTTGAAAGAAATAGTACAGAGAGATTTCCTATACGCTTAAGCTAGTTTTCCCCAGGGGTAACATCTTGCAAAAGTATGGTACAATTCTCATACTGATAATACTCTGTGAAACCTTGAATTCTGTTAATGATCTAATTCCTAACAGGTCCTGCATTATCATGCGGCAGGAGAGCCAAAGTCAGCATGTCCTTCTTCTGCCCACCCCCTCCCTGGAATGTACACTGTTCACCCCAAATCTGGCTATGAGCTCCTAACACACAGAAAATTACCAACAAGCCCTCCCTAACACAGGGTTTACTGGTTTGAAGGGGAAGATGTGGCCAACTCTAGAAACTGGAAAGCATAATTATCCATTTATCTGTCTCTCCACCACCCCTGAAGGCAGTTATCATGTGACCTTCAGGAAGCACTAGAATTCTGCTGAGACGTAAGACTGAACCATCAGCAGCAAAGGTACTCAGGTGCAAATATGGTCACCAGGAGGGCTTCCATCCAGGATAGGAAATTACTGCTAAAGTAATTAAACAGGGAGGCCATTAGACTGGGTGGCTCTAATGCCTTGGTACCTTTCCTAAGGAAACCAAAACCTAAGTCAGAGTCAGTGCACTCGAATTCAAGGAAGTGAAACTAAGGAACAACCCACCACAGCCAACTAAGCTTTCCCAAATAAGACAACCACTAAAGCTATAACCAATGAAATAATGCCCTTGTTTTGCTTCTTTACTTTCTCTATAAGATCCTTTCCCCTCGCTCCTGTCTATGCAGCACTACTAACCACTTTCAGTTTGACACTACTCAATTTCAACCGATGCATGTTCAAATAAACTACTGAAATGTTCTATTTAGCCTCAGTTTATTTTTTTAAACATCCAAAAGGCTTGCAACAGGTTGCACCAAGTATCTACCCTTTAGGCTCCTCTGGGCAATTTCCCATCAGACACACCTTCCCCAGGTTATGACACCAGCAAAATCCCTTCCCCCGCCCTGCGCAAGCAGGACCCTGTTATCGCATATGTGGCACATTTCAGGGCCACAGGTAAGTGAGGCCACACAGAACACAGAACAGCATGAGCCAAAGGGTAATCTTAGCTTTACCCCCGGATTTTCAAATGTACTGTAAATACATCTAAATGCATTGTTACACCTAGTTAAATTTATTATTACTATAATTACATGGTAAATTTAAGGTGTTACTTTTAAGACTTGTAGACTTCACGAAATACCTTAGCTATTCCAACATGCTTGATGTTGGAAAATTTGAGAGCTAGACAAGACCAGTAATTTCAGAGAATTATGTATCTCCCATTCAGCACATCCTTGTCTTAGTGTCCACATCCTTTCTACCACTCATAATCTTAGTGGAATAAATGGCAAACACCTGCTGCAAGCAACCTCAGCATCCTTCACAAAATTAAACAAGTGGCTATCAGAGAATCAGAATACACCTCCAGTATGCTAGGCTTTCTGATGGAATTTTATTTTGCCCATCTCCCCATTGCCATCAAATTTGTCACATTTCTGTTAGTCATTTAGCATATGGACCAGTAATAATGCTGCCTTGCTCACGACAAGCACAAATTTTAAATTAGTATTGTGGTCAGATTTGGTAGAGTAATTTTCTTTGAATGATATGTCCTTCTCACAATGAAAGTAGCAGTTTCTGGAAGTGCCAAATAACCTGTGAATTTAGTTAGTTTGGAAAAAAAAAAGTGGCCATAAAACTATTACAGTTGATAAGAATTCCAAACTACACACACACTAAGCTCATAAATTATCAGATGTCATGACGCTTCTTCTATTCATATGACCTCTATCAGGTCCTATCATTCCAGATAACAAATCTGGGTGCTACCTAAAAGTTTTAAAAATGAGTTGCTGTTGTTGTTGTTGTTGTTATGGTAGTGGTGAAACAGTTCCATATAATTTTTGATTGATTCTTTCCTCAAGATGCTCCATCATATATCCTCTTCGGTGCAACAACAAAACACAGAGGCAAAAGAGAAAGAACAAGTTTTCCATAAGAAGTACTCCCATGGTTATCAGTATTCTATGAATACTTTTTTTTTTCTGCAGAATGATGTCTTTTATTTTTCAGCCTTTACTTTTATGTTGTTTTATTGACATGAAAAGCCCAACTCATATTGGTTTTAGTGCATCAAGAGAGTCATTTTATATACAGACCACTGAGGTGTCTTGCTGTTAAAATCACTGGATTGCAGAAACTGTACAAACTGATGCAGAATATTGGAAGGATACGGCTGGCTTTATTTTCGAAGCTAACTGATACCAGGAATAGAGGAAAGTGTATGAGCACTTGGACATACAGGAAAACGGATGATATTTACAATCCAGACATTTTCACATAACAGTAAGGTCTCTCAAAATATGACCTCAACCTATGTGTCACTTCTCATCAGCAACTACCACACCCTCAGTTTCTAAGAATTGTTTTCCTGTCTATGCTTCAGCTACTGCACCTATTATTCCCTTTATTTGAAATGCTCTTTCCCTCATGTTTAGGTAACTCTATTCATTTAGTCAGTCATAGCTGATAATCCTGGAAAAACCAACCACAACCAATGCTGCTAGGAGAAAAGAGCTGTGTAGTATTAGAGGGGAGAACACCACAACTGTTTCTGCGGGGTGAGAGATAAAAAGCAGGGTTAATTGTATTTATCCAAGAACCAAACTTAGTTGCACAAACACACAATGCGTTTAGGAAAAGTTCAGTGCAGGATTTGTCTACCAAGGTTACACTATGTGGTGCAATGATAAAATGGATGAAAGGAAGTAGACTTAAACCATGGAAGACGAATGAAAAAAAAAATCTAATTATCAGGTTAATTAATCTTTTAAAGGACTATGGAAGATTTAAAGTGAGAAGACTAAAGATAAATTTTAAAATTCTTGCAAATACAAATCCACTTTTGGAGGAAAGTATCTTTAAGGAATTATTAATATTCAAACTAGTTTTAATTATCTATAAAAGTTAACTGTATCTTCAGGAATATAGTATAATATTGTATTGTATAGACATTTCCCTTACTTTGGATTTGTGAACAGATGTGTATGTATAAATTATAAAACTAAGATGTTACTTTTAAGACCTTAACATTTTATAAATTATCATGTATATAATACAATATCATCTCATATATGTACATATACATATATACAGTTCACACACACACACATACACACCTCTTCTACTTAATTATTTGCCTTCTGGCTTTCAGTGCTAAGGAAAAACTGATGTTTATGCTTATATGGTACATGCATGATCTGGCAAGTAGTTAAAAGCTCTCTTTCTGGAGACAAATCTGGTTTATTTCACTACTGTATCTTACCAGTTTCCTATAGCTATGGCAACAAATTACTACAACATTCTAACCAGAAAACAACGTTTCCCCCCCCCCCACACACACACACACACAGTTCTGAAGAACGTAAGTACAAAATGACTATCACTGGGCTGAAATCAATGTGTCGACAGGGCTACGCTCCCTGGGGACATTCTAAGGGAGACTCTGTTCCTTGCATCTTCCAGTTTCCAGGGGCTGCTAGCATTCCTTGACCTGTGGCCACATAGCTCCAATCTCTGCTTCTGTGTGTGTGTGTGTGTGTGTGTGTGTGTGTAAACTATCAATCTGCCTTCCTCTTATAAGGATACATGTGATTGCACTTGGAAAATCAAGGATAATCTCCATGTCAACATCCTTAATTACATCTCCAAAGACCCTTCTTTTTTTGCCATTTAAAGTAGCACCCACAGATTCCAGGGATTGAGAGGTGGGTATCTTTTGCAGGGGCGCTTTTCAGCCCACCACATCCACTAGCCACCTAAGTCACCTTTGGTTAGCTACTCAAACTCTCTAAATCTTGGTGTCTTTCTCTGTAGAGTGACAAAAATAAAAGTATTTATAGTGATGACTAACAAAATAATATAAAGCAATAAGTGCAATTCTTGACACATGATAAATATCAATAAATGTTGCCTATTATTGTCATTATTTCTATGTTTCATTGCTTTTTTTCATTAATATCTTAAAAATGTGTTAGCTCTCCACTATGGGGAGGATATTTCATTATTCCTAGTCCATTTTCTTGACAAGACATGAGTCTTCCCCTATTTCCCTGGCCATTCCCTTGGTTTGCTACACTCCGCTCAGACCCCACTGCTTCCATTGGTAACATCAGGTCTCAGGCTGTCAAAATAGAATGTTAATAGGAAGCTTTTTTATTTTTAATATTTATTTATTTTTGAGAGAGAATGCAGGTGGGGGAGGGGCAAAGAGAGAGGCGGGTGGACTATCCCAAGCGGGCTCTGCACTGACAGCACAGAGCCTGATGTCTGGCTCCAATTCACCAACTATGAGATCATGACCTGAGCCATCTGACACTTAACGGACTGAGCCAACCAGGCGTCCCCAACAGGAAGCCATTTTTATCCCAAGCGGGCTCTGCACTGACAGCACAGAGCCTGATGTCTGGCTCCAATTCACCAACTATGAGATCATGACCTGAGCCATCTGACACTTAACGGACTGAGCCAACCAGGCGTCCCCAACAGGAAGCCATTTTTAACATGAGTTTTAGTTAATGAATGCACAAATTAGTTCAAGATTTGCATCCAGTACCAAAGGTAATTACCTGAAATCCCACCTCATCAGAAGAAGTTAAACTAAATTGAAGTTTAACTATTCTACAAGATTGTCGTGTTTTTTTTTAATGTTATTTTTTTTATTTTTTTTATTTTTGAGAGACAGAGTGTGTGAGCAGGGGCAAGGCACAGAGAGAGGGAGACATAAGATCTGAAGTGGGCTCTACACTGACAGCAATGAGACCATACAGGGTTCAAACTCACAAACCATGAGATCATGACCTAAGCTGAAGTCAGACCCTCAACCAACTGAGCCACCCAGGTGCCCTGATTATTATGTTTTATAAGGGACGTGTGTGTGTGTGTGTGTGTGTGTGTGTGTATTCATATATATTTAGTTTATTTCTGTTTTGAGTTTAACAATAAATGCTTATTTTGTAAGAGGAAAAATAGAAAATAGTAGGAAATATGCATTATCAAAGAGTTAATCCTAAAAGGTTTCTATGAAAGTAGTTGTCCTGAAAGAGTTTTTAATCTTCCTGCATCTCTACATAAAACCCAACCCCATTCTAGGGTGCCTGGGTGGCTCAGTTGGTTAAGCATCTGACCTTGATATAGGCTCAGGTCTTGATCTGACAGTCGTGGAATCTAGCCCTGCATCAGGCTCCATGCTGAGTGTGGAGCCAGCTTGGGATTCTCTTTCTCCCTCCCTCTCTGCCCCTCCCCTGCTTGCTCTCTTGCTCCCAAAATAAATAAGTAAACATTTAAAAAACCCAACCCCATTCTAGGACCCCGCCCCCCGTCATTCAACTTATGTCATTCTTGTCTTTCAAGTATGCAGTATAATCTGTAAATTGATATTTCTTTGCATAATTATTTGATTTTCTCACTAAACGGTAGGATCCATGAAACTTCAGAGTGCATTTGTTTTGTTTGTTGTTATAACCTCAGTTCTTAGTTAATAGTAAGCACTAAATACTTCTGAACAAAACTGATTTCATAGCCTCCATCCTCTGTTCTATTCTTCCTTTATTCAATTGTCAGTAAAATTAAACTATCAATTTGTATGCAGAATAGATACTGGGTAACTTACAGAGAAATTTTAATACTTGTATAATGAATATGTAGATAATGAATTTGACCCTATAGTTGATTTTTTCATTTATTTTTACCACATAAATGATAATTAATTTTTAAGCATTTACATATTTAAACTACTTTACAAAATTAAACACCACATTTTTTCTAGATTATACATCAAATATTTTCTGAAGAGGGAATGTATGGCCAATACAATTTTAAGAAGCAAAGACAAAGCTGTTTTTTCTAAAATGTATTTTATTAATATTCCACAACAGAAAAAAAAAAGTAATGTTCATCTGTTAAGAGCAACACATTAAGCCTCATTACTAAATAAGTCATTTTAGTCACTATCCTTAATCATTTAGGGGGCGGGAAGGCTGATTTAAATTCATCCTAGTAATTAAGAATACTATTTTACTTTAACAGATTTTTTCATTACATACTTTTTGAAGAAGAAAAAGCCTTTTAAATTTCTACTGATGAAAAGAACACCTATTAAATATTTCATTATTTTGTATATAAGAAAGCCTGCAAGCGATAGGAAGTTAAGTAGATTCACTGAACTATAAAAGGGAAACAAATCACTTTGGTTAGAATGCTCCAGTTCTTAAAAATAGGAGAAAGTGAAATTCATGCTTTGGTTAACAATCTCATAATACGGAGAATTTACCTTTACAATTACATGAATGCAAAATAAATTGTCTAACTGTGTGCATATTGTGATACATGTGGGGTTATACCTAGATAAAAGTAATTTTGCTTTGATTTTCAACGGGTCTTCTCCAATAGCAATGACATTTGAATCATTATTTCTTATTTAAGAACTACATATGTAAGAAAATGCATTTCTCCAGAAGATGACCGTGTGTGTGTGTGTGTGTGTGTGTGTGTGTGTGTGCGCGCGCGCACACGCAAGTGCAAACACACAATCTAGAGAACTGTTTTTGAGGAAAAAATCAACTCATGAAAGCATATTTTAAGATACTGCGTTTCCTCAGAGTGTTTCCTAAGGTGAAATTCTGATTGATTACACACATATTTCATTTTATAGGAGAATATGGGAACTCTGATACCTGGTGAAGGAAGAGTACAAGAGCAGCTGCTGTGTTTGGGGGGAGATAAGAAATCGTAGTGACTGCCTGGCAAGGTCACCAGATATACATGTCATTAGACAACAGAGACTGATCTTCATCTGGAACAAAACAGAAAGATGAGTTTATAAACTACAAGGGTGATAGAAATTTGATGAGTGGAACTGTCATTTTTATTACACAAATGCAAATTGTTACTTCAGAACACAAAATACATTAACAGCTGAATTATTTAAATAAAATGTCAGAAATCCTATGCAGCACAAATTCTTCAGAAATGCCAAAATTGTAATATTAGTGTAAAACGTGACACTGGTGTTGAAACAGATGTTAGGGAAGTACAGATTAAAATTTTATTTAAAATTATCTTAATATAACATTTAAATAACTTATATGTAAGATGAAGGCACTGTATGTATCAAAAATCAAATTATATATTAAATTGTAAAAGGTCTCCAAAAGTTTTTTTTCTTTAAGTTTATTTGTTTATTTTAAGAGAGAAAGAGCATGGGCGGGGAGGGGCAGAGAGAGAGGGAGGGAGAGAGACAAAACCAGGTAGGCTTCACACTATCAGTGCAGCCCTACATGGGGCTCAGTCCCACGAACCACGAGAGCATGACTTGAGCTGAAAACAAGTGTCGGCCGTTCAACCAACTAAGCCACCCAGGTATCCAAGGTCTCTGAAAATTTTAAGGAGGAATAGATTTTACTTGCTTACAAAATGGGGGGCGCCTGGGTGGCGCAGTCGGTTAAGCGTCCGACTTCAGCCAGGTCACGATCTCGCGCTCCGTGAGTTCGAGCCCCGCGTCGGGCTCTGGGCTGATGGCTCAGAGCCTGGAGCCTGTTTCCGATTCTGTGTCTCCCTCTCTCTCTGCCCCTCCCCCGTTCATGCTCTGTCTCTCTCTGTCCCAAAAAAAGAAGTAAACGTTAAAAAAAAAAAAAAATGGGTGAAATGTGTCTCATTAAAAATTTTTAAATAAGTGATCTTATATTGATCATCTTAAACTAAATTTCTGTCTATAATCTTTTTCCATGGGTGATACTTAGAAATATGAAAACATTCTAATGCTGAAAAAGGACATATTATATAATTCTTCCAGGATGTACCAGGGCACCAGGAGGAACTGGAGTATATCTTAGGACAAAGCCAGGGAAGGCATAAAGAACAGTGCACAGACTTGGTGATTAAACCTCTGATGCGGTACCTACTTTCTGATGCTACTATTTTTTAGTCGTAGTTTTAACTTGTAACCTCCAAGGAAAAATTATTTTTTTAATACCATGTCCAATTTTCATTGAATCCTGAATAGTTGGTCATTAATTTCAAGTATATCTAGCATGCTTTATCAAAAGTGCTTTACTAAATTAAAAATGATAGGATTCATTTACCTAAAAATCTCTAGCTGGCAAGCAAACCAACTCAAATATTATCATACATTCCTTATGTCAGCCACCAAGGTACCCCTGTTTTTCCCCTATATTAGAAAAGTAAATGTGCTCAGTATCGAAAAAAATTGCAAACGGACAATAGACATTCCAGCTAGTGCATATTACCATGTTTTGCCAAACATGGGGAAAGAACAAGAAAAGACATTATAGTATTTAAATCAAAGAGTGGAACCTTCAGTAAAATTTTATATTTTGACAAACATTGTTTTATTGCTACTAGTAATGTAATAGTGTTGTTACTAAAGTTTATCCCTTGATATCTGCAGTTGTTTTATGATAAAAAAACTCAAATTTATTTGCCAAAATATAGGCATAATTTTTCAATTGAATACATTTTACAGATAATACTGATTGATATTTAAATCTAACGTTATTTTGTTTTCCTAGTGATAGTCTCCCTCATTTTTTTTATTTTTTATTTTAAACTTTTTTTTTAATGTTTTTATTTATTTTCGAGGCAGAGAGAGACAGAGCATGAGCAGGGGAGGGGCAGAGAGAGAGGGAGACACAGAATCTGAAGCAGGCTCCAGGCTCTGAGCTGTCACCACAGAGCCTGACACAGGGCTTGAACTCAGTCTGTAAGATCATGAACTGAGCCAAAGTCGGACGCTTAATGGACTGAGCCACCCAGGCGCCCCAACAGTCTCCCTCATTTAAAGTCTCAGAATACGGGGGGGAGGGGGCTGGGTGGCTCAGTCCATTGAGTGTCCGACTTCGGCTCAGGTCATGATCTCTCTGCTTGTGAGTTTGAGCCCTGTGCCAAGCTCTGTGCTGACAGTTTGAGCCTGGAGCCTGCTTCAGATTCTGTCTCCATCTCTCGCCCCTCCCCTGCTTACTCTCTGTCTCTGTCTCTGTCTCAAATATAAAAAATAAAAGAAAAAAACATAAAAAAAGTAAAAATAAAATAAACTCGCAAAATAGGGGGCGGTGCCTGGGTGGCTCAGTTGGTTAAGCATCAGACTTCTGCACAGGTCATGATCTCACGTTTCCTGAGTTCGAGCCCTGGTCTGTCAGCACTGAGCCCACTTCAGATCCTCTGTGTCCCTCTCTCTCTGCCCCCCTACCCAGCCTGCACTCTGTCTCAAAAATGAATAAACATTAAAAAGAAAATTTAAAGTCACAAAAGAGGTTAGTTTTTTTTTTTTTTCAAATTGGTATAGCTCAACATAAAATTTTTCAGTGTGTTTTGAAATTCCTGTAATTTTCTAAATATAAAAAGGGCTTTTTATTCCTTTATTCACTCATTATTAATTCATTTGACAAGTAAACAGTACACTGAAAGCCCACTCTTTCAGGCCTTCTTCCTCCCTGTGGGAACACAGCAGGGAATACCATTTATTTCATCCTACCAGCCTTTATACGATACACTGTAGTGGCTAAAAAGCCCAAAACAAAAGCATTCTTTACTCTCACTTTTCATTTTGATCCCTAGTGTATTTATTTATATAGACTTTTCTCTCAAAATTCTTTCTTTCCTCCACAGATTTGAGAATTAAACACAAAATCATTTTCTCTACACCCTCGGACTGTCATCATGACCAATAGCATCCATCTGAGGCCTCAGAAGGAGGAATATGAAAGCTTTCTGCATCTAGGTGGGAATTTTAATGCTCCATGTTACAATCCCTGTCAATGCTAACCAAGTTTACAATTCAGAGAACGGATACTTGTGGATTGCACTTATTAAGGAAAAAAAAACCCTTGCTCTTAGTGTCAGAGGGTTTGGAATGTTTGTCAAAGGTGCGCTTGAAACTGTATCTCTGTATTTGAGGCTAGAGTGAAGCTAGGGCGCTTGATGTTACCATAAAGTAATAGTTTTCTGTTTCTACGAGGAAAAAAATAAACTTTGTAAATTCTAACTATATTTATTATCATTTTGGGTAAGGGACCATGTATGTCAGCTGCCCAAACAGGCCAGGTCCCGCAGTTTCAGGCAGAATGCCACCACACTTAAGTGAGGATCACTATTCTGTACAACTCCGATTAGCTAAAAGCAACAAAGAAACACAACCTAAAACATAGGTTATACAGCCAGGCAGCCATGGGCTATATGAAGTATGGCTGATATTTCCACAGGTTAAGAAAGCAAAAGTCCTGTCTTGTTTAGAGTAAAATGAATTAAGAACAAATTTGTGAAGAAAGGGTGCATTTGAAAATTTGACTCTATCAGGGGAAAAGCATATATATCATGAACGTTATCTCCACGTACTCAAACAGAGCAGACTTCAAATCAATCATCTCTGAAGAAATGGCAACAGGCTATAGGGGAGAACTTAAATCTCAAGTAAATCACTTTCTATCTATCAAGGAAACATTAATGTTTGTTGTCTCCAAATTGTGTCCCAATCAATCAGCAGAAAATACTTCAGTTTATTGAATTCTGGACTAAGTCTGTAGGATTTGACTGGAAGATGTGACTTGTCCGTTTTGGAACAAGTTCCTTAAGGAAACGTTATATAAAATAAATAAGCCATAGGGATGTAATTTACAATGTACAACATAGTGATTATCGTTAATAATACAGCACTATATTTTATATTTGAAAGTTGCTAAGAGATTAGCTCTTAAAAGTTCTCATCACAAGAAAATAAATTTGTAACTATGCGTGGCAATGGATATTAAGTAAACTTAATATGGTGATCATTTCACAATGCATAAAATTGTATATGTATAAAATAAAATGTATAAATATAAAAAATATTTAATCATCATGGTGTACACCTGAAACTAATATAATGTTATATGTCGCTTATACCTCAATAGAACAAACAAAAAAAAAACTATAAATAAGAAACGCTATAAGGGGCATTCTCAAATCTAATGTGTTTTCCCCCTTGTTTTTCCCTTGTCACCAAATACATTTGGTGCCACAGTGTAGTGGAAATGTACAGCAATTGGAATTGGAACATTTCAGCTCATATGTAGTTCTGCCACTTTTTGTTTAATGAAGAATAATACTGATTGGTTAGAAATCACACTTATTCAAAAAGGAATAAGGTATTCCTAATGCCATGTGGGTTCCACCACTCATTTTCCTCATGTTCCAAATCTCCCTGTGTTCTTGTCACTTCACCCACACCACTGGGGTGAGAAGATATCATCTGAGTGTTATGTGGCAGAGGAGACAATGGTTCACTGACCAAAATCATCATGATGACTCCAAATGCCACAATGGATGAATGTGTAACCCATACTTACATTCCTGGGACTCTGGAATGTTTACTTTACAGCTCAGGGAAGCCACCCAGGGTGGAATGCCAAGGAAAAGGAAGATGCAAAAGAAAGTTTGCAGTATCTTTGCAAAGCTCAATCCAGGCAAGGTTTTGGGCTTTGCTACCTTTGCAGGGTAAAAGAAGAAGGGCCTGGTAAATATGTGTTGTGTAGATGTGGTTGGTGGTAGAGACAGGGTGACATGAGGGGGGTGTTTAGTTTCCTTGTAATTGAGTATCTCCACTTTTATCCAGGCTATCCTCCAGCTGCTGAATTTTTTTTTCTTTCCCTCCAAACACAGAAGCCAGTGTGAAAATCAGCCACTTCCTGTTCTTTTTCCTTCCAAAACTGAGAACTGGCAGGAATCTCTGGCTGGAGTTCCAGCAGTAACCAGATAGTCTAATCACTACTTTGTGATTCTGCGGCTCCTAGCTATGTGAGTGTGATTAATGAGAGCTGAGACTGACAAACGGTCACCTGCCCTAATGTTCTGGGTCTCATCAACTCAGCTCACACCTGTTCCTGCATACTTCCTCCTTCTCTCCTTCACTCATTTTTCTAGTTGTCTTCTGCACAGACTTTATTTATCAAGGCAGAGAAACAGATCTTACGTGTTTGATTTCAGGGGGGGAAATGACCCAGGGACCTGTTGCCCTTCCCTGAATATCAGACTTAAAGCTGAGATAAAATATCTATTTCTTTGAATCATACAGGAGTTAAACAAATGATGTCTGCCCTCCTTTATTCTCCATGGCTTTATCTTATTTGATTTCCTGAAATCTCAAGTTAGGGCTGTTTTTATTTACATAAGAATTGATTTGATTATCTTTTTTTTTTTTTCAACGTTTATTTATTTTTGGGACAGAGAGAGACAGAGCATGAACGGGGGAGGGGCAGAGAGAGAGGGAGACACAGAATCGGAAACAGGCTCCAGGCTCTGAGCCATCAGCCCAGAGCCCGACGCGGGGCTCGAACTCACGGACCGCGACATCGTGACCTGGCTGAAGTTGGACGCTTAACCGACTGCGCCACCCAGGCGCCCCTTGATTTGATTATCTATAAGTGTCTGTTGCTTGTTACTTCATCCATTAATTAAAAAAAAAAAAAAAAGTTGGAATTTAGTTGGTCATGGATGAATTATCCTGGTCCCTTGTGGTCCCTATAGCTTCCCATTTTGCCCATGTTTATCAGAAGTACAGAAAGAAGGGCTAGAACTTGGAAGTCCTCAATTTAAGCACTTTCATCTGAGTTATTAAAAGACTATATTACTTGTTTAATGTAAATTATCACTTATTAATATTACAGAACTATTTTTATGACTTAGAATTCTCTAGTATTTAATCCATAGAATTTTCTATTCTTATATGAAAACTATCACTGATTGTGAACTTACAAATATCATGCTAAGTGCTTTATAAGATTATCTAATTTAATTCTCATAAATAACCCAGGTGGTTATTCACTATTAGCCCCATTTCACAGATGAGACCAATGAGACTCACAAAGCAGAGATAATTTGCCCCAAGTCAACAGAATTTATGGGGAAGAATCTGAATTAAAATCAAGCTTGAACAACTCTAAAATTGTACACTTTATATGACAGAGTTTAGAAATATGTTTGCTTTTAAAAATTAATTGTGATTTTACTTAAATCTGCAATTAATTCTATGACTCTGTCTGGAATTTGCAAATGCTATTGGAACTTACTGACTTATAAAAACTGGTAAATCTAAAAAATACATAGGTAAGGCTATAGTGTGAGTGCCTGACATCCCTGAGGCACCCGCTTCACAGACATCCATCTCGAATAAACATATTGCCGGCTGTATAACACAGCTACTAGTAAAACAACTAGATAAGAACCATGCCACTCCACCCACAAAGTGGCCCTTTTTAGAAAGCCCTCTGTGACCTAGATAATTGACCACTGAGTGATCCTGCTTTTCCCTTCCTGTGCCCTAATTCTTGTTTTTATGTTTTAAATACACCAGTAAAGAGAAACTCAAAAGACCCTAGGCACCCCACCCTTAATTCCAGTAAAGACTGAAGCCCAGGCTCCCTCCTCCTCTCCTCCTTCTCCTCAGTCTTCCTCTCTCTACAGCAGCCTCTCTATGTGGCCTCTGAGGTGCCAAGCGTACCCTATAAGACTTGTTAGTAACAAACCATGTTTTCTCAAAATTCCTGATGGTTGTTGCTGAGGTGCATCTTTAAATCATAAAAAGAACCACAAGAGCCAGTCTAGACACAAGAATAGCTCTGAAAGGGGGAAATACTCATGGGAGCTCACCTCAAATAGCAGGGACCTAAGTAAGGATCCCAGGCATTCCCAGCCTTAGACAGACAAACACATAAACAAAGGGTATCAACTTCTTGTCTTTCAGCTTCTTTAGCCACAGATTGCCTTCCAAATGATAGCAAAAGTTTTTAAAAAATCAATTTCCTACATCACCAGATGGGCTCAAAATGAAATGAGAGTTAAGACTATTCTTCAATGGTATAATCTTGAGCAACTTTAAGCTAGTTATCTAGACATGGTCTCTGCCTCCCAGAATTTGATGAGACAGTGCAAGAAAATCACTTAGTATAGTGCCTGGAATATGGTGAGTGTTTAACAGAGGGAAAGCATTATTTTGTTTTAATTTTTTTTCATGTTTATTTATTTTTGAGAGAGAGAGTGACAGAGCATGAGCAGAGGAGGAGCAGAGAGAGAGGGAGCACAGAATCCGAAGCAGGCTCCAGGCTCTGAGCTGGCAGCACAGAGCCCGACATGGGGCTCTAACCCACAAACCATGAGACCATGACCTGAGCCGAAGTCGGACGCTCAACCAACTGAGTCACCCAGGTGCCCCAGCATTTTTTATTATCATCTCATTTTTATATTTCTCACAAAATAGGCCAACTTTGATAATTCAATAGAAAAAATTAAAATGTAGCACACTGAAAACTCTTCAAAAACACTATTTTGACAGAGCTATCTTTCTCCCTCCATTCTAAGCTGTTTAAATGGATGACATTTTCAATAGGCAAAAAAAAGTATTTCTTTTAGTTTCAAAGCTGGAAATTTCCCAGTTTCAAATATTTCAGAGTTGCTATTACAATTTATTAACAATTTTCACTGCAATATTTTTGTTCTGTTCTCAGAAAATACCAACTATGGTATTGAGACAGCCACATAACTTACACAGACATCAAAGAAAGACAGCCCCCCCCCCCCCCACCGCCCTTGGCACACCTCAGTGTTCCTTGTTCTCCTGTCCAGATCAAGCACATTATCATGTGAACTCTTGGAGTCTCCCATATCCTGGAAGATGAGAAAAAAGAAGAGAGATTGATGTTTGTGATGATAAAACAAGAAATGAAGATGGCTTCATTTCTTAAGACTTAGAACTGAACAGAAAAATTCAGTTGCATGTAATGTTTCCTGAATAAATTTAGATATTCAAGGGTTTGTTTGTATTGTTCTTCCCATAATTTCCTCTCGCTCTCTCCCACTGATGCACAGATCCGACACAGTCCAAGTGTCCAGAATGCATGTTCAGGTCATTCTTCTATTAGTAATTCATCCATCACCTCCTCCCTCACTCCACACACACAAAGAATGCCAAGGCATCCGAGATAATCACCTTGTGATTAGGCCAGGGTTAAAATATTAAAGATTTTCTACCCTTTAATGTCATGGTGTTCCCTATACAGTGACTTCAGTAGTGCTATGATTATAATTTTGTTAGGGCCGTTTACAGAACTATTATGCACAAATGAAAAGTTCTCACCTCATGAATATCTTTAAAGATGGCAAAGCAACCTTATAAGAAAGGAATCTGAAGGAAGATCATTGAGGGCGCATATCTCTTTTATTCTGAATAACTATACTTCAAAGTCAAAACAAGGACCACGGCGAAGAAGATTAGAGAATTCTAATATTTAGATCATTCTAATATTTAGAATATCTAATATATTCAAGAGAAATTTCATAATAACATGATTTGGTTTAAAGACCTCCACTTCTTTATTTGCTTCAATCAACTAAGTAGCAACTGAGAGCAAGGAGGAGGTGATGGGGTGGATGATGTGCACTAACTACGCAGACCAGTCTCTCTAATTGCCTTGGCCACTGCTTACTCTCGGCTGCCATGTCTAGTGATCTGTTCTTGTAGATCTCTTTCTTATTTTCTGAAGGTCAGGTGTCCCCTCCTGGTCAGCACATGGCATACCAAAACCAGCTCAGCCTACTCAAGAAAGATGACGGTTGGGGCATCTGGGTGGCTCTGTCGGTTAAGCATCCAACTTCTGCTCAGGTCATGATCTCATGGTTCATGGGTTTGAGCCCTGCGTTGGGGCTCTGACAGCTCAGAGCCTGGAGCCTGCTTTGGACTCTGTGTCTCCCTCTGTCTCTCCCCCTCCCCCTCTTGTGCATGTATTCTTTCTCGAAAATCAAAAATAAAAAAAAAAAGAAAAAAAAAAAGAAAGATACAGGAAGTCAATGTTAATGCTCACCATGTCAGGAAGGCCACACAGCTCTATTTGCTAATGGGAGCCTGAGTGTTCTGGATATGCCTCATATTCTATGGATTTGTAGCTGCATATGTCATATTCTGACCAGTGACAAAGACTCTCTCAATGACCAAAATTCAAACACGTTCCTCTGAGTTTTTTTTTTTTTTTTTTTAATCTTTGTCTAGGCCTCATCCACTGGCCTCAGTCAGTTGTAGCAAGAATCCTACTCGGTCAGTTAAATGACATTCCCCTCACCCTTGATACCTTACTACCCTCAATATCTTATGAAATTCCTTTTTCCTGTCTCAACATCTGATTACCCTGATATGCCTTCACTAAGAATCTCATTAAGTTGGGTTAGCAAGAATCCCTCTACCCCTGATGTCTTCTCTTAGTAAATTTCCACCCACCGACTCCCAACGCACCACCCACTCTGCTCTTAGACAATACCCTCCCAACTGTTGACTATATTCAGAGTCGAGCCTGATATCTCTCTCCACTCTTGTCATAGTCTTGACACCTATCACAATAGTCCTGAATAAAGTCTTCCTTATCATTTTAACTAGTGTCAGAACAATATTCTTCTTGAACATAAATTACATCCAAAGTAATATAAAACCTTACATAATTGATTATAACTTATTTACAAGTAATTCTTCTCCTTATCAATGTATTCAAGAACTTTTCAATACTTTTCAAAATGTGCTCATAATTTTGGAATACAGCAGGTGTTTATCTCTTCTGGGCAAGGTAGCCATGTATGTAGGCAAAAGGAGGTAAATATGTTTCCAAATTTAACTACTTTCAAGGAAAACATTTTTGTAAGCAAAGGAACATTTGTTGTTGGGAAAGCATATTCAAGAATAGCAAACAAAATTTTACTCCCATTAAAATGCAGCATGAGGTATTCTTTTTTTAAAGCTTATTTATTTTGAGAGACAGCACAAGTGGGGGAGAAAGAGAGAGAGAGAGAGAGAGAGAGAGAGAGAGAGAGAGAGAGAATCCCAAGCAGGATTCAGGATTCTGTGCTCTCAGCACAGAGCCCGATGCAGGGCTCAAACTCACGAACTGTGAGATCATGACCAAAGCTGAAATCAAGAATCAGACCTTAATTAAGCCACCCACGTGCCCCGGCATGAGGTATTCTTAAAAAACAAATCACTCATCATTCTGTGGGTTGTATATTCATTGCATTTTTTATTATTAGGAGGTAAAGGATACAGTGAATTATCACATAATTATAAAACCTGAACTATAGGGAGAGCATTTTTGTGATGCTTCTGGATACTATTGCATTCACTTTGATTAAGGCACTTACAGGAATAAAGCCTCAGGACCTCTTAAAATTATGTATTATAACCTTCAAAATCTTAAATTGAGAACACAACCTTTCATTAAAATGTAATATAACTATAGTAGAATCAAAGCCCATGTTTCATTACATTTCATGGAAACAAATGTGACCTTACTTTTCTAAAACTATATATTTGCATGTTTCATATACATGGAGGTTTTAACAATGTTATTAGTATATAAACAACACTTTATTAATCTTTATGCTTATTAAACCCTTGAAGAGTCTCAAAAAATACAAATAGAAAAACTTGATAATATTAGAACTAAACAAACATTTTTTGAGTTTATTTATTTATTTTGAGATGACAGAGGCAGCATGAGCAGAGAGGGACAGAAAGAGAGGGAGACAGAGAATCCCAGGCAGGCTCCATGCTGTCAGCACACAGAGTCCAACATAGGGCTCGAAACTACTAAACTGGGATATCATGACCTGAGCTGAAATCAAGAGTCAGACACTTAGCCACCCAGGCACCCCTGAACTGAAAAATCTTAAAACATGTGGAATTGCAGCAAATTGTCACAATAAACCTATGTAAATATAGCAGCAGTGTCAAAAATTATTTACGTGTTTATTTAATAGAATAGGTAATGCAATATACATGTATAGATAATACATGTGTATATGACACAAATTCAAATGTATGAAAAACAATAAAATAAAGTCCTTTTCATTCCTGTCCTTCACCTTCCACTTCCCAATTTCCTTCTCCAGAGATGCCTAGTGTCACTAAGTTATGAATATTTTCAGATAACAAAATTATCTAGCTATGTGCCCATGGACAAGTTACATTATAAGTCCACAACTCAGTTTCCTAAGCTACAAAATGGTGGGAGAATCTTAAATTAGGTAAATATTCTCTTTATATATAAATTACATTATGTCCTAATCACTATATTGTACCTTGTTTTGTTTTTCTTCCTTATACAGTATTATATGTCAATTATATCTCAACAAAGCTGGTGGAAAATAATACATGTTGATCAACTCAATTATGAAACTGTATCACCCTCAGACTTATAACATTTGATGGTGTTAACTGCCTTTAAAATAGAAGAGATTTTACCCATCTTAATATTTACAGTAGCTTTCCCTCCATTATTTTTCACATCTTCAAATTTAATTGATTCATTTTTCTGTAGACATACTAATACTAGTAAAGAAAGTTTTAACTTTCATATGCTCAAATATGTTTTCTGTTAAGAGACAGGAGAAAAGTAATATACAAATAATTAAATAGCTTCAAGAATCATTCTTGCTTAAAAAAATAATAACTCTCAGGAAAACAGAAATGGTCAGGAACTTTCTTAATCTGATAGAAGTATCTACAAAAAACCTAAAGAAAACATCATACTGAATGGAATATTCTGGGTTTTTTTTTAAATGTTTATTTATATTTGAGAGAGAGAGTGTGTGTGTGTGTGTGTGTGTGTGTGAGCAGGGAAGGGACAGAGAGAGAGGGAAACACAGAATCTGAAGCAGGCTTCAGGCTCTGAGCTGTCAGCACAGAGCCTGACACGGGGCTTGAACTCACAGTCCGTGAGATCATGACCTGAGCCGAAGTCGGCTGCTTAACCAACTGAGCCATCCTGGAATGGTGTATTCTTAATAGCTTTCCCCTTGAAGTAAAAAAGAGTATGACTCTTGTGCTGTTATCCCTTTTATTCAATAATGTAACAAAGGCCCTAGTCATTGAAAAAAGGTATAGCCATGGATGAACATTGGGTACTTAGGAATAAAACTCATTACTCTCAAGCGAATGATTACATATTTTAAAAATCATATGTGGGGCACCTGGGTGGCTCAGTCAGTTAAGCATCTGACTTAAGCTCAGGTCATGATCTCACAGCCCATGAGTTCAAGCCCCAAGTTGGGCTTGTGCTGACAGCTCAGAGCCTGGAGCTTGCTTCTAATTCTGCGACTCCCTCTCTCTGCCCCTCCCCCACTCATGCTCACTCTCTCTCTCTCCCTCTCAAAAATAAATAAAAACATTAAAATATATATGTAAGGAATGGAATATATATGTTATATATGTATATATATATGTATATATGTGTATTTTGGAATATATATAAGAGGTATATACAGAAAAATATTAGAAGCTAATAAGTGATTTCAGTTATATCACAGGATATAAAAGCCATTTTATTTCCATATATCAGTGTTCCAGTTGTTTAGTGCTGCCGCAAACTTACTGGCTCATATAGAAACAACCATTTTCTTAAATCCCAAGGTTTTGTGGGTCAGGAATTCAGGTAGAACTTGGCTAGGAAATTATTCTGTTGTGCAGAACATCAACCACAGTTTCTGTGGTGCTCTGCTGGTAGATGGACTAATCTGGAACATTCAAGACCAATTTATCCACATGTCTGAAGTCTTGATGGAAATGGCTATAACCCTAGGCTCAGCTAAGGCTGTGGAATACACAGCCTACACATGGCCTTTCCAAAATGACAGTCTAAAGAGCAATCAGAAAATTTGCATGCCAAGTCAGAACTCCCAAAAATAGCATATCAAGAGACAACAGGTGAAAATTGCCTGGGCAAGGAAAATGATAGAGAATCATTTTTATTAGCAAAAGCCATAAAAGAGCTCATCAAGACCCAAAGAGACAGGACAATAATCTCATATTTTCATGAGGTAACGGACACTACCAGTAACAAGAGGTAAACTAAGCCATGGGCCAAATACTATACACAGATTATCTCCTTTAATTCACCCAAACAATGCATTTCATAGATAAAAAAAAAAAAAAAAATCAAGGCACACACAGACAGAGGTTAAGTAAATTGGGCAAGCCTCAAAAAAAAAAAAAAAAAAAAAAAACTCATTAAAAACACAACCAAAAAAAAAAAAACAAGTTTAGCAGTATCTCTTTGAAAGAGAAACATATGATTTAAAGATTCCACATATAAATCAATGCAAGTTTCAAAATACATGTATAGATAAGAGTATTAATCTGTAACACAATATATTAAAAGTAAAAACTCTTGGGGAGCCTGGGTGGCGCTGACTTCAGCTCAGGTCATGCTCTAACTGTTCATGAGTTCGAAACACACATCAGGCTCTGTGCTGACAGCTCAGAGCCTGGAGCGTGCTTCGGATCCTCTGTCTTCCTCACTCTCTGCCCCCTCCCCACTCACACTTTGTCTCTCTCTCTCAAAAATAAAATAAACATGAAAAAAGTTAAAAAGAAATGAAAGTAAAAACTTTAGTGGCAAAATGAAAACTTGTAAAACAGCCATCGAAAGCAAAAAATCCACTTATTTATTTAAAGTACCAGTGAAGCAGTGGTATGAGGATATAGGTGAAGAAACTAATCACACAATAAAATGTCATAAATGCACCATATTTTTAATAGGGAAGAGTATGTGTGTGTGTGTGTGTGTGTGTGTGTGTGTGTGTGTTGTTTGCTTGATACAAAGAACAGGAGGGCAGGGAAATGTAGCTCTCTACCAAGAAAAATAATATATATACATGACTATAAACAGCATTCTAAAGACAGGTACACTGTGTTCAACATGATTTATATATTTAACTCCTGGCTTGAAAATTAAAATCAGCATTGGATCCATAAAAGCTGTTGTATTTTTCTGAGGTTTAGCACTACAGAAATTGTCAGTAACAACTTTTTTCTCAAGAAGCTGACTGGTTTGTAACTTTACGCAAATTTTCTACCTAGTAAATTCAGTATGAGGCAAGGAGCAGAGAAGAAGGAAGGTTTCATTTACTTGGATGTATATACATCATGGTTAATAAATTGTAACAAGCACCAGTAAGTAAAGAAATAGTTGCTTAAGGAGAACATAGGCAAAGAGCAGTAATCTTCCCCACTAAATGTACTTCATTAGCACAGTTCTCCAAGGGCCAAGAAATAATGAGACCATGACAGCCCTTGACTGTGAATGCTGCCAAATCTATTTAAAAACAAACGAACAAACAAACATAAATAAAACTACTACAACTGTAAAAAGCCCCTCCTATTACATGTGAAGAATCATTTAGAAATAAGTAATTTACATCTGTAAAAGTAAAAAGGACACTTCCACAACTCTGTGTAATTTTATAGCCACTAATTTATATGCACACATATACTTACTACTTAGGCTATATACATCCTTTTCAAAATAGGTTGAATTTTTTAAGCATACAAAAGACTGTATTTGTAGCTGGTGTGCACAGTAAAATGGGAATTTCTGAACACCCAAAACACTTTCTGAGATGAAGTATATTTCATAGGAAAGATAATGACTTGAGGATGCACTTTTGTTCAGCCCATTTAAACATTATGAGGTAAACGTTATTTCCATTTTATATATCAGCCGACTATGGTTCAGGAGGTTAAGAAATCGTCACAGTCTTGCTGTAGTGTGTATCTGAAATTTCTGCATTGGCTTGCTCAGGCCCAAAACACATTGTCTTCTGACTTTCCGTATAGGCTTTTAGAGTTGGAGAAAGATAATTTCTGGATCCTACTTGCATAAATTATTTTGAGCCCTGACCACTAAGTTTGATTAGTTTTCCAAAATAAGTCATTGCAGGTGGGGAGGTGGGATGTGGCAATAAAGTGAGCTATCAACATGAATTTCCTCCTTAGAAGAGAATGATTCAGGGGTGCCTGGGTGGCTCAGTCTGATTTTGGCTCAGGTCATGATCTCGTGGTTCATGAGACTGAGCCCCATGTCAAGCTCTCTGCTGACAGAACAGAGACTATTTGGGATTCTCTCTCTCCCGCTCCCCCTCTCTCTGCCTCTCCCTGCCACCCCCTCTCACTCTCTCTCAAGTAAACATTTTTAAAAACAGAACAAAATGATTCAGGGCCCCTGTAGCTAGTCTACAATGTGGTCCTAAGGAAAAAATGTTTTAATCACCACATTCAATGATAAATTAAAGAGCACTTTCTGTTTACATTATACTATGTTAGGGGCAGTGACAAACCAAAAGAAATAAACTACATTATGTGATTCACCGGAAGCCAACAATCCAATTCGAAGGCATTAAGTGAAATGTTAAATGGAGAATATTTGTGATCTAAAACTTCAAATGAGACTGTCTCGTGGGTTAATTTAGGAATAAGACTTTCCCTAAAAGTTACTGAGGCACAGAATTATTTCCCACTCCCTGCTACTTCTGCTGTGCGTATACCTGAAATCCTATGAAATCGTAGTGAAATCGTCCCAACCTTGTTCTCTTTTCTACTTTGCTTGTTCATTTCCCCCCTAACAATAATTAGGAGGTAACATGTATTAGCTTTTGAATCCTTAGAATAAACCCATGAGATTTCACCTAGTCCTAAAGATTTAAATACCATCACTGTGCTGATGAATGCCCAATTTATACCTTGAGCTTTGAGCCTTTCTGAACTCTAGACTTGTTTATTCAACTCCACTTGTGTGTTGAAAACCCATTTCAAACTTACCTTGTCCAAATATGACTTGTGATCATTCTCCCTCAATAACTGGCACATACCGTATATTAGATGTTTAATCCTTAAAACTATGAGATAGTTTCCATTAGGCTTCTCATTTCAAACTGAGGAAACCGAGGCAGCCAGGGTACAACACGTGTTGCCCATAGCTGGTAAGTGGTAAAGATAATTTGCAAACTTGTCTTCCTCCAGAGTCCATCCAATCAACCATGACACTATTGCCAAATCTCTTCAGCTCAGATCTACCTCCAACATCCATTCAAACGGGATCGCTGTTCTGGGTCTTGCCTACCATCACCCTGTGGCATACACATGTATCTCTGTTCAGATGTCCAACAGGTATTCAAACCGTACAGGTTATTTTTTTTTTCTTTTGCTCTTCCTTCAGTGATCAAATGTGCTGTATGTCAAGCACCGTTATAAACAATTTTAATGCATAATCTCGTTCACATCTCCTTCTATCCTTACAGCAAGTAACAAGACAGGTATTACATTTCTCATTTTATAAATGGAGAAACTAAGGCAGAGAATTTTAAAAACTTGCCAATGGACAGTAAGTGAGGTAGGTGGAAGCAACCTTTTCTGTCTCCAGCAACCACATTGTCTCAATTGCTACACTATACACCATGTCTTCTCCTGCTCTTCCCTGCCCCAGGAATGCACTTCTAGCCAAGTGATAGGCAAGCCAAGTCCCTAGGACTTATCTCTGATTTTTACCCTTTGGCCAGTTCAGTTATTCCCAACATGCAGTTGTTAAGCATGTCATTTCAGCACTACCTTCACCATATATCTCAAACCTGATTACTTCTCTCCATCTTCACTGTCATTATCCTCTTACATTCCACCATTTTTAAGCTCCTGATGTACATCAATAGCACATTCCACATATCCTAAAGTCCATTCTCCTTATATCAGCCTTATATCCTTATGATGAGTGGTCATTTTAAAACCAAATGAGGCCATGTCCCTACATTTCTAAGGACCATGGCTCCTGAAATTAGAATAAAATCCAAACTCCTCACCAGGGCTGACCATATCCCACAGAATGTTACTCTGGGTACCCTTGCATCCACTGTGCTTGCTCCAGTCACACTGGTCTTCCTTCTCTCCCTGGATGACACAAAGTGCACTCCATTTTAGAGTCCCTTATCCTGGATATCCAGAGTGCAGGCTCTGCCAATCTTACAGGTCCTAGCTCAAATGTCACCATCACCGAAGCAGCCCTCCCTCCTGAGCACACTTGTCATGCTTGAGGTCATAACCTGTTTTGTTTTCTGCATAGTTTGTATCTGAAATCACCACATACATTTATTTGTATGTTAATTTTCAGTTTTTGCTAACTAGAAGGAAGGCTACAGGAGGGCAGGGACTGCCTGTTGTCCGTCACTTTACGGTCAGCGCCTGGAAGTGTGCATGGCTCACAGCAAGCATTCAAATATTTTTTGAATAAATGAATGCCAAGAATTATCCTACTCTCTGAGTTTATATCTCTTATACTTCTGATATTTTTTTAAGGAAACTCATTTTACTCATTTTAGAATTTCACTTACATGTTTTTCAATTATACTATCCTTACTTGTTGTCTAATTATAATAAACAGTATAAATTTATTAAGGATTTACTGTGCTAAGCATTTGATATTAGTTTTAATTCTCATGGATAATCTATATAACCAATGAGGTCTGTGTTCTCATTTCACAGAAATAAAACTGATACCAACAAAAGTTAAAGAACTTGCTAAGGACCACAGACATAAACTATCAAGGCTGGGCTTTAAATGAAGGTTTATCTCATTCCAAATGTCAAAATCTTTGGGGGTGCCTGGGTAGCTGAGTTAGCTGAGTGTCCAACTCTTGATTTCGGCTCAAGTCACCATCCCAGGGTCATGCGATTGAGCCCCACATCAGGCTACTTGCTGAGCATAGAGCTTGCTTAAGATTTTCTTTCTCTCCCTCTGACCCTCTCCCCAGCTTGTGCTCTCTCTCTCTCCCTCAAATGTATATTGTAAATGTCAAGCTCTTTAAGCTTATCCAGTTATGCATCTGATTCAGGTAAATAAATGATAAAAAAAAAAAAAGAGAAACTGAGGAAAAAATAAAAACACAAATGTAAGAAATCAAGAGGAAAATAGTTCAGTTCTATAAGTGTACTAACAGAATAATGACTTATTTCGTTAAGGTGAGTGCCCAGTAAATTAATTTAATACAATAAGTAAGCTCTTGGAAATCTTAACAGTAACAGATGTTAGAGTGTAATTATATAAATATCTTCAAATATTTTAAATAAGTTATATTACAGATAGATACTAAGGTATTCAGGGGAACCAGGGTGTCTTAAAATTATATCCCTCACCCAAAGAGGCTGAAGTCAGGGAGGCCAGCCATACCTTTCTCTTTCAAGCCCTTTGCAGAGATGTTGGAGAAAGTTTACCTTGTGGATAGATGACAGGGATTTTAATTCTCAACAAGGGTGTTCTGCCTACTCAATTTTACCATATAATTATTATGTTCACATCAGTAGCCGCTGGATTCGCCCTAGTAAGTTTTAGAGTATCTCACATAGTTCGAACCAGCAGACTTTAGAAATGATCAAATCTAATTTTCAACTCTTATAAACACTTAAACTGAAATGGAGATAAATAAAAAATTATAATTTGTAAAGGGTTTTCATATCCACACGTGTATTACATTTTATTAATAGCCATTTGAACTAAAAGGTATGGCTATTTTCATTCCCAGTTTTACAGATGATTTAGGCCCAGTGTTGGGACTGGAAGGGAAAAGTCACATGAACACTAACCTCCCATCAACTGGGCTCCTGCAGTACAGGAATAAAAACAGAAAAGAAACAGAAAGTTGGTACTTCTTAAAGAGGATGCATAAGCCTTTTGTCTATAATATGAGTGAGATTCTTTTTTAAATCTAATGTACTGGAAGCTTTATGTATTTCTCTGAAAACAGAGACATTAAGAGATTCATTTACTAACTAGGAAACATACCAATATTGCTATATACCAATAGTGAAAATATTGACAATATTGACTAGAGAGACTTAAATTTATAAGAAAATTAATTCCTTGGTGCACCTGGGTGGCTCAGTAAGTTAAGCGTCTAACTTCAATTCAGGTCATGATCTCACAGTCCATGAGTTCAAGCCCCACGTTGGGCTCTGTGCTGACAGCTCGGAGCCTGGAGCCTGCTTTGGATTCTGTGTCTCCCTCTCTCTCTGCCCCTCCCCAGCTTGCACTCTGTCTCTCTCTCCCTCTCTCTCAAAAATAAATAAATACTAAAAAAATAAATAAAATTAATCCCTTCCTTTAGTTATAAGAATGAATAAAAATACTAGGAAAGCAAGCAAGTAGTATTTTTAAAAATTTTCTAGCAAGCAAATACTATTTTTCCCGATTAATACATATTTCTTCCTTGTTAAAGAATACTAATAAATAAATAAGAAAAAGAAAGACCCGGGGCGCCTGGGCGGGGCAGTCGGTTAAGCGGCCGACTTCAGCCAGGTCACGATCTCATGGTCCGTGAGTTCGAGCCCCGCGTCAGGCTCTGGGCTGATGGCTCCGAGCCTGGAGCCTGTTTCCGATTCTGTGTCTCCCTCTTTCTCTGCCCCTCGCCCGTTCATGCTCTGTCTCTCTCTGTCCCAAAAATAAATAAATGTTGAAAAAAAAAATTTTAAAAAAAGAAATTCTAAAACTAAAAGAAGACAATATATAGTTTAGTTCAGATAAAAATGGGACACAGAACTAGATTTATTAATAAGGAAAATAAGCCTATGAAGAGAGGGAAGAACAATTTCTGTTAAAAAATTAAAATTAAAAAATTAAAATATTTTAATAAAAATTAAAAAGTTCTGCAAAGGGGCGCCTGGGTGGCGCAGTCGGTTAAGCGTCTGACTTCAGCCAGGTCACGATCTCGCGGTCCGTGAGTTCGAGCCCCGCGTCGGGCTCTGGGCTGATGGCTCAGAGCCTGGAGCCTGTTTCCGATTCTGTGTCTCCCTCTCTCTCTGCCCCTCCCCCGTTCATGCTCTGTCTCTCTCTGTCCCAAAAATAAATAAACGTTGAAAAAAAAAAATTAAAAAAAAAAAAAAAAGTTCTGTAAAAATTTTCTGTTAAAAAAGGAGCGAAAGACGATTGCTAATGAGCAGTAGAATTGCACTGGGGTTTTCAAATTGGGGTAACTGGCAGTAGATATTTTAAGATGAAAATACCAATTAAAAAAAGAGAGAGAGAAAGAGAGAGCTAAACTGAAATGGATAGACATACTGAAAGGTTAGAAAAGCTTGAAAATGTTCATCAAAAACAGAGACCATTAAAAATTATCTGAACAAAGCTTAATTTAGCGTATTTTGTAAGACTAATTTAACCTGGGTCATTTCTTTTTTTGCCTCTGCAAATCATAAGCAAAACATGAACCGCTTCCCAAGGCTGATATGACATAACCACTGAAGAACTGCCTACCACTGAAGAAAATTCTAATATTATGACCAATCACTGTGAAGAATGAAGTCATGCTTTCTCACTAATGTAAGCGGCCTTACAACAATATATCTCTGAGCCTCATTCAATGTTTTGGTTTGAATGTTCTCAGTTTGCAAACCGTGTTTTTTTGTTTGTTTGTTTGTTTGTTTGTTTTTTGGTGTGTGCATAATAAATGTTTGCTAACTGCTACTTCACTGATTCACTATTTTACTTTGGATATTTCTGAACTTTTGACAGAAACATTTCATTATGTGCCTCACTTAAACCAACAGTGCTTCTATGTCTTTTGCTACAATCTGTGGGTTTTTAAATTTTTTTTTAGTTAACATTTATTTATTTTTGAGAGAGAGAGAGAGAGAGAGAGTGAGCAGGGGAGGTGCAGAGAGAGAGACACAGAATCCGAAGCAGCCTCCAGGCTCCGAGCTGTCAGCACAGAGCCTGATGTGGGGCTCAAACTCACTCACGGATCGCAACATCATGCCCTGAGCCAAAGTGGATGCTTAACCGACTGAGCCACCCAGGCGCCCCTACAATCTTTGTTTTAAAGTCTATTTTGTCTGACGTTGAGTATTGCTATCCCAGCTTTAATTTTGTTTATATTTGTAGGGACACTTTTCAATTTCTTCACTTTCAGTCTCAAATCTGAAGTGAGTGTCTTGTAGACAGTATATAGGTAGGTATTGTGGGTTCTTTTTTAATGCATTCGGCCATCCTATTAGGTCTTTTGATTGGAGCGGTCCATTTACATTTAAAGTAATTATTAATAATAGGTATGTACTCATTGCTCTTTTATTGTTTTCTGGTTGGTTTTGTAGCTCTTCTCTGTTCCTTTCTTCACTTGCTCTCTTCCCTTGTGGTTTGATTGTTTTCTTTAAGTTTTATGCTTCAGTTCCTTTATCTTCCTTTTGTTGTGTAAGTATTGTAGGTTTTTGATTTACACTCACCAAGAGGTTCATACATATCAGCCTATTTTTACAGCAGTCTGTTTCAAGCTGGTAGTCACTTTTTTAACACATTCTAAAAGCAATACATTTTTACACCTCACCACATATTTTATTTTTGACATTACATTTTACATCTTTTGTGTGTATACCCTTTATCTACTTATGGTGGCTATAGCTGACTTTATTACTTTTGTCTTTTAACTGTTATACTAGTTTTTAACTGTATGATCACTGACTTTACCATATATTTGTCTTTCTGTGAGCTTTTTTTTTCCTGTATTTTCTTATTTCTAGTTATGGCCTTTTCTATTCCACTTTAATATTTTTTCTAAGGCCAGTTCAGTGGTGATGAACTCCTTTAGTTTTTGGTTGTCTAGAAAACTCCGTATCGCTCCTTCAATTGTGAATGATAATCTCACGGGGCAGAGTGTTCTTGGTTGTAAGGTTTTTCCCTCCCAGCACTTTAAATATATCCTGCCACTCCCATCTGGCCTGCAAAGTTTCTGCAGAAATATCAGCATATAGTTTAACGCGGTTTCCTTTATATGCATCTATTTGCTTTTCTCTTGCTGCCTTTAAGATTCTCTCTTTGTTTTTAACTTTTGCTATGTTAATTATAACACGTCTCAGTGTACATTTCTTTGGATTCCTCTCTTTTTGTGACTCCCTGTGCCTCCTGCACCTGGACGTCTGTTTCTTTCCCCAGGTTAGGGAAGTTTTCAGCTATTATTTCTTCAAATAAGTTCTCTGTCCCTTTCCCTCTCCTTGTTTTCTGCAACCCCTGTGATACAAATGCTATCATGCTTGAAATTGTCCCAGAGTTCCCTTAAACTATTTTTTAAAATTACTTTCCCCCTTTTTCTTTTTCTGACTGGGTGATTGCCACTATTCCATCTTCCAGATCATTTATGCATTTTTCTGTATCATCTAATCTGCTGATGATTCTCTCTAGTTTATTTTTTCATTTCAGTTATTGTATTCTTCAGCTCTGAGTAGTTTTTTCTTATATTTTCTAACTCTTTGTTGGAGTTCCTACCGTGTTCCTCCATTCTACTCCCAAGTTTGGTAAGCACCTTTATGACCATTACTTTGAATCCTTTATCAGGTAAATTATTTATCTCCATTTCATTGTGACTTTCTTCTGGGTTCTTTTATTATATCTTGTTCATTTGGAACATATTCCTCTGTCTCTTCATTTTGTTAGATTTCTGTGTTTGCTTCTAGGAATTAAGTGGCCTTGTGTAAAAGTGTCTCCTGTGCAGATTGTGTGTGGTCGGTGGCAGGCTAGCCATATCTGGAGTGGGCAGAGGCTGGGGCGTTTCTGGGGCACACTGTGTCAGGACCTATGTGGCAGGATGGCCAGAGCTGGAGTGGGTATAGAATGGGGGGTGCTGAGGTGTGCCTCACACAACCACTGTGGTCAGACATCTGGAGCTGGAGCAACATGGGCCAGGGGTCCCAAGAGTTGGGACAACTGGAGCTGGAGTGGGTAAGTGCTGAGGGGTCCTGAGATGCTTCATGCTGGAGCCACCTTGGGAGGATGGTTGGAGCTAGTATGGGCAAGAGGCCTAAGTGTGCTTGGGTAGCCCTAACAGGGAGGCAAGAATGCCTGGGGGTACTATTAAGGTGGAGGGAGAACAAAAAAAATCAGTGCTTGCTGTCAACTCCAACTTTGGAGAGAGTCTCAAAAGTTTCCCATTCAAGTGGCAGATGTTCTAGGGTTAATAAACGGATTCCTGCACTTATAATATACTTGTCCTTTAAGCCCCTGATTTTTGCTGTGCCCAAGAGCAGGTGAGCCTGCACACAGGCCCCCTCAGTGATATCCCTTCCTACTGAAGGTCACTTTCTCATCATTACCATGTCTCCATTTCACCTACCCTTCTCTATGTGGCACCCTGCTGTTTGTTGTGTAGGAGTTACTCAATCAGTTTTCAGTTACCCTTCATGACGAACTGCTGTATATGTAACTGTGGATTCACTGTATCCATGCAAGGAGGTGGATTCAGGGTCTTCCTACACCAACAACTTGGACCTCTCCAAAGTGGGGATTCCCTCACTCCTCCCTTCCTTCCTTAGTTTTTATTTTAACTCCAGTATAATTAATAAACAGTGTTATGTTAGTTTCAGGTGTACAGTATAATGATTCAACAATTCCACACATCACGCAGTGATCATCATGACAATTATACTCCTTTATCTCCATCACCTAATTAATGCATCCTCCTACCCACTCCAACCATCAGTTTGTTCTCTATAGTTAAGAGTATATTTCTTTGTTTTTCACTCCCCACCTCTCTTGTCTGTTTTGCTCATTTGTTTAGTTTTTAAAATTCCACACATGAGTGAAATCATATGCTATTTGTCTTTCTCTGACTTATTTCTCTTAGGATTATACTCACTAGATTCATCCATGTAATTGTAAATGGCAAGATTTCATTCTTTTTTATGACTGAATAATAATTCCATCACACACACACACACACACACACACACACACACACATCTTCTTTATCCATTCATCAATCAATGCACATTTGGGCTGCTTCCATATTTTGGCTGTTAAAAATAATGCTGAAATAAACATAAGGGTGCATATATCCCTTTGAATTAGTTTTGTTTTTGTTTTTGTTTTTTGTTTTTTTGTATTCTTTGGGAAAATACCCAGTAGTGTGATTACTGGGTCTTAGGGTACTTCTTTTTTCAACTTTTTGAGGAATCTCTACATTGTTCCCACAGTAGCTGTACCATTTTGCATTCCCACCAACAGTGCAACAGGGTTCCTTCTTCTCCACATCCTCATAGGTGTAAGGTGATATCTCATTGTAGTGAATACATATTCTTTTCAAGTGCACGTGAAACATTCTTCCGAATGGATCACATGTTAGGTCACAAAACATGACTCAATAATTTAAAGGAACTGAAATCCTATCAAGCATCTTTGCCAACCAACAATATGAAACTAGAAATCAATTACAAGAAGAAAACGGAGAAAAAAGAGAAACAAAACATGCAGATGTTAAACAACATGCTACTAAACAATCAATGGGTCAACAAAGAAATCAAAGAGGAAATTAAAAAAAAAAATACTTTGAAACACAGGAAATAGAAACACAACCTTCCAAAATCAATGGGACACTGCAAAAGCAGTCCCAAGAGGGAAGTTCACAGCAATATAGGCTTATTTCAAGAAATAAGAAAAATCACAATTAAATATTGTAAGTTTATACCTAAAGGTACCACCTCCCAAAAAAGAGAACAAACAAAGACCAAAGTTAGTAGAAGGAAGGAAATAATACCAGAGTGGAAATAAATAAAAATCAAAACACTATACACACACACACACACACACACACACACACATCAAGGTACTAAGAGCTGGTTCTTAGAAAAGATACACAAAACTGATTTACCTTTAGCCAGTCCCATTAAAAAAAAGATGAGAGCCCAAATAAATAAAATCAGAAATGACGGAGAAGTTACAACTGACATCACAGAAATACAAAAGATCATAAGATAGTACTATAAACAATTATACACCAACAAATTGGAAAACCAAGAGGTAATGGATAAATTCTTAGAAAGATACATTATCCAAGACTGAAACATGAAGGAATAGAAAACGTAATAGACCAATTACACGAAAAGAAATTAAATCAGTAATTTAAAAACTCCCAACATACCAAAGTACAGGACTTTACAGCTTCATTGGTAAATTCTACTGAACACTAAAAGAGTTAGTATCAATTCTTCCCAAATTATTTCAAAAACTGAAGAGGAAGGAATGCTTCCAAACTCATTTTAGAAGTCTGGCATTATCCTGATACAAAAACCAGATAAAGACACCAAAAAAAAAAAAAAAAATACAGGCCATTATCCATAATGAACATAGATGCAAAAATTGTCAACAAAATATTAGCAAATGGAATTCAACAATACATTAAAAAGTATCCTACTATGATCAAGGGGGAATTATTCCAGGGATGCAAGCATAGTCAACATCAGCAAATTCATCAGTATCATACACCATAATAATAAAACAAAGGTAAAAATCATAAGATCATCTCAATCGATGCTGAAAAGCATTTGATAAAATCAACATCTATTTCTGATTTAAAAAAAACCCTCTCAACAAAGAGGATATAAAAGATAAAACCTCAATATAATAAAGGCCATATACAATAAACCCACAGCTAACATCATAGTCAATGATGAAATGCTGAAATTTTGTCCTCTAATATCAAGAACAAGACAAGGATGCCCACTCTTGCCATTATTATTTAACATAGTATTGGAAGTCCTAGCCATAACAATTAGACAAGAAAGAGAAATAAAAAGCATTCAAATTAAAAAGCAAAAAGTAAAACTGTCACTGATTGCTGCTGACATATTATACCTAGAAAACCCTTAAGACTCTACCAAAGAGCTATCAGAATTGGTAAATATATTTAGTAAAGTCACAGGATACAAATTAATATACAGAAATTAGTTATGTTTCTGTACAGTAATAACAAACTACCAGGAAGAGAAATTAAGACAACAATCACATTTACATTTTTCTCAAAAATATTAAAATATCTAAGAATAAATTTAACCAAGAAGGTGACAGACCTGTATTCTGAATTCAGTAAGACACTGATGAAAGAAATTGAAAATGACACAAATAAGTGAAAAGATATATCATGGCTATGTATTGTATGGGTTGATATTGTTAAAATGTCCATACAACCTAAAGTAATCTATAGATTCAATCCAATCCTTATCAAAATAGCAGTGGAATTTTTCACAGAACTAGACAAAGAATTCTAAAATGTGTACGGACCCCATAAGACCCCAAATAGTCAAAGAAATTCTGAGAAAGAAGAATAAAGCTGGAGGTATCACATGCCCTGATTTTGAACTATACTACAGAGCTATGATAATCAAAACAGCATGGCACTTGCACAAAAACAAACATAAATCAATGAAACAAAATAGAGAACTCAGAAAAAAACCCATGCATATATGGTCAATGAAACTATGACAAAGGATGTTGGGATGATCACTAGCTGTTGTATGGAAACCAATTTGACAATAAGTTACATTTAAAAAAATAAAATAAAAAATAAACTATGACAAAGGAGGCAAGAATATACAATGGGGAAAAGAGAGTCTCTTAAATGGCATTGGGGAACCTGGATAGCTACATGCAAAATAATGAAACTGGACCTCTATCTTATACTATAAACAAAAATAAATTCAAAAGGATTTAAAGACCTGAATGTAAGACCTGAAACCACAAAATTCATGAAAACAAACATAGGCAGTATGCTCTGTGACACTGGTCTTAGCAATATTTTTTTGAACTAGTCCCTTAATCAAGGGCAACAACAGTTAAAATAAACAAATGAGCTTACATGAAACAAAAGTATTTGCACAGCAGAGGAAACCATCAACAAAATTAAAAGGCAACCTACTGAATGAGAGAAGGTACTTGCAAATGATATATCCAAAAAGGGGTTAATATCCAAACTATATAAAGAACACATACAACTCAACACCAAAAAACATACAACCCAATTAAAAACAAGGCATAGGACTTGAATAGACTTTTTTCCAAAGAAGACATACAGATGGCCAATGGACCCATGAAAGATGCTCAGCTTCACTAATCAGCAAAATGCAACCAAAACCTAATGAAACAGTAACTCACCCTGGTCAGATTAGATATCAAAAGACCAAAAATAACAAGTGTTGGAGAGAATGCAGAAAAAAAGGAACTCTTATGCATTGTTGGTAGGAATATAAATTGCTGCTGCCATTATGGAAAACAATATAGAGGTTCCTCATGGGGCGCCTGGGTGGCTCAGTCGGTTGAGCGTCCGACTTCAGCTCAGGTCACGATCTCACGGTCCGCGAGTTCGAGCCCTGCGTCGGGCTCTGGGCTGATGGCTCAGAGCCTGGAGCGTGCTTCCGATTCTGTGTCTCCCTCTCTCTCTGCTCCTCCCCCATTCATGCTGTGTCTCTCTCTGTCTCAAAAATAAATAAACGTTAAAAAAAAATTGAAAGTACTACTTCCATATGATCCAGCAATTCCACTTCTGAGTATAGATCCAAAGAAAACAAAAGCACTAATTCAAACACATATATGTACCATTTTCTTATAACAGCATCACTTACAATAGTGAGATATGGAAGCAATATAAGTGTCTATTAACAGATGAATGAATAAAGAAGAGTAGTATATAATATACATATACAGAGAGACAGACATAATGGAATATTATTCAGCCATAAAAAATGAAATCTTATAATGTGGATGAACCTAGAGCATATTTTGCTAAGTGAAATAAATCAAAGATAAATATTGTATGATTTCACTTATATGTGAGATCTCAAAAATACAGAAAAGGAAAAAAAACAGACTCATAGATACAGGAAATAAACAAGAGGAGGGAGGACGTTGAGAGGTTGGTGAAATAGGTGAAGGGCATTTAGAGGTACAAACTTCCAGTGATAAAATACATGAATCACGGGGATGTAATGTACAGCACAAGAAATAGAGTCAATAACATTTGAATAACTTTGTATGGGACAGATGGTAAATAGACTTATCATGTGGATCAGTTCATAATTCATAAAAATATCAAATCACTATGATACATACCTGAAACTAATGGGATATTTTACCTCAATTACATTTCAAAAAAAAGAAATAATGAACTTTTCCCCCTCATTATGTTGTTGTATTTACAATGAATTTTGTTAATACCTGTATTTTTTAATTTAGCCTCAAAACAAAATCATTTTCAATTTTTTATTAGAAGGCAACCTTTTAGTAATAAAAATAAGATTCCCCATCCTGATTTATTGTTTGAGAACTGCATATTTACACAGATTTCTCTTAAGATGAATGTGAGGAGTCAAACATTTCCTATGGCACAATTTGGTATTAGACCATGATGGTGTCATGATTCCTTAGGATTCACCTTAGATTCACTGTCTCATATTATTCCATTTCCCTGTGTTTAGGTGTGGAGAGAAGAGGCTTCCAAGTGGAGAGAAGAGGCTTCGGGCTACTTGGAGAGAGAGGGAAGCGTGGCCATCATAGCCTGCCAATTGACCTCAGATGCTCCCAGTCCCAGCTGCCACCTTATTGTCACACTATAAGAATCCAAATGAGATCAGGAGAACTGCCCAGCTGAGCCCATTCAAGTCACAGAACCATGAGAGATATCAAAAGCTACTAGCTTTTTAAAATTTTTTTTAATGTTTACTTATTTTTGAGAGAGAGAGAGAGAGAGAGAGAGAGAGGAGGGGCAGAGAGAGAGGGAGACACAGAATCTGAAGCAGGCTCTAGGCTCTGAGCTTTCAGCACAGAGCCTCACATGGGGCCCAAACCCACAAACCACGAGATTATGACCTGGGCTGAAGTCGGACGCATAACCAACTGAGCCACCCAGGCACCCCTAAAAGCTACTAGCTTTTAATTTTTTAATTTTAATTTAAGATACTAAGTTCCAGGATCATTTGTTCTATACAATATATAACTGAAATAGATTATATATCTCAGCATTACAGTAAACATAATTACATTACTTATCCTCTAAGGTATATATTTCAGACTATACATAATAAAGTACCTATATATGCATACATATACAGCCAATTCTATTATAATCTGACCTAAGCAGTGCTAAAAAAAAATCACCAAATTGTGCAAAATCTTGCAATATAAACCACAAAGCCTACGTAAAACGGTGTTAAGCAAACATAACTCAGAAACTAAAAAATAAATCTAGGAACCTACTAATGTGGCAGCACAGTTTTGCACATATTAAATGATCAACAAATACATAAATATTACAATGAATATGGTACTTTACCTCTGAAAAGGCCCGAAGGTCACTCGAGGAGTGGGTGTCAGGAGAGTTGTGAGTTATTGTGACCAAAGGGCAGCTAAGGCACAGCTTGACTGGAAGGAAGTTAGATAGTCAAACATTAAACATTCCCTTAATTAAAAATATACATATACTAAATTTGCAATTTCCCCAAACCCATATTAACCATTGCATATTTCAGCTTTAGCTCATAATATACTTTACATGCATGAGATATAGTCCAGGAAAAAAAATTAAGACAGCATCCCTACTATCATTAAAACTAACTTTTAATTTCACCGAAATTACTCAGATATTGGCTATAATTTTCAAAAATACTACTTTCTAAAAAATTAGCTAAAAGAAAATGCCATATTGTACATCAACAAATTAATAACAAATCTCTTCACAAAAATGCAAGTGTTCTTCTAAGATATTTTAATATTTTGAAATTCTTTCATTTTATTTTTTTTTATTTTTTTTTTAACGTTTTTTACTTATTTTTGAGACAGAGAGAGACAGAGCATGAACGGGGGAGGTGCAGAGAGAGAGGGAGACACAGAATCGGAAGCAGGCTCCAGGCTCTTAGCCATCAGCCCAGAGCCCGACGCGGGGCTCGAACTCATGGACCGTGAGATCATGACCTGAGCTGAAGTTGGCCGCTTAACCGACTGAGCCACCCAGGCGCCCCGAAATTCTTTCATTTTAAAGATGCTAAAGAAAATGTTTAAATGATGAGAACCATTTAGAATCAAGACTTTACATATTTGAGGAGACAGTCTCCCATTTTTCCCATTAAACTAATTTAAATTGAAAAATAATTAGCATAAAAATAATTAGCATATCACAGGGATGGTAGATATTGTGGTAACTGGGAGAGGGTGAGAACAAAAAAGAGGTAAATTCTATTACAGTAAGCCTCTTGACATTTATAGTCCTGTTTTTAAGAGTTTCTATTAGTGTAGTCCTGCAAAGGAAAAAAAAAAAAAATGTATGTTCTATGTAAACTTTTGAGAAATTTTTTTTAATATAATTCATTGTCAAATTGGCTTACATACAACACCCAGTGTTCATCCCAACAAGTAACCTCCTCAGTGCCCATGACCTACTTTTCCCTCTCTCCCACCCCACTATCAACCCTGTTTGTTCTCTGTATTTAAGGAGTCTCTTATGGTTTGCCTTCCTCCCTGTTTGTAACTTTTTTCCCTCCTCTCTTCCCCCATGGTCTTCTGTTAAGTTTCTCAAGATCCACATAGGAGTGAAAACATATATCTGTCTTTCTCTGACTTATTTCACTTAGCATGATACCCTCCAGTTCCATCCACATTGCTGCAAATGGCAAAATTTCATTCTTTCGCATTGCCAACTAGTATTCCATCCCAATGGCCAACAGACACATAAAACGATGCTCAATGTCACTCATCATCAGGGAAATACAAATCAAAGCCACGCTGAGATACCACCTCACACCGGTCAGAGTGGCTAAAATGAACAAATCAGGAAACAACAGGTGTTGGTGAGGATGTGGAGAAACGGGAATGCTCTTGCACTGTTGGTAGGAATGCAAACTGGTGTAGCCACTCTGGAAAAGTGTGGAGGTTCCTCAAAAAATTAAAAATAGAACTACTCTATGACCCTGCCATAGCACTACTAGGAATTTATCCAAAGTATACAGGAGTGCTGATTCATAGGGGCACTTGTACCCCAATGTTTATAGCAGCACTTTCAACAATAGCCTAATTACAAAAAGAGCTTAAATGTCCATCAACTGATGAATGGATACAGGAGATGTGGTTTATATATACAATGGAGAAATTAACCAACATTCTGTTCTAATATTTCTTTTTAAGGACAAAGTATGAATGCCTGAGTGTTTAAGATTGGTTTCACTTGTGTCTCAGTACTCAAGTATTAGTGTTTTAATAAAGACATTTCCACTGTTAAAGGTGTTGTTCTCGAAATCCTTCCACATAACATTGTTGCTATATTAAATCTGTTTATAAAAAGGGAAGTAAAACTTCAGTCCTAACTAAATTTAAAATTCAAATGGTTCTCAGAGTAACTAATTGAAGTTGACATGCACTGTGTCAAATAGGAATCCCTATTATCTGTTACAGGATTCTAGTCTAGTGGCTCACCCAACAGAGGGTACTAGCTCAACAAACTTATCAAAGAGACAATTACAAATTTTGACAGAGATCTTAAGCAATTACAAGGGGTAGGACAGTGACTCTTTCAATGCTGGAATGTCTCAGAAGAGAAAATTACAAATAACTTAGAATGAAAACTGTGGGGTTTTTTCTTTAAGTTTTGTTTTACTTAATTTAATTTAATTGATATGATTTCAACTAACAGAACAAAATTAGTCCTTGGTCAATTCTGAAATTATCTCAGTAATTAAATTTTAGAGAAACAAAGTTGCTTAATTTATTTTAAAAGTTACTATACGAGTTATTATACTACACAAGTGGGTTATTTCTATTGGATTCGCCAAATCCTAGGACACAATTAACTAAAGTTAAATTTCAAAAAGCTGAAGTTAGCACTTCAGAAAATTTTAAGACAGGCGTGAAAGAATCAGAAAACCGCAGTATCTACTCCCATCTGTTTAGGCCCTTTGGAAAGAGGCCTCACAAGAAAAGGCCAAATTGGTAGTGATTATCTAATCTTTGTGATTATCTAATAACTTTGTCATTTGTGATTATCTAATGTTACTACATAACTTTGTGATTATCTAATATGTTACTACAATTAGCCATACAAGGTCTGTGAACCTGGTGAGACTCAGTGCAACAGAGTGTAAGAAGCAAAACCCTTCACCCAAGGGACTGGCTTTAAGTACCATTCGCAGAAGACAGATGCTAACTAAGCTGATAAGATGATGCCTAAGTGCCACAGCGATCCAGTAAGGTTTCTTGAATATTTTAACTTAATGGTTTCAAATTAGCTAAAGCCAACATACATATGCAAATAAACACAACATAAATAAACTTTCAGAATAATGTTTTCAACCCAAAGTACACCACGGAAGTCTCACCTCTTGGTCTAAATAAACTTAATTAAAACAGAAGACAAAAGATGGCTAAATAAAATGCCATTGTCAACCATATCATTTCAAAGCCTTGAGAAACTTGTTCGGACCGACGGTGCCACCTCCGGAGTCCGCATCGCAAGTCGCCAGGGTCGGGTGTCTGCGCGAGGGCCGGCCCCGTCCGTCATCTGGCGATTACCTCGGGCTGCAGCCGTCCGCGGGATCCTCCTTCCTGGGGTGGCCCCGCGGTCCGGGCGGCGTCCGGAGGCGACGCGGTGGCGGGAGCTCGGCGCGCGGGCCACTCGGGCTGGTCCCGAGCGCAGGCGGCGCGGGGAAGGGAGCCGCTGCCAGGCGAGCGTGGCGGGCGCGCCGGGGACTCGCGCGCTCGCTCCGACGCGCACCGCGTCCCCGCTCCCGGCCCGAGCGCGCGCTCGCCCGGGGAAAAGTTGGGGGTGGTGGTGGGGGCGTGAGCTGGGGTTGGAGGCGCCTCCGTCCGCCCGCCTCGCGTCCAGGTGGGCCCTGCGGATCCGCCTGCCTTGGCCTCCTCGAGGTGACCCCGGGCGGCCCGTTCTGACGGCCCCTGCTGGCCGAGGGTGGAGGCTGCCAAGGAGGAGCGTGGTAGCGCCAACCTGGCAGAGTGTGTGTCTGTGAGGGACGCGAGTTTGGCGACTGTTGGGAAAACTCAAAGTCAAGTAAAGTCCTACTTAAGGGCGTTCGCTTCCCACTCCTAGGACGGCTTGTGGGAAGAGGCCCAGTTACTTGTATGCTTCATATAATAATACTAATTATTAGTAGAGTATAGCTACTCTGCCATTTGGCCTCCACATAATGTACCTGCCATAACTGCTGTTCCCCGCGTGCTGTCACTGCCTTTCTGGGGTTTCTTTTACTTCTCTAATCCACACCCTACTGGACAGACCTACCGTTCTGCTAAGAATAGAACTGAGATTTTGAGTCTCGATCTGCAGATACAGCTCCACGTGCCTATCGCATAGTAGGCTGAAAGTCGATGATTTCCTTCAATGAATGAATACGCGAACCGATGACTGATGAACGTTTTCACATCTGAGATGTGACGTTTTGCTGTCTAGAAATGTGTTTTATTAGACGTCCTTACACTTTAATAAATTCCCATTTTGGTTCCAAGCAGCTCAGAACGTATAAATAACTTATATAATTTATATATTATATAGGAAGCAATCTTTAGTACTTTTTTTAAACAGATATTTGCAGGTTTGCTGCCTAGCAGCCCCTCCCTTTTGTGGGAACACTATCCGAATTTTGCTTGTAAATGATGAATCATCCACTCTCAGTCCATTTGCTTCAGGTGATGGCAACTCTTGGCCTGATTCAGTGCATAACCCTAACCTGCTTGATGGTCGTTATTTATTCCTCTGGTAACAGGGTTTATTTCAGAAATATGTCCTGTGCTCCAAAGCAGGCCTCTCAGAGACAAAAAGACAGTTCTGGAACTTTGTGACTCTTGCAAATTAGAGTCACCTAGCTCTAGAGATTGTGTAATGCTCAGCCACTGCAGGTCTGTTTATGCTAAGCTTAGAGCCCCTGTGAGGAAAGAAATATGGGATACTGAAAAATGGATGCTGATATGTAGAGGGATGCTTCTGAAGATACTGACTGTATAAGGCACCTGGTTCCTCATACCTTGCAGAGGTGCTCCCCCTGCACTTCCAAATAAGAGACAGTACGTTTCCTGTGCTGAAAAATGCTATAGAGATTTCTCCTCCACAAGTGAACATGTACCCCGGTCAGAAATTTCACCCACCTACTCTTTTGGTTGTTAAGTCCCTTATCTAGGGATAAATCCCAGCATGATTTGACTGGGGACATGCTAAACTTGACATGAGTGGAAAGAGGGGTTGGAAGATTCAGGATCTACAGTCAGGAGCCAGGCCAGTACTCCTGCGATGAAGTTTGGCAAGTGCTTAATCAAAGTAACCAAAACCTTTCAGACTGAATAAGCACGAATTCATTGACTTGGGGCAACTTTCTTTGGACATGAGATACAATATCCTAGGAAGGACCCCAAGGGAATAGGTGAACTCACTGCTAGCATGGCTCTCCAAAAGAGATAGCTAAGCCTAAGTCAAATGGATATGTGTCAGCCGCTCTGGCAGACAGCAGAAAAGGCACTAAAGGAGCTGAAGGAGGTGAGATTGCTGTGGTGAATATACTATTTGAGGGCAAAATGCCCGTCAGTGGATTATACGTCACTGGAAGGCCGGAGGAAACACTGTTCAATGAAGGTCATCAGGAATGTACTGGTGAGAGGGACACCAACATCACTAAGATGTGTAGTGGAGATTCTCCTCTGGGGACATGAATTAATAGCAGGAGAGATGTTCACAAAGCTGGGCTCAGTGATATCCGTGAAGATAATGATTCGGCCATGAGGCCAAGGAGGTAACATTTAATCACCAAGAGGCAGGAAGCTGCAATCATCATAAAGACCCCCAAGGTCAGAGGGCAGTCAAAAAGGTTTGACACACAGGGAGTTGAGATTGTAAATAGACCATGGTGTTAAGAAGAGAAGAGATCAACAGCCATTATGGGTTCTAGGTAATAGCCACAACCAGAAAAAGGCAATAATGGGAAAGCAGGAGATGGAAGGAAGTCACTGAAATAAAAAGGCATGATTCAAGTGTGCAATTTATTTCCCAGGAGGCTGGCAATTCAGAAACGCTGTTACAGCTTTTTTTCTGGCACTGGGATCCATGTACTTGAATTCCCAACAGACTTGGAAGTATGAATTTGATGAGGGGGGATATATCATGGGGTATGAAGAACATGGTATTCTTCTAAACCATTGTAGCCAGCATGCCCTCTGTATCAATTAAATACATAGAAATACCATTAACTAAACAGCTCCCTGTAGTTCGTCTTATTTAATTACCTCATGCATGAAAAGATTATCGTCATCACTTAGCTGGACTTCTTATATTGCAAACTCTTTGACTTTGGTTGAATGAAACTATTAGTAAAAAATATATCTATAGAAATGACGTCCCTTGAAAATCATCCATGACTATCACAATTTCAAAAGTGGGAAGAATTCCCAATTTTGTCAAAACTATAAAAACAATGTATTCTGGGGGTGCCTGGGTGGCTCAGTCAGTTAAGTGTCCGACTTGATTTCAGCTCAGGTCCTGATCTTCTGGTATGTGGGGTCAAATCCCACACTGGGCTCGGCACTCACTGACAACAAGGAGCTTGCTTGGTATTCTCTCTCTCTCTCTGTCTCTCTAGCTCTCTCTCTCTCTCTCTCTCTAGCTCTCTCTCTCTCTCAAAATTAACAAATAAACTTTAAAAAATGTATTATGGGGCGCCTGGGTGGCTCAGTCGGTTGAGCATCCTACTTTGGCTCAGGCCATGATCTTGTGGTCTGTTGAGTTCGAGCTCTGCGTCATACTCACGCTGTCGTACTGATAGCTCAGAGCCTGGAGCCTGCTTCGGATTCTGTGTCTCCCTCTCTCTCTGCCCCTCCCCCGCTCATGCTCTATGTCTCTCTCTCTGTCAAAAATAAGTAAACATTAAAAAACTTAAAAAAATAATGTATTATGGTTTTGAGATTTAACTTGTCATAAAATACACAAATTTTCTTGAGAAGAAATTCATACCATTTTGTATCTGTAGTGTCATTTCTTAACAGCATATACCTACACTTCAAATAGAAACTCAACTTCTTGCAATATGCTATCTCAAAATTGTGGAAAAAATAAAAGTAGAATAAAGGTAGAAAGAAAAATCTCTTCAAAAATAGATGCCTGTCTTGAATGTATAGCATCCTACAAGTTCAGTCTGTTTTTTTTTGTATAATCATAAGTCTCATAATAAAATATTCATTATTAGTATTAACAAATTTTAAGTAAGTATGAGGTATTTTAATTAGCATGAAATTAAAAAAAAATAATAGCCAAGTGTTGTAAATTTTCAAGCAAAACTGGTCCATGTGGCAGTACAAATTCATACTTCCATTTAGAAAAGAACATGACAAGAACCCCTGGGTGGCTCAGTCAGTTAAGTTGCTGATTCTTGATTTCAGCTCAGGTCATGAAATCACAGTTGTGGGATTGATCCCTGCATCCTGCTCTGTCCTGGGTGTGGAGCCTGCTTGGGATCTCTCTCTCCCTCTCCCTCTGCCCTTCCCAGTCATGAGCTTGCTCTCTCTCTCTCTGTCTCCCTCTCTAAAAGAAAAGAAAAGAAGAGAAGAGAAAAGAAAAGAAGAGAAAAGAAAAGAAAAAAAGAAAAGAAAAGAAAAGAAAAAGGAAAAGAAAAGAAAGAAGGAAAGAAAAAAGAAAAAGAAAAGAAAAAAGAAAAGAGAAAAAAAGAAAACAACAAGATGGGGTGCCTGGGTGGCTCAGTAGGTTAACCATACAACTCTTGATCTCAGCGTAGGTCTTGATCTAAGACCACATTGGGCCCTGTGCTGGGTGTGCAGCCTACTTAAAAAAAGAAGGTGACGGGGCGCCTGGGTGGCGCAGTCTGTTAAGCGTCCGACTTCAGCCAGGTCACGATCTCGCGGTCCGTGAGTTCGAGCCCCGCGTCAGGCTCTGGGCTGATGGCTCAGAGCCTGGAGCCTGTTTCCGATTCTGTGTCTCCCTCTCTCTCTGCCCCTCCCCCGTTCATGCTCTGTCTCTGTCCCAAAAAATAAAAAATAAAAACGAAAAAAAAAAAAAAAAAAAAGAAGGTGACAATGCATATTTTAAATTATGGAAAAATCTTTTTGATCTAAGTCAATAATTCCACTCTTGGGAAAGTACTTTATGGAAACACTTTAAAAGAAGAAGAAAAAAAATTAGATAAAGTAGGAAGAAGAGGAAGAAGAGGAGAAAGAGAAAAGACAGAAAAAGAGAGTAACGAAGTGCAGAGAAGCATATGGCAGCAATAAATATAACAAACTTATAAATACAATTAATATATAATATATTGAAATAATTAAGCAAACTAAAATACTACCATTTGAAGGAATATTATGCTTCCATTAAAATAATCCTAAATATGATTTCAACATTAAAAAGTATATCTTATATAATGCTAGATTGTAAAAACATGGGAAGTAAAACTTGGTGCAGACTATGTTCTCAAATATTTGCAAGACCAAGTGTAATATGAACATATCTCGATGAAAAAATATTTTTTTCTCTTTTAAAATGTTAATGTTTTAATGCTTACATTATATTTAGTGTTGAAATAGTTAGTTTTATTTACTGATTATTAAAATATGTTAGAGAAAAATTAATTTCTTTGTGTTGTTCATAGTTTTATGTCTTGCTGACTTCATATTTGCTGTTTGAATGCCTTAGCACCATTCAGTGTTATGTCTAGTAGTTGCAGGATGGGGTAGTTTTTGTGAATCTAAACTATAGATATGTAAAAATCCAGCATATCACTTAAAATCAGATGATCAGATACATTCTCTCTTGTTTTCTCTCTTTCTTGCTGCCCATGCACACACAAACATGAACAAATATATACTTTCTATCTGTCTCTGTCTCTCTCTGACTCTCTCCATACCCTCCCACACACATGTAATGTATATGAATATTGATATGTGTATGGAGTGTATATATGTAGGTATAGATATAGGTAGCAGTAGAGACATAATTTGTTCATATTTCCAATAATATCTGTGGCTCCCGGCAAGGAATAATATACACAATAATAAAGCTAGTTAAAATCTTTAAAAAATTATTTGTAATTTTGTAATGTTTGAAAAAGGGAAATACACAATGAAAATAATAAATTAATTTTTTATAAAACTAACTTAAAAATTAGATAAGGGATTTTTAACTTCAATATGTACAAGGACCAGGCCAATAACATAAATAAAGCTGATGAGTTTTCACATATAGTCTGCAACCAGTTTAACAAGGACAATAGAAACTGAGTGAGAAAATAGACCCAGGGCACAAAAGAAGCCAGGTTTTGATATAAATTTTTTTTAATTTGACATTGGAATGTTTAAAAAAATTAACACCGTGGTGTTCTGGGTGGCTCAGTCACCCCATTCCATATGTTGAATCCTAACCCTCCAAAGGGCATTAGGGGGTTTAGATTTGGAAGGTGTTTAGGTCATGAAGATGAAGCCCTCATGAATGGGATTAATGTTTCTGTAAGAGACCCCACTGATCTCTCTCAGCCCTTTTGTCTGTATTGCAGATACAAGAAGTCTGCAATCCAGAAGAGGTTATTCATGCAACCATGCTGGCACCCTAACCTAGAACCTTTAGCCTCTAGAACTGTGAGGAATAAATTTCTGTTGTTTACAAGGTATCCAGTCTGTGTTTTTTTTGTTTTTTTGCTTTGCTTTAAAAAGTTTTTTTAGTGTATTTATTTATTTTGAGAGAGAGACAGAGACAGAAACAGAGTGTGAGCAGGGAAGAGGCAGAGAAAGAGGGACACACAAAATCTGAAGCAGGCTCCAGGCTGTCAGCACAGAGCCTGATGTGGAGCTCAAACCTGTGAACCATGAAATCATGACCTCAGCCAAAGTCAGATGCTCTACCACTGAGCCACCCAAGTGCCCCCTCCCCACTGTGGTATTTTGTTATAGCAGCTTGAGTGGACTAAGACACCACCATATCTAGTTTGTGATCTCTGATTCTAGTTCACATTCCTTTACTTCAGAAATTTAGATATAAAGTTTGTGAAATAAGTTAAGCTCCAAGAAGCTAAAACCTAAGAGCTGAGACCACAGAGTTAATTGGTCTCACAGAGCAGCGATGGTAGGTACCCAAAGATCCTGGATTGTCAATTCCATACAATATATTTGTCTACTAATTAAAAATTCTTTATCATGCCAAGTTGAAAAAAGCAAATGAAGTTTTAATTTCTATGTGAATATTAGAATTAAAAAAAAAACATTTTAGGATGCCTTAACATTCAGGTATACAGAATATACAGATTATTGTTCTCTCGGAAATACTGCAGATTCTCCTACTAGGCTTCTAAAACTTTCTAAATGCAATCTCTTAAACCCTAATTTCTTTTAAGGATTCAACAACAACAAAAAAGTGTGAGGCATTCTGCCAGTATTAAAGCGAAGACTTTTTTTTTAATTACAATTAATTAAAATGGAAATTAATTTTGCCCAGTTGATTTGCATTTTGCATGCAAATGTGGAAACTTTGCCATCCTTTAACATCCTGATAGCATTGGCATTTGAAACAATTTATTTAAATAAAGCTTTTTGTTCTGCTTTGCTCATTTTTCAAATGTCGCCTCCAAGCATTGGGATTTCAAAATGTCGACCTCAGTGTCTCTTGGAGTTCTCAGAATAATAAATGATTTGCAATATCATCTATATTTAAAATTTTCTTATGAATAATTGGTCACATTCTCCATGCCAACCCTAAAACAGCACTTGCATTCTGAATTCTTTTCAACGTCATCTTTTTTTTAATTCCTTACTCCCTTTTATTAACTTATTGCCCTGAATTTTGCCAATCAACTCAATGGTACTTTAATTTGTCAAGATTTCACTAATGACACCGCTATCATAAGCAAAATATGCTAAAAAGATAGATCCTTTATTTGTGTCCGCCTGATTGTCTACTCACTTTTCCTTCTTTTAGGCTTTCCCTTTTGCAGCCTGTTTTCTAATCTTTCAAGAATTTTTGAAATATTGTTTGATTAACTCATTCTCTGCTTAAAAAGAAAGCAATAATCCTCATTAGTTAGAGTGACATCTGTAAGTCCTTTATTCTTACAGTCAATGTTCTTTACATTTTGCCCACACTTCACTTAAATGCTAATTTAGAATATCTAGAGAACCATTTTCCTATTTTGGAGTCTCTTTTAGAGAATTAGAATCAATTATTTCCATATATTAGACCATTTTATTTATTATCTTTTAAATCTCATTGTCCAAGGTGCTCCTTTGGGTATTTGTTCCCCAACCTGGACTTCCCAGCATATCCTTTGTCACATATGGCAGGATAATTTGTTGACACATGAATTTACATTTTGCTATGTGTTTATTTTCACTTCACTATTCCAAACTGGTTCCCAAACATACACATTCTTGACTAAGAGGAAATTTATTTTTCCAAAGAGAAAGAGGAAACTTGTCATAGAAATGTTTTCCTAGTTTGTATTTTTTTTTTCAGAAGGCCAAACAAGGATAGAGCAGGTGGGGAGAGGGGTGGGGGGGAAGAAGAAGAAGTGCTTATATGTGACAGGAAGCAGATTAGCAGGTAACAAGAGTATGGCAGAACTCTGCTTACTTCCTAGTACCCAGAACAGGTGGCCACACAGCAGAGGGCACTGACTTGAATTTGAATTCTGGTACCCTCAGAAGAGAGAGCTGACGTACAGGGTTCCACCAGAAGCAAAGATTCTTGTGTGCGAACTTGAGATAGAAGTATTCACCTGCAGTCAATGTACCACATCTGATTTGAATAAAATGATTATAAATTTTTGCATATCTAACATATAAAGTAAGATATACCCCCAAATCATCCATCTTCCAAGACTTAATTTAAATTCACATTGTTATAAGTTTTTCCTGAAATCCTCACAGTTTGAATCATTCCTTCTCTTCTATATTGATGAGATTCCTTCTCTTCTACATCTATAGATGCTTTGCATCTAGAAAACACACAATATTGAACTTAATAATTTATTCCTATTTAATTTTTGTTCCTGGTGGTCATACTTTTCCCCATGTCCTCTTTGACATTTAGAACATGTATATATTTTACAAAAGATTCTGTAGTACCTTTCCAATGCAATTAGATTACTTGAGTTTTAAAAGAGAGTGTTCAGCTCTCAAATAGTAATTATGATTTCAACAACCCCAATAGTATTTCAATCTTCTTCTGAGATAAGTGACAAGTGAGAGGAGTAGGTTTTGTTCTCTAATCCCTCAGAGTCTCAAGTGCACCAAGATTGCCTGCAATTATGTTGAGCAATGTCGCTAGCTAACCTTGGCAGTTTCCGACTTTCATAATTTAGTATGCTTTACCTGAAGTGACCTCTAAGTATGAGATATGTCACAATCTTATATACAAATAAATCCTCTGTGACTCAGCTGATATTCTTATAGGGATGTTCTGTTCCATTTGGTTGAGTTTCCTTGGTGTCCCAAATTTTTGTTATGTTGGAACTGGAAGTAAAAGTACAAACTTTGGGAAAACTCAAATGAAATTTTGCCATCATTTTTCAAAGAAAATGCATTTTTTTTTTCATTTGGGGACTGAGGAGCGTGTCATTTTCTTCTGTCTGGCCAGAAAAAATGACAGACTTCAGCAAAAATGAAACTCCTATGTCAATGAAAGTTTTCCTCAGTTCTGCATCATCCCATAATGTTGACTAACTCTGTTCTTTGGGAAGTTTATCAGAATTCAGATCTGACAGGATCTTAGACTTGAGGTGGATATATCTTGTTTAAATCAGTGAAAGTAAAGAGGTAGAAGTGAATACTAAATTATTTTTTAACTATTCTGATATAAAATAGTCACTTTGAAAATGTCTTAAGTCATAAAGAAAAAATACCATATATTCTTACCATATACATTTAATATTACCAAAAGAAGCAAGCATATTTTCAAAATCCTAATGTACAACCTGATTACAAATACAAATCAATTTTTGCAAGTTCAGTTGATTTTTACAATGTAATGCCTTCCTTTAATTCCTTCCTCTGGATGTCCAGTTTTATTGCTGGGTCCTTCAAGCCTCTATTTTTAGACTAGTAATTTCCCCAGGCTCTGCAATAAATCAGTATTTAATTTAGTACTTAGGTGTTCTTCCAGGTACGTAGCTCAGTATTCAGGTGTCTCACAGCAGGTAGGAAGGTGTTTGTCTTGTTGATAAGAACAGCTTTGGGGTGCCTGTGTGGCTCAGTTGGTTGATCGTCTGACTCTTGATTTTGGCTCAGGTCGTGATCTCACGCTTTGCAGATTTGAGCCCCATATCAGGCTCCACATTGATAGTGCAGAGCCTTCTTGGGATTCTCTCTCTCTCCCTCTCTCTGCCCCTCCCCTGATTTCTCTTTCTCTCTCAAAATAAATACATTAGCTTAAAATATATATAAAGAACAGTTTTGTCTCTGAGTGCCATGGTTTTATTAAGTGCCTTCTGCCTCCATCACTTGCCTGGCCTTTAGCTTCCTTTTTTTGATTCCCCCATAATGCCACACTGACCCCTAACCTTTTTTCAAGTACACTGAAGTTACCTTCTTCCTACATCTCTGTCCCCTCAATACTTGAATCTCAGGCCACTTACCCAGGGTCCTCTGTTTCTTGTGTAGCAAATTTTTAAAAAAACTGTTATCACTTATTTTTGGTTGCAAACTTTACCCCGCAGTCCAGCTGAATTTAAGAAGAAGTTAAGGGAAAGGTAAACTAAAGAAAGGAGAGTAAAAGCACAGAGGTAACAGGATATGAGAGGAGACCAGGGGCAGCAAAAGCTATTCCCAGATACAAAAGTCATGGGTGGGCACAGCACCATCCCACACTGAAGCAATGGTGATCTTCCAGGGGGTGCTTGCATTCTAGGCACCAAAACTCCACCAGCTTTTACAATGTTCATTTGTCCTTTTACTTGGCCAGAGACTGCGTGAGACCCACAGAGCCCCCTCATAACAGATGAAGAAATGAAATCATATGTGGGGGTCCAACGTCTGTCAAAAACAAGATGCCACAACTGCTGTGATCCTCCCTTGAAGGTCTTATAAATGTGTTTTCTTCTGTAGGTAGTTTTTCCATCAGTGCCACTATGACCTATGAGCTCGCCAACCTGGCATGAAAAGTCAAGAATCTTTTGGTGGTTTCAGAATCCTTATGTTAGAATGCTTTCTCTCTGATGTTTATGACCCAAGTGTTTCTGCTGTCTTTGGAACTTTATCAGAAAGTAGTTCAAAAGGAAACAGTGTAAGGCTGAAGTATACAACAGAGAGTTGGACATATTTGGAATCAGTTCAGAAACCCAGAATAAAAGCTCCAGGAAGTATCTATCATGTGCAAAATGCCCGCATGTTTTATTCAGGCTGCCACCATAGTCAGCCATCTTCTTTGGATAGTGTTCTACCCCCAAGATTCCAAGTCAGCATAGTACACATTACTATTTCCTCAGTGGGGGAGTTGGATCCCCAGGCCTAGGTTCTGCCATCTGTGGTGAACTGTTAAGTTATCTACCCAGCTGGGTCATGGGATTTAAAAAGATTTGCACATTCCTTGGTCATGAATCTTGGTTTTGAGTTCATTAAGAAGTGTAGGATACAACGGTATTTTCTACACTAAATTGTTATTTGAAGGGTGGATGGTATTAGAGTAAAAGTTTGGGAGTGGTGGTGGTGGGGAAGACTATTTTATTTTGTTGAATTGGAAAGCATGTGTGGTATAAATGGAAGTGAGGCACGTTGAGTCCTAGAGGGCATTTTATTTTATTTTAATATAATTATTGTCAAATTGGTTTCCGTACTACACCCAGTGCTCATCCCAACAAGTGCCCTCCTTAATGCTCATCACCCACTTTCCCCTCTCCCCACCCCTCATCAACCCTCAGTTTGTTCTCTGTACTTAAGAGTCTCTTATGGTTCACCTCCCTCCCTCTCTGTTTGTAACTATTTTTTCCCCTTCCCCTCTCCCATGGTCTTCTGTTAAGTTTCTCAGGATCCACATATGATTGAAAACATGGTATCTGTCTTCCTCTGACTTATTTCACTTAGCATAATACCCTCCAGTTCCATCCATGTTGCTGCAAATGGCCAGATTTCATTCTTTCTCATTGCCGAGTAGCATTCCATTGTATATATAAAGCACATCTTTTTATCCAGTTTGTCAGTTGATGCCTGGGAGGCATTTTTATGTTCACTGACTTGGATTCTTTTAAATATGTTTCTAGGTTAGATACCCTGCCCCACAGCTCTCTTCTCTCTCCCTTATTTAGGGAGGAATTATTCTTTGTGGAAAAATCACAGAGAAATTATATGATTGATTGATAAAAAATAATAGCTGCCATATAGATTATTGAAATTTTACTTTTATTAGAGCCAAACAGAAACAAAACGAAGTGAAACAGGGTCTCATCACTGTGTTGTGTCTCAAGTGCCAAGTTCTCCAGCTAGTTGCCTTTTCTCTACCTTTCGGAGTCTTCTGTCAGTTGCTTTATTCATCGTACCCAGGGTTTTTGGTGTAAGTACTAGGAAGACTGAGGTCAAATGTGTATACTCCATTCTGTTCAGAGCCAGGAGAGCAGTTATGTTTTATAGGGGCATAAACACGAAGAAAAGGCCTTCTTAAACTCCAGTCCCTGTCTCTTCAAGAGAGTGAGACCACTGCACACTGGGTTTAGTTTCTACTTCCTACCCCGTGGTTCAGAAACTGTCTCCAGGCTCTAAGGTGGGGCAAACGCAGCCTCAACTCTTTGCTTTTCTCCTTTCCTTTGTCATAGTCCTCCCTTGCATGTTGACAAAATACGAAATCTTGTTTTCATATATTTGTCAGTTTTTCTAGTTCTTTTTTTTTCTTTTTATCCATCAGAAGGTAATTCTCTCCAGTTAACTCTTCATGGATAGAAGCAGAAGCATTCCTAACTAGTGTCACTTTAATTAAACTTATTTGCCAATCCTTGACTTATGAATGCTAGCTCTCATTTTCATAGACCCTCTACTTGAAGGTAGGGCTTTGATTCTGTCATAGGAAGCATTAGGAAGGGAATTACAGATGTTTTTGGTCAGTGCTTAATTTAGCATTGCTGTTTGTTTGAGGGTGGCATTTGATCATTACCGAGCTACAGTACCACATAAGTTTCACCATACGCAAAATGTTGTGCCTCTGAGTACACTTTCATACCACTGTGACAGACTTCAGCCAGCAGATTAGAACACAGTGGGTTGTAAATCTGGAAATACACTTCAGTGAAATGAGAAAATTCAGCAGATGATAAACATTTACAGTTCCTGTTCATGGTATGTTTAGTAGAAAAACAATTAAAAATCTATGGAAAATCCCTTTCTGTCATTCTACTTTCTTTTTTCCCAGGCCACATAAAGTCTAAATCAGTCAAAGATGGGTACGAAAATTTAATTTTAATATTTTTATAATTATAATATTGTATGTTACTATAATTATACAATTATTATAATTATAGCATATATTATTATAATTATAGAATCATTATAATTATCTTTTCACTTTCTTGGGAGAGTTATAGAATATTTCTAAAGGTACCACGTCTACCTATCTTGGGCAGGTGTTTTTCATAGTCCTGTTTTATGTGTTTGAATGGAAATGGAGATCATTTTTATGGCAGTGAGTGTTTAGAAATACATAAATGATTTTTTTCTTGTGCTTGCAAATATGCTAGGACAGATGATTAAATAGCGACAGTTTTTCACACTAAATTAGAAAGAGGATCAATTAATTTCAGTAATTATATCAAATTCTGCACAGACAGCCTTAATGCACTTATTCTGCTTTTAATCATCAGCCCCATTCACATTTACAATGTTTGCAGTACAGTGTAAAAGAAATAGCATGGGCTTTTAAGATGAACATAATTGAGTTTAATTCTTGGCTCCGTAACACGGCTCACAAGTAAGTCAGACAGCATACACACACACACACACACACACACACACACACACACACGTACACACACGTATGCTCAGAGAGACCTGTATCTATTAGTTATGAAAAATAAGCGAGATAATATATTAAAGTAAAGTATATTCAAGTACCCTTTTTAGTGAGCACATTGTAATTCTTATACCTGTTAGGTAATATTATGAGCATTATATAATTTTATGAATTTATAAAGGCTAAAATATAACAGTTTGGGTGATTCTAGAAACTGGCAATTTCACATAATTTCACTTCTAAAGGCCTATAATGTATCTTTGAAGATAAACTGAGATATTAGTGAAACCCTAAATTTATTCGGCCTTCTTTCCTTTGCTGTGTACAGTCTCCTGCTGCTGTCCTCTTTTGTCATGACTCAGATGTCACGTTTACCCAGCAGAAATGAGCATTAGAACACAAAATTGTTCATATGTTCACTTAATCCTGCAAATATTTATTGAACAACTATGAAGATTATAACAAACAGATGTTGATGCCTTGCATAAGAATGGATCTGTTAGAATTTCACTCTAATTCTGTAGAATAGATGCAAGATCATTTCTCTTAAATATCTATCATATGCTAGGACTTTTATATAGATTATCTCATTTACTTCTCTATTAAGCACTGAGAGTAGTTTTCTCACTTTCTAGATAAGGCAACCAGCTAAGAGCTTAAGTTACCCATTCAAGGTCATACAAGCCGTGTGACTTAACCAGCTTACGAGGCTTGTTTATATTTGGAAGTATTACAATATTATATAGACTATGTAATTCTTATTACCGCCTCTCTCTTTACAAATGAATATGTTTTAATTGTGTTCCTCTAAAGTGTAAAGATTTTGGAGGTATGATCAACACAGGTCTTTGCTTTACTCAGCAGAAAGATTCTGACCAGTAGCTTAAACCCTGAAGGAGCATTTTCTTCCTTTTCATAGATTTAATAGCAGTCTTTTCTCCCTTGATGTCCTTTTCTAGTGATGTACAGGCATGGTATTTCTTTTATAGATAACAAACACGAGATCAGAATGTGCAGAAGTAAAATAAATGGCGGACGGGGATCATCTGTTGTCCGTAGGCAGCGCGATGGCAGCACTTCCTTTGCTTTACTGCAGACTTGACAGGCATCCCGCTCCCTGAAGGTGCAGCTAGTGAGCTTTGGTAGTGGCTGCAAAAGCAGCTTCCGGCGATTAAATCTCAGTCTTTTCGTCAGGAAACTGCCTGTGATGTCTTTTCTCACAACTACTTATGTCTCATTAAAAGCCTTCTTTCTTCTCTGCAGATTCAAATCTGGCATTGCAAAGGAAAAAAAAATGCTCACATGGCATGTTCTGCTGTTCAAGTTCCTTACCTTTATATTTGGATTTAAAAATGTTGATAAACTCATTAACAAAGGAGGAAAGAGAGCAAATATATTTCTGAAAACGTTGACGATTGCACATGGGTTGCAATTTAGCATTTCTAAATTGTATTGCTCTGTTTTCACTGATATTTTCTAAACAAATAATTTATTTCAAGTAGCTTCTTAGCATGTGTATTGCTGTGGGTTGTGCAATGTAGATCAAACTGCGTAGAATTTCTTAAACTTGAAATCTAATTTACATAAGCATAGGCAAAAAAAAAAGTGTAAAAATCTGAGTGCATTTATTTGGGTCATAAGTACAGGTTGTCTGGATGAAGATGGAGTGTTAAAAAGATGTGAAGACTGAATAATATTCAGATATGTTAGTTCTAGGGGGAAGCTTTTCCAGGCCTGAAGCATCATGATTCTAGATAAGGAAACAGAGATAGAGTAGGACGGGGTGTACTAATTTAAAGAAACACTAGGTCACATAAATTTTAACATGCATCTCCCCCTCATTTTTTTCAGTGTCCCTACTCTGCCCTCTTTCCATTGATAAATGGATGTGTGCTTCTTCTCAAATGAATTGCCTCCAGGATATTAATAGAGACACGTGTGAAACGACTCTGGAAAAAAGAAGCTCGTCCACCTAACTAGAGGCTATGAAAGAAAATAATTTGTGTGCTCACACCTACACACCCAGAACCTAGGGGAATTGTGGCTATTAAGTGATAATTTGATTGAGAAGGACTATGTGTCCTCAAATATGTAAAATTTTCCTGTTCTATATTAATTCTTATGAGCAAATCCATTTATCCTTTATAATGCTGATACTGTGCTGGTGGGTTACATGTCAGCTTCTCACCTTAGCACTGAGTAACAGATTGCTATTTCCTTAAGCAGGTAATTTCAGTTGAGGAAAATGTGCATTAGTGGAATATTAAAAACAAAAATTTAATTGTGCTTGATAAACAGAGACTGAAATAAACCATACTGAGAAGCTTCGGCTAGCCCCAAAGCAGTATGAGAATCCTGGGCACGTGGTGGATACCTGTGAAAGGACAAGTAGCAAAATTGTGTATGCTTACTTCTCCGAGTCAGGCTGTCCAGCGTACGGCTGTAAAAAATACCTGAAAACAGCACTCCAATTGGGAAAAAAAATGTTGCCATTAATTCTTCAATCTAATTTCCTGCACTATTCTTTCTCTCTTCATTTATGAAGCCAATTATATTTAACTTACTGCTTGGTATCACGCAAAAGTCGGTGTTCTGCTTTTTCCATAAACTGTTTTCTTTTTATTCTTCAGATTGAATCATTTCAATAGGTCGCTCTCTAATTTCAAATTTATTTTGCTCTCTCTGATTTGTGATACACCTGTTAGGTAATTTTTCGTTTTAATTATTATACATTTTGGTTCTAGAGTTTCCATTTTTGTTTCGTTTTGCTACTTCTATGGATTCCACCTTAAATGGATTATTGTGATATTTTCCTTTGGTATATATAATAGTCAAAGAACTTATTGAACTTAAAACCCCAAAGATATTGTGCACATAAGCTATACCTGTTCAGTCCTTTCAGCTGTGGCTTCCTACTGAGAACCTTGAAGTTTCCACATGCATGCAGAGTTTCGATGTAACCTAACAATTTGGGCAGGGTTCACATGGACATTTGGGGGCTCCTTCTGTTACAACTCATTCCTTTATGGATTCCCTGCTCAACTCCTTGCCACTCTGCTCATCTCTGAGCTTCATCTTCTGATACCTTAAGCCAAATTCTGAGGCTTTTTTTGCTTGGGTTCTAGGTGTACTGAGCAACTTGGGTTGTGGAATGCTCTCAGAAAGATCATATATTATTAAGCTCACTCAGTGTAGTTCCTTTTGTCAAGGGTCAAATGCTCTCAAGTTTCTGCCTGTGTTTTGTCATTTCCTAGTGCTCTCAAATGTTTCTTTTTATTTATTGTAGAGTATATAATTGTTTCTTCTGCAAAGGTTGGTCTAATACCAACCCTCTGGTATTATCAAAATCCTTCTCCTTACCTAATATTTCCTGATGTGGATAAATTCTATTTATTAACCTTCAAACAATTAACATTAATGATAGTGATGACTAACACTAATGTATTTTATATTTATTTAGTTCTGTAAATATTTTATATTCTTTTACCTCTGTTATGCCATATGGGGATATACATTGTAATAAAGACAAATAAAAGACAAAAAAAATTATATATTTATCTTTATAGTATTAAAAAGGACAGGGAAAGCAAAAAAATGATTTTTGTTTAAATCATGAAACCAAAAAAATGCCAGAAGGATAGTAGTTGAAGAAAATCTGACATTTAATCTTCTAAGCCTGCTAGATCCCCTGTCAACTCCACTGGGAACCTATTTAAAATACATTCTCATCTTTGTATTCAACCATAAACCTTCACTAGTGAAATCATTAGTGATTTGTTTGTTTGTTTTTTTTTTTTCTTTTGTGGGATAGGTTGGACTTAAAAAAAAAAAAAGGTAGACCTAATCAATCAATAATGGAAGTTTAATATTCTTTGGACAACACTGTGAAATTTTCTATGTTCTCAGAACATATTTTTATGCTTGTTACATGTGAGAAACATTGGTAGGGTTAGTTGTTTTATAGTTAGTGTTTTTGCTATTTTAGAATTCCTCAGTTGAATACATCATTAAATAAAATTTATATAAGATGGAAAACTTATTTAAATTGCTTTATTGAGCTCAGCATGTGGTATTCATTCTCGGGAATTTAAATAAAGCTTCCATCTGTTCTTTTATTCAGACATCTCTGATTAAATTTTCACACAAAATACAGATAAACACAATATATGCAAGCAAGTTATAAAAGTTCCATTAAAAGTTCACGTTCTCATTCAAATGTAATTTTGAAGTTGAAACTCATTACTTAAAAGTTTTTCTCACAAGAATGGGATGTGATTTTGTTGAATTTCAAAGCAGACATCCTGTGATTCCAAGCTTTATAGGGTGCCAACAAGTGGTTGCAGAAATACAGTGTTTGTTATTGTCCATTAAGTATTTTCTAAAAACTTTTTAAAATTTTTTTAAAGAAGAGACCTAGGAAGACTTTGTTATATTTGGAGCTTATGGTTTTGTCTTTTTAAAAGTTTTTTTTATGAGTTTTGAATTTCAGGAACACCAATTTATTGGTGTTTTAGCCTAAAATAGGAAAGAAGATTGTCTTTTTTATATTTTGGAAAACATCTCCAGAAAGGCTTACAGTCTAAGAAATAACCTTACTGATTTCAATCATCCTAATTTATTTTAAAATGATCAATTATTTTTAAAAATCAATAAAATAAATTTCAAACATAATAATGATATCTGCAGTTACTTACATAGTTTACTTCTTAATCTTACAAAGTAAATCTGTAGTAATGTTTATTTTTTAATTTATTTATTTAAATTCAGGTTAGTTAACATACAGTGTAGTATTGGTTTCAGGAGTAGAACCTAGTGATTCATCATTTACATATCACACCCAGAGCTCCTCCCAACACTTGCCCTCCTTAAATGCCCATCATCTATTTAGCCCATCCCCCCACCCATCAGTTCTGCAGGGGATAAAAATCACATTGTTGAAAACATGTAACTGGTCCCAGGTCTTATAATTCAAAATTTGGTAAGTTGGAATTCAAACTCAGTCCTATTTAAATTCAAAACCAAATTCTCCTTCCATAATTTTGTATTGGATCTCATATTAAGCACAATATCCCTCCTTTGGCAGATTGAGTTAAAGCAGAATACAAAAAAAAATTTAAACAGTTGTGTTTCTAACATTCTTCTCCTTTCCAGTATTTTGCAAGCTTATGCTGTTATTTCTGTTGACGAGAGAAATGGAAAAAACAGAGAGAAGAGGCAGATCCTGGATTTCTTTGTACTTGCCTGGAATCTCCACTCTGATTGGGAGATAGGCATCTGGCAGTTTTCTGTATGAAAATGTCAATGATTTTTTTTTTTCCTTCATCTTTGTTAGTACTCCAACCCACATGACATCTCTTCGCAGAGTTGAAATTTTCCAGGTCCAGTCTTGTAAAGGACAGGATGATTTGGTATCACAGTAATTTTGGCATTGTCACTTATCTGAGCGACATGCCCTGCAAACTGTGGCCTGTAAGAGAGCAGGCTTTTTTTTGTAACTAATGCAGTGCAACCATTGATATTATTGATTCCTTTTGAGCTTTTGGAGATTTGTGTGTGGAAAGTAACATTTGCAAAAATAGTCACAGAATAGGAGTAGAATACATGAAAATTTAGATAGTACAATAATCACATAGAACTGATTTTATTAATAACATAAAAAAGTATATATTGCAGAGTGGGTTTTGCGTTTCAACATAGGTAAGTTGGAATACTACAGATACAGCTTAAAGTGGAGTCACCTACTAAAATCCTATTGAATGGCCTTAATTCTGCTGACCTTAATTCCATCTTCCCTTTATGAGTGAAAATGGTCTCACTCTCTCTGATCCTTGCCTTATCATCAGGTTCAATTCTAAAAACACACAACAAAAACAAAAACAAAACCCCAAATTGGTTATTTCTAAAATCTTATTACAGACAGGCTTTGACACTAGCATTAACTTGAACATTCTAGGATTAAAAAAAAAAAATCATGGGGTGCCTGTGTGGCTCGTTAGTTAAGTGGCCAACTTCAACTCAGGTCATGAACTCGTTGTTTGTAGGTTTGAGCCCCTCATCAGGCTCTGTGCTGACAGCTCAGAGCCTGAAGCCTGCTTGGGATTCTATGTCTCCCTCTCTCTCCACCCACTCCCCACTCACGCTCTGTCTCTCTCTCTCAAAAATAAATAAAAATTAAAAAAAAATCATTTGAGGTTCTGAATTCATTTCCCTTTCTTCCACACCATCAGTTGGATGTCTTTTCTATTGGGAAACATACCCATATAACTCAAATAACAAATTTAAGACTCTCTTATTCCTAAAATAATGCTTTTGCTAAATTCTGTTTAGCTGATATCTTTAAATTAATGGTCCTTTTCACTCTCATCAGTTATAGAATGTTACTGTTCTTTTATAGCTAACTGATTCCTCACTTAGTCTCTCTGTTTCCTGAGGAACTGATCCAGGAAGATCATAAATTTTTCCACTGTGAGGAATTAATTGACTAAAGAGTACATCAGTCTAGAAAGCATGCCTGTCCAGTTCTGCTGTTGCTTGTTTGTAAGAGTTATGACCACAGTACAGAGATACTAGGGAATGATGTTTGTATTGCAAACACTCCAGCACTTACTAGCTTTGACTAGCTAGGTTTTCTCATGTGTAGACATTAAGTATTAACATCATTTACTCCTAACTAGTCTGAAATTATTAAATGTGATGATTTACGTAAAATGTTTAACCAATACTTGGCACGTTGAAAGTGTTAAATAAATGTTAGAAAATCCTGTTCCTTTGTTATTGCTAACTATTACTTTGTTATTATTATTATCTCAAGTTCCAAAGTTTCCCCTTTCCAAAAAACCCTTAGGATACATTCTGAATTTAATAAAAATATTTTCAGTTTAAAGTATTATTAAAAAAACTATGATGTAATAATTTTCTGGACTTGAATATCTGCCCTGGATTTTTTCTACAGTATGAATTTTTACTATTAGTTTAAAAGTGTATATTCAAAATTGTAGATATTTAAATATATTTTTAATTTTTTAATGTTTTATTTAGTTTTGAAAGAGAGACGGAGAGTGAGCAAGGGAGGTGCAGAGACAGATGGAGACACAGAATCCAAAGCAGACTCCAGGCTCTGAGCTGTCAGCACAGAGCCCAAAGTGGGGCTCGAACTCAGGAACCACGAGATCATGACCAGAGCTGAAGCTGGACGCTTAACCAACTGAGCTACGCAGGACCCCTAAACATATTTTTAAAAGATACATGAGGGGCGCCTGGGTGGCTCAGTCGGTTAAGCGGCCGACTTCAGCTCAGGTCATGATCTCGCAGTTTGTGAGTTCGAGCACCGCATCGGGCTCTGTGCTGACAGCTCAGAGCCTGGAACCTGTTTCAGATTCTGTGTCTCCCTCTCTCTGACCCTCCCCTGTTCATGCTCTGTCTCTCTCTGTCTCAAAAATAAATAAACGTTAAAAAAATAAAAAAAAAAAGATACATGAGTATATTGTGATACAAGTAACTCTAAACTCATTTACATAAAATATGACAGATTTTTTTCTGAAATATTCTGGCTGAAAGCAGGGCAGAATATGAGATGTTACCTGAGATTTTTTCAACATCAAAGATATAAACATATACAATTTCTGTAAACCAATAAGCACCACTTCTTATTAGAGTGTCCTGTAAGTTCCAAGAGGCATTTTGTTTACTTAGAGAGATTTGAATGATGAATTATATGAATGTTTCAGGACATACTCCTATTACATCTCTATTCTTTCCTGAAGAGCAGGAAGGACTGTGCAGGGAGGTAACATAAAATATTAAAATTAATAGGATGATATTATGGACATATGTTTATGACAATAAATATATAGTACAAGAAATGGTAATCTTCTATGAAATTTACCAAAACTACCATGAGAAATAAAAATGTATAATATCCCTATATCTCTTTGGGACATTTAATTGGTACTAGAAAATTACCCTCTCACCCCAAAATCAAACAAACAAAACAAACACATCAAAGGCAAGATGGCCCACTTCTCTCATAAGTCCTTACAAATATTCAAAGAAGAAATAATGCTAATCTTACACAAATTCTTTCTGTAAATAGAAAAAGTTAGTTTAGAAACTTAGTTCATGAGACCAACAAAACTGGATACTAAAATTCAAACAACACGTTATAAGAAATGATATGATTAAGTACAAGCTAACTCCCATAGACATAGATGTAAAAACCCTAAGTGGTAACAAACAGGATCTAAAAATATATACAAAGGATGATCAATTATGTCCAAGAGCAGATAATTACAGGAGTGTTAGTGGGCTTCACCATAGGAGGATCAATCATTATAATGCACCACATTTACAGGATAAAGGGAAAGAAACATAATTGTCTTATAGATGCTGGAAATATAGTTTATTAATTCAGCACCTATATATGACACCTATTCTTGATTAACTTATAGTAGAGAGACTAGTTCAGTCAGATAAAGGGTATATGTATATCTATATTTACTTAATATCCATCTCTACATTTTGCTACCTATGAATTTTTTAAAGACAGCATTATCAAGGCACCTGGGTGGCTCAGTGAGTTAAGCTACTGACTCTTGATTTTGGTTCAGGTCATGATTTCACGGTTCCTGAGTTGGAGCCTTGCGTCAGGCTTTGTGTTGACAGTACAGAGCCCGCTTGGGATTCTCTCTCTGCCTCTTCCCTGCTCATTCCCTCTCTCAAAATAAATAAATACACATTTAAAAAAAGTACAGACAACACTAAAGTCAATAGCAAAATTTTAATGCATGTCTTTTGATGGCAGAAGGAAATGTTGTACCGAAACCACTGCTAATAAAATAACACAAGGAAACAATGGCATAAACATTGGAAAGGAATGGTGGGACCTGTCTTTATCTGTAAATTATTTATTGTTTCTACAAAAAAACCATCAGATTTTAAGTGTAAATTTTGTAAGTTTCTCAAACTCAATGACATCAAAACCAGCAAAAAATATAGTTATATCATAAAATAAAACAAATAAAAAATATAAAATTAAATATAAAAATTCCATACATATACAATTGCACATAACATAATAGTTCAAAACTATTAAATACAAAGACACATATCTCAAGAAGAGTCAGAGATTGCTAAAATTTAAATTGCACTATATTTCTCACAAAATGTAAGCCTAAAATTGGAAACATTTACCTTGTTAATTGATTTATTCCATATTATTAAGATCCATTTACTATGTCGCTATTATTCTCAAATTAATATATAGATTGAAAATAATCCAAGTAATGTTTTAAGCACTATTTAAATGGAAATTAATACATAAGATTACTATTCTAATTTGAGAAAACATAGAAAATTGGAGGGTCCTCTACATATTAAGAATGTTAATCATGTAATTACCCTCCCTCACTAAAAGTAAAATCTTTAAGGTCTGATAACCTCACCGGTATTTTAATAAAAAACTTAAAGAATGCAAAAACCTAGAATTTATACAGAAAGCAACAGACCTAGAATAGGTAATGCAAATTTGAAAAACAAGAATAATATTGGAGAAATTATATTATGATATTTCAAGGTTTACTTTAAATCTTTTGTAAGACAGTGCATTTTTAGTGCACGACAAGAACCAAAATCGACCAGTGGAACAAATAAAGAGACACTCAAGTGTGTTCACTTAATATATGGCAAAAGAGACATTGCAATTCATTTGGGGAAAGTATCCATTCAATAAACCGATCATTGACAGAAACATGAAAGCTAAAACAATATAAATTATAGATATAGAAGTTAAAGATTATAAAGATTATAGAAGTAAACATAGGACATATCTTTACGATACTGTATAGTCCAAAACATGTTATGCAAATCATAAAGAGTACTAGACAAAAATTGATAAACAGGACTTCACTGATATTAAGAACTTCAATTCATCAAAATATAGTTCTCAGAAGCAAATAAGCAAGTCACAGACTGAAAGAAGTTATTTCAAATTTATATATGAAAAAAGATTAATATCCAAAAATTATAAATTACCACCACAAACAAGGAAGAAAGCATCTACTTTATATATTGGGCACAAGACTTAAAAATACACTTAACTAAAGAGAACCTCAAAATAGCCAGTAAACCTAAAAACTCATGCTTGGTACCATGAATTTGGGGGAAATGAAAATGAAAACCACAGTAAAATAGCACTACAAATCTCAGAATGGATAAAATTTTAAAAGTTGACAGTTTCAAGTATTAGCAAGGATGTAGAGCCACTTTCAATATTCTAATTTGTGGGAGGAAGTGCAAATTGACTTAAAAAGAAAAAAAAAACTCTGGATGGGGTGCCTGGGTCACTCAGTTGGTTAAGCTTCCAACTTTGCCTCAGGTCATGATCTCATGGTTCCTAGATTTGAGCCCCGCTTTGGACTCTGTGATGACAACACAGAGCCTGGAGCCTGCTTTGAGTTCTGTGTCTCCCTCTCTCTATGCCCTTCCCCTTTTCATGCTCTCTCTCTCTCAAAATTCAATAAGCTTAAAAAAAAATCTTTGGAAACCTCTTAGATGATACTTACTAAAACTAAGCATTTTTCTATTTCATGAACCAGTAATTTCACTGTCCAAAGAGAAATTCTTGCATTTGGCTAGCAAAGATACATAAAATATTGTTCACTGCAGCTCTTGTCCTAATGGCACCAAAGTGAAAGCAACTAATTGCTTCCAAAAGGAAAATGTAAACTGAAACCAATACAAATGTGAGAAGAATGGATGAATAATTTCTGGCATATGCATAGAATGCTATCTTATACCAAAAAAAAAAAAAATTATATGGACTTATATGCACAATAACCTGCCTGAATCTCAGAGACAATATGCTGAGCAAAGAAATCATATAAAATGAGTCTGTCTTGTATTATTCAAATTTATATAAATTTCAAGAACAAGTCACTAATATCTATGGTGATAGAAGTCAGAACAAAGGACACTGACAGGCATAAGTGAGTGAAGAAACTCTCTGACATGGTGAAAATGTTTTATATCTTTATAGGTGTGGCTATTACACAGGTGCATACATAGAACATTTATTAAAGTGTTGTTACAGGATCATACATTGTAATGCACATAAATACAAAATCAATAAAAATTAAAAAAATGTTTACAAATTATACTTCATTACAAAGTAACTGTATTTTAAATTTTTTTTTCAACGTTTTTATTTATTTTTGGGACAGAGAGAGACAGAGCATGAACGGGGGAGGGGCAGAGAGAGAGGGAGACACAGAATCGGAAACAGGCTCCAGGCTCTGAGCCATCAGCCCAGAGCCCGACGCGGGGCTCGAACTCACGGACTGCGAGATCGTGACCTGGCTGAAGTCGGACGCTTAACCGACTGCGCCACCCAGGCGCCCCCAAAGTAACTGTATTTTAAACATTGCTTTAGATATAAATGTTAAACACACAGAAGTCTATTTTCAGAGATCCTAAACAATGCTAGCTAATGCTAATTTGGAACATTTGCTTATTTGACAAAGGATATTTGATTATAGATCCTTGGCTGAAAAGAAACTTGTCTCTTTATCCCGTTACAAGCCACCATGCTCAGAAGCTGAGGTTTTCCTTTTTTGACTCCAATCCCAAATAAGGAATCCAACTCCTCTCATTGTAGGGGTTTATAAGTCATCTAGAAGAGTACTATCCAGTGATAGGCTGAAAGGTATTTCCATCATTAAGGATGTCTTGTTATTTATATCGCCTGCTTTTCCCCACTTCGAAGACTCTACTCCTTGCACATCTTCCACTTTTATTTCAGAAGCTCCTTCACGTCCTCCAGTCCTCCTCCACACCCAGCATTAGCTCTTCTTTGGGAGGATGAACAGCAGTTCTTTTAGCAGCATCAGATTATACGGATCTTACAGCAAATGCAAATGTTTTTTGGTATTCTTATTTTTCTTTTGTTATAAACCAGAGTTGCCATCAGGATGTCTATATGAGAACTAAATGAGCAAAACATAAATTTAAAAGCACAATAGTATTTTGAGATATAGTCACCTCACACTTCAGTTTTCTCGTCACCTCTGGGATGGTTAATTCGCTCTACACCTTACACGGTGAAAACATGAGTCAATTTACAAGTCCTATAATCCAGAGTCATGGGGCTTTTGACATAGCATATGTCTTCTTTTTTGTTTCTCTTTGGGATATAAACTGTTGGAAGGGTTTTTGAAAGCATCACACGAGCATATACACTATTTACTAAGGACCTCAGAGGTTGGGAAAAACTGAGACCCTACTGGACCATGTATTCCACACCTAATGTATTTCACACATAATGAATTATGGCATGAACCAAGGTCCCTCATTCAGTACTAAAAGTGCTGTTACTTTCAAGCATTCTTCCCAGCCAAGGCAGCAACGTAGGCTTATTGCCTGCAATTGAAGATTTAGTTATGATTTAGCACAATGGAAATACAGGTTAACTTTTGGGTCTCAGCTGTGTTTTTTAAGTTGACAGGATGTACAGACAGGTCAATAACTTTTTTGTGTCCAATGCACACATTTCCTTACACAAAGAATTTAGTATACTGTAGCCTGTAGACCTATGATACTCAAATTTTAAAATGTGTCAGACTAACTTTGAGGGTTTGTTAATAAAACCGATTTCTGGGCCCAAGAAATATAGTTTCTGATTGAGTAACATGTTTGGTAGTAAGATAAGATGAGAATTCACTTTACTACTAAGTAGCTAAGTGATGCTGATACTGTTGTTTCAGGCACCACACTTCAAAAACCACCAATCAGGGCTCCTACTTTCTCTCGCAAATTAATTTCAACTATAGTGAAAATGCTGGCATTTCTGTGGCTGATCTTGGTCAATTTATGAGGCAAAGTTTCTCCCCTGCGCAATGTAACTTTTTTTTTTTTTTACATTTTGTAATTTTACTGTGGTTATGTAAGGAAAAATATGTTATTTCTTTGGGAATACATACCCAAAGCAAAGCAATAATGATATAAGGTGTATGCAACGTATACTCAAATTTGAGGTGTGTGGGGGGGGCACAGTTTGCAGAGGGAGAGACAAGAGATGAGATGAATTATGAAACAAAAGCAATTGTGTAAATGTAAAAATTTGTGAATTTGAGTAAACAGATTTCTGTGTGCAATTCTTACACATTTTCTCTAAGTTTGAAGTTATTTCAGATATATTAGTTGCACAAAAAAACAAAGGAGGAGAGAAACCTTGAGAGCCACACTAATAATTGTATTTATGTTCCATCACTGCTGCAACAAAATGCCACAAGCTTAGTGGCTTAAAACAACACACATTTATTATATTATAATTCTGTGGGTCAGTAGTGCAATAGTCTGAGCCAAAATCAAAGTGTCAGCAAGGCTATGTTGTTTTCTGGAAGATCTGGGAAAATTCCTTTGGGTTTTACTGCTTTTAGACATTACCTACATTTTTTGGCTCATGACCTCCTTCTTCCATCTTCAAAGCCAGCAATAGTGAGTTGCATCCTTCTCACATCAAATCATTTTGACCTCTAACAGATTCTCTTTTCCTCTAACAGAGGCTCTTGTGATTACTTTGTGTTCACCTGAATAATCCAGGATAATCTTTCTGTGTCAAGGTCAGTTGATTAGCAACCTCAATGTCATCCACCTTCTCCTACAAATTCGGCTTTCCACATAACTATAAGAGAACAAAGCCGCCAAGCTTTCTGCTGATATTACCAGGATTGCCTTCCTCTGATTTCCAACAACATACCTCTCATTTCTTTCTGAGCCCTTAGTATTAGTAGCATCACCTTGAACACCGATCTTTCTACTAGCAGATAGTTCACAATAATATAGGTATTTTCTGAGATCTTTTAGGTTTTTCTACCATGCTCTTCACTTTCATTTGAATCCTTGATTGCAAAATGTTAATATCCATATTTATTTTAGCAATCTGTTCGAAGCAATCTAGCCTTTTTCTATCATGCATCTCAAAATTCTTTCTGCCTCTCTCCACTGCCCAATTCCAAAGATAGTTCCACATTTTTAAGTGTTTATTATTGCAGATCCCCACCTTCAGCATTAAAGTCTATTACTTTTCTTTTGTCACTGTAATATTACCACAAACTTAACAGCTTACAATGATGCAAATGTATTATCCTACAGTTCTGTAGCATAGGTCTGATTGGGCTAAAATCAAGGAACAGTGTCCCCTTCTGAAGGCTCAAGAGTCATAGCCATTTCTTTACCTTTTCGAGCCTCTTGAGGCTACACCCATTCCTTGGTTTGTGGTCCACTTACTCCACCTTCAAAACCAGCAAAAGCAGGTGAAGTCTTTGTCACCGTACATCAGTCTGGCCTTTTCCTACCTCCCTCTTCCACTTTTTTAAGTGGTCTTATAATAAATACAACCCAGAGAATCTAAAATAATCTCCCCTTTTTAACATCATTTGATTAGCAAACTTAATTTCATCTATAATCTTAACCCCCTTTGTCATGTAAAATGACATATTCAAAAGCTCCAGGTTACATGTATGGGGTAATTTTTCTGCCTATCACGGTAATATCATTAACTTCTAGTACAATATTTTAATTTCTTTATAGTGCCATATTGATGTCTATAATTATATGTCTATAAGAATGCATTAATAAGGTCTTTGAAAATTTGAAACATAAAGTTGGATCTAAATGACAAAAAGTAAAGAAAAGCCTATGGACTTATATCTTTGTGTAAAAGTTCATCAGTTACTTTAAAGGTAGTAAGACCTGTTTCTGCTTCTCAAGTACTTACCTAAAACTCATCTGTATCTGCCAGCTGTCTTCTAGTCTCTGACATCTCAGAATTGTTAACTATTGAAATACTTTGCAGTAGGTTTCATTTTTTTTCACATCTTCTACACCTTTTATGAGGGGTGTTTAATAAGTATTTTGTGATTAATTAGTAGCTAACAACACTGATCAGAAACTCAGATAATAATTAGAAAACTACAGTTGAGCTATATCTCAGTTTTCCAATTAAAAACTAAAACTTTATTACTTTCCTAGTTTTCCAAGAACAAAGAAAGACTTAGTGAAATAATCATAGCAGTGCTAAATGCTCAGCAAATTAAAACTTCCTCCTAAATACAAATATATTATCAAGAAGGATTTATTTTTATTTTTTTTCTGAGATGCATCAAGTTCACAAAGAACAATTACAAAGTGTGTAATTGGATGAGCAAAAGACTTAATGGTGCCTTGACCGTAGTTTTTTTTTTTTTTTTCTTTTAGTAATGGTAGCATTTAAAATAAAATGCTTTAAGTCTTGTAACTTGCAAATATATAGGACTGGTTTTATTCATATCTAGAACATTACACTAAATATCAGATACTCAAGAAAGACATTAATCAATTATCTTTTTTTCTTCCCACCCAACTTCTCACTCAATTAGGATAATTTCATGTATTCTGACCATTAATTACTTATTACATTATAGGTGTAAATAGGATGGACAACGTGGTGAGAAAATGAAAAATAAAACTCTGCAACTTATTTAGTAAAACCCCTAACAAAGCAGATTTAATTAATTCAGTGGCCTTGCAAAAAAGCATTGGGTTTATGCTTAGTAGGTCATTATATATTTATATATATATATTTATATGTTTTATATATTGTGGGGCTCGAACTCACAAACTATGAGATCTTGACCTGAGCCAAGATCAAGAGTCAGATGCTTAACCAACTGAGCCACCCAGGTGCCTCCCAAAATTCTTTTTATTATTTGTGTAAAAGGGAGACAAATATGAAAAACATCAAGGATACATGTCCTTATACATTTTTCCAAACCCACATATTATACAACACCAAGACCCATAGTTGTGGTGCGAACTATGAGCTTTGGGCGATTACAATGCTCCTGAATAGATAGGGTCATCCTTGATAAAAAAAATGTACCATTCCAGTAAATTATGTTGATGTTGGGTAGGCTGTGTATGTGTGTGGTAGGAAGTATATGGAAAATCTCTGTACCTTCCTCTGAATGTTGTTTTAAACCTAAAACTGTTCTAAAAAATGTATTTAAAAAAGTAATTCCCTGCCCTTTAAAAAATAAAAGTTGTTCATTCATTAAAAAACAGTTGTTAGAGGAGTAGATTTACACATGCTGGTAGGAAAATAATGAGTAAATTTTTTTTTCTCTCCTAGTGGGATTACAGGATACCATGAACAGTTATGAGAGTTGATCTATCTTTTCCACTGAAGGGTGATTCACACTGTGGAGGGGTAGGTAAATGGCTTTTACTTCAACATGCCATTAGCTATATCTTATTCCCAATTTCAGTCATGTGTTTTTTTACTGTTATCCAATCATCAAATCCTTTTACTACTCTCCCTCATCATCTGGGTGCCTCTGAGGTTTGCTTCTACTCTTTTCACAGATCCGATACATTTGACTTATCACTTTGTAAAACACTGCATGGTGTCTGACTCCATCATCTGCATTTTGATAAACACCACTGAGATTCTCTCTAAGATTTACTAGTGGCCCTCTTTTGGGAAATAGCTTTCTTAACAGATATTACTTACAACATTGAGATTATTTTCTCATATGACAAATTACTTCCTCTAGAGTGAAAAGAACACAAACTTGGATAGCAGAGAGAAAAAAAAATACAAGGAAAATTCGACAAAGTGATGACCGTCATTAACATCTTGGGGTATGTCATTCCAATATCTACTAATAACACAGATGTCATTACTGTTTCCTGTCAATAAGGGCTAACTCTCTCAATCTTTTTTTTTTTTTTTTTTTTTCCATGCCTAATGTGAAGCTTGAATTCATGGCCATGAGTAAGAGTCACTTGCTCTACTGACTAAACCAGCCAGGCACCCCTGTCTCAATCATTTCAAACCTCAGTGAGAATCCTCCTAGGACTTTGTTTCACTGACTGTTTTCCACAATTTTTTTTGTTTGTTTTTTCAGGTTTTATTTATTTAAGTAATCTCTACACCCAATGTGGGGCTCAAACTCATAACCCCGAGATCAAAAATCAGCCAAGCACTCCTGTCTTCCACAGGTTTTTAATATAACCAAACCTATTGTATTTATCTTTTATTTATGTTCTTTTCTTTACCTTCTTTTATTGTCATAGATTTGTGGGATTATAAAGAAGTGTCACATCCTTTACTGCACACAGTACACTGGGGAAATTCTCACTGGAATATCTCGAACCAAGCTGCTTCTTCAGCCCCCAAACCTCTAGACTACATTCCTACTTGTTTCCCATGATACACTCCGTATTACTCCTTCCTTTTACCCCTTGGTATTTAGAGTAACTTCATTTTCTACATGAAGCCAAAAGCTGGTCTCAACAAAAATGGATCTTTCCCTTAAAAGGAATATTTATGTTTATTACTAAGATAATAACCTTGCATTATCTCCATGTCCTTTTACAGATACATTATCTAAAAAAAAAAAAAAAAAAAAAGGATAAAGTGCAACAACATATCAGAATTCTGTCATCAGCAAGTAGTCACATACCCAAGTCAAACAGAATTAAGTAACAAGGAAATATGATGGCTTACACAAATGATCATCTGAGGTATGACGGACTTCCAAAGGGTGCGAGCCATGATCCATTTCCCATTGTCTTCTTGTCTTTCCTTTTCATGTAGCAAGATGGCAGTGATAATTCAGGTTATGTCACTCCCTCATGTCACTCCCAGGAAACCTTCCCTGAAGGCTTCCCATTGACCTGAATTTTAACATATGTCCATTCTAACCTGATCACTGGTAGCAAAAAATGAAGATGTCCTAAGTCTTGTCACCTGATAGTGTTGGGGGATCATGTCATCTTCTCATGGTGCATATGGGTTAAATAAAAGAAAGTATGAACACAGAACAAAATAGATGCCCAGTTAGGAGGAGAAAGAATGGATACTCTTTAGGCCCCCATATGTACATATTTATACATAAAATATATTGGATTTTTTGTTTTGTCAGTTTTTTTAATATAAGCTTTATTCATTTTTGAGAGAGAGAGAGAGACAGACAGACAGACAGACAATTAGTGTGGAGTGGCAAAGAGAGAGGAAGACATAATCCGAAGCAGGCTCCAGGCTCTGAGCTGTTAGCACAGAGCCTGACGTGGGGCTCGAACCCACAATCTGTGAGATAATGACCTGAACTGAGGTCAGAGGCTTAACCGAGTGAGCCACCCAGGTGCCCCTGTTTTGTCAGTTTTTGTTTCTGTTTGGCAATATAGTATTACCTTATCTTCATCATTGTTTAAAAAAAGAATACCAATATGCTCATTCTAGAGCTGTAAATGCTTTATTCAACGTTTTTGTTTTTGTTTTTGTTTTTTTTTATTTTTGGGACAGAGAGAGACAGAGCATGAACGGGGGAGGGGCAGAGAGAGAGGGAGACATAGAATCGGAAACAGGCTCCAGGCTCCGAGCCATCCGCCCAGAGCCTGACGCGGGGCTCGAACTCACGGACCGCGAGATCGTGACCTGGCTGAAGTCGGACGCGTAACCGACTGCGCCACCCAGGCGCCCCGAGCTGTAAATGCTTTAGATGGTATGCAAGGTTGAAATTTTCTGCTGGTTTAAATTATTTTTATGTCTTACTATTTATCCAGTTAGACTTTAATTATAATAAAGTAAGTGTGCAAAAGGTGCCATTCAATTTATACATGGATTAGGATCATTACTTGATTGACGGTAATTATTTTATAAGGATCTTATAATGATTATAATCAATCAATATGTAGGTATGAGTACCCAGAGGCGACATTTATTCAAAGACATGCTGTCCATATAAGTGGTTTGCCTGAACCATATCAGGTCAATCAGCTTTTCTCTCTTAAAATTTGCATCAAGGTAGGTAAATGGCAACATACTACAGATAGGAGGCAAACCCTTAGGACTAAGGTTCCTGGTTTAATGGTTTCTTGTTTTCTGTGAACTACAACTGTATCTTTCAAAAAAAAAATCACTTTATTCTCATGTGAGACACAAAGCATCTTATCTCTAACAGTGAAGAAAAGTAGAAGTTTACAGGGGAAGAAATGGCAGGAAAATAAAACCATCAATGGTATCATTCCTCCCTTAGTAATTTCCAATATGTATTTAGGCACTGATGTATGCAGCCATCAAATGATCATATCAGAATGAATGGAAATTTTCAGTTGACTGAAATCCTTGAAAGTGAAAGTACTAAAAATCAGGGGCACCTGAGTGGCTCAGTTGTTTAAGTGTCTGACTCTTAATTTCGGCTCAGGTCATTATCTCATGGGTTCATGAGTTTGAGTCCCACATCAGATTCTGTCTCTCTTTCTCTCTGCCTCTTTCCCGCTCACTCACTCTCTATCTCTCTCAAAATAAATTGAAAATAAATAAATTTTTAAAAGTTTTTTTTTATGCAAGTACTAAAAATCATACCTTATCAATCAATCTTTCTTGATCATAGATTGATTCTTTGATATTAGGAAGGCAAATGACCACCTGTAAAGAGTATTAAAAAAGGAAAACATGTTAATTTACTTCAGTTGTATTGTTTCTTACTCAACCTCTATTATTTTAAAAACATTTTGGAAAATTGCTGCATATTAGTGTTTCTTCATCTAATGTTTTATTATTATTTATTATTATTATTATTTTTCTTATTTCAGAGAGACAGTGTGAGTGAGGGAGAGGGAAGAGAAAGGGAGAGAATCTCAAGAAAGCTCTACATTCAGTGTAGAGTGGGACAGGATTCCACCACCCTGGGATCATAACCTGAGCCAAAATCAAGAACTGCTATGTTCAACTGAATGAGCCACTCAAGCACCCCCTAGTGCTTGATTTTTATATGAACAACAAATTGGGTACTCAGAAGCATATATTTTTATAGTAAAAGTGAGGATGTAATTTTTAAGACATTTTATTTTCCTATCCTTGATACTTACCTGGTAATATCTGTCAGTATATTCCAGTGAAAATGTATTCTATCAATAAGAATCAACAGATTAAAGGTTCCCTACTGAAATACTGAGAGTCTCAAGAAAAAAAAAAATCTAGAAGTATGTCAATCTTTTTTATAGACTATTTTTTTAGAAAAGTTTTAGGTTCACAAAACAAAACACAAAAGGTAGGGACAGCGATTTCCTATCTATTCCATGCTTCTATACATGCATATAGATTTCCTCATTATCAACATCTCACACCACAGTTTTAAGTTTGTTAAAATTTATGTATCAGTGTGTATACATCATTATCACCTAAAGTTGAGAGCTTACACTAGGAATCACTCTTGGGTTATCCATCCTACGATTTGGAAAATTGTATGATGACATACATCCAACATTACAATAGCATCCAGAGTAGTTCTCACCACCCTAAAGATCCTCTGTGCTCTGTCTATTCACTACACCTCCACCAACTCCAGGCAACCACAGATCTTTTTATTACCTCCATCGTTTTGCCTTTTCAAGAATGTTATATAGTTGGAATCATAAAGTATGCAGCTTTTTCATTTGGTATCTTTCACTTAATAAAAGTCACCCAAGATTCCTCCATGTCTTTTCATGGCTTGAGAACTTATTTATTTTTGGTGGTCAATATTATTCCATTGCTTGGATGTATCACAGTTTATCCATTCACCTACAAAAATTTATTCCTTGCTTCTAAATTCCTTGGCAGTTATGAATAAGACTGCTATAAACCTCCATGTGAAGGTTTTTGTGTGAACATAAATATTCCCCTCTTTGAGGTACGTGTCAAGAAGCATGGTAGCTGGATAGTATTGTAAGAGTATGAAGTTAGTTTGGTAAGGAATCCAAAACTATATTCCAAAGTAGCTGTACCATTTTGCACTTTGACCAGCAATGAACAAAAGTTCTGTTGTTCCACATCCTCACTAGCATTTAGTGTGGTCAGTGTTCTACATTTTGGCCATTTAAAAGGCCATTTAAAAGGTTGGGGCGCCTGGGTGGCGCAGTCGGTTGAGCGTCCGACTTCAGCCAGGTCACGATCTCGCGGTCCGTGAGTTCGAGCCCCGCGTCAGGCTCTGGGCTGATGGCTCAGAGCCTGGAGCCTGTTTCCGATTCTGTGTCTCCCTCTCTCTCTGCCCCTCCCCCGTTCATGCTCTGTCTCTCTCTGTCCCAAAAATAAATAAATGTTGAAAAAAAAATTTAAAAGGTGTACTATGACATTGCAGTTTTAATTTTTGTTTCACTGATAATATAATATGTGGGGCATCTTTTATATGATCATTGCATCTGTCTACCTTCTTTAATGAAGACTCTGTTAAGATCTTTGACCTATTTTTAATCAGGTTGTTTTCTTATCATCTAGTTTTAAGCATTTGTGTATTTTGCATGAATCTACTTTATCAGATGTATCTTTGCAAGTATTTTCTTTCAGTTTGTGGCTTATCTTTTCTTTCTCTTGACACTTTCTTTTGCAGAGCAAAACCAATAATAGTAATAATTTTAGTGAAGTCCAACTTGCTCATTCTTTCTTTCATGGATTGTTCCTTTGGTGTAGTGTCTAGAATTTATCATCATATCCAAGGTTATCTGGGATTATTTAATGATGGTCTTTCCTAAGAGTTTTGCAGTTCTGAGTTTTACATTTAGGTCTATGATCCATTTTGATTTAGTGTGTGTGTGTGAGTGTGTGTGTGTGTGAAGAGTGTAAGTAAGGTCTCTGTCTAGATGTTTGTTTGTTTTTTTAAATTTTTTAATGTTTATTTTTGAGAGAGACAGAGACAAGGAGGAGGGGCAAAGAGAGAGAAGGAGACAAAGAATCAGAGGCAGGCTCCAGGCTCTGAGCTGTCAGCACAGAGCCCGACGCAGGGCTCAATCTCACAAATTGTGAGATCATAACCTGAGCTGCAGTCCGATGCCTAACCAGCTAAAGCCACCCAAATGCCCCTAGGTTTTTTGTTTTGCTTTTTTGTTTGTTTGTTTGTTTTGTTTTAATGTAGATGTCCTTTTGTTCCAGCACCAGTTGTGTTGAAAATACTATCTTTCCTTCACTGTATTCCTTTTGCTCTTTTATCAAAGATCAGTTAGTAAGTCTGAAGTTTCTGAGTGTTAGTGCCCCAACATTGTTCTTCTCTGTCAATATTGTGATGGGTGTTCTGGGGTTTTTGCCTCTCCACATGTACATTTTAGAATCAGTTTTAAAAACCTGTAAAACAACTTACTGTGATTTTGATTGGGATTGCATTGAATCTATGGTTGTGATGTAGAATTCTTTTTTCATTGTTGGATTTCAACATCAGTGGTCTAAATGCACCAATGAGATTACTGATACAGTTACGTTAATACCTGCCATACTTGTTACTATTTATTTGTTGCTGTATCTCAGTTTTTAAGTTATTTCCATTTTTCAGTGTGTATGAATGTATAGTAAGTTAACTACACAGATGGAGGGAATTATAAGTCTAATCATGCTATAGGTTTTCGATAAATATGGTTTTATTCTAAGGAAAATTTTGTTATTAATAGCAAACAAAATATTCTTTGCTGTAGAATGGGCTTAAGCCAATTTCTCTTATTTGATTCTCACTCTGATGATGTATTTATATACAATAAAAACAAAAATAATTCTACTAAAAACAGATTATTTCTATCACTTCTTTTTGATATCAGCCATGTCACTCTGTTAGAGAGTTAAATAATCACATAGTCAATTCATGGATTGTTTTGTTTGTATGCGCAAATGTATTATTCATTTGTGACATTCTACAGTGGGGTTAAGTGAGGTAAAACACGGCCTTGTAAGTCTTTTTGGAGAGTGAATAAATCTGTATATCAATGGAGATATACACATGTAGATATGTGTAGAGATATATAGATTTCAATATACTACAGAGTACAAAATGATGTGATAATATGCTATGAACTTCATAAATGTCTGAGATATTCAGAAGGTGTCTCATGATGAAGGGGAGGATTCCTGCAGGTGAGTGAGGTGCTAAGTTCAGAAAGAATGCTAAATCCACACAAAAGAGAGGGAGATAGGGAAGGTGAAGGAGAGAGAACAAATAGCCCAGCAATGAGCATTATATTCTATATTTTAGCACTATGTTAAGTGTATTTTCTAATTTTTCCTTCATCCTTGTTTCTCTCACTTAATCATAGGACATACAAGGAGATGGACCTGTATTCCTCTAACAAGTGGGGATGATTTTTACCCACTTTTATAATATGAGGTTTATTCAAGTTGGTATTTTTCTGTCAACTTACAGCTAAAGGAATACTGTTTTTTTTCTTTTTAATGTTTACTTATTTTTGAGAGAGAGAGAGAGAGAGAGAGATAGAGAGAGAGAGAATACGTGTGCAAGAGGGGGAGGGACAGAGAGAGAGACAGAGGATCTTAGGAGGCTCTGCGAGGAGCCTGTGCAGGGCTTGAACTTACGAACTGTGAGATCATGACCTGAGCTGAACGAAATCAGACGCTCAACCAACTGAGCCACCCACGTGTCCCAAGGATTACTGTCTTAGACATAGTCACCATACCTTAAAATTTTAAACATTCTATAATTTTCTTGAAGATCTCAGTGCTCTCTACAACTTACAGAGGTCTTTTAAAAATACATATGATTTTGGGGTGCCTGGGTGGTTCCGTTGGTTAAGCATCAGACTTCGGCCCAGGTCATGAACTTGCGGTTCCTGAGTTGGAGCCCCACCTGGGGCTCTGTGCTGACAGCTCAGAGCCTGGAGCCTGCTTCAAATTCTGTGAACCCCTCTCTCTCTGCCCTCCCCCAGTGTGTGTGTGTCTCTCTCTCTCAAAAATAAAGATTAAAATTTTTTAAAAATTATACATGATTTCAGCAAGTTATTACCTCAACAAGCATCATTCTGTATAAAAAGATTTTTAACATCTTTGTTTAAATAAAGTTCTCTATTTTACTTATGTGAAAATGAGTGATTCAGAAGACCTGTTCTAAATTACAGTGAGGCAGTAGGATGCAGTTTGAGGATAACTTTTAATATAGGCTTTCAAAAGAAATAACATGTTTTCTGTTTAAATTAAAACAGTCTAAGCTCTACTAAATTTTTCATCTGATGTTTGGGATGTTATATTGTTGTTTATCTATTTTAAAGGATAAGGGCTCTTGAAAGAATGAGAACTGTTGCCTTTTAGATGATGTTATATGTGCCAAAGTAATTTCATCAATGTGTCTTTCTTCTGCATTTTCTTCCCAAAACTATCCCTGATGGTGAAAGAGACAAACACATTTAAGTGGAATATAGCGTGCAAAGGAGAAAAACCTCATTCTCTCGTGTAGTCACATGAAGCTTTAAGGAAGAGACAAATGGCTGGGTGGGATTACAAGAGCTTTCCTCTAAGTACAGATGTCTTTGTTCATTTTGCTTGGCAACAGAAGACTTCTGAGGAATGATGGAGACTTTCTGGATAGTGTCTCTTTAATTCACATCCAGCCCACATCTCTGCTGTAATTTCTCCGTGGTACTTTGTAACTAAGGGAACAAGTGCAACTCTTAATCTTGCTTTCAGTACAATATCACTGCAAATGGGTGAAGCCTCTGTCTGCCTTGCATAGTAATTGACAGTCATTTTCTCAATAATAAATGATCTGTGCTTAGACTACATATTTAGATTTCAATTTACTTTATGCACAGTTTTCACAGAGTCCATCCATTGGAATGACAAGTTCCATCTATACACTGTTATTTTATTTAAACATGATGTGCTCCTCAGGTTGGAACTTAGTTATTTTCGTATTATCCACACAAAGATAATAAATCTTAATTTCAGCTCTAAGTCATAAATTGATGTCCATTGAATTTTCTATTTTAAATGCCATCTTACATTACTCCTAAGACAATCTCAAGAACATTGCCTCCTTGGTATTCTAGAATACCAATTTTGAAAAACTATCCAAGTGTTTATAGAGAAAATTTGACAACTATGGTAATAGAAACTGTCAACACTCCTAGAAGGATTTCTACTCATCTACTTTACCAAAAGGAAAATAAGTTTAGACTTGGAAGCAATAAAAACTTAGGAAGTTTGCTGTTATTTTAAATTTTAAAAATGTCATGAAGATCAACAATTAATTTAATTTTCCCTTATTTTGCTACTATGGGGATGAAAGCGTTTTTAAACTTTTCTATCCTTTCCTTTCCTGAATAATCTCATATATCTGATTAAATTGAAAACATATTTGATTATTTATATTCATTTATGAACTTCATATAAAGCATCATTACATCTTTTCTGTTAAACTCATATTACTATTAACCATATGACTAAAAGTATATTTTTATTTCCCTTGAAGTATTAATTATTATAACAACTTAGACAGGGATAAATATTCCTTTTATATACACCACTCATGGTTTAAAGATACATAGACTTTGCTATGCTACAGAAATAAGTCATGAGGACACGTGTAATTGTAGTGACTTACTTTCTTGATTTCTCCAAGGAGTAACAGTTAGATTTTGACAATTCTAGCATTTTTCCATATAAGCACATTTGATTTATGCATTAAATGTCTATTTAGCCTCCATATTTTATGATTTTGTCATAGTTAACTTCCTGGCTAAATTCTTTGTTTTCAATATACTGAATATACTACATTCAGATATTTTACTTTTTTTTTTTCTTTCTGAACTTTCCTCATGGCTTTTTCTTTGGGAGAGGTGTGGTAAAGAACACTTCTCACCTCCAACTCCCATGTCTTCATGGTTAGTATAGTGCTATTTTCTCAAGCAATAGTTTCACTGAAAGTAATAGGTTTCTTCTTCTTGTGATTCAGTTCTGGGGCCTTGTCTAGACAATGGTATTAAATGTATCATTTTTGATAGACTGTTTTTAGTAATAATTTAAAAAAACATTAATATATATACATAAATAATGATAATTAAAATGTTTTCTTGTTTAAAAAATATAATCAGTTTCTGTTTTTATGTATAGCAATAGAGAGTTAAGAGTGTTATAAACAAAAACTAAGGGCATTAAAAGTGGAATATAACAGTGTTTATGTCATGAATGGGTATTTCTAGTGTTCAGAGAATTCATACAATTCAAATGACAAGAACGTGATCACTTATCTGTGCTCCAAAATTAATTTTTTCAGTTACCACTGGAACATCTCTACTAACATTTACAGTTTCTAAAACGGAACCCACACATGCAGACAAGCATGCACACTCAGAGAGGTACGTCCTGAGTGCACATATGAGTCATAATAATGAAACCTGGCCTTCGTGTTAAACAAGGTGGGAAAGGAATAGATGGCACCTTCCTTGGTGATTGCTCAGGCGGCAGGTCACTTCGGGAGAACAAAATCACCTAACTGCTAGAACACTTCTTGCCTAATGATGGCTGTCTTAAATGTCTGGCAGTTCTGTATCTCTCATTTCCTTCAGAATGAGAAGGGAGAAGAAATAATAACATGTTTCCAATGCAGCAAACTGACATCTAGCTACCTGTCAGATGTTCCAACTCAGCCTCTTTTCCACAGGAAGCACAATGTTGAGTTGGTTCTAACTTCCCCATGAGGATACTGACTTGACTTTGCCAGACAAATAGTTCAGCTTAGTAAGGCAGGCTCTTCCTGCATAGATAGAACGGAGACTCCTGATTTCCAGGTCCAACTACTCTTGAACCAAGTGGCTTATACATATGGTTTTAGTTTTCTTTTGAGGATGTAAATCTTAAGCCAAGAGTCATTGCCTGGCAAATGCCAGAATTTGGATTCCAAATGTGACTCTCTGTTATTAATATTTGTAACAGTGGCACAGGTTAATGAGTATCCAAGAAACTAAAACCACTTATTAAAAGTGAAACCGACAGCACATTCATTTTGTAATTGAATAGCTAATGCAGCATATTGTGTGAGAGAGAGAGGATTTGGAAAGAGTCCTTCTTAAATACTGAAGTGGACTGGCAAGCCAATAACAAATATTGTATCACAGTAAGGTAACATTTAGTTTATTTGCAATGAAAGCAAATTTTACTTACTGTACAAAATAATTTTGGCCTTATTTCTCACTGTCAAGTAGTTCTGATTTAGCATGTCTTTTCCACCTGTACACTTCTGAAGGTGTCCATTCATCAAAAGAAGGTGGACACAATTTACATAACAAATGAATTGGAGACAAAGCAGTAGCTGATTGAACACATCATGTGCCTTATTAGTAGCTATGTTTAACCTATGTAGTTATGTTTAATTTGCTATAACTTGGTAAATTGTGTGGGTTCACTACTACATTGACACTTCAGAAAAATTAAGAAGTGAAAGGAAATTAAACATATATGATAGAATTAGAAAGAATAACAATATTATGATTTCAGAGGCATTGAAACAGGTATGTCAACTTCATGTCAGGAGGTTGAGATACATGCATGTATCACCTGGTTATTATCACTGATGCAGAATTAAGCGGTCACACATTTTGGGGGGTTTTCAATATAATTTTTATTTTTTCATTTGTGGTTACTATTATAGGGTAGAACTCCTCTACCCATGACTTTTGAGCCCACTTTCTTCCATTTCTTCCAGAATGTAGCTCCATCATTTATGTCTTCTTTCACTCAAATCATCAATTCAAATTCATCCACTGAATTTTACTCTCATGATACAAATGTGTTTTATTTTCTCTATCCTAAAACCAAAAACATCTGCATTGGCAAGGCAATCCTGAACCCCTTACCCCTAGTTACTCTGCTCCTTCTAAACTGCTAACTTACAAAAGTGTCTTATAAAAGTAACATATCATAAGAGATATATTACTTTTTCACTACCCACTTAACTTTAAAAAATAAATGATGATTTTATCTAAGTGATGCATGTCTTAAAATCAAATGATACTAAGATAATAATAATAATTATTATTATAATAACAAAATCCACTAGCCAGACTACTTCAAGTCCCAGCTTACTGAGGCAAACTGCCACAGATGTGAACTCATTTAAATTATTGACTGGCTTATTCTGGTATTCACCAGCAAGTTGCTCAATAATATGTATATATCATTATTATTGATACGTCTCTCATAAATGACCTATTTATTTACTATTGTGTTCTGAGGATACAGTTATCTAATCCTGCCCAACCCACCAGCGGTTCACCTTCCATTATTGTCTCAATATATTAGAAGGAACTGCAAAATCCTTCTCACTACAGTTGAAGAAATCAAATAATCTATTTGTTTCCTAATCCTTCTTCTGAAGTAACTCCAATCTGTACTGGATGACTGCTAGCCAACTGCGTAGCTATAGATCTAGAATATCGCTTTACCCCATCCGCCTTCTGTCCTCCACCCCTCTCCGGTGTTGCATTCCCAGTTTCCAGAGTCTTATGTTTTGACCATTTATAACTTATTCTTTCTTTTGCAGGCTACTTATCCTGCAGTAGTTTTTTGAAGAACTCTCCTGCAAAATAAGATATCTGTGAGGTCTTGCATGCAAGAAATAGATTTTAATTGTCGTCTTGACCCTGCTGGACACTTGGATATAAAGTTTCAGATCAGTAATCAATACTTCTCAGTCTCTGAAGGCATGAACTACCATATACTGTGTCTCAGTGATACTCTTGAATAGTATAGTAACAATCTTATTTCTGCTCTGTGATATGTGGACTCCTTTGTTTTTTGTTTGTTTCGGGGTTTTGTTTGTTTGTTTTTTTTTTTTTTTTTTGGTTGTTTTTGCTTTGTTTTGTTTTTCTTCTTTGCTACTTTTAGGATAAAAAAAGTTCTCTTTGTTCTCAAATTTTAGAACAGATAGAATCATTTTATCTTCATTTGTGATGATAAGCAGTTGTTGGGATCTTTTTGTCTGGACACACATCTTCATTATTTGGAAATATTTCTTTTTTATAATCTTCTTCCACTTGTTTTTTCCTATTCACTTTTACTAAAATACACATTACTTGAAAACTGGACACCGTACTATAATATCCCATTTTACTTTTCTATTTTCTATCTCTGCCTTTTTTCCTATTTTCTGGGAGATAATCTCAACATTATTATAAGCTTTCATGAAATGTCTAGTGATCTTTGGCTATCGAATCATGATTTAAAGTGAGATACTAAAAAGCTTATTGAGACTCTACATATGTGTTTGATGAGGGTGCTTTTGAATGAAGGACTTCAGAATAAAGTTCTACCATGGAATCTCAAATTGCTTATGTCTGTAGTTTTGTTGTGATTAATGTTTGTTTGCTTGAATCTTGTTTGAATCTTTTTAGGCTAATTTCTTCAGAGATGAATTTTCAAATCTCTCGCCTGGTGCTACACACCTGGCTGTTTTCATACTGGTAACTGATGGGAGCAACAGGATGGGAACTGTAAAGTTTAATCTTGCATAATTAATTAGTTACAATCATAATTATTTAAGAATTTGGTGAATCTATATTTTTATTTTTTAAAGATCATCTCAGAACCTTTAAAATATGTGTATACCTACACACAAACATATTCATATATAAAAATATAGAGGGACAGTTGAAGAAACATTGCTCTAGAAAGAACAGCACCATTCCTTGTAGTATGAATAGATAGTGTATTCATGGATACTAAAAATTGTAAATGGGTTTTATAAAATTGTACCTGTACCGGTTTTTCAGAGATGAAAAGTGTAATCAAACCATTAAGTAAACTACTTTCATATCATAAAGGGAAAAAAAGTTCCCATTAAATATATTTCACAAAAATCCTATGTGCTTCCTAGCCCTTTTTTGTACTCAGTGCTCTGACGTACCAGGACAGTTGAGTATTTCCCTATTCAGCCTAAATTTTCCTGCTAGGTTCTCGGAGTAATTTTCAGCATACTCCCGTCCCCTCAGGTTTTTCTCAGACAGTCCTTGCTTAATACAAATACATTTGGCAGTAACCAAGCAGGAGGTTTCACAGCAAGATCACTGGCTGTAGGCAGATGCCTGGCCAAAAGCGTGCAGGTGGTCCAGTGCTGCCCACACTCCAGACATCCCTGCCAGCACCCCACTGTAAAACTTCATCATCATCCAGTGACCCCGGCCCCTCACTCTTCAGTGGGGTCTGATTGTTAGGCTTGGTGGGGTTCCTTCTGTGTTTAACCTATTTTTTTCTTTACTCTCCATCTGCCCTAGAGGTAATGGCTGTTGATGACATTTATTGTTTTCTTATTCCTTAGAGTTTTCTTTACTTCTTTGCATCGCAATTCCCTTTTACTAGTTAATTTTCACCTTAAGCTTTTGTTGTTTTTCATTTTGTTGTGTTTTCTGACCCCTGCCTGGACACTAATACAAAATGGAATACAGTTGGGGCGCCTGGGTGGCTCAGTCGGTTAAGCAACCGACTTCTGCTCAGGTCATGATCTCATGGTTAGTGGGTTTGAGCCTCACATTGGGCTCTGTGCTGACAGCTCAGACCCTGGAGCCTGCTTCAGGTTCTGTGTCTCCCTCTCTCTCTGCGCATCCCTGGCTCACACTCTGTCTCTCTCTCTCCCTCTCAAAAATAAACATTAAAAAAAAAAAAAAACAACAAACAACAAAATGGAATACAATTACTCAAAAATGAAGATTTCTCCCCTGCTTTCATTTCTAGTCAAGTGTTTAAACAACAATTTTATCAGTGAGATCCATTCATTGGCTCTAACAGCAAAAATTATTACCTGGCCTTATAAGAAGAACTGTGGATTTAACAATCTATAAGGAATACCTTCTATCATCGCCACAACCTGCTCAGTAATGTCTTCTGTAATGTCATTTACTAAGGATTGGTAAGTACTGTCCCTGTCACCAATATTTCAGACAATTGCAAGTCTGTTTCCAATATGTGTTTGTTTATTTTTTTCTAAATGTGTTTTAATGTCATTGAAAAACAATAATGAATACAAGATGGATGGGAGGTATGCCTTTCCCTTAAGTGATGACACCAGGATTGGGAAAACGGAAGCATCAAATCTTCTGGACCACCTTGATGCTGAGATGCAGACCAATTTGGGTACCATAAGCACAGGGATTTTTGCTATGACAGAATATATGCATCCCATGTAGACCTTGCATTTTGCAAAATCTTAAAATCCTCAGGGCTAATTAGAGAAATAAGGTTGAGCTGGTGCACTTGAAACTAGTGTAATTCTATAACAGGAATGCACACATGCGACAACAAAATCCTTGGGACATTGAGAAGTAACTTCATTAGTGAAGGCAGGCAGCTCATCATGGCTCTAGACTTTCCTGTAGTGCTAGTAAGATTACACCCCCAAAAATGAAAATAAAGTGAAAATACTGGCTTGTTGACCCTATGATAAGGCAGATGGACCTGGACCTCTAAGCATTAGGGGGAGGTAAAACATGCCAGGAACCTAGAACTGTATAAGGCTCAGGATTTACATCTTCATGAAAGAACAATCTGCAAGTATTTCCTTTATCATTAAAACAACAACAAAAATGTAAAGCCAGTAGCATTTTTCCCTGGGCAATATCCATGCTTGTTCCTTTCTTGCTGAAGATTATAATTCTATTAATGATATTCTGGCTGCCTTTACTGCAGAAAATAGTTCATACTCCAACATATGTCGATTATAGTGTACATAACTTTCCTGTTTTCCAATCACTGTTTTAGAAACATGCATTGTAGCAGAATGCAATGCATATGAAAGTTGAATATCTAAAAATTTATCTCCTTAAAATTCTTTGCTCAGTTACCTTTAATGTGTTCGTGTTACTCCTACAGATAAGCTTATCTCAGCTGGAAGTCTGATGGCTTATACCATTGATCACTTACCTTTTTCTGTACTCTGATGGAAGACTCATGGTAAAAATGTAAACTCAAAGTATGATATACAAAGCAGTGTGCTCTTTTACTTATGGGTAGTACAAATTATGTTGCTAGCCATGTTTGTCTTTAATTGCCAGAAAGATAAAAGCAAAATTAAATTTCAATATTAATTTTTATAAATGTTGTATCCCATGTATCTTATCCAATCTGTCATGATGAATGAGTGAATAAAAGATTCTACAGATTACACGTCCTTCCTGTATATTTTGTTTTCAACTAGAATTCCAGACTTCTAGAGCAGAATATCTATAACATAGAAAAATAAAGATAGGAATTATTTTTCCAAATTAGGAAATAAATTGGTATATGCATTATTTCTAAGAGAAAGTGTTTGAGATAATAGTTACTTTATTTAAATATATTTTAGTTACTTTCAAAATAACAGACAAGGGACTATCTGAAGACCTGTTATTTTATAATTTTTGACGATCTGTAGAATGTACCAGAATGACCTAATTATGTCTGGGATTAAAGAATTCTACGTTCATCAATAAAATTCACTCTCTATTAAAATAATAACACCGACAAGTTGGTTAAAGTTGGTATTTGCAAATAAAATGCCATTAGGCAACTGTGATTCCAGGATTGCAACATATGTTACTAATCAGGTCTTTTAGAAACATTTTAATCTTTGGAGAATTATTTTTTTTAATATGATATAATATCAATGGGGAGCTTGTCAAATTATCCTTTATTGAAATATTTTCCTTTATAGTTCTTAACTACCTGGGCATTCTACTGCACCACTACTGATGTCATCTATGATGTCATGTGGGTGGCAGCCATCAATATTGGAGCCCACAGACTGGGAAGTCCCCAGGATCTCTTTAATGGTTCCCTCCTCTGGCTAAAGATTGGTGCCACATTTGATTGGGCAATGTTGACAATCTCATCAAAAGTGATACTTCCACTGTGCTTAATGTTTTTCTGCTTCTTTCTGTCTCTTGGTGGTTCCTTAAAGGCTTTGATCAGGGCAGAAGCAGAAGCAGATCCACTTCAATCTGGATCTGCCTGCTCTGAATGGTTAGTTTCACTGTAATTGTCAGACCCTTCTAATCACCGTTTGCCTTGGTAAAGTCATCACCAACCTTTTTTGGAACAGACTCAGGGGGTTGATCTTCTGGGCCAGGGCAGACACGCACCAACTTCCCCAACGGGGAACCTCAGGTACAGGACTTTGATCTCATTGGGGTCAAACTTAGGTGACATGGTAGAGGCGGATGGTGTTGCATGATTCTGGAGGACTAAAGAGAGCTGCACCTGGGTCTCCTCTGAATTGAAAGCCAAAGGACTCAGTATCAGTAGTTTCTGAAAGAAAGCAAGTGAATTCTGATAAACAGTTGATATCTACAAACATTGATTTTATCACTAGTACAAAACATAGCTATACAAAAATGACATTTGCGGGGCGCCTGGGTGGCTCAGTTGGTTAAGTGTCCGACTTCAGCTCAGGACACGATCTTGGAGTCCGTGGGTTTGAGCCCCGCGTTGGGCTCTGGGCTAATGGCTCAGAGCCTGGAGCCTGTTTCGGATTCTGTGTCTCCCTCTGTCTCTGCCCCTCCCCCGTTCATGCTCTGTCTCTCTCTGTCTCAAAAATAAACGTTAAAAAAATTTTTTTAAATGACATTTGCAAGATATATATGTTCTATTAAATATATAATAAAACCTCTTACTGAACAAACTCTTGCATGTAACTAGAAGAGGTCATATCAGAGGTAAGAGAGTAATGATAAATCAGGAAGTACATTATTGAATTCAAATTTCAGCTCCATTCATTCCTAGGACAAGTTATATATGAGATTCAATTTTCTTATCTGCAAATGAGGATAGTAATAATACCTACCTCCTGTGGTTGTTGTGAAGATTAAATGAGTACATACAGTGCCTGACATATGGTAAAAACTTCATTAAGTGTTAGTTAATGTTATTGCCATTATTTTTAATAGAATTAAGATTTTTTTGATATTACAATAGAGGGAGTCCATGAGGGTGATAGCTCTTAACTTTTGTAGTTATATTGAGTACTAGAAATGAGTCTTAGTTTAGTGATACATGATAATTCTACTATTTCCACAGAAAACTCCAATTTTAACTATACAACTTTGATTGTATCCTTCCATTATGAAACACAAATATTTCTATTTAAATACTATAGAAAAGAAACAAGGCATAAAATATTTTATCTGTATACCAAATTTATTAGTGATCCCAGAGGGAGTGTTTCCTGGGTTCCCAGGCTAAGACTAGACTGGTCAATTCAAACCAAAAATAAAGCCCCTTCCTCACTTTTTAATTGGATTGTTGCTATTGAGTTATAGGAGTTTTTTTTTTTTTTATCTAATTTTGATAGTAATCTTTTATCAGATGTATAATTTGCAAATATTTCCTTCTACTCTGTGGGCTGCTCTTTTATTCTATTGATTGTGTTCTTTGATTCATAAGTTTTTAATTTTAATGTGGTGCAATTTATTTATGTTTGTTTTGTTGCTCATACTTTAGCATTACCAATGCTGTCATTTCCAAAACCAAATGCTATGAAGCTTTTCCTATTTTCTTCTAAGAGTTTTATAATTTTAGTTCTTGCATTGTAATCAATGAATTTCAGCTATTTTTTTTTAATGTGTTTAAGAGTCCAAGTTTATTTCTTGGCCTGTAGACATGCAGTTTTCCTACAATCATTTTTGAAAACATTGTCTTTTCATTGTTGGATGGTCTTTGCACCCTTGTCAAAAACCATTCACCCATATGTATGAGGGTTTATTTCTCAGCTGTCTATTCTGCTCTAGTGGTGTATATGTCTGTGTTTACGTCAGTAATACCACAACAATGTAGAAATCAAAACAGTGTAAATTTTGAAGTTAGAAAGTGTTAAGACTTCCAACTTTGTTCTTTGTCAAGACTTGTTTTGGTTATTTGAGGTCCCTTAAGATTCCATATGAATTTTTGAATGGATTTTTTTTCTACTTGCAACATTATTATGATTTGTAATGATTTTGTTAAATTAACATGTATTAAATAGAGCCCCAGGTGAAAGATCAACAAAGCTCAACAAAGACCTCAAGGGAAGGTGAAATAGAGAAGTTTATTATGCATAGGTACACAGCATGTCTTGAGGCCACTGCATGGGGAAGTAAAGGCAGGGTGCAGAGTGTGAGGGGTAGGACCTGGGGCATGTGTTTTTATTAGTGTTCACAGGGGGCAGTGTTTTTAGGGTTTCCTGGGCTAAGGCTGGATTGGTCAATTCAAACCCAAAATAATGGGGGGTTGGTAAAATAAGCAGGGGTCTTATTTAAAGGACACATAGGTAGAAAGGAGGTAAGGCAGAAGAGATTATAATCAGGGGTATTGGGGGAGACATATCAGGAATTTAAACTTTCTTGTGACTCTCCAGGATGTTATTGAGGGCATGCACTTGGGAGATGGGCTAGTGTTGATTCAACCAGCCAGTTAGCCCATAAAATGAATTCTGAGGAAGCAAAATCATGGAGTAGTTTAAACTCTCAACAGTATTTTGATAGGAATTTCATTGACTCTAGTTTTCAGCAAACAGATCTGTTACATCTTTGGTTAGGTTTACTCCTAGGTATTTTATGCTTCTTGGTGCAATTGTAAATGGGATCGATTTCTTGATTTCTCTTTCTGTTGCTTCATTTATTGGCCATTTGCAGCAACATGGATGGATGGAACTGGAGGGTATTATGCTAAGTGAAATAAGACAGTCAGAGAAAGACAGATGTCACATGTTTTCACTCATATGCAGAACTCGAGAAACTTAACAGAAGACCATGGAGGAAGAGGAGGGGGAAAATAGTTACAAATTGAGGGAGGGAGGCAAACCACAAGAGACTCTTAAATACAGAGAACAAACTGAGGGTTGATGGGGAATGAGGGAAAGGGGAAAATGGGTGATGGGCATTGAGCAGGGCATTTGTTGGGATGAGCACTGGGTGTTGTATGTAAGTGATGAATCACAGGAATCTATGCCCAAAATGAAGAGCACATTGTATACACTGTATGTTAGCCAATTTGACAATGAATTATACTAATAAAAAAATGAGTTGCATTGACTCTGCAGGCTCCTTTGTACAATATTGACATCTTAACAGTATTATCTTTAATCCATGAAAACAGGGTGTCTTTCAATTTATTTGTGTCATCTTTAGCCTCTTCCAGCTATATTATGTAGGTTTTAACATAAAATTCTTTTCATCTCCTTGGTTAGGTTGATTTCTAAGCAGTTATTCTTTTCAATGTTGTTGTAAATATTTTTTTTTTTTCTAATTTCCTTTTGGGATTTTTCACTAGTATATAAAATGGAAGTATGGTGTGTTTTATATCCTTTGACTGCTAAATTCATTTACTAGTTCTAACATTTTTTGTAGGATCTTTAAGATTTTCTACATATAAGATTATGTCATGTGCAAATAGAGAAAAATTTACTTCTTCTTTTCCAATTTAGCTGACTTTTATTTCTTTCTCTTACTTAATTGGTCTGTGGAGAACTTCTAGTATCATCTTGAAAAGAAGTGGTAAAAGTGGTGTTCCTTGTCTTGTGCCGGATCTTAAAGGAAAAGCTTTCAATCTCACCAATAGTAAACTATCAGCTAAGGGTTTTTCTTCTATGGACTATTATGTCATGGTATATTTCTTCGATTCCCGGTTTGTTGAGTGTTTTTAGCATGAAAGTGTGTTAACTAATGTGATTTTTAAGGACTTTATAACTGCAAATTGACCCTAAGGATGTTAAAAATGTTACGTCATTTCATTCTCTAGAAAAATTCCAAATAAAATTTGCTACATTTATTTATGGTGCAAATAGTAAGAAGAGATATGTTCTTAGACTATATATAGGCAAGGAATATGTAAAAATTGAAAAGTCAGAGAAAATTGAAAGTTGATTGGTAGGAATAGAAAGGTCAATTTCCTAGGTACTATATTAGTAATACAGATTTTATTATATGATCAGATATTTAATTCTCTTAACTGTATACATTCATATAATAGACTTTGTGTATTCTATATAAATTTTAAAAGGCCATACATAGCATCTATTAGCATGAAGCAAAATAGCTTGCATTTAATATTTTCCTTTTTAATATGTCTATATATTTTTAAATTTTTTTAATGTTTATTTATTTTGAGAGAGAGGCAGACACAGAGTGCGAGCAAGGGAGGGACAGAGAAAGAGAGAGACACAGAATCTGAAGCAGGCCCCAGGCTCTGAGCTATCAGCACAGAGACTGACGTGGGCTAGAACTCACGAGCCATGAGATCATGATCTGAGCTGAAGTAAGATGCTTACCCAACTGAGCTACCCAGGTGCCCCAATATGTCTATATTTTATAATAGCATTTAAAAATATAGTTCATAAATTAGTCTTATTATTTAGCAACTTTGGGTATCTTATTAGTTAAATTTACTTTGTAAGAAAAGGTATCTTGTAAGAAAAGTATTTTACTTTGTTGACTAAAATGTACATTTATTGATTAAAACTCATTAGAAACACATTGGATTTTTTTCCTACCAGTAATTGATATTATTAGTATTTCAAATAATATAAAATGTTGCTGTTGCTTCTAAAAATCATTAATAATTGAACAGTCTCTTTTTCTCTAATTACTGTAGTGACTGAAACACAGATTGTCAAATATATTGCTTAATAAAGAGTAAATGACAATGTTCTTCAAATATAGCTTCTCGTAGCACTAGCAATATCTAAAGATTTAGAATTTTTATACTTAAATGATATTTTCCTCTGATGAAATTAATCGTATTCAATTAGTAAAGAAAATATGTATGTATAGGTTGAGGTAGAGTTGTATGGAGGAAACACAAGATCATGGTAGATATGATCCTGATAAACACTTTTGATAGCTTGGGTGATGGAAATTTATTCAGCAATAATTAAAATAACAAAAGTTAAACACCAACATAAATTTAGGCTATTTCAAAATAATATTATAATACATGTTACTTCTAGAATTATTTTATATTTTTTTAATCTTTATTTTCAAATGTAAAAATAATTTAATTTTTATGAAATATAAAATTACTGTCACTAGGCACTGGTTGAAATGTTTCCATCAGTTAAATTGTAGCATTTGGGTGAGCTTTCTATTAGCCTGTACTTGTGTCTTAAATATTGACAGGAATTAATTAGTTACATTTGGAGATTTTTCCTTTCTCAAGAAAGGAAGGGAGACCTTTACTGTATATTAAAAAGCAACTAAAATGACAGATGCTATGATAGACACAACATAAGATAAAGCAAATGCTAGATGATTTAGGTTGGTAATTGACAAATATGTGGTACTGTTTAACACTTTTGAAGGAAAATCCTAAAGAAAGAGGATTAAGCATACAAGTTATATTTTAAATTAATCACTATTAATTTTGTACTGCTATTGACCAATTTAACTGATTCCTTTGCTTTTTACTCTACCCTTCTTGACAACTACTTCACCCATTCTGTCTCTTCAAACTTGTACTCTTTTCTCTGTGCACCTGCTTTCTTTTTGTTTTTAATAATTTTTTTTAACGTTTATTTATATTTGAGAGACAAAGCATGAGTGGTGGTGGGGCAGAGAGAGAGGGAGACACAGAATCCGAAGCAGGGTCTGGGTTCTGAGCTGTCAACACACAGCCTGACGTGTGGCTCAAACCCAGCAACCATGACGTCATGACCTAAGCGGAAGTCGAATGCTTAACCAACTGAGCCACTAGGGTGCACCAACACCCCCCTTTTTTAAAATCTTAAGTAGACTCCATACCTAGTGCAGAGCCCATTGTGGGGCTTGAACAAGACCCTGATATCTACACTTGAGCTGACATCAGAAGTCAGATGCATAACTGACTAGGCCACCCAGGCACCTCTCTCTGTGCACCTTCTTAAGTTACACTGTTGCTCCTACTTCACTGAGGAAATGGAGTAAGTTACAAGGGAACTCCACATGTTCTAAGCACTCAATGACTCACCTACTAGTTTCCAGAACTTCATTTTCTGCTTCCAGATCTGCTACAATATGTTAACTGTTTATGTTACTATCTCAGTCAGGTCCTTTCAAAGATATATATCAATTCATTATTTTTATTTTACTGAGGGTCATCAGCCTCACAAATCTCCCATTACTGTTCTACATCATTTATTTTCCTCTACTGAATCATTTCATTATTAGCACATAAATACATGTTGGTTCCACCGTTTTAATAATAATCATTTACCTGATTTCATTTATCTTCTAGATACCACTCCGCTCCCCACTCCATTAAAAATCCTTGAAAGAACTGGCTCTACCTTATGTCTCCAATACTTCTTTTTACATTCTCTGGTCTAATCCACCTTTATCCACATGGCTTCACCCAAACTGTTATTGTCACGGTCATCAAAGACCATTATATGTCACATAAATTCACCCCACTCATTTTACACACTTTTCCCATTTTATTCCAGCACCCCACACTGTTTTCCCATCTCATCTTTTCAATTTCTCCCCAACCTGTTATGATTGGAAAATTCCAAGATTTAGTATTCATTCCTTTATTCATCTCTTTCTTTACCCTCTCCTCTGGGGATTTCATCCTGCCTCTTGTGTTTAAATATCATCTATATATTGAGTTCCCCAAACTTGTGTCTTTAAGCCCTAGCCTATGACCTGACTTCTGAAATTTTATATCACAAAACATACTTAGCATAGAAACATGGGGGTACAATTAACATCTCAAAATTAACATGTATAAAGCTGAATTTCTTATGTTATTCCATCCTGACCTCATCCTCACCCAGTCTTCAGTTTACCCCTTCATAATCAATGCTAACTTCACCCTTCCTTCCAGTTGTTCAGTTGAAAAGCTTGAAATCATTTGCTATCCCCCAACACATAAATTGTTTCCTTTTTTAAAAAAATATTTTTAAGTAATCTGTACACCCAGTGTGAGACTTGAACTCACAGCCCCAACATGAAGAGTCTCATGCTCCATGGCCTGAGCCAGCCAGGCACCCCTATATGAATTGTTTTCAAGGTCACAGTTCAATCACCTTAACTGTGATACCTCACTCTATGCCATATGGATTTACATCAGTAGCTTTTTAACTGATGTTTCAGATTCCATCTTATTCTTCATACCCCTAACAAGAATTATTCTTATAACATGCGAATCATTCCACATCTGTTCCAAATTCCCCCATGGTTTCCCATTTTCTTCAGGACAAAGGCCAAATCCACATGGTTGAATACTACCTACCTCTAACTCATCTCTAACCTTATCTCCTTCCTCTCTTACAGATTCCCTCTGCTATAGCAATGTTGGGTTTTGCTGATTCTAGAACACACCAGGCATTAACCTGCCATATAATCTTTGTTCTGTCTGTTGCCTCCATCTGGAATGTTCTTCCTCCATATAACTTTCTCCAATTTCACCTCCTTGATATTTCTACTCAGATACCACTCAAATACCAGCTACCTTGGATTTTAATGTCCCCAACTCATTTGATGCTATTTACCCTAATTTTTCCATGACATTTATAACCTTATACTCTGTTATATAACAAATGATTTCATATTTATAATATACTGTATTATTTATTATACTATTTTCATTCTCTGCCTTTCCAGAATGTTGAATGCAGAGATCGTTTGAAGTTCTTTTCACTAGTAGATTCTAAGTGCACAGAAGAGTGCTTACACATTCATAAATAATTACTGGATGTATGAATAAGTAAATAACTGAACTTACATAATATGGAAATGTATTCACCTGCTACATCATAAGGCATATACAAACATGTATATAAAAAGAATAAGATTAAAAAATAAGTACCTGCATTAGACACCTTAACTTCATCATAAAACACAATGGGCCATTGTGAATGCTTGTGGGCATTGTTGTTATTGTTGAGGTAATATTTATAAAGAAAGGAAAATAGATTAAAATTTCTACTTTTTGATTTTAAATATTTTCATATGCAGTGCCAAATTAAACTGAGCTTGGTTTACTTATATTTAATTGTTTTGGGGTTTTGAATGATAAAATAAATGTATCATTAAGAAATATTAAGGGCGCCTGGGTGGCGCAGTCGGTTGAGCGTCCGACTTCAGCCAGGTCACGATCTCGCGGTCCGTGAGTTCGAGCCCCGCGTCGGGCTCTGGGCTGATGGCTCCGAGCCTGGAGCCTGTTTCCGATTCTGTGTCTCCCTCTCTCTCTGCCCCTCCCCCGTTCATGCTCTGTCTCTCTCTGTCCCAAAAAAATAAATAAACGTTGAAAAAAAAATTTAAAAAAAAAAAAGAAATATTAAGAAGTATGATATCAAGTAAAATGAGTTGTACTAGAGTATTAGATACTTAACGTAGTGCAAGAAATACACTAACTACATTCCAAATTTATTATGTGTGTCTTATTAATACTTTTATTATTAAAAATTAAAATCTTATTGATTGATGAATAAAATGCAGTGTAAATATTCTAGACTGAGCGAGATGGTGTGAGTTCTAATTATAATTCCACCACTACCTTACAGACACAGAATGGGGCAAAATATTTGTTTCCTGCACTTGAGATTTTTCATGTGTATAATTTGAAAGTTCAGTTAGAGGGCTAAGTTTCTTTCCAGCTCTGAAAATATACGACTTTGTCAGATAAAAAAGTAATTTTAAGTATTTTAAAATGCTTTTAGAGATGCAAGCTTTATTCTATGAGATGTCCAAGTGATATGTACTTTTTTATAATAGTTACCCAGATGTTTCTGCTTAAACTTTTAGATCTAATAGTCAATGGGTGAGAAAAAAAGAAAAGCATAAATTTTATGATTAAAATCACAACAGGCTTACAACAATTCAGGAGTTTCTTTTGATCTATAAATTTTTGAGTCATATTTTTATATTAAAATATGCTTTGTTGAAAATAATAAAAAGTATTTTTTGAAAAAAAGATTTTAATTTAATTTTCATGATAGTAAGATTTTAGGTTCAATTTTATCAAATTTTAGAAGTACTCTTGGGATATTTCACCTAAAGTCATATTTCTCTGCATTTTCTTTGAAGTTATTTTATAACATATTCTTCTGGTTTGGAGTCCCGTATTTACAGTTCTTAATTACTCAGGATCTTTCTCTTACAGGTTGCATGTTTTGTCTCACAACATAATTACATCATGTGAATTTCCTGTATCTCATATACTGTATTGCCAGCTGTCCTTAACAACACCAACCATGACACTTCTGTGTAAGCACATAAGAAAGGGCTTATTGTATATATGGAGACAGAATTTACATAGATACATTTCCTAAAACTTTATCGACAGGAATGTCAAATTCCAAGATGAAGAATAGTATTATGTGAAATATCTACAAGAGAAAAAGATTCCAACAGTATTTAGTGAATAAAATGTGACATATTACTGATAGCATTTAATGAAAGTAGTCTGAGTTTATATAAAGTAAATTCATATCTTAGGCAAAATAATGGGAAAGAGGCAAGAATTGGGTTTCTATGCCTAAAGTTTACATAATTTGGGGGTGTTTTTGGTTTGCTCACAGTTTGAGAAATATGGGCTAGGAACTCTAAATAATGAATAACTATTATCAACTACTGCTTTTATAATAAGATATTGAGGCAAGCACAGAAAGGGATATTTAATCAATCATTTTGGTTTTAATTTTCACAAGGCTGCATACTTTTAAAGGTTTCTAGTATCATTTATATCTTTTTTCACCCATCAGAGGAACACATGTCAAAACAATGAATAGAATATATTACCAATGTTTAGAATGTGGTACATACGGGAAATTGAACTAGACATGTTTTAGTCCTTATCTAAATTCTCTTAAAGTTAAATTCTCACAACAATGCAAGGTAGCTATCAGTCCCATTTCACAATGGGATGAAAGGAATTGCCTTTCAGGATGAAAGGAATTGCCTAAGCTCAAACAGTTGTAGAAATTTTTTCAGATATATACACTATTTCCAATGGGCATGTTCACAAGTATGGGTATGTATTCAAATTCAGGACTGCTTCACTGAAGGTACTACATATGAATTCTTAAATGTGTCTTAGAAAGTTGATACCAATAGATGATTATTAGCAAATCTTACAGTGTTCTGGTGACTAGCATCATGTCATTATCATGGATAAATTAATCCTTTTAGAAAAGACCCTTAACTACAGAGAGCAAACTGATGGTTACCTGAGGGGAGGGATGGAGGAACAGGTGATGGGGATTAAGGAGTGTGCTTGCTGTGATGAGCTTTGGTGTTGTATACAAACTGAATCACTATACTGTATGCTTGCAACTGATATACTGTAGGTTAACTAACTGGAATACAAACAAAAACTTTAAAAAAGAAAAGCATTTTTAGGGTCAACAAGTAACATAGAGCATGTTTAATACTTACTTTATATTATGTTTATTATAGAAGCAAAATCATTTTCCCAACAGAAGGTCTTACATTCTATACTGTTTTATATTTTTGTGATGTACTGAAATATTAACAGGGAAACAGTGCTGTTAAACAATACTCTACAAGTGCAGTGGGAAACATGACTTCATAAGAAGAAATTAGTTTTATAAGATTATTGTATACGTTTCCATATGATCTCTAATTTGATACATTTTTATTATATCCTAGAACATGTTGCCTGTGCTTACTGTAGATATAAAGTAATGCTGAATTCCACAACATCATAAAACAGCTTACAGTATAAGCAAAGACATCTGTTAATAGTACCATGAATACATATGAACTGTGGTGCTCAAATGGCTTTCTTAGCAAAGCATCTCCTACTAATTTATTTTTACAGCAAATGAAAGCCTCATTTTTCATGGTTTGGTAGTTGCATTCAAACATACCAATAATTTCAAATGCAATCACTTCTATACAGCCAATTTTATTTTTGAACAGAAAATGGAATTGTTAATGTTCTGTTGATGGGGAGACAGCTTCTCCAGCAGCAGCTGCCTCAATCTTTGCTTGATATTTTTAAATTGATTTTAAAATAATATTTTTAGCAAAATTTAGGAAGTTTGATTTTACATAAGAATTGGATATGATTTCCAAATATACAAAACTGAAAATTATAAACATTCTCTCTCAGAGCCTTGGAACTGGTCATTTATTTTCCTATATTTTTGGTAGCTGAAAGTATTTTTACATAGGAAAATGAAAATATTAAAGATTTTTATGATTAACATATGTCACAAGAAATTATCTATAAGTAAGAGGTATATGAAAACAATATCCTTTAGAGAACAGAATACAGATTCTGGGAAATTATATGACTGTGGAAAACTTTAACTTTTTCAAATAGGTTACTTCATATACCATTTGAAAAAATTTAATGTTTATTTATTTTTGACAGAGAGAGAGAAAGAGGCACACAGAGCATGAGCGGGGGAGGGGCAGAGAGAGAGGGAGACACAGAATCCGAAGCAGCTCCAGCCTCTGAGCTGTCAGCACAGAGCCCAACGCAGGGCTCGAACTCACAGACTGCGAGATCATGACGTGAGCTGAAGTCGGACACTCAACAGACTGAGCCACCCAGGCGCCCCCTTCATATACCACTTTTAAATCACATATTCCAAAGCAGGGATGAATATTTGATATGTATGTATTTTTATTTATTCCTGAGTCACAAGATATAAAATGATATAACCTTCACCCTAAATATATAACTCTTGACTTCCAGGTCAAATATTAGTGTTTGCCTAAAGAATTCTATATTGAAGTTTGGCAAAATTTTATAAACACGTTACAGCATCATGTTGTCTATAAATTGCAACAATAACAATATTATTTAATGACTCACTTAAGCATTTGTGTAAAAGAGTTTAATGCTTCTCAAAATGCTCCAAAATATAAACAAATGAAGTTTGATAGAAATTAAATGACACTACCAGCATTGTAAGAATCTATCATAAAACAATGATAGAGATAATAAAGTAATGACACATTTTGTCATGTAACAAACAGCATGGCATGCAACATAAATGAGGATGTGGGATAAACTTGCAAGTCTAGAAGACAATGACACGATTACTACTAATTATGGTAATATTTTTGTTTTAAATGTAATATTTTAAATGTAAATTATAATTTATAATTTCCACTTATAGGCTTCAAACATTTTTTCACTCTTCTATATACAGTAACATGTTTTTCTCACAACTTTACCAAGAAAATGCCATTATTATCTGCTGTTAATATATGAAGTTTCAGAAGGAAAACAAACCAGCCACACAACTAAAGAAAATGAAACCAGGATTTGTGTGCAACTTGACAGTCACTGCAGGCTATCATTTTAATTGTGAAACACAAAGAATCACACATAGTGATTTTTAAAAATCATTTTTTAACAAAGACCACGAGGACAGATGGTAAACAAAAAGCTGAGAATCTCTCTCTTGAACTGCTGATATCATGATCCCATGTCACTTTCAGAAGCATAGGCATTATAAGGCAGAGGGAGTGTGCCTGTGACACATGGGAGAATAAGGCCAAGGTAGACAGTGGCCTGCATCGTTGCCATATTGAACACAAGGGGTGGTTTATGATATGAAACACAAACCTAGACCAGCTAGGAACATCAGTGCTCCAGTGTCACCTAGGTTATCTATCTCTGCTCCTCTAATGCCAGCTCCCTTAGAAAATTACAAACCAGCAGCTACATCACCTTCCTCAACAGAGACACCAGAAACCCCGCCGAAGACACTGGGGGAAACAAGAAGAACTCCATCAGCTCAGCATTGTAGTCCAACAAATGGGAATGGCAGGGCGACTGAGTCCTTCAAATGGCCTTTGGCAAAACAATCAAACTCAAGTGTCTGGCACAAAATTCATGAATGATCTGCACTAAGGGACTCTATGCTGGAATCAGTATTTTGGTTGTGGTGCTGCTAACTTTTTGGTTATCATCATTACCAGAAAGTATTTCTACATCAGAAACAAGTGGCAGCAACTAGATATGGTTTCATTTCAGGCCCTCTAATTGGAGTTTTGCAAAGTGCATTTCATGTGTGCATCCAAGCAGCTGATACCTACTTTATTGAGGAGCATCTTTACATATTGGATGAAGACCCAGTGGCCATCTACTGCTTTATGCCCATGACTGCAGAAGACAGTGATCAGATGACACTGTGAAAGATTCTTTTAAGCTCCAGGGTCATTTTTCTCTGTCAGTTCTGCCTGGTGGAGAGACGGTAGCTCAACTCTATGTAGTATCAATGATATTGATAATACAGTCCTATTTTTTAACCCTAAAATGGACTCAATCTTTCTGGGCATTACAGAGCTCTATTCTAAATATCAATACTGTAAAGATGCATTTTTTTTTTTTTTAGACCCCATGAATCCTATATACTTTAAAAAGAATACTCATTGGGAAGACAGGAAATGGTTTCTATCCTGGTCTCCCATCAAGGAAAGAAGAATGATAAGTAAAAGCAACAAATCTGATTTGACAATTAAATACTTTCCTTGGAAGCATTTCATGATTATTTTTTCTCTTATAATTCTAAATGTAACATATCTTGGGTTTTAATTTATTAGAGATAATCATATCCATACCACCTTGATGTATAGTGATAATTCCAATAAGATGGTACTTCTGAGGAGTCTTTGAAAAGCAAAAACACTGCAGAAAGGCAAGGATTAAAAAAATGGGGGTGGGTGGGTGGCTTAGTAGGTTAAGCATCTGATTCTTGATTTCAGCTCTGGTTATGATTTTGCAATTTGTGAGTTCGAGCCCTGCAGTGGGCTTTGCACTGACAGTGTGGAATCTGTTTGGGAGTCTGTCTCTCTCTCCCTCTCTGTCTCTCTCTCTCCCCTCTCCACTCTCAAATAAACAAACAAACAAACAAATAAATAAACAACAAACTTAAAAAAATTCCCAGTATTTTTTAGTAAT